>NC_138951.1:1117500-6930000 GCF_965226115.1 Aulonocara stuartgranti | reverse complement strand
TGCATTGCTGATCACCCATTCAGTGTCAGTGGAGCACATCCAGGCAGCATTCACTCCCGGTGCATGTGGACACGAAAGCTCGTCTGTGTGTTTACCGTACAGAAACACCCACGAGCAGATTGCACTTAAGCTATTTAAGATGCAGTGAATCTGGAGCCTCTGTAAGTTTCCATTGCAGGGTTAGGTGCTACTAGAGGCCAAAGAGACTTTAAAATAAGGGCATGATTACCGTTCTGGGCTGGGCTGAGAAAACTTAGTTTATCTGTCAAGCAGTCCATAATTTACCTGTGATTTATTTTTTACTCTTTTTTTCATGCTGGTGCTGGCATATATTCAAAACTGTAGGTGCTTACTGAGTCATAGCAAGGTTAATTCAGTGCACTAATATAAAACATAATATCAAGGAAATATTTTGTTCTTTGGTTGCCACAAGCAGTTGTTTTCATTATTGAACTGCTTGCCACCTATCTTTTGTTTTTCCCATTAATAGATTAGCTTATAAAATGCCTGTAAACATTAAGACATGACCAATCAAACACAGATCATAAAATAGTCACTTTAAAAATACTGATTCTTGTTTGTGGACACAAATTTCCCAAACTAAGTTCGTGTCTGTGAACATGACAGGTCTCATATGTCCATGTACACGTCCAAGTGAATAGGTTCCACTTTTAAAGCCCGAAAAAGATGACATTTTGGGATGTAGAGTGGATTATTTTGCAGCTTAGTTTGCATAGTAGGAGTTACACAAGTAACAAGTTACACTTCACTTATATTATGATATTATTTTAGCTATGATATTAATTCAAAAATACAATTTTCAACTTATCAACTTGTTAAATAATGATTTGGTTGGGTTTAAGCACCAACCATGACTTGGTTAGATATTTGGTTAATTAAGGGAGACCCTGGTAACACACTGCTTTGTCGTTGGCAGTCATTGGCTAGTAGCAAAGCGACCAAAACTGCTAGCTACTTTCTTTTTATACCAAAAATTTAAAAATGCGAATACTTTTTTGTTTTTTTTTTAGTTTTTAGTTTTTTGTACAAGTCTAGTCACCGTAGGCAATACATATATTGAGGCTTTTTCTCAGAAGTGTTCTTGTCTATCATTAAATGTTGTGGCTAAAACACAGGAAAAGCTACAGCTACCCCAATAGTTCCACCTAAACTTCTTGATAAGAAAGGCAATATGAGCCAGTTGGTAATAAAACATAATGTTAACATTTTAAATAAAGGATCTACCACGACTATTGACTTTTCAACATTTTAAGCTCATGGGATAATCATTTTTGTTTTCTACAATTGGGTGTAGAGAATAATGTAATTCTACTGGTATTGGTACTAACTACTAAACCTCTGGTATTGTCCCAAGTTATAGTTTGGGCTTTCTAGGCAATCCTTTAATTTAATTACCACCCTTCATACATCAGTTTGCGATGTTCTTTGCTGTCATTGGTGGAGTTTAACTCATTGTGTTGCCAGTGGTTATTTCGCCCAACATCATTTGAAGTCCCCAAATGTCTTATACTGTGGTCTTTGGTTGCCACATTGCTGCAAAGTGCTTCCCATTTATCTTTAGAAGATTGTGGTTTGGTTTCTAATCCAGCAGCTCTGTTCTAAACCTCTGTTTTCTTGGTCGACATGGTGACCAGGTGAATGAAGAGCCTGGACACAAAATTACCTATTTTGTGTCCAGGCACAAAATATTATTATTACCTATACATAATATAGGTAATATTATATAACTATAAGTTTCAAAGAAGGCCAACTGTCATGAAAAAATTTAGCATGCTCATTAGCACGAGCAACCACAGTTAATTACTTTTTCTCAAGCATTACAGCTTCACAGCAAAAAGCGAGGTTTTCAGGTGAGGTTTTGTGTGAGAAAAGTTCATTCTAAAAGGTAATTATAAGCCCTCACATTTTAATGAAAAAACTAAATGACTGGTTTAGTTGGAACTGATCTTAAACCCTGATAAAGTTTTTGTATTTGTGTGCGTGTTGAGTTGCAGCCTTTTGTACTTTTTGTGCACGGTCCTCGAAATGTAATTTGTGTACCACTTCAATCTAGAAAGTGAGTGTGCGTACACGTGTGTGTTTCTTCCCTTAAGTCAACTAGCCACTTCAACTGTCCCACTACACAAAGGCATTTCTTTTGAGACTTCAAAAACAAAAATCTCATTTTTAGCATTGTCTGGCTGCTGAATGAAAGCTCTTACAAAAACTCAAAGAGCTTCTTTTCTCTACACACAGAGAACAAGCATTTGTCTTTGTGTGCATTTCTACCCCTACGTGTTTGCTTTTCATTTAACTAATGGCATGAAAAAAGCGTCAGCACTTCATTTTAGTGGCAGTTTGGGAAGGGACTGGTAACTTTAGTGATTTTAAATCAATGATCATTAGCAGGGTTGGGGGGGTGTTTGTAATGACGCTGGTATTATCCTTGCTGCCAAACACTCGTTGCCATCACACTGATCACTACACTGCCTAGTGTCCACTATTAATAGTCTGAATAATATTGAATCACTAATTTGCAATACTGCTGGGAAACAGATTATAATGTTTATTAAATGCAGAAGTTGTTACCGCTAAATGCTACGAGTAAAAAGCATGGATCGGAGTGCTGTAACAGGCTCAGTTTGCTGGGTTAGTGCTCCGCTTTCTTTATTGAATAAAAGTTCACAGCATTACAGCCAACAGACACTCACACCAGCTTTATATCAAATGCATTACACAGAGTGTTGAGCACTGAAAAATGTCTCTAAAATGACAATCTCTAAAACGGATCGCAATGTTTTCTGGGTGCTCCAGCTAACGTAATGTGATCCTGGCGCCTGAAAGTCACATGAATATAAATCAGTTCATTTACACAAACAACATAAACAAATTCACTTTATGCGTGCTAAAACACAGAAGCTTGGTTATGTTCTAAAAAAAATCATAATTACAATTATTTTGGTCATGACTCAGATCACGGTTATGTAGCATGATTAACTTATAAAAAAATAATGTGTGAAACTCAACTCAACTATTATTAGGCTGAATTTTTTTTTCTATTTTCATGAACTATGAGTATACTTTGAATACACTTTCAGTGAAAACTAAACAAGAAAATGACAAGAAATGAAGTGGAGGTGGTGGAGATTGTGAGGCCCTTCCTGTAAGGGCAGCTTTCACACTTGGAGGCTTTGTCTGTTATCAGGAGACATCCCCACCTCAGGAGACAACCGGTAAGTGACAGCAGGTTTCCTCGAGTTCACCTACAGAAACCTTGTTATGACTTTTACTTCTTCTAGGTAGACCTTGTTGGCTCTCTTTCGGTCACACTGGCTCAAGCTCAATTAAATAGTGAGTGAGTTGGGTTTTTAGGAAGGGATGAAAGCATGCCAATGTAAAGAAAAGAGATCTGCTAAATTTACAACACAAGAACTAAAGCAAGCATCATCACCTTCTTTACTATAATGATCGTAATGTATGTATGAAAGTATGTACCCCATCTCCTCCCTAAGGGGTGGGCCAATCTGAACAAAACTTTCCATGAACTTTGCCACACTTACAGCAATCATTAACGGCTCTATGCTTTAAAAAAAATCCCAGTTTTGATTTTTGCATCTATGATGTTCATCATCATGAATGCGATGTTACATTTTCTGTTTATGTTAGTTTCACGCGTCACGTTCAGCGAACATCACCAGAATGTAAATTAACGCTCACTAAAATTTGCATTCTTGGTGGCATTTTGTTGCTACTGACAGGTGATCAGAAAGACAATGAATAAAACTCGGAATAGAACAAAAGCAATGACATACTGTATAACATTGGTCTATTTTTAGACACTTTAATGAGGATCATTCATCATTAATCACTGTTTTGTCTTAAGCATTTACTTGTGCCATTTTTCAAATTTCCTGGAAGAGAAGTGATCAACTCTAAAAGAGAAACTCCAGCACCAGCTAATGTTTTGGTGGCAAAAGCACACAGGTATGAATGCTGGCAACACCATCGCGAACTTCGGCTGGCTACATTGTAGCCTCTAGATAATTTATACTTATGCATTTAATCTGAGCTTCATAATGTGAAGTGATGGCATCAACTTAATGGATGTGGAGCTTTTGCAAACCTTCTCTGCACAGTGTGATCAAACTTAATGCTGAAAACATTGATATTAATATAAAATTGCATTAATTTACTCCTACCACTGTATCGTAACAGTGCTGGAAATATCTGAGTGTGGTGTGATATGGTTTCTTTGTATCCTGCCAGCAAGCAACGGAAAATAAAACCACCCACAACTCTTCTTATAGCTTGAACATACAGGTGTCTGTACACAGCATGTGGGCCTGGCACTAGGAACTTGGGAGTCAGTGACCTGACAGGCGTACTCACTCACACAGACACATAATAGTCAAATAACATCTGACCTAGCCCGCTGTGTCCTCTTGACTCTGCTAAAAACCACACATATAAACACAGCGGTCTTGATTATCCTGCAGTTTGCCCTGCCACTGACCTTACATCTAAAACCACACTCACTCACACACACACACACACACACACACGCAATGATGCATTTATACCCACACACAGAGCTCAGGATGATTTATGCCCTCGCAGTGCCTTTGAAGATCACATTTTACATTTTAGATGGAGTGTGTGTATGTGCTTGTGTGTGTAGTGGTGGGGTGACTGGAAATCTAAAATAATAATGTTGAGGGTTTGTAAAAGCATAACTTTGCCTCATTATTCGAGGGGACTGCTGTTATGACACAAAAGAACAAAGCAAAAACGATTTTACAAGAAAAAAAAAGAAAGAAAAAGAAAATATTATTTGGACCTTGAAAACTTAACTATGCGAAACAGCTTCTGATGACTGTGAACAAACTTTCATTAATACAGAGCGCCATATAAATTATAGTCAGAGTATTTGTCTTTTGTCTACAACACGAACATGATGATAAGTCTTTTCTCGGCTTGTGTGGGAATCTTCACGAGTCAGTTTGTATAAGGATACAGTATACAGGTGTTACACAGATTTACAGTGCATTTACTACCAAATCAATCTGCTGACACGCTTAGCCATTACATTAAGTGTTTAAGCATCGACACTCCTTTACAAGCTTGCTGTCATCGAAAGAGCCACTCCAAGGAGGTTAATGCTTCAGATTGCTGAGGACACCCAGCAGCACAGAGACAAAGCTTAAAGGATGGTTTATTTATTTATATACAGATCAGGACAAAATCATTAACTTTACTTGGGAAAATCCTGCTAAGATATTAGTGAATGAGTTAGCCAACTGTAGAACTGTAGTCTCAAAGAAGGCAATCACTAGAGCTCTGAACAGGAATAGACTGCAAGGTTACAGACCAAGAAATTCTCCACTGCTGCAGAAGAGACACCTTCGGCCAAACTGAGGTCTGCTAAGGAGACTGGAAGCATGTCCTTTGGACAGATGAGACAAAGCTAGAGCTGGAGATGGAGAAAGAAGGGTGAGGTGCACAACCCAAAGAACACCACCTTGTTTGACAGCTACAGCGACAGTTATATTGAGGGGATGCTTCAGTAGGTCAGGAACTAGGAAGCTCTTTAAGTTGGAATGAATCAACAAGAAAGAAGGATTTGTGAAGATTTTAAGTCAGAAGGTGAACTCAGTCTGAGTAATTGCTTTGCCTTCCAATCCGTCAACAACACAACGTAACCTGGTGAAGAACTGCCGCCAGAAGACGAAAGTAAACGTTACTGACTGGCCTGCATGAAACCCTGACTTGAATCCCATTGAAGATCTGTGGGGTGAACAGAAGATTTGTGCCAGAAGACCTTCAAATCTGAAGTAGCTTGAGAGATTAATCAAAGAAGAATGATCTGGGATTGCACAGGAGATGTTTGTGAGGCTGTTTGTGATATAGCAAAAGTTTATACTAATTTCCACATGAAGAAAATATGTGTATTTGTGGGTTGCAGAATGATTCGTTATTGTCAGTGGTTCAAACTTTGGAACCCAACAAATCTTGTGCCAGTGTCAGGCTTTTGCCATTTTCTTCCAGTGGAAATGTGTGAAACCAGTTAAAGATTCAGGACTGGTGCAGTAGTGGTGGCGATAAGTACATGACCCATGTTTTCATGGCTGAAAGTCGAGGTTTTCATTTACCTCCATCTATTCCTCACTTCATCCTTACATGCTTCTTCGTCCTTTTCTCCCTTCTATATAACCTTGTCTCCCCCTGTCCCTGTCTGCCACAGCTTTATTTAACCATCCATCCATCCTTGCCTCCTTCCATTTCTTCTTTGGACCTTGCCTGGTACGTATTTATTTGTCTTTCCCATCTTATACATCCCTCAGCACCTGACTTACTCCTGCTGCCATCTATCCCTTTTTTTTTATTTCTTGCTACATCCTCAGTTGTCCTTCACTAGCTTCCTCCCTCCTTTAGTCCCACATTATCACAACCAGCACTCAGGTTTCCACAGCAACTCTCTCTCTCACTCACACACACACACACACACTCAATCAGAGAATCACACATGGACAGCCAGCAACGTCACCTTTGCACACACACAAACGCACACACATATAAATGCATGCAAGCAGACGGGCACTTGCCACTGTAATCAACCCCACACATGCAAACCGGCGCACAAACATTACAGCTCTGTTCCCCTTGTTCCTGTGTCTCTCGGTTGACACACACATGCACACACACAAATGCGCACACACTCAGATGTAATCACCGTGAGTGCTGAGAGTGCAGTGCAGAGGTGTGAGAGTTCTAAAAGCTACCGCCTGCCATCAATCATAAAATCCTTTCTGGGGATTGGACAGCTGACAGTGTCGGCATTACGCATCGTCTCCCTTTATTTCAATCAATCATGTCCTCCGCTGCAAAAAGGCCTACAGATTGCCAAATGATATTGGCTTGCTTTCATTAGACCCGATGAATGATTATGTCGGATTCAGGGGAGTGATTTGCTTTGTGTTCATGTTTGTACGCTCCATGGGGTTTTTTGTGTTTCAGAGAAACTTTTTTCAAATTTACCGCTTCAACGTGCAAAGGCACGGGCTGTGTAATAACTACCTCACACTGGCAGACATGCTTCAAGACGATTTAGGCAAACAATTTTTTATCATTAAATGCAGCTGCTAATGTTGGCAACGCCACTGAACGAACACGGCGATACGTACGCAGCTTGATCTTTGGTTTCAAAAGCTGCGTGTACAATTAGCAGACCAAGAATCTGTTGCCAAAAGTGGCACATAAAAAAATATTTAAAAAGCAGCCTATATTATCACATCCTCTGAAACTAGCAGAGTGGGAGGAAAAGGGTGAGAAGGAAAATTTGTAAATATAGAAAATAACTGAGACTATGCTCAGTAAAAAATAACAGCACAGCCTGTTGGGTTACCATAGAAAAAGTGACGTGGATTACATCCTGACAAGCAACCTGTTATATATATATATGTTGCCTTTGAAATGGTTGCTTCAAAGATGGGGGACCATCTGCATCACACATAAACACACACACACACACACACACACACACACACACACACACACTCAATCAGAGAATCACACATGGACAGCCTGCACCGTCACCTTTGCACACACACAAACGCATCTGCATAGTGACTTTGATAGAAGACTGCAATAAGATCGAGTCATTCTGCTGTCAAACTTAACCATGCAGTTAGTGGGGTTAGGTTAACTGGTAACTTGAAATTGCCCATAGGTGTGAATGTGAGTGCGAATGGTTGTCTGTCTCTATGTGTTAGCCCTGCTGCAGACTGGCGACCTGTCCAGGGTGTACCCTGCCTCTCGCCCTATGACAGTTGGGATTGGCTCCGGACAAGGATAAGCGAATGGATGAATGGATGGATGGCATTCTGCTATCAGATTGTGACAACTGGGGTCAAGTTGGCAATTACATGCAAGCAGTTTGTGATAATATGGCAATTAACAGTTTTTGCTCCATACATACAGATAAATTCCCATTAAACAGAAATTCATATTAACTACTTACATTCAGCACCTCACACAGTAGATTTGTCGTGTCTTTCTTAACTCTCCCCCCACCAGCCATGGCAGATGGCTACCCCGCCCTGAGCATGGTTCTGCCAGAAGTTTCTTCATGTTAAAAGGGATTTTTCCCTTCCCACTTTTGCCAAGTGCTTACTCATAGGGGGCTGTCTGATTGTTGGGGTTGTCTCTCTTTTATTGTATGGTCTTCACCTCGCTTTGAGGTGACTGTTGTTGTGATTTGGTACTATATAAAAAAGCTAAATTGAACATGAAATGAAAATTCTTCTACGAACAGTGATCCAGTTTGAGCAGCACAGTGGTTTAACTGCAAAATGACATAGGCACTGGGCAACCTTATATAAACATAACCAGAATACAACCAGTTGGCAACAACCTGAGTCGAGTCCCCTATTACACAGAGATGTGTTGCAGGAGACTGACTCAGATTGATTACAATGTGTTGGCAGTATGTCTGTCGGCAATTATTTGCAATCTGTCTGAGTGTGCAGTCAATCTGAGTCAGACCCTAATTGTTGGGAGACAGGTTGCCTTCTACCAGGAAAGCTGTGCAACTGCCGAATGCAATGCCATCCCACTTCTACTCTAGTCCGACAAGATAATAAACATTTAAAATAAATTATTATGGAAGCCGATCAATAAACTGCTGGTACTGTATCAGTATAGAACTGGAAAACTGGTACATCCAGTTCATCAGGGATTGTGACTGCACCCCTAAAGGCTGTCCAATTTACCCAGAGCACATAACCGAAGTTCCAAGATCCAATCCAACCGAACACTGGGGATAGAGAAAAGGACTGAACTCCTCACATTTCACAACTCAGTAATGACTGCACTGTCTTTGTCTCTGGCAAACTTCGATGTAGCACAGCGGCGTTACATCGATGCTTGAAGTTTAAGGGCAGGAAGATGGGAGGGTATAAGTGACTCTGACATGTAAGATGGTCTAAAACAGTAATGTGAGTCATTTAACATTTTCTCTCTACACAAGACTCCCCCCCACACAGAGACACTGAACACTACTGCCACCATAATGTCTGTTACATTCAAGAGCGCACTGAGCTCCTATTTTGGTGAGACGTGACTGCAGTTTGGCTGATATGCTGATACGGAGCCGGGCTGCGAGCTGACACTGTATCCGTATCTCACTTTAGCTGCCGTATTCAAAAATACAAGAGATTGGCGGATCTGATTACTGTGTCTGAGTGTGTTTGTGTATGTGTGGGTATGACAGTAAGAGCAATAGAAGGCAGTAGTTGGTATGTGTGTGTGTCTATGTGAAAAGGAGACAAGTGGAGCCAAACCAAAGGGCAGGTGTGTAAGGTAATAAGACTAAATCAATCCATACTTAGAGAGAGGAAGAGGGAAGAGGAGGGTTTTGAGTGGTGGAGGGTAAAAAATGATTACAGGTAAAGATGAAAGTGTAACACGCTGTGCTCTTACTGCTCTCACACATTACGCCTCTCTGTTCCTTCAAGGGATTCAAAACTGAATCAAAACTGTTCTTCTGTTGTGCCTTTAGGAGTCATGTGTGAAGACTCTCTGGATTCCTACTGTTAACATATCAGAGGAAAGTACAGAAAAACTGCATCTGCATGTCTGTGTTTACATGCCGGGTAGGGCATAGATATGAGTCTGTGCCCAGCCTGACAGTGTGTGTTCATTTGTGTGTAAAGAGAACAAAGAGCAAAGTAACATATTTATATATCAGAATAATGGCAGCTTTTGGAGAAGTGATAGAAGACCTTGGCAGGCAGCAGTAAACATGTGACCCATATCAGATAAGACAGCCCCTGCCAAAACTTCTGTGCTCTTTTTCATGCAACAGAAACAGTGAGGCTAACAAGAATCAGTGATGCAAAATGATGTTTTGGCTTCTGTTTTTTAATCACAAAAGTGCTTGTCAAAATGGAACCAATCTGCATGCCTGAGTATTTGAAAAATGTGAGAATCACAAGGAACAGAAAAGTAGTTTTTACAAGGTTTTTTTTTCTATCAGAGTTGTGTATAGCTGGTGTGTTAATTAAATAATAATAAGTAAGATTAAACTATGAGATGTTAGTTAATTAGTATGAAATATCCACCCATCCACTCCATTATGTTCTTTAACACTTAGGCTTCAGTCACCCCCAGTTACAGGGCCACTTCCCATCTGAGCTTACCCCAATGCAGCTATACTTTAGGTCAGGGGGGTGACTGATATTGCTATTTAGTAGGGGTGGGGGGGGGAAATCGATACTGTGTAGTATCGTGATATTTTGTTTGCTAATAATGTATCGATACAGGGACAGCAGAAATCGATATTTTGTTACAAAAAGGTTTTTGTGGACTGGAACATGCTCTGACTTCAGAGCATGTTGATCCTTTTTCTGAGCAAGAATCCTGACATTCCTTCACTGTCCAAATGTGTTCAACTTTTTTTTTGGCAGCAATAAACATGACAGTTTACTTATTTTAATTTAAGACATGTTTTATTTTAATTAAGTTTAAAACTTTTTTATTTAATGTTAAATTATATTTTGTTTTAATTTACTTTCAAATTCTTCAGTTGCTGAAGGGGCTTCATAGTTTTCATAAATTGCATAGTTCAGAATAGCTATAATTGTACCAGATGGTTGGATTCAGTTAAGTTGGACTAGACTGTAATACAAACCGTTCAGTTTGTCAACAATAAAACTGACTAAAATGAGAGAAAGACTAAGTGCGAGACTTTGTTATTAGATAAAATGAATATTGATAAAGTTTACCTTTATGTACAGAATCTGAATATTGCAAAATATTTTTAAATAATTGCAATAATATCGTATTGTGCGTTAAGTATTGTGATAATATCGTATTGTGGGATGTATGGTGATTCCCACCTCTACTATTTAGCAATAACCCTGAGATAACATCACTAAAATACATGGGCAGAGGTTTTGTCTTAAAATGAGTCTCCCATCCACCCATTAACACATCCATCCATCCATCCATCCATCCACCCATCCATTTTTTTAAGCCTATCCAAAGCCTGGTTGTGGGGGTAGTCCGTCTCCACGAGGCATCCTAGTCACATGCCCAAACTACCTCAACTGGCTCCTTTTGATTTGGAAGAGTAGCGGGTCTACTCTAAACCCCTCTCAGATGACTGAGCCCCTCAGCCTATCTCTAACAGAGAGACCAGCCACCCTTCGGAGAAAGCTCAAGTAAGAGCAAGATCTGATTTTGTTGTGTGAAACTGCCTGTTAAGACAGCTTCTTATTTACATGATTTTCTGAATGAATTCATGTGATATTCTCTTTATGATAAAAGCCTTAATGCTTCTAATGCTTCTCTCTAGTTGCCTAAAGCAACCACCTCCTTCCCATCAACACTGGGTGCACTCAGTGGCACACGTATTGCATAAGTCATATGAGATGTGTTCATTGTATATTTAGAATTACTGAATGATTAATACTTCATTTGCACAAGAACTGAACAATCCGCATCACTACTGATCTGTGTGTGCCACAACAGGGGGTGTGTGAAAATGTATGCAGTCTCGTATTCTATGAAAAGACACAAAAGATGTAGGCAGGTTTATGATCTCTGATTCTTCTGTGCATCGAGCCTCTTAACCTGAGCAAAGTCTACAGTGATCAAATAATGGTAAAACATTAGCAGATCAGCTAAGGTCAAAACTATCTTTTCCAGGAGGCCTTGCCCAGTTTATTTCCAACCTTTGGTTTTATTGTTTGTGGATAAAGTTCACTCGCTCAAAACTGCCAGTTACTACATTAAAGGAAAGTCTCAACATAAAATATTAGACATTTACAAATGAGTCATGACAGTTGAACATGTCTGCTTACCCTGTACACTCAGATTGCAGGAAGTTAATTAGTAAAGAATTGCTCAAAAATGCAGTTTCGTTGGAAAACCACTAGAACACTGCAAAGTGACAAATAAGTTGAATCAACTAATCTTTATTCTTTCACCCATGTTCAGTTTTGAAACACCATAGTTGTGGCTTCTCACTGCGATCACTTCTCCTTAATCCAAACCCTCTAAAGTGTAAGAGGATGATTGTAAGACTGCAGTTCTAGACTGCAGTGGGGGCAGGGATAGCTCAGTAGGTAAAGTGGTCGCCCCATGATCGGAAGGTCGGCGGTTCGAATCCACTTAACGGCTACCCTGAGGTACCCCTGAGCAAGGTACCGTCCCTACACACTGCTCCCCGGGCGCCTGCTTAGTGGGCTGCCCACTGCTTCACTGAGTGAATGGGTCAAATGCAGAGAAAAACAAGTAATTTCCCCATGGGGATCAATAAAGTATCCATTATTATTATTATTATTATTATTATTATTATTATTAATATCACCTCACTTTCTTAAGGTCCTTTAATATAGGCTTGACTTGCAGCTTTGTTCAGGATTTCTGCCGAGAGAAAAATCACATAATGAAGAGCATACAGTTGAATGCTGCTGTGGTAAAAAAAAAAAAAAAAAAAAAAAAAGAGAGAAAGGACAAAATCAAAGCAAAACCCTGCATGTGGAAGAGGTTAGGGCAGGGGTGTCCAACTCCAGGCCTCAAGGGCTGGTGTCCTGCAGGTTTTATATATAACCCTGGGTCAACACACCTGAATCAAATGATTAGTTCATTACCAGGCCTCTGGAGAACTTCAAGACATGTTGAGGAGGTAATTTAGCAATTTAAATCAGTTTGTTGGATCAAAGACACATCTAAAACCTGCAGGACACCGGCCCCTGAGGCCTGGAGTTGGACACCCCTGGGTTAGGGTATGCAGATGGGTTGATACAACATCAGATTTGAACACATGTGACTTTGACCATAAACTCGAAACTCGAAGCTTTACTATTGAGGGTGTGAGACTGAATTTAAAGTAACCACACTGCTCAACTTTTTATTCATTAATTTATTTATTCAGAGCCAAATACTTTTTATACCACTTCTTTTATACGATTACTTCAGGTACTTATTTTCCTGGGACTAATAATATTAAATATAATATAAAATACAGAGTTACTGTAGGAAAATGATACATATCCTTGACTTGTATTTAGATCATAACACTGAACTTTTGCTTAAAGATGAACTTGCAGGTTAGTTTTTCTTGAAAATAAAAAGTTAAAAAGTTAATTAAGTTCTACACATTATACAGCACAAAGACAGTAAAATTCAGATGATGTTCTATGATATCACGTATGGTTGTAGGCCATGCGTTATTAGTAAATGGCCATTTTTGTTATCTCCTAACACAACATTAGCTCGGTTAGGAGGCCTGCACCAAAAACCTCATTGTGGCTGCTTTGGTTAGTAGCAGACTGCTGTGGTCACTGATAGTTTACTCATTAGCAACAGCCAATGAGTAAACTTGCCTCCTCCCGATGACATACAAAGACAGGCAGGCACATAGTCCCTCCCCTCACTAACAAGTAACAACACTGAACACTTTAGGAGGAATTTCCCAAAGTCAGTAAAGCTCCCATTTTAACAACACTGAAGTATTAAACCATTATCATAAATGCTAACCTGACCAGTGAACGTGGTAACATTAGCCATTTCACTATTAGCAATTACATGGTAGCAAGTTTAGCTGTCTGTTATCATTAACATAATGCCTAGCGGGCTGCAGTTAGATAAGAGCAGAATACTTATTGCACGCTGCTAGAATTTTGTGCCGTGACAGAACGGATTACGGACACGTGAAGAACCTGGCAGATTGCTGGCTGTGCAGAGCAGCGGGGTAACTGTAGATGAACTGAGCAGAGTCCAGAGTGTGGAGAACTAATCCGAGCAAATAACGAGTGAAATCCAGAGCAGAGCTGAGGATGTGAAGAGCTGCAGAGTGATGTGAAGCAGTGAGAACAGTGAAACAGGCTGCAGGCAGATGTGGACGAGATGAAAAAGTTAACTTTTCTACTTAACTTATTAAAATGGGTTTCTTTTTTTGTTGAAGCCAGCTGTGAGGTTTTTCACAGTGAGCGCAATGAGAGTAACTTTTCCATAATGCTGCATTCATTAAATGATTTAGACGTTAGGTATTGTGTTATTTTACCTTTACACTCTGTGTGTAATGATCTGTTTTTTGTAAAACGAATAAAACCTCTAAACTCAATCCTGACTACTTATTTTGTTTAAGCTAAGTTAAGATGTGACTTCTTTGCCATTACTTCTGTTCTTACAGAATGGGATCAAAAGTTTCCCCATAGTATCGAAAATGGTATCGAGCATCTAGTATTTTCATAGGTATCAGTATCGAATTTGACATTCTAATATCGTGACAACCAGCAACCACTCACCTACCAGTTGGCACTCAGTTTGTGTAACATGAGAACCAAGCTCTGAGTTTTTTTTAATGCATATATAAACTTTTTTTCAGAATAATCTAGGTATTGTTTAACTTTCTTATAATTTTATTTACTGAGGTTGCCAACCTGCTAGTCGGTCTTTAATTGGAATCCTGACTGCATGACTTTTAATTCTATGATAATATTTCTACTCTGATTACTGCTTTTATTTATTTCCTCCACCCCTGCTCTTAGTAATACTTACTGATTACTCACATTTAAATACATTATCTAGTCGGGTGTACAGAGTAGCATGAAGGGCCTTAAAGTGCTTGATTTTATTCTTAAATATAAGTTTAGTAAGCCTTATTACTATTAGAGTCTCCAGACAGTATCTGCTCCATTATAACAAAGTCAATGCACAACATATTTGGCTTTCTGTCTGCCATCTATGGTCTTTACTAATAACTCTGCACTATTAAAAGGTCTATTCATTCCTTAATCATCTGTTCATCCATATATCTTGGGTATCCATACATCATCGATCCATCCTCTCTTGTTATCATCTGTTCTTCCCCTCCTGCCCCAACTCATCTCTCTCTCTGCCCTCTCTACATCTATTCATTCATCCAAATCTCAATCCCTCCATCCCAATATCGATCCATGCACACAAACATTCATCTATCCACTATGAATATATCTATCCAACCATCCTTCCTTCCTGCTCTCCCTCCTTCCTCCCTTGGCTCCTTATCCCAGTCGAAAGGCTTCTACAGCAAGACTTAACACGCTCCACTACCTCCCCGTCCCTGCATGTGAACACACACACACACACACACACACACACACACACACACACACACACACACACACACACACACACACACACACACACACAAAGGCAGTCCCTACAGGATGCAGACTCAAAGACACACAGACATCGTTTTCACAGCTCCCTGAGCAACTCAAATGGCCCGGGAGACTCTGCAGAGCAGCAACAGAGAGAATAAAAGAGAGAGTGAGCTTGAGAGAAAGATTGAGAGACGCAGAGAGAAAAATTACAAGACAACAAGGCCAACAATGACACAGAGAAAGAAAAGAGTGAAACAGCATAAGAAACCAGAGGAAAGACAAATGGTGAATATGATAAAAGAAGACGTAGCAGAGGTTTAGCTGCAGCCGATAAGATAAAGCTTTCAGGCAATATAACAAGATGTTTTATCAGAAGTAGGTTTGTTGCTGTTGAAAGGATGGTTACATTGTTGGTAGAAAGAGAATTCGCTTCTGTAGAAAGAAGAAAACAGCTAAATTGAATTTTCATCACTTCCTTCTTGTAACTGATTTTTTACCTTTTTTCATCTAAATATTGAGCGCTGATAACTCTAGTTTCTTCTGTGCAGAGCAACTTCGCCCAAAATCCATTAGACTCGACCAAATACCAATGTCACTCCGAAAATATGGTTGTTTTCTCTCCAAATAGCAGTTCTTAATCTGACACCGGTCGTATCTCCACATTATAATTATGTGAAATGAAGCTGGAAGCATTGCTCTGCAGCCGCTCGCCATTATAATTCAAGCACTCCTTTGATGTAATAAGATCAAAACGACTGCGCAGGCGGAATATCAGGATTCACGGTAACAACAATAGCAACAACTACATCAACAGGATATGAGTTATCTGAGAACAATGGGGAGCGTTTCACCTTGAGGGGTAAATAACGATCCCGGAGCAGCAACGAGCAGAAAGTCAGCAGCACAACAATTTGGAGCGCTTTAAAATGAAGCACAGAGAAGCAAGTGTCTGTGGCGGCCTGTCTGTCTGCCTGAGTGTAAATATTGAGGCTGCAGTATCTGACCAAACACCATCTCGGCTCATCCGTCAGCGGTGGTCGTGCACAAGGTCAGCTTCCAGCGCCGTCGATATGGATCTTGGCAGCTCAGCAGGCCTGTGATATCTGTGATATCGCTCGCTCAAATCCAGTACATGACCTTTGTTGCCTGTCGTCGCCTCACTTTCCTCTCGCTCGCCACTGCTTAGTGTCGATATGAAACCGGCGGCAATTTTCAAAGATAGGGTCAGGACTCAGGAGTATGATGCAGGGAGATTGAAATTGGCCACCAGATTGCTCTGAAGAAACAACAGCAATCCAATATAACTGGCTGCAGTGGCCTTCATGGTGTTTTCCACAGCTGCAATTTAAGATGAAAGGTTTGGACAATTACTTTGAAAATCTAGATCTATAAGTGCACTCGCTAATGTTCTGCATTAAAGGAAGCTTTCAAGGATTCTAAACATTATTCACCATTTGTTGTTTTTCCTCATGCGCTAAAGGAACTAATTTGTTTGCCGAGGAGTGATGTGAATAAATATCATTGCAGACTAGTTTCGTGCTCAGCTAGGGCTGCTCAATTAATCGAATTTTAATCACGATTACGATCTGGGCTTTCAACGATCATTAAAAATAACTGAGCCGATTATTAGCCCCTCCCTCATTTATCCGCGACACCTTAATGGCCGGTCCGTGAAAATATTGTCGGGCATAAACCGGTCCGTGGCGCAAAAAAGGTTGGAGACCGCTGATTAAGAGGACCCGAGGGAAGCTCGGAAAGCTAAGCAGAAGTTATTTGGAGAGGAGAGTGACTGCCGTTGGTTGAAAAGAGAGGTAAAAAAAAAAAAACTTCAGTGGTGTTGCACACTATTTTATATTATTTTTTAAAGTCATTGTTAACCCTTTAAATCCGGTCAGAGCAGCACGCTCCGTTTTGTGTAACTACTTTTAAATCCCTGTAGAATCTGAACCACGTAAGCTAGCGCAATAATTTGTTTTGCATATGAAACCGGAGGAGTTGTACTTACAACTTATGCCATCAGCTTGTCCTCGGTCACGGTTTCCTTCCACATATAGCTTTGCAAAAATTGCATAAAAAGCGCTTGCAGGAACAAAAACATAATATTCCAGAAACACGCTTTGCCGATCCGATCAGCTGTTCGTAACACTTCCCACAGTGAAACAGATGTCAGCGCGAACTGTCTCATGTCCGCCATTTCCTGGCCGAAACCGGAAGTGACGTCATTTTCGCGGAAATGTAGTTTTTTACTTGTAGACCTTAAAAACCTCTACTGGTCATGTTTGACTTTTCTGAATAGTTTCTGGGATGCTTAGAACTCGAATTGCACAGCTGGAAATAGTTTATTTTGATGCACCTGCTGTTTTCTTTGCAAATTTGCATCATAGGATTGTTTTTTTTTGTTTTACCTGCAGTGTATATAAAAATTGGTGTATCTCCAAAATAAAACTATGAAGACACTCAAAATAAATTTCCTGTTGTTGTAAACTATTTTTTGCAACTTTTTTGTATTTAAAGTTTTGAAGGATAAGCCTCTTAAATTTCTCCAAGTAGAAATATATGTAAAAAAACAAAACAAAAACGATTTTCAATTTTTTTGTAGTTTATTGCACTTTTTTGCAATTAATGTAGTTACTATGGACTTAATGCATACATATTATTAAAATATGGGCTATAACAGTTATTTAGCAACTTGAAATGCTCCCACAAATGGCACTACAACATGTAAAAAAATAATATAAGCTCTGGCGGACTTGGTTCTATAGTAGGTCTTAAAGGGTTAAATAAATATCGTCAAATAATCGCGATCTCAATTTCAGTGAAAATAATCGTGATTATCATTTTTGCCATAATCGAGCAGCCCTATGCTCAGCAGTGAGCCACTGTGAACTTTGCTGTTCCTCGCATTATCTTTGATACATTGCCTCTGTCTTTCTTGTATTGTGTATGAAATAATCACCTCTGGTTTTAAAAAGGAAAAACCTGGAATTAAAATGTATGTTTCAAGGGAAACAGTGCACACTAAGGACTTTCAGTTAGAGAGTTTCCAATCATTCTCCCCACAGACAATAATAGCTGACTCACAGATGGAGTGTTTCTTTGTTTTGGATGACTATGAAATTCTCTGGCTCAAATCATCAAGTAGAAAAGCTACATCAATTAAGCTAAATCAAGCAAGAAAAAAAAATCAATGAGGCAAACGTGTACAAAATATATATATAATTGGAGCACCAAGAGATGTACAGTTTCCAACTTTAGGTTTGTCATATTCAAGTGCCACCAAATAGCTTTTTTCCTCTCCACATGATTTTTTATTACCAAAGAACTTTGGAAAAAAGCATCTAATTCTGGCCAGTTGTGACTGGTTAATGATCAGCAGCGGCTTAGATGAACTGTTGCTAATTTTAGTTCATTAGATGTTCGGCTGGAATGAGCTAGAAATATATTATGGAATCAAGAATCCTGAGTCCAGATGAAATGTTGTGTCGAGCCTCGTAGAGGGTTGTTCAATAAAGACATCTCAATACTGCTGATGAAAACCTGTTTTTTACTGTGAGCAATTATTAATGTGTTTGAAAAAGACACCAAAAGTAAACATGAACAATACAGGATTTTTATGACCAATACCAATATTTGTCATTTAAAGGTCTGATATGCTGATATACTAGCCAATATTTTCTTTCTTTCAGACACACAAACATAAGCAGATTTCCATAAAATTTGTTATGTGCAGTGATTTACGTACTTGTTTACAGTCTACTCGAATGTGCTTGGATCAGCTGGTTGTTGTGTTTGTCACATCCCAAGTTACCAACAGGGGAGTCCCCTCTGGTGGACTGACTATGCAGTGTAATCACACAATAACATGTTTGAAGGTTTTGCTCTTGTCTCTTTACTTTTTAAAATTTAACTCATCAACTAATATGAATACTGATACTCATAGCAAATAACTAATACCGGGCAATAATTAGCCAAATAAATCTATTTATTATTTGTTCATTTCTATTCTTTCTGATCTGCTTTTAATAAATTCTTTAGATAAATTAAGTGACAATTAAAACACACATACCTGAAACAATACACCCCCAGAAATAAGGAACATAATATTTTTCTTTCTCTCCAAAGCAGCAAATACATTTTGTCCTTATCTGAAGTAGTGTCACTGAAAGTCTATTTTTCCACCAACCCCTTTTGTTTTAGTACTTGTATGTACAGCTAAATCTAGCATATTGAACGATGCACAAACTTAAGTGCTCATAATGACGAATTTCCAGTGTTCCCTTTGAATAAAAAAACAAAACATAAACTAGATGAAGATCTGAATCGTTGTAATTAAAATGGTTAACTGAGGTTTTTCTTGCAGCTTGGAACATTCAAATTTTGAAAAGTGGAACAAAAAATTCAAAAGAGTTAAAATGATCCAGTTTTATCTGAAAGCTTTGTAAAATTGCTGTAGCTCCAATTTGCACCTCTGACAGTCTTCCTCTCCATCGCAACAGTAGAGAAACCAAACCAAATGATGGCCAAACTGCTGAAAACACATGCTTTCCCCAAAATATTAAAACTGAGGCAAGTGTGTTTCTGTGATGAGCACTGTTGATATGAAAAAAAGAAAAATAAGTGAAGAAAAGCAGCATGCTGCCACATGAACGTACACAACAAACCCACCACACAGTGGATTTCAGTTTTGGTTTGCAGCTGTGATTTCACAATATGCGTGTCAGTATCAGTAAGAATATAGAACAAACAATCCAACTGTGTAAGAGTTCAATTTAAAGCCTCCACTGAGCTGTGCAGGAATATAGATTGAGTCAGCTTTTCTAAGTCGAACAAAAAAAAAAATCACTCTTTACTGATGCCATTCTTTCACACTTTCACAGACTTTGTTATGATGACAACGTGAGTTGATACACTATCATTGTGTTGCACTCCTTTTTTAAGCCTCCAAGACATGTTGTGTTCACAACTAAGAGAAGAACCCTGCTTTTTACAATAACATTTTTTTCATATGTATATTTACAAACAGTTTTGGTCAGAAGTTTACATCCATGCATCTTGGTCATGAATGTCATGGTAATTTTAATCATTTTTTTTTTTTAGCTGTTCTTTTTCTTAATGTTACCACCGGTCAGGGTGGAATGATTTCACAGCATAGTGTGGGAGAAATATTTATTTATTCCCCTGCTGAATTTGTAACTCTGCTCATGTAAAAGAAATGAAAACTCTGTCATTTTATGCTAGTTTTATTTTAACAGAGAGCTTCTGGAATGGCCTTCCCAAAGCTCTGACCTCAATCCTATTGAAAAGCTGGGTCTGTGCTAGGAAACCAATCAATTTAAATGAACTCCACCAATCCTGCCAAGAAGAGTGCTCAAATATCCAGCCAGAATTGTGGCAGAAGCTTGTTGATGGCAACCAAAAATCTCTGGTTGAGGTGCAACTTTCTGAGGGACATTTAACCAAACATCAGTCACAGTGTATATATATATTAGATCCTGTATGGATTACACAAAATCCAAAATAAATTCAAACTTTTATTAATTTATTAAAGGTGTATGCTGTACATTAACCCATTTCACCATAAAAAAAGAACAGTTTAAAATAAATTGTTAAAAATTACCATGACAACAACTTTATATCTCGATATAAATCAAGCTTTCTCCAGCTGTCGTAGGGTGAGAGGTGGAGTATACCATGAACAAGTCGCTAGAAATGTTTATGGCCAGTTGGTTATGAGAGTCACTTGCTTTATTAAGCAGCTAAAATCCAACATTTTCGACTGTGCTCACTGGCATAATGACTTTCACAATAAAGTAGGCTGTTGCTTTGTTTTTTGTCATAAGGCATGTTGCAGGAAAAATTGCTTGAGACTCCAACATCTTGCATTGTGCGGCTAAACAATGAGCTGTGCACTGTGTGAGAATGGCGCTGTGATCCGTGATGTCACCTGCCATTTGTGGAAACATGCTTTCGACACAGTTTGCTGCTCTGCTTCTTTATTGGACAAAGTTATTTTGCAATAATTCTGTTTATATGTTTTTGTCCAGCTCTATGACTGAGAAAGTGTTTCTTTCGATTTCTTTTAGAAACACTTTACATCAAGTGGCTATTGAACATCGGACATGACGACGACATTAAATTTCAGCATCATCAGGACTCATCACCTGAATGTTATTTAACAATAACTGGCAGGAATTTGTGCCTGTGTGATGTATTCGCAGTCTGTGGCTGCACCTTGCTCCCACAGGTCTACTAGCATTAGACTCTCATCTAAATCTGGCAATTAATACAGTCTTCGACTTTAATTTAGAAATCCAGCAAAGCCTTCTAAAGCAAGATGCTTAACATGCTAAGGCCTGTTTAAAACAGTATCTACGCATTGTTTTTGTGCTGATATTAGTGTTAGGATTTAGCTCAAAACACAGGTGTGCCTAAGTAGTACATCCTTCCAGAAGATTTAAGTATGACTACAGATACTTTCAGAGGTGTTATAGTTTCTCTGAAGCTGCTAGGGTCCACTTGTGTCCGAGTGATTCATGCTGCTCTGTTTGTATAACTGCGTAGAGTTGTCTGGGGAGACGGGCACTAAAGTACAATGCACCAACTACACAGTCGCTCTTCGAGAAGACTTCAAGTGGACTTCAAAGAAGTATAACAGGAAGGACTACGCCTCTGTGATGCCTGCAGCTGTCTGTGTCTGCAACTGTAACATACAGAGTATAATCCACACTTTCTTCTTGCTATACATGCTGAGTGAGTCTGCATCTCGTGAACTAAGTTTTAATAATGTTTAAAATATTTGCTATTCAGTAAACTAGTAGATGTAGTAGCTTTAGCTTAGAATCTAGACAGAAAGCAGGGCGACATGTTTCAACCTTTCAGAAAATATTTATCAAAAAGAAACATGTAAATAGCATTAAAAGGCTCTTTTATGTTGTCCACGAGACTTCTTCCCTTAAATCAACATAAGCAAAGAGATGAGTGGTAGACCACCACAGAGCACCCACACATTTTTCATTTGGTGTTAGTCCAAACCTTAATGAACTAAACAAATTTTGCAAAATGATGTGCTGTTTGGTGACAGCTATTTAATAGACATCTTTGGCTAATGAATGGCTCCACAAAAATTTGTCCCACATTAACAACCAAATAGAAAATTATAGTCCAGGTGCTCACCACTTGAGTAAAATTACTTTCTTTCTAATTTTCACAGCACTAAAATTCCAGAAGTTAAAATTTCACATTCATTTTGACAACTTCAGTAAAATGTAAGTATGGTGCTGCATCCATCCATTTTCTCAACTGCTTATCCAATTTAGAATTGCAGGGGGGGTGGGGCCTAGCCCAGCTGTCATAGGAGAAGAGGCAGGGTACACCCTGTGTAAGGCAGTTAGGAATGGACCCAAAGATGCAGCGTACAAAGGCAAAACTGGACATGAATGCGGCTTTATTGCTGAATTACCAAATACAATAACTAAGTTAGTCACAGGGTGCCTAATCTGCATCTACTAATAAGATTCAGACCGACAAAATAAGGGGAATGGAGGGAGGAGACAGACACAAGACTAGAAGACACAATACGAAGGTGAGAGACCAGGGACACAGAGCAAGAGCAGGGGACCAAGAGAAAACAGAGGAAGCAAACAGACACAGAAACAAGACTGGGGGAACAGACAAATAACTAACAGGAATCCAGAAACAAGAGGACAGGGAACACTTAATAATGAAATACTGAATAACAACAAATTCAAAATAATAACTAAAATAAAGATAACAAACTAGAAAAAACTTAAACATTCCCAAAACGCAAAACCCTGGGTCACAGACCAGGTACCACGATACCCTGGATATTTCACAGGGCTAACACAAAGAGACAGACAACCATTCACTCACGCTCACACCTATGGATAATTTAGAATGCATTCCTTTGTGAGTACTGAGTACCTGAGAACTCGGCAAAAACCCACCCAGGAACATGGAGAAAACTCAAAAAGGCCAGAGTCAGGCAGTGAATTTGAACCCAAAACCTTCCTGTTGTGAAGGGATTCTGTTGCTACCTGTTGTTAGCTACAGCTCAAGAATGTGGAGCTCATCAACCTCAGACTACAACTGAGTGGAGAGACAGTTGAATAGGTCAGTAAAGAATGAAGCAAAAAAAACAGATATACTATAGTACATATATACTATAGAAGTACTACACTAGTACAAAAAGTATTATTTATTACTGTGTTGAAGAAGGCGGTGGTGAGCCTGCTGGAATTCTGCTGGAACTACTGCAGTGTTACAACAGGCCACCTTGCTTCCGCCTTAAAGTTATTTCTTCATAGCTTAAGCGGTCATTTGGTGTCTAAAGGATGAGCCTTTAAAACAATTAGGCATTTGGTGGATGCAAGTAAGCACAAATGTGAAGATCAATGCTGGAAACAAAGAAAGGGAGAGGTAGATATGCTGGGTGTTAGCGTTTGGCTGTATAGGAGGCGGAGGTTCTAACTGAGTAATTAAAAATATCTGCTTGAACAGAGCTGATCCATTGTCTGACCTAAGATAATTTGTATCACACCACAGTGCAGAGTGCCCTGAAATCTGTTAGTGAGGTTGACTGTCAGTAGCAGTGTAATTATGCTGGGAGAGTTCAGTTACTGCAGATGTAAGTCTTACAGCAGAAAAATTACTTCGGCACGGTTGCAAAAAATACTCACAATATACGCACTATTTCTTAGTACTGGTTGACTGATCTATTGTTTTCCTGTCTGTACCTTCATTATACTGTCTGCACATTAATTGGACTGGGATAGCTTATATAGGTTATTATTAGGGGTGCAACGATACACAAAATTCACGGTTCGGTTTGATTCGATCAGGGTCATTCTTCACATGAAAACCAAAATAGTTCCAAACGCCACATCTGAATGAGGGTGGGGGAGGTTCAATTTGCCATGTTGCAACGAGCTTAGCTTCTGTCTTGCTAGCTTGCGCTGCGCTCAGTGGATCTGCACTGACAGTGCAGCCTAGGTGGAGTAGTCCAACGCAGATCCACTGAGCGCAAAACACAGACAGCATCGTCAGAAGAAAAGTTGATAAAATAAATAAAAAATTTTGTATTGTTCGATACATATGCGTACCGAACCGAAAGCACTGTATCGAACGGTTCAATATCGATACGAGTATTGTTGCACCCCTAGTTGTTATGTATCTGGTAATAATCTGCTAGTTCAAGTGTGTGACTTCAAACAATGCACTCAATCAGACTTTGCATACACAACATGGAACTGACCACTCAGTAGATTAGAAAGAGCAAAAACCTATTGACATACTCGATACCCTATCAAAAGAGTTTAGAAATATGTCACTCTTTGTTAATTCAGTTCAATTCAATTTTATTTTTCATTATATTGTGCCAAATAACAACAACAGTCTCCTCAAGGCACCTCATATTAAAAGGTAAAGACCCTGCAATAATACAGAGAAAACCCCAACAATCACACAATCCCCTATGAGCAAGGACTTGGCAAGAGTGGGAAGGAAAAACTCCCTCATAATAGGAAGAAACCTCCAGGGGGGCGACAGCCATCTGCTGTTGCCACTCGGGGAATGAGGGGAGGAAGACAGGACAAAAGACACACTGTGGAAAAGAGCACAGTGTGTCTTTTGTCCAGAAATAATAATGAATAATTATTAAATGTAGAGTGATGTGAAAGGAGGTACACCCTGTGTCATGATGCTGTGTAAGGAGTGAGTGGAGATGAAACCCTTAGTGCATCATGGGAAGCCACTATCAGCCTAGGCCTATTGCAGCATAACTAAGGTAAGGTTCAGGGTCACCTGATTCAGACCTAACTGTCAGTTTTATCAAAAAGTAAAGTTTTAGGCCTAAAACGTAACCTTTTGCACACAGCATACCTTCACAGAAAATCACAGAACAGAAAATCACAGAATATGACACTATCATTCATGAATGTATGAGCAATACAGATGCAGCTTGGATTGATCTACAAAGACTGAGATTCAGTGTGGGACTGATTTGGCACACTGAAACTACCTCATCAGATCAGTGAGTGAAGACTTACTTTGTGTTCAGACTATTGAAATACAGTGAATGAGCTGTCAGTCAAGTCCCTGGCCAAGGTGTGATGGCCGCATTCTTGCAAGCAGAGCCAGACAGCGAGAGGAGGTGGAGATAAAGAAATGAAATGGCCAGAAAGACATACACACAGAGGGTGGGCATATATAAAAAGATGGAGACCTGGGGCAAGGGAGACTGACAAATTAGAGAGTGTGAAAAA
Source organism: Aulonocara stuartgranti (assembly GCF_965226115.1). NCBI lineage: Eukaryota > Metazoa > Chordata > Actinopteri > Cichliformes > Cichlidae > Aulonocara > Aulonocara stuartgranti. The sequence goes on along the minus strand of NC_138951.1, from coordinate 6,904,568 downwards.
GAAAGAGCGACAGAAAATCTATAGACTCAGAGCTGAGATTGTGTGTGGCCTTTGTTGAAAGCAGTGTTGTACATAAAGGATAGGAAAGCCTTTTTATCTCGCTGAGTTGCTGCGATGAGGAAGGAGGTCTGAAGATTGTTTGTTGCCAAAGAGCAGAGCTCTGTTCACTTTGAAAACTCAACCCATTCTAAAAGTGGATTTTCTTTAAAATGCTGAAAAAAACCAACAGCGGGAGATGGTGCACACTACAAAATAGTTGCAACTAAAGATCACTAATAAAAAAAATGGGATATACGATACAATCAAACTGAGTGGGAGAACATTTTTGCCAAATTGCAATGCTGAATTGATATTGACTGTTTATATCAATCTACAAACCAGTTCTGCTGACGTTATTAAGCCAGCTTCAAGATAAAATGAGTTCTATTAAACTCCCAAAACATCTTGGTTAAGTACTAGTTTCTGAGTTTTGATGGTTACAAAGTCTTTTTTTTTTTTCAAACATGTGGTGCACATGCTGAGATACCATTTCTGCATCCATTTTGCAGCTTCTAAAAGGTAAATTATTCAGTATGTCCCTCAGTGGTGGAAATGTCACATGATCGTACTGTCACAGTAAGATAAACACTGCCTCTGATAGCCTACAGTCATTCTCTGCATAACCTCATTCCATATAAAACTGTAGTTGCAAAATTACACAAAAATACACGTGTGTCTGGTCAAATGTTTCAAAAAAAAACTTCAAATGAAATGGGTGTTGTTGGCAGCAAGCTAAAATGGGTATTTCATGCATCATATGACTTTTCTTCCACAGAAAATGATCCCTATGAGCGCCACCCACTCCAGAGATGTTATCAAAATCAAATTGTGATTAAAAATTATGTCTGATGTCTTGCTCTTTGTTGCTGTTTAATTCTAAGGTGCTGGGACGCACAGCTCAGCTTTGAAAGCGCTGAACGCTTACTGTCCCACAGCCTCATAAAGGAGACATGAAAATAACTTTAGTTTGCCAGGAGATCAAAGTCAAATATTCTTGGTATGTGCCTTAGTATCTGCAATTCCAGTCGTGTAAAAGAGATTTTTTTTTAAGAAAAAGCACTTACCTCAGTTTCTGGGAAAATTTATTTTAGGTTAATGTTCTCCTGTTGTGACAGTCTGAGAGATCAATTACATTTCTCTGGATTACCAGTTATTATCTCACTATAATTGTGCACTACACTGAATTACAAGCCCATCATTTTACTCCATTACCTCAATTCAATTAACGTACACATCAACAACATAATTACCGTTCCATCAACATTAACACCCACCGGCCGACTTCAAAAGCTCGACTGAACCAGCCAATGGTGGGAGGCCACGGTTGCAGTCCTGTTACCCGTCACGCCCTTAGATAATTTAGTCATCACTTCTGTGGCAGCAGCTGATGGTTGCTGTGGGCTGTTATAGCAACATAGACCTGAACCATCGCCACAGGCAGTGAGTCACCAGTGGCATGGCATGTATCTGTGTGTTTATGTTTGTGTGTGTGTGTACTCTATGGCTGTTTTGTTCAATTCAGCTGTATGATCTTCCTCTTATAACACAGCTTGCTCACAGCACCATGAAACTTTATGCATGTAATACAACATGACAACGCTGTTGCTATGGGCTCATTAGGACGCCACTTTTATAGTCAACAAGACTTTATTTTGAGAAAGTCTCTCATTTGCTCATTTTTTTAGTCACTAGAGACGACAAAACCACTTTTGTCTTTAGAATAAATCTGCACTCAACAGCCACATTATTAGATACACATGTTCAGCTACTTGTTAATGCAAATATACAATTAGCCAGTCATTTGGCACCAACTCTAGGCATTTAGGCATGTGGACACGTTGAAGAGGACCTGCTGAAGTTCAACTCGAATAGGGAAGAAAGGTGATTGAAGTGATTTGTTGGTGCCAGACGGGCTACTCTATTTCAGAAACCGCCGCTCTGCTGGGATTTTCTCATATAACCGTCTCTAGGGTTTACAGAAAATTGTCCAAAAAAGAGGAAATATCCAACGAGTGTCAGTTGACTGGGAGGAAAAAAATGACTTGCCTTCAGAAGAGAATGGCCAGACTGTTTCGCTCTGACAGTAAGGGTACAGTAATTGAAATAACTACTTGTTACAACCAAGGTATGCTGAAGAGCATCTCTAAATGTGCACGATACATTGAATCTTGAAATAGCTGGCCACAGAAGCAGAAGACCACACCTGCGGCCACTCCTGACAGCTAAGAACAGGAAATCGAGGCTACACCATATTTGAATTGGACATTAAAAGACTGGAAAAATGCTGCCTGGTTTGATGAATCTTTGTTTCTTCTATAATACTCAGATGGTGGGGTCAGAATTTGGTGTAAACAACACAACAGCATTGATTCTCCCTGTCTTCTACTGACAGTTCAGCTTGGTGATGGTGGTGTAACGGTATGGGGGACATATTCTTGGTACCTGTTGATCATCTTTTAAATGCCACAGCCTACCTGAGCGGTCATGAAGGAACCATGGCCGTCCCTTTGTGACCAGGGTACCATCTGATAGCTGCTTCCAGCAGGATAACATCAACATGTCACAAAGCTCAACTAATAAAATAATTTCCTGAAGATAGCAAGTTCACTGTACTTAAATGTACAAAGTAAAAAGTAAAGGGTCCAATGAGTGTATATTACTTTTAATTGTGCTGGTCTCTTTGTCAAGTAAGCGTTTGCTTTGCTTGTTTTGTCTCTTTTGTAATTGTAAAAGAAAATTGTAGCTTTTGCTGTTTTTTTTGTTTTGTTTTGTTTTGTTGTTTTTTTTGGGGGGGGGGGCAGCCAAATCAAGGGATATGAAGCCATCACCTTGGACGTAATTACATTTTACGTTTTTTTTCTTTAGAGGTTACTTGATTCACTGAGAATATAACCATTTATTCAATCCCCCAAAGTCAATAGTCCCTTTAGCTTTACTTACTAAGTGTGGCTGTGAGGAAAAGAAAGAAAACGATTTAGACTGGCACCGAGCGCTATCAGAAAAGCAGCACACTTTTATCTTTGAACTGCTGACATTAAATTACACATTACTAATAAAAGCAAGACCAATGAAAACAATCAGGCAAATATATACATTTGGCTGTTAGAATCAATTAAACTCTGCACGCTTTGACGTCAGCTGTGAAGTAGACATATCTCCAACCTGGATCATTGATCTCTGCTCAGGTGTGGCGACATCAGCTTTTAGCAATTAACCTAGCTAATGAAGCAGGGGGAAAAACTGCTGCTAGGAGTTACATAAGACATCAGTTCCCCTGCATAAGACACACTGACCAGTCAACCCGATATTGCACCAAAACTTGCAACAGACATGCCGGTCCACTGTTTTTTTTTTACACTTTGGAGAGGCAAAGCGTGAAAAAGACATGGTGGAGCGCTGTGTCTATTACATGTTTTGCCGTGATACTGGGTTGGACCAGTGCTGCTTCCTACTCTACAAGCTCCCCAATTAGGCGGAGGCTCACTTAGCAAAAACAATTACTTCTAACAGGGGGGCGTCTGAGGCAGGGTAAGAGGCTGTCTTTAATCTGTGGTCAATGTGGTTAACTCACAGCAGAGAGGACTGAGAGCAGCGTGCCTTCTGGTGAGGGAACCGCAGGAATGAAATATCTTCACATGTATGTCTTTGAAGAGTGGAAATGAGCACTTTTTGTGATGCTTCACGAGCCCTCTGCTCCAATAGCTGCAGATGCTAACCGTGCATGGCCAAGCTGAAACATACAGTAGTGTTAGACCTCCAGCTCATCAGCTGGCTTAGCTATTACAACGGTTAACAGAGCAAAACATGTTGACTATGGCATAGCATTAGTTCCACCACATTAGATACAATGACTATCTCTGTGACAGCATCTTATTCACAAGCACTCTCTCTCTCTCTCTCTCTCTCACACACACACAGAGTCACTCGTGGCCTTTATTTCACACAGGGAAATACACAGCATCCCCATTTACAGCACAGTGGTGTGTTTCTTCGCGTACAGTGTGTGCACCGCATTTGGTAAACTCATCGGCATTCTGCTGCGGGCGTGTTCACTTACAGAACTGTCTTTATTTGAATGGAAACGAGCAGAGCAACGTCCTATTTCACAGCACAATAGGCCTACAAGCACACGCTCGCTCAAAGAGGGTCATGCACATAATATCTTTATGGTAAATTGGATAGGTTTTTTTTCTCTATATTTTCCTTTTGTATTGAAAACAGAGTGCTTCGTGCTGCCGCTAACAGCTTCCTATTCATCATCACAATAGCTTTTTACTTTTGCACACAGTCACTGTACATGACTGCAAAGGCTGCAACAGCCAAAGCGTTTCACCTCATGTTTATGCATTTCTGTTCACATGCGTGTTCACTGTCCCATTCTATATCATAGCCTGTCTTTGGCTACCATACACGCGGCAGACAAAAGCTCCACAGCGAGATCCTCTAACAGCAACATTTCATAAATCTTTAGAAAATGCAGGATTTATTCTGTGATGAGTGGTACCGCTTTGCCTAAAGGGAATGATTTCCTTTATTTCCCCGGGTTAGCGTCTGGAGAATCTTTGCCTGGAATTATTGCTCTGCTGTGGCTGTTAGTCTTATAGCTACTATGTACAGTAGCAATAATAATCCTTTAGTATAAAATGTAGCTAGAATGAGCAGCTTAAATATAACAGTATTAGAAAGAAAAGTAAAGGCATCTACTTTCCCACAACTAGGGATCAATTAAAGGCATGCTCTCAGCTTAAAAAGTCTGTTTGAGGACTTAAAAGGGAGCCATTAGAAACAGCGTTTCTTTTTGTCTTATTCTTAAAGGAACATTTTTTAATTACAATCTCCAAAACTGAACTTTCACCACCAAGCAGCAGCATTTTAACAAGCAAGTGTTTAAATGTTTTAGATGTGTCCTGCTGTCCTTTTTGGAACTGTTTCTATACAAACAGTGCCGTCTTTGCCTCCTCCAGCCGATCTTCACGCACAGTCATCCATGCAGCCCCTTCAAGTAGTTAACGTTCATAAGAGTGAACAACATTTTAGGAGGAATTTCAGAGGTCAGTAAAGCTCCCGTTTTACAGCACTGAATTATTAAACAAGTATTGTGAATGTTAACCTAGCCAGTACACATGTTGGTGCTACCTGTTTAACTGTTAGCAATTGCCCAATGGCCACATTATGCATCTGAAACCATTAATGCAGCAGCTTGTGGACTGTAGCCAGATAAAAGATGAATATTTCTTGCAGCAGAACGAATACCACACTTCATCCAAAGTTTATCTTTAAATTTTCTTTAATGCTCTTCTTCTACAACAATTAAGTTACTTACATATGGTAGGTATTATGCTGTTGGTTGTACCCTAGGTTTATTATGAGTAATACATATATAAAATACATTTTAACTTCATGGTCTGTAGTGAAATTGTCTAAATAATTTATAAAATAAGTAAAATCTCTAAAATTAATCCTAAATACTTATGTTGTTAAATCAAATTTATAATTGGGGAAATTAGTTGAAAATTAACAAGTTAACTTTTTCAAGATTTTGATCGAGTCTTCACTTCTACAGTTGCACCACTGGGTCAAAACATTGCCTTTGGTTTCAAAAGTGGCATCAAGTATCAAGTATTGTCTTGGGCATCGGTATTGATATTGAAATTCTATTATCGAGTCAACCCTAGTACAAATTGGTATTGGAACGTACAGCCAGGTCCTACTAGAAATTCCTGATTATCTCTTCACCACAACACAGCACTCAGTCACTTACAACATAAAGTTTGTTCACGTTCTTAATGCCCTTCCTGACACCAGCCCTCGGTGGTCTGGAAGGGCATCCAATGTAAAAATCTGCCAAATCAAAGCTGCACAGCTACCTGTTGTGGCGACCCTTTGTGAATAAAGGGAGGAACCAGAAGTAGGATTTAACTGTTTCGCTTGGAAATTCACAATAAATACCTTTAAGCTGCCAAGAGTAACACAGATGCCGTAGGTACAAGAGATGCTTGCAATAACACCAAGTGGAAAAATGTTTACATATCGCTCAACTTTATTGAAAGAGATGCGATGCAAACAGTGGAACGGCCTTACTGAAGAAACAACAGCCTATATTTATATTTCCTATAGTATCCTCCTAACTAAGGTTGGGCAAATAGACTGTATTCTTGTACACACACACACACACACACAGATATAAAACTACAAAATGATAAAAGACAAAATAAAATGCAAAAGCTGGGTTTCCACAGGTAGTTTACAGGAGATTTATGTGTAGTGACTTTATATAGTGGTATACAGAAACCAAGGTGGCAACAAGCTTGTCACAAACTAACCAAAACAAGGCTAAAAAAGCCTGAAAATCTAATCAAATTTAATTTAAAAAAACAAAACAAAAAACGTTAACTGAATTCCAACAATGTTTATTCACATGCTACCTAAAAAAATGTTATCCACTTTGCCTCTTTAATAAGAAATGTCATGATCTACCAGCAGGTCACCCACATTAAACCATTTGGCAGCTCTTGCTGCTTCATTACATCGTTCTGCTCCTGGGAAAAAATTTCCTCATATTATGCAGAAGCTACAAGACAGAACTAATAAAACTGTTTGTGCTGCTCCTCACACTTCCTCACATGTATGCACACATACACACCTACAGACCATCCCTCCTCCCAGTTGTCTTGCCTGGCACCAGTTTCCACTGACACAGATGGTGTAAAAGAGAGATACACCGGGAGACAGACAGACACAGAATGGCAGCGTCTGATGCTGCAACCTTATAATGGGTCTTTACCTTCTTTGCTTTACATGTACCTGCTTCATATATCTATCCATCTGCCATCCACCCATACCTCGTTTCTCTACAGTGCCTCAATCTATCACTCTCCACCTCCATCAATCCCTCTATATGGACTCTTAGTACAGCCCCAGAGCTCCAGGCAACAGTATTCATCTATTCAGTCCTCATATTCGTCATTCAACATCATTCCTTGTATCATGACCTTTTATTAACTTCTGAAATGTGACCTTTGAGTAATCCATCTCTCCCTCTCTCCAGCCACCCACCTCTCCTCCTGCTCCACCTCCAGATAAAGATGCCTTTTTTTCTTCTTTCCCATCAGAACCTGTCTGTTTGTGGAGCTTTTCAAAGATTTAACCCAGACTTTCCTCCCCTTACAGGATCAATAGTAACGTAAACACTCACCAGCTGCATGCCACAGATGAAGGCCAAGGTGCACCTGCCACTGCAGCACCCCATGATGTCCTCCTGGCTCTCTCTGGAGGTCCACGTGGAGCAGAAACTCCCCAAGATCTCTCCTTCAAAATCCAAAAGCTCCCAAAGGGCCGTCTGGCTGGCCTCCAGCCCAGGTAGAAGCACTCCCTTCTCGGGCTCAGAGGACAGGGTACCAGCTCCCCCCTTGTACTCTCTGGAGCTGAAGGGAATGAAAGGCAACTACTTAAGCCCGTAACAGTACGTCCTTTGGGGAGGGGGATGATTCAAGTCCACAGAGCTGGATATGTAGATAAACCCTCTCCAAGCCTCAGCAACTGAGGGCACTTTAGTAGCCTGCTAAATCAGCTGCATTTCAATACATGTGACACAAACGAAGTCAGATCCAGCTCCTTCATTCATTCATCCAGCAGAGGTTACAGCGACTTTCCAGTGATTTCTACACAGTTTGCACTTGTCCAGACATCACCTGCGATCACCTCGATTAGTCGCATCATCATCACCATCATCATCACAACGCTGAGCACACTGGAAGTGACACAGTCCAGCACACCAGCAGCAGCCACTTAAAGACACTGAAGGGCTGGGGGGGAAAGAGAGACGGTGAGATTAGATGGATGTATTCCCCTCCAGATTAAATCCCTCGTTTAGTAATCCGATTAAGAGCCACTTGCATTCGTGTGAGTGAAACAGCCTAATTTGTTGTAGGGTGGAGAAAACAAGCGAAAGTGGTCCCTGCCTCTTTTCACACAGGCGAGCTCCTCTCCTCTCAGGGGAAGTAACGGACATGTAGCGGCAACATCCTTCACCAAAAACCGCGTTTTATTTATTTATATATTTATTTCAAATCTCCAACACGTAGGTCCCAAACCTGTCTTATATCTTCCGATAGCTGTGGTGTTTTATCCAGTGAGAAAACGGTCATTGATAAAAATGTTGTGAGGTGTCAACAGCCGCTGGAAGCTGATTTCGGGGGGCGCTTTTTGGCTAATGAGTCCTCCTCCTCCTTCGGTTCATCTCCCCATCAGATCCATGGCACAACTGCTGTCTTGTCAAGCCCGTCAGCCGGTGGTTGTTTCAGTCGGTGCTGTCTCCGTTACTGCCAACGCGTTTATACAATGTTTTTTTTTTAAAACAAAAACAAGAAAACAGAAGAGCATGTCCAAATTTCATACACAGAGGGAAGGGGTAAATTTTCAGGTCGAGGTAAGTCTCCAAACGTAAAGCATAGTGTGTGGTGTGAGCGGGAAAAAAACGGCTAAGTTTAGTTGGTCGTCTCGGGGTTGTCTTCAAGGAATGAACAGGGGAGACAATGAGAACCGGGATGGACCAACGGACCGAGAGAGACAGCCGAGAGAGGAGCGTCTCCCGCCTGCCATCTGTCAAGTCAAATACCTCGGTACAGTGGTGCTGTTCCGGTGGGGATTTTCAAAATAAAAGCGAACAGGATTGGAAAAACTTTCACTTGCCATTAATTAAGTACACGTAGTTATTACCAGGTTGGCCTCTCTCTTGCTTTTAGTACTACCTTAATTCTCCACAGATTCAAAAAGGTGCTGAAAACGTTCATCAGATTGGGTCTGGATTGACATGATAGCATCACAGACCTGCTGCACATCCATGACTTGAAGCTGCAGTTTGAAATGATTTGAGCTTAGTGGCATGATGATTTGTCCTGTTGGAAGCAGCCATCAAGAGATGGGTGCACTGTGGTCATAAAGGGATGGGCCTGGTCGGAGACAAATACTTACTTACAATACTTAAGATGGTCAGTTAATTTAAGTTACTTTAAATCATCTTTCTAATAACTGCCGCAATGATCAAAAAAGCAAAAGCACAGTTTAAATGCAAACAGCATAGCAAATATCAGACTACACTGGTAACAGTTTAAGTGTAGCAAACAGCGCAAAGCAAACAGTATCTTAGTGTGTGCTAAGTGATGTAAGGGTGCAGGGTTCAGTTTAAACTGTTTACTGTCTGTCCTTCACATTACCTATTCCCAACCTTTAACCTGCATACTCAGCAGTTTACAGAGTGCATCACAGTTACACTAGACATGAAAGACATTTCAATTCCTTTAATTTTAAATATGTTTATATTGTCTATCCTGTAAAATAGTCAGATGTCTATTCATATTAATGTACAGAATTCACCTGCTTGCTGCTACTACTGCACATTCACCCAATGTATATATATATATATATATATATATATATATATATATATATATATATATATATATATATATATATATATATATTTTGCACATGTCGAGGAGCGTGTCAGGCTACATTTCACTGTGTGTTATACTTGTATAACTATGCATGTGACAAATAAAGAACCTTGAACCTTGAACCTGAAAGTGTTTTTACTATAAAGCAGGTGGAGTACCACGCTGCTATCAGGGCTAATAGCACTTTATAATATTCTCGCGACTAAGGGTGTAATTCCCCAAGAATTAACTGGAAATTTTATGTATTTTCTGATGTAATTATATTTACCTGCAAATACTTACCAGTATATACACTAAAATAAGTAGGTAACGTATCAAGTATTTCCAAGAAAGAGCAAATAATGATACTGCAAGTAATTTCAAAAATGGTAAATGGTAAATAACATCTGGCTAATTTAGTATAAAAACAAATTTTCCCATCTTGTATTGTAAATATGCTGTATTATGAAGTGGCTTCACTTTGCTTTTATTTGCATATTTATTGTACATCATACTGATGTGCATCATGGATGTTGCACTATTCAACTGACCTTTTATATCACATATAAAATGTTGTAAGGACTGATCTTCCTTTCCTCCTTATAAGGATATAAAAAATTAACACCAGCATGCATTGGGCATAGGTATAGGACCATTTGATCTTATAAAGACAGATCCAAGTGAGATTTGATTTTCTTCTTTCACAACAGTTCAACAGCTGTGGGAAAAAGAAAACAAAAAAATAAACAAAAAAAAAAAAGTCCCTTAAAATGCAATGTATTAATTATTGCCCCCCCCCCCCCCCCCCCCCCCATTCTATTGAATATACTGCTAAGTATTTGTAGGTAAATTAAAAAAAAAAATGGGATAGTTTGTGCAGTGACCTGCAAGAACTTTTTTGAGCAATTTTACACATTCATCATGTAGAAAAGCTGAGATATGCTGTTGAAGCTGCACTTCTTTACCCTACATTAAGGTACCTTATTAAATGTGCAGTTAAACGCCTTTACGCTGACAGAAAGTGGAGTTTCACTCGTCTTGCATGCTTAAGATCAAAGGGGGCTGCGTGTGACCTTCTTTTTAAAATGACTTTGACTTCCCTGCCCTACGATAACAGGGATGATACATTATAATACAGTACCTGTGATAGTGTCGACATTAACTACTTTTAATCAGCTTCAGTCAGTCCAAAATTTAAAACCAGTATAGTGTTTACAGTGGCATGTTTTTAAGCACACAATGCGTACTGTATGCGGAAGGTCTCTTCCGCGTACAGTACGCATTATAATAATAATTATTATTATTTTATAATAATAAGATATTTTTATATTTTAAAAGTTGAAATCATTCAAGCAAATTTTGCTTAGTACAACAAATTTCAGTGCATTAGGTGTTCCCGTTTTTAAACATTGGTTTTATTTATTGGACTTTTATTTTGAAGGCAGCCTAAGCCATCCTGCCGCCGTGCTGTATCTGAGCCCGGCGGACTTGATGAGGCTGATGTTCTGCTCGGCAGGGGAGCGGCGCGGTTCTTTCACTCCCTGAAACACAAACATGTAGAGAGAGACGTAGCCCTGGTCGGTGTGCAGCTGCTCATGAGCATGGCCTTTAACCATCATCGTGAATCTCTCTCTCTCTCTCAGTCGGCTGTCCTCTCTGAGCTGTCAAGATAATCATTTTATCCTCATTTTTCATTCACTTAATTGAAGTCTGAATGGTTTTCTGATAACCTGCTATTAAGTCTAAACATTTTAAAGAGGAGGGGGAAATGGTGTAGCTTATTAAAATAACTCGCAAATATCTATAAATTGTTGGAAAGAGCCTTGGGTGAACACTTTGGAGGGTTATTGTCTAATTTATAAATGACACTTAGTTTCTGCTCAGGCTCTGTGTTGTTTTCACAGTGCCTGTACAATCGAGCAGAAGCTTTCCAGCTACCAACTGCAGCCAAATGAAGCTTCAAGAAGCTCCTCGAAATAAGCAGTTTGTTCCTAATTAAAGACTTATAGAATCTGTGTGTGTACATGTGTGTGTGTGCGTGTGTTGTGGGGTCGCTTGTGCCACGCCTATAAAATGGCCAGCAGTTTAAGCGGACACAGAGGTGGAGAGGCTATCACTCCTTTTGCTAGACAACATAATGGCCCGCTTTCCCCTCACCATCAATCTCTGTCACAGTCTGCCCCTCCCACACGCACCCAAAACAACACACACATCCAGGTACACACCAAGCATGCACAAACAAATGCAAACACACACTCGTTCCAGCCACACGCAGTGGGACAGGAGTTTAATTATGCCTCTAATCTTGAGTGACAGTAGCATGTATAATGGCTGACTCCCTGGGGCCATGTGTCGAGGCATCCACCCATTCATCCACCCAGCCCTCCTTCTATTTATCATTTACTTACTTAGTCATCCATCACTCCATCCACCAATATTTCCACTCAGGTTCTCGCTTATAGTCAGCCTCCTTTTTCTTAACCACTCCCAGCTCCTTCTCAACCTTTCCTTGTGCCTTTTATGAGGCCTTTGTAGAAGTCAGCTTTCCTAATTCTCCCTGTCACACATCATCTGCTCTTTAGAAAAGCCTTCTGGACGGGGTCAGTTGGGCCTGTACCCACAGAGGCTCTGACCACTGAAAGCGAGGCCCCGTGTGGTTCAGGGGTGAGTAAATAACAAATCTCCCCTGCGCGTGTGTACACATCTTATATGTGATTTTAGCAGATATGGGAGGTAAGAGTAAAGTCTGAAATGAGGAGCTGTGAAATAGTTAATCCAGAGATAAATTACAAATTCATCAGCAAGCGATTATTTGCAGAAACTGTGGAAAAACAGGAAGAAAACCCCCCCCAACAGATTCCAGCTCATTAAATGTGAATATTTTCTGGTGTTCTTTGTTGTCTCTGATTGGAAATGGGATATCTTGGGGTTTTAAACCTCCAAACAAAACAAGAGGCATCATTTGATTAAGCAAAAAATAATCTGAAGATTAAACCTTAATGAAGAAAAACAAAATCATCAGACTTTAACTACGGGAAAAGGCCAATTTTGCTGTGAAAAAGTCTGCATGACTTTTTTCCTCAAAACTGAAAAGCAAGAACAATTGTGAGTTGAATTTAATTTTATGGTTTGGTAAACGAAATATTGCAAGGATATCTTGCCCATGTTGGCAGAAAGATTTCATTTGTTTTTCAAGATTTCTTGCTGTTTCAGAGAGGGTAATCAATCGTATGGAAAATAAAATTCATTGGACTGTGTGGTGTTTACCCACTGATCAGGTTCCAGCTTTCCTCCCATCAGTCTATCTGGATTCAGTGAAATAGTGGGTTTAAACTTCAAAAGAAACCACACACACAAAAAGAAGGAAATCAAGAAGAAGAGGAGGACAAAAAGCAAGCATAACAACGCTAATTTAAAAGAAGTGCAGACACAGATGTGTTAGATAACACCTTGCACCCTGTCTGTTGGAGAAAATTGAGTACACATCACCCAAACTGTGCGGGTACGGTTGTGAAGTAGTATTTATGCTAATGCACTTACTGTGGTACTACCTTCTTGTTAGACAGCTTTGGTTGGATATTACTGAAAACTTGTCATGTGGTGATCAAACCTCGTCCACTGGGGGGGGGGGAAAACTGCATATATTGTTATAGCACTAGTCTTCCTGCCAAAAAAGTTATTTTAATGAAGAAGAGGCAAACAAAAGGATTTCAGTTTGGACTTCAAGAGTTGTTATCAGTGGAAGAGCCCCCAGAGCCCTTTAGTTCATCTCCAGTAATTCCCTGTAACTGCGATAAAAACCAAATGATAATGGAAATTGTTTTTAAACATTTTTTTAGTTTTATTTGTCATAGCATTAGTAAGTCTTTACATTCTCCAGTTTTAAAAATGTGTGACACAGCCTTTGTCTGCCGCCTGGTGTCTTATCCTCTTAGTTTTTATTAAAGCTTCACTGTCAGGGGCTAGCATGGATGAATAGACATCCGTGACTAGTCCTGAGTCTCCTTAGATATGGATTTGAAATCCAAATAAACAAATGTCACCACAAAAAATACAGTATTTTACCATTTTGGGCAGATTTTTATGCTTTTAATCAACACTGCTGGATTACTGGTATTCTGCTTCAGGACTTCAGTGAAAAATTAAATTGAAAGTGGCCTGTTTTTATTTATTTATCTTTAACTTATATCACTTTTAAAGCTATTGGGCTGTCGTTCGGTTTCTTTATATGTTCTTTATATGTTCTTTATATGTTATTATTTTATCAAAGCAAAGCAAAGCTTTTAATTTGATTCATTTGTACTTGAAAAGATAAGATTCATAATGCTGGTTGGTTTTAAAGTAAGCCTTAGCATTTTAATAAATACTTTTCACCACCTGAACAACTTAATTGTTCAGTTTCTTTGTTAAAAAACATTATTTTAATTCTAGTTCTATACTTAAATAATGCATCAAAGACTGTGATGAAAGGGGAGAATTATTTGCACAGTTTTGATGGGCTAATTTATACCTATTAGGCTTTGCCATCTTCATCAAAAGGTTGAAATATGTTTTGCAGCTACATGCAAATTTGTTTGTTGGAAACATTGCTCAAATATAGCTCCTTTGATATAAAAGGTTGCTGAACCCTGTGATAAATGAGGATGCAGTAGGAGAAATAATTATTTGAAGTAAGTTTGCTCACTTCCAAAGGAATGAACAGTCTCTAATTTTAATGGTAGTTTCATTTTAATGGAGAGACATAATATCAAACAAAAATTAAGAAGAAACACATTGCAGGAAGTTATAAACTGCGTGTCATTGAGTGAAATAAGTGCTTGATCTCTGTAATCTGATTACAATCAGCTGATTACAGATACTAATGATCCCAACTTGTCATTTGTATACAGTACATCTGTCCACTATCATGCAAAACCAAATGACCACAAAGAACACCATCCTGGGAGGGAAGCGTGGAGCTGGAAACATCATGCTTTGGGGTGTTTTTTATGTTAAGGGTACAGGATGACTTCACCAAATTAAAGGGCCAATGAACAGGGCCATTTATTGTAAAATCTTGGATGAGAAAATTGGGCTCCTTCCCTCAGCCAGAACCCTGAAGATGGGTCGTAGATGGATCTTCCAGGATGGCAATGACCCAAAACATGCCGCTGAGATTTTGTTGGTTTTGTCCTTTTGTCTCTTAGATCTTGTCAAAAGGAAGCGTAAACAGATTATGGCTCAGGGGGTGGGAAGCTCATCTGTAATCGGAAGAGCAAGGGGATTGAACCCCCTGCTCTCTCTGTCCTGGTCGGTGTGTCCTTGGGCAAGACACTTTACCCTTCCGCCTACTGGTGATGGCCAGAGGGGCCAGAGGGGCCGATGGCGCGATATGGCAGCCTCGCTTCTGTCAGTCTGCCCCAGGGCAGCTGTGGCTACAGCTGTAGCTGCCCCCACCAGTGTGTGAATGTGAGAGTGAATGAATAGTGGAATTGTACAGTGCTTTGGGTGCCTAGAAAAGCGCTATATAAATGCAATCCATTATTATTATTATTATTATTATTATTATTATTATTATTATTATTATTATTATTATTATTATTATTATTATTATTATTATTATTACTGCACCTTTTCAAATTCAAATTCAAATTTATTTGTCACGTACACAGTCATACACAGTACGATATGTAGTGAAATGCTTGGACAACTGCTCGTGACCTAAAGAAAACAAAAAAGGAAAAGGCTATGAATAAGATAGGAAATAAATATGAAAAATTAAAAAGGGTAAATTTAACTAAGAAGGAATAAAATATAAATTAAGGTTAAAAATGAAATAACTGTACAACACAAATTAGAATGAAGGGTAAATTTAACTGGGAAGGAATAAGATAAAATATATAAATTAAAGTTGAAAATAAAATAACTGTACAACAAAATACACAATACACACTTTTTTTATTACATTCATGACAATTTCCACTATTAAAAATAGTAAAATAAATAGATAAAAGATTCATTAGTTTAGAATGCATACTTGGTTATTTTACCTGTTATCGTTTCCATCCTGATTTTAAACACTGCTTTGCCAGTATTTGCTGATTCCTGTCCTATCAGTGATTCTGACACATGTCAAAAGTGATATAAAAGAAAAAACGGAGTGACAACGAAAGAGAAAGAGAAGGTGCGATAGGCTACACCTTGCTGATAGAGAGATAGTGTGTGTTTATTACTTTATCTGTCTGGACCAGATGTCACCAGATGCCTGCTGCTGCCAGCCTATCTCAGCCCACACACACACACACTTGCATCCGCACACACTAATGCAAGGAAAACACAGACACACACACACTATCCTTCTGCCACTTTGACATGCAATACCTCCTACACCGTGTCCTATGTGAAAACAATCTAACTGCAGACCCGTGATAGTTGAAAAGATGTGATTGTGAAATATCAGTTACAGTGAGTGAACTACTGAAGACTCATATACACTGTTTACACCCTGTAAAATTGAGGATGGACAGAAATGAGATCAAATAGAGGGGAAAACAAGACATGGGTGGAAAAAACAGAGGAAAGGCAATGACAGCGACAGACAAGAAGGGCGAGCATGGGAAGTGCAACACAAGAGGGTCACAGGGGGATAATGCGCTGTTCTGAAAAAGGGAACCTCCATGTTAATGGTCCTGATGTAAAAATAGAAGAAAAATGCAGATCACAGCAGCAAAAACATGAAAGCGCATACCGAGTTAGACTAAGGCAACTTAGGAGATCTCTGCACACTGCTGCAGCAAACAGGCTGAAATAAAGCGCGTTAAAATGGAGGACTGTCACATGCATTTTGTCTTACTGACAAGAACGTGGCTTTGCATCAATGAAACAATAACAAAAATATATTTTAAAAAAAGGAAGAAGAAAGAAACTGAAGAGAACGCTGACATGCTCTAGGAATATTTTTTGGCAAAAGTACGAGCCAGATATTTGATCTTTTTCCCCCCTATCTTAAGCAACTAAATACACATTTTAGTTTCACAATCAAGGTTCTCAACATAAGAAATATTACTCTCTGTGGTACAAGTCAAACCTTACACTTTTACTCAGGAGGTCTATCAGTTCCTGTTTTGCTAACTAAGACAACAAAATTGCTTGGTTTCTGTCAGGTTATGCTGTGTGGCTGTGGATGTAGGACCCAAATGCAGGACTTATAGACACGAAAGGAAAATGCAGCTTTATTACGCTGGAGCAAAAACATACTAGAAGCAAAATCCAAAAGGAGAAAATTAAAAACTAAGGACGAGGAACAAAGACACTAGGAAACTATAAACTGGGACGCTAGAAACTAGGTGCGAGGATGGTGAGGAACATAGAGAAAACACACAGCACAACCAAAGACACAACAAAGACACAAGGTTTAAATATACAAGGGTGTAATGAGGGAAACAGGAGGGAAACACAGCTGGGACTAATCTAAGCTGGGACTGAGCAAAACTAGATACACTGACATAGGATACAAACTTTCAAAGTAAAACAGGAAACACGAGACAATCAAAAAGATGCAGACTAGACACTGACTGGAAAAACAGAGGGAACATGGAGACAAGAGTGACGAGGCAAAGTAACAGAAACCAAAATCCTAGGACTAAAAGTACAACACAAGCAGAACCAAAACCCATGAATAACAATAATCAAAGAATATAACTAAAACACACACAAAACACTGGGTCACAGACCCCCTACCGTGACAGTTACATACATGGAAAAAACTACTTGGTTTGCTTAGGAAAAGATCATTCATCATGTTGAAATGGTAAATGGACTGGTTCTTATATAATGCTTTTTCACTCTACTTGAGAACTTAATACACCTTACTTCATTCACTTTTTTTCTGT
Organism: Aulonocara stuartgranti; assembly: GCF_965226115.1. Taxonomy (NCBI): domain Eukaryota; kingdom Metazoa; phylum Chordata; class Actinopteri; order Cichliformes; family Cichlidae; genus Aulonocara; species Aulonocara stuartgranti. Next base: position 6,887,224 of record NC_138951.1, on the reverse strand, counting down.
GGAAGTGCTTTCTATCTAGCATTCACACACATTCATACTCATGCATCAGAGAGCAACGTGGGGTTAGTATCTCACCCAAGGATATTCAGCATGCAGACTGGAGCAGCCAGGCATCGAACCACCAACCTGCTCTATACCGTCTGAGCTACAGCCATCCCTACAAACATCTTAAAATGTTAAACAAGTTAGAAAACAAGCTTTCCCTAAGCATACTTTTTTGCAACATAGCAGTGTAGCTCAGCTGCTGAAGCTGAGAGAACCCACTTTAAATATATAGGTGGTAACATGGTCCATTGTTCAGGTCTGCATTTGTAGATTATAAAATAAAGAGAAAAACAGAAAAGCTCGCTGTTGTTGTTGTCGATCCCATAGATATTGTCAGTAGACAGCCTCCTCCGCCAGCTAGTAGGCTCAGAAGGTCATTATCACCTCATGTAATGGTGTTTGTGCAGAGCTGCTGAAAATCCATTTAGGAGAAGTTGGCACAAGGAGGCTGGATGGGTGGTAGAAGAAAAAATCTGATGAGTTTCACACAGATTTGACCAACGGATTAGGAAAAAAATCCTGATTTGTGTCCTGCAGTGCACCTATGTGAGAAAACTCAATTTTAGAGGTTAGAGTATTAACGAGTCTCCTGGAGGTATTACACGCACTTTCTCCTGAGCACTGGAGGTCACCTACATCATACGTTCTGTTTATAATTGACCAGAATGGATGATAACACACCTGCTGGCCTGCAAATCATTCCACAAGGACGCCTACTCTCCATGTCAGAGTAATCACAACTGATGGCCATTTAATAGGCTGTTAACATTTGAATTGGGTGAAGAGAAAGTTTGCCTTCTGTGAGAAAAAAAATATTGTTCAGAGCATTTCAGTGTGACTTCATGCTCACTGGCTCAGCTGTCCTTAAAACTCTGCTATGTTGATGCATGAACAAAGATGAAAACGTGATTAAAACGTGTGCTTACACTGAAAGGGGCGTGTCTGTATAGGTTCTCTGCCGTCATGCTAGTGTTAAGAGCATGATAAATGAAAGCAATTGGACTTCATAACATTTGTGCCCTTTACCTCTCATCGAAGATGTTTCTTCAGTTCTAAAAACAAAAGGTGGAGAGTCCTTGGTATTTACTTACAAGGAAGTCTTGAGATCCCTTCTCTCCCCACCTCACACCTTGCTGCAGGTGACCCCAATAGGTCACATGATAGGGTAGGGCAAGGGCTACCTCATGATCAAAAATAGGTCAGCAACAAACTCCAAAGGGGACAACATGCACTTGGGTTTAAATATGAGGAGATGGTTTAAATACCACTTTTTTTCATTTCATTTCATTGCAATTCAGTTCAGTTTAATTCAGTTTTATTTATACAGCTCCAAGTTACAGAAACAGTCACCTCAAGATGCTATTTTAAGCTAAAGAACCTACAATAATACAGAGAATACCCCAACAATCAGAATGCCATCTATGAGCAAACACTTGGTGACAGTAGGAAGAAAGAACTCCATTTTAACAGGAAGAAACCTCCCGCAGAAACAGGCTCAGGCAGTGGCAGCAATCTGCTGAGATTAATTGGGGTGATCTGAAGTGAAGAACCCTCCTGGCTTCAAGCTCTTAAGACACTGAAAGAAATATTATTTAGCTTTCCATCATTTCTAATCCAATCAGTACTTGGATGATGCTCTCATGTCATGTTTGTTATATACACTGTTGGTAAAACCATCGTTTCACATGGGCACCGTGACAGGAAAAAAACCCAACACATTTTCCCAATCATGGCCTTTGGTGCAGAGCCATATTGATTTGTTCTCTGAGAGGCACTGCCACCTGTCCCGTTTCTCTAATTATGGACAGTGTGGTGGAGAGCTTGTTGCTTGATAAAAGCAGAAACATTTTCAGTTCAGCAGCAGGAAAAATATTTCAGGCAGAGCCGGGAAATACAGACACCTGTCACCTACCAGGGTGAGGAGGTGGAGATGCCAGGCTCTCACATTTTTTGCACATTTATCTCAACAGTATGGGCATCTCTAACAACAGGAATTCACTCTGCTTAATACAACAGATGAGCCACAATGCGGAAAGCACAGCATGGATCGGGTGGTGGTAGAAGGTCGAATCTATCACCTAATCTGTTGATGTGCTCGGGCAACAAAACGGAGCAGTTTTTAGCTCGTGGTTTGCCCTTTCAAGACACTGCATAAAGACTTTTATTTAAACAGAATCATGACACTGACAGCAACAAATGCCTGTAAATTCTCATATTTTCCAAGAGAACATACAAACCTTAAAGTCTCAATGCTGTCAGGTTCTGTTTTTAACATCAGGAATTAGCTTTTATTTTCACAGAAGCGTTTCAAATTTTCGAGGTCAAATAAATTTCCTAAAATTAAAAAACAAACAAAAAAACAAAACACTTTAATTTTCACAAACACTCATTTATTACCTTGAAACATAATGGTAACCTTTAAGAAGCTTTGATGACATAAAATAAGTAACAGTAACCCTAAAATAAAAGCTTCCTTTCTTGTCTTCAAAGAATTTTATTGTGACTGTGCACCAAACAAAGACACCCTCACAGTGTGGATGCAGACATTTACGTCATAAACACACACTAATTCAGCTTTTTTCCTCCTTTCTTTTAGTGCTTCTTATCTTTGAAAGCATTTTCCCTTCTTAATAGGCTGGCCTCAAGTGTTTGTCTATGTGTGAGGGCTCATGATAGTGCATGTACTCAGTCGTGTGTGTGTGTGTGTGTGTGTGTGTGCCTGGAGGCACAACAGTAAGTGCTATTAGATCTTGATATTGCAGCAGTAGCTCACGGGAGCCCAATACGATTCACTGCGTTTGTCATTTTTATCAAGAACAGGGGCTAAATGTATAATGTAAACCACAACAAGCTTGATGTCCCGTTATCAAATTCCGCTCTGGTTGAGTTTCTGTTTAATACATTTAATTCTGCCATTCCTAGTTTTTTTTCCATAACAATTATAAAATCTGAAGGGCAGCCTTCCTTCTTACATCACCACTTGAAAACCAAGTAGAAACACATCTAAGAACGCTGCTATCAAACGTGTCACTTTTTTCATTTTGCAAAGACTTGCCTTGTAATTTCACAAGGATCACCGACTGTACACTTAACGGCCTCATTTAGGCATGCAGACATGGTAAAGGCAACACTCTGAACCTCAAACTGAGCATCAAAATGGGAAAGAAAAGTGATTTAAGTGACTCTTAGCTTGACATGAGTATTTCAGAAACTGCTGATCTACTGGGATTTTTCTACACAATCATTTTTAGGGTTTACAGAGAATGGTCTAAAAAAGAGAGAATACTCAGTGAGCTGCAGTTCTCTGGGTGAAAATGCTTTGTTGATGCCAGAGATCAGAGAAAAATTCCAAGGCTGCTTCAAGCTGATAGGAAGTTAACAGTAACTCAAATAATCAGTTGTTACAAACAAGGTATGCAGAAGGGCATCTCTGAATGGGCGACGCGTTAAACTTTGAAGCAGATGTACTGCAGCAGCAAAAGCCATACCACTCCTGTTAGCTATGTAAAGCTACAATTCAACAACAGAAGATTGCTTGGTCTGATGAGTCTTTCTGCTGGAACATTTGGATAGTAGAGTCACGATTTAGCATGAACAATGTGAAAACATGGACCTTATGTCATCAGTTCAGGCTAGTGGTTGGGTAATGGTATTGGGGAACAGTTTGGGCCCCTTAGAAACAACTGAGCATCGTACTTGTAAGCACATGTAAAAAGCCATGCCCCATGTTAAAGTATAATAATTTCAAGCTGATTTCTTGACATGACAGTGAGGTCACTGTAGTGAAATGGCTTCTACAGTCATCAGATCTCAATTCAGTAGAGCACCTTTAGGATTTGGTGGAATGTGAGATTCACATCATGGATGAATGACATGATTCTAAATGTCCAACACCTTTCTGAGTTTGTGCCTCATTAAGAATGAATTAACAGAGTTTGAAGGCAAAAAAAGGAGGGTTCAACCCAGGACTTGCAAGGTGTACTAATAAAGCATCTGATGGGTTTCTATACAGTCCTGGTGGACAGTAACATGAGAAGGAAGGAGCAGAAGAAAACAGAGCAGATGTGGAATGTAAAGTCCAAAGTTGTCCCAGAGGAAACAGGAGCATTAGGAGTTACAGTGGGGCAAAAAAGTATTTAGTCAGCCACCGATTGTGCAAGTTCCCCCACTTAAAATGATGACAGAGGTCAGTAATTTGCACCAGAGGTACACTTCAACTGTGAGAGACAGAATGTGAAAAAAAAATCCATGAATTCACATGGTAGGATTTGTAAAGAATCTATTCGTAAATCAGGGTGGAAAATAAGTATTTGGTCACCTCAAACAAGGAAAATCTCTGGCTCTCACAGACCTGTAACGTCTTCTGTAAGAAGCTTTTCTGTCCCCCACTCGTTGAACTCATCATCTGTATAAAAGACACCTGTCCACAGCCTCAAACAGTCAGACTCCAAACTCCGCCATGGCCAAGACCAAAGAGCTTTCGAAGGACACCAGGAAAAGTATTGTAGACCTGCACCAGACTGGGAAGAGTGAATCTACAATAGGCAAGCAGCTTGGTGTGAAAAAATCAACTGTGGGAGCAATCATCAGAAAATGGAAGACATACAAGACCACTGATAATCTCCCTCGATCTGGGACTCCACGCAAGATCTCATCCCGTGGGGTCAAAATGATCATGAGAACGGTGAGCAAAGATCCCAGAACCACACGGGGGGACCTGGTGAATGACCTGCAGAGAGCTGGGACCAAAGTAACAAAGGTCACCATCAGTAACACACTACAACGGCAGGGAATCAAATCCCGCAGTGCCAGACGTGTTCCGCTGCTGAAGCCAGTGCATGTCCAGGCCCGTCTGAAGTTTGCCAGAGAGCACATGGATGATACAGCAGAGGATTGGGAGAATGTCATGTGGTCAGATGAAACCAAAGTAGAACTTTTTGGTATCAACTCAACTCGTCGTGTTTGGAGGAAGAAGAATACTGAGTTGCATCCCAAGAACACCATACCTACTGTGAAGCATGGGGGTGGAAACATCATGCTATGGGGCTGTTTTTCTGCCAAGGGGACAGGACGACTGATCCGTGTTAAGGACAGAATGAATGGGGCCATGTATCGTGAGATTTTGAGCCAAAACCTCCTTCCATCAGTGAGAACTTTGAAGATGAAACGAGGCTGGGTCTTCCAACATGACAATGATCCAAAACACACCGCCCGGGCAACAAAGGAGTGGCTCCGTAAGAAGCATTTGAAAGTCCTGGAGTGGCCTAGCCAGTCTCCAGACCTCAACCCCATAGAAAATCTGTGGCGGGAGTTGAAAGTCCGTGTTGCTCGGCGACAGCCCCAAAACATCACTGCTCTCGAGAAGATCTGCATGGAGGAATGGGCCAAAATACCAGCTACTGTGTGTGCAAACCTGGTAAAGACCTATAGTAAACGTTTGACCTCTGTTATTGCCAACAAAGGTTATGTTACAAAGTATTGAGTTGTATTTTTGTTATTGACCAAATACTTATTTTCCACCCTGATTTACGAATAAATTCTTTACAAATCCTACCATGTGGATTCATGGATTTTTTTTTCACATTCTGTCTCTCACAGTTGAAGTGTACCTCTGGTGCAAATTACTGACCTCTGTCATCATTTTAGGTATGGGAACTTGCACAATCGGTGGCTGACTAAATACTTTTTTGCCCCACTGTATAACCCTGAAACTGGAAGAGTGGCTCCAGCAAATTCCAGGCACAACATCAGAGATCTCTGGCCAGAAATGTGCAGGCTCAGGAGCAGCTAAGGTAATGCACTAAATCCTCAGATTTCCGAGCCTAGCTTGAGGAACACACACACACGTGGGGTGTCACTCTGTGGGTGTGATAGGGAGATTTTAAAATGACAGGAAAAGTGTATTTTACCACTCACACCCCTTAGTGGTGAGCCACACTGATTTAAGATAGTTTTCCAAGATTTGTGCTGCTTTTTAAGATTGTATTAATAAATAAAAATAAATAAATAAAAATCAGAAGTAGCATAAATTTGTCAAATTTGTGTCCTAGATTCTTTTAAGCATGCTTAGAACCCAGTTTGAATATTCCCCAGTTTAGGAATATTGTCTAAATAATGAAGAAAGCAAGCAAGCAAGCAAGCAAGCGAGAAAGCGAGAAAGAAAGAAAGAAAGAAAGAAAGAAAGAAAGAAAGAAAGAAAGAAAGAAAGAAAGAAAGAAAGAAAGAAAGAAAGGCTACTGAATAAGTCAAATCCAAGGTCAGGTGATTTCCAAAATGAATCACGTCTTTAATAATGTATAATAAAGAAATTGGATGGGAATATGAAGACAGAGAGATCGTGGTGATTGGAGCAAAGAAAAACAAAAGGCAAATGAGACAGAGCAAAGAAAAGACAAGAAGCTGGCTTGAGAGCGATATTGTGGCAAGTGATGGAGAGAGAGAACAAACAGAGCGAGATGAGAGAGAGAAAAATAATCACAGCATAAAGCAGCAGCATGAACGTCAGCGAGTAAAGGAAGCAAAGGGCAGACAGAGAGAGGCAAAGAAAAATTGAGCAATAGAGAAGGAAAAAGAGATGTAGAACAGAGGATATTGATTGGTTAAAAATGCATGAGGTGTCTGGTGTGCAGCTCCTCATTTCTAATGCCTTCTGACCAGACAGGCGGAATCAAAAGCATAATCTTTGCGAATAGCTGTGTCTAATAGCTGTTTTTATATCATTTGATGCTCTATATAAGTCAGTCAGTCAGTTAGTCAGACACTGCTGAGTAACAGGCAGATGGAAGCACAGCTAGTCAGTCAGTCAGTCTCTGGCACAATCTGGCGCTAAATAACACAGTCACTCCAAAGTCTCTATCAGAAGTACAATCTTATTGAAATTGATGAGTCTGCCTGGTTTCAGTTGTTTTAAATGCAGAATATTTTGAAGAAATTGAAGCTTTGTGTGCTTTAAACTTGTGTAAAAATGTCATTTCCATTTTTCCTTTGAATTGTGGAACCAGACAGATGAATAAAGAGATATTCTTGTCAGTCTAAGAGCTCTGCATTGTTGAACCAAAACTGAGGCAGTGAACTGTGAGATGGCATCGGCCCCTTTTACAAACGGTCAGTAAGTTGGTCAGTGAATTGGCTCTTTAAACAATTTTTTACTTTATTCACCTGTAGTTCAGTTTCGGCTGAACTACAGGTGAAAAAAGGATTTCTCATCCTTTATACAATATACTGAGAACCACATTATCGTATGTTTGAGGCTATGAGTTTGCACAGTATTGCGAATTCTGCGCTTACATGCTCTAAATGACAGTGGTAATATACAGGACGGAAATTATCGTTTTACTAATAAACTTAATTTAAAAGAAGGATGCATAGATTTACCACTTTTCTTTCTAGTTTTCTCTGTGTTATCTAGTAACAGAAAAAAGTAACTCAATTAATGTAACACCTGAGTCATAATAAACCTTATTACGACCACTCAAAAAGTCTCCTGAGAAAAATAGTTTGTAGATTAACATGTTGAGTTGTGGGGATAGGCCATATTTGGATAACAGGTTAGAGCTGGACAGGTCTAATGTTAGCTAGCCAGTATGATAAAACCAACAGAACAGTTTTTTGTATCCGGCTGTAAATATTCTATGTAAGAGCAACCTTGGCCAGGCGATAAGGGGGTAGACGTAGAATATGGCCTGCAAAGCGGAAGCCCCTTTCTGCAACGACATTGGCTACGTCTACCCCCCTTATCGCCTGGCCAAAAAATCGCCATTACATGGTTCCTGTGCACTACCAAGCGAAAGCAAGGCTGACCAAAGATCACATGGTGTCAAACGTTTATGGATGATCTGAAAACCATCCATCGCCTGGGCAGAAGCTGAAGCAGTCACCGCTGACTGACATCGATGGAGACCGTTAGCTGCCCGATGCGCCGCTAAGCATAGGAGGAAGTAAGCTCTAAGTAAGTGTAAATATTCTATAAAGCAGTGTCATTCAGTTAGAGCAAGCAAGGCAAGCAGTGCTTGACCAGTAAAATCTGAAAGTAGACATTAATTATAACCAGTGTTGGTCAAGTTACTTGAAAAAAGTAATCAGTAACTAATTACTGATTACTCCCCCAAAAAAGTAATCCCGTTACTTTACTGATTACTTATTTTCAAAAGTAATTAATTACTTAGTTACTTAGTTACTTAGTTACTTTTTAAAAACACGATTTACAACCTGAAGAGGTGATAAAGTGATAGATCTTTCAGCCCAATTCTACTTTTTCTACATAATCCATCATACAAAATGTAATCAAATGGAAAAGTCTCTTTTTTTAACTTGTTTTATCAGTTTTAATCTTTTAACTTCATGCATCAAGCAAAACATTTAATTATATGCAACATTCTCTGACTTGAATAAATTAGTTTAACATTTAAACCTATTTTCTACACATTCCAGCACATAAAATAAAATATTTTTTGTGTTTTCACTCACTCTTTCAAACAGATGCAAGTAAAACACAGCAGAAAATAAATAAAGTCAAAGACTCAGCGGTCCTTTTGCTCTATTTTCACCTGTAAAGCAGGAGCAGGGTAGGCGGAGGGTTACCCTGGTGCAGGTGTGCTGCGGTCAGTTGAAGAATCCGCGCGAGTGTCTCTGTGAGTTTCCCATCATGTCGTAGCTACTCGGTGCTTGCTCGGAAGTTTAGGGGTTTTTTTCGCTGTAAAAAGAAGTTTTCTTCCCACGCACGATGGACGCTAATGTTTTTGTCACTTTTTATGGAATCAAACTCAAAGTAAGGTCAGTACTTCCACACTTTAAACGCTGCACGCTCATACTCTCTCCCACACTCGATATATTATCCATTGTTGATCTGCACACAGCTGCTGTCACCAACGTCGCACTTGCTTACGTCACTGTCATGAGACATTCTCGCAAAAAAATCACGGTTTTAGTAACGCAGTAACGCAGCGTTCCTATGGGAAAGTAACGGTAATCTAATTACTGATTTTGCAATAGTAATCCCTTACTTTACTCGTTACTTGAAAAAAGTAATCAGATTACAGTAACGCGTTACAAGTAACGCGTTACTGCCCATCTCTGATTATAACATTACAAAATGAACATGATCTCAATCATTTCAAATAGTGTTGTAACAAAACTTCTTAACTGTTTGCTGCATTCAACCTTTTAATTCCTGTGTTCTTGTGGCTGCATTTGAATATTGTCTCTGGAAGCAGGTTTGTGTCAGCTTGGCTCCTACTGCACTGGAGTCTTTAAGGGCCCAGTATTTTGATGGGCATCTCCAGAAAACATAGCCTTTTCTGGTCATTATAGATAAACCATCTCTCACGGGAAACTGATGGATAACTGGGAAAGCTGCCGCTCCGCTCTGTGTAGAAACAGAGCTAGAATTTGCAAGTAAACAAGCCCTCTGTGAGTTATCAGTGTTACAGAAAAGTTTTTCCTCAGTAACAACTAGGGCTGGGTATCGTCACTGATTTCTAGAATCGATTCAATTCCGATTCACAAGGTCCCGAATCGATTCGATCCACGATTCGATTTAATTCGATTCGATTCGATTCAATTTAAATCTGGGAAATTTTGACAGTCAGAAATATAATTCAGATCAGTACATTTACATATTTTTGTATCTATAAAAAGGAAGCTGACACTCGCAAGACTTTATCCAAGCTGTGAGCATCACAGCAGATGCCTTTGTGTCAAAGTAGCTGAAGATAAAACACAGAAAAACATGTAGGTGATTTTCCTGGCCTGGGATTTTATAAAAAATATTCTGCAGTACATCAAAAACGAAAGAAAACCATTAATTAATGAACATTACCTCTGACGTTACAGCGGTTTTATTAGAGACACGGCTAAGCATTTTGCATTTTGAATAATTTTAAAAAGTTTAAATTTGTTCAGTATTGAACAGCAGAAATGAGGTTTTCTTTTCGGAAGAATGTAAAAGGGAAAAAAACAGCGGCCGACAGCGCTGTAAGCAACAGTAGACTTGTGCGTAACAAGCAAGCGAATAATGAAGAAAGCAAAACTGTTCGAGAGAGAGAGAGAGAGAAAGAGAGAGGGGGAGGGAGAGAGGGAGAGAGAGAGAGCTGCGCATTGCAATGGAAGCAAAACAGTAAAAGAGTGAATTCATGACGATGTTTATGTGAAGCGTTTGGATCTTCTTTTGCTGCTGATTCGGTCAATATTGTTTGGAGAGAGATCAAACTAACAGCCTTAGAATCAGCGCATAAAGGGCGTGAACACAAAGCGCGGACCCGGATCAGCGAGCTGTCGGCTTTCACTTTCAGCCCCGACTGTGAGAAAGGCGACATCTAACTGATTCTGATCCGCGGGTCACGCCCTGTGTTTAAGTCTATGTGAAGAATCCCTGTACCTGCTCTCATTTACTGTTTGGTGGTTCTTGAAATTTTTTGTGAGATGTCACCAGAGATTCTGGCATTTCGGACAAAATAAATTTATATTAAAAAATCGATTCAGGATTTTAATGAATCGATTTTACGTTATCCAAGCCAGAATCGATTTTAATCGATGAATCGATTATAAAAACCCACCCCTAGTAACAACCTCTGCCAACGTGCGTGCATGATGTAGAAGAGTTAGACTGGTGTTAAAACGTTAACAAGTCCTTTTGCACATTAGCAGTGAAAACCTTGATGATTGAGAGAGGAACTATTTCCATGTCTGCTTCAATGAAACAGACAACTTGAATAGGTGCAGGCTCAGTCAGCACTTTGATGATTAGCATGGTTGAGATATCACTTGGCTGACTGAATGTACAAAGTTAAACCAGCTGTCTTGCTAATACAGCGCCTTCATTTTGCATTAATATTTTCAATCCTGGTGTAGATATTGAGAGTTAAGGTGTATACCTGTGTTCCTGAGCTCATTAAAACATTTTTTTTAGAGATATGCAGTCCTCATGGAACAGTTACAATACAAACTGATGATTTTACAGAATGTGATGCATTACTGGAGATTAAACAGATTTGCTGCAATACTTTTATCATTAATGCACAATTTGCCAGTAATACGTTTTTGTGTGTGAAGAGAGTTTTTTATTCCTCCTTTTGCTAAAGGAATGGGTTTAAAAAAATCCTATACGACTCATCACCGTCTGCCAATAGTGCATATTTAGATAACAACTACAGTTATGACATTTTACAACTCTTTAGCTTGGAGAGAATTCAAAAAGGTGAAGATGATGAGAAAAAGTGCAGCAAGTTGGACAAGGCTGTCAGCATGCATAAATGAACAAAAGAAAGGCGGAACAAAGCGGTATGTTATCAGTTTGTCTTGTTTCATCTAATATCCAGTCATGATGAGATAAAGACAGAAAGCTAAAGTCAGTAGTCTGTGTACAAAGTTTATTGCCTATTCATCATCAAGAAATATCATCGAATCAACAAATATTTATATTGGCTAATTCAGTTATTAATTCTATGATTTCTAATGTTTTATTTAAGCTTTATTTCAGATCATGAGTTGCTCTTATTTGAATTCTTTGGGCTTACGCTGAGCAAATGAGCTGCAGCTACATGGTAAGTAACAAACTATGGCTTTAAGGTTTGTTAAGTGGAGGTTTAATTTCAAAGAAGTGCCAGAGAGGCTCAATAGGACATTGGATTCAAATCAAATAAACAAGACAGATGTTTAGGCAATTTTAATTAAGCAACAATGGAAGTCAAAACAACTACCTAAGCATTTCAGTAAATCAGCTGAAGCGGTATAAAGCGGCACGTACTATCCGAACAATGGTGACACATTTTGGTGTTAGAAAAACAAACTGTATTTTTATTTGTTCAAACTGTAATTAATGAAGAATTGTAAATAGGAAAACTGTGCCACTGATTAAAATTGAGGTGGAATACTTTAACAGCATGTATTGCTTGTCCCTGAGCTCCAATTGTTCATCCTGACACTGTGACTTTAATTTCCACTTCCTCCCTGCTCTCTGCTGTCTTTCCATCTGTCCCGACCAAGTCTGCCAATACTGTGGCTGAACGTGTGTGTGTATTTGTGCCCATATGTGAGCCTGTGTGTTTTCTGTATACACTCCAGTATGTTTCCAGGTCTGTGAACTTGTATCAAGACACAGCAGGGTTTGGCAACTCTTATCAGTCAGTGCCACTACTATAGAACGAACTGCGTGCTCAACAGATCAGAGACCGAATAAGAGGACGGTCGCTGCCTGGCCAAACCACAAAGCCAAAATAACTCCAACATGTCACGGGCCATTCAGATACCTGTTGGGTAACTTGGCCTGCATTACAGTTAATATGTTTTATGTGAACATTGCCAATTTTTTACACAATCACATATCGTTAGCTTCATAGCATAAGTGCCTAAGTCATTGACTTAGTCAAATGACTTAGGCAATTATGCTATGAAGCTAACGATATGTTTATTCTATTCTATTCTACTCTATTCCATAGTCTAGTCTTGTGTATAATACTAACACATTGTCACTCCAAGACTGATATCATAAGCCCCAGGCCTTTTGGATTTAGCAGATTTCATGCTAATTCACACATCAACTCCACTGGTTGACATAATTATCTGAAACAGCAAGAAATTTTTCCTGGCCAGCACACTCGCCCTATAAACAGCGTGTGTGTGTTTGTGTGTGTGTACATGTCTTATCCCATCAGTAGTATAGCTCTGGGCTGGTTTACATTTGCATAATGAAGTCAATAACACTGGCCTCCTGGGAGGGAGCATGGTGACATTATTACTAATTTAATAAGAAGAGTTGTGTGTTCATGTGTGTGTGTGTGTGTGTGTGTGTGGGGGGGGGGGGGGGGGTGAGAGTGAGAGAAACAAAGACAGCAAGGGACGGAGAGATAGATGAGTGCAGGATGTGAAAAGAGAGGGAAGATGGATGGAGGGGGAAAGAATGAGGAATGGAGGAAGTGTAACTCTAGAACAGGTTGGACAAACAAAGGGACAGGAGGAGAGAAGAGGAGACTAAGAAAAGGACTAGGGAGAGGTGAGGGTGAAAGGAGGACATACAGTTACAAAGGCAGAGAGGAGAAGTGAGAAGAGGGAGGAGAGGAAGAAAAGAAAGAGGGTAGGTGAAAAAGTCAGGCAGTAATGAAGGAGCAGGGAGAGGCATGGAAAGACAGACATATACGGTTGATGTATGACTGGTCTGTTCTTCACATCTGTTTAATAACAGTGTCCTTGCTGTCCTCTGCTGCTTAAAGGCCTGCAGCTATCTACTCATCCAAAATAGGTGACTGGTACCCCCTGGCAGTATTACTAAGGAAGCACATGGAACGAGCAAGCATCCGGCCCCCAAATTAATTTGTAATTTAAAATCACATCTTATTCAGTCTAATATACATCTTAATTTGACATGTTAAGACGACTTAGCAGCTCATTACATGAAGTAACACTCCATCATGTACCTGTGGGTTATTACATGTTTTTCCAGAGAATTGATGGCGTTCCTCATTTAGCTTATAATTAATTCCAATGTGAAAATTAAAGCTTTAGATGTAGACTGGGAGGAATAAGGACCTGAATGCACTCTCATCAGAGGCAGGCGAGGTAAAAACTTAAGCCTACCTTTAATAAATGTTAGCTGAAACAGTCCAAAGCAGTGATCCCCAACGCCCGGGCCATGGACCGGTACGTGACTCGTTTGGTGCTGGGCTGCAAGAGTTGAAGCTCGGGTGTGAAATTGATGGTTTTGAGGGTTTTTATAGTTATGTTTTTAAAATCATTTTTATAGTTAACTCGGTTTACCTGGGTCTTGTCCCGTGTGTTATGAATAAATCTTCTTTTTTGCTATTGGTACTGGTTTTATTTTGTTGTATTTATCCACGACACCTTAAAGGCCGGTCCGTAGCGCAAAAAAGGTTGGAGACCACTGGTCCAAAGGAAATGGGACCAAGGATTGAATGGATACATTTAGGGAGGAAAAACGCAAAGGAAAATACAAGACATAGCTGGGTAACATTAGGATAAGTAAACCAAATCAATGTTGACAAAGGGAAGGGAAGTAAAACTATAAACAAGGCACAGGCAGCTACAAACTATTAAAATAAGACAGGAAGTGGAAACAGCAACTACAAACTTAACACAGGGAAACTGAAACCACAGGATTAGATGGGAAACACTGAGGAACGGTAGGAAAACTATGAATTCAAGAGAAAATATTCAATCGTAAACTGAACTTGAAAATCCAAACTCAAAATGTTGGATCAACAATGTCTTGCACACATTTAGTTCTTTTTGGCCTTACAAATATATTATTCTTTCCTCAAGTTTAATTTAGGTAACACTATAAGGAGCTAACAAGCACAACATATACAGACTGTATATAAAAGATGACAAAGAAAGCAGCCCATTTTCTATAAAGTTGTTGCAGTGGCCCAAGTTCAAATCTGCCTCTGTCTCTTCTGCCCTGTGTTCTTTCTCAGCTTTCCTGTCTTCTTCAGTAAAAGCTAAAAATGTCCTCAAAAATACATTTTAAATTATGGGAAAGCAACTACACAAAAAAGCCCCAAATGTATATTTTAAGTATTTTGATTACATGTAACGTTTTGATATAAGTTACAATGTAAAAAAATAATTTTCATGGAATCTGGTCAAGTGAAATTAACTTAAATAAACCTTTAATTTGATATAATTTTGTGCTACGTTGTGGGCTCTTGCTGAATGAAGCTAGGACATCCACTGATGAAGAATGTGAAGAGTGGGAGAAGAGGGTTGCATTGACAATCCAACACAATGGGCAGCACATTGAACACATTTTATAAGTGGTCAGAAACTTGTAAATAACTCATAAAAGAATAAAGTTACGTTAAAATCAAGCACACCATTGTTTTTCTTGTGACATTACCAATAAGTTTGATGTGTCACATGGTCCTCTTCCTATTGAAAAAACAAAAGTTGTATCCAAGATGGCCGACTTCTAAATGGCCACCATGATCACCACCCATCTTGAGGAGTTTGCCCCCTCACATATACTAATGTGCCACAAACAGGACTTTAATATCACCAACCATTCACATGTTATTACGGTGTATCCACATAAATGGCCCACCCTGTATACCTTCATGCTGTTTAATTCTTGACATTGTGTACCACATCACTTAACTTGAAATTAAAAAAACCCAAAACTTTATCAACTGTAATCTTTTTCACTGAGCTTTAATTCAAGTCTTAAAAGTAAGATTTAGCATCATGCTAGTAGTGGTATCCAAGAACTTGTGTAAGGTTCACACTAATGCCTTCATACTCTCCCATACTGAGATTTATGAACCTCAGCTCTAACTGTTCACCTGAGACACTGAACCAGATTGTTGGACACATCCCATCCAGCTGCGTCTTCTGGCCTCAGGTGGGAGCTTGTCCTTGTTCGCTGTCCTAGGTGCTGAACAGGAAGCAGGAGGGCTGAATATCTCTCCAGGATCTGAACTCGTGCCAGTGCCCAGGGATCAGTAAAGCTCTCCATGCACTGTCACAGAGGACCTCAATTTGTCAGTGTGATGGTTAGTCTCTTAAAACCCACTGGAATTGTTATACAACTGCATCACTGGGGACTTTCCGCACATACCTCTTCAATATGCTGAGTCACAGTTGCAAATATACAAAAACAAGATGTATCTGTGTATTTTTTGTCAGACTGGCACACAAAGCCAGACGCCGGCAGACACAACGTACTGTAGAGCAGACATGAGCGCCATTCTTGTTGATTGCTGTTAGTTTCATCAGAATTACTTTGGGTGTTTGGTTTCATCAGTACATCTCTCACGGGTGTGCATTTGTGTGTGCTCGAAACAGCTAGCTGAGAGAAAAATCAAATGAGATCACAAAGAAATAATGGAAAATCAGGACTAAAGCTGCAACACGCTCACCAGTAAACAAGTAATAAAAAAAAAGGTTTTGGTGTGGGTATATGATCCCGAAAATGTAGTTTGAGATATGCAGAGCACAAGAGTCCTGTCTCTGTTTTCATCACTGTTTGCAGGTGGAGGATAACGGACCAACCGCATTCGCTGGAAGATTTTTTCCAGGTACTGTGCTTCCTGTCAAAGCTGTTGAGGTCCCTCATATACACGGAAGGTGGTGTATCCTGCGGTGTCAGTGCGTCGACACCACAGTGAGATGGGTCTGTCACTCTCAGCTTGTCACATATGATCACACAAAGGATCCGTTTAATTTTTGAATTCTGAAGATAGGGGTCATTTTTAACACACAACACTGATGCAGAATGGCACTGACACAAAACATGATCTTCTCAAGACATGACTAAAAAGTCTCTTGACGTGTCTTGGGATGAGAATGAATTAGATCTAGAGGCAGTAGCAAAGCTTGTGCTGTAACACTACTACTACTATTACTACTAACATAACTTTATAAGAGGCCAGCTAACCAGTGCCCCCAAACTGCACCTGATAGGATACATACTTGAATATTTATTATCCTGAGTTCAAACTGTGTTTCTGTCATTGTGGAAAATGGCGAAAAAACCCAGAATGATCCCATAAAGCCAAATTTTATTCACAATGGAACATAGAAAACATTGAAAATATTTAAACTGACAAAGTGTACCATTATAAGAAAAAAAAAAATCAGATTATTCTGAATTTAATGGCAGCAACACACATCAGCATCCCCTCTGCTTTTAAAAACAGTCCAATTCCAGGAAAAGGAAAACCAGCTGCTGGATTTCTTGGGGAGGAATTTTGGATTTTAGAATTCTAACTGCTCAGCAGTCCTGGGTTGTCTTTGTCATATTCTTCATGTCATAATGTTCCAAATGTTTTCGGTTGATAAAACGTCTGGACTGCAAGGAGACTAGTTCAACAGCTGAACTCTTCTAAACTTGCTGTTGGAATTGATGCAATATGCCGTTTAGCATTGTCTTGCTGAAATATGCAAGGTCTTCCCTGAAAAGGACATCAAGTGGATTGGAGCATATACTGCTCTAGAACCTGTATATACCTTTTGGCATTGATGGTGCCTTTCCAGATGTGACAACAGAACAGTGTTCCATTTCTTTGCATGACAGAGCTTTACCCTGGATTTGTGATCCCATGCACAATGTCTGTTTGTGGAAGATCAGAGACTTCCAATATTTGGATTTTTTATTTTTTATCTAGATTATCAAAATCTTTGATGATAATATATATTATACATGATGGGATACTGAAAGTCTTCATAATTTTATGTTCAGAAATTTTATTTCCATAATTTGCAGATGCAGTTTTTTTGCAGATTGGTGAACCTCTGCCTGACTTTACTTCTAAGAAACTTTGCCTCTCCAAGATGCTCATTTTATAGTTAAGATAATTATAGTTGCAAAATATTCCTCAGGCTGTTTCCTTTTCGTCCTCCCTACTTTTCCAGCGTTTATTAGCACCCATCCCATGGAAAGTAAAATGTTCCATTTAGATGTGATTTTTTGTTGATAACATTTGTTTTTTATGTTCGTTTGTCAATAAAACATAACTTTATTAGATTTGTAAATCATTGCATTCTGTTTTTATTTACACAGCGCCCCAACTTTTTTTGGGGGGGGGGGGGGTTGGGATTGCAGAATAATTTGTGTGGAAATTTTTTTTATAAACTGAGTAATATTTTTTCATGATGCTGTGATCTCCCTCTATGCTGTTTGTAAAGTGGTAGAAATGAGTCCCAGAGTTTGAACTCTGAAGTTTTGTTATGGACTCGGGATTCATACTCTTGGAGTTTTAAAAACTAACTGATTTTTAAGCTCTTGTGAATCAAGTATCGTGTTCAATTTCCCTAGTACCTGAGTTTTTGTATTTATATTCCTAGTCCTAAATTCCTTGTTTGATTTAGTTAGTTCTCTTTTGTCTATCTTGGTCTCATCTCTGCGCGTCAGTTTGGCCTCTGTGTTGGTTTCTCTGTCTGTCTGTGTCTGGTCTCCAGCTCAGTATTTGTTTACCTTTTTCTCGGTGTCAAGTCTGCATTTCTGTTTCCTTGTTCGGTTATTTCCTGCTTTACTTTGGCAGGCTATGTTCACGTGTCTGTCCTTGTCTCATTTGTCAGTCATTTCCACTGGACTCAGTCTGCTTCTCCAGTCGTGTCTCCGTGTCTGCTCTCTGTGCCCTGTTTCTGTGGCTGTCTGGTGAATCTTGTCTCCTGTCTGTTTGTGTATTCCTCCCTGTGTGGCAAATTTGTATATTTGGAGTCTGGGTCTCTGTCTATGTTTATTTCTTGTCTTAATTTGATAGTCTGTCATCCTGTGTGCGTTCTATTCAGTTTTGCTTCGCCTGTCTCCTTAGTCTGATGTAGTTCACCTGTGTCCCTGGTGTGTTCCATTTCCCTGATTACCTTGTGTGTATTTAAGCCTTTAGTTTCCCTCTGTCTCTTGCTGTGATCTCCCTCTATGCTGTTACAGTTTTTGGCAATAAAGCTGAGTTTAAGCTAAAGTCCTGTCTTCAGTATGCAGACTAGAGAGTCCATAATTGAACCACCAACCTTCCAGTTGGTGGATAGCCCACTTTTCCTCCTCAGTTACGAATGACCCCCCACCCGATCCAAAAAGACTCAACATACAGTGTTGGCCTAACTTTTTGTGATACATCTTACAGAAGAAAGAACACGTGTGTTTGTGTGTGTTGTGCCCTCTCTGTGTGCCCTACATTTAAAGCAGTCCAGTCCAATGTTAACACCAGCTGCTGTCTGTATCTCTAATTATAGCCTCTGCAGTACAGGCTCACAGGGCAAAGCTGGGGGGGGTCAGGTTACTCCTTCTGAAAGCTCTCGCAAGCAGACACAAGCATACACACACATCCTTGTTTAAACTGGGCCTCCAAAAATCAGTGTCTGACAAGGCCTAAAATCTCACATGGGGCTCAGCTAGGTATTTATTCACTTATTTACTCTTCACTTTGACCTCCATTTGACAAGCCTGGGCACTGAGGAGGAAACATGTTTCCCCTGGAGCAAGTCTGGGAAAGGCTGGGAAATTTAGAAAGTTTAAAGTTTTAAGTGCTTTTGTTTTCTTGAAGTTCTTGTCAAGGGCACACAGTGAATCTGCTTGGACCCCTGAGAATCTTGTAAAATGTACTTTTGTCAGTATTATCGAGGAACCACCAAGCATTTAATCATAATAGTACTACTTAATTCAATTTGCAGATGTAAAGGAATTGTCTTTATATTTGTTTACAGTTAGGAAGCCAGTGTGGGTGAAATGAGGTGAGGAAATGGGCCTCTCAGAGGAAACACTGATGAAATATCAGCTGTTCGCTGGTGATTAATAAGCTCTGTGTTTCTGGGATATGTGAGTAGGAGACTTTTAGACCTTCATCTCTTCACTGTATTCTCTTCCTGCCTTTTTCCTTGTTCTTTAAATCTTTTGTTCCTTTTACACCCTTTCTACATTCCTTGCTCCCTCTCTCTCTCCCTTCCCTATCTGTCTATTTTGGACCCTCAGAGGGGCTGGGTGACTCTCAGTGGGTCAAACTCCGTCTCCCTGCTTCTTTCTATCAGTCTCTCCCTTTCTGTCCCACTCTCTCCAGCACTGAAATCTCAGAAACCTCGCCCTGGTAACTTTTTGGGACACAAAACTTAGTTTCTTGGATTTTATCCCAGTTTCACGCCACTTGTGGGAAAGTTTTTGTGTATTTTTAGACCCGCTGTGATCTGGCTTAAGACAATTTAATGTGTTTTTCTCATAATCGACTCGGGTTAAAAACAGGACTTGACAAGGAGTTACATACTTGTTTCTATGGTAACACAGCATTCCCAGAGCCCTTGAAGGACTGAAGATTATCAGTGAACATCCAGCAACTTCAAAGACTAAGGTACTTTAAAAATCCATTTCACTCTTTTAAAACTTATAAAAGTAATAAATTCAAAACAGAAATGTGAGTGTTTGCAATCCACCCAGTTACTCTTTTTTTTAATTGTCATTTAAAATAGATATTAGGTAACTAACAGCCAGTGAGATGGCGCTATTAATAACATGGAGAACCATCTGGGCCATATCTCTTATGTCACTGTTTCCTCTTGAGGTTTTGAAGGGACCACAAATGGTCTTTTAAACTGAGGGTCAGTTTAAAAATGTGTTTTTGACATTGTGATTAGACATTAGTGGCTGTACAAAAGTCTTGAGACAACCCTCATTCCTTTTAATTTTGAATTATAGGAAAATGGGAAATATGTGCGGCTGGAAAATGGGAAGTATGTGCACACATGAGGTGTAGACTATAAGACTCCCATTTAGATGCTATTCATTGGTGTTGGTGATCGTGCCACAGCTGGATAGAAAAACAAACAATGAACACTATCAGTCATGGATTCTTCACCTTCACCAAACAAATTTCAGCCACAAATCATAACAGAGCCTCCATCATGTTTTACTGATGACTGGGTTCACCACTCCTTGGGACCTGTTACCACTGATTTTCACTCTAAATCTTATGTAATTTCGTGTCCCTCAGCCTTTCCTCCCTATTTCACTTCCTTAAGAATTGTTTCTTGATAGTCTCCCTTCCATTGAAACCATTTCTGGTCAGGATTCAGTGAACAGTAGATGGATCAACTGAAGCCCCAGATTAATCTCTCAGGTCCTGTTTTGGGGTTTTGCTGGATATTTTCCTATTTCTTAAGGGCACGACTGTTTCTCTGTTGTAGACAGATTTTACTCGTGATAGTTTTTCTTATCCTCCACTTGTCCAGTTTCCTCAAATCTATTAAGGACAAACTGCACACCATGCAGAAGTATAGCAAGTTTTCAGGTAATAGCTCTTTAGGAGTCCCCTTGTTGGTACAAAAATACTCTCATATATCTGTCAGACTGTGCTATCTTTGTCATTTTCTGTAGTTTCAATGAAAAAATGCAAACAAACTATGCATTTTTCTAACAGGCTGCTACTAACAAAGTGCCTAAAGAGACACATTAAAATTGGTCCTTTGCTAAGTTGTCTGTTATAGGTCGACACAACACTGCTTCATCCTTTTACTGAGGTGTTTTTTGATCCTTGAATAATTCATTGTCAGTGTTAAGTGGCTCAACAAACATAAGAAACTTTGTGAAAACGGTCTGGTACAAGGACTAGAGTGAAAAAACAGAAAAACTTTGAAAGACCTTCTGAAAGCCTTGAGACCTACTGCTCAAGACTGCAAGTAAAATTACATTAAATTTCTCCTTCATGACTTAATTCTATATGATGACCAGTTGCTCTCTTTCTGCATGGATGTAATGATATTGAGCACTTACCTGTAATTTGTAATTCCAAAACCAACATGTCTAAAAACTATAAAGTGTCCTAAATGTACTATGCTTTGAAATTAACAGTTGGCAAAGATAGAAAACCACAACCACTGTCAGCACAAAATCTAGTGAAAAAGCAACTTTTTGCTCAGCACTGTTGTTAGGACCATAATTCATCCTTTATGCCCCCATTAAACCTGTGCCTACCAACCCTTTTCACTTGTGACCCCCTTAAAATAGAGCTACGTGTGTTATTTATTAAAGCCTGCAGAGTTCAAAGAATCGAAATTTCCAAAAGAAAGGAAAAAGATATATTCCCCTTTCTTTCTTTCAAAGCATCTTGGGGTCTCTCTAACATGTCTTCGTATCCATAGGGGGTCCTGAACCCCAGGTGGGGAACAACTGCATTTGAAAACACTCGCTCTGATGTTGAAACAATTGCCTTTCTTCTTTCTCACGCTTTACTCTTTTTCCTGTTCCTCTGTGCCATCAAATAACTTGTAAAATAGAATAAAGAGAAAAGACTCACATATAAATAACTCTTCATTTATCGTGCCCAGAAACTGAACCACATGTGCAAATATATTTTCACCTCCATGCAGTAAATCCATGATAATTTTAGGAACTTATCATCCTGATAACAAGCATTTATCAGTGGTTTGGGTTGTATTTGGTGCTGTATATCAAAGTAACGAGGACAATAATGCAAAAAAAACCCCCAAAAAACCCTGCATTCACACTCATGAACATCTGGGCTTTCCTGATGAGATAAACCGTCAAAAGCAGCTCAAAACTGGAAACATTACTAGCAAGTTTACTTTGTAAGCAGTACTGTGCTGACTCCTCCTTACAGCATTCGGTGACTCAGAGTTTTGACCAAGCTGTTGTTGTCTTTCATTTGCCCTTTCATTTGCCAGTTAGTTGTCGGCACCCACATTGTTCTAATTCTGCTCATTCCTTTGTCGTGGAGGAGGAGGCAGCACCAGTCGGCCATTGTGTGTGTGAGTGCAGATCAAGCTCAGAGCTCGAGGGTAACAGCAGGTGGGCTGGGTCGTCTGTATTTGAAGGCGGATATATACACGCAGAGTGCATTACATTTCTTTCTCTTTGGTGCATTTCTCAGATCAGAAATGTTCAAAAACAGTTTGTTGTTGTGAAAGCAGTTTCTTTATCTTCTGAATGCTTTTCCCAGTTGGTGTAAATTATTATTCATGTCTGCTGTATTAATTGGGTACGGTAACCAAGATGTATTATACATGCTGGCAGAACTGTGCAGTCGCCTCAGCTATTTTCATCTTCTTTCTTTAGCTGCCACAGCTGACCATCTTCCTCCACCTCACCCTATCCCTAGCATCCTCCTCTGCTACACCAGCCTTCTGTATGTTCTCCACATTCATGAATCTTCTCCGTGGTCTTCCTTTTTTCCCATTTTTGCCTGGCAGCTCCATGTTCAAAATCCATTCCCCTTAAGTTGCAGTCCGTTTGGCCTCTCAGGGCCACCGTATGTTCTGCTCAGTGACCCGGGTGTGGGCCAAGCTTTGTCCGTCCTATGGATGGTCTCGTATTTGAATCTAGAATAATTTGGTATATAGAGGAGTTCATGGTCATCTCAATAACTGCAAAGTGACCAGGTCCTTTGGCTGGAAAACCAACCCAAAATATCACCTTTCCACCACCATGCTGGACAGTTGGTGTGGCGTGTTTGTGCTGGAACGCTCTGTTTGGTGTTCATCAATGTTCAGCGATGTACATTTTAGTCAAACATGTCCGCTTTAGTGTCATCTGTCAAAAGACAGATTGTTACAGAAGTTCAGAAGTGGTTTCTTAGGATGTAGCTTCACAAACCTAAGCCATGCTGCCATGTTCCAAAACATGTTCTCCTGGGAATAACTGACCCTCGTAGAGTCTGAAATGTAGCTTTTCAGCTTTTTGTCCACTTCATTGAAGATGAGAAACTGTCTTTGACTTGTGAATGATCTCTCTTACAGTAAAACGATGGAGATCAAATTGCCTGAAAATTGTTTTATAACCCTTCCCACATTGATCGGCCGCAACAATTAATTCTTTACGACCAGTGCTGTTGTCTCTTCTCCCTTGCCTCATGTTAACACACACCTGAATGCTCCAGACCAGGGCTGCCCAATCCCAGTCCTCAAGAGCTACTATCCTGCAGCTTTTAGATGCATCCCTACTCCAACACAGCTGAATCAAATGGTTTGATTACCTCTTCAGCATGCCATCATGTTTGGCAAAGGCCTGATAACAAGCCATTCATTTGATTCGGGTGTGTGGGAACAAGGATGCATCTAAAAGCTGCAGGACGGTAGCTCTCGAGGACCGGGATTGGGCACCCCTGCTCCAGACCATCAAACTACCAAAACATCTGCTTTTATAGAGGTGCTCACACTTGCTGATGGACAATTAATCAAGTGCATTTATTAGTGACTGTTACTTAATTCCTATGGAAGCAGTCAGGGTGTACTTGGCTTTTCACTCACTGCTCCTGCAGTGAGGTTTAGTGTTGGTTCAGTAAATAATGACACAGTGGAATATGTCATGTGCTGCTGTTCATCTGTGGTTTTATTTACATCATTTTAAGACCTGACTAAGGATCACCTAGTTTTTTAACGAAGTCCTCATACTGTACTGTATATGAAACCTTATAATTCAAAGACTATATACCACGACTCTATGCACTGCTGCAGTGGTGAATACTCATTTTAAACTAATGCATATGAATCTAAATATCAGGGTCATACAAAGCTGTTCTAGTTGAGTCCAAGAATAATGTTATTGAATTTAAAAATGAGCAAGCAGGTCCCATTTAAGTCTAATTCAGGAAATAAACCAAAGCAAGTGAGGAAAATTAAAAGGGAAAAGGTTGCAGACTGTGACACACAGTTTGACAGAAACTTTCAAACACAGAGGAAATAAACTTAATTAATACATTTAGTAGCAGAACAGTGAAGTGGATCTTTGCACTGTGCAGGTTTTCCCCTCTACCTGCTGCAGGAGATTTTGACTGCTCTCCAGTCCTTCTGTCATTGTAACATTGTTGCTGTTTTAGCTGTTTCAAATCAATATGTTGGCCCGACTAACTGTTGCCAAGGCTTCGCTTGATCAATGGTCGGCCTTTACATCACGCGCACGCGCTCTCAACTCAGCTTCTGAAATAACACAGACGGCAGCTGTTGTTCACCAGATCAATGCTCAGCTTTCTCGAATCAGACGAACACAAAAATGTGCATTAGGTTGTGAGTGGGTAGAATTATGTTAAATTGATTTTGCAACTTGTTAACTGAACGCTGCAAAAGAAAGGTCAGCCCGAGACCAGCTACCGAATCTTAACATTTTACTTTGTGAACCCCATGCTGAAAAAAAGAAAGAATTGAATGTGTGAAAAATGTAAAAGATAGCACAGCCGTGACATATTATTTTTGTACAAACAAGGTGATTCTCAAAGAGCTGTTAGTTGAGACTTGATACATTGCAGCATGGTGTGTGTCCACTTAACACTGACCTGTGAATCATTCAAGCAAAAAAAAAAAAAAAGGACCTAACTCAACAGATGAATCAGTGTTCTGCCTGCCATAGAACAGACAACTGAGCAAAGAGCCAATTTTAAATTGGATCTTTAAGAACTTTGTTATTTGCAGCCTATCGCATGGCGTGCACTATGCGCTTAAAAAAAATTAAGGAAACTGGTCAAGTGAAGCACAAAAGAAGGCAGGCCTACAAACAGCTGATGAACAGTATCTTCAAGTCTCAGGTCTTAAACAAGAGCTGAGAGATGCATCTGGACCTTCAGTTGATCCACCTTCTGTTTGTCAAAGCCATCAGAAATGGCTCAGTGGAGGGATGGCTGTCAAAAAACCATTCTTAAGGAAGGGAAATAGGGAGAAAAGGCAGAGGTATGCTAAATTACAGAAGAACTGGACTGAAAATCAACAGACCGATTCATCCAAAGTTGAAATATTTGGTTCAAATCGCCAGGTCAGGAGGGAGGTCCAACAGTGAGATCACAACCGCCTATAGCATGGAAAATAGGATGAAGACTCTGCGATGGTTTTGAGCTGCATTAGAGCCAGTGGTGTTGGGGAGTTTGTTGCTGGATTTCAATCCATCATACAATACCCTTTAGAAACTGTCGAGTTGGAAATGGCTTCACTTTCTTAGGATGACAATGATCCGAAACACGCTGTCAATGCAGTAAAAGTGGATAAAAGAACACACAATATAACACTATCGGTCATGGATTGGCCACCTCGGAGCCCAAACCTCAAAATTTGTGAAGCAGTTTGGGATGATCTTGACAGAGAACAGAACAAAAGGAAGCCAACATCCAAAGAACAGCTTTGAATCTCCTTAAAGAAGCCTGGAGAAGGACAAATGTGGTAATACTAAATCTTGACTTTCAAGCCCATTAGATTTGTCCAGTTTGCCTTATATACAGTATTTCCACAAATGTCTACACATGCTTCAATACATCAGAGCACCTGTTTCCCATTTTCTTTGCAAAATATCAAGAAATAATAGCTGCTACTTTATAGAGTACAATGTAGCCCAGATACCCACGTGACTGGGTTTAACTCATCAGAAGAAGAAAGTGGAGAAATAACATGGGTATGCATTTTGCCTTGTGGTACATTCATTATGTAATAAGAGGACAGCAAAAACATTGTCACCACTCTATACTGAGTTTAAATTAATTGGCATCAAAGGTGAGAAACAGCAGCTGATTCTCTTAATGAGACTTTCATAATGAATGCTTAAACCAGACCTGCACAAAGCACGCAGCACTCACATGGATCTGCATCCTTCAGAGTCTAATTAAAGAGAAGGATACAGAGCAGTTTCTTCAAATCTCTCCTTTCATATTAGCAGATACGCCGTGTGAGAGGCAGGCGCAGAAAGAGGGGAGAGAAAAAAAGAATCATCCCAAGCGCCACATAATGAACACAAACAACCTAACACGGGCATGTAATCATGTTACTGGAGCGCGGCCCCCGCTGCCATACAGTGATGAAAACTTTGTTTAGAGAAGTAATTTGTCTTGAAGCGCCGATTTTGGAGCGGGGATGTAATCGTCTTATCTCTTCTGTTTGTCTCTCTCTTCCTCGTCTTTCTGTTGCTCTGCCCCTCTCCTCCTCATGCAGCTTGTGTTCATCCTGACGTAGAAAAACAAAATGCTGCATAAATAAACACCTGCTGCGCATTGAGCTGCTAACATCAATGCCACAGACGTGCCAGTTACTCTGTTATATTGAGCACAAATTGACAGTGCGGGTGCAGTGAATTTGTGGTGGTAACATATCTGCACAATGTCACATAACACACTTAGCAACTCCTGTAACCAGCATTCACTGTCAGTTTAGGACCACAAAACATTTAGCCCTCCAACGCTCCAGAGGTTTGTGTGGTTTTTAAAATGCTTGAAACATCTGTTTTAATGCTAATTGTCATTTAATATCAGATTATTTGTTTCTGTTAAACGTTGCTTTAAAACCTTGGACGCCTCTTAGGAAAACTACCCTAACTTCGCTGAAGTCACAGAAGAAACGTTTTTGGTAAACTACAGTCGGTAAGTAAGTTAGAACTGAGCGTTAACTAGGTAACGGTTTTGTCATCACTTAATATTTATGGATACACTTATATGTACATCTTATTATATTATTATTTAACAAAACTCCCTCTTCTTCAGCCATATTTTTGATTGTTATTTCAATGCATTCTACGGTGGCCCTGAGAGGTCAAACACACTGCAACTTAAGAAAACACAAGCAGATAATAAAAGATAAAATAAATATATAAAATATGAATAGAACACAACTGGAATAGAAAAAAAATGCTTCACAAAAAAACAATAAAAACACCCTACAAAATACAGCAGAAGTGTTTTTGTGGAGACAATAATGTTACAGAGCAGCTGCAGAAGTGACAAGCTAACAGTAAACGGCTAATAGCAAACATGTATCTACAGTATTATATGCGTCGTGTGATTAAAACAACAAACATTATCCACATCTTTTTCTCCCTCACAACACCGATGAATCCTTCACTTTGTTTAAGTGTGTCATCATTCTAATGTTTCCATTTCTATCATTCTGCAGCTGGTCCGTCACGTTATTGCTTCCCCCAAAAACACTTCTGTTGAGTTTTGTAGGCTTTCTCAGCATTTTTCTATTTTCCTGTGTTTCCTTAAGTTGCAGTGCATTTGAACTCATGTTTCGAGCTTGTCATGGTCACTTTACACTTAAAAGAAGCAATTTGTTGCACATCTATATTAAATAGTAGCACAGTAGTCCTATTTGAGGGTCATGTTTTTTGACTTTTCCAGTGCTTTCAACACCATCAGGCCGACCCTCCTGGGTGATAAGTTAGCAGCGATGCAGGTGGATGCTTCTCTGGTGTCCTGGATTGTTGATTACCTGACAGGAAGACCACAATATGTACGTCTCCCACAGTGTGTGTCTGACAAGGTGATTAGCAACACAGGGGCACCACAGGGGACTGTCCTCTCCCCCTTCCTCTTCACCCTCTACACCACAGACTTCAGCCACTGCACAGAGACCTGCCATCTTCAGAAGTTTTCTGATGACTCTGCGGTGGTTGGATGCATCAGCAGGGATGATGAGACAGAGTACCGGGCTGTGGTCGACTCCTTTGTCACGTGGTGTGAGCAGAATCATCTGCAGCTCAACGTGGCAAAGACCAAGGAACTGATCGTGGACTTCAGGAAGACCAGGAAACACTTGACCCCTGTTTCAATCCAGGGGGTCAGTGTTGACATTGTGGAGGACTATAAATACCTTGGAGTACACATTGACAATAAACTGGACTGGGCTAAAAAACACCACAGCACTTTACAGGAAGGGCCAGAGTCGTCTCTATTTTTTGAGGCGACTGAGGTCCTTCAACATCTGCCAGAAAATGCTGAGGATTTTCTATGAGTCTGTGGTGGCCAGTGCGATCCTCTATGCTGTTGCATGCTGGGGGAGCAGGCTGAGGGTCGCAGATGCCAACAGACTTAATAAACTGATCCGTAAGGCCAGCAATGTTGTGGGGATGGAGCTGGACTCCCTCAAGGTGGTGTCGGAGAGGCGGATGCTGTCCAAGATAAAGACAATGTTGGATAACACCTCCCACCCACTCCATGACATGTTGGTCAGTCACAGGAGCTCGTTCAGTGAGAGACTGAGATTACCGAAAAGCACCACTGAACGACACAGGAAATCATTCCTGCCTGTGGCCATCTCCCTGTACAACGCATCCACTTAACACACTGTTTGCTGCTACAGCTACACATGTTTCTTTTCCAACTATTTATTTATAAGTGACTTATGTATGTATGTATGTATATATATGTATATATTGTACTATTCTTAGTTAGCGTATTGTCTGTCTTGTCTTAATGTTGGTTTAAAATGGAGCACTGTAACAAAAAATAATTTCCCCCAGGGATCAATAAAGTATTCTGATTCTGATTCTGATTCTGATTTACATTTACTTTTAGCCAGAGTTTGGAGAGAATGGCTGAAGAACTGTTTATCTTCTCTTGAATATAATACACTTAAATACTTTTTGCTTTGTGGTGCTTGTACTCAAAATGAATGAGTTGCCCTAACTTAGTCACCTTAAACGAGCTGTACTTAGTTATTCAAAGGCAGCGAGTTTGCATAATTTGTTCAAGTTCTGGAAACTAATCGCGTTTTATACTGTAGTGCCCCAAAAAACATAACTCATCAGCATATGTCTCACTGAAATTATGCCCCACTTATTCTTAAAATAAATAAATAAAAAAACATGAAATTGAAATTGAAATTATTTGACATGTTATTCATGCCATGCTGGAATGAATCACTAGATTTCTCACTATTGTAATGCCTTCTTACAATCCAGAAAGCCTAGCTAGGACTCACACATATATTGTAATTTGCTAATAAATAACAAATGACTGAATCAAAAAAATTATTGTCATGTACACTGCAAAACACAATGGTTACACTGAGCAGTGAAAGTCTGTGTAAGTACTCTTCACGAATTAACAAACAAAGCTTACACTAAATTAATATAAATAAATAACAGGCATTAAAAAATAAATTAAATAAATTAAATAAAGAATTGAATCAAAATATAAAGTGTGTTAGTTCAGCACTATTACAATGATACGACTTTGAGAATGCATTTTTATATAAAATTATATTATATTGTGTGAAAATTTGCCAATGCACAGGCCAATATTGTTCAGTAATCAGTCGGGGATTCAGTAACTTTACACTAAATGGGTTTTGCAGTGATGCTTTAAATTTTTTAAACATTCTTGCAAGTATTTCAATGCCCAGACCCCCTTCAAACTCAAGTTTCCATCTCCTTCCTTCTCCTCTCTCCCTCTGCTCCCAGCTATCTTCACCAATGAGCAGTCAGACCAGCATCAGGGAGGTGGCCTCTCCATCTCGGCCCAATCAGAGGACATTTCTGGATGATGTCATATTAACATTCACCTCACCAATGGCCTGGCTGATGGTCGTGGCCCTTATCATCACGTGGTCAGCAGTGGCTATCGTTTTGTTTGATCTGCTCGATTATAAAACTCTGGCAGGTAACGGCTGTTTACTTTCCTTCTTAAAAATCCCGAACTTAATTCAGCATTTTATTCTCATAATTTTATTATTTAACTGTTTATTATTATATTTTATTATTAACTGTTATCATGATGTGTTTGTAATGTTTTATAATGCCTAATGACGCTTTCCTTCCACTCATCAATCACCCATTTTCCACATTTCACACTTCCATATTTCATCCAAGCATTTTCCAACAAGACTTCAGACATTTTTGAAGCAAACTTCAAAAGTGGACATCATTTTCACTGAGTCAAACTATGGGACACACACCATCTCCTTGTTGCTTTCACCACATGTGCCTCGACATGTGTGTGTTTTGCTTTAATGCCAGTTCTGTTCAGAGTAACGCGAGGTGTGTTTCCCATCTTCTTGACACATACTGGTTTAGCGAATGCATTTTCTCCTGTTCACATACTCAGTTAAACTTTAACATTAATTAGTCTACCTTTTTCTTAGCTTATTTATCAGGGCAGTAGCTCCTCATTTCCTCCTAAATATCACTCATACGGCCGTAGAATGGATCGAAAGGGTGCGTTCTGGTGTTAACATGCATACTAATAATGGAGTCACAGGGGTTGATTACAGCATTGAGCCGTACAAAGTAAAATGATTCATTTAATAACCTGCTTAATGTGGACATCAGTGGAATCCTGTGCAGCGGCTGTTGCCACATTACACAAACGGGGAGCAGCTTTGTTTTCTCATATATTTTTTTAATCCCTTTATCTCCATTTCATGACTTAATTGTCTCGAGTAATCACATTTGTTAGCTTTGATCCGGCTTTAATTGCTTCATTGTCATGAGATAACAGGAAATGAATTTCCCTGAGATCACAACCACACTGCTGATTGAAGTGAATGCAACAGTGAAGATCTCTGCTTAAGCATTTTCAGTTCTGCTTAAGGCTTGCAAATCTGTAGAAAGCTGTTAATTTATATATTAGGGGAAACGTCCATTGCAGTAAATCACAATAACATAGCACGGAGACACGGCGGTGCAGAGCTGAACATTACACTGCTTTCACTTTGAATTCATTCTCAAAAAGGCAAAAACAAATTCCAGCCGCACTTTAAACTCATTTCTAAAATTCACTGTTTCCTACGTTATATCTTTAGTGTTTATTCCTGGAAAAAGAAACAAATTGTCTAACTGAGAAACTGCCATTTTCAGAGAGGATTATTTGGTGAATTTTCTTGACTCAGATCAGCAACTTCCTGCAGCAGCAGCAGCTGATTGCTTGGCAACTGGTTGTGTCAAAAATAACCTCAGCACAAGACAACAAATTCTCGTTTTACGCTTCTGTTTTAGCACATCAAAGTTTAACACGTTAAAGTGTTATTTTAAGTAATTACTGGCAAGTAGAGCTGTCTTTAAGCTAAGCTAAAGATGTCGCTTCTTAATTATTGGATATAAATGTCAGGATAAGACTTTAGAGTCTGACCCAGATTGTATTTTAGGGTTTGCCCTCATTTCAGATTATTAAGGCTGATGTTTTAAAAATGTTTTCATGCACATATTAATGCACATTGTCATAATGAAATAATAAAAATAAACAAAAAATTTGTAATATTAGCGTATCTCACATACATGGATGCCAGTATCTTTAGCTGGCCGGTATCAGCAGAAATTATCGACCAGCTGAATTCTTAGTTGAGCTTCACAATCTTCTCATCCAGTTCTCAGGCAGGAGTCTGTAAAAGTGTATTTCCTACTGTCCAAGTTGATTAAATACTCAGAACTCAGTTAGGGTGAATCCACTGGTATGCATGTTAACATTGTCAGTGTAAACTTGTAATTAGCATTTAATCCATAACAGGTTTGATATTTATCTTGAAATGAACACTGTTTCAGTCACACCTTTAGTCTAAATGAATGTGTTTATTTTCCACTGATAGCATCATTGTATCCAGTACACTTTGTGTCTGCTTCTTCTGAAACAGTGTTAGTTTCAATAATGAAACTATTGTCTTTTAATTGTGTGGAAGGGAGCTGGGTTGCAGTTTCACCCTATACATTTTTAATATCTCATTCATCTTGGTCTTATGCTTTAGTTCATCTACCCGGTCATGTGAACAGTCTGCTCATATTTGTCCCAGCTGGGCATTCGACACATGCAACACAAACTGTACGCAGTCCTGTGGGGTTGTCGCTGGAGGTACCGCCACATGTTTGATTTGGCAGAATTTTACACTGGATGTTCTTTGTGACAAAGCCCTGAGGGGGATTTGTGTCTCAAACCAGTGACCGTTCATTGCCAAACAAATGCGTTAACCACTACATCTCGTGATTAAATAACTTGTAGAACCATCTTTAGCTCGAATCCCTTGAGGTAAATTT
Source organism: Aulonocara stuartgranti (assembly GCF_965226115.1). Lineage (NCBI taxonomy): Eukaryota > Metazoa > Chordata > Actinopteri > Cichliformes > Cichlidae > Aulonocara > Aulonocara stuartgranti. Next base: position 6,855,018 of record NC_138951.1, on the reverse strand, counting down.
TTTCTAAAAAACTTCATCAGCATCTCACATTGTTGTGGAGGAGTTTTAGTTCATGCTCCTTTTTTGCAGCATTGCTTCAATTAATTAATGATTATAGCATTTCTTTATGCACAAGTCTCTTAAGATCCCATCGAAGCATTTCAGTCAGGTTGGGGTCTGGATTTTGACCGGGCCATTGCAACACCTTGATTCTTTTCTTTTATCAGCCTTTGTGCTGTGTTTGGGATCATTGCCCTGTTGTTTGACCCAGTCTCAGCTAAGCTCTATCCGTCTGACTGATGTCTCCACATCCACTCCGGAATACTTTGGTATACAGAGGACCCATGGTCCATGCAGTGAACGTAAGGTGCCCAGGTCCTGTGACTAAAAAAACAAACCCAAATTTTTACTGATGAGGTGTTTGGTTTGGGCCAAACATCTCTGCCTTGGTCTTGTGTGTCCAAAGAACATTTTTCCAGATCTTTTGTGGTTTGTTCAGAAACAACTTTGTAAACCTGAGCCATGCTGCTATGTTCTTCTTAGAGAGAAGAGGTTTTCTCCTGGAAGTCTTTCAAAATAAGCCATACTTTTTCAGTCTTTTTCTAATTGTAGTGCTACGAACTTCAATATTTAGCATGCTAACTGAGGCCTGTAAAGTCTGAGATGTAGCTCTTTGGTTTGTTGCCGTTTCTCTGAACACGATCAGACCTTTGGGGTTAATTTGCTGAAATGTCCCCTCCTGGGAAGGGTGGCAGCTGTCTTGAATGTTTTCCACTTGTGAAGCCTCTTTTGCACCGCAGAATACTGAATTTCAAATTGTTTGGAAATGGCCTTATAACCCTTTACCAACTGATGGGCAACAACTGCCTCTGTAAGATCCCTGCTGTTGTCTTTCCTCCTTGGCAATGTGTTAACACACTTGAATGCTCCAGACCGGCAAACTGTCAAAACTTCTGCTTTTATCAAAGTGAAAACACTTGCTGATGATAAATTAATGAAGTGCAATGAAGCACCTGGCTGTGGAAGAAAAATGCGAAAAAAGGCTGTAGGTAGAGTAAACGTCCCCTAAATAAATAAAAAGAATTGATTTGGTTTTCTTTATTTTTTCTTTTTATACCTACTGGTACATTCTTTTGCTCTTTTTTTTAAGTTTTTTGAAGCCATAAAAGAATAATAACTAACACTCGGCAAACTTAAATAAGCCAAGTATAACTGAAAGTTAAATATCAAACTGCAACTGAGCTTCCCTTTCTTTCCGTGTACAACAGCGACATAGTGACCCTTCTATCTATTCTACTCTCCCACCGGTTGCTACTACACATCACCCTCACTATCCTACAGTGTAAGGATAGGCCTGCCTCACACATCCAACACACTCATCTCTAACTCCTCTCCTCACTTTTCCCCTTTCTTTACCCCACTCCACTCCACCCCGCCCCTCCAATTCCCCTCCATGCTCATGCTGTCAATCACCTGCCATCCCATCCAAAGACTACACCTCATACTGTGACGACCCCGTGTGTTTACCTCCTGGTAAAACCAACAGCAAAAACACTGTTTGACTGCTCCGCTTGCTTTCAGAGTGTTGACTGCAGTTGTTCAGAGTCAAATCTGGATAGATGTGATTTTTGCTCAGCATGTTTTTCTTTAGTTCGGAGGCTTTGACTTTCACCTTTAACGGGTAAATCGACACTAAATCTCAATTTTTTAAGAGGCTAATAAGCTATAATAGCTTTTTACATTCTGGATTTCCCAAATCTCACTTGCAGAACAAATGAACCTCCATCTAAAACGATGTACATTTTCACCCACATTAATGAATCCACTGATCCCAGTGGTCAGATTGGGATGATTGCCCTTACATGCCTCTTAAAATGTATTTGAAACAAGTCTTAAAGACTAAAGCACCTAAAGACTCCAGACAGTCAGTCTGTTTGGAGAACAAACGGTTATTTTACTCGCTCTTTAAGCTTAAGGCACACAGTGTCGATTTGCCCTGATGTCAAGCCTTTGTTCATTTACTTTAGATTCACTGGAATTCAGTCTTGTTCTGTTCTGTCACCAAGCGCAAAGAGTCTGCATTTATCAAGGCCCACGGATGGGTGGCAAATTAAAGGAAATGAAGGACAGAAAGGTATTTGGCTGTCACAAGCATCCAGAATAGACTCAGTGCTCCTTGACATCATTCCTGCACTTTACTAAAACGCTGCTCCTCCAAAATCCATTTCATCATTTGGTGTTTTCATTTGGCAATTGTGGAGAGCACTGTCCCTGGCCTTGAACCTCCCAAATGGTTTGAGAAGTGCTGACTGAAGCCCACTGTTTTAATTAAAGCATTAAGTGACCCAGTGTTCGCTTTCAGTTTCTCCAATCATTTGCACAGCTTTTATTTTTCTTTAGTTTGTTACCCATCAGCGTGTCCTCGTTCTTTCCTAGTGTTGTGCATAAAGACCAGCATGTGTACTGCATGCTTGTCTGGACTTTCTGAGTGATGATTAATGTGGTGCATGATTCCATGACTGCTAACGTCATAATTCAGGATCATTTTAACGTAGAACAATAACAGAGTCCTTCAATGAGAGTTTACTTGTTTATGAAAGTTACCCATCTTTATATAAGTCAAGGAAACCTTTTGCCGAGGGGCTAGACCGGAGAACCGTAGTACACAGGGATTCTCTAGACGCTCAATGTAGGATGTACATGATAGTTTTTCCCTTTCATCCTTTCAGTTTTTGAAGCAAACATTTCCAAGGTGAAAAATGACAAAATGCTGGGCTCAATTTAACACAAGGCATTTCTTCCATCACAACGTTTCAGCAAAGAACAGCGTGTGTAAATGAAACAGCTACATTTTAAGGGTTATCAAAGAAGAAATACAGTTGTAGAGTTTTTTGTTTTTTGCATTTCAGATCATCAAACAAATTTAAATATTAGACAAAGATAACACAAGTAAAGACAACATGCAGTTTGCAAATTAAAGTGTTTATAATCAAGGGAGGAAAAATCCAAACCTACACGTAGCCCTGTGTGAAAAAGTAATTGTCCATGTTGCTAAATCATGAATTAACTGTGATTAACTGAACTTATTGGAAAGCTAAATTTCATTTAAATAGAAGCTTTCTGACAAAGTGAGGCTAAAATATCTCAAAAAGCAACGCATCAAGCAACAATTTGGAAGGTTTGAGTCCCAATACAACTGCTATAAAATATTACAGCAGCGGTCAAACATGGTGGTTGTAGCGTGATGGTCTGGTGGCTTTGCTTCTACGGTACCTGGATGATTTGCCATATTGATGGAAACATGAATTCTACTCTCAACCAAACTCCTGATGGAAATATCCGGCCACAAGTTCCTGCTCCGGAGTTCATGCACACTCAGGACAATGATCCGAAACACAGCAGCAAGTCCTCCTCTGAATGGCTCAAAAAAAACAAAATGAAGGTTGTGGAGTGGCCTGGTCAAAGTCTGGGTTCAAATCTGATCGAGCTGCAGACATAAATACCTTGTCCCCAAACCTTCCAGTCTGGCTCAAATTAAACAATTCTGGAAAGAATGGTGGGCCAGATTCATCCACAGCGATGTGAAAGACTTATAGCCAGTTATTGCAAACGCTTAATTGCAGTTCTTGCTGCCAAGGGTGGCACAACTAGTTATTAGGTTTAGGGGGCAATTACTTTTGAAAAACCTTGGAAAACTTTTTCCCCCTGAAATTAAAAACTGCATTTTAGATTTACTCAGTTTATCCTTGTCTAATATTAAAATTTACTTGATTATATGAAACAAGTCTGACAAAAAAAAAGGAAGTAAATAAATCAATAAATCAGGAACAGGACAAATCATCTTTCATAGCACTGTATGTAAAAATATGCAAACTCAGTCTCTTGTGAGCGATGAATAAAAACCCTTTGAGCATTTAAGACTTAAATGTATAAAACCATTTGGTGTCTATCTGACTTTGGTAATAGTGCTGCAGATAATGCGGGTTAGGGTAGAGTGAAAAGGTTGAGGAACTGAAATGAAGTCTTCCTCTTGGCAGCTCCATCTTCAACATCTCTTGCCCAATATATCCACCATCCCTCCTCTGCACATGTCCAAATAATCTCAGCCAAGCCTCTCTAACTTTGTCTCCAAACCACTCAACCTGAGCTGTCCCTCTGATGTATTCATTTCTAATCCTGTCCATCCTGGTACTCCCAGACATTGTGGATATAAAGGATACAAAGGATGTTGAAGATGGAGCTTCCAGGCAGGAGGAAAAAAAGAAGACCTCAGAGCAGATTGATGGACATAGCGAAGGAGGACATGCAGAGAGTTGGTGTGACAGAGGAAGACTCTAGGGACAGGGTGAGATAGAGGTAGATGATCTGCTGTGGAGGCCCCTAAAGGAAGCAGCCAAAAGAATAATAATAATAGGAAGATACTTTCACATATAGGATTTTGCTGCTCTCAGGTTCAGTAGTGATATTGTGTAAAGTTTCAAATACATCCCAAACACTTACAACTCTACTTTAGGCCACAATATTTACAACACTCTGACCAAAGTCAGTTGGCTTTGATAAATGTATAAAACCATTTGGTGTCTAAGTCTTAAAAATGAAAGGTCATAAAAGCTGAAAGGGTTTTTACTCATTGCTCACAGAGTTAAAGTGATCGCTCACTCTGTATGTTTTGACGTGAAAGAAAGAAAAAGTTTTGTTTTAGTCTTTTGCACAGGTGAGTCGGCATTATGAGAAATACCTTGACTGTTTTGATATCTGCTTTAGGAGTGGAGAGGATGATGTTGCTGATGTGAGTATCGCACCAGAGCAATCTAGAAAAACTGCACGAAAAATATGGGATAACATACGGAATTAGAAAGACAGAGACCCCCACACTCTCAGGGACATACTCTATAACAAAGGCAATTCAGAAGAAAGTAAAAAACAAAAATAACAAAAGCAGGAATGGAAAAATGCAGAGATGCGTGAGAAATGCAAAAGCAAAAGGTGTCACGTCTCAGCTGTGTGTTAGGCAGGGAAGGACCCAAAATGCAGGACTTGGCAGACAAAAGTATAAATGAAAACAGCTTAATTGCTGAACCCTTGCAAAAAATACAAAATTAACTTATACCAGGAGCTAGTAATCCAACAAACAGAAGTATGCAGGGAAAGATTGAAGAAGGACTCAAACAGGCTGAGGACGATTACGACAAAGAGCAGAATGAGATCAAATATTGACAGGGAACAGTAACAGGTGGGAACAAGACTGAAGCGACCAATGAGACACAGAAAGCAAAACTAAACAGAAAGCACACAAAACGAGAGACTATCAAAATAAAACAGGAAATGACATACAGACATAGAAGAGGATTACACTAAGCCAAGGGGAGGGAAAGGGGGGGAGTCAACAACAAAAGCAAGGAGGAAACTACAGGTCAGGTGTCGGACATTGGATCCACTTAATCACAGGAATTGTAATATATTTCCATAACCAGAAGACTAAATAATAAAGAATAAAGAACCAGAATACAAAGCCAAAAACTCCCCAAGAATTTCAGAATATTCCAGGTAGGAGGAAGGAAGGAAGGAAGGAATGAAGGAAGGAAGGATAGAAAGAAAAAATAAATATTCTCTTGTATCATTTCTTTTCTCTTATCCAGTTTGTTTTTGTCTCTTCGAACTCTGCGCTTTTCTTCTGAAGTTTTTTTTTTGGGTGTTTTTTGTCAGAGCCCCTTGGGTTCCCGTTTTTAAATCTCTGTTGCACAATTTGTATTTTTCATCTATATTCTTTGTGTTTTATCATTTTGATGTGGCTGCTAAACTGCAGTAAACTAAAAACATAGCAAAAACAAAAGGCACAAGAGAGAAGAAGAGTCAGAAGATAAGCACATGAAAGTGAGAGCGTGAGAGAAAATAGATTTAAAGAGGAGCGAAGTGGAAGAGAGATGTGATTGGAAAAGAAAGAAAGAAAGAAAGAAAGAAAGAAAGAAAGAAAGAAAGAAAGAAAGGTGGAGCGGAAGGGAAACTGAGTGACAGAGTGACAGCAATCAAAAGAAGGAGAGGGAGCGTTAGCAAGGGAGAAAGCTGGCCTCCTGTTCCCTGTCTCTCTGGCTCTGTGTCTGCAGTGCCAATCAAAGAAATGAGGCTCCATTAGCCTATGCACCTCCTCCGCACTGGGCGAGAAGCAGGCGGAAAGCTTCCTCCACCTGGGAGAGAGAGACTGAAAGAGATCCACGGAGAAAATCCAAACAATCCATTTAGCACTCCAGAGCCAACAGTTATCTAAATGCAGAGTATTGATGAATGTGCTAATTCCAACATGTTCCTCAGAGAGGCAGATGCAAAACACCTGCACTGCAGCGGCAGCATATGATTACAGTTTGTTTTAAGGACTTTTAGCAGCTTAATAACAGGTAATAGTTTCAGGACCAGAGAAACCAAAATAAAAATTAATATCTGGCTGCTTGCAGATATATTCAGGCAGAGCAGCGACAGGTCACACCTTAATCAGCTGATTGCACATGAGATCAGGTCATTTAAAGCTCACGTGTGCAGCTCGGTAAGACAATAAACAGACACAGCAGCAATTACTGGACAGTTTAAGAAAGAGTTAAAGAAGCTGTGACACACAAACAGCCTTTAAAGTAGACAAAAAAAAGTGTTGAAAGGCACAGAGGGGAGGAAGCAGAAAACAATATTCCAGCGTCATGTCTTCATAATGCTTCTCGTGCAGCATTTGATTGCAACCTAATCACTCTCGTGTTCAGTAATCCAACCTAGAAATCACATTACAGTTTCTATTACCGTAACGAGGAAACATTTAGCTGAATGTGTGTTTAACTAATGCATTTGTCGTTAATAGACGGCATGCTTCATTCATTCAACAAAACACTGCCTCTGAATGTAATCCAGAGCACCATTACAATCATTATGGGAATAATAGTTTAGCTGGAAATGCAATTTGTAGGAAACCGGGGGCCCAATTTCCTGTGGAAAAAGGTAATCCTTAAAATGACACAATTGGAGAAAAATACGTATCATTTGGTACCTTGGTGGCCCTCTCGGAGAGGTCGCCCTTTATAAATGTTTTTAGCTGAGGTAAGTCCATTGGTTTCATTGCTAATAATTGTGTGTTGTTGTTAAGCTTGATTGAAATCTCCATTTATTTATTTTTTAATTCAGAGACATCAAATCTTCTTATTGAATTCTTATATTTGATCTTAATAAAAATGCATCCACCATCCCATAATCCCCTTCTGCTTTTACTTCTACTTGACCTGTCCTCTTTGACAACTCCAAACCTTTATCTTAATAGATTTACCATCGCCAAAAAATAAAACAACAAAATATCTTACTGGAAAAACAGTGGCTCAGTTTCCTGACAGATCATACAACTTTAGAAAACTTGACTTCAGCTTTAAAGAACAATTTGACCCAATATGGAAAAACACGGTCGTCGTTCTTATGATACCCGGCGTGCATTTAAAACAATAACATGACAAAATCACCTCCGAGACTCCCACCATTTTTGATACACACAACCCACCTCATCTCCTTCACTGTTTCTTTGATCTTTTATTCATCGGCAAATAAATAAATTAAAAAGGTGTGTGTGTATGCGTGTGCAAAAAAAAAAGTAAAAAAAACAAAACAATGGGCCATGGGCCATGTTCATAGCAGCCTGTGGAGTGAATTTGTGGACGACTCTGGGGGGGCGATTTGACAAGATGAACAAATATAAATCAGTTTTTAAAAAACACTTGTAGAGCAGTTTATGGTTGAGGCAGAGTGTTTAATATTTCAGGTATTTTTGATACTGAGCAGATACTTGGGTTGCAGACTGCAGAGAATACAGTGGATCTACTGTACATTAAATATTGATAATTTTATATGATATATATGACACATTTTTAAAAAAGCAATACTTTTGGCAGAGTGTAGATATAATAGTTATACATAGATATTAATAAAACAAGGGACAGTGTATTAGACCAGTATATATATTTATAGATCATTTATATATTAGTCTGTATAATAATAATAATATTTTCATCACATGAGTATGAATATATATTTTTTATGTCACTAACATTTGTTGCTTATTTGTTTGAAATACAGATCCATCCATTCGCTTCCGCTTATCATTTTCAGGGGCGCTGGAGCCTATCCCAGCTGTCATAGGGCGAGAGGCGGGGCACACCCTGGACAGGTCGCCAGTCTATTGCAGGGCCAACACACAGGGGCCGACAACCATTTGCACTCACATTCACACCTAGTGGCAATTTAGATTATCCAATTAACCTCTCCCCACAAGTTGCATGGAAACGGTTGGAGGAAGCCGGAGTACCCGGAGGGAACCCACGCAAACATGGGGAAAACATGCAAACTCCACACAGAAAGACCGCGGCCTGATGGTGGAATTGAACTCAGGACCAGTGCTAACCACCATGCCACCGTGCTGCAGACCTGAAATACAGATCTGATTTTAATTCATATAAGAAATAATTTACAGTGAAATTCATGCTGTGACGATGTCATTATCTTTCTATTTTTGCCTCTGTATGCCACCACAGTGCACTTTTTTATTTTTTATTTTAGGTCCTTATTTATTGCAGGGATTTATGAACTATTTAGGAATTACAACCACATTTATACACAGAAAAACAGAAGTAATTGGACAACTGACTAAAAAGTGGTCACCTGCTAAAGCCAGTTCTGGTATATTCTGGTATATTCTTAACTCATTCACTGCCAGGGTTTTTGAGCATTTTTACTCATTTTTGAAGGGCCACAGAAAACTGTGTGTTATGATCACATAAACGCTGAACCTACCAAAATGAAGAACAGACTCTCCTCTTCCATCCAAAAAAAAAGCTTGTTTCTACCATTTTCCGTTCTTTAGTAATCAGCTGTAGAAGAGAGGTGGGTTCCACCAAAAATGCCTGTTTTGACCAAAAAAAGGGAGAAAACGAGCTTTTTGTGAAAAATACATTTCAAGCAGTCTGATGTTCACTGACAAGCTGCCCGAGGTTGTATTCTAGCCCCTCCCATTGAAAACGTAATTGACGTCTATAGACGTCAATGGCAGTCAACGTAAGTTTTTCAATTGACGTCTATAGACGTCAATGGCAGTGAATGAGTTATGGCCTGTATTTATATAGCGCTTTACTAGTCCCTAAGGACCCCAAAGCGCTTTACACATCCAGTTATCCACACACACATTCACACACTGTTGATGGGAAGCTACATTGTAGCCACAGCCGCCCTGGGGCGCACTGACAGAGGCGACGGAGTAAAAAATAGACGAAGCTTCCAGCTCTGTAGAATGAAGCCAATGCTAGTCACAGTAAACCTCCACGCTTTTTCAAATCTCCCGGCAGTGATATCTGTAGTTTTCAAAAAAGACTTCTGGTCCTATACAAGTCAAGGACCTACCTGCATTTATATAATAATTCAGTCCTTTTACATTTTTGGTAACTAGTAAAAAACAATTGTGTATTACTGACTTAAAGATTTAAAGATCCAGTATCAGGGTGCTTGTAATGGAAAGATTAGTGAGTCACAACTATTTATATTTGTGCAGATGAGATCAGGGGTGGAAATCCAGGTAAAAATTAATCAGGAATGTTTTAATATTTCTGCAAATTTAATACCGCTGTGGTTTCTTGCTGTGCTCTCATTCCGCATGTGCGCTGCATCATGGAGAAAAAAATGTTTTTTTAATGGAAAGTGTGATTTGTGTTCGGGAGCAGCTTTTTTTCTTTCTCTTTAACATCTTTGCTGCATTAAAGCGGCAAAGCTGTAACTCTAACGCTATATGTGGCTGAAAACACGAACTATGCAGTCAGGCGCAGAGACGAAGGCTGCTGATCGTTGTTTTTCTCAGCTCTCGTTGTGGATTATCTTTCTATTGTGCGTGTTCTTCCTTTTCCTCTCAGCATGCGTCCTGTGTGTACTTCATACGATGCAGTTTCGGTTAATGTCGTGCTTGTGTGTCTCCCCTCCTCAGGCCTCCCTCCCCCTGCCGCCATTGCGAAGAGAAGTATGAGGACTAGAGGCAAGCAGAGACTTCTAAGCCAGCATACATCACATATACACCCAAATTCAAAACATAAACCTGTCGCATAGTGTACTATACTATGCTATGCTATGCTAGATACTATACTATATAGCATATTGTATACTATGGTAGAATACTAGCATATGGTTGTGAAAACAAACCAAGGCTTACAGAACTGTGACAAACCCCATCATAGTGTGTGAGCTTGAACAGCTTCATAGGGTAAAGTCTTATATAAGCGTCTGTCATATAAAATCTTACTGTTTGGATGTTAAACATGGCCAAAGTTACAGTTGATGACATCAGTCTAATTATTTGTAATCCCCATGAGCCAAAAGCTCAGGCGAGCTTCACACTGGTCTAAACCCTCTGTGTCACCTTGGTTTTTCAACTCTGGTCTCTACACGATATCAGTGGGAGTGGATATTCGAACACACAGCTCTGACTGTGAGGTCAAAAGTGCTTGAGATGGACAGCCAATCAGAAGAAAGCCCTCTTAAAGGGAGAAGAGCTAAAACAGCTTGTTTCCAAAGTCCAAGATCAGATAACTAAGGATTATTTTTGAACTGTGAAAGCAAAGATACTCTATTAGAGTCCAAATAAATACAGGATAGTAAACATTCACTGGCCACTTTATTAGGTATAACTGTTGAACTGTTTGTTAATGCAAATATCTAATCAGCCAATCACATAGCGGTAATTCCATGCAAATTTAGGCACGTAGACAACCTGGTGAAGTTTAAACTGAACATCTGAACGTGGAAGAAAGCTGATTTTAAGTGACTTTGACTGTGGTACGGTTTTTGGTGCAGACAAATGCTTAGAAAGTGCTTAGTTTCGGTCACTTTCTGAGAGAAAGTTACGTTCCAGCGAAACTTTGATTTGCCGTTCTAGTTTAGATAAAACATTAAAATGAAAGGTTCTGTTGTTTAGTTATATACTATTCATTAGATCTTTATCTCTATTCTGCTTTGCTTTAGGTGGAGTTCGTCCAATAAAATCAAGCTCTGTTGGAGTCTCACCTCAGGAGAGCACTGAGTGGCTGGAAATGATGTGGGCATTTGCAGCCAGTCTGGTAGCTCCTGATGAGGAGGAGGAAGGTATTCATCATCTAACCGAAAGCCTCACATGTAAGAAAACATCACCTGACATTAAATTAACCCTCAGTTGTTTGACCGTTATTAACAATTCATGCGATGCTCATCCTGCCTAACGTTTTATCAAGGGCTTAGCTTTTGCAGTAGCTGACTAAGAGGGTTATGATGAATAGACAAAGTGTGCACACATGCCGCTGAGGGCAATTTAAAACTGCATTTAAAACATTTACCGTAGATTCAAAAATAACTAAAAGTCATTCTGATTCACACTGATGGCAGCAGAAAGATGTGCTACAGTTCAAGGCCAATCAAAAGGCAAACAATCATTCCTTTATGCACCCAGTCTTAAACTGATTGCTGGGTAATGTCAGCCATTTATTTTCATGCATGTAAAGGAAAGTTTGTCGTATGTGTCGCTCACCATCTGGCAATATTTAACATTAATATTTTTATGAACTCTGTTTCTTGCGTATCAGCTTTCCACTCAGAGGAACTCTGAAGGGCAGGAAGTGGAAAAGGACCAGAGCTGGAGGAGAGAGGACAGAAAGGTTGAGACGGCTGTTACAGTGTTGCACATTAAATCGCAGTAATGTTTTTTCTGTCTGTTGTTGAGCGGTAACTGATGATTTAATTTGATGAATAAAAGATTCCAAATTGAAACCTTTGCGCTTTTTTTTTTTTTTTTTACACATTATGATCGTCATGTCTGTGTGTCTTCTGCTTGTAGTTACTGGACTATTTGATCTAAAATAGGTAGATTGTTTTTTTTAATCAAATCACATTACATGTTCCCTGTGTTACCATGGAGACATAAAATGACAAAATGTAAGGTAATGAAATGAAACACTCCTGGCTTCCACCTCCACCATTGCAACATCCAAAAAAGGAATTTATTGCTCTTTAACAAAAGACAGTCACCTCTCATGCGTCCAGCATTACAACAGCTCATGAGTGTCTCTGCCTTTGATTTTATGCCTTGACACGAGCACCCATAAGTCTGGCCCTTTTACCAGGACTTGTGAGTTGGAGCACGTCTTTCCAAATGCTTGTTGTCTAGAGAACAACACCCCTGGAGCAACAACCGCCTCAGCCAATCAATGCTTATGATTTCCTTGCCCTTCTGCCAGTGCCAGCAAAACAAACAAGTAAAATGTCTGACTCTGGGCAAGATTGTCAAATCAGCACCCTGGGCACAAGCTCAGCAGTCCAAGCCACTTGGGACCTATGTGAGTGGCACGTGAAAACCTTTTTAAGTGTTCATCCTCAAACACATAAGTATGTACTGTAGACTATGTTTGTGTTTTTTGTTTTTAATGCAGAAGCGCTCTGAAAAAAGGAAAGGAAGAGGAAAGATGGAGTTAATCAAAAGGATACCAAGAACCTCTTAAAAAGCAGAGGAGGAGAACAGGTTAAAGACAGATACATAAAGGAGAAAACAACTCAGTCATCCTTTTCCAAAACATCATGAAAAAAGCTCCAGCTGCTTCATTTACGTTTAATTTTACATTGTCATACACTTTAAGGGTAAAGCAGTACTGTGATGATTACTTTAGTTAGTTACTGGCTTAGTTTGATGGGTAATGGGTAAATACAACCTTAGGTCAACTACAAAACATGACATATTACAAAGTGAACAAACAAAGTACAAAGTGCTTCCATAGGATTTAAAAGGGTAAGTAACAGTCAAATGCTGCTAATCAGGTGCACTCAGCTAATCATTCAATACCAAGGAATAATTGTTCATCAGCAACTTTGATCACCTCTATAAAAGCAGAGGTTTTGGTAGTTTGCCGGCCTGCAGCGTTCAGGTGTGTGTAAACACAATGCCAAGAAGGAAATGTATCAGCGATGATCCTAAGGAAGCACTCGGTGCTGCTCATCAATCCAGTAAAAATAGACGGCCATTTCCACATAATTTGAAGTCCATCATTCTACAGAGTGAGGAAAATTATTCAACAGTGTAAAATATTCAAGACAGTCGCCAGGCTTCCCAGGAGCGGACATTCTAGCAAATTCACTCCAAGGTCAGAGTGTGCAATGTTCAGAGAAATGCAAAAAAAAAAAAAAAAAAAAACTAAACAAAAATAAAGTGGAAGCATTGCCAGGAGAAAGTTTCTTCTCTCTAATAAGAAAACAGCAGCAGGGCTTAGTGTTGCAAAACTGAATCTGAAAAAAACTGGACAAACTGTCCAAATGACTCCTGGAACAACGTTCTTTGGACAGACAATACTAAGGTGGAGATGTCTGCTTATAATGCAGTTCTGAGAAAACCAAACTCAGCACATCAGCACAAATAGCTCACACTACCTGTCAGACATGGTGGTAGAGGGGTGATGATTTTGGCTTTTTTTTATGGTAAAAATGGTAAATGGCCTGTATTTGTATAGCGCGTTACTAGTCCCTAAGGACCCCAAAGTGCTGATACCAAGAACCTCTTAAAAAGCAGAGCAGAAGAACAGGTTAAAGAGAGATACATAAAGGAGAAAACAACTCAATCATCCTTTTACAAAACATCATAAAAAAAAGCTCCAGCTGCTTTGGCCCAAATTGCATCATGCAACACAATAATGGATTGGATTTATATAGCACTTTTCAAGGCACCCAAAGCGCTTTACAATGCCACTATTCATTCACTCTCGCATTTACACACTGGTGGAGGCAAGCTACGGTTGTAGCCACAGCTGCCCTCGGGCAGACTGACAGAAGCGAGGCTGCCATATCATATCGCGCCATCGGCCCCTCCGGCCAGCACCAGTAGGCGGTAGGGTAAAGTGTCTTGCCCAAGGACACAACGACCAGGACAGAGAGGCCGGGGATCAAACCGGCGACCTTCCGATTACAGATGCGCTTCCCAACCCCGTGAGCCACGTTCGCCCCAAGCACAGCGGCAAATCTACAGAAAAGTGGTTGAAAAGCATCAAGGTGTTGCAATGGCTGAGACAAAGTCCAGACCTCATCCTGAGTGATGGGATCTTAAGAGAGTTTTGCATAAACAAATGTCCACAAAATGAACCAAAGTAACAACGTTAAGAAGAGTGAGCCAACATTTCTCCATTATTAATTAATTAACAATAATAATTCATGAGTGTTTCACCTTGGTCTAGATGGTCTAGCACCTACACTAGCTAGTAAAAGTAAAATAAAAATGCTCTTTTTGAGTCAGATATTACTAAACATATGCGTTAAAATTGAACAGCCTTGGGATTCATTTGCATTTAGCTAAATTTTAGCCAATGTTTAACTTTTTAGCTAAGGCTATGGAGGTTATAAAAATCTGTATTTATTACACCACTCCAGGACAACTTGGTGTAAACACCAAACCGAGTTTATTTGGGTACTCCAGAACCGTGGCTTTTACATACAAAACCCAAGCAAGCTTTTCTCTTTTTTTACAGAACATTATTCTTTTCTTTTTGCCGTGACTGCCCTCTACTGGTGGAAACATGTAGCAGCCAAAAAACCCAAACATATAGCTGAATAGCCCAAATACCAACAGATTTATGCAATGTTTTAGACATATTTTAGCTTTACACTTTACCAAGTGCTACATATTGTTGGTTTTTAAATTGTTTTAATCATCAGTTTTGGCTACTGGTAACCTACCTAGCTCATCTGCATCAGCTAATGTTCTTTTAAAGTACAAAAATGCTAATGAGCTAATTCTAACTTCCAGTCCTTCAGGCATTTTAACATCTGTGAATCCAGCATAAACTAAACTAAAAACCTAAAAAGTTTGGTGATTATACTGTAGATGGTTGCAACACTATTGCATTGATAAAAGGCTGCAGTAAGGCATATAAATACTTAAAGATCACACACATGCACAAACATACACAAGGTTATTACAATACCAGCCGTACTGCTGCAGCTGGTAACCAGTATTTTGGGAATGAGTTTCCAGTATAATGAAATCATGAACTTAAATTGAAATTATAATGAAATCATAACTTTGTTGCAGCTGTAATGGATTTTAAGCACGCTGGGGTGAGCACATTGGTGTAGTAGAAAATCTAACTGAACAGGGAGTTGATTCACTAAATTACATTGCATTATCCATTATTATCTATTCAAACCATGCTTAGGAAGAGTTTTAAATAGAAATTATGCAAGACAGTTTTATCCCAGGCTTTTTCTCATCATTGCATGCTTATAGCTATAAGTGAATATGAAAAATAGTCACTTACCTTAGGAGAGGTTAGGACTTTTAGCATCCATTCTCTCTAATGCATACTATAACCAGATGATGATTTAGTAGCTAATGATGACTAGTGTTAATGAAGTTTGATTATATACACCACCTTAAACAAAAGGACGCAGTATGAGAAATGGGATTGCTTTACAATGATCACATTACTGCGGATTAAATGAAGAATTTAGTAAATGGGGAAATAAGCTTGTCCACTTTATTGCAGAAAAATTAGATAGTAAACATAAAAAAGGGAGCAACTCTAAACTCTTGGATTAGCATGTTGTAAGTCTTTTTGCGTCGATTAACAGGGCATATGTGGTTTTTCTTGGATTTTCTTAACTTCAGAATGATCTTCATCTTTGAGTTTTTCTTTAAAATAAACGAAATACATATTTTGTAATAACAGGGTGTATTAGAGGTGCAGACAAACAGAAGCAGCAAAGGAAAATACATGGGTATTTGCCAAGCTTGCGTAAGCCCACTCTGTGCTGCCACACCAGGTGCCTTTTGAGCAGCGGATCGATTCAAATATCGACAGGACTGACGTAACTATTAAGCTCTAGATTTCAGTTTAGACTGTGTTTTCAGTTGTTTTGTGTTTAGTTTCCCGAGCCCCACCACAAACTGTGTGAGTTCTGAATCAGTCTCAGGGTCTGCAATTTGGGTCCGCTAACTGCTAGCAACACGTTTACACATGACAGTCAAAGAAGCAAAAATAAGTAATGTTTTAAGTCTTTAACTTGCTTTTAATATTTCTTGTTCTGTTACTAATGTAGGTGTATATTATTTAACTGTAGGCATAACACACAGATGCACGAGGGCCATGTATTACTCCAGTGAGTCCTCCTTATTTTTCCTCCCCCAGCCAACAGCAACCCCAGCACAAACGTTCCTACCACTTATCATTTACCTGATACTACTTTTCTATTTTAGGATTTAATATATTACAGTGTGAAGCTAGAGTGGTGTGGTCATGTGTGAAGTAAGTGCTGTTGGAGATCCTTTTAAGCCTCCCCCAACCTGTGCATGCTGATAGAATTATAACGCACCTGACTGGAAAATACTGTAGAGCTTCTATCCAGTTACTCTAATACATTTTTTTTACTTAAATTATCACCAAAATATGAACTTCTTATTTTTTAAGCCCCTAAATAGGAGGTTTTTCAAGGCTTTCTTTTGTATTCTTGCTATGTTGTCTCTTCTGTTTCTTTTCTCCCTTTTCACTAATATCTGATGGAATGTCAGCTTTTACTTGTTTTTGGCATCAGATTTCAACCAGAATCTCTCCATTTACTGCGGCGTGAAAAGGAGCAGTGCCCGTTGTTGTGGTTTCATTACCGGTTTCACAATGTAAATGATATTCAATTTCATCAGCAAGATAATGTGATGAGGTAAGGGCGGTTAATCTTTGAATAATTGACAAAAAATACCGACAGACACACTCGCGCGCACGCACACACCTGCCTTTAGATTCCCGGCAGTAAGAGCCATGAATAATGGATCTTGGTTTTCCCTGGCCTGAGGGAGAAGCTTTTAAACATAATTTGTTGCTTTAATTTATTTACACAACCTGGTAACGTCAGCCCTCAGGCTAGGTGCTTTACACAAAAGTGAACCGCACCCGAGGGTGGGAGGGGTACATGCGCATGGCACAGTCCACATGAAACATGCACATTTCTACACTCGAATTTCGTGCAAGAAATTTTTCTTTTAGAAACTGTGTTTCTCACACTTTCACAAAGAAACTGAGTTAAATTTATAGTTTAATATTCATTATCTGGTTCTTTAAAAACATATTTTAGTATATTTACTTTAAAAAAGTGACGATGTTTATTTAACAGGTAACCGAGGCAGTTTTTTTAAAATCACGGTTTTTAACAGGGAGATGAGCTTGTAACGTGTAATTGAGTTTCAGGTTTACACATTCTCATACTCAATGGCTCAGCATGCTGGAGTACACATCATCACAGTTCAGCCTAATCAGCAACATGGAGTGGGGGGGGGGGGCACCAGGGCAAGTACCATCATGATGACAACACGACTCAATGAGACTTTCATAACAAACCCTGCTAATTACAAGTTGTCAATATTTTTCCAATACAGCCCGGTGTTTGAGAGGTAACTTGTTTCTGCAGCCAGGGTGCTCTGAGTGGTTTTTGTGATGGAATGTACAAAATGTAGAAATCCACAATTTTAAGTGTGCTGTTATGGATAAAACCATTACATCAGAGCACCACTCTGCCACGAAACACAGTCAGGGAAAATTTCGTAAATAAAGAAAGAAAACAGCAAAGAAAGAAAACACCATAAAACCAGTTATACAAAAACAAGTATTATATAATAATGTAAAAATGACTGTTTTCATACGACTCTGTGGAGACTTACTGCTGCTATAGCAATAACTATAAAATACCCTTACAATAAATACCCCTAAGAGGCAAAGTAGCAGCCAGGTGCTGTGAATCAAATGGATTCAATTAACTGAATGGATCATCAGAAACTGTTTTCACTTCTATAAAAGCAGAACTTTTGGCAGTTTGCTGCTCTGGAGCATTCAGGTGTGTGGCAACAAAATGCCAAGGAGGAAATATAATACAGTAGAGATTTTACAGAAGCAATTGTTGCTCCCCATCAGTCTGAAAATGGTTATAAAGGCATTTACAAATAATTTGAAGCCCATCATTCTTCAGTGAGAAAGATTCTCAAGTGGAAAACATCGAGACCATCTTCACCCCCAGATTAGTCTGTGCAATGCTCAGAGAAAAAGAAACAAAGAGTTACATCTCAGACTCTACTTAGCATGTTAAATATTACATGTTTGTGACAGTGCAATTAGGAAAAGAGTGAACAAGCATTGCTTGGTTGGAAGGATTGCCGAGATAAAACCTCTCCTCTCTAAAAAGAACATGGCAGCAGGACTTAGTGTACAAAGCTGCATCTGAACAAACTCCAAGAATGGAACAACATCCTTTGGACAAAAACCAAACACAGCACATGGGCACAAACGGCTAATACTGTCGAGCACGGTGGTGGAGGGGTGATGATTTGGACTTGTTTTGCCAAAGGACCTGGGTACCTGCATTTAAGTTGAGCTCCTTTGTATACCAAAGTATTCTAGAGTGAAATATGTTTTAAAATTAAAAGAACAGAGGTGCTGCAATGGCCCAGGCCATGGAAAGCCATTTAAAGAAGCTCTTTACACACTGTTCTTCAGCTCATCTGAAGGCCACATGAAGTCTGGAGGTCTGTGGCGACTGATTCAAAATTAGGCTTAAAACTTTTTTGATAAAGCACATAGTTAGGGTTGGATCAGGTTATCCTGAATCCTCCCTTAGTTTTGCTGCAGTAGGTCTAGACTTCTGGGGGATTCCCATGATGCACTGAGTGCTTCTTCTTCAGTCACCTCTCTACATTTAATTATTTTTTAATATTAATCTCCGTCTCTCTTCCACAGCGGGTCTTTGTCCTGTCGTCATCCACTCACCCCCAGCCGGTAGTGACAGATGACCGCCCCTCCCTGAGCCTGGTTCTGCTGGAGGTTTCTTCCTGTTAAAAGGGAGTTTTTCCTTCCCATTGTCGCCAAAGCGTTTGCCCATATGGGGTCATATGATTGTTGAGGTTTTCTCTGTTTTCTTTACCTTGTGAATTGGCGCTATAAAAATAAAACTGAACTGAATTGCAGACTTTGTGACCTCTGTGCAGTATGCGCTTCAGCATCCGCTGACCCAGCACTGTGACCTTACACAGTCTGCCACTTATGGCAGAGTTGCTATCGTTCCCACTTGTTTCCATATTGTTATAATACCACTAACAGTTGACAGCGGGATATTTAGTTGTGAGGAAATTTCTTGAGGTGCTTGATTTTATACACCTGTGGCCATGGAAGTGATTGACAGGCCTGAATTCATTGATGGATGGGAGAGTGAATACTTTAAGCAATGCAGTGTATCCATTTTACACAGGCTCAAGGAGTCTCAGTCTTTACCTCTGATTTCATTTGAGACAGCAGCTTTTTAATGTCTAACATCTTCTTTCCCAGGCTTGTTGTTATCCAAAACAGATTTCAGGATCAGCAGTGCCACAAACCTTTGATCACGCTCACCCCATAATGAGCTTCATGTTGCCAGAAGTCCAGAGTGTGTTTACAGACGGTGTTTACACCACTTTGGATTGTCACCCATGCTGAGCTCATAATCGCAGTAAGCTGTTTACTGTACACGCATCTTCATATTCTCATTAATAACTTCTCAGCGTATAATCATACACAGAAATCAAGCAGTAAGCACAAAAGCCAACATTTGATCAGATTATCAGTTTCCAGGAGCCCCCCCACACACACACACTGGCCATTGTTACAATAGCAAGCAGCTCAGTGAGAATTTGCGGGGTTTTTGAAACAAAGCTGGGTATTGCTTTTATCAAGTCATTTCACAGAAATATTAAATCATATATTTCATTTTTATATTAAATTAAATCTTGAGTCGTGTTATGTTTTTGTGTATATTTCACCTAGAAACACCTCCAGCTGGACTGGACCAATAAGATAAGTGGTTTCAGAGGCCATAGGTCAGGACATAGGACTACGATGTGCTCTATATATTAAAGGAATTATTGCACGTTTGCTTTTTTGCCAAGAGTTACAGCAGAGAAGGCCGATGCTACGCTACTGTCTGAAATCTGTGAAGCTGTCAACGGCTTATTAGCTTAACTTAGCACAAAGACTGGAAATTGTCTCCATCGAAAATTATTGAAATCTGCTCAATAAATCCTCTTAAATTCCTGATTTAACTTTGATGATTTGCAACCTCACAGAAAAGACATAAGATTACTGCCAGGAAACAGGCACTACAAAAGGTGTACCTTCCTAAAATTGCAACTTGTTGTCATTAATTAATGACTGTTTAATTAAACACCGGTGCTGATAAGGTGTTGGTAGTTTTAGTTAGCGTTAGACATAGTTAGGTCATTTTAAAAGTTTCTGCCAAACTAAGCTGCTTCTTCCTCTATTTATAGTACAAATTATATATTGTACTGTGTATAAATAAAAATTACTGGTTGATGTAAGTCTTGCCACTCAGGCACTTATTTGGGCAGATATTTTGTAACATTGCCTAAATTAATTTTAATGATAATGGTGATTAGGACAGAAAAAACCTTGAAACATAGCAACTTTGAAGTCACTGGTTTATCTGGTTTATGGTCCAGTTTTAAAGCCTCCAGTTTAGCTGTTTTTCTCCCCTCTTTCCCCAAACTGGATGGAAACATATCACATATTACTCTGAAATTACAGAAAATTAACGCATTATGTTACTTGATGTTCCCTACAGAGAGTAATTTGTTACACTACTCATTAAGTTTCTTTTGTGCCGTGCAACTTGAAGACAGAATCTTGCCCTAATGAGGTAACACACTGCATCTTTCTTTAAGTGTTTAGGTACACTGCCTGGCCAGTCGCCATCTGGATTTAACTAAGCAAATAAGTAAGAGCCTTCCTCTGGATAATCACCGCAGTGATTAATATGTTTCAGCTGGCAACAGGTTATTTAATCCTAAATGATACAGCGAGCAGCTTCTTATATCTTAATCAGCTGTGGTCATGGAAACACAGGTTACTCAACTCCATTTATCGGCCTGCATCAAGCAGATATGGAGATTGCTGAAACTGCTAAAACTGGGTTAAGAATTGTCCAACACTTTATGAAATCCCTGAAGGATGAAGATGAACCCTCGTCTTTGAGGGAAAAACGTGGTCGTGATCGGGGGTCATTTTTTGGTGAAATCATCCGTACAACTCAAGGCTATGTTTAATAGTGTACGTAAAAGCATTTCCACTTGTTCAAGAGAACTTGAGGATTTGGGACTAAATAACTGCATAGTTGTAAGAAAACGAGTTATCCTTCAGGCTAATCATTACAAAATTTGCATATAAATTAGCACATCTCTTTAGACTGAGGGAGGAAGCACTATGGCATTTCTAGAGTCTCTTTGGATTGTAGGCAAAACTTCACAAGGGATCAACCAGTGTTAATCACCATTATGTTATACTGTATGTTATAGTTTGACACTAACAAAAACACTGCAAATTTAAACATTTTCTTATTCTTTAAATGTTGGTTACAGCCCTTGGCTTGTGCAGATGTAATTACATGCTCCAGGTCCAAAGACTGCCGTTGGTTATGAAAAGAGCTAAACAGAATCCTGCACTGTTACGGCCGCTGGCCTCAGGTGGCCCCGCCTTCCTCCCTGGAATCTACAGTGCTCCAGGACTCACGGGGGATTGGCTGGCCCGGACATATGCCCGCCCCAACTTCATGCGGATCCGAGCCTGTCAGACTACACACACCATTGGCTCCCGCAGGAGCCTGGAGTACGACGGACAAGTGACACAGCTGACTGCAGTTATGACAAGTGACACAGCTGACTGCAGTTACCTGATAGTATAAAAGGCTGAGGAGTCTTCATTCGTCGAGGGACTTGTTGATTTGAACAGACTGTACAGAGAGTCCCTCCCTTTTGCCTTTTGCAAACAAAAGACAAAAGCAGTAAAACATGTTTACAAACGGGACAGACCGTCAGCTAAAACATTTTCAGTCCCCTTTTTGTGGTGGATACTTAAGTTGTATTCCTGCAACAACAGAGCCCAGCGCATAAGGCGCTGGTTGTGATTAAACATACGCGCCAGGAACACAAGTGGGTTGTGGTCTGTGTACACGACAAGAGGCAACATGCTGGACCCCAGGTACACGTGAAAGTGCTGAAGAGCCAACAACAAAGCCAGGGTCTCCTTTTCAATGGTGGAGTAGTTTAACTGATTTTTATTGAACTTGCGGGAAAAGTAACAAACGGGGTGGTTCAAACCCAGCAAGTCTTCTTGCAACAGCACTGCCCCAGCCCCGACAGCACTGGCATCAACCTCGAGTTTGAATGGTCGCGTCAAATCAGGTGCAGCTAACACAGGAGAATGGCAGAGGAGGGCTTTTGCACTCTCAAAAGCATCCTGACACTCACTCGACCAGCTAAACTCAACCTTTGGGCTGAGCAGGTCAGTCAATGGCTTTACTACAGAGGAGAAATTCTTACAAAAGTTCCTGTAGTAGCCCACCATCCCTAGAAACCGACGTAACTCACGCCTGGTGGTAGGCGTGGGAAACTGTTTAATCACTTCCACTTTGGCATCTATGGGCCGGACCTGTCCACGTCCCACCTCCCTGCCTAAGTACGTCACAGTAGCTTTGGCAAACTCACACTTAGCTAAGTTGAGAGTTAGGGTAGCTTGTGCCAAACGGTGAAATACCTTAGACTGAAAGTTCGAGCCCTGGTCGGTTTGTACGACCTTAGGCAAGCCAAACACTGAAAAGAAGGTTGTCAACGCCTTAACGACAGATCTCGCTGTAATTTTATGTAACGGGACAGCCTCGGGGAAGCGGGTAGCGGCACACATTATCGTGAGTAGGTATTGCTTTCCTGATTTTGTTCTAGGTAGTGGACCCACACAGTCTACTATGACATGGTCAAACGGCTGATCCACTACAGGAATGGGACACAACGGAGCCGGGGGTATGACCTGATTGGGTTTACCTGCAATCTGACATACATGGCAACTGTTGCAAAATTTAGAAACATCACGCTTCATACCAGGCCAAAAGAAATGTTTTAATAGTAGCTGGTATGTTTTTGTGATGCCCAAGTGTCCTGACCACTGGCTTTCATGGGCAAGGGCCAGGATCTTCTGCCGGTACGCAGAGGGCACTACAATCTGCTTGACCTTACTCCAATCTGCACCTTCTGCACCTGGTGGAGACCACTGACGCATTAGAACATCATGTTCTATGAAATAGGCTTGTTGCTCCTTTTTGGCTTGCTCAGCACTTACCATACGTTTGAAACAGCTCTTTATTGTTTCATCAGCTAATTGAGCTGCTGACAGCTGGTCTCTAGTCAAGGGCAGTACAGAGTCCTTAGGAAATGGATCAGGCTCCTCAGGCGTCACAGAGTCTAGAGGTGACAGAACATTGTTTCTGTTAGTGGGTACATCATTCTCCCCGGAAAACGAGGACATCAACACAGAATCAGAGAGGGCAATATCAGTATCTTTCCGAGCTTGTGCTCGAGTAATTGCACAGGCTGGATACAGCCCAGGGTGCATAAACACATCAGAAGTTTTCTGATTCAGGGGGTTGTCTAAAACCTCCAGACGAGGGAGCACTACCCCTCCTGCGATGTCGTTGCCCAACAGCATGGCCACACCCTCTATTGGTAAGGCCGGGCAAACGGCAACAGGGAAAAATCCTGTAGCAAGGCTAGATTTAATAAAAATTCTGTGAACTGGTCTAGGAGCGTAACCCATCTCTATCCCCCGCAGAACAGAATTAAAACCACATTCACTTTTAGCAGAAAATGGTAATACACTTGAGAGGATGACAGTTTGAGAACCTCCAGTGTCCCTTAAAATACGCACAGGTTTTAACTCGGATGGATTGTCTGTTAGCGATACTAAGCCATCAAAAATGAATGGTTCGAAACAGGGGTCAGGCACCCTACCACCACACTCATGGTCCTCGTGACGGGCCTCAGCTTTTACAAAACCCACCCCTTTGGGTGGCTGAGCATGTGATGTTTTGCGTTTTAATGCTAAACAGTCAGCAATCACATGTCCGGTTTTATGACAGTAAAAACATTCACGGTGTTCCCTGGACCCAAACTCTTTAGCTGTGTGGCGCTGCTGCACAGGGCTAACCCGTGGCTTCTCACTGTCAGTAAATGAGGCTTTGTGAGTGAGTACAAACTCATCAGCAAGAACAGCAGCAGATGTGAGTGACGTCACTTTCTGTTCATTCAAATACAGCACAATACGCTCAGGAATGCATTTCTTAAAGTCCTCTAACAAAACTAGTTCGCGCAGAGCGTCATAGTCAGTCGCTTTTGACGCAACACACCACTTATCAAAGAGAACCCCCTTTTCTCTTGCAAACTCCACATAAGTCTGCGACAGCAATCTCTTTTGCTGGCGAAACCTCTGCCTATAGGCCTCTGGAACTAGCTCATATGCCTTCAAGACAGCTGCTTTAACACACGAGTAATCTAAACTGTCCTTTAAAGAAAGAGCAGCCACCACCTCTTGAGCTTTGCCGGACAGTTTGCACTGTAGCAAAAGAGGCCAAATCTCGCTAGGCCACTGCAGCGCGCCAGCGATTCGTTCAAATGCTGCAAAGTATGTATCAACCTCAGTTTCTCTAAAAGTGGGCACTAAAGAAATGCACTTATCAATTTTAAAAGCAGAAGTGGACGTGGAGGTGGGACCGGAATGAACAGCAGAGACAGATGAGGCTTGAGACTGTGACTCCAGCTCAAGCTGTCGGAGCCTAACGGCCTTGTCTGCCTCTATTTCCAGCCTCCTTATTTCAAGCTGAACCCGCCGGTTCTGAGCCTTCTCCTCAGCCTCCATCTGGAGACGTGCCAGCCGCACCTTCAGCCGAGCTCCTTCTCTCCCTTCGGAACTCCCAGAAGAGAGTGGATCATAGCGAGGAAGCGTGCGCGGCGTTTTTCCCCGCTCATCCCCCTCACCATCCCCACTGGAACCATTTTGGCCCTCTTCAACTACGGCAGCTTGGCTTGGCACACCAGAGACCACAGGCAAAACAGGCGCTTGAAGCACACCAGCTCCCACCAACTTGTCCACCACTAAGGCTTTTATTTCACTCTTACGGAGAGTTTTTGAAACCTGCAGCTGAAAGTGATCCACAATTTGCAGCAAATCATTCTTGCGACAGCTATTAATAATCTCAAGAGACGGGGCAGCTAAAAAGCGCTGTAAACAAAACGCAGCCGACATAGTGCTTAATCTTTAGCAAATTCAATTTCTCTTACGTTTTTTTTTTTTTTTTTTTGACCCCCACTCCCAGGAACAAAGACCCCCTATGAGGGATCCCGGACGAGCCCCCACTTATGTTACGGCCCGGCTCTGCTAGGCGGCAGCGGACGTAACATAAACGAGCCCAGAGACCAAGGAGTTAGATAGGACGACAAACATAAGGTTTATTAACACAACTGAACTCCGTTAGTGAAACAACTCACTAGGCAGCAGAGAAACTTTAAACAAACACCACGATTAATAGCACCAGTAGAGCACTGCTCTACTAAACGTCTCGCAGGAGGCAACACAAAACAAAGGCAAAAGGGAGGGACTCTCTGTACAGTCTGTTCAAATCAACAAGTCCCTCGACGAATGAAGACTCCTCAGCCTTTTATACTATCAGGTAACTGCAGTCAGCTGTGTCACTTGTCATAACTGCAGTCAGCTGTGTCACTTGTCCGTCGTACTCCAGGCTCCTGCGGGAGCCAATGGTGTGTGTAGTCTGACAGGCTCGGATCCGCATGAAGTTGGGGCGGGCATATGTCCGGGCCAGCCAATCCCCCGTGAGTCCTGGAGCACTGTAGATTCCAGGGAGGAAGGCGGGGCCACCTGAGGCCAGCGGCCGTAACATGCACACCGCTTGCAACAGGACTGAGTCCAGTTCGTCGGGTCTCACTTATGAGGGTTTTATACTCTTCGTGTCCATGAGTCTATTAGAGTCTGCTTGGGACCCAGTCACGCAAATTTCATAATCGGACAGTGAGCGTGAGGCCCAGCAGACTGCAAGCAGAGTTCACAGAAATAAAACAGGAACGACTACTCAGCCGTTGGGTTTCCGGCTGTTTGTGTCCGCAAATGAGTATAATCGAGGCTTTAGAAGGTCACATCTGTCCTGCTATCACTGAAAACTTTGCACATTGTCGCTGCTTTAGCTTAAAGTTTGACAGTCCTTGGGGCCTCCCACTGGCATGGGACCCCAGTCAGTTGATATGTCTTGTATCCAGAAAAGAACCCATGTAAACAAGCCAGAGCCAGCCAGTGGAATCAAACCTAGGAACTTCTAGCTGTGAGGTGACAGTGCTAACCACCATACCACAGCATAAATGGGTGGATCACATGAGTAGATAAAAACTCAACAACTCTGCAGTTTCAGTTTTTGTTCTTGGGTGTAACCTTTTTAAAAGTTAGCCATTTTATTACAGTGGTGGTGGTGGTGGAGAGGGCATGTATGGGGTCTGAATCCCCTCAGGAGCTGGTTTTAAGTGGCAATTCAAGGAAAAGGTTTCGTTTTTCAGCCCTGGAGGTTGGCATGAGAGGACTGTCAATTTCCAAGAAAAGGGCAATTTTTTAAAATGTCAAACTAATTATTGACAGCCAGAGAGCAGTCTGGGGGAATTAACATTAGCCTGAACAGGAGAGGTGGAAAGAATACGGGTATATTATTAGTTAACATACATTTGTGTGCCTGGATGTGTGTTTGTGGGGGAAAAAATAACAGTACACATTCCTGTATAAAATAGACCCAAATCAGTCCAAGCACAACTGCAACACTTTGCAATAAAAGCAACTCAGTGGTTTGTTTTCTTTATTTGACTTTTTCTTCTTCTTCTTCTTCTTTTTTTGGTAGTATTCAACATTTTAATTTTTAAGGATTTGGAAGTATTTGGTTTTAGACAGTAACAATCTTTGCAGCAAATTATAGTTACTTACAAAAAAATCTTCACCTGTATCAATACTTTGGGGATCATTTTTAATCTGCTCACAGCTGAATTTGCCAAACTGGAACAATCTGTTCAGTAGCACACCTCAGTCCCGTGCTCCCCGTTTTGAGTCGACAGATATTGTCACATTATTTACTGTTCCATGATATTCTCAAATAACTTCGGCAACTGCTCGTAGCCCGGGATACGTCAGCGAAATGAGGAGGATATTAAATTTGCTGGTGGGGTTTGTCAACCTGAGAGCGCTTTTCTGTCACAAACAGCAGCAATGAAAGGTAATCGCCTTTCCACGCAGCTGTCGTGATCAAAGGAATCGCACTCCCATGACTATCATGCACAACAACCCACACAGACACATGCACAATGAGGCACGTGGATGCACCATGACACTTACTTGCACCAGCGCCGGCAAAACGACGCTCGGGGCGTGCAAACGCACAAACACTTACATCGACTGCACAAAGCAAATCTCACCACAGCTCGATGTTGTGCGTTTTCCTTAAGAAGCTTGGCTGGAAGAATGGACACACACACACACAAACACACACTCAAAGCAGCCGCACAGCAGAATCCAACAAGGGAGTAAGTCATCAGTCGAAGCTCCCACGCCATTTAAACCTGCAGTGTGAGAGAAAAATGTTTCATTTTGGCACATTTTTAGACTTTTTTTTCATCTCTCTCCAACATTTAATACAGCACTCAAAGAGGCTTGTAACTCTAATGTCGATTTTAATTTCTTCAAATAAAAACAGATGTGGCTCCTGCTGTGGCTCCAGTGTGGTTTCAAAGTGTGTGCAGCTGACAGTCTAAAATATTCAACATTTCTCCAAACATTTTTGCAGGCACAAGATTTTTTTTTCCTCCAGAGGTTCACTTGACTGATCTGAAGACAGCAGCTAAGCCACAGAAAATCTGAGACAAATAGGAACGCAGTAGAATTTTTGCTGGTCTCCTGGTCGTTTTCCACCTGCTCCAGTGTACTACAGTTTGTCACAGATGTGCTACTGCAGTCTAACCCATCCACTGTACCAGACCCCCCTTCCTGCCTCCCAAAGGAAATTACCTAACCCTCCTTTCATGCTTTAGTCATCCCACCCGGGCTGCTGCACCATCCCTCCTGGCTCGACTCCCAAAGCATTCCTTAGCCCTTACATTGAGAGTCCCCTTTCCCCCCACCCCGTCTACTAACACAGTCCCACCACTGGCTTCACAAGGCTGTGTGTTGAATACAAAATCTGGTGTGCCAACCTCCAACCCGTAGCCCAGAGTGTAGTTGTGCACGTCAGGCTGTGATCTGCATTCTGTCGTTACCTGCCACTTTGCTTTGCTCTCCCTGCGGCAGGCTGGTTATCCTTCCTCTCTAAAGGTGGAATCAGCAGAGTCACTTGCTATTTTCCATCATAACCCCCAAAACCTGTCTGTTCAATAAACATGTCACATCACCTCTGACTTAAATCTTCTTCTTTTTTATGTTTATTTCCCCGTCTCTGGTGCCTCGCTGCTGTATTTTATACATCAGCACTCAGAAGAGGAGGTAATCCACAGATTCTGTTTGCGGTTATGTCTTTTAGAGAAGGAGGAAAAGTGCTCTTTAATTAAAAGGAAGCGAAAGACAACAGGAAAGACAGAAGAGAGAGCAATAATGACAACAAGCACCATTAAGAAACGCAATACAATAGAGACTGTATGTAAAACAAGAAGCTGAACACTTTGTTGATTTGTGATGTTAAATATAGGTCAAAGTAGTTTGTAAAAGCTGGAACACTTCTTTATTTTACTTTGAAAATACCCAAGCACCACTGTTTCACATCATTCTCTTTAAAAAGCTAATAAGAGCACTGAGCAGCAACAATTATTTTGATCAGGTACATTTTAAATCAAAGCCTGATTAATTATTCCAGTCCTAACATTTCCCAAATTGTGATCAGAATTTCCCGAGGGAATAAAACGAACATTTTTTAATATTTACAAAGATGCAGCAAATGAGGTAAATTATAGCTGCTATTTCTTTAATTTTTTTTTTTTTCAATCTTTGTTGTTTCTCTCCATGGGGAGGAATTTTGGTTGGCTGATCTGTCACTCAGCAGTCAGTCAATCCTCACGGAGATAGCTTAAACTGCTGTTTGAAGTAACACTATGAGGCTTTTTTAATGGAGACCTCAGTGCTTCCCAGAAGACAAAGCTGACTGACTGGGTCATCTCCTGAATTTTGAATGAAATCTTTCAACAAATATATTCTACAGATCTGGTGCACTCATACCTCTTCTATGTCTTCGGTGAGCTCCTATCTTCCCAGGGCAAATTTCATATTTTTACCATCATAGTTTAGATTTATGTTTTCCAAACAACATAAAGAAAATATCTTAGGACATTCCCATTGATCTCAGCTGGGTCTAAACAGAAGATTACACAAAATATCAACATTAACAAGATCTAAACATCTAAATGGTGATGCAGCTGTGAATATTTAGCTTTCAGATATTTGGTCGGGGTGGGTGTGGCTCATGAGGAAGATCAGGTCATCCACTGATAGTAAAGTTGGTCATTCAGTCTCTGCTAGCATGCCAAGTATCCTTGGAAAAGACACAGTACTAAACTGAATTGTTCCTGGTGAATTCATTAGAGTGTTAAAGTTAGGTAGAAAGCACTTAAATGTAGAAAAGCATGCTTGTATGGAAGTGTGCCAATGGCTGAATGAGACATGTTGTCAAGAAGAGCTGAAAAGAACCAGGCCATTATCATGCACATACAGTATATATAACATTTTTAAAACGCCATAAATTAGCATTTTCATATTGGACTAGAATGTCTGGACCTAAAAGTAAACCCAGACAAATGTTACCGGTTTAACTGTTGTATTTATAGGCAGGGTTATCCAGAATGCAAGTTTCACCTGGGGAGTGAAGGTGAGTGTTGACAGGTAAGCATAACCTGCAATGCTGGTGTGTTCTGTTTGGGTTACAGTAGGCAGGCATGTAAATTCTTCAGGCAGGAACTTATTTATTTAAGTGGGCAGAGAGCTGTCCCGGCCAGTTAGGTTTTTACAGGTGAGAATTTCTATTCAGGGAATTTCCCAATCAAGACACCAACTGTTTGAATCAGGAGAGAACTAGGAAGGAAAATGAGAGCTCAAGATTCTCACTCTGTATTACTGGTGGTAGCACAGAAGTGTTAGTCTGTCAGCAGTCATTGTACTCTGACATGACCAGCAGAGCAAATGATGAAGCACAGGACAGTCTGTGGTCTAAAACGAGACATCTGCTGGGAGATGTATGTCTCATTGATGCTCTATGCTGTTAAACATGACATGGCATTATAGTCTTGAAACAATTCTGATTTTTTTGCCTGTTCTAAATGTTGCTTTTGTAAAACAAGAACCTCTGAGCCCACATAAAGTTTTTCTACAAGTTGTGCACATGTAATAACTTTACGTTTCTCAGTTGGCTTGACAGTGTCCTTTGAATGTTCTTTGAGATTGACTTTAAATCAAGGCAGGTCGCATGATTGCAGACTTTGCTCGGCAAGACGTTTTGATGTTAAGTTCAAGAGGAATTTAAGATTTGAGCAGCAATGTGGAGTTTATTCAAGTTGGATTTGCTTTAAAGATGCACACTTTTACGTTTTGCATGTCCTTGTGCTATCCCAATTGAATATCCCTGATTTTCCCAATCCAGGCTCCGACTGCTTCTTTCACCAGGAATCAGCAACCAAACACACCAGGAGGTGAAAAGCGAGAACCCGAGGTTAAGCAAAGCATAAGATAAGCACAGGTCTGATTACTGCTGCTAAGTACAACGATCTGGCGGAGACTGGTGGAAGAGCCTGGTCTTCAAATCCCCAGCAGGTAACAGAGAACAGGTGTGCTGAAGAGGCTGCAGCTGGAGTGGGAATACCTGCCGAGCACTGCCAGGAAAAGAGAGCGGGATGGCTGTGTCTGCTAGGCTATGACAACCATTTAGCTGGAGGCCTATAGATGGTAGGGGATGTCACCCACTGGTTGGTGGATTACTGTTTTGGAAGCTTTTGGGATTTTAGTCATCGGTTTGTGGAGCGAGATGGCACAATATTTGGAGGAAAGTCTGTGGCTAAAGGCATAGACCAGGTGTGTCAAACATAAAGCCTGGGGGCCAGAATTGGCCTGGCAAAGACTTGAAGCTGGCCCATTGGATAACTTTGGAAAATGTAACATTTTATAACTTTCCCTACTGATAACCTCCATAGCTAATTATACTACACTAAAGTAAGTCAAACATATAGCAGATGGTAGAAAAGTTCCTGTGTTTTCACACTATAGAAATGTCACTTCAGATTAAAGTGGGCTCCATGTGGCTCATGATGTAAAATGAGTTTGACACCCCTGCCATACTGCTGCAAATACTTGCTAATTGCTAACATATGAATCATTTAAAATTGTAATTTCAGCCAACTAATCAATATTTACATCCAATAGTTGGCCCATCTAAGCTCAGACATAGAGTAGCAGCTTCCATATTCATCATTATGAGTTAAATATTTGTATTTAGAGCTCACTATGAATGTGATTGTTCAGTTTGTTCGGATCATAGTTGGACTGCTCATTTCAGAAACTTAATTAAAAAGTATTGCTGTTGTATAAACAACAATAAGGTAAAAACAACAACAACAACAACAAACAAAAACCCCCACTGTGGATATGAGCAGCCTCTGCTTCTCTGTGGTCGCCTTAATCGCCTCCCCCCTCCATCCCCAGCTTGGTAAGTGAAGGGAAGGGAGTGCTATTTAATCAGAAAAAGTGTCACATTAATTCAGACAAATTCAAGCAATCTAGTTTTCTAATAAAGCTGTCATATTTGCATCCGGTGACTTACGCTCACCATCGTTTTAGATTAATTCCCGTCACAACCTTTTGATTTATGAATGCATAATAACTCAGGGCAATGTCTGTGACAGTGCGCGCTTTGTGTGTGTGTGTGTGTGTGTGTGTGTGTATGTGTGTGTGTGTGCGTGAATGTGTGTGCATCTGTGCCTACAAAGCGTTGACTTTTAATCTTACATGTTGCTTGTTTCTAGTCGAGAGAAAATCTCATTCTGAGATAATTGAGTGTGTTAAGAGGAGGAGATCAGACTCCTGGTGCGAAGGAACACAAGTTGCATCACTGTTCCCCTGTTTTAGAGCAACCTCTCATCTGTGCTTATCTGCTTGCCATTCATATCAAAGGATCAAATACATAAGAATTTCTTCTCCCCACTTGACATCGTCTTTCCACATCCACTCTTTGCTTATGAAATCCAAAGGTCAGCGTCTGCTCTTTGCAGCATGCACACACAGGAAATCATACATTCTCCCTTGTAGTTGTTTTTTTAATAACTGTGTCCATCCTTTATTTATGTGCCTGTATTTACAGTTGTTGCTGTTTTTATAATTGTTTTAATTCAATTTCACATTCCTGAAGCAACATTATCAAACACGTCATAATGTTGTCTAAGCTGTTATCAGGAAAAGTGGAATTATTACTTTTATATATGACTGCTCCATCCCCCCAAACCCTCGACTCAGTTTATATGTAATTATATGTAATGTGCACAGGCAATACAGCAGTGTTTTCGTATCACTGCCCCTGAATAAAGCAACCAAAGAGCACCCATGAGGCTTCACAATGTAGGTAGTCTTGCTATCATGACTCAGTCGAAACTCAAGTGAGTGCTATTTCTGATCATAGCATAGAAGTGTGAGTCTGCCAGCAGTCATCGTACTCTGACATGATCAGCAGAGCAGATGATGAGGCACAGGACAGTCTGTGGTCTAAAAAGAGAGTCTAATACATGCTGTATGCTGGTACACATGACATGGCATTATAGCCTTGGACCAAATCAGATTTTTTTTTGCCTCTGAGCCCATTTAAAGTTTTCTAAAAGTTCTGCATGTAGAATAATTTTAAGTTTCTCAGTTGGCTCGACGGTGTCCTTTGAATGTTCTCTGAGATTGGCTTTAAATGAAGGCAGGTCGCATGATTGCAGA
Organism: Aulonocara stuartgranti; assembly: GCF_965226115.1. NCBI lineage: Eukaryota > Metazoa > Chordata > Actinopteri > Cichliformes > Cichlidae > Aulonocara > Aulonocara stuartgranti. The sequence goes on along the minus strand of NC_138951.1, from coordinate 6,822,142 downwards.
CTCCGCTCTGCAAGAATTTTTGAAGTTAAGTTCAAGAGGAATTTGAGATTTGAGCAGAAATGCTGAGTTTATGTCAGTTTGATTTGCTTTTAAGACGCAGTTTTACAAACTGTATCTCCTTGTGCCATCTGCAGGATGTACAGACAGCAGGCACCAGCCTCTAAATCAGAAATCCACACTTTTGTGGTCTTGCACTTTGCGGTAATTTTGACCATAGGTTCAAATCTGATATCATCGACCTTACTTTTTTGTTTTTTTTTAAACATACATGTGATTAATTGATTATAATCTCCTCCTCTGTGTGATACACTTCTTGGGTCAAAAGTGCTCTGTAGTTTTTCACATGGTCAAATACATGTTTTCCCACTCACTGCTCTTTTATTTATTCAAAATGAATCATTACTTACTTATTTGGAACCAAACATATTAGATATCATCTTGATAGCTGTAAATGAGACCACTAAGTAAGACGGAGACATCTGTTTGGGTTAAGCGTTGGCTCCAGTTCAGTATTTTCTGATGCACTGCAGACTTGGCATCATTGAAAAGTTAGGCTAGAGTCCAAATGTGCTCTTAAACTTATCCATTAACGCGCCTGCATTTGCTGAATCGATAGATCCATGATGCCTGATTACCATCTTCTGGCCAAAGCTTGTCACTGCTTCCCCCTCAGATAAAGTAACGGTCACTGAAGCAGCTCGGCGTATTTGCTTACAGTTTAATTAAAACCAGAAAGAGTGAAATATCAAAACAACTTCTGCTGTTTATTGAAACTAAAGCTCAAACCCTGCTGTTAGTATTACTGTTTGCTTTCTCTTCAAAGGGACCACCGAAGAAGCTTGAAAGCCACAATCAAAAAGCTAAACACTGAGCCGTCGTAGAATGAGCAGCCAGGCGTTTTCACATTCTCAGACACGCTTTGAATGTCATTGCATAGAGACTGCTATGTTACGCAGTCAGATTCACACAACACTGTTTCATTCCAACAGCATACATGAAGGAAGCTAAGCAGAGCCACCAGGAGCTGTCTCCCCCCTGCAGTAAAGTCTGAGACAGGCGAGAGAGAAAAAAGCACTCCACCTTCTGTCAGCGACTGCCAAAAGGCCTCCAAGAAAAACTCAAACAGTTATATAGACACAAAGACAAACATGCCGCTGCTTCTGACTTCAAGATAGCTTCTCTTTATCTCTCGGCTCTCTGCAGACATACAGAGAGTGAAGCACGAATTTGACTGAGCTGTTGGTGAAACTGGCTCTGAGGACAGAGTGAGCACACACATGCTACATGTGCAGAACAATTTTTATTGAAGTTTATTTGAATCTAGTGGACAAGAAGACGTACTAATAAAAATAAAGGAAAAGTTGCCATTTTCAGCTTTTTAGAATATTTAAAAACAATTAAAAAAAATATTGCTGCTGAAGCTACTATTAAATAGCAGAAAGCTTAATGAACGGAGAGAACACAGTCAGTGCTGTACTGTGAGAGGCTGCAAGAACATCCTGTACATATGCTCAAAGTTCAAGTATTGTGTTAACCCATTTAATCACACTGGCAACAATTGTTGCTGTTTTAACCGCATATTACATTAACAAAATTAAACATATTGTGTGTAGGGGATGTCTAAGGAGTAAAATGCATGTACTTATTTTGCAGGGGAAAATTATTTGAGATTAAATGGGTTAATACTAATGGTTCCTCACCTTTAAATATCCTGACAGCACATGAAACAAAGGAAATCATTTCTTGGTTTTGTCCCTGTTCCTTTTCAAATTACGCCCTTTAGTGTTCTTTTGGAATCTTTTTACCGGCAGCATATTTGGAGGGAAGTCTTTTTACTGTACAAGCCTGCACTGAGATGTATGGCAGTGTGTGCACTTTGTACGGGTTGCACTGGCAAAGAAAAACTGTGCACTGCTGCACCCTGCTGGTGTTTTAAGTGTTTGCATGCTGAGCTATTTCAATCTGGCTCTGTAACACAAACTTGAAGACTGATGCTGTGGGACTCGAGTGAAACAACGAAGTCCTTACATAACTGTTATATAGACTTTTAAAGTTTTAAAGATGAGACACATTGCACGATTACATTGTGACATGGTGTTGTTCTTGTTCGTTTTGCCAAAATGTGAAATGTGCTTTGTGTAAAAATTATGTGTACGTTTAACACACAGTGCATGACTTTGGATATTTTAGGACCCAGACTTTTTTTTAGCAGTCATAGTGGGCGGGGCTGCTCATGAACCAATGGTTGCTTAAAGCCCTGCAACGTCATAGCATGACCAACCACTTCAGTCAGTCTACTTTCACTTTCCTTTGACTGTAAACGGTGGCGTTCTTTTGATCAAGCTAGGCTAGACTGACGATATGATCAATACATCTGAAAGTATTTGGGGGGTTTTTCATCCCAGCGTCTCTTTTGCTCCCGAAGACCCCATTTGCACAGCAGGTCTGTTTCCACGTTGTTCAGATGTCATGTCGATCCAACAGGAGAACAGAAACAGGAACTATACAGTATGAGAAATGTCCAACATCCGTATTCTCTGACTTTTTCTTCTTTTCTGCAGGTGAAATCATGGATGGTTTGCTTAAGGAAATAAGAAGCAAGGACCAAGCAGCCGCCTCTGTACTGGAACGTAAGTGGCAGAGAAAATGAGAATATTTATCCTAGGGCTGTGCGATATGACCAAAATCTCATATCCCGATATAAGAATTCTATCGTCCTGATAACGATATAAATCACAAAAATGTAACATTTTCTGTAAATTCTGTGAATCTTTAACAGATGCATGAAACTATACATTTTTAGACATAAGTTAAGCCGTTTTCTTTGTGAGTATTTATTACACGGCGTGCTGCGGGGAAAAGCCTGTTCTAACGTTTGAGTCTAAGGTTTAAAGGTTTATGTGGAACATAAACAAGCGGACACGCGATGCTGTTACCGTCGTTGTTGCTAACCACAACACATAAAAACAGGCGCTTGTCCGTCTGTAGTGTGGTTATATTAAATATAAGAGAAAGAGAGAACTTTAAGAAATTAATATAGCCACTACAGTGACCATCAAAACGATGAAAAAATATTGCTGTAAACAGTTTATTTTGCGACACCACGAAACAAACGATAGCGTAAAATGAAACGATAGACGTTTTTATATGGTAATCCGATATATATCGTTATATCGAACAGCCCTAATTTATCCTACACTACTAGAGTAAATAAGATGAAAATATTTATGCAATGTAGGTAGGCTCCGTTGTTGCAACAAATGAGTATAGGTTTCAGAAACCACTGGAAACTAACAAGAAGAAAATCAACAGAACCACAAATTGAATGTTATTTCAATTCAGTTTTATTTATACAGCGCCAAATCACAACAACGAACAATAATAACTTTAATTTGTATAATCAGGAGGCTACTTGATCAATAACAGATCTGCTCTTTCAGAGGCGGATTTACGCAGTGACTCAGATCTCCAGTCACTGACTTTACGAGACCTGGGTTTGCTGTTCCCTGGAGTTAAAAATGTCAAACTGAGAAGGGATATCTTTGATATAATACACAAGCAGGTAAGCAAGCAAGCTGTGTATAACTGAGAGGAGAGGGATTCAGCTGGACGTGTGTAACCCATATAGAAAGTCAGATCTGGACAATAAACACTTTTATTTGTTTTTCTTTGTTTCAGAAATCAATTGGTGAGCTCATAGAAAAATCCAAGCACTTCATCCCACATGACTCTCTCAGGGGTAAGTACAGCCTGCTAACATTGTTGGCTCTTCCATTTGATTTGGATAGGCGGAAGAAAATAGATGGATGGATTTAGGATGTTTTGGGGAAGTTTTAAAATATCACATGCAGATTCTTATACATAACCTTAAACTTTCCATCTAGCTGCCTTAACTGAAAATGGAGTTTTGGTCGACTACCTGAAAATGTTGAAGGAAATGAAGACCCAAATGAATAAAGATTTCCTTGATCCGCATATCAATCTACTGGAGGACTTCAGGAAATCTCAACCATCGCAGGACCAGGACAAAGGTTTTTAATCCAGTCTTTTTAAGCCTAATATTAACGTGTCTTAATTTCATGAGTGCAGATTCAAAGCTTTTACAGAGGGTAGCAAACTTCAACTTAATGTAGGTAAAGCTTTTTATCTCATCCAGTCCATTTATGCTGAATATGCATAAGCCATGTCTTTGATATTGAATAGACACAATATCTGACCACAGCTCAGGCTTGTTTGCTTTTACATCTACTTTTACATGAATCCACAGAATGGAAATAACAGAGACATGAAGTCTCAGTTGACATGTCATTCTCTCAATGTAACGGACAGATTAACAGGCATCCATTTTTTTAGTCAATAATGGGCCCTTGCTGCTCCAACATGACTGCACACCAATGCACCAAGCAAAGTCCATAAAGTCATCAATTAGCCACTTTGGTGTGGAAGAACTTGACTGGTCTGCGCAGAGTTCTGACCTCAACCCGACACAACAACTTTGGGATTAATTAGAGTGGAGACTGGGAATCAGGCCTTCTCGTCAACATCAACGTCTGACTTCACAAATTCCCATGAACACTAAACCTTGTGGGTTAATTCTGAAATGATGGGCGTTTTGTGATCAGCTTGGCTAGACTGACATCACGATCAACAATATCTACAGCTAGAAGTATTTGGTTTTTTTTGTTGTTTTTTTTTTGGGGGGGGGGGGGGGGGGGTTCATCCCAGCATCTTCTCTTTTGCTCCTGCAGGCCCAGCTTGTAGAGCAGGTCTGTTTCCACATTGTTCAGATGTTATGTCAATCCAACAGGAGAACAGAAACAGGAACTATACAGTATGAGAAATGTCCAACCTCCGTTTTCTCTGATTTTTTTTTCTTCTTTTCTGCAGGTGAAATCATGGATATTTTGCTTAAGGAAATAAGACGCAAGGATGAAGTGGCAGCCAATAAACTGGAAGGTAAATGGCAGTTTTTTGAGAATATTTACTGTCAGAGTAAATAAGATGTAAATAGGCATAAATATATTACACTGAGTAGGCTCCATTGTTCCTCCATTATGCTGCAAACTAACAAGAAAAAAAGCTAACAAAGCCATAAATTGAATTATAATTGTAATTCAACTCAGTTTTATTTATACAGCGCCAAATCACAACAACAAACAATAATAACTTTTATAATGTATAATCAGGAGACTAGTCTAAGGAGCTTGGAAAGAAAAGCGTCTGGACTTCTTTAAGTTGCTTGAAAACGTTTCACCTCTCATCCGAGAAGCTTGTTCAGTTCTAAGAGTGAAATGGCGGAGAGTCCCAGATTTAAACCCAGTGGGAGTTTCCCCCCAAAGAGGGACAAAGGACCCCCTGATGATCCTCTACCTAATCACATGAGTCAAGGTGTGAAAACGGGTGTGGGTCACAATGTGCCAGGGTTTCGGGTGAGCTCATTGTGAAACCTGGCCCCACCCTATCATGTGTTTTTCTAAGGTCAGATGGTCCTGATGGCCAACAAGGTCCAGAAACTTACCCTGGATCCAGATTAAACCATAGTGTTCTTTGATGTAGTCTCTCTCTTCACTTGCATACCTACCACGGAGGCAGTGGAGACTTTCAGAAAACGACTAGAAGAAGACAGCTCCTTGGAAGTCAGGACCAACTTCACACCCGATCAGATTTGCACCCTGTTACACCTCTGCCTTACCACTTTATATTTCGAATACAATGAGGGTTTCTACAGACACCCCCGTGTCACCTATTGTAGCCAACCTTTACATGGAGGAAGTGGAAAAAAAGGCTCTTGGCTCTTTTAAAGTTAGAGTACCCAGCCACTGGTGCAGATATGTAGACGACACCTGGGTCAAAATCAAAACACAAGAAGTGGAATCCTTCACAGCGCACATTAACGCCGTGGATAAAAACATCAAGTTCACACAAAGGATAACTGTTTGCCTTTCCTGGACTGCGCTGTGCACACTGAAGAGAATGGCAACCTCAACATTGAAGTTTACCGGAAGCCCACACACATAGACCAGTACCTCCTCTTTGACTCCCATCACCCTCTGGAACACAAACTTGGAGAAATTAGACCCTACACCACCGGGCAGAACATGTTCCCTCTAAGCCTGAAGGGAAAAAGAAAGAACACACACATGTAAAGGAAGCACTCAAAACATGCGGGTATCCTAACTGGGCATTTATAAAGTCAGTAAAGATGCACAGAAAAGAAGATCGGACACCAGCTAGGGAGGATAAGAAAGTCAGACGCAACAACATTGTCATCCCCTATGTAGCCGGTGTATCAGAGAAACTCAGGAGAGTTTTCTCCAAGCACGACATCCCGGTGCATTTCAGACCCAGCAATACAGTCAGACAGAAACTGGTTCATCCCAAAGACAAAACTCCAAAACACAAACTTAACAATGTGGTGTATCCTGTACAGTGTAGCGAGGGATGCCCAGACCTCTACATTGGAGAGACCAAACAGCCACTTCACAAGCGCATGGCACAACACAGAAGAGCCACCTCCATGGGACAAGACTCGGCGATCCATTTGCATCTAAAGGACAAAGGTCACTCTTTCGAGGATGCCAATGTTCACATTTTGGACAGAGAGGACAGCTGGTTTGAAAGAGGAGTGAAAGAAGCCATTTATGTCCACTGTGAGCGACCATCTTCCCTTCCCAGACACCTTAACACCCACTCACACCCTGGGCCATCTGACCTCAAGAAATCACATGATAGGGTGGGGCCAGGTTTCACAATGAGCTCACCTGAAACCCTGGCACATTGTGACCCACACCCGTTTTCACACCTTGACTCATGTGATTAGGTAGAGGATCATCAGAGGGTCCTTTGTCCCTCTTTGGGGGGAAACTCCCACTGGGTTTAAATCTGGGACTCTCCGCCATTTGACTCTTAGAACTGAAGAAGCTTCTCGGATGAGAGGTGAAACGTCTTCAAGCAACTTAAAAAAGTCCAGACGCTTTTCTTTCCAAGCTCCTTAGACTACAATGACCTGGAGGACTGAGAACCTTCACAGACAATCAGGAGACTACTTGATCAATAACAGATCTAATCTTTCAGAGGAAGGTTTGAGAGCTGACTCAGATCTCCAGTTACTGACTTTACAAGACCTGGGTTTGCTGTTACCTGGAGTTGAAAATGTCAAACGGATAAGGGAAATCTTTGATATAATACACAAGCAGGTAAGCAAGCAAGCTGTGTATAACTGAGAGGAGAGGGATTCAGCTGGATGTGTGTAACCCATATAGAAAGTCAGATCTGGACAATAAACACTTTTATTTGTTTTTCTTTGTTTCAGAAACCAATTGGTGTGCTCATAGAAAAATTCAAGGACTTCATCCCACATGAATCTTTCAGGGGTAAGTACAGCCTGCTAACATTGTTGGCTCTTGCATTTGATTGATTCGGATAAGCGGAAGAAAATTACGGTGGCTGGGAAGTGCAAATCGCAACAAATTTAAAAACCGCAACAAATAAAAAACAAACCACAACAAAATACAAAAAGCCCACAACAAATTACAAAAAGCCCACAACAAAATACAAAAAGCCCACAACAAATTACAAAAAGCCCACAACAAATTACAAAAAGCCCACAACAAATTACAAAAAGCCCACAACAAAATACAAAAAGCCCACAACAAAATACAAAAAGCCCACAACAAATTACAAAAAGCCCACAACAAAATACAAAAAGCCCACAACAAAATAAAAAAAACCCACAACAAATTACAAAAAGCCCACAACAAATTACAAAAAGCCCACAACAAATTAAAAATCCTTGACGGAAAGGGATTGTCTGAAATACCGGAAGTGACACAAGCGTGATGTCATGAGAGGGGGCGTGGTCAGGGTTTTTGGTTGAGGCGCCACATTTCTGGGCCGAACAAAGCGCTAGCGAAAGAGCGAAAGTACACGGATAACACCAGCTATGGTTCGTACTTGCTGTGCGGTCGGTTGTAAAGTTAGATCGCATGGCCGGCAAGGGAATAAGGTTGAAAATGGTTTATCTTTTCATTCTTTCCCCACCTGGAAGCAACATGAGGCAGCTCATGTATCGGATGTTACCAAACGAAGGCGTCTAGCCTGGATAGCAGCTGTGAGACGAGCTGATATCCAGTTCTCTTCCATCTCCAAATATCTGTTGGTGCTCCAGACATTTTCATTCCGGTAAGTTATAGATATGTTCATATCACTCTTTATCCGGTCTTTAAGTCTGACGTCACTAGCATGGGCTCAAACGCTGCTGCAGGTCCATAAATCACAGGATCACTGTGGCATTACTGAGAGTTGAAAAACTGTCTAAAGTCTTTCATCTGTAATAAAATGATCAGCGTTCTGCTCTACCATGTGTAACAATTGAGTTTAACATCCAGGCATCCATGAAAACGAAACGGAATATATGACATTTAACAGAGTTAGAAATTAGCAGGAAGTTAGCTCGCTAGCTTCCATCTAAATGAGGGATTTTGGAAACAAATTCAAACGTACAACTCTGCTATCACTTCCAACATAAATGAAGACAGAAAACTAAACAGCAGTGACGTTTGTAGGGCACTGTGAGTAAAATGCGTTTGATTTCCTCCCGAACATTCAAATTAGTGCAATCATAAATTCATTCATGAGGTGCAAATTAGAGTGAGAACACGTGGAGGCTCTGGCTACGTTCACACTGCACGCGAAAACGCATCAAATCCGACTTTTTTGACCGTATGCGACCCATATCCAATCATGGTATGACGGTGTAAAAACAGCACAAATCCGATATTTTCAAATCCGATCTGGGTCACTTTCGTATGTGGTACTTAATCCGATACATATCTGATGTTTTAGGAAGCAACTGCTGTTTGAATGGTCATGACGCATTAAATCCGTCTTTTATTTCACTGACACAAAACATATGCCAATTATCAGCGCTGGAGAAGACATTGAGAACACATGAGCGCTTCGTGTGCATCCCGTGCAGATGTTAGTGAAACTGTTGGGAAGATAACGTGAACATTTTATTTGTACTGTATAATCTGCAGATTCTGACATAAATCTGCAACTATCCTTTGAAGCACCGCTCCTCTCTAAAACAACAATAAGGATCATTATTAGGCCATATGTAAATAACAAAATAACTTAAAGCAAAATTGGACAACGTAAAGTCTGAAACAAGTCTTTATATTAAGGGCCATCAGTCAAACAATGCTGTTTGGTCTAAACAGAGCGCGTTGTGTGTGACGTCTTCTTTTGCGCATGCGGGCCACTTTGAGGGTTCACAAAGGACTGCGTTTGCTGTCACATTTTATTTGTAGTGTGAACAAGCAGACACAAAATCAGATTTAAATTAAAAAAAAAAAAATCGGAATTGAGCATTAAGACCTGCAGTGTGAACGTAGCCATAGTGAGTTCAGTGCATTGATGTGACATTGTCCTGAAGGATTTAGTTATTCTCAATGGTTAAAGAAATTGCAATTATTTATTCATATTTATTATAAATAATCCTAATTATATATCTTGCTTCCATGTTTGTGTCCTGTGTCACAAAAAATAAATTTTTTACTATAATACATTGATTAATGACCTGCAGAATCTCCTTATCATATTACGTGTCCATAATTGTCACCTAAAGTCAAACTTTATGCTTTCTCCATCTTGAAAGTGATGACATCCTTGCATTACATACTTTAGGTTCATTTTCTGAAGGCAGGTTTCTGAAAGAGAACAGGCAGATTTGGAATATAACATGCAGCGTTCTATAGATGGATACATAAAAAAATGGAAAATTACATGTATGTGCTAACTTTCTAAATACTTTGTTACATTTATGATAAAATGGATTTGAAAGTAGATAAAACAAATTTATGTCGGCCTTGGCTCATTAGAGTCCTTGTCTTTAAATTAACTTTGTATGTTTCAGGTACTGCACTCTCAAAGACTGAATGAACCAGCATTGGGTCATTGTGAGCATCACAGGGAAGGTTGAAGCCGCCCACTGCACCTGTATGGCCGGAGTCCTGGAGACCAAAAACGGCTCTCAATCAAAACATAAACAGACCATCTGTAGTGACCAGTGTTGGTCAAGTTACTTGAAAAAAGTAATCAGTAACTAATTACTGATTACTTCCCCAAAAAAGTAATCCCATTACTTTACTGATTACTTATTTTCAAAAGTAATTAATTACTTAGTTACTTAGTTACTTTTTAAAAACACGATTTACAACCTGAAGAGGTGATAAAGCGATAGATCTTTCAGCCCAATTCTACTTTTTCTACATAATCCATCATACAAAATGTAATCAAATGGAAAAGTCTCTTTTTTTAACTTGTTTTATCAGTTTTAATCTTTTAACTTTATGCATCAAGCAAAAATTTAATTATATGCAACATTCTCTGACTTGAATAAATTAGTTTAACATTTAAACCTATTTTCTACACATTCCAGCACATAAAATAAAATATTTTTTGTGTTTACACTCAGTCTTTCAAGTAGATGCAAGTAAAACACAGCAGAACATAAATAAAGTCAAAGACTCAGCGGTCCTGTTGCTCCATTTTCACCTGTAAAGCAGGACTGCGGTAGGCGGAGGTTTACCCTGGTGCAGGTGTGCCGCGGTCAGTTGAAGAATCCGCGAGTTTCTGTGAGTTTCCCATTACGTCGTTGCGCACTCGGTGCTTGCTCGGAAGTTTAGGGGTTTTTTCGCTGTAAAAAGAAGTTTTCTTCCCACGCACGATGGACGCTAATGTTTTGGTCACTTTTTATGGAATCAAACTCAAAGTAAGGTCAGTACTTCCACGCTTTAAACGCTGCACGCTCATACTCTCTCCCACAATCGATATGTGATCCATTGTTGATCTGCACACAGCTGTTGTCACTAACGGCGCACTCGCTTACGTCACTGTCGTGAGACATTCTCGCAAAAAATCACGGTTTTAGTAACGCAGTAACGCAGCGTTCCTACGGGAAAGTAATGGTAATCTAATTACCGTTTTTGCAATAGTAATCCCTTACTTTACTTGTTACTTCAAAAAAGTAATCAGATTACAGTAACGCGTTACATGTAACGCGTTACTGCCCATCTCTGGTAGTGACAGGTAAAAGGAGCCGTCCTCAAAAAAGAAAAATCCCACCTGCTACTGTGGAGGAGTTGTCACTGCTATTGGAATCTTTGCTGGAACACAGTAAAGCTGTGGGTTGTGGGAATGACCCATAATGTTTTATATAAGGGTCTAGATTTATGCCTGAAGTGCACTGCCGTGTAAATAATTTGCATTTACTGAATATGTACTGACTGAGTACCACTGTTCAAAAGTTGAATAAAGAAACAAACTAAGTTTTGCTCTTTTTTTTTTTTATTAAAACCACCTTACAGAACATCACATCAGTTACAATGTAGAATCCATGTCATAGTTTATAAAGGACAAAATGTTTACACAAAATCATGACAGCATTTACACGATATCACCCACTACTAACGTTACTTTATTTACTATCAATTACTTCAATTTATGTTCTGAAAAATTACCGCTATTTATACAGCACAAGACTAAAGAATATTTAACAGGAGCAAGTTTCATTTTCCCCTGGTTTTACTACCACACTGTTCACCAAAACGGCAGCAAACCTTCACCATCTTATCCAGAAGGGTCACCTCTTCACCCTCACATGGAAGAAGTAATCTGATTGGCATGGTGGTATGTTTGAAGCAGGTCCCTTGTGTAGCGCTGGAACTCAGTCACGATGTTTCATCCATTTCATGGGCTGGTTTGCTGCAATAATGCCAAATAATTAGTAACTCTATAAATAGAAGGTAGTTCTGCAAAATCACTCAGTAGGATGTTTTTTTCTAATTTTCTATGACCTCAGAGTGCATCGAAAATAAAACTAATAGGCTATAAAGATATGAACATATTTAGAACTTACCGGAATGAAAATGTCTGGAGCACCAACAGATATTTGGAGATGGAAGAGAACTGGATATCAGCTCGTCTCACAGCTGCTATCCAGGCTAGACTCCTTCGTTTGGTAACATCCGATACATGAGCTGCCTCATGTTGCTTCCAGGTGGGGAAAGAATGAAAAGATAAACCATTTTCAACCTTATTCCCTTGCCGGTCGTGCGATCTAACTTTACAACCGACCGCACAGCAAGTACGAACCATAGCTGGTGTTATCCGTGTACTTTCGCTCTTTCGCTAGCGCTTTGTTCGGCCCAGAAATGTGGCGCCTCAACCAAAAACCCTGACCACGCCCCCTCTCGTGACATCACGCTTGTGTCACTTCCGGTATTTCAGACAATCCCTTTCCGTCAAGGATTTTTAATTTGTTGTGGGCTTTTTGTAATTTGTTGTGGGCTTTTTGTATTTTGTTGTGGGCTTTTTGTAATTTGTTGTGGGCTTTTTGTAATTTGTTGTGGGCTTTTTGTATTTTGTTGTGGGCTTTTTGTAATTTGTTGTGGGCTTTTTGTATTTTGTTGTGGGCTTTTTGTAATTTGTTGTGGGCTTTTTGTATTTTGTTGTGGGCTTTTTGTAATTTGTTGTGGGCTTTTTGTAATTTGTTGTGGGCTTTTTGTATTTTGTTGTGGGCTTTTTGTAATTTGTTGTGGGCTTTTTGTATTTTGTTGTGGGCTTTTTGTAATTTGTTGTGGTTTGTTTTTTATTTGTTGCGGTTTTTTAATTTGTTGCGATTTGCACTTCCCAGCCACCGTAGAAAATAGATGGATGGATGGATTTAGGATGTTTTGGGGAAGTTTTAAAATATCAGATGCAGATTCTTATACATAACCTTAAACTTTCCATCTAGCCGCCTTAACCGAAAATGGAGTTTTGGTCGGCTACCTGAAAATGTTGAAGGAAATGAAGACCCAAATGAATAAAGTGCAAGATTTCCTTGATGCACATATCAATCTACTGGAGGACCTCAGGAAATCTCAACCATTGCAGAACCAGGACAAAGGTTTTTAATCCAGTTTTCTATCTGATCCAGTCCATTTATGCTGAATATTCATAAGCCATGTCTTTGGTATTGAATAGACACAATATCTGACCACGGTTCAACCTTCTTTGCTTTTACATATATTTTTACATGAATCCATAGAATGGAAATAACAGAGACATGAAGTCTCAATTAACATGTCATTCTGCCCATGCCATGCTCAGAGCAGTCTGTGTACAAAAAGTGTTACATTTTGTACATGAATCACAAACACATGGAAAAGGTAAAGTCTGTCAAAATTCTGCTATGTTGCCGTTCACAAGATAGATTCTCAGAAACCCCTTACATATAGTATATAACTATGGCATATGACTATATGGTAAATTAGAACTAGAGTACAGTTAAAATTTTTACATACATTCATAAGATTTTTTTTAAATTTCTTGTAAATGTATTATGCCAATGTACTCAACAGGTTCTTCGTCAAGTGGTCCAGTGAAGCGCCACAATAGCCAAACCAGTGACCCTCCACAAATGCAACAAGGTAAATCTCACCTTGTTTTTCTTTGCACTCCAGTAAAATTTAACACAGGCTATTGTTACATTTTAATGCTGTTTTACATGAAGGTTTATTAGATACAATTACCAGTAGTGCAATGTTGTCCCCACCAAGGTAAATTTAGCTCTTCACCAGGTGTTAAGGTCAGTGTTGGGAAGGTTACTTTTAAAATGTATTCCACTACAGATTACAGAATACATGCCCCAAAATGTATTTTGTAACGTATTCCGTTACATTACTCAATGAGAGTAATGTATTCTGAATACTTTGGATTACATAATATATTATCATGCTTTTTACAACTATATGAATGTACTATTGCTGTGTGATTTATTACTATTACTGAAGGCTACTCACCTTACCAATACCAACTAGATTTTTAAATCTTAATATAAAATGAGTAACAGTAGGGTGGACATTTTGCAGCAATCGCGTGGTTATAGTGGGCGGGGCTGCGCATGTACTCCAATAACCAATGCCGGATCACAGCATGACCAAACTGTTCAGTCAGTCTACTTTCACTTTTTGTTGACCGTAAACGGTGGGTGTTTTTTTTGATGAAGCTAGAATAGACTGACAGTACAATGCAAATATCTACATCTAACAGTATTGGGGGTTTTTTCATCCCAGCATCTTCTCTTTTGCTCCTGCAGGCCCAGCTTGCACAGCAGGTCTGTTTCCATGTTGTTTAGATGTCATGCCGATCCAATAGGATAACAGCAACAAAAATGTCCAACCTCTGTTTTCTCTGATTTTTTTCTTCTCTTCTGCAGAGGAAAACGTTTGTGTGTGTACATCAGTATAATCGGTATACTAGGAAATCGTGCATTGACAAAAGTTCCCCTTTGCTTGGAATGCAAAGTGCGTTAAATGCGTTAATTTTTTAACACGTTGTTATTTTTATTTTTTTTCAAATTAATAAATCGCAATTAACGTGTTAAATTCCCACCCCTAATTCATATATATATGTATATATAGTTACAGTAAGTAGGCCCCTTGTTGCAACAATTGAGTATAGGTGTCAGAAACACCTGGACTACCTTATACCGCAAACTAATAATAATTTAAAAAAAAAAAACCCACAAAAGTAATTATAATGAAATGATTTGTATAATCAGCCTAATCTTAACGTGTCGTAAGTTCATGAGTGTAGATTCAACAGGCATCCATTTCTTTAGTCAGTAATTCAAACACTGCTGGCTTTTCATTTAGTTGATTTTATGTATTTCTCACTGGTTAGAATTAAAAGTAAAAGTGCAAACATTTGTGTAATTTTATCTGATTTAAGTTCCTGCCACAAAATCCGCTGGTGTAGCAGTCTGCTTCAAGTGTTAAATCTTGCACATGAATCACAAACACATGGAAAAGGTCAAGTCAGTCGAAATTCTGCTATGTTGTCATTCACAGGATAGATTTTCAGAAACCCCTTACATATAGTATAAAACTATAGTATATGACGATATATATTATTACTTAAGTACAGTTAAGATTTTTACATACATTCATAAGATTTTTTTTAATTTCTTGTAAATGCGTTATGCCAATGTACTCAACAGGTTATTTGTCAAGTGGTCCAGTGAAGCGCCACAATAGCCAAACCAGTGACCCTCCACAAATGCAACAAGGTAAATCTCACCTTGTTTTTCTTTGCACTCCAGTAAAATTTAACACAGGCTATTGTTACATTTTAATGCTGTTTTACATGAAGGTTTATTAGATACAATTACCAGTAGTGCAATGTTGTCCCCACCAAGGTAAATTTAGCTCTTCACCAGGTGTTAAGGTCAGTGTTGGGAAGGTTACTTTTAAAATGTATTCCACTACAGATTACAGAATACATGCCCCAAAATGTATTTTGTAACGTATTCCGTTACATTACTCAATGAGAGTAATGTATTCTGAATACTTTGGATTACATAATATATTATCATGCTTTTTACAACTATATGAATGTACTATTGCTGTGTGATTTATTACTATTACTGAAGGCTACTCACCTTACCAATACCAACTAGATTTTTAAATCTTAATATAAAATGAGTAACAGTAGGGTGGACATTTTGCAGCAATCGCGTGGTTATAGTGGGCGGGGCTGCGCATGTACTCCAATAACCAATGCCGGATCACAGCATGACCAAACTGTTCAGTCAGTCTACTTTCACTTTTTGTTGACCGTAAACGGTGGGTGTTTTTTTTGATGAAGCTAGAATAGACTGACAGTACAATGCAAATATCTACATCTAACAGTATTGGGGGTTTTTTCATCCCAGCATCTTCTCTTTTGCTCCTGCAGGCCCAGCTTGCACAGCAGGTCTGTTTCCATGTTGTTTAGATGTCATGCCGATCCAATAGGATAACAGCAACAAAAATGTCCAACCTCTGTTTTCTCTGATTTTTTTCTTCTCTTCTGCAGAGGAAAACGTTTGTGTGTGTACATCAGTATAATCGGTATACTAGGAAATCGTGCATTGACAAAAGTTCCCCTTTGCTTGGAATGCAAAGTGCGTTAAATGCGTTAATTTTTTAACACGTTGTTATTTTTATTTTTTTTCAAATTAATAAATCGCAATTAACGTGTTAAATTCCCACCCCTAATTCATATATATATGTATATATAGTTACAGTAAGTAGGCCCCTTGTTGCAACAATTGAGTATAGGTGTCAGAAACACCTGGACTACCTTATACCGCAAACTAATAATAATTTAAAAAAAAAAAAACCCACAAAAGTAATTATAATGAAATGATTTGTATAATCAGCCTAATCT
Organism: Aulonocara stuartgranti; assembly: GCF_965226115.1. Classification (NCBI taxonomy): domain Eukaryota; kingdom Metazoa; phylum Chordata; class Actinopteri; order Cichliformes; family Cichlidae; genus Aulonocara; species Aulonocara stuartgranti. The sequence continues at coordinate 6,805,885 of NC_138951.1, read as the reverse complement.
TAACGTGTCGTAAGTTCATGAGTGTAGATTCAACAGGCATCCATTTCTTTAGTCAGTAATTCAAACACTGCTGGCTTTTCATTTAGTTGATTTTATGTATTTCTCACTGGTTAGAATTAAAAGTAAAAGTGCAAACATTTGTGTAATTTTATCTGATTTAAGTTCCTGCCACAAAATCCGCTGGTGTAGCAGTCTGCTTCAAGTGTTAAATCTTGCACATGAATCACAAACACATGGAAAAGGTCAAGTCAGTCGAAATTCTGCTATGTTGTCATTCACAGGATAGATTTTCAGAAACCCCTTACATATAGTATAAAACTATAGTATATGACGATATATATTATTACTTAAGTACAGTTAAGATTTTTACATACATTCATAAGATTTTTTTTAATTTCTTGTAAATGCGTTATGCCAATGTACTCAACAGGTTATTTGTCAAGTGGTCCAGTGAAGCGCCACAATAGCCAAACCAGTGACCCTCCACAAATGCAACAAGGTAAATCTCACCTTGTTTTTCTTTGCACTCCAGTAAAATTTAACACAGGCTATTGTTACATTTTAATGCTGTTTTACATGAAGGTTTATTAGATACAATTACCAGTAGTGCAATGTTGTCCCCACCAAGGTAAATTTAGCTCTTCACCAGGTGTTAAGGTCAGTGTTGGGAAGGTTACTTTTAAAATGTATTCCACTACAGATCACAGAATACATGCCCCAAAATGTATTTTGTAACGTATTCCGTTACATTACTCAATGAGAGTAATGTATTCTGAATACTTTGGATTACATAATATATTATCATGATTTTTACAACTACATGAATGTACTATTGCTGTGTGATTTATTACTATTACTGAAGGCTACTCACCTTACCAATACCAACTAGATTTTTAAATCTTAATATAAAATGAGTAACAGTAGGGTGGACATTTTGCAGCAATCGCGTGGTTATAGTGGGCGGGGCTGCGCATGTACTCCAATAACCAATGCTGGATCACAGCATGACCAAACTGTTCAGTCAGTCTACTTTCACTTTTTGTTGACCGTAAACGGTGGGTGTTTTTTTTGATGAAGCTAGAATAGACTGACAGTACAATGCAAATATCTACATCTAACAGTATTGGGGTTTTTTCATCCCAGCATCTTCTCTTTTGCTCCTGCAGGCCCAGCTTGCACAGCAGGTCTGTTTCCATGTTGTTTAGATGTCATGCCGATCCAATAGGATAACAGCAACAAAAATGTCCAACCTCTGTTTTCTCTGATTTTTTTCTTCTCTTCTGCAGAGGAAAACGTTTGTGTGTGTACATCAGTATAATCGGTATACTAGGAAATCGTGCATTGACAAAAGTTCCCCTTTGCTTGGAATGCAAAGTGCGTTAAATGCGTTAATTTTTTAACACGTTGTTATTTTTATTTTTTTTCAAATTAATAAATCGCAATTAACGTGTTAAATTCCCACCCCTAATTCATATATATATGTATATATAGTTACAGTAAGTAGGCCCCTTGTTGCAACAATTGAGTATAGGTGTCAGAAACACCTGGACTACCTTATGCCGCAAACTAATAATAATTAAAAAAAAAAACCACAAAAGTAATTATAATGAAATGATTTGTATAATCAGCCTAATCTTAACATGTCGTAAGTTCATGAGTGTAGATTCAACAGGCATCCATTTCTTTAGTCAGTAATTCAAACACTGCTGGCTTTTCATTTAGTTGATTTTATGTATTTCTCACTGGTTAGAATTAAAAGTAAAAGTGCAAACATTTGTGTAATTTTATCTGATTTAAGTTCCTGCCACAAAATCCGCTGGTGTAGCAGTCTGCTTCAAGTGTTAAATCTTGCACATGAATCACAAACACATGGAAAAGGTCAAGTCAGTCGAAATTCTGCTATGTTGTCATTCACAGGATAGATTTTCAGAAACCCCTTACATATAGTATAAAACTATAGTATATGACGATATATATTATTACTTAAGTACAGTTAAGATTTTTACATACATTCATAAGTTTTATTTTTTATTTCTTGTAAATGTGTTATGCCCTTGTACTCAACAGGTTCTTCGTCAAGTAGTGAGAATAGCCAAACTAGTGACCTTCCAGAAATACAACAAGGTAAATTTCACCTTCTTTTACTTTCAGTCTAGTGACACACAGACACATGCATATGGAGCTATGTATGGCTATTGTTAAATAGCCATACATAGCTACATAGCTGTTTTACATCAATATTTGTTAGATACAAGTACCAGTAGTGCAAATCGGTTCTCACGCTCTCCTTCTTTCAAGCGTGACCATCCACATAAAAGACAAGGTAAATTTAGCTCTTCACTGTTAAAATGTAAGGTTGTATTATTGACCAGGTTTTAAGGTTTCCAACTCCAGGCAATATTCAATATTCACTTATTATATGTTAAAAAAAACCTCAGAAATCTAACTTAATACACTGTTATACACACTATATTGCCAGAGGTAATCACCCATCCAGATGATTGAATTCAGGTGTTCTAATCACTTCCATGGTCACAGGTGTATAAAATTAAGCACCTAGCCATGCAGACTGCTTCTACAGACAATTCTGAAAGAATAGTTTACTCTCAGGAGCTCTGTGAATTCCAGCATGGTGTCGTGAAAAAAACACCAGCTGTCTGACAAGTGCAGTTGTAAAATTTTCTTGCTGCTAAATATTTCACAATCAACTCTCAGTGACTGAAAATGATTGGGAATGACAGCAACTCAGCCACCAAGTGGTAGGCCACGTAAAATCACAGAGCGGATTTAGCGGAGGCACATAATCCGTAGAGTCATGGTATGGTTATCCATAGCCAAGATGCTAGATCCAAGCTTTATTTCAATAAGTCCAAGGTGTTGGATGCAGTGGTGTAAAACACGACATTACTGAAGCATTTGAGACGTGTTCTCTCGAGTGACGAATCACACGTCTTTGTCTGGCAATCTGATTGATGAGTCTGGGTTTGGCAATTGCCAGGAAAACAGTACTTGTCTGACAGCATTGTGCCAAGTGCAAAGTTTGGTGGAAGGGGGATCATAGTTTGCTATGGGGCATGGTGTTTCAGGAATTGGGCTCGGCCCCTTAATGCTTTAGCAAACCAAGACATTTTGAAATATTTCATTCTCCCAACTTTGTGGGAACAGTTTGGAGATGCCCCCTTTCTATTCCAACATAGAAGGAACATGACTGAAATTGACTGGCCTGGACAGAATCCTGACCTCAACCTAACAGGACATCATTCGGTTGAATTAAAGCAGAGATTGTGAGCCAGGGCCTCTCGTCAACATCAATGTCTGACCTCACAAATGTGCTTCTGGAAGAATGCTCAAAAACTCCCATAAACACTCCTAAACGTTGTGGAAAGCCTTCCGAGAAGAGTTAGAAACTGTTATAGCTGAAAACAATGGGCTGGCATCATATTAAACCATATAGATTAAGAATGGTATGCCACTTAAGTTCATATGTGTGTAAAAGCAGACAAGCAAATACCTTTGGCAGTACAGTGTATCAAATGATATTTTGTTCCACTCTAAAAAATTGTATTGAAAAATAAACCCTAAAATTTCAGCTGCATGTTGTATAGTTACCTGAGCACATATATTTTCGAGAATGCTTAACATTTTTATATTTGCATTTAGATGATCTAAAACACTATGTTTAAAACCTGTTCAACTCAAAACTTTATATATAAAAGACTCAGACAGCTCTGTTAATCATTCTAGTAATGTTTTGAAATTTAAGCAAGAATTTTTTGTGCTATATTAATAAATTGATTTCACTCATTGAAGCAAAGTCTTTTATTTCATTTATCATGAATCACTGTATTCCAGGAAGTTTAATTTGATTCTCCTGTGAATTTAACTTGCTCTTTATTTGTAATTTTTTGTATTATTTCTATAGCCACACTGAAGTACAAGATGGTGATAAGTGGAAAAACCTTTAATGCCCATCAACAGATACTGGAAAAAGTAAAGGCTTTAAGTGAGGATCCAGATTTGAATTTGATCGAACAGGAAGACAGCAATCAGGATTGCCAGGCCATTATTGTCTTCTGTCCCATTGTTTCACGTATGGGGACAGATATTGATGCAGCCATGACGCAAGTCAAAGGTAAGGGAAAGAATTAAATTAGTCATCCATTCAAAAAATTGCAGTTGTGTTTTATGAGACATTTTTGGGTTTGAGAATACGACCTGAAAGTAACTCATAATAATGATGAGCTTTTAAAAGCATCAGGAATAGCATGAATTTTGTCTAATGTTTCTATAGTATAAGAAAATCTGTGGCCATTAAAATTTTTTTCTTTTAATACTTTTCCACTGTTATGTTATGTTCTCGTAATCCGTCTCCTCTTTTTTGCTCTCTGTAGGTTCTCAGCCTGTCATTCTGGTTTTGATGCATCACGCACATGAACCCAAGCATGTAACTTTAATGAAAACACGGGATGGCGTTTCTAATGTTGTGTTACTAGTCCATGTTTTCTACCATGAGACAGTGCATGGATTGTTGCAGTGTCAGCAAAATAACGATGCCATTTCTGAAATTCGAAAGGCATTACTGAAGCACGCAGATATCCAGACAATTAAAGATACAAGTGGAAAGACACAGAATGTAGCTGCTAAAAGTAGTCATCGTGGTGGGAGTTTTAGTTTTCGTTTTTGGTAAATAATGATAGTGTAAATTCAGATATTACAAGTCAAAGAAACTGTATATATATCCCATGCATTACTCTTTTGTAATCTAATTTTTTTTGCGCTGTATCACTTCAGTAGTGTAGATTGCTCTGACCATTTGAGTAGGAAGCGAAGATTTTATGGTTTTGATCATGCAAAATAATTATTTTGTACATTGTGAAACAAAAGGACAGCACAGAATCGTCTTTGTGACCTTTATTTCAGTACTTTAAGATATTTCAGCTGTAAGGGTAGTTGCAGAGTCAACAGGTGTGATCCTGAAGTGTCAAAGAAGAGGTCAGAGACACAGTATATGGGTGTAGATAGTCATAAAACTACTTTCAACTGTACCAACTGCTGTTTATCTCTAAAAACAAAAGTGACAGCTACAGCTGTATGTACACAGTGACATCGTAAGTCCTTTGATCATTAAGATAAATAATAAATATATTTATATCAAAGTCAAACATATTGTGATTAGTTTCACGGTTGCTATGTAAATCTGCAAGTTATTTTCATCTTTCAGAAAAAAAAAATCAAGCCAATGTTTAAAATTGTGAATAAAAATGTAAAAAAACATCTGTTGTCTTCTTTTTCTTTTTTCCTTTTTTTTTTTTTTTTTTTTAAATTGAGGGGTCCTGAACAGTTCAAAACACCAGTGTATTTACAGTATAATTTAACCTAGTTCAGCTAATATTTCTGCTGTTATTTTCTATATTCTTGACTTTTATTCACTCTAAGAAAGACTAAAGAGTGCAAAGACCACATATTCAATGATAAGCCACTTTATACACATGTTTACATTATATTCATAGAAAATGAAAAATTGTGTGTGACAAACTTTTTTTTTCTTTTTTCTTTTCTTTTTTTTTTTTTCTTTTTTTTTCTTTTTGGCTGGTGTAAAGTTTGTCATCTAAATAAAATGCCCTTTGTCTCCGGTTCTGTTCATAATTTTTATGGACAGGATTTCTAGGCGCAGCCAAGTGGCGGAGGGCTTTCGCTTTGGTGGCCTCAGAATCTCATCTCTGATTTTTGCAGATGATGTTGGCTTCATCGGGTGAAGGCCTCCAGCTCGCACTGGAACGGTTCGCAGCCGAGTGTGAAGCAGCGGGAATGAGGATCAGCACCTCCAAATCTGAGGCCATGGTTCTCAGCCGGAAAAGGGTGGAGTGCCCACTCCGGGTCGGGGATGAGTTCCTGCCACAAGTGGAGGAGTTCAAGTATCTCGGGGTCTTGTTCGCGAGTGATGGGAGAAGGGAGCCGGAGATCGACAGACGGATTGGGGCTGCAGCTGCAGTAATGCGGACGCTGCACCGGTCCGTCGTGGTGAAGAGGGAGCTGAGTGTAAAAGCGAAGCTCTCAATTTACCGGTCGATCTACGTCCCTACCCTCACCTATGGCCACGAGCTGTGGGTAGTGACCGAAAGAACGAGATCGCGGATACAAGCGGCAGAAATGAGCTTCCTCCGGTGAAGTTCGGCCATCCGGGAGGGGCTCAGAGTAGAGCAGCTGCTGCTCCACATCGAAAGGAGCCAGCTGAGGTGGTTCGGGCATCTGACAAGGATGCCCCCTGGGCGCCTCCTGGGTGAGGTGTTCCAGGCATGTCCCACCGGGAGGAGGCCCCGGGGCAGACCCAGGACACCCTGGAGAGATTATATCTCTCGGCTGGCCTGGGAACGCCTTGGTATTCCCCCGGATAAGCTGGAGGAGGTGGCTGGGGAGAGGGAGGTCTGGGCCTCTTTGCTTGGGCTGCTGCCCCCGCGACCCGGCCCCGGACAAAGCGGATGAAGATGGATGGATGGATGGATGGATGGATAAAATGAACTAACATAAACTGCGCTGTATTCTAGTATTTGACGGAATAATTACGTTTAATCCGGTCCTTTGATTTGCTAGCAACGCCAAATTAATGTCACATAAATGACGTGTTATTAATTCTTTAGATTAGCACTGTGGTACTTAAACTGTGTTTTGAGGCCCCCTGGGGCGTAGAGCTTCTGCAGAAAGGCATTCGTGAAAGGGAAATTTACGGTGGAAAGAAATAGTAAATATGAAGTTAAACTAAGCTGGATGAATATGATTGTGTCTTTAGTGTCTTTGTTTTCCTAAATGGAGAGGACATATAACTTGTACTTTTATTTTGAAAATGTTTGTTTTATTTTTTTTTCAAGACCGGAAGTTTGATATTGTTTACAAATGAATGCTTCCGGTAGGTCCTGCTAGTTAGCGCGTTGGCATGAATATTATTTTGTGTTATTTACCTTACCAGTTTTGATACAAACACTACCACCTGTGTGCTTTTTGCGCCAGCTCGATATAAAAAAAAGTAAGAAAAATGTGCGCGTATTTCGTTTAGTTTGATAAACAGTAGCACAGCTCCGTTAGAGAGAGTTAGCTAACAGTTGTGTAGCTCAGCAGATGTTCTGCAGCATGGCTCTGATATATTTCAACAGGTGTTGTAAATGGAGGTAAAGTCAGTCTTTTGAGTTTCATAAGAAGCTGCAGACTTGTGGGTTTTTGTTTTTTTTTGTGGTAGTTGCAATGTTGTTCTCTGTGATGCCTACTTCACACATTTCTCTGTTTAAAAATCTAAAAGTTTATATCTAAAATTGAACAGACTTGTGTGTTATGATCTTCAGCCGTGTGATATTGAGCCTCGGGTCTAAGCGTTCACAAAGCGCGTGTTTACAAAGGATATGTGCTGTTATTAATGAAGTGCTGCTTAGGAGTCAGCATTCAGTATCTGTCAGTCATTGCCAACAAGCCAGAGCTCTTCGCCTCAAGCCGCCTGCACAGCGGTTCAGATTTCAGGTAATGAAGAGAAAAATCAAGCTGGCTGCAGAAAGTGTAACCAGGAAATGATACATGGCCTCTCTGTTTTAGGTGACAGCACCGTCCTATCATCATCATCTGCTCACCGTGTGTGATATGCAGCCAGCCAGCATCTCCTACGGAAGAGACACAACTGCAGTTGCATCAGATGAGGATGATGAGGGTGATGAAAATCTGGCAGGAAAGGAGGTCGGAGAAGAGCACAAGGACCTGAGAGAGATGGTGATGACTTCAGCCCAGACTGGGGCAGTCGGCATGGAGGTCCAGGAAAGTCCTGCAGATCCTGAAGCTGCCTCGGTGTCCAGTAAGTTAAATGGCTGAAACTGTCATACAATACTGACTAATCTTTGGTTTAATTGGGGAATAGATTCACTTTTTTGTTGGCTTCCTGGTACCACATAATTTGAAATCTGTGTTTTATTTAGCAAAGCAATATTTATCAAATGTGAGTGTGGACAACAATAGACTAGTAAACACGACTGCCACGTGTCCTTGCATGATTGAATTTAAATGAAAAAAGTTTCATAACTGCTTTTTTAAATTTTATGAGGTGACCAAATGTAACTTTAAGTTTTTGCCAGAAACTCTTAAGCTTATGGCTTAACACGTTTTATAATGCGGTTCTGCCTGAGTCAAAGTCCAGATGCAATTTAGATGACGACTCGTACAGTAGGGCTGCTCGATTATGGCAAAAATGATAATCACGATTATTTTCACTGAAATTGAGATCACGATTATTTGACGATATTTATTTAACCCTTTAAGACCTACTATAGAACCAAGTCCACCAGAGCTTATATTATTTTTTTACATGCTGTAGTGCCATTTGTGGGAGCATTTCAAGTTGCTATACATCAATACAACTGTTATAGCCCATATTTTAATAATATGTATGCATTAAGTCCATAGTAATTACATAAATTGCAAAAAAGTGCAATAAACTACAAAAAAAATTGAAAATCGCTTTTGTTTTGTTTACATATATTTCTACTTGGAGAAATTTAAGAGGCTTATCCCTCAAAACTTTAAATACAATAAAGTTGCAAAAAATAGTTTCCAACAACAGGAAATTTATTTTGAGTGTCTTCATAGTTTTATTTTGGAGAAACAGCAATTTTTATATACTGCAGGAAAAACAAAAAACAATCCTATGATGCAAATTTGCAAAGAAAACAGCATGTGCATCATTTCACTGTGGGAAGTGTTACGAACAGCTGATAGGAACGGCGAAGCGTGTTTCTGGAATATTATGTTTTTGTTCCTGCAAGCGCTTTTTATGCAATTTTTGCAAAGCTATATGTGGAACGAAACCGTGACCGAGGACAAGCTGATGGCATCAGATGTAAGTACAACTCCTCCGGTTTCATATGTAAAACAAATTATTGCGCTAGCTTACACGGTTCAGGTTCTACAGGGATTTAAAAATAGTTACTCAAAACGGAGCGTGCTGCTCTGACCGGCTTTAAAGGGTTAACAATGACTTTAAAAAAAATAATATAAAATAGTGTGCAACACCACTGAAGTTTTTTTTTTTTAAACTCTCTTTTCAACCAACGGCAGTCACTCTCCAAATAACTTCTGCTTAGCTTTCCGAGCTTCCCTCGGGTCCTCTTAATCAGCGGTCTCCAACCTTTTTTGCGCCACGGACCAGTTTATGCCCGACAATATTTTCACGGACCGGCCTTTAAGGTGTCGCGGATAAATTAGGGAGGGGCTAATAATCGGCTCAGTCATTTTTAATGATCGTTGAAAGCCCAGATCGTAATCGTGATTAAAATTCGATTAATTGAGCAGCCCTATCGTACAGTAGCAATAATTTAACGTTAGAAGAACACGATCTTCTATGCCGGCATTCTGCACTTAAGCAACTTAAGCACACTGTAAAAATGTTACGGTGCCAGAAACTTAATACTCAGCACCAATACCTCTTGTATGATTCTCAGACTTTCAGATTTTGGGTATCATAATTTTGGGTTCTGGTGCTGTGTCTAGCACACTATTTCATGAGCCGTGTCGAGTCTGTGGGTAACACTGCATGCCTGTGACTGCATGTCTGTTCTTTTTTTCATTTGTATATTCAGTTCATGTAGATACAGTATGATAAACTTGTTTGTTTTTTGACAGCTCCTTCAGGATCAAGTGAGAAGAAGACTAGAAGGAAGTTGAGGAGGGAGAGGAAGAAACTGATGAAGAAAACGCTGAAGTGTTCTGATACTTCTGAAAACTTATTGTCAGAGCTTCCATTTGCTTTGGCCAGCCCAACAACATGGAAAACACTATGTATGTTCCTAATGTTTTATAATTACTTGAATTAGCAACATTTTCCCCCCACTATTAAGAAGCCTTGATGACAAGTCAAGCGGGCACCTTATGGCTAATAAGTGGTCTGTTTTCACTGTCGTGATCCTGTATTATATTTATTTTCATGCAAATCCTTAGCATGATGTCCAGTTTTTATGTGTGGGTGTTGGTGCTAGAGGAACGGAATCAGAAGCAACTTCATATTTTCATAGCTTATATTTTACACCTCCAACTCTATTAGAACTACATAACAAAATAGGATGTGTTTTCACGATGTGGGACCTTTTAATTGATATTTTTAATTGCAATTTTCATTTTGCTGTTGTCCGTAGTCCCCAGCCAAGAGTCAACTAAGAAAAAGAGAAAGAGAAAGCGAGGAGACAGCGAGGGCCGAGTGGACAGTGAGGACGATGGGGACAAGAAGAAGAAAAAGAAAGAGAGCCAGCGACCCAATTACTTTGTCTCCATCCCCATTACTAACACTCAGGTAAGAAGCTGGAGCAGGTGGAGTTTATGCACATTGTGTCTCACAAATCACAGTTTAAGGACGTGACCTTTAACTGACTTCTGCTCTCTGTCCACTGACAGATAAGTTCAGCTGTGAGTGAGGTCCAAGAGGCCGTACTCCAGCAGGACCCCCGACTGGCCAAAGCTATGATCCCTGTCCCAACTCTTCACATCACGCTTTTAGTCACTCATCTTGCCAATCAGGAGCAAGTAGACCTGTGAGTTGGTGCGCATGCTGACATCCACATCACATCACACACACAGAAGTTCATATGAATACTATGACACCCAAATTGTCTGAAATTACCTTTGCTTCTTTAACTAACTATAACTACATTGTAGAATGTAAGTGCATGTCATATTTCATGCTATAGCACACTAACATTAAAAAGCAGACATTATATTGTTCATGACAGCAATAAATGACGTTTTAGTAGTTACATCAGGAAGTAAACTTTGCTCTGAATAAGAGTCGCCCTCAAACTGAAGAAGTTAATTATCATTTAGATACCCATCCTTTTCTTACTGCGACATAATAAAATGACTTCTATCACAAAAGTCTTCTGTTGATCCCACAACAAAATGCTTTTTTACAGCAGCCATTTTGAACTCAGATGTTACTCATAGCATTAAAAATGGCCTTGAGTAGTAACAGTAAAAAGACGGCTATTGTTAATGTTATTAGTTACAGCAGAGCTTCTCTCTGTGAGCCTGAAAATGATCATCTAAGTGCTCACAGCATTGTGGGTTGCTTTTTATATTCCACTTTTCTGGTCTTGTTGACCACTCCAGCACTGCGAGCCACATTCACACACACTGACGCTTTTCTTTGCAAGCTCCTTTGACTACGATGACCTGGATGACTGAGAACCTTCACAGACATATTCACACACACACATTCTTGCAGCTCTTTGATTCATTCCTTCAGAGCTTTTTTTTTTTTTTTTTTTAAATAACACACATTGGATCCTACATTACAGGGCTGGGCCGAGGCTCATTATTGTACCTAAGAAGACTCAGATTCAATTCAGTTCAACTCAGGTAAACTTAGTGCCAAATTACAACCATAGTCACCTCATGGTGCTTTATATTGTAAGGTAAAATCCCTAAAATATCAGAAAGAAACCCTTCAGTATTGCACAACCCTCTATGAGCAAGCACTAGGTGACAGTGGGGAGGAAAAACTTCCTTTTAATAGGAAGGAACCTCCAGCAGACCCAGGCTCAGAGAGGGGTGGCAAATAAAATGGCCAAAGCTATGCAACAAAAAACTGTTTTACCAAAACAAATTTCAGCCCCTCACTGAGATCATTGTATTCCTCAGATTACTGTGTTGGGTCGCTCCTCCTCCTCCATGCGGAGAATCCTCAGCAGCTTTTTTTTTTCCCCAAACATGCACACATGCAGCGGTGTACTCAGTGACAGCCGGTGTCGTGTCTTGGGATGTAGGTTGACTAGAACAACATCTCTTTTGTTCCGGTTTCTCCATTTTCTTTATTGTTCTCTGAGCATAAAATGCAATGCTCGGCAAAATCCTGTTGCAGAAGTAAATATATGGATGCAGTGTCGGCAGTGCCTAATTACCAACGTGTCACATTAGGTACGGCTTGTGTCTTATCTTTTCCTCTCAGCACTTCCACGACGGTCAGGCTGTACATTTTTACCAGTGGTTTGGATGTTTTAGAGTAAGCCTTGTCTTAGTCAGCTTAGATTAAAAATCACCTATTTTATGTGTCAGTTAAAGTGAATAAACGCCCCTGGATTGGATTTCATTACATCATTTTCATCTTAAACGTTCTTTTAAGCATTTTAAGCATTTTCAGTTATTTTTTACTCTGTCAGCACATATCTGTCCCACACACATCCTAAAGGCTAAAATACTAAATGAGTTCAAATTCTGCCACTGCACATATCATATCATATACAACTGAAGTAAATTGAAAGTCGGTAGAAAAATAAAGATTTGAGTTTGAAATTGCTGTTCTCGCATAGCTTTAGAGGCTGATGGAAATATAAAGGCAGTCTGTGTTTTTGTGAGCTAACTCCGTGACACTCAGGGACATCGGAGCTGCGTTATGTGATGAAGTGATGCTTAATCCCATCAAGAAGAAGATGGTGTTATTAGTAATCACTAGATTCTCCCATTATGTAATATGACAGGAAGGGAGCGAGAGAGGGGATTAAGTCATGAATGTGTGTGCGTGTTTGTGTGTTGTGCATATTCATGTGTATATTTCCTTATAGGGCGGCAGCGGTGCTGGCTCAGGTTGAGCCGTCACTGGCTGAGTTGCTGGGTGGGAGGGATCTGGTCTTGCCCTTCTCAGGGATAAGTCATTTCAGGAAGGAGGTGGTGTTTGTCGGACTGGCCTGCGGACAACACAGACACACACTGGACAGCTTGGCAGGTCAGTGGCAAACATTTAGCTTCTTGCTCTTGTGGTCATCCTTCCTCTCTCTGTCTCTTTGGTGTTTAGGTTTGAAAGCATTGAGTGACATTTTTGTTCTACTTGCTTTTCACGCTTTAGTAGAGGGTGAAATTCAATGCTAATGTGATATTGTACTTGGTGTGCACTCTGCAGGGGTGTCTGAAGTTGGAATCAGCTGCTAGTAGCTAATAGTGTCTGCTTACGTTTCTACATATGAGATCAATTAAAAGTATGCACAGTTGGAGGGTTTTTCCTTCTCGAGACACTACGAAGCTTAAAACACCTTAATGCAGGTGGATGCTTGCTGTGGTGGAGCCTTTCTTATGGGTATCAATGATTAGACAACTGCAAGAGAATGAGATGTTTAAGATCTTTAAGATGTTTTAAGTCATAAGTCTCTCATTCAGAAGTCATGGAAAGTCTAAGCCTGACGTTTGTCTCGGAGACAACAGAGGACCTGGTAAAACGAGAATAGCGGAATTCTAAAAATAAATTGCAGCCAGTTTGGTAAGAACCTCCGGGTCAAAGTTATACATCGTACAAACGTGTAGAAATGATTAAAGTCATACTCTGTGTAGTGCAGAGACGTCCACATTCTGATTTGTTTTTCAGTGTGAACACGTCCTCATCTGTAATTTAGTCAATCTGATTAAATAAAATGGAATTTTTGGTGTTTTTCCTTTTCTGTTATCTGTGTGTGTGTGTGTGTGTGTGTGTGAACATTTCTGTTCCTACATTTTTCTTCTTGTGCCTAAATCCACGTGTGTGGGTGCCTTCAGAATCTTTTGCATGTTTGTTTTTGTGTTGTGCCTCCGGCAACAACATTAAGCCATTTCTAAGAGGATTCCCACTCCAATGCTCTTGCACCACTAAAACAAACACACACACACACACACACACACACACACACACACACACACACACGTTTAATACACAGTAAATGAGGTGACCTTCACTTAATACTTTCCATTTTCACCCTTAACAGTTAAATTGGAAGTATGCTGTAATTAATGTGTGTATGATACTTAAGGTTTTTCGATTGTTTCTACCTCTGTGAGATGTTCTATATTAATGTGAACATATAGTGTTTGGGCAGCATTACTGTTTTTGTGGGATTTGTAGCTGCTCATGCTGAGATTTGCTGCTGAGAGCCAAGCAAAGGCAAATCCCAGAAAGAATTGAGTGTCAGGGTTTGGTGTAATTCAGCAATACTGAAGCCGTTTTGTTTTATACAGAGCTACAAAGGCAAAGTTTCTACATATTATTACTTTTGATCTGAGAGTTTGAGGGGGATTTTATTTTATCTAAGTCTCAAAAACACTAAATCAGACAGCGATGGGTTTTGGGCATGGCTGTAATTAGCTGGGGCTAACTTTCCAGAACCAGTGATTTGGGACAAGGTTATCTAACTTAAAAGAAGTGGGATGAAATGCTGATGTGAGTATATAGTGTATCACATCCTGTTATGATACAATTATCAGCAAGCTGGCACCAGATATCAATCTTCTTAGTGAAACTTGAAGCTGTTTGAAGCAGAGAACAGTACCAGGTAATACTAAATGGCGGACAGTGGGGAATGCTAACTGGAGAGCTGGTAACACTTGCATTGAAATTAAATGGTATTGATGCACGCTGAGACCAAAATGCAGGGAATAAATTCATATTTCACACCTTTTATGCAGGTTTTTTTATCTTTTGGTTGCATGGATGCCATGATCTGTCAAAGCAGCGTGCCACGTATCGCAGAATCGCTGTGTTGTGATGCTGTTTGGATGATGTTACGTCCTTGCTGGTGTTTCGCTCTTTTCTTTGCTCTCTGCTTCATCGTGTACGTCTCCTGTGCTCCTCCGGACGAAACAGAAACGCAGACAGAGGAGAGAAAGTGACAATTAAGGTTCAAAGGAAATGCTGATGTTTCTTTGGCTGGGAAGCTTTTACTGCACTAATGTTAATGTATGTAAAAGCTTTGCTTAGATGGCTGTATTGAATTTTCAGCAGCACCACGACCTGTTCCAGGACCTCGTGGTTAAGACATTAATGAACAGGGCTTTTCTCATCTGGTTATCAAAACAAGCTGGAGAATTTGAGAGTGTGGAGGACTCTGGGGGACGAGTTGCAGGCAAGTGGAAGGATAATGCAAAAGGGCTGATATGAAAGTCATAGATCTTTGCATATTAAACAAGTTAAAGGTGTAGAGTTACATTTTATGGGATGAATGGAATATTTTAATGGCCCCTCCACCCCCTGTGAATCTGAGTTTGTAAGGCTTTCCTCATTAGTAGTAACATTAGTACCGCAAACAAAGTTTATGTTGAAACATAAACTTTGTTTTCACGTAGACTGAAGCTTCTTTTAGGGCCCTGCTTATGAAGCATTTAGAAAAGTTGGAAGTTTAACAAGCAGCATTCATAAAGAACGGCTCTGGTTGTTGTTTTTGCAGAAAATTACTCTGTAGGGACAGAAGATTTACAAATCAAAATTCCTTATGGGAAGTGCTATAAGAAAAGGAAATATAAGACAGGAAGTCAGGCTCTCTCGTCATCTTGTCTGTACTTTCCACCACTGGTATTGATTATATACTAACCTTTCTCTCCCTGTAGAGCTCCTCATCTAAAAATACCTCTGTAGTCTGACTCTAAACACTGTTTGTCTGTATATTTGTCCTTGCAGGCTTGTCTGTGTGTTCACGCCTTTGTTCACTTATCTATCTTTATCTCCGTAGCTAAATGATATTTTGGCTAAAAGCTTTTTTCCCCATCATCTGACACACATTCTCAGCCATCTGTGGCTGCTCCATTTGTGTGCTCTGTTATAGCAGTAAAAAAAATCTATAATAGGGAGTCGAGATGCTCGAGCGGAAGAAATGGAGTCACGTTATTGTGCATTTGAATCCACGTCATGTTCTCTATATTTATGCATGTGTATCATTATATCAGTTATCATGCTTCCTTTTAGTTTATTAAATGTGCTTGTTTTGGTTTGCTGTGAAAATATGCTGAATTTTTTGATGTGCTTATTTTCAGTATTTAATTGAATGACTCACTGGGAGAAGGTTTATATTAAAAATAAATGTGCGCACGTCTGTTGCAGAGTTGTTGCGGAGCCGTTTTGAGGAGCAGGGGCTTCTGCAAGGAGACTGCCGAGGGTTTGAACCCCACCTCACCATTATGAAGCTGTCCAGAGCTTCAAAACTCCGATCTCAGGTTTGTGTTGTTTTTAATAAAAAGCTGCTTTTAACGACACCATCTGCACTGGTGCTTCTCCCTCCCCTTCCTCTCAGAAGCTGTTAAAATGTTGCAGCTGTAGGTAAATGTCACATTGTGGCTCCAGCAGAAACTGATAATGGGCATTAGAATTAATAACTAAGAAGAAATTTGAATTTATATCACTTTAGAGTTCGTGATGACTACTGTAAAGGTTAAGGGCCAAACACCAAGAAGAGAGAGGAGATAAATAAAGAAGATATGAAAGATGGTTGAGGGTGGATGATAAGGGAAGAAGAATTATAGCATCTATCTCGTTCCCTCTGACACTTTATCTTACCTTATCCTTCCTGGTGCCTGCCGGGCGGCGTACTTGTCTTCTTCCTGTCAGTGCGTTTGTGTGCGTGCAGAAATTTCACTTTGTTTATCGCAACCTGTGACTAATACGACTTCCTTTCTCCTTTGTCTCTCTCAGGGTATAAAGCGTGTGGACCCGGCCCTTTACTCCAACTACACTGACAAGTAGGTACTTTGTTTCTCATACAATGGAAAATTCATAATCTGCACAGCACATTATAAGGTTTGGACTTCTTGTGCAGTGGGGCCATTGTAAGACTCACACAGCAGCTATAGATGACACGGTGCTTGAACATTATGGCATCTTGTAATGTTTTGACTCAGTTTTTGTGGTTTTTAAGATGCAAATTTACACAGAAACCTAGTGTACCATATATTTAAAGCCATCTCCCTGGTGCAAAATACATTTGACATCTGATCACTCCAGCATGAGAATAGTGCAGGTAATAATCCTTTGAATTCCCAGCTTACGAGTGCTCATCCTCTCTCTCCCACCTGCTGCGTGTGAAAAAGGCTTAAATTTGGCTGTCACCCCCGCTGCTCTTTGCCATCATGCGACTATATGACTGACATCTGCCTTTATTATCTGCTGGAGGCCTCAGTGCTCGCTGCGTCTTTATCTTCTGTCATTGTGACTGTTTTTCGTTTCATCACCACAGATTCTTTGGAGATCAGACGGTGGAGCGGGTGGATCTTTGTTCTATGTTGAAGAAGAAGCAGCAAGATGGATATTACCACACTGAAACGTCACTACAGCTCGGTTAGTAAAGGCACAAACTCACACAGTTATTTTTGATGCTCGTTTTGTTGTGTCAGAGGCAAAACTGAACCACCGGAGGGCGCTGTCAGCTCACATGAGAGTCTCAACAATTTGGTTTTCATAGCTGTGGGTAAAATGTGCTCACAGCAACAACAGTTTGGCTTAATATTTTTGTAATTTGAGAAGTGAACTGGAGCTCAGTTTTGTTATTCATTAGAATGAGGATTTGGTGGTTTTGCTGATTTTATCTGCAGTTTTTTCATTTTCTTGCTACTTGCTGTTGTTGTTAGTGGTTTGATCAGTTTTCTTTTTTATTCTAAGGGGATTTGTGTAACACCGTCAAACTTCAAGTACTTAGCAGAACTTAAAAGAGAGGCACAGTGGTTTAATCAAACACAGCAGTGTTACACAAGAGAGCTAATTTCCATTTTAGCCATTACCACCCAGCTGTGTATTAACGCCTGCCGGGTCTTTGAAAACTTGGCGGCGGTAGAGAATAATGACTCAAATTTCCTCTAAATGTAAGAAGTAATGGAAGGTTTCTGCTTTAAAAACTTAAGCAGTTTCATTACTGTGAGTAGAACATGTAAAAATGTGAGTGTGCAAAACATGAAGGGGAATGGCTCATGCTTTTAGTTCGGTTTGATGTGAATCGCGTAGAATAATTCTTGTGCCCGTTCAGCTCCTTTGTCATTGATGTCGTGCTGTTTATTACTCTGTAGCCAGATATGATTTGAGACGGCACTGTCGACTTGGGACGCTGCCAGGCTGTCAGTACGTTTGTGCTCTTCTTGTCTAGCAGCTACCGGGAGTCGACAGGGAATTGTGTTTAGAGGAAAACGTGTCTTTTAAAGGATTACTTCCATCAGTTTCGTCTGTCTGGGATAAAACAAATTGCCGTGATTAGTTTGTGAGCGGCCACTTCTTGTCATCCGTCATTGAAAAACAATAGACTGATAGTCCTCACATGATGAGATGAGATTGGAGACATTTTGTTATTAAAAAATGAAAAAAAAAAAAGATGTTAAATTATTGTAATCATTTAATCTGCTTTTAGAAACAAAATGAAAATGTGCCCCTCGGCTCTGAAATACCAACAAAGCAACATTCTGTACTTAGATTAGAAGCACAAATGCTTCTCTCAGGGTCATTTATGGTGCTTTTCATAAAACATCCATCATGTAGTTTTAAGCTGTGACTGATTAGTGTTTCAATCTGCCAACAAAGAAGTCTTAACTTGAGAAACTCTGCTGACCTAATTAATGTGGTCTGTGGTTCAATGAAAATCACTTGTGTGATAATTAAAAAACCAAATAAATATTCAGTTAGTTTCACGGTGGGATGGAAACACTGAGTGACTTGTTTCTGTGCATTGGCCACATGTTTTTCTATTATGAGTAGGATTCACCGAGGAGCCACACCAGTGGTATCACAGTATTTAACGCCCTACGTGACGGGTCACCTGTGATGCTTCATAATATCTGTGAGTAAATGTGAAAGGTACCCCAAGAAAGCTGGAGGAAAAGATGAATGAAGTGCTGAATTTAATGACTGATGACCCTCTTTTCAAATAACATTGAGTTGATTAAATTAGCAAATGCTGGATGCAGCTTGCAGTATAAAATATGGTTTGAGTGCTGGGTAAGAACATAAACCACCTGGTGTCACCCACTTGTTTGTGAAGTCCTGTTTTGAAGCTTTTAGATGTTTTCACGAAAACCTGATGCGATGAGAAGAGGCAGGTCTGAGTGTGAAACCGCATGCTCTTCGACTAACAACTTGTCAATCACAAGTTCTTATTTTGTGATTGTTGCAAACCCGAAATAATCCTTTCTTAACACAGTATTACCAGAATTTGCAAAATCTTAAAAAATGATCCGACTAACTAATGAGCGACTGAGCCCATTAACTCATCAGGTGTTTACAGAAGCCGTTTTCCCGACTTCTATAGGTAGAGAAGTCTTTTTGCAACCACGCAAATCAGCCCCTTTGCCTTGGTTTCACCCAGACGTTACATTCATGTTTTAAGTGTAGCAGAAAACCTAAACAGTCATTAAAAAGCAGATAAAAGCATCAAAATTTGGGGTCTGAACCAGATGCCATCAAGTAAAACAGGTCTGAAGTACTGAAGGAAGATTCATGGTGGATTTCATCTTCGTGTTTCAGATGAAAGGATCCACTGAATATCTCATTTCTCTTGGCTTCAAAGCAGCTCCATAATTATTATATTCATAATGTTGTTACCAGTAACCCTTTCCCTTACAATATTTACTTCAGTAGAAATATTTATATATTTTTATGACTCAGTCTCAGTCATGAGTCTGAAATAAAGTTTGGCTCTGAAAAGTGGAATAAACTTTAGTTAGGGTATTTTGCAGAAAGCTCTCACAAGAAAAAGCACTCCGATATGTCGTCACACCAAAATTTGTCCTACCCTTAGTTACCATGGAGTTAACAGGAGTTGTGTATACCTTAGTCTCACACACAAGCACTTCCTAAGTCTCGCTGTCAAGTATCTGCGGTAATTGCTGTGTATGCGTGAGTGTGTGTGTGTGTGAGTGAGAGAGCTGTCAGTGTAACTAGGCTGTCACAATGTTTTGTGGATCACTGGGCTGTCTGTGAGAGACAAAGAGCGTGCGTGTGTGTGTGTGTGTGTGTGTGTGTGTGTGTGTGTGTGTGTGTGTGTGTGTGTGTGTGTGTGTGTGTGTGTGGGAGTGAGAAACTGTCAAGGGGAGGGGGTGTTTACCTCACACTTCACATCATCAAAAAGCTTGTGTTTTTTTGTCAAGTGTTTTTCCAAAACAGCGCTTATTTAAAATGTATGAAAGTGGGGGAAAATATTGCATCCATTGCTCTGATGTTACCATGCAGCCTGCACACTGAATGTTACAGTGAGGAGAGTTTAAATATGATGTGATACTGCTCGCTGTGTGTGAGCAAAGTGCTAGGAAAGGCAGGATTTAAGTGGATGAGTCCCTCAAGCTTAGAGGTTACGTAAGCTTTAAACCGAGACTATGTAAACTTTAAGAGAAAAACAAAATCGTCCTCGTACAAACTAAGAACTACAATAACTCAGCTGAAGCTGTAGTGATGTTTTGTACTGTGCAAAGTCTCGCGGTCTCACTGCTGCCATTCAACAAGCCTTTAATAATGAAAATAGTGACCTACAAACAACTGCAACAAAAAGAGATGGGAGCCCCGGCTAAAACACGCAGAAGAAGACCATGAACCAACCTCAGAGCGGGCTGGCGGATTCAAGCTTCTCCCCTAAACTACTTTTAGTCCATCAGGACTAATACACAACACTAAACACTTAATACACAAACTGTAAAAGCCACATAAAGATAAAGCCGGTGCTGATGGAGGTGAGGGAGGAGTAAATTGCGACAAAGACGCCAAATGCTGACCACCATGCTCGGCCTTCTCTGGGTTTTGGAACCCAACTTTGTGAGCACAGTAACTTAAGAACAAGGGAACTTAGGGTTTTCAAATTGATGCCATAGGTGCATCTACTAAAAATCTCTGACGAGTTCAAATCTCACTTACCTCGATGTCAAAAACAAGTTCTGAGGTTTTCTGAAAATGTTGTAAATGCGATAACTCAAGGTAGCACTG
Source organism: Aulonocara stuartgranti (assembly GCF_965226115.1). NCBI lineage: Eukaryota > Metazoa > Chordata > Actinopteri > Cichliformes > Cichlidae > Aulonocara > Aulonocara stuartgranti. The sequence goes on along the minus strand of NC_138951.1, from coordinate 6,785,190 downwards.
GTGTCTGTCAGTATTCTTTTTAAAGTGTTGTATATTTGTGACAGCTGTTAACGTCGTCACCTAACTAAACACCCTAACTCATGGAGGAAAACCCACTTTATGACTCAGAATTCACTCATTGGACTCTTACGTGCAGACAGAACAATGCTGACCATAATCACAGCTTCACCAACACGAGACAGAAATCTGACATGAGACCTTAGCATATTTTTAGATCGCTATAACCGGGCTACTTGTTGCAACACTGAGAGCAAGATGACAGTCTGTACCACAAAAGTCCTCTCCTCTGAGCATCGATAGTGTTTGATTTTATTCTGTAGCAAACCAGGATGGATGGATGCCCTCCAAAGCACACTGTGGTTTTTTTATGTTTAAAAACAGAGTTTCTTCATTTTCCCACAAACCACTCAAACACACCAACAAACCAATACTTTTTTTTTTTTTCATTTTGCTGCCAGCCATGGTACAACAGCAGCATTAAGAGCAGAAATGTTGTGTATGATGGATCTACTTATACCAGTGCACAACAATGGCAGAATTGAAGCAGTTAAGAAAAACAAACTATTCATCTTCCCAAACACCTGTGGTTTAAGAGTGACCGGCATCCGCACGAACACTTGAAATCTTTAAAGCAAAGAACACATGATGAGCAGCGTGTGTCATCACTCTCTCTGTAGGAGAGCAATTATTCAGCCAGCACACCTGCTGCTGTCTTATGGCTCAACGGAGACGACGATGCAGCGGGAATAGACTTGGCACTTCAACCGTATTTCAAATGGGAAATCGCTAATAACGTGGCTAATTTAAAGTGGAGCTTTATCGCATACTGTTAGTTTTCATCAAGGCCTTGTACTTGAGTTGCTTACAAAATATTGCATAAAATATCATAATGCGTTGCAGGTGATAGCAGTAGTTTGGTGTCTATTGCTATTGATTATAGCGTCCGATGAACTGGTCGGGCTTGTTCTCCTCTACATCCGTGTTTCTCACGGGAAATGATTATTTGATCATTTCCTGCTGAATTTGAAAGTTTGCTCATTTACAAAGAGATGAACAGTCTCGGTTTAATTTTAATGGAAAGACAGAATATCAACTAAAAATCCAGAAAAACCCTAACACATTCAAGTTATAAATTGATTGGTAAAAAACATAAAATCCAGAATTATTCAGGCTCTCATTCTGTGGTTTTTTTGTTTGTTTTTTTGTCTGGTGGGGCACAGTGGTCAGAGTCTGTATGTGTATATCTTAATCCCATAATCCACACTACAACATAATCCACTACAGAGCTCATTGAATGTAATCTAAAAGGGCATCTTTTTATGTTTGAGGAAGCAACACTGTACAGAGTGCAAGAACAAAGAGTGAAGGGGGGGATTTTTGTTGCCTGTTGTAATGTTCTTAAGTTGTATACTTTTATGTTTTCGGTAGAGATCAGTTTGTCGTGGCGGTTACAGTTTAGTAGTACAGGTCCTGAAGCAAGCAGGGATTTCATGCAACAGGGAGCAACTGGTTTGTGTTTGCAGTGTTGCCAAAGAAGCCGATAGTGCCTAATACATACAGCAAAGTGAAGTGCAAACAGTGAGGCTCACGCCACATAGTTAAAAATAAGAAAAACTATGTTATTTGCTTTCAACTCACCTGCACATGAAAAAATAATTTCATCAATCAATACAGGAAATAGTTAAAAAGATACTGTGTAGAGTTTGTGTTGCAGATGTAATATAAAACAAATGGTCTGATTTTACAAAAATCTGACATGTTTATCTGACTTATTTTGTTCTGTGGCGGCCAGAGAATAAATGGAAAAGCTGTTTGTGCACTTTTGTTTGGACAGGCGCTAAAAGTTCAGCACGAAGATACCAAAAAACACTTGAGTCTCTTCTCGTTCGCTTTCCACTCGCTGGCCTGTTGGAATGTGACATAAATTTAAGCCACGGAGTCAAAACAATGAAAGAAGTCTGTGTGCGTGTGTTGAAAAGTGTCCTCATCACTCGTGATGTCACTACAAAATGTGCCTGGAACATTTAAACTGTTATACTTATCCTGATTTTTTTTTTTTAATCCCCCCCTAGAGGTAGAACAGTTTCCCATTAATATGTAGTTACAGCCAAGGGAAGTCGAGCCTATAATAAAAGCAGCCTTACATAGGAGATGGTCAGTGTATTATTTCCAGTCTGTGTCTGTGGAGGTAGAATAATAGGTCTAGGTCAACTCGGGACCTTTTGGTATTTACAGTATTCAGCTTTATGTACAGACACCCAAATAAATGGGTGTAAATGCTTATTAACAGGCATGCACAGACTAGAAGTGCTCAGCAGCACTGTGGGACTGCGTGCACATGGACTCAAGAAGGTGCTTTGTTGCTCTCTGACCCTTTGCTGTTTTGTTAAGATAAGGTTACTCACTTCTGTACAGACTGTGCTGCATGTTTTTTTCTTCTTCTATGAAGTAACTCTTTGGCAGTGCTCGTTTTCCACTCAGCAGCTACACAGACTGATGACGCAGTTTTGTTAATTTGAGTGTAAGTGGGCTAATTTCTCTCTGGAGAAATATTGAATCAGGGGTTTACAATATTTAAAGGATGAAAATTGAGCTGTAAAGAGTTTAACGGCATTCAGGGACCGCTGATGTTTTGAACATTTAAGAGTTTCGTTGGATGGATTATTATTATTATTTATTTATTTATTTATTTTTTACTCCTCTGGTTTGTAGAAGCCACAAGGACGGGTAGGTCCGCTGAATCTTATCTGCCTTGCATTTGTTGAAAGACACATGCCAAACATTCGAGTGCAGGGACCATGGAAAAATGCTTTTTTTTTTGGAATTACTTGGGTAGTGGTTCATTGTTTGATGGCACTAAGCAGATAATTTAGATTTCCTCCCCTTCTTTCTCATCTTTTGTTACAAGTTGCGTTTTTATGGCTGTCGCTACTGCTTTAAAAGCAGTGATCAGTGTCCTTATTTGACTGGAAGCACAACAATTATGGGTACGCTAGGGAAATAAAACAGTAAAAACAAACAAGCCTTAATTATACTAAAGGCTCTCACTGTTAATGCTTAAGTCTTCCCGTGTGGTAATATTGGCACATCCGCCTGGCTCTGTTTCTAATAATTGATTTAATTTAATATAGACTACCTCTCTTCCTGTACACGCCTCCTCCTCTGTAATTCCTTGTAAGAAGGGAAGATATGAGTGTCTGTTATACTGGAGCATCTGTGTAAGGCCTTCGATTTAGTGCTATATAGCGCCATCTCATAAAACAGAGGTATTGCCAATTTTGGTGTGACCAGCATAATTTATACTTAAGTAACTCTGTGTTTACAAGGGAGGAAAACATAATTGTACAAAAATAAAAATGTAAACAATTTTCATGTAATCATAAATGTCTCATTCAAGTTTTTTTTCTTCTTGTGCACCTTTCACTGCTTTCAGAGACACTTTTAAATCGCAACCTGGAAATCTTTTTGCATGAACATTTCTAGAGCACACTTTAGGATCCTTTCACACCTGCAGTTTTTAGTCCCTTTCAAATTGAGCTCTGGTTCATTTGAGCAGGTGTGAACACTCAGGTGCTCACCAAAAGAACAGCACCAAGACCATGTACTCCAAGGCAATCCAACCTTAATCTGAAACAGCTACTAGGGGTTTGTTGCAAGACTGAGCTAAGAAAAACTTTCCGTAGCCATGTGTGCTGTGTATTCTGGGATGTGGCAAGGGACTATAGTACACTATAATTTAAGTATACACAGTATACTTCTTAATAGTACAGAACTTAGCATCTTCTTCCTCTATTTATTTTTGTTGCTCCCGCCTCAGACACATCTGGCCAATAAGCCGATTGAACATTCACACATTGTTTGTAGTGACGCCTTTAGGTTCGCGTGGAGATCACTTGGATGTTTCTCTGTGAAAAGAAACCAAGTCACAGGGAAAAGCTACAAGTTTCCAAACTTATCAACTGATTCGGACCAGAGTAAGCAAACTATTGGTGTGAAACTTCTCCTTCAAGCTGACCTGATTTTTGTGTGGCAAAGTGGGTCTCTGGCTTTGACCCAGCATGTTTCAGTTGAGGTCCACAGTTCAATCGCAGTCAATCCAGCGACACCAAGTTGTGCCACAATTTAAGTTGTGCTCTGTGAATTTGTTCCCTAGGATGAAAATGTCTTGAAGCATGTAAACCTTGCAGTGGGAACCAGAGATGGGCAGTAACGCATTACTTGGAGAGTAACGCGTTACTGTAATCTGATTACTTTTTTCAAGTAACGAGTAAAGTAAGGGATTACTATTGCAAAAACGGTAATTAGATTGCCGTTACTTTCCCGTAGGAACACTGCGTTACTAAAACCGTGATTTTTTTTTTTGCAAGAATGTCTCTTGACAGTGACGTAAGTGAGTGCGACGTTCGTGACAACAGCTGTGTGCAGATCAACAATGGATCATATATCGAGTACGGGAGAGAGTATGAGCGTGCAGCGTTTAAAACGTGGAAGTACTGACCTTACTTTGAGTTTGATTCCATAAAAAGTGACAAAAACATTAGCGTCCGTTGTGCGTGGGAAGAAAACTTCTTTTTTACACCGAAAAAACCCCTAAACAAGCTCCGAGTGCGCAACGACTTAAATTCAAATTCAAATTCAAATTCAAATTTTTATTTGTCACGTACACAGTCATACACAGTACGATATGTAGTGAAATGCTTGGACAACTGCTCGTGACCTAAAGAAAACAAAAAAGGAAAAGGCTATGAATAAGATAGGAAATAAATATGAAAAATTAAAAAGGGTAAATTTAACTAGGAAGGAATAAAATATAAATTAAGGTTAAAAATGAAATAACTGTACAACACAAATTAGAATGAAGGGTAAATTTAACTGGGAAGAATAAGATAAAGATAAATATATAAATTAAAGTTGAAAATAAAATAACTGTACAACAAAATACACAATATAGAACTATATAAGAATGTATGAAGAAATCTAAATATAAATAAATATATACACAATAACAGCAGCTGTACAAGTATTAACCGGAAATGAAGAATATAGTGACCAGTGTTGTGCAAAACCAAAGTCCAGAAAGTCCAGTGTGTGTGTAAGAACTGTATGTGTGGGTCAGTACTGTGTGGTGGTGTGATTGAGAGACCATATCGCCTGCGGGAAGAAGCTCCTCCTCAGTCTCTCTGTGTTGGTCTTCAGGGAGCGGAATCGCTTTCCTGACCTCAGCAGAGAGAACAGTCTGTTGTTGGGATGGCTGAGGTCCTTCACGATCTTCCTGGCCTTGGTCCAGCACCGCCTGCTGTAGATTGAGTGCAGGTCAGGGAGCTCGGAGCGGATGGTGCGCTCAGCTGACCGCACAACCCTCTCTAGAGCTCGTCTGTCCTGCATGGTGCTGTTCCCGAACCAGGTTAAGATGTTTCCCGCCAGGATGCTCTCTATGGTGCACGAGTAAAAGTTAATGGGAAATTCACAGAGAAACTCGCGGATTCTTCACCTGACCGCTGTGGCACACCTGCACCAGAGCACACCTCCGCCTACCCCACTCCTGCTTTACAGGTGAAAATATTTATATTCTGCTGTGTTTTACTTGCATCTATTTGAAAAGAGTGTAAACGCAAAAATATTTTATTTTATGCGCTGGAATGTGCAGAAAATAGGTTTAAATGTTAAACTACTTTCTTCAAGTCAGAGAATGTTGCATATAATTTAATTTTTGCTTGATGCATAAAGTTAAAAGATTAAAACTGATAAAACAAGTTTAAAAAAGAGATTTTTCCATTTGATTCCATTTTGTATGATGGATTATGTAGAAAAAGTAGAATTGGGCTGACAGATCTATCGCTTTATTACCTATTCAGGTTGTAAATCGTGTTTTTAAAAAGTAGCTAAGTAACTAAGTAATTAATTACTTTTGAAAATAATTAATCAGTAAAGTAATGGGATTACTTTTTTGAGGAAGTAATCAGTAATTAGTTACTGATTACTTTTTTCAAGTAACTTGACCAACACTGGTGGGAACCTAGAAGAATACCATCGACTCGCCAGATTTACCTCTCTTCAAGTTCCCCTGAAATAAAAATCCAGTTAAAGGATCACCAGTTTGACACACTGGAGAAAAACGACTATTAATCAAAGTTTAAAGGCAGCGAACGAGCAATGCTAAAGCTGAACCATAGGGACTACTGAGGTTGACCTTGAAGGGGAGTTCAGCCCGATTTAAATCAGGCATTGTACACAGTCAGATTACACAATATTAGTCCAATGATCGCAGAACAGTAAAACAGATGCTTGTTTTATTGCATGCTGTGTTACTACTAGAAGTAAACTATAAGACAACTGTCCATCATCTGGGAACAACATCATTTTCTCAGCTAGTCTGACAAATTCTGCAGAGTGTCATAGTCCCGACGAATACCATGAGAATATGTTGACGAGGAAGAGCGCGGACGTTGACAGTGCTGCCATGATTAACACCCCCTTCACAATCACCTTTGTCCTTCATGCACACTATGAAAATCCAAGCTGTCGTATGAGGGTCTAGTCTTGTCTCATGGCCAAGTAGCAGTTTCTTGACTCTCACTGCTGTATCTGACATCTTGAAAGAAAAAAATATCATGTACTATGATCCTGGAATTACACATTATACCAGATAACAAGGCTCCAGCATCAAGCAGGCCCTGCCAGGAATTTTTCAGATGTTAAAAAAGAACGGTAAAGCTTATGTGCGGCACACAGGTATGTTATCTCAGGTCGACATCTGAATCTGTAGGGAGCGCAGCAAACTATAAGCACCTGACAATTTGCAGTAGTGAACGCTAAGAGGATAGCAGGTGTGTTGGAGCAAGATAAAGGAGATGAGAATAGAGAAGGAGAAAGGAATCAAATAATCCGGCCAAATAGATGGGAGGATGGAAGCACAGCAGAAAGAGATTGAAAAGGAGAGAGCAAGAAATAAGTGAGATTAATCGAGAACGATAAATGAGTGTGGGAAGAGAATGGAAAGGCAGAGGAGAGAGGAACGGGCTTGCACAATCAGTAGAATTAAATAGATCGTGCGGATGGAAAGGGCAGATAGGTAGGCCAGACAGATGGTGAGAGAAAATTGGAGATGTGAGTGAAGATGACATTAAACAGACAACCGAATTGAAGCTTGATTTAAAAGGCGAGGTGGAGGAGGCTCGGTCGAGCTAAGGAGACACTGCAATGACAAGAGGGACTGGCAAAAGATGCACAACTGGGTAGTGGCTTTCAAAAAAAATTAAAAGAATGCTTTTTAATCAGAGTTTAGCATCAAGTCAATTAAATGTCTCAGATACAAATCTACTTAATCAAGTTGGAGAAACAGGAACAGAATTGGTTTTACAGTTGGAGGCCACTGACAATTTTTTTTCCTTTCTCATCTTTTCTGACTGTTTTTCACCTGTTTTGCATTTGGCTAGGGTCAGTGTGACTACTGGTAGCATGAGGTGATCCCGGGACCCTGCAGAGGCTGTACAGGTAGTCAATCTCCTCCAGGATGACACATCATTACTCCATAAGCATGGAGTCTCAAGAGCACGGAGAGGTGCCAGAACACAGGCAGTTAGTCGAGGAGAACTGGACAAGGCTGCGAAAAGTTCTTAACCCATCAACAGGACCAGTATCTGCTCCTTTGTGAAAGGAGGAACAGGATGAGCACTGCTAGAACTACAAAATGATCTGCAGGACACTGGTGGACATCTCTCTGACCAGACAATCAGAAACAGACTTCATGAGGGTGGACTGATGTCTGAATGTCCGCTAGTGAACCTGGCCGTGTCAAGCCTGTTTGCCACAGAATACCAGACCTGGCAGGTCGACCACTGGCGTCCTGTGCTTTTCACAAATGAGAGAAGGTTCACGCTGAGCACATGTGACAGACGAGAAAGCGTTTGGAGACTGTAACATCGTTCAGCATGACCGGTTTGGTGGTGGGTCAGTGATGGTCTGGTGAAGCATGTCCATGTAGGGACGCACATTCCTCCACAGCCTAGGCAACGGCACCCTGCCTGCCATTAGGTATCAGGATGGAATCCTTGGGCCTTCTGTCAGATTCTAACCTGGCTTCATCTTGGTGCTCTACAATGTCTGGCTTTATTTGGCAAGAATATGTAGATAGTTCCTGGAGAATGAAGGAATTGATACCACTGATTGCAATAGAACACCTCTGGGACATGATGTTTGATTCAATCCAACAACACCAGGCTGCTGATTTCTTCATATGCATGTGTACTTGTGAAATATTCAAGATTAAAATACAAAAGAGAATTGTGTTACTTACCTAGATATTACCATAATACTTACCATAATTTATGTCTTTCTGGTGCATATCCAATTGCCAGAACCATGTTACTACATGTTACTTTGGGGGAAAAAACATTACCAAAATGACATTTGCAAACAGCCTGAGGGTTTCACATAGTAGTATTGTATGATTGAGTGAAAGAAGCTCCACCAGCCTGTGAATGAGTAAATACAGATCCCAGCTCAATGGACAGTTTGTTTATTGGAGTGTGAGTGAACGCTGATGGAGCGAGCACGTGAAAAATGCTACTTTACATTAGTTTCACCAAATTGATTCAACACAACAAACAATCGAACATCATAACAAGGCCCGTGTGTGGGAGAGGGATGTGCTACTTTAGACGAGCAAACAGGCTACATTATAGCAGCCAAAGTAAAGTGAATTTATGTGGTGTTTTCTGTCTAAATAAAACAGACAATTAGAAAAACCTCATCTGTCGGTACTGTGGAAAGACCACATTATCCACTAAAAAGGCCATTTGGTTTTGTGTTCAGTCTTGGCTGAAATGTGCAATGCAGATGAGTAATCTTTTTTTTTTTTCCTTTTTAGGTTGATAAGTAGTTTGAGTTTTTATGGTAAAAATCCTACCTCGTGGCGACCGCGCCAGGAGAGCAGTAATCTGTAAATCTGCACCTCTGTGCTGAATAGTTCTCATCTTCTTTGCAGTGAAAGATGATTTATAATTTACCTTCCTGTAGCTTTAGTTTACCTTAGCAGCAATAAGATAACTTTCAGTTTGTTCATACTGAATAGATGGAGAGGTGTTGGTTTGATTTACGTATTTGAAATGCCAAATTATGTGACCAAATGTTTATAGTAATGCTACATAAATAAGTATTGGTTGATTTTATTGAAATGCCAGGTGTGTTACACAGTCTTACATAACTGTGGGCACGTGTATAGATAATCACATAGCATTGATAACAACAGGCTCTCAATAGGGCTCGGTTATCTAAAGTATGCAGTTGTCTTGTTTGCTTTGTGTGCATAACCTGTCTTGTGACAAAGTGCTGAGGCACCATGAGTTCAGATCAGCTAAACAAAGTCCACACTGTGTCTTTTTCTTTTCTTTTTTTTAGCTATTGCTGTGTGTGCACTGTGAGGCTTAAATGGAAGAGTACTTAAGATACCACCAATAACCCCAACTGTTTTTATGGTTTAACATGCGGAGAATAAATGTGTTCTTCTGGGATAAAACGTCCTCACATCGCTTTTTGTTTGCATAAGTAACCCTGTAGCTAACCCTGAACATCTGACATTAAAAAGCCCAAAATCAATACCAAGCGTTGCGTGTACACATACTGTATTGTTATGGTGTAACTGATACTCAATAGAAATCAAGGCAAATCAATAAAAACACCTCCTCACAGCTGCGAGTGTTTGTGTGAAACGTGGCAGCTGTGAGCTGAATTCTTCTGATAGAAAAAAGCTCCACTGTCTACTTATGCAGCTGAGCTCAGCTTATAAAGCTCCACAATGCACATGGTTTACGTGTGTGTGTGTGTGTGTGTGTGTGTGTGTGTGTGTGTGTGTGTGTGTGTGTGTGTGTGTGTGTGTGTGTGTGTGTGTGTGTGTGTGTGTGTGTCCTTTAACACATCTCCCCTTACCCTTAGCTCTTGTGTGTAATCCACCATTAATGCTGGAGGGTAGAGGTGTGCTTTTAACAATCACTTGCAGCTAGAAAAACGCGTCCCTGGAACTGGTGGAGAGTAATTTATTACTCAACTCCCTTCAGAGCTTCTGAAGGGAGTTGTTGAGGACACTTGAATGCACCCTTATGTTTTTATAAGTCGTGTGTCGTGTGTGTAATCACTCTCCTTCATGAATCCTCATTGTTTCACACAGTCGTCTGCGTAGCAGCAAAGTGCTTCCAACAAAGACGGCTAGAAATTTTAGCTTAACACTTGTTTGCCTGTAATTTGACTTTGCTTTTGTTGTTTTTTTTTTCCCCCCCATATTGATGTAAGTTACATTGACATAAGACTGAAAAACAAAATCAAAAATTCTTTGAATATGGAAGCCACAGCCGTGAAGACCAACAGAACAGTTGGTGAGGCCCTGGCAGCCTCCGGTTGCTGGAGAAAAATGTTTATAGATTTTCATGGTCACCTGTAGTTTCCATGGAAGATGCGCACGTGATTTCAAACACTTACTAACTAACCACAGAGTGGTATTGCAACTTGAAAACATGCAAGGGGAGGTGTTGGTGTTTGACCCATCCAGTTGAGACCTTAAGTTTAGGGAGAATGAGGCTCCTCACTCACCTTATTTAAATTTGTCTGATGTACCTCTGAAAATAGACTCCTTGTGCACCTCTGGATGGTTTCTGGATCTGTGGTGCACACTGAATCGGTTTCCTTATTTTAAACAAACAACTCTTTAACTTTAATTTCATTGTGGAGTATAGGGTGAAGTTGTAGAAAGGAAAATCTGGCAGGTGAAGCTGGTGGTGAACAAGGATTGTGTTGGCAAGGCTTAAAAGATACATAACACACGTACTGGCACACAGCACAGATCATGCAGCGTGATACTCGTGCTCCTGGTTGTAATCTTACCTTGATTACAGCTGTTTGGTCTCTGCCTTATACCTGGAGGCCCAGTTCTCATCACCATCCTCATGTAAAATTGATCCTTGCTTCTCTACTTTTTGCAGATTGCATGTTGGCTTGCAGAGCTAGAAAGTAGGATTATACGTACGTGGATATAATTTCTTTAGCAGCCCACCGTTTTGATTTAGGTGTGAGTTTCCACAGAGAAAGTGTTACAGGGATCATGCGCGTCCATATTTTGTGTTTTGTGCCCTGAGAACAACTTCATTAAAACAGGCACAATCTGATGGTCTGTTTTGACTCTGTTGGTCATTATCATAATCCATTTTCACAGATGGATGAAGCAAAACATTTTTTTTCTTTGCTGGAATAGTTGCAATGCCTGCAATGCCTGAGCTCCATCTGCGATCCTTCTTTGAGGTCAGTGCCTTTGAATGTAGGACCTCACGCTCACCTGAAAGAGGAGCAGGAACATCTGCATTTTTAGGCACCATAATGCACATTACATCATCGCTGTCGAGCAGCTTTCTTTTTATAAATATTGAAAAACCTGCTGACATCATCGAGCTGGATTAAGCCAAGACCAAGAGATGTACTCGTTAAAGATAAGCACAAGAAACCAATCAATTCACAGACGATACTTTTCACTTATCACTCCTAACAGATGTCACGGCACATAAATCTGCATGCACCTCAGTTCAATACATTTTTTAGTATAGAAGAAACAGGAAATCTATACATAGTAATGTAAAAATGATGTTTTTACCATTTATAAGGAATATAAATATTAATAAGTGTCTGAAAGGCCAAAAGTCTTAACCATAATAGCATGGAAATGCTGGCATAGGAAAGAAATGGAAAAAGAAATCTCAATAGTACACGTAATAGTACATCTTCTCCCGTTAAAGAGTTACTGTCAATGATGAAACACTACCTAAGTTAGTTTACATTTCTTCAGTATTGAACAGCAGAAATTCAAACTTTTTAAAATTATGACAAATTGCAAAATGCTTAGCAGCGTCTCTAATAAAACCTCTGTAACTTCGCTTCAGCAGCATCAGGTAATGTTCATATGCTGAGTCATGTTTTCTTCCGTTTTTGTTCTACTGCAGAATATTTTTAAGGTTATCTGCTATAAAAAGCCAGGCCAGGAAAATCTCCTTCATATTTTTCTGTTTTATCCTCAGTTACTTTGATACGAAGGCATCTGCTGTGATGCTTACACCTCTGATGAAGTCTCACAAGTGTCAGTACTGATAAATGATCAGAATTATAATATTTCTAACTGTCTTAGGTAGAGCTGGGCAATATGACGATATATATCGTGTGGACGATAGAAAAGTGTCTATCGTGCCATTTGTCTTCTATCGTTTCTAACCTAATTTTATAAATTATTACATAAAATATATCATTAACACTTTAAAGCCGGTCGGAGTGGGCACGCTCCGTTTTGCCTAATTATTTTTAAATCCCTGTATAACTGGAACCATGTAAGCTAGGGCAATAATTTTTTTTGCATATGAAACCGGAGGAGTTCTACTTACATCTTGGGGCGATCGTGGAGTTCGCCTTGTAATCGGAAGGTTGCCGGTTCGAGCCCCGGCTTGGACAGTCTTGGTCGTTGTGTCCTCGGGCAAGACTCTTCACCCGTTGCCTACTGGTGGTGGTCAGAGGGCCCGGTGGCGCCGGTGTCCGGCAGCCTCGCCTCTGTCAGTGCGACCCAGGGCGGCTGTGGCTACAGTGTAGCTTGCCATCACCAGTGTGTGAATGTGTGTGTGAATGGGTGGATGACTGAATGTGTAAAGTGCTTTGGGGTCCTTAGGGACTAGAAAAGTGCTATACAAATACAGGCCATTTCAATCTTATGCTACCAGCTTGTCCTAGGTCACTGTTTCCTTCCACATATAGCTTTGCAAAAATTGCATAAAAAGCACTTGCAGCAACAAAAACATAATATTCTAGAAACACGCTTTTCCGATCAGCTTTTCATAACACTTCCTATGTTGGAAGTGTTGTTGTTGGTCAGCGTGAACTATCGCATGTCCGCCATTACCTGCCCGGAACCGGAAGTGATGTCATTTTTGCGGAAAATGTAGATTTGTTTTGTTTTTAACCTTCAGGGCCTTATAAGCCTATACTGGTGTTTTTAAAAGTTATGTTTGACTTTATGCTTTTCTGTATCATTTCTTGGATGCTTAGAACTCAAATTACACTGTTGGAAATCGTTTATTTTGATGTACATGCTGTTTTTTTTGCAGCAAGTTGGGAAAAGAAAAACTATAGCCAGCCGAAGATACAGCAGTCTTTCACACAAGGCTCTTATGAGAAAACGTCCAAGCGCCATAAACAAACCACAGGAGCCGTCTCGCGTTACATTTGTAAATTCATGGCCCCTGTTTATGTAGTTGAGAAGGACAGCTTTCGTGACCTCGTCAAAGTCCTTGATCTGAGGTACGTTATGCCCGGTCGTAAGCACTTCAGTAAAGTCGAGTTGCCTCGCTTATATGACGCATGCCGGGCCAAAGTAGAGAAGGATGTTTGCAGTGTTGTGCATTATGCTTTGACAACTGACCTATGAACGAGCAGAGATACGCAGCCCTACATGAGCATAACCATCCATTTCATTAACAAAGACTGCACCCTCTGCGCTCGCTGTTTACAGACTGCGTACTTTCCATATGACCACAGGTCAGGTGGTATATTGTGATATATATCGTTATCGTGATATAAAATAATTCATATCGTGATAAATATTTCTTCCATATTGCCCAGCACTAGTCTTAGGCAAAATTTACCAGATTCAAATCTAATTCAATTGAATCGAATCGGGACCTTGTGAATCTGAATCGAATCGATTCTAGAAATCAGTGACAATACTCAGCCCTACATGTGAGCACAAAAAAGCCTAAGAAGTGGTTTCCTTTGAAATTTTGACTGCCTGACACACCAGTTTAACAGAAATGTAGATCATTCTTGTAACTCTTCAGGAACTACACAGTATTGTGTAATAAAATATAAAATTAGAAAATATTTTGTGTTTTGGGTCTAGCCCTAGTCTTCCTCATGTGGATTCGGTCTGGCTGTACTCGGTGATGTGCTTTAACCTCAAATGGTGAAACGTTTGTTGTTTCCACTGTTAGCAGGATCAGTTTTCCTGCATCATTTACAAAGAACTGTGCTTTGTTGGATTTTCTTTAGTTTTTAGGTGCTAACACTGCTCTCGCTGTCAGACATGCCTGCCAGTATGGCCCAGCCCTATCTGCTAACTGTATTTCCAGTAATTGACATGCTTATTTCCAATTAAATTTATATCCAGGTTGGATAATGATCGATTGCATCTCTAATAATAAGGAGTAGTCTATGTCGTCTAGAGCGCATTTACCTGATTTTACAAATAATAACGAAAAAATTAAGACAACTGTCACCAGACAACAAACAAAATAAAGCAAATATTTACCTGCAAAAATTGAGAAACCATGACAAGCTTTTTTTCCAAACCATTTTTTGTTTAGCATTTGAAAATCACTTATTGCCAACTAACTTGCTGTAAAGATGTTTAAAAAGAAGACATTAACAGCTCAGCACCCCCAGTCAGGCTCATTGAGATCCCGGATGTAAATGCCACACTGAATTACTAGTCATTACATCTGAATGACTGCAACCTTCACAATAAGAGAGTGGATATATATAGGAAGCTGATGATAATCTCCTTATGTGCCTTTCCTTGACCCTCATCTTGGGACGTCGGTGTTTAGCCCTGACTATTGTTTTAGTCATAATCCACACTTGAGTCCAGAATTTTTACTTTTTTTTTTTATCTGTAATGTATGTTATCCTCTTTATTTCACCACGTCCTAATTCCATTCCAGACCTCATAAATTACACAGATAAACCCAGTAGCAGGCTGCAGCTGCCGGCTGTTCAACAATCATTATTCAAGCTACAGTGACGAGAGGAGGCGGAGCTTGTAGGCACCCGACCCCTCCACACACAAACACAGAGCGATGTCCGCCGTCTCCTCATACGCACTGCTCCCTTTTCCACATCCGAAGGCTTGCTCAGTGTCTTCTCACTGAAGCCTGCTCATACATGCAGCCCTCCTCCTCTGTCCTCATCTAGTTTCACACACATGCACTCTTTATCTTTACTCATGCACGCCCCTCCCCTGCTTTGCTCACTTCAAACCAAAATCACTCTTTATTTGTTCTGTCTTTTTGTCTCCTACACATGCACCGTCCAGCTCTCCCATTCTCTTCTCTTTCTCTCTCCTCCCTCTTTCCCTATCTCTCTCCCTCTCTCTGATACACACCCCCCTCCTCCCTGTGTTAGTGCAAAGTAGAGCAAGAGCAAGGAATCACTCGTTCATTTTTTTCCAGCGTCTGCTGTCTTTCTCTGTCTTCTTCGGGCTGCACGGACGGAGAGCGAGGGTTTTTTGGGGGTTTTTCTTGTTTGGTTGCTTTCATCCTCACTGGGTTTGTCTGCCCTTTGGGAGGGGAGGAGAACAAGTGACACAGAGGGCAAGACGGGAGGAGAAGCGGGGCTCTCCCTCCATCCGTCAGGCTTAGAACAAGGGGCTGAGGAAAAAGAGGGGTAACAGCAGGGCGAGGGGAACAGGAGGAGAGGGAAGGAGGCGCCATGGGTCAACTGTGCTGCTTCCCTTTCTCCCAAGCCGAGGAGAAAATCAGTAAGTGCCTCCTGCTCCTGTCTCCATGCGTGGGTGTGTGTTTTTGGAGAAACCAATCGGATTGATACTCAGCGGTGCTGCTTTTTTGGAAAAGACTGCATGTGTGCAGTGTAGGAAGATACTGCACATCGTATATGTGTGTGTGCGTAGTGCTTCGTGTCAGCTGAGTGTGTGCGCACAGCTACATACATGTCAGTGTGTGACCTACACATGGACAAGGAGTGTCTGTGAGAGAGCAGCATCATGTCACAGCATTTGTGTGCAGATTAGTGTTGTGTATGTTTGAGCGTTTGTAGACGAGTGGTCCTATTTCAGCTGTGTAATTCTGTGTCATCAGTGTGTAATTAATCAGTGGCCGAGCAGAGCCACTGATTAAGCTTCAGATGAAACACTTTGTGAATAGGTTGTGCAAAACGTGTCTGTAGAAAGCTGCTCTGTGGCTTTGCATTAGTGTTTATTTTTTATTGTTTGTTTGGCTGTTTGTTTTCGGTGTTGCTGCTTCCGATAAGCAGTTCCTTAATGTCTTGTGCATGTGCATTATTTTGCACACGAGCCAAACAAAACGGGGCTAAACTGTGACTACTACTTACTACTCCACCTCTATTATATTACATAGCAGTGGTCTTTCATAAATATAAAGTTATTAAATAAATAAGCAAAGGAGCTTTTTGCTTTTGTGCTTGCCTTTAAGTTTATATTTCTTATTTAATCGTATAAATTATACTCATAATACCTATGAGTATGTTCTTTTATTAACTTTTGCTGCTTTGCTTTAACATAATGGACTAAAGAAGCTAAAGATCCTGTCACACTGACGCACTTTTTCAATAATGCTCCTTGAAGTTAGATCTACTCATCCCCCTTCACAGCTGTTCTAAAATATTTCATTACTCTGTGGTTTTTATTTGATTGTTTTAAACTCGATGCCCGATATTTCACTGAAACTCTCGGTCTGCGGTCAGCGTATCAGCTGGCCGAGCTACAATTTTGGGCATAATTGGCTCCAATGTCATTGCCATATGTGCACGTCTTAAAACTCAGATTCAAGTTGGGCACAAAGAAAGTTTCGACCTTTTAGCAGACAAATACGAAAACGCTCATCTCACAGTCAAGCTCTGCAAGTCACGCTGCGCAGTGAAGGTCAAATATCCAACGAGTGGAGGGAGGGGCGGCTCTAAAATAACTTGTAAATGCCTCTTGGGTTATCATTCTGCATTCGTTTAATCGTCATGTGCCATGGATTAGCCAGTTAACGCGTCTTCTGGAAGATGTTTTTTTTTGTTTTTCGAGCACCACTGTTATCTAATGCACGGGGTCGTTGCACAATATCTGCGGTCGGTTAAAGGAAAATTCAAATGAATAAATAGTTAAAGTCAGGGGACAAATTTTCCACTAAGTGACAGCGACAAAAAGAGGCTGCTCTTCATCAGCTTACATGAAATTAAATGAGCTCCAGAGGATAATTATGGGAGCAGTTTGTGGTTTGATTGCAGCCTTCCCTCTCATTGTTCTGCAGCAGCTGTATTGTTAGTTAATTTGGGTTTTGCATGAATGTGCAGCGTAGTTTTTGGGGCTGCTGCATGTCATAGGACATGAATTGCAATTATTACTCTCTTCCTCCAATATTATCAAAACACACACACACAATCTGTTGTGGAGGGTCATAGCATGTCACAACATTTAACGCAACATTAAAGAGTAGTGTTAAAGGTCAATACATCTCTTCTCTTAAACTGAATGCACACATGCTGCCACATATAGATTTGCTCTAGTTAAAGGAGGGTTTCGGTCAGTGTGAGGGTTTCTCTTTTCTCTTCGGTAAAATTGGATTTGCTACTTGTTTGTCTCAGTCCCAGTAATGAAATGAAAGTCGGTAAATTGAAATTGATCTAATGTAGATACTAATAGAAAAGCTAGTCTCTGTGTGAGGCTACGCTTACGTAGAAGGTAGATGATGCCTTCTACGACCTGTCAGTTAGATTAATAATTAAACAGAGATACAAAGTAATAAAATCGTCCACTGATTTATGGTCAGTTAAGGGTATGTTTGTGTGTGCAGGCCTTACATCAGGTCTTGATCGTGCTGATCATGAGGTCATAAAGACAGACTTTGACACCAGCTGAAATGGCTCGTCTGCAGAAGGGCTGTGGGTGTGTGTGTTTTCTTTTTTTGTAAGGGCAGAAATATTAAACTGGGCTGAGTGTGTTCTCCCCTCCTCTCTGTTTTCTCCCCGATGTGTCTCTTTGCTCTTTTCCCCGCTTGCAGCTGCATTGCTATAAACAGTCGAGCCACTGTGCCCTACTTCTGTGTGGAGAGAGAAGGATAGAGAAAAGGAAAGAGCGGCGCAGGGAATGAAAACTAATGAGGGAGAAAGGAGGGATTGGGCTTTAAGAGAAGTGGGAATATTGAGACAAAGACAGAGGCAAGTAGAGGGAGCCAACAAACGTGTGTGTATGTGTGTGTGCGTGTGTGTTCTGTAGGTCAGATGCTACCCATGTGATGTGGTGACAGTTGCCCCTCGTGAGCGCAACAAGACACATGCGTACTTGTGTTCCTGCTGTGTATCTGTGTGTGAATAAAACACTGACCAACAAGACAGGGTGTCACACGGTGGTGTTGGCTGTCACTGCTGGTGAAACTTAGAAAATTGAAACAGTTGAATTAATTTCTTTATATGACTATAACTTTATGAATAATAGCCATTTTTTGTCATACCCATTAAAATGCCGTATGAGAGCTAGATGTGTTCTTACGGTTGTTATTTAGTTGAGTATTAATGTAAAAAATGTAATCGAAACCCAATCCTTGACTTGATCAGCAACAATAATCAGCAACAATAATCAGGTATGCTGTGGTGTTTAAATGATGCTCGGCTCAAAGTGTTACAAGAAACCATGTCCCACACCATTACACCGCCACCACTATCCTCAGCCGTTGATACAACGTGGGATGGATCTGTTCTTTCACGTTGTTTACACCCAATTCTGACGCCAGTATATAAATGTTACAGCAGAAATTAAGACTCCTCAAATCAGGCAACATATTTCCAATCATCTGTTGTCCAGTTCTGGTGAGCCTGTGTGAATTATACCCTCAGTTTCCTGTTGTTAATTGACAGGTGTGCCATCCAGTCTGGTCTTCTGTTGCTGTAGCTTATCTGCTTCAACATTCAATGTGTTATGCATTTATGTGTGCTCTTCTATAGCTTGGTCGTAACAGGTGGTTATTTGATTTGCGGCGTTAAAAAACAGATGCAGTTAGGTTGTTTTGCATTGTTTGAAGCTGACAGCTGGTTGCTTGCAAAGTTTCCAGGCTCCAGTTGACTAGTATTGACCCTCGACTACGAAGTCACACGTCAGTCAACAGTATCCTGGGCTCTCATTGGTAGTCGCTTTAATCTCTCACCTGATAGTTCAGAAAAATTTATCTCAGGTCCACTCACTCTGTGTTGCCAGTGTTTTTTCACCCATAGTCCACTGAATTCTAGGAATGTCATTCACTTTGTATGATCACTAGTCATCGTTTTCAGTGTGCAAACAGCTTCACTGTTGCCTCAGCTCAACACAATCTGGCCATTCTCCTCTGACTTCTTGACATCAACAAGGCATTTTCACCCAGACAACCTGCTGCTCATTGGATCCTTTCTGTTTTTCAGAAAATTCTCTGTAAACTCTAGAGACTGTTGTGTGGGGAAATATCAGCAGTTTCTAAAATACTCAGAAACTGTTGTGCAGCTGTTGTTGGTGCCAACAACCATGCCGCATTCAAACTTACTTAAACCAGCTTTCTTTCTGACATGGAAAGGACAGGAGCAACACTCATGTCCTTTCAGTGCAGTTAATTTGTACCCATATCTTAGATTCTTTTCTTCTTCTAACAGTCTGGTAAAGGTAAACTTTATTCCTCACACAGCATGCTTGGGACAAGCTATTAACAGTCACACAGCCTCTATATGGATATCTGTTTTAGCTTTTCACCTGCATGATCTGTAACTAAAGAGCAGAAATGACCTTGATCGGACATCTTTCCCTGTCGCATGGGTTTGCACAACTGTGACGTCACAGAAGTGTTAAATATCCAGCTCTGTGTTTGTATTTGTGAGATGTGCCGATGAAGTCAGCAGGGACCACGTGCGGAAGAGGGGAAGCAAATCGACAACAAAGAGAAACAGAGAAAGGGAAGAGATGGATACAGCGCTGCTCATTTCACCTCTTTCCTCCCAGCCACTCCTCTGTGCTAAGATTTCTTCTTTTATTCTGGCGCCTCTCTGGTTTTACTCGTCCTTGTTGTATGGAAACATCAGGAAATGAAAGGATTTTTGAAATGATTACCTATCAGATGGGCTCAGGTGTTTATAGACGAAACAATCTGACTGAACTAACAACATACAGACAGCTGTAATTGATCAGACACACTCGGTAAGTGAAAAAGTAGGGAAACTCTCGAATTTAGTAACATCTCCTTTAGGAGCAACACCATGCCTCGCAGTTGGGGTAGGATGTTTGTGTTGGTCTGCTTTGACGTCTCTCTTCAACTGCAGACGTTCGACTTTTGTCTCGTGTGTCCACATAAAACGCTACTCCAAGAGTGTTGTGGAGCACTGAGATCATCTTTCACAAACTTAAAATATGCTGCAGATTTGGTTTTTGGGAACCAGCCTTCCTCTAACACCATTCAGTGTTTTCCTTATGATAGACACATGAACACGACTTTAGGAATTTGTTGATCTGTGCACGTTTTGGTGTCACCCATGGGTTTGGGGGTTTTATTTGGTTTTGTTTCTAACTTTTCATCATTACATGTCTTGCTTTTTATGTGATCCAAGCCAGATGTCTACTCTAAAGAAGATTGTCAACAGTCTTAAGTTTTGTTTTTTGCATGGTTCACACCAAACAGCCTTTTTATTTTTGTAAAGAAAATCAGTCTGTGTGATTAACTGGATTTTGTGGATTTTATAAAACCCACATTTAAAGTTTCCTCTCCTAAATTGAAGATGTTTTATGTTTGTCTTTGCTCAAACCACATTGGATTAGTAATCAGATCTGAAGTTCTGCTAATGCCAAAGCACTCAAAAACCTTTCTCTGTATTACTAACACTGAAATATTCCCATTCTTTCATGACCTGTAAGTGTGCTTTTATAAGAGTGGACCTGACAGCCCAGGTCACTGAGCAGAAAAGGCCATTTCTGAGTGCTGTCTGCCTTTTCCTCAAGTCCTGATACTAAGGAGTGAGTCACATTTGGGTTTAAATTACACCACACATGGCCCAAAGAATGGCCTAGGGGGCCTGGGGACTAAGTTTTGGTAACATGACGACAACCCACTGTCTCCTTTTTTAAGGTGCAATCAATATGTGATGTTCACTTCTTCAGTGCCTTTTCCCCATCAGTGCTTGATTGTGACAGGATTGTAGCCAGCGTCTGTGTTTGTGCAGACTCTGTTTAAGCTCAATTTGTTTTAGAACCGGACCAGACTGTCTCCAGCCGTTATAAAGATCTCCAGCACACATTAAAGCCAAATTAGATACAGTTCTATGTGTAAGTAATGAAAATAAACCAGTTTACTATCACTGCTTACTGGTGAGGTGTGGAAATGAGCAAACAGACTATGATGTGTTGCTCTGTCACACCAGAGTAAAAGACCGAAACATATCAAATCAAAATGCAGTGGGATTTTTTTTTTTTTCCCCGTGCTTGTTTTCCATTCACACTAAAAGACCGGGCTGTTTGATGCACAGTCAAACTGAGTTCACAGACGCCGCACATGCCCGGCTCTGCAGCTTTAATGTCTGCTTCCAGTGTCAAACCCACAGGAATCTTAAAAGATCACGTGCCACTTTTTTTTTTCTTAAGTTAATGAAAGCAACGCTGAAACTGTTATCTTTATTCATTGTCGGTCACATGGCTCAATGAAGGCAGTGCTGGTCTTTTGGGCTAGATATCATTGCTCATTGGATCTGCTGACATTTCTTGCAGCTCATCAGTCGGATTTATATTTTTGGACCAGATAAAAATGGCTCAACACAAGTTGAAGATGGACACTTTGGTTTTGTCGCTGCAGTGTTTACATTTACTTATTCAGTCAAACATTCACATATTAATCAGCCTTTCTTCCTGCATGTTCATTTAACTGATTTCCTCTCACTGAGTTTGTGATAATCGTCTTTCTAAAAAAACTACGGTAATTGTTGGAACCACTGCTGCCTAAAATAATTGAAAACGTACTTTGTTCAAGTATTATTGGACTGCTACAGTATTAAAGCTGCCACGTTTTCAAAATGTTTGAAAAAATTGGAACTACAGCGCAAGTTGTTGAAATATTTTCAGTTATAGTCCCACAGAGTAATGCTACCCCACTTTACTAAATCTGTTGTTATTATTGGTGATTATTGGTGCCATCTATGAGTCCGCAGCACTTTGTTTCCGTGTGTAATTGTGCAGTCAGCATGGCTTTGGCTCGCTACCATCCGTGTCCATTTTTAGTTCATTAGCTCAGTTTGCTGAGCGGCGTGGAAATCATGAAGCTTCCCTTTTTTCCAAGTTTATTAAGAGAAACTTGAAATTAACAAAAAAAAAATTCTGATCACACTTTTTTTTATCTCATTATTTTGTATTTAGAATGATATGAAAGCAGATTAGTGGGTCCATCCTTGTGTCTCATTTTGTTTGAGCCATTAAAATTGTCTTCACTGCGCTGGTTGAGTTGCACAGATCTGGGCACCAACACCCTGCTGTATCCCATTGCTCTGGCACGGCGAAGAGATGGTCAGAAACGTAATTACTTTCTTGTGTTGCAAGATTCACAAAGTAGTGGAAAATTAAGCCACGTTACAGCTGCAGAATTTTCCTCGGTGATAAAACTTTGAATTTTCTTTTCAAAGCCATTTCTGGCAGGTTTATTGATCTGAATTAATGCAGATAAGCAAATGTTTAATCAGGCGGATTAATACTACGTCCTGTTTGTTTTGCAGCATGTTTTTAGGGAGCACATTTGTTTGCTTTTTGAGAGGCTAATAATCTAACCTGGTGCTTAATAATAAACGATCCATGGACAGCTCATCCTCATAAAGTGTATACCAGGATATGGGCTGCTGAGAATCAGGCATAAATGTGCTGCACTCTGCTGCAGTCAGAATCAAGTATGGAAAACTTTCTGGTATATTTCTCTGCAAACTGTCAGTGCTCTGTACCCCAACCCACCCCTCCACAGCCTACAAAACCCCGCCGGCCTCTTCTTTTTCAACCTCAGCTTTCTCTCTTCGTCTTTGTCCTCGCATGCACCAAGTTCATTTTTTCCCCCCCTGCTTTTTCTCATTTCAAGCTCCATCCTATTGCACAGATATTGTTACCCTCTGCTTCCTAAAGTCACGTACTGAAGAAGAAGCTTTTACATTCAGTCTCTTCTACATTATTAGACTACTATGAAATTCTTCTGTTTTCCCAGTTGTTTGCGGATGCTGAGGTCAAAGCACGCACTCATGATACAGCAAGCCTTCCTCTAGGGCCCGAACACGCTCCTCTCCTCCTCCTTTTTATTTACCCATTCCTTTCATCCTCCTTCTGCAGATATGCTGCATTGATGTTCTGCTCAAACCCCTGTGAGAGCTTTCAAAAATGATCAGCTCATTCAAAGTAAAAAGAGTGTATTTATGACAGCAAATTTTTAGATAGTTAGCAAACACAATCCAGTAAATTAGATTCAATTTAATGCGATTATTAAGGGTCATTTTAGATACTACAGCTAGTTCCTGTGCACGGTTTTGCATCATCAGTAGCTGCCGTTATCTGGTCCGTTTAATTTCCGGTTTGGGCTCAGTAGAATATCCATCCATCCAAGAGGTGATATTTTCAAGTGAAATTGTCCAGGTTTCAACAGAATCCTGCAAATGGTTCTCTTGAAGAAAAGGCTGTTAAAAGCAAGATGAATAAGTAGGGGAGGTTGTGTAAGAGAATTTGCAGTAATGGTGTTTAACGGTCCCTTCAAAGGGCCAACATATATTACAGTGGAGTGGTGACTTCGAGCAGACACACACTGCCACTTGACGTTGTACAGACTCAAAGCTGACAGTGTACGGTCAAAATCCTAAACATAGCGTCTGCACACCAAGAACAGCAAGAACCTTTCAACCTTTGCCTCTCGGAGCAACTATGAGACCTGGAAGATATTAGAGACCGAGACAGCAGGAGCACATCAGAGAGGAACAAAGAGAACATATCAAGAACACCCAGCAGCTCCGATGCTTTAAACTATATGTTAACATCAGTACATGGACATACTGTGACTGTGGCAGAGTGACCTTTTTATTTAGAAAACTTAATAGAAAACCTCTTTGAGTTATTGAAAACCACTCCACATGTTAAGATTAGAATTGTGTTTTATTTAATAAGACAATTTCTGTTGCTGTTGATTGAATGCATATTCATTTGGTTGAGTTTCTGTGGATCTGAACCAGCAGCAGCAGTAGCAGAATAGTGATTTCATATGTCTTTATGTACCTTGTCACATGTCCTAAACACATTGAGGGAACTAATTACATTTTACACAACTTTTCACATGGACTCTGCAACAGCTATAACAATAAACTTAGTAATAAACGTCTTAGATTTTGTTTGTCAATGGTGACAGTGCCAAGCCCATTCTTGTGAATATGTCATCACAGTAATTCTTGAAAGGAGTCTCCATCTATCTGCTAAAGCCAAGGATGAACTGATAAGATTGTGGCTGTAAAAGATCAAGGGTCAGCTTTACTGTAATATCAAAAGGATTTGCAAAACCCTTGTTTGGACCATTATTCAGTAGAGGTGGGAATCACCATACATCCCACAATACGATATTATCACAATACTTAACGCACGATACGATATTATTGCAATTTTTTAAAAATATTTTGCGATATTCAGATTCTGTACATAAAGGTAAACTTTATCAATATTCATTTTATCTAATAACAAAGTCTCGCACTCAGTCTTTCTCTCATTTCAGTCAGTTTTAATGTTGACAAACTGAACGGTTTGTATTACAGTCTAGTCCAACTTAACTGAATGCAACCATCTGGTACAATTATAGCTATTCTGAACTATGCAATTTGTGAAAACTATGCAGCCCCTTCAGCAACTGAAGAATTTCAAAGTAAATTAAAAAAAATATAATTTTACATTAAATAAAAAAGTTTTAAACTTAATTAAAATAAAACATGTCTTAAATTAAAATAAGTATGTCATGTTTATTGCTGCCATAAAAAAAGTTAAACACATTTGGACAGTGAAGGAATGTCAGGATTCTTGCTCAGAAAAAGGAGCTGATCAACATGCTCTGAAGTCAGAGCATGTTCCAGGCCACAAAAACTTTTTTGTAACAAAATATCGATTTCTGCTGTCCCTGTATCGATACATTATTAGCAAACAAAATATCACAATACTACACAGTATCGTTTTTTTCCCCCCACCCCTATTATTCAGTGACTCAGGGAAAGATAAGAAACTGAATTACTAATAAAATTAGTTTTAAAGTCTACACTGCACCTTGACTGATTACGGGAGGGACACAACTGTAAGGCTGTAATGTAATCATTTTAACAGTAATGCTGTAATTCTAGTTTGGATGTGGATAAAGTCAAGTCAATAAAGTTACACTAAAAGATGTATTAGTCATGATAGTTCAGATACATTAGCCTGGATCGAAGTAGAAAACCAACGAACCTCTGCCCCTTTGTTTTAGAAACGAGAACAAAAATTACATTAGCGTATGATTAGGGTCACTCCTTGATGATGGGACCTCAGTGCAGAGCGCTTGTAACTTTTTTTCTCTACTGTTTTTTTCTTTCAGTCTAAGACCAAAAAAGCTGTTTTAGAGACTTGAAAAAGGCCAAAAAGTGAGGAAGTGGAACGTAAGAAAGAGGCAAAGAAGCCAAATAGGTAAAGACGAACTGGTTTGGGAGAAGATGATACTTAGAGGCTATAGAGAGTTAAACTTGACAACAAAAACAGATGGAAAGTCGGTACAACCTCCTTTTGCTGTTAAAAGTGTGTGTCTGGTTCTCATCACTGTCACCATGACTACACAGCCAGCAAAAAAAAGGTGAAGAGAGGGAGAGCAAGAGGAACAAATGTTTGAATAAAGAGAGAGCGAGGTTAGAGAAGGTAAAAGCAGAGTGGCAGCGAGAGGAGAGGATACGAGGAGGGCTGGCGCTTTGAGAAATTGTGGGAACACTGTGTGTGTGTGTGTGTGTGTGTGTGTGTGTGTGTGTGTGTGTGTGTGTGTGTGTGTGAGGGGGAGAGAGAGATAAGTTGAGCGAGTGAGATTCATGTGTCTGTCAGCCTCGTTGCCGTGGAGTCCGTTTATCCGCAGTTTGAAAAGCTTATCTGTTTCTCTGCTAGTGTGTGTGGGTGAGAAACAGGTACAGAGGATGGCTTTACTGCCATCATAAAGGCCGTCACTTCGACAGGTCAAGATTGAATAGGCAGATAGAAACACGCAGTCACATTAACAGATACAGACACAGAAGAGACCTTTGACAAGCGAGACGAAACCACCTTACGTAAGGTTGGCATCGAAAGCGATATTTTCTGGGTGTTCAATGCAACGGAAGGAGCTCAAGAAGCGCTAAGTCACGGTTTTAGTTCACTCTTATGTCATCGTATCTTGTCCAGTGTTTTATTTTCTGAAGTGCAGCCTCAAAATAAAAGCTTCTGGTATGCAACAGATTTCTTTTAAAAGCCACTTTTTACAAGAAGAAAACTTGCCCACGGTATTGTGCCCTGCTTTCCTTCTCCATCCTTCTGTCCAACCTAATGCAATATTTTGGTAGTATGACTCAGTGGCTTTGGTTAACAGTTTTGCCTTCACAGTATTTCTGCATCCATTTTAGGCTTCATGTAGCCCCGGGGTCCAAAACTAATGTTTAAAATCACTGCTGTCTAGCACTGAAAGTATCTCCCCCGTGGTAACACACAAAGAGGCTCTTATAACGGCGCTGTTTGGAGAGTGTGTGCAATCCCTGAGACGCCAGAATATGTCTGCTTTGTTTGTTTGTGCTTACTTAATATTTGATGTTTGTGCTTGTGTTGCAGATTTGGTTCAGGCTCCAGTCCGTGCTAAACGCTCAAGTACGTGTCCTCCTCCCGTCATATGTGTACAATCAGAGTTGGGAGGGTTCATTCAAAGTGTGATCTGCATCTGATTACAAGCTACAACTGCAATGACCCTAAAGCCATCATTTCCCATATACCTTCACAACAATCAAATTCAGGCTGATTAATGGTGTGATTACTTCTTGCCTTGGAATAATCTCCAGTTTATTGATTACAAAAGATGATACCATCTCGTTGCTTTTTTGTATCCAAATCTTGTCTCTCTGATCATTCTCAGTATTTTTACTAATATTGTTGTAATCCAATCACATACAATCTCATTCCTCTTTATTAAGTTAGCGTAAATGGTGGAAGCAGAAGCAGTCTCTGTCCTATTTAGAGCATCTGAGCAGGAAGTGATTAAGTAGGCTGTCCATTAATCGTGCTGCTGGGTTTTATGTATTTGTTTCAGTTGCATCCCCCTCATTTGAGTAAAATAATTCATCCTGCACTCGAAATCATAATCCTTGTTTACATTTTAGGTTTACCTTTCTTACTTTGATATTTACTTACACATATTTTATTACAGACATTCCTTCTTCATGTGTTTTATTTTCAATCTATATTCAAATAAATTACTTAAATTGGGTTGAGACCTTTAGAAACTAGTGGACATATAATGGGTTCAGCATGTGTACAAACTGCAATTCAACTGTAGAACCAGTAGAACCCTGTTGAGGAATATCTCTTGTAGTCGTCTTGTCCTTTGCAGTAAATTACACAGTTCCCACCGTGATATGATTCTTCTGTTTTGATGAGAGGCGAGGTTTCACCCAGTTTGTTCCGGCTGTAACCGTCACTGACTGGGCTATTTCTCAATTCATAAAATGATGATTAGACCAAACATATTGAAATATGCCAGCTCTAATGCATTCTTATACAAACCCTCAAATATCCAGCATAAAATTTAACAAAACATAAATAACAAAACACAATTAACGTACAGTTTTCAGCTTTTATATGTGAACTGCTGCAGAGAAAGAAAGCAGAGATTAGTTTGACCAAATTACAGCTTTACTGTTGTTAGGCACAGTTTAATTTAACTACATTTACTGCAGTTTTACTATATTTTAAATGTTGATTAAACAGTTTCTGACAGCAGAGAGGACTGCAAACATTTTAATGTTTGTTTTACTTCAGACTGCCTCCCACTAGGAGGTTGCCTAAGTAAAGTGCAGAATATGCTCCCTGCTTAAAAAATAAATAAATAAGTATTGGCCCAGTTGCTGTTTATCTCATGAATCAGAAACCGGTCATCAGTAATGAGCGGACGCTTTGTGGCGCTGACTGTGAGGGAGTTCTAAGAGTGGAGCAAAGACTAAACAGGATGACCGTCACATGATTTAAACGATTGTGATCATTAGTGCTAGGAGCGCCACTCTGCGCTACTTAGAAATCTGCCTGCAGTTTTACTGAGAAAGGCATATTCAGTGAATTCAGTCACTAAAACTAAAGGGTAGATAGAAAAACAAACATCAATCAGAGGTATGACTCACTCAAAAAGACAAGCAGGCAGGTAATCAAATAACATCTCAGTACAACAGCAGCAGCGTTTTGTAGAAAGCACAACTCGATAAACCTCAAGTTGCTAAAACAGAACATGTTCAAAAACAATAGATGGAAAAGCTGATTCGAGCACACGGGGACGTTAAATAGATGAGTGAGAAGCAACTGCTGGCTTGTTCTGACGACTCCTGTTTTCTGTTTGGCGTGCTGTTACCAGGCTGGACGCTTGGCATAAACAGCATAAATCCACAGTCGCACAGTGCTCGTGTCATCAGACCGTGGCGGAGGTGATATACTCGCGACAGTGACTTATTCCAGTGGTCTGGATAACAGATTTCAGCTCACAGTCGGTCTTTGGTGACTGATGCCACTGTATTATATTCTGCACAGAGGTCAGCAGATGCACTTCACTGATATTTGCATATTAACAGAGGGCACAGCAAGGTCGGTGGCACCTTGTTGTATTTATTATTCATGGGTATGCTAATTTAGTAGTCTGCACAGAAGGATTTTCATATAAAATGACTCATTGTGTGTGGATTGTCACTTATGTAACAGTCTAACAGCAGATGACTGAACAATTAACACAGCATCAGAACTTGCTTTAATTTAATTTCACCATCTTGTTGGTTAATATTAAAAAAAAACATAAGAAGAGAATGTGACACATGGCTGGTTTGAGACACCTCTGTCGGATGAAAACAACAGATGACAATAAATTACGCATCATACTCTCAGCTGGTTCTGACCTCAGCAAAATTATCATCGTCGTCTCCTGCTGTATGCTCTGTCTCACTGTATAATGAATAATAGAGCACGACGCTGATTTCAAATGAAACAAACCTATGGGCCCAGTGGGATTCTGTGGTAAAGAGGGTTAGTGTGCGAATCTTGTGCTTGGCCTTGGTAATCAAAAGCTAATGCGGTTATATAGTGTTTGTGCGTACCTGTGTGTGTTTGTGTGCGCCAGACAGACTGGATGGCTGAATGATTTTTCTATTACTCTCTTTCTGAATGGCTTGCTCCTGCCTGTCCATCCTACAGCCTGCCTGCCTGCTTTGCTCTCTTTCTACATGAATTATTGACTGACTGACCATCTCGGCGATTCTTCTGACTGGCGTTGCCGTCTTTCTGTCTGCCGTTTTGTCTGTAGCTGAACTAAACTTAAATGATTTGCTTTGGTGTTCAAACCAAAAAGGAAATTAATATCAGCTGTTTACATCTTCTGTGACTATCATCTCTGCAACGATCACTTCTTTCCTATTGCGACATCAATCTGTTGTCGCCGTGTTCAGTCTGTGATGAGTGGAGAATCCACACAATTAATTATTGTCAGATTAATGGTTATTTTCTGTTTTCATTTTGAGCATATTAGAAAAAGAATGAAACGGGTCGTGCTTTCATCAGAAAGGCACTCAGACACCACAGGAAGCAGCTTAGTGCTGCAATCAAATTTACCGTCGAGTTAAATGTCACTATAGCTAAAAATTGACTAATTCCTGACACATATGGTGAAGTGGAAGCTCAGCTGGAGCCACAAACACAGAGAACAATCAGCAGTTTCATGATGGGTTTGGATATTTTTTTTATTGAGTACTGATGTTGCTCTAACATGCCCTTTTACAGGCACAAGGGGGCATTTATATTCTGACAGTTGACGATGGTGGTATAAATCGGGTTTAGAGTTTCATTGGCATCCTTGTTATCACTCCCATGTTTTTATTCTTGGACTGTGTAGCGTAGCTTTGCATTCAGATTGATGACAATACTGTGGAAATCTCCTATCACTGACATCATTCAGATGTTTGTGCACTGGTTTGTGTTTAATAGGAGCACCCATCATTATAACAGTGTGTGAAAATATAATAGGTCGCCTTTAACATTGAAGGTGCCAGTTATACAAAATTTGCCTTTATTACATTTTAAAACTACGCGCAATATGGGCTAAAACGAATTTAGACCTCAGTCACGCAGGCTTACAGATCAGTCATTGACCCTATGGCAACATCCAGTTGCTAGGGAAACGTACGTGTTCCGCAACCAGTTGGCAAATGGTTGCTGGAGGTTGCTTGGAGTTGCCAGGTGTAATTGGTAGCCAAAGAGTGTGCTGCACCTAGTGCTGCATCATAGATTGAATGGCAGATGCCAGCTTGTCTGAAAATACTCGCCAACAACTTACTCAGCAGTAGTCAAACTTGCAAAATTGATATGCAAGCCAGAAACGTGGCAACGTTTGACTTTCAACTTAAAGTCAATGTGTTGAAACATATTGGTTGCACTGGTAAGAAGCAAGTTTTACTCACTAGTTTTTACTCACTAGAGTCCCCCATGTGCTGCATCATTGTTGCCACCAACTCCAGCAGCAACTCGGCAACTGCAAGTGGTACACACTTTGCCTAGCAACTGGAGCTAACTAAGGGAAGGAGGGGTCGTTACTGACCAGACTCTCGACCTTGAGGCAATATTTATGTAAAATGTTTTGCTATGTCCAATACCCTTTTTTTTTTTTTTTTTTTTTTAAACAATTTTAAAGTAAGTAATTTGAATCTGGCCCATGGCTGGATGGCTTTCTCCTTTGGCACAATTCCACTGATCTTCTAAGATTTGTTGATTTTGATCAATTATGTGATTTTCTTTGTTTTTGTTTCCCCACAATATTGCTGACAAACTCTTTTATTGGCAAAGTTGATTGATTACTTTTTTCAACTCGCTGTTAATGGACATGATGTGCTCATATACTTGTGCTTTTGCTACCCAGGTGGGCGTCGCCGGTCTGAGCCAGACGAGGCGGAGCTGCTGAAGGTCAGTAAGCGACTGGTCGAGGACGCCGTCAACCGCGCCTTGCAACAGTACAAACAGGAAACACTTCAGAATGGGGGCGGTCCTAATGCTGCCGCAGTGAAGCCCCCTGGAAATACAGAGGAAACTGCTACAAAGACGAACACTACAGCCAACTCCATCACAGTGAACAGGAAGTGACCTCACCCGACCGAGGCGCAGAGACTGAAAAACCAGCAGTCCGGACACCATCAGCCAAGCTTGGTTAGACATGAGAAGAGTCAGTAAGACCTGGGCACAAAGCTTGAACCAGCCAACCAGTCAGCCCGCTTTGCTGACCAGCTAACCCAGCTAGCCAGCCACGCTAGCCACCCGCCCACCTGACCTAGCTCGACACAGTGCTAGTTAAATAGATGTAGCTTGAAATTAACGCCAGGTGACCGTCCTAACAGGCCAGCCTGTTTAGCCTGTTGACTTACCGCACCAACTCTGCTGTCCTACATCTAACAGCGAGAGTTTCGTCCCTCCTTCTGCACTGATCTGCAGGGGAGGGGTACATGTTGGCACTCAAACCCAGAACACAGATGTGAAGCACTCCTGTAGAGACACTCATCCGTATTTAAGGCTTCACTGTGACCCATCACTGCAAAACTGCCCTTTTAGAATAAGAAAAATTAAGTTTTGTTTATAGTTTAGTTTACCTTTTAAAATGAACTTGAAATGTCCTTTATTTCCCTCTGATAATGAAAAAAAAGCCTTTTGCTGAAACGGTTTCAGGTGAAGAGTCTTTCACCATCCTTTAAACGTCTTCTGCCTTCATAGACAGAAAATCATTTGTTCATCTTTGTGGCTGAAGAGGCCGTGTGACTGGCTGGATTCTTCAAACTTAAGTGTGAGACACGCGTCAGTATGCTGGACTTGAATCTGTGCAAGCTTCTGTTGCATTTGGCAGTCCACTTAAATAGATCTTATTTATATTTCTATCATTTTATTTTATCTTCTTCACGTCTGGTACAGAAACTGACATAACCTGCCCCCACCCCACAGCTTTGCTTTTAGTGTCATATATTACAGTTGCATTACCAGAGTGTGTACTACCGAGGCAGCACCGAGACAATCATGGAGTTGAGATAGATTCACTTTGGAAACTTAAGTGATGCTTTTGAGCAAAATCCTATAAATCAACCTCCACTAAAAATAAATAAAAACACTAACTTTGGTGGCTTGGGGATGCTACAAAATAAAATGATGTGCTTCAGCGTAACATTACACTATGAGTTGCCAAAAACGTCTCTCCGTTAATGCCAGAACCTTCATGATTAAATCCTTGACAAGCTGTTATTACTGTTAGACTTAAGTATTTATTTCAGAACTCGCCTTCCTCTCTAATACATCAGTGTGATTTTTCTTTTTTTTGTTTGATTCTCTATGAAATGCATTTTTAAAGAGCAGCACAGTTGGTCAATTGTTAAGTCTGTGACACAGGCTGGAGTCCGTTTGTTTGAGGCTCAGTGTTTTTGTTTTGGGGTGTATCAGTATGCTGATGCTGAGAAGCATCTGATTCTGTAGTACTGTACATGGAAGAGCTGTTAAAGGCAAGCAGTGATTGAGAGTCCCACAATAGCTCCTCACAGCTGAGAACCCCACAGCTCCTAATTTCGCTGTCTTCCATCTTTTTTTTTTAATGTAAGCTTAATGACATAGGCCCTTATAGCGTTGTGCTCATGAAATCCATCCACTGTTATTCAGAAATACGTACGCACCAGTGTTAAATTAGATATTACTGCAGGAAACAGCTAGAACAGTGATTATTTAATCTGTTTAGCTGCTTTGTCTTACAGCTGATTTACATGATTTAATGTAAAAACATAAAAAATGAAGACGCTGGATTTTAGTTTGTATTTCGAAGGTGTACAAAGCACAAGATTTTTGTAATTTATGTTTTTAAAAACTGGTTTCGGATTTTACAGAGCAGGTTTATACTGTTCAGATCAAAGTGGCCTTCAGTCACTAAAACAAACTCGTGCGATTCTTGTTTTCTTGAAGGACGTTTTTTACCCCGCGTGTGGGGTAGGTTCGGGGATTTGCCAAAGTCTCTTAAACATCAGCCTGAGGCTAAAGGGTTGGATTCTTGAGTTAAATGTTTTTAAAAAAAATTAAAAAGTCCACCATAAAACAGAATATGTGTTATTTCCATTGTAAGAAAAAAGCAAGTGACTTTGATTTTCAGCTGTTTGAGGTTTAATTTCCCTGCAGTGAGAACAGGTGTGAGCTGGAAAATGCACTCTCATCTCTGTGGAACCTACTTAAACGGTCAATAACACAGACGGATGGAAGGAGGAGGAGGAGGGGGGTAGCTGTTTTAAGGTGGACTTTGAATATTTTCTTTTCGCTTTTTTTTTTTTGTTGTCACCAGGTCCTTAATCTCCTTAAAATCCCCTTTAATACACAAGTTGTCCTGTTGGCCTGTTCATGTGTCTGTGAAAGCGTGGATGTGTTTGTCTGTGGGACGTTTGATCAGCGGTTCCCCTGAGAAATTCTTGTCTGTATCAATCATGCAAACTCAAACTTGCGTGTGTGTGTGTGTGTGTGCGTGTGTGAACAAGCGTACAAATATGTCTTCTCTGTTTGCCTTTCCATGTTTCCACGTGTATGTCCGACTGAGTGGGTGTGTTGTTTGTACTGTGTTGTATATCTTGTTCTGCCATATTTGAACAATAAAACAGGATATGAGATTCAGAACTAATATCCTCTTATCCCCGTCTCCTTATTTCAGTCTGGGTGCACGTGTGTGTGTGTGTGTGTGTGTGTGTGTGTGTGTGTGTGTGTGTGTGTGTGTGTGTGTGTGTTGCTACATTAAGATTACAGTAAGAAAATTATTTTAACAATGGCGAGCATTTTAAAGGGACTGTTTTACTTCGATACAATTGTATATGCTGGAGTCACAGTGGTGGGAGACCGCAGCACGTTCAAAATTACTGCAGTCTTTGAAGCCTTGTTGCCTCTGAAGATGAGTCAAAGATGGGTCTGGAACCACTCAGTCAGTTGCCACCTTCAAAGCAACTTTAGTGCAAACTTTAGGCAAATTGTTGCCATCTACAAACAAAATTTAAACAAAACTTCCCAAATTAACTATTTGCATTCAGAGCAAAGCCTGAACTTCATGGATCTAAAATAGAAATTCCTGCACAAATTGTGATTTAGTTTCTGCAGTATGGTCACTTAACTGCAAAATGACATAGGCGCTTGACAACCGGTTGCAAACCAGCTGAGTGGAGATGCGGATGAGTTGCACTCACTGTCCCACACTTACTGTGATTGATTGCAGCATGTTGCTAATCTACCTGAGAGTGATTGCAGTCAGCCTGAAGCAGTCTGCGATTATTTGGTGACAGGTTGCCTCCATCCAGGCCACCAGTGCATTTGCAATTGAAACTCTGGGTTTGGGCAACTGGCTGCTGAGTTCCAGTGCATCCCGCTGATGGTCACTGGGATTTTGATCTGAGGAGTTTAGAGGCTGGATGAACACCCTGGGCTCTAGTTTCATGTTCCTCGAGTTTTACTCAGCAGCCTTTTTCAAAGTAGCGGGTTACATGGTCATGCTGTTGTCAAACATGCTATTGCCCTACAGGGTCATATTTGATCTGCTTCACCATTTAGATTTATGGTACTTGCTTAAGTAACATTAATGCAAACACTAAAGGTTCCCCTGAAGAAAAATTTATTGCATTGCATGACTGAAACCGATAGATAATATGGTGTCCTTGCGGTAAAAGGTCCCAGTTTTTCCCAGAAACATTTTGGAGCAAAAATTTTGTCTGTTGAATCACCACAATTTGCTCTTGCAAAACCAAAATCCATTATCCAAAAAGCAACCAGTCACCATTATGCAAAACATTTGAATCAGGATTCTTAAGAATGTAAAATCCTTTTAAAGCAATGTTTCTATTTTTATCAGCTTTCCAAGCATCACTGCTAAATTGTGCACATCTCAGCTTTTGAAAATAACATTTACCATTATGCATTTACCATTCACAGGCCCTTCACACCCCAAGCACACCCACACACGATTTTTATTTTGCCTCAGCTGAAACCGAGGAAGGATTGAAATAGAGAGAAAAGGCTCTGTTTACAAATATAACCACCTCAAAGCTGATGCACATGAAGCACTAGGACAATGTGGGCATGAATCTCTACACTATCTCCCTTTATTGTATTGCTATGCATTCAATAACGGTAACTAAGGTCTTTCATGTAATGGCAGAGAGGACTCTGCGTCCCACATAAAATAGGCTTATAGGCTACAAATCTTTCACTTATAGTTGCTTATTGTAGTCGCAGCACTTCAAACATCCTTATTCAAGCTTATAATGGAAAACGTACTTCACGTCAACTCAAACAGGTAAATTCAACTGGTATTTGTTTAGAAACAACAGCAAAGTGATGGGAATCTTCAAACTGATGTTCTAATAGTACACTGAAGTACATATTTTGCTGTTATTTTAGTGACAAGCTGTTTTTAAGTTGCCCCCTGTTATTTTTTTCATTTATGTCTGAATGTACAGTTTTTCACCTGTTAGATGTCAACTTACACCTTGAAACTTTAGAGTGACTTTGGTGGCTTTCAAACATGAGTCTGTTCTACTTGAACCTGTCCAACTAAATCTCTGTGCAAAGGCTGATTTCTCTCTCCAGTTATATTTTTACGAAGCAGAATAAATCTAGCCAGTCTAATGGTGCCCATTGATTTATAAATGAACAAGATCAAATTCTTTGGCTACCAACTGTTTAACAAGAAACCCACCTGTCACTCGGAAATAGCCACATCCCACTCGTTCTTAATCTTGACTCACCTGATTCATTCAATCTCTCAAGTCCTCACATCAGAGTCTTCCTATTTCTTAAGAAAATAACTTTTAGGTATGTGTTCATCTACTGCGGATTGTTTTTGTTGATGATGTTTTTTAGAACTGCCACTTCATCTTTTGTCCTCCACTTGTCCAGTTTCCTCAAATTTTTTAGAGACAACCTGCACACCATGCTGAAATGTGCCAGCTTTTTGGGAATCACCAAAATTAGTGAAAAAGCAGAAAATGTCCAAAGAAAAACTTTGAAAGACCTTCTTATAGCCTGAAGAACTAATGCTCAAGACCACTTTAAAAGTTACACGAAACTCGGGCTCCTTGGAAACAAAATATAAAGAAATGAGAGATGGCTCAAGACTTTTGCACAGTACTGTATTAGACCTGAAGGATTTGACAACTGTATTTCTTTTCTCTAGCTTCATGGGAAAGCAAGGCCAAAGAAACCCCTGATGTAGCTTTAAAGGTGAGGCAATGAACCGTATGGATGTGGTTGTGTGTGCTCTCTTTAGATATTTGCTTAATTGCTTACTGATCAGTAGGAGGCAGATAGCCGGACACTGAGTTTTGGAGCCATCAAGAAACAAAACACGGTCAATACGTGACTTGGAAACGATTCAAAGCTCTGTTCCAGCACTCAATCAAAATAATATTCATAATGAAATTATAATAACCTTATTGCTTGTTTACATTAATGACCCTCCATCTCTAGGAAGGCAGGCAACCAGCACATACACATAAGTAAAGTACACACTGTTAAAGTCTTTTTTTTTCTGAGCTTTCCTTTTTTCTTTTTCTTTTTTTACATCATCTTTAAATAAATGGAAAATGTCCGTAAGAGTTCTGTAAAACGGGGTCACCAGGGTGTTATCGGCGGAAACCCTCCGAGCTCTTTTACTTCACAGCTTCCCTCATAATGTGCGAATTTGCTGAATCACACAGAGTAATGCAGCACAACCGATTCCATGATTCAGTCATCGGCCGACCTGTATGCGATATAGTACAGTGATGGCAGCACATACTGTGTGATTCACCAGCACTCACAAAGCCAAGTGTGACTGTGAGGCTGAGGGTGGATGGAGGGCATGTTTCTATCACCATCCAGTGTGACTCAAATAATCAGTGTAGCAATCTTAAAGTTACACTCTCGAAATCTTGTCTTCGGCTGTCACCCATTTACGGCCCTCTCAGAGTTTCACATCGGGGTAAATGTGAAAGCTTGTTCTTCTGCAGTCCCATCAAATAGGAGAGTAAAGGGCACTACTCTTCCTGACTTTCTGGGTTGTCAGTGCTAACGTTTCATAGTGTGACTTCACTGCTGCAAAATGTCAGCTCATCACAAGGTCAATGATAGCATCTACTGCAAAGTGTTAGAAGTAGGGCTTCGTACCTGCTGTGGCTCATCAGAAACAGAAATCATTCATAGAACTTGCTCCTGCATATTCATGAACCCTGTGACCACCTGGGCTGTTCCTTCAGTCCATTTAACCTTGAAGAGCATAGCAAGAGTTTCTTCTGGCTTTCTGCACAATGTGAGCTCCAGCATGCAGTTGTTACATCTTTTCTCAGTGTAAATAGAAAATAGGATTTAAAACCTCTGGCGTCTGAGGGAGTGCCATGAATTACAAATCACAGCTTTGGCATGAGACTTATGAGAAAGTATGAGTCACAAACTTGAGATACAGAGTTTGAAATATTTGTGGCTTTCACCAGGCAGATGTGGTCTAATATGGTTGTGCTGTGAGCACTCTGGGAAGTGCAGGATCCAGCATTTAGTTTTTTGGGAGTTTTTTTTTTGTTGGACACTTTGATAATTAAGCCATTTTCAGATCGGGTTTGGTTGGGGTTCACAGTCCCGACCTATAAATGTTATTATTTTGAGCTTTTAAAAAAATAATTCAATAAAAGAAATGTGGCCAGTGTCCATTAACTGTAATGTGCTGTTTCTGTGTTGTGTATACATGTTGTGTGCACACTCTCTGAAGCCCACAGGGTTGTTCTCTGCTTGCTCTGAAAGACAAAATATCCTTCTTCTTTTTTTCTTTCTATTTCAGTCTCGGGTCATGGCACCATCTGCCTTCCTGAACACATTCAGACAGTGTGTTTTTAAAACAAAGTGCATGTGCACTTTCAAGCCATCTTTCCATCATCATCTTGTGGATCCTGTTTAATTCTCCCTTCACTTCTCCCTACTTCAATGAACAGCCTGGAAGTGCCAGATATACACACTCTGTGAAATACTGTAATAACAATGATAAAATCTGAACATAAAAAGCTGTGTCACTGAGGCTGTGGGCGGAAAGCGGGCAATTATCGCAGTATTAATTTTAAGAAAATGAGGTTCAGAGGGAGGAGGAGGAGGAGGAACAGAGAGGAATTATTTGTGGTGAAGAGCCTCAGCTGCAAGGTGACACAAACATGACTGGAATATGAACAAGCTAACCCTCCTGCACTTACCCACATATGGATCAACAGGATCTGTTAGAGACAGTGGCACTGTATCTGTCAAACACCAGGACAAGTACAAATTGCAGGCCTGTCTTCAAACAGCAGCATATTTGTGTGTGATATG
Organism: Aulonocara stuartgranti; assembly: GCF_965226115.1. Lineage (NCBI taxonomy): Eukaryota > Metazoa > Chordata > Actinopteri > Cichliformes > Cichlidae > Aulonocara > Aulonocara stuartgranti. The sequence goes on along the minus strand of NC_138951.1, from coordinate 6,746,789 downwards.
TTTGAAATACAACGATTAGAGCCTGACGGATGGTGGAAGTTCTGGATTATGTACTTACCAAACCCACCAGCAGTTAGACACTAAGTGCAAAAGATCAGCTTTGGCTAAAGAAATACTGGCATGCATTTTCGTTACAGATATAGAACAAACCGATTTTCTTAAATTAATAAATATAAATACCTCATGGTATCCTGTGCTACTCTCATTCTTTTGCTATTTAATCTTCAACACAATGCATAAAACTATAAAATGCTTTCTTAGTGATGATTATTATTTTCTATGAGCCATTATGGGGCACTTTAAGTCTTTTTTAAATAATTAAAATTAATAGGGTAAATAAGTCTGAATTGATTGCACATAAAGGAAATATTTCAAACCTCTTTTGGTTTAATGCTGATGATTAGCGCTTACCTCAAGCACCTCAAATTATTAAAGATTTCCTAAAAGCAATCAAAAAAGAGTTCAAAATACATGTTTAGTTATATATTCAACACATTGTTGGTGGTCCTTTTGAACGAATTACTGCTTCAGTACAGTGTGGTGTGGAGGCAATCAGCTCGTGGCCCTGCTGTGTTATTGAAGCCAGAATTGCTTTGATAGCCTTCAGTTCGTCTGTATTTTCTTCCTTGTAACAATACTCTGTAGATTCTCCGTGGGATTCAGGTCATATGAGGTGGCTGGCCAGTCAAGTACAGTAATAACATGGTCAACAAATCATTTGGTAGTAATTTTGGCACTGTCCTCCTGGTAAAGGAAGTCAGCATCTCTATAAAGCTTTTCAGCAGATGGAAGCACGAAACACTCTAAAATCTCCTGGTAGACGGATGCATTGACTTTGGATTTAATAAAACATGCCACCCCAAATCATCACAGACTGCAGAAACTTTACACTGGATACAAAATATACTTTGATCTGAAAATAGGACTTTGAACCACTAAGCAACAGCTTGGTTCTCTTTCTCCTTAGCTCAGGTAAGACACCTCTGACACTGTCTGTGGTTCAGGAGTGGTTCGATATTGTGTGTGACAGGAATGTGACAGTTGTAGCCTCCAGAAACTACTCCTGGTGAAGCTTTCAAAGTTCTTGAATTTGCTTTTCTTGTCAATCCTCTCAAGGTTTTGGTCATTCCTGTTGTATTTTCATCTTTTTATACCACACTTTTTTTTTCCAGCCAATTTTCCATTGATCTGCTTCGATACAGCTCTCTGTGCACAGCCAGCCTTTTAGTAATGATTCTCTGTGGCTTACTCTCCATCTGGAGGGTGTTGATTGACAACTATCAAGCCAGCAGTCTTCCACATGATTGTGGCTGCATCTACTCAACTAGACTGAAAGATAAAATGTATCGCTACAAGGCAACAAAATGCAAATTCATTATATTGTGGGTAATAAGTGGTTTTAGAAATAGCCCATCACTCTATATATGAATAGTAAATATTAATTAAAAATGTAAATATAAGTAAACTGAAAAAGATTTTACCTTCTTTTGATTCTCTAGCCCATTTTCTCTGTCGATATATAGAATTTCCTAAAGTACATAAGCAATATTGGGCAATGCTAGAAGCTAAGCTAGAAGTGGCCAAGGGTAAGCAGAAACACTCATGGTTCTAGATCTCTGTCGAGGACTTGAGCAAAAATTCACAGGGGGCCCCACCACCCAAAGTTCAGCATCATTATATTATAAATAATAAATTGTATAACTTTACCCTTTTCTGAAGAACCAAGAACAGCACAAGAAGGAGTAGCCTGCAGACCGGTTTGTACACTGCCTCCATCAACCACAGATGCTCTCTGCAGGTAGACATGCCGTCTGCAGACTGTCCCCGCGCTAACATGCTGAACCCCAATTTCAGCAAAAACACCCCGCCTACTTCGACAAAGTAAAACAGCGAATCTGACGAGCTGTTCCAACATGTTTCTTTGATTTACAACAGCTGTGTTTCCTTATATTAAGGGTAAGCTGTCTAAATGTGTAAATGTTAGTCATTTGTGTTAGGACAGCTCAGGTTACGCATCATTCATTCTGCAGATAGTTGTTTTATTACATTTTCATAATGTAAACTAAAAGGCTGATTTTTTTATTGCTCATTTTGCAATAGTACAGTATTATTGTGATACTACAACATTGTGGAACAGGTATTTGTAACACTGTGAAACTGTTCACCCGCAAACGGCAGCTGTGATGAACTACTCTGTCAACCTACATGCTGCACAGCTTTGGAAACAATGGACTGTGCTTGTCAAACTGTAAAAACTCTTTCTACATTGCCTCAAAAGCCATTTTCTGTTAATTTGTCGTGATAAACACCTGCTGTCAGGTGGGTCAAATGCAAACACGTTTCCCAGATTGCAGTTGTGCTTTAAATTTTAGCAACAAAACAAACAGTAATTCACCCGTTAGCCTCTGCGATGGTTTTTATAATCAGCTCAGTTGTGACTCACCTTCAGTCATGTTTTTCATATGTACCCATATTTCATATCTGTGTTCTCAGCTCTGTTTGATTTATACTTTCTGGTTTTCCCGTCACAGCACAGATGTGACTATAACTCATCACACGGGTGCGTGTAAACTTTAATCCTGAGGTCATCTTCTCAGATAATCGTGCCATTTCCTCTGTTTTTCCCTGACCAGGTTTCACTCAGGTTTAGCGATGACACAGTCACAGCTGGTGCGATGTTTTTCTTTTTTCTTTTCTTTTTTTCATCAAAGCATCCGAGCAGTGGGCTCATCATTCACCACAGATGGAGTGAATCAACACAAACACATGATGGCTATCTGCAGTACATCATACAGACACACAAGGATAAAAAAGCACACCGCTGGGTCAGAGTGAACAAACAACATTCATTTTAATGAACTGAACTTTTTCATACAGCAGCAGGGAAAAGGCTTTTTGAGGCCTGTCATATGAATTTAGCCGTTAATAGAAAAAGGACTGTGCATACTGACAGGGTCAAAATGGCTGTGTGATTTATAATAAGCCTGAGAATAATTTTTTAAAAGATGTTAAAGGTGGTAAGAGCCACTTCAGACAACTGCATTTTATGTGTACCAAGACATGCCAGTGATGGTTATTTGCTTTCTGTGGATTCATTTTTTAAAAATCTGTGATTTTAATTGGTTTCTGATTACATGCACAGGACACCTTTAAAGCCGTTACATATATGGCCAGTCAGTTATTTATATTAATATTACAGACAGATTTTATCTATGCGCATCTACTGAAATGATTCTGTCTCTCTGATGAAATTATGCCCAGTATTTACTCTTTTAAAATCTCATATAGCGTACTGTAAGCATATGTTTGACATTTCTGGTTATGTCAGGGACACTCCGTTAAATTAAATTAAATTACATTTTATTTATATACAGCATCAATTCACAACAATATACTTTTCACTGTAAAGTAAAGACTCTACAATAATATTGAGAAAGTTCCAACAATTAGATGACCCCCTCTGATTGAACACTTAATGACAGTGGCAAGAAAGAACTGTTTTAACAGGAAGAAACTAGGCTTAGGGAAGGGTAAACATCTTCCACTAATATGTGGTGGGGTGAGGGCAGACATAGACAGCACAGAGCAAAGAGAGACCTAGGATAAAACATTAATCAGTCACTGATTCAGCCTGGTCTTTTTGGAAGTGCACGTTTGGGCAAATTATATCAGTTATGGTCTTTTCTAAATAAATTAATCAAAATAAAGTTCCCATAAAGATATCCGTCTGGGTAATTAAATCCGACATAGGAACATACTAAAAGTCAATGATAAAAATTTCTACTTAATTTAATTTACTTGATTTTTTATTTTTAAGGCAGCAGTTTGTTGAAGCTAAACACACAGACTTCTCATTGAATCAGATACAATCTACAAAAGTAAAATAATACATTTGATTAAGTTGGTGTGTGACCATGTCTACAAATTAAGTAAGTTTTATAGACGTGCCATCGAGTAAACATCTGATGGCATGGTCTGACACTTGTATGAGGTTTTGAAAAAAATGTATAGGTGATGGCAACCATGAAAGTCCGGGCTTCTAAAAATAAAACACAAGAAAATGTTGTGAAACAGATCATGTTGCATGAATCCAGTGGAAAAGTTCCTGCAGCCAGTGAAGGCAGCAGTATTTTATTGTCTCATTTGGACCTTACAGAGTTAAAAATGCGCGTGTGTGCACGTTTGGTCATTGCATCTTTGTGTGAGGTGATTAGAAAGAGGAAGGTGACAGAAAAGATTTATTGACGGTTCACTTTCACATAGAGTATCTGGCAGCCTTGTTTATGTCCCTCCGGCCTCAAGTAAAGATTGTTTTGACTCTGCGCTAATAACGACTCTAATTTACACCACAGAGAAATGTCACCAGCAAATTAATTTGAACACTGTGTGCTTGTTTGTGACTGACCAGGCATGACTGTGAGTGACCTGGCGTGAGGCGGCAGCAGCAGATCTTACAAGACAAAGCAATATATGTGATATAACTTGTGGTTTTTGCTTATATTTTGAATTTAATTCGGTTTATTTCATGCAGGCATGACAGATTAGAGCAGAAATATTAATCTTTCCACTCTCCCTCAAAAGTTGCTGACTTACAAAAGCAGCTTTTATAAGCTTAGATGAGCTCAAGACAGACAAATGTGCCCAAACACACAAATAATCCAATCAGCTGACAAACTTCTGGAGCCACAGACGGCCAGTGTTTCCCGCACGATCTGATATCGTTATGTTGGTGTTGTTCCCAGATCAACATAGTAAATGTTGTTCCAGGATCAACATTGCAAGTGACCAATCAGAATGTTGTGACGTCATACTTTTGCGACTTCGGGAAAAACCGCAGTAAAACAAAAAACTGTACTTAAGCTGCGAGAAACCGCCTCTTTCCGCCGATCAACGGACCCTGACCCTAACCCTTTAATAAACACTAAGCAGAATTGATATTGTCCTTGCAACATTGGAATTTCATAAATGCACGAATGGCTTGGCGCGCCAACGAATAACGTCACAACAATGTGATTGGTCACTCTCAATGTTGTTCCAGGAACAACACCAACACGATGGTATCAGATCATCCATGTTTCCCAGTGTCCACGCTGTTACAAATGACATTCACTGACATTCTTAAGTCTTGAACTTACATTTCATATAAAAGATGAATGTAGTCTTTGTCATAACAATTAGTGCTGTCAGCGTTAATCTTGTTAAAATTACGTTAATGCCATAACCGCATTAACCGCATTAAATCTCCGTTAGCAAGCTAACGTGGATCGCCCTGTACCAGGGGCTGCATGGCGCTAACGCGTTAACGAGCTAACCGCGCTGACGCATTGGTGCCATGCAGCCCCAGGCACGGGGCGATCCGCGTTAAATCACTATTGGAGATTTGGCACGTTAATGCGGTTGTGGCATTAACCGCATGGCGTTATTTAAACGAGATTAACGGTGACAGCACTAATAACAATTGATTTTTACATCAGACAATGACATTAAAAGTGCTCCAGGAATACCATAAAAACAGTCGAGACATCCAATTCAGTTAAAAAAGCATCCTCAAATAAGAGGAGCTAAAGCCTAATAGACTGCTAATGGCTACAGCTGCTTGTACTGGCTAAAATGTTAGTCGAGGAAATCACTCCACTAAATTTAAGCCCTAAAAATGTAAACATTCCAGTTAAAACATCTTCAGCTCAAAGACAAGTAAGAACAGAGACATAACCCTCAAAAGGCTTTTAAAATGATTTTTTTAAATGACATGTGGACAAAAGAGCCACACTTCTCAAATGTTTGTTAGTCTTTATTGTGAGACCACAGTGAGAAGAGAAGACAGGAAAGCTGGGAGAAACACCTTGCAGTAAATGCCTTCAGGGCCCATTCAAACTTCGGTCTTTGCATTAGCCTAATATCATAAGGGTACCCTTCTTTATCCAGTGAGCTAAAATGGCACGCCACGGTGCATTTTAATACTAATTTTCTGGAGATTCAGTCTTTCCAATTATCACCATTTCTTCAGCACAATATTGCTGCTTCCTATTGTCCAAAATGTTCAGTTTGTCCTTGGGAAGCTTTCACCTAGCAACAGTAGAAAACTGAGGAGGAAGAAAGTGTTTGTCTGTTTCTTTAATCGGGAATGATGAAGATGAGAATACTGTCCACTCGCTTTACGCTTACACCGATTACCATCTGGCGTCCTCCGCAAATACACATGCTGCTGTGCAAGTGGGACTCCATCAAAGTGAATTTAAATGGTTTACAGTCACCGAAATTCGTCACTGGTACTTTTTTTTTTCCAAAGTGAGCCCCCACTAAGTATTTAGCATTTGAAATACACTTTATTTTTCTGCTCAGCAGTGAGTGCCCAGAAATGTGAAGTGTGATGATTAAGGCACCGGTCATTGCGTCAGTTCAGTATAAAAATAAGCCTTAACAATGTTAGTGATTATCTGGTCTTCAATATTAATTCCTCAGATTTATAACAGTTAAAAGGGCAGGTTTTTTATTCAGGGGCCATCTGTGCCTGTGCAAATGTTGGAAAACAGTACCTCTAATTATCTGGTGACACATAGTGGCAATCAGCAATCAGCCGAGCAGTTTCAGCTTGCATATAGCTGGGAAGGTTTATGTCTCTGCTTTTTCTATATTCATTGTTTATCTGTTCAAGACCAATAAAATCGAACAGGTGAGGGTTTTTTTAAAGGCAAACAAAAATTAATGACCCCTAATAAGTATTTACTGTAAGTAATACAGCCCTGCAATTATAAAGTTATCTCGCTAAAGTCGAAACTGAGGCTCCACGCCTATTTTTCATAATCGCCCGCCCAAAAAATGACGTGATTTTTCATTTGAACCGGACGCTGCTCTCATTCTCCTCGTCCATATGTCATTGTCCTCCACGATAATCCTAATTACTGTGCGGTCAGGAATAATTGCTTCCTCTCTGGCATCATTACTCTCCCTACTGTGGGTACTCTAACCACACACTTTTCTTTTTCAGTTTAAGATAAACAGCACATTGATTTCTACTCCGATCGGAGTCCTTCTCGTGTAACAGGTGGGATTTCTGACATTGTGCCAAAAAACAACAATCAACACCTTTCACTGCTGCTTCTGTCAGTCTACCACTCCTCTCTGTTCTTCTCACCCCTCGGCTCCCGTCTCCTCCTCTCCCCGAACTCTTTGCTCCTTGTCAGAAAAATACAATTTTCAGAGGAGATTCACGGCGATTGGGTTAAGAGATCATCACCCACTCGTGTGCGCCGTTCAGGTCAGAGAGGCAAGTAAGCGACGAGCATACTCGAGTCCCCAGATACATCCGGTTACCATGGCAACTGTACGTGAGCGACTGGAGTGCTCTGCGTTTGTGTCTGCGTGTGTGTGTTTAGCTCAGAGCTTCCCATTAATAAAGAGTAATCGAACGCAAAGACTTGAGCGTTGACAATACAAGGCCGCGCGGACGGTTGTGTTTTCATGTTTCTGACTGAAGGGCAAGGAAACAAAAACAAGACTGTGATGAAACTTCTTTGTACAGGGAAATCTTCCATAACCCTTTAAGAGTCAAACCAAGTAGTTCAATGAGAAACAACAACCGAAACGTTTTAGCAAATGATGGGGCTAAAAAGGAAGGGGTAACTTCTTACAAGACAAAACTAGCTCCCATGCTTATTATAAATGTGACAAATATATCAACGTTTGGGAGGAGTGTGGACACATTTTGCACTTTGGTTCAGGAACAATAAGATACTTTGTGAAGTGTGTGGAGCAACTTTCAGCGGTAAAAACTTTTTAGTCAACTTAGTCAAACTGATGCGGGAGGGCTGCAGTAATAACAGAAATTCAACACTTTATATAAATGCATTTAATTATTAAATCCATTATGCATTTAATTAAGTGAATTAAAACTGGTAATAGCAGCTGGTTAGTTTGTGATAATACTCATCACTCTGACCTACCTTTGCTGCTCTTGTCTTGAAGTTTGTGTCCCAGCAGCTGGTCGGGGTCACACTTTGGCCTCAACACTTTGCATATAACTGGGTAGCATTAGCATTTTATAGCCGATAGCCTGTGTTGTGTATGTTTTTTGAATAAACATTTTAGGAAATCCATGACTTTCTCTTCTATTTTGATTAGACTGAAAAGTTAAGGTTGCATGAGCCTCGTAGGATTTGTTTGATTGTTGGGGTTTCTCTCTAATACAGGCAACTGTGTGATTTTGCACTATATAAATAAACATTTAATGAGCTGAAATTGAATTATATTTAAAAAGATACAGCACAATAATGTAGGCAGCAAATTTTGATGTTCACCTAGACCATTCACAATTTCACATAAACTAACATTAACTTAATAATCAGAATGTTGTGGTTGACATTTCACTGAAAGAAATGGATAAACTGTAGAAATGGAAAGGATAAATGATAAAACCACATTCATAAATGTCAAAAAATAGCTAGCTAAAGCATAGCTAGCACTAAGAAATAAAGAATTTATTTCATAAATAAATTTAAAAAAAAATGAATAAAATGTTTGTAAATTTGATAAATGTGTGGTTGAATGACTAGCTAAGAGTACAAAAAGGTTATTTAAACACAGTGGAGAAATGGGTGAAATTAATAGATAACTGGTGTTAAATGGAGGAGTAGCTAAAAGTAGATGATAAAGTGCTTCAATGGTAATTTAACAGTGAAGGCCAGGTGAAACAGTAACTAACCATAATTGAGAAATGGTAGACTAAAAGCAGTTCTGATCCAGTTTAAAAGGAACATTTAGAAATAAAAGATGTTTTTGAGGTAAGCGTTTGTGTCAGACCACGCTGTGAGTGTACGTTACATCCTTTAACACAGGATGTCTCTAACCAATGGGTGATGTGATGGTGGCTACATCCAGCATTATATACACTCTCTTACTATGTTCATTATTTTATTTTGGCATGCTGATCAGTGCTAAACACAAATAAGTAAGCTGCAGCAAAGTCTATAGTACAATAGCTAGACAAATGTACATTTTTACCTGATAATGACACAAAATAAATCCACCCATTGTTACAATTATCCCATAAGGGAACATGTGTTGAAAGTCATAATGTAAATAAAGTACTAAATATCAGGGCAATCAATACTACTGTGTCATGAGATGCAAACTGAGAGGGCCGCTAAGATCATTTGGCTTAATTTTTTGGGAAACACTGATTCCATCGTAATTCACCCAGTGGTGAGATATAGGTGACAAATACGAGTCCTTATTTTGATTTTCATGTCATTTTATTTATTAATAACAATAATAATAAACTTCTAGCGTGAGAAGATTCACGAACGGTTAAAGGAATCAAACCGAGGTAATACGTGGATCCAGAATCGATACAGGATGACACATGAAGCTGTAGACTGGCCCAGCGCATAGGCGTTATATGCTGCCATGCTATATTTAAACCTTGGCTTCCCACGTAACACTACAAGAGCTGAGACACATATGTAATGACAGCTTTACTTGACTACACTGTGATATCACCCCCACCCCTCCCAAAGTACATCTACAGGCCTGTGTGTTGCCACATTGTGTTTAGGGCCAGAGTTTAATGGGTAAGCCACGGGCCCAGCAGCACATACGCTGACCTACATCTCAGCGAGGGCCTTATAGGGAGAGCATGGGATGACTCATACATACAGAAAGGAGAATGGGATTAAACACCCGGAGTGCATGGCACCAATGGTGATGTGATTAGGTCACGGCTGACCTGGTACACACGAAACTTTCATAAAGAGGAACAATGACATCAAGCCGCATGTCTCCAAAAGCCAAATCCGTGTTGCTCAACACAAAGACATTCTTCTCTAAAGCCACAAGGAGGATGAATAAGACTTTGCGCTGTCACCACAATGGAAATCACAAGAGATGCTCAAGTCTCTAATGTAATTAACAAAGAGCTTGCACAATCTTCATGTAATTTAGTTACAGCTGACCTAGTGACAATGCAATGTAATTGAGAGTGGATAATCAGGAGTGATTGATTATCGATCTGTGTAAACACTGTTTTTTTTCAATCAGAATTCAAATACTCTACGTGTGGGCAAAAGGACAGCCTTCAAAGTGAGCACGAAGGGCTCAGGGTGAGACTGCAGCCTGTGTCAAGACTTTCTAAGGTAAGCACTGGTGAGAAAGTGAATCAGCAAAGTGTGAGAGAAAACGGACCAGACTGACCTTTGTGCAGTTACTGGCTCCTACCTGCTGACAACATCTTTATGGTTGATGGCGTTCAAGGTTAAAGTGCAACTTTACACCGGCGTTCATCTTTGGTGCGTGTGTGCTGACTATAAATACCACTTTTACAGTGACAGCAAGGTCAAGGATTTCATGGTGGGGGTAATGTGATGTAACAGATGCTGAACATTTCAAATCTATACATATTTCAAACAGTGATGAGAGGGCGATCAGCTCCATCCTAAAATTTACCAGTATCACTGGCCTCATGCGAGTGATCGTTCTCCAGCTAGCGTCAATTAAAAACTTCCTCACGGTTCACCCTGACACAAAGGACACGCACACACCTCTTCCTGATCAGTATATCCACAGATATTTTTAACACGTGCAACATTAGTGCCCCTCATGAGGAAATATATCTCCTAAGACTCCGAGTTCAAAGATACATTTGGATTTGGATCGTACATCCAGATGAAGGTAAAGCTCTGACTTATTATGAGCTGCCTTCAAGGAGTTTAGCATTAATGTTAAGGAGCAGTTTTACATTAATATGATTCCTGCAGAAATAAATTTGACTCCAGCTGCATGAATGAACATATTATGCCTGAACATATTAAAATATTATGTGTACTGGGACATGATAGGCTTAATGCATATTCTTGGGAGTTGTGTGTAAAGGGATCTCTTTGCAAAACTGACAAATTTCTTATTTATGGTTTCATAATGAATTTGCTCACCTGTGTGTGTACTTCATGAGCACAGGTTTAATTAATGCTGTGCTGTTCAAATATTATGCTCATTTTGCTATGATTTTTCTCAGCTGTGCAGACCTGTTCGGCTCTTCCCACGTCTCTGGAAACCTGCTAATTAGCGCTAAGTTCATACAAAAACAACACTACACTTCTTGGATGAGCTGATTGTTTATTTGTACTGCCATGGTGATTATTAAAGAGCTGCATTAAAATGCTCCAAAAGGCACCAACGGCATAAACACAGTCGAGAAATCTTGATTTAGTGGATGTAGTGATGAGAGGTTTGGTTCTTTTCAAAGAGCCAGCTCAAATGGCTCTTCAGTTCTAGGCCTTCTGTTGTAGCCTAATGGTTTGTATGTTGATAAGCAACTTTTAAATCAGTGTTTTTATAAACATTTACCACCACTGTGGAGAACTTCCATGGAGTTTAAAGCCTGGCCAATAGTTTGAACCCTATTGTCCTCCACAATGGACAATGTACCTTTGCACTATACCCGCTGTTTTCAGAGTGTCTCTCCCCTTCCTTCTTTCATACAATGGTATGGTCCTTGTCTGTCTTTGCATGTATGGGGGGCTGTATGGGGGACCATCAAGATAAAGTCCCGCCTCTGCCAGCTGAGCAGGACCGTCTGAAGATTCAGCTCTTCTTGTTCACTACAAAGAATCAGATTTCAGAGTCATCTCGTTCGCAAGCGACACATAACTAAAGTGAAGCCTTGCAGACAGGACGTCAGTCATTTGTTGGGTTGTTTTGAAGCCAACCTCAATGCACGTAAAGCTCCGGGTCCTGACAACATTCCTGGTCGTGTACTGAGAGACTGTGCAGTGGAACTCACTGATGTCTTCACAGACATCTTCAACATATCACTCATCCAGGCTGTCGTCCCCACATGTTTTAAAGCCACCACAATCATTCCGGTTCCAAAAAAGTCATCTCCCTCCTGCTTTAATGACTACCGTCCTGTTGCACTTACTCCCATCCTGATGAAGTGCTTCGAACGACTAGTCATGCAACACATCAAGACTGTCCTGCCCCCCTCCCTGGATCCCTTCCAGTTTGCCTATCGGCCCAACCGCTCAACCGATGATGCCATCTCCACTGCACTCCACTCAGCACTCACACACCTGGACAAAAAAGACTCATATGTTCGAATGCTGTTCATAGATTTCAGTTCAGCATTCAACACCATAATCCCCCAACAGCTCATTCAAAAACTGGTCCAGCTGGGGCTCAACACCTCACTGTGCAACTGGCTGTTGGATTTCCTCACCGGAAGACCTCAAGCAGTACGGGTTGGCAGTAATACATCCAGCACCATCATTTTAAACACGGGGGCCCCGCAGGGATGTGTGCTGAGCCCCCTCCTCTTCACTCTGCTGACCCATGACTGCACTCCATCATACAGCTCCAACCTCTTCATCAAGTTTGCGGACGACACAACGGTGGTGGGTCTCATTAGCAACAGGGATGAGACCGACTACAGAAGTGAGGTGAGACGCCTGGCCACGTGGTGTGCTGACAACAATCTCTCTCTGAATGTGGAGAAGACGAAGGAGATTGTTGTGGACTTCAGGAGAATGCACACCCAACATGCTCCTCTGACCATTGACGGAGCGTCTGTGGAGAGAGTGAGCAGCACCAAGTTCTTGGGTGTGCACATCACAGAGGATCTCTCCTGGACGTACAACACCACAGCACTGGCCAAGAAATCACAGCAGCGTCTCTTCTTTCTCCGCAAACTAAGAAGAGCAGGAGCACCAGCCCCCATCATGTACACTTTCTACAGAGGCACCATCGAGAGCATCCTGTCGAGCTGCATCACTGTGTGGTTTGGAGCCTGCAATGCGTCCTGCCATAGAACCCTCCAACGCATAGTGAGAGCTGCAGAGAGGATCATTGGTGTCTCTCTCCCCTCCCTCCAGGACATTTACAGCACCCGTCTCACTAAAAAAGCCCTTTGCATAGCGGCTGATCCCACACACCCAATGCAAAGCTTCTTCAAGCTGCTGCCGTCGGGGAGGAGACTGCGGAGTCTCCAGGCCAGGACCAGCAGGCTGAAGGACAGCTTCATCCATCAGGCTGTCAGGAAGCTTAACTCCCTCCCGATTCTGCCCCCTCTCCCCTCTCTCCTCCACGGTCTCACTGAACTCTGTCACACACACACAAACACACACACTCTCTGACTCACTCACTGGCCTGCACCAGTTACCAGTCACTTTGTGGAGCATTGGACTGCCATTACCTCATAAGACTTTGTTGTTACACTTTCTCTTACCGTACACTACTAAATCTCCATTTGCACTATTTGCCTATTTGCACTACTCTGCCTGGTTTACACTCAATGTCACTTACCCATTATATTGTATATTGTATAGCTTTCTTGTTATATGTAAAATTGTATTTATTTAAATTTTTACTTTTTAATTATTTTACTTGCATTTTTTAAATCACTTTTATATTTAAATATATTTAAATGTTCATTTGCTATTTATCTAGGGATTGAAGAGTAACGCAATTTCTATTCTCCGTATGTCCTGTACATGTGGAAGAATCGACAAATAAAGTTGACTTTGACTTTGAAGTGGCCATTTGAGGAACTGCATTTGGTCCAAGCGTGCTTTTTTTGCTGCTGATGACCACGATTAACATCCTTCCAGATTGTGGGTCAAAGAGCATTATGACTTTCAACACACAAGTGCAGTAACACACTCCTTTAAGGTGCTTTTGTAATATGTTACACTTTACAGCACCAGTGTGACCTTTTTTATTTTAGTATATTACGTTTGTTCTTGAGTGGAACGATGTTTAGTTTATCCACGTGCCATATAACAGCAAATTTGGGATAATAATCAGAGATGAACACTGACATTAGAGAATAAGACTTCACTACTTCTGACTCAATTTTGCAGTTGGATACATTTCCATGATGATTTACATAAACACATACTAAAACTACAATGTGACATAAAAGGAAATATCATTTGTTGGTAGTTTTCTGTGATATTTTGAATAAATGATGTAAACTAATATTTAACTACTTCCTCTAAGCAGCTTTAGGAATCTAAACTACATGTTTCCATTGATCAGCTTTGCTGTAGTTCAGCTTCTCCAGTGGGAAGTAAAAATAGTTGGTAAAACTATGTAGTTACCCTCACCACTGCCCAACATCCAAAGGCACCAATTTAATTATAATTTGATTTACTGACCCAACAATATACCCCAAGGATTTGGAATGGAGTCTATGTCTAACCATTAGCTTTACTGCCAACTGTCAAATGGCAAAATTCCCAGCTCCAGCTCTCTGCCAGAATACAAAGTGTTACTGGCTCAGAGTGTGACTTTCTACCAAACTTAATGGATACCTGTTTATGTGCTTTTTCCATATCCTCTGGCATTGAGAAAGGGAACCAATCAAATGGGGCAAGGTAAGGTAAGGTTCCTAATGTATGACTCCCTCCATCCTTCATTAATTCCATCTGTGAGGAAAGTGACTGATGTCAACTGTAAATGCTGGGCTCCCCCTGCTGGTTGTTACTATATTGCATCAGACAGAACCTGTATATTGCTTTGGGCTCACCTACTAAACAGGTGTTTGTCCACAGTAAGAGTAAGGGGTGAGCTGACCTGTCAGAATCTCTGGTATTTCTAGCCTGCCCAGGAACAAATGAAAAACATGAGAGGAGCAACAAAAAACACAAAATTTTAGTTTGACTGAATAATTCTTAGAAAAACCTTAATATGCATGGTTATTATATTTACAGTAACATAGTGGATCCATGTGTAGGTGAAGTGGTTGACACATGAACACATGAAAGATCACCGGTTTGAGACTATGAGGATACAGTCTAAATAAAGAAATACACAGTTTTTGTTACAAAGACCCATTATTTTAAAAACTTGCCTCCGTTTTTAATGAAGTAATAATGTACAACATAAAAAATGTCTACAAAGAAAAATACGATAAAATTACGCCACAAAAAATCTTCTGTTTTCCTGTGACCCATTTTGTCTGTTATGTTAAGGCTTAAATATTTTGTCAAACTCAGTCTATGGAGTTTCCTGAACAGAAAAACATAGAACAAACAAATTTTTTTTCTTCTTAACTTTGTCATAAGTTGAGATTTTGAAAATAATTTGCACAAAATTCTTGCAGGAGGCCTTGTTTATAAACACACGAGATACAAAATATCTAAATGAGAATAAAACGAACAAAATTTAAGTTCATAGTTATGATCGCTACTGTGCGTTTGTGTTTGGCAAGGCCACCTACATAGGTGTGTGTGTGTGCTGTGAGGAGGAGGGGGAGGGCGAGGCGGCAGCGGTGGAGGATGAGAGTGTGGACGGAGGGGGCTGCGGGGTGGCGGAGGAGGAAGAGGCGGAGGAAGCGGAGGCAGCGCTGGCAGCTGAGGATGACGTCTCTATCTTGCTGCTGTGCGTGATGAAGCGCAGACGCAGCTTCATGGCAGGACGCAGAGTCATGATGATTTTCTCCACCTAGACAAAGCACAAAAAAGGTGGAAGGATAAAGGATGAGAAGTGAATACAGTGATGTAGACAGAGCTAAAAGCAGGAACTAAACAAGAAAGGCAATTAGGTTGTGTCAGAGAGGTGCTTTGTAATTACCAGTTAAGCATCACATCAGTATTTATCACATTTGCTTCTTTAGAATTACTGCACCAAAAACACAGCATATTGTGTCCTGTGGTGGCTTGGAACAAACCTGCTCTTATAAAGTCGGGCACGCCTCTGGGATTGCACCTCAGCTCAAACTAAAACGGCAAAAAAGTGATGAAAACCAGCCAAGAGATGAAGTCTCAGGATCGCCTCTCTACTTTTTGAAGATGATGAATTTCTTTAAGCGGTAACCTCCAGGTCACGCTGGTGAGGTTTGCAGCTGAGAGTGAACACTTGAAAATGAAAATTAGTGCCTCTGAGCCTTAGGCCGGGATTCTCAATTGGTCAAGAGTGGAGTGGCCACTCCTGATCAGGAGTAAGCTGTTGCTCCAAATGGAGGCGTTTAAGTATCTCTGGGATCTTGGTGTTTACAGAGAGAAGGTACTGGGTTCGAATCCATGACAGCCTTTCTGCTTGGAATCTGCAAGGTTTCTCTCAAGGTAGCCTGGCTTAAATGGTGTTTCTAAATTACCCACAGGTGAATGTGAGTTCAAATGGTTGTCTGTCTGTTAGTCTGGTGGCAGACTGATAACCTGTCCAGAGTGTATCCTCTCTTTCACACTGACACAGGATAGGCTCCAGGTCCCTTGCAACCCCTGGATGGATGGGTCTTGTTCACGAGAGAGGGGAACAGACTTGTGCAGTGTTGACATCCATGCAGAGGCTACCTGCTGTTGTGAAGCTGTACATCTACGGTCCTACCCTCACCTATG
This sequence comes from Aulonocara stuartgranti, assembly GCF_965226115.1. Lineage (NCBI taxonomy): Eukaryota > Metazoa > Chordata > Actinopteri > Cichliformes > Cichlidae > Aulonocara > Aulonocara stuartgranti. Next base: position 6,730,461 of record NC_138951.1, on the reverse strand, counting down.
TCTGTGAGAACTGACCAAAAGAATAAGATTGCAGATATAAGCACCAGAAATGAACTCCATCCAAACGGTGTCTGAGCTCAGCCTTAGAGATTGCGAGGGACTCAAAGTAGAGCCGCCACTCCTCCACATCAAGAGGAGGAAGATTGAGGTTCGGGCATCTGATCAGGTGAGATATTTCTGGCATGTCCCACCAGAGGGAGGCTCCAAAGAAGACCCAGGACATGAAGGAGAGATTACATCTGACAGGTGGCTTGGAAACATTGCAAAAAGAGGGAGGTCTGGGCATCTGTGCCCATGTGACTCAGATCCAAATAAGCAACAAAAAAAATGAATGAGTGGATAAATGGAGATAAAAAAAAACAGCAACTGTGTTTTGAGGAGCAGCATGCACTCAGAATGTGTGTAAAAGCCACAGATTTCTTGTCAGTTGGTTTTCCCTGTTTTACATGATGATGGTTTCATCATCTTCTTACTGCAGATTTTAGGGTATCTATTATTCAAAGGGTAGCACACTTTTTAATCTCTGTGCACATAATTACACAGTCCTACTGGCATGTCATCATTTCTCCAAACAAATTATATTTAGAGACTTTCTGTTTGGATTTATTTGAATTTCTGCAGCAGTTCCGTTTTCTGGAAGCTTTCATCTGCAACATAATAGGTCAATTTTGTGCACAAATCTAAGCTGCAGTAGTATACGGTGGATAAAAAAAAAAGAAGCAGAAAACAGGGTAACCCTTGCCTCAGTCAGGCCTCTTATTCAAACCTGCAGGGAAATTTCCGTTAGCAAGCGTGATATTTACAGACAAACAATGCTGTATGCACGCCTTCGCAGTGCAATTAAACAAGGCAATGCTGATAACTGCACTGTATTTAGAGGGTAATATTTAGGGCTCATAAATAATATTAATATGGTTCTAGTGCAGTGGTATCAAACATAAGGCCTTGGGGACAGAATCCCCTGATGATGATGCTAATCCGGTCACTGGACAACTTTAGAAAATGTGAAGGAGTGCAAAGATTTTTAACTTTCAACTGTATTTTCATCATTTTTACAGCGTTTCCTATTGATAAAGACTGTTTCCCCACACTGGCAATAACAGATAAACAATTAAATGACAGGAACTTTCCTGTTCCTGTATCCACTATTAGCGAGTTCACAATAAATCAAAGCTTCCGTTGCTCGCATGCAGTTGGTCCAAAATGCCACAGCTTGTATTAACCAGTGCTCGCCCATCCTGGCCTCCTTCCGCTGGCTCCCTGTTTGTTTTAAGATTTTATTATTTGCTTTTAAAACCTTTCCTGGATGACCACGCGTGTACTGTCTGAGCTGATGACCGCATATGTTCGCTCAAGATCGCTGAGGTACATGGACCATTTTTTCAGTAATCATCTCTTAATTATGGAATGATCTCCCTGCCCATCTTTTAGGATGATCTCCTCATTTTTAAAAAACTCAACACAAACTGGCTTTTAACTCACAACGACAGTGGTGTGTTCTTACTTTCAATATATTATTATTTTTATTGTTGTTGTTTTTTTATTGTTTCACTGATTGTGTGTGGTGTTTTGGTGCTTTGTACAGCACTTTGTCAAATTTGCATGTATAAAAAATGCCCTATAAATAAAACTGGATTGGATTGTTGTTGTGACACTGCTATGCTCCAAGGAGCCGTCAAAAGCTCACCTGCTCCTTCACGCTGTCTCCAGTGTACATGTATTTAATGTGATACAGGAAATCGCAGATCGGGTCCATGTAGCTGAGATGCTGACAGTGTTTGTCAACTGCCTGCAGCATCTCATAGAAGGCAACACCAATCTGAAATAGCAACACAGAGCAAAATGTACAAAAATCCACCAGGAGAAAGACAAAACTAAATGATATCTTTCATGTAAGATAAACAGAACGTCTGAAGTGTACCTCCAACATGCAACGCGTCCTCTCTTGCTGGAAGCGCTGAAGGAACGGCCCCACCAGGTGATACACGTACAGCAGCTGGAACTCTGTCTTGACGACTGGCTTCAGAGTCTCTGACAGGAATCTACGCAAAGACACAGAAAGACATGAGGAGAGCAAAAAGAAACAGTCTTACAGGATAGAAACAAGGAGAGCGCCTCACTTGGGGATCAGAGACAGCTGTCCGATGGATGAGTGATGCCACACGGCGTGTGCTAATGCTAGCACGTAGCTGCAGTTCATTTCACTGTAGCTCTGGTGGCAGGCGGTGAAGTCAAGCAAGGCAAAGGGATAGCCTGTCCACTCTGTCTCTGATGTTAATGCCGGAGAGCTGATCACAGAAACGATGCGGTCGTGGAGAACGATCCAGTATGGTTCCTGAAGAGGAGATCACAGGTTGTCACGGCGACAAAATCTGAACATCAGTTTATGGTGAAAGCTGAAAGTCAGAGTATTTTTCTTACTGGAAGTGCAGTGATCACAAGTCCAATGGCATTCATCCAGGCAGTGATGTTCTCTCTGGGGACCAGAGGCTGACTAAAAGGTGAAAGGAGAAGATGATTTTAGGGATCATTAAAATATTCTGCATACACTACAGAACACTATTAATTCCAAAAAGATGCCATTTAAGCCTAATGAGACCCATAAACTTTACAGTGATTGCACATGGCTTGCTTACTGCACCTTTTCAACACAACATTAAGCAAAGCGTTTCCCACATCTTTTCCTGGCACGGCCAAAGCCATCAGCTCCACACAGGTGACGTGCAGGGCGTGGGCCGCAGGGTTGGGGAACTCGTTGAACCTCCAGTCACAGTTGGGAAAAGGACCCGGTGACTTTCCCGCCATGGGTGAGGTAAAAGCTAAGGAGGATAAACAATCACCAGAGGAGAAAACAGCCTTCATGGAAGCACGGATGTTTTACTTGTTCCACTTTTAATTAAACGCATATTGTTTTCGTGGAGCACACGAACCCCATCCAACCGATTTTATCTTGTTTTTAATAACTCTTTTCTACTTTAACAACCCCCGAGGCTGCAATAAAATGAGCTTAGATGGATTAATAAATACAATCCCTCTTTAAAGCTATTAAGGGAGACAAGAACTCACAGCGGTAAGGTAAATATACTTTCCAGCAGCCCAAAAGACCAATGACTTTCCATGACCAGACATTGGTCTTTTGTTGTTAAGAGTGATAGATTAATGAAGGATATTGTCCACAAGGCGTCCAATCAGCTTGCAGTAGTAGGTGTCATCAGGGATCCACACGTTTTCTTCACGGGCATTCATGCCAAACCTCAGATAGGTTTCGCTGAGACACCAGCCTGGAGTGCGGTTGTCCTGCAAAATAAAACGTTACACTGATATCAATAATTGCGCATTAGCTATTCAGATACATGAATTAATGAATGTGTCTTCTCTGTTTACCTTCAGTGAAGACATGATGGCATGAACCAGTTTTCTCTTGAGGTTGGTTCTGTCTCTCAGGTGTCTCTCATAGTAGTGAAGGGTGTTGTACAGGTAGGTCACAGGGCGATCTGCAAAGAAACGCAGCGGTAAATACAAATCCCCAATTAATGGCAAAGTTCACCTTCCCTTTTTTATCCCAAAAAGCTGATTCTGATAAGTGGATGACTGGAGAAGTTACTTAGATGAGTGATGAAACATTTCTCCCACTGAATGAGCTGCCTGGGATTTCCTGTTTCAGAATGCGTTAAGACGTCCTAGTGAATCCAACTCCCCTCATCTTGGACCCGCACAGTCCTCCTTGTAGCCCTACTCACCGTGGAACTTGTACAGCCCTCCCAGATGATCCAGCAGCGTCTCCAGAGACTTGGAGACAGGAAGGAGCTCCAGGAAGCGGTGGATGACAATGTCAAAAACGGGCAGAAAGCGCAGACACACATTCCCAAAGTAGATTGGCAGGTACTGAGGCTGGAGCTGCATGGGAGGGTTGACTTGGTCTGCGAGACCCTCAAAGTACAACTTCTCTGGGTATTTCTGGAAGAAATGGTCATTTTAAAACAGATTTGATTTAATTTCTACATTTAACTTGACTTTTTGAGATGTCTCACAGTTGTGGAACTAACTTTTAATGGAACGTGTTCTGTCGCACGTATACCTTGTGGTAGCTCATGTGTTTGCTGTGCCAGTCGTTCTGCAGCCAGTGCTCGGGAGCATTCTCCTTGACAAAATCGTTGACTCGGTTTCTGAAGTCATTGGGCTTCAGCAGCAGCAGCTGGATTATGAAGTAGCAAACCTGAGCCTCGTTTCCCTCGTGGCTACGCATCGCCTGAAGGCAGAGACATGGACCCTTATCGTATTGCAGCATGGGCAAAGAAAAAGTGTAGAATCAATGATGTCTTTGTTACAGTATATAATCCTGTAGTTCTCCGTCTGTCCTCACCAGGCACAGAATGAGTCTATCCAGTGTGACTATGTTGTATTTCCAGACCATGTCATTGAGTATTTCAATGCACTTGTTAAGCTGCTGCCCGCCAGCTGACGTTGAGAACTCATAGACGAGGAAGTCGGCAAATGTGCGCACGTGAGCCACCAGTGCACGTGCTCCAATACGTTCCAAGACCCTGAGGGACCAAAAAAGAAATGGAAAACCCCCCACAAAAAACAGCAGTTAGCTCATCATCCCACAATAAGGCAGCTTTCTCCCTCGGGATCAATTAGTCACAGATGCTGTGTAGGACCCACCCCCGCCTTCCTGGTTAATTGATGTAAAATGTTAAATTTAAAATGCCTCAACAACAGAGATGAGATGCATCATTAACACAGGGTTCATTAAAATACACTCAGCAGTGTCTTTAATAGTGAGTGTAACCTGGAAACATAAACAAGTAATATTCTCGCTGATCACAGCTTTGGATTATTTAATTAAGTATTTCTTTTTTCCCCCGCTGCGCTCTACTTTTTATATACATGTGGAAGCTTAACTCATGTATAACAAACCTAAAGCCTATTTGGTTTATATGGTCCATCTCCAGCAGCATCTTCCACAGCAGACAGAGGAACAGTGGAGGTGAGCCCTGCATGGAGAAGTGGGTGATGATGTCATTCTCATTGGCCATCGACTTCCACTTCCTGTACTCCTCCTCGACGTTCTTCTTCAGATTGAAGCGCGACTCCTGAGGAACGTTGTTCTGCTTGAAAAACGCCTGAAGCAAAAACAGAGGTCCAGGAGTCACTACAGCAAGATTCAGACGTTTTATTTGACAGAGAAAAACAACAATAAACCACAATTATTACTTGAATATTTTGCATAACATAATATCTGCACCTGTAGTGGTGCAGGGAAGCAGGATAGCGTGTGTGAGGCCCAGTTATGAGGCGTAAAACTCATGATTGTCTGCAGGATGTCCTTACACCAAGTGCCCTGGATGGAGTCAGACCCTGTGAAGAAATCTGCACATACAGGAAGCAGGTGACAAATAAAACGAGACGGATTTCAGTCAAACACGATGATTAGAAGTGAAGCAAAAAGCGAAACAATGGCTAAAATGAAGCGGGAAGCAAAAAAAAACAAACCCAAAACAACCCTGCAAATGAGGCTTCAAAAACTGAGTGAGTACCGGTGACGTGTGTGGCTCTGGCCAGAGTGAGAATCAGGGCGCGATTCAGCTCTTCGGATTCGGCTGACAAAACTGTCTTTGGGTCATTGAGGAAGCGGGTGAACTGCGGCTGCACCTCCGAGCTCCCCAAAGCTGTGATCAGGCGCAGAGCTGTGCTCTCAACACTTCAGGACAAAGACAGAAAGAGGAATGATGACTCTTTTTCACTACATCATAATCCTGATGAACATTTTTTTGTGCTTAATTTGTTTCTCAGTTGAGTTGGACAACATGAGAACATGTTGTGTGGGACTTTTCTGTCTTCCACAGTTAGTTTACCTGAGTAAATAATTAGAATTAAGCAAATAACTATTTCAAACAGAAGGACTTAAAAGAATAACTTTCAAGTTTCAGATCATTTTCACTTCATGGTAGGAACATCACAAATTTCAAGTTCAAAGGCAATAAAGTGCATTAAAAGAGCACACAACACTCACGCTGCATTTTAATATTTGTTTTGATTTAATCTTTCGACTTCAAAAAGCAACAAAATGTGGAATTTTGCTTTAAATTTCTAATATTAGCAGGAACTAGCTATATGCGACACATGCTTCTACATTACCACAGATGTAGCTGGTTCTGGTTGGTCTGTGGCACAGCAGCCAAGCTGTGCAGGTGACTCAGCAGCTGGACTCTGTAGTGTGGCTGGATGTGATGCATCCTGTAACTGAACATCTCCAGTAATGTGTGAAGGATTCCCCACGCGTGAGACTTGAACACGTTGGGCAACAACTGACCTGGACAGACAAGAGTGTTTCTCATTATTTAAAACGTTTCTGGAGCTCCAAAGAGAATAAATAATAATGTAACTGTGTCCCAGTAAACTGTAACACTTGCAAATTTTACTAGCTCAATATATCGATAGTACTGCAAAACCCCATAATGAAACAGTATCATGTAAATAAACCTGCTTCCTCAGTAAATGTCATTAAAATGTTCATGATACTATAAATATAGAGATTAATAACACTATTCTGAAGCCTGACACATTCAGACGGCTTTATGTCGGCTATTTGCAGAGCTGGGAAGTAATGAAGTACAAATACTTCATACTTTACTTAAGTAGAATTTTCATGTATCTGTACTTTACCTGAGCATTTATTTTTCAGGCAACTTTTTACTTTTACAAATATCTGTACATTCTTCTCTTTACATTTTTACAACGGTTCAACTTGGGAGTTGGAAGTTGGCCTAAAGGAGTGCAGGTGTCCATATGCTATGTTTGCAGTACTTCAGAATCTAGCATCTAGCTATCTCTACAGAAATATGACGTGACAATCCCAAACAACTATTAGTCGTTAAGAAGTAAAATGATCTCCTCCTCAAATAAAATAACAGTTCATACATCTACAATTCAACATAGTGCAAACTTTAAGTGAGTTTTAAAAATAGACTCACTGATGAATCCTTTGATGCCCAGGGACTCAATTTCCATGTAGACCAACAATCTGCTGTACGTCTCTACCAATGCAGGGGCAAGAGCAATGCTGGACTTGGCATGGGCCAATTTGATGACACGCGTGGCAATACTGTGGATCAGACTGGAGACCGGAGGGCAGGCTATCAGGGATTTGAAGTAGAAGAAATTAATTAAAACATTCTCTGTGTTTTACTCATTTACCTCATCTTTGCATGCACAGTGAGCGAATCCAGCAGATTCATGGGCAGCGGAGTGACCGATCCCGAAGCCATACAGTTGGTGCCGGGAAGGTTGATCCTCATGGATCCATTTCCATAGATGGTCTCAACCAGGACGCCCATTGGCAGAGTGAAGCACTCCGAGTTGGTGCTATAGGCGTTACACAGCAGGGCGATCTTATAGTCGGACATGCCCAGGGTCTTGTTACGCAGCGACTGCTGAAGAAATCTAAAGAAAGAAGGGGAAAAGCGGTGGACAGAGAGCCGCAAAGGACGTTTGTCATTTTATGAATTCTGGGCGACATTAGCAATTAACCAGGTATGCCCTGTTTAGGGAAAATTATGACTTTTGAAGTATTTATTATCGCTAAATGCATATCTTTGTGAAAGACATACTCATGGTGCAGCTTCAGAGAGTGCGGTATGGGTATCTGCAGTTTGGAGTTGTCGTTCTGAGCTTTGCGGTTCAAATGGATCCAGATGCAGGTCATAGCGAACGAATGGGTCGACTGGGGTTTGTTAATGTCAGGAACTGGAATGCACTGAAGAGGAACAGAAAGCGATGGTGACACTCATACCACAAGCAATATTAGTCTATTGTACCACCCCAGTAAAATATTAGAATGATGAATATTTAAAACATAGATCTAATAAAAAAACAAGACAAAAACAAGATAAAAATGGGACAGTACAAGTTGCAATAACTTGTACCTCTTTTTCTGGGTAAAGCAGGTCAAAAAGCTTCATGACAGGCAGGAAGTCAGCTAAGGCGTTCTTCTGAATGCTTCCTGATATGAACTGAAGCAGGACCCACATAAGATGATCTCTCCCTTTAATGAGACCTCTACCTGCAAGCTGATGAGAACAAATAAGGGAAAAGAGAAAATAAATCATTAAAAACACATATACACAGAATTTAATCTGCTTCATTTAATTTTTTCCTTGTTAGTAACATGTTGTCAAACATATTTAATAAATGTTATGACACGTGCTACAACTCACTCCATTGCATACATTTAAACACGTCTCAAAAGCTTGAAAAAGGCAACTGAGCTTCTTAAAGTTTGGGAAGATGTTTCACCTCTCATCCAAGAGGCTTCCCCAGTTCACTGTAAACACATGTATTACACTCATGCCCCTAACTGACTGTAAACATGCTGTAAATGTTTTTCTTTTTCTCTCCTCATACCTTTTGGTGTAGCGACAGCACCATGTGAGGGAAACTTGCAAACTGAAACAACACAAAGAAGATGAGCTGGGAGGAGAGGTGCTGCCACAGCAGCTGACTAGTTCCTCCGATATCGGCGTCAAAGTGTTCCTCAGTCTCAGAGCGCTCCATGGCGTACACCACCAGGTCCACCAGCTGCTCTTCCAGCACCGGGCAACGCTGCTTATGCTGGGAGGGGAGGTGTGTTACAGGATAAAGAAAACGGTGAGAAGAAGGGAGGAAAAAAGCCAAAGGAGACAAAAAGAAGTGGAGTTAAGAAGAGAGGAAAGGAAGGTCGGATTGAAGGAAGAAAGACAGAAAGATAGACATAGGAGAGAATAAAAATAAAATCTTTAATAAATTACTTCACATTCAAACATTTTTGTTGACAGTTATTCCAGATACTGTTAAAAAGATCACTGCGTGCAGGACAGCATCTCCTTCTTGTGTTGTCACAATGGACTGTAGCCATATTCCAGTATTTACCCATATCCCTTAATATTCTGGTCCTCAGCTTGTGTTACTATACAGAAAAGAAGATGTGTTTTGGTCTTCTGTGAAATCTTTTACAGCTCTAATACATACAAAAGATTTAAAATAAGGGGTTTCATTCCATATGTGAAACAGTCACAAGGTTCACAAGCTCAGAAGTAGCTGTTATATCAGAAGATTCAGAAACGGATAGACGCTAAAGCTAACTAGTTTGACAAATAAGCCCATAATTTTCCTTTTTAATATAATTATATTATAGTCTGAGCAAACATATAGAAAGAATATTGGCCAGGATATCCATACTAGAATTTTTAACACTTCAAAATCTGTACTGGCTCCAGTATATCCAGTATAACCCATGCTCTATCATGAAGAATTAAAAAAATGCATCTATTTAAAAGACGGGTGGGATAAAAAGAAAAAAAAGGAAAAGAAATGGAGGATTAGTGGAAATGAGAGGGTTTTTAAATCTTTTTATTTTTCCATCTAATAAGGGTTAATAATGATAATAATAATAATAATGATAATAATAATAATAATAATAATAATATTACAGGCTTCACTTACAATCCACACAGCCCCTGTTCTACTGTATGAGGTAGCTGATATTTCATGTCGCTGGGTCTGTTATTTAATTTAAAAAGAACTATGATTTCATAAAAAAAGCTGCACACTTTCCTGACATATGGCCTTCACATTTGTTCCATCTTCTACATGTAAAAAGGCAAAATTAGAGCAGAAGGAGTGAGGATCTCTGCAGCGCAGGCATTGACATTCATGTCAGGCCTCTTAACAGAGCCCTTCTTACACTGAGACACGAGGGACTGAACAGCACAGCACGAACAGGTCAGGTACGGCACTAAAAGGCACAGCATAAAACAGCAAACCAGCCACTGCAACACATTCCCACATGCAGACTAACAGGTCTGGGAAGGGACAAAGGTGTGAGTGGGAGGAAGAAGAGTAGCTGTGAAAATGACCATCCGATTTTTCTTTGCTTTGGCCTTCGGCACAGCTTCTCTTCCACCGCAGGCAAACACACACATGCTCACAGAATGAGAGAGAAAAGGGCAACAAACAGATAGAAGAAAAAGAGTAAGAGAGAGATCCACAGGCATATCTGTTGTCTACAAATAAATCATGTACACAGATCACCCAGTGACATATTTAAAAACCAGCAATATAACCAGCAGCTAGTTTATACTGTAACTGATCAACAGCCTGACTAATGGGAACCTTTTTTTCTTCTTCTTTAAATTCTAACCCATCATGCCCCAGCACAATGTAATGAAATTGCATTTTCAGGAAGATATATTCAGGTAGCATCTTATTTATTAACATAACGCCCGTAATTAAAATGTTCCACTGACCTGCTGACAATAACCACAAACTATGCAAATGCAATAAAGCACTGCGGTCCTCACGGGCCACCCCCTTATTTAATTATTTTGACCTGTAACAAAAATCCAGTCCATCTCAAACCTGAAAAGAACTATTTGGTTTATGAGCCGCTTTACGGTGGCTCAGAGAGGTCAAACGCATTGCAACTTAAGAAAGCACGCCGCAGAAGCACACAAATCATAATGGAAAGAGAAAAAACTAAACAAACAAACATAAAAGAAATCACACACACAAATGTATACAACACAACAGAAGTGTTTTTTGGGGAGACAAAAACCAAAACATGCAAACGACTGCACTGAGACCTACTTACAAGAAGCTGAGGAGAAAAAGTTGCAGGTAATGTGTGTTTTAATAACGTGGTTTGTATAATACTGTAGATACATGTTTGCTATTAGCCATTTACTGTTAGCTTGTCATTTCCACGGCTCTTCCGTCACATTATCGTGTCCCCCAAAGACACTTTCATTGTGTTTCTTCTTTTTTTGCAAAGCGTTGTGAGATTTTGTTCTATTTCTGTTGTTTTTTGTGTGCTTTTACAGTATTTTTCTCTATTTTCATCCATCCGTCCATTTTCTTCCACTTATCCAACTCAGGGTCATGGGGTGAGAGACCCTACACCCAGGACAGGTCACAAACCACTGACATCTATGGACCGTTTATATACAGTAATTGACCTAACCTCACTAAGTCTGTGGGAGGAACCCAGACATAACCCACACAAACACGGGGAGAACAAGCAAGGCCTACATAGAACAGCCCCGGCATGATGGGGGTTCAAACCCAGGACCTTCTTGCTTTGAGGCAACTGTGCTAGCCATCGCACTAACCAGTTTTTTTCCCTATTTCCATTGTTTTACTTAACCTAGCTTGTGTTTTGTGTGCTAAACCTGGTGTTTTCCAAAGTTACAGTTTATTTGACCTTCCAGAGTCACCTTACAGCTTTTACTGGAAAGGAATAAGGTGAATGTAAGCAATACAAATTAGAGCCACTTTATCATTTTTGACTAATGCAATCCAGTTTGCTATCACAGTGCAGTAGCATTATTTAAGAGCTATCAACTTAAAATGCAGACTGGACTATAATTAAACAAAGCATAGCCAGCCTGCCTTTTATTTATGTAAAAAGTAATAAAGTTATGATAAGTTAACCTGTGAGGTGCCTAATATTTTGCTTGTCTACTTGTAGGTACAGCACAATGTTTCTGCGCTTGCTGTGGCACACACTAACCTTTCTGTTTGGGTCTGTAGTCTGCTGTAGTCACTGTCTGCCACACGGCTAGCTATTGCTTGATTTGCAAGCTTGCTCTTGGCTAACAAATATAACAATAACAAATTGCATTAATCACCAAAGACAAGAGCACCGCTTAGTCAAAATAGTTCAGTGTTGCCCCCGGTCAGCACAACAGAAAGCAGCAGCAGGTCCGACACGGGAGGACCTTGCTAACAACAGGCAAGCACCAGACTACATCCATACATGCAGTGCAGCAGGACTTGAAATGTCAACAGCAGGGTTTAAAGTCAGAAATAATTAAGGTCAACTTGTTAGCTGGGACTACATTTGCTCTTTTGCGGCTCAGAGGAGCTGCAGCTCTCTTAGTCTGGACTGTATCCGTATGATCAGTGTCAGTTAGCTCAGCTGACATTAGGATTGCTAACTAAAAATGTTAATCAACTGCGTCTGTTGGGCCACAATGAGGCAAAGTTGAGGAGTACTCATTAATAAGTAAATAGAATTATGCAGAAACATGCTAAGCACAAATCCAAGTACTAAGCATTACTGAGAAACTTGGAGCTTGAAAGCTTTCAGCTGACTGACAACCCCCAATATAAGAGGCTTAGTGGTAATCATGGCTAATCACAGACCTATTTTTCATCTATTTATCATTAAGCATTAATTTAACTAAGCCTAAATAATTATAATCAAGGTGCTTCTTTTTTTTTGCCAAGATCATATATACTGAATATTAACAGAAAATATCAAGGAGGATACAAAAAAGATAAGGTAAGGTAGAGATAAGGTGTGCAGGTGTGATGCAAAGCAAACAGGCATTATTAAAAAATGTACACAGCGACCTGTTAATTGAACAAGTCATGTGCAGTTAATGACTCAAAGTCTCCCTGGCTTCCCATTAAACTAACTGCTTTTTCTGGTAATCTTTAATATCTCCCTAACAGTGCACCTGTCAAATATTTATTTAACCACACCAGTCTACCATTTATGGAGCCCTGCTGTGTCCATCTCAAGCTCTGTCATGTTTCCCTTTTGTTCCACTTCAAGTTTTCTTCATTTCTCCAGTTTCAGGTCGTCAGTGTGCCTAAAAAAAAAGCTAAGCGTCCAATGAGCTGGTTAGTTGGGTCGGTCAGGCAACCAGGAAGAGGACATACCTGGGCAATGTTCAGAGTCTAGAGAGCGCATGGCAGAGAGACAGACAAATACAACACACAGCCAGAGGACAAAAGAGAGAGAAAAGGAAGAGAAACAAAGAAAGAGGATGAAACGGAGAGAGGAGGGGGGGCGAGGGAAGGAGAGACAGAAAAGAAAGTGGTGACTAAGGTAGCTAGGTTGTTTACTGTCTGTTCAGCACAGTTAGTTTCAACTCAGCCAATTCAGATATATAAACCAGATTCTGGGTTATTTACTCCAAGTCAAAATATAAAGAAATATCCATATACAGCGTTGATTATAGCTTTGTGTTAACAATCCAAGGAGCCCGGAAGAAAAGCGACTGGACTTCTTTAAGTTTCTTGAAGAAGCTTCGTCTTCAAAAAACTTAAAGTAGTCCAGTTGCTTTTCTTTTTAAGCTCCTTATATTGCCATGACCGGGATAACTGAGAACCTACACAGAAATATTTGTGATAATGCCAAACTGTCTGGATTCAATGACAGCTTGACACACTGTGTGGATGTTTGTGCTAAGTGAACTGGGCTGAGCTGAAACTGCATGAACCCAACAGGGCAAACTGACACCAGTGCATTATGGGCCAAGCTCACAGCGTTGCTTTACATTTGTTCTTATATAGGTGTGTTATAAGGACTACAAGGGAAACAAGGTAAGAGAGGTGTGACGGGAGAAGGATATAAGGAGGGTGGCAAAGAAAAGTGAAGAACCCGTGCCGAATTACAACGCAAAGAAAAGATCATGGAGGATAAGGGAAACAGCAAGAGCAGGAGCAGATAAAAGATGGTAAGATGAAAATAACGGGGGCAGGAAATGTGGGGGCATTTGGAGGTCTTGATATGGAGGCAAAGGGAAAAATACAAAAAGAAGATGAGGTTGTTTTACCTGCTTGTTGAGCCCCAACATGTTGCACACCATCTCTCTTGAATAAGGCTGTTCTAGTACATAGCGTAGCAACCCTGTCTGTGGCTCAAAAAGGTCCTATATGATAACACACAAATCACAATCAAACTTCTGTACGTCTAAAGGTGTGCGTGGTGTATAAGTCCAGCGCGTTTGTTACCTTGTCAAACGGCAGCATGCCTCTCAGAGGGAAGCGAAGAGTGCTGGGGTCTAATTTCCAGGAATTACAGATAGCACCGCTGTTATTCACCACTGGCAACAGACTGCATCGTCCTGTGAGGACACACGGACGCAACAAATGATTGTACATACCAGACTGACTACATGAGATAAATAACTACAAACTGTCTTTTTAGTTTTCATTCACTTTCTAGTGACTGTCCTATTAATAATAATAACACTTCAAATGATAAGCGGCATATTTAAATCTCCAGGAATCCATAAAAGGAGAAGCAACCAGTTCCTCTTACCACAGATAGAGTTGATCCGGGCTGTGGGTCTAAAACTATCCACAAAGTCTGATATCAAACTGCCCAAAAGCTGAAAATGCACAGACATGATAAGGAATTCACAAATAAAAATTCAGACTATATAGTGTTACATATAATGTTACACATAGCTACACAAACACTCACCCAGTGTGAGAGCTGCCCCTCTGGATAAAGTTTTCTAATTTCTGTGATAGCAAAGTAGGCTGGAAGGAGACAGGCGTTTCTGTCCAGGATATATTCTACCACCTGCAACATGCATAAATATAAGTAAACCTAAAAAGTATTCAAATAAACCATCAAAAATGACATATAATTCATTTTAAAGGTATAAAGATGGGTACCTCTCTGGCAGCCAAAAGCTGCTGGACTATAGCTGAGCTGACAGTGGTAGGAATAGTTTGAATTTTATCCAGCACAGCTTTCAACAGGTCCCGAACACCCTGACGCAACAAGTATAAAAGAATTCATGAACAAGTGTCTCACGTGGAAAGCTTAAAACGACTTTAAAACGTATGACACATTGTAGGATATTCTTCTAAAAGCCAGAGATCCCTGTTTAGCAGCAGTCAACAAAAATAAAACCACTGAAAATCAAAACAAAAAAGCACAAACAATCGAAGAATTGAAGAAACGAATTGGAAGAATCGATCCAGATGTGTCTGTGTGCTAGAAGTTTCGTGTCAGAGACCTTGTAGTCCACTCCCCCGATGATCTTGCGGATCAGCTTGAAAGTTAATGCCCACAACTGTGTTCTCTCCCACTCCAAACTGTCTGAGCTTATTAAGGCCACGCACACCATCCTAAAGATACGAAGATTAATGATTTAGACAAATAACATCAAACATAATAAATACAGTTAAAAACAACTCATTATTGGGATGTCATAAAACAGATAAATTAAATATAATAAATTAATATATGGAAATATTATAAATCATTCTTTGAACCCATTTTACTTCTTTAGGCGTCAAATAATCTCACACTATATGTATGTGTGTACCTGGGTGGTAAAAGACTGGTCTCCACAGCCATTGCCAGACAGTCGTAGAGGAAGGAGATCCTCTTGGGGCTGTGCTGACTGTGTATAAAGCGCACAATCCATTGCACACACTGTTCATGAGACTCCTGCAGAAAGACATTGGAGCAACTGAGAAATCTCAGCCATGTAGGTGTGAGCAAGTGGGAGTGTATGTGTGTGTGTAAAAACCTGTGGCAGGGTTCCCCAGTACTGTCTGAAGGCTCCAAGACAACTGATCAGCTTAGTCCTCTCATCCTCTGGAGTGTCCATAAACATCCTAAAAACACACTTCTTAATTTTAGCATTTAATTTTGCTCCATACATTTTAATATACACACACCGGCCACTCTGTTAGCCACATCTTTTCAATACAGTTATCTAATCAATCGATCACACAACATCACCTAACTGCCTTTAGGCATGTGGACATGGTCAAGAAGACCTAGTTAAGTTCAAACTAAGCATAAGAATGGGGAAGAAAGGTGATTTAAGTGACTTTGAACATGGCATGGTTGTAGGTGCTAAACAGGTTGGTCTGATTATTTCAGAAACTGATGATCTGCTGGGAATTTCCCCACATATACATCTCTAGGGTTTTCAGAGAATGGTCCAGAAAAGAGAGAAAAGGCAGCAAGTAGCAGTTCTCTGGTGGAAAATGCCTTGTTGAGGTCACAGGACAATGGCCAGATTGCTTTGAGGTGCTGGGAACAAAAAAGCAACTCCGATAAACACAACCCCCCTATTCAGAAGAGCCTCTCTGAACACAACATGTCAAACCCCGAGGCAGATGGACTACAGCGGCTGAGGAACATAATGGATGCCGGTAATGTAAAATAAGAACAGGCCACTGAAGCAAAGCAGGATAACACAGCATGTCTTAAAATTCAAATTACATCAAACTAGTTTCTCGAACATGACAATGAGTTCAATGTACTCAAATGATCTCCACAGTCACCAGATCTCAATCCAGCAGAACACTTTTGGGGTGTGGTGAAACAGGAGATTCACATCATGGATGGAGCAGCCAACAAATCTGCAGCAACTGTGTGATGCTGTCATGTCAATGTGGACCAGAATCTCTGAGAAATGTTTCCAGCACCTAACAAAGTGGCCTGTGAGTGTATGTATGGTCTTACTGCTGAAACATCCAGCAGCACTACCAGTGTGCAGTAACTTAACATTACACCTTTTAAAGCTAATAACAATGCAATTGCAAATATCGGGCGTTATTAACATGAATTCAGAGCAGCCTTACCCAGCAAAGGCCTCTTCTATCATCTCAGTTTTCTAAGAAAAGAAGGAGAAAATAAAAATACATTAACGTAAGTGAAGATTTGTGATATTAACGGTGCACCCATAGCTGTTAATTCTCATGTTGGGGACATAAAGTAAAAACACCATCTGGTTATGTTTAGGACTGCTCATTTGCAATCCAAAGTAAGTTCAGTAAATAGAAAATACTACTACAGTTATCTGACATGCTAACTAATGTTAGCTCGGCTGACACTCAGTAAACAAAGGTGCAAGTTACCACAACATCTTCAAAGATGCTCTGAAGCTGTGTTTCCATCGAAAGCGCCATGTTTGCAACCAAAAGACAATTATTCAACGAACCATCCCAGAATTCAAACCCGTTACTCCTCTACGGGAGCACAGACGATAACCACCCCATCTAGCTAAATGCTAAAAGGAAGCAGAATGAAAGCGGCCGCATGAGAAGCGCGATGGCAAAAACAATCCGGGCGTGCAACGGAAACACAAGTGGGACAGTTCCGCCCCATTGTTTCTTTGCTTAATTATTATTATTAGAAATTGTAATTCTCATACGTCAGTAATTTGCAAATAATAAAGTTACACATTAATAATATTTTTTCCAAATATTTATCACAACGCTCGCATTTTTGAGTGTTTGAAATCTGTATTCAAAAATTCTGTCCCTTCACTAAGACAGGTCTGTGGCCACAAGATGTCACAATGGACGATGTTTGAGCACCTGCTGTTCTTCTCGATATTTGCTAATTGATTTTTCCATGTTTTGTTTATAGCTTTCGTGAGGTTCGTGGTGGAATAATTGGTGGTGTGATGAAGAAGAGTAAGAGTAAATGTTTACACTTTAAACAAAACAGCTTTCTCTTTGCAAATGGGTTACCCAGGTTTAGCTCAGTAGGGTCAATATTAATTTTTAATATCTAATCTCATTTGACAGTGTATTTAGAGAGAGAGAGAGGATATTAGCTGGGGGGAAACGGACTAAGGAAATAACACGGAGCACCTTATTACTCAGGCTGCTATCCGGATAAACACCACAGGAACATCTTAAGGAAACTGTACCTGTTCCCACATAACAGCCTCCACACGCCACACCACCGCAAAATTAAACACAGTTCACTTATTTATTTGGAAATGGGTCACGTATAATGTATTTTTTCTTTCCACATATTGGAGTGGATCTAATTGTTTACTAAGTACTTGTACTTAAGCTTAGATTTTTGTAGCCTATTATCTCAATAGACGTCGACACGCCCACGCGCGGCTCACAGGTGAACTGTTCACAAACGAGTAAGGTCACATTCCTTTCCCCAAAAGGAACAAGGAAGCCTGTCAGGTCGCAGGGATTCCTTTAACTGAATCCACGGGGTTTTATTGGTTGGCAGTTTCACGTAACCCTTCCGACTTCAGCTACATTCTTTCACTTTAAACCTTGAGTGCGTGGTTTTAATTTCCTTTAATCGAGAGAACTGCGGGCAGGTGTACTATGAGGAGGAACTGGGGGGAACCTGCCGAGGGGATTGGAAGTATTTGCTTTCTTGTTTTTGTGAAAACATGACGACTCCGTACAAAGATGTTGGCTATATTCACATTATTCATTTTTTATAGCCTGCACTCCACAGGTAGGTCTGCATTTAAATGCTAATATCTATTTTCTTTGTTGTTACTTTGTGGCTGCTGGGTTTCTTTGTTTCCACTGTTTCCATTTTGTCCAGTTAGTTTTATGGCGTTTATTCAGTTTAAGCGGACTGACTTTTATACTACAACAATGCACCCAACGATGAGATCATTAAAGAAATTAACACATTGTAATTTAGTTCTTCCACATTAAGTGCAGAAAGCGGCTGTTAGAGCTACAAACACGTGTGGTTTTGTTAACAAAAAATGTATTAGTCCATCTAGCTCTACTTTAAGTGTAAACTCACTTTACAGACTCAGGTTTTTCATCCTGAGATCAAAGCATAAAACACATTATTTGATCTGTGTGCAAAATGTACTCTGGATAATCTTCCCATAGAGAATCTTTAATCAAACACTTTTATTGTGTTTGCCTACTTGAAATGATTTATAAGGAGCTAAGTGTACTGTGTGAGGTGGAACAAAGTCTGAAAGGCAGTGAATCATAGTGACAGCTCACACCTTATGGTCATATGTGGACAACTAGTTGAATAGTACCATTAAACACAGGGGAAGTTTAAAGGTCAGTCAGGACAACTAGAAGCTAGTGTATATTCTGATGACAGGCACCTCACCTCTTGTCTCTTTCCCCTCAGTCTCCCAGTCTGTTCCCAGCCCCATCAATGTCACCTTCTCTTCTGTAAATCTGAGGAACGTGCTGCAGTGGTTTCCAGGAAAAGGCAATTACGCAGATGAAACGCTCTACACAGTGCAATATTCCATGTGAGTAAATGTTTTAGAATTTAAATAAAAATGTATAGTTCCCAAGAACTAGCCTAGATGCAGTCCCAAAGGGATTTATTGGCAACAAAAAAAAAGTTCCAGCAAGGCTAAAAGAAATAAAATGCAACACGATCTCAAAATCAGTCTGCCTTGTTTAAGTTAATTTTCTTTATTGACTGTGACTTTAAGCAAACTCTGCTCAACCTGTGCAAAAGTTCACCTCTGAATGTGTGGGTCTTTGTCTTTTCCAGCTATGGAGACAGAATTCAAGGTAAGAAGGGGAAACGGGTGAACTGGAAGGCAGTGCAGCACTGTACAAAAATAGTCCGGACGTGGTGTGATCTAACCAGTGAGATGTGGGATGAGAACCAGGGTTACTATGCCAAAGTTCGTGCTGTGGAGAGGGGAGCGTCTTCCAAATGGGCTTCTTCCAAATGGGCTTTCACACCCAGGAGATTTGAGCCAAAGACAGACAGTAAGTTAAAGAAACAAAAGCATTACATCATATTTAACATGTTTACACTTTAAACAATAGAGGTTTGTCCAACTTTGTAGCTACTTTGGGGCCCCCACTGCTTTCTGTGGAAATTGAAAACAACAGTGCCACCATCACTATGATGGGACCGATGAGGTATCCATCAAACAACCACACCCCAGCGCTTTCCATGGTGACTCTCTACGCCGAGATGACTTACAACCTCTCTGTTCGCAACACCCATCTGAACCAAACGGTAGGTATAAATCAAGTAGAAATATATATGACTACTGTAGCTTGACTCCGCATATAAGAAAAGTTTTAAAATTCTAGGAAGAGGTGAAACAATCTCTATCTGATGTTGCTGCCCTGAATTGCTTTCATTTCAAAAACAGGATTGTCAGGCACAAATAAAAACATTCATGCTAGACATTGTATTGAAAACTTCCTTGTAAAGCACTGAGTCAACTACTACAACTTCATTTTTTTTGTAGTTTTTTTTTAACTGCTTATATATGGAAAAGAAATAGTAAAAACTTATATGTGATTACTCATGAAAGTGGCCACTTTCTCATTACTTTCATACATTGTTTTCGTAAGTATCCAAAACATACAAGTTTCATTATATAATTTTTCAAGGGATCTTATATCTGTTTTCACTCTTATATGCTTTTCATACAAGTTTCACACAAGACGGATACAAACTTTAAGATTTATATATATCTTTTCCATATGGGTAGCTATGACGACAAACTAACCTACGCCCACAAAGCATAAACTTTTTGTTTTTTGTGCAGCAATTCTTTCCAAAATTCTTTCCCACTCTCTAGCACTACCTAATCTGTGCACTTGTTGGTTTTTAGCACCATTTCCCAGTTGTTGGCAGCGTGTACAAATACCGCCTGATGAAGTACAACATGGAATACTGCTTTTCTGCACAGTTGAAATTCTCCTCGATGCCAATCCACTGCCAGTCCTCTGCATGGCTCTGCATAACCACACCTCAAGGTACAACTCCATTGCGTGACCGTGTCTGTAAATGAGAATATTCGGCTCCCTGTTTGAAATGTAGAAAAAAATGTCAATAAACATGATATCAAAGCTGGAGAGCGATTAGTGTCTGTGCGGCAGGTGTATTGTACTTCCTTGTGTGAGCCAAATATGTCGGTCAAGGAAATGGTTCAGATGTTAGATTATTTTCTTTTCACATCACAAGCCCTGGATGAATAAATATTTTCACTCACTTCACCCTCTTTTTCTTTTTTTTTCTTCTCTAGACCCTGTGATTGAGCAGCTGCAGAGTGTGACTGTGGGTATTGTTGTTCCAGCTTTGTGCATTGGTATGATCATTGCAGCTGCCTACCTTTTCCATCGCTACCTGTCTGGGAAAGACCAACACAGTCCAAATATACTGGTAATAGAAATGCATATAAACATACTGGCAATTCAATACCTAAACAGCACTTAACTTTAATTAATGTAGGTTCGCTAAACTGGGCAATGCATGTTTTTTTTTTTGTTGTTGTTGTTGTTGTTGTTGTTGTTGTTTGTTTGTTTTTTTTTAAATACGAATTTAACAATTCACCTTAGGGAACCACTGACATAATTGCACTTGCAAACTGAAACTACTGCTTTGCATTTCACCTAAATGAGATATCTTTGAGTAGTGTTTCAAAGGTAAATTATCAAACATTTCATACCTTTTTCCTTCCCTTCCAATTTCCAGAACCCACCTTCTTTTCACAAGTCTCCTATTTTGTTCCCTCCTGAGAGTTCCAACCTCATCCCAATCAGCCCCATCAGCCCTGAGCCACCAGGAAACTTATTCACAATGTCAGGCCTTGAACACCCCATCTACTCTCTACAAGTTGTGGATCCCCCACCCAGCTACTCGCCCCAGAAGCATGAGGCTCCCTTGGATGATTTGTCCGTTGAGTACGGGGGTATCAGCATGGCTCCTCAAATCATTGTTGAAGGAGAAGAGGAAGCAAGAGGAGGGAATCAAGATGATGGAGACCGGAGAGTTGAGAGCGTTAACTCTGGTGGAGCTTACGCTCCTCAGGCTAACACTTCTTGGACATGCAAACAAACCCCCATGCAAACACATGGCCAGTCATCTGCAGGTTTACAGTCTTTTCCAAGATCAGCTACATGTGGGCTCAATAAAAAGAAGGATGGACAGATTGAAAGTTTACTGGTAAGCATTCGGTTAAATCTGCAAACAATGGAGGAAGTAAAAAGGGGAGAAGAGCTGCATGGAGAGGTGATCTGGAGCACACATAGGGAGGGAGTGGCAAACAGAGGTGTGGAGGAAGGAAACAACTGTGAAAATGTGCCTTTAATCTCTGCTTATGCCCCACAGAACATTCCAAACATGTCTGCCTCCTCCTCGGACCAATCTGACATCACGCTAGATGACTTTAGTGTCAATCATGAAAGAGGACTGCATGTACCTCTACTTTTAGAGAGAGGTAGAAGACGGAGTGAAGAGGAGTATGTGACGAGAGCTAGGTTGAGGCTAGATAATGTTTCTGTCAGCCAAGCAAGTGACGAAGAGGAATAGAAAGAGTTAGAACACGACAGGTGGAAACAGGGAGTGAAGTGAAGAAGGTTTTCAACAAATGGGACTTTGTTGGGATCCCCATGGATCAGTAGATGATATTCATCAGTAAAAACCACTAACCCTGTTCTTGAAAGATAATCCAGGAAACATGGCCAGTATACAGTTTCTCAGCTCTATTCAAATGCATACAGTGCGTGATAAAAGCAGCGTTTAGTACTTAGTACTCACTTAATAATGTTTATAGCTGAAAATCTACTGATATACACATGAAGAAATCATACTATGGTGAACTTTGAAGGATATGTATTTATCTTAATTACAAGATACACTGTATATTTTAATGTAATTTGTTTTGAATCTGTATTCATCCTCATGTAGCTGTCTGATAGTGACAGAAGATAATACAACATATGATCATAACCTAACATAACGAAGAAACTACACTTCATTCTGGACTGGTGTCTGACATATCTCTCTAAGATAATCAGATGTTTGTTTGGGTTTTTTTTTTTTAAATAGAAAGTACAGCAAAATCCTATATAGGAAACTTTACCCGTGTGTTTTCTTTTAAGGGTATGATCGCAGTGTATTGTAGATGTTGCATGACCGTACGTGTCCGTGTTTACTTGTAAAAGTTGAATTACAGTGGGTAGTTTTTCTTTTTGTTTTTTTTTTTTTTGTTTTTTTAAGAGAAAAAGCTTGTCCATCATGCTGTTCCGAGTAAAGCATTCAACCTGCTTTTATTTAAATACTGTGGACTATACACCTTTCGCTGTTGTGTTTGTGAAACGAATCCCTCGTTTTCACTGCCAGTAACAGCAGTATCTGTTCGGTAACTGGAAATGTTGATGTTAAGTGGAATGAGAAGTGTAACTGTACATGATCATGACAACATCTTTGATTAATAATGAGTTGTATGATCTGCAGTTTGTGTCCACTACCTTTGTGCCTTTGGGTTAAAAAAAACTGGTTAAATCTGTGAAATCTGATTATGCCATCATATCGTCTTTTGTCGCTTCTTCTGAACCTTGCAAATGTATTCCCATCTGCAGTATTAACAACATTATGGTTTTACCTTGTTCTTCTCCATTTTTGCTGTTTCTGTTCTGAGCTGAACAGAACATATTTTACACTTTGTCATTTAGAACTTGTCAGACTTGTTTACTGCAGTGAGTCCTGCATTCCAACACCAACAACACGCTTAAAATAGCAGTTAAAATATGTGATCATTACAAAGTACACAAAAGGCTTTCACTGGCACTTCTGAACATTTGTGCATAAATTATGCTTTGTTTTGACTTTTTTTGAAGGAAATCAGTGTGGTCTGTGTTAACACCGTTCCTCTTTCTGTGCCCGTGCTGTTCCTGCATGAAGTTGTAACTGCCCAAAATATGTTAATTTGTAACATCTGACTCATACCATCTCTTTGTAGCTCGATGGGACTTTCTTTTTTTTTTTTTTTAAATGACATCAGAAACAGCAGTATGCGACATTACGTGATGGCAGAGCTTCAGTTCATCCTTTGTCATTTTTTTTTTTTTTTTTTTTTTTTAAATAAATAGGACAGGGGGAATGAATGAGAGAAAGAGGGGGAGAGAAAGAAAGAAAACCAAAGGGGAGAAGAGACGGTGAGAAGGGGGGGGAAGAGAGAGAAAAAAAAAAAGAACTCCTGGGTCACCTGTATGGAGAAAAAAAAAAAACAAACAAAAAAAACAAACAGAGGAGACAGCAAACAACAAAGAGCAACATAATAATAGAGAAAACAAAGCACCATCACAATAAACTAGCTAGTCATAGATATCAATATTTACTAAATAATAAACGATATTGTGCAGCACGCAAGATAGACAGCGCACAGTGTGCTTTGAGGCAGCAGCCAAGAAAGCTTTAGTCCGCGTCTGTGAATACCCATGTGTGCATACCTGTGTGGATCAGCATGCTTGCATTCCAAAGGTTTCTCCATGTAATGATCTGCTAGGGAGTGTGGGGGGGCCACAGCCCCGTCCTCCAGGGTGTGAAGCGGGTATGGAGGAGATCAAAACTCCAGACATCCAGAGGCCCCCAGAACACAAGAGACCATGGAAGACCAACAGAGGGGCAGCCGCGCCACTGTTCCAGTAAGAGCTGAGGAGAGTCCCAGATGAGGGCTCGCCCAGCAGCCGCGGAGCAGAAGTCAGGGGGAGTTGCAGTGACGCGCCCGTGAGCTCCGCCGGCCCCCAGCTGTGCCTGAGTGACCGAGCCCCAGGCCGAGAGGCCGGGGGCACCCCATCTCCAAAGGGGCCCGAGCGAGCCCCAGGCCCCAGGCCCCGACAAGCGGCCGCCAAGGAGTGAGCCGGTGTGTACCCGGACGCCCACCCCCAGACACAAAGAACCACCAACACACCGACACCTGAGGGAGTCCGCCACCGGCAGGGGAAGTGGTGGTGGGTGGAGATAGGCCTCCAAACCTTGGAGGGCCTGAGGTGTCCCCAGAGAGGTGGCGTCTGATACCCAACCTGACATATAGACACAGACATACAGGCACACACAGACACAAACATCCATTCCCACCCTCATGCTCTCATATGCACTCACTCCACACTCAACCAACGTGGAGACAGACATAAAGAGACGCTGTACACACAATCACACTCCCCAAGCGTACTCTACAAACCGGGTCTAGGTACCCTTGCCCCTGGAGGGGGGAATTGCACCCAGACCCAGGTGGTGTTACCCTTTTCCCTGCGGTGGGGAGAGGCAGACCACCCCGACTCCGCAGCAGCAGGGAGGCCCCACACCCCAGACCGCAGTCGGACGGCCAACTCCTCCTACTAGCCCTCCCGCTCCAGCAGGCCGCAGAGATGGGACTTTCTGAGAATAAATTATTTCTTCCTGTAGAAGCTTAACCTTTGTGTTACTAAAACAACACAGAGGGGAAACAGGTACATTTAGTTTCTGACACCCACTTCTAACGTCCATTCTGCACACTGATAACATCTAAAACAGGTTGTTTCAGGTTAATGCATTTACAGAACTCAGTTTGGTGCATGAACTCTGGTTAACCGTTCATTTAAAACCATGATATCCATGTTGTTTCATAGCTTTATATAGTTTGTTGTCCAGTTAAACCCTTGTATTTTAAGAAGGCATTAGGACACTGTATACAATGCAAATGTCATAAACCCATATTTTACTCACAATGGAACACAGCGAGCATATCAAATATTTAAACTGAGGCATTTTACTGTTTCATGAAAACTATTAGGTTGTTTTAAATTAGATGGCAGCAACACATCACAATGTTTGGATGGGGGTATGGGGGGCAGCAAAAAGCTAGAAAGGTAAGTGGTAGTAAAAAATATTTGGAAGAGCATTTTGTAACTAATTATGTTCATTAACAACAAGTCAGTAACATGATAGAGTGTGAAAAGAGCATCTTACAGAGGCAAAGATTCTCAAAAGGTGAGCATGGGTTTGCCCAAAAAACTACATCTAGAAATAGTGGAATACTTTTAGAATGATGTTTCTCAGTGTGTAATTATGAAGACTTTATCTATAGTACATAATAAAGTACAATATTATCAATCTTTTTTGAGAATCTGGAGAAGTCTCTGTGCACAAGGGAGAAGAACAAAAATCAATATTGGATGACTTTGATCTCTGGGCCCAGTAGTAGCACCACATTTTAAAAAAAGGCATGATACTGTCAAAGACTCAGGAACACTTCCAGAAATCAAAGGATGCTGAGATCAAGCACGCTGTTCATCTGTTCTAAGCTGTTGTACTTAGCTTGTAATCCTCCTGTTGACAGCTTGTTTATACGCAGGAAACAGGTTTGTGCGAGCTTTTATTTCAGCCTGCATCTATGCAAATAGACAGAATTGGCACCAAAGTATCTGTTCTTAAATGCACATAATATAACACAATTTTGAAGTATGGTTAGACAAATGTTTCTATCTGGCCCACTCAAAGTTTGTGTACGTATGGATATCTGTTCCCTAAATCCTCCTAGATACGCTAAACAGTCTGCAAGGAACTTACTAAATGTCTATAGAGCATTTGGGAACTATTTTTAAACACTCATATCCTTACTGATTATATTCATTATGTAGTAGCTGTTCTCAGAATAAACTGCCATTTACGTGTAACTTACATGTACATTGTTGTCAGTAAATTTTGCAAAAACAGTTTTCAGTGCAGTGGCACTTTGGGGTGGGTCACGGGAATATGTGAAGAACTGTTCCCCAAAAAGTAATGCTAATAGTACCTGTAATTCATTACTTTGTCCTATGCAATGAATATGTAGCTTGCAAAGAAGGAGACATGTATTTATTGTTCATTACTTATTATTCTTGGTGTTTATGAAAGCCATTTTTACCATCTGATTATATATAATTATTATATCAGATAAAATGTAGATAAAAAGATTGATTTCATAAATTAACATAGATGTCTCTGTTTTAATACAGTGGGGCAAAAAAGTATTTAGTCAGCCACCGATTGTGCAAGTTCCCCCACCTAAAATGATGACAGAGGTCAGTAATTTGCACCAGAGGTACACTTCAACTGTGAGAGACAGAATGTGAAAAAAAAAATCCATGAATCCACATGGTAGGATTTGTAAAGAATTTATTCGTAAATCAGGGTGGAAAATAAGTATTTGGTCAATAACAAAAATACAACTCAATACTTTGTAACATAACCTTTGTTGGCAATAACAGAGGTCAAACGTTTACTATAGGTCTTTACCAGGTTTGCACACACATTAGCTGGTATTTTGGCCCATTCCTCCATACAGATCTTCTCAAGAGCAGTGATGTTTTGGGGCTGTCGCCGAGCAACACGGACTTTCAACTCCCGCCACAGATTTTCTATGGGGTTGAGGTCTGGAGACTGGCTAGGCCACTCCAGGACTTTCAAATGCTTCTCACGGAGCCACTCCTTTGTTGCCCGGGCGGTGTGTTTTGGATCATTGTCATGTTGGAAGACCCAGCCTCGTTTCATCTTCAAAGTTCTCACTGATGGAAGGAGGTTTTGGCTCAAAATCTCACGATACATGGCCCCATTCATTCTGTCCTTAACACGGATCAGTCGTCCTGTCCCCTTGGCAGAAAAACAGCCCCATAGCATGATGTTTCCACCCCCATGCTTCACAGTAGGTATGGTGTTCTTGGGATGCAACTCATAATTCTTCTTCCTCCGAACACGACGAGTTGAGTTTATACCAAAAAGTTCTACTTTGGTTTCATCTGACCACATGACATTCTCCCAATCCTCTGCTGGATCATCCATGTGCTCTCTGGCAAACTTCAGACGGGCCTGGACATGCACTGGCTTCAGCAGCGGAACACGTCTGGCACTGCAGGATTTGATTCCCTGCCGTTGTAGTGTGTTACTGATGGTGACCTTTCTTACTTTGGTCCCAGCTCTCTGCAGGTCATTCACCAGGTCCCCCCGTGTGGTTCTGGGATCTTTGCTCACCGTTCTCATGATCATTTTGACCCCACGGGATGAGATCTTGCGTGGAGCCCCAGATCGAGGGAGATTATCAGTGGTCTTGTATGTCTTCCATTTTCTGATGATTGCTCCCACTGTTGATTTTTTCACACTAAGTTGCTTGCCTATTGTAGATTCACTCTTCCCAGTCTGGTGCAGGTCTACAATACTTTTCCTGGTGTCCTTCGAAAGCTCTTTGGTCTTGGCCATGGCGGAGTTTGGAGTCTGACTGTTTGAGGCTGTGGACAGGTGTCTTTTATACAGATGATGAGTTCAAACAGGTGCCATTCATACAGGTAACGAGTGGGGGACAGAAAAGCTTCTTACAGAAGACGTTACAGGTCTGTGAGAGCCAGAGATTTTCCTTGTTTGAGGTGACCAAATACTTATTTTCCACCCTGATTTACGAATAAATTCTTTACAAATCCTACCATGTGAATTCATGGATTTTTTTTTCACATTCTGTCTCTCACAGTTGA
This sequence comes from Aulonocara stuartgranti, assembly GCF_965226115.1. Taxonomy (NCBI): domain Eukaryota; kingdom Metazoa; phylum Chordata; class Actinopteri; order Cichliformes; family Cichlidae; genus Aulonocara; species Aulonocara stuartgranti. Next base: position 6,702,669 of record NC_138951.1, on the reverse strand, counting down.
AGTGTACCTCTGGTGCAAATTACTGACCTCTGTCATCATTTTAAGTGTGAGAACTTGCACAATCGGTGGCTGACTAAATACTTTTTTGCCCCACTGTACAAGAACCAAGCGAACAAGCACTGCAGGCCTTGCAAAAACAGCCTGGGATAAGTTTGTGTCATTAAAGTGTCATTAAAGCGCTTTTGCAAAATTATATTTATAAAGTTTGAATAAAGTACAGCAATTAGCTTTTTTTAAATTTAGCACTGCCATTGTGTTATTACACAGCATGACTTTCACTGTTTTTAGGAATAAAATAAAATAGAAATAAAAAACACAAAATTTGATATGTAATGTATTATTTTGATGTATAGTGTCATTATATAATTGTTTATTCAGTGTATTCTGATTTTTTCTCCGCACTTCACTCTGATTACCCAGGTATAATTTCATGACAATATGCTTTTCTTTAGATCTTTGAATATCTGTTTACCTTCCCTTGTGTGTTCTGTCACTGCATACTTGCTTTGTTCAACAGAATTTGGCACCCAGCCTAAATAAAAGGGTAGTCATTTGATTACTAAGTTTGTTTGTTAAATTCTTTGGAGTCCTCGTATTCAAGTCATCTTCCTCCACCCACTGTGACAGTTTTTATGTGGTTTTAATTTTTTTGTTTTGTTTTTTACAATTCATTTTATCTTTTTGAGATTGCAGAGGTTTTAAGCTCTGTATACTTCACAAAAGACATAAATACAACCTGGCTTATTGTGTATCTCAGTGTTTAGGTTTTGCTGACACCTGTGTGTGCTTTATTGAAGAAAGAAAAGAAATATTCAATTGATGGAAAATGACAAGAATACTAAGGAACAATAACTCAAAGTTAGACTGAACTTATGTAATTACAAGTTTACCCTGAAGTCACATTTTTTTTATGGTAATGTGGTTTAGATTTAAGATGCTTATAACTTGAATTTTGTTCCAGGTGTCACAATATGTGATGAATGTTCAAAATATGTAGCTTTGAAGAAGATAAAAAGATTATTGTTAAAAGAGTAAAGGATAAAGTAAGCAAGTGGCGATTGTACCTAGTGCATTGTCTTTACACTTACCGCCCCTAATCATTTAAAACATTTATCATTCTATGTCCTGATTTGAAAAGTTGGTGAAACAAAATTAAGTTCTTTCATTCACTTGTGCACTTTGTTGTTGTTCCTGTATAAGTGATAGGAACATCAGGAAGAAGGAACAGAAGACGGTGAAGACAAGTGGCAAGGCAAGGGAACTGGACGAGTAGCTTAATTGGATCCCACAACATCCAATATCTCTGACATCCATGATCTCTCTGTCCAGAAGAGCGCATTCGTAGGAAATGTAAAGATACTGCGCAGGACCCTCAAACTCCCAGGCCCGTTCTAAACCTATATATAAAACAACAACAACAACAACAACAACAACAACAACAACAACAACAACAACTTATGAATATCGCATTTTTTTTGACACGACATCAAATACTTTTGTTTTACTTTTGTTTCTATTCCTAATACATGCTTAGCGCCTCTCCGAAGTGAAAGTAGAGACAATAGCGACATCTGCTGGTTAAACTGTAGATGACATAAGGTTGAAAACAAAACTGGGATAAGTACTTATTTAGAGAAGGACCCTTGTGAGACAGATAAATGATGTTTTACTTTAATAATACTGTAATTATTACTATATTTTAATTATATAGATTATTTTAAACCACACAAGCGGGTAAAAGGTCTTTCTTAAATATTATATAATGCATACATACGCTATCATTCAAGATCCAAACTTCCAGTTTTGCTTTGGGATATCAAATATCCTCATCTCAGCTGATACTTTTATCTACCTTTCATTTACCAGTCAGGTATGTCCCCACATGTTAATAAAATGTTGAAATATTCGCTTTACCTTTGCTACCCGCCATGATTTGAAAACCTTTATCGTGTCAATTCTTCTTCTGTGCCTAATTTATAGGCTGTGAAAGTTCATTTTTTACACGTTTAATTACTTTAAGAATGGGCCGTGATTAAATGTCTGATTCTGGATTGGAAGAATAAAAGAACGTATTTGAATGTATTCAGGTTAAATACAAAGCAGAGAATTTAAAATATTTGTAAGTGTATGAGTCAAGGTTATTGTAGTTAACTAAAATTGAACTAAACACTAAAACTAAATGTGGAAAAAAGTTGACCCTCCCCAAACACACACATAAAAAACTACAGGTTTTCTTTTCGTGAATTTAGAAACCCAAATAAAATAAAATAAAAATATAGAGGAAATATCCTCGACTTTGGATGCCTCCAAGAGTTTGTGTCCTTACTGGCATACTGATTTTCCTATATCTTGCCTCTGACATGTCCTCCATGCAATAATAACTAAAACAAACTTAAGCTTACACTGAATAAAATAACTAAAACGAAACATTTTCAAACAATGGAACTTAAACTGAAACTGGGAAATCCAATGTGGAAACTATCGGAAATTGAATTAAATTAAATTAACAACAAAATGTCAAAATAATATTAACAATAAACTAATTAGAAAATACAAAACTATAATTACTCTGATACAAGTTACTCTGGTACAATAATTGAAAGAAAGAAAGAAAGAAAGAAAGAAAGAAAGAAAGAAAGAAAGAAAGAAAGAAAGAAAGAAAGAAAGAAAGAAAGAAAGAAAAGGTTCAAATATTTCAAGTTATTTTATTAACCTTTAGGTGGCGCGATGTGTTTGAACTGTAGCTCCCCTGTCTCGTCTCATCCAACATGGCGTCGTCCGGGCCGGCTTCTCCAGCTCTCTCATCACTGGGCGGGTCCACGGTTGGTCGGGCTGCCAGCCGTTGGGCACTTCCGGCGGGCTCGGGTTTCCTCCGACTCGGCATTTAAATGGAACTGCAGGACATCAGCTGCTGCTACTTTCAGCTCGTGCTGTTATAGAAAATAACCGGTAGTGCTAGCAAGACAGTCTGCTCTTATTTCTAACTCGAAAACGACAAAAAAAATCTTTGTCCCTGAAGATTGTTTGCTCTGGTTGTTGTGTTGTTTTTTCCTTTTTGTTTTTGAGCAGAAGAGCGGGAGCGGCGGAACAATAACGGGGCTTGCTCTCCTGACAGCCTGTCGGTGCATCGTTTTTGGGATTCCTTTGCTAGCCCTCGGACGAAATTGAATAGCGGTAATGTGATGTTGAGTCAGAGCAGAATGATTTAGGCTTTTCTCGGCAGCGTTTGTTTACTGAGGTAGACTGGGGGTAAACATAAACAGGCTCTGCAGCAGAGGTGGCCTGGACTGGACTGGGAGGACCGATGGACTTGAGATGATGAACCTGAACGATCAGGTTTAAATTCTGATTGATTTACGGAGCGATTTGTTTTTAGGATTGTTTGTGTTTTGTTTGTTTTTACGTTGTACATATCACCACAGTGTAACGCCCATAAATAATCAAAATTGACTTAAAATATCATCAAAAAAAGTGTCACCACCCATTTAGTGCAGTAGGATAGCGACTAACGTTAACCATTGGACACTAATAGTCCTGTATTGTGTGTGTTAAAATACATTTTCAGGACAAACAAAATATCTCTATATTTATGCAGGTCTTATTAAAACATTTTCTTTAGTGTAAATTTGGTTTTGATAACTTAGATCTTTTTTTCGTTATAGATCATTTAATAGTTTTGGAATATTTCACTTTAAGCTACATTGAGGACACATTTAGTAGCCTTTCAGGTCAGTGACAAACAGAGTAAGCTGGCATAGATTTCTAGCTGATCAATAATTAGCATTTTTGATTATCATTACCTATCTGGAGCATAACTAAGTCTAATTATAAGTAACCAGCAGCGATGTTCAGCTGGCTTGGAACCGATGATAGGAGGAAGAAGGAGCCGGAAGTCTTTCAGACAGTCAGTGAAGGATTGAAGAAACTCTATAAAACCAAGCTCCTACCACTGGAGGAGAGCTACAAGTTTCATGAGTTCCACTCTCCGGCACTGGAGGATGCTGACTTTGACAACAAGCCCATGGTCTTACTGGTGGGACAGTATTCTACTGGCAAGACCAGCTTCATACGGTATGTTTGCTCACACACATGCAAAGAAAACCTTAGAAACAAGCACAAACAAATGAGGGAGAGGCTACCAAAAAAGAAGGAATGATAGAGAGAGGGAGAGCATGACACACCCAAGCTGACTTTTCCAGCAGTTTGACAGCAAGCGTGAGGAAGAGGTGGTCATAATTATGCACACAAAGCAACCAAAAAAAAAAAAAAACACAGAACAATGAGAACAAAACATTGTGAGGAGGCACACCTCCTCAAGCTTTATTGGATTCATAAAGGGTTTATTTGGCATGACTCCTACACAGGCAGACTTGTTGCATTTGGAGGCATTACTGCATTGTTCTGGAGCTCTCCCTGATGAAGTCAGACTGAAAGATGAGCATTACTTCATGAGTATTGGTCAAATAAATGTGTTCACTTGAGGCAAAGTTCAGGAAATGTAGGGGTAAATTGTTTATTACTGATTTTAATTATTGTGGAATAACAATAAGCAGCTATTTGTTGCTGATATAGTTTGTGAACTGATAGAGGTGGGCAGCGAGGCTTCCTTGTAGGAACCCACTGTTAGGACTCATGCAGAGCTGTTTTGCCCTGAGGTGCAGGAAGTCTTGACTCGCTCCTAACTTCTGCTTTTTACAGCATGGAGAAAAAAAGTATACAAACATGTGCTTTGAGTGTTTTTTTTTCCTTTTATTAAACCTTTTTAACTCTCTAATTGACCACATTTTCATGTCTTACTAGACATTTTGTGTTATTATATTATGTAACACACAGTGTCCTAATATGGTTTTGACATTGTTGTTGTTGCAACTACACATAGGGAGATTGATACACCGATTTATCAACCATGTATTGGTATTGGCTCAGTTTTTAACCTGTTTCTCCCATCAGTTTTATGCTGGTTTAATGTTTAAAGAGATAAAAGTCTTTAAAAATCAGGAATTCTTTGATTCCCTGGAACCAAAGTGGAGAAACAAACACAAAAAACAAAACTGAGAAACAATTGACCAAATTGTTGTTTAAACATCGGTATCAGCCCAGAATTTCCTAGTCAGTGCAACCAGCACATATGTTGCTATTTGACTGGTATTACTGAACTGGATCATTCCTTTTGTGCTTCACCTCATAATGATGTGTTGCTGTTCTGTCAGAGCACATGACCTGGAGTATCAGTGAAATTAGTGTGTGACGGTGAGAAGTGTTAGCAGCTGGGTGTCGAGCCTCTTTTGAGCTGCAGTCCTACTGCTAACATCTCACCCCTTTGACATAGACACACAATTGTGCGTACACACACACTTGTGGAGAGTAGTAGGCAATTAAGCCTTTGAAAGCCTGAGAGTGGATGCTGTTAGTGACTTCCTTCTGTAAGATGGGACCATCTCTGCTCCAATCTCTGCCTTCTCTCTCTTCTTCCTCCTCTGTGTCTGATTCCTGCTCTCCTTTCTCCTTCCTCTGTCACCACTCACGACACCATCCCAGTCAGCAGCCTGACCCCCACGCCACTGACATTGTAGCAGTAGGATGCAGAATGTACAAACTGCTGAGTAACACTTGGATGGAGCTGCTGCTTCTCTTTCATTTCATGCCCCATGGTCTCCCTCGGGGTTTGATGTGCTTGCATGGTCTGCCAAGCTACAAACTACCAGCAGTGTTATTCCCTACTTTGCTAGAAGTTTATTTTCAGACTTGTATAGCCAGTGGATTTAAACGAGACGTTACAGTGAATATGTTTACTAAAATAATATTTGTCTCGGCATGAATTAGAAAAGTCATAGAAGGATATCTGCCTGACAGAGACAGGAAATGGATTAAAGACAGGAGAAGCTGATGGAGGGTAATACAGTCTGACTGCCTTTGAAGTTATTCAGAGTTAAGCAGTCTCAACTTTCCCTCCGTTTGGGGCTGAATTTATTGATTTTTCCTTCTAGGTCTCACATTTTCTGTTAGGGGACTTTTCATAGAGCAAGCCAATGCCAGGATATACAATTTCCTTCAATATAGAATATAATAAACTGTAAATCTGGGCCCTCCTCATGTGCCTAAATCTGTTCATTCACAGGTAAATTTCAATATACTTTGATCCTTAAAACTCAAGAGATGCATCATTGAGGTTAAATGAAAACTGATATGATGGGAGCAGATGTATATATCTGGAGTGCACATACATGGATTATATGTGTGATACGACACATATACTAGTGCATATGTATGTAGTTGTGCACATGCATTACACAACCTCTTTATAGACAGAAGAGCTCACTGTACAGACATGTGTGCACAGAGATGGCTCCACCAGGCACTACTAGCTCCTTTGACAAGCTCTGACAAGGTGGATGTATGTCTGTGGATATCAGGGCACCATCCTTACACCTTGAAGCAGTTAAAATGTGCACGCATCCCACACCCTTATAGCTATAAATCTCTTTGCCTAAATCTCCTTTTGTGGTCTCACATTGCATTTTTGGGAGTGTGAAACTCAACAGAAACACACCAGCCTTCATTTGAAACATGTGTGTTGTCACTGAATCCACAGCTGAGGATTTAACCTTTCACATCTGAAACATATCAAATGGAAGTCAGCTGCAATGCCAACGAGGCCAGTTTAGTTGTGCTGTGAGTTAGTTGTGATACTTTTTTGCAGCAGAACACATTTGTGCACACCACTCCATGCATCAAATTTAATGTTCCTGTTCCCAAGCCGTTTTCACTTCAGCAGTCTGTGATAATCATTGATTAAACAAGCCTGTGGCAAGGCTGTATATTAACTGTTTGACCTCCACAAAGAGGAAGCTCTTAACCAAATTCTTACTAACTGGCAAGAATTAGACCATGGGAATGTCAATAACACTATATTCAGTGGTTAAAAAGAGTGGCTGATTGTGCAGCAGAAGATTGATTCAATGTTAATTTCTGGTTTTGTCCACTTTCTTCTTTTCATTTCCAGTGAACCAGTTCTAAAAAATAATAGCGCTGGAGTAGAGATTGAAATTGAAAGCTTGGCTTAAATTTTTAATGGAATCGGTTGACACTTTTGAGAAATATACGCCCTCTAACTGCAGTACCACTAATCTAAACAGTGTGAGAATATACTGTTCAAAAACATGGAAAAAAGGGAACTCTTTGAAAAGAGATCAGATCTCAATGGGGGGGAAATCATGCTGGATTTCTATAATGATATAGACTGGGTAATGTGTTTAAAAACAAAACAACGATCATCTTATGGATGTCTGAATTCATAGACATCCTGATAAAGTGTAAAAATGATTTGTCAGTCTCATTCATTTTGCCAAAATGTAATTGCAGCAACTTAAAATGGCACTCAGTAGTTTGCTTGGCCCCCAAGTGCTTATATGTATACCTGACAATGTATGCTCTTGATGAGTTGATGGCTGGTGTCCTGGGGGGATCTCCTGTTAGATCTGGAGCAGGGGATCACTCAGCTCCTGGGCAGTTTGAGGTGGTACTTGGCAGTGCTGGGCTGAAACATAAGGTCCCATTTAGGTCAGGTGAGCATGGGGTCAGTAAGTGGTATCAATTCCTTCATCCTCCAGGAACTGCCTGCATACTCTTTGCACATGAGGCTGGACATTGTAGTGCACCACAAGGAATCCAGGTCCCACTGCGTCAGTGTAGAGTCTCACAGAAGGCCCAAGGATTTCATCCCGATACCTAATGGCAGTCAGGGTGCTGTTGCCTAGGCTGTGGAGGTGTGTGTGTCCCTTTGTGGATATGCTTCACCAGACCATCTCTGACCTTCCACCAAACCAGCCATGCTCAATAATATTAAAGGCAGTATGACATATTGGGTGGCTGTAGCTCAGGTGGTAGAGCAGGTCATCTACTGATCGGAAGGTTGGTGGTTCGATTCCTGGCTTCCCCTAGTCTGCATGCCAAATATCCTTGGGCAAGATACTAACCCGAAATTGCTCTCCGATGCATTCATCGGAGTATGAATGTGTGTGAATGTCAGTTGTGCTTGTGCGAATGGGTGTGAATGGGTGAATGCACAAGTTGTGTAAAGCGCTTTGAGTGCTCAGAAGAGTGGAAAAGCGCTATATAAGAACTAGTCCATTTACCATTCTCCATGGCCTCTCCAGACCGTTTCATGTCTTTCACATGTGGTTAATGTGAAACTGTTCTCATCTCTGAAAAAGCACAGGGCACCAGTGGTCGACCTGCCAATTCTGATATTCTATGGCATCAGGCTGGGCAGTGAGCACAGAGCCCTCATGAAGTCTGTTGCTGGCTGTTTTGTAAGAGGCATTTACATCAGTGTGCATCACGTTGCTTCCACAAAGGAGCAGATAACATTCCTGCTGATGGGTTAAGGACTTTCTATGGTTCTGGAAAAATGTCAGTGGCCTTCATCTGAAAACAATTCCTGTTTCGGAGGTTTTCTTATTGATTCCCCTCTTTAGTGCATCAAAGCAGCTGAAACAGATTAGCAACCCTCTCTGCAAGCATATCAAAATCCTAGAAGTTTAACTGACTTGATGCTCTGCTCTAATTAAAAAGTGTTCCTTTATAATTTTTTTGATAACTCTTTGAAAAGCCTCAAAACCCGAGTTTGCCTTGTTTTTGGACTATGTGTCTGCGGTTAAGCCATGATCGTATGGTAACAAGACTGACAGTCAGGCACACCTCTTTTTGCTTTGTGGTCGCTTAAAACCAGTGAGGGGAAAAAAACTGAAAAGATGCAGAAATCTGTGCTTGGAAGTAACAGAAACTTTAATATTTGTTTGCATTTAAATCCACTTTATTGACAGAATTCCTCCATACTTACCTCACCTAATCAGAACACTCTTTTCCAAAAGCCCTTTATTGGTCCATGTGTTTACCAGTAAACTAAATTTTGCTTGTTTTGGATCTGGTCAGTGGCAGCCATCCAGTCTGTGATCATCTAAAATTCCCCCAATCTTGGTTCCAGCAGCGTCTAATTCAAGGCAGACATGTTTTCTGTTTTTTTTCTCAATTGCGTCTTACCATCCTGACCAACTTCATTTATCAGCAGAGTCAGAATAAAAAAAAAATCATACAAAATGAAGCAGAACTTTGAAATTAGAGGCTACAGATGCAATATGTATTTTAGGTTTTATCTAAAGATTGATGCTGGATCAAACATTCTAATACAAATGTATATATAACCTTTTTATAATACTTTATAATGCTGATCATAATCTTGTAATATCTTGTTGATCCTTTTTCACTATTGTTCTTTGTTCATCTTCGAGGAATTATTTCAGCATACTTAGAAAGCCTTTTTGCACAGTTGACTTATTCTTACACGGTGATTGAAAACATCTCCTCTCTCATCTTGTTTTGCTAACTGCTATTTCCTGTCATCTCACCCGCAGCTACCTGTTGGAGCAGGATTTTCCTGGCATGCGGATTGGCCCCGAACCCACCACAGATTCCTTCATCGCAGTGATGCACGGCGACACAGAAGGAGTCATCCCCGGCAATGCTTTGGTGGTTGACCCCAAGAAGCCCTTCAGAAAGCTGAATGCATTTGGAAATGCATTTCTCAACAGGTAGATGATTGATGGCCACACTCACACTTTCAGATGATGGTCTTTATTGGTGTGTACAGTGAGTTAAGTATTCAAGCACAGAGGGAAAGACCGAGGGAGCACAAGTGAGAATCCACACCGCAGCTCTACATTCCTTTGTGATTGAATTTCCCCCCGCTCACTGGTCAGGGTTTTCTTTGTTAATGGCTGTGTGAGAGACAGCCAGCAGTCTCTGTAGAGCCATCCTTCTGCTTAAAAGTACACTGGCAGAAGCTCTTATGGTAGTGTCCTCAGTGTGAGGATCAAGCAATGTTGAAAGGAGACAGGAAAAAATGATGTCTGTCAGTGGGGATTTAGAGGGTTCGCATTGAAGACGACCACTTACCTGTTCATATTTATTCAGCTGGATAAAACTAGGGAGAGCAGCACAGACGGAGGAGAGAGGGTAACTGAGATAGGGCCATGCTGATGGATGATTTTAAACTTGTGTCCTGGAACTTTCTCTCTATCTCATGTCTGTTTTGTGTGTGTGTGTGTGTAGGTTTGTGTGTGCTCAGCTTCCTAACCCTGTACTGGAAAGCATCAGCGTGATCGACACGCCAGGGATTTTGTCTGGAGAAAAGCAGAGAATCAGTCGAGGTAAGAAACACATTTGCTCAAACTTCTATTCTCTTCTGTTTATGGTGTGTGTGTATGTATGTGCGCGCGCATGTGTGTTTATCCTCTGCATCCATTGAGCTGCAGCCCCCCCCAGTCCCACTGAACTCTGAACTACAATGTCAGCATTTCCTTTGGACCCGTGTGTTTGTTTTAGCTTTTGCTATCAGGAGGATTATGCTTCATTCATTTCAAAGAACAGGAAGCTGTTACAAAAAGATGAGCTTTGAATTTGTTCTCCAACATGCACACATAAGTGCACACTGCCTGAATTTTAACACTTTTTAACTTTGTGGTTTTCTTAAGTCTCGCATGGAAATGAAAAAGAGAAAAACAAAATTATATGAGGTTCATTTGGATCAACTTTAATATAGTGTAAACAAAAAGGTGCAGATTTAAGAGGACTCGTGGGTAACCAAATGGTTGCACAGTATGCCATAAAATACATTTTAGGTTAAACTTTTTAAACATTTGATTGGATTTTGAGGATGCTTATGAATATTTATCATCTGTAGGTATTGTACAAGACATGCTAGATTGGGAATTTCAATCTTGAACTGTTTGCTAAGTAGGAAGGGCATGCAGCCAAAGAAGTGTAAAACTATTTAAGGTACCACTGTATGAGTCTTGCAGTGGTGAGAGTACAATGTGCTTTGATACCTTTTCTCTGGGAAGATTGACATAAACAAAACCCCAACCGTCTGACCTCTGTGTCAAATCTAGACAAAGACACTATTGTTCTAATCTAATATCATATACAGTAAAGCAGGTGTGTGTAATTTTGAGTTATTCCTGATAAAGGACGACGAGTGTTAAAGACTTCAGTACATATTCATGGCTTTAAAACCATGGTCTTACATTTCATACTTGCAATATTGAAAGCTTCATAACTGTCCCACCAAAGATAGACGGAACAAAATTGTGACATGTCAGAAGTGTGTGATTACCATCTCAGAGTGTGTTCGCTTCCGCGACTTGTGTCTGCTAACCTCGCAATGAAAAGATGCGCCGGTCAGTACAACACTGGCGTTTGTGTGTGTATGTGTGTGAGTGGAAAGAAAAACATAAACAGAAAACAAAAATATGTGAAAATGAATACGGGGTTTCAACAGCTGTCCTCCAGCTGTTATCAGGATTGCGCCACGAAGGATGAAGCATAGGAAGAGATAACGGAGGAATCACAGTGCACTATAGCCCTGGATTCAAGCACTGCTGTAACAGTGTAGTCCATAAATGAGAGAAAATCCAAAATAAATACAAACCTTTGTGCTCAGTTCTTGTTTTTTAAAGTCATTAGACATATATACTGCACATTCATTCCACTGTGGAAAAAGGAACAGTTCAAAGAAAACATTAAACGCCCCAAATTACCACCTCGTTCACGCCCATAATGTTGCCCTTACAACAAAGAGCGAACTGGTAGTTGTCAGATCTCCATTATGATGTGTGCTAAAATGCAAAAAGCTGATGATGTGAAGAGAAACTTTGCGTGGAAAGTTTTCAAGAATGTTCCCGAGCTGTCTCACAGGAGGATGTGTGTCCAAAGCTAAATGGTGGCATCGCTATACCAACCGCTAACATTAACCATTCCAGTTCTTTTGTTAAAGTAAGTCTTAATTTATTCTGTCCTGCACTCACCTCTCTGAGTTTCTTTCAAAGGCGAATGCTTTCTTTTCTTCCATCTTTTGTCTATTTTCCTGTTTCTCCCCCAGGCACTGTTTTGGTTTGCTATCCCAAGTAAAGCCTGAACTAATTGACTTTTGGCATATCCAGTATTGTCTGTCACCATAGCAAATCACTGATTATATGAATACTTGAAAAATAAAAGTAGTAATGGTGTTTTAATATAATAATTTTCTACGTTCCCGCTCCAGAGAGTATTTATTGTGTTCTTGTGCACGACCAGTACTGTGACATTTGGAGTCCTGTTATAAGATGACGTATCAGGAGGCTTATTCAGCTTTTGATTAAAAGCGAAAAAGTTCTGGTCACGCAGTTCAGGACATTACTTCATACCAAGGTTGGGTCTGCATGGATATTATTCATAACTTTAATGCTTGTCATGAGGGTTTTTGTTGTCTCCAGCTTTACTGTTAAGAAATGAAGTAAATCAGTGTTTCATCAACATTAACCAAATATGAAATTTATGTTTGGAAGTTGTTAAAAGGAACCAGACAAGCACCAGCTCTGTTTCACCTTGTTTTTCCTTTTTGGCCCAAGTGTCCAAAAAACGTGGTGTTAAACCAAATAAACAGCACAGTGAGGTGAAACACGGATACTCTGTGGCCAACACAAAAGAACAAATACAAGTTAAACTTAACCTCTGCTGAGTGAGCACAGCTGTGTTTTCTCTGGGGACTCTGTGTGCAATTTTTTTGTTATTGTGTGTTCATTAACTTTTCATTTAGTTCCCCATCATCATCATCATCATCATGTTTCATTTACATGTTCTGTGTCACATTCTTTCTCTTAGTCACTTTTCTTTTACTCTGTTTCAGTGTTTTTAAGAGTGCTTGTGTTTGTGTGTGCTCAACTGTGTGTGCGTGTCTGTCTCCAGAGGAGGAGTTGTCAGGCTATAGCAGCCTGCGCAGATGTCTTTATGGAGGTATTGTAGATAATAAATCTTGGCAACAACCAGCTGCAGAAGGCTTCAAATGATACCTTGACTCTGAAGAATTTGTGGGCTTTTACATATTCTTCACCAGCCTTGTCACGTGGCTTTGGGAAAAGTTCACCTTGTTTCATAAAATTATTATTAATATTATCTGTGCAGTTAGCTGACTTATAAATTATAATGGCAATTATTTTGGCCACTCATAAACTGTATATAAAAGATAGACATAGCCAGCAGGTCTGAAAATAAAGAAAATGTCGAGTTGAATCTGCTTTCTCTGTAATGGTCAGCAGGGGGCGACTTCTCTGTTTACAAATAGAACACTTTTAAGTCTTTTGTTAATACAAAATTGTCAAAGGAGCTTAAAAAGAAAGCGACTGGACTTCTTTGACTAACTTTAAGTTCATTTAAAGAAGTCCAGTTGCTTTCTTCTCAAACTCCTTACACTACCATGACCTGGATGACTGAGAACCTACACAGACATATTTTATATGATGATTTTTATTTGTTTAAATTCGGGTCAGACAGTAAAAGTGGTGATGGGTTTCTCAAATCCACAGCTAACGTGTGAAGCTTCAAAACTGGGCTTTTTATGATTTGACACACACACACACACACACACACACACACACACACACACACACACACACACACACACACGTATGGAAACAAATAAAAACATTACTGCTGCCCTATGACAATAGCCAGGGCTCAAGCCACACTGGCTACACCCATCCTTTATGTACAGTCTGTGTCCTTCTTATGAATTCCTGTAATTTTGATAATCTCCTGGGCACTTTTGGTCTCCACATTTTAATAGTCCAGGAGCATAACACTAGCATCACTGTCAGACCTCATGAGCATCTTACCTCCACTGTAGGCAGGTTATTTCACTTTGACTTTTCGCTTAGGAGCACCGTCCCCTTCACAGCTTAAAATTGAAGTGTTGCTTTAATCCCATAACACGTGAGAAGTGCACTGGGTGAAGAATATTCCAGTAGAATTTAAAAATATCAAGGTATCCATATCTCTTTTAACACCTCTTTCTCGTCTCGGCTCTGTTCATACAGATGCAGTCCGAAACAAATGCTTTACATACTTGCTGCTGCTAAAGTTTTTCTCACGTCCTACTGGGGAATGCATTTTAGCCAAGTGAGATTAATTTATTCCTTAAAATACCCATTTTTGTTAACAATTGAAGCATCATGTAAACATTAACACAAGAACTCAGATATTTGGACGTTTTGTTAAACACTCAGAGCCACCGTGGAGTGTAAACTGTTCCACTACTGGGCAGCAAGTATGTGAAATGGGGGCTTCTTATCACAGCTATGTACAGAAGATCAAATGTTGCTATGTTCAGAGCAAACAGCCTCTGAATGTAGGTTTAAATATGTAAAGGCATATTTTACGTGCATAGCTTTACAAAGAAAATCCATCTGATAATCCCTGAATTAACCTAAAACTATTGCTTACTCGTAGGATTTCTCCTGGGTGTTATCGCTCATAATTAAATACTGCAGCGCTGGACTGACTCTGCGTCTGTTGTGTGTCCTTCAGTGTTGTTTGAACACTAGAGCTTACTAATCCTTCGATCTACCCTTTGTTCTTTGTTTCCCTCTCATATCCTGTGGAATTCCTTCAGGTAAGCTAGCGTTTCGTCCTTGACTGAGGTAGAAAGTCAAAGAAGTCAGTGGCGTACACCTGCTGTTGGACTCATTCATTAATTCATGTTTACATGTTTTACAGAGGAAGCATTATTCATAGCTTTCTTGCAGAATGCCACGAGTACAATGCACGTGTTTAGTGTAAACTATTCATTATCAATCTTATGACAGATGGAAGTAACAGTCTGTAGTTTGAGGGCTCTCCCCCTATTGTTCAACTTTAAAAAGCCACCTTGTTTGAACATTGGCAGCACTGTTTTCATCAGGAAACAGACATTCTTTTCTCTCAACATGCTACAATATGGGCATAAGTTTTAATGCCTCCTCTTTGACCTGCAGCCATTGGATTTGTCTTGGGAGTATTTTTAGGCCATAATGATGTTCCTATCATAACTTGTTCTGCTGACTTTTACCTCTAAAGTTGCATGCATGTTCTCAGTCTGTAACTTCAGTTGTGTTGACTACCAGTATAACCAATAACTAAAGTGGTTTTGATGTGGGTACTGGATGTGGGTAAAGGATTGAGAGGTAAAAATATGTGTGTTCAATTATCTGCTTCACTCAGTGCCCCATCGAATTATCTGATATCCTTCTGATGTCCCCTCCCCGCTTCTAGGCTATGACTTTGCAGCTGTCCTGGAGTGGTTTGCAGAGCGAGTGGACAGGATCATTTTACTGTTTGATGCTCATAAACTGGACATCTCTGATGAGTTCTCAGAGGTGATAAAGGCCCTAAAGAACCATGAGGACAAGATCAGGTACTGTGGGATTCTTAAATTCACACCAAATATTTTCTTTCTTTTTTTAAATACTATATCATTGGTACCTGGGCATCCATGCAATATTAATGTGAGTAGCTTGTAATAAGAATCATCACCGCTCTCTTCTGTCTTTTTCTCCAGAGTTGTGCTTAACAAGGCCGACCAGATAGAGACTCAGCAGCTGATGAGAGTGTATGGTGCTCTGATGTGGTCACTGGGGAAAATAGTCAACACACCTGAGGTACGCTAAACTGGGGGTTTCTGTGATGGCGTTCATACGGTTTTAAGCCTGTAATTGATCCTTTCACCTATGTCAAAATCACAGAATTGTAATGATTTTTTTTTTTTTAAAGATTGCTTTGAAGAAATAATAATTTTAGCGTGAAATAATGAAATTAGGCACTTGATTGTTAATATTTGCAACCACATAGATATCTGCACATAAATGTGTGAAATCTGTGGCTGAGGTACAAGATTATAGACTTCCTTTTCTAGTCTGAGTTGAGTTGGTGCAGATCAATACGGAGACTAAAAGAGGGGCTGCGTTAGCCAAAATTGAATTTTTAAAACCACTGGCAATTGTACATGTATTTTTTATTGATCTGGATTCTTAAAATAAAGACCATCAGATGCAACTGGGAGCTTTGAACCAGATATTTGTCATCTGATATCCACGTAAGCTGGCTCCCACAGACAAAGTTTGCAGACTAGCCTGTGGGCTCACAGGTTGCAGAATTGTTAACTGGTTGTAGGAGTATTTAAAGACTTTATATTTAATGTTTTTAAATAATATCTGGGGAGCTATGATCCATAATGGTGGCCATTTGAAGGACTGTTAATGGCATATTATGTGAAGAATGGTCCAGTTTGCCTCTGACTTTATTTACTTATTTTTTGTTCTGTCTCCCTTACTGACAGGTGATTCGCGTCTATATCGGTTCATTTTGGTCCCACCCGCTGTTGATTCCTGACAACAGGAAGCTGTTCGAGGCCGAGGAACAGGACTTATTTAAGGACATCCAGTCCTTACCGAGAAATGCAGCACTTAGAAAACTCAATGATCTGATAAAGAGGGCAAGACTAGCCAAGGTGAGGAGCACCTGCGACACAGGATGTTCGAAACAGTTGACGTCAAATAACGCAGATGTTACGCAACATTTCCTACATTTAGTGCTGAGCTGTTACACCATGCTGACATGTTTAAGTTGTCAGTATCACCGATTTATCTGTGTGCTTCCTATTTATTGTGCTCAGCTGTGTTGTTCAGCTGTTAACCTTGACAGAAAGAGATGTTTCGCAGAACTAATAGAGTTAGATAAATGACAATGAATTGTTTCCCATTTCCTCAATGGACAGGAAGTTAGGTAGGCGACAGTCTGCTGCCTGTTGTAGTTCGAGGAAACACAGCAGAGGAAACGCACAAGTGCACACAGTCAAACACGCACAGGTTTATCACACTGAGAGTCGAGCACAGTTTTCCTGTTAGACAGCTGATGGGTGTTGGTGTGTTTTGTGATGAGTTTCAAGGACATGAGGTAGACCCAGATGCGTGTATCGCCGCAGTGACTGAACAAATTTTCTTTTCTTTTTTTTTTTGCACGTTTAGTTTCTGCTGAATATTGTTTAAACACTTTTTCCAGGAAAACCCTTTTTGTAATGAAAAGTGGACTCCAAATGTGAATTAGAATTTGTTAATTATTAAAAGAAATGCCCACAAAGGTAACAGTAAAGTGGATGACTAATCTGGTTTATGCAATATTAAGTGTCCTCAAGCTTAATGTTGTCACAGTGGCTTGTGTTACAGTTTACCCACTTGTCAGAAGCTCAAATATAATTCAATCATTACAAGGAGAACCTGAGACAATAAAACACATAATCTTTATTTTAAAGTAATCTGATTATCTACTTTGTATGAGCTCATAGATTTATTAGAGTGCTTCAGTTGTGTGTCTGGTTAAATATCACAGATAGAGATGTTTTTCTTTTCCTTCCACACATTTTTGCATCAGTTTTTCTTTGTGTCTCTTGTGGCCCTTGGAAGAACAAACAAAAAGAACAAGTCAATCTCATGACATTTAATAGGTGACTTTTTTCCCCACTCATAAAAAGTTAACAATTAACTACCTTTGCTGCACTTGATCCTGTTTTTACCTACTCCAAGCTCAGTTTTTCCACAGTTTCTTTTTTTTTATATAGCTCTTTACTTCTGCATACTTAGATGTTGCTTTATAGCATAATGTGGAATATTATAACAGACACGATTTTGAAGTGGAATCATTTGAATCATTTTAACTGAAATTTATAAAGAATTTAGTCTCCTAGTACCTGCTCATCAATTAATAAACATCAATTAGCACCTATAACAAGAATAACAAATAAAAGCTTAATGAATTCAAACACAGTTGCTTATACTTTCCATGTGAAGTCATCGATAACTCTCTTAATCTGCAGGTCCACGCTTATATCATCAGCTCACTTAAAAAAGAGATGCCCGCTGTGTTTGGGAAGGAGAACAAGAAGAAAGAGCTCATCGCCAGCCTTGGAGATATCTACAAACGCATCGAAAGAGAACACCAGATATCACCCGGAGATTTTCCGAATCTGAAAAAGATGCAGGTAAGCAGTGAAGCAAAGGATTAAGGTTTAGTAAATGAGGTTTTGACATGATTGGAATGAATGCAGGGGCTTCACTGATTTTAAGTTACACGAGTAGCGTTAGTTAATTGCAATTTTAGCTGATGTCTTGTTTTTTTTAAAAATCTAACAAGGAAGTGAAATAGAGAGAGTAGTAACAGTCAGAGAGTCACAGAGTTTTACCGTTTCCTGAGCTAACCACTGAAGTACAACACACTCAGCAGAGACTTTAACTGATGAGGGAAATGTTGATAATTGGTCTTTATTAACTTGTTGTTGTTATTATTATTGTCATATAAGATTGATCTTAATCCTTACTGCACAGAGACCTGTCAGCCTCTGATGTTGTGGGCCATTTTGTACATTTCAATAAGCTTCTCATAACGTTGTATACCACTCTGTATTTTGTGTTTCTCTATTTTCTTTTTTTGATCTTTGGAACAATACTCGATTTTCCTTTGTGTACTTTAAGATATTTTGTGGCTACAAATGGGATGAAACAGAGTTCCATTGAAAGTAGAGTGCTAACTGAGTACTTTAACTCATGTACATCACTTGTGCAGCTATCAAGCAGTATGTCGGTAGATTGATCACCAGCTCCTCCTGAAGTATCCTTGGGCAAGATATTACATCCATCAGAGTATTTTTGAATGTAATCAATCAGTTTGTCAATCCAATCTTTGTTTTGAACACATAAATAACAAGTATCAATGCACTAAAAATAAATAAACACAAAATCATTGAAATCCATCAAATTCACATGGAAAAAACATAAAATGTTGACCCATTTTATGTTTGAAAAGAAGAAGGAGGAAGTAAGGAAGTAAAAGTGTAGAAAACAAAAATGTATAGTTTAATCTGTGTGAGTGAGGCTTGTAGTAGAAAGCACTTTGAGTGCTATAGTGATATAAGTACCAGGCTATTTACTTGAACTGTGTAATGCTTACCTAATTGTAAATATTACTAAAGTGAAACTTTTATTGAAGCATATTTTATTGTTACTTCAGTGACTTAAGTAATTTTATAGAATACTTCTGGAACATTTGATTGACTACATCAGCATTCTTTACAGATGTGTATTTTAAAATGATCTTTATCTGTGCTGAGGGTATAGTTTATATATAAATTATAACCTAACTTGAGACAAACTTGTGTTTTTTCCAGGACCAACTCCAAGCTCAGGATCTCAACAAATTCCAGCCTCTAAAACCTAAACTCTTGGAGGCGGTCGATGACATGTTAGCCAATGACATCGCCGGCTTAATGGTCCTGGTCCGACAAGAGGAAACCCAGCGGCCCAACGCAGTAGTGAAGGGCGGCGCGTTTGACGGCACGTTGGACGGCCCATTCGGTCACGGGTACGGCGAAGGAGCCGGCGAAGGCATCGACGAAGCGGAGTGGGTCGTCGCTCGCGACAAACCTGCTTACGACGAGATTTTCTACACGTTATCTCCTGTCAATGGGAAGGTGACCGGAGCCAACGCCAAGAAGGAGATGGTCAAGTCAAAACTGCCCAATACAGTGCTGGGCAAGATCTGGAAGCTGGCAGATATCGATAAGGACGGCATGCTCGACGATGAGGAGTTTGCTTTAGCCAATCATCTGATAAAGGTGAAACTTGAGGGACATGAACTACCATCAGAGCTGCCTGGACACCTGGTGCCTCCTTCCAAGAGGAAAATAGCTGAATAAATGTAATTCAGATTACCCGTAATGACCTACTCAGCCCTAGAACCCATAGGTAGCCCCCTCCCTCTTCCCCAGAGAAAATGTTCTTTAATAGAAAAGGAGTCATCCTGTAGCAACAACAAGAACAAAGACAAAAAATTTAACACAAGTAGAGCTCATTTCAAGTCTTCTTCCTGTTCTGTTGCTGTTATCGTCTGATCTGTAGTCTTAATTTCCTAATTTAAGCTGCCAATGCATTCAAATGTATCTTCACGCGACTGAGACTGTTAGCATACTGGCTGCAAGCTTTGAGTAACAAAAAAATAAAAAACAAAGTGCGTTTACCTCTTCATTAGGATTAAACCAGATAAGATTAATTTTATAAAATTAAATAGCTTTTATTAGTGTTTCAAGAATGCAAACCATGGCTCTCAGCTTTACAGAATTAAAGCAGAATACTTGTTGGAGTAGGACAGGTGTTAGACATGTGCAAAAGAAGAAACACTGGAATATAAAGACATATATGTACGTTCAACTAAACTACTGGAAAAAGGAGAAATATTGCAACAATGTGAAGACAAAAATAAAGTCTTTTTCTGTTAAAACTTTACCTTTGGTCAAACCGATTTATTATTATGATGATTATTAGTATTCAGTTTACTCTAAGAAGTAAATCCAAATTAAATTATGTGTTTTTAAATGTAAACCAGAAGATTTTACATTCCTTGTACTTTGAGATAATGCGCACATACAGACAACAGAATGAAAACGACATCCTAAAGAGGAACAGGCCTGCGTTTCGTATTAAATGTGACGTGCTGCTCGACCTTTTGCTTTGGACGAAGGAACCTGTATGATTCTCATTAACACGTGCTGATACTGAGATTATAATAACAGACCATATTATGGGTGTTGTTTGGAAACTAGCGCGACAGCATGCTCTGAATAACCGCTTTGGTCGGACTTTGAATTTTGAATGGACACGCATCTATTGTTCTGTGTGGACACATCCTGGTTATTGTATGTATGTACAATGGTATCTGACCACATGTTATCAGTGTTATTATTTGTAGTATATACAGTATATATTCATAAGAGAAACATTATTAAAACTACTGAGGGTGGAGTATGTTAGTGGGTTATCAACTGAAAACTGATCAGTTATTCTTCACCTTCCTAAATAATGTAGTATAACCAAAAGTAATAGTCTGAAAGCACCGTTTGTTTTTATTGTGATGACACTAATTGACACATTTAACATTGTTCTATGTGTTTTTGCTGGAAACTTTCCATGTCACACATTGAAATTGTATACATGTAATAAATGTAATTCTTCTTTGCCATGTTTCCAATCCATCACTCTATTGACACACCAGTACCTGTGTGTGTGTGAGTGTGTCTCCTTAAATATAGCATGTTAGGACCATGTTCATGTTTGTTAACAGAGGTTTTATTGGGTGTATCATTAGATAACCCAACTCAAATAAGTAAAACTGGATTCCCACATGGCAACAAAAATCTTAAGCATGTCTTCATCGAAATGTTTCCAGCTCATGGCCGTTTTCTGACCCTCGTGCTTTACTGTGAATCAAATGCACATAAGAAGACTTACTGCATTCCATTAACTCGAGTTGGGAAATCGCACAGGCGTTATCCTGTTACGGCTCAAGTTTCGGAGGTGTGCAAGATTGGACTGGGGAAAAAAAAGACTTGGATGTGGATTCTCGTCAAATTCACAAGTTGTTTTCAGACCCTGTGTAAACACATTAAGTGGAAACACTAGCGTTACGGTATTTTGGCTGTTTTTATGCTGGTGATGCAGTACTTAAGTCTGTCCTTCACTGCTTTTCTGTCAATGTAAACAGGCCGACAGTGTAATAAAACTCATGTGTAACAACTATCTAAGTGTTGACTCTGTTTTCAAAAAGGAAATCATGTGCAGTATATATTTTGCACCCGCCCACCCAAGAAACTGAGGAAAAGATTTGGAAAAATGGCTATAAATTATTTTAGTGCAATTATAGCTGCAACACTGGAAGCCAGAAGACTCTGACATCATTTCTCTGATTTGCAAGTCCTCAGATTAATTCTAGTAAACTGAACTGTAACCAAACACGTGGATTTTTAGAGGAATTTTCATTTCAGAGGAAAAGTAGATCCTCTTTCAGGTCTAAGGTGTATCAGAACATAAAGAAATAAAAAAATCATCTGGTCCTTATCAGGTATGGAAATGATTTAAATACAACTCAGAGGAACAACAACGCATTAGACTGTCGAAATGCAGAAGGAGGATGTGAAAAACAATGATTCAGTAGCTCGTAGAACCACCTTTAACAGCGACAACTTAAAGTCATCGTTTTCTGTATGACTTTCTCAGTCTCTCACATTGCTGTCAGGAAATTTTAGACCTTTTTATACAGTTTGCAGGCATTTGTTTATGCACAGGTTTCTTATAGTTGATGACTGGATCATTGCAACATCTTGATTCGTTTCTCCTTTGGCCGTTCTGTTGTAAATTTGATGCCGTGCTTGGGATCACTGTTCTGTAGTTAAGATCCAGTTTGGACCAGTAACATGTGATCTGTTTACTGGCCAACAGATGACATACTTTGGTCTACAGAGGAGTTCATGGCTGACTCGGTAAATGCAAGGCACCCAAATCCTAGTTGCTGCAAAAAAGGCCCCAAATCATCACACTTCCACCACCGTGGTTGACAGGTGGTGTGAGGTGTTTGCGCTGATATGCTGTGTTTGGTTATCTCCAAATGTGGCGCTGTTCATTATAGCAAAACAACGTCACTTTGGTCTGGAAGTCGTGTGGTTTGTTCAGACGCAGCTTTGCAAAGCTACGCCGTGTTGCCACGATGTTTTTAGAGAGAAGAAGCGTTCTCCTGCTAACTCTTCCAAATAAGTCCTACTTATTTGGTGTGTTTCTAATTGTACTGTCATGAACTTTAACAGGTAACATGCTAACCGAGGCCTGTAGAGTCTGGGAAGAAGCTCTTGGTTTTTTTTGCAGTTTCTTTGAGTCTTGCACAATCAGTCTTGGGGTGAAATGGGTGGGGCATCCACTCCTAGGACTATTAGCATCTGTCTTGAATATTCTCGACTTGTAAATAATCTTCCTCACTGTTGAATGACAGGTTTGAAATTCTTTGGAAATGGCCTTATAACCCTTCCTAGATTGATGAACACTTGCTCTTGTAAGATCATTGCTGATGTCTATCCTCCTTGGCATTGACTTAACACACGCCTGAATGCTTCAGTTCATCAAACTGTCAAAACTTCTACTTTAATCGACGTGCTCACACTTGCTGATGATGCATTTTTATCCTTTTCTAAAGGATAAAATAAAATAAAAAATAAAAATAATAAAAATAATAAAATAAAAAGCATTAATAGGGTCAGTATTTGTTGAATAAATAATATGGCCTGATAAGTATAACCTTTAAGAGGGTTTGCTTTCTTTTTCACATACGTTTTTCCAGAAACTTGAAAGGCTGATCTATGAAATGCATTCAAGGAATTCTATGAATGTACAAAAAGCATGTTTTTTAAGCCCCCAGCCAATAAAAAATAGGGTGGAAGAAACTGTACAGTATGGAAACTGTCTTTCTTTTCTCCAGGGGCTTGTTCTTATCTCAGATTCAGTTCAGGGAGGTTTTCCCTTCTGTGTAACACCAAACACATGCTTAACTGGTGATAATGTCTTCTCTGACTAAATTCTTAAAAAGATTTTGTGCGGCACATGAGGGCACATTTCCAGATTGCTTTGCAAGTGTATCTGACGTGGACCACAGCGTGAGACGAGCTCCAAGTGACAGGAAACCAAGCATGGGACCACAGACATTACTCTATTATCTAGAGACTTCCATGTGTATGTATGTATGTATGCGGTTTATGTTTGACAGGAAGCCAAAACATTCCTCTGTATTATGACTTAAATTTCTCCTAAAAGATACCACACATGCACACGTGCGCACACACGCATGCACATATACATATACCACATAAAGTGAAGATGCAGCTCTCTTTTCTCGCACACAGGAAGTTCTGTTTTTGTCCCCCATTTCCTGTCTGTTGCACCTTGACCTCCATCACTCTCTCCCTTTCTTTCTCATGCGCTCACACACACACACACACGTGGATCCTTCACCGTAATATGTTTTCATATTAACATTATGTGTGTAGGTTAGTCTTGTAAGCGTTAACTTTTTACATTTTATCACCTTTAAGAACCCAGAGGGATGTTTCATGTTTAATAATGCAAATCAAACTGCATATGCTCTTTTTAGTGAATATTTTTAGTGTGTGAGAAGCACCCCTAGATCATGAAAAACACATAACATATGACAGGCAAAAATTTGTGATCAGAAACATAAATAACTCTGTGTAGCCTATTTCAAGTCCACTATTTTTCTCTTTCCTGCAAATTGTGGACTTCTACGACTGGCTGATGGATGTGAACCAGAAATAGACATAAACAGGCAGGAAGAAGGAATCCAGTATTCCAAGAATGGCAAAAACATGCTGAAATGTGTTTGTCTCTGTTTTTGGTTCATTGTTTGTCTTTTTAGCAGGAAAGAACAGCGTATTCTGAGCTGATTCCCCTTGTTCTACTAAACATGGCGCATCTGTCAGCGGTGATGTATGAACATGCACCTGTGTTTGAGTACAGTGGATGCGCGTGATTGATGCCCATGTTTATCTGGTGGAGAAGTACGCATGAGGAAGCCGTACATCAGGATTCATTTCATCCACTCGAGCAAACCGGAAGAGCGTTGGGTGGGGGTGATGCTCTTTATCTCATATGTCACAGAGGATGGTGACGTGAGAATTGCAGCCTTAATGTGATCTCTACTAACCAACATCTAATGGTCTTTAAAAGAATTTGACTCATGAATACAAGAATAAAAAGTTTTAACTTAACTTTAAACGTTAAACTTTAAAAGTTAAAGTTAAGTTAAATACTGAGGACTAAATGCATCATGTACAGTATGCACATACAGTCTGAATACAACCAAAGTATATCAAATAAATATAAAGATGATACAATATTAAATAATGCAAAAGGATAACATAACATAACATAAAGACTACACCAGGTGCCACTCCTGTCAGCTAAGAACAGGAAACTGAGGCTACACAGGGACAACATAAGTCAGGAAAATATACACTGCTGTCTATCAATGGTTCAGGCCATTGGTAGCGCTGTAATGGTTTTATGTAATGATATTTTCATGGCTCAATTTGGGCCTAACTGTGCGGCAGAGTACCTGTCTTCTGATGGCTGCTTCCAGCATCACATCATCTCAAGCTGGTTTCTTGAACATGACACCTTTGGGATGAGGTGGAACGGGAGATTTACATCATGGATGTGCAGCAAATCTGCAGCAACTGTGTGATGCTATCATGTCAGTATGTGAATAATTAAGACAGCTCTGAATGCAAAAGGAGGTCCAAACCAGTGCTGGTAAGGTGTACCTAATAAAATGGCCTGTGTTCTCCATGTTCATCTCTGAATGATCTCATTTTAAAACGCTACCTACGACTCTTGAGGTCAGAGGCCAAGTGCTCCTCGTTTCTGAAGGTTTGCATATCCTCTCACTCCTGATCTGAGCTGGCCTGGAAACAGGCATGTCCTGCCTGTATGACACATACTCATGGTAGCTGCTTCTTTTCATCTGCCAAGCATGAGATTCACCATGAGGACGCAACTTGTGGAAAGTTCACACTGCTATATCACACTGCTATATTTATCATCTCTTTGACCAGCCAATAGGAGTCACTATAGTGCTGTGACAGGGACATGATGTGTCACTGTTTCCACTGGCAAACAATGCTAATTTACAAACTGAAGTGTCTCAGGAAGCGTCGGTGCTGCTCAACAATGAGTCTGAGACTCTGTTGGAGGGAAGCGCTCTCTAACACATCGGTCATTGTTTCCCATATGGTCAGATGGAGGCCTTGGAAGAGACCAAAACATCTTTCATCACCTTTCCCTGTAAGTGAACCAAACCAACAAATCACCCTTAGGGTTCAGCGCTTCGGGTTTTTCCTTCAATTCTTTGATAGGTCACCTTTCTATAAAAAGGACCGCACCAGGGATCTCCCACTGTATCTCTCCAACCCTTTTTAGTTGGCACATCCACTTGTGAGTCATGCAGTGTGAGTGTGGCAGAGGGTGTAGCAGTCACCGGGTCGGCCGAGTGGTGACACCCGGCTGCTAATTGCGTTCGGTGTCCATGGACACAAAGTGTGAGAAGCAAAGGACGACAGCAAAACAGAACACAGCCGTTCAACTTCGTTTTTGTTATTGCTGAGAGTATTTTATTTAAATTCATTTAATTAATACAGGAAATCTTGTCTTTAAGCCGTGTGTCTGTCAGGTAGTGAATTTAAAGTAGTGATCACAGAGTCAGACATATGTACTGCCTGCATTCAGTGCCTATCTCTAACATAAAGATAAGGATGCACCAAAGTCTCTGAATGGCTTTAAGCGAAGTATCAAAAATACAGACAATGCTCAACACTTTAAATGATTTGATGTCATGTTTGTCCGTCACATGACAGTTGGTGTGTGAGTGTTAGGCCATGTCCACATTTTCGTTTGAAAACGCATCTTTTTCTCTCCGTTTTGGCCTTCTGTCCACACTGAGACGGCGTTTTCGGTCAAGTAAAACGCAGCGTTTTGAAAACGCTCTCCAAAGCGGATACATTTGAAACCGTGGTTTTCGCGTCGCAGTGTGGACAGCGAACCCAGAGCCTTTTCGAAAACGACGACACATTTTAGTCATGTGATACAGTCAATTGACCAATTAAACTAAGATAGTGGTGGGCATCACACAGCAGTTGTTTTGTTTGCTCTCAATTCTGACAGCCCTATTAAAGATTAATATCAGTCTGTACATGCTCCCGATAGCTTTTCTTCAAATTCTTTAATTCTCACTCGCTTTTGCAACTTTGTACTTTTGTGTTACTCGCAGCAACAACTCCACCTCATTATTAGTCCATTTAAAAAACTCAGTGCTTTTCCTCGACATTTTGCCACAACCTTTTAAAGAGAAAGTAAACAAACGACAGACAGAAATGAGGCAGGTCAAATCGTCTTGCGTTTCACGCATGCGCAGTACTGGAACGTAAGCGATTTCAGCCGTTTCAATGTGGACGTACAACCCTGTGAAAACGACTGAAAACACTAGTGTGGACGCGGAGCGTTTTCAGACGAAAACACCGTTTTCAAATTTATCCGGGGTAGTGTGGACGCAGCCTCAGTGTTATATGCATGCATGTATGCATATATGACTCTATGTGTGTGAGTATGTGTAGAGTATAATCCCAAATCCTGGTGACCATTCCTTGAACTCCCCCCTGGCTTAAAACTGAAGCCAAGGACGGGGTGGACATCCTGTGAAAACAACCACACGCATGCCTTTTTTTCCCAAAAAATCTCTTCACGAACAAGTCTGACCTTTGACCTCAGAATCCTTTGGCCCTTGTGTTCCGGTGGACAAACAGCGGGGCTCCTCTGGTCTGTATGTTGAAGTGTCCTTGGGCACAGGTATCAGTTAGTTATCAGTTTCACATTCTTTTAACTTTCCCAGGATTTCCAGCCCCAAACAATTCCCTTCCAGGAAGTTTCTCTGTGAGAATCTTAGATAGAAATGGCAAGGTGCGACTAGAGTCTTCTTGATCTGACGCGAAGCAGGACAAACCATTTTTAGCTTTGACATTAATAATCATAATGCCTCTGGCGTCCAAATACGAGCTAAATATGATGGCAAGTATGTAATAAATTCATTGATGTGGCTAAATCTGTCTCTCTGTATGGAGATCTTGTTTCAGATGCGTGTCCACCCAAACTGTCTGTGGAAACAAAGGTTTGGTCAGAGTTACATAAGAGATGTCAAAATGAGGAATCCTCTGATATGATATCAGGGAACGTTATGTTTTTCAGAGACAGCAGGCACCAGACTGACTCAACTGCTGACAGCAGGTCTTATTTATTCAGGCGTGGACCGCAGCTAAACATCAGTATTGCAGTCACTTCTCACGTTCAGACAAGATTTAATGCATTGTGCCACAGTAATGTTTCAGTATTCCCACAAACTCAAACACATCATCTAAAGGCAGATATACACAGCTCCCTACAGATGTTTCTGATTCAGCTACTTTTACAGGCAGTTATTCTAATCATAACTTACTGTGTGAGAAGTCGCATTGGCCGACTGTTTTTACATGTTAAGTAATGCGATAAAAATAAAATTCTTGCCATCTTTAGACCCACGGAGGTGTCTCCTGGCACTGCTTAGGCCTAAATTTACCTCAGAGTCACTTCCCACCAGTCGTCCCCGCCGCTCCACTGTAGTTCTGATTTATCCTTTAATTGTCTCATGGTGGGTTTGATGTCTGAGTGTAAAGCAGAGTGGGATTTCTTTTTCTTCCTGTGGGCAGACTCGTTGTCGTGGAGCACCACTACGCTGAGGGAACGCCGTATCCTTTGATGAATGAGCATCCGTTATCTGAAGCAGTCAAAGATCACCGTGACGAGAGGAGAGGATGTGCAGAGAGGAGAGGGTGTATGCTGATTCTTAAATGTTTTCTTCCTTAACAGAGAGACAGGATGTGCACTGGGCAATCATACAGTAATTTGTAATAAAATTACAGCATGGTGGTGGTCAGGGCCCGGTGGCGCCGGTGTCCGGCAGCCTCGCCTCTGTCGGTGCGCCCCAGGGTGGCTGTGGCTACAATGTAGCTTGCCATCACCAGTGTATGAATGTGTGTGTGAATGGGTGGATGACTGGATGTGTAAAGCGCTTTGGACTAGTAAAGCTATACAAATACAGGCCATTTACCATTTATTTTGAATGACTGAACTTTTAGCAGACCAGTCACATTAAGTACTGACAGAAGCTCCATCGTACCTGTTAGATCTGCTTCTTCCAATTACAATAAAAATACAAATGTAGAAACAAAAATGTACAGTACTGTGCACACGTCTTGAGCCAGCCCTCATTAGATCCATGTAAGATTTTCTCTTCTTGACTGGGCTCATGTGTGTCATTCTTTCTATTTGTAAACACAATAGCTCACAAAAAATCTTGAGTTAATTCTTATAAAACTTTTGCAGAGGTGTAGAATGAGGTCATGTTAACAATCCATTAAATTTGGATTACATCCATTGAGGTCATTAAAACCAGCTTAATGACTTATTGGTTGTCATTGCTTATAACTTACATCGAAAGTACGGCGTAAAGATTTAAAATATCTAGATATATTACTTTGCACCTCTGACCTCTTCTTCAGGGTCAAATAAGTTCTCATTTTCATTAAATTTTCATTATTTTATTTTTCAAACTTTTATTTGTATTATATTATTGTATTGCATTACAGTAACAGGTTATAACTGTTTATAGACATAACAATTTGAATAAATGTACAACTTTTCTGAATACATTTATTTTCTGTTTAAAAAAACACTATTTTTTAAATTGTCATTGTTTGTTTTACTAAACAACTAAATGAATTCTACAAATATACTAGATCCACATAGAAAAAAATATATTGTACTAAAAATAATAACACTACGTCAAATTATGACAAGTATATTAAAATGAGTTTCAATAATGTAAATAACAGAACTTTTTTTTTTACTGCACTAAACATTTCTTAAAGTACCTTTTAAAATAGAAAAAAAATGAAATTATACAAAATACCCTTAAAAGTAAATGCGGTCTTGTATTTATTTTTAAGATAAATACCATTGTTAGTCAGTAGTGCTAGTTTCAGTCATTGTGCCTTTTATAAGGTTGGGGAAACGTGGAGTCAGCTAACAGTGAAGAAGTCGGGTTAGTGCCAAAATGTTTCTCCCACTTAAAACACGACATCCAGATGAACATAATCAAATTTCAGGGATTTCCTTACCTGAGTGATAATTATTTATCAAGACTTGTTTCTTTATATTTTGCTACTACTAACAAATACAATGTAAAATTGGTTCTTTGATAAGTTATCTGTTATGTGCAGACACAACATCGGTTGATCCCTTCAGTTTGTTGCCGTTTTGACGTTTGAATGATTTACAGGTCAGTCTTTAGTTGGAGGGACTGGACTGGAAATGAGTGAAAAATTAGCCAATGTCCAAAGACAAACTTTGAAAGGCCTTCAGAAAACCTGAAGAACTGTTGCCCAAGAGCACTTGAGCAATAGAAAGTTTGGCTTCTTGGAAGAAAAGTATAAAGAAATGAGGGGTGGATCCGGACTTTTGGACAGCACTGTGAGCTGCGTAAAAATGTAAAAGAGCAAAGAAAAAACACCTCTCTACATATCCCCACTGCCACCTAATGGTCAGCAACACATCTTATTTTTAAGATAGGCGTTTATATATTTAATTCAATCCAGTTTTATTTATATAACGTCAAATCACAACAGCAGTTGCCTGAAGCCAAGTTGTAATGTGAGGTAAAAACCCCAACAATGAAACTACACATTCATCTGTTTGTTTGTTTTTTGTTGTTTTTTTAATTACATTTTTTAATACAGATAAATTTTTTTAATCAATCGCTTTCGTTTGGATAAAAAAATAAATTCATGTTCCAGTTTGGAACAAAATTAATTCATGTTCCAGGAAGCCAAAGGAGTCCTGGATTGTTTTTAAGTCCTGGTGTGTCGCTGGTGTTTGACTGTGTCGGTGTATAATACAGCAATGTAGTGGTAAAAACTGAATTTGGTGTGTGTCGTTTGGTGGTTTGCTTCTCTGAAAATAATTTGTATCTCAGGCCAACTGAGAACCCACAGATAATTCAGAGCAGGATGTTTGACATCGGTGTCAAAATGTTGAAATATGGCGACTCAGCACCTTACTCATGTTGTGATTTCCTGCATCTGTCCCTGTGTTTGTCATTTACTATATTCTTCTTTCTCAGCAGAAAACCACTGGCTTTGCTTCACTCTGCTTTTACCCATTTAGCATCTTTTTTCATGTCTGGGTTGTAATCAGTCATTCCTCTTCTTTTCCTATAAGTATCCATGCATTATTCTTTGCGACGCTTCCATTAAACCTCTTCTTTTCTTTGTTTATCCCCTAGAGAGTGGATTCATCTTGCAAGACTGACACCTTTTTTCAGTTTTAAAATAAAAGCAATCTAGCACTCTATCAAAATTCATAAAATCTATTTGTTTATAGTACCATCATGTTCATGAAATATGGTAGTTTTTAGGTAATCTAGCTGAAATTTCAATGCTAGATACAGAAAAAAGGTGACTTTTGCAAACATCAGAATAAGACACAACCTGAGTTTGCTTTAAATTTATCATACAGAACTTAAAAGATGCCTAACGAGGTAATACGTTAATGGCGTTACGTTACATCATGTCACACACTTTAACTTTGAATCGGCTAAATCACTTAAATCTGTTCTCAGGTGAACTTTGAACATGGGGACTTTTCCTGTCACCAAATCATAGGGGAAAACTCCGAGGTTAAGATAGCACAACCTGTGGTGTTCATTACCTGTGGTGCTGGCAAGTCCCGCCTCTTCAATCCAATCTGCAAGCGGGCTTTCCGCTTCAGACTTTCCGTTAAAACCTCGCTGGTCTCGAATATCATGTCATGTCATGTCTTGTGCAGGTTTTCAGTTCTTTCCTGAGGAACAAAACCTTTCTGCACCGTCACCAAAAAAATAGAAACTAGACTTTGAACCGTTCCTGAGTCATCAAAGACTGAAATTAAAAGTCTGAAATGTTTATGACTGTATTTCGTCTACAACAACAGGACATCATCTAAAGCCATTTTATATTTATGTCTTATGTTTTTACTGGTCACAAGCTTTATATGTACATCTACAATAAACCCTCTTGAGGCCTTCTAACTTTGATCCAGTGACTAGATACATGACAGTAAAATTTCCCCCATGGTGGTTACAAATAAGTGAAATTCTATTGTCGAAGCAGATGTGTTACTCTACTGGGTTTCACACATGCACATGTATGCATTTATATTAAAATGCACTCCTGCCTGTTTCAAACCACAGGTTTCAGTTCGAGCTAGTGTAGGGTGCAGTTCTGCTGAAGTCAGCCTCATGGGGGGTTTTCTTTTTTCTTTTTTTAAAATTTGTTTCCATCCCCAACTCATTAAAATTATAATAAATATATTCAGATTTTCCCTCTCGATATTTTATCTTTATCTATACATACTGAAAGAAACAAAGTATCTAAACATATTGTACAAATACAAACCCCAAACCACATTTTTATTGTGCAAACAGCTCAGACACACCGATAACATCAGCATGTGATCACCAAATATTGAGATAAAAATCAAACAATTAGTAATATGACTTGGCAGAGATGTGATTTGCTGATGCTGGCCTGATATTAAAATTTCCTTCACACATTAAAACCACCTCCATTATGATCTTGTCTCGTGTGTCATAGCAGCTGTTTGATATTGACCTACTTTGGAGTTTCGGTGGCTATTTATTGCCTAAACTGTGCTGCTATCTCAGTAGAGAGCAGTGGACTTCCTGTGGTTTAAAGGTTAGTAAAGTGGGGACCAGGAACTACAACATATGTATCCCATCGTTTCCTGTTATCTCTGAAAAACCTTTAAAACACATTAACAACTTCTAAGAACAGGATACGAGTACAAAATCCGGAACATTTTAGAATCACAAACCCATTCTTGTGCATACCTTTCAATCCCACAGCACTCATCTCCACCCTAACAGTGTTTATATCCGATGCTGCTTTATAATAATGTCACACTATTAAGTATTAGTAAGATATTAGTAAGGTGTTAGTAAGTGCTTAATTACTTCTCCTTAGTGTGCCAGTTATGAATACAGATATGTTTATCCATTTGTAAGGGTTACACCATGTACAGCTATCACTATTACTACATCACTGCTAGTAATAATCACAATCTTAGTCATAATCATAGTCATAATAATATATCTATATTTATAAATCGCATGAGAAAGTGGAGTAATGCTTTATAAATGATGAATTAACCACTTACTAATACTGTAGTAATGCTCAATAGTGTGGCATTATTATAAAGTGCTGCTGGTGTTTGGATTTCAAAGCAAGAGTTTGCATTAGCATCAGTTTAGTCATAAATGCTGTGAATAAGCCAGAAAAAGGCTTTCTAATAGATGTAACTACGGTCAGAAAATCTACAAAGCCGCTGGCAGACAGGTTGTGGTTGCAAAACCTGATTTTTTTTTTTTTCGTTTGAAAGAGAGCCACTCTTAAAAAATACACTATAAATTTGATCAGGCCGGGAAACAACTTATTTAAGACATTTTTCCTGACACATTTATACCCAAATATGTGTAATTTTATCTTATTTTATTTTAACTCATCTTATCTTATCTTGTAACAATGAGACAAGCTTAAAACCGCAATGCATCTGCAGAATGCACAATTATGCATATGCTCAAGTACAGATACGCTCACACATACAGCAACATTAGGTGACTCAGGTGGAGAAGTTGTGTTTTCAATTTCAGAGAAACAGGTTTCAACCACAGCATCATTTGCCCTCCTCCCCCGATTCTTCTTTCCCCTGCTGACCACATAACCGCACTTTGTTTGCATGTTAGGGAGTTGCAACTCATATATTTTTGTAATGGAACTTGTTCTGCTACCTTGTACATGTTCTGCACAGAGACGCATGCACGTATGTGCACACGCGTACACATGCATATGATATCAGCTTAATAAAAGGGAGAGGGGCTGTGAGAAAGAAGACAGACACCGAGCTGTGCAGGTGAGCAAGCAGACTGAAGAGAAAAACAGAGACAAGCAGGACAACAACACCAAAGAAGAAGATGATGATGATGAAGAACCCCGTCATTCTGATGGCCTGCATCGTTCTTTTGTCGTCTCTCGTTACGTCTGACAGTAAGATGACTGCATGCTCCTTATTTTTCTCGTAAAGGGCAAATTGCTCCTCCTTTTCTGTCTTTCAAAAGTCAAAATTTGGTCATTTGAACTTTTTTTAAATTAAGCGTGATCGTGTTTGCTGAAAGGCCAAAAAAGGAACCGATTTAAAAAAGAAGTCTTAGATGAACAAAAGCTAAAATGAAAGACATTGTTATTCTTAAAAATACAGACAAACTGAACTGAGGCCTCTTAACACAACATTACTGCAACAATCATAGTCCTGTGATTTTGAAAAGTTCACAGACACACAAAACAGCCAACTGTAAAAACAATTTTACGGTGATATAGTGACATAATTTTCCACTTGGATTTCTTTTAATAGTTCTTTATATCTCTATAATGTTTTCAGGCACATTCGGTCCGGAAAAATGCTGTTTTCAGTTCCTCCACAAACGTTTTCCAGCCAACAGAGTGACGAGCTTCGAATACACAGACAAACGGTGTGCAATGGAAGGCGTGCTGTAAGTGACTCCAGAGTTCAAAATAAGCAGACTATATACAAGTTGTCAGTATCATTAATTTTTTGTCTCTGTTTTAGCTTAAAGACGGTGGGTGATAAACAACTCTGTGCTGATCCAACCATGCAGTGGGTAAAGAAAATCATTGAATCCATCCAGTCGAAGAATGCCACCACCCCAAGATCAGCATAACCGAGTGTGAAATGAACATTTTAATAACAGTATAACCAAGCAGATCTCTTGGTGTATGAATCTATTTTCAAACCATCAAATCTTCAGATTGATTTTCTTTTATTTGTCTGTGTATAAGCTATTGTACAGCAAAACATATACTGAAAATGCAAAATAAAAAAATAAAAAAATAAAATGAAATTTATTCTACAGCTTGTTTTTGTTTGCTTCTATTGTGAAATCCGAACTTTGATCTAAAAGAATGAAATCCTGCATTCGCTGGGTTAATACACACTGCATTGCCTCCAGTAAAAGTGAAGCATCAAAGTGTGATGTGGTTTCTGGTTGATGAAGCCACATGAAATTTTAAAAAGGAAAAGAAAAGAAAAAAGAACCACAAAGAATAAAACTAAATGCACACAGTAAAAAAAGTCAATTACATTACTTCGGAATTATTATTGTCATTGCTATTTTTACAAACTTTCTTTTAACCCTTTCTTTTAATCTTGTAATAAGATATTATTTCTGGCTGTGATGTATCTCTGTGGCCAGCAGATGTCGCTCTATTCTCTATTTTATTTCTTTGGCAAGGCTAAAAACCTTTCATAACCGCTACTGAATTTCTCCTTCTCTAAATGAACTGTGGCAAACAACGAATTGTTTAATCTCATCTGGGTTATGAGGATTGCATCAGCTACAAGCTTCTGCAGAGGTTTCTATCGTTAAATAACACTGAAATGAAAGACGATTCAATAAGAAGACATTTAAAAAAAACAATAACAACAACAACACTGGGCAGCTACAAACTAAAGCAAAACGGTCTTACTTTTCTGTCAAATCTCTGTAATTTTTCAAAACAAGATGACCTGAAATTCTCCCTTTGCCCCAGAATGACGCCTCAGATGACATCAGCGCAGTGACATCACCGGCCAGATTTTCCTTAAATAGTTTCAGACCCAGATTTTTATTTCCATGCCCTAATGTTTCTTCACGAGTGCGCGCAGCCTTCTGAGCGTACGATCTGATTGCTCCATAAAAGCTCACAACGCGTGCCTTATTGACGCCACAGGTGACCCGTCAGGAGAGATGGCGTGATTAGATTTTGAAGGACCTTGCTGAATAATTTTACATATTAATAAGGGAAAAACAGAAGGGACGCGGGCCAGCTCGAGTGCTCCTTCTTTGCAATTGCGATGATGGTTTTCAAAACACCAAACTAATGAATCGGCAGCACAAGAGCTCAGCGTATTAGGGGATAAATGGCTGAACAGCTTTGTTAATCAGTGCTATATTTAAACCACGCCTCACATGGCTTTTGTCATGGTAATAAAATCCTCATTCAAGGGGCCAAGGAGGGAGTTATGGAGATGCCCTGTCAAATTTGCATGAAGCAGGTCTGTCAGCTTGACCTACCTGTAGAAAGTAGGGCAAGAAGTAGACAGCCTCAAGTTCTGCAATCACCAGTGGTGAATTTTACACAAGTGAAATTAGAGTTAAAGTACCAGACATCAGGAAAATGCAAAGTTACAGCACAGAAAAATGGCTGATATTTATCAGCATGGCGCACTTTAATTATTTACCTGCTCGCTATCCCAAACTGCAAATCTATAACCTCCAATTGCAGAAAACCTCGGAGGCTCTCTAAAGTTTTAATGAAAACCCTGAAAAGGATAAGCGGCAGAGAATGAATGAATGAATGAATGAATGAATGAATGGATGGATAATAATTATTGTTATAAACTGAGAAAGTGGTTTATTTTGTACCTTGATGGCAACAACACATGTCAAAAAGTTGGGCCTGGGTCATGTCTGTGTAGCATCCCCTTATTTCCACAACAACCTGTAACATCAGTGAACTGATGCTGTGGTCTGGGGAAGGCCTCAGAGGGGACTGGCAGGTGGATCCCCACGTACTAATGAGAAGGAAATGCATTAAAAGGAGGAGGTGTGCCATGAGAACAATGGGTTGTAGTGCAGGAAGCATATATAGACAGAGAACTGGAAGAAGAGTGTATGAGGTGTGGTCTCGCTCCTGAAATTTAGATAAATAACCTCCACTTGTGGATGGCACAGTGAACTGTGTTCACAGACAGAGAGCCCATGCACTGATTTCCATGACAGAATCATGTCTGTGTTTAATGCAGCACCACGTGAAGTTCACGGTCATTCAGTATTGATTTTTGATCTTGTTCTTTGCACACAGGGATTTCACCAGATCCTCCAAATCTTTGAAGATATTTACTCTTTGCAATTTTATTTTGAGAAATTCATCAAATTTCATCCCATCTTTACTTCTCAGAAACTCTGCCTTTCTAAGATGCTCATTTTATACCCAGTCATGTTACTGACCTGTTGCCAGTTGCCCTATGTAGTTAAATAATGCTCCTCCCACTGTTTGTTTTTAATATGACTTAATATGACTAATATTATATTCTGTTTTCACTTGCATTTCAGTGTCCCAACTTTTTCCAATTGGTTTTGTAATCAGCCAGTCACTTAGCAGAAAGTCGATGCATTTAGACATGTAGACATGATCAAGGCAACTTGCTGAAATTCAGAATAGGGAAGAAAGGTGATTTAAGTAAACGAATGCAACATTGCAGTTTCTCAGCTGGCGTGAGTATTTCAGAAGCTTCTGATCTACTGGGATTTTCCCACACAACCATTTCTATGATTTATGGATAATAATCCAAAAATATCCAGTGAGCAGCAGAGGAAAGTGGCCAGACTCCAGCTGATAGGAAAGCAACAATAACTCAAACAACAATCAATCATTACAACAACGTATCTGTGAACACTAGAATAAAGTATTTAAAGTTATAACTTCAAGAAGGCTTGAGTTTGTGCTGAGTGAGCCACTCGTGAAGTGTCTTGAACCTGCATTATTTCTGAAGGCCAGCAGGAGGCGACTCCTCAGTGTTCATGGTAAAATGAGCCTACTGTTCACTTGATTTGCTACCCCAGTAAATGCTTTCCAGATGTGTTTATGGTCATAGCGGCTAGTTTCAAGTTCCTAAGTAAAACACATGTTCGTTTTGTAAATTATGGCTCCATGTAGTTTTAAATAAACCATGAATCAAGAAGGGTATGTTTTACTGCAGGTCCACCTGATTTTTATATGCAATCTGTGGGGTTTTTTGAATGAAATGTTGTTTGAGGTAAAATGTCACTCACTATTTTGTCTCCAAGACTTCATCAGAATGTTTCCCGGCCTTCTGTGCACAAAATAGTGCAGTCTAACTCGCACTGAGGTATGACAGTCATAAAATGGTAACCTTGGGCTGAACACAGTGTGCCTATCTTTGCAGCACGTTCCTGCTGTTTCACCCAAACAATAAAAGAATGTTTGTTCATTAAAAGCTGAGTGAAAACTCAATCCACTGTGATACACTTGAATGAGGAATTCGTGCAGCGTTAAGAGACGCAAACAGAAGGAAAACATGGAGACATAAAAGCCAGCCAGTCAGCCGAAGGATGGAGATGAAAGGTGGGAGAAAAGAGTGTGTACAGTCACCGTGGTGATCCGGTCTGAGGTGAGGAACACAATGGGATGCCATCAGCGGCAGCAGCGCACACACGTGCATGTGCACACATGCATGGAACACACATGAAGATAGAGGCGTGTATAAATAGCTGGTGTGTCATGTCAGCTTTTCCTGACAGATGGGATCAACATAAATTAAACCCTGAGAGAACAAAACTCTGTGTGTGTGTGTGTGTGTGTGTGTGTGTGTGTGTGTGTGTGTGTGTGTGTGTGTGTGTGTGTGTGTGTGTGTGTGTGTGTGTGCAGCAAAACAGATATACAAAGAAGTCAAGGTCCACACAGCTGAATGTTCAAGCAGCATTTGTTCATGACAAAAGTGTGACTGCATGTGGCAAGCCTATGCCACATGCAGTCAATCTCAACTATGACAGGAGTCATGCAGCTGTGGGATGTAAGAAACAAAAGAACTGTAAGAAGGCTAATTTATTGTTATAATTAAAGAAAGATAACAAACCAAACTACATCAGTAGTGTGAGTGTAAGCCACTGACTGCTTTATTAGATACCACAACTCCTTGTTAATGTAAATACCTAATCAGCCAATCACATACCAGCAATTCAATGCATTTAGGCACGCAGACATGGTCATGGTGACCTGCTAAAATTTAAACTGAACATAAGAATGGGAAAGAACGGTGAACATCTTATTTGATGTGGCATTGTTGTTGGTGCCAGATGGACTGGTGAGTATTTGCTGGGATTTCCAACACAACCGTCTGGAGGGTTTGCAGAGCATGGCCTCACAAAGAGAGAATATCCAATGAGTAGCAGCTCTCTGGGTGAAAATGACTTGTTTATATCAGATGTCACAATAGAAAACAGGAAAAAACATTGTCTGGTTTGATGACTCATGATTCCTTCAGTGACATTTGGGTGGTAAGTGTCAGAATTTAGTTTAAACAACATAAAAGCACGAAGTTCAGGCTGGTGGTGGTTGAGGATATTTTCTTGGCACCCTTTGGGCCCTACTGCACTGCAATAAGCCTACTTGGTTAGTATTGCTGACCACATCCATCCTTTTATGACCACAGCGTACCCATCTTCTGATGGCTGCTTCCAGCAGGATAACACATCATGTTGCAAATCTCAAATTATCCAACAATGGTTTCTTTAACATGAGTTTACTGCACTCAAATGCCCTCCCTGGTAATTGGATCTCAATCCAATAGAGCACCTTTGGGATGTGGTGGAACCAGAAATTCATATCACGGATGCGCCAACAAATCTGCATCAAGCTATTTATAGAGACTGGAGTATAACTGCCAGAATATCCTTATAACCTGAATCCAAACAGTAGTATTAAACTGTTGTAGCTCAAATGTACATTTTTCTTACAATGAGAAATTGTTTTTGATTACAATTGGCTCACTGTAAATAAATTATGAAATGTTTTTTGTTTTTTTAAAACACTGTATTACTTTTCCTGTAATGTTGTCATGGTAATAAGCATACACCACATGCCTTTGGCTCAACAATCCAACGATGACTGAGTTCATCGGTCCAGATTTCTGAGAGTCCTGGACTTTCAGACACATAATAATGCCGCTTTGCATAACCAAAACAAAAGAGAAAACTACAGCCGAGTCGGCAGTTACAGCACCGCCCGTGATTCAGAGATGAGAGGAAATTAAAAGTAGGGATTGAACTGAAATTAGTGGGAGAGATGGGAAAAATAGGAGGGGGATAGAGAGGGACCACAAAGTAGAGATCAATATCTTTTGTATAATTACCTTCAGCTTCCTGGGTTGCTAGGAAACCAAACAGAAATGAGAGAGAGAGAGATGTAGAGGGAGAGAGAGAGATGAAAACTGAGACCGAGATTAATTTCAGGCTTTCGCAGATTTGCAACTGTGTTTAAATAAAGCTCGCGCGAGCAGACTGGAGAAGTGGTGAAGAAGATGAGGAAGAGAAGTTGAAAAGTGAGATATGGGGGATTAAGTGGAAGTCAGGGGAGGAGTGGGGGGGTGGTATGTCAGTATTTCAGCTATTACATAGCTGAAAATACTGACAGTGATTGTCTCTTCGTCTGAGCTCGCTCTCCACTGTTGAGTTTTCTTCTTTTTTTCATCCCTCATCTGCTTTGTCTCAGCTTCCCGTCCTTCTCCTTTCTTTCTCGGTTTTGTAAACCTGCTGTAAACCCAGCTGTGTATTCACGGGAAAGAACAGCAGGTAGCTTTGAAAATGAGCGCTGCAATTACACAATCATTACACAATCCATCAGTTGTAATTATCTATATTACAGACTGGGGACATTTGTAAATGTGTGTCTTCTCTCAACCATTATCTGACGCTCACATAAAGCGCTCGTGGAGATGTGTGAACACATTAAATAAATGTAAACAAAAAGGACTGGGCTGTAATCAGTTGGATTGGAATTAAGCTGCAGGAAAATCGTGCAAAGGTTTTCTTTAGGGTCATCATGCAAGATAATTTAAGCAACAGTGTGTAATTTCTTGCATTAGCTTTATGGATCGACTTCATTCAGAGGCAGCAAATGATGGCACTGTTCCTTTAAATGGAGGGGGACAGAGGGAGAGAAAACAGGGAGAGGGAGAGAGAGAGACGTAGTAGAAAAACGGGGGTCGGTGTGTGCGCTGTCTGCTCTCTGTCTTGGAGAGGTGTGTAGGATTAGCAGGATTTTACTGAAGAAAGAAAGAAAAAGAAAGAAAAAAGAGAAAGAAAAAGAAAGAAAATAAGAAATTGCAGCACATAGTTTGAGGACTTTACTGAAGATGTTGAAAATATTTTAAGGAGGCTTCCTTAAGGACATGCTGGACATGTATGGGAACAAACAGACGATGTCACTGACTTCTGATGATGGACACAGTGCTTTTTAAGGACTCACAGTTGCAGGATTTTGAAACTTCTGCTTTGTTTGAGACTTTTTTCCCTGATTTAAATTTACTTTTTCAGACGAATCTCTGCATCTCCCTCATATGTTCTTGAAGACAATTGCTCTCCTGAGACGTGGATATGTGTGAACATTTGTTAAGCTGACTTTAAAAATATATCTCATCTCAAATAAAATTAAATATGCATTGCTTTTCTATAAACAGTTTAACCCTTTTTGCCACAAATTCACATTTCTAGCTTGTTGCTGCTCCTGTTTATTTGCCAGTGAATGTGTCATAAGCTGTGAGTGGAGAGCCAGCTGATGACATGAACTGCTGAATATTTAGCTAATCCTCTGTGGATACAACTATTTTTGACATTTATTTTTGCCCTCATCTAAATCCTAATCCAGGGGAAACAAATCTCACCCACTCACCTGAAGCTGCTTTTAATCTAAAG
The DNA here is from genome assembly GCF_965226115.1 of Aulonocara stuartgranti. Classification (NCBI taxonomy): domain Eukaryota; kingdom Metazoa; phylum Chordata; class Actinopteri; order Cichliformes; family Cichlidae; genus Aulonocara; species Aulonocara stuartgranti. Next base: position 6,661,689 of record NC_138951.1, on the reverse strand, counting down.
AGAAAAGAGAGATGGCACAGAAAGACGGAGGAACGGAGCAGGGGCGTGTCAAAACAGATGATAATCTGGGGACTAAAGCCATGTCCGGGGGCCCTACAGCAGGTGGAGGAGTGGTGGTGGAGGTCAGGGAGAAGAAAGGCCCCCTGAGAGCTGCAATTCCCACTATGCCTTTCCCCTTGGCGGTCATCTGTCTTTTTCTGAATACCTTCATACCTGGACTTGGTAAGATAAATCACACTTTCTTTTTCTTTCCTTTTCTAATTCCCTCTAATTTCACCTGGTTTTTGATTTGGTTTGGGGCTCAGGTGCAAACAGTCAGCAAACTCACAAGACGAGGTGTACAAATGTAAAGGCAAAAAGAAAAAAGAAATACTACATGAATTAGATCAGAAAACTCAGAGGAGTGAAAAAAATAGTCTCCCTGCTTGTATTTTCCTGACTACTTCCATAAATGTGTGAGAAACGTGCTAAGAATAAGACCCCACTCACACATTGTGTTACAGTAAGAAGCACACGGGCTCAGTCTGCCAGGTGTTAATAAAGTCCATGCAGCTACATCATCACAGCAGGTAGACACATCCTCACTGAGGACACACTCAACATGTGTCATTTTCATACAAAGCTCATGTTATGGGAATCACATGATACACAAATCCATAACTAATCATCACAAATTGATGATTGGACACAAATTGCATTTTTTTTCTTTTAATATGTTATTTAGAAATGGTTTTTTTCTTACTACAAAAGTGTATGAAAGAGCTGAATTAAGCTCCTGGAGCTGACAGCATAGTACTTGTAGATTTATCCAAATTGAAACTTTAAAAAAAGGATTTTATACATTTAAAGGCATTTCACATTTAGTTAAATCTGTAGCAAAAAATCCCAAAACAAGAAAACTAAAATATGAATTTAAATGACAACAAAGCAGCAGAGCTGAGTCTGACTCACTTTAATGTGTGCACAGTTCACCCACACATTCTCAGGTGTGTGATGAAGCCGGTGGTCTCGCTGTGTGTGTATTTCTAAGCAGACATTGACCGGGTTTGCAGCTCATTAGCTAATGGAAGGGTGTTTCTGCCTTCTGTTCTGCCTTCTCCATCTAATTCCTCCACTTTGTCACATTATGTAACATCTGGTAGCTAATGACACACAGATACGCTCATCGCCACTACATAACAAAGCCCACCGCCGCCGCCAGACTGATACACGCGCACACACAAATACAGATATAATGAGCGGCTGTCAACAAATTAATACTGCTACATAAGGCTTTGAAAGACATTTAGTCACACGCGTCCGCACCCCGGCATTCACACACAGCTGTTTACTCATCAGTTCAGTGGTTTGATTCAAACGCAGCAGAACGTCAGGAGCTGATTTCAAGAAAAAGTAGAATATGTAGAAAGCAATAAAGTGAAAGTCACTATGAGGAAAAAGATTTGGTGACATGCGGAAAACATCAGTTATAAGGAACATACCTGAGCTCAATTCACCAAATAACCAAGGGAGAGCCTTCCCCCTCCCCACATTTCCTCCCCCTCTGATCTAGTGGGCATATCTCATGGGATTCATACTCCTCCCTACTCTCGCCGTGTTTATTTGTTATACTTCCATCTAAAAATAGCCTTCAAATCCCAACTATTTTCTCACATTCATTCCTATTTTCCTCTCTTTTGACTCACATTCAGGACTCTGTTTGCTGCCACCTTTCTTTAAGTGTTGAATTGTTGACTCCTCGAGACTGCCACAAACATTACAACAGGGTCAGCAAACCCCCGCTGACCTGTTTTCCCTTTTCTTGACAGGAGCACAAAATTGATCCCTAATATGTGCGGAAAGTAGCACGGCAGCCCTTCATCGAAGAGCGTGTGTTTACAGTGTGTGTGTGCGTGTATGTGTGTCAGTTTGCCTGAATGCATTGACATTTCATTGAATAGCTGTTGCCATGACAACCCTGACTAAAATGAACACAATGCATGCATGGCAGTGTGTGTGTGTAGTTTGGCTCTAACTGACTGGGACTGAAAAGAGCGTCTCGATCTATTCAGCCTGCCGACAAAATAAAATTTAGAAATGTGTAATTGAATTTGGACATGAGCCAAAGCCTCCCAGACATTCATGTTCATGCAAAGGTACAACAGGTCAGGATAACAGGTGATACAGCACCTGGCGCAGTAGTAACTATTATTGGTATGACATCTCTGGCACTATTACTACAGAAACCTAAAGATCCGCTCCAGGTTTGTTTAAAGACAAAAGATTCTCCTTTGTGTCTGATTGTTGGGGCACACTTGTCCTTGAGTCAAAAGCATTGAGATAAAGCAGCCGGCCTGCCTTGAGTCTTTCAAATGTGACAAAGTATGTCTAATAGTACTTCTTAAGCTGAATATTTAACATGTTACATACCATTTATTTAATCTCCACAAACAGATCAAGTGTAAAAACTTTGCACGGAGCTGTGTAACAGTGGTGTCAAAGTCAAACCATTTCATGCATAGTAGGCAGTTCACATATCATGTGGATATTGACTAGTAGGCTCAAATCTAGCCAGACGTGTTTCCTCAGCCTCTAAAATCAACGACTACACCTCTGTGTTGACTTTCAGGATTTAAACAGCCTCTGTCTCACAAGCCTACGTGATTAAACTTTGCATTAACCCCACCTCTGCCTGCTGACATGTTAAGAACAAGAATCTTATATCATCCCAGCAATGTAACAGAGACTGAGTTAAAAACTACAGGCGAGTACCACACAAGCTGTTTGCAGCTTCAGTGTAAACTGATACAAGAGCTGTAAATAATTACGCACACTTACTGTGGAAGAAACTCCGGGTCACTGGTTGCATTACGATATTTGCCATAAGAGGAGAGGAAAGTGTGAAGCTTTAAAACACTTAAGTATGACTTAGTCCTCTCAGTGTGTGTGTTCCTGTGAGATTGACTGCATGTAATATTAGAGACACTGCAGTGTGTCGTTGCTGAGTTCTGTTGATATCTCGTGTCTGAATTTTCATGTGTTTACTTGCACTAAAATTAGCAGTGTTCCTCTCTTACTCCACTCAGTCTCACTTGTCTACAGCACTGGGCAAAAGCAATTTGCATGATTAATGCTCATAGTGCACACGTTTTCATTAAAAATACTAATTTAAAACATAATCCAGTAGTGTATGGGTTTTTTGTCAGTCCCATTTCTGCAACTGCATTACATTTTCTGATACTAGAAAAAAACAACAACCCTCAATTAGCATTTTTTGGCATCTGGCAGCTTTTCCTCATTCTTTATTCTGTATTCAGTGGTCGCTCAAACTAAATTCTGTCACATAAAGAATACATTCAATACATTGAATTTGACATGTAAAACCAACAGAAATAGAGAATGTTGCATCATATTTGCAGGAAATGATGAATATAAAAAGAATTGGAGTTTGTGATGAATGTTTTTTATAAAAACAGGTACATGTTAATAATCGTTGTTTCACTCAGGTTGGCGTTCATTCTTGGTCTAATTTAGATACTAGAGATCGTTAGCTTGCCAGCTTGGGTCATTCAATTGGAGAGGGACTAACCGAGAGCTACATGCTCTCTCGTCACCAGAGCCGAGAACGCTGCTTGTTGTCATTAGCTTTCTCTAAACTGAGGACTTTATATTTGCTAAGACAGAATGTGTCATCCTCCAACAAATTCAAACGATGTATGACAAGGAAGAGAGCAGGGCGACAAAGCACAGGCTGACCTGGATATTTGACTTAGTTTCATGTTAAATATGTGTTCACAGGGCAAGCCAATTGAGCCAAAGACATGCTGTTTTGCTAACACTTTACTGGCTGCAAACACAAAAACATGTAAAGCTGCTTGAAGTTCTTTAGTAGTAGGTGGCTAGCTACTCTGCAAGGGAGGGAATGTTATCCATAGTTTTGTTATAACCCGTGACTTTTGAGTTTAAAAGCAACACTGGCAAAGATGCGCTGAGTAACAAAAGCAATATGTCCAGTGAGGTGATACTCCTTAAAAGTCAGGGGCAGGTTCAGCCTAAAAATGCGTTGCAAATGGCTGCAGGCTGAAAAACATTTCACTGAAAGACTGTGCAACTGTCTATGAAGTATGTTTGTTTTTCCTTTGGTGGTTTTGTCAGAAGTGTTACCCAATCAGCAGCAACTATTTTAAAAATCGTGTGGTATCTAAAAGTCAGTGCACAAAATGAATCAGTTGTCACTGGTCTAACACGTGGGTGACATAACAGTGTGTTCAGTGCACAACTGCTCTTATTTACAAAATAAATAAATATATGGTACTTTTAGTTAGGGATTAAGTCAGCCTACTTCACCATTTTTTGAGGTCATTTGATAGAAAGAAAAAGAATATTGTACACAGAAATATACATTGATTCATGTCTAATTGTTTAGACGTTTTTTATTAATATGTTTTCTTTCTATCCACCCAGCCTGCAGATAACTGAAGAACCCTTATAACACGAGTAACCACATAAATTGTAACTGTTACTGAAAAATATTATGCGATTACTGTAACATGTTTCTTTGTATCATGTTACACTAACACTGGTTATAAACTAACATTCCAAGAGCTAATGTTAAGCTTGAGTGTCATAAAAAGCACACTTACTCTCTGATAGACAGTTTAATTACACTGAATGATAGTTTGCTAACTCTTCAGGTCTAGCAATGTTTTATCTACTTTAGAGAACTGCAGGTAAAAGAGGATAAGATCAGCAGAGGCAATAAGCAGCTAACAGAGGCTAACAACAGATAAAAGAGGCTAAGAGCAGCTAACAGAAGCTATGAGCAGCTAACAGAGGCTATGAGCAAGTAAAAGAGACTAAGAGCAGCTAACATAAGCTAATAACAATTAACAGAGGCTAACAACACGTAAAAGAGGATAAGAGCAGCAAACAAAGGCAATGAGCACCTAACAGGGGCTAACAACAGGTAAAACAGGCTATGATCAGCTAACGGAGGCTAACAAAAGATAAAAGAGCCTAAGAGCACCTAACAGAGGCTAACAGCAGGTAAAAGAGGATAAGAGCAGCTAATAGTGGCAAAAACTGTAGCACTTACTGACAGAGAGGTTCAGTATATCCTCAGCAGGTCACCTCAATATCACTGTGATATAAGTTACTGACTTGTATCAAACTCCTTCAACAAAGTTTTACGGCCTCCTTCAGAGTAAAAAAATACGTACACCAGCTACCCATGAAACCCAGTACAGGAGAGTTGACTGCAATCTACTGAGATCGAGTGGTGAGATTTAACAAATTGTAATTTTAAGGCACATTTTTTCACAAGAAAATGCTGAATGCATTTTTTTTCTTTAGATTTGAACTACCTGATGATCTTTCTTTCTCTCTTTTCCCTCAATATTTAATTTTTTTTTTAAAAACAACAACAAAACTTTATCTAAGACTTGCAAACTATAGTCAATGGAAGGAGGAGTTTCACATCTATGTAAAGGGGGAGCTTTTCCCTTTCCACCTGTCAGCTTTAAGGTGGACTGGCCTTAAAGGTGGAGTACCTCGATACTTAAGTGATACACCTGATTACTGGTTATTTTGAGTTGGTATGCAAGTACCATTTCATCTAATCAACACAGCTTTACAGTTCACATCCTCCGTTGTTTTCTGGTCCTTTCTCTTCCTTCCTGTTTTCTCTCTCCCTTTATGTCTGCTTCTCTTGCTGTCTTGACACTCTTACACTCCATCATTAACCTCCCACACTACCAGTGGGTGCTTTGTAGAGTTCTCTGTGTAATTATAGTAATTAGTCTGGGTAATATCTACTGACACACATAGACACAAACACGCATGTACGTACTCACAATATCCCACATGCGACATACAACGAAGCCAAGAGCTTTTCGCACCTAGAGGATTGTTGGATTTCTCTAGCAAAAAACTGAAAGATTTATTCTGACTTTATTATTGCATCAGCTCAACGTATATTGTTAAGCAAAGTATATTGTTAAGCACATATATTTGTTCAGGTTTTGCCCAGCTGCAATTATTTAGCGGAGTATTTTCCTTATAGTTAGCTCTGTGCTCTTTGATTACATGCTGACTAAAATGCTCTCCACTGATCAATTTACTGTTTTGATAGTTTTAATATGATCTAAGAATTAATCCAACATATAATAATTTTGGAAATATATTTAAAGTTATATAATTTTTTCCCTATGCAAAATCCTCTTATTAGACGGATTCATGGTAATATTCACTTGGCAAGTGATCATTAATGCCAAAATGATAATTTGACTTAATAATTTGACTTAATTTAAACTTATTTAATCAATGTGGTTTTATTTGACAAAGTGACACACTGATAAATTCGAAGAGCCCAACTCTGCAGTTCTTATAGCATTTTAGTATCTTTCAGTTGACTGTTTTGGTTTTACATTCAGTTATCCTTCATTATCCTGCTTTCTCAGATTCAAATATTTCTTAATTTCGAAGAATGAACTTGTAGGTTTTGGTGTGCTGAGCCAAACAAATACTCCAAATTGTTTTGCTTTTTCAAAAGCGGATCTAATATTTAGTTGCATTGCTATTTGATAAATTATATTGGAACAGACAGCAAAAACTTCATTGGGAACACCTGTTCAACTGCTTGTTAAGACAAATATTTAATCAGCCAAACATATGACCAAGACAAGCAGCTAAAGTTCAAAGCATCAGAATGGGGAATAAAGTTTATTAAAGTGACTCGGAACATGGCATGTTTGTTGGTGCCAGTTCGGCTGAGTATTTAAGAAACTGCTGATCTACTGAGACTATCTCTAGAGTTTACAGAAAATGGCCTGAAAAAGAAAAAATATCCAGTGAGCAGTACTACTCTGTTGGGATGTGAGCGATGACTCAAAAATGCCTTATTGATGCCAGAGATCAGAGGAGACTGCTTCAAGCTAGGAAGTAAACAGTAACTCAGTAACTCTTGTTACAACCAAGGTATGCAGAAGAGCACATCTGAATGCACAACATGTCGAACCAGGAAAGAGATGGCGACTGCAGCAGAAGACCACACTACTCCTGTCAGAAAAGAACAGGAAACTAAGGCTACAACTGAACAATAAAGGCTGCTTGGTCTGATCAGCCTTGATTTGTGCTGTCATGGCAGGTTAGCCCTGTGACAGATTGACAGCCTGTCAAAATGCCACAGCCTACCTAAGTATTGAAGAATTGAGGGGTTTTGAAGGTAAAAGAGGGTCCAAACTAGTACTAGTAAGGTGTACCTAATAATGCATCCAGTGAAAGCGACACATGTGAACAGTACCTGACAGAGACCGCTGACGTTGGAAGTCATGCAGAAGAAGTAAAACTAAACAGACCATAGAAATCCTTCTGTGCATGCCAAAACTCTGACGGAAGTGATGCGTAACCATTCAGCTACCAGCTGGCTGTCAATCACAGCTAATGTCTGGAGGTGGGCAGCACCTAAGGCAGCCAGAGCATCTGCTGGTGGGTGTGGCCTCTGTGACCTGAAAATTTCTGCTCCTGATCAGACCACGTCGGTCCTGGATGGACTCTCATTTTAGCCCGCTGTTGCTCTTTCTGCTCGAGGCTTTGAAATGAGCAAAGAAAATATGAGGGTTCATCTCTTCCTTTCCACCAATTTATATACTTACTTATCTTACTTTTCTGTGACAGTCAAGTATAAGCCTTGTGAGAGTAAATATTACATTTTATGTCATTCAGATTCATCAGATGTGCTCGGACAATCTGGCAGTGCTTCTGTTGAAAGATTCACCACGATACAACTGTCTCCAAATGCATAGTTAATGAAAGAGACTGACACTGGATGGAAATTTTGAAGCAGAGAGAGAGAGAGAGAGAAAAAGAAAATGAAACAGAGAAAAAAGTGAGAAACTAACTTATACATGAGCTGGCCTTTCCTTTCTACTTAGAAAAAAAAAGCACACACAGCCGGCAGCCTGGCAGAGCCTGGCAGAGCCTGCTCCTCCCTCCCCCCACCTGTTCTGCTTGCTGTGTTATTTGAAATTCACCAATGTGACAAGAAATGGAGCTGGCAGAAAGGGAAGGGCCAAGGCCATGATGCACACAACGCCCACCAGGCATTTCTTATGTCGCATGCAATATTCACAGTATTTAGTCTTTACAAAAAGCCTGCGGAGAGCAAGCCGGAGCGTCAGCTGATTGTTTGAACAATTTAGGCTTTTTTAGGTCTTAAAAAGGTTCTTTGGTGTTGTGACTTTGAGAAAATACTATACTATCAGCTATTTTAAGCTCAACAAGAACTTGTGAGTAAATATGACCTAATTAAAATATGACATCTGCAGCATCTTTACTTTAAACACTGTGGGTCTGAAATCCACAAGTCTGCAAAATGATTTAATCTGAGCATTTATATTCTGCAAATGTCACAAGAATTGAATTTGTCTTCTGTTTATAGGTTTATTTTTTGATTTTAGTTTTTATGCACTCATTGAAAAACTGGACCCAGAAGGTTTCCAGAGTTGTATACGTGGATGCTCAAACTCGTGCATACAGTTTCACACAGAGCATTTACTGTGCAGGGGATGGTCTCCAGGCTTTCAGATAGCAGAATAAGGAGTGCGACTGGACTTAATTCAGACAGATAAGAGTTGAACATTGAGATAATCCTGTTTCAGCTCTATTACAAACAGCCAGTATATGTGCTTTTTCTCCAGGGCATAGAGACATCGCTGCAATGGCCAGGTACCTGCCACCGGGAAAACCTTAAGTACTGACTCTCTCTCTTAGACACAGAAAAAACACCCCAAAACAAAACATAGAGAACAGCTTCTTTAGTCTAGCTTCAGTTATTTCTCTGCGGCAGAGAGAAACATTTTGCTCTTCAGGTGTGACTGGTTGTATCACCTTATACAGCTGCTTTTATTTCCATGCACATCTTTACTGTATACAGAGATCTGACGAAGTACTGAGAGTAAACAAGTAAATAAATCTGTTTTAATAAGTGTTTTACTACTTTTACTACGTTATATTAATACTATTAGTGCTTTTAACATCTTAGAAATTGGGCAGCTCTCAACTGCTCCTATAATAATAATAAAAAAACAAAACTGAATGCATAAAATGAAGTGCTGGTTTTTCTTAGCCCAGAATGGGCCTCTGAGGGGGTGACTGCACATTTAAGCTCAATCATTTGACTCACTGCTACTGCTACACAGTAGCAGTGAGTCAAATTTCTTTTGTTAACAGTAATCTACCACTTTTCATTTCTGAAAGTTTGAATAAATATTAAGATAACAACTATTGTTGTACTTGAATTTAAAAAAACAACAAACAAACCCCAAACAGGCTTTAGGCAAGGCAAGGCAAGGCAAGGCAAATTTATTTGTATAGCACAATTCAACAACAAGGTGATTCAAAGTGCTTTACAGAGACATTAGAAACAAAAACAAATAAAAAGCATGATTTAAAATTGATTAAAACAAGCAAACAAACAAACTAACTAAACACACACATTTCACACCTGTTCACCTTTACAAAATCATTGTTTACGGTGATTTTGCTTTCTTAATTGGGATGGGACAAGGGTCCTGAAACTAAAACAAAAAGATGATTTTTCACATTTTAAGTGTTTCTTATGACACTGATTTAAGTTCAAGGCTTATAAGTTCCTTCTTTTGTTCATATTGGACCTGATGCAGTACAGCGGGAAGCAGTGTTGGGCAAGTTACTTGAAAAAAGTAATCAGTAACTAATTACCGATTACTACCCCAAAAAAGTAATCCCATTACTTTACTCATTACTTATTTTCAAAAGTAATTAATTACTTAGTTACTTATTTACTTTTTAAAAACATGATTTACAACCTGAATAGGTAATAAAGCAATAGATCTTTCAGCCCAATTCTACTTTTTCTACATAATCCAGCATACAAAATGTAATCAAATGGAAAAGTCTCTTTTTAAAACTTGTTTTATTAGTTTTAATCTTTTAACTTTATGCATCAAGCAAAGATTTAGTTATATGCAACATTCTCTGACTGGAAGAAATTTGTTTAACATTTAAACTTATTTTCTGCACATTCCAGAACATAAAATAATTCTTTTTTTTGTGTTTCTCTGTGAGTTTCCCATTACGTGGTAGTGCACTCGGTGCTTGCTTGGAAGTTCAGGGTTTTTTTTTCGCTGTAAAAAGAAGTTTTCTTCCCACGCACAACGGACACTAATGTTTTTGTCACTTTTTATGGAATCAAACTCAAAGTAAGGTCAGTACTTCCACGCTTTAAACGCTGCACGCTCATACTCTCTCCCGCACTCGATATATGATCCATTGTTGATCTGCACACAGCTGTTGTCACGAACGTCGCACTCGCTTACGTCACTGTCATGAGACATTCTCGCAAAAAATCACGGTTTTAGTAACGCAGTAACGCAGCGTTCCTAAGGGAAAGTAACGGTAATCTAATTACCGTTTTTGCAATAGTAATCCCTTACCTGAAAAAAGTAATCAGATTACAGTAACGCGTTACTGCCCATCTCTGGCGGGGAGTAATGTCACGACTGACAGCTGCAGTCACAGAAAATCTTTCTTATCTCTCTTCAGGGATTAAGTACAGATGCAGTGCTGAGAAGAAATGCAGCATTTACTGTCCATGACTGTGTGTTTCAAACCAATAAAGAGAGATGTTCTGGTTCACTACTGTAGCAGACTGTAATTCTTTGATGGATTACCATAACATTTTGTAAATACAGTACTGCAAAAAAGTCTTATATCACCCCTCGTTTGCACAGATCTAACGACCTTCAACACAACCTGAAGTCTCTTAGACAAGCTTTGATGTAATTTCTTTAAGAAGTCTTCAGGAATAATTCTCCAGGCTTCTTGAAGGACATTCAAAGCTGTTTTCCTGGATGATCACACACTGCTTCACTAATGTTGAGGTCCGGTTTCTGGGGAGGTCAGTCCATGACTGATACTTCCAGTTTTCCTTCTTTAGGTTAGCTTCTTGAGAGCTAAACTTCCACTGAGAAAATTTCTGATTCTTTGGGAATCAGCTTGTTGGTACAGAATTATCTATTTTATATCTGTCCAATTGTGTCATGTTTTGGCATTCTTGCATAGATTGTTCAGGACTTTCCTGGAAATGAGTGGAAAAGCAGCCAATGTCCAAAGAAAACCTTTGAAAGACCTTCAGAAAGTCTGGAGAACTATTGCTTGAGACCCCTTAAAAAGTAACAAAACAATCTGGCTCTTCAGAACTAAAATGTTAAAAAATTAGGGGTGACTCAAGACTTTTGCACATTCATGTACATTTAAGGTCCTTTAAGTGTACTCATGCCCTGAATAGCTGTCTACAAATTACTCCACATGATTTTGTTGAAGGCTTATTGCATTCAATATATCCGCATTTGTCTCAAAGCACTAAGTTGTGTAAGTGCAATTTACCTGTGTGATGTTTCTATTTGAAACAATAAAAAAAACCCTTTCTGGTTCATTTCATCCGGAGTCTGTTTTGGCCTCGCTGGAGATTAACCAGAATGGAAAACTCCTCAAAGGTTTTTATCATGTCGGACTATAAACATCGCAGAGATATTTGATAGCAAAGTACATCAGAACTGTTAAAACAATAACTTCTTGGATTGTTTTTGGTAACAGTATGACTTGTGGTGTTTTTCCCACAGGCACCTTCATCTCAGCGTTCACAGTGCTGTGCGGCGCTCGCAGTGAGCTGATCTCAGAGCGAGGTGTTTGCTGTGTATTCTGGCTCAACGTAGCAGCAGCCCTGATTCAGATCCTCACAGCTGTTATCATGGTCGGATGGATCATGAGCATCTTCTGGGGAATGGACATGGTCATCCTGGCAAGTCAGTAGCAGCTACTAGTGTCTGTGTTTGTCTTCCCCTTTGCTTTCTTTTCTCCACATGTGTCACATGCACTTTTAAAGTTAGTTTCAGCAAGCAAAACATAAGGTCCAGGGACCAGAATTGGCCCAGTAAAGAGTCCGATCTGGCCCTCTGAATGGTTAAAATAAATTAGCATAAATTTTGATTTGTGTTTTTCTGTGGATCATCTGTGGATTAACAGAAACTTTTGTTTAAAATTACAGGACAATCTGGGCAATGAGCTACTGGAACTTTTTCCTGTAATTTAACAGATTTTGTTCTTACCATTTAAGCACAGATTTCTTTCATTTAATACGAAACATTTCTTTGTCATGTCAAAAAACTCAGACATACTGTTGAAATTACACTTCTTTTCCTTATATTGAGTTATTTCATGGGTTAAATGTGTAGTTAAATTTATTTACACTGACAGAAAGGGGAGTTTCACCGGTCTGGCCCAAATCAGCCATCGCTGATGGCAGCCAAAGCCCTCCCATGTGCTCCAAAAATTACTCTGTTTGCACTAAATGCCCTCCAGTAAATTATCTTTAGTTATTTAACACTGACCTGCTGCTGTTAAAGCAGAACTTATTTTATTTCACTTAGGAAATATCAAAGCTAAATATTGCATCCTCAAGACGTGGCAGAGCCGAAAAATGAAATAACATAATTACGACCCATTTTTAAAGAATTGTATGATCAGCTGGAAACCAGGGCGCTCGGTGAGATTTGTTGCTGGTTTGGGTCTTTTCTGTGGTTTTTATTGGTGAAAAAAATAAAATAAAATAAAATAAAATAAAGCAGGATAATAGCAGCATTATCCTTCAAGGCCTGTGTTGCAAAGGGATGCAATCAGTGGCTCTGGATTACAAAGTTGTTCAAAGGATTTTACATAAATCGTGCAGAAACATGAAAGAAAGAAAGATGCAGAGAACAGACATGAAAAGGTTGGGTAATTTTACCACCCTCTCTGTCAGGAACTCAGCCTCTCCTTAGGCACTGATGCATGAACAAGTGCACACACACACACACACACACACGCACAAGAGTCACCATTGTCTCAGTGCAGCCTTTGAATTATCCACAGCCCTGTAAGTGTCCTTATGTGAGGTAGCCTAATTGCTGCCTGCCTGCGCCACCAGAGTGTATCGATTCGCACACGCCTGCGAGAACGTGCGTGTTTGTTGTGCGCGAGGTACAGTAATTGTGTGTGTGTGGGAGTGAGCGCCCCCCCCCCCCCCCCCGGTGTGTTTTTGTTCACTGATCCCCGCTGTTTTTCAGGCCTCTGGGCACACATCTTCTGCAACTGTTACTGTAAAAATCATTCTCTGGTAGCATGTTGAATATTCGGGTTTGCGTAAGATGACTGTTTCCCAGTTGGACTGAAATAATGCCGGCTGTTTATTTAGAAGATCAGTTGTTATTCAGTTATTCATTACCACAATACGCGGTAGCTTTGAGAGTTCATGCTCGTATGGGCTGATTCAGCTTTCTTCCTCTATGCATTTAATGCCTCTGAAAATGTGGTCTCTGTGTGAGCTTCCTCCCTCTCTCCCTCTAATGAGCCTGTGCTGTATATGATCAGTTTCCTCTCTCTTCATAACTCCAGCTCCACATACATGGCTGCCGCCCTCTTCTTTTTTTCCCATCTATCTAATGATCGTGGTGTTATCTCCCTCCCACTGATCGCCTTCCATCTGCCTTTTTTCTCCATCCAGTGATTGTTCCTGTTTGATCTTCTCATATCTTTGCTTCCTCTCTTCCTCTCCTTCCTGCTCACTCTCACATAATTCCTCCCACTCGCTGCCCGCTCCCCAGTCTTCCTCGCCACCTCAGTTTCTTCTTCAGTTTTTGGTTTTCACTGGTTCCCGTCTCCATCTCTCATCCCATCGATCCAGTGGATGAGGGTCACATTACTGTAAATGTGTTCATTTGATCATGTAATGTACCCTGCCACTCAGATGTTTGAGCTCACTTCCAAATGTCCTTGCTTTTAAAGAAAAATAAGTTTAAAAAAAAAACAAACAGACAAACTTTAAATTAATTTGAAATGCTGCAAGTTACAAATGATTTATGGTTATTACTGGAATATCTACTTAAGCATACAGATGATCATTGTCAGCCACCACTGCTCCAGTACAAAAAAATACTGATTATAATATTTAATAAATATGAGATGATAAATAACTGATTATTCTGTTAAACAATAACTTTTAAACTAAAATAAAAACTCATTTTGTTTCAACAGTGAGGATGTTTACGTTACCCCCAAAACTGCTGCGTTTATTTGTAGCTCAAAAGGGTTTCATAGTTCATACTGAACTGTTTTCTTTGAACTACATCAGTGCTGTCAGCTTCACACATCACCTTAAAAACAGTGAAACGTGTTCTCACTAACCGTCTCTTGTCTCTTTTCTCCCCCTCTACGCTGCTCCTTCACGAAAGTTTCTGATGGTAGGTGTCTCTTTTTTCCCTTCTTTTACAACCAACAGTCCCCCACTGAGTTAATAAAACTGCGGAGGATGTAGAAGCAAGTCAAAGAAATAGCGAACAGCGAGCTTTTTTTTTTTCTAAATTTAACACAGTTATTGTAAGCCAGAAACAAACAGTTACCCTTAAAGGACTTCAACACAAATCGGAACGTTCTCACGATCTTGGCAGCAAGAGTTTGGCAACTCACTGCTTTCTATTTGTGTGACAACGTCCTGCTCATCAGTGGACTGAGCTGTCATGGAGCCTGGTCTGCTAAGCTCAGTAAATGTTCATACACATCCAGCCATGTTTAATCCGACATACCTGATTCGAAACTATGGTATCGCACCATGTAATATGACTAAAAGCTTAGTGACGGCTTTACTAAATGAGCTGAGTTTACCCATGGTGTGTGTGATTAAAGAGCTCCACAAGAATGCTCAGTTCTCATTCCCAGAGTTAACCATGCATTTTCTTAACTGCTTGTCCATCTTCAGGGTAAGGAGGGCTGGAAGGACCAGGAAAATCCCTGGATAACCATGCCTGCCCATTTGGAAACACCATTTAAGCCAGGCTTGTCCAACTCCAGGCCTCGAGGGCTGGTGTCCTGCAGGTTTTAGATCTCACCCTGGGTAAACACACCTGAATCAAATGATTAGTTCATTACCAGGCCTCTGGAGAACTACAAGACATGCTGAGGAGGTCAGTTAGCTATTTAAATCAGCTGTGATGGATCAAGGACACATCTAAAACCTGCAGGACACCGCCCCTCGAGGCCTGGGTTTGGACACCGCTGATTGAAGCTAACATGCATGTCTTTGGACTGTGGGATGAAGCAATGTTAGACGCATTTAGAACAAGCACACTCCAGGCAACTGGTGGATTCTGAGTTATTTGTCATGGATAACAACATTAAACAAAGTCTGCATGCTTGTTCTGTTAGACAAACCCAAGTCTGCTGCTCCACTCACATGACTCCCTCCTCCCACTTTAACATATATCCAACACACCGCGTAATCACAGTACTGCACCTAATCTGCCAGTACTTATTCTAATGCAGAGGGTATGGGCATACATAGACTCTTCCAGGAGTTAAGCTGCTGCCATCACTGCTGCTGCTGCTGCTTACAGTGTTTCAACATCTTCCCCCGTCATCCTGTAGGTTTTGGGGGAGATTTGGAGCTTTTTCCTATAGGGGAAATAAGCATTACCTTTCCTCCCTCCCCGCAGAGATAATGCTTGGTTTATAGTTCTGGGTTAAATGTGCGGCAGACCTAAAACACTGCAAACTACACTTTGCACCTTGCCAACCTCTGTGATAGGTCTATTTGGAAGTATTGTGCTGCACAAACACAGTACATTTGCTTAACTGTATTAAACTTGCTTGTGCAGTATAGGCACATGCCATTATCTTGATGCCGAAGCTCTGTTCTTGTTTCTATTGACTCTTATTTGCGCTTTATTATCTCCAAGCCCAGCATGTTCAGCTCACCTCCACCTGTGATGGCAAAAAGATGCAGAAACAGCTGTGCAAAAGTATCTCCAACAAACACAGGATTCAAAGCAGCCTAGTTTTGCCCCTCATGCCTCGTGGTAGTCCCCACCAGGGTCCTGCCAAGTTCCGCTTTCAATTTTGCCAAATTGAATGAAATGAAGAGTAAAATCATGACTGCTGTCAACAGTTCAAAATGAATGATTTGTAATTGCATGCGGGCATTTAAAAACCTTTTTAAAAATGATAGCAGGGACACCAAATGATAGAGAGCCTTGTGTTCCCTCCCTCCTCAGGCTGCAGAGACCAGGGCATTCCTCAGGATGTGTGAGGGAAGCCGCTCTCATGCTAGCTGGTGGGTCGCACGGACAGCTTGACCTCTTTGACCTCCCCAAAGGTGACTTTTTCATTAGTAATGACCTTGAGCTGACACCATGTAGAGGCCGAGACGTGATGAATGGATTCATTAATGAACAGTGAAGCGAGAGGCTGCCCTTCATGGAAATCTTTAATCGCTGGCTGCTGATTGGTCACATTTACGTTTGCCGAAAATTATACTTAGCATTTACAGCCACAAGAAATATAAGGGATAATAATGATATTAATAATGAATAAAAACTACATGTGTTGACTTTGTTGAGTAATTATAAAAGTGATGTTGGATTTTTTTCATTGTTCTTTGATTTAATTGCCAAATATGGATAAAGGAAAATTTGTGAGCTGCTTGATTGAGCTGCCCCAGGACTTTTTATCACATGTTTTAAATGTTGTATCAGAGACTACCTTTAGCCTTAGCTTCTAGTGTATTGTGGCCTTTCCCTTACAGTTTTGTTATAATATCAAATCGCTAGTCTTCTCCATGTAATGTCAGGATATACAGTAACAGCCACAGCGCTGTATGTCCATCGATCTTCATACAAAACAATCCCAAAACTCAACATCACAGCACATGAGCCCGGGCTGTGAAACACACGTCTTCCTGTGGAGCATGTCATGGTTAAAATACAACACCATGCTACGCGATATTCACTCAACTCTGAGTAAAAACTCATGACAATGGATTGAAAATCTGCAACCAGGCGATTATCTTATCCTTGCTAATAAAGCTAATATGTTTTTTTGCTGGTCACATGATGTGCGTGAGCCTAAAAAAACCTGAGAAAAACCGAGTTAAAAATGATTCATTCTTCCTGATGAATATTTGATTTGAGTTTTCATACCTCTTAAATGTGTAAATCAGTGCCAAAGGGATATAGCACATTATTCCTGCACTGTATCTAATTAACAGTCTCAAAATATCAGCTCCCACTATTAATCACTCTGGAAGACACACTGTCTGTCACATTATGATGAAGATAAAGTTACAGGCCCATGTTCGAACAGCTATTGTTTGTTAATTGATGAGAGTCGGTGGAAGCCGCCAGCTCCTCCCATTAGAAACTCCGAGCTCCCTTTTTGAAACAATCAGATCAGAAACATTTAAAGCTGATTAATTCACTGTTTCGTGTCACATGCAGCCAAACGTAAGTGGTGCGTTTGTGTGATGGATAATGTGCAATATTCAAGAGGGAGACTGAAGAATGTGGTTCAGCTGTGTAAGTGGTCCTGAAGCTAAAAGGGGGAGAAATGTGCATCACTCTGTAAGTTGCGGTGGAATTGTTGAGCCAAATAAAGCCTTTCCCATGATACCCCATCAGCTTTCTCATGCACCACATCATTGCCCTATTTCCCTTAAAAAAATACCCAAGAGTATAACAAGTCAAAAAGGCTATAAAAAATAAAAATATAGTAAATGACAATGAAAAACAGTGTACTAGATCAAAATTATTAAGTGTGTTGGCAGGAAATAATTAATAAAATCAGGTTCATTTATACCCTATTTCTTTCCCTGATCACTAAGACTTTAAATGCAGATACCTTCGGGGAAGAACATTAATGGCCGGCTAGTGTACATTTTTTAAGTTATAATAGAGTTCTGTTTTTTCTTTGGCAAGAGCCAGGACTTAAGGGACTGAAAATGCTTACGTTTAAATCACCATCAGCTATTTTATGTTTAGACCTGATTCTTGTGGGTGTGAAGTTTGGTTTCTCGTTGATGTGTGACTGAGAGCAGTGGTAGGGTTTAGCTGGGAGCGGGCCACCACAATAAAGACTCTTAAAGCGATGAATCAGCCCGACATTTGTCTTCAGTGTAGCTGTTAATGGTACTGACTGCAACAACAATCACTTAACTGAGTGGTGCAAGGTCAGTGTTGCTTCAGGATGTGTTTTACATTAATAGACAGCTTATAGAGATTACGATAGAAATGATAAAACGACCTTACAATAGCAAATAAACAGCTGCAGTGTTACACTGTAAAGCTCAATCACTCACTGGCCATTTCATTAGGTTTACCTCACATGGCAGCAACTCTGTCCATTTAGGCATGCAGACATGGTCAAGATGAAGATCAAGATCAGAGAATGGCCAGATTTCAATGGCCAAACTGATAGGAAGGCAACACTAACTCAAATAACCTTCTCTGAATGCACTACACCTTAACGCACATGGGCCACAGCACTCATGCCACTCATGTCTGCTATAAACAAGAAACTGAAACTAGAGCTCACACTGGCTCATCAAAATTGGACATTAGGAGATTGGAAAAATGTTGCCTTGTCTGATGAGTCTCAATTTCGGCAGCAAAATGCAGATGGTAGGGTCAGAATTTGGCATAAGCAACATAAAAGCATGAATCCATCCTGCCTTTTTTAAAAGATTTAGGCTGCTGAGTACCAACTGAGCATTGTTTAAAGACCACAGCCTCCACAGTGGCCACAGTGTACCCGTCTTCTGATGGCTACTTCCATCAGAATAACTCACAAAGCCGAGGTCATCGATTTTTGAACATGACAGTGAGTTCAAATGACCTCCACAGTCATCGGATCTCAATCCAATAGGACGCCTTTGGGATGTGATGGGACAGGAGATTCAGCCAACAAATCCACAGCAACTATGTGATGCTATCATGTCAACATGGACCAAAATCTCTGAGAAATGTTTCCAGCAACTTGTTGCATTTGTGCCACGAACAGTTAAGGCAGTTCTGAAGGCAAACGTGGATCCAACCCATTACTAGCAAGGTGTACCTAATGAAGTGGTTGTGACTAGTCTACTGACTAGAGTTTAAACAATAGCAAATCTCACCAACAGCACTTTACTGTATTTTAACAGTGGAATTTGTTTGCTGCTGAAAACAGTAAAAATGCTCCTCAGAGCGTTTTAAATACAGGTACGCGAATCATTTCTTATGACATATGAAATAGAAAAGTGGACTCGTAATAATACAAATTCATTCATTCATGTGATTTTTACCCCATACTTTGTAATGCTGATAAATCACTTTGAGTTTTTTTTATGATATTCGTTATTTTAGACAAATGCCTTTTAGGAAGATTTCTGTATTTTAGTTGAGAACACCAATATTTTTATGTTTTAAATGTGCACATGTCGTACAGTGTTAGTGTGTGAACATAGAGGTAATGATAATGATGATGATGGTAATGATGTCTGTAATGGTGATGATATCTTATGCCTTACAACGGACTGATGTTCTCTCACATGTGTTTCTGTATGTGTGGTGCTGGAGTTTCTTTTCAAAGATCTAAATATGAAACAATTTTGTCACAATCTTGGTTTTTTTTGTGTTTCTTTAGTGTGTTTAAGGGGGAACATTAAATAGATGTTGTGCTTTTTTTAAATTGTGGAACAGTATTTTTTTTCCTGCATGAACCTTTGGTGTCAAATGACCACTTGCATAATTTATGATTGTGGCTTATTTTTGTGGCTTTGCTGCGTCGGTATTAAGCAGTTTGAGGCAAAAGATATAAAAGTCTTGCAATTAAAAGTCATTTTAGTCCAAATATGGGAAACTTGTAACTGTATGGTGCGTGCTTTGTTGAATCAATATATGCCTCAGTCATTAACTACAATGACTTCTTGCACATTTATTAACTGCTTCCTACTAACCTAACAGAAAGACTTCTTGGTTATTCATCCTCTAAATTAAAGGTGTTTCATATTTGTGGAGTGTCTCACCTGCATTCAATCTGGTTTAATAGCTGCAGTCTCTGTTTTTCATCTGGAAACCATAAAGCAGCATTTATGCTTTACATTTTTATGTAAATAAATCATTTGTGGATGGACTTTCATTTGACTCGTATTTTTGAACACGTCTGCTGGTTGCAGACCGTGACATGTTTGACATTTATCTCCAGTATAAACTTGATTGTTGAAAGTCTGTTTCATCCAGAAACTGCAGTAATGTGCAAAAGTCTTGAGCAACCCTGTATTTCTGTATATTTTGCCCCCAGACTGTCTTGTCATTTTTAAGACCAGTGGCTCAAGAACTGCTGGTCTTGAGCAATAGTTCTCCAGACTTATTTTCTCTCCCACTTATTCTCAGTCCAGCCTTGTACCTTACCATTTTCATCTTTATGTTTGATTGTTAAACCATTTACCATTGAACTATGAATCATTCAAGCATAAGACAGGCACCAACTAATCTGGGTAAATTCCCAGATGATTAAACATGCAACCATTTTGCTGGTAATAACTGAAATGAGTAAAGAAAATCAACAGCCTATTTATGCAAGATAATTCATAATTTTATTGGGGGGCGGTATATTGTTTGGGTCTGATTATTGGGGGGCGGGGGGGGGGGGGGGGGTATATTGTTTGGGTCTGATTATTGGGGGCGGGGGGTCATAACCCCCCAAACCCCACTGGAAATTACGCCTCTGGAACCACTGCAATACCATCTGGAAACCTTTTTAGCATGACAATGAGACCGGACCTCAATATTATTTAGGCAGTGTGGGAGCATTTTGGCAGACCAAAAGGGGGGTGCTCTAGCAATGTTACTAAAAATTAAATAATTAATTATTGTTGAAATTGCGCTTTTTAAAGGTATCTTTGGTTGGTCATCATCTGTTCAGGTTATTATAATTATTTTTCCTGGTCCAGCCCACTTGAGATCAGATTTGCTGTATGTGGGCCAGGAGTTAAAATGTGTTTACCAAATATGAGGTAATTTAGAGTTTATCTGATTTAGAGGCTGAGATGTGCAGGTCTTGATTACTTCATAAAAATTAACTCCCATGTTGCTAAAAATAAATAAATAAATGTGTCATTGACCTTCTCCACACTTACGAGGACAAACCTGGTGCAAAAACACGCTGAAGAAAACTGGTAAAGGCTGTGCAGTAAGAGCAGTTTGGCTTTTTGATTGTACTCAGGCTTGATTTTGGTCACCAAATAAGGATTTCTTACCCCTTGCTTTTTCTGACCAGATGTCTCTTCCACGGCATCCTACTAACACGCCCACCATCCTCTGTGTCATGTAAACACAGCCACAGTTGAGACAAATCTCTTTCAGCTCAGCAAGTTGGAGTGTCAGTACAGACATTCATGGCACTGGGATGAAGCACAGCACCTACGTGGGCTAGAAAAACGTCTTAATCCAAACATGGATGCTGGATGCCCGTCTTAACAAACTGCCACACAGCCAGGGTTTATAAAGTAGTTCTAAAAAGTATTTTGAGTTTGATAGACAGGATGTTCAGATAGATTTTCTAACATTATTATACAGTATTGTGTGAAAGCCTTGAGGCACTCCTAATTTTTTAACATTTCTTTTCATTTTTAAAGTGATCTCGAGCAATAGTTTTTAGGCTTACTGAAGGTATTTTTTTCCTCTGGACAGAACCTGAAAAATCCACGAAAAACATCAAAAATAACACCCTTTGATGGGGATAAAATAGCCTTTTTGCACTAACAAGGCAGTTCTCAGAGAGCTGTTAGCTAAAAACTTATATATCTCGGCATGCCATGCAGTGTGTCCTTGAGGAAGCTGGTATCTGGTACAGGGCCCGAGCGATGAACTGGACCACTAGTTGATCCATCTACTGTTGATCCAAAATGGCCTCAGTGGAAAGGTGGCAATCAGGAAGCCACCGTCAAGAAAGGGAAACAGGGAGAAAGGCTGAGGTATTCCAGATTACACAAGAACTGGACTGAAAGTCAGTGTCAACAGGTCTTAGTTTTCATTATATCACTGTAACCATTTTCCTTTTTCTTAGCAAAACGTGCAGAAACAAAGGGTAGCTCAAGACTTTTGCACAGTACTGTTTATACAAGCAGACTGTATTTGACTAGATTTAATAAAATAAAACCCTGATCAAGCTTTCCATACCAATACTTAATTGTTGTATAATTAGTTTGACTATTTTCTAACACAATAAATACATGCTTCAGGGTCAGAGGTATAATTTATGACCTTTCATGTGTGCATTTATATGAATCTCTCATGCACACACACACACAGCATTCAGTGTCAAGTACATGCGCCTGATTTAATCACTGCTGCTGTGTGTAATCTCTCCCGCCTCTGCACACCGGATATTTTTAATAAAGCAATATTGTACCTGCAGCCAGCTGAGTTCCATATAATTATCCGTCTGGCTTCAGGCTGCTTATGTTTTGTTTTCTCATCAGGATGTTGTCTCTACTCCAGCGGCTGACCTGTCAAGTCGCTGTGGGAGAACACGGCAGCGCCGTGTGCTGGATATTTAGTGAATTACATCAGGTTCTTCATGCACGTCACACTGAAAGATGAAAGCACCGGTTAACTGAAATTACTTGCAATAGGTTTGGGTTTCTCCAAACGAAAAGTATCACAAAGAGTGTGTCTATCGACGCCCACTCGCCCCAAAGCAACTCACCTCCCTGTGCGCAGGTAACAGCATGATTTATTTGCTCGGATATTTTAAGTGTGCGGGTTCACATCGTCTGAATATTTCAGCGTGCCTTCTCATTTCCCAGGCTCTGTGCCAGTTCCTCCACTGCTGGCCAAGACGTAGCTAAATAAGGAAGATGACCTCTCTCCCTCTACTGTGTTTTCACTCGTTTTCTCTTTTAAAAACAGATTACAACCTAACCGAGGGGCCAGCACACATCAAAATCTGGGTTATACACACATATGCCTGGGTAACAGTGATAACGTAAAGCAGGGACCACACACACACACACACATAAACCCACACAGAGACACCCCGACCAGAGTAGCTCAAACATTTACTCTTTTCATATATTTTATTACAACGTTCAGTTAAGAATGCATTTCGATTACAAAATTGAAACCCTCTGCTCAGTGATGCTTAATATGAAATATAAAGTAGAGATTTCTAGCTACAAACCATCTGCTAGAAACATCAGGCACCTTGTTTTTTCCCCCCCCCCATTTTCACACCATATCATCATAACAGTATTCACACAGCAGATCACAGAGAACTTTCACAGTCACACACCAGTTAGGAGGATTTTTCACCCAAGGAGGGGTGGAGAGATTACCGACTTGTGGGAGCGAGCCAAGCCCACAAGCTGATCTTGTGCGTTATCAGGACGAGCGCTTCCCATCCAGGTAGTTTGTGAACATTCAGGTCCAGTGTTTGATGTGTGAGCTATGACCTGTTTCTTCTGGGAAACATTCATTTCTAAGCAGAGAGCAACATGGATCCATGTGGTTTGTTAGTTTCTGACTGAAAATAAGGAAAAAAAACAATTCAGATTCAGGAAATCTGAATTATGTCTGACAGAATTTAAATTTTGAGCAACAATGATGCTAACTTGGCTAGTTAGTCCATATGAACACTGTTTAAAACCCAAAAAGAGGACAGAACCTATTTAAATTAGAGACTTTCATCCTCCTGTGAATTAAGCTTGACTTAATCTCATGCCCAAAACAATTTCCCTTAGAAGCTACAAGCTATAAACAACATCATTTAGTACTGTCTGGCTGCATTAATACACAAGATCCTGTATACTACATATACATATGCTAAAGTCACACATTCTTGTGTGTAAGTGCTGAGAAATATCACTTTGTCACCCCCTTTAAAAAAAAAAAAAACTAAACTAAACAAAATGCTTGAATAATTCTCATCATCTCTATTTTTATTTTATTAAAAAAAAAGACTGTAATTATCTGCAGTCTGCTTTTAGACCAATACCTATTATTTATAGCCATAATATCTAATTAAATGTGTTTGGTTTTTTTTTTTTAAAAAGAAGCAGAAATACCTGCATTGTTATTCTGGCCTAAAATGAAAGCTTAGTTAACGCAATGCAATGTTGTGACATTTACGGTAAAGAGCAAACTTTACAGTGTATCCCAAAGCTCAACAAAACACAGCAACATAAGATGCAAGAATCATCGTGAAATCATCAAGAGATGCAAATTCAACCTTTTTACACTCAGTTTACACCTAAAACAAGGCTGCTTCTCTCCTTCACTCTTGTCTCTTACAGCTTTTTTTTCTTCTGGCCTTAAACGCAACACGCACACCATGTTGCTGCTCCCTCTTTCAAACCAAAAATGATGGGTGTTGATATGTATGCGGGTCTTTTCATTGGATGCCCAACACGCTGGCGCTCGACGACAGTTTCCTTCCTCCGTTTTGGTATCTATGGACACTTTTCTGTTGGCCCCCTTCCCCCCCATCCAGTCCATCATAATTCCAAACACAGATTGGTTTTATGCCGAGTCAGACGGTGGTGTGCGGCCTTCCCAGTACTTCTGATACGACATTTCGAACATCTCCCTGCACTGCAGCTGAGCATTCAACCGGGAGCAGATGAGGAACGAGCCGCCCATCTTACGGTGGAGCGAGTACGTCTCCTCCGGGGGCGGGGTGAGCCGGTGTTTGAGCATCACGGGGATGAGGTTGTGGATCCTCTCGGTGGTGGACTGGGAACCGAAGTCGAAGGGCACCGAGGAGGCAAAAGCCTCGCCGAGGATCATCACTGCATCCACGTGGGCATTCACCATTGCCTGGACAACACACGTAAAAAAACAAAAAACAAAAGAACAAAAAAATTTAATAAACCAAAACACATGCTTAACACATTATGTTTGCGCACTTTTACAACTCTCATTTACTTGTTTATGGCTACTCCACAGTGACAAAGCCATCATTTGTAAAGCAGAGCAGGCAGAAAAAGCTCAGAGATCATTACCTTGGACTCGTAACCGGTCAGGAACTTCATCTCGATAGATTTCTTTAGTACTCCCTCCCTGTTGCCCATGGCAGCTGAACGGATTATCTGCACAGGACACACACAGGTCGCACATGTCACTCTCTTTTTCTTCATTCAAATTTAGATTCGAATCTCTTGCGAGGATTTGGGTTGCCATGAATAATTAGGGTCTTTTAACACCTTCTGATTTGGCATTAAGATCGAGTTCACCAATCATCAGAGGCAAATGAGTACAAGTGTGAGTTACAAAATGTCAACATCAGCGAAAAAACTAAGACGTACATCTCCCCTCAGGGTTTACAACTACTGGAGCTTTATGTTGTCTCGTCTCTGGATTACTGCTAGAAATATTACAGCTGCACCTGCACTGTACTGCCAAAAGGATTCGCTCATCTGTCTCCACATGCATATGAACTTGAGTGACAGTCCATTCTTAATCCATACGTTTTAATATGATGTTGGCTCCTTTGCAGCTATAACAGCTTCAACTCTTCTGGGAAGGCTTTAAGAGTGTTTATGGGATTTCTGATTTTTTTTTTTTTTTAAAGATTTGTGAGGTCAGACACTGATGTTGAATGAAAAGGCCTGGCTCACAGTCTCCACTCCAATTCGTCCCAAAGGTTGTTTATCAGGTTGAGTTCAAGACTGTGGAGGCCAGTCAAGTTCTTCCATACCGCTCATCCATGTCTGTATGCACCTTGCTTTGGGCACTGGTGAGCATCATGTTGAAACAGAAGGAGCCAAACCCAAACTGATCCCCCAAAGTTGAGAGAATGAAAGAAATTGTTCAAAAAGTCTTGGCATGCAGAAGCATTAAGAGTTACTAAAGTCATTTAAGGCTTGACAATCTGAGATTAACATCCCACAGTCAGAAGATCAACACAGAAAAAGTTAGTGAAGCTCCATAAAGAGCATACATCATCACCATTCATGATAATTATATAGCAGCTGCCTGGTCTCACCTCTATGTAGACATCAGTGAAACATTGATCAAATCCTCTCGTGGCTCCAAAGTCCAACAGCGCCACCTAGAGGAGCACACGGCAGTTACCATTTCCCATTAACTGCCAACTTCATATTACTTATATTTACAGCTGAACAAACTTCATGACAACACACAACAGGTTGTACTGAAACTCACCCTGTGCGCCTGTGGATCATAGAAGAAGTTGGACCAGTTTGGGTCAGTCTGCATGTACCTGAACTCGAACAGCTCTCTGACACACAGAGTCAAGATGTTGAGGCAGATCTGAAAGAAAAGACAAAGGTATACATTCAATCTGCTGAAAAGAAACACATGCCAGATTGTACTCGCTTTTGCTTTTTTGTGGTGTTTAGTGTGTTGACTGAACTGGGATCCGCTAAGAAAGGAATGTCTGCAGTTGAGAAAGCCCCTCTGCACAAACTAACTTGTGTAATCATAACCATCCGTACCTCGTTCTTCAGCTCCTGAGAGAGGCTCTC
Source organism: Aulonocara stuartgranti (assembly GCF_965226115.1). Lineage (NCBI taxonomy): Eukaryota > Metazoa > Chordata > Actinopteri > Cichliformes > Cichlidae > Aulonocara > Aulonocara stuartgranti. The sequence goes on along the minus strand of NC_138951.1, from coordinate 6,635,345 downwards.
GGCTTTGTCCAGGGGAAATCCAGGAACGAGTTCAGTAGTGAGAACATGGCGGCTGCTCAGCTCGTCTATCACCTCTGGTACGTAGAAGAACGGATGGTCCTTTAACAGCTCCCTGAGCCAGACGTGAGCAGATACAAAAACACATGAAATACAACTTAAGAACACAACACTCCACATAGAGTGTTAAGTCTATATATAAAACTGGCTAGCAATCACAGTCAGCCTGACCTTGAACCCAAGCAACGGACATTTAAAAAGGGGGGTGGAATAAGCTAACCATATCTGTGTAACCCGAGTGTTTCAGGGGTGACGGAGAGCAGACTGCACAGTGCGGAGAAAGAACAGAAAGGAGAATCGAGCCATGATGTGAGCTCAAATACTCGATCAGTGCATCAGGGATTCTGTCGAGTACGATAGTGTGCTGTCACTGGCATGACAGTTAGGTCTACAGTCCACTTTATCCCAGCACATAGATTAATGCAGCCTTCCTTTTAACTTGGAAGTCAGACCTTGGAGCTGGGAATGACTGTCACACACGAGGTGACTGTGTTCCAGTGAGTACGAATACAGGCTCTGTTTTGCTCTGAAGCCAGGTGGCGCCATCACTAACAATACCTGGAGCACAATGCAATGCTGCAGCATGGTCGGTTTCTCTGTGCCTCGCTGAATTAGAGAGTCACAAATACAACTGCTGCAGCTTTACTGCCATTTATCCTGCTTGAATCACGCAGTTGGGGTTGGTGGGACTTCTCAGACTTTTGTAAGTGGCAAGTTCCACTTGAGGGGCTGATCATGACCCAGAATTCAAGATTTCTGATTTCCCATTTCCAGTGTAATATAGCATTAGGCTCAGATTCCTGCACGTGAATTCATGACAGCTAGACCCTACACCTTTTATTTCTTAAAGGTTTAATCAGGTTTACATAGACTGAGTTTTAGAAATCCAGGATTTAAGATATGTTTATGAAATATGGAAACAAAGCGATAAGTTTTCATTGGTCGGGTGTATTGCTAAATTAGTAGAAATTCAAATCCACTCAGAACCTCAAATTTGACCACAATCTGGGTGAAGACCTATTAGGTGATCACTAAAATCTGAGCAATGCCCCAGGAAAAGCAATTCTTGTAAATTGCCATAGCATGAGCTCACGAATCCTTTGGCCATATGAGCTAAAAATTATTTTCTTTAGTAATTTAATTAAAGGAAAAAATATTTCTCAAGCTTGGCTTTCAGATTACAACAACACTTGCTGCATAATACCTGAACTTCCTTGCACACTGGGCTTCTCTAATATAGTCACACTCCAGGGCTAGCTCTTTTCTCATGACATCTATCAGGTGCTCTGGAAACAGACCTAAAGACACAAACAAAACAGGACAAAAACATTGGGACTAGTCGTGGAAACAGTAACTCAGAAACAGGTAGAGAGAAGCAGACACAGGGAGATGAAGAGGATGCTGTGTGTGTGTGTGTGTGTGTGTGTGTGTGTGTGTGTGTGTGTGTGTGTGTGTGTGTACACACCTTCAGGCAGAGCATTGCTCATATTCAGCACCGTCATCAAATTGTTGACATCACTGTTGATACTCTGAGCCACACCAGGATACTGAAGACAACAGACAGAGAGAAAAACTTTCAAACACTTTGTTTAATTTGATCACACAATCATATTTAGTATAAACAGTTAGCAAAGCAATAAATCTATTTTATTCAGTAAAAGCATGAGATAACTGGCTCACATGTTCCTCTGTAAGGAAACGCATCCATCTGATAATCAGATTATGCGTTTCCTGTATGCATGCAAGTTTAAGCGAGTGTTGACAACACGAGGACGCAGTGTCACATGTTTTTATCCTAACCTGTATTTTCATGGCCACCTCCCTGCCATCCTTCATCCGTGCAAGGTGAACCTGCCCGATGGACGCTGCCGCAAAAGGGCGTTCCTCAAACATTTCCAGCTTGTCCCTCCAGTTTGGGCCCAAATCGTTATTCAGTGCTTTCTGCAGACAGACAAGAGCAAGTAGGATTTTAGCATCACTGGAAAAAAAAGTCTTTCAAAAGAGCCAGGGGCAGGAATCACAATGTAATACAACTTAAATCATTAAATAAAATATAAGTTGCTGAGGAAATGGCATAACTATCAGTCTTACTGTCATTTGTTTGATTGGCATGAAGTCAGCACTCTGTCTCACACGCTCAAAAATCTTGGCAAGATGAGGATTGATGAAAGCGTCATCTGAAACATAAAAACATCTTGAGATCTTTAATTACAGATTAAGTTAAGTGGTTCTCAAACATTTTACCTGCCATTCCCCTCATAAAAGCTAAAAAACAAACCAATGAAAAAAAAAAAATCCAAACATGCTCCTCTACCCACAACTTTGAGCAATCATTGAGCATAAAGAATGACCCCAAGTTCAACTCTTGTTAAATAAGGTCAGCGTGATAACATCAGCAAACCCATTTGCTTATTTTTTCACTACCATATTGCGTTGCATAACGCAACCTGAGCGGCACCATTACTTTAGAAAAAACCCCAAAAAACATGAACGACACACAGGAGTGGGTGCTGAAACACGTACGAAACAGGCACCAGGGCCTAATCATCAAAGATCAAAGTAACATTTAGACACTGCGTGATGCAAAAAAACATTCTCTCTCTCTCTGAGCCAGTGTGTGAGGGGCAGCTCTCCCGCTCTCTCACAGGCCAGTGCACAAACACAGATCCTGCTCTTAGTGACTGTAGTGCAGAACTGAATATGTGGATATGCCTCGCTACAGTCAGAGGACTCTCGTTGATTTAAGTGCAGCCGGTTGTGAGAAATCTGAGAGAAACATGCATCAAATACAGACTGAAAAATGCAGTTTTTGGCTGACTGGCTTATGGGTCACCTGTTCTTATCAGACGTGCTTTATTTATACTTGCAGCTTAGAGACGAAAAACTGAGTCAACTTAACTTTACAGACATGAGTTAATGATCAAAGGCAACGGTTTGCTAGCTGATTGTGAAGCTGTGGGTCCGCTTATAAACACAAGCTGAGCTGTCAAAAGGAAAAATCACAGTGTGAGTGTGAGAGCAGTCGGAATATAGAGTAACAGCACAAATGTAATTGTGCAATTACTCAGCAATTTATCATAAACAATTAAGCCAGACACATCGATATAATGTGTAGATTAAATTGCTGTGTAGTTTCCTACTAAAATGTGTAGTAAAAGTACAGTTTAGTACTTTGTTTAATGGGACTGAAAATTGTAGATACTACATAAATAGCACATACAGCAATCAAGCTTTAATACTCATAATAATTGCCTGATTTTACTGCTTGAGTACAATAAACCACATCATAATCATAATCAGCGAGTTAAATCAGACTCGCTGTGTAAACTGATAGATTGCCAGTGTCTAATGTTGGCTTTGGCCGGCGCTGCAGAAGATATATGTAACCAGGATTAAAGACTTTATTAACAGTTTCAGACCTCTCGAGGTTAACACAGTTTTGAGTGCTGTGCTAAAAGAGCACAATGGCTGAACAGACAATCATCTGCCCAGCACTGCATTCCCGCCATGGCAGATAAATGTCAGCAGAGGACAAAGACTGCAGGGATTTCTATCCTCTGCATATAGTCAACCGCAGACTACTATTATTATTATTATTATTATTATTATTATTATTATTATCATCATCATCATTTCCATTTCAGCTTTTTACATTTTCTGTGAAAAGAGCAGAGAGATTGTGTGTGTCCACCCACAGAATATTACATTAACCCCTGACCCAGCCACACTTCGAAACTGCAGTTTGTCACCACTTGAGAGACATGGTAACACTGCTCAACAGGTCTCAGCACAGTGGACTGACCTGGTCTTTTTTGAAGCCGCTGCCTTCCTCTCTCCTGCTACCGTCTTCATGGCTTATTATATTTACTGCACTGCACTGTTCAGGCAAAGATGGCACGAATACCAAAGGAAAAGGTCACCAAATCAAGGTTGGGCAGAGGTAGCAACAGAGCTAAACAAAGCTGTGATGACGGGTTTACTGCTGTTACCTGACACGGCTTCATTAACTCACTGGTTGTGTCGTTTACTGCCGCTGGCCTCGCTCTCGGATTATCTGTTTGTGTACAAGCACTGACCTAAATGCAGGTTAGAGCCAACACAGAGCCGCAGTATAAAGACGGCAAAAAAAACTAAACAAAAACAAACAAGCTCACCAAAAAGTCCTCTGTCCCAACTCTTAGTCAGTTTACAAGTTCTCAGCTACTACAGCACACGGTCAAGCTAACCTGCACCACAATAATCAGCCTGAAAACTGTGATTTTATAGAGTGTTTCCCTTCACATAATCCAGGGTAAGGAATGCTTTTTATTCACCAGCAGAAAACTTTAAAAAAAATCTAAATTTCAATGCGACTATGTCCGTCTCTCACCTTGAATGCTGAGCATCTGTCCCAACTTTAATGCAGCTCCTCTGACTTTGCACAGAGTTCTGACAATGCGCTCAGCGTTGGCCTCGGACAGGAAAGGGCTCGAGTCCAGAACTGCTTTCCTGTTTTCACCTGAAGACAAAAAGAAGTATTACATTTGCATGTAGTGCATTTTGTTATGCATGTTAAGTGTTTTATCCAATCAGCAGGCCAATAAACAATAACTGTAAAAATCATACTTACTTTTCTTAATTGTGATTACATAAAACGTTTCACAGATTTCATTAAGTATTTGTATGTATTTGCTTTTTTCCATACAGACAGATTTTGCACCTGAAGTGCTTGTTTGGTCATGTGACACATATTTTGAATTTAAACTTATCCCCACATAGTTGTCTGATCTCCTCTGCTATTTTTTTTTTAGCCTTTGAACATTTTTATTGAGGCTTATTTTGATAACTTGATTGATAATCTGCTCCAGAAAGATTAAAAAATTTGCACTGACCATTAAAATACACAGTGTAACAAATGTAGGCCGTGCAGAAACTAAACATCAACAAAAGTGGCCACCGTGATAGTAGTCGTAAGGTCGTCGTGCCCAATTAAACTGTCAATTCTACAAATATATATGATTGTGGGATTTGTATACGCCATACAGATGTGGGCACTCACATTTATATGAAGTAGGCAATGTTTCTGCAAAGTTTTGTCAAGACTGGTCTGTGGTCTTGTGTGCACAGTCAGGTTCACAAGCTCTTGTGTCACATTTACTGTTTTTCTTCTATGCAGCAACACAATTACTTTAAAATAAGGCAACAAGGATTTGACTGAAGGACAAACGTTTTAATTCAAGGATTTAAGAGAAATATTTCGTGCAACATTTAGGAATTATGGACAATTTTTAGAGAGTCCTTACATTTAAGCCTACCCCGTATTTGCAATGTGCAGGACTACTGTTGTGTATTTGTGACTTACTATATAAGCTATATGCAGAACACTGGCAGTGCGTAAAAACAAAAAACTAAAAAAGAAGAGTTGAGCAGTCCTGCTAGTGATGCATGTGACTAGCCTTATTAAGATAGGCATTCATGCTAAGGATGACTATCTTGCTTTTCCAGCTTTACTGCTAGAACATGCATATCTTGGGAGTGATGTTACTCGCAGCTCCAGTATCCGACTTCTGTGGTAAATGGGACGCAGCGCTGTGGATCTGACTGTACCAATGTGTGAGGGGTGTGACTGTGTACGTGTGTCAGTAGGTCATCAGGTAGTACGCTCTGGTACATCTGAAGCTGCCTTCAGAGGCTTTAATGAAGATTACACACACACACACACACACACACACACACACACGTTCAGTGTGTGCCTGGGATTAAAGCGCACACAAAAATAAATAGCAACAAACAGATGCATAAATGCCACAGATTTACGCCTGTACGCTCTGTTTCAGCTTAGCCTGTGTTTCAGGATTAGCAGGTTGACGAAGCAGAGCAGGGACGTCTGTTTAGGGGGCAGGCTGTAAGGGAGATGGCCTAATTGAAGTGTGCAACATGTAATAACATGCAAGAGGGATTGGTGCTGAGGGCAATTCATAGGAATGCTGCTGCAAAATCTCTGCATGTTGTTACCATAAACCAAAAACAAACGCACCGTGAGGAGTCCTCACCACAACATTACTAAGATTTTTTTCTGTGTATACTACTGTTAAGAACAAGTGTCATGTAAAAAATGAATAAATATGCCAGTGTTTTAAAAGCAAACGGTGAGGTTTTCATCCATTTCTTAGCTGTAACGTGTAAATCCCGCTCACTGCTCGAGCCACTTAGGCGTGTGTGTGCGTGTACGCATTTCTGAGTGTTACCTTCTGCGCCGTTTTGTCTGATGCTCTTCTTGGCGAATTCTGCTAGAGCTCCAATACCCAAACCTACAGCCAGACCTGGTGCAAACACACAGAAAAACCAAAACACATACCAATGTATTACAACAACAAAGACCAATGCGTTTTCATCATTAACACACAAATACAACACATTTTAAAGCACTGAATGCGTCATCTGATGATGTTCTGCTGTTTTTTTTTAATTGATGAAAAGAACAAAACAAAGCTCACATCTACACTGACAGTAAAACACAAATCATGCAGCGTATGTATAAAAAAAAAAATCCTTTTAGTAAATCAGAGTATGGACAGGCTGCGGCTTTAACGGGACCCTCACCTCTGCTCTGTCATGAGTGTAAATAACCTGACTAAACGAGGCCATCTGTTGCAACTGCTATCACTCCTATCAAAATAAAACATATGCAACAGAAAATATGACAAAAATAGAAAGCAAACAAAGCCTTTGATCGTGTCAGTATTTGGCAATGGCTGCAGTAGTAACAGTTGCATCCAAAACATGGAAATAATGTCAAAAAAAACTGAAAGCTTTTGGAAAACTCAATCATGTTAGAAATTAGAGGATTAAAAGAAAGAGTTTGCGCAAGTGGGCGGTTGTTTGTGAAGTTCCTCTGAGCTTGCTTCTAACTTACATAACTCAACGTTACATAATCAGTTAGTCAGCGGCCTCTCTGAAGCAGAGATGCAGCGGTGGACGGACAAATGGGGACGCGGTGTGCTTCAGTGTCATGTATACAAGTCAACTGAGCACTTATTCATCATTGCTTCGTGTGTGTGTGTGTATGAGTGTAACTTAACGTGTAACTTTTCCTTTCACAGTAATGTCATGTGCCTGTGTTTTGTTTCCTGGTTTAGAGAGGATTTGCAATGCACAGATTTAAACACTGAATATGAGGCAGCCGGTTACGTGACTGTACCTATATAACTGTATGATGTCAGCATGTGCAACTGTCAAGCCAAAGAGAGATCAGCATTTCCAGCAGCATCTCTGAGTGACATATTTTGTTTTCCAGACCACGCACAAGTGTCTGTCCATCATTCGATCTCAAGAAAAGCAACGTGTTTGCAAAAATGACTGCGGTGCTTATTCTCGTCAGTTTATTTGGTATTCAGAACCAAACTGCACTGTCAGCAAAACCTTTGGAAGCGGTGACTTGAAAGGCAACGGCGAGAGGAGGCCGATGCCACGCAATGAATCGGTTTGGTGCTTTTTGCCTTGTCCGACTTTGTTGCCAAATGTTGTAGGGGAGTGAAGGACGGGGTCGAGGCCAGGCTCATGCATCGCCTCCTCTTTTCAACACCTTCTAAATGTTACCGCTGTCAACATGCTGAATCATCTCAGCTCTCTACCTGTCGCGGCTCTCTGCAATTCCAACTTGTTTGGAATGAGCTGTGGCTAAATTCTGCAATGTCGACGTTCCATGCTGACTTATGTGAGGCTGTTCATGTTTCACTTCTGTCCACTTTATATTCTCGTTCACATTTCTGGCTCCGGTTTGACTCTGTGCCTCCTCCTGACAGATCCATCATCTGTCTGAGGAGAAGTTCCTAACACAAAAGCTGCCGATCAGTTCTCTTAAACTACTTCTGAGGCTAGCTGCGAGCTCTTTGCTGTGCTTGTGTGAACATTAGATGTCTCGTACTATTAATGTGTGAACAGAATGTAATCCAACATATAAAAGCTGATCTCCCACAGCGCTCTCTGTTGCCTCTGAAGTGTTTATGCTTGCTGCTGAGGTCTTTTTTCAGGACCTTGCCTCTGCTCTCAATGTTCAACACTAGCAACATTAGCTAATGTTAGCTTAGAAATTGCATCCCCTAATCACCAACGTCAACAAAAAGGGTAAACTCACACTGCAACACAAACTCCACAATAAAAAACAACACAAAAACAAAGAAACAAAATAAAACACAAATGTTGCTAGCAACAAGGTTAGCAAGAAAGTCATCCAACGTCAGGCAGCTAGCCTCTAGTGTTGTAAGGTAAGTCAACAAGTAGCAGGCTGATGACTTCAGTCATTTTCTGGAAGATACACATTGAACCTTTGGCTAATGGTTAACTCACCAGCCACTTTATTAGACGCGCTCAATTGATTACTAACACAAATGTCTAATCAGTCAATAAAGTCAACGACAGCAATCAAGATGACCTGCTTAAGCTCAAACTGAGTATCAGAATCGGGAAGAATGGTGAGTTAAAACTGGGGTTTTCCCCACACAACCATCTCTAGAGTTTACAGGAAATGGTGAGAAAAAAAAAGAAAGTATGCAGAGAGCTGTAGTTCTCTGGCTGAAAATGCCTTGTTGATGTCAGAGGTCAGAGAAGAGCCAGACCGCTTTGAGCTGACAGGAAGGCAACAATAACTCAAAAAAGCACTTGCTGCCACCAAGGTATGCAGAAAAGCATCTTCGAACGCAAACCACACTGAATCTTAAAGCAGCTACGCTACAACAGTCTTAGATCACACCAGGTGCCAGTCTTGCAGCTACAAACAGAAAACTGAGTTGCAATTTACGTGGGCTCACCAAAAATTGACCAGAAGAAGACTGGAAAAACGTTGTTTGGTCTGATGAGTCTTGATTTCTGCTGCAGCACTCTGATGGTAGGGTCAGAATTTAGCGTAAACAACATGAAAACACGGATCCATTCTTGGATCTGTGCTTCCATGCATCATTAAATACCACAACCCACTTTTGGAATGGGGTGGAGCGGGATCATTCGCATCATGGACGTGCAAATCTGGAGAAACTGTGCGATTAGATCGTCTAATTCTAACCAGAATGTCTAATAAATATCTCCATCACCTTGTTGCATCTATGCCGCAAATAATTAAAACAGTTCTAAAAAATAAAAACAGGTCCAACCTCATACTGGTGTGCATAAAAAAGTGGCAAGTGAGTATATTGTAAACCAGACAGAGAATGTTAAATTTTAAAAATCAATTTTAGATTTTTTCTTTAATGTACATAACTGAACTGCATTAATTTATTCATTAAATGTGTCACAGACAATAAATGGAAAACTGTGAACGTGGTGAAATAGTAGATTAACAACAGCCGTGTGCACTACAAAGTCAAACACATTTCATTCCTTTTATGGCTGCACGATTGCAGAACTCCCTTTCAGGCTGCCGGTGTCTCGCTGTGCCAGCTTGTAGCTGCCTAACAGGGCATGTTTTTATCTCAACAGGAGCAGATTAGTTAAAGAAAAGGCTGAGGAAGCTTGACCTCATTTCTAGAGGTTTTTGTTTTGAGTGCGGCTCCAACGTCTGACAAGCATGTTACACACATTTCTCAATGTCTTGTTTCCTTCGGTTCCTTTAAGGGCTTTGTTTTTGTATTCGCTGCCATTTAGAAATGGCCTTATGTAGTCACGTGAATTTATTAGTACTGTCTTAACACCAGTGACCTCACCTAAAAAGGTAAGTGGGAGGTTAAAAGATTACAAGATTAGGTGACTAGAATTTTACCAACTCAGTTTTTATATATTATTAAGCACAAAAAAAGCTCAACAATTAGACAACATTTCACCAACACAACTAGATCTTTCAATTAATAGAGACTCACTTTGACTTCTGTGTAATCAGAAAGAACACACTCTGTTTTCAAATATTAGTTTGAATGTAGGACCCAATAAATGTCATCTGGACCATTAAAAGCTGAGGTCTAGCCACACAAAGCTTTACTTTGCTGCTGATGTATATGCAGACTTGCACGACTACAGATACAGTCAAATATTAACATCCACTGAATCATCCATGACTCAGACGCAGTGTAATGCTGTACCTCCAAAGTTGGCCAATCTGCTGATCCGGGTCACGGGCACTTTCCTCTCTCTGGCTCTCTCACTCAGCTGAAGAAGACACAACGCAATGTGACTTTCCATTAAAATTTGAAACCAATAGCAGAAATTAAGCGTTTAAACGAGTAGCTTTGTGTTCAAGGAACAGGAAATGAGAAAGAGGAATTACCATCTGTTTATGTGGTTTTCCATCAGTCCCCTTGCTCTCTCGAGCTTTCTCGATGTCTTCGGCCGTCAATCCCCCCATCGTGGATGGGTCCTGATGGTAGCTCCTGAACTGACTGACAGGATGCTGAAAGTAAAGCTGCCTCCACACATGTTTGTTCATTCTGTGGTTGTAGAGCTGACGTCCACTAAGATGTCTGCCACAGAGAAAGCAAAGAGAATTACCTTAATCCCCCATAACCGGCAGCAGTGATTCGTTTATGGCACAACCATTCTTACCTCACATCTTGGTGGTAGGATCTGGTGTTCCCACTGAACTGTTTGCTGGGGTCTTTGTATCCTTCAAATACTGAGTGTTTCCCACTGGCATGCTTCGCCCCTGTTGCTGCGTCATCGCTGCTTCCTGAGTGATCCACTGTGAAGTCTGCACCTTCATCCCTGAACTCTGAAGTGTTGAATGTGCTGTCATCTGGAGGAAAGTCGAAGTCGGACTCTGAGGAATAGCTTTGCTGCTGGCCGGACATTTCCTTTAGAGACAAATGCATACATTTAAAACAAAGTCAAAGTACCGTTATGACATTTATTAAAATACACAGTATTATCTGCACAAACCTGGATTTTTACCATGGCTGCCGAGATGCCTTGCTCCGCAGCTGATTGGACACTTTGGACAGCAGCGCCTATTCCTGGGGCTGGTTATACAAATACAGGAAACTTCAAGTTGTTTTCTGCTAATAATAAAGCAACTATTGTGTTAATATTTTATAAACTTCATTATGAACAATGCATCTTAGTGTTCTGGTTAAAATTAGTCAACTGAATATTGCAGAAGGCCCTTCGTTCCTGTGGCCATCCAGTTTCCTGGACCAATTCCTCCTTTTTCTTTATTAACTGTAAAACTTTCATTTCTTTTAAAACTTGAGCAACAGTTACAAAACAGCTTTAGGATGTCCTTTTACGCAAGGCTACTGTGCTGTTATTTAGAAAATTATTCCAAAGTCGTCAATCATAAAAACGATTCTGTTTGCCCTCAGTGGACAGCTTAATGCAGACAAAAAAAAAAAAGCAACAGCAAATAGAAAAACAAAAACAAGCACACAAAACACAACAGAAGTGTTCGGGGACATAATAATGTGACAGAACAGCTGAGGAAGTGACAGAAATGGACACACTTAAAAGAACAGAGGGTTCGTCAGTGCTGTGATCAAGAAAAAGATGCAGGTAATGTGTGTTTTCATTGCATGACTCATATATATAATACTGTAGACACATGTTTGCTATTAGCTTATCACTTATCCCTTCCACAGCTCTTCTGTCATGTTATCGTTTCCCCAAAAACGCCTTTTCTTGTTTTCTTAAGTTGCAGTGCGTTTGGTCTCTCAGGGCCACCGTAGGATTCTCTTCACCCATCTCACCTGATCCCTAGCATCCTCCTCTGCCACACCAACCCTCTGCGTGTCCTCCTTCACTACATCCATGAATCTCCTGTGAGGTCTCCCTCTTTTCCTCCTGCCTGGCAGCTCCATATTAAACACCCTTGAACATCATCTGCACATGTCCAAGCCTTGCCTTTTTAACTTTGTGTATAAACCTCTCATTTTGAGCTGCCCCTGATGTGCTCATTTCTAATTATGTCCATCCTGGTCACTCCCAATGAATGTCTTAACATTACATTACAAGTTGGGCTCCAAACCAAACAAGTACTGAAACACTAACAAAAGTTCTTTAGCTGCCTGAAAATTAGACATGCCACGTTAAAGAACACTCGCTATTTGTTATCAAGTTGTAGATAGAAGTCAGTTCAAGCACTTACAAACATTTACTTATAACTTTGTGACTTTTTACACTACAGTACAAATGAACTTCCTGTCAACACGTTTTGGCTATAAAACTGACACAATTTGAACATTTCATTTATCAGTGACAAAATGCTTGCTACAGGGATGTCAGGATTTCTGTGTTCTCATTCTGAACCCTGCTGCTGTCCAACATCTGTGTCTACTTTTGCCTCCTCAAACCATTTTCTTTTCTTCCTTTAGCTCCTGATAAACGCTGAGCTCTAGGCTCCTTATCCTATCAGCAGACTCGAGAAGGAGTCACCTTCACACAAAACACAGTCAATACAAAGCAAATGAATTGGTTTTCCTCCCAGAGGGGAGGGGATTTAACTGGGCTGTGCCTCATATCATTTGAATGAAAGTCAGTTTTGGGGTCGCTGCAAGTCCCACACGGAAATGTCTGGTTTAGTAAAGTGGGAACATGACTACCAAAGAAACAGAAAGATAAAAGCACAGGGAATATTGTTCAGAAACATACCTGTCCCACTGCGGAGGGTGTTGGTCTGAGTCTCTACGACTGCCTGGCTCAGCTTAGCCAGGCCTCGCATTAGCAACATCATATCACCTGCCATGATGGACTACAAACAGAAGACAGAAAGACAACAAAACAGAGAAAAATGTGGGGTGAATGTCATCCTTTGATTCCCCTGGAAGCTCCGACACAAAGCAGTCAGAGATTTTAATGTGTCAGTTTACCTCTTCAGGGAAGATAAAAAAAAGACCATAGAAACAAAGAAGGCAAATGGAAAGAAATAAAACCCGTTGTCGAGTCACTGCCAACAGAAACACTCACAAACATACACAGCTGTCACATCTTGAGAGGACTTTAATACTCTGTCTAAAAATACCCATGACCTCCGATCCCTGTTTGGGCACACGGAGGCACAAGAAAGGGAAGGCGAATGCTTGTAAGCTGTGAGTATGCGTGCATGTGGTCCAGGGCTGCATCTGAAAATGTCACTGGAAACAAAACGGGAGGAGAGCAAGGGATAAATCTTTCAGCTATTTTTGTGCACGAGTGAGTGTGGGAGCACGTGTTGAGTTCATGCTCGAGGCCCACCGTCATATTTTATGCCGAGCGACGGGACGACGAGGCTGGTTTTCTATGAATCTAAAAATGTCGCATCTTCCTTTCAGGAAACAACCTGGTTATCTTTACAGACTGTTAAAGCTGTTGCTATTGTGATGGCAACGCTTGAAAGCAAATCTCAAGATTGAGTTAAGACACGAATAAAACTTGGGTTTGTTTCAGGCTTATCTAAACAGCAGAGCCACCGCTGCATTCCTGCCTCTTACAGCTTGCTGCCTGTTTTTGTTACAATGTTACAGGTGCTGCTTTGTGGGCGTGACAACAGGCTCCAAAACAGCTTGGCGAGGATTTGGGCCTGTGGAGAAAGCTGCTGGGGCTGTGGCTGAAGGAATCTACGCAACATATCAATAAGCGTGTATGTGAAGCAGTGCACATACATCGCCTGAGTCAGAAGTGGGTCATCCATCCTCCTTCAGGGCTGCTCTGTTTTCAGATGGTGGATACTTTGTGACACAAGGAACTAGGGCTGCTCAATTAATCGAATTTTAATCACGATTACGATCTGGGCTTTCAACGATCATTAAAAATGACTGAGCCGATTATTAGCCCCTCCCTAATTTATCCGCGACACCTTTAAGGCCGGTCCGTGAAAATATTGTCGGGCATAAACCGGTCCGTGGCGCAAAAAAGGTTGGAGACCGCTGATTAAGAGGACCCGAGGGAAGCTCGGAAAGCTAAGCAGAAGTTATTTGGAGAGTGACTGCCGTTGGTTGAAAAGAGAGTTTAAAAAAAAAAACTTCAGTGGTGTTGCACACTATTTTATATTATTTTTTAAAGTCATTGTTAACCCTTTAAAGCCGGTCAGAGCAGCACGCTCCGTTTTGCGTAACTATTTTTAAATCCCTGTAGAACCTGAACCGTGTAAGCTAGCGCAATAATTTGTTTTGCATATGAAACCGGAGGAGTTGTACTTACATCTGATGCCATCAGCTTGTCCTCGCTTGCAGGAACAAAAACATAATATTCCAGAAACACGCTTCGCCGTTCCTATCAGCTGTTCGTAACACTTCCCACAGTGAAATGATGCACATGCTGTTTTCTTTGCAAATTTGCATCATAGGATTGTTTTTTGTTTTTCCTGCAGTATATAAAAATTGCTGTATCTCCAAAATAAAACTATGAAGACACTCAAAATAAATTTCCTGTGGTGGGAAACTATTTTTTGCAACTTTATTGTATTTAAAGTTTTGAGGGATAAGCCTCTTAAATTTCTCCAAGTAGAAATATATGTAAACAAAACAAAAGCGATTTTCAATTTTTTTTGTAGTTTATTGCACTTTTTTGCAATTTATGTAATTACTATGGACTTAATACATACATATTATTAAAATATGGGCTATAACAGTTGTATTGATGTATAGCAACTTGAAATGCTCCCACAAATGGCACTACAGCATGTAAAAAAAATAATATAAGCTCTGGTGGACTTGGTTCTATAGTAGGTCTTAAAGGGTTAAATAAATATCGTCAAATAATCGTGATCTCAATTTCAGTGAAAATAATCGTGATTATCATTTTTGCCATAATCGAGCAGCCCTACAAGGAACCAAGAGGAAGGGGAAGAAATGAAGAGTTTGTGGAAAGACGTGATAGGATTTATTCTTTTTTTTTTTTTTTAGATCAGTAATATTTGCACTGGAATAATCATGTTTGAGAAATCTGAATGCTCATTTTCCTTCACAGTGTTTAAGATTAAATTTAAAGATTAAGTTTGAAAGTTAAAATAGCTATAAAGGGTACAGCTAATTCATCTCGTTTTTAAGGTAATTTCAGTCTTTGATTTTATTGAAATACAACACTCTTTCCAATTACAAAGCTGTGCCATCTTAAACTTAACTTCCCACAATGTGCCTCTTCCAAGATCCCTTACTTGTTTATTTAGACCTAAATCTGTAAAAGACAAATCTCCTACTGTACTTAGACTCCACGGTTATAAAATCAAGATTCAGAAACACTTCAGGGGTTTTTTCTGGCTTAGAATGTGCCCTGGTCCACATTCATTACAGTGCCGTTGATTTTTCTCTGGCTGTGACTAAGATGTAATTTTATTGCCAAATGTAATCGGCTGAGCAACTTCCCATTTGCCAGAGTCGGTGTGTGGCCTGTGTGTGTGGGCCCCGAGCCCTCATCTCCAGAGGAGGGAAACTAAAAGGTATGATTTTGGTAATAGCGTACTGACTGTGTGGCAAATATGCACACCTAAGCCGCAGCTGTTGTCTGCTGCTCAAGCTGTTGTCTCACCGTTATGGAAATAGCCCAAGCAGTGTTAGTCAGCGTCTGAATCCTGCTCAGTCCACCTCATGGCTTCCTGACAGTCTACCATCACTTGCCCTTGACAAGCGTTCCTGAGCCAAGAGTGGGAAATGTTTCCCGTTAACTTTGCAGTGGCGTCACCACCGTTTATGAGGGAAACGTGAATAAACTCACGTCGTCCTGCGAGACTCCTGGAAAAGAAGAGTCTCTCCCATTTTAATAAACTGCACAATCAAAGGCAGTTCCTGCATTAAAAATAATGCAATCACAGCCAGCTGTTACACTTTTATCTGTTAGCACTTCATAGAGGCTTAGATTGACCTACCTCACTTTTATGTGTACATAATCTGACATGGTAAAATGGGAAAGCATGCTTCTCTATTTTATTAGATTTTTGGCCAAATTAATGCTATTAGTTGTATCACAAGAGACCATGAAACACATTATAATATATAACAACTAAAACTTTTAACAATAATATAACATCGAGGTGATGATGGGTACTGGGACTGACATTAAAAAAAAGGAAAAAAAAGAAACTTCTCAAAAATTATAATCGTCCATAGTAATAGATGTGTTATATGTTTTAGAGTGTTTGATTCTTGAAATGATTGCTCTAA
Source organism: Aulonocara stuartgranti (assembly GCF_965226115.1). NCBI lineage: Eukaryota > Metazoa > Chordata > Actinopteri > Cichliformes > Cichlidae > Aulonocara > Aulonocara stuartgranti. The sequence continues at coordinate 6,619,257 of NC_138951.1, read as the reverse complement.
AATGTTGTGCAGATATGAAAGTTGTACAATTACTACAGGAAACTATTAACAATAGTTTCAGTTAAAGGTTAACCGAAACGAAAACACGTACACGAGTGTCAACAATTGACTTCCGTTTATGCCAAATAAGCGAAATTTTATTTTTCCCGCAGTACCTGAAATAAACATATGCTAGTCACTAGGTGCACGCTCTTCCAAAAATGTATAAATTTGGAATTAAGCTTTAACACACGTTTTAACAGCGTAACGAGACACTACGGCCTCTCTTCTTTCAATGCAAGGGCACAACGACAGTTGTCCTTTTAAAACTCCTCCTAACTCACTTCCTCGTAGGCGACCGTGCACGAGACTTCATAACAACAAACTCGTGCCACGTTAAGGAGTTAAAACTAGCATTACGGCTGCTGCGAATAGCCTGCGCAGATTTCCAAATGTCCCGAATAAATTAGCGCTCGGTCTGCAGCTTGACAAAGTTTGTACAAGTACGGGGCAGCCATGGTCATGGCAGGCACGTCAGCACGCCGCTGCGCAGGATTTTTCACGTTCAGCTGGTTTGAGGCTGAAGCGACGAGAAGCGGACGAGGCCAACCAAAAATATACTTGACTGCGTACATAATAATTAGCAGCTAATGCACGATAGGTACTCACCAGCAGCTGTCGTGTGGGCTCTTTGCTGGTTTCCCCAAGTCTTATCAGATAAAGTGGCCCGCCTATGGAGAGTCAAAGCAGCCGATGTTTATTTGAGCTGCAGCAGCACTTTCCCGAGGATACTCTTTATCTTGGGAAACGGTGTGCTAACAGCAGGAGCTAAAGGTTATTAGCCGCCCTCCTCCTCCTGCTGCTGCTGCTACTGCTGGTAGCGTTTAATCCAGTTTGTCTCCCTCTCTCTCCACCATGAGGTCAAACCATATTTACCAACTTCTCAACACCAAGAACGGTGCGATGACGTAACCCGCTCGTGTGTCGTGCAGCGATAATGAGGAACGCACACACTAAGTCGAAATTTACCACATACAAGAAGGACGTACCAGAGTCCTTCTAGACTTTGGGGGGCTGGAGGGGCGGGACATGTACAACCACCATGTTTATTTTTCGGGGGTCCTCCTGCTTTATTATCAAAAGCTATGTACTGAAGCTAAATTGACATAACTTTAGCTTTACAAGACTCTGGTTTTTCTCCTCCCTCGCTCCGTCCCGCTCTCTACTCCTATTGGTCCTCCGCCGTCTGTTGACAACACAAGCAACGGTTGTTTGACGGGAGGCGGAGTTTAAAGGCGCGTGCTGATTGGTTTATCACGGAGAAAAACAAAGTGACGGTTAGATGTGACCACCGCCTGATTTGTAGCTGAGTTTACTGATAACAAGTTTAACTTTTACAAGGCGGGGTGGCGGCGTGGATAAAAGACTAATTCCACAAAGGTGTCAGCTATATAAACAAAAATACAGCCCTCGATGGTGAAATGGGCCTGTGCTTCCCTCTACTGTTGGTAAGAGGACGGTACCTTACTGGAGCGGCCATGTTTAATTAAATAAAAAATGTTCTGATTGGACCATTACATTGAAATGTCTAGCAGAAGAAAATAACTTCGAAGCAGTCTTTACTCAAAACAACAATAACGACACAAACCCAAACAAAAACATGTACACGCACGTTTCTTTTTCAATTACAGGGATGTTATTGTTTCCCCTGCAGTTTCGATATTGGGACAGCAGAGGGCACCGCAGAGCTACACAGCTCGTGTGACTAAAGGTTTTATAAGTTGTAATCACTTTCTAGACTCAATAAATTCACTTGTCCTCTATAGTGAACATATGATATATGAGACCAGGATGTAGACAAATTAAATATTCCACCTTGCATTCCAGTGCGGAATATGGGAAATAAGCTTGCTGTGAAACTCAAGCCAGATTTTATGACACAGATACACAACAAATGCAAGGAAAGAATTTGATGTCCCAGAAGTTTTGAAAGAATTGAAAAAAGAAGACTCACAGAGGCTTGTCTTTTTCACCCCTAACCTTAATAAAAGTGGAAGGGGGGGGGGAACCCCACATCAACCTCATCAACATCTCTGTTCAGAAGGTCCCATGAATCATTGCCTTTCTTTCCCACCAACTCCAGACGTGGCTGCTGTTGTGGACAGGTGTGATTTGAATGGCAAATTACCCTCATGCAAACACAACAATTAATGTGGTCAAAGAGAAGCTGCAGCTTGAGGTCGCTGTTGGCTTCCTGAGGATGGGCCACAGGAAAAACTATCCTTGTGCTGTCAGCTTACATACCAACCCATGCCATAGATAGGCAGATAGAGAAAGTGTCTTTTGACCTGTCTCCCTCCCCTCACCCCAATCAGTCACGATAGATAGATAGATAGATAGATAGATAGATAGATAGGCTTACAAAGATTAATAGAAATCACACATGAACACATTGTTCTTTCACCAAAAAATTCATTTTTCAAAGGAACAACCCAAATAAATACAGAAGCCGGCAAAGCCAGAACAATAGGATGCCTACTTACAAATGACTGTAGGTGCACAAAGGGGAGCAAAAGCAATAGTTTAGATGGTCTTAAAGGAATAGTTGCTGGCCCTTTTGGCAGCTAGTTAGCTTAGCTTAGCAAAAGGAAAAAGAACAGCTCGTCTCATCCCTGTGCAAAAACGGCAACATCTAAAACTGACAAACACACAAGTTTTATCTTAATCTTGATTGTTTAACCAAGGAACATTTCCCCCTATTTCTAGTTTTTTTGCTAAGCTACACTAGCCAACTGCTGGTAGACATTTTCACATTTAGCACACAAACAGAGAGTGGTGTCCATCTCTTCCTCAACTACATAACAACATTTCCCCACATGCCCAACTATTTCTTTAAGAAGGCACTGCATTAGGATTGTAGTCTCTTTCCTCATCTACTTTCACTGCAAACTTTAACCGAAAACCATGGCATTTTAAATTCATGGTACATTACAGAAACTGTTTAAGTATTACTTTTCATCATGAATGTGTTACATTATAAGACATTTTTCTCTTTCGTCCTCATCTGGTATGACGGTATTCCCCCTCAGGAGGACATGGCTCACTTAGTCAGATACTATAAACCTTTTTCAAGTTCAAATATAGGTTGTCAACAATGTCAGCAGTCTGCCCTACAGTTTGAGTTTTACTCATAATGCAACACAAGCTTGAGGACAAAACCCAAAAACAGTCATAAATTTCAAAATGTCATGGTATCCATTGATTTAAAACAAAGATTTAAATAGAAACAGAACAAGCTACAACTTAAGAACAAACCTTTCAAAGGGATAATAAACATGCACTCGTGAGAGGCTAAAGCACAGAAGCCCACATTTAAGACTAAGAGCAAACAACGCTTAAAAAGAACAGATTTTCACTCGTCTGACTTGGATTTGTAATATTAAGGCACTATATAGCTTAAATAAGATTGTTCATGGCTGTTAAGTGTTCAACAGGAGTCAACTAAAATAATGTTACAATAAAAAAAAATGGAAAAAAGTTAAAACTACATCAAACAAAATAAATCTTACTGTACAGAGTGAGAAGGCTGATAAGTGTTTGGCCACTGAAGTCAAATGAACTAAAGTTATGTTACATATGAAACAATATCCTCCGTCGCATTACTTTCTGCTGTGAGATGAATTGTTTAGCTCCACCTGATTGCCTGTTATTGCCGGATTATTGTGGATAATCCAGCAATAACTGGCAAGGCTGCCACTGAAACTTATGCGAGCAGCCTACATGATCTAAATCCTCTCTAAGGCTTCGTGTGTAACGGGTAATTCTGAAGAGTGAAGCAGATAAAAGTACTACTATTCTTTCCACACATTTTAAAACTGTGATCTGATGAGTAAAAACACTCTTAACTATGTAATTCCTACTACTTGAAAGTGTAATGAAGGGAATATTTTCAAAGGAATGGCAATGTGATGGAGTTGTGGTCAAACGTGTAAAAAGAAAATCCTGTGAGAGTGACCTTAACTGTGTTAAGACGAAAAGCAATTTATCTTAAACTACAGCCAAATCAAGGCTTTAAAGGTGAAATGTGGACATTTTTAAAGCCACTACAGTTATTATGTGATTACAGCATCTTTCAAATAACTGGGGAAAAAAAATTAAAACCTTCACCAGGGGGCGTCAATGTCAGACATTTTTAAATTCCTCACATTCCTCACACAAAAGGATAACCCTCTTTATCATATATTTATATAAATTCTTGTAGCAATAACCACAATTTAAAGGAACAAAGCCAGAAAGATTTAGGGCATAAGAATTTTCTCTGTGCTCTTGTCCAGTCTGGAAGTACTGGAAGAGAAAGTAGCATGTAACTAATGCCGCCCTTTAAGGGGAATTCGTTCAGAGCACAGAGATATGGAAAATCACCTCTAAAAAAATTAAATTGATAGATAGATCCATAATTCTTTAAAAACTGAGAATTAATTTAGTTAAAAAATGTTTTAGGGGCCTTTGTAAATATAAAATTCAATCTTTTACATAGTAACGTTTAGCAGGAAACCTCAGGTGCAACAAAGAACGTTAATGATACCGTGTTTTCTGGTTTATGAGGAACTGAGACGTTGTTAATGTCATGAGTTCCACTTGTGCTTTTTCTGTCAAATGCACTATTAAGACCTCTTAAGAAGGCGAAGACAACAAAATAGAAGACTAAACTTTTGACGTTCTGAAGGTTATGTATGGATTCGGCCATGTTTTGGTTTTTTAATAATTGTGTTTCCAACATGAGAACAAGTGTCTGTGAAAGAGTTCTTGAGGAGGTCCCCAGAAGTGTTCCCCCGAGGACTGACGAATGAGTTGAAGTGGTTGTGTGTCCCGTCTTGATTAAAGGAAATCTCCTAAGCTTTATAAGTTCACCGTGGATGAAATGATATCCAGCAAACTATCGAGTCCAAAAAGGTAGCCGTCTTCTCTGTTCCCCTCCACCCAGGAAGCTCGGTGGGTCAGTTCCTTCCCCTCGGGGAGAGGTGTGGTTTTCCCAAAGTCAATCATCCAGACTTTGGCCTGTCCGTTACGGTCATGAACGAACAACAAGGAACTGCCGATGACCTGGCAAACACACAGAGAGGCACAGAGATGAATGAGATGAGAATACAGGAAATAAATAAATGTAAACAAGTTTCTTCTTTTATTAACACCCTACGTGTTTGTTTACGTCTTTTAGAAATCTCACTTCCTGTTTTGTGACATCAGTGTCCTTCATGTCAGCTAGTATTTATATTTGAATTTGGGTGTGTGTGTGTGAGAGAGTGAGCAGTCATGTTTCCTTAATAATTCAATTCAAGCTAAGATTGAACGTAAAATCAAATACAGGACTGGAGTATAGCCAATCTGAAAGTATGAGCTACGTGACATCTGAACATGTCTGAACTTGGACATTTACACAAATTGAGTGTGACAAACCCAACCTGTTTACAGCTTTATTATGTTAGTTAGTACATGTTAGTACATTTTGTTCAGAATTTCTTGCTTTTTGATCATAAAATTCCTTACAGAATAAACAAATACACGGTGCAGGCAATAGAAAACACCATAAATAAATGTATATGCACTCAGAACTCACATATTTGTATATGAAAAAATGTATACAAATAAACTAACTAGTGTGCCCTTACCTCATGAGTTTTGAAGAATGGGGAGATCTCCAGAGTGGCTCTTATTTCCTGCAGCCGAGACAGATAGATATTCTGAAAAACAGAACAACAAAAAAAAAACAAGCTTTAATGGCACGTTCCAACAAACCGTTAGTATTTTTTATCTGGCAGATCTGAGCTGTGTTTGTATGTGTTCAGTTTATTTCAATGATGTAAACAATATACAGAAGTACATTTAGGAAAGAAACGAAAAAAAGTGCAATACAAAATACACTTCGATATCGCTTCAGCTATTCTGATTCAGTTATATATCGAAACAAAGTGGGAAGAAGTGCAGAATATGGAGCGATGTACAGTCTAATACCTGCTTTTAATTGTTTAGTAAGCTGTTGTGGGTATTGTGCACACATTTCTATGTAACCTCTAGTCTTGAATTAAAAAATGCTCGGACTGGTTATGTGTTTTACAGCTTGGTTTAAGGTTAGGTTTACATTGTGGTTATGGTTTTGGTAAGATTCCAGGAAATGAATGTAAGTCAATGTTATGCCCTCTGCAGTGATGCGTGAGTGTGTGAGTATTACCCATGTGGTAATTAAACAGTATTCAAGGCCACTGACGCACATTCAGTAAACCAGACAAACACACTCACCAGTATATCCTTGTTTCCTTTTACAAAGTCGTGGAAGGCCGCCGTAACTTGTTCTCTCGTCTTTGTCTTCTTAAAATCTCTGTTCACCGTCCCGTCCTCCTTCTGCAGAGGAGAGGGTTAGCATGAAAACTGGCTTAATGAGAAAGTTCGACATTAGTTTTATTAGCATCAATAGCATATGACAAAAAACCTTTGGGGAAAATACAAGATAAACTGTTTAAGATGACTTTTCTATCCAATACTGAACTAGACGTACTGAAGGGAAGAAAGGCGCACAGGAGATGAAAGAAAGGGATGAAAGGGGGGGACGGAAGAAAGGATGGACAAGAAAAGCAGAGCAAACAATTTGCGGAGGAAAGGAAGCAGTGGGATATTTATAGAGGCTTAACCTTAAAGTAGCAAAAGGTCTTTGAGTCTTTTGAGAAAAACCCTCTTAGCGTAATTTCTGGAGTTGTTTGACAAACAATACAGCAACAAATAATGTTTCAGTTAATTCTAAATCCATACACTCTCATGAACATGTGACAAATGACCTGTAACAGTCATCCAGTTACTGTTACAGGTAACAAAAAGTAACAAAAATATATAAAATCAAAGTGTAAATTCAATGTATACCAATTAAGTAAAATGAATTTGAACAGATTACATTAAACATAAAATTTTACACTGTACCGATGGAAAATTAAATGTAATCCAGTTACTTAAAGTCAGCATTTTGTGTGTGAATATTTCTGAGGGTAAGCTTCACTTTCAGTATGTACTTTTATGTCACTGCATATGAAACCTGATGGGTAAACCAACTACTTAGATAATTTGTGCTCTTTCCATTTAAGTTGCTTTTTAACTGCCATTTGCGGGTTTTTGAAAGTTTTGAAAGTCATAGGCTAAAACACAAGCTTCTATTTAAAAATAGTCTTTTCTGGGGGCAGCAGCATTGGGGGGAGTGGAAGGTGGCGATGTGGTTTGTTGCAAGCTAAAAAAAAAAAGACATCTAAAAAACTGCCACGCGCTAATTTTCTGTTGGTCGACCGATTAAATAATTGTGTCAGCTATTACACCCTTTACCTTTATGTAGTCACATACAAGCTGCAGTTCTGACTGCCAGTTTAAGAATTCTGCACATGAACTGAGAGCCGCAAAAGAGAAATGCACACATCAAACATTTTTGTTCAGTTTTTGTAGTAGTAAAGTCTGTAGAAGAAGATCAACCAGTTTGTTAAGTTAGGAATAAATTAGCTTTTTCTTATTTTGCTTGCTGCCAGGCAACAAGATACTATTTAGAGACAAAACTTCTTTTCCCTTTACTGTTCAAGTCTGGGTACAGAAAACACACACACACACACACACACACACACACACACACACACACACACACACACACACACACACGCACACATACATTATACCTAATTATCCCATTTTCACATATTTAATAGAGACAAGTTGACACAGACACATTCCCATTTGCAAAGAGAGGCAGTGAAGCGCAGTCAGATGCAGTACTTCTAGCGCACACACACACACACACACACACACACACACACATTTCTGTTTCTGGGGGATAACCCTTAGAGTCATGGCAACAGACCACCGGGAGGCTGTGAATGTCCTTATATAGCCACATCCCTCAAGGAGACAAAGATTTGTGTGAGTGTGTGTGTGTGTTTGAGCTCATACAATGTCACTTCCAGATGCTGAGGCCTATAAAGCTGTCACAGACAGGCCGTATGTGCAACAAAGGCATTCATGCACAAACATATACTTGAGAGGAAGTTTCTGGTCAAACAGGAAGTTAGATCATGACCCTGGGAGATAGACGCACACAAGATCCTAAAATAGAAACACACAGAGAACTGGAAGAAAAGAGGGAAGGAAGCCCCCCCCCCCAGTCTCACCCGCACACCCACGCACACCCACACACAGTCTTACCTTGACCCCCTCTATCCTAAATCCCAGGGTTGCTGTTGAGCTAATAGTCTCTCTCCACTGCATGTATCTGGGTTTGGTCACTGCCTTCTTGTCATTTTCCTCAATTGTAGGTGCAGCAGGATCAACTTCAATCATTTTCTGATACATGTCAGGTCTTGGAGAGGGTTTCTTGCGAGCCTTGGTCAGCTCTTCCTCAAGGTAGGTCCTGAAGCACAAAAAAAAAAAACACCGCACAGGTGATGAGTGGTGAAAGGAAGAGGAGGAGATAGGTAGGCAAGAGATGAGAGGTAGGCGGCAAAAAAGAGAGGAGGAGGATGATCTGTTTCCAAATAACATGACACAGCTGTTTGGAAGGAGTTTTCCTCACAGATATTTGCAGCAAAATTTACAGCTGATATCTTATTTTTCATCAGCCTTATCTGTCATTTTACTTTCCAAGGGTTATAAACACTTGACATGTGCAAGAATCATTGACATGTTAGCCCTTTTTGTGAAGAAACAGGAGCTCTTTAATTGAAATGATCTCATTTATATAAAAACAACCATGGTTAGCCAAATCTATCGAAAAATAAAAAAGGAAGAGAAATGGTAAAATTAAACCAACTGATCAGACTTTGTGTACAAAAAGGGAGCATTACAGATATTTCTGATGGTGTTACAACCTAATACAGTTGTTATTTTGTAAGTATAAAGGTTATAATAACTGCTACAACATTAACCATTTATAATCTCTAAACTGATACAGTTTAGATATATATGGATGGATATTAGGGCTGCTCAATTAATCGAATTTTAATCACGATTACGATCTGGGCTTTCAACGATCATTAAAAATGACTGAGCCGATTATTAGCCCCTCCCTAATTTATCCGCGACACCTTAAAGGCCGGTCCGTGAAAATATTGTCGGGCATAAACCGGTCCGTGGCGCAAAAAAGGTTGGAGACCGCTGATTAAGAGGACCCGAGGGAAGCTCGGAAAGCTAAGCAGAAGTTATTTGGAGAGTGACTGCCGTTGGTTGAAAAGAGAGTTTAAAAAAAAAAACTTCAGTGGTGTTGCACACTATTTTATATTATTTTTTAAAGTCATTGTTAACCCTTTAAAGCCGGTCAGAGCAGCACGCTCCGTTTTGCGTAACTATTTTTAAATCCCTGTAGAACCTGGACAGTGTAAGCCAGAGGTGGGACCAAGTCATTGTTTTGCAAGTCTCAAGTAAGTCTCAAGTCTTTATCCTCAAGTCTCAAGTCAAGTCTCAAGTAATGTCAGGCAAGTCAGAGTCGAGTCTCAAGTCACTGGTGTAAAAGTCCGAGTCAAGTCACAAGTCTGAAATTTTGAATTTCAAGTCCTTTCGAGTCTTTAAAAAAAAAAAAAAAAAAAAACGAAAAAATAATGTTGCAGTTATATGCTAAATGTAAATATTAGACCATGTAATTTTAAAATCTGTGTTTTTCTCAACACATGACAAAATAGTGAACTTAGAAAATATACACAAATTGTGAAATTGCACCTCTTTAAAATGCAGCTCAATTAAACCTAGCTCCAAGAATAGTTTTCACCGACAGTTCTGAGATAAGCTGCATGTTATTCTTGGATGCGCTTGTAGGACCAGCTTTAAAATCGCATGACAAAAATATCATACACATTAAAAAAAACTGTATCACCAACGTAGCCTGGACAACATTTGCTAGTTAGATGAAGTCAGCTATCTCATCTTAGCATATTTATATGCATATTTATAATCATACGGTTCTTGGAGTGAGTGCATACACTCATGAAGTTTAGTAACTTCAGGTCACTGCAACAAGCCCAGGTACAGTTTACCGACGGATGGGTGCAGGACCTTGAAACGCACCGTGTAGAACGAAAGACCATCGTACGTATCATAAGTTTACCAGTCTCACAAATTGTCGTCATAAATACACATTCGTTAACCGTTTATTAATAGGACCTTTGAGCTCAACGGTAATTAATTAGTAGTGGAAATAATTTCTGGTTCATCACAGAAATGTAGCAGTGACAATAATATTGTACGCTGTAATCGTACTGGGCAATTAGTGATACAAAAAACCTGTTTTATCCTGTGAATAAAAGTATATGTTTTTGTCAATGTACCATAATAACAGAAGCGAAACGCAATATTGTGTCAGGACAATTCACTATTTATGCACAATAAATAAAGGAGCATAGCGCGACAATTTCTGTTCAGCGCCAGACTTGCTTGTAACCTATATCACCAATTATGTTAAGAAAAATGACGTATTAACTACTAAAAAACACTGACCTTCGTGTAAATGCTTGGAGCAGACTAACCTGTGAGCTGGAGGGTTCTGGGACGTTATATTTGATCTTTGAATGGCTGCAATCCAGGCCATCCGTCGTCTTTGTTACTTCGGAAACATGGCTCGAACAATTTCTCTTCAACGACGTAATCCGATAACAACCGATCTCTTTACCCGTCGGCTTCCAGTGGCTGTCATGCGACCGGCTATTGCAGTTAATAATACAACAGCTTCTTGACATTTTTGTGTTTCTTTTTATCACTGTATAACTGATTTTAATTGAAAGCCTGCGTGCGCTAGTACCGCTTGCCACGAGTTCCCAGAATCCTTTGCGGTTCTACCCGTGAATGACGTCACATTTTCAATCTCTATATAATATGCATGTTAAATTTTATATTTGGGGTAAAATATCAAGTCTTTTCAAGTAAACCGGTTCAAGTCCAATTCAAGTCCCAAGTCATTGGTGTAAAAGTCCAAGTCAAGTCACAAGTCTTAGAACATTTTTTCAAGTCAAGTCTAAAGTCATAAAATTAATGACTCGAGTCTGACTCGAGTCCAAGTCATGTGACTCGAGTCCACACCTCTGGTGTAAGCTAGCGCAATAATTTGTTTTGCATATGAAACCGGAGGAGTTGTACTTACATCTGATGCCATCAGCTTGTCCTCGGTCACGGTTTCGTTCCACATATAGCTTTGCAAAAATTGCATAAAAAGCGCTTGCAGGAACAAAAACATAATATTCCAGAAACACGCTTTGCCGTTCCTATCAGCTGTTCGTAACACTTCCCACAGTGAAATGATGCACATGCTGTTTTCTTTGCAAATTTGCATCATAGGATTGTTTTTTGTTTTTCCTGCAGTATATAAAAATTGGTGTATCTCCAAAATAAAACTATGAAGACACTCAAAATAAATTTCCTGTTGTTGGAAACTATTTTTTCCAACTTTATTGTATTTAAAGTTTTGAGGGATAAACCTCTTAAATTTCTCCAAGTAGAAATATATGTAAACAAAACAAAAGCGATTTTCTATTTTTTTTGTAGTTTATTGCACTTTTTTGCAATTTATGTAATTACTATGGACTTAATGCATACATATTATTAAAATATGGGCTATAACAGTTGTATTGATGTATAGCAACTTGAAATGCTCCCACAAATGGCACTACAGCATGTAAAAAAAATAAAATAATATAAGCTCTGGTGGACTTGGTTCTATAGTAGGTCTTAAAGGGTTAAATAAATATCGTCAAATAATCGTGATCTCAATTTCAGTGAAAATAATCGTGATTATCATTTTTGCCATAATCGAGCAGCCCTAATGGATATATATGTAAGGTTCAAATAACCCTCACAAACAGGCCACAGCGTTAAAGCCATCACAGTTACTTATGTACGTGAAATATAATTAATCGCTTTATCCTCTCAGTCGCCGTGTTGTGTAAGGATGACTGTGTCACCATGCATTATTAATGTGTTCTCTCACCTTACTCCCATCTTACAGTCCATCACACATGGGTAGTCAAACTCAGCCAGCAGATCCTCCATCTGGTTGTATTTCTGGCCGTCTTTCTCTACGTCTCCATGGTAACCAGGGACGTAGGGGCGAAGCACGTCCTTCATCAGGAGGGACAAGCAGCGCTGCTCACATTCACAGTGTTTCTAAAAGATACCATTAAGGAATCAGCGTTTTATGCTCTGCGCTGCAGATCATTCAGTATGAAGATTTTTAAAGTCAGAGTGGATTTTAAACAGATTTTTGCGCAGTGACACAGAGCTGCTTAAGGGGCCGCTAAACGGTTGCTTACTTTTAATATCCGTCCATTTGCTCCCGCCTTGAAACTCCCTGTGAAAAGACAGAAATTCATTGTAAATGTGCAGAAAGAGTCCTGAGTAACTTGCTGTAGGTCATCGGGAGCAAGTGAGAGTAGAAGCTGTGACTCGTTTTACAAGTGAATGGACAAGACAGCAGTTCAAAAAAGATGTTTACAGATGTTTCCAGTAGAGACAGAGTGCAATTAAGTCCCACTCACACTGGAGGAGAAAACAATTATTGGCTTTGTGAAGTTGCCTCTTCTGTCAAATAGCAAAGAAAAAAGAAAAAAAAGGAACAATCCCTAAAAGCTGCAGTGTACAGGGATGCAAGAGCAATAGGAAACCCAGACAACCCAGACCAAATTTTTATAAATTACCAAATCAAAATCTTTAACCTTTAATGAGAAAAAAAACTGAGATGGGAAAGCCTGAGAATGAGAATGCTGCTTCCTACTGTTGTGATAATGATTTTGCCAAATGTCAGTTTTAGGCTGGCATATTTTTACAACTTAATCAGCACAAATATAACCAGCTACATGTATTTTGTTACCATTTTAGCCTTCAGATGTTTACTGCGTGCCCACGTTTTCCCCTCCACTAGCCTAGTTTTAGGAATGACACGTTGTGCACGATCTCTATTCCCAAGTATTCCCACAGACTCGTCCCCTGAGGGCCCTGACCACAAAGAGCCGGCTCCAACAAAGACAGATCTGCCTGTCTACATATTTTCTAAGAAAAACTGCGTCTGAGCCCACCACCGAGACAAAAAAACCCCTGGCCAGCTGACCACCAGCAAGTACGTATGACAGCGTGTGAAAGAGAATCCCCAAAATTAAAACTATATGAAGCCAAATTTTATAAAAAAAAATCAAATAGTATGCCTGATGAAAGTTGTATTCTAGAAGTGCTGATTTCATACGCTTAAATGGACAAGCCCCCAATGAGTTTGCTGTTTTAGTTCTGTATTTATTCAGAGAAACCTGTGTGTGTGTGTTCCTGTCTAGCTATCTTTGTGAGGACCGAAATCTGCATTCTACTATACTTGTAAGAACCAACAGTCACAAGTTTGAAGGCCTTTTTGAGGCTCAAAATGTGGTTTTAGTGTCAGGGTTACAATTAGGTTATGGTTAGGCATTTATTTTAAATGGTTAGGGTTAGGGTAAGGGGCTAGGGAAACCATTATGTCAACGAAGGTCCTCACTAAGATAGCTGAACAGGCTTCAGTGTGTGTGTGTGTGTGTGTGTGTGTGTGTGTGTGTGTCCTACCTGCATGCCCTGCCAGTTGGATCCATGGATATTTCTTCTTGAAGGACATGACAAACGGCGACCAGTGGACCATGTTTTTAATCTTCTTCCAAGACTTGTGCTGCAAACACAAACATGTACATTGTTGATTATTACTTACTTGGATGTGTTGCTTTCACATTCAGGAGGAATTCAGCCATAAGCTCTGCCACAAATGACTCGTGTACCATAAAGCTGCCTGCCTAAGTTCTTTATTTTAGTTAAGCTATTCATGATCACTAGCTCAAGGCTCTCCGACCTCAACCCGTTTAAACCAAACTCCACTGTTTGTAAAATGAGTGAGTGCAATATTAATATTTGCTCTTCTGCTTATGCAACTTTTGTAAAACATCAACTTCAGTCTACTTCAGTCTCAGAGGGACTGTACTGCAAGTTCTCCTCTAAACCTTTCGGGTGATCCAGTGTTTAATGACCGTGAGAAAAACAAGACTTTAAATCACATATGTGCACACATACCACACGCACGCACACACACACACACAGGCGGGTATCCCTGACCCTGGGGGAGCTGCATGGTTCTCCCACACTCGCTGTCATTCTTTTTTATTGCAGTGTTTTAGAACATTTTATCTAAACTCTGGAGGATTGGGCTGGGGTTTCCCCTAGTAACACACACACACACACACACACACACACACACACACACACACACACACACACACACACACACACACAGTGTTTCTCCAAAGGCTCTGCCTGTCCTTGGCAAGGACACATTGAACTGCGGGACTCCTGCCACACATAGAAACACACACGGACACTCATTCACAAAATGAGGCCTTCGGTCTCTGACACACACACACACACACACACACACACACACACACACACACACACACACACACACACACACACACACACACAGCTTTCTCAACATAAATATGTTTTCTCTGATCTGATTCATATCCATCGTTCCCTTTCTCTAGCTCTTAATCTTTGTGATAAAAAATGTCTTCCTTTCAACAGCAATATCCATATTTCAGCAGAAGAAGTAGCCATGTAGAAACATGTCAAAGAGTGGTGTTTAGGCCAAACAAGGGAAACTACAAGAAATACTTTACGAGTAAATGAACCACAGGTTATTGTCACTTTAAATGGCACTCTTAACCAAACCTCTCAAATCCATTTGAGCATGGATTTGACTAAAATACTCTTCATTTCTTGTCCTCTTATACTCAAGTAGATGTGCTAAACTTGCAGCCTGTTGCACCTCACTGAAATGACAAACTCTGGCTGAGTACAATCTTTTATGCTTGCAGCATTACATCAGATGGAAAAATTCCACGTCTTGTTCTGTGGGTTTGAACAACGCTTGGCTGTACCACACCGAGAGAGTAACAGAGAGACGCGGCAAAAAAAAAATCCAAAGGTTTTTATGGCATCTCTTCAAACGCAGTACAAACAGCCTATTCTCAAATAAATAACCTTCTATGATAAGATGCTTAGTTTTAAGAAATAACACAAAAAAACTGAAAACGTTCCACTGGTAAAGATGTGTCCTCTCTCACACAAGAAAGTTCAAACTGGTCTTGTGAAGGGGGGAAATAATCTTGTGTCAACAAATTACTGGAGAGGAGAAGAAGAGAAAGGCGAGAGAAGTAAGGAGAAGGATAAGATAAGAGAGAAGAAGACCATAGAAGGAGATATATAACCCCATGTCACATAATCTCGACCTGATGAAAATTCATCAGCTGATAGCATGACTATCTATGGTTAGATGCACGGACACACACAACTTCAGGCGCACACACTTTCTCCCTCCCTCCTGGCCTTACTGTCCGAGGCAGCGACGAGTCACATGAGGGGTTTTTGCTCTGCACCAGTGGAGGATCAAGAAAAAGAAATAACCTCACTCCCACTAAAAGTACAACTCTCACACATTCACATGTGTGTAGGTCAGCCGAAATGACTCTGAAGAGAGCAGCAAGGCTTGAGTCATCATCAGCACGATGAGACTTTTTGAAGCAGAAAGTTTAGTAGCGAGGTTTAGCCATTTCAGTGTGTTGTGCAATTTAAAGAAAAATGGAAAAGCCTCAGTATGATTCAAAGCAGACTAAAGGTGACATCGAACAGAACTCTGCATGTGTCAGGATATGTAAGTAAGACTAGACTGTCAACTTCAGAAAAATGGGTAAAAAAAACATTAATAATCACGAACACACTTGGTGGCCTGCACTTTGTAGACCACCAGCAAACGCCAAACAGAATGATAGTCCCCATCTCCTTTTTTCCCCACGCCACTTTTAGCCAGTTAGCGAGTGAGCTGCGGTGTCGGGCTCCAGCTCATAAGTAGCAAAGATCTGCATTTTTCTCCGTGACATCTTTCTACCACGTTGCCCACTGACAGCTTTGTGTGTGCGAGCTGTAGAGGGCAAGAGAGAGAGAGCAAGAAGGAGAAAGTCTGGAGCAACTCAAGTGTGAGTAATAACAGACATGGTTACCGTGTGCAGATTTACGAGCTACAGACATTTAAATTTCATCAGAAGAGGAGAGGGAGGTCTGTAAGACTAAAAACAAACTTCAGCCTGCAGCTATCACAGCGATAGTGCAGGTATATTATTGCACAATAAAGTTTAAAAGTGGAGTAGAGCTGTCAAGCATCACAAAACATGAACTAAGTCCAGCTATGAGAGCATTCTGCAGAAAGCCTTTACTCAAAAAGAGGCTGTATAGGTGAGAGTACCTGCTGCCGTTTGTGGCGGCGGTGGATGATGGCAATAATACAGATGGCTCCAACTGATAAAATAACACTCCATACCGAATACAGCCATGTAGACCACATCATGACCAATCATGTGCCACTCAGCTGGAAAAACCCTCGAGAACGATTATCCGTCCGGCTCTCCCGCAACACGCCCAAACTTGAGCTATCTGTGCCGAAAAACCGAGCACCTCAGGCTTGCATACTCCTCGTTCTACTCGTGCCCCCACAAGATGTACACATATATGTCTGTGTGTGTGTGTGTGGGGATAAACACTTGTAGATCATTTGTTTGGCAAAACAGAGGACAAACATAATCTGGACATGCAAATACCCACAAAGGTTGCAAAGGCACGGACAGAGTGTGCGTGATTGGAAGAGAGTCCGAGGGCAAAATCCTGGAAATGCAGAGAGGTTTCGTGGAAATTCAAAATAAACCTGCGCGTTGGTGTTTATCTGCTTTTAGTTGTTACGTGTGTCTGAACGCGTCATTGCGTAAACCTCTACGCTTGTCTTGAGGATGACACAAAGAAAGATTGTGACAGAAGCTGCAACAAGGGCTAAAATAAACTAAAGGAAACATCCTAAACAGCAGCTCCCACACACTCTGCGCCGAGCCGCTGAAGCTACTGCAATGCACCTTCATCCTGTAACTCAGCACTATTGGGTGCAGCAGAGTGTCACATTTGAATTTTACATGGCTAGTAAAAAGAAAACATGTAAATAAATCTGGACATTCTCTGTCTGTGATTATCTTCTGAAACAATAACTTACCAGCTGACAGATGAATATCACTTTTTATAAGCTATTTAGAAAGAGTTACTTTACAAAACTATTATATTTTTAATTAATAAGTTAACTGTTTCCTGAAATAGTGAAACTGTCTCACTGACAGTAAAATAATAAAAAAAATTACAACCAATTAGAACATAACAGATACAGATTAACCTCCAAAATGTTTGGCTTTTTCTTCATCATTTTTTCAGGGCAGATCATTTACACCAGGGGTGTCAAACATAAGGCACAGGAGCCAGAATGGTATAGACTGTCAACTGTATTTTCTTGAATTTTTTCCAGCTTTCCTGCTAATAAAGACCTCCAAGGCCATTTATATCACACCAAAGTAATACATTAACAATTAAATGGCAAAAAAGTCCCTGTTATCCACTATCTACTACAGAAATGTCTGCTTTTTAAAATGTGTCCACTGTAAAACAAATAAATAAACAAAAACAGAACGATTTTTGTGAATGAACTAGAACTTTCTGCTTTATAATTACAGGACAGTCTGAGCAACGAGCTACCTGAACCCTTTCTGTAAGTTTACACTTTTATCCCAAAGAATCAATTATCATGTTGTAAAACCATGCAGTTTAATTTATTAATGAGTAAGTTAAAGTACATTAAATGTAATTAAATGTGCAGTTAAACTTCTGATAGGAAGGGAAGTTTCAGTAGTCCGGCCCACTTAAGACGAAAGTGAGCCTGTAAATGAGTGTAAAGTGAGTTTGACATCCCTGACTTACACAGTTGATTAATTTGTATCTTCCTAATTGCCACAGCACTTATTTACACTGTCGTCCCTTTATAGCAAACCCAGCATGGTCTGCAAACTGTCCTACCTACTTTACAGCTTCATTGTTTAAACACTATGACGACCACTTTTGACAGACTTTGAAACTCCTCTGATGACTGTATGTGATCTATTAATACATGAAGCATTCATCTGGTAGTGTCGGTGTCTCTGGTTTTTTGTTCTGTTTTGTATGTGTGTGGTTTTCCGCACATTGTTTCATGCTTATATGCAAATTGCCAGTCACCAGATATGTACTGGAAGAAATGCATAAATCCTCTAGGAAAGGCACGTATTTTTAACTAACTGCAACCCGCATTTGACATAATATATTTAGTAAGGTTTAATTATCACTATTGTTTAATAAAATGGCCTTACTTAAGTATGCACTGGCGCTTATATAGCTCTTTTCTACTAAAACAATCAAAGCACTTATACAAGATGTCTCATTCACAGTCATGCTTTTATCTACGTCTAAGTGCTTTCTATCTAACATTCACACGTCGATGAATGCAAAGTGGAGAAACTCGGCCCAACGACACTTTAGCATTCAGATTGGAACAGCCAAACATCAAACCACCAACCTCCATCCTGAGCTGTCTTGAAAGTTCTGGCACCATGACTGCAGTCAGTAAATGTGTTGATGACCATCCCCGTGCAACATGTTACTACATGTTGCTCCCCTTTGCTCTCCCTTCCTACATTTCTGGTCAGAATTCGCTGTCTAAAGATAAGCATTCACAGGGGTGTGTTTTCGTGGGGAGGATCACACATTACTAAGAAACTGGATGCATGTTGGGCAAGATGATTATCAAGTACTCTCTGTCTTCTTCAACCTGATTGGATGAATGCCTTGCATGCACTCCTATTTTATGAAAATACTTCAGCAAAATAAGTTTTAAACAGCTGCTGAATATCTCTTTACTTTAAATGAACATCAGCCAGTTCAAATGCTGCTCGGCAATTTCCAGAGATCTTAACTTTGTGGGAATGGGGACTGGAGTGACTGAACGCTTTGGCGCTTAACCAAAATGCGTTGCACGGATGGCTCCGCAAATTAACTGGCAATGGGAAGGCTGGAAATAATGGATCCTGTGGACATACACGAACTTAAAGGCAAAGTTCCTACCCAAATTTAAATAAAAGCAGGAGCTGTAAGGGGAAACTTGAGCTGATCTCTTGAGTCATCAAAACAGCTTAATTGAGTTCTTAAAATGATTAAAGATTACTTGTACAAAGAAAACATCTCCCAACACTTTCCAGCAAAATCTCCACTTGTGTTTTATAAACAGTTTGTTGTGTTAAATAATGAATTTAGCTATAGATGCTAAATTTGGCCTATGTATTACACCAAAGCATGAGATGCAATAAACCAAAACAAACTGTGCACATTGTTACACCCGTGTTATTAAACGCAACCTATGGGTTTGCTACAAGTTTCCAAGTGTTCCCATGCTTGCCTCTGGCTGTTTGAAAAAGTACTTATGTTTGCACTTAATTTGTTTAAGTTTGCATTTTAAAAAAAATAAGGAAAATGAAGATGCGTGCTGCTTGCCAAATGCTCTCTGCTCACAAACCTCCCTGAGAGTCAACACGCTCATCTTCTCACTCTCTCCTATCTCCTGTCCCCAGACCAGCTGGATGACAAGGGGAGAGAGGGAGAACTAGTGAAGTTTCCATTGAGAGAGACAGAAAGAGAGAGAGAGAGAGAGAGAGAGAGAGAGAGAGAGAGAGAGAGAGAGAGAGAGAGAGAGAGAGAGATAGGGGAAATGGTAAGCGAAGGAACTTCTTGCAGACAGGAAGTGGGGGGGTTGCCGCTTGCCTCAGCGACAGTATTTTCCACATCCGCCGCTGACTACAAACAAAAAACGACAGAAAAAAATGGCCTTGCCCTCTGTAAACGCATGGACGTTTTATTGGCCTCTTGATTATCATGCCTACAAAATGTGCATCACGTTCCTCAGCACATGCGTGCAGACATGCTCTTGTGCAAAATTTGCATTAGGCAAGTGACTCCTATAGATTCTACAGCTGGAAAATTATTACACGCAGTATTAAAACAATTGTTGTTGCAAACCATACGCATAGATGATGTGGAAATTTGATATTTTTGTCTCGATCAGGAGGCCCAAGGTTATATAAGGCAACCAGATATCACTCATTTGCATGCAGGGAGTACAGAAAGAAGGGTGGAGAGTGATTTTTAAAAAAGCCTTGGGGGCAAAGGGTGACTCTGGGTTATAAATGTGTAATGTGAAGAAGCAGGGGAAACACTGATGCATGCTGATGTTTTCAACGGAGAGGCACTGAGGAAATAACAAGCCTGATATCGCTCACCACAAGGTCCCCTGCAGATACAAACACTCTAGCTGTCTGAGTCTGCAAACTTTAGAGGCACACACAGAGACTCACAAACACCACAATCACACTCACAAAATTAAACTGCTCAGAGTGTGATGCAGGCAAAACAACATGCTTGGAGAGAGCATGATAAATATCTTAGCAACCGAGGCTGGCCAGTGGAACAACAGCTTTGCAAAACTGACAGTGAGACAAAGGCGAGAAAAAGGGACACCTAAAAGAAAAAAGAAAGGCTTGATACTGTTCAGCTGGGTTGTAACTGAATGCTGCAGTCATAAGGAGACTTATTTCCAAATTGAGGTCAGTATGGAACATTAAAAAGCATATCTCTAGATCTAGGCTTCACTGTGAAACACCTCAAAATGTTTTCTCTTCTTTTTTTTTTTTTGGGGGGGGGGGGGGGGGGGGTTCTCAGTTTGCTTATGAAAACATGGTTTGTATGCAAGTATCAAATCTACAAGTACTCCTTCATGAGGTGTGCTCTACATCCCTTTTCTAATCATGTGTCAGAACCAGCAGGGGTTCCCCAGTGTGCTGGTATCCAAAGCTGACGATAACGCTCTGAGCCCAAATGTCAGCATCGGTAAGAGGAGTCTGACCTCTCCTCCACTGCCTAGAGCAAATCAAGTCTGCACATGCATGCTCCTTCACTCTCACAAAAAGCTCCAAATAAAGAATTGACCGGTGTTTCCCCTCTCAGACTTAACCAGGCAGGCATTCTGCAGCACACACCAAACTTACAGTCTCTGCCAAACACACACACTGTACAGCTGTGAGAGGGAAACTCGGTTTGACGTCACAGGGTTGCTAGGAAACTTACCGCCGTGGTAGTGAAGATTTTCCACTGCAGTACAAACACTGTGTGTGTGTGTGTGTGTGTGTGTGTGTGTGTGTGTGTGTGTGTGTGTGCGTGCCAATCAAATTGAGTTACAGTTGTGGACACAGAAATGAATTTTCTTTCAGTGCATTCCAACACATAAAAGCAAAAGTTTAGGGTTTTTGTTTTTTGGTATTGGGAGTGAGTTTCGATTCAAGGTTGGATTAACCAGGCATGGGAAAAATTTATGTTTGGGTCAGAGTGTGACAGCACTTTAAAGCATCAAGTAAAAGTTAGTTTAAGGTAGGCTTGTGAAGAAGAAAAAAAGAGTGCACAGTGTTGCATGAAAAGTATGTACAGCTAGTATCAGCCAGAAGAATTTGCAGTGTGTAGTGTGTACAGAGGGTGTGTCGATTAAAGCATCAGTGCATGTACATGTGTGTGTGTAGCTGTATCTGTGTGTGTGTGTTTAACAGTTTACAGATACAGCAGCATGGGCGTAGTCTTCATTCAAAAAGACATGTTTGTTTGCATATTGATCTGTTTAATTGCTACACCTTTTCAGCAAATGAGGACTGTGGTAAAAAATATGATGCAGTCAGAGCTTTACAGAGAGTAAATACGCACCATGAGTGACAACACACTGTCTGCATCATTTAAAGTGTGACTTTCATAAGTCCTGCCCCACTTCCGTTCCGCTGTAGCTTCTGCTCCACTTAACTTTAGTGTCTTACATCAGGCTTTACAGAAGCTGAGGCTGGAGTGTTCTCTACAGCTTTAACAAAACTCAAGCTCCTATTTTATTAAAAAATGGGGAGAAAAAAAATGAAAACATTTGTGTGTGTCAAAGGTAATTTTGCAAATTTAAATAGAGCTGTGAAAAACAAAAGACGCCCAAACTTTAAAACTTCACAGTAACAGTAAACACGGCAACATGCTGCATAGTTTATCTGCCATCTTACTCTCAGAATAACCGGCAATTTAAAGCTGTGGACTGGTAAAAGTTTTTAGGCCTGCCACTAACAATGAAGCTGCTTTCCATGTAAGAAAAGAAAAACAAAAGAGTGAAATTACACTCCAAACAGCCAAACAGTATTTTTTAAATTTTTGTTGTGATATCAAAGATGGCCGAAAATCTTAACTTTTAGGCGCAGGAACATTCAAAATGTTTAATGATTAATAAACAATGGAAATATTTAACTTTTACCCTGACCAAAATAGCAGGGTTTTACTTTTCTGTAGCTGTTGTAATATCAAGTTCATATTTTCATTAAATCGATCATTAGGATCATTTGAACCGGCGTCTAAATCGATGCCATGATTCTTACTGATGCACACAATTTCAGTTTAACACTATTTAACCAAACTAGTTAGTTTTCACTTACATGTAAGTCTATCAAGATCTGTTTAGGTTTAAACTACTCTCATGTGGATTTTTAAAGAGAAGCAAACGACTGACTGTCACCCGAAGTAAGTCACTGGTGGCTTAATTTTTTATTCCACAGAGCTCAACTGAAATCTTACAGAAAGAAAAAAGGTGCTGATGCCAATCTATGGCAGGTGTCCTTTTGTGAGAAGTTAAGTAAAGCTATGGCAACGCTGGCAGCGCCTGCAGTGTGTGTCTTCTAACCTTGGAAAGATGCCCACCAGTGAAAAGATCAGCCAAACAGTGTCTATATATGGCTCTGTTCAGATTCCAACCCCTACCAGTTAAGCGTGAACTGACTTCATATAATCCAAAAGCTAACAGCAGAAGCACGTATTAATGAAAACAAAGGTGAATTCAGTGGTGAAGAATACAAATGCAGCTACATTTGAATACAGAGCATAAACTTTATCTGGGGTTAATCTATTCAAGGGGAGCACATTTGTGTCACACACAAACTTTCATTTTTAAAAAGCACGCATGAAATTTTATCATTTAAAAAAATCTCTTTTTGTAGATCTAGCAGTGCTGGTGCTACATTTAACTCTGAATCTATGAATTTCCTATTAGGGTTTCAAATCCTTTATTAATAATATCCCCAAACAATATCCGTGCAGTGTCGTTTCCTTTGGAAAATGCCACACAATGTGTATCCCTGCGCCAAGCTGCCATTAGAAGAAGGCTAAAAACGATTTTCCCTGTAAAGCCAGCTGAAAACAACATGGCTAATATGCAGTACACTTTGTACAACTTTTCCTGTCGTGCCCTTTTTTTCTGCTCTGTCTCTCTGCCAGTTTTACTGTCGAGCTCACTTTGTTTTTCGTTCTTTCTTATTCTCACAGTATCACTCCTCTTCTCTCTCTCCCTCTCCTCTCTCCTACATACCTCCCACACAAGCGAGCATGCTTTATGTGTTTCTGCACGTTTGCCTCTTGCACAGACTCACCAGGTTTCCTTAAAACTGTACGGATCAGGAACTGTGACAAAAACATGAATAACCCACACGTTTGACATATCTGCGCCATGAAGAGCTTCTGTCGCTTTCTCTGCCTGGATAAAACCAAAAACAATGACCGGAAATATGCAAAGAGCAATACAAACAATATTCAAATCCACAAGCCAAGATCACTTAAACAAATCGTTTGTAATGCGAGTCGGCTGGTGAGAGCTAGGATATTGGTTTCGGGTGGGGTCATTCGTTAAATATGCAAGAAAAAAAGAACGCATTTGCAAGTGAAAAATCTTTGGTCAATCTACCATCTCATTGATTTCATGCGGTAATATGGCTATACACTGAATATTTCAGTAGTTTTTCTGTTGCTGTTTTTAATATAAGCACTTCTTTCTGAAAGCCAGAAACCGATTTTTTAGCACTTATTAAGTGCTAAACAAGAGCCAGCTCTGGGACTGGCACACTGTGTAAGAAACATTAAAAGCAGTTATACAATCCTTCGTTAAGTCGTGTTTCAAAGCAGAAGTGAGATGGCCTTGTGAACCTTTGCTGGCTACAAATAAAAACACATCCGCCCACCCACCTACACACACACTACATACCCAATCAGGCCTCAGCCTCCTCTCTGAACTGCATCCAAGTGCAGGAAAAGCCTAAGTGTGTGTGACTAGCAACTTCTCCAGCTTTCCCTCATTTTGATCCCCCCCCCCCCCCCACACACACACACACAGACACAGGTTGGGGCACAGAGATAGCTTTGTTATCGTGAATGTCAAAAAATTACTCAGGCAGCGAGCACAGGCCAATTGATACAGAAGCACAGGGCAACATGCACAGGCACATTGAGGTGCACAAAATGAGCCATACAATGAGAGGCTTCTGGTTTAAGGTCGCACTCACGGGCCCCTTTGCTTTCATATAGGCATATTTTAATTGCACTGCAACACCCGAGTTATAAAGTTGCCTTTGGGCGAAGCCAAATGCACAGTCAGCAATGATGATGTTTTCTTCTTTTGATGACTAACGCTGATCCAATGTGCCATTTTTTCTGTTACTGTATTGTGAATGTAGTGATTGCATCATTCGGTGGGAGCCGATTATGATCGGTGTACGCAGTGATTGTTTACTACAGGCTTGTAAAAAGATTTGGGGAAAAAGCACACTGATAAGCATCATTTTTCAGGACAGTTGCCATTAGAGAGTCTCGCAGAAACAAACTCCTTCCAGGAAAAGATAAGCTACAACATCACATCAGCAGGTTTAGTGTTTCGTAACCTGTTGGACTTCCATTAAAAAAGAAGGAAAAGGAAACTACATGGTGGAGGAGATGCTCACATGCTAATATTAAAAAAGTAGTATGCTTACAGTGTTTCCATTCATACAAAGGACTGTATTTATTTTACTAAAGTCTCAAATCTGAAAAAATTTCACAACAACCAGCTTGATGCTTGATCTGAAAAAACAAACAAACCCCAAAACAAAACAACAAAAACAACAAAAAAAGCAGACCAATAGATACACCCAGCATTACCACAGTGCTACTCCTGGCATGGCTTAAAAATATTTTGAGATTATCTTTGTTGATACAGTCTCATTATTTTATTAGTGACAGTCATTTATCAAAAATGTTACAAAACTTTAGCTTTTCCATTATTTTCAAAAATTTTTAATGAAATGTTCATATTATTCACACAACTTAAAATTCAGTGCTTAACGTGATTTAAAAAAATCTCTGCTCCCCTGCAAGAAGCCAAAAAGGGACAAAATAGTTATTTCTTTTATTTATAGTTATTTACCTAATTAGTTTGAACTTGTCAGCAAACTACGAGTCTTTGTTCTCATTCTGCAATCCTTAATGACTGTGCCAGTTTCTTTCATAGTTTCTCGTCTATTACAGTGGGTGTGTTTCATGTGTGTGTGAGGGGGCAAGCAGAAACAGGGTGAAGAGAAGAAAGCAACAATGGAGCTAATCAGAAATTGTCGACTCTGACCACAATAATTGTTGCTGAACAAGTTTTAATTAGCCTAAAGCCAAAGCGGCGCCAACCCCAAACATCTGTAAGTCTGATGGGAGTGAAGCTGACCACACATGACGCTTAACAGCAGCTTAATTTCAAAAGCTCAAAAGTTCAAAGACAATCTGTTAAAAGAAAGGTGTGCAGAGTTAGCGCCATTGCAAACCATTTACTCTCAACAAAAGTAAGAAACCGAGGGCGGGGGGATACTACATTTTTCCTACATTTTCTCAACAAAGTTTGGCATGCTACAACTACACCACCAGTTTGTCAGTCAACAGTTCATAATCCTACATCCTACAGTATCCTTTCCTCCTAATCAAAAAGTTTTGCATTTTTTGTCATAGTCACTTACTGATACAGCTATATATAGTTGTTGAGAAAAGTGCAAACTTTCCAGCTTAGCTCATCCAACGGGAATGGTTGTGAGACCCTGACATGAAAGAATGCTGTGGTTATGAGCTAGTTAAGATCATACTCCACTGTGAGGTCAACAACACAACTTCCATAAAACTTACAACACCATCTTACAACATGCCAGGCAAGTCTTTTGGTTTCCTTTTGTGCATACAGCTTCTGTATGCAGCGCTACATGAATGGACAATCTCTGTGGTCAGACCTTCAGTTCACAGATCACACTTCAATTGTAGCGCTCAAGATGTTTGTTCCATTATGATGCATTAGCTAGGAAACTCAAGCTCTTTGAAGCATGCTTCAAATGACCAAAACCAGCGAGCCTCTGAATGGTTGGAAAGTCATTAAAATGATGGCGCCACTTGTATTAATTGTGATATGGCTGTAAGTATGTTGGTTCTTTGAGAGGAAGAACATTATTATCTGTTCCCTAGCTTTCAAGAAGAACCCATCCCTGACATTTCCTGTGTGCATTTCATGCGACAGTCTTATTAGAAGTTTCCAATTAAATCAGGTCCACTGAATAGCCAGCAGGCTGTAGATACAGTGACAAACAAGCTCAAATCTCAGATTTTGAATCCACTTACTGCTTTCTGCTGAGAACTGAGGAATGCAGGGTTGAGAAGCTGTTCTCCTTTCTCCGTATCACTGGAAATATCCTCCTCCGACTCCTCCCACGAAGAGGAGAAACCGGCTGAGGAGGCAGAGGACGATGACAGCTTCCTGAGAGAACGAGTGGAGTTTGGCACGGGGCTAGAACTGGGGCTAGGCGAGCAGCTTCGCCCCTGGTCTGAGCAGGAGCCTTCAGAAGTTTGAGGCTGGTTTTCCAAACCGTGGTCAGTTACTATGACGGCAGGGATGGTAGAGTGGTTTGAGGTGTGCTCGGTCATGTCGAGCAAACAAGGGGTGCTCTCGCTGCTTTGTGCCTGGGACATTTCAGGATTAACCTCCAACGTGTGTCCTTCTGGCTGGAGCAGCATTTTAGTACACAACAGGTCCTCTTTCTGATCCATCAGATCTCTTTCATCTCCGAACAGTTGCTTGCTCTCTGTTTCCATGTCCCTCAGTACTTCTCCCTCTTTTTTCTCTGTGTCTGTCATTCGATCTTTATCAAATGTCTCAAGAAAACCTTTATCAAACAGTCCATCTAAACAGGGAGTTTGCTTTAATGTTTCTGAAAGGCAGTCATTTTGTTTAATCAGTGTCTTGTTGTCTGTATTTGATTTAGTGCTGCTGCTGTCCCTCTCACCATCACTCTTTCCTTCTTCGCTTCTTTCTCCTTCCTTTGTTTCTTCATCCCTTTCTCTCCCATTTTGGACAACAGAGGGGGCTTTAATTTCTTGTGGGTGAGTCATTAGGTGATCCAGAGCTGTGTTTCCTTTGCCAGGATCAGAAGGAGTTTGTTGAGTCACTCGTCTGGGAGACCGAGGGCTGCGCTGGAGCTCACTATTAAGTACCTGGGCACGGATCCCGGAAATGTGGGCCTCAAAAATGCCAACTTTTCCCCTCACCTGCACAGAGAGAACATTGAAACTACGGTTTGATTGTCTTGGTCTTACTGCAGAGAATTATGCTTTGATGCATATTTGTGTTTTCAATATTTGGTTTAAATAGTTTAGGATTTCACAGGTGTAGCAGAGCTTTGGAAAATGTCAGAAAAATAAACAGAGAAGAAGTAATTGAAAAAATATCATAACAAAAAACACCAATATTAAGAAAACACAGCAGGAATGGCCCACGGCGCTCAAATTTTCCATCGCCTGGCATTAAACAGAGTACTTGAAAAATGGGCCACTGGCACGCTACAACTTCAGTGTGTGACTGTCTGCAGTTTCACAGTCAGTTCTAAAGTATGTTGGCATTCCCCTCAGTAAGAATAAGGAGAAAGAGGGTGAGGGAGCATAAATGTCAGGATGAATTTAAACCAACAAAAGTACTTTTGTTAAATTTGTATTGAAATCAAACTGAAAGAAATCTAATTCTGGTCCCTCTTTTGTTTAATCAGTGCACAGCAACCTCTAAAGAAGCCAAGTTGCGTAAACTCACAAGCTTCAACATATTATAGAGTGCCTATTTTCTTTAATAGTTTATGCATGATGAAAACCATTAAAAGTCTTAAATGGAAGTGGATTATATTACATAAAAGCTGTATTTGTTTTAGTAAATCCCACTAAGTTTTGCAACTTCTGTTTTCAGGAAGACCTGATGAAAAATCCTGTAACTGTTTTATTGAATGACATGCAGACAGCTTTTCGATATACATAAAAACACAAGGAAGAAACAGCTGAAAATGCATGTGGCCTACCTTTTACTTTTCACCCTCATCACCTACAGCTGTGTAAGAGTAGCTATGGTGGCATTGACGTGACTGCCCCAGCAAATCAAATTAAACCAGGAAATCCTTCTATTTTTTATTTAATTGCTTTGTTGCATAACTGCATTTTTTGGATGCAGACAGAAATGGTGGTAGATGTAGCAAGTATTCCTAAAAAGCTGATAAAACATGCTGAGAATGAGGATGGACATAATTGAAAAGCACAGGTCTGATCACCTCAACGTTCTGCAGCTCTCTGTGAATCTGCAGCAGCTGCGCTTGGCGTCTCCTCTCTTCTCGCTTCTCTCCTCCTCCCGTCTCTCGTCCCCTCTCCTCGTGGCCGTCTTCGTCCCCTCTATCTTCACCGCCAGGCGAGCTCAGGCGTCGGACTCGCTGGCCCACATTGACTCCTAGGAGCTCCGGGCTTCGCGGCGAGGGGGAGCGAGCGCGAGGTGTGGGGCTAGGCGAGCGCAAGGGTGAAGAAGGGAAGATAAAGGTTTGACCCAAGCCACGAGGGCTTGTCTAAAAGGAAAAAATACAAAATAAAACAACATGGGATTTACTAACAGGAAATGTAAAACAATATGAGCTGTACAATATATAAAATATAAATAATCTAAGCAGTTTCTATTTCGCATTCCCATACTGAACTACAACAAGTGGAAATTGTAGCATCAAGGTAAAACCTAGTGTAGTTTCAGTGAGCTAATTAAATTAATCTCAGTTGCATACCACTATTATCTATCTTACTGGCATAAGCTTTCAAGGTGTTTTACTGTTGCTCTAGTGCTTTTGTCTAGACAATAATCTACTAGAAAAAGCTGGAAAATACATGAACAGTCTCTTCAGATTTTGGTGGATGTGATGAACAGGCTACCTGTGGACTCGTTGGGCTGTAGAGACCTCCTCCCAGTAACTGGCAGTAGGTGCTCCGATCTGGAACTGGCAGCACAGGTCGGGCAGCTGGTGTGATTCGGGCTCGAGAGCTGGCACTAGAGGAGCCTGGCTGGGTGTGAAACTGATTACCACTGTGGAGATGTGATGTGGAGAGACGATAAGAGAGAGTTTATTTTTAGGTTAATGTGCTTCAATAGGTTGTAATTATATTAGTGACTAAATAGGACACATCAGTGAAACCTAGACTTGAAATAAAGAGGACATTCACTGACAGCATGCCCATTAAGTATGTGTCCCTTAAAGTTATTAATTGCTCTCTAATGGAGTACAAACAAAAAAAGAAATCCTGTTGGTCTGGTTTAACGGCTACATCAGCAGCTAAATATGTTTAAAGTATACAATTCCCATGCGAAAACGTTCTGGGAAATCTGTGTATTCTCTCAACTGTTAAAAGCAAATGAGACTTTTGAGAAATCCCATACCTGTTCATGACTCCGTTTAGGTTCAGGGCAGAGGCTGCCATCCCCGCGGCCAAGCCAGGGGCTTTGAGTGCTGGGTACACATCTGACAAGCTCCCCTGTAGCTACAGGGAGGTCTGGAGATCAGCTTTCAGTGGTTCCTCTGCATATAATCACAGAAAAATCTGTACCCAGTGCTAAAAAAAAGTCAAGAGAAGTTTGTTTTAGTATGTCAAAGCCCTGTTATGACTAAATATCAAAATAACAAACAGTCTTTAACATAATCCTTTGTACATAAAAGTCCCTTTCAAACACTGGGCCTCCGATTTTCCATTAGTAACTGTGTGATGGACAAAAAGCATAAAACAGAGAGAAAGTGAAGCAGATAAATGAAGGATAAATGCTGCAAGATAAAACATTTCAGTCACTGGATAAAATTTGCAGTTTTGGCTGTCAATGTTACAAAAATGCAGAGATTTTTATGGTGCTCATTTCAAAATTTGAAAAGCCAATTTATTCCAGAGTTCACAGCTCATCCATCAGGGCACTGATCTTTTTTACACCAGGTTTTCGTGCTACCGTATACAACTTTGTTATAAAAGGACCGGTGCCACAACTGCCAAAATTCCTCCCAATCAATCTCTCACTATTGTTTTGCTCTTCTCGGTGCTGCAGCACTTACACTTATTTGAGAAATGAGCTGCAGTCTAAACATGACATGACATTCCTTCAGGGGAGAGGCCTGCAGAAAAATTGCTGAACTGAGGAGACATATAAACCAGCCAACGTGGGAGAGTGAGAAATTATAGTTAAAATGATGGTGTCAGTGTTACAATCCAAAACACTTGTGCATAGTCCCCTTATTACCTGACAGTAATTAATTAAAGGTGTTCCAGAGTTCAGTTCCTCTTCTTTTTAAAATGATTTATAAAGAATCATATTATTTTAAACTAACTGTTAGAAACATGTTATTGTAAATAAATCAATATTCTACTGCTGATTCTTCTCAGCCTATTTAAATCCCATTATCATGATGTGACACACAGAAATGTGCTGTCACCGATTAGTACTTCTCTTTTTGCAGTGGTATTGGTTTTTGGTCCTGCACTCTGATTGGCCAAATTCAAAAAATAATAAAAACATTACAATATTGCAGAAACTGTGTATCTTCTGGTTTATTTTGATTTATTTTTTGCATAAAAAATAAATGTTAGATTCGTATACAAATTCTTTATTTTATTTCTAATGTAAAAATCATCTTACAAAGCCAACTAAGTATACTGACTTAGCATATATTAACTCACAGTTAACCTTGAACTCAAGAACAGAATAGGCTTTCTATTATATAATCTATTGTTTCAGTCACATACACCTCAATGCATGCAGTTAAGCTGCATAACAGCTTGTAGTTCCATGTCCTGCAGTGGAAAAAAAAGCCATGCAAATACTGTGCAACAGAAGTGTTTGATTTGGAGTGGTCAACTGCGCAGCGCTTTCAAACACGTCTAATTTCTCAGTGGCTCCTACTTTGTTTCAATTTTATTCAACATCATACTTTAAATTTCAAATGCTCAGCTTCAAGCGAGACTGATAAATGAGTGTAGATATTAAGTGTTTTTCCTTCTGCAGCTGAGCAAGATATTTTAGCAACAGTGAAATGGAATGTGGTCAGCCCAGGTAACATAGCTTAAAAGAGACAGAAACACACTGTATATTTTTCACACCAAACAACTAGTTTGCAGGTAAGAACACCCAGCTGAAGCCTGTATCTCTAACAATCTAGAGCTTTTCAGATCTTTTCAGTCAAGTTGGCTTCTCCCAAGCATAACAGGATTCTTGTTCTCGCCACCTTGCCAAAAACTGCCTTGGCATGAGTTTTGATTCCTGGTAAGTTAGACAGCAGTTTATGAACCAGGGGGTAAAGATGGGATTTCCTCGTTGGGTTGTGACGCAGTTAGATAGAGGCAGAAAACAATCTGAATGTCTCGCCTCTCGAGTACTTCACAAAAACCACCACTCCTACTTTTTCACACTGTTTAATCACTTGTCTGTGCTTTAGTCTTAGTGGAAGCAACACAAAGGCCCACAGGGGATGAGGGAAGTCTGAGAGGGAGACACGGAGACAGTGCAGGATTGATAAAAGAAGGAAGAGAAAGGGGGGAAAGAGAGGTCCTCACAGGCTATTTTGGTTGTCTTTTCTGAACCTCTCATGCAGAAGTAGGGGATTTACTTTCCATGAAACAGCTCGGAGTGAGTAATGAAAAGGCACTGGGCACCAGAAACTATTTTCACACTTGCAGATGTGTAGCTGAAACCCAAAAATCTATCTCCATCTCAGGACAACTCAAAATGTTTTGAATATTTAGCTTCGTGGGGTTTGTTGCCCCACTCGGACCATTTAAATTTAGACTGTTACTAAAAGAGAAATTAAAAAGTCTTAAACAACTGACTGACCGCTTCATAAAGTGGATCAAGGTGCTTCAAATGAGATGAGTCAGATCATATATAAAGCAAAATGCATCCATTGTGCCACAATGGCCTAAAAAAAGGGGCAGGGCATTTCCTGAAAGACAACATTCAACAGAAGAGAAATGAATTTGACAGCTACACTACAACATACTTTATTTCTTTAAACAAACCCTGTTGTCAATACACTCGCATTACCACACTTAAACCACTTCAGAGTGTTGTCAGTGCTTTAGCACAGCCTAATATCTCACACACACACACTGAGTGGGACTGCGCGAGCATTCAAACTGTCCGCTTGCCTACACAAGTGGGCAATAAACCTACATGCAATACACTAATAAAAAGGCAGCTGAAGGGAAAAAAAGTGTGGAACATGATGATGATGACGATGAACACTCCTTGGAATTTA
This sequence comes from Aulonocara stuartgranti, assembly GCF_965226115.1. Classification (NCBI taxonomy): domain Eukaryota; kingdom Metazoa; phylum Chordata; class Actinopteri; order Cichliformes; family Cichlidae; genus Aulonocara; species Aulonocara stuartgranti. The sequence goes on along the minus strand of NC_138951.1, from coordinate 6,586,849 downwards.
CAAGCAGATATTATCAGGATGGGTTTAACAAAGGTAAAAAGATGATATATTACAGTGACATCTGTTTCTTTGTGAGCTTTGCAGTGTTTACCCTTTTAAAACCTCTCTTTGGGTATTAGGATATTCTGGGCAATGTTACACTTCTACAGTTTATAGTAACTTTGAATGTTTATGTGACTGGTTTAAAAGGATTAAGCAGTACATAAGCAGCTTCTCTTTACAATACATCAACAGATAGATGGGTTTTCTAAATAAAACTGCACATATAACGATAGATGAGAGTGTCCATATCACACACTCCTAGCAGATGGAACACGCAGAGCTCAGTATCTCATTTTCAAAGGGCTTGAGTCAGAAAAATTATAAATAAACTGAGCTCCAGTGATCAGCAATTGTTCTAAAAATGAGGTATTTCTTAAAATTTAACTTTTGCTACCAGCTTCTCCAGTATGCTGATTTGCTATTTTACTGTTACACATTAAAGATAAGGGAATATGTGGGATTTTGGACTCTTGGGTGGGACAAAACAATCATTTATTTACACCAAGCAAATATTCAAGGGAAGGCAGACAGATTAATCAGTAATGAAATAAACTGTATAATCTAATGCTATTATTTATCTCGTAATAACTACTATTATACAAGCTATTGGGTTATATAGCCGCTCAAATTATGGATCTGCGTACAAATTGATAAAATTATTTATATAAGGGAATTTATTTATTTTTTAATCTGTCTGCTCTAGATTTATTTTAGAAGCAAAAGTTAATGACATTTAAAGGGTGGCCTATGTAAGGCACAGAAATGTGTATATAAAGACTTTAGAATTTTGTCTATTTAAAAAATGACTTTAACCACTTTTAAAGTCAGTGGCTGTATTTCAGTTTTCCATGAATGGTTACCTCTTGCAGTCATTGAAGGCTAGTCCAAAGCGATTAGATAAGGTATTTGCAATGATTCAGCTTTGATAATTGGGTCCATTTCTGGATTCAGCTCCCACAAAATGTTCTAAAACTCCAGGTTTGAAAACTCAACTTTAGCCTGCACGACGCTGCATAAAACACAAAATAAGGGCAAAGAAAGAAGAAAGCTTCCCCACGTTGGCTTGGCCTCTCAGCCCACCAAAGAGGATGCTACCTCTCCGTACCGAGGTGCTGGTATTAAACTGTAATAAAGCTACATCCAGTCACGGTGCTGCTGTGATGGAGGTCATGCCGGTGTTATCTTACCTCAGCCCTGTCCTCTCCAAAGCTGCTGCGGGACGCTTTAATCAGTCTGTGATATTACGGTCATCTCCAGCAGCAATATCTCGATGATGAGTCTTCGCTGTCTCTGAGTGTGACAATCGCAACAGCAAACGCACAAAGGCAGCACCAGTCTCTACTCCTGTCTCGTGCGGTTTGACTTTTTTTCCATGAACCAACTTCGACGCAAACGCCTTTTCACCAAAAAAACAAATTAAAAAAAACCCTCTTCAACAGAAGAAAAAAACTTTAAATGTCCTTTTCTTCTGTGAGCATCTGGTTGTTGGTGAAGAAGACTTTAAAGCATTTCAGAGTCGGTCCAGTTGAATTCCCGTCACGGCTTTGCTCTCAGGATAAGCACTTTCTGGTGAGGTTTCTGTTGTCATGTGTTGCTCGCTGCTCGTAGTAAAGCGCTGTTTGTCTGAGTGCTTGAAGCCGGAAGCAACCACGGAGTATCGCTCTCTCTCCCCTCTCTCTCTCTCCCTCTCCCTCACTCTCTCTCTCTCTCTCTCTCTCTCTCTCGGTTCACTGCAGGGCTAAAAACTGAAAAGCCGAACGCGAGCCGTGTTCTCTCGCTTTGTGGACGCACGTGCACTCCTGCGGGGAAACCCTCGTATAAATACTCACAAGCGCGCGTGCTGAAAGTTAATTAAAAGTAGCAGTAGCGGTGGATTTGAGTTAAAAGTGAGATACTGCTGACACCGCGGCTGTCGTCGTTATCTTGTAGGTTCTTCCATCTAATTCAAATTAGCTTTATTTGGCTTGACAGTGATTAAGGATATGCATGACTGCGCAAGCAAAGCAGGTAGCCTGCAGTATTTAGGAATCCAGTGTTTTGTGGTTATTACAGCAGGAAATATTGTTAGTGAAATGTGTAGGCTAGCTAAAATTAGCTGCAGTTCACAGACAGAATTACCCTGATCAGAGTGTAGTATTATTATAATATGGCCTTTAGTGTTACTACCCGTTTTTTACGAAACTATGGTAATGATACTTTATTAGAGCTGGGCACTTTATTAGGTTGTAAACCCTTAGAATTGCCTTCAGAACTGCCTTATTTCTTCATAGCAAAGATGCAACAGTGTTCTGAAAACATTCTTCAGAGATTTTGATCCATATTGACATGGTAGCATGACACAGTGCCTGCTCCCATTCCACCACATCCCAAAGGTCCTCTACTGGACTGAGGTGGAAGCACTGTGAAAGTACAATATGAGCTTAGTGACAGTAGGCATCAGAAACTGGTTACACTGTGGTCATAAAGCAACAATACTCAGGCACACTAATACACCACCAGCAGCACACTGAAGCGGTGATACAACTCAGGATGGATCCACGCTTTAATGTTGTTTATGCCAAATTCTGACCCAACTATCTGATTGTTGCTGCGGATTTCAAGACTCATCGAACAGGAGAGGCACCCGGTGTGGTCTTCTGCTGCTGTTGTCCATCTGTTTCAAGGTTCAAAATGTTGTGTGTTCAGAAGATGCTCTTCTGCATACTTTGATTGTAACCACTGGTTATTTGAAGCAGCCTGACCTTTCCCTCCTCACCTCTCTGGTATCAATGAGGAATTTTCATCATGAAATACTCAGACTAACTCATCCGACACAATCAAAGCCATTTAAATCATCTGTTATCCCCACTGTGATGCTCAGTTTGAACTTCAGCAGCTCGTCTGCCCCATGTCAACGTGCCTAAATGCATTGAGTCGCTGCTGTGGGATTGGCTGACTAAATATTTGCACTACCAAACAGTTTAACAGGTGTACCTAATAAATAGTCAGTGAATGTATATGTATGTGATCAGGGAGGGCATTGCTAATCTTGTCTGTTAGATGCGCACTTGTATAGCAGTGGAATATAAATTAAATCAGACTTGTTTCAAAATAACTCCCAGGTAATCAAGAGTAATTATTTGTGCCTCCCCCCACAGGCTGTACACAATACAAATGAAACTGCCAAAGTACATAATTGCATTACAAGCACGATCAAATCCGGCACACAGAATGGGTGTAAATGAAAACTGTGTAGGGCGTGCTAACCTTTTTGCAGCCTCTTTGAAATGTATTAATACAAATTTAAAAACAAAAGGCCCTGCACATCCACATGTGTGTTCTCAGTAATAATTGAATCATTAGTTACCTGGAACTGCCTGGAGCTTAAAAAGCCTAGTTATGTGATGATATATAGCTATAGTTATGTAAATTGTCCCACCCAAACAGGTGAAAAATAGCCAGCAGGAGAGGCAGGAACCTGTCAAATGAGCACAAGCGGGAATACACCATGAGAAGAGGTGTAATCACACAACGTAAGTGAGAAACACCTATGCAGCTCAAGTTGACCCTTCATCAGTCTGTCTCATATAATGAACATTGTACTCGTTGTGCTCACGTGCGACATTATTAGAAATGTAGCAACAGTTAAAAAGGGGATGATGAAGTTGTTTGGATGTACGGGATTGTTTCTGTGCCTGTTGTGAATCTGTTTACTCTCTGTTTGGATGCCAGGATAAAGAGTCGTGCTGGAAATTGTTGATTTGAATGTGGTCTGTGATGCAAGAGCAGTAAAATGAATTCTCCAACCACAGAGGACAATACAGCAGCGCCGTGAGTGACCGAGGTAGCACGAAAGTTTAGTTCACCAAGACATTGAAAAATCAGTTAATTAAGAAATATCTCATTATGTTTGATACCGAAGTTAATGTTGCCATGCTGTAGAAGGAATGTGTAGCTCAGAGGATCAGCAGTATCTGTACTTTAAACAACAAGTCGCATGTGGATGGGCCTTCAGCAGTAGATGTTGCTTTTCCCAGATTGTTTTGTTGTCATTGTTTTTAATCAGGGGTTGAGATCCTGATAACAAGCAGCTTGGCAGTTTCATCGGGAGTCCTGCTCTGATTGTGAATTTCATCAATACTGACACACCTCTACAAAACTATGTACTGCATATAGCCATCAGTATAAAGGCTCAGTAGCTGTAGTATTTCAATAGCTCATTAGTTTGTTGCCAGTTTTTCCAGTTACAGTTTAACCTTGTCTTAGTTGGAATATGCAGGGCGAGGTGGAAAATGCTGTGCTGTGTTTTTATCTTCTTTGCTATAATTTGGCCTTGAGCTTGAACCAAGTGAAAACAAAGCTCTATATTAGCTTCCTAAGATGTTTATCAACACATAGATTTCAATCAGTACAATCAGATGTCAGGTACCAGAATTTTAAACATTTTTTCTTATCACAGGGGCGTAGTATGAAAACATTAATGTTGGTTAGGGTGTCATATGGAGATAATTGGTCACAGTATCAAACTGTGGTTAGACAGGTTTCTTATCCTAATCCTAGTCTTGTCCTGGTATGAAATGCTTGAAATATTTCACATTTTTTCCAGGAAGGCTTAAGTGGGACTTTGTGTAGAGTGCAGAAGAATGAAAAACCCAAACAAGTCCAACGTGTTTCCATTTGAGGAAACAATGTGTCATCTTAGATAAATGCATTTAGTTAAGGACAGTAGTCATCTTTGCAAAACATGGCTATGTTTTTCAAGCTTTCACACTTGGCTAGCAATATTAAAAGAGCTTCTCTCATCCCACATGAAGTCAGAGGTGACACTGGTGATAAAAGAGTAGGTGCTGCCCTCTTGTGGTGTGTAAGTAATCTGCAAAATGGGAGCAGACTTAGGCTGTAAAGAGTACATACACTGCTCAAAAAGTAAAAAATACAAAATGAAAGGAACACTTTTTAATCAGAGTATAGCATCAGGTCAGTTAAACCTCTGAGATATTGATTTGATCAGTTAAGTAAGAAGGGGATTTTTAATCAGTTTCTGATGCTTTGGTATAAATTATATTTACAACAGGTGCACTAGAGTGGCAAAAATGAGACATTTTTCCCTGACTGTTTTTTTAATCACTAGTTTTGCATTTGGCTAGGGTCAGTGTCACTACTGGTAGCATAAGGTGATACCTGAACCCTACAGAGCTTCCACAGGTAGTCTAACCCCTCCAGGATGCCACATCAATACGTACCACTGCCAGAAGGTTTGCTGTGTCCCCCAGGATATTCTTAAGAGCGTGGAGGAGGTTCTAGGAGACAGGCAGTTACTCTAGGAGAGCTGGACAGGGCCATAGAACACCCTTAACCCATCAGCAGGACTGATATCTGCTCCTTTTGTGCAAGGATGAGTCGAAGAGTCCAGGTATTGTGTTTTGCGTGTTCTCTCGTGGATAAAATATGGGTTTGTGAGATTTACAAATCAATGCATTCTGTATTTATTTACATTTTACACAGTGCCACAGCTTTTTAATGATTGGGGTTGTAACAACTTTAAAATTGGGATAATGCAGGTGATATGACATGGAACATAGACCCATGAGAAACATGGCACTGCACAAGAGTATGACAATTGCTTTGTATAATCGTTCACTCTTGTAAATTTCTGTCTTTGAAAAAGTTTAGGACATTTCAAAAGTCAAGTAAAGCTGTCAGCAAAATGTGAAACAACGATTATGACTTTATGTTCAAAATGTCTATATTTTGTTGAAGAGATAACAGCTGTAGCATAACTAGGACTAGGCTGTACTTTTGTGTAATACCACTTTGTACCACAAGATGATGCAGTGAGACAGTGTAAGGTTTATTAAATGTAAATTGTGTAAAATCTTGCCTTGCAGTAAACTGAATTTTTTCATTTTTATTTTTTAACCTCTCACTGCTGTAGGACAAAATACTTCACCGCTGTCCATCTGTAGTGAGTGTAGGCTGTCCGCATTCTGTTAACCTCAGCGGGTGTCCATATCATTATGTTTGGGAGGCTTTAAACTTTGTGAATTGAGTCCAGCACGAGTTGATGAGTCAGTGAAGCTCACTTCTCTCTAGTGATAGCGATACTGAGGTGAGTAATTAAGGATATCCTGAACTTTTCTGTCATTAAGCGCTGTTGCTAGCTGCTGTTAGCCAGCGTTAGCTAAACTTTCCTAACATTGTTGGACTTGGTGTATTACCTCTCACACGATGTGAGGGAAAGTTTGAGTTTTAGGACACTCAAGCCTAACATTAGCTGACAAGATGTTAGCTTATAGCCAAGTATTGTTGTTTAGGTCGCATGTCTGATCTGCTGACAGTAAGTAAATATGACAATAGCGGGAATAGTTTTCATGTTTTAGAGCCTTGACTTCACTTCAGGAAATTAGGCTTGAGGCGAGGAGGAAGAACGCATGAGTTTGTTGGGAGACGTAAATACAAGATGTATATTTGTTTGTTTATATATTTATGAGTACAAACAAACAAATTTATGAGTACAATATTCTAGGTGATCGTGGCTCAAGAGTTGGCAGTTCGTCTTGTAATCAGAAGGTTGCTGGTTCGAGCCCCGGCTCCGACAGTCGGTCGTTGTGTCCTTGGGCAAGACACTTCACCCGTTGCCTACTGGTGGTAGTCAGAGGGCCCGGTGGCGCCAGTGTCTGGCAGCCTCGCCTCTGTCAGTGCGCCCCAGGGCAGCTGTGGCTCCAATGTAGCTTGCCATCACATGTGTGTGAATGGGTGGACTACCGTAAGTGAAGCGCTATACAAATACAGGCCATTTTCTATTAAATAAACTCAAAAAATGACTGTGTCATTAAGAACACTAAATTATTTACAACAGTGACTTGAGAAAAGGCAAAACCACAAGGAAATTAAAAGTGGGGTTAAAAATAAATACCAAAATAGCAGCAGGCATTTTTAAAATATTCAGCACGTCCATTCATAACAAGCTGGTTAGCCCTCACGTGAAAAAGCTAAACATCACTTTAACGATCATTTGTAGATAATTTAAGTAGCTGATATTCTTCTGGGTAGCTTTATATATAATACTAAAGCATAATTTACTGGTAGATTCATATTTTATATTACCATTTACTTATGCAAAAGGATTAGTTGCTACAGCTTTAAGATAAATAAAGCAGAGTACAAAGTGCAAAAATATATAATTCGCTGCTGTGCTGTGGCACACCTGTGCCCAGATGTGAGGTATGTTTCCTCTATGTGATTAAACAAGTGCAAACACAGAGCTGAAACTATAGACTGTAGCTTGGTGACACTTGAAGAACAAGTTTCTAAATAAACAAGTGTTTTATTGCTGCTGATAAGCTAATGATGGGCGACTCTGCAGAGAAAGCTCTCTCTGTATGTTTCAGGCATTCCCATACTACTTCCCATCAATGTACATATATATTTTAACATAACTTTCTGTTTATGGCTTCCCGCTCTTTATTGATCTGTAGATGAAGTTGTTTGTCTTTTCGAAGTTTTTTTTCTCTCTCTCTTCCTTCCTCGACTGACACCTGATCCTGGAGTTTAGAGTTACCACACACAAACACAATAAGAGGCAGGGTGAGGGAGTGAGAGAGTTAAAGGCTGACTTTACATAACAGCAAATAGGTGTGAATGGATAAAGAAGTATTTGTTCAGTGTTAAGGTATTTGCTGAAGATAGAGCAAGAGAAGTAGACTTATTCAGGGAAGTCTGCAGTCCACTCAATCCTCGCCTATCAGCTGTTTGTCAGGTAAAATCCATCTCAGTGTTTTTGCCTAATGTGGGTGTACTGTCCTGTCTTAGCATGTGTTTAGCATAGAAGCTGTACATCTCTTCAGCTTGTAGACTGCAGGCAACAGAGGTGCATAGACAGCATACCACTTAGCTTAGAGAAGTTTCACTGACTGTGAAAACGAGAAATGGTTTGCAGTGAATCAGGGGTATTGTAGGGGGGTGTTTTAGTGTATTTCTGTTAAATGTGATTGTGTTTCCCCTTCTATGCTTGGCAATCTTCAGGACTGATACAGGTATTATATTCCCCTTGTGCATGTTTTATTTGCCATTTGTGTTGCCATGGATGAAACCTTTTAAAATTCGAAAAATCACCCCTGAGAAGTTTTCATAGACATTACAGAACAAAAGACACATTTGACAGCTTTTATAATATTTACATATCATAGTATCATAAACTAAGTGTTGTTCCTACTCTTCAACTGATGATTGAGAAGGATTTTTGAAATGATTAAAATATATGGCATCACATTCAGCAACGGTAGCATGCAATAGTCTTGAGCCACCCCTCATTTCTTTATATTTTGCTTCCAAGGAGCCGGTAATAGTTCTCCAGGCTTTCTGATGGTCTTTCAAAGGTTTTCATTGGTTGCTTTACTACTAATTTTTTAATTTTCTGTCTGGTCCTTGTACCTTACCATTATCAGAGGCTTGAGTTTTTTCTTTTGTTTGTTAAGCCACTTAACTCTGGCCTGTGAATCAAGCATAACATTCAATTCAAGTGTAAAAAAACATCTAACTTAGGGGATCAAACAGTTTTTCAGCATTACTCAAATCTTGGTATATCTACGCATGGTGTGCAGCCCGTGCCCTTAAAAAATCGGAGGAAATTGGCAGGCCTAAAAACTATCTGAAAGTCCTTTCCTTGGGAAATAGGAAAGAAATACAGCAAAGCCCTGACACAGAACCTGAGTGATGTAGCTGGCCCCTTAAATGATCCATCGACTGTTCACTGAAACCTGAAATGGTCCCAGTGGAAGGGTGGCTTTCAAGAACCCGTTTCTACGGAAGGCAACGGAGAGAAAAAGCTGGTATGGCAAATTAAACAAGAACTGGTGTGAAAGTTCTGATAGAGTGATGAATCTAAATTTCACATTTTTAGTTCAAACTGTTTTTCATATGTAGAGGAGGTTAGGAGAGAGGTATAGCAATGAGTGTCCCTAGCCAACTGTAGAATCCGGTGGAGTCTATATTGTAGTTTGGACTGCATTTTAGTCAGTGGTGTTGGGGATCTTGTCAAAACTGATGGAATTATAAACACAGAGAAGTACTTTTAGATTTTGGTGTGCCATACAAAACCATCTGTACAACGTCTGATTGTCCACAGCTTCATTTTCCAGCAGGACAGCTGAATCTCAAACACACTGCTAATGCAGTAAAAACATACCTGGATAGAAAAACACACATTGCAGCACTATCAGTTATGGATTGGCCTCCCCAGCACCCGGACATCAGCGTTATTGAAGCAGTCTGAAATCATCTGCATGGTGAACAGAACAAACAGCAGTCAACATCCAAAGAAGAGCTTTGAATTTCCTGTTGAAAACTATTCCAGAAAACTACTAAAAGAAATGAGAAAAAAGCTTGTCTAAGACCTACTGTTATGAAGAATAAAGCTGGTCATACAAAATATGGACTTTGGACATTTCAGGATTGTATAAGCTGTTTTTGATTTGTATACTGCATTTCCATTTATTTTTGCACTTTTCCATAAATTGTAGCAAAATTTCAAGTAAAGTATAAAGAAATGAGATGTGGCATCTCAAATGAGATGAAAACATCTCAGGATGTTTTAACTAGTGTAAACTGATATTAGATCATAAAGATCTTGTATTTAAAAAAATCTTGGACTGAATTTCATGGGGGGTGGATTAAAAGAAAAAGCAAGCTTTTTTTGTCTTTACAGTTGTTGCTGATGATAATTACATGAACATCATTAGTCTGAAAGGATGCACCAATCATTAAATAATACTTAGCAAGCTTTTTTCCCCTAATAAAGATAGGGGGCTGATTAGTTTCTAAAGGTTACAGAGATAAATGTTTCTCAGTTTAGGATTTGAGGATGACAGGCTCATAGCTGGCTCGTCCTCATATGAGGGTACAGACCTGCAGGGCAATAGCTGATCTAGTGGGCAATGTTTTACTATCCAGATGGCTGTGTCAGAGTAATTCTCCTTAGAAGGGCTCGCCACTAATCCTCCAGAGAATCTGCACTGGCTTGATCTCGTGTTTGTATGTGAAACCAAACAGCTAGCCTACTGTAGCTCCCTGGCTGTGAAAATGCTGAAGTTCTCATTGTAAATGCCGTTGTATTGTGTAAATTGGAGCGCAAGTTATAGGTTTACTGGGAGGACACAGCTATCCACACTGTGAGCCTTTCTAAGGAGCAGAAAGCAAAGAGTCTACAGCTTTGCTGGGTGCTCACCATGCACTGAGAGGTTTCTGTAGGACAGAACAGGAAGGGATGAGATAATCAACAGAAGAGAGAGTGCTAGGAGAGAGAGAGAGAGAGAGAGAGTGAGAGAGAGAGAGAGAGAGAGAGAGAGAGAGATACAGGCACCATAGATTGAGTCAGGCTGATTAGGTGCAGATTCAAGTCATAAGATTGTCTTAATCTCAATGCTGGATCTATTTCTGCAACATGGGACCTTTGACAATCAGGTACACTTTTCAAGCTTTTAATATGCCTTCAGGGCTATAGAAAACCTAACTGCTGTTTACTGTAGTTTTTCTTATTGCGATCTTAGTCTTAATGGTGAGCCACACAAATTTGAATGTCTTAGAAGCAAGAAAAACGTTGACATTAAACTACACAGAGACAAAACCAGCCTTTTAGTAGTCTGTTACAGGGCCGTGAGATAAAAAAGGTTGAACACTTTAGGCACAAATGAAGGTGACTTTAACAGAGTGTGAGTAATTGTTGCGTTGTCGATGCTGTGAGGGGATGGGCTGTGTATGGTCTTTTTTCCCCATGGCTGGTCTGGATGACTCATAGGTGCAAAGGAATCAGCTGTGTCACCTTCACTGATGAGCAGACTCAATGAAACAGGGTTGTGTAAAAACCTAGTTTACCTATGCATATAAAAGCATGAACTCATTTTCTTTTTTTTTTAAGTGCATCCATGTGCAAATGTAGTGGATGTAGCTCATAAAATAAACATGTGGCTGTGATGTGAAATAATGCACGGGCTTTAAAGAAGTTTCTGATGCACTGAACTTCTCTGTGTTTCATCGTACATGCTCCTCTGGACTGCTTTGCTGCTGGATCAATGCTGCTTTGCCCATGGTGAGTCCACTGAAGCACACACTCCACTCGCCTCTCAGTTACCTAACTGGGAAATCCAGTCATCTTTTCCAGTTGAGAGAGTTTATGTCACACTATTTTCACCAGTTACTAATATTTCAATCATTCAGCTTTATCTTTTAGTTGTTTAAAATCTGCTATAAATCACTGCTGTCTTTGTGTGGCTGTTTACTCCTCTTTTTGTAGATGTCAAATCTGCATGCTGCCTTACTCTATAAGCCAATTACTTGAGCTTTGTTAATCTGGGTGTGCGCATTGGTGTTTATTTACGGGTGTGTTTAGCAGCAGCCGTGCTTCACATTATCCCCCCCCTCCTCCCCATGAATTGGAAATAAACTGCTTATGAAAGTGAAATGGAGGCTAAAAACTAATGCGCTTGATGTCACTTCTGTAGGATGGGTTAGAAATCACGAGGAACTGTAATTAGAAATAAACTAAGCAAACCCCAAGGCTAAGCATGTTAATAATAAATGCATAACTTAAAAATATAGTCTGTATAAATAGTTTGCCACAGAAAAACATGTCTTGACCAACTCACATGCAAAATTTTAGAAACAATATTGAACCCGTATTGCATCATCTTATTCTTTTGGCTGCTCCCTTCAGGGGTTGCCAAAGTGGATAGTCTCCCTCCATCATACCTCTCTCTAGCATCCTCTTCTGCCACACCAACCCTCTGCATGTCCTCTATCACTACTTCTATGAACCTACTCTGAGGTCTTCTTCTTTTTCTCCTGCCCGACAGCTCCATCATCGATATATTTTGTCCAACATATACCACCATCACCAAACTATACATCATAGCAGGTCTCACTATTCCTTTGTAAACTTTCTCTTTTACTCTTGCTGCTATTCTTTTGTCACAAATCACCCCTGAGACTGATCTCCACCCACTCCACTCTCTTTCTCCCCTCTCGTGCACTGTCTTGTTGCTTTGCATGGTTGACTCAAGGTCTTTAAACTCATCTGCCTTCACTACCACTACTACTTGTATCTGCAGGTTTTTCCTGTGTCCTTGAGGTGTGACTACTCATATGTGCTCCACATGTAGTTAAGTCAAAAATATGCATTACTGGACTTTACAGAGGTCTGTGCATTTTCCTGTTACTTTATGGCATTTGGCAAAAAACAAAGTATATTTTCAACTCAAATAAATTAAACCACAATAAAAAAAACAGTTAAAATCATTGGCTGACTAAATCTTTATTTACATTTTATTAACTGTTTAAAACTGTTTTATTTTCACATATTAAGCTAAAATTCGTCCACTCTTCAATGTCAAGTCTAAATAAAATTAAACCAGTCCCCAAAAAGAAGTAAAAAATATCATTAACATTTGCGTCCTCGAGAGGGCGCTACTCCGCTACATTTGTACTACCATATCCGCACTGAACGTCCCACTGACGCTAAAAGACAATACGTGCGACCAATCACATATCAAGATCTAATACAGTAATGGCTCTAAGCCAATGGGAGCTTGCGAAAAGATGTTTTTCACTGTATGGGGTGGGCCTTAGTGGATGATGGATACGTCTGCTTTGAGCCCTCGCCAAATCTTCGGTGTGGACTGTAGTTGAGATTTTTGGAGGCTGAGGTAGTGGGACATTCGCTATTTTTTGGAGGAGAACAGAGCACGAGTCCACATTTGGGAAAGTCTCCTCATACGCATCGTTGGAGATTAACAACAGGTAACGAATAATTTGGCCTCTTTTAAATCACGTGATTTCTACATCAGCTACTGCAGATGATTCATCGCGTTTTGGGGGTATTTTGTACGTAATATATCGGTAGCGTACTTAACCTGCGCAAGTACCTATTGTAACCAGACGTAGTTGTTCTAACAAGGCAGAACAAACACCGCGTTTGTTACTGAAAGGTGTTATTTAGAGTTCTGGTCATACCTTCGCTGTGAGGCGCTTCATGGCGCCTATCTCCTTCCATATTATCCCTGTTATCACCTAAGCTACCTTCATGCCCCTTGCTCCTCGCGCGCGGATGTGTTTAGGTAGTTAGCATCAAAGATTTTGTGAAGCAGGTAAAAACCTGCCTAGCTTACATTGATTATCTAAATGAATAGACCGAGTTTCCTTACTCGTGGTAGCTGCATTGGGTTTTAGTTAGGTGAATGCTACCGCTGAGGTAACGGTAACTTCACATTAACGGTTGGTTCGTCTAAACACGCCATGGTAATCGTTGACTATTCAAACATCCGGCTCCGTTTTTGCGGGACAATACGTGTAGCTCCTTCCTGCCGCTAAGTTAACAAGTAGTATACGGAGATTTAAAAACACCACGCTGTTCAGAGTGAGTATGCAATTACATTTTCTTTCTATTTTTTCTCCAGTCATTTGGCTGTGCTGACATGTGCTTTTAAAACCGTTTTCAAATAACTGGTATTTGTTTGATATAGTTTCGTGTTCGTGACTGGTTCACAAAGCTGTCTGGGAAACGCAGTCCACGTTGTTTGTTTACTGCATTTCAAAGAGGTTTTTAACCAGGGGTTTTAAACATAAGGCCCGGGGCCAGAATTGGCGCGGCAACTACTCCAAGCCGGTCGTTTGGACAGCTTTGGAAAATGTGTAGGTGGGGATAAATTTTGAACTTCATCAGGCTAAATACCCTCCTAGTGGTCATTTAAACAACTTTAAAATACTTAAGTAAAAGATAAACAAAAAAAGTTCACGTTTTTTCACAATCCACTGTGGAATTTTCTTTTTTTTAAATAAATAATTAAATTATTTAAATTAATTACAGGACACTGGACATTTAGTTACCAGTTAACTTTTTGTGCAGTTTTACACATTTATTTCTTACAGTTTAGACTCAAAGAGATGTGTTGAAAGACTTCTTTCATTTACTACATGTAGAAAAACTGAGAGGTACTGTTGAAATTCCACTTTCATTACTTTTAATTTCAATAACCTTATATGGCCCAGTTAATATAAAGTGAGTATGTTGCACATGATGTAAAATGAGCTTGACGTCTCTGGTTTAGGCTATGTTGGCTTGACAAAATACAATTGTTGCTCTCATGACCAGGATATTAAAGAAGAAGTGCTATTGGTGTAGTAACATAAATCTGTCTACATGCAGAACAGTACTTGTGTTTCTTATTTGCTTTCTAGACAACACCGTAGAATCTGTGCTTTGACGTATGGGAAGGACGTAGCTACTTTACAGACAAATGCAGGCAGACTGGAAAGAGCCAAGATTGTGCTGACTTGTAAAAACTCGGTGGCAACTAGCAAACGTATCTGTTCATGTCTGTGTGTTCAGTGCCACTGTTAACATTAATGAAGTATGCTGCTTTTCTAGAAGTTATTCTTTAAATGTCTCCTTTTGATCATAAAACACATCCAATATATCCACGGCTATCTGTGTTTGATGTTTCGAAGTACCACAACTTTGAGCAATACACACTGACTAATATTAGGACATCTAGCCATGTACTTGGGTTCCTAAGTGTCACTCTTAAATCTAATCATATGCCACAGTATGTGATGTCAAGTACCCATGACCTTAATCAGCGCCACTCCGCTTGTGGTGTTCTGCTCTCTATGTGAAAGGAAGGTAGGTCAGATAGTAATGAAGGACATCAGGACAGAGATAAAGTCATGGACAGTAGATAGTCCCAGGCTGTGCCCCTAATGCATACACTGGGATCAAAGGCCTAACTATTGTTGTTTCTAAAAGTAAATCAGTTTATTTCCCAGGCTGCAACAGTTGTTGTACTTCCATGTAGCTGTGAAGTTTTTTTCATTCAGTGCAAAGATTTTTTGTAGGCTAGAGAAGACTTTGAGGACTTTAGAGCACAGCAGGCCAATTCTGCCCTTTCATAAATATTAGTGTGGTGACATACCACTTTAGATTCTCAATAGATTCAGGCCTGCCTAGTTGTAGCTGTTGTTGGCTAAACAGATGGATGCAGTGTCATTGCGCTCACAAGCTAACATAATGGTGGAGGTGGGAAGCTGTTGATGTGATTCTTATTTCTCAGTGTGGTGTAGGCCATAGTAAGTGTAGTCAGTGATAGCCCTGCTCGAGAGGTAGGTACATTCAAAACAACCAACCACTAACTTTTTCTTGTGGGTCTCTCAAACATCACTCGTTAGTTATTTATTTTGACACTCACCAAAGACATTTTGACCTTCCGCAAAATGAAATTTACCAGAATGGAGATAAAAATTTTTTTTTTACCAGTTTGTTTTAAAGTGCGTTGTAATTGAACAAAGCTTAAAATGCATTTTTGTTTATCAGACGTTTCTATAACTATTGATATGCAGATCAATCATTCTTTGTGCCTGTTTCCAGCCCCCCAAAAAACCTTGTGCAGGGCAGTATGAGGATCTTTTAATTTCATTTATTTATTTATTTTAATTTGGAAAAGGGGACCTGATTATACTTTAACATATTGATACATATCCATGTGGGTTGCGTGCAGAACAACCAGCATGTCTGGCTTTTCTTCGGTTATTTAAAAAAAACAAAAAACCCCTATGTGTGGACTCTGATGATGCCGCACCTCATTTGACTTGGCATGAGTGTTTATTCTAATATCATGAACAGAACGTAGATTTTCCAGTAATGTCGTTTCCGTTGCTATGTATCTCTGTTTGAAAACAAAGAGCTTGTTCAGTCCTCATGCACACAGCTACTGTACATTAACAAGAAGAGTTTTTGGAGCTACCTATCAGCTGAAGATTTTCTTATGAGACAGCTGTGTTCTTAGAATTAAATGCAGTTTCTGAGCTTCTGTTCTCAAATTAAGAACGGACACCTATACAATTTAATCCAACCTAGTACAACATCAAAAAAGCAACTGAGGAAATAAAATATTATTGTATTTGGTGATGCATGTTGTTTTGCTTTGCAGGTGTTTAGGTTATTGTTGTGTAGCAGCACATGTTGCGCACTTAGAGGCAAGTATAACGTTTCAGTTTTTAAAGCTTTCATGATTAGCAGCCACAAAGCCACATTTTAATGGGATTGTGCAGTGGAACATATATTAGTCCACATTCAGTATAAATTTTGGTGCAGACAGGAAGGACAATGTTTTGTAAGCTGTAAAGGGAAGCCCAGAGGCAAGCGTGTCTGTTTCTGGGGTGTGTTTTTTCCTGTCAGGCTCCTCGCTGCGTGTATAGTTTTATCTATAATCATCGGTGCCATGTTCATTGTCAGGCTCTCAGGATGTGCAGAACAGTGGCAGCTCTGTCAAACCCACTAATGAGAAGCCTTAATTGGTTGTTCTGGTGGGAGAATCTGCTCATTAGATCTAGCTGGAACTTAACTCTGAGCTTGCTGGAGTGCAGAGTGCAGAAACCTTGCATTTCCTTTGGCTTTTGTTTTTGATTGTGTTTTTTTAGCTGCTTCCGCAACCCCTGTGAATATCTGTATTGTGCATTCTGTGTCAGTTTACACCCCTAAAACCTATTTAACTGACCCACATTGACATCAGTTAGTACTAGCCCACTTCAGTATTAGATGCATTAGATCTGGTAGCAAATATAATAAACTGTACACATTATCGATCCCCTACTGTTATCAGTTGCTTGCTAGCACCTCTCTAATAAGCAATCTTACTCTTCACTTAGGATGGGTGTACACAAGACTCAGGGGAAGTAAGCATTTTTTAGATAGTCACTGCAAGTTGAAAGGCGTAATGAAGGAACACTGACACATGTAGTGAGGAAGTAAGAGTCAAACACAAGAGGAGAAAGAGGGTGAGAGTGCCAGAGAGAGTGAAAGATATTGCTTAACCATTCGGAAAGGCTATGGGAACATCCATGTGTGTGTGTGTTTGTGTGCTTATGTGTGTTTTCATCCTGACCCTGTGGGTTCAACAGAACTCGTCACATCAACTCAGACGCACACAGATAATCCTGCTGTCCTTCATCAGTTTGAATGAGTTGTGCCGTGTTGTTTTTATAAAGTAGCATATATTGGGGGGGGGCCTTCACACATCCAGGTGACTGCAATTTTCTTACCCATTTTCCAGTGAATGAAAGTAGTTACTATAACCACAAAGCACACTCTGAGGCTTTCATCTTCTCCATGAGTGTAATGACATTTGGGGCAGTCACAACAGTTATTAAGGTGAACATATTGTACAGTGTGGCAGTCAGCCTCCACAGGCAGGTATTATCCTCTGTAGCTTTCACAGCCAGCAGGCACCACAGGACTCCGATTCACACAGAGAAGATCACAGAGGCACGGATGAATGGAAACTGTAATGCAGTGTTCAGCTTATTACCGCCACGGAGACGGTGAGTAGAGCAGTGTGCGGAAGGGGAATGAGGGATGGAGAAGTAAAGGGCGTGTTTGAAGGAGAGGGCAAAATGGAAGAGGGTAAGGTGAAGTCGTTTTTTTGAGGTTTAGCCACCTAAATGTCAAAAACGTCACATTTTCTTTTCTTAAATGCAAGCGTCCCTTGTAGTAGAATGGGACGCCCTTGTGTTGAAGGGCAACATCAGAGAAGAAAAAAGAAAGGGCAAACTGCCTTCCCTGGCAAGTGTCAAGCTCTGAAAGAAATGATAAAATAAAAACAGAAAGAGAGCGTGGGCCTGTGGATCTGGCCCAGAGCCAGACATAGTTAAAAAGAGATTAATCAGCAGAGGGTCACATTCTCAGAGAGAGGCTGAACAGACCAGAGGCAGTGGCTTCATCTTTTGAAAGCCACAGTTTGGGTCACAACACAAGACAGTCTTGGCACTGAGAGTATCAGCTAGAAAAGGCTGGTAATATTATGTTCTTGATACTGATATCATATCTTGCGGCATATCCTCAGGATTGCTTCCTGAAACTTGACAGTTGAAACTTGAAGCTTTTTTCAGGTTAATCTTCTCAGGGATCACTTCCATCATCTGTAGTTAGGTACTCTAAAAATCTATTCAATGAAAAAGTATAAAAGGCAAGCAAAGTAGCATAATGCATGATGACCTAGGGCTGTGTAAATAATCTGAACATGGATTAAAGAGTACTGTTATATTAATCATCAAATGTTCATTTGTTTATTTCTGTGAGTGCAGCCACACTAACTTGTTCTCATTAGCAGCCACTGACATGCTCTGGAGTTTGTAAAACATTTTGGAAAGAGCGTATTGAACCCATTGACTGTGAATTTGTGGGAAACTAACAGAAAGTAGGGTCAGTAGTTTTTCTCATTAGCCAGAAGTATTTGTGACAGAGTGTGGTAGTAAGGAGCTCAGAAACTGGCAACGAACAAAAGTCAAACATAATACCCAGTTTGTACATAAATATTCAGGTAATGAGACTTCTAAAGTCTTAATCAAAGTTATTGATACTTTGCTGTTTAAATTGAATCTGCCATTTTTCTTTCGGGATCTTAATAATCAAGACTTATCTTGACGGATGTACATGGTGAGGACTAGTTGACAATGTCTGTTTGTGTGCATCTTTGTGACGTCAGCACCTACTTTTTCTGCTAGCTATGTGCCTGCAGTCAAGTTTCTGTATACAACTTCACTAACTTCAGCATGACTAACTTCACTAGCAAGTATCTCTGCTCTCATTAGTGATGTACCTGTCATATTTGCCATGTACGAAAGAGTCTTGTTTTAGTTGCCAGCCTTGACTCTAGTTGCCCCCACCCTATATGTTTAAAAGTGAAATAGTACTGGGTCCACTCTAGTAATACAGCCTAGTATATTTATACATGAACAGTATATTTATACATGAACCTGACCCATTCAGATGTTGTTAATGTGGGATCTGTGGTCCTATGCTGGTGTACATTTGTGTAGGTCTTTGGCTATGCAAACTGAAGGACTATGGGTATCCAGCCATGTGTGGTGGGAATGCTGATTGGTTGAAAAGTTTGTTTGAACAGGAAAGAATGATGTTGGAGTTCACCGCATAGAAGGGGGCGGAGACAGCATGAGAAGCACAGACAGTTGTTTTTACCATTTGAATTTGCATCACGACAAAGAAGTTCATTGACTTTTATGACTTCTTTGTTCTGTTTGGCAGGGGCTTCACCATGACTGTAGAAAATATGGATGACCTCATAGGTTACCAAAAGTGAAGCCAAAACATGTCAACTGCCTCTGGTTGTTTGGCTATAGTATCGGTCATGACCCCCGACTCCTACGTGTTAGCTAGCAGGTCCTGCAATTGTGTGGTTTCACTGTTGTACAGGAAAGGAAGTGGAGCCTTGTTGTCAATCATCTATACAGTCAGTGGGGCTAAGTTAAAGGACCAATAACAGTGCAAACACATGTTTAGAGTGTTTAGAATATCCCACTGTACTGGATGTTTTACACGATTTTGACACCGTCCCCCTGGTGACAGTACACTACTACAACATACAGATGATGGTCCACAAAGGAGGCTTAATGGAAAAGATGTCTGAAAGTGGCGTCAGAAATTCATAAATACATGTTGTTTCGAACTTTGTTGCACTTGCTTTTCTGCTAGCTACCTGCCTGAAGTGAAGTTTCTTTATACAAGACACCATCCATAAATTCTGGAAGACAGCTTATTACTATAGTCCTCAAATCTGACGCATGTAAATCCTAATGGAGTTTTAATCTTTAAATCTTCTTTAAAATGACATATTACCCACTTTTCATAGTCTTGGGGATAAGTGTTTTTTTTAAAGCCCATAATATGACCCTCTTATAAAGAAAGAAACAGAGGTCCTTTTTGACATGTAGCCTTTGTGTCATACTGTACTAGCAATGACTGCCAAAATATTACTGTAAGGGAAACAAAACTTCTGTATGACATAACACAGACACACATGAATGTACGGATGTTTTGCTCTGAGTAATTTCCTGTTTTGTTTTTTTGTTTTTTGTAATTTTTTGTAGATTTGTGGCAGTTTCTGATGAAAGTAGGATACGTTAAACAGGTACTCAGGGAGATGTGTAACCAAAAATGCAAATTAAAAGATAGAGGTATGGGAGATTGGTTGGAGGGGGAATCGGGAAGAGAGTTACTTCCTGTTTCCTGGTTGGAGGTCAGAGGTCACTGATCTGAGATTTAGCTGAAATAAAATGACTAAATAATCTGCGGGGTTATGTCATTTGCTTGGACAATAAGAGATGGTCACATAAAGATGTGTGACTATGTGTCTTCACTTTAAAGGCAACACGGCCTTGCAGTAATTGAGAAAATGGCACAATGTTCTGAAATTGAGGACATCTTGCAGTGTTCACAAAAGGGATGGCTAATTTTAGATTTCAGGGTTAAGGTTAGTAGTTACGAAATGAATGGCAGGGAGCTGTGATGGTGGTGTGTGCTCATGTTGCAGTGGTCTGAATGCTCACTGTAGCATGAATGGAGAACATGCTGATTACTCCTGACGAGGGCTGCTGATTCTTTTACTTGTCGGTCACTCTGTGGATAATTGTCTTTCCTAATGCACACAATAGTCTTTTTAGTCTATAAGTGATCATAAAATACAAAAAACCCTCTCATCACAGTCCAAAAACTGCTTATTTTATCTGAGCAACTCAGTAAAACTATGCTCTTATTAGTATGTGAAGAATAAAAATCGGCAAACATATGTAACCAGTATGTGTGCCAAACAGACTAAATGGTTGAGGCATGGCATGTTTTGGTAGTTTTCTGACAGACTGCAAGGCTTTTAGAGTCTTTCTAATCAATACTTGATGAGCCGTGCATCCTCTTTAGGCTCTGGCAGAGGACTAGGATGTGTTTCGCTCCATCTAAATCAGCTTGCCACACAAGGCGACCGTAACAAAGAGCCTTGATGACCATGAAGTCATTTGTTTTGCCAGAGCACCTGTTGTCACCACCCTCTATGGGATATACATTGCCATAGCAACACCATACCCACAGCTTGTTGAGCCGCGCAGTTTCACCGTGGGTTTCGCTCTCTTCATCTTTCACTCATTCTTTATCACCTTCCAGCTAATGCCTACCTTTTTCCTCTCTCCCTTTCCGTCTTTTTCACCCACCTCCCCCCCTCTCTTACACACACAGTAAATTGTATCTCCTCTCATGTGCACTTGTGTGACCCACCCATACTTTCTCCCTTTGTCTCTCATTCACACAGACTGGGCACTTGCGCCTGACTGCTTTAATCGCTGAATAGGGGAGTTTAGCATTTCACAATAGCAGTTATGAGCTGACCCATTATTCTCACCCCCACACAGAAAGAGAGGCTCAACCCGGGAAGAGTAGATGCATGAAAAATACCATATAATATGATTAATTTATTGCATCGTTAGTCTGTGTTATGGCATTATTGCATAATTTTTGATATGTCATGATAATAAAGCAATAAATGAGACAATATTTTCATTAGTTAGTAGTTAAATAATGCCAAAAATGACAGCACAAAAGCCTTATATTCACAGGTTGCAGTTTCTAAATTGCTTAGGCAATGCTGCTTCAACCCCCGTATAGTAAAAGCATATTCCTGGTGTTTCTAAGCATTGTATAAAGAAAATATAATTTATACGTATGTAAATGAAACCCTCAAGTAAGTATTATTTGCAGGGGCATATAACATCCATAGACAGAGGTAATGGACTGAGAACTAGCACCTGTTGAAGAGTAGAGTTTAGTACATGAGACTTGACAGTAATGATATAGTGACTAAAGTAATGACATAGTATTGGTCACTTAAGAATTACCCAGGAGGTGAATTTTCATTTGTTAAGCTCAAACCAAAAGCAAAAAGGCATCAAGGAACAATTGTGTCAATGCCTGTGTTTATTTCAAGCCAGTGAGGTTGACATCAGGTGTAGTTGAAGAGAAAGAGAGTTGGGTGAAGGGATGACTGACAGACCGGCAGGGAGACTGACAGACACACAAACATAAACAGGGATTATCCTCTGTGTAATCCCCAGTTTGAGGGTCAGAGTGCAGTGTACAGAAACAGGCATGTTCTGAATTTTCACACCAGCAGTATGTGTGTACATCTGTGTGAGGGTGTGTCAGAGCGCAGTAGTCATCACACACTCAAAGCTCGTGTGTCTATTAGAGATGCTGAGAGTATGTTTTTACATATGTGTAAGAATCTGCTTTGTGTGTTTGTGTATGCATGTGTCACTGGATGGCAGATTGACAAATCATACAAGAGAACGGCAGAGATTAGAATTGTGTATCTGCTTGGTTATTTCAAAACAGGGCTCTGTAACTATCAGCTGTTCGGCTGTGGCGGAATAGTTTGGAAAGCTTTTAGCTTGTTTGGATGACTCGGAGCGATCTGCAACTTTTTAATTCAATAGGCACAACTGCATGCAGTTCCGTTGATTTCCAGCACTGTGTGTTTTGGACTCCATTTGACTCTGTCAGAAACAAGCTTCGCTGCTCAGTGAAATGCTTGAAAACATTTCTCAGTGCACAGCAAGACAACGGAGTGAACCACTCATTGACTCAAACAATGAAACAATGCAGCTTTGACATGAAGGTAGTCATTTTGCATCTATGTAAACAAGTTTTACATGTAGATAACACCTCTGAAGAGTTTGTAGGTTTTGTAGCAGCATTGTGTCTAGAAAAACCCAGCTCAGCATTTGAATGATTGTTCTGATATTTTTTTTATTGACATTCATGGTGCCAGTGTGATGTATCCCACCTACTAACAGGCCACCAACAGGCCAAATTAAAAAATTATTCACTGAATTATCTCTACTTAATTATCTTATGAAGCAGCTAGAATATATGGTGCACTCACCATATTTTAATATACGTTGTTGCTCTCATAAAAGCTCCTCCTTGGTATAATTTGCAGTGTTTCTGAGTTCAAATAGACATAAGAAGAATGTTTTTGCCCCTTTCGCCTGGCAGCTGTGACAATCATTCAGCTGGTACACATGAAATGGACATTGTAGTATTCAAGAATTCAGTGTGAGAACAAATCAAGAAACGGGCCCTTTGTTCATCCAGCACTACAGCAGCTGATAAGGGGAAAGCTGGAGGTTTGTCCTCTGTGCTGTGACAAAGTCCTCTGCAGTAGAAAAAAACCTTTGACGGTCAACAGATGCTGCAGACTTCAAGGTAGTATTTAGCTAGCTAGTTTTGGCTAAATGAGGAATCTGGTTCTCACTGACGTTCCACTATATGTGCGTATTTGGGTCCGCTGCCCAATAGTGCTGCACCCCTGCTTCCACCTCTAGAGACCAAATCTTTGAAGGTACTATCTGTGCTGCAGAAAATAAGTTTTCAAACACTTCAGGGATTTGCGCTCTTATGGGTGAAGGATCACCACTCTGGCAGCTTTTTCTGATTTCAGCTTTTAGGGTTTGTTTAATTCTGTTCAATAGGAATAAAACTAAAACTTTTTGTCATCATAGTGACAGAAAGTTTATGGTTCTCAGGACCTCAAAACTAAACAGCTGTGATTATTATTTTCATTTTAAATTAAGTTTAGATTGATACCTTGATGAAACAGTAGGTCTCAGGGCAGTTATCCAGAATATTCAGTCAGCATGTTGAAGATCCTGCCAGGAGTGTTCTAGTAATCCAAAAAAGGATTAATAGGTATGAGTGGGGTTTTTTTTGTCTTTGCTTTTTTTAAAAATACAGAACTTTGTAACTTCCTGACATTCACCGAAATGAATGAAAATAATGCTAAGGATGCTATCATGGCCTAGAAATTAGTTTGTGGAAAAACAGTATTTATTATTATCATTATTATTATTAGTGCCATGTATGGATTTTAACCTGCATGGGTAGAAGTTGGCTGCTGGTACTCCCTTTGCTAGCATTAGCTGACTTCTACCCTTTTAAGTTTTACTTTTACTTTTTAAATTTAAGTTAGTTAGATTGATAGCGAAATTGTGAACAACGACATCCCGATGTTCTATGTTCCCTATGTTAGATGCTTGCTGGATGACCCAATGACATTTGCTACCACTGGAGAGATGTTCATATCAGCAAATTGATCTAAAGTGAAGGCTTACTCTCTTTACTCATAGCTTTTTAGAAGCGTCGTGCACAGAGCTTCGTTCGCGTTGGCTGACTAAACCCGAAACACTCGCAACCATTTTACTTACTACATTTTCGTGTACTGCTTGCCGTCTTTCGTAGGTCACCGAGCTCGCTTGAATGTTCATTTTTGTACCATGCACGACAATATATGACCTCAGTTTCATGGTGGTATTAAAAATTATACGATCAAAAATTTTAAAGTCTGTAATTCAGTAATATTGCCTGACCATATAAGTCAAGTACAGTAATCACATGAAGAGGTGGAAAAGTCTTAAGTCAGTGTGTCAGTGTATCTGTTGCAAGTTGCAGTCTTCCTCATCTTTCAGAATCTGCCGAATCTGAGTAACTCTGCTTCATAGATGCATGCTTTGTGTTTTTCAGTGGTAGTATCATTGGAGGGTTGCTGTTGGTTCAGTGATGGTGGGAGTAGGGGGAGAAAAGTAGCTGTTGCGGTTGTTGTAGGTCCAGCATGAAATATCAGCTGCTAGTCTGATGTGCTATGAAACGGGTTTAGACACGGTCATAATCTCTATTGTCACGTAAGCTCCGTCCACTAATCTGTATTTTTGCTGTGGTAATCTCTTGTCTCCATGGGGATTTATTGTTGTAGAGCATGAATGCGGTTTCCATGGAAACCAGTTTGTCCTCTTTATTCTTTCAATTATGGCCCATAGAATCAGGAAGCGGGGTATGTTTTTATATTAGATTGAGGCTTGTCATATCTACTTTAGCAGATGAAAGTTAACAGAAATGTGTAGGCACTAGGTCGACGCTCTCTTTTCTCTCTTGTTGTACAGTTTAGCACCCACGCCTGTTTCAGCCTGTTGTAAATTTTTATCTCTTGGCCACAGTCCAGGCCAGGAAGTTGTCGTTACTATGATGACAACCCTAAAACCCAGTCAGACAGCAATAAAGTTGTAAGTGGAGAAGAATGTGTGTGTGTGTGAGTGTGTGAGACTCATGTGACAGCAGTCTAGTGTTTAAAAAGTGAGAACACCAACTCCCTACATGTGCGCATGGGTAATTTGGTAGAAGCAGGTAACGTAGGAGCATTTTCCTTGGAGATGTCGCCAGCATTAACTACTCTTTTTTTTTTCCTTTTTCTTTGTATTGTATATAAAATGAAGCTGGAAGGTTTGGCATTCTAAGCACACAAAGTAAAGGCTTAGTGTTTTAGTGTTTCAACAAAAGATTTTCAATATGAAAGCGAGAGAAAGACTTTTTTTTTTCATGGTTTTTAAAATGTCATTGTTGGAAAGGAAGATGCTTAATTTCCTTTAGTGATAAACACTGTGAAGGAAGGAAGTGAAAGATTGTGAATTGATTGAAAGTACAACTTTGTATGAGCTTTTAGGCATGGTTTTCATGCCAAAAGATGTGAACAACAGTGTTGTGAAAATGCAGTTTTCATGCTAATGTCCATTAGTAATCCAGCATAGTAGGCATGTCTGTGAGATTGTTCGCTCTCCCTCTCTCTTTCCTTTTTGGATCCTTCTTCAGCCTATCTCCATTGCTGCTCTTTTCTCACACACTTTTCTTGACTATCTCCACCCCCTACCTTCCCATGCTCTCTCATTTTCTGCCCTCATTTCTCTGAGCAATCGTCCCGGGGGAAGCAGAGCTCTGAGGGAAAGAGAGGAGAGGATGTAGGAGAGAAAATGGCAATGACATTTTGTAGGGCAGGCATTTGCTAAGAGGTGGGAAGGGAAAGGAAAACGAATAGAAGAACTGAGGCAGAAAAAGTAAAAGAAAGTGCAAACAGAGGGTAAACAGAACGTCAGAAGAAGGAAGAGAGTTGCAGGGGGGGAAAGAAGGCAACAGAAACAACAGTAGGTAAGGTCATTAGTTCGTCAGTTAATTCAGCCATTCAGTCAACCGTTCATCTGTAAAATGAGAGGTGTAACAAGCTGAGTGAGGATTTTTATTATTGGCAGATTTCTACTGCTTTGATGGTCTTGTGCAGATCAAGTAATTGAAGGAAGGTCACATTAAAGAGATGAGGCTGAATAAAATCAGAAAACCATATTTCTCTCAAGTGTGCAGCTGGCAGTGCTGTGTCTGAGTTTGTGTTTACAATGAATCTGCAGGCTATTTGTGCCTTTTTAGACATCTGGGTTATTTGAACGCTACTAATTGGCTGTGAAATAGGATGAAATGTACCACAGCACCCAAGCATTACAGTACATGCCTCTAGACAAATTCTGCATGAAAATCTCCTTGATGAAGCAACAAAACACATCTTCTGATGATTGCTTATACAGGAGTTTATGACTCAGAGTGTTTAACCCATATTTGACCCCGTTTATAAGAAACTTGGTCACAGTTTCCTGCCATAAACTGTCAAGTGCGTATATATGTCTGTGTATTTGAAGCGAGATTGTAATGTCACTGGTGTTTTTATATGGACTGTGGGAAGAGGAGAGAAACAGGAGGAGTGTAGAGGGAGATAATACGAGTGGGTGATTTGGGGGGGGGGGGGGGGGGGGGGATTGAAAGGGGCCCCAGGAAGAGAGGAGAGAGATGAGTGCAGAGATTTAGTGAAAAAGAGAAAGAGGCACCCTGGACTGGAGAGCAGAAGAGAGAGTTGTGAAGAGGGTGAGTTAGATAGTTGTGAGAGAGGTAGAACAAGGTTGCTGGTGTTAAACAGTTGCGGATAAGGAGGGCAAGTTTAAAGCAGGCCTAAGTGGCCGTGACGAAGCTCCACTCTAATGCCAGCTCACACAAACGCACACTTAGAGCTGGCCCATTGAGAAACAATGTTTCAAATGAGTATGAACTGCAGTTGGTCTGTAGTAACAGAGCTGTTGTGATGACTGACATAGTGGAAAAAATAGATCTGTTGCCTCTCAGAATTGGTTTAAAGTCTCTTCGTGTCTGTGTGGTACAGAGTTATTTGGTTGTTTGGTTTGCATTGTACGCTGGTCGTATTTTTTTTTCTTTTCTGCCGTCATAGTTTAGTCTAGTGAGACTGACCATGTTATTTTAAATGACGACCGACTCTAAAATAGACTTTTCCAGTAGATGCTACTCGTTGCATCTGAAACTACATCCAAATAAATGTTATAAGTAATACTTAATGTTATAACTCAATGCGAGTCTTAGAATCCAAGTCTTGTCACTTTAGTCGTCTTGGCACAAAGCCCAGGCAGTTATTTTAGATTGAAAATTTCCTGAATCTCCGGCTCCCTCATATCCCAAAATTGCTCTGTTGGAATAATATCTGGTGACTGTGGAGGCCATGTGAGTACAGAGAACTCAATGTCATGTTCATGAAACCAGTGTGAAATTGGTGATGATAGCAATTATTATTATTATTAGCGAGATTGTTGGTTTGTGTGGAGCTATTATCCTGGTTGCTAGGTTTAAAAATGGTGGTTGAGATTTTGTTTGTGTAGGAGCGTCTTTCGTGACTCATCAAGTAATCCCACTGACGGGCCAGTTAGTGGCTCAGATCACATGGTGCTCCGGTGGAGTAGGTACTAAAAAGCACCTGGTACCAGGAACTTCCACCTAATGGAAAATCTAAAAGTCAAGTCAAACCAATTAGGTGCTTGTAAAATATTCCCCACAACACTATATCATCACTGCCAGTCTGAACCGACGCAAAGATGGGATGGATCCATACTTTCATGTTGTTTGCGCCAGTTTCTGAACCTACAACTCAAATAGTGCAGTAGAGATGGAGACTGAACAGACAGGAAACATTATATGTTGTCCAATTTTGGTGAGCCCATGTGAGTTGTAGCGCAAATTTCCTGTTATTCCTTGACAGGAGTCGCACCTGGTGTGTTCTTCTGCTGCTCTATCCCATCTGCTTCGAAGTTCGATGTGTTGTGTATTCAGAGATGCTTGTTTGCATACCCTGGTGGTAATTTAAGTGGTAATTGGAGTTACCGTTGCCTTCCTATCAGCTTGAAGCAGATGTAACATTCTCCTCTGACCTCTGATATCAACATGACCTTTTCACCTACAATACCACCCCCCCTTCTTTTTTTAAATCTATGACAATTCTCTGTAAACCATAGAAATAGTTGTGTGAGAAAGTCCCAGTAGATTAGCAGTTTGTGAAATATTTAAACCACTTCAATCACCGTTCTTACCCATTCTGATGCTCCTGATGCTCACCTTGAACTTCAGCTGATAGTGTCTGTATGCCTAAATTTACTGCCATGTGAGTAGCTGATTAGAAATTTGTGTTTATCAGTGCTTAAACTGACTTATCTTATTGTGTACTTGTTAGAGTTAGTTTTTTTTTTAAATAAAACAAATAGTCAAAATTTAGTAAGTTATCTGTCTAAAAAATAAAACAGCTTTGTGAGAGGATTGGAAGAAAACATCAAAGCATAACTTGTTCATTAGGTCATCTGTGTATTATTTTTGTGTAAAATCCATCTCATAAATGTACTTCACCACTGGAGAAGTCAAACACATGGATGTGGAGATGAGTCCCACTTATCAACAAATGATAATATAAAAAAAAAATCACTTTTGTTGTGTAATGTCAGCATTTTAAAAGAACATTTTTTTTTAAAAATCTTTTGTTCACCTGTCTGCACAGGAACATAGTGTCTATATCCTTTCTGATGTTTGCATGCTACACATACACCTCCTTCTCCCTTCCCTACCTCATTAGCCGATCATGCGTAAGGAGACCTGTTCTATTTTTACTCCCGCCCCCTCCCTACACACCACTGGTGCTGGGTGGGTGGGTGTGCGTGTATGCACGTCCTCTCTTATTGAAGGTGGCAGGGCAGAAAAAAGAAAGACGGAGAGCGGGTAAGATGGTCACAAAATAAAATGCAGACGATGTAATGAATAATAGAATCATAGGAATGAGGCCAGGAAAGCCTAGTCTGGGTGATGGAGAAAATAGGCTGGGAAAGATTCGAACAACTGAAAGCACAGTGAATGATGATGACTTTGTAGTGCTTGATTTATGGTTAGCTTTTAGCCTGAAGCTACTAGATTAAAGGAGGCTGTGTGTGCAGCCAGGTAGGCACCCTGTGTGGATGGATTTCCACATTCCTGACCTTAACATGTCCTTACTGTTTGTGTCATCGCCACATAGTGTTATTAACAAAATTTGCGTCACCGCAAATGAAAGTGTCTGTTTTGTGATAGGGTGTGTGTGGACAGGCTGCCAAAGATATTTGGGTTGACGAGTGTGTGTGCTGACTAGGGCTGCCACAAACGATTATTTTGATAGTCGACTAGTCACCGATTATTTTTGCGATTAGTCGACTAATCAGATCATCATCCATTAGCTTACAGCTTTAAGTGTTTAAGGTCTGTGCTAACTAAAAATAAAGACAAGATGATAGTTTATTAAATTTTAATGAAATTTGCAGATTGTTTCGGTGAAGTTTAATAAACTCCTTGCTTTCTAAAATATAACAGGACACTGGAGTATATTCTGGAGCATCTCACACTTCTGATAATCAGCTGTCTGCTTGACGTTTATTCAGCTGTGTAAAAACTATAACTTTAATCTCAGCCAAACCGATTTACTCAGGAACAAATAAAATACTAAAAAAAAAAAGCCAAACAATAACATTTTAAGTTATCTAAGTGACTCATATATATTTAACCTGAGTAGCGAAAGATGGCGGTGGGTTTGAAAACGATTTGCGGGGAGTCCGGTGTTCTCACGGCGCTAGTGAGCCTAGCCCCCGGCTCGCTAACGAGCTAGTGGGTAACAGATGTCTCCGAAAACGTCGGAGCGCTTTTGAAAATATGTGGTGTCCTGATAAACTGAGCCGATATTTGAGGTTTACACAGCTACATTCTCGGCTGAAAACATGTTAAACGTTTATTTTGTGACCCAGAAAGAATAATAAGAGTAACATTAAAACTAACTAGCTGCCGCCATTGTTGGAAACTGCGCTGGGCCGCGCTATGAATTCTGGGACACAGCTGCTTCTTCTTCTTCTTCTTCGGGGTTTAACGGTAGCTGACATCCTTGTACATGCAATGCTGCCATCTTCTGTTTCAGTCCGTTATTACACTCTTAAATCCTGCCACTTATTCCTGCGTCTTTTGTGATCGTACAAAGTTTCAAACGACGCGTCGACTATTAAATCAGTCGTCGACGATTTTGATAGTCGACGTAATCGTGACTAGTCGACAAATCGTGGCAGCCCTAGTGCTGACCACAGCTGCAGGGTAAAACCAGTGATTCACATTACAAGCGATTGAGAAATTCGTCCTCTTTCTCTTTCTGTGTGTGTGTGTGTGTGTGTGCGTGTGTTTGTGTGATTGTTTGTAACCAGCTGTTGACCCAGATGAAACTTATTGTGTTGCATAATGACTTCCCAAACCTTCGTGTTTTTCTTTACTTGTGTAAAAACACAGTTGATGTCATTCATTAGCAGCTGTGAGCCAAAATTGGCTAACTTATACGAGCCTTTTTATTTCCTATGACATGTTTACAGACATAAGAGCTTTCTATTTTGTTTTATAGTCTGTTTTACCTCCAGTGTAGAAGAAGCACAGATCCCTCTCAAAGGAAAAAGAAACACAGAACCATGTGGCTCATTTATAAATGACGAAAATGTTGCATGCCATGAAAAATTGATATTCTTGCCCAAATAAGTGGTTGAATTCGGTCAGGTTATTCAGAATTTTTCAGTAATGTACAAAATTTGTATAATGCAAGGCATAACCAGTAAGCTAAAACTAAAGATCTATTTATTGTGTAAGTATCTGTTTAATGTGTTGCTTTTAAAACTTTAACTCAACGCTCTTTCATCGTTGTCACTTTTGCTGCAGGTTGATTTGTCACCATGACAACAGAAGCGGGCTCTGAGACGGAGGTGAAGGAGAAAGCTGAGGAGTCAGCCGCTGAGCCCGACCAATCGGAGAAGGCCACGGAAGATTCCCAGGAAGTAGCAAACGCTGAAGTAGAGGAGAAGGAAAGAGCAAAGGTGAAGGAAAAAGAGGGGAAGGAAGGCAAAGGAATATCTCGATACCTGCCAACATGGCTTAAGAAGCAGAAGTCTCAAAGCCAGGTGAAACTGGGTTCACACTGTTGTTATGTTATATTGTCACAACTCTGTAGGGAATTTTACTTAAATTATTTAGCAACAATCGTTTTTCAGGCTCATTTTAACTGCTGGTGCATTAATGAACTTTTATGTTAGATTTAAATTTTATTTGGATTTATTTGGGTTTTTTGCTAAGACCTCCCCAACGAAGGAGGACCCCCCTACAGAGGAACCTGTTAGCGAGGTGACACAGGAAGAGGAAGGGCCTACCCCAGAAGTGAACGGTCACGCTGAGGAAGTGGAAGAGAAGGAGGAAGTCAAGTCTGAGCAAGTGAAGGAAAAAGAAGCAGAAACTCATTCCAACGCCAGTGCAGACACTGAGGTACTGCTCACGGGTTCACTACAACACTACATAGCATATGCTTTAAAGTAGAGTCAGAAAACAAGATATCTAGTACTGTCAGGTTATAATGGTGATTTCAGAAAAAGAAATATAAACATCCCTTAAAAAATGGTTAAGCTTATTTTTACTTCTTTTTAAACTATGCCTGCTTCCTCCAAAATCTCATTCTGTCAGATGAAAAGCTCAATAACACTCAGATATCTATATAGCATGCAAACTGAAGAAAAGATGAAAAATCCTTGATTATGTCCAAAGGAACATAATCTGTCTGTCACCACTTCTACATCTGACTAATACGTGTTTTCTGCCAAGTCAGTAATGGTTTCAACACAGTTCCACCAGAGGTGGAAATAACCATGATACAATATTATCACAGCACTTCACTCGTGATATGATATTATTGTGATCTTTAACATTTTGATATATGGTTGATAGAGAGGTAGCTTTGTCAGGCCAAGTTTCCCCAGTGTCGGATGGTTTTTCAGTTGGACCGATTTAATGTCAGTTTGCTCGACTAATGTTATCTCAGGATGGTGATGCATGAGATGAGTATTACCAGAGTTTTTTACTTTATTTAATTAAATATTGATATTTGTTATTCCTGTATCGGTATTCTGTATGGATTTTTTCCACTAAAAAACAATGGTGCTAAAAATCTGGTATGAGCTCTCCGTTCTTTACAGCTCTACATCAGCTCATTGGCACAGTGTCAGTGGAAACAAAGTTTAGGTAACATATTATATTCAGACTTTTAGTATCAACCTTGTTTTATGTCAGAGAAGGAGACCTATGAAATGGGAGTAAAAGTATCCTGTAGCAGTTGCGTCGCTAATAACAGAATACATGTCTGTACCAGGGAATTGTGTGTACTTTACCTGATGGGCTGAGTGAATGGCTTTGCATTTCAGTCTCCTTATGCCTGTGGTAAATAAATTAAAAATCAGTATAGTCATTTACAAACCCTCATGGAAACACTAGACAGACTACAAGGCCAGTGTCAGTATTATTGTACCCTGTAACATATTCTTTAGCGGTCAGAGTGATTAAAGTTCCCCAACAGCATTCTGCTTTTGTTAACCAGCCACATATTGTGGTAAACACAGATGGTAAGAAACCCAACAACGAGATGTGATATTTTCTACAATGTTCAGACAGTGTTGATGTGTATTGACAGTTTACAGCAAACTGCTTAAAAATGCTGTTAAATTACCAGAGCAACAAAGAAACACTGGAGCATACACACACACACACAAACTCCTTTCTCCCTTGTGCACATGCACACACATGGACTCTTGCATCCACTGATCACATTAAGCCACCCAGGCCCACCCAGTGACATCAACATTTCAGTGATCAAGCCAAAAGAAACGCCTGCCTTTTCTATGAGCAAATTCAGACTAGAGGGGGAATTACACACGGAAAGGAAAGTTTGGTCTCAACAAGTAATGAAGATATTCTTATGTTTTTAAGAAGATTGCAAGTTTATTTATTTATTTCTTGCAAACCCTGTTAGCCTGCCAAGGAAGAGAAGGTGGAAGAGAGTGCAGAGAAAAGTCCAGAAGAGACCAAGGAGACAACAGAGGGAGAAGGAGCAGAGGAGGAGACGAAGGAGAAGGAGGGAGCAGTGGAGGCTGAAGGGGAGGCAGGAGAAGGCCAGACCTCCATTTTCCAGTCTCCTCTTCGTCTGGTGAGAAAGAACAAGATGAAGTTGGTGGTGTGTCACGTGACCCTGCTGGATGGGACTGACTTCACCTGCGAGGTGGAGGTAAGACTGTGATAAAATTCATAGAGCAATACAACCACAGTGTAAAACATGGCTAGTGTAA
Organism: Aulonocara stuartgranti; assembly: GCF_965226115.1. Classification (NCBI taxonomy): domain Eukaryota; kingdom Metazoa; phylum Chordata; class Actinopteri; order Cichliformes; family Cichlidae; genus Aulonocara; species Aulonocara stuartgranti. Next base: position 6,553,588 of record NC_138951.1, on the reverse strand, counting down.
CCATGTGAGATCAAGATAGTATGTTATGGCTCCAAATATAGTGTTTCCACTTTAATATTCTAAAGGTTTGCCTGTCATGGTACAAGAGTTCTCACACTTTTCTATATCTATCAGCAGTTTCTTGCTTCCTTTGAATACTGTCCTTCGAAATGTAGTTTGTTTCTGTGATGTAAGGAGGTTCCTCCAGTTGTTGACAGAGCAGGTCGACACATTGTCCATCTCATGTTCTTATGCGCGTCACGTGAGTGCCAGTTTGTCAATGATGTAATCGCTAATAGGATGTAAGATCTAGTGTGTGTGCACGTCAGTGTGTGCCTGTGCATTTGAGTATTTAACTTCCTTACTCAGTGTGCAGTAATGGCAGAAGCACCAGCTCACATTGTTCAGGGCGTAGTTCAGAGGGATAAATGCATCGCAAAGCAGAGCGAGCTGCAGGGGCTTGCCTGGGGACTAAAACACATGCACGTACGCACACACTCCCACCAGATTATGGGGTCTCACAGATTAGTTTTCGGCATCTGTTCCTTCCTAACAAGCACGTGTCTTAGACCCCCTACGCGCACAGTTGGACATATTCATTACAGATACATCACACGTGCATCAGCCTTATAGTGTTTCTGTTGGGTAAGAGAGGAGTTTTTTGTATTTTGCTAGTTTTTAATACTAAAAATGATGGTTAATAACATGTTCACCCAAAGACATGCACATTTTTTAGCTGTTCCTCTCCTCACATTCACACACTCTCTCACATTCAGCGGGAAGCTGCTCAGAATAGCCACTGTGCAGAACCACCGGAGCTGTTAACGCTTAAATCTTTGGTTCAACGACCCCTGAACAGAGCGCTGACCATTTCCCTTGCCAACATTTTCCCATTTGGCTTGAGGGCTTTTGTCGGTAGCCTCCGTGTGGCAAACCTGCATCCTAATCTACAGTATGGCAACGCCCAGCAGCGTGCCAGTGAGGGAGTGCGCTTGTTTGAATAGAAGCTGCTTTGTTTCACAAGAGATAACGCTGATATGGCAACTAACTGCTATTGTCCTATAATGCACGCGCACACACATACACACTCACACACATATCCATCCATGCCTCCCTCTACATGCTGGCATAGTTAGGATCGCGAGAGGGAGAGATGCACAATGCATTCCAGAGATTAAATTTTCTGTTTTGCCCAGCAGGGCCTCCAACACACACACACACACACACACACACACACACACACACACACACACACACACACACACACACACACACTCTCTCTCTCCCTGTCCATTCTTCCATCATCCATCTGTCCTATTTATTAACCCCTGGCATCAAATTCATCCCTGAGTAATAACTTAATGCATATTTTATTGGTTGTAGACCACTGAATAAAAACTCTAGCGAGACATTTTCTGACTTTGTTGAGGGTTTCAAAGAGGGAGTCTTAGTGTCACGTGGGCTTAATGCCGATTCTAAGAATTTTACTTAATGTTGGTTTCAGCAGGATTTTAGCATCACGTGGTTTGTAGTGTTTCATAGCATTTCATTAGGTACAGATGTTTCAGTTTTTAACACTGAGTTAGAAATATGTTTGAGCAGCAAGAAATAAACAGGTAATTCATCTTCTTTTAAATGACTGTGGCTCTAATCCCATTTACATAAACTAAATTCATAATCTATACGACTGCCTGTTGATATTTCAGTTGACCTCAGCCAGTGCCTTGCTTGAAGGCACTCTGGTGTAGACTCAGGGACTCTAAAAGGCCACGTTCTCAGATTTGCGTGTGCGTTGCGCATGTGTTTGACGGAGTCTAGGAAAATACCGCAGATGTTTTCAGCCGTCCCAGAACAAGAAGAAAAATGCACTCTTTCATCCCCTTCCTTTCACTCTCACCACGCTCCCTGCCCAGTCTATATGTCTCTCTGCTGAATAGCACTCAGTCTGTGCACCAGTGTTACACTGAGGCTGACTAACTGAAAAGAAACAAGCGTTATTTGATTATTTCATTCTTTCCCATCATTTTTCCCCAGCTGTCCACCCTCTTTCTGTCTGACCTTTTGTCTGCTTAAAGGTTGCGTGTGTGTGTGTGTGTGTGTGTGTGTGTGTGTGTGTGTGCGTGCATGCGTATGTAAGCATGGATGTGTGCTAAATGTCATTGTCATAGCTGAGTCTGGAGGATTTTATCGCTAACAGTTTTTTTTTTAAAAACTTTTAAAGGAATGTGTGGTCCAGATGGCGAGACTGAGAGAGAGCGTGTAAACCAATAATGAAACAGAAGAAAATGAAACACAAGGAAAAGAGAGACTCTGAGAGTGAGAGAGCTGTGGACAGGAATTTTACAAGTGTCTCATTTTGCCATAGTGAAAAGGTTATGAACTTAATCAGGGGTCCCGTGTGGTTCCAGGAATATTTCATAAGCTTAAAGCTTGATGTTTGAAACATTTTGGGGAAGAAGCTGGAAATATTAGAGTGGTTTATAATATTGTTTTAATAACAGCAGTTATAATAATAAAATAAATATAATGTTTTGTTTCTTTGCAGAAACGTGCCAAGGGTCAGTACTTATTCTTTAAGGTGTGTGAGCACCTTAATCTACTGGAAAAAGACTACTTTGGCCTGACGTACAAGGATAACCATGACCAGAAGGTTTGTATCCATAGACACACATACTCAGGGTGTAACAAATAAGTTAATAATGTCCTCATGAAGAAACCGCAGACATGGATGCTTTGATATTGTGTAGTATATATGGCAGAAGGTAACAGTCTTCTTTTTCTCTTTCCTTGTTCCCTTCTCATTCTAGTGTTGGTTGGACCCCACTAAAGAAATTAAAAGACAGATACGCAGTAAGTAGAACTTTTTTTTTTTTCAGGACGCTGACATAAAGACACTCAAGTCCATCCGTGCATCTCTTTCGCTCTGCCTTAATGACACAAGATGGCTTTGGTTGTTAGAAAAACAAGCATCTTTGTTATCATGTCAGCCAAAAGGCAATGAATAAAATATTGAGCTAGTAAAATGGGACAAGTGTCCACATATCAAAAGAAAAACAAACTGCATCACAATTAAGTCAAACAAAGGCACCAGAGATATTTGAGACCAAACAGCAGCAGTCTGGCACCCTGGCAGAGGTTACCAGGGTGTGATCGCTCTACTTTATTATTTATTGACCTCTTTATTGACTGTTGTTCATTTATCAAAGGGGGCTGAGGTGTTGGATCTCATCTTTTGTTGACTGACAGCCATTAAGGGTGTGGTATGGAGCAGTGAAGGGTATAAAGCTTTGTTTTATAATTGCATGCATGCAGTATGTCTGTGATAGTGGACAATATGCCCTATTTGTGACAGCATCTATAGTTTAATGAGAAGCTTAACGACAAACTGGAGATGAGCTCATCAAGTCACAGCTTCTGTAGTTTGTCATTGCATTTTTTTTCAGTTAAAAGAACTTTCATTTGGTGTTATTTCCTTGTTAGTTAATTTTTTAGATACAGTTTTGTACTAGCATTTCTCTATCACAGTGGTTCTTAACCTGGGTTCGATCGAACCCTAGGGGTTCGGTGAGTCGGTCTCAGGGGTTCGGCAGAGCCTCCACCGTAACATGCACGGCTCATTTTGTGCACCAATAAAAAACATATCTATGTCTTGAATTTGAAAAAAATCACATTTTATTTTTCACTAAAGAGGGGTTCAGTGAATGCGCATATGAAACTGGTGGGGTTCGGTACCTCCAACAAGGTTAAGAACCACTGCTCTATCATATCCACCTAAATCTAACATTTAAAGTTGACATTGATTTGTAATTGGTTTTACTGGGGTGGTGGACAACGAAGTAATGCCAGGTCAACATTTTTCTTGGTCATTCAGTAGTAATGCCTTGGGGGTGATGAAAGCAACCAAGTAAAGGGCATATAAAATCTATTTATTGTGGCACATTGCTTGCCATAATTGAGTATTACTAAGTATTGCAGATTGAGTAATACTCAGTCCTCGTGCAGCATTTTAATGGACCTAGACACTGCTGTTTCATATTGTCATGCCGGTTGGATCAGTCGACACAGTCACATGGACTGATTCAGAGTGCGATTCTGTAATTCTGAAAGTCACAAATGTTTGAAAATCTTCACTTCTTTTTGGTTGCTGTCCATTTCTTACTTCTCCTTTTTACACTATAACCAAAACAGGCTTTAACACACTGTCGTAAACTTGAATTTGCACTTTTAAGAGTGAGAACATATCATTTAGGCACATAAAATGTTTTTAATTAGTGCATGTTAGGTAGTTATGTCTGGGTGTGTTCAAGTGTGTGTGGCTGTCGCTCGTGGATGAGCGCTGTGCATCTGGCTGTGTGCTCAGTTTCTCCCGCTGTCTACGGATGTTTATGGCCAGAGAGAGAGACCGTACATGTGGGCTGATGTTCATTTGAGTTACTCATATTGCCTGTGTGCGTACACAACACCACGCAAATGACAGGGTTGGCACAACTCTGCTCTAAACTGCTTGGAGTTTATACTCAGCTGTGACTCTGTTTCACTGCATGCTGGGGTGGGATCTAAACATTGTAACTGAACCCTTTTCTGTTTTGTTTTGTTTCTTAAACGTGTTCTTGAAATATTTTTAAATGTTGCTATCTCTGCAGTCCTTGTGACAAAAAGTTAAACTACATTCTTACAAATTTCTGAAGAATTAAATGGTCATCTCTTAATGCTTGTCAGTAACCCTAAATAGGAAGCTTGACGTTACACTCAACATATGAAGAGGGTGTTTCCTACGGTACAGGTTATTTTAACAATATGGGTGTTGTGTGGGTGTGCATGGTTTTTAGGGCTGACACTGTAGAGAGAGAAAATGAGATAGTATAAGGTTACTAGAGTAAAGTAAAACATGATACAGTGCATGTAATAGAAAATGCTACAGAAAGTGCAGATAGATTTACAAAGGAGAAAAAGGAAAAACAGGGAAATTCATTTTACTCCAAGTGGCTGAGGCATCGTGTGCATTAATGTGTCTCAGCCAATAAAAACACAGCTTCGTCCCCCCATAAATATGAAGCTGGCTAGAATCAGATGTCTAAAGTAAAAAGATTTCCATTGCAACAGATACCACAAATAGAAAACCAGAAGTAAAACTTTCAGTCCTTAAGTTTTGGATTAGGACTTTTGAGAATTAAACGGTTTCACTGTGAGAAATAATGAGAAGATTTCTTTTTTTCTTCTTTTCAGTTTTGACATCAGTGTTGCAAAATATCAAGCAGAGAGCGCTACTCTGGATAAAATCCAGTCAGTAAACTCGTCCCATTTGTGTGGCTGTTGATACTTGGCAGCTTTCAGATTTTGTCCAAAATCAAATATACAGTTTTGGATGCCTCAGTCTGGTGATATTGTTTGCCATCTTAGTACGTTTGTAGCCAGTTCAGTTAATGCAATGAGAATTGCATTAGCTTACACTAATAAATTGGCTGGTGAGTGTAGATGATAAGCAGGTGGCCTCAGGTAGATAAGAAAGTTAAAATCAATGTTCTGGTTCTCTTGTTACTCCCACATAAGCGTCACTGGAATTTAAGCAAAGGAAAAATTAGTTTTCCCTTTTATAATAATTTTAAAGAAATGGTTTGCATAAGAAAAACTGAGCACAAGTTGACTGCTGGAGGATAAAATGGTCAGAGAACACCTTTAAAGCGCTCAGTGCTGCCAAAAAAATTTCTCTTACGTCGATGGACCTTTGAGGAGGAAATGTTTTTACACTGATGTGCGACTTTTCCAGATGGCGCGATCTTTTCTAATCTGTAAAAATAAAAAGAGATGACTGGAGACAAATTAGAACTGAAATTAAATTTGTGTGCTTCAACAGAAAACCACAGTATGACAAGGTGATGGATGTGTTAGTGGTCGTGATTAGGTCTTTGTTTATGATCAGTGAATCAGCATTTCAGTTTGATATTTGGTGAAGCTAAGAAAATAGGTTATATAAAAAATTCTCATTTTCTAGCTTTACTACATAATGATCTCTCTGTCTGTCTTTCTACAGGTAACAACTGGCAGTTTGCATTCAACGTCAAGTTCTACCCTCCTGACCCATCCCTCCTCACTGAAGACATTACAAGGTATACACACACACACATCAGGGTCTAACACCCAGTGTTTCCTTTAAATTTATTACTTTTTATTTGTATTGAACATAAAAAAAAAAAAAGTAGCATAATTATTACTGTTTCTGGGCTCAGAGTGGGTGCCAAAAATAATAATATTTTGGGTTGACCTTCAGACATTTAGGGGATGACTTATGTCTGTCCTTAGTTTTAGTTTGATTAACTCATGTTGGGATGCTTCTTGAGGGGCATGAACATGCAAAGTGAAATAGAAAGCACAGGATAGCAACTAGCACCAACACCACAATCCAGCACACTATCACACATAACTAAAATGACACATCACAAATGGGGGGAAAAGGCAGCTCTGGTATCAAAGCACTTATCTGGCCACATATCAAATAAGAGCAAAGTAGAAAATTGAACCAAAATACAAAAAATTTAGGCCCTACTATCAAGGCCAAAAAAAGTTTGCTTTGTGCACGTTATTTCTTTTTGCATTTATACATAGGCACACACGCACAGAGGCATGCTTCAAGCACACAGCATTTAGACAGAGGTTTGTGTCTAATGGAGCGGACCGCTTCTCTGATGGTTGCACTTAAAGGCTAAACAAGGACACACTCACACTGCTGTTGACCTGCTGCAAAAAAGTCCTAAATGTTCTTCGGCTCTGTAAGTCTGCAAATTTATAAGGAGCTCCTGTTAAGTTTTAACAGTCAGATTGCTAATCAGTGCAGTCCACTAGTTGTATTCCACAGGATTTTCCACAGACTGTATCCAATACCTATTTTCTATTCATTAATTATCTAATTAGCCATATTAGAATGGAAAAATGCAGTATTGTCCTGGGACATTATATTGACCTAGTTAACAGGGAACTGTGTAACTCAATGACTGAGCTTTAAGCCTCCCTGTCAGCAAGTGTCCATCCTGCTTAAAGTGACTTTGAAAGACATTTTCAATAGGCAGAATAACACCTTTGGGTCTTTGGGTTGTTTGAAGTGACGTTTCATTAGATAATGGATTCATGACCAGAGGGTTAATCGAGGGGACAGCTTACACTGTTTAAATCCACACGGCTGCTAGACAAGTCAGTAACTGCAAATATAAACATTATGATAGATAAGTATAACAGCAGTTGTGCAAACATCAAAGAAATTTAATCCATACCAGAGGATCTTATTCTCAGGCTTAAAAGAAGCACGGATGTCTTTAATATTTATTGTGAACAATAGAAGTGCTTCCACTTCAAAGGAAACTAAAGAAAAAGCTTTGAACAAGTTTTGTTCTTGTTTATACTTGACTTGGTTTCAACTTGTAATCCGTCCTTGTTTGCCCCCTTTCTTCTTTTGTAGGTACCTTTTGTGTCTGCAGCTCCGTGAAGATGTGGCTTCTGGACGGCTGCCTTGCTCATTTGTAACTCACGCTCTGCTGGGCTCATACACGTTGCAGGTACAGCATGTGTAATTATGTACTTGGATGCTGTGTATTTATTTATCTGCGTTTACATGCACATGTGTGTGATGTGCAGCCAGTGGATACGTAACTGTCTTTTTTGGAAAAAGCCAATTCGTACATAAGTTCTTTTTCTTTTTTTGTTCTTCTTCTTTTTTTTTTTTTTAACAGGCAGAAATTGGCGACTATGAACCTGACCAGCCTCGCCCTCTGGACTTCATTAGTCAGTTGACCTTCGCACCAAATCAGAACAAAGAAATGGAGGAGAAGATTCTTGAGCTCTACAAGTCCCACAGGTCAGTTAGGAAGTTCTTTTGAGTGTATTGTATATGAGTTTTATGTGTCTCCAGCTGTGCTTTAAAAAAAAAAAAAAATTTCCTGTTTATATTTGCACAACTGGACATCACACCGATTTGTACAAGGGAGCTTCCGTTGCGTAGCGTAGAGCAGTTTTACAGTGTCTGTCATGTAAAAGTGATAATAATCCACTTGAGGGTAATCGAAATAAGACCTTATACCAGCTGATTAGAAACAGGGGTTATCTAAACCTAACAAGAGTAAGTAGCAGCAGTAGAAGTTTGATAACATAGTCAGATTGTAGGCTCATGTTATCTGTCCTCATTACATCACAACATTTTTAATAGAGTAGAAAGAGATGCGCAAAGCACTTTACCATTCCAACACAACACGCTGACTTTTAGGCAGCCTGTAGACGATTGACTGTTACTTCATTAGAAAGATTTCCAGCTTAAATTAAATTATCTTGTGGTTTGAAGTAGTGTTTTTTTTTTTCCCTGTTTTACAATGTTAGAGTAAAATTTATGCTCAGTGTGTCTGAACTGCTACAGTGGAGGGCTGGTAAGGATAAGAACCGATTTTCATATTCAAACATTTCACATACGCAATAAAGAACTTTGTAGTGTAGCTATTGGAAGGCATTAAGAGACTATTTTCATGAACAAAGACTTCTACGTTTGTACGTTCGATTTGAGCCTTAACGGTACATTTAAACGGTACGACGGTACATTTAAGTTAAAATTAGAATTAAAAAAAAATACTTGCTATAATACCATTTAAGCAGAAAATGATCACTATATAGAAATATGAGCATTTTGAATTAACTGAGCCTTTTCTTTGCTTTTCAGGGGAATGACACCAGCACAGGCTGACACCCAGTTTCTTGAAAGTGCCAAGAAACTGTCCATGTATGGCGTGGACCTGCACCACGCTAAGGTATGAATAAATGAATGAACCCTGTCCTCTCCATTGTTGTCAACATCTGTGGCTGAGCAGATTCTTTGATGTAGGGAGAGGGTGTGTGTGTGTGTGTGTGTGTGTGTGTGTGTGTGTGTGTGTGTGTGTGTGTGTGTGTGTGTGTGTGTGTGTGTGTCAGCTGTGCAAACACTCGGGGAGGCCATTACCATGGGAACAGCCAGTGTTTCTCACTGGGATAGCAGGTCATCAGTGTACTGCGTGCATGTTTTCATGTTTGTCTCAGTATGTTTGTGTGTCTTTATGCAGTATAGGCAGAAAAATGAGAGTCTTATAGATAGAAAGGAAGGATGAGAGATTGAGAAGGGAAAATAAATGGAGAACAGAAATAAGGCCAGAGTGAGATGGGGACAAATACTTGAAAGGGGCATGCTCCACTTTTTGCAACACAGAGAACCAAGGCAAAGATAGAAAAGCAGAGAGAGCCTTTAAAATGCGGAAAATCTTTTTTCCTTTTTTATTTATTTTTTTATGGCATACCAAAGATGTGGGAATTCAGGGAGTTGATCTATTTCTGTCCTGTGCCATTAATTTGTTGCACAAGTCTCAGAATCCCCAGGGCCCACAAAGGAACTGTTTCAAATACTGGATGTCAAAACATTTTAAAAGCACAAATGTAACACACACTGAGTAATAGTATTTCAGGGAATTCATTATTTTAGCTGCGAAAAGGAAAAGATGGACACTAAAGAGAGATGCATTTGATTCGATTCCACCTTGTTCAACATTTTTTTTTTCATTACAAATTATTCTTTTCAGCAGAATTTTCAGCTTCTTGGCCTGTTTTCAGCGGAATTTTCAGGTTTTTCATCTCCTTTTTGCAGAAAGTTTAACAAGTTCACCTCTTTTCAGCACAATTTTCAGCTTTTTCACCTCTTTTCAGTTACCTGACAACCAGTTTGGCTCAGTGAGATGAGTAGCAGCCTTGAGACCAGGAGGCCCGAGTTCACCCAGCTCACGGCAACATTTCCTTTCAGCAGACAGTTCAACCTTTTCACCTCTTTTCAGCACAAATTTTAGCTTCTTCACCCCTTTACAGCAGAATTTATGGCTTTTCACCTCTTTTCAGCAAAAAATTCTGCTTCAACTGTTCTCAGCATGATTTTCAGTTTCTTCACCTCCTTTCAGCACATAGTTTTACTTCTGCTGTTTTCAGCAGATTCCACTACAAGGCATTCACACTGCATTTTCGCAGGAAATGCAACTTTTACTAGTTTTCTTTAACATTCCCTCTGTCAGTGTAACCAGCCAAAATATTTGAATGTAGCTGCAGCGCAAGGTCAGAGATCGATGAGCAGCTAATAGCATGGCAAGGCCATGTGATGTTTGTGTGCATGTGTCCTGATAAAACTGTCCATTATCCGCATATTGCATTCTCCATTAGTACAACAGATTTTTCCTGTGTTACTTCACTACTGTAATCAATACCATTAGCAGATGGTCTGGGAGCCTTAAAAGCTTTGTCAGTGTGTTAGTCTGCCAGCCAAATGCGTTACAGTTGTAATGAGTGTCACTGTTTGTGTGTGTGGTAATGGTGACCTTAAACAGTCTAATCAATCCATGCACAGTATGATCTGGCTTGGATAAATAGATGGTGTTTACAACAAATAATTAATCAAATTAATATATGTTATGCACATTTGTATCCTCACAGGATTCAGAGGGTGTGGACATCATGCTTGGTGTGTGTGCCAACGGACTCTTAGTCTATAAAGACAGGCTTCGGATAAATCGCTTTGCTTGGCCCAAAATACTCAAGATTTCATACAAGAGGAACAACTTCTACATTAAAATCAGACCAGGAGAGGTATGTATGCACACACGAATTAGGTTTACCTAAGCTATTTATTTTATCAATGTGCCCTTTTTACTGTTAAGAAAACGTTTTTTTTCTCACTGATATTGTGCTTGATAGACGGAGCAGTTTGAGAGTACAGTGGGATTCAAACTCGAGAATCACCGAGCTGCCAAAAGGCTGTGGAAAGTCTGTGTGGAGAATCACAGTTTCTTCAGGTAGACTGATGCATCCATACTGCCTGTGGAGTCACTTGTGTTATTTTTCTTGAAAAAAAGCTGTGCATCTTCCCAGGAAGTCTGTGAAGAAAGCGTATCTCAAAGTGCGTATTTGTTGCCTTAGACACAGCAGAAACACCCATATAGATAAGCCTGATGCCCGTGTTTGCTTTGCGTGTGTGCACATTTGTATGTTGTGTTTGTAGAGATGCCTGAGTATTTCTTTCATATCCTGTTCAAGGAGGAGTTGCCTGGAAGCATTTTGCTTTCCTTACCCATAGACTTATAAATGTGATGATCAGTGTTTCATTGCAAAATAAATTAATCTGAATAAGCTTTAAAAGTCATGTTTCTCTCCAGTACCACCTCATCTCTCTCCATCTCTCTTTTTGTCACTAGGTTAAATGCACCAGAGCCTCCTACCAAGGCCCGCTTTTTGACTCTGGGCTCAAAGTTTCGTTACAGCGGGCGAACTCAGGCCCAAACCCGCATGGCCAGTTCCCTCATAGACCGACCGGCGCCCAGCTTTGAACGCACGTCTTCAAAACGCATCAGCCGCAGTTTGGATGGAGGTAACAGACATGAATGCAACTGAAAGTGAGGCATATTTGATATTTCAGCTTCATTCTGAACTACGTCGAATGAATGGACAGATGGAAGGAATGAGGGGCAGATGGAAGTAGGGTCATGGATTTAGGCATTGCGCAGGGTCGTGTGCATGTCTGTGTTTGTACTGATGGTAAATGCTCGATGCCTGACCAGATACAGGAAATAGCTGGAGCATATGTTTCCTGTCACACAGTGAGAGACAGAGAGGGAGAAAGAAAGAGCTGAAAAGAATAAATGTTCTGTGGATCAAAAGTATGAAAACTTACAACAGAACAGCAGAGTGAAGAGAAAAACGCCAATTGTTCGCATTTTGTCAGCACAAAAGTTGTCATTAACATCAGATTTATAAATAACTGTAGTAGATCATCTCATGTAGAACGGTAATAAAACCAGCGTGTTCTCTATGTCTATAGAACTGTGATGTGGTTTTGGCTTTACCTTCTTTGCCTACACATTTGTTTTGTTCTGCTTTGTTATGGAGGGGTTCAAGATTCCCAGATTCCAATTCATGCAACTGTGCACCCCTGTTTAACATGTGGTTATACTGTTAGCTGATATCGCCCCCTGCTGGGTACATTATTCTACTGCAACTTGATGTTTTATACTTGAGTTTATTTTGGTGCATTTACTCTACTACACGTTTTTGATTTTATTAAATTTTTTTAATAAAAGAAAGCTTTTTAATAAAGCTTTTATTATTTTATTTTTTTAGCAATTATTTACTTGTTATAGTTATGCAAGTTTTCAATAAGTAAATAACTGTGATTGCCGTTTCTTTTGTTTCTGATCGCGTAGCACCAATGATCAGCATAACTGAGGCTGGCAGAGAATCAGCTGAGAATGGACGCGAGCCTCACCTGGAGCTCCACTCTGACTCAAAGGTGTGTTCATAAATCAGATGTAGCATTTGCAGGTACAAGAACAGAAATACGAGATAAAAATAGAATGCGTGTAGCTCAGTTCTATTTTTTTTTTTTTTTTTTTTTTGGTTGTTTTTTTAAATTTATACCAGTGAGTCTATGTTGTCCCATGGAAACGGTCTGTTATATCAAATAGAAATACAGTATGTACTGAGAGCTATAAATCCAGAGACAGTTTCTGCTGTTTCTTGTTACTGTTGTAAGATAGCAGTGTTTGCTTGCTTTATGTTTCTGTGAAACGATGAATATGTGTATTTTCTTTTCCGGGTTTGCAAAACTGTGACACTAGAAGTTAATCATGTGTAAACATAACCATTTACGCATCACTGTTGATAATTTGTGGCGAGTCTCCTCCACTCTGTATGTGTGTCTGATGACGATGACTTCTTAACCGTGGCAGGTGAACAAAGTCTGTTATTTCTACTCTACATGTCCCCCGCTACTCATTTCATATGCAAGTGGGTTCGATCAATTAAAGTCGAGAGTTGGGCCTTTTTCAACGGTTTTCACTGGAATCTACAGCTACAAATTCAAATAGATTTTTCTTTGTCCATTTAGTGATCAGGAATAAGTGACTACTGAGACACTGCGATATCAACCTTATCTAAGGCCAGAGGACAGCTATTAATTTGCCTCCACAAAATGTGAATGTATACAGGAGTGGTAGAGGTACATAAACCAACAAAACGAAGAAAGCCTCATGTCTTCAGTCTCATATTTTTAATGGTTTTCTTATCAACTACAACAAGTCTTAACAGAGCAGCTTTTCAAGTAGTCCAGCATTTTGCTCTATTGGCCTAACTGCTGTCCTCTACTGAGGAGCTGTGTCCCTCTTATTCATAGTGCTCACTACTAACTTGAGCCCGTCTCTGAACAATATATGAGTATACACAGATTACTGCTGTGTGCTGCTGTGCATGCCTCCTGTTCCAGCTCCCTTTCCTCACTCCCTCCCGTCTCCTCCTTACCCTCGCTCACATCCCAGCACTCTGGACTTGGCACCTGTCTTGGCCCTTTCAGTGGTGACACACCCTGTTGATACTTTTTCTGCCAGCACCTGTGCCTACTGTTTTCTGCACCTATGCTCTACCCTGCTATGTTCACTTGTAAGCGATTGTGGCGTGTTGTTCACTGACTAATGTTTTGTCTCTTTCCCTCTCTCTTTTTTCTTTCACACACTCCCTTTTTAAAAATTTTATTTCTTTATTTTGCCGTTCTCACACCTCTCTTGCATGTTGCCACTTGTTGCTGCCATTTTATGAAATCTGAATAATTTTAATTTTTGCACTCGATTATTTTGATTTGTCATTTAATTTTCATTTCTTCATGGCTTGCTCCTTCACTTTGCGGGTGTGTGCATTCGCCGTTGTTTGATCTCACCCATCTATCCACTCTCTGGCTCTCTTGTCATATTGTGCCCTCCCTCATTTCCTGCTTTTTCTTCCTCTCCTCTTGTGTCTTCCTTTAATTCTTCCCTCTCCATCAGTCAATCTTCATGTTCCCCCTCTCCTTCTCCTCATCATCCTCACTCTCATCCATCCCACCCTCCCTCGACTCCATCTCCGAGCTTGACCACGTCCTTTCAGATATCTCCGAAGATGAAGATCGTATCGACGACGTGGACTCGGCACACACGCTGTGGACCCTCCCCTCAAACACCCTGTCCTTCTTCACTGATCAGCAGTTAGCAGATCTTGAGCAGCTCGCACAAAACCCATCATCCTCCCAAACATGCTCCTCAGAGATTTTGAAATCTGTGGAGAGCTGCCAGGCTCAAACCAGAGCAACAGCTGGACTGCTAAACTGGCGAAGCTGGTTCTCTCTGAAGGGTGTGGTTAAATACGTTTCTTTTGTGTTTGGCTTCCTCTCCGTTTCAGGAAATGGAAACATGTGTCTGGCCACAGGTGCATTTTCAAGATTAATGAAGAAACTGCACCTTTTTTCTCCTGCTTTGTTCATGATGATGTTTAAGTGGGTTCCAAAATTAAATATTTGCACCATCACTGCCTGGAATTATAGAGTCTCCAATATGATTATGTCCAAATTAGATCAAATCCTTAACATTTTGACATTTAGATGGACTCATTTGGTAGCATTTCTTATCCAGCATCTTCCTCCAAAGATCAGTAATACAGTTGCTGCTTTATGTTCTCGTCCAGCTCAATTGAGTTTACCCAACATATCTTCTCTCCATCCATCAATACTCTCAACCATTGCTTCCCTCTCCTCTCTCCCTGCTCGCCCCTTTTCTTTTCCATCTTGCGGCTCTCTCCCTGCCTTCTCTTGCTCTAACCTCATTGCATCTGTACACCGCTACCTCCTGAATCCCTCCCCTCTGTTTCTGCCTTGCCTGTTAGTCGTCTTCCTCCTGGCAGTGATGCTGACAGCAAGCCAGTCTGTAGTCTTAGCCCTGATTTTAGCCACACCCCTCGGTCTGACCCTGTGCTACTTGGAGAAAGTTGTCTCCAGTCAAAGAAAAACCGCTTTGCCAGTGTTTCTCGATGACGGGCCCGATGATCAGTCTGAGAATCAGTTGAGCTCTGTTTTCAACAGGCAGGCTTCTCCTCTCACACCAACACACACGCCTCCTCGCATCAGGCACCGCACTAATACAGAGGCCACCTGGATGCAAGAGATGTGTGATCCAGCTGCATAAAAGCAACATGTATACACCTCCTGGTCCATATTCCACTCCCTCACTTTGTGTTTGACCTCTTTTTGAATGCATATGATGTCTGTCACCTCCTTTTGTTCATTTCCCCCACCAGCACTTCCTCTAGCTGATATATTTTTTTTTCTACCTCTTAATTCCTTACCGTGCAAACCCCAGTGTATTGTTTGAAGAAACAGAGTAGAATAAGATTAAATTAAGAGTTAGAACAGTGAGAAGACATTAAAAATGTATAGCACAGAGACAAATATGTACATTGCCAATATAGAGAAAAGGTCACTTTATTAAGAGTTTAAAATAATGTACAGAAATTGAGAGGAGAGCAGAGAGACTAAAAAAAAGGCAATGGTAATGATTAGTGATGTTCAGATCATTGTCAGAGTAGTTGCAATTAGAGGTTATTAATTGTAGAGCTCTGTTGTGGTTGCTCTGTGTAATATAAAACTGCTTAATGTCCCTCTAATCAGATGTGGTGACGTAATTATATAAATTACATAAGTGCACTTTTAAGGCAGTATCGATTATTTTTAAAAGTTATTTTCAGTTGTGTAGTTCTGCATAGAAAGGGTGATGCTGAGTAACTAATAGTTGATCACATGTTAGAATTGTACATACAGTTGCCTCCAGATGCCTATAGCACCTGCAGCTTATTGCGTTTGTGTATAATATGTAATAAACATTAAGACTAAACAGTGTTACACCTGCCCTGATCCCTGACGTTCAGCACTCTGTCCTCTACCTCTCTGCACTGATCAAGTCATTTTAGACAAAACTCTTCTAGTGTTTCTGTAGTACCCATCCTGTAAACCTTTAACAGTTTCACTATTTTGGACTTTGAACTCATTATGCAGCTAAGTATAAACGTAAAGCTGTAAATATAAGGCTGCCTTTCAGTCATATGATAGAAGTATACACACACTGTAAGCAGTTAGTAGCACCTTCTGTCTCCAGATCTTGACCACCTCAGCATCCTTTCCTGTTACTGTTCCAATGGGTTTGGTGCTAAGGTCACATGACCAGCAGTACTCCCTAACACTAAAGGTTGCTGTGGAAGAAAATAGCTTTTCCCATCATCCATTTCACTCTTTTCTTTCTTCGTGCCCTTGCCTCCTTCATTTTGTCCTGACTACCATCACCATGACTACGACACTGAAGGTTACGGTGGTGGACGTAAGCCCTGGCGATGCAGAGGCCATGCCCTCCCAGGTCTGTAAGGCCTGTCTTTACCCAGCATGCTTTGCAAATATTAAAGAGATCAGAATAAATTGACATTATGCAGCTAAGAACTAGTGTGAAGTGTTTACAACATTGGTTTTATGTTGCAATGGAGCAAACCTGTCCTTATTGTCTCCTCGACTTTACCTCACCAGCACTCACCTGGATCCAGTGAACTTGGCCCCCCTCAGGTTCATTCATCTTATTGGTTATTTGGTTGTGCATTGGCCTGTGGCCCGTGTGGGTTGGTTTACTGGTTGGGTTTATTCTTTTCCCAGGGTGAAGTTGCCCTGACTTGAATCTATGGAGGTAGTTTGGGGTTTCTTTTTTAAACAAGAACCAAATCTGGAATTTTATAACTTTAAAAAAAAGTTATTGACTCATGTTGCAATAATTTAAATTTATACCTCATGCTCTACATTTGAATTCCAGATTGGGTTTGACTCTTAAAAATAGATCTGGGCACTTTCACCCAACTGTTTTCACTTTCAGATGCTCTGCTGTGGCTTACAGTTTCAGTCTGGTTTCTGGTTTGCACCTGAGGTTCTTTTCGTTATTTTTGAGTTTTCCTGAAAGCGCAGTGTGGTTGTGATGGTTTGTGTGAACATCTGTTGGTGTTTTGACTGCTTTGGATTTTGCATGTTTACCATGGGTACGAGTATCAACAACTGTGACATTCATGTGGAATACCAAAATGAAAACATTTGTGCTTGTACCCATCATCCAACGTTCACCCGAGACATTTGGGACATTTTTGGTGTCAACATCTCACTTTTTTTTGGTTATATGTAATTTTTTTTGTTGTTTTCATTCTGTTAGTTTTGTTTTATTTTATTTGTGCACTGAATTTTCACCATACATTTATTAATTTCTTTTGAATTAATTATTATTTTTTTCATTGTGTGCTGTATGTCTGCCTTCCAGAGTTCGTTGAGAGTGCATGGGGACAATATTTATGTGAGGCACAGTAATTTAATGTTGGAGGTTGGTACTGGTATTGTCCGATGGCTGATAATGAGACCTACATGTTTCTGTGTATTCTGACGCCATCAGATCTACAACTATACTGTACAAGACTGCTGCCCTCTCGCACTCTCAGGCTCTGCGTGCATGCCCGCATGTGTTTGTGTGTGTGTATGTTTGTTAATCAACTCTGTACTCAGGTCCAACATCAACAGTTATGATCTTGGAAAGTTGAAAACATTTCAGTGCTAGTTGTCCTCATTCACATGGCAGCTCCTTTGAACAGCTCAACTTGGAAATTTCACTGTTTTTGTGATAAAACACAAATGTCACCTAAACAAGAACCCAACATTTCTACATGTGGAAAAACTCACAAGTCATCACCTAATTTGTCCCAATTCAACTCAGATATTTGGCATCTTTCAGCTTGATAATGTAGTTTCCACAGCTCTTGAGTTTGTGGGGTCTCTGTTTTACAAAAAAAGAGCTCGCTTTCTTTATCTGTCAGCAGTGGATGCTAAAACAAGCTACAAGAAACCGCATGACTGATCACACATTTCATACAATAGTTGTAGTTTTGTGCAGTTTTTGTCCTTTCATTTTCTCGTTGTTAGTTTCAGATTTGGTCTTTTAAATTTCTGTAATATTAGTCGGAATGTTAAAAATTATATTGCATTAGAAACAACACTTTGTGTTGGTAGTTAACTCAGTCTTAATAAAATATTTGGTCCTTATGATGTTTGAGTTGGAAACCTTTGCCACATGAAGAAAGACTTTTAAATAAATACATATTTTTAACATTTGTATTACATAATAAATTTTTTTGTTTTATTTCACTCACTTAGCTGTTGTAATGTAATGTTACTGTTGCAATGGCCAAATATTTAATTTTTTGTCTGGTCACTGAGTCCTGGGACAACACAATGAGAAAATGAGCTTTAAATGCACTACTGAGATTGTTTACAACATTTAGCCGTTATTTGATTCTCAGTAGTCCTCAACAGTTTGAATTAATCTAGCCAAGTATTATGTGATGGTTATGTTTGTAGCCAATGTTGTCTGAGGGATAGAGATGAGATTAAGGGTGTTCCTGACAGATATAATCCCCAACTAAACACTAAAAAGATTTGCGTATGTGCACAACAGCAACATCAGCCTCTTTAGACCTTTATTCTTCTCCTTGCTCCTTGGAATTAGTTGAAGTTGTGTCAGAAACCTCAGTTTTGTATCTGCACAACAGTACAGCAGAAATGGGCTCTTGCAGAAAATTTCCTTGACTGAGTGTTCACAATGGCTTCTCTGTGGACTAATGGTGACTTAAATGCATGCTCTGTGCATGTTGATTGCAGTTTTTTAAATTTTATCTTGTTGTATTCTGGATTCTCGATTGGTCAGAAGTTTGATTATTGCCAGGCAGCTGTGTCTAACCTGACTAATCCAGCCTCCCTAACACACATGAGGAGCTTTCTTCCTGTTTTCTGGTGATTGGCTGCCAAAAAGTCAAGTGATCTGTGGTGTGATAACATACTAAAACAACAAAACCTGTGTGTGAAGCATGGGGCTGATAGTGATCCGTTGCACTAGAGTAGTCTACACACTAATCAGTGTTAGCTGAAATGTTAAACGTGGTTAGAGCAGACTGAACAAGTATTTTTCTCCTCAGTATGTTGTGCCAGTGTCTCTGTGTTGGATTAAATCCTGCAGCCTTCTCAGTACATTAAGAAAATTTGTCTAATTTATCTCAATTTCATGAAATGTCTCCATGCTTGTGTGAATGAGATGAGGAACAGATGGAGGCAGACCTGGTGGAAAAGATACCTGATGTGTAACAAAACAACTATTACTAATGACATTAAAGTCAAATGGAAAAGTGAAAACTAATACTAAACTAAACAAATAAACTAATAATAAGTAAGCAGTCAGATAGGAATAAAGGGTAAGGGAGAGGCAGACTAGCACTACCAGCTCCATGCTCTGCAGATGCCATTCCTGGTCTGTTTTAAGGGAAAAGTCCTTACAAGATGGTGGGCCTTGTTTCACTGCAGCTTGCTGTAATTCATAAGTAATCAGCCGTCATGCACCAATTGTGAAACAACTCCAGTAAATCAGTATTTTCAGTGATTATCAAAAGACAACTTAGCTGTTTAAATGTCTTATAGGTCTTTTTTTACACTATATTTCAACCTGTCGCAGATTTGATGTGACAGAATTTGCTGATAGTGTGATACAGTCAAATGATCAAAATCACCGATATTGGCTGATATGTGGGTGCATCGCTAGTGATAAGTCATGTATATGATTTCAAGGCTTTTTAAACAATGCTGCAGTGAAGCACGGCGTCCATCTTGTTTCCCTTCATATTGACAGACTAATGTTCCTGTGACCACAATTTTTCCCTCCCCGTCCCTTTCTCCTTTTATCCTTCCCCATTTCTCCTTCACTATCCCCCTCCTTCTTTTCCTTCCTTCCTTCCTTTTCCCATCATTTTTCTGTCTCTTGATCTTGCTCTCCCTTTTTTTAAACTCTCCTTCTACTCTGGCTTTTACTTCCTCTTTTCCTCTTTACTTCTCACATCTCTTACATCCCATGTTTCCCACCTTTCTGATCTTTCATCACTCACATTCATGTCATTCACTCTCTGCCTGCCTCCTACCTCCCCTTCCCCTTATACCTATCCTTTCCTCCCCCTCCCCATTAGGACCATGATAAGACCCAAGAAGAGGTTCTGAAACACCAAGCTAGCATTAGCCAGCTAAAACGCTCCTTTATGGAAGCTCCACCTCCCTCTCCTCCTCAGCCCAACCAGTGGGAGAAACGGCTCACCTCCTCTCCTGCTACGATACGTTTGCAACAGCAACAAGTGGTACGTCTGTCTGGATGTTTTTGTCACTGCAAGACACATGAACTGCAGATAGTTTAGTCTACAACAATAGTGCAGGCGATGGAGCGTTATGCAGAGGATTTCAGTTGTGTCTTTTGCTGTAGAAACACAACATTGCAGTCCCTGTAGTAAAAAAAATGTTTTGACCTTTTTTTCTAATTCAAAGTTTTCTTCTTTTTGTTTTGGAGTGCAGTCTGTATCACTACACCCACTGCTTTCTTTTTATCGCTTATATTTGAATGGGTTTTTTGGAGTGTGCCAACTTTATGGCAGCAGATTTTTAATCTGCACTCTGTTACTTGGTGCCGTGGTGGTGTTTCCACAGTGTGTTCATTATAGCTCATCCATCACTTAACAATAATTTCTGGGTTTTCCTTTGAAGAAAACTGACCAAACATCAATAACTGTTCATTCCCTCCCAGCAGGACTGATGTTACGTTGGAGTTTTGACAGCACATGGGTTTCTACTTCATTTCAGTTCTACTCAAAACCAATTTTCTGATTTCTGTCTGTTTCTAGTTTACTCTGTAATAGTGGTGTAACAATTCTTGAAATCCACAGATTTGTGCATACTTTGCACTTTTGGATCCCCATTAGCTGACATCATGAAAGAGTAGTAACTTCTTTCTCTTCTTTTGGCTTTTCTCAGGTTATCCTATTTAAGATCTTATCTTCTAATATACACTTTGAATAGGTCTTAGCATTCACAGGTTTACACACTTTACTAAGAGTGTTGCTCAACAGCTGTTTCCCATCCATTTACACATCCTTATAACAGCAATGCAAAAACTGCTGTTACACATGCCAAAACAGTCCTTTACTGTGAAGTTTGGCTAATATACACACAGGAAGCAGCTACTAGCTTAGCTACTCCTGTGGCTATCATAAGAAGTGACTTCTAGAACTGTTACACCTCTACTATGTAATCATAAAGCATTTCTTTGTACATCTGTATGCTTTTGAGGATGATTTCTCTTCTTTTGGCTTTTCTCCTATATATGATCTTATCGTCTGTCTCATTTGTTCATGCTTCTGTGTGTCTTCTCTCTGTCCTTTTTATTGTGTGTTGCTATAGAGTCTTGCAGAGGAGATAGCGTCAGTTCTTTTCAGTAGACACACTGACATTGGACTTGATTCAACTGCTAAGGCTGCCTGCATTTTTCCTGAACCACCACTAGATGCTGTTAAAACTACAAGTTCAGCTGCTACTTCTTCTTCCGCTGCTGTCTGCAGTTTTTCTGCACCACAAAGGCCTCTTGCAACCCTATCTACCGCCCTCTCTGCCACTGAGGTGCTTCTGCTACTACCAAGCATTTAGGAGTCGCTTTACTTTAATTCAAAAACATAAACTACTCAGGATTGTTGGTTAAAGGGGAAGTTAATACCACAATCAAATATACATGTTTTTTCTAGGCTGTAGTGCTGTTTACTTCGTCTTGGCTGTGAAGATTTCTGCCCTCTTGAATATAATAGATCAACTGCACTTGGCTTGAGCTGCTCAACACACCAAAATTGTAATAATGACACATTTACTCACCTGGATGTGAACTCTATGAGCCATTTTCTTTGTACCAAACTACACCTGCCAACCAAAGCAAGGTAGATGCTTCCTTCTGCACAGTGATATGGCTAGATAAAACTACAATCTAGAAGAAATACATGTATTTTTGATTTTAGGGTCACCTGTACCTTTAACCAATCGTCTTTCTGTTTAACTTGAGAGTAAACTGACGTTTTGTAATTCTTCAGGTATCTAAGGATGCCTGCCAGATGCGTTTACAAACCAAAGGGGTTTAAGATGCCCATAATGCCTGCTGTAGATGCCGGATGAATGGTAGCGATAATTAGTTTGTGACGGCTCCATTCATCCCAAAAGAACGGGCACACAATGACCATAATGCATTTAATCTAAACCTACTCATCTATGAATGGGTGCATGGCTTTGTTTTTTAACATTTATTTTTCATATTTTATTTTGCTAGTGATTGTAAATATGTGTGAATTTAATGCTAATGTACTAATCTGCTCCGTTTTAGGATCTGTGCTTAAAAAAATAAATATATTAAAAGCAGCAGGTATTGAAGCAGCAGCTTTCGTAATGTAAAAAGAAAAGCTGAAATGGCAGCCAAATAATGTGCTTGGTTAGTGGCTTTTTTAACAGGAGCTTTTAAAACTACACAAAAAGGTTTTCAAGTGAGGACTGAATCCATTATGATGTATTTTCGTGGTCGTCTCAAAGACACTGCTGACTTCAATACCACGCTTCTTTTGCCTTTTTATGTATGTGAAGATAACCTTTTTTATTTATTGATGTGGTATTCTCTTTAATCCATCTTTCATCTTTTTGTTTTACCTTTTCTTTTTGGTTCTTTTATCCCGTCTCTTTTCCCTGCTTCAGGGAACCTTATGCTTTATGGGGGTTGCATGAAAAAACAGTCCACCAGGCACAGAATAAGAGACAATAAAAGTGAGGGGGATTGGGCACAAATAACAAAGGCAGCCCATTCCCACATGCCGTGATAACAGACATCTTAATACTGCTAACATTGATGGTGTGTGATTAATAATGTCATGCTAACTTCTCTGTCACGCAGGTGAGTGTGCCCCAAACAGAAGCAGCAACAGCTGATAACACGATCTCTGATACCAAAGAACCCGCAAAGGTGGTCCTGACCTTCTTCTATTAATTCCTCCAACCCTACATTCATGACAATTTTTATCCATTACTTTCTTCATGCCTTCATTCATTTTCCACTTGCAGCTTAAATTTTCTGTTCCTGCTACACCCTTCATTATCTGTCCTCCCTTTCTTGTCTCTTTGTCAACAGTTCTTCATCTTCTTCTGTTGGTGTTACTTTATTATCTTTTAACTGAGCTTAATTTTTTCCCATTTGTGTTCAATGATCATTTTATTCTTTTGTTTTCTTGTCTCCATGCGTTTGTTGTTATGGTGTGTGTGTGCGCATGTGTGTTTGCGCACTTCATTGTGTTTGTGTCTGTGAACCGGGTGTACATGCGTGCTTGTGTGTGTGTGTGTGTGTGTGTGTGTGTGTGTGTGTGTGTGTGTGTGTAGACAACCGAGGTTGAAATCGAGGAGACTGTTGTCATCCAAGAGATTTCCAGAGCTCCCAAACCTGGACTTGTCACGGTTGCAGCCAGTACCCCCGCTGCTCCTTCTGCAGAGCAGGAAATGAGGGAACAGGAAGTGGAAGTTCAAGAGGAAGCGGTGGTAGTTGAGGAAGCAAAGCCGAGGAAGGAAGAGAGCATTTCATCTGAGAGCGAGAGTGAAGAAGAAGCAGAGTACCATCCATATCTCCCTGTGTCCATCTCTCACACACAAATACCTGAGGAGAAGGAAGAGGAAGAAGAGCAGGAGAAGCAAGAGGAAGATAAGACGCCAGAGCTACAGGTGTTGGCTTCAGATGCTTCTTCTCTTCCAGCTGAAGTCATCCAGCCTGCAGAAGAAACCCGTCGAGAAGAAGTGGAGTCCAAGAAGGAGGACGACACAGAGACAGAGAAGACAACAAATGCCGAGGAAGAGAAAGAAGTTGAGCGTGAGACTGAGGAGAGCACAGATGATCCGATGGTGACGCCCGATGAAGCTCCTAACGGCCTCACCCTGCCTGAAGAGGGTGTGACTGTAATGGATCCTCGTGCAGAAGAAGAGGAGGAGCCTAAAATGAACGGAGAGCCCTCGCTCACTGAAACAGAGCCGCTGCCACAGGTTATTTGTTGCTCTGAGGTAAAGTCTTCACTGGGCCGACTGCGGAGCTTCCCCGGGCTTTGATCCCTCTCCTGCCAACTATAGAAACACCCACTTTTTTCCTTCCCTGCTTTTGAGAGCGCCGGTTTCCTTCCTGCTTGTGTGAATATTTAAGCCCCATGTACATCCTCACACTCATCTTCATCCTATGAAAATTAAAGCTTTATATTAGTATGCTCAAAACTGCCGAAACCAAGGAGCAGTGCTTTAAAGTTACAATTCACCACCATTGTTTTGGTGTTCATATTAATTCACCTACATGAATATTTTCAGTCTTTATTTTAATTTACATAAACATACATTTGACTTTCTTTCATATCTGCTGTTGTCAGATACCATTCATACCATTATCATGTCCCACGCAGTGTGGTGTGTTGCTACTGTTTTTTTTAGTGTTGTGAAGTAAATGGGGCCTAAGTGGGAAATGCATGGTGCTGTTAGGTGTGTTTTTGTTTTGTTTTGTTTTTCTTTTTGCTTTGCATGCTGCATTTTGATATGTGCGTATCCTCCGCGTGTTTGGCAGTGATGCTCCTCTTTCTGTTTAATTGGCGTGTTGTGGTCATCACAGAGACAGTGTTGTGGAAATCATCATTGCCAACCACTCATCTTTGTACCTTGTTTACATTATAGTAGCTCTTTGAGTCCCGCTTGTCATATTGGCTCATTTTTTTATGCACGTTGGTACAGTGCTAGGCTGCATGTGAACGCCAAAGATATCTCCATAGTTGTCCTTTGCCATAGCTCTTTTTATTACATTGCATTGCAGATGTTGTCTTACTTGTGTTTCTCATGGTTTTGTCTGCATGGCTTTTGGAGCTCTTGCTTCTGTGCATGAGTTTTGCTGCAGTGGCTCACATGTGCTGTTTACATCTACATGTACTGGTGTTTCCTGCGCAAAAATATTTTCAAAATGATTATGATAGAAGATGATTTTGAAGACAGATTTGTCAACTGCATAGATAAAAATTAATTTTTTTCCCCATGTCTGCCTCAGGTTTAATATATTAACTCTCTTCCCTCCCCCCACTCCTCACTCCTCTCTCTGCTCCCTCCCCAGCCGCCTGTGGTAAAGACAGAAATGGTGACTATATCAGACACGTTTGCAGCCCAGAAAACCGAGATAGCCACTAAAGAAGTGCCCATCGTACATACGGAAACCAAGACCATCACATACGAGGCTGCGCAGGTGCAAACACGAGAGAGAAAAAAAACGGAGAAGCTTGTTTAGTTTTTCCCCATGTGTGTCACCATCCGTGGTTCATATTGTTTGTGTGAAATATTTAGACCGATCGTTGCTACGTCAGCATTCTCCATGTTCCAAAGTGCTTCCTTTCTAGCTACAGTGCATGACGCCATCTTTTCATTCTGCTCCTACAGGAAACGAGTTTTATTTATTTATTTCTTTTAAACATCAGCTAATGATCTCTTTTTGTCTCTCTCAGTTGGATGGTAATGGTGATGGTGAGCCTGGAGTGTTGATGACTGCTCAGACAATCACCTCTGAATCTTTGTGTACTACAACAACCACACATATTACCAAGGTACGAACAGACACACACCCTAAAACACACACACGTTCATTTCTGTTGAGCCTGTGTCTTTGTGACATAGGGGAAATAATTTCATT
The DNA here is from genome assembly GCF_965226115.1 of Aulonocara stuartgranti. Lineage (NCBI taxonomy): Eukaryota > Metazoa > Chordata > Actinopteri > Cichliformes > Cichlidae > Aulonocara > Aulonocara stuartgranti. Next base: position 6,528,125 of record NC_138951.1, on the reverse strand, counting down.
ATGCTATCTTAATTTAAATGCTGTACTGCAGCCATTTGCAAACTTCCCAATTTGAAATGTGGTGATCTTTTGTTGCAGACGCTAAAGGGCGGTCTATCAGAGACGAGGATTGAAAAACGCATCGTCATTACTGGAGACTGTGACATCGACCACGACCAGGTCAGTTTTCAGGGACGCAGCCTTTCCCCTCTGCTTTGCCTCGTGTTCCAACAACTGGGCTCATGGGGTCTTTTCTTCCCACCAAACGTGGATGGTGTGAAAGTCTCTAAAAGAGTCATCTTAGATAAATAAACCACATCCAAGTCCAAACTTGGCAGCTTTAAATTTAAGATCCTTGTTCTGCAGATTGACTCATAAGGAAATAATTTTCTCTCATTTAGAAGATTTAAGAGAATAGATGGGTTTCTGGGACATGTCAATCATGTTACTTGCAGTCTTAATGCTACGTTTTATTTTTGAATCACTTATTTGACACACGCCATCAGATCCACCCATATTCCACTCATTGTTGGAATCTGCTGCTGTGACTTCTTCACCACATCTTTTCATGTATAAAATGTTGGCATACTGCTTTTTTTTTTTCCTCCTGCAGTGACTAATTTCACATACTATGTTTTTCTGTGATTGTCACATTTCCTCAGTGACAGAGTACAGTAAAATACACACTGCACAGAGGAGATCACATCTCAGTTAGTCCAGTCCAGATGTATGAAAATTGATCTTTTTTAAATACTTTAAACTAGCTTCCTAAAGACCCCAGCAAAAATAATTGATCCATTCTGCCAGCCTTAATTTGAGCCATCTCTTAATTATCAATTATGCAATTTTTGTGCACTGTTTGCCAGATTCAGATACTTAAAAAGCAATACTAAAAAGTCTCATTGTCCATATTGGGGTGTAGCGATACAGGTACTTAGGCAGCGCAACATTTATTGAGAGTGGTTGCTAGCAGGTTGCCACAGTCTCCAGTAGATAACATGGAAAACTCCAGAGAGATCTTTTCACCTGTGTGAATAGCTTCATGGGAATTCATGTCAAACTGCATGTAGCCCTGAAATGTTTGGGACGGTAAATGTCTCTTTCATCTCTTTGCATGCTCGTCTTTTTGTTTAAGTTGCCTGTCTGGTTTAATTCGCTGGATTTACACAAAAACAACAGATTTGGATATCACTGAGATGGGTTTTATTTGAGTGAATTCTTCTTCTAAATGCATTTTACTTGATCCGAAGAAGTAAAATGTCACACTGACCGTAAATCCAGCACATATGTCTTTTTCTGTTTGCTTCTTCTTTTATTTTTCATTTAACTCCACCATTTCCCCCCCTCCTTCCCCCTCCACTGCCTGCTGTGCTCGGTGCTTCCACCATGTGGTTGCCCATCGGTACTGCAGGCACTGGCCCAGGCCATTAAGGAGGCCAAAGAGCAACATCCTGACATGTCTGTTACCAGAGTGGTGGTTCATAAAGAAACTGAGCTGGCTGAGGAGGATTGACTGAACTCAGGTAATGATAAAAATAGTAGCTTATCATCATCATCATCATCATCATCATCATCATCATTATTATTATTATTATTATTATTATTATTATTATTATTATTAATCTTTTTATATTTGATAGGGAAAGGTTTATTTAGCGGTGCATGTGGAGAAGCTGCTAAAGAAACCAGCTGCCATCACACATGCTGCAACAGTTGAAAAGAGAAAAAGGGAAAAGAGGCATTAGATTTTGGAAGGAGTACAAGGAGAACATTTTGATTAGGAAACCAGTGTCGTTTCATCATCGCAGTGCCCCAGGCTGATTACTCCCCCACCCCCCACCCCCTCTCTTTTTCCCCAGAGCTGAAGGGCCCGTCATGACTGTTTTTTCTTTGTCGAACGACCTTCATCACCCACGACGATCAGCCTTGACTGACGGGAGAGGAGGAGGAGGAGAAGAAGAGGAGCTTAAAGAACAGGGAGAGAAGGGTTTGACAAATGGACCGAAGTTGCCATTCTCTTCCTTTCTTATTGTCTGTGGTGCGATCTAAATCCCTCACTGCAAAACCAAGAAAAAGAAAAAAAAAATCTCTCATTGTTTCTGAGGGAACAAAAAGAACCACTTTGTTAGCATAACAATTGTAGCTTTTTTTTTCTTTTTTTTTTTAGTTGTGCTTTTTCTGTAACTGTTTTATAAACAGATGATAGCATGTTTGTCCTCTATCACAAAGATGAAACTAGGGATGCACTGATAACCAATCTGGATGAAACTGTATCCTGCATTGATCATTTTGTACCAGTACTGATGACCTTCAGCTAACGTTTCTTACAATAACAGCACGCTGAGATGCTCAAGTAGAGAAAGCTTTTTATCATAACAGTGAGGTTATGCACCTGTACTTGGGTTCCGGTGCATTGGCATAGAAAGGTAACTTGTTAAATTACAGCTCCCCCTCTTGCTTCATGGTGATGTAAATGGAGAGTAATATAATAGTTTATAAGGAACATGAAGGAAACAGGGTGTCACAACTTGGTCTGCTCTTTTTTTTTTTTTTTTTTTTTTTAATTAGTATAACACACTCACTCTCACATATTCACAGGTGAATGGTAGAAACGTTGCACCTCACATTATCACTTCTACTTCCTGATCATTAGAGAAGAGCGGGAGCTGTAACTTCAACATCTGCAGGAGAGTCATCCAGGTCTTTTGGTTCTGTTATTTCTTTTTTTTTTCCCTGTATAGTTATTATTCATCCACATTCCTTGTGTGTGACTAGCAGCCGAGTGAGTGCATTTTCAGTTCAATTCACTTTTTTTGCTAAACTGGAAGAAGAGACGGGTTTTGAACATTTTAAATAGGGTCGGCGAGCTTCAGCAGTAGTTCGAAAATGTAGGTGGAATAAATTCCATCAATTTTACAGTTTTAAATTTTTTTTAAGCTAAACTGAAGGTGGATTTGAACTGAAAATGACAACTTCTGCACAGTAAAAATGAAGGTTATCAATGGGAGCAGCTTTTCACTCCCCAGGCTCGTCCACTGTACGACACTAACCATTCCCGCTGGGCCTGAGGGGGAGCGAGGGAGACATAAACTGACTTTGGATTGGGAGACCGGAGCTGTAAAGTGAAGGATAATTGGGAGATTGCCCGATAAGTACCAGGGAATAAAAGAGAATTTGAATAATAATGCATGTTTTCTTGTATCCCACAGTGAAGTATTTTAATATTCTGAAGGCTTAATGCATAATGCAAAATTAACACTGCTATTTAAATTATTCAGAATGAGTTTTGTGCTCCAACTAGCACAGGTACCAAAATGAGGATGACTTGAAAGCAGCTCAGACTCAAATTAATGCAGCCTGCTAACTGCCAAGGAGCCCGTTTGCCGCCGTAGTTCAGCTCAGTTCATCGCCGGCTTCTTTTCATACCTGCTTGATATGATAGAGTATGGGATTAAATTCAGCATGTCTTCACGCAGTTTAATCTTCCAGGAGTCTCGAGTGAGTCTAGGTAGGACGCTACCACGTCAATTGGTTTGAGAGCGCGTGGACTATCTCTGCTCATACAGCGCGTCGGGCTGCTTTGTAACTGTTTCACTACAGCTAAACGTTTCTCTGCATGTTCTTTTTGTTTTTATTTTGGTTACATTTCATTCAGCCGATTTCCACGTTGTTCACAAAAAAACCGCAACGCTCTGAATCTGTCACCACACTTCAAACTGAGGCAAAAAAAACAAAAGTTACAACGCACCAGCCAAAATGCAGCTTAAAGGGAAGTGTATCAGAGGGTTTGAAGTGCTCTTGAAACCCCCTAAATGGAAACTCATTATGTTTTATTCATTTTCTGTCCTTTTACTCTGCAAAAAACAAAAAAAGAAAGTGAACTAAATTGTAGCTTTGTGTAAATATTGGGGGCATTAAATGTGCTAGGTGCTTGGTCTCGTGCATTTATTTTGACGCGCATTTTTAGCATAAGCAGCATAAAGGCAAAGTCATGTTCTCCTGAAATTTAGCTGATTGTAAGTGAAGAAGTGCCACTGATTTAGTATAATAAACATTCCACCTTAGACTGGTCTGGATTAATCTACGTCTCCCTCTTTGACTGGGCGTGTTTTAAATGGGAGACAAAAGGATATTTTATTTCATTTTTAGAAATAAAAAAGGAAGAAAAAACTGCTAATCAGCTTTTTAACTTGATGAGTAATCACTGCCCAATTTGACCCATTTTAAAACTTTTGTAGTTAAGCGTGCTCATCAAACTGAGAGCTGAAGCTTTTTTAAAATCAGGAAACGCAGGTCTGAGCTCTACTATGCAGTTAAATGACATTCCACGAGGGGGAAGCTTTAACCTCGAACCCTCTTGTAAAGAGACAAAGCAGCAGAAAAGCATTTTTTTTTTCTTTATAAAAATGTAAACCGTGCAACACTAGGCAGCTTTGGAAGCTTTTGATGTTCCAAAAAACAAACAAAAAGAAAAAAAGCCTTTGGTAATATCACAGTGACCACATTTGTAGATTTTTCTTTTTCATAATTTCTCATCTTTTCTCTGTGATCTAGTTGTTTAAAGGTGGGATTTCTTGTTCCCCTTCCATTTTGCATATTTGTAAAATTGTTGCAGTGTCGTTGTTTTTTTTGAAAACCACTACAAATGGAAATCTCTGCCACTGTTTTCCTTTTTGTACGTTTAGCCCCAGCTTTAACCGCTTTTCCGGGTTCTTCTGGGCTCTCTTAACCAATCACATGAGCTTTGAGGCTGCGGAATCGGATTTTCCCAAATGTGTCATGTTACGTTAGGTTACACCAAGAAAAGTTTTACCAACCTCTACGCCTGTGAATCCACATCAGAGAACGTTAAATCCACATGGTGTCATAGCAGGTTATAATTGGAGGATCCTCTGAACACTTAGATCTCAGGCTTTGTTTCACACTCTGGAGAAACGGGAAACCAGCACAGTTTTTATATTTTATTAATAAAATAAAACTCACACAAACAGAGGAAACTTTACAGAAACTCATTTTGGAAAACCTACCAACTGCCTCATTGCTCTCTGTTAGCTAACCAGTGATCACCAGTAGGGTTTTTTCTGTCTAGCAGCTTAAATGTCTTGTATCTCCCCCCACACAGCCACTCCTCCCCCCTGTGTAACACTGTTTAAATAAAGGATTGTTATACTCGCTTCATTTCCTCATTCATTTCCTTGGAAGTGTGATTGAAAATGTGTGCAGCATATTTATTAGACATAATACCTAAAACTTAAATCCATGTGTAAATTATGCTTTTTAATTCATGTCAGTCGGGTGAGGCAGACGACGTCGGTGTCTTCAATGTCCAGCATGATGTGGCCCCTCAGGAGAGAGCACATAGTGTCATATACAGAGGGTGTTCCTTCATTTGTGTTAAAATGTGTCCGTTCATGACTGTCAGGCGCAGAAATGAGATCCAGCATTTCTTCTGTGCCGTCCTCTGTGGACATGCCTGTGGGTGGCGCTGATGGAGCTTCTGTCCTGCGCTAGCTTCAACAGATCAGCGTCAGCTGTGGATGAAAGATTAGAGATGAAGACTAAAAACAGAAGAAAACTGGAATGTTATGAGCTCTGTGTAATATTTTAGTCTTTTTAACATTTACTATTGTAACTAGAATGAAGTTTAATTTTGTTATTTATACAATATTTTATATAAGTTTTATATATTCCACTTTGAATTAATTTAGACATTATTTTCATCAGTTGAAATCTTGGTGCCACAGGCTTGTCATTTCAGTTCTGCGTGGGGCGATGGTGTTGGTTAACAGAATGGCCCAGGGGGAAAAGCTGTTAGTGAGTCTGGAGGTGTGGGACCTGGTTGACCCAAGGCACCGACCAGAGGGCAGTGGAGCAAACGGGTGGTGGGTGGGGTGCAAATGGTCACCTGTGATGACCCTAGTTGTCTTGAGACTGGAGGATTTAAGGATAGCCTCCAGGGGTGGCAGAGGGTAGTAGATGATTTTTCTGGGCAGTGTTAATTTACACTGTGCACAGCCTTTTTTCCCTCAGTTATCAACTGAGTACCAAACACCCAGGCAGTATAGGAGAGCACGCTCTCCATTCAAGCAAGGTAGAAGGCTGGCAGCAGCTTGTGGTCCAGGTTGTTCTTCCTGAGGACATGGAGGAAGTGCAGCCACTGTTGGCCCTTCCTTACTAGAACATTGGTGTTGTGGGTCCAGGTGAGATCAGTGGAGATGTGGGTGCCCAGAAACCTGAAGGTGGAGACATATTCCACCTGTTCTCTATTGATAATGAGATGGGAGTGGAGCTCTCTGCGCCTCTATTACGAGTTCTTTTGTTTTAGGGACTGCCTGCTGTGCTCGGTGCTGCCACTGTGTGGTTGCCCAGCACCAGGCAAGTACTTAGGTATAATAGGCTCTGCTTAAAAAATGCTCAGTTGGTGTTAAGAGGCCCCAAACTGTGCCATGAGAACATCCCCTACATCATTATAGCACCAGCAGCAGCCTAAACTGCTGGTACAGTCTGATGTGCTGTGTGTTCAGAGATGCTTTTCTGCATACCTTGGTTGTAACCAGTGGCTATTTGAGTTTATGTTGCTTGAAGAAGTCTGACCAGTCTTCTGTAACATCAACAAGGCATTTTCACCAAGGAAACTGACGCTCACTGCCACTTTCCTTTTTTTGTTTTTATCTTTTAGCAATGCTGGTACCTTGTGTGGTACCAGATGCAGGCTTTTGAACTGAGTGCGTATAACAATTCGGCACTCAACAATTCACCTCTTTATGCAGTGTCCATGTTTTCCAAAAAGAATTTCAAACTTTGACCACAGAACAGTTTTCCACTCTGTCTCAGTCCAGCGTTCATGTTCACGTATGGCTTCGTCTTTGCACAATAAAGCTTTAACCTGCATGTGTGGATGGCACAGTATTCACAGACAGTGATTACAGGAAGTGTTCCTGAGCCCATGAAGTAGTTTCCGTGCCAGAATCATGTCTGTTTTTAACACCGTGATGGCAATTAACCTAATTAGTTGCTAAATGTTCCTCTGGCTTTTTCTTTTACTTTTCCAGCCTTTTGTTGCACTTTCCCCAACTTTGACACACATTACTGCCATTAAATTCAAAATGAGCTAATATTTTTCATCAAATAGTAAAATGTCTGTAAAACTCTTTCTACTGTTGTGATTTGCCATCTAGAACACAGACCCAGATTTGTTTCTCACCAACATAAATAGAAGCTTTGTGTAATTTGAGCACCACTGACAAACAGTATGCGTTTGATTACCTGTAAATGATTGTAATTAGCATGCGAATAAACAGCAGACAATGTAAAATCACAAAAAATTGCACACTTTCTTGCTTTGATGCCCAATCACGCCCAGCAGTCATTCCCACATGATTGTCTTTTAAAAACGGGTCACAAAAGAGTCAGATTTTCTCAAAAAGCAGCTGGAGTTCCCCATGATTGATTTTTCTACACATGAATAATCTTTTTATTAATATATCCACTTTGAACCAGAGCAGATGGTGAAAGCACAGCCATGATCATAACAGGATGTGTGTACACGTCTATGTTTTACGGCCGCACAAAGAACAAATGGGTCCGATTTAGCCGGCAAAAGCAACACCTGTGCACACATATAGATGAAGGAAAAGGCATGTTTCCAGGTTTTTCATGTGTTGAGTAATCTAAAGCCTGTGGCAGTCCTCTCTCACTACGCATCCACAAAAACCAGGCCAGTGTAACTAATTGTCAGAGTGTAGTTTAGTTTGGGTTCTTTGTTGTTTACCTGTGGGTCACGTGAGTTGTAATATACTGTTCAAATAATACTGTGAGTGAGTATGAGAAATGCCCACCCTGTCTGAGTTTCCAACTGAGGAGGATGATCAGTGCTAGCAGCAGCAGAGAGACAGACAGGAAGAGCATCAGTCCAAACAGCCACCCTGGAAAAAAGCTGCCTGCATCACTGTTTGACATCGTGATGCTTCCCTGCAGGAACAGAGCCAGATCAGCCCAGGGGGAAGTCAGCACAGCCATGTTAGTCCTGTGAAGCAACAGAAACGGGGAGAACATCAGGTCTGCTGTGGCGATATGATCACAGAACACATCAACGCGAGTACTTTAATGTGTCGGACCGACAACAGCTAAGTTTTAGGTTAAATAACAAATAAGTAACAGTAGTGCTGACGACTTTTCTTTCAGTTAAAGCCCAAAATCTCTTTGGTCTGCAGCTGCTTTTGTAGTATGAAGCATTTACAGTACAAGAAACGTACACTAGCAAGTACCAGCTTAACCCCCCACACCTAGTGTATCATATTTGATACATGAGTTTTTGAGACTAACCCCTCTGAAAAAAAATAAAATAAATAAATTTAGTAATAAATATTTTGCCAAAACAAAACCCAACAACAAATATGATATAAATTAAAACTCAAATATGTGAATTGGCCACCTCTCCCTGAGCCTGGGAGTTTTTCCTTCCCACTGTCGCCAAAGTGCTTGCTCATAGGGGATCATGTGATTGTTGGGGGTTTCTTTGTTTTATCATTGTAGGGTCTACCTTGCAATATAAAGAAAATAAAATTCAAATAAAATTGAATTGAAAATAGAACTTTATTTTCAGAATTACAATTGCCTGGCAATTATTTCATGGTTCAGGCTTTAAAGGGTTAATAAAAGCAGACTATTTTTAGTAGCCAAGCGTGTGTATGCCAATCAAAGGTTGGAATAAACACCAGACATCAAATAAGAAACATGTGTTCCAAATTTCTTTTAAATCGATTTCTCAGTACAACCATTCTGTGTGTAGTTTTCGCTTCTGGTTGATTGGTTTTAGTTAAGGGTGGAACTGAATAAACTTGTATACATTCTCAAACCAATGATCTTAGAACATACACAACCAGAGTAGCTGTCCCTTTGGATCAGATTCAGAATAAACTGTATTGTCATTGCACCGTATGGTTAAAAACTACAACACAACAAAAAGGGACATATCGGGGAACGTCTTTGATCAGCATTTAATCCTGATAGGTTTTCTTTTGAACTTGCCTAGGACATGCTGTGTGCTCATCAGAGGCAGCCGCAATCAATGACCATTGCACAGCTGCAGGCTGTACTCATCCAGGAATGGACATCTGGACACTACACAGATGGGTGATTGCTTAAATATGTATTTCTATATGATTAGAAGTGTAAACTGTGACAATGCAACACTCCAGACTTGCAGCAATGTTGCTTCCATGCTTGGTGTTAAAGCCTCTATAGTCTAAATTATGGATAATCCTTTGCAGTCATGACATTTATATATTTTGTGTTTCAAACACTGGTTTTGATACAAAGTTTAGAATGATATTTATTTAAAATAATAATTCCCTGCAGGTTCAGCTAACCTTGCTGAAACTTGAATCATAGTTTTCATCCCTTTCAAGCGGCCTTGTCGGTCTCAGTGCAGGTTATGAAATGATAACTGTAACATGTAATCTATTGTTCGAGTTCCTTCGCACGTGTTTTCCCTCATTCACATGAACATTTGCTTTTATGGATTCACTTGTGTCCATGTACACACAGTGCATTTGGAAAATATTCACACTGCAGAGTTGTTACTTTTTTTAAAACAAAGTATCGAGGGAAGGCTGCGACAGCTTATGTACACGTTATAAAGTTGTTTGATTTTTAACAAAATTGCAGTTTAAAGCTATTTTTTCCCACTTTCTCATTATGGGGTGAAATAAAAAATAAATCTGTTTTGGAAGAAGGCTGTAACATGACAAAATGTGGTCATGTGAGGTGCTGTGAGTACTTTCCAGATGCGCTCTGAGTGGCATGTTCCCAAAAGCTTTGTATTAGGAACAAGACTGTTTGATCTCGGTCATGGTTTAGACTAAAATACAAAAGTTCACGGCAGTTTCACCACTTTTTTTCTTGGTTGCCTGGGTTACGTGTCCCCTCAGAGGAGCGTTGAAAACATGCACGATGCAAGCAAGAAATGTACTTCCACTTAAAGTACAGTTCATACAGTTCATGTCCACGGACAAATAGCTTGCACATTTGTGACTGTTTCACTCTTTGGCCATGAAACCTTGTGCTCATTTTGTCCATACGAACGTGTACAGTCAGTAGAGATAAAGCAGGATCACCTATACAAAACATGAATCACACTCACAGTTATCATTAACACTACAACCAAATCTACTTACGGTTTTTAGGCCCCCAGTAATGCAGCTTTGAAGGCCTTTAGGTGGAAATGACCTACAGATGTTCTCCAGAGATTAATGAGTTTTGTCCTTGCTGACGTTAAGCTGTCTTTTAAAGAAATCAGTCAGTTGCTCCTGACGCCGCTGAGATTATGCAGGAAAAATAAATCTCGTGTTTTTATTTCCACAGTGAGAAAATGAGCTAAAAGAAGTCCAGTTCTTTGTTTCTTCTTTTTAGTGTGTTTGCTTCCTGTGTTTCTCTGTCCCCGACTCACTTTGATTGGGAGAAACAGCACTGCTGTTGACAATGTGAACTTTGTTCTGTTTCAACAGTCGAACCGTGTGATTAGTAAGATTAGTTTTACTGGACCGTGTGTGTGTGTGTGTGTGTTTAGTAAGAGGATTGGTGCATGTTACTGTATGCACTGGTGTCCTTAAACCGTTTGAATCTGGGAAATAATTTACATGTTATGCTTCTGTGCTTGTTTGTGTGCACTGTGGCTTTCTGCAGTGTTGATCATTGAACCTTAGACCTTTGTGCTTACTGCGTCATAAAAGAAAACCTCACAACACATGCAGTTTTTCAGCTGTTCTCTCAACTCTTTTGCCTTTCTCTGCTTTCAAACACTCTCTGCACCAACAAACACTGATGCCGTTTTGGTTGATGGCATCACTGATTAGTTTCAAACACAACTGATAACCGTAATCTGGACGATATCACTACAACATATCCATCCATCCATTCTCTTTAGTTTATCCTTATAAAGATTGTGGTGGTGGAGCGTCTCAAACAGGCTCTAGTGCTGGTGAGCACGGGGCCCACTAGAGGATGTTGGGTCCTCAGGCCACCCTCATGGAGTCTGTTTCTGATGGTTGCTCAGAGACTTTCACACCAGTGGCCTGCTGACCATGCCACTAAATCACAAAGAATGCAGTACTGAATCAGACAGTTTGCATTAAAATGCAGAGATACATGGCATGCATATGCAATCTGTGTAGGTTCTCTGTCATCCAGGTCATGGTAGTCTAAGGATCTTGAAAATAAACTAGCTGGACTTCTTTAAATTTCGTGAAGATGTTTCATCTTTTATTTTATCTAGCTACTTAGACATATACAATATATCTCCGTAATCAGTCACAGGCACAAGTTTGTTTTTTTTCTTGGCTCACAGGTCACACCACACTCACCACAAACTTTATTGGGTACACCTATTCAGGTGCTCGATCACACAAATATATAATCAGCCAGTCACATGGCAGCAACCCAATGTATTTAGGCATGTAGACATGGTCAAAAAAACACTGAAGTTCAAACTGAGCAACAAATTGGGGGAAGAAAGGCGATTTTGTTTAGTCTGACACGGTTCTGCCACATGGTTGGTGCCAGACAGATTGGTCTGACTGCTGATCTACAGGGATTGCCCCACACAAATATCTCTAGGATTTACAGAGAACTGTCTGAAAAAAAAAAGATCCAGTTATTGGCAGCTTCCTGTGTCAAAATACCTTGTTGGTGTCAGAGGATAGATGGCTTTGAGCTGATAGGAAGGGAACAGTAACTCAAATAACCACTCATTACAACCAAGGTCTGCAGAAGAGCACGTGTGATAGTACAAAACATTAAACCTTGCAGCAGATGAGCTATTGCAGCAGACGACCACACTGGCTACACTCAACTTCTCAGCCAAGAACAGGAAACTGAGGCTATAACTCATCCAGTCTCAACAAAATTGGATAATTCAAGATTGTCCATGTTACTTAGCTTAGTTAGTTTCTTGAACATGATCCAATAGAGCACCTTTGGGATGTGGTGGAATGGAGGGAGCTCTTGTAGGGTGTTCATGGTCTGTAGTCGTCTGTATCCATAGTGGTCGAAGAAACAAAGAGTGGTGAACCAGTGACAGGGTCATGGAGCGAAGTTGGCCCCTGTGGTCCAATCTAACAGGTGAGCTACTGTAACTCAAATTGCCTAAGAAGGTAATGCTGGATCTGATAGAAAGGCAAGAAAATACACAGTGCATCACTGTTTGTTGCTGTTTGGGCACCAACACAATATTAGGCAGGTGGTCATAATGTTATGCTGAGTGATGTATCCTTGCTTGTATGTGACAAAGTTTAAGTATCTTTGTCCTTTTTGCAGTTTGACATTCTGCTTCCAGTCTCCCCATCAAACATTTAAACAGAACATTGCTTTCAGGCTTTTGGGTGAAATCACAGACACAATCTGGCTACAGCCAGTAAGAACTCAGGTTAACTGTGTGATGCTGCCATCAACATCAATATAACTTATTAAGTTTGTTTGAAAGAAGGGTGGAAGCTGTGGCGTCTTTGAAGGTTGTATAGCGTTCTGTTTTTTTCTGGTAGTTTGATGCATGTATCATGCATGGATGTATACATGCATGTTTAATTAAATTAGGCAAATGAAAAAAACAAATGGAAAAACAAACAAAAAAAAAAGAACGCAAAAGTTACATTCATTATTTAGATATGGCTGATAAAACATTAATGTGGCTCTTGTGAGAAGAGGAATTGAAACTAATCTGTTGAAAAATCTCCTGAAAGCAGCCATAACCCTGGCTAAACATTTCCTCCCTCGACACGCAGGAGGAATTTTGGCCCATTTTGCCATTTCCTCTGGACTGAGACAAGCAACAGAAAAGAAGAAAAAGAAGGGTTGTTTTTTTTCCCAGCACCACTGTTGCTGCCAAACTAACCAGCCCTTCAGTCAGTCTTGTTTCTTTGTGATTGTCTCTTATTTTCTCTTGTGTGCTGCTGCTGACAAAGTGAGCGTAGATAAAATTCTGAAATGAAAGAAAATGCGCACAAGCAAGAAACAAGACCAAACTCGATTAACCAAATGTAATCAGCAGAAACTGGCTGGGAGCTGCCAGAAATGTGGCTTCTGCAATGGGTCGGGATTTTGGGACAGCAGTGATCCTGAGGCTGTCTCAGGAACACATTATCAACACTCTGGGTGTTTCTCCACTGTTACAGCCCTAGCTGGGCCTCCTGATACTGCCCTTGTGTGGGCTTGGTGTTTTTCTCTGCCTCCTCCTCTCTTGCTCCACCCCTCTGTCTCTCTCTTGCTCTTCTCTCTCCCCAGGACACAGCTGCTGCTCATTGGACTCATTTACCACCTGGGCCCAGTCGGCAATCATCCTCTCTGAGGTCATATAAGCTGGGGATGAGCTGTGAGCAGTGTGGGGTGTTCTTGGTGTGTAGTTATCCTGCCTGAAGTGTGGAGTTGTGGAAATAGTATAGCTGCTTTACGTGAGTAGTGTGGGCTTGTGGGCCTCGGCAGCAGTAAAGCTAGCTGCTAGTGATGGGCAGATGAAGCTTCATGAAGCACTGAAGCTTCATTTGCTCTAGTAGGACACCTACTGGACATAAAAATATTAGTTGGCATGAATTTGAAGAGTGTGGCATTTTGCACACAGCTTGTAAATGTCAACAACAAAAGGAGTGTGTAAAACATGTATATTGTAGTGATGGCAGTATACTGTGTATATTTATACTGGCAGTATGGAAAATGATTATTTGGAAATGCTTAAAATGGAAATGATCATTTACTGTGAGGTGAGGTGTAGTTGGGGTGTGGACAGTAGTTGTGCTTTTGTAACACTGAGGTATGGACAGCTACACACTGAGCCTCAGTCCTGCCTGTTCACATTTTATTCTGTAAAAACTACATTTTCACTGCTTTTATGACCTTTTTAGTGGGGAGAACATAGCTAGGATTTAATGATTTAACAAATCTTTTGAATCCTTTGTCCTCCACAATGCTAAATGGCTGGGAGTCCTCATTCACCATGCTAACCAGGTCTTCATCTATTTGAGATTGTTCTCCTGAGGAAAGACAATAAAGACAAAGCACAAATATAAATATCACACACGTAACTTATAACAGCTGTATAATATTGTTATATCATTTAGTAACATTACTGCATGCTATATTATCATGGCATTTGATGGCTCACCTGGTCTTGCTCCATAATCGGTGTTCCCCTTATTCTCATGCGAAGCTCTGTAGTGCCTAAGCATGGATGAGGTGTTGTTGTTATATCCCAGCTCCCTGGCACATAGCAAACACTTCACCTTGTACAAAAGTAAAGCCGCTTAACATAAATTGTATTGCACCATCAGTATTATGAAAATACATCTTCTGTAGAAATTTACATACCTTGTTGGGAGGAATAAAATCAAAATGTTCCCACACAGGGGAGGACATCCTCCTCTTCTTAGCTGGCTCCATTCTCTCCTGACTTTCTCTCCTCACTCTCATAAACCTCCAAACTGTCTCCAAACTCTCACTAACCGCAACTCTCCATCAAACACCTACATTTTGAATGAAGTCTGAGGGGTTTATATCGCTGTCATATCTCGCGGCAAAGTTCGAACCACTTCATGAACCAGTCACGTGGTACAGCCGGGCGGCGAGGCTTCGGACGTCATCATTTTCAGCTCCTCCCATAAATGAAGCAAGCCTCGATACGCGCATCGCGGAAACGCCCCCTCCATTACTCGACACAAGCTTCGACGCCTCGATACAGAACGTCACATCACTACTAGCTGCTGCTAGTGATAGGGTGAGCTTGTGGGCCCCTGGAAGTGCCTCCTCGTGGTGTGGAGTTTGTTTGGTTGTTGTGTTCTTTGTTGTTGCAACCTTTTTTCCCTTTTTCCAAGTGTTATTGGTAAAACGGCGTTGCCGGCTCTTTATGTTATGATTATCTATAATAAAGACTATTTTATTTACTAAAAACACCTGTCTGTTTTCCTTTCATTCTGTTCTGGACTCATTTGTTACTGGTCCCCTCACTCGCATGCCTAGACCCCTTCGGGGGGACGTAACATTCACATTTTTATTTCTGCCTACTTTGAAGTCAACCTTCAGCAAAGTGTGTTTTTGTTACCAACATTCACAGAAAAAAGAGGAATCCTGCCTCACCTCTTTGTCTGATTGCTGCTGTAGGTATGAGGCAGCATCCACTTTGATGAGTGGAGTTGGATGTGTGCATCTGTTTGTGTGGGCGGAAGATCATGTTTGTGTCGTCAGCACTGTGGGAACGGATCCTGTGTTTCATTGATTGTACAGTGAGATGAATCCAAGTCATCTCTCCCCGTCTGCCACATTGTGCTAAGGCCAAGTGGAGGGAAACAGCAAAAAGAACAACACACATAAACATCATTTGAGTTCACCATGATGTGTAAAACATTACAATTTGAAATCTGCAATATCTTTTCCTAAGTTTTTCTGAGTGTTATGTAACATGCTTGCTTGTGTGGAAAGATCTTTTAGTGGACGCGCAGCTTACTACATGGCCAGTGTTTATTGGTTTACCTTGATTTAGGTCCCACAGAGGTCACCTTCTCAAGGGAGACCTAGCCAAGGCAGCAGAAACACAAACTCCAAACATAATAAAAATACAAACAACTTAAAATGCAGAGCATACAACATGACATGCAATATGCATATATCCAAAACAAAAAACCTCTGATCTTTTTGCAGTGTTTTATGTCCAAGGTGCTTAATAAGAAAATCTGTCAACACCCTGGGCACATTAAAAGCAACCATTTGGAGGAGCGTTGCTGGTAACTGTTCAAGCTGATACAGAGAAAGTTACTGAGAAAAACTGTAAGTTAATCCAGTATTGTTTTATAGATTAAAAAATCCAAAACAAAACAAACGCCCATCAGGAGGTAAAGAGAGGAGTCATGAGTCAGAGATTTTGTTGCTGTAACAAAACATAGAGATGCATGACAAACTGAATAAAGATGTCAGGCATATACAGCATATTATCATAATCGATGCCAGGAGAACAATAACTCCCACAGTTTTTTTCCCCTTGGCATTAAAACGAAAGTAAGATTTAAACCTTGAGGCTGAATTGAGCACAAAAACAGATATTATTGCTGCTTTTGGCAATGATGTTTTGAAATTTGAAAAAAAAAAAAAAGTACAATTAATCATTGTACCTTATCATCAGTGTCTCTTTTCTGTTGCAGTTCCAGGAGATCAGCCAAATGATCAATGTAGTTGCATTTAGTGTGGGAAAGCAAGGAAATCAGTGCTTGCCCTTTGAAATCTAAAAGCAGACATCAGTTAAACCCTTCAAAAGTGAACCGATCTTACAATATTGCACATCCCCCACTTGTTTACTTCCTTCCAGTGAATTACTGCCTTGCTGTGCCTGTTGTCTCTGGAAGCTAGTTTGACTCTGAGCCTTGGGATATATAGTTTCTCCTCCCTTGTCCATGACCAAGAATGGGTTAATACTGACTATAATAATCACTAATGGTAAGTTGCTGGTCATTATTCATCAATCTTCCACTCAAGTATTCATTCAGTTAAATAAATGCATTAAAAAAAGAGAAAGGTGGTAAATATTTAATGTCCAACATTGTAATGATATTTTACTTTAAATGACCTCTACTGTCTATGAATCCATTACAGTAATTTAATGCCATCGATTTTCTACATTCATTTTCCCCACCAATTAGTTTACATCACTAAATATAATGTATTTTCATAAGAGCAAAGTTCAACTCTGTCTGGAGTATTCAAAATTCAAAACACTTTAAACATATCATATTTGAACCGAGCTGCTAAGGTTCAGCTCAACTATGGAGTGGAGTTGGTTTTATTTAGGTGTAACACACAACAATCTGTTTCTAGCAGATAATGGCTTGCCTGATTACATTCCATTATTAAAATCAAAGTAAACTTTATTGTCATCTCTGCTACATAAAGTAGAGTATATAGAGAGATGAGACGAGGAGGCTCCAGTTCCATTCAGTGCAAAAGACAACAATAAATATAAGAAGAGTAAGAAATAAATATACATTTTAAGACTAAGGGAAAAGTAAAAGGTATAAATATATACTTTAAATTAAAGGTAAAAGGATCAATAACAATCTAAATTTACAATTTACAGTTGAATGATTTAAAGTGACCTTGAAGTGGTTTAAAATGACCAGCGTAGCAGCGTCACAGTTTACTGTTTATTATGAAAGGACACAGTTCAGACCACTTAAAGTTACCGAGCGAGGTCTTAGACTGCATGAAAGTCATCAAGTCTCTGCAGAGTTGCAAACCTCCTCTGGCATTAACATCAGCACCAAAACTGTGAGCTGGGAGCTTCGTGGCGTGGGTTTACATGGCTGACCAGCTTTTGTAGGTGGCCCACTAGATCTGCCCATATGGGGTAGTTTAGTATGCCATATCTGTTATAAAAGGATAGAAGGATGGACCCACATGCTGAGCACTGGAAAGTTTTTATGGGTTTATCTTCAGCTTAGGGAATGAGAAACAGGTTAGGACGGACGGAACAGACTGCGGGCAAGCATGTTACCTGGCTGATGCAAGGATTTTTTGATAACTGAGTCTGTGCTTCACTCTTAAATACTCTGCTTCCAGAGCTACTGATGAGTTGCAGGTGAGTTGACGAGCTGAATGCCGACAGGTGAGTGACTGACTGAGTGGCAGGGAAACCACGAAGGAGCCACCTTGGAAAAAAAGTAAATGACAAAGCGGGAAAGAGAGCAAACTAATGATTGGCTTCACAGTGTTCATCTTTTATATACAGTCTAAAGTTGATCTGCATTTAAGTGTAGTGAAAACCTTCATGAGCCATAATGTTGTTGTTATAAATTGACTGAGATGACAGGACATAACATGTCATATTTAAATAATCCTGTATTTATATGATCTCATGTTGGTAGTGACATTCGTGCTGTTTAACATTCATGTGAATTTGTGCTAACAAGCTCCAGTCTGGCTGTCATTACAGACCTACTGTGTGTGTGTGTGTGTGTGTGCGTTGGTAAACATGTATTAGCTGGACATTTCGTCTGAATACACACCACACTAGAAGGACATTTTGAATTAACAGGACAGAGGCGGTGTCCTGCTAATTTTGACTGAAATCTAACAACGTAGAGTGGTTTCTATTGGTCCACTAACCCTAAAAAAACAAAAAAATCAAGATGTCGGTTTAATACATATAAACTTGATTTTGTGTTAAATCTGTGTATCACCAAGAGTGTCCCTGGTGGTAGCGTGTGTAATAGCAGGACCTCATGAATATTCACACATGTGTGAATAATAATGAGGCTTGTGTGTAGTTGTCCCGCCAATTCTTACACAGTCCTTCCAATTCACATGTGGGTTAGATAACTGGTAAATGTTCCAAAATGACCACACCAAATGAACCACTGTATGTTGAACTTAATTGTAATAAAAGCCTGCTTTACCTTGTTGGAAAGAAGACATATGAAGCTTTGCTTTTATATGAAACACTAAGGTTTTGTGTAATTATTCACAGTTATACTAAGTAAATACAGTTACGTACTTACAAAGTGGTATGAAAAAGTATTTGACTGATAAGTTATTTATTTTTTGGTTTGTTCTCTCATTTATCTGTTATCAGATTAGATGAAGAGAACCTGAGTGAATACAAATATAGGTTGTTTTCTATTATCTTATTTTTCAAGGGGAAATGCTTTCCTGGCCCTGTGTAAAGAGGATATTGCAATTCTAAAACAAATGTAAAAAAGAGTGACCTTTATTGGGTACACCTCGAACTGCTCGTTAACTACTCACTAATTGGGCAATCACATAGTGGCAACTCAATGCATTTAGGTGTCATGGTCCTGGGTCTCTCGACCCAGCATTTTGAGTTTGTGGTTATTTTTTATTCACTGTTTTAGGTCCTCTTGCCTTCACGTTTATCTGTGTTCCCTGGGTCTTGTGTTCACCCTTTCCCTTCACTGTGTGTTTTGTATTTATTGCTGTCTGTGTTTTGGTTTTTTGCTGCTCCATGCTTTGTTGTTCTGCTTTCTTAGTGTACAGTTTTGATTATTATTTTCCCATGTTTCGGTTATCATGGTTTGGTGTTCTGTCTCTGTGGCTGTATCCCAATTCAGGGTCTGCAGCCTTAAAATACGCAGCCTTAGCAGTCCACAAGGGCCGCGTACTCAAAGACCGCTAAGGTCGGAAGTGAGAGGCTTGTGAAATGGGACGGTCTAGGCTCCGTCGCACTGCTCAGGTTGCCTAGCAACCATGATACTCACCGCTGGAAACGTTTCTGTTGGATTGTGTGTCCACAGGTGTTTGTACTTTGCGTCACAATAAAATGACGGTAAAAGGCTCCGCCCACTTCCTATCCATGTCTCACCATGCAACGACTACTGTGAATGGACTGGAGAAGTGTAGTGGCAGAGTCCTCCATCAGAAATAAGATATGTGTGTTGACTTTTTATTCTCCCTCAAAAATATTATGCCATGACGTGGCCCAGAGCAGCTCTGCTAACAGGTTATGGGCCCAGCACGCTTCCGCTGCGCAAGTTACCGGCAGGTGTTAAAAGTTTGGCACGATTGAGTGAGTAAGCGTTTTTGTGCATCATGAGCAGACGCACGGCAGAGTCGGGCAGTCGATATTCCCGTTTGCAATTTGATGGAGATGAAAGGAAATATGAGATATGGGAAACGAAGTTCCTTGGTCATCTCAGACTACAAGGTTTGAAAGATGTCATCTTAAAGGCTGAGGGTGATGAAGAAGCCGATGGTGAAGATGATGACAAAAATGCAGAAGCATATGCAGAGTTGATACAATTTCTGGATGACAAAAGTTTATCGTTAGTTATGAGAGATGCAGTTGATGACGGACGGAAGGCCCTAAAAATTTTGAGAGGTCATTATGCAGGAGTGGGCAAGCCAAGGATCATAAGTCTGTACACCGAACTCACTTCTCTCACAAATGAAAAGAATGAAAGTGTGACGGACTATATTATCCGAGCAGAAGCAATTATCACAGCGTTAAAAAATGCGGGTGAGTCACTAACTGATGGACTTCTGATCGCAATGATAATGAAAGGTCTACCAGAGACGTTTAAACCCCTGATTGTGCACGTTACACAGAGTGAAGCAAAAATCACATTTTCAGATTTTAAAGTAAAACTCAGAAGTTATGAAGAAACCGAGCGAATGCGTGTGGCTATAACTAATGACAACGTAATGAGGACAAAAGTGCAATCAGACCAGGATTCTACTTCATGGCGAGCAGATGACCGAAGATCAAAGAATAATGAGATTGTGTGTTTTAAATTTTCGACTAAAGGGACACACTGCAAGAACGTGCCGATCTAGAGTATGGTGCAGTTTTTGCCGGAGTAGTACACACAAAGATGCGACCTGTAGAAGGAAGCTAAGACGGGATGAAGCGAGAGGGGTCGTGGAGAAGGACTACGCGTTCAAGACGGGCTCCAAACCCCAGAGGGTCCCGGACGGCGGCCAAGAGATGCTGAATAACCAGCTATTGGTGGATACGGGAGCGACGTCACATATCTTCACGAAGATCGAGAGTTTTAAGACTTTTGATGACACATTTCAACCCGAGGCTCATTGTGTAGAGTTGGCTGACGGAAGGCGGAGCAGAGGAGCTGCAAAGCGGCGAGGAGATGCTGAGATAAGTATGATCGACAGTAAAGGACGCAGCCACAAGGTAACATTGAAACAAGCACTCTACATTCCATCGTTCCCACAGGACATTTTGTCAGTAAAAGCAGCTACTAGTAACGGAGCCACTGTGGTTTTCAAACACGGGGACAGTTTTCTTAAACATGTTGATGGAACAAAATTCCCTATATATGAACACGAGAGACTGTTCTTTATAAACACTGTGCAAGAGTTTGAAGATAAATGTAATGGATGTTTTGATATGCAAACGTGGCATGAAATCCTAGGACACTGTAATTATGAGGATGTTCAAAATCTGCAAAATGTCGTTGATGGAATGGAAATTAAGGGTAAAATCAACAAAAATATGCAATGTGAAGCCTGTATACAAGGGAAGTTTATTCAAACTAGGAACCGAGAACCGGATGAAAAGGCCAGGGCAGCATTAGAGTTGGTACATACGGATTTGGCTGGTCCGATTACGCCAAACTCTAAAGAAGGGTTTAAGTTTGTTTTGTCGTTTGTTGATGATTATTCAGGTGCAACATTTGTATATAATCTGAAACACAAAAGTGATACAACTCAAGCAACTGAAAGATTTATTGCAGATGTGGCGTCATATGGGAAAATCAAGTGCATTCGTTCTGATAATGGAACTGAATTTACAAGCAGTCAGTTCAGAGATTTATTAAGTAGACACGGCATTAGGCAGGAAACTTCGGCGCCATATTCGCCTCATCAAAACCGAACAGCAGAGAGGAACTGGCGTACACTTTTTGACATGGCGAGATGCATGTTAGTTGAGAGCGAATTGCCAAAGTCTTTATGGCCATATGCAGTACAAACCGCGGGAGTGATTAGGAACCGATGTTTTAACAAACGCACAGGTCAGACAGCGTATAAGATGTTAACTGGAAAAAGACCTGATCTTTCTAGAATGAAAAAATTCGGATCATTGTGCTATGCTTATAAACAAAATAGGGGAAAGCTGGATCCAAGATGCGACAAAGGTGTTTTCTTGGGATATGACAAAAATAGTCCAGCATATTTGATCTATTTCCCAAAAACCGGGAAGGTTGAAAAGCACAGATTGATAAAAATACTAAATCCCGCGACAATGGATCAACAAACACAGAGTGATCAGATGTATGAAGATGAGGTTTATGAATCCAGAAAAGATGGTGAACCCAAACAGACGAAGGATGAGGACATTCCAGATGGTAGTGAAAGCAGTCAAACTGAGTCCGAGGTTAAAACTGAGGATAAAGTAGATGCTGGAGCTACACGTTATCCATCCAGAATCAGAAAGAGACCTGATTATTTGAGTGATTATATCACGGATGTGAAAGAGTGTGAAAATGAACAGATGCAAACTAGTGTTGATTATTGCTACAGATTGTTGTGTGAAATACCCACATCATTTAGTGAAGCTATTGTGTCAAGTGAGTCAAAAGAATGGGAAAAAGCGATGAATGAAGAAATTCAATCCCTTAAGGAGAATGACACATTTACTTTAACCACTTTACCAGAGGGTAAGAAAGCAGTGGGGGGTAAATGGGTTTATGCCGTTAAAAAGAACTCAGACGGATCAGACAGATATAAAGCTCGATTTGTGGCTAAAGGTTTTAGTCAAACAAAAGGAGTTGATTATGAGGAGACTTTTTCACCGACTGCTAATTTATCGAGTGTGAGAGTTTTGATGCAGAAAGTGGTTCAGGATGATATGTTGGTTCACCAGATGGATGTAAAAACCGCCTATCTACACGCACCAATAAATGAAGAAATATATATACAACAACCAGAAGGTTTTGAGACAGAATCAAGTGAGACTAATAAACTGGTGTATAGACTAAAGAAATCACTTTATGGGCTGAAGCAATCGGGTCGTAACTGGAACCAAACCTTACATGACTATATTTGACACAGAGTTCACTCACATGAATTTCACTCACATGTGCTGTAGAAGTGATTTGATTTGAGAGTTCAAACTCACTGCTGTAATGGCTTATGATGATTAATATAATAACTATAATATTGGCCATATCATATTTACACTGACTTTAGTCTCATGAACAACATTAGCTAATTGTTATTTACTAGCTAATCTTAAATGACTGCAGTACAAATATGAAGGCCAACAATCATGTTTTACAGTCCTGTGGTCTCAGCCTCAGATACTTATTAAATCACACAAAGCTCGTGTAGAAACAAACACACAAACAAAATATGTTCTCTTTCATTTCTGTCAAACAAAACTGTATGAAACGTTTCCAGCGATTGGTGTTATGGTTGCTAGGCAACCTGGGCAGCGCGATGGAGGCTAGACCGTCCCATTTCACAAGCCTCTTACTTCCGGCCTTAGCGGTCTTTGAGTACGCAGCCTTTGAGGATCGTTGAGGCTGCGTACTTTAAGGCTGCAGACCCTGAATTGGGATACAGCCTTTGTCTCATGTCAGTGTTTTCAGTTTTGCTTCCTTGGTCTCGTTAGCCCTGATGTTTCCAACCAGTGTTCACCTCCTGCCTCTCATTCCCCTCGTTATTCCCTGTGTATTTTAGCCCTGTATTTTCTGTGCTCCCTGTCGCGTCGTAAACGGCACTAATCCTGTGCTGTGTGTCTCCCCGTGGATTAGTTTTGTATTGTCTCTTATTTTCCAACCAGCAATAAAGCTGCCGTTTTTGAGTTTCACTCCAGTCTTCCGAGAGTCTGCATTTTGGGTCCTTTTCCTCGTTCCTGCCTGCACACAGCTGAACTATGACATTTAGGTATGTAGACATGGTCTACATACATACCTGCATGTTAGACCTAATCCCGAACCAAACTATTTAAAGCGGTATTTCCTTTAATTGTTGCTCCAGTTTTGGATATAATGAATTTATTTTTAGAAAATGGATACGTACCATAGGATTTTAAGGTTGCTGTAATTAAACCTCTATTTAAGAAACCCTCTTTTAATCAAGACAACTTAATGAACTATAGACCTATATCTAATCTTCCCTTCATATCTAAAATTCTTGAGGTAATAGTTGCCAATCAGGTGTGTTAGCACTTAAACAATAACGACCTGT
Organism: Aulonocara stuartgranti; assembly: GCF_965226115.1. NCBI lineage: Eukaryota > Metazoa > Chordata > Actinopteri > Cichliformes > Cichlidae > Aulonocara > Aulonocara stuartgranti. Next base: position 6,504,452 of record NC_138951.1, on the reverse strand, counting down.
TTGAAGAGTTTCAATCTGGCTTTAGAGCTCATCATAGCACTGAAACAGCTCTGGTGAAAGTTACTAATGATATTCTCATGGCCTCAGATAATGGACTGGTGACCATTCTGGTTCTACTGGACCTCAGTGCTGTTTTTGACACATTCAATCACAATATTCTCATAGAAAGGTTTGAAAATGTTGCAGGGATCAAAGGAACAGCACTAGGCTGGTTTAAATCTTACTTGTCCAACAGACTCAAGGTTTGTTTACGTAAATGATAAATCCTCTTCAACCTCTATGGTTACTTGTGGCGTACACCACAGGGTTCTGTACTTGGACTGATCCTTTTTACTATATATATGTTCCCTATTGGTAAAATCATTAGACAGCATGGGATAAATTTCCATAGCTATGCACACCTAAATCCTGATGAACCTAATCAGTTATAAAGATTACGGGCATGCTTGGAAGACATAAAAACCTGGATGTCTTCAAACTTCCTCCTTTTGAATTCCGACAAGACAGAAGTTGTCTTTGGACCAGAAGCTCAGAAAAACAAATTACTTGGTCAGTCCCTTCATCTGGATGGCATTAAATTAGCCTCCAGTAATAAAGCAAAGAACCTCTGTGTTATTTTTTGACAAAGACATGTCATTTAGATCTGACATGAAAGAGGTTTCTAGGGTCTCCTCCTTCCACCTCCGTAATATTGCTAAAATTAGAAACATCCCATCCAGGAGTGATGCTGAAAAACTAGTTGATGCCTTTGTTACTTCAAGGCTGCATTACTATAACTCTTAACTATCAGGAAGTCCACATAATGCAACTAAAAGTCTTCAGCTGATCCAAAATGCTGCAGCCAGGGTTCTGATGAATATCAAAAGAACAGATGACATCTCCTCCCGTGTTTTAAATGCACTTTAGAACAGCACGCAGCAACACTACATATGAGCGAGCGGAGGGAGGCATGGGGTCTTCACAGAGCCCCACTCTCTGCCAGCCGTCAGGGCGGGGGGGCCTGAAGGTGGAATTGGCCATCTGATCGAGGCCTGGGTTGCAGCGGCCCCCTGCCACTGCGGAGCCGGGGACGGTCTGCTTGATTTCCACCTCAGGGAGGAGGGCAACATCTGGGTCTGGGTATGAGTTCCCCCTCCGGGGCAAGAATACCTGGACCTGGGATGTAGAGAATGTTTGGGGAGTGTGATTGTGTGTACAGTGTCCATTTATGTCTGTGTCCACGTTGGGTGAGGGCCGAGTGTTTGTGGTTGTGTGTATGAGGGTGGGAAGGTATGTTTGTGTCTGCCGTACACATCACCACAAACAACACCACAAGCAGAGCACAAGTTTTAAGCCAGCGTGGTGTGATTATAGATGCCGTGCAGGTGGGTCCATCTCACATGCAGCGGCATCGCAGAACACGCCCCGCCACATACCCTCTTCCCCCGACTAAGACCGAGGAGCCACCTCCCCCCCCCCTCCATGAGCAAGCGAGGGAATAGGCCTGGAGCATCAGCGCCCCAGCCCAGCCACGGGGAAGTGACTACCTGGGCGTTCGCCTGTAGATCTAGCGGCGCTGGTGACGAGGTGGTTCCAGGGACCGCCCACGCTTCCAGCGGCACCCCCATCCCGCTAGCGCACCAGCCTGTGGCTCACCTGAGCCGGTCGTTCCCTCGCGCTGTCCAACAATTACAATAATTATACGGTTGCTGTAACAGATTGTAGATACAATGCAGGTGAGTCCATCTCACCTGCAGCAGCATCCCAGACCAGCCACAATAATAAAGATTTTTCTATTTCATTATAAACTTTGTCCTAATTATGTCATGAGTTTTTACTATTTAAAAAGAAAAAGAAAGCATCACAAAAACACTTAAGGTCATGAAAATTAATTGTATTGCTGCAATACTTAAATATCTGTGGTCTAATCTATTTTTATTCACCAATCTCATTGTAGCAATAATATGCCTTTTTGGTCCAAGTTAATTATTTGAATTTTAAAACTCTTTTAGCCAAATAACTTTGAAGTTGTTACTAAAACTCATCATCCCCATTTACTACTTTTGTTTCATTCTTTAAAAATTTAGAAGCATAAATATCAGTCTTTTGGAAAAATTACATTTTATACAGTATTATTAAGTCTACATATTCCAAGTGAGTTATGTCAGAATGCACTAGAGCAATTTAACTCTATTACATCATAGCATTCTATTTGCAAGAATCCCAGTGTTAATCCACTGTTCTTGGCCAATGATATCCACTCCTCAGCACTATGGGGGCGCTAATGTACATCTACGCTGGTTGCCAACCACCATGAACATTTAAAGAGCAGAAGAAGAAGAAGAGGACACTAAAGAGTTCAGGTGCACGACATGAGGATTTAATGAGACAGCTTTTATCTTACTGCTTTCGTGGAAGATCAGGTGAGAACCATACAAATTCCCTTACACATGATGTTTATATAAATATATTCATCCAATAAAGCAAAGTAATATAGGTTATTATATTACGTTCCGATACACCAAAGCATCTAATTTTTGACAGTTTAGCTAGCCAGCATGCTAGTAGCAAAAGTTTGACATTCTGTTGCTGTTGGTTTGATTAATTTTGGTTTTAGCATCACAAAACTTGTGGTTTTAAAACTAGTGAGATCTGTTTTCAGAAAATATTTTACAAATGAAACAAAAACTGTAGGACAAATATGCTTATTGTTCAACCATACTAAATCATTATTTTAATTTATAACTTTAAGAAATATAAAAGGTTAAGGAAATGTGGATATGAAAATTAACTCATTAAGATTTGCAGTAACCTTAGACCAAATAAAATATACGAAACAGAACTTCCACAGGTAGGGCATGCAGCCTCTGACACACAGTGATACAAGATAGGAGGAACACAGATATTTGGAACCTTTAGGGGAGCTCTCCCCAACATAAATAGATTTTTCGATCTGTTTATTTCTATGTCTACATACATTTTGTAGTATAATGTGTTATTTCTAAAGTCATTAATACCTGATCTTTGCAGGGGATGGCGGCAACAAGGCCACGGAGAGCTAAAATAAATCCCATACAAGATGCTAGGTATTACTGCTCCTTAGGTGAAGACAAGGCAGGATTTGATGTGAGGTATATTGATTCATTTAAAGGTGAGTTGATTCCAAAGAATGCAGTCAGCTTCTCAAAATAGAAATTTTTATGTTTTTTGTAGTTTTTTTGTAGCATACCATGCATGAGAAAATTAATAATCACGAATATAATTATACTTGTTTTATTATTATTATTATTATATTTCTATTTTTTCCTTGTCTTTCCCCAAGGAATTATGAACATGTTACATGTTCCAAAATAAATAATACAATATAATCAAATAAAAAACATATTTAAAAACAAGAAGGATTTTAATTAAATGGTTTATAGTTTATTGCCCAATTTGTTTTTGATGTGTGTCTTTAGGTCGCGGTGTGTTCAGCTGTCGGTCATTTCAAAAGGGAGATTTTCTTTTTGAGTACAGAGGACAAATCATAACTAAAGAGGAACAAGAAAACCGAATGAAACTTTACCATGATGCACTCAAGGTTTTCATATTTGATTTCAAGTTCAATGGAAAACAGTTATGGTATGTAACTGCTTTGATAAAGGATAAAATACATGAGGTTTACAAATTATAATATTCAAATAATATTTTGAATTGAATATTAAAATGTTATTCAGACGTTCTACAACCTAATATACTTAATGACTTTCTTTACAGAGTGTAATTGTTATTGTATACTTTTTGTTTTAGTGTTGATGCTACCAGAGAGGACGGCTCACTTGGCAGACTTGTAAATGACGATAATGTGAATCCAAACAGTAAAATGACAGTTACCAGAGTGGATGGAAGGCCCCATCTCTGTTTGTTTGCAATCAAAGATATTGGTCCAGGAGAAGAAATCACCTATAACTATGGTGATTCCAACTGGCCATGGAGAAGCAAGGTATAATGTAAATAGTACAGTATAAGTATAAATAGTATTAAATGAATAAAGGCTATACTGAAAAGTATGCATACACACACGGGTCCTGTGTAATACTCAACTGGACAGGTCCAGACATTAGGAGGACTGTATTCATCTTGGCTAGACCCAAAGACTGCCATTCATTATTCATGCTTCTTCCTTAGAAATCCAACATGGTGGCATCTCAGGCTGTGGATGAGATTGCAGCCAGTTCCTCTCCTAACGACGCAACAAAGGTAAATTGGAGTTTCAGTGTCAGATTGTTTTAGTTGTAGACTGAGGTGCTAGTTATTAGGCAGTATTGAGGTATGTGGGTCCTTGGTTATCTTGACCAAGTAAGATGCACGCATTAGGAGGACTGAGATTTGAAACAGGAAGTATAAACAACTGAGTTCTACCTACAAGTGCGCCCACACACACGGGTCCTGTGTATTACTCAACTGGACAGGTCCAGACATTAGGAGGACCGAGTTTCGAAATGAATTCAGATCAATGAGAGTTACTCTGGCAATTGTGCATACACACACGGGTCCTGTGTATTACTCAACTGGACAGGTCCAGACATTAGGAGGACTGTATTCATCTTGGCTAGACCCAAAGACTGCCATTCATTATTCATGCTTCTTCCTTAGAAATCCAACATGGTGCCATCTCAGGCTGTGGATGAGAATGCAGCCAGTTCCTCTCCTAACGACACAACAAAGGTAAATTGGAGTTTCAGTGTCAGATTGTTTTAGTTGTAGACTGAGGTGCTAGTTATTAGGCAGTATTGAGGTATGTGGGTCCTTGGTTATCTTGACCAAGTAAGATGCACGCATTAGGAGGACTGAGATTTGAAACAGGAAGTATAAACAACTGAGTTCTACCTACAAGTGCGCCCACACACACGGGTCCTGTGTATTACTCAACTGGACAGGTCCAGACATTAGGAGGACTGAGTTTAGAAATGAATTCAGATCAATGAGAGTTACTCTGGCAATTGTGCATACACACACGGGTCCTGTGTATTACTCAACTGGACAGGTCCAGACATTAGGAGGACTGTATTCATCTTGGCTAGACCCAAAGACTGCCATTCATTATTCACGCTTCTTCCTTAGAAATCCAACATGGTGCCATCTCAGGCTGTGGATGAGAATGCAGCCAGTTCCTCTCCTAACGACGCAACAAAGGTAAATTGGAGTTTCAGTGTCAGATTGTTTTAGTTGTAGACTGAGGTGCTAGTTATTAGGCAGTATTGAGGTATGTGGGTCCTTGGTTATCTTGACCAAGTAAGATGCACGCATTAGGAGGACTGAGATTTGAAACAGGAAGTATAAACAACTGAGTTCTACCTACAAGTGCGCCCACACACACGGGTCCTGTGTATTACTCAACTGGACAGGTCCAGACATTAGGAGGACTGAGTTTAGAAATGAATTCAGATCAATGAGAGTTACTCTGGCAATTGTGCATACACACACGGGTCCTGTGTATTACTCAACTGGACAGGTCCAGACATTAGGAGGACTGTATTCATCTTGGCTAGACCCAAAGACTGCCATTCATTATTCACGCTTCTTCCTTAGAAATCCAACATGGTGCCATCTCAGGCTGTGGATGAGAATGCAGCCAGTTCCTCTCCTAACGACGCAACAAAGGTAAATTGGAATTTCAGTGTCAGATTGTTTTAGTTGTAGACTGAGGTGCTAGTTATTAGGCAGTATTGAGGTATGTGGGTCCTTGGTTATCTTGACCAAGTAAGATGCACGCATTAGGAGGACTGAGATTTGAAACAGGAAGTATAAACAACTGAGTTCTACCTACAAGTGCGCCCACACACACGGGTCCTGTGTATTACTCAACTGGACAGGTCCAGACATTAGGAGGACTGAGTTTAGAAATGAATTCAGATCAATGAGAGTTACTCTGGCAATTGTGCATACACACACGGGTCCTGTGTATTACTCAACTGGACAGGTCCAGACATTAGGAGGACTGTATTCATCTTGGCTAGACCCAAAGACTGCCATTCATTATTCACGCTTCTTCCTTAGAAATCCAACATGGTGCCATCTCAGGCTGTGGATGAGAATGCAGCCAGTTCCTCTCCTAACGACGCAACAAAGGTAAATTGGAGTTTCAGTGTCAGATTGTTTTAGTTGTAGACTGAGGTGCTAGTTATTAGGCAGTATTGAGGTATGTGGGTCCTTGGTTATCTTGACCAAGTAAGATGCACGCATTAGGAGGACTGAGATTTGAAACAGGAAGTATAAACAACTGAGTTCTACCTACAAGTGCGCCCACACACGGGTCCTGTGTATTACTCAACTGGACAGGTCCAGACATTAGGAGGACTGTATTCATCTTGGCTAGACCCAAAGACTGCCATTCATTATTCACGCTTCTTCCTTAGAAATCCAACATGGTGCCATCTCAGGCTGTGGATGAGAATGCAGCCAGTTCCTCTCCTAACGACGCAACAAAGGTAAATTGGAGTTTCAGTGTCAGATTGTTTTAGTTGTAGACTGAGGTGCTAGTTATTAGGCAGTATTGAGGTATGTGGGTCCTTGGTTATCTTGACCAAGTAAGATGCACGCATTAGGAGGACTGAGATTTGAAACAGGAAGTATAAACAACTGAGTTCTACCTACAAGTGCGCCCACACACACGGGTCCTGTGTATTACTCAACTGGACAGGTCCAGACATTAGGAGGACTGAGTTTAGAAATGAATTCAGATCAATGAGAGTTACTCTGGCAATTGTGCATACACACACGGGTCCTGTGTAATACTCAACTGGACAGGTCCAGACATTAGGAGGACTGTATTCATCTTGGCTAGACCCAAAGACTGCCATTCATTATTCACGCTTCTTCTTTAGAAATCCAACATGGTGCCATCTCAGGCTGTGGATGAGAATGCAGCCAGTTCCTCTCCTAACGACGCAACAAAGGTAAATTGGAGTTTCAGTGTCAGATTGTTTTAGTTGTAGACTGAGGTGCTAGTTATTAGGCAGTATTGAGGTATGTGGGTCCTTGGTTATCTTGACCAAGTAAGATGCACGCATTAGGAGGACTGAGATTTGAAACAGGAAGTATAAACAACTGAGTTCTACCTACAAGTGCGCCCACACACACGGGTCCTGTGTATTACTCAACTGGACAGGTCCAGACATTAGGAGGACTGTATTCATCTTGGCTAGACCCAAAGACTGCCATTCATTATTCACGCTTCTTCTTTAGAAATCCAACATGGTGCCATCTCAGGCTGTGGATGAGAATGCAGCCAGTTCCTCTCCTAACGACGCAACAAAGGTAAATTGGAGTTTCAGTGTCAGATTGTTTTAGTTGTAGACTGAGGTGCTAGTTATTAGGCAGTATTGAGGTATGTGGGTCCTTGGTTATCTTGACCAAGTAAGATGCACGCATTAGGAGGACTGAGATTTGAAACAAGAAGTATGAAACCCCAACCCTAAATCTGGTTTGCATAAAGACGTAGTTCTCGGCTTGGTTGAAATGAACTCTGATGTAGTTAGATCGCATATTTGAATTTCAGCTGATCAAGGAGCAAGAATGAAGCTTACTATAGGAAGGAGCATGTAAATACAACCGAAACAATCGCTAAACTCTTTCCTGTTAATGCTAAGCACATTTATGTAACATTGTTGTGTAAAGGCCATCCGTTATGTCTTGATGGATTCATGACTTCATGATTTAATTATACTTTTTTACACTCCCAGTCAAAACTTTGGACACATCTTCTCATTTCAGAAAGAACAAATTGTAAGTCTAATCTTTTTTGGGTGTTGTGGGTCCACAATGAATTTTCTTTTCATTGTGGTTTTGTAATATATACCATAATATAAAACCTAGAAGAAAAAATTGTTTTGAAAATTGATCTATATACAGCAGGTATTTTTCCCTTTAAATTTTGCATTGCAAAAGTTACAAAAATTGATTTAATAGTTTTAGTAACACTTGAACAGGTTTTTTTTTTTTTTTTTTTTTTTCTTCCGTCCTTAACTCCTTTTTAAAGAGGAACCAAAACAACTATTTGGTTGTGATATTTTACATCACAAAAGTATGAATTTTGTTTTTGATTACACTGGTTTTTTTTTAGTTTTTTTTTACCAAACAGGACTGCGATCATGATCTAGTCCCTGACGAAATGTCAAGTTTAGAAAAATGTTTTGCATGTGGAGGACCTTTTTCGCCTCTGAAATGGAGTGGTGTGAGATGTGAAGGTAATTATTTAATTATGGAAGGTTGGGTACATTAGAATATCTTAAATATGATCCATAAGGAACACTATAAAAACTAATCCATAAGTAAATATGATATATGTTCATAATGAACCTTTTACATCTGCACTTTTTACATATTTACTTACCATGTCATTATTAAAGCTGCTATACCCAATTTGCAAAAACAAGTTAGCTTAACATATTTTTTTTTTCATGTTCATAACAACATTTTAACAAAGCATAGCTATAAATGTTGTTTGGAGATTAAAGAAAAAAAAATGAAGTGGTTCTGTTGCATTTGTCTAAAACCATCAGCCAATAACATGGCTCAGTCCAGAAAAACGATAGAACAGTCTTTCCTGACTCCTTAAATTCTACATTAACATGGCTCCACCACACTATGCACTGGCCTGTTTAGCAGCAAAGCACACCAGGGGGTGTGGCCTATGGATAATATCCAATGGGAGGGGGGAGCCTTCTTGACTGTGTTTATGCTTCCATCTAGCCTGTTTTTTTAAATTGGGGAAAGCGGCTTTAACTACCTTTCTTTTATTAACTTAATTTTTCTCTGTCTAGTTTGCTACCAGTCCTGGCACAAAAGATGTTATGTTAGCCACAAGGTGAACCTCACTGAACCTCTTCCAGAGGTAAGTGTTTTTGCAGAATTATTCTCAGTAAAATATGTAAGGTAAACAAAGTCTTACTTTGTGTTTTTGATTGTTATTAGGTCTTTAGTGAAGATAGTTCAAGTGAGGGGGCTTCATCAGAAGAGGAATATGTGCCAGATTCTATAGCTGACTCAGACAGCTCATGGGACAACAAATCAGAGCCTTTAAATATAAGTTGCAAACAAGTACAGAACTCTGAGATCTCCAGCAGTCAATCTGCTTGCAAAACGAAAAGACCTCGCCTAGAAAGTTTTTTAGAGAGAGTAGGACAAAGAATTTCAGAAGATGCCGAATCAATATCTGAAGATGGAATTGGCACAAGACAGCTCGACGTATCAGGGGTTATTGCCACAGCAGAAAAGTCTGATGCTGAAGGCATTGTTGATGACTCTAATACTACGGCTGAAGATTCCTTAAAAACATCCTCCTCACTAAGAAACAAAACATACTGCTACATTTGTGGAAAACTACAGACAAAGTTTACACGTCATTTAAAAACTCATGAGAAATCACATGCAGATGTTGCTCGAGTTTTAAGTCTTCCCAAGAAGTCCAAAGACCGTTTGAAAATGCTTTCTAAGCTGCGAAACAAAGGAAACCACAGACATAACTCGGAGGTCATCGCAAGTGGGATTGGATCATTAAAAACCAGACGCACATCAAAAAAACCCTACAAAGGAAAAGACTATATTCACTGCATTTATTGCGAGGCATTATATCTTAAAAGAGATCTTTGGAGACATGTTCGTAAATGTTCTTCAAAACCAGTGGAGGCCAATTCAGAGGGGGGACGAAAAAAGGTCTTGTCCCTGGCCTGTATGAGTGAGTCAGCTCTGTGTCAGCAAGTTTCCCCCGGTGTTTGGAAGATATTAGCTGTCATGAAAGATGATGAAATAACTTCTACTGTGCGAAGTGACTTCTCTATTCTTCAGCTTGCTCAATCATTCTTTAACAAACATGGGAAAGATCCCACCAAATTTGACTACATTCGCCAGACACTCCGAGAATGTGGAAGACTTCTGCTCACACTTCGGAAAGAATGCTCAATACACACTTTTGAGGATGCTGTAAGACCTGCAAATTTCAATGTGGTTATCAAAGCTGTTAAGAAGGTGTGTGGGTATGATGAAGAAAAGAACTGCTACTCGACTCCAAGCCTTGCTTTAAAGTTGGGACACTCACTGCAGAAAGTCTGTGATATTATACATTGCAGAGCACTGATGGCAGAAGACAGTGCACTGATAAAGTCAACCCAGAGTTTCAAAACCCTTTATGCTACAAAGTGGTCAGAACTCATCTCCCATACTGCATTAACCACACTAAACGAGCGGCACTTCAACAAGCCTTCCACACTTCCTTTCACAGAAGATGTTCAGCGTCTTCATAGACATCTGGAGAAGACTACAGAACAAGCACTGAAGGACTTGGAAGAGCATAGTTCACCAAAATCATACAGTGAACTTTGTAAAGCTACCATGGCAAATGTAATACTATTTAACAGGAGAAGAGGGGGAGAAATTTCAAAGATGACACTGAATGGCTTCCAGGAGAGAGACACTAGTACCCTGCACAAGGATGTTGCAATTGGACTGACAAAATTTGAACTTTACCTTTGTCAACACTTCAGTCGTGTAGAATTGAGGGGTAAACGAGGACGCAAGGTTGCAGTGCTACTTTCACCAGACATGGTGAATGCCATAACACGGCTGACAGAGAAAAGACAAGACTGTGGTGTTCTGGCAGAAAACATATTCCTGTTTGCCAGACCTCATTGTCTGACTCCCTACAGAGGACAGGACTGTTTGAGGATTTATGCGACTGAATGTGGGGCTGAAAACCCTGAACACCTACGTTCAACGCAGTTGCGCAAACATGTCGCAACTTTGTCTCAGATCTTAAACCTCAAGAATCACGAGTTAGACCAAGTTGCCAACTTCCTAGGTCATGATATTCGTGTTCATCGCGAATATTATAGACTTCCAGAGGCTACTACCCAGCTTGCCAAAATATCCAAACTACTGATTGCCATGGAGAAAGGGTCTCTCAAAAGCCTTCAAGGCAAAACACTTGAAGAGATTGAAATCGAAGGTAAAGTGGTGTTAAGGTTAAGAATTATACACGTTTCCTGCACTATAACCTTATAATTCATTAAGACAATCTTTTATTTTGTTAGATAACCTACAGTTGACAGATTCAAGTGAAGAAAGTGAGGTCGGAGCGGAGCGTGAGGAGGTCGGAGCGGAGCGTGAGGAGGTCGGAGCGGAGCGTGAGGAGGTCGGAGCGGAGCGTGAGGAGGTCGGAGCGGAGCGTGAGGAGGTCGGAGCGGAGCGTGAGGAGGTCGGAGCGGAGCGTGAGGAGGTCGGAGCGGAGCGTGAGGTCAATGAAGGAAATCTTGTATATCCACAGATTGGTAAGTACAATGTGATTAGTCTCAACTTTGTTCAATTTATGAAATCACATGACTAATAGACTTTATTACAGATTCTATAGATACTAGAATGATGAAGAAAGTTGTCAAGGAACCTCCAGGTATGTGTTTGTCATCATTTATTGAAGCTTTTACCTTTGTAACTACTTCCTAGACACTTTTGCTATCTTTGCTATCTTTATGTAAAAAAAAAAAAAGATAATTCATTACTATCATTTTTCCAGTGATTTTTACCTTTGTCCAAATGGTAATTTAAAGAAAGTCAAGGATCTTTCTAAAGACCAGCTCAACAGAATAGAAAGGTCAGTTTTGGAGGATGGTCAGGTAGGAAATGCTAGTTTGAACAGGTGATTTTGAGCTGTGATTTAAAGTTCTAGAGAGAATCTAATGAGCAGAGGAAGTTCCAGAGGGTGCAATTAGCAGTGGCAAAGGATTGTACCCTCAGATTTATGATTTTGATGATGGGGGTAAGGAGGTTAGTGTTAGCAGTGTTGTGGGAGAGTGACAGTAAAGACAATCCCTCAGGGTGGCGGGGGCGAGGTTGTTGAAGGCTTAAAAGTTGATTAGGAGTTTGCACTCAATACTATAGTCAGTGTGCAGCCAGTAATGTTCTTTTTAGGATGTGGTGATATAGTCTCTAGAGTGAGTGCAGTAGAGTAAGGGGGCAGCAGAGTTCTTAATAGATTGCAGTTCTTGGAGGTGAGTTTGGGGAAAGCAAAGATGCTGGGATTCTTTTTGAGGGTGGAGAGAATGGATAGGATTAGGAAGAACAATATCATTGGGACTGCACATGTTGGAAAAAATGTCTACATTGTTCTACATTGGCCAGGTTGAGGTTGTGTTGGGCATGTGCAAACAAGGGACAGTGAGGAAGGTTTGTTGAAGGATGTTAGAAAGGAAGCTGCCCTGCAGGAGACAGAAGGAGATGAGATTAATCAAGAGAGATGAAAATAGTTGGTGTGTGGAAGGCTGATCTACTACTCTTTATTTACCTGGTTTGCGCTTCTGAAGTATTCCCTCTACGCTCTCATCCTCTTTCTACAGTAAATCAGTGGTGAGTGGAAAGTTGACCAGTCACCGGAGTAGTGATGGGTCGTTCGCGAACGAAATGGCTCTTAGAGCTGGTTCTTTGAAGTGAACGATGCGAGCCGGCTCCTTATTGGGAGCCGTGGATTTTTTTTTTTTTACTTTCTCTTGCCCTCTCTCTCACTTTTTTCGCTGCACGTCAGCCTTGTGTTTGCGCTGAGTAGAGACGGGAGGGGCGCAAACAGAGCCTTGCGTTTGCACCCCTCCCGCCTCTGAGCAGAGGGAGGAGCTAGGGGCGGTAGTTACACTCGCAACAGCAGTAGCACACGAAAAGAGCAGCAGGGAGAGAGAGAGAAAGAGAGCCGGGAGCAACAACAAGAGACAATGTCGTCACATTAGAAAGGTGGAGTAAAGAAAATGAGTGACACCAAGAAAAGAAGCAAAATCTAGAACCATTTAAATTTTACTGACAATACATAGGCAGAGTGTAGAGTCTGCAAGAAAAGGATATCATATAGAGCACGGGCACCTGAAAACTGTCCACTCATCAGTGCGATGGGAAGATAAAACACAGTGAATTAAGTGTGATATAAGTGAAGCTGCCAGTGTGTCTACCCACTGAGCTGAGCACTGGGCACTTGGTATTTTTAAATTTAAAGTTTAAATTTTAAAAGTTAAATTGTAAATGGTAGGTTTTTGTATTTTATAATTTATTTTTTAAATTTTATGTGGAGTGAATAAATAAAAGCAGATTTATATAATGAACATATATACATAGAAAACACGTTTTTAAACATTAGTAATTCATTTTGTGCATAATTTTATATTGTTGTTAATAATAAATGAATGAAAGCAACAAAATAACCTGAAGAGCCGGTTCGGGAGCCGAAAGAGCCGGCTCTTTTTAGTGAGCCGAGCTGAGAGAGCCGGATCTCTAAAAAGAGCCGGAAATCCCATCACTACACCGGAGTCTTGTTTGGAGAAAAATTCAGCCTTGTATCTTTTAATATCAGCTGTAATAGCTCTAGCCATATTCCACATTCACATGTGTCACCTTAAACTAAAAGTCATAGTTGCGACTCTGGATTTATCTTAGAAACCATATTCAAGATTTCAAGGTCCATTAGTTGCTTGACCACATTCAGGAGCATTTGACATTACATTATAAGAGATTTAATACAACAAATATATGCTTACTGTTTTGTTTTGTTTTTCAGCACAAAGTAAAAATGGAGCGGGTAAGGTCATTGAACCCAACAGAATACTAAACAAGGAGATGAAGCCAAGCAGTAAGAAGAAAACAAATGAACAATCTGGTAAATGGTGACATGCATACAAAAGTCACTTAAGCACAAATGTAAACTTCATGCATTTTTGAACCCAGTTATCCACACCACCCAAGCCAGTATGGTGACTATGCTCATCTTTCTGCCAGGGACCGTACCATAATTCTACAACTTGGTTAGACAATTATATTAACCTACTTGGTAAGGTAAAACATAAATCACATTCAATGTGGAACAATACCTTGTATTAAGTAATGGGATAAATGTTTAAATTACTTTCCCTATGCCTGTTTTAATCTGTAATACATTTAAATACTTATCATTTTCAAAACAGCAATGCACCAAAACAATTAATAAACAAAGCAATGAGAACATATTATGATTTGGGTTTTTAATTTTGAGGATTCCTCAACCATTGGGCTTCTACATTATCTCCATACTCTGAACATCATCTTATTCCCATAGGCAGAATCTGGATAATATTGGAAAATTTGGGCTGGTTTGGCTAATTGTGGGCTGTAACCTGAACGTCTTGAAGAAAATTATGTTCACTAAAAAAACCTGAAGGCCCACCTCATGGTCAGGCAGGGTCCACCCTTGTTTTTAAATAAACATTTGAGTCAGACAGTTATATATGAAATGTTTGAGTATATGTTATACATTTCAAATTATTACAATATCATGCTATACATGTTTTTTGTTGTATAACGGTGTGTGTGGAATAAAATGCTCTCCATCCATAGTGATTTGCCATAGCTATTTATTGGAATTCTGACTTAATGTGGGCTACCTTTCAGAATTTTACATTTAAATAAATGTATTCATCCATTGTAATAAGTATTTAAACAGTCAGCATTACAGGATTTATACCAAAGAAACACTGTTACAACAAATTCACCTTAAAGGGGACATATTATGCAAAACCCACTTTTTTTTGTTGCTTTTGTATGTATATTTGGTTATGAATTGCCTCCCGACTCCTTAAGTGTAGGTTTTCAACAACTAAAAAAGGAGCTCTTTTAGGTCCCAGGTAGTGTATTTTGCACAATCCAGCATAATCACAGCCTCAGCACCTGTCCTCGTGGACAATGCAAAGGCCGTCTTTGGGCTGTGTAGACTAAACACTAACTGTTCTTAGCAGGGCTGTAAAACTAGTGTGTGCAGAACTCAATTCTTCGGCTTATTTGAAGGAAGCCGATTATCGCCATTATATTTTTGCATCCTACAACCATGTCAACTCACACAATTGAGCATAATACGTCCCCTTTAATTTAAAAATTGTTTAAAAAGTAGTTTGTTTACATTTATTTTTTTCTGCTTCTAGCTTCTCTGGAAAATGCAAGGAGGGTCAAAAAGCATCCTTGGTCTCCCACGGAGGTTGCTGCGATAATGAAGTATTTTGGCGAACATATCAAAAAAGGAAAACTGGCCACTATTATCGAATGCCAGCAATGCAAAACTGCAGAAGATCCTGCTCTGGCTGGTCGTTCTATTCAAAACATCAGAGATTTTGTGAGGAATCGGGGCGTGTCGTTGAAGAAAAAAGAAAATCCTATGTAGAGGAGTCTACATAACTCCAAAGTACTTCTTGGAGGAGTTACAAAAGATATTTTGTATGTTTTGGTTTCTCATTTATTTATTTTAGAATTTTACTATTAGAAGATTGGTAAATTCATTTTGTTGACACTGTTTTAGTGCATCTGATCTAAGAGGACATATAATTTTATATTGCCAGTTATTTTCATTTCTGTTAACAAAACAATCCTGTTTTTGTAAAATGCACTCAATTTGTTCCTTTTATTCACCTGTTGCCCTTTTAATACACACAAAATACATGTTTGTGTATGTGTATGGCCTTTGTCCTGTTAATAAAGTTAGCCCTGACAATTACTGTTCATGTCAGGGGGAGGAGCCAAGTTACCTAATTAGTGTTGTCCTCTTATTACACCATGTTGTCAGGTTCTTATATTTTGAGTTCTGGTGTGTTTTTCACAATTTTGAAGTGAGATTTGTGTTGTACAACTCAAATGGGATTTTTAAAGATGCACTTCATCTATCTAGCACAAGCGGAAAGGGGGGTCCGTTTAGTGTTGCAAAAATCTTGTTTGAAAAAATTGTCCTTCCAATTCACCTTTACCAGTATGTGTGTGTGTGTGTGTGTGTGTGTGTGTGAGAGAGAGAGAGAGCGAGGGTGTTCACATGCTGAGGGATGAGCCTGGAGCACAGAGTGATGATGATGATAAAAAGGAACTGGAAGGAAAAGACTAACATCTTAACATGTTTTTTTCTGGACACTATTGACATATTAGTGCCCATTTGAGCATAAAGGCCTTTGAGTGTCCGTGTGTGTTTGTGTACATATCATGGCTTCAATAAACCAGCTCCAACTTTCTCACCCTTGTTTTTGTTCTAGTTGTCATGGCAACCTCTTGGCCTTTTTAGCATAAGTTACATCGGGGGTCTCCGATGATGCTCATCGCCATAGTTACTGGGGCTTTGTTAATGAGATTCAAAGCTTCGGGCATTATGTAAGATGTGTGACATTTACCTCTGATTACTCAGCTGCAGTGTGTATTCACTAATATATCGATGTGTATTGACGCACACAAAGAAGGGAGGAAATAACACCAACCTCACTGATTTCAAATATCAACAGTAGTGCGGCTGCCAGGAAAAGCCTCATGGGCTTGAGATGGATTTAGGCTTCTGCATCAAGGTGTTACGGCGCTCTCTTTATGTGAACCCCTCCGGCACAGGAATTGATTTGCAGCGTGGCATAGGATTTAACTTGGCGACTGTCATATTACCACAATATTTAAATTTCAAATCATACTACCAAGTAAGGAGTAAGGAACAGATTACTGAGCCTCTGACTGCTGAGTTCACGAATGACTTAACAGCACAAATGTGTCACTGAGAGATTTTTGCAGTGCTTTTTGTCTGATTGTGTCTTTGGGGGCACTGCTGATGAGCATTTTTTTTTTTTTTTTTTTTGCATCAACATGATGCAATGCCTTGGTTTGTCAGCTTTCTGACTAAGCTAAAAAAGACCTCCCTGACAGTTATTTTGACACATACTCGACATATTTTTCTGAGTCACACTGCATATTATTTTCAAAGATTAATTTAAGTATATCTTTATGGGATCTCCACTGGAATTATTCACATTTTTGAGAACACACAAGCCACCTCCACAGTCCAGTCTCAGTATTTGTGGCTTTTCGCTTGTTGCCTCAGTATCGCCGACAAACTGTGATTACAGTTTTGAGGCAGTGAACATCAGTTCCTGTGGAGCTGCAGAGGATTAAATTGCTCCTGCGTTGTGTATTAAAGACGCTGTTATGGAGGTGAAGCAAGGAAATGAACTGAGTGCAGTTTTCTTGTTGCCGACCATAAAACTGCACCGCGCTTTCACAAAGCGATATGTTTATGTAAAGACAAATTAAAAGTAAACTCTGAATACTTGACCCATTTAGTAAGGAGATCCAGTAACTCTGTCATGCAGTGGTTGGGATTTTAGAACACCTTATTAAACCCTGTCACCTGTACCCTGATTTTATTATTTTGCATCGTGTCCTTCTGGTTGCAGACACTGTTATAACTTCCTTCCTTCTTTGATAAGAAAAATCCCCCAAATTACATCACCAAGCACTGTGGAGACAGCCGTTCATCAAAGCCCTTCTTTGATCTGTTTCAATTTTGGTGTAGCTCCACTTTGTTATTTTCTTGCACTGATCAAACAGCTTTCCCATCCCGAACTTGATTATCCATGTTTTAGCGATGGAAACAGATGAAATCACATCGCTCAAATCATCCAGGCGTCGTCTTACCTGCCAGAGTGGAACATACATAGTCGGAGACTGTTACAACTTTGAGTCATGCAAGCTGAGCAGTCACCACTTTAGAAATACAGTGTAACAAAATCCAAAATACAAGCTCAGCCATTAGTTCGATGTTTACAACAATAATATTTGCTTTTACTGAAATGTCCGAGGGGGAGATTAATTCATGTCCAGTACCACAACACCGCTCACTACGACCTTGGTAACACCTCATGCACTGTATGCATGTACCTAATGGAGTCACCAGGGAGTGTACATTTGTTGTTTTTATTTAAATCTCACACCGTACTGTACACAGTCTGCTTTGCCTCTGGTTATTGATGACTGTTTTTCAGCCGAGTGTGAAAGAAGAAAAGAGCAGAGGCGAGCGGAGCAGGGTTTCGGAATTGAAAAGAGTGAAAGAAAATTGAGGCGAGTCAGCAGCAGTCAGACAAATAAAAAATAGTAAGAGCAAAGTCATGCAGGGTGATGGTTTTTCCGACAAATAACAGATACTGCAGCTATTCCTGCCAACGTGCACACACACACACCTACAGTCCAGGTCATTTCATTACTGCTCGGTCGCTCTTTTGTTTTTTGATGCTTCAATGTAACGGTGGCATGAAGGTATATTTCATAAGAATTAGTCTGCAGTTGAAGGTATATTTCATAAGGTATATTTCTGGCATGAAGGTATATTTCATAAGAATTAGTCTGCAGTTGGACAGACAGGTCCAAGGGAAATGCAAAAAAGAAGAACACGCTGAAAATTATTTCTTTTTTTTTAATATGGCAATGACCAGTAATGGGAAAGAGGATTGAGGAAGTGTGTCCAGAGAGATTAGATGTGCAGCACAGACTAATAGCAAGAAGAAAAAAACCAAGAGGCGATGGTGGGTGGAAGTGTGAGACAGAGTGAGAGGAAGAAGTGATGGAAGTGAAAGAAGATGAAATGAACGACATGGAGAGAATATTTGGCATTTTATCTTCTGCTAATTTAATTTATTGCTTTGTCAGGCAGAGACGCTGAGAGACAAACACACAGTCATGGGGTGGGGGAACGAGAGAGAGACAGAAAACTGATGGAGGTAATTAATGTGTTTATTAGGCTGTTTTTTAAAAAGGGAAGTGATTGACAAGAGGAGAGACAGGAGGAGGAGTCAGAACAGTCTGGACCAGACAGCGAGGAAAGACTGGGAATGCGAGTGTTAGAGAGACTCGGTGGGTGGATGCAGGAGAGATGTGATGAAATAGACCCAAGGGAAAAAGAATTGGAGGAGGTAGGGGTGAGAGAAAACAATTGGAAGTGAGGAAAGTAGACTAGAGAGGAGGAGATGAGGCTGAGAGTGTACTTTCATACATCTTTTTAGTTTAGGGGAGCTCATTTAGATTGAATTAAAAGTGAGGAGAGAACAAAGGTGAGGACAGAGAGTAATAAAACAGAAGGAAAGCTCAAGAGAGGCTGACACCAACGACGGAAGCAGGAAGAGAAAACCATTGTATCAGCTAATCCTCACTACTGTTGATAATTTAGCATCAGGAGCAGCTTGAAAGTAACTAGTGTCCTTTATTATATTTACATGCACAAACATGGAGGCGGTGACGCTCCTTATCAGCTCATTACCATTGTATTTCAACACACAAACACAAAAACACCTCAGAGCTGAGATTAAGTTAGAACTTCATATTTCCGACTTAATCCTATAAGCTTCACTTCGTAGACACAGAGCTGCAGCCTTCTAATCGCTGTGATTAATTACAGTTGTGGCGCAGATAAACGGATATAATATACCAGCTGGAAATGTGAAACAAAGGAAATATTGCCTCCGGGAGAGATGTGGAGGAGATATGTGTGTGTCTTAAATGGATCAACATGAGCTGATATGAGAAACTTCCCAATTGTGCTGCTGATCCATTGTTCCGTGTCCCTTCGATTGCTGAATTTATAAAAGTATTTTTACTGTATGAATAAGTATTAATGGCTCCTTTGTCACGTAAAGGTAACATGTATTACTCATTACTCGTTACCTTTTTTAATAGTAATACAGGACGTTCTGTTGAATGACCGGGATGTAACGTAATTATTAGTTAAGAATATAAACTTACAAGCTGCAGTTCCAAACACCAACACAAATCTCTATCCTAATAAGGACACAAATAGATATTTATTTTAGTACTTACTTATGAATACAACGTGAACGTGAAATGAGACTTTAAAACTATCTCCATGGTGATGCTACTTAAAATCATGAACAGATAGAAACAGGCTGGAACCTGACCACCCAACACTGCCTTTGTTATCTGATGAAGTTCAGGCTCTGGCTGCTGGGCTGGGGTCTGCATACACTCAGCTTTAACATCACTCTGGGTTCTTTGCTTACTTTGTGTTAGCATGCTGTCTCTGCAGGTGCTTGCAATAAAGTTGTGTCATTAGTATAATGCAGCTGCTTTCATCCTGAATGGAGTTTGCACTTTAACCATTCCTCTCTTGTCTTTTTCTGTATGAAAAATAAAAGTCATGGTCATGCTTTAGACAGCTTCACCATTTTCCTCCTTCCGCGCACAAACCAAAATCAGCTGACTGTAGCACAACCTTTGTAACGTGAGCAACACATTATTGTAACTGTACAGGGATTAGTTGTGTTACAGTTACAGTTACTGCAACTGTAAGTCTGCTAACGTCTGCTTGAGTCAAACTATGTGGTCAGTATTTTAATGGTGAGTTGCTGAGAAAGCTGAAGTACAGATTAGTTTTAATAAACGTTTTAGCTGATGAAAGGTGAACCTAATCTGATGGGCTGGGTTTAAGAATCTGATCAGGTGTCCTTAGTTAGCCACTGGGCAATCATGTACCTCCGTGTAATCCTAACATCCGCCCATACATTGTTGCACCACTACAGAGGCCTGTAATATGAAGGAGGTAACTTCAGGATAAACCCTTGGTTTTCAGTATCACAGTTAGGGTTGCCAACCGTCCCTTAAAAAACGGAATCGTCCCGTATTTCGAAACAAAAGTACACGTCCCGTATTGAGCTAATAAGGGACGCACTTTGTCCCGTAATACAGTGAGAATCAAAAGTAGTCTATAAATGTTTATGGAATTAACGCTTTGTTTGAAAACATAATTCCCAGCCCCTCTCCTGCTTTGTGACCAATGAGCTGACAGCACACTTATGACAATTCGAGTATGACAATTCAGATTACCGCTCATCTCATTGGTCGAGGAAAGGTCGCTTACGGAGAAAATACCGGAAGACAACAGATGACCACAACAACAAGCATGGCCAACAGGGAAACAAACGCTGACACTGCGGTGCAAGTCTCGGACGACAGTACACCTAAAGCTGGGCAGACACTGTGCGATTTTTTCAGTCACGTTATTCAGCTCCTGCTCAAACTGCACGATTGACTCGCAGGGGTTAGAAGTTGGTAGGTCACGATGCAGGTCTCACACTATACCTCCCGATGCTCTGATGCGACCTGAGAGCTCACACTGTGCGTCCATAAAATGAAGGTTATAACAGAAAATCTGTCGCTCTCCCTCTCTCTCTCTGTCTTTCACTCACACAGACACACCACCACCATCAACTTTGCTAAATTGCTAATGAAAAACATTGATCAGGCAGCTGTGATTGAGCAGCAATGTAGATCCAACTATTTTCACGGTTGTTGTGGTCGTGATCATTTTGTGAGGCCACATTGGAAAGCTCATCCGAGCCTTTTCGAAGTTCTACAAGTAGTGCCTCCATCGCTTGTGTCCAGATCACACGCTGCACTGCCGTGCTGCTCCGTCTTTTTCACCGACGTTTACGTGTTTGCGCGTGAGCAGTGTGAGCGCCTGTGGTGACACCTTCACGAGCGATTGATGATCGGGAGCTGGTCGTGAGGTGTTAATCACTTCTCGTTACCCCACGTATACTACACGACGCACGATGAAGGCCAAAATCGGGCCGATCACTCAAAAATCGGCTCAAAATGGGCCTAAAACCGCACAGTGTAAGCCCAGCATTAGAGCAGCAATGTTTGTTCCCCTCAGAGAAAGGGAAGAATGGGAAAAGGAAAACACCTGGCTGGAAAAAGTTAATATGGGCATGTGCAGTGAATATCAGCGCTATGTGGCCAGAAGTGTGATAATATAATTTATTTTGTGTAATAAACAACTGCAAGGATAGATGATTACAACAAATAGATGACTAATACATAAAAGTAATACATAGATGAATAATGATGATGAGTTAAGATGCGTAATCATGGGAACAAGCGGGTTTACAAACAGGAGCAGCTGATTAGCATTAGAAAAGCTGAAATAATACCTCAACTGAAGCCAATTGTACTAAATGCACTAAATGTGCACTGTTACAAGAATATTTTTCTTTCTATTGTTTTCTATTATTTTAAGTTAAGCAGGACAGAGTTCTTTTAAAGAAAGATTTACTTATATTCTCAAAAGTTAAGCATGACAGGCTTCTGTTTAAGAAAGAGACCTGTTTTACTGTGTTAATGTTGTCATTTTGAGCTAAAAATAAATGGCTAAATGATCATTTGTTTCACATGTGTTCATATCACAAAGAATAGAATATGCATGTACTTAAATCAACTTCAAGTCAAATGGTTAAAAAAATAATTTCACACACAAAAAAAGAGCTACAAAATTCACCAAACTGGGAAGGGTGAAGACAACTGGGTCGCCCGGCCCTGGCCACGAGGTGTCCCTTATTTATTTTTCAGGGAGTTGGCAACCCTAATCACAGTGGCGTTTCATTCTTACTGGGGTACATTGCCATGGTAACTCATGCTGCAGACCTATCCTGCTCCAGAGAAGGGTATGTTTGAGATTTTCGTTAAAAGATATGAAAACACTGCCTTCTGACCAATCAGTTCTCTGGAAAATGGCATCACCATCCTTAGAAAATCCCCTGACCTCAGTGCTGAGAAAGTACCGTAATAAGGTTTTAAGTGCATCTAAAATGTTTTTTCTTTCCTGAAATAGCAATGAACATAGATTCTTAAACACAACTTTATTCCTTGATCTTGGTCCGCGGCCACAAATAACTGCAACGTGTTTATTGTTACATAAGGATTAAAAAATTATTTCAAAACAGGAAATATATCTGTGCTTGTGAACCTTATGTTAAATTTGCATGTAGACTAAGCCTGGTGTTGAATTTTGTTTTTATATTGATTTTTTCACTTGCTTTCAGACTGTGAAACACCGGCATGGCTGCTGCTGAAAGAAGGCGTTGTGAGCTAAACATTAATTTAATGAAATAAGGATTGCAATCTATGAGATTGCCTTGTTTGTAAATCATAGTGCTGTTATAGATAAGTGTCACAGTTGACACCCCTTTCATAAACTGTACGCATGAAGCTAGATTTAGGGAAACCCTGGCCTGACTTCTCATGGTTTCCTAAATTTATAAAGTTATTCTTTTCATATATTAAGTGGCAGCATGTGGAGAGTAATTGCAGGAGAACAAAGTTGTGCATAAATGGGTGTGTGTGCCCCTGTGAGACTTGAAGGTTAACAAGGCATTTAGGTGTAAAGCAAAACGACTCGTGCTGCTTGCCAGAAACAAAGAAACAATAAGCTGCATTAAGGATTGCAGTAACTTTGATATTTTTTTCTGACACAGCCACATTGACTGCCAAGAAGCCAAGAAGGCTCTTTATGGAGGAGAGGGAGGACACGGGTGAGACAGTGAGAGAAAAAACTTTTACTTACAAATTTTATGTAATATGCACGATCATTAATTCACCTCAGACAGCGAGAGAGCAGAGGTGCGTTGTAATTGAATTCTGTTGTATTAGTTACTCTGACATTTGAGTCTGCTGTACATTTATGCACACGCAGTGGGGCAGGAAGTGGATATACTGACTGAGAAGCGTGAGGGGGGTGGATGGAAACAGAAATACATAGACAAAGAGAGGATATGTGTGAGAGAGATTAAAAGGATGGACTAAAAGGTTATCTCATCCCCCTGATGATGCTCTTGTATTGAGTGGGGTCATTGAACCTCAGACAAAAGGGGCGAGGGGTATTATGGGAGAGGAGGGAAGAGTTTCCCAGCTGAAGTGAGGAAGTTACAATGGTAGCAAGGAGAGATAAAGAGGGTGAGGAAAATGGAAATGGGTTTAGCGCGCCACTGTTTCAGTTTCACTTTCATTTGTTTCCCTGTCTCTTCTTATCCACCATTTGAGTCCCTGTTGTCCTTTCACCCCCTGCCTGTTTTACACTATGTTCATATTTGAAATTCATTTTATGCAACAACCACTGCAGGCGAGAACAGCTAGGAGGGCTGTGGAGCAATGGTTAGCACTGACTCGCAGCTTGTGGTGGATTGGCAATTTGTCCAGCATGACTTTGTCTTTGACACCATGTAAGCTTTTCTACGTTGAAGACTCAGTAACAAGATGTTGGATAACGAGTTATGGATGATGTGGCAGCTATGCTTCCTTATTTTTTGTCATGCTATTAAACATGGTTAAAGTTTAAAACAAAAACTCTGGCTTCATACTGAATTACACACTTAGTTTCAGACAGTTTAATTATTCCTGGATCTGTATGATGTCAGTGAGAGTGGATATCTTTCATGTAGTCATCTCAGGGACACAGCTACGGGAAAGACCACAGAAGCCCGACCAGCCTATTGTTAAAAGCCTGCTTACAAGAGGCAGCCAATCAGAAGATTGTTGGCTTAAAGGGAGGGGGGAGAGAGCTAAAATGTCTTGACAAAGAGACTGGATCAAGGCCCTGGAAAAGATAAATATGGATTATTCTGGACTATGAATTATGCAAAGCTAGTGTACGGGAGGAAGATGGGAAATGTGGAGTTAGACATTAACATAACAGGCCCACTCTAAGATCAGTATGCTTACATGATCACAGCGATGATCGTGCTTTAAAAAAGAGTTTATTGTTGTGTACAGCAAAATCAGGGTTCACAGACACCAGGAGAGAAGAAAAAGCTGGCATAAACAGGATCCATCCATCCATTTTCTACTGTTTATCTGGGTTCGAGTTGTGGGATGTAGCAATCTGAGCAGAAGCTCAATAGTTGTCAGCACATTTAATTAAAAACCAAAAATGTTAGCAGCTGACAGAAAGAGGCAAAAAGAGAGATTACTAAAATCATCAGGATCCATCCTCACCTAAACTATTTCAGGGGCAGGTTTAGATAATAATAGACAAAAGGTCTGTCTGTAGTGTCATGCATGTTTTAGCTGCTAAAATATAACTTATATGCAGTGGAGATGGGTAGGTTGATAGATAACGTCAGGCAGGAATCTTCCATGCACTATGATGTTTGCAGATGACACTGTGGTGAGTTAGGGAGCAGGTGGAAGACAGCCTGGAGAGTTGGAGGTATGCACTGGAGAGAAAGTGAATGAAAGTCTGTTTAAGTGAGAGAGAAAAGATGTGTGTGAATGAGAGAGAGAGATAGGTGAAAAGTTGAAGTTGCAAGGAGAACATGTAATAATGGTTGATGAGTTTAAATATCTGGGATTATCCAGAGATCAAAGCAACAGAAAGTGCACAAGAGAGGTTAAGAAATGAGTGGAGGGAGGGTTGATAGGGTGGAGATGAGTACCTGGGGAGGTCTATGAATGAAAGAGAAAACAGCAAAAGTGAAAGGGAAGGTTTATAAGACAGTACAGAGACTTGCTATGATGTGAGATTTTTATTGGGAGTGACCAGAATGAACTGGATTGGAAATGAGGACATCAGAGAGACAGTCAGGTTCAGTGATTTGGAGACAAAGTGAGAGAGGCAAGGTAGAGATGGTTTGGATGTGTACAAGAAAGAGATGGTGGATAATTTGGGAAAATGATGTTGAAGATGGAGCTGCCGACAGAAGGAAAAAAGGAAGACTACAAAGGGGGTTTATAGATTTAATGAAGGAGGACATGAAGAGGATTGGTGTGACAGAAGAAGATAAGAAAAAGGTGAAATGAAAGCAGATGATCTGCTGTAATGATCTTATAAAGGAAGAAGATAAAAAACAAGAAGAAGTTTAAAGAAAAGTGCAAAAGACATGTGTGGACAAACATGAGTCTCTGTAGCTCATACATTCTGGAACTACCCAAACATTTCAAGCTTTTGGACTAATTCATACTAATTCAACATTTGAGACCTTTTCTGAGGTTCTTTAGAAGCAGATTATTTTGGACCTGGTCCTGGCCCTATTTGGGGTAAAAGCAGCCACACAAAAATTGTCAAACAATCAGTACATGTTGGTCTGATTTGTGTTAATGCTGGCGCGATGACTCATTTTGTTGAACTGGAAACAAAAGAAACCACCAGCTCATCGAGTGAATAAACCACTTACAGAAAAGATCAAATTCTCATCAAGAAGAAATAAAATTGATTCATTTTATGCAAGATGGGAACCCTTTATTGATTATTATAATAGATCCAAGTCAGGAAAGACTCCTATCTACAGTGGGACATCTTCGTTTCCTTTCTTCCTCCTTGTCATTTCATGTTTGAGTTGCTATATTTCACCAAAAATAAATGAATAAATACAAAACATTAAAACATTATGGGAGTCTACTATTGTACATTAAGTATCATGAAACTTTGCACATGTAAGGGCCATAAACAGATGTTAACAGATGTTCCTGTTTGAACTTATTTGGATGTTAAACAGATGAGTTATGTTGTTATTGTTTTAGTAATGATGTCTTTTAATCATAGGATGAAATCATGTTTGTTGATACTATGGTAAGACATATGTTTCTCTGCTGAGGTCCACGACGTGCTGAGACGATGAGGCCAACGAGTGAAATATCAACAACTTTCCACGCACGCATTATTTTAATGAATCGCGGCTTCTTTGAAAGCGTACAACCGCTCTTTTTGCGTGTACGCGTCATTACTCCTCTCATTGCTTACATCCCCTTGGTATCGTTAAGTCAGTATAAACCAGGTGGTTTTCCAAGTAGCTGTCTCTGATTTCTCTTTGGAAACGTGCGTGAAATGTGGCTTTGTGTAGCTGTAACTGCAAACACTTAAATGATGAAGCATCCGGTGAACCACTGTGGTTGAATTTAAACCATATTGTGCAAGTTCAAAAACACACACGCACCTCAGTTGTCCTTCATTTTTTCCCCTCTTTTTTTTTGAAAACGGATTTCTTACGTTTAACCTTTGAAATGGAAAGCTTTGGAAACATCCCCCTAATGAAGGTACCCCTTTAAGAATAAATTGAGGATTAAACAGAGGATCACAGTGTCTCTAATCCTCTGTTTCAGTTATTACTAATTTGGGAGAGGATTTACAGAGGGGTGCTAGAGGATTTTTAGGAATAAAGGAGATGAGAGAGAAGGAAGGACGCTTAAATGCAGAGACCAGAGAAGCAGACGGAGTGGGAAGATGAAGCGGGTGAAAAGGAGAGCAGCAAAAACAAGGAAGCTCTTCTTTGAACGTTGTGATCATCTGTGAAGATGAAAGGCCAAGATGATGTATAAGTAACAAGGTAGAGCGACAGATATGAGAATGGAGAATCTGTTATGAGTCTCATCTGAGTTTAGCATGTTAGCATATTAACTCTCTAATCTAAGCTACTGAAAACATTACAGCAGTGAATATATGTCATCTACTATTGTTTAGCACAGCCTCACACAGCATCCAGCATGGCTATAAACTCCTTGTCTTGTTACAAATTTCAGTCTGGTGAAAATGGATCATATGTGGATCACTAAGATGCATGTTTTTGTATGTTAAAATTTCACCATTAATTGTTTGGGTCAATAATATGAATTCAGTTATTCCCTTTATCTGTGTCTGAGAAATCTGACCCCTATGAAACACTATAATTCAGCAACAGTTTGCCCAAAGCTGCGAAACCAACGCAAAATGATTTCCCTCGTTTTGGTGGGGAGATTTTTAAATGCAGTATGTATCAAGTTTCTTCTTCCCTTCAATAATTTGTCTTTGTCTGCACAAACCTTTACTTTTACTAAAAAGTAAACGTTTTTTAAACACAAGTTGATTAAGGTCATGAGATGACATGTTAGTACCTAGCAGTTAACACAATGGTCTAAAATATCTGTTACCTGGCAACCCTGTAAAAGTTGGGTAACAGGGTTGCCAGTGCGTTTCAGGGTTTAGGCCTATTGTCATAGATTATACATACATTGTTTTTAATTAAAAACATTAACTATTATTATTATTATCATCATCATAATTTGTAGTATTATCATTATACAAAAAGTATATGGTAAACTATCCAAAAGCACACTTGCATAGTATTAAATAAAAGCGTGTGATTCACATGATACGTTTAGAAAGGATTGATGGAGCTGATATAAACACCATTATATTGTCTAGGCACCGTAGAGATTCTACTGAATAGATAAATCCATTCATACTAGACTTTCCTACCTCATTAAGGAGCATTTGCTTTCAACATCATCTGTATTACCTTAAGCAATACTTGTATCAATGAAACAGCGATTTTGATATAAGTCAGATGCTTTGAAAGGATGGGTTCCTGCTGATATTTGCGTAATTTGATCCACAAAAAAATGCTTGAAAACCACAGAGCGCTCATTTAAATCGTTACATTCACCCGTAGTGCTCTGTACACTATTAAACAAAGTGTTTTATGTTTTAGGGAGATGAGGTTATCCTTTACTGAGAAGCGGCACCAGATCTTGATTCTGAGCACGAAGAGGAAATAAAATGTGTTTATCTTAAATAAAGGTTTCTTTTTTTCCGCCTAGCGACTCTGTTACCTGTTATCTTTGTGTCATGATTCTTTAAAAAATATTAGCTCAACTGCAGTGAATAATGTTGTATTTCTTGAGAGGGAAGTGTCAGATAAAGGTGTTGAACGTCACTGTAATGTTGATTTTTTTTTGTTGAAGAAATATCCAGCATGATGATATCAGCCCA
Organism: Aulonocara stuartgranti; assembly: GCF_965226115.1. NCBI lineage: Eukaryota > Metazoa > Chordata > Actinopteri > Cichliformes > Cichlidae > Aulonocara > Aulonocara stuartgranti. Next base: position 6,476,119 of record NC_138951.1, on the reverse strand, counting down.
CAGAAAATCTATTGCTGGGCTCAGATGTCTTATTTTAAAAGCAGTTAGACAGAAAACCTCCAAGCCCCTTATGAATAGACCAAAGAACGTTCAAAAAACATACTTTTTAAAATATGTATTTCATGTATTTCACAAAATCATGACGTCACCATTTGTTTTCATTTAAACGTTTAAAAAATCATTTACCATTATAGCTTAAGCTCAGCCATAAATTGAGTTCTCTCGTTATTGGGACATGTTTTAGGAATTTTTATTTTTATTTTTATTTTTTTACTTTGGTTGATGTGAAATGTAGCCCTAATGACGGAATCACATATGCTTCATCTTGGATTTTCAAATTGAGCCATATGTTTAATGAAATTGGATTGTAATGGTGAACATACTTCATACTTCAAATAATTTACCTTCAGTTAATGTATTTTAAATACGCTGTCTTCTTTTTTTTTTGCTGTTGGTGAGTAAAAATATGGAGAAAAAGAACAAAATGATCAACAGACATTTTTTAACAAGAGATTTTAAGTTTTAAAGTTTGCTGTACTGAGCATGCTTATGGTTGGTTTCTACTCGCTATTCTCACCTTTGCGATGCTCATCAAAAGCAGATTTAGGTCAATTAATCAAAAAATATAACGCATCCCACATTACGTGTTAGTTTTCTGTATGAACATTGCCTGGCTGGGTACAAATGTACAACTATGTTGGTTTTTATCACCATTTCAATGAGTCAGTGCAGAAGCTCAGATTTTACAGATTATATACATGGAAAATGATGACACTTTCTGGAAAGAAAGTGTATACTTTTGACCCTGTGTACATTAGAGAAAATCCATGATAAATGATCAAATTCAAATTTGTGCATCTAATCCTTGTTTTTATTCACTAAAGATGTTTGCTATACTAATTAACTCAATTCAGTTCAGTTTTATTTATATAATGTCCAATCACAACAAGAGTTGCCTCGAGGTGCTTTATATTGTAAGGTAAAGATCATCCATCCATCCATCCATCCATCCATCTTCATCCGCTTTATCCGAGGCCGGGTCGTGGGGGCAGCAGCCTAAGCAAAGAGGCCCAGACCTCCCTCTCCCCAGCCACCTCCTCCAGCTTATCCGGGGGAACACCAAGACGTTCCCAGGCCAGCCGAGAGATATAATCTCTCCAGCGTGTCCTGGGTCTGCCCCGGGGCCTCCTCCCGGTGGGACATGCCTGGAACACCTCACCCAGAAGGCGCCCAGGGGGCATCCTTGTCAGATGCCCGAACAGGTAAAGACCCCACAGAAAAAACCCCAACAATCATATGCCCTCTTTTGGTGACAGCGGGAACTAAAACCCCCCTTTTACAAGGAAAAAACGTCTGGCAGAAGCACACTCAGGGAAGGGCCGCCATCTGCCACAATGGGTTGAGGTGAGGGGAGGAAGATAGGACGCAATCATTCCACCCTGGAAAACAGTTCAAAGAAACTGGATTTCAGTTGCGATTATACTTTGCGTGTCCGTGAATCCACAAGGGTCTGCTGGTGTCTGCTTGGTTCTGAGTGGTGTCTAAGTCATTAGACAATGAGCACAAGAGTCTGTGTGGAAATGCCTGCTAATTATTGAAATTGTTCAGACTTGTCTCAGATACTTCATAATACGCTGCATCAACTGTGCAGCAGATTTCAAAGAAGTATAACAGCAATGTCATTTGTCCGTTACCTTGTTTCCACAGTAACATTCAGGGTAGTACTTTTTTAATTGTTATCGTCATTGCCTCAGCTTGCTGCTATCACTACGTTTCTTTATAGTGGTTATTAATAATAGTGTGTTGTTGTAACCTCACTCTATTTGTGCAAAGTGCTTTCTCTATTCTCACATGTAATTTTATTGTGATCATTTTGCTCACGGCTGTCTTATGTACAAATCAAGTTATCCTTCGTGATCGTGTGCATTGCATGTTCACTCATTTTCCTGTTATTGCTTTTAATGAAAAGCCAGCAGAGGCAGGAAAAGAAGCAGAACAAGATCGAATAATGAGTCAGCTTAAGGGAGGATTATAGAGTTGAGTTCATTAAAAAAAAGAAAATTTGGATTTATGTCTTTGTGAAATATTTTAATATAAGTGTCATAACTATTTTTTTTAAATTAATAAGCAAGTAAATGAATAGAAATAACATTTTTAACACAAATGACATTTAATCTAACGATTAATGTGCACTTTTCTCTGCGCAAACACAGAATATTTTGTTTTCACTCTCAGTTTGGTTACGAACCCCCCCTCCCTCCAGTATATTTAAATATTCAGGAGGTGAATACATTTTCTACATTTCAAGTCCAGTCAGAGGAGCATATTGCAGAGACAGAACATACGTCTGATTACTATACCAACCAGTGAATATACATGTGTTTCAAAGTTGTGCTGGCTGGAACAAATATGTAATACTAACGTAACAAAAATCATTCATTTTTGGTCCTATTTTGTCTCACTGACAAGCAGCAGTTTTAAGAATGTCTTATGTACACATGTGTGAACAGTTTTTTTAAACTGATCCACAGTCTGTAGATTTAACAGCCCCTTTCTACCTCAGAGTACTATTAGCATCTGTGTATCTATCTGAATGTCTTCACATCTGTAAGGAACCTTGGCAAATTTTTGTTATAATTTGAGACAAAGGGTGGTGTGGCAGTATGCTGATTGAAAATGGTACACCTGGGTTGTTGATCCTGCCAGTTAGAGCAATTTTCCTCGCCAAAACCCTGCACGTGCTTTTATTCCTGCTGTTGTATTTTAAGACATGATGTGATTTGAACTTGGATGTTGTCCTTGGATGAACTTAACCTGGATTGGCTGAGCTGACAGGAGGCTTACACCCAGAATCAAAGGCTTGATCCTGCTGCGTGTGTATATGTCAGTTTCTCTTTTTATTCCTCTCTGCCAAACACACACACACACACACACACACACACACACACACACACACACACACACACACACACACACACACACACACACACACACACACACACACACACAGAGCGCAGCTTTTAAGTTCTTTGTAGGTTGACGTGTGTATAATTCATAACTCAAAGTGGAATCGTGTGTGTTTATCAGAGAGAGACATGCAGACAAGAAAGGGGAAAAAGGTTGATGTTAGCATGTTTGTATGCATCACACACGAGGAGTGAAGTACTTTTTCTTTTTATATTGACCTTTTACGTCTTTCCAACTGTTCTTTTTTTTTTGCGTGTTTTTGTTTTTTACTTTGCAGGTAAATGCACTTTATCTACTTTATTGTCGATTAAGACAGTCATACCCACATAAGCTGTGACATAATTATCAACATTTCTCAACAGTGTTGTGTGGAGAGATCGCTAAATCTATCTGAATTCTATATTAATAATTTATCAAGGAAAATGCACTACAGATATGTCTGTGAAGGTTCTCAGTCATCCAGGTCATCGTAGTCTAAGGAGCTTGGAAAGAAAAGCGTCTGGACTTCTTTGAGTTTCTTGAAGACGTTTCACCTCTCATCCGAGAAGCTTCTTCAGTTCTGGTGCTTACGGGAAAGTACCAGTAATTACATTACTGGTACTTTCCCGTAAGCACTATTTTTTTTCAGTAGTAATCCTTTACTTTACTCGTTATTTGAAAAAGTAATCGGTTTACAGTAACGCGTTACTTCTGATCTCTGCTCCTAATTCTCCTCCATCAATTATGCCAAGTTGTCCAAATCCTGAAGTAGTAAATCAGCCCCAGGCCATCACACTATCACCACCATGACTGTTGGTATGAGATTATCTTTATCAAAGGGTGTGTATTAGTTTTATACCAGACATAACGGGACTCAAACCTTCCAAAAAGTTCAGCTTTTGTCTCATCAGACCACAGAATATTTTCCCAAAAGTCTTGGGGATCATCAAGATGTTTTTTTGGTAAATGTGAGACGAGCCTTATGTGTTGTTTTTGGTCAGCAGTGGTTTTCTCCTTGTTCTCTAACATAGAAGACATTTTTTCCTTCTTATTGTTAAATTATGACCTTAACTGAGGCAAGTGAGGCCTGCAGTTATTTAGTTGTTGTTCTGGGTTCTTCTGTGACCTCCTGGATTAGTCGTTGATGTGCTCTTGGAGTAATTTGGGTAGAGTGGCCACTCCAGAGAAGCTTTACCGCTGCTCCAATTTGTGGATAATGGCTTTAACTGAGGTTCGCTGAAGTCGGCAAACCTTAAAATTGGCCCTTTAACCCTTTCTAGAGCGACAGATGTCAGTGATTTTGTTTCTCGGGTGTTTCTTGAGATTGTGGCATAATGTCTTGCTTTTTCAGATCTTTTAGCTGCTTCACTTTGAGACATGTTCTATTTACGTGATTTCTTGATTCAACAGATCTGGCAGTAATCAGGCCACCATGTGGCTACTGAAGTTGAACTCAACTTTCCAATAATGTGGTTAATCACAGTCAATTCATGATTTAACAGTGCGGGCAAATACTTTTTCACGCAGTGTCAGGATGGTTTGCATAGCCTTTTTTTCCCGAATAAATGAAACCATCATTTAAAAACTGCATTTTGTATATATTTATGTTATCTTTGTCTAATATTAGAGTTTGTTAATGATATGAAAGATTTAACTGGGACAAAAATACAAAAAGACTAAACGTAAACAGGAAGGGGGTAAATAGTTTTTCACAGGACTATATGCGCTTTGATTGATCCTCTTTGTGACTTTGTGCAAAGGCTTTTTCTTTAAGAGTTTTTCCAGTCTAATAGATCATCCTGTTTTCATGCAATCAACAGCGCTGGTGTCCCAAAGTATGCACAAGGTGTCCTTTGGTGTCAGTAAGATAAGATAAGATCAAACTTTATTAATCCCTCGGGTGGGTTCCTCTGGGAAATTCGGTTTCCAAAAGCACAGCACCAACAGAAGTTACAGTTAAAGAATATTATATACACACACACACACACACACACACACACACACACACACACACACACACACACACACACACATATATAAATACAGAGACATATATAAATAAAATATACGAAGGGGATAAATAGAATAAATAGGAATAAAAATAAAAATACAAGTGAATTGCACATTTCAAGTATGGAGTCAATTGCACCATTGACTATTAACAAAAGTATTGCACAAAAGGTATTGCACAGTGAGGTGAAGAGGCACTACAGCTTAGTTGTTCCCCCCTCCTTTGTCCTCCTGTTTCCCCTCCCTCTCCCCTCCAGAGAGGAGTTAAACAGTTTGATGGCGTGTGGGACAAAGGAGTTTTTAAGTCTGTTAGTTCTTGTCTTGGAGAGAAGCAACCTGTCACTGAACAGACTCTTCTGGTTGTTAATGGCCGTGTGCAGAGGATGCCTGGCATTGTTCATAATGTCCAGCAGCTTTTTTAGTGTCCTTTTCTCTGCCACTGTCACCAGAGTGTCCAGCTTCATGCCGACCACAGAGCTAGCCCTCCTGATCAGTTTCTCCAGCCTGGATGAGTCCTTCTTTGCTGTGCTGCTCCCCCAGCACACCACAGCATAGAAAAGTACTCCAGCAACCACTGACTGGTAAAACATCCTCAGGAGCTTCCTGCAGATGTTAAAAGACCTCAGCCTCCTGAGGAAGTACAGTCGGCTTTGGGCTTTTTTATACAGGTGCTCTGTGTTGCATGACCAGTCCAGTTTATTGTCCACCCACAGCCCGAGGTACTTGTACTTGTTGACCACCTCCACCTCCTCCCCCTCTATCTGAACCGGCAGTGGACCTTCTCTGGACCTCCCGAACCAGTTCCTTAGTCTTTGAGGTGTTGAGTTGCAGGTGGTTTGTGTGACTCCATGCGACAAAGTTCCTCACCAGACTTCTGTACTCCTCTTCCTGATCATCCCAGATACACCCCATGATGGCTGTGTCGTCTGCAAACTTCTGAATATGGCATAATTCAGAGTTGTAGCAGAAGTCAGAGGTGTACAGGGTGAAGAGAAGAGGGCACAGCACAGTTCCCTGTGGTGCTCCTGTGCTGCTGACCACAGTGTCAGACGTGATGTCCTTCAGCCTGACGTACTGTGGTCTGTCGGTGAGGTAGTCGGAGATCCAAGCCACCAGGCAGGGGTCCACCTCCATCCTGTTCAGTTTTTCCTGAAGCATACAGGGCCGGATGGTATTAAAGGCACTGGAAAAGTCAAGAAACAGGATCCTGACCGTGCCTTTTCCCCCATCCAGGTGTGAGTGGGCTCTATGCAGGAGGTACAGGATGGCATCCTCCACTCCGACATCCGCCTTGTATGCAAACTGTAGTGGGTCCTGGGCATGTTGTACCTGTGGTCGGAGGAGGTTGAGGAAGAGCCGCTCTAGAGTCTTCATAAGATGTGACGTCAGTGCCACCGGTCGGAAGTCATTCAGCTCATTGGGCCGGTTCCTTTTGGGGACCAGGACGATGTAGGATGTCTTCCATAGGGCGGGCACTCTCCCCAGTCGCAGACTGAGATTGAAGACAGTAGAGGATTTGTGACAATAAGAGAAGGGTTGGTGAAGTGAAAAGTACATCTTGTAACCCAAGCCATGTTCCTTCCATGTAGACTTGGTTATAGAGACTTTTTGGCCTCTTATAAACACACTGTTATCTCTTGGGGTCCAATACTGCTGCAAACAGTGTGTCAAGACCCTGAAGCTCCAGGACCTTTTGTACATATCTCTGTCACGACAGCGGCATTTGACAAAAAAAACATACTCATAACCGTGAGGCAAGGATGCATTTGAAAGATTGCATTTACTGCTATATCGTGCACAAACCGTTATGTAACATTTTCCCCATTGCATTTGTCTCCATGTTAAACATGTGTTTTGTATTTTGGTTTTAATGTCACATCTGCCTCTAGTATTATTGCCCTCTCATGGTTCTGTTGTTGTTTTGTCGGTTATCACGGATTCCACCTCTCACTGTAAACACTTAACATGCCATTGTGTGTGATTTTTAGTAATTTTGTCCTGTAGATAAGTGGTAACTGTGGCAACTAAACGACTACAGAGAACACACCGGCGTACATGCAGCGTGCACCGTGCCTGTGTATATGAGGCATATCTTACAAAGCCAATTGTTGCTTTCAACAACAGTGGACATTTCTGTTAACTGTTAGAGCCAATTGTCGTAATGGTAATATGTGTGTGTGTGTGTGTGCGCACGCACAGTATCTGCAGCATCATTGTCCCAAGTGAAGCAATTATCCCAGACAACTGGAAACAATACTGATCTCTCCTCTGTCTCTATCTCTGACAAATTGAGACAATTTGTATCCAATTTCTGTTTGTACAAAGACAAACGTAGTTTTGGTCCTCCAGCTATCCTAAATCATATCACATATGCATTATTCATATTTCCACACATAATAGAAACAAGATTGTCACGCTCTAATCACAAAATATTACATTTCTCTGTGATCTTTTGAGGAAAGAAACGACACCATATGAGCTCACCCACCTCTTACTTTCTAACTTTGGTCAAAAGAGGGTAACAGTGTTTTATTGTAGCAGTGTGCACATTTCTAACAAGTGGAAGATCCCTGCTTCGTTTCCAGGAGGAGACACAAATCCCATGGCGACTGTGTCAGAAAAGGTCCTCCTGGTGTAAAAATCTGCAGAGCAAATCGAACATGCAGAGCTGCTATGGTGACCCTTTGAACACAGTTCAACCCATTAACTGCATATTCATGCATATTTATGTTTAAAGGTGAGATTTTCTTAGGTCTGCATTCTTCCCTGAGAGAAAAGTCAAACTTACTACAGATTACTCATCTGATTTGTGACCTTAATAGACACATTCCTGGTGAGTGTAGTTTCTCAGTTGTTAGTTGAATAAAACACCATTTTTGTTTTATAAGCATGGCCCATTTGGAAAAAAAGAGAAAACAAATAAATGAGGCTGTGCTGACTTTGGTTGTTTTGTATTTTGTATTGTTGTATGTGCATGCTCATGTTCCTATCCATGACTTGCCAGTCGAGGAAATTATAAACACCTGATCAGACATCCAGTATAGAAGAAGGAAGATCAGGAGCTTCAGAAACACTACAGATGCTTTTTTGCATGTTGAAGGTGAATTAATTTAGCAGCAGATTTCTTGGAAATTCTTCAATCTGTTTGATGAGTATAAACATAGGAAGGACACCATCATCATCATAGGGATTGTGTTTTTTTAAGCTGCAAACTCTACCAGGAATTCTTCAAGCTCTTCCAACATCATTTTTCTACTTTGATCTATTTCTCATCTGTAGGCTATAACTCATACACGATTGATTACTTCATTCTCCCTTTTTTAAACTTTCAGTTTTTTTTTAACTTTAGCTGAAACTTCTTGGACAACAGTGTGAACTCGCCAATACTGTAATATAGTAAGTAGGTTGAATGCAGTAACTTGAATGGTCACATGACGCTGTTTTTATGTGCATGCTCGTGTTCCTATCCATGTCTTGGCAGTCGAGGAAATTATAAACACCCTGATCAGACACCCAGTATAGAAGAAGGAAGATCAGGAGCTTCAGAAACACTACAGATGCTTTTTTGCATGTTGAAGGGGAATTAATTTAGCAGCAGATTTCTTGGAAATTCTTCAATCGTAGTTATTTAAACAAAACCATTTAAATATCTATAAAACCAATATGGACTAAAGGTCAATAATAGGTTGTTTCAAAAGCATCTATCAGGAGAACTCCACAACTCCATGATTGTTAACAGTGTGCGATGTTCACCCAGCTCACAGCAGATTTTTGGTTGTGGTTATTTATGCCAATTTCTCAACCCACCATCAGCATGTGAGAACAGAAACCAGGATTCATTAGTCAGCATGGACCTTCAGTCATCTGACTGTGATGGTCATTTTTTTGTTGTTGTCTCATTACTGCATTTTATTCCGTGCTTGGTCTTCTGTTGCGTTCCATCTGCTTCAGTGTTGGAAGAGCTGTTTGCTCTGAGTTGCAAGCATGAAGCAATACATGAAACACAAACTGTAAATGTCCTGTATATCATGCTAAGTCGTTAAAGTACAAAGCAGGTTACAGCTGTTTATGAATATAATTATCAATACACAAAGCATGAAAGCTCACCAAATGTTTGATGAGTATAAACATAGGAAGGACACCATCATCATCATAGGGATTGTGTTTTTTTAAGGTTTTATTTTTTTATATTGGTTCACCAGGGTTTTATTGAACTCTGCAAACTCTACCAGGAATTCTTCAAGCTCTTCCAACATCATTTTTCTACTTTGATCTATTTCTCATCTGTAGGCTATAACTCATACACGATTGATTACTTCATTCTCCCTTTTTTAAACTTTCAGTTTTTTTTTAAACTTTAGCTGAAACTTCTTGGACAACAGTGTGAACTCGCCAACACTGTAATATAGTAAGTAGGTTGAATGCAGAGTGAATGCAATGTCTAAGTATCAGAAAGTGCAGTGACTTGAATGGTCACATGATGCTGACTCCAAAAGCAAGTAAATCTCTGGAAAGTTAAAATAACTTCACTTTGCAACATATTTATAGCCACAAATATAGACAAAAACCCTATTTCGATCCACTGATTACATGTTTGACGCTTAGCACAGCTAATAGGTAGATGGCCTATACTTAGCGCTGTGTGCCCTGAATGCACACTGTATACTTAGCGCTGTGTGCCCTGAATGCACACACAGCCACAATTGCACTGTTTGTATTTCCTGTGGCCAATTTAGCAGCTCTGTAACAAGGTACATGACTGATAACTACAATTAGGCGAGTAGTAAGAACAGACAAACGAGGACAATAGCTGGCATTAGAACGGAGGGGAATGTGGGGCCAGAAAGAGAGAAGTGCATAGAAGAATATAGAAAGAAGCAAAAATGATGAATGAAGGAAATAAGAGAAACAGCGAGGGGGCTGCAGTGGGGAAGATGCTGGAGAGAGGGAATAGCAATTAAGATAGAGAAAGAGAGAGAGAAAGCTGGAAGAGGAGAAAACAAGAGGAGCATCAGGAGGAGGGGGTGTGAGAGCCCCGAGGCTGTTCCTTTCAGTAGCACTAATTTAATCGCCTCGTTAAGACAGATGTGGGTTGCTTCCTCTTGATTGGTTGATTAGGCAGATCAAGCCTGGAAAGAAAGGAAATACAGGGGTTTCACAGTGTAAGCACGCACACACTGACCTCTGCACACATATTCACTTCCACATAAACGTATGAATGTGTGTGCATTTTTGTAAAAGCGTAAGTCAGTATAGGATGGTCTCATACATGCTCATGAATGCATGTGTAAAAGTACTTTTAACAGCCTCATTCACAGACATGTACAGTATGCTTACACACAGATTAGCTCATTCATGCACCCACTGCAAATCCTCCTGCAACAGCTGGGCGTCCCTGTGTGTGTGTGTGTGTGTGTGTGTGTGTGTGTGTGTGTGTGTTTTGCATGCAGTGTACACTAACAGTACACTGCATGTCTTATGTAGACGTAGAGGTGAGCATTGCGTGGCAAAGCTTTTAGTTTGCTGACTTGTAAGAGTCATTCCAGTCCCTCATGGAGACCACAAACATTCACACAAAGAACAAAACACACACACTCACAAGAACGGTTAGTTATGTGACCTCTCTGTTAGTCCACCCACACTGGCTCACTCTATACCCATGGATGTGTCCATTACAAACCTTCACAAAGCATTAATTTCCCATGAGTCTCTTTCTCTCTGCTCCTTGTGTCCACTACTGTTCATCGACTTCAGACACTTAAAAAGCGAGTCCAATCAAATATATTGCGCTGTATCCCTCATTACCCATTTAATATTCGTACTGATGTTTGATTGATTAAAAACTGAAATGTGAGTACAAGCTACTTCAGGGAAACCTCATTAAAAGAAATACACTGTACCTAAACATTTATGTTTAGCAGGAAAACCTGACGTGATTATCTCAAAATGTTATGTAATGATATCACATCCTGTTGTTTGGAATAAGAGACAGCAGACGGGACTATCCAGAGCAACAAATAACTGAGATAGTGGCACTCGGGCAGATTTATCTATTTCTCTCATTTGTACCATTATAGTCTCAAAGGTTTTCTTATTAGTGGCTCTCTCCACCTGCCTGTCTGAGTAGCACTCACTGAAGAGTGTGTGAAATATTACCACACTCAGGCCCTTAGTCAACAGCTTATGTTGGAGCTCTCTGCTAGTTTCTGCTGTCATGTCCATGGAAAGGAGAGAGAGTACAGCGAGAACGGAGGACAGCGGTGGAAAGCAGGGGATCAGAGACATACAGTAGAGGCAGAAGGCGGGAAGTGGAGGGAGTATGGGAGAATACAAGAACAGGGGAGGGAGAAGGAGTAATTGAAAGGCAGGTAGGAAGAGAGGAGAAGCGATGGTGAAGGTGGCGGGTGAGTGTGGGGGAAATGAGGAGGTAAGAAACAGGAAACCACAAGAGAGAGAAGAAACAGATGGGAGGAGAACTAGAAAGGCAGAGACTGTATTTAGAAAGTAATATGATACAGATGCAAAGCCCACTAGTGACTCACCTGGTATTGGCACAGTGTGTGTGTGTGTGTGTGTGTGTGTGTGTGTGTGTGTGTGTGTGTGTGCGTGTGCGTGTGCGTGCGTGCGTGTGTGCGTGTTCTCTCTAATGAGCTTTGCTGCAGAGGCATCAAAGTATTTTTAGATATCCTTATATCACTGTCAAATTAATTTGATTCTCGGGCATAGCTGATGTGTAGATGTGGACCATACACAGCTGTTTGTCTTTGTCTCACTCCAGAGGTATTGTTGAGTCCTGATGCACAGTTTAGTTTAAATGTTTTACTGAAAGCAACAACATGTGACTGAATTTTTGGTTCTTAGCATTTGCACAGGAAACGACTTCCTTCCCTCCCGGTACCAACCAACACGTGTTTATTTGGGTTGAAAAGGTGAATAGAAAACTAATACTAAGCAGTAAAAAACATCATTTTCAATCCAAGAAAATCAGATTTTGAAGATATTATGCTGGATTTTGATTAATAATCATGAGCATGCTAATAGAGTAGGTTATTTTACTCTTTAGCTCATCTGCTTTCAGAAAAATGCACCAATCGTCACCAAAGGTGAGCGTAACCTTGGTAGTTATTCACGCTGACACAGAATGACAGCAGCTATAAATATGCTATATGGACAAAAGTATTGGGCCACACCTCCAAATCTTTAAATTCAAGTGTTGCCAGTCCCATTGCCACAGGTGTAAAAAACAAACAAACCAAACCAAACAAAACATGCACTTAGCCCTACACTGAGGTCGAGTGCTGAGTGCTGAGGTGCATTAACATCAAAAAAGTATATGGTTCAGCATTTTTAGGTATATAGATTTTTCTTAAACGTCTTAACTAATATTCTTCTTTGATCATTTCTTTATGTACATGAAGTATCTTGGGCCACATTTTCAAATAGTCACAATATTATTTTTCATTTATTGTGATGCGGTGCCAGAGTGGAAGCTTTGGGAGGATTCCCAGTGGGCCGCTTGCTGGACCAGTGGTAAACAAAAAAAGACTAATTCATTAAATGTGACAATTAACACATTAGAGAAGAGAAGTGTTAAGAGTTGACTTTCTCCATTTTCTACAGCTGGAACACCACAGCGTCTTCATGGCAAAATGCCAAATAGTTTCTGTAACGATATAGGTAAATGTCAGCCAATCATATGCCTTACAGACTCACACAAGCTGAGAAATGACATTAACAAGCTCCAAAGTAACACCGCTGTAACGTAGTTCCTCTTAGTTTTAATCTTGCATAAGTTAGACATCATGTACGTGTCACTGGGAGCTTTTTTATAAAGCTTTCTTGGTCCAAGATACATAAAATATACATGTTGTGGGTTTTCTTTGTACCCGAAATCCTCCTGAATGATGAACAACCCTCCACCAAAACGAACTGCATTTAGCTCCCTTCATTGTGACACATAAAAAAGCAAAATGTCATAAACCCTTTCTAACTTTAGACGCTAAAACAACATGTGAGGATGAAGCTGGAAAGGTCAAAGCCAGTTTTAGAAGTTGAAAGCCATAATGCTGCTATTAGTAAATTTTGATCTCTGCTGCAGTAAAGAGGGGTGCGCACCCCTGCAGCTTTTCAGAACAGCTCCTCTTGAGACTTTTGGCTTACCAAAGCAGCACTGGAACAGATATGGGAATAAGGGGGCTTGTCTCTGCCTATATTTAGAATGCATTTCTTTCATTTATTTATAAAGTGTACTTCATCGCTTTACTCTGTCAGCTGTGCTTCGACACATTCAGGTCAAGCACACGTAAACCTTTCAGGCCTTACCTGATCTGCCTGTCATCACTGTGGGACAGTACAGGAGCCTATTGGATCGAGCCACAGGATTAAAACTCTATTTAACTCTTATAATTTATATTTTGGCTTCATTAAATGACTGGTTGTTGGGGGGTTATTATGTTTTTATAAAAAGCTCAGTTTGCGTTCATTTCTGTGAGTGAGTTTACTCCTCAGGCAGGGGTCCAGAGCACATCTTGGGCTGCTATGGCAACAAGGCTGGCACCCCTACTGCTGCTTCGTGGCAAGCGCACAAACCCACAGATAGACGCACAAACACACACTAGCACACTGGAACTATAGCCACAAGGCTCTTTCAATGACACGCGGCAGGGAAACTCCGTTTTCTGCCTAATTACTCGGGATTCGGCGCAAAGGGATCGGGAACAACTGGAAGAGGCTTCAGCGTGATATAATGACAACACGCAGTGAGGTTTCTTTAAACACCGTGACAGCCACCAAAACATGTGGCTGTATTTAGGGAAGGAACTGGCCTTTGATATTCTTCAAACACATAAAGGCACCGTTATAAAGCTGCATCTGAAAGTGAAAATCTGCAACATCCAGTTTAGGATTTTGTCTGGATAAAAAAAACAATTTAAAAAAAAAGTCCTTTGCTTCTTTTTAACCTTATAAAAAAAAATCCAGTCCGGCATTCACCGCTCCAGAAACCAACATGCTTCTGAACGGATGAGTCACTTCCATTACTAATTCAGCATGGCTCATCCCAATACACGATGCGTTGCTATTATCCGTGACAGCTGTGTTAACGCTGTTCACCCTCCTGGCAGCCGTTCCTACTCTGCTAATCTGCAAACCATTCAATTTACCCTCCAGATGTGTCGTGGTAATTAGTCTGTTTATTAGATGATTATGTCAGTAAACTGCCCACATCACTGCTGTTGTTGCTGGTAAAAACACAAGGGAGTAGCACTGAGCGCACATGCTGCTAATGTCTGATTTTTAATGCAATAAAATACACAGAAACGCACCCAAATTAAGCCCTGTTGAAATGGGGTTAATCTGTTGACGTGGATACATGTGAATAAAGCAGATTAAGTAATTGATGATCTGTATGTGTTTGTGCAGCCCTATCTGCACGTTAGTTCCACATTGATACCTTTATTACAGAGTTATACCTTCTGTCAATCACTGTTCAAGCGAACATGACAAAGAAAAAGAGATTAATATGTTTTACTTCCTTGTCTGTACTTTTTTTGAAGTATGAACTTCAGTTCTATTTGCCTCCACTCTGTCATTTGTGCAGCTTTGGTGGCTTTTTTTTCAGTTTTTTATTCCGTGTATTGCAAAATGCCATTGCTGCTCTGGGGACCTTGGAAAGTTTACAGACGGGTCTGAAAGTACAGAGTGACAGAATATGACTAACAATGTGTTAATCTTTCAGTGCTTTCAGACCATAGCGCATATAAGCTCAGTCTTTTATACATATTAATCCTTAAAAATATAGGTATAGCCATGCCCTCAGTTCATTTTTAGTAGCTTCAAGTTGTTTTGTGCAGATATTGAGGAATGAGATGCAAGAATGTGGACCTGAATCTGATGAGATTGACAAAATGAGAGTGCATTTACCCTGAATACATGGGACAAACGTTAAAGGGTCTTAAGAAACCATGGAGAACGTGCTACCTGTAACAACATTCAGCATGACCGGTTTGGTGGTGGGTCAGTAATGATGTGGGGAGGCATATCCATAGAGGGCACACACACCTCTACAAGCCCGGCAGAGGTCACACTGGGGGGCCAAACAAACTCGTGAGTACCATTTTGAGTTTCTACAATGAAAATGGACTAGCCCATCGCTTCATTTTGACACTTTTCAAGCTATCTTTGAGTTCTGTAGGTTGCAAATTTCCATTTCTATCCTTTCATTCCATTCTTAACAGATCACCCCAGTTGATATCAGTATAGTATAAATATAGATCTGTTTCATTGTTTGAGTTCTGATGTGTTTTCATAGTGTTCCTTTCATTGTTTTGAACAGTATATATTGATACTCGTGAAGTCTAGTACAGTTATTGTTCAGCCTGCACTATAATAGCCACCCATCAATCCACCCATTCATTCTCTTCCACTTATCTAATTTAGGAGGGCTGGAGCTTATCCCAGCTGCCATTAGGCGAGAGGCAGGGCTACACCAATGTTTTTGATCTGGGTTTATTTCATTATGCATCAGTAACCATGCAGCTACTCAAGAAATCACTTAAGTTCAGTCCAGCAATTGAAGTAAACTGCTGCAAAGTAAGCAAAGCTATAGCAGTACATAAATCGACTGAAACGTTGAAAGGCTGGGAGATTAAAAGCCCGAGCTCCTCAGCAAGCTGAAGTGTGTGGCACAGCCGAGGAGGTGAGAAGGCGCGAGCTGTCTCGCTCCGTAACACATCAGCTGCACAGCTGATGAGGGATCGCACGTGTGCCCTGCTGTGGTTGATCACAGTTACACACACAGGAAAAAAAAGGTATTTGGCCACACGAGCTGTTGATGCACTAAGGATTTATTTCTCTATCTATGTGAAACAGTTGGAGCACTTCTTGAGCAACTTTCACCAGTCAACCATCTGGCTTAAGGGGCAAGGTAAGTGTTGCTGTTAGCAACTAAAACACATTTAGTGGAAGTTTGATTTACCTGTGTGCCACTACGTTGACACCACTTTCGGAGAAACATGACTTGATTTTTCCTTGGTTTTTTTTGTTATTTAAACCGTAAGGTAAGGAGGGACATGCAGGTCTAAATATTAGGGATAGTTACTGGACCACAGTCTTACAAAGCCAGTATGTGACCTAACTGGCTATATCTACGCTACGTTGTGTCCTTGGGCAAGACACTTCACCCGTTGCCTACTGGTGGTGGTCAGAGGGCCCGGTGGCGCCAGTGTCCGGCAGCCTCGCCTCTGTCAGTGCGCCCCAGGGTGGCTGTGGCTACAATGTAGCTTACCATCACCAGTGTGTGAATGTGTGCGTGAATGGGTGGATGACTGGATATGTAAAGCGCTTTGGGGTCCTTAGGGACTAGTAAAAGCGCTATATAAATACAGGCCATTTACCATTTACCATTTACGCTGAAACAGCCAAGTGCCCCGAGGTGTATCAACTCAACTCAGTGGACAAAAACAGAAATTGCAAAATAATCTAATAGTGCCTGATCGAAATAGGATGACATTTAGATATTTACCAATATTTGGTGATACTTTTTTGTCTTTCAGATACACGAAATTGAAACATATTTCCTTAACATTTGTTATATGTAGGTGTTTATTTACTTATTTGTTTGTTTATGCTCTTCCCAACTCTTCTAGGAGCAGCTGATTGTGTTTGTGGCTTCCAAACCTGTGTTGCCAAAAGGGAAATTGCAAAGTGCCCTCAGGGTGACAAACTATGTTTAAGTTTTAGTTATAAATGTCAATACTGATAGTACAGCAAAAAGTTAATATAGTGGTCGCCCCATGATCGGAAGGCCAGGGGTTCGAATCCACTGAACGGCTACCCTGAGGTACCCCCGAGCAAGGTACTGTCCCAACATACTGCTCCCCGGGTGCTGGATTGGTGGCAGCCCACTGCTTCACTGAGTAAATGGGTTAAATGCAGAGGACTCATTTCCCTAAGGGGATTAATAAAAGTATACATTATATTACGTTGTTAGTGGTTAAACTTTTAAAATAGTTAGATAACATGATAAACAAGAAGCACTTCAAGAATGCAGACCTCTGCCAATGCAGCTGACTCTCTGTGTGAATTACCTTTTTAAGGAATAGTATCACTGTTTTTTGTATACACTGATTTTGTACCCCATGCCAACATGTTCTCATTAAACATACTTTATAGTGCAGTAAAAACAAGCACAAAGGGCAGGATTTTGTTATTTGCCCTGTTGAATCCATTTTAACATACCTGACACAGTTTTGAGTATAATTATTTTGTATGAAATGTGCAGCATTTATTTCATTTTTTAAAAATGAAAAAAAGTCTTTAAATGCTTAGTAATGAATATCAAATGATATATTAAATATTTTAGCTTATTTATAATATTTTCTTAGTTTAGTAAATTATTCAAGAACATTGTAAATGTATTCAAATTGCTATGTATTTAAACTTCAAAATTCATAATAAAATTAATCAACTATTCTCAAATAGTATCCCAAGACAACTTTTTCTTGACAAATCAGTCTATTGACCTTGAAGGAGAGGTCAGAGGTCACGTGTGTCATGATATTTTAAATCTCACAATATTTTTTACATGTTGACAATATATCAGTTTCTAAGTTATAAGGCTTTTTGTCTATTTTTGACCGATAAATTATTACGTTGACCTTGAAGACCTCGGTGGATATGAGTCAAATTTTAATGGATTGTTAACATGACCCCACTCTACACCCCTACAAGTTTTATTAGAATTAATTCTAAACCTTTCGAGGTATTGTGTTTACAAACAGGCTGACACAGGCATCTGCTACCAAAAACATAAGCTATAATGAAACGTTCGCTAAAATGAAAGGAGAAAGAAGGGTATTATTGACTGAAATTGCAAGCTACTAGTTGTGAATAAACAGCTGAGGCATTTATTAAACATAATTGATGAATGTTATTTAAATGCTAAGCATGCACAATAACCTGAACTTTGTTCAGGTTCAGTTTAAAATGAGCTCAAATGACATTATTAGAATGTAGTAAGTTGTACCGACAAATGGTTTCTTGAGTCCATCTGATCAGATTTTGGTACAGGCAGCGAACCCACAACAAGATGCTTAGCTTAGATTTAGCTTTAGTTGACTTTTTGACGTATTTGGGCTAAAATGACATCGTCATCATCCTTCTGCTTTTGAATTCCATTGTAAATGCACATTTGCGTGTGCTCATGTGTCTGCGTGCTTTGCTTGATGCATTTTAGAAAAAATATGTTTGCATGCTCTGATGTAAATAGTCCTTGGTCCTTGCGAGGGTGTTGCGCAAGTTTGTGTGTGTTATCCCACAGAGCCACAGACTGATAATTGGTGATGACTCATCCAGACCTTTGTTTGTTATTTTGCATGCAGCGAAGGAGAAGGAGTGAGTGAAAGAGGCAGAGAATGGAAATTAGAGGTATATTTGGACAGCTTAAGTGAGGGGGGGGGGGTCAGATGGTATGTTGGTGCACGGTGTGTGTGCACGTGTGTTTGTGTGCTGGCCTAAGCGACGTTTTTGCCTCCCACAATCCATGAAAAAGGCGACAGAAGAGCTATTATGTGTAAATCCATGCATAATTGGAATTGCTTTAAACACATCCAATAGGACAAAACAGATATCAGTAAAAATACAGTTTATTTAGTGAAGCTAAAATTCGACATTGACCCATAGACTGTGGGGGACCATTAAAGCTCTCTGAAAAGATTTCTGCACTTTTAAAAGGGGTTCCTCTTTAACACTCATACAGTATGTGGCACTGAGTGGGAGGGTACATCATGTTAGATCTCAAAATAAGGTGTGTTACTCATTACACACATTACAAGTTTCCTAAAGAGATTTACACAAGTGTTCAGAAGGATCAGAGGTCACTAACAAACCAAAACCATTGAACAATATGAATGCAAATTCATGTAAACTCAATTAGATATCCAAGAACAGGAATTCCTCAAAACAAACCATCATAAAAATGTGATCAAATAAAAGGAAACAACACTTGAATGATACAGATCTCTGGTTTTATAAAGACAGCACAAGATAAATAAATGTGGGTTCAATTGTTCTAATACCGAGAACTATTTTTTATACAGGTTCAAACATTTATTCAATAATAAATCAGATACAGAAAGAGTCAAATTGTCTCTGTTATCCTAATTAGAGATTTTTAGATATAGACAAACATTAACTTATTTTTGATTGTTGATCAGAAATAACTAATGGTTGTTATAAGTATACCTTCTGTTTTGACTGAAAAAAATACTGTGGCTGATGCACCAGATGAACCATGGTTTTCTCATACACTCAGTTTTATGATAGTACACAGAAAGATAACTGTATGACTGAATATCCTGAATGATATCCATTACATTAATTTTGTAAAAATAACCTTGAAATGCCTGTAGCAGAGCCATAGACTGAGGTTTTTATTTCTAGTTTAGAGATGGACTGTAATACTGCAGGACATCATGACTTCTTTGTTGTATTTCCCTGGCTACTATCTTTATTTGATTTATACCTCTGTTGCAGAGCCCACTGGCATTGTAGTAACTTCCTTCGTCTTATGGGACCCTTTGTGCAACAGGTAATTTATATGTAAAAAACCTTATGTAGCAGTGCTGGTTATATTGTCTCAGTGATGGTAAAACTTCAGAAATGATTTCTGAATATGATATTAAGCAGACTGATGTGATGTATTTTATTAGAATAAACCTTTATTATCCCATGGATGAGAAATTTGGGTGTTAAACAGCTCTTATAGCAAGGGGAATATAAAATATATAAAAAAATTATTAATCCCTTGAGGAGGACTTTTTTGTAATTAATAAGTGGTCATGAGCAATTCTCATTTCTTTGGACATTGGCTGCTTTTTATTTTTTAGTCCAGTCCTTGTACCTGACCATTACTTCTTGGTTGTAAGTTAAGCTGCTTAACACTGACATATGAATAATTTAAGCATAAAAAAGGCACCTAACTCAAGGGAGTAGTCAGTGTTGTTTCCATACATAACAAACAACTTAGCAAAGAACCAATTTCACATTGTATCGCTAGCACCCTGTCACAAAAACGCATCATTTGTTCCCATTCCTTTAGTCTATGAGGAATGTCAAAGATATCACAGTTTGACAGGCATAAAATAGTATTTGTGCAGAAATATTAATAGTATTAGCTAGAAACTCGGCATATCTCAGCATGGTGTGCAGTATATCCTTAAAGGATTCTTGGAAACTGGACAAGAGGAAGACAAATCAATGGTAACAGGTCTTATGGAGTAGTTAAGACATATGTAAAATGTGCTGCTTCAAATTATCATCAGCATGCAGAACAGTGAACGTCTACAGCCATCTGTACACAATTGAGGGTCTGTTTTGGTTTGGGGCTGCATTTCTGCCAGTGGAGTTGGGATCTCGTCAACACTGATTGATTTAAGAATTCAGAAAAGTATGATCTGATTTAGATCCACCATGCAATGCCTTCGGGAAAGCATCTGATTGGCAACAGCTTAAGTTTTCAGCATGACAATGACCCCAAACACACTGCCAATGCAGTGCTCTTAAAGCATATATGGATGGAAAAATACACAGTGAAACACTATCAGTCATGGATTGGCCTCCCCAGAGCCCGGACATCAACATTATTGAAACAGAGCGGGATCATCTTGACAAAGAGCACAATGAAAGGCAGCCAACATCCAAAGAAGATCTTTGAATATCCCTAAAGGAGCCTGGAGAACTATTCCTGAACACAATTTAAAGATATAATAACAAAACATGCCTAAAAGAGTTCAGGCTGTGTGATGAATAATGGTGCTCATACCAAATATAGACTTTCAAGCTCATTAATGCAAATGAGCTTTTTTCATTTATCCAACCTTTTTCATCTTACATATCCCAACAGTCCTGAGGAGTATACTACACAGGATGTTCAACCCAGTCAGGCTTTCTTTGCCTTAGCTGTCCTAACAAAACAAAATAAGTTTTGTGTTCAGCATAAGTAACCATGGTGATTTAGCACAAGTAACCATGGTGATTTATCCAGGTAAAAGTCATGACACAGAATACTCTGACTTTTATCTTAACATCGCTTGCTAACCCATTAATCTCACATTGTAGTTCACCCCTCTGGACTGAAAAATCTCTTCCTTGGTTAAACCCTTCATGTTCAAATTTCTCAATGATTAGTCCAGGACTATTAGATGACTATTTTAATCATTTATCCAGTATTTTCACAGACAATTGACCAATTTCCCCTATTTATTTATATGGCTAGCAATCTTACTTTTATGTTAAGGTAACAGTTCAAATTCTTTCAGCCTACTTTTGTATTGATATTTCATTGGATTAATCAATACTGAAAGATGAGAATTTAGTAGCATCAGCAAAATAATTGACAACATTTATGAATTTAGCTAGCTACTGTACAGTATTTCAGCTTGTTATCCATCCTGTTTAGCTCATAACATCATTTCTTTGTGCATGCTGTTGGCTAATAGTTCCAACTATTACTACTCGCTACTACTCACTTAGCGAGTTATCCACTTTCAATCACTTTTAACCATTTTATCTTTTGTAAACATTTCTACTTATTCGAAGTTTTCCCTTCACTGCCTAAAGTTCCTCAGGTCCACTAATTCTTTTATTTAATGGTAACAGCTGAGCTAGTCTTTTCATATACTCCTTGGCTAACCTACCGCAGATGTGCCCTGGATTAGGAATCACTGTCGTAGATCAACTAATGTCACCCTAATGCAGTAGACCCATTGTGTCTGACTGACAATAGACCTGAACTCTTTCACAGTGCAAGTTGTTCCATTACTCTACAACCTGCTGCTCATAAAAACAGGCTTTCTTGAAACTGCTTGAGTTTCCTCTCTGCACAGTGTAGCCATTAAACTTGTCAGTTTCCTCCAGCACAAGCTGTACATTCATACTGTGTGGAGGGCAATTTACAGAACAGGACAGAACTGTCATCAACCTCTAGTTCAGTGCGATCAGAACCGAGTCTCAGAGCTGCCTCTCTTCAGTGTGCTGCTATTAAACTCATCATGCTCAAAGCTCAGGTTATTATGCGACCTGGATATCATTAGCAGCTTCTCGCGCTTACTATAGTCGCGCCTCTCTGCCACAGACTGTGACACCTCCAAGAGCCGATCTCCTTGTTCTTCTCTGTCCTCCAGCCGCTTGTAGCCTTTGGTGCTGCCCCGACTGCCGCTGTTACTACGGCTGCTGTTGCTGCGGTCAAGTCGGGGCCAGCTGGGGTGCTTCCGCTGCTCTGGGTTTACGCTAAGCATACTCGGTCTGCGCTCCAAGTCCAGAGATTTGGAATGGCTGTTGAGCATGTGCAGAGAGGAGTTGGAGCCAAAGTCACTCTTTGCTGCTCCCGGGGAAAGCCAGCAGCCTGAGGTAGAGGAGGGAGCAGGGGAGAGGGAGGACGAGGATAAGGAGGAGCAGCGGGATGAGGAGGAGGCGGAGTTACTCCTGTGTAGGCCCGGTGGTTTGGAGGCCTTGGCAACGGATGCCACGGGAACCACCAGAGACTCCACAGAGGTCAGAGGCTGCGACCTCTCTCCTTCTCTTCTCTCTCCTCCTCTGTCCTCTTCAGTTATTGCCTCCATCTCCGGCTCATCAATAACACAGTTGTTGAGTTTTATAACAGGGAGTGTAAATGCAGAGATAGAGGAGGAGACAATAGAGCGTGCATGGTGTCCTCCCCTCTCTCCATCTCCATCCGCTGACCACTGGTGACGCATGGAATCCGAATGAACCAGCCCGACCCCGGGGCCACAAAATGGGCGATCCTTATAGAGGGGTGCCAATAGCCCTGCAAAGTTACAATCCATCTTAGCCTGTTCTCTACGTCTGTGATACTCCTCATCCCCTAACAACACCTCCTCCTCTTCTGTAGAACCTCTCCCTCCTCCGGCAATGCTTCCAGCACGAGAGAAAGCTAGGAGAGAGTTGCTGGCTAACCGTGCGGCAGTATCGCAGCCGAAGACTCGAAGATCTCCGACTTCTCTCACACAGGTGCTGTTCCGGTGTTGGTGTTGCTTTTGCTCTTTCTGCCTGAGGCGGTGGATATCGATGACTGTGGAGTACATGTCTCTCATATGGATGATCTACAGCAAATGAAAATCGTATTAGCAGAAGTAGAAGCAGCAGCATTTATTTTAGATTACCTGAAAATATTTGAAGCGTTTCATTAAAACACATTATCTCCCTGTAGTTTTAAATTTGTGCACGTTGCCACCGTGTGGCCTTGGGGGACATGTTTCGCACAAGGATTACCAGTAAAGGGAAGGGAGAAGGAGAGGGATAATTGAATCAAAGGAGAGAAGAAGAGAGCATGGAAACAGAGTGAATTTAATCAGAGGGAAAATTGCAGAGCTAAAGGTGGAAGGAGACTGGGAGAAGTCTGATCTGCATGTTATGGAGATGATGAATATGGATGACTAGAGTGTACATGCCCTTTATTTTGTAGAGAGTGGAGGAGGGACAGAAACAAGAATCAGTGACAGGGAAGAAATATTAACTACAAGTTCTGGCTTTTAAATTTAGAAACATTTGATGGAAATATTGCTAAAGAACCTACTTTTGAAGCAGATTATGCAAAAACTAAAGTTGCATTACCCACAAAAACCTTCCAACTTCTTTGTTTCCCATACAGTGTTTGAGTATTTCGACTGTGCGCATCCTGAAGCGATGATTTCAGCCTTACCTTGGTTTCCCTGTCTCTGTTTTCGTGAAGTATTGCATTAGCACAGATGAAAATAAAAATCCCAATGCCCATGGTGAAGGGCCCAAGCATCTTCATCCTCTCAGAGTGAAGATGCTGTTCTAGGAATCGCATCAGAGCGCTCTCAGTCTCCTTGGAAGGCGTACCTAAAACCACAAAACAGCGAGATGAGCCATGAGAGGAACAAACTTTTGCCAGCAGGTTTCTAGTCACCCTTCTTCACCTTGCCCATTGTGGCTCGCATTGGCTGCATCCTTTTCTGTCTTGACTCCAGTTCCTCCTCCAGCGAGTATGGCTTTACTGTGAGGCCAGTAACCTAGCGTCGCCATGCCAATCCCTATGGCCAAGATGATTAGTCCCAGAAGGAGGAAAAACCCAGATGCAGAGTAGAGACGGAGTCTACCTCGCACCACTACGACATCGGTGCGCCTCTTCCTCTTCCTAAATGAAAAAGGATGGCAAGAAAACACAAACGGATTTTTGGAGGTAACAGTTTAACAGCAATGGGTAACAAATACAGCAAATTTTCAGAGACTGCAGAAGCAATTTCACCAACACACATTAGCTTTTGTGACAATATCCTCTTTCCTGCTGCAGAGGCAGCAATTTAAAAGGCTAATTTATAGTTCTGTCTACTGTGTTAAAATGAATGCACATGACAATCACCTAGGAGCGGCCTCGGGGGCGGCGTGTCCCAGGCCCGGCGATGTCGGTGGTACGGGCCGATGCTGAGAGCGAGCAGAGTCCTGGCGCTTTAGCTTGGCCAAGCCTGTTAGCACACCTGCCGCTGCAGTCATTCTTCACCTGCAGACACAAATTAGGAGTTAATGACTTTTAAATTCTACTGCCTAATCAGCATCCACATTACTGGTTTACAGTTTGTTGCTAAGAGATTGTTAGGGCCTTGGTGCATACAATTACAAGATGCTGCTGCTAAAAAAAGATGTATTTGGCATAGGTATGCACAGTATAGTCACAGTGAGGAAAAAACACAACTGTATCAAAACACAGATGCACATGTGTTTCAGCATAGTCACAGTCTCCCAGGTAGTCCTAATATATGATGTGTAAGACACGTAATAGTCAGTAGCACACCGTCTCCCACAGTTGTGCAGATCACAGCTCTGTTTGTGTGATTTAAAGCTGATGTGTCACCTCATGCACTTTTTCAAAGCTGTTTTATTTATTTTTTTGCTAACGGGGAAAGTGTGTCATGACGAAAGCGTGTTTTAGCATCTTTCCAAGTCCCAGAAATACTCTTTAGAGCCTAGCAGTGATACAGATGTAAGCACACCAAGCAGCACAACAGCCTGCTCTGCTCATGTTTTGTTCGGCTGCCTGTTGTCAGTCTTCAGGACGATCATGGGGACAAGTGTGCAAGTGTGCATGCACATGAAGCTGTACATTCAGGCCTGCAGGATGCTTGCAGGATGTAAAGGAAACAAACCCCAAAAGCATACTTGGCTTGTGATTTGAATCTTGGGTAGTGTGTTTCATTCTGATTCACATCCTGTATTTATTGCTTTTGCATGTTTATTGTTTTTTTCTCCTGTCGTTATTTGCATTTTTTTTAAAAGCTGTTATAGATTTTAATAAAATACATCGCCTCAATTCTGTCATAACATTCGAATGAATCATGGTCTCTGGGCTCACCAGCTGCTCATACATCTATTATTGTTATTAAAGGAAGGGGGCTTAAACAAACACAGGTTTATTTTGAAAGCACTCATTTGGGTCTAAATGACTGTTAATCTGACCTCACATGAACATTAGCATTGTCCTGTTGCGCATGAAGAGGATTACATTGACTGAATTTGTTGCTGAGTGACCTTGGTACTGAATTTAAATGCAAATTTCAGATGAAAATGTGAAAACAGCTCAGCAGTTCAGAGCGAGCCCTGTAAAAATTGGCAGCGAACAACCGCTGGTTTTCTCCTGCTAATTTTATTTGTGATGTTTATAGGGTTTTCTATCAGACTACAGCCCCCAAAGGTAATCAGTAGGTCAATCACCCAGTTTATGTGAAGTGTGATCAAAGTTCTGAGTATCATCCTGCCCTCTCAAGCGCCTCCAGACTGCTTTCAGGAACTCACATCCTCAAACTTGCACAGAGAAAAAAAAAGCATCAACTTGTCTTTCAAACTGACCCATGCTTAGTATGGAGGCCCACTGCTGCTGCTCATAATTAAGTCTCCCTGCAAGACCCAACGTTTTCACTAGGGGTGCAACAATACTCGTATCGATATCGAACCGTTCGATACAGTGCTTTCGGTTCGGTACGCATGTGTATCAAACAATACAAAATTTTGTGTTGAGTGTTCAGTGGATCTGCGTTCGACTACTCCGCCTAGGCTGCTCTGTCGAGCGCAGATCCAAGCTAGCAAGACAGAAGCTAAGCTCGTTGCAACATGGCAAATTGAACCTCCCCCACCCTCATTCAGATGTGGCCTTTGGAACTATCTTGGTTTTCATGTGAAGCATGACCCTGATGGTAAGCGCGTCATGGACAAAAGTAAAACAGTATGTTGGATTTGCCACGCAATGCTCAATTGGTGGGAACTAGTGCGTTAGCGCAGTTAGCTTGTTAACGTGTTGACGCCGTCCAGCCCTACGCACGGGGCGATCCGCGGTAACTTGTTAACGGAAATTTGCTGCGTTATGGGGTTAATGTCATTTTAACGAGATTAACGCTGACAGCACTAGTGGGAACACAATGAATATGACTGCACATTTACGCCGACATCATCGTAGTGCAAAGACAAAAACAACAAGCACACATGCTACAAACTTTACCCGAGTCATTTAGACAGCCGTTAGCACATGATTCTCCTTATGGGGACCTGATATGTTTAATATGCTGCTGAGAATATACCCCAGAAGAAGCGTATAGTGTAGCTTTTATTTTGGAAAGAGCCCTTTCTCTGTAATAAACTCTCTTTTCCAAAGATGAGTGATTTCTCGATCAGATAGATTTATTATTTTGTTGTTTACATTAAATTTAAAAACTGTACTTTTGAGTTAAAATATATATTTATAATTTTAATAAATGACAAATTAAAAAGGCATGAACATTTTTTTGTATTGAAAAAATATTGAACCGTGACACCAAAGTATCGAACCGAGCCGTGAATTTTGTGTATCGTTGCACCCCTAGTTTTCACCACTTTTTACTTGAAGAGGACAGATAGTCCACGCCTGAAGGAAGCACATAAGGTCAAGAGCAGGATCAGGAGCATACTCGCCTTTCCCACAAGGTTGTGCGATGTGAATTTGTGAAGCTATTAATGCAGAGCTCTGCTGTAACATCCTGATGTTTGAAGAACAACATCCAGAACCTGTGTTACTGTTCATGCCATAATGTGTCGGCACTTAAAACAGAAAGAAAAAAAGAACCTGCTTTTTGCTTCTTTGGCCACACAGGTTTGACTCCTCGCTTCTCCACGACAACGTAACAAAGTTGTACTCCAATTGAGTGATCTAAAACTAGCAGCTGTGCTGGAAGTATGCGACGGTCCATGAGAAGATAATCCCAAACAGGGCTTTTTAAAAATAATACATTTGACTTGTATGTGCTGTTAACCCACCTGAGCACAAAAACAGCCATACAATGATGAATTTTGGCAGCAACTGGACATTCCAATATTTCACAAGTTCATTGTCTCCAATATTGAATAAGACTGTAGTTTTTTTTTGAACAGTTTCTACACAGTTTTTCAGTTAACAATTCATGGAAAAAATAAACAAAAATGGTTAAATCTATTTTTCTTGTTTTGTTTTGTTGTCTTTGAACCTTAGCTGGGTTCTCACATGCTGCATCACATACTTATTTTTCCTGACTCTTATGTACTCCGTTTACATCGCTGAGTCCTCACTTTGGGTTTTGGACCTTCCCCCAGTTAGCTGCATTTTGGTTTTCTCTTTTTCTGGAACCTTTAAACAGGAGAAACAACAGCTGTGATACTGATGAATGATGATCTTAACGTTGTGCAACACAATCATTTAAAGCTACGGTAGATTATCTTATGGTGTAGAGGTTAACACATTTGATTGGCAGGCATATGGCTCTTTGTTCAATTCCAGCTAGACACACACAAATCCCCTTAAGGGATGGTTCAGGAAGCTAGCTGCTGTGGTGACCCTTTGCAGCAAGGGAGCAGTCAAAAGTAGCTTTAGTAATATAAACTTTCATTTCACAAACAAGCTTACCAGCAAATAACTTGAGGCCAAATGTCTAGTGTAAACGTATAAAGCACTGAGTAGATTGTACTAATAATGGTGCACTTGAAACACTTCTACCCCCAAAGGCAGGGAGTATGCAATCAGTTCCATTTGCCTGTTTGTCAGCAGTCTAGTGTCCACAGTTTTCAAGATATAATTTTCCAATTTTGTGTGACGATAGACCAATAACAGCTCCAGCTGACGTCACCGTATTATAATAAGACAAATGTCATGAAATGTCAGTTTTAGCATGGCCCTCTCTCTCTGCTTTCTGAGTGCTATCAGACATGCTCGCTTATGTATTTATTAATTCATGATCACAGGCATATTCAGAAGAATATAAAGAATACTTTAATGACCCATTGCCTGACTTAGAACAAATGTGATGTCATTCTTTCTGTATTACTTACTTTTATGTACCATAGGCACATGTTCTGTGTAGTCATGTGTTACAAAGTTATTTGGTTCCCAGGTTTGGGCATGTGCACATGTCTGTATATATAAAGGATCACACAGATTTAGCATGGGAATGATAATACACCAATGACCTTCCCTTTTCTTTTTTTTGCTTCCACGTGTCCATCCTGTCTTCCTTTTTCTTCCAAGAAGGCACAATCTGTAAATCTCCCCCTCTCGCTTCCATTCTCACCCGCTGTCTGTGTGCTAATGCATTCTGGTTGTGACCCTGAATAATGTTTGCTTTCTCCTACTTTCATTCTTTCTCCACCCCAGCTTACTTTCTCATCTTATCGCTCTCTTTGTTTGTCTCTCTCTTCCCTCCCACCCTCTGTCCTCGTCGATCTATTTTTAATCTGTATCTAATTTTAATTGAATTTTATTCGGTCACTTTCCTGTTTCGCTCTATCCCTCCCTCCCTCCTTTCCTTCCTTCCTTTCTTTTCTTCTGCATATCTGAAAGCAATGAAGTCAGATTTAATATTCAAAATCAGACAAAGCTTTTAGTATTCAAAGTAACTGTGAATCACACACAAGATCAGACGTTCTCTCCTCCTACCCTCTTTTCTCCTTCTCACATTTTAATGTATTTTTCATGTCAATCATCTTATTGGTTGAAAAAAAAAACTGCTGTAAGAGAGCGCTCTCCACCACAGATGGTGAATCACACAAGGACAAACACAACCAGCCACTTTTCTCAGGTTTTCTGTGCTCCCCCTCACTCTGCCTCTCTCCCACCCTGATTCTCTCCCCTTCGCTCCTCGGTGTGCGTCAAACAGGAACCCACACAAATGTTTCAAGAGCAACGGGAGAGATTTCCTCGGTTTACCGAACCAGGAGGAAAAAGGATGGACGGCGGTGGCAAAGAAGAAGGGTAGCGAGAGTTGGAGTTAGGAGTAGAAAGTAGAGGATAGATGACAAAAGGAATGCAAGAACAGAAAAAGAATGAGGATGGAGTATATTTATTTACATCAGTTCATGTAAGGTGCAACACTGAGTCATGCTTTCACCACAGAGGGACAAAAAAGGGAACAACTGTTCTGGGACAAAGTGGGGGTGATGAGTGATCGAAAGAGTATTAAAAAAAAAAGCCTGACGAAAACAAGAGGAGGGTAAAAATGCTTTTCCTGACAGCCGTGAAAAGACCGCAAAAGAAAACAAGCTGAGTGCATCCATAGTTTTAACAAGACTGGAGTTAAAAAAAAACAAAACAACATCAACAAAAAAAAACAAGTGGAGCAGAAAAGAAGAAGTGCTGTCACACAGATAACACCAGCAGCCTAATGAGAATGCACTCAGGCTCTGACACATAAAGGCTTTCCATGTGCAGTGACCAAAAGAGATGAAAGTTAGCATTCAGTAATCGAGCTCGCCACATGCATTCAGTTCATGTCCTCCTTCTTCTTCTATTTTAAAGACTTACTGTGATCTTGTTGCTTAAACAGTGATGAAACACACAAAACTTGTGCAAAAACCTGCTGCTTCTTTTCCAGTCCGCTGCCTTGCTGGGCAGTTCTCTAAATCGGTCTAAAATTAATAATAAATCAGGCCTCGTGTGATCACCTTAGTAATTGCTAAATTGCTGCAGCAGGTTTATCTTTGCGTGCTTTCGGTAAGGCACGAAAACATATTAAAGCAATTTGCCCCACCCTTTCAGGAAGCGAACTCATTCTCTGTGAAGTTATTTAAGCATTTGGAGACGTTTTAAATAGATGCATCACATCTCTCAGGGCAGAGAGTTCCCTCGGCACATTGTAACACCTCCTTTTTTTGTAGCGTGATAATGTCGATAACAGCTAATCTATAGGTGACGCCACGTGATATATTGTCCCTATAGCAACTATATGCTGCTGCTAGGTGACACGTTTCCATAGCAACTGCCAGCTGTGTGCACTGGGATGACAGATGCATCAT
Organism: Aulonocara stuartgranti; assembly: GCF_965226115.1. NCBI lineage: Eukaryota > Metazoa > Chordata > Actinopteri > Cichliformes > Cichlidae > Aulonocara > Aulonocara stuartgranti. The sequence continues at coordinate 6,445,840 of NC_138951.1, read as the reverse complement.
TAGCATGCGTACTATCAACACAGGGGCATTCCCCATGCATTATTTTAAGCCAGTTTTGACTTGTTGACCTTTAAGTTGTTTCCACCTCTACCTCTGCGTGAAAGAGGTTTGATTAAGAGGGGGAGGGAAGGAAAGGATGCTGGAGACTTTTAAATCTGAAAGGGACACACCGGAGACCTATATTTCTTTTTTTTTTTCACAGCTACCTTCAGGGTTTCAGTTACATCTTGTTTATGCGATTTGTACTAAGGCTCTACAACCCAGCTTTCTCTAAATCCTCACATTAGAGAGGAAATGATGCAGCGTGGAAGAGGAACGAGAACATGACAGGTGGGATAGAAGGAGAAACTGAGAAGCTGAAGGGAGAGTAAAGATGTGAGACTGGAAGGAGACACAGCCAGAGGAAGGAGACAGGGAGTAAGCGACTACAGGAGACACTTTGATCTACATTTAACAAACTCCAGAGACTTTTTATTTTTTGTACTCTGAGCATGCTGAGGAAAGTTTGTTTCAAATGACTCACTGCAGTGAAGTGTGCGCTGACATGTCATGGAGAAAGAACTTGAATATGGACACAGATGGAGTACGAAGGAAAGAGGCAAGGAGAGATGTAATGAGAGAGGAATGAGCAGGAGGATAAAAATGGAGCTTGCTAGGGAGGGAAAATCTGGCATCCAATGTTGCATGTCTCCTGTTACAATTATAGTGGGTCATTTGTTTTTGTTTATGCCGTAAAGTTCTCTGCTGAGGTTAACTGAGGCCATGAAAATGCAGAGACAGACAAAGCCCCCCCCCCCTGCTGCTGAAGTTAAGGTCATCTGCCATAATCGCATGGAGCTGAGAGTCTAACATGGAAACGACACACCAGCACGACTTAATAGCGTGGTTTTATTTTAATTCAGTGAATATAATTATGACTTTTTAATAGTTTTGCTAGTATTCAGAATATTAAAATGTAGTTCACTTAATGCTCTCGAGCCAGTCGTGATGGAAATTAACTTGCAGGAGTTAAGAACAAAAAAAGTGAACAAAATCAGATCTTTGTGTTCTGTCCTTTTAGCTTAAAAAGCTTAAACAATTATACCATCAAGCTTTTTTTGTGTTTTTTTTTATTTATTCCCATGTCAAAATAAAGCACTTCAGATTCATTGTACACCTACGCTAATGGTGACAATAATGTAATTCATGAAAGAGTGAAAAAGACTGACTTAATTTGATAAGAATGAATTTACTGCTTGCCAATTTATTTGCTTCTCTCGTAGCTCTGCCCATTCAAGTTAGATCCTCCTCTGCTCTCGAGCAGAGTCAATAGGCTGTTATCATAAACTGTATATAACACAGATATCAGCCGATTAGCGCTAAGCAACAGTTTAATAAAACACAATAAGGATCACTCACTAAATAGAAGCCAAAACGTCTTGGACTGGATGAAGATGGGTATAAACTTAGCAAAAAAGTAAGGAAATGTTGCGTTTGGTTGATGTAACAATGCTGTAACAATGTTTCTTGGCGATAAATCTTATACAAACAGTATAAAATGCATGAGCAGAGTTGAGTATAGGGGTTGCACCCATTAAATATGTGCCAAATTTTCTGTGCCAAAGCCAAACAGATTGTTCTGCTATTAACTCTTGTTTGGTGCCATTTATTTGATTGGATGATTTAAGTCTGAAGAAACACGACATATTAGCAGTTTACGCAATTTATTAATTTAACAAACAGGTGCCTCGGGAGGTGGAAGAACGATGCACAACTATAACAAATTTTCCACTTGAGGTTGGCTCCACAGACTCTCAATGTCCAAAATTATAGATCTACAAAGCACATTTACAGCCGGGTGCAAAATATGAATTCCCTCCTCATAACTCATAACAACTCTGACTGAGGGGAAGTTTTGTTTTTGTCACCTGGATAATTGACATAGGTTCATGGCTGCCTTGACTGATAGGTGTCCCGGCACGGGCTCTGGAGCCAGTTAGTTTCTGCTAGGCTTCGTCCACTACTGCCAGTCATTAAACTGCACCTCTTCAGTGTATGTGTGTGTGCGCGCGCATGCTCTTTAAGCCTGTTGGAGCATTTTTAATGGATTGTCTGTCAAAACATTATGGCTTGCTGTGCAGTACAGACCATCCCAGAAATTTGCACGCATCACTTGGTGAGTGGAATTTTGCACTAAATAGTTGATATGTGTGTGTCTGTGTGTTGCACTCTTATATTTTCTGAATGGTGTTTACTTATCAAGCTGCCTAGTATAAATGTCACCTTCACATTCATATAAGATAATATTTGGCTCCAAAAACACATTGGCAGTCAAAACACTGACTGACTGTAATTGTAAGAGCTTGCATTGTGTCTGAAGGCCGCCAAATGGCGATAGATGTGGTTGCAAAAAAGATTTCTGGTTCTATTTAAGTGGGAGAATGTCTTATGTTTATTTTGAATAAAAAATGCATCCAGTTTGTAAATCTTGATGATACCATGTTTCAAAAAAACTGAATTATCTGTGCTATACCTACAATGGCTACGGAATTGGCAATCACAAGTCATATTGGCTAAATAAGCGTGTGGCTTCACAGTCAGACCTGCCCCCTTCATCACATCCTATTGTTTGCAACCACGATAGCAACAAAACCAAAACATTCATGTCGAGGTTTCAAAATGTGGCTTCAGAAACTCATGTTGAGGGTGATGTCACAGTCACTACATCCACCTTTTATGCTAGCTATGGTAGGAGCACATAGTAGTATTTTATAGAACACTGTACAAGTGTAATATGGACTAGCTAGTGTGAACTCTTACAGATGACTTCTCTGCTTCTCCAGGCATTTAGTGACTGTGAAAGTGAAGACACATGGATTATGCATGCTGTGCCCTGCATACACAACGGGAACAAATCTCTTTCATGCAGCCAGATGTTTCAGTAATCCACTTTGTTCACTCCTGACATGTTCTCTAGTTGCCTTTCCAGAAAGTTCAGAGGTCACACTCAGCTCCAGAAACACACCCCACATCTGCTCGATCAGCTGCAGATCTAAAAAAAATTGTGCTGGTGCACGTCCTACAAAATATTTGTTTTTGTCTGCTGCTTTTCACCTACCTTGAAAAGCTCATGCTGTCCAACTCAGAACCCGCTACATGGCACTTTGGCCAATTAGTAGGTGTAAGTAACAAGAGCAGTGACAACGACATGAACCCTGACAAGATCAGCATTATGTGAGAAAAGGAAAAAAACTGGCGACATGATCATTTTTTTAACCACTTCAGCGTCACATACTCTGCTTGTTGTAACATTTCTACAACGATTGGATATAGTGCAGAAAAATACAGCACGAGTTGTAGATGAGAATACGTTATGCAGTAATTGGCAACTCTTACACTTCTCATCAATATGAATATAACATTGTACTGCTGAAAATTTAAAGTGAACAAGCCTGGTTGGGAGTCACCAAGCTCCTAAAGGTAGTAAAATTAAATGATGTAAGTTTCCTAGCCTAACAAGTACAACAGAGCACACTGGAGTGAGATCTGTGTGGGTTAAGTCAGTCTGTGCACGCAGAGGTCTAATCAGCCAGAGGTGACTTTGTGCAGACCCTGTTGAATCGTATTAACCTTATCGCATCTGGCGCTGCTGCTTTCCAATGTAAAGGACCGCTGTGATTTATGTCTGTTTCCTTGGCGCTCTTAAGGGAACAGATAAGACTATCAGAAGTAAAAGAAGAAGAGAAAAAAAGAGGAAAACAGATAGAAACGAGTGTTTGCGTAGTGCCACACTCCTACAGACTCATGGTCAGGGGGTGAGTCATCTGTCTGGAGAATATGTCCCTTTATGTTTTCCCGCTGACCTTTTGGCAGTGCATTTTCTGAAGCGAGTGCTGGAGTGTCAAATCATCCACCCCCTTCACCATCTTGTTTTTTCCCCTCGTTATTTTGATGATACATACTCCTTTTATTTTTTAAACTCTTTTTTTGCACATATCCTTCACGCTGACTCAGTGTCATTGCCTCCTGTGATAAATTCTCTACTTAATTGAATTAAGTTTTGCATTGAATCATCAGATGCTTATGCCAGGCGTAAGAGCGTGCATGTTTGTGTGTTTATGAACTGGAGTGAGCCCCCTGTTGATTCCATTAAAATGACTCATTCTGTCTTCCTCACAGCTCTGAGTGTCAGTCAGTCACCCACACTCATCCTGGGACGCGAGCTGGCCCCAGCAGCCCTGCAGCAGTGGTGGACAAACTGGACTGAAACATGAAATAATTCATTTGTGATGTTGCTTTGCTTAATTTGATTACTAACATTTTTTTCCAACCCCAAACCAGAATTTGTTCTTCTCCACACACACAAAAAGATCTTATTATTTCATCAAGGAGGTCTTTGGAGTGAAAAAACTGAAGGAACTGCTGACCTACCAAAGGGGGTATTTAAACAGGATTATCCGGTTAGCACGATATCTGTGACGGAGGATTAACCAACACATCACTCGACTTCCTAATTATTCCCAAATTAAACCCAGATCCAGTTCTCTGCAAAGTGTTTGGCAGCTAAATTTGTCTTATTATGAGCCATTTGGCTGAGTGAGTTACCCTAGTTCTTCAAACGGCCCTCAAGGTGAGGCTGACTCTTAATTCAAAATCATTTCATTCACGCTGCACGATAAAACCAGTGACGGTGCACCTCCTGTTAAAGTGCTCCACATTCTTCTTCTTTTGAATCTTTAGAAATGTGCCCATGAAAAGGCAATCATCACATTTCTCTATGTTCACCTCAAAGTCGAGTTTAACGTGCGTATAGATGAGACGACTCTGTAAAATCATAACTAGAAGCCAGTCGTGGTCTGTATTCCACCTACTCAAGTGTGATGTGGAAACAAGAAGCCTCTGGTGCACATGCACTGTGCAGCACTGAGCTAGTTTATTGCATAAATGTTTGTAAAGACATTAAAAGTCATATATTACTGTTACATCTTTGTGTGCTCCTAATATTGCTTGAAGGTTTCTGACAATAGGCTCACTAAAATTGTTTGACCTTTAATGATCTTTAATCCATCTTTGGAGGCTTACATGCATGCCATCACGTTTTCTTGGCTACCAGTTGGCCAATGATAATCAAGAGACAGCAGGCTGGCCTAAACAAAGGATCATCTCAGCCTTGGCACAGTAAAATGATCAGAGGATTCCCTCCAAGATAAAACAGCAAATAAACAAACCACACAAAGATTAGCACAGCTCATAAAAATGATAATAGTAAGATGACACGTATCCCCACTCATCAGTCTTTCAGGTGGCTTGTGGCTGATGTTAAACCTTTTTATTCTTCAAATATTAACACTGAGCGTTGTAAAATATGCATGTAAATAAAAGGGAGACTGTAAAACTGTCAGCTTAAATCTGCTTGAATACGTCTCCCCTTGAAGAGTTTAAACCACAACTAAGCTCTTACCTTTTTACAAAAGCCGAGTTTTCACCGTCAGTGTGCCATTAGGCATGCGGAGGGATTAGGCTATAACCTAGGGACAGTAAAAAGCCATCTTCCACTTTGAAGGCTACTTCCAGTGAGATGCCATGCTGGAGAAAATGAAGATGACAGGAGACGGTTCCACTCCCAAGCGGCAGTACTATTTGCTGACATCCAAGCTCCTTATTAACGGAGACGACGATGGTCGTTAGGCTTCTGTGGTTCGCCAAGTGAGACTGAAATATTACAAAGTGCCAGTTCTGATGACTTTATCCTGCGCGAGGCACGTTTTACGCCATATGGAGAGTACGCGCGCTCGAGACAAGGAGGGTGGCGAGGCACGCTAATTACGACTGAAGGAAAATCCTTTCTGCCTATTTAAAGTCCTAAACGAAGTGGTTGTAATTCCCCAGCGGAGAACTCTGTTTTATTTGTGAGAAAAGACAGCAAAGGAAGCTGATATGATACCCGTCCTTCGACTGGCTCGATGTAATGCGTAAAACTCCCGGTATCCTTGTTTTCGAAAAAAAAGAACTTCAATTTGCGTAAAGAGGGAGAAGGAAAATATATTTTTTTTAAAAACAACCAAAAAAACGTCTTAGAAGCAAGGAGTTTCGTGTAAAGAAAATTGGTGAAAAGTGTAGAGCGCGTTTTATTCCGCTGACTTGCAGAGAGAAGGGGCAGCTCCAACCATTTCTTCTAAAAGCGCTATAGGCTTGTGAGAATGTGTGAGCGAGTGAGAGAGGAAGAGGAGGGAGAGAGAGAGGTAGATGGGGGTGAATGTGTTGTACGCGCGCTGTAGCACTTTTATATGCATGTGTGCGCTTCGGGCGTGTGCGTGTTTACGAAAGGAAAGCAGGCAGGCTTCCACGCGGGGCACTTTCTTGCATGTGTAGGGCGCAGAAGACAAGAAGCGAGACTGATTTATGAGGGGAAACATATGGACATGTCATTGCTTTCTAAGCAAAGACAAACATGGATCCGCTTGCAGTAGTTTTACAGATCTTTGTGGGCGCAGTAAGCAGCAGGAGTCTAAAAACTGGGTAACCATAAAAGGCCGAGGAAGAGTAAGCATGCTTTTATGTCTAACTGCGGCACTGGCACGTTTAATTCTCCGGGTTTTCATGTAAATAGACATCAGATGTTCAGATGCAGCTCTCGGCGCTGTGTCTTTGTAAACTTCTCAGCTTTTCTTTCTACACACACACACACACACACGGAGCGAGAGAGAGAGAGAGAGCGAGCAGCAAAAACGTTACAGATGTTGGCATGTGTGTCATTTCCTGTGTTTACAAGCTGGAAGAGTTTCAGGGAAGTATAGCAGCTGGGTGGAGCTGAAGAAGAGAATTTAAGGCATTTGGGCAGATATCTAACAATAAACAGTAGGTGTGTGTCTGTGTGTGAGAGAAAATGTAAGAAATACAGAGAGCCCATTATTTGTTCAGATGGCTCAGATTAAGTTGGTGAGAAATGAAACCTCAAGAGCAGCTGAACATACACATGCAGAGGAGGCAATAGTCTTTGTATGTAGGCATCATTTTTTACCCTGAATGTGACCCTTACATACCATCTTTACCCCAATCCATCTCATGCCAATAACAAGTGTAAATGACTAATTATTATGTAATTATTATGTAATTAATGATTGATCAATATTATTTACTCCCTCTTGATCGCAAAATTTTTGTATTATTTTATGAGCTACTGATTGGTGGGTTTGTTCTTATACCCAGAGCCTTGAATACTGCTGAATAGTCAAAGCTGGTAGTATCCCAGGTACTCACACCGTGTCTTTAGTGCCAGTTGTAAGAACAGCATTGCTCCAAGCTCATCTCTTCTTAACCCAAAACACAATCCTTTCCTAATCCCAACTTTCACAAAATAGTTTGGCGGTTAAACTAAGAGCCATCAAAGCAAAAGTAAACAATAAAAAGTGGAGCAAAACAGGACACAAACTGCTGTCTAAGAGTTCACAGTATTTAAGCCACCAACAGTTTACACAAGAAAAGTGCTACATCAGTACCTGACATGTCTACTGTGCTTAAAAGTTTTACATTTTTAAAGTCTTTTTATACTTCTATATTTTGCTTCTAAGGAGCAGAATTGCTTGTAGTCTTGAGCAATAGCTCTCCAGGCTTTCTGAAAATGTACCGACCATTGTTGTTTTTTTAAAAAACATTTTTATATTTATCTTTAGGCATTAAAAAAAAGAATGCCAATGATAACTCAGTTTGACAGACAAAGAGTATTTTTTGAACCTACAAAGGAATTTTCAATGCACTATTAGCCAGAAATGTGTGCAATTAATCTTCAGAACATTTGAGGAAATTGCACAACTGAAGGAGAAATTACAAAGGAACTGGGCATTGCATCAGTAGCTACAAGTGTTATGGATCCAAATTTAAAATTTGTGGTACAAATGATAGTTGGTATGTATGGAGGAGGTCAGGGTAGAAGTTCAACACTAAGTGTTCAACACTGGAGGCTCTGTCATGGTTTGGGGATCTTTTTTAAATTGGTGGAATTATGACTGCAGAAAAGTACCATCAGGTTTTGATCCACCATGCAATACCATCTGGAAAACATCTTCATTTTTCACGACTACAGGGATCATGGTCACACTGCTAATGTAGTGAAAAGCATACCTGATAGAAAAACCCACAATCCGGTTGTTCAGTGATGACGCGACGAATCCTACTTCCGGGTCTAAAGTAGTCTGCGTTTAATATGGCTTTTGTGTTGTTAACATGTTTAATGTTATGTATTTTCTTCTATTTGATCTCAAAAAGCTCCTAAAACAGTCAGTGATCACTGTTGACCTCCCTCGGCTTTTATTACCGCTAATCATTTATTTAAGCTCAGTTTTTAAAACCTTAGGGTGTAACTACAGCCCAGCCCATGCAGCAGTATATGAATGACTAACCTCGTATTGTGGATGGATTATCTCAGTTGTTCTCCTGGCTGAAGTTTGGTCCTTTTACAGCATCCTGCCATGCGATTACATTTGTTCCTGACCACCGAGAACACTCACGGTAACTTTTATCGAGTGGAAAAAAAAGTTAGCTTGTTTATATTATGCTAACGTAGCTGTGTCGCTAGCGGTCACGCAGCACATCATTATATACCAGCTAGCCCAACTTCAGTAACCCTACAAACGTTACTGCTGTTTAGTTTTCTGTCTTCATTTATGCTGGAAGTGATAACAGAGCTGTACGTTTTAATTTGTTTCCAAAACCCCGCAGTCAGGACATGCTATATTGTATTTAGATAGAAGCTAGCGAGCTAACTCCCTGCTAACTTCTAACTCCGTTAAATGTCATAAATTCCGTTTTCATGGATGCCTGGATGTTAAACTCAATTGTTACACCTGGTAGAGCAGAACGCTGATCATTTTATTAAAGATGAAAGACTTTAGACAGTTTTTCAACTCTCAGTAATGCCACAGTGATCGTTTGATATATGGACCTGCAGCGGAGTTTAGACCCAGACACGGCTAGTGACGTCAGACTGAACAACCGGATAGAAGATAATCGGTCATGGATTGGCTTCCCCGGAGCCTGGACCTCATTATTATTGAAGCAGTGTGGGACAGACAATGAAACAAAAGGGAGTCAACATCCAAATAAGGGCTCTGAAGTTCCTTCAGGAAGCCTGGAGAACTATTTCTGGAGGCTACTTAAAGAAATGACAAGTAATCTGCGTAAGAGAGTTCAGGCTGTGTTGAAGAATAAAGGTTATCATACCAAATACTGACTTTGAAGCTTATTAGAATATAAATCTTTTTTTCTTTATATATTATATTTTAGTGTGTTTTTACCTATTTCAGTAATTTGCTCCATCTATTTCACATTTCACAGTAACATCCCGACAGTCTTTGTAAACTGTTTGTTAACCAGTCAGTAAACATTATTGTTTAGTTGCTTATTAGCCGTAAAAAGTTTAAACAGGGCCCAGTTAACCATAAATTCACTAATTATGAACGACAGCTCATAGCGTTTTCTTGAGCCACATGCACATACACCCTCCCAGTGACAGACGTGGCCTATTTAAATCCTCAAACACGCAGCTTTGCAGCTTTTTCTGATTTTTTGTGGAAACATCTGGATCCTATAACATACCAAAAACTCTCATCTGGAAATACAAACCGATACATGCTCCAGGCGATATCCACAGTTATCCATGAAGGTGGTCAGTCAGTTGCTCTGTTTACATTTCATAACGGACTGAAAGGAAAACATACTGTAGAGGGGCGGGCGAGAACCAGAATAAGATGTGGGGAGAGCGTGGGAGTTAGAGGGGAAAAACAAAGCCTTACATTGTTTACCGGTACACTTCTTGTTTACAAGCCCTCTTGAGATTATGTGATTTACAAAATGTGTTGACTTTTTGGTGTTACACTTATTGTAAGCAGCTGTGGACGAGAGTCTGCAGCTAAATAATTAATGGGAAAATGTAATTGAGAGGAGATTTGGAAAAAGGGGGTGGAGAGAAAATGTTGATGAAGGAGAGGTAGAGGGAAGAAGAGAAAGAAAGACAGCAGAGAATTTTTCAAATTCCTTTCACTGTTTATCATTTCAAATGAGGATATTTGCAAGGATGAAATAAAGACTGACAGACAGCGAGGGAGCTGGAAGCCAGAGGACAGTATTCACAGATCATTTCACATGCCATGATTGGAGGATTGGCTAAAGGAGAAAGAAACAAGCTGACGAATGATTTAAAGCAGCCACTAATGATTTTTTCCCCATTATTGACTGATCATTTGTTCATGCTTTCCTCTCTTTCCTCCTGCTGCGTGTTTATCTTAAACAAATTAAGATGCAAACCACGTCTGTGTGTCGTTATGTGCTATTCAGACACTCAGCATGGATAGTACAGCCTCTCGGCTCCCACATAGAGCATATTGACATGTAGGTCAATGAGCCCAAGTGAGCTCATGAGTATCCCTCCCTATTGGTCTGTTTTGAAATGATTTTCAGAGACCTTAAAAACAGAGCGGGACAAAAAGCTGAGACGCAGCATGTTCATCTCTGCTCCTCGGTGGATGCAGCACAGATTGTTTAAGCTCACTCGTGTGGTGTAAACAGTCCCTTTGGTTGCAGGAGCACGCTGCTGAACTGAGTCATCGCTCCCATTTTTCACACTCGTATCATATCAGGTCTGGAGCTGCTGTTTCATTTGTTATGACTGGATCGCAAGCAAAGGCGACCAGCTTTACGGTTTGTTACATTTTGTAAGAGAACATCCTGTTGTTTGCCTTTTGAGGTTTTAGTTTTAGTGCCGGCTTAATAATTCATAATGCCTTGAAATGCATCTAAAATGCCGTTGGGCTTCAAAGGTTTTACTGTGCTTATGTCACCACTGATAGCCTGAGCTGAGTTGGGTTGAAACACAGATTCATTGTCACATGTTTTAATTTGTTATATATTTCCCTGACCTGTGAGCTTGGTAGGCTGGCGACTTGTCCAGGGTGGACCTGGCCTTTCACCCTATGGCAGCTGGGATAGCTTCTATCCCTTCCTAACAGCCCTGAGCTGGATAAGCAGTTAAGAAAATGGATGAATGAATTGCTATTGAGGCTTTCTGAAAGTCAAAGACAAGTTTTAACTCATGCCAATGATGCTTTTGTCTCTCACACAGTGCAACAAGTGATACACTGTCAAAATGAATAGATCAACTTGATAGATATTCTCATTGACTTCTCAGCTGAGGGTTAGATTAAGATGACTGACAGCTACCTCAATTCTTCTCCAAGGCATAGAAATAACTGATAAAAGTAATAATGTCTCTATAATTAAGACTTCAGCAGTAGATCCTTTCATTTGTGTAAGTCAAAAGGTGATGCCTGCTTGATTGCATTAAGTCCCCTCTTTATTGTGCTCGCCAAGTTATATGTGAACAATTTTTGTGTGAAAAAGGTCATATAAAAGAAAAGCAAAGGGTAAACGTAAAGAATAAGAAATGCTTCGTCACTCATCCAACTGACTTCTTCAGTCTCAGCTGACTGCAGGTTTGCCCAACCTTTAAACAGTACATTTGCATAATGACAGAAACCAGCTCCATTGCAGAGAGAAACGTGCAATTTCACCCAATGTGGCCAGTTTGTATATGGAAGATGTGGAAAACAGGGCTCTGTTATCATATCTTGGAAGACCACTGAGCCTTTGGTTGAGGTTTGTAGATAACTCGGTGGACAAACACATCACGTTCATCGGGGAGGATATTAAAAATGACAGGCTAGCCTTCTTAGACTGTGAGATTTCCATCAGTAATCTGGAACATTTAAAAGTTGATGTGTAGCGTAAAACAGCACATACGGATCAGTATTTAAGGTTTGACTCTCATTATCCACTTGGAGCACAAACTGAGAGCGAACACCATCCACACAGATACAGCGACCAGGGAAGCAGAAAAACATATCAAGAAGGCCCTGAGTAAATGTGATTATCCCAGCTGGGCATTTGTTAACGTTGGGAAGGCACCTAAAGAAAGCCCCAGGCAATTCAGGAGAGAAGAAGGACAACTGCTGCCTGAGCGAAAACCTTTAGTGATCCCTTATATGTCAGGAGTATTGGAACAGCTGAGATGCATATTCTTTGTAGAACAGAGCCTCTGTGGCTTTTAAACCCCCCAAAATTGGTCTACCCTGAGGATCCGGTTCTCCGACGCAAACAGAGTAATAAGGTGTACGCTGCTAAGTGCCAGGAGGACTCCCGTGATTTATACATCAAGGAAACCAAGCAACCTCCGGCGAAGCAAATGGCACAACGGAGAAGAACTAACTTGTCAGGTCAAGACTTGGCAGTCTATTTATACCTACAGGCCAGTGGCTACTCTTTCAATCACGAGGATGTACAGATCCTGCACAGGGAGGAATGCTGGTTTAAGCAGAGAATCAAGGAGGCATATCTGTGTGAAAATGGAACAACCATGTCTGAACCAAGAGGAGGGCACATGAGGAGACGTCTAAATCATTCCCCAACTCTCTGTGAGCAGTACCCGTGGCCATTGGTCATTACATTTTGGTTATTAAGGATCATGAAACTGACCTCATTATTAGTGAATGGTGCTGGTTTCAGTGATCAAGCAGATGCACTGTTTATGAAGTTGGAGAAAAGAGACTGATGAGTGACAAAACTTGTTCTACTGAAAGTGTTACATCCAGGTGAATAGAATCAACTTTCTGTGACAGTAAAACAACATCCACATGAATACCAGGTTCATGTTTGCTTACTATTTATCTTCAACATAACCTGTAACCATTTCTTCTCTATGTAAAGACTTCACAGAGACATATGATTTAGAGGGAGAAGTCACTCACCAGATCAGCCACCTTCTTCAGATGCTTTACAGTGCTGTTCTGATGTTCACATAAACATTATAAGGATTTTGAGCAGTTAACCAGGTTCAGGATAGGCACTGTGATCGGTCTGTGGCAAACCAAAACATACTCTCCAGTCTGTGATGTATTGTGTGTTGTGACAGCTTTCTGCTACAGCCAGCATTCAGACTGTCAGCAGCTTGTGCTACACTGCATCTTCTGTGAAATATCAGCACGCAGGCCAGCCTTCTCTTCCCAAAGGCATCCATTAGCCTTGGACACTAATGACCTGTCTTTCCTTAGATCACCAGTCTTTCCTTAGATCACCTTTTATAGGTACTAAATATCACTTCACACTCCGCAAGACAAGTTTTGAAGATGCTCCAACCCAGTGGTTAAGCCATCACAATGTGGCCCCTGTTGAATCGATCGTATTGTTATGCTTGAGCATTTTTTCCTGCTTTCAACACATCAGTTTCGAGAACTGACTGTTCTCTTGCTGTGTTATATATCCCCACCACTTGACAGGTGCCACTGATGCAAGATAATCAATGTCATTTAATCACTGCGTCAGTGGTTTTAATGCTGTTGCTAACTGGTGAAAGCAATATGTAAATAATGTGTTAACTGGTAAGCTTTAGCTTTGTTGGCAGGTAGATTGTTATCTCCCTCCTCATTCTAAACATTCTAAACAAAGCTGGCTTCATATTTAGCATGCGTGCCATTTGTCATTCACTGAAATGTTCTGCCAGGAAGCAAAATGGTGTGTTTTTGCAAAATGACAGATTGTTCTTTTAATCCCAGCTGCTTTTACTTTTAGCCCTCATTACAGCAGTTACAAACATACAATCATCCAAACACCTTAACTTCAAGGTAAAATACAGTCACACATTCAGTTCCCATCCTGCTGATTTCTGAATGTTTAGCAGAGAAGCACAGACGAGTGTGAGAAGTTTCCTGAGAGCTTCAGAGTAATAAAATGTACCAGCACACAAACCGCTTGCAGAGGGACAGCTAGTTATGACGCCCACCTTACTCTTCATGCAACCCCCCCTCCTACTCCCCTGCTCACCATCACCATGGTTACAATGATGCAGGTTACCGTGGCAGCCAAGTCAACTCCACACTCCACACAAAGGCGCACGTGCATGTGCTTTACCGCTCACTCAAAGGGGGATACGCATGTTGTGACGATGAGGAGTTGAATATAGTTTCCTGCGTAATTTCTGGAGGATACGAGGACATGGAGCTGCTGTCATTTCTCTGTCTCCTGTCTGACACTCTCGCTTCTGTTCATGACAGATGATGGATGGTCAGCAGCTGGCAGCCCCCAGTCCCCCCTCCAGATTTTCCCAATCTGTTCTTTTTTTTCTTTTTCTTCTCTACGCCAAAAATAGACACGTAGAAAAACAATTTGTGACACACACAGCACAAATATATACATATGAATGGTCAGCATCTTATCTGTTGCTGCCAGACCCTTGCATGCGCCTCTTATCATCTCTTCCAGTGTGTGCGTGTGTGTGCGTGTGTGTTGGTTAAGTTCATTTGAGGCTATGCTGCCACCCAGTGTTCACATTACAAACTGCAGAATAAAAGTTTTAATATTCTCCCCAACCTCCACCCCCGAAAAATGAATTCAAGGATGATTTACACATTTAGACTGAGCAAGAATAACTCATTCAAAACAGGTGTTGTTTAACGGTTATATTTATATTATATTATAAAGACCCAACAATATTAGAAAGAAAAAAATCACACGACCCTCTATGAGCAAGCACTCGGCGACCGTGGGAAAGAAAAACTCCCTTTTAACAGGAAGAAACCTCTGACCAGACCAGTCTCAGGGAGAGGCAACCAGTCATTTTCATCAGTGATTTTATTATTCAGTGAACCGTTTTGCCTTTATAATGTAAGGGCATTATAATTTTAACAGACATAAAAAAATAACGAAAGCCTGTGAGTGATAAACTAAATTAAGTTTACTACACTGTCACATAAATTTTTGTCCGTAGCACTTCCTGAAGTCTGAAAATCAACATCCTTCATCTAACTTACGTGTAAGTGTTCAAAGCTATACTGACTACATGTATATGTTTGTCTTCATCCGCTTTGGGATTGATTCAGTCTTCTTAGTAGTAATCTCATTTCTTCTAATCCAGCCCTCCTTCCTTTCTTCCCTCAACATGCTCTCACACACACTCGGATATACACATGCTGCCTCTCTCATGTAGACCAGCAACCATTCATGTTGTTGGACTACTGCTGTCGCTGCTGTGGAGTCACGCTCATAAAACGCCATGGACCCATCTCCCTCAAAACTACACCCAGTGATACCTGGGTAAGGACACACTCTGGTACTGTATGTAGAAAATGGTTAGAATACAGTTAGACTACTGTATGTGGAGGGTCAAAATGTTTAGCCAACTTGGTAATAATTTTCTTACTGAAAATTACAATTACTGACAATCATTTGAATTATAGCACCTCATTACACACATAATTAACATTTAGCTAGCAGTGGTTTTGTATAATGTCATATTTTCTAATCCATAAGTGTATGTGGCACTGCACATCTGGTTGTAGGCTTGCATTCCTAGAAATCAAAGCTAATTTCCAGGTCATGCTTTTAAAACATAATCTGTAATCAGGAGATGGCAATAAGATGGCAAACAGACAGCTAGCCAAAGTGTTTAGTTGTGTCTGATGGTATTAGCATGAGCTCAGCTACTTTAATGGTTTTGGACAGACTCACACTGTGATCCAAACTGTTGAAATATACAGTGAGAAGTAATCATAGACGGTATCTAAGGTCTAAACATCCCAGTGAGCTCAGAATATATTGTGAAATGCAATCGAGAAATACTGAAAGATGAGAAAACATTGTACATTAATGTACCTTAACGCCACATATCAGGTGCAGAGTCTGTAAAGTATTCATATATTAAACTGTTAAGCATTTTTCCATTTTTGTGCTGATGTAAAAACTGCTAACACTATCTTACAGTCCTGTGCAAAAGTCTTGAGCCACACCTCTTTTCTTTATAGTCTGCTTCCAAGAAGTTAGTTACTTTTAATTTTTGTTTTTAAAGTGTTGTTGAGCAATAGTTCTCCAGGTCTTTCAAAGTCTGTCTTTGGACATTGGCTGCCTTTCATTTTCAGTCAAGTCCTTGCACCTGTCAGCTGGATATTTTTCTTTTTGTTTGTTTGTTTTTGTTGAGCCAGTTAAGACCTTATGAGCTATGAATCATTCAAGCAAAAAAAAAAAAACAGGACTTGAGAGATGCATCTGGCCCTTCAGTTGATCCATCTACTGTTTACTAAAGCCTCATCAGAGATGATCTCAGTGGAAGTGGGGGCATAATAATCTCTCACACACTGCCAGTGCTGTTAAAGCATATGAATGGAAAAACACACACTATCAGTCATGGATTGCCCTCCCTAGAGCCCAGACCTCAACTTTATTGAAGCATTGTGGCATCACTGTAACAGTCATATTGACTTACAGGTTCATTAGAATTGTACAATTGCTATTTTTGCCTTATATACTATATTTCAATTTCTTTTTGCACTTTTCAATAAATTGCTGAACCAATATCCCAATTTCTTGGCAAAATATAAGTAAATGAGGGGTGGCACGAGACTTTTGTACAGAACAGTATATGCCTGAGGTGCCTATTTACATGTTTTTTAGAGAGTTAGTTTAGTAATCGTAAGAGAAATTACAGCAAATGTCTTACATTTTATATATTAAAACATCAGTCTGCCAGTCACAGAAACAAAATGTTTCCAATGTCTTGTCCAAGGGAGACCTGAGAAAATGAAAACACATCACACAAGAACACGATCAGAACAGAGAAACAGTCGTACAACAATAAACAAAGAAATAATAACTGAATTGAGAAAATGTTGGAAGAGTTATAAAAAATCATCAGATACTGAAGCTGTCGGAGCTTGTTTGCAGCTCATTCTATTTGAGCGGTGCGCAGTACCTGAAAGCAGTTCTTCTAACATTAGTGTACACATGGAGAATATATGAGGCTTATTAAACTGTGTGGTGTAATTACTAGATTTAAATGAGAAAAGAGATCTGAGCTAATGAACAACATAAGAGTTTCATTCTGGATATAGAAAGAGAGTGCATATTTACAATCAGGGGCAGAATGAAATATAGAGAAAGATCAAACTGAAAGTAAGAGCAGTATGACATTGATGAAGAAAATAGGAATTTTCTTTGTATCTGCCAGATTACTAAATGTGGATGAACTCAGCAGTAGGTACAGCTGTATGCTGGTATTATGAAATGCACCACTGCTCACTCGATTTTGATTGATTTATTACTAGTGAATGAAAAACCCTACTCAAATCCCAGATTCTTGGCATTATCGCTAGAGTTTGAGTTTCTAACATTCTTAGGTAGGATGTTCCAGAGTTTGGGGGCATAAACTGCAAAAAGCTGCACTTTTCTCTGTCGGAAATACTGGATATCTAACATTTATCATTGGTGATGAAGAAATGAGTCAAAAAAAACACATGAGCAGCTTGACTCGTCATCATGTATCCTGTTACCTTCGAAACCAGAAGTGCCTGTTTATTTTACCCGAAAGTGCAGTGAAAGTTGTTATTCATCTTATTTGCAGACGTTTGACTTGTCACAACAATAACTAATAAGATTAACGATGACCCCATTCCATTAAAGTATGCCAGCAAGCCAGTGAGCCGTTGTGCTGGCACCTGCACACCTGACTGGAATGGAACCAGCTTTTAATGTAATTAGTTTTACCTGTGTCTGACAAGCCAAACTGTCAGCCCTGAGGGGTGTTATCAGCCCTCCTAGGGTGTTATATAACTGATTTTCTGAAAAGGTTGCAGTCAGTCATCTATAAAAGGATGCCTTAGGGAGCACTCATTGACTGTCTGCTGTCAGGAGTTTTCTGGGTCACGTAAGAAGAAGATGGAGGAGAGGAGCAGTGATTTTCTGTCAGCTTCAGGAGCCAAGCAATATATCAGATAACCCGTGTCTTTTCCGGTAAACATCTCCAGATGAGTTTTCTCAGAAAAATGTGAAAATAAAGCCATAACGCTTGATATTTCTGTCCTGCCCTCTCTGTCATAAACAGTTAGAAATGAGGCAAAAATGCTGCCAGTAAGGTGCAGCATTATAAATAAGTAGTATTTCATCACAGAATCTTAGTTACTGTTTGTTCTTTATGCTCCTTCAGAAAGAGATTTTTTTCAGGACAGGAAACTTGGACTACAGCAGGTTTTATAGCTTCTTCATTAGCTTTAATGGTTTAGTCTTCCTTCTCCTCTCTTCAGGTTGTTCTGCAGAATCTGTTGATGTGCATGGTGTGCTTCTACTCTCTCTACTACATCGCGGTCAGTCTCTGCATTGGACTGCTCAGGTAAACTCAGACTCACACGATAATGAGACCCAGTGGGATAAGAGAGACAGATAAGCAGGTTGCAATAGACTTGTTATTGTTCGTGCTCACGTCATTATCTTTTCTTGCTTCATGTCTTCAGGGTTCATGAAATCAACAGCTTGTTGGCTCCATTCGACTACACCGCGCAACCGTCATGGCAGAACCCCAAATACCTGGGTGAGTTACAGTTGTGAAGTAAAACTAGAGGAGCACATCATTTTCATGACCTCTGTTACTTACATTCTGCTGTATTTCAGAGGCCAGTATTTTACAAAATGCTGAATTTATTCAGCTCTGAGGTTATCAGTTACTTTTAAGGTTAAATCCAAAACATATGAGACATATGCTGTCCTCCTCCACAGTGAGTACCTTTAGTCCAATAGTTACACATTTCGTGGTAATAGATTACTTCTATTTCCATTTAACTATAAAGCTAAAATATAGGGTTTTCTTTGTTTTGTCTTTTTACAGAAAGAGATGTAAATGACTATGATAGGTAGCCTTTAAGTGTTTTTAGTGCATTAAAGCCTGAATGGAAATCAGAAAAACTTTAATAACCCCTGCGGGGGAACTGCTTCATAACAGTTGCTCAAGACTGTAGAAATTGTAAAATTATACTACTTCATCAGAAAGAGGAGGAACTGTGTAACTTGACAGCCACAAGAAGGAAGCAAGGACGTCCTGTGACGTTCAGTGCTGCAGTGAGTCATGTTTAGTATATAATTCTCCTCTGAGACATTGCAGCATTCATCGAAAGACAGAAGCTACAGTCATTCGTTTTTACACAGAATTATCTTGGAATTACACACTATTTAAAATGACTTGTGCTGTATACAGTATAATTTAGCTCCTTTCCAGTTTTTCAGAAGCTAAAAATGAAATAAATAAATATGTTTTAATTCAAAATAAAACACATTGACCATATTTTGATTATATGATCTAGAAGAAAAAGTTGTGTGTTCCATCTGTTCTCACAATTGTCTGACTTCAAAGACCCACTGTGGCAACCGCTTGTGAAGAAGCGGGCACCTCTGATTTAATTACTGCATATAATGCGCACATAACTGAGAACTTGGGACAAGGAAAGTGTTAAATTTGAGGGACACGTGGATTCTTGTGTTTAAATATATATATAAAGGGCTTGAGCCTATCACAGCTGTCATAGGGCGAGCGCACCCTGGATAGACTGCAAGTCTATCACACAGCTAACACAGAGAGACAGATAACTATTCTCACTCACATTCAGGCCTACGGGCTCTTTCTTTCTTTCGTTCTTTCTTTCTTTTAGAATTATTAAAATTTAAAAAAAACAAACAAAAACAAACAAACACAGGAAACTGAAATAAAAAATTCCCAACATAATGATCTATAAACCCGAACAAAAAGGTGAGCAGAAAGAAGCAGTGGATCATCCAGTCCTGCCCCTAAGTTTGCATATAATCTCTTAATCAAAATGGTAACAATATACATATCTACATACAAATGCATACATACATAAACACATACATAAATACATACTTACACACCTATACATATCCATATGCACATGCATAGATGCACACAAGTCTGTCACTCTACAGATGCCATATTAAATAGTTTGGGACCCAATACTGAACCTTGTGGGACACCACAGGTAAAATATTCAAGCACACAGACTTGACTGACCAATTTGTACAAATTGCTGTCTGTCATCAAGATAACTTTTTAACCAGCTGTTTTTGGCCCCTCTCACATCATATCTTTCCATTTTTTGTAACAATATTTTATTGTCAATTGTATCAAAAGCCTCTTACAGGTCAATAAATATCCCCACTGCATATTTTTTTATTATGTATATGTTCGGTAATATTTTACACTAACTCCATCATTACCATAGATGTTGATCTAGTTGTTCTGAGTGATAAATCACATATATATGTAATTGGACATATAATTTCATGAATTACTTTCTTCAGTATAGTCATATCAATGTCATCACTATCTGTTGAAAATTATTTTTTTACATTTCTATAATCTCTCTTTCTTGTATAATCTCTGCAACTTTCAGAAGTATTGAATTTGGACTTTCTAGTCCACAGTTCTCACCTACATTGTTCTATAGACTCTGTCATGTTGTCAACAAACTTTGGACTGTTGGACAAAGTGAGAGTACCCAGAGAGAACCCACGCAGACACTGGGTGAACATGCAAACTCCACACAGAAAGACTCCGGGCAGATGGTGGATTGAAGCTCAAGATAGTAAAGCAGGAAAATTCTGAAATCAGAATAATGCAACCCTTTTTTCTCTCATGTCCTTTTTGCATATTTAGGTTGTTAAGGATGAAACTTGACCCATGAACACAGTGAAAGAACTCCTCGTGTTTCTCTTATTATTCTCCAAATAATCAAGGTTATTTTTCCTAAATGGGCTTACTTAGGAGAGAAAGGTCAGCTTCAAATAAGATGATTTATTTCTCATTAATCCAAGAAAAGACTGCTGTGAACTTTAAGTCTCAAGCTTGCAGCTCAAAGAGGAAAGTAAACAGGTCGCGGTGTACTGTGTTGTTCCAGTCCTGCTCAAAAATGGGAATTACTCATAAAATCTGGTAAAGTAATCTATGATCCAGGACACCACTGCAGTAACCTACATAGGAGTCATCTTTTTTAAAGGTGTTGGAGAAATCAGAGAATATGAATCTGATAGTGTACCCTGGTATGTATGTGTGTGTGTTTTGCAAGCAGTTAGCCTTCATGATGTGTGAACTAAGAGGCTACCAGACTACAATCGCTGAGTTGCTGGCATTGGGATGGGCCCTCGTGGTATCGGAACAGGGACCTTCTCCAGACATGTCTCCGGAGGTGGTGGCAGCATTGCTAGTTAATGCAAGGCGATGTGCCAAATCTTCCAAATAAACATTTAAGCCTGTTGGCCCTCTTGATGTCCCCATCTAGCATTTGACTGCTGGGCCTGCAGCCAGCGATCATCCTCATGCCTCTCCGGACATCCCTGGTGTCACTGCGCTGCAGCCCTGGCTCCAGCTTCATCCTGTCAGGCCTCTGATTTTCATTGGTTGTTGTTTCTGGAATCTCCTGACCTGAACAAAAGATTGAAGGGCTCCTACTCAGTATCAGGAGTGCTGTCTGAAAATGTCATTTTATAGTGGCTCAGCATTATCACAGTCGCATGTGACTGGACATAGCAGTTTATTGTTAAAGCAAAAGCAGCTCTGTAAGGTGATGTGCCACTTTTTTGCTTTCTTCCTGCAGTCGGAGTAATTTCCACAGAAGTGACCTATATTTTGGGAGGACTGGTGTTTGCCTGGATTGTGGAGGAGTGGGTTTGGGACTATGCCATAACTGTCACACTTCTCCACATTGCAATGACTGTAGCAGGTATATACACACACACACACGCACGCAGAAACACAAAGTGGATCAATTGAGCGGAACAGCTGATAGGATTGGAGGCCTGGTTATGTAACTGGATATAGAGGCTGCAGCTCAGCGTATAAACCCACGGACACTATTTCATTTGAATGTTCACCGCTAAACTGGAATCAGTTTATCCAAGCATAAAGCTTGCATATTTATCTTTTTCCCCGAGGTCACAGTCAGTATTCATTAGTTTGATAGTAATTGTTGTCACAAAATTTAAATTGTATTCTGGTGTGTTTTGCAGTCATGTCAGACTTCCCTTCAGCTGAGCACTGGTGGATGGCTCTGGGTAAGATTTGTACTCCTTCATTGTTCTGTCCGTGCCTCTGTCTGACTCCAATCTCATTTGCAGAAGACAAAAAAATATCCACTTTGTTTTTCAAGCTTCCAATCTATTTCAAGATATTACATTTCTTCTATCTAGACATACTATAGCTCACTTACATCATGCCTGCAGATTCAGCTGCTCTTGCAGTCCTTTAACTCTTCTCTCCACAGGTACAGGCCTGGTGATGATGATATTTGGAGGACAGCTAATGGCCTACAAATTTTTCAGAAGCAACTTTGTCTATCCGGCTGAACTGCAGAATTTTTGATGAAAATGAAGCATTTCACTGCAGACAGTGTTATTACTGGTATTAGCAACTAAAGTATGTCAATAAAGTTATTTATACTGTACATATTCTAAAGAGAACCACAAGACTGACTTTGTTTCCTTACCAGCTTAGTTCAGTTCAAGTAATAGTCTGATCCCACTTTGTACAAATGGCCTACTTTTGTCAATTTAACATCTTTTTTTTTTTTACCTTTTCTGTACAGTTTATTATATTTCAGTTTTGTATTATTTGTTTACACACTTAAAACTTTAAACATAAGCTTAAAGCAACAGATGTTAAAGTTGGAAAAACTGTGAATTATATACTACCTGTAATCTATTGACTGATATGTGTGCATAGATAGTTTTTGTCTTTTTTTTAAAATTATCATTATTTCTTATGTTAGTGTAAGCTTCAGAATTTGTTACATATATTCACATATAATTTGTTGCTCAACGGTGGCCACACAGTTTTGTCTAAATAAACTCAGTGCACATCTACACAAAAATAACTTTAATGTTTGTTATATTTACAATATTTAAAATCTGTTTGGAATTTGAATTAAAAGTTTTATGAACAAGGACATTTTTATTGTTTCTTTTTTTTTTTTTTTTATCTGTGTGTCTCTATTTTCCAGTCTGTCTTTTTTTTTTTTATATCAACGGGCAGTTAAAGTAGGATGACGATTTCTGTCTGTTAAAACAACACAGACCCCAGTTTCAAAATAGTCAATAGTTCAAAAGGCTCGTTAAGGGCGGAATTTGCAGACTGATGATGATACAGTGCTCTTCCCAAATAAACTGAATTTATAGGCTAAAAGTTTCAGTATTGGGATTGGTAATACCAGCCCCGTGTATAGTTGGCATTGGCTCACCTAAATGTGCAGACAAATTGCACAGACGCGTTTCCTGGACCCATCTTCTGCGCACAGTTTGGGACGCTCGTCAAGGTCACGTGGTGTAATTAACCCAAGCCTGAGCGCCAGAACAAACTAGGGAACTGGCTTTACAGAGTTATCTGTGTAACAGCGCTGTTTACAACAGTTTTAACTCATACTACCGAGTAAATGTCAAGGAACGGGTTAATATCGAGTTTGCGGAGGCTAATAAACGGCGAGGAGCCGCTCGAAACGAGGTCTCCGGTAAGTAAACGTGTCAGCAAGCCTGAAAGTTGCTAGCTCAGCTAACTGACCAAATGCTAGCAAAGTTTGAATTTTTGCTAAAAAAATATAACCACTATAATGTAATATTACAGCTAGTCTAGAAAAAACATATATTCTTTATGTAGGCTATTATTTTTAAATAGTGCCCAGGTTTGAAATGACACAACTAGCTTGGTAAAATTAGGTACAGTTCACCGTTAGCCTCAAGTGTCAGCTGGTTATGTACTTCACTGCCAGTTCAACACAATGATTTTACATGCAAGAGAATTCTGATTAGTGTCAACAGTATTTACTCTAAATACCTCACATACATAGCTGTGCAAAGGTTTTTATTAAATTTTCTTCATATTTTGCTAGTAAAAGTTTCAGCAATTTATTGAAACGTGCAAAAACAGTTTGCACGATTGTAACGAGTGAGTATTTGGTAAGACCACGTTTTTTCAACAACACAACCAAGCTTTCTATTCATTTCTTTAAGTAGTCTTCAGAAATTGTTCTCCAGGCTTCTTGGAGGATGGTCAAAGCTCTTCTTTGGATGTTGGCTGCTGTTTGTTCTATTCTCTATCAAGATACGCCCACACTGTTTCAGTAAAGTTGAGCTGTGAGCTCTGGGGAGGCCAGTCCATGGCTGTGGGTGTTTTGGGGTGTTTGGGATCATTGCCATGCTGAAAAATGAAGGTTTTTCTAACTACTATTGTATGAGGTATCACAATCAGATCGTCATCTATAAAACATCCCAGAGCCTCACTGTTCTACCTCCTTCCTTCCTGACATTTCTTTGTACATACCTACCAATTTGAACCGACAATGTCAGACTGGGATTAATCTCTAAGACCATAAGACCATGTCACTGATTTTCATTTCAGGTGTGTAACGGCTTAAAATACACTGCTCCTCACTGTCTTCGTTTACAGGCACAATATTGTGCTAGAAAAAGCTAGATGGGACGGAGCCTTGTCTCCTACTACAGCTACGCTTTGTTTTTTCGCTGTCGCTGTGTGCTAAAAAGCAGTAAGATTTATTTTTTTTGTAAGAATTTTATTTATTATTATTTTTTAACTACCAGCCTATTTTATTGTCATTATTTGCTGCCTATTATGCCATTTAATATTGGTATTTATTTTACTGTGTGTGTGTGTGTGTGTGTGTACACAGCCCTTTGTGACCCTTACCTGGTCTACCACTATTTTCCTCTATTTGTTCACTTTTCTTTTTTTGAGGACACAGGGATATTTTTGTTGTATTATTTTTTTATTTTATTTTTTTCAACTAAAGAAAACAACTATGCCGTGCCGTGTTCTTGTGATTAGCTGCTCGTAACAAAGATAAAGATACAATTTTAAAATCAGTTCTTTGTTAAGTTGTTTGTTATGTGTATACCCAACACTTTCATGCCTTGAGTTAGGGGCTTTTTTTATGCTTGAATGATTAATTGGTCAGTTTTAAGTGGCTAAACAAACAAACAAATAATAACTTTGAAAATAGTTAGGTACAAGGACTGGACTAAAATGTGTAAAATAGCAGAGCAGCAAAGAAAACCTTTGAAGACCTCCATAAAGTCTGGGGAACCACTTAAAAAATGATGAGAAATTCTTGCTCCTTGTAAACAAAATATAACGAAATGAAGGGTACACTCACAGTATGAACATTTTTGGTCCTTGAAGTACACATAAATTTCAGTAGCAAATCTATACCAACTTTGTGTCACACATAAGAATGCAGCGGTTGGTGTTTGAGTATAAAATGTGTGTTTGCCAAGTGTCATTTAATCTTCTTTCCATCGTAGAGTCCTTTTGAGCAGCTACGTCCGCGGATGAACGATATCATAGGAGATGGAGGAATCCTGAAGGAGGTGGTCCAGCCAGGAGAGGGCCCGCCTGTCCCCGAAAACGCTTCAGTACTCAGTATGTATGAGTACACATTTCTTGTTAAAGCCTCTTACAGTTGTAAGTTATCATATACGTGAGGTCAGGATTTTTAGTTTGTCTAGCCACAATTCACAAAAATCTCTACTTCTTGTAGAGTGTTGTTCAGATTGTTATGAACCCTGCACCCAGTTGTCTCCTGAAGGTCACGTTTGCCATTTTATGGGCAATAACCTGTGAATTGTGTGAGCTGGTTGAGCTGCTACATCACTGATGGTCTGGTTTTACTTCCACACAGTCCATTACTCAGGATTCCTGGAATATTCTGATCAGCCTTTTGAAACCACCACTCACCTCAAATACCCTCAGATGATGAAGTTGGGGAGAGGTGAGAAATGCTCTACAATGGCTGAACCGTGAGTTTTTTGTTTTCCTGCCTGAAATATACCAGTTTTAAAAGTCATTCTTCAAACAGATGTGACACTGGCCGGGCTGGAGCTGGGTCTGTTGACCATGAAGAAAGGAGAGTTCTCTCGGTTCCTCCTCCAGCCTCAGTATGCTTACGGGGAAATGGGATGCCCTCCATTTATCCCCACAGCAGCTGTGGTTCTGTATGAGGTTCAGATCCTCGACTACCTTGACTCAGGACAAGTGGATGACTTTATTACAATGAGTCTGGTAGGGAGGCTGCAGGTGCTCTGTTTAGTACTACCAACCTCAGACAGATCTGCATCTTTACTACACATACTTAAAAGCCTCTACTTTTTTGCTTTTATAGCACAGATCAGAAACGGTCTTTGATTTCTGTTCTCCTCCTCAGGAGCAGCAGAACACCGTTCCTATGTCCACACTTCTTGAAGTTGTCAACACACTGCGGAGCTTTGGCAACCGTTTCTTCAACCAGAACCGATATTACAATGCCAAAGATCGCTATAAACAGGTACATTTTGAAGTATGTTAATTGTTTTTATTTTTAATTACGTTTTACTGCGATGGCTAATATCATGCCAAGTTGTTCTTGGTGAAAGTGTTTTTTGATTATATTTCTCTGCTTTGCCTGCAGGCTATGACGCTGCTGGGAAACAGGGGAACACAGAGTGATTTAGAGAAGGAGAGGATCAAGATGGCTCTGCTTCCTCTCTACCTGAATATTTCTCTCGCTGAGCTCCGCCTGGAAAGACCGCACAAAGCCCTGAAATATGGAAACAAAGCCTTGGAGATAGACTCTGCCAACACAAAGGCTCTCTTCCGCTGCGGACAGGTAGGACGGGGCTTTTGTTTGTCTTCCAGACTGTCAGATAAATAATCCTCACTATCTCTGGGGGGTTTAAAAAAACAAACAAAAAAGGGGGTTGATGACACAGGAAAAACAGGAAACAAAATCATTTTTATTCACGCTTTCGTGTTTCAAGTCTCCCAAAACATATTAACTTAGTTAAAGATGCAGTTTGATACACTAATCGCATTTCTTTTAGGCTTACCTGGAGCTGCATGAGTATGCGAGTGCTCATTGTTGCCTCACATCTGCTCAAGCACAGAAGCCCTTTGACAGTGACATCAACAACCTTCTGAGGAAAGTGACAATGTAAGATGATTTTAATGACTTTAGAATAAATGCTGCTTCAGCTGTTTCTCCTGGCCTGTGTGCAGCAGTATGCACAGCAGTTCGCTGAAACTGTAACAGCTACCTGACCTAGAGCCCTCTGTCTGTCCACACAACCGTGACTATTACATTAATTTTATATTAATGCCTCCACTCACCCACCACTTTTTAGGTGCACTGTGTAACTGCTTCAACAGCTCGTTAAGGTCTATCAAACGTCTAATCAGTCAATCACATGGCAGAAACTGGATTATACATAGTCAAGACTACCTGCTAAACTTTAAACTGTGCATCAGAATGGGGAAGAAAGGTGATTTAGGTGACTGTGAACGTGCCATGATTGTTGGTGACAGGCTGATCTGAGTATTTTGGGAACTGCTGAGTTACTGGAATTTTCCCACACGGCCATCTCTGGGGTTTAAAAGGAAATGATCCAAAAAAGGGAAAATGAACAGTAAGCAGTGGTTTTCTGCCTCATTGGCCAGACTGCTACAAGCTGCTAAAAAGACGACAGTAACTCGAATAACCAGTTGTTACTCAGCCAATGTGTGCAGAAGAGCATATCTGAATCCACAACTTCCCGCAGGATATCATACCATGTCACAAAGCACACACAAGGCAAAAAGAGGTACAGCCCAGTACAAGCAAGGTGTTCCTCATAGTGGATCATAACTGTCTTTTGTAACATTTGTGAAACCACTCGGAAGATATTCACGTGTCATTTTCTTGTCCCAGGTGCTATAAAGACAGCCTGGACAAAGAGAAAGACTTGTACTCAAAGATGTTTAGAGAGCTGAAGGGCTCAGTGAAAATGTGAGGACCAGCAGGAGGAGGAGGTGAGAAATCCTGTTCATTCATTCTGTCTGGTTTTCATATATTTTAATCTCATCTCCATGGGAGGGTTAACATTTTAAAATGACTTCCGTGTGATGTGCCAGTAACTGTCCTTTTCCCTTAAACCTGCTACACCCGTCGTCACAAATAAATTATAATAAATACACTCTGTATAATAACTTTTAATGAAGCCATGAAAA
The DNA here is from genome assembly GCF_965226115.1 of Aulonocara stuartgranti. Lineage (NCBI taxonomy): Eukaryota > Metazoa > Chordata > Actinopteri > Cichliformes > Cichlidae > Aulonocara > Aulonocara stuartgranti. The sequence goes on along the minus strand of NC_138951.1, from coordinate 6,417,963 downwards.
AAAAAAATACTAGACTGTGTTTCAAAGTAAAATCTTGTTGGTTAGTTTCCTTCTACTGATCTGGATCTCATCATTTAACCAAACATTAACTGTATGATCTGATACAAACTACAGCTCTCATGAGTTTTTGCCATTTGCACGGACAAATCGTCTTTGACTTCGTCTTTGACTCAGGTATTGGTTTGTTGTTGCAGGTTTCAAGATTCACCATGTTTTCCTTTTATAATTTGTTTTCTACTTATGAAGGGAGTTGGGTTGTAATCATTGTTTCAATTCTTTCAAAATTATCTCAAATTAAGTGTTGTTTTGATATTTTGTTAAATAATGTTTCTCATTAGTACCCTTTCTCTCCTTTGGACTCCTGCTGTACATATTCCTTGCATGTTTGCTGGAGTATTAAGCATTTGCTTGGGATCTTGAGATGATGATGATAATAAAAAATACAATGTTCACTTCTAGAAGAGTTTGTCTTTGTTGACTAACTGGAAACTAAGGTTTTCTCATCTTGAATTTCATCTTCAGTTTATTAGCTCACAACCTAATCTGTTGTAGGCAGATATTATGGATGTAATTCTAATATTAAAACGGCTGTTTGGCTTGTTTGGTTTTTTTTTCCATCCTGGCAGTCCAGACAGGATTCATTTCCTCTTACTGAAGCAGATGGGGTAGGGGGCTTACAGGAGTGGGGAGATGAGCTACATTAAGAGTTTGCGCTTAATTGTGAGCTTCACTTGACCTAATTACCTGAGAAAGGATCTCCATTGACAGCAGGGGGTGCCCTTTCTGATACTACTGCTGGAGTGTAGCAGGTACCAGGGTCATAACTGAGCAATGTTTGTAACAAACCAAACTGCCACAAGCAGCCAAACTTGTGCAAACTTAAGATGTGATGATATTGGACTATTTGAGCTATTAGGAGTGTAAAAAATTACAAAATTACCAATTTTAGCTCATTTTTCAAAACTTATTTGAAAGATTTACTGTTATAGATGCCCTTTGGCCGCCAGTACTCTAGGCCCAAATGAAAGTGATCTCAAAGTGGAGGTAGCGTGAGGGATACTGGGAAGAAACAAAGCAGGAAGTAAGTGAATGATGAATAAAACTGAAGTCATGGAGAGACTGAGTTGAGTGGTGGCATGACCTCAGAGGTGGGGAGGTGCACAAAAATCTAATTTACTTCTCTGGCTAATCCAATTTTCACTGTGTGGGTGGGTCAGTTTTACTATCAACTCCCACCACATGGTGAGTACAGTAGGTTGTGCTTTGTGAAACAAAGCTTTACTGAATTCAATCAGGCAACAAAACAATGGCCTCCAGATTCACATACTACCTCCAGCTCAGGTAAGGAATTGGTAAGGTTTTTGTGTTTGTGTGCATATGGGTATGTAACCCTTTTTATTTTTAAACATAGGTCACATGCTATGTGATGTGTGTTACCTGTAAGTGCTCAAAATTTAGGATCAAATGTGTAGTTTACCTGCTGTGCATGTGCTGTGATCAGCTCTGACTGACTCTGGGCCTTTGAAATATGATACAGTTATAAGCATGTAGTATACACTGCATATATAACAGCATACACAGAAAAAAAGTAGTCAGTTTACCTTTTATATTGTAGTTGTGCATATTGAACAGTAATGTGACAAGTAGCTTTTTTAGTTATTCACATATTAAAAGCTATCGTTTAGAATTTGTGGTTACTAGAAATGTTATGTTATCCAAAAATGATCCAAGCAATTTTCCTGGGGGTGCAAGTATAAACTTGCAGGATATTAATATAATGCAGGCTCAGGTCAGTGTGTGAACACCCTCAAGTATTTGCAAAGCTGCATATTAGAAACACTACTTCATTTCAAAGCCAAAGCAGCTGCCCACGAACATGAACCCTAGGCTGTATTTTAAAACAACAGCTGCAAAACTGTAAGATGACAATAAAGAACCCTTAAGCTGTATGGCTGAAACTAGCAGGAAGTTTTATTTTGCTCATTATCAATCCAGAGTGGAAAAACACTGAGCATTGACTTCCACCTAATCTACCGTAAGTTGTAAATAGTAGAGCAAATAACATACATTTAAGTCCCACTAGCTGTACGGGTTGCAGATCATTCAGTTCAATTCAGTTTTATTCATATACAGCCAAACCACAACAGCAGTCGCCTCAAGGGGCTTTATATTGTAAGGTGAAGTAATACAGCTACAATAATCTAAACAAAAAAACACCAGCAATCAGATGACCCCCTATGTGTAAGTGCTTGGAAACAGTGGGAAGGAAAAACTCCCTTTTAACAGGAAGAAACCTTCAGCAGAACCATGCTCAGATAGGGTCAGCTATCTGGCGCCAGGGGTTGAGGGTGAGGAAAGGAAGTCGGGACAAAAGACACAATGTGGAACCAGATTAGACTGAGCCATGTTGACATTACATGAAATGCATGTAAAGTTACCATCTTTATAAAATGTAGGAAACATGGTTTTAATTGTCCTGCTTTACAACTTTTTAAAAATGGTGCCACAAGCTGTTAATACACATACGTGTGTGTGTGTGTGTGTCTATATATAAATGATAATTCAAATCTAAGGAGAAAAGTGTGTTTACTGGGAAGATATATGGAGGAGTCTCGAAAACCCCCTTGAGCTTATTTGTACAGGAAGCTTTCAGTACCGTGTTAGAGCAGCTGGGTGCGCTGTCACATCGGAAACTTTGCCCTGCGGGGTTTGGACCAATCCCGGAGCTGGTCTGTGAGTGTAATCCAGCCCCTGTCCTGCGCTGCCTCTCAGAAAACACACCGACAAGTTGTAGAGAAAGACGATAACACGGAGCCGAGAGGACGAGGAGGAGGAGAGTAAAATGTGAGAATGAGTCGGCAACAAATCCGCACACAGATGGAAGGAATACACGGATAAAGTGATTATCTATCGATTAGCGATCGGATGTCATAGCCGTGTGTAAAATAGAAGAAAGACGAAAAGCGGGAGAAACATGAGCCGGCAGCAGATGGAGTCACAGGGAGTGGTTTTAACGGGTTACCACAGCAACGCGGAACTGTTGCAGCAAACTGGACCGTGTGAGTCCAGCTGTCCGCCAGTACCGGACGCGGAGCACACCGTACACAGGTGGGAGTGTGTGCAGCTGTAATGCCGTCCTTACAGACCATTAAAAGAAGTGTGTGTGAAAGAGGGCAAAGGTCACGTTGATAATGCTATTTTTTCCTCATTTTCTTTTTTGAACTTCAGCTGTGGAAGGAGTGTTAACTGCGTTAACTTGAACTCAGCAGTGGCCCGGTGTACTGCGCTTGCAGGCAGTCCACATTTCTTATTGTTCCCTCTGGCCTAACTCCGCCCTTGGCCTTTGGTTATGCTTTTTCCTAATCAGCAGATAACAAGTTTCACCTTGGTTTTGTTCCGCTGGCCAAGATTTCACACCTAATCCACAGTTCTTCCTTAGCACTGTAGCTTTACGAAAAGTCTTCCCCTACGAAGTGCTAGTTTTATAAGCAGTGAACAGACTCAAATGCAGAAGTATTAAATTAGCTCGTAGTTCATATATCCCATTCCCCTGGTCAGTGTGGTTGGTGACACACTTTTGGGCTGTGGTAAATCCTGTTCACTAGTTTCCATCAGCTTAAACAGAAAAAAATCATGTTATATTACACAGATTGTTCTATTATGAAAATAACAGCTGTAAGGATGTCTTAAAACAAATAATCTATATGGGATAGTCAGTTTTCTGTGATTCAAAACAGAAAATCCCTGACACTTAAAATATAGAGCTGGGTGTAGAGTTATTCTATACTTGGCCTGTGTTGCTGCACTTTAAAGCTTTTGGTTTTTAGTTTAAAACCAGGATAATTCGGAAGTGTCTGAAGACATAATTTAACTGTAACAAAGTATACAGAAACTACTTTTAACTGCTTTCTTATTCACATGGGAGCAACCATACATGTTTGACTTGGCAGATTTTTCTTTTTTTATATATGCCGGATGCCCTTCCTGAGGCAACCCCAAAAGTAACCTCTCTCTTGTTAGGCAAAAAAACACTATGGAGCCATGCAACAGTGGAAATATAAGGCCAGAATGATAATTGTCTGTGATGTCATGTGGTTAGTAAAATGTATGATTGATAAATTACATGTTGGGCTGCCACAAACCTCCAGGGCAGTAGTCAATGTTTCCTACACAGATTTTTCAAATCTAGTACTCGATGTGATCAGTCTCCACCTGAAAAACAACATCTGATTGGGTGTTTTGATGTTCTCTTCATGTAGCAGAATGTAGTCATGCCTTGTCTGGATTTCATAGCTTAACTTTCTGGCTTATTGTTTTATTTAATGGTTTGACGACCTTCATGTCCGCTTGTACAATGAGGAAGAGACTCAGTAATTCAAGAGGTGCTGTCGCTGGGGCAGCGATGAATGAGAACTAAGGTGTTACGGAAACAACTGTATAGCTACTCTTTTATTTATAACGGATCTTGCTGATTCATACAGGCTGAGCTGGATATGAAGTCTGCTCATTTACATCAGCAAACACCTGCCGTCACCAACTGTGGGCTGGTAAAAGTAAACAGCCCCAGCTGGGATTCAAACACGCACACCTGTGCGTAGGTGTGTATCTCTGTGCGTGTTCCAGATGGCTTGTCCAGGTAGCTAGAAGAAAAAAGAAAAGCAGCATCACATTACAGGCTGCCTTTGTCTCACCTCCCAAGCAGAGTATGTGTATCCTGTCTAGGTTGACGTGCGGAGGCTTAGTTTTGTAGTCATTGTTTCCCCTCATCAGGAAATGCCAGAGAGACATAATGTGTCAAGTCTCGCATTTGATGTCTTTATTTGTTACATTCAGGCCCTCTAAGCAAGGAAACTTTACACTATTATATCACATTTTCCATTGCCATATATAAACTATGGACTGTATATAAAAGAGGGTTGTAACCAAAGTGATGTCATTATTCTTTTTGGACTACTCTTGAAGCAGTGGCCTTAGCATAGGGGCTAATGCATCATTCTTTTTTTCTTTTCTTTGTTTTTCTTTTTATAGACCATACATGAATGAGAGTCTGGATGTTAATTTAGCAGCTAATGCTAGCTAGCATTAGCTAGGTACATCTATAGATGTAAATATGGGGGTCTGTGGGGACTGACTCGCTCTTGGAGCCTGGCAGCATTTTGAGAAACTGGAATTTTTGGCACTTCACCTTTTGGCTTCGTTTGACTTGGCATAAAACACTACTTCTCAAAGTTTAGCGTGACAAAACAGACAGTTTAGCTCTACAACAGAGCACTACAACAGGAAGTGAAATAAATGAAAGGTTACAAGGCATCGGGCCAAAATGAATTACAACAACGCAGAGGGTGCAAACACACAGCTGTGTTCTGTATAACACATATCGGTCAGATCAAATCTGGCGCCTGTAAGGATAAACAAATTACAAACAGAAGAGCTGAGGATTAAGGAGATGCAGCTAAAACTGAATACTACAGAAAAACACATGGCAAAGGAGTTAGTAATCAGGAATACTATAACAGACATGGATAGGTCATATATTGTCGATTCATTAGAACTACAAGAAGATGATTTGTTCAACCAGTGGGTCATTGCTGACACCAGCAACTGTGTAAGACGGGGAAACAGAGCTAGGCTCTGTCTTCAGAAAGAGCAGCTGGCATCTGTTGGTCTAAATGGAAATACCACACCCACGTGCACACACGGACAGACACACAAACACTTGTCATCCTCTTCCCTTTTCCTCAGCTGCCCATTGTTCACTTTGTGTTTTGAAGCCTTAAAAATAAGTTTGATTGTCTTCCCCTTCCAAAGTCAGTTTTGAAACAAGCACTCCTTTAAAATCTTATGTCGTACATTATGGACAATATTTTGTTTAGGTTGTTTATAAAGGGATATCTTCACATTCAAAGCAAAAGCCACATATAGGTGTTTTTTATCCTATTAAACAAATAAAATTGAAATATGATTAATTATTTTACAAGCAAGCCAGACGTTTTAATTTGGGATAAATCTGCCTGAAGCTTCTCTTTACAGCATGTACAGACACGAGCGTGTTGTCTTTTTGATCTCACTATCAGCAAGAAAGTGAATAAACATTTCCCAATATGTCAAAAGTCAATCCCAATAGATGCAGGAATGCAGCTGTGTGAAAACAAGCCTTGTATCTGACACCAAACATGGGTAAAAATAAAGTGCAAAAGAAAAATGGCTGCTCAAGTCAAAGTACAAGTACATGCTACAGTATTGTTCAGTCAGTGATTTTTGTCCACTTTTAAGTGGTTGCCTGGCAACATGATTGCACATATATCATAATATTAAAGTTTTGTAGATATAAGTTAGATTTTATCATCAAATTAATATAATACAATGCTTTTTAAGGTGTTAGAGGCACTTGCATAGTAAAAATAAAAGGGTCATTTTAGCCTATTGGTATGTTGTTGCTATGCAATGTGGTGATGTCATAATATATGCGATAGATAAGAACCTTCAAGGACCTAAGATTGTACCTGTGTGCCAAGTTTGGTCACTGAACTCGAGATCGTATAGGAAGGAGTTGGTGGGCAAACATGTAGAGATTTGGTGTTTTATAGTAAGAGTAGAAGATTGTTTTACAAATGCTTTAAAATATTTGCTTCATCTTAATGCTGCAGGCCGAGGCTGTAACTTACTCCATATTTAATATGATCGTGTGTCTTTAACATAATAATAGCTGTTACTTCTTGAATAGATCAGATAGAATTTTAATAAATTGTTAGAAATTGCGAATATAACATCTGCTTTGATTCATTTAAAGCTACATTTACTCCACCAAATCATGTTTTGTGCCACTGGAGTGATTCATAAAGTCACGCTGGTCATGTGGGAAATTGGCTTCCTCAGATCTTGACTCATGTTCACCTCATGTGTGCTGAACTGGCTCTTTGTGTGTGGCACTGTTTTCTTTCTTTCCTGTTTGCAGCTCACAGCATGGGATTGATTTTTATAGGCTGTTTTCAGTCCACGCGCGCACACACGGCCTTGCGCAATCTATCTTTGTCGGCAGCTCTAAGCAGCTGATAAAAGGTGTGGAAAAAGGTACAGAGAACAATTATACACACCATTGCAGCACTCTATATACTTCAAAGATAATATGTATATGTACTGTACGTGTGCCAAAATGAGAATGTGTTTGTTTTGCTAGCAAGGGCAGCTGAGGGCACGCTGCTGAGTCTCTCGGACTGTGTGTGTGTGTGTGTGTGTGTGTGTGTGTGTGTGTGTGTGTGTGTGTGTGTGTGCATAAGCAAGCAAAGTGATGTTGTATGCAAAGCCTTAAACAAATTTCTTTGCATTAATTTGGTGTGTGCTTTGCGACCTTGACTTTAACACTGTAGGAAGACACAAACAGGAGGCAGACCTGAACTTTGGGTTTAACCTGATTGTTACATAGTGATCAACAACCTTAGGTTAATTTTTAACAAGGTCGTAAATACATTTCCATGAATGACATGATTGTATTGTAATGAAAAATGTGGCAGGAGTGTCTTACCCAGTTAGATCGCTGACGATCTGAAGTTCATTTTTGTCAGATTCTGAGTTTGAGTGTCAGATACAATTATTAAAATGCAGGAAAATGCCTAAATGATAACCAGCTTGGCATGATACTCACAGTGTCACTTTAACCTTGCCAATGTTCAGCAAACATGACGTTTGCCACATTTCCACAGGAACTGAGAAATCTACCACAGCAACGCTAACTTCTCAATTATCAAAAGTGTTTCGAACAAACACAAAAGTGCTTAAAACAAAACTGGCAGCTCCAGAGGAACCAGTTTATTCTGAAACCCTATGAAACTGGGAAGTCACAGAGTTTAATAAATGCAAAGTTCAGCTGGGTTTGATGGAAAATTGACCGGGGATCATAAAATCCCTATAAACAGGTTAGGAGAGTCTGTAGGTAATAAGACCTTTGGTACAGATAACTCTCTGGTTTCTGTTTGTCATCCACTTTTAGTCACAATGCTATCGAACAATCACGTTTCAGACACTGACCCCTGGACAGAAATGGCCTGGATATCCACTGACTACACTGGAAGTCAGTTTCCCACAGGTCTCCAGAATTTTAAATCTTACTGCATATAACTCATTCAGTACTTGTTTCTACTTTTTAGTCTTTACAAAAACAGTCAGCAATCCAACTAGTCGATATTATTTTCAATACTAAAATTAGCTAATTGCTAGACACTTTGATGCATAATCATACATGTTTTCCATTGTAAATCTAATGTACTGTAAAGAAAAAACAAATGCTGCTTTACGCCTTTTATGAATTTGAACACCGATAAAGTAATGTGCACGTTTTGGTGTGTGTGTTTGTTTGGTCATCTCTGATTTATGAGTTAGTCAAACTGTTCATCCTGAAGCTCTGAATCAACACATGTAAACGATTAACTCATGTGGTGAGCTCATAGCTCTGCCTGCTTTCAGGGTAAACGCATCTTCTGAGGTACATCAGAAAACGCTGATGTCTTTCCTCACAAATGAAAGCATCAAACTTCCTGAACTTTTAAAGGCAACATGGACATGAACTGGGAGATGATTATTATTATTTATTTATTTTTTAAATTAAAACCACAGATGAAGTATAAAGAGAAGTCGGTGGTATCGCACAGAACTTCCAGCTAAATCCTTGTGTTTTTATGGCTTTGTTGTACTCGGTGTTGCAGGAAGTCTGCTGTGGTATGTGGCCGTAGCTCAGCACGAACCCTCAGGGTAATACTGGGGTGATAATTCCAAATTAATTAATAAAGAGCATCAGCTTAGTGCCGCTCTGTCTGAAATCCCATTTAGTCCTTTGGACTAACTGATTTTCACTTCCTCCATTTCCTTGGAGATTTGTAGAAAATGGCAGTTTTTTAGTTAAAAGTTATCAGTGCTTATCTTTTGCTTTTGAACACCTGTGTATATGAGTGTGTGAATATGTGCAGAGTTCATGTACGTGTGTTGGTACATTTGCACGTGTTTGCATTTTTTTTGGACGTTCTGCTTATCTTCATTACCTGAAAGTAAATCATATATTTGCACAAAGGGCAACTTTACTTTACACGATTTTCTTCTCCCTCCTTTTCTTTGTTGGCTTTAGCATATGTCAAAGTGAAGTTGTTGTGATTTTATATCATTCTAACATAAAATAAACTTAAATATTAGTTATATAGGAATTTTTTGTTTTGGTATTTTTGCTGTGTTATACTGTATTGAAATTGACCTAATGTCCCATTTATTAGTGACTTAATGCTTTATAAACATATTGTATATACCGACTAAACATGTCATCTCTTACAAACACCTAATAAGTCATTGTTTTGTTATTTGAGAGCTTTATAATGATTCTCAAGCATACATTTGAAATATTAGGTCTATATTGGTGCATGACAGCACCCTTTAATAGAAACGGGAATAACTGTGTTCGGACTCAGGAGCCATACTTGTAGTTTTTTAATTGAGGGGCCTGTTCCAATCAGTTTTATTGTCGTGGTGTCCGATGTTTTAAACAGCCCTGCTAACGGGTGTGCAGCTCTATATTTTTGGGTAAATGAGATGACACTGATAATTTGCAAAAAGATGGATGAATGACAAGATTGTTGAAAGCAGCCTTTCAGCTTGATTGATGTGTGACACTGAAACCACAGACCCTTAAGGAGCTTCACTTGCACTACAAGTGTAGTGGCTTGCTCAATATAACTCTTGTTGCTTAAAGGAAAGAGAGACAAATGTTGTCATGCTTAATCAATCTTATAATTGAAGAAAGCTTTGCTGCTGTTGTTGGCACAGTTTAGAACCCATGCTGATGCTCTGGGACATTTCAATAAGCTGATGTAATAGCGTTTTAACCCTTTTTGCCCTTATTCTTCTCCCGGATGTTGTAATTACACAATATATAGTGACAGAGGTGCTACTAATTATAGTACAGCAGGTGTGAAAACTTTGTGTCTTTATTAGTGGGCACAAGCAGAATAAATACATAAGAAATGTTGCATTCAACATTTAAAATCAGCAAGAAAAAACATAAAAATGAATAGTTTCTATATTGTTAATGTTCAGTTTTAGTGTGTGCTTTCAAATCCAGCAGAAAAATGCACATGTTACAAGAGACCTTGTCAGTGTGATGGGAGCTGAAATTCCAAGGGGGGAAAAAGTGAGTGGCACTCGCTGGGTTTTACTTTTTTACGTCTTTTACTGGAGGAACACCTGTGCCTGTGATATCTGTGTGTACCAGGGGGGAAAAAAAGAATAAACAGTAACTCATCTTTATAACTCATCTTTCTTGTTCCGATTAACTAATTGTATTAACTTAGTACACTGACCTGAACTAGACCTTTGTTATCGTCAATATAAACTCATATTTTTCATGACATTTATTGGTTGCAAGTCCATTTTAGTTGCTAATGTTGTGGTCAAATTTAAAGAAGTTCATAGTAAGCAGTCCTGGAACATCTTAAATCGGTTGCATTTACTGTAGTGAATTACAAAATTGTTAACTGGCCAGCTAGCCAGTATCACATTTATATTATTTTTCCCCATTTTGATGTCAGTCTACCTCTGATCTGTCTGCAGTGATCTATTGTGATGTCATCAGATTATTTGCAACATTTATAAAGCACCAGTCCTCCTCAAGGTGTTTTATATCATAAGGTAAAGACCCCACAAAATTAGAGGGAAAACTGTCACAATCAGACAACCCTTTTAAGACCGAGCACTTGGTGACAATGGGAAGGAAAAACTCCTTTGTTAAGAGGAAGAGACCTCAAGCAGAACCAGGATAAGAGAGAGGCTTTTAGGAGAAACAGAGGACTAAACATATATTATTGGAGCAGGAAGATTTAATGACACACAGTATTGATATTGAAATTCTGTATGTGGAAGGTGAAAAGATATGTTCAGATAAATTGTATACCTAAAGTAATGTACTTAATATGTCAGTAGGATATTTCTAGCAGGTATTATCTATTTACACCATCAACTAACCTAGGCTAAGCCACACTAATATGCCTTGTGATAAACTTTGTTTGCAGTGTTTGTATAGCAAAGGAAAGTCCAAGGTCTGCGAGATGTGCTATTTTTATTCCAAGAAAATGCTGGCATCATTAGATGACTGATTAGGAAACGACCTTGCTAATAGCTTAACTTAAGTTGGAGCCTTTGACCAGCGTGTCCAGAGTTACTGTATCGCCCTGTTTTCATGTCATTAAAGGTACAGGAAATATCAGTGCATACACACCTGTGTACTTACAGAGCATGTTTCCAACAAGTGCTGGAGGAAGGCATCTGTCACTACTAAGTCCAAAGTACACAGCTACAAGAGAAACCTAGTTGCCCCTTCTTACATCATGACCACTATGATAGCAAGATGATACGTTTTGCTGGTGTTATAACCTCAGGATAAAAATGCTCGGAAACTCAAGTGCTAGTTTTAGGACGTTTACTGACCACTTTTAGAAACAACCACAGCTAGTCGCACACATACAGGAAACTGTCCCACACATAACATTCCGGCAGGGAGAACCCTGAAAAACCTCTGAAGGTTCCGGGGTTCAACGCCCCCAAACATACATTAACAACAACACTGTCTATAACACTTCCCCCCCCTTAAGCAAAAACCCACAACATAGCAATTATGCATAAGTACAAAAAGAGAGGGAGAATTCAACACCACATTATTTTAACAATTCAGTCTATCAGGGGGCTTGTGCTGCCTCTTTGACCTTCTCAGTCCTGCTGCTGGGTTCTCTAGGCTAGGAGCCTGCTGAGCTCCTGTGACCGGGTTCGGCTCAGGTGACTTAGATTGCTCCACCAGCCCTTCTGGTGATACTGAAGAACCAATCCCGATCTCAGGGGCTGCTGACACGACTTCCCCTTCGGGTGAACCACTCTGAGGCCCCACAATGTCCACAGCCCTGTCTCCACCATGTGCGTGCGAACCACTCTGAGCCCTCTTCTCAGCTCCATCCGTGCGGGCTCTCACATGATCCTTGTGCCTGCGAACTTGTCTGCCATCCAACAACTCCACCACAAAAGATACTGGCCCTGAACTGTGGTGAATGACGCCAGGCAGCCACCGTGAGCCACCCGTAAAGTTTTTGATATACACACGGTCTCCCTGCCTGAAAACACAGCCTCTGGCATGTAGATCATGTCTCACCTTCTGCCCACCTTGTGACTGGGCGACTCTGGCTCCCACATCTGGGCGAAGAAGGTCCAGATGAGATCTGGGCTTCCTCCCCATCAGCAACTCCGCTGGGGACAAGCTTGTGGTTGTATGAGGCGTGATGCGATACTGAAACAGGAAACGGCAGAGCCTCTTTTCTATGGAAAGACCTGGCATTTTTTTTAGACAGTCTTTCAGCGTCTCCACGGCGCGCTCCGCTAAGCCATTGGAGGCAGGGTGGTAGGGTGCTGTGCAGATATGTCGGATCCCATTTCTCTCCATAAATTCTTGGAAAACCCCACTTGTGAACGTGGGCCCATTGTCCGTGACCACTGCCTCTGGTAATCCATGTGTTGCAAAGATTCTCCGGAGTGTGTCTGCGACGACTGGGGCTGTGATGGTCGGCATTATGTGGGCATCCAGCCATTTTGAATGCGCATCCACCAACACCAGGAACATGTGGCCCAAAAAGGGGCCGGCAAAATCTAGATGAAGCCTGGACCATGGACGGCCAGGCCACTCCCAAGGGTGGAGTGGGGCAGGTGGTGGCATTTTTTGGTTTGACTGACATTGAGAACAGGCTTTTACCTTGTCTTCCAAGGCACTGTCCATTCCCGGCCACCACACGAATGACCTTGCCAGACTTTTCATCCGAGAAATCCCTGGATGAGCCTCATGCAACACTTCAATGATCTGTGACCGACCTGGAGGCGGAATAATGACTCGGGAACCCCACAGGATGCAGCCATCTTGAACACTGAGCTCCTGCTGACGCTTGGCATACGGTTTGAGCTGATCTTGCTCCACTGTTGCTGGCCAGCCCTGCAACAGCCACTGTTTAACCCGAGATAACTCTGGATCCCGTTCAGTCCATGCTTTGATGTTTTTAGCACAGACCGGAGAGTTCGCCAGCTTGTCCAGCAAAAACACAGTTTCTGGGGGCAAGTTCGACTGGTCGGGGACTTCCGGGAGGGGGAGGCGGCTGAAAGCATCTGCATTCGCATTTTCAGGTCCCGCCTTATAAACAATGCGATACTGGTATGCCGACAGTGTTAATGCCCAGCGCTGAACCCGGGCTGAAGCCATGGGTGGGATGCCTTTTGTTTCACTAAAGAGACTCAGGAGGGGCTTATGGTCTGTAACAACAGTAAATGGGCGGCCATACAGGTACTGATGAAAACGTTTCACAGCAAAAACTATTGCTAAGCCTTCCTTCTCAAGCTGTGAATAGCCCTTTTCTGCTGCTGTGAGCGTGCGTGACGCATATCCGACCGGTTTCTCTTCCCCCTCTTCCATACGATGGGAAAGAACAGCTCCTATGCCATACGGGGAGGCATCACAGGACAGGACCACCTCCTTCTCCGGATCAAAATGCACCAGGAGTGGTGCCGATTGTAACAGTTCTTTTACCTGTCTGAAGGCCTTCTCCTGTGCTTGGGACCACCTCCACTGACTGTCTTTGTGCAGCAGCCCGTACAGGGGAGCAAGCATGCTGGAGAGGTCAGGCAAAAACTTCCCATAATAGTTCACTAAGCCCAAGAATGATCTTAGTTCAGCTACATTCTTTGGACTCGGGGCTTCTTTTACTGCCCTCACTTTCTCTTCCCGTGGGGACAGGCCCTGTGCAGAAATGCGATGACCCAGGTATGTCACGCTAGGGGCTTGGAAAACACACTTACTGCGCTTCAAACGCAACCCAGCTTCTGAGAGCTTCTTCAACACCTGCTCAAGGTTACGCAGATGCTCCTCTTCTGTTTTACCTGTAACTAAAATGTCATCCAAGTAAACAGCAACACCAGGAATGTTTTGCAGAAGATTGTCCATAGTGCGCTGAAAGATAGCCGGACTGGATGCAACGCCAAACACCAGGCGGTTGTACTTGAAGAGCCCCTTGTGTGTGTTTATTGTCACATATTTTTTTGATTCCTCATCCAGCAGCAACTGCTGGTAAGCATGACTCATATCCAACTTTGTGAATGTCCGACCACCCGCCAGTGTGGCAAAAAGGTCATCCACTCGAGGCAGAGGGTAGGCGTCGAGCTGAGAGGCTTGGTTCACTGTCAGTTTGTAATCACCGCATATACGCACCCCTCCGTCCTCTTTCAACACTGGTACGATCGGGGCTGCCCAGTCCGAGAACTCTATTGGCTCAATGACCCCTATCTGTTGTAGTCTCTCCAACTCTGCTTCCACCTTGGCCTTCATGGCGTATGGTACAGTGCGTGGTTTGAAAAAGCGTGGCCGGGCAAAAGGGTCCACACACAGCTTCACAGTGGTGCCCCGGAGAGTGCCCAATTCATTCTTGAACACATCTGCATACTTTCCCAGTAACTCTGCTATTACCGTTACATACCTGATTTCCCTCCAGTTCAGGCGGATTTTCTGCAGAAGGTCACGACCCAGCAGACTAGGCCCCTCCCCTTTCACCACCAGCAGTGTTGCTGCAGCTTCTTGACCCTGATATGCTGCATGCACCTCTATAGCACCAAGCAGGGGAATGCATTCACCTGTGTACTGTCTAAGGCTTATCTCAGTCGCTTGGAGGGCTGGTGCCCCGCCCGAGTGCCACAAGCTGTGGTAGGTGGCTTGGCTGATCACCGAAGCTGAAGCCCCTGTATCCACCTCCATTCGTAGCTCCTTCCCATTTACCTGGATAGTGGCATAGATGGGCTCCGCACAGCACTTATTAAAGCCAACCAGATTAAACATGTTGAAAACACACTCATCCTCCTCAGGTGCCATGCCCTGCAGGTGATGAGTGTTTAGTTTGTGTTTTGTCTTCCATTCCTTCTTTGATTTCTCCTTAGTGCCCCTGCATTTCTTGGCTAAGTGCCCCTTTTTCTTGCAGTTATGGCAGGTACTGTCTTTGAAAACACAGTCCTTGGCAAAGTGTGCCCCCCCACACCGGTAACACTCCAAAAGCTCCCTCAGTTTGCCCCTCACACTCCGAGATACATGATGCACCTCGGTTGAGTGCATATTGTTGTTAGCTTTCCGAATGTCTTTAGTGTTATTAGCTGCCGTTTCTATTGCCTGAGCAATTTCCAAAGCTTTCTTAAAGTCCAGTGTGGGCTCCCCCAACAACCGACGCTGCATGCCATCATCATTTATACCACACACCAACCTGTCGCGGAGCATGTCATCCAGCACGCCTCCAAACTCACAGTGCTCTGATAGCTGTCTCAGCTCCGTCACATACGCAGCCACCGAAACTCCCGGCTTGCGTGAATGAGTGTGGAATTTGAACCGCTGAACAATCACGGAGGGTTTCGGGCAGTGATGATTTTGCACCAACGTCACCAGTTCTTTGAAACTGAAGTCCCCGGGCTTCCGAGGCGTCGTCAGGTTACGTATCAACTTGTAGGTCCTCGCTCCACACGCACTGAGAAGAACTGACCTTTTTTTTTCTTCGTCCGAAATGTCGTTTGCCAAGAAAAAGTGTTCAAGCCTCTCGACATATTCAATCCAGTCGCCGTCTCCCTCGGCAAACTCCGTGAGCGATCCGATCGTAGCCATAGATGCGAAGTGGTAGTCCGACTGCAAAATCCGTAGCAAAAACTCAAAACTGTCCGCGTTCGGCTTTTATCCTCGTCGCCAAAAAGGTGTTATAACCTCAGGATAAAAATGCTCGGAAACTCAAGTGCTAGTTTTAGGACGTTTACTGACCACTTTTAGAAACAACCACAGCTAGTCGCACACATACAGGAAACTGTCCCACACATAACATTCCGGCAGGGAGAACCCTGAAAAACCTCTGAAGGTTCCGGGGTTCAACGCCCCCAAACATACATTAACAACAACACTGTCTATAACAGCTGGCTTGCCATATTATTTCTTTAGTTTATTGGGATCCTCTTTTGCTACTCTGCATCACAGACACTGATATTTCAATGGTACACAAAAAATAAAAATCTTAATAAATCAGCATTTCAAAATAAGCAAAGCAATGCCTTACGCAGCTATATCCAGCTAAGTGTATGAACTCCAATGACTCAATTTTAACTTTTGTCCATTATGTACCTATTTCACGAACCTCTCCCTGCTCTTGTCTGTATGTGTCTCCAGCCGCAAAACAGGCCAGTACACCCTGCAACACAGCCAGAATGGACAACAAGGAGACAGATATGGCACTTCTGCTTCTTCTACCACTGGCAGCACAGAAACCAGCAGCACGGAGCCAATGTCACTGCCCAGTCAAAATTCTGCAATCCAGCATTCCTCCAGCCCCAAGCTTGGATCCAGCCCCAAGACTGGCTCCAGCCACAGCCCCAGGCACAGCCACAATTCCAGGTCGAGACCATCGCCTGCATGTCAGCGCTACAACTCTCAGGTAGCCAGCAGATTTTGTTCACTTTCAGTCTGTTGGGGCAAATACTTCATTTCATTCCTACAAAATTCCGCTGTATAGGATTTTTTTTTTTGTATTTTACAGCTCTCTGGTAAGATGTACAGTATTTTGAGCCTCTCTTAGTTGCACTGGGAGTGACACAGTACGCAAGCTCTTGGGTTTGCTTTAATTCTTATACACTTTATGAAAAGTGTGTGTGTGTGGTATGTGTGTTATGTGAGAGCAGACAGTTGGCGCAGCCAGTTGCTGCCACCATCTAGACTTGTTGAGACCAGTTGAGAGACCTGTCTACTTCATTATCTCTGTGGATCATATCTGGAAGATCGTTGAAATGAATTATTAATCGCTGAAACGGGGCAGAGAAGCTGAAACTGTGAGCTTAAAACCTCATTTTTCTGCACGTCTGCTCATTTTGAAGGACTCTTTGGACGAGCTGCAGATGGACGACTATTGGAAGGAGGTGGAGAATATTTCATTCTCGGGCGGTGGAGGAGAGAGGGGAGAGGGAGAAGTTCAAGAGGAGGAATTGCAGAAAATTCCTGAAGGTGAGATACACATTAAAGGATGAAGGCAAAATTTGGATCGTAGACTTATTTGGACATATGTGTTGGTCCAGACGCAAACAAATTCTAATCTAAAAGTCTGTTTCTATACTGGAAGAGGAATTCCTCACTGAAAGCTCAGCCTTTTCATTCATCTCTTTATGTAACACTTTGTATGTCTCCCTCAGACCCCGATGTTTATACTCATTTTCTGCTTGTTTGCCGTCATTCGCATCTCTGTTTAAACAGTTTGGAAACACATTAAGTGTCTCGTTTTGAAGTAGTTTCATGTGGGACTTAAGTACCAGCTGTTTATCACACACCGCTGCTGGGCCAGCTCAGACTTGTGGATACTGGCTCTGTGTTGGCTTGCACAGTAGGAATGCACTTCCTGTGCATTTCTTCAGTCAAATTTAGCCTTTAGTGTGTGAAGACTATTGTTTTCTAGCGTAAATGCGCTCTTCCTGTTAGAATATGTAAGCCATTTGTGTATGTGGTCGCTCCTTTCCCTTTCCTGCACCTGTAGATTTGTTTAAGTAACGCCGCATCATCTCAGCAACCAAGTAGGGAATTGCCCATCATCTTCCCTTCTCAGTATTGCTCATTCTGTTTGTCTCTTTCAGAGGGTGAGCAGGAGGAGGCGTGGCTTGCAGAAGCAGGTCTAGCGCGGCTTGTTGATCATTCAATCACAGTGGATCATGATCAGGTAACAATCATATATCTTTTATTGAATTAATAAGAAGTTAGTCCAGGTACAGTTAATCAGTTCCATATTTTCAGGTCAGATCTTAAATAAGCATTTATTCTTTGTCACGTTTGAAGCCTTCTTATACAAATAAGCATGTACATGAGAGAAAAAAAGATGGACTAATGTAAAACATTGTGTGAAAACAACAAATAGATTTAAGTTTGTGTTTGATCTTAATCTATGTATTGACAGGAAGAAGACAGTGCAGTTTTCCTTTCCACGCTCACCAGGACTCAGGCGGCAGCCGTAGAACGTCGCGTGGCATCAGTGCAGCAGACCTTAAGGCGACGTAACCGGCAACAACTTCCTGATGTTCGAGATATATTCCGACACCCTGATAAGGTTAGCAGATCAACACTGTGCTTGACACAAACTGCCAGCTCACATTGTAAGGTACACCTTTTTAACTGCTCATTAACACAGATATCTAATCAGCCAATCACGTGTCAGGGACTCAATGCATTTAGATATGTAAACATGCTCAAGACAACCTGCTGAAGTTCAAACTGAGCATCAGAATGGGGAAGAAAGGTGATTTCAGTGACTGTGAATGCTGCACGATTGTTGGAGCCTGGCGTGCTGGTCTGAGTATTTAAGAAACTGCTGATCTCCTGGGATTTTCCTGGAAAACATGATGACTGCTTATTGCATGGTAGCACGCCATGTCACAAAGCTCAAATCATCTCTAACTGATTCATTAAACAGAATGAGTTCATTATACCTAAATTGCCTCCACAGTCAACAGATCTCAATGCAACAGAGCACCTTTGGGGGATGTGATTGAACTGGAGATTCTAGATTCATTATAGATCAACAAATCTGCACCAACCGTGTGACGCTATCATTTCAGTGTGGACAAAATCTCTGAGGAATATTTCCAACACCTTGTTGCATCTGTGCCACAAAATACTTAAAGCATTTTTGAAGGCAAAAAAAAAAGGGGGGGGGGGGTCATACTTGGCTGGTAAATATAATTGACCCAGTATTTTGCAGTCGGTCAAACCCCATTGAGACTCTAGTGCTTTCTTGCTGTGAGTAGCCATTCTAATGCCTGATCACAAAGTTAGAGCAATGGTTGATTTAGCTTAGCCTGGCAAAAGACAGCAAAGTTCTTGCTAGCTTGTACAGAAGAGCAGTAAGTATAATATATATGATTCTTCCTTATTAAATAATTTTGTTTGCATTTATATTATTTATTGGTCAAAGACAGTAGAGAATAGAGAGGAAAGCAGGGGGAGGGTCCAGGCCAGAAACAAGCCCAGCTCCTGGAGCCTTACTCAACCCAGTGAGCTGTAGTGGTAATATAAAGAGCATCTTAAGAGGAAACATCACAAGCTGGCATGTGCACAGCCCAAGACCAGGAAGCTCTGAAGTGAGTAATTGAAACTCCTCAGATCATCACTGGCACCTGAGCATATGGATGAGATGAGGAGTCTGCTTAGAGGCCCAAAACAAAACACAACTCCCAACCACACCTTGCTGCCATCTGGACAGTGATGATCCACCTTTTGGCTGTACACTTTTTTACATATGCATAATAAATATAGTTTGGATAACAAGATGTGGTTTTACAGTGGGGTACTTTCTAGGCTACGACTGTATCTTAATTTAGATACTTCAGCTAGTACACTCTCCATGTGGTACACTAAGCACACTGAATTCTTACTAGTGTGATTTGTGAGTTTAACAGGGTAGCGCAGTCTTAAATCAAGCTTAAATCATTGCTGGTAACTTATCTTCAGTCCTGCTGGTGGAAAATCGTTTAGTGTTCCTAATCTTTCTGCTACACAGCCCAAATGACAACTATTGAGGATATTAAATGTTCGATGCAACATTCAACATTTGGATTGTTGTACCATACACCGGGGTCGGTGCCAAAGTAGATAAACTGGATGAACAACCAATTTTGACAGGGTGGAAGCCAACTCTTTTTACTGTTCTTTAAAACACAGCAACAACAAAAGACAAAAAGAGATTAATGCTGCCAACTTTACAACCTAAACAACAAATTAAATTATAAACAACTGATCAGAACTCAACATGCATAACACAAAGTACACTCATAGCGAATTTGTTATGAAGTTTCAAGTGACGTCATACTTTAGAGTTGTTGATTACCATTTTTGGTTGCAAAGCGACACATACAAGGGTCGCAGACTTTTGACTGACTTGCTTAGACCTATGCCTCAGTCACGCTGCTATGCATGACTATGTAGATCCTCAAAGCATTGTCAGTGCCCTTTGGAAAAATCATAAGGGAACTGACAATGACATTTATGAGGTTTTGCCTTTTTAGTTAAAATTAACTCGATGTTCATGAAAATAAGCATTTTCAGTGTTCTGTTGTTTCACGTACCACAAAGGAAGTGGTCACAAATTTGTGTTTCACTTCAGTACAGGTCTCGCAGTATTTACTTGCTAGTTCCCTAAAAAAATCCAAAATTTTATGACATCACTGCAAATTCAGTATGGGTTAAAGAGTTGACTGGAGTTATCGTTGATAAATTACAAAAATAAAATGAAATACAGGGATCAAGATTTATAATCAGAAATAAATTTAACAAATAATACGTTTAAATTTAAATCTGTCTTTAGTCCAAACTGTTTGAACAGTTTGAGCCTCTCATATTTATTTCATGCACACTCACACACAGACTTTGTCCACTAATTAACAGAAAAGATAATGTGTAACAGGGCTTTCTATAAATTTGTGACTTGTTAAACTTGTTGACTGCTGTGTTGTTCACGTCTGTGTGTGTGTGTTGTGCTGTGTGTTGCAGGATGGGGAGCCTCAAAAATCCGAAGAAGGAAGTGAGAATGGACAGAAAGGTGCCCCTTCAACCGGTATGTGCAGCATACTCATGCAGATAAGTGCTTACAATATGAGTCAGTGTCATAAATCACTAACTGAGACCCCCCACCACCACCACCACCAAAAAGAAAAAAAAAATCTGCCTAGCAACACACACACACATTTTTGGGAACTAACACAAGTCCCTGTGTGATATGAGAACATTCAAGAGGAAGTAACAGAGTATAGTCGTGTGACTGTATAATAAGCATAAGTTCTCCACAACAGAGAAGATAAAGCTGCAGAGAATAGGTTTTTTATGAGTGCTGCAGTGACTAATACGCTGCGCTCTTAAACTCCAATAAAACACATCCAGTTGTCTCTTTGTATACACTTGGACTTAGCTATCATAAACATATCTGTACTACCCTACATGTGTGGTCATAAGTTTTATTTCTTCATTGTGTGTGTCTCTAAACAGAAACGGAGACAGAGCTGAATGTTGACGTGGCGTTTTCAGAGCAGGCGCTCAGTTACAGGGACAACCACCAAAGTTTTAAGGTCACCCGGAGCCTTAACTCTCCTGACGACAAACTACCGGTGAGCTGCATTCCTGAGGATTTACACGGACACAAAGGTCATGCGCATATTCACTTCCTTAATGGTGTTTTTTTAATTTTCTTATTGTCTGAACATGTCTGTGCTTGTGCAATAGACAGCGTTGGCGCTTTAGAGTCAAAAGAGGATGCATTGATCATTTACTTTGTCAGGCAAGCATGGCAAAGCTATTTGAAAGTTGTTGCAGGTCAGTAATTACCAGGAAGAGCAGAAGATGGATATGGCAGCACAGAAAAAACTATTTGCACACAGTTGTTGTTGTGTTGGATTGCAGACCCTTATAATCAGATTTTTTTTAGAGTTACAGTTATGTTGGAATTTGTTTGTTTGATCTATATACAGTGTTGGAAGTTGATAAGCATTTCTGTCCTATATATGGTGTTGTCAATTAGCAGATATGGTGTTGGAGCTAAATCTTAGTGACATCTGGTGGCTGGAGCTGGTATAACAGAACAATTCCACTGATCATACAATGTCAGAAAAGGGTTTTTCTGTATCTATCATCATGCAGTTATTTGACTTTTACACTAACTGAATGTAAATACAATAAGAAGTCAATTTAGCTTTATTTTTCCTCCCTAGAACTTTAAGCTTCTCCCAGATAAAACGGGTCAGACGCGAATAGGAGACCTGTCTCCTCTGGATATGAAAAAGGTAAAATGATGTAACACAGTGATCTGTGTATCTATGCCTACAAGACAAGTGTTTGATGAGCTGTCTCCACATTCACTTACTGTTTAGTATCATCATTGTGTTTATCTGTGTCTGTGTGTAATGTTCTGTCAGGTGCATAGACTGGTGCTTGTGGAGATGACTGCTCTGTTTGACACTTCTGGGATAGACCTCAAGCCAGCCAAGGCCCTGAAAGTGAAGACTAAAGGTTAAACACACACACACACACACACACACACACACACACACACACACACACACACACACACACACACACACACACAAGATGGCCCCCACAGCCTAAATAGAAATGTCTCATTACACAAATCACACAGTCAGATACAACAGATAAATACATTTACACACATACAAACAGAAAGCTAAGGTATGTGTGCCTGTATGGTATCTGTGCTTGTGTGCGGTGCAGTGCTTTTGTTTTACTCACTATTTGTTTGTGTTTGCAGAAAGTGGATTGTTTGGGGTTCCTCTTACCACTTTATTGGATCAGGACCAGAGACGGGTTCCTGGAACCAAAGTGCCATTGATACTGCAGAAGGTGAGTGCACTGACATTCACATATTGTAATCCAGTGGTTCCCAAACTTTTTTTGCTAGGCCCCCCTTTGTTTTACAAGAACAATGTTCGCCCCAAAGTGCAAAATGGGTTCAAAAACATAAACAACTGTGGGATGCTGTTTGTTCATGATTTGGACAGGGGGAATAAATCGTGGCAGGATCAGCCTGATATTATTTGTATCCCACTGTAACCTTACTGTATAAAGAGCAAAATTTCAGGAGTAGTTAGTCATTATAAGAAGTGTTTGTGAACTAAAAAAAAAACCAAAAACCTGTCCATTACGCTAGCAGTGTCCAAACGTTTTGTTCCCCCCCCCCCCCCCTCTTTTCATTAACCCCCCCCCGCAATGACTCTGCGCCCCCCCTAGGGGACAGGTCCCACACTTTGGGAACCTCTGTTGTAATCGTAGTTTGTTCTTTTGCATGTGTGTGTATTTAAGCATATTTCCAAACCTCAAAATTTACACTCAACTCATTGGCTTTATGTTTGTTTTAATGGTGTTTTTAAATGACATTTTCTTTCTCTCATCATAAGATCATCAGTCATATCGAGGAGGAAGGATTACACACAGAGGGCCTTCTTCGGATCCCTGGAGTAGCCACTAGAGTCAAGGTTAGTTCAAGTATTTAGCTGACCACCCCTCCCACAGAGACAATGTAAAATCTCAGGTTCATAATAACGCCAAGCATAATAAAATCAAGCATCAACTTCCAGAGCATATATATTCCCTACTCCGTCTCCAACCACACTGTCATTCATCTTAAGCAGTGTCCACACTGGGGGAAAAAAAAACACTTCACCCATCATTCATCACTTTGAAGCTGACAGCTCAGAACCTGCAGACAGTCCAGGTTCTGGTTGCCTAAGAAACCCTGTAATATATTTACTATTAGGTCATATGTCAGTTATTGGTTTCCTGGTAGGCGCTTCAGTCGCTCACCTGGAAGTTGAGAAGTTTACCTTGGGCCACCATCGGTTATTTCGCCCATGGTCACTTGAATTGACCAAATGTTCTTCACTGTCACTTCCAGTGGGAACGCAGCTTAAAACTGAGCTTTTCCTTCCCGTGACATCACCTCTTTCTCTATTTGAAATGTGAAAGTAATAGTGTTGTTGATTGTACTTGAAGTTGATAAAGGCTCTCTGTCTGTCCCAACTCCAGTTCCTGTGCCAGGATCTTGAGTCCTCCTTCTATGATGGGACATTTTCGTGGCAACAGATGAAACAGCACGATGCTGCTAGCCTTTTGAAGCTGTTTATCAGGGAGCTACCCCATCCACTACTGACCGTGGAGTACCTCAATGCATTTATTGCTGTTAACAGTATGTTTCCTGTTTACGACAAGTGCTTCATACACACATAGTGAGGCAACAAAGTGTCACACTCATGCTGTGTATATTTGTGTGCGTTCACAGATCTCCCCACAAAGAAGCAGCAGCTACAGGCTTTAAACCTGCTCGTCCTTTTGCTACCTGAAGCCAATCGAGACACTTTGAAGGTAAATTTGGCTTTATGGTCATCACATTTCTGTTCCCTATATTATTCCTTTATGGCGCGTGATTATTTTTGTAGTGAAATAAAAAATTGTGTTTGCAGGCACTGGTGGAGTTTTTCCAGCGTGTCATTAAAAATCAGGCCAAGAATAAAATGACCCTGAACAATGTCTCTGTCGTCATGGCGCCCAACATCTTCATGTTTAAAGGCTTTCGGTCCAAGGTTACAGAACAACAGGAGTTCTCCATGGCAACCAGCACGGCCAACATTGTCCGTCTGCTGATCAGATATCAAAATCTCCTGTGGACTGTAAGAAAAAAAATCTTAGCATTAAAGCTGTGCATGTGTGGCATTTTTGTGTGGTTAAACTAGTTACTCACTAACCACCATTATTTTTTGGTTTTAATGGAGTATATCTCTGTGATGTGCCTGTCTTATCCAGATCCCCAAGTTCATTATGAATCAGGTCAGGCACCAAAATATGGAAAGTCAGAGGAAGCAAAAAGAGAGAGCCGTACGGAAGCTGCTGAAGAAGATAGCCATTGAAAGACCGTCTGAGAAAACTATCCCTGAGGTAAGAGTTTGAATTTCCTGGCTTCACTGAGATACGTTTTTTAATATCCTATTAGAAATCTATAAATTATAAACACACTGTATTATGTAATACAATGAAATCAGAGGACTAGAGTCATTAACCCGGTGGCCGTGTACATCTTGTTTATCAGAAGACCACCTGTAAACTACTGGTAAAGGTGTCAAAGCAGACAAAGGGTTTCTTTGCATAAGGACGATGTATGACAGATTTAGGAAAAAAGCACACAAGTCAGTCTGTCTATGATGGCTACAGATTTTACTGTATTTTCAGTCTGAGACATCTAGTGTTATTGTATAAAAGTACAATGAAGATCATAATAACTGAATTTTTAAATCATTTATACAGGAGCCGTTGTGCAGCTCACACAATCCTCCTGATTAGATGTCGGCCTCTTTTCCTCACGGGTGTCTGACAAGAGCGATTGGTTAATCAGCAATTGAAGGGATTCTAGGCAGTTCTTTCTTTTGTGCAGTCTTGTGTTAAAACGAATCTGTTCCTCTTGACAGATTCTTAGTGGATGAATAACTTTAGTGATGTGAACCTAAACCTTGACTGTAGTTTATTAAACAGAGGAGCCACAATTTTTTTTAAGTCCACATTCTTGAGCTGTCATTAGTCCAGGTTTTAAGTAAGTACCTGGGTTATTTAGAAGAGTGATTTAGATTACCTTATTTTATTCAACTGTTTACATCTAATGCAATTGACAGTCTGTTTCTCTTCTCTGACTCTGTGTACAAGCAGGAGACCTCACAGGGGATTATCCGAGTCCACGCACCACAGTTCAGTAAAATTTCTATGGCACTTCAACTTACCGAAGACTTGCAGGCTTGTGATGTGTTAACACGCTTCCTGAGCCAGGACAGGTAACATGAATATTAACAACACAAACAGAGAAGCTCTCACATGCCCGCATGTCCTCTGACTACGTCTCTCATCTCTCTCATCCTTCCAGCTCGTTGGCAGTAAAAAGAGATGATTTGTGTCTCTATGAGATCGGCGGAAACATCAGTGAGTTCTGCTCCCATAAAACTACATGTGTAAACTAAAAACATACACTACAATATTAATTTCCTTGCTCATAAAACAGCTTCTATGGCACAAATATGCATTTTAAGTCGTGACAGTACATGCTGTCAATGTGTTTAATGTTTCTCTCTGTCTGCTCTTCTTCTTGTCGTCTTCAAAGAGGAAAGATGCCTAGATGGGGAAACGTATATGAAAGACCTCTACCAGGTGAATCCTACAGCAGAGTGGGTCATCAGAGCTATGCAGCGATGAGTTCATCAGGTCCTGCTTCATGCTGGACCTCTCTAAATTGCCACCACTGTGTCCTGAAAGAATATCCGCTGCCTTGTTGTCTGTGGTTCTGGATGCACTTGGAGTTTTCATATGTAGCATAGATATAGATACTTTTAACTGATCCTCAAATTTGCCACAAAATGCACATTTTCTAATGGAAGAACTCATCAAAGCAGATTTTATGTTATGTGGAAATACGTGTCCTTTTTAGTTTATTGCACAACTTAAATTCCCATACTTTTTTCTCAATGGGGGAAAAAAGGAAAATTATTATTATTATTAACAGGAGATTATAGAGATTAATAGTTTGGTGCAGAAAAATAATATTGATTAAATCATAAATCAGTCATGAATAAATACTGGTCCATTTTTGTGGGCTAATTATGATTTTTTTTTTTAATCTGTTTATATGTCTATTAAAAGTCCTAAAAATGATGTGTACAGCCACATTATTAAATAGCATTAAATCTGAGCATTTCACCAGGAAGGATGCTTTGGAGGTTTGGGTCTCTGAAGCTGAAAGGTAGGTGCTGTAAAGCAGTGGTTTATTTTTTAGCGTAGAAGAAAACTGATCAAAAACAGTGGATGTGTGAGTGTTTTACCCTACTCTACAATGTGAACAAGCACATGTGTACGTCATACACATGCAGTACTGTGTGTGTCAAGTTCACTTTAAGTATTGCTTTAAAGGGATAGACTGCTGACTGGATGATACATTTGCACGTGCTGGGCTCCAAACATATCTGTTCATTTGTTGTTTTATTCATTTTTGGCTCAGTACCATCCACAGTGTGGACATGAGTTGATATATTCTACTTTGGCAAAACATGCATTTAGACAGGAATAGAAAAAAATCCCCATTTTATGTTGGGTTTTTTTTGGCATCTATTTGTGTTTCTCTCAGTTTTCAACAAAGGTCTTATCAGATTTAGTGCAGTTTCTCACAGTTTCAGCAGCCTGTGAAGGATTGTGTCTGCACTATAGAGCCACTTCTTTTATGTATAGCTAGGGAGTATTCAAAAAAAAATGATTTTGGGTTTATTTTGAATGATTTTGATTTATTTATTTTTTGAATATCTTGTTTTTTTTTCTGCCTTGTATTGTTGTTTACTGTGATTTTTTTCAGATAACTGTTTTTGTGTAACTGCCTCTGAAATGACCACTAAAACTGCCTGTAAATAAACATGCAGTTATTAATTACCACATCTGTTGGTATGAGTGCTCATGTATCCGAATGACTTAAAAGTTCTTGTACACTGGAAAAACTGTCGCAGTCCTGTATCTCTCCAATTTTCAAATGAGAAGTTAGTTTCCCACCACGTTGTACTGACCTACTTAGAGTAACAGTGAGGTTAGAAATAATGAGGTCCAACAGCTTGGATGTAAAGGGCTTGAGTCAGAGCTCTTGGCAGTTTTTACAGAAAGATTGAATTAGTGTACAGGTTTTCTGTGAGTCAGATTCAGGGCACCAGATGCAAACAGACCACACTTTGTAGCAGAATATAATATCCATAAGAATTTACACAGTGCTTTTGAATTTTAAACTAATATTCTAAAGCTGCTGACACCTTTATTATGTACCAGTACTACAGATTCCAGGCCTTGTATTCTTCACCTGAGCCTGTAAGCTTCATGAAACTTATTGATCAACCAGAAAGTTAAAGGCTACTTTTGACGTCTCCCTTGTCACAAGGGGTCACCACAGCAGGTAGTTCCACATGTTTGATTTAGAAGAGTTTTTACCCCAGATGCCCTGCAAAGAGGATTTGTTTCTCCAGCTGGAATTGAACCAAAAACCTTTTGTTTGTAAATGTGCTCGATTTAGTTCAGTGTTATTTATGTAGTGCCAAATCACAAAAACAGTTACCTCATGGCACTTTATATTGTAAAGATTGTAAAATAATGGAGAGAAATTTTCAGCAATCAGACTCTCCTGTGAGCAAGCACTTTGCTGACTGTGGGAAGGAAAAACTTCCTTTTACAGGAAGAGACCTCCAGCAGAACCAGGCTCATTTGCGGCGACCAGTTGGGTGTGAGGGGAGGGAGACGGCACAAAAGACACTGTGGAAGAGAGACAGAATAATTATCAAATGCAAAGTGATGTATAAACACACCGTGAGTGAAAAAGGTAAGTGAAGAAGAAATACAGTGCATCATTGGAAGCTCCCAGCTGCCTACCTTTTGCAGGACATGTGGGACTAATAAAGGTTTATCTTATCTAACTAAGGGAAGGTCACCTGATCCGGCCCTAACTATATGCTTAATCAAAAAGAAAAGTTTTAAGCCTAATCTTAAAAGTAGAGATAGCGTCTGTCTGGGAGCTGGTTCCAAAATAGAGGAGCCTGAAAGCTGAAGGTTCTCCCTCCCATTCTACTTTCAAACAGAACCAGAAGTAAGCCACCAGTCTGAAAGCACAGAGGGTGATATGGAACTATGAGGTCTTTAAGATAAGATGGAGCTAGGTTATTCAAGACCTTGTATGTGAGGGGACAAATTTTAAATTCAATTCTTGATTTTACCGGGGAGCCAGAGAAAAAAGTCAGTGTGGGAGAAATATTCTAAGGAGACGTGTAGGAGAAATATGTTGTCTCTTTCTAATCCTTGTCAGTACTCTTGTAATGAATTACAATCCAGCCTAGATGTAATGAACACATAAACAAGTTTTTCAGCGTCACATTGAGGAAGGATGTTCTTTTGAAACTTGCATAATGGCAGTTGATATGTGGTAAGAGTTTTAAACCACTACACTATGAACGAAATATTAAAGCACAAATGCCAGTGCTTTACAGAAAGAAACCCACTAAAGTAACTAACCAGTATTTATGACGCAAGCTCCAAAAACAGCAGTTGCAAAGTGATTTAAAGAAAATAATCAAAGATAATGGCAAATGTAAAAGCAGGTTAAAAGAAAGCTAAATTTGCAAGGGATTTAAGACACTGAAAAAAACTTTGCACAATTATTAAAATGGAATAACGAGCAGCACAAACACAGGACTGATCGGATTAAAAAACATTGATATAACTAAGAAGAAACAAGTAATACATTAATAAAAGACTTGATATTATCATATCACAGAAAGCACTTCTTATTGAATACAAACAAAAGCCAGAAAATGGCTTTAGGTATCTAATGGCATAGACCAAGCAAATGGACTGTAATGGATTAGTAAAACCAGTGGTTACTGCTTTAACCACAATTTTTAAAGTTGCCCAGAGTAGCAAAAGTAACAGGAATCAGTACTGACACTCTGCACAAGATACTCGAGAAAGGTAGAGCCTGAAGTATAAGGAATAACTATAGTTAGAGATTTAAAAAGAGATTTATTGACATAGCATGGCCTATGGTAGATTGATTGATTGATTGATTGATTGATTGATTGATTGATTGATTGATTGATAACTGTCCCTGATTTTCCTCTTCTCCCTTATTCTTTCCCCGAGAGCAGTTTCTTTATTATTATTTTCCCCTTCAAGATGGATAATGTGTTTAAATAGTAAACATGGGATTACCCGGGAGCTGAAAACATTCAATGCCATAATGTCCGGGTTTTCCCTTTTTATTGTAGTTACATTCAGGTTTGCACATATTCACCTTCAGCACTTCAAAATGCATATTTTTATCCTAACTAATAGCATGTCCAAACAACACCCTCTACCTCCCAGATTATTATTATCTCCTTAAAGTGTTTTGGTGTCGTGGACAAGCCCCTAAACTGGAAACATAACTGTGTACGCATCCGATTCGCTGACATATCTTTGGCCCCTATTCATTGGCTACTGTCAATCTAGGCGCAATGTGATTGGTCGAATCACAAGAAAAGGAAGTGGCGATCAGTAGTGTGGGCTCAACGCTAAGTAGTATTTGGGTGGTGTATATCAAAGGGTAAAGCTACTGGCTTTCGTCCCTAAACGTGGATATTTTGAAGTGTCAAGAGGTACTCGTCATCCAGTTTTTGGGCCGAGCAGTTGAACAGCGGGCATATATTATTAACGCTGTCTTGCTAACCTTTGTTGCGGCTATGTAAAACTAGCTTGTTAGGTTTACGTCATTTCAGCAGGTGCTACTCTGCTAGCTTAGCTTCACATTGGGATCTATTAGCTTGTTAAACAGCTACAGTAGCTAAAATTAAACAAGCTGGCATCTAGAGGGAATACGGCTCAGACTAGTGTGTGACAGGGAGTTTACTTATGCTACTTCTCGTAGTGTGACCCGAGACTGCGACTGGATGTTTAGTAATAGAAATAGCAGTAGTCACAGCTAGCAGATTGTTAGCTTGTTAAATAACAACAATGGGCTATAAGAAGTGTTTGAAAACAGCAAGGAGACTTTATTTTTGGGGTATTCTCTTCATAGTGTTCAGCAAAGGAGTAACAGCTGGTGAGTATGAAATGCCGGTGGTGTTGTAACACTCACTATACGCGTGTCTTAAAGTGTCACAGCACCTGTTTTCGTCTATTACATTTCTTTGACTGAATCAAAACAACACATCTCTCACTGCTGCAACATTAATGCTTTTTAGATGAGGAGCAACACCAGGACGAAGCACCAGAGTTAAAGGTGTGTCATGGGCTCTTTGGTGCATGGTTAATGCTGATCATAGACTCATTTGCAAGCTGGTCTCTTGGGAGTTATATGTAACACACGATTTTGTATACGTGTTGCCTAGAAAAGTTAAAGTAAGAAGTCATTCAACTTAAAAAGAAATTGAACACACTGCTAACTTTGCAAATGAGCCTCATGCAAAGGCATTGTTTTTATATACAGCGTAATTTCCCTCCTTTAAGTAATCCTTTGTAATAACCTCCTGTTGATTTCTCCAGTCCTACCATGACCCAGACTCTGAAGAGGAAGATGTTCGATTATCACCAGAAATTGTGGCAGGTACTTCTATGACCACTGATCACTCCCATCCTGAAGAGGAAACACAGCCCCCTTCGGAGGGTCTAGAAGGAGAGGAGAAGGAGGACCTACCTGACCCACCTCCTCCCGTTGAGGAAAAACCTAAAGAGGGTAAGGTGTAAGATTTTAAAACATCCACACAACAAAGGCGTGAAAAACAATCACAATAAGTTGATTAACGTTTGAGATGTCAAAGTTGTTAAATACTTCCTGATGTTTTTACTGTTTTAATTATTAGAAATTTAGTTTTTAGCATCTCCTGCTATACCAGTGATGGCTTTGATATTCTAATCCCCACTTTTTACATTAGAAAATGTTATCAGTGTTTAAAAGTGTTTGCATGTTAAGAGCCCTCAGGATGGCCCAAAAATGGTCATGACTGCTGAATGTAGCTACTTTAATGGGCCGTTGAGCTATTTGGTATCTGATTATAACAGTGTAAAGAAGTGCGATTTCAGCTTGGGACTTGGAGCTTCAAATTTTATCGTTGATTGCTTTAAAGTGTTAAATGTTTTGTCAGAAGATAGTTCCCTATGCGTTCTTAAAATAAAGAGCCTAAGATGTTAGCATGCTACATGGAAGGAAAAGCTTAGTGATATATTTTAACGATGTCTAGTCTGAACCTATAAATCTTTCTTTTTGTAGTAGTGCCTCGTAGTGGTGTTATCACACGTCTCATGATCTCAGCATTGCAAACAAGCTCTTTCTTATGATTTTTTTCCTTTGTAAGCTTTGTTTAGTGTTTAACATGTTAACCTGTTTTCACTTTGCCTGACTCTGAGCTAAGCTGAGTGTGGTTTCAGGGTAGAGCCACATTTGATAAACGGTTAAACCCCCGTGAGACACTAAACAGCTTCTCGCACCTGTGGCTCCTCTTGCAGTGCAGTTACATCATTTCACTTGGGGATTGTTTGTAATTACCCTGCTAGCTCATTGCACAGTTGTATTACTGAACTTGTGTGAAGGAGATGTATTCAGATTAACGTAATTGCGTGTGTAAAGTTGCAACTCTATGGTAATTGTTTCAACTCCTCTGTCTCTTTGTTATTTTTCCACACCAAAGTTGATGGTGCAGCAAAAACCAAAAGATTTGAGAATATAAAGAAAAAAATATATTTTCACTTAGACCTCAGGTCCACCAGTATTTTAAAGGAAAACAGCCAGAGTTTGTTTGTTTTCAATCAAGTAAATTTTATATATGGGTGTTTTTTGTTTTTTTTTAAATACAGTTCCTGTGGTGAATGGAGGTACAGCCCATGGAGAACCCTGCATATTCCCCTTCCTCTTCCAGGAGACAGAGTACATAGAGTGTACCACTGACGGGCGGGGGGATGGACGGCTATGGTGTGCCACGACGTACGACTATGACCAGGATAAGAAATGGGGTTTCTGTGAGAGTGAGTTTCAAACTCAAAAACTCTAAAACCTTCACAAATGAAATATTGTGATTCATTTTAAAGCCAAAATGGAGTCACATTACGGCACTTTGGTATTAAATATATTGCATTGTACAGTACAGGTCCTGAGCCAGCCCTCATTTCATTATGTTTTGCTTCCAAGGAGCCAGACCTGCTTTTAATATTTAAAGTGATCTTGAGCAATAGTTTTTCAGGCTTTCTCAAGGTCTCTCAAATGTTTTCTTTGGACTCGGCTGGTTTTTCACTCATTTTCAGTCCAGCTCTTGTACCTGACCATTTTCAGAGGATTTTTTTGTTTTTGTTTTTCTTCCTATTTGGTTGTTTAGGCCACCAGATGAACCGATTTGTCTACACATAAGACACAACTCAGTAAAGAGCATGTTTTTTTACTAGTAGTCTGTTGCAAAAATGCATAATTTGTTATTAGCCAAAAACTTAGCATATGTACACAATGTGCAGCATCAAAGGTCACTGTGACCTTAAATGTTTTTCCCCTAACACATGAATTCTTGTGTTAAACTGTCACTGATCATTCTTTGTTCTTCTCAGTAACAGTCTTGGTAGAACTAAACGACTACTGAAACCAGCCTGAAGATATTATTATGACTTTGTTTGCATAACTGCTACTGCTACCAACCTTTTGAAAACCTTTTATTTCCTCTAAACAGTCTGATTGGCTTCTCCTCTCTTTCCCTCAGCGGAGGAACAGGCACAGCAGAGGCTTCAGGCTGAGGAAGCAGAGAAGCAGTATCAGACTGTCCTGCGCATGCTAAACTCCACCACCAGGAAGACTCAGAAAAAAGAGTGAGTGGCTTACTTTTAGTTTATTTCTCTGGTAGTTGTCAGCCTAATTTTGACTCTTGAAGAAGAGTTATAGAAAGCATGTGGATTTGAAATCTTTTTTTAGATGAAGCAGAAACAGAAGCTTTCCAGTTTTTGCCCACACTCTGTTTTAAGATAAAAATCAGAAAAGGAACAAAAGTAAAGATGCTCTATTCAAATTGAAGATTTTGGCAAGGTTACATTTTTTTTGCCAATTTTCTTTTTATTTGTTTAAGTTAAAATGCATATTCCCACTACTGCCTTCTGGTCATCTTTTTATTTCACAGACAAAATTTGATGTTATTTTACATGTCGATTGGGTTCAATGTCCATTTCTTGCGTGTTTTATTACCAGCCAGCGCTTGCGTGCCTTCCATTTGCACATCCTTATTTGCTTTAGCTATCACACTACTGTTTGTCATGTACACATTATTTTTATGTGAACGTGGATTCAATTTCGCTTGTGCCTACTCTGCTTATCTTTCTCAGATTATATGAAAAGCTGCTAAAAGTGGCAGAAAAAGGCCACCAGAAAGCCATGGAGAAGGTGGCGTATGCCATGCTGTTTGGAGATTACATGAACCAAAATATTACCAAGGCCAGAGAAATGTTTGAGAAGCTTGCCATGGAGGGCTCACCTAAAGCTCAGATGGTAATGATCTCGCTCATAATTATACACGTCTCTTGAGAAAAGTGTTGGAAGCCTGTTTGCAGGTTATTTGTGCTGAGAGGAGCAACTCTGTGACACTCTGCTCTGTTTACTTTTCTTCAGGCTCTTGGATTTCTGTATGCAGCAGGGCTCGGAGTTAACTCAAGTCAAGCTAAGGTACGTCTATGCTCTGTAGATTTGTCTTACAGTATATGGGTTTGTCAGTAGTTACTTATGTTCTGCCATGTTCTCTGTTTTTCAGGCCTTGGTTTACTACACCTTTGGTGCACTGGGTGGAAACCTGCTCGCTCACATGATTCTGGTAAGCAGATTTTTCTGTCAGTGAAGAAATGCTGCAGTCATGCTATTTGTATACTTTAATAAAAATTACACTTCCTTATATTGTTTTATTAGGGCTACAGGTACTGGGGAGGGGTGGGTGTTCCCCAAAGCTGTGAGTCAGCACTAACGCATTATAGGCTTGTAGCAAATCAGGGTAAGTGTTTTGCGTTATTATATTCTAGTGCAGTAATAGTTCTTGCTGGGCTAATAACACTCTTTCCTCTGCCAACTTTAGTGGCCAGCGATGTTTCCCTGACAGGAGGCTCAGCGGTGCAGAGGATCAGACTGCTCGATGAGGTGGAGAACCCGGGATCTACCAGCGGGATGTTGGAGGAAGACCTCATCCAGTACTACCAGTTTCTAGCGGAGAAAGGGGACGTCCAAGCTCAGGTAAAGTGGTCAAATTTTTAAAAAATAATTTATTGCTGGTATTGGGAGCTAATGTGACCTTTCCTTTGACATACCTGAGCCAGTGGTTGATTGAACACACAGTCAAAATGTTTGTAATGTGTTTATTTGTGTCAGTTTAGAAATCGTTCTCGTTACACGTGTTTGGCAAAGAAAACATTTGAATTTGTGATCAGCTTCACTGTTCTGCCTTTTGTGAAAGCTCCTGACTGTGGGGAATTGACAAACTACACAATATAGTTGCATGTCCACACATTTTTATTATTATTATTTCTTTATTTATATGGCATTTTTGCTTTTTCTTGTGGGCAGGAATGGGAAGTAGCTTGAATGGATGGCACTAATTTACTTTATTGTATAAGAACTGAAATCTGGGTCAGACTTGGATTATGCATGCATGTTATGTAATGTCTAAATGTGAAAGGGCTACATAATGTGTCATTGCTGGGTAGTATCAGTCTGAAGCCTTGTTGTAGTTTTTATTTGATTACTAATTGAATGTTTTACTTAGGTGGGCCTGGGTCAGCTGCACTTACATGGAGGACGTGGAGTAGAACAGAATCACCAGGTATCTTTGTCATAGATTTCGCTCACTGTATTTTATTTATTTGTTTTACTTATTTTGTGAGTTTTCTCTGTCAAATGCATTTATGCTGCTTTCTGTCCAACAGAGGGCATATGACTACTTCAACCAGGCAGCCAATGCAGGCAACACACATGCTATGGCTTTTCTTGGAAAGGTGGGTGAGATGGAGGCTCACTCACTTCACTGTTATGTCACCTTTTTTTTTTCTTTTTTTAAACAGATATTTCTTTCTTTTCTTTCTTTTTATAAAATTTTCCATTCATCACCTTGTTAATTTCATTTCTTATAAGAGCAGGTTTTTTTTTCTTTTGTCTTTTTTGCTTTTAATGCCATATTTTCCATCTATTTAACACTGTGTTGTGTTGACCTTAGAGACAGTTTGGTTATAGAGACTTTTTAGAATAAAACCAGCTTGGCATTGATGTTTTCACAGAGGGCAGTGTATTTGTGTTTAAGGTATAAAATTTAGCTTTTATGTCTGTGACTGTCTGTTCCTCAGATGTATTCAGAAGGCAGTGAGTTTCTCCCTCAGAATAATGAGACTGCCTTGCAGTACTTCAAGAAGGCTTCTGACCTGGTAAGGATAACGCTGTAGACTAAACTGGGTAATTTATTCACTCTGAGCTTGCTCACTCACTCACAGCTGAATTCTGTTGCCCTTTCTTTAAATATTAACATGCAGTAATCGTTTTTACATATTAATTTACTTTTTTTTCCAGGGTAATCCGGTGGGACAGAGTGGGTTGGGGATGGCCTATCTTTATGGTAGAGGTGTGCCAGTGGTAAGATATTTTATTTATATATTTTTTTAAGCATGTCTCATATCTTTTGATGGGATCTGTACATATAGATAAGATCTCACCTTCACTTTTAGGCACTTGGAGTTGAAATAAAGTTTTATATAAACAACAAAGAAAAACAGTTTTATATAACAGGCTTTTATTTTGATGGCAAGCTGTCAGAGTGTCTCTCCTGCTGAAGCAGCTATTGAAAAGTTGTGTGTTTGTCTCCAGAACTACGAGCTGGCCCTCAAATACTTCCAGAAGGCAGCAGAGCAGGGCTGGGTGGATGGACAACTCCAGCTGGGCACCATGTATTACAGTGAGTTTTACAGCTCAGTGTGTCCTTCAGTGTCTCACTGCATTCTTTCATAGTTTTCCTCTCGCCCGCTGTCTGTTTAGGAGTCCTCAGTCTTCGCTCTTCTTCACATAATAACATTTTTGTTCCTATTCTTGTTTCCCAGATGGCATTGGCGTGAAGCGTGACTACAAGCAGGCTCTTAAATTCTTCAACCTGGCCTCACAGGCTGGGCACATCCTGGCCTTCTACAACTTGGCCCAGATGCATGCTACTGGTACTGGTGTGATGCGTTCCTGCCACACCGCTGTAGAGGTTAGTCAACCCTAAATCTGCTGCTTCTTTCACTGTTAAGAGATTGTCTCTCCAACTTGGTGTCTCCTCAAACATTTATCGATTAACAGCAGTGGCTTTTATCTGCACTTTCAATACAAATTGGAGATGTGTATCACACTGTGTGTCCTGTTTGCAGCTTTTCAAAAATGTGTGTGAGCGTGGTCGCTGGTCAGAGCGCCTGATGACAGCGTACGGTAGCTTTAAGGAGGGTGACATGGACGCTGCGCTGGTTCAGTATCTGCTGCTGGCTGAGCAGGGCTACGAGGTGGCTCAGAGCAACGTGGCCTTCATTCTGGATCAGAGTAAGAAAAACCAAGACATTAGTATTTAACCATGGTAGTGCAGGCTTTTAGCAGTTAATTTATGTGCACCACTTGCAATATTATAGCCATGTTTAAATGCTAGTGTCATGATCCTGCTACGCTCTTTACCTTTGTTAGAGAGAGATTCAGGTCTCATTTTAAATGTTTTAATTTTTCATGTGTTTGTGTGAATTATGCTACACAGAAGGGGCAAGGATCTTCAGTGAGAATGAGACCTACCCTCGTGCATTGCTCCACTGGACAAGAGCTGCAGCGCAAGGTGAGTTTAAACAAGCTCCGTCTCCTCGTCAGTGTGAACAGTGTGTGCGCCGGAGCAGTAGAGTCAAAGTGCACTGCAAGTTTAGGGAAATGCGTCATGATGTTTAGCTTGGGAACGTATTGCTTATTGCACATTTCACTTGATTGAACTGTGATGCTGTGTAGACACTGGCTGTGAGCACAGCTGCAGCTGCTCTGCTTGGCTGTGCTGTGCTGTGTGAAACAGTTATTAGTCAAACTTTGGCTCCTTTTGTGGTTGAATTTGTGCTGCTGTGGATGTCTAACTCCTGCTAGCTGAGCACAGTTCTGTTACCAAAGAAAGTCTCATTGCGCTGTACAGAATTTGACCCCACTGTGGTTTTATCAGGTGTAACCAACGTGGTACCAAAACTCCACATCCTTTCAGAAATGGAGACATTTCACTACAATGCTCAGCCAGCACAACCAGCTCAATTTACAGCACACACACACCACTGCACATAGTTTGTGTTGCACTTATTATCAACAAGCGTGTCACAGCCAACAACCTTAATAACAAAAGCCATGGCAACAGTGAGCATCACAGCTCCAGTGTGTCTCATGCATCCTCCATAGCTATATATTATCTAAGTGCAGTGGAACAGGCTAATGCCTGAGCAGCCATAGCTGCTGAGGGTGCACTGATTCTCTCTGGGGTCACATGCATCGTAATTTATGATAATCGAGCTCAGCCTGTCTTTGTGTATCAGTGTGAGATACTGAGTGGTGAACACTAAGCTGGTTCACAGAAGATTTCTAGCCGTGACTGTTTGCATATAAAACCAAATCTTACACATGTAATTGTCCTTGTAAGGTTACACCGTGGCAAGGATAAAACTGGGAGACTATCATTTCTATGGCTACGGAACGGACGTGGACTACGAGACGGCTGTCATTCACTATAGGTTGGCATCTGAGCAGCAGCACAGCGCACAGGCCATGTTTAACTTGGGTTACATGCATGAGAAAGGCCTGGGTATCAAACAGGTGAGCACTCACTAAACATCACCTGGCTCTCAACATGTCACAAATTTGCGCTTTGTCATTTAGCAAAGTCAGTGTGGTTGTTAATTTGATTTCTAATTCTGAAATTTTCCATGTTTTTTTTTTGCTGCAGGACATCCACCTAGCCAAACGGTTTTATGACATGGCTGCTGAGGCCAGTCCTGACGCCCAGGTTCCAGTTTTTCTAGCTCTGTGCAAACTGGGCCTGATTTATGCTCTCCAGTACCTGCAGGATCTTAATGTGAGTATTTCCTCCTGAATTCACAAGCTGTCATGCTAACCGTATGGTTTTCAGTAACACGTCTTGTACTTCAGATAGTTTCAGAGATTCTTCATTAGAAAGAAAAATGATGTTTCTTTTTCCTCCTTGTTGGTTGCGACTTCTCGCAGTTGAAGGAGCTGATTTCTCAGGTGGATCTGGACCAGCTGCTGGGCCCAGAGTGGGATCTCTACCTCATGACGGTCATCGCCCTACTGCTAGGCACAGTCATCGCCTACCGACAGCGCCAACACCAAATCATAGTGCCACCTCGCCCACCTGCCCCAGCGCCTCCTCCCAGGCCGCCTCAGGAACAGCCACAGGCCCAGGCCGAGCCCCAGGCTCAGGAAGAAACACCAGAGCAGGGCCCGGCCCAGGAAGAGGAGGAGCAGCACTGAGAGGGAGATAGACGGAGTGAGGGTGGTGAAAGATGGACAAGAGGCTCACTGCATGGAGCACCAGTAGCTGAATACCTGCTACTTTGAGCACCTCGCCCACTCTGCCTGTTCCCCGCCATGTGTGTGTGGGTTTTTTTTTTTTGTTTTTTTTTTTTTTTAAAAAGGCTTGATGATGGCTGCTGAACTGTTCAGTCTCACCTCTTTCTTCCTTTAAAATATGCTGGTCTTCTGCTGAAACCGACACATTGTGGGTGTTAATGGACAACACTGCAGTAGAGAGTGTTTGGACTTGGTACTTTTTGACTCAGGATACTGCCAGACGTTCCCCCCGTGTCCTCAACATGGAATTAGTCTTGTGGTTGCCAGATCAAAAGCATTACGAACTCAACTGAGAAAATTACACTCGTTAGACAGCTTCATTCCCAATTTTGTTCAGTATTTAAAAAAAGTCTGGGTGGAAAATGTGAAGTAAAATCATTTTCATTTCTAGCGCTGGTCTACTTGGTAAAAGAAAGTCCTGGTTCTCTGCATGTCTTCTCTGATCTCCTTGCAGACTTTTAGTTTAGCCTTTTTTTTTGAGCTAACTGATGAGTGAACAAATTTTGCATTCCTTTATGCTTTGCAGTTTTGCATTCATTAGTTATTTTGGGTGACATGTTGTCAGATCAATAAGTGCTAAATATACTAAAACTATGCTGAGTCATCAGTACAAGAACAATAGTTTGGGAAGTTCTCACTGACAGAAAAGCTGGGCTGTGAAGTAGGTGATGTTTGCTGATGCACACGGGGATTAAAATGTGTACAGAAACATCAAAGTTAATTTAAAAAGCAAGCGAGAGGAATTTAAACTTTTTTGGAAGTTGTACATTACAGTATGTGGACATTTTTTTTCCAACACTGTTCTTTGATTTAATTATTGTTGCTGGTTTTGAAAGGCAGCTTAGTATTTTTTTTTTTTTTTTTTTTTTAAATGCCAACTGTTATCTGGAGCAGCCTTAAAGATAGCAACAACTTAAACCTTGCATTGTTTCTACAGTAGAGGAAGTGGATCACATTTCGTTTTTTTTTTTTTTCCCTTTTGTTTTGTTCTAAAACTTCAGCTGTCGTGACAATTTCCACCCCCTCACCAAACGTCCAAGTTGGAAATCTGCCTACACTTCTGAGATCAGACGGACATGAATCCGAGGCTGCGCTGAAAAGCAAACGAAGCCACGGTTAGACCATGCAGCATTTCTGGAACCAAGATCTGAAATTTCATTTTGTTTTTTATTTTTGTTTTTTCACTTCATTTGTTTTTTTTTTCTCATTTGTTCACTTCCACAAAATGTACTAAAGTTAGTGTTTAACTGCCAATAGATATGCATGATTGAACCCCAGAAGGAGAGCGTAGTGTTGTTTGCAGGATGATTAGAAATAAGTCCAAACTGTTTCCTGCTTTCACATCGGCACCCACATAACTCACAATTGGTGTGAAATAAAACACTGGGCAAAGTTACAGAGAAGAATTTTTCTTTTCTTTTTTTCTTCTTCTTTTTTTTTTTTTAACCATTAAAACGCGTTTATAAATTTAATAAATGATATATGGATATTTCAAAGATGTTCTGAATGTTTGATTGCCGAAATGCTTGGATCGATGATCATTTCGGATAAGTGGCTTGTGCCCTGCTTGGCTTTAAATGTCTGACATAACACTGCAATGTTGCTGACATTGATCAGCAGCGAGAGCGGCCGCTTCTCATTGGACCTGTTGGTTGTCGCTCAGCCATTGAGGCTGAGACAAAGTGACAATGCTGTGAAAACTGAGGGTCGCATTGTGCAGTGTGTAGGGGTGACCCATTGACTGGTCCATACGCGATACTATGGGGTGGCTTTGGATCGCTGTGGCAACGTGTGTGCTCGCG
This sequence comes from Aulonocara stuartgranti, assembly GCF_965226115.1. Lineage (NCBI taxonomy): Eukaryota > Metazoa > Chordata > Actinopteri > Cichliformes > Cichlidae > Aulonocara > Aulonocara stuartgranti. The sequence continues at coordinate 6,377,402 of NC_138951.1, read as the reverse complement.
TCCTGCTCTGTCAAAGGTAAGTGCTAGAACAAGCAGGAAGGCACCTCCCACGTGAGGCTGTGTGCCTATATTTATTGTAACAACAGCCTCTGAAACGGGGCCCTCCCTTTTATTATTTATTTTTTTAATGGATTGTTTGGGTTTATATCAACCATCTGTTTTTATAGATATACACCAAGGCCAAAGTCAAGACCAAAAACCTTTGAACTAGGGCTTATTTAGCTGATTAAAGATGAGCTTTATCAGTGGCTTATAAAGTGGTTTGAAAAGTTTCAGTTAATGATCCCTTTAAAGGAAATGACTGGTGGTTGGAGTATGAAGAGGGGATTCGGCACTACAGCAAGGAGGCCCTCAATAAGGTACTGTTTCACCTATGTTTATCACTGAGGGTTTATTTTGTTGTTAGACACAAAGTTTAAATTTTGGTCGTCATTTAAACAGCAAAAAGCCTTCGTTGACAGGCTTATTAAAAAGACAAAAAACAATATATAGCAATTGTTAACCGTTCTCTTAAAAGTAGGTTATCATCGTGTCACACCAGACTAACCACATGGCCCAGCAGGCATCCTGAACTTGTGCACAGCTAACGCATCAAAGACAGTGAAACAATGATCGATCAATAAAAACGCAGTCCGACAAGGTACTGAAGATGAGGTTTCCACGGTAGCAGTGAAAGTTATGTTCAGGTTTGCCTACTGTAATCTACAACAGAATCTTAATGCACAAACACTGTGCTCTGCTGGATTAAATATTTTTATATTTATTTTATTTAGAAAGAGGGACAATACATATTAATGAACATTTTAACAAATGTAAATATGCCAGATTATAGCCTTGGGCTAATTTCCATCTGCAGACCCTCTGGCAGGTTGGTGTTACACACAAGTTAGTAAAAACATACAGAGACACTATTTACAGATCATGTGACAAGGACAAAAACAGTGATCACATCATAATATAATTTAAGCTTTGCCTGATCTTACTGTCAGTTATTTAGTTGCTATTATCCTGTTTGTTTGTTTTTCAGACTTGCTATGCTGTAAAATGTATTAAAGTACCACAATACCAATGCTCCCAAAAAATCAATCTGGGTTTGACGGTTGCCAGGAGTCCTTGTATGACTGCATTGTGTCAAGTGTAAAGTTTGGTAGAGGGGGATTATGGTGTGGGGTTGTTTTTCAGGAGTTGCACTTGGCCCCTTAGCACCAGTGGAAGGAACTCTTAATGCTTCCACATCCCAACTTTGTGGGAACAGTTTGGGTTTGACCCCTTCCTATTCCAACATAACTGCTCATCAGTGCACAAAACAAGGTCCATAAAGACATGGATGAGCGAGTTTGGTGTGAAAGAACTTGACTGGCCTGCACAGAGTCCTGACCTCAACCTAATAGAACACCTTTGGGATGAATTGGAGTGGAGACTGTGAGTCGGGTCTTCTTGTCTGACCTTACAAATGCACTTCTAAAAGAATGCTCAAAATTTACCATAAACACTCCTAAACCTTGTGGAAAGCATTCCCACGAGAGCTGAAGCTGTTATAGCGTCAAAGTGTGGGCTGACGTCATATTAAACCCTATGGGTTAGGAATGGGATGTCATGCAAGTTCACATGCGCATGAACGTGGATGAGCAAATACTTATGGCAATATAATGTATCTAAAACGTTCTAATGCAATAAGATTTTTTTGAAGATTTTAAAGTTGATTTTTTTAAAGATTTTTGCACATGAGCTTCCCTTTTTTCTCCACAAATGCATCAACATATACAGTATTAAACTTACGCAACTGTTTAAGACATTTATAGCAGTTTATTCCGATGTAGGAAGACGCTCAAAAAAGAAGAAAACAATTGTCAGTCCCTGAAGACAAACTTTTGTCATTATAAGGACTCATAAGGAAACATAACTGGTCTCGATGTGACAGCGAGGCTTCTCTCTTTTTACTTATTTAGGAGTTTCCAGAGAAAACCCGGCCAGTGAGCTTCAAGCATCCTGTGTTCCAGTGCTCAGACATGAGTCCTTCTCCCTCTGTCCCCTCCTCAGGTCTGTCCAGGTGTCACCTGCTGACCTCAAATCTTGTGTTGTTCAAGAGTTTGAACTAACGCTCTTTTTCTCTTTCTTTCCCTCTCTACCTTCCCTCTATCCACCCCTCCTTCCACCCTTTTGTCTAGTTGAATTTGTGAAGGCCGCGGATATCAAAGTCATCGCCGCCTTGGGGGATTCTCTGACAGTAGGTGTTATATGTTGTTTGCTGCTTCCTCTGCTGTGCCGATGATACAGTGTAACATCGACCAAAAATAGACTCGCTCTGACCGTTGATTCATTCATTTTGCATACTCGCTTAGTCCTGCTGAGCAGAAGGCAGCTGCAATCGTGAGAAGAGCTAAAACGCTTACAGTGATGGATAAAGACTGAGTGCAAATGAGATGGAAATAAACTTTAAACTGCATTACTAACCAAATGTTGCACCAACGGAAGAGCAGTCAGCTTAGTTATTATCTCTTTTTGTGCTTTTATGAGAACGGCACATCTTCATAATCTAAGAGAAGATGCCCAAATTGCAGCTGGTTAATGGGGACCTGTTATCATCTCCTCTATATTTTTATTCTTAGACTCTTTGTGTATCGTTGCATGACTCACAGTTTATAATAGTTCTCATCCCGAGCCTTGATTCGGCAGCGTTGCACGTATACGGCAGAGAATTTGGAAAGGCATAATAGGATCCGTTTAAATTAGAGTGACAAACCACCCACACAAACACTTACTCATAAAACTGCTTTTCTTCTGTTCCTTGGCTCCTGATCTCTCTATGCTGTGCCCCTTCTTTTCCAGACGGCTATCGGCGCCAACGCCACTACTGTCCTCGGCATTCCCATTGAGTTTCGTCACGTGTCATGGAGGTGCCTGTCACAAATCTCGCACAAATAACAATCAGGATGATGTGAAGCAGACTGATCTCATATCAGGAACATGTTAGAAACTGTATTCCCCCATGAGAGTGTCAGTCTGTAAGAAACAAGGTTAAACTGACATTAACAGTTCTGCTGCTGGTATTGCTTTCCTTTCTGCTTGCAGCATTGGAGGCTATGGGACATATCAAGATGTCATTACTTTGGCAAGTAAGCTGTCACTGCTGTGTCCGAGCTGTTTCTTAACTGTATCGTTCCATGAAACTCACAACGAGAAAAGTCCAGCTCATTTTCTTTACCTGTTTGACGCTGTCATTTTTAGATATCATCAAGCTGTTTAACCCCAGTCTGCTTGGAGCTTCTCCTGGAAAGACAGTTCATGGGATGCAGGCTCATATCAGTGAAACGGGCTTCAACTTGGCCGTAACTGGACACAACACCTTGTAAGACCTTCGCTTACTTTTGTGTTGCCTAATCTAACAAATTATATTCTTCTACAAAAATAACTGAGCTGTGACCTAATTCACTTTAGGAAACATGTTATTCTTTATTTTGTAGCAATCTCCCCGGTCAGACGAGACATTTGATAGACACACTGAGAGGTTACGAGGTAAAGCGAGGCCTTGTTTTCTCAGTAATGATACAGCACAGGGATGGGAGAGGTAACGGGACTGTCGTCTCTTCCTTTAGGGTCTCAACTTTGAAGAGGACTGGAAGCTTTTGACTATTCTCATGGGCATGAATGACATCTGTGATTACTGCAAAGATAAAGTCTGTCTTGGTCTCTTATCTTTAATTCAATAGAAAATCTCTCTCTATATATGGAATATTGCCTCTTCTATTACCTCTGATGAATCTCCTCTACTTCCAGGCTCTTTTTTCAGTAGATAACTTCATCCACTATATGACTGTCTCGTTGGAAATGCTTATGAATGAGGTAAAGTCGAAGATAAACGAAATCAGGCTTAGCCCTGGATTTACTGTCTGCTGAGACTGAGGGTCAGTGCTGTGCTGAATCACCACAGTGCAGGTCTTCATGCTGTGCTTCAGGTTCCCCGTATGATTGTGAACGTGGTTCAGATCCTCCCCATGCAGACTTTGAGGGAGGTGCAGAAGCCCACCCCAGGGTGTTTGCTCCAGCGGTGATCACTCTCTTTCTCTCTCAGAACAAGTTAAACTCTGGCTTGATTGACACTTCTTGAACTTTTTACTTTTTGACTTTGTTTTAGGTCTTTCTGCTCGTGCCTGATAGAGCCAGTAGCCAGATCTCCTGAACTCCGGGAGCTGGTGGAGGTCAATCTGGAATTCCAGGTGCACTTTACTTCTTTCATGTTATAAGATTATGTATTATATAAGGAAAGATGGTACAGGAGATAAATTCTTCTTTCATTTGGTTGCCACATTAGAAGGAATATGGACTCTTTTTTGATCCCTCTATGCATCATAAAAAAAATCCCATGTTTTTTAGGAACAACGTGTTCATTCTGTACAGCAGACTCTGAATGTTAGGCTGCACAAACAAGCTCGTCTGTAAAACACCTGCAGAATCTTGAACTGCACACTCTGTTGTATGTAAGAGCTATCGGAGATGAGATTTCTAGGTCAGTATATGAGGAAAAACCGCCATAAATATACATGCACTGCTTAAAAATGTTTTAATCAGAGTATAGCATCAAGTCAGCTAAACGTAACAGAGAGGGTTGTTAAACAGTTTCAGCTGCTTTAGTGTTAATGAAATTAACGAAAGGTGCTCTAGAGGGACAACAAAGAGACACAACTCCCAAAACAGCAATGGTTTTACAGTGGAGGTCACTCCTCATCTTTTCTTCCTGTGTTTTCACTAGTTTAGCATTTGACTAGGGTCAGTGTAACTACTGGTACATAAGGTGATACCTGAACCCTGCAGAGGTTGCACAGGCAGTTTCCTGTGTCTCCCAGCAGAGTCTCAAGAGCACGGAGGAGATTCCAGGAGACAGGCAGTTACAGGACTGGTATCTCCTCCTTTGTGCAAAGAGGAAGAGGATGGTGTGGATGGCAGTGACCAAACAATCATAAACAGACTTCATCTTCAAACAGATGTCCTCTGTGCTCACTGCCTGGCACTATAGAGCCCATTTGCCATAGAATACCAAAACTGCCTTGTTAAACATGCACTAATTTGTATAAATATCTAATTTACAGAGTGCAGAGAAATGTATTTTAAACATTTGTTTTCTACCAGCCTGAAAGAAGAACTATTTTGGAAGGAAACAAAGCTTAAAGAAATGCCCATTAAAATGCATTTTGACTGTATCTTCCATAATAATTTGCCTTGTCATTGTCCCAAATGATAACTCACTTTAATGTGCAAACAGGGTACATTGCACCCAAAACATTATATGCTGATTTCATGTTCGCAGCTCTCACTGTAATTTGTGTGTTTGCTGTTATTGTAACAGCACAAGCGAGGAGAATGGGAGACAAATTGATTCTCACGCTGCTTTCATCTGCAGAAAAGACTCGAGAAGCTGCTGTACAGCGACCGCTTCTTCAGGGACGACTTCGCCGTTGTTCTCCAGCCCTTTTTGAAGAACGCGGACCCGCCCCGCCTCCCGGTAATCCATCTCACGCCTATCAGTGTGACATAAGTGTCTGCTTTCAGACCAATCGGTGCGAAGCATCACGCGGCGATGACTGACTCATCAGTGATCCCCAGTGTGACAGCTGTAGCATTTTGGCTGAGAAACTCACGAGTCATGTTTCACCAACAATGCTGTCCATCACTAAAACTATACCGCAGTGTATTTTGTGTCTCTCTGAGCAGAACGGGAAGATCGATATGACTTTCTTCACTCACGACTGCTTCCACTTTACCATAAAGGGACATGAGGAGCTGGCCAAGGGACTGTGGAACAACATGGTGAACAATAAGTTGTATTTGATTTAAAGGCACAAGAGGCTAAAGGTCAATGAGTCATTCAGGGTTTATTGTGTAGGATTCACATGAATGTGAACTGTGTAATTGTTCAAATACACATGTCTGCTTCTCTCACAGTTTCAGCCCGAGGGAGAAAAGACGATTGTGAGCAGCTTCTCTGACCCCATCACTCTCATCTGTCCGCCTATGGTAAGATTAGCTTTCCATATTTGACAACTTTGTTTGGCCTGATTGGTCTAAAGAATTGAATATTAACTAAACGTTCCTCCAGTGAAATTAGGTTTCAGAAAGTGTTTTAAAATGTTTGTTTAAAAGTCTGTTGATTCAAGGAAGTTTAGCGCTGTGGAACCTTTTTTTTTCTCCATTTGTTATGATTCCTGTGCTTTAGATGCTTCTCAAAACACTCTGTTACTGCTTTGTCATGCTGCTGTGCATATAAATGACACTGCATTAAAATAAATGAGTGCTTGGTGAAATAAAAATTAATTTTAGTTCACCAGCAACTCAGAGCTGTTTGAAAGACTGGGAAAGAGGCTACGGTGCGTCACGCTTCTCAAAACGCTCTGCAGTACTGCATTATTTGTGTTGTGATAAATCTTAATTCAATATCTGATTTTTACAGTTATTATATTACATATCATATACGTAGGAACACCCATATATCTTCACTCGACCGATCGCAGCCAAGTCAGACCAACCTACCCTCCAGACTGACGCTCCATCACCAGCAGTCATCTTCCTGCTGCTCCTCCTGGCACAGTTTGGAGTTATGTAGCTTTTAATTCCTTTTCCCGACGCAAAACACACAGAGGGCGAAAGGAGTTTTTTAGCCATTCACCAGCATGGAGGAAATGACTGCAAACTGACAGATTTGACAACAAACAATCATTGCAATCATGCAGCCGAAATATCTGAATCTCAGAGGATGTTGGAGATGGACGAGATGAGGATAGGGGAGCTTCAGATGGTTGGGGGTTGTCTCTATAATATTGCCAGATTTTTACTAAATAAAGTGCCTGGAGATGACTGGTGTTGTGAACTGTTCTTCAAAGTGAACTGAACTGAGAAATGTGACTTTCTAATAGACCCTTTTACAGTTTTTAATTGAGATTTAAATAACTTTTCCTGCGCTAAAGACGATATACCAGTTAGACCGCATGCCTGGTAGTGGGATGTTTCTGTTTCTCCCCCATTTGGGGAGCAGACTTAGAGCATATATGTATTTTTAATAAAAAGTTTGCTTTGTACAAATTGCAAATGTTGTAATTAACAAAGCATGACGACCTACTTTTGGTTCGTGTGACTTTTATACATTCATACATAAAATATTAACGACTTTGCCTCTTTAAAAACTTCTGGGCCTTTTTTTAAAAAAAGTTTTCAGACTCATTAATTTACTCAGATTTACCTTTTTAAAAAACAAAACTTTTTTATGCTTGTTTGTTTCTGCACGCTTACTCACGCAGAGGGACCTTGGCAATGTGCCTCGATCAGCTCAGTGAAAAAAAAAATGATTTAAACATGAAAATTTGTCATTCATATCATCTGCTGTAGATTTCCCCAGACAGCTCTGACTTCTCAAACAGGGGAAGATTTAGTCACAGGTCTGCTCCTCAGATCTCCAGGCAGCTGCTGGCCCACTTTCACTGCTCCATCCTCCGGTGCCTGAAATATTATTATTATTCTTCACTAAAAGAGGGAAAGCAAACCATCAGTCATTGCACTGAACAAAAAAAAAAAAAACGACAACAAAAAAACACTAAGTGTTGCTCATGCTGCTGGGTGCTGAGCAGTGGAGTCGTTATCTTTTACCCGCAAAATGTCAGCGGTTGGCGTCAGTAGCTGAGGTGTAATCATCCAGTGCAGATGGCTGTATTGTACTCTCTGGTTAAACAGAGCCTACAATACAGAATTCACCGACTCCATTGAATCAGTGTGATTACAAAGGCAGGTGGAAACTATATTAAGGCAATCTCAGGTTACTTTAATGTGCTCAGAAATAGCAATTTACCTCCAGAATGGAAAGGAAAAGCATATGATATGTACTCAGTGTGGTGCAGCTGGGTTGTATAAGTATATCATGTGTCATATATGTAGGAACAATCATATTTGCATGGGGAAAGCCTCCCTTTTCTAACGTTTTCTTATAATAAAACGCATAACCCTTGAGTTTAGAAAGGTAATTATTTGTAATCACCTAACATGTATTTTTTCCCAAACTCTTTCAAATTTATTTGCTTTGTGCCAGTTTACTTTGTTGCTTCTTGGATGCTTCTCTTTGACGAATTTCAGTTAGTGCTTGTAGCTTTCAGATTTCATTATAACCCTTTTATTGTATTCAAAGGAAACAGTCTTCATGTTTAAACAAAGCCGTCGGCACTTTACGCGGGACAAATATGGATCCTCTGGTCTAGCTCTGATGCAGATTGGCCTTTATTGTTTCTCTGAATGCATAATGAGATCTTTGGGATGTCGGTGAATGTGAAACTGCAAACAGTCCAAACGCCCCCTCCCACTTTAGAAACCTCTGCTCTGTTTGTTTTTTAATGAACATGTCAGTAACAAGATGAAAATGACCTCATGAGGACATGCACATCCAGAAGTTTTAGAATTTTCCAGTGTGCATGTCTGCTCCTTATAAATGGAGACAAAATGCTGGTACTGTTTCTGCAGTTTTAATGTATCATCATTTAATGTCAGATCTCAGGAGGCTCAGGGAAAAGGTCTTATTAAAATTCAAAGGGAGAAAAAAACAATAATAAAGCTTCACTTGGTGCAGGGTTGCCAATTCTGACACTTCTGATGTGACAAGACCGCTGGTCAGGAGGTGAATCAGACACAGATCACACACCCACCGCCTCCAACATCACAAACAACCCCCAACTCTATTTGCTCCATCGTATCTTTCGCACGCTGAAACGTCTGTAAAAAATCCAGCCCTGAAGATGTTTTCTCTGAGTTTTTTCCACACCTGCAGCTTTCATACAGCAGCGGGATCCATCAACGAGCTTTTCCAAGGTGAGAGAGTTGTGTGCATTTAGGCGGGTGGCACAACAGATGGAACTATTTGTGACTATTAATAGGGATATTTTTATTTTACTCTTAGTAAAAGCCTGATGGGTTTACTGAAATCAAAAAAATACATTTCTCTCATGTCATGTTTTTAATTAATTTGTTATCAGTAAAATGTGGCAAAAAGGAAATTTAAAGTAAAAAATTAGTTATTGTAATTAGATAAATCATCACTACCCATTTCAGTGTTGTTATTGGTTACACGGGTGGCAGATTTGGTCTAATTACCTAAATTAATTGGGGTGCTATTTGGGACCTTATTTACAGGCTTCACTGTGTTCTAATTATAATCATCCTTTAGGAAGGGCATTGGTATAAAATATATTTTGGCAAATATTTATGCAGATCAGGATAATTGCATACAGATTGGTCAACGCACATTGCTCCACTGTGGCAAGCCATTAAAGGAGCAGAAACAAGAAGGAGATGACAGAAGAACAGATGAAAACAAATTGCAGTCATAAGTAATTGTGGGGACTTTCAGTGTGGCTGATGTAGGTTGGGAGGGGCAATAAAACAAACAGAGATTTGGTGACTTGGAAAAGTTTTAGCCTAGGACCCCATAGTACCTTCCATCCGTTTTCTGCAGAGGTTGTTGGAGGTTATCCCAGCTGTCACAGGGAAAGAGGCAGGGTTGATAATCTGTTGGACGGCTAATTGTGAGAGATAGCAATCCATACTCACAACCTAACATGATGCATGTCTTTAGACTGTGGGAGAAATGAGGTTTGGAGATGAAGTATACTGATGACCAGCAGTATGGCTTAGTGCTGAGAAAGAGCCCTACAGATGTTATGTTTGCTTTAAGAATGTTGATGAAGAAGAATAGAGAAGGTCAGAATGAGTTGCACTGTCTGTTGGTAGATCTAGAGAAAGAGATGAGGAAGTCAGGAGTGGCAAAGAAGTATGTCAGGGTGGTGCAGGACATGTATGAGGACAGTGATGACGTGGATAGATGGGTTAAAGGTGCGGGTGGGATTGCATCAGGGATTGCATTTGAGCTCCTTTTTGTTTTCTTTGGTGAAAAACAGACTGACAGACGCGGTCTGCCAGGAGATTCTGTGGAATAAGTGATCTGTAGCGAGAGCAGGAAGTAGGTGAAGGAGAGTCTGGGAGTAGAGGAGTAGAAGTAAAGGTAAATGAGTTCAAATAGCTGGGGTCGACCATCCAAAGCAACAGACAGTGCACAAGAGGTGAAGATTAGTGCACAGGAAGGGGAACTTGCTGGAGACTAGTATCAGGGGTGATTTGTGACAGAAGGATAGCAGCAAGAGTGAAAAGGAAGGTTTACTAGCTGGTGGTGAGACGTGCTGTGATGCATGGTTGGGAGACAGTAGCACTGACAGAAAGACAGGTGTTTTTCATTCGAGGTGACCTGAATGGACAGGATTGTAAACAAGTACATCAGAGGAACAGCTCAGGTCAAGTGGTTTAGACACAAAGATAAAGAGGCAGGGATGAGATGGTTTGGGCATATGCAGAGCAGGGAGCTGCTAAAAGAAGAGGAAGACAAAGATCTTTTACCTCTTCATCCACAGTTGGTATCAACCTTCAACTCAGTGTTTCTTGCTATGCACTTTGGACTAACCTGATATCAGTTTCATAACAACAGAAGCAAAACATACTCAATTCTGAGTATTTGTATCTAATGACAGCTGCAGTTGTATTTAACACCTGCGTTCTGTAGTTAGCATTGTGCATGATGATTAAATGTGTTACACTGTGATAAATTTTGTCTAAATAGGTGAAAATTATTGTAGGCGTTACCAAAAGAGTGCTTCATTCAATAGATGTGTGAAGAAGGCTGTGTATTTGGCTCAGAGAAAGAGGTTGTCTGTTTTATCTGTATCAACAGGCACAATAAACTGTATGCTGTAATTATAAAATATTAATCTAGAAAGATAAATACTGCATTGTTCCTAAATATGAACAGACCTTGCAACATAGCTCAGTTTGATTTGGGTCACATGCTCACATGAGCAAATCTGGACAATGGCAGCAATAAGTTTTAATAAAATATCACCAGGCAACACATTTAGGCAGTCAAGCGGCACAATCAGTAAATACAGCTTGATAATCCCTCTTTGTCCTATGGGGAATCACTCAGTGATGTTGACAGAGACACTATCATTTATTTACAATACATCCATTCTCTTGACTGCTTATCCAGTACAGGATCGAGGGGGACTGGCGCCAGCTCCCAGATCAAATAGTCTTTAAACAAGATGTGAAGGAAAAGCAGACTTCCCCCTTCAATTCTGGGGTTCACATCCCACAGAAGCTCAACTGGATTTAAATCTGGGGAATTTGAAGTCCACACTTCAAACTTGCTGTTGTGCTCCTCTAACCATTCCTGAACCATTTCTGCTTTGTGGCAGGGAGTATGATCCTACTGAAAGAGGCCACAGCTATCAGTGAATACTGTTTCCAAGGAAGGAGGGTCTGCAACAATGCTTAAGTAGGTGGTACGTATCAAAGTAATAGCTACATGGAGGGCAGAACCAAGATTTCCCAGCAGAACATTGCCCAAAGCATCGCACTGCCTGCACAAGCCTGCTTTTTTCCCACAGTGGATCCTGTGCCAGGTGTTCCCCTGTGAGGTACACGCATCCGGCCACCCACGTGATGTAAAAGAAAGTGTGATTCATCGGACCATCAGATTGACTTCTTTTGCTCCATGGTCCAGTTCTGATATTCATCTGTCCACTGTTGGTGCTTTCCTTGGTGAACAGGGGGCAGTATGGGCATCCTGCCTGGTCTGCAGCTATGCAGCTCCATACGCAACAAACTGTGATGCACTGTGTGTTCTGACACCATCAGAACCAACATTAACTGTTTAGGTAGTTTGAGCTGCAGTAGCTCATCTGTTGGCCACACGGGCTTACCTTTGTTCCCCATGAGCATTAATGAGTCTTGACCGTCCACAATCCTGTCACTGACTCACCACTGTTCCTTCCTTGGACCACTTTTGATAGATACTGACCACAGCAGACCAGGAACATCAGCTTGTCAAACTCCTCAGATAATTACACTTGCACATTTTTCCTGCTTCTAAGAAATCAACTTTTAGAACAAAATGTTCACTTACTCTCTGACAGCTGCCATGATGAAGAGATAATCAGTAATATTTACTTCACATGTCAGTGCTTGGTGTATATATTTATATACATATAGCTATAGGTATGTGTTCAGATATACATCCATATTTTTGTGGGTGGTAATTGTGCGGATAAACATATGTATCAGGATGATGATCATCACCCTTCATATTCCTTGTTACTTATTTAAAATCCCGCCATCTGTCTACCCCTTTATCCTGTCAGGACAAGCTGTGTTTCAGCTTGTCCTGTTTTCATTGTTGTGTGTCTTTGTCCTGTGCGGTTGTTGCTTTTTTCAAAATCAAATGTATAACATAAACCTTTTGAATCAAAGCTAAAGTCTACACAACCAAAAATTAATTTAAAAATACATATGCTTCCAGTTAAACCATACAAAGGATGAAAAACATGATCGATGCTCAAACAGCGCACGGGGATAGAGATGCTCACTTTTATACCTGAGGCACTCTGAACTGGCACACGCCCTGACAACCAGCGAGGTATGATCAGGTACAACAGCAATTATTTGTCCCAGGATGATGTCATTTCCTCTCTCCAGCTCACGCTATAAAAAGGGTGCTGTTGCGGCGAGGTCTTGGTGGAGAGACCGGAGAGGACGGAGGCTGTCGGGTCACCGATGCTGCAGAAAATCTAGCTCTCCAGAAATACCGAAAGGCGGCTAAGTTTTGTTCAGAATGCGTCCCTAATTCACCGACTTTGATTTACAGGGAAGAAACCTAACCTTCTGATAAAAGCTTCGCTATTTTTTATTATTCCTGGAGAGCTACTTCGCCTCGTTTCCAAACATGATCGGGAGAGGACTGTTCCTTTTGACAATCCTGTCTAGCTGCGGTAAGAAAAAGAACAGACAGCTAAACCTTGATGAAGTTGAGCGATATGAAGACACAGACGGTTGGTTGAAGGAAATCTGCATTAAGTATTGTGACTGCCGGGGTTCCGCACCGAGGACAGCGACAAGCGCATCTTTAATTGCAATGAATTCACCTGCGCCTTTGGCACAATTATTCTCGTTACTAAAACAACCAGAGGCTTGTAGTAACACAGCGAGTGAGGAAAGAAAAGCGCACACGCACACACACACGCACACAAAGGAGCTGTAGGGATTATGAAAAGCATGTGAACAAATAAACATGCATGATTTTCTTTTCTCTCTGTGTTCTTGTTCTCTTGCAGTCCTTTCATTGCCAGTGACTTCGAGTCAGCTGGAGAATGAGGACGTAAAGGTAAATATTTTCTTATTGTTTTTGGTAACATTTTCTATTCTAATATTAGTTTTATTGGAGCAACAGAAAAGCAAAAAGCAAAAAAGAAACTAGTACAGGTTAGTGTTAACCTTCTTAAATCGATACTTCAGGGATATTCTTCTTGTCAGTATGACAAATAATACAAATCCACTGCATTGCCTTCTAGCTGCTCTCCAGCTGCACTCTTAAGGCACGCAGTGATTAGAAATGTTTAATCCCAATAATTTAAAGCTTTAAGCACCTTCATTGTGAGGCAAACCCACATTTGCCTTTGTAAAAATCAATAGAAAGCAATTTGAGAGCAATGGAGAGCCTTGACCTCCATGATTTTGAGGATGCTAAATCCACTGACAGAGAGGGAGGGAGGGAGAGAGAGCTTTCCAGAATAAGGTTTGGAGAGACAAGACTGCAAAAGGGAAATGTGGATCACTTCAAAGGTCTTTTGTGAAGAAGCTGGGCACCTTTAAAAAAAAAAAAAAAAAAAAGATTGTGAAAAATTATGTATGGATGTAGTATTGGCGCAATGGGAGTTGAAATAATTTTGGTCCCTCATCTAAAGAGATTTATATCTTTCAATTAGTGGCTAAGTTAGCACACAAGCTGCATTCAAAGAGTCTCAGACTCATATGCTGCTTTTGATTCAGTTTAATTCATCTTGCTTGCAACAGCAGCTTGTTTTACTGTAATTCTCACTTTTTTTTGGGATCATTTGGGGACTGTCTCTCCTCTGATTCTGGATTGTGTGCATCCACAGGTGATGAAATGCATCGTGGAGGCGCTGGCAGATGTCCTATCGAGGCCACACCCCATGCCTGTCAGTCAGGAGTGTTTGGCCACACTGAAGACAGGTAAGCAAAAGAAGGAAGACAGTTCAGCAACACTGAGCATAATCAAATGTCCTTTATTATTAAAAGGGGCTGTTAGCATGGCTCAGTGCTGCAAACAACTACATTGATAGCTTAAATTAGCACAGGCAACATGCACGTAAAAAATGAGTTATTAATGAAAAAGAATTGATTTTGCAATTACGTGTTAGAATATTACCTAAAACTGAAGCATGTCGCTTCTTCTACTGCACACAGGCTGCACACACATAAGGACTGTAAGATAACCCACAGTCTGGCTATTATCTAGTCCCATCTAAAAACACCAATAAAACTTTGATTTTCACATAAAAACATTTCCCAGACTGTTGGATGGTGTTCTCCTCTCTGCTGACCTTTTCTTAACATCCTCATATCTTAAACATGCTGCAGAAACACAGTGCGTTTCCTTCATATTGCCCCATCGCGGCAGTGTTTTAGGTTTTAGTTTTACATTCCATTAATCTGAGGGTCTAATCAGCTATAATGTATTTTCCCCTCTGTTGCCAAGTGCTTGCTCATCACAAAACTGATGGCTCTCTTAATCTGACTATGCTAAATGCCTTGGGATATCATATTTTCTGATTTGGCCCCATGGGAATAAAATCAAAAATGGATGTATGTTTACATCATTTCTAACCTTTACCGATTTGCGAGGGCACTGGTAGAGGTCGCTCCCTGTTTATAGATTTATACAGATTTCCCTGGTCAGTTATTATCATCATCCCCACCCTCACAGCTGTCATTCCCATATAAAAGAGCGGATTAAGAGGCCAGGCCTTGCTGGAAAAGTGCTGTATTTTAGAAGAAATCCACCGTTCTCTCGTAACGCGTGCATAGCGCTCTGATCATAAGGTTAATGGATTGATGCAGTGAATGCTGGGTAAAAGTCTGCTGCAGAGTGTTTTATTCAGAGAGGTCACTAGGACTCGGTAAAGACGATTCAGTTACATAGATGGTGTTTTACCTTGATGTCGTCCTTGTATAAAAAAAAACACACACACACAAAAAAAATCGATCACAGCCTTACTCATCGAGCGTTTGCTACTGAGCGGGTGCTGTGAGCGGGAAACTGTACACCACCGTAGGGGATGGAAAGAAAGGAGAATGGAGAGGAGGAGTAAAAGGAAAAGAGAGATAACTGATTGATACAAGAACATGATACAGTACAGTGTCTCTTGCTCCTGCTGCTGCATGCTATATGCAGTGCTGTTTGTGGGTCAGCAGAAAGTCCAAGTGCTCGCTTGCTGCTGTGGGAGTCTCTGTGGGCCAAATGATTAATTGTGCTCTTGCTTTGAAAGCAGTAAATTCCAGGGCAATTAACTCTGATGAATCCACAAAAACGTGTCTCTGAATCCTTTGAAAACAGTGAAAAGGGAAAGATGTACACCTGTGATTTACCCCCTACAGCATCAATTCCCTGCCTTTTATCTGCTATTTCTTTTTCTTCTTCTTCACTGTTATGTTTGCATTTTAATGTGTGTGTGTGTGTGCAGATGACCGACTTGTTACTATCCTTCGTCATCAAAACTTTCTGAAGGAGATGCAGGAGATCGCTGCTCAAGGTGAGTCACGGATTACTCATCTCGTTTACGTGTGCATGAAGATAAGAATGATGGAAGGCTCGAGCGACTCATTTTCATTTAAGGTGGTCGGGGGAGAGCTGATACGCCTACAGCAGCAGCACCGACCCTTCAGGCTACAGATGATGTCCCTGGTGAGCTGGACCTTCCTATACATCATGTGGTTATGCTTCTTATTTTTTATGGCGTATCTAATCGGTGGGTTAAATGCAGCAGCTGTGACAGTGATGTATAGTTTCCATTATTTATGTTTTTCAGCAAAGTCGCGCTAAAAACACATCAAAAGTGCTGAGGTAGATTTAACTTCTGCTGAGGCTCTGTGAGGGAAATAAATCAGAACATGTATGACGTCCTTCCACATAACAGCATACCTAGATTTTTTTTTTTTTTTTTTTTTTTAAATCAGTGCTAGTACCAAAGTCAATCACACAATGGTAAGGTGGGAAGGAAAAACAAGAATAGCAATTTGAATGTGGTCAAAGAAGAAGATAATGGGCTTTGTTTTTTTTGTTTTTTAAATTGTCTGGGTTACATATGCCTCCTACTGTCAATCAAAAACATGGGGGTAACAACAATAAACCCCATAATAAACTGTAGTACTTTTGTGTAAGCGCCTTCTTTTAACATCACTAGAAAATCAATTTCTTCTAGTAAATTAAATCCCCACTCTCCCCTATTTTCAGATCGATCCATGTTGGAGGCTTTAGGAGGCCCCAGCGAACGATCTATCCTGTCCAAGAGGACGGGAGCTGGAAAAGATGAAAAGGAAGCAGGCATGGAAGACGGCGAGTTGCAGGGGGACAATGAAGCTGAAGAAGTGCAGGTGAAACGGGAGAGTGATGAAAGCCCGGGAAGCCACGTCTCTGAGTCTGCAGAGGAGTGGCGGGAGGGCGAGGATGAAAAGAGGGAGGAAGATGAAGAAGGCTATGACAAGAAGCGAGCAGAGGAGATTTCAGAAGAGGAGAGCAAAGGCAAGCACACATTTCCTGGTCCTTCTTTGAAATTTATGTGTTATAAAGTAAAAGTAGCATAAGGAAATTGGAAAAGGAGATCGAGAGTTTGGCATCTAAAGATGCAGTCGAGTTTTTTATTTTGATAACACAGGCCACTCAAAGCAAATGAAAAGATGTAACATTAATGGTAGAAGCAGGATCTTAAGACAGAGAGAGCGGTGAAACAAAAACTGCCTTGTAAATGGAAACTGCTTGCTATCTCAGGGCTGGCTGATTGATGGAAGCACTTCCATCTACATGATGAATCTCAGCCCCCTCACTCGCAGGGGAGCGAGGCCAGCACGGCTGGCAAAATGACAGCTCGTCAACAGGAATGAATGAGTAGCTCACTGTTGGAAAATTCAAGCGCTCGGTTACAACTGCAGTCATCTCGCCGTACTCTCTAAAGTTATCAAGACTGCAATCAGCTCGTTCTATCTCTGCAATGTTCAACAGAGAAATTGTTTTATTTTGAGTACAATGAAATAGTGATACTGATTCTGCAAAATGAAGCTTCAGCCAAGTCATCTGATCGCTTCAGCCATGCTGATAATTCCCATAAAGCATTGCTAGCACTACTGAGGTCCAGTGCTGCCAGCTGGCAAGAAATATTTCATTACAAGAAGTGGAATCTTGCTGATGGTGGAGACTTTTCTGGCAGCGGCCTAGCAGAGGTGTTTCAGTGAGAAAAATAATAAAAATAAATCTTATTCTTTTCATATTCCCAGATGATGGATCGGATGAGAAGAGAGACGCACGCAGAAAGAAATCAAAAGACGAAACATCCGATGAAGAGGAAGAGATGACCAAGAGGCTCTCACTCTTCCATAAAAACAAGGGCAAAGAGGAAGGACGTCAGGAGGAGACAAAGCGAGGGAACAGGGAGAGCTTACAGCAGTGGACCAAGGCAACCAAGCCTTTGCTGCTGAAGAAGAAAGCAGCCACAAAGGAGGAGCAACATGAAGTGCCTCATCATTCAAAAGAGATAGCGGAGGAAAAGGAGGAGAAGAAAAGAAATGCTCAGAAGAGTCCAGAGGAGAAGGAGCTGCAGATGATTGCTCGAAGAGCACCGGAGGAGAGGAGGGGGTTGGAGGAAGAAGGGAGCGCCAGCAGAAAGTCAGAGGTGCTCGTTCCCCTTCTTTTGTGAGATTCACGGTCTGAGAAACAAAAATAAAAAGTGCTAAATCGCTTAAAGGAATCTTTCCACATGCCTAGGAGATATAGCAAGCCACAACTTGGCTTAAAATAAAAACTGGAAATTGTTTTTATATAACCTCCAATAAAACCGCTAATTAATAATGACACAAACAAGAACACCGAGAGCATAAAGAGGATACTTAAACTACTTAAAAGTTTTATGATGTTTTTATTACAACATGGTGACGTCAGCCTGTTACAGCATCGCTGTGGCATTGTAAGGTGACGTGCTGGAAAAATAAAGAGTCCAAACATATTGTTGTAAAGCTGATAAGACAAGATATAAAAAAATATGTTTAAAGTTATACTGATTTTTTTACATTTGGTGTGAGCTTGACTACGACATAACTTTCACCAAAGTGAAATCATCTCAAGCTGTTATTGGGTGTCTTCCATCAAACAAAATGTGAACATTAAATCTTGAAAACTGTGGACGCTAGACTGCTAACAAACAGACAAACAAACAACCGATTACGTACTCCCTCCATTTTGGGGGTAAAACAACAAGGAGTGTTTGATTATCTTTTTGGGAGTTAAACCATAGATCTTAGAGATGGACATCTCCGTTCTGTGTTGTTCAGCTATAAGAGTATACCAAAGAACATCATGTCGCATTCAATAAGCTGTGAAACCAGTGATTGAGACCACAGATGCATCAGAAAACTTGATCAAAGGAACCAAAGTCTAGATTTCCATCAGATATCTGCCCAACCAGACTTCTTTTTGAAATCACAGGGGTCGCCCCCTGCTGGCCATTAGAAAGAATGCAGAATGTTCCTCTTAGAACTAGGAGTTGCATCCATCTTTGATATACAGTGTATGGCTGTTTCTAGTCTAATGATACATTCATATTTAGATATGAGGGATTTCTCTCAGCAAGTAAGAAGGAAATCCTTCCTGAATGCAATGAAATTGTTCCTCAGGATGTTTTACCTGTTTGCTTCTAAAGCAGGATTCTTCCTACAGCTTGACTCCCTGCAATATCTTGAAAGGAAGCTATTTACACTGCAATAGCCTTGATGGATGCAAACTGCAACACAGTTGTTATTAAATTGAAGGTAAAGGATGCCATTCTGGACGTTATCTGCGCTCTCTCTAATAGATAGGACATTCGAGCCACGAATAAATATGATTGTTTGCACTGCTGGTGTCCCTTCTCTCACACGCTGCCTTCTCATTATACCTGCAGGAGCCTGAGATTGAAAGTCTGGCAGCCATCGAGTCAGAGCTTGAAAATGTTGCCCTGAAACTCCATGAGCTGCGGCGAGGCTGAGAGAAATCGAAAGGGGGAGAGAGAGAGAGAGAGGGAGAGAGAGAGATTGGAACAAAGTTTGACACCGCAACCTCCTCTGCCTCCTCGTCCTCCTCCGCTTTACCAGCTGCCTGGTTTCCACAGAGCGTGTGAATGTGTGACAAGATTTTTGTCTTTCCGCTATTTTTCCTGAGGAGGCCCGACCGCCGCAGCCTCACTCGTGACGTTCACATAGAGTAGCATACAGTAGATGCACATTGCAGCTAGACGTGCATACTAACAACACACAAGTGCGCGCGTACCGTGCATTTGCGTGCGTAACATTTCAGAAGATTTCCGAAGAAAGGCGACTTGTTCAGCTTCATTTTCTCCGACAATCATGTCTCTGTTTCTGTAAACGTATCTCTTCTGCTTTTTAGATTATCTCAACGGTGCGCACTGATTCATTGTGAAAGGTTAAGGCAAATCCAGGTATACACCTACAAGGTGAGGTTGTACAGTAATGGCATGTATACATGTACAAAGCTCTTTCTGGAATGCGCATTTACTTACAAAGTTAAAGATAGAGAAGACTTAGATGATTGTCATAGATGCAGTTGATGCAAATCAAGCCAAGGCAATAAGTGATTTTTAGCGGATTAATGTCTGGGGTGTGATCTGTACTGAATTTATGTAAGAAAATCAATAAATTGAATAGTTTATCTGGAATTCTCTATTTGGTGACTGTTTTTCATGCCTCTAAAGTCAGCTTATTATTAACATATTAAAGGGAGAGTATTAAGAGTCATTACAGGACCATCACACTGTATAGATTGATCTACACAACCCACACAAACCTATAGGATCCACTGCAAACTTAAATTACAAGTGTAGATACAGTCTGTGCTTGCTTGTGGGCGACAACGCTGACAACATGAATCATCAGCATGACACACAGGCTGTTGACACATTCTTTTTCAACGGGCAATTTAACCTTTGTTTTGGCAGCAATATGAAAATTCTTTGGTTGTTACTATTAAGAAGAAAATATCTAGAGTAGATATTATCATACAGTGTTAGCTGGGTTTTTTTTAAATGCTGCATTTTAACAGCAATATGTCAAGAGCTGCCGAGCGAAACATGGACTGGAAGGAGTCAAGAACACAATGTGGGCAGTGGAGAAACTCGAGTAAATATAGCTACTTTAGGCATGACTCGAAATTGAATCATGTACAGTCAGACAAATGCAGTCTTGGAAAGCCTGAATACTGCATCTGAAGGTAGGTTTTGCACAGAAAATTCAACAGAAAAATTTAGTTACTGAACATAATCCGAGATCACAGATAACAGTGACAATGGGGATAGTGTTTACTGGATATTTTGTATTAGTTATATTTGGAACTTTGCATCTCTACACTATTCAGCCAGCTGTTACAAATATAGTTCAGGGTTTTTAAGGTTGTGAAAGGGCACCAGATGGCAGCATTAGACCATCTCTTACCTCTTTTTTTCAAAGGCGAGAAACGCAACAGCATGATTAAAATGCACAATGGTCATGTTTGCATGGACTCTTTTCCATTTTCCTTTATGTGTGTTACAAAAATAACTAGAAAACACATGAATAAATGCATATGCCATTAAACTTAAAACATCCTCTCTTATATTTGTCTGCTTTTATGTACATAATTTAATAGCATGACACACAGCTTTCTTGAGTGCTTGCACTGCACCATGTTGCATAAAACCAGCACGAATATGTAAGGCATCCATGTCGTAGATAAATGGAGGGATTTTTATAGATTACTTCAATTAGCTAAACAAAGACATCCTTTATGTTGAACGCCTCTTTAAATCACTTGAGCCTGAAGGCCTGCTCCGATGACTGAGGCTATTTTTTTTTCTGAGTGAGTGATGCACGAGTTCATATGGTGTCAAAACCTAACAGTTTAGCAGAGCTACGGTTAAATGTGCTTTCAAATGTCGGCTGAAAGCCAAGAGCTAATGAAGCCGTTGTGGAGCTGGATCTCAGTCTCGGATCAAAGTTAAAGACAGACCAGTTCATGTTTGTATAAAAAATATAAGATTTTATTTCCAGCTACAAAGTCAAACATGTAACATTTTTGTCACACTTCTCAATAAAATAGTAAAAAATAACCAAAAATACACCACTGATACATTTTGAAGCACAGAAAACATTTTGGCTTTTTAAATTAACTTAAACTGTACACATATATACAAAGTATATACATCAGTATTTTTTTAAAGGAATGAAATTACAATTCTTCCAGTCTCTTCTTCTTCTATTTTTGTACAAAATAGACATTTTGTTCCTGTAGATGCTTTTTTCCCCCTCCTTCTGACCTGAATCAGTAATAGTCAAAATGTTTTTTTTCTTCTTTTCTCAGTGCCGTGGCAAAGCCCACTGTACTCCATTATCTAACCCTAAACTCAGCATGCTGCTTGCTTTCTCATCCAGGGCAGAAACTCTGACCTTTCCTCTACTCTGTAAGCACAGTGAAAAGCGTACACACAGACAAGGCTAAAATTTAGACACGCACACACACAGACACACACATACAAGGACACATTCAGACCTGTTTGGACAGGGAAACACTGGCCTGCTGTGGACTGCATGCTCCCTCTACAGCTGCTTAGAGTTTACAGGTCTGGTCTTGGACTGGGAGGGTGGAGGGACTTATTAGACACCTCATTTAGAGAGGAGGTCAACGTTTAGATAAGGTATAAAATGCACACAGTAAAATGGACGGGTTTGTAAAAAGGCTTTCAAGGGAAATGGGCGGAAACCTGACAGCAGGTTTGTCAAAAAAAAAAAAGAAGTTATAGTGCAGGGATCTTTTGGAGCTGCTAAGCAACCCTCTGTCTGAGTCTATGAGGCTGATGTTCATCAGCTGTACAAAACATACAGGCACTAAGACGAGCGCCTGGGCTACTTTTACAATGAGAAAATGGCAAAATAAAACATGATAAACATATATACTGAGCTGCAAAATGAGATGGAGTTGTGTTTGTTTTCAAGTCAAAAGCGCCTATCGTCCAGGAGCGGCTCACGCCATGTCTCCCATCATCTTCTTGTAATACATGGATTCGAAGATGTCGTTCTCCCCGGGGCAGTTGTAGTGGCAGGCACAGGACTTGATGAACATCATGTGCTTCTTCATGACTTCTCCATCAGGGCATTTGAACTCCATGGGCAGGGTGGTGGTCCTGTGTGGGGTGCAGCAGCGGCCGTCCAGGCAGACGCCGCAGAACTTTGGCCTGTAGGACTTGGTGGTGGTGCAGCCAGAGATCTCAAACTTCATGGGTTTGGAGACTCTCGGAGTACGGATGCACTTTTTCCCTTTCTACAGGAGGAAAAAAAGAGGAAAGAGCAACTTCAGCAGGGTTTCTTTTACCGATATGCCCAAAGGTCACGAGTGTGGTGCTGTTTAACGAGAACTCACCCTAATGCTCTGCTCCAGCTGAGACTCGCATGGTCTCACCATGCACAGCCGGGTCTGTTTTTCTAGGCGGCATTCACGGTTATCGTTGGTGACCCTGGTAGATACTCCCAGGCCGCATGTCTTCGAGCAGGCGCTCCATTCAGTCGTCTGAACCAGGCAGTTCTCTCTCATCATAAAAGGATCTGGGCCATAGGTCTCCTCCTTCCTGTATGCTGTAAACACAGGAGGAAACGCTGGGTTAGAAAAACTGTGCTAATTATGCTGTAACCTGCTGTAGCCTTGTGTTCTTCAAAAACAGACACTTACCAGACAAAACAGGGCCCATGAAGCTTTTTGTGGTGGGAGTTTCATTCTCCTTTGTGTCGAAAGAACCACATTCCCACTCCTCACAACACTTTCCAGGCACTTTCACACGCCTTGGGTTGGGGCAGTCTGGGCTGGGCAGCCGGATGTCCATGGAGCAAAGAGGCACACAACCGATGGCTCCGTCCAGACAGGTACACTGGTACTTGCAGCTGCTCTGGAAAGTCTCTCCACTCCTGTACACCGTTCCGCCAAACACACAAGTGGCTCCGTCTCGAGCTGTCAAGTAGAATTTGCAAGAGAAGGGTCATGATTTGCTTCATACATTGGATTTATTGCAGACGTCATAGAAAAGATCAGCCATGAGTGGCACACCTGTGCAAACTCCTATGCGTCTGTTGTTTGGAGCTCCGAAGTCACAGTAGAGGCCTTTGTGCGGGTCACAGACGTCTTTCTCAGTGCAGAGCTCCCCCATCTGTTTGGCACACACCCTGCAGCAGCCACAGCCATCCAGCACCAGGCTGACACCTGGGGGGCACTGAGGAGGGGTGGACGGGCACGAACACTGGCCGCTGCACTCCTGACCTGCAGCCTGAAAACAGGCACACACACAGACACATTCTCTGGTAAATATCATGCCCACGTTGTGTGCTAGAAACACAGACACACATCCAACACACTGGCTCTTAAGACAAGTTTAAAGCACTGGCTTCACCATTCAAGTCCAGCTAAAGCCAAAGCCTACACCAAAACACTAAAATGAATTATTTTTTTCTGACTTACCATGTAGGAAAGCATGATGCACAGCAGAGGCAGCAAAATCATTTTCTTCATCTCAGCAACCATCTTCTCTTGTCTTTAGTAATTAATTTAGATTCTTCCAAAAACACCTTCTCGGAAAAAGTCGTCCTTTAGCGTCAGAGTTTTGAGCTTGAGAAACTTTTCTGATCAAATTGATCTCTTGTCTTGTTCCCAACTGCTGCTCCGGCTCACTGTCTTTTTTATTTTTCCTTTCTTGGTGAAAGCTAGAGTTTAGCTTCGGTAGAAGAGTTGATCTGAGTTCTGACTGCAGAGTGGAGCCTCCTTTATACCCGCTGGCCCTCGCAGCACGTCACTGGGGGCTGAATGGAGAGCCAGCCCTGGACAAACATGGACATACTTGGCATTCTTTCCTCGCTTCCTGCCCCCCACTCCAGACATCCCACATTCCTGCTGTCTGAAGGCAAGGCTCTGCTGCTCGGCCAAACAACACCGTCTCTCTCTCAGAGCACCTTTCATCTGGATTGGGAGGTTAAGTCTGGTTACAGTCCTGAGACCCCACACTGGGAATTCCTAAAGACTGACTTCACAAACAGACAGCCAGTACCTATAAATATTAATTTTTCAAAAAGAAAGAAAAGGGGAAAGGCAGCAACAGTTCAAAAGTGAACCCTCAAATAACTTGATGAGGAGGAAGGACAGTGGAAATAAAACAGGTAGAAGCTCATAAGCAGAAACATACAATAATTAAACAAACTCCAAGAAGTTTAATATGTGGTTAAAACTTTAAGCCCACAACAGCATTCCTCAGCCCTGGCTTCAAAGGCACATGACAGCATGTACTTTAGTACGTTAACAGCAAGCGGTTAGTGAAAGGAAATTCATTTGAGTCAATAACTTGAGCTGGTTATTTGTCAAGGTGCTTGTTCCAGCACAGAGACCTGGCAGCTGTTGTCTAGAGACTTTGTCTTCTATGCCCATGTGGTTATTTCTGAGACACTGCAGCGGCATTCTTGTGCACTGACATCAGTGGCTGGACTGCAGATTTGATTATTAGCTACTCTTTTAAACACATTATCATTAAGAACTCATTACCGTGAATGAAGCATTTTGTTTCTGAATCCCTCCTCATGTGCTGTACGTGATATACCTGACCTGATTCCCTCCAGACTCTCTCAGTGAATTTGTTCTGCAGATAGAGACTCATCCGAATGTGGAGCAACTCAGAGAGGTTTCTTTGCTTGAGTAACAGTGCCAGTTCCAAAGTACAGAAATAACTGATTATGAGTAAAAGTTGTGATTTTTTTAAAAGTATTACCGGCTTATTATTATTGAAAATTTGCCCTTTGTGCTAATAATGGCAACTGTCAGTGACAGAACCTGCAGTTCCACATATAACCACATGAGGCTGACACCAAGAGCAGTTCAGCATGGTGGAGGGGTGGTGAGCACCTCACATCAGGAAGGTCCTGAATGTCAATACAGGACTGGGCCTTTTTGTGTGGAGTTGCATATATGCATGTTCTCCCTGTGTCTGCGTGGGTTTTCTGCAGGATCTGCAGGTTTTCTGCCATCTTCCTCCCAAAGAAGTGCATGAGGTTAGGTTAATTAGGATTTTTAATTTGGCTGTGAATGTGAATCATTGCTTATCTCTATGTTAGCCCTGCAACAGGCTGGTGAACATTTCTGTACTTTGCTTTGCTTCATTGGCCAGTAAAGATAGTGGATGCATAGTCTTCACAACAGGTTTTCGGGCTTTCAAAGGTTCTTTGGAGATTGGGTGCTTTTTCACTATTATCAATCCATTCTTTGTACCTGACTGTTTTATGAGGAAAAAATACACAAGTACAACAAGGGCACCAAACTCAATAGCTGAACCAGTGTTGTGTCTACACATAACAGACAACCAATTTTATATTCTATCTTCAGGCACTTTGTTACTAGCAGCTTCAAAATGCATCATTCAGTCCCATCTCTTACATTGTTGAATCTGCAAAATATTCCACACATAACACAGTTTGACAACCATGAAATAGTAAAATTTTTAGCCAACAAGGTGATTCTCAAAGCTCTAGTAGCTGAAAACTTGCCGTATCTTGGTATGATGTGCAGTGTGTTCTTAACAAAATTTGAGGAAAAGGACCTAAGAGATGCATATGGCCCTTCTGGTGATTCATTCATGATTCATTTAAAACTCTTCAGAGATGCTCTCAGTGGAAGTGGAAGTGGTTCTGAAGGAAATCATACACAGAGAAGTGTCAAGTTACCTAAGAACCAAACTGAAAATCAGTGTAAAAAGGTCTCTAATTTTCATGCTTTTGGTAAAAAAGAATCAACAAATATTAAAATAATCAACAAGATGTACAGAGGTGGTCAGGAGAAGTACAACAATGAGTGTCTACAGCCATCTGTAAAACACGGTGGAGGCTCTATCAGGATTTGGGATTGCATTTCACCCAGAGCATTTTGATCCACCATGCAATACCATCTGGAAGGTGATTGTCAACAGATTCATTTTTCAGCATGACAGTGATCCCAAACACACTGCTAATGCAATAAAAGCATACCTGGATGGAAAAACACACAATGGAACACAGTCAGTGATGGACTGGTTTCCCCGGAGTCCAGACCTCATCATTTTTTAAGCACTGTGGGATCATCTTGAAAGAGAACAGAACAAAAGGCAGCCAACATCCAAAGAAGAGCTTTAAATGTCTTTTAAGAAGCCTGGAGAACTACTCCTGAAGACTACTGAAATACAAACATGAAAAGAAGGTTTGCCTAAGAGAGTTCAGGCTGAGTTAATTATGATTTTCCTAGCAAAATATCTAGAAATGATGGACGGTTAAAGACTTTTGCATGGCACTTTTTATTTTACCCTTGTCAACTACATTAGGACTTAACATTATCCATGTCTAGGAGTGAGTGGGCCAGTAAGTGGTAATTAGTAGGTATCAGACCCATAGAGTCCCTGAATGCACCTTGCTAACCTATACAGGTGATAAACACAGCCTGTTAATATTGTGGCAAAAGTGGCAAAAGTGACTTAGTTACTGTCACTGTTTTTGCTTTGTTATTTAAAAAGATAGAAAGTTTTTACACCACGGCTAAATCTAAATTTATCTGGCAACCTGGCCAATATTCATCAAACAGTTAAAAGAATGCATCCAGTGTACATCCTGCTCATTATCCTAATGGTCAGTTTTCTGAGTTACCTGAGCTGAATAAGCAGCTCAGCCAAGGTATGCAGGACAAGTATTAAGGGAACAAAGACTAATGTTCTCAGTCCAAGTGGCACTTCCCGAAATGGATGTTTGTTGATTTGAGTCTTAGGCGGCTTTTCTTACTTCCCGAAAGACAACATTTTTCAGAGGATTCTGAAAAGGCCGGAGATTTTGTTTCACATCTGACAAGAAGTTTTGACTGCATTTGGTCTTAGTCAGGATAAATGATGATTACAAATCCTGACTGCAGTGAAAGTGCAGCCTGGCCCACGAAGACCCATGAGGTAAATACGAGACGAACAAAGGCTTCTCACCTGCCTAATGAGGTTTAGTCTATGAGAAACTTGAAAGGCCAGGTGTGCCATGTCCCTGGCCAGGCTTATTTTATTACATCAAACCCCAAAGTGGAGATTGCAGGAAAGGGCCGAGACGGAGGTTTGTGTATTTTTTTTCTTTTTTTTCAAAAAAAAAAGGGGGGATCACACACCAGGCTAGACTCTTCTGAAAGGCCGCCCTGCTCCTGCTCCAGCCAGCGAATCGGAAATGAAAAACTCCCAGAGAAACCTGGAGCTGAAAGAATGTGAGTGAGAAAGCCAGCAGACTGGGCTGTTACTACAGAGGAAGTTTCCCCATATAAGGGCGTCTGCTCTTTTCCTAATAAGGATATGTTCTCTCTCTGTGCTGGCTCAGTACAGTAGGGACTCCTGGACCACAGTTGTGAGAGAAAGTGTGGTGTGTGTATGAGTCTCTGGTCTGTTTAAACAGACCAGAAACAGTGTGTGTGTGTGTGTGTGTGTGTGTGTGTGTGTGTGTGTGTGTGTGTGTGTGTGTGTGTGTTGTCAGTCATTACAGCCTCAGGACCTAAATTCAAGTTCAGGGATATCTGAAGGAAACAGCTTGATGGAGAAATAGACTCCTGCCACAAACAACACTCTGACTGACATTGTTATCTTGTTATCTGACGTGCGGAGTAATCTAGAGTCTGTCAGGCTGATTCATGCGTCACAGGCAGTTTTTAAGCTGCTTTTTAGAAATGTGGTTTGAAGATGTTTGCAGTTGTAACAAACGTACAATGAATGAATGCTGCTTCGTTTAAGGTCAGCTGTGTCCTGGACAGCCACCGTAACCCTGGGCCTAGGTTAGGAAACTTATCTTTCTGGATGTTGTTATGATGCTGTCACAGCGAGCGCTCACTAACTGTGGCCTGTCAGCTTCAGGAATCTTTTTTCGTTCTGAATAACAGCAGGCCAACTGGCTGCGTTCTCCCTGTTTTGCAGATTTGGATGTGTGGACGTGATGGCTGTGGTGGCCAAAGGAAACATATGGCTCTGTGTGTGGCAGGCTCAGATATGTCAGGGCTAAGTATAGACTGAGATATTTGCCTCGGAGAGTTGGTTAGAATCCATAATGGAGCTGTGGTGGTGTTACAGGGGAGTCTGGAGAGCTTTGTACTTTTTAGCACCACTGTTATTAAACATGTCTGTATGCTAACTGACAATTTTACACAGTGGAAAAATCTGTTGTTTAGTTCACTAGTTTACTTTTGATTGTTATAGCTGGAGTGAATGTTAGATGTTAAATAACTCACCAACTACTTTGCTAGAACTAGGTTGGACCCTCCTTTGCCTTCTGAAAAACTTTAAATCATGCCACACAGCTAGGTGCTGGAAACATCCCTCAGAGATTCTGGATCGTGTTGACATGATAGGACCACAGAGTTACTTTACATCCATAATGGGAAACTCCAGTCCCACCAAAGTGTTCTCTATTGGATTCTGCCATCAGAAGCCATCAGAGGATATGTACAACGTGGTCATAAACTAATGGGCCCAGTCAGCAAGAACACTCAGGTAGTGTTTAAATGATGCTCAGTTGGTATTAATGGCTCTAAAGAGTGCAAAAAATCCAAATTTCACACAAGAAATTGAAACTCGTGAGACCAGGCAACGTTTTTCTAATCTTCTGTTGTGCAATTTTGGAGAGCCCAAAATAATGTGGTTTACATGACACTTAATTTCTTTAGCAACATCCGACTCCTGCTTTAAGTGAAACTAGCATATCTTCAGTTATGTCTGCCTCATATCTGACTCTTGCTGTCAAACTTCCCACTGTGTTTGGATGCTAGTTGCTATTTTATGATGCTGATCAGAGTGACGAGAGTGAACCAAAACTGCCAGGTACTGTAGATAAAGATCAAAATAACCCTTTGCACATCCAGCCTCACAATTAGACTCAACTTTAGCCATGACATCACATAAGATCATGTGGCCTGTGTAGTAATTTGAGGTCAAGGCCTGCCTCTTACAGTCCAGATTTACTCTAGTCGCCGCTTGCTCGTTATAGCCTCATTACGTTCGTGCTTCATTCATTCTTACTGTGTGACATCACAAGGCAGCAGAAGCATGTCAGCTGGGAGCTCACCAACTTTAGGATCTGCGGCGATGACAGACTCAGTGTCTGACCACGCTACATTTTCATACGCCTACGTCAGGTTCTGGGAACAACGCTTTCCTCATTTAGCCGCCTCTGGAAAGTGGAAATAATTCCCAGTTTTCTTAAACACCTCATATGTGTGTTCTATCACACCACGGTTGATGACTTCATAGCTGGTGCTGACGACACAGAGCAGGCCTCTGTGTCCCGTGGGGCATCTCCTCACCTTTTCCAAGCTTCGCGGACACTGTCTGCATTCAGCACCACTGCAGTCATAGTAGGCCTTCCCAGCACTTTCAAAGTTAAACAGGAATATAAAAACCAAAATTAGCAGTCGCACAAAACATTCTGTCCTGAGGTTTCACTTTTGTTCCGAACCAGGTCAGATACACTACGAACACCTTCAGTACACACATTGCACCTAAAAGCGTCGGCCTTCAGTTTGCTTTTATGTACTTTCCATTTCTTGCTTGTTTAAAAAAAGTGCATGAGGTTTAGTAGATGCATTTATCCAAGCAGTGCAGAAGTACTTAGTGGACTTTATTGCTGCACCCTGTTGCCAGTTTGTTAGATACACCTAATTAAAACTAATGCATGCTATTACAGCCGTCATGAAGGTCAGAGTTAGCTTTTGTTCTGATTTATGCTCACTTTATAAATGTGCATCTATACGCATATGCTGGCAAATCCAGTATGTTTTTCCCAAACTTTGTCCACATTTCAGGCTGTAGTTGTGTTACCTCCACTCAGCTGTCCATTAAACTAAATTCCATTAGTGGTAGCTGGCAGACTATTCGAGGAATGTTCCATGGCTTTGGCCTTCAAACAAACCATCTATGTACCACTAAACCGAACATGAAGCCAAGATCTCAAAATGATTTTCCTGCCTGCATATTTCTGCTTCTTTGAACTCGGTGGCTGACTGCAGAGAGATGGCGAGAGCGTAAAAGCTGAAAACAACCCAGAGAGACCTTATTATTATTTTGCACTTAATTAAGATGTCGGGCATTTTAATTGTCTTTCCGAAAGCACGGTGCACATACTTTTGCGTCAACGCTGCACGCACAGCCACTCCACAAGGAAGGCAAAACTCGATCACAACAGCAGAATAAGTGCATAACATGTCATTTGCAGTGTCTTTGTTTCAGCAGCAAAGCAAACAGGCTAATGAAGACTTGCTGGAACAGTAAATTGCTCCTTTGTTTCACAGTTTGGAGTCAGTCTGCAAAAACACTCAGAGGGGAAATTTTAAATGAATTGGATGATGATCTGTAGATATTTAACAATGGAGAAGGGACTGGTCCATTACTGACAGAAAAGGTTGAAAACCGATGGAAACCCTTTGAAGGCTGTCTATGAAGAGACAAGCAGTGGAGACCAATAATGGATCTGGAGCCTGGTATGATTTGTGGCTATTTAACAATGGGGTTGGTGGGCAGATAAACTGTCAAGCTGGAAACTGAGTCTATTTAAAGGCTGCGCTGGGGGAAAATGTTCGGCCTGGAAACATGCATGAGACCTAATCTTTTTCAGGCACAGCCTGCATGAAATAGTTGGGTTTAATATTACTTGGGGTAATGGACCTAAGTATAATATACTGACAATTTGATGCCAAAGAGGCATAGTTGAAAGGTAGATTGCATTTTTCAGTCAAATTTTCTCATAAATCATTAAGTTGGGTAGAAGGGAAAGGGAAGATATCATTTTCATCTCCTGTGGACAAAGCATTTTTCCCTAGCTGCAAAATAGTGTCACAGGTGGAAACTATAGTAATAAGCTGAGAGCCTGGGAACATCTTTACAGATATAACCGGAGGACGGATGAGTTTCTGAGCTGTCAAAGGAAGAGAGAGTGGAAACTGCCTGTTTAAATCCTGCATCCTGGAAATTGTTTAGACTAGAGACACAGATGAGAATTTTGGGCTATAACTCTTTCAACAAACAACAGAAGCTCATCACAGCTCGAGATTTACTGCCACACACATGGATGTGGAAGTTCACCTAAACACAACTACATGTGGGTCCAGTACAGCATCTGTTCTGTTTCTGTGACTTCTCAGCTGGAGGTCGAGCGGGTTTCTAAACTTAGAAATAATCTCTGACTCTCTGGGTTCTCACTGAGCGCTTCATCCTGTGGACCTCATGCCGAGCTATGAGGGTTGATGAAACCAGGTGGTATTTTGGCAACCTGACTTCAGTCCTGCCAGGAAGTTTTACACCATCATGAAACCATCACTACTGATCAGAATTAACTTTTCAGACCTACAAATGCCAGCAGCAGCTAAAAAAACTGTGAATTCTAGGGGTCATCAAGTCTCTGTGGCCCTAAAGATGGACCAGCCTGAACAGATGATAGTTTTCTAAATATGGCATCAGCCCGGCCACACACTGTGCTATAACTACAGCAGAGGCAGCTCCTTCAGAGTGATTTGAAAATTTGTTAAAGATCCGAGATGAAAAGAATTGTTCACTTAAAAGAAAACAAAATACAAAAAACCCACTTGGTCACTTCTTTATCAGATTTAGGTGAATAATTATCCTACGTCAGGTGCAGATTTGTGAGCTTTAAAACGTACCTACAAACACCCCTAAAACCTAATTTACCCATTAACACTAGATTATTCAATAAAATAGATATATTGACTTTTTCATGTCATAGTCTCTATTCCACTACAAAACTCTACTACTGATGTTCACAGACGACATTGTGATCTGTAGTGAGTTTACGGGAGCAGGTGGGGAGGTGGAGGTATGAAAGTCAGTAGAAGCGAGACAGAATACATGTGTATGTATGAGAGGGATACAGGTGTAACAGTGAAGCTGCAAGAAGCAGAGGGATTGATGGTGGATGAGATTAAATACCCGGAACCATCCAAAGCAACAGACTGTACACAAGAGAGGTGAAGGAGAGAGTGCAGGCAGGGTGGAGTAGGTGGCGATTTTAAGAGGGTTAAAGATGTCAAGATTTTCATTGGGATTGATCAAAGAAAAGATTAATAATGAGTATATCAGAGTGCTGGGTTAGCTCAGTGTGTGAGCGGGCAACCACACACCACGTGGCTAGAATGCAAAAGCCTGGGTTCGAGTCTGACCTGTGGCACCTTTACTGCATGTCTTCACCCCAATTTCCTGTCCATCTCTACTTGCTATCCACTAAAAAATGTGAAAACCCCAAAAAATAATATTTAAAAAACAGCATATAAGAGAGACAGGAGGAGAAGAGTAAGACCACAGAGAAGATGGAAGGATGTAGCGCTCCTGTGAAGGGAGCAGCCAAAGAAGTCCACTACAAAAGTCATTTTACATTTCTTTTCTCTGCCAACTAAACAAATGAGACACAAATATATGATTACCTATGAAAAGGCAGGTTATCTGGCTACTGTAAACAGTTCAGTTTTTTATAAAGAATACTGCATTGAGAGCAGTGGCCAAGGCACCTGTACACACCTGTACATACTGCCACATTGCAGCAACTAAAATCTGAGTCTGTGCTTTTTTGGGGTCACATTTTTATGATTTTGTCCTTGTAAAAAGAACCTGATTGAATATTAACTGTGGCTGAGGAGGTATAGAGCGGGTCATCAACCAATAGGAAGGTCAGGGCGCCCCACTCATTTCTCTCAGTTTCTATTGAATGCCAGACAAAGTGCTTAAAGAGACAGAGTGAAAGCACATGTGTTTATGTGTGTGTGATTGGTGGTGAAAGTACCAGTCCAGTGTTGTTCACTGACACCACGGTGGTGCAGTGAGTGGAAATGTACAAGAATGTTCAGCTCAGTTTGTCCTTCAAGTCTACCAGATGTGATGGGAAAAGCCATTCCTATTGACTTGAGACGACCATGTTCCCTCTGTGAACACCGCAGACCCTCAAAGTGACATCACTGATTACGTTTGTAAATTCAAATTCAGCATTTTGGCTGACAACCCTCTTGTGTTTTTAAAACCAAGTGCTGGTCTTGCATAAGAGACCAAGGACACTGCAAATGCATGTAATAACAATTTTGTCAATCACAAAGTAACAGTGCTCTAAATTCTACCCTGTTATACTCTAAATGGGATCAATATTTTAAAACTTAACATAATATAGTATTAATTATCTTAAACTAGTGATGGATACAATCAGTTTAATTTGGAGAAAGTGTCCAATAAGGTCGGAGATCAAAGGAGAAGTAGACTTCTATACTGTCGCACTTCAGGAGCTGCCCCCTGATGGACACTAGAAGAATGCAGGCTTAAGGCACATTTACAGTAGCTTTACTTTGGGAGACCCATATCTATCTTTAATATATAGTGTACAGTGAAGAGAGAATATCTTCAGTCCCCCTGACAACAAGATGCTTTTAGTTTGATATTGCCAAACTAAACCCAGCAGCTTTGCTCAGCAGGAATTATCTGACCACTTATTAAAAGGGTAACTTTGCACTAGTTCCTGTTTGGGTGCTTATACTACATTTCAAAGTAACCTTTATCACCATGTTTAAAAGGAGAAATAATTCGAGCTCTCCTCTGCCAAATTTTCTCATCTTGCGGTAAAAGTGAGCTTGACCACATCCAAGCTTTTCTTCGTTTTTCACTTGGGGGGGGGAAATCATGTCGTGAATAGTTTGAATTGAACATCTTGCGGCTCACACAGATGAGGCTGTGAATGTAAACACGTCTTCTTTAGCTTTCTGAGGCCACTGCTTCCCTGCAGGAACGGCAGCTTCCCCCTATTAGCCTGGCACACGACTGCATACCTCGGTTAATTAGCTTCCCGTGAAAGCCTTGAATAAAAACATCTCCTTTAATCACACGCTACTGCCTCGTCTCATTCGCTGCCAAGGTAAATGTTACTTCAAGCGTTTAAAAAAAATTGACGTTTTGCTTCATGGGCTTCTACTTCCCAGACAGGTGTTTCACTCTGTGATGTGCAGCGACACAGGTCAAGATGTTACCTTAAAAATTCCTGAACATCAAACCAACTCAGTGTTTTTCTATCTATTCGAGTCTCTCACACTGAGGGTGCCTGAGATGTCAAACTGGTTTCAGGAGTGTTTGTTTAGTGTCTGTTTTACTGGATGGTTATTTACTGGCTGTCAGAAGGAAACCGTGCTCTCATACAGATTCACATAAAGCTTAGGGCTGCTTTAAAAGTTTGTTTACTGTTAGATAAATAGTGTACCTGCTACATAGCTTGTTGACTCGAATTTGATTATTTAGCAAATGCTGGTAACACAAATCTCCATTTACTGCAATACACCCATTCAAACATAGAAATAATTTAATGCTGTTTACCTGTTTGCAGCTGCTTATTTGACTTTTATGAATAGACATACAACATCTTGTAGACCCCCATTCATTAAGGTGAAAACAGGTTTTAATTTAAAAAGTTATTGCAGGATTCCCTTGCAACTTGTGGTGACGGTAGCTCAGGCGACAAATAAGGTCATCCACTAATTGAAAGGTTGGTAGTTGGATCCCTATTTGCTCAGTCTGCATGCCAAAGTATCCCTGAACAAGATTCTGAACCCCAGTTTGCTCTCCAGTGAATCCATTGACTGCTGATGTGTGTAAATGTTACATAGAATATTTTTTCTACTTAGGCTGGAAAAAAAATGCATGTATGAATGAGGGATGTTGTTTAAAGCACTTTGAGTGCTCATTTAGAGTAGAAAAGCCCTACATAAGCAGCAGAACCAGCCCACATGCAAGGAGTAATAACTTTTAGACATGTTGTGGTCATAATACTTCCAACGTGAAATCTTGACACTGGCTACTATTTTCCCAAATTCCATTTAACAGTCAATAACAGTCATTGCCGCCAATCATTTGTACTGATTACTTTCTCAATCAAGTCATCAATAGTACATATAGACAAAACACTGGAAAATATATCTATACATCTATATCTCAGCTATCCGATAACACAACTGCAGCTTCTGTTGACTGACTAGCTTGACTAGACTTGCTTTGGATCATCTCACATCTCCATCTGTCCATGTATCCATTTATCCATTTTGAACTGGGATTTCTTACCAGTTGAACATACCTGAAACACCTGACCTTGTCAGATGTCCAAACTACCTCAATCGGCTCCTTTGAAGGTCTGTCGATGTTCCATGTGTCTAAAGCCACTTTTTGGGAATGTTTAGGTCCCTTCTTGTTGCCCAGTCCACAAAGCACCCGGCCTTTCCTAGGCTTCACTGACCTGCCAACCCTGCTCAGTCTGCCAACTGTAGGGTCCAAACAAGACAACATTTAGGTTTCAAATTCAAGGATATTCTGGATTTAAATTTGTACATTGTTGCTATTTTAGTGTTGCTATAGACTGTGCATGGTCACAACACCTCTTTCCAAACCTAGACAACGATTTGCAATAACCATCATCAAATTGTTCAGCTTGTCTGCAGCTGGACAGATGCATTGTTTGTGTTTCTACAGCGGTTCAATTGCCGTTTTTTCTGATTCTGGAAGTGTAGATTAATTTAACTTTCAACTATAGAAAAGCCAATTACTCAAAGGGACACGCAAATAGCTCAACTAACAATTATTTACTCTTTGTGTTTAGTCTCTGTCTAAACAGGGGAGATAGTAGCATTCAGCCAATCTTTCTGTGAATTCAGGATTAACTGCCTAACCAGTCAGGTTGTGGGTTGCCAGGTTGCACTGACAGGGAAAAACTGTACTTATTGTATTGTATTGGGTCTTATGGGTTCCACCCAGGTTGGCCTGAGGAAGCCACATATGTCCTGCTACCTATGAAGGCCTTTATGGTATTAGCCCCTTCACTGACAACATGGCTTCTGGGATACCTTAGGGACTTTCTACATGGTAAAGTTTGCAGTTTACAGAAATTGCATATTGCTAATTTTTATGTATAAATATAAGTATATAATATATTTCAATATCTACAAGTACATCACAACTGGGGAAACCTGCTGATGAACAGATATGGTCGAAAGCTCCAGAACAGCTCCAGATGGAGCTAGATAATAAAATAGTACCTCAGGGGATTTTCCATTGCAGTCGTTAGATGTTCTTGTAGAAGCTGAGTTCTTAGGTCAGTCTTCAAAAATGCCTTGCTATAGTGTAATTCACATGTTTAGTTAGACCACCCCCTGCCTGGTCAGCATGGCTTTTCCACTCCACAGCCCTAGTTTGGAACGTAGACTTTGTGTTTAAATTTGTAAGCTCAAAACCCAAGCTGAGAAAACCCTTATGTCATCATTAGGATTATTCTCTAAGACTTAACAAAACTCCTCCAGAGCCAGGAGACATGATAAACACAGGCAGAATAGTAATGAGTAATGAGTTTTCTAAGGCTGGGAAGCACTCTCCATGGAAACTGACTTATGTATAAAGTAGGTGGAAGGAACCTTTAAAGATATAATATACTGTACTGTTGATGTTAAAACATAAAGTTCGGTGTACAAAACCAGTCCTCAGTGCACAGGACTCTTGTCTTTAAATACTTTGTCCTGTGCCTGTACTCCCTGTCTATGTTCTTATGTAATACAAAACACATAGTACTGCATGGCTAATGACTCATCTTCAAAAAGTTCATCTTCAAGTATTTTGCTTGTGGTTTAAACAGAAAACTAGCCCAAAGGTTCTAACACAAAGAGAATGTGAAATAGCAAATTTCAAGCCACAGACAGTCTTATTATTGAAGTGTGCTATGAGTGCCTCTCAGCACTGCCGTGCTTTTTGGCTTTACTAGTGAAACCTGGTCGGACTCTTTGGCACTGATGTCAAAAAAATAGCATCTGTGCGATGTCTGAGGTGAAAGTACAGTCAAAGTCAACAGCAGGTTTGTCTTTTGATGGAGTTGTTAGTGCTGAATGCTGCAGAAGTGAACACTGTTTTCACATGACTAATGCGAATGGACAAAAAGTGAAAGATTACTTCGAGGAGGACTTCAATTTCATAAATGGCTGTGAAAATATGACTTTTCTGGGGTTTTTCCCCTTCTGCTAAGCTGTTAGTATAAACATAAATGTGCTTTCAGTGAAATAAAGGATTATAAAACAATGCTCTCAGCTGTGGGAAAAGTAAAGTGTTGGAACAGTGAAATGCTTTGTACAAAGGAGCAAACTGTAAGCTCCTAACAGAATTGTGCTGCGCCGTATAGAAGTAATCTGGCCAGGGTTCCCATCAGCACTAATTGTTTCCAGATATACAGTCTCGCACAGTGGCTATGAGGACCCCTCCCAGTCTGTCTTAGCGTCTGGAGCAAAAAGGCTTCTCTCCATCTGTCTGCGAGCTGCAAGGTCAGACTGCAGACTACACCCTCGCCTTGCATCTGTCTGTTTGTCTGCTGGCAACCTGATGCTCTGTGATTGTCTAACTGGAAGGTCACAGCTGGTCTGTTTTTACATTCCCCTAAACTCAAAAAGATCAACCGCTGAAACTTATCAGGTTTTCTTTCAAATGACTACCACAACAGCTGAATTTAACATTTCTCACAGATCTAACAATCTGCGAAACAAAATAGCGAGTATTTACTCTATTAACTTGTAGTTTTCAGTGTAATACAAAAGTAATAATAGGTATAAGTACTGCACTAACACAAACACTGGGAGAATGTGAGATCCTGGGATAAACATGGGAAACAAATTCCAACTACAGTCATGTGGAAAAAGTCCACTAAGTCTATTCCCATATGAATTAAGAGGGTAAGCAGCAGCCAGGTGCCGTTAATTAAATGTACTTGATTACTTGCTCATCGGCAAGTGTAAACACCTTTATAAAATCCAGGGTTTGACAGTTCGCTGCGCTGGAGCATTCAGGTGTGTGTTAATTTTGAGTCAAGGAGAAAAGACCACTGTCATGGAGGCCTAGTTTTGATTTATTTGTATTGTTATTTTGGCTTCTGGGATGGGGTCCATCGTTGATCTTAGCTATGTTTTATTTTGAGTCACGATTCTCGTGTTTATGACCATACCAGGGGTTTGAGTTTTGTACTCTTTTTAAGGTACTATACAGTTCCTTGTTGGTCATATTCTTGGTTTATTCTTTAGGTTTCTTAACCTGTACTAATGCTGCCTTTGAAAATCTAGCTTCAGTTTGTGTTTAGAGCTGTAGCTATATATTTAATTCCTTAATCTCTGCCTTGGGTATATCCTTGTTTAATTATCAAGGAGTCCCTGTTTCTTTTGCCTCACTGTCAGTTTTATTTCCTTGTCATCCTCTTGTTTCAGTCTTGTTGTTTCTATTCTTCTTGCTTACTACCAGTGTGTGCATTTAACTTCAGTTTCCTTTTGTCGATTTGGTCCTGCTTCCTTGCGCTTTGTCCTCAATGGATTTTGCTGTGTTTTTGGACTTGATATTGGGTAAATTATACTATTTGGGGAGAGAATATTAAAACTGGCAATACTGCACAGCATCACATTTGAGAAAAGCCAAATACAGCATATCAGCACAAACATCTCATACCGTGTACCAAGAATTTTGGTGGATGTTTGTGGATGATTTGGGATTTTTTTGCAGCCACAGGACTGTGACACCTTGCAGTCATTGAGTTTGCTATGAACTCTTCTGTATGCAAAAGTATTCTGGAGTCAAATGTGAGGCCATCTGTCTGACAGGTAAAGCTTAACCTAAATTGTGTCATGCAACAGGGTAATGATGCAAACTACTGCAGCAAATCTTTAATAAAATTGCTGAAAACAAAAAGAATCAAGGTCAAAGACAATACCTCGACCTGATTGAAATGCTCTAATGGGACCTTATAGGAAAGATGTTCATAAACAAACAGCCTCAAATCCTAATGAACTCAAGCAATGTTGTAAAAAAGAGTGGGCCAAAATCCATCCACTATGATGCGAGAGATTGATAAATTATACAGAAAACCTTTACTTAAAGTTAATGCTGCTACAGATGCTTCTACAAGCTATCAAAATGTGGGGGTGTACTTAGTTTTCACAGGACTGTGAAATAATTTTTTCATCACATGACTGTGTGCTGATTGAATGCTCTTCACATTATCATACCTGTACCAAAGCTGAGAGTGACAGTGGAAAATCTTTTCCTCCCACCACACTTTTCACAGCAACCATGGACCAGTTGACAGTGGATTCCTCAGCAAAGTGAGGAGGAAGTGATGACGCAGGAAGGAGTTATCAGTCAGCAAACTGTCAAGCCAGCTGCAGACAACCCAGGTTTCACAAGTTTCTCCTACTTCACCACAGACACAAGAAACATGTTTTCCATTCTAAGCAGGAGTGATTAAGGGCAAGTCTTACAATAGTGTAGTGGTTAAAAAATGTAAACCATTGAGGTGTCATTGTGAAGTGCTAATTGTGTTTTTGCATGTTACAGCATAAAGAAACTATTTGAACATTTCTGAAGAACATTTTTTTGCCCTCTTTCTGAGATTTAAGTGAGAGGATGGATCGCAGTCTCACGTTTGTTTGCTATCTATCGTAGCCAGAGGTA
Organism: Aulonocara stuartgranti; assembly: GCF_965226115.1. Lineage (NCBI taxonomy): Eukaryota > Metazoa > Chordata > Actinopteri > Cichliformes > Cichlidae > Aulonocara > Aulonocara stuartgranti. The sequence goes on along the minus strand of NC_138951.1, from coordinate 6,337,683 downwards.
GCTAGCTTAGCTTGGCTTAACAAGACCAAATATATTCAAGTCATAAATGGTATAACAGATGGATGTAGCTTGTGAAGCCTTTGTGGAAGTGCCTAAAGAACTCCGTGGCCTTAGTAAAGACGTTCTTCATAACTTTATGGGCTAAATTTCTAGTTTCAGATCTTACTAAAAAAAACATGAGTTTCATTTTATATATTACTGTCGTTAATAGAGTGAGGAAGATTATCCACTGTAGCTTATAGCAGCAGACTTTTAATTGACTTCGCTAACCAGTGGGTGATGTCACGGTGGCCTCATTCATGTTTTTTTTGTACTGTCTGAGTCATATTTCCTCCTATAAACATTGGTTCAGTCTTTGTGTGAAGCTAACTATGTGTATTGTGGTGCATAAAAATGTGTTCCCAACATGAATGGACCCTAAACTCCCCGGAAAGTCGATTCTGTTCTTCTGGATTAAGATTTTTCAGTGGGAGAAACATTTCGTCACTCATCCAAGGGTCTTCTTCAGTCTCACTTGACTTGGTGCATACTTGGTTACATAATGACCAAAACTAGCACCACTGACTAACAATAAGCCGTGAGATCAGTTCATTAATATGCGTTTCTTCCACTAAAAATGCCAAATCCAGATGAACAGAAAAAACTTTCTGGGATTTCCTTACCTGGATGATTGAGCATGGATCAAGAGAGCCTAAAGTTAAAACAACTTGGAAAACTGGTTATCGGTAAGAAATTTTAGATTTATGATGGAAATTCGTGTTGTCATTATTTGCAAGATTAAATTTTTTGTATAGTGTTATACACTCTTGGTGTGTGGGAGTGTGAGGATCCAGGTGCAGACAGAAGAGGAGACAGTACTGAAGTTGAAATGAAACGCAAGCCTTTATTTGGGCTGATTAATGTGGAAAATAACAGAAAGCACCGAGGCAAGACAAAACTAGAAGCTGAACTGGGAAAACTAAGAACTGACACTTAACTCAGACAACAGGGAAGGCTAAGATAAGGTGACAATGATGCATATGACTGAGAAAACTATGAACAGGACTCTGTGCTGGAACAAGAAAGAACTATGAAACGTATACACGTAAGCGATATGAACATGACCAGCACAGAGTCCTGAAACCTCACATAGCATGGGGGGAAGTTAAACAGACAATGCGACACCGAACAAAGGAAGACTGAGGACTTAAATACACACATGAGGTGATCAGGGGAAGTGGAGACACATGAGGACACAGCTGACCAGAAGCATAATGACAACATAGGGGAGAGTAACACTAACTACAATGAACAAAGAACACCAGACTAATAAAATAAAAAAATAAAACAGGAAACACAGAGACATAGACATGACATGAACTTGACAACAAGAACCACACAGACATGAAACATGACAGGTAGATGCACAGACCAGGGAGAGATGACAAAAGGGATTAAGAAACAAAGGACTAAACTGCAACCTAGAAATCAACTAGATGAGTTAAACTATAACACAAATGAATACAAAAATATGCATTAAAACTCAAACACTGGGCCACACGACCCAGTACCGTGACATTTAGTTGCACATAGTGACCTAAACTGTTTAACAACATGATTTATTGCCAGGATGCTAACCCTAACAAAGTCAGAAGAGCAACATGCAGACCATAAGAAGAGTGTGTGAATGTGCAAAAACCTCTTTTTATTATATTCTGAGCCAAGCTAACTGTCCTCAGAACCAAGTTACTAAATTTACCTAATACAGAATATCTGCTTGCTAATTAAATATATTGCTTGAGGTTCCTGGAGGTTGGTGGCTGTTGCTAGGTGAAACTCACCAAAAACCTCCTTGTGCTTGCTTGTTTACTAGTAAATTACTGGATTACTGCAGTCCCCTGTGGTTTGCATGGAGACTGCAACTTGTCAGCAAACAGTCATAAACTACCAGTCCAGCTGTAGTCATGCTTGAAAAATGCAAATGAAAAATGAAGAATGTTAGCCTTCAAAGTAAAAGTTATGCCTTAGCCCTGCAACCAACATGTTTTGAAAGGTGTAAGTTTTACACTGAAGGTTAATATTTTCTTTCTGGTTTATCTCGCACTTTAGCGCTTAGTAGTAGTTAGCAGGTGTTGGTAGAAAAATTACCATCTTCCATGGAAACTATGAGTAACCAGTCTGATAAAGACCAAAGAGATCATAATGCCTTTTTCATTGCAGCACCATATACCTGTTTGTGACCAATTTCACCTAGCAACTGCTGCAGACCTCCAGCAACCATTGCCCAAAAAGGAATACACATTTGTTGCCGATAGGTCTGTGTGAATGGGGCCTAATTCACTTGACTCTACAGCAACACATGTCCAAAATGGTGAACAAGTTATAGTCACTCGGTTAATAGTCATGTGACTGCAAAACCAGGTTACATGTAATAAATATAATACATTCCCCTTCAACACATTTCTGACTTGTTCATACTGTAGCATTCTTTTTCTTTTAAGGCTGATTTCTTGTACAAGTCTTAATCCACCTAAAAGCATCATTGTTATCTTTTACTCCCCAAATACTTTGAATGAATCATCAACTGTGAGCTCACTGCTATTTCTACAGCTGTATTCAGTCATCACCAGCAAACATGAAGGCAATGACGCAGGAAGGAACTATCACTCCATCTGTTTAATCAGTGGCAGCAAACCTGGATGTTTTGCAGCTGTTCTAATGCATTTTGTAGACATGACTGCAGACGATTTATAATTCCGTATTTATACTCATTTATTAAACAAAATTCACTGTATTAAATCGCTTTCTTTTTTTTCTCTCTGAGATCAGTGTCATGTTTACAGTCTGTCTGGGTACTCTGTAGGGAAAAGAAAGGGGTCACCTCCCATTCGCTATTCCCAGTTAATGTTTATAAACTCGGCAAACAAGACTAAACATTAGACTAAATAACCTCGTAATAGCATTTCTTCAAATCTAAAATCCTGGTGGCTTGTTGGACCAGGGTCCTTGTGAGGTCTCACAAGTACAATGACTGAAGGGTTTGATAGTTAGGTGATTACAACGTGTCATGTGATGCTATGTGACTATGAAGCCTTGTCTTGGTGAGCAGAGTTTTTACAGAGCACATCTGACAGGAAGGTGTTCTGTCGCAACATGAACACGTAGCCTGTCTCAGGTACACTTACTGTTCCCAGAACGTTTCCTTTATAACCTTTATACATTCCCTATGCTGAATTATCAATTTTAACACTTTCACTTTTGTTTGCCTCCTCCACCCATCTGTTTCCTCCCCTCATTTTTCCACTCTGTGACATATTGTATATAGTCCTCTGTATTTTGTTACCGGGTATTTTTTGTCTGTACTTCAAACACTTAAACCAAACTTGGCCAGCAGACTTTCATTAAGCATGTACTGTATAAACTGAAGGTTGTGCCTTTCCTGCCTTTTGAGTGCGACCTTCTGCGGTTAACTATATGCTACGATACCTTCGCTTCTCACGGTAACTGTTCCCAGGTATGTTATTCTCCTGCCTTTTGGACATGTGGTTTAGCGTGCCTGGCAAGGCGGCAGGCAGCTCTCCTGGCTCGATGTGTTTATGCAGGTGCGGGACGTTCAGGACACACCGCCCTGCAGAGTATTTTGGAGGTGCTTTTCAGAGCAGCTTACCCTGCAGTATTAGAAGGGGCCGCCTATATGTGGCATTTAAGTGGGACAGCCCAGAAAAGGCATTTCCTCGGCTTACTGGAAATGGAGTCTTAAAAAGCTTGAAACGGAGTCAAACACATCATAGTGAGAAATGCTCTAATGACAGCAGAAAGATTGATGTTCCCATACACAATGTGAGACAACAAGATCATCGAAAAGAAGAATGCTGAGCACGCGTTACATAAGCCACCTTGTTTTTTGAACAAGTGTGTGTTAGTGTGTGTTTCTTGAGCAAAAAAGCACTGCCATTCTCTTTGAGTTAAGCAAATCACAATCAAGGAAACTAGTTTGAAGGGCTTGCTTGATATCACAGGAAAAAACATGCAATGCTTTGTTGCTAAGAGACTGTAAAATATCCAGATGGAACAGCTTTAGAAGCAAATGTAAAACTTCTGTCTTTTGAAACCTTTGGACCAAACTGCTGTTTGTATTGTCTATTCAGTGCATATGTTTATCTGATGTGTGTGCCAGATTTGCAGGTTGCATAAAGTGCCACCTCTAAATTGCCTGTAGGTGTGACTCTGAATGGTTTTCTTTCTGTTTGGCAGACTGGTGAAGTGTCCAGGTTGTAATCTACCCCTTTCAAAGAGGGAGGTTTCCAGACCTAAGATAAGACCTAAGAAGACTTGTCGAGATAAGTCTTCTGGGTTTTTTTTGTAGAAATCTTTATCTAGTTAAGAGTGAGTTAATCAGCTCTTGAAATAAATCAACCTCTTTGCTGTAAATTCAGCTGAAGTGTAATCTCAGAAGAATATCTTTGCTCAAAATGAAAATTAAAAGGCATTTTCACAGTGTCATCTTTTCCAAACATTAAATGGTGTTGTCAGTATTTGAAACAGGATGATAAGATAACAGTGGTCATCCTGTTTAGAAGTACTGACAGGGCAATTGTTTGCTATGGTTTCATTGTCAGGAAGCATGAGAGAGAAGAATAGCCTTGCCCTGCTTGGCTGACACTGTTCTGCAAAGTTTCCTGGATAATGAATTCCTCTGGTTTTGGTCAGCCAACAGTGAAAAACCAGGATAAAGAGGGGAGAAGGACTTAAAGAGGGAGAGAGGAGGCCTGAGGTGATTGTCCAGTCAGCATGGAGGGTGTTAGCAAGTCCTCTGTATTGTGGATAATTGCAGATTACTGGTTAGATAAGTGGATTGACTAGAAATGTGTGGGAGTACAGAAATGCAAAACAACAAACTGAATTTTATTTTGAAAGTGTCTTTTTAAGGTAGAACTTCGTCAAGTCTTCATGAACCCTGGTACTTCGATCAGAGGGAGGAAACTACCAGAGCAAATATTTTGCACTGCAAATTAGAAACCAGGCCTGCTGGCCACGGAAAGCTGAGTTCAATCCAGTACGCATCTACCTGCTATCCTTCACATTAACAACCAGCGCTGGGGCTGACTGGATGTACACAGGCACAAAACCCCGTAAAATTCTCACTTTCCAGCATATTCCACTTTAAAGCATATGAACTCTGGCACCAGTTTAAAATGAGCGCACGCTCAATGAGCCATACTGTTGCTACGCTGGTTCAAACACAGATGCATCTTAAAACAGAGTACGAACATACACAAAGTACACTGCGCCTCTACAGCGGAGGGAACTAGGTTGAGAAATTTGAAAGAAAACAAACAGGATTCCAGAGCGGTGCGCTGTGGCGTGAGGCTGCTGGACTGAAACACAAAGAGAGGCCTGTTCACTGCATACGGGAGCATTCCAGCTAACAGAACAGGCTCTGGGATGCTGTTGACCTAAGCTACTTTAGAATGTTTGTGCAATAGCGTTTGACCACTTGATTAAAAATATCGTTTGATGCTGAAGTGGCTCTGTCCTAGCAACGGGCAGTTCAGACTGGTCTGAGCAGAGCAACATGCTGCGTGAAAGGATGGCTCTTATGAAAAGATGAGCACTGAACGGTTCGCTCACTGAGAATGAACATCCAAGTGTCACTTTTAGATTGCCATTGGAAAGCCTGTTTATTTCACCTTAAATGGTGCCACTTTTGTAAGCAAAATACATTTGAAGGTTGAGCAACAGAGTTGAGTATGTGGATTTAAGGGGATGCGACTGTTGAAACTTGCCATATCTTCTCTGCCAGTGCCAAACAGGTTATTCAGCTATTGACTCATGATTGGTGTCTTTTATGGGATTAGATGAAATAAGACATATTGCCAATTTAAGAATTTATTCATTTATAAAACATGGGCCTCAGTAGCTTGTGGAAGATCCATACACAGCCACATCAGCCTGGCACCTCCTCATCATGCTGGTCGCCAGTTTTGTCACACACTGCCGTGAGATGGCATCCTATTCTTCAACCACCATTTTGCACAACTCGGGCAGTGTGGTTGTGTTGGCCACTCTCGCACAAAGAGCATGTCCAAACTGATCCCACAAGTTCTGTGAAATTAAGATCAGGAGTGCCAGCAGGTCATTCCATCTTCTCAACTCCCAAATTCTGGAGGTAGTTTCTAATAAAACCCACTCTGTGGAGGCAAGTGCCAGAATCTTTGAGTACAGGGTTCAATTGCGGAGATGTGGGAGTGCCACTGGTTGTAGAATCTCATCTTCATATCTCTATGCATTCAGATTGCTTCCAAAGATTACAAACCTTGTTTTTCTAGTGATGGAGATGCTGCACCAAACTATCAAAAGCTGCTACTGTATTTGTGTAGCAATCAGCACAGCATTCTCTGTGTCTTCCCCACACTTTGACCCTACAATCTAATTGCCATAGGCAGAATTTGGACTTGTCGCTGAGCAGCACTGTCAATCCACCTGGGGTACCACAAGCTCAAAGAGTCAGTGCATACTCAACTCTGCTGCTCAACCCTCAAATGCATTTTCCTTACAAATGTGGCACCATTTAAACGGACATAAACTGGCTTTTTAACAGTAGGATTTATTGCCAAGAACCATTGTTACATTGTAACAATTACATCGATCAAACACAAATTGAGAAAATAATTGAGGAAAGTGATAGAAATATGATTTAAATCCAGAATGATGGTAACAATAGGACACAACACTTTGTGAAGGTAATTCACTCAGTCAGATCATTTTAAACCTGCATAAAACAATCCCCATGCTGCTTTTGTTGACCATTATGAATAAACAGTAAAAAGTAAAACTAGAACTAAGGACATGTTTCATTTTTTTTATTTTAGTTTATTTAGTTTTTCAACCACACAACATGTTTAGTTAGTTCTCTAGTCAAATTCTAGTCTTTGTTTTATTTATTATTTATTTTTATTACATAAAATATTTTGCTTACAGCTAGTATTAGTTTGTCAGCTAATTATTAACATCATAGCCAATATACCTTATCAACTTGATACATTTACAAATGTATATGCAAAAAATATTGTCAAAGGTCTTGGCTATCTCCATCTTTTACATACAGTCTATGTCATAATCATGCTTAAATTAGCATATAGCAGTCTTCTTACAGAACGCAATCAACAGAAATTAGGCCTAAAATGTGTATCAGTATGATTACAGATTTTCACTGCCAAGTTTAACAATATGTTCTAAATCTGCTGATCTAAAATTTGGCTCTCGCAATTAATAATAAAATATTTTTTATTAGCTGAGGCTTAAAAATTACTGTTGATTGGATGAGTTTCACTGAGTTTTTTCTTTTTAATATGTCTCATTATACAAAGGGACTAGTTCCAATATGTGCCAGTCTTAACTTTAAACAAGAAAGCTGATATGAAAATTGAGATAGGTCTTGGATTTGCCAAGAAAAATCCAGCTCTGGGAAGTGAATGTGACCTGATTCTTTCTTTTTTAACTAATACCATAGAAATGCCCTTGAGCAATTTTCTGAACTCCAGATTGCTCTGATGGAGCTGCTCACTGGACGAACAGTAGAAGACTGTGGTTGCACTGGGCAACTGCCAGGTATGAATGTGTGTAACTTTGTACGTGTGAAGAAGGGTGTTGATGAAAGAGACTGTGTGTACTTGGCAAATATTCCCAGGATAAATTAAGGCAAAAAAGCAAAAGTCTATACTGAGAACCAAAAAAAGAAATGCTTGAGGTGGTGGCAGATTTGTGCCTTTGATGGTCGGATTGAACCAGTCAGTGCAGAAACATGGGGATGAATTTAGCTGAAGTCTGACATTGATTCTTTTTGGCTTGTTGTGTCTTACTGGTTTATTAAACTGCCGCTTGAAGTCACCGACAAATAAAAAAAATGTAAAAAAAATGTGAAAAGGTATAGGCTTTGCAAAAATATAAACTCCTTGTCATGATCCCGGGTTTTTTACCGAGTCCTGTGGGTTTGGGACTTTCTTTTCTGTTTCTCTGTGTTTCTCTTATATGATTAGTTTGTTACAATTTATACAGTTTTCATTCTTGGTTTCTTTATGTTTATTTCCTGAGGCTGGTTTAGTTAGAATTATGTGGGTTCTGTTCGTATATGGAGGAGGTTAAGGAGAGGTGCAACAGTGAGGGTCTGCAACCATCTGTAAAACATGGTGGAGCCTCTTTCATGGTTTGGGACTGTATTTCAGCCAGTGGTGTTGGGCATCTTGTCAAAACTGATGGAATTATGAACACACAAAAGTATCATCAGAAACAGACATCATGCAATGCCATCTGGAAAGCATCTGATTGCCAACAGCTTCATTTTCAGCATAACAATGATCCCAAACACACGGCCACTGCAGGAAAGCATACCTGGATAGAAAAGCACACAGTTAAACACTATCAGTCATGGACTGACCTCCTCGGAACCCAGATCTCAACATTATTGAAGCAGTGTGGGATCATCTTGAAAAATAGTGAAACAAGACAGCCAGCAGCCAAAGAAGAGCTTTAAATGTTCTTCAGGAAGCCTGGAGAACAATTCCTGAAGATTACGACAAGTCTAAGAGAGTTGTGTTGAAGAATAAAGGCGGTCATACCAAATATGGACTTTGAAGCTGATTAGAATTGTACAAACTTTATTTTGGCTTATGTACTGCATTTCCATTTACCACCTATTTACAATTTACCTGGATAAGTAGAAATAAATTTGGGATGGCTCAAGACTTTTGCACAGTACTGTGTATCTCATACATTTTCTTTTTTTAATTTTGGTAGTGAATGTCACCTCTTCTCCTTTTATCTTCGTTTCACCTTTTCAGTGTGATTGAGCTCATCTTGTGACATGTATATACATCTGATTTCATGTATGACATAAAATTCATCTCACCGTTAGCTTTTTCACACAGGAAGGTCTGGATAGCTTTTTTTCACCTAATAAACAAAATCATCATTTAGAAACTCTGGTAATTTTTTTAATATTAAAATGAGTTTGATGATCTGAAGACATGTAAGTATGACAAATATGCAAAAAATATATGCAAAAACTTATTTCTCAGCACTGTTATATCACTTCTCATCACATGGCCAAACAAGTATTTTTCCTTAATGTACAGAATTCGTTTGAAGTCTTGTCTCAGCTATTCTCATAGACCTGATCTTTAACACACAGCTACATTTTTACAGTTAAAGGTAAATACCAGACGATAAAATGGAAACAAACAGTCTGAGAATCCCCCTGCTGTGGAAACATGACGAATCTATCACAACACTGTGAGTAAACTGAGGGCCTCCCTCCTTCACTCTTTCCTTCTCGTAAGCACTCCGTCAACCTTCTCTTCCTTCCTCTTCCTTTCTCACACACTCATCCACTTATTCCTCTCTCACGGTTTCGTGGATGTCCACACATCTCCAGCATGCTCGTGACAGCAAGCTGTGTTTGCGGAGCACCATTCATTCGATCACCATCATCTCTCCACCCATCGAACCCTCTTAACCCTTGACCCCGTCCACCTGCCTCCTCAAACACGCTTGTGCACACACTGTTAACACCTCTTCCTCTGTTAGCTCTTTCCGTCTCTGACGTCAAAACCCCTGTCAGTGAAGCTCATTAACAGGTATATCTCACTTGAGACTCAAGTCTATGGAATCCACAAACATGGAATCACATTCTTACTCACGAGACGTTTAAAATGATTTAAAATTGTATTTTTTTAAACATCTTTTTCAGTCTCTGAAAATGGTTGGGGAGGAGAGAGAAAGAGGTGTTTCATTATACACATGTAAACACTTAATGTCAGTAACTCTAATGACCACGCATATTCTTGAGGACTCTCCATAAGGCTGTGTGCAGCGTACAGGTTACCTCATTCTTTTCCTTTCCATTACAATTATATTTTCTGGTTTGCTCTTAGCCCTCCAATGAGCTACCATGGAATGAGAGGAAACAGAAAATGGTGTGGATTTGTTTCCCCGACCGCCTAAAACCATGCAGTTAGCATGGAAGACTGTATACCATCTCAATATTTTAAGTGTAACTGTGGTTCAACAGGAACTAGAAACTAGAGCCAAATTCCTACACTCCCACCGTGACATACACCCACAATTTATTACCCGCCATTATGGAAACCAAGAATCAAATATCTACCAGGATCCAGACTCTAATTCCAATGGTCCACCATGAAGTTAAATCTTACCACTACATAACAATAACAAGAGCTGGATTCTGGCGAGGCCATGGTGCTAGTGTGTGTGTGTGTGTGTGTGTGTGTGTGTGTGTGTGTGTGTGTGTGTGTGTGTGTGTGTGTGTGGTCTGACTGGTGCCCACATCCTTCCAGGACAACAACATGGCCACCTAGGAGACACACATTCATTCCTCAATTACCTCCCTGCCTTCTTCCATCCATTCCCTCATCATTCATCCTTCATTCCCTCCAACAGCGAGGCGGCTGGAGGCTATGACGTCTGTTGTGTAATACGAATTCGCCATAGTTTGTCTTCCAGCATTTTTTCCTCGTGGTGACATTCCTCTGTTCAAACAGCCTCCTACATATATAGGAGGTGATTTGAGCTGAGCAAACCACACTTGTTCACACAAGACATTTGAAGGGGAGGTTGAAGAAATCCTTCTTTACTTTGCTTCTTGTTTATTAACGAGTAAATAAATGAACGTCCTGCCCATTTGACAGTTAAATCCACTCAATCAAGTATGTCTGCAGGGTAAGCAGGACTCTAGAAGTTGATCATGCTCCTGGCTTTGGAAGATGAATTATACACACTTACCAACCAATTTATTAGGTGCACCTCGCTAATACCAGGTTGGACTCTCCTTTTCCTTTAGAACTGCTGTAAGTTTTTGTGACATAGATTCAGTAAATTCCTGGACACATTCCTCAGGGATATTGGTCCATATTGGCATGACATTGTCAGTAGCAATACTAAGGTAGAATTTGATGTTTAAACAATGCTCAGTTGGTATTTAGGTGCCCACAGTGTGCTAAGAACTATCCTCCACACCATTATACCATGATTAGCTGTTGATCTAAGCAAGGGTGGATCGATGCTTTCATGTTGTTTATGCCTAATTGTGACCCTACCAACTACAGCAGAAATGGAGATTCAACAGACCAGGCAACTGTTTTCCAAGAATCCATCCTTTCACTTCTGCTTTTTCAGGGGCGCGGGAGGCTAACCACAGTGCCATCGTGCATCTATTGTCTAATTCTGGTGAGTCCGTGTGAACTTTAGCCTCACTTTCCTGTTCTTAGTTGACTGGAGTGCCACTCAGTGTGGTCTTCTGCTGCTGTAGCCCATCTGCTTCAAAGTTTGATGTGTGTGCATTCAGAGATGCTCTTCTGTATACCCTATTTGCAGTGTTGGGTAAGTTACTTTAAAATAGTAACTTAGTTACATTACTAGTTACTTCTCTCAAAAGTAACTCAGTTACTTCAAGTTACTCGTTACTTTCAAAGTAACTAGTTACTAGGCAAAGTAACTTTGGTTTTACTCAGAATTCTCTTGTTAATGTGTTGCTTCCATAACTTTGCAGTCTTCTAGCTTGCTTACTTGCCACAAGTGCACTGTGCCACCTACCAATAGAAAGGAAAAAATAATGTGCACATTTCCACGAGAGAAATCCCACGCCTGGACCGTCATTGACTGCTGCCATGATTCTAGCCTACGTCACAGCGTCATGTGCGCTTTTTACATCCAACACAAAAACTGCAGTCGTGGTTCTTTCGATTGTACTCAGAACTCGGAAATTCTGCCTTCTGAATAGGAAGATGTAGGCAACACCAGACTGCAGATGAGCTGCATACAGGGCTGGACTGGGACAGAAAATTGGCCCGGACATTTTGACTAGAGACCGGCCCACCATTATAGGAAAAATCATAAAGCCTTTGAATGAAAATAAACACTGTTGTGACAGTGATGTTCACTGTTCTGATGGTATATATGCATCAATCTATCAATCGTTTGTTGTAAGATTCAGATAATTATTTTTTAAAAGCTAGACATTTTAAATGAGAATAAGAAAGAAAAGTATTTCTTTGTGCCCCCCTCTCCCCGTTAATGCCCTACATGGACCCCTGGCAACACTTTGCTAGATCCGCACCTGCACAGTTACCAGCTGTCAGCTACCTAAAAAAGGATCCTGGTGTTATTTGTCTCTCAGAAACAGTTCATAACTTTCCTTCAACTCATTCATGTCACCTAAAAGGTAAACCTGTTTCTCAATAGCTGATCAAGCTTAAACGTGCTGCTGTTGTTTAGCGCGACTGGTTTCCTCTTTCGGCGCAAAGTGGGCGATAAACAAACAAGAGAGCCGATCAGCTGATCATTGATCAGTTTCATGATTGAAGTAGAAACAGGAGAGAGAGAGGGTGAGAGGATGAGAGAAGAAGAGGCAGCTGTGCAGCGTAAACACAGAATAACTCCAGCTTTGTGCCTTTTCCATTGTAGCTGAATTACGGGACAAACTGTTCCTTTTCACCTCAATAAGAAACGCGTAATATTTTCTCTGAATACCAGACGGGACGGTTGGCAACTCTAATAACTTATGAACAAAATAAAGTGCAACATCATTAACTTCATAGCACCACCCAGCTGTATAGAAACTCCGTCATGCTAGCTAGCACGCAGTACGGAAAAAGTCAGAATAACGAAAATAAACTCCACCTAAACTTGGTTCATATCTGACCCAGAGAGACTGCAGGTCATAACTTCTTACCTGAAGTTCAGTTCACACTCGGACCGGCGGCCGCCTCGGGTCTCTTTTCCTTCTGCGTCCCCTTTCCTTCATCCACCTGCTGCCTCCACCACTTGCTAATGTTACTGAATCTGTGGAAGCTCTGCGATGCCACCACACGAAGTAACGAGTAACGACCCTATCTAAATCCCAGTAACGAGTAACGCGTTCCTGATTTTGGCATAATAACTAGTTACCGTGCTCGTTACCACAATAATAACGTAGTTACTGTAACGCGTTACTTAATAACGCGTTAGTCCCAACACTGCCTATTTGTAATCAGTGTAATGAGTTTCCTTTAATTATTTATTTTTACCTATTCGAGTTACTGTTGCCTTCCTATGAGCTCAAAGCATTCTGGTCATTCTGCTCTGATCGCTGGCATCAACAAGGCATTTTCTCCCAGAGAACTGCAGCTCACTGGATATTTTCCTCTTTTTTTAGACCATTTTAGAGATGGTCATGTGTGAAAATCCAAGTAGATCAGCAGTTTCTAAAAATTATTTGAACAGCCCATTTGACACCAACAACCATGCCATGTTCAAAGTCACGTAAATCCCCTTTCTTCCCCATTCTGCCAAAGTGCTTTGAGTTGCTGAATCTGGTGATTGTAACAACCAACTTAGCAGATAAGTGTAACTGGTCACAATGGAACCAATCGTTATCAGCGTAATGTTCCTGTTAGGCCCAAGGAACACAGCCCTGTATGCTAACACATACATTCCCTCATTTTGTAAACGAGTACGTCTGCGGTAGCTTATTTTTTCATAATGTAAGCTAAGCTAAATATTCTCTCTCTTTTAAGCTAAGCTTTCCCCTTCATTAACTCACACTTAAGCCTTGTATGATAACTAGTACAGAACCTGCTCAAAACGAGGACAGTTTGCAAAGGTACGATTGAGGTTTGCAACTTTCAAGAAAATTTCTCACTGTCTGCTGCAGACAGAATAAATTACAGAAGTCAAGTGAGACTAAAACAAAACAGCAAATTAGTGCAGTTTAAAATAAAAAAAAATAAGCTGAAAGAAGCTAAAAAGCTAGTAGTAGAGTTACTTACAGTTACTCTTTAAGTTTATCCATCACCCTCTATCAGGTGGTGATTTTTAGTATTTTCAATGTTTAAGTATGTCTTACTGTTAATTTAAGTACACATCCATTCATACAACATACATACAATTCAGATTCAGATTCAGAAGTGGCACACTGTCATTGGCACAAAGAGGCCTGTAAAGCTATACTTAAGTAGAAATACTGCTAATAGTACTATGTTTTTAATCAACTCAAGTTTAAAAAACAAAACAAAAACAAAGTATGTCAGTTAAAATTAAAAAACAAACAAACACTAAATTCAGCTTGGTAAATGTAATCTTTTAGCCCTACATCTGAGCCAGACGATGCCAGTCCCTTATTCTTACTAACCTGGACACTAAAAAGGAAAGTCCCTTACATTTCTGCCTCTTTGATCCCTGATGGTAAATATCAGCCTGGTTTGGTGTTTACCAATTGGTTATTGAAGTTTTTTAAGCATTTACCACAAACTCCTTGTGGCCTTTTTACGAGAAGCCGTTAGACTTCAAAAACACAGTATTTACTTTGTCTCAATGTCATTTCTTTGTTGTGTTTTTCAGCACAGGGAGATACACAGTTTTTCACAGGTGCACTCTTTGGCGTGTGTGACATTCGATTTTTAGCTTTGAAACAGCAGGTGAGTGCAGCGGTTTCACCTCAGCGTGGAACATCCTGTCACATAACTGAGAGCTACTTCCTCCTCAGGAAAAAAAACATCAATATTTACTGGAATACACAGAAGCCTCCAAATCCAACCCTCCCCCCTAACCCACAGCATGCTTTTCTGTTCTAGTGCCAGTTGTCATCCCACCAGTGAGAGCTGTACCTCATCTTTATTTATGACCTTTTTTATTCTAATATTCATACACCGCAGAGAGGACATTTTGACAGCAAACATTCTGCATTCCTTCTGCTAGACTCCAAAGTAAAGTTTACATTCCTGGGATATTGGGTGGAATGCTGCCCTCTGCAGCTCTGGACCCCCTCGAGGAATACAAGTGGATGGAGACTGGGATGCTTAAGGAGAGGTTATGCAACACAAACTTTATTTAGAAAGTCCAAAGTCCTTATCTCAACATTACAGAGACAACCTGAGATTGCAGAAAGAGAGTGAAGACACTGAGACAAGAAAGTAATTGAGTTGACTTGTCCATTCTTCTGTTTACTGAACTTTAGATGATTTGAAATTAATTTCTGATTATGAGTTATGAACTTCAGCAATCCATGAGATTTAATAGCAATGAAAATACTGTCAGTAACCCTGACTACCTTCAAAATAGAGACTGGATCCTCATGAAACAAAAAATAATGAATAAAGTTATGTACAACTTATCCTAACATTGTGCAGGTCTCCATATTCCTACCATGATAGCTCTGAACCCTCAGAGTGGGGTGCGCTTCTTTAACAATGTTCAGGTTGCGTGGTAAATGTCAAGGTAACATTAACAAGAATGCTAGACCCAGTGTTTCTTAGCAGAACAGTGCATCGTAACAAGACGATCACTCGTATTCACCTAACCCATCAGTAGTTTTAATGCTGCGGCTGACTGATGCATTTAATAACAAAGTAGAATGGACAAGAGGTAGCATGAGCCATAACAACGGACAGGACAAAAGGAGGTTAAAACAAGTGGATAAAAATACGATTGATTTATGATGGGAACAAGTCTGCTGCTAACAAGATTTCAGTTGAAAAGATAAATAAGCTACTGCTCCATTGCTCCATTGGATAATAGTATTTATTAGTAGATTTGCACCCTACATCAGGAGGGGACACTTTGTCCATCTCAAGGACACTCAATGCACTGCATGGCTACTGAAGGGCTCGAAATTGTAGTTTCTTTAGGGGACAGTCTGAACTTTGATTCAAGTGAACTAACATGGATCATACACAGATGATCTAATTTAAGGAAAGATCAGAGCCCTGATTGGTTGGCCTGATTTAATTGTGTCACTACATAATGATTTGTCTGCATGTGAGCACTACTATAAAACAGCAGGCAGCAGAAGTGTTTATGTAGCTGTTCTGTTTCTGGAAAAAAGTGTTTCATAAGCACATTAACATACCACTCTAATAACATCATTAGAATGCCACTGAAAAATAAAAAGTAAGGTCATTGCACTGTGGTATATTATGAGCTTTATAGCAGCCAATACAACACTGCCCCCTGCTGGCAGCAATAATTACCTACTTTCTAATTCAGAAATGGGCTTTTTACCAAACACACCCATTATCATTAAGGTAATGTATATTATAAAGTACCTGCTGTGAAAAGTGCTTTGAATGTGGTGAGCACCTAAATTTACACATAAAGAAATGTGTTATCATTTCAAATGACTTCACTTAATGAAAACAGTTTTGTTTTCTGCATCTGGGAAAAATGCAATGAAACCTAGATTTAATGAGTCTAAAAGCATCTGTGTAAAGCAAACCAGGTAAATCTGACAAAAGATTGGATCAGGTGAATTGTAGGAAATGTAGGTTCCAGTGTTTTTGGAGCTTTTAGGGACTATAAACTGGATATAAATGGTGGACACACCCACTGTGACCTCAGCCACGGTTTCTGAACTGAGCAATTTAAATCCATGTACATGTTAGCTGCTAATTAGGGATTCCTACTAGATTAATAAACCGTCATTTCTATCCCTAAAACAGAAATACAGGCCTCTTGGACAGACTTCAAGTCATAGTATTTCAGATAGGTACTGTACATAACCCTCAAATTCCTAAGCTTATTTTGGAGCTAAACATTCAAAAGGCCATTAGAGGAACTGCCATTTCTGCCGCTTCTTGTTGGCTTCAATTTTGAGTTCCATGTTTTTAACAATGTTCTCTTTCATGTCCCTCGATCTGTTGGAAGTCTAATATTTATTACTTTGGTTCGGCCGTGACTCTGGACCAGTTGTATATCAGTTTTCTGCTCTGTGAATTAATGTAACTAGGCAATGCATAATTCAGAATTTGAGTTACAATGATCAAAATTTCTTCTCCCGTCTCTGGAAAAAAAAAAGTTGACACAAGCAATGCCACCTTCTCTTCCATTTACGTTTTTTCAAACAGCTTCTTTCAGGGAAAAAAAAGAAAAGGAAAGCTAATAGCAACTTGTTATTTCCTCTGGTCCATCTTCTGATGACGCACTAACAAACTTCACTTCAGTGAGGTCATTGTCTGTTCCAGAGGAGGTTATTATCTCCACTTTTTAACTTTTGATCGAAAGAGTGTAATTTCCATATACTATTGCTCCTGTTAGCTGTACTTATGTGATAAATTGTTTTTCTAGACACATATTATTATAAAATGATATGCATTAACACTTCCACCAAAAAGTTAAATCCTTTTAAACATAAGTCCTTTAATTTGTCCTCCAAAAGCTAAAAATCTCCAGCTTCTCTTGTGGTAACTTTGTACCCAGTCAAACTTTCCTCATCCTCCACAGCTGGGAGGTTTCTGTTGGGAAGGAAAATTCTGCTCAGCTATTTGCAGCAACCTGCTACTTTCTGTGTGTGTAAACAGCTCAAAATACTCCCTGTCCTACTGACGCTCAGTTCAACTCTTTCTGTGCCTCAGTGATGAATTTGCAACAGTGTCCAGTATTCCTCATCACTCGCTCTGCCATGGAAACTTTTGCTTTCTGCGTCACAGCAATCTGTTACTTCCACATCCGAGTCCAACTCCAACACTGTCTGTTCTGAAATATTCTAGCTACCTCAACTGCTCCCTGATCTCATCCTCTGTTGAATGCTATTTCCTCCTGTTTACATTAAACAAGAATATCATATAACCTACCATATAACGTGGATTTTTAACTATTTTCAAGGTACACTTGAAGATGTTTTCCATTAAAATTCCCATGAGGTGTACCACAAGATCTATTACTAGTCCTCTTTTCTTTTCTTGTTTTTCACTTCACTATTTATATTTAAATGCTATTTTTGTGAAATCAGAGACATTCACTTTTGTGTAAACAACACTGGGTCTGGCATAACCCCAGCCTTTAATGAAACATTTACTTAGGCCACCCTTATCTGGAAAAAATGCTGACTCAGTATTGTCACCAAGAAATAAGAACCAGCTCTCAAAAGACACTCAAAGTTTACACTCAACCCTGGGTACATACAGGTAGCAAGACTCAGATCTTGATCAGATAAATTTCCAATACTAGATTCCCTAGAAATGAGATGATGACCACTTTGTACTCTAAATCTAAAGCTTTCACAAAAATAATTGCAAATATTTACCATAGTACCAGAGGAACCAACGTTTAACTGGTTCTTGACTACTTTCTTTTTCATCTTGGTTCCATGAAACACAAAAACATGAATCTGCAAAGCAACTTCTTGGGAACCTCATGGATTTTAAAACGCTTTGATATGAATTACAGGTTTGATTTTTATGAGGCATTGTGCAAGAGGAATGCCAAGCCCATTTTGCAAAAGTCAACAGTTGGTTGCAGCCTGTTACACAAAATGCTCTCACCATGGTAACTAACTATTGACATATGTGGAGGCATATGGGGCAGTTGGTGATGACTAATTTGAAATTGAGTAATTGGTAGATTTAAATTTCATCTGGCTGTCTGTGATTTTGAGTATGGGCATACAGTAAACACCAATTTATATTAAACTTTCAGGTCATACTATAGTTTAAATCGAAATCATCACAGACTTAAGTATTGATTATCATCATTTTCTTGTCTTTCTCTCATACATATCCTTAATAATAATAATAATAATAATAATAAATAATTTTTTTTTTAAAAACTGCTCTAAATTTTGTGGATTTTTTTGTTTTTCACCGAACTCTTTCAAAACTGCCCTGGGATAGTTACAAGAACTGAATAGGAGGCTGTGAAATCTCAGCTTTTTTCCCCACCAAGAAATTTTTTTTATTTTGTGAAATTTAAAATGTCAATTCAAGTCATTAACAAAGTGCTTCGATTTTCAAAATAAAAAGGTCACAGTTGACAATGAATCTGTCTCAGCTCTAGTATGACGGGAGGCAAATCACCAAGAGGTCATAAGATCAAGAAGAAGATGAATAAGACAAAACAATCCAAACTGTTCATGGGTTAAGTTCAACCCCCCACCCCACCCACCTCCCTTTTCCCCCTCTTTCTTCCATTTGTTACTGAAAAGGAAAATGAATCAAAATAAAGTTTTAAAAATATATTTCAAAAAAATTTTTAATTTGCTATCTCACTTCAGCTTTCTACCTCCAACTTGGTAGCAGTACAACAGTCTCAGAAAGTGCATAATCTAGTTTCAAGTATCCTACAATTTTGGTTAAAAATCACTCTTCACACTTCAGATTCTGAATTTTTATTTAGCAAATAGAAGACAGTTCGCACGCACACACACATAATTTTCCATCGGGTTCAAATACAGAAGCATGACAACAACAGTGTTAGTGTTTACTAATACAAGGCAACTTAGGATACTTTGCATTAGTATATTTTGGTTTAAGATCGGTCGTCTAATTATTTGTTTTTAAAAACAAGGGATAAGAGAGTTCTCACAGAAAATAGTGACAACTTTCCTTCAGCTCTTACGTAATTTGCTCAATTAGATGCCTTTTCCTGAGAACCACAAGTGAATGCCAAATAACCTACAAATGCTCTCACTGTGTATTACTTGACTTTGCACTATTTACTGTGAATATTTTACTTCAATCCTTTGTGTGACAGGCAGTGAAATGAAAAGGATTTCCCTGACAAGCTAAAAGAAATAAGTCCCTACTGAATGTACAAACATGATTATTGGAAAAAGGAAAAAAAAAATGGGACGCTGGGTAAAACATTTTTTTCATGGTTGGCTACGTTTTCTGCATTCTGCTTTTACTTACATTTTACACAGCGCTGCCATTTTCCCAGAATTGGTCTCATAATAACAAACCCTTCCCCTTATTATTTGGAGTGTAGTCTAACGTCTTAACAGCAAGATTAAAGTTGCACTTGCTTTTATTTTTGTTATACATAAGACTGAATAAAAATCAAATCACTTGAAATATTGGAAACAACAGATAAAAACACTGTTGCCCCTCAGAGGCTTTAAATATTCTGACTGTAGTTTGGCTACATTTTACTGCAACCCACACCTAGCGCTTGTTCATTTCCACTTAATTTACATACTGCACTTCATTGTTTTATTGCTGAGAAACTTATAGTATGTGGATTTTGCATATGTAACCAGACAAAAAGAGGCAGCTGTAGCAACGTCCCCTACCAACATGCTGCTTATTGCACCCAGGAGCGTTGTGTGTATTGTGTACATTCAATTTATTGGAGCGACTCCACATTGCTAGGGCAGGACGTACTCAACAACAATGACTGCCACTAAACACGAATACTCGCCTCTTTCATCTGATAAGTCTTCCATTTCAGAGGAAACCATGCCTAAATCAGACACTGATCATGACAATAAAGCTACCAGAGCTAGATTTGCTTCACAGCAAACAAGGTTGTAGTCCTGACATTGAGGACTACAATATCTTAAAAACATAATTGATTTAAAAAAAAAAAAAAAAGCTTAAAAAAAAAAAAAAGAGACGGTGTTTCAATCTTTTTCCCCTCTGTCAGTTTTTGAAGAAGAAAAAGATTAAGAATGAAATTTCATTCTTGGTCCATGGTGATAAACACAGGAGGAGGAGGAGGAGGAGGAGGAGGAAGCCCTCAGGCTTTGAGGGAGCCCCAGATGACTAGTCCTACTACAACAGCAACAACAACCAACACTATCAATATAATGCAGATCTTCTTCCGGGAGCTTTGCTAGAAGAAAATAAGCAGAAGGAATTTAATGTTTTTGAATTTTCTTTCCTTTATGATCTAACTAATAAGTTGATTAAATGATGTAGAGTCATGCACACATTCTGCTTTACAGAAACGGGCTCTAACAACCAGTCTTGCTTTACTAATCCAAGTTAAAATCTCATTTTTCTAGCATTTATTACAGCTCATCTGTCTTTTCATACTCCTGTTCCTCACCACTTCTGTCATATCATACATTAAGATATCTCTGTCACATTACCTGGTGGCCTGCAGCTCGGGCCAGCTGGTGCACCCCTTTCTGGATATTGGTCTCGGTATTCTCCACGTTGGCTTCTATGCTATCTGCAGGAAACAAAACAAAATACATAATTTACTTGCGGTAAGAGTAGAAACTGCACAATCCTGCTCACTGAGCCGTAAACTGTCAATGTGAAGCTGTTACACCTGTCAGCATTAACTTACTGAAAGATTCTTACCTATCATGTCTCCTTGCTCGTGGACCATCACACCCAGGTCCTTGAAGATGTCATTTATGTCTACGATGTCAGACTAAAAATCAAGAGAGCCGGTCCATATTCAAGAGGCACTTACAGTATGTTTGTGACTTTGTGTTTGTGGAATTTTCTTTGCACAGATATTAGGTGTTGAAATTTGATCCCTACCTCCAGCTGCCTTAGAGCTGATTCTCTCTCCTGGATCAGTCTCAGATCTTCTTCAGTGACAGCGTCAGCCTGAACCTGTATCTGGGAATCACTGCATACAGATGCAACTAGAGTAGTTAAAACATTATTTACTATAATAATAAAAAGCAGAAAGAATAATACTGTTCAGAAACAGTGGGCTTACCTCGGTATAGGAGGAACATTTCGAAAGCTGTCTTCAGGCTGACCACCCTGCTAGAAGTCAATTGAACACATTTAAGTCTTATTGTTGCAAATCTGCAGAGGTCCTTCTATTCCTGATTATGGGTATAGCAATGATTCAGTAAGTACAGAATGTCCTTTGCTGCAATATGTAAGTAAAAGAAAAAGAATTATTCAGTATTTGCAGAACACTTCATTGTTAAAATATATGCATGGCCAAGTTGAATAAATTCACCTTGCAGCTTTATTTACTGTGCAAAAATAAATTATTAAACATAGCAGCAGTAACACGCTGTTCCTACTTATCAGCAGCATAGCAGATAAAAAAAAAACAACTTTGAGTGAAGCGAGATAAGCAAGAGTGAGATACGGGAACACAGCTGTGAGTGGGTCCAATCATGGGAATCTGTGACTACAACAATCACAATTAAAGATACTTTTTGATTCACAATCATGTGACAGCTTCATGTGAAACTACTTCTGAACTGACGCCTGCGGTTACAACAATTTTAAGAGAGGAGTGAAACTGTAACCAGCTGTGACTATTTCAAGCAAGCACTGTGGTGGAATACAGTGCAATAACAATTTTATGTGGATTTTTGTAAAAATAAAAAAGTAGACATTTCTCAGCAGAAGCCGACATACTGATGAGAGAAACCCAACAAGGTTTGTGAACGAGCACTTTGTGGCAGTGGGGAGAGAAAGATAACCCCCTTAACATGCAGCAGAACTACACTCAGCGATGGTGACCATCTGCCTCGGCAGGCTGGGGAGAGGGGAAGCAGAGAGTGAAAACAGTAAGAAACACGAAAGTGAGAACAAACACTAGTGAAATCTGCTGCTGAAAGGAAAAAGGCAGTGAGCCTTGATGTACAGCACCTACTTGTTTTGCTGGATTGTTAGTGCAAAGCTTAAACAAGCTACTAAAAAGCTTTGCATAAAACCATTTTTTATTTTATTTTCTATGGTTTCAAGAATGTCTAATTTTCAAGTCTCTACTCTTCTGTAGGTTTTCAATAGGATACCAAACATATTCTCCTCTGCTATCCATCACAAGCACTTATGCTGACAAAAATCGCCTGTATGTGTCGTCCAGTTTATGGCTAAGCAGAAAAACACAACACTTCTTAAACAGCACTTCACACGCGTGTCAAAAGACCTGAATTCCGTCTAAATCTACGCAATGATGTAATATATGTGTTTACATTTATAGCAGTGGCTTCACCCCACTCTCATACTCCCATACAGTACCTATTTTATAACTGTCGTTTAATGCTCTACCCAACAACTTGGTGATCTGATGACAGGCAGTTACTTACAGACAGTCTGGAGCTGGCTCTGACTCTGGCCACAAACTCCTTCTCTTTGCTGGCGGCATCTCGCTGCGACTTTTGAAAGCTGTTCAGAGCAGCGGAGAAGTCGTTCAGCAGGCGCTCTCTCTGTATCTTTCTCTGACGCTAAAGTAAACACAAAAATATTGTAAACAGATGAACAAATGGACTTGTCAGAACTATGGTCTGTAGTTAATCAGTCTGGTATGGTACCACAGATTCTACAGAAAAGATGGATTACAATGTTCATTGGTCAGTGGACTGCTATTTTGAACATTTAGATGTTGCCATGGTTTCTTTGGAACTACAAGTAACCACTTTGAATGAAAGAGTGAAGCGCTATGATGTGATATATAAATAACAATTATAGCTAAGAAGAAGCCAAAAGCATTTTTGTTTCAATCTGTCAACACGTTTATTTCTGCAGTGAAGCTGTGAAGTTGGGCATTTAACATGGGAGTCTATGAAGACTGACTCAATTTTGTAACCAGGCCCCAGGGACATGTGAGGAACTACAGCCTTTGTGCCAGTGAGTTTATTTTTCAGACAGAAAGAGAGGTTGTTCTTTGTGGTTTGCTTGACTGTGACAAACCTTTTAGATCAGGAAGACTTTAGAAACTCATTACCTGATCAGGTCCGACTGGGAGTGCAGTAAAAGCTTTCATCAGTCGGTCAGTCTCCTTTGCCAAGTGGTTGCCTTGTTGCTGCTTCTGTTGACTAATGACATTAAAAAATGAATTTGTTAAAGTAGAGAATAGTACTCAGACATTACAAAGACAAAGGATGGTAGGCATAATACTGTGCATAGGTTTAAAAGGAATCAGAAGTAATTTAGAGTATATAAAAAAAATTAGCCGGCATTAAACATTGCTGTAATAGTCTAACATTTTCTACGCTTGCACATTTACACTTTCACTAAGATACTTCTGATAACAGCCCAGGTATGTAAATCCAACCAAGCCCCAGTAACTCACATCGTCTGTAGTAGCTGGCTGCTGTCCTGTTCAGTTCCCAGCACAGAGATTGCCCTTTGCAGCTCGGAGGCTGGCAAGAAAGTCACAGAGAAGCATGTTGTTTATTTGTATTGAAGTGTGTCCACGTGTTGGACGCGCTGGCTGACAATAATGCGTTTTTATGTGTGCATTTCTTACTCAGCAGTGTGATCTTCTGGATGTTGGAGCTGATCTGGTTAACCAAAACACTGGGCTCCTCTGGAATCCCAGCCTGGTAGGCCATGATGAAAGCTACGAGGACACACAAGACCACAGGCTTCACTCGATTCGCTCATGAGTTAACAGTGAGATCTAATTAGCGTCTGGAGTCAGCTCACTGTTCTCGTGACTGTCATGTGTAGAAAAAAAAAAGGAAAAAAAAAAAAAAAAGAGGCTTTCGGGGTGAAAGCATTTGTGTAGATATAGTATAATCATTGTATTTTGCAAATTTCCAAGAAGAGATGTTGCAACTGTGTTTCTATTTATGGCGTCTTTGACATTAGTACAGCATTAAATACAAGATAAAACAGTGATTTCTGTGATCTCCTCTCCCCAAAAATGATGCAACGTTTGTGACACCCCCTTACATTTCACCTTCTTTCTACAGGTTTTCATCTTGAAGCAAAGCTCCAGAAATATCTGTTGAGAAGCTCACTACTATCTTTCACTGGGTGCTTCTTAATACTCATGAACTCAGTCTGAGGTTTTATTCTCACACAACACAGTAAAGCCTGCCACACGGCTGGTGTCCTCATTGCTCACAGTGTTTAATAAATTTGAGTTCAGAGCTCTGAGAAGGCAAGTTTATTTCTTTTATACAGGAATACAGTGGACCCACCCCCAAACACTGAGTACAGTGTGTGATTAGTCACAGTAAGCTTACGCTTCAAGCTAAGAGGAGCAAGGCTGGAAGCTGAAATAGTAAAGTGAAGGAGTGGCTTAAATAAATCACTTTATAATATAACTCATGACCTAGAAATGGTTCAGAGGTCCAGCTTCTTTGGAATGTGATACTGTAAACATGAGTAACCTGAAACAATAAAAAATACTGTAACAATAACAAGTTTTATGCTGGTACTTATCCACTAAAAACACTGCGAAACTAATACACTTACATTATTGAGGGATCACACAAATGATCATTACAGCTAAAATGATTTGATATCAATGCTGTGAAATAAAATATTATAAATATGCTGCAGAATTAAAATATTTTCATCTTTTAACCTTAAAAAAAAAACAGCTATCAAGGCCAAAAGGAAAGTCCTACAGTCTGATAAAGGTGCTCATATCATACTGTACAACCTGAAGTGAAGGAGTGTTGGGCCGGGAATATTTAGCACAAGCTCCTCATGCAGACTTCCTGACTCAAAAAAGACTGAAACTTAATATGCAAATAGCCACCTGCTAAGAAACTGTCACAGTGACAGGATATTTCTCGTTTGCTTTAATTAAAAATTAAAGTGTGAGTGCATGTTCTGTTTCTGTCTCCTTGCCAACAAGGAAAAAATGCGGAAATCACCAGAGTATTTTTTTATGCCATCAACATGAACGGATAAACTGCAAATACTTAGTTATGACCTACTTGTGTTTGTTGGGGTTAACGCTGTCCTAATGTTACCTGTACACTGCTCTTCATTTTAACATTAGCGGGTTTAAGAGTCATGAAGTTACAAGGGAAGTCAGTATGAAGATGTTTGTCGCTTTTCGTTGTAAAACAAAACAAAAAAACTTAAAAATACGAAACAACCTCGTAAAAATACGTTGGTCGTCTAAAACGTTAGTGAAATTGTCAAGAATGACTAAAAGTTTACTTGAGTTGTGTAAAAGTTTGAACTTTACCTTTCTCGTGACTTGTTTCTTGCGTCGTTGTGCTTCCTGATTTTTACTTTTGGCCACTCCTCCGTCACATGATGTCTGCTGCACTCCCAGCGAGATCGCAGCTGTAAATTAAAGGTGTCAAACGGTAACATAATGCAGGCCAGAAAAGTATAGAAACAAAAAACTGTCCTTTTCTTAAAAACAGAGCAACGACGCAGCACAGGTTAAGTGCTTCATGATCTTTCATTCTTAGGTATTTATCGGCTGTAGGCTACCAGGTGAGATGCTGGTTCGTGGGCAGGTGAGGGGTCCAAATCAGTTCCAAAAATGCTAGTTTACACTGGACAACATCAGTGCTTTTAGTTAGTGTAAGAGCCATAAAAAGGATTATAATTCTGTTTAGGTCTTGGGTGTCATATATGATGCTCGGGGCCCAGAATCGGCCTAATAAATTGAATTCACATTGAATTGAATACATTCCTTTTAAATCGTGGGCCAACTTTACAAAAGCCCCTTTCTCTGAACGTAAAGACGTTTAACAGCACAATTAATCCCCTTTTATATAAGAAACAATTAGTGCAATTTCAACCTCACACCTATGCCGTTTTTCTACATGGTAAAGTTGGCTGGTTGGTTTCCACAGTGTGTTTTTTAGCCTGTTTCCTTCCCATCGTGCCCAACTAGTCACTGCAGATGGCCTCCCCTTGTTGAGCCTTGTTCTTCCAGAGGTTTCTTCCTGTTAAATGGAAAGTTTTTTATTCCCACTGTCACAATTTGCTTTCTCATAGAGGGTCATTTGATTGTAGCAGTTTTCTCACTGTTATTGTAGGTTCTTTACCTTAAAATATAAATCTACTTTTGATTTGGCATTAAGTAAAATTTAATTGCACTATGTGTGCAGAAATGTGCACAACAATATAAGTATGAATGTGTAAAGTGTGTCCATGTGCTTCAGTGTGTATGTATGTTACTAGTCTAGTTGATTCATGTAGGGTGTTCACTTCTATGTGCATGAGTTTCCAGTCCAGACTCTGAGTACTGAGCTTTCTGAGGCCTGAAGGAAGAAACTGTTGCACTGACTGGAAGTGAGGGACTAGATGTTCTGGTACATCTTGTGAGGCGGCAGGAGAGTAAAAGGTTTGTGTCAGGTGTGTGGGGGATCATACACAATGATGGTGGCTTTGTGAATACAGAGTTTGTGGGAAATGTCCTTGAAGGTGGGGAAAGAAACAGTGGTCCTGCAGCTAACATGGGTCATAACTGATTAACCACAACAAAAACAAACAACTGACAGGTGAAATGAATACATTCATTATCTCTTTGCAATGCAGCGTTTTCATGGAAAACCTTGTATTTTAAAATTCTTGTGAATGTTACTTTTACAGGTGTCTATCCACCAAATATTTCACTAGCACCCTCCAATGGCAGCATCCTCCTATTTGCATAAATCAAACTCCTCAGATCCCAACCTGAACATTCACGAAGGAGCCAGAATAGATCATCCACGGTGGACACACCAACAAGACCAAAGGGCTCATGTTCATGCATTAATGGGCCAGAACTGAACTGTGTACAAATGATGGATGTAATGTAAATGTGTCAGTCTCTAAAGCGCTTTGGTTCACCTTCTGTGGTTTATATGTGCTAGACTGCCGGTTCAAGCCCCAGCTTGGACAGTCTCGGTCGTTGTGTCCTTGGGCAAGACACTTCACTCGTTGCCTACTGGTGGTGGTCAGAGAGCCCGGTGGCGCCAGTGTCCGGCAGCCTCACCTTTGTCAGTGCGCCCCAGGGTGGCTGTGGCTACAATGTAGCTTGCCATCACCAGTGTGTGAATGTATGTGTGAATGTGTGGATGACTGGATGTGTAAAGCGCTTTGGGGTCCTTAGGGACTAGTAAAGCGCTATATAAATACAGGCCATTTATACATACATGCCACCATATTGCTGAAAGATATTTCTTTTTAATTTGCTACCCTACTTTACATATAAAATTGGCTTTGCTTTCAGAATAATGCAGAATCTGGATTAAATAGTATTACCTAACAGTTCACTTGCTAACACCACCTCAACTTTTTAAAATTGTAGTTATAATTTGGTTCTTGGTGTTTACTCCATGGTAATTGGTAATTACTCCGTGGTAATTTTACAAAACACATTATGATGTTACATAAAGCTATGAGACATGTTCTGTTTACCAGACGCATCAGGCACATCAAAGTTCACTCAGATTAACCAAATCAATAACAGTCTTAACTTCTGTATCCAGTACAGACTCACTGGAGTATACTGCACTTTGTTAGGTGCACTGGTTTGACTGATTCTTAAGGTGATTCTCTAATCAGCCAATCTCATGGCTGCAACTACATGCATAGACATGTAGACCATATCTAAATGTCCAGGCACATAGCCAAGGCCAAGATAACCTAATGAAGTTCAAACTGAGGATCAGAATGGGGATGAAAGGTTATAGTGGCTTTAAAGGTGTTGGTTGTTGTGGGCTGGTCTGGCTCTTTTAGGAATTTCCCCACTCAGCCATCTCTAGGGTTTCCAAAGAAAGGTCCAAAAAAGAGAAAAAAGACTGTTTCAAGATTATAGTAAGGCAACAGTATCTCAAATAACCACTGAACCTTGAAGCAGATGGGCTCCAGCAGCACGCTGGATGCCACTCCTATCAGCCAAGAACATAAAACTAAGGCTATGGTCAGCACCTTGTTGAGTGTGTGACACAAAGAATTAAGGCAGTTCTGATGAGAAAAGGGGGCCCAACCTGGTGCGAGCAAGGTGTAACTAATGAAGTCTTCGGTGAGTGTATGTGAAAGTAAATTTTATGAGTTTTTCCAGATAAAAAGTGTTATCTTTGGCTACTTAAGGGGGTAAAAATCTGTATAATTTTTCCAAGGATTCTTAGAATTTATTTGGGGTTTGTGTTTCCAGATTCAATTTACTGATGGTATCACTGTATCACTATAAAAGTTGTGGATTTGGGTTCATGTAAACAAATCAGCTTGAACAATGAACAGATGTACTTTGCACTGAACTCAGTATTCTATGTTTGGACAAAATTGAGCTCTATGTACTTAAATTCTCTTATCTGTTGGTCAGGGTCCAGTGAGCCATATGTCACATGGACTAATGTGATTGGTGCACATCTGCATGCACTGACTTTGATATTCAGAGAAGTTACAAATGCTGTATTTAAGGGAAAACTCTCAGTCCAGAGTAGCTGCTCTTGACTCTGTCCTTCTCTGCAGACCCAACACCTCAGTCATGCTTCGTTTGCTGGTCCTTGGCCTTGTCCTGGCATGTGCAGTGTCTCTCAGCAGCTCTGCAGTAATTCTAGAAAATGGCGCTCCCATCCTTTGGGCACAAACGGCCAGCCAAGTGACTGAGTTGCCAATGCACGATGGGATTCTGGTTCCAGACCCCTGGAACTACCTTCACCGCATGAGTTTATACCGGCTGATGATAGCTGCTACAGACCCCTTCATGGGATCCATGGGGACAAATGCTACTGACAGTCCGCTGTGGGGACTGCCACTGCAGCTCGGATGGATGTTAACTTCAGGTGAAGTCAAAGTATCATTTCTTTTTTTTTTTTTAAGTCAATAATAATCCTTTCATCACAATTTAACAAACTTTGTAGTACAAAACTGAATAAAGAGCCTCCTAATAATGTAACTAACAAAGAAACAAGACCACAGCTAATGATCTGTTGTTTTTACAGGGCGTCTCGCTGATCCAACGGGTGCAACAACTTGTGGCCTGGAAGCAGAGCCTTTGTGCATTTCTACCCAGAGTTGGTGGGCCTGTAAGTACAAGAAACAAATGCATAAAAAATAAACACAGGGGGAATACAAATGACCTCTTTATGTTTCTCCAGGTGTGAACTATTTTGCATCTGTACTTCCCTTTCTGTCTGCTGCACAACAGGGCTTCATGGGAGCAGGAGCTCAGGTATTATCTTAAACTGAAAATGAACACTTTGAAAATAAAACAACAACAACAACAACCGCAATAATAATAATAATAATAAGAAGAAGAAGAAGAAGAAGAGGACACTTTTTCATGCCATCACACAAATATTTGCAGTTTAAATAATAATGAATATGACCATTTTGTATTATTTATAATGTATGTTATATAGTGCATATTATCATGTATGTTATTACATTACCAGGTCCAGATGCAGGTGCCTGCAGGAGTACAGGACTATTGTACAACTTATGCTGACTGTAAAGCTAAATACCCTGATGCCATGTCTAAGTGGGATGCTTTTTTTCAGGTATTGAAACACAGATATACACTGGTACATATACACACAGTTTCTATTCACATCATATTATCCCGCAATTTTAAAGGGGAACTGAACTTGTATTATTTTGCCCTTAGTAGAAAACATTACATTTTAAAAAGTCGGGGCCATGTGCCATTATAGTTCAAAACGGGTCTGTTTTCCCTGAATGCACCCGCTTTATGAAGCAACAAAGCTACATTGCTGAAATAGGTGTACTCCTTTAATTGTTCATATTGTTTTAAGGGTCTGAAGACTACTAGTGAATCTCTTCTGCCTGATGATGTGAAGAAAGACACTATCCTTGGTGTCTACTGGGATGCCCTAATGGCTTCAACCTATGCCTCTGCAGCATGTAATCCCAGGTAATTTCTTTTACTTTTACTGTAACCATGTTGCTTATTAATTGTAGACTATATCATTTTCATTTTTTATTCTACTGCTGTAACACAACACCCCTTGTTAGATCAATAAAGTATCTATTTTTATCTATCATAAAATCTATCATTTTAATGCATTTCATTAGTAAACATTTACACATACCCTCCTCCCCCAGTCACCCATCCTGTTTTTACATATTACAAATCATGTACACACACATTCATACATGACAATGACATTGACTAAATCTACTTCATCTTTTTTTTTTCTGGCAGTCTTGTTAGTTTTAGCAGTGTCAGTACTCTTTCCAGCACAAATTTTAACATCAATGCCCTTATTACCAATACTAATGATGCTGGAAAAAGTATTAAAGAAAAAGTGATCACTATCCTTATTATTTATAAATGTTTATAAACAAAAAAAAATTTGTCCACTGAACTATTTTTGGTAGTTCAGTGCACACCAAAACTACCAAGGACGAGGCCTTGCTGTTTTTCCCTGCAAGTGGTCAAAAAAGCCAAACATTTATCTCAAATTTCAGCTCTCTTAATCTCAGCTTCTGTGTTCTCGCTTCTCCTACAGGCAGAGCCACTATTCCTCTGTAGAAGTGTCATTTGCTCACAGCTGGCTGAACTCAGCAGAATATGTAGCAGCAGCTCGATTCCAGACCAACATGGAAAAAGCAGTGCTTTTCCTAACCCCTCTGCCAAGTCGGATTTTACAGGTACATATCTTCAACCTTTTCCATCTGTTTATTTTACACATCACTTCTTTTTTTCTGAAACACACAAAGTGAGAGAAGGCTTTTGTCCATTCTCCGTTCTGTCTTATCATTTTAGGAGGGCGACAGCGCCCCTAACATTGCTGATCTGACTGCAGAGGAGAACCACACACTGTATATCTTCAGCTGGATGAAGACTATTGACAGTCTGCTTGGTAGGACACACACACACGCACACAAGCAAACACAAAATATTATTGCTAAGATTTTATTTTAAGTTATGCTCATGATGATGATCTACCAGGTGGGACATTGGTGCGTCTGTGGAAAGGTGCCATGTGTTCAGTAAACACAAGGCAAAAAGGTGCACAGGTGCTGGAGCAGCTCCTCCTGAATCCCAGCTTTGCTACAAGCACTTTCCTGTCCATCATCTCTGAGATGACTACAAGCTGCTGAGTCAAACACACAAGATAAATACATAACGGTATTAATTTTTTCTCCTGAAATTATTTTTTTTCTCCTGTTTAATGGACATTTTTGTCCATTTTTGTCCATTAAACAAAGTTGTTTTGTCACTGGCTTTTAAGGTCAACTTGTTGCACTTATCTGTGGTGTATACTTGGCAGTACATTAAAGTAATTTCTTGGCTCCAGTTCAACTAGTGTTCTAAAATGTGTCTCACAGATTTGTTTTTTTAAGTTTTTTTCCACAAATAATTATTTTCCAGCAATATGTTTCCACTGTAGTACAGCTACTTCTACTACTTAATTAAGGATATGATTTAAAAAAAAAAAAAAAAAAGCTCTGCTAGATGGGTTTATAGTTTAGCTCAAGCATGATCTCACGATCTGATCTCATTTAAAACAAATTCTCAATGATTTTGACCTATGCCTAAATCTAAAGAAATAAGTGTTCCATGAATTCAACAATGAGTAGTCTACTGCAGCGTAAATCCAGAGTTCAACTCCAGACCAATACTGGTACCTAGTGGTAAAAAAAATGTAAATACTACCAAGTAAGATTTCTAGCAATGACTATACGGATCTATAATATATGACTATCTATCTATATAATATAATCATTGATGAGAGTGGAAAGTGATTTCATAAGGTGAGCATTCATTTGATACTACTGGAAAATGAGTTTATTCTTCTGTCACTGCTCACCGTAGAGTATTCATACACAGAGGGTGAGAGACAGGAAAGCAGCAATATGTGATGGGGAGGACATGTTCATATTAGACACAGTCATCTTGGCTAGTACTTCAATGTCTAATTGTCAGTTTATGTAAAACAGTTCACTGGAATGAGAGAGTATTCCCACAGGAGAAATTGGAAACATGTCTGCTACTGACCGGGCTATTTTCATTATATGCTTAATATACAAGCAAACAAGAATCAAGCTCTTTATTTTAACACAATAATGAAACATTTATTTTAACAAAACATCACACATTTGGATCACTGTAGTTGATGGCATCACCCCCTCTTCCCCACCCAAAAACACCGTACATGACATTTGTGTAAGGAAGACGCAAATGATATTGAAAACTCACCAGAGAAAAGCACAGTGAAACCCTCAGTGTGTTAATAATGTGTCTATGCTACCTCATGATTGTCAGTGGAAACGTGTTATCAAATACAAACACATAATAACACAAAACACAAATGCAAAATGTGATATCCTGTCAGGAGAAGCACACTATGTGTACTTTGAGGATCATTTTCTCTTTTTCTCATTTCTTCTCTTGAGGTGTTTCGTTTTTGAGAGTCAACTTTTTTTCATAATATAAACAGTTTTCACAGATTTTAGTGCTCAGTCTAACATGGAACCAAGTAAACATTAACCTTATTCACACAGCTGTACAAATGCAGCACTCCCAGAATATATTCTGTTTTTAACTGCATACAAAACACAGGACACAACAGTATATGCTGCTTCCTTGAGAGATAATAATGTATGAAGGTTTCATTATAAACACGTTGCATTGGAAAATTTACACGAGTGGTTCCCAAACTGTTGGAAAGGCCCTCTATATGGATGTTCATTTTGAAAGATGTCTTCACCCAAATGAAAGAGCATGCTGCCAAAGCAATAGGTGATGGTATAAACCTGACCTTATAGAAATGTTAGACAATATGGAGCCTAAAAAAACTAGCAGAAAGCAAAGTCTGATATAAAAAAAAAGATGATAAGAGTGGACAAAATCTGGAAAAAAACTAAGAAACGTGACTTTTTGAAAATCTTCACCCTGGACGAAGCTCCCATTTTCAGTGTCTTGGATGAAAGGTCAAAATGCATAGAAAAGGCTATGTTTATCAAAATACCTGTGTATGTATGGGTAGTTAGAGTGAAACAATAAAAGCTGAACATTTTTCAAAAAATAAAGGCTGTTCCATCAAAGCTTAGAAAGAGCAACTACTTACTGCTGACCAGTCCACAGCATTGGACTTCTAAGCACTTAACCGGACAGGCAACACTGAAAGACTTGAGTATAATAAGAAATGGATTGGATTGCTGTCTGATGAAGAGTTATAATCAATCTCCAATTAAAGATATGATGTATGGTTAGAGGCTAAAATCACAATGCTAGTTATTGAACCTTTTTCACAGAAATCATTTTTAATTAAGCCTTGCTCCTAAATAGAAGATGTTCATTATTGTCATTAGTAACATATCCATTTACCTTCTATGTCAAAATAAATTGATAGCTTAGCTTCAGCGTTTTAGTTGTGGCTTTGTAGGCATGATGGTATTGATTAAACCCTTTTTTTGGTGTTTTTTCTTTTAAAATGAGTGGGCTGAATAGCTTAAAACGTTCAATCAACTCATGGAGTTAGCATGAAATAGCTGGCTAGCAGCAGCTGCTAGTGAAGTTATTTTTTCAGACAAAAACCAAATTCAGCAAAAGTGTAGGAAAATAAATTGTTTAAACTGTGATATGTGAATCTACCACTGCAAGCGTTCCCTTCAAATTAACTATAAAAAACAGAAGGATTAATAAGGAATTGTTTAAAGAACAAAAGTGCGCTCTGATGCTAGCAAGGCTAACGATATTCAGGTTAATGTCAAAATTTACTGAGAAGAAAACCTGTAGCTCTGGCTCATTGACATGTCAGTCAAATAAAGTATGAAGTTGTATTCTTAGCTCACTGAAGATGTAAAATTTTATTTTTAATGAGAAATTTCAGGTATTTATTTAATAAAATGCAATCAGTCTATAATTTGGCTGGGAAGTAGGTGATAGAAAAGGTTTGGGAACCACAGATTTACAGATGAAATTTAGATGAATAATTTTTTAATTCTACTTTTTAAAGTATTTCACCATTAGTAAGGTGTCCTACTGAGCACCACAGTATCCTGGTAACTGAACGAATACAGAAAAACAGACGTGGCTATAAAGTCACTACGCTCCAAAGGGAATGATAGTGGAGGCTGTTTTATCGCCCCATTTCCTCTTAACGCAGGATATAAATTTCACCAAGCTTGACAAAACCTGTGAAAGATGGCATAACTAATACGGAGTCTGTCCAGATGTAAAGTGGGAATGTCACTGTAAAGTCTAAACATAGCAGAGGAGTAGAGCTGGAAGGAGAAATCTAAACAAACATTAGTCAAACTCACTCAAGGTTCCCCCACTGGAGAACTTAAGCTACAAGGGAAGGAAGTGATGCAGCTTCAGCAAATACTTTAGGAGAAACACCTTCCAAATCATACTCAAATAAATCCAAATCAGGGGGGAAAACATGCAGAAATGCAGTTAAAATAAACGTGTACTTCACATGCACATGTTCTACACCGTATTGGCCATTATCAATCTTGCTTTTGCTTTTTGCTGTCTGCTGAGAGGTGAGGTAGAGAAACGAGGGAACAGCAGATCTGCTGTTAGCTGACTTACGCTTAAGATGGCGTATGGCATTTGCATCTGTGAGTGTTGCTTGGCTTTATGAGAGGTAGAGGATCTCTGAGCCTCACACGGGAAACTAAGCCCTGAGCCTGCTAATGCACCGGAGTGTGTATCTGTGGGTATTGTGTGTGTGTGTGTGTGTTGGGTTGTATCTGGGAGAAAGTATATGTCAAACAGTAAGTGCATCTGTACAAATATATATATATTGTGTTTACATGTGCTTTAAAAAATGTGTGTCCTTTATGCTTCTCCATAGGCTGAGGCCTTGTCTTTTAACAAGTCCAAACACAAGTGACAGCTCCAGCTTCCTGTACAGAGAGGAGAGAAGGAAAGGTTGAAATCTTTTCCATATATAGACTTTGCCTGTAGCAGCTTTCAAACATATAATATAATAATATAGCACCACTGATGTACACTAAAAGCTGTCAGAGTGGCTTTCGGCTGCGGTACCTTCAGGAGGCTGGGTCATCGGTGGCTTCAGGCAGTACATGTGGTATCCTCTGTCACAGTCATCGCAGAACAGCAGCTGGTCCTGCATGAACACACAGTCACTGTCATTATTTTATACAATACATTATAAAACAGCGGCTTGCTGGTTGCACATTGCATATAAAATTAAAATCTTAATTAATTTTTACAGACTTTCAAATTTTTTTGCGTACTTGGCTCCATATAATTCTATATCTACACACAGATAATTTAATATGTATTATTTCTCTGATAGGCTGCACACAAGCTGGTGAAAGGTCATTCCACAGCTTCACAGCCAATTCAAAGTGAGAGCCGACATTTCTGGAGACACAAAGGTTGGCACAAGGTTTTCCTCTGTGATACATACATCATTTTCTGAGGTGCCACAGAGGCTGCAGGACTTGCACTCGATGCACTGCCACTGGTATGTCCTGACGGCCTGCATCATGTTCTCAGTGAACTGCAGACATGTCGGATGACCTGTGTCGGGACGATGAGACAAAGACAAAGGGAAGCAGGGGCAGGAGAAGTGGATTGCCGAAAAAAAGTTTACAAACTGTTTTGGAGTGATTTTAAAGTGGATCTGTTAAACTGATTTCTAGCTTTATATTCTTATTCTCTTATTTTGTGACTCACCTAGCAGCTTTGCCCAGTAACAGTTACGTGTTTTGAATTAATTTTAACACTGGCCATCTGTCTGGTGATTGTGAAGGCCAGTGAGTTCATTGTCATGTTCAAACAAACTCCGATCACTGATTAGCAATTTGTGACAGCACATTATCCTTCTGGATCAGTAGATGGGTACACTGTGGTCTTAAAAGCATGAACATGTTTGGCAATAAGATGGCAACTGTACTAAGGGGACCAAAGTATCCCATTTGAATGTCCAAGCAGAATTCAACTCATCAGACCAGGCAGCGTTTCTTTCAATGGTTCTGTTTTCCAATTTTGGTAAAGTCATGTAAATTCTACCCTAACTCTCCTGTTCTTAGCTGACAGAAGTAACACCTGGTGTGGTCTTCTGCTGTTGTAATCTGTCTGTTTCATGGTTTGATGCTTTGTGTGATGGCTAGGACGGCTGTGTGGGAAAATCCCAGTGGATCAGCACTTTCTGAAATACCCACCATGCACCATGTTTGGCACCAGCAAACATGGCGCATTCAAGATCACTTTAATCCCCTGTCTTCCTGAACTTTAGCTGGTTGTGTTGTCTACGTTAATGGAGTGGCTGTAGCTCAGCAGGTAGAGCAAGTCATCCACTAATTGGAGGGTTTTTGGTTTGATTCCCGGCTGCTCCAGTCTGCATGCCAAATTGGACAAAATAATGAACCCAGAGTTGCTCTCTGAAGCATCCAACAGAGTATGAATGTTAGATAGAAAAGCATGTTGTTGTTTCTGCTCTACTCAGGTAGATTAGAAAATCCCTATATAAAAACCTTTATCATTTACATATTGGACCGGGTTGTTGACCAGGTGTACCTAATAAAGTGGCCAGTGTGTGTCCTTTTGCCGCTCTCCAGGTGGTTTTGCTTTTTATGTTTTAACTTTCATTTCATTTGCCTTTAAATTGTTTTTAGTTCATCCAAATGCGTTACATTTCGTTTTAGCTGCTTGCTGTGTAGCACATTGACCAATGTCTGCTGTGTTTAAATGTGCTATATATATATAAAATGACTTGGCTAACATTGTGAAATATTTCCTCTAATGTGATCTAGTTCACACACAAAAAAAGGATTTGACTCTTCACCCAGATGGCTGCGTGTTTCTCTGTCTTTGTCTTCTATGACAGTGTTGACAGTGTATACAGCAAGTGATTATATGACATGAAAACAAAACACATGGAATCATGTGTGCACAGTTAAACACAGCCGAGACATATTTTATCCTCTTCTGGTAAAACTACAACCATGACAACACAAAAAGAAATATGTAAAGTGGTCCTCTTGTTGCCTGCCTTAATAACATTGTTTTTTGTAGCCTGCCCACATCATCACAGTTATGAGAGGACAGTCATAAGTACACTGGTGTCAATGGGGTATCAATGAGCCATATGCAAGGGTGAACTGACATATATCTGGACTGGGAAAGAAGCCCAAAACACTGATCGCACTGATCCCTCTAAGCCTCATGGGTAAAATAACAAGGAATGTGACCTGTGTAGATATTTGAGTTACTGCCGTCCTCACAAATTACTCTAAGGAATTGCAGTTGAGAAGAAATCCGCTGAGACACTTTTAACAGACATCCTGTTGGCTTAAATGGATAATGGAGTGGTGACTGGCTCTTACCTCGCTGCTCACTGTCCTCTTTAGCTAGTGGAGTGACTTGAGAGTCCAAGTGCCTCCCTCCCCCATGTCACGTGTTCATTTTACCATGGAAAAGTCATGTTTTTAATTCCTTAGTCCGTAGTCCACAGCGCTATCAACGTTTTTGGTCCAGATTTAAGTGGCATGTAGCAAAGATGTATAGTTTGTTATATTGATTATCTGATGCAAGCAAAGTCAAATGTAAGGACATTTTTATTTATTTATTTTTTTGTTTATGAAAAATGGAAAATGGCTCAACTGTTGAAAAATCCACGAGGATGGTAAAAAAATATATGTTAGTGTGTCCATGAGAAACAAATTCCCAAGCAGAAGCATATGTGAATATATATCCTGCATCCTTTCCAAGACACTTTCCAGAAATGTCTTCACTGTGGTTTTCTGCGGTCCATTATGTGCCTCATGAGTCTTTCATTGTTCCCTCAATTAAAACTTTAATGGCAGAAGGCTCAGCTAGTCAAGTTGTCCCATTATTAGCTGTCAGCAACTACATCACTGTCTGAGAACGAAATATCTTCCAGCTCTGCATCTTCAAAGCCATGAAACGTGGAGGCCTCGCTGTCTGACGCGCTGCCGAACAATTCTTCGAGAGTGCTCCGCTTCCTCCCATCCTTCTTCGCTCCTCCTCTTCCAGCTACCATGAAAACATCAGCATCAGAGCAACACAGACAAGGCCACACAGTCTCCCAGTTGTTCTAGCACACTCTACCGTAGTAAGACAACATCTTGCTTGCTGAAATGATTCAACCAAAGGTTTTTTGCTGAGATATCCAGCAGATGCCGTTTTCGGCTAGTGTGGGAAACAAAACGGGGGGAAAAGGGGGAAAAATGCAGCCACATGTGCCAAAGGATAATGCATGAAAACTGAGCAACAAAAGAGTGAAAGCATGTTGTCTAAAGGCAGAGGTCTTTACTGATGAACGAGGCTGACATGGAGAAGCATGCAGGATGGAAGCAAGCGGCAGATTCTGCAAATTCGTATGATTCTTTCCTGTGGTTGGCTCTCAGTTCTTATGATCTGAAAGGCTCATTGACAACCCCATTGAAGAGACACTTGAAAGCTTTTATTGCACACCAAAAGCATCTAAATCTACATTATCACCTGAAGGTACAGATTTGTTTGAATTTTTGGGGAACTTGTTCTGAAATATAGAAGGACTACATTAAACTGGGTAACAACATGTACCTCCCCTCATCTCCCTCCTAAATATATGTGTGTAATTTATTCCTTTATATTTGATGCAAACTTTTAAACTGCATCACATCTGTGGCCGATAGAGAAACACAATTTAAATCCGTGTGGCAAAGATAAACATCGCAAGAAAGCGAGAGATACACATGAACAAGATCGTGGACAAAAAGGAAGTAAAGAGAAACAAAAATGAGATGTGTAGTAAGACTTAAAGTAAAGTATGAGTCTAGCAGACAACACATTTCTGATCAATGAAGTGATTGATACAACTCACACACAGCTAGAGGGCAGTTAGCTTAGCTTAGCATAAAAATGTAGAACGGGCAGGAGCGGTGGGGTTACAGGCTCTTTCATGAGGTAACAACATCTTACCAGCACACCTAAAGTTCACATTTTGTTTTGTTTTTTAAATCTGTTTAAAAACCAAAAAGGAGATTTTGTTATCTCTGAACCAAACGAGGCTAACTGTTCCTTTTAAATTGGACTAAGCTAACCTAAGTGTACTGTGTTCTCATGAAAGTTTCTGTAACTTGCTGGAGTTTTTATGAGATGGAGGTGTTAGCCGATGCCTAGCCCCAAACACAAAGGGTCATGTGCTGTTTTTGCCATGCCTTGCCAGGGTTAAACCCTCCCAACAATATAGCTTCAAGTGCTCATGCCTACCCTCCATGGCAAGGTAACAGCACATGGGCAGCCTAAGCTTATGGAGAGGGGGGCAGGCTTAAGACCACCAGGTGGAGGACAGTAATGGCAAAGCTGGAACAGATGGGACTTTCAGGGGGTGAAGCAAGTGCTCATCACCCACCAGGGACACCATGTAATAGATGCATAAAACCTAACCTTATGCATGGTATCAAATCTCATACTTCAGTATTTACGCTTAACTAATAAAAAAAATAGTTTCCACTTGAGAAATTTTATTGTCTTTCCACTTAAGTCAGTGGGAACAAAGTTGGAAAACAACTAGGAAAGCCAGTTAAACTCCAGTTACTGAGCTGTTGTTGTCACATACGTACAGAGTTTTCTTAGAGTTACGTACATTCGTTAGAAACTTTATTAGCAGGCACACAAATCTGGCTGTGAGCACAGTAGCCATTCCCACAAGTTGCTGAAACCTTCAGGTTACAAAACACAAGCCAACTGGAAGAAAGTTGGCTTAAAGGAACGATGGTCGTAAAAGGAATAATGTGGGTTGTTTCAGGCAGAGGATGAACTAAGAGGTGGCATAAAGGCCCAGTGTTTGATAACAATTTTCATTCTGAAATACGAATGATACAAAGCTACTTTAGTACAGACAATGAATAAAAATATACAGCTGGAAATGAGCACAAATGGTCCCCATTAACTTAGTGTTAAGCTTAGATGGTGCAAACTGTATATGAACAGACACATGAGTTGTATCAATACTTTCATGTCACTCTTGGCAGAAAAGTGAATGGGCACATTCTTAGTACGCCTTCTTGCTGTCCTACTGAAATCACTAATATGGCATTCACTTTTTTCTACTAAGTCTACTGGAGGGATTATATAACTATTGCAATTCAATCAATTAGTGCTTAGGCAAATACAAAATCTCAGGTTTTCACATAAACCATCTATGACCAGTAAGTGAGGACTCACCAGAACGTCCGCAGTCAGAGCAGGACACCAGCTCCTCTGCTTGTCCTGTTTTCCTGTTGGAGTCCTGGTCTCCCAGGCAGAAGTCACAGTAGTCGTTGGGGATAACAGCACCATCAGGGCCCTTTTGAGCTGTTAGCAGGAGAAATAAGGGGAATGGTCCACGAGCTTCCATTCAGTCTGAGCTTTCGTAAGTAAGTGCAAGTTTTTGTGACCTGGAAATATCCCGTTAATCAGTATGATTAAATACCAGCCAGCAACTTACGTTTATGGTTCTCTGAACTCTGAGGAGAAGACGGAGCCATCTCTGGTTCCTTCTCCTCTTCTCCCTCCTCCTCTGCCAGGTGAGTGTGTGTGTAATGGTAGCTCAGGCCAGGCCGGTTCTTGTAGCGCTTTCCACACACTACAGATTTTTTTTTTAGATCACAGGAAAGTTAAAACCATGAAAACTGCACACTGTCAGGTGAAAACATCAGTGTATGACACTGGTCTAAGTTAGTTGCTGTGAACACCTAGAGAGTCAGTGGAAGACGGTAAGGCGGAACCTCTATCTGCGAAATAACTACAACTATTTGTAGCTAAGAAAATGTTTCCTAAGGTAAATAAGTGGAACTATAGCAAAGTTAAAAGAAAGACAAAGACTTAAAAGAAAAATCATCTCATTTATTTATATTTCTATATATACATAGAAGTATTTTATAAGCAAGTTTATTGAAACTTTTAACGCTGACCTAGACTTGTTATGATATTTTCATGTTCATTTAGGATTTTTTACATGGGTACACTGGCCTTGTAGCCATTATAGACGTTTCTCATTACACAGCTCTCTGGTGCATTATTGATCCAGCTATTTCAGCCTTAACAACAATTAACCAATCAATTCTATTTTCAAATATATAGAAATAAATCAAACCAGTGCAAACACTTATCTAAGAATCGCACACAGCTATAGAGAAACCTATTAAGCATGCACCCCTTAGATGAGCTGGTGTTTAAGCATCAGTTGGCGCATGCTTTGCAACAAGCAAGCATTGAGGCATTAGGTTTACTGTTAGCATCATGCAGTGCTTGCACAGGGATGCCTAGACTACCTTAAAGCAATTAAAGCATTGCACATATTCAGAGCATTAGCATTCAGTCAGTCAAGGACGCCAAATGCCCACTAGCAAAAAGGCCATTCATAAAGACAGCTCAAGAAGCTCCTAGAAAGACAAGATGGAGACAGGTTAAGATACCTTCTTCAGCCTTTTTTGAGTTATACTTTTGTTTGTATCTATCTGGAACAGAGAAGACACAAAAGCAAACAATATCGGAAAGACAGAACAAGACACAAAAACGAGGATGAAATTCATCTGTCTGAGGCTCAGTCAGTATCTCTAGCCACAATTCCCGCGGCAATCCATTACTGAGGAATTCTGTCCAAGTACGAAAGTGGCATGCTGGTCAGGTCTGGATTAAC
Source organism: Aulonocara stuartgranti (assembly GCF_965226115.1). Lineage (NCBI taxonomy): Eukaryota > Metazoa > Chordata > Actinopteri > Cichliformes > Cichlidae > Aulonocara > Aulonocara stuartgranti. The sequence goes on along the minus strand of NC_138951.1, from coordinate 6,295,736 downwards.
AGCAAACTCTTTCTTCATGCTGCAGAGGACTGCTCTTAGCAACAGAGAGAGGGCTTTAAAATATATATATATATATATTGATACACGTGTTTTTTCTCTTAACAGCCAGATCTCAGGAGAACACAGTATCTCTGCTCTGAGAAAACACAGTGACTGTAATCGCACCGATTGCAGGATGGTACATGTACAAAGAATGAAGTTTTCTTTGCCCTTACTGTCACAGACATAAGGTTTATCCTGGTCCTCGATGTTAACGGGTTCTGCCCTTCTGCGGCTCGAGCCTCGGTTCTGAAAGGATACACAAGACACTCGTGATCATCCATTTATTTCCTCCAACACAAGTTAAAAAAAAAAGCTTACTGTATCCTATAATGCTGGTAAAGTATTCTGCTTTCAGGTTGATGGTGGTGTTGAGTCTTAACTTACTTGGATTTTGTACTAATGTGACAATTTTTCTGTATTGTATTCTGTATTGCATTACAATTCAAAACACACACCGTCATATATAAATCCTGTTTTTGCTTTCGACACTCACTTTGCCTCTGTTTCTGTTCTTTCTCTTCGGAGTATCGAGTTCAAAGTCTTCATCGTCATGGAAGCCATCCCCATTTTCCTCTGCCTCAAGTACTCTCTGCAGAGTGCAAACGCAAACAGAAAGACAGGGGTTAGACAGAGGTAGCATTAGGTCTCAGGAAGCTGGAAATATATAGATACAGACATATTTACAATTCTCCTGGTTAATGTTTGATTTACTTGTCAGGGGGTTTTCATTGTCATTTGTTGCAGGAAGACATCAAATCTACCTGGCCAATTTTCAGGGAAAGTTGGTGGAGAAACAAAACTTGAGATGCTGCTGTGATTTATTGAAAAAAAAAATCCATGTCTTTACACTGGCTGCACCTCAGAGAAGAGTGGACTTCGGGCATTGGCCAAATAAGATGTCAAATGAGACGCATACATGAAGTTAAAGGGACCCCTACTGGTGACATATACTAATCTTCCTTATCTTATTAACCATACCTGTATTTCTAGCAATGTCTCATCTTCCTTACTGAGGTTGTTTTTTTTCTCCAGCAGGTTGTCCCCCCTTAGTAGGGCCTCCAGGGCTGTGGCCTCCCCCGGTGCCCCCTCACGCTTTGGAGCCAGTTCTGCTTCTGAAGAGAGAAGGCGAAGGAGGGAATGACAAAAAGGAAACAAAGACCACTTGAGGTGGCATGTGTATGTGTCTGTGTATAGCAAGGCAAGTGTGCATCAACCTGTGTGTTTTAATCCCACTTTTTCATCCCGGCATTTCGTACTAAAGTGGCTAAAAGCTGTTAACCTGTGGTCAGGCAGAAAGGAGCACTTGGGGTGTAAGGCTGCTATAAGTAAAGCTCTTATGTGAATGCATCCTTTCACACTGCACCTCGTGCTTCTCGACACTTACAAGTACAACTGTACAGTATAAATCTCCTGACAGAACCACAGTGATGCTCAAATCTATCTGTAAAAAATGTAAAAACATTTTTTATTGCAGTATGCTAGATTAAGCTACTAAACTGAAAACATATATTCCACCATAAGAAGTCGCCTGTGAGCCATGCAGCTCATGTCGGCCTGTGCTCTCCAGGCTGCCGCTGGTAAGATAAAATCATATAATGATGATATTAAAGAAAAATAGAGTGACGGCATTTAAAAGTAAATATATCTTCCTATAAATACAGAGGAAGAAGAAAGAAGAAAGAAGCTCTGTGGTTACTTACACGTGTATTTAGTTACATTTTGCCTAAATGCCTCAAAGTCATTCGTTAACAGGTCGTCTGGTCCATTTATTTTATTTATCGTTTTATTATGTGAGGTGCAGTTGTGGTAATTTAGCACAGATGGTAGGTGACAGAGTTTAATGATTATCATCGGGGTGGACGAGGTTTTATGAGGAAGGAGGGAGCTTTGGGAATAATGAAAAGCAGGCTACCAGATCCAACATCAATAAAAGATAAGACAAGCGTGCTATGGGAAGGAAATTAGCCAAATACATATATTTTTAAAAAACACTCACTGCTTTTAAGCCTGTAATATTTCTCATATATCTCATTCTTCTTTATTTCTCCCCCTATCTAATCTCCTTCATCGTTCCTGCTTTTGCTCTGTTCATTTCCACAGAGACGAACTTGCTGCAGCAGCCCTGCCTCTTTGTCCTCTCCTTTCATCTCTAATACCAGGATGAGAGCCGAATGAAACTAAGGCTATGATAAGAAAAGCAGGGAGCGAGCACAGCTGCTGAGGATGTAAGACACTTATTGAATACAGAGCTTCTGTACCTCTGCGTCTTCCCTCCTCCTCTTCCTCCTCCTCTCATTTGTCTTTCTGTATGCTATGACTTTGTGCTTGCACTGCCTCTGTGTTTTCTTCATTCAACCACCACTCTGCCTCCCCTCCCCAGCACATACATGTTGTCCTTTACTTTGGTCTCTTTTGACAACCTCCTTCCTGTACATGAAACCCACTTTCCTCCTCTAGATTGTCCTTCATTCGTGTCTTTACCTTCTTTTTTGGGGCTAAAGAACACATTGCCTCATTTAATACATGCATGCACAAGTTGCCTGGATTTAAATTCTTAGGTGTGCATCAATAATTTCACATGTAAAGTCCAGTTTACTCATCTTCAGCCTGTGAAAGCAGTTGCACAACACCTTTTTTCCCTCTGGAGGATCAAAATAGGTGACAGAAAGAGGTTTCTGGATGTTTGAAAGAAGTGGTCCCGATGAAAGATGCTGCTGAGTTGCTTTGTGAGATTTTGATAGTGACTTCACAGTCAGGATATCTTGGCTTCTGCTGCTCCTACACAGATCTCATGTGTTTTGTTTTAACCTGCTATATAGAAGACTAGTTGAGAGGACAGAAAAATGGTTCCTGAAACCCTAACATGACCTGGGACGTGAAAAAGGAAAAGCGAAACTCTACAAGAACAAGGAATTCATATGTGGCATGGCTTCTGTGTATTCACAGAGACAAACCTCTCTGCTCAGGAAGCATTAAATAAACATAAAGCATTTTGCAAAAGCCCACGAGGGGAGAATTCACATTCTTCTGTTTTGTTATGATAGACATCTGGTCCAAACTACACAATAGGATATCTCAAAAACAAAAGACAAGAATTCTGCACTTCTACTCTCGGCGTCCGAAAGTTTTGCATGCCTCTTTAACTACAGTGTTACCTTCTCTAATTTCTTCTGTTTTTATGCAAGCTTGTTGGTTGATGAGCTGGTTAGCTGTAGCTTTTGTTTTTTTGTTTTTTTCTTGTTGTTTTTTTTTCCTCATCAGAAGGACTCTCTGTCCTCATCTTGAAAGCAAAGCAAGTCATTCTTAGCGGAAAGCTCCAGAGTATTAGATTGCATCTGGAAGACAGCGAGAGGGGAAACAATAGAGTAGAAAAGCAGAAACAAAGACTTGCCTTCATTCCCCTCCTTCACAGGTTCCTGATGGGGGCATTCCTTTTGCTAAAATCCCAACCCACCCGTTATAACACACACTCTGTATGCATGCATGGATGCACACACTCATAAGAGAGAACACACTTCCACCTCATAGGACTCACTTACATTGTTATGCCTCATGGACAAATGATTATAGAGGCCCAGTTAGGGTGCTTCTGTGGTGCAACGGGCAGCAAGAGTCGTGTGTGTGTGTGTGTGTGTGTGGGGGGGGGGGGTATTTGTGTGCCTATGCATATGTGCGCCTATAGCCACAGAACAGAGAGAGAGGCGGCATTGATTCCAGGGAGAAAATGAACCTGGAGACCTGGTAGGAGAGACGAGCTAACCCGAGCCAGATGGCCAGACAGCAAGCGTGCGCAATAGCTACATGCAGATACCCAGCAGCACAGAGGCCACAAATAAAACAGATGTATTTATGTGACGGCATGAATAAATAAAATAAAATGCATTAAAGTAGGCTCCGTTGCGTAACTGTGGGTCTTGACTTTCACTGCATGGCTGTGCTGTTTGTCTCACCTAGTCGAAGCTCACACAGGCGGAGCTGGGGATCCAGGGGAGGGTGGAGTCGCCTCTTCTTTCTCCAGCAACGAGCGGGGTAGGTATACATCTGTCCTGCTGCCTGGCCTGGAAACACACACACATACACACACACACATATGTATCCATATATATGTACACACAGAGAGTCACACAGGCACACAGGAAGAATTTTAACAACCACTGGCAAGCATACCATTTTAACAAACCTTGCATTGAGCTCTGCAACACACAAACACAGTAATGCACACAGAGACCTGGTCTTTCCTGACACTTAATATGTTGCAATATGATTTCAGTAGTGCTCAGGCACTACCCCATATATTCAGAGGGGTCCAGCTCTTGTGATCAAATTCTAGAGACTATGTATCACTCGCAAGCTAAAATTGCAGCTCTTTGAAGACTTTTAATGACATTTATCTGAGAAGTACCAAAAGATACATCAGTATGCTAATGTTGAGAAGATGCAGTTTTACTTTTATCCAGTCAAATGCTGTTTGTTCTCAAACCCTAATCGTATTCCACCAATAGCCACGTAGGAGGGAGAGATGAAAAACAGGGGTTTTAAGTCTGCATGAGCGGTGAATAAAAATCAAGAGATGGAGGGGGAGGGATAAACCTAGAATAAATGCATATAATGTGACTTAGGTCTGCCACAAAGTATAGGGTGTGGCCTGAAGGGCTTTGCATACAAGATGGAGAGCAGGCTATTTGTGTCCAGCTCCCAGTAAATAGCAGATTGTTCCCTTTGCCTTTACAGAAGAACCAGATGTGCACAATGCATTCTAACTGCTTAAGGATAAATCAGCAAACAGTAACTCGGGGAATATACAAAAGATGAGCTGGCAGACTTTTTTTTACTGATGGAGGAAATCCATTAATTCATATTTATCAGTGTTTTCTGATATATGTTTATTAACTTTCCTGCAGCGAGTTGGGCAAGAAGATTGATACCACTCTCATGCCTGTGCAGTGAAGATGAAGCTCCAGCATGAGGCTGTTCATCTTAGCTTAGCATAAAAACTGGAAGGCAAAAGCTAATAGCTAGCCCAGCTCTAAATTCACCTACCAGAACTTGTAAAGCTCGCAAATTAACATGCTATATTTCACAGTCATTTCCTGGAGTCTGCACTGGTTTCCTGGCAGGCTCATTTCAATATTCCCTGAGGAGTGATTGTTTCTGGCCAAAAAATTAATCCAGCAGTAATTCAGACTTTTGACTTTTGTTAGCAGATATACTGTATCGGTGAGTGAGTTGTAGACTGACTGTTTGTATATTCATAGTCAAGTCAAGGGAGCTGTTCTTCCTTCTTTTCTTAAATCTGAGAAAGTAACTTCTTTCTGGCCAAAATCATAATTCAGATCCCAAAAGCAAACAAATAATGTGGTTCTTTTTAAAGTCTTTTTTTTTTAGTTTAAGTTCTTTCAGCTCCAAAAAGAGTTACTGTAGCTTTATTGGCCAAAAAAAGGTTTATTATAAACATAGTGTGCCATGTCACACAAAGCATAAACTACACTCACAAGATTTGATGAAGTTCAGTTAGTTGATATGTAATATCTCCTAGACACCGATGATACAGGATTTTTAAGACGAATACTAATGCTGATATTTAGTGATTTAAAAATCCAATAATCTGATATGTTGGTCGATATTTTTTTGCTTTCAGACACACAAAACAAGAACAGATTTCCTTAACATTTGTTAGGGAAATGTGACTGCCCAGTCTGCTGAGAGCCTGATAGGGATGTTGCAGAGCGCCCTCTGGACAAACTATGCAAAATAAAAGCCGTTTCTCCTGTCTGTTCACTTTTTGAAGTATTCATTTATCAGATGGTAAAAATGTCAGTACTGATAGATCAGACCAAGGCTAATATTAGCCGAAAATATTGGCTCATTGATAAATTGGTTGGGCTCTAATATCTGCCAACTTGTAGCTATAGAGGTATAACCATAGCCCAGGTACTTTATTCAAGATATTTTTTTAGTTGATTTATTTTAGTAAGAGGAAGACATGCACCAAATGGCCTGGGGCGGTTTCAAGTCTGGGCTGCTGCGTTAGCCTCATGGCATATGGGTTATTTGTTTAACCCAGTGAGTTAAATGGTGCACCTACTCAAGAATGATTTTTATTTTTTTATTCGTGAATAGAGCCTGATCAGGTCTTTACATATGACATACTGTATTTAGTGACTAAAAAAATCCACACTAGTGGCAGTACAGATTAGAAGTTTACATTTTTACTACTGTTTGCATTCAGTGCTGCAGCCAGTAGCTGTAGCCTTATGTTGAATTTTTAAACGAGAGTGACATCAATCATCTCCCTGAAGCAAAAAAATGCAGATATCTCCAAATGCAGACTTAATGAATGAATAACTTTTGCTACATTTTTCAACCTTTGCGGTGTTTCTCACCTGGCTGACGTTGGTGCTTTTCCATCCAGATGTAACAGTTGTTCTGTGCCACACCGGTTTGTGAGTCCAAGAAGGGCATGCGCACGCTGCGCTCTGCACAGAGTCGGGCATTGTAGTTCCTACAGTGTTCGATGGCCTCCTTGTAGAACTGGTCGCCAAGCCTGTCCACAGAGAAACACGAAGAACATGTTAGGAAAACAGGCACACACAGCTTTGATTCCAGTGTAATCCATCAGGTTTGTTAGCATTAACTTCTACATCAACTGCCCCATTCATTCAACATCTGAATTAAATGCATTATATGTGGCTACTGAGTCACTCACAACAACTGTTTATATCTTATTAACTAAATGCTAACATTTGTGGATCTTTAACGCCACTAGTATAAATTGGATATCAGCTGGGTGTTAGTATAATACAAAAACTTGTTCTGGCTTTACAGCATAAAGGCAGCTGAACTGAAAGTGATTGGCATTAGAACAGTGAGGACAAATATAACAGGAAATGATTAGGAGATGAGATGTTTCATGCTGTCAAATTTGTAGATGACTAAGTGTGCCACAATGAAGTCCACACAACAGATGTGCTATAAACAGATGTGCATCGACTGATAAGAGGATACAAATCAGGATGTGAACCATCAATAACCTACACAGTCCCAGTCTCACAGCAGGATTTCTGCAGCTAAGATCATTAGAGTCAGAGAGAACAAACCAAGATTTATTTGCTTCCCTTAATGATTAAGTCTTTCTTAAATGAGACACATGTAAAAGAGACTTTTCTGTTTAGCATGAAATCCCTGATCATTTAATCCAATGCAGCATAATTAGTGTCAAGGAGGTTGTTTTCCATAATGCCACAAGGACTTTCTGTTGCTAGGCTGGAACATATCGAAAGCAGCAGAACAGCGTCAGTTTTTCTGTTTATTTACATATCATAGTCTATCTGGCTGCCTATCACCCGTCTCTTTGACTGGCCAAGCTAAGACGGGCGGTCTGTGGATACTGCGCACAGATATGTAAAGAATGCCAAGCTGGACAAAGACCAGCTCTCTGGTCACACTGAATCTCACAAAGATGTGCAGTGTTTGGAGATGGAGGTTGCAGAGGGTGAAGGAAGGAGGGATGGATAGTGGGAAGGGAGAAGGGTAAGAAGTGGAGTGACTAGCAGTGGAGCGTGAACCAGGTAGTGCATGCATAAGATGAAGGAAAAGAGGGGGTGAGTGTCACATAAGAAGTAAGAAGGGGGTGCCTACTTTGTAAGAGCAAAGAGGACATAAATAGGAATAGGAAGAGAGAAAACTGAACAATCGGACATGTGTAGAACAAATGGCAGCTGCATGTTTTTCATATTTGTTAAATGTGAACCTCAACTTTGGCTATACTGGTGCATCTGGACAAGGATGTTTTCCTTGTTTTACTCCCCACATGTTGCATCTGCAGGGAGAACAAAGGCTCGTCTAAACCCAGAACCCTCTTTACTGGGTTTGACCACACGTCACAGTGTAGAAGGAATCATGCAAATCTGTACCTTTAATTGCTTGGTGACCTTTTTGGCTCTCAAAATTTAGCCCAACAATTAGCTTTAGAGGGTATAGTTTTGTAGAATGTAAATGCAGTAACAGAAATGGCTTTTTATGGGAGGCAAAAAGTCCTAGTGGAAAACATATCACATGTCTGGAAACATACAAAGGACTGTTGTGTCCTATATCTGGATGCACAGCACTGCCTGACACACGCACTTCAGGTAAATCATCACATTTAACTCTAGTTATTCGTGTTATTAAGGAATGATAATTGCAGAAATGCCACTGAAATCCCATCAAAGCTCACTGTGAATTGTAAAATGGCCTGTATTTGTATAGCGCTTTACTAGTCCCTAAGGACCCCAAAGCGCTTTACACATCCAGTCATCCACCCATTCACACACACATTCACACACTGGTGATGGCAAGCTACATTGTAGCCACAGCCACCCTGGGGCGCACTGACAGAGAATTAATTGTTATCAAAAGTATATTTAATCTAATCCACAGTGCTACAAAAATGACTTTGGATTAATGTCAGAGAGAAGCAGCTCCTTTCAGAAACAGGCAGCCAGCAGAAACTCCAAGATTGCTACCAGGCAATAAACAGTCCAACAAGTGATACCCATAAGTCCACAAATATAAGTCAAACTGCTGTTTGTGTTATAGATTTCTCTAACTCAAATCTGCTGGTGACTGTGGACTGGAATTCGTTTATATCAGGAATAATTCTCTTCATGTTGACTAAGGTTTTTGTGCAGAGACCTCCAGAAATGAGGGATGCAGCTGGTGCTTTTTGTGACACGTGTTTTTACAGTATGAGACCAGCAGTCACAGTGATCCACTCAAATCCAAATCTCCAGAAGAGACTTCCTGTCACATAACTCATGTTCCCAGAGGTAAAGTGTTATCTCTGCTGTCACTATCAGTTGGCTAGATTGAATTGTGTGTGTGTGTGTGTGTGTGTGTGTGTGTGTGTGTGTGTGTGTGTGTGTACCTACGGGTATTTCTCCTCATCCTTCCTCCCTCATTTTTTTCCCTCCCCCGTGTCATCCCATATTGCCTGTACGTTTCTGTCCCGTTTCCGACAACAAAGCGTCTGCATAACCTCCCCGGGCGGCTTCATAAACTCTTACGTAAGTGAGTGTTCGTGCACAGCTCGTTTGCCTGCTGTGCATTTGTCTGTGTGTTGTATTCATTACGTGAGAGTAAATAGTGTATGAGGATGCCTCCGAGACTTCTGTCTGCGGCTTGCGTGTCCTGAGACATTCTTACCCAAACTTGATTTGACTATCCTCAATTGCTCTGTGCTCCAACCGTGAGTTAACTGTATGGCTGAGTGCAGTGATGGAGCTTATGTAAGGCGAGTTTTGCATGTCAGGGAACGCATTCCTCTTAGACACCAGCTTCCTGGATACTGATGGAATCTGCAGTTGTTAAGTGTGTTTTTGTGTCTGTGTGCACCACTACGACTGTTTCAGCTCATTCCATGCTGGCACAAAAGAGCTGTGTATACAACAGTCAGTATAGGTTTCATTGGTCTTGGATCACTATTTCATTCTATACCTAAAGGCGCAGGTAGGTCTATCGGTAAAAGCTTACAGAGGTAAAGAACATTTCAATCCCATCCTTTGTTCTGTGTTTGGACATCAGGGGCTATTGCCCTCACAGGTACCCATTAATGATGTATCACAGTTAAAGGGAGACATCATTGAACAGTTGAGGGGCTAATTTCATTTGCATTCAGCTCAAGGCGAGCAAACAGGGTCTGACACGCACACATGCTAGAGAAGGAAGTCCAAAAAGGGCTAATGAACGTTATGAATATTTAATGTGGTACTCAGTCCTTAGCCAAGGGGAGTGGAGGCTCCATTAATCAGCCTTTGTGTTTGGATATCTCCTGTCATTTCTCTTCATCAGTCTTACTCGTATCTGTCACTTTCTCTTCCTCCTCGGTGAATTGAATATTTAGCCACTGAAAGAACTCATCAACAGCAAAATAAATCACTGTCATCCGTCTCTTCACATTTGTGTTAATCTCTCAAGACTCTCTGTTTTCTTGGTGTTTTGATCCCATCTCAGTTTGCTATAATGTGCTACTGTATCTCACAGCCGATTATTTGCTTTGTTTTTAATAGTCTTTGCATTTTTAACACAAAAAGAAAAAAAATTGGCCCCCAAAATTTAGACCTGTGTTCTCAAATGTGAACATTTAACACTTTCGTTCCCATGTGTGATAAACTGCCTTTACTTATTATCCAAACCTGTTGACTTGAAAAAATAAATTCTATTCTATTTTATTTATATGGTGCCAATTCACAACAATCACACGACCACCTATGAGGAAGCACTTGGTGACAGCGAGAAGGAAAAACTCCCTTTTAACAGGAAGAAACTCGTGGCTCAGGGATGGGCAACCATCTGCCGCGACCACTTGGTGGTGAGGGGAAAGAGAAGACAGCAGAGAGACAGGACAAAAGACACACTATGAGAAACAGAGCAAGAGTTTAATAATAACTAATGATTAAATGCAGTAGTGGTATATAAACACACAGAGAGTGAAAACAGATAAGCGAAGAAGAAGTGCTCAGTGCATCATGGGAAGCCCCCAACAGCCTAGGCCTATGCCCCTGCAGCATAACTACGGGATGGTTCAGGGTCATCTGATTCAACTTTAAGCTTAATTGTTAAGTTGCATTAATTTAACAAGGGTGAGTTATACTGGCTTGTAAAAGTTAAAAGCACTTTAGTGCTTAGTTTAACAATTTTTCGCAATAAATAAACTCACAAAACGACATTATGAATGGTCACATAAAATAAGAAAAGTGTCATGTGCCATAGACTGACAGTCTGTCCAGGGTGTACCCCACCTCTTGCCCTATGACAGCTGGGATAGGCCCCCTTCCGGCAATTCTGTTTTGGACAGGTGGAAGAAAATGGATGGTAAAATTAATGGGCTGATTTTCTTCTGAACACAAATATGAGAAATTATTGCATCTGCTAACATGCAAAAATTATTTTTGTAGGTGAACTCCAGCAAGCACCGACTAATATAGTTCCAATTCTTAACCACAAAATGAGACCCTAATTACAGCATATTAAACTGTCTGAGCCTGCTTTTGGACGGAGCATTTGTGTGTCTGGGGGCAGGCATGTTTGCAGGTGTGAATGCATAGCAGATTAAACTGTTGCTCTTTCACTACAGTTATTTGGAATTTTGAGATGTAGGCAGCTCTTTATCACACTAGTTTATAAACTGGGCGAATATCAGTCATCAAGGCCATCAAGGCCAGGTTTTTAGTACACACTATATGGACAAAAGTATTGGGCTACACCTTTTAATCTTTGATTTCTGGCATTTTCAGTCCAGTTGCCACTGGTATAAAATCACACACCTATCCACAAACATTACTGAAAGAATAAAGAGTTTACTGAATTTGAGCGTGGTGCTGTAGTAGCATGTAGCATTGCAAAGTGGAAGTGTTAAGGAACACAGCAACTCAACCACAGCATGAAGTGGCAGACCATGTAAAGCAGGGGTCGGCAACCCTGGGCACGCCTGCCACAGCTGACACGCCAAGGGTTAACTGATGGCACAAGCTGGACTGGCCATCAGGCATTTGCCCGGTATGCAAGATGTAACGGTAATGGTATAAACACGAAAGGTGGTGGATTGGCCAGATGCTGGCCGGTGTGTCAAAATAACTCAGTTGTTTGGTGGTGGCTATGGCGCAGCTCCCAGAGGCCAGCAAGTGGATGAGGGGAAAGGGGAGGCAGGAGGAGGAGAGACCCGAGGCGGCCACCGGTCCGAGTGTCAGGTGAACTGAACTTTGGGTAAGAAGTTATGACCTGCAGTCTATCTGGGTCAGATATACACCAAGTTTAGGTGTAGTTTATTTTCGTTGTGCTGACTTTACAGTCAGTTACAATAACTCGTACCGTGTGCTAGCTAGCATGACGGAGTTTCTATACAGCTGGGTGGGTGCTATGATGTTACTGATAGTGAACTTTATTTTATTCATAAGGTTAGTTAGTAGAGTTGCCAACCGTCCTGTAAAAAACAGAATCGTCACATATTCAGAGAAAATATTACGCATTTCGTATTGAGCTGAAAAGGAACACAGTTTGTCCTGGACTTCAGCTAGAATGAAAGAAAAGACACAAAGCTGGAGTTATTCTGTGTCTTTTCAGCAGCACGTTTAAGCTTGATCAGCTGTTGTTAGAATTGATTTAATATTAATTTCTAGTATCAGCTGATGTTTGTTGGAGCCACAGCCGTAAAGCTTCTGGTCATGATATCGGTTTGGATATGTGGTGAGAGGGAAACATGAAGATGAAACCAGGAGATGTCCTTACTGAATCATCAGAGCTGGACAGGTGATGGAGAAACAGGTTTACCTTTTAGGTGACATGAATGAGTTGAAGGGAAGTTATGAACTGTTTCTGAGAGACAAATAACACCAGGATCCTTTTCTATTTAGCTGACAGCTGGTAATTGTGCAGGGGCGGGTCTAGAAAAGTTTTGCCAGGGCTCCAGGTAGGGCACAAACAGGGAAAGTGGGGCACAAAGAAATACTTTTCTTTCTTATTCTCATTTAAAGTGTCTGGTTTTTATTAAATAATTATCTGAATCTTACAACCAAAGTTTTTATCTGACGTAAAATGTATAGAAATCATACATATACCAACAATACTGGAATCCACAGCTGTGCGTGTTCATGGAGCTTGCATTTTCACCTGCTGGACATCACTACCTGACAAGTTTAACTGTCTTTAGAAAATTACAGAGGCCTTATTGACAGTATTTGGCTCTACATATCTGTGTGAGCAGATTTTCTCTCACACGAAGAGTGTCCTCAGGTAGCCATCTGAATGCTGGACACTCGGGGACCTGTGCCTCTGAGTGGGAGAGGATAGATCACATTAACATGTGTGTCTCTGTATTAACAGAGATACACATGTTATTTTTCTTATCATTGTTGTGAGGAGACCATAAATAGCATTTGCATTTTCTGTTTTACAGTTCATTTGAATTCTTGTTATGGATAAAAAAGTGTCTTTTTTTTTGTTTCAAAATAGCTGATAACTTTTTGCTGATAGCTGCAAACATCTGCGAACAAATATCATTCTATAAAGTTTTTCTATATAGTCTGTAACTGTTAATATAGAGCGTTATTAAATTTATTGCTAATGCAATCATATGGCACATTGACTTCTGAGGAGATTTTAGATGGCACTCATCATCAGAAAGGTTGCCGACCCCTGATGTAATGTTACAGAGCGAGGTCATCGACTGATGAGGCTCATACGGTAAGTTACCAACAATCTGCTCACTCAGTAAATTCAGAGTTTCAGACCTTATCTGACATTAACATCATCACAAAGACTGTGCACTGGTAGCTTCACGGCAGGCTTTCCATGGTCAAGCAGGTGTCGTGTACAGGTGACCCAATACTGTTATTCACATATAGGAGTATAAGCGGTTCATCAATACAGACCATGGCATGCAATTTTTGTTTTTATTGTTGTTTTTTGTTAATTATAGTTTAAATGAGCAGCTTCTGTACTGTATTGGAGCAGTATATTCACTGATTGGTAATTAAATGATGACTTATGTCATGGACTATAACAGTATGGCATGTTTTCTGAAATATTTTTTCCACTTCGCAGTACAGTACAGTTGTGGCATTTGCAGTTCAATAGATAAAAGTCTTGAGTTACAGGAAAACTGAACAATCCTGCAAAAGAGACTGTGTCAAATACTTTAGAGGTGGAGCCCTGAAACATGCAGAACTGTTTAAATGTTGTGTGCCTGGACGCAAGTCAGAGGTAATGGAAAGCTGTATGGGCAATGCTTTCACAATACAGTAATTAGGATGATCTCTGTAACATTACACAGATGCATCTTTCTTATAGACTGTGCTGGACAGTACAACATATACACAGCATCTCGAAGGAAAGTTAATAGCATTAGGGAATGCTGGAGGTTAACCACATATTGAGCAAAAGATGGTCAGAGGAGATCAAATCCAGTATAGGAGTAAGTAGGAGCCCTAGGGGGATGTGTGAAGCGGGGCAACAGCATGTGGGTACTGATCGGCTTCTTTGTGTAGCACTTTGTAGGTCGAGCAGTGTGAAGCATAGAGAAGGGAGACGGAGGAGGAGGGGCCAAGGAGGCAGAATGGGAGGGAAAGGGGGTGGCGGGGTACAGGGTGGGGATTCGATATGTCCTGGGGCACACGTGTTCCCTTTCAAATCCTGTCACACTCATTTTTCTCCCAAACACACAAATGACCGTACACACGAGCACATTCATGCACACACACTCACACACTCCTGCCTGTACGCAAACAGACACACAAAGGGAGTAAAAGGGAAAGGTGCAAAGTGCAGTCTGAGGTGGAGGGAAGAAGGAGAGAGGCAGGGCAAACAGCTGAAGAGGAAAGGGTGTTGCAGAAGGGGGGAAACCCTGAATTAGATGCTCTTGCTGTTGTTTTGCTGAGGGATGGGTGGAGGACCAGAGACACCAGAAGTCAGGAGAGGTGAAGGAGTGGAAGGTGTAGACATGGCTTGACCCATACGTCATTTCAACTCAGCATGAGCATTACTGGAGGAAATGTGGAGGATAAAATGTTTGTCCAACATAAAAGATTCTATTTTGTATTGTAAAGGATACCACATGCTTATCTCTCAGCTCTCCAAAGTCTCACATATACCCATAGAGAGAGAAAAATGTTTCCATGTGCAGAACATGGAAAAAAAGAAAAAGCATTGATCACTGCTTGGAGGTTTCCATTTAAAAAAAAATGTTCCTGTCCATTTAATTGTCTGTGCCTGGAAACCATTCTATTCCCATTCCCTGAGCTCGGATAGACAAAGGCCAGGGTTCAACCCAGCGCTCAGAGTGTAGTATAAATGTATGCAGCAGGACTAAATGCAGCCAGACAGACACCCCTCCACCCACCTCCATCACTCACTCACGCTCCCTCTCACAAGAACTGGGGGAGGGGCGCACGTCTACGCAGACATGCAAAAAAAACCAAAAACCTCACAATAAAAATCCACGACCCCAAACACACTGACAACCCTACATCTCTCTTACATTTCCTCTAATCTGAGTTCAAGTTCTCTCAATCCTTGTGCAAACACAACCAATCCACATCCCACCTGAGCTCTTTGGTTTTTATTTACAAATCCAACTCTAATGAAAGAAGGTAACAGGCGCGATATGCACATCTCTACATATGAATCGCAGCGCTTATTTGAATACTTCTCATGTCGGCTTCTCATTATCCCACCCGGCCTCCCAGGATTCAATTACCAAAAGTCTTTTTGAAAATGAGAATTTGAGTCAGTCGAGGAAAATATGCATTGCTAAACATGAGCGAGCGAGTCCACAAAGCCAGACATATTTACTGCCATGTTCCTTATGGTTATAATTCATCTGTCAGAGCTGGGCACTGACAAGAGAGCAGGCTAGATTATTACCACGTCCTCACTGAGCGCGCATTATTAACGTGCCACATCCTGAGTACGACTCAGAAGTAAGGCCTTTTGTTTCAAACACAGTAGACTCTGTCTAAAACGTAGACCGCGACTTTACTTCCCAAGGTTGTAACTCACATGTTACTTGATATTGGGTCTTACATTCCAACACATTACACTTCACATACACTTTTCATTACAGTTGCCTCTCATATTTTGCTCTGAGCTTATACTAGTATGTCTGTTGTGGTAGGTGGGGTCCCGTGTCCATATGCATATCGCTTTCCCTTTTTTGCAGATATTAGATTGGTGGGGGGTGTCTATCTGAGAAAGCCCTGCTGCATGCAAAGGGCAGATGGGACTCCCTCCCTCCCTCTGCCCCAGCATCAGCCTGTCTTTTTCTTTTTTTCTTTTTTTTCTTTTTTACGTGTACCTCCGTTAACAGATGGACCCAGCGAAACACTGAAATACTGGGACGCTCTCTAATCTGCTGCTCTACATGCACACAAAAGCAAACACATATACCTTCATTCCCTACAGCCTAATCTGTTTCGGTACAACACAGAAGCATTAAGTCCCCCCCCTCCTCCACACAGTAACCATGTATGACATGTTTCTGGTTGTCAACAACAACAAAAACAACAACAATAAAGAGCTCTACAAAATAAGAGCATCATTTCAGAATCTATTTTAAGGGACCCGCAGCAGCATTCCGTTCAAATTAATAAAACACTTGCCTCTTGCACAAGAAACTGTCAAACACTGCGCATTCCACATGACCAGTGGTAAACATCTGCCGTCAGCCAGCAGCAGGGGCGGGGGGGACATGCATTCTGTGATATAATGAAAGTTGGTTTTATCCCCTAAATCTTTACTCTACTTAGGATCACATCCCATTAACCTTTTTTTAAACCCATGCTCATATACATTATTTTTCTACAAATGCATTTTCAAACCGCCAAGATCGGCTTTAAGCAGTTTATTCCTCCACGCACACAAATTAAAGTTAATGTAATAACCTGCTGTGCGTGAGCTTGTCAGGCTCAGACAAGCACGAGTCGCGCAGTGGGAGCTTTGTGTCAGTACTTGCATTATATTAACTACACAAATATCCCCGACAAGGAGCGCAGGCAAACTTCTGACAGACGAGGTTTTTTTTAATTCTATTTATTTTTAAAAGTGGAATGTCCGCAACTTTATGCATAAATGAAACTGAATGTAGTCATTTGCGCGCGGACTGGTGATGTTTTCCGTTCGCACACCGTGCATAAGTGCATGCTTTTATATTCGTATTGCACAATACAGCAACTAGGCAACGGTACCTGAAGATACGGAGACTGCCCAAGTATATACTAAAGGTGTTAAATGTTAGACTTATTTAAAAGCGCGTGTAATCCCCATACAGTCATAATAGCTCGTTACATTCATCTTACACGATGCAGTAATTTCGTTAAAATAATAATAACAAAAAAGAAATGTACTTACGATTTCAAAGGATTATGAATGACAGTCGCCATCTTCCTGTAGGACTATAACGTAATATTCCAAATCTCGGTGTAGTTTGGGACCCTTATGAAAAAAAGAAAAAAGAAGAAAAAAAACAGCCAATGCGGTCCTGTGCGCTGTGCTCCCTGCCAATACAACACCAGCATCAGGACTTTAGGCGTGGCTTCAGATAAATCTGTCAAAATGAATGCCCCAGACCCCAGATTGTAATAACACCATGAAATTAACTTGATTTAGCCTTATCAGTGAAAACCACAACATGAATGCTATGTAGCATGGGATACTATTACAGTCTCACTTCTAATGTTTTTTTTTTTGTTTTTGTTTTGTTTTGTTTTGTTTTTTTTTGGGGGGGGGGGGGGGTGTTGAGGTTTTAACGGCTGGAAAATAAATCCAACGACATGTCAAACATTAATTTTTTTATTTTTTTTTGTAATTTAAAGTAAGTGCCACTTTAAATTATATAGTGTTAAGGGCGTATATATGTCAAACAGTCACTTTATTTTGTATTTCAATATCCAACTTTTTCCGAGAATCCAGTGAAATAAAAGTAATTTTCTACTCGCGGAGAAACTCACCAATAGCTGTCTAGAACGTCAGACATTATTGTTCTCAATGGACCAATGAACGCCGTGTGGAGGCGGGGATGGCGTGGCTGGACGTTACTACACGGGAGTTAGCTAGCTAGTGACTATTTACTTTCACGTTAGTGCCATGTTATTAAGAAGGTAAACCAAGCACAGTATCAACTCAAAGTTTGTTTATCGACCTATAAATACGTCGTTTACTTTAATCGATGGTGAATGTCCAGCAAACGTGTCAAAACGTGTGTAGAAAGATGTGCAGCTAACGTTAGCCCAACGGTGTTGATGGTAATCTGCCTGTAAACACCTGGACTGCCAAACACAGAGAAGTGAATGAAAAGCAACACGCCGTCAGGACCATTTTACTTCTAGACCGAACCATAAGAAATGAGGAAGTGGAACTGGCGAGAAGGACAGCGACCGCACACGCGACAAGGTGCTGGTCAGCGCCGTGGATGGCACCGAGGAAACCGACAGCAGTGGTAGCTACGTTAAATGACACTTATATCACGTTAAAGTATGGAGCATGTGCCATACTAGAATACAGTGTTTGTAATGACAGTGATCAGTATGTCAGTATCATTGTTGTGTGTGTGCGTTTCCTGTTCAAAGGTATGAACGTGATGATGCAGGGCCCTCACACAGACCATCTCAGAAGCACCATGCTAACCAACCTGCCTCACATTCCTCTTCTTCCTTGCCTTCCTCGTCTTCTTCTAACGCCAGCAGTGCTGCACCAGGTCAGTAACGTACAGCATTGAAAGTACACGTTTGCGTTGGAAGCCCCCATTTCTTATTATTAAAGGTATCAGAAGAGCACAACACTTAAATTGAACACATATGTACATAAACAGTAGTTTTACATGCAGTGTCTTGTCCAGGAGCACTTAAAGTAGAAGGATATTGACAGGAAAATTCTTGTTGTACACTTGGAAAATCAAATAGATGCAATGAAAGATGCACAAGCCTAATTTTTGCCTCCTTTTCTCCTGCCAGAGCTGCCAGGTTTCTATTTTGACCCAGAGAAAAACCGTTACTTCCGGCTGTTGCCCGGGCACAACAACTGTAACCCACTAACCAGAGAGCAACTACAACAAAAAGAAAGAGAGAAGGAGAGGAACAAGATGTTGGCAGAAGATGAAAACACAAGAAAAGTAAGTCTGTCATCAAGGGTGGTAGGCAAATCTTTTTAATCTTCTTTGTCTTTTAGCATTTTTATCATATTTATTCTTTAAGATTCCATTAAGCTTTTTCCTGTTGCTGTAGACAGACACAGTCATCTGATATGCTAAAGTTATGCCCTCTAGATGAAAGCTTACCATAAACCTCCTGCAGTGTACTAAAGGATTATGGCTATGGCAGCAGCTGTAATGACATCATCACAGTACAGCATTAGAGCACAACTGCAAACTGTGTAGGAATAAAACACTTGAGATCACAGTTGATCTTAGCAGAAGCACATGCTTTTCTGCAATCCGGGACATAAATGTTTAAGAAGTTGTAAAGAAAGAAACCTTGGTCGTAAACATGTACGCACATTTTCCTTGTCATTTACAGAAAGCACCAAGAAGAGGACTAAACACTTCGCTGCTACTTCAGAAACGACATCTAGGTGTATTACCTGAGCACTCCTATTGCAGGTACTGTGTCACAGCCCTGCAGGCACGCAAAACTCAACATAACACTGTTTTTCCCGTGTCCTAGCCACAGCTGTAACGGATTATGGGAAACAAAGAGAAACTTTAACGCTAATCAGTTCTGCATGTGTAGAGTGACTTTTCTTCTGAGCTTTGCTGGCCACTAATAATGATGCTAATCTATTTAGACAAGTTATTTTAAATGGTAATAAAAAGATGGAGAAACATGCATAAATGCAGTCAAAGAAAATACTCTGCATCACTGGGAATGATATGAATAAATGGAAAAACAAAAAGTAATGAAATGCATATGAGGAAGTTTCTAGTTCTTTTTATCCTACAGGCAAACTGTCTAAATAAATACATAAATTACTACAGAGACACTGTCAGAAAGCTAAGAGAAAAGTGTATCAATTATCCTGGGTTAGTAGATTGTCTGCAGACAGTGCTAGTCTGTTACTATGGTTACTGTTGTGTGTGTGTGAATGGGAGAATGACTGAATGTAGTGTAGAGCGCTTTGGGGTCCTTAGGGACTAAGTAAAGCGCTATACAAATACAGGCCATTTACTGTTTGTCTCCAGGCTCGTCCATGAGGTGAAGGTCAGTGAAATGAGACGCCACAAACTAGAGATCCAGAGCACAGACAACAGCATCTCAAACACCGACAACTTCAGACTCATAGTGGTGAGAACACACACAAACACAGTGCAAAACACATGTTTCAATAGAATAAATGTTTGTTATAGTTGGTTTCAAGGGAGGGAGAGGGAGTAAGAACAGTTTGCTTCATCCAGAGGATGATTTGGGTCCACCAAGGCCCTGTGTATGATTTAAAAAAAAAAAAACAAAAAAAAAACAACAACAAAAAAGATTGTTTTGAATGTTAAACATTGACGTTAGAGTCCTTTTTTTTTTCTTAATTGCTGGAAATGAACACAGTAGGTTACCTTTAAATATGGCCTCTATCTGTACTTGATGATGTGCATATGCTTTGTTTCTTTGTTGCCATTTCTTTTTCAGGGGGATTCGGCGTGTGAGCGAGTGTTCACAGTCAACGATGTCTCTCATGGCGGCTGCAAGTATGGCATCATGAACTTCAGCAGCAGCAGCAAGGGGTCTCTGTCTGTGGAAATGTGTGATAACCTCTACTTCACTAATCGGAAGGTAGGAGCATTTCTTTGGAGATAAAAGACCCTCCCTGAATACAAAGAATATGTTTGCATTTTTGTAGTTTCTATTTAGTACACTGCAGGAAATAAAAATTAATTAACTCACATTAATCTTGGAGCCTGTTTTTATGATGTGTCTACAAACATTTGGTCTGTTTAAATAATATTAATCACTCTGATCTGGTTAACATGTTTCAGGTCAATTCCATCTGCTGGGCTTCGGTAAATTACCCCGATTCTCATGTGTTGTATCCTTCCACAGTTTAATTAGAGCTCTAACTCTAGTTCACTTAACCTTCAAATAAAGGGCTTAACCTGGCAACAAAGATCACTTATAAGTTGTCCTTTTCATTTGCATTATTTGTGGATTCATACTGCTGTTGTTTCTAAAAGAATACACTTGGTGACTATCATCAAAATGGTAACATTTTAGCTCTATAAAGTGCACACCTGTGTCACAGCGTGTCATCTCTTCACTGTTTTGGTGAAACTTGTATGTCCTTGACTGAAGTAACTATCAGGCTGTGTCTGGTGGGAGTAGCAGACACCCCTGGCTGCGTGAGTTTACTTCCTGCTTCCCTCTTCAGCAACTCCAACCCAGGTTTGTCAGGGTTCTTGCGCAATATGCAGCAGTCACATTGCCCTTCTGTAGTTCATTTGTGAAGGACCCAGGTAGCAGTATGGTAAAACATACTATTCAAAGAAGCTTCTTCAGTCTTGGAATTATTATTCTAGAAGACTTTTATTTTGAAATATGTTTTGAAAGCAGTTTTGCTGTTGTTGTGTACCTCCCCATTACCCTCAACACCCTTCTCCTCTTACTTCTTGTACTCCTTCAGATCAGCCTGGGATGCTGTGCAGCTTTAAGATATCCTCAGCCTGGTCTTGTGCTTGGTGCCTCAACCCCCAGTTTGACAAGACGTTCAGCACTGGTTAATAGTGCAGCTAAACATTTTTGTCGTTATAGAAAGGAGAAAATTACACATCTAAAATAATCATGTTTATGTGTGTGTTGACAGGCCTGTCTCGTAGAGTGATTGTGAAGGATGCAGAGACGGGCAGAACACAGACGTACAGCGTCGGCAGTGATGTCCTGGCTCAGCAGTTTGCCCTTAGGGTGAGGCATTTGTAACTTTAAAGTTGTTGAAGCACTCTGTAAGAACACCAAGCAAAAGAACACCTTTCCGTCCACAGGTTCCTGTCCTGTTTAACGGTTGCAGATCGGGGGAGATCTTCAGCATCGACCTCCGACAGCGCGGCCGCAGAGATCACAGCTGGAAGGCCAGTCGCTTCCATCAAGAGTCAGCCATCACCTCTGTACGCGTCCTGCAGGATGAGAACTACCTGCTGGCTGCTGACATGCTGGGCCAGGTCAGGTTCTTGACTTGACTCTTTAATTTTCTTTTTTTTTTTTTACAGCAGATAATACTTTCAGGTTCTTAATTACAGGTATTTTACTTATGTTTTAGCCTCATGCGGAAAGACTTGGTAAACACAGAACCATCAGGCCATACTGACAAACTGTGGTAGAAAATATCAGAAAGGAATAATTTGAAAAAGGTAATAATTCAAGGATAGTTCTGTTGAGCCTTTGTGTGTTTTCTAATTTCTTTGCAGATTAAGCTGTGGGATGTGCGAGGCACAAAGCCAGTGCAGGAGTACAAAGGTCATCATAACGAGCATGCCTACCTTCCCATCCATGTCAATGAGTGTGAAGGGCTTTTGCTAGCAGGTAGGAGAGGATAAAACACTCTCAACACTCAATACTCACACTGGTATAAACCTTTTTTGCGTGCAGTTTCAATGTTTACCATCCTTTCTACAGTGGGTCAGGATTGCTACACAAGGTTATGGAGCCTTAAGGACGGTCATCTATTGAGAACCATCCCATCACCCCACCCGGCCGCAAACGACTTGATCCCAAGTGTTGTGTTTTCATCTAACCTGGGTGGCAGCAGGGGCCTCCCCGGGCTGCTCATGGCTGTCAAACACGACCTCTATTACTTCCCATACAACACTGACTACCAAGAATGAGGAGTGCTGAGGCCAGCTGTATCACTGTGTATTTGAGAGTGTGGCTGGGTAAAGATGTTATGTGACATCCATTTACACTAAATTTAGACTGAAGTGGTGACCTCAAAGAACTGCTTTTAAATTTCATGGGAGTTGCCTCATCATACACATGATCGTGTTTTTGTGCCAAAAGGAAATGGAAGTGCTGCATTCACATGTGCACACCGGTACAGTTCGGTTTTCCTTACTGTTCTTTTTACAGAAGAAGTGCACTTATTTTAAACACAGCTAACCTTGATTGTTACTGGAAATAAGGGTGCTGGGATTGAAATTTGAAAATGATGATACTTTTTGTTTACTAAATCAACATGTTTTATAGTCTTTGTTGATTCCCAGTAAAGTTTATTAAAAACCTTATCCCACTGCATTGTATTCAACCCATACACAGACACCTTAAGATTCCACTGTTTAATACATATGTATGAGCATACATAAATACAAGGTATTGATTGGTTCCATGTGATATCTATAGTCATTGATCTCTGTTTGAGACAGGATAAATCTATTATTCATGTTGAAGTCTGTTATTTCAGTTTATCTGATTGATCACAAGCAAACCAACTCTTCCAGTTCGTTAACAAGAAACAAACAAAAAAAAAATCTTACACAGTCAAATCTCATAATACCAAGATATTCATTAGAAAGCCTGAATGCATCAAGTGTCATCTTCATTTAATAGTAATCGAGTCAGATACTCTGTACAGTCCTGTTGAAATACAAGCAACCTTGATAGTTGCTGACAAAGAAGAGCGACGCAGCCTGAGCTGACAGTAAAAGACTACTCTTACTAATGATCTCTGTTTTGAGGGGCCAGCCCCAAACATTGTTTGAAACCTCAACTGTGTTAAGTCCCTACTGTGATCCAGCCACTATAAAGCAGTTTCTGTTGCATTGAATCCCACCTTAGTCAGATTTGTCCTGATACGCAGTTATGACATTTAAAAATAAAATGAGGCAATTAAAAAAAAAATTCCCTATTAAAGTAAACATTTTTCCCATATATGTACTGTGCATACTAAGTAGAATTCAAACAGTTAACATGGACAGCATTATTAAGGCTGTTCTTGTTTGTTTTAAATCTGCCCATTCAAATTCACAAACAACCACAAATAATCAATGGGACTATTTAAGTAGTAATTACGAATTATATATGTTGGAATGCATCTTGCTGCTACAGTACATCAGTGGCTTCCGATATAATGATCTAATATAGTCCCTGTGAAGCCAAAACGAAAGAAAAGTAGCTCTAGCAGGGGTGAATTAGAGGTAATCTACCTCAGTATTTCAAAAGAAAGGGATCAGAATTCAATGTGGTTGATGACTTTTGAGGTGTTCTATCTAAAGCTGGTCCTAAATATTACATCCAGGTCACCTGCACAAACCATTTTAGAACTAATAAGACATGATTACCTGGAAATGCTATGAAAAAGAAAAAACAGGTCAGTACTTGTATTTTTTAAAAGGCTTAAATATGTAGCTCCAAACCAGGCAAAAGGGAGCTAATGGTACTAGCATATCACGTAGAGGGTGTGCAGGGATTAGTGTGCAAGAATACAAATCTGAACGGATCTACAGAGCAACATGGAAATTTACCTGAAGTCATTTGTAAGCAAGCTTGTACAAAACTCACTTTGATCATCTCTCTGTTCTTTTTCTCTCCTGTCCTTATAATATTCAAGCCTTGCTCTGGCCTGTCTTCACAGTGTAAATTATAGGCATATTAAAGAGAAAAGCGATCGATGGACTGATGTTACATGAGGCCAGCACTAACAAATAATAAACGAGTCCCACCTGTACAGTCTAGAGGCATCCAGAAAAACAAAAATACCCCCAATGAAACCTGTTAGACTCAAGATGTCGCAGATTCCAGTTTCCACAAACGCTGGCATCTTTAATTGCTCCATTGAGTCCTGCTAGAGTTCCCCTGTTTTCTGGTTGCAGCCGTTGCAGACCCTCACGGGGTGGTCCCATCCACGGGACGGCACGGGGCGCCGCTCCTGGGAGCAGTCATCGCACACGCCCTGCCCACAGGCGCGACAGTGGTGGATGGAGAGACGTGGTGAGAACTCCCTTTGGCACTCGCAACAAGAGTGGATGTCCTGATCTGGCACCCAGTAGGCCGGCCGAGCTGCGTCCTTCACTAGGCCTGGAAAAAAAGTTTTTATTTCTCTCACTCTTTTTTTTTTTTAAAGTTGTTTCTCTTGCTCGCTATATTATTTTTTAGATCCTATGCTTACCAAGAGGTATATCGATGGCACCAACTACAGCCCCCAAAGTGTTCTGGACAGCCTCTCCAACCTTCCTCGCTATCAGGGTGCCTCCCTCCTCCTCCAACGCAGCGTCCAGCAACTCTACAACATGCACACATCAAATCATATCATGTTGTGAACATTAAAACCGCCTGAACCAGCCCGGCAAACAATACCGCACTCTTAAACTCCCACAGAGAGACTCATTTGTGTACCAGTTGGAATTCCTCTGTTGTGGAAACACGCATCACAGACCCTAACAGGCGCAAGACCCCAGCCCCTCTCAGGGACCGGCCGGGTTTTGGAGGAGCAGGCGTCACAGAAGCCCTCTCCGCAGGCACGGCAGTGGTGCTTGGTGTCGTTGGGCTGGAACTCCTCCCCACATTTATGACATTTCTACGGCACAATAATAAGTAATGCGATTTATCGGCATAACAGTAACATAACAGTAACATAACAGTAACATAACAGTAACATAACAGTAACATAACAGTAACATAACAGTAACATAGGCTATCACCAAGAAAATGTTTTAGTTACACAAGTGATGTTTCATTCACAACTACACATTCTGGGCCTGTGATTCCTTATATATAGTTAGCTAAATATTGGTTGCATACCAGGATGAGGGAATTGGGTTTCCAGTAGGCAGGAGCAATTTGGTCAGTGAGCCAGGAAGTGACCGCTTTGGCAGGCTTGACGCTGAGTTCAGACACAGACTGAGAAATGTATTTGACTCCGTCCAACAACCTCTGAGCAGCGTTGTTGTTGTCTTTCAAAAAGCCATCAGACTGCAAAGAACGGTGTAAAAACACATAATTACAGTACGCCATAGAAGTTGTGTTTATACAAGCGTCCCTCACAATTATCACTAAATACTGACAACAGTGCTGACAGAAATACAATGCCTGCCTTACCAGCTGGCGTTTGCACTGCTATATTCAGACTTGTGACTAATTATGCTTAGATCAACATGTTCCAGGAGAACATGCGACGTTACTTTTCTGGATATTTACATAAAGTATAAGCCACTCGCCTCATAGTGGCCAAATTCATATGACTCAAAGAAAACAAAAACTGAGCTTTTAGATTTCAGTGGTTTAAGTGAATTCACCGTGGCCTTACCCCAGGCCAGATGTGCTGGATTTCTGTTCTGACCACTGTTTCCACTGGGTCCTGGTTTCCATACCAGTACTGCCTGCTTCTGT
Organism: Aulonocara stuartgranti; assembly: GCF_965226115.1. Taxonomy (NCBI): domain Eukaryota; kingdom Metazoa; phylum Chordata; class Actinopteri; order Cichliformes; family Cichlidae; genus Aulonocara; species Aulonocara stuartgranti. The sequence goes on along the minus strand of NC_138951.1, from coordinate 6,269,874 downwards.
AGATCACTGAACAGTTGGGACACTCAATGACATACCTGTAAAAAGACAAAACCATCTCAGTTTCAACACAGGGAGGAAAGATTCCAGAGGTGCCACACACTTTTTATATCAACTGTGCTCAATTTTTCATAAACTTTAAAGGGACATATGAAGATATTTATGAAAAATCATTCTATACTCGCAGGACTCACCCTGACCAAGCGTAGATGGCCAAGCCAAACCACGGCGAGTCAGACGAGGCCGTCGTTTTGGGAACCACTATGACTTCCTTTCCCCTTTCGTAGCAGGCCTGAGAAGTTCAGCACAGTTGCTCAGAACCTTGTCAAGCAGGTATACTTCAAATGTGGCGTAGATGTATATTTGTACTTGCCTTGCATGTGTAGATGCGGTTGTCGTACTGTGCAGAGTACCGGCAGCGATGTTTGGCTTCATGGTCAAGACCTTCCTTTAGGTGATTCATGCTCCTCTTACAGCCTGACCTGAAAGTTGGTGCCCAGCAAGTCAGCAAGTTTTATAAATAAGTAAAAGTAAAAGGTACTGGCAGTGATGATGCTGTAGAAATCTGATTTAAAGTAATTTTGATATTTTTTTTAGCAAAGCAGGGACACGCACCCACAACTGAGGCAGATGCTGGAGCAGGTAAAGTATTCATCTGGAAAGAAGGAGTTACTGGTCATATGTTCATCTGGAATCTCCCCACTGAAGCGCTCACTCAGGGCCTGAAAGAAGGCCCCAGGTGGAGATGGGAAAGGTATAAACATTTCCATTGGCTATGCCAAAACATACTTAAATGTAAGCACAGCTACCTGCAGGGCCTTGAAGATGACACTGGCAGATCGTGGCGAGCGTGTCGTATTGTTGTCCAGCTGCTGCTCCAGGCTGCGGAGCAAACCACTGAAGTCCGTGGGAGGGTTGTAGGTTCGAGTCCCACGGTACTGGATGGAGCTGAATGCTTCCGGAAATAAGCCCAGCTTCCTGAAACGCTCCTGGATAAGGCGCTCAGCAGATTCTGAGGGCGCGTCTAAATTCGGGGTACACATACAGATGGAGACAAAGTATTGAGGCAGTGGTTTGTGTGCTTATCTTTGAAAAACACTGAGATGAGACAAACTTCTTTGATGTACCTGATCCTAGTAGATTGGTGTGGACAGTCTCGTGGAAGATGATCACCGCGGGGCCCAGGGTGGACAACGGTACATCAAGACCACAGCGATTGGTAGTTGCCTTTAATTCTCTAGTGAAATGTTTCAGGTAGGCATCTGATGCATCACCAAGGAACTTGAAGAGATCGTCATGGAGACGGTCAGCGTGTGTCCGGTAGATTACCACATCAGAGATAGCCAGGACCTTGAGGAGCAGCCGAGTTCTCTGACCCTGATTAGCCCCTGATGAGTTTAAAAAAAAGAAAAAAAAAGAATCATGAATGCCTGCCTGCTTCTACCCCCGTTTGTTTCATAATATTAAGTAAATCAATAATTTCATACCAGCTCCAAGCAGTCCCTCTGTATCGATGACTACAAGCCGATGCAGAGGGTCCATAGCTGCCCAAACACCCACAGTGCAGGACTCCTGAGTGGGAGACGTCTTGAACACTTCTCTCCCAAGAAAGAACGTATGGTTCAGGGTGTAGGATTTTCCCTCACCAGTGTTCCCAAAAATGGAGACCACCTTGAGGAGCTCATCTGGACTACAACCCAGTCTGCTGACAAAGTCCTCCTCATCCTTCACCTGAGAATGCAGACAAGATCAGCTCAATCGTTGTAACGCATCATTAATAAAACACCATCAAACGCCGAGTACCTCAACAAGTGCTTACCTGCATTTCCTCCTTCTCATCCACTAGCAGGAAGCTGCGCACCTTCTCCAGTTTAGATTTGAGGATTTCCATTTCACTCTCCCCAGCACTGACACTGTTCTCTTGAGGAGCTTTGGCAGGTGGGTAAGATACCAGAGGGTGTTTCCTCTTGTTGACTCCCCCGTGGGTGCGTTTTTGGCAATCCAAACACAGGTTGATCTTACAGCCCTGGCAGCGGACCACCGCTCTGAGTCTTCCAGAGCAGCTGCCATCCCCTTTGCAGGAGTCACAGAAAGGAACGTGGCCCGAGGCGACCCGAACCCGGTCGTGATTCCTCATGCGCTCCTGCCGATGTAGCTCCAGTTCACAGCGGGCACACTGCAAGCTGCCACACTCATCGCATTCAAACACAGCCTCGTCCGAGCCCCCACAGGCATAGCTCTCCTGACAGACCAGGATGGTGCTCATTCCTTTGTTTACAGCTGGACCTTGACCACTCATCTCAAACCTGTGAGGTCAGGAATCCCCTGGTGTGAAAACAAGTATAAAGGATTACTGTGGGTAATTGGGACGGCAAAAGCACTGCAGGAGAGGGCACAAGGTTATGGCACCGTCTTGTGAATCTATATAACCAGATGTCAGATAACCTGTTTTGTTGAAATACTGAAAAAAAACCAAAAACAAATTCACTCATGAGCAGTACTGTCAACAAAACGATAGCAATCCATGCCCCTTTTCTCTCTCCTTACTTTTTAATGGGGATATTCAGTTTATTAAAACAGCAAAATTAAACACACAAAACTCTGACTAGTTTGTTTACCTTTTGACACAACAGCTCTGTAGCTAACAATAGCTGGCCGGCATCTGTTTTCTTGTTCTGGTAACGCTAACTTTCTACATGAGAGTATCCCACACTGTTCTATACATTAAAAATGCCTAAAAACAGGCATTGAAACTCAGTAGTAAAGAGTCATTAGCTAACAGCATTCACACAAAGAGACACTCCTGAAACAAACAACCTTCTTTTGAGTCGACTGACCTAACAGTTGCTACCAGTCCGACGGCTGTCTCGTTAAATAACCTGCTGAATCGACACAGTCTAAAAGTGGACACGTACACTACCTAACACCATACCGCCGAATGCCACGGAGAGCTGACGCTGGAGGGGGGGCAAAGTTAGCAAGCTGTTATTGTGTCAGACCCCTGTAGATGTTGCTGCTTTTACATCAGCTGATCGGCTTGTTTTTATCCAGAGGTCAAAAGTCACGGAAGCACAAAGCATTTTGGGAAACGAAGGCCTTGCAAGTGACATGGAAAAGCGCTTACTAAAGACGAGCTGTTTGTAACCTGTTTATGGCACATACACCAACGTATACCCCGTATTTGACTTTTACAGACTGTTTGACGAAAGCTGTGGACCAGCTTGAGTTATTGACGGAGATATCGACGAAAAATCAATCGTTGCCCAGAATGCTTTGCTTTTTCCAGCGACTATAGGGTCTGCTTTTGTTCTACACCAGCGTGGGCCGTAGGCACAAGCTGAGACGGAGACAGAAGCTGAAACTGACACGCATCTCGTTGATATCAAACGAAGAATAATAAATGTTACACTTACAAGTTGTTCTATGCATCAAAGTACATTTAGTTGTTTTATGAACGAGTTTTTTCGCGGTCTTTTGCTTTTGTGTATGCGAGAGCCCCCCACCCTTTCTGGACACCCCGGTGTAGAAAAACAGTGCAGCCACATGAGTGGGGATGGATTGTGGCACCACTACAGTTGTAGTTGACTCTTTAATTCAGCTCTTTAGCTATTTTTCCCTTTTAATTCATTTAAAGCATATTACTTTAAGGAGCTTTCTTTTTTCGTCATCATTATAAATTTATCACCGCCTGTCTTAATGTGCTGCTGACCCTGTCTATTTGCAGTTAACAACTAATGCTAGCTCGATGCTAACTTGACAGGGTAACCGCGTTGACACCATACAAAGGTCATCACTCGTCTTTTATGCTCATTCACCTCGTTTCGCTGTTCAGTCGTCATGGAAGACGAAGCCTTCACTGACATTAGCGGTAAACCAATCTCTCTGGACTGTCAGAGTCACTCCAGCTTTTGCAGGGAGTTCATTATCAGCTCCCCAAAAGTGTCCATGGGCAAAGTGATGGTATACACCTGCTCCGTGTGGCTTCTGGCATATGCAGTGTTCTTCTTCACCCAGGTAAGATGATGAAGGCGAGACCAAAGTGATGCAGATTTACTGACAAATCCTTCTCACTGTGGGGTTGAGGTGCAAAGTTTCTGAGGACAGCGAGACAGTGGTGAGGTGTGCAGTAGGAGCCGTAGGTGGCTTCAAGGTGGAGTGGGATTGCATCAGGGATCTGCTCTGAGCCCCTTCTTGTTTGCGATGATGACGGTCAGGCAGGAGTGTCCATAGACTGTTTACAGAGACACTGTGATATTTCCAAGCTACCTTGACTACCATGACCCGGACGCATCCATCAATCAATCCATTCATTCGCTTCCACTTTTCCAATTCAGTGCCGCAGGGGGTGCTGGATAGGTCCGCAGTCTGTCGTAGGGCTAACACAGACAGACAGACAACCACTCGCTCTCATATTCACACCTCTGAGCAATTTAGAATCACCAATTAACCTAACCCAACTAATTGCATGTTTTTGGACTGTGGGAGGAAGTCTGAGTACCTGGAGAGAACCCACGCTGATATGGGGAGAACATTCATACTCCACACAGTAAGGCCCCCTCCAGATGGAGGGTGGTGGTACCCTCTTGCTGTAAGAGAACAGTGGTAACCACCACCACCACCATATATATCAGATAAAGGATGTTGAATATGGAGCTGGCAGGCAGGAGGAAATGAGGAAGACCATAGAGAAGATTAATGGATTTACATGAAGAGGATTGGTGTGACATAGGCGGGATAGGGTTTGATAGAGACAGATGATCTGCTATGGTGACCCCTAAACGGAGCAGCAAAAAGAAGGCAGAATACAGTTCTTTCTTTCTTTCTTTCTTTCTTTCTTAAAGATACTTGTTGTAATCAGAATTTGTAAAATTGAACACTAATTCCCACCACAAGGGGCCAGTATTTTACAAGAAAGTCTCAATCTAGTCGCCCTGTCTAAGATCGAGACGATGCACTTTTTTAGTTAGTGCAGTAATTTTGCAGCACTTTTTTTTTAAATGGCTCTGGGTTCTTTGTGTTCAAAGCTGTGCTTGTTACGTGAGCGTCCAGTGTGATCATTTAAAGTAAACTTTATTGTCATCTCTGCTATTTACAGTACAGTATATAGAGAGACGAGATGACGAGGCTCCAGTTCCATTCAGTGCAAAATAACAACAATAAATGTAGGAAGAGTAAGAATAAGAATAAATATATATACACTTTGAGACTTTTCCAGTGATGAAAAAGTAGTTGGATGTTTACTGTTGTTTTGTTTCACATCATTTCTGTTCTTTCCAACTGAGCGTGGTTTCTTTCCGGGAGTGGGTGATAAAAGTCACTTTTCAGGTGCATCGGCCATTGTTTGCTGATCCATTCACTAGGATATCTCTCTATCAGCATTTCCTCTTCCTCTTCTGTTGGACTCAGAATAGACTGGATGCCACACCATTAGTATCCTGCAAATTGGCATCATGCAAAAAAATTTTAATTTACAATGATTATTTTTAATTTAATACTTTTCCTCTCTTGCAGAACACTGCCGTTCTGTCTGGCGCTATTCTTGTCACCCTTGTTGGCATGATGCTTCACATCCACTTTGTGAAGGTAGACCACGAGTCCCTTCTCGTCATTGGCTCCTTAGGCATCCAGGTGTCCTCCAGCTATGCCTCGGGCCGCGAGATAACCACTTTCATTGAGATGAGCAAGATCAAGGATATTGTCATCAATGAAGCTATTTACATGGTGTGTTGGTGAACCTGTGCCTCTGTACTTGTGTGACATGTTGACATTTTCTCATGTAGTTATTCTACAGTTTGCCACGGAAGATTGGATTAACGTCTAATGCTTTTATTTCAGCATCAGATCATCTACTACCTCTGTGTACTGTTGAAGGACCCCTCAGAGCCCGATGCAGTGTCAAGTGTTGTGCCATTATTTCAGGTGAGGATGAACATATCTCAAGAGCCTGTTTAGTGACTTGATTACCTGCAGGGCTGTTGATGTGGTGTCATTCATAGGAACCTGTTTTTAATTAACTCTATTTTTTTCCCTTTAGAGTTCAAAGCCAAGGCTGAACTGCTTGGTGAAAGTCTACAAAAGCTGTCAGGAGATTCTTTCAAAGTGCCAATGAAGCACATGTCATACAGGAACACCTGAGGTCATTCACCATGTTTTTCTTTTAGCCTCTTCCTTGTTTGTGTTAATACATCTTAGGTGTATTTTATATACATTGCATTTCTTAATGTTTTGCTTTCAAGGATAATGGTGTCATAATGTTGTACTGTGTTACATGATTAATTTAAAATAAATAAAACACTGGTCTTGACTACTTGTTTAAACCTAAAAAGTCAAATTCTTTAACTTGAAATGTAACTTGTAATGTAAGATCATAAAAATAATATTTAACCTTATAGTTTTTTTATACACTTAGAATTCCACAAATGATACAAGTTTGTGTATTTTGGCGCCATTAGCACACTCTTTTGTGTATTTGTTTTTGCCCCCCCCCCCCCCCAAAAAAAAAATAATTGATAGAATATAACAAACCAATATTCATTAATTACATAGATATTGGTAGCATTTGCTCATCTTTAAAAGTTTTAGTTGTTTAGTTTTACCACTAGGGGGCAGCACTACTCACAAACTTTTGGGTCCACGCATCAGTTTCTACAAGTGATTCAAATGTACACCATGTCCTGTTCTTCGTTGGCTCATCGTTTTTTTTTTCCATGAACTGCTTTTGAATATAATCTCTGTGAGAAAACAAAAGCCTATAAGGCAACAGTTGTATATGTGTATAAGATGGACTGTGTGTGTGTGTGTGTGTGTGTGTGTGTGTGTGTGTGTGTGTGTGTGTGTGTGTGTGTAAAATAAAGATCTACACCCTTTTCCTAAAAGTATTTTCACTTCCTCATATCTACTTGCACCTTCATCTCTTAGGAACAGTAGGTCACGTTTACCACTGAAGTCTGAAATATCACTGTTGGCATACCAGACCTGTTTTCAGAACTGTTTTTCAAGGTTACCTCATCAACAGAATGACAATCAATATATTGTTATTGCAGTAATTGTATTCTTTTTATCCTGCAGCTGTAACACTATAATTACTATAATAACCCTTGTGGCATCAGTAAAGTGTCTACCTATTACAGTGTGAATTTTTTTTTTAAAGTGTGACATTATAAATGTTAATACACCAATAACTGTCTAACTGCCTATCAGATTAATGCCTAGGCCACTCACAAGTCATCGCCACCTTTCACTTCTGTTTCCTCTTTTTAGGCCTTATTTTTGTAGGGCCTTTTCATGGCGACTCAGTAAATTTAAGTCAGACCCGTGTGTGAACTCCATGTGGTACAGACCAAAAAAAAAAACCCCAAAAAACAAAAAAAGCAGAAGGGTGTGATTTTCACGGGGTGAAGCATCGCACTGCTGTGAGAAGTAGCCCCTTGACAGGATAATAGTCCCTCCTGGAGGTGTAAAACAGCCAGGAGCCAATTCAAGAAGAAAACCTGGGAGTGACCAGGAGTGGCACCTCTGGGCTTTTAAATAGGCCCCATAAAGCAGGAGGAACACCATCACCCCCCCCCCCCCCCCCCCCCCCCCCTCCACCTAAGTAGGGGAAAGATTTGAAACCGCAAAAACCCTGTGAGCTAGAGCTGTGGACCGTTAATTGCCCATGATAGCAGCAGGGCTGTGACGATTGTGCCTCCCCTTCTGTGTATGTTGTGGACTCACGTATTGTAATGTATGAATTCAGTCAAATGTGTTTTTTATATAAAGACTGTATTTCTGTTATCTAAGCAGATGGCAGATGCTTAAGATCAGCTGAATGTTTTGGGTGTGAGAATCTTGTGCTTCAGTGGGAGAGGAGGGGCGTTAACCCCTTTACCTCCTGCAGTGCGCACACACATACACACTTACACCCACACGCCTGCACACATTTGTTTTTTTTTGTTTCTGAGACATTAAAACAGAATTCCCACACTTTCCAAACACTCTAAAGTAGATTTGAGGTATAATTCAACGTTTTCCCCAATAGTCATAATAATTTTCTTCATGGAAGAGACAGCACCACTCTTAAGGCTGATCAGCAGCAGCTTAACTTAGCATGAAGACAGGGGACTCTGAAATAATAACCCCACCTTCCTAAATGCACTGCGAAAATACACAAATTTATAAATTATTATTGGCCGGGTCAAATCTCACAAACACTAAAGCACAAACAGAAACTCTGAGTCTTGACTGCTTTCAGACAATAAAAGACTGAGGTAATTACACCAGTGTAAAGCAGATTAAACCAGGAATATCAAAGCAATTAAAGATCATTCAAATACGAGCACTAAAATCCATGCCTAATAATATATAATAACTACTGATAATAAGACACTCAAAATCGTTTCTTTTAGTGCATTCTGAAAATGTTCAGTGTTCATATGCAATACATATGCAAACTTTGGATTAAACAAATAGATCTAGCGAGTGAGGGGATGAACTTTAATTTTGAATTAATACGAAATCTTTTCACAAACACAACCCCCACCCCAACCATGCCCACCCACCTCACCATCTGAGCTGTAGTGGAGATCTCAGGGATAGGCACGATTGTGGCTCTTTTTCACTCTTCGCACTACGGTCACCTCGGTGAGCCGAGCAGAGTTCGAACTTCTCGATTAATTAAACTTTTAAAAGCAGAAAGTGAGATTGGTTCAAACTGGTAGAAGTTGGACGGAGATCCACCAGGAGGAAGAGGATTCACCACAACAGATGAGAGAGTGGGGTTTTTAGAAGTGAGATTTTCCTCATAAAATAATTGAAAAATTGCTCACAGAGAGCTGGGGAGGCAAAGTCTAGTTTATCAGGGCAAGGATTGATGGCAGAATTGAACATTTTAAACAGGGCCCGGGGGTTATGGCTATTAGTCGCAATGATGTCGGACAAAAAAGCGTCCTGATATATAGTGCGGCAGCTACGTAAAATGTTGAGGGATACCCGAAGCTTATCTTTTTTGAACCTCCTCTCAAATTGATGACAGATAAGACGTAAATCTCGTATATATAGAGTCATTTAACCAGGTTTGAGGGGAGGATCTAAGACGCTTTACATTAGACTGTACACTATACCACCACCCATCCATTTTGCTCCACTTATCCAACTCATGGCTATGGTTGGGCATGAGCCTATCCCGTACCCCAGCAGGAGGCTGGGTACAACCGGTACTACGGTCAGTTAAGTCAGCCATTAACCTAACGTGCTGTGGGACTGTGGGCGGAAACTGGAGTACCTGGAAAGAACCCAAAACCAGGACCTTCTTGTCCTGAGGCGATGTTGCCCTTTCCTTATACCTTTAATTCTAGTATTTATGCCAAGCCAACCGAAGGCTAGCTCCAGCTACGTATTAACGATACAAACATTTACATGATGGTATTCTCATCTCTTTCCAAGATCGATAATCTAATAATAATATATACATTTTATAAAGGATCCAAGGTACTTGTTGTTAAAAGTCAACACACTCAAATTCATTCGCTTTACTTCCACTCCATGTTTTACATGTAATGTTCGGAGCTTTATGCTAAAAAATCAAAATGAATGAACTGCACAGAACACACATGTTAGGGCAGTCCACTGAAATTAATTGTGTGCTGCGGTTTTTCATTTGTTGGATATAAGCTACTCTTTGTATTCACAATGTTCTGTCCTTGTATTGTTGTGCTGTGTGTGTATGCGCACCAGTTCCTGGCTGACAGGTGCAGGAAGAAAACGTTATTGTATTGTTTAAAATGTGTCAGTTTATCTTCTTTATCTACCAGTTCAAACAGGCAGGAGCAACATGATGTCAGTTTGGATTTGAATCTCAAAAAGAAAAAAAAAAGCCTTCCCCACCTCACTGGCAACGTCACAGGGGCTTTTACCGGTCACTTATCTCTCCTCCATGTTGAACACTGCCTACAGTGCTTTGGTAGAAGTGTAAAAGTGTATTTTTCCGGTGGGACTCGCATTTACATGTCTCCCTCGGGGGGCGTTTTTATCCACGGATAGTTTTAATCTGCCTGACATGGAAAGCTTAGGAAAAAAACTTCTTGGCACTGGAGCTCCACCTGGCTGGCCTCCCACCCCTGACTCCAGCTGCAGAGCCTCATTGTTCTTCAGTTCAACGCTAAAAATGTGCTTGATCAAGCCTCACTCAAAACAAGCCTTTGTCTTTATAGTGTGCTTCCAAGGGCCAAGGGCAGGCTAAAGAGAAACACACCTTCTAATTTAATGTTTTTTCTTTATTTTTTACTACTTCCTACGTTGTAGATACATACAGAACACATTAAATATATGAATTTAATATATATATATATATAAATTCCCCACTCGCCCCTGCGGGCGGTCAATCCTTCAAGCTCAGGTCCTGAGGCCTGGGAGCTTGCTCCAGCTACGTATTAACAATACAAACATGAGGGACCTATATATATGTGTATATATATATATGTGTGTATATATATATATATATATATATATATATATATATATATATACACATATATATATATACACACATATATATATATATATATGTGTATATATATAAAAAAAAAAAAACACCCAGCACGCCCCTGCAGGCGGTTTATCCTTCAAGCTCGGGTCCTCTACCAGAGGCCTGGGAGCTTGAGGGTCCTGCGCAGTATCTTAGCTGTTCCCAGGACTGCGCTCTTCTGGACAGAGATCTCCGATGTTGTTCCCGGGATCTGCTGGAGCCACTCGCCTAGCTTGGGAGTCACCGCACCTAGTGCTCCGATTACCACGGGGACCACCGTTACCTTCACCCTCCACATCCTCTCGAGCTCTTCTCTGAGCCCTTGGTATTTCTCCAGCTTCTCGTGTTCCTTCTTCCTGATATTGCTGTCATTCGGAACCGCTACATCGATCACTACGGCCGTCTTCTTCTGTTTGTCTACCACCACTATGTCCGGTTGGTTAGCCACCACCATTTTGTCCGTCTGTATCTGGAAGTCCCACAGGATCTTAGCTCGGTCATTCTCCACCACCCTTGGGGGCATCTCCCATTTTGACCTCGGGACTTCCAGGTTATACTCGGCACAGATGTTCCTGTACACTATGCCGGCCACTTGGTTATGGCGTTCCATGTATGCCTTGCCTGCTAGCATCTTGCACCCTGCTGTTATGTGCTGGATTGTCTCTGGGGCATCTTTACACAGCCTGCACCTGGGGTCTTGCCTGGTGTGATAGACCCCAGCCTCTATGGATCTTGTACTCAGAGCTTGTTCTTGTGCTGCCATGATTAGTGCCTCTGTGCTGTCTTTCAGTCCAGCTTTGTCCAGCCACTGGTAGGATTTCTGGATATCAGCCACCTCCTCTATCTGCCGGTGGTACATACCGTGCAGGGGCCTGTCCTTCCATGATGGTTCCTCGTCTCCCTCCTCTTTCTTGGGTTTCTGCTGCCTGAGGTATTCACTGAGCACTCGGTCAGTTGGGGCCATCTTCCCAATGTATTCTTGGATGTTCCTTGTCTCATCCTGGACTGTGGTGCTGACACTCACCAGTCCCCGGCCCCCTTCCTTCCGCTTAGCGTACAGCCTCAGGGTGCTGGACTTGGGGTGAAACCCTCCATGCATGGTAAGGAGCTTTCTTGTCTTTATGTCAGTGGCTTCTATCTCCTCCTTTGGCCAGCCTATTACCCCAGCAGGGTACCTGATCACGGGCAGGGCGTACGTGTTGATGGCCCGGATCTTGTTCTTACCATTCAGCTGACTCCTCAGGACTTGCCTGACCCTCTGCAGGTACTTGGTGGTTGCAGCCTTTCTAGCAGCCTCTTCATGGTTCCCATTCGCCTGCGGGATCCCCAAGTACTTGTAACTGTCCTCTATGTCTGCAATGTTGCCTTCTGGTAGTTCAATCCCCTCAGTTCTGACTACCTTCCCTCTCTTTGTTACCATCCGACTACACTTCTCCAGTCCGAACGACATTCCAATGTCATTGCTGTATAGCCTGGTAGTGTGGATCAGTGAATCGATGTCTCGTTCACTCTTGGCATACAGCTTGATGTCATCCATGTACAGGAGGTGGCTGACAACTGCTCCGTTCCGTAGTCGGTATCCGTAGCCAGTCTTGTTAATGATCTCACTGAGGGGGTTCAGGCCTATGCAGAACAGCAGTGGGGACAGAGCATCTCCTTGGTAGATCCCGCACTTGATGGTGACTTGTGCTATGGGCTTGGAGTTGGCCTCTAGTGTTGTACGCCACATCCCCATTGAGTTCCTGATGAAGGCTCTTAGGGTCCCATTGATCTTGTACAATTCTAGGCATTCCAGTATCCAGCTGTGGGGCATTGAGTCATAGGCCTTCTTGTAATCAATCCAGGCAGTGCACAGGTTGGTCAGTCTGGTCTTGCAGTCTCGGCTGATTGTTCTGTCTACCAGTAGCTGGTGTTTTGCGCCTCTGGTATTCTTGCCAATTCCTTTCTGTGTCCCGCTCATGTATTGACCCATGTGCCTGTTCATCTTAGCCGATATGATGCCTGACAGGAGCTTCCATGTAGTACTGAGGCAGGTTATTGGTCGGTAGTTGGAGGGGACCGGTCCCTTCTTGGGGTCCTTGGGGATCAGGACCGTCCGGCCTTCGGTTAGCCATTCCGAGTGTCTCTCGTTAACTAGCAGCTGGTTCATTTGTGCTGCCAGACGCTCGTGGAGTGCAGTCAGCTTCTTCAGCCAGTAGGCGTGAACCATGTCGGGCCCTGGTGCTGTCCAACTCTTCATACTGGAGACCCTTTCTTGGATATCTGCCACTGTGATGGTTACTGGACCCTGTTCAGGGAGGTCGCTGTGGTCTGCCCTCAGATCCACTAGCCACTGAGCATTGCCGTTATGGGTTGCGTCCTTCTCCCATATGCTCTTCCAGTATTGCTCCGTCTCCTGCTATGGGCTTGGAGTTGGCCTCTAGAACAGAGGATCGCAAGTTCGATTCCTGCCTGGGGCGTCTGTATCCAGTAAGGGTCCTAAGGCTAGACCCCCTATGCTAAGCAAGCCTACCGCAGACATGAGTGAGACAGATAAATATGAAGGCATGCCGGCTCGGACGTCGCCCGGATCAACAAGGTCCGCGTCAGGTGTTGAGGAACCAGGGCACCCTGACGAAAAGTGGGCTACTGGAACAAGAAGGCATCGGTGGGCAAGAGACGAAAACAGGGCGTTGTTGGAATGCTACTACGCAAGTAACCCCGGCGGAAGGGGCTACATGAATAGGATGAGGGACCTATGGATATATATATATATATATATATATATATATATATATATATATATATATATATATATATATATATATATATATTGTTAAATGACAATGACTCTAAATATGTCTTATATTTTTGATTCCTTAAAGTAACCGCCCTTTGCTTTGTTGACACTGCTGCAAACCCTTGGCTTTCTCTCAATGAGCTTCATAATGTAGTCACCTGAATTGGTTTTCACTTCACAGGTGTGCCTTGTCCATTTGTGAAATTTCTTGCCTTCTTGGGGGTAACATGAAGTGAAAGAAAAGCAAATGAATTTAATTGTGTTGACTTTTAACAACATGTAAGTTAGATCCTTTAAAAACTACTAATCTCTGGCTTTCCTGTCTCCCTCCCCTTACCATCAAGCAGGGCAACAGATTGCTGCCCCTCCCTGTGCCTGGTTCTGCCAGAAGGTCCTTCCTGTTAAAACGTAGTTTTTCTTTTCCACTGTGGCTGATGTGCTTGCTCATAGGGGGTACTCTGATTGATGGGATTTTTCTCTGTATTATTGGAAGGTCTTTACCTTACAATATAAAGCGCCTTGAGTCAACTGTTGCTGTGATTTTATGAAACAAAAACTAGATTAAAATAAATATATGATAACTATGCAAATGATCTTTTATTTAAAAATAACATTCTGCCCACTTTGACTGAATAGAACCCATCAATATATTTTTTTTATTCTAAATTTTAATTCATTCTATTTAACTCAGTTTTATGTATATAAGCCACTTTATATTTTGAAGTAAAAATTATAGTGAGATCCTCAATAATATGATGATCCCCTAGAAGTGATGGGGACACTGTCTTATGATTTTATACATGTTCACTGATATTCATGTAATCCACCAGTCCAACCTAAGGTGTGACAGCGGTGGAGGTTTGGACAGCTTCCATCATGGTCATTACTTTTCTTTTCAGTTCTTATTGACACAGAGATTAGTTTCCCTCTTGAACAGGAAAGTCTGGTGTTGCCTTCTTTCTTTCCTCAGGCTCACTCTATCACTTCAGTCAACCTGCCTGCCTACTGCTGCAGCTGTAGTTCTTGATGAGCTGACGATTGAGCCTTTTGGCACAGTTACAGCCAAAAGACTCCCTTCTTTTGAGCTTTTGTAATCTGCCATTCACTCAGTTTAAAAGAAAGAAAGAAAAAAAATCATTGTTTTAAAATCTGCAATGAAGCAAGAGACTCTTCTCAGGCCACACCCTTGCAGAGTCACCTGTACATGAGGTAAGCGAGACAAACTTCTTGTCAGACCAGCTGGCAGCAGATAAGAAAGACAAGCCTGCTCTACAGGTCTGTCAGGGGGAGCTGACAGCAGGGAGCTACCTGCTAAAACACACATCCTTTTTTTCTTCCTTTCGCTCTCTATTGAAAAGAGCCAACCATTGTTATGAGTGCATACAGGCCTGTAATACTGTGTGTGTGGACAAAGGCAGGCCTAAACTGCCGTATTCAAATCCACTGGGTAGGTTTGTGCTTTTAGTGGTCTGGAAATAAGAGATCTGATTGTCCTTCTATTGCGTATGCATCCTCATTCCATTACTCCCACATCTGTCATATACCATTGCTGTACGATGACAGCTGCTGAGTATCTTCACTTTCAGTGGTGCCGAGCTGTCTGTGACCAGTCATTCAGTCACAGCTATTGTGGTTTGCATAAAATATTACAGCAATAAATTGAAAACAAATAAAAAGCGGGCCGCAAACAACCCTACCAAGCTGTACGTCTTTTATTGTTCATCTGAAAGCCTGGTGTTAATTTCCATCCCTAACTTTTGTATCAGTCTTAACTGTGACTCATCCCAGCAGAATCCCCTCATGTGCGATTCCAGATAGGCATGCGCATATGCGTGTCACTTTGCCCATCACTGTGTAACGCTGAGAGGTATGCTTGCTCTGTAATCAGCTGCTGCAAAAAGATGCAAATTATGAAGACACTCCGTCATTTCTTCCAAAATACCCGCACGGTGATCGTGCTGCAGTGGCATGCAAAAGTGACATAACAGTGACTTGAGACACAGAAGAGATGAGCGAACGAGGAGTTAAGGGGAAGAAAGGAAGCTACTGAAAGTTTCCTCAAACAAAATATCGGAATTTCTTATTCACTTAAGGTTACAATGAAAATGGACTGGTTGGCTTTTAAACTGTAGAACATTTCTGCTCAGATATTGTTGAGCAAAAGAAATAGAAAGATTAATATCTGTTTAACAACAAGACAGCAAAATTCCAATAAAATGATCCTGAAACGTTTTATGTTGTTGCTCATCCTCTGGAGACAACACTAAGAAGATTCATCCTGGAGGCTGTCTCATGAGCCAGTTCTTGGAAAGCCCCGCAGCACATTTCTGTTGTGTCACCATGAACACATGACACATGCACACTGGCCCAACAGACTTGTGTATCTGAAAAGGGAGACTTGGAGTCTGTATATAAACAACTTTGCTAGCAGGAGATCCACGACTTCAAACATGATAAAACCAACCCCCACCACAGTTAGCGTAGCGGCTAAGGGAGCTGATGAGACATTGTGATTAGCTCTGCTGGGTCTTTGTGTCAGTGTTAAAATACAGCTTACACCTCCTCCTGTTTTCTTGACATAAACAGTTGTTGTCAACAGACCTGCTTTATACAACTGGTCTCGTGTTGACGTGAATAATTTAGCATTGTTTTTCAAACATTATCATCTGTACGTGACCGTACATACAGTGCTGTGGAAAGTAGGCTATTTGGCCCCTTTTTGGTTTTTTCTTCTTCCTTTTTTTCATATTTGTCACACTTACACTTGTCAGCTCATCAATCAAATTCTAATACTAGACAGAGATAACCAAAGTAAATGCAAAAATGCCGTTTTTTAATGTTCATTTTATTCATCAAAGGCGAAAAAAACTATCCAACCTATTATGTTGTCCAAGTGTGGTGAAAACCACTGCTGACCATGAAGGAACCAAAGGCTCGTCTCACATTTACCAAAAAAACATCTTGATGATCACTAAGACTTTTGGGAAAAATATTCTGTGGATTGCCGAGACAACAACTGAACTTTTTGTAAGGTTTCAGTCCCATTACACATGGCATAAAACGAACACGTTTCATAAAAAGAATATCATACCAACAGGCAAACATGGTGGTGTTAGTGTGGAGGTCTGGTGCTGCTCCCTAGCAGGAAAAACAGTTACTAGAATTAGGAGACAATTAGTTTTTCACACAGGCCCAGATAGGTTGGATAGGTTTTTTTCCCCCTTAATAGATGAACTCATCATTTAAAAACAGCACTGAATTTACTTGAGTTAGCTTTGACTAATATTAACATTTATTTAATGATCTGAAACATGTGGGTGTGACAAATATTCCAAAAAATTAACCCAAGAAGTGTCACTGCACTTTAATTGAATTGCTTTCTTTTTCAGTGTTTTTAGGTAGGTTTTTTAGGAAGATCAAAAAAAAGGTTTTTACTCTTTTCAGTGATTCAAGTATTTCTATTGTCATTCCAACAGATGCATACATGTATACACATGAGGAGAAATAAAAGTCAACAAGAACACAATGACAGCAATAAATCCAAAGACAAGGGAATAAGAAACATATTTACAGTGCAGCAGTAGCAGTTAGTGGTAATAAAAGTCAGTTTTCCACAGTAAAAAAACAAAACACACTAATGCTTTCTCATATCTGTTATACATGGTACAATGAAACTTGTTTTAATTTTCTCTTAAGATAAAAACAGCAATAAATAAATAGAATGACTAGGTAAGTAACAGATAGATAAGTAATTATAGATAAAATAAACTTAGCAGGAAACTTAGTAGCATATTATATATATTCCTCTTGGGGTTTTTTTATATTCCTGCTGTTTCTACAGGGCTATTCTATTCTACTGGGAAAGATGTGAGTGCAACTGGAAACATTACAGTATGTGTCTGATCACTGCATTGAAAATTTCCCAAAAAGCAAAAACATGGGTCCTACTCAGTGATTTGAATTTGTCGGGCTGAAGCATGCTGACTACAGCAAAATGTGGCCACACCCACCTGGAAGGCAGCCACGCCCCTACTGGGGCAAAAAAAACAAACATTTCAAGCGAGTTAAAAGACAGAATTGGTGAATTAGTCACAGAGACCTCACCATTTTTTTAGAGTTTAAATTCGAACATTTCTTTTGTTAAAAATCTTTCTGTTTAAACTGTCTTTTTTCTAGATACTTGCACTAATTTAATTATTTTTTATCTACAACTTTTTTTTATGGCATTTCATTTTTAGTTTACTTTGTTTTATATCCAGTACTGTGTGACCAAAAGGCGATTTCATAAATTAACATTACTTGTTTGCTTTAAGAAGCAGCCACAAGTGGCCATTCCAGGAACTGCAGTTTGCAGCACTCATGGCATGTAGAAGGACAATTTTTTTAAATAATATTCTATATATATATAACAGAGGCATTATTTAGTTAAAAACAAAACAAAAAATCTCAAGTTGGAATCAGTATAAAATAGTTCTTCTAGTGTTACCACTTTTACTCCAAAAATATGCAAACACTTGAGGTTACACCAGCCAATTAGGCAGAAAGAAACTGATACACTGTTTTCTGACATCTCTTTTTCACCTTCATTGTAAAGATGCCCCAAACACGTAGACGTGCTTTTGTGATGGCGGTGGTGACACAAAAACATCTTGAGTAAGCCGATTTACTTTCTGTGAGTAATCCGTCACTCTCTGCTGAACAAGTCCAGGCACGGCATATTGCTCTCACAAAAAGAGTGACTGAAACACACAATCTAGCTATTTATCTATTGTCCTTGACCTTCCAGACCACATCACGTCTTGTCAAACCTGTCCTTACAAGTCTGGGGACTGTGAGCGTTTACATGTAGGTTTATCTATATTTTTGTTTATATTCTTGCATTTCTATTAACACTACATGTGCACATAGTGGTATCTGTACACGCGTGTCTGTTTGTGCGAATCAATATACTTGTCAACAAGGGGGCTTGGGACAATGAGGGTTGTGTTGACTTGCATCACACTCTCACTTGCTTCACTGCCATCATATGTGGATGTCACAACACCCCCTCCCTCCTCTCCTCATCCCCCAACGCCACTGTGAGAACACCTCACCCCCTTGATTCCCAGACGCGCACACACCCAATTCACAGACTCACATCCAATCAAATTGCCTAGTTCCCATATGCAAATGACTATCATATTCCCTCCTAAAGTTAACTGTCACTTTTTTAAGGATTTGAATCTAAAACACTGATGTAGTCCTGCCTCTATTTATCTGTCTGCTCCATCTCCAGCTTTGCTACAGATTAAGATGCGACTCGATAAGCAAGATAAAAACAAACTCGCGTTAGTATCAGTTACTTATAATTCATTTGACACTATATTACTCAATACTGTTTAATACGCTGGCAAGATCATCACATTTCCATCACTCTGTATGTTGCCTTTTCTATAAGTTTGTCAGAAAAGTTTGGAAAACACTTTGGTGGCTGGTTTAATACACATCCAGTGTGTATTCACACTTTATAATGATTCATGTAGTCACAGTCGCTGAGCAAGACGATCAGTCTCACATACAACCACAGACTCTTTTAATTCAAATTGGAAAGCAGGCGTTAGGCTCACTCATCTTCAGTCTCTATTCAGTTGAGTGTGGCACTGAGTAAATGATTACTCAGTGAAGACTTTGGTTCGAATGCATGTGTATTTCATCACAGATACAAGTTTAGGCACTGGAGACTGGTTTCACATACAACACATGAGCTCATCTTTATGCACAAATAACAAAATGATTTAAAATTTACAATTTAGGACGCCTTCCTGCTGTCAGTATTCAGTGTGTCTCCCCCGGGAAGCACCTTGTGAACCATTTGTAATTACAAGGGTTTCACCATCGATTATTCATAAAATCTGGTTTAATTTTCATTTAAGTTGGCTAAGTTTTGATGTAACTTGACTGACTCATATTTCTCTGGGTTCGTGGGAACAGTTAAGAAAAGTGTGTGGTTTCACTGAAGATTTAGATAACATGTCCCAGTACTTTTGGACTAGTTTCTACTAGCCCAAAAGTAACATGGAAAGGTAACAGAATCATTATACTTGTTTTGATTGAGATAAATAAGACCCATACATAGACAGAATAAGCACTTATTAACAATACAGTTAAAAAGTGAATTATTTTTTTGATCCCCTCTTTGTGTCACTGATGCCTCCAGCCCCCCACCCCCCTCTAACTTCTGATTAAGATCTGTGCAAGTCCAAAGTGTAGACAATGGTAGAGTGACTAAACTAATAACATACAAGGTTTGTGCTCAAACTTCTCATGTGATTGTTGTTCACACTGAGTGATCACTTCGAGTGCAAGCTAGAATGTTTTGTGAAGCTTGGCCCTCCCTGTAAACAAAGCATGACCTTTCTCGTATATTAAGTTTTCTTTCGCAAGAAAGACGTGTTGATGCAAACCATGCCTCAATCACAGCAATTTTAAGAGGATCTTCAAAGAAGCATTAAAGTGACAATTCAAAATGGAATATCCTACAAAAGCTAGACCTGAATATTTGTGTGTCCACAACACAAAAAAGGCAGGGCTGTGGCTTCTCTGAGGTGGGTCTTTCTGCATCCAGCTTCTTCTTTGTCTAATTCTCTGTCCTACGAAAGACTGAATACACTGAATTAAATGGCGTGAATAAAAGAAACCCAAACTTCTCTTGAAAAATGACAAAAACACATTTCAGCATATCTTAAGTGTGGAAAAATAAACAAATAAACAAAAAACTTAATTCGGGGACGGGTACTTGATTTTTCCAAAGGGCCACATGAGAAACTGGGACTATTGTGGAAGTCCACACCAATAAGCTGATTTCACTTCTTCTCAGTATTATTATTCAGTGTGGTTGTTGCACTCTTCTTTTAGTGTGTAACAAACTGCTGCCAATCATTATTATTATTATTATCATTATTATTATTATTATTATTATTATTATTATTATTAAGCAGAATATAGTTCAGCTTATTGGAGTGGTCCTCCATAACAGTCCCAGTTTCTGTCCCCCTTCCCTCTGTCCCCTTCTGGCTGCCTCTGCCTCAATTTTATCCCACAACTTAGACATTCACATTACTCACACTCTCATTACACATACATATAGGATCTTGGGGGTGGGCACGATACACGGAGTCCAAAGTACCATCAGGGTGTACACCCCACCCCTGGCATCGTTGCCCACCTCTCAATTTTAAATACACGTAGACATTGAGGGCTAGCAGGAGGGACCATACGCTTACCTGCTGCTCTCTGGCAGGTAGCTCCATGCCCTCCTGGGTTTTAAATGCACCTTAGAACACACATGCATCAACATTACAATGAGCGGGTGGAGGGAGGTTTGGAGTCTTCTCTCACCCCCGTTCTCTGCGACCTGCTGGAGCCGGGGGGGCTAGGAGGAGGAGTTGGCCGTCCGACTGCGGTCTGGAGTGTGGAGCCTTCCTGCTGCTGCGGAGTCGGGGCGGTCTGCCTCCCCCCACCGCAGGGAAAAGGGAAACACCACCTGGGTCTGGGTGCAGTTCCCCCCTCCAGGGGCGAGGGCACCTAGACCCGGTTTGTAGAGTACGCTTGGGGAGTGTGATCGTGTGTACAACGTCTCTTTATGTCTGTCTCCACGTTGGTTGAGTGTGGAGTGAGTGCATATGAGAGCATGAGGGTGGGAATGGATGTTTGTATCTGTGTGTGCCTGTATGTCTGTGTCTATATGTCAGGTTGGGTGTCAGGCGCCACCTCTCTGGGGACATCTCAGGCCCTCCAAGGTTTGGAGGCCTATCTCCCCCTACCACCACTTCCCCTGCCAGTGGCGGACCCCCTCAGACATCGGTGCGTTGGTGGTTCTTTGTGTCCGGGGATGGGCGTCCAGGTACACACCGGCTCACTCCTTGGCGGCCGCTTATCGGGGCCTGGAGCCTGGGGCTCGCTCGGGCCACTTCGGAGGTGGGGTGCCCCCGGCCTCTCGGCCTGGGGCTCGGTCACTCAGGCGCAGCTGGCTGCCGGCGGAGCTCACGGGCGCGTCACTGCAACTCCCCCTGGCTTCTGCTCCGCGGCTGCTGAGTGAGCCCTCATCTGGGACTCTCCTCAGCTCTTTCTGGGACAGTGGCGCGGCTGCCCCTCTGTTGGTCTTCCATGGTCTCTTGTGTTCTGGGGGCCTCTGGATGTCTGGAGTTTTGATCTCCTCCACACCTGCTTCACGCCCTGGAGGACGGGGCTGTGGCCCCCCCACACCCTCTAGCAGATTATTACATGAAGGAACCTTTTAAAAAAACAAAAAACAAGCGCGTCCATGCTCACAGGTGTACACACGGGTGATCACACCCACAAACTACACCCTTTTTGGCTCCTACCTCAAAGCACACTGTGTTCTGTTGATCTTATGTGCTGCACAATAATGTTTAACATTTAGTATTTACTGTCATATTCCCATATATCATTGTGATGTTGTTTATTCTATTACTCTTGTTCTCTTCTGCTTGCTTTCTTTTTTCTTTCTCAGCAGGTGATCCAGGTGATTGATATATGCATTTTTTTTCTCTGCCCGTTCTGTTGGTTTTTGTCTTTTGCCCTTCTCCCCCGTCCCTCTTCTCAGCTGTTTCTCTTTCCCTCTTTCTTCCTCCCCTTCTTTCCCCCAGTCAAGTCTGTCCCGTATTCAGTAAGTGAAAATAAAATAAACAATAAAAGGTGAATCAAATGGACCATTACGGCAAGGCTGGGATGGTCAGTTTGGTAAAGTAAATCCGTTGGGCATCTTTCTTTGCCTTTAGACAACAATTCTGATGGCAAAAGAGCCAAACGGGACAGGCCCAAAAAAAAAAGAAAAAAAAAAAACAGTCCCAGTTTCTCACTATATTGTCCAATCAAATGTGTTTAACAGCACTTTCCTGTGAACTGTTCAGCATGGTGGAGGGAGCATCATGGTTTGCGGCTGCTTTACCTTGAATGCCCGGGAATCACCGAGAACAAAATTGAATTCTGATTTTTATCAAAACATTTTACAGAAGAGTGTCGGGACAGCCCACCATGACCTGAAGCTTAGAGGACGGTGGCTGTTGCCCTCTGGTATATGCAACAAGTTCATGAAAACAAGCAAAGAAAAGATTTAAAATAATGTTTTTATCCAAGTGGTGACTAGATTGGAAGCATAAAACCTGAGATGAAGGCAGTTCCTGCTGAAGGAGGTTGTGAAAGTTACTAAAGTAAAGACTTCCTCTGCTTTTTTTCAGTTTATACTGTGAATGATTACTCATTCTGTTCATGAAAACTACACTTGTACTGTATGTGAGTCATAGTTTGGTCAGACTGTTGTTGCCTGTAATTGAGTATTATATGAAAATACTTACTTTGGCACCTTTTTTGGATTGATACAGAGCTGCTGATATTTCTTTATTGCAGCTCTAATATACACACAAATATAACACATTTATTAGGGTGTAACATTAGCATGTGCTATTTCAACAGCATAGTAGTATCACATAAGATGATTCACATAAATTTGTGTGCAAACTTCAGCTTTGAGCACCTTGGCACTGAGAATTTCACATAGTGTGCTCTGCTTATTGTAGCATTAATTATTCATCTACGAGTTGATTTTCATGCCATGTTTCCATGTGAGCACTGCAGCTCGGAGCCTTATATTATCTGCTGTAGTTTTTGTTTCATGATGAATATTTGCTATCAGTCAAGAAAATCCCTTTTGCTTAATAATGATAAAGAATAAATGTCACAACATGGATGTGGATGCAGTGAACAAACAGCATCACATTACATGCAGGCCTTTCTTCTTTTACACTACATAAAAAAAATCAATAAAAATACTGATTTTGCTACTTTGTCACAGCTTAAGTGTCCTGCTGTTGTCCTGAGCTGTGAAGGGGCGATAGTGTCTGGGTGTTTGAGGGTCATCTGTGGTAATAACGAGCCTTGTGATGAGGCCCATTTGAAGTGCTAATCATCTCATTTCGAAAGCAGCGTGCACCTTTATATGCACACTCCTTTGATCATATGTGATTGTTGATGGTCACTCTGAAGTCATTTTGTCCCTCTTGATAGCTGCAGATTCACTTGCAGGTTAAAACTCAGCATGAACAAAAAGAAAGAGTTGCATTTGATAACAAGCTGAATGGCTCACGTGCCCATAGAAATGACAAGTGCAAAAGGAGCAATGCTCACGTGGCCGTGGTGATGTATTATTACCCATGTATAACTCAACTATCCAACATGAATATTAAGCCCAGCACATGCATATGCATGGAGAAGAACTTATGCTGTTGACTGTGGGACAGAAATTATCGTTGCTGCCTCCAGGCAAAGCCAGAGTCGAGAACTGGGACCTTTCCTTATTGGCTTTGCTTGACATCGAAACTGGCAGTTGTGTTTTTTTCAATGCAGTGTTCTGCACACTGAATGTGACTGACAGGTTGTTTTTGCTCTACAAAACACATCAATATAGATACTGCACGGAAAACAATGATTACCATAGTAATTTAAGCATTTAATAGCTTGTTTAGTTTAAGAACGCTGCAACTCTGTCATGCACATGTCTCAAAATTTAGACCAAAGGCAACAATAACAGGAGCAAAAAAAAAAAAAAAGAAGAAGAAAACAATTATAATCACAACAGTCAGCTTTCTGTCTGTGTGAAAGAGAAACTACAAGCACTGCCAAGTTCAAACTGCCAATTTGGATGACCGAGGAAGAGCAGCGGTGAGCCAATAGGCTTTGTCCCCAGCTAGGCAGACCTGTTGGTGCACCTGCTGATTCCCAGGCCTCCTTGCCAGGCTTTGACTACAGTGAAACCAACCTGAGTGAAACTGGCTCAGTGCCAGAGGAAGAGCTGGTTGACTACTGTTGACACAATCGCTAAAAGCAGGGGATCCTGGAAGGCAGACCAGCCCTCACTGACAGGACGAGAAAAAAAAAAAAAGATGACTAACCATGAGAAGAGAGAAGAGGGCGGAGAAGAAGAAGGGTACAGTTCAATGATCTCCTGGGAACCTGGAACCTGTCCGGCATGGCCTTGACGATTGCTCAATCAATACTACACAACCTCTTAAGTGTTTCTGTTTGCATCATAGGCGAGCGGATGAAACTTCTGACATGTTTTTTGTATTATAGTGAAGGACTTTGCAGAACATTTTTCACTTTTAATGACTGACTGGAAAGCAATCATAGCTTTTTGAAGAAGAAAAGAAAGAAAGAACGAGTGATAAATAACACTGGATGAGATAAGGAGTCTCACGGCCTGCCTCGACTGAGGTCTGCTACCCTTCAAGATGTTAAAACCCATAGTGCTTCTGACCTACAGCTGCCCTTACACACACACACACACACGCACACACACACACACACTCTCACACACACACTCTCCCATCACAATGCCTTCTAATGTTCCTATTCAGTCTCACGCCTTCCTTTTGTGTCTCATCTTCAGCGCATAACACGATTCTCATTATTACACGCAAGCGTTAGAGCACAGATCCTCCAGCGACGACTCTATGGGCTCCTCAGTCTTACAAATATCACAGACGTATCAAAATCTAAGGAATAAAATAATTAACAATTACTGAACGACATGAGGCAAAGCATGCAGCTTTGAAACGGCAACAGCAAGATCTACTGCAGACATCTGAATAAAATCATTTCAAAATGTGCTGTACTTGACAAAATCTGATACTGGACAAAAAGAAGGAAAAACCTTGGTGGATATTAAGATAACCCTCACAATAGTGAGATTAGTCATACTGCAAACAGGCTTTTCTGGGCTTTCCATTCACTTTTCAACTTCTGCTTCTTCCTGCTGACTTTCTATTTGGATCGTAATCACTGTGCAGTAATTCTTACTTTAACTGCTATAAAGAATACACATGTCCATCTTAAAAAAAATTATCTGTCATTTATCTAATAGATTCGATGACTCAAAGAGGACTGATTAATATCTAGGCCACTGCATATCAGTACATTTCCTTTCCATTAGCTATTCTACAAGTTAAGTGTCACAGATCTTTGATATTACAGTGCCAGTATATAATGATGTATTTCAGAAGGCTTTATGTATTTCTCGTTCACGAGGTGTGATCACAAAGCAGTGTCTGAAGACAGAGGCAGTGTCAAAATCTGCTTCAAACTGACCCGAAGGTTCATACGAAGGGTAACCGCCCGGCCATGAGAGCTGGGTGTCCTGTTACAACCAATTTTTATTCAAAAACAGCAGGAGCTCCAAAACAGCCCCACAGGTGAGGTGCACGAGCGGGAGCTCACTTGTCGTTATTTCAACATTCATCAGGGTAAGGATGTCAGCACAAACGTCTTACATTAACATCCTGAAGTGCGTGAGGGAGAACATTCCGGAAACCATCTGAACTCACTTCTAAAAACCACTTTCTCAAGAACATTGAGACCCAAATTTGGATTTGTATAGATAAACAAATTCTCATTCATAGTTTCTTACTGTTAGTTTCTGACTCACCTTTGCAGCTTATATAAAAATGATGTCGTCTAAATGCAACAGGCCATGAAAAGCTATAAAGCTACATTCTCTGATTTTAAAAAGGTTATATCTCTTGCAAGTTTTTCTTAAACTGTGATCATGTGTAACGCCTGTTTTATTCATTTTTGCATATGTCTTTGTACACAAGTGTCTCTCAAAAAAGAGATCTCAATCTCAATGAAAACACCTGTTTAAATAAAGGATTTAATAATAATATCTGTAGTTTGTGTCAGCTTGCAATCGCAATAGCACAGGAGGGATTTTGTATTGGGTTTGTCTTTTTTTCCTTTTTTGTTAGCCATATCAACGCAATCTTTGTTGACCGACAGATTTGCCTGCAATTTGATCCACTTCCTGAAAATGAAAATCATGTTTTATTGATTGCAGTTTTGACACACTGGAAAAGATTCAGAGCCCAGAAGCGCACAAGTACAAATACTGAAAATGGCAAAGATGTGCACAAGATCCTAGATCTATTTTTTCAGATAAAGGGGTAGTTAGGCAGGCAGGTAGGTAGGCAGAAACTTTATTGGTCCCCCATGTTACAGCACCTTAATAAAGAAAACAAACAATACAGTCTAAAATAAATAAACAACATGGTTGAAGTAAAAGTGCCATGTGCGCACACTGAAGGTTTTAGACTGTGATATAGTGATATAATCAAATATCGTAGCGTAAGACTGAGACTGTAAGAACCTTAAATGTGGGATTGGTCACACCTGTATCAGGTAAGGCTTTTGAGGTTTATGGACCAGTCGTCCCAATGTTTTGATCACACTTCTTATTAGGTGCCAATTTCTGGCAGTATCTCTCGCCATGCTAATATAAATGCTCTGCTATGTTTTCCAGCAGCTGCTGCCCTTAGCTGCTGTTTGAAGCTGGGCAGGTAGCATGCGGTCACCTTTTAGAGTCTTTAGCGCCATACATAATATTAAACTGTGGGAGGTGGAAATAGTGAACACTGATTTGGATGATAAAGCTTTGTGTTTGTCACTGAAAAGCACCCACACTGTACAAGATCATCATTTAAACCATTGCTCATATGGAATTATTTGTAAGAGCAGCTTTAATCTTTCTATGGACCTCTGTGACTGTTGTCAGTGGTCATGGCTAACACCAGCTGGTTACTGAGAGTTCATGTGTGAAAGCGCTGTCACGCTGTCAGATTGCAAAACACCAGCTCCCTTCTGTGACCTCTCCACTGCATGAGGTCAGTAGGCCAAGAGTGAGATGTCCCGTGCTTCCCTATCAATAACAGACGTTCAAACAGAACCCTGACAGATTTCCACATGACGGACTGCCCACTGACTAATGGCAAACAGATTTCTGAAGTATTGGGGTGAACGCGTTTTCATATGCTCTCGCTCACTGCTCTGAACAAAGGCACTTCTCATGCTTTCCTCTGTCATGTTCACCCTCAGTTTGCTCGGCGACACTCCGTCCACGTTTATTTTTCTGCAGCTCGGGCTTAAAAACGAGTACAAGAGATTCCTTTCAGACAAAAGCATGCTTTAAAGTCTGTAATCAATGTTCTGTGCTCCACCGCTAGTGTTTATTCTCAATCAGTGCATTTGATTCAGTCATTCTCCCCCGAATGTCACTCTCCTGTGTCATTTTGGAAAAAGGCCTAATCAAGTCACAGCATGGCACTGCCAGTACCCATTAACAGTCATTTGGATTGCATTGGAACTGATCGAGCCGACGCACAGCTGGAGCCCAGAGGTTGTTTATCATATGTTTGGGCTGAGGGTGGTTCAGGAAAACTACCCAGTGTGATCCTGGGGACCTTTCGGGCACCCTGCAGAGAGCAGTGCTTCGGCTTTTTACAAAGTTTTCCTTCGCATCACACCACATAAACAACTGTGAATTGCAAATGCAGACTACTTTTAAAAAATATATACATAACACAGAAGATAGATGAGCTTCACTTCATTTATTGGCATCACATCACTCCATGTAAAGGACACACAGCTTTAGATCAGAAGGTGGTTAAGATTAATGGTGATTTGGTAATGATACAAAATATAACAAATCTGTAGAGTACATTAATCCTGTTAAAACTTGTGCCTCGTGTGATATTTCATAAACATACGCGCGATGATAAGACCTGTTTTTAACAAACAGAACAGTTTAAACATTTAGTTGACTTCCACGAGAAGCATAACAAAATATACAAAAGTTTACACCCACCAGATAACAAAACACTGGAGTGCAAATGTAAGTTGTTTTCATTCTTACACATTTGTCACAGGTACAAGCTTGTTTTTTTAAAGTGTATTTACCTTACACTTGCATTCACACATAGGCTGTTTAGCAACCCCTAACTGTACACACGGGAGGATTTAAGCAGCGTATTGAGCCAACAAAACAAAGAAGAGGCAAATAAGAAAGCCGGGATGAAGATGGTTGGTGGTAGGAAGTCGGGATCCCTGCAGTGCTAGCTTTCACAGATGCAGATTGATGAGGAGAGGGGAATAAAAAGCCAAAGGTCACTGGTCTCTTGCAACCTTTTACCTGAAGACGAGGAGATTTACAAACTAGCTCCTCGGCCCGACTCGATGTGTCACAAACAAAATCTCCCTCTGTGTTTTCTTTATCAATTGTGAATCAGGAAATAAACACCGGCTTGATTAGAAGTGTCAGCTGACCTTAAATGGGGAGGACAGAAAATAGCAACAGAAAAACCAGCCTGGGGAGATTTGCACGCAGGTAAGAATGCGGCAGCTCACACAGCAAGGTGAACTCACAGCTGCTTCATATAAATCGCTGGTGCAGTCAGGCAGTGGGAACACAGCAGCTAAGTGGCTAACGCCCATCTGCTCAAACACAGACCCGACACTTTCCGTTTCTCTATCTCTCTCTCTATCTCTCTCACAAGCCTACATTAAAAGGCAGAGCACCATGCAAATTCACAGCTTTACATGAAGACCTGGTCTTTTCTCTTTTCTCTCCCTGTGCCTGCCCGAGCTTGATCTCTTCATCTCCCCACACTGAAGTGTCAGCTCACACCGTCCTATCCTCTCAAGGGGGCGCAGGCTATGTGAACCAAATCAAACATGTAAATGTAATGTAAACAATACTGTTGTCCCGGGTCAATGTGAGAACGACCCAGAATCCTCTCTGTAGTCACTGCTGATGTTAGCTCAGTGCTCTCAATCGTGTCTTTTGTTTCCCCATTTGGCATCCCACTGAAAATAAGCCAAATCATTTAAAAAAAAGGAAACAGTGCTATGTGGCCACATACTGAATATGTGATCGAAGTGAAAGTAGGAGAATCAAATAAATAACAAGGTTCTGTCCACAACCCACAGGGTCGACAATCACAAGGAGTTCAGATGAAGCAGAAGAACTTCTTCCAGCTACACCTGGAGAACGCTTTGGTTCGCCTGTCAGAAAACCTCCTCTTCTTGGTTTTACGCGTTTTGTTCTTTATGGCAGCGAAGATGGCGGAGTCAAAGGCCTCCTTTAAGTTCTTCTGCGTGAGCGACGAGCACTCTATGTACTCCGTGGCTCTGATCTTCTCCGCCATGCTCCGGGCCCGGGAGCTCAGAACCGGCTTGACGTTGGATCGGTCCAGGTTGATGAGGACGTTTACGTCCAGCAGCAGGTCGGACTGAGTCCCTATGAGAATGATGGGAGCAGTCGGGTTGTTAGAACGGATCTCTGGTACCCACTTCTTGGTGATGTTGTGAAACGAGGTGGGGTTGACCATGCTGAAGCACAGGAGGAAGACATCCGTGTGGGCGTAGGACATAGCACGGAATTCGTCAAACTCCTCCTGTGTGGAGACAGAGCGAGGGTTAATGCCGATCAAAGTGAGTACCAAGTCTGAGTCACTAAAAAAAGATACGCCATTAACATTCAGTTTGAAATCCTGTCAGTGAGTCACACAGTGGGTTAAGCAAGGATGTGACGGTCTGTACTTTCATAGCTCATATCATTAAATTCAAAAGGGTCTCATCAGTGGATAATTTGGTATTTTGTGTCAGCCTTAAATGAAACTCTTGATTCAAGTGTAAAGGCATCCATACCTGGCCAGCAGTGTCCACAAGCTGAACTTTGACAGGAGATCCGTCAATTTGGACCTGACCTGTTAAAAACCACATCAGTCAGTCAATTTACAGTAAACACAGTAACCAATTCAAACATCAGAACATGCAGCTCGTGCACTCTGGTGCCATTCCACTTCCAACATAACTTGCCACTCAATGTAAATCTGTGCTGTCATTAAAAACTAAAAATCATCACTCACCGGAGAAGACATCAAAGCCCGTCTGCTTGTACTCTGTCGGATATCCGTTGGAGGTGTAGCTGATGATCATGCTGGTCTTCCCGACGGCTCCGTCTCCGACCAGCATACAGCTGATGACAGCGGGATCGAGCTCATCCTCCCGGGTCAGCCCGCACGCAGATGGGACTCGGGACTCGTGGTAAAAGTAATCCATGTGAGGTGGCATGTCGAGCCGAACATTAAACCTCTGAATGCAAACTCTTCTCCGTCCCGGTCGCAGCGACACTAGATACCGTAGGTTGCCTCTCTCTCTGACACATACCACCAGACTGACTGTAGAAGTACGACTGAGGAGCAACATGTGCGGGGTGGGACGTATTTAGGGTAACTACTGTGCTCAGACAGGTTGTGATTTGCATAGACACGCCCACTGACAGAAGAATAACAACAGCTTTCTCTCAGCTTTTCTCTCTATTAGCTAGATATATAGATTAGCTTGTTTTAATAAAGCCCATATTAGATTAGCTTGTTTTAATAAAGCCCATATATATTAGACATTCATTGAGGAGAAAATATTATATACAAATTCTTTGCCGTCTGTAAGTTAAAAATGAAAAGTATCCGATACTTGAACAACATGTAAATGACAAAAGCGCTCAGGATTTATTTATATTTTTTCTAAGCGTCTAAATATAATCACTTTTGGACGAACTACGCTCCCTGGTGTTTACAAGATAGCATTGCATTCAAAGTGGTCACATGATTCCATGTGTCACCTGATTATCACGGTCTACCCTGCGTTCTGTACGCGGAAGCTAAGTTAGCTGGTGTGAGAAAACGAATGATTGAAATTTCCTCTCTTCGTGTGTTAATGCTGCAGAATAAACGCGTCTGTTGTGCTTTTTTGTTTCTTAACTTAGACACACGCGGAGAAAGGAAATACGTTACTGCAGCTTTAACGGGTAAATTTGTGCTAGCTGGCTAGCTACCTGCTAGCAGGTTTTCTTTCCCACCCCATGTTGGTTTAGGGTTGGCTCCTGTCCTGTATTGTTAATCCATTCAATAAGTGAGCTGAGGCACTTTAACCATGGCTTCAATTCTCGATGAGTACGAGGATTCTCAAAACATCCGGCAAAGTGCGCAGCAGCACAGCCGCCTGTCAAGCACCAACATCGGGATAACCCATTCTGGTAGGTCGCCCTCTTCGTTTTTTTTAAAGCTCCTTGCTAAGATGCAGTGGGGAATATTTGGCTGATACAGACATTTATATTCTCAACGTTAGGCTTTGTCAACGCGAGGCTTGAAGAAGAGAAGCCGATATTCAACAAGCAGAGGATTGATTTCACCCCACCTGAGAAGATAAATCATCTGGCTGTCTGCAACAATCAGCTGTGCATGAGTCTGGGAAAGGACACCCTGCTAAGGCAAATAGCACAATGACATGCAGTTCAAACGCTCACTGCTGTTTGTATGGCTTTGATTAGTTTCATTGGGTTTTGTTATTTTGTTTTGTAATTTACCGTCATTAACCCATTTTGTAAAAACATGGAGGTGCAGTTTAAAATGTAAATCAAAAATGTTTTGGATCAGGGACGTGTTTACCACACTGCTGTATTATCTTTCATTTAAACAACTGTCTGCCAGTGTGGGAGAGGAGCTGATGCTGTTGGGAAATCAAAAACGTTTTCCCATCTGTGCTCGGCATTGAATTTCATCTGCATACAGCAGCTCATGGACTTCTCGTTTGAAAAGTGTTTTTAATCTCCCACACACTGTCACTACACAGCTATGCCCGTGGAATATGTGAACAATGACGTTTGGCATGCTTAGCATTGTCTTCCTGAAAGAGTTAAGGCCTAAGTTTAGAAGATACTGTATGGTTAATATGTTGGACCCTAAACTGAATGTCTCTCTGCAACAGCCCAGAGATAGACTGGTCACCTGTCCAAAGTGTGCTCCATCATTTGCCCTGTGACAGCCAGAATAGGCCCCAGTCCGATCACAACTGTGAATTGGCTATGCAGAAGAAAATAGATGGATAGAGCATTTCTGTTTTTTTCAGACCTCAAATTCACAATGGGCACAATCTTCCTAGTTTTAAACATTTGTCAGGTTGTGTTTACGCTTGCTTTAGTTTAGCTGTATTCTGTTTTTATTCACATTTTTACACAGCGTTCTAACTTTGTTGTTAAGACAGCTGTATTATTCAGCACATCTGTTTCAAGATATTTTGTTCTTTTGTGTAGGATTGACTTAGCAAAACCAGATCAACCAAACCAGACTGAATTAGGAAGGAAAGATGACAGTAAAGTGCACAGACTGTTCTTGGACCCAACAGGTGAGATAAACCATAATAGTTTTCAAAATATTGTTTATACATCATAAATGGACTGCTAATTACTATCGAACATTCTTGTTTATGCAGATATTATATATTGTTGTATAATTGGAGAAATAATTGATTTTGATTAGTCATTGTGTATTCTGAGGTGATTCAGCATTCATACATAAGTGCTGTAATATTAGCAGCCACAAACCTCAATGCACAGCGAGTCTGAACTTGGATAAAGACAACAGTTTCATATGATAAAACAATTAGACAAAAATGTCTGGCAGTGCATCAATCTATAAATCATCATCATCATCATATATAAATGCTATGTCACAGTTATGACTGCTTAACAACAGCTATAACCTCCTCCATATTTTCCGTTACAGGCTCCCATCTGCTGATCAGCTTGAACACCAGTGAGTGTCTGTACCTCAACAGGAACACCCAGAAGGTGCGCAGTTTGTCCCGCTGGAGAGGCCACCTCATCGAGAGTGTGGGCTGGAACAAGCTGCTGGGCAACGAGACCAGCACAGGACCTATCCTGGTTGGCACAAGTCAAGGCATCATTTTTGAGGCAGAGATCTCTGCGAATGAGGGCAGCTTGTTTAACACCAATCCAGATCAATACTTTAGACAGGTGAGAAAGTGATTACGTCTGCTATTTAGCACATGATAGCCACATCTGCTTTGTAAGTTTTAACTGTTCAAACTGTATTATAAGCATATACATTTAATGCACTTGTGGAAACAGAAGAAAATCCTGATGTAGTTCATTTCTTCCTCTTGATATAATTGATAACATCCTGATGTAGGTCCACTCTGTGGAGGAGGATGGCAAACCTGCTCCAGTCTGCTGTTTGGAGGTCGAGCGGGGCCTAGAGAACAAGTACTTTATCATAGCTACCACACGCAAACGCCTGTTCCAGTTTGTGGGTAAGGTAGCCGAGGGGTCGGAGCAGCAAGGCTTCAGTTCCATCTTCAATCAAAATCAGGACTTGCTGCCCAGTTTCCAGGAGTTCCCAGTCAATATGGGACACAGCGAGATCACCTTCTACACCCCTAAGCTGCGAACGTCCCCCAAGGCGTTCGCCTGGATGATGGGTAATGGAGTTCTTTATGGTCAGCTTGACTACGTCAGGCCTGATTCCCTGCTGAGTGATGTGCAGGTAAATGTCAGTCAGCGTGTGTGAAAACTTTTTAACATTTTTCTTAGTAATATCTCATCCTTGCTGTGTTTATGTGTCATATACTATCTCCACATCTCCTCTTTCACAAACAGGTGTGGGAATACACTCCAGACATTGACCTTAATCAAAACAAGCCTATCTCCATTGTGCTGACACAGTTCCACTTCCTGCTCTTGCTTCATGACCGAGTTAAGGCCATCTGCACTCTGAACGGGCAAGTGGTTTACGAGGACTTGTTCCCAGATAAATTTGGCAGCCTCAAGAAAATGATCAAAGACCCAGTTGGCGGGTTGGTGTGGATCTACACTGAGCGGGCAGTTTTTCGATATCACATCCAGCGGGAGTCCAGGGATGTCTGGCAGATGTACATGAGCATGAATAAATTTGATCTGGCCAAGGAGTACTGTCGCGATCGGCCTGAGTGTATGGACATGGTGCTGGCAAAGGAGGCTGAGCACTGTTTCCAGAATAAACGCTATCTGGAGAGTGCCATGTGCTATGCACAAACACAGAACTATTTTGAAGAGATTGCTCTCAAGTTCATAGAAGCCAAACAAGAGGAGGCCTTAAAGGAGTTCTTACTGAAGAAGTTAAACAATCTCAAACCCAGTGAGAGAACTCAGATCACCTTGTTGGTCACCTGGTTAGCTGAGCTCTACTTGAATCGCCTCGGCCAGCTGGAGAGTGATGGCAACAGCGTCATTTTCAAAGAAACCCGTGACGAGTTTCGTCAGTTCCTTGGCAGCTCCAAGCACAGAGACTGCCTGTACAACAACCGCTCCACCATCTACGACCTGCTGGCCAGCCACGGCAACGTGGACGACATGGTTTACTTCTCAGTCGTCATGCAGGACTACGAGAGAGTGATATCCCACTACTGCCAGCACGACGAGTACAGTGCTGCTCTGGATGTGCTCTCCAAGCACTGTGACGAAAAGCTTTTTTACAAGTTCTCCCCGGTGCTCATGCAGCACATTCCCAAAAACGTGGTGGACGCGTGGATTCAGATGGGCAAGAGGCTGGACCCAAAGAAGCTCATCCCAGCTCTGATGAACTACAGCCAGATGGGCAGCACGCAGCAGATCAATGAGACCATCCGCTACATGGAGTTCTGCGTTTATGAGCTGATGGTAACAGAGGAGGCCATCCATAACTACTTGCTGTCGCTTTATGCAAAGTACAAACCAGACTCTCTGCTGTGGTATCTAGAGCAGGCAGGCACACACGCCTCAGAGATCCACTACGACCTCAAGTATGCTCTCAGGCTGTGTGCGGAGCATGGCTACAGGCAGGCCTGTGTGCTGGTTTATAGGATTATGGAACTGTATGAGGAGGCAGTGGATCTTGCTTTAGAAGTAAGTAATGTATATTAATGGATCAGCAGTGCTTGTAAAGAAGTGGTGAACATATGTAAATCATTGAAATGTTGTGTCACTTTTTTTCTTTTTTCCAGATTATCAAAATTATAGACAGCAGTTGGCGATTTCAATTGTTGCACTGTTTTTTGTCGTTTTTTTAATTGTCCGCAGGTAGACGTGGACTTGGCCAAGTCCTGCGCTGACCTCCCAGAGGATGATGAGGAGTTGAGGAAAAAGCTTTGGCTGAAAATCGCCAAGCATGTGGTGCAGAAGGAAGAAGATGTTAAGAAAGCCATGAACTGTCTGTCCAGCTGCAACCTGCTCAAAATTGAAGACATCCTTCCTTTCTTTCCAGACTTTGTCACCATCGACCACTTTAAGGTCTGTAATAAGTAGGATGTTCTTTCCTGTCTTTTTTTTTTTCCCTCAGTGTGTGTGTTTTTACAGTAAATTGAGCGGTCGGGTGAGACCTGATCTCAGTAATCACATTCTGTGTATTCATAAGTAGAATCTTTAAGCAGTGGGCAAGGTTTTAGGCACTTTTTTCTTTCTATTTGTAGTAGGTGATGAATATCCAGATTGGGTGATACTGGCTGGCATCTGCATTCACAAAGACACAAAATAGTGTACTATTTCAAATGAAGGTTCTTAATGCTCTGTTCATCATGGTTTCTCAGGAGGCCATCTGCCTTTCGCTGGAGGAGTACAACCAGCACATTGAAGAGCTGAAGCAGGAAATGGAAGAGGCCACAGAGAGCGCAAAACGTATTAGGGAAGACATACAGGAAATGAGGAACAAGTATGGTGTAGTGGATTCCCAAGAAAAGTGTGCTGCTTGTGACTTCCCATTGCTCAACAGGCCCTTCTATCTGTTCCTCTGTGGGCACATGTTCCACAATGACTGCCTGTTGCAGGTAACTTGCTGCACACAGGAATATTTCACTTTTTATTTAATTCAGTCAGTAATCAATCTGAATATGTCCTCTGACCTTTTTTTTTTCTCCTTCTACGTTTTTTTTTTTAGGAAGTGACTCCTCATTTGTCGGCCTTCAAGCAGAATCGCCTGGAGGATCTTCATAAAAAGCTGGCAGCAACCACGCAATCATCCAAATCGCGCCACCGTCCAGCACCAAAGGATGAGGGTGACACATCAAGTTTGGGCAAGGCCACTGCGGGCACAAGCCGTGAGCAGATAAAATCAGACATTGATGACATCGTCGCATCCGAGTGCGTATACTGCGGCGAACTGATGATCAAATCTATCGACAAGCCTTTCATCGATCCGCAGAAATTTGAGGAGGAGAAATCCAGCTGGCTGTGAACAAAGACTTTTTTTTCTCTTCGTTACAAACTCACTATCTGTCAGCGAAAGTGGATGATCCACAGGACAGACACATTAAGCGGAGACATGCCGATATCCTGTTGGTAGTGCCTACTGCTGAACACTTAATCAGCTTCTGTCCTCTAGAAACTGCACTTGTTTTGTTGTCAGTATTTGAAACTGAACATTTGCACTAGGAGTATGTAGTGAAGAACATAGAGAAGACATAAACCAACCTGATCTATGCTTGTGCTAGAGTTGTATACTGCATACATGTGCCTAAACCTCAGATTATATATAAGGATACAACTGCTTTACACTCATTTCTAGCTGTTAACTGCATTATGTTGTGTATTTGTTCGATTCAGTGAAAACACAAAATGCACTAACAAAATATCTGCCTGTCCTAAGCTCGGTTTCTTCTCTCCAATTAATGCATCTGTGTTCATCTAAACATTACATAACATATTGGCTGTTTTTGAGTTCAGCTATGGCACAGTACAGCTTCTCAGTTATGACAGATTTTGTTTTTTGTTTTGTTTGTTTGTTTGTTTTTTGACTTGGCTTAAATGTAAAAAATATTTAACAAATCATTTTATGTTTACTGTGGAAAATGAAAAGCCCTGTGCTTCATCAAAGTTTCTCAAGACTGCAGTTGACTACTAACAGCCCAGTAAGTTAAAGGAAGATATGAAAAGAGCAGCATAAGTGAAAAAGATGCAACTGGTGATTTTGTGTAAACTGCATTTTAACAGGAAGATCTGAGTTTAAGTGATTGCAAATGCACGTGTCATTGTTGGGTTCGCTGCCTGCCAGTTTTTGGAAGTTTTTCTTTTCTTTTAAGTTACAATTGTCAGGACAGGATCAAGATTTGAGAGGCTGACAACTGGTACTATAATCCAAACACAGATGACAGGAAGCTAATGTGCCTAGAGTGGTGGACTTGCCATGTTCAATAAACAGATGTGCAAGAATTTTCCTGTATATTTAATTTTATTGTTGCAAAAAACGAATTATTGTTTCTGTTAGTTTTAATTTATCCGAAGTCTAATTCTTATTTTTATTTCAGTTTACAGAAATAATTGGTTTATAAGTAACTTCAATTCTTAGTTTTAATTATAAAAACCTTGCTACCAACTCCATGAGCCTGTAGTCATTATATAATTCAGTCATTATCAGAGACCATAACTGGTAAATTAGATTATAAAATATGTTTTTCGTTGTTTTTGTCCTCCGAGAATCTTAAGCCAATTACTTACTCACATTTTTTAAAAATTTTGTGACGGTGTCCACTTTACCTAAAACGGAGTTCCCTTCTAGTGACGTAAGACGTAGCTCGGTAATCTTCGCAGCCAGCAGACACGATCAATCAACATCGGAAATTCATCGATACATTTACGTTAGTTGCAAAGACACGTTCCAAACCCAAAGGCATGATAGCGCTGTCTCGTATTTTATTAGCGAAATATACAGGTGAAAATTTTGTCATGGTCATGTCCTAGGAGACGTGGATAGGTTGGCTTCCTTCTCTCTGGGATTGATTAAAATGCCTGCTCCTTGCTGTACCTTCGCCATGGCGTCGTGTCTCTGCTCTCTCAGTAACAGAAAGTGGCCGCCTCTCCGCTGTTGCTGCCGACTCAAAGCTCACAGACTCGCTCGGCGTCTCAAACCGCCATTTTGGAGTCAGAGAACCGAGAGTCGGCAGCAGCGACGAGAGAGACTGAAAGGCGGACACGGGGCCGAGGTGAGAGACTCCGCGGTGGTTGTTATGGCGAAGGAGCAATGGGGAAGATGGCCGGGAGGGAGAAAGAATTAAAAGATGGGGATCATGCGTGCGCCAAGCAACCGAGCCGCGGCTCGTATCCGAAACGAGGGTCCAAGAGGCGCGGGCGGAGGCCCTAGCTGTCGCTGCATGGTGACAGCAAGCAAGCTAAAGAGTTGTCATTAAACCGATTTCATATCTTAATACATTGTTTAGGCAGGGAGGTGGTGGCCTTAAAGAGACAGGGCCGATTTAAATACTTCATATTAATGGTGTGAGAGGACGATGGTGTCAAAACGCCTTAGTATTTGATAAGCTAACTAGCTAACGTTAATGATACGCTAAGTTACAAAGATAGCAAGGAGGGGCTAGCTATAGTAAAACTACCTGTGCTACCTAATTGAACTGGCGTGGGCAAAGCCGTCAGTGAGCGTCTGTAGCAGCACATTGAGCCTCTTTACTGTCACTGATCCGAGGCAATGCTGCTTTTGCTGACAGCTAACGGTCGTTAGCTTTGAAGCTACAGTATTGCTGAAGGTTAGCTAGCAAGCCCTGGCTAACACTAGCTTGGTTTTGCTATCCACCAAAGCACAACGTAACGACGCGATAGCAATGCTATTTAAAAAAGTATTTATTTTTAAACTTTAGTCCCTTGCAGCCTGCTACATTTGAGGAAATGAACTCACAGAAAGTGAAGTGAATAAATACCATAGTGTTGTTTATGGGTATTGTTGTGGACAGCTGAGTTAACTTTAGCATGGAAACTCTCAAAACAACCACCTGACTCTTCATAAGGACCTAATGCATAATAACACTTAATTGATTACACTATGCCTAAAGTTTAATTTTATTTTTTAATAAACTGCAAGTACTGAAAATGATTACCAAGATTACTTAGACACACTATCGAGCATAATATATGGCTGATTATAACGTATCATAACTTATTTTTTATTGAAAATAAAATAAATTCTCAAAATTGAGTTCAAAGCACAATTTAGTGTACGACGTATTTATACTGAAACATGGGAGCAAATTATTTTTACTTTAAACCGATAGAGATGTCCAAATAAACTAACTTTTCCTTTATCGTTTTGAAATCACGTGCATAAACACTGTTAGTACAGCACTGTAAAATGAGCTTCTAATAAAAGCTTTTGTTTTTGCCATTTAATTGTCAGTGTGTGACTGCATTTCTTATTTTGTAGGCTTTTCATCTTGATCATTAGTGTTGGAATCGAAAATCAATGCCATCCATTATTGAGAAGGTATGTCCAATAAAAAAATAAAATAATAGAATAAACATTTTGTAGAATGGACAGTATCATACTTCATATCTGTGCATTTGGAGGCAAGTATTTTGTTTTTGGTGTAAGTGCCTTTTTTCTGACCTTGACAAAAAAAAATGTAGGCAGTAATTATGAAATCTTTAAACATACTAGGAGATTATCTCCCATTATACCAGATTAGCTGAGAAAATGAAGCAATGTACAGTTCCTTTTAGTCTGGACCATTTTTACTCTTTAGGTGAATAACATTAAAATGTTTTTCTTCACATAGATGTAACTTTCCTGTACTGCTCATTCTTACCTTGTGCCATTTGCACATCTATTTCTTCCATACTTCTCTCTTCAGTAAAAGGTCCTGCCCTGCTGGGCAGAGGTGGTCTGTGGTGTATGGCGTCAGGGCAGGGTGGCCAGCTGGAGGTTGGGGTATCAGGGGCCTCCAGCCTAGCCAAACCTCTCTACCTGCAGCGCTTAGAAAGATCCCTGAAGTTGGACAGTTTTTTGCGTCAAACCGCTGCTATCTTCAACAGAGACATAACCAGGTACAGAAAAAGAGGTGCTGATAGTGGGCATTCACTTGTTGCTTCCAGGCTAAGGTTTGTTTTGGCCACCTATAAAAAAAAAAAACGAAGTGTTTGCAGCAATCTTCCCATCTTATCAAAATTAAACTGTATATTGTGTTTATTTATTTATATATATATATATATATATATATACATACATATATACATACATACATAAATATATACAAATTTAGATGTTTTGCATGGCTGATTGCACCTCTTGTCATCTGCTTTACATTACACTGTCTAAGAAGAGAATGGATAATATACAAATAGGATGCAAATGTTGAGCTTACGGCCATACATTTCTCTTGCAGTGATGATAGCGATGACAGCGAGGGTGGACTGGAGCCAGGGATATCCCTGGATGCCACCACTCATGATACGGCTTTGACAATAAAGAATGAGTCGTGTGATCAAGGAGATGGATTGGCAGATGGCAAGCCGCTTAATGGAGTACTTCCGCAAGGTAAAGGTAAGATGTATTGAGAAATGTGTTAGTGACATGTTGCTACACATCCACACTCATTGGTTTAATGAATCTTTTCATGCATATTTATCCTGTGTTGTTTCTTTTTTTGTTTGTTTCACAGACCAAAAGGCAAATAAAACAAGCCTTTACAATTTTTCTAAGCTGAAGAAGAACAGGAAATGGCTGAAGGTATTTACACTGGCTAATACTGACCTCCATATCTGAAGAATTTTAGTTTTATAGGTACTTCCTTTCTCATAGGATATGTTTGTGTGTCACATGCTCTCAGCTTCCTTTAACCATGCCTGTACCTACTTTTTTTCTCATGTAGAGTATCTTGTTGAGTGATGACACCACAGACTCAGATACAGACTCAGATGACGCTAACTTCAGCATGTCTCGGGAAGAACTACATGACATGCTGAGGCTCCATCGTTACACGAGGCAGCATCAGAGCAACTTCTACTCTGACCGGGAGGTACAAATACACACATAAATAAAGAACACTAATTGCTAATACTTTGTGTCAATTTAATGTCATTGTAATAATAAGCTTCTTAATTAAGTTCTTAATCAATAAGTGCTACAAAACAAAAAGAGCAAATAACTCTGCTTGTGCTTGATTCATAGTGGTTTCTCATAATTTCTTCTGGTTTAGCGTCATTTAGCTGTCGAAATGTGTTGGAAATCCCCTCTCAGAGAGTCACAACATAATGCAGGATGTAGCTCTGGTGCCAGAACAGGTGGTGAAATATATAATTGGGTGAAATCAATGGCATGGCCATGCACAATTTGCCTCAGGGATAATATATAAGAAGCAAATAAGTGGGGACTCAAAATAGTACCTTGGGGAACCCCACTAAATAAAGAAGTACAGGACAAGACATTTACTTTAAAAAAATGAAAATCAGCCAATTCAGAGCCTCGTCACCTAAAACAAAGTTCTTCAGACATATTAATTAAGATGTATCATGCTCCTCTGTGTGTTTGTGTTTGCTCAGCTTCACCAATATCAGTACTACAGCACGGGACTCTTATCTACTCATGATCCCTTCTATGAGCAACAACGCCATCTGCTGGGTCCAAAGAAAAAGAAAATCAAAGATGAAAAGAAATTTAAGGGTAAGAAGAAAAAAGGCATGCCAGTGTCAGTGCCTTTAAGGAAAACAAAAACAAACAAGAAAAACATATTTTAAAACCGCAAACAAGATCTACCTTTTCATTTAAATGTCTTTCCTTTTTTTTGTAGCCAAACTAAAAAAAGTAAAGAAGAAGAAGAAACGGGGAGAGGGAGAATTTGTGGATGAGGAGCGTCCCTTCGTCACCAAAATATTTGCTAAGTTTTCCCATGATGCTCCGCTGCCCATGGTGAAGAAAAAACATCTCACCGTCGAGCAGCTGAATGCTCGCCGACGCAAAGTCTGGCTCACCATTGCCAAAAAAGAAATCCCCAAGGTTAGTTAAGCAAAGAGTCAGTTTTGTTTTGATGTTGGTCCCATTTTTCCAACATTTTCTAATGCCAACTGTCCCATTTCTACTTTTTTCAGTCCTTCAAGCAGAAGACTTCTGCTAAGAATCTGGTATTAACCAATGCAAAAAAGGTGAGTAAAGTGTACACAGCACTCTATGGCTAGGTACATTTAAAGCATTTTGTTAAATGTTTTTGGTTTTGCACACGTGTTCAGCGTGTTGGTAACTCTCCATGTCTGTATATTGCAAAAGTAACTTTTAACGTGTGATTCATGTCCTCTTAGCTGGCTCACCAGTGCATGCGAGAGGTCCGGCGTGCAGCTATTCAGGCTCAGAAGAACTGTAAAGAAACATTACCCCGTGCCCGGCGTCTTACCAAGGAGATGATGCTCTACTGGAAAAAATATGACAAGGTGGAAAAGGAGCACAGAAAGAGAGCCGAGAAGGAAGCCCTGGAGCAACGTAAACTTGATGAAGAAATGAGAGAGGTCTGTGACAAGGAAGTTATTATGGAGACATTTTTAATTTGCCATTACAGGTTTTTTGAAAATCCTAAATATAGATACATTTTTCTCCCTGGGTTTTTTTTTTTTTTTTTGACTCTCTCAGGCCAAGCGTCAGCAGCGCAAACTGAATTTTCTCATTACCCAGACGGAGCTGTATGCTCATTTTATGAGTGGTAAAGCTAGCGTGGGGGCTCCAGGTGCAGATGCAGCACAGGAGGAAATTCTGAGAAAACTTGAAGACACTGCAGCCCAGAGACAGATAGACATTGGAGGAGGAGTAATGGTCAACATGGGACAAGAGGACTATGGTATGAACGACTCAATCGAGTTTAATGTATTACAGAAGAAATTAGTAGTCATCGTTGATGGCTGAAATTTATACATATATTGACTCCCTTCATCAACTATAACAGTGTGAAATTAAATGGGACGAAACTCATTTCTGTTTGTTTCCTGTCTAATCTTCTACTTGTAGATTAGATTTTTTTTCTTCCTCTACAATGGTAAAACAAAAGTACACTCTCCATCCATTCACAAGCATGATAAAAATGATCTAGTCCTCAGTAGGTCTTAAAATTAACCTCAAATGAACCGAAGCACATGATGTGTTACACTGTGTCATTATGTATTTAACAAAACCTAAGTCAAAATGCAAAAGCGTTGTGTGGAAAAGTAAGAACAGCTGATGACAGCTGGGATAGGCTCCAGCGCCCCCCGCGACCCTGAAAAGGATAAGCGGAAGCGAATGGATGGATGGTATTCTATCACAGCATTTGGGTCAGGGTTAGGCCTGGTCTTTGACTTGGCTATTGCAACACCGTGATTCTTTTCTTTTTCAGTCATTCTGTCATAAATTTGTGGCTGTGCTTGTGATCAGTGTCATGTTGCGTGACTCAGTTTGGTCCAGGTTTTAGCT
This sequence comes from Aulonocara stuartgranti, assembly GCF_965226115.1. NCBI lineage: Eukaryota > Metazoa > Chordata > Actinopteri > Cichliformes > Cichlidae > Aulonocara > Aulonocara stuartgranti. The sequence continues at coordinate 6,226,688 of NC_138951.1, read as the reverse complement.
GTTGGACAGATGGCCTAATATTTGACTCTAGAATACTTTGGCATACAGCTTGCAGTCATTGAGTCATGGTTGACTCAATGACTGCAAGGTGCCCAGGTCCTGTCACTGTAGAGCAAGCCCAAATCATCACCGTTGCACGAGTCTTTTTTCTAATTGTTCTGTCACAAATGTTAACATTTGGCATACTAACTGAGGCCTGCAGAGCCTGAGATATAGGTCTTGGGTCTGGCGTTGGGGTGAATTAACACATTAAGTTAACACACACATGAATGCTCCAGGCCAGCAAACTCCCAAAATGTCTGCTGTTGAACACATGTGCTGATGATCAGGTAAACAAGTGCATTTGCTTAGCAGCAGCTGACTGCTGCTTCTCCTGCTAATTCATGGGGAAGCAGTAAGTATGTACTTTTTTTTTTTTTTACTCAATTCGTCTGCATTTTGCTTTTTCGGTAAATAGATAACGACAGTGTAACATGTCGTGTTTTGTACATTTGCAAGATTTTAAGGCAAAAACGTTAAAATTTAAAGAGTGTGTACTTTGTTTTTATCATGATTGTTGCTATTATACCGTTTACTAATGATAATAATTTGCAGTTTATTTGATTAAGTATAAAGAATTGTGGTAATACATTACTAAGAATTTCAGTTTAGACTAGCTGTGTTTTGACTATATACTCTTGTCAGAAGAAATATTACATTTAAATGGTTTGCAATGCATTTATGCACAAGATGATTGTATGTGATTGCAGATAGCGAATACTACAAATCCCAGGCCTTGAGGAATGCCCAAGAGGCCTACCAGATTCATCAGGAGAGAGTGAGTAATTCACGCACATCCTTTATTAGATGCCCTAATTCACACAGCGCAACTGGCAGTAATGTCCAAATCTCCTCCTTTAGACGCGAATGTTCGATGAAGAGGCTAAAGACAGTCGCAGTGCGTCCCTGCATGCAGCTGGCAGCTTGTCCAAAGGAGCCGGCTCTGGGTTTGGAGAAAGCTACAGCCTTTCAAACCCATCCATCCGCGCAGATGAAGACATTCCTCAACCCACCATCTTCAACGGAAAACTCAAGGGCTACCAACTCAAAGGCATGAACTGGCTGGCTAACCTTTATGAACAGGTACACGTGTCTTATTTTATTTTTTTTATTGTTTTTTCTGACTTATGCTGCGCTTTTCTGAAACTCTCGGTATTCCTTTAGTTTGTTTTCATTACTATGAATTGGGCAGTTTTTAATGGCCAACAGTATAAAAGAAATCTTTATTAGTGTTTTGGTTAAGAAAATTTATGAATCTCTAGTGTAACATCACTAACATGATTCAGGGTTCGTTAGCATTGTTTTTTGTCAACATGTGTACAGTTTTAGGATGTTTTCTAATATTTTTTTTTTCCTCCCCACTGAGTGATTTAATTCTTCTTCCCTTTTCTCTTTTGCTCTTCATTTCCACAGGGAATCAATGGAATCTTGGCAGATGAAATGGGACTGGGAAAGACAGTTCAGAGTATCGCTTTGTTGGCACACTTAGCAGAGGTGAGAGAGAGGACGGGGGGCCAAAAGGTTTCATTCACCACACTCTTCCAAAACACTTTGCGGAATATTCAGTTGACTCCACCATTGTTTTCGACTTGTGATAAAACATCTAAAAGGCAGCCTATTTGCACCTGCATCCTTTAAAGGGTCCCCAGTTTCTGGCTTTTTGCAGGTGCTGGAACATTTCAATGAATTAGTCATATGACTTCACTCCTCTGAAGAGCTGATTTGCCAGCTCTTTACATTTTTTAGTCTCACAACCCCAAAGGCCAAAAAAAAAAAAAAAAAAAGGTGGAAATGCGAGCTTTTCAGTCAACTGTCGTTGGCAGGAAGGTGCATGCTGTGGGCTTCACAGGCCCTCCAGGACTTCCTGTTTTCTGGGTGCTGCTCACACAAGCACAGCAGACCACCTGTTGCGGTGGTTGACATTATATTTGCTTTTCTGTTCCTGCAACAGAGAGATAACATCTGGGGTCCATTCCTGATCATCTCTCCAGCGTCTACACTCAACAACTGGCATCAGGAGTTCACCCGCTTTGTGCCAAAATTCAAGGTGAGAACCCATCGTGGCTAAGCGAGCACACACACACTGAAACATCTGCAGAAGCACGTCCAAAGGAACTGCTGATTCGTCATTTCTGTTGTTCTTCCGCCAATGCATTTCTCTCTCCGCTTCTTAATGCAGTGGTTTGTTAGTTTTGACATTCTGAGAGCAAGCGCAGGTTACCAGATGAAATGTTATCTGGAGCTGTCCATTAGGGGGCAGTATTGTAGCACTGTTCGCATTGACACATAACTACATAGCTGTTTTTATTTTTGTTGAGTGATACATCTCAAAAAAATCATTTTGCATGCCATAACTGACTCTTGAAAGACTGTGCGTAGCCAAAATATTATCAAATGCATCAATATGTCAGCTATGCTTGAACACACACACACACACAGTCAGTGATAAACATGACTCTTTGTTGTGTACGACATTCAGCTTTGCCCATTTTCTCAGCCAGTTTGGAAATAAATCAATTGCAGTTTGTTTTACTAATGAGGTGTGAAAAGACCCCATTACACAATTTGAAGATAAGCTTCCTGAACATTCAAAGCAAGACTGACTGAAAACAATGGGAAAGCGGCTTGCGTTGAGCGACGTAATGATGTGTAAATCTTTTCACATCGCATTCTATATCTCAACAAGTGGGGCAGTGATTCATGTGCGATGTTATGCCTAGACATTTTCTCTGAGAACATCACTGTGGCTCTGTTTTTCCAGCATTGCTCAGTCTTAACTGTAGGGTTTTGTTTTTTTGCTTTAAACATGTTCACATGGGGATTATTTTGATCTATGAAGGTTTTCTGACAGAACAGTGTTACTGATATGTCCCATAGGTGTTACCGTACTGGGGAAATCCTCACGATCGGAAAGTGATTCGGAAATTTTGGAGCCAGGTAAACATTGAAGGATACATCACCGTACATTTTGCAGCCAGTAAACTCAGCACTTTTTATCCTTTTAACTCTTAACGCTGTGTTTTGTCACACAGAAAACCCTTTACACGCAAAATGCACCATTCCACGTGGTCATCACGAGCTACCAGCTGGTGGTCCAAGATGTCAAGTACTTTCAGAGGGTCAAGTGGCAGTACATGGTTCTAGATGAAGCCCAGGCACTGAAAAGCAGCACAAGGTAAAGCATTATCATGGTGGCATTGATATTTGTGATCACAGGGTCACAGATTCATGTGTTGATGCGTGATATCTGATTTATCAGACTTTGTATTTAAAGATTTTATCTTACCCTTCTTTGGCAACTCAATAACTAGCCTGAGCATACAAACATTATTAAGATGTTTTAAATGCAGACCGGCCTTTTAACAACTTTACTAACCAATTATAATGTCATTCTGGCCAAAACACAAGTGTTGTAAAATAAATGACTCTTTTCTAGTCCCAGCAGTTCTAACTTGCACAGAATGCTGTGGCCATTTGTAAGTTTTCTTGTTTTTTTGTCAGAACAAATAAAGCCCTGCATGCTTTGGATAAGTGTCTTGAGAAATGCAAGTGAAAAAAGTTTGTAATAAATCAGCTAAAATATGCAGAACAAGGGAAACTGTTCTTTAAATCATTTGGTAAATCAACAAAAATGTCTGGAAAAATACAGTAACCGGTCTCTACGGTTTCACTAGTGTGTGTCATTTCTCGGCTCCTACTGGAGACCAGCCAAAATCAATAGACTGGCCAAACGTACAGCCACACACAAGCGATAATCCCAAAAAATGTAGTACATCCAGTGATTACATTAAATGAAGTGTTAAATGCAGATGATAAACATCTGTAGCTGTCACAGCAGGTGACGGTCCTGGTTTCTGTGCTTTTTCAGCGTTCGGTGGAAAATCCTCCTGCAGTTCCAGTGTCGGAACAGACTTCTGCTAACCGGGACGCCCATTCAGAACACAATGGCTGAGGTGAGCGACGTGTGTGTGTGTGTGTGTGTGTGTGTGTGTGGTGTGGTGTCATCCGGGCAGAACTGTAAGAGACTGCATGTTTTCCTCTCAGCTGTGGGCCCTGCTGCATTTCATCATGCCTACGTTGTTCGATTCCCATGAAGAATTTAACGAGTGGTTCTCCAAAGACATAGAGAGCCATGCTGAAAACAAGTCTGCCATCGATGAGAGTGAGTACAGCAAAGGCTACTATTTTTTCCCCCTATTTTATATGTATGCTTTTTAGCTTATTTGAAAATAGGTGTACCAACACTGTTCTTCTATCCTGGCTCTATTTGTGTGTGATATGATTTGTAAGTAAACATAATTTTTTTTGTTGTTGTTTTTCAGACCAACTATCCAGATTGCATATGATCCTGAAGCCTTTTATGCTGCGCAGAATCAAGAAGGATGTGGAAAATGAACTCTCAGACAAGGTAGAAGAACCAAGAGTGTATTAACAATTAAGGGTGACACGACAATCTCATTTTTCAGTTTTCCTAAGGGCAAAAAAAGATGGGTTTCTTCCCCCCCAAGTGGTATCCTTCGTGTTATGCCACATTCCCTCTCCATATTTTAATCCCTATACTCTGCTAAGATAGTATAAGAAATATTTGATTTACAGTGGTCCCTCCTTTATCGCAGTAGTTACGTTCTAAAACTAACCCACGATAGGTGAAATCCGTGAAGTAGCCAACATTATTTTTTACAATTATTATTAAGGCTATAAAACCCCTCACTACACACTTTATACACTTTTCTCAGACAGGCGTGAACAATTTCCCACAATCTGTCTTGTTTAAACACTCTCAAAGCTCAAACCTTCGTAGAAAAATAAGTCCAGAAGTATAGAATCAAACCAAAGGAACCTGCAGGTGCCTTTGACAGTCCAAAATGTTTCGTCGACATTGTTGTTTGTTGGGGAGAAAAGTTACAAACATACAGTACACCACTCAGAGTCACATTGCTAGCGATCGAAGATTTATGTAAATTTGACAAGCTGAACGCATTCTATACCGGACAGGAGACACGGCACGGAGATGATTGATTGAAAATGGTCTACAGCCGATCAGGATGCAGAACACAATGCTCTGTTTAAAAAAAAAAAAAAAATAGAATAGAAAATATGTCCAAAAAAGAAGTGAGGATCTCAATAAATGAAATCTAATATGATGCAATAAAAGAGCTTAAAGCTAGAATAAATGCAGGTGTTGTGGTATTATGCTTGTCACCTCTCCTGGTTAAACATGGAGCCTTCCTCCATCTGTCTCTCTGTACACCTCATTGACAGAGAAAGTATTGTAATGAAGGTATGAGTGATGCTTGTGCTGGCAGATCCTCCTGACAGATGTTGGACCCGAGGTCACACACACACACACGCAGTCGCTCATGCTCTGTGGGAGTCTCGAGGAATGGCAGAGTTCACCACTCCCCCACATCTGTCTTTTTCACTTTCCTTTGCACCCACATGTAGTCCTGCCAGCCCACTTCCCTCACTTCTCCGCTCTCCGCTGGTTCCTCTTTGTTTTGTCAGGACACTGAAAGCCAATACTAACCAGGAAAGTTCACTGGTGGTTCACGGTATGGTTTTATGGATTGTTACCGTTGGGTTTCACGGCTTTCATCAAAGCGTGGCACAAGATAAAACCAGAGATTTGAATGTTTGTTTAAAGACTGTTGGGCAAATGGCATGAAGTCCATACTCACATAACAGTTTGGGCTAAGCTCACAGGAAAACACTGTGTGTGTTCTAATGGGATAGAAATGCTGACTCAGAAAAATCAAAACCATTTTGTTCGGCTGACCAAAGGGGCGGGGACAATGTAAAGTTAATTTGAACTACACATGATGAAGCATCCTTCGTTGAGAACAATGATTCTGCAGCACAGTTTTAATAAGGCATTATTCTGCATGTATGTTATGTGACTTATATTTCTTTTTTTTTTAATGTTTGAACTCTCCTTACCTTCTTCAGATTGAGATCCTGACCTACTGTCAGCTGACCTCCCGGCAAAGGTTGCTCTACCAGGCTCTGAGAAACAAGATCTCTATCGAGGATCTGCTGCAGTCCTCGATGGGCACGGCCCAGCAGGCTCACAGCACCACCTCCTCCCTCATGAATCTGGTCATGCAGTTTAGAAAGGTATGAGCTCTGATCCATATTTTATTGTCTTTATGGTATTCAATGCTAAAAATGTATGAAAACTAGAAGGGCACTTGAAGAGACCTATACACTCAGCAAATAACTAGATATTCAAGAACAATAAATAAGACTATGGCTACGCATATGTTTGGATGTTTGAACAATAAATTGGTTACATCGCACAGCACATAACAATACGAACGAATTGCCAATCACAAAGTCATTGTGCAATGAGCAGACCCTAGGTAATCTTCTTTTCTGTCTGATATGACCAAAATATACAAAATGGACCAAATCTTTTATTTAGTATGACCTAAATTGCATAATTCATAGAGAAAGGGGGCCATTTTCACATAGATGCCATCACAAATTGTTCTTTAGGGGCCCTTTAAAAGCCTTGGACCCTAAGCAGTTCCCTGGCGTATGTGCTTGTGACAGGATTGTTAAAGTAATTGTGAAATCAGCACCATAATGCTGCTCCAGCTGCTGAAAATTGGCCTGTTACTTTTTGGCACTAAAACAGACAAGCACTGATGTAAACATAACCTATTTAGTTATTATTAAGGTATAGTGGGTTTAAAAAATAAATTATATTAATTCTCATATTTTGGTTGGCTGTGGCTCAGGAGGTAGAGCAGGTCATCTGCTAATCAGAAGGTGGCTGGCTGCTCCAACCTGCATGCCAAAGTGTCCTTGTGCAAAATACTGAACTGCTGATGCGTTCTGCAGAGTGTGAATGTGTGACTATTGGGTAGGAAGCTCTTAAACGTGTGTTTGTGTGAAATTGGTGAAAAAGATATGTTGTATAAAACAGTTTAATTGCTCAAGTAGAGTAGAAGTGCTTTATAAGAACCAGTCCATTTACCGTTTGTTGAGAATGTTAGTCTGATCCGAACAATGACTTGCCTGCACAAAACAAACATGCTGATTCCTGAACTCCAACTGTGCGTATGTTTGTGCGTAGCTCTGCAACCACCCTGACTTGTTTGAGCGTCAGGAGACCCGCTCACCTTTCCACATGTCCCTCAAGCCCTACGTCATGTGCAAGTTCCTCTACCGTCATGGCCTCATTCACACGGACAATCAGACCAGGAAAAAGTGAGTTCTTACACACAGAGACATTCACAGGATCACGTAATCTTCACTAATATTCACTTAATCCAATAATAGACGATCTGTCAGAGTTTCTGTTAACAGTGTTTTAGGGTTACGTTTACATTTGAAATTACTGTGTAAACACTTTGAAAACTGTCTGTTTTTTTTCTTCAACAAATATTCAGCCTTGTGGACATAAGCTGACTTTGGGGCTCACAAGTGGTTATTATCCCAATTATAGATAGGAAAATAAGAATTTGTGTGGGTTGGACTGAGATCAGATGATCATGTCAAATTTAGGTTCAGGTCTGCTATCCCTCCTTTTTTTTTTAAACTTTGGTGTAACCTGGTCTTTCTCTCCATGTCGTCCTCAGATTACTTCAAGTGCTGCTGTCTCCCTTCTCCCCGAATCACATACAGCAGTCTCTCTTTCACAGGAAAGGTGAGCACACGTCAAGCTCTCAGCTAGAATACAGACAGTTCTTGCTCAAACCAGGAGTTGGTTTTCTCCTGTGACGTGACCTGACATCCAAACCTCAGTTTCTGTCTTCTTAATTTGATGTTTCCATTAGGGATGCACTGATAATAAAATGATACTTATGATGGCAGTGGCTGATGATAACCTGTTGTCACACCAGTTTGGTGTTGGCTACATGTTCAGTCAGTGTGGTGAAGACCTGAAACACAGTTCAGCTATTTTTAATCAGAAATATTGTCAGAAAAATGGGCACAGGGGGCATTTTAAATACCTGTGTTTGCCTCCATCAATCAAAAGTGGTTAATCCCTGACTTCCATTAATCCATGCTTAACATTTTCTCCTTTTTTGATTTCTTTAGTGTCATGTTTCAAATATTTTAATTTTTTTTTTATTTGCCATTTTCAGGTGATGACAAAGGAAGCTGTTTCTCCTTCTTGCGTTTCATTGACGTGTCACCAGCTGAATTGTCCAATCTTATCCTCCAAGGCACCTTAGTAAGGTAGGCATCAAATAGGCTTTAGACTGCTCTAAATGCTCTGTTTCAGACGGATATTTTTACTCTTAGCTAAGTAAGATGTCAGTGAGAGTGGATATATATGACCTTATGTGACCTTATATGGTCATCTTAAGCACAGCCCCATCCTCCTGCTGTTAAATCCTTTTGTTTGTGAAGATTTGGGAAGTAAGTTGGCTTAAACAGTGGGTTGCCTTAAAGCCAAAGGGGTAAGCAAAATTACTGTAGTCCAATTTTAAACATTGAAAAGTTGTAAATCCACCTTAATTGAGGCTGAGCTTATGTATCACTTAAACCCATTTCTACAGTTTTTTTCCCATTTGTAACTTGAGTCTTCATTTCCTGCCTTTACAGGTGGTTAGCCCTTTTTCTGTCTCTGAAAGCTGCATACCGGCTCCATCATCAGCGCCTGTTCGACCTTGAAGAACAGGGCCAGGAGGAAGCCGGAGACGGGGAGGCTTGCAGAGGAAAGTTACAGCCAGGGATTAAGTGTCTGTCTCGCAAGGACCTGATTCTGTGGCTGAACCGACCCATTTCCTTCCCCAACATGCACAACAGTCCTGTTTTGCAGGTAAGAAACATCAAGGTGCATGCATGCTGATGGCAAGCTATACGCAAGAAATTCCTGAGTAGCCATCTGCAGTACACATTAATGTGTGGCAGAAATGAGAAACGCCAGTAAAGGATTCATGTCCTGCTGACAGTGCTGAAATTCTCTCCAGAGCATCAGCCGGTGTTTGGCCACACATCATGCTCTCTGCCCCAAGCTTCCTCTCCGTCCACAGGGACGCAATGTGGAACCTAATCCCTTTGTAGCCCTGTGACCCATTAATGTCGATTTCCCTCCTGGTATATGTTTCTATGACCTCGCAGCACACCATCTAGCTTCACTCTTACATCAGATGTGTAGAGGAAATCTCCTCAAAACATTGAACACCATTTCAAAAATATATATACAAAGTCTTGTATTAATAATTAAAACATATTGATCTGCTTTTAGTACAGACTTTTAGCTGGTTGTGAGGTCTGTCTGTGTGGATTAGTATACATGACCAGTGTGTTGCTGGTGTTTTATGACAAAATATGATTAGTGATGTGTAATGTTCGTCGGTAAAGATGATAAATGTAATACATACAGCAAAGCCTTTTCTCTACACGCAAATAGTTTCATGGGTACTGCTGAGACAGCACATTATTGCTTTGACTTTTTTTTTCTTTGTATTATTTGGCAATATGGAAATCTTATTGTTAGTACAGAAGTGGTGCAATGCCAGTTCAAATACAAAGAATAGTAAAAAATATATAATAATAAAAGCTCTACACTGTCACTGCTTAAAATTCCTGCTCCTTCACTTATCTGCTTAACTGAAAAGCCTAAAAAAATCATCAAGATTTCACTCAGCAAACTTCTAGCCATTGGCAGATACTTTCTGTATCACATTTCCACCCTTCCACCAATTCTAGCTTAACTTGTTGGGTGGAAAATACTCAGGAGTAAATGCTGCCGGGGGTAATTCCATCCTCCTCTTCCTTTCCCGGCCTCATCATGCTGGGTTAGGCAGCTGTCTAGCATCTTAGGTTCCCCCCTGGAGCTTCTCAACATATGAGAATAAGAATATTAGATGCAACTTCAAATATGAGCAAGGAATAGAAACTCGCAGACACCTGGAGAGTTTTTACTGTATGTGTGCTTTATGACCACGCTGACCCCAAACTCCTACTTGTAGAAATGACTCACTCCCGCAGTTCTTGCCAACTTCTTTTAACTCCTCATTTTTCTTTTAAAACTGCATGGAGCTGGCACACAGTGGCACTTCTTTCTGCTTGGCTCATCTCTCTCTGGCTGTGTACTTGACAGCGTGGCCAGTATTGCTTTCAGCTTTCCTTTTGCTTCTATCAAGGAATTGAGAAAACCGAGAGAACCAAGACGCGCACTATTATACCCAGAAAGCTGTGGGGGAGCTTTGGATTGGCTGTCTGTCCCTCTGTTTCACTCTCACTCCATCTCTGTTCCATCTCAGTGCTGAAACAGTCGTAATATACAAACAGCATGTTGTCTTTCTCTTAATGTCATCCATATCTACCATATGAAACTCTGCTTTTGTTTGTATCTGACATCATAATTATGTTTCACAACCATAAAGATGTGCTGATATGATTTTTGCATATTGTCAGCACATTTTTAAACTGTATTTTTTTTTTTTTTTTTTTTTGTCTTAACTGCAATCTGCTAACAATCGTAACATCCTCCTGTATGTTCAAAGAGGATGAAGCTTTCAGTGCTCAATGTGAAAATAATCTGTTCTTGCTGGGTTTGAAAAACTAACATCTTCCTTGGTGCATTGCTTTTGTGAAACACACACAAAGCATTATGGCCTTCAACAAAGAAAATGAAGAAAAAATTGTAGTTGCTAAGCACTGCCTGAGTTGGTCTGACACTGATAGTTGATTTATTTATTTTTTTATCTGCCATTAGATGGCACTGTGTACCCATAATCTCACACACGTCACACAAAAGCAGACATTACCATATTCCTTTAAAAACCTACCATTCTGTAATACTCTACTATACTTTGTTCCAAATGAATGTTTGTGTTTACCACAGTGTTTTATCCTGATGCCCACATGCTGTGACATGTGGAGTTTAAACCATATAGGCTGCAGTAATCTTACATTTCACATAGCAATTTCAGCCTTAAGTTGAAATGTTATGTAATATCTTTGGATAAAAGCCAGATAAACTTAAATATAATGTGAAAACAGCTTATAAAACGATGAGCACTGAACTCAGTGAGCTTTGTATGATCCTACTTTGTTTACTTCTGTTTGCAGTTCCTCTCTTTTCTGCTTAAACAAAATCATTGATTCATTGTGGTGATTTCTGTATATGCTTTTCAGGATTTGGTGTTCACGGCCTCCAGGCCCGGCGTGGTGGGGCACACAGATGTGAAGGTCCACTGCAGAAAATTGGGCACCTTTACAATCCAATCCTGCCAGCCCACGCTGCCACCTAAGTTCCTGCTAGCCGCCACACCCAGGGTATGTGTATAAGAGCAACAAACAGACTGAGGAGGACACACTTGGAAGTCCTGCCTGTCTGTATGTGATGACAGTCGGGGTTGTGTGCTGGCGCGCTTAAAACAGCTAAGCATTTGGGTGGTCGTGGAAGAGGGAAGCGCTGTGAACAATGCTTTTGTGGCTTTTTAACAATGAGAAGCTCTTATCTGTGAAATGTTTGTATGACTGTGTGTGGTTGGGGTACAGGAGGTCAACACTGTGACTCCCAGCTGCACTTAAAACAAACGGAGTCTCCAAAAAAGGGCTTCTTGCTCAGGTTATTCAGTAGTTGTTCAGCTTCCTCTTGCCCCCTCACCACCTCCTCCCCCTACACACACAAACATACGCAGATGCAGAAGTTGCTGATTCAGTGAAACCAGGACTGCATGCATCGACATCTCTCCATCTACAGCTTGAATCTCTCTGGAGCAAAGTTATCAGTTTGTTAAAGAAAAAAAAAAAAGAAGTCTTAAAAACCGAGCCTATGTCAGCGTACAGTATTTGTGCTTTGCCATCGTAAAATGTTGTTTCTATCCATCATGCAATGCTGTCTTTTGTTTCCAAGGTGACAGCAGTACCCATGGAGCGCTATTGTAACGACCGCAGTGCTGAATACGAGTGGCAGGTGACACGCAGCGGAGGAGGCCCGATTTTTAAACAGTGTTTCCTGTACGGCTCTCCTGAACTGGCATCAGAATGGCGTGTGAGGGCTAATGCCTTTCACCCACAATGCCCTGGGGGTGTGATGGCCCTCTATCCCCGCCATGGATGGTCCTTTATACGGATACCTGGTAAGTCCTGTCTCTGTGTGTGTGTGTGTGTGTGTGTGTGTGTGTTACTACTGAACATTCAAATGAGTCCCCCTGGTCTCATGCACAGCTTTTCACACTAGGCTATCAAATCCCATAAGTAAATGTCCCACAATTTGCAGTCTAACAAATAGATGTATTAGATGTAGCATGTAACAGCAATGACTGTTCAAGGGGCAGCTAATCTGAAGAAAGTTTGCTTATGTGGAGAGAGATACAGAGCTTGTTTAGGGCAGTAAATGAGGTAAGTTTAGCTCCACACAGAGGTGACCAATAACAGTAAATAGTGGATATCCTCTTTTATAGAATAGTGAGTAATAGAGGCCCGTGGGAGAATCCATAGATCTTAGTCCTGGGTCAGGAGGGCAGGGCAAGCAACATCACCCTCCACTATCTCTACCTGTAGGTCACACAGTGACTTCCCAGGGAACTGCTGAGATAAAGGGCTTCTGCAGAGGTTCACAACACATACCAGCAATTTCCATTGAATTATGAGATTCAATGGAAAGATTGTGTTTTGTTTTGGGGGGGGGTTTGTCCAAGTGAATTTATGGCTTAGCAGACCTTTATCAGAAAAGATTGGCTTGTTGAGCAAAGGGTTAGCTGCAGCACACTAAAAGGTGATTCACCACCAGGCTTCAGATGACTGATGGATGTCTAAGGTGAGAGAGGCCGCTACCTTCTTACAGAAAGCACATCCGTTCTCAGTGACCTAATGAAGGGGTCTCTGATAAACTCTGTTATGGATTATGATGACTGTTTTGTCAAATTGTCCCAGCGCAGCAGACACTGGATACCTTGTTTGATAAGCCTGCAGTGCGCTCATTTAACAACCTTTAGTACTTTCTGAGGTGCACTGTAAAACAACAGCTTCTCTAAAAATCATAATAGGTCCTTTAGATCCTGTCAGATAAATAATAATAAAGCTTAGTCCTTTTTTTAAGCTCCTGTGTATACATGTGCTTGTGAGAGCGTTTCTGTGTAAAAGTGAGAAACACAACAAGTATTTGTTTGTCTGTGTGAGAACAGCCTGAAAGCTCTTGTGAAGTTATACGGAGGCAGACAAAGCGAGGAAGTTTAGCTACTGGTCATTGTTCAAGTGCTCAGTTAGGTAACACTAATAGATGGTCTGCCTGTGTGCGAGTGAGTGTGTGTATATGTGTGTTGTTTATGTACAGTCGAGCCCATTAAGTGACGTGTGCGGTGCTCACACGGGGACCGAGGTGTCTCTCAGCCCTCCGCACACACTCTCCCACGCTCAGGGGGACAAGCTTTTACCTCTGTCTCTCCTTCACTAACAGACAGGACGGTGCGCTGGGCTGAAATCAGTATCTGGCCACGGGCTCTCAGTCCGTCTGGTCTCCCACTTCTTTCTCAGCCTCAGTAGGAAGGAAATGACCCAACACTCAGGCACCCGTCCTCCGCTGAACACATTGTTGCCACATCAAGGCTCAGATATGTACAGTAGCTCAGCTGAAGTTTCCCACCCTCCGTCTCCTCCGCACTCCCAGCCCCACACCTTTAGAACAAATGGCAGAGCTGAATAACTGTTTGTTTTGAGCGCCATGGCGTGAGTACAGCTGCCCACTGATATCGATGGAGGAATCTAATCAGAGGACTTATTAGGAATCAGGCCATAGAGGAGGAAAAAACAATGGGCTGTAACATTTTGGACCGTACATTATTTTTTGTTTGTTTGTTTATTTGTTTTGATGTCATTGTAATTGTATTATTTCCTTGAAAGAAAAAAGAGAGAGAATTAATTACATGTAAAAAATGTTAACACCGATGATGACACGATGCTTCTGTATGTCTCTGAAAGAAAGCAACATGTATTATCGGCTCAAAAATGAAGCCCAAGCAGCCACACTGTCTTCTCCACGGAGACATGGCAGAAAAAGAAGATTAGACTCTAGTTACAGAGAAATTCTGGGCTTGTTTTCTTGCCAAATTAGTTTAGTTTGCTTTGTGAAAATTCTACTCCTCGCAACCACTCAATTTAAAAAAAAAAAAAATTCAAATGGAGACAGATTTGAAGTTTAAAAGAAACTTTAAGTTCCACAGAAATAGCTTTCCTTGCTGTCTGTGTGGCCTCTGTCTCCCTCGCATTAATTAGAAGCAGCCACTCCACAAAATAACGGGCTTCTCACTATAGCACCGACTCTTTAACTCTTTTTCTAGCTTTATTGTGTACTGTTAAACGACTGTTGCTGCCGTGAAGGAATCTCTGAAGGAGATGGTTGGCAGGTTGTGGAGCTGTTTTTTGGTTGTTGTTGGGGTTTTTTTTTTAGCTGCATTAGAGAGCACACAGGAGTCTGTGTGCGCGTACTTCCATATCCATCAGTAAAGTTCTGGCCCTGCCGTTCACATTAGGCTGTGGGAAATGCAGTTCTGCCTTCCTGTCCCTTCAAAGAAACTCTGCTCTCCACCAAAATGGCAGGAAGCTTCCCCGGCCCTCTGATAGACAGGCACAAAACAACACAGACTGCCAGCCTCACCACATCACCGTCTGACTCTGCCCCTTTTAATCTGCATTAAGCTGGCACCGGTGTCCGTCTGTGGAATTCAGCTTTTTTCTTTTTTTTTGCTAGCAATGAAAAACAAAACATACAGCCAAGTGTGTAAAGGGATTGTGATTTCCTAGTCCAATTTATGGCTATAAATGTGTCCACAAGAAAGAGCAAATTTTAAAAAAAAAATCCAGTGTAGACTGAAGGGGGAGACATTAGCCACATTATTTTTCTATGCTGGGATCTTTAAACATGGAAGCCAAGTAATCTTTGTGCTTTGATCTGTGGTAAGTTCTGAGTCAATGCCAGCCAAGGGTAACTAGCAGTAATCTGTCTTAATGACAGAGTTCAGAGTGGGCCGCTGTGGTGTGGTGCGGTGAGGTTCCCCAGCGAAACTTGGGAGTCTTCATCAGACTGTCTGTCTCTTCCGCTGCTTTAACGACTCCTAGAGAACCAAAAGAAGCGTTCCTCTTGCATGTTTGAGGGGAGGCGGTGGTGTATGTGTGAACATGTTCCATATATGCTCCTCCATCGCTCAGACTCAGCCACACTTAGTTGTGCAAGCATATTTTTTTCTTTTAAGGGAATTTATGTTCTTCTTTTTTTTTTTTTTAATGACTCTCTTTCAGGCTCCAGAGCAGAGATGCTGCTTTCTGGATGCAGACAGACTTTGTTTGGGGGGGGTTGTAAATCTTCACTAAATTCTCCTGTTTTCTGTCGGGCTTCTCACTTCCTAGCTTTCAAATCCTCCCACTGGCATCTGGCTCTTAGCTGTACTGATGCTGTTGCTGTAAGAAAATTAAGTTTCACTCTGATTTTTGTCAATATATGCAGAAGCAGCAAAGTAGTGTCAGGCTAATATTTCCATCATCAGCGCTGCTGAACAAGTGTTGCTCATTGACTTATTGATTGCCCAGTGTAATGTATCATTGTACAGTGAGGGGCTGGTGCTTGGTTCGATCGTTGATTCGACCTGTTCTGTGGCCTCCCATCTGTCTCTCTTTCTCACATAACCATTCATCCATCTTCCTTCACTAACTCCTTTTCTGCAAAATTGCTGTTCTTCATCACATCTGGCTCACTTCCCTCCGTGTTCAGGGCAGCTCCCCACTTGGCTTTGGCAGACAACAGCAGCAGAGGGGAAGGAAACAGAGGACAGCATAGAAGATTGTAGCGGCGTATTAATGAAATTAGCGCCATAGTTGGTTTGGGAGTATCAGGCGCCAGGCACTAGGGCTGGGCCGGGGTTAATTAGCTGGCAGCAGGCCTCTAATTGGGTCAGGACCATGTCAGACCCCTGGCTCTGGCCCTGCAGGGATTGGATTACAACGTCGGGGGACAGACAGCAGGGGGAGGAAAGGGGCGAGCGAGAGAGGGTGTGTATCGTGGAGTGGGAGGGTGAGTGTAGAAGTGGAGGAGGGAAGGATGGAGAGGCTGCTGGAGGGTGCTACAGTGGATGTAGTAGAATGGGGGTGTGAGGAGGGACAAGGGAGTGCAGCTTAATCTGCCAGCAGGCGGTAAGCATGAAGGAGATGGGGAGGGCCTGGCTGGGTGAATACCTCTGTTAGACTGGATTGGATTGAAGCGGGTGGTGGTGGCGAGGAGGGGGGTGCTGTGAAAGGGGGGCAGGGCAGGTGGTGAAGCTTGATATGTGTATCCATAGCAACGGCAGAGTGGTGTGACACCACATGGGATTTGCTCGTGTTTTGGGGTGTGGTCTTATCGCAGTCCTCATCCCTGTCAGGCCATGATTTTAAAGTTGTTTTGTGCCGCCCCCCCACCCCCCCCTTTTTTTTTTTTTTTTTTTCTTGCTTTCAGTTTTACTCCACATTTTGATCTACACACCACAACATATTTGGACATGATCTCTTTGTTTGCAATCAGCTACATAATATTGCTGTTGCTATGTCAATGAATTTTAGTGACTCTTTCGAGCCAACACACTGTTTGTTTTTTTTTAGCTGTATCGACCTTTTCATTTAAATTCCTCCAAACCGTCCATAATTCATGGTACATGCGTAGTTACTATATCCAGTTTGCTCACGCTTAAGGGCAGTGGTCCTGCATTTCATTGCCACCACATGTAGCTTATAATGTAAGCATAAGTGTTACATTGGAATGAGACAGACCACCAAAGTCCTCCCAAATTGTAATTATTCATTTTCTTGGCTTCCCTTTTATAGAGTATAGCAGCAATATGAAACTGGGGTTTTCTCAATGCAGTACTAAATGCTTGAACTCTGCAACCTCTCTATAAGCCACATTGCTGTGGGACGATTTTTTTCTGCCTGTTTTCTTGCTTGCCTTTCTTTCTTTCCTTTTTTATTGTCTTTGTGTTAATAATTTCTCTGTGTATGAATGCAACTCAGAATTCAATATGGTGATGATCAAGTGATGCCGATAAGCAACTACCAAATGCTGTATCATGGTCACCGGTGTCATCAAACACCAGAAGGTTGCTTTCTTAAGGAGCAGAGCAGCTTCCCTATTAATGGTCTCCCTCATAATCCAGTCATAAACAAAAGGATTATTGTGACTGACACGTCTCTGTATACAAGAATAATAGTATCCAACTGTTTAATATGGGATTTTCTCATTGCCTGTTAATGCCATTCAAGACTTAGTTTAAGTACATGCAACATTTAGTCCTCTTTGGCCAGAAAAATCCTCAGATAGGGGCTTTTAACCTGTCTTAAAACATGACACTGGAGTCTGGAGGCTTAAATATAATCTCCTAAACAGAAACAGATCAGTAGCAGGGGTTTAGCAGTGTTGTCTTATATGAGTATTTGTGTCTCTGCCAAGTGGTGGTTTTGCGCCTGGGTGGTTGGCAGCGTGGCCCGCAAGTGTTAGTCAGTGCCCTTGACTGAGCAGCGGCCCTGGTTAGACTGGCACCTGCGGCCGGGAGGCCCTGTCTGATCTCAGCCACAACATCACCGCCACCACCACCAGGCTAATCCAGCTTCGCTGTAGCCGGAGCCACCACAGACCCCCTTTCCTCTCCGTCTGTCCCTCTCTGTCTGGACCATTTTTTTTTCTGTTCTGCATGTCTAATCTGCTGCATGCCGGCCTCTCTTGTCTTTTACTTTCTCAGTCCATTAACTTTCTTGACGCCAAGGCCAATTACAGGCCTTTCACGGAAGGGTACATTGTGTATCTCATGGTTTGCGGTGCACTGGGCTCTTTGTACAAACCGAATAGAACCACAGCAATGCACAACTGCCTATTTTAGAGTAAATAAAGTGTCACATCGAATCTGCTTCAGTTGTACTTTAATGCCTTTAGCTATAGGTGTATTATTTAAGCCATTCATTATCCTCCTTAAAGCATTTCCTATGTCATTTCACAATTTTTCAGTATTTTGTGAGTTAGCTCAATTCATTGTAGGTGTTTTCTCTTTTGTATTTACAATATAATGAGAAAAGATACTGATGTGGAAGAACGCATGTCATTTACTAAATGTAGACCCCTGTTACACCTTTAATTTTACATAATGACAGGAGATAAAACGCTCATCCTGCTAACCAAATCTTTCTAGCAAGTCTTGCCCTTTGGCAGCCATCTTGGTAATGCCCCCAAGCAGCTATTTGGGTATTTCGAAGCCTCTGTCTGAATAAGGAGAGAGCGTACCTAATATCAGGACATAACAGCTGTATATTTAAAATGTTCAGCTAAACCCATTACACACACCATGCATGTGCAAAGCTTCATAACATTACAGCTTTTTAACAGCTCAGCCAGCAGTGCAGTAACTATCAGCTTCTTTCTACCAGAGCACTGAACAAGTACCATTCTAATTCAGCCTGTATGATAAACTGTGAAAACATGCAGTACACATACATCTTTTCTTCTATAATGACTAGATGCGCCCTCTACAAAGCTGAAACTGTGGGTGTAGCAAAAGCACGGTTGGCTCACATGCTTTCCAGTTTGACTGTTAGAGAAGTCTCCTATAGATTTTTTTTTTCCATGTCTCCTTCTTTAAAATGTCTCTTTATAAGACCTTCCTTTCAGTTGAGCTGGTTCCAGGTGTTGTTGGTGAACTTCTTTGTTTATTGTAATGGTGTAAAGTACTTGCGTGATACTGCGTTAGTAGTGCGTAGGTGCTACGTAGAGCTTTGCAGACCCACATTTACATGTTGCTATCTACGCCATGCATGGAAAAACCAGTAATGTGGGCTACTCTTATTTATGCAAGTGCTGTTGATCGTCTTTAAGCTTGCTCTAGCTGCAAAGGAGACAGTAGTCATGTTATACAATGAAATTCTTAGCAGTGGAGTGAAACTGTTTAAAACAAAACTATTCACTGCAGCCATTGTCTGCGTTTCTCCTACGTGATTCTTTGATATTTTGCACTTCTTCCTCTACGTGGCAAACTCCACTGTGGTCTCGCTCTTTCATGTTCAAGCCAACTTTTTGACCGGTCAACACACAAACCTTTGCATAATCCTCTTTTCTGCAAATGGAAAAAAATACAGGATACTTGACAAAAAAGCTACGCGCCTCAGAAAACATTAACCTTTTTCAGCTTTTCAGCTGTCCAGAAGAAAAATACAACAAGCGAAATTAAAGACACGTATGAATTTAATCCAGAACAAATTTTGCCAGCGTATTCCCAGGAGCTGTAGGTTGTGAGTGTGAGTGAGACCAGGACTGGATGTATTTGACAGGCTGACACCACTCCACAGTGACCTGTAGGTGAGCTCTCCAATACTTCCCCAGAGCATTTCACCTATTCATCTGTTCTATTAGTTCCTCTTTAACACCTCTGCCAGGCCTGACATTTTTTCAGAAGGTTATACTAAAAGGTCACAGGTCAGGGTTCAGTCCAAGTACAAATTAGCATAGAAAGGTCTCCTTAAAAAAAGATCTATGTGAGATTGTGGGTCTGTGGTACATTTTAACACAGGTGTATATTTCAATTTTTTTTGCATGTTTCAAATATGTTCCAGGAGGCTATTCTTTTTGAAGGTATCCCAGTCTGTTTTTTGCTTTTTGGAGAATGTGTTTTGAATTAATGGCCGAAGCAAAGTGAAGAAATAACACTGGGAAATATTTGTAAGCCCAGGTTTGCAGCGCACAAAAGGGCTTGGGGGACAGGAGTCCACCTCTTATGTAAGACGGTCAAGCCTCACTCTCCCATAGGGACTCTCTTCTAATCCTGACCTGACCCTGTCCCCTGACCCTGGACCTGGCCTTAGGTTCTTCCTACTCAGGGCCACGACCTCTCGGTCAAACACCATCGTGTGCCTGTCACAGGGTCGAATGCAGGCACAGCTTTTTCCTTATTCTATCATTGTGTCAGATGACGTTAATTCCTCATCAGCTGGACATCGAGGAAACCACTTCAGCAGCAGACCCAGGGTCAGAACACCCCCCTCTTTCCCATTGCTCTTGTCGGTAAATCATTTGAAGGCCAGCGAATACCTGATGTGGTATCAACAGAAACGTGACCAACTGCCAGGCCTCTTTGTTCACCTTTTGTGCTTTTGTCTAAAATGGAGTGTAAATCACTTTTTCCTCAGAGTTTCACTTTGTCTCTTATTCTCTCTGCTCTCAGCAACAGCACAGTCAATCAGGGCACAGGCTTTATTTAAACGGTCACTAAATTAGGGCCAGATCTAGGAGGATCGACCCCCCCCCCCCCAGCTCTATCTGTTCTGGTGAAAAGGGTTATTCAAGAGTCTTATCTAACTTCTGAATTGATTGGAGTTTGTTTTTTTTAACTTTGTAAGTAAGCAGATATTTTATTGTGTCAACTCACTAAATATTTTCAGTGATTAATGTGATTTCATCACACAGCTACTTACTGAGAGTAACATGGAAAAGTTGCTGTGTTGCCACCCGGGTGGTTTGTGTGGTAAAACTTTCTTTCCCTCTTTCAGATAAGGAAAGCCTGATTACAGAAAGTGGAAAGCTCCACACCTTGGATATCCTGTTGAGTCGACTAAAGGCTCAGGGACACAGAGTCCTCATCTACTCTCAGATGACTCGCATGATAGACCTGCTTGAGGTATAAAAGCACACATACACGGCATACATCTATAAATAGAACAGTTTGTTCCTCATTTTCATTACCTTTGCCCCTTTACAGCTCTGCTCGCTCTATTCATATCTATTCTATTTATAAGTTACCCTCACACTATTGCTAAGTGTAGAAAAAGTAACGTCCTGAATTCCATTCAGTAATATGTAACCTGAAGGTGAGTTAAATCTTTTAGATATCTGCATAAATCAATTCCAAGTTTCCAAGTAAGTTGTTTAAGCTCCTCACCCGAGCAGTGTAACCGTTGGGGTGTGGCGCTACAGCACCTCTAAACCACCTGCCTGTCCCTCGTTGGTGCACTCATTAGACTGCTAATTAACAGGTCAGGACTAATTAGAGGGGTCTCATCTGCAGGGGAGGCAGCCAGATGGGAGGGATAACTGGGTGAAATAAGGAAAGCGGGGAAGTGGAGGGGAAATGGGTGATGGGAGTGGCACCCATGGGGTTAGAGGAGAAGGAAATAACATGAAAACCGAGACAAAGGTAGATGGATGAGGAAAAGGTGGGAACAAATAAACGATCACAAAATCCGTTTTTCCCGGTTTGAGCTTGATAAATGAACCCGTATTACTTTTACCCACATGCATGTTTTTCTTTTCAACTTCTTAGTTAGTTATAATCTTATTGGAAGGTCAGAGGCTGTCAGTTTGGAATCCAAGATGAAGATCGAAGTGCATTACTGCTCTCCCTACAGGAATATAATGCTGAAACACAGCCCTGACAGTGATTATGTGTCGACAGCCTCGGTGTACTCTGTTGTTGCCTCCATATTTGTTGCAAACATCACTATGGAGCCAAAAGCCTCTCGCATGATGTCATTCTGTCCCTATTCACACAGTGCAGAGCCAGTTCCACAGCCAAATGCTTTGATGGTAGATGGACCTGGCCCAGGTGGCTAAGGACCGTCTTCCTGTGTGTCTGGAAAACAGCAAGAATGCCTCGTGTTAAAGGCCACTGGAAAACGGCAGTGATGAGAATGCTCAAGATGGCTTCGATAATGCTGGCTAGTCATTCTGCTTTAGTGTTCTTCTCACTGATTGCCCCACCTATAGTTGTTCCCTCTAGCTATGATTTAATGAGACAACATTACAGCGCCCTGTGTATCACAGAAGTCATTGTGTATAAGTGACCTCATAATGCAATGGGAGGTGGGCGTTGGTTGAGGGGGAGGTTGTATATGACAGCATCTCCTCTGCTAATGGGCTCAAGGCAATCACGGATGAAATCATACATTCACCCAATTTGGCTTCAGTGTTTTGTTTTTTTTCCTTTTCCATGTTTGTCATTGGTCATAGCTAAAAAAATAAATAAATCTGCAGATGGAGTTCATTATCTGAAAGTGAGTCTCTGACTAAGAGAGAGAGTGCGGGAGAAGTTGATGCTGATCTTGTCATTATCATCATTGTTATCATCACCAGTCGGCTGCCGGTTCTTCTGGTGACATCACGCGGTCAGTTGATGGATCATTAAGATTCGGGTGGCCCAAAGAAAAATAACACTGTTTGCTTTCTTTGGCAGCAGCTGATAGTGTAGCGGGACCACGGAGTCACTGCCTTCCTATTTAAGCTGAGTTTTTTTTAGACATCATTTTACTGCAAAGTCTGCAAAGCTTAAAATGCAGGAATGAGGGGAAATGCCCACAGTCTCTTGGAACTGCTGCCAAACCAGAATAGAATTTTGTCTGTAAATGAAGTACTGGTAATGCAATTTGCCTTTCAGGTGTGCCTTGTTCATTATTCAATTCAATTCAGGTTAGTTTTATTTATATAGTGCCAAATCACAACAGCAATCACATCAAGGCACTTGATATTGTAAAGCAGACACCCTAAAATAATACAGAGAACCTTTCAACAATCAAACGACCCCCTAAGAGCAAGCACTTGGCGACAGTGGGAAGGAAAAACGTCCTTTTAATAGAAACCAGGCTCGGGGTGGGGCGGCCAGCTGCCATCACTAGTTTGGTGTGAGGGGAAATTGTCTTGGAGTGTTGGAGTGACACACAGTGACCTATTATTCAATGAAAAGCACGGCTTCTGCATAGATTATTTTGTGGAACATATTATGACAGTTTGTTTGTACGTTTCTGCACACTATGATTGCAAATATAGAAACTCTACAGCCTGTGACACAGAAGGAAAAGCCAGAGAGTGGAGTTGTAGTTACCGTGTTTGTTAACACTGTGGTTTTGATGAATGAATAGTTTTGCAGGTTTCATCACCTTGTCCTTGTCTGAACTGGTTTTCTGCTTATACATGCGACTTTTTAGCAGTAGCTAATCAAAGTCCATGTTCTTGCTTGCTGACACTTACTGCGGTCATTTGGCTCCTGTAATATTGTGGAACTATTTTTGAAGCCAAAATGATCTGAACTGTTGTAGTGAACCAGAGATTGCATTTTTCCTGCATTTCATTCTCCTCAATGCAATTTGGTCGCTCACTTCTTAGTATGCTGTACTAGAGGGGGATAGAAAGGTCCAATGAGCTTTCTGCTAAGGTGTGATTTATACTGCTGTGTTGATACCTGTCAAAGATATGATGTAGTTTTCATATAGCCTGCAGAAGCCTGCCACACACACCCTCCCCAGACATTTAATGACACGCGCACACACTGATTTGTCCGCTCAGTGGCAATATGCTTTGCGTCTGTGAAACAAAATGTGGTCATTTATATATTTATTCTCATTTTCTTTGCTATTTCAATCTGTGTATAGACTCTCTCTTCAGTGTTACATTAATTTAATGCTAAATAACTGTGGCTAAACATTTATTAAGTGGAAAAAAAGCCAACACGATCTGCTTTTGCAGTCACCATGAGAAACCGAACACGGAGAAACTCGACAGACTGGCATAGGAGCCAATGCCAGATAGCATTTTTGTAATTGCAGAATGATTCAGCCACACATGCAAAAAGAAATGTGCATAGACTACACCATAGGATGTTTTACAAAGTGTTTTTTCACACATCTGTATTAATGCCTAAAATTGGAAACACTGTTTAATAGTTAAGGTCAGTGAAGTTCTGCTGCTCCTGTGGTCTTGGGCAGGTGTTGTATGTACCATGTCACTGACAGCAGACATAACAGTCTTAAGCCCAGCTCAGTTCTGAAGTGGACTCTGTTTTATTATCGTGCCACAGCATGTTCTTTTCAGTTATTACAGCTGTTGGGTTAGGAACAGTCTGTGACCACGCACACTAATCTAACAGCATTTGCTTGACTGTGGGGACTCATTTTTAACAGGAAGTTGGGAACAGCCTGTGTTCCCAGAGCCACTTTGAAAGAAAAAGCAAAATTGTAATTGGAGTGGATACAAAAGTATCGGGCATTCTTAAAACAAATTTGCGTGTTCCCATGCGTCGTGAACTTCAGGGAACATAGGGGTTTGGGGGGTTTTGTTTTGTTTTGTTTTTGGTTTTTTTGGCGATATGTGGTTCATAATGGGCCGATGATAGTTGCATGAAAAAAGTAAACATTTTGTCCAGTCAGGCCAACCCGACATAGTGCTTGATTTATAACATTTGTAAAGGAATACATTAGAAAATGAGTGAAAAACTGCAGAAATATCACACTTTCACCTACGGTTAGCACAAACTGGATCAGAATATTGTAGAAAATTGCCAGCTGTTGGGATTTATATTTCAGTGTGGCATCTTGGAAGAAATCGAAAGCATGCTGCAACTAACCAGGACTCCAAGTGTAAACCACAAAAAGGCTGCAGAGGAATTTGATCTCTCAGGTGTAACTTTTCTAAAACTTTGATTCTGCTGATTTAGATGGAGATTAGAAAGACAGCAGCGTTGTGCTGGCAAGATACCAAAGCCCAATTCAACAAGGTTAGCAGCATTTTGGCGAGCGCTGCCCTAATGGTCCCTAATGTAGTGTTCAGTTAGAGCAGATGGGGCTGTTGGGAACAGAGCCAGACACTCAGAGCGATGAGGGGGCAGGCCCTGCTGGGACTGAGGGCCCCGGGTGTCGTGAAAGGGGATTTGGAGGGGGTCATAGAAAACATAGCTTCAAATCATCGTTATCATTGATAATGGCTGTGTGAGGGGAGTTGTTATGTGTGGCCATTTATTGTAACTGGTTCAGGGGGGACTGACATGTTTCATCGAGGAGGTCGCGAGTTCAGGGCAGCGCTCAAAGGAAGCTCAGCGAGTCACCTCATCACTGCTGTTGCTCTGACTTCAGAGCTCCTCCCATCAAATCCACACACACAGGCGCACACAGCGCAGCTTAGCAGACTTTGGGGGGGATAGAATATCAAGCTCTTGATTTCTCAATGCCTCCCTGGGCTCGGATTGAGGTTTCAACTCCAGCGAATGCACATAAGAAATGTGGGATTTTGGACACAAAATTGCTGTCAGAAAGAAATTCTTACAGCACAGATGAATATTTCTTGACCCTTGAAATTTAACAAGTAGGGCTGAAGGCTTTATCCACTCCTCAGAGAAAGAATAGAATTTCATATTTGAGAGCTTATTAAATTCAGTGTGTAGTTGCTGCTTGCGATCCCCAGAGCAGAGGCTGAAGAACAGTTTGAGATTTGAGTTTTGGATTTGAAGTTTGGATAACTTTGGTTTGCTGGTTTCGAAATCAGTGGTGAGAGCGATCTATGAATGCCAAATATTGGCTAATCCTAGAGTTAAGTTTTTGTTTTTTTTTATTAACTTGATGCAGATCTAGTTATTCTAGTTATAGGTTTTGTGAAAATAAAGCAAAAGATGTTGTGAAAATTAGAATCAGTTATTCTATATCTACATATTCCTCCATACTGGAAGTAAGCCAACCTTCTGCTCTGTGAAAGACCAGAATAAATGAGGAGTCATTATTTATTTATTAGTAATTATTTTCTTTACTGTCTTTGTCCCATCTTTCCAGGAGTACATGGTTTATCGCAAGCACACCTACATGCGCCTCGATGGATCCTCCAAGATTTCTGAGCGCAGGGATATGGTGGCTGACTTCCAGAGTCGGTGGGTAAAGATAAAATACGACCTAGAGTGCAAGTGGTTGTGCATGCATGAAATAAGACGTCACCCATACATCGAAATATATATGGGTGTGTTTAGTCCACATTCTCTGGTTTGCATTAGTACATAGCTCTCAGGCGCCAGCATTACTCTTTTTGGAGGACAAAAGAGTTTGAAGTTTATTGGAGTTTATTGAAGTTGCTTTATGTTGCAAGGCTTTCACTACTGGTGCACATTTCACATCCTATACAGGACTTAAGCTTGACATTTTTATTCTTAACTTACATTGCAACTTCATTTAATGGCATGATATGTGGATATTTGTGCTGTAGCTGCAGTTGGGAATGATATCTTCTGATTTTGTCCCCCTCCTCTATTCCCTCCACCCCCCACTCCTCTCTCACTGCCCTCCACAGAACGGATATCTTTGTCTTTCTGCTGAGCACACGGGCCGGAGGGCTTGGCATTAACCTGACTGCTGCTGACACTGTGAGCCCCTTATTGATACCATATCATAGTTTAAATAGCACTAACATTTACTAAAGGTCTATATCCAGGGCAGCACACATTCTCTGTCGTAAAACACAGTTTCAGCATAAATAAATACGTTTGGATAATGACTAAGGAGCATGATTGTGTATGTAATCAGTAGGGCTAAACACGCCTCTGAAAATGATAATGTCAGTGTTTATTAACATGTCTCGCTATAAACTCCCTGTAGCCCTGTTCGAGTGAAATTAGCTTTCATGACAATGAGCGTGAAGCGATTGTTAACACAGGACATCTGTCACGTTAAAAGGCAGTTCACTTGGGAAAACACGTCATTGTTATTAGTCTCCGAAATTGCAGAGAAGGGAGTGTCTGTTTCACGCTCAGGCTTTCTTCACAAAAAAAAATTAGACAATGTGGTAAACATGGATATCCTAATTTTAGAGAAAAATATTATGACATATATATTTTTTCCTGTGCAGGTTATCTTCTATGACAGTGACTGGAACCCCACAGTGGACCAACAGGCCATGGACAGGGCTCACAGGCTGGGTCAGACCAAACAGGTCACCGTCTATCGCCTCATCTGTCAGGGCACCATCGAGGAGAGGATACTGCAGCGGGCCAAGGAAAAGAGCGAGGTGTGTCAAAAATATCCTCTATTCTTTTTTAAACCAACAACAACAAAATAACACAAGTGCATAATGGTCATATTAATAACAGAGGTGATTAATGCTTTAATGGTCTTCTTTAATAAGATCCAAAGGGTAGTGATCTCTGGAGGCAACTTCAAGCCAGACACGCTCAAACCCAAAGAGGTGGTCAGCCTGCTTTTGGACGATGACGAGCTGGAGAAGAAATGTGAGTGTTTTGATTGGGCAGATGTTAGAGTTTCACTGTGAGGGGAAGGAAAATATGAAAACAAACATTGTGTCTCTTTCTGTAGTGCGCCAAAGGCAAGAGGAGAAGAGGCAGCAAGAGGAGAGCAGCAAGGTGAAGGAGCGCAAGAGGAAGAGGGAGAAGTATGCTGAGAAGGTATGGAACTGATTAACTGAGTTGGTGGCTGCCTGGATGTGGAGTGGAATATGTAGAATACTTCGAGTAGAAACACATGTGAAATGTTAGAGAGAAAGTTGGAATGGAAGAAATTGTAAGGTAGGAAGATAAGGAGACAAGAGTCCTGGAAGAAACTTTTACAGAAAGTTTTGTGTTCAGCTCAAGAGTGAAAACTGTAGTCTGTCTGTTAGACGATAGACTCTCTTCTGTCTAACATAATATAACATTGACCTGATAGTGAAGCTGCAGGAAGGGTCGAGGGGACATTGAAATCATTATGACTTATTCCTTTGAGATATTATACAGTACATAGCTGGTGAATCTGACAGAAATCAGGTCACTAGTTTGAGATAGTCAGTGACTAAAGTAGGGTCAGATGGAAGGTCAGAGGTTCATCTAAAATCATTAAATATCTTCCTCTGGGGATCATATCCATACTGGATTTCATGGCAATCTGGTCAGTGGCTGCTGAGTTTTGTCTTGCTCTGAACTCAAGAGCTGAACAGAAAATGTATATGCCATGCAACTGACTGTCAGCGCATTCAGTTCAACTCAATTCAGGTTTATTTATATAGCACCAAATCACAACAACAGTCATCTCACGGTACTTTACAATGTACGATAAAGACCTTTCTGTTAATAAGAGAAAACCTAACCCCTGTATGTAAGTGGCGACAGTGGGAAGGTAAACCGCCTTTTAACAGGAAGAAACCAGGAAGGAAAACCAAGCTGAGGAAAGGGCAGCCATCTGCTGTGACAGGTCTGGGATAAGGGGAGGGATAGGACAAGACAAAAGACCCACTGTGGAAGAGAGTCAGAGATTAATAATTAATAATAAGAAATAATAATAAGAGTACAATAGCCTATGTTTTATCTGAATTTAGAGATCATCAGTTTAAGTAGTTATTTTGTATCATCTGGCTTCATTGATAGATATAGCTGGGTATCATCTGCATAGCAAAGCCTTCTAACAATAAGTGGCTTAAACCACTGGTTTAATATATACTAGTTAGGTTAATTCTGTTTTAGAGGAAAAAATAATTTCACACCCCTACTTCAGCAGAATTGATTTCATCAATACCCTCTCCTGTTCTCGTTTCTGTTTTTAACTTTCAGAAGAAGAATGAGGAGCTGGAGAACAAGAGGAAAAAGGAAGTGAACCTGGTCATTTCCCACGCCCCCTCAGCAGACAACTCTAACTTGTCGGCAGATGGAGACGACTCGTTCATCAGCGTCGAGATGGACTCGGCCATGCCCAGTCCTTTCAGCGAGGTGAGGGATCCAGAGGAAAAACAGAAGAGATGGATGGTGTGTGCATGTGTCCGATAAAGAGAGAGAAAGGCTTTTGTGAAAGTGTAGGTCATAGATGAGGCGGGAAAGGGATGAGATTTATGTTAAATGTGATGACTTGTGGCTGCTCCATTAGGCTTCTTTGGCCTGCATCCACAAACTCACAATCTTACTTTGCATGCTGTGCTATTAATCCTCCTCCCCTTTTCTTTTCTTATCTTTTGTTTCTTTTGGGTTATTAATTCTTCCCCTATATTCTCTTCTCCGGCTTTCCTCTTCTTTCGATCCACTCTTCTGTCCGTCTTACCTTTTCCCAACCATTTGTCACTTTTATACCCTGCACATTGAATCTTTCCTTTCCTTTCCTTTCCTTTCCTCTCTGTTCCTCGGACTGTTCCTCTTGTTGCCCTTTACTGTACTTACCTGGTTCCTCGTTCCCTTGTGGTGCTGACCCGCAGCCTGTATGTATGTCTGTTTGTACTCCTATGCATGGACAGATCTCCTTAAGTAGCGAGCTCCAGCCCGGCTCATTACCTCCTGATGCCGACGCGGATGAGAGCAGCAGCGACATGCTCGTCATCGTGGATGATCCGCTTTCTTCCGCGCCTCAGTCTCGTGCCACCAACTCACCCGCCTCTGTGTCTGGATCAGTCTCTGACAATATGAATGGTGAGAAAACAATTTCAGTCTAGCCATCGTTCATGGAGCGAGTAGAGCAGTATACTTTATGTTTTTCTGCACTTTGCATAGACTTGCTCTGCAGTTGGTGTCCCTGGAAAATTTGCTGTAGATCAAGACCAGATTTGACTTGTTACTGATACTCCCCACCTCTGAATTTAGGACATATCCGTTTGTATAGTGAGTGATATCAGCAGCTAAAGTTCAAAGTTTCCAAATAAATATGTAGCATATATGTAGCATTAAAGACAGTCACTTAAGCCCAAAGTATGTAAATGGTGCTAAAAGTTGTGTTCTTCCTATATAAAGGCTTTAGAGGTCTCTCTTGCTCTCTGGTTGTTTAGCCAATGCATTTTTGGCAGTGTTAAACAGCCAGCCCACCCAGCCACGTATCTCATACACTATCAGAAACCTAATGGTTTGTCCTAACTAAAAATAATCTAAGTATATATAATCTCTTCCAAGTGTGGAGTTGCCAAATAAAACCTAATCTGTCCTTTCCATGAGACTATTATCTTGTTCTACTGTTGCTAGAATAGCAAATTAGTGTGACTTACATGAAAGTCATCGCTGCACGTAGAAGGCTGGCTTGTTATGTTCTCTCTGCTATCTCGCCTTGTGTTTTAATAGGCTGGGGTCCATTGAGACAAGTGGCTTTTTACCTCATAAGCTGTGTGCAGCTCGTTTCTTGCTTGTTTTACATTTATAACAGTTTTATTTTGGCTCGGCCGCACTCAGAAATCAAGATACATGGTGAATGTTTTTTCCTTTTATCTTCACTTTGGAATTTTTGCGGCAAGATAATCTCTCCTAAATCCATACTTCTTCGTTAAAACCTGTTGGGAATTTTTGCTGCCATGCTAAGAGGTGCTTGCCAGCAAGATTATTGAT
This sequence comes from Aulonocara stuartgranti, assembly GCF_965226115.1. NCBI lineage: Eukaryota > Metazoa > Chordata > Actinopteri > Cichliformes > Cichlidae > Aulonocara > Aulonocara stuartgranti. Next base: position 6,196,653 of record NC_138951.1, on the reverse strand, counting down.
GCGCAGTGATAACCAGAGCCAGCAAGCTGGGAGAAAGTTGGTTCCTTCAGAGATGTAGATGATGTTTAAATGAAAGGTTTGGAAGATGAGATGGAAAGCAAAGAATCAAGAATCAACTGGTGAACTTGAAAATGGGAAAGGAAAGAAGAGTGAAATTTAGACCTGAAGGTCGGGGGAAGCGTGGGGAATTTTATGAAAGGTTTTCATGTGTGCTTTGGTGTTAGTGATAGAGTAGGGCCTTTTTCCCCACATAGGGAGGTTGTAATCCAGAGTATTTGGAGTGAAACGTGTAGAGAAATGCAGACCAGTGGTGGGATGTGGGGAGTCAGAGAGGGAGAAGACAAGGTACTGGAGGATTAGGTACATCACCACTCTGGCTCTGATTGTGCAAACAGTATGGAAAATGAGAAGAGTGTTCCTTTTTTTGCTTGAGCCAGCACTTACAGTAATGATGAGCCGTGATTAATGTGCAATTGCGCTTAAATGTTGCAGAGAAATGACCACAGTAGACTCTGAAAGACTGGGTCAAGTAGGGCTGGGCGATATGACCCAAAATTCATATCTCGATATTTTTTAGCTGGATGGCGATATAAGATATATATCTCGATTTTTTTTTTAAGCCATAAAGTAAGAACAAAAAGAGAGTTCTTAGTCAAAGCTGTGTCCCAGATGTCACACAGGCACTTTTATTAACATACAGCACAGATGTACATGAAAAATTACTCAAAATTAAATTATGAGCATTCATTAAATAATAATGCTCCATAAATAAAAGAAAACAAGGTTGTTTTTGTGCTAAACAAAGAGCTCACAATTGTGCAGTCAAAATGTAAACTAAAAGACGCTGAGCGTAATAACAAAGACAGACAGATTTCACAGCTGCTCTGTTCCCAAGTTTTACTGTGTGACTGATAGCCTGGAGTTTGAAATCCGCTTCATAACCACGTCTCTTACAGGTGCCATTTATGGTCCTTATACACACACAATACGGTAATATTACGTTGATGCACAGTACGTATTACTCCGCGAAGCTCCTCGGTAGCCGTAATGCGCCGACAATCTATTAAGCGGTGCAGCTCCGTAGCTTACCAAAGTCGTACTCAAACATTTTTGACAGATTGCTGAGCGCCGTGTACCACATAAAATCGGTTCGTGGCCATCAAGCACAACCAGAATTCATACATAAGGCGCGCTATCAACTTTTGAGAGAATGAAAGGATTTTAGGGTTAGCGCTGTTAGTTCGTTAGCGCGGTTAGCTCGTTAGCACGTTGACGCCGTCCAGCCCCACGCATGGGGCGATGCGCAGTAACTCGTTAACGGAGATTTGCCGTGTCCGTCTTGTCGCTGCCTGCACGTGAAGCGATGGGGGAGGAAGGGGAGTTGTCTTCAGTGAAGGCGAGGCGGAGTAACGTTGCGTAGAGACAAAAGTGGACGAAAGAGGCAGACTTGCGGCTCCACAACTATAATTATAACGTAACATAGACTATATCGATATAAAGGATATTGTCACATCTTATATCTCGTATAAAAATATATCGATATGTTTTAAAAACTCGATATATCGCCCAGCTCTAGGGTCAAGGCCAAACCAAACTGAGTGTCTCTGACAGTGATGTTGATTCCCGCCTGACTGTAAAATACTGAAGAGGTTTTTTTTTTTACTATTTTTTCCTTTTATTGCCTGTGGTGTTCAGGTGTTTCAGCCTCGGACACAATCAGTCCAGGCAGAGGCAGGTCCGGGCGGAGTCGTGGGCGGCCTAAAGGCTCTGGAGGCGGTGCCAAGACTGGAGGGAAAGGACGCGGGCGTAAGTCAACTGCAGGTAGTGCAGCAGCAATGGCAGGAGCGATGGCAGGCGCGGCAGCTGCTTCGGCAGCAGCTTATGCTGCTTATGGCTACAGTGTTTCGAAAGGTATGTAAATATTGTACGGATCTTTATGCACAGGCACTGGCTGTCCAGAAATCAAAAAGAATATGTGTGCTTTGTTTACCTGTCAATGCATTTCTTGGACAAATGTTCTTAAGGACTGTTGATGTCACAACAAACATGCTTGTTCTGTTTCTCATGTTCATACATCCATATTTTCAAATGAGCACTCTTAACTCAAGAGTAACTCAGTTTTTTAAAAAATATTGTTTTAAAATCTGTCCTTTTCCCTGCAAGCTAAACGTCTACTACCCATGCACAACGTTACAGCTTCACCAATGTTTCAAGCCAGAGTGCTGACCTGTCATCTCTTTTCAAGCCACAATGAATGCACTGAATGAATACCTTACTGGTTCCTGTTATGGATACATTAAGCCAAAAGAAAGTAACAAAGGAGAAGATTGTTAGAGTCCATAATCATTCCACATTCCAATCAGTGCCACACAGTTGACACTGTTATGAACTTCTCCCAGAGATGTCTAATCGAGACTTTTTTTTTTTGGTTTTTTGAGGCCGATGTATTTTGTTGTGGTATCACTGCAAAAAAACAAACACAAGCCAGTTATGTCCTACTGAACTGGCTGTTTGAACATGATAAATAACCTCATCCTTTCCTGTCCCTAATTTCAGCGGGCCTCTCTGCATCCAGCCCTCTGCAGACCTCCCTGGGCCGGTCTGGTACCAGTCCTGCCTTTAGCCTCAGCAGAAGCTCCTCCCCCCAGACCAAAGGAGGCACCTCCACGCCGAGCCCCCACAAACAGCTGGCCCACAGCCACCACCACAGCAGCCACGGAGCAGTCAGGAAAGGAAAGGGTCCTGGCGGTCCTGGGGCTCGATGATACATGTGTACGCATATTCGTATTAATATGCCCTGACAGATAACTGACCTGCTCTTCACTGTGATTCCCAGAGATACCCCCCGCCCCCTCCCCGCCCACCTAAACTAATAAACAAGAGTATTTATAGTAACTGAGGCTCACTACCTGGAGGACCACGCTCTCCCTTCTGGCTCAGCAACTAAATAGAAGCTAGAGTAACCACAACAATTTAAAGGTACAGCCTCAACCAGCCTCTGCATTAGTTCATTTATATTCATTTAGTTTTTTTTTTTTTGTTTTGTTTGTCCAGAGCAGTGGACAAAAACACTGCCTTGAGCATTTTAATTTGAATTTTGACAGAAGTATTTCTAAGTGCTTTTTTGAGAAGACAAGCTGTATTCTACTATTGACGACAGGAAACCCAAAGGCGTGTAGCTCAAAGGGCTTTTCAGATCCTTGGATTTGCCCGGGTAGCGAGAAAAAGGAGTTCCTGTCAAATGCACTGAGCCACGTCTTCCCTTATTTTTCATTTTTAATTGTTATTTTATTTAGATTTTTGTTCTGTGTTACTGATTCTCCTACATGCACATTTGGTTATTTAATTGTTCTGTAGATATGTTCAGCGCAAAGCTGGTGGACAAGTCTGCATTTTACAAAGCTTAATGTGAACCCACCATACCAAACAGCTTTTGTACTAAAGCTCCTATTTTTGTAATGAAAGATGTACTGAAACCAACAGGCAGGCAGGTAAAACTGTATCCATAAAATGTGTTCATGTATAGGTGGAAATGGAAAATTTCTGATTATTTTTTGTGTCCAATGGGGAAAATAATGTAAAAACAAAAAAAGAAAGAAAAGGCCTACTAAAATAAGGGGTACTGATTGATAGAGCAATGCTGCTAATGTTAAACGTATGAATCGATTCACATTTATTTTGGTTGTTTTAAGTTATTTAAGTTAAAAACAGGCGATTCACAAAAATTGCGGAAAAATCTTCACCTGTAAACTGTAAATTGCGAATTCTAGAGCCATTTTTTTTTTCTTACTTTTTCCAAAATTGTTTTCTGTGATGACAAATCTGTGGTTCTCTTTGATGTCATTCATGTTTCAGAAACAAAAAACAGGAAAAAAAAAGGTGTGCACCAGTGTCCTGAGTTGAGCACTACATCTGTTCTAATGGGTTTGTTTTTGTGTTTATAGCGTGAATAAAATGCAATGTTCTATATCGATTGTACATAATGATGAATGAAAGCGACATTTCCTCTGGCTTTTTCTCTCATTTGCCTGACTATTTTTATAAGTCACATGTACATATGAAGAAATGCATCTGTCATTTTACTAACAGGAGTCAACTGAAAATAAAAGATGGCGAAATCTGAGCAGTTTGATTCTGCTGCTTGTTTGTTTGTTGGTTTTTACATTAGCACTGTCCTGGGTTTGAACCCATTGCTTCACGAGGGTTAACTCACTGTATGATATCCTGGAAAAATATAAATAGGCTGTAAGGTAAAAAATGATAACTATCAATATTAATTGATATTAATTAATTATCACAGTTATATTAAAGTGGTCACCAAGTGAAACTTTATAAAAAGTACACACTCTTATGTAAAAAGCCCTTTTTTTTTCTCCATTTTTTAAATTTTTTAATTTTTGCTTGCTTACTTGCTTCAAACCCACCAGCCAGCCGTGGCTTTTCTGTTTGGAGTTTGCATGTTCTCTCCAGGTACCCTGGCTTCCTCCAGCAATCCAAAGACATCCATGTTACATTAATTGGCGATTCTAAATAGATTTTAACTATGAATGTGACCGTGAAAGGATGCCTTTCTCTGTGTTAGCCATGTGACCCGTCCAGAGTGTACCCTGCCTCTCAATCTATGAGGCTGTTGTGGACTTCAGGTCTGCAACAGTGGAGGGAATCTGCACTGGCAAAGAAAAGAAATGGAATAAAGGACCAAGAATGTAATAATTCTGCTTGTAGAAGTACTAGGTTTAAAAAGTACAGCTGAATGGGGGCTTAATGAGATTTGGAAGGCCACAAATTTCATAAAAGCTTCATATTACTTAATATCTTCCACAAATGGGTGGTCACATATTAGTAGACTACTGCCAGGTGGAAACATCACTTTGCCAGCTGAGAAACATGCCTTGCCATCTCTCAGAAAACTAAAACATCTGTGTGCAGCACAACAATGATAGAACACTGACATCTTCATGTCAGTTTCTCAGTAGTTGCACGCTTTATTTCCCTCGTGGCTATAGATACAAACAATATTCATTTCAGCCCTTTATTTAAATATAACATCTGAAGCTCAGAAACAGCAGTTTCTGTTATCACACAAATGTTTTCTCACCTGTGGCTTTTTCTTAAAACCATTTTGTTTGGCACCCCTCTTGTTATGTCTCTGCTTGTTTACCCTTGTAAGGTTCTCTGTATTCTTCCTTCAGCCAGAAAGTGATTTTACGGCATCTCCTGACAATCCCACAATCATAGATTCATAAACTCACCAAAACCCCTGGAAACTGGGACTTCAGAGACCAGAAACCAAAATTCACATGTTTTTGATTTAAAAAAAAGATAAAGGTACGATTAACAACTCTACAGAGAAAAACTAAACTTTATACCTGTAATCTCATTAGTAAGACATCCTTATACAGCCAAGGGTCACATTCAACCCTAATTTAATGGGTGGTCCTTACAGCAATCTTAAAATTACATTTAATCTATTCTACTGTAGTCGTTCCAAGAAATTAGATCTCTGTTGCTCAGAATAATAGGCAGACCTCGCCATGGGCAGTTTTTGTTGGAGTAACTATTAAAGAAGTCGACTGTATAAAGATTGCCAAATGTAGGGTTTTTTTGTGCTACAGGGAGCTTTGAGCTTCGTTGCACTGGGAGGGAAACGTATATCTCAGAGATAAGATATTCAAAACCTCTGACACTTAAAATAGAAACTATCTGTAAGGTCTGTTTATGAAAAATCATTTGGAAGAACTTAGCCTTGATGTAAGGAAATGACAGAAAAACAACCCATTTGAGAGGCGATCAAACTGACAAAGATGCACCTGAGACCCATGTCGCCGTTTTCATGTCACCCTGCTGAGATTTCATCTCAGTGAACGCATCTGCAGTGTGTTCTTCCTGGTGCACTCTTGACACGACCACGGGGCAGACTTGTAAACACAGGACTTCCAGGTCTGGACTTGTTCCCGGTCAGCAGTTATATAAGCCTTTTCACCTAGATAGACTCTTGGACTTGAATCACATCCAGGGTACAAGCTGCTCCGGCCAATGTTTGGGTGTGTCTGACGTATGTTTGTATATGTGCACTCAGGAGACCTGTTCAAAAAGCTTTACTGACTTCTTAGAACATTGCTGTTGAGTTACAGTCTGCAAACCAGATGTGAACCAGCACGTCTGTTTTTTGTTTTTATTCCAAGAGCATGTCAGAAAAGCTGCTTCTTGGCAAGAGAAGACCCTCATGGTCTGTGTTCTTATGACATGCACACAAACACCTTGAAAGCCTCCCTCACCACAGGTTATTAGCTGGTGTGAAAAAGTTCTGTCAGCTGGTTCAATTGCAATCTTCACACTGAGTGCTTTTGTTTTTAAACAGGAGGGGGGAAAAAAACAAAAAAAAAAAACAAAAAACCCCCCCACAAAATACTCCTTGGGAAAATGCAGTACAGAAACATTTTCTCCTTTAGTGTACTTTATTATAGGATTTCTGGTTAAATCAGTTCTCTAGAATACATCTCTTTGCTGTGCACTCATTAAACTGCCACTTTTGATACCTCCAGATTTTCCTGACCAAGAACAGAGCCTTTTTCTTTTAAATGAGCCACAGCTCATTTAAACAAACAGTTTCTGTTGCAGCAATAACACACAAAAACAGTCATTTTCCACTTTTTTAAATTGGTATTTATTTTACTTGACACTCAGTTGTCACAAGCAACTTTTCAGAGTCAGATTTATTCTTTGACACATCAACGCACTCAACCACGAGCGACAGCAGTACCTTCTGAATTGGACGGAAGTTGCACCGTACAAATCAAAACAGTTAGTGAAGAAAAACAGTGTTTACAGTGAACATTGTAGGGATTGTATTAAGCTACCCTTCTTTTTTTCCACTTTTTCAAGTACAATGGATGGTGATGAGGACGTGAAGCTACAGAATGTAAAACACAGGTAGAACATGGCAGATCAAAGCCTCATGTGTAGTGTATTCTTTCCATTACATGCTAGTGAAACAAAGGGTACGAGCTACTGTGCTGCTAACAGGTAAGACACCATGGTCAATGCTGTGGCCTCGATGGAGAACAGGTGATGGTCCTCCACATGTGGGCAACTGCTCCTCATGAACTCCGCAAGCCGGAGCAGGTACTCCAAGTTGTGGCCCGTCTTCCCTCTGGACATTGCGATCTGGGCACCGATCTCCTCCGAGGTGGCCGGGCCCAGGTAGAGAGGGTTGTCGGAGGTGGCAATGTAAACCAGCGCCTGAACCGGAGGCTGGTCATTCCCCTCAGGGAAGAAATCCACCATTTTGGTCATGTAGCCTCCGCAGACCGTCTCTCGCACATTCAGGTACTTCAGGGACTCCTCCAGCTGTGAGCCTGCCACCTCAAACGCCACACCCCAAGTAGTCTCCTGTGGAGGAAGATGAAAACATATTAAGTCATCATTCAATTAACTGATGTAGACTGGAAACTCCACTGCACTTTCTACTGTAAACCAATAGGAAGCAGAAAGTTCCACTTACGTCATCATCTTCGATCAGCGTCACCACTCTTCCGGGCTGCAGAGAAGAAGAAAAAAATAAATCACGTCACGGACAACGCCTGATGCAGTGTGAGCCCAGCTGTTCAACATATCATGCCACCCTAAGCAATCTAATGATGTTCCCGTTAACAAGTAAACATATGCCCCATCTTACCAACTCATCGTTCCCACGATGGAAGTTGTCTCCGTGCCAGAAGCGTCTCTTGTAGCCTTGAATGTAACCGACCTTGCTCCTCTGATATTTGAAGTCAGGCTTCCACACCAGCGACCCGTACCCGAAAATCCACAGGCTGGTCTTCCCGGCGATGATATCTTGAGGCTTCATTGTTTTTGGATCGTTAGTTTTGACGACGTTCAAATGAATGAATGGATCTTTTTTCCTGAATGATTTGTTTTAAACCAGCTAAGATGACTAGCTAGCTAGCGTTAGCTTCCGTCGGTCCAGGAGCAGAGGCACCGGTTGGCTCGCAGGTATACCGCGGACGGTATTTGAGCCCAACTGCTTGGCAGTTGCGAAGATGGAATTTCGCTGTTTGTTTTGCCTTGCACTGTGCATTGCCATTGCATTAGAGATGCCGCATTATGCCTTAAAAATCCATGGCAGTCGCTTTGGCCCTTAGCTCAATGTCGAAAAAAGACAAAACCCGCTTTTGCCAGCTGCTTGCCGGCTGGTGATGGTTGGCTTTAAAAAAAAAACCGAATTAAAAGATCGAGGATTTACAGATGTTACCGCGTTTAACGCCCAGATGGTATTAATATACCTGCCAAGATGTATCTGTCTGTCTGACGCGTTTCTTCGATAACATGGCGAAGCAGGGATCTTACTTTTATAGAGTCCGCAGGACGTAGGCGGGTCCTCTCCTACCGTTTAACACCAATCATATTTAAAGGGGCGTTACCAAATTACCCCGTTTGCCCAAACAGATTTCGGTGCGCCAAATAGGGCGGGACTAGGAAACAAATTCGTTACACTATTGGTTAAAAATGACTTGCCCGGCATTGCCATCTTTTAACGCGATTGCTCGATGAACTGTCACTCAAAACAAATAACTCTGTGATTGCTCCAATGCGTTGTCACTCTCTTCACAAGCTTTAGCGATTCATACGGCTGATGCAACTTCCCAAAGCGTTTCAGGGCCTCAGCAGGAACCAAGCAACATACCAAGGCATTGCATCAGATGTTCCTATGGGAGATTCCCTATAGGAATCGTTTTATTTAACCACGTAAAAAGAGCACATAAACAACTGCTTCACTTTGATACAAACCACAAATAAATTATTCTAACTGAAAGATATGACTTTACACAGGAGAGATGGAAACCACATCTGGTATAGCAGGGAGTTACACAGGACCTTATATGGATGTACATGTGTAAGAGAGAAAACATATGATTTATTTATTCTACTCAAAAAGTCAGAGTTCCTGACTTCACTTTGTGGCATCCTGGAAAAATACAGTCACTTAAGCTGCAAATGAACCAATTATTAGTATCACTATTATATTGATTAAATGATCACAGTTACTTTCAAGTGGTCATTAATTCAAAGTTTACAAAAAGCACACAGGTTATGTTATGTAAACTAGGTATGTATTAGTCTTTTCTTTTTCTTTTTCTCTTTTCAATTTTTGATAATACATAAGCAGTGTGTCACTGTGGGGTGAACTGATGGTGGCTAAAATTAAAATAAAGAAAAATCATATGTGTATATACATATACATATATATATATATATATATATATATATATATATACATATACATATATATATATATATATATATATATATATATATATATATATATATATATGAATTATATATATATGAATTAATAGGATTTACTTACTTACATACTTATTCTTCTGTGTTCCTGGGTTCAAATCCACCAACTAGCTGTGGCTTTTCTGTGTGGAGTTTGCATGTTCTCTTTCTGCTTGTGTGGGCTCTACTCCGACTTCCTATTACAGTCCAAAAATGATCATGTTAGATTCCAAATTTTGCTGTAGGTGTGTATGTATGCCTAAAAGGTTGTCTGTCTCCCTGTGTTAGCGCTGCAGTGGACTGGCAACCTGTCCAGGGTGTATCTAGGGTGTATTTCACCCTAGATAGGCTTTAGCCCAAGTCGAGCCTTCAAAAAGGAAGTGGGCCATTCACTGGATAACTTCACTGTGGCTACGTTCATCTTTTCAAGTCAGTCTTTGCATGCATTATGTATCTAATTGGGACCCATTACGACACCATAACATGTTAATTTGAGCTTTGATTCTCTTTCTGTCTGTGTAGGTACTAGAGATGGCACGATACCACTTTTTTATGTCCGATACCGATACCGATATCATAAATTTGGATATCTGCCGATACCGATATGAATCCGATATAGTGTTTTTTAATCAACAAAACTGTTTTTTTTTTTAAATATCTTGCTGCATTTTGTATAAGTTCATACTCAAGTTTAAAACAACAACTACACTAAAGCTATTCTGTTATACCTGTATGCAAAAAAAAATATTTCATAGTTCAGCAATACTGATCAATCTAATAAACTTAAACCTACACCATCCTCCCTATTCTGGTATTTTAAAGAGTACTTAGCATAAATATTAAGCAGCCTAACTAATAGGGTTCCAACTCCCAGCAACAACAAAAATAAATAAATAAAAAATAGGGAACCACCCCTCACGCTCCACCTCATGATGCTTAATCGACGTAATCAACCTTAATTTGATGCAGTGTGAAAAAAAAAATGCACAGAAATCAATTATTTTTCAAGAAATATTAAATAGATTCAACATCTTTCTTCAACAAAATTGCAGACTGCACAGATGGTACCTTCCCAAAGGAAAAAGTACTATAGCTTACTAGGGTATATATATTAGACTTAATAGTTACTATATACAGTAATGGACTTCTATTTATTTTGCATCAAATTAAAACTTTGGGTGTCAGATAATTATTTATTAAAAGCTAGACATTTTAAATGAGAATAAGAAAGAAAAGTATGTCTTTGTGCCCCCTTTTCCCTGTTAATGCCCTATCGGCCCCCCTGGCTAAACTTTGCTAGATCCGCCCCTGCACAGTCAGCGTCAGCTAAGTAGAAAAAGATCCTCGAGTAGAAAGTAATAATAAATAAATTCTAACAACAGCTGATCAAGCTTAAACGTGCTGCTGTTGTTCAGCCGCTGGTTTCCTCTTTCTGGTGCAAAGTGGGCCAAAAACAAACCAGAGAGACGGACTCGCGACAGAAAAGCCGATCAGCTGATCGTTAAGCAGTTTCATGATTGAAGTAGCAGCAAGAAGAGGCAGTCGCTCCATATATCGTTTGTTAAGCTTAATGCAGGAATGCTTTACAAACATTCAGAGATGGACTTACACACTTGCTTTACTTCTCTCGGGATAACTTTGTCGGAGATGAAATGCCGGGTTGCTAGCGAAGCTCCAAATGCTATCCAGACCACGACAGGTCCCGCATGCCACAGCCGCTCTATCACGTGATGCATACTGCCCCGACGTGCTAACGTTCTGAGGCGAGTTACGGCGTGTTGCAAGTTTTGTGAGGTGCTTTCGTGATATTTAATGGATCGGATTACATTTTTTATTTTTCTCCGATATCCGATCCAGTAATTTAGGTCAGTATCGGACCGATACCGATACGTAATATCGGATCGGTCCATCTCTAGTAGGTACAGCAGGTGATTGTAGGTTACAATCACCAAAAAGCCTACTAGCTTAAACTCCAAAATGTAACCAGATTCAATGCTTTTCTTGCAGTTATACTCAGGAAGCATAATCTTTCTGAATTATTTAAACACAGGTTCCCTCATATATATTGTAATAATCAAGTGTGTTTTCTTTGGATTTCCTGCAAAATAATAGCATGTATGGGTTTCTACTTCATGTAAGATTTAAAATGCATTTGAAACCCTGTTAAAAAAGATAAGAAAGAAAATGGCAAAGTGCCAACACAGCTAAAACATGGAACTCAGTCAAGACAAAATAAAAGACATGGGATGGACAGAAAGATCCAGCCTCAGATCTGATCAAACGCACAAAAATGCTCACCACTCTTGTTAGATCTGATATACAGTTATAGCAGAGGCTCATCTGTGCTCAATACATAGATTATCTATAAATAGCTGGCATTACCTGTCTTGATAAGAGGCCAGGCCAGTATCAGCTCTTCATAAATCTAAAGCTACTGCATGCACGAGCTTCCAGCCCATTGTGCCTTCATGTCCATCCGCTTCTCAAGCTCTCTGCTACATTATCTCGTGTTGCTCTCACCACAGCCTGCTAAGGACTTCAGTGGCACCCACTTCTCCGATGTTTGCACACGTCCGTTTATCATACATTCATTTGTCTTTGCCTTCAAACCAATCTAAGATCATCATTCAAGCCTCATGCTGACACAGTCTACATGTTTAATTAGTCCTGATATCCTAGTAAAACCTCCCGACCCCTATTTTTTCCCCGCACATATATGCAGTGACTCAGGGTATGCATTCTTCTACTAATGTTAGATAAAAGGTTAGGGGGTAATTAGGACAGATGATTTGGATCTAAAAGTAAACTATGAAGGAATTATGATCAGTGCATGTTTATCTTAGATGAGGGTGTGTGTTAATAAACTGTACAGTGTGTTTGACTGGTTTACATTTTGATTAAAGGTCGGTTGTAGATCAAGTAAAAGCAGATCTGCTTATTGCTCTAGAAGTGTGGCATTTAAGTTAAACATAAGGGTTCCTGCAGGTTTTATGTTGGCATGTACTGATCCCCTGTTTCCTGTGTGTGGGGGTGTGGGGTGTGTGTGTGTGTGTGTGTGTGTGGGGGGGGTTCTTACTGACACCTAGTGTTAAATAATGAGACAGCTATAATAGCAGGGCAAGGACAGTAGTGCTGCTCCATACTGCAAATCTGATGTTAAGTAAATACAGGGCCAGCATTGCAGATACCAGTAACAGTACAGATACAGATGCTGATAAGTATAACCGAGAAAGGCAGCTTAAGTGGGGGAGAGTGTGTGTCAGTGTGTGTCACTATTTATGAGCTGAGTCATCATCAATTTGTTAACTTCTTAACACATTTTAATAACTACTAAATCACTGTGGTGCTTTTTACTTTGCATAGTACTCAGTTAACACAGTAAAACACATCTTTCAGCTTTTGAAACTGTATTTTGAAACTGTTTTTGGAGACCCTGAATGTACATATGTCTGTCTCTAAAGCACTTTGCGTCAGCTTCTGTTGTTTAAATGTGCTGTAGGCTATAACTAGAATAAACGTGATGTTTGAACAGAAAAAGTTTTAGACATTTTTCATAGTGCAACAAAGTATCAATCCTATCCGGTTGTTCAGTCTAACGTCACTAGCCGTGTCTGGGTCTAAACTCCGCTGCAGGTCCATATATCAAACGATCACTATGGCATTACTGAGAGTTGAAAAACTGTCTAAAGTCTTTCATCTTTAATAAAATGATCAGCGTTCTGCTCTACCAGGTGTAACAATTGAGTTTAACATCCAGGCATCCATGAAAACGGAATTTATGACATTTAACGGAGTTAGAAGTTAGCAGGGAGTTAGCTCGCTAGCTTCTATCTAAATACAATATAGCATGTCCTGACTGCGGGGTTTTGGAAACAAATTAAAACGTGCAGCTCTGCTATCACTTCCAGCATAAATGAAGACAGAAAACTAAACAGCAGTGACGTTTGTAGGGTTACTGAAGTTGGGCTAGCTGGTATATAATGATGTGCTACGTGACCGCTAGCGACACAGCTATGTTAGCATAATATAAACAAGCTAACTTTTTTTCCACTCGATAAAAGTTAACGTGAGTGTTCTCGGTGGTCAGAAACAAATGTAATCGCATGGCAGGATGCTGTAAAAGGACCAAACTTCAGCCAGGAGAACAACTGAGATCCATCCACATATGAGGTTAGTCATTCATATACTGCTGCATGGGCTGGGCTGTAGTTACATCCTAGGGTTTTAAAAACTGAGCTTAAATAAATGATTAGCGGTAATAAAAGCCGAGGGAGGTCAACAGGGATCACTGACTGTTTTAGGAGCTTTTTGAGATCAAATAGAAGAAAATACATAACATTAAACATGTTAACAACACAAAAGCCATATTAAACGCACACTACTTTAGACCCGGAAGTAGGATTCGTCGCGTCATCACTGAACAACCGGATTGTGCTAGTATTGATCCAATACAAATACCGATACCAGGGTTGGTATCGATACTATCAATATTTGGATCAGGCTCACCTCAACAGGGCAGGGCAAGGACACATAGGCCAACAATAACAAACTCATGCTGTTTGAAGCCACTTAAGGATTTTAACAAACCACAAGAGCTCCAGCTATAAAAAGAAAGACAACCTGCAACTTTCAACTCCTGATTGGCACTTTCAACATCTGCTTTGCTCACACATCAATTTATACATTTTATTTTCTTCCCTTTTCCTAGATTGGGAATAAATAGCACTGATTAGTGTGTTTGTCTGGGCCCTGGCTTGTTTTGAGGATGTTTCCTGAGAGCCCGAGTCATGTGTGCGAGCTAAGTACAGAACGAAATGAAAACGATGCGTGAGAAAAGCAGTCAGCATGCAGTGGCATGTTCTGCTTTTTTCCCTTTTTTTTTTAAATCAGGGAGGAAACAGGAACTGATGTCACCGGGTCACAAACAGGATGCTGTGATTATAACACAATGAAAATGCCTGACTGTGTTATGGACACCGAGAGGCCAAAGAGCAGAGCCTTAGCATGTGCGATGGAGTGTGGATGAGAGAGCGCTCTTGCTCGTAGGTGTGAGTGTGGGGACGGTGGGAAGCGCTATCAGGCTGGGTCAGGTAACAGATGACCACAGCGCGAGAGGCCTTTAACTGGGTGATTCATCACTGTGATAGCACGTATGTTTTTTCCGAGCATGTGCGGAAGCTCCCCTTTCCAAACTCTTTTCTTTTTTTCCTTTTTTTTAATGAACACACCCTAGCTGAGGATGAGGATGCCTAGGTCAACGGGCTGACAGGATGAGTGTGTGTGGATGAGTGTGTGTGTGAGGGAAAAACCATCCAGATTCTCTGCTGAGTGTTGATTGCTGCTGATTAGGGGGGTGTTGACTGTTGCAGCATTTGTGTTAATTGGAGTCAGGAGAGATTCTGATAATGTGCATGACACACACACACACACACACACACAGAGAGAGAAAGAGAGCGAGAGAGAAAGGAAAAAAGAGAAAATAAAAAAAATAATAATAAAAACACTGATCCTTAAGCGCTCTTCCAAACTGTATGGAACAGTGGCTATTTTCCAAATAGATGAGGATGGTAAATGATAGCAAGACGAAGAAGAGTACTCTGATAAAGATCTCTATTTTAGAAAAGTTGACTTATTTATTTATGTGGAATCCTCACAGATCCGCTGGCTTCCATCTGGTTTCACCCTCCTCTCTGCTGGTGCCAGGTCCTCTCTCCAGCTTTGTTTGCAGAGGAGTGGGTGGTACGGAACCGGGCATTGAAATATTGCTCTTAACCCTGAAGGGGAGGAAGAGCAGTTGGGGAGCCTGCAAGTGCCTGAGTGTATTTTTTATGGGAGGAGGTCTCTGTGGGTCGTGCGCACAGGCTGAGAGGCTTGGCATATGCTGCTGTTTTTATGGCACTGCAGACTCACACCGCGCTCCCCCACGGCATCTGCTTGGACGGCTGCGCGTGTGTGCACGTTTGCGTGCACGAGCTTTATGAGGAGGGAGGGGTGAGAGAGAGAAGAGTAGTGGTGGTGGGGAGGCATTCCCCCTTTTGCCCCGCACCGGGCTTTGTTTCACCATTTCCAGCTTGAGGGGGTGGTATCCGTGGAAACGGATTTGAATTTCAAGCCAATTTAGGGCTGGAGAGAGAGAAACAAGGGGGTGGGTGGGTGGCTGAGTGAGTGGGGCCAGAGCCAACAGCATTTCCAGGAATTACTCGAGGTAGACATACTACATTCAAGGACCTTCATTTACCAAATGTCCAAAACATTATATGTGATGTTGTGTTACTGCAGGAGAGCAGTTAGCACTGATTAAACCAATGCTGTTGGCTGAAATGAAGCTAAACAGATATAAATAAATACTAGACACACACGGTCAATAATGTAAAAGAAAAAAAAAAGGCCTCATAAATAATTTCTTTCCAGAAATTTTCACAGAATTTTTTATTCTACAGAAGTTTGGTCCTTATAAATATGCATTATATACAAAATAACATTATAAAACATATAAAGAGCAGTGTGTCATATTTAAATTAAAACTCTGGAAATACTCATTTAAAAAAAATTACATTATTGGTTCTGTACTTTTGAAATTCATTATAGGCAGGCAGTGGTGTGACAGTCTTTTTCTTCTCGTTTTGAGTCTCTTGTTTTCAGTTGCATTAAAAAGAACAAAAAAAAAAAAAACCCAACACCTTTTTTCTATGCGCAAACTTTTCCCTTTCTCTTGGATCGTGCTGGCACTGCACTGACTGTTGTGCTCCTGTGGTTTTCTCTTCAAATCTCTGTTGATTTTCAAAGTATTTTTTTCCCCCATTGTTTTTGTTTATTTATTTTGGTAGTGCAAATCGATCCAAGGATAGACAGGGGCACACAACTGAGCATTCAAACCCCGTTTTTTAAGGCTTCTAGTGAATTTGGGCTGCATACGATCTTCACCCTTGCGCATGACGTGTCCACCCCCCCCAAATTTCTTTTTTCCACGTGATTGACGGCTGAAGATTAGTTTCAGACATTCAGAACTCAGCAGTGGTGAGGTTGGATTGTGACACGGGGTGAGTTCACTCGTCTAGACCCTGAGTCTTGCATAGCAGGCGAAGCTGGCTGGAAAGAAGGAGAAAGGTGGGGGGGCGGATTTGGAGTGGTCAAATCTTTAGGCACCTTTTCTTTTTTACTGATTGGTTGGCTGTCAAAGTCATCATGATTATCACACAAGGCCAGGTTAGATACACAGGGCGACAATCCACCCTTTATCTCTCTCTCTTTTTTTTTACTGTCCAGGATGGCCAAGGTTAGAAGTTTAATAATTTCACTGATGCTGTCGTCACACCTCGTGCAGTCAGTCTATTTTTTTGCCAGTCCATTTAACCATTGTCGCGACTGAGAGAGGTCCTTCACTGTACATGTGTTGCATACAAACACTCGGTCAAAGTTTTTCAATTCTGTCCTTTTTTTTGTTGTTTTTGTTTTTCTTTCCTTTTTGCAGAGCAGACTTTTCTGCCCTCTCCAGTTCTCAAGTGTTCCAGAGCAGCAGTGAACATCTAAAATGATCTCCAGTCTCTTCTCAGCATTTGTAAACAATCCAGAATATTACATTCTGCCTTGATTGTGTCTCCCCCCCTCGTTCCCTTGCCTTCTGACACTCACAGTTTATACCTGTGGGATAAAAGAGAGAAAAAAATGGAGTTACACCAAATAATTTGAACAACATAAAAACAGCAAATTAAAAACAGTTTCCAAGCACTCCTTTAGCTCAAACGCACCGGTATCACTGTTATGTTTTGCTTGGAAGTAAACATCCTAAAAATTCCACTAAAAGCCACAGCACTAAAACATAGCACCTTTGAGACTGAGCAGAGCCAAACATGTGCGAGAAATCATTATAGGTTCTCACTTTAGGTCTTCATATGGCCAAGATAAAGTGTAGCTAGCATAATTTATAGAAACCAATAATGCACGTGATTGCGTTTCCCCCCCAGCTTAGGTCAGAATACCAAAAAAAACAGGGAAAAACAGCAAGTCTCATCTTCTCCTATGAATGTTGGTGTACTAGTGAGGAATCGTGCACTTGAGACAACCTAATGGATGTCAAATAGAGGATCTAAGGCAATGCTGATGAAGACGTGATTTTATTTCATTTCATTTATTTATTTATTTGCCTTACCTCAGTCGCTATGACGCATTCCTTCCTCTCTTCCGCTATAACAAATACCGACTGGTACATGGAGTCTCTCGAGGAGCATATTGTAGATATTCTACACTCTGGCTTTTCGCTGCAAAACACAAATCACACTTTGTGTTAATGCAAACTAGAAGCACATGGCAGAACTATGCGTTAGGTGTATACACATGCGGCGAAGCAGCAAAGAAGAGTACATAGCTAAGCACTTGTTCAATATAAACTCTGTGGATGAAGAGCAATGTATGGTTGGGGGCCCACTGTTGGGTGCAAATGAGGATTACATGACAGAGGCTTCTCATACATAACAGTCATTTCTACTCAGCAGAGCCCTGTATATATACACACTATCTATGTGAGTGGAATAAATAGTTCTTTAACAGACATTATCGCAGCCAAGACGAGAGTATAAAGACATGCAAAGATGTTTTCTCTTACCTGTACACTCTACTCAAAGGCATTTTATCATCTAAACCCTTGTCATAAATAAGACTTTTATCCTCTTGTGACTTTTCGTCCTTGAACTCCTTTGATTTCGAGTTGTAAGGGTCCAAGTGATAGTTTTTATGAATAAAGTTTGATTTCTCTGAGTCACAGTCTACTTCCAGGCTGATTTTCTGGTTGGTGTTTTTGAGCTGGGACACTGGGATCAGGTTATCCCTCTGACTGCTGGACAAGTTGTTCATAGTCTCTGATTCTCTTCGCTGCCTCTGGGCTTGCCTGTGGATGTGCCTCAAGGCCAAGACCACCATGCACAGCACCACCAGTAGTGCCACCAGCCCAACAGCCAGAGAAACCGCCGCCCACTGGAAACCATCTTTGTTCTCTCCGGTGGTCACAGGAGAGGTGACGGCGAAATATTCGCATTGGGGTCCAGTGAATCCAGCGGGGCAGCTGCAAGTTGCTGGAGACTTGCCCGGCCCACCTCCCCCACTGCAAGTACCCCCATTGAGGCAGGCCCGAAGGGAACACTCGTTCAGGATCCGGTCGCAGTTTCGCCCTCCGTAGCCGGCAGGACAGATGCAGGTGTAGTCGTTGATTCGGTCCTGGCAGGTGCCTCCATTAAGGCAGGGGTTTCCAGCACACTCGTTGATGTTGATTTCGCAGCGCTGGCCGGTAAACCCTGCGCGGCAGCTGCACACACGGATGCCACCATGGAGCTGACACAGACCTCCTATGAAAAAAAGAGAAAGCGGATGTAGATCATAAGCATCAACGAATACAGGTTCGGAGGAAACTCAGAAGCTACCATTAGCAAACAGAGTGAGAGACGTTTCGACACTGAGGCGTTTCAAAATCAAAGACAGAGAACACAATCTCCGTAATCCCTCCCGCGAGGCTGCTTGAGTTCACACATTTCCACTGAATCCACAGTGTGACCGCAGTGCTGCATATTGTTCTCCCAGCGCAGAACAATCCCAGAGCCCTCTGTGTTTACATGAGGACAGAAATTGAACTGCGCTGGCTATTTGTCCCCTTTCATCAACAACCACAGCAAGCTGTGGTGACATTTACAAGCTGCTGCTCGAAGCTGCTGAGTGTTTACATGGAGGACAATAGACACCAAGTTCCCACCAATTCCTGTTGTTCCAGTGGCAGGAATTGGAGTGGGGGGGGAAAGGGAAGTTCAGAAAAAAAAGGGGGGGGGGGCAAAGAGGAAAGGAAGACTGTACCATTAGCGCAGGGAAGCGACGTGCACTTGTCCACTTTCTTCTCGCAGTTGAGCCCGGTGTAGCCTCTGGGACACTCGCACATGTAGCTGCGCCCGTTGTCCTTTTCCTTACATTTCCCCTTGTGGAAGCAGGGAGAGTCGGCACAGGTCAGCAGGCTGTGCTCACAGTGGGAACCCTCAAAGCCCTGGGGACAGGTGCACATGTAGCCACTCTCCAGATTCTTGAGAAATGGAAATAAAAACAAGTCAGTGAGTAAGTATGATCAGCAGTGAATGTTGAAACCTAAAGGTGGGCATGCACCGCTCATTTTCATACTTACTGTGCATGTCCCCCCATTCCTGCAGGGGTTGCTGTCACACTCCTTCATCTCCAGCTCACATTTGACCCCCGTGAAGCCTGGCAAGCATGTACACGTATAGCTTCCCTGGCCAGTGTTCATGCAAGTGGCGCCATTCAAGCAGGGATGGTGATGGGTGCAGAAGTTCAGGTCTGGATTGGGGGAGAGAGGAGAAGAGTGTTTGTTTACAGGGTGTCTGCAGGAGACACACACACACAACCAATCTACCCCCGGATGTGTAGAAAGCTATGAATAGAACACTTCAGAGGAAACCTAATTTACTAATGCTTTCAAGTTAATTCAAATGAAAACAGGGTGCAAGTAATATGAGAGCATCTTTTTAAAAAGGAATAGCAGCAGTGAGCCAAGTTGTCTGGCGTACCTTGGTCACATAATAGGCCTCCCCAGCCCTCCTGACAGTTACACTGCCACGGCAGCTGGCAGGTACCGTGCTTGCAGGCCGGGTACTTCCTGCACTCGTCACAGAACGTGCCCTGCCAGCCATCTCTGCATCTGAAAAATTAAAACAAAAACGAAAGACATTTAAAACATTAGTCTTTGTTTTTTTTCTCATGCTAAAAGTGTTGTGATTGCAGTCTTAAGCCATCAAATAACTCAGATTAAATATCCCTGTAACAGATTAATTGGATGTTAATATTAAGAAATCGGTTAACATCAGTAACTGCGTCATACCACAGTTGGACACAATCATTAGATGATTAATTAATGCATCACAGAAATCTGAAAAAAACAAACAAACAAACAAACTTTCACTTGGCTAAAAGTGAGATCTTGTAGTAGTAAAATCTTGTTAGTTCATCGCTCATCACTCAGTGAAACTGCACTTTATTTGTACAGGTAGGTTATACAATGTATGTACAGCATGTGTAGACGTTAATGCTAAGAGTGGGGCTGGAAGCAGGGATCTTTATTGTGTTTAAAGATTACTAATTATAATATAATAATACCCAAGCAAAAATATTTTTTAAAGATTAAGATGCTTCCTAAAGGTTCCTAAGATCGTGGGACTTAAGATGCTCTTTTAAAGGTTAAAACATTTTTCTGTTACTTAGTGCGCAGAGACATGGGAGCAGCTTTACTGGTATCTAAAGGATTTAACCTTAATCTGGAATGGTTTTAGTGGTGGGAACGGTGGATTTGTGCCTAAAAAGAGGGCAAAAATAAAAAATCAGGAGGAATTTCCCACAGCGAGTGGGTGAGTGTGTGTGTGTGTGAATTATCCACGCTGGTGAGTGAGATAGGGCAGTGACAAGGAGGGAACATGGGAAGCGGAGAACTCAGTGAGTGATGCTGTGAAGAGAGGGCGCGGACCGAAACGCTGACGTGAACTTCAGCCTCACTTAATGAATCATATGGAAATATTTCAGCTCATGTGGATCCTCGGATGATAAAAGTGCTTTTGTTGCGCATAAACTGGGAGGCAGCTGAGTGAAGAAGTTGAGTGAAAAACAACCCAGGCCTTCCACATGAAAGGAGCTGACGCTGTGCCCATATGTGCTCCTTTCCTAACAGCCAACGCATATTTCAACACTTGCAATTATTAATACTTACACACACTCGCCAGGTTTGGTGCAGTTTCCATTCCTCTCGCTGCAACCCTCCAGACAGATAGCTACAAGCAGAAAGAAGAGAGAGAAAAAAATGAAACTTACAGTAAGGGTGCTGCTCTTTTACTGTTCTTTGCCTGTTGTCCACCTGTTCCTCCTGACACAATACATCAGGTGTGACAATTTCACATTTTCCATACTGTTAAAAATAAACCATAAGCTAAAATGTCACACAAGCCCCTTGCACTGCCATTAGGCACACAACAACCAAGGCTTTCCTTGAAATAGCCAACTGTAAGCTCTGTATATTAAAGTACACGGGGCCTTGGTGAGGCTCAACTTTCCTCAGAAGCCTCCATTTGATCTAAACCTGTCCGCCACACCCACAGCTGCCACTGGGTGGGTCGTTTGTGTGTGTGTGTGGGTGAGAGTTTGTTTGTCCTGTTTTAAGTGTACCGGTCATGACACTGATTCGCCGGGGCAACATATCAGGCGACTGACAGTAAGCGGCCGGTTTAGTCCAGAACAGATGCTCGCTCTCAATAGCAGACAGCTGTCACTATTGTTGTTTGTGGTCTGCCAGAACCATATTTGCAGCTGCCACTACCGCGCGCCCAACAATGGAAGGGGACTAAACATCGGTGGCGCGTGGCGGATAATAATGCTGCGATTAACCTTGGCGCGTGCAGTCGCCCGGGCTCCTTCTATCAATGCCCGCGCGCACCCCCTCGCGCCCTCCCCTCTCTCCTGCAGATTAAGTTACCGGGCACGCGCTTTCTGAAGGTACAGTAGTAAACAGAAATTAACAGCTCTTCCTTTAACTTACCTGGACAGAAACGGCAGGTAAATGTTCGCTAATACGCGTAGATTTAGCTTAAGTTAGCCAGCCATTTGTGTCACGTGACTACTACTACTACCACTGTGCGCAAGTGTCCACAGTGTGTGTTTCTGCATTAATGTGTTTGCTACTAAGCTCCTTCAAACTCTACACTATGGCCCCGAACGGCCGGGCTTGTTAAAATTTATGTATGGGAGCGTGTGAGCGAGAAGGCAAATTATGGCCTCTGAAAGATGCCCAATCTGTCTTTCTCATGTATATTTTCTGTAGTCAGTGGCGATTGATGTGTGTGTAATTGCAACACGTGAGCCCATCTGGTTAGAATTTGGCGCCACAGTCAAAATAGCACATGCCAATTTCTCTTTCACCGCCAAGTGACATGGATGACAGATCCGCTGTCACCCGTGTGGCCACATATCCAGCACATGGTAACTATTACTCTCACGGTGCCTCCTTCCAATCTACTCTTTGATTAATTTGTTTTGGTGAAAGGGGGCCCTTGGTATTGTGGAGCCAAATGGCATCGAGCCTCCTCATAGGCTCATTCAGAACTTTCCAAATCTTGGGAGTGCTGGTGCACGATCTGGCCAAGTGGGTTTGCACAAGTATAATGTGCCTGTTGTCGTGCTAAGCCTGCCCCTGCCAAGAAAACCCATATTCAATGAGTACCCACAAACCCACCAATTGCACGTCAGAATTACATGATTACAAATTATATGAAGCAAACAGCTATGAAAAATGCATTCCACACCAAAATTGCCTATCAGACTTGCCAGATATCATGAGGTCATGTCTAGTTATAGCACTCAAACATCCTGTGGCCTTGAGGATGATGACCTATGGGTTACACAACTCACATACTAGCAACAGCTGATATCAAACTTATGCATTTCTCTCTATAGGCAGAAACCATTATAATGATTATGAAGAGCAAAGGACGATGTACAGAAACAGATTCATCAGAGTATTGGACAGTTAACCACTTTAAGGTAAGGCCTGTCCACCAAATCCTGCAGAACACTATCCAAAAACTCATTACAATCAGATTGAGTTGAAGCAACTACAGACTGTGATCACCAAGAATAGACTACTGATAGCAAGTGAGCCAGACAGTTGTAAAACATAAAGATTATGTAGCTGGTTGCTTACGTTCTTCGCAGTATTTCCCCTTCCAGCCGGGCAGACAGGATAGCTGTCCATCACGGGTACAGGTGTAGTGGCCGAATCGGTCATCCCTGGGCGTGCACTTTTTGGAACAACTTTCTCCGTAGTAACTTTCATTGCAGATGAATCGGTACGAATACTTCAGCTCTGTCTGCACATTGGCCAGTGTATCCTGAGACCAGTCAGTTCCTACACCAAGTTGTCTTTGGATGGTAAAGAGGCTAATCAAAGCGTCTTGGTTGTTGGTTTCTGAAAGAAGATGAAGAAAAAGAAAAAAGAGGAGAAGGAAGAGGAAGTCAGAACTAATGGAGGAAGTTTAGAGTTTAAACCTGCCCATGTCCTGGATTGATTATGGTTTTATGTCACTTATGCATCATAAATGGCTTGCGAGGTCAAAAGTCATCCACTTTTGCTTTAATAATCTGCCCAGTGCCAAGCTGCATCCCTTATCAAATCCCATACAGCTTAGATGAAAGATAAACTCAGGTTGAAATTTCCTCTTTCTTTCCGTCAGCAAAAACATTCCCAGGCCCAGTCCCCTCTTCCAAAGGGCAGAACAGAGTAAGGTGTAAAATACAGGAAGATGTAGTCAGGGGCTTTTGGCAAGCACTGAGTATTCTCACCAAAGCCCACAGCTCTTTCCCACGCCAAAAATAAACTAGAGGAAGTTCAATTGTATTGGGTATAAGAATGAAAAAGGTGTTCTGAAGTTCATAACAAAGGCATGAATAGGCGTGAAAATTGTCTGAAATGATGAACAATTAACGGGAGGTGGAGGGGGAACACTTCAGTGACTAAACTGCATTTAATAGCCCAATTTATTTTCTGCTTTCGTGCATGTTAAGTGTGCAAAAATTGTAAACCGACTGGAGTGTGTTAAACCTACAGACAGAGCTCCCTCCTGTGGCAAAAAAGGCTGCACTTACCTACAGGTAGGTTTCCATAAGGTGAATGCCAGGCTTCAATTATTAATGAAAAGGACCCCTAAAGAGAAAACATATGCCGTTAATACATGCTACAAATACTATAGCGATTAAAAAAAGAGTGCTCGCAATTTAGACGAGAGCCTAAATCTTGCTTATTTTTGTATTTCATAGGCTCCTGCTAATTGAGAAGAGAAATTTAAATCAGACTTAAGACTGCACGAGGAAATATGTGTCACAGTGATCACGAGAGCCTTTCTGGATTTTGAAATGAACGACATGGCAGCAGTCCAATCTGTTAGTCGAAAGAGTATTACCTAATGATATGGATTAGACTAGCTGACCAATAATTGGTGCGCTCCCAAAATGCATAGCAGTTCCCCGAAATCAACATAATAGCAATCGCTGTAGTGAAACAAATAAAGTGGATGTGCTGCTCCACGCCCTTACCGGCCAGCCAAAGTTGAAGGGTATTTGAATCGGTGTAGGTAAAGTGCCACTGTCCTTGGCGCTGAAAGAGTTTGTCCCCAGCACTGGTGTCATTGTACTTCCAAAGATGCAGTCACCTGGAGAGACCACAGCCTGATAGTTCTTCAAGCAAATTCTAAAATAAGTCCTGCAGTTGGGTTTGCATGCATCTCCGTTTGCAAGCAGACCTTTGTGGTTTTTAAATTCGTGGAGATCCAGCTCAAAAACTCCGGATCCAAATACCTAAAAGAGAAGGAAATATTATTTAAGAAAACGCCGTGCAGCTACATGAAGCTTATTCTGTTATTTAAAAAAAGGAGGGGGGTAAAAATTAAACAGTCGGCTCTCCATCTGGTTTCGCCGAGGTCTCAGGACCACCAAGGAGATGTAGATCCTCTTTCATACCTGTGATATTAACGTGGTGCTAAATGCGATGGTAAAGGTGAACCAGGCTGCCATCCTTCTTGTTTCTCCAGGGCAGCCGCGTCACCAGCCACTCACGCAGCAAAACCTTCTTATTCCGAAGTATTGACGCCGAGGTAAACAAATAGGGTATTGAAAAAAACCCTTCCACGAAACACTATAAATCCTCCACTCCCGATTAGTCCTCAATAGCTCCTTGTTGCCGTGCGTCAAAAGCGTCCAGAGGAAGCGTTTCCAATCTCCAAGTTATCCAAAGGTGAGGGAAGACCAATATCCACAGCTGTGTCCCACTCCGTCAGCAGGCGTCCTCTCCTTGCATGATATTGTACTCCACAATGGTCAACTCCTCTGTGTGCGCGCGGCTCAGACCTTGTTTTGGTGCTCAAGTCGGTGCGTCAGTGCGCCACGGACGTTCATCACTCGTCTTATTACTACTGAATGAACCCTAGTGTGTCTCCTCCCAGATATATAGACTACCACTGCGCTGCTCATTACATAAACTGCCACTCACCCAACTGGCACCGCCCACTTTACATATTCAACCCCCTTCTCTTTCCACCCCAACAATTATCCAGATTTAATACCCACTGGCAGAGAGATGACTGACCACCATGGATACCGGGCGATTATTAACAAGCCCCCAACATCTGCTGACTTATTTTTAGCGCACAATATGCGGGGCGCACATTTAGACTTTTTTTTTTTTTGCACAATGAGAGGGGACAGCGCAGGAGAGCCGAAACTTCGAGAATGGAGAGCAGAAATTCAATTACTGTCCTACTCTCCTTGTACCTTCCTTAACCCCCGGTTCCACTCAATTGCACGCCTAATTAGCCCTTACTGCAGCACTGGAGCCTCGCACACTTGGGCTATCCTTCCAGGACCCTCCACTCTCTGTGGGGTCACATGTGCGCCTCCCTCGGGATGTAAGACAAACAATGAAAGCAGAAATGCGATTACAGGGGGGGAGACAATCTTTTGAGTTGTTTTTGAGTTTTCAGAATGTTACTTTTTTTCAGACTAAACCCAGAAGCACAAGAGCCAATATCTTACAACTCCCAAACCCAAATGATCCCACTAAAACGCACGCTTGCTTTAATTTAGAAAAAGGGCCTTTGCTCAGCTCCAATAAAAAATGTATTTTACGCACACCCACCTACATTTCGTATTATGTTTCCATTCTGTTTTTTCTCCTTTCTGAACATCTTATTCTAGTTGTGTTTAATGTTGCAGCGCGTGCGCCCCTTCATGCCCACCCAAGTATTTTTACGGTTAATGGCAGCGTGCCTCCTATTGTTGCGGCGCGTGTCCCTCTCTCGCCCTCATGCGGGTGTACAGGACTGGGGGACTTAACTATTCAGCTGTATGCAAATGAGCTCTCTCTCTCTCTCTCTCTCTCTCTCTCTCTCTGTGATACCCTACAAACACACACGGAGAGACTGCGCGTGGTTTCACCCGCGTGCGTAAAACTGATTTATTCTCCACGCGGCCTTTTACATCTAATAGGAATCTGAGCCCCGCATTTTCGAGATAAAATATTTGATTTGATGGCCTGAAATTGGCAGCGGTGATGCGTCCAACTATTAAACTGACAATTTGTCTTATCTTAAATCCGTTTGACGCAAATAATAAATAAATAACTTCCAGGTTTACCCACTAAGGATGACGTAGACGCCAGTGTAATGCACAAAGAATGTCAATCACATAAAATTTATACATGTTATTTATTGAATTTGTATTGAAAAGACTTCCGGGGGATATTTAAAAGAAAAAGAATCCCTATTTGAATTTTTGGAACCCACTCTTTACCTCAGTTTCCCCCCTCATATCCCTTGGCTGTTTTTTTGATTAATCTCATCGGTTGTATTTGTTGTTCGATCGCCCGTGTCTCTCTCATTTACCATCTGGTGGGAGACTGGCAGTCCGACGCACCGTTTTTCTATCGTCTGTTCGCGGAGGGCACGAGCCAGTTTTCTCCAACCTGTTCATCTAAATTCTGTTTGGCATCATGTGAGCGTTTGTTAAGAGGAAACTACAGTAATAGTGTAATAAAATGACTTCCTACGTGAACGCTGGGGATATGACAAAACTTGTTGCTGTGCAGCAACACCATTTGCCCACGTGAGGAGGAGGCTTCTGGAAAATATGATAATCAGGTTGTTGAAGACAAAACACTAAATACTGTAGTCAGTGCTGAGCATATGAACTGTGCACTCCTCCATCAACTCTTTTATTTCCCCCCCGTTTTTTTCTTGTAGGTGTGCATGCTATGCTTATGAAAAGGGAACAAATGTGTCCAAGTACATGTGACTAGAGTCTGATTAATCTTAAAATCTTAGTCACCTAGAATCAACAAAAGCTGCTTTCCCCCCCTCCTAAAAGTGTATATTTATGACTTAACGGATGATGACACGCTTAAATAGTCTGTGATTTTCCCTTGACCTCGGCACGATCTCAAAGTGTTTGCATTTCATCTGTTGTTTCTGTGCACTGCTGAGAGTGAAAATGGAGAGCATCTATATTTATTCAGTGTTTATATGAGGGAGACACGATGGATTGGTTGAATGCTTGTCATATTGACACACCTGTTGTGTCTCTAGTGGGTCCGCAGAGACACAATGGCATTGGCTTGACTGAGCCATATGCCGTGCAGCTCTTCCCCCCCCTTTTTTTTGACTCTCGGATGCTAATTCTGTAACTTGTTGACACTGCGATGTTGATGACTCTTTCTGATTTAATGAGGTGTTTTTAAACAGAATCTGTGTGTGCGCTCTATAGGAGCTGCACCTATTTATTCAATTCACGCATTTTGAGTTGGTTCAGGATTACTGATCCACATTAGCACATCAGTTTTTCTGCCAATAATGGTTTCTAATCATCTTCAATATTCCCCCGCTTATCTGCTTTATGGCCCTATGTCTCCAGTCCAGCTAAAATGTCACCACCATAAAAAGTGTGACAGTTGCAGTTTAACAGGTGAGTGCAGCTGATAACACAAAACTGTCTTTACTATGAAGACAATGCCATATGGGCTTTGTTTTTTTTTTCATAAAGCTGAACTAAACCAAACAGCTTTGCTTTTTTTATACAACACTGTTAATGTCGGCAATATCAGACCCTTTCTTTTATTATAGTGCTTGTACAAGATAGCAGATATTACACTTTTATATACTTGCAGATGGCCTATTCATGCTTACTTACTGATTATATTTGGCAAAAGTTGAAAACTCTTTAAAGGGAAAGCATTGAAGCTGTAAAGCATGGTAGGCAAAAATCAAAACACGTCGCACGATGTCTGCAGTCAGAAACATTTCCAGTAGAGGATCTGAGATAGAGTTAAGCCGCTGTCATCAAATGCTCTCTGTGGTTTTATTTATAACATGCGTTGCTGAAAAACCATTGTATTCTTGAGCTCTTATGCAATGCCAGGCAGCAACTGGAGCCCACAACAAGCCAACTGCTTTGGTGCAGCTCATTCTTAAGCTATTTGGACCCATTCTCTAAACCACAAGCTGGGACCCTGCATTTATTAAGATGTTGCATCAAAGCTCGCTGCTTTCCAGCAACACAGCAGGATCTGACTGACCAGGCTTCAGTTCATGCTGTAGCCTTCATCCGAGCGCTTTGATGTTTGGATGTGTGTGTGTCTGTGTCTACGAGCTTGTATGTGGGTGTCGTGGAAGCTGAAGAAAGCGTACAAGCTCATGTCTCCTCTGCTTCCTCTTGCGTCCCTCTACTCCACAGCGAGCAAACCCCCCTCGTGGGTTTTGCTGGTGCGCTTCAGATCGTTCCGCGATGCTTTCCTGGCTGTTTGTGGATTTGAGGAACGCTGCGGAGAAAACCGCGTTTCCTGTTCTCACCATTCTGGACAATTCTCATGAATAATTGTGATCTGACAAGGAAGTGTAAACAGGTTGATCGGTCAGAGAGCGGCCAAGAAAATATCTATTGTTGTCAGTGGAATGTGAAGAATGCTGTATTAATGGAGCAAGCAAGATGATGTCAGCCTCTCCATTTATCACACGAGTAATCTGAAAACGAAGGGCAAGCGCTACAGTATAGGCGCATCTGTAATGATACTTGAAACTTGGAAATATGAGAAGACAGATATTTTTCTAATATGCTGCTCCTTTGTCACTCTATATCAAATTAATTTATACAGTTTTATTTGCCACACATGGCTTAACATACAGAAGGCTATTAAAGTTTTTAGGGCTCTCTTACAAGGAGTTATAAGTATGCACACTACCATTTGTACTACCTTGAAACTATTTATATTTTAAACTTTTTGTGGGTAGATGAAGTGGGTTTAAACTTCAATGGGTGCTAATCTAAAAAAAATATAGACTCAACTAAATTGACATAATATAATTTTGCTATGACAGGAATCTGCTTCTTTGTTCAACCAGACCATAACAGCAATTTTAACTCCGGTCGTACATTTTTGGAGTTATCTTTGAAGTAGAATAGTTTGGATAACAAAGTGGAATCAGAAATCTCTTCTGCTTCTTCCTTTTTCTTCCCAGGTTAAACTTCTGTGGACAAGATGTAAAGTCATCAAGTGTCCACTTTTACTGTTTTAGACCACAGAGAGTGAAGGAAGGAAAAGGAAGCCACTAATTGTCTAAGGTAACACATGCTGTAATTTGAAGCCTTGACAGTTTTACATTTCACTACACCAAGCCTGTCTTATAGGCAGAGAAATAACAGAACTGGGAGTACATCAGGTGAAATGGTTTGGACTTCACATTTTGTATACTATGACTCAGTCGTTATATACGACATGTGTATGCAGTCAGTCATATTTGTCTGATCCTGTTTAGCTGGATGATGATCAGGAAGGCCGGACCATATCTACTACTCAACGAAGCTTATATTTGACGTCCACCTGGGCTTTATCGTAAATGTATCATAAATCCTGATTTAATTGAAAGGAGGCCAGTGTGTTGGAGTAGACTGACATTGACATCGACAGTTACACCAGAAGACGGCAGATTTATGACCTGCTCCTCAGAGGTACAGGTTCACTGCCTGGCTGTATACAGGATACTTCTTAGTCACACCTGAAAGACCTCATTTAAGGAAGTCACGGGTGACCTGCACAAAAGTGATTCAGAAAAAAATCCGTCAGCAGATGCGAGTCTCTCTGGATTTTCCATTTTCTTCAGTTGCAGGTGAAGGAAATGACCTCGAGAGGTCAAGCTATAAAAAAAAGTGTTTCTTTAATGAAACCTGAAGAATGTATAGGTTAACATTTTAAGAAGTTCTTCATACAAACCAATTTAATAAAAGTCCAGTTATTTTAATTAAAGAAGGTGAAACATAGTTTAGATAATCCATGATATTTGATTGAAAGGAAAATTCAGACATCTGATTCAACTCTTGAAATTTGGACTTCATTGGAGCAAAATGCCCCGTATCTGTCTACCTTAACAATGCTTTCCCTTATGTTCTGTTTTGGAACCTGTCTTTTCTTTCTCTGACTTCATGGTGTTTACTACAAACAGCACTGTACCAGCACTGACTTGGCCTTTTGACGATTACAGTGGCAACATGAACCATCTGGAGTTGTTTAGCATGCCGCAGACTACAGAGAATGTGCCGTCATCAAAACTCACCTTGTCTGAGAACATCATAATCTCAAGGAGGGGGTCGAGGTCAGTTTTACCTTATCTTAATGGAGTACACACTAAGGTTTGAGGTTAGCTTTGAGTTTTATAATTTAAATGAAGAAGTCACACAAAATCAAATAAACATGTTTTTTTCTCCCATATGTGATATTTTCTAGATTGCTTCAGTGCAAATTGCCCTTTTTACAAAATGAACTATAGAGATGTCTGCCTTCTGTTGGTTATAATGGACCAAAAACCATAAAAAGCACAAAAACATACATCAAATTTTACTACGTAAAAGAAATACTTCCAACATGAAACAACTCAAAACAAAGGGTATTTCCAGGATTTTTTTTTAAATAAGGTGAGACAGAGGAGACTGAGAGCACAGGATGGAGAACCCAGACAAATTAATATTTAAACAGAAATAAAATCATTGTGGAAACCTGGGATAGAAAACACGTATTTCAGGCTCATGTGCAGTCCTGTGTTTACACATTCATTATGTTATAAGTAGTCTGCATAAAGAATTTAAACATAATGTTCTGATAAATAATGTTTTTGAAATCCCTTAAAAGATGTGAAAATGCTTATCTCATACGGACTCTGAGAAATGTGTCCCATATCAAGCCGGTTAGATTATTGTAATGCTCTGTTTGCATCAGTAGGGTGACTTCAACTCATTCAATATGCAGCAGATGGAGTCCTTAAAGGTACGTGGAAATTTGACCATATTACCCCAGTATTAAACTCTCTTCATTGGCTCCCAGTGCAATATAGAATTACCTTTAAAATCCTTCTATTAGGTCACAAAGCTCTCAGTGGTTTGGCCCTCCTGGGACATCTCTGACTTAGCTCACTGTTTATAACCAAATCAGACCTCTCAGGTCATCAGGTGCAGATCTTTTGAATATTCCTAGAATCAGATTCAAGTATGCTGAGGGTGCTTTCAGTTACTGTGGTCCTGTTCTTTGTAACAAGCATTTGTGCTCACATTCAAAAACAGATTCAAAACCGTCTGGTTCACACAGGCTTACAGTCAATAGCTGTGTGCGTTTTTTTTTTTTTTTTTTAATTGATGCTTTTCACTGCCTTGAGGCATTGTAAAATCTACACAGATTTTTATGTTTTTAATCTCCAAGGTTTATGATAATGACATATGCTATATAAATAAAACTGCTATGTTATATTTTGTATAATGAAAAATATTTAGATTTGCTCAATTGTAATAACTGATTGATTGATGGGTATAAAGTTTGGTCTTTAATATTGCAATTCTGCAAAAAAAGTACCTACAGCTTTAAAATGAATAGCTCGAAGTACAAACCACAATAATTGCATTGATATATAATAATCTAATATAATAATCTCACAGGGAATAAAAGCAGAAAGCATCATAAAGGTACTTTCTGTTCCTCTTTTAGTCACAATGGGTTGTCACTGCAGGTAGCGCTGCATGATTGATTTTGTAGATTTATTTACTCATTTTCTACACCAGTTACTCTTCCTGGCATGCTTCTTACGTTTGTTCGGTGTGTAAACCAGCACCTTTACCTGGTGTGTTATGTGTTCAGTTACATTGTGGTCATGTTTTATATGCAGTGCCAGCCGATACAAACAAATAAAATGCTGGGACTTTTTTCTATGTTCTTTGTTCTGGTCAGGTTTTTTTTTTTTAAATTTGGTGTGGGGGTATATTTGTCATATTTGTCCCTCGAGTGAGACATTTGTGAGTCATTATGCTATGATTATTATTCCTTATATTGAGATGGTAATTGTTTAGGGTTGGGTTGATGCAGTGTGTAGTTACATTTCTAGGGAAGAGCATGTCACGTTACTCCAACTTAACTCAAGACAAGCTTTGCAGAATTTAATCAGCACAATTTTTGTGAAGATGAAACTGAAAAATCAAACTAAAATACTTTTTTACTGAAACAGTTTTTCAAACATAAAAATTGGGTACATGAATTCATATAACAGAGCAATGCCAGTGTTATGGACTTAATGATTTTAAGTTCTGTTAATGTTTACTACAGGACTCAGGTGGAAATGATTTAGTATTCTGATACAAACGCTGTGATTGCTGACATGATTTACGAGGATGTGGATTGTATAGGTTTCCTGCCTTTAACCACCACAGTTTAACTGTAGTAGCCATGGAAACACAGGCTATATAAGCTAAATATAGTGACAGCAGCTCCTGAAGTTGATAAAAGCAGCAGATATCATTCACCATGAACAAAGAGCTTTCAATAATTATTCAGATAAGTGGAAGGACTCACCGCTCAGGTGAATTTTTTGATATGTAGTTCAAAGTCAAGGCTTTACTGTAGTGATAAATAATAAGAGTAAAAATCATGACATAGTGTTTAATAATAAAAGCACACAATAGGTTTGTGATTTCTGTGTTTCTTTGTATCTTTTAAGTTTAGTTTTTCAAGACTTCAGAATCAGTCATTTAGGAATTAAATCAAGCCATCCATTAGATGAGCAGTGAGTGAAAGAATCCACTACACAAATCCCTCCCTGGGCATGAATATCCCAGTGGATTGGTGCCATAAATACGTGTTTGGGAGTGAGAGTGAAGTGGGTGTAGGCTATGCAGTCTCTCCAAAGCCTTAACCACAATGAGATTAGTGTCAGTCGGCAGCATTAATCCCAATAGTCTCCCAGCAGCAGCAGCATCAAGCTGGCCCACCGTTAGCTGAGAAAAACACCGGTGGGAGGCTGAAGGGAGTGGGCAGCAGCGACTTAACCAAATAATGGATTAATCAGTTACAGATAGAGGAGGAGACGACTTTCTACATAATGTGCAAAGAAAAACAAAAAAAACTTACTACTGTGATGCAGGCTTGTCCATTTTTTTCCTATACGGGCAATTTGCTGATATTGTTGCCTTACATATATCGCAAGATTTATATTGTATGCCTTGTTGTGTTAGTATGTTAGTATATGTTTTGTTCATCCTACAATGATAAGATGACACAGCTGACACATTATTAAGCGTTAAGTATATTTGGATTAATTATTTTGTGACACAATAAAACAAATATCTTTAGACTAATGTGAGCTTATCGGCTCACAACACCTTAAATCATCAAAAATTTTAGAACATTTTCTTTTTGACAATCTTGGATTTACCCAGAAATTTGGTACAAATACAATATGATGTATAAAATACTATTTAAGATAGATTTTTCATCGACTTCCAGCATATCTAAACAGCTATTAAAGGTAACTGCCTGAAATTTTCACTGAATCAGTCAATTCAGTACCTATAACTTGGGACAGATATATCAACAAAATAAAATCAAGCAGTAATACATAGTCACACAAATAAAAAAAAAGCTCCACCATAAAAACAAAAGTATCAGTAGATAATTTCATCTAACTAGAACACAACTCTGATGTTTCCAGATGGTAGTCTAATTATATGCATTTGTTAAATATAGCCCCTTACGACCGGGTAATAGGATGGATAGACATACACATTTTTTTATTTTCAAGTTTAAAATCATATTAAGAAGCTTTAGAAAAGCAGAAACCCAACAAGTTGCCATGTCAAATTTTACACAGTTGAAAATACTTATAGCAAAACAATTAAGAGTAATGAAAAAGCGATTACTACTCACAAGCTTATTTCTTGTGAGTAGTCTTGGAGAGCCAACTTGCCGTGTCCACATGGTGTGATTCATAATCTGTTACAAGACCCTAACCCTAATTCCATGACAGCAACAGGGAAGCAAGGATCAGGCAACCGGTATGCTGACTGCCAGAATGAATGCTGTTTCACTATATTGACGATAGATTATTTATGTATATATGTGGGCATGTGCCCTATCACGTCCTCAACGGGTGGGTCAGATTGACGACCTG
This sequence comes from Aulonocara stuartgranti, assembly GCF_965226115.1. NCBI lineage: Eukaryota > Metazoa > Chordata > Actinopteri > Cichliformes > Cichlidae > Aulonocara > Aulonocara stuartgranti. The sequence continues at coordinate 6,162,322 of NC_138951.1, read as the reverse complement.
TCAAGGGTGTACCCTGCCTCTCACCCAGTGGCAGCTGGGATAGACTCCAGCCCCATACACCCACGACCCTGATGAGGACAAGTGGAAGAGAATGAATGAATGGATGGATGGATATATTATTTCCCCTGTGAATGTGATGTTATGTTGTCTAAGGACCTTGGAAAGAAAAGCGACTGCACTCCTTTAAGTACTGTAAGTTTCTTGAAAACGTTTCACCTCTCATCCGAGAAGCTTTTTCAGTTCAATCTCCTCTGGCGCAAAAAATTTGTGTAGCTATCCATCCAATTCAGGGTTGTGGGGGTTGCCCGTTTGTGTTTGTTTCATGTGTCGTGTTCATCGACGTTCCCATTAACATAACTTAAGGGTCACTGGAATTTGTTTCCATGACAGAATTTTGTTTGAAACACCACTGAACACAGGAAAAAATATTACTGGTTAAAAAACATTGATTAACTACAAAAATGATCAGTACTGAATACTGAGAATTGTGAGTGTTGTAACTTTATTGCAGTTTATTGTTTGATAACAGCATTTTGGTTATTTTGTAAGTGATTTAAGTGTTAGCCACATGTCTAGTTAGAGCTGTTAATTATAGATTTAATTTCCTGCTAAAGGGGAGCATTTAACAGGTATTTTCATTAGAAAACTGCATTTCCCAGAATCCTTTGTGGTAGACGAAAGTTACTCTGGGTTTTAGCTAGCAAAGAAAGTTTCGGGAAGCCATTATATGTTGCTCTGATGTCGAGCAGTTTATTTGTTGTACATTCCCCTTTTTGAAGCCTTATATAAAGACTATCGTTTCTACAATTGATGTCCGATCCATTTTTTTGGCTAAGTGGATTCGCCACAACAGTGAGCCCCAGTGCCATATACTTGTGATTGTTCTTGATTGGGATGCTTTGCTTTGAATATACAAATATTTTTTGCTGAGAATTGAGAATGCAGCTCAAACATTATGTAAAATATGTAAATGCTATGTCATACATAATGCCCTTTTAAAAATATAAAGATCCACTTTTTAATCAGAATATAGCATTAAGTAAATTCAACTTCTGGGATATTGATCCAGTTTGGTCAGTTGGATAGTGGGGAGGGTTGCTAATCAGTTTCAGCTTCTTTGGTGTTAATGAAATTAACAACAGGTGCACTAGAGGGGCAACAACTAAAACAAGAATGTTTTTTTTCACTAGTCTTCATTTGTCTAAGCTCAATGTCACTACTGGTGATAGGTGCCAGGTTGCTCAGGTAGCCCGATTCCTCAAGGATGGCACATCAGTATGTGCCATTGCCAGAAGGTTTGCTGTGTCTCCCGGCACAGTCTCAAATGTGTGAAGGAAATTCCATGGAGACAGACAGTTACTCTATGAGAGCTGGACAGGGCTGTAGAAGGCCCTTAACTCATCAACAAGACCAGCAACTTCCTTTGTTCAAGGAACAGGTCAGTGATATTCTGAGAAGGCCTATTCATGGATTGATGTACAGACCTCTACATGCTGTGCAACAGTCCCCTGACTGCCATTAGGTATTGGGATGCAATCCTCGGACCCACTGTCAAAGCCTACACTGTTGCAGTACAACCTGGGTATCTCCTGATGCTCTACAATGCCTGGCTCATGTGGCTAGTGTATGCAGGCAGTTTCTGGAGGTTAAAGGAATTGATGCCACTCACTGACTCCCACACTTGCCTGACCAAAATGCTTATGTTTCAGTCCATCCAAACGCGCCCAGGTTGCACCAAGAGCTCAGTGATGCTCCAAAATTGGGGGCAAACCCCCAGTACACCATCCATTGTCTCATCAAGAGCAGGCTTAAACATTTTCAAGCATGCATACAAGTATGTGGGGGCCATACAAACTACAGTGGAACCCCGACTTACAAATACCCCATTTCATGAAAAATTCAAGTTACGAAGGCACTGAACGGCAATATTTCTGCCCTTGTTACGGCAAAATGCCCGGGTAATGAAATCCGCTGGCTCTGATCGGCTGAGCCTACAATGCCCACAATGCCTTCCGAATCATGTGACAACCCCTTGGCTTCTGTACTTGCGCTTCGCTGTTTCACTTGAACGACGTATTGTTGTTCTAGTTAGCAATTAGCCTATAGCCTATCGTTCAGCATCGCCTCACTCAAAACGCGCAATGGGTGCTTCGACTTACGAAAATTTTTGACTTACGAAAGAACCTCGGGAACGAATTAATTTCGTAAGTTGGGGTTCCACTGTACTGAGTATCATTTTGAGTTGCTCGATGATATTTCGGAAAAATGGACTATCCTGCTCTATTGTTTTTTTACTTTCACTTTTTCACTTTGCATTCAGCCCTCTGTAAGTTGATAATTTTCATATCCACCAAACAATGTGGCATTCCTAACACATCAGCCAGTCCATATCCATATAGATATACAGCAGTGTATTATCATTGGATCACTGTAGGACTAGAGTCTGCTAACACGCAGATTTTCTGAGATTATACCTGTTCCTCCCCCCACCCTTTGGCAATATATTAACTATTTTGCTGCTCTGTGCTGCAAAAACTCTGCTCAGCCCACTGATTCCCCACCAGAGACATCTCCTGCCTCCCGTCTCCTCCCGTCTCCTCCCTTCCCCTCCGACGTTGGTACGATCCAAAAAGCCGGCAGTTTGTTTGCTTGGGAAAGGAGAGTATCCTCTGAGGTCAAGTCAAACAGGATGTGCTAGAGTGTGGTCCTTCGCTCCTATTGGCTCTTTGTAATAACTCTCTCAGTGGGGCTAACACGCACGCACACACTCACACACGTAAACACTTTTTGAACATGTGCACACACACATCTGAAACGCCATGCCTAACAAACACAGACATAGTTTTGTGAAATGCTTCTCTGACAGGCTGACAGTTGTATTTATCCTAAAAGAGCAGTTTGTGATTAAAGCAGCGTGCTCGGCGCAGGCTTGTTTGAATAAGACGTTGCGTTCGGAAAATGTCAAACACTTAAACTAATAAACAGAAACTGCTACAGATGAAGACACCACTTAGCAAATCAGACAAACTGCTGCATCAGCAACTGCTCATGGCTTACATGAATTCACAGATATTTTTCAGTCTAAACTCCAAAAGGCCCTGGAAATGTTTGTAAATCCAGCATATCTAAGCAAACACAAGCTTTTCATCGTATGAAACATTCCTTAATTGCCACAGAAGTCATTTTCCTGCTTCATGCTTTGTGTCAACAGTGTAAGAAAAGGAAAGAACAAACAAATTGCAATTGTTGTTTATCTGTCCCGAGTTCTTAGTTTTGCTGAAGTGGCACATTTCCATGGGCAAGTATCTGTGTCAGTTTATCTAATTCCTTTTTATCAGATTAAACAAAAATATATCAGCCATGTTTACTAATATTTAATAAAGGACAAAGATTAATATTGTATCCGGTTGTATTAGAGCAAAATTTTGAGTTTACGTGAATTACCCCGGGTGGTTCATGGACTTCAAATGAAACATCTTGTCTGGGGCTGCCTGTAATTTTTCCAGTGCAGTGGTGATATTTTATCTTAATTAGAGGTTTTCGCTCAGTAGTCACATAAACGAACACGTAAAAAGTAACATAATGAATAAACAGACATAAGAACAGCCCGAAGGAGACCAGTCTGGAGTCCTCGTGAGTTGTTTAATTACCCTGATGTCACACTGTGTTTACATCTACACAGAAATGGGTCTGACTTATGGGCTGAAATGTTTATGGATGTTAACACGGTGAAATTGACTTATCGTAGGACCTGCAGCAGTTTAATGTTCACGATCCCCTTGGTGTGCGTAAGGAAGAGAAGCAGTGATAATGACATTTTTACAGTCAGAAAAATAACTTCGTATGTGGTAATGGAATAAAAGTAAAATGTGGTGATTGCATACATTCTCCTGATGGTATGGTATTGTTTTCTACCCTCACCTGCTTTGTAGGGCAGTCAACCTGGAGCCTAGTCTAAGCAGCGTCTGATGGCAAAATAGCAGTCACATGGTGCCCGTCACTGGCCTGACAACTTGTGAAACATGCTTTGGTAAGCAAATCAGCAAATTTAAGTTTACTGTAATATGATTACATAAGAAAACGTGGAAAAAAATTTGTTACATTCTCGAAAAATGCTGATGTTTTGTAATCAATAGTTTCATTTATGCTGCAGTGAAATTCTTAACGTCACAAACACTTATATCCCAAGATAATGAATGTAGCGTCCGTTTGTTTATATCTTCCCCGTCTCCCCCTAGATGAGTGGACCGAACTTAATGAAACTTTGCACAAACATTGCCGGGGCCACTATGAGTTCCATCATCTATGTAGCATATGGAAATATTTTATACAAATCCCACAGTTGTATATATTTGTAGATTTGATGAGTAATTTAAGAAACGAATAGAATGTCAGATTAGAATGGTGTATCACAATATAACGTATCATAGCATCATACTATAATGAATGGATATGATATGGTACCCTATCTCCTGTGTAGATATGCACACACACACACACACACACACACACACACACACACACACACACACACACACACACACACACACACACTCTATCATATATGCAGTAGTATATAAAATACTGTATGTTTGTAATTATAGTTGATTATTAACAACAGTTAAAGTTACAAGTTACATTAAACACAGCAGGAAAATTGATGCCAGATATAAACAAGTATATACATATATAACTCAGTTTAAACCTGTGACTGTTTTAATCTTTATCTGTGTTATAATCCATTATTGGATGGTATTTATTTATTTATACTGTGCAAGAGGTGAATTTTGTTATTTGTATTTGTTTATAACAATTTTTGTTATTTTCTCAGCGCACTGGGCAAAATTGTATCACTAAATAGTTTTGAATGTAACTGTATGGTTTAAGCTTTCTCAGGCAAACTGCAGATAAGCCATTTGCCACATCTTTTTTTCTGCAGTCCCACATCTACTGCATTCCACTTGAGTTCAACAGATGACACCGCTATTTCATTGAAAGGTTAATTATGTAATTTAACGGTTATGCACATAGTGAGGGAAGTATGCATTTAACTGATATCACATGTGGATAGAAGCAGAAATTTTAGCAACATGAATTGAGTTCATCCAAGTGGACAGCATGGAAATTTGCCCTATTTTAGTGACAAAAGAAAGGGACTTAGAAAATGTGGCACTGGTCTATTAGAACATCCTAATAAAGGGCCAGTGGCTTGGAAATTGAATCAATTAGGAAGAAGAGGTCAGAGGAAATGGCCTCAGGGTCACTTAACCCCACCTTTTATCCACAGGAAGACCTCTGTCAGTGAGCTGTCTACTGGACCCACTGGCAACTTTTTTCCCCCTATTTTTCTATTAAACAAATATAATCTGAGTAAATGCTACATACCATTTTGAAGTGATGGTTTCATTTGTTAAGGGGAAAAAGAAATCCCAACCCACTCTTTGTGAAAAAGTAATTGCCACCCTTGTCAAATCATGAATTAACTCTGATTAACCACATTTTTTGGAAAGCTTAGATAAGTTTCTTAAGCCGCATCCAGCCCAGACCTGTTGAATCAAGAAATCCCTTAAGTAGAACCTCTCTGACAAAATGAAAAAGGCTAAAAGATCTCAAAAAACAACACATCATATCACAATCTAAAGAGATAGCTGAGAAACAAAATCACTGACATCTCTAAGGCATCTCTAAGACTCCAGTTGAAACATTGTCAAAGCCATTATCTACAAATGGAAAAAACCTGGAACATTGATGAACCTTTCCAGGAGTGTGTGGCCTACCAAAATCACCCCAAGGAGGTCACAAAAGAAACCCAAAACAACAGTTGCCTCATAGAAGAGGTGAAATGCATCTTTTGGGAAAATTTTCCTTTTACTTATGAGGCAAAAGTTGAATTCTGTGGGAGGTTTGTCTTCTGTTACATTTGGCATAAACTAAGACAGCATTTCATAAAAAGAACATCATATAAAAAGTCAAACATGGTGGTGGTAGTGTGATGGGGCTACTTTGCTGCATCATGACATGGATTAAATTCCTCGCTCTACCAGAAAATCCTGAAGGAGAATGTCTGGCTATTGGTTCTTGCTCTGAAATTCAAACAAACTTGTGTTACGCAGCAGGGAAATGATCCAAAATGCACCAGCAAGTCCACCTCAGAATGGCTCAAAAACCAAAATGAAACTAGTTACAGTCCAGACTCAAACCTGATTGAGATGCTTTGGCATGGCCTTAAAAACAAGCTGTTCATACTTGAAAACCCCAAATGTTGCTGAATTAGAATGATTCTACAAAGAAGAAGATTTACTGTGGTTATCTTTAATTAAAAGATTGTTAATGATCTGAAACGTGCAACTGTGACAAATATGCAAAAACATAAGAAATCAACAAGGAGACAAATACTTTTTCACGGCACTTTATATCCACCTGCATTTTGCATGTATTGGATGGTTCAGCCTTACAAATTAAGAGCTATATTGCAGAGATCACCCCTTTTCTATATATACTATCATTCATGCAATTTATAATAAACTTCAGATTCTACTTCTCCAGGTTTATATGGCTATGATGCAATGCAAAACCATACTGCACCAGTTCATTTGAAGCTGTGAAGGAGAGTGGGTACTCATCGCCTACCATCAGGGAAAACTACTGGCTGAGTGTCTGGTCTGCTATTTAGGGATTCCACACCTCCACTTAACAGTGATTAACTCAAGGCCTTTCCTGGCCTGAGTGAGCGAGGAAGGCTGGGCAGAAACATCTGAGGATCAGCCACTCTGGGTGAATAACAAAAATCTCTGCAGCTTCGATGAATGCTTCCTTGATTGAGTAGCCAGAAACGGCGTTGAGTGGTTGAGGATGAGTCAAAGGAAGTATGTAAGGAAAACTCCTGAGCGGGAGGATGAGAGTAATGATATTTCTGTTTATCTGCAGAGATGGTAGTGGGGTATTTTTGGATGGCTGCTGTTTTTTCCTCCGTAAATTCCAGGTTCCGGCTGTTTTTCCTTCTCCTTGTTCCCAGCCTGTGAATGCAGGGCCGCTTCCTCTCCCTCCTTCCTATTCTGAGCCTCTGATTGCATGGAAGTGGGGGTGGTTAACAGGATAGTGTGTCTATACGTGTGTGTGACCAGTACGGTGCTGCATATATGTGTGTGTGTTTGTGTTGCGAATCTTGAATTGGGGGGTGGAGGGTGGCGAATGTTGCAATATGTATTTTTTCTGTCAGTCAGTTTAAAGTAATGAAAGCGCGTGTGTGTGTCTGAGCATCTCGGGTGTTGGGTGTGGAGGATGTAACCATTAAAGAGATCAGCATGTCAACTGTTCCCCAAGTGCTGCTTTCTCCAATCCAGCTGGCGATGGGAGGTGTGTGTGTGCGTGCGTGTGTGTGTGTGTATGCACTCTATGCCCTACACGCTCCTCTCAGCAAGGAACAGACAGATGGATCTTTGGTTTGGCCAATGTTGTCTGAGTCTGGCTTCTGATCTAACTGTACAGTCCTGCTGCAGGCCAAATTACTCTGCATCTCTCCCTGCAAATTAACCGACTTCTAGCAGAACAAACAGAGAGCTACAAACACCCCAGAGGAAACGATTCATGCCTATAAATACAAGGTTTGCATTTGTGCTACATGGTTACATATGATAAACATCAAGTGTCTGAAGCATCGCTTATTTCTCAATGTTGCATGTCAAGCAATAAACATTACATATAAACAACATGGTGATTTTGTTTTCTCCCCTTTAGTTGCTATGCAATCAACCATGTTGGTACAGCATTAATCTTAGTAAAACATTTTATTTGACATCCCGGGGACAAGGGATGGACTATCTGCCGGTATCTTCATTTAGTCCCTTTTGCCAGTTTGCAAAGTCAGCTTTGGGAAAGTCACAAAAAAGGTTGAATATCTGTGCACTAAAATGCTGCAAGGTCAGAGAACCAAAAATGTTATTTTATGATTATAATTCATTTGGGGAATGTTTACATATTTCAATCTGATATTGCATCCAGCTAATGCTGTGTAACCCTGGATGGCGATTGCTTGATGTTATCGTAAACACTTGAAAAATGAAAAGAAACACATTTCTTCCTTAAACTGTTGGGAGTCTCTGGGCTCTTCATTATCAGCTCAGTGTTTCTTTCGCTTTTCGCTTTTTATGTAAACAAAGAGTGATCTATTACTTGCAAAGCACAGACACAGCAACACATGACTCATATTTTGCAGGACAAAGTGCAGCTGAATTTGAGGTTAAGTTTAAATAAACCTCAAGTGCAATTGAAATAAAAATGGAGATGTCCAAAAAAAACCAACTGCATATAAGCTTGTGGAACTGACACATGGAGCTAATGTGGAAGTGACTTAAAATTGCATTATTTCCAGTGGCCGGTACAGGCACCACTATGAGAACATAGCCATACTTCTCATTTGATTGACTGATTTTTTTTTACCTCGATTTTCATTTTGTTTATAAATACACTGAATTGGTATCAGTACAATTTAATCTTCATTTTGTAAATCATTGTTCAGTTAAAATAGTAAAGTGATTCACAAACAAGGGAATGCCAAACTTAAGGTTTCTATTGTTCTTCCAGATCTATTTCTGTTTAATTGACTGGGTCAATTTTCATAGAGCTTTACCTTCTGACTGTAATTGCTTTCAAAGACCAAGCAGATTGAAACAGAATGAAAATGTTGTTTATGATGAATCAGAATAAACTAATTTTTTTTAGCTTTAATTTCTGTCTGTGCACATTCCTCCATCTTGATGCTAATGCCTGGGAACATGCATTTTGCACTTTTCCAAATAACTGTTGAGTCTAGACCTGACCTTCAGCTGTCTTCAACACTAATCACTTCAGTAAGGGAAGAATGGTTACATGTCTTAACAAAAATCTGATTCTAGTATAGACTACCGTAGTATAACAGTGTGCAGAGGAGGGATAGTTGATATATTAGACAAAGGATGTTGGTGAAGATGGAGCTGCTAGGCAGGAGGGAAAGAGGAAGACCACAGAGGATGTCATAAAGCAGGACATGAAGAGGGTTGGTTAGACAGAGGAAGATGCAAGGGATAGGATGAGATGGTGGCAGATGATCCAATGTTGTGAGCCCTAAAGTAGAAGACTACTGTAATACCCCTGAAAGTAAAATTAATTTGTATCTGTCCTGTCTTTCATTTGTTAGGAGTTAAAGAGAAAAGACTGATGCCTTTTTAAAAGTCTGTGGGCTAAAATATGAATCTACTTGGAGCAACCATACAAAATAGAAAAGATGACATCAACCACTGATATCTGCAGTCTTGTTTTGAAACCTCTAGATTAATGCTTTTGTCTCTGCCATCTTGGTTGTAAAAAACTGAGTGGGACATGTCTGACTGTAAAACTGCATGCTCACTGGCTAACGACTTATCAGTCACAAATTGTTAGCCAATGGGTGTGCAGTTTCTTACCACAGACAATTTTCCATTTTGAAACATAATATGACCAATTTAACTAATGACTAATTCAAGATGACCCCAAATGAGTGACTATAGCCATTAACTCATCAGAAAAGCATTTACAGAGGTCAAGTCAGAAAGCCTCTGTTTGCAACCACATCTATAGCCATCCGATGGCCTTCAGATAAAAAACAAAGTTGAATGCAATTCTGCATTGGCTTCTTTTTTCAGACCTGGAAACTGCATTCATGTTAGTAAGTAGGAAGAAAGCATGTGCATATAACCATCCTGATTTTGTCCAACCAGTACCCCTGAAGCACTGTGTGTCTCGGTTAATTATAAGTTCTTTAGTTCTTTGTTATGTTAGGATGGAGACAAGCTTGTGTTTGTAGAGTGTATTGGTTAGCACATTCACCTAACACACAAAAGGTTTCCCCGGTTAGCAAATGGGAGGAAACACAAAACCAGCCTAGTGTACTCCTAGTGCTGGTCCAAAGCCCAGATAAATGGGAGGGTTGCTTCAGGAAGGGCATCCAGCGTAGAAAATCAGCGCCAAATCAAATTACCTTAAAATGATTTCTACCACTGCCGACTACATTTACAGAAGCTGGCATAAGTCAAGGTGGACAGACACAATTTTGAGTGCATGCCCTTGCAAGCGAGTGGTCCCTTGGATGAATATTTCAGTGTTGACATAAAAACAATGCCACACTGCAGCCTGCTCCTCTGTTTATTGTACAACAAACCACTTAAACTACTGTCATATTGGATTTTTCCTCAGCCTCTTGTTTTTGGATTCCAGGCTATACTGCTGAAGGTGGAGTATAAATGGGTTGACATTAGCAGTCACATATAGACATATCACCTTTCCCCCCGAAAAACCCAAAAAACAGAAACACGAAAAACGACAAAAGACAAAACTCCCATTTTCGAGGTGTGTAAAGCACTAGGTCAGGCTTGCATTGCTATGTAGGAGTCTGTCATTTATCTTCTGACTCCTCCAAACTGCACTTGAGTGTTTTATGTGGTCTGATTTATCAGATTAACTGTATGATGAATCGCTCTAACGCATCCAAAGATGATGATTTCCCCAAAGACGAGTGATGTAAACTGTACAGTGGTGTTTCCCGAGTTCTTTTACTATGATTTAGTGTTCAGGGAACTGCATGGTGAATTTGTAAAACTATTGTTTGTATCTTTTTCCATCTGCCTCACACAGTAAATCTGAGATTTTTTTCAGTCTGCTTCCTCTCGGGGACTTTCAGGGTTGTTTTGACCGACAGCGGAGACGTTTGAACTCTTTCATACCAGCAATATGTGGACGGACGATAAACGCAGTTGCATTTTCTTGAGATTATGAATTATGTTTCTTCCCTAGACAAGCATGAAGTTTTTTGCTTTAAAAAATATGTTCTTATCCACTTTCTCTATCAGAAGGTTGACTGGAATTTCCAGCTGAGAGCGAAATGATAAGGGTTGGTGTTATCTGTGTTTAGACTAAAAATGTTTAGGAAGAATAAAGTTTAGAGTATAGCCAAAAAACACATTCTTTGTTTGAGTGCGTTTACATGTGACTCATTGATTTAAGTATTCGTGAAGACCAGCGTCAGGTTAGAAATGGATTAATAGGCAACTCATCCTTGCTAGGGTTTGTTTTACAGGGATAGAAGGAATTTGTCTTTTCCTGGACTCATACATCAATATGGCAGATGTTTCCTAAAGGATGGATCACAAGGCCTTTCAAACGGATCCACAAACTACCTTAATTGCTGTTTGTTTTGTCTCCCTCCGCCTCCCCCTCCTCTACTCTCAGTCTTGCGTCAAACATCTGAGGAGCATTTTCAAGAACAAAAAGGAACTCATATTGCCGCTGCGAATTTGGCTCTCGGACACACAGGGGATCTGGGTATTGTTTCCCCACCTTTTATCCATCCACATTTGATCTCCGCTCTCATTCACAGTCCAAAATCCGCTCGGTATTCTCAAGCTTTTTATTTATTGATTTTTCCTTTTTAACCAAATTACGATTCCCATTCATGATACTCGCGGTGTTTTTCCATGCCCGAGATGGGTATTGGGTGCTGATAGGATATCAAGCACACCTAAGTGCTTCCCTTTCCTCCCTCTCTTTATTTTCTTTCCTTTTCTCATCGGCCTCTGCTTCTCTATCAGGCCCCTCACACATGCTCTGTGTCACGTCCTGTAGCGGACAACAGCCCTACCTTCCCTGAAAGGCACAATGATTCCAGCCACAGATCAATCCTCTTCATGTCTACAGAACTGATTGAAATCTTGGAGAAAAAAAAGTATGCAAGCAAGATTAGTCATGTTTTATCCCCCCAACCCTTGTTCTTCCTACTCTCAAACCTTTTCTTGCTTATTTCCACCTACAATGACTCATGGGTGCCCTTTTTTTCCTTGCTTTCCTATCCCTCTAGCAACCTGCAGTGTAACTTGGTGAAAAGATTTGAAGCTCACTCTCCTTTCAACTCGGCGTGTATGTTTATTGACCAGTAACCACCTTTCAGCCCTCATCATTGTCAGGTAGGGTTGTGTTTGTTGATGTTGTCTTAGTAACAACATGGGTTACCAAGAATCATTTAGCTGTTGCTGAAAAGGATTAGAGTACGGTGTTTTAAAATCCCCACATCTCAAACCAGTTTGTCTTATCACAGGAGAGTCTGGAGAGAGAAGGAGGAGAAACTGAAACCTTGAAATCTGGCTCACACATCGTCTTGAGTTTGTACGGTCGCAATGATCGTGATGAATGGTGGCGTCACTCAGGCCCACTTGCATTGGCTGCAATCAAACAGCAAGGGCTTGCTAAGGATGTTTGAACAGGGCAAGCTCAGTCCTGATTGGCATCTTGGGTTCACATCTCACAGGGGAAGGAGGAATGACCTCATGTTCAAGTGACTCAACATTTGTCTTAAGTGTGTGCACCAGAATGTCAGTAAATGCAGCACGGTAATGACATCATGTTACGAATAACATGCAGTACTGAAGGGATGGCATTAGCTCATTGCACAGTAAATATTATACTGCATAATTTGGCCATATGCGATTTGGGAGAGTTGTTTATAATTGCTGCCAGCCCCTCGCCCTCAACATGGCAGTGGTGATTCATGTGATTGAGAAGAGTGTGGGAGGGGAAGTGGGGTGGAAGGGGAGGAAGAGAGCCAGGAAGTAGGGGGGAAAGCTGGTCTATCAACGAGGCCTGATAATGGAGACCCACAGGAAACTGCTGAGGAGGATTTTCCACGATGTCGCACAGGAGTTCTGGCACTAGAGAACACACACATACATACACATATGCACTATTTTATCCCTTCCCCATCCCTCCCTGCTCTAATCCCACACAAACAGGGCCACCCACACCCACATGGGTAGTACAACAGTGTCCCCTCAGCAATCAGTGATTTTAAGTTGATCGGCAGGTCTGTCAGCACGTTTTCCTTATCTCCTATTCTGGCTGCACCTGCTCCAGCGGGGCACTGTGCCAACTCTCATCCCCGGCTTGTCATTGGTTCGCAGCTCTCAGAGACCACAGGGCATGTTGGCCAATAAACAAGATGAAAAGAAAGCGTACACAGTGTTTGGTGTTGCCCTCCTCTTCCTAAACTTAGAGCTCGGGATGCATGAAGTAGAGCTTCACTGCATCGTCTGGTCCGACATCAAAACACATCCTTCAAATACAAAACGCAAGCCAACCAAGCACGGCAAGAGAGAGGTGTCCAAGAGAAACTTGGCCCCCCTCCAGATCAGCCTGAAAGGAGAGCGAGGAGGCATGTGTGTTAATGTGTGCGTGTGTGCGTCGAATGTGTTTGTCCCATACTCGGACAGGGAGGGGTCCTTGTTTTCCTTCTGCTCTTCCCTTTGGTTACACTGTTGTTTCCCAGACCCCCCCTGTATACAACACATCCCATTAGGAAGGCTACTACCTTCACACTTGACAACACATGCACACACACACACATACACACACGGACCCAGGAGGAAAATCAGTGCTGAGAAGACCTTGCTTCTCTTCCTATGGTGCAGTCGTTAGGGAAATGGAGAGGCAGTGCCATCAGTGGACTCCTGCTGCTAACGACACTGTTCAGCTGCTGCTGGTGTTTTTTTTCTCTCCAAACGGTGGCCATAGTTAGAGCTCTAATATATTTGCAGCTCATTAACAAAAAAAGCTGCCCTTTGAATATCTGCCAGATCTGGCTATCACGATTGCTTGGTCATTAGCTTATTGATATTTAATGTCTGTCATCAGCTGTCCTGTAGCCATTAGGGGGTTTAGCAATCAGTTGTTTGTTTTTGAGCTGTTTGCCCTGTATATGGCTCGACGTGGTGCGCAACCTGTCTCCTGTTTGAAAAGCTCGCCATTCTCAGGACGTCCTGTAGAGTAGCACCCCCCCCCAGAAAAAAGAAAAACACACAGACACAAACAGACACAAACACATACAGGCATACTTCATCAGAGCAACCCCCCTCCCCGCACCTCACAGCTCCTGCTCCTTATCTTAAGCGTCCAGGCAGCTGCGTGTTTGTCTGTGTGTGTTTATATGAAAACGAGGAGACAGATGATGTGCGTGCGCAAGCACCCTTGTGTGTAAGGCAGAGAAAAAGGTGTGAAGTACAGTCACCGAGGTTGCCTTTCAAGTTCTCCTTCCTTGTGTGGCGGCGGTCAGTAGTCAGAGATGGGAGGGAGCAGGATTAACAGCTGCACGGACTTGGTGGGTCTGCCAGCCGTGGATGAAGGAAGGACGTTGAATCGTTCCAGACAAGCGTCTGATCCAGCGAGCAATATCATAACCAGAGATCCCTCGCAGAATTTTTTGCGCTACAGGAAGAGTCAAGCATGTCATTTAACTGAAAATAAAAACTGAGTATAACCAATCAGTGTTAAGATTTGCACACTCATCACACAGTAAAAGAAAATGTTGTCATAGATTCACTTGAATTTAGTTTTTTTTTTTTTTTTTTGTGGTAGTTGGCGTGCTTTGTCATCGGGATCCATTAGCACTCATTAAAAACAATACAACTCTTGAAACACAGTCCAACAACCCCTCCAGCACACAACATACTTTTAACAGCATCTTTTATTCAGTCAGACATGATTACGTTTAATTTCGTCAGAATTGTAAAAGTACCATCACTAAAGTTGAAATCAAGTTTTTTGTATGAGACGCTCTGGGGCGATATTTAATTGTACCATGATGCTTTGAACTAAATGGCATGCTAACATGTGCTGATGTTTAACATGTTTAATGCCTACCATGTTTGCTATCCTACAATAGTGTGTTAGTATGCTAATCTGTAATTAAGCTACTAATAGTAGCAGTAATTATGCTGATTAAGGTGTTCAGGTTTTTGAGATTAATGCTAATTGCAGGCCAATTAGTAAGGCTTTAAAATGCTTGTTTGTGATTGCATAGTCAACTGTCCATTGGTATAAAACACAGAGAAACTGCATCCAGATGGTCTCCCTCAGGTTGCTCACCGGGTGGAGAAAGTCGGGGTATCTATACACTATATTTTTATGTCTGTGTGCTCTTAGTGCATTAAACACTCTCCCTGTCTGTTTACAGGCAGTATGATAAGTTCAAAATGGATTTATGTGCTGCTGACACAGGTCAGGTGGCCATAAAGGAGGTTTTGCTGTTGAGATGAAGCATGAAGGCTCTTCTTTCTGTTATGTGCTTCAAATAAAATGGAAATGTGGTGCCCCACTGTAGCATATTACACAAGGAAATATGATACATTAGAGCATCACTCTTGAAGATGTGAAGTTGTCTCACAGTTGATCCTACAGTGTTTGTCACACTATCCTCTGTTTATGCCTGTTTGTACCATTCTCTGCACGCATCTCTGCTCATTCCTGCATGCGCCTTTCTTTGATTCATGGACTGTTTAGGTTTAGAAGCCTTTGATTTTGGAAATTGATGCATTTGATGTTCTCTTTGGGAAATCTCTCCATGAAGGGGGGCTGTTTGTGTTTCTGTCACGTGCTCTTTTTGGGGCTGTTGAACGTTTGTGCTGGGTTTTGGGGTCGTTTGTCTGTGTTGTCTGTCACTTTGTGTCTTGTGGTGATTTGGGATTGTTTGTCAGTGTGTGTTTGTTTTGTTTTTTTGCTGTGATTATTATGGGATGCAGCTTGCTGCTGAGCCACTTCCTGTTTATTGCTCTTATCCTGTCCTCGGGATCATCACTGACATCACAAGGTTGTTTACGATGTGGGAACCAAGGTGAGCTATATTTACTGAGTGTGTGTAGCCATCTCAAAACCTCTGACCTCATAAAAGTCAACTGTAGTATTTTTTTATGTCAGAGCTTGGCAGTGCAAAGTGTGTTTTTTTAAAAAAGTACCCCACATTCCCGTTCCCATTTTACAGTAATTGCAATAGATATAGCTTTCAGCCTCTTTCACTGACTAGTAATAAAAAAGCATTTGCTCCGTCCATAATTCACACTTTTCTTCAACTTGAAGCCAAGTGATGTAATTTTTGGGAAGCAGGAGTACATTGGGTCATTCCATGGAGTACCAGTGAGTACAGCCTAATGCCCCAGAATCACATGAATTATTATTAGTGTTATTATGTTTTAATACAATAACTTTCGCATCTACTAACAGTAAAAAGTCTGGACACCCTTATTCTTTTGGGACTATATTGCATGATATGCATGCTCAAAGTTGATCATAGAGTTTGAATTAGAATTAATGCCATTACAAACCATCCGTGTTGTTAAAAAATTGCACAAAATTCTGAATTTTTTGGGAGCTCAAACTAGTTGTGTAACGTATGTACACACCAAAAGTATTTTCACCAAAAATGTGTCCTATTTGTCCTGTGAATACAAATAAAGTAGACATCAAGTGATGACAAGTTGGCCCTGATATTATTAAGTAAGAAAAGGAAGAAACATTGTATTTTCAGTACCAGCGCGCAGTTTGAGCTGCAAGCGGACTTGTCATCAAATGAAGTGGTCTGACTGGTCAGATCTGTTTAATCACATGTGAAAATTCGAGTTTGGTCAGCGTGAACCAGCGTGAACCAAGAACCTATCTGGAACCTACCTGGAACCTATCTCGGCGGTTGGGATGGCGAGAGGCAGGGTACACCATGGACAGATCGCCAGTCTGCCGCAGGGCTAACACATAGACACAGACAACCATTCGGTCTCACATTCACTCCCACATTCACACCTATGGGCAATTTAGAGTTTCCAGTTAACCTGTCCCCACTAACAAAAATCATTTTGTAGTAAAAATACTGTTCGTAATCAACACACATTCATATATATACATAAATAAAACTTGAATAAAACTACATAAATACATCAAAGCATTTCACTATTCATTGTACTAAATGCATTTGCCACAAATGAGTCCTTATACACAGTTTTACTAGAGGCATACTGTGACGAAGGCAATAGTTCAAAATCTGAAACGTACGAAGATGCTTTATATAGATGAGTTTAAATTTCATGTTGCTAGCATCTGCATTTAAAAAATAATGCAATTTAAAAATGGCAGATTTGAACCTCAGCAGCTTGTAACAGTTTTCATAGTAAGATGCTGTTTAAAAAAAAGGCAGCTGACTCTAAAGGTGCTAAGTGGCAACATTTCTCAGAATAAACTGACACACACTTATGGGCGATGACCTGCATGACTTTCATAAGAATTGGGTCATAACATGGCCAGTAGTTGCCTTTTCCAACAAGCAGCCAGTTACAGATGGTCTACAATAGGAGTGGCACAGTGCACCAGTGGTTAGCACTGTCACCCCAATGTGATGGGTCTGGGTTTGAATTCAATGGTGGACAGGGACCCTTCTGCATGGAGTTTGAAAGTTCTCCCTGTGTCTTCATGCTCTATCTGCAGGTACCCCGGCTTCCTCTCATAGTTCAAAGTCATTTGTGATTCTAAATTGGCAATATGTGTAAATGGTTGTCAGTCTCTCTGTGCTAGCCCTGCAATAGACTGACGACTGGCTTGTCTGTCACCCTCTGACCCTGCTGCCCCTACCACCACCTCCTGAATTGATGAAAGTGCTTAAAATGGATGGAGAGACAAGACAAATCATACTACTGGAAACACTCCTTTTGGTTTAGGTCAGGGGTGACAACTGGGTAGAGTGCGCCGAAGGTGCTCCATTACCGTAAATAAACAGCATAATTACCTCGCCTTTTCTCATGTGGGCTGAGTAAGAAATCACATAGACTTTGTACTAGGGAGTGGGCAGGATTTAATGTCCAGTCTGTCTAAATCCGACATTTGCTTTCTCACATACAAGTGAATGTATAGAAGTTTTGGGCTGCAGTGAATATGTGAAGAAAAACAGGCATACCTTCAGTACCTTTAGACCGAAGGCCAACACAGCTGTTTCCACCGCGTCCACTATTAAAGTTAAGCTGATGCCATCCTCATATTTATTGTCCAGACATGACAGAAACACTGATCTTCTCATCTGACTAGAAATATAACATTTAAAATAATTTGGAGAAAATGAAAAACTAGTTGGTATTGGAAACATATTAACCAATGCAAAATGTGCAAGTATTCCACTTTAAAGTTCTGTGCTATGGTTGTAAAAAAAGAGGATGAGCATGGCATGCAAAGGATAAAACAGAGAAAGTTTGGCAGTGCAGCTCACATTCAGAAGCTTTAATGAGTAACGGCACAGGGTGGAGACCGTTTGATGCCTCAGTGCCAACCAGGTCGGGGCAATGTGCTGCCAACTTCTGTTAAAACAAAACAGAGGAATGGGGCACAGGCAGTCCCCTTATTTTCCTCCTCTCCTTCCACAAATGCTTTCACTCCACACCCCGTTTCCTCTAAACTCGCTGCCAGCTTCCTTTTTCATCTCTTTCCCCGTCCTGATCGTCCAAATCGGCTCTGGGGTCTGTGTGCGATGCAAGAAGAGGAACAACAAATCCAGACTTAGCTGCTTAATTGTTTTGTTTTGTCTTGCGAGTGTGTGTGCGTCAGACGACAGAGATGTCAGTTACATTTTCACATAACAATGACCTCAATATGTTTTATCACATCACCAGAAGTGCCCTTTCAATGCCAGCCATCCTTGAATTTAAAGACTCAGTATTCAGCAGATCAGTCATTGAGTCTTTCAGCTTCACAAGCCCTGTTATTAACCCAATCAGCATGTTTGGTTGTCTGCCTCTGAAGTGTAGCTTTCAAGTGATGGGCGCCAAACTCACAGATGCTGTTGTTTAGGTCCTTAAACAAGCACTGAATAATAAAAGTAGCAATGTGCTTTCTTTTAAGCGGTGTGTGCATTAAATTGCTAATAAGTGCAAATAACAGACTTACTTTCAACTCCCAGTGGTATAAAACATTGAATAGAAACACAGCCTTGTTCTACGTATACCACTTTGATTATCTTGTACAGAATAGGCTGTCAGATCTTCTCTGAGAAGGAGATTTGGCAGCAGTTGTGTGATTTCTATGCATGCTTTATGATCTTTTTACACATAAGCACTGATTTTACTGGGGCGTTATGCAAACACTGCTAGTTCACAAGGGCATATAAAATGGTTACTGGGCAGCTGCACGCAGGGTGTTGTTACTAGCAGAGATAATAAAGCTGCACAACAACATACTTCTGTGCCTGTCATATGTAAATTTTGGTCTAAAGCTGCATTTTGATGTGAATCTGCTGGGTTTGTTTTTAGTGTTAGGTTTAATATTAAATGATGCACTGGGAGATAAGGAGTAAATACATTCCTGAAAGCCTTAGCAAAGACTTGTGAGTGTTCAAACACAGAAACTTAAAGATCCCCTCCAGCCATGTTCGAAGATATATAAATTCCCTCTGAGCATTGGGATTTAAACAAGAGAGGATTTTTGCTTGATTTGCCTAAAAAACTGTTCTGTAAAAAAACAAAAATGCATTGCTTTGGACAGGCTAAAGTTTTTCCTCTCCTTATTTCCAGAAAATGCAAATTTGAAAGATCTCTAACAACCGCTCTTCCTTTTCCAATGAGCTCCTGGCTGTTGGTTGTTGGCAGAAATATTTGAAAATCTGTCCATTAGACTGAAATGCGGTGCTGGCTGATTTATTTTAGCATATATACTCAATGGCCCTTTGATAGGTACACATGTTCAGCTGATTATTAAATCAAATATCTAATTGTCCAATCACATGATAACAGATCAGTGCATTTAGGGATTTAGACATGGTCAAGACGACCAGTTGAAGTTCAAGGTGAGCATCAAAATGGGGAAGAAAGATGATTTATGCGACTTTGAATGTGGCATAGATGTTGGTGTGAGATGGATGCACCTGGGTTTGCAGAGAATGGGCTGAAAAAGAGAAAATGTCCAGTGAGCAACAGTTCTCTGTGTGGAAATGCCTTGTTGATGTCAGAGGTCAGAGGAGAATGGCCAGATTGCTCTGAGCTCACAGGAAGGTAACAGTTACTCAAATAACCACTTGCCACTGCCAAAGTATGCAAAGAGCTCTGTGAATATACAACAGCAAACTTTGAAGCAGATGGGCACCAGCAGCAGAAGACCACACCGGGTGCCACTCCTGTCAGTTAAGAACAGGAAACTCAGGCTACAGTTCACATGGGTTCATCTGGACAACAGAAGACTAGAAAAATGTTGACTTTCAGTTTCTCCTGCAGTATTCAAATGGTTGGGTCAAGATTTTGTGCAAACAGCAAGAAATCATGGCTCAATCCTGCCTCGTATCAACAGTTTAAGGTAATAGTAGTGGTATAATGTTGCAGTAGCAGTAGAAGATGCTTACTTATTGGATCTGCAAAGGTTTGGCGTCAGATGTGGGAAGCTTCCAAAGCCCAACATCCACACCAGATGATCAGCCACTAACCAATGGTTGCTCCAACTTTACTTCCCTGAGGTGACCTTATTAGGCCACCAGGAAGTTGAGCCTTGCGTGCCAATATCACTGCAACATCTGCCCCGACAACAGCTGATAAGTCTGATTAGTTTTTATACAAACACTGGCAAGGCACAACAATATAATAATGAACAGGGAAGTGAAGGGGGCAGCAGTGTGATAATGCAAGGACTTGAGTTTGTAGTGTACTACAGTTCACCTGTGTGAACAGCGCTCTGTATTCCCGGCTCAGTGATATGAGGCGCTGTTGGGACGTGTGATTTTAATGCCACGCCCCACCCCTCCATCTCACTAATCAGCTTCAGGAGTCGTAGCTTATGTCACCATGGCTACAAATGCTCCTGGTCGCATAGGTTTCCTCTCCCCTCTTACCTTTCCTGATATCCCTCTCTCTTTTTTTCTCTCTCTCTCCCTTCCCACTGTCGGCCTTATACCTCCAAGCCTGGGAGCGGAATTCTGGGAACATTTTTCCATGTGAAACAGCGAGGGTCAGCCTAGGGGTGTGACGCCACGGCATTGTTCCCGCTGCGAGGAGAGGAACCGTGCGCCGTTAGGCCAATTCCTGTCCGCTCCAAAAAAACAGCCACTTTCTCACACTGCTTTCCTTCCTCCGCCAGACAGCTCAAAACAATCCCAGAGTGTTTGTGGGTACGAGGTTCGGAGAGGCAAGCCACAGAGCAAAGAGAAGTGGAGGGAGAAAGAGTAAAGAGAAAAAAAAAGTAGAGGAAAGAGCGAGAGAAGTCTTTTTCTGTTGGTTTATCCAGACTGTTTATGGGCCATTGAAAACAAACAAAGGGGGAAAAAAGATCCCACTGTGCCCAACTGACACTCGCTGAAACAAACGGCAGGCTGACATTATATCTCTGTAAGTGGGCTTGAGCAACCGGCTGTGAGCCCGCCTGCCTTCGCCTCGGCATCATAATCTGTTTTGTTGTAAAAACAATGAAACATTCTTGTCATAAAAAAGTGCACGCTGCTCCCTCAGTCATGAGCTTTTAATTTCTTTTTTCTCCCTTCTCCATCACATGCTCATAAAGATCGTACATATTCAGATGGGTCCTTGGGGGAAAACTATAATCTCATTTGAATGTTCTGAGGAATTTGCTCACGCACAAGTGTGAAAGTGAGCTTTTTAAAATGAAGTTTTCCTGAGAATCTTCAGATGTTTGGCGGTCAAACCCATTTTGCTCCACTTAACCATAAATGGTTCCTGAATAGCCAAACTAGTGGTTGCAATCTTAGAAACATTACCATGACCCAGAAGTAAATGACAGAGCCCCATTCCTGTAAACAGAAACGTACTATTAAAGTTGCTGAGATGACACAATGACAAAAGGATGCACCTCTGTTATCATATAAAATTTGTTACTTCCTATGATTTTCTAAATTGCAGCATTGGGTTTTTCTCTTTTCTTTTTTGGGTCTCCACAGAACGGTGAAGGCGTCTGGCCCAGTTTAGATGGAATGAGCACTTGCACTATGTTTGCATCCCTCCTGAGGTCAGAAGTTTAAAGGGTTGCAAATGTGCGTCTTTGTGTGCATATTTAATAGGGGACGCGGCATTGCATACGTGCACAAATTGGCACTGAATCAAAGTATCCCCCCCCTCCTCCTCCCTCAGGCTTGTCCCCAACCCCAGCCGTCCCCTCTCACGACCCCATCATGATGGTCCCATTGTTTTATTCCGCCATGCAATCTGCACGTATGGATAACTCAAAAGACACATTCTTCTCTGTCTCAATGTGTAGAGTTGATACAGCTTGGCGGAAGTCCTAAACTTTATATGCAACTTATGCTTTCCTGCAGACTGTGAGGGGGAAACATGATAGGAAGTATGAGGCATCCAAATCCCTCTCATACGTAAAACGGGAGACGATCCTAATTTGGTGCTTTTAGTGTTTTCTTACAGGTTTATTTGACGTTTTCATTGTGCTCCTGTTTATGTTTTTGGGAATTTTAGACCCCCCCCCGCCTGCAAGTGTTTTTTTTCGCCTACCTGTTTTGACCGAAATGGAAATTGAACCCATTGGAAGAGGAGAGAAAATAGCCTCGGCTGCTCTCTAGAGTTTCCTGCCTGTTGTCAGGTTTGTCTGTGTGCGTGCCCTGTCCTCCGTCCTCCTTGGCCTGCTTGTCTTCCCACCCCGCCCCTCCTGTCTGAAGATGCATGAGTGTGTGTGTGAATGTGTGTGTGAGCGTGGGCTGGATGTCTGGGAAAGCCTCGGACACAGCTGAGGGAGGGGATGAGCAACAGGCCTAATATAGTATGCAAGTGTGTGTGTGTATGAGTGGGATGTGTATCATTAAGGAAGCACCTGTCCTGTGTGACCGTCAGTTCTGCTGCATTTATCTGACCCCTCTCACATCAGGTGGCTTCCTGGTTTGCATCACATGCTGCTCCCCGATTCCTGCAGGGATTGGCTGATGTAAGCTCCTCCTCTTCCTTTGCTGCTGCTCATTGAGCTGTAGAGCAGCTGCTTCTTCACACATCTTCTGTGTCCACCATTCTTCTTCTTCTTCTTCTTCTTGTTATTATTATTCAGGCTTCACTGTTGTATAAATGGAAGATGTCTGGATTAATGCATGTGGGTAAATTATGTAGTGTTTGAGCATATATCTAACAAAATAGAAGACCTAACTCAGCCTGGACCACTATAGACAAAAGATGATTGTTAGTATTAATATATAATAGCAATGTATATGGCTGTATGAGTCTGCTTTGGGACAGCAGAGAGCAGCAGCAAGACCTCCATTACTTAAACACAGCAGGCATCAGTGACAACCGAAATTAAATCTGTTAAGGAAGATGTGACATGAAAGCAGCATCTAGGGTGGAGGTCGGGTTGCAAAGGAGCTTGCAGATGCACAGGTACTGTTACAGCTTAAATACTTTGTCCCATCTTAAGTTTAGCAGTTGGATGCTACAAAGAGCTAAGCTGACCACTGATGTGGACTGACATTAAGATTAGCTGATCTGGCTAAAGATCAGACCCATACTCTGTGTAGAGAATTTGAATGAATTTGACATCCCTGAAACCAGGCATGTCAAACCCATACTGTCAACATAAATATGTTTCATTACAAATTTTATCACTAAAAATGTCTTAATATAAGAAAAAGAAGTGCAATTTCAACTGGACATGTCAGTTCTTTTCTAAATGATAAAGAAAAGTAATAAAGTAAAGGAATCTGTTAGCACAACTCTTTGTGCTCTTTGTAATTGTAAGAGTTAAAATGTAAAATTACAGAAAAGGTTTTAGTGTCCCGTAATTATAAAATGGAAAGTTTTTGCTGCGTATCCAGTCTAAAAAACCCCTGACATTTCTATAATTGATACTGAAACAGCAACCTTATCATTATTAATTGTTTTTAATTTAATTTATTGCCTAATTACATTGTTGTAGCATTAATGCATGAATGTAAGAGATCTTTATGCAAATAGATTCCTAGTCCTAAATTTATGTCTTTCTTCATGTTTTCAAAAGCTGTCCATTGGAACCAGATACTTTACTCAGAGGCCCTTTTGTGTGACACCCCTGCCCCAAACCAAAAGGCTCAAATAGCATAGGCTGTAATCTCTGGCATGACCAGCTGACTAGTAGGAAAAATACAATTTTGCATTTTTTATTACATCTTAACAAAGGTAACAAAGTGTCACAAGCTGTAGCATTTTCCACTTATTGTTATTTAAAAAATGTCTTACTCAGCATTTTCCTTTAGCTATAGAGAGAAAGAGGAGGCTGACATTATTTTTTTCTATACGGTGGCAGAGCTTTCACTAAGAAAGAGACAGTGAAACAGCTCAGACCTCTAAGAAGTACCACAAAGTAGAGCCTCCCTCTACCATGACCTGCCCCCAGGAAAACTGACAGATAAATTGGAGTACAGAAATACTGCACAGGCTTTACAGTCTGTAAAAAACAATTATCACTTTAAAACCCACTTAAGACACAGAAGAGACTGCTTTGACCCTGCATGTTCTGAATTTTTATAGCTGCCATTGGCAAACAGACATTAGTGTCTTCTTCTCATCCTTGTGTTGAATTTTGCTCTCTGTGCTCCTGTAATAGCCTTTTATCATCCTCTCTGTTCTTTTCTGTAATATTTGAGCATCTAATGGGGCCAACGTTTAATCATTTAGTTTTATTGGATTTGAAGTAAAGCAAAGTAAAAAGGGCAAATTGTGATATTTTTCCTTATTTTTCTTTTTTGCTGTTCCTAACAGAACAACACATTTACTCCCTCCCTGCATCTGTCTTATTCCTGTAAACACTGATCCATAAAACCCACTACAGTTCTTTAAATTAGTCCCTTTTATTGCAAATGCACCCTTAAAAAACTTCCAGCAAGCAAGGTTTTGAACTGTGTTTGTTTACCAGCAGGAGTCTTTTCCTTGATCCCTTCAAAGGCGGCCTACTGTATTCTCTGATCCAAGCCCAGGACGAGACCAGCTGGGTTGCTGCATACATCATTTGGGGAATTAGATGATTGTGAGAGCACAGAGACAGATTTAGCAAACACACAACACACAGTCAGATAGTTGTGTGACAGTATTTCCCGCAAGAGTCAGGGTAACACTAATGACTGCTGACAAACTCCATTTCCTTAAAGAGTGACCAGGTCAGTTAAAAGCATTCAAGCTGTAAAAGTCACCTATGTCGAACAAACTTAAAAAGCATAACCTCCTATTTGCTTTGTGGTCTTGGGCACTTGAGTTAAACATGAAGCTTTCTGGTATAATTACAAAGTGGGCTCTTTTGCATGCAGCTGTCATTGTACTCATGTCAAGGTCAGATTACCAGAGAGCAGCAGGTGTGCGAAAGTTAGCAGTAATAACAATTTGGCTGAAAAAGCACTTTTTCTTCATTGTCCTTGCGCAGACAAGGACAAATCCACCCCTTCACCAACACTGTATATAAATTCCCTTTGACATTGTGTTTAGACAATAACTGTTCGCATTGCTAAATTATACTTAGTGTTACTCCTTAAGAAAACCCTGACTGTCTCTTTGACTTGATAAATGGACCCATAGGACAGCTAACCTGACCATTTATGAGTGGCAGTAATTGAATCTGGCTTAAAGGAAGTGATTCAATTACTTTTGTGTGTGACACAGCTTGCCCCCACCTTTCTCTCAGTCTAATGGTATGGTGTCTTCAGAGAAAGCTGTCTGAATAACACTCTGTCATTACACTTAAGGAAGACTGCGGGATCTGCAGCTAGCTTTTCAATAGTCTAAAGTGCCCTCAATCTTGTCTCTCTTTTCAAAAGAAAAAGAGGTAAAAGCCTATTTCTTTGTGTGTATTGATTTGGACATATAGGCATATTCTGCATTTATTACCCCCACAATTATTGTTCTTTTCAGAAAAGGACTCATGACATGACAAGGATGTTACTTACTGCTATGTGGACCCAATAATTCATACACTAGAAATACATTGGATTTTGTGCAGATGGGATATATTCCTATTCACTTATGTTTGTTTTGCAAGTATTCCAAGTCTATCTGATCACTGACTGGTATCATAGAATTACAGAAAGTCAGTTTAGTGCATAATGCATTATATTTCCTACATTGTCTTCAAGAATATTCTCAAATTCAACATTGTTAAGTGCTGTATGCACTCTCAGGCATCTCCATTAGGTATACATGTTCAATTCTTATTGCAAAAATTGGTCCAAAAAAGAGAGAATTTCCAGAAAGTTACAGCTCTCAGGACCATTGTGTTGTTGGTGCTAGAGATTGAATAGCTACAGTTTTCACATGAGCTTACCAAAACTTTTCCGATATGTAATTCTCAATTTGGTAGATGGTAGGTCTTGATGTCATACTCACTAATCCAGGTAAGCAAATCCCCAAAAGTTGATTCTGTTCATCTGGGCGTAGCGTTTTCAGTGGGAGAAACATTTCGTCACTTATCCAAGTGACTTCTTCAGTGTAAGCTGACTGCAAGTTTCCCCAATCTTATAAACAGTACATTTGCATAATGACTGAAACTAGCACGTAATGTAGTGTACGCTGTTAAGTGCCAGGAGGATTGCCAGGATTTATACATCGGGAAAACCAAACAACCTCTGGCAAAGCGGATGGCATAACACGGAAGAGCTACCATATCAGGCCAGGACTCCGCAGTCTATTCACACCTACAGGCCAGTGGACCCTCTTTCAATGATGAGGATGTACGCATCCTGGACAGGAAGGAACTCTGGTTTCAGCAGGGAGACAAGGAGGCCATTTACGTGAAAAGGGAAAGACCATCTCTGAATCAAGGAGGGGGCCTAAGGGTACATCTTTCGCCATCTTACAATGCTGTGATTGCAGCCATTCCCCAACTCTCTGTGAATGGTACTCATGGTCTTTGATCAATGAGCTTTGATCAGTGGTTGTTGATCAATGGTCATGAGAATTTGCATATTAATGATCAAGGACCTGACCTCCCAGCCCATTGTTCTTTCAGTGGTGCTAGATTGAGTCATTA
Organism: Aulonocara stuartgranti; assembly: GCF_965226115.1. Classification (NCBI taxonomy): domain Eukaryota; kingdom Metazoa; phylum Chordata; class Actinopteri; order Cichliformes; family Cichlidae; genus Aulonocara; species Aulonocara stuartgranti. The sequence continues at coordinate 6,135,541 of NC_138951.1, read as the reverse complement.
TGCAAATGTACTGTTTATAAGGTTGGGGAAAACTGCAGTCAGCTGAGATTGAAGAAGTCACTTGGATGAGTGACGAAACGTTTCTCCCACTGAAAAAGCTACGTCCAGATGAACAGAATCAACTTTTGGGAATCAAGATGGAAGGTTTAGAATTTCTGATGAACATGGATCCATCTTGCCTTGGTATCTGGAGAGAACCCACAATGACATGATGAGATCATGTAAATTCTCCTGCCTGGATTTGAACCCTGGCACTTTTTGCTGTGGGGCAACAGTGCTAATTAGCACACTACTGTGGTGCCGTTCTGTGCAAAATTGCAAAATTTGTTCAGATTAAATCAGTAGTTCAGTATTTTATGACTATATGTTTCCCTAGTAGGAGCTGAGAAAAAAGGTTGTGGCAGCAACTGATTTTCTTCTCTTTTTTTTTGTTGTTGTTGTTGTTGTTTTTATAGTGGATTAGGTGCTGAACTATTCCATGGTTGAGCAGGACTTCCGGTACACTATGGAGATTTTCCACACAAGGAGGCAAGACTAAACCCCCCCATCCTTTGTATTTGAAAGAAAATAATTTGCTACAGCACTAGAAAGTACAGTGGATGCAGTAACAATATGTTCTAATAAAAAGAGCTGATGATATTTTAGAATTACACACCTCTGCCTCCTCCATGCAATATTGGACCCCCATAGCTAGCGGTTCTGTATGAAAGACTGACCAAGTCGGAAGGGTGGCAGTGGCTTTAATCGCCAGTTTGTTGACCTGGAAGCTGCAGTTCATGATAGCTTTGTGTATTGTGCATTGTTTTCATTCTCTGTTTATTTTAGTTTTCACTTGCTGTTCGGTTAGGTTTATCCACCTAAAACAAGTGGTTAGGTTTAGGGAAAGATTGTGGTTTAGGGTGGACTACGCCCCCTCACAACATAATATCTGCTTGCTGAAAAATGACAGTTAAAGGTCCTCAATAAGCTTCGACAACCAGTAAATTGTGGCAAAACATGAGAACAAAAGCCAGTTTGTGCATTGTTTGTGACAATTTGCGACAGTTTGGGCCTGAGACAGGAATACTTGGAGTCCTGGAATGGCAGTGGAAAAACGCTAGTCCCAGACAGCTTGGTATGCACAACATGTTTTAAGCAGAGCCTTATCGCATTGGGATCGAAGCTGATGTTGTCGCTATGGTCTGGTTTGCAACAAACACTCACTAAATCTCCCATCGCAATCACAAATGCCTTTAACTTTGTCAACATGTTGCTTTCTGTTTCTAATTCACAACACGGATGCCGTGCATAACAAACACAGGTTGCTTCATTCTTGTAAACTGGCCCGTTTTCTAGCTCTTTGTACAGTATTCAGACCAAGCCTTTAAACCCTCCAACCCCAACTCCTCCTCTTTTGACCGCCTGTGACACACTACTGAAGAAAATATAATGAGCCTAATTGACTTGGGGTCAATTTTTGTGCAATTTCCTTTTTAATGGGCAATGCTTTGATGCCATTTGTTTGGCAAATGGCATATGCCCCTAATTGTCTCTCTGTGAATTAAGCCTCCCCCTTTCTCTCAAGTCCCAAGTGATCTCCAGATCCTGTGAGGGCTTAACTTGGAAAATCTGTAAACCCCAGTTGGATGACAACAAATGATGCTGTGGCTGCTAATTGTGTGTGTGGAGCTGGCAGGAACAGGATGATTAAAAGTCAGAACAGTCAACTTTGCATCCAGTGCTTCGTATTTGACAGATGACCTAGTGGAGACACCTCACAAAGCTTAGATTTGTACCAGGTATGTTTTTGCATAGGTTCTCTTGTGTTATTGTTTTCCCAATACCCATAAAGGTGCACGTGTGAGCTTGGCTGTAGAGGTTCCCAGGGATATTCATCCCCTGAGGCAGAAAAGTAACATTGGCCAGAGTGTGACTTGGTGGGAGAAACACAGTCCCTGGATCTTACAGTGGAACACATGGCCTTTCAAACGCACAAAATCTCACTCACACACACACACACACACACACACACACACACACACACACACACACACACACACACACACACACAGCCATCTGGGCAAGGCAAATGTCAATTAAATCCAATTCACCTCACGTCACTCAGAAATTGAAGCCATAGTGCAACATTATTAAAACAATGATGTATACTCTATTGGAGACAAATGAGCAATACATTTCTCTTCTGATTGCCTATAAAGGATGAAAGATGTCTCCTCTAACTCCAATAAAAAACATGAAGATGTAATCGTGATTGGATCACTTTAATGAATGACATGTCAGTCTACAGCAGTGGACTGGACCTACTGAGGTATTGGCTCAATTATCTTGAAATATTCCAGCTGCAAGAAACAAATATTTCACTAGTTTCATGTCAGAATTATGTATGCAGAAGTTTCCTCGAGTGATCTGGGAAATGTATCTCTTGAGGGGCTGAACCTTGTGGAGTTGCTGAGACCTGACACACTGCTCACATATGAACACCACAGACGAGCAGATTCCTTAAAAACAGCCCCAGGGAGTTTTTTCTTTTTCTTTTTTTAACCAGAGAGATGACATCATGTGAACTCCACAGACCTCAATATACTTATTATATGCTATAACTTATATAATAATTAATTCATCCATATTTGTTTTCTTAGTAGATTTAATTCTAGAGAAATCCATGGCATGTCCAGGCCGTTTAATTATGCAACAGTTGGCTTTTTATTCAAGGGCTGGTTGAAAGATGAAATCCAAAAGACCTCCAAGCAATACATATTTGCATTAAAAATAAAGAAATCATTGAATATCACAGCAGTCATTATGTTACTCTCTGTAGCATCAATATGTTTTCTGCTCTCTCCGCTCTTAGCCCATCTTTTGACCAATTGGATTTAATGTCCTGACATTTAAATTTGTGATCTAAACATTATTCGCCAATCGCAGAATATGCAAAATAAAATAATATATTCTGTATTTTGTTTTAGTATTATTTACAATTTTATTTGCACACAGTGCTTACAAGGTAAAGCCACACACATAAAATCTACATCTACTTCCAGTAGAGATCAAACAATACTTTGGCTCTGGTCTTTGTTTTTATCTGTCTGAATCTTTTTACTTTTTACTTTCACTAACAGTTTCAACTTCACGTTTGCCATCCTGCACCAACTTGCAGTAAGAATGACATCAGTAGTGCTTCTATCTTATTGATCTCAGATCAGTGTCAGGGGACTTTCTTTGGTCCTTAGTCTCTTTGGACTAAGGACTAAAGAAAAATCCCTGCTTTGTTATAGTCCTACACATGCCGCACAGTACGGACACTTTCCTTATCTCTTGGCCTGCATGTGCAGTCATGTTTCAAAGCATTCTTATCTGATTCTCGAAAACATGTCCTGCACTGGCAATCTGCACACAGCTTGAGGGATTTTGTGAAGTTCAGAGTTTTTCTTTTATGTGGAAGTGCAAGGACAGTGCTATATGTGTTTTGATTTAACCCCTCTCTAGAATCAGCATGAGAAAAGACGAACAGAGTTTGAGTTTTGAGCTCTTCTTTCTTTATGCTTTCCTAGAAAAAAGGAAAATAGGGGCAGTGGGTTATTGAAACATGCAAACATACATGGAAATACAGTGGTAAGACCACCTATATTGTTCAATACTCTTTTAGGCAGCGTTCTTGTCATTTCTTTAAGTAGTCTTCAGGAGTAGTTCTCCAGGATTCTTGAAGCTCTTCTTTGGATGTTTTCTGCCTTTTGTTCTGTTCTCTGTCAAGATGATCCCAAACTGCTTCAGTAATTCGGAGGTCTGGGCTTCACATGACTGATAGCATTCCTCTGTGTACTTTTCTATTCATGTTTGGCAGTGTGTTTGGATCATTGACATGCTGAAAAATGAAGACGCTGCCAATCAGATGTTTTACAGATGGTGGTCTATAGTGGATCAAAATCTGATGGTGTTTTTCTGCAATTCCGTCACTTTGACGTGATCCCTGCTGAAATGTAGTATAAACCATGACAGAGCCTCCACTGTGTTTTACAGATCTCTGTATTCTTATGCTTTCACCTGTTTTTTCCCCCTTTTCTTTACTCTTTTTCTTCCTGCCTGTCATCTCTGTTATTGTCATATCACACATGCACTCATGAATAATAATAGAAATGAATCGCTAGGTAAATAATTAAAAGAATCAAAATAAAAACACAAACAAGCCAAGCCTATAGCAGATCTATAGAGCTCATCTTGGAAAGGCTAACGTGTTTTGTTCAGCAGTGCATTCAGATACTGATTCTGATTGCACGAGCTACCAGACACGACAAGCTAAAAAAACAAAACAAAAGACAAGAAGATGGCTGTAGACACTCACTATTGTACATCTCCCCTGACTTTCTCCATGCATATTGATAACAGTTTGAAGAAAAGATTCCTCACTCCATCAAACCTGTTGACACTGATTTTCAGTCCAGTTCTTGTCTAATTTGGTATAGCTCAGCCTTTTCTCCCTGTTTTCTATCATTAAGAATGGCTTCTTGACATCAACCATTTCTGATGAAGCTTCAGTGAAGAGCAGGTTGATCAGCTGAAGTTCCAGATGCAACTGTCAGGTCCTGTATCAGGTCTTTGCCAGATTTATTCCTACTTCTTAACGACACGACTTTGAGATGCTGTTGATAGTTTTCTAAGAACACACCACACACTTTGCAAAGATATTATAAATGATGAATGGACTTGTTCTTGCATAGAGCTTTTTTACTCTAACTGAGCACTCAGTTGAGCTCTGAACTGTTGTTGAAGATCATGTTAAAAATAAAATAAAAAGTCTGGCTCCTTTGAAGCAAAATATAAAGAAATGAGTGGCGCTCAAGACCTTTGCACAACACTGTACATAAATACAAAGCACATATATTTGCTCATAACATAAACATTTTTAAGAAGAAAGTGAAACATTAGAAGCCTTACAGTTGATGTTATCCACAGTTTTTGCCTGGCATTGATTCGTGACATGTGTGCTGAATTTCCTCGACTCACAAGGGCAAAGCAGAAAATAACAGTGGCAGCCCAAATGAGCGTGTGGCAGCAGACCGTCGTCACTAGCCCCACAGAGCTGCCTCTGGCCTTAATCAGCCAAAGTCAAAGTGAAAAGTAACCTTCCTGTATGCTGGTGCAATTTTATGTGCATTTTTTTTTAAATATACAATTTTTCACAGTAATGTTGATTATATGTTTTTTAATGTATGCGGGCGTGTCTTCATTTGATGCCAAAATGGGACAACCAAACCATCCTTCTTCTTTTTTTACAGTCTTCTTTTTATATGTGAAATCAGGAGGAGGTTTTCAGACATTCCTGAGGCTGGAAGAATGACAGCTCGCCTGGTGATTGTCTGGATCTGGAGTTTGAGCGGAGGACAGAGAGAGAGGGAGAAAAACCCCCCACAGCATGCCAAAGATCAATGGGGGTGGGGGTTAGGGAGCCTTCAAAACGAAGAATTTTTTTATTAGATGGGAAAAATCTTGCTGTTGTTTTTTTTTAAGAAATTCACAGTGAATATAAATACTTAAGTCAGAGTTAACTTACAGAAAGGTTAAGCATTACTCCTCTGAGATAAAGCAACAAGTGACTTCTGAGGGGAGGGGTGGGGGGTGGGGGGGTGCAGTTAGAGTAATGTGAATGTCATTTTTTCCCCCTTTTCTTGTGACTGTATGCCTTAGTGGACAGTCTACTGTGGAAAAATGAACCCAGCAAATTTTAAAGACTTATCACCACTGGTCAAAATATTTCACATGCTTGGAGAAACATACAAGGAATTTCTTTGCAGGCAAACACAGCTGCCCAGAGCTCTCTTGCAGGGTGTGCTGAAGTATTCATATTTTTGCTCTAATTCATTAGCAGTGATGAAGAAAACTGAGTTTGCTTGCATTTATTGATAAATCTTTCAATGAACATTTTATCTGAGCACAAAACTCCATCCTCGAGCAGGCCCGCAGCACTATGTCTTACTATTGATGGTCACTCAATAAACAGCTGGAAGTTCCAGTTGATTATTGGTTTCCAGTGGCTTACTGCGCGTACACACACCAAAAAAAAGTCTTTGTCACATAATTCTTTAAAGACGCAGTATGCTCCTTTGTAAGCCGAGCACAGCTGCCATCAGTTGAAATCGCTGCATGAGCGCATGTTTATTGAGAACAGTCCAAATAGTTTATATTGTCCCTTATCGAAATATGGCATGCACATTTCACAAAAACGCTCTCGTAAACTGTTCTCTGCCACTTGTGTTCCCTCATGAATTGTTGTTCTTATCTTCCTGACACCATGCCCCTGAAACAAACAGACCATGGCACAATGAGAATTAGAAAAAAAATAGAAAGAAAGAAAGAAAGGAAACAAAGTGTGATCTGTGTGTGCGTGCGCGTGTGCCCCTGAAAACCGTGTGTGCGTGTGTGTGTGTATGGAGGATTATCTGTGTACAGTACGGTTGCTTGGTGTTTTGGCGTGTATATACTTCTGGGTATATCCAGGTGTGTACTGTACACGAGCTCTTGCAGGTAGAAGTGGAAAAGCTGAGCCTTCTGATGGCTGATGACAGTGTGACAGGTCAAAGTGGGGTTTATTTTTCTAGGCTTTTATTGTAAATACAGCTCAGGACTACAGAGCATGCAAAATGGGTGTACTTAGAAAGAGAAAACACAGATGGACACCTGGAAGAAAACCGGGAGGGGGGGGGGAGAGAAAAAGTTTGAAAATGTTCTGCTCTGTCAAACAGCTGCGAGTCAGCTCCTCATTCAACTGAGACTTCAGTGCTTTTGGCAGACGCCAGGCTACAGCAGCAGTGATTGGGTTTCAGCTTATTGGGCAATTCTCTGCGAGGTGGGGTATGCACACATCATAAAATCTTTCCTTTAAACACCTTTTATGGGGCTTCTTTTCTAACAGAATGGTTGAATTAATTTTTTCGCGTGTAAAACGGAGCTCATTTGCTCTCAGTTTCCTTCTTCTTCCTGGAGCTACAATGTGGTAGCTTGTCCTAAACACCTTCCCTACTTCAGGTGGCTTGCTCTCTGTTTAAAACATTAGTCTAGAAATCTGGTAGGGCACAGCATGTGCAGGGGGAGTCAATTATTGTCTGCATTTGCCGACATATGCAGACAATAATAGAGTGAATATTTACAGTTCTTTCCCCGCGCCTTGAAGTTCTTGACATTGTAAAATGAAGGACGACTCACACATGGGAAGCTCGGCGGCATTTCAGATGGCTTATAGAGCTGGATGTATGGTGTTGTTTGATCCTACAAAGACTGACGCTGAAATCTGTAAATCATAAATATTGTAAAGCTGTTAGAGTACAGGTTGCTGTTCTGCAAAAGGATGATACGCAAAGAGCTGTGAGCAAAGTTGGAAACTTTGTTAAGCTGAATTATCATAATGTTAAAAAAAAAAATTGCCTCTTGTCCCTCTGAACCGGACAGCGCTAACTTTACTTTCACAATTTACAAGAAAGCAGCTTTTGAGGTGTTACCTGTGCCTGACCTGACTGACCTGCCTGGCTGTAATATGATGAGGCAGCACGCGTTATTGCCTGTTGTGCAATCTGGCCACAAAAGAGACGCGGCAACTCAGGCTTCAAACACCGTCTTGAATAACAAGCCGCGCAAAAGGGGAAAAATTGCTTGCATTTAGAAAGCCTCTGGAGGTCAATCAGTCATAAAAGAAGCAGAGGAAAATTTGGAGACGAACAAGTCAATGTGTTTGTTTTCAGTCAACGCGTTTGAGTTTGGAAAGCGTTCTGAAAATTCCTCATGTCTGCCGCAAAGAAAGAAAGCACCTGATGCTGTTTCTGCTCCATCTTTAAAGTCTTCTAGAATATGTTTTCTGATGTATCAGTGACTCTCGCCTGTTTCAAAACCACCACCACACCAGCTGGGCCCCCGCTACCAGAATGGGCACAAAATTATTTTATTGCAGAGATTCCCATGAACATTTATTTAACTGTGATTCATGCTTCCCAGAGGATAAAGCCTACAGATGTCATAAACTATATCTAGCAGATGTCGGTTAAAGTAAGTGGTTTTGACTGAAATATTTTGATCTCATGCCATTTGCTAGACACACTTATACCCTCAACAGTATGATTTAATAAAGATGTTTTTATTACATTTGGAAAACATTCGACCTACAAATCATCAGCCTTTCATGTCATTGCCATTGTGAACGTGCTAGCATGCTGATGTTAACATTAAACTCAAAGCAATGCTGTATCTGAGTTCAACTGCAGGTGCTGTCAAAGACAAGTGATATAAAAATGACATAAGTTTAATCTTTTTTAACATGAACAATTTCACAGAACGATACCAATGGAGTGGGATATATATCAGAGGGTTATACGTTCACACAACCACATGCTGGAGTACCTGCTCACTAGCCCCATCCAGATATAAAGCTGTTGTAGCTCATTGGTTTACAGCTTCTCACGGACAGTTCAGGCTCCTGTTGTGCAGAAAACGCTTTAATGTAGTTAAATAAGTCAATCAATAGTGTCCTTTGCTGCCATTTTCTTTACTGATCCTCTTCAAAAATAAAAAATGATGATTTTTGTTAATGCAAATTACTGGATTTTATTGACCTTGGTTACTACAGCTAATCTCTTCTCACGTAGATGTTCAGATAGATGGGAAGTTAACCATAACATGTAAAAACCTCAAAATGAAACATGTTTCTTACAAAAACCGAGCCATAGTGTCTAACAGCTTCAGTTGTTTCAGAATTATAACAACCTACAAGATTTTTTTTCCAAAAAGCTACTAAACAAAAAACTTTTTTCATATCTTGAGCAATAGCTCTCCAGGCTTTCTGGACGTCTTCCAATTTTTTTTGATTTTATTTTGGCAGCTTTTCAGTCGAGTCCTTGTATCTGACCATTTTCAGGGCATTATAAAAAATTATTCAAGTAAAAAAAGAAGCTACCTAAATCAGTGGATGAATAATTGTGAACAATTTTGTTTAGACATAGAGATTACTTAGCAAAGAATCAATTGTAAATTGTATCTTTAGGAACTTTATTATCAGCAGCCTGTCACAAAAATTCTCTAATTAATGAATTGATCAGAAATGATATAGGTAACAAAGTTTGATAGGCATAAAATAGTATTTTGAATAGGATCTGAAAGTCATGTCCTTTAGAGACAAAGACCTGACACAGGACCTGAAAGATGTGTCTGGTCCCTCTGTTGATACATCAACTGTTCGTTGAAACCTCAACAGAAATGGTCTCAGTGGAAGGGTGACTGCCAAAAAGCCATTGTTAATGAAAGGAAACAGGGAGAAAAGGCTGACTTGTAACAAACAGGTAACAGGTCTTATGGACTGATGTAGCCAAATTTTATAATTTTTGCTCCAAATTGTTGTCAGTATGCACAACAGTGAGTGTGTCAGCCATCTGTTAAATGGGGGAGGCTCTGTTATTATTCGGGACTGCATTTCAGCCAGTGGTGTTGGGACTCTTGTTAAAATTGTTGGAATTATGAAGAACCATCAGATTTTGATCCACCATATAATACCATCTGGATTGACAGCAGCTTCATTTTTCAGCTTGACAATGATCCCAAACACACTGCGACTGCAGTAAAAGCATACCTGGATAAAAACACACAGTGGAACAGCAAAGACTGCTCTCTTCAGAGCCTAGACCTAAAGATTATTAAAGCAAACAAAAGGCGGCCAACATCCAGAGAAGAGCTTTGAATGTCCTTCAAGAACCCTGGAGAATTATTCCTGAAGACTAATTAAAGAAATGACAAAAAAGCTGCCTAAGAGAGTCCAAGCTGTGTTGAAGAATAAAGGTGGTTATTCCAAATATTGACTTTAAAGTCAAAACCTCTTTCCAATTCAGCTCTGTTTTTGCCTTATATGCTGTATTTCCATATAAATTTGGGCATGGCAATAAATTGCTGCACCTATTTCCCATTTTCCTAGTAAAACATAAAGAAATAAGAGGTGGCTCAAGACTTTTGCATAGCACTGTAACTTGGAAGCCCCTGATTTGGAGCTCTATAGAAGGTAGATGGAGGCAGCAAACATAAAACTTGCTTTTGAATGTTTCTTATTGGTCATGACCGAGGGAAACTGGAAACATTAAAAGCCTTTTTTCCAAACTAGTGTGATTAGCACACGCTCTCAGGTACTTTCCCTACCCATGGCCAGGCGCTTTTAGAGGCGGGTAAATAGAAAGCAGATGCTGGCTGAAACACAGGAAGTCTTTTAAAGGTTTGGATCTAACTCTTTGTGACATACTGTGTCGATGCAGAGGGCCAGATGGGAAGGCTGTGTGCTTTTGTTCCGAGAATGATAGGAGGTGTTGTTGGTGACATTGCAAATATCTTCACCTGTGTCCAATATAAGATTGAACTTTTTGTTGAGAGCTTTCTGCTGCAAACAAGCCGTGACCAGAACAAGGCCTTTGCACAAAAGGAAAGCTTGAATGATTAGTTCTGCTTGGAGGAGGGATTACTGTGGATATACTTCAAGTTATTAAAATATGCATGTAAGGTTTTAAATGTTTATTAAACATATTCTCTAGGAGAAATGACTCGTGCGATTTTCCTTCTTGGGCTGGATACCCATTGTGTGAATGTGTGTGTGCAATATCTATATCAGTGTCATCTTTTTTTGTCTACCGATGTCTGTTTGCCACCACAAAGTTTGACTTCATCTTTCGTTGGTGAGGAGGTCACATTATGCCTTGGGTGTGCTTCACTAGCCACAGAGATCTGTGTTATCATCAAACAGAGATACAGATTGTTCTCATTTAACTTTGCATGGGAGAGGCTTGGCAGAAAGCAGCAGAGGCCTCTTCAAACAAAAAGGTCATTTAATTCAATGCAATTGGAAACATTTGACAAACAACCTGTGTGCAAGTGGTGAGTTGGTTGAAAATGTAATAAATGTTTTTGTTGTCAATATTGTATACTTTTTTTGCAGCGTGCATGCAACAAAACAGATCTTAGTCCACTTTGAGGATCTTCCTGGTGATATAATTCCGGAAATTATTATTTTTCAATATTTTTTAATGTGCCTTTGAATCGCCGAAGTCTAAAAACATGTGTCTTCCAGAACCTTTTTTTAAAAATAATTTTATGCTTCTAATAATCAGTGACAGCTGCCTCAGTGTGATTCCTGCTAGATTGAATCCAACTTTTTTTTTTCATTAAAGAAAATATGTTGAAAGAAAGATTAGTGAAGATTAATGAAGTCATAGCTGTCCAAAAATCACTATAAAACAAGAACATGCCAAGAAATGGAAACAACACAGGAATTAGCTAATGGACTGAATTTGACAGTTGCACTCACTATGGTGGCTTGATCACTAAGTTATGAAGTGTGTAACTGTGACGGCTCTGTTTCAAATTCAGGCAAGACTGTCAGTCTTGTCACATTTTCTGTTTTTCTCTCCAAACTGCTGCAGTGTCAAATGTAGGCAAAAATGCCTTGTAAACACTAATAACCAGCAAAATAAGCATGTCCATGGCATTATATGGGATATACTTGTTTGCTCATACTGGCTGTAATTATTATAACAGTTGAACCATTGCAAGAAAACCAGATAACTTTAAACGTTTAAAGGAGCAGGGAGAGAATTTCTTAAAAAAGGATGACCAGAAACGATGGAACAGAGGCCAAGATCCCCGCACATTTAAAAACTTTTATGGGTGTAACTGCCAAGCAATGCTAGGCCAATCATTTCTATTAAACTGTTAAATACTATAAAATATTTACATTCACTCAACTTCCTAGCCGTGCAGGGATTTGTATGATAGGGTTGCTGTCCAAAATACTGTCAAAACTGTCACATTTCAAGCTTCTGAAAAACTCTGAGGGGGGCCCTTTCAATTTTGTTTCTACTTTTTCCTTATTATTCTCCTGCATCATATGTATCCATGATGTTTCAATTTAGTTTTATTTATATTGTGCAAGTTCACTTCAGCAGTTGCCTCAAGGTACTTTATATTATAAGGTAAAGCTCAAAAAGGATTAGAGAGAGCACCGATGATCATACAGTCTGCTTTGAGCAAGGAGTTGGCGATGGAAGGAAGGAAGAACTTTGTTTTACCAGTGACAAACTTCCAACATTACCAGGTTCAAGGAGGGCAACCACCTGCTGTTAGAGTTTTAGGAGTGAGGGGGAAAGAGAGAAATGAATATAGGTCATCAAAAAAAACCCAAAATAGAATCCACAGGAGTAAGTGGACATCAAGTAAGTGATGAATGTGAATTTCTGCGCAAACATAGCTTAAAACCGTCCTTTCCTCTCCTGAGTTAAATGAACAACTCCCCTGTAAAACTGAATTTGTGTTGGTTTACGCAGAATGAACCATAAAAAACACAATTCGATGTAATTAGACTGTATCACTGCCCAAAATAAAAGACCGCAACAGTACGCTACTTCTAAAGACGTTTTTGCATTTAGATTGGGATGCCATTATCCTACTTTTTCACATGCACATGCTCGGATGGTGTGATAACAAATGAACAGCGGGATCCTTCTGTGATTGCAGTTCTGTGTGTGTCAATGTGAGAGAGTGGTTGAAGTTTTAAGTAGTGGTGGTGTGGTTTGCGGACAGCTGGCACACGCTCTCTGCTCTGAGTCACTGAAAGGGAAACCCTGATGGTGACGAGCTGAGCATTTACATCAATTAGCCACAACATTTAGACCTCTGATAGGTGAAACAATGCAATGCCTTCTGGGAAAGGTCAAGTCCTGGCAACCATGTGGATTTTACACCTACACATTGTTACAAAGCAAGCACACTCCACCGTATGATGCATAACGCAACCTACAGGACACAACGGATCTGGTGTTTAGCCGATAGCACAAAGGGGACCTAGGCACAAGTCAACAGATGGTTTTAATGTCATGACCGATTGGTGTAAATCTCCATTTTGCGATACTACAATGTTTTGATGTGCATTTTTGTGCCTGCATGTTACACATTTGTCTCCTGACATGACTGTAACCATACGCTGCATTTAGCAGCGTTTCCTCTGGGAAATGTCAGGAGGTTCATTTAATTGAGTGGAAAAGCTGGTTCAGGCAGTATTATATTTATGTTTTACTGACAGGTGAGCCCAGCAGGAGTTCACCTTTTGTTGGGGAATGAGTCTTTTAACGGATATTCCTGTCCAACTGCTTCACGACTTCCAGCAGGAGAAAACAGCTACAACAAAGTGTTTGCAAAATACTGACCAACATGTGCTGCTCTGTTTGTGGTGCAGCTGAACCTTCCAACAATACTAATACATTGTAGAAATATAGAAGCAGTTGTTCTCCAGGGGGTGTGAAGGTCTTTCAATGTGTGTGTGTGTGTGTGTGTGTGTCTGTCTTCTTTTTTTCTTCACATATTTCAATATGGTGTGCGATGAACCTGACAAGTGGATTACAAAAAAGTGTCAGGCATAAAAAACTATCTACAACATCTAAAAAAGTACAACAGAGACCTGACACAAGACATGAGAGATGCATCTGGCAACCTTCAGTTGATTCAGCTACTTTTTACTGAAATGATCTCAGGGGAAGAGTGGCTGTCAAGAAACCTTATAAAGGAATGGGAACAGGGAGAAAATGCTGAGGTATGCTAAATTACACAAAAACGGGTCTGAAAATCAGTAGCAACAGGTCTTGTGGAGTGATGAATCCGGTTGGGGCTCCATTTCAGCAAGTGGTTTTGGGGATTTTGTCAGAACTGATCAAATTATGATCGATCTAGAAGTTGTCTGATTAACATGACTTCATTTTTCAAGCTTCATTTTCATGACAATCCCTGTTGACTGATTTCTGCATGTTGACTGACAGGTTCAGCCAAGCTCTTGAATCAGTAGTTTTAGCCATGCAAGTATTTCTTAAAGAACATTTTAGTGAGTTTCCACAGAAGAGTGAAAATGTCTGCTTTTGGTAGGCAAACCAACCTAAATGAGAAGTCTGGACTTCTGTGCAACACACTGTGCAAAGTGCATTCTGAAAGCACTTACTTTTGGTGTTTACTTTAGTTTTCACTACGGGTTAGAAAAAGATCAGGATTGGGGTTATTGTATACTCTTTCACAAGGGGTTTCATATGTTAGGAAAATCCACATTCTTGGTTAAGCATCTATAGAACACCATCTCAATGGCATGGACACCATTGCGTATTTTATGTGCATTTAATTACATTTTCATTTGCAGTAGTGTAGCTTCACAATACAGTCATAGATCACAATAAGAGCGATGACCTTTGGGGTTATTTCATTGGGTAGAACACACCAAATGAGACGGGTATTTCATTATTTGTTTACTCTTTAATGTTTAATCTAACCACCGCAGTGAGCAAAAGAATTGGGGATCTATGAAAAAGGAAGCCGCATGAAAGTACAAGCACATTGCTGATGAACCATAAAGATTCACCAGCAACAGTTTTTTTCTCTATGTCAAAGCAATGCTATATAACTAAGAAGTGCTTCTTTGAAGAGCTTGTTGCTTAAACTCTAAAAATCACCCCGAACTGTGACGCAGTTTTTGTTGAGCAACTGGCAGACATATGGACCTCCACACCCTTAACACTGCAATCTGTCCAATTCCAGTTAACCGCAGAGAGGTCAAAGTGAGGGCGCAGAGCGCCAAAAGACAGAGCCTGCTGCTTTCTCACTTATCATCTTTGCAAATACACCCACCATTTTCCGTTACAGTGCGATTTAAAACCATTGTGTGGGAATGAGAATTTAGTGGTTGCAATAATGTCATTAGATGATTTGCAGCTCAAGTAAGTGTGCGGCGTGGTCCCCCCCCATTCTTGCAGTGTGGAACTGTTGTGCTGGGATTCACAGGGGAGCTGTTTACTGTGGCACCACTCATTCCACCCATTGTTTCTGCACTCTTAATGACAGACTCAGCCACAATGTAAAATCAAAATGGATACTCTGTGCCAATGTGATATGCATGCAAACGGCAAGTTCATGGGGGCAGAGGTGAGGAATGGGACTCGAAGAGGATTAAACAAGTTATAAAAGCGGAGTGACTCACAGTTGGATAGATTTAGAAGGATTTTGTATTACATTTAACATGCCCTATAAATGTTATGAAGAGAAATCCACACAGCTTTACACTGTTTCATTTTTCCATAATTCACAAAACCTTTTCCCCCTGCTTTATTTCATTAAACGTGTGGCAACAGATGTCTATTTTCTTCCACTGAGTGATTATTATAATTACCCAGAGCACTGATGTCTGGATTGTCCATGTAATCGGCTCTGTTCAGTCTCTGGGATATTTATAAGTGAATCAGTCAGCACATCTGCAAATTAATGAGGCTTGCTGTGCACAATTTCATGGTGTGCTCGCACATGTAGACAATCCAGATTGATTTCGAATGAAAATTTGTCATAGATGATGATGGAGCGCTTTGCCTTGGAGCAAACATTACTGACGTATCTATATATTGCTCAGAAGTGTGAGACAAATTGTCAAACTTGGCACATGTCTTTGTGTTATTATGCTTAAAAGCTGAGCTGCTCTAGTGACAATTAATGTTTCATTTCAGTTTTCATGCTGTCACTCTACGTACGGAGTAATAACTACATTTTAATCACAGTCTTATTTGCCTGTCATGCCAAGGCCAAGTAATGTAGTTTGAGGTAAGATGTTCGGTGGGAAGTTCCTTTATTTTAGGGCTGTTAAAACTACTTGTATGACAGGCAGGTTTTCCCCACAGGGCTAGTCAGTTACCCAGTCCAGTAACTGCTGATGGTCCACCAAAGCTTACAGAAAACTTCAGTTCAGTTTTGCTTATGTAGCGCTAAAACAACAGTTACCTCAAGGTGCTTTAGATTGTGAGGTAAGGCCTTACAACAATACAGAGAAAAGCCCAACAATCTGACAACCCCCTATGAGAAAGCACTTGGTGACAGTGGTAAGGAACAACTCCCTTTTAACAGGAAGAAACCACCAACAGAACCTGGCTCAGCAACAGGACCAAAGATACAATACAGACATTAATAATAACTGCTCAATGTAAAGTGGTATATAAACACAGTGAGTGAAAAAAGGTGAAAGAAGAAGAAACACTCCTCTCTGGATTCCCCCAGCAGCCTAGGCCTATTGCAGTGAAATAAGGTAGGGTTCAGGGTCACCTGATCCAGTCTGGTCTCATCTTAAAGTAGAGAGGGTGTCTGTCTTCTAAATCCAAACTAAGAGCTGGTTTCAATAAAGAGAGACCTGAAAGCCAAAGGCCCTGCCTCCCATTCTACTTTTAAATATTCTAGTTAGAGAGTGAAATACTCCATTGGGGTGATAAAGTATTACAAGGTCTTTAAGATAAGATGGGACCTGATTATTCAAAACCTTGTATGCGAGGAGAAGATTTTTAAATCTGATTCTGAATTTTGCAGAGAACCAATAAAATGTAGCCTGTATGAGAGAAAAATGCTCTCTGTTTCTAGTACCTCTCTGTACTCTTGATGCAGCATTCTGGATCAAATGAAGGCTTTTTAGGGAGCTTTTAGAACAGCCTCATAATAATGAATTACAATAGTCCAGCCTAGAAGTAATAAATTAATGAACTAGCTTTTTAGCATCACTCTGAGCCAGGATGTTTCTGTCTGATTTGTAAAACCGCTTTCAGTGACCATCTGTCCTATCCTTCCTGTCACATCAGCACTCAGTTTTCAGTTTTAAGGCAGACAGTGTCGATGTCAGAGCCTGGGAGGAGTTGGCAAAGCTAGCTAGCCAGATAAAGGCTTGTGCCACGGCCTGTACAAATAAACAAGGGAACGACATGGGTCGCCTAGCTCTGAGTGAATTAAGAGTGCCCCAACTCACAATGTCGATAAGCCAAACCTCTGTTGCTCAGCTCTTGCTTCTGTTTTCTTAACTAATGCTTTCCTCACTCTCTTCCCCGGCTTGCTTAATCAGTTTAAGATCTGTGTTGGAGCTACTAACCATTCAGGAACAAAAATGTCAAAGCAAATGATCTGAATAGCCGATTCACACATCCCATGTGTATTTTCTGACCACATAAGTGTGTTGGATATCAGTGTGTTCACTATAGCTTTCTTTGTGTTTGTCGGCTATGCTGTCATTTTATTTGCCAGCATAAAATTTGCAAGACAAGCTGATGACACATTGACTTAACATAAAAAGTTAAGCAGCCTTTTGTCTTTCTTCAACTATAGACGTTATGCAGTTTTGTGGATTTCAGTTTCCATATTAGGTTTACGTCAAAGCTTGTATATAAAAAAATTATATATATTGAATTTTCAAATGGCAACAAGGCAATCCAACTCTTCAACCATATCAGGGCATAATACATATAACCCCCCCCCTGTCTCTCTCTACATATGTAATTTATCTCTTTTACACTTTTTCTTATAACCTAAGCTATGATCTATCCTTGTATGTCGGCTTTTCCCAAAAATATATCAATCTGACTACAAATCAGTTCTATGAAATCCAGCATCGAGAAGCCATGTGTCAAAACACTAAGAAGTGGTGTGATCAAAGATTACTATGGTTTAATATGAATATGACTCCACCTTTTCCTGCTATCAACCAGGAAATTTTTTTTACAGTATAAATAGCCAGGAAATAATCTATATTTATGTTGTAACTGTGAATTCATTCTAGGATTGAAAATACTTCAAGGGTCTGAAATTAAGGACTCATTCATAAAGGCTTTGATTACCCTGGCTGAATGTGAGGGGGAAACAGGTTTCTGTAGTAGATTGATCTAGCTTTTAGCCCTGCGACAGTCTGGCAACCTGTCCAGGGATTACCCCGCCTTCTGTCTTGGGATGGATCCATCAACTTCTCACACTAAGAGTTACAGAAGGCTTCAGATGCATTCCTTGTATATTAACATCATGAGCTTTTAATCATTGAAGGTGGCAGGGCCTTACTACATTTTGTTGGGGAATTTAGCCCCTTACAATTCCAGTTTACAAACCAAAGTGGATTTCCTCTTTGTTGTTGATAGAGTTGAGACTGAACCATATGGGTCCAGTACAAAAGAAATCTGAATAGGTTTGTCTTTGGCAGGTACGCATGACAAAAAACACAAACAAAACAAGAAGATAAGTCTGTTCCGGAAGGTTAATCGCTTAGGGATATTGTTTTGTAAAGACAGTGGCTGCAGCAGGGTCATCAGAACTGTGTGACATTCTGACTGGTGCGGCTATTCTCAGTATTGCTGGGTGGAGAAGACCAAACGTAACCTCTGGGGAAAAATGAAGAGGAACATGGAACAGTAGACATACAAAAGACTTTTCAGTTTGCTGCAGCAATGAATTTCAGACTGGTGGCAGACATAGTGTACTCTTGCAGTAAAATGCCACGGTGGGCTGCCTTCCCTGGATTTCTCACAAAGGTGCATGTGCATGGTCTAGCACGGGGTTCTCCTCCACACCAAGTAGGTCTTGGGAAATAAAGTGAGTGGGTTGGGGCTCCTCCAGTCC
Organism: Aulonocara stuartgranti; assembly: GCF_965226115.1. NCBI lineage: Eukaryota > Metazoa > Chordata > Actinopteri > Cichliformes > Cichlidae > Aulonocara > Aulonocara stuartgranti. The sequence goes on along the minus strand of NC_138951.1, from coordinate 6,117,097 downwards.
TTCTGGTACAAGCATATATGTATTATATCTTGGCCTCCAGATCCTGGCACTGTTCATCCAGCGCGAGGATTTGGAGGCTGCTTACCCAAGTTCTCTCACTTGCTCAAGCTTTTCCACTTTTATCTTGCAAGTTCATGTGCATTGACCTTGCACTCAAGTGGTTCAACTGAATTGTACAGCTCATGTCTCACTGATGCTATTTCGGAATGTAGGCTCATAGACAGGGCATTAATTTTCCCAAATACATTGCTCTTCAAAGAGTCAGTCATGATTTGACGCAGCACAGCAGTGAGGATAGCTTCATGAGAGTGAGAGCGACTATGTTGTTGGCTCAACAGGTTGCGATGCTTTGCAGCCTCCTCTCAAGCATTCTGGTTTAGATCGGAATTTGACATTTTGTGTCAAGGTAAATAGAAGTTCCACTGAAGAGTTATATTAAAGTTAACGTATTAAGAGTAAGTTTTTTAAAATCACATCCTCTCGGGGCTGCACAGAAGCATGTCTGTTCTCCACGGTATGTGCCGCCAAGCTTTTTTTAAGCTGTCAAACTAACATTATAATTTATAAGTACATTTTTGGAAAGCGGGACAAGGGTTAACTTTATGAAATGATACATTACAGCCATGTCTTTCTTGCACAATATAAATAATGATTCAAGTAATCACTAGAGCAAACAACTTGTCCTGGAAATAATCCAACTGATCCTCTTCTTTTTGAACCCCTCTCTGTTTTTTCATGACTTTCATTCCAAGTGGATGGTTTGCAGATGTTTCCTTGCTAAGACTCATCAGTGAAAACTCAACATTTGTAGCAGGGACTTGGATTACATTCTTGGTTTTTCTCATTGTGAGATGGAACTAAATGTAGATAAAAGAAGGAGTGTTATTCTATGATTAGAGCCTGAGTAGCTCCTTAATTACCCCCCCCCCCCCCCCCCCCCCGCCTCCACACACACACACACACACACACACACACACACACACACACACGACAACTCCCTCCTCCTTCCAGATCAGTCATCAGTCGTCTGGTCTCTCTGGCCAGCATCACGTAGACCACAGGCCTTTGGTCTCCATTAGTCCCCCCTATCCTCATAGAGTATCTCTGAGTCCACTAGTTAAAACACCCATACGGGTTCCGTTCTGCATTAGTTTTGCCTGGCATCTGGCTTCAGCTGTGTATTTGTGCCATTGCCCTTCAACACTCCATGATTATTGAGCTGCACTGAGTTTCCAGTCCTTTGATGCTCAGCAAGGTCTCCTGCTAGAGAAAGGATAGACTTATTACTCTCCATTTGAGAGTTGTTTTCTTTACCCTGAGCTAGAAGGAGGCACAAATGCTGGTTGTTGGACTGGTTAGTACAAACTTATATATACCCAGGAGGTAAATTTGTGTTTGTCATACTTTCATGGTCCAAGCCACTGAGTCAGAGAAAACAAAGCTTGGGGGAAATGAGTTAGTCAGGTCCTGTTCCTGTTGTCAATATTGTCACCATGACCACCAAGAAGCAAGCAGGAACATGGACATGACTTCATTACCATTGTACAGGGATGACGTCCTCCGTTTGACAGGATTTTGGCCTCCTTCTACCTTCCGTATAGTTTATACTTCACTTTCTATCAGTCAGGGTTTCAAATTTGATGCTGTTTGTGCTCATACAGGCAGGTTCATATTGGAAGTTTGGTAATACAAACTTCAAATATGTCAAGAACACAGGTAAGATTTGCTTTTAATTTAATTTTAACAGTTATGACAAATAGATACACAATAATTTAACAACATACACTTAACAGTGGTATAAAAAGTATTGTACATAAATGTATTTATCCATCCATCCATCCATCCATCCATCCATCCATCCATCCATCCATCCATCCATCCATCCATCCATCCATCCATCCATCTTCTTCTGCTTTATCCGGGGCCGGGTCGCGTGGGCAGCAGCCTAAGCAGAGAAGCCAAGACCTCCCTCTCCCCAGCCACCTCCTCCAGCTTATCTGGGGGAACACCAAGGCGTTCCCAGGCCAAGTGAGAGATATAATCTCTCCAGCGTGTCCTGGGTCTGCCCCGGGGCCTCCTCCCGGTGGGCAGAACTCCTCACCCTATCTCTAAGGGAGAGGCCAGCCACCATTTGGACGAAGCTCATTTCCGCCGCTTGTATCCGCGATCTCGTTCTTTCGGTCACTACCCACAGCTCGTGGCCATAGGTGAGGGTAGGGACGTAGATGGACTGGTAAATTGAGAGCTTCGCTTTTACACTCAGCTCCCTCTTCACCATGACGGACCGGTGCAGCGCCCACATCACTGCAGCTGCAGCCCCAATCCGTATGTCGATCTCCGGCTCCCTTCTCCCATCACTCGCGAACAAGACCCCGAGATACTTAAGCTCCTCCACTTGGGGCAGGAACTCATCCCTGACCCGGAGTGGGCAGTCCACCCTTTTCCGGCTGATAAAACAGTTGTGTCTTTCTATATTCTGACTTTCCAATTGCCTGCTGAGCACTTCTGGGAGCTGTCTGAAAATTTAAAACATGGAGAAGGAGAGAAACAACTCTTGATATGAATCATATCACATCATCTGTCAAACATGATGGTGGCAATATTATGGCATCGGCATGTATAGTTACCCATGAATCAGGTTCACTAGTGTTTGTGACATGCTGATACTATTTCTACATATCTAGAAAAGTAATGTCAAGTCTGGTTCAGAGATGGTCAGATTATCTGTTTTATTTACATGTATTCATTTGTATTTTAAACATCAGTTTAAAACAGAAGTTTTGAAAGTCTACATAATTCTATATATTCCTATACCTTAATTTGGACTCTTTAGTGTCTTGGCCAGGTAATAACTAAGAACCTCAAGGTACTTTATATTGTGAGGTAAAGACCCCAATAATCGAACAACCCCCTTTCAGCAAGCACTTGGTAACACAGGAAAGGAAACACTCCTTTTCAGCAGGAAGAAACCTCCAAAAGGGCCTGGCTTAAAGAGGGGCAAACATCTACTACGATGTGTTAGGCGTGATGGAAGGAAATTATTATTATTATTATTTTTTTTGTTTTAGCTAAACATTAATTAATTATTTAATGATGCATGTAGTTATTTGATTTTGGCACACTTGGTGTGCCCCCATGCTTATGGATGGATGGATGGATGGATTGTCACAGAACGTTAAGCAACCAGTTCTTCCCCAATTTGCCAGTGCCAGCAGGATTGTTATTCAGGTGGAAAAACCTCTATGTATTTGGTATCAAGCACTGTAACAGTTTAGTCTTCTAGTTTTGGTAATTCTAAGTTTCCAAGAATGCAATACCCTGTTGATAGCATTGAATAGAACCCTTTCAGATATAATCTTCCTTTTGTTTATTTATTTAAATGCTACAGGTGCAAATTGAATCATTTACTACATTTCTAACATTGAGATTAACAAGGAGTCCTTTTACTTAAACTGTAATTTCACAGATCCTATGAGAGAGCACAGAGTATTTAGTCATAGTTTAGCTGAAATGCAAATGTGAACTAGATACTACAATTGGTGTCCAACCACTTTTTCTGACGTGCTTCCAACTGAACAAATAGGACCAGCCAGTGTTCACAAATGTGCATATTCTAATTGTTCAATTATATAACAACAGTGTCTGTGATTGTTGTGAGTACTGGCTATATCTCTGTTGGTCAAAATAGCCCAGCAACCAATCAGAAAGCTCTCGGTATCTTTTTCCATCCTTGGAAATCTGCTGAGTGACAGTGGCCATGGCAACAGCCTGGCTCTCCATGGTTCTTTTGCACCCCTGCTGTGCAGCGTTTGATGGCAGTTAAATGTGTTGTGGAGTAATTGGGCTGTGGACCGGATGAGATATGTCCCCTAAGGTGTGACAGAATGTGAGAAATGGAGCAGGTGGTGGAAGCCCAGAGGCTCTCCCATACCCATCGCAACATTCAGCCAATGGTTGTTTCCTTAACAGGTGTAAGTCATTCCACTCTGTCATCCTGTCTGTGTGACAGCATGGACTGTGAACACGACTGATGAAATTAAGTTATACAGTTAGATATGGGTGTTATGATATACTGCAGCACAAGACGCTGCAATAGAAAGAATTGTGACAAAAGTACAACATCAAACAACTCTTAAGTCAGACAATGTTTTTTCTTGAAGACATATAAGAAAACTTTGGGTAAATATAAATATTGAATTAAACAAATATTGATTAACATATTGATTGACATTGATGTCAATGTAAAATTACATAATTGGATGTGCAATCATTTATGCTTTATTAAAGATTGAGAGATTTTGGAGAAATCTTTGTAAGTGAGGAAAAAGACCAAAAGCCAGTTTTGAACATTTGTGACCTTCAGAGCCATAGTTGGCACTGCATTAAGAAAAGATATGATTCTGTGCACATCTGTGGAAACGCCTTTAACGTTAAGTGACATGTACAGATTTTGGAGCAACATAATGCACCATTCAGGGAAGGCTTGCATTTTAATAAAACTGTATAACCAACTGTAAAACCTATGATAACCAGGAGTTAAAGTGGACTACGGAGGGGCCTTTTGGGCACCTTGAATTAATGAGTAAGCAAATCTGATAGCCAGTTTAATACATGATGCTCTCAGGTTGTTGTGTGTCGACCCCAGTGTTTCTTCCAGCTGATTGCATAGAGATGCTTGCTCACTAACTGTTCTCTCACTAAGAAAGTAATGTTATCCCATTGCCCACTTATACCCTCAGCACAACCTTTTTTCCTTCTTGTGACTGTGATACGTTAATGCTGCAGATGTCAATAAAGCTGTCACAGAATTAGCATTTCGCTGAGGACTCTGGCTAGCAGTAAAGAAGATTATTGACCATTAATGGAGAATTTTTAATTGATGCTTATACTTTTCAAGGCAATTTCAAATGCTTCAAAGAGCTCAACAAATAATACCAAACACAAACTGCAATTTAGACCATAATGTCAAGCTAAAGTTACAGAGGCTGTATTTCCAAAGCAAGAAAAATACATTCATATGTGATGGTGAGGATGGAGGAAAGATGTAAAAAGGAGTTACCAGGAGAAATAGATGACAGATTATTTTTAAAGGTGAGGACTGCTCAGTCACATTGACAAACAGGAAATTGCTTAATCATATATTTGTGTCTGATTTTCTTATCAAGTTGTGAAATACTTGAAAAACAATTTGATGTGTAATGATGTTGCATGAAAGTACTAGGCAGTTTAATATAGTTTAGTGGAGACTACACTGATTAGTTTACAGTATTGTGATGAAGTTTACACTAACGTATTGTGTTGGACTGTTTACATCTAGGGTACTGTTATTAGGTTGTCTCAATGTTAGCAGACATTTATATTTATGGTAGTGATATGTTAATTTAATTAACTCACTGAATTCTACTTTTTATACTAGCTTTATAGTATCAAACAGTTGAATATTAGCCATATAGCTTGCATAACATCTGCATATATCTTATTAAATAGATTTGGCTAAATTTACAGTGATGCACTGTGATCGACTTGTGCAGAGCCGCTGTGGTGTTTATGGTCAATTGTAGATTATGTCAAAGGTAAGACACATCCATTTAAATTGAAACTGATTTGTTTGCTTGCTTCTTGCTGAATTCAGTTAAATTCATACAGAGCAGAAAACCTCTGAGCAGCAGCAGCAGAGGTCAGCTGATCACGCACTTCAACCAAAGTCAATAAATCTACTGAAGCTCACAATAGGAAGTTTTACATGTCTTACTTTTGAATAATGGTTTTGCCGACACATACATATCATGAGTTCTCCACTTATTAAATCCCACTTTCACCCATGATTATAACACCATGAGGCCAGTGTAAAAGAAAGAGAATGAAACTCTGGCCCACCTGCAGGCCAGACCTGATGGACACTGATAAAATTTAGTGCAATAAAACAATAACACAAAAGATGTAGGTCCTTAAAAATTTAAGCATCTGAAATATATTGAATAAGACTGGGGCTATGGTTTGCAAAACTACAGCTACCAATATCTTCATTTTAGCAAAAAAGTTGTTTAGGAATTCTTGTCCATGTTGTCTCGGAAAGCTGAAAACAATCTGTTTGTACATTATAGATGCTGTGAGAGATCATACAGATTTTAGTTCTGTACAGTCGCTGCCTCTTATTATTAATATTTGTCTTTTTTATTTTATCAGTGAGCTCTGCGTTGTAGACTATCTCTATTCTTATGACTGTGGCTGTCATAAGAACAGTTTATATATATGAATTAAAGTCCCGCTGGAGATCACAAGTCACTCACGCCAACTTCTATGCAGCACATATGTTGCGCTTAGCATCTTTTGCTTTTCCCAAATTGCTCATGTGATCCAACTTGAGCGATCCAAATGGATCTGCATTTCCTGCACCCTGGCATGTGAAGAGCGCTGTAACTGAGTAGCATAAGTCTATCAGTGTGTGCAGAGACGACATCAGATGCATGCAATGTGAAAGGAATGAGCTGTCACATTACACTTGTACCAACATCCATGAACAGCTCCAGGACCATGCCAAACATGATCAGGTGTCGCAGTGGCAGCAGAGCCCAGCCAGGTGCATGACATCATCGAGTATCACAGCCCAGATGGGTGATGCCAGCCGGGCTGCCATGCAACACAGCAGGAAGTGGGAAAGAAGGAGGGCAAGACCGAGACCGTTTTAGAATGTTTTTATCTTATTTTGTTTTTGTAGCTCAGCAAAACCGTCATTTTCTGAATTTCTTTTTCTACGTAAACATTTAATATTTTAGACCCCTGTGTTTTAGAAAAGTTCATTCTCTGTAAAAATTACACTATTGATTCCTATGAAAGGTTATTCTGTAGATTTGACTGTCCTTCATACGAATCACATAAGCCTCACCTTAGATTTCTTTTAAATGAGGTCTGGTTAAGAAAGCTGGTTGACATCAGGACATTTTCTTTTTATTTGGAAGATGGAGAAATTCACTTTTTGGATCCTAAAATTAGATAAAATAAGGAAAGAATCTTTTGCAACCTGTGCTGTAAGGCAGTTGTTGCCTTTTCTTGGCATTAAACAGCGAGGAATCAAAAAATGCTGGAGACTATCCCAAAAAGGGTCAGTGGCAGCAGCATCGTCATAATTGTGACACATTCTCCTCATGCTTTCACACTAAACGATACTGTAGGCATACAAAGGTTTTACTTAAACCTGTGGAAGTCTGAACCCAAATTAATAACCAAAAGACTTACACTTGGCTTTTCACCATCATTCATAATCAAAAATGCATTTCCATAATGCCCTCAAGGATAAACATAACTACCGGACTGAGTAGGATACAGTGGTGTGAAATTGTACCCTGGTGTAGGACATCTAGCCGGCATAGCAACAACACAGTGCAGTCAGAGGGATTAAGTTGTTTTGAAACCACAGTTGATTGTGCAGCAGATAGTGAGAGGGAGGGAGAAGACCAGATAAGAGTGAGATAACCTCCCACAAAGCTGCATAGCCAAGGGCCTTTCTATACTGGGGAGTGTGTCTGTATTTGTGTGTGTGTGGATACTTTACACAGAGAAGATTTTGTATGAGTACACATGTGCTTACGTATGCGCTTCCATCTGTTTGTATACACTTGGTAATTTGAATCGACTGCGAAACTTGAGCAGGCTCGCACAACACGTGCTTAATTATTCAAGGTGCTTTGGCTGAAAACTCAATCACCTGGAGGATCTGTTCTGCCACCGTGCTCACCACCACTTGCTCCTAAGAGGGGAGAACAACTAGAAAGGGAGACCACTGGGCAGGAAAGAAGATACCACACTTGGTTTCTGTGGTATGTTCCCTTAAACAGCCTGAATGAATAATCCAAAGATGCTATATAATACCAAAGATGCTATTTGTAGACCTCCAAATCTGTAAATTCTCTGTAGACTAATTCTCAGAATCACTAAAAGATTGAGAGGAAATTAGATACTACAGCGTCAGCTTAAAATTTCCAAACGTTTTCTCTCAAAATTAGCGTGTCCCTTATTGGTTGTATGAAAACACATCAACTTCCAGTGTCCACATAATCCCCAACGGTTCTCCGGCAGCTGCCTTGATGTCATCCAACCTAATTTGCAGGGGAAAGCTAATTGTGGGCATGTGACCATCTGGTCCCCAAAAATAGAGTCTTTTCCTGTCCAGTCAGAGGTCCCAATTTTGTTAACAGCATCGGGCAAAGGACACCTGGAAATTAACCCTCTCCCTAAGTATACAATGGGGGCAAAAGGCCTGGCTCTGCAGGGGAAGTCAGACCATGAAAATGGTGATTTGTGGGTGTTGTAGCAATGAAAAGCATCTTCCCAGGGAGCAGAGTTGCTCTATAAGCCTCCAACTGACAGGGAATTACTTGGTTCACTAGAGCAGGATACCAAGGTTGTTCAGTTTCCGTGTGCCATCGAGGACTCCAGGATCACAAAGCCTCATGAGAGCCAGAAAGACCCAGAGCTACTTATTCTGGTTCCTGCCTGCCCAGCCAGCTCCCATGATGAAATTTAGTGGGGAAATGTTGCAAGAGAATTTAGGCTGAGCACATGCTCAGTATAATCATAATAATAAGTATGCCAGGCAATTTGTGGGTTTATTTCCATTTTCTAAGACTGGATCAAAGGTCATGGACAACACTTTATAATAATTATGAGCCACTATCCCATCATGTGATGACCTGTTATTTTATTGGTTTCAGTGAAACAGTGTGTATGGTACAATGATGTAGTGCGTCACGAGAGTCACGTCTAAGCCCACATGAAAGTGTCTGCTGGCAAAAAACGAAACCTCATGTGTCTGAATGGGGCCTTCAACCCCTGAGGTAGCAACGCAAACACTGGTGAGTCTATGATTATCTGGCCAGCTTAATGAATATTCAAACTCAGCAGATTCACAGTGAAGCTAAGTCAGCAGCTGGGGCCTGGGGCCCAGGGCCCACATCCCACAACTGCTTGCTGGAACGGCTGCTATTCAGCTGGATGATGAGATGGCCACTACAGCCAAGCTCACCAACTGTTGCCAGAGCAGGACTGGATTCACGAGCCAGAGACATGTTTAGGTAATCCATCCAATTTTTTTTTTCATGAAATAAAAATATGGTAATATCCATCACAAACACAGCAATGGCCCCAGAACTGTTGTTTTTGTACTGTGTGGTAGTATTTTATGTTGTCAGTTAATTCCTTAATATAGAACGCCAAACTAAGGACTCCATAAAATGTTTATTTCCTTGTTCAGGCATGGTATTAAATTAGATTTAGCAGTTGCTTTAAGATACCAGACATTTCAGGATTCGACATTATTTTCATGCCATTCAACAGTTGGAGCACACAAACAAAAGAACAAACAAACAAACCCTGAAAAACAAAAACTGTTACTAAGCAAAGCCAATCAGCTTCTTCTACATCTCTTGCGAATGAATCAGTATTACCTTGTGTGTTGTTAGAAGTTTTTTTTTTAACCAGAATGTTTTGTCCCTTGAACCTATGGAGACTCTCAGCAAGAGCAAACATTTTCAAAATTTATTTGAATTCTGGGAAGTCTTTTGAGCTTGATTTCAGCATATACACAACAGACTGATAGCCAGGCCTTTATCTGAGAACCAAGATACTGTAGAGATTAGGGAACATCACACTGATAAATGGCAGTTATAAAACCTTATTGTGCTACATTCTTATTATTTTTTTTATTGTATGCAGTTTGTTCAGTGAAATAATAACCGACCATGTAGACATAATGAAACACCTGTCACGTCTCTTACAAATGTATTATAAAATGACAAACTGGACCAACAGCAGTGATCACCCTGTGCTCTAATTGCGATCTGGAAAAACACATTGGCGTGTTTCAACTGCAAACACAAGCCATAAAACAGCTGTTTCTGTTGATCTCTTCTCGTCATAATGGACTTATGGAGATGTTTTGTTTGATTGTGATCCATTAAAATGTTACTGCCCATATGCTCCTTTTCACTCTTGTACAAAATATTGCTTCTTTATTGTACCTTTTTATAGCGAGTGCTTAGTTGGCCACCTTACAATGAACGAGGTGACATATGAAGGATTAAGTAAATGTTATGAAGTCAACTGTCTATCTGTCAAGAATTACAGCTGACATTATATGTTTGTTTGAAATGACCAGAAATGAAGCAAAACTTTCGTGTTTCAAGGGTTGAACAAACCACTGAAACAATAAAGTGGTTAAAGTGGTTTGGTTGTGAGCAACATTCTGTTGACCCACAGCATTGGAACCTTAGCTTTGAGTGGGTTTTGCCTGTGTAAACGAGTTTCCATCCACAGTCCAAAAACGTCAAAATTTGGGAGAATTAGAACTTGAATATAAATGTAAATGTTTTTGTCCAAACTAGATTTCAACTAATGTACACTCCTCCCAGCATGCTTGGTAGTAATGTTACCCAACATTATTGCCTTCGTACGCATCGTGCTGCACTCTGACACCCATTTTTTTGAAAGGCTTTTGCTGTACAATGAAAATCTGATCCTGGAGAAAGGAAAGTCAAAGTGCACTACCCAGCTCAGGGGCTACTGTAGTCAAAGATCAGTAAAACTGAACTTTGACAGCTTTGCACTGTGATGACTGCTAGTTTGGCCAAATGAAAGAGAAGATCTTGCTGGCAACAGGCAGGTAGGACAAAACAGAAGTAAAATTGGTCATGTACACAAGAGGTTTAGAACAGGACTAGGGCCACCGAAAAGTAATATTTTTTAACTCCAGTAATTAATAGTGAGCAATTATTTACTCAACAACACTTGTAAACATTTGTGAGCACAACCCCATAAAACTGGTGATGAGGGGTGGAATGATACTTGAGTTACAGCAAAGAGTTGCAACAAAATTATCAAGGTTATTTTGGAATCATGAAAAAGATGCTACCAGTATTAACCCACTATGCAATGAGCCAACATCTTCCAAGATAACAGTAGCCTACCTGACCTCTGGACAAAATAACCAACATGTGTGAGGAATTGCACAGGACATAACAGATTACTCTTTGTGTTTGTTATCTGACTTTTGTATACAATGCATTAAAGTAGAAAAAGACACTGAAGATGGAAACAAGAGATGGCAGGTCTTCTAATTCAGTTGCTAAAACAGATTTGTTTTCATATTTATTATTATTATTATTATTATTATTATTATTATTATTATTATTATTATTAGTAGTAGTAGTAGTAGTAGTAGTAGTAGTACTACTACTAGTAGTAGTAGAAGTAGTTATCAGTATGTATATGAGCATTTCTGTGCCCTGTAAGATTCTAAGTCATATTACTATCGATATACAGCATCTGTATAACATACAGGAAATAATTGCTTGTCCTTGTCACCTGTTTTATATAATTCTGGATGCATGAAATTGTGGACATGCTTTTTGTTTCTGTTGTAACATTCTGTTTTTCAGTGGAACTAAAGTGTCTCTAGTTTCCCATCTTCATCTAATGATGCAGTTCTCTGACCTAGTACCAAACAAAGCAGTAAATATTCCCTTGTCGTTTGATCCCAAAGAAAAGGAAGAAGCTTTGATCACTCTTCCTGGAAGTCACAGCATATCCAGCTGCACAGACTGAGTGTTTTTTCCTCACTGACAGACATTAAGTAGTATAGAAGTGGTATACAGTACTTCAATCGAAAGAAAAGAGGCCAGTGTCCAACATAGGGTCAATTTACACATCGAATAAGGAGGTCACCTGATCATGCAGTGGTCAGCCCCAGAGACACTGCAGTGTAAACACATATACGCACACACTTTCAGAAAAACATGCTCCACCCCAGAAGAGCAGTAAAGCATCAGATGGCAGAGACAAGAGGATATCCATTAGCAAGTCTCTGCAATTGAAGTGCAGTCGGGCGGCAAAAATTCAATGCAGATAGGACAAGTTTTAAAGCTAAATTAGAATTTCCTTTCCACACATTTAAGGTAGCTACATAAAATTCAAGGCCTGGCTTCTAACGCTGTACGAGTCATCTGTCTGAATACTTCTCATAAATCTTTACATTCCAGCATTAAGAGTGGAGGCTCCACAGATGTTGCCTTTTTATGCCTCCTTACACAACTGGTTCTCTTTAGCGATAAAGCGAGACAAGCCAGAGAGACAGCAAGTAAACTGACTCATCCCGAGCTGTCGCTTTATGCGCTTCAGCTGTCACTGAGGTCCATTTTTTAGAATTCTTGTATTGCTGCTCTACTGTTAGTTTGCACTATTGCAGAATTATTTGGAGAACAAGAGGGTTGCATTTGTGAAAACAAAGACATTCAAATACAAAACCAACTTGTGACTCCCCTGTGGCTTTTGAGGGGGTCACGCTGATCTTATTTCCAGATCGCCAGACCACGCCTCTATTTTTGCTTGTTAACAGTGCAGACCCAGCAGGGATTCAAGTGATACATTACCGTTATAGTATTATAATCTCTTCCATTCACTGTCAGATGATAGCATGGTACTTCCAGGGTTGCACCATTCACACAGTCACTTTTTTCCTTTTTATTTGTCTTTTTCCATCTTATTCTATCGACTGTCCATTTAACTCTGGCCGCCATTATTCTCTTTTCCGTCTTCTTTATTGCTCCCCTCTCCTCTTTCGATCCATCCATCCTCCCCTGCTGTTTGACAGGGCGTGTGTGTTGTTTTTATCCATGTGACATCGGGTCTCTTCCCAGGGCACGTCCCGGGGAACAGCAAGTTCAGCTTGATGGCCCCCCTGGGTCCTGCCCCTTTGTGAGCCACTGTGTTCCTTCTGTAAATTACAACCTGTCCAGTGCAAACACAACACTCATGAGCTAAAACTGAAATATACTTTCCTCGCTGTAGAGCGTAATGTCATATACCACAGTATGCATGTGAGCAAATGCTTACATTGTTTGTGCAGAACTGCACGCTGACATACATTTCAGTACAGTTTTTGCAAAAGTGTGTGGTCTTTGTAGATGCATGTACACACATTAAACCACAAGCGCGCGCACACACACACACACACACACACACACACACACACACACACACACACACACTACATGTTTATTCAGGTATATCCTTCCTGACTTTTCCAGTAAACCTGTAGTCATCATGTGGTTATCGCTTTGTGTGAAAGAAAGAACGAAAGAAAGAGAGACATAAAAGGATTTGAAACTGCCAAAGGTAGTGGTTTCTTTTGTGGATGCATGTCTGCTTTGTTATGTGATACTCTTTGCCAGTTTTAACGGAATGAAAATGAAAAACACAGGGAGTCATGCCAGTGTAATGAAACAGAAAGAGATCTTAAAGTAGTCAGACGGAGAGAAATCGAAAGAGAGATTATTTGTCCAAGGAGAGACAGAGTGGGTGATGGACTGATGGAAAGATTGCCAAAGGCTCTGAGATAGTGGCACTATAATTAATAGGTTGTAAAAGGAGACGAGCATGCAGTTTGCAGGACGGCAGCCCTTATGGCTCCCCATCAAAGGTAAATACAGCCACGCTGAAATAAAGGTGGAGTTCTCCTCTTTGATTTTATACCTGACATTAAAGTAGTAAGTATAACATGTTCATGGTAAGAGGAACCAGCTCATACTAGTGAAACTTTTGAATCTGTTCTAGATTGTTGCCTAACGGGAATGTTACATAAGCTTGTATCTGGAACAACAAACATGAAGATGGTTGGTTGTCCGCAATATATACTTTCCATTACATTCAGATCCTTGCTAATAAACAAACACACAAAACACACATAAGTAGGCAGAACAGCAGGCCTGCAGTTTATCTGTGGTGCTGCCAGAGTATTTTATGCCTCTTGTATGACTTTTGGCAGCTTTACTGCTGCTTAGTAAACATCCACAGTCTATTACGTGGCTCAAGAGTTGGCAGTTCGTCTTGTAAGCGGAAGGTTGCAGATTCGAGCCCCGGCTCGGACAGTCTCGGTCGTTGTGTCCTTGGGCAAGACACTTCATCTACCGCCTACTGGTGATGGTCAGAGGGGCCGATGGCGCGATATGGCAGCCTTGCTTCTGTCAGTCTGCCCCAGGGCAGCTGTGGCTACAACTGTAGCTTGCCTCCACCACTGTGTGAATGTGAGAGTGAATGAATAGTGGAATTGTAAAGAGTTTTGAGGGTCTTGAAAAGCGCTACATAAATGCAATCCATTATTACCTGCAACTCACTCCAATTATATTTCTATCCACTACAACTGCTTGTCACCAGAGAGCACAGACATTGCCCCAACTATCAGTGTATTTGCATCTTTTAGATTGCTTTTCTCAGTATGTCCAGTTTCATTTCTTTTTTAAAAAAGATTTATTGTGGGACTTTTGTTTATTCAACAATTCAGCAGTGAAAAGCTGACAGGAAAGACATGCAGCAAAGGGCCCCCTGCCTGACTCAAAACTGAGCTGGTACATTTCAGCCATACGGCATGTAAGCACCTGCTCAGTCAGTGAGCTAAACTGGCAGGTTGCAGTAATGCCAAATCTTTACTTATTGCATTGTTTAGCAAAAAAAAAAAAAAAAGGATCCTCTGTGTATTAAGTGTTTTCCTGATTGCTTATATCTCAAAGGTAGTTCCATGTGTATATATATATATATATATATATATATATATATATATATATATATATATATGTATATATATATATATATATGTATATATATATATATATATGTATATGTATATATATATATATATATGTATATGTATATATATATATATGTATATGTATATATATATATATATGTATATATATATATATATATGTATATATATATATATATATATATGTATATATATATATATATATGTATATATATATATATATGTATATATACAGAGAAGAGCTCGAGAGGATGTGGAGGGTGAAGGTAACGGTGGTCCCCGTGGTAATCGGACCCCAGGCAAGACCCCAGGTGCAGGCTGTGTAGGGAGGGGCTACATGAATAGGATGAGGGACCTATGGATATATATATATATATATATATATATATATATATATATATATATATATATATATATATATATATATATATATATATATATATATATATATATGTATATATATGTGTATATATATATATATATATATACACATATATATGTATATATATGTATATATATATATATATGTATATGTTTATTTTTACTTTGTTTTTGTGACCAATCATTGTTCTGATGACAAAAGCAAAGATCAACATCAGATATGTTCTTTCTTTCCATGCAGGAGTTAAAGTGGGATTTAACAAATGGGGGGGACACTAAGACTAGGTATAGGCGTGGGGAAAAGAATTGCTGATTTCCTAGCCCTATACCTACCTAACTAACCTAAACTGCAACCCTTGATGTAACCTAGTAAGTGTACTTTAGGGGTAGCCACTCCCACATAATGCATCACTGTGAACTTTATCGCAATCCTGCAAACTTTGTAAGCTTTGAACAACACTCAGCTTTAACATCATTCTTCACTGGCTTTGTGTTAGCATGTTGTCTGTACAGATGTTTTCCAAGAGCAGAAGTTGTGTTGGAGTATAATGCAGTTGTTTCTGTCCTGGACACAGTCTGCATTTTGTCATTGTGCTCTTGTCTTGTCTTGCAATAAAATGAAAAATAACGTCCAAATTACGACTCCTCAAAAGCTACAGACTGCTCCACCATCTTCCACCTCCCAGCACACAAAGTGGAATCCATTGAATAAGAAATAAAGTTGTTGTTAGTATGATATTGTATTGTGTTTTTTATTTGTATTGCTATGTATCGCTTTTATTTTATTTATCTCTTTAATTTCAAATACTTGTACAGCACTTTGTTTGAAAGTGCTTTATAAATAAAGTTATTATTATTATTATTACATCATTGTTGCTGTAATGTAGTTAGTGAATTTAGTACAGAAACACATTACATTACTGTGTTATTGAAAAATGTAATGTAATTACAGTCACACATTACTTTGGAACATGTTACATTCAACACTCTTGATAACAAGTATGCAAGTATTCATATGCATTCATAATGAGGAAACATTAGTATAAGAGAACTATCGCCCATATCTGTAACTACTTTTGACTTCAGAAGATCACTAGCTGTGTTACTCAGTGTTTTTTCTTTAAACTGGACGAACATACTTTTTTATAACAGATTTTTCTTACTTATTCTACTTTTGTTGCTGAGCTTCTGTTTATGCTATTGTCTTACAGACCACAATTTCTGTATATTTTCTCATTCGTGGTGGTCCCAGTAGACTTTAATTAACTGAAGCAGTACTAATTCAGTCTCAAACTTTGTTTATCTGTGTTGTAATCGGGAAAACTTGCATATTGAAAAGGTTAATTCTGAATGTTTATATCAGCTTGTTCGTTCAGTCTCATATTTCTGATCCCTACAGACTGTTAACTTCACACAAAGAAACACTGAGGCTCTGAGTGTTTGTTCCCTTACTGTACCCTGTAACACAAAGGCTTGTAATCTTAACAGTCACCAAGTACTCATAACAGGGAGGCTCAACGTGATTTAGTGTGTTTGTGTGAGGCCAAAAGAGGGGATCTGAAGGCGTGATAATGGGGGTCCAAGGAGGAAAGTGATACCACACTAATCTAACTTCTCATTTTACTTCCCTCCTTTATTTTCATTCAGCTGCCGCTCTTTTTTCTCCCCCTCCCTCCTTTTATGCATCTCCCGCTCATACCACCCTTACTGGTGTGCATTTCTTTCCATTAGGTTACTGTCTCCACCCTTTACTTTGTTGCCCTTTCTTAAATATATAATAATTTGGTCTATGCCTGTTAATTCTATTTGGTGTTTTCAGTTGTTTCAGAAGTAGTAAAAACATGGAGAACAAACACTGTTACAATGGTGTTACAAGACTCTATAAAAAATTGCTGTCAAAATACGGTACATTTAGATTTGATATGCCTTTATTTAGCGCAGTCGTGTACTGTTCTGTGTGAATACAACTGAATACTTTAAATACTGACATATTTTAGGAAAACAAATATCATCAGCAAGCTGCTCACATTTTTAGAGTGTAATACAGTATTTTTATTTGGGGACCACAATGGAACTGAAAACAACTGAGCACAATTACTTAAAAATGATGATGGAGGTTATTTCAGTTATTCTGTATATAGACTTGTAGTGGATATCTATCTATCTATCTATCTATCTATCTATCTATCTATCTATCTATCTATCTATCTATCTATCTATCTATCTATCTATCTATCTATCTATCTATCTATCTATCTATCTATCTATCTATCATAGAGCAAGCAGCTGTGAAACAAACTGTTATTTAGGGAAATCTAAAAGCTCTGGAGTCACATCAACATGTACTTGAATGTGCGGTGGAATCGTATTATGGGAAACAAATGTGTATTAATTAATTAATTTAATTGATGTTATTATTGAGCTGTTATGTAAATGCTGCTATGTTAGCACTCTATGTCTAAGACAAATAAAGGGACAATAAACGTTCATCCCTCTTCTTCTTCTTGATTCAATTCTGATTAGCCATAATGACGATGTCACGAAGTACATTTGAGAATATTTTTAGAATTGTACAAACTTTTTGCCTTATACTCTGTATGTTTGCACATGTTTTAATAACATTTTATTACAATAACATATTTTCTTTTCCATTGATTTTCCATCTCTTTATCTAATACACTGTAGTTCTTTACCCTCTGTGATGCCATTGACCCCTACTGGTCACCCCAATAACAGCATCTTTTTGAATACTATACAATTTTAATTACTTTTATTTTATTTTTTTTAAAGATCAGTTTCTTTTAAATCACTGTTCCTTCAGTCATTCCTGTCTGTTTTCCTTTGTGTAACAGATGTTGAAGTGCTGCCATTAATCAACTTGTGACAGATATTAGTAAGTCGAGTTGTGAATGTTTTTAAAAGCTAATCTTGGATTTAAATTCAGCTTGAATTGAGGACAGTTTCCCTCCTGGCTGGTCTTTTCGTCCAGATCTGCTTTCAGCTCCATCCCTTCCTCTCTCTCTCTCTCTCCCACTCTCTCCAGCCCACTCAAACTCCTACACACTGCTTATCTACCTCTCACCTACATCCTCCTCTCTTCTTTTGCCTCTCTTTCTAACTCTCTATTTCTATCTGTTAACACACGCTCTTCTCGAAACCCCCTCTCACCAGCTACTCATTGATGTGTCCATGCTAACATCCAAAATAACAGTTTCCAGTTATAACTTTCTATTTTAGAAAATAAAAAAAATAAAAAATTAAACTTCTAGGTTCCATAAGAAACCACAAACTGCAGGTGACAGTATCAGTTCAGTATTCCTTAACAACAATTAAGGAAATGAGAAATATCATCTTCCTTTTTGAAATATAGAGAACTGTATTATTAAAGAAATGTACAAAGACTGTATGGAAAATTAAGAAAATAAAATACATTTTTTTCACTCAAGATATTACTTGCACCAATAGAGATGATAGCTGCATGCATAAATTGATGCCATTTGTATGCAGACACACACACAAACGCGCGCACACTCTGAGGGTAAGGCGGTGGATTAGGTCCCATTTACACACGACTGTAAATTACCCAACACTTCTCAATCAATTATTCATAATCCATAATTAATTATGAAACAATCAGTAATCCAACACCAGTCCACTTGGCTTGTGGTTGCCTAGTAACCATGACCCATATTAAATGCCACCATTGTTGTCCGTAACCAGAGCTCCAATTTTTCACATAGGTCTTGTGAACTGGAGGGCATTGCATTTGAGAGTAAATAACGTGTGTGTGTGTGTGTGTGTGTGTGTGTGTGTGTGTGTGTGTGTGTGTGTATGCACAGTGAATGCATTGATGCCTGGCTGTATGTGGCCATACCATGCTGGTTGCTTCTAAGGTTGATCACATACGGAAAAACAAGCAAGGCTGGTTAATAATGCATTATTTTGGCTTGTGCCGGGAATGAGTTGTGGCCTGCAAGAGACCACTAATGGGACACGCCACGGGGAGTATGAGCAAAGAGCGCGGCGCTTACAGCCAGACAATGATGCTATAACACGTCTGTGGGGACACATAACCGCGTAGTGCACTACTTTGTCGGCACTTGTTCTGGAACTGCATCAGCAAGTTCCCATATGGTGCTCTAGAGGCCTGAATGAATGATTTATTAAAAGTTTTCGGGTGTTGAGTGGCCATTTTTTTTAGCAGGAAAGTGTACAGTAGATCACTCTCCTAGCACTCTACTGCAACAGCACTTTGAAAGTTAACCTTTTCTTTCTCTCCCCCCTCTTGTTACACATCTCCATCAATAGCTCTTGCCTTGCCCTAGAATAGGACAAGGCTGTCTTTTTTAAATACAACTTCCACGTCCTACTTCCACAACAGGAGATAAACACAGCCTGTAAAGATAGAGCTCGTGTTTTTCGCTCCTCAAACCATCTCCACGACATGTGAAAATATCCTTCGTTCTGGGGAACATCCTGCCATCGCCGAGAAAAGTTTATTTGTTTGTTCGAGTGCCCTCTCCTTCAAGAGGTAGCCCTTTTTTTTCTTCCCACTGCCTGAATCTGTGTGGCCCTGCTTGGGAGGTAGAAGGAGACAAAGGTGAGAGCAATGAGGAAAAAGTAAATGACATAAGACAGCTGAAGAATGAGGGAGAAAAACTGAATGAAGGAGAAGTTTGAAGAATGAAGGGAGGGGAGGGAGGGAGCACCGTGTGACCAGACTGTGCTTCCTTCCGCGCCAGCCTGAGAACCAGGAAGTATAACTGCTTGTTCCTGCATTATCGGGACTAACAGGAAATGCAGAGGTCTTCAGAAGGGGTAAAGTGTGTGTATAAGACTTTGGGTCAGTAAACAGTAGCTCGTTGTTATCGCACATAGAAGGCATTTGCATTTTTGCAAAAAAAAAACAAAACCCAATGTAACATAATTGTAAAAAAGAAAGGAAAGAATAATCAATCTAGTGTATGCTAATGGGAATTTTTACTGACCAAGACACAGAAGAAGTTCCCTTCAGTTATAGGGAGCATTTAGCATTTCAGCCCATTGTTTTGCTTTTATGGCTTGCAACTTTGTAGTTTTTTATTGACTCTCATGGGCCTCATCAGCATCAATATACCACAAACAAAGCTCTGACAAACACTGCCTGCTAGGAATCAAACAGTGGGCAGTGAGTCATTGGCTCGCTGGCAAAGCACGGAGGAGCTTTTGATCAAGAGGTGGTTGAGACACAAAGCAGAGCAATAAGTTTAGTTCAAATTAGATTGAACTCAAAATGAACCTATATGATTAGTTATAGGTTTCAGTTTGCACTACCCATAACTAACCATATCAGCTTAAATGGTTACACAGTACTGTGAACAATAGGTGAAAAAAAAGTTAATGCAGGTTTAATTTCTCACAACATGCTTTAATCCTTTTCTCTCTCTCTGTCTGTCTGCTGTCTGCCTGTCTAGCTCATATGTTACCTATCTTTAGTAGCACTAAATAACCATCCTACATTTGAGTCTTATGATGTAACTTCTGTTGAAAAGGATCATAACCACTAGCACAGCGCTCACACAGTGAAACTCCGGAAAGTCTGGGGTTTAAAGATCGTTCACCCCGCTTCTTTACTGCGACTCACCAAAGGCTGTCAGTGCTTTTATACCCTCCACATGTAATCAGTTCAAAATCATCCAGCCATATTCCCACTGTGATTACCTCACTTTGATGATAGTGTAGAAATTAGACTGTAACATGTAACTGGGGATCCACTGCTAAAGGCTGCACCAACCATGTCACAACTGTCACTCAAGGTCTCCCATCATTGTTACTTTTTTCTAGGCTCAATCTTTTTTGTCTCCGCATATGAGGCATTTCTTCAGCACATTTCCAGCTGAGTAAATGGATGACATCTAGGAGGGGATGTTGGATCAGTGGATACGGTCTGCAGTGTGGGCTTCTAGCAAGCCAAGAGATCATCAAAATAATCACTGTTGCCTGTGCAAACACTATGCAGGTGCTCAGGCACAACACAAGATGAGACAAGGCCCCCCACACCAAGGGCCAGGGAGCAGCAGGTTGCCTTGGGAACCCTCGGCTTTCTTGTCATTACTCCTTCGCACATCCCCCCCCCCCCCCCCCCCCACCCCCAACCCTTTTTAATCTGCACCATGCTTTCAGTGACAACCCCCTCCCTCTTTATGTATACACACAATACATGCATGCGCGCACTCACGTATGAAGAACCTCTCACACACAAGCAGGCAGTCAGAAATATAGCTACATGACCACAGACACACAAACACACACCAGGCCTATAAAGATAACCATGATAATACCATCTCTGAGCCTGTAAACCCCCTATCAATTTGTCTGTGCCTGCTCAATTTGGATTTCTGGCAGGAATTGAATAAAGCCATTGTAATAGCATATTTCTCTTATATACTCTATAAATCATACATTACTAGAGAACCAAGCTTTTGATCCACTTAAATGCAAATGGGATTCTTTGTTTAATAGTATTGTTCACTAAGAGGTAAACCCACCCTTTTCCTTCTTGCTCTCAACCTTATCCTTCATTATTGTATAATCAGAGGCTCCTAATACAACCCCCAGCCCCCCGAGGTCTGAATACTGCTCGTCTACTTTTGTCTAGGCACACATTTACTTTTATACAATCTATATAGCACTTAGATTGCCCCAGCTAAGGTTGTGACCCATGTTTAGGAGTGCAAATCTTGCTCTATCCATTGAAGTGTAACAGGGAGGGAGATGAAATAATGTTGGCAACCTCCGGCAAACTACCCTGGCTCATCACCAAGTGAAATCACTGCACTTAAAATTGTTCACATAGTAAATCTTCATGAAATAATAAATAGCAACCTGCTATTGTTCCAAGGTGTGACCGTAAATCAAAGCACAAGTGTAAGATTTGCACAAAATGTGTGTTTTTCTTTTGATAGAAATGCTCTTTTTATGCCCTGTAAATGCACACTCTGGACACCGTGAGGATTTTTCAGCTCACTGTGGTGATTCGGTATGTCGTGCCTGTATTTAAGTGAATTTGGGCCTTGAGTAAATATAGTTTTGTCTGCAGTATATCAAGAAATATTGAATGTGTTTGTGATTTGCTTGGCTTTCGTTGAAGGTGGCACTTAGGACTGTATGGTGAGGCGCTTAACACTGGAACTCTACTGCCTCTCAGTGGTAAGCGCCCAGTTCAGAGAGGGCTTATTTGAATTTTACATCTGGAACTGAGAGCAGATTGGAAAAGATACAAAGCACATAAATGAGAGAATGGTGGGTAATGAAAGAAATGCTTGAATTTAATGCGCAAAGTTTTAATTCTTACTGGATCTGTCAGTTAATTAACTGATCATTTACATCTAACATCTAAATCTTTAGATGCAATCACTCAGTTTCAGACTCTCTAATGTGCTTTTCTTTGGCTTATGTGACTGCGGACATGTTTTCGATTCAACGATGACTACAGTTGACAAATTAGATTAATCAGCAATGAAAATAACTATTGTTTAAAGCCTTAAAACACTGCTGTGTTTAAGCAGTACATCAGGAAAGACCCAAAGAGCCTGTTTGGGTTGATATTTAGCAAGATGAGCTTAAATAAGCTTCCAAAGTTCTCAAAATTTTTATAGTGAACTCTGTGATGTGGAGGTGTGGTTACCTTCACGTTAAAAGCCCAAAAGTTCTGCATGGTAAAATCAGGTGGAAGGTATAACCTGTAGTCTAAACTCACGCTGGAAATTGGCTGGGTCAACACACAGCACTCCTGATTTCTGGCTGACACTGAACACATGCCCAAACACACCTACACATCCAGTCATTTTGGGTCATGGGAACGCGACGGCGCACTCACACTGTGTTTATTCTGTATGGCTTCCTATTTGAATGTGTCCTTCTCACGAGACTGTTAATGGCTTCCCCTTTCCCAGGGCAGGGCAGCGCGATCAGACCTTATCCAGGTCATGCCAGGAGGGCAGGAAGTACCAGGAAGAATGAGGTAAGTCGCAGACTCTGTCCTCCAAACGGACTCCCTTTTTTCCAAACTTCAGCCAGGAACTGAAAGAGCAGACGTCTCCTGAGAAATATGAAGTGTGATTCCTAAGAGCGCTTGCTGGAGAAGTATTTGTAGACTGTTGTTGTTGGCGTTGTTGTATGCGCTCATACACAATATCTGTGTGTTTGCTGTGATTGCCAGGCAGACTATTGAAGGCCTTATGAGAATTTGTGCATGCAGGGGAGGGGTGAATTTGCACATAGTGAATTGACGAATTAGCTAAAGACAAGCACCTTCATTTAAAGTCACAGCAGGTTCGGTCCACTTATGATGAACGGCGAGCGTTATTGGTGTACATCACTTCACAGCATGCTGAAGATTTATTGACTAAAGGTTTGCTTTGGCGATAGGCCCATCCCTTTAAATGTCTCACCTCGAGGTAAAAGGGTGTATCTTAGCAGAGGGCTGCAGGGGAATTGGCTCTCCAAAAGAATGCAAATGTGACATTTTAGCTTGAATAATCTTCAGTGGTCCGGACAAATGTTGACGTTTTGTAAAAGTGATCCAGCTACAGAGATGGCTGCTTTAATTTAAGCAGGAACTTGTAACTGAAAAGAAAAAGGAAAAAAAAAAAAACCTTCTCCCTGTTGAATAGACATTAGAAGAACATGTAGGTAATATTAGAGGAACAGAGAAGCTTTTCCACCACATGAGGGAGCTATTGTTAGATGGTTGCCACTCTGTCATACAGCATGAACTGTTCAGCTTCCAGAACAGCTGAGATGACATGAAGTTCGAATAATGACGTGCGACACATGCCTGTGTATGTGTTATTAAATAGCTGTTGGAAGCAGAAGACAAAAACATAACTGAGGAGATCTATTCATTTAGTGTCAACACACACATATTTACCCACAGGATTGCTTACACACTCTCACATAGGGCCCTTGAAGGGAGTTTGGTATTCAGCGTTGCTATGCAAAGGTAAATTACAATAATTTTAGAATCCAAAGGTGGAAATAACGCACTGCTTTAGTGCCAGCGGGACTAAATTGTTAACTTCAGTTTTGCTGTTGCTCAGAGCTGCCTGAGGTTGGAACAGGAGTAAAATGAAACATGATGGGTATTACAGTTTTTTACAGTCGCTAACAAGCGTTTGTCCAAACAGTTGTCACATTTGCAAAACTCTAAACACAATTAGCACAGGATCGGTCTGTTGTGGCCATACCATTCACACATTTCATGTCGTGTTCACCCAATATGCAGTCAGTGAACACATTTCCACAATGCTTACATTTTCTTAACAGACAAGTTATACCTCCCAACAAAACTATGGACTGTTCTTGTAGTATCTACGAATGTTAACACACAACATCCCACAATAGCAAAAACAATATTCCAAACCGTAGATACAGTATAAAAACCTCTGCCCCTGCAATGATATCAGTACAAAAACAATATCAATATCAAAAATATATCTCAGCTGTAAACAAACAAACAATTGAATAATTGACACACAGCTGATTTATGTTGGGTAAATTGGGCCAACCACACCTTCTTCCATTCTGGCTTAGACTCAGTGGGGTTCATAAGGCAAGACCTTGAGGAGTGATGTTTTTGGAAACAAAAAAAAGACAAACACTGTAATGTCTGGTCGAGGAGGAGTAAGAGCAAGGGGCCCAGAGAGAAGAGCAGGCCCAAGGAGAGGGCAAGGTAGAGGTGTAAGAATGCGTGGTGGTGGCATTCCAAGGGCTGCAAGAACAGTAGTCAGTGATGAAATCCGTGCCACTATCATTGACCATGTAATCAACCATGGTCTTTCACTAAGAGAGGCTGGTGAAAGAGTGCAGCCCAATTTGAGGCGGTCAACGGTTGCCTCCATTATACGCACCTTTCAACAAACCAACAGGTAAGTATTGCATTTTACATGGATTGTTCCTATTCTCACTTGACATGTCAATATGGTCATACAGTAATGCATATGTTGAATTTTTTGTCTTTCTAAAGAATGCAACGTCTTCCACCCTCTGGGGGAAGAGGAAAGCTCCTCAGTAATGATCAGGAGCTTGCCATTGTGGAAATGGTTACTGCAAATAATGCAATAAAACTGCGTGAAATACAAACCAGAATTGTGGCGGACCATGAGATATTCGACAATATCGATAGAATCAGCCTCACAACCATTTCGCGGACATTGTCCAAACATAGAGTGCGGATGAAGCAGCTCTACACTGTTCCCTTTGAGAGGAACAGTGAGAGGGTCAAGGAGCTACGACGACAATATGTCCAGGTACAGTGTATATTCAATCCAATGTCCAGTTCTATAAGCTTTGCACTTTGCAAGTAGGTAACCTACACAATACTAGGTTACAGTACAGTATGGTATACAGTACTAACATGACTTACATAAACTTTGTTTCAGAGAGTTATGGAATTGGAGGCCAACCAGGCCCCTCATGAATTCATATACATCGATGAGGCAGGATTCAATCTGGCCAAAAGGCGTCGACGTGGACGAAATGTAATTGGAAAAAGGGCCACAGTTGATGTGCCAGGACAGAGAGGGGCAAACATTACCATGTGTGCAGCAATTGCAAATGCAGGATTACTCCTTCACAAATGTCAGGTTGGACCCTATAATACAGAGCGCTTGCTTGCCTTTCTCAATGATCTCCACCAGCGCCTGGTTCCAGAGCAGGGTCAGGAGGGTGAAAACATGAGGACCTTTGTAATTACCTGGGACAATGTGGCTTTCCATCACTCGCAAGCAATAACAACATGGTTTGAAGTCCACCCAAGACTGGTGAGTCTCTTCCTTCCACCCTATTCACCTTTCCTCAACCCCATAGAGGAGTTCTTTTCTGCATGGCGGTGGAAGGTTTATGACCATCAGCCACATGACCAGATGTCCCTCCTTGAAGCCATGGATGCTGGCTCCAGGGACATCACAGTTGACGATTGCCAAGGGTGGATCCGACATACCAGGCGGTTTTATCCCAGGTGCATCGACTTGGCTGACATCAGATGTGATGTTGATGAAAACATGTGGCCTAACCCTGAAGATCGCAGAGATTAGATGCAACTTTTTTGCCTTTTTTTTAGCCCCCCTCCCCCCCTTTTTATCTTGGCTTTTTGCTGTTGTTTTTTTGTTCAGAATGCTCTTGTGTGTTTCATGGATATTTTGTTCACTGTAAGCAATACTGTAAAACTTTCTCTGTCCTATCATACCGTGTTTCTACTGTACCTCCTGTGGTAAACAGTAAAGAAACAAAAACTTGTTTGCTTTTTACTGGAATGCTTTTGAATGTGAACATTACTGTACATGTGGACATACAGTTACCAACCAAGACATTTCTGGTGTCAATATGGTGGATTGCATGTTTCGCATGCAAATACCTGTGAAACTGAAACATAAAAGTCTATGCAGTTTTTGTAATGTCAATAATAGCCAGTATTTTGAAACCTGGTGTACTTTGATTGACTGCATGTACCTTGTGAAGTGAAAACAAGTGTTATTCTTTGACAGACTAATTTCATTTTGAGTCAGATTTATAGTGTTTTTGTACAGTTAGTGTGTGCAGAGAAAGATGTGTTCTAATTTTGAAATGAGGAGTTAGTATATATTTAACAAAGTGCATTTTTGGGAAGGATATTATCCATTTGGCCAATTGTGTTTTGTAGGTGTGGGTCTGTGTTAAGAGTTTAGAAAAAGTATCTGAAGTATGGATAGGCGCTTGTTAGCGACTGTAAAAAACTGTAATGAGAGAAGTGAGGTGAAAAAATGCCACTGGTATCTCATTTAAAAGCCAATATTTAGTATGGACTATATTAAGGCCAGTATTGATTGCAGCTGAGCTGTGTGTCTGGATCGATTCACTCATTGAGTGGCTTGCTGAGTAATATCCCTGCCTGCAGGTGCTGGGAGTAAAGGTCATATCCCCACCTACTTCTCTTACTCTCCTCCTGCCAGCCACCTCTTATTTCTTCTGCACCAGTCTCATTCCAGATGTCTTCATTTTGGTGTCATTCAGAGTGGGTCTGGTTACCCACGGCTGTCTTTTCTTTTCCACAGAAAGAGCTCCCAGTGTCACTGAGAGAAACATCGTTATCGCTGATTGAACAGGCCAGATAATTTACAGTCTTATACTGTCGTTCGTAGATGGTAATTAGGTGCCTTTTCACACTTGGTTTCAGATGAATTGACAAATGGTGAGTGGTTCACGAGATGATGGCTATGTAAACGAACCGGCTTCTGATAGATCTGTTTGTCTTTCCCAGTGACCTATTAAATCAAGGCCATTTGTTTTGTTCAAGCAGCCATAATCAATAATTTTCAAAACAGCCCTGGATCAAATAACAACATGCAACATGAAGTGGTTGCTTGTAGGGACGAGACCCTTGAGAATAATTTCTGAGAATTATTTCACGGGTTTTTCGTTCTCATCATCTACACTGAGATCTTTTTTTTAAGATTCTTTCTGCTCTTTCTTTTCTTTATTGTAAACCACAGCTTTGCTGCTCTATTTGTATTTCTTTCATCTGTGTTGAAAAGGCCTTGAAAACATGCTGAATGAAGCACAACAGACGGATATACATTTGCAGACAGTTTATTAGGTACACCTATTCAACTGCTTGTTATCGTGGCATGGTTGTTGTATTTCAGAAACTGCTGACCTACTGGGATTTTCCCACATAGCCATCTGTAGGATTTACAGAGAAGCCCAGGAAAAATTGAGAAAATATATAGTGAGCGGCAGTACTCTGGGTGAAAACACCTTGGTGATGACAGAGGTCAGAGCAGGACACACGGCTTCAAGATGATAGGAAGGCAACAAACCTCAAAGAACCACTTGTTACAGTACAAGTAAGGTGCACAGCAGATGGGCTGCAGCAGCAGAAGACGACAGCGGGTGACACTCCTGTCAGCTAAGAACAAGAAACTATAGGCTAGACGATAGCAAATTGGAAAAAGCATTGCGTGGTCTGTTGAGTCCTGAATCCTGCAGTGACATTTGGATGGGAAGTCAGAATTTGATGTAAACAACATGGATCCATCCTTCCTGGTGGTGGTTCTGTAATTTTTGTTGTGTATATTTTCCTGACACACTTTGGCCAACCTAGCCTCATTTAAACACTACAGACTTGAGTGCTGTTGACCATGTCACTCCCACATGACCACAGTCTGATTTCTTGAAGATGACGGTGAGTTCATGGTACTCAAACAGCCTCCACAGTCACCACACCTCTATCCAACAAAGCAGCTTTGGGATGGGGTGGGAGATTCACATAAACTGATATATTAAAATATATTCCTATCATGTCTTTATCTCAAGACATGATCGGAATCATGATCGGAGGTTTCCCATGTTATTTCTGTATGATGATGTTTGCAACAGCTGTTTGTTCTTAACCAAGCAACTCCTATGAAATTATTCCACATGCTGTTTTGCAAAATTGTGAAACATTTCTCAATATTTTGTGTAGAAACAAAACAAAAAAACACCATTGCTACCTTTTCTGCGCTGTATGTCTGCAGTCTTTCTTTTTTTCTTTTGCCAGCATCTTATCACCTTAAAAAGTGCTAATAAGAAGTAATAATATGTAAGCATTGTGTTTAGCATGGGCCCCAAAATATGTCCTTATAGGTTACAGAACATATTTTTACTCCCACCAGAGACTGTAATATAAAAGCAGTAGCCAACAAGGAGACCTTTCATAGTACTGCACTGTAATAAAGTAAGTAGAGGAGGATATCTTCATTAGATTTCTTGGCTTCCTCTTAGCTCTACGCTTCAAATTGTACTGTTGGCTGCAAGGCTCCACCCCATTAACATACCTGACATGGTACTGTACTGACTCTGCTACTAATGAAATGTCGATACAGACGGCCATCTAGCCCAGTCAAATGTTAATTGAGGATGTGATGGATAGTGGCTGCAAGGCTTGGCCCCTATATCTCTTCCTTTCCTCGTCACCAGTGTGTGAATGTGAGAGTGAATGAATAGTGGAATTGTAAAGCGCTTTGGGTGCCTTGAAAAGCGCTATATAAATGCAATCCATTATTATTATTATTATTGTCTGAGTGTGTCTCTTTCTCTGTGCTTGTGTGGGAGACTGAAAAATGTGTCAAAGCATGTAGAGAATGTGCTGAGCTTTTAGTACGCTTTACCAACACTTCCTACAAAGCTTTGTCAAAGGGAGAGTGTGAATGCTGTACTTTTGGTATTGTAAAGTCCTCATATTAAAATATAAAGTGCCTTGAGATTGCTTATGCTGTAAATTGGTGCTCTTTCAGAAAGACTGAATTGAATTAATCATTCACCGAGTTCTTGAAAGCTTGTACCTACGAAACTGGTTTTGAAACCCCTTCTAAAAGCACTGAATTACGCAAAGCACTTCTCTGTATGACATTTTTGAACATCTCTCCTTTCATTCGGAGCCCAGCTTACTGTTCTAACCTATTGTGAGAAACTAGAAACACAGATGTGCAGGGTTATGGCACAGAGGCTGACACCATCTACATAAAAAATGAAAGACATTAAAAAGAAATGATCGGGCGGGCTGGAAGCGAGTCCTCACGGGTGAGTAGTTCACCTTTAGATATCATCTTCATGAAGCCCCCTTGTAGGTGGCGGTGCCATTTAAGACAATAAACAGAAGCACAACTCTATTCATCTTCTTCCTCATGAGCGCTGCTGCATTAACTTCAGCTTGAGGCAAAGAAATAAACTCACTCGTGTCTCTGGATAGCAAGGATAAAGATAAGGAGCAGAGCACACTGGGGTCATTAGTGGCATGGAAGAGAAATGGAAAAGGTTAGTAATTATTGCTCGTGTTAATTGGCTATCACCATTAATGAGATGCAGTGGCTGAAGAGAGGAAGAGAGCGGGTGGGGGTTTAAGAGTTAGGTGAAAAATGTCATGCGCAAGATCAGCTCACCCCTAGAATGGAAATGTTGTCTCACTTTTATCTGTGCCGTGATTAATAGGGCGTCCGAGCGCGCGCATGCATGCCTGTTTTCTCAGATGGTGGTCTGCGTACAGATTCATACCCAATGAGAAATTAGATACTCTGTCTTGTTAACATTGACCTTTAGTCTAATTACTGGAACTGCTAATTACAACCCCGCCCCCTCCCCTTTTCTGCCCTCGGTGCCCGTGCACACTTGACACGCTTGCCACAGGGTATTAAATAGTGCATGTCTGCTTCAGTTAATGAAAGTCATACATTTGCAAACACTACACTGAGGGAATTATATGCCACTTCCAACCTAATATTTTATGTGGTTTTTTACTTTAACCACTTTAAAATTTTAACATACCTTGTTTAATCACTGTTCAAAAACTGCTCCCATAAGTGCTTGGGCAAGCATGAACATTACAATACGTGCACGTTCTTTCTCCACAATGAATCATACTGCAGACCTTTTGTCTGCTTGTGCAGGAAGCGCATGTGATTCTAGGCAGAATCAGTGGGGGGCAGTGGATATCAGCATGTCAACACTACTCTGGGGAATGCTGTGGGAAGCATTAACTGTAAATATAGGAGTGAATGGAATTTCCCTTCCTCCAGATGTGGGCTTGAATGGAGATGGCACGTTATTCACAGTGGATTTAAATCTGATGGCCGCTTTAATGGTGACAAGTGTGGGCTCGGCATGACAAAAGACAACGTGATGAAACAGTAGAAGAGAGAATTGGGAACGGTGAGACACAATCTGGGAGTTAATACAGAGTCCCAGAGAATGTAGACGGATGTGTACAGCCTGGTAATTGAGGCGTCTGCGTGTGTGTCTAATGCCTGTGTCTCTATGTGTGTGTGTGTTTTCTTTTTAGGTGCAGAACTCTGAGTTCCAACATTGTTGACCATGCTTGTATTTTATTTTCTAGCTAGTCCACCGAGTGGACTAGCTAGAAAAGAGCAATGCCAGCCTTGCTGTCTGGTAGAGCCTCTGACAACACACATAAAAACACACCTAAACACAGACACACGCACACACATACACACACACGGCCTCACCAAAAACAACAGCAGACCCATATATCAGCAGCTTTCACACTCCTGAAGGACAAAGAGGATAAAATAAAAACCTTTCACTCATATTTTTCCCTCAGTTGTCACAATCTATGTTGTGGAAGGAACATAAATTTGTTTACTTGGTTGATTTACCGAGGAGCACAACATAACATCACATAAATCATTTTCTTTTTTTTTTATTTCTGCCTGCAGTGGCTGTTGCTGACAGCTCCTGGATACATTGAGGGGAGGTGTTAGCAGTAGACGCTTACTGCTGCTTGAGACAGTAGTGAAGAAATGTTTTGTACAGTGTGTACTATTGTTTGCATCACTTGGGAAGAAGGTGCTGACTTTGAAGGCGGGCGTGGTTGAATATAAAGACCTGAAGAACTGAAAGGGGGTGGGGCCTATTCCAGTTCTCATAGGGCGAGCAGGAGGGCACATCCCAGACAATTTTTTTAATCAGTGAAATACTTTTTAAATCAATACTTTAATATTTTTATACTTTATTTTTAACTTGATTTTGGTGCCTTGACCCTCCATCCCTGTCTGGTTGTTTCAGCTTTGTTTGTGGAGAAAGTTTTGTTTTCTCTTTGAACTGACTGCACGATGCCAACAAATTGGACTGGCTTTTAAAATTCTTTCATGTAAATACACTTTCTAGCATAATTTGATACCAGCTGCTTATAATTAAAAATGATTATCTGACTGATGCATATCATTTAATAGGAAGGTGTGTTTAAAACTGAAGGCATGGTGTGGGTAAACAAAACCACAAGATCAAACTAAAATTAACATATCAAATGAAGCTTTTATCAACAAAAATGTGGAGTGATAGGCTTTTGAGAAACCCCCCCACTCTGGACCTTGTAAAAGGCAGCAGAATGCTTTCATGGATGGAAAGAACCTCTTACAACCCTTGAAGGTTTGACATAGGTGAGCTCCTCGTTCAGTGTAAATCACACCAAGCACCAATTCAGTCTTTGAAATGCCATGCAAAGGAGATGTAGGTTGGTAGAGATGCTAAAAATGAAGGACTGAAAAGTCAAATCAAGATCATTATTCAATAAAACCTCAAAGGAGCAGGTGACAGGAGAGGACCTGAAAGGACAAAATGGAGGAAAACATAAAAGGGACTGAAGGAAGAAAAGGATTTCCTACCCAAGGCTCTTTCAAAATACCTATCTAAGGGGATGTGTTAAGTATCTTTAAATAGAAAAATCATAGAGCCTTCTCTTCCTCCTCCAGCCTCCACAGACTGTATCTCAGACAGCAGAGGTAATTGTTTCTGAGAGGATTTCCCCAAGACTTTTAAACAAATGCCTAATTTAGGAGGAAAACATTTGTAGAGCCCCTCCAGAGGAAAGCGAATCTTTGTGTGGGAGCTCTTCTGTCTTAACCCTCAGGCCCTGCCAGCTTCGGCTGCCTCTAGCCGCCTTGCTGTCATCAAAAGTGAAACCCAGATACATCAGCCATTCAGCCCACAGCACAGCCAGCCAGATGGAAGAAGAAAGATTTCTTTTTCAGGGTGTGGTGCAGAGCATTTAGACACAAGCAGAAGATACACCACACTGGGTACAAACACACATTTGATACCTTCTCTGTACCATTGGCAATTCCTTCACTTGCATTTATCAATAAAGAAGATCCCTGCAGGATCACTTACCTATACAGAAGAGCAAAGACTAGGAGAATAAATATGAGGAAATTTTTGCAAAGTTTTGATTACATGGCTAAATGTATTCCAAACTATACAGTAGTGTATGCTCTTATGAAATGCTTTAGCATCATGTCAGTAGTATTGAGCCTGTGCAATGCAACTGAAATATATAAAAATGACAGTTTTATTCATTCAGATATGCTTGGAATAATGTTACAGTGTGTAAAATTCTCACCACTAGATTTTCCTACCACTCCCAAATGAAGTGCACAATCCTGGCTATAGGATAGGTGACTGCTATAGGACAAACATGGATTAGTCAGCCAAGAGAGATTAAAAATATGACACCCCCCCTCGACTCTGTATCTAACAATGGCCACGGTTGGCTGGAGTGTTTCTACTACTGTTTAAACCAGATCTGCCCCAGGGTTTTCCCTATGAGTCTACTCTTTACCTCAGCTGTCAATGGTGATGTGTCTACCTTTATTTACTCTGCAATAGGCTGTAAAACTTTGTAAACAGAGTCTTAAATCGGTCTTAAATGAGCAATGACCACCATATTGAGATGAATTGTTGAGGATGCGCTAAACTGTTTTTGTCGCTGTTAGCTACTGTTAGCTCTGTTACCTGCTATGTGCTGGTGATAGTTAAACTTAGGAAATATACTCTCATGTAATGTGAAATCATCAAACTATGTATTTGTGGGAAAGTGTGATTTGTAGGACACTCAAGGTTTATCAATATCAAGAATAAATCACCACATTTGTACACATGTATAAATGTGTATAAATGTGTATAAATGTGCCATGTTAAAGCCCCAACTTCAGTTTAGGAGATGATGCTTGAAGTGAGGAGAAGGAGGATGACATTTTATTAAGATGTTTGCCACGTTGTCTCTTTCCTTCATTTTTTTTGCTTCTTTGGTGACGATGACCCCGTCTCAGATGATAAAACATAGCCTTCATATCTTGAAGTGGAAGGTGCAGGACCAAATTTAAATAACCCCCCTATGTTGTGAAAATGCCTACAACTTCTCATCTCCTCCACATTTCGAGTATTATATATATGGCTGATCTCTAGCCCCATACATAAAACACTATTAGACAGAAGGGAGATGTTTTTCCCGACCACTGTATTTAAAGATAATGGGAAGCAAACATGGTTGCTTCCGCAACCCATAGACCGACTCCTATGTATTTTTTATAGATTAATTACATAACTATGAGAGTGTCTTAGTTATTCTGGAAGATGTAATTACAGCCTATTCTATGAATACTTATGAGTACGGTATTCTTTCTTTTTTTATACATAAGGAACAGACAAATACAGTTGTGACAAATATAGCAGTCCCAGCTGACAGCAACATCATTTCTGTGTGAACTTGGGTCCTATTTGGAAGATGTTCATAAAAATATTCACATAAATACACATAAACTGGGCTGTTAGGATTATTTCAAAATTCAGGGGAATCAGGATAAATGTTTTTTTCTACACACTGCAGCATATTTCTGTATATTGCAGCGTCAATGTTTTTGTTTTTTTTCCTACTTTACTGGCATCCTGGGTGCTATCGACTGCGAGCCCACAGACTATTTATAGCGTCACTGTGAAAAGCATTGGCATACTGTTGAATGATTTCATTTTCAGTTCTGTCAGAGAGCCAGCTCTCTCTCATATAAAGCCCTTCTCTTTCTTACGAGAGGTTGAATGTACATTCCTGACCAATACAATATGACAATGACAATGTCAGATACAATGGCATTCACTGTAAGGCCTTAGACTGGTTAAACTGTTAGGGCCGTTGAATTTTTCTGTGCGTTTTCATCAGTTCGAAGCCATCAGTTTACCTTATGCTTATAGGCTGGATCAGGTTATCTGAATCAACCCTTAGTCATGCTGCTGTCAGCTCATACTGCTGTAGAACGTCACGTGAAGCACTGAGCACCTCTTCACTCCCTTTATGTTTATACATCACATTACATTTTTTGTCTTTTTTCTCCCTTGGTGTGTTATTTCTCTGTCTCCCTATGTTATCTTTGTCTTTTTTCTTCTCTTTTGTTTCCACTTCACCCCTATGGCTTCTCCTCCCTGAGCCTGGTTCTGCTGGAGGTTTCTTCCTGTTAAAGGGAGTTTTTCCTTCCTACTGTTTCAAAGTGCTTGTAGTTTTTACCTCACAGCATAAAGCACCTTGAGGCGACTGTTGTTGTGATTTGGTGCTATATAAGTAAACCTGACTTGAACTGAATTTTTATCAAACATCAACAGGGTGGTAGCCTGAAATCCCAAGATTATAGAGACTAAAAGTATATAATGCTTAATATTATAATCCATTAATCTCTGATTTTTTTTAAACTGAGATAAAAAATAAATCTTTCTATGCACGATAAAGAAATGATTGCTGTTCCCAAGACTAATTCCTGCTTCTACTATTACACCAGTAAATCTACATATAAAGTCCACAAACTGTTTCTTTACTGACAAAAATTAAAAACAATTCAACTTGTCAGAAAAAGTCAGGCCTCAGTACCAATGCCAGCTGGATGAGCCACTGAGAGACAAAGGGAATATCTGCAGCATAGAACTCCAGATCTCCAGTATTTCTGATTATCAATTTAGGAAAACATGCCACAGAAGGAGGTAACTGATTAAGGAGAATCAAAGTGCTCTTTAACCCTCCTGGCAGATGGTCCATCAGCCAGTCTGGGTCTGAGCTCATTATTTTTCAACAGGCATACATTCGCATTTTCGCAGATTTCTTCAAATTTATCTCTTTCTCGTTGGACACAGGGAACAAACCCTGCTCTGCATTATTTCCACAAAAGTAATGGAACAACATTATACTGCACAAATGTATCTCAGCCTGTAATTGATGTTACCTGAGGCAGAGAGGAAATGTGGAAAAAGAATAGAGACTGGTTGAGAAGCGGAGTGAGAGAAGCACTGTCAAATACATCAACTGCATGGAAAAAAATAAAGCTTCATTTTTGTCTTGTACTTTCACTCGAATGCTTTTCTTTACAGTGCTCCAGAAAGCTGGACAGCAGCTCAGAACTCTGAAGTATAAAGAAAGAGAATATCTGGGTTGGAGGCTGAATTTCAGACAATCTTATTATTATATGACTAGAACCTTTGTCAAACAGTGCAAAAGTTTCTCCTTCAGAATCTCAAACAGAATCTCCTTCAACAGAAATGTTATTATGTCTAAAATGTTGGAATTCAAGATTAGAGGCCAGTTTTGTCACATTTTCACAATAACACAAAAGCATCTGTTCAGCATGCGTTGGATTCTTTTCCCTATTAATATAAAAGGTTATAAGTATCAGCTTTTGAATTAATTGGATGGTCACTGTCAGTATCACTCAATTTTTCTTTTAAAGCCTGAGGAGTTAGAATGCCAAAATAAGAAGCATTGCTCATTTGTCTACACACACACACACACACACACACACACACACACACACACACACACACACACACACACACACACACACACACACACGTACAGAGAAGCTGAAGCTGTATATATCCTGCGCCACACTGAAGGACTACCTGCTCATCTGGCTTTGCTGACTCATTCAAACAACAATGGTCTCATCAGATCGCGACCGTTTTACCTGCAATGTCTGAAAATTTTTAAAAAGCCCATTATGAGAGGTTCAAACATCCAAGAAATAGACCTGGTCGGTCTTGTGCCTCATTTCTTCTTTTTTCTTTCAATCTACATCAGTCATAGCCACTGAAATGATTTAACTGACATATTTACTTTACCGTTATTATGACTACTTAATTAACTTAAATAACTGAAATATTCCTTAGTACACCACACTGTACTACAATGTAGACTATGAACTACTTTACTTTTTATCTGTGGAGTTTGCTGTAGTACAAATCGCAGTGTTTTGAAAATTAAAAATGATATAAGTGAGCTCAGGTCCCTCAAGCTTCATTAGCTGCTTTGTTTTGACATTACACACCACAATAGATGTTGTGAGAACACAAAGCTTTGATGAATGTTTGTGTCAGAGATGCAAGTAACTGTCTTACTGTGCACACTTTTTGTTGAGCCAGAAATTATTTATGAGTTAGTCTATGATTTGGAGGTTTTTGGATTGATCTAAGGGGTGAGCTTATAAAGGAAAAACAGCATGGACGCGTGTTAACGAAGTGTCAGACACAGTGTCAGCGTTGAAAAAACCAACAGTTTTAGGCTAAATTGTAGCGTTAAACACTACAATAGTCTTAAACACTAAAAAATGTTTCATAACAAAACAAATACACCACTGGTTAAGATTTTCTAAGCCCTCCCACCAAGTATATCCTTTAAGATGAGACCCAGAAGAAGGAGGCAGGGGTCAGAAACAAAACATTAGCTTCAATAGCTAAATGCCAAAATCCAAAAATCTAAACAATGCAAAAAAAAGTCAAATTCAAAACATCATGCTACAGTTAGGCTAGTTAAAATGGAGGCTGGAAAAAGTTATTGTGGTTGTGTGCAATAAACTTGTAAGCTCCCTCTCTTTACTTTAAAGACAGGGACCAGACCTACAACCACTCGCAGTCAGTTGCCTTTTTCAAAGCAAGTTTGCAACATGAAGAAAGCAATGAAGCAGCAATAACATGGAATCAGTCTGCCATCAGTTTGGGATTGAAGGGGGTCAAGATGGCAATTATATGCAATCTGTTTGTGATAATACTGTGATTAACTGTAATAAACTAGCACAAATCACAAATCTGTTGCCTTCTACATTCACAGAAGTTTCTATTAAATACTTACAGAGTCCAACTAGAACCTCACAGATTTGAAACAGAAATTCCTCCAAGATTAGAGATGTAGTTGCTGCAAGACTTTTGCTGCAAAATGATAGAGGTGCAACCTTGCTTCTAAAACTTTAATAGGAACAGACCAGGGATCGTGGCATACACAGTCTTTCAAATTGGTGCATTGCTTCCTTTAGAAAAAAGGTAGACTAAGAAAATACTCTGTCGTTGGGTGGGTACAGAATTTTTTTTTTGAAAACTGGAAGCTTTTCATTTATGCTTTATGTGCCCCTTATGTTGTTTTTTTTAACTTGTGATCTGTTCTTTTGGATTTAAGAGATTTTCAGGTTTTAGTTGTATTAGTTAGTTTTGTAGTTTTTACTCTCCGGTGCATCTGAGTTTGGTATTTCAAATTCAAATTCAAATTCAAATTTTATTTGTCACACACACACAACCATACACAGTATGACATGGGGGTGAAATGCTTGTAGCTGTACAATGCCCGACCATTAAATGACAGAAGAAAAGTTCTACAATATTTACAATTTACTACAAAAATTTACAAATTAACTTAGGAATTTACAGTAAAGAATGTGCAAATAGCAGAAGAGATTATAAAGATAAGGATTATAAATTATAGGAATTATAGGATTATAGGAAATGTGTGGTGGTGCGTGTGGTGACGTGTGTGAGAGTCCAGTCTTATAGTGACGTGTTTGGGAGAGTCCAGTCCTACACCTGGTTCAGGCCCCGAATAGCCTAGGGGAAGAAGCTCCTCTTCATTCTCTCTGTTTTGGCCTTAAGGGAGCGGAAGCGCTTCCCAGACCTCAACAGTGAGAAGAGTCCATTGTTGGGATGGGAGAGGTCCATCATAATCTTCCTAGCTTTGGACTTGCACCGCTTGGTGTAGATGGACAGCAGGTCAGGGAGCTCTGATTGAATGATGCGTTCTGCCAAGCGCACCACCCTTTGCAGATCTCGTCTGTCCTGCTTGGTGCTGTTCCCAAACCAGGTGCAGATGTTTGACGTCAGGACGCTCTCGATGGTGCAGGAGTAGAAGTTCTTGAGCACCTTCAGTGGCAGATGGAAGTCTCTAAGTCTTCTGAGGAAGAAGAGACACTGACGGGCTTTCTTAACCAGGGTGTTGATGTGACAGGACCATGACAGGTCCTGAGTGATGTGGACACCCAGGTATCGGAAACTGTCCACTCTCTCCACTGGCGTGCCACTGATGATGAGGGGTTTGTAATTCCTCGCCTGCTTTGTAGTGAAGTCCATGATCAGCTCCTTAGTCTTGCTGATGTTTAGGAGGAGGTTATTCTCCTGGCACCAGGTCTCCAGGTTCCTAATCTCCTCCAGGTAGGCCGTCTCGATGTTGTTGGAGATCAGGCCCACAACAGCAGTGTCGTCAGCAAACTTGACAATGGAGGTGGTGTCGGATGTGGCTACACAGTCATAAGTGTACAGTGAGTACAGCAGGGGGCTTAAAACACAGCCCTGAGGCACTCCAGTGCTGAGTGAGATGGAGGGGGAGACTTGTTTTCCTACCCTCACTGATTGGGGTCTGTCTGTGAGGAAGTTGAGGATCCACTGACACAGTGATGAGCTGAGTCCTAGATCCGTCAACTTGGTGAAAAGCTTAGAGGGAATTATTGTGTTGAATGCTGAACTGTAGTCCACGAACAGCATCCTAACATAATTCCCTCTGCCAGTGTCCAGGTGACTCAGGGATGTGTGGAGCAGGTGAGATATGGCATCGTCTGTGGAACGATTAGTCCGGTAAGCAAACTGAAGTGAGTCGATGGTGGGAGGAAGTGAAGAAGTGATGTGATCTCTCATCAGTCTTTCAAAACACTTCATCACAATTGAAGTCAGTGCTACTGGACGGTAGTCATTGTGGCAAGCGGGCTGTTGTTTCTTTGGAACAGGGACAATAATGGACCGTTTGAAGCACGTGGGAACCACAGCTTGGGCCAGGGAGAGGTTGAAGATCTCCGTGAACACCGGTGCTAGTTGATCAGCGCAGGCTCTAAGGACCCGGCCAGGGATTGCATCTGGTCCTGCTGCCTTCCTGGTGTTCACCCTCCTGAAGGTGTTCCTCACGGCATGCTCTGTGATGACGAATGCATTTTCTTCACTGGTGCACTCCGAGCGCGCGCAGCCGTTTGTTGTTTTAATTGGTGCGGCGTCGAAGCGAGCATAAAACGTGTTCAGCTCATCAGCCAGTGAAGCATCGGCATTCATCATTGAAGAAGCTGGTCGTTTATAGTCCGTTATAGTCCGCAGTCCTTTCCACAGGCTCCTAGAGTCGCACTGTCGTAGCTGTGACTCTAGTTTTTCCCCGTAGCTCCGCTTTGCCTTTCGGACCGCGCTGCGCACGTTGTAGGACGCAGCCTTGTATAGGTCCATATTACCGGAGACAAGCCCTTCATTGTAGGCAGCGGTGCGTGATCTCAGAGCGTTGCGGATGTTTTTATCCACCCACGGCTTCTGGTTGGGAAACGTTCGGATGATAGTTCTTTCTGCTGTGTCGTCCGCTAGTTTCCCGATAAATCCCACAACCGCTTCCGTAAACATGTTGATGTCATCAGAGCTGCGCCGGAACATGTCCCAGTCTGCGTCATCCAGTGCGTCCTGCAGCGCGGCCACCGATTGGTCCGTCCAGCGAGCGACCTCCCTCCTGATTGGTGGTTGCTGCTTTAGCCTTTGTTTGTAAGCAGGTATGAGGAAGATGGCGGAATGGTCCGATTTTCCAAATGCCGGCAGGGGTTGAGCCTTGTAACAGTTCTTGAACGGGGTGTAGCAGTGGTCTAATGTCCTCGTGCCCCGGGTGGGGCAGTTGATGTGCTGGTGAAGGTTGTGAAATGTCCGTTTGAGATTCACTCTGTTAAAATCTCCCATAACAATGAGTGCGGCATCTCGGTGAAGTGTTTGTTGATGTGTGAGAGCCTCATGTAGCTCACATAAGGCAGTGTCCGAGTCCGCGTGAGGCGGAATGTAAACAGTGCAGGCAATGACCGCAGTGAATTCCCGAGGGAGATAGAAAGGGCGACACTTAACGATCAAAAACTCCAGATTGGGCGAGCAAGAGCGTGTGAGTGGGGAGATGTTTGTGCTGTCGCACCATCTGTTGTTCACCATCAAACACACTCCACCACCTCTTTTCTTCCCCGACTCCATTGTCCTGTCCATGCGGTAAACCGAAAAGAACCCCGTCGGCTGCACGGTGTGGTCTGGTATCACTGGGTTCAGCCAAGTCTCGGTGAAGCAGAGGAGGTTGCAGTCCCGAATGTCTCTCTGGAACTTGATTCTGGCTCTGAGGTCATCAAGCTTGTTCTCGATGGATTGAACATTGGCTAGCAGGATACTGGGCATGGGTGCGCGGTGTGCGCGAGCCCGTAGCCTGTTCCTGATGCCAGCTCTTTTACCTCGAGGCCGTCGCTTAGGGTCGCGTCCTTTGTTCTCTCTCAGGATCTCCTTTGGCCAGGTTGGGTCCGGAGTTAAACATGGTGAAATGTTCGTGTACTGCAGACCAATAGAAACCAAAGTGTCTCTACTGTAGCGGATTTGTGTGTTTTGCATGATGCCCATGCAAGATTATCGCAGATATAGCAAAAAGTGACGAAAAAGTGGAGAAGTTAGGGCAGAGCATCCAGCACGGCAGCCGACCTCACCGGCGCCATTTTAACAACATTTCTGGTTCCTGCTTCTTGTTTTGTGACCTTAGTTCCTTTGTTCGTCCAGTCTATTCCTAGTCTCGTCTCAGTGTTTTATCATCTGCATCTCCAATGGAAGTAAGTCTTGTCTCTACACTTATTTACCTCTCTGGTTCCCCAGTCGTGTCCCTGTTTAGTTCTCTTAAGTTTATGTTTTAGTTTTTAGTTCAGTGTTTAGTATTTGCTGATTTGGTTTGTCAGTCTTAGGTTCAGTGTTGCTTCCCCTGTCTCTTTAGTGTGTAATAAGTGTCAGCTGTGTTCCTACCTTTGGCCTTTTCCCTCATTATCCTCTTTAAGTATATATTGTCTCAGTCTTTCCTTGCCCTTTGTCGTGTTCACTTCGCTTGTTAGTGCTTGTGTTCCTTCTGTGTGTTTGTTACCGGCTCATGTTTGGTTATGTTTTGCATGTCTTCAGCAATAAAGCTGTTTTTATGTTGTGCTTCGCAAGTCCTGCATTTAGGTCACATTTGCCCATTGAAAAATCTACAAAAGGTCCGTCATACCTGCTGTACTGCACAGTGGTTGCAGCACAGTAAATATTTTTTGGTGTAAGGCCTAATGCTGAGTTCAGATTTATATGCCAGCCCCTCTTCACCATTCGAGTTAATTGTGGATGTGGCTGATTCAGAAGTGAAAAGTTATTTTTTCCATTTTGAGCACTTCACAATGTCAAGCCTCTAAGAGCTGTTTTGAAAAAATTCTATTAAAACATTGTGGCAGAAAAACAACATTAGCATTATAATAACATATTTTAAGCAAAGCAAAAGCTAAATACAAACCCACAAGGTGAGATTGACTGT
This sequence comes from Aulonocara stuartgranti, assembly GCF_965226115.1. NCBI lineage: Eukaryota > Metazoa > Chordata > Actinopteri > Cichliformes > Cichlidae > Aulonocara > Aulonocara stuartgranti. The sequence continues at coordinate 6,075,173 of NC_138951.1, read as the reverse complement.
AAAGTCTTTGTGTGGGCTAATTGTTGTCCTAACGGTAAAATCAGCCACCAACTTTGCTTATACTGTAATTTCAATTTTCACTTATAGGCAGGAAAACAAACCTATTTAGAGAGCAGGTAGCAAAAAGCCTCCATATCTCCCCCCTGCTGTTACAGAAGCACAGTAAACTTAGTTTAGAGTTTACTTTTAACACCTATTGTGCTGTTGGGGTGAAAGGGGAGTGTGTATGATTTACACCTATTTCTTCTTTTAAAAAAATGCAAATCCTCTCTGGAATTTAGTAAGTACACTGTTTATATAACTTGAGTTATTATTATTTTTCCTGTTGTAGAAATTCCTGGCAGTGAATGACGACTGAGACAGCTGACTGATTCCACAAATCAGCCACAGGGTGATCAAAACTGTTCCACATTAGGAGGAAGTCAAAAACCAGCCAAGCTCTACACCTGCGTGAATATGACTGGATATTACTACTCAACTGCCAAACAGCTGAAGAATGAGCAGTGACTGTAAAGCATGAATGAAGCAGCTAATTCCAATCAGTGGATCCAAGTGTGGCTTCCGTAATCTGCCAAATATCAGATTTTATACTTTTTGTCTGACATTTTTCTCAGATACGATCAATTTTTAGGTGAGAGTCAAATAACAGACAATTTGCAGTCTGATAGAACCTCAGTACCATCATGGGGAAACTGAAAAGTTGTCTGAAAAAAAGACTGGAAACAAAACATTATGTATAAAATCTATAACACCTGCTCAGGGTCTCACAGTGAGTACAGCATTTATTTGTCCTTTGAAGAGAACTTCATGTTTCAGGGGAATCCGGATGCCAAAAACTCAGCATGCCAATGAATTTTATTACAGGCAGAATACTTGTATAATAAGAACCAGTTGAATACAAAAAGAGCAACTGAAAAACTGGCAGAAGAGTAAGCAGAAAGAAACTAAAGTAAGGCTGAAGTAACAAACAGAGAAGTAGAGACCAGAAGTAGGTGGGTGATTGTTCTTGTTCTGGTTTGTTTATTTGTTCGTTGAGGATTTTCTCAATTTTAATGGCACATTTCTTGCCATTTAAATGATCTGTGGGCTAGTATGCCTTCCAAAATGTGCTACTTTAATCTGAATAACACAGATTAAAAAAATTATAACCATTATAACCACCATAAGAGAGCCTCCATCAAAGTTTTAGAGGATAATCATTTGAATGTAATGTGACATTTTATGTAAGTACAATTTTATGTACTAATCTTGGCTTGTGTATTTTCTTTCTTTTGTACTTTTAACTACTGAAGTTTTCTTTAATACTTGCTGCTTTGCAAGTATTTATTTTATCCACAAATAAAAAGAGATGCTGTGGCCTGCACTATATCCATGAACAACAGAGATAAAAATGAAACAAACACTTAAGTTTTCTTATACACAACTGCTTCTAAGATAAAGCAATTTACTCTCTTGCAGAGTTTGAGAGCTAGTTAGATTTAATTGTATTTTTGGCTCTGTGAGCACCATCACAGTGTTAATATTCTGATTATATGTTTACTGCAAGTGCTGAATGAAGGTTTGGTATGTTCTAACATTGTTTTCTAAGACATATTATAAAGAATGAAGTGTGAATTTCTTGTGCATTGCTTAGTTTTCCCAAAAGCCGAATCAGGGGAGTATCGAGTAATGTAAGAGAAGTTTCAGTTTCCTTCCTACACAAGCTGTAAAAGGGTTCTGTTTTCAGCCACCTGAACAACCTACTGTGACTTAAGTTACTTTTGGTTGCTCCGTTATTCACCAGGGGTCACTGCAGCAGGAGCACCACATGTTTGATTCACCAGATCTCTAGATGCCCTTCATGACACAACCCAAAAGGATCTCTGTCACCTCTTGGAATCTAATCTGGGATTTTTTTTTGCTTTGTAGGCAAATGTGTAAACCATTACATGTGACTATAGTTAGGACAGTGGATGGTAACTACAAATCTATGCCAGTGCAGCCACTCGAGGACGTGCCCCTCTCTCTAAAGCTATTGCCTGATCAATATTATTAAATCTTTCACAGTTGCTGGCCATGAAGCCCATTTTCCTCTCTTGACCAAGGTGGTGAACTGCTCCCTATTTAAAATCTGGATCACACACAACACACATCAAACATTTAATTACCAGCTGTTGAGGGCAGCTTGAGAGCACATTTTAAAATTTCGCCAACAGAATGCATGTGTAGCTTTCCAAAATTGCACTTGAACCCAATGAGTGGACAACAATGACAGTGACTGCTCTCTATAGTCAGACCGTCGTTGGGGAGAAAACATTAGTTGTTGACTTGTATCTCATCTTTGTAGATTTAGAGGATGCGATCAGCAGAACACCAAAGCTGCTGAAAAAGGTCACTGAGCTCAGGTGCTGAGGTCCAGTAACATGCCAGAAATTTTGAAATTAGATAATAATAATAATAATAATAATAATAATAATAATAATAATAATAATAATAATAATAATAATGTTAAAGTTCATGAAAGTACACTTATAAAAAGATTAAACTAACATGGCTTGTTTGGAAAGGTTGCCTGGAGAAAGCTTCTTCCAGAGACGAGACCAACATGGAGACGTTTGGTCATAAAACACAGGGCCACATTTGTGAAAAACAAAACTCACATCAGCAAAAACACCATATACCAACTGTCAAACACGGTGGTGCCCAGTCTGTGTTGCTCCTGATGAGCACAGGATACTTGGCTTTTGAATCTGTGGGACACTTATGACAAGTTAACCACAGCAGTAGCCCTGTTCCTGCCCCAAAGAAGTGGAAAATCATGCTGTTGTGCTGACACAAAGGATCACCACAGTTTCAGCTGTGAGGTGGCAGGTGTATCTCTGTACTGCTTGTCATGATAAGTGTGCGTTTCCCTTTCCTTACTTTATATATAGAAATTAGAATGCCATTTTTTGAGTGCTCTCATGAGATAACCAAGGATGTCAATTGTAGTGGCACTCTAGACTGAGCTGTAGTTTTGTAACTGTGTACATGTACAGTAGGAGTATGACTTGTGTAGAAAAAAGAAGCTTTTTGGAAATTATTTTTGGCTCTTCTCATTCATGTACTGTAGCTACTAGTGCTGTGCTATACAGTGGTCCCTCATTTATCATGGGAGTTAAATTCTAAAAATAACCCACGATAGGTGAATGCCACTTTTTTTTTTACGATTATTATAGATGTTTTAGGGCTGTAAAACCCGTCCATACACACTTTATACACTTTCTCAGACAGGCATGAACATTTTCACACTTTTCTCTCTTGTTTAAACGCTCACAAGTTCAAACCTTTGTAGAAAAATAAGTCCAGTATTATAGAAAGAAACCAAAGATCAAACCCTGTTTTCAGGTCCAGAACATGGGGATAGAGCAGCTGCCAGAGAATTCAAAATTAATGATACAGATGGTACAGAAGAGGAGTTGAGTAAAGTTCAACTTATCTGACTGTTTTGTTATAAGGCGTAATGCGCCTTATAATCCAATCCGCCTTATGGTCCGAAAAATACGGAAGTCCAACTGTTTGTGCAATGGTTATCTTCCTCTGGATGGCATGGAGGAGTCTGATTGACAACGGTCTACAGCCAATCAGGATGCAGAACACAATGCGCTGGAAAAAAAAAACATGCAAAATTGCACAAAAAAAATCTGCGAAACAGCAAGGCCGCAAAAGGTGAACCACATTATAGCGAGGGACCACTGTACTGCTAATCTTCCTATTGATCTGATACCAATACAGGGACAGCATTGCCAATACCAATACAGATGTTTTTAACGTACAGTGGCAGCTTATGTTGGGGAGAACAATGTGTCATGAGGTATGAGATGTCCATCCATCCATCCATCTTCATCCGCTTTGTCCGGGGCCGGGTCGCGGGGGCAGCAGCCTAAGCAAAGAGGCCCAGACCTCCCTCTCCCCAGCCACCTCCTCCAGCTTGTCCGGGGGAATACCAAGGCGTTCCCAGGCCAGCCGAGAGATATAATCTCTCCAGCGTGTCCTGGGTCTGCCCCGGGGCCTCCTCCCGGTGGGACATGCCTGGAACACCTCACCCAGGAGGCGCCCAGGGGGCATCCTTGTCAGATGCCCGAACCACCTCAGCTGGCTCCTTTCGATGTGGAGCAGCAGCTGCTCTACTCTGAGCCCCTCCCGGATGGCCGAACTCCTCACCCTATCTCTAAGGGAGAGGCCAGCCACCCTTCGGAGGAAGCTCATTTCTGCCGCTTGTATCCGCGATCTCGTTCTTTCGGTCACTACCCACAGCTCGTGGCCATAGGTGAGGGTAGGGACGTAGATCGACCGGTAAATTGAGAGCTTCGCTTTTACACTCAGCTCCCTCTTCACCACGACGGACCGGTGCAGCGTCCGCATTACTGCAGCTGCAGCCCCAATCCGTCTGTCGATCTCCGGCTCCCTTCTCCCATCACTCGCGAACAAGACCCCGAGATACTTGAACTCCTCCACTTGTGGCAGGAACTCATCCCCGACCCGGAGTGGGCACTCCACCCTTTTCCGGCTGAGAACCATGGCCTCAGATTTGGAGGTGCTGATCCTCATTCCCGCTGCTTCACACTCGGCTGCGAACTGTTCCAGTGCGAGCTGGAGGCCTTCACCCGATGAAGCCAACAGAACCACATCATCTGCAAAAATCAGAGATGAGATTCTGAGGCCACCAAAGCGAAAGCCCTCCGCCACTTGGCTGCGTATGAGATGTATCATCAGTAATTTGCAAATGAACACATTTTAGTGACCACTGTATGTTTGAGGTATGTTTTTTAACACAATACACTGGACTGAACTTAGACGATAGAAACAAAGTATCGATCCTATTGCACAAGTATCAATCGAATACCAATACCAGCATTGGTATCCATACTATGGCTATTTGGATCAATCTGCCCAACTCTACCTGGTGAAACATTTAAAACAAGGTAGCATTTCAAAGATGGCTTCAGTGTGGCAAGAAGGACTAAAAAGACTCTGGTCAGTGTCACCAAGTTGATACTCAATGCACTGGCAAGTAGAAAAAGGTATACAGGTTTGTTGGACAGCCATGGAAAAACAATCAGTTGTGCTCCTGACAAGTACAATCAGGCTAACACTTTGTATTTGTAATCCATTGTCTCCATTCCCTTAAAAAACAGAAAACATTTTTGTTTTTCCAAAAACAATGACTGACTCATTGTCAAAGATGTTATTGACAAACTGCATGCAGACAGATGTGCACAGCTGGCTGTGTCCATTTGAGTAAATTTGTGGAGTCTATTAGCTGTGTTAAGTTACTTGTTTGGAAACCCATTCTGAGTCAACATACTGTACATATTTAACTTTGTGCTTCCCAACTGAATTGATTTTTGCATTTTTTTTTAACATAACATGACAATACAGAGAAGGACAAAAGGCTAATTTCATGCTTTAATGGCTCTGAGACGGAAACAAAATGACAGTGTCACTGTCAATAATTTACATTTTAACAATAGCGTTTTTATCCATCTCTACAACTTCTTTTTGAGTTAAAAAGGCTTTTGATTCAACCTGACAAACCTCTACGGAGGACAATACCTGTACAGAGTAATTTGATCCAACTGTTCCATGGTTTTCAAAAATTCAAGCTACATAAATAATTGGTTGGTGCATCATTTGAAAGCAAACAACAATGTGAGGTTAGTGTCCACGGCTCATTAAGAGGACTGACATAGTAGAAAGAGATGACCCTTGACTGCTTCACTTTAAAGAAAAGGCACCAGCCAGAACAAAAACAGCCTCCTCATTACGGACATGGCTGTCACGAACTAACTTTTTCTCTCTGTGACTGTCCCTAAAAGTCAGGAAAGAGGAAGAGAGTTTTGATTATCCAGTCAGCTTTAAAAGAGCCAAGCAAAAAGAACAAAGAATCAGTGGAGTCTGATCCAAAGGCAAACGGGGCTCAAGATGAGCTTTTTGAGATAAGATCAAGCAGAAGACACTCAGCACAGATGCGTGTGATAGTCTTGATAGAGTGCGAGAATAACAGAGAGGAGATTCTGACAGAACGAAAGAGAGACGCTATTGTGAGAAGACACTGGAGAGACAGGAAAAACAGAGAACATGAGAAAGTTTTTAAAATGTGCAGCCACTTTTTTATACCTCCTTTCTTCTGGCAGAATGACCTGTTGCTATGGAAACAACACTCTGGACCAACTGTGTGGTCCAGAGTGTTATAATATAAATAAATTTCTCCCAGTGATTACTGTTGAAATTTAAACTGCCATCTGATTCCATGATATCGCATCCTCATTAGATCAGGTCCCTAGTTTAAACTCAACAACACATTTCTTAGCCAGTAAATTTGTATTAGCATCTGAGCCCTGAACATACTAACAAGTATGATAATCTAATCAAAACTTTTTCCCAATGAAAATTAAAATGCCTTCAAAAATCTAATTTCAAGTGAGTCACGACTGGCAGTCTGATAGAGATGGGGGGAACTGGTGTAATTTAGCCACTGTACTTGTATGCGAGTGTGTGGAGAATAGACTATATAAAAGATGGATTTGAAGTGTGTGAAGGTCTTAAATCTGCATTCTTACTAACAGCCTGCGGGCGTGACTGCTTTTATAGCATAAGAAAGTTTTATTGAATCGAAGAAATTGGGAAAATTATGTTTTGGCTTCACTGATGTATGACCTCTTTCTTTTCTGATGAGTTCATGGTCTCAGTCTCTAAGTTTGACTGTTTTCTATTTTCCATGTTATGGTCCCACTTGGAATCAATAAGGAAAATAGTGTAGCCTTGGGTTTTTTAGTCTTGCATCTTGTTCAGATCCTCTCCTTCCTTATCTTATCAGGTTTAAAATGGATTTAAACTATGATAATTTACACTATGGAGCCCTACTCTCAAAAACTGACATAGGTTTAACACTGTCTGCAAAACTGGAAGAAGTTTTTAGAACATTTTTAGCCCCATCTTGTGTTGGTACAGAATGTGACGTCAAAGGGTTGCTTGGTTGGGTGTGGCTAATAGACTAACATTGGGTTATGTTAGCTAACAAGTGACATTGCTAATAACGCCGTGGAAAACATGACTAAAAATAAAAAGCAGTCTAACACCCCTGGCTACAACAAAGACTTTCATGTTAAAATGCTTTGGATCTATGCTGACCACTTTCACTGTCTGTTTCTTTAGCAGTAAGTGGTTCTTTATTGTTAGCTGAATTGAAATGGCTAAATCCACCTGTTAGTCTTAATTTTAGGGTTTGTAAAGCACTTTTTAAGTATGGACAGTTTGGAGGAGAGACTGTTTGGGTTACCAGACCGATAAGCTGCAGTCTGACTCTGGTTTTTCCTCATTTTTTTTTTTTTTAGCATTATGGCTAAACAAACCTGATTAAACAAACAAACAAACAAACAAAAACTGGCATTCAGATTAAGAAAAAAAGCTTACCAGACTCCATTTGATTACTACATTACAGTGTACAGGATGACTTCAGCTATAAAGAAGGAAAACATGTTAAATGTTACAATTTTTCTTTGACTTGTGAGAATGTCAGAATTCTTTATTGGTTGGTGATTAGCATCAACACCTTTCTGGTCAGTCCTCACCTGGAGTGCAAAGTAAGGCTTCCCCACTTAGCCTTCGTTGCACTTAGTTTGATCTTCCTGTGCTCTCCATTTTTGCTTTACAGCTCAATAATGCCCAAAAAATTCATTCACCTGGGACCTGTTGATACATCCATATACTTATCGCAGTCTTGGTCCAGCTCTAGGAAGCTGTACTGTGAAGTCCGCTTTGACCTTTCTAAAGCAGTAAGGAGGCACACTGAGTTGCAGGCAGCTCGATGGGTCTCAGTGGGGAAAACAACAACTTGGCATAGAATGGTGTGTACCCAGCGCAGCATATTGAACATGTCAAGCCTAAGTGGACTCCAACCACTCCTCTGTGTCTCTCACTTTCCTTCCTTTCCACAATTCCCTACATTGCTTAATCCTCTCCATTTTTTTGTGCTCCATTTCCCCTAAACTTTCTTTTGGTCAAAAACAGTGCTGCATAGCTTTATTTGAAAATAATAACGTTATCTGTGTACAAAGTAAAGGGGAAGGACATGGTATCAGGGACCCCAAAGAGTATTTGCACACTTAAACAACCGTTAAACTTAATTCTTACTTCATGAAACACCAGAAACATACACTGGACATCACTATAAATACATATTTTTTTACATAATAGATCAGGCTAGTTTTGGAAAAAGCATGAACATCATGTCAGAGCTGGTGGAACATGTACATTCTTAACGTTGTTGCTCGAGGCATCTGTGAGAAAAGAAATAAGCACTGAAAATAATTTTTCAATTATTTTAGAGCTAATTTTGAGTTACAGTTGCTGAAGTAAAACTGCAAAGAACATGGAAAATGCAAGGATCGCTTCAGGGACCAATGAAAATTCTCAGATACATAGACACTTAATAAATTTGTTAAATGATACACAATAAACAATGTCCTCTCACAGAACTGTACTAGCACAAAAGAAATATAAAACAGGACTTCTAGTGACAGCTAGATAAACACAGTGTTGCAGTTTGGAGTATTATAGCAGAGACCTCAGTAAATCAAGTTTGTATGATTCGTTTAAATGCTTTCCTGCCTAAGTATTTTGTTCTGAAAAGGAAGTGCCTACAATACATATATAATAAGGCCACCTGTAAGAATAACAAGTCAGCTGCTAACTTGTCGCACACTCTGTTATAAATTCTCTTTTGTAGATTTCAGTAAATTTAAATTGAATTGTGTTAAAATAATAAGAAATCTAGTATTAAAATGTATCTTAACTCAACAACAACAATACAGAAAGGGTGGATTAGGGTCTATATATGTGGCCAGAGGTTTACATCCACTCAGTATGGGAATGACTATCATGATAATTTTGTGCTTTTAATGATTTCTTTGAGCTGTTCTTGTCCTTGGTGGAACGCAGTGTATACACTGATCTTTACTGACTTTAACAAAAATATAAGAATTTGGTGCAGGTGTTTGAATTTCTATGTGATTGTCTCAAGTTCTCCTTTTGAGATCTCCTTAGAAACTGCAGTTAGTTGGGTGTTTTGGGGGAGATTAAATGCATAATATCACGAGTTAATTATGTGCAATTTAATTTACTGATTAGGATCACAAATGCATCATCAGTCGATGAAATACTGGGTGAATAAAGAGCTAAATTACATTACATCAGGTACAAAAGTTCATTACATCATGTATGATTTCCCCACAACTTCTGCTTATAAATGCTGCTGTATATTTTTAGCAAAGGGTTCAATGAAACAAGATGCTAACACAAGACTGGTCCATCTAGACAGCCTTTTGAAAACATGCAGTGTTTACAATGGAAATGCACATAAAAGCCCCGCAAACATGTCTGACAAACAAGGTTTGACAGAGTTCATTTTGAAACCTCTAGTGTCTTTTGATCATTTCTTAGTCTAGTCATGCATATATATTGCAGATGTACAGCTGTTCCTTAAGTGTGCTCTGTGAAGCGTACATGTGTAAAACGTGTAAAATGTATTCACTGAGGAAATTGCTGTAGTAGTTTCTTGTCAGGTCTTCTTGGTGGTGTCCACATAGTACATTGCGTTTAGAAGCATGCAGACAGTCTGATGTGATATGATATGTGGATATCTTCAGCTCATTTTAGCAGCAACTGTGTTGTGATGCTTGCTATTAATAAGAATGACAAATGCAGAGACCCAGGACACTATAGCCTATATATCCTATTTCAGATGCAATACTTACATTTTTGTACACACAGTATACAACATGTTTAGCACATGAAAGTGACAACAAAGGTGTTACACACATTATATATGTACATAATGTTACCATTAAAAAAATTCATATTTTAATAATATATTATGTTATGAATCATAATGTATAGATAGTTTATAGTTTATTTGGTTGATTGTATTTTTATAGACTCCTAGAATCTCTGAATACAACCTCACAGCACATATAATTGCCAAGTACCATGCTCTTCCCACTAGTGACAGGCTAACAAAACCTATAAAACTGATGGATGTTTCAGAGCCATACAACAGCACAGTTGTTTCAATAGAGAATGTATTGTTTTGCAGGGGAACCCTGCAGATTAACACAAGGGATGTCTATGTCTCCAAGCACAGTGTGCACACCTGTATACTATTTACATATAGATTGCCTGTCCATCATTTCCATTTTGATATATAAGGAGAGGCAGGAGTGATAGGATAGACTGGGAACAACCAGAGATTGGGGAGACTTAGAGGGAACAATATGTGTCAGAATGTGAATAAGGCAGAGAGAGAAAACGAGAAGAATGACCAAGTATAAGCTATAATATCTACTTGGAGTGGAAGTTGCATGTTTTGCACATTATATCAAATATTCTGCTTCCACATGAATGCTGGCAGAGAGAACCAAGTGCTCAGTGTATTCAGTTTCTAAATCTTTCTGTTACCTTGTACACCGCAAAGCCAAAAACCTTGTGTGTACATAGCTTCAAGGTCAGTGATTTTTTTTCACTATAGATTTTAATGTGAGAATGTGCGTTATGAGACCTCCTGTCAAACTGTCAAACTGAAATTTGAAGGCTACTCACTTTCCCTATACTGTAAGTAATAGAATGAGAGGAGAGCTGGATGATGTGTTCAGAAATGGGGCCTCATTCTTTGCATGAAATGTTGCTCTCTGGCACACGTTTCCATGTCTTTCAGCCCAGAGCACAGTAGTGTTCTTGGCCAGCCAAATTGGCTGAAAGGAAATGGCTATAATGTTTGCCAGCTAAACCTGCTGAGTCCCCAAGATATAAACTGGATAATATAAATAACGATATACAGCTAAATCCAGTTCTGGTGATTTAATTTGTGTTTGTGATGCTCTATTTGCTGTTTTGTAGTCAGTCCCTTTACAGTGAGCATGAATGGAAACCTGCTTTCTTGGCTGCTGTGTGTCGTGTGATGAATGCAGAAGCTGTCATAACATGCTTGGCCACTATGCTGATCCTTGTCCCTGGGAATTGGTTCAGAGTGTGGCCTCCCAACAGGTGTTGTGTGGCCAAAAGCTACTTTGCTAGGTGATGGAGTTGTAAGGTGCCATAAGAGCAGTGTTGGTCAAGTTATTTGAAAAAAGTAATTAGTTACTAATTACCGATTACTTCTCCAAGAAAGTAATCCCATTACTTCTCTGTCAGTACTTCCAAGCTTTAAATACTGCATGGATGTACTTCAATTCAATTCAATTCAATTCAATTTTATTTATATAGCGCCAAATCACAACAAAAGTCAAGGCGCTTCATAGATACAGAGAAAAACCCAACAATCATATGACCCTCTATGAGCAAGCACTTTGGCAACAGTGGGAAGGAAAAACTCCCTTTTAACAGGAAGAAACCTCCGACAGAACCAGGCTCAGGGAGGGGCGGCCATCTGCTGCGACCGGTTGGGGTGAGAGAAGGAAGACAGGATAAAAGACATGCTGTGGAAGAGAGACAGAGGTTAATAACAGATATGATTCAATGCAGAGAGGTCTGTTAATACATAGTGAGTGAGAAAGGTGACTGGAAAGGAAAAACTCAATGCATCATGGGAATCCCCCGGCAGCCTACGTCTATTGCAGCATAACTAAGGGAGGATTCAGGGTCACCTGGTCCAGCCCTAACTATATGCTTTAGCAAAAAGGAAAGTTTTAAGCCTAATCTTGAAAGTAGAGATAGTGTCTGTCTCCCGAATCCAAACTGGAAGCTGGTTCCACAGAAGAGGGGCCTGAAAACTGAAGGCTCTGCCTCCCATTCTACTTTTAAATACTCTAGGAACAACAAGTAGGCCTGCAGAGCGAGAGCGAAGTGCTCTAATAGGGTGATATGGTACTACAAGGTCATTAAGATAAGATGGGGCCTGATTATTTAAGACCTTGTATGTGAGGAGCAGGATTTTGAATTCAATTCTGGATTTAACAGGAAGCCAATGAAGGGAAGCCAAAACAGGAGAAATATGCTCTCTCTTTCTAGTCCCTGTCAGTACTCTTGCTGCAGCATTTTGGATTAGCTGAAGGCTTTTCAGTGAGTTTTTTGGACATCCTGATAATAATGAATTACAGTAGTCCAGCCTGGAAGTAATAAATGCATGAACTAGTTTTTCAGCGTCACTCTGAGACAGGATATTTCTAATTTTAGAGATGTTGCGCAAATGGAAGAAAGCAGTCTTACATATTTGTTTAATATGTGCTTTGAAGGACATGTCCTGGTCAAAAATGACTCCAAGGTTCCTCACAGTGTTACTGGAGGCCAAGGTAATGCCATCCAGAGTAAGAATCTGGTTAGATACCATATTTCTAAGATTTTCAGGGCCGAGTACAATAACCTCAGTTTGATCTGAATTAAGAAGCAGAAAGTTAGCGGCCATCCAGGTCTTTATGTCTTTAAGACATTCCTGCAGTTTAACTAATTGGTGTGTGTTATCTGGCTTCATGGACAGATAGAGCTGGGTGTCATCGGCATAGCAGTGAAAATGTATGCTATGTCTTCTAATGATGCTGCCTAAGGGAAGCATGTATAATGTAAACAGAATTGGTCCTAGCACTGAACCCTGTGGAACTCCATAATTAACCTCAGTGTGTGAAGAGGACTCTCTATTTACATGCACAAATTGGAGTCTATTAGATAGGTATGATACAAACCACTGCAGTGCAGTACCTGTAATACCTACAGCATGTTCTAATCGCTCTAATAGGATATTATGGTCAACAGTATCGAATGCTGCACTAAGGTCTAGCAGGACAAGCACAGAGATGAGTCCACTGTCAGAGGCCATAAGAAGATCATTTGTAACCTTCACTAAAGCTGTTTCTGTGCTGTGATGAGCTCTGAAACCTGACTGAAACTCTTCAAATAAACCATTCCTCTGCAGATGATCTGTTAGCTGTTTGACAACTACTCTTTCAAGGATTTTTGATATGAAAGGAAGGTTGGAGATTGGCCTATAATTAGCTAAGACTGCTGGGTCTAGAGATGGCTTTTTGAGTAAAGGTTTAACTACAGCCAGCTTGAAGGCCTGTGGTACATAGCCGATTATTAGAGATAGGTTGATCATATTTAAGATCGAAGAATTAATTAATGGCAGGACTTCTTTGAGCAGTTTTGTAGGAATGGGGTCTAAAAGACACGTTGAAGGTTTGGAGGAAGTAATTATTGAAGTTAACTCAGAAAGATCAATTGGAGAAAAAGAGTCTAACTTAACATCAATGGTACTAAGAGTAGCTGTAGATAATATTACATCTGTGGGATGATTACTGGTAATTTTTTCTCTAATGATAAAAATTTTATTTGTGAAGAAGTTCATGAAGTCATTACTAGTTAACGTTAAAGGGATGGTTGGCTCAAAAGAGCTCTGACTTTTTGTCAGCCTGGCTACAGTGCTGAAGAGAAACCTGGGGTTGTTCTTATTTTCTTCAATCAGTGATGAATAGTAAGATGTTCTGGCTTTGCGGAGGGCTTTCTTATAAAGCAGCAAACTATTTCTCCAGGCTAAATGATGATCCTCTAAATTTGTGACATGCCATTTCCTCTCCAGATTGCGAGTCATCTGCTTTAGGCTACGTGTTTGAGAATTATACCACGGAGTCAAATACTTCTGATTAGAGACCTTAGTTTTCACAGGAGCTACAGTATCCAGAGTCGTACGTAGTGAGGAGGTGAAATTATTAACAAGATAATCGACCTCTGTTGGGGTAGCGTTCAGATAGCTGCTCTGCTCTGTGTTGGTACAGGGCATTGAAGATGATAACAGTGGGTGGATTATATTCTTAAACTTAGTTACAGCGCTTTCAGAAAGACATCTACTTTGATAAAGTCTACTCTCCACCGCTGTGTAATCAATTATTGTAAATGTAAATGTTATCAGGAAATGATCAGACAGGAGAGGGTTTTCAGGAAACACTGTTAAATATTCAGTTTCTATGCCATATGTTAAAACAAGATCTAGAGTGTGATTAAAGTGGTGGGTGGGTTCTTTTACATTTTGAGAGAAGCCAATTGAGTCTAATAACAGACTAAATGCCATGTTGAGGCTGTCACTTTTAGCATCTACATGGATGTTAAAATCACCCACAATAATTATTTTATCTGAGCTCAGAACTAAATTAGATATAAAGTATGAGAAATCAGACAGAAACTCTGTGTAAGGCCCGGGTGGACGATAGATGATAACAAGTAAGACTGGTTTCTGAGTTTCACAGCTGGGGTGGAGAATGTTAAGCATCAGGCTTTCAAATGAATTAAAAGTCTGTCTTGGTCTTTCATTAATTAATAGGCTGGTGTGAAAAATTGCTGCCACACCGCCCCCTCGGCCTGTGCTTCGAGGTTTCTGGTAGTTAGAATGACTCGGGGGTGTTGATTCATTTAAACTAACATAATCATCCTGCTGCAACCAGGTTTCTGTAAGGCAGAGTAAATCAATTTGTTGATCAATTATTAAGTCATGTACTAACAGAGACTTGGAGGAGAGAGACCTAATATTTAATAATCCACATTTCACTGTTTTACTCTTTGGTTCAGATGTGGATACTGTATTGTTCTTTCTTTGTAATTGCTTATGTTTAAGTCGTTTGTTGCTGGTTTTTAGTTTGTTTTTTGTCTTTTTGGAAGCTGACACAGTCTCTATGGAGATGGGTTTTTTTGGGGGGGGGGGGGGGGGTAGCAGGAGGAGAGAAGCTGCAGAGAGGCGTGTAAGACTGCAACTCTGCTTCCTGGTCCCAACTCTGGATAGTCATATTTTGGGGGGTTTAATAAATTTGTCCATATTTCTAGAAATGAGAGCTGCTCCATCCAAAGTGGGATGGATGCCGTCTCTCCTAACAAGACCAGGTTTCCTCCAGAAGGTTTGCCAATTATCTATGAAGCCCACATCGTTTCTGGGACACCACTCAGACAGCCAGCAATTTAAGGAGAACATGCGGCTAAACATGTCACTCCTGGTCTGATTGGGGAGGGGACCAGAGAAAACTACAGAGTCCGACATTGTTTTGGCAAAGTTGCACACCGATTCAATATTGATTTTAGTGACCTCCGATTGGCGTAACCGGGTGTCATTACTGCCGACGTGAATTATGATCTTACTGAATTTACGTTTACCCTTAGCCAGCAGTTTTTAATTTCCTTCAATGTCGCCTGCTCTGGCCCCTGGAAGACAATTGACTATGGTTGCCGGTGTCTCTAGCTTCACATGTCTGAGAACAGAATCACCAATTACCAGAGTTTGACCCCCGGCGGGTGTGTCACCGAGTGGGGAAAAACGGTTAGACACATGAACGGGTTGGTGGTGTACCTGGGGCTTCTGTTTAGGACTATGCTTCCTCCTCACCGTGACCCAGCCGCCCTCTTTCCCCAGCTGCTTGGGGTCTGCCGGGGAACAGCTAGCGGGGCCTATGCTATCTTCGGCTGCACCAGCTACAGGGGCCTGGCTAGCTACAGGTGAATGAAGGGTGCGAAGCCGAGTCTCCAATTCAGTAATCCTGGCCTCCAGAGCTGCAAATATGCTACATTTGTTACAGATATCATTACTGCTAAAGGAGGCCGAGGAGTAACTAAACATCTGACACAATGAGCAAGAAAGTGCAGGAGGGACAGGTGAAGTAGCCATGGTGCTAACGAGTCGGCTACGAGCTAAGCTAGCGAAACAGTACAGAGACAGTGAGTGAATACTTTGGCTATAAATTAGGTAGTGAGTACACAGAAAGTGTGCTTCGGATGAAGCACGTGAAAATTATACTATGAAAGAAGAATGTATTTAAAAGTTGTTAATTAAATTGCTAAGCAAATAAGCTACTCAGAAACACCACTGTGTTTGAGCAGGAACAGGAAGTGATACTCTACCGCAGAGCGAGCGAACACCAAGTGACAGCGCCACCAAGTACTCTCTCCCGCACTCCATATTATCCATTGTTGATCTACACACGTCTCTTGCTGCCACAGACATCGCACACTTGTACATCATGAGACATTCTCACAAACAAAATCATGGTTAATAACGCAGTGTGCTTACGGAAAAGTAACAGTAATCTCATTACTTTTTTGCAGTAGTAGTCCCTTACTTTACTTGTTACTTAAAAAAGTAATCGGGTTACAGTAATGCGTTACTTGTAACACATTACTGCCCATCTCTGCTTAAGTGTACCTAATATCTACTTTCTACTGTAGCTCTACTTGCTGTAATGTTAAATTTTTTCACGTTTTTTCAGAATAAATCCACAGAACTGAGAAAAGTCATCTGTTGAACTCTGTCAACTTCTTTGTACTTAATAAAAATTGAAAATGAAACTAGCATTTGGAGTCTGTGTTATCTTAAAATGTTTTTGCTTACTTGTATTATTTTGATGTGTTCAGAAATGAGGCCCCATTTCTGAACACATCATCCGGCTCTCCTCTCATTCTATTACTTACAGTATAGGGAAAGTGAGTAACCTTCAAATTTCAGTTGGTGAGTTGAAGAAGGAGCTGTCATAATGCACATTCTCAAATGTCTTATTTCCTGTCTCCCTTATTTATGTCCATTTCCAGTGACCATGAAGTAACTGGAAATGACTTGTCAGATATACAAGCCATAGTCACTTGAACCTATGCAGACAATTACTGGGCCAGAGGTAAAAAACAACAAATAAACTCCTGTAGATAATTTGCATATTAGTGATCAAGGAACTGACCTCCCAGCCCATTGTTCCTTCAGTGGTGCTAGTTTCAGTCATTATGCAAATATACTGTTTATAAGACTGGGGAAACGTGCAGTCAGCTGAGACTGAAGAAGTCACTTGGATGAATGATGAAACATTTCTCCCACTGAAAACGCTATGTCCAGATGAACAGAATCAACTTCTGGGGATAAACTCCTATACCTCTGCAAAATTCATGAAGTTGGTCACCAATGGCAAGATGCAATCCTTGAGATAGCATTCTTGTGCAGTGAATGCCTAGCAAGAGCTATCTTTATGGTAGTCCTTGCTAGGCGTCCACTGCATGTGGATGCCTAGCCATGCAGTCTGCCTTTACAAATATTTGTGAAAGAATGGGTTGTTTTAAAAAGCTTTGAACTGTGATAGGATGCAACAAGTCATTTCATGACATTTCTTCTCTCCTAGACATCCCCGATTAACTGTTGCTTTTAAGCATTTAGGAACCATAGCAACTCAGCAATTAAATGGCACACCACTTAAAGTTAATAGTGGCTGCAAACACTTTGCTGACTGGGTAAGTGAAGAGTTCCAGACCACCTCTGATTTGAAAGTCTTACTTTTAACATCAGCACACAAACTGTGCACTGGGAGCTTCATGACATGGATTTCCATTGTCGAGCAGTTCCTGTATGTTTAATGTATAGACAGGCAAAACTTAAAGTGCTTTTGTCCTTAGAATATAGTTTTGAGTATCTTAGCAAGCTCTCTATGTGTGTCTCAGGTTGTAGAACAACAGTTAGAAAACTTTGATGGGTAGCTGAGTTAGAAGATAGCTCTGATCCAACCTGTGGCTACTGAGTAAAGAGTGTTTGATGCAGGGGGGTCGCTATGGCCTGTTTCCATTTTTTAAAAAATTATCTGTAATGTGTTTGTAACTCCCATAAGCAGCATCATTATCTGGTATATAAATATATAGAACTGTTTTTCAAACCACGTGAGCCTCAGACTCACTGGAGGTGAGGCTTTTGTGAGCTATCCCATCATCAGCTTGTCTTCAGCTGAAATTTATTTGCTAATGTTTGCTCTCTTGTAAGCTCACTTTGGATTCTTTCCACTGGGAATGAAGCACATAATATGGCTTTTATGCCCTCTCTGCTGTTTTGTTTTTCACTGATACTTCTTGAAGTCGGTTTTGCTTGATATTGAAGTAAAATATGTTGGTTCCATGTGCTATTCACAGGGGGCACCTTGTGAGAACCGGGAGGCTCATTAAGAGTACAACACTGACCCTCCTTCACCCCAATTATTGCATATATTAATGCCATCACTCTTCCTGCTGAAAAATCTCAATGCGTGCACACATACACTCACCACACCATTGCTAGATTGATACCCAGCTGATTGTTTCCTTTGTGCTTTAATTAATCAGGGTTGCAGCTTTTACTGAATACGCTCTCAGTTTAAGTAAGTGGGGTTCTCTAATGAACGCTTATGTGATTATCACATGTTCAAATGAGCAAATACAGATACCCATTGGTGCATACAACATGCCTTCTCAAAATAATAGCCTGGAAATAATTAAAGCAAAGAGCTTCAGAAAAACACAGCAGCGCTCTTCTCGGTTCACGCTATTTGCACCTCACGTCTCTTCCTGCTGACTTGTGCTGCTTTTAATCTTTTTTGAGACCTCTCAAACTCATGGTGATAGAACACTTCCATGCTGCTTCACAGGCACTAAAGCAGTGACAAGTGAGCAAGCACGAGGTGGCCAAGGTTAAAAAAAATCATCCAGGCATATTTTCCCTCACTTTTTGGTCCTAAAAACCAATCTTTCCCCCTCGAAATTCATCTTATCATCCAACAGGAAGACAGGTTTGCGATCCAAAAATGAGGAAGAGAGATTTCGGTCTCCTTAGAGAGTCTCAGAGTGCGCAGTAGATGTGCTTGCTCCCAAATACTTTGCAGTAAATGGATCAAAATCTTGTGCTGGGGGTTGGATAATTGTTAACACTCCCCACTCATTCTCTTGGGTCACTCTGCAGTGAGCCTGTTGGAGATAATTGGCCTTTCTCTGACTAATGAACAACCAAACACAGAGGAGAATGATGAGCTGTAGAAGAACATAAAAATAAACAGAAATTCATACAGTGGCAGTTTTAAAGGATTAATTATAATTAATGTTTTCTTTCTTTTTTTCATTTTACTGAAAGATGATTTGATTTATATTAAAAAAACCCCAAACAAGCACACACACACACACACACACACACAAGAAAGAAAATCATAATTTGAATGTGTTCTCATTATATTTTAGGACTTGGCTGTAAACTTTAATGATGGATTATGAAAGACTTTTTGCCTCTTCTTTGATACAAAAGGGAAGTTTGTGCATTCAATTACTATTAGTAAGCCACAGTTTTACAATTTTGGACTAATGATCTTCCTCACACAGTACGGTTTGACTTTACATTTTGCCCCTATCAGCATATACATTCTGCTTATGAATCCTACATACAATTTCAAGCAAAGAGATAAAACGGTTAAATGGCATGCAGAGCTCTTCTACTAGCTCCATGGGGACAGACAAGATGGTGTGTGGGTTTGCATAAAGAAAAGTCACATAAAGGTCACTGCTTCGCTGCACCTGCTGGAGAGATTACATCAAGGTAAGTTGCTAACAACAAAGAGAGATATCAGACACTGTTAGGATGGCTAAGGATACATGTAGACAGCACAATAGTTGATATTCATGAAACTGTTGCACATTTTTCGCATTGACTTGGTTTTAGCCTGGCCATTATGGAAGTCTAATGCACGCCATTGACAGTGATTGCTCATTTTGTCTAGAGTCTAAGTAGCTGAGGAGGTCCGATCATGAATGAACAATTGAGTCTATGGGGAAAAAAAGCACAAATTTAAAAAGTACTCAGGTTCATTTGTAGTTTTTTTGATCTCAGTATCACTTTTTAATAGGACATCCTTCATACATTTTTCATAAATTGTTAAAAATGACTTTGTTCATAGTAAATACATGATTCTGTGATCATTTATAGGTCAAGTAAAAGGTTAGGTGTAAAGCCAATTTGCCAGGTTTTGAAAAATCTGTTGTAAATGCTCAGCGATGTCTTTATAAATAATAAGCCATCTGTCTTCATTTATGAAGATTATTAAGTCATCAGGGGTCATTTGATTCATACTTTATGAAAAGCCATTAGCTGGGCATAGTAAATCACATGCATTTATAAAACCTAATAAATCATTAATGAATCATTGCAATAACCCATTAAGTCTGCAGCTGTATATATTTGACTAGGGTTTAATAAATGTTTTTTTGGTTCATGTGCTTTGCAGTCTATTTCACAAAGTCATAATGAAGTCAGACAATATTTGTGCGTTTTAGGATGTTTATTATGTCATCATTGAGTAAAGTGACAGGTAACACGTGACAGAAGTTGTCGAAGCAGGATTTAGAAGATCTGAATATTCAAGCACAATAGTCTTTGGGAAGTTAGGGCTTGAGAGGCTGTGTGGGTTGCCTTATGCCCTATTTGTGGCATACTGTGTGGGATAAAATGCAAAATTTCATCAAATTATGCTCATTTTCTGTCCAGATCCACATCTGTTGGGTCAGACCATTACGTGCTTGAAACTGTGTATAAACTCATAAATTGTCAAAAGAAAAAAAGAAAAGAAAGCAAGAGGACAGCCAAGTGGGAAAAAGTTATTTGTACTCATGTCTTATTGCTAAAGTACCAACATCAGTTGAATATTAAGTAATCTGTACTATATTTACAGTATAAATAGTTTTGTTTATAGTGACTTTATGACAATGACATTTTTTGTTTTTTTTTAATCTCATATTTAAAAGTATAAATGCAAACAGTTTGGGTTTAAAGTCCATGTGCAAAACATCAGTTTCATTCTCTGTATTGGAACTCCGGGTTAAAAGAAAGTAGACCCTCTTTGGATTCTCACATTACTCACCTGCCTGCCCACTCCATCAATTTTCATGAGAGTCCAAAGGAATCTAGCCTGACTACCAACAGCCTCTCCACAACTTCTGTTTGAGAAAACCCCAAGTAAGGTTTCACACTTTAGTCGTATAACTACCAGAAACTAACCTGCTCATCCTTGGCCATTGCTGACTTGTCTCTTCTCTCTAGTCTCACTCCAGCAGAGATAATCCTTTCTCAAGTCACTCTCCTGCTCTTTGTTGACATCTATGACCTCTTCAGCAAACCTTATTATTGTTCAATAAATCCTTTATCACTGGTCTGAGTCTGGTCCTTGGGTGCAGTTTCTGGTTAAACATGACAACAGCTCATTGAGCTTTGCTGTCATTTCAATCAGGTTGAGGTCTGGATTTTGAATGGACCTTTGAAACACCTTGATTTTTCTTTCTTTTTTTAGGCACTCTGTTGCAGATTTGCTGCTGTGGGTGGGGTAATTGCTTTTTTTTTTTTTTTTTTTTTAAATGACATCAGAAACAGCAGTATGCGACATTACGTGATGGCAGAGCTTCAGTTCATCCTTTGTCATTTTTTTTTTTTTTTTTTAATAAATAGGACAGGGGGAATGAATGAGAGAGAGAGGGGGAGAGAAAGAAAGAAAACCAAAGGGGAGAAGAGACGGTGAGAAGGGGGGGGAAGAGAGACAAAAAAAAACAAAAAAAAAAACTCCTGGGTCACCTGTATGGAGAAAAAAAACAAACAAACAAACAAACAAAAACAAACAGAGGAGACAGCAAACAACAAAGAGCAACATAATAATAGAGAAAACAAAGCACCATCACAATAAACTAGCTAGTCATAGATATCAGTATTTACTAAGTAATAAACGATATTGTGCAGCACGCAAGATAGACAGCGCACAGTGTGCTTTGAGGCAGCAGCCAAGAAAGCTTTAGTCTGCGTCTGTGAATACCCATGTGTGCATACCTGTGTGGATCAGCATGCTTGCATTCCAAAGGTTTCTCCATGTAATGATCTGCTAGGGAGTGTGGGGGGGCCACAGCCCCGTCCTCCAGGGTGTGAAGCGGGTATGGAGGAGATCAAAACTCCAGACATCCAGAGGCCCCCAGAACACAAGAGACCATGGAAGACCAACAGAGGGGCAGCCGCGCCACTGTCCCAGTAAGAGCTGAGGAGAGTCCCAGATGAGGGCTCGCCCAGCAGCCGCGGAGCAGAAGTCAGGGGGAGTTGCAGTGACGCGCCCGTGAGCTCCGCCGGCCCCCAGCTGTGCCTGAGTGACCGAGCCCCAGGCCGAGAGGCCGGGGGCACCCCACCTCCAAAGGGGCCCGAGCGAGCCCCAGGCCCCAGGCCCCGACAAGCGGCCGCCAAGGAGTGAGCCGGTGTGTACCCGGACGCCCACCCCCAGACACAAAGAACCACCAACACACCGACACCTGAGGGAGTCCGCCACCGGCAGGGGAAGTGGTGGTGGGTGGAGATAGGCCTCCAAACCTTGGAGGGCCTGAGGTGTCCCCAGAGAGGTGGCGTCTGATACCCAACCTGACATATAGACACAGACATACAGGCACACACAGACACAAACATCCATTCCCACCCTCATGCTCTCATATGCACTCACTCCACACTCAACCAACGTGGAGACAGACATAAAGAGACGCTGTACACACAATCACACTCCCCAAGCGTACTCTACAAACCGGGTCTAGGTACCCTTGCCCCTGGAGGGGGGAATTGCACCCAGACCCAGGTGGTGTTACCCTTTTCCCTGCGGTGGGGAGAGGCAGACCACCCCGACTCCGCAGCAGCAGGGAGGCCCCACACCCCAGACCGCAGTCGGACGGCCAACTCCTCCTACTAGCCCTCCCGCTCCAGCAGGCCGCAGAGAATGGGGGTGGGAGAAGACTCCAAACCTCCCTGGGTGGGGTAATTGCTGATATGTTATGCCTTTTAGAAAGATAGCCTGCCTTTTGACTATAGAATACTTTTTACTGGTATACAGAAGAGTTCACAATTATTGTTATAATTGTTGTTATTGTTATTGTTATTGTTAGCACAAAGTTTAATATTGCAGCACATCTTCATATTGTTGACTATAGATTCATTTACACACCTCAAAGAAAATGGAAGACATTGTCAAACACTTTAATGCATTTGTAAAGTAATATTTATTTGCAATAAACCTAGGAATAGGATGCTGCTGTATTTTCTGCATTTCTGTATTGTATTATAATGTATTTGCTGTATTTCATGGAATGTCTGTGTAGAGTCTAGGTCATCCAGGTTATGGTAATCTAAGGAACTTGGAAGGATAGAAAAGCGTCTTGACTTCTTTAAGTGTCTTGAAGATTTTTCATCTCTCCAAGAAGCTTCTTCAGTTCTAAGACCAAATGGTGGAGAGTCCCAGATTTTAAGCCCTAGTGGGAGCTGCCCCTTAAGAGGGTTCGGCCCACTATTGATCATTTGCCTCATTACAAGAGCCAAGGTGTGAAAAAGGGTGCGGATCATAATCAGCAGAGGTTTCGAGTGAAACTATTGTAAGACTTTGGCTCACCCCATCATGTGACCTACTGAGATCAACTGACTGAAGATGTAAGTGGGTGGGAAGGGATCTCAAAACTGGATTACAGGTGACAGACAGTTTGTGTCGTAAGCCACTGCTTCTGTTCAAGGATGGTCGTTCACAGTGGACATAGATGGCTTCTTTCACTCCTCTTTCAAACCATCTGTCTCTCTGTGAACATTGACATCTTCAAAAGAGTGACCTTTGACCTTTAGATGCAGGTGTACAGTTGAGTCTTGTCCCATTGAGGTGGCTCTTCTATGTTGTACCATGTGTTTATGAATTGGATGTTTAGTTTCTCCAATGTAGAGGTCTGAGCATTCCTCACTGCATTGCACATGATATACTACATTGTTTAGTTTGTGTTTGGGATGAACCAGTTTCTGTCTGAGTGTATGGCTGGGTTTGAAGTGCACTGGGATGCTGTGCTTGGAAAAGATTCTCCTGAGTTTCTCTGATAAACCTGCTACATAAAGGATGACGATATTGTTTGATATTGTTTGATATTGTTTGATATTGTTTGTCATTCTGTTTCTCCTTAGTTGGTGTCTGACCTTCTTTTCTGTGCATCTCTGCTGATTTTATGAAAGCCCGATTGGGATAACCACATATTTTAAGAGCTTTCTTTACACCTGTGTGTTCCTTTGCTTTCCCTCCTGGCTTAGAGGGAACATTTTCTGCCTGGTGTTGGAGGGTCCTGATTTGTGTTCAAGAGGGTGGTGGGAAATTTAATGGAATAGTTCTGAAGCATGACAACATGAACAGATTTCTACAAACATTTAGAAATGATTCATCTCTGCCTCTCTGACTAATTAAAACAATTGAAAGGTAACAAGCCTTGCAAATTTTGTCTTTGTCTTACCTGTTTTTTGGGGGTTTTTTTTGACTCACTGCACTTGCTGCTGAATATTTGCTTGACTGGGAGACAATGACAAAAGGGAACCTACATCTCCAAGGTGATAGGTAGAGACTGAAAACACAGAGGAAAAACAAAACATTTAGCATTCATCTTCCGATCCCAATTTGTCATAGTACCAGACCGTGGAGGGGGGGAGAAAAAGCACCGACATCAGATAGTAAGGCAATGGGAACGGGTGAA
Organism: Aulonocara stuartgranti; assembly: GCF_965226115.1. Lineage (NCBI taxonomy): Eukaryota > Metazoa > Chordata > Actinopteri > Cichliformes > Cichlidae > Aulonocara > Aulonocara stuartgranti. The sequence continues at coordinate 6,050,864 of NC_138951.1, read as the reverse complement.
AGGAAGTGTGTGAGATCTGTTCAGCTCTGACAAGCTGACTAGTTGTGCCAAAAATGGCATCTGCTGGTTCTAATTACTAAAATGCTTTGGCAAAGCAAGGAAGGAACTTTGCAGAGTTGGAAAGAGCTTGCATGAGCGATGGCTACATCACACTCTCTGATGAATAGAGATACATTATTCACATTAAGCTTCCTTTATAAAAGCAAGCCTAATTCTCTTGGAAGAAAAGGCAATTACAGCAGTCATTCATCACAAAATTATCCAAAATTCAACAAAGCTGCTGACCCATGCAGCGCAGCTCTGGTTTTTCTAAGAGCTTTGTTAGAGAAAATCAGTGTGATTTTTTTTTGTAGTTAGACTTGTAATCATCTTTAAAGTAAAAACACTGCTCCATAACAAGCATTTCGCAATACCTGAAAGCAGTACGCTTCCTTGTTATATCAGAGAGTTCACAGGTTGATGGCGATATGATTCCACACATGACTACCTTTGGCTGTTTGAGCAAGGGCCCAAAAGGGAGCTCAAGAAGAAGCAGTAAGGGGTGGTCTTCACTGATGCTTGAGTGTTGGTGGCTGATAAGGTGACATGTTGTGGTGCCCTCAGGAGCTTCCTCTCTCTACTGCCTCTTTTCCTTACACACACACACACACACACACACAAACAGTCACACAACACTCAAACACGCTCAGTGTGTTCCTGCTTATCTCAGAGGAACGAGAGCCCCCTCTCCTCCCACACAATCGTTCTGCCTTTCCCTTCTCTTTATCTCCTCACAGTCATTTATTTGGAAGATGGAATCAGAGCAGCTCCCACTGCTAACATGCTGCAGCTCCAAAGACCTATAAAAAGAGGTTCTGAGACTAAAAGAGAGAGAGGGAGAAAGGAGGAGTCAATGGCAGCTTTGTGGGTGAGAAAGGAGGTCAAAGCTAGGGATGGCTAAGAGCGAAAGGTGAAAAGACTAAAACGAGGGTTTGTGGGGAGTACAGGGAGAAATAAGTGGATATGAGAGGATACAGAGACTGGCATTATTATCACCAACTTTTTTTGCAGAGTTGCTTTTTTTAAAAATATACACTTTCATTAAAAGCCACAAAGAGGTGGCACAACACGCAAGGTACAAAGTACTGAGACAGAAGAAAGAAGCAGGATAAGGGGGAATAGCAAAGCTTTAGGATTAAAGCTCAGGTAAGGGCGCTGACATGGTTAGACTCGGGAGAAAGAATGAAGTGTAATAATAGAGTCACATGAGGGAATGATGGCACAAGGGAAAAAGGCACCAATGCGGGAGTTGTCTGTGAGTGCAACCAGGTCAAAGGTGTAGAGCTGGTTTGAAATGTATAATATATATGCGGTCGAGAGTTGGCCTTTGTCCATGAAATACAACCTAGATTCCCAGCAGAATTGGCTGTCATTTCCCCCCTATTTAGCCTTTAATTTTGGATGGAATAACCTCCCTTAGGCAGCTATAGAGGACAGATGAAATCTCACATTTCTGTCACCTGCTGATAGACCCAGTACTTCTAGATAAATTGGGCCAGAAAGAGCACTCAGTTGTACCCTTAAACCAAAATGAGCTGCAATGGCTATCTGCAGCTTTTTACCTCACTTAAGTGTTCTTGGTTAAGATGTTGAATTTTTATTTGTGTTCAGCTTCCAAAAAAAGAAAAAAAAATAGCGTAGATAATTTACCCATGGCTTTTAGTTGCACTTTTTTTTTTGACAAATTACAGAAGAAACTTCAATGCTTGATCCCCACAGAGATGAAAGATGATGCTCCTATGTTAGGGAAAATATTCTAAAACACTTCTTCAGTAAAGACTCAGAGAAGAGAAACACACAGAGTTCTTGCTAGCAAGGGCAGTCTCAGAGACTCGCGCTGAGCTTTGCGCTGGTCTTTATTTATACTTCAGTGGTGTGTGTGTGTGTGTGTGTGTGTGTGTGTGTGTGTGTGTGTGTGTGTGTGTGTGTGTGTGTGTCCTGCTGATCAAAGGGTCATAAAAGCACAAAAGGTACATCCTTGGTCAGGAAAGGGTAGTCTCCCCCTCACCCTAAATAACATGGTGAGGAAGTCCAGCAGTTCATCTATATGTAAAGAAGCACTTAAACTAAAACAGACATGGCTACGTTAATCCTGCCGTAAAACAATAAGAGAAGGTATGACCTCTCTTGTGCTCCCAGGATGCATTCTACTGTGGAATACACACCAAGCCTTTGCAGCCTGTTAAAGATCACACACAATTAATTATATGCCTCTAAGTATACATGGTTGAATATTTCCTAATACAAATAACTACATGCAGTATTCTACCATATGCAAACTTATATCACTAAAAGATTATACTGACTACTAAATACAATTTTCCATTAACATCCTATTTTTATTCCCAGGCTATCAAATACTGGCTTTGAAAAAAAGGATATAAATAGAGTATAATTTGCAATGCCTTTAAAAAAAGGTTGATTAGTGTTCTTTATTTAATACATATTTTGCCCATACCACAATTGATTACTAAGCCTGACCAAGCAATGCCGAAACATGCAGCAAAGTAAAAGTTGGTGCAAATCAAACAGTGAAGACAAAGCAAACTAAAGGCCCAAGTGGGAATAAATTACTTCAAAACTCCAAATGTGGACTTTACCCCTCTCTAAAACCAGATCATTACCTGCTGACTCCCAATATTGCTGCAGTTTGATCGATGTGTCTCCTTTATCCTACAATGACACAGTTCTTCCAGGGTTACATCCATAGAATGCTGGTCACTGAATCATTTGATGAATATCAATCAGCTATTGCCTACATGGTCTATCACAGTAGTGTGTGGATTGTACACTGTAAGCAGATTTATCAGCAAAAAAAGCTGTAATTCATGTTGACAAAGTCCAAACTTTAACACAAAAACCAAAATATACACATATGAACTTGAGTAACACTCTGTTCTTAATCCATAGGATCTAATAAGATATCATCCCACTCTTTGCAGCTATAACAGCTTCAGCTCTTCTGGTAAAGCTTCCCACAAGGTTTCAGAGTGTGTTTATGGGAATTTTTGACAATTTTTCGAGAGTGCATTTGTGAGGTCAGACCTCAATGTTGGACGAGAAGGCCTGGCTCGCAGTTTCGGCTCTAATTCATTCTAAAGATTCTAAAGGAAGTTGAACTCAAAGCAAGACACTATAGAAGCCATCTATCATAGAAAACACCTCAGAGAACACACAAGTAAACATAGGTAGAAGAAGACTTACATTAACGTGACAGACCCGAGGGACCACAGCTGTGGTTCGGATGGTAGAGTACCAATCAAAAAGTCAGTGGATCGATCCCAAGCTCCTCCACTCTAGCATTAAAGTATTCTTGGGCAAGATACACACACACACACACACACACACACACACACATATTGAAGAATGAGTGTTTGCAAATGTTAGATGAAAGCATTGTATGAATGTGCGTATGACTCACTGATGACATTTGTAGCAGAAAGTGCTTTGAGTGCTCTATATGCAAGACGGGAACCAGAACTAATACGCAGAAATCTAAAATGCAGCATACTAGAATAACAATGAAAACATTAGCCAAAAAGGACTGCAAAACAAACTCGTTACTAGAGAACCCATGAATTAAAAAACAGAAATCTGAGATAACACCAACAGAAGAAATCAAACTCACTATTAGAAAAATGAGATTAAAATCAAAAAGCAGAATCGTACTAAGTGAGTAGAACTCAAGTTGCACAATAACTAATACTCAGGATTAGTAGGATGATAATAAAATCACCTTAATAATAATCAAAAACTTTGATGTACTCTGAGATTTTGGGTGTACATGCCAATACAGGGCTCACCTCCACCGTCATCTAAATGGTGGAATAACTTTTGGAAGACTTGTGTTCCTCCAGTTTTAGCACAGACTTCACCAAGGTGCACAGAAGCTGTAATGCCGGTACATGATGGAGCAAAACCATAATGCAGCTTGGTTTTTTTGTTTTTTTTAAATTTCTGATTAAAATAGAGAATCTGAAACTTTTACTAGCTCATTCAGTGTACAAAGCATAACTATGGCTAAATGGCTAAATGGGTTTTCTAAAATTAGAGGAGATCAAACACGCAATGGAAGATGGGCATTATAGCTTCTATCAATCTATAGAACCCTTAATTTCTCACTCATTCACTTAGCTGGTCAAATTGGAGCTTTTAATACAGCTTTGAGGGCTATTGTTGAAACATCCATTAGGTGACAACTAATATTTGGTTACAGCACCCTTTTTACATTTTTGTTGTGTAGTTTATACTGTATTTGCCTATCAAAGCATTATTTTTCTATTTAGTTTTTTCAGTGATAAAGAGTGAATGATTCATGTGCCAGTGGTTGACAGAGGAAACTGATAAGCTGTCAGAATTAATAGGACGATAGGAGACAACTAAGGAAGAAAATTGCATTTTGTTCATGTAAATATCAGTTTATCTTTCTATCATTTAAAAAATGACTTTCTGAAATTAAGTTTCGTCACCTTCATGCATATTAAAATTTCTTGCTATCTGACATCTGGGCTTACTGACTAAAAAGTGGAAACTGCACTTCTCCAAGAAAGCTTAATATCTTTGGGAACTTTTTCGACTCCCCCTCTCCCTTTGGCGACTTTCTTTTTTAACACTGTATCACTGCTAACGAGTCTTTTTGGGGCCATGGTTCCCCTCAGAGAGCCTTTGATGCTTATTTCACTATGCTCTTATCACAAAAGGCATTATGAACTTAATTTCAAGGGCACAGAAATTGGGCATTAATTATCCTTGTATTTATTTTATTTTCGGAAACAGCAGCGGTGGGAGCACGATGAGATATTACGCCGCCTGTGAGTGATTGTCTATCAAAGGAACCATTTGTGTATCATGTATCACAGATGTTATCATCTCCATCACTGACAAATAGGTCATTGAGATAAATGTACCACCAAGGTTAGCGTCTCTGCTTTTACCATTACAATGACAGTCGGGGCGTTCGCAAAACAACAAAGTGCCGGGAAAGTAATTTCACGACGCTCGCTGATAATTACATGACGGTGATATTTTGAATAGCGATGTACAATTACACGCTGATGAGCCGTTGATTATGGCGTGTTTGATTACTCTAAAATGATGTAATGAAATGTAATAATTACTGTTGTGATACACAGATGTTATTGCGCAATTGAGCAATAATGATGTACTGGGAGCAATGGAACAAGCTACTAAAACAAAAGATATTGCACCGGGACTATGACAGAACGAGAATACACAATATCCATGTTGAACAATCAGCAGTTTGTTGGCAGATTGAATCTACAGACTTGCATTCCTCTGTGCAAAATCTGCAGTGTGCAAATGTGTCGTGTACGCTTCCAACATTATTAGAGATTAGAGAAATATAAAATTTACATGAAGTGCTTTGCATTTATGGAAAGTATCCAAATATAGATAAAATTTGATCTGTGTAGTTGCAGATGGGATGCCTTAAAGGGCAAGTCTTGGCACAAGAAAGAAGACAAAAAGTCACTAGGTGCAATGACTCAGTCCCATACATGCTATCTATCAAAACCATTGCATAACAACAAGCAGAGTGATTTATTTTACAAAGTGCCCAGATTTTGGAAAACCAAAGAGCTTTAGACCTCAGGCATTTAGGCTTTTCTGTAATGCATGTATATCATATTTTGTGTTTTTGTTATGCCAGTCTTGTCCTGGCCTCCTATTAAGTCCTGCTTCTAGTCTGTGAGAATTAGAGTATTTTCTTTCCCTATAAATTATACATGAGATGCATTCAGAATGTACCTGCAATACACAAAAGTATGTTAAAGTGATATATTAGGCTTAATATAAACTTTATAAACTCTCCAAAAAACATTAGAAACAAAGCAAAGTGTGCAGGACTTTGCATGTTTGCAATTTCATGATTTATTTCAACCTTAAAAGAGGTAACAGCCTAATTTTTGGTAGTCTTTCACTCTTATGAGTTACATCCAGACAGACACACACACATGCACAAACAAACTCACTTACCATAAGTTCTGACTGACAGTGGAAGGGTTATGAATCTAGACAGTAAAGGAGGTGTGCTTATTTTTTACTCCTTTAGGGCGGAGAGAGGGAATGATGAAAGGAGAGTCGTGTACCTGTGGGAGGTCAATATCGACACAACCCAGCTCAGAAAATGACTGGCCTGCGGAGCAGAGTAGTTGTTCAGGGAGAAGCCAGATTGACTACATGGTAGCAATGTAACAGTAATACTGTTCCAAGCCTAGAGGCTCCTGGTCACTGCCATCACTCCTCCATAGATCCCTGCTGAAGGTGCTTTGCCATTTCATGGTGCAGTAGAAATACAGCTATGATGGCTGCTTTTGAGTTTGATACAAAAAAAGTAAAGAAAAGTTTTAGAACAAGAGTCTAAAACAACACCACCGGTAATAATAAACTCTTGTATTCTTGTACAAGAAATTGTTCTGTCAGCCATGCCAGAGAAACCACAGTAGAAAGGTAGCAGGGGGCCTACAAATCTGGATCTGACTATAAACTGACACACATGACTAGCCAAAGTGCCCGGAGACATTCTGTCCACAGTGCATGAAGAGAAAACAGTCAAACATGCTTCGATATACAAATATATGTAAACTGCTGAGATTAGTTCAATTTTTGCACCAAAAGAGGCATATGCATATTGAATTAGATAAGAATAATCAAAGAAAAACAGAGGACTAAATGAACAAATGCAACACAAAGGCTCTTGTGAAAGCAACCATGACAGCTGACAGAGGTGAGATGCTGCTTTCACACATGACCTCTTCAGCCTAAACAAACTCTGCTGTATTTGGCTTGTTCATTTGGTTTGCTTGCGCTGCTGTGGAAGTTACTGTGGACTAAACAATATGGGGCAGTTTATTTGCGGTGCCAAAGCACACAGAGCCACATCATTCTCACAGTAGGGTTTCCAGCTAAATGACAATTACATGCATCTTCTTTCCATCTTGTTTTACCTTTTGGATGACTTCATTGTCAGGCCGGTGAGACTGGAGTCTGCAGACATACTGGTTTCTCTTTGAGGCTGAATCAAGCAACTCATAGTTTTGAAAATAAAATGAAATGATATATAAAAGCTTGACTGATTAACTCTAAGATCAGATTTTCAAAAAGCTATAGCAAAAACGATGGGATTGAAATGATGGGAAGAGGCGTGAGTTTCTCAAAATGGGCTCATTGAGTGCAGCACGGATAAGATCTTGGAAAGGCTGACGGCTGCCCTGAATACTCGAATAAGATCTCTGAGTGCAGACTGGATTACATCTCGGAAGGGCTCGCTCGGAATAACATCTCTGAGCGCAAATTGGATGACATCTTGGGGAGGCACACTGTCGTGAGTTCTCAGAATCGGCTCTTTGAGCACAAGAATGACAACATCACAGAGCACAGGTATGGCGAAGCTCGCGGCTCTCAAACGGGAGATTGAGAGACCAGTGTTGGACTGTTAGAACAGCTTTGAAATTCATATGAGCTGTTCGCACTAAAGTAAAAAGCACCATCACTTCATGCGGATACCCTTTCGGCGCCAGCTGCGGTCGCAAGGCTGGAGCCGAACAAAAACACCCTGATAACGACTGTGTTTAGTCTGTTCCTTCCCATTCCATGCAAGGCCACCTGGGTTGGCTGGAAGACTGTGTCCTATTTCACTGCAGGGCAACCTGCACGTGGAAAATAAAGCCTTGATTGATTGATATTTCCTCAGACCTAAAAAACATAAATAGTTTTTTTTTGGTTCTCCTGTCTCTTCTTTACCTTTTAATAATACTGATACTGCTAATATTGGCCTATAATATCAGTCTGTCATAAATTGGTTGCGCTCATATTTATGGATTATTGTACCAGCTTTGATTATTGCGAGCCATGAACAAAAAAACCTGCTTAAGTTCCACCTCCTTTATTCCAGTCCAGCATGAGCTGAACTTCCAAGAAACAACAGGAGGTTCTGTACAAGCTTCAGGATCCCATACTCATTATTTCGCCACACCAAAAAATAAGCTAGACATTTCATTTACTCAGCGGGGCATGTTTTTGATCTGGGCTATTCATTAAAAAGCACCGCATGTTCTACTTCCCTTTGCCACGCATACTGAGAGGATGCATAGGTAACAGGTCAGACTTTAAGTGGATGCTGCTGTTTTTCACTACTGCATAACTCTGTCTGAGACTGCATTGTGTTCACAGAGAGAATCAGCTCACAGGATGCTGCCGCTGCTGCTGGCCCATGTGGTATCAAGCAGACACACGGTAAGCACACAATAAAATAATAATAAAAAAGAAATACACACATTGCAGCAACTTCAAAATGTTTCAGAGTGGGACCAAGAGGAGAATTGTGATGTGAGCTACACTGCAATTAAAATGTCACCCAGTGTACTTCTGACGGGCTGTACCAAGTCTTACGGTGGCCTTAATTACAATGAAGTAATTACAATTTGTTTTGATCACTCACCATATTGACCACGCTTGACAGACCAAGGGAGACAGTTACTGCTGCTATTGATCAGTAACAGCAGGATGGAAAAACATTTCTGTAAATGTCAAAGTGGAATCATTGAGAGTCTCTGAAGACTGTATGTGGGTGTCTGCATCTGTGTAGCACAAGTGCAAACATTGCTTTCTCAAATACCTACCATTTTGGATGTACAAGTATGTATGTGGATAGTTTGTGCCTTCAAAGTGCATATACTGTGTGTCGAAAATCGAAACATGATTTTTTTTGTGCATTTTTCTTTTGTGCACATGTTTCTGTGTTTGTGTAACTGCCCTGAATTCATTTATTCACAAAGAATAATAGAGGAAAACAATCTAGTGTCTCCAAGTTAGTGTCCAACTATCAGCTATTATCCTTACACCATATGCATCTATCTATCTATCTATCTATCTATCTATCTGTGTGTGTGTGTGTGTGTGTGTGTGTGTGTGTGTGTGTAAATCCATTTACAGCAAACATATGGTTTATATGGCGTCTGCCCCAAGGTTAAGAATTAATCACTTTCAGACTGGCAGAAAAGATACTGATGCTTCATAAACTGAAACAATTTTAGGTACTTTGTGCCTGATCTAAAAAAAAAAGAATTAACCAAGGACACTGTGTAGGAGGCACAGATCATCAGCAGTCCTGCCTAAACTGTTGCCATGGCTGAATACTGACAGCAGAAAATCTGGCAGTGATGTTATTTTTAGGAGGCGATTTGAGATTATAAAGTCATGTCATTATGCCAGATTGAAAGTGTAATTTAGCAATGCAAGCTTTTGATATTAAATGTTTACATTTGAATCTGGTCTTTCAGTTCAGCCATCATGTCGCACATTTTTAAATCCTCTCTAAACACTTATGCCTTGCTCTACAGCTAAAATCTCTTTCTGGAGAATGTAATAAGGCTCCATCTTGGGACCACTGGGACACAATACTGTGGCACAAACAGCCCAAACATACAAACTACCAATCCCCCCAATGACTAGCCAAACCCTCAAAATAACCATCTAACTGAAATTTGAGTGTGTAGAAGCTTTGTGTCACAAAACAAGAAGCATTGCTCATTTGTCCACACACACACACACACACACACACACACACACACACACACACACACACACTCCCAAAACCTCTTATCTTTTAAGAGCATTTTGAGGGTTGACTAAGGTTGTTTTGTGCATTTGTGCAGCCAGAAAATATCTCCAAAATGCACTTGTTTCCTTCTTTTAGGGCATTTTCACACATATAGTTTGTTTATGTAACCTGGACGTGTGTCCCTCTATCTATAAAGAGATGATCTATACTGCTCGCCCAAGTGCAATGTCTACAATATCCGAATCTAGGTTTGGGAAGGAGATTGGCGGTAGCAACTCTGTAAGAGCAATGAGACTTCCAACCCACATAACACGCACGACCACAGGTTTATGAAACAAAGTTTGCTTTATATATTTCCTTTTGGATCAGTTCCCTTTGCTCATCCTCAATGTAGGGATATCTTCAAATGCAGTAACCATCTCAAATGCATCACAAAAATAATTGAAACAATCAAAATAGATGTAAGACAAGAAACACAATATTTCAACACCCCAAAGAAAAGGAAAAAGAAAAGAAAATAGCACGTGAGTGTCCAGTTCCTTATGGTGTCAGTTTATTCAGTTACCCACTGTCCTGGGTTAAGAACTGAAAACGACCTGAATCTCAGGTGGAGAAAAAGTAGCAAAAGAAAATGATAAGGTATCTCTCAGGTGGGCTTCCTTTTGTTTTTTTCCCTACCGCCCTCCTGGTACGGCAGGCATCAACGTGTAGCGTCCTGACACAGAGAAGGCCTCCACAGCAGCAACAGTGTCTTAGACCCACGATACCAGCTCCTCACTTGGCACCCATGGAACTGTACCTCAAAAAAAAAAAAAAAACCAGTCTGCACACAAATACGCAGAATGTTACATGTCCACATTCCTTAAATGTCCTTGTTCCTAATGTCCTTGGTTCTTTTTGAAATATTAAAATAAATTTGCATCTTGTGACACATTAAAAGTAAACACACCGGTATTACTGTGCATCACCCGCAGTTACAGTAACAGCACAGCTATTGCACGTGAACTGCGCATAACCACTTAGCTGGCCGCGGCTGAACTAGCAGACCCAAGAAAGTAAAACACTAGACACTCATAATAAACAAAACTGTCACAACATTGCAATACTATGAAAACACATCTTAAACATCATTAAACACATTTACTACTATTCTGACTGGTTAGTTATTTTTTCCAGTGCATTGAACTGCAATAGCGGTGCTAAGTGAGCTAGGCTACCTCACCAGAATAGTTCAAAAAAGTTCGAAGAAATACTCCGACTCCTTTCAGGTAGGTACCCGTCTGTGGTTCACCGCTAACGACAGCTCTCTCACAAATGTTAATTAAACCTCTTTCCTCTCTTTCAACTGGAAAAAACCGTGCTCCGCGGCAGCATGGAGTTTTTCCTTGCCGTCCTTTTCCCTCTACACCACACCTTCACGTGCACGGAGCCGCAGATGGTGCCTTCAGGGCAAGCCCGGAAATTAAACTATCAGACAAGGACTACGATGCATTCAAAGAACCCTGTACTTCTGATTGCTGTAAATCTTACCAGGGTTACATTTACACTGGATCAAATCATTTGATAAGTTTGTAAAATTTTAACTTTTCCCCATGATTTGGTTTCTTTTTCATGAAGAACAATGCAAGGGACACCAAAATGCACCCACTGCGTGAGAATGTTCAGCGTGCTTATTGGTGGCACCTTGTTGTTGTTTGGCCATCCTCTCAATACTTATAACATGTGTTAGGTCACTATGCACTACTAAAGCCACATATACTATACTAATAATAACTTAATATTAGGCTAGGAAATTCAAACACACACTTATGACGCTTACCTTAATTATGATCTCACAGTGATTAAATTGTATTACAAAAAACAAAGTTTTAAAAAGGTTTATGGCATACATCAATTTTTAAATCTATCTTTGTTGTCTATCATTGCAGTCATCAGTAATGTGAGGTATTCAGAGGTATGCAGACACGCTGACATTTCTCTCAACACTATTTATGAATTTTGCCTCTGGATCCAGAAGGATATTTGGCTCCAAATTGTCTTGAGATACACATCGAGATAGTGTCTCACATTTTTTTTTCAATTCATTTGGCTTAAAATTAAATGATTCTTGTAAAGAAATTGAGCTTGAAAAGCTCAATTTCAGGTCATATCTATTTAAAAATCCTGCATCCATTTTTGGATCCTCATCCAGTCCAAAACACAATCACTTCTAAGTTGGACAAAGCCCAATTCCTGTAAAAGCTATCATGTAAATGTATAAATAAAATTTTAAGATATACTACTAACAGAAAAACCATCAGTAGCTTCTTCTTCTACTCACTGGCCGATGTTCTAAAGGGGGCTGACAACATCAAAATCATATATGTCTCAGTAACAAACCACAGGGGATGGTCTAGAATCCCTGGACAATAATTTTGTCTACAGCTGTGAAACTAAATTAAATTCTACATACAATGACTTACAATTCATGTAAAATTAATAAAACTTCCCAGTAATATCAGCTTCGGGTCACAACTACTTTTTAACTACTTCAAAATTGGAGGAACTTCCCATATAGGGAAAAAACACAAAAACCAAAACCTTTCTTGTGACGAGGGGCAGGGACAGCTTAGTTTCAAACCTGCAGTACAGCATACATACATTTTCTTTTCCCAAGGCGTCTCGTACGTCCCAAGCTGTATTTGTAAGCATATTTGGATAATCTGTAATTATTTTATAGCTTTTATTCTTTTGTGTCTTGTCTCCTTCCCACACAAACACACACTACACACACTAACCAAGCTAACATACACAGCTTAAATAACTATTTCACTTTCAAAGCACATTCTCATTTGAAAGTATATTCAATAACAGACTGAGTAAAAACAAAGATCAATTTTTGTCCCTCATTATCTATAATTGAAAAAGAAATAAAAGCAATATTGCTTCTTCATTCGCTACACCTAAATATATATCTTCTGGGTTGAAATTGCTATGAGGTTCAATACACCATGCAACTATTACAACGGCCTCAGGAGTTTGGGCACATGCAGTGTAAACAGGCAATCACTGGCAGAGTGTTCTCAGGTAATTTGCAGCAGCAGCTATTTGTCTCGGTGCAAAGGCTGCAGAGAGTTTGGTGTCTAAGTGCGAGGGCAGGGAAATGGCAACAAGCCAGGAAAAGCTGGTTCCTGACTTAATGTGGGAGGGCTGACTTGCTGAAAACAGCACCACAGACACAGCACGATATGTAACTGATCTACTTATAACCCTTATGTAAATGCTGTTTACCCACCACTCAAAGTGTCATTTAGGATTTGCAGACAATCCCTGGTGTTCATGCAAAGTTTACTCAGGTCAGTGTGCTGTCTCATACTTTTTTTCCTCCTGCATTTTCTGGGGTCACTCACTTGGTTGCTAATGAATACCCCTCATGCGAGCATGGAGCAGGCATCAACCTAACACCTACTCATGCTACGCTGTATATAAAGAAATTAAGCCTCTGCACAGACTGTCGCCAGTAGAAAATGAAAGAGAAAACAGGTATTGAGCAACAGTTTATGAAAAAGTATAATATAAAAGTTATTAAAACTAGTATCGGTGAAGAAACAAACACAGGTAAAAAACAACAACAACACAAAAAGCATTAGCAACAGTAAGCATGTGAGTGCAAACTAAGAAAAAAATAACATATTGAGAAAGAAAAAAACTTCTAGATCTCCCTACATTATCATCCCCAGAACAATGCCACTGTGGCTAGAAACAACACACAAATGACACTGGGGTTACTGTGATTGAATACCACAGACTTTGTAGGGGTGTGGAGTGGGGTCATATTAACAAACCATTCAAATTTGCATGGATGAAAGCAAACATCTGCCTTGCTACCCCTGATCTGATTTTTACTACGCTACAAACTTCTTAAAGTATGGTTAAAAGAACAAAGAAAAAAAAAAAACATATAGAAAATGAAATACTATTCTCTTAAAAGCAACTACTGCCCTAAGAGTGAGCTGCTTTGCCAGAGGCATGCCCAGATCATCGAGTTACAGACCCTTGGGCACAAATGTTTGATGGGCCCTAGCCAGCTTGTTTTGAGGATCAGACTTTTTTATATATTCTGTGTATACCTGTACACAGAATATAGCTCCAAATGGGGTAGCTGTATCTTACTAAAAAATAAAAGTAACCATCACAATACAACTTTACTAAAAACCTAAGTGCCATATATTAATTGGAAAAATAAGCTGCCAGAACTTTATTGTTATCTTCCTCTCTCATTCTCTCTCTGTCTGTCTGTTTTACTACTGATCTCCTCCTCAAAATCCAAAGTCCAGTATGGGATACATACTGGAATTTAAAAGGATAGAAAGAAAGTCCTGACCCAATTGAGTTAGTAACACTCCAACACTGACACCAGCAATGGAATCGGTGCCTTTGATATTTGGACAGATCTGCTCACCTTTAAAACAGAGCTATTTCCTGGATACTGGTACTGGTGGGTGCAGCCTGGCTCCTTCATTTCGATCCTTTGAGGTCATAAATCAACCATGACTGTGTGTTGCTAAACTCCGGGTCAGCTTGCGTGCCATCACACTGAACGTCTCAACAGCTTCATGCAGTGTTTTCATGCTGAATTGATTATACATCCCATTTTTATCTGTTTTCCTGTCATGCATTAATTTTGGACATGCTTACCAGCTAGCTGACTTTGGGAGAGACCAGTGTAGAGGAGCTGTATGCATGTTTTGATAATATTTGATTTCAAGATGCAATCTAATAAGATAATAGAATTCTGGTCATTTTGTTCATTTGCTTCTTGGATGGGCCCCCAACCATGCATGCACCCTGGGCGCATGCCCAGACACAATGTCCATTGGATAATCCGGCCCACCAGGATGGAGGTTTGAGGTTTTGGACTGCTTCTTGAATGCTTGTGCAAAAGGGAGCAAAAGAACAGCTTTTTAGAAATTCTGAACTGGATGTGTAGGCATCCACGCTCCTTCCATGCTGTTACTTTAAACACACTATTCTAATCGGAGGAGAGATGTCTCTATATAACCTTGCTTCTTTTTACTTAGATTTTCACGCAGCACAGTGAAAGCTTTTTATAAACAAACTCAGGTAGGTGCATAAAGAAAGGTCAGTCCAACTATATAGATGTAAGCAGTCTAAATCTACAGCTTTATTCCCAGTACACGGTATGAAGAGCAGGAACGTCACCCTGGTCGCTCAGTACTAATCTATATGTGCATCTATATGTTTGCCCGTGTCTGTGCAAACTCTTTAAAGAATTTCCTTTTATTATTTTGTTTGCCCTGATCTGTACTTTAGAAATGTAAAGAGTATTTGTGATGTATAATCCTTATGGGTCTCTTTTTGATGCATATGACGATCAAGATGGTGATAATCTGTGTGACATTCACTGGTTGAGCAAAGGCCTGAATCTCAAGCAGAAAGATTCTGTGTTGTGAATATAATGTGTGGTACACCGTGGCACAATACTGAGAAACATAGTGTGGGTAGAATTGATTTTTGCTATATAAAAACATCACTGCCCATACTTGAAGATTATAGTCAATTGGCCATTTTAGTTTTAAAATACAATCAAATGACTGACTGGGTGTCAGATGTTGAATACTAAGCTTTTATTAATACCTGCCGCAATCATCCCTTCAGACTCTGACAGTTACAGTAGCAGAGGGGGTACAACAAATCTCAGAAAGCCACGTTTTTATTAATAGGGACTCATTTCACAAAACAATATCAAATGACACGCATTCATGGTCTCTAATTGTAACTTTTTCAGAAAGGTCTTTAGGGGAATTTAAGAATCAAATTTAATGGAAATTGGATTACCTTTTAGCTTTCATGTTCTTTCCATGCATGGTTCATTTCATTTAAATGCCTCTCTGATGAAAAAAAAGTTCTTTGTGTCCTCACAGAAAATAAACCACCTCAAGTCAAGTCAAAAGGAAGTAAAATATAAACTTTTTTAAACAGTTGTTTGAAAGGAAATGGTCAATCCAAAACAATCACATGCACATTTTAGTGTAAAGAATAATTTCATGTGAGAAAATGTTTAGCATGAGTTGTTCAGAGACAGTAATTCAAATGGAAAAACAAATTTAATTAAATTTGCTCAAGGCTAAAGCACTCCAAGATGATGAATAGTGATCTGTGTACAAAAGCCATTTCTCTGTATTCAAAAATATCAGTTATGTTTTCAGTAATGTAAGGTGTACTTCATTTCGAGAATTAAGTTTCCTAAAGATTTTTGCTATTATCTCTGTCCGCTGTAATGGCAAGCCCTCTCTGGACCAACTGAAAAGTTTTGTGCAGGTATAGCAGTTCAGCAGAAAAACATTTAAAGTTTGAAGCCACAGGCAAAAGAGAAAAAGTTGGCTTATTACCTAAAACAAGTGCAGCCAGAAATCCACCTCCTTATGTGCTTGTTTATTTAGCGCTGTTGTGACTGAAAACAATTTGCAAATCAATTAACTGTGGATGACTAGGCTTGAGATGGAGCAACACCAGTAGTGGTGACGATGAGAGGTGGACAGGCAATTTGCCACTTGTGTGGACTTTAATAGCTCAGTCTAAATTTCATAAGGGAGAATAAGGCTATCTGGATTCCCTGTTAAACTAGAAATGAGTAAATAACCAAAAGCACAGTGACACTCTTTGTGCAATAATCTTCCATTAGTCAATGAACTTATTTAAAATAAACCTTAAATTTCTTGTTAATAAATAAAGGCAAACAGAACATTTATTGCTGAAGCTGGCAGACAGTTGAAAACCAGCAGTAAAAAATGAAAATAAAATATTGATGAAGAAAAGGTCATATAACAACACCCAGCACGCCCCTGCGGGCGGTTTATCCTTCAAGCTCGGGTCCTCTACCAGAGGCCTGGGAGCTTGAGGGTCCTGCGCAGTATCTTAGCTGTTCCCAGGACTGCGCTCTTCTGGACAGAGATCTCCGATGTTGTTCCCGGGATCTGCTGGAGCCACTCGCCTAGCTTGGGAGTCACCGCACCTAGTGCTCCGATTACCACGGGGACCACCATTACCTTCACCCTCCACATCCTCTCGAGCTCTTCTCTGAGCCCTTGGTATTTCTCCAGCTTCTCGTGTTCCTTCTTCCTGATATTGCTGTCATTCGGAACCGCTACATCGATCACTACGGCCGTCTTCTTCTGTTTGTCTACCACCACTATGTCCGGTTGGTTAGCCACCACCATTTTGTCCGTCTGTATCTGGAAGTCCCACAGGATCTTAGCTCGGTCATTCTCCACCACCCTTGGGGGCATCTCCCATTTTGACCTCGGGACTTCCAGGTTATACTCGGCACAGATGTTCCTGTACACTATGCCGGCCACTTGGTTATGGCGTTCCATGTATGCCTTGCCTGCTAGCATCTTGCACCCTGCTGTTATGTGCTGGATTGTCTCTGGGGCATCTTTACACAGCCTGCACCTGGGGTCTTGCCTGGTGTGATAGACCCCAGCCTCTATGGATCTTGTACTCAGAGCTTGTTCTTGTGCTGCCATGATTAGTGCCTCTGTGCTGTCTTTCAGTCCAGCTTTGTCCAGCCACTGGTAGGATTTCTGGATATCAGCCACCTCCTCTATCTGCCGGTGGTACATACCGTGCAGGGGCCTGTCCTTCCATGATGGTTCCTCGTTTCCCTCCTCTTTCTTGGGTTTCTGCTGCCTGAGGTATTCACTGAGCACTCGGTCAGTTGGGGCCATCTTCCCAATGTATTCTTGGATGTTCGTTGTCTCATCCTGGACTGTGGTGCTGACACTCACCAGTCCCCGGCCCCCTTCCTTCCGCTTAGCGTACAGCCTCAGGGTGCTGGACTTGGGGTGAAACCCTCCATAGGGTGGCCAAAGGAGGAGATAGAAGCCACTGACATAAAGACAAGAAATATATATATATATATATATATATATATATATATATATATATATATATATATATATATATATATATATCCACAGTGAACCACTATATATACACACATATATATACATATATATACATATACAGACATATAGCTGTTCACTGAAATGTTGTGCAGGCTTCATGAAAACAAACAGATGGAGGTAAACCATGTATGCATGTACATTTGCATTAGATTCATGTTTCATTCATGTTTTCACCTTCCATCATTGTAATGACATTCATCATGTTTGTGATTAATACTTTAATATTAGCTTATGCTTGACATTCTCTCTTGATTGTTTGATTAGCTCAATTTGGAGCCAGAGTCTCTGTCATGTTTTGACTGCTCTGTGCAGCTATATTTAAAACCCTGGGGGTCTAAGCCACATTTTCCTGTTTTTGGTTTGCTTCATCGTGTGAAAAAAGGGACTATCAGAGTACATGCTGCAGTGAAAATAAATAGAAATGGTAAAAAAAAAAAGGCCTGTATTTATATAGCGCTTTACTAGTCCCTAAGGACCCCAAAGCGCTTTACATATCCAGTCATCCACACATTCACACACACATTCACACACTGGTGATGGCAGCTACATTGTAGCCACAGCCACCCTGGGGCGCACTGACAGAGGCGAGGCTGCCGGACACTGGCGCCACCGGGCCCTCTGACCACCACCAGTAGGCAACGGGTGAAGTGTCTTGCCCAAGGACACAATGACCGAGACTGTCCAAGCCGAACCGGCAACCTTCTGATTACAAGGCGAACTCCCAACTCTTGAGCCACGATCGCCCCAAGAAAAATCTTGTTCAAATGACCCATTTTTAAAATATTTGGTAAGTAAACACAGATAAAGGCCTGGACCTTCATCCAAGAAGTGTTGAATGAAACACTTTTCTGTACTAATGTAAAAGCCTTTCACAACAGCCAGCCAAGTCAGGAACGCACTCCAGGAGGTAGACTAATCATGAACTCTACTGTAAGGAGAAGCTTTTACAAGAGTGGGGAACAAGGGATCCACACAATGTACAAACAATTTATGAACCTCAAGAACAGATAGACCACATGGAACTTAATGGAAGAGCATTTAAATATCCACAACAATTATGAAAGAGCATATTTTGAAATGGCAATTGTGATTTTATTTATACAGGATATCTAATTATACTCAAACTCAATCAGTTTAAAACAGAAGACCCCCCCCCCCCAAAAAAAGGGAAAAAAAATCTATGTAAGCTTACAGTGAAAACAGCTAAATAAAACCATACAAAGAAATAAAACACAAGATAGACGTGCACACTGATGACCTGAGAGGTCTGACTGGCTTGTAGACTTGTAGACACTAGTCACTGTTGTCCAAACCATTGTGAGCTTTATGAACTAATCAAATGATTTTTGTACTTAATAGGGAGCTAATGAAATGACTTCACTACTAGGGTAATGTGTTCAAATTTATGTGTGCATTCTGAACAAGCTGAAGTCACCCTATTAATGTTTTGGTTAGTCCTGCAAACAGAGCGAGCGTTTTTCTAATTTTTGGTATGTAACTTTGCACTGTCCACTTTCTGCTGTAACAAAACAAATTTCCCACATGTGGGACTAATTAGGGTTATCTTATTTTATCTTTTCTTAGATCATCAGAGGAAAATTATACAGTTGTGTGTCATCAGGATAGTAATGATATGAATCTTTGTGATAGTAGCAAAGGGTAGCATATAAAGATTAAAGAGTAATGTACCAAGGACAGACCCCTGAGGTACCCCTGATTGAATGTTTTGCTTGTGCAGATCTAAAGCTAAACCTGACCTGTTAAACAAACTGAATCATGAGCTTCATCCACAGTGTCAAAGGTAGCAGTGAAATCAAGTGGAACTAAGACTGAAACTGTCAACCTGATTGTTACTTATCAACACTGTGAGATATTCACTGTGAGTATTCGGTGAATTGTTTGAAAAACTCAGTGAATAGAAAGACAAAAGGTAAACACAAACAAAAGAAACACTGAGGACACAGAAGCCACCAAAACTAACAACAGGATTCAAAGAAAGCACAGAGCGACATACTTCACCTGAAACTATGTAGTATTATATATTTGAAAACAGCTGGTTGGTTATAATGAAATTGCATACAGTAAGAGTCATTTATGATGATGTATTTATGTATTATTTTTATAATTTTAAGGCAATCACACCTCAAAATATATTAGAATAAGCATGCATTACTGAAACAAAAGAGCCTGACACAGTTGCAACCAAACACTTCTTTATTGCATGGCTATTGCGATGTTTGCATTTTATATTACAGGCGCTGAAACAATTGTGTCCACCATCTGTTCATGCGCACACAGCATATGGCTACTTATACACTCTTTTATCCTAAAATGCTCTAACATTAACATATGATTTAAAAAAGCTAATGCAAGCATTTTTAGTCAAAGTGATAATAATACCGCATGATCAACACAATACACATTGAAGCTGTCTGGATAAACAGTGCCTGGTGATCTAAAGAATTTTTAAAATATATAAGGCACATTTGGGTTACTTTTGGTTTGACTGTGATGACAGTTTCATTTGTTAAAGGCAAACTTTTTTTTGTGTAGCATATGTAAATAAACTATTTCCTATCCTGTCTGAAAACAAGAAAAACAACAAAAATGATTTCCCAGCCTGCAGGCTTCTGTCTCACTATCATTCTCTTTGTTTTTCCCAGCTAATCACAGCTACAGGTGAAAGGACCTGTATAACAAGGCTGATGAGGCAATCTGTACAAATCAAATCTGACTCGTTTGACATTTTCACATCTGTTTTACAGGTTTCTTCTTTAACACGCACGTCACACTGATGTAGACTGATGCATGCATATACCTCCATCTCAAAAACCCAGATGTTGGCGTAGTTCATTTTTAATCTACACATACACCATGGAGAATGGAGCGAGAGATATATAATGAAAGTGCAGCAGGTAGAGCTGAATGACAGGTCGTTAAATGAACCACTGAAACATGCATTCAGTCTCTGCTCCCATGACCTGTCTTGACAGAGGAACAGACGGTAGTGTTATCACATACTCTATCGCCCAACCCCACCAGGGCCATATGGGGACTGTCTGCATGTGTGTTTGCATTGGATTGTGCGAATGCTATGAGGTCAGCCCTAAGGCATAGACTTCCAGGCACGCTTACCTTGCTCGGTGACTGTGGAGAGTAAGAGCATGGTGGGAGTAATAGTCTTGACCCTAGTGGTTCTCAGTTCAGTTTCATTATGAACAGTGCTTCAGTGTTGACACAGTGTGATGACTCACAACCTTTGTGTTATGACCTTGTGCTATTGAATGGTTGCAGATGAAAGCCATCACACTGAGAATTGGTGAAAACTTCAGCTTTGTTTGAGACCTTTTCAAAAGATATTCAAGGTGATTAATACAGAGATCACTAAAACTAATAACTGTAACGATATGTCATTGTCATTCTTGAGAAAGTGTAATATTTTAATAAATGACTTTTTGACTGATTATGGTGATAGATAGGCTAGGTTTTTTTCTTTTTCGATTACACTATTGTTGAGTGGTTGGATTCTAGTTGTGATGTAATCTGCCACAAAGCATCTTCTTTAACTTAATAGAAAAGTGAAGACATAATGTTAATGTTTGTGCATTTACACTGATCAACCACAACTAGGGCTGTCATGATATTAGGATTTCAAACTCGATACTAATACTGTCCCAGGCTCCAAAGTCCAGGTCACAATTTTGTATGATGTGCCAGAGAAAATGTGACTTCCTCAGCTATCAGGAGCTTGAGGATCCACTGCAACCAGTCTGGTGGCAAACACACAGTTCCTGTGTCCATCCTCTCACATCTGAGTGCTGATTTGGAAGGTTGATGAAGACTGCTGCTGTATTTTTCAAATGTTTTTTTTTTTTAATGTTTAATGTGGACATTTTATAAGAGATCCAAAAACAAAAACAAACAAATTATCAATGATATTGATATTCCATGATGACAAAAAATTGTCATGTCATAATTTATTGGTAAGCATCCAGTTCTTTTTATTACTGACATGTCAAGCATGTCGAGCTTTTTAATGTAAACTACACATATAATTGACATATGTCAATTATATGTGTAGTTTACACATATTTGAACAACAAGTATTAAGCTTCCGTTCCACAAGGCAAATTGGTACTGGGTAAAAGGCCAGAAAAAGTTATTCACAAGACCCCTATCAGGAAACAACTAAGGAATCAGTTTGCTCTCCCTAGGACAAGGTCACCAGGGTCCACCCTGGAGTGAGGCCTGAAGGGGGGCTGCATCTGGTGGCTATCCTGAGCTCAAATAGGTCATGGGTCCAAATATTTGTGGGCTCAACACCTGCAGGAAATGCTGTTTAGGTGCAATATGTGCCAGGCAGCAGTCAGTGGTGGATGCCCTCGCTGTCCAATCCCTTGCTTTTGAAACTACTTCACTGAACATGAAAATTCAACTCTGGTGGGGAAGGAGCCTAAGAGATACCAGCTACCAGTTTGCTGCCTGCATGTTGGAGTTTTCCTCAGTCGATTTGAGGGCTGTTTTCCTGCACCTTGAGGACAGGGAATGTCCTGACTGTTGTACCGGCAGTCCAAGTGGAACAGGTCTCTGGCAGTAGCCAAAGTAAAAAAATTGGTTGAAATACAGATAAGGTAATAAATCTGTGTTATTTTACTCGACATTTTTTCATAGAAAAAATGCTTATTCTCCCCTCAAAGGGAGGGAGTATGTTATTACTTCCATTTGTTAGTAGGTTACCATCAATAATTTTCAAGATATCAATATCCAGTTTTGTGTCATGGTTTAACCAATAACAGCTCATGTGGATTTAATTTTGGTGAAAATTAGGTCACCGTCAAACCTTCATTGTTGGCGCCTAAGGTCTATGTTGAACTTGAAAAAATAGTCAAGAAACCGTATCAAGTAATATATCATTTAAAAGGTCATGGAGACAGCCGTACAATACACTTTTTATTTTTTCAATACAACAACCTATGACATCACAACAATGCCATAGGCTGAAATCAGCATGTTGTAATAAAAAAAATCATAAAACATTTGACTTTGACCTACGAGGGACTTGTGCTCTTGTATGTATATGAAAACCTACACTATAAAACTTGATGAGCAGTTTAAGAAAACAATGCAAGAAATAAAATATCACAAACTTGAATGAAGAGTTATTTTAACTTATATTATTTTGTTATATTTTTGGACCACATTATTTAATTTGAAGTTAACTATACCAGTGCAAAAGAGCTCTTCTTAATTTTAAGTGAAATGCACTTTATACCACCTTGATTGGCAAATGTAATCCACTCAAAAATGTTAATATGAATGCAGAGACTTTCTTAGAATGGCGTGAGCAAAATAGTTTTTATTTTAAGAATCAGATATCTCAATTTCTGTGCATGATTTCTCTTGATCTTGTGCGCTATACACCACACGATTACAATTACACTGATTCTATTGAAGGAAGAATAACAGAGGACAAAGAACCAGAAAGAGAAAAAGCAAAAGCAGCTTGTGAAGAAATTGAGGAAAGGATCGAGGCTTTGCTCTCTTCGCGACTAAGATATACTTAAAGACGATGGTCTGACATTTAAAGTAAAATCGTCTGCACTGATTGAAAAAAGATTGAAAAGAGTAACATCTTGGTTATAGTTGTGAAGATGAGAAATTGGGAAACTGATAGTCTGTAATTACAGGAGTATGTTTAAAGCTGTATGACCAAAGTTTATTTCAGGACAGTATGCTTTTTTATAATTATTTCCAGCTCACTTTTGAAAGAGCAATCAATTATATTAAGCAATGACCTTTTCTAATTGCAAAATGATTGGATGCTGATTTCCCTGGTGACATTTTTGTTATACGTTTACACACTTAAAAATACTGACAAAAACAAAGTGGTGAGATAAAACCCACGTTTTCTGTCTTTTTCATTATCGGGGCTTAAAATATCACCACAAATTGAAAGCTAACTTTCCGCCACTTTGATGAATAGCAACAGATAAAAACAGAATTAAATATATCTTACACTTGCTTCTCAAAAACATTTTTGCTTCAATACTCGATAAGAAGAATATTCCAGTTAAAGAACTGGAAAAAAAAAATTGCAAAGTGGGTTCTTGCAGACAACCTGGGGACAAAAGGATGGTCCCTAACTTAGTTTGTGCCTGCATCAGATTAAAAGAAGTAAAACAAAGCGATCTAGGAGCATCAAATCAAACAAAATCATTAGTTGCTACATAATTACATTTTTGTGCTGTTTCCATCAGAGTAGAATAATGTGTATCACTGTACATTAAGGCTAAATAACCAATAGAGCTGCAGTAGCCCATCATGAGGGAAAATTTTAATTACAGGAGAATGGAAGAAATGCTCCCAAATGCCTCTGCTGAATGGAGTTTCATGAAGTGAATTAGCAGGAAAACTAGGTGATTCACTTTGTCTTTCCCTCACATGTACATACACACACGCACGCACGCATGCATGCACGCACGCACGCACGCACACACACACAAACACACAGAGTATCATTTGTGTCCTTATGTCTGTGCCAACATGAGCCCATGTGTGTTCTTGCAGTCCCAGCTGTCACAAAGCTTCGGTTTCACCCCAGTTGGCCCTTTGCTTTCAGGCCATTGTGTGCTCTCTTTCAATTTCAGTCTGCCCCGCGGTGGATACAAGCCATTTTGGAAACTGCTGAGTGTATAAAACATTTCTGCATGGCTACCGTGGAAGAAAAACCAGCTCATCATAAAAAGGCTCTCTGGTGCTTCTAGACAAAGCTGAGATAATGACTGGTCAATTTACACCTGAGGAAGGTGTTTTGCACATTTATATTGATTTTTTTGTGTTTGCAGTGTGGCAGATTGTCATTGCCAAATTGCTCTATTAAGCAAAACTTGAAAGAATAATTTAAATATTACATTAATCACTGCATCTGTTGTATGTCACAAATTAGTACATCATGTGACTCACCTTATTGTTTAATTTAATTTATTGTATTGTATCTTTTTTTATCTATTGTATCTTTTGAGCCAAAGAAACAAGGTTATAAAGATATGCCTCTCAGCCAATTCCTTCTTTGTGACAAATGTAGGTAAAGCAGACATTGATTTAGTGAAATCTAAAGTAAACACAGTGGAATTCAAGTTCATGTGAAGCAAACTTTGTTGTGTGCCAAACCTTGTTATGGAAACCTCTTTGTATATTTTTAAAGGTAAAGAGCTTTGACAATAATACAGTGAGAACCTCAAGCTTCTACTGATTCCCCTTGAGTTAACAATGGACAATAGTTGGGAGGAAGAACTCAATTTTAACAGAAACGGGTGGGGGAGTGGAGGGGGGGTGGGGTGGGGGGTGGAGGAGAAGTTCTTAGTGCATCATGGGAAGTCTCATTGCCGTAATGGAGTAAAATAGGATGGCAGCCTCCGTGCGACTTGTTAGTACTAGCTATGGCAAGAGTGCTAACAAGAACTGAATACCAAGAGAATATCAGACATTCCAGTGTCCAAACAGCAGTATTTGTTGCCTTATGACAAAAGGTTAGTAAAACAATACAATTCAACAACTACAATTTTCCAATTTATTCTGTTTGAGTCAACACATCTAAAGAGTTTTAAAAATGTTCTTACTGTATAGGCTTCATATACAGGACTTCTAGGTGTCCCTGTTTTTTTGTATTTCATGCAAAGGTTTATGATTATTTTTCTCTCAAACACAGTAATAAAGTTCACTCAGCAGTTGCTGTTTGCAAAGCAAAGTCTGGTCTGAATCACTTTTCCATTTTAATCAGTTCAGCTGCTGAAACTATTACAGCAGATTTACTCTTTCATCAATGTTTGCTTTTCTCTCTTCCCCCATACCACTATTCCCTGTCTGCTTCTATCTGCCTCTGTAGATCATCCATTTCTACCCCAGCTGCTCCATGATTGTATTTTCCCTCATAACCCTTCCCACATCCCCAAATACACATCTTTCTTTTCCTATGCCTATCTTAGATTTTGATTTGAGTTTGTCTGGGGCATGTTTGCTCTCCCTCTTGTACTCGGCAACCAGTAGAATGGGGGGTGGGGGTAGGGTGGTGGTGGATTATTGTTTGTGAGGGAGAGTCAAAAGAGAAGAAAAAGACAGAGGGAAACATTGTGAGAATTTATTTCATAGGTAGTGCCTCCTGATGAGATTTGTGGTGTTCAGTTTTTCCTTGTGTTGTAGGAAGGTTCATGATCCCACTGTGCTGCTGAAGACTGAAGGAGAAAGACTCATCCATTTATCAACCCTTTACATGTTCTCCATCTGTATGTGCTCCGTATATGCTCTCTCTGCTGCAGCATCGGTGCACATGCAGTACACTATGATTTTCAAGGTGGTGCACAGGCTCTCAAGACAGGGCATAGCAGTGCTTGGAGCCTAATGCTAATGTCAGCATAGCAGCAGACAATGCAAATATTAAAATGCTAGGCATATTTATAATATTAGGCATAATTTTATATGATTATATTAAATACCTTTTTGCATCATCCCAGTGTCTCAGCAAGTTAACCTTTGCTTATTAGAACTAAATATTTAATTAAGCTGGATAAGCATTTTAAGGGAAATTGTTTCCCTTAAAGGTATCCATTAAGGGAAACATGTAGGAAACAAATTAAATTTAATCTCTTTTAAATTTGAGGGAAAAAAACAACAACTGTGACCTGGAGACCCTAAACAAAACTTAAAATCATCCCCTGGGGAACATTATATCTTTAAAATTAAAACTTTATTGCAATCTAAGTAATCATTGCTTTCCCAAGAGCTATACTGCAAATTTCGTTGAAATATTAAAGAGTTAATTAAAGCAAAATTTGGGTGTCATTGTGAACGAGGTCATTTTTATGTCACCCTAATGTCTTAAAAAGTTATTTTTCACCCCACAATGCTGTGGCATACTCTGCATTTGTGAAAGTTTATTTGAATTACCTTAATCACTATAATTATTTCTCTAAAGACAAAATAAAAATTCTATCTGAATTGACCAAATGCAAGCACACAAACCCATTTTTTACTCCCTTCTTCCCAAACAATGACCTTTGTGTAGACCCTGTCAAATCTGGAACCGATCAGGCAGAGAGTGGTCCAGAGAGGCCTCTGTCTGTGTGCCAGAGTGCTGTTGCCCTTTTCGCCTACAATTGCACTTCTATTTGAAGCAACTGATTGTTGTGGCTGGGCCCAGGGGTCCTGTGGAAGAGACATTCAAAGTGGCCTTCTGCTCATTTTACGGCCCACAGACCATGGCACCATTGCTTGGACTCAAGTGCCAACTAGAATTGGACACCGCAGCACTATAAATCAAACACCGCCAGTTTCTTTGACTCAGCCACCATAAAAACCAAATCAGAGTCTGCACGAGCTCCTAAATTGCACAACATGGTTTGTAATTATGTATCTGTGATGACAGGAAGAAGCAGCAAGCACACCAGAATAATGTCACAGACCTGGCTGAACTGAGCTTTTTTTGTTTTTTTGGTCAACACTATATATGAGAAACTTTAGTTCAGACATATATTCAAATAGTAATAAAAGACAACACAAGGACAACAACAGCCCACAGACACACAAAATGCAAACATCAAAATTAATAATCAATTTTCCCACTGTTTCCAGAAGCAGGAGAAACTCTGCATCACTCAAAGTAGGTACAGTTAAAACAATTTTGACCACATTTTTGGAATCATTTATTCAATATATAAATGTACATTTAAAATTTCACATCAAAGAATGAAGGTTAAATCAAATTCAAATTTTAGTTGTCACATACACAGTCATACACAGTACAATATGCAGTGAAATGCTTACACAACTGCTCGTGACCTAAAGAAAAAAGAAAAGGCTATGAATAAGATAGGAAATAAATATGAAAATTAAAAAGGGTAAATTTAACTAGGAAGGAATAAAATAAAATAAAATATAAAAATTAAAGTTAAAAATGAAATAACTGTAAAACACAAATTAGAATGAAGGGTTAATTTAACTGGGAAAGAATAAGATAAAATATATAAATTAAAGTTGAAAATAAAATAACTGTACAACAAAATACACAATACACAGTATAGAAATATATAAGAATGTATGAAGAAATATAAATATATATATACACAATAACAGCAGCTGTACAAGTATTAAATGGAAATGAAGAAATATAATGTCCAGTGTTGTGCAATCCACATTATGTCTTGTGCAGTGCAAATATGCTTAAAGTGATTTAAGTGATGAAGTGAAAACGATGTCCAGAATGTCCAGTGTGTGTAAGAATCATATGTGTGGGTCAGTACTGTGTGGTGGTGTGATTGAGAGACCGTATCGCCTGCGGGAAGAAGCTCCTCCTCAGTCTCTCTGTGTTGGTCTTCAGGGAGCAGAATCGCTTTCCTGACCTCAACAGAGAGAACAGTCTGTTGTTGGGATGGCTGAGGTCCTTCACGATCTTCCTGGCCTTGGTCCAGCACCGCCTGCTGTAGATTGAGTGCAGGTCAGGGAGCTCGGAGCGGATGGTGCGCTCGGTTAAGAACACTACTAGTCATCATCTGCGCTTGTCCATCTTGGCAGCTTGAGCAAGACCTTGAATGCATCGCTATTTGTCCCCCCCCCCCGAAACATTTTAACTTGGATATACTGTAAGCAGTGTTGGTTGCTGGTTTAGCTCAGTAGGATCAGCAGGCGATCATATGCTGCATCTGACATACAGGCATGTCTTCCCTTCTTTTTCCGCTTTCCTGTCAGTCTCTACTGTCCCAAACAAATAAAGGAGAAAAAGGCCAAAACATGTAATGCATTGCATTACTTAATTACTCATCAGAAAAGTAATTTGTTACACTACTTTCATGCTACTCTGTAAAATAACCTAAAACACACAGTCACATGTTTGCCACTTAATAATGTATACCTCAGTCTACAGTCCGAAACACCAACACAAACCGCAGTCCTAATGAGGACATATACAATATTACAATTACAACATTAGAAATACACTACACACAAAAAACACAAAGCAGCACAAAGAGACTGTAAAGTGATTCTGCTTTAGATACATGAACAGGTAGAAACAGGCTCTGGCTGCCGGGCTGGTGTCAGCATGCACTCAGCTTTAATATCACTCTGGGTTCTTGGTTAGCTTTGTGTTAGCATGCTGTCTGTAGAGATACCTGGAAAGATTCAAAGTTCTCTTAGCAGTTCTGTTAATGTTTTATTCTGTCACAGGTGAAGGTTGAAGTTTACCATCACACTCCTGCTCTTTTGTGCAATAAAAATAAAAGTAATATCGCTATGCTGTAGACATTTTCCTCCTCCCACACACAAACGAAATTTATCTCATAGCAGCACAAGGGCACAGGAGTAAAACAGGTTGTTTGAATATATACACATATATTTTTAAATTCTGTCTGCCTTGCCTGCAGATAATGGAGTCTTTGTAATGTCAGTAACAACATAATTGTAACTGTAATGTAATT
This sequence comes from Aulonocara stuartgranti, assembly GCF_965226115.1. Taxonomy (NCBI): domain Eukaryota; kingdom Metazoa; phylum Chordata; class Actinopteri; order Cichliformes; family Cichlidae; genus Aulonocara; species Aulonocara stuartgranti. Next base: position 6,021,807 of record NC_138951.1, on the reverse strand, counting down.
ACTGAATTATACTTACATTACTGCATTACTGAAAAATATTATGAGATTATAGTAATCTTTTGCTTTGAAGTGCATAAAACACAACACTACAAGTGTCAAAAATGAAGTATAATATGCTCTATAATGAGCTTTTTTAATATAATCTACACACATGTAAAATGAATGAACTATATTTGCTTGTACAAGCAGTTTACAGTTTATACATCCCACATCACATCCTGATGATGTGACTCAGCTATCTAACTTTAAAACGTTATCTCCCATCAGAATGAGGGAAAAACTTGTTTCCAATCCTTGTTAGTTAAAGCGATCATTACCAAACTCATTTTAGGGTTGAATTCAGCATCATACTGCAAACCTGCAGTTAAGATGGCGCCGGTGAGGTCGGCTGCCGTCACGACTGCTCCGACCACTTTTTCTTTGTCTTTGTTTTTTAAGTTAGTTTTCAGCGTTTCTAAATCGGCAAAATCATCACCATTGGGTACATTAGGTATGACAGTGACACTCTTGTTTCTATTGGTATACAATGTACTCACAATTCGAAGTTTTTAACTCCGGATCCGAGCTGGCCGAGTGAGATCTCGAGGGAGAACAAAGGGAAGCGGCGGCGGCCTAGAGGGAAGCGAGCCGGCGTCAGGAACAGGCTGAGAGCTCGTGCACACCGCACACCTCTGCCTAGCATCCTGCTCGCCAACGTCCAGTCACTGGAGAACAAGCTTGACGACCTCAGGGCCAGGATAAAGTTCCAGAGAGACATTCGGGACTGCAATCTCCTCTGCTTCACCGAGACATGGCTGAACCCAGCGGTGCCGGACCACACCATCCAGCCGGCCGAGTTCTTCTCGGTTCACCGCATGGACAGGACACGGGACTCGGGGAAGTCAAGGGGAGGCGGCGTGTGTTTAATGGTGAACAACAACTGGTGCAACAGTGCGAACGTTGTTCCTCTCACACGCTCCTGCACACCAAATCTGGAACTACTGTCCATCATGTGTCGTCCTTTTTATCTACCTCGGGAATTTACATCGGTCATTGTAAGTGCCGTTTATATTCCACCACAAGCGGACACGGTCACCGCCTTATGCGAGCTGCATGAGGCACTCACACAGCACCAGACACAACACCGGGACGCTGCGCTTATTGTGATGGGGGACTTTAATAGCGCCAACCTCAAACGCGCAGCGCCGAACTTTTATCAACACATCACCTGCCCCACCAGGGGTGAAAGGACACTGGACCACTGCTACACTACGGTCAAGGACGGCTACAAGGCACAATCCCGCCCCCCGTTTGGCAAATCTGATCACGCCGCCATCTTCCTCATGCCAAAATATAAACAAAGGCTGAAACAGGAAGTTCCGGTTCAGAGGAAGGTCGCGCGCTGGACGGATCAATCGGTGGCCGCGTTACAGGACGCACTCGATGACGCAGACTGGGGCATGTTCAGAAACAGCTCCGACGATGACGTCAACGTGTTTACGGAAGCGGTTGTGGGATTCATCGGGAAACTAGCGGATGATACCGTGGAGACAAAGACTATCACAACGTTTCCCAACCAGAAGCCGTGGGTGGATAAAACCATCCGCGACGCTCTGAGATCCCGCACCGCTGCCTACAACACGGGACTCATGACGGGGGACATGGACCCGTACAAAGCCGCGTCATATAACGTGCGGAGGGCGGTGAAAGAGGCGAAGCAGCGCTACGGGAGGAAACTAGAGTCACAACTCCAACAGAGTGACTCTAGGAGCCTGTGGCGGGGACTAAGGACAATAACGGACTATAAAGCACCAACAACCGGTATGACGAACGCGGCCATGACTCTGGCAGACGAGCTGAACACTTTCTATGCTCGCTTCGAGGCTGCAGCTAAGGTCTCCAACAATGCTAGTGTTAGCGGCGCTAACGGCTGCAGACAGGAAGATACTGCCAGCACCGGAAACGTGCTCGTCATCTCCGAGCATGAAGTAAGGAGAGCCTTCAAGAGAGTGAACACCAGGAAAGCAGCAGGACCAGACGGCATCCCAGGTCGTATCCTAAGAGACTGCGCATACCAGCTAGCTCCTGTGTTCACTGAGATATTCAACATCTCTTTATCTCAGTCGGTGATCCCCACATGCTTCAAAGACTCCATCATTGTTCCTGTCCCGAAGAAACCCCACCCTGCTTCTCTCAATGACTATCGCCCTGTAGCCCTCACCTCAGTAGTGATGAAGTGCTTTGAACGCCTGGTCAGAGACTTCATCATTTCTTCACTACCAGACACACTGGACCCACTACAGTTCGCTTACCGTCCAAATCGTTCCACAGACGATGCCATCTCTCATCTCCTCCACACATCACTCACTCACTTGGACACTAGAAGGGGGAATTATGTTAAAATGCTCTTCATAGACTACAGCTCTGCATTTAATACCATAATTCCCTCCACACTCACCACCAAGCTGGAGCATCTGGGACTCAGCTCATCTATGTGTCAGTGGATCTCCAACTTCCTAACTGGCAGACCACAGGCAGTAAGGATGGGCGGACATGTCTCAGCCTCCACCACTGTCAGCACTGGAGCCCCCCAGGGGTGTGTTCTGAGCCCCCTGCTGTACTCTTTGTACACATATGACTGTGTGGCCACTACCAGCTCCACCACCATCATCAAGTTTGCTGACGACACCGTCGTGGTGGGCCTGATCTCTGATAACAACGAGACGGCCTACCTGAAGGAGATTAGGAATCTGGAGAACTGGTGCCAGAGGAACAACCTCCTTCTAAACGTCAGTAAGACAAAGGAGCTGATAGTGGACTTCAGCACTAAGCAGGAGAGGAACTACCAGACCCCCGTCATCAACGAGTGCCCAGTGGAGAGAGTGGACAGCTTCAAATACCTCGGAGTTCACATCACGCAGGACCTGTCATGGTCCTGTCACATCAACACCGTGGTGAAAAAGGCCCGACAGCATCTCTACCACCTCAGACGCTTGAGAGACTTCCAACTGCCCTCCAAGGTGCTCAGGAACTTTTACTCGTGCACCATAGAGAGCATCCTGGCGGGAAACATCTTAACCTGGTTCGGGAACAGCACCATGCAGGACAGACGAGCTCTACAGAGGGTTGTGCGGTCAGCTGAGCGCACCATCCGCTCCGAGCTCCCTGACCTGCACTCAATCTACAGCAGGCGGTGCTGGACCAAGGCCAGGAAGATCGTGAAGGACCTCAGCCATCCCAACAACAGACTGTTCTCTCTGTTGAGGTCAGGAAAGCGATTCCGCTCCCTGAAGACCAACACAGAGAGACTGAGGAGGAGCTTCTTCCCGCAGGCGATACGGTCTCTCAATCACACCACCACACAGTACTGACCCACACATATGGTTCTTACACACACACTGGACTTTCTGGACATTGTTTTTGCACAACACTGGTCACTATATTCTTCATTTCCAGTTAATACTTGTACAGCTGCTGTTATTGTGTATATATTTATTTATATTTAGATTTCTTCATACATTCTTATATAGTTCTATATTGTGTATTGTGTATTTTGTTGTACAGTTATTTTATTTTCAACTTTAATTTATATATTTTATCTTATTCTTCCCAGTTAAATTTACCCTTCATTCTAATTTGTGTTGTACAGTTATTTCATTTTTAACCTTAATTTATATTTTATTCCTTCCTAGTTAAATTTACCCTTTTTAATTTTGCATATTTATTTCCTATCTTATTCATAGCCTTTCCTTTTTTTGTTTTCTTTAGGTCACGAGCAGTTGTCCAAGCATTTCACTACATATCGTACTGTGTATGACTGTGTACGTGACAAATAAAATTTGAATTTGAATTTGAATTTGAATTTGAACCGCTTGAGCAGACCCTAAGCAGCTGCTGCAAGCAGGCACTATAAGCAGATAACATCAAATAAGACTTTCATCCATCATACATTCAGTATTCTGCTTGTTTAGTGTTTTAGAAAATCATTATATATAAGGTGCAGAAAACAGGTGATAATATGAAGTCTTACACAGTTTTTTCTATTTGTCATGGCCGTGTAGCTATTTTATTTTTGAAACTGTAAAGGAAAGGGAGAATAAAAGGCGTGGAGACAATACTTCCATCATGGAAGCCCTTTTTTCTCTTCAAATGCAAATCAAGCCAGCCACTCAAATGAAAAAGCAGGAATATTTAATGCAGCTTGTTATCAAGCAAGTATCCTTGTTACCTTTAGCACCTTCACTTACATGTCCAGATAAGGCTGGACACTCTGGGCCATCTCAAGACTGTCAAGCTTTACAGGTTCGACAGATGTAAGTCATGTTCTTTCAAAGGACCCAGGTCATGTACAAGAGAAAATTTGTTATGACCTTTTTTGGACCTTTTCAATCAGAAAAAAATATGTGATATGTAATATCTTGAAGCAGTGGGACAATAAGCAAATCTCTGCCTGTTTTTATTTATCTCACATCAGGATAGATATGAATAAGGAAAATAATAATAAGAATAATAGTAATAAAAAGAAACTCTCTAAATAATACTTCATCTGCTGTTTCACGGTGAGAGCTCTGTAGTACAGTCATGCTTCTGAGGCTTTGAGATGCCAAAGGTTTTTGGGACATAGATTTAAATGTGATTTAGGTCCATTGGTTACTCCCTTGTTGTAAAGGACTTGTGGTCTCAAGAGACATCAGAGCAAGAGAGTAAAACAGAGGAAGATAAAATGAGGCAGAAACAGTTGAAGATTACAGAGGAGAGAAAGAACTCCAAAGTCTAAAAAAAAGTTGAAAGAGAAAGATAACAACTCAATAGAATATTCATGAACATTGCCTAATTTTTATTCATGCTCTGCTGCTGGTGATGATGGGACCTTGACACTAGAGCCCCCGCTTTCTGATAAGCATGCATTCACGTGCTCCCACCCACCCTTCAGCTCACCCATGGCCCCACTCCACCGCTCTAATCCTCAACCTCCGCTTGGATTCCAAGCTGTAGGGACCAAACTGTCTTCCTCCTCAGAAGCCTTCGAGGCTATTGAGCTCTAGTACTTACTGTGTGTAATATGATCAGGCGGGAGCAGAGCCCTCCACCACGGAGGACAGCTTGCTGTGTAGATAATTTTGTCTCAAGGAAAGCCACATTTCTTACTCTTACATGACTGGCTGGATAGGAGTTTGCATGCAAAGTGAACTGTAAACACAGATACCATGACCAAAATGTGCATAAAACACTGGAGTAGTTATTGCAGTGGCAAAGTATGCTTTTAATCAGGGATGTTGGCCATGTTGTGCTTTTTTAAGTACTGTATGTCACTGTGGCTTCTTTGTGGCTTCTGACTTTTAATTATGCTCACATCTTTGAGCAATCCACCTGTGCCAATTATGTGCTTGTTCGGTTAACATCTCCACCTGGCATTTCAAATAAATTTATGCTGAGACAACTGTCACAGCCACGTTAGGTGTAAGATAAAAAATTCTTTTTTTTAGACCAAGGGATAAATGCTGAGTTTATACTGTGGTGTGAACTGTGAATAAAGAAATGTGCATTATTTCCTTTTGCACCTGCCAAAAGCCCGTGGGCCTCACTTTGACAAGCATGGCAGTAGGGTAATATATAAACAGGTTTTGCTACCGACTAGTCTTGCAGTAATAAAGTCAGTTAAACATACCCTTTAAAACCCACTCAACTTCTGGTGCAAGTGAATGGCATTTTGAGACCCACTCTTTTATTTAATACTGATTTCTATGAGTCTTTTTCTTATTGTTATTCCTCTATTTTAGCTACCTGGGGAAAGTGACGCAAAGCTGTCAAAGAAAACAAAAGAGCTATTGCCTTCTTGTTTTAGAGGAGTAATTGTGCTATCATTTTCCTGAGACACTTCGTACCCAAACTGCATAGTGAAAGCAAAACTCATGGAGGACCAGTCTGAATGGTGTTCTTATTTTATACCATAACACGGTCGCATTGATTTTTTTTATTTATAAGTTGATGTTTCCTCCCACCGTCCAAAGACATGCAGCTTGTGGGGATAGGTTAGTTGGATATAAAATTGCCACTAGGTGTGAATGTGCGAGTGAATGTGAGTGCGAATGGTTGTCTGTCCCTGTGTGTGTTGGCCCTGCGACAGACTGGCGACCTGTCCAGGGTGTACCCCTCCTCTCGCCCTATGACAGCTGGGATAGGCTCCAGTGCCCCCCGCGACCCTGAAAAGGATAAGCGGAAGCAAATGGATGGATGGAAGTTGATGCAACAAACTTAGTGAATGTCAATTTAATGAAAATCAGCATAGTCATGCCACGAATTAAAAATCAAATGCTGAAAGTACACTAAAGCTTCCAGTATGGTGCAAGAAATTTACCATACCGATTCAAGTAATACTGTAGCATACAGTGCGTTATATTTGAAAAAATAATTCCATCACCATATAGTCTTTGGGTTCATTAAGTTAAAATAACATCCTGGGATACCTTGGAGCATGACTGATTTGCTTTTATTGTTTGGTTTCCTCATCTTTTGTTTTATTTTGCTTCCAGCTTTGAAAAGTGCCAAAAAGGGCTGAAGCCCTTGGATTACATGGCAGATGACTATGATTGATGGGGGTACACAGGAACCCCCCCCCCCCACAAACACACACACACACACACACACACACACACACACACACACACACACATACACACACACACACACACACACACATTAGTCTAGGTTCTATCAAGGGTTATATTTGAGCTTTTGTTTCTCGTCCTGGCCAGCCACCCTACCACCGCCAGTATTATTTTTATGTCTGAGTCCTTTTAGAATGTTTTCAAAAGCAACTGATTACCGAGTTATCCACAAAAGAGAGTTTCTTTTCTCTTTTTCTTTCTTTCTTTTTTTGCCTCTGCACCAAAACTCCTGACCTTACCTGTGTAACTGAGCCCTACAAAATTGCAGGTGCACTGCGTAAATGGCGCCTTAGTAAACACTGATTTCGTCAATGACATCTCCCTCATCTGGCTCCCTTTTTTAACACACTGTCCTATTCAGCATCCTTCTAGCTTTTATTTCCAATTCATGCGCTGTCTGACTTCTGCCTTCAGTCTTATTCAGTTACATCTTCTTTCTCTTCTGGCAGAACCATTCATGCTGCTTCATGTGCATGTGTAACCATGGTGACCGGCAAATAGAGCTGTACAGCATCATTCAACTTTTGTGCTAGACGTATTATTTGGAAAATGTGCAGGCTAGGGATAGATGGCATGCAGTGTCACAAATACAGTCATATTTGGGGAAAGCGCATCTTTATACAACCCAATATTATCTACTTGATATTTTCTACTGTGCTCTAATATATCATTTTGATGTCTGAGGAAACCTTCACTCTTATACTATGACATTTTTTCCTTGAACCAAAGTTCAGCTGTAAAACAAATGCACATACCTAACATAAAGCTACCATACGTTCTTACTGTGATTGACTAAAAGTTTGCTAATCTCAAATGTAAGAAGATAGAAACCTTCTCCACTTCTAAGTCATCAAACAACTTAGAGAAAGTGACAGAGCCACTGAAAACAGATAATTTGGGACTCTTGTGTTGCTGATTTCATAAAGGTGTGTGGTATCTTAAACTGTGTCCACTTTGTTATAGCATTGTGATGACCAGACACCACAGAAGGTCAATGGCACGTGGCAATTACAAGGAATATCAGAAGAAAAAGCTGCTAGTGATGCAAAGTGGATAGGTCTCGAGATAAACTTGAAGTTATTAACAATGAGAGTGAAAGATACTGGTGATTGACATATGCAATTACAAGGGTTACCTAGGTAACCAGAGCCTGGGATGAAGATGCAAATCGTGTGGATGCAGGTTAACGATTCAAATAAACAGACTATTCTATAACCAGCAGATGAGCTGGATAAATGGATGTGGATGAACTGAACTCGATAGTACTGTATTTAATTATTAGTTATTATTAATCTTTGGATCTCTTTCATAAATCGTCTTTGTCCAGTCTTCCTCCCCTAACCCCGACAGATTGATGCCCCTTCCTCAGCCTGGAGGTTTCTTCCTGTTAAAAGGGAGTTTTTCCTTCCCACTGTCACCGTCACCAAAGTGCATGCTCATAGGGGTTCATGTGATTGTTGGGGTTTTCTCTGTTTTCTTTGTGTGATTGTAGGGCCTTTACCTTACAATATAAAGTGCCTTAAGGCAACTGTTGTTGTGATTTGGCATGATACAAGTAAAAATGAATTGAATTGAGTATTATATTTACATAATAGTGAAGTTATTCTGAATTGTACAAATTTGTTTAGTGATTTTAGTATGACTAAATTTACAGAAGAAAAATCAGTGACTCTGCTGCTGTATGATTATGACTAGGAAAAACTATTTAAAAAAAAACTTTGGCTTTGATTATATTCTGTATTTGCATTAATCTGACATATTTAACTATGAAATATGTACAAAAAAGGAATATGTTGAAAAAGTCTTCATGTGTAGAAATTTTCCTCATGTGTAAATTCAAAAACATCAATGAATCATGAGTGATGAATTTTCATAAACTGACAATATGTAAAGTGGGTAACATTTTATAACAAGATACTATTAAGCATTAGTAAGATATTAGTAAATACTTAAATGACTATTATTCCTACAATAGTACACAATAGTATGTTATTGTAAATGCATTATTCTTGGTTATAAAGCTCATATATATTTATACTTAACACTTTCGCTGTACTTAAAATTTGTATAAATAAAGTATTACATCACATACCAGTTATTAGGAGCTATTAATCACTCATGGTAAAACTGAAGTATTTAGATGCATATATTATACATATAATGATTAAGATCTGTGTCTGTGATTATGTTAGTAGAGCATTTTATACATGCTTTGGTTATTATTGCAGTATGTGGTTAATTTAGCCAGTTAGGTGTTAGTTACAAATGCTGCGTGACCTTCTCTGAAGTGAGAACTACGTATGCTGTGCAAAGGATTTGCAAATGAATTTGAAAGGTCAGCAATCCCTTGAGACCCAAAGAAGTCTCAGCTGTATACAGACAAACAAAAAATAATGAAGGATGGGATGTTTAACAGTTCATTGTTTTGTTTTTTTTAGTTTGTTTCTTAAGTTCAAACTTCCTCTTATTCGTGATCAGTTACTTAGGTATAATGAGATAAATTAGCATCGAGTCAGCTTCATTTTCAAAGAGCTCCTGATTTAAAAACGAACAAGTCAAGTTGTCTAAATAACTGCTTAGTATTTGATGTAATACTTTATTTAGACATGTTTGAAAATACATATGAAAATAATGTCATGACCATGTTATATATGAACCTGCCAAGCGGGAACAAAGCACTTGATTTATGCATAACAAATGATGCTTTACAAAAGATCATATCTTACTGAGCTGCCATCCTTTTTTAAATTTTTGGTTATTATAACTCATAAGTAAGACATACATGTTGGTGCCTATAAACTGGTCATCACATCCTGAAGTTGTTTGTCACTCTGTGTTAGCCCTGTGAGACTGGTTATCCATCCAGGGTGTAGCATGCCTTTCTCCATATGACAGCTGAAACAATCCCTCCATCTGAAACATGTTATGGAGAGAGCGTTCTCACTCCCGAGGCGTAACATGTCGACGTTTTGTCACGTCCCGCGGCGTTCCTGAGGAACGCGAAAGGAGACCTTCGGCGTTCTTATGGTACGCGGCGGGTTATTGCTGGAATCCAGTGCAATGACGCTCCCGCGGTAGTAGACGTTCCAGCCCTGTATTCCAGCCCTAAACCTAACCTTATCCCTAGCCCTGACCATAACCTTATTCCTGACCTTAACCAGGACTTTAATGATGTTAAATAGCGTGTTTCTAAGCGATTTGAAGAAAAAGAGCGAACATGTGTAGGTTCAGTCCAGACGGTTCTCATATTTCCTCTTTTTCCGAGGTCGTCATTTAGGAACGTGGTGGGTAGCCGAAAACGTAATATGGTGACGATTTGTCACCTAGCGTAAAATGTTACGCTTTGGGAGTGAGAACGGGTTGTTATATGATAAAGGTGAATCCCTACTGTCTGAAAGGACTGATGTCCCCACAACAGGAGCACTACAAGCCAATACACACCTACATAGCCATCTACATCCACTGCTACATTTTTTGGTTAGTGAATTGTACAATTTAATACTCGATTCAAGCTCGCAGCACAAAGCCAGTCTGATCTAAAAAACATTATAATTGTAGGCTTTCTACCCAGTTGACATATTGCTGATGGCAAAGGGCTCAGCTGAGATTACAGCTCATGGCACAGCTAATTGATTTGCTGGCACCTGCAACAACAGCCTTGTGTGTTGGTATATTAATTTATCAAGCTCAGACATCCGTACAAGCTTCCCACACTTCCAAGTACCGTGTCACCTTCGACAAATACCTTATGTTACCCCTCCCCATCGACCCTGGGGATTTCTCACTTCTTTAAACTGCAGGACTGACAGCAGATCAGCCTTCAGCCTTCGTCTGTCTCCATCGATGAAGTTTGTGCAGTCTCAAGCAAAGTGGCCTATTGCTGTTGATGCTGATTAAAGCACCATCAAAGTCTCAGCCGCTGGCTTTGAATGCTTCACAAGTCAGCTTATATCAGAGCTGTATCGAATAATAACCGCAGCCTTATGCATCCCCCTCTCAATCTAAGATGGAAAATGCAGCATTGCCAACAAGATCCTCTGTTGGTATTACAAACTTCTACCTCAATTAAGGTTTCATTTCAAACTTTGCAGAAAGTTTTGAGTTAGTTTGCATTTCAAGTCCTTTCATTAGCTGCTGTTTGAAAACACTCCTCTTTTAATTGTGCCTGATTGATTCCTACCAAGGTAGGGGCTATAATTAAAAGAAACGCAGGCAGAGGGGAGGTAAATTGAAAGCTAAATGGCAAAACTGGTCTTGAAAGTGTCCAAATAACTAAAGGGTCGAGAGTGGCTGCCAAGCTTGTTAGCAGATACTAATGAGTTATCTTCTTACTGTGTGCTTGGAATTTTTGCATACAGTTATCCTACTGATATTAACAGAGATACTATATTAAATTGTAACAGGACTGTATTTGTATCAACCGTACGAAAAAACAACACAATGAAAACTGGTCTTTTTCCACCTGCAGCCTGAAAAAAAATCCATCATCAAAACTTTTCCGCTTAGACTCGAAAGTCAGATGCTGGCTGTGATCATTAAGTACCGACAACATGCTGGTGCTGAAGTTCTACATGAGCTATTGCAACTGCAGCCAAAAATACAAATAGCCTTGCACGGCTCGCGTTTGATCGACTTTTGTTTCCCTGTATGTGTTGCTGCAGTAACCTGGCAGCGTTGAGCACTGTGCCACAGGAAAAAAAGGTCAATTTTCCATCTTACATAGATAACCATGATCAAATAGTGACAATAACCTGTTACACATATACTTTTGCTCACTGTCATCAGAGCAGCATTATCTCTATGCTGACCCACAAACTGACCTGCTCTGTTAACGGGTTATGCTGAAAAGTGCTGAGTGGCCATTTTCAACAAATGGGATTTCCTTATCTCTACTCTCAGAGTATTCTGTCACCAGCGCTAGATGACTCTCTTCGGTTTTTTGCTCTGTAATTCATTTCTGGGCTATATCTCTTTGCATTCTATTCTTCCCCTCTGACAGGTGATAAAGATAAAAATGTAAATGTAACAAGTGTCGATCGATAATCTATCTTAAGGATATAAGGTACAAGCAGAAATAGGGATTACAAATATCTTACGTGATTTTATAATTAAAAATGGATACACACATTGAATTATTTTACATACAAATGAGAAAGATCATTTTTAATATCTGTAGTCAAAAACAGACTTTGCTCGCATGCTAATCTGCTGTGTTTATTATCGAATATTTACCACAAACACATACAGTTATTGTAATCACTATTGTTGCCCTCTGGGTCCTGTGCCAGCTCAGCACAGTCTCCCTATGTGCAGTTACAAAAACACTGAGAAACATGTAATTGATTGCAACAGTGGAAAAATGACGGGTGAAGTCAGGACACAGTTGGCACAAACAGCAGCTACGCAGAATGACAAGGTGGTCCTTTCTTGGCTGCTACTTCAAAGCACATTGTGCGCTGTCTGTCCTGCGTTCTGCACAACAACATTGAATATTTAGTATTTACTGCTGTTTACAGTTAGCTAGATTAATGCGATGGTGTTGTGTTTAGTATGTTGCTTTGGTTTTTTTTTTTGGTTGTTTTCTATTCTTCTTCTCTCAACAGGTGATCCAGGAGAATTTTTTTTTCCTCCCCCCGCTTTCTCACTGTCCCCCTCCCCTTCTGTTTTTCTTTTCCTTCCTCTTTCTTTCTCCCTTTCCTATCCCTCACTCATGTCTGTCCCATCTGTAACATCTGAAAATAAAATATAATAAATAATAAAGACAAAGGTCGACCAAATGGACCAATACGGCAATGCCACGATGATCCATTTGGCAAAGTAAATCCATTGGGTATCCTTGTTGGTCTTCAGACAACAATTCTGATGGCTAAAGAACCAAATGGGACAGTATATATCTGTTTTTTCTCTCGCTCATGTTTTGCCAGTATTGGAGTAAATCATGTTGATGCTACTCTTGCTGCACAGGTAGCCTCAGACGAGAACCTCAACTATTCTCTCTTTTTTTTTTTTTTGCTAAAGTTGCCGGTCAAGGACATTAGCAAGTCGTTACAACTGCCATGCACATTTTTCAACTCTTTAATGACGCGTGCACACACCTGCCACCAGACAGAGAGAAAGAAGAGTGAAAAATTATCCTTCTCTGTTCCTCTCAAGCTCCCGCTCTTTCAACCCCCCTCTCTCCACCCATCCATTAATGCCACCCCTCTCCTCTCCTGCTTTGTAATGTTGACGAGGTGCAATATCTTTCCTCTCCTCCTTGACATTGATTCCAGTGATTTAAATCTCCCAACTCATGACACAAATTACTGGTAATTTACAGCCACCTCCTCCATTTCACTCATAATATGCTCTAGTGAGAATTCAATGTTCCTTCCGCTCCCCCTCCACCAACTCTGTTCCTTGCTGCTCTTTGTTCTCCTCAGCACCCCCAACGCCGCATTGCTTGCTCACCTTTACTGCAATTGCAATTTATGGCCTTGTTTCTTGTTTCCGAAAGAAAGCCTATGCGAGCACAGAGTGGCATTAGATCCATCGACATGTGTACATGTGTACCAGGATGTGTAATCCTGGTATACAAAAAATACTTTTTTTTCTGTGATCTTCACAGTATTTTATTTTATTTTTTTTATTATTCTCTGTTTTGAAAAATGACCATCTCCTCAGATGGCCCTCAACAGGGGAGGATGTTTTAACTTGGCACTTGCTGAGTAAAGTATTGAAGAAGGGGTTTTTATCCTTTTTTTCAGTCATTTGCTGGCAAGCTAAAAGCAGTTTGCTGGTTGATCCAACTTGTGACAGCATAAATCCTTTCTATTGTTTCCCCCAATGGAAAACAACTTTAAGAGTACATCAAAAAGCCTCACATCAGAGGCATTTTCCCTCAAACTCGGGGCACACTTGGAAAAAAAAAGTGGGAGTTGGACTGTGTCACAAACCACTGAGTGGAAAATGTCCTTTGTCGCTTTAGTGTCTGCAGGTAGAAGCCGAGCAGATACAGCACTTCAAGAATAGAGGTTCCAATCACCTCTGGAATGGAATTATGGGGCACTTCACAGTTCAGTGGTATTTACTTTCAGCAATATATTCTGAAGGGGAGGAAGCTTGAAGGGCTAGAAAGTAATACAGACACCCACCCTATAAATACAGAAACAGAAAAATGCACAATAAGTATTTGGCTCCCTTTTCTTTGTATCCACCCTCTCTTCTTTGTCTGCCATTTTCTCCTCAGTTGTCGTTTCAGTTCTCTCCTCTTTTTCTCTGTTTCACCAAATTGCAGTATCTCTGCCAGGACTGTTATAGTGTCGATTCTGTTCCTCTGGAGAGTATACTGTAGTCTTGTAATCTTGGTGACTACGTTGTAAAGTAAACTTTCCTTGACAGAATGTTCTAAAAGCAGAGTCTTCAATGTTTTTTTTTCTGCGGTTCCTTTGACTGACAAAAAAGGTAAACATATTCTTAAAACGATGGTAGCTCTCTGACCTTGAAAGAAAACACGTCTGTTGAGAGAGTGAAAATAGTACACCATAGACATAAAAAATACAGCAAAGACAGAGGCATATGACCAGAAGTGAAAAGAGATTTTCCCTTTTAACCAATATCAGTCAGTATTAATGTGAAGTTGCTAGACGTCAAATATAAAAGCCTATTTTAAAATGATATTGAAATTGGGTAATATGACATGGTTCATAAAAAAAAAAAAAAAATCTCAAGACAGTTTGACAAACATATTAAAGTTTTGTGCGGCAAGAGATTTAAAAGTAAACAAAATGCTTGACATTTCTATTTTCATTTGGCACTGACCTGCAATTTCTTGCCAAACAGCATAATGAAGAAATCAGAAAACAAGGGCTTCGTTTTGTCTGTTGTCATTTAATGCAGACCTTATTTAGGACATTGGAAGGACTGTAACTATAGGGGAAAAAAATTCTCTCATTAAACTTTCATTGATTCATATGCCTCTTATTTTTCATTTTTTCATTTCTCCTCTCAAAAGTTTGTGACCTCTAGAAATCTTTATTCTTTGCTTTATTAAAAATATGCTATATTTATTTGTGGATAATTAAAGACATTAAATCAACAACATTTACAGTACGACAGCAGTACTGCAGATTAGACATTCCTCTTTTCACGCACACACGCTTTTGTGTGTGTGCACAAGTGAAACAGAGACGTGGCGGGTTTATTGTTTTTGTGAGACCTGTTTTTGTGAGACCTGGGTTTCACAGAAACACACTCCCTCAGACACAGCTTTAATCTTCATTGAACACTTTGCCCCTGCTTGATATTGTTATGCTTTACAGTTGGCAATCAATCTGGAGAGCCAGAGCAGGTTTCAGCACCAAAGGGATTAAAGTGACCATCCAATTTAACTTTTAGTATTCTACCCCTGTGGCCAAAGGTAACAGCTCAATACCAATGAAATTTTTCTTTGACATATCTATTATATGTGTTTCCAAATGACCTGCAGCACTTTCTCTTTAACCTATTTGTAATACCATTCCTTTGTAAATAACACTGGTGCTGATCTATAAGTGTTAGACATATTAAACTATCCTTATGCAGGTATTTACTTGGTGTGTTTTACTATTTGTTTACTGACATCCAAGGTCCAGGCTCTTTTTTCATTTCTATGTAAGTGTGATTAAGGAGGCACATGGTCTTCTTAACGTTGACTCTTTTCGCTTCTCACTTTGCCCTTGACTGAGTCTACGAGGAGATTTTAATTGCTCCGTGTCACTGATTCACCCAGGGAAGGCGTGTGGTGCTCCAATCAGGAGGGCTTAGTGAGTGGCAAGTAGGTGAGTGAAGTACAAGGATGTTTGGGCTTCTGGGAGTGTTGGCAGCTGGATTGAGGTCAGATGTCAGAGGGTGAAAATAAGTCAATGAGCTGAGCTGAAACTTCATCATAGAATACTGTGGTGTAGCAACTTGGAAACACACGGTAATGTATATGCACCACAGAGAGGTGGAATGAGTAGGGAGAGGGGGATTTTTCCATTTTCATGCAGCAAAGCAGGAGCTGCCTTCACTGAAACTTGTCTGGTGATCAAATGCCAGCGCAGACAGAGACACTTATGATGTGATAATACATTGCAAATGGTACCGCTATATCTGCCAGAAATAGCATAGCTACTTAAGTTGGTATCCAAGCAAGTTTCTGTTGAAGAACTGATCCAAACAGAAAAAAAAACATACACTCAAATCTTGGTGTAATCAGCAGTACATCTGGAAAAGTTTTACTATATAAGAGGAAGTGGGTGATTGGCAGTGCTGTAGCAGCAAAGGGCGTTGGCGTGTGCTTATCATACTAAAGTATCAATTGAAACACTTCAGTATTGCATCTATCTCTAAAATGTAAACTTTTCACGAGCTATCAAAACAGCTCTGATCTGATCTTAACTTGTCACAATGCACTGAAGACACAAATAGCTTATTTGAGCTTTAAAAAAGCAGAATTCGCTTAGCCCTTAAAGAAACAGTTCAGATCTTAAAAACAGTAGCCATTATATCTAAGGTGTAACTGTTCAGTGCGCAAACTGGTAATTACACAGGACAAAAAGTCCAACAGTCCTCCAAATCAGCA
Source organism: Aulonocara stuartgranti (assembly GCF_965226115.1). Lineage (NCBI taxonomy): Eukaryota > Metazoa > Chordata > Actinopteri > Cichliformes > Cichlidae > Aulonocara > Aulonocara stuartgranti. The sequence continues at coordinate 6,005,577 of NC_138951.1, read as the reverse complement.
CTGTCACTGGCTTCTTATTACACACCTCTGAACTCAGTGACTCGCTTGGTTTTCATGGAACCAGGGTCATCCTGATAACCAACAAATTGTTCAGATATTTAAAGAGGTTTGGTTTTGTGCTTGCATATGGCTTTGTACGCCGGAGAACTAATAGTTGGTTACAAGATATGGAAGTAACAATTCAGTCTTTAGGAAAATGTATTTGGAGTAAAATTGCCCCCAAAACTCTGATGGCGTGAGTTATTTTCACAGTGCAGGATATTTGTAGGATATGCCATTCATATGGTAATTTGACCATGAAACATGGCACTTTTGCATTTTTTCTATGCAATATTATCTGCAATACTCCATAGGGATTCAGGGGACAGGCAACATGTGTGTGCAACGGCGTTTCCATGGAGTAATCTTGTTAAGCGCGGAAAACAGTTGGAGCACCAGGTGTGCTGAAGACCGACTTGACCATTGAATTCTTGGAGAGCTCTGTTTTCTGTTTGCATTTTCTGCTGGATTGATGGACTCAGGAGAAGCCACTACAGTTATTTTTGCACTGTTGTTTGGATAATGGCCGGTAGTAGCAGTATATATTCAATATGGAAAAGGTAAGAATTAGTAAGCATTTGCTTTACTAATAGTGTTATATTATATACTTGTCCAGAAAAAAGTGGTGCTATGATGCACCTAGACAACAGGTTAGGTTGTAACCTAATGCAAAACTGCCCCCCATATTTCCTGAGGAAGAAGAAAATGTCAAGCAAAGCTTTCAGTTGTCATATTGGAAAATGCCTTTGCCCAGACGATAGAATCCCATTATAGTTGTACTATCGGTCTATGATGTCAAATCCAGAAGTATAATGGGGCCTTGACATTACTCTGATACATCCAACTTCATTTTCTCCCCAGAAACACCAATGGGACATTTTCTCTCTGGAGACGGGGAAAATAATATGCAGTAGTGCTGAAAATATCTGAACCTATCCTGGCATTTCACTCAAAACCAGGTTTGCAACTACAGAAGTCAAATCTTCCAAATTATGCGTCTTTTCCAAATCAGGCTGACATTTGCAGGGTTGAGCTTATTTTGATCTTTGGGTTAAAAGTATGCAAGTTCGCAACAGACTTCTGTGAAACTTAGTACACCCATTTAAATAGAAACAAATTAACAACACTTCCATAACCTTCCTCTGTGCTTTGTATTTAGTGCAGGCATGCTAAACTAAGATGGTTAACATGGTAAACATTAAAAGCATTGCTTTTATTTAGAGGTCATGAGCATTTACAGAATATTAAAATCAAAGCACAGGCTGCTGCAGGCTCTTGGCTGGTTTGAAAAGCAACAGGCCATGGCACGGCAGGCTTTGATGTTACAGTATGATTACAACACAACAGGGATATGCTGGACAAAAAAGCTTACAATATCTTCGCCTTGAAAAAATTCTAAATTCCTGCATGTTACTCATTGGGCTCAAGAGGTTTGCATTCTGTTATGTTGAGCTTGTGTACCAGTGAATTTCCTTGGTATCGAAAAAGCATTTATTTGCTTTTGTGTGAATGCTCTGTACATGATGCAATTATCTATGCATAGTTACCTCCTGCAATATGATGGATTTCACAGCTTGCATTTTACAGCGTGTGGGCTAATGCGAGTCGACAGGAACAATTCCTCTTCATTAGACCATTCCAACACTCAGTTAAACGAAATACTCATGTTCACATGAATGGTGATACAACATGAAACAACATCCATGTCTTATAGGTTTTCCGTTTGCCTGCAGCCTTCATTAACACTGGGAATGACATGTCAGCATAGAACACTACCTTCTAATTTTGCTGAATATTCCTCTAAAACGCAGTGCTCTAGACTTTCATCAGGGCGACAGACATTGGCAGGTGGCTTCTTTAATCTGATCACAGTGAAGCACATTTGCCAAAATGTTTCATCAGTGTTACACGTAGGCAGCTGTGACATGAAAACCTTACTGTTGTAGTAGATATATCTCTGAAGCGGCAGCAGTGGGTACAGTGCTCTCTGAAGACGAGTGACAGACACAGTCTCTTACAGAATAAAAACAAAATCTCTTGTGTGTAGTGGTGTAACATACGTAACAAAAAAACCCCCAAAACACTGAGAAGTTTAAATATTCGATTTGACTCAAAAATCCCAGAAAGAATTTGTTCCCTCTGTGAGATTGTCATGGTCCTGGGCCATGTGGGCCCAGTATTCTTAGTTTTCATGTATTTTTGTATTTTGTTCTTTATTTAGGCCATGCTTCCTGGGTTGATCTGTTACGTTGTTCCTTATGTGTTTTCCCTTCGTGACTCTTACCCCCTGTGTGCCCCTCTGTGTATTTATGAGCCCTCGTCTCTCTTTGTGTTTTATTCTATGTTTTCCCCAGCCCGTTATGTCTGCGTTCTCCCCGTGCTCTCTCTCCTCCTGTTTGAACCTCTGTGTACTTCCTGCTTTACTTTGCCCATCTCCCATCAGTGTTACGTTCACTCCTGCCGTGTCTTGTTATGATTATCAGTGTCACCTGTGTTCCCCGTGTGCATCCACTTCCCCTGATCATCCCTCATGTGTATTTAGTCTCTGTGTTTCATACAGTCTGTGTCGCGTCGTCTGTGTTCCCACCCTCCATGTTTCCATGCCCGGTCTGTTGTATTCATAGCCTTACCTTAGTTCATTCCCAGTTTAGGTTTCTGTTTAGTTATTGCTTTTGAGCTGCCCTTATTCTTGTTTGTTTCTCTTGCGTTACCAGCCACAATAAAAGGCTCGCTTTTGTTTAAAGTTTACTCCCGTGTCACTCGTGTCCGCACCTGAGTCCTCCACACACTCTCCACACGGTCTGTCACAGCGGACCGTGACAGTACGACGCGACCATGTCGGACTCAGCGGACATTTCAGAGGAGGTAGGGGAGGAGCTGAACCGGCTCTGCCGCATTATGGATCGCATCATCGGATGCGCGGATCCAAGTGTGGTTTCCACGGGATTGGCGGCCGTGGACGCCGTTTTGTTGCGGGAGCCACGGTTGCGACAGCTCCCCCACCTCGTCGAGGCGTTTGACTCCCTGGGCCCCCTTAAGGAGGAGCTTCGTGCCCGTGCGCTGGCCCAGAGGGTCCTGAATGCCGCCTCAGCACCCACACCTCCGTCCCGTGGACGGGTGTCATCGCCGCTGCCTCATGAGCCAGAGGCTGTGAGAGGTGGAACGCTGAGGTCCACTTCCACTCAGCCATCGCCTCACCGTGGATCGGCTTCCTCGTTTCCGCCACAGTCAAGCTGCACTGACCAGCACACGGAGGCGATGGAGGCCATAGATTTTGGTGACGATGAGCGTCAGCAGGGGCTTATCGGGAGGAGGAGCTCCGTTGGAAGCCTTGGCTCATTCCCGAGGAGGAGCTCCCACCTATCGCCCTGCTTCAGACCGGCCGCTCACCGTCACCCCCTCGCGAGGACTTCACGTCTCCGGCCGCTTGTCTGGCGAGGATGTGGGCAGAGGAGGAAGACTCGATCCCAACAGTTAACGCTGCCGCGCTCGCGGCCGCTCCGAGGAGGAAGCGGCGTCGGCGTCGCTCTACACGGCACTCAGAGGTTAGTGATAACGTTCTGTTGCCACTGAAACGCCCTGGATGTAGTGAGGGCGAGGGCCTTGGAAAGACAATTAAGGTCTCGGAGATGGAGACACAATTTACCTGTACTGTTAACTCTGTCACCCCCCCATGCACCTCATCACGGTCTGTTTTCTCGGGGGCCAGTGAAGAAGCTGCCTTTTCCATGCCTCTGACTGCTAATGTTGAAGGTGTTAATCCTGTGCCCACGTTGTGTTTTGACAACAAAGCTAAACTTTCTGGTGTTGGGCACGCTATTCTTGGGGAAGACACACTGCCGTCACCGAACTGTGAAACCGACACTGCCAAACCGACCATAGGCTCTTCAGTCCTGAGAATTAAACCAAGTGATGTACTGTTAAACCCTGGCATTACGTATGAGCAGGATGAGGGGGACATTAGCGAAAAAGGATGTACTAATGATTCTGCACACCCAGAACCTCCATCTTCCACTGAGAAGGCTTCTTTTAAGACCGCTAGGGCATTTGGGGCCTTATTTAAGACCGTGTCTCAGCCCCTGCTGTCTGTTAACCGCAAATCAAGTGAGAAAGCTTCTGAGCTGACCAGTAGTAAGACTGTATTGCCCTTGGCTAGCACCCCCATTTCCGAGTCAGTTTACTTTGTTCCCGAGTCAAATAACAAATGTTCTGTTTATATAACTAGACCAGCGAAAGAAGAAATGTCCAGTGTTGATCATGAAAATGTCTGTTATGATCCTGTGCTGATCGGTCCCCATGTTCCTCACTCTGCTGATGGTTTGACCAGAGTGAGTGCTTTGGAGCCCGACATCAGCGACCGCTTTTCTACACCAGTCCATCGGGCCGGGACGATTATTATGGGTCTGCCAGGTTTCCCTATGTCTGTGAATGACATTGCAATTTCCGTTAATACAACACTGAAGGACTGTTTAAGTTATGCTCCCGCATTATCCAATGACAAGGCTGAATTTCATGTTTCAAAGGCTGTCGGGGGGGAGCGCCATGCTAGCCATTACAACCCAGCTAGCCCTTTAACTGCACCCCTGGGCCAGGACCTTTTGACAGCAGTTAATGAACTGGCCGATCTAAAGACAATTCAGCCGGATGGCTCAGAGCCAGTCCACTATGTTTTCTGTGCAAAGCCAGGTCCATGTGCATTCCACTCACTAGCCTTCCACAGCCGATTAGTGTGTGTGGCTGAACCCCCCCTTAACTCAGTCTCGCCTACGGGGGGCTTAGACTCCAATAAGCGTAGTTATTTCCTATGTGACTGCCAAATTATTATGTTAAAATCATCTGCACATAGTCCTGGTTGTTTTATGTGGGTTCATGAATCATGTCTTGGCCTTAAGAATCATGCTTCCTGGGACAGTATAACTATCACTTGTGTCACTGAGCCAACTTATTTCAGGTCTGAAATGTTGTTTGAATCATGCTCCAAGACAGAAGATGTGTTTAGCTCCCCAAGAAGGGCAACTAAGGACAATTTGGACTATGTTAAGGGCTTAGAGACTTTAAGGTCTTTGTCTGTTGTTGCTCCTCTGCTTGCACCTGACAAAGTCAATATCTGGAACTTTGTGCTCACTCCCAGGGTGGCTGTGGCGTTGCCTGACCTCTCACCTGCGTCTGATCTCCAGGTAGAGGCAGGGGTCACCCAGCCAGCACCTGAGCTAGTTCTCACCACTGGGGTCAGGGCAGCCGTAGGTCAGCCATATCCTGCACCTGCATCTGCACCTCAGGTGGGAATGGCTGCCGTCCGGTTTGTTCCTACACCCAGGTTGGTTCCCAAGGTTATGCCAGTCAGTGCACAGCTGAGCTCCGCACCCAGCCTAGGCACTCGGGTGGGAGCGGTTGACGCTCTGCAGGCGCCTGCACCAACTGATGCTTCCATTATAGGCCCCAGGGTCTCATCACCGCCGCAATGGCCTCACGCCACGTCAGCTGGAGGGCCCGAGGAGCCCGTTCAGCCTCACGCCACGTCAGCTGGAGGGCCCGAGGAGCCCGTTCAGCCTCACGCCACGTCCGCTGGAGGGTCCGAGGAGCCCGTTCAGCCTCACGCCACGTCCGCTGGAGGGTCCGAGGGGCCCGTTCAGCCTCCTGTCTCCGCTGGAGGGTCCGAGGGGCCCGTCCAGCACCATGCCACGTCTGCTGGGGGGCCCGAGCCGCCCATCCAGCCACCTTCTGCTTCTGCTCCTCCTGGTCCAGCTCCAGCCTGTGCTTCGTCTGCTGCAGCTCCAGCCTGTGCTTCGTCTGCTGCAGCTCCAGCCTCAGAGTCTTTATCCTCGCCTGGTCCTGTGCCCACCAGGCCATGGCCAACATGCCTGAGACTGGAGAGCCGCCGCCGCCTTCCGCGCGGCCGGCCCCCTGAACTGCTCCGTCGTCTCCTTCGCCGCCGCCTTCCGCGCGGCCGGCCTCCGGACCAGCTCTGTCACCTGTGCCACCCGCCTGGTCGGCCCCCTGACCGTGTGACCCGTGAACTCTTGTGCCTGTGGGCTCTGGGTCGGCCCCCTGAACCTTATTTGGACTATAGTCATGTGCTCCTGTGTTTTCTGTTTGTTTTTGTTTCCCGTTCTGGTCCCTCCGTCCTGGTCCCCCGCCTCCCGCCCTGGGTGGGTTGTTTTCTGTTTTTGTTTTGTTTCTCGGGTTTGGGCTGTCGGGAGCCAGCCCTTTAGGGGGGGGGGGGGGGGGGGTGATGTCATGGTCCTGGGCCATGTGGGCCCAGTATTCTTAGTTTTCATGTATTTTTGTATTTTGTTCTTTATTTAGGCCATGCTTCCTGGGTTGATCTGTTACGTTGTTCCTTATGTGTTTTCCCTTCGTGACTCTTACCCCCTGTGTGCCCCTCTGTGTATTTATGAGCCCTCGTCTCTCTTTGTGTTTTATTCTATGTTTTCCCCAGCCCGTTATGTCTGCGTTCTCCCCGTGCTCTCTCTCCTCCTGTTTGAACCTCTGTGTACTTCCTGCTTTACTTTGCCCATCTCCCATCAGTGTTACGTTCACTCCTGCCGTGTCTTGTTATGATTATCAGTGTCACCTGTGTTCCCCGTGTGCATCCACTTCCCCTGATCATCCCTCATGTGTATTTAGTCTCTGTGTTTCATACAGTCTGTGTCGCGTCGTCTGTGTTCCCACCCTCCATGTTTCCATGCCCGGTCTGTTGTATTCATAGCCTTACCTTAGTTCATTCCCAGTTTAGGTTTCTGTTTAGTTATTGCTTTTGAGCTGCCCTTATTCTTGTTTGTTTCTCTTGCGTTACCAGCCACAATAAAAGGCTCGCTTTTGTTTAAAGTTTACTCCCGTGTCACTCGTGTCCGCACCTGAGTCCTCCACGCACTCTCCACACGGTCTGTCACAGCGGACCGTGACAGTACGACGCGACCATGTCGGACTCAGCGGACATTTCAGAGGAGGTAGGGGAGGAGCTGAACCGGCTCTGCCGCATTATGGATCGCATCATCGGATGCGCGGATCCAAGTGTGGTTTCCACGGGATTGGCGGCCGTGGACGCCGTTTTGTTGCGGGAGCCACGGTTGCGACAGCTCCCCCACCTCGTCGAGGCGTTTGACTCCCTGGGCCCCCTTAAGGAGGAGCTTCGTGCCCGTGCGCTGGCCCAGAGGGTCCTGAATGCCGCCTCAGCACCCACACCTCCGTCCCGTGGACGGGTGTCATCGCCGCTGCCTCATGAGCCAGAGGCTGTGAGAGGTGGAACGCTGAGGTCCACTTCCACTCAGCCATCGCCTCACCGTGGATCGGCTTCCTCGTTTCCGCCACAGTCAAGCTGCACTGACCAGCACACGGAGGCGATGGAGGCCATAGATTTTGGTGACGATGAGCGTCAGCAGGGGCTTATCGGGAGGAAGAGCTCCGTTGGAAGCCTTGGCTCATTCCCGAGGAGGAGCTCCCACCTATCGCCCTGCTTCAGACCGGCCGCTCACCGTCACCCCCTCGCGAGGACTTCACGTCTCCGGCCGCTTGTCTGGCGAGGATGTAGGCAGAGGAGGAAGACTCGATCCCAACAGTTAACGCTGCCGCGCTCGCGGCCGCTCCGAGGAGGAAGCGGCGTCGGCGTCGCTCTACACGGCACTCAGAGGTTAGTGATAACGTTCTGTTGCCACTGAAACGCCCTGGATGTAGTGAGGGCGAGGGCCTTGGAAAGACAATTAAGGTCTCGGAGATGGAGACACAATTTACCTGTACTGTTAACTCTGTCACCCCCCCATGCACCTCATCACGGTCTGTTTTCTCGGGGGCCAGTGAAGAAGCTGCCTTTTCCATGCCTCTGACTGCTAATGTTGAAGGTGTTAATCCTGTGCCCACGTTGTGTTTTGACAACAAAGCTAAACTTTCTGGTGTTGGGCACGCTATTCTTGGGGAAGACACACTGCCGTCACCGAACTGTGAAACCGACACTGCCAAACCGACCATAGGCTCTTCAGTCCTGAGAATTAAACCAAGTGATGTACTGTTAAACCCTGGCATTACGTATGAGCAGGATGAGGGGGACATTAGCGAAAAAGGATGTACTAATGATTCTGCACACCCAGAACCTCCATCTTCCACTGAGAAGGCTTCTTTTAAGACCGCTAGGGCATTTGGGGCCTTATTTAAGACCGTGTCTCAGCCCCTGCTGTCTGTTAACCGCAAATCAAGTGAGAAAGCTTCTGAGCTGACCAGTAGTAAGACTGTATTGCCCTTGGCTAGCACCCCCATTTCCGAGTCAGTTTACTTTGTTCCCGAGTCAAATAACAAATGTTCTGTTTATATAACTAGACCAGCGAAAGAAGAAATGTCCAGTGTTGATCATGAAAATGTCTGTTATGATCCTGTGCTGATCGGTCCCCATGTTCCTCACTCTGCTGATGGTTTGACCAGAGTGAGTGCTTTGGAGCCCGACATCAGCGACCGCTTTTCTACACCAGTCCATCGGGCCGGGACGATTATTATGGGTCTGCCAGGTTTCCCTATGTCTGTGAATGACATTGCAATTTCCGTTAATACAACACTGAAGGACTGTTTAAGTTATGCTCCCGCATTATCCAATGACAAGGCTGAATTTCATGTTTCAAAGGCTGTCGGGGGGGAGCGCCATGCTAGCCATTACAACCCAGCTAGCCCTTTAACTGCACCCCTGGGCCAGGACCTTTTGACAGCAGTTAATGAACTGGCCGATCTAAAGACAATTCAGCCGGATGGCTCAGAGCCAGTCCACTATGTTTTCTGTGCAAAGCCAGGTCCATGTGCATTCCACTCACTAGCCTTCCACAGCCGATTAGTGTGTGTGGCTGAACCCCCCCTTAACTCAGTCTCGCCTACGGGGGGCTTAGACTCCAATAAGCGTAGTTATTTCCTATGTGACTGCCAAATTATTATGTTAAAATCATCTGCACATAGTCCTGGTTGTTTTATGTGGGTTCATGAATCATGTCTTGGCCTTAAGAATCATGCTTCCTGGGACAGTATAACTATCACTTGTGTCACTGAGCCAACTTATTTCAGGTCTGAAATGTTGTTTGAATCATGCTCCAAGACAGAAGATGTGTTTAGCTCCCCAAGAAGGGCAACTAAGGACAATTTGGACTATGTTAAGGGCTTAGAGACTTTAAGGTCTTTGTCTGTTGTTGCTCCTCTGCTTGCACCTGACAAAGTCAATATCTGGAACTTTGTGCTCACTCCCAGGGTGGCTGTGGCGTTGCCTGACCTCTCACCTGCGTCTGATCTCCAGGTAGAGGCAGGGGTCACCCAGCCAGCACCTGAGCTAGTTCTCACCACTGGGGTCAGGGCAGCCGTAGGTCAGCCATATCCTGCACCTGCATCTGCACCTCAGGTGGGAATGGCTGCCGTCCGGTTTGTTCCTACACCCAGGTTGGTTCCCAAGGTTATGCCAGTCAGTGCACAGCTGAGCTCCGCACCCAGCCTAGGCACTCGGGTGGGAGCGGTTGACGCTCTGCAGGCGCCTGCACCAACTGATGCTTCCATTATAGGCCCCAGGGTCTCATCACCGCCGCAATGGCCTCACGCCACGTCAGCTGGAGGGCCCGAGGAGCCCGTTCAGCCTCACGCCACGTCAGCTGGAGGGCCCGAGGAGCCCGTTCAGCCTCACGCCACGTCAGCTGGAGGGCCCGAGGAGCCCGTTCAGCCTCACGCCACGTCCGCTGGAGGGCCCGAGGAGCCCGTTCAGCCTCACGCCACGTCAGCTGGAGGGCCCGAGGAGCCCGTTCAGCCTCACGCCACGTCAGCTGGAGGGCCCGAGGAGCCCGTTCAGCCTCACGCCACGTCCGCTGGAGGGTCCGAGGGGCCCGTTCAGCCTCCTGTCTCCGCTGGAGGGTCCGAGGGGCCCGTCCAGCACCATGCCACGTCTGCTGGGGGGCCCGAGCCGCCCATCCAGCCACCTTCTGCTTCTGCTCCTCCTGGTCCAGCTCCAGCCTGTGCTTCGTCTGCTGCAGCTCCAGCCTGTGCTTCGTCTGCTGCAGCTCCAGCCTGTGCTTCGTCTGCTGCAGCTCCAGCCTCAGAGTCTTTATCCTCGCCTGGTCCTGTGCCCACCAGGCCATGGCCAACATGCCTGAGACTGGAGAGCCGCCGCCGCCGCCTTCCGCGCGGCCGGCCCCCTGAACTGCTCCGTCGTCTCCTTCGCCGCCGCCTTCCGCGCGGCCGGCCTCCGGACCAGCTCTGTCACCTGTGCCACCCGCCTGGTCGGCCCCCTGACCGTGTGACCCGTGAACTCTTGTGCCTGTGGGCTCTGGGTCGGCCCCCTGAACCTTATTTGGACTATAGTCATGTGCTCCTGTGTTTTCTGTTTGTTTTTGTTTCCCGTTCTGGTCCCTCCGTCCTGGTCCCCCGCCTCCCGCCCTGGGTGGGTTGTTTTCTGTTTTTGTTTTGTTTCTCGGGTTTGGGCTGTCGGAAGCCAGCCCTTTAGGGGGGGGGGGGGGGGGTGATGTCATGGTCCTGGGCCATGTGGGCCCAGTATTCTTAGTTTTCATGTATTTTTGTATTTTGTTCTTTATTTAGGCCATGCTTCCTGGGTTGATCTGTTACGTTGTTCCTTATGTGTTTTCCCTTCGTGACTCTTACCCCCTGTGTGCCCCTCTGTGTATTTATGAGCCCTCGTCTCTCTTTGTGTTTTATTCTATGTTTTCCCCAGCCCGTTATGTCTGCGTTCTCCCCGTGCTCTCTCTCCTCCTGTTTGAACCTCTGTGTACTTCCTGCTTTACTTTGCCCATCTCCCATCAGTGTTACGTTCACTCCTGCCGTGTCTTGTTATGATTATCAGTGTCACCTGTGTTCCCCGTGTGCATCCACTTCCCCTGATCATCCCTCATGTGTATTTAGTCTCTGTGTTTCATACAGTCTGTGTCGCGTCGTCTGTGAGAGATGAAATTCTGCATTTTGTCTTTTATATTTCCATGTCATTTATACCTCTTATAAGATATATTAACACTTTTCCCTATGCTGTCATTGCCATTTGTGGCTATTTAGAGTTTGTTAGAGCTTAAGATAAACGTTTTACACAAATGTATGCAGGCCTGTACATTCTCTTTGAACAGATCTGTCCAAGACATCACAGTCAGCTCTGTTTGAATTCCCAAGGAAAGCAGAGTACATACATGTTGCTGAACTGTTTTTCTTAGCTCGTCCTTGCACTGTGGAGACCATCAGCAGGGCTGTTGGGTGGGTTGGTAATTGAGGATGTGGGGTTTAGAGACAAAGCCCCTTCGGAATTCCTCGGCAGATCGGTTATTATCGTGCTCTGAGGATTGGGTAGCTGCTCCACCGCTGACATTTCCATTTATATCTTTCAGGTTTGGATCCTTGGTAACTGAGAGAAAGCAAGACAGGGAGAGAAGGGAAAGAGGAGACAGTTGCTGTAAGCCTTGTTTACGGCTTTGAACAAAAGTTTGAAGTATCTTTGTGTGCGCGCTAGCAGTAGATTGGGGTCTTAGTGTAACTGACTGTGCTGTCTAGAGGTTGCAACAGACAGTGTGTGTACTCTAAGGAGCAAACACTGAGGGTGACTAGGATTTAAATGAATAAATCTGCAAGTTTTCATATCTTCTTCTTGATAGTTTGTTGATGTCAAGTGAAGCTGGCTGCGAAAAAGGATTCGGCATAGTTTCTGATATAAAGTTTTCAACTCTAAGATCATTGCATTTACCTGGGTATACACAGTAGCTAAAAGAGAAAAAAATCAGGCTATAGAAGCCCAGACAATTTGTGTTAAATCTTAAAAACTTTTTACCCTGTGGTTCAGAGAATGACAATAAATAAAATGGAAAAATAAGGTAGATGATAGAGAAAAGGTAGAAACAGAGTCGGTCCCAAAACACATTTTCTCATGGTCTTGAATTACCCAAATGCACAGCGACCATATAGCAACATATGAATAGGTTGCAAAGAAAAAAAAGGTGCTTTGGAAGCCAATGGAGTTAGATAATGTTTATTAATGGATGTTTCTGTGCAAACATATGCTTTGCAAATACATCTTTAACACAACCTATATATACAGTAACCAGTCAATTGTCCTTTGCTTTTACTTCTTTACAAACACTCCCAAAGTGGCTTCTAACAGCATAATTTCTTCGGCTTAATGTAAAACCCTATTCATTTAACAAGGTAATTGCACACTTCCAAATGATAAGAAATCATCAGTACAAAGAAAACAATTAAATGAACAAGAGAGAGAAGGAGAAATCTATGCAATTGCATTAGTGTGGGATGCAATATTTTTAGAGGGAAATAAAAGGGCAGACTTGGCGCATAACTTATTTCTTTTATGAAAATAATAGTTTCTCTTACACAAGGAGAAAAATGTTACTTAACAAAGAACATATTTAACAGCAACTCTACTAACAATACTAAGGATATATGAAATACTGCTCATGATTTAAATATTTATCTTTGATTTAACATAGGCTTTATTTATGGTCTAGCACCAACTTCTGCTACGCCTTACTTGAACAATCTTACCCAGTCTGATGGAGACAGTATTCAAACCAGAAAAAAACTAGGTAAGAGGTCTTAAACGTGTAACCAGCCAGAATAAAAAACATGCAAGCCATCATAGTTCTATGAGCCAGATATCCACAGGAGGCTGTATTTGGCGGTCTTGGAGTAAAAGGCTCATGTTATCAGTGGAGTGGTAGGATGAATGAGGTGTTGTGCCTGACACCAAGAGATTCAAGTTAATAAATAGCGCGCTTGATCTGAGGCCGACTGTGCAATTGTATTTGGACAGTCTGATGAATTGGGGACCAGGAGCTGTCCACACTTTTTTCCTGAACACAGGTGATAATTCATGCTGCAAAGCTTGGGGTCTTTAAACTGCATTTTGTTTGTTGGAAAAGTAAGAGAGAGCGCATGTATTCCACTTACTGGAATATACAGTAGTGCCATTTCATCAAAGTGCATACAATATCCCAGTTTTTAATCATTAAACGTGAGTAAAAAGTGCTATACAAATATTTACCATTTTAAAACAACTTCCAAAACCCCTGTGCAATTATCTGAAGGAAACTCAGTCTTGAATTCCAAATGTCCCCTTTTCAGACACAGCTGTGCCGTATAGCTACATATTCCACTTGTTGTAAAACACCAACAGCACAAGCGGGTGTAAGTGTGTGGGTTAAATATAAGTAAGTAAATTGATGTTTTTAAATCTTTTTCAGGAGATAATTGCAATTTGCAGTATTAGCAAAGAGCATTTTCATCAGGATCACAGTCATCACGACAGTCATGAGGGAACAAATTGTGAACTAGCTTCTCAAGCTATGCGTCAGGATTGTAAGGTTACATAGAGTGTGCATGAAAGACTCAAAAATATCCATGAGACAGCTGTCTCACTCTTCTCTGCACAGTGGGACAGCCCTGAAATATCACAGTCACTGTACTGGGACTACGCGTCAGTACCTGTGAGCCAAGACGTGCAGGCATCGAGAATGAATAACTGACTTAGTCCCACTACCATGCAGCAGAACTGTATAGAGCGCGTTCAAACACATGAATCTGTGTGAGGTTATTGCTTTAAGGCACATGGATGAGGGGACCAGATTGTTTACTGCTGTTAGATTGCCTGAAACAACAACCACATATCTCTATTTCATTTCTCTCCAGCAGGGACAAGAAGTAGGACAAGTTTCACTGGCCCACGTTTCTACCAAAGAAACCGATATATTAATGCGTTGTTTTGTGAAAAAACTGAATTCAGATTTCCATCTGATGTCCTTCTGTATTTTCCCCTGAATTTGTTCATTCATGTTTACCAATGGCTCATCTGCTTCCTGTTTTACTCTGGCATTTGGTTTGGTCTTACTTTACTTCCTTCTTTGATTGCCTTCCCTGCCCTCATTGTTTTTTTAACCTGTAAATTTCTTTCATCTGCATCTCATTACCTCCTGTTTGTCATTCCCCAATCAGTTCTCTCAGTCTTTTTGGTTATGCTTCCCCATTGTGCTCTGTGTTCTAGCATTTATTTGCTTGTTTGTTTGTTTGTTTGTTTGAACCTCTGTTCCCCATGTTGGTTTAGATTTTTTTTTCACTTTGTTCATGTTTTTCTCATCAGTAAATTAAAAGCTTTTTGTTATTACTGTCTGCTATTTTCTGGCATTCGTTTCCTCACTACACTACACCCTGACAAGCTGATGTAATGATAATAACAAAAAATAACTCGCCTGCACTGTACGAGCTATAAAATGCAGCCAATGTGATCAAATGACCTTCAATGTTGCATAAGAGACCCATCTAAAATTTTGCCAAACCACACACGGGAGCAATCATAGCTTCGTCTTTGCATTCACATGGAAGCCTCAGTTAGGCTGAGTGCCCAGAATAGCTAGTGAATGGGTGCTAGACAGTACTCACTATGACTATGGCTGTGCCAAATTACTACCTGCTTACATGAATTCGAAACATGAAACCATGCTGCTTGATTTGTCTGTGTCCCATACCAGATGCATAACGCATCAAGACCATGAATAATTTACATAAACAAGTGAAGGAAATCTGTTTGGTTCACTGCCAACACTTTACTCTTGTACTCCACCTCAAAGGCATTTTTTTTTCTTTTGCAAAAAAAGACCCCCCAAAAACAAAACAATCCTCCATATTGGAGAGACAGATGGCAGACAGGCTGAATCTGAGTCTCCTATCCAAAATCACTGTGTGATGGAATGCGTGGTTGCCATGGAAATTTAGGAAAAATGGAGCAGTTTGTTGGACTCCCTTGAGAGAACATGGTGGTCTCTTGGCGGACTCACATAAAGTCATTCACATCTGTAAATATCTCTGTATTATTTTGAAATACTTACTTATACATTATTTTATTTTTAGCTGTATAGCACTTTTTTTTACATTTCACCTCTTCAATAAAAAATGTAAGAGACAAGACAAGAGGGAAATACTGGGAAAAAGCAATATTGGAATCTACAACATACACTGTAGAAAAGAGCTGACCATAGTTAACAATAAACTAGTTGTATCCAAGTACAGTGATGAATAAAATTATTAGACCACTAACTTATGTAAGGTTCATGCCACAGCTGCCCTAAACTATGCTGGTAATAATCAAAATCTTTTTTCTCATGTTTTTTTTATGCTTACCCCACCAGTTTACATAAGTTCTTTTATCAAAATTACATTTTTAATGCTAAAATATATGCATTTAGGGTATTCATACATTGTGTCATTTGCAATTTTACAAAAAATATCAGAGCACATTATTATTTGATTGTGATGCCAAACTTGATCTTTTGCATTTTTAAACAAAAAAAGTTTATTTTAGAGTTTGAGGGTAATATTTGAATTATTTATGACGTCCAGAGTGCCAGCTCAAATTTGGGTGAAAAACATGAATTCAGTAATTTTTAATCACACATTTCTGACAGATTTCTAAAATATTTGTGTTTTTATGAAACGGTGTCTCATGCATTTCTCAAGCACTGTAATCTGACAATATGGAGGAAAGCAAAAAATAAGCATTACAGAAAACGCAAACCTACATGGAATAGAAATAGAAACAATTAGATTTAGAAATAAGGATTGCAGTGTTTGACTACATTTGTCGCTCAAGTGACACTGTGATGAACCTCGTATCAAGCATAACATTAAATTCTTTAAATAAAAGCAACAATGTAACATGCATAAATTCAGAAAAATAGAGCAATTCTTGAAATTAAAAAATAATGCTACTGTTATTATACAGCAAAAACAAAAAATATGTGATCTGAGTTGTACAATGATTCTCAGTTGTATGTAGAGGCATCTACCACTGCCACTCTCCACTGGCGCTGGTGTAGAAGCACCTGAAGTCAGGAACCAAACTGAGCTTTTTTTTCTCCAGAAAGATTTTATCTTTTCAAGCTGTTGCAGCATCTCTCTTGCTTTAGATTCTCTGAGCTCTTGTACTGATCCATCATCATCTGTCCATTGAAATGGCAGTAAAAGAGCAACATCATCGTATACTTGTGTCTTCAGCCCAACTAGCAGATCTGATGTCACTTTTGCTGCATGCCATCATTTGTAAGAGTGACAAGTAGATGTTGGAAATCTTTCTTTCCCTATTAAAAATATTACTCATTTTAACTTTATCCTCTTCTCTATCTTTTTACTTTTTTTTTCTTTTTTTCTTTTTTTACTTTTCTTTAAAATCTCCCAAATTATGTTCTTATAGAACAATGTTATTTATTTTGATTTCTTAGGCTATTTAACTCGCCTCATTGTTTTTGTGGACAATGATGCCTAAAATGGGAAATTGTTCAAATAAGCGAAAACAAACTGCTTTATGTCACAAAATTTATTAAAATTACTTTATTAAAATCCTACATCACACTGTACTGGATTCCAGTTTATAACAGCAATCTGTTACAATTCCTGTTGATTTGAAGTCAAAGTAAGCATCTACGGTCGTGTGTGGAGTTGTGGTAGTTACTCCTCCTGATAACAAAAGAAACGAAAACTGCTTGAGGAAATGCAAGATCCTTTATGATGGCAGAGGTGAGACGACTTCTTTGTCATGTGAGGACATGGGGCACTTGGACAAGTTACCAAGATGAGAAACTAAATGTAACACATACACGAGGAGCTAAGAAGGGACAGGTGTAAAGAATCAGATCGGAGAATGTGACAAAGAGACAAAAACCAACCAGGACACACAACGATTGATATGAAAACCAACACAAATAAAACCAAATTAGAAAATGAACAGTTTTGTTGGGGGGTTATATGCAAAATTCGTAACTCCACCACCTGCTCTGTCTGCATATACAACATCCACACACAATCAATGCCTTGAAAGGCAAAATTACATTCAGGGCAGCTTTACACAAAACACACAACACCTAAGGCGTGCGATATCTGATGCACAGGGCATCTGAAAAATGTAACTTACTTTTTGAATGAATGCATTTCTCAAAATGTCCATCTACTGCTTTGCTATATTGCACTGAAAGCAAAATGCTACCTGAAAATATTAGATCATGTATGGCTTGAATGAGCAAGAGTGAGTTCATAAATGAAAGAAAATGCTTGACCGCGCAACAACACTGTCAGCATTATAAAACACCCATTACTCTCAAACTCCCGTTACTCTCACAGGGATTTTTTTTTTGTTCTTTTTTAATCTCTGTGTTATGATTTATCAAGATGAGGGCAGAAATGTAGACACAATATATACATAAAACAAGCACACACATACATATGTATATATATATATATATGTAAAAACAGAGCACTTATCAAGAAAACCAGCACACTTTTTACAAGGAGTATGAACAGATGCACAGAGTGACAATGAGGGGAAAGACAGAACTATAAATAGAAAGCAAACCCACTGAGCCAAGGTGAAACTAATGAGCATGGGGAAGATTATTATAGGAAGCAAAGTAAGCACAGATACAGAAATAATATTATTAACAAAATAAAAGAGAAAGATCAGAAAAAACAATAAGAGACACAAGGGAAGAACCTAAACACTTAATAAAGCCACGTGTAAATACATAAAAACTGTAGGAAGTAGAAAACAATAACAGAAAATACGATTTATATTTTTTCCAGCTTGTACAGTAGGCAAAATTATTTTACTAGCTGAGACTGCGAGGGGAATGAACATTTTTCACATTTTACCACAGAACACAAAACACACATGCTGTTCTCCCTCCCTCATCCGAAGTGTCATGTAGTCTCAGATTTCAATCAGAGGCTAGTTTGCTGCAGGTCCTGCTATCATCAGTGCCCATTAAAGAAAAAAAAAGCAAAGACAGGAGAAGAGAGTTCAATATTTTCTGTTGCTAGGAAACTGAAACATCATCATGACAACACTGTCTTTCAGCATACAGTAGTATATACAGTGTATACACGGTGTGGAGGCTTATGTTAATTTATGTTAATACAACACATGCTCTTTTTCAATTTCATTTAAATTTATAGAAATGCATAATGCATAAAAATGCATAAGGTAAACTGGACAGATTTCCATTTTGGTTGCATGATGATTAAATTAATGTCACTCTTAATATTTAGTGCAACTTGGCTGGCATTGTTGGGATTTAAATGCTAAAGTCGGCCTACACTTCATCCCACTTTTTCTTTAATGTTGTTCTCTGTGTATTTGCAGAAAATGCTATTTCTTGATTTAGTAAGTATCAAAATTTGATACCACCCACATAGATACAGCCAAAATGTGTTGTTCAACTGAATTGCAGTGTAAAGGTGTTTTGCTTTGCGAACTCACTGGCTCCAGTCCAAGCACCTTTAAGGTGCCTGTTTTATTGTTGGGTATATACATCTGCACTGCTTTATAAGTGGTTACATGAATATGAATGCATTGGAAGCTAAAGCAAGACAGAGACTATTCTGTGGAACATAAAAACAAATAGAGCAGATGGTTAATAGGTTAAATAACAATGTCAATATTATAGAAGATGTAAGAAGAGAATATAACTCTTCACATGCTGTTAGGGGTTTGCCTGTTATTTTTATTTCAGTGTACAGCTTCCGACACAACATCCATTCACGGTAACATGCTAGTGTCTTTAATGCTGATGAAATCTGCAATTTGACTGTGGCAGTCAAATGATAATATTTTATGAATAAACATATTTCAAAACCACATTGTGTAGAATGAAAGGCAACATTCTGTGAATGAGAAGACTGTACTGTTTTACATCTGAAAGAGAGATAAATTCAAATTTTTGTTCATTTTCAAGACCTCAAAGATATGGTTCACAATCTCCCATCTTCCTACAATCATGCTCCACTCGAAACTTTGTTGGAATATGCGAGAGGTTCATGAAATGTTTCACCAAGCAGAATTTCTGCCTGTCTGTCTCAGTCACTTTCCTTTAACAATTCAATTTGCTGTGAACTGACAGCGCTCAGCTGGAATGATGAATGACCTGCTGCGCTTTCAGTTTACCACCACTTTTTCTTGTGCAGAATCATATAGTCATGAAGGTATATGGTTCTTATCACCTAGTTTTAGTGAAGTTCATGGTATAAGCATGAAATCTAGCATGACGGGTCAAATATTTCCTAGGCAATCAGGTTTAAGCCTTGCCTTAAGCAATGAGCTTCAGAGAGTCTCAGTATCACCACTGGTGATGTTCTAAAGTCCCTCTGTAGCTTGTGGATAATGGCTTAACTGTACTCTATATGTTTATCTGATAAGATATGCAAGCGTTGCAATTATACTGCATATTTGGCTCTAGTGGGTAACCCAAGACTATGCTCTGCTGAAAATCTCTTACGGATGGTTGGAGCTTTGGGTCACCCTTGTACTTTCTTCCTATTTCTAATGTCCATCTGGTGTCTAGTGATGTGAGAGCTGTGGGTGCAGAGGCACTCTGCAGGTGCACATCTGAGTGCCAGCTTAGATAGATCACGGCAGGTAGGAATTACAGCCACTTGTCCGCCTGTTAAATGATGGCATGACGGCACAGCCCACACGTTCACTTCAGTGTTGCTTCCAAATATCACTTATTCCAGATTGCCATGTTGGAAGGGATAAAGCGGGTACAAATGGCCAGCTGACACAAAGCTGACACACGGTTTCATGTTCAATTTATATAGTGACACACATAGAAGAAACACTCACACGTACACATTTTGTTTTCTTTTATAATTCTTTGCAAACAGTCCAAGGTTAGGTGTGTTGTTTTTCTAGTCCAGTGCCTCAATCTATGTCTACAAAAAAATGATTCTCCAACTCACTCTTTATGTCTTTTGGCTGTGTTCAATGTCAGTGGAGGAAGCTGTGCCCACTATGTATAGAAAAGAAAGTGGAGGAGCTGGCAGCTTTCATGTATTATTTTCCATAGCTATTATCTTTCCAATGTCATACATACCTTAGTTGCCATTTGAACACATTTCTGAAGGAAGGAGAAAAAAAATACTGAGGTTATTTTTAAACAGTCCTGATCAAAAGTTTAAGACCACTTGAAAAATGGCAAAATAATAATAATAAAAAAAAATCATATTTTGCATTGTTGGCTCTTAACAAGGTTCCATGTAGAGCTTCAAGATGCAACAAGAAGAAATGAGAGAAAAGTGAGACAAAACATTTGAGCATGCAATTTATTCAAAACAAAGCTTAAACTGAAACAGGCTGTTTTATAGCTGATTAAAAGTTTAGGACCACGAGCCTTTAAAAGGCCAAATCTGTGCAAAAATGTGGACTCATTGTCATTTTCTGTCAGGTAGTCACACTGTCATGATGTTCTGATGGCAAAGGCAAAAAAAACGTGAACAGGTTGTCCAGAACCCAAATTAAGGCTGTTACTGGTGCCAACTGCAGCCCCATAACCATCAGACGGTATCTGAGACTGAAGGGCTTCAAAAACAAAAAACATCTTCAAGTCATACGATTTAATTATTTGAATGTTGAGTGCATTTTCTGCACTCCCGTTTTTATCACAGCTGCACATTAGACTTCTGAAACTTTAAGCTGGATACTGTCATGGTCGCTGTGTGGCAGGCAGGATGAGGACCCAAAATGCAAACTCACGGACTCAGGGGATAAACTCAAAATGCAGCTTTATTGCTGACAGGTGACAAACGAAAGCAGTGATACCAAAGCAATACAAAACTAAACTACACTGGGAAAAGCTAATTGTAACATATACCAGAAGACACGGGGAGAACCACACACAGCATGAGGGAGAACGCGACGCCGAACAGAGGGAGACGCAGACAGAAATACACAGAGGGTTAACGAGGAAAGTGGGAACACACGGGGAACACAGCTGACACAGATAACCATAACGAGACAGGGCGGGGTGCACATAACACTGACGGGAGACGGGCAGAGTCAAACAGGAAGTACAGAGGTTCAGACAGGAGGAGAGAGAGCACGGGGAAAACACAGACATAACGGGCTGGGGAAACATGGAATAAAACATAAGGAGAGACGAGGGCTCACAGATACACAGAGGGGCACACAGGGGGTAAAAGCCACGAAGGGAAAACACTTAGGGAACAACACAACAGGGCAACTCAGGAAACATGGCCTAAATAGGGAACAAAATACAAACATACAATAAAACTAAGAATACTGGGCCAACATGGCCCAGGACCATGACAGATACACTTACTGAAGCTTACTCTTGCAAGGCCCAATAAAGAAGATGTGGAAAATGCTTTAGATTTTCTCAATTGAATATTCTTAGTGTGTGTTCAGTTCTAGTAAAAGAGACTTAGCAGGAGATTAGAATAAAGTATAGAAACATTTTTATATTTTTTGCTTCCTCGTGTGATTTAAGGTGACCATAAACCTTATGGCACTATAGATTTACTGCTGGGTGAATCAATTTTATATATGCAAGCTATTAAGCCTTATTAATATCATGAATAAAGCCCAGCTGATACAGCAGCACAATATGTGCATAGATATATCATATCATATGTAGCATATTCAAATGGGGATGCAAAATATATTAAAATAGTATACTTTTTTCTAATGTCCTTCTGAGGCTCTTTTTACTCTTTTTACACTGCTGGAATTTCAGCTAGTAGAACAGAACACACACTTCATCAGTTTTGTCATGCACCGTGTCATCGTCACAACCCCCACCATTTATACTGTCTCATAACATCCACCCACTGGAGATTTCTACTCAATGATAGATGCTGTAACAAAGAAAAAAATAGATAAAATAAAACCCAACAATCACCACAAAATCAGGGTGGGAAATGTGGCAAAAATACACACATTTTCCACTTCAGACACCAGAAACTTGGGAGGAAAAACTGATTTGTTGCTCAAAATTAAACACACAGTTTTTGAAGCTTAAATTACATCAAACAATTGACAAATAACAAAACATATCTGCATAGTCATTTCCAGCACCCTTAGAATGGCAATGAGATTCTGGACTCTCTCCAGGAATACATAAAGTAATGCTTTAACACTATAGTCATGGAGAAGGCCCACGGTTCCTTTTCCCCAGCCAAGAACACGTCTCCTGGCAGACTCCCCCAGAACAACACTGCTGCCCAGCAAAGACTTTGCAGACATCCTAAACTCAGTCACTAAGCAATTGTCCAGCTTCGACACAAGATTGTCTCTGGTTGAAATTCTATACCGGCAATCCCAATCCCTAAAGAAATCTTTGGAATTCACTGAGACGTGACCCAGCTCAGTATAGAAAATAAAAAGATAAAAGAGACTATGAGTGACTTCCAGGTCCGTAGCATAACCTGGTGTTTTCAGATATCCCAGAATCTGCTTAAATAGGCCACAGAAGTTACACAGAAGTAAAACCTTCATCAAAACTCACCATGATGAACATCACTTTCTAGCGCATCCATCACCCGGGAGCCAGGAGACCTGGTTCCTGAATACCACGTCCTATTGTCTCCAAATTCGAACATTTCAAGCAGAAGGAGCAGGGGAAGAATTGTGGAAGGGAGCTGAAAGGAACGGACTTTAGCGTAAACGAGCAGTTCCCCAGAGAGATCGAAAGAAGCAAGGTCCTGTTCCCTGTCCGGTGCAGCTTTATTCAGAAAGTTCCCTGTGCTGTCATTGCTGTGGACTGGTTCTACTGTGACCTTAGCACCACTCCCTGTTTGTGTTAACACCACTCCAGATAAACATCCACAACATGTTTTTTCTTCTCCTCCTCTTCCTCTATTATCTATCTAGCTTATTTATATTAATTCATTAATTAAACTTGACATCATAAAAGATAAATTACTGTCAGTCTCTGCACCATAAAGGTGTTGGTTACAATGTTCTTGTCTTTTATCAAGTTTTCTCATTCATCCCCCCTCTTGCTCTCTTTAAATTAAAAACGTTTGTGGGATCTTCCAAACCTTTTGCAGGAGGAGATCTGTTTGGCAGATCTGTGTTGGCCTTCACACAACAATTCTGGTTGCCACACTGCTGGACAGGACAAGGGATTTTTTTTTTTTTAAAAAGTACAAGTAAATATACTTGTGCTAAAAATGCTCTAGTAAAAGTATTGATTCCAGTTAATTTCTTAAAATTAACTTAAAAGAAATTGAAAAAGTACGAATGTAAAAAGCAGACCATTTCTACCAGCTATTTTTGTGGAAAGCTAACTGAACCTCATGTCACATTAGTACCATTATAAAGATGATGCTGTGCATGTTAAAGAATCACTTAGAAATAACTCACAAGGATTTTTGTAACCTCCAGCGGATTTTGTGTAAAAACTGTAATGACCTGACCTGTGCTACTGCTCTTTGTAAACTGAGCCAACTAAATTCAATAAAATATAAGCTATTATAAGATATAATATAAGATGTTGCATTAGCTATCATGGCTGATTTCCAATCCCTTGGCAGTATAAAGTTAGGTAGAATTTAGTGAGAGAATCTAATCAGCATCATTAGCTTCAATTCAATTTGATGTCCTTTGATGTAACCTTACATTGATGATGAACACGACAGGTGCTCAAGTCCAGTATAGTACATGCCATAAATTCACCACAACATTGGACACTGATCTGTTCAACCTGCATAAAGGAACTAGTATTTTCATACATTAAATTGTTTTGCAGGATATTTCACAATATGATAAAGACAGCAACACAGGTACAGATCGACTATCTGTTCAAAAAACACTTTAAAATGAGTGAGGCCATTAAGCTTTAAATTTCCACTTCTCTGTGGGTCACTGACCACTCCTTACTATTACAAATAATCTTTTCTTTTTCTCCTGTCCTTTCTTTATCAAAGCTTTCTCCAACACTGATTAAAGTTATGTCACATACGTTCTGTTATTTGGAATTACAGCTATATATATTAGCAGCTATATCTTTAGCTAGCAGACACATTGTGTAACAAAATCAGTTGTGTTTGCTGATATTTGTTGATCCGAGAAATGTTGCATTTGAAATTACCTGCCACTTAAAAACTGTTTCTCTCCTCATGCACGCTCCTCTCCTGCAGTGCTAGCTAATAGCTGAAGTTCTGCAACCAATAGTTATGGACATCTGCACTAAAAACACCATTCTAGATCATTGCAGCCCACATTCAGCCCTTGATTGATTGATTGATTGATTCAGCCCTGAGTATAGGGCTTAAAATGATGCATAAATGCAATAAGCACCACTGATGAACACACCAAGAAGATTTTTTTTTTTATGCATTACTGTTCGCTCCATTTAGCTTCAATCAGTTTGATGTGTGAAGACACACAGTAACAGGAAATAATAACTCCCCTCAAATCCAAACGTAAACCTAAAGTAGCGAGACTGTATCAGCATCTACCATAGCACAGCACATGCCAGTAGTTGTGACATCACTTTTGCTGCACACCTCCATTTGCATAAACATTAGCAAGATGTCAGACAAAGGAACACAGCGGGCTAAGACAAATAGGTGAGGGGCACAAACAGACAAATGCTGGGGAGACTGCTACATGTGTAAAGTGTAGAAGTAAATTTATATGTTATTTAATACACAAAAGAGGTGCTTATGAGGGTTATAGAGCTAGTTATGCACCCATTAGGTGGTTACAGGTTTTGATATTTACATGTTTACATATCTGAATAGTTACACATGCACTTTCAAAACAGTAATAAGTATGTGTTAAATCTACCTAGTTGGTTTTCCTGCATGTATCTAAGTATAGGATTTCCTGGCTTCTGAGTGGGCAGTGAAGTCCCGTTATGAATAAGGGAGCAGCCAAAATTAACTTCAAGAACCAAATATTCAATATCACAACAATAATAAAAGAAAAAAAATCATAATATATATGAATAATAAACAAAACAGAAATTTAAAGAAAGAGAAAGAGATCAGAACTTTAATACTGCCAAGAATCTTAAATACAACTGAGCAAAGCTTTAGAACCATAAGAGGTATACTCTCATTATGTGTCACTATGGTGTTACACTGAACAACTTTATTAAATTGATAACAAACTTTAAATCTACTTTTGCACTCCAAAAATAGTGAAGCTAATTTGTTGTTGCTAAGCAGCAGACTAACTGGTGGGCACATATATTCTGGGTAAAACAGGTGTTCAGGCCGTTGCACCAGACCGATCAATCACAGTTTCCAGCTAATTAAACGACTGAACAACTTTCCTTGTTTAGCAGAATAAATATTTTGTTCAGTGTATCATTGCTTAATCGCTTGATCAGTGGCCAGTTTCATTTTGTGGCCACCTTATTAGTAGCTGCCATCTTAGCATCTCTCTTGCTCTCCTGATGTATGCTCACCTGACTTTCATAGCTGTCACTGGTAGGATTCTTATTTATACCCCCACTGCCTCCATATGAATTTTTTTACATTGTTGCTGATTGATGCTACTCGTGCTTTTGTAGAAATTGCCTCTGGGTTCTAGTTTCCTGGAAGCTTTCCCTCCACTGATTGTTGGTATGTCATCTATTCTTTTATGCTGCAAGTTCAATAATTTAACTGAGATGTTTTGATTGTAGGTAGTAGCATCTTTGATGTTAACATTTTATTTATTATCCGTCTGATTTTTTTCCTGCAGGCTGCAGAGACAACACCCTACAAGACAGTAAAATAACATCCCATGAAAATAAAACCAGTTTTTTAAAAAAAAGAAGAATTTGAGATGTGACAGACACATAGAGAATTAAAAGAGATGGTAAGAGATAAACTGAAGCAGTTCATCAGTTTAGTTGCCTGTTGTTGCAGTAATGGCTACCATGCATGTTGGGGTTAATTAAAGCCTCCAGTCACAGTTCGCAAGGGGTGGACAGTGGGGCTGAATCTGCCATTTTACAACCATTTGCTATTTTATATCAGTGGTTCAGGACAGCACAGTGGCTAAAAGGTCCTGGTTTCACAGAGAAAGGGCCTTTCTGTGTGAAGTTTGTTCATGGCTATGGGTACTCTGGCTTCCTCCCACAGTGTAAAGCCATGCACGTAGTGAGGTTAGATAAATGATTGTAAATGGCCCATAGGTTTGAATTTGAATGCAAATAGTTGTCTATTGCTCTGTGTTAGCCCTGCAACAGGCTGGCAACATGCCCAGGGTGTACCCCACCTCTCGCCCTATGGCAACTGGGATAGGCTCCAGCCCGCTGTGACCCTGGATTGGATAAGTGGAAGAGGATAGATGGATGGCTCATTTAGATCCCTCAGAGATATTGTTCTTTCTCACTTAACGTCTGTTAGTATTGGCACTGCAGAAAAAGTGAGTATTTCTCAATATGCTGTTGTGGACTTAAACTAATAGACTGCCAAAGCCCTCTTCCTCAACAATCATCCATCCAGATTAACTGTAACCGAAGATTAGTGTTGGGGAGTAACAGAATACATATACTGGCATTACATATTTAAAATACATAATATGAGTAACATTCCGTTATAGTTATCTTTTAAATAGGTGATAATTAGAATCCAGTTGCTTTTTTAAAATAAATGGACTCCATGACGACCTGTTTCATATGTTAGGCTATCCCCTCTCTATCCCCTCTCTAATTTTGGTAATTCCACGCATTGCCAGAAACCCAAACAATAAGAGGCTCTAATGTTGTCACGGTCTGCAGAGACAGGCCGTGCGGTGGTGTGTGTGATGGACCCAGGTGCATACACAAGTGAGTAGACGGGAGTGGACTTAACAGAAAGCGAGCCTTTATTATGGCTGAAGACAAAGTGCACAAACAAAGCAGGGATGGCGTGACTAGACTATAACTAAACTGGGAAAACTAATACTGCGACAAAC
This sequence comes from Aulonocara stuartgranti, assembly GCF_965226115.1. Lineage (NCBI taxonomy): Eukaryota > Metazoa > Chordata > Actinopteri > Cichliformes > Cichlidae > Aulonocara > Aulonocara stuartgranti. The sequence goes on along the minus strand of NC_138951.1, from coordinate 5,978,849 downwards.
TAAGAAAACTCAGACTATGATGATCACTGCAAGGACTGACCGTGAAAACATGGAGGTGAGAACACAGACGACGCGACACAGACTACATGAAACACAGAGACTAAATACACAAGAGGGATGATCAGGGGAAGTGGCCACACATGGGAACACAGCTGACACAGATAAACATAACAAGACATGGCAGGAGTAAACAACACTGACGGGAGACTGTCAAAGTAAAACAGGAAGTACACAGAGGTGCAAACAGGAGGAGAGAGAGAGCACGGGCATAGTGGGCTGGGGAAACATGGAATGAAACACGAGGGGAGATGAGGGCTCGCAGATACATAGAGGGGCACACAGGGGATAAGAGTCACAAGGGGAAGTCAAATAAGGAACAACATAACAGGACAACTCAGGAAACATGACCTAAATAAGGAACGAAATACAAAAACACAAGGAACTGAGAATACTGGGCCCGCATGGCCCAGGACCATGACAAATGTAAGCATCCTGTTAATGTTGGTGGATGAGTGCATGAGCAGAAATGCATTTCTTACTTGGAAATCCAGACACCACTTCACTTTTAAAGAAGAAGGGATGGGTGAAATCTGACTGTGCAATGCAAACCCTCGTTGCCAGCAACCAAGCTGCTCTCAGCGTCAAAAGACTCCACCTCCAACCTAAAGAAACATCTGGAAGTAAGTTGTTTTAAAAAAAACAGAAATGAGAAATACGAGGTCTGTGTGTGTGTGTGCAATTATTTTAATCCAGATTGTGTTTGTCTATTTTGACTTAAAAGAAGTTTAATGAAGAAAAACATGCAGGAATCAGTGAAGAAATTATTGCAATAAAAGATTTCACAAGCGATTTCTCATAAATTTGTTACACTAGATGTTTCACATACTGTTAATAGTTTCAAATTTGAGTGTAAAATTTTATGTAAAATGGCAGTCCTTCTTCCACTTATGAAAGCAAAATGCAAGTAGGTTTAAGTTTATGTCAAGAAGAATCATAAAGTCTTCTTTTTTGGATTATGTTTTTTGCAGTCAAAGCAGGTAGGAACTCATGGGAAGTTGTGTGTTACACGACAAGTGTAACATACAATACTACATAAACTTGTGCTTGTGCTACAATCACCTGATTTCAGTTTGTGTACCAAAGAAGGAAAATGGTGATATGGACATAACGTTTGTTTTTATTACGCAAAAAAACAAGAGCATGATGGTAAAGTGTAAACTACATTCAGAACAGAAACAACTGCATTTGCACTTTTGGTCTTTACAGGCACCTGCACAGGCAGAATGCTAACGCTAAGCTAGCCAAGAACCCAGAGTGATGTTAAAGCTGAGTGAACGCAGACCCCAGCCCAACAGCCAGACCCAAAGACAATTTAAGCCTTACTTACTTAATGTGCTTATACCTGTTCTTATTTTAAGATAGAAACTTAAAGCAATAGTAGAACTATTTGTGATGGTTTTCACCTTTTCTTTGTGCTGTTTACAAATCACTTTTTACTGGGAGTAATTAAGTGTTCTGTGTAATGTGCGTAGGGCTGTGCGATATGACCAAAATCTCATATCCCGATATTAAGACATCTATCGTCCGATAACGATATAAATCACAAAAATTTAACATTTTCTATAAATTCTGTTAATCTCGGGCAGCTCGACTTGCGTGAAGTGTTTCCAGCTGGGCGTCGCGTACCTGGAGTCGAGTGTTTTAACTGATGCATGAAACTATACATCTTTAGACATAAGTTGTAACGCCCGCCGTTTTCTTTGTGAGTATTTATTACACGGCGTGCTGCAGGGAAAAGCCTGTTCTAACGTTTGAGTCTAAGGTTTTTTTTTTAGCACCTGATGGCTCTTTTTTGCTTCTCATCCGTAAACACTCTGCATCTTTCACGTGATTCAGTTTGTTTTGAAAAGTCTCAACAGGATCTTGAGCTTTATTGTGAAAGGTTTATGTGGAACAAGCGGACACGCGGTGGTTTTACCGTCGTTGTTGCTAACGACAACGCATAAAAACAAACGCTTGTCCTCTGTATATAAAATATAAGAGAAAGAGAGAACTTTAAGAAATTAATGTAACCAATGACCATCAAAATAATAAAAAAATATTGCCGCCAACAGTTTATTTTGCAACACCACGAAACAAACGATAGCGTAAAATGAAACGATAGATGTTTTTATATTGTCATCCGATATATATGTTATATCGAACAGCCCTACATGTGTGTATAAATTGGTGCACTTCCTGTCATCTGAGAACAGGAAAGTGAGACACTGTTTCACTAGAATTGGACAATAGAAGAATGTAAAAACATTTGTTTGTTTTCATTGTCTCAATGAGTCTCCGAAGCAAGACGCAGATGGTAGAGTCAGAATTTGGAAGAACCATAAAAGCATGTGTTACCAGCACCAGACCTAGGGGAATCTGGACCGGCAGCAAGCGGCACACAGGCTAGAGAGCACTGCGTAGCCAAGTATGAGCAAACTGTGGATTAATAGGGAGGACACCGAAGTTAGCGTCTTGCTCAGGCCGGAGCTCATTTATTTCTGCAACATATACACAATACAAATCACACTAAACCATGCATTCTTCCCATAAAATAACAGAGTTCACAAACAAAAATAAAGTTACAAAAAGCATTCTCTCAAAAGCAAAATAAATGCAAACTAATTCAAAATACATACACATGGGTCCAGGCTGCTAGCCATGGTGTAAAGTAGGGGTGGGTTTTGATAATCGATTTATCGATTAAAATCGATTCTGGCTTGGATAACGTGATATCGATTCATTAAAATCCTGAATCGATTTTTTAATATAAATTTATTTTGCCCGAAATGCCAGAATCTCAGGTGAAACCTCACGAAATTTCAACAACCACCAAACAGCTAAAACAGTAAATGAGAGCAGGAACACGGCTTCTGCACAAAGACGTAAACACAAAGCGCGGACCCGCCGACGGATCAGAATCAGTGAGATGTCGCCTTTCTCACCCGACGGCACGGACATGGTCGGGGCTGAAAGCTGACTGCTCGCTGATTCTGATGCTTCGGCGGGTCCGCGCTTTGTGTTTACGTCGTTTTTTCACTGATTCTAAAGCTGTTAGTTTTATCTCTCTCCAAACAATATTGACCGAACCAGCAGCAAAAGAAGATCCAAACTACGCTTCACATCAACATCGTCATGAATTCACTCTGACTTTTGCTGTTTTGCTTCCACCACAATAAAATCACACTTCATGCACAGCTCTCTCTCTCTCTCTCTCTGTACTTCAAGAACAGTTTCCCGTCTATCCCCGAAATCTGTTTTCTGCATTATTTGCTTGCTTGTTACACACAAGTCTACCGTTGTTTACAGCGCTGTCGGCCGATGTTTTTTTTTTCCTTTTACTGACTTCAGAAAAGAAAACCTAATTTCTGCCGTTCAATAGGCTTCTGAACAAATTTAAACTTTTTAAAATTATGCAAAATGCAAAACGCTCAGCTGTGTCTCTAATAAAACCGCTGTAACTTCAGAGGTAATGTTCATATGTTGATTAATGGTTTTCTTTCGTTTTTGATGCACTGCCGAATATTTTTATAAAATCACAGGCCAGGAAAATCACCTTCATGTTTTGCTGTGTTTTATCTTCAGCTGCTTTGACACAAAGACATCTGGTGTGACGCTTACACCTTTGATAAAGTCTGGAAAGTGTCAGCTTCCTTTTTATAGATACAAAAATATGTAAATGTACTGATCTGAATTATAATATTTCTGACTGTCTGAGGCAAAATTTCCCAGATTTAAATCGAATTGAATAGAATCAAATTGAATCGAATCGTGGATCGAATCGATTCGGGACCTTGTGAATCGGAATCGAATCGATTCTAGAAATCATTGACGATACCCAGGCCTAGTGTAAAGGTGTGGGGGAATATTTTCTTTGAGCACTTTCATCTCCTTAAAACCAACTGAACAACATTCCGAAACCAAAGCCTACTCAAGTGTTGTTGCTGACCATGTTCATATCTTTATTACCACAGTGTATTTGTTAGTAGTTCATGATAATCTGGGGAAACAGAGGATGAAAACAATGGCACATTGTGTGAGGTAATAAAAAGATAATAGCAGGTTATTTCCAGGTTATCAGGTAAAAAGCATGTTAAGACAATAACATAAGCTGTCACATAAAGAATCAGTGCTTTATAGAGTAAGAATGGCAAGATAAAGGGTTAGAAAAGGCAATTTTGGAATAGGTAGCAGCAGGAATTGAAAGAACCTAAAATGGAAAAAAAGAAAAAGGAAAAAAAGAAAAACATGGTCACTTGCAATATCTTTTCAAAAAAAGAACATCCTGCTCAGAATCATTAAGCGAAAACTGATTACAAAAACTTTTTCAAAGAAGTGAATTTCCTTCATACGCACCAAAAATGAATCAGTATTAGAGCTGAGCAAAATGTCAGCCCTGAGACTTTCATTTGCCTGAATTCAGTGTGAAAAAAAAACAAGGTAGTGTTGCAGGATTAGTCTTTTGAAAGCTGCAGACATTTCTTTTCACTCTTTTTCAAACAGATATAAGCTGTCTGAGGCAGCTCATTGAAATGCTTTATACTACTAGCATGGGCCACAGAGCCATGTGTGAAACTGACTTGTGGTCTTTGCTAACTCCTACACTATCACTAATAGACACAGACTGTAATAACGTAGCTCAAAAGCTTCCATTAAAAAAGTACAATAACAGCAAGAGAATGGAAAATAAATTGTTGTTAATAAACAAGTAAGCAAATCCACCTCTCGCACCTCTCCATCCCCGGCCTCTAGCGACTGTGGAAGTCGCTATAGTCTGTCTATATCTAAATTTCTAAATTTGCTAATAATATTGATAATAGCTGGATGTCATTTAAAGCGCTAAGTTTATATATCCTTTCTGTTTCTGTAAATAATTAGTTAAAACTGTCAGTAGTTCATTATGAAAGTACATGACAGTAGTTCCTCACATTATAAAATTGGTCTGTTAATCACAATTTGAGACGCTCATTCTTTGAGACCTTAACTAGCTTAACCCTAAACATTAAGTGAAACTACCACATTAACTTTGCAATCTCCAACCGCTACATGAACTAGGACGCTTCATTAACACGAAACAGCAAGTTTACTCAATAATCATTTACTGCATAATTCAATCTTTCCCTATATTAAGCTGAACCTTGATTGATCTCCCAACCAATTATAAATAATAAGATTATGATTTCTCAGTATCTCTGCTACATTTAATCCACGCACCCATTAACACATCAATATTTTCTAGCTGTATTATTTTGAATGTGTCAGACATTCTTTAGCCAAGGGTAATAACAGTATACTGCACATTCAAAAAGAAACTGTATTTTATTCTGGTGAATCACAATTATGTTGTATTTCAAGATTTTTGCTGACCATCATATAGGTAGGTCTGTCAGTGGCATGTATCTGTTCCTTATTTTAAAGGAAGGGCTTCATTTAAAGTTCAAGGCATTCTTCATAGAGTTAATGTGAATTTCAAGTGCTTAATGTAAGTGAACTTCAAAGGAAATCCATCTAAATCGTCTTTAACAACATGTAAGTGGAGTCCTGACCACAATCTTGTCATTTTGATCTTTAAAGTAGAAACTCTTGCGTTTGCAGCCAGGGATTTTAGGAATTGAAACTTCCTTCCTTTCATGTATAGTGTGTTGTGCACTTGACATTTGGACCAGTGCACTACCAAGCAAGATGGAGAAAAAAGATTTTTTAAAAAAGCCAGAATGTTTGAGAATCAAAAATAGTCAAGATCATGAGCGAGGATGACAACAGGGAAGAAAAAGGAGGGCAAGTCCAAAGGGAGGTGATGCTGTGTAATAGCCTGAGTGTTCTGAAACAATGCTCATACCTCCATTTCACTGCTTTTACTCTGTACTGTCACAACATTTCTGTTCTTTTACTTGTTTTGGTTTTTTTTGTACATTGTCCTCCACTGTTTTCTATTTTTTCCCCCAACTCAATATCCCTGCTATCATTTCTGACAACTTGATTCAGATTCACCGGTCAGCTGCAGTCAGGACCTCATCAGAGACCTTTCAATCATAGAGCTCATACACAGCTTTTCTCCCTTCCTTCACTTCTGTTATTTTGAACCCAGCTTGACCACTGTATAGTAGGCACACTGAAAAATTCAGCCCTATCCTCCTCTGCTTTTTGGAGGTGGTCTACTTGTCATACCTGCATGCATGTCTTGCAATGCAGATGAGCTGTAAGATCCAATTTGTTTGTGTGGAGATGACTCGAATTCCTTTGCCACAGAACATTAGGGCTGCAAATTAATATCCCTGGGCTCACTGGCTCACAGGTCTGTTTCGAGACAGAAGACAGGCATTCTGGGATAATGGCAGATGCATGGAGAGAATTCTTTAAGACCCGCAGTGCCTTGTCTTTATAAACCCTTCTCCACTCCAACATTTTCCTGCTTTCCCCTTATGGTTTCATTTGTCACCTGTAGCGACCTTCTCCTAAATGAGTGCAAAAGAAAGCGAGCTCATCTCTAGTGTCGTGCTCAGAGTTACAACATCTATAGTCTCTGTCATTCTCCGCAGACACTCACGGGGAACGACTGGAGGGAATACAAATGAGCAACAAAGTATTTGAGGGACAAAAACCTGATACAGATCTCAGCTAGATGACAATATGTACAGGTCCTCACTGGTTTTACTGATACTGCTATTTATTTCAGTCATTATTAGGATTTTCTTTTTCAAAACAGAAAAAAAAAACAAAAGTTTATTTAAATAAATAAATGTTGACAATCAAGAATTAAATTCAAAAGGAATAACAAAAAGTATTTATTAAGATTATGTAGGCTCAAGTTTAAGCTTATTGTGCCTACACTTTAATACATACAGACATTTTTTCTTTGCTTTTGTGTTAGGTATTGAAAGGTTACTTACACTGTCTTATTTTATTTATTTTTTCATTGCAAACATAGGCAGTGATGTTGAAATATGGTACATGAACGTAATTAAATGATACATTTACTCCATGTCATAATGTAAATTTGCTGCTGGCAAAACTGGTGCAGTCTACCATCTGTTCTTGATCATTAACATTCACTATGCTTCTTACAGTACATGATTGTTTGGCTGTTGAAAGGCTGCACATAATACATAATTGTTTGGTTCTCTGCATTTTAGATACAGTTTTAAGGAAGCTGGTTTTCCCTACCTGACAATAGTTGGATAACAACTGATGCTACTCTCAGGTCTGTACATATGCCCCGTAAAAAACGGAATTGCTTTTAAAATTTATCCTTTTATATAATTTTTCTTAAATGCAACAAGTGAGATACTTGTTGGTAAATCTAATGTAGACACACATTCAATGTTGGACAAAAGGCTCAGCTGAAAAAGAAACGACATTCTACCTCCCTGTTAATGGGTTTGTACCAGCCTGTTCATTATGAGCAATGTATTCTCACTCACATGTGATCACACACTCATGCACTGATGATGGGTTAGGAGCATATTCTCATCATAACAAAAGTTTTGGTGTCATTTTCTAACATAAGAAAGAACAATAGTGGACAGCAGTATGAATAAGAAGGCAAGAGAGAGGACAGATGCATAATCAAAAGGCAAATCTTACCCATCTCTGAGAAGCACCTGACCCATGTTCTCAGTTACCATATAATTGGATATGCACAAGGTGTGCTTTGGCCACAGTGTTATGATGTGCCAGCTGAGAAAACGCTGAGAGCCTTCCTGGGAATCATACTCTCAACTCTTTGTTTAGGACACTTAGCCATCACAGGTAAATGTTTTCTATACCCTTTGGATCAGCTAATTACTCCTGTACAGGAGGTCTTGACCAACTCCTTCTTCAAAGGGTTCAAGTTTCTGATACGAAGAATTGGTCCCCAACAGTTAATGCAGAAACTGAATTGAGTTGGTAGTGAGAAGACTCAAATAGCTCTGACTTCTTACCTCTGGATGTCTATCCCAGCCTAATTTTTTAATATGCAAGCTTAATTGTGTGAAGGCTTATCATATGAAACTAACCAAGACATCACAAACCTCTAAAACAGGACATAACCAAAGCTGAAAAGGTTTTTTTTTTTTACACCACCTCCATTGCTTCTTCCTCCTTTGACTCTCTTGCTTCAATATTTCTGCAGTCAGTGCGTCAAGGCACCAGCAAAAAGACAGCAGCATTTGATGCCCTGGAGAAAGCACTGGTTTTCCTCAAGAAGTCAGACCTTATCAGGACAAGTAACTGACCTTATCACATACTTCTATCAATTGTTTCTTTTGTAATGCTTATCCTGACCCAATGCTTGTGATATTTTCAGTCTTTTTACTTCCTTATTTATTTATCTTTATTTATTTATTAGCACACATGCTTCAAGGTTAAATTAAAGTACCAAATAATAATGTTCAGTTGTGCTATGAGCTAGCTTTTAACACATGCAGCATATAATAATAATAATAATAATAATAATAATAATAATAATAATAATAATAATAATAATAATAATAATAATAATAATATATACCTCCAGAGTTTGAAAGTTGTGAGGAAAATTTCAGGTGTCACAGCTGTGTTAAAATATTAATGTTTATAAACAGGAGAAGTTGCTGAGAGTCTGTGAAAAGTTGGATTAAATTCCACCTGAATATATTTGTGACTTTGACACTCTTGTCGGAAGTTAATAGCTGCCAGGTGGGTAAAGTCTAACCTTTTTGTTCGCGTTTAATGTGGTTGAAGGTTTGCATGCAGCATACTAAACACAACCAGCTCAAAGTAAACAAAAAAGCTGGTGTTGTGGGCTGCTTATCTCTAAAAGCCTTCCTCTGAAGGTAAGATCAGTAGGTAAGAACATCAGTCACGTACGCTCCTCTACAGCATAGTGCCTACACAGTGCTGCTGCATTTTTTAAAAGATACCTCTGGACCATGAACAATGATAGTGTATGTTTATTGCATGCCAGACCTGTACAGTAAGGGAAATGATGATTTGATCCCCTGCTGAATCTTTAAGTGTGCTCACTTACAATGAAACGAAGAATCCCATGTTTTTAGGGTAGTTTCATTTTAATGGAGAGCATCAACCAAAAATTCACAGAACATAAACAAATATTATATAAAAGTTAGAAATTGATTAGCATGTCAGTGAGCGAAATAAGTATTAGATCCCCTATAACCCAGACCCCCGCAGATTGCCCATGTGACACACAGATTCCAATCAGTTCGAGATACTCCTGATCGAAACACGTTACGTGTATGAAGCACGCCTGTTCAAGGAGATCTGTCAAAGGACATCAGCGACAAGGCTGTAGACCTGCACAAGGCTGGAATGGGCTACAAGACAATCAGCAAAAAAATTAATGAGCAGGTGAAAAATTATGCTGTGATTATTTAGAAATTGTCATGGCTGTGTAGAGGCAGGCAGGATGATAGACCCAAATCCAGGAGTCCAACCACGAAAGACGTAAACTGAGAAAGGCAGCTTTTATCGCTGTAGAAAAACTCATCTTTACAAAAAAACGTGACAAAATAAAACAGACTTCAAATGCTGAACTAGAACCTACACTGGGGAACAGGTAACCGAACTAAGACCACTTGGGACACGACGAGAGGAGACACACCACAACGAGTGTAATAGCAGTAGTTGTAGTAGTATGACGCAACAAAGAGCGCCGGAGGACACGCACTATAAATACACAGGCAGGAACATGAGGGAACAAGGAACAGGTGGGAACACAGCCAGGAGAAATTAGACCTAACAAGACAGGGGAAGCAAAATTAGAATCACTCACGTGAAACAGACTTTCAAAGCATAACAGGAAACACCCAACAGACACAGACTTGACACTGAACCAAAAGGGACGCATGAACAAAACCTAAGAACTAGAAATCACCGAACAAAGAACTAGAGCACTAGAAATACAGAGAAAGAAACCTAAACACTAATAGTGATAACAATGATGAAAATCAAACATCAAATCAGAACACAAGTCAATTACAGCAAAGAAATCATAGAACAATAATAATAACAGACAAAACACTGGGACACCGACCCAGGACAGTGACAGAAATAGAAGATATATAACTGACGATCATTTGCTCTTGCCTCATGGAGTGAGGATGATCATGAGAAACGTGGTGGATCAGCCCAAAACTACATGGTAGGAGCTGTTAATGATCTTGCAGCACCCGACAGGTCACTGTGCTCAAGAAGGCGTTAACTTTAAGTTTGCCAGTGAACATCTAAATGATTCAGAGAAGGCATGGGAGAACATGCTGTGGTCAGATGTAACCAAAATCAAGCTTGTTGGCATCAACTCGACCCACTGTGTGTGGAGGAACAGAAATGCAGAGCATGACTCAAAGAAAACCACGCCCACAGTGTTTTTCTGCTAAGAGTGCAGGACAAAACAGAATTCTTCATCAAGTACTAAGTCATATTTTCCTTGGGGATGAAATACTGTAATGAAATACTGGACATTCTGTCCCTCTTCATTAAAATAAAACTACCATAAAAATTAAAGACTAACATTTCTTTGTAAGTGAGCAAACTTACAAATTCAGCAGGAGAGCAAATCAGTTTTTCATATACTCATACTGGTTGTCAAAGACCAAACTCAGCCATCAGGGGCAAAAGCCTCAGTGCAATCTAGGACAAACATTTAGGAGTCAGTGTTTTCTGCAAACGACTGCAAACGCACATCTCAGACAGCTTCGAATTGAACTGTGTAAAGAAGTCTTAAGAAAAATTCATGCTTTGAAGACACAGAAACTGCGGCCTGCATGTTATCAACACACCACTGTCATCCCTCTGAACCGAGTACAAAAAAGACAACCAGCTGAAAGCACAGAGTATTTTTTTAATTGCTGTTTCATCCTTTGACGTGTCTGTTTAAATCCGAGACACTTGTTTCAGCAGTTTAAATGAAATACCACTCTTTTTAAAGGTTACTCTTTGTTTACGCATTAATGGGATTTTACAGTCAGGATAAAAGCAGATCACAGCAGCTTTTCAAACAATGGGTTTTGTGTTCTCACCACCAAACAAAATAAAGAACAAAACCGGTCTGAAAATAATCAAACTCAAAGTGGACCCATCCTTGGTCCTCCACACACACTGTTCTGAAGGGGCTTTGGAGGTCTTTCATGACTTTTGTTCTCGTTTGAATAAGAATTGAGCAATCATAGCATATTATTGGAGAAGGCTGCGTCTAGACATATCTCTCCACTTCAGCGATGTCTTTTATGACCACAGTTTAATTTAGGCAAATCTTCAAAAGTGCTCATGAAATGTATTTTCTTGCCCTCCCCCGTGTTAAACATTAATTGTTTTTATGCTTGTAAGCACCCTTCTGTTTATGGTTCCTAGCTTTCTACTAATAAGCTTCACTGGGAATCCATCAAGCCTTTCATTTTAATAGTTTTCCATTTTTTTGTTAAGACTGACGGTTTTTTGTTTTCGCTTTTTTCATTTACCACCTTTAAATCTCACGCAGCAATGTATCATTTATCCCAAGAGATCATTCCTCCCTTTTATAAGACTTGGAAAAAAAAAAAAAAAGCTCCTACATCCTTTTTGTTTGCACAGAAAAACTACAGGTCTATTTTAATGATATCGTTAGTACCATACACGGCACAATGAAATGGATTAAGACCAGTCACTTGTTAAAAAATTGAATAAACAATGAAAGGATTAAGAAAAATATCAATTAATTCTGGCGAATAAAATTGAAAGGGGAAAAAAAGGTAATCCAGGCATAAAGACTTACTGGCACTAACATTAATTCTTTATCAAAAGGTCTCCTGTCAGAATAAAGTGAGCAGAGTGCTCTGTTCAACTGTGCATTGTAATTTTTCAATGTCACTTGCTTAAATGAATAGTTTAGATAAGAGAATTAAGAAATCACAGATTTGTTCAGTTACCAAGGGAATAAGCTTATCCAGTGTGTAATTTACTAGACAGGTATTAGCGTTATGACTGATGAGAGTAAAGTAGCTCGTCAGTTTTAATTGTGGTCATTATGCTGCATGGAAGGTGAACAGACTCTAAAAGACTGGCATGCTAGAGAGCCTTTTTGTGAAAAAAATATGTTAGTGTTGGCCTAAAGGTGAAAGTGTTAGGCTGGGTCCTTTGCTCAAAGCTTCTTAAAAGTGTCTTATGCTTAACAACTAGTAGCCTTGTTAAACAGCATTTCTCTGGAACTAGTCTGTTATCTTTCAGTGGCTAATATTTCCCCAGGTGGTATGTCAAGGCATAATCTGGATTACAAGCACATCTCATGACTGATGGTCACTCTAAGGCAAAACAGCACCCTATAGTGAGGATACATTGCATCACATTTAAAATACATAATATTATTGTCATGAACTGGCTGTGTGGATGCAGAAGAGGACCCAAACGCAAAACTCACGGAGACAAAAAGCTGAACTCAAAATCACTGCTTTATTGCAGGCTTCACAAAGAAACAGAACTAAACTGGGAATGCTAACAGAAGACCGAGGGACCACAGAAAGACACACAGGTTCCGGGAGGAGACATTGACGACACGACACTGAACTGAGGGAGACATGCACATAAATACACAGAGGGTTAACGAGGGAAGTGGGAGTACACGGGGAACACAGCTGACACAGATAATCATAATGAGACAGGGCAGGAGTGAACACAACATGACGCATACTGACGAGAAACTGTCAAAGTAAAACAGGAAGTACACAGAGGTTCAGACAGGAGGAGACAGAGCACAGACATAGCGGGCTGGGGAAAACATTAAATGAAACACGAGGGGAAACGAGGGCTCACAGATACACAGAGGGGCACACAGGGGGTAATCAAATAAGGAACATCTTTAACAGAACCTAGGAACCACGGCATACGGAACAAAATACAAAAATACAAAAAAACTAAGATTGCTGGGCCAACATGGCCCAGGACCATGACAATTATGGCAGTTCTTTGGAAACACATCTCACAGATGAGTTCTTTAAGGCAATTTCAACCTTTGCCTATAGCCAGAGTTACTTTATCCTACTATATATTATATGCAAGAATGAAAGAAATATGATTACAACATAGTTGTAAAACATTGGTCTCAGCTAATTTCTGTATGGGGTTATTTTTTTCAATTACTGATTAGATATTTGCCATGTTATGGTGGAGGAGCTTTTTTAGTTTTTGTAAGTGTCATTGTCTTACAAATAATATGTTTTTTTGTACTAACTTATGTGCCCAATAATTTTATTAGTGGATAGATTGATTAGCCTACTGATAAAGTTAGCATTGATTAGCAAGTATCTGACTGCAGTATACCCATACAGCCTGTAGATGGGCTTTGATCAAGAAAATATGGTCACTTGGGGCTCCAAAAGACTATAAGACAGAAGTCATGTTATATATTGTAGATTATACTATTATATATCGACTTTGTATTATAACTAATTTGAGCTTTGATACTGAAAAACACAGAGTTGGCCAAGAAAATTTGCGGTCTGGTTGGCAGCCAGGTGGGGTCTGAGTGGAGTCAGATTCCAACTCTGAAATATTATTTAGTCTACCCCGGCCTTCAGCTCTTCCTCCTCTTTGATCAGGAACCTCTACATCTCTGGTGCACTGCTGCAATGCTTTGGGTCTCTTATAAAGTGCCTCTCAGGGCCCTTTGATTCCACCACCTACCTGCTCTTGTTTGTGATGTGCCTGGTCACGACTGTTTCAAACCCCAACCAGCCGTCCTCTCAGCTTCATGTGAAAGGAATCCCTACAGACTTCTCCACACTCACAGGACCACGCCACCAGTGCATACTGAACAAGTGAGTCTGGGCAAGTGTTTGAATCTCACCAACAAATGCTCCCAGGTGCATTATGACTCTAGCATCTCAGTGTTCTTGGAAATAACCAAACTTTTAATTAAATTATCATGACTGTAATATATTTTATAAAAATGGTACATATACATAGATCTTTATATTACCTTTTAAGTCTTGTGTTAATTTAGTGTATTCTCTTTAGTTGTATCGTCTAATTTTTATATAGGAAAGTTTTCACGTTTTTACGTGGGTGCAAAATTAGCTTTTATTGGGGATAAGGAATGAGCATAAAATCAAAATCAAACCTTTTTTTTCATATTTTTCAGTTGGCACTTTTAAAATAACTGCACCTTGCAGAATGACAGGCCTAATTTCACTGTCCCTAAATGCTCAGCCAAGCCTGCAGTGGCTCAGTCTGACTTGTGAAGATCCTGGATAAATGATTGGCAACTGTTTAATGAGGGCCTGCATACCTTTGATTACTAGGCCCCACTAATGAACAGCATGTCAGTTTTGCCCTATTAGCACAGAATACAGTCTTGGCTACCCTGGGTAATCAGTCGAAATGCCAGTCAAAGGGCACATTTGATATTTCATGCAGCTCCCTGTGGAAAATCTGAATAATCAATTCAAATTTTTAGATAGTATTTCTCTGGGGTGATGTCATCTGCTCTGCGTTGATGGCTAGAACACCTTTGAACACACCATGATAGCATGATTGTAGTTAATGATGATCTCCCAATATTTATCATACAAGTTACTGTTGACATTACTTTTTCTTTTCTTTTCTTTTTCAGGAGTGGAACACATGCATATTTCCATTACAGACAGCCACTCACAATGTATTTTCCCCACCTTATTCATTTTTAATCATGCTTTGAGCATACATTTCTGCTCATATGCAGATGATAGTTATCCCTATTTAGCAGTATTGTGCCATATACCCCGCCAGACCAGAAAAGGGATCACACATTATAATATTTTGTTGGACCATCTTTAGCTTTGATGATGGCAGCATTTAACATGGCATCTGAACAAGTTTATGCAAAATCACATTATTTTTTTCCACCTGGCGATCTCCTGATACTTATGATGGAAGACTGTGACTGCTAAAGTCTTCTCATTAATATCCCAAAGATTTTAAGGGGTTAAGGTCTCTGTGGTAGCCAGTCCAAGTGTGAAAATGAGGTCTCATGTTCCTACAACGGAGAACAGGAAGGCTGAGCAGAGGGTAATTAACAAAGCCCAAAAGAATCATTGGTTTCTCTTTGCCACCCCTGGAGGTCATTGCCAGATCCTGCCAGACATCCTGCCAGTTGTCTCAAGAAAACCAGGGCCCTCACAGGTGACTGCGTGCATCCTGCCCACCACTTGTTTGATCCGCAGCCCTCGATCAGCACCTCAGGTCAGTCAGGTCCCACACCTCCAGACTCACAAACAGTTTCTTCCCCTGGGCCATTCGGACTGTTAACAAACACAATCATAAAAAATGCAAGAATTCCCCAGCAGTGTAAACCTGGTTTGCTTGTGCAGAAAGATGGTTATTGGAGTCACCTTCATTGTGGGCAGACATCTTAAAAATGAGTCAGAATGCACAATGAATCACTGAAGAAGGAATATTCAGAACTGAGTGCTGAATCACCACCCAAAAACTGAGTTTTCAAATACATAAAAAGACAGCAACACAGGGCTAGACACCCACACCTGGGGAGATCAGGATTTGTACAAAAAAAGGGCAAAGAGTCAGGACAGTTTTCATTTGTCTCCATTTCATATACTTTATAGCTCCCAGCACATCTTGAAATAAAAAACACAAAACAAAACACAAAACACAAAATGTATTTAAGCTCTACCTTTAGAGACATTTTGTGAAAATGATGATATTTTGCTCATTTAAAAAAATGCTTATGTGCTTGTTTTGTTTGTCTTGACTGTTTACCTTCATATAGACCAACTGGGCCAACCAGTGCCATGTTAGTAACAGCTCTGGTGAAAATCAGTTCTCTAAGCATAGACTGTGAATGTCACATACACATCTACATACTGTACTCACTGTTTACAATGCAGCAACACAGCACACACTCACAGCTCAGTGGCATGTGGTTTAACAGGAATTAATACAGTTGTGGACATATGTCTTGTAAAAGCTCCAATTTCTTTAAAGCCTCATTTAAGCTATCTCATATGGTCAAATCATTTTGTTAAACACGTAGACTACCAAAGGGATTTATATATGTAAGAAAGTCATGACACCCTCAGGCTACTGAGATTATGAGTGAATGACTCAGCTAGAGGTGGATTTTGGAAGAAGTAGAAAAAAAACTAACTTGGGCTTACTATAACATGCTCATAGAATCTGGCTGTCAAGTTTTTTTCTTCTTCTGTGAATTCAATTAAAATGTCAAACTCTGTGTTGGTTCATGCATAACACTGAGGTATATTATACATTTTCTGAGACAGAGGAGAAGAGAAATTGAGTGGAAAGGTTGGTGAGTCGAGCAGTAGCTCTTTGAGTAAATTGGTTTTGCTACAAAACAGTTGCAAGAGGTTTTCAAAAATATAGGATAGCAGTTAGGGGAGTGAAAGAAAGACTTATTTATTTCTCACAGTTTAGTGGAGTTACTATGAAGTAGATTTCTTGGGCATAATGTATTGAAATTCATCAAGGAATCGAACCGTACCTCTTCACCACTGAGAAAATCTGACATAAGTTCAAAACACCTCAAACTTTTACCCTTTGTTGGTGCTAGAGTTTGAGTATAGTCACTTAAATCTAATGGACTCTTCCTTTAACCATGATCTAGATGTCCCAAATGCAAACAAATGATCTTCTTTTTCTTCTTTCATCTGTTTCCTTTATGGGTCACCACAACACATCATCTGCCTCCATCACTTCCTGTTTCTAGCATATTCTGTCACACCATGCTGCTGCATGTCCTCCTTCACTAAATGCATGAATGAGCTTCCTTTTTTTCTTCAACCTGGCAGCTCTATCTTGGCTTCACATCTTTTTCTCAGTTTCACCCTCTCCAAACCATACATCATAGCAGGTCTCGCTACTATCTTGTAAACCTCCTTTTTCACCCTTGCTGATATCCTCCTGTCATAAATCACCCCTGACACCCCTCTCCAACCACTCCACCCTGTGTATTTTAGCTCACTCCTCTCTACTCCTTGGATCATCACCTTTCCCTCTCTCTTTCTCATTCTCACACATATGTCTTCTGTCTTGCTTTTACTAACTTTCTATTGCTTTTCTCTCCAGTGTGTACCTCCACCTTTCCAGGCCTACTTCTACCTGCTTGCTACTCTCACTACAGATCCTAATGTCGTCTGCAACGCCTCGTCCATCAGCCGATCCCTGAAGAAGATGCTGTTCTCTGACTTAATCCCACATCCATCGTCCCATGTCCCAACACCTCTGTGACTCCTGCACACCTCATATATATATACATACATATATATATATGTGTGTGTGTGTGTGTGTGTGTGTGTGTATATATATATATATACATATATATATGTGTGTGTGTGTGTGTGTGTGTGTATAGTATATATATATGTGTGTGTATGTGTATATATATATGGTTTAGTAGACACAGACAGACCGAACGACAGACAGACAGATATACACAAATAGGCCATGAATATTATAAATATGCCATTTATTTCCCAGATGAAGATTAATTAATTCAGCTGCCAATCCATTAGTCATGCCATAAGGGATATGTATTCATCCGTGTTGTTTTGTTCTGATTTGATAACAATCAGAGGTTATCAGTATTCCAGCACCACCCTGCTATAAATACACTATCACTCAAAACACTGGTGAAAATGTCCTTTGGTTTGAATGAAAATATGATGTTTTATCTAAAACAACTTATAATTGATCAGGCATGTAAATAATGACTCCGATGTGCAGCCTACAGACAGATTGGCAGACCGTCTTCTACATGTTGCATCTTTTCACTCTTTCCATGGGGTCAGTGTCCCAAACCACCCTTCTGTGGGCTCTTACGCTATTGTTGGTTCTTCAGCCGTAACATAGAGATTTTGTCTTTGCTGTGACACTGTTTTTTTCCACTTCCTTTGTTCATGGTGAACTTTGCTATCGCTCCCTTTCCTGTTCCAGCCCACTTTCAACCAATGAGGATTCAACTTATACATAGAATCATCCATGTTGAGCTACATCCTGCTGTTTTTTTGGAAGACTGCACACAGGCACATTTGCCTAGGTTGTCTAGGCTCTGTGCAGGCAAATATCTATGCCAGTGGACACAAAATAGTCTTGAGAAGACTCATAGCAGCCAGGAAGGGAGAAAAAAATTCTACCTCACACACATGCAAAGGAAAACTGACACTAAAGGACGGGGTTGTCACAAATTTCCTTAATGAAACAAACAAAACTGGACAGAAAATGGAACAGAAGAGTTAAAGAGTCAGCCAAGGTTATTATTGTATTGCATGCTTACAATATTATTATTTTTTTTATTAGGTTTTCAAATGTTGTTTTCCTTTCAATTTGTTTTAAGTCAATACATATATTTACATAGACAAATAATGCCTAAAATGATGTGTTTGTGTTTGTGTTTGTGGCAACATGCCCTACTCTGCTCCTGCCTTCCAAAGTCCTCATCCCTGAACATTTTCATGCCATTATGCAGCAGGAAGCTAAACAAGCTAAATGAACAAGCCAAGAACAAGCCAAGCCATTTAAATGGCATTACATGCTATTTTTAAAACAGAATAACAGTGTGAATCAAACTGCCTGTTTAAATCATCTTTTTGTGTCCTCTTTCTGTGCTGCAAATGCACAGGATTTTAGAACAGCTTACCTGTACCTCAAATGACCTCTCTCTCTCTCTCTCTTCCTCCCTGTTTGTTCATCTCACCAAAATAAGCACAAGAACAAGGAGAAGACACATAAATTCTGGCTTTTCTGAGGGACGACGGTTGACAGTGCCTGTTAGAACCTAGTTAGACAAATATGTTATGAGAGGCAGCGTTTTTGGCATCAGAGTTTGATATGTTTTGTTTTCTTGTCTATCCCTGCCATATGGGTCTTTTTGTCTTGGCAGCGCTTGTCTCCCCCCCCCCTTTTTATATTGCAGACACTTCTCGGAGGTATTGCTACTGATGCATTGTGTTCAAATAGTCATTCACCTGACAGTGATGTCACATGTCTTCCTCTGATATTTGTTGTTGAGTTCATATAATCGGTCATCTCACAAGAAACAGCATTCATTGTAATCACCACTTTTATTTCCACCATAAAAAGAGATATGTTTACTTTCAGTACGATTTAGTCATTCACAGGAAATTCTATCAGATTCATTTGCTAAACTGCATATACATGAACACATAAACAGGTAGATTTTGAGGTCTAAAAGATGTGTTGTCTGTAAAGTGCTATACAGTCCTTCTGAACATAGGATTAAAGGGATAATATTATGTTTTATTGAAAGAGGAAGGGCTTTTTGCAATGCCTTTTTCATTGCATGGTATTTCAGCTAAGTCATAGGGGGCATGTTGTGTGAACTGACAGAGTTCTGCAGAAATGAATGAGCCTCAACAGTTCTGTGTGAAACAAGAGGCAAGAGTCTTTGTACAGAGAGATGAATTTAGGAGCGAAAATGTCAATTTCTGTTGTGTGCTAGATTTGAAATGCACCCAAGATGTGAAGGTGAGGCTGAAGGTAATGGTTAAGCATGAAGAAGAAATAACGACCTTTCACTGCATTTTTGCAATGTTTGAGTCTTCTGGCAGTGTTTTGGAAAGAAAAACAGAGTCTTACTTGGATTTTTATTTTTGGACTTTTAATCCATCCATTTTCTTAGAGGTCTATCCAATCTAGGTTGATGGGGAGCCCTTCCCACCTGTCAGGCTGAGAGGCAACGTACACTCTGTATAGGTTGCCAGTGCATCACAAGGCTCTAAATCATCCATCCATCCATCCATCCATTCGCTTCCGCTTATCCTTTTCAGGGTCGCGGGGGGCGCTGGAGCCTATCCCAGCTGTCATAGGGCGAGAGGCAGGGTACACCCTGGACAGGTCGCCAGTCTGTCGCAGGGCCAACACACAGAGACAGAAAACCATTCGCACTCACATTCATTCACACATTCACACCTAGTGACAATTTGGATTATCCAATTAACCTATCCCCACAAATCAATTTAATGTAATAATTTTAAAAGCAATGTAAACAAATACCTAAAGTGTTTGGAGGATTTTTATATCTGCATAGAAATTTTTTTTAAAGATTATTGCAATTAGGCCTACAGTAATTGCCATTTTGATGAAGTGGAAACCAAGTTATTTGTCTATACAGCTTGTTAGATAACAACAAATGAAATGCAGTGGATTTAGAAGATTATAATTCTAATCAATAAATTAATGCTGTTACTGCTAAAAAAAAAAGGGGGGGGGGGGAGCTGCAAAAACATATTATGCTGAGCTTTGTACATTACTGTAAGCACTAGATAATGTTAAGCATATATTGACATGAACAGACAGATTTATTAATAGTTTGTGCGAGCCCAAAACTCTGTTTTAGTATTTAAAAAAAGACTGTCATCATTACCTAGCCGTGGGGTGTTATTTCAGTTTTGCGAATGAAATGTGTGGACACAATTTGAACTCTCTTAGGTAAGATTTCTTGAAATTTCTTTAAGTAGTCTTCAGAAATAGTTATTCATACTTCTTAAAGGCCATTCAAAGCTCTTCTTTGGATGGTGGCTGCCTTTTGTTCCATTCTCTGATGAGATTATTCCACACTGCTTCAATAATATTAAGGTCCCTGCTCCAGGGAGGCCGATCTGCAACTGATCTTTCATTGTGTGTCTATCCAGGTATGCTTTTACTTCATTGGCAGGGTGTTTGGGATCATTGCCAGGCTGAAAAATGAAGCTATTGTCAGTCAGATGCTGGATAAGTCTAGCACTCGACCTGAGCTGTCATTTTCATCCAGGGGACAGTTGTGTCAACCTATAGGACCACACAATTCACAGTGACTTCTAACAGGAGTTCACCTGTATAACAAAAACATATCGATTCTCCTTCAGCTGTCTCTAATCTATGTCAAATGCTATGTTGATTTCAAACAGAACCACAACCTTTTGGTACATACCTCTACCCCTTCATTAGGTCTGCTCATTTGTTACTCACTAATGTGCACTTCTCTTTGTGGAATGTGTTTGTGAATACACAAATAAATTGGCT
Source organism: Aulonocara stuartgranti (assembly GCF_965226115.1). Taxonomy (NCBI): domain Eukaryota; kingdom Metazoa; phylum Chordata; class Actinopteri; order Cichliformes; family Cichlidae; genus Aulonocara; species Aulonocara stuartgranti. The sequence continues at coordinate 5,957,825 of NC_138951.1, read as the reverse complement.
GTGTCTTTGTTGATAGATTACTGCACTATAAGTAGATAGCCCGCAGAACTACTGTGCAACAGCGCAAATCTGACCCAGAGTGTCCAAATATGCTTCTGTTCATTGTAACAGACATTCAAATGTTGCTTTTAATGTTAGAAGAAAGGAAAATTAATCTTGGGTTATTGCATCTATGCAAATTTCTCCCAGCTCTTCCACACCACTACAAGGAGCAGTAAGCTAATGAGCAAGCCTAGCATACAATTTGACAACAACAAACATGGCAAACTGCTCGAAATGACTATAAAAGATGTCAGTTAAGGTTTTTCCATGCTGATTAAAGCATGGGAAAATGGGAGGGGGGAGGGGGGGAGAACAGAAATTTATATATGTTCTGCGGGTATATAGATTGGTGAATTTATTGATTTATGTGAACAAATGTTAGAATGATGATCATCTGGGACACCCCTGGTTTAATGTTTCTAAGCTTCCCCAGAATAAACATTGTCATATCTCATGTACTCCAGGCTTTCATATCATGGAAAAGTGGTTGCATAACATTAGTGATTATAAATGGTTGGTGTTCCTGAGCCTATCTGTTTGTCCATCAATGCATCCATTGAACAAGACTTCCAATATATCTCACTCTGTGCTGTGTCTGTTACATACCCAAAGGCATTCCATGTCTGCAGAGACCGATAGCAGGGAAATCGACTGAGCTTGGAAATCAGTTTTAATGAATCACTGTACACCCACACCCCTCCCTTCCACCTCCTTCATTTTTTCAGTCTCTTATACTTATAATGCTTTTCAAAAAATAAATGCAAGAGAGATGAGTTGTTTACCACCTTGTGCTGCTGCCTCCAAGTCTCCCTACCAACCATTCCTTCATCAAAACCACCTGATATGAAAGACGAACCAGAAGCAACAACACCCACCCAGTATTCTTTTAATGATTTCAAGCGAATTGTAATAAGGCACCACACACTCTAAAACCTTTGTAAGTTTATTCTTTGATGTGCCATTGGCAGGCAGGCCCATATAAACAGATTGTGGAGAAAAAGTTTATTAAATGGATTGGTTTCTTTTGCCTCTGAGGCAGTTTGCATTATCACTCGCTGTCAGGGTTCCTGGGTCGTTGACCCAGTGATTTCAGTTTGTTCATGTTCAGTTCGGTTCGCCACATTAATGTTCTCACTTCCTGTCTTTTCCCGTGTCAGCTTGTCTCCCGTGTCATTAGTCAGATTATGTTCAGCCCTGTACTCACCTGTTTCCAATCATTGTCATCATCCACCTGTGTATTTAAGTTCCTCGGTTTCACCAGTTCTCTGTCGTGTCATTGATGTTAATGATGTATGTCCGATGTCGTCTGTATGTCCAGTCAGTCAGTCAGTCCTTAGTTCATTCATTCAGTCAGCCAGCCATTTCCTCCCTCTGTACTGTTTGCTCACTCCTTCGGCAATAAACATCCACCTTCACCTACCTGCCTGTGAGTCCAGCGTTTGGGTCCTCCTCCTCTCATCCACGACACTACCCTTGACAGAATGACACGACCACGCGTTGTGGACCCAGCGGACCCTGAACTTTTCGAGCGGCAGGAGGCAGCGCTCCTTCGCTGGACGGAGGGGCTTCGGGGAAAACAGCGGCTCTTCGCGGAGAGAGAGCGCGTCTTCGAGGGGACTCGCCTGGCTCTGGGCGGGCCTCGGAGACGCCACGTTCCCCCACCTGCTGCCTCAGCTGCACCGGAGCATTCGCCGCGGAGAGTGGGCGTCACAGCCCAAGCTTCGGCCGCTCGCTCTCCCGCCGCTTCGCTCCTCGCTCGCCCGCCAGCCTTTTCACTCTCCAGCCTTTCCGCCTCGCCACGGCACAGCGGCTACACCTCCCATCTCGGCTCAGCGGAGGCTACCGCGCCAGAGGCTCAGCCGTTTACCCGGCCCGCTTCCTCTTCCCGGGGAAAGCGGCGCACACGCCGCCATAAAACGGACTCTGTTCAGCAACTCCCGGTGGTGAGTTCCAGTGACTGTTTTCCACACCTCTCATCTGATTATCCACTTAAAACACACAACAGACTCTCTTCTGATTCATGGGGAGTTTCCCTCCTTGAGGATGATGTGGACTGGGAAGATTTTTTCTGCTCTGGCTCCCCAAAGACTGTTCAGTCAAAAACTGTAAATAATGGTGGCAGAAAGACCAGAATACAACCCGATAGACCTGTCAGTGTCACTCACCCAGTCGTTATTTCCACTCCTATCAGTCAGCCTACACCCACTCCAGTGCCAGCTCCCAGGAGGAGGGCAGCTGCGACCCAGTCTACCTCCACACCCGCTCCTGTTTCTCAGGTGGGGGTGACTGGTGTCCAGCCACCTTCTGTGTCTGTCCCAGCGCCCAGGCTGAGGGCAGCCAGAACCCAGCCTGACCTCCCTGGAGGCTTGGAAGAGCTAACCGGTCCACCTACTACTTCACCCTTTCATCCACCTCCTGATCCAGCTTTTCACGCCCTCGCAGTATCACTGGTTAGACTAGCTGAACTGTCCCCTGCTCAGGCCCCAGCTTTATTAGCCCAGGCTGCACTGTTGTCCCCTTCACTAGCTCACTCTTTAGCTCAGCCATTAGCCTCACCGGCCTCTGTTTATCCATCAGTCTCCTTAGTCCAATCAGTTCCCTCACCTGCTGTTCAGCTTTCACTCCAGTCGGTTCACTCACCTGCTGTCCAGTCTCCTGCTGCCCTCCAGTCAGTTCAGCCACCTGTAGCTCAGTCTCCACCTGTCCTCCAGTCACCTGTAGCTCAGTCTCCACCTGTCCTCCAGTCACCTGTAGCTCAGTCTCCACCTGTCCTCCAGTCACCTGTAGTCCAGTCTCCACCTGTCCTCCACTCTTCTGTAGTCCAGTCTGCCGCCCAGTGCTCTGTAGTCCAGTCGCCTCCTGTTTCCCAGTCACCTGTCCACCATCCCGTCCAGTTCCCGGACCTGCAGCCACAGCACCCAGAGCCAGCTGTGAGCCTTCCTGCTTCTCAGCCAGGGGTTTCCGCACCCGCTGGCCCGGCCGCTCCTCAGCCAGGGGTTTCCGCACCCGCTGGCTCGGCCGCTCCTCAGCCAGGGGTTTCCGCACCCGCTGGCCCGGCCGCTCCTCAGCCAGGGGTTTCCGCACCCGCTGGCCCGGCCGCTCCTCAGCCAGGGGTTTCCGTACCCGCTGGCCCGGCCGCTCCTCAGCCAGGGGCCTCCGGGCCTGCTGGCCCTGCCTGTCTCCGGCCAGAGGCCTCCGCGCCTGCATCGCCTGGTCAGGCCTCTGCCTCAGCTGCACCCACGCCCGGCCCGGCCTCTGCCTCAGCTGCACCCACGCCCGGCCCGGCCTCTGCCTCAGAGCCTTCGTCTGCTGCAGCCTCAGAGCCTTCGTCTGCTGCAGCCTCAGAGCCTTCGTCTGCTGCAGCCTCAGAGCCTTCGTCTGCTGCAGCCTCAGAGCCCTCGTCTGCTGCAGCCTCAGAGCCCTCGTCTGCTGCAGCCTCAGAGCCCTCGTCTGCTGCAGCCTCAGAGCCCTCGTCTGCTGCAGCCTCAGCCTGTGCTTCGCCTGGTCCTGCCTCGACTGGTCCTGTGCCCACCGGGCCTCGGCCAGTACACCTGACACTGGGGAGCCGCCGCCGCTGCCTTCCGCGCGGCCGGCCCCCTGAACTGCACCGCCATCGCCTGAGTGGCCGCCGCTGCCTTCCGCGCGGCCGGCCCCCGGACCGCCATCGCCTGAGTGGCCGCCGTCGCCGCCGTTGCCGTCCGCACGGTCGGCCCCCTGAACTGTGTCCTCGTCGCCGCCGTTGCCGTCCGCACGGTCGGCCCCCTGAACTGTGTCCACGTCGCCGCCGTTGCCGTCCGCACGGTCGGCCCCCTGAACTGTCTTGGTGTGGACTCCGTCCCTCCGTCCTGGGCCCCCTCCGCCCGCCCTGTTCTGGGTTTTTTTTTCTTTCTCTTTTTGCCGTCGGGTGCCGGCCTTTGGAGGGGGGGGTACTGTCAGGGTTCCTGGGTCGTTGACCCAGTGATTTCAGTTTGTTCATGTTCAGTTCGGTTCGCCACATTAATGTTCTCACTTCCTGTCTTTTCCCGTGTCAGCTTGTCTCCCGTGTCATTAGTCAGATTATGTTCAGCCCTGTACTCACCTGTTTCCAATCATTGTCATCATCCACCTGTGTATTTAAGTTCCTCGGTTTCACCAGTTCTCTGTCGTGTCATTGATGTTAATGATGTATGTCCGATGTCGTCTGTATGTCCAGTCAGTCAGTCAGTCCTTAGTTCATTCATTCAGTCAGCCAGCCATTTCCTCCCTCTGTACTGTTTGCTCACTCCTTCGGCAATAAACATCCACCTTCACCTACCTGCCTGTGAGTCCAGCGTTTGGGTCCTCCTCCTCTCATCCACGACACTACCCTTGACACTCGCTGCTTTTGAGATAAAGGAAATTCAAATACCCTTTCATGTACTCTAACATATGTTTATTACAAGTGGTGAAAGGAAAACAAATCAAGAGACAAATGAAATCCGGCAACCAAAAGAGAGCAAGGAAAATAACTCGGTGATGCTAGTGTAGATATGTGGTTTTCCCCAAGAGAATAAAAGGCTTTCAAGTCATGTTAAACTTCCATGTTGTTCATGGAAAATGTGCTTTTTGTTTAAATCTTCACCATCAATTTGTAGAACCGGAAAGAGCTGCGTAATTCATCAAAAGAAAAAAAAACACTGACACAGTGCACTTCCACAGAAACCCTAAAACAGCATCAGAAAGTATTAGACAGATAAAACATATGTCCTTCCATTCAACTCACACATTACCCAGACATGCTCAGTGCACGTTTTCCCAAGGGGTGTGCTGTAGCACACTTTTTTATACATACAGGTTTGTGCTCAGAGGAACTATAAATAAATAAACGTGTCAACATTTATGCTGATACAGCAGGATAATTAGTGAAGTGTGTTTTATTAAGTTTTGTTCTTAATTTCTGGCCTGCTTTAACCAAGCATATGGAGGAAAGTTGCACTCTGTTCTCTGTCTCTAATGAGTGTGTGGTCTATTGGACGCTATGCCAATACGCCATCAAAGAGAATGATCATCAGTGGCGCACACTTCATTTACTTCCTCGTTTCTCTTTCTAATATTCTCTTTGTCTTCCTCTCCCCCTCACTTGCTCGTTTGCTGTTACCCTCAGCCTCTGGTTCACAGCTCCCTCTCCTCCTCTCTCATGAGTAACATACCTATCGTAGCTGCATTAGGACCACTCTAATCTGTGTGGTGGCGGGGTGGAATGGGATGTTCAATGGCTTTTTCTTGTCTCCTGGCTGAGAGGACTGTGTAATGTGCTAATGGACTCTACGGCTGCTGTCTGACCTCCACGGTAGAGCATGCAGTCAGAGCTCACAGCTGTGACACCCACCATACCACTATCTCAGCCAAACAAATGCAGCCTCACTGAAATCTTTTTTAAAGTTGCATGAATGCTGGATGTCCACTTCGAAGGTCTCTGGAAAGCAGTGGTGGAAAGTGTTGTCTGACATGCTGGTCCAAAATCTCTCACAAGGGTAAAATTTAGTTGAGATCTTGGTGACTGTGGGGCTTTAGTACATGATTCAATTTTTCCTAGCTGAACCATTCAGTGAGTCTGTTTGCCCTATGGATGGTGATGCTAAGATCCAGGAAATGGCAAGATAGAAAAGTTTGATTTTAAAAAAGAGTTGTTCACTTTGCACTTCTTCCTTGTAAGAGGTAGGTCACAGTGGCACAACAGTACAGAAGACTGTTTCTTTTGGTGTCCGTGCCTTGATGAAGTAGCAGTGGAAAAGTTGTTTGACGTGAGCTCAGGGTCTTCTTTTAAAGACTGTGAAAGTCCATATTAGGAGGTTGAAGGTGCAGTTAGGATTATTGATTGTTTTGTGGGGTTTTTTTGTTTTGTTTTGGGGGTTTTTTTTGGGGGGGGGGGGGGATTTTCCCTTTTTACAAAGATGACCCTGTAGACCAAAAGACAATGGTAAATGGCCTGTATTTATATAGCGCTTTTACTAGTCCCTAAGGACCCCAAAGCGCTTTACATATCCAGTCATCCACCCATTCACGCACACATTCACACACTGGTGATGGCAAGCTACATTGTAGCCACAGCCACCCTGGGGCGCACTGACAGAGGCGAGGCTGCCGGACACTGGCGCCACCGGGCCCTCTGACCACCACCAGTAGGCAACGGGTGAAGTGTCTTGCCCAAGGACACAATGCTTACCCATTGTTGTGGGATTCTTTCTCAAACTTCTTCAGCAACAGTTGGAAAAGACAATTACAAATATACAGAAGCCTTGAAGGTTCTCAGTCATCCAGGTCATCGTAGTCCAAGGAGCTTGGAAAGAAGCTCTCCAGTCTCCAGTCGCATGATAGGTGAGTCCTAGTAAATAATTTTCTAGTACGTGTACGTTACACATGCTATTTTTAAAAAATTATGATTATTATTTTGCTAGCTATCAAACTCGCTGGAGAAATGATTGAAATGCACTGAGTGTGATGCAGTATGGCAGCGCTATAATGGAATATGCTGTGAACTTGGCTAACATTACTTAGCAGTGATATGAGTTACTTTGCTCAAGTGAAAGCTTTAAACATTAGCCTGATACATAACTAGCTAACTCAAGTCTTTCTGGTTAACCCTCTGGGGTCGACGTCCTAGAGTCTCCATTTCAACTTGGGTCGAACGTGCGGACTTCAAACTATATACCAGTGTTTAAATTGTGTTGATAGGCCACGTAAAACCGATGTTTTTTGTTTTTAATAAAACAGTGGCGTTTACTCCGGGAAGAAACGGTAAAAATGGCGTTTTCTAAGGAGAGCGCTAGCAAATACGCTTTGCTTGTGAGTGAAAAACAACAGTCATTGGTGAAAAAAGAAAAACTCTCCTTCCCTATTGGTGGAAAAATGTACCAATCAAAAAAATGATATGGCAACATGTGGCATTTGGTTGTTTGGGAAGAGAGGGGAGTTTTAGGAGTGAGCGAAAGAGAGAGAGAGACGGTTTTGATACATGAGAAATTTGTGACGTTTACCGTGTTTGGAGTCTCAAGTTAGTGTGTTGTCTTTTGACGGGCGATCGTGGCTCAAGAGTTGGGCGTTCGCCTTGTAATCGGAAGGTTGCCGGTTCGAGCCCCGGCTTGGACAGTCTTGGTCGTTGTGTCCTCGGGCAAGACACTTCACCCGTTGCCTACTGGTGGTGGTCAGAGGGCCCGGTGGCGCCAGTGTCCGGCAGCCTCGCCTCTGTCAGTGCGCCCCAGGGTGGCTGTGGCTACAATGTAGCTTGCCATCACCAGTGTGTGAATGTGTGTGTGAATGGGTGGATGACTGGATATGTAAAGCGCTTTGGGGTCCTTAGGGACTAGTAAAGCGCTATATAAATACAGGCCATTTACCATTTTGTAGTTAGTGTAGTCGTTGTTTTGTTTTGTGTGTCAGTTCTACTAGTGAATGTGACAGTTGCTGCAAAAAAGCCACCTAAGGCAGATTGCAGTGTAAACGCTGAGTGACACAGCTGCTGTCAGACCTGCAGGATTTGCAGGTCTGACAGCTTTGCAAAACTTGTGCATATTTTTAAAAAATGTACAATTTCTTTTTGCATTTCAAGTTATGAAAATGCCTGTGGTTTTTACAGTCAAAAATATCACTTTCTACTCATATTTTAAATTTTGTCTGAATTTAGATCAATTGTGCTGATACGGTATGTCAAAATGAGTAAATAACAGATAAACAGTTTTTAAAGGTGAAATATAGAGGCCAAATCAAAAGTAGTCAAAAACGGCCAATTATACCCTGGACCCCAGCTTTTTGGAGTATTTGAAATAATGGTAATATGAGTGATCCATATGGTCACAAAGAATAGCCACTTGTTTCTGTGCTACCAAAGTTCCCCGGCTTTCATTCAAAATGTGTTTATCTTCAGTACCTGCACATTAAACTACTTAAAACTCATAAATGTCTTCAAGCTCACACTGAGACCTGTGGGGCACAATCAGCCGCTCAGACAGTACACACATTTATATGTGTATTTGTATATGAATATTTCATACTTTAAGGCTTCCTGTTTATTTAAGGGAGATGAACAAAATACATTGGAATTGTACATAATAATATCACAGATGATAAATTAAATAGATGTGCTGGAGAAGCTTGAAAAGGGACCTTGAAAGTGCTTAAAAGGTGCTTGAATTTGACCCTGAAAAAGGCGTATGAACCCTGTTAATATATTATCATGCTGTTTACAACTACATGAATGTGATTTATTACTATTACTGAAGGTCCGCGGCTCCGAACCGTAGTAAAGGGAGGACCTTTGGCTAATACGTCGGGTTCCGTGTCGGGCTGGTAGCCGAAAAATAGCTTTACTTTGTTGTCTGGGTCAAGTTTGCTAGCGAGAGAGAGGCGTTGAAAGGCTGCTCCAACGGAACTTATTGTTTCGGAGGAAAACACGAACACTGTGTACAGTCGAGTTTTAATAGCTTACTTACTCGTCAGGCACTCTTCTTGGCTGCAGTGGTTATTATTATATTTACATGCTTCCAGCTCCCGTTTCTGCTCGATGACAACTCGTAGTTTTCCACTCTCCTTTTTCTCCCCGAGTGTTGCCAACTCCTCAGTAAGGAAAATCGCTAATGGCTGTCCTAAAAGTCGCTAGAAGTCGCTAAATGATGTCATCGCCTAATTTGCACAATTGGTCATGCTAATCTAATTGTAACCTATGTTGTTGGAGAGAGAAATAACATCGTGGAAGAGACATAAAGTGAGTAAAAAACGTCCTAAATGCATTTAGAGTTTATTTAGAACTACAAATTAAATTTCTTTTAGCAATTATTGTTTTTTCTTAATGTCACAATTCCAACCTTGATCCTTTATCCGGGCTTGGACCGGCAAAAGTGACCCGAAATAGGCACTCTGGTGGACTTATTTTGTGTGTGTGTGTGTGTGTGTGTGTGTGTGTGTGTGTGTGTGTGTGTTTATAAGTAGTTTTAAACCTCGTGATCTACAAAACAGCATAACAGTGAAATAAGAATTGACTGTGTTACAGTGCGGGAGCAGCGGCTTCGTTCATGCGCGATTCATTTGCAGTTCGGACATAGGTGTGAACATCTTCTGCCCTGATAGCAGCTGGGGGAGGACTATCCTCAAAAAAACATAACATAGCTGTCAAACAAAACCCAAACAATCCTGACCCGCGACAACATGAAACAGGAAAATACAGCCGTGTAACTGTATTCTAAATACCACCTTTTTAAACGGTAACTGTTACGGAATACAGTTACTCATATTTTGTATTTTAAATGCGTAATGGCGGTACACGTATTCCGTTACTCCCCAACACTGATCATCAGGGGGTCCTTTGTCCCTCAGACTTAGTTACTTCCCTTTGTATGTTATGAAATGATGGTTTTAAGACAGAGCAGCGACAACTGACAAAGCTGGTGTGCATTCCTTTTTTGATTTATTAGACCATTACACTAAAACAAATTCTTATCTTTATCAGAGCAGCTATTTATGTGCTTTGTTTTTCTTGGCCCTTTTTTGTGAGAAATTTTTCTTATTTTGATGAATAGTCCTCACAGCTCAGTGACACAATGTCTTGAGAATGCTCTATTTCTTTATACTTATAACAGAATTATATGTCTCTGGAAAAGTTGGAAGTCAATTTAATGTTCAGGCAGTGTATAGGGACATATTTTAGACACAGCCATTTTATATCATATCTGAAACTTCTTTATTATTCATTTGCATGCTGAAAACTGTAAAAAAGGCCATAGGAAAGACTTTTATAGCAAAGCCTGTTACCTAAAATTAAATAATTCAATCAAGAAAACATTTAGGCATCAACTTTGCCAGCAGGACCCAACAACAAAAAGAAGAAAAAGAAATATAGAAATATAACATGCACAAAAAAATAAATAAATCAGATTTTCAGGAGATGGAGTGGTATTAAACTGATTTATGCAGTTCTAGTAAGAACAGATCAGATTTTTACCAACAGTAAAACACAAACTCAGTTTGAGGACAGCTGCTGTGTAAAACTGTAAAACACCAACTCTGTGTGACAGCTCATCGTGTGCAGTCTGCAATTTAAAATGTATACCCAGTCATCATAATTAAATATCAATTAGCCTAAATGTGCGCAACACTCTCACTTTGGGTGGTGCCCATATGGATTCGTGCTGATATAGGTAGCCCATATATGAAGCCATAGGTGTTTAATAGTCTCAGTGGAAAGACTCTGCTATTTTTTATATATGCAGTCTTAAAATGAATTAAAAGTCTAACTTTCCACCATAGCTGTGTCCATATGACAACTTCAGCAAACAGAAAAAAAAAAAGAACTGAAAAGATTTCCTTCTCGGTCGAGATACAATTAAAACTTTTTTGTCAAGACATCACAAAAATAAGTAAGGAAAGCATTGTAAATGTAATTGCACAATAATAGCCCCCTCTAATGTCATTATCCCCTTTTAAGAGCTGGAAGAAGCTATAACCATCATTCAGAGCTGGATTTCTGGCTGGTTCTATTTACCTCGGAAAATCCTAACAGAGGCTAAAAAGCATCACTACTGATGAATGTATAACACAATTTATTAGTTCTTTGACTGACCTGAAAAACATCCACACTATTGTAGCTGTATTGTTGTCCTAAAGCCTCTCTGGCGACCACATGCAGTGCAGAGAGGGAAATATGATGTCGGCACCCAGGGGCAGTGTGACATTTTGAATCAAGATATACAAAGCAACACTCAGCAAATCAAAAGTTTTTCTTTCCCTTTGACTTGGACTTTTTCCTTTTCACAGGCGCCTCTAAATTGAGCCACTGGGGCTCTTTACTTTTATCTGGCTGATGTTGTAAGTGGCATCCAGTTGCTTTTCAGCGTGTTTCAATAACCTTGAAAGATAAATGCATGAAGAGTTTAAAACAGTGACAAAACCTCTGCAATTAAAACTGTGAATATAAGCTATTAATGTGGTTATTATCTTATAAAGAGCAAACATGACACTGTGCAAGAAATATAATTGAAAAGTAGGAAAACATTACGCCAAATTTGACAACAGTGTCTGTGCAGTGAACAAACGTTCATTAATTATCATGTACCCATGAATGAAGAAAAGTTCAATCTTTTGATGACTATTTCTATGCTGTACACATTCAGTAAAATATCAAATGCATCTGCTGTTTTTAATGTCCTAATCAAGGTAAACACAAGATTAAAATCCAAAACAAAGAACCAAACTTCAAATCAGTCTGAAAATTATAGACCGATTAAGTCAAACAAGCTGCAAGTTAAAAACTAAAATTTGTGAAAGTCAAAGAAAACAAATCAACAGTATGCAGCAGAAGGGTGTTGATGTATTTTAAATTAATAATAGCCACTTCACAGTGACCAGTGCTGCTCAATTAAGAAATTAAGATGCAATTAAGAAATTATGTTTATTTTTATTTTCAACGTTCCCTTGAGAGCCAGCACTTAAATATCCTGACGTCTCATCTACCGCACTGTCTTTAAAAGCTCCTTTCACTTCTTGGTACAGAGAGACCAAGAGAACATCTCCAAAGCTCCCTGCCACCAAATCATCTGCTCCCATGGGCAAAAAAAGAAGAGCTGATGCAGAGTAAAGAAAGCTGATCTCTCTGTCTTTTGTCTTCTGCTGATAGTCTGTGCTTTCTTTGTGGGCTTGCTGAGCTTCATTAGAGACACAGAGCCTGGTTTGTATTTTAAAGACCAGTAGCTCTGATGAAGGACATGCATTTTCTGCTTTTAACTGTCTTTATTACTGCACTATAAAGACCGATTTGAATGATTTCAGTGGCCTCGGTTTTGAGCTTTATTCATCACCTCGTACCTTGATGAACACGCTGTGCCTTTGAATTTCTCAAACTACATACAGTAATGTGCAAAGGTTTTTAAAAAATTGCTATTGCTATTTTTCTTTTAAATCACCTAACTCTGACCTATTAATCATTCAAGCATAAAAAAGACACGTTACTCCAGGGATGAACCAGTGTTTTGCCTACAACTTAGCAATTTAAGAAAGAACCAATCTTGAACCGTATCATTAGTCACTTTGTTACTAGCAGCCTGTCACAGCAACACATACTTTGCTCCCATTTCTTAAGTTAAATCTATGAAAAATGCCAAAGATAACATAACTTGAAAGACATAAAACAGTGTTTTTGTATCAACAAGGCAATTACCAAAGAGCTATTAGCCATAAACCTGTCATTTCTCAGCATGGTCTGCAGTCTCTCTTTAAAAAAATCAAATGGAATTGGAAAAGTGGAGTACAAAAGAAGTAGCAGGCATAAAAAGCCATCTACAGCCGATGAAGAGTATCAGAAAGTCCTGTCCTTAAAAAAAAAAAAAAAAATCCAGCAAATGCCTGACACAGGACCTGAGAAATGCATCTGGCTGATTCATCTACTGTTCATTGAAGCCTCATCAGAAATGGTCTCAGAGGAAGAAGGGTGGCTGTAAAGAAATCCAATTCTTAATGAAGGGAAACAGGAAAAAAGGGATGACATATGCCAAATTGCACAAGAACTGCCCTCAAAATCAGTGCTAGTAGATCTTATGGAGTGATAAATCAAAATTTGACATAGTATGTAAGTATGTTTAGTATGTAAAGGTTGTTATGAGGAGATCAGAGTTACAACAGTGAGTGTCAGCAGTCATCTGTAAAACACAGCAGAGGAGTCATGGTTTCAGGTTGGATTTCAGACAGTAGTATTTGGTATTTTCTCAAATATTGATGGACTTATGAATGCAGAAAAGTGGTGGATCAGATTTTGATCCACCACTTAATTTAGCATGACACCATAAACGGATATCTGGATAGAAAGACACACACAATAGAGCGCTATCAATCATAGATTGGCCTCCCCATAGCCCAGACCTCAACTTAAACAGTGTGAGATCATAAGATAAGATAAGATAAGATAAGATAAGATAAGATAACTCTTTATTGTCATTGCACAGTCATACATAGTACAGTAGTACAATGAAATTGGAAAAACTGTCCTACGTCGGCACTACATATAACACAACACGACACGATATGACACATCACAACGTAACAAACAACACAACACAGTATATTAACTTAGTATAAAAAAGAAGAAGAATAAGTGTATGATGACAGATGTGTTGAATAAAGGTGGCCATACCAAATATTGACTCTCAAGCTTGTTAGAATTGTACAAACTCTGTTCTTGTCTTATATACACCAAATATATTTTTCCATTTTCCAAGCAAAATATAAAGAAATCAGGGTTAGTTGAAGACTTTTGCACAATCTTTCTTTTTTTAAATTAAGTTGGAAAAGAAAGCCTCACAAAATGTGGGGTTGCTACATCTTTCCTACTATCAATTAAGTATTAAAACAGTCACATAATAACTGTAATTGTCAAACTATGCTGATGTATCTTTATATATCTTTTCAAGAAACTTAAAATGTTCAGATTTCTGTCAACACGTTTCTGTCTCACTGCTTCCTCAGTTTAGATGAAGCCTCGTCAGCCCTATTATTTGTTTCCTCTCTGTGCTGTCTCACTGTGCAAATTTAAGCTGATGCCTCAGGGAATGAAGGAGGTCTGAGCTGGTCCTTTTAGAGGAGAAAATGGAGTTCACAAAAACCAGCTGACGTTTAAATTCTCTGAGGATCAGAGGATAGATACAATAAGACTAAACTTTAGACTAGAACTTTCATTAGCAGACAGCATTTTTATTCAGCAAGGTATTTGATGGGTTTAAAAGCCAGTTGCTTAGAAGTATTAAATTGGAGGTCAAATGGCAATTTCACTCCACTGCTGGTTTTTATATGCAATGCATACAGAATAATAGTGCAGGACTGAGTTTCCTAGACACAGTCGACATTTTCAGTTCTAAATATGATCATATTTCTGTAAAAGCTAAGTGAATACTATTGTCCACAGAACCTCAAAGTGTATTTTTCTCCACTTAATGACAATTCTCCCCATTATTAAATAAAACTGAAGATGCTGTAATTAATAACTTGAAAGCCATTGTGACTATTACAGCCCATTGATTTCCTTTATTTTATTTGACAGTTTGCTGTGTTTATAAGTTAATATTCTCTTTTTAAACCTTCCCATGTCTTCTATGCCTCGTCACATGATATTTCAAATTAAAATAGCACCACTGGCATGTTTGTATTCTTTTTCATACTGATAGTCTTCATTATTAAAGTGCTTTGAGAGTTTACAGAGTAATGTGATTGGCTCGCGATTCGGACTTTTAAAACATCACAGACTCTAACGCAACAAGGGGAAACTCGTTGCGCAGCGGTCAACAAAAACTACGGCTACCCAGCCCTCCTCTCTGTCAGAATCAAACCAGTGAATGACAGACTGACAACGCCCTCTTGATGTCACCGCTAGCACCCACGTGACTCTCATTAAACATCACCATAGCAACCAAACAAATGAAAACCCAGTGATCATCAAAATTCAATACATTTAATTATGGCTCCTACACAGACTGATCCCAATATCAATAGTATGGATAACAGCATTGGTATTGGGATTCAATTCGTACTAGTACAACATTATGAATTGATTGTTGTGGAAAGTAAAAATGAATACAGTGAATTGGTCATTAAATGTGGTCAGAACTAGCAAATTGTTGATGGTTTGTTACATAAGTCATGTCACACTGCTCTTTTCTACATAAGCTGCCTTTATAAAATCAGTATCTGATCAATACCAACATTTTTAGTATTGCACGCCATTAAAGGTGTGTGACATCACCTGTACTCAATTAAGCCACGCCCACATAAAAATAAACCTTCAAGTTTACACGAAAAACACAAAATCTCGCAGTACAAAATAATCTACAGCCTACTGCTGTGACTTTGACAATCATATTAGATGGAATCACTGAAAAGTTCATTCAATTCTGCTTTCAGGTCTTTCAATGTCTATCATAGGAAAGTTGTGGCTCCCCGTGTACTTTGAAATGAAAGATTCAAGTCGCACAGATGTCACAGTGCCTTTACTGAGATCACCGAGTCCATTTTAGCTAATCAAATCAGCAGAGTCACAATAGACATCAGCTGTAGTCCAATCGCTCTAATTGTGGAGGCAGCTTGTGAAAGGTTTTGCTGTCTGCCGTGAAACACTTCGAGATACGACAGTCCACCGCAACTATTTTTTCACGAATAATCACAACAATTACAGAATTACTTTTCTTACTTTTTTTAATCTCTAGCAGAACATGTGTTGTAGTTATTTGCTCTTCCGTGACATAAGCGGCTGCTGTCTGAAATAACTGATTGAAATCATGGAGCGTCTAAATGATGGGCAATTGCCCACACTTCTCAGAGGTGGAGCTTTTAAAGCCTGCCTCTACCTCTTAATGATTTGCAAGAGGAAGAAAAAACACACACACACACACATCATCATCATCATCTGTAAGACAAGATTAACCTCGCTACCGTTTTCAGTACTGTGAAAGTAAGATGCATGCAGACGGGCGGACGCTGCTCTGGGGGCTCTCGCTTTGCGCGCACTGCGAAGCGTGTACACTCCTCACCTCATCTCATCATCCGCGTCTCTAAACCTCCCTACACACTCTCCCGCTCTCTCTCTCTTTCTCGCTCACAGAAGCTATTTTAACTTTGCAAAGACGACAGAATTTCAGTGGCCAAATGGCTTATTGAACAAAGCGACCTTCAAATTTATAGAGGAGAGAAATTACGATACTGTGGCAGGCGGCAGTGGGTTTCTTTTTTTTCCCCCTTTTTTTTCCTGAGCGATTGGCCATTTCTTCAAATGAGAAAGTCTGAGAAATGTCTTTTTCTGTGGGCGACACCATCAGCATCCGAGCCATAATGTACAGGCGAAAACAAGCCAGTCTTTGCGTCCTTCAAACAATATCTGGATTGACGAGAACTCAGAGGTAAGGAAAAAATATGTATAAATCCTTAAAGCGTAAAGAACATTCTTCGGTTATTTGTTAAAAACTGCCTTTTAATAGTGTGCGTTTTGATCTGTTTTTAAGGGTTTTATTTTTATTTAATTGTCTACAGTAAACTCTGTGCACCCAGACGGTGCTTTTACGTGAATACACATGTTCATGTTTAAGTTATAAATAGAAATAAGTAATGAATATGTCGCACTGCAATGTATTCTGTGATGGAGGATGGAGGATGATGCTGATGAAGAACTCTCCACACAGTTTCCACCTGCGATTGCTGGACCAAAAAAAAAAAAAAAATCCCTTCCTTTTCTTTGTGTGTTTTTAAGTGAGAAGTGCTTTTGGCATGAAGTCATCAAGTCATTCTGTGACCTCCTACTGTAACAGCGCCTTTTGGTTCTTTTGTCCCTCTGCAAATAGACTAGAACACTTGGCCAAAGAATGCACCAGGGTCATTTTTACCTCATAAACATAAACAAAGGGAACCAAAGTGATGATTCTGTGTGCATTCAGGATATATTTTGTTGTTGTTGTTATTATTGTTGTTGTCATGCATGTAGTTAGTTATGGTTTGAGGTACTCTAGCAGCTCTTACACAGTTATAGTTATATCAGAGATTTAGTAGTGAGGGCAAAATAAGGGGGCATACAACAGGAGTGCAAGACCATGCTCTCTAACCCACACACTTACACACTTGCACACTCAACACACCCGCACACAAAAACTAACATTACTTCAGATGACTTAAGCCTAACACACACCAACATTAAATCAAGTCATTATATGTGTGGTTTTGCTTTTTGCGGCAGGTCCCCAAAATGTGCCTGTGCAAACAGATTTATGGCCCCTCTATGAGTAACACACACACACACACACACACACACACACACACACACACACACACACACACACAGATAGAGAGACTGCCCCCTCCCTCTGATCTACCCCTGGTGCCTTTAATAATTGGGGTAGCACAAGCAAAGTCAGGCCTGATCTCTGCTTTAACTGCTTTAATAGATGGAACTGGGAAAAGTGGTACGTTTCAGCTTCCACCTTGTCCTGTTTTTATTGTTTGTTATTAAGGAGATGATTCTCATTCTGTTACTGTACATTCATTCATCTGACTATCTTCAGAATAACGAGCACGTTTAGAAATGAGTGCTACAGACTAGAAACAACCTAAATGTTGCTATCATCTGCTAATGGAGATTGTGATCAATAGGCAACAACAAAGGCAACTTAGCCAGAGCCTGCATCTCATAAACAACAAAACACTCCAGCAGAGGCATACACGGCTGCTTTTTGCAACGCCCAACCAGTGAATTATTCAAACACGTAACAGAGATGGTGGATTAACATACTGAAGAACACTTTAAATCAACCAACAAAGGTGTGGAAGACAGTAAGCCAGATGATGAGCTCATTGGCTTCAGAGGAGCCCCGACTTCTATGTTAAAGGGAACTTGCTAAGGGTTTAATGCTTTATCAGCTCACAGATAGACATGTAGACAGAAGGGACAGCAGTGGCTGCTGTAAGAGGAATAGGCTTCAGATTAATTTCAAGTGGATTATGGCATTTTACACAGTCTCCTTTGAAGATAATAGTTCATAAAAGGATCAGTCAACATGGTGTTAAGTCAGTTACTTCACTTTGTCATTTTCTGTCTCCTAATCTGTCAGTGGACCTTCACGTGCTGAGGCCGGGAGTAAGATTCACTGACAAATGTAGCCTATGTTGGTATTTGCATTTTCAGCAATAAGATCTCGTGCATTATCCCGATTTGTGATCATCAATAACTGCCGGGCGCTACCTTATTATGCATATTATATGCCAGCCGCTGCCTCTAAATTAAATTACAGGAAGATGAAGTTGTTGTTGTCGGGTGCAGCGAGCAGATCTCTACATGCGGTGCACAGGAAAAGCTGTGAGAGACGCAGTCTGGATGGAACGGATTGGTAAACGTGGCCGACGGATGAGACACATTGGTATTCAGCTGCTCTTCGCCGCCGGCTGAAAATGCCCACGCTTGGCTTCAGGGTCAGAGGTCCAAGGTTGATTGGCAATGGGCTGACATGGGAAAATTGATTGTGCTGACTGGAGTCTAATGGGGTTGGAGCGCACAGACGTATCAGCGCGTCTGACATGTTAGCAGTGCCACAGCCTCATTCTTACCCTCACGCACCTGTATTCTTACAGGTTGTTCTCTAATCTTTTAACCCCTTGTCAGACACCTCTGAGATGTCTTACACGGCAGCACACAGGCCCCCTCTTGTGCTGTCGCTCTCATGCTGAACTGTTTCCCTTGCAACAATGATTGCTCTGCCTCATTCGCTTTCAGCTATACCTCCCAGCTCCTTATGACTCCATAACCTCTGCTGCCCGCCAACATGCCCAAATGCACTCGACCAGAGAATAGCACAAAAGTGTGATCTCTCTCTCTCTCTCGCTTTCTCCCACCCATCTTCTCTCTCTGTCTCTTTGCTACTCTCCCTTCCTTTCCAAACACCTCCACCCACTCATACACACGTTTATTTACTCACAGCCGCACACGCACAATACACATCCTCCAACAAACAAATGCGCGCACATTAATAAACACACAAATCTGTGGTTATTTCTTCAGCATTTATCATCACCCATACTGAGTTGTCTTCGGCTTGCACTAAAATTGTCATGGTCCTGGGTCGTTGACCCAGCGTTTTGTGTTTTGTGACTATTTCCCTCTGTTCTAGTTATTCTGTGTCCTCCCCCCTTGTGTCCGGTTCGGGTTCTAGATTTCCTGTTTTACTTTGTAGGTCTGTGTCTCGTTATGCCCATTAAGTTCCAGCTGTGTCCCCTCCTGTGTGCCATTTCCTCATTACCTGGTGTGTGTATTTATAGTTGGTGTCTGCCTGTGCTCCTCGTCGGCTCGTCTGCACTCATCCGTGTATTTCTGCGTATCTCTGCATTCATCTGCGTTCCATGGTGTCCTGTCTCTGCGTCCCTCTGCCCCGCACCCCCTTTGTACGGTCTCAGGTTTGCTATTTAGTTTCTCCCAGTTTAGGTTTCCGTTTGTAAAGTACTCATACCTCGTTGCCTGTTTTTTGTCACCACCACCTTTGTAAATAAAACATCACTCGTATCATCAGTTTGCTGCATCTTGGGTCCTCCTTTTCCTCCACACCACACGGCTCCCTCCGCCAGCCGTGACAGTACGACCCGACCAAACATGGACCCAGCAGCATCCGCACCGTCCCAGGAGTTTCGGGAGGAAGTGATCGACAGCGTCTCCAGGTTGGTCAACCTGTGGCTGGAGCATGAGGAGGAAGAGCTTCACCACGCTGTAGAAGCTAGGCTACAGCAGCTGATGTCTGCTCACTGCTGGCTACTCGACTCTCTTCACCCGCTCGCACAGGACTTCATCCTTAACGAACTTCACCTCCACCCTCCAGCCGCTACCGCTTCCCAACCCAGCCCGGCGGTGAAGATTTTGCCCGGCCCGCCGGAGGTTTTGAGTTTGAGTATGTGCAAAACAAGTGGCATTTATATACAGTGTGGAGTGCATAATGTTGAAGTTCCAGTAGTGAAGCTGAGGTGTCTATGAAGTGTTCAGCAGTCTGATGGCCTGATGGAAAAAGCTGTCTCTCAGTCTGCTGGTACGGGACCTGATGCTGCAGAACCTCCTTCCTGATGGAAGCAGTCTGAACAGTTTATGGCTGGGGTGACTGGAGTCCTTGATGATCCTCCCCGCTTTCCTCAGGCAGCGCTTCCTGTAGATGTCTTGGAGGGAGGGAAGCTCACCTCCAATTATCCGTTCAGAGCACCGCACTACTCGCTGGAGAGCTTTGCAGTTGTAGGCGGTGCTGTTGCCATACCAGGTGGTGATGCATCCAGTGAGGATGCTCTCAATGGCACAGTGATAGAAGGTCCTGAGGATGCGGGGGCTCATGCCGAATCTTTTCAGTCTCCTGAGAAAGAAGAGGCGCTGCTGCGCCTTCTTCACTGTTTTGTTTGTGTGTACTGACCACGTAAGATCCTCAGCCAGGTGTACGCCAAGGAACCGGAAGCTGCTCACTCTCTCCACAGCAGCGCCGTTGATGGTGATGGGGGTGTGTACTTCTCTGCACCTCCGGAAGTCCACTATCAACTCCTTTGTCTTTGCGACGTTGAGGGTGAGATGGTTGTCTTGACACCAGTGGGTCAGGGCGCTGACCTCCTCCCTGTAAGCCGTCTCATCACCGTTGGTGATAAGACCCACCACTGTAGTGTCGTCCGCAAACTTCACAATGATGTTGGAGCTGTTAGTGGCTGTGCAGTCGTAGGTGTAGAGTGAGTACAGGAGAGGGCTCAGTACACACCCCTGTGGAGCACCAGTGTTCAGTGTGATGGGGGATGAGGTGATGCTGCCCAGTCTGACCACCTGGCGTCTGTCAGACAGGAAGCTAAGGATCCAGCTGCAGAGGGAGCTGCTCAGTCCTAGACCCTGCAGTTTCCTGTCCAGCTTCGAGGGAACGATGGTATTGAATGCTGAGCTGTAATCTACAAACAGCATCCTCACATACGTGTCTCTCTTCTCCAGGTGTGACAGGGCAGTGTGTAGTGTCAGGGCTATGGCATCATCAGTGGACCTGTTGTGGCGGTATGCAAACTGTAGAGGGTCCAGTGAGTCGGGTAGTGCAGAGCAGATGAAGTCCCTGACCAGCTTCTCGAAGCATTTGCTTACGATGGGGGTCAGGGCTACAGGTCGCCAGTCGTTCAATGAGGAGATGGTGGAGGATTTGGGTACAGGGACGATGGTGGCCATTTTGAAGCAGGCTGGGACTACAGACAGAGAGAGGGAAAGGTTGAAGATGTGCGTGAACACTCCAGCCAGCTGAGCCGTGCATGACCTGAGGACGCGGCCGGGAATCCCGTCCGGACCAGTAGCTTTGCGTGCGTTCACCTTCCTGAAGCACTTCCGCACATCCTCCTCAGACACAGTGTGCGCACTGACGTCATCCGCGGTGCGCACACTGTCCGGTCTCATGGTGTTCGCTGTGTCGAATCTAGCGTAGAATACGTTTAGATCCTCACACAGAGAGGCCGTGGTCTGCGGTGTGCTGATTTTCCCTCTAAAGTCTGTGATCGTGTTTAGTCCCTGCCACATACTCCGAGGGTTGTCAAACTGTTGTTCCACCCTGTCCCTGTACTCACGTTTGGCTGCTTTGATCGTCTTCCGGAGTTGGTAATGTGCGTGTTTGTAGTCCGATGTGTTCGCGGAGGCAAAGGCGGTGTTCCGTGCCGCGCGAACATCTCCGTTAATCCAGGGTTTTTGATTTGGGAAGGATTTGACTGTTCTGGATGGGACGACATCTTCCACGCATTTCCTGATAAATCCACAGACTGAGTCTGTGTATTCATCAATGTCTCTGGCGGCCACGTGAAACATTTCCCAGTCCGCGTGATCAAAACAGTCCCGCAGCGCAGACTCCGATTGGTCCATCCAACAGTGCACCGCCCTCCGGGTTGGAGCTTCCTGTTTCAGCTTCTGCCTGTAGGCGGGCAGGAGCAGGATGGAGCAGTGATCTGATTGGCCGAATGGGGCGCGGGGGAGTCACAGCCAGACCTATTAGACACCTTGTTACAATCCGTGGCTCAGTCAATAGCTCAGTTGGCAAGAGACTCATCAGCGTTATTACCAGCTCAGCCACCATCTTCACCAGCTCCGCCTGTACTACAAGTCCAGTCCATCCAACCGGAAAAGCACTGTTTTTCACCTGTTCATGTCAAGCAGAGAGACACACCACATAACGCAGTAGTCAGTCCGCAACAGCTGGCCAGCCCAGAGACTGTGACGCACTCCAGGGCCTCCCCAGAGGCTGGGTCCCAGCCCCCGGCTGACTCTGGACCCCTGGAGGTTAAGAAGCCAGCTGAGGACTGCATCCGGCTGTCGCTGCCTGAGCTGAGTCGATGCTCTGTGCAGCTGCAGTCTGCTTTGTGTTTGCCAGAGGCCCGTGCGCCTGCTGGTTCTGATCTGTTCCTGCCAGAGGCCCGTGCGCCTACTGGCTCTGTTCTGTGTGTTCCAGGGGCCCCGGTGCCCACTGGTCCAGAGACTGTTTTCGCTGGGGGGCCCGAGGAGCCCGTCCAGCCTCCTGTCTCGCCTGCTGGGGGGCCCGAGGAGCCCGTCCAGCCTCCTGTCTCGCCTGCTGGGGGGCCCGAGGAGCCCGTCCAGCCTCAAGACTCATCAGCTGGAGGTTCAGGAGAACCTAGCCAGCCTCCTGTCTCGTCAGCTGGGGGGCCCAAGGAGCCCGTCCAGCCCCAAGACCCATCATCGCCACCAGCTGCAGCCTCTGTGTCTCCATCCTCGCCAGCTGCGGCCTCTGTGTCTTCACCCACGCCGTCGCCTGGTCCAGCCACTGCTTCACCCACGCCTGGCCCGGCTTCAGCCTCTGCTTCTGCTTCAGTCTCGTCTGGTCCAGCCTCTGCTTCTGCTTCAGTCTCGTCTGGTCCGGCTCCAGCCTTCGTGTCTTCAGCATCGCCTGGCCCGGCTCCAGCATCCTCGTCAGCATCGCCTGGTCCGGCCTCTGCTTCAGCATCCTCATCAGCTGCCTCGTCTGGTCCAGCCTCTGCTTCGGTCTCGTCTGGTGCTGCGACGGCCACGCCACCTTCGGGTCCCAAACTGCCGCCTCGACATCGGCGGTCATCTGCCAGGCCGCTGGTGGAGCGTCATCGTCACTATGGACGACCTCCTAGACGCCGCCGTTGCTGTCCGCACGGTCGGCCGCCTGAACTGTTTCCTCGTCACCGCCGTTGCTGTCCGCACGGTCGGCCGCCTGAACGGTTTCCTCGTCGCCGCCGCTGCCGTGTGCACGGTCGGCCCCCTGAACTGCCTCCGCTCCGCCACCGCTGCCTTCCACTCGGTCGGCTTTCGGAGCTGTGTCGCCGACGTGGCCGGCCTCAGAAGATAAACTGTCCTGGACTTCTGAGCTGTGAGCCTCTGGGCCGGCCTCCTGAACTGTGTTTTGTCCTGGTACTCCAGCATGTGTGTTTTTGTTTTGGACAATTCCCTCGGTCCGCTGGAGCTTGTTTTGTTCGGTGTTGGTCCCTCCGTCCTGGGCCCCCGCCGCCCGCCCTGGGTTGGTCGTCTGTTTTTGTTTTGGGCTGTCTGGAGCCAGCCCTTGGAGGGGGGGTACTGTCATGGTCCTGGGTCGTTGACCCAGCGTTTTGTGTTTTGTGACTATTTCCCTCTGTTCTAGTTATTCTGTGTCCTCCCCCCTTGTGTCCGGTTCGGGTTCTAGATTTCCTGTTTTACTTTGTAGGTCTGTGTCTCGTTATGCCCATTAAGTTCCAGCTGTGTCCCCTCCTGTGTGCCATTTCCTCATTACCTGGTGTGTGTATTTATAGTTGGTGTCTGCCTGTGCTCCTCGTCGGCTCGTCTGCACTCATCCGTGTATTTCTGCGTATCTCTGCATTCATCTGCGTTCCATGGTGTCCTGTCTCTGCGTCCCTCTGCCCCGCACCCCCTTTGTACGGTCTCAGGTTTGCTATTTAGTTTCTCCCAGTTTAGGTTTCCGTTTGTAAAGTACTCATACCTCGTTGCCTGTTTTTTGTCACCACCACCTTTGTAAATAAAACATCACTCGTATCATCAGTTTGCTGCATCTTGGGTCCTCCTTTTCCTCCACACCACACGGCTCCCTCCGCCAGCCGTGACAAAAATACTGTATTCACACTTTAATTCCTGTTTGCAGCCAAATAACCCTTGCTCTGCACCAGCATTGTGGCAGCAATGTATTTGCAAGGATGACAGCACCAAAAAGATTACTCAGAGCATCCCTAAGTAATGACACGAAAAGTAATCCGCTGTCAGCTCGTAGCTTTGTGCAGAGTGGGAGTTTTTACAGAAGCAAAAGCTGGGAAGTTTAGAGGAAATGTTTTTTTGGGCTGTGTGCATCACAGCCCATCGTATCTCGTTCCTCAGCCCACGTCAGAGTGAATTATTTAGCATTTATTTTTGCATTAGCTGATGCACTGGTGTGTTTGGACACAAAAGAAAGCAAAATGTTAATTTGTGTATTAGACTCCACCATCTGTCACAAAATCTTGTGTACCTTTTTGGAAGATGAAAATCCCATTTAGCCGTTATCGGAGCAAATTCACTTAGTGACGCAAACTTTGTGTTTTTAACAAAAGAATAGCTGTAGTTTTGAAGTTAGCTGCTAATTGTTTTTGGTAAATACGACAGATTTTTGTCTGTCCAAACTGATTTTTGGTAATGTTACTTTTAACGGGGAAAAATGATCCCGTCTGCCGCTGTGATTGCTGGTCTGATTAAATTTACATTTGCTAAAATTTTAGTTAGTTGGTTCCAAATGAATTAACAGCAAATTCAATTGACTTTTTTATGTTACTCTAGCTTTTAATGGACTCTGTTCAATTCTATTTCATTTATAGAGCGTCAAATCACAACAACAGTCACCTCAAGCTGCTTCCTCCAGGACATATAGGAAGGAAGGGGCAACCTCCCTAACTTGCCTCCCACTCCCACATAATGATTAAATGCAGAGTGGTGTATAAACACATAGTGAGTAATGAAAGGGGAATGAAGAAGAAATACACAGTGCATCGTGGGAAGCCTAACCCTAAAAGTAAAGAGGGTGTTTGTCTCCTGAATCCCAAACTGGGAGCCTGTTCGACAGAAGAGGAGCCTGAAAGCTGAAGGCTCTGCCTCATACTCTACTTTTAAATATCCTAGAAACCACAAATAAGCCAGCAGTCTGAAAGTGAAGTGTTCTGTTGGGGTAATGTGTTCTATGAGGTAGAGTGCACTCCAATTCATCTGGCAGATTTAGTAAATGTAGCGATGACATAACCCCAATAACTACCTCCCACCACCACCATAAGTTGTATACCCAACCAGTCACTGGTTGAAGGGTACATACAATTTCACTCAGCTGAGGTTTCATTCAACTTTGCCTTCAACAGAGCCTACTCACTACTATCCCATTGAAGCTCTCAGGCTTGGTGGCTGTCCCACATGATTATGGTAATCGCAGCTGTACTTTAGTATTAATGCAGTCGTGATTTATTGATGTTAAAATGCTATTTGTGGCCCCTTTAAGTCTTGATCCTTTGATGTCCTTTGACATTTTGAAAACACTTGGACATGGGGTGTGTTATGTAACGTTTATCACTCACTCCCTGTTGGAACCAATTAATATAAAGCAGTAGAAATACTAAAATATAAATTAACTTTGTGTCCACAAAATCTGCATGGATTATTCATTAACCCCACCAGGGAGATTACAGCTGATTTTCAGCAATGCTTGTAGCTGTCAGGGCTGCTAGCTGTGGATTTTTGACACTTAAGCACACATGGGTCAGAGAGCATCCTGCTGCTTAAACAACAGCACGTAACACACACAACATCAGCATCTAAAGTATTTGGCAATCCCAGGGCCGGCTCATCTTTTTTTACAAGGTACTCACACTATCTGACGAACTGAAGAAGTATGTGATCCCCAGGGCTATGCGCGGACCAAAAGGAGCACTGGCATGGAACAACAATGTCAGCATATTCAGACGCAGGAGGTCCAACAGGGAGGAACCATGAAAACTTTGCTGGCTGTCCAGTGCTTACAGAGCTTCAGGAAATCTGGGAGCATGGGGCTTGTGTTTTATTCATGGCGCAGAAAACATAAAAAGGATAGCTAACAAAAATCCTACATCGAGGTAATTTGAGGAAGCGAAAGAAAGAAAACTGCAACATATAAAGTAAATAAGGGAAGGGGAGTCGGGGAATCTGAGAAGGAAGTGATGAATACGCAGCAAATTAAAGAGTATACAGAGTATAATGAGGGAGCTGTTACATACAAAGCATGGATGGAGGAATAAAGAGAAGAAATGTTAATAGAAAGAGTCTTTAGGTGATTCTAAATCAGTTTCCCCTCCAGGAACCTGAGTATGTTGGACTTTTATAGGGGCTTTTGTTCTTTTGTTCTAGAGTTTATTCCAAAAACAACTGCCTGTTTTGAGATGAATTATTTGTCAGAAAAAACAAAAACAAAGCCTAAATATTTTCACAACTTCTCCTGATCATCTCTCATCTTCCTCTAAGGGAGGAATAAATGTATGGCACAGAACACAAAAGCCTACACAGTATGAAGAATTAAACGTTATTCTAATATGATCACCAGTGCTTTACAACCACAATCAATCTACAAAGAAAGTACACGAATCTTCCGTGACATTATTAACCTATGAACTGACAGACTATTATCCTTATCCCATCACCATAATGCCAGTTTGCATTTTGTGTAATCTTGTTGTCTTCAATTGGAAATACATTACCTTCAAGCATTTAGAAATACGCCAGCAAGCCAGATATACATGATTGGGGTCAGGACCCCCCAGAAATAATCTGCTCTTGGCATTTCTATTTTAAACGCAGATTAATCAGACAAGAGTTCAGGGTGCCGACTGGGAGGCAGAAAACTCTGGACTATTTTTGCAGTATGGAAATAGCTGGGAAGGGGGGAAGTTTGTAATTTGGTTTGGATTGCTTTTTAGGACTGACTGAAGCCTATAAGTCTGGTGTTAAGTATTTGGTCCATCCTCTGAAGCTCACACTTTTCTTAGCTTTGCACTGCATGATTGGCATCAATATTATACCTACATGTTTATAATGCTAATAATCAATGTTGGCTTCAGTATTACAAGCCTGTAGCTATTTAAGGCTGCACATCTGCAGTATACATTCATGGCAGAATCCCAGATTTTTAAACAGATATAACAACTATATTTATATACATAGTTCCCGCTCCTAAAATATAGATATATGGAAGCCAATTACAAATGTAATTTATGTCTGGATATAAACTTATGAGAAACTGTTTATTAAAGTATAATATTTAAGAATGTTAAATTCAAAACCCACTTCTAAACTGCAGGTTTATACACAATCAAAATAAGAATTATTTTAAAATCTGCATTTACATGTATCCAACTTGGAGTCTACTCAAACACCAGGTAACTCCTGTTAACACGGGATCATTATTTGCTCCCTAACTAATGAGGCCATTTAAGTCTTTGGGAACATTCTGCATGTTCCCTTATTTCTCAAAGGGTCTCTACAGTGAATGTATCCACATGTTTGATTTGGCACAGATTTTATACCATATTTTTTCAGGGGGGGTTGTGACCCCCAGAAGCAGTAATTCGTGTGTTCGAGTGTAAGATGAATGTGTGAACCACTATTATGAATCATCACAATACAGTTACAGAATACTAGCAAGTCATTTTTAATGCTCTACCCGCTGTGTTATGTCCATCGTCAACCGATTTTATTTATCGTACATTTCATAGCCGATGTGTAACTGATTTTAGTATAATGAGTCATAAATTTATACATACATGGGAGCCTTCTGAGCTTTATATGGGTAGGAGGCCTCAGCTTATCAGGATCAGACTGTGACAGTAATGACACCCCAATGATCTCTATAAACAATGTAGTGATAAAAATCAAATTAGGTGGACAGAGAACACATGGACACTGATGGTGGAGGTTGATATTTTTAGTAGATGGAAATTTCTATGATGTACTGCTGTTAATACTCCAGTGTGTGTGTGTGTGTTCATGTTACTTTATGTGTCTAGAGCAAGGAAGCAAATTAAACTTAATTGAGTCGTCTGCAGGGTGCACCTCTCGACAAGCAGAATGTTGTAAAATTTGTTTCTGCTGAGGAAACGACAGCTAAACTTTGATCTGATGCGAGCGAGATTTGAGTAACTGCTACCTGCTGGTACATGACAAATAAAATTCTCCTTCCAAGTTTTCCACTGACTCTAAAAACGCTCCCCGTCTCTATTGCTGTTTCTTTTTCCTCTAGGTCTCAGAGTGCTTAATGCCATTAACTCCTTCACTGACATAAACCAGTCACCGAGGAGCCTCTTTCACATCACTCTTTCATCTCCCTGCTGTCACCGAGAAGCTCCTTCCACTTTTTTACCCCTGCTGATTATGGAGAATCTCAGTGAACTCCAAAATCCTTTGCTGGACAAAAACAGTAAACACATGATCAATGGTTACGGAGGAGAATTCCCCAACAATCATTATCAGGAAAACATTATAAACTACTTTGCTGGAGGAGGAGGAGGTGGAGGAGGTGAAGGTGGAGGAGGAGGAAAAGTGAGTAATGGCAATGCAGTGAGCGGAAGTTACAATACCAACGGGAAGGTGAAATCCCAGCAGTTTTTGGATGCCACCTCGCTACATCTGGCAGTAGAAGCCTTCTACAGACCCAATTTCATCCTATACAAGGAGGACAGTGGCAGCATTAAGGCTAAGGAATACAGAAATGAGTGCTGTGAGACCACCTTCACTGAGAAAAAGGCAAAGGAGGTGTCCAACACAACAGGGGCAGACACGCCCAGCACGGAAGAACCCCAGACGAAGCTGCTGGAGGACGGCGAACACATCAAGATCCAAACGGTTTCCTATGAGGTGGAGGAGGAGGAGTATGTGGAATATGAGGTAAGGGCAAAAAATGCATTCAGCATGGAAAGACAATGCATGATAGAAAGCTTGCATTATTTTAGATACTTTTTAAAATTTGCTCTGTTCTTAACAAAAAGCACGTAGAACTAAAATTAAAATAGAAGAATCCAAAAGTAATAAAAAAATGAACTTGTTTAGCGCCTTTCAAGAAACCCAAGGGTGCTTTACATGCTTTACAAAAGTATATAAGTAAACAAAAAGGCTGGAGGGTGAAAGCTTTGTTGAAGAGATTATTTTTGAGAGGTTCCTTAAGAGTTCAGTGTGGGGTGTTTCAAAGTTCAGATTACAGAGAGTTCCAGAGGGTGGGGCCTGCCACACTGAAGGCTCTGTCCCCAGAGGTGTGGAGGGTGGTGCGTGGGACAAAAGCAGGCCCATTGCATTAGAGACTGTTTGTATGGGTGCAGCAGGTCAGATAGGTACCGAAGGACCAGAATGTTGAGGGATTTGTAAGTGAATTGTACCGAATAGTACCATATATATAATATTTTAATATACATATAAATTTCAGTTCAGTCATTCATAGACGCATGTGCAGTTTCGTAGGAAAAACCCAAAGCAGGCAGCTAATGTGGGTGTGCATGTGTTTCTGTTAATTGACAGCAAGCTTGCTTGTATTCCTGTGGTAGATCTGCATTTATATCATCACACCAAAGGATTGAGCTTAGCTCCTGGATCAGTCTGCCATTTTTGCTAAACACAAATCCATTTGATCCACTGACCTTGGCCTCAATTCCCAACTCTTGTAAAATTCATCGTTAGATAATAATAAATCACCCATGTCTGCCTCACACAGGAATATTAGGTACCACAGCTTTAGCCACAGTATTTTCACTCTCAACCGACATGACCAATAGCACAAAGCACTCCAAAGGATTTAGGGGATTGGACTGGTGGAATAGGGTGTTAAGAGTCGACCAGTGTCCTGCAACGCTTAATGGACTGGCTGCCACACACCTGAGTCCACTAGAATGAACCTGGACTGCAGTGATAAACATGCAGCTGCAGAAATGCTGCATGAAATGGGTATATATAGCTCATAGAAATAGAAGCTGGGGAAGGGAGGAATGTAAATGATTAACTGAGCTCATCCTGGCAAGATGAGCTGAGGAAAAAATTTGATGTGCAAATGTCAAGAGCAAATAAAATCCAGATTTTCTGATGTGAAGGTTTATTCCATTGTAGTTGTAGATTTGCACACAAAATAAGAGCGAATACATGAGTTACAATTCTTACTGAATTCACACAAAGTCTCTATTCATAGACTTCTAGAGGTTCCTTTTAACCCACTCAAAGGTTAAGCGAACACATTACCATATAGTTCATATTTTTCCACACACTTCCTGTTTAAAAATGAACAAGTGCTTAAAAAAGCATCATCAGGCCCCACAGCCAGATTTGAGATGTAAAAGAGGCAAATACACAGTGGGACTCATTATGTAGCCTCCCAACAGGAGATCATTGACACCACAAAGTGTGTGGTGTCTCTACCACCAGGCCCACAGTCTGACACAATGTGCAGAAGGAAGACTAGAAAGCCCCTACACTGACATGCAAAAACTCGTCTGTGTCTACCATTCGAAACACTGCCATACAGGATGTATTTGCAATGTAACTAGCAAACAGCTACCAATCAATAGCATATTGATTTGTTCTCTCATGCAAAAAAAAATACACATCAGTAACTTGCACAGAATGCAAGTTACTAGTTTTTGTATTCTTCACTGCCTTTGCTAGCACTCTGCTATAGTTTTTATGTACTTTTATTCCAAACAGTAACCTGAAAGTCACAGCAGGACTGTGGCTATGGACAATAAAAAACACATGGATTTAGCTTATAGGTTGTAAAAATAGATCCAATATCAAAGTGCCTTATAACTTAATTCTGTCTAAAGGCCTTAAAATGGGAATGGGTCTATGGAACGTATATAGGAAAACCGCTTTTTGACTTGACCTTTATATAAACACCCTCTCTCTAAATTTCTTACTTACTTTATTGGCTTAGTCAAATTTGGGTCACACTGAATTAAAACAAATTGAGCCTATTTTGCAAGTCTCGGTCTTAGTGTGTTTCAAAATGAACGACTATCTGTGGTAGGAAATTGTATGCTTATTGGCTAACAACTTGCCAGTATCAAGTTGTTAGCTCGTGAGCATGCAGTTTTCAGTCAGACTAGGGCCTCCTCGTCATGTAATTTCTTTTCATTGTTTCCAACCAAGATGATGATGGCAGAAACTCCCATATTGAGGCTCCAAAACCGATGGGTAATATCACAGCACCTATACCCACCTTTTATACAGTCTATGATTTTGACTCCCATATAACAGCCCATATAAATCCCATATAAAAGTTTGTTCTTTAGAGATCGTAGCAGAAACTCAACAGGGTGCCTTTAATGACCCACCTGAAACTGAAAATCCTAAATCCTAAATGTGAAGAGGTACTAGATTATTTTGTGTAGCACATGTGGACTTTTAAGGCATATTGTGAAATATGAAAAATACAGTTTGCCTAATGTAACACAATTTTATTTGTTTAAAGCATAACATGGGTGCCAATTTGTGTGACACTCTGCAAGCGCTGCCATATATTACCATCCTTTGTTTTAGGCACTAGGTCTTACATGACCAATGCTCAACTGATCCAAAATCCAGCCTCGTTTCCTTTCACAATGTAATTACAAAGAAGAAGAAGTTTTCCTTTTCCTTTTTTTTTTGTTTACTCCACATTGACTTTTTGAAGTTTTTAATCCTTTTATCTAGTCTGCTTCTCTTTATTTGCAGCTCCTCCTTAGTGAGTTGTATTGATTTAATAAAGGGATCAGTAAGGTGTAATGGTTTTTGCCTGACTCAGCTGAATAGAGCAATGAGAAAAGAGTTTTTCTCTATGGTTTCTTTCTTTCTTTTAGAACCATTGGTATTGCTTAACCAAAACTACTTCTTTTGCGATGTCTAATCCATAATCATCATTATTCCTGTAACCAGGAATGATACCACCAGTGTAAAAAGCATATTATCTATAAAGTTTCTGAATTACTAAAACTAATAACTAGAAAGCTAATCAACCAAACTCAGCAACAAAAAAATTTGCAGGCTTATAGAACAGCAAACATTGAAGTGCAGTGCTTCCGACTACATAATGTGATCTATGTCTGCTTGAAGCATGATTCTGGTGATTAGAGTTATGGTATTTTTGTCAGCTTGGTTAAGATTTGGACAAAAGCCTTTTTACTGGTGCGCTGGACCTTAATACTACTGTATGTGCCGGTTTTATATAAAGACAGAAATATGAATGCAAATTCTTTAGATCAAATATATAAAGCCCATTCGCTTAGAATCACTTATAAACAGACCTTTGCAGCGTTTCAGGCAGGCACAGTGTTAGCATTAGTCACAAACCCCATTCCTGGCCAGTTGGGCCCATCCAAAAACATGCTTTATAAATCAGGCAGTCTTCATTTACACAGAAAGCTGTTGGGGTCATAATTTGTGTCATTCTCTCTGCTGCCATTTTAATATCACCACCTGCCGTTTCTCTTCATTTCTCTTAATTGGATGCCATTTTGAAAAGGCTGTTAACCTGATCCACCCAATCCCAAAAGAACTAGTATAGCAGCTGATATCCTCATAGATCTTCTCACCTTTTTGGCATCATTTAAATTAGTATGAACTTTATCTGGACTGCTAGTCATTTCCTTCACTTCCCATTTCAATCAAATGAGTTGAGATTTGCTCTTGTTGGACTTTTTTTATTAACCAATGTAAAATGATCCAATTTGGCAGTCCAGCTATGGGTTATTCTTAACAATTAGAAACTTACTTGTTCACTGTCATCTAATAATCATAATGGGTTTAAAAAATATATAAAGAAACTCAAAGTTCCTGATCTCAAAATTGAAGCTGATGTGAAAGTGTAATAAACCAGCTTTTTGATTCCTATTGTAACAGACTACAAAAAAGTAACCATGTGAGTTAATGGTCATTTTCAATTGTGTATGATATTTATTTTGTAAACTGTTTCCATTTTTAAAATAGACAGCAGACTACCGTGTGTATGTTCACTGTCTGCTAAGGTTCTACCTTGGAACCATAACTCACTCATGATGTGCAATTTCAAGAAATGTGATGATGTGATGTTACCTTGGCTATATCCTTTTCTTAATACACAGTGTTTATAGTATGTAGAATCACAAAATACATTTAAAAGTCTAAATTTTGATATATAATTTTTTAATCATATAATCCGTATCTGCATTGTGAATCGATACATCACTCATGCTAAATAGATTTATCCCTTAATTGAGTGAAAAACTCATTTATAGGGTTCTCTTACGTTCCCTATAGTAAACCCCAGATTGTCATGAAAGGTATTTGCCTTACCCATTACACTACACAGCCAGCTGTCCTTGCCCGCATCGCCCTTATTAAAAGCCTGGTGCCATCACATGTTTTAAACGTCTGGCGCTGCTTATAGTATTAAACGCCTGGCACCAATTACAATGGAATTTAAAATGGCAGGTGGCATTAGTACTGTAGTTTTATTCTGCTTGTTCTCTGCTTACCACATTGCCCCTACATTGGTAGCAGTTTGGCAGCTTTGGTTAATTCACTTTGTGTTCCTGACCTCGTGTTGTTGTGACGCACAGTAATGCAGACAGGGAGCATTCTTTTTTCAGCGTGGATATTGCTGTTTTTGATGGTTGCAAACAATTTCATGGTCCATTACCACAATCACCTGAACTGGATTTGGCGTAGAATGGGATTTTTCATAACAACTATATATCTGTATTAAATTTGGTCTTTTCCAAAATGTATATAGCCCTCCATCCCACACTCCCTCAATTTAGTTCTCTCTTCTATGTGAGTGTTGAGTGGTTAAGGATGACTTGTGTTGTGAAGTCACACAAGTCATGACGAACTGAACCTCAGGTTGTTTAAATATCTTCAGTTCAGCTTTTGTACACTTAAGTGAATATTGCTGCTGATGGATGCTTGCATGAATTCAAACAGTGCACTTTCCACTACAGATAACTTAACTCTCATATTCCCTCTGTCAGTGTGTAGTCATGTTAGATCTGATATATTGCCTACCTTAACCCTTGTGTGGTGTTCGTATTTTTGTTACTCAGCCAGTGTTCATGGGTCTGGTGGACCCGCTAGAGTTTTGGCTTTCCAAATTAACACTATCAAACAATTTTATGTTAAATTACTCAACAGATGTTTACTTCATCCCAATTACAAGACATATGAACAGCAAACATGGTTAATTTTTTCCCTTTACCTTTGTTAGATCACATTTATGAATTAATGTGCTTCTCGTTTTTCTTTTATATAAAATGTTATAAATAAATCAGTTATAATCAAGTGGAGTGAGTGGAAAGACACAACACATTTACACGTGAAAAAATAATTAATTGTTTAATTTTTCTTTTGAAAAAAACTGAACACGGGTCTCACAGACCCGAACACCATACAAGGGTTAAATGGTAGTTCAGTCACAAGATGTTAGTCACAAGCTCCTTTCTATCCAACCATTTAAGGCTCGAAGCTGTCTCACCCAATTAACACACTTTATACCTGAGGTGGCATTCATACTGCCTGAGCTGTGCTCACCAAATTGTTCTTATATTGTCCCACTTCAGATCTGTAAGTTCCCGAATTCCTTAGTCTTTTCTTGCAATAACAAAAGTTTCTTTGTTCATAATATATACATTTAACTGTATAAGTCTCTTATGGTCCCAGGGACAGTGCGTGCCATGCCTACTCAGATTGTTCCAGAGAAAAACTCCAAGTCATAGCCAAATTCAAATGTGTGCTGTAGTAAATCTGTCTCCTGCCTGACTTCTCAGTCCTTGTCGAACTGAGTGCACATGCCAGAGCTTCATTTCCACTCCATCAGTTATCCACTGGATATAGAAACGCCCTAAAACATTCAATTAATACTTGTGCCTGCTTCACCTCTCATTAAACCTGTCAATGAGAAGAAGTACAGTTTAACTAATTGTATGTCATTGCTGAGCGTCTACAACAGCAGAACGGCTGTCTTTATACACTACAGCTACACAGATGTGGTTACTTATAAGGCTTCTACCACAAATGTATCACATTACTCCAGCAGTATTTGAATCTTGATTATGAAACACAGAAGGGTAATGAAATAGTTTTTTATACCTCTCATATTGTAACAAATTCCACAGAATATAGTGCATTAAAATGAATAAAATACAAATAAATAATATTAGGGTTTAAATCGGAAGAAGTTCATCGCTCATTAAAAGCAGAATTAAGTGAGCTTTGAGTTGATGAATAATTAAAAGTCTAAATTAGTGTTTTCCCAAACCTTTGGAGCCACGGCATATATTTCACATCAGAAAAATCATGCGGCGCACCACCAAACAAAAATGTCACAAAAAGCATATTGATCATTTTTCCCCGTGCCCCAGGTATAGCGGGATTGGCTCGGTTTGTCCGTAGTATACATTTTTTGCTTTCTTCTGACCACTACTCATGCTAGGGCCTTCATCTGTGTCAGAATTTTCTCCAGGACATAATAATGGATTGGATTTATATAGCGCTTTTCAAGGCACCCAAAGCGCTTTACAATGCCACTATTCATTCACTCTCACATTCACACACTGGTGGAGGCAAGCTACGGTTGTAGCCACAGCTGCCCTGGGGCAGACTGACAGAAGCGAGGCTGCCATATCGCGCCATCGGCCCCTCTGGCCATCACCAGTGCCCAAGGACACAACGACCAGGACAGAGAGCCCGGGGATTGAACCGGCGACCTTCCGATTACAGATGCAACCC
This sequence comes from Aulonocara stuartgranti, assembly GCF_965226115.1. Classification (NCBI taxonomy): domain Eukaryota; kingdom Metazoa; phylum Chordata; class Actinopteri; order Cichliformes; family Cichlidae; genus Aulonocara; species Aulonocara stuartgranti. Next base: position 5,922,559 of record NC_138951.1, on the reverse strand, counting down.
CCTGAGTCACGGTCGCCCCGACATATCTTCCTTTAATTTTTAATTCCCAATATACTATATATCATGAAATCTCTCAGGGCTATGCAAACACATATATATTTTCATAAATTATAATATGCATAGGGTGGCTCCACTCAAGTTGGTTGGATTCCTTTCTTGGACATTTCAAGATCACATTACTGAGAAAATCTTTTAATCAGGTTTCAGGTTTTAATCAGGTTTACCCCCCCCCCCCCCCCCCCCCCCCTTTTTTTTTTTTTTTTACTTAATGAATGAACAGCTTAGCCAGTACAGTATGCTCATGTTACTTTTCCTTTATTTTGCTGATTATGTGTGTATATGTGTGTGTGTTTAAATTACAAAAAAGATAGATAAAAAGAGAGAACTACTGCAGTGGAAAGAAGTATTTTATTTTTAAAAGGGTGGGCCTGAAAAGAGTTATTATATAAAGCACAAACTCTCCAATGATCAAAGTGCATGAGTAAATTGCAGATAGCCTCTGAGGAGAATCAGTAAAGTAGAATAGCAATTAGAAGTAAAGCAGCTCTTAATGATATTACTGGAGAAACTGAAATCTCAGTATGATTCAAAGTACCATTTGTCTTTTTTAAACACTTTTAGAGCTCAGTAACATCTCAAGTGTAAAAAAAACCCCAATAATTTATTCAAAACACTAAAACATCAAATGATTAACTTTTGTTTACTAACACTTACATTCCTTTTTACAAAACGCATCCTCTGTCCAAAAGCCCCTTTTAAGTCTTACATCTCCCATTAGAGTACTTTATTAGTTTTTCCCCTTTATTAGTTTTATTTTATTTTGAGTGCAATATTAAAAAGCAGAGCAGTTTGTAAGCAGAACATTTGCTGAATAGAAGCAGCATAATGGCATGCACCAGAATTATTGAATCGGTCCCAGCTGCAAGGTCACAGTTCTGCATTGTGACCTCCATGTAGAACATGAAAGGTGAGAGTTTTGCCTTCAGAAAACACTTTACGTGTTCGAGGTGTCTGTTCCAGACAACTGAGGCAACCTCACCTGCCTTCTCTTTTCAGCATCAACCACAGGAGGGCTACCAAATGAAGCCCTCTTTCTCTGCCTTGCTCCTGGTCTCACTTTTGTGAGGTGGGAACATACAGTCAGCTTGATTTGAAAGAGCTCCTGTGTTTTAGGCACTGATTTTTCCAAAATTATGCAAAAGGCATGCCTGCTCAGATCCCAGCTGTAGTCACTAATCTTGAATGCCAATAAAGTATGTCACACGAGAGGTAAACTATTTATCTATTTGTTTATTCTTTTTTAATTTATGCTGTTAGACGATGTCATTATCATGTCACGGTGACTGATACAGGCCGTCAAGATGCCAGTGCTCATATTACAACAGTTGGCAAGTTACTGCTCTGCTTTATTATTTAGTTGTGTGACAATATAATCAAGTTAAAGGTGACGGTTTTGGTGTGCAGAGTCTGAGTAGGGGGACAGTGTAACTGATGTTTTTCTAACTGAAACCAAAAAAAAGAGGGAAGAAAATGCATTTAGAGCATTTTTTTCACTGCAAGTCAGGGTTGAGAGAGAATCCTCTGCAAAAAATAAATAAATACATTTGAGTGGGAGGTGCAACCTTTGAATTTGGTGGTGAAAGATGTTTTTTCAGGTAAGCTCTACACAGGGGCAGGTAGAGACCTGGTGGATAGGTCTTGAAGAGAGTGCATCAATCAAATAAGTGCTTGCAGGAAGCATGATGTGGCAGGACAAAATACACCAAGGCCACGGTACTACCTGAAATCACTCATCCCGTGATAGTGGTGGTGGTATCAAATTGAGAAGACGGGTGGAGTTAATGAACCAGCAGAAACTGATTTGCCTTGATCATAACCCGTTCCCATTACTTACCATTTCACACATCAGTATCTGGGTTTTTAGATGGCAAATACTTCAGTATAATGAAATGACACTTAATCATAACATGATTGCTAAACATTGTAGTAGGGTGATTTAGTAGGTATTATGGCTGTGGTTTAATTTCATTTTTGACTGGGCCCCAGAGGTCTGTAAGTGTCCAACTGACTACTTATAGGCCAAATAATTGGGGCAGTTTTTAACTTATACATTAAAACTGTTCTTATACTTAAGCTGCAAACACTAATTTAGCTTTGTACAAGTCAGTTTATACTGTTGGCTGAGTTAAAACTAAAGAAGTTTAAAATTAAAAGAGAAGAATTAAAATATGTTGTCTTATTACCGTTTTGTTTCTTCAGCTGTCATCCTCCCATATCCCATCGTCTCTCTTTCACTGTCCACAAAGCATCAGCAGCTCTGCACAGAAGTACAGAGAGCTGCAATGTCAATGTTCAACTGTCCTGTTAATACCCCTCCCCCCAAGGTCCTAAATTTCACGCTAAAACCCTGATACTAGTGTAACGATTATGTGTGTACTATACATATATAGAATCAGGGATGAACAGGCTTAACGTGTTACTGGCGTTGACATACTGGAATATGGGTGTTCTTTAAATCATTTGAGTAAATGCGTCTCTGTCACAGCAGCAGCATTATGCTAGTGTATGTTGTTTGTAGTTATATCACATATTGTTAATTTGAGAAAAACCTCTGACCCTCGCTGGTAAACATACTTACATGGTGTTAATGATATGAACAGTTCCATTATAAGTGCTATATTTATGACTCCCTTAAAGCATGGAATGTGCTTTGAGAAGCTACATACTCAGAAATATAACAGGAAAAGAAAAACGCCTGGTGGGCTTTCCTAGAATGGGAGGACTTCACCAGCACAGTGTTAATGGAAGAGGAGAATAAATGACAGCAATGAATACTACCAAAACTTGAGTTTGAAAATGGCTGCACCATCTGTTGCATGTTCTTCAGCGTACAGAATTTGCATTCATCAGTGCATATCATATTCAGTGGCAACATTTCATTAAATCATTAAATCCTGTCTTTCTTCAGCTTTTCCAATTGAGATATTGTAATTTTAAAACCCTAAGCCTTGAAGAGAAATCCAGAGAAAGAAATACAATAATTGACCTCTGTTGCCTTTCTGAATTTTAAATCAGACCAGTTTGATTCAAAAGGTTATCAATTCTGTCTAAATCTGTGGGAATATTAGTGCCTATGGCTTAATTAAATCCAAAATGTAGTCATTCTTCAGTTCACTGCACGCACATTGTTCTTCCTCTGAAAGGTCTAACCATTATGACAATGTTTCATGTATTCTAGTGAAATCTTTCAGACATTTCTTTGTGGCAGAAAATGACAGACCAATCTCTTGAGTCATTCCCAATTCAGCAAAATGAAAGTGTTCTCTTTTCAAACTAAAGATATTTATTTCTCAGCTTGGAAAATCTTTCTGATCTATCGAAATCTTCTGGTTCCAAAAACTTGATTGAACATTGTAACTTTCCAGAGTCTGTGAGTCACTGCTTCCATTGGCCGAGAATAACTCAAAAATGTGGTCATGATAAGCAGAAACCTTATCCTTCATTAAAGATTGTTTTTTTTCTCCTTTGATGTTATATTCATTTGGAATGTCAGTAATTTACACTAATTCCATATTAAGTTTTTCTTCAATGTTAATTTATAAAAAGATTTAGGAATGCTCATTTATGTGTATTTATTAAGTCGCTCTGCTCTTGGCTGCCTTTTTACATCATTTAAAGAATGAATCAAATCTCGTGCCAAAACTACTTTTGAAATAGTAGCTCAGAATTTCTCCTTAAAATTGCAAAAGAGTTCTGACAGATTGCCACTTTGTGTGTGATAACATGCATGATTAGTATATTTGAAGTTGTAAAGAGTCCAGATAGGTATGAAAGGCACCACTGCAAAGGCAGCGGATTTTTCCATTCTATTTAATAGGACACTAAAGTCCTCCTCCAACCACATGGACACATTTTGTTGGAGGAGTATTAATAGCAACATCATAAGTCCTTGGGTGATTATTAAACGGAAAAGTATGGCAGTGATGTTCTGTCTAATGCAATACTAAGTCACACACAAACAAAACATGCCAACCAAACTCTGTTTGCATTCTGACAATCTTTGCTTCCTGGGATCGTGTGGTATTAAAATGGGATATCAGTTTGAGTCACTGCATTTCATTAATTGTTTGGCATGGCCTTGCTCTCTTCCACTCAGCATGCATTAATACATGGCCCTATATATTATACAAATGATCACTTGGAAAGCCACAGGGTTAGTTCCACAGGAATTATAAAATTAAGCAAACTTGGCCTTGAGGGAGTGTGAATAATGACATATTTTTAAAGTTGCAGAATTTTATATAAGGAATTATTTTTTATAGATCTTTTAGTTACATAAACCTTTGTTTTTCTATTAGTATTTTCCTACCTGATGATTATGGAAAACATTTCCACTGCACTTTGAGCTAATACAACTTAGAAACCAACTTTAATGAACTGTGTGACTACAGGTTTGTTTGTGCCTCCTCCACCTGAATTATCTCCTAATATGACAGTGTTTTACCAAAACCCTGAGTCTGCCTCGAACCTAATCATAAATACGTCAAATGAGGTTGTTGTAGAGACACAAACAGCCTTTTTAGTTGTTTATTTAATCTTAAAGATCATTTTTCTTTTTTATTTACCCATAGCCACTGTTTAGACAAAGGAGCACACCAATTTGGGTTCTAAGAATAGGCAGAGGAAAAAGCATTAATGATGGTCATCATAGTGATTCAAGTGCATGTTTGCACAGTCTCTACCCAGAACAGGAGTGGGAGTCAGTAAGCAGCAGCAGGCATAATTGGTCATCCTAAATGAGGATAATATGATATGTGGCTTTCACTGTTAATTACAGAATAAGGAGTAAAAGACTCTCCTTATTTTTGGTTCTGAATAAGATTCCTGAAAGAGAAACGAAGTAGCACAGATTTTCTCTCTGCCAGACGTCACTGTTGTAACTTTAATCCTTGCCTGAATAGCAACGTGAATAATGAGAAAGATGCTTTTGCAATGAGTTTCGAGTAATATCAGCCCTTCGGGAGTGATTACATGTTGCAATCCCTGAGCAGTTTTTTCCCTCTTTCTTTCTTTCTTTCTTTCTTTCTTTCTTTCTTTCTTTCTTTCTTTCTTTCTTTCTTTCATTTATTTATTTATTTATTTATTTATTTTTATGGGCAGACATGTAATGATTAGTCTGTTAGATTTAGGGGTTTTTCTTCCTCACAAAATGAGCAATATGTAGAATTTGTGGCTAGTTATAATACCAAGAGGGTGTTCTGATTTATATCCCATCTGTCCCTCTCCATTACTGTGGCAGGTCTGACTTGACACCTTTTCAATGGATGTGAATATGTAATACAGTCATGCCAAATCACGTATTACACAGCTAAAGGCACCAGCGAATCAATTACCTGCTAAATTATAGATGCAAGCTTTTTTACTGTTAATGCAGCTACCGTCTCAGTTGGGGTGACGGTGCTCTCATCCCAACTTGCAGGAATGTGTTTTGGATGTTCTATATTCTGAAGCTACTTAGATTAGTTAAGACAGCCCTATCCTTTGAGTTTTTTCAGGAGTTTCTTTCATTTGCATAATGTAGGAACACAGTGTGCTCCTGTTTGCTGAAATATTATTAGTTGCAACTTTGTATAAACCATATAAGTTGCATTAGTATTGCAACTTATATGATTTATACAAAGTTCATGATCCATGATTCTGTATGTTTTTTTTAATTTGTTTGTTTTTTATTTTGATCATTTTACCTTGTCATAGAGTTTTTTCATTTTTCTTTATGCTATGTATGCCTTTTTTTTTTCATAGTGGAGAAGTGATGGGAATGAATGGTAGTACTATATGGGGAGCAACACACAGCAAAAGTCCTTGGATTGACCAGTCAGATTCATGATTCATGAAACCCTACAACTGCACCTTTAAAAAGTGTTTCAAAAAAGATAAAATCCAACTTGTACTGGGGTCCCACAAAACAAGAATTTGTTATTTTTGTCAGATTTAATCACCAATTTCTGTGCTCAACAGCACAGTTTTGCTTATGCATTTCAACCTGTTTACACAACCTGATGTGAATGCTAAGCATGATGTGTAGTGTTTCCCTCTTGCAGCCTCATTACACGATCCTAAATTGCACACCTGTCAACAAGAAGCAACGGGGCAACGAAAAGGAAAAATAACAAATATTTTGTTCATTAATCCAACACTGCAAGTACATCCCCTTATAACTGCAATACATGTTTGGGAGAACGACATCATGAAAAGCTCTTAATACTGAATATGCCTCTCACATACAGGAGTGTCGTCGACCCAGAGTTTGTGCACTCAGGTACTGTGTAAATCTTACTAATCATATGGTAAAGATTATATTATTTTTTACTTGGTGTTTCTTCTGTTATTCCTCTGAAACCCCTAAAACCACACATCTAGGGCATCTTTTTTTACTAGCTAAATGGGGATCTGACTGTGAGAACAAGGGATGGTGAGCACTCATGGTAGCAAATTGTATCTGCACCCTAAATCATACTTTTTTTCACTCTAAATGGAACCACAAGTTACAGAATAAACATTGTGCTGTATTGATAGACTATAAACTAACATCTGAGAAAATATGGTTATTAGGAAAAATTTTACTGAGGTCATATATCGAATGTGATGAGGCTTTTTTTTTTTTAAATAACCAGAGCAGTGTTGCTCTGTTAGTTAGAAGAAAATGCAAATTTAGACATTACATTAAATTAAATTTGATACTTTATGCCATTTTCAGAAGCATAGGAGTGAAAAAATGATTGTGATTAGAACAGTGCAAACAATAACCCCAATGACAACACTATTTTTTTAGGTTGTCTGATGTGGTGAAAAATAAAGAAAAATACAGTTGCGAAACTGTATGGTGTTTGTATGCCAGATATTTGATTTGATAAGTAGTTGGTAATGTAGGCTAGCATTCTTTCTGTCTAGTTGCTGGGACGTTAAGAGAAACATAACTGTTTTTGGTGTTATCCTGTTAAATTAACTCTGTGGATGGACCTGCATGGTTGAACTGGCACAGATTTTATGTCTGATGCCCTTCCTAACGCATTGCATTTATCTTGATACCAGCATTAGCTGTATGCTAGCTTATGATGCGCTGAGGCTGGGTTTGTTATCCATCTGGGAATTTCTGATAGTTAAATGGTTAATGGTAATGGGTACACTGGCCAGGTTAATAGTTACATTAAATATTTAATATGCCAATGCTGCTGAAATGAGTGCTTAACTGACCTTGAAGTTCATTGTTCTATTGTTGCTGTTTGTGTTCAGCTGCTAGCGAGGTGAGGGGCTGTGTGCCTACCTGACTGTAAAGTTGAGTGTCAGCTAGAGGTGAAGACACAACAGAGTACCACCAAATGTGCATGTGGTTGTTATGGCAATACCCCATAATATCATTTCTATGTGATACCTGCTACTCAGTCTGTGGCTCTTTTGTCAAACTCCAAGACCAGAGTATTGTTTCTGTGCAGCCACTCCCCTCATAGTTTCATAAATGGTTGTTTTGATTTCTGTGAAGAAGATGCTTTCATAAATCATTGAGTGATGCCACTGACTAGCCAATCCGTGGCATGCAGTCTGCTGATGTCACATTTTTGGATCGCCTCAGATAGCTTGAAACCCCGGTCGAGTAGGTATTAAAAAAAAAAACCTGGTACCAGGTACTATGACCTAATGGAAATCCCTAAAAACCATTTCGAGCTGTGCCGAGGTGACCGGAGTAGGTACTAATGGAAAAAGGTCATTACGGTTGTTAATATAATACAATAGTGCTTTTTTGTGTCGATTAGTACTGAATCGCTAGTGGCTACAGACTTCTGCTTGTTGCTTTAACGTTCTTTGTTTTCTTGCACGATTTCTTTTCATTTCACCTGAATTCATATTCACCACCCGAAATATAAATATTCTGAATGTAATCTATTTTTTTAAGCAGGTAAATAATTCAGTGCCCTGTGGCTGTTAAGTAGTTTCTTTCTAGAGACCATCCTGTAGTACTTTACCTTTGCGTAGCCTCACACAATTAATTTCTGTTATTTAAACTGCTGGCTTTTGCTTTTAAAGTAGTTGAAGATATAACTTTCATTTTCTTTTATTGCACTGTTTTGGATATTAGTGGAAAATGATGTATTTAATTTTGTTCACAAAATAATGGCAGAAGTGCATACTAAACTATCGGGTAGACACACACACAATGGGTTATTTTATGAAATAATACATGTAATGTGTAATAAAATAAAATGCTTCGGTACCCAAATTTGTGAAAATCCTCCCTATGATTTTTGCAAAGATTAAAAATGATCTTGCTGTTGTCATCAGGAATTGTGACATTTAGATGACATCAGATCTGATGAAAATAAATCAATAAATAAAACATTTAATTAAATTCTACAGGTTGGGGGGCACATTTCCTGTAGTGCAAATTACACAAGCTTTTGTTTAAGCTGTCACAGCAGAATGGTGAAATCATCAGTTAGCTGTTCATTAACTGTCAGCCAGTTACCGCATGTTGACAGGATTTACACCTCGTAGGAGATATCTGAGCACAGATAGCATCATCTGCATACACAAGTCATTAGTCCTTTCTGCTACTGGAGAGATAAACATTTCATAACAAACCCACATGCGCATTTGCTCATTTAAAGTTTGGCAAAAAACTACAAAGCTGTTTAAACTGAAGGTATAATCTACAGCATCTTCCAGATAAATATGTCTGTAATAAATAATATAAAGGTTTTCTTACTTAAGCATCTCCTATTACAAACTAAAAATGTGTGGTGGTGTATTTATCTGGAACTCTTGTGGTCTGGGTATCTATTTAACTTAGCTGAGCTTAACAGAGACACAGAGCAGAGGTTAAAGCAGCACGGTTTGCAGGGTGTGTTTTTAGAAGCAATCATTGTGAAATATCCATCCATCCATCCATTCGCTTCCGCTTATCCTTTTCAGGGTCGCGGGGGGCGCTGGAGCCTATTCCAGCTGTCATAGGGCGAGAGGCGGGGTACACCCTGGACAGGTCGCCAGTCTGTCGCAGGGCCAACACACAGGGACAGACAACCATTCGCACTCACATTCACTCGCACATTCACACCATTCACACAATGGCAATTTGGATTTTCCAATTAACCTATCCCCTCAAGCTTTGTGAAATAAATGATGATAAATAATGAAATGTTTCTATTTCTATATATTTCTCCAGTTTTTTATTTATTGCTACTGCCTTGCTATTTACATTTTATTCCTACACAGTTGAAGTGGATCAACCATGATTTCATTGTACATGTACAATAACAATAAAGGGCTATTCTATTCTGTGATTCACTGTGTTGTTCTAGGTAACGCGGTCCTTTGTCATCATTCACTTTCCAGTTCTAATAACCATTATATTCTAATAACAATAATAAGCTTTTGTTGGGCCAGGAAGCAGGGCTAAGTTTAAATATTGTGGTCACAAACAGTATCCAACAGTTTTTGTTGATGGGTTTTTCTGTAAACCCGGTAAAGAAGTTTGCGACCCGTAACGTCATTCAGCTCTTGATTTGATTTCATACCCATCATTAATTTTGAGAAAAATGCTGTAAAAGATAAAGTAATTTCACTGACAACTGAGACAGTCTTCCAGACGGGTTAGTGGCCTGTTTTACGTTGAAGGTTTGTGATTAATGACCTTCCTTCCTTAAACACAGACTTATCTGCAGGTCTGCACTGATTTCAGACAACCTAAATCTTCACCTGCCTGCCTCCCCTGCTTCCTGAACTTTTCTCCCCACAGTAATCTAAGCCAATAGAATCCCTGGATGATGTGTGTTTTGATTCTCCAAACAGCCAGAAGGCTGTGCAGATATTGTCAGGGAGCTCTAAGGCACAGCACACAGCAGGGCTGGCTCTGCAGAGATTGCACCATAGTGCTTGCTTAAGGCCACAACAGCAGACTGACATTATGCACTCTTTAAGCTGCATTATGTTCATGTGTTGCAACCTTCTGGTGTCCACATGTCATTATAAAGAGCATGAAAATATATTGACCACCTAGACAGGGGCCCGTTTTTGCAGCTTTTAACGGCTTTGTAGGCAAAGCTTTTCACACAGCGTGGCATTGTCTGAGTGCACAGAGAAATTATAAATGTTCTTCTGCGGCTCAATTACTTTCTCTAATACGGTTGCATTCAAAGGGTCTATTTTTGGAGACGATTAAACCAGTATTTCCCCCTCCATCGGTGGGCAGGGCCCCCATACATCTCAGCCACCCACCCGCTAATACTCATCATCAATCAGGCAACATTGTTACAAGGAGGGTGTGTTATTGAAATTAATTAAAAACTGTTTTGCCCTCAAACCAAATGTATTTCCAATACTCTAACATGTTTACAGAAGCGTAACTTTCAATATAATGCTAATGTCACTGTTCTGCACTCTTGTTCACCGATATGAAACACAAAAATAAACATCAGAAATGCATTTTTAAGTAAAAACTGTACACTCTTCTATCAAGCCAGCCATGGTCTAGGATTGGTTCTTGATACAATATCTGGAATCAACGTGTGAGCGATAGGAAAGGTGGTAACTTCTAAAAGTACTTTTATTGCACCATGTTCATTCACTCATGAGCTTCTGTAACATGAATCAAATGGCTGAACTGCCACCTCAGCATACAGTCAAGTTCTGTAGTCTTCTTAATGACCTACTAATTTTATTCAGGTGTGCTGCAGCAAAGTTTCAGGACACTGGCCCTCCGGGACTGGAGTTTGACACCCCTGCCTTAACCAGAACTTGTATAAAAAAGAATAAAATTGTCACTATAGCTATCTTAAAAAATAATAATTATTATTATCTGGTCAGATCATATATCATAACGATTCTCACGTACTCTGCCTTCCTTCCCTGACCTTTTGCCTGACATCCAACATCTGTGCAGACATCATCTCTCTTATTGAAATGTTGAGCAAAATTGACGTCTATTTATTTGACACAATAGTCACCCACAATTTGTTAGCCTTGATTGTATTTTTCATTTATTTTCCATGTTCCACCCTCATGCTGGATCATCCTTCAAACAGGATAATGTGGGAAGGATGCAGCTTAATGTCTCATATAGAAACTGTGGCCTCAATCTGAGACTTCTTTTCATCCCTGGAAAATAAATCTCTGTACTTGGTCTCGGCTTCGTCGAAGAATCCAACAACAAAGCCGCAAGAGGAACGTGTTTGTATACGTGCATGCTAGAGAATGACGTAGTCAGAACGTCCTGTACCGACTTGTGAATTGTAACACATACTGATCTTTTCAGCTCTGGATCAGGACTCTGAATTTGCATCATCCTAAACTGTATGCAGATGTATGAGCATCTATTCTCTTTTGCTGCAGTTTCTTGTGAGAAATGTTGCATGGAGCGTGAAATAGTTTCATAAAGCTTTAGGGAGGAGGTGTGTTTGATTCATAACTATTTCACATCTGAAATGGGGTGTACTTTCAACCGTAGCTATTTTTTTCATGCCATCTGTTGTTTAGATGCCAAAATGTAGGAATCTGCATATCTCAGAACTAATGAGAAACTAATGGGCCATCACCAAAAGTCTATAAATGTGAGCTGTGACATTATGTGGAAGCAAATGATCCTGCATACGCTGGTATGTTTTGTTTCCCATTACACAAATGCCTTTTTCTTTCTCAATAAGTGGAGATTCTTTTCCCACCCACTCAACTTGAAAACCAACTCTACCTGTACAAAGACTGCTGTACCATATAAATGAAGTCTTACTCATATGTATTTTAAAGTAAATCCTGTTTTTATCTGCATGTTTGTTGGCAAATTTCATCATCCAGTGACAGAAAATTTACAGAAGTTCCACATGGTTGGACTTAGGCGCCCAAAAATATACAGGATGAGGTGTCTTGGTGATATTACTTGTATTACCTGTATTGCTATGAGTTTGCAATGAGAAATTTCTATCTCAGTAGTTAGAAACTGTTCAACGGTTAATAATGCTTGTGCTTTCACTGAGGATTAGAGGATATTGAATCTGTTTTAAGAGTGATACCAATATCTAAAACTGAGATATTTCAATATAATGGCTGATTATTTTTTTCTTTCTCACAAACCTAATATAAACAGATATTGCTAATATCTGTTTTGTTTGGTTATTTATTTTGGTTTGGATCAGCTGGTTGCTATCTTTTTAAATGTTCATTTTTGGGCTATTATATATGCCGATACCAAAAGACGAATGGCTAATATCTAACCTAAGTTGGTCAGGTTTTAACTTTAGTCTTCAACCAAAAACTGGTTAGCACATAAAACAGAGTTCTGTCAAATAGAATCAAAGTTTGCCTACTTACCATGGAAGCTTTATTCTGGCACTAAAAAAGCAAACAAACATTTTTTTCTCATTCACAAGTCAACACAAATTCCAACTTGGTAGCTTGAAATTTCAGGTTATTTTCTCCATTTGTAGTGGGTTTTTTTGTTTTTAGCTTTTTAAATTTTTTCTTTGCATTTCAAAATTTTGAGATCTTAACTCAAAAATTTCAGATGCAGCAAAAACTTTTAGCAACAAAAAGTTTTGTCTTGTGGGTTGAAAAAAATGACCTAAGAAAATTAAGTAACAAAAAGATCCACTCCACTTTCAACAACAGAAAAATGCTTATCTCAATCATCCATGCCACAACTGATACCTCTGACCCCACATACTTCATGTTTATTATTTTTACTTTTGTTTTTACTATTGTAAACAAAGTCACAATTGGCATAACAACCCATCTTGTCATTGGCTATGAGTTGTGACAAAAATATAGCTTTTCAGTTAATGAAGTGCTTGTGGCCTTTTGTGCAGGGGTAGATTAGCTGTTAGTCTCTACAATTCTCCAGGCTGTATACTAACTGATTGTTGTCAATAGCCTTAAATTTTGCAAAGCATAAGAGTGGCATCAGTCTTTGTCTGCATTTTGATGCAGCTGTCTGCATCAAAAATCAAAAGGAATCAATTCCAGTGTTTTCTCAAACCACCTGTTTACTGCTACATCGCCACTGAAACTACACAGTCTGCCCATATACATCATGAAATTTTAAATGGCTATATGTTTTAACATTAACTGCTGTTTTCTGTGCAGACAGACTGTTCTACCGACAGCGAGAGTGAAGACAACTTCATAGTTGTCCCTCCACGAGATCATCTCGGCCTGGCCATATTCTCCATGCTCTGCTGTTTCTGGCCTTTGGGGATTGCAGCATTTTACTTCTCACAAGGGGTGAGGCCACACATGCACATATTAACACAGGCATGCAATGCATACTCTTTCAAAGTTGTGGTCTGTCACACATGAATGATGCAGCATCTGGTTGTCAAGGTCTAGCATGCCCCCACCCCCTCCCCCCCAATCACCCATACACATGCTTCTATAAATTCGTAGAGATGGGAACACACAAACATGTAAACACACACATCTATCCGTCTTTATGTATGACTCATTACCAAAAGATTAAGAGCCTTCACTCTTAAAAAAGGACTGACAGCTGACTCGCTTACTGCAAGGCCAATTTTTACTGAGCTATGCATCAATAACTCAAGGCCAATCTGAAATGGCTGCTTGATGCTCTGTAAACAGGCTGAGAGCCTCCTTTAGGAAGAGTCTATAAATCACTTTCAAGGTTCTATCTGTAAATGCCAAGAAAGGTTGTATTCAAAATAATAAGATGAGAGAGGATCTCTGAACGTGTAGACTTTTCAAGAGGACTGAAGATGAACCCAATTAAAGGCGGGCTGATGTATTAAAGATGGTGAGCCCTTGGGAAAGATGAGCCGTAATTATTTTGCAGACACACTGGCATTCTTTTGACTGATGCACTAAAAACGAATGTTTTATTGCAGTCCAGCATAAAAAAATACTAAAAATGACCCTAAACAACGTAATCTGAAGCGAGAAGCTTTACCAATATTTTCTTTTCAGTAACGTCTGCAATCACAACATAATAGGTATCTAATAGATTCCAGCCAGACTTCCTCCCTCTTTTCAGTTCTCTTTGAAATGACTCTGATGATGTTATGTCAACCAAAGAGCACAGGGAGTGCCTCTTGTCTTGCCGCTAATCAAGTCTGTCCTGTGAATCATCAGCATAATAAAGACAACACATTAAAAGGCTAACAGCACAAGCGTAAACACACAGTATGTCCGAAAATGCATGTAAACACACGCACTGCACATACAAACACACAAACGTGCTAGAGACAGACAAGCTTTTCATTAAATTGCCCTGCGTCTGACCACAAATTCTTATCAAAAGCTCAAGCATTTAGCTGCCTTATCTTGGGCGCAAGTAGTCTAAGCCCGTCAGTGAATTATCTTGTCAGGAGCTAATTTGATTCTTCCTGGGTAATTATGGGGAAGTGATGGCTGTGTTTAGGGATGGATGATTTTTCTGCCAATCTCCCCCCTTTAGAAGGTGCTTTCCTGAAGAGCTGTCAGGATTTCAAAGATATGGAGGAAGTTTGGGATCGCTTAATTTTATAGTTCAATAACCCACTTCACTGGTCTTCGTTTCATGCCGTTATTCAGAAGGACCAACCTGAAAGTGGTGATTCTATAGGAGCTAGCAGAGCACATGTCTGAGTATGCTTACCGGTGCATTTGCACTGCACTGGTGGCCAATAATGGCAATATCAACTCAACATGTAGGTAAAATCAGAATCTTTATCAGCTTTTACTTCATAAAAATATAATGGCTGAGGAATATATGACTCATTAAAAGAAGCCAACACAAACCATAACTAGTTGTAGCTGAGTCAGATTTCCTTTTTGGATTGGATGTTATCTAGGCAGGGATAGCTCAGTAGGTAAAGTGGTCGCCCCATGATCGGAAGGTCGGCGGTTCGAATCCACTTAACGGCTACCCTGAGGTACCCCTGAGCAAGGTACCGTCCCTACACACTGTTCCCCGGGCGCCTGCTTAGTGGGCTGCCCACTGCTTCACTGAGTGAATGGGTCAAATGCAGAGAAAAACAAGTAATTTCCCCATGGGGATCAATAAAGTATCCATTATTATTATTATTATTATTATTATTATTATTATTATTATTATTATTATAATTAAAGGATAATTTTGATTTTCTGTGTTTTTGTTTTAGACATGGGTTCAAATAGCAAGATTAGCAACTGGTCCTCCTAAACTGTGCAATCATCACACAATCAATAGTATCATTCTGACTTTGTTAATCTTAGAATCCTATCCTTAGTGATACCAACATCCCAATCCTGCGAGCATTCAAGCGAACCCTGTTTCAATTTCCAAACCTAACCAAATAGCAGTGCAAGCGAAGCAAAGAGCAAAACAAAGTCCCTAAATTCAAAGCCATGTTCTTCTGGCTGATTATTCCACTGCCACTCCAAATGAGTACTTTGTAGATCTCAAAAATAAGACAGCTATTTTTCCAAATCTAATATTTCCATGGCACGCACCCTGTGTGCATCTCTGCCTGCGTCATTTGCCGGAACAGCAGTAAGTGATGCCCTGGGATGAGAATGTGCTGTCCAGAACTGATGAGAGAAAACAATAAACAGATGTTGCATTGTTGCCTAAGGTAATCTGTCTGTCACAATGATGTTTGGGGGTAAAAATCAGACAAATGGAGCTTTCAGATACAACAAAGCATGCGTTTCGCTCGCTGCTGGGTTGAGGGCACTGTTTTGGAAGAGCTGTGGACCACATAGCAAAATCAGTTACGTTTTTGAAATTTCCAATCAGTGCATCAAGAAAATTCCGTATATGAAAACTATATTGATTTACCCTTTACTTCAATCAGAAAGCTTCAATAGATCTACTGAGAGAGAATGCTTAAGCAACCCTAAGCCATGCTTATAAATATTGCCTACCTACAACAAGCTACCTGACCGAGGCTGGGCAATTAATTGTCTCAAGGGGCCGCTTGAGAAACTGGGACTGTTGTAGAAGGCTGTACCTTCCACAACAGTCCCAGGTTCTCATGTGGCCCTCTGGGAAAATGAATTATCCACTCCTGTACCTGACTGTTAAAACACACCTAACATGCAAACTGGGATGGAAATCAGTTTTCTAAGATAGGGATTTACCTCTGTCGCAGGTTCCTTTCACATATACACACCCTGCTCATTTCATTGCTTTGGCAGAGCTTTCTGTCTTTGTAGAACACTGTAGATGTGACAAGGGCAAAGAAATTTATTTATTTATATTTTAGAAATGATAGCACATCAGCTTCACCACTTACTCTAAGGACATTTAAAAACAAACACGTTAGCGACTGTAATAGACTCTGTGGATGGCAGATCAATAGTGTTTTTGTTCCACTGGAAGGTCAGGCCTAGTCAAATACAGCGCCGCTGCTTTGCCAAGGAGACGAGTGAGTGAAGGCGTCAGCAAACACCTTAACACAAAAACAGACATGCATTCATATGCTGCTGTAACGCTGTTCGCCAAAGACAACGGCTTTTATTGTGCATAATGTCTTTATGGTAACTTGTGGTGCACAATTTTGAGATTCAGTGTTAACCTCCCCCCACAAACGCACGCATCAGCTGATAATAACTGGAATACCATAAATATCTGAGGGAAATTAGCTTTGAGCATTTGATTGGGAAGCGGAATTGAGTTTCAATTATTGCCGCTAATTGGGTGAGTGTTTTGTTTTGGAGATGCTGATAAATTCGTCACTTAGCTCTGAGACATCTGCACTGGAAAGTGCAGGGCTGAGGAGCAGCAACAATCTATTTCACGATCTTGCAAATAAGACTCCCCTGAAGTTATCGTATGGCGTACGAGCCATAATAAAGAATGAAAATGAATGAGCTCGTTATAGTGAAACTGTTTCTCTATTTGTGCCTGTCTGTGCGAGGGAGGCGGAGACACAGACACAGAGCAGGGGGCGTCGAGTGTTGTTTGTTTGGAAGAAAAACCTGTTAAGGGTGCCGAGTCTCCATGCAGCCGAGTCTCAGATGTTATCTTTTTTCTATGACACCACATTTCAATCATTTTGTCAAGGTGGTGGAGATAAAGCCTTAAATGCTTCTAACCATTTTGCTCTCAAGGGTATTCAAGGAAAAATACAATGATTGACAGTGTTAAAAGTTAAGCTGCGATATTTTCATCACTCTCAGTCCACATTACAGCATTATTTCAGTTTGTCACAAAATGCCTTGATTTCATTTTAACTGACAAACATTGCGTATCATATTTGACAAATGCACCAGAGAAACTGACCCTCGAGTGAGTGCCCTTTGAATAGCCTCTGTAGAAAAAAACCCCTCTTCAGTCTGAATCTCAAAACAAGTCAGAACTATTTTAGTGTCCCCAAAGACCTCTGTGGGGTTGTGCTAATATATTGTCAGAGGGAGAATGTGCTTTGTGTCATTTTGAAAGCAAATTAAAGCCTAATTTCCCATAAACCCCTCATAATGGTGCTTCTGTTCCAGTGATTACTGTATTGATGTGGAAGCTGAAGGCTGCCTCGAATGCACATATTTCGTCTGGATTTTCTTCCTGACCTTTCGAGGCATTTTTCTAAAGAGCCTCTCTCGTTGGCTCTAATCTAGCTGTCTTTGTCTTGGACTATTAACTTTGTCTTCAAAAATCTGCTCAGCCTTAGAGAAACAGAGCAAAGTGGCAATACCTTGTGCTGTTTTTTTTATTAAGTTCAAACAATCAAAGTGATACAAGACCCTTCCTAATGGCCACTCTGCGTGCATTCTGCAAAACTACAGAAGGTTCTGACAGATGCGTTGTGTCTGAGCCAGGGCTACATCCACAAAAGTCAGGAATTCAAACTAGTGATTGGTTTTTCAGTAATCTGCAGTGAAACATCTTCTTCACTTGCTGTGGGCACTCGCAGAAACATACAGAAAGTTTTAGGCATCTGATTTTGTTTAAATGCTTCGTAATTGTCTCCGTACCCTAAAAAACAACCCCAACACAAAGTTTTCCGTCCAGTAAGCATCAAAAAATCCTCTTGAGCTCTGAGCTCATGGCAATTAACAATGCTTCCTTAAAAGCAGAAAACAACTGATTATTAATCCTGTCTGCATTTATGTTCTTAACAATATATTGAAATGACTACATAAACAATGCCTGTTGTTCTGTTCTAATATAATTGGCTAAAGCCGGACTAAATATGCAAAATTCATTTATATCTGCTTCACTGGAGTTATTTTACCCTGGTGAGAAACTGCAGAGAATGAGATCCAGAATTTCGAGCTAAATGGAGGAAGGCATGAGTAACTAGAGGTCATATTCTGGTACAGCTGCTTTGTCGCTGTTTGCATGACTGTAGTGCAAATTGGCAGAGACTATGAATAATACAATATTTTTGTCAGGAGAGAGCGATAAAGCAAGACACTTAAAGAGTAATTAAAATAATGTATTCGACTTAATATGCACAAAAGGGAAAAGAAATATGCCATTAGCCTTTTGTGAGTAGACCCCATTGTGATGTCATTATTTTAACGGGTTAGTCATTTTATGGAGTCTAGACCCTGGTGGTGGATGAGGAGTGATGACATGAGAACTGGAGGGATGTGAAGAACCCACCAGTAAGGTTGAAGAGAATTGCATTAATTCCACACTAAAATAACACCTGGCAGTGGGAGAGAAAGCACAATCTGATTGGTTTGGCAGAGAATAAATGACCTCAGGAAAAAGTGATGAGTTTGAAGTGGGGAAACGGGAGAGAGGGATGTGCAGTAATCTAAACAGAGCTAGCATCAAGACAATCTTCCTAATAGAAATTTCAATATATATTTTACATTAGATTTATCGCACACTGCACTCATTCTTTGTTATCACTGTATTTCTGTAAACTGTACTGTAATGTGCGAAAGAGTTGAGCCTTCCGATATTTCCTTATATTTTGCTGGTAGAACAGGAAGTAGGTGCGGCGATTTATTAAAACGTGCAAACATAATACAGTTTCTAAGGCAAACACAGAGTTTGCACAATTCTAATAAGTTTGAATGTCAATAATTGGTATGAGCACCTTCATTATTGAAGAAAGACTGAACTAAGCTGTTTGCATGTATTAGAGCCAATTTCTTAAATTTGTCACTTTGTAATATATTGTATTATTTAATTTAGTTCAGTCTGTTACTGTTCTTATTGTCTTGGAGCAACTGTGACCAAATAATTTTCTTAGGGATTAATAAAGTATTCTGAGTCTGATTGATGAATAGTTCTCCAGGCTTCTTGAAGGACATTTAAAGCTCTTTTTAGATGTGTGCTGCCTTTTGTTCTGTTCTGTCAAGATGTTCCCACACTGCTTCAAAAATGTTGCGGTCCGAACTCTGGGGAGGCCAATCTATGGCTGATACTGTTCCACTGTATGTTTCACATGGTCTCCCAGTAAGACCATTTCTAATGACGCAAGTAGATGGATCAACTGAAGAGCCAGATGCATCTCTCGGGTCCTGTCAAACGTCATTGCTGGATTTTCTTCTTTGTAAATAGTAAAAAATGTCAGCATCACCTTCAAATATAGTTTAGGAAATAGTCTTGCCACTTTTTATTGCATCTTCCACTCTCTATTTTCTCTACTATCCTCATTTTCCTGAAGGAAAATGTCCTCATTTTGTTTAAGGACATGTTGCACTCGATGCCAAGATACGTTTTCAGCTAACAGCTATTTGGGAATCACCTTATTGCTACAAAAATACTGTGTTATGTCATCTTTGGCTTTTTTTTTTGTAGATTCAACTAAAGAAATTAGAATAAATTATGTGTTTTTGTTACAGGCGGCTAAAAACAGTATTAGCATTATACAGTACTGTATAAAATATTAAATTTTAAGTGCAATACTTAAACATTATACTGGCTTAATGTTACAAAGACAGATTTTGTTTTACTATTTATATGACTAGCACAAGAAAAAACCAAACAGCCAATCTTCAAGGAAAAGCAACTTTGAAAGGCCTTCAGAAAGCCTCGAGAACTATCTCAGATTATACTATGTTAAAAAAGTAAACTTCAAGTAATCCTTACTCCAGTCAGTATTTCTTCTCTCCCCTCAGATATCCAACAAGACCACACTTAAATAAAGAAAGATGCTATTAGACTACATACCTGAACCAGCTCGCTCTTCTCAATGAGAAGAAGATTTCAGAATTCTTCTCAGTTTTCCCTTATGTTGAGCAAAGCAATTCTACAAAAGCAACTCATATGCAAGACTTTCAAAGTCAAAGGTCAAACCAAGTATAGCTCTTTTTTTTTTTTAATGGAGACTTTGTGTTTAGGGTTCCACTCCCTGCCTCTGCCAGATGCAAACTCTCTGACTACTGAGAGAGCTGCACCTGAGTAGCAGTGCAATCCTTGTTAACCTTGATTTTTAAGATA
The DNA here is from genome assembly GCF_965226115.1 of Aulonocara stuartgranti. NCBI lineage: Eukaryota > Metazoa > Chordata > Actinopteri > Cichliformes > Cichlidae > Aulonocara > Aulonocara stuartgranti. The sequence goes on along the minus strand of NC_138951.1, from coordinate 5,902,200 downwards.
AGATAAGATAAGATAAGATAAGATAAGATAAGATAAGATAGAACTTTATTAATCCCTCGGGTGGGTTCCTCTGGGAAATTCGACTTCCAAAAAAAGCACAGCAACGACCGAAGTTACAGTTACAGAACTGTTATATATATATATATATACACACACACACACACACATATATAAATACAGAGACAAATATAAATAAAATATACAAAGGGGATAAATAGAATAAATAGGAATAAAAAATAAAAATACAAGTGAATTGCACATTTCAAGTATTGAGATTTTAGTAAGAAATGTTACCTCATGTACTTGGTGCTGTGGCTCACCTCCAAAATGAAAGTGGCAGAGTGAGCTAGTGTGACCCTAAGGCCAACTTCATCATACTCACATGCCACACATCATTATTAAATTGGATACAAGAATAATGAAGGCCATTTCATGCATCCACACAGTGCATTTCAAAATTCTGTTAGCACAGGTTCACACCCATCTGACTGTGTTGTGTTGTTGGCACATTGAATTATGGTTGTAATTTATAAACATGTTGAACACTGGAGACTGCTGAATCTTTGACTGCTGTGAAGAAAAAAAAAAGTAGTAAATACAGTAAGGCATTGTAATAAAAAAACTGAATTTATTTTAATTTAGTGGAAGAAAAATGAAACAAGAAACTTAAAAAGCCAATACAAAGGCCAAAAAACGCCAATATAACAGTTTATGCTCTGTAATTTCTGCTTCAGGGATAACCTCCACTCAGTGAACTAAATGAAAAAGAGAAATCAAAATAGTCTATTTTCCCTTCCTTTCCCTTCTGGCGAGGAAATCCATTTGAACAAGAAGATAGCTAAAGGTTACATAGCACAGCAACCACAAGTCTTTATACCTGCTCCTGCTTTAGAGAGGAGATTCTCTATTTACCATTATTAACTAGCAAATCCCCCGCCCTATGTGTGGGAGATAGGAAACATACATGCATGCATATATTACAATAATTATAGTGTGATGATAAATGCTAAAAAAATGTATGTTTTGATGTAGATTCCAAATACTACATCCAAACACTGCACAACTCTGCAGCTCCCTGCTTTATAATCATTTTCAGCTCAGTGTTTTGGAGCCCAGACTTCACATTACAATCACCACAAAATTAGGATGAATTTTTCGCCTACATGATTACATTTAGATGTGTTTAAATACAACCAACATGTTTAATATACATCTACAGTGACTAATGAGGCAGGAAACGGACCACTTCAAAACATAACCAAGTTTCAGTCCGTTTATTTCTGAAGTTATTACGTATCAAATAATTGTTATTTCTGAGAATGTAAGTACTGCCCATTGTTAATCTCACAGTGTTCATTTAGTTTCTTCTTTTACCATAGACTCTTCTAATACACTTCTTCTTTACACCACTCGCCTCACCCGCAAAGCCATCACAATTGTCAACGATGCAACCCACCCCGCGCACTGTCTGTTCAGCCTCCTGCCCTCTGGAAAGAGATACAGAAGTCTCCACTCCCGCACTACCAGGCTCACCAACAGCTTCATCCACCAGGCTGTGAGACTGCTGAACTCTCTTCCCTCCCGACTCCCAGCCAGCATAATCACCAGATTGGCAGAAGTATAGGAAGACAGATTGGACTCTACTCCCCCTCACCCACGCACACTCTCCAACAAAGAAACACTCTCTGAACCAAGAACTGAAAACATTCCTGACTTGCATTGCAATTGCACACACCTGCAACTATATATATATTTTTAGTATTTCTTTTAGCACTATTTATATTATTATATTACTATTTATTACTTTATTGTTAGGGCTGTTTTTGTTGTGCATCTGCACCTTATTGTTGTCAATGTCTACGCATGGGACAGTGTGAAACGTAATTTCAATTCCTTTGTATGGCAAGTACATTTGAAGAAATTGACAAATAAAAGTATTCTATTCTATTCTATTCTATTCTAAAAATACACTATATTAATGCTCAAGCTTATATTCATTACGCTGAATCATGCAACATAATCGCTTCAGTGTTTGCACTGTAAAACACAAAGTCAGTAGTTTCCTGGAAACGCAAATCAGACAGATTAAATATACAAATCAAATTTAGTCAAATGGCAAATCATATATACGTGATTATATTGTAAATGTATACATACATATATATATTTTTCTTTTTGTCAATTGGTTTTCCAGTTGGCATATGTACTTAGAAAAAAAGGCTGCAGTACCTGCATGCGTGTCATCATTCATGTCTGTAAACACAGAAAAGCTCAAAGAGTTTTGAATCACTTCTGATAAAACTTTGTATGTGTGTAGAGTTGGGTAATGTTAACAATTCATTAAAACTTGGCTTTCATCCTACAAGGTCTTAAAGGTCAGCTTAATGATTAATGGATTTAAAAACTGACAAAAGCCTTATAACTTCACCTATAAACTATGATTCTTAGTATTGAAAGTACAGTACAGTATAACGATATAAAATATCATTCCCCATTTGACCTTTGACCTTTCCTTTAATGTTAATAGGTTGATCTGAAAGTCAAAGTGATAGTAAAGCTGTAGGTATTTAAAAATATGTTTATCACTGCCATTGTTTGTATTGACAATGAATGGGAAAACAGTGAATAAATATTATATTTATTATAATATTATTAATATTTTATTTTGATGTTGTTATATACATTACAGTAAAAGGCTAAGTGTTTAAATACATAACAATTTGAATACATGCTCATGAACAAGTATGATTTTACTTGGAAAACAAAACTATCAAACAAAAAATCAATAGAAACGTTTTCGCTTGACATTTATCACTAAACATTTAAAATTAAGTTTAGTAAGTAAAGTAAAACATAATTGTACTGAAAAACATGTCAAGTATATTAAAATGGGTTTCAACAGAGAAAAAAGAAAAGCCTGAAATTACTTTTTATTGTACAACACGCTTCTTAAAGAATGAATAAAAAGAACAAAGAAAGCAAAATGAATGCATAAAGATCTCAATGCCATTTCCCATTTCCTTGAAACCAAATACTGCCCAGACAACGAGAAGCCTTGGCAGAGGTTTGTGCTCTCAGAGTGGTTTTTGTTATAAAAGCAGATTGCTTGAAAAATAAATGTATGCCAGAGGACAAAATATAACACCAATTTTAGGATTCTTATTTGATTGAAAACAAAAACTAGTATTTACTGCGGTTTAACGGCTGCTTTTTCTAGCTACACTAACAGGGGCTCGTGAAGAGGATCTATATGTGCCTGTTGTAAATGGGTCATGTCAGTGGGAGTCACTCTTTGGAGGGGGAAAAAAGCAGTGTGGGCACACAAAGAACCAGCTTTACACTCTGTGACTTGAAAGCATGGATTAACTGTGTGATATATAAATATGAAAATAATTATTATTTTTTTAGTTCAATGATAAATTATCTATCTTGTTTCCCCCATACGATTTTTGTCATTCAGTGATAGCAGCTGAGGTGACCATAACCTCCTGTCCTTCACATTTTCACACTGATTGCGATTTCTTAGTCCTGCAATGCATTTTTTATTCAGTTCATGTATTTATTTGCACAGGTCAGTCAGTTGGTCTCTCCATTTCCATGACTTTAGGTTTTACATTGCAATAGAAACGATAAACAACATATTTTTCAGTGGCTCACCATTTCTCTTGAAGTCGTTGCAAATGATATCAGCCTCTGACTTTCTTCTTCTTCTTCTTTGTTTTCTCTTTTACAGACCACTAAGGCAGTGAACAAAGGTGACTTCCCGCTGGCCAACATCGCCTCCCGAAGGGCTTTGTTCTTAGCTGCCCTCTCCATCACTATAGGCACCGGTGTGTATGTAGGGGTAGTGGTAGCGCTCATTGCCTACCTTTCTAAACCAGGGCACATATAGCAGTCACACCTTCTTTCCAAACACCTCCAGGGAGCCCAGGAAGAGAACACCGTCCTCTGGGGAATGTCACTGCGCCTGCAGACTTTGAGGAAAGTTTTTCCAGGATGTACAATTTTTCCCCCCTCCACCTTCCTTTTGTTCCAGACTTCTCTCCCTGCAGGCCCTCTGTCAGCCAAGATTTGCCACAGTGACTGGAGAGAGGTCAAGCAAGAGGGCAAGAAGAGGGAGGCCTGTGGATTGAGAGAGACTGCTGAGACAGAGGGTTTGAGTAAAGGAAGCATTCCATGTTGGAGCCCAGTTTGCATTGCAATGGCTTAAATCCATGTTTTCTTCATCCTCTCCTGACGGATTTTTAGGTTCCACAAGCCCTAAAGAAACTTTGAAGAGAGAAGCTCATACAGTAACCTATTGAACTTAACCAATTATTAACAAGCAGAGGTTTAGGAAGGTTCAGATCAACACAGTGTAACTTATTCACCTAAACCAATACTATACTGTTGTTGTTTGAGCTGCTGTTAAAATTGGAGCTGCCCTGTGGAGTCTTGCCCTGTATCATCTCAGTTTGCCACCTAGGATTGTCTTTAATATACTATAATCTGCCCCCATCAGCTCAAAAATGCATTTGTCTCTGGGCTGACTGCCTCATACCGCAAGATTTAAATAAAATAAAAAAAGATGTGAGAATATTTACACTTTCTTAAACCATGACAAAGGACTTATTTCCAGAGGGACATAAGAAAAAAAATATAGAGCGTTCATCAATAAAGGATCAAACTCTTGAAAATCAAAATAATAATAATTATAATAGGGAACACGGTTCCCTTCTCATTAAAACAAATGCACTGGCATGAATCAGAAAAATCTCAATGGAGCCACAGGCCTGCATTTTTCCTCAGTAAAGCTAGCCATCTGTCAAATCCCTAGTACTCCTAAAATCTGCTCATGCAGATATGTTTGCCTACATACATACAAATTTGCTTTATTTTGTTTGTTTTTTTAATGTTTGTCCTTTTGTGTTCTCTACTGTTTAAAAAGTGTCTTCATTAATACTGCTTAAACTAATTTTCATTTATGGCCTTTGAAGTAAAGCACAGATGTGAGATGGCCAGATATTCAGGGCAAATGGTGTCCAGTGTTTCTACAAGTGACACATCTGATAACACAGCATGAAATATGAAATGAAGCATGAGCCATTTAAGGATGCCATATACATAAAGTACATAATGTCAGTTCAAAGCAGGACTTACATACAGTTAGGTTCTTGGTTTTTGGACAAAGACTTAATTGTGTAAATTCTGGTTTGTTGGAAATCAAACGATCAAGATGTGCAGACTTTCCGATTTCATTCAAGTGGTTTAACAGAAGTATTTAATTAGTATTTAATTTCAAGAGGCTCAAAAAATACTTATAATTGGACAATGGACTAACAAGCAGTTACACAGCCAGGTGAGGCCTGGTTTTCTGCACCGTTGTATTATAAATTAAGCAAATAAAAGATCTGGAGTAGATTCAAATGGTCAAATGTGGCATTTGGTAGTGGAACTGAGTCACTGGTGTTTATTGATGATAATGACACGACTACACTCTGCTCAGATTCAGCTGTAGCTGTAAAACTGATCACACTGAACTTCACAGTGGAAATGGAAAGCATACTGCAAAAGCAACCCAAGGCAAAACAGTTACATATCCTTCAATGGTGAAGTAATTCGTGCGTATCTGTCTGAACCGAGCATGTCGTTAAATACAAACCCAATAATAAGCAATTAAATGTGACCACAGTAAAGGCCTAGCAGTGAATCTGAAGCAAGGAAATGCAACATTTGGTGACGTATATAGATTCCAGACTTCTAACTGTGTATATATATATATATATATATATATATATATATATATATATATTAGGGGTGCAACGATACACAAAATTCACGGTTCGGTTCGACACTTTGGTGTCACGGGTCGATATTTTTTCGATACAAAAAAATGTTCATGCCTTTTTAATATGTCATTTATTAAAATTATGAATATATATTTTAACTCAAAAGTACAGTTTTAAATTTAATGTTGCTGAAACAACAAAAGCAAAATAATAAAACAAATAAATCTATCTGATCGAGGAATCACTCATCTTTGGAAAAGAGAGTTCAATACAGAGAATGAGGGTGGGGGAGGTTCAATTTCGGGTAGCGTTGAGGCAGTTGCCATGTTGCAACGAGCTTAGCTTCTGTCTTGCTAGCTTGTGCTGCGCTCAGTGGATCTGCACTCGACAGTGCAGCCTAGGCGGAGTAGTCGAACGCAGATCCACTGAGCTCTTAACACAGACAGCATCGTCAGAAGAAAAGTTGATAAAATAAATAAAAAATTTGGTATTGTTCAAACCGAAAGCACTGTATCGAACGGTTCAATATCGATACGAGTATTGTTGCACTCCTAATATATGTATATATATATGTAGACTTTTCCAAGTGTGGTAGTCCTGATTTTAGCTCTGATCATTTATTTGATTTAGAGCTTTCCTTAATCATAAATTCAACTGAGTTAAATTAAAAAACAAACCAAAAGGCTCATATTTTGCACAATGCCTTTTCCCACTTTCCCTTATTCCAGCTAATAAAACAGGGGAGATTTCGCTTTGTTCCTTCACACTTTGAAGGTGAAGACGTTCAACAGACAAGTTCACAGATTGTCTGCAAGAAGGGCTTATTAATTACTGATATTTTAGCTTGTGTTTTTACACAAGTCTGGCAGATACTATTTCAAGCAGTGAAGCCTCAAGAGGGGATGATATACACTTTGCTACCCTGCACAGGTCCTGCATTAGTCATACCTGACAGTTATGGTGCACAATTAGCTCCCATTAATGGCTTTTTCTGAAGGAATGCATATTCTCTGGAGCATAGCCCTAAAATAGCACAACCACATTAATTTCACTAATAAGCCACTTTTGATGTCACTGCTTGCTGTCAAACCAGGCAAGTAAGCAATCCATTTACACACATCCTTGGTTCTGTGAAATTTTTGGGCTAAAATGTAACTCTGTTCTCATGTGCTAATGACGAGTGAATATCTTTACATATTCTCTACAAGAGGAAGCTTGAAGTTTGGGGTCCGAGCTGCAGTTTAATTCAAAAACCCCAAAGTTTCTTTTGAATGTTGTCTTTGACTGCCTTTATGGGTAAACAATCATCTTCTGACTAAAATAAGTCAGAAATGGACCACAGTGCACTCTTAAGGGGTTCTGAAGACAGGATAATGTATCTGTATATGTTTAGTCTGATAACCTTTGACACCTTTTTGACCACTTGTCCCAAACTTAACTCACAAGCTACTGATTGCAGTGTATGCACACATCACCATCACTGTACCTATAGCGAAAGTTTGTTTTCATCTCACGGAGAAAGTTTTATTGCTGATAGCGATGAAGATACTTTGTGTTTTGTAGCGTGTCATTCAAATGATGTGTTTTTAGCTGGCTTCTTTGGCAACATGGTATTGTGCAAAGTGTTACAACAATACGTAAGTTTTAATGCTGTTATTCTTTTTTTTCCTCATTGTGATGAGCTACACATCCATGCAACAAAGAAGTTTGCTGAATGCCAGGTTGATAGTGATCTCTTCGTGTCGTGCTTTAAGCCGCGTTAAAGAAAAACAATGTTGTTACATTATCTTTGGGATTTCTTTCCTATCTTGTGTGACGGCAACATGTACATATTGCAAATAAAGACATGTTCAAATGTAATGACAAATAAATCAGGAAGGATGGCCTTTCTTGGAAACAAAAATTATTTCTCTGATTTTTGTAATGTGAAGTTCTATAGTTGGATTCATATCTGAAAAGCCCTTCACAATCTGAAGGAACTGGTTGAGTAATTGAGATGCTTGAGTTGTTCTTAAAGCAAAAGCAAACACAGACTGAGTCATGGGGTGTAGGTGGTTTTGCCAGAAAGAGACAGAGGAGCAGCTTTGAAATCTGTATAACTGCACCATTCTCTTTGCTGCATGCAGGAAAGTACATTTCCCTTTGTGTTGTCAACCATTATGATTATTGAACAGCAGAGCTGTAGCCTACCCAGCTCAAAATTTCACACAGTGAACAAAATGCCAACAGAACAAGCTAACATTTCCCACACGGTGTCCTATTATTGCGGCAGTCACTTTGACAAAGAAGAGCAATGATGTTATATTCTGTTGTGATTGTTGGTTGTGGTGCACATTATCAATGGCTCTCAACTTTTTTTTCTGTTGTTGTTGTTGTACATACCCCCACAGTGTATCAGATGAGCACAACGGGTGTGGTGCAGCCCGCAAACACCACTTTACTTGTTTGTTTCCTAAAATATTAATACTGCTGGCTTAAAAAAGCAGATTTTTTTAATCTATCTCCATGACTTTTAACTTGTCAAACTGTGTCCCTTCTTTAATTTATGGTGATTTAGTAAAAAGGCAAAAAGCGATTGTCTGCACTTTTCTTCTTTGGTATTGTCACAAAGAAGAAAAGGTCACCAGCATCAATAGGGAGGAAAATTTGAAAGTCTGACTGGCCAGATCATACCTTCGGCTGAGTGTGGCCTCATCAAGTATGAGTTTTCCTATTATAGTCAATAGGTTTACAGGGTGAGGATTTTGGGAAGTGCTGCATTATCTGCAATTTATGCATCACAAACTGCTCCGCAGACTACATTTATCACACATAGTTTTGAAAATGTTTGCAAATGGTGAAATCAAAATATTAGAACTCTGCATCGCATCATTGCTTGGCTGTATTTACCAAGATTCTCAAGCTCAATCTTTGGCCGGCTTTTCCTGTGCTGTATCACATGACTTTTGTAAAAGGATTATTCCCTGAATTAAGCTCAGCTATTTCAGTTATTCATTACATTTTTGATATTTTACTTGCATTTTCTTTCAAAGTCACCATCAGCTGCAACTTTTTCCTACTCTTAGTAACTGATTAATTCCCCTTTAGTATTTACAGTTTCAAGCCACTGCCTTTCAATTTTTACACTAGCTAACAGTTAATTCTGTTGTCTATTAACCGCTATAATAAAGGTTAGTATGTAGCTTAATCTCTATCATTTCATTTTTTTTTCTTTATTGAATAGGACAGTAGACAGAAGATAAGGAAGCTGAGAAACAGCAGGGGAATGACAGCCAGTAAACCTGGGGTGAATTCAAACTGGGGCCTTAATAGCCGTACAATACACCATATGTTAGCTATTACATTAGCTAACATGCACATTAATTACAATCATTTTAGCTGGCTTCAACAGCTTGTTTTATTTAAAATGTCAAACATTTCACCCAGCTATTTGAATTACTTATTTCTTAAAGCTGCTAATTTGTTACTTGTAGCCAGCCGGTTCTGTGCATGTTCCAGTTTGTAAGCATTGTTGGTGTCACTATGCTGCAGCTGAATCAGGTTGATGAATGTGCTTTTTTTTTTTAGTTATGCTGACAAAAACTGAAGTACGCCTTCCTCCTTAAGAATGAAGAAACTAAATTTGCATAGCCGAATCCCCTCTGTGAGAGGGTTAAACGCGGCTCTGCCGTGCCAGCATACATGCAACAGCAGCGACTGCAGCACCAGCTAGGGAAGAGCTCTCATTACAGTAGGAGAGTGAGGAGTGAGTCACATGCTGATGTCTTTGTCAGTGAACATGCTGCAGCACAATAACCAATGATGAGATGCTTGCCTAGTCATCCAGGGTGAAAAGTGCTCATATAAAACAAAACAAAGAGCTTGCTTCACTTTTTTTCCACCAGGATATGCTGAACAGGCAGACAAACAAGCAGATTGAATTAATAAGCAGTATAGATCAAAAGAAGGCTGTTGTGTTTGCCAATGCTCCGTGCTTTTGCCTGAGAAAACAAGACAGTGAGTGGGAAAATATTTTGTGTCTGATTTGTGCACGAGGGATTTCTTGTGTACATTTAAATTAAATTAAATCATTTGTGAAGGTGCAGGAAAGGGGGCCTGTTGTTATGAAGTCACTAATAAAATCTTCACAGACTGTCAATTATTGAGAGTTTACAAAGAAGAAAAAGCAAAGCAACTTCCTCGGTTGCTCTCATCTGTGGATGAGTCACTTTTCATCATTTCAATGAGCGTTTCTTGGCAATGCCAAAGATTCCTGCAGGAGAGAAACAGGCTGGCTGTATTTGCTCACCTCATGTTTCTGACTGGAAGCTACAGCACTGGACTGCAGTCTACATGTGGATTTCTCAGATGCATTTTTGTGTTTCACTCAAGGATGGTGCGGTTCTTTGGAAACCCCACTTTATGAACCCTTATGCATAACAAAATCTGTGAGCAAGTGGAGTTGTTCCAGTAATCATGTTTAGCGGTGGATTAAGCCAAAAAAAAGACGTGGAGCAGCTTCCAAACTACAGAAACAATTTGGGTATTAATTACAGTGTCAACACTACATGTCCCTCATGGTTTTAAGTGTGATTTCCTTCTCAGCTGCCGTGCACTGCAGTTACCATTTCTCATTTTTTCCATTTTCCTGCAACAGAAGGAGACAAAGATGAAAATGAAGCTGGTCGGAAAAATAAACTTTTTGCAGAAATGTTCTGCACATAGATTTAGGGATGTAATGCATCGCAACCCAGATATTTCCAGCACCCCCACCCCATCAACAATTGTCTTTTTCTTTTTCTTTTTGAGGAGATAACTTGCTCCAAGACACCCATGAGAATTCCATATCGGTAGAGGAGACTGATGGAAATGAAAATTGAAGAGCAAGCACCCCCTCGTCTCCTCCCACTTAGGTCACACTATATGATATTTCCCTACAGCTGTAAAATAAGAAGTACGTTTAACATAATTGATTTGGGCTGGATTGTTATTGTGTTGTCTCGTTTTAAAAACAATAACAACATGCTAATTTTGGATTCTAATGAAATTGCTTGGGGTATTAAGGAGGGCTTTGGACAGACTGCAAACTCTAAAAAGAGGCTCATTTAGCTTATGTGACTCAGGCGCTGTCTATAAAAATAGCACGAAGAGCAGGTGCTGGTTTTGAGCATACCTTGTGAATTTGTAATGCTAGATTATTCAGGGGAAAGAGCTTAGAGGAGTGTGTGCTGCCTTTCTTTCTACTGAGATCTCCAAAACAGTTTAAGAAAAAAACAAAAACGCCTCACAGATGTTATGTTTTCTAAATGTTCCCATCTCAGATGACAGTATTAGTCAAGCTGGGGGCTACTTCAGCTTTATTTCCAGAGCAGACCCCAAGGATACAGTTTACATCACATCACCCACACACACCCTCAAAAAACCCACAGAAGTATTTGCATTTTCAAACTGAACTGAGCTTTATCTATCTTTCCTTTTCCTGCCAATATATTTAGACTGGATATTCTTTGTGGGTATATTTGCTTTCACTTATCTCTTTCAATAAAGAAACCTCAGCAGAGAGAATAAAATTATGTCCCCGCTGAATAACTGAATTTGTCAGTTATTCATGAGAAATAGTTAAAAATGTCTTTAGAGTGAGGGCCAGAGAGCCATTCATTTTGTTACCTGAGTTTTAATTGGCTTCAGTTAAATGAATATTGTCAAAACTGTTGAATGTGTATGACTCCGTGCACTCGTAAGACTGAGGAGCTTATTGTGAAATACATTTATTTTTACATGCCTGCAGAAAGCTATGGCGCTTTGAGTCGAGCTGGCATGAGGAGGATGTGCATTAACACATATTCAGTCAGTTTCTCAGTAAAGCATGTGGATAGTAAGGCTACAGAGCAGGTGAATAACCCAGAGCTGCCTGAGAACATCTCATACAGACAAAAATCTCTGTTTTTAGTAAAGCCTGAAACCATACTACTGCTGTGCTGCTGAGCTCTATCCATGACTCTACACCTCTCCTTGACTAAAGGGAGTGGTTTTTTAGGAAGATCCTTTCAAATGAAATGAAAGTGAGTGATTTCGTGTTTTCACATAACACTGGCTTTTATCTTGCTGCTGCACTCGTCGGTTTGTCTGTAAGCATGGGAAAGAACAGAGGCGAGAGAGAGCTAATTTTATGGATTTTCAATCCCCCGGGAAAGACCCAGATACATCTGTAAAGATTTATCTATCAATTCAAAAGCAAGCAAAGAGGAAACGAAGTCAAGAAGGAAGTGTGAGATTAGAGGAGGAATTTGTGCACAGTTATTCAAAGTTGGTCAAAGGCAGCAACTGGGTGGTTGAGGTGATCAGAAGATAAAATAAAATGACAGCTAAGAATCATGGGAGTAAAAAGCAGATTGCCACTGCAAGCTAGATCAAGAGCATAGACGGAATAAAAGATGGATGTAGCTTCTGGGTCTGAAAAGTGAAGTCGACATGGAGGTTCCTCTAACCTGCATTCTTTTTAAACACCACCAGGGGACGATACCCGAAACTGCAAAAAGACTAATGAGCCCAGTGAAATATGTGGAAAAATGTTCTCAGACTATGGTGGACCTGAGAGATCGAACAGACTGCAACTCAAGAAAATGCCAGCAAATAGAAAAATGCAGCAACAGCACACAAAGCACAACAGAACTGAACAAAACACAAAAGAAACATTTCTGCGTTTGTGCACCGGCTGCTGAAGTGAAAGAAATCCAAATAAGCGAAGCAATGCGCTGAGACACACTTAGAAGAAGTGGTGGATTCATTAGTGTAGGGAATTAGTGAAAGATGCAGGTAATATGTGTTTTAATCACATGATTCATATAATACTGTAGATACATGTTTGCCATTAGCCTTTTACTGCTAGCTTGTCACTTCCACAGCTGCTCTGTCAGGTTATTGTCTCCCCAGAAACACTTCTGTTTCGTTTCAGTGTTACATTTTTTTGTTTTCTTGTGTTTTCTTGAGTTGCAGTGCATTTGACCACTTGGGTACACTGGATCAGGCACACATTTTGGGTAATATTAAATTTTAATAAATTTGTGCATTTGCTATTTTTCAGGAATGAGGATGATCAACACACAAACAACACAAAATATATATATACAACAATAAGGTTAAAGGTCATCCTGGTTCCTGCCCAGGCTCTCCTTAAAAATCGATACCTATAACATGTTGTGCATCCACATATTCACAGAATGTCAATGACTACCGAAAACCACTCACCTATTCTCTCCCTCTTCTGCTCCTGTCCCCCAATCACTCACAGCTTAGGATCTAATCATGCAAACCCGACTTCGCCACTACTGATTAACTGCAGATTCCACAGGAAACACAAATAAATCGCAGAGGATCAAAACACTGAATCAAAACACCCAACTCAGTCGAATTAACAGATTCAAGCCATAAACCAAAATAAACTACTTTTGGCTGCTCCTTTATTCGCAAGTCGCCACAGCGGGTAGCGCCGCATGTTTTATTTGGCAGATTTTTACGCAGGATGCCCTTCCTGACACAACCCCCGGGGGATTTGAGTCTCCTCCCGGCATCAAAATAAACGGCGGAAATTGTGATCAATAAACACACTGATAATCTTTGGGGACTGGGCATGCTGAAAACCTCAGAGGATACAAATATTTTTGTTGATTTCTTGCAGACTTCCATTTTACAATATAATAGTGGTCTGTGGGGAAAGAGACTTTTTGCCAACAGGTAATATATTTATAGGTTCCAGCTGGGGGAAATAGCAGCAAGTCCAAACATGCAACTTTCACGCACATCCCTGGGCAACCCAGAGAGAAAGCCTTTACATTTACCCTCATGTGACCTTAACTCCCATTGGTTAAAAGGGTTTCAGGAATGTGCTTCATGCTACAATCCATTCATTTCCTTTGTAACAGTAACAATAGGTCTAACAATAAGATGCCACAGGGAATGTGTACAGGCTGAAACAGTGTCAGATTATTCATGTCTCAAATACAACTGATTAACATACCAACACACTCGAGAAGGGACACACACACACACACACACACACACACACAAACACAGAGTCATTTAAATTCCTCCCTTTTGGCAAAAACACGTTTTAGGAGAAGTGAAAACGAATCTCTTTTTGCTTCTATATTGGCTTTTGTGTGTGTCTTTCCAATAAACGTTTAAGCTCCAAGCACAGTCATGACTGCCTATGAAATTCAAAAGCTATCTTCCTCAGGACTAAAGGGGATGGGGTAAAACGTGAATACAACAAAATAAATGGATAACTCAAAGCAACGAGGTCAAAGTAGTGTCTGCCCACAGTCCTTGGGAGCTGCCTTCTAAAGCCCCGTTTTCTCCCTCAACGCTCAAATAAAAAGGCATACTTTAGTCTTCTTGTTGACAGAATTAGAGATTTTGCAGGGAAAGCAATAGAACTACGCAGATAGATGTTTCATAAGTTGGATTAAGATACTGTTTTATTAAGTGAAACATTAAAGTGGGCTCAGCTCTGCCATCAAACAGACTTAGGCCTGATACAGCGGCAGAGGAGTAGCAGAGCAGCAGTTCATCAGAACTAGCAGTTTGCCTCAAGCAGTGATGCACTGCAGAGGAAATGTGGACATTCATACCTTTTATTTCTGTATAGTGCCAATTTAAACATGTTAACAAGGCCAACCTGACTTTCTGAATGTCACCGAAGCGAGAATATGATTCTCGACTGAGTAAGACAAGTACGTCCTTACAAGAATTTTGCAGATTTACATATGCAGGTACAATATCATTAGTGGAGTTGGGGCCATTTTTATGAGAGACAGACATTCTCATTTTAATGAGAAGGTAGTCATAAAATCCTCATTAAATTTTAAGAACGATACCATGCGAAGCTGTCAAGTGATAAATCTGTCCACTTTTTGTAACTCCAGCCAGACAACTGTCACATTAATGATTCTTAAAAGATTACAGCATTACAGTGAAATGGCATCTGGAACTCCTTGTCCTCGGTGTGCTCATGCTTGATTGAGTTGACAGTATCTCAGCGGGAGTTTTATTACAGTTTCTCTGCTCACCAGACTAGACGAGGCCTCAAGTATCGTGCAGTGAAAGGCAACGTGAAATGGAAACAGCAACACTTTGAATAATGCACCAGCCGCCCACACACGCTTGTTTCTTTCATTATCTTACACGGCACACCTGGTTCTGTAGGAACACCCCCTGCAGCTGCCATTCTTCTGTTCACGTGCATTCAAGTCATAGGTTCCTTCTTTTTACTACTGTGTTGTTGGAGGGTTTCAGATGGCCAGCTGCATTGTCTCAGCTTCAGTCAGTGAACCAGAATCTAGAGATTTGTATTATTGGATTCAGGTCACTCATTTCTTTCATTTATTAATTTTGAGCTCATAACTAGAAGAGTTTGTTTGTTGTTTGCTACACTTATTACTAGTTCTTAGGGATGACTGTGGCTCAGGAGGTAGAGCAGGTCATCTGCTAATTGGAAGGTTTGTTGGTTCACTCCAAAGTATCTTTGGGTAAGATACTGAACCCTCAGTTGCTCCCAGTGCATTCACTGGAGTGGGAATGTGTGTGAATGTTCAATAGAAAGCACTTGGACATAGAAGAAAAGTTCTTATGTGAATGAGATATGTATGAGAATGTATAAAGCACTTTGTGTGCTCAAGTTGGGTAGAATAGTGTTATATAAGACACAGTCCATCTAGCCAATAGTCTGATCAAGAACCTGTGTAAAGACTTCAGCACTAGCTTCTTTGATTAGCGACAGCTAATTAAGAACACACAAAATTAAACAGTTTGCTGCATTGTTTGAAAAAAATAACCAAGACTTTCATTTCTAGTTACACATACACCAGGTTTGTGAGGGGTTTGTCACATCTGTAGGGCATACACTGGTCTATTTAAATGGCTCTTACAGTTATTGACTGCTTCACAGCCTTGTGTTTGTGCTTGTAAGCACAGAGACAAGCCAGCAGCTCAATAGAGCTTCCGTGCCACGAGCTTAGATCTCACAATGACGAGATGAAAGGGGGGTTAGCTGCCTGCACGAGTCAATCTGTGTAACCTGGGGAATGGTGCTGAGACAGTCTGGCCTTTAAGCAAAGCAAGATGTGAGTGGCAACAATCAGCCGGTGGCAGGGGGAAACCTTTAAAATGAGGCCATTCACTCAGGTGTCCTGACACAGTTTAATGTGATCATTCCTCGGAAGGTTTTGGGTAAAAACCGAACAGAGCTTTTTTGTTTTGTTAATAAAATCGAGGAGAGTGCCAGGAGACAAAAGAAGAGGTATCAAAGAGCAGGATGCTTCAGAGGTTACCATAAATAGGAGAGACATAAAGGTAGAGTGTGAAGGGAATGAAGACAAGAGCGGGACAACCAAGGCCGCCTGACAACAGGTAGTGATTTACTGCCTTCACGCTGACTCTCATGTTGTTGTCTCTGTGGCTAATTGACTGTCAATTATCTCCCGATGACAGCCCCACCCACTGGCAAGCCAGTGTATGTGGAGGCTTTGTTGACATCCCCAGGGCACGGCCAAGTTTACAAGGCAGCACTGCGATCACGAAACAATTGTGTTTGCCTGCATCTTTCCTTTCTCCCTTGAGAATCGGAAAAAGAAGAAACAATTTCTAAGTGACGTGTGGGGGAATATAGGCTCTCTTAGGAGAAGCAAATAGGCTTCATAAACAAGAGAAATTGCTGATAACAGGGTGTGAGATTGGGCTTGATTATTGGTTTACAAAAATAGGTAATGACAAGAATGAGGAGAAAGAGTAAATGTGCTCTTTACAAACATGTCAGGTCATTCTGTGTTCGAAGGTGAGCTGTGTTTGTGAGACACCAGATTGGACATAATAGATATTACGAAGCTGTGGTGTTTCTAAATGCAGTGTATACTTGTGTATACTTATTCTTAGATTCTGTAGGCTTTGAGAGTTTTCAAATGGACATAAAACATAGATGTAGGGATGCTGAAAGCTCCTGGGTCTGTAGTTTTGAGTATGATGCATTAGTAGACCAGTCCAGTAGTAACTGGTTCTTAATTTTGCTTCTGTTAGGCTTGTAGAAAACCTCTTATTCTGTGTCAAAGGGAGCCTGTGAAGCATGGTGGGAGCAGAATCCTGGCAATACAACACACCTGGAGACTTGAAAAAAGTTGTGGCACCGTGAGATCGTGTTTGTGGGAGTGTGAATGAGTGTGTGTATGTGTGTGTATTTTGTGTGTACTAAGGACAGGTCCCAAGGTTTCCTTCAATCTGTTGTTGTAGATGGCTTTTTCATGCAAGGTCTCATCTCCCATCATCGATGGAAACAGCGTGAATAAGGGTGTGCTTGGCTCAGTAATGAAAAGATGTGCTGTGTGCTGCCAGGCAGAGAGAGCAGTTGCAAACCCCCTCCAACACCTGTCCAATCAGCCCACAAGACCAAGCCATAAATGCTTTCCATCAGTGCTGCTGGTGTTCGGGAGCTCTGAGCTCACAGGGAAACTCTAGTAATTGGCTTCTGTTTGTCCTGGCCTTATCAGTGTATTGCTTTCATGGATAACTTGGAACTAATTAATCAGGGTATGGAGGGTGGGATGGGATTTGCCTTTCTCTCTCACTCTCTTTCATTTTCTTTTCATTTTCTGTCAAACACCAGCTATTTTACCCGTGTTCAGTAAAACCTTTTAGAACTGTTGCAATATAGATATGGACTTGGGAAAAGTGGCAGAGATAAACACAGTTTAAGATGCTTTGCTTCTACATGCCTAATCCTATGTTTTGTCTCACACCGCCACTTCTATTTTGTTTTAATGTTTACAATATGAGTTTGCAACCTGCCCCACTGCGTCTCACGCTCATTTGAATAGAAAACAGCTAGATTTTATTTTAAAGAATTCATGCTGTTTTCAAATAATTGCTTTTATACCATCAAAGAATGGCATCTATTAACGCCCCAAGAAGTTGCTAAACAATGATGCTGAGTATTTCCTTACAGAATCCAATTTTATCTACTAAAGAGCAGCGGTAGATCATAAAATTCCACATAAGCTTGAAACGAGTGATGTGATCATCCTTGGTGCTTCATTATAGTTATTCATATCTCCATAGGCACAAGTGAGTCATTACTCTTCAGTTATTTCTTGTGATTGAATTTAATCAAAGGCATGTTATTTACAGCAGTATGCAATAAACATGTTGGCTCAGTGCTTACTGATAATGTATTCTGCCTTTTCACAGGCTACAATACTGCAGAAACATTTCCTGCAGCTTAAACTCTGCTGTACCACAACGGAGTACGTAGCTGTAAAAATTCAAACAGATTGGAGGGTAAAGCACAAATCAAGAGTTTATTTGCATTGCACTCTAGGAGCAAAAGGTGATTTCCATAGGAAGCCCCAAAATATATAAACCGTACAGGAAACGGCACAGTGCAAGCACATTATTAAGGATTGTTGAAGACATTTTCTGAAAACTAAGCAGCAAAAAGCAATCAAAATTATACACTTCATTCATTAAAAGATTTACATGAAAACACCAACAATATGAGATGATCCCATTGAATACTACCTGGGCGATTGCTGGTTGTCTAGCAGGGTTGGCCAACTCCAGGCCTCGAGAGCCGGTCTCCTGCAGGTTTTAGATAACACCCTGGGCCAGCACATCTGAATCAAATGATGAGTTCATTGCCAGGCCTCTGGAAAACATCAAGAAATGTTGAGGAGGTAATTTAGCCAGTAATTTAGTCAGCTGTGATGGATCAAGGACACATCTAAAACCTGCAGGACACCGGCTCTCGAGGCCTGGATTTGGCCACCCTGGACACTGGAGCAGCTGCAAGGCCCAACCAATCAGATGAAAGAACCCTCTGTGAATAGTAAGAAATTACAAGTGCATTGGTGTACTGAGGTGTCTAGCAATGTAAACCCCTGTATGCTGTGAGCAGAAATAAAATATATTCTAAAAGAAAATGGTAAATGGTAGAAAGAAGCTAAAATTGAGGTATTTTCTTGTTCTAAGTCCGTCATCCCTGTGTGACGGTTTTTGCCAGATAAAAAAAAAAGGATTTAAGAAAATAAAGCTTGTATATTTTTTGTTGACAATTGCTGTGATAAAACTGCAAGGAATATGATTGCACTAATTTCTCTAAAACATAGATAATTATCAAAAATAACCCTCAGGTTTGCTAATAGGGCCCTTAGGGGACTTAGCAGAGGCTGGAATTGATTATCGAGGGTCTCAGAGCCAATGTGATCAAATCTTTTTTGGCAAAATTTAATTGTAGAAAGTTCTGTGATTACAGGTACTTACATCATCTCTGTTATTTGACCAAATTATTGCATTCTCAGTGTTTAATAGAGAGATATGACCGCGTATCGTCAGCATAACAGTGAAATGAGCAGTCATCTAATGTCAGCATATACAAACAGAATTTATTCTTGAGGCATGAAGGAATCAAGTGAAACACCACATTCTGTGTTGGAAATAAGGACTTTCAGACGGTTCAGATCTATAAGCAGTGTAATGCAATAAGTACTGTCAGCTTAGCTGTCAAGCAGCACCACTACACAGCAATGTAGCCAATAAAAAGTCATTCATCAATTTTTAGGATTTGGTGTAGCACCTTTTTTGTTAAAAATTTATATCAAAATATATTATTAATAAAATCTATGAAACTGAAAACATGTGGATAAATGACAAATGTGAAAATTGTGCCATAAAATCATATTTTAAGACTGGATAATATTTCAAATAACAGCAGACTTTTGCCTGGCATAAACCACAAGATGCTCCAAATCATGTCTTTTATCACTGGACTAAACTGAAGTTACCATTCTCTTGGAAGTATGCTTCCCCCCCTCCAGGATATATAAAGCTTTCACTGAGCCAATGTACGAGCTGTTGTTTGTTCAGTTTCTTGTCCTCAAGCTCCTTTACCATAAATACGAACAGCTGGTATGAGCCTCTCAGGGAGGCTATATGTTCCACATAGAATGCCAAGGTACACACAAGACACACAGCACAACTGATCCATTTTCCACTATGGGTCGGAGGAGAAAGGCAATGAGCTGAACCTTCTATAAAATAACAGCTAAGGGCATATGGGTATTCATCTCAGCTGTTTTGGTACATGACATTCAGAGTAATTTGAGATTTCTAAAGTGAAATTCCACTCTGAAGGTGAGCCCTTTATGATGGCTGGTCAATTGAGTCTTTATAGTGTGAGAAGGCTCTGCCTGTGAATGAAGGCTGATTAAAGCGTGTAGTGTCAGATTATACAAGTCTAATAAAGATTTACGAGCTAACCCCATTAGCACACAATTGCAAAGTGAACCTTAGCAAGAAGCCCATGCTTGGGTTCACTTAGTGACAGTTTTAACTGATTTTATTCAAAAGAAGATAGCTTTGTCCATGCATTTTATGCACTTCTTTTTCAAAGCTTAAATTTCACAGAAAGCTTTCCATCCATTCTCTTCCACGTGTCAGGGGCTGGAGGGGGGGCTGGAGTCTATCCCAGCTATCACAGAGGTAGAGGCGGACTCCACATGCAGGACCTAACCACAGGCTGTCATGGTACTGGATGATAAATCCTGCATTTTGTATTTTTGGACTATTTTTGGAATTCTTATGAACTATTGAGCATCCTCAGTTTCTGGTTTAGTTGTTTAGAGTTCCTAGTTTTTCCTGTATTTTAATAGTTGCTGCATGTTTCACCTTGAGTCCTTGGTACCTTTGTAATCTGGTGTCTATTACTGTCCTTTGTGTTTTAGTTAATCCAACTTTTCTAGTGTCTTTCTGTATCTTGTCAATTCTTCATGTGTTAGTGATTTTCTATTTAGTTCCTTCTTGTTTTATTTTTATAGTCATCTGTGTCATGTTTTGCATTTAGTTTTATTTACTTTGTCATTATCCTGATTGTTTTCAGCTGTTTAGCTTCTCTAATTGCCTTCTCTGTATGTATAGTCTCTGTCTCCCCTCGGTTGTTTGTCATGTCGTACTGTTACCTATCGGTTGTAGGTTTCTTCCTAGATTTTCCTGGATATTTTCTTCTTTGCTTTGTGGTCTCAGGTTTTCCTTAGTTGTGGATTCTATGTTTGTGACATTTGATCAGGCAAATAAACAGCTAACCTTTCATTTTGAGCTCTGCCTCTTCACTAACAGATAACATAACTATGATATTAGCTGTGTTATCTGTTAGTGACTATGATAAATATGTTATAACTTCTTTCTAAGATCACAAAAAGCAAGTAACAAAATCCAAAGAAAATGCAAAAGACAAGGAAGTCGCTACACACAACATGGTTTAAAAAAGGTTACATTTGTTTTTAAAAAAAGATTGTCTGACAAAGAACAAAGACACAGTTCTATACACAGAATATACACAGTAGGGTTGATTGGGGGGGAATGAGAGAACTGGGGAAATGAGACGCAGGTGAAACTAATTAAGATAATGGCAAGAAGTCAAACTAAATCCAAACACAGGAGAAAAGTGACAACCAAAGTAAAATAGGAAATGAGTCACTAGACCACTAGAAACAGAAGAATTTGACAGAGGAAGATAAACTTGAGGAAACACAAAGGGAACAACTTAATCCTAATATAAGCAAAAGCTGGAACCACTGACTAAGACTAAAGTACTAATGAATCTACAGAAAAATTAAAATACAACTCTTACGAGCCGGCTCAAAAGCCACAACATAAATATGGATACTAATACTAAAATTTCACCGAGAAGAGGTTTTATTTTAAATTACATAACAAGTTGGCTAAAATAGCTGGTATCACTAAGACAAAGACTGGCGAGCGTTTAAGAAAGCCTGCCTCAGGTATGCCTTTATCCACACCTGACTAGGTGTGGTCAATAAACAACAGCTGAACACTCTTGCACTGCCACTGCAAAGAGATTAGAGGCTGCAGAGGGATGTAACACAACCAAAAACCAAACAGAGAATAGTAAATAACAGGAATTTAAAAGTTCAAAAACTAAAAACTCTAGGTACAAGAAATGGTGCCATGATGGTTTCAGCTGACATTTTCTTATTTATGTAAGAGCAAAGGATGGCAAAGAGGGAAAGTAGACCACAGATTAGTTGAGGGATGAGCCTGCTTCTGCATGAAAGGGAAGCTTGCAGGAAAAATTCACCTATGGTGCAGATTTTGATTATGGCCCTATACATAATGCGCCATTCAGTTTTTGAGTGGTGAAGTCACTTAAACCTCCAGCCATCCAAGACATCCTCTTTCATTTAAAGAAAAACAAGTGCATTCTAGTTTTTTTAGTATTTGCTCATAACGATTGGGCAGCAAAAGGTAGAGTAGGTTGTTTACTAATGTGAAAGAGTATGACTCAAACACTCCCTTCTTCAGCCTGCGTACCAAAATATCCTTGGGCAAGAGACTGAACCCCGAGATACTGAACTCTGATGTATCCATTGGAGTATTAGTGTGTGACTACTAGTAATTGCTTAGGCATAATGCTTGTGTGAATTTGTAAATGGTGCTTGGTGTTAGAAAGTGCTCAAATTGAGTAGAAAAGTGCTGTGTAAATACTAGTCCATTTAACATCGTCCTTAGATTTAAATATTGGCTGAGTTTTGTGTTTGTGACCTGTTTTTTTTTCTTCTATGTGGTTGGGTATTAGTGCCACAAAAAAGGTGCTATGATATATGCTGACAGTGACATTAAAAAAACATCCAAGTCATTCATTAACTTTGTATCATAGAATGGAAATAAGTAGTCTATAAATCGAAAAGCAGTGGGGTAAGACTAGCAATCATACACTTTCTGTTCGCCACATTTATTCACATTTATGTTATTGGTATCTCTATTGACTAGAGACATCTTTTAAAAGAGGTTTTTACTTTCAGTCAGTATAAATAAAGCACAATTTTCACATAATTCCAATTTAAGTATTCACTCTTGCTTCATGATGAACAGGGAATTCGAGCTTTGTGGAGGTTTTCTATTATTTAAGAAACAGCAGGGAACATATTTGCTACATAAAGAGCTTTGACACATTCCTTTGGTGGTGAAATATATCCTCATACTTTTGTCTTGAACGAAGCACTTTGGCAAAAATCATTTGAGTAGCAGCCCATGGGAAATCTATCTTGTCATTTTTTCCCCATTCCCTCTCCTCTGCCTCAGAGTGTGGGAGGCGTGCAGAAGAACCTTGCATTAATGCCTCTTGCTTTCAAATGAAAGCCCATTGACTGGGGATGTGTCCTCAGTTCATTTGCTTGATATCTAACTCAGAAGGAGGGATGGGACGTGCAAAGATTAGTAGACAAGACAGGCGTGTAGCAAGGAGATCTATCTGATTCTGTTGACTCTGTGGGATCCCAATAGGCTGTGCGTATACAGAAACGGGGGACGGAGGGTAGAGACGGGGCGGTTGTTGATGTTTGAAAACATACACACGATATGAGAAAACATAAGACGCAAAGGCACTTACACACAGATAAATATTTATATGCACTTGCTGCAGCTGCTGAGCAACATAATATAGTTACAGTCCACACTTATGATAAACTACTAATTTTAGAAGTAGCACTGTGCATCATATCTGTAGAGATAAGCAGATTCACTTAGTAGGGCTGGCTTTGAAGCCTTAACTTATAGAAGTATGCATGTTTGTATATGTGTGATTCCCGCATGCGCAGACGTGTGCATTTGTGTGAAGAACAGCTGTGATACTATATGATCCATTTGGGTGCAGGTGGCATATATTGGCCAGATTTGCTTGTGAGTCGTGTGATCCCGAGCACAGCTGCGATGTGGCAATATACTCAGCACTGAGTTCAGCCACGACTATTCATATATCATCCTCACAGTTGGAAGATCCTGTCATTTGCAAAGATGTGCTCTGGTAACTGGCTCATCTTCAGACCCTCTTGTGTGTCATGTGTGCACTCAACACCAAAATGATGCCTCTGGGGACCCTTTCGAATAAAAGTGTGACAGTCTTCTGCAGCACCTTAACAACGAACCGATTTTTTAAATGTGTTATTTCGTTCAATTCTTCCACTCAAAAATGTTTTCCCAGTGCTTTTTAAAATATTTTTTCATAATATTAGAAATTCAATCAGTATCACAGTTACATGGAGGAACTAGATCAGGGGTGGGCAATCTCAGTCCACGAGGGTCGGTGTCCCTGCAGGTTTTAGATCTCACCTTGGGTCAACACACCTGAATCACATGATTAGTTCGTTACCAGGCCTCTGGAGAACTTCAGGACATGTTGAGGAGCTAATTTAGCCATTTAAATCAGCTGTGTTGGTTCGAGGACGCATCTAAAACCTGCAGGGACACCGGCCCTCATGGACTGAGATTGTCCACCCCTGAATTAGATGCATTTTGTGCATGTGTGAATGTCAATGCAACTGTGCAGATGTCTGGGTGGTTTTTCAGGGCTATGATGAAAATCTATGAGACGGGAAGAACAAGCCCTTTATTATTTTCTCACAGAGATTTATGCGCAATCTTGCACTGAAGCTCAGCAGGGCCTGAAAACGGAAGCCAGTAATCGCAGCCATGGATTTAGTACTAGAGTCGAAAGGTCAACAACTTCTCCATTGAAATATGATGGGTAACCTAGACCAAAGCAGGACACCTAAAATCTCAGGCATATTGTATTTTTGTGTCCATGCTGACAGCAAAAGCCATCATGTGAACTAGTTGGCTCTTCATTTTTTTAACATTGTCTAGAAATATTATTGAAAATAATATAAATGAAGTCTCGTACACCCCCCAAATCATCTGTAATATGTGTCTGTATTCATATTAGCAGTGCTCTCCTTCTCACTTACTACTCTTCCAGTAGTATATTTTGAAAGCCGCCGGGACAATTACTGAGTCACACTGACATGAAAATGTAATTATAATGTAATTAAATGATAATTAAAAATGCGATCATCATAATCCCAGCGGGATCACTAACTCTATATTTGCCATCATGTGACTAACTCGAGGACCTACGGGGCGTTTTAAGCCACATGCTGGCACTAGGGACTGTTGCCAACAATGCAATTAACTCTAAAGAAATTTCTCTCACAAAACACAAGTACGCATAAAACTGCTACACACAAGTATTTCTATACTTATTTAAATACATACATATATGATCTGATAATTAGATCATGATTTGCATGCATATACTGTATTTGTTACTATTTGCACGAAATGAACAAAGTCCATTTTTCTATAGTTTATTTTTAATAGAGAGAGACAGAACCAACAAAAAAAAATCAACAAAAAATACAGAAAAGAACACATTACATAAAACTTTGAAAACATTTAGACAACTAAGAATGACCTTTTTTTTGACAAATCAAATATAACTGTGTAATAAAGTGTTTAAGAGGTACTAGCAACTAAAATGTTACGTTTAGGTTAAACCATGCACAGACATCCAGATCTTTGTGCATGGTTTGTGTTGTACTAAGCTGTCAGGCGAGTTTTTTTTTATCTGGAGCAACCATATAGGTTACTTTCTGATGAGTTAAATTACAGTACATAGATTTTTAAAGTTATTTTTCGTTCTTTGAGTTTGAGCACAAAAATAACTTTAAAGTAGATGATTTTCATTGTCATGGTTACAATTTTTAACAAGGTTCTGGAGTAGCTATTTCTGACTCAATATACTTCATTTTCATGAAAGTTGAAATAGCAAAAAGGTCTAAATATTGGATATTAAACACTTTAAATCACAACCAAGAATATACTAGTTACTGTAGGCTATTTCATCTTGCATTAATATCTTGCCATGCAGTTTCACTATGAATCTCATGCTTTTGCAAACACCAAACACCAAGTTCTGTGTCAGACTGATGGATTTTTATGTGGCGATTCGTCCCCTTCCCGTGTGATAGTTGGATCCCCAACTATGAGCTACAGAGCAGCGATTTTGTTGTCACAGGAGGGAATGTTGGTCAGAATAGTCTTGTATGAAGCCCTTAAAATGAGAGAATAGGGTTGAAAGTGGTCCAGAGGTGCACCATGAGACAATTTGAGAGTAAGACTGGTCAATTTTAAGCATGTTAAGTATGTTTTGGGGAAAAACAAATGTGGTTTTTGCTATATATAACAAAACAAAAGTTTTTTCTATATATAACGATATTTGCACAGCCTCATCTGTAATCACTCGATCACGCAGACCTGGAGACTGGTCGAAGAGACCATGGCAACTTCTGGTCATGAAAAAAAAAAGTTTATTTCCCTACTGATTGGTCTTTGGTTGCTGGAGGTTGGTCACAAATAGTGGGCAGCACCAAAAACCTCCTTGTGATTGCTTTAATCACATTCCTGTGATCACCTGAAGTTTGCATGGTAGACTGACTTCATTTATATACTCCCTGAACTATTCACTGATTTTCAACCAGTAGTTT
This sequence comes from Aulonocara stuartgranti, assembly GCF_965226115.1. Taxonomy (NCBI): domain Eukaryota; kingdom Metazoa; phylum Chordata; class Actinopteri; order Cichliformes; family Cichlidae; genus Aulonocara; species Aulonocara stuartgranti. The sequence continues at coordinate 5,876,072 of NC_138951.1, read as the reverse complement.
GAGAGCCTGTCATATAAATGTGTTGACAGAGGTATAGAAGACCACAGAAGAGTGGAGATGTGTTTCCAGTGAAAGAACAGCACCAAACATTTATACCATCCTGTTTTCTTGGTTTTGTTTTGTTTTTTTATGACTCATACCTCAGACAGTCAGTTCAGACTGGCTGATGTACAGAGTGCAAGTTGTAAAAGGAAGAATATGCTTCAAAATATATTTATGGACTTTTTCCCCTTGTTTTTTCTTCTTACCTGACCCACCCACACCCTTATCTCCCAATGGACAGTTTTATTTACAAAACAGACAACTGGCCAGAAACTACATATCTCATCGCTTTACTTGGACTCCGAGGGGTGATGTGTTGACAGCAAGGCCTTGAATTAGCGGAGGAAGTAGTCCTTTCAACACAGCACATATTTTTATCCTATTCTTCTCTATCCATATATTATTCATCACAACATATAACTGTTAGTCTGCACAACACTGCTGAATCACTGAATATGTATGTCTTTTGTTTTCTTATGTGCTGCTTAAAATGTAAATCAGCAACCTGTGGATATTTCAGGATATATTTAAATTTAAAACATCATTGTGAAGCATGGCAAAAATACCGTAGGCTGTTATTTTTTACGCCAAATTATTTTAAAAAAAGTCACAAAATGACAGTGTGTATTCATGTCCAGGTTAGCAACTGATAATAATATACTCAGACAGTCTTTTCGCACAACCAGCTGCCTTTCAGCTAAGTGGAATACAAATGTAGAAGTTCAAAACCGTTTGTGCCTTGTTTTTTAATTTTTTTAAATTCCGACCTCATGGCTTATCTGGCTCCTAGCATTACACTAGGAGCCATGTACCTAAATCTGTCATCCCAAGATAACAGCAGCAAAGTTAGTTTTAGTTTTTAATATTTGCGACTTTTTATATACACTAATAAATGTGTACATCCCTGTGCTAAAGTTTTGATCCACCTCTTATGGTGTTTCCAAGGAAACGGACTCATTTTTGAAAGTGGTCTTGAGCAGTATATGCATTAGTTGCTGTTTTTCTGAAAAGTAATGCAGCATTTTACTAATGTTAAGCCACACTGATGTATGAGCCATTCAAGCATAAAAAAGGCACCTTACTCAAAGGATGAACCAGTGTTCTGTTTATAAATAAGAGGCAACTTCTCAGAAGTTCAATTTTAAATTCTCCCTTCGGACACTTTGTTACTAGCAGCCTATCACAAAAAACATATAATTTATTCCCATTTCTTCAGTTGAATCTATGAAAGACGCTGAAGACAAGAGAGTTAGCGTAAAATAGCATTTTTTGCACTAACACTGGATGTCAGGTGTTGAGTCACTAAGCTAAGATTGTATATAGTTTTTGCCACAATAAAAGTATTGTCACAGCATTACATGATCCACCATGCAATGTCAGCTGGAAAACATGTATGGCTGCATGTAAATCGCTGCAAGTATTTCCCATTTTACTTAAAAAAAAAAACATAAAAAATAATGGGTGGTTCTGGCTTTTGAGGCTTTTGCACTACCATGGATAGTCATACATGGCCTTTGGTTTTTGGGACTATTTATTATGATTGATGCTTTATTCTTTACCTTATTATTATTATTTACATTAATATTACTGCGTAAAACTGCAGTCACTATACAGTTTAAAGGATTTAGCAGTGGATACTATAAAAAAAAATAAAGGTACTGAGACATTTAATCATTCCATGCATTGTGTTATTACTAGCTTGTAATAATATATTCTTGTGTTTAATATATAAACTTTGTCATACATTGGGTTTTTGAAAATAATGCTCTTCTGTATGTATTCACATTGTATTAGCAGCAATAAAAGCATGAAGCAAAGCGGCTCGCTCCATCTTTAAGAATTTAAGCATGAAAGGATTAAGCAATTACTATATACCATAATTATTTGGTTCATTAATCACTGCTGAGTCATGACTGCCTGTTTTTAATACTCATATCCCAGAAACAATTAGCTCATAGCTCACAAAATAATAGCAACCGTGACATTCTAAATGGTTATCGGTTTTGTTTGCCCAGCATTTACATTTTACACTCTAAAAGTAGAAGAACCTCAAGGATCCTGTAGGGGTTCAGTCACAATTGCCACTGTGAAGGAACCGTGTTGATTCAAAAAGGTACCTTGAGATACTTCTCAGAAAGGTTCTTCAAGGACTCACCTTGTAAGGAAGATGATTTCCTTACTAGTATCACTTGTATTGTAACTAGTATAGCACTTTAGGAGGACCTTTGCACTTTATTAAAAGCACTTTAACCAGCACTTTATTTAGCATGGCGCTTTAAGCATAGATTTGCACATCGATAACCATTTGCACTCAAGAGGTTTAATTATATATTGAATATTTCTTGGCAGGTAGCCTTTTGTTCAAGGTCCTGCACAGCTGCTCCTCATTGAGAAGTGTGGTGGTTGTCTGTGAGGAGGAAAGAATTGTTACTGCAGCAAATAAGTTCTACTGTTAAGTATAACGTATGCAAATATCTGTGCAAAGTCTAGAGGTAAGAGTGTTGGTGCAAAGAAGTGCTGTGAGATTACTCACCTGTCTTTTCTGTGTCCTCTCCAGGGTGTTTGGGCAAATGTTTCCCCGGGGTCCGGACACTGTTTAAAGGTTCCAGAAAGGCCAAGAGTTAAGGGAGTGTGGGGAATCTCTGTACAGGGTTTTAATTCTTTTGCAGTAGGGTTAAGGTGTAAGGTTAAAATGTAAAACATTTAATTTTCAGAGAATGGTCAAATGTGTGTATATATTTAATTAGATTTGAAAAACTCACCTGAGAGTAAATAATGTTTTGATCCGTAACAGCTGAGAGTATTAAAGGCTGCCATTTTGTCATTGGACAGCAGAGTGATTGCTGTTGCTGTTAGCAGCTTGACCTGTCATTGATTGTCATGGCGTTAGTTATCTGTGGGCAAATAAACACCTCTTGCTTCCACCATACTTTGTGTCAGTCTTCATCTTCACTGTAAACTTGCTTAGTTTTGTCTTTTATTAAGTCTGTTTTATATTTTAGTTTGGTGGCGTGGTCAGACCTCTGTCACAGAGAAAAACTCACTGATTCAGATAGTGAGATGGTCCAGTGGTCTGAGGTGAGTCAGTCCTGTACTCTAAACAGGTACAACGGATGGCTTTATCAGTTCTTAAAAATGGTTTCCATCCTCTATGGGGACGGAGGTTTCTAGTTCCAAGATGCAGGACAAAGATTTCTAAAAACAGCTTTGTCCCTGTTGCTGTCACTGAATTCAATAAGAATTGTTTTTGATTTGATTCATTTTGTTTAGGTACTAAATATGTGTTTTGTCAGGTTTCATTAGGTGTGTGTGTTTGTGAAGGGATACCAAATGCTATCATTTTTCTGTAAAGCAAAATTACCCTTTTAGCAAAGAACAAGTAGCTCTTGGAGAGCACTGAGTAAAATGTTGGAGTATTGTCTTTGGATTCGGAGAATGTGTCTGCAAAGATAGTTCAAATAGCTTCGGCCAGAATCAGCCAGATATTGACATTTATATATAAATGTACATACTATAATATGAAGGATGTGTGTGCTTTATATTATAGTATTGTTATATAGTACTCATATTACATACTTTGTATATGCTTGTCAGTGTGAACAGTGAGTGATCAGGGAAAGGAAAGTGATAGTAAAAGGGATCAACGTAATACAAGAAAAATCATGTTTGCCAAGTCCAAGTGGTGCTTTGTTAGTGTAGGCAATTGCTTTAATAGTTGGACACACATATTGGCATGAGCTCGAAAGGGAGTCAAAAATGTGGATGGTGTCAGGCATTGAGTAGCTCAGCTGGGATTGTATACAGCTTGTGCCACAACATCAACTTACTGCCACTTACCTGCTCTATTGACTGTTAAACAACAGTCTGTAGTAACAATGGAGCTTGGAATGTGGAACAGCTCAGGGTCTGCACAATTTGGTAGTAAACGGGATCTGCCTCATTTCACAATCTTTAAACCAGTATGGCTACTGGAACAGCAGACAGCAGTATAGTTTGCAAAATGCACATGATGATTATTGTTCATTGTTTAGTCTGTAAACAGTCGAAAACTCAAGTTTAGAATTGAACAAAACAGAGAATAGAGGCCAGCTGGCACGTTTAGGAAGCTCAGTCCAATAAATCTATGGCACTGCACTTGATAAATGGGCTAAACAAAATGTAATGAAAAGTCTTTTCAACCTATTCTGTAAAAATCGACTTATTCTTTAAACCTTTAAAAAAAAAAACATCTATTCATGGAAAACCAAAAATAAGTGTAGATGTAATAAATATGGCTGCTACTATTTCATATTGCTTATTTGGTTTTTAGAAGTACAGTTACATACTGTCATTCAGGTGATCGACTTTCATCAGGAGGCTCTGCAGTGAGACCGCAGAGTGAGTTCCACTTCATCTATTTTTTTATTTAATTTTTTTACTTTCTGAGTCTTAATTTTGTTCCAAGATTAGTCAGATTTTGATTTTACAGCATAAACCAGCACACAAGGAGCACCTGGCCCTGAACGGATCCCTGTTTTTTGTTTTTGTTGTTTTGGGGGGGGAGGTTGAGAAAAATTACCTTGGGAGGCCTTTTCATAACACGCATTTACAACAGATAGAACTAAGAGCCATGTTTCCATGGTAACATAGATGGCTAGAGTAACCTCTTAGGGACACGCTGTTGGGGCTTGCTCAACCCCAGAATACACTGCGTTCTTTTAATTGCTTAAGGCACCCAGAAACCAAACAGCGCTCTCGAGCTGAAGTGACTGGTTGATTAACCAATTAAAAAATAGATTAATGATGCCAAAGTTCAGCTTCTCAAATCTGAAAATTTTCTAGTTTTCTACGACACTAAAGTCAACATTTATTAGTTTCTGACAGCTTGTTAGAAAACACACATGCACATGCACACGCTCGCACGCACACACACACACGTGCACACACTTTGTTTGAGCATATTAAACTTTTTTGCTTCCTCACAGTAAGTAAATGATGAAACTGCCTGAGGTTTTCCTTTTCTTTTTTGACACAATTTAACAAAACACTGCCTTTAAAAATAGTCACAACATCAAATGTGATAACTGACGATAAATGAACTGCTTCTTATATAGCGCTTTTCTACCCTACATGAGCACTCAGCATTTTATACAATATGCCTTTAAGCACTTTTATCTATGCATAAATGCTGTCTAGCATTCAAACTCTGATGGATGCATCGAAGAGTAACTTTAGGTTAGTATCTTGCCCAAGTATATTTGGCATGCAGAGTGGCGCAGGGAAGGATCGAATTACCAATCTTCTGATTAATAGATGACCTGCTCTACCCCCTGACCTGCAGCCACAATTAAGGTGTTACCACTAGACTTATGAGCTGTTCCTCTACACATGTCAGTAGACCCTAATGATATGGGGGAAACTTGAGGCTTCTTGGAGCCCTGGTAGTTAGGGTAATCCAATCTTTTTTTTGGTAAGAATGAATGATATTTGCTGACTTTTGACAAATAACAAAAAGTGGTTAAAGTAGTGCTAAAAATATTGGGTCTCGAAAACTGCCATGCTAAGAAACAGAAACCACAATGACACCTTGGAAGCTCAGGATGTTGTCAGTTGGCTTTTGCTGCGACTGACTGACAAGTAGAAGTAGTCCTGTCATATCAGGAAGCCAGTATTTTGTTTTTTCTACTGTAGCACTCTCCTCTTGTCTTTCCTAGTGATTCTCCCTTAGAAGGATTGAACTGCTTCAAAAGGCACTTCTTAGTCTTTTCATAGAGTTGCCTAAAAGAGAATAAAAGCAGCATTTGTGTTTGGTTTATTCAGTCGAAATACTAGAACCTGTTTGCTGACACATTTGCATGATCAGCGTATCCTTTATCCCGGATTAAAAATTTGATTGAGGATTACCGGTTTTTGGGCACGTAGCAATTCTAGTACACATACAAACACACACACACATAGAACTGCATAATGAGTCTTAAGTTCATCCTTCTTCTCATTTTTTTTCATAAAAAACAATAAGTTGCACAATATCAATAGTTTTTTTTAAGTGTCTGTAGAGGGTCAACCCACCAATGAGCTGCATGTGTGGAAGAATAACAGAGGCAAATGTAAAAGTAAACAGCTGCAGGTGGTAAGAGTATTAGAGGAGATTATACAGGTAGCAGGCTGCGAGGCTGCCCCAGCCCCATTAGCATCAATACCTTCCTGGCTTTGGAGCAGAGGTGGCGTGCTGCTCCTAAGCCCTGCTTCTGGGGCTCCTAACTCCACTCCAGATGTTTGGCTCCACTAAGCTTGACTTCATCCAGTGCAGGGTGATAGAGGCTTAACTTCCCTCTTTTAATGCTGGGTTATGTGTGTGTGTGTGTGTGTGTGTGTGTGTGTGTGTGTGTGTGTGTGTGTCAGCAGCATAATAAAATTAAAGTTGTGTGTTTATTTTGTATTTTATCCGGTGGCCCTAAGGGGGAAAACACAATAACTGTTGAGGTTTATGAATTAGCTGGCTGAAATTTGGGGGAATCAAACCTCCAGCAGCCTCTCCTCTGTGTGCGTGATTTCCTGTGTAACACAGTGCTACCAGATGAATGCAAAATGCCACATGAACATTTGTTCCAGCATTTGACAATCTGTGCAAACCTTTTCATGCGGCACACAAAGTGCATTGGTATAGCTTAGAGCAGGATTTGTGCTGACTTGTTTATGTCAAACAGGGTGGCGGTAAGTATTTAGCTTGAGTGAATTTTAATGACACCCTTATCTTTCACAGCGGTGCTACTTATTTATTTTTTAATAGAAAGACATTCATAAAGAAAAGACACCAAGGGAAGAGAGGTCTTCAATTTTCAGGATTTCTCTCTGGTTTTAGATTGATTGCCAATTAGATAGGCAGACTCTTGGTTCAAGTTTAGGGACAGGTATTGAAGATATTGACGCCCCAGGCCCTCTCCCTTTGCTTTTGTCTGGTATTTTTGATAGGGTGCATTTGTGTTACAACAGGGGCATAGAAATGAACCGATCTCTTATTTGCACTCCTCTGTTCTCTCGGAGGGAGCTGCTTTTTGAATGCTAAACAGTGTTGCTATATCTTCAAAAGGCGACAGTGGATTGATACCCCTGAGCTACAGAGGACTTTTCCATCAAATCTGGGATCAATTTACCTCTGTGCCCCACCCAGCATCCTCTATCTGAAAGTGAAAAAGCAGACCTAATTTCAGATCAGGATCCAGGCTTGAAATTTACTGAGAAATTTACTTTTGTTCAGTTCTTCGGAGGTCGTTGATTGCCTATTCAGAGCATACTATGCATGAAGAAAATAGGAAATTGCAAAATGTGTTTTCATTTAAAATGTATGTATTAAAATGAACACCAATTCAAACAAGCTAAATTCTTTCTCTGATGTATTTCACAGTCTGTAGAAAAAATGTAATGTAATAAATAACTGTGGCTTTTTAATTACAGTATTATACTAAAAAGGACTATAATATTGTAAGTTTATGCAAATGATGATTAGTGACTATTTGAACATCAGCATTGAAGTATCCATAGAGGCCACTTATGCTGTGTGAAATACCACCGCACACAAGATACAAATTGATAAGATTATTGCATTTTGATTAATTTGTGTATACATTTTGGTCATAATTCTTTCTTTCCAACTATCTCATACAGGACGTTAGGTACAGTAAAAACAAATACATGCAAATATATTCAAAATCTGTCAGAAACTTGTTGAAAGCTAAAAAATATATTGAGACAGAGAGAGGGAGAGAGAGAGGGAGCGAGAGAGAGAGAGAGAAAGAGAGAGAGAAAGAGAGAAAGAAAGAGAGAGATAGAATTGTACTGTTTTACAAAAAAGCAGAAGAAAGTAAAGAAATAAAGACATTACAGTCTCTGCTGTGTGATTAAATGTTGCTGAATATATGCTAGAGGTATTTCTGGTCTTTACATTCACATTTCTCCATATAATGAACTGAAACTCAATGTCTCATAGTTACTATTTAACAACATAAACCTAAAGGTTACAGCCCCACAAGTGCTCCATGTACAACACAAATCCCTATCCTAATGAGTACACATGTGATCTTTCTATTAGTATTTAGGTATGAACACTAAGTTGACAGCACGAATCAAAGGTGAAAACCAGCACAATAAAACTTTAAAGCGATTGTCACAGTGATTCTACTGTAGAAACATGAGCAGATAGAAACAGAGGCTGCACCCTGACTGCTCATAACTTTGTTACCTGTTGAAGTTCAGGGTCTGGCAGCTGGGCTGGCGTCGGTATTCACTCAGCTTTAACATTACTCTGGGTGCTTGGCTAGCTTAGCATTGGCATGCTGTCTGTGCAGATGCTTGCAAAGTGCCAAAGTTGTGTTAGCAGCATAATGCGATTGTTTCCATCCTGCATGCAGTTTGCAGTTTACCATCACACGCTTGCCTTAGGATTAGAATTGAACTTTATTGTCATTACACATGTATAAATACAGGAAAACAAAATGCAGTTTGCATCTAATCATAAGTACAATGTAAGTGCAATAGGAGCATAATATATACAGATAAAGGTAGCATAAAAGGTGGGAATAGTTATGAACAGAGCAATGAAAATAAAAACAATGTCATATCAACACGGTAGACTGTGTCACTATTTTCCTACATTGGCACATGAACTGATATCATCTGATTGTAACACAAGTGGAAGTGGAATGGATAAGTAGAATCGATGACAGGTCACTCTCGTCCATCATTTTCTCCACTCCACCCCTATAGCACACTGAACATCTATAGTAACACAATATCTGCTGTCATGTGTTTCCTGAAACCTTTCCTACAAAGTCGGGTGGCTAGGTGTATTTTCAGTGCCACACCTGCTACTAAACAATCATAGAAATATTAAAAAATAAAGCTATATGAATATCATGGGAATGTGAAGGCAGCGATCCTACGTCAGCACCATGGACAGCGTCACGGGTTCCAGACATCTAGCTAAGGCACTGATTGCCTTAGCACTGACTGCATCTTAGCCTAACAGCAGAGCGACGAGTGATAAATGCAGTTTATTTTATAGCTCGGTAATTTAGATTAGTGATAGTCATGGCTTAAGGGAGACTGCACCCTCATGCGCATCCATAGGCATGTTTGAGATGTGTGTGAGCGAGAGTGATAGACAGGGTCAGAAAGAAGGTGGAGTAGTAATTACAGCCTCGCTTTTTACAGGCATCTTGTGTTTTTAATTATCTGAACTCTGCTTTGTCAGTTTTTCTCCTCCTGGACCCATGGGCTATTGGTCCACCCACACATCACTAACATGTTTCACACTCAGACTGGAGGACAGCAAAAGACAGATGGTTTTGAATTCACCTTAGGAGTCTTGATCCAGGGAGTTCAAAACCATGAATATCTTTTAAATCAGTGCTTCAGGGAGTAAGGCTTGTCTGTTTGGCTGTCTTTATCCAGCAAAGCATGCCCACAAATCAACCCAAGCGCACTCACAAATTAATCAAACACGTTAAAAGATTGTATCTCACGCAAGTGCTCCGTGTACAAATTTGCCATAAAATATAGAGTGTTTTCTCCTCTGTGGCAACATCTGGGCTCTATACTGGACTTGAAATATTTTTTTAAAGAAGAATAAATCACATCTGTAACTCAACTAACGAATTAAGCAGGGTAGAATATTCAAGTATCTCTTGAATTTGCGTACCACTTTTAGGAGGTTGATGAACTTTAGAGGTTTTCTAAACCTCTTCTGAAGGAGTGGGTTCAAGTGGGTTTTGGAGAGGCCACTGAGTAAAATAGTTTTTAGAGTAAACATCAAACTTTTAGAGACAGGACAACAGCAGGAGGTGTGTTTTGCATAATCAAACACTTGAAGGAAGGAAGAGACAGAACAAAGAAAGAAGAGATGACTAAAAGAGATAATGACCAGAACAGGAAGTAAATCCAGGCTTTATTTCTCAGGGACAGCTTAGTGCACATCTTAAATATTTAGATGTATATGAATATAAGCTGAAAAGGCACAAAAATATGCATGGACAGGCTGGAGATCCTGGTTTTCTTACTTTATTATCACCAGATGGGTTTTATAAACACACTGAAAATGGTGTTTCGTTTTTACAAATGCCAATGATGCTGATGTTTACAACCAATCATATTCAACTGTAACACAATGGTATCCTAGAACAACAGAAAGTATAACTAGACCTTCTCAATATTTCTTATTTTTTGCTATGAGAAGAAAGACATGTGCTTTGTGGAAGGGAAATTCCTGCGTATCTTTCACAGGCTTTTCTTTTCATAGAGGTTGTTCAGTTTACTCATGAGAAGCCATTGTGACAGTCAGTATTGTAGCTCAGACAGTAACAATAAAACTCCTTTACCATTTTTGCACTCTTCTGCTCTTTTGATGTTCTCTGCATCGCTGTATTTATCTCATCTCACCCTCCTCAGTGACATTTGGAAAATGCTACTCACAGCAATGGTGCATTTCTTAGTTCAGAGACTCAAATCTGATCTGTTCTTTGAAGTTCAGTCTTTGGAAAGATTGAAAGGAGAAAAAAATTTAGGACTCATTTGACAGTCTGCAAAGTAATTATGTTTTTTTTCTCTCTCTTTTTATTTGGGTGTATCTCAAGCCACTTCTTTGTTTTTCCTTGCTGTTGTTTGGAAGCTGTTGATGCCTTGGTGGATATGCTGCACAAATAAATCATACTTTCATAGAGTAAACAAAAGCCGAGTCATGAGACAAAAAACAGGCTGGATGAAAGGAAACTTTACCCTGTTTATGCTTGAAATTCCTGAGAGCACTTGACGGAAAACATTTTCTAGACTTTGACTGTTTATTTATTTATTTATGTTCAACAGGTAAGAGACAAGACAAGATGACAATGAATGTTCAGTGTTTCTTAGGGGAAATGAGACTATAGATATAGGCAATGGATGTATTACATTTGTCTGGTCTTCATTAAGAGCTGAATAAATGGATTGCATGAATTACTTTTCAAAGACAGAGGAAAGTTTGGAAGACATTGCTGAAAAGTATTCAGCGTTAGAGTCCAAGGAGGCTCTTAGGAGGAGACAGTTTCATATCTAGTGCTTTAAACAGACTTTGATCATAAATAATGATAAATCATAACCTTCATTGCCAAGAGTTGGAAAGTTCCATAGCCTACAGTAGGCTAATTAAATGGCTATAACAGGGAGTTAGCTTAGCCCACAGCAAGTGGATAACTAGATACCATCTGCCTCTCTCCCATGGTAACAAAATCCACTTTTTTAAAAAAAAGTACACATTAGTTTGCTATCGAGGTGCCATCAGACAAGTGTTGTTAGTTCACATTCAGACAGAGGGTGGCATGGTGGTACAGTGTTTAGTGCTGTCGCCTCACAGCAAGAAGAGCCTGTGTTCGAATCAGTGATAGAAAATTCTACATGGGAGGGCAAAGGAGGGGCAACAGGTCTGGGCAGGGTGGCACATACCTCTTCAGCGAAGCATGTGAGAATCCCCTATATGGAAATGGAGTCAAGAAAACATCCACAAAAACACTTTAAGAAAACAAATCTTTTGAACAAACAAGCAATTTTACAAGTATTTTAAGGACATGAAAGTTGGGGGGCCACGGCTCTCAGTTGCTCCCCTTTGCCCCCCTGCAGATCCGACCCTGGTTTGAATCCATTCTGGGACCTTTCTAAGTGGAATTTTTGTGTTCTTCCCATGTATATGTGGGGCTTTTCTAGGTACTCTGGCTTCCTCCCAGAGTCAAAAGACATGCATAGCATTAATTGGCAACTCCTCCCAGTCTCAAACCAGAAATCTTTTTCATGTTAGGAGAATCTGTAAACTACTATATATCTAAATGTCTAAATCTTGGCTAGAAAGCCAATGCTATTTGTTACAGTTTTACTGTTATTGGGGTCTTTGTTCAAAAGTGCATTACTCAGAACATTACCTCCTGGCCCATCGATGCTAAATGATTTCTTGCCTTAAATGTATATTACACTTGATTGGAGTGTTTATTATTTTTCTTACTCAGAGTCATCTTTATTTATATAGAATGAGAAATTGGTTTCTGAAGCGTCTGAAGTTGATGTCATCGTCTTGTTTTCCCTTCTCCCTCTAGAAGAACACGGATTGGTGATGAGAAGAGCTGATTAAAAAGCTATAAAGCTACAGAGGAAGAGGGAGAAAAAGCGACAGATTATTTATGACAACGAAATAGAGACGGTGAGGGATATTGCACTGGGATCATCTCCTTGTGGGCGGACTTCCTCTTGAGTATTGGTTTTGATAGCTGAGTGAGAGTTTACTTGGAGAGACACTCGTGGCTGATAATGAGTAATGCAGTCAATATTCTCGTGACAGATTAGACCTGGATACATAGCAATGCAGCACTGCTCCAGCTGCATGCTTCAAATGAAAGATCTGGCCCAGGGGATCAGTTGGTCATCTGTTGCACGGCTCCCAGAGTTTGTTTCCAAAGCTAATCAGTCAAGACAGATTGAAGTTCCAGCCGACAGGGAAAAATGCCATTAAATTCAGAGTTAATGAAAACAAAGCAACTCCCTCTCCTTACGTTCTGTCCTCTTTGCTTGCTGTATTTATAGAGAAAACACATAATTAATTTTTAACCAACTGACAGGCCAGCCAGATTGCTTTTGGATCATAAAAGCAGATACAAGTATATCAGGTGAAATATAATATCATCTGGATGAACATCTTTCTCTTACAAAGAGTAAAGGGAAAAACTCAGCAAAAACTGGAAAACAAAATGTAACATAAGCCGACACTTGAAGAGAAATTTTGGGTGAGATTTTAATTGATTCAATTTCAATTACGGTCATGAGTGCCTTAGCCCATCCTGTGCTTTCAACCTTCTGATATCTTCTTAAACGTCACATGCCTAATATCTAGTAAGTTGGTACAGATGACCAGTCTAGAGCGTGTTCTGTGCATTTCCACCATAACAGACTGGCGGCAAAAAAATAGCATCATCGCAAGAGCATAAAATTGGAACAGTGGATGTTTGTGGGTGTGAGAGAGATTATTGCATTCCAACAATTAGCAGATGTAGCCCATGATTTTCTTCTCATTGAAATCACCATAAATCCTGCTATGTAATGCTAAACTACATGCAATTGTTTCTGAAATGACACCCAGACTAAACTGTGCATGCTTGTACAGGGTCTAAATTCTCCACATCATCTAGGCCAATTAAAGTTTTTATGTTTTCTGTCATTAACAAAGCAACTTCCCATCAAGGGTAAATGACCCGCAGTTACAATTTGAATAGTATCTGAATTGCAAAACTGTATCCTTCCCATTGTATCCCAACTGTGGCTCTTAAAAGCATCAATGAGCTGTTATTTAATTATAATTATTATATAAACAATCATGCAAAACTTATTATTACTTATTATTTATGCTAAGCCTTTCCAATCTCACATGGGTCATACACTATATTGCCAAAAGTATTTGCTCATCTGCCTTCAACTTGAGTGACATCCCATTCTTAATCCATAAGATTTAATGTGATGCTGGGCCTGCCTATGCTGCCATAACAGCTTCAGCACTCCTGAGAGGGCTTTCCACAGGGTTTAAGAGTGTTTATGGGAATTTTTGAGCATTCTTCCAGAAGTGCATTTGTGAGGTCAGACACTGATGTTCAATGAGAAGGTCTGGTTCGCAGTCTCCGCTCTAATTTGTCCCAACGATTGTTTATCGAGTTGAGTTCAGGACTCTTTGCAGCCAAGTCAAGATCTTCCACACCAAACTATCTCATCAATGTCTCATCGGTGGCACTTTCAAAGATTCAAGATTTAAAGTGTTTAGAGTACGGGGCTTAGAGTACGCTTGGGGAGTGTGATCGTGTGTACAGCGTCTCTTTATGTCTGTCTCCACGTTGGTTGAGTGTGGAGTAAGTGTATATGAGAGCATGAGGGTGGGAATGGATGTTTGTATATGTGTGTGCCTGTATTTCTGTGTCTATATGTCAGGTTGGGTGTCAGGCGCCACCTCTCTGGGGACATCTTAGGCCCTCCAAGGTATGGAGGCCTATCTCCCCCTACCACCACTTCCCCTGCCAGTGGCGGACCCCCTCAGACATCGGTGCGTTGGTGGTTCTTTGTGTCCGGGGATGGGCGTCCAGGAGCACACCGGCTCACTCCTTGGCGGCCGCTTATCGGGGCCTGGAGCCTGGGGCTTGCTCGGGCCACTTCGGAGGTGGGGTGCCCCCGGCCTCTCGGCCTGGGGCTCGGTCACTCAGGCGCGTCACTGCAACTCCCCCTGGCTTCTGCTCCGCGGCTGCTGAGTGAGCCCTCATCTGGGACTCTCCTCAGCTCTTTCTGGGACAGTGGGGCGGCTGCCCCTCTGTTGGTCTTCCTTGGTCTCTTGTGTTCTGGGGGCCTCTGGATGTCTGGAGTTTTGATCTCCTCCATACCTGCTTCATGCCCTGGAGGAGGGGGCTGTGGCCCCCCCACACCCTCTAGCAGATCATTACATGAAGGAACCTTTTAAAAAACAAAAAACAAGCGCGTCCATGCTCACAGGTGTACACACGGGTGATCACACCCACAAACTACACCCTTTTTGGCTCCTACCTCAAAGCACACTGTGTTCTGTTGATCTTATGTGCTGCACAATAATGTTTAATATTTAGTATTTACTGTCATATTCCCATATATTATTGTGATGTTGTTTATTCTATTACTCTTGTTCTCTTCTGCTTGCTTTCTTTTTTCTTTCTCAGCAGGTGATCCAGGTGATTGATATATGCATTTTTTTTTCTTTTTTTCTTCTTTTTTTTCTTTTTCTGCTCATTCTGTTGGTTTTTGGTTTTTGCCCTTCTCCCCCGTCCCTCTTCTCAGCTGTTTCTCTTTCCCTCTTTCTTTCTCCCCTTCTTTCCCCCAGTCAAGTCTGTCCCATATTCAGTAAGTGAAAATAAAATAAACAATAAAAGGTGAATCAAATGGACCATTATGGCAAGGCTGGGATGGTCAATTTGGTAAAGTAAATCCGTTGGGCATCTTTCTTTGCCTTTAGACAACAATTCTGATGGCAAAAGAGCCAAACGGGACAGGCAAAAAGAAAAAAAAAAGATTTAAAGTGTTTATTGTCATGTGTCACAAGAGAAAAGGCATTTCTCTGTGCAATGAGAGTCTTTCTTTGCTGTCCACCCACAGATGCCGATGCCCAAAGCCGACCTTGCTTTGGGCACTGGTGCACAGTCATGTTGGAACAGAAAGGGACCATCCCCAAACTGTTCCCACAAAGTTTTGAGCATGAAATTGTCCAAAATGTATTGGTATTCTGACAGAGGAAAATTTAGCAGCATGGAAATTTCATAACTGGACATGTTGCACAGGTGACATTCTATCGTGGAATGCGCTGAGCTTCTGAAAGCAATCCAAATCTTTTACAAATAGTACAAATGGTGCTTGTTTACACCTGTAGCCATGGAAGTGCTTGAAAGACCTGAGTCCAATGATTTGGATGGGTGAGTGAACATTTTTGGCAATATGGTGTGCACACTTTACAAAGAAAACAAAGGGTCTTCAAATTTTAAGACACTGAATTGTGCACCAAGCCAATGAGAGTAATGCTGGCAGCTCTTAATTCTGAAATGGCTCAAATAACAACTGCTCAAGATTGTAACAAATCTTAATTTCACAAGTTGGCTGAATAAAAATGAACTTTTTGTTTAATTTAGTGAAAAATATTAAATTAGAGACAAAAGAGACAAACAAAAATGAACTGAACTGAGCAGAAAATTATCTGTATGACCACGTTTTCTGCTGCTTCAGACCAAACTTATATAAACACCAAGTAAAAAGCATCAAGAGCAAAATAAGCATTCCTTGAATCTTCAAAAGAAAAGGAGAGAGGGAGCTGTGTTTTAGTGCACAACAGGATTAAAGTCGGCATAAATGCTGAGCATATTTCAGGCTTTGATATGAGAGGTGAATTAAAACTTCAAGAGTATGAAAGTGGAAGCAAAACTCTCACCCTACTACTGTGGGTAGCTTTTCATGTTTGTTCCTGTATTTGAGGTTTTGCTGAGACTAAAAAGAAAAGTTTGCCAACCTTCCAAATCATTTTTCATAGCTGCCCTCTACAGACCTCTGAAAACAGCTTCAGCATCTGAACACCTCAAAATATTACCCAAAATATTTTCTAAAATATTTGCTGATGCAGCAAACCCAGAGCAGCTCCGCACTCCACCTTTTCTTACTCTTCGTCTTTGCCTCCCATTAAAGTAACATGATGAAATCACAATATCTTGATCTCTGTATAAATGAGAACATGGTGTGCTCAGCAAGCGTCCTTCCCAACATGAATCCAGACTTTTATCTTTAAAAAACTTTTGTGTTGTTCGCCCACACCCCTCCCAGCACCCACATCTTTTATACAAACCAGCAGAGTCCTCTATCCCAAAGCACATTTTTAATACATCAAAAACATCAGAAGCACTCCTGTGGGTGACATTATATCCATAACTACCTGTGCAACATAGGAAAAAGTTTTTAAAGTCTTCTTCCTCCTTAGTGGGTATAAGAAACAATGTGGTCCAATTCTCTAGATACAATCAAAGAGTTCTGCTTTTAGAGCAGGCAGATGAACAAATGCACTCAGACAGAGGATTTGGGACTCCTCTGCCTTTGTGTGAAATATTACAGACCTGATTGGAAGTGACACAGCTATAATTCAGCAGTGTGAGAGGAACCATAATTCAGTGAGAAGAACACACACACACACACACACATGCATGCACGCACACACACACTCACAGAGACCATATGGGCACTTCTAAGGTACAGATAATTTTCTCCTGTTTTACTCAGTATATCTTTATACAGCAAAATCACTTAGAATTTTACAGCCTTCTGGCAGGATGATAAAGAATGGAAATAAGAAATAATAAACAGCAAATGTAAAAGGCAAACAAAAACATTAGATGATGGATGGATACTTACACAACATTTGGTGATGAATTAGACTAAAGCGAAACAGGACTAGTGTGTTTTAGCCTTTAAGCTCATTTAGATTCTTTTTTCTTTTTTTTTTTGCTTTGTTTTTTTTTTGTTAGAGCTATGAAATACACAGTTGATCTTAAAGTACATTGTTATTAAGCTAGAATATATGGAAAAAAATCTTTTGTGGCTGATGCTAATGTCAGAATCCAAAATGCATACTGTTAAATCCCAAAGGCATCAAACAGAAATCCAGATCCAAAAGGAACAGGTGCTGAGACAAAGACTGAAGGGAAGACAACAGTATTTATGCACAAAAAAGTAATCAGGGAATTGAAGGGTAAAAAGACAACAAGACTCAGGTATAGATAATCAAAGACCATTAGACAGGATGGGTAAGTAAAATTAAACATAACACAATACAGACAAATAACTTCAAAATAAAACAACAAGTGAGAAAAGTAACCACAAGGGGTAGTGAAGACACACAAATGAACTACACATAAAGGAACCGACACAGGAAGATGAGGCAGGATACAGTGCAGGAACTTTCTATAACTAGAACTGAAAATGCTAGAAATAACTGAGAATTCAACACCAAACATCAGATACAGGAATGAAAGACTCACAATAATATCAATAACCTAAAACTTAAAAAGAATAACTCACAAAAGCAGAACAAAGCCCACAGCTATGCAGTCTGCCTTTATAAATGTTTGTGAAAGAATGGCTTGTTCTAAAGGGCTCACTGTGTCCAGGTTTGGTAGTGTAACAGGACACCACCATCTCACCAAGAAGTTCTGAAATTCTTTTCCTCAGTGATATTCTACGATCAGCTGTAAGTGGTATTATAGCAAAGTGGAAGCATTTGGGAACCATGGCAACTCAACCATGAATAGGAAGACCACATAATGATAAGGTGCATATTGGGTAAAAGTTGCCACTCTGCTGACACACTAATGCAGAGTCCCAAAAGTTCCTCTGACATCATGATCAGCACAAAAACCGTGTACCAGGAACTTCGTGGCAAGGGTTTCCATGACCCTTGCCACAAAGGCTCATGGTCTTGTAGGTGTGACGTGCAAGTGCGCCAGTGTGTTTGTCGATCTAGTGTATGTTGTGATTCAGGACATTTTTACAACCTTTTGGATGGACTTGCTATTATGAAACAAAGGCACTTTATGTGCATTCAGGGATCTACTTTTTCTTCATTATAGTAATACAGAAAAAGACAGACACCATGCTAATGTTCTTCTAATCTCCTTGGATTAATTAGCTTGTGAAATAGGCCAGGCCGTACTGAGTTTCTGGATTATGTTGAAAGGAACATAAAATAATGATTTCCTGTGAGTATAAATAATACATAGCCCTGTGTTGAAATTCCTGAACACAAACACATGTATACTTGCAAGTGCAAACACACACACACACAGTGGACTAAAGCGCTCACGGAAGCCGCTCTGTAGAACATTTAGTTTGTGAGTGAAATGTATTTCCCCAGAGTGTACATTTTAGATGTAGTTGGGGGAAATTTCTTTAATTACTGCAACCCTGAAGCAGTCTAACCAAAGCTTGAGAGGTTGTATGACTAAAGCAGGAGCAATAATTCAACGTAATATACTCTGCAAAGGAGTTAAATTGACACAGGGGATGATTTGTTTCATCCAGCTTGAGCTAGATTTGCCTGTAATTTTATTAAACTTGAATCTTGCTTCCAAATTTCGGTAGTGTCAAGGTTTAATTTTGCTGCATTGTGATGTAATATCCTGATCCCAGAACAGCACATGTCACTATCAAGTTCCCGAAAACACCTGTAACCCTCTGTTCCGGGTTTGTTCTTTCCTCTAATCACTGTCTGAAGATGGAAACTTAAAAGCACAAGTTGCAAAGCTTGGTCATTTTAAATCACATATGGAGGCAGTTAAATCATATTATAATAATGAATCCTTTTATCTCGATATACCGTAGCTATTCGGTAGAGTAGGAAGTAAAGTGGTGATGATTGAGAACAATTAGACTCTCACTGAGCATGTTCTTCCTTGTCATAAAAGAGAATGACTTTATTATTCTGGGTTCTTTTTCATTCTCACTTAACATTTGAAATAAAACTCACAATTGTCACAAATGCTAAAGTTTTCACTTAAAGTGTTTGCCTCTACTTCGTAAACCATCCAGCCAGTTATTACTCAGACTCTAATTTCCTGCCCCTCCTTCATACTTATTCCCCTGTACGTCACTCTTCTTTTCTTGTGCTGAAACAAAATCTAGCTATTAGCTCTTATCGTCTCATTCTGCAGACAATAGCTGCACTGAAATGAGTTCATGGTTCATGGTCGCTGTGCTTTTAATCACAACCCTGGACATTAGCCATTAGAGGAACCAACAGCTGTGCTTACACCCACCAAGCTCACAATAAAACCCAGATGGCTATTATGGGAGGTTCATTTGGCGAGGCTGAGGTTACTAATAAGGCTCTCTTATTAACATGGGGGATCAAAACAGGGCATTAGCCGGGATATGGAAGATAGTTTCCCTATCATTTTGACAAGCAGGATTATCCGGCCTTCAGCAGACACCCAAGAAGACACACAGGCGCTGAGTGTTGTAATTGTCCTTATAGCAAAGACAACAGTGAAAACATGGTATTACATACAGATGAGGACTGAATTATTAGGTGTCCTATGACAATTTCATTTTTGTAAGTATTTCTCAAGCAAACTTTTATTTTGGATGCTTACATTATTTTTACTTTGTACACATAAACAAAGTTATTTCATAAAACCTAAAAAAAAAACCAGGGTCAAAATTGTTAGCCCCTCTGATGCTAATAGTAAATTGTGTATCCTTTTTGCTGGATAACAGCCTGTAGTTGTTTGTTATAGTTCACAGTCATCTCCTGATCGATCCCAGCCCATTCTTCTTCTGTGAATCTATCAAGTTCCTCCAGATTTGATGGCCTTTTGGCATTGACCTTGGTCTTTAGTTCAACACACAGATTTTTAATTGGATATAATTCATCATTGGGGTTACTGTCGTACTGGAAGATGAACCGATGGCTGAGACCCAGTTTTGCTGCTGACTACTTGAGGTTTTCTTTCATAATCTTTATAAGATTCTCAGTTCCAGACACACTGATGCATCCCCACAGTGTAATCCTCCCACCACTGTGGGTGTGGGTTGTCACCTCTCCCTTCTTTCTTTAAACATAAACAGCAGCTCCAAAGAGCTCCAGTTTCATCTGATCTAACCAAAGGACATAGTTCCAGTACGCATAATCTCACTCCAGGTTGACCTTAGTTTACTTCAGTCTGGCTTGGATGTGTCCCTTCTCCAAAAAGTGTTTTTCTTGGTCTACAACCTTTTAGTTTGTTCCTGTTCAGCGTTCCAGTGATTGTCTGCTTTGAGACAACAATTCCCAACATGGCTAAGTCATTCACTGGTGTCCTGGCAGTTATTTTGGGAGTGTTTAAACACGTGTCTCAGGCTACGTCCACACTAATGCGTTTTCATTTGAAAACACATAATTTTCTCTCCGTTTTGGCCTCCCGTCCACATTGAGATGGCGTTTTCCTCTAAGGAAAATGCACTGTTTTTCAAAACGCTCTCGAAAACGAATACATTTAAAGACTGTGCTTATGCGTCGCAGTGTGGACAGTGAAAACGGAGACTTTGGAAAACGATGAGGCACGTTAGTCATATGATGCAGTCATGTGACCAATTAAACAAAGATAGTGGAGGGCAGTTGTTTGTTCTCAATTTTGACAGCCCTATTAAAGATTATTAATATCACTTTGTACATGCTTCAGATGGCTTTTCTTCGAATTCTTTAATTCGTCCGTTTCAATGTGGACGTGGAGCGTTTTCAGACGAAAACTCAGTTTTCAAATCTATCCAGGCTAGTGTGGACGTAGCCTCA
The DNA here is from genome assembly GCF_965226115.1 of Aulonocara stuartgranti. Classification (NCBI taxonomy): domain Eukaryota; kingdom Metazoa; phylum Chordata; class Actinopteri; order Cichliformes; family Cichlidae; genus Aulonocara; species Aulonocara stuartgranti. Next base: position 5,855,176 of record NC_138951.1, on the reverse strand, counting down.
GTAGTTTCTGTCCACTGTCTTTGCAGTCTTACACTTCCTATGTGTGCCAGGTTTGTCCTCATCTGGAATATTCCTACCTGGAATACTCCAGTACTTTAGGTCACGTCACATTCTGGATACCTTGAAAGTCATATGTCAGAATGAGTGAGGAAAAACGGGATTTGTTTTTTTGTTCTTAACAATGAATAGCCATTCAGGTATCCCTGGCAATACAGCATGATACTTATTTTGTTGCACTTAAAACAGCACTGCAGCACCTTCATGGATAGAGCCTGGTCAGTGCTCTGCATGTGGCTTATTTAATTAGTCACAAACACACAACAGTGACAGTACAGATTGAAAGTTTTACAGTTTTACTAGTGTTTATGTTCAGTGCCACCATCTTGGATTGTTAGCTTGGAGTTGTTGGCCTTTTTAAATGTGAAATTTGAGTTGAGGGAGTCTTCCAGATTCAAACTGACTGCAAACTCTGAAATTCCGACTTAGACTTTACAATTTTTCCCTAGTCAAAGGTGTGTAGACTCTTAAGCTGCATGTATTTCAACTGTTGACTCATGCCACTGCAGCAAAATAAGGTTTTTCACTTCACCTGCAAAAGGTTGTTGATTCCAGCTAGAGACACAAAGGAAGAGCATCTGTTGTGCAGCTCCAAATGAAAACATGCAAAGCTGACTCCCGTGGCAAAGGAATACCTGAAAGCAGCTTTCTTGTCTCGTTTTATTGTTGTGGCCAACTATCACCTGACCACCCGATTGTTACAAATTCCATCCAATGTTTTATAGAAATGAAATATATTTATCTTAAAACTATGCTAGAAAAGTGCTGTCTCAGTTTTGGTTTGGAATACAGTTATGCTAGTTGTTCTTTCTTTTCCAGTTTTTATGCTAACCTCAAGAGCTGCTGATATTGAACCAAGAGTGATATTGATCTCTCATTTTGCCAAGGGAGCAAAACAACCTTTTTTCTCGCCGAAACTGACAGTTGTAGCCAGGAGAGGTTTTAGTCAAAACATATAAAAAAAAAGTTTAAAGAAAAGTGTAGTATAGCTAATTATTGCTTTCCTTGCACTTTTAACTGAAAATTGATTTTCAAAACGGAACTAAGACTTGTGATGGAGGGCTGGATGCCCAAGAAGATAAAAAAGATTTTCCCTTTCACCTTCTTATCTCCAGATCCAACTTTATTGAACTTTGCAGTTCTGCTCTCTGGCTCTCAGGAGTTGCATTGCAGTATCAAGCCTCTCGCTTTTTATCAGCTTATGTTGAAACTGAACAAGTGTTAGAAGTTACAAGACCACAAAGCAAACATACACAAAGGATTACTTGAACACAAACAGGGATTACCCATCGAGGTCTTTATGTATCTGACCTTTGACCCTGATTATCATCTGTCAACATGTGGGAGAGTGCACTAGGAGAAATTGTGATGGAGTAGTTGTTGACTGCATTGCACTAACAATTCGTCGTTGCATGGACAGACTCACTGTCTCTCACTCTCCTTTCAGAGAGCCCCAAAAAAAGAATGATTATTGATTCAGTGCAAACAAACAATATAAAAATTGATGTGTGTGTGTGTGTGTGTGGAAATGAAACAGGAGGTGCTGGACAAACAACAACAACTAGAAGACTGCTGTAAATCACTAAAATAAATATGAGAGGAAATTGATCAAAGCCATGAGGCAGCAGTAAGTAAATACAATTCCTACTGTATTAACTGATGCTTTCCTCCTCAAGTTTGTATTTTTTTTTTTTTTTTTAAAGTCCTTCTTGCCATGCCCTCAAGATCTGAGAAATCTCAGACAGAGCACGATGCATAATTAAGCATAAAAATGGCACATTACTCATGGAAAATTCACAAAAAGCTTTTTTTCTTCTCGCCTGATGTGAGCGCTTCAAAACTTCATCTCACATCAGCCTCATTTTCAAGTCAAATGTAACGCCTCATTGTTCCTTTGTGAGCATCTTGGTTTAAACTCTGCAAACCCACTTTGGTTTTTCTGCCATCGAGTATTGAAAATTTAAAAAAAAAAGCGTGTTCTAGTGCTCATTAAAAAAGTAAACTTCAGATATACTTTTTTTTTATCACCTAACGTGACAAGGTGCTGATTCTAATTATGCTGGGCCAGCTCAAAATGACCAAAAATTGGATCTTTTTTCTGAGGAGTGAAGGACTTAAAATTGGGAGCCTTAGTTCACAAATAAGCCATCAAAGCTCAACAGGTAATTCTGCCATTAAAATAAAACAAAGACCAAATGTAAATGTCGCACATGAGGGTGAGGTGGCACAGATGTGCTATATGTACTTAAATTAAAAATACTGCAAAAAAATAAACTTAATGAGGCGTTACATTTGACTTGAAAATGAGGCTGATGTGAGATGAAGTTTTGAAGCGCTCACATCAGGCGAGAAGAAAAAAAAGCTTTTTGTGAATTTTCCATGAGTAATGTGCCATTTTTATGCCCTCAAGATCTGAGAAATCTCAGACAGAGCACTCCATTCGGGTGGTCTTTCAAATCTTTATCTTTATTTCGGAGATTGGAAACAAAATGTACCGGGGTGATGTGAGCCATTGTGATTTAGTGAATCCCGGACCCATTAGCTGATCTAAAATCTTACCTTTAGCTCTCTTGGGGGGCCCTAACGTTTGAGGCAAAGTGTTTATTCAAATGTTATTTTATTTTGGGGGTTGAATTTCCATGCCGGAAATAGAAACAACCAATCAAGTGTTCATGCATAAAAATAATCCCTGACTGGGTCTCTTAGGTGTTCTTGTCTCTCCATGTTTTCCTTCTTTCTTCTTGCACTGTTTAATCTGGCATTAAACAATTTGTTTCCCAGATGTTATCTGGTTTCAGCATTAGTTGGCTGCACTGTAGGATTATGTTTATTAATGGAGATATCACAGGAGAAATCTGCACTGAGCACCCTGAGCGGTGCAGTAACATATTGATTTTTGTGTCCAAACCAAAATGTGTGTGCCTGAAACCTTTTCACAAAGGGAACCAAACCGAGGAAATTTTCTTATGAAGCAAACCACTGCCACCAAGTGGGCAAACGTTTTAAATGCATGCTTTGGTGGATGTAGATCAGAGCTGTTGTTAAATGAAGGTGGCAGAAAACACATGATTATCCTGTGTGGCACGGCTCAGTTTTGAGTAAGGAAATGAGATCATAATGACTATCTGGTAATTTCTAAAAGTCATCAGGGTTGCAACATTTTCAGTAATAACTCACTTTCTTTACTTCCTTTCTTGTAGGGTCAAATGTCAGATTGCGTCTGCATCACCATTCTTGTCAGAGAATAATTGGCAGAAAACTGGAAGCCTAAAGAGTCTCACAGGCCTGTTTTGTTTACTGATAAACCTGGCATCCTTGAGATGCCTCTCTGCTTTATCGCTCTGTCTTTCTGAGGCAACTGCAGTATGCTAATCCTTGAAGACTTCAGCTCCCACCTGCCAGCCCTCATTATTTTCATGCTATTTTTGAGATAAACAATGCAGAGTAGCTTAGTGCCAGCGAGATTTCCCTCCATCATACAGTAATGAAGATAGAGATGGCAAACAGGCCCAAAGGCAAAGAAAGAGACTTCATCAAATATTTGCTTATATCAAGGTCAGTTACTTTGAGACTGCACGATGCCGATCACATTACTATTTAAAATGAAAAACTTTTCAAATTTTTATGTTTAAGCTGAATTGCACATGTATTATATTCACCAGCTTTTGATTAGTGCTACATTGCATTCCGAATCATTTATTACAGATGCAGAATATGGTTTGGAATCCACAGGCCCAGACGTCATCACCCACATCACTAAGGCTGTAAACAGCAACAATGGCAAGAACAGTTTTTTGTTTAGATTTCATGTAGGGGAGACCGGGGATAGTTGTAACGTGGGTCAGTTGTAACACTTCCAATTTCTCCAATCAGGGCTAAGTTTCAAATGATGTGATTCATCCTGTACATGCCCAATTCAGTTCTGCTATCACATGTGAAAAATCAGCACATTTTGTCAAACACAGACAATTTAACATGAAAAAAATAGTAATTTGTATGCCAAAAAGTAAGTTTTTCTACTTTATTTCAAACAGCATTATCTGCTTTGCAGTTAAACTCATCAAACTTAAATTGTGTTATTTGTATGCCTATGGGGATATATTCTGTGTAGGTCTTTAGTGCTAATGTTAGCTAGTTCATGGCTATAGGAGTCTGGGTCAGTTGCAACAGCAACAGTCTGGGTTAGTTGTAACAATAATGCAGATGTTACAACTTACCACACTATTACTTTAACTTATATTAAACAAGTTGTGGATATGACATCAGCAGAGAGAGGTTCACTGGTCACCTTTGTATATGCGGTTAATGCCATGGCAACACAATTCCTCCACTGTTTGTGTTCCCATACATACATTATGCAGACCACTGTGTCAGAGATGGACCAGTAGGACTTACTGGTAATGGAAATAAATCCGGATGGGTGCAAGAAACAGATTTCCTCATCTTTCTGAAGCACTTTGCAAACCACACCAAGGTAAGCCATGATAAAAAGTAATGGAATTGCGATGCTGGTGAACAACTACATTTTTTCAACTTCATTGTTATGTTCAAAATTGGTGCAAGAGTTGTAAGTTATAATGCCCACTGAGCCAATGAGGCCAAACTCAAGGAAGACCAACCAAAATGAATGAAATATTCAGTTGCAGAAAATTCCATAATTTGTCTTTTTTGGGGGGTTGGAATATGTTCAAAGGCTAGATTTCTGCATTCTGTCACACACACACAGCTACATAAATGGCTCTAAGTGCATTCGTGTGTTGAATAAAAAAAGATTACATGTTAATGTTTTGTTAGTACCCTTATTTCATTGTGTTACATTTCACCCCAGGATGTGTTACAACTAACCCAGACTATGGGGTTAATTGTAACATTTCACTCTTTGTGTTTGAGACCATACCATGCAATGGGTAATTGCGCTGCAGAGAAAATAGCTGCACTATTTAATAGCAGAGACATGTAAATACTTTGCATTACATTTTGAATCCACTACCTTAAAAGAGCTCCAATTTACAGACAGAAATGTCAAAAATGTTACAACTATCCCCGGTTTTTATAAAGCCTTCTTAAGTTAACAAATTGTTTTGCTTCCAGACTTGATGTCCAACCACAGGGCAAGTAAAATCACTGAAGAGTATGTAAGAAACATTGCGCTGGAAACTACCTATTTATAATAACTTGTGAATTTCTACTTGTAGTAAAATTCCAGTGTGGCATCAGCTATTCATTACAAGGGGTTAAATGCTGATTTTTAAACACAAAAAGCTACACAGAGCCCTTCTTCCTTTTCATTACCTCCATCCCTCCCCCAAACTCTTGGATCTCTTGGTCTGATCTCCAACACTTTTATCCGCATGCATACAATTACCCCCTTCCCCCCTTTCGCCCTCACACTTATGACCATTAACATGAGCACAATAGCTAAAACAGAGAGGAGGCGGCAAGCAGAAACCACAAAACCAGTCTCAAAGCTCATTGTTATTCTTTAGCCACTGGCTCGGTTTGACCTGCTCGTCTGCGGTTATATAAAGGGATTTTGTTCTTTATTTTTGCCTTGCTTATGTTTTGCACAGCATGGAATTTGTTAATATGAATATACTGCCTATGCCTCACTTCCTCTGGGTCATGACGCACTATGGAATGAACAATTTCACCTGTTAAGTGGTCCAATTCATTCTACCAGACAATCAAATCAGGATTCAGTTGATGGAGTACAAGATTAGATATGCTCAGAAAGGGGTTGTTGGTATCCATCCAAAAACTTGGAAGGATGACCAAGTTATTTAGAAAAAGTAGAGGTATTCAACTATTTCCCCAATCTTCCATATGTTTGCAGTAAACAAGGGGTGGTTTTAATGCTTTGCACCAGGTAACCCGTGTTCATGAGCTGACATAAAGCACTGCACTTCTTAGGTTCATATGCAGTTAAAAGAAGCAAAACCTGTGCTGAGAAGAAAAACAAAACATGCCAGCATTCTTAACTGTACACTTTTCAGACGTAACAAAAAACAAATGCTCAGGTCAAATTTAGACTAAATTTATTATGGGGAATCCATAGGGTGCACAATACAAAAGAGTAGCTTATGAAAAGAAATCTTCACAGATATTTTACTGATGTAGGTAGTTCTAAAATTGTGTGCACAACGGCACGTCTTCATACATTCAATTTTTAGCTTGTTTGTTTTTTTTTTCTTTTTTTTTTTTTCACAAAATTAGATTCAGTTAAAAACAAAAAAAACAACAACAATAAAATAATAAAATACTCTGAAGTACATACTCAGAGTGTGTATCACATTCTCATTGCTATGGATGTCAGATACTGCCACAAATCACTGGTGTGCCAAAAATATGCACAAGATGTCAAGAGAAAAGTGTCACCCTAAATGGAAACCTCCTCCGATTTGGTCTGTTAAACATGATTTTTTTAGCATACAGGAACCTTTTTAAGGTGGCCATTTAATCCAAGAATGTCAAGATCATTTCCTCTAAATCTAACCCAGTAGTTAAATGGAGTGGAAAGGGAGTCAAGGTCTTCTGGTTGACAAACCAGTGCTGATTTACACCACTGTAACTCCTGCCTCAAATGATGCATGGAGGCACGAGGTGAAAAGGACACCATGTGGATGTTTCTGCAGTATCACTGGCCTATTGATAACATGGCAGTAACTGACATGCTGGGAGATGGAACTAGATGGTGTAATGACTCAAGTAATACATCCAACAGTGTACTGGTACTATTAACTACTAAGTTCCTAAACAAAAGTCAAGCCAGCATGTCAAAATCTTAAGATCATTTAAAAACTACCTAAATTGTCAGCTCACCAATTCGCTCGCTAATTTGTAGTACAAAAAAATAAAAATAAAAATACACAACAACAACAACAACCTGAAAGGAAAATGCAACCCTGTTTTTTTATAACGAAAAGTAATCTTATCTGAAAACTAACACTGTTGTTTACATTCAAAGAAATAAAAAAATTTTTAAATTTTTTTTAAAAAAAAATCATTAAATCCCCAGGCCAATTACAACGAAAAACTTACACTTAAGCATTAAGAATTAAAGAAAATAAAAAAGTTAAAGAAAAATAAGGACACCCGAATTATATAGTGGGGATGGGGATTAAAGGAGAATGTAGGAGATGCAGGTTCAAACAAAATGACACAAAACAAAAGCTTTGAACTGCCTTTTGCCTGGAGGGTAACATGCATGGTTTGAATGGACCCACAGCTCAGTTTCTTTTCACACATGTGCATGTGCAAATGTCCAGGAGGGAGGAATGACCTACTGGGGTGGTACTGGGGGGAGGAAAGGACAGAATGCATTTAAATGCTAAGCCCATGTATACAATCTTTTAGAACATTAGAACATAAGGCAACAATGTGTAGGTAGTTTGTTTAGAACAAAACGCTGCGGTATGAACGTGACATAGACTAGCAGAGCTTTCATTTTGCTCCTGAATGCCAATTTTTAAGTGGCACAAAAGCTTTTAAGCGTGAATTAGTGACACCCCGTGATGCAAGGCTCGCTTCCACATGTAGTAGGTCGAGCGAGGGGTGAACGGGAAGTAGGACCTGAATTCTTTAAATGTGGGGAAGGATTTCTCCTCAAAGCGCTGCTGTAGGAAGAGCTTGGCCTTTGCCTTAAAGTTGGCCAGAGTCACAACATCCATCGGAAACATCGACTCACCTACAGGTGCCTTTCTGTGAAGGATGTGGGTGGGGACAAAGGGGGGCATGGTGGGCCTTTCTAGAAATTTAGGGGTCTCAACAAATGGGGCTACATGCTGACTCTCCACCCTGCTTTCAGTGGTCTGGTTTTCTGTACCTGTGCTCTCCAGCGTCTTGAGGACATTGGCCTCTGTGTTCTGGGTGACCATTTTCTTTTTGTGGTTCTGGCTACTACGCCACAGCCAGTAGAGGCAAGTTGACATGGAGGGGAATTTCATCTTAAACTTTGCCAGGGACCATTTGGCCTTCTGGACGTGCAACTTTGCAGCTTCTCTGAGCTGTTTTTTGCTCATATATGCAAGCCTGTAGCTTCTGTGTTTTTGTCTGTAGATCCTCATCCTTGCCAAAACAGGCTGGCTGACATTGCGCAGCTCTGGTGACAGACTTTTGGGGCTTTGACTCTTGTCTGAGCTATCCTCACTGCTGCCAGTGCTGCCTTTGTACCCTCTGTTGAACAGCATGGCTTCTCTTCTCCAGTTGTAGTAGGTTGATCTTGAGATTCCTGGAAAATTTCTTTTAAAGATTCTGAAGGGCAAGGATGCGTTCATGGCAATGCAATTTTGCAGGCAGCGCTTAGCTTCCTGCATATGTGCAACATTGTGAGCACGTTCTGCATCCAGCTTGCCAAGGTTGAGGCCAAACATACCGGCAACGCTATCATTAGGATCCAGCTCATCCTGCTTTGCATCAGGTGATGACCAGGCTTCCTGCTCTGTGCTATCTCCTGAACTCGTCTCCCCAGTGGAAGAGGTGGTGGAGAATTTTCCTCCAGATTTCATGAGCTCATGCTTCCAGTTGTAATAAGATGACCTAGAGATCTCGGGGAAGAACTGTTTAAACAGGTGCAAAGGGATGAGCTTGCCTGATAAGTAGCAAGCTTGCAAGAAATGTTTAGCCTCATACCTGGCGGCTGACTTTTTGCAGTGTTCCTGCGTCTGCCTCTTCCAACGATAGAAGGTTCTCTTGGTGATGTTGTACTTGTCTTTCAGACTGGGATAAGAAAGCTGGGGGTCCTGAATTTGCTCGTCACTCTTAATGGCTGACACACTCTGTGTGTTGTTAGGGCTTTCAAATGTAAGGTCATTTGTGCGGACTAATGCCACAAAATGATTGGGTCTGAATGATGATTCGGACTGCAACTCACCAGACCACATAATGTGGATGGTTTGGGGCTCAAAGTCTTTGGGGCAGGTCCTCGGGCGTATGATTCTGTTATAATAGGGCCTGATTTTCAGATTGAACATGGGGTAGATTGAGTAGATGTTGAACTGAAGAACTGATGACAGGGCGTACACATGCCACATGTTAGCATAGGTGCCAGGGAAGCAGGAAGCTTTAACATCTGCATCAAAGATGGCCTCCAATACTGTTCCAGGCAGTTTTACCATGTCCTCAGACTCTTCAGCACACAGACTGAAGCGAACAGCCTGCAGCATCATTTTAGAATCTATCATCCCAGACAAGTAGTATCTCTTCCACAGCGCCATTTCCACTGTGGTTCGTACCTGTGAGGGACAACAACAGGGACAAAGAAAATTTTTGTTGTTGTGCTTCTGTTCACCAATTTTAAAATTCAAGTGTAGACTTTCAACTTTAATTCATGGGGCCATTTTGCATTAACTGCTGATGAATTGCAATTTTTATACGTAGTCCCCATTTTCACAGGCTCAAAACTATTTGGATAATGAACTGACAAGTACTTCGATGGCCATGTGAGTTTTTTTGCTTGTTATTTCATGACAAATGGCAGATATAATTTTGGAAGTATTTTTCATTTTGACTGTAATTTTAAATATGACACACAAAAGACATGTCAGTACAAGTGAGAGAGGCTAGTTTTGGGCTGAAGGAAAATAAAAGGAGTGACCAAATCAACAATCTGGTCTATTCTTTACAAGAATAAATGTACTGCTTGGCTCAGAAATACCAAAAGGCTTCTAAAGCCTGTATTATACACAGTTACGGACATTGTTAGCTGGCGACCCAGCAACCAACCAGTCATTCACGTTATACTTCTTTGAAGTCCTGGGTTCATGCATAGTTGGTAGACTGTTATGTAAATTCTCCACTGACGAGTCTGTGCAATCACAAAAAATAGGCAGGCACGCAGACATCCACATAGACCATTGCTCTAACTGTCTGATGACAAAATGAAAATGAATGTATGAATGAGAAGTATGATCCCCACCTAAAAGACCCTGCATAGCGTCAACTTGCTAACGGAGATTTGATTTGTTAATCCTGATATTAGAGAACTTCCCTTTTTTTGCATGAAGCAAGCCTTAAGGTTTGGTCACATATCTATGGGGCGCCGTTTGTAAAGTGAAATATGCTGAAATTAACGGCAACATTTTTCCACATTTAGCTCAAAACAAGTCATTTTTTACAACATTTAGTAAAATATTTGTAACTTTTCATATTTAAAACAGGATTTTAAATGTTAAATATTCAATCTAAATGTTAAATGTTAAATCTAAATGTTAAATGTTAAATGTAAATATTATATTTAAATCTAAATCTAAATGTTAAATCTAAATGCTAAATGTTAATAATAATAATAATAATAATAATAATGGATTGGATTTATATAGCGCTTTTCAAGGCACCCAAAGCGCTTTACAATGCCACTATTCATTCACTCTCACATTCACACACTGGTGGAGGCAAGCTATGGTTGTAGCCACAGCTGCCCTGGGGCAGACTGACAGAAGCGAGGCTGCCATATCGCGCCATCGGCCTAAATGTTTAGGCTAACATGCAAATTTATTGCACGGATCAGCGGAAATACCAAAATAAAAGCTTTCCGAAAACCACCGGTGCAAAAGTGTGCCGGTAGTGGTCAGACACGTTCTCACTCCCAAAGCATAATAATTTTCGCTAGGTGACAAATTGTCAACATTTTATGCTTTCGGGTACCCAACACGTTCCTAAATTACGGCATCGGAAAAAGGAGAGCACATGAGAACCGTTTGGACTCAACCTACACGTTTGTTCATTTTCTAAAAATCGCTTTGGGAAACACTATTTTACGTCATTTAACTGCTAGTAAAGGTTAAGAATAAGGTTATAGTTAGGGATAAGGTTATGTTTAGGGCTGGAACGTCTATTATGGCGAGACCGTCATTCCACTGGAATTCAGCCATAACCCGGCACGGATCAATGACTGTATAAAAGTCATTTATACATTTATACAGTCATTGGCACGGACCATGAGAAAGCACGTCCGGCGATTTAGCTGAAAACATCGGAAGATCCGTTTCGTCGGCCATCCAAAGGTTCAGCAGTAGTGCACTCTTAGCAGCTGCAATCTCCACTTCACAATCGCTGCAGCACATGTCCAGCAAAATCGCTGGACATGCTCGTAGGCAAGAAGTGAAGCAGCACATGGCGGGGAGAAGTGAGGAGAACAGACACAATTTTGCACCGGAGGTTTTCGGGAAGCTTTTATTTTGGTATTTCCGTTGATTCGTACAATAAATTTGCATATTAGCCTAAACATTTAGGTTTAACATTTAACATTTAGATTTAATATTTAAGATTTGATGAAAAGTTACAAATATTTTACTAAATGTTGTAAAAAATTACTCGAAAAAACATGTTTTTGTAAGGTTTTGAGCTAAATGTGGAAAAATGTTGCCGTTAATTTCAGCATGTTTCACTTTACAAACGGCGCCCCATACATATCCTGGTCACTCACTCTGAACCTTAACCGAAACCCCAAACTGCTTAGCTTATATCCTTTAAAAAAAAATGACAAGACATTTAAGGACCACTCGTTTCTTATGAAGCTTCTGATATGATCCATGCCACATGAACTCATCCTCAGTTTGGAATAAAAGCTATACTTCTTTAGAGTTCTCTCACTGCGTGGACATTAGGACTGCTAGCAGTCAATACCCTTACACTGAAGCACAAGAGACACTGATTAACAGTCATTCCTCCTGCTGCACAGATTAAATATTCTTTTCACAGTTGGCATCATATGATTGAGATGATTGAGAGCATTTCTGAGTGAGGATGATTGTGGTTCTTACTCCAGGATGTTTAAGAATTTAAGAAGTGGTCTTTTAAATACAGACTGCATTCACAGTCGATTTGTTCTGACAGCATCATATATTGAAATGATTTCACAATGAAAATTAGTTGCTAAATGCAGACGAGACTAAAGTTTGAGAGTACAAAAGATCTGAAAATGTTGTGCTGACATTGATGCAATGCTGACACCTTTGCAGGTGCAAGTGGAAAACATGATTAGTGGGGGGGGGAATGCCATTTGCAATTTTTTTTTAAAAAAAGATCAGTAAAATTGTAGGTTTTTATCTTCAAACTTTTTTGAGATACCCATGCTCATTGCTTCATATTTCAATCTGAAAAGAAAGAGGCCTGAGAGTAGGTGGACAGGTCTTTTAAAAAATATATCTAGAAATGTAGTTGACATATCATTGTATATGTCAAATTTTAAATACAAAATTTCTGGCAAATTGGAGGTTGTTTTAACAGAGATGTTCTAAAAACATGATGATTTGAGATGGAATAACCTGATCCCTATTCGCTAATAAGGTTGATGATTTTAAATCATGCATTCAATATATGACTGAAGTGCACAATTTCAAGTGGTTTTATAAGAAAAATTGGAGGACATTTCTAGGAATTACAGCCATTTTAATATATATATAGTCCCCCATTTTTAAAGGCTCAAAATTGATTGGACACTTGACTGACAAGCAGTTCCATGGCCAGGTAATGTCTTTTTAATTGTTATTTCAATTGAGGGGACATAATAACTGAAAATTGATTCAAAGTGTTAAATTACATTTTACAGATTTTCACTCTAATTTTAAATTCGACATCCAAAGACATGTCAGGGCAAGTGAACAAGCACACCAGTCAGCTCTGCAACACACACACAAAAAAAATATCCCAAAGATCACAGAAGGCAACTAAAAGTACAAAATGAGAGAATTATTTGAGTGTTAAGAAAAACCAGGTTGAGCATTTCTAATGAAATCAAGAACACTCTTAAGGAGCTTGCCACATCATTTTAAAAGTATATAAAAGAGATACATTAATGTCAATATGAAAGGTTTACAGTGAGGTGCAAAGCACTGGTTACACTGAAGAACAAAGGGGCCATATTAGACTAAAACAATCTATCAAACCCTGCACCTAGTTGAGATGAACGTGTATCAATATGATGGGAAAAAAAAAACAACCTCCCATTATATGTCAGACACAGTGGCAGCGTTATGGCCTGGGAGTGTACAGCTGCTAGTGTAACAGAGTCCCTACAGGATCACCTCTGAAGTGAAGCTGATCAGAGTGCTTCAAAGTGCAAAAAAATGATGACCCCCCCAAAAAATTCCAAAAGTAACACAAAAGTGTATCAAGGAAAGGAAGAAATTAGATATTTTTCCACCGGTCAAGTCAGTCACCAGGTCACAGAACATGTGTTTCAGTGATGGAAGATAAAACAAAAGACAGATAAACCCACAAAAAAGGCCTAGCAGCACATCTCAAGGGAGGAACTCCAGCACTTGGTGGTCCATGTGTTCTAGACTTCAGGAAGTCACAGCAAATTATTTTTATCCAGTGATTAAAGACAATCCTTATATTTAACATTACATAGCTTTGCTAATTAAATTAAATGAATGAAATGAGGCTGTGTATAGAAATGACTGTAGTTCTTAAATGTTTTCCCTTCCACGAAAACCAGGGGTAACCTTTTTGAACCAAGGCAGTAGATTTAGACCATTAGCGCACACGATCCTGCTTACCTGTAGCTCCAAGCTCAGTCCAGTGTTGCCCACTAACAGCAAGCTGATTGCATCAAACAGTAAGTTGCCTTCTCCATCACAGTTTAGAGGCAGGAGGCCCCTGGGTGCATCAGCTGGGTACAAACCATGAGCGGCATCGTCAACTCCTGCCCACTCAGGGAAATCCTGACAGGTGGTCTTGGGCAGCTGAAAGGCAGCGAGGACTTGCTCCACCTTCTGGGCCACTTTGGTCACTGCATCTAGGCCAGGGCTCTCTGTGGCCTCCTGGAGCTCTCCCAGAGCAGACAGCATGACCTCGTCCCTCTGAACCATACCTGTGGATCACACCAGAGATGCAAGGAAGGAGGAGGAGATAAGACCTAAAGGAAGAACAGTGGGGGGAGAGAACAATTCCAGATCCCAGGAAAACTGAAGATTATTTGAGATTTAATTATTTAAACTGTTAAATAAAATATGACCGGTAAATCTTATCCCAATGCCTTTATCACAAGTAAACTACATTACTGAGATTACTGTGGCTGAAACATGTAAAAGCAACAACTACAACAACTTTAATCCTGAATTACCAAATGCTGTTAGTAGCAAATAACTCCACACCACCTCCTCCTTAATTAAGGAAAGGCTAACCTGGAAATTAAAGCATGTCTCTACTACTCATCTGAGCGAGTGTTATTTAAATGTAAAATTATTGTGTTTTCAGCAGAAGCGCAGCGTATTCACGTGATAAAATGTTGATTATCAATTATAAAATTAAAGCGAGCCCAAAACATTGCTAGAAGCTCTCACCTGCAGCTAACAGGCCTGACCCCTCCTACACTGAAGCGAGGGGGTCAGCACAGGTACGATACAGTTACATTACAAACACTAAAATCTCCTAATGCGTCAAAGCTAAACCAAAATAAAACTGGATTAAACTAAGCAGGTCCTATGCATCTGTGAAATAACACCTTTTAATTATTGAAAGTTTCATAAAACGTTATGTTTAAAATTTAGATATAGTCCCGTTAATTGAAAGAAGAACAACAAAAAAAAAAACCACTTTGTTTTAACTCAAATGAGTGCATCACACTTCCGTAAATTTACAGGTCGCCTAATAAAAATGCAATCAACAAAAAGTCTGTAAAATTGGCCTGGGTCATAGTGGCCCGTGATGAATATTATTTTTGTTTTTATTAAAATAGAGAAATTGTTAGCTACATTATTTAAAGGACAAAAAGAAAGAAAGAAAAGAAATCTGAACAATTTCAAAGTCATTACCTAGTATATGGCTCAATTTGCGCTGCGTCATGGCCTGTTTGTTTTTGGGGGTTTTATTTACCCGTGTTTTTGTTTTCTACCAACGCTTATTGATTACTTAAAAAAAAAAAAAAAAAAAAAAAAAACACACATACCACTGACGCCTTCTTAGTCACCAAACCCCCCCCCCAAAAAAAAAAAACCCTGAACGAACGCCGAACAGTAACTCCACATCACAACCCAAAACAATGATGGAAGCCATTATCTTTCTTACCTGAGCGCCTAGTGACCTAAGATGAGTATCAATGAAAACCACGTACTCTTACTGGTATCTTACTGGAGGGTTTCACAGATCATAGATTGCTTTCACGCTGCGAGTGTTTTAGTCCATTGCGTCCGTTTAACCTCTGGGAGTCCTGTTCTCCGGTGTGCAGTTGAGATGTGGACATCGATTAACGACACCTCCCTTCAGGAAACAGTCCACGGACGACCCTGGACGCCTCTCGCCGTCCCTCCCCGCGAAACACCTCCTCCTTTTCTCGTCTTCCCCGCCTGCTCCTCCTTACGTCGTGCCAGGGTCAATTTCAAAGTGAAGTGTTAACAGGAGCAAATGTGTTAGGGGCCATAAGAAGAAGGTACTTGTAGTTTTTTTTTCCTCAACGCGTTTTGGCTTGTTTTTGTTCACACTGAAAAGTTCATTTTCAAGGTTATTTGTCAAGTGCTTTCGGGTTAAGAGAGCAGCAGGGCCCCATTTTTGCTTCATTAACTGACCAACCTTACGTTTATGCTGCATAAAAATACACGTTGTCAGTTTATTTTTTTATTATATTTTTTTCCACTCAGAAGACTACAAATCAGTTTTAGGTTGTCCAGGGTAGACAGTAGTGTAAGTGCTACTTAGTTATTGAAGTGGATATGTGTAGACAGGGTGTTGACATGAGAGGAGAAAAAGGCTCCAGAAGCCCAGGTCAACTTGTTTCTATACTGTATCACTTCTAACACCTCCTCTCCTGCCTTTTGCAGGATTTCAGGGATCAAGGCCTTTTGTTCCACACACACAGAGACCCCCCCCCCCCCCCCCCCCCACACACACACACACACACACACACACACAATCCCAGTGACTCTACCCTAACCCCCCACAGCTGGAGGACACCCTCTCTGGAGGACTTTTTTTTAAACCTCCAAAACTCCCCCATTGCATCCACACACCAGGGGACAAGAGCATTTGTCCCCTGGTGTGTGGATGCACACACCAGGGGACACACCAAAGATCTGTGCACTCCAAGTTCTGAGCAGACTCACTGGTGCCTGAGTTCACCGGGGTTCAAGGCTTTGGTCTGAAGCTTATCAGCTAATTGGTCAATGTGTGAATGTGGTTGCTTGTGTGGGGGGTTTACAGTAGAATGGGTACATTTTACACTTTGGTTTGTATAGTTAACACTGCAAATAATGCATACAAACACCCACTTGTTAAAAAGTGCAGCTCTAGGTGTGTGGACAATTTCTTTTCCTTTAGATTTGCATCCATTGTCTTAGTTTAAAGTCTAAAAACATGTGGACATCCACAGAAAGGGTTCACTAAAATGTAGATTTTGAAAGATGATCACTATGGTGATGCAGAAATCACAAAGTGAAACAGGCAAAGAAGCTTTTAAATACGCCGCCATATTTATTTATTTTTTTGGCCTGAATAATCTATAGAAGGAACTGAAACTGTCAGATCTGGATACTACAAGGAAGTTTACCCATATGGAAAAGAAATAGTAAAAACTTATAAAAGACTTGCATAAGATGTGGGCTACTTCATATAGTGAATCATATCAGGCTTATATGATTTACTCATGAAAGTGGCCACTTTCTCATTACTTTTATATATTGTTTTAGTAAGTATCCAAAACATACACGTTTCATTTATATAATTTTTCAAGGGATCTTACATCTGTTTTCACTCTTGTATGCTATCATACAAGTTTCACACAAGACAGATACAAACTTTGTAAGATTTATATATACCTTTTCCATATGGGTAGGTTGGTTTCAAAAGCTTGAGAACATAGTTCTTTTGGCCAATAAAGCTACTCTGAAATTCATTTGAAACTGAATCTTGTTTTTCCATAAGATTGCATATGAGTTGGATTTTGTCTTCCCTAGGTTGTACAGTGTGGCAGTGCCATTTTGGCAAGGTCCATCTGGAAATGGTGATTTTTGATCTCAGGAAGGCTCCACTTGGATGAATAGAGTGTGAGAGACCACACACCACACACATCATTACAAATTTGACTGAAAAGTACATTTTATGTAGTTCTAGTTCAGTAACATTTTAAAACATCTTCATGTCTGCTCTTAAATTTCATCTGTACTTTAGTGGCTTTCAGGCAATTGGCAGAAAAGGTACTCTATCCATCTTCACTTCTTGCATTCCTATGTTTGACATTAAAATTATCGTACGTCTTCAGAATCTGATAAAGATATTTGCTTCTACTTAACATTGTATGGAATAAGTGCCTTTAGCCAATTCCAGTGAGGCTCCTCATGTGTATTCATGCCACCTTTCTTGTCAGTGTTTGTCTTTACCATCTCCTCAACCCCCGCAGACTCCTGGCTTTAGCCTTAGGTGTGTAGATTAGCTGTGCTGCGTTGCACTGTGAACACAGTAGTGGGCTGGCTGCAAGTATTTAAAATGTAAATAGGGCAGCACCAGGACCGGCTCCAGGAATTTCTTACCTGCTGTGGATGCATGTCTGTGTGTAAGTGCGAGAAAGAAGGGACAGAGCTTTAGATTGCATCTAACATTGCACTCTATACAAATTTAATTAACATTCATGGCACAAATTGCTGAATGGTCAGTTTCTTGTACTCCATCACTTGCATGAACATGCGACTCTGCTAAACGATTCAGTTAGACTTGTTGTGCTTGTTGTGCTTTTTATGTGTTATCAATCCAGTGTTTTGTTTGTGTACATGTGCTTCAGTTTCTTCCCAGTTACTCCACCTGGTTTGCAGAGCAATTAATTCAATTTAACAAGTACTACAATTTGCATAGGAGTGGCCAAACATGGAACTGATTTGCCTAAATCTAAATATTTTAAAATATTTAAAAAATTCAGTTTTCAGTGTTTTTGAACTTGAGATTGTACAGCCAGATAATTCTGGAACTTAACATATAAAGCATACAGTGATTAACAAGTTATTTGACCACCACAAAATGTATCGTTTACATGTTGGAACAGCTCAGTACTGTGTTTTATGTGTTATGCTTCTGTAATGGTTAATCCACCAATATGCCCAGGCTCTTTAACCAAATTGTTGTTCTTATTGTTAAAATATAATTACTGTTGCTATCAATGAATTTTTAAAAAAAATATTGTTTAAAAAGCACATTATTATCTTTGATTAAGTTTTTTACTTGCATTCCTAAACATAAAAATTAGTTTTAGAGGTTGAATGTGTTGAATGTGCTGGTTTAAAAACATCTACTTACATCTCTTCAACTTTCTTCTTTTTCTTATCTCACTTCTTGCCTCATTTTCTTATCACTGATCCTACTGCCCAGCTGAAAGTTGCAAAAATTTCTTATTCCGGGTGTCTTTCTTTTGTTGCACTACCTAAATACCCTTGCCATTGTTTAACATTAACATGTGTATTTCCTATGCTGACTGACCTGTTTGGAGCTTGTCTACTGTCCCATTTCAAGGGATTCTTGTGTGGTAGTACACAGTAGTTGATATATTAAATCTTGGTGATTTCTCACTGCTCATCATTTAAGAGCTCAGCCCCTACAAATGAACTCAGTGGATTTTTTACTAGCTTTTCTTTTCTTTTCTTTTCTAATAATCACCCAAGGGTTTTTATAACATCCAGACTTGCTCCAGACTGGCTGTTATAATACTGTAGGACAAAGTTAAATTTGATTTGTTCTGCTAGCTGCGTCCTTTTTTAACTGATACTTTTTTCAACAAACCTACCTTTTTGCTGGATAGCTTTCTTTACCTGACCGTTTGTTGTTCCCTACGGAGCCACAGTGGCATTTCTAATGCCTCAAGCATATACTGGTGTTGTTTTCATTGCCCCTAAGCAAATCCTCAGAGACAAGCCTGAATAATATTCAGGTGTGACGATGCCGACTTGGCTGCTGAACCATACCCCACACATTGATTTCCTTTTTGCCCAGACAATCTATGCATGCACATATATTTTAATATTGCAGTATCAGCTTCTCGTTCTTGCCCCACCACATAACCCATGACATTACTGCCGTTCTAACTGTATTACTCATATGCAGTGCATGCCGACTTTTATTAGTGATTTTTTTTTTCACATTTAGAATCTAATTCAGTTCCCCATGTTTCCACTTTCCACCAATTTGTCCACTTTCCTATCATTTTTTAAAAAATGATATCTTCAGTATATTATTCCATTATATAAAGTATTAACCTCATTCAGTGCAGTTTGATCATCAAACTCTTATTTCTCACCACTGCACACGGTTTCCACATCAGATAACACTGTAGCTGCTGCCTGTTAATTAACCTGGGCAGAAGAGGTGGTCCAGGGTGGAGCCTGCTTTGAAGAAGAGGCCCAAGAAAAGAACTAAAGCATGAGACTTGACAAACAGCATTTGGGGGTGGGGAGGTCTTTTTGTAATGAATTCTAGTCATTGTCTGTAGTTTTCCCCTTTTTGCTTGTAGACCAGTGCATTTCCTATATGCTGTTTTTGTTAAGTCAGTTAGACGTGGGTAGGCAGAAAATCTCTTTGTCCAGAGGAAACCAAAATTTGCAATTGCCACTGTCACTTCCTATACTGCGAACCAGGTGTCATCACCAAATCTCTCAAGTTAATAGCGACCATCCATGTCAGAGTATGACTCTGACCTAAAGCACAATTATCATCCATCTGAACCATGTTTGTAATCTTATCATCTGTGTATTTTAGATTTAAACACACTTTTGCACCTTAAATTTTAAACCTTAAATTACATTTACATGTTTAGGAAATACACAGAAGAAAAATCACTGGATTAAAACTTCAATCTCAAAAGGAAGCAGATCTTTTTTAATATATCAAACACATCAATGCTGAGAATATAGTGATATATAAAGGGAGTGCAAAATTATTTGGCAAGTTGTATTTTTGAGGAATAATTTTATTATTGAACAACAACGATGTTCTCAATGAACCCAAAAAACTCATTAATATCAAAGCTGAATGTTTTTGGAAGTAGTTTTTAGTTTGTTTTTAGTTTTAGCTATTTTAGGGGGATATCTGTGTGTGCAGGTGACTATTACTGTGCATAATTATTAGGCAACTTAACCATAACACAAATATATACCCATTTCAATTATTTATTTTTACCAGTGAAACCAATATAACATCTCCACATTCACAAATATACATTTCTGACATTCAAAAACAAAACAAAAACAAATCAGCGACCAATATAGCCACCTTTCTTTGCAAGGACACTCAAAAGCCTGCCATCCATGGATTCTGTCAGTGTTTTGATCTGTTCACCATCAACATTGCGTGCAGCAGCAACCACAGCCTCCCAGACACTGTTCAGAGAGGTGTACTGTTTTCCCTCCTTGTAAATCTCACATTTGATGATGGACCACAGGTTCTCAATGGGGTTCAGATCAGGTGAACAAGGAGGCCATGTCATTAGTTTTTCTTCTTTTATACCCTTTCTTGCCAGCCACGCTGTGGAGTACTCGGACGCGTGTGATGGAGCATTGTCCTGCATGAAAATCATGTTTTTCTTGAAGGATGCAGACTTCTTCCTGTACCACTGCTTGAAGAAGGTGTCTTCCAGAAACTGGCAGTAGGACTGGGAGTTGAGCTTGACTCCATCCTCAACCCGAAAAGGCCCCACAAGTTCATCTTTGATGATACCAGCCCAAACCAGTACTCCACCTCCACCTTGCTGGCGTCTGAGTCGGACTGGAGCTCTCTGCCCTTTACCAATCCAGCCACGGGCCCATCCATCTGGCCCATCAAGACTCACTCTCATTTCATCAGTCCATAAAACCTTAGAAAAACCAGTCTTGAGATATTTCTTGGCCCAGTCTTGACGTTTCAGCTTGTGTGTCTTGTTCAGTGGTGGTCGTCTTTCAGCCTTTCTTACCTTGGCCATGTCTCTGAGTATTGCACACCTTGTGCTTTTGGGCACTCCAGTGATGTTGCAGCTCTGAAATATGGCCAAACTGGTGGCAAGTGGCATCTTGGCAGCTGCACGCTTGACTTTTCTCAGTTCATGGGCAGTTATTTTGCGCCTTGGTTTTTCCACACGCTTCTTGCGACCCTGTTGACTATTTTGAATGAAACGCTTGATTGTTCGATGATCACGCTTCAGAAGCTTTGCAATTTTGAGACTGCTGCATCCCTCTGCAAGATATCTCACTATTTTTGACTTTTCTGAGCCTGTCAAGTCCTTCTTTTGACCCATTTTGCCAAAGGAAAGGAAGTTGCCTAATAATTATGCACACCTGATATAGGGTGTTGATGTCATTAGACCACACCCCTTCTCATTACAGAGATGCACATCACCTAATATGCTTAATTGGTTGTAGGCTTTCGAGTCTATACAGCTTGGAGTAAGACAACATGCATGAAGAGGATGATGTGGACAAAATACTCATTTGCCTAATAATTCTGCACTCCCTGTAGTGATATTAAACACATGGCAAAGGTTTTCTTTTGTTTTGTACAGCATGCTTTTTGTGTTTGACACAGGTGTATTGTGTGGATTCGCACTCTTGAACCCACAGTGTGTCTTAGACTGCAGAGAGATTATTGTCTGCATGCATCACATCATCTACATTCATCACCTAAACAAATAGACAAATAGACATATTTATTCACTTTAAAAGCAGGTTAGCAGTTTACATTCTTTGAAGACCTACATTGATGGAAGTAATTGCGTTAGATGGGTCATTAAGTAACTGAATTCCTACAAAAATAAATAAATAAAAAACACATGCATTCATATTATTGATATGATTGCATGTATTGTGTCCTTTGAGGTCTGAAAATAGAGATTAGGTACTTTTTAAATGTTGAAATAATGTTCTGCAATGATGAGACATGTTCTTTAACACCACATCTAATCTTAAAGAATAAGAGTTAGAAAATAAGCAATGCTGATATAGTGTCTTGGTCTATTTCAGCTTTACTAGGTTTTATCATCACTATTATAATCGGACCACTTCTAACTAGCTCTCTTTAATTGGGTCTCTTTAAGCGAAGTATGAAAAATAATTTAAACAGATTTCTGCCAAAAAATAAATAAATAAAAGTGAAATACACTGGTTGTCTTTTGCTGTACTTGGGATGATGCTCACAGGTGTCTGAGCTGGTAAAAGCAATGTTTACAATGCCCAAATGGTGGTTTTAGAAAAAAAAACAACTTCAAAATAATATATAGATCTTGCTGGATTATCTGAAATATGTAAATGAGGATTATAAATTCACCTATGCAAAACAAACCTTTTTTTTTTATTGTATATGAATAAGAATAAATCTGTACTTAGAGGTTCAGGTTCTTGATCCACGATGAAGCCTCTTTCTCTCCCTTTCAGTGCTACAAAAATACATTTGTTATTATCTTTTCTTTTACTTTCAGTATGTCAGAGTCTACTGCAGGGTTAACAGTTAAACAAACCTGACACCCTGACCCACAGCTCCACTGACATTTTGGCTTGCTCATCCACAATCATCCAGCACCTGAATTTCTTGTTTTGGGGACTTTGAAGAGTGACAGTCAGAGTTATATCACAAGCAGTCTGCTGCTTAATCTGATACTGAGCGTCCTCTTGTATTTGAGCACCAGTTTCATGCACCCACGTCTGAATGATCAGCTTTTGTTGCTGTTTATATCAATGTTTTTGCTTTGGGTAGGTGAACAGAATATTCTGTAGTGACAATGTTTCATCGGGCATGAGGTTATGAGAGAAACAAGAAAATGTGTTAATTGCATAGATTCGTTACTCAGGGCTTTCTTGTTATTATCCTACAAAAAGGCTTTCATGTTGCTAGTGGATTGGATTAACGGAGATGTTCGCGCGGCACTGGCGGCACGGAACACCGCCTTTGCCTCCGCGAACACATCGGACTACAAACATGCACATTACCAACTCCGGAAGACGATCAAAGCAGCCAAACGTGAGTACAGGGACAGGGTGGAGCAACAGTTTGACAACCCTCGGAGTATGTGGCAGGGACTAAACACGATCACAGACTTTAGAGGGAAAACCAGCACACCGCAGACCACGGCCTCTCTGTGTGAGGATCTAAACGTATTCTACGCTAGATTCGACACAGCGAACACCATGAGACCGGACAGTGTGCGCACCGCGGATGACGTCAGTGCGCACACTGTGTCTGAGGAGGATGTGCGGAAGTGCTTCAGGAAGGTGAACGCACGCAAAGCTACTGGTCCGGACGGGATTCCCGGCCGCGTCCTCAGGTCATGCGCGGCTCAGCTGGCTGGAGTGTTCACGCACATCTTCAACCTTTCCCTCTCTCTGTCTGTAGTCCCAGCCTGCTTCAAAATGGCCACCATCGTCCCTGTACCCAAATCCTCCACCATCTCCTCATTGAACGACTGGCGACCTGTAGCCCTGACCCCCATCATAAGCAAATGCTTCGAGAAGCTGGTCAGGGACTTCATCTGCTCTGCACTACCCGACTCACTGGACCCTCTACAGTTTGCATACCGCCACAACAGGTCCACTGATGATGCCATAGCCCTGACACTACACACTGCCCTGTCACACCTGGAGAAGAGAGACACGTATGTGAGGATGCTGTTTGTAGATTACAGCTCAGCATTCAATACCATCGTTCCCTCGAAGCTGGACAGGAAACTGCAGGATCTAGGACTGAGCAGCTCCCTCTGCAGCTGGATCCTTAGCTTCCTGTCTGACAGACGCCAGGTGGTCAGACTGGGCAGCATCACCTCATCCCCCATCACACTGAACACTGGTGCTCCACAGGGGTGTGTACTGAGCCCTCTCCTGTACTCACTCTACACCTACGACTGCACAGCCACTAACAACTCCAACATCATTGTGAAGTTTGCGGACGACACTACAGTGGTGGGTCTTATCACCAACGGTGATGAGACGGCTTACAGGGAGGAGGTCAGCGCCCTGACCCACTGGTGTCAAGACAACCATCTCACCCTCAACGTCGCAAAGACAAAGGAGTTGATAGTGGACTTCCGGAGGTGCAGAGAAGTACACACCCCCATCACCATCAACGGCGCTGCTGTGGAGAGAGTGAGCAGCTTCCGGTTCCTTGGAGTACATCTGGCTGAGGATCTTACGTGGTCAGTACACACAAACAAAACAGTGAAGAAGGCGCAGCAGCGCCTCTTCTTTCTCAGGAGACTGAAAAGATTCGGCATGAGCCCCCGCATCCTCAGGACCTTCTATCACTGTGCCATTGAGAGCATCCTCACTGGATGCATCACCACCTGGTATGGCAACAGCACCGCCTACAACTGCAAAGCTCTCCAGCGAGTAGTGCGGTGCTCTGAACGGATAATTGGAGGTGAGCTTCCCTCCCTCCAAGACATCTACAGGAAGCGCTGCCTGAGGAAAGCGGGGAGGATCATCAAGGACTCCAGTCACCCCAGCCATAAACTGTTCAGACTGCTTCCATCAGGAAGGAGGTTCTGCAGCATCCGGTCCCGTACCAGCAGACTGAGAGACAGCTTTTTCCATCAGGCCATCAGACTGCTGAACACGTCATAGACACCTCAGCTTCACTACTGGAACTTCAACATTATGCACTCCACACTGTATATAAATGCCACTTGTTTTGCACATATTCAACTCTGTATATTTTATATATTATTATTTTTTTTTTTTTTTTTTTTTTTACTATTTAATTTGTAAAAATGTGTATACACACACACACACACACACACACACACACACACACACACACACACACACACACGTAGGAAAATATTTAGTATACACATCCAGAAATGCATACACTATTATATATTGTACATATATTTATTAGTTTCAGGTTGGCCATTCTTGTATTTTGCTCGTTTGTGTTGTTGTGTTTGCACATCTCTGTTGCTTGTGGGGCTCGCACACAAGAATTTCACTCGCATGTGCTGTGCCAGTGTGCCTGCACATGTGATGTGACAATAAAAGTGATTTGATTGATTTGATTGATTAGTGCTTGCTGATGTGAGGAGAGTGACAGTGGTGATGTCCAGCATCTTTCACAGTGAGATCTTTGATTCTCAGAATGCATTTTGACTCATCATCCTATGATATAGATGCCTGGATGACTCCGTTTGGTAGTACAGCATTGTAATCAGTTTCTATTTTTGTGCCAAGATTTTATACAGTGAGGAAGCAGATAAAATCTTTTGCACATGGAAATGTAATATTATAAACTCGTTCTTAAAATATTGAACAATCTTTCCCAGTTACACCTGTGGAAAGAGGAACAAGAGGCTCTAAGATCCTGGAAATAAAAGATTAGATTATCAGACTGAGATAGCATGATGAGACTGGGTTCATTTGTCTCTCATTCTACAGTGGGGCAAAAAAGTATTTAGTCAGCCACCGATTGTGCAAGTTCCCCCACTTAAAATGATGACAGAGGTCAGTAATTTGCACCAGAGGTACACTTCAACTGTGAGAGACAGAATGTGAAAAAAAAATCCATGAATTCACATGGTAGGATTTGTAAAGAATTTATTCGTAAATCAGGGTGGAAAATAAGTATTTGGTCACCTCAAACAAGGAAAATCTCTGGCTCTCACAGACCTGTAACGTCTCTGTAAGAAGCTTTTCTGTCCCCCACTCGTTACCTGTATGAATGGCACCTGTTTGAACTCATCATCTGTATAAGACACCTGTCCACAGCCTCAAACAGTCAGACTCCAAACTCCGCCATGGCCAAGACCAAAGAGCTTTCGAAGGACACCAGGAAAAGTATTGCAGACCTGCACCAGACTGGGAAGAGTGAATCTACAATAGGCAAGCAGCTTGGTGTGAAAAAATCAACCGTGGGAGCAATCATCAGAAAATGGAAGACATACAAGACCACTGATAATCTCCCTCGATCTGGGGCTCCACACAAGATCTCATCCCGTGGGGTCAAAATGATCATGAGAACGGTGAGCAAAGATCCCAGAACCACACGGGGGGACCTGGTGAATGACCTGCAGAGAGCTGGGACCAAAGTAACAAAGGTCACCATCAGTAACACACTACAACGGCAGGGAATCAAATCCCGCAGTGCCAGACGTGTTCCGCTGCTGAAGCCAGTGCATGTCCAGGCCCGTCTGAAGTTTGCCAGAGAGCACATGGATGATACAGCAGAGGATTGGGAGAATGTCATGTGGTCAGATGAAACCAAAGTAGAACTTTTTGGTATAAACTCAACTCGTCGTGTTTGGAGGAAGAAGAATACTGAGTTGCATCCCAAGAACACCATACCTACTGTGAAGCATGGGGGTGGAAACATCATGCTATGGGGCTGTTTTTCTGCCAAGGGGACAGGACGACTGATCCGTGTTAAGGACAGAATGAATGGGGCCATGTATCGTGAGATTTTGAGCCAAAACCTCCTTCCATCAGTGAGAACTTTGAAGATGAAACGAGGCTGGGTCTTCCAACATGACAATGATCCAAAACACACCGCCCGGGCAACAAAGGAGTGGCTCCGTGAGAAGCATTTGAAAGTCCTGGAGTGGCCTAGCCAGTCTCCAGACCTCAACCCCATAGAAAATCTGTGGCGGGAGTTGAAAGTCCGTGTTGCTCGGGGACAGCCCCAAAACATCACTGCTCTCGAGAAGATCTGCATGGAGGAATGGGCCAAAATACCAGCTACTGTGTGTGCAAACCTGGTAAAGACCTATAGTAAATGTTTGACCTCTGTTATTGCCAACAAAGGTTATGTTACAAAGTATTGAGTTGTATTTTTGTTATTATTATTATTATTATTATTATTATTATTTATTGTCATTGTCAAAGAACAATGAAATTGCGTTTGGGGCTTCCGTACAACCCGTAAAAAAAAAAAAAAAACAGCAGCAGGTGGAAAAGGTGGCGCGCAGGGTGATGTTGGTCCCGCAGGATACTGTGCACCCTCCTCAGACAGCAAGTGGGGAAGATATTACTAATCTCTGGCAGAATTGTTCCAATAATTCTGCCAGCTTCTTTCACCACCCGCTGGAGTGCTTGCTGGTCGGCCTTGGTGCAGCTGGGGAACCACACTAGAAATCCATGCGTCAGGACACTGCTGATGGCACAGTTATAGAAGTTCAACATCAGAGGTCTGGGAATGTGTGCGCTCCGTAGTCTCCTCAGGTAGTAGAGGCGCTGTTGGGCCTTCCGTGCAACTAAGGTGATATGGTTGCCCCAGGACAGGTCCTCGGTCACAGTTACCCCCAAGAATTTAAAACTGCTCACCCTCTCCACCGCCTCACTGCCAATGAAGAGAGGCAGATGGTTGTTATGACCCTTCCTCCGGAAATCTACAATGATCTCTTTGGTCTTTTTGGTGTTTAAGACCAAGTTATTGTCGTGGCACCATGACTCTAGTTGTTGCACCTCTGTCCTGTAGTTTGTCTCATCGTTGTTGGATATAAGTCCGAGCACTGTGGTGTCATCTACAAACTTAACAATGAGATTGGACGCGCAGGAGGAAATACAGTCATGGGTGAAGAGAGTGTATAGCAGAGGGCTCAGAACACACCCCTGAGGGGCACCGGTGTTGACCACAAGGGTGGAAGAGGTGTTCTTACCCACTCTGACACTCTGTCTGCAGTTAGTGAGGAAGTCCACAATCCAGTTGCACAGAGAGGAGTTGAGTCCCAGTTGGTGGAGTTTGGGACGGAGTTTGTATGGCCGGATGGTATTAAAAGCCGAGCTGTAGTCTACAAAGAGGAGCCGTGCATAGGTGTTCCTGTGTTCCAAGTGCTTCAATAATGTGTGCAGCACTATGGCGATCGCATCCTCAGTTGACCGGTTCTCCCTGTATGCAAACTGGTGCGGGTCCAGAGATGGTGGAAAAGCAGCTCTGATGTGTTATTGACCAAATACTTATTTTCCACCCTAATTTATGAATAAATTCTTTACAAATCCTACCATGTGGATTCATGGATTTTTTTTTTTCACATTCTGTCTCTCACAGTTGAAGTGTACCTCTGGTGCAAATTACTGACCTCTGTCATCATTTTAGGTGGGGGAACTTGCACAATCGGTGGCTGACTAAATACTTTTTTGCCCCACTGTATGTGTTCTGATCAAAGATAAAAGCAGCAGCCACATAATAATATGACATTACCAACCATCCCGTGTGTGAATCTATTCACGAAAAATTCAGGTTTACTGTCATTGCGCTTCAACTGAAATTGAATTCAGTAGAACGCTGTAATACAGCCTTTTTTCTAATTTCTGAACATTTACATTTAATTTAGTGTGTTCAGTACCTATATAGTATATAAATACTTTATGAGTACAGGAGAAGAATGGATTAACAGGTGGAGATAAAAGAAATAAAATTATACTCTGCACAATTTGGCTTTCCTTGGTAATGGATGTAATCCATGCAGTTGGATTATCTAAGCACTAAGATTCTCTTATCCTAACTTTTTATGAATTCTGGTTCACACTTGAACTCATGACAGTGTCGACTGAGGTCAATAAAAATGAAAACATCCAAGGTTTTTGTTTTGTTTTGTGTTTTTAACTATAACATCACAAGTGTGCATTTTGTGTGTTTTATTTTGTATTCAATTTTGTGTCTTTAGTTGTTTTGCTTCCCTTGTTACTCTTAAACTGTGGCTTTCATTTAGTTTTATGTATTTGTTTATTGTTTTTATGTCCATGGTGTAAGTAGATCTGTTCTGGATAAAAAAAATATGCAAATACCTTTAATATGAAATTATATATTTCTACCACATTCTACTTAACTATCAAGTAAATAAATATACAGATGTTATTCTGTAATGCTGTATTAGTGCTAGTTTTTATCAGCCATTGGTTTGGTTTTGTTAAACAGATGTGACAAAACTGTTTATGATGGTTTACTACAGTGTAACTATTTGCACACATGCCTTGTTCAAGTTTTAGCTCCTCATCCACAACCTTGTGTCGCCCTCAGTGTCAGACAGTTAGTTCAACTTCTCTTCTTGTTGTTATCCTAAGATGTAATTTTCCCTGCATTTGGTAATCGGTTAGAGTTTAGATATAGTTTGAAAAACAATGTGAAAGTTTAAATGAAAATATCCATCACTGCATGATTTATGTGTCATTTATAGTGTAACACTCGGGCATTAAAGTGGACTGGAGGGATTTGAAACAGCGTTTTAAGTGCTGATGTCGATAAGTTGTGGTCGTGGCACTTCAGCATCCAACTACCACTGCAGAAGAGGAGCGAGTGCAAGCAGAGCAACAAATATCAGGAAAACACACAAACTTTCTGCAGAGTTTATTGCACAATGTGTCTGCCAGCTAAAGGAACAGATGCTGGATTTATAGAGGTGCAAAGTAATGAAGTACAAATACTTCATTACTATACCTAAGGAGAATTTCCAGGTATCTGTACTTTACTTGAGTATTTAATTTTAATTTTACTCCCTATATTTTTACACAAATATCTGTAGCTTCTACTCTTTACACTTTAGGTTTAACACATTTTCAGGATGTTTTTATTGAAGGATTGAGCCTTGGTGGTTCCTGTGTAGTTCCTGAACATCTTAATCAGTTTCCTCATAAAAGGATGAAAGTCTGGCCCTATAACCTTGGCAAAGTTACATCCAAATAACTTCTAATTGCAATTTTTTAAACTGATGATCTTGGAATTTACAGTTGTTTAGAAATGAAAGGGACCTTTTCTAACTTGTTTGCCTTAGATCTTCACAGAGTTCCTTGCACTTTCTTATTGTTCTGGTCAAACCAGTCCTTTTTCATGCTAGCAAAGAGACGCTACAACTTGTACTCAATCACGATCACTAAAAAGTTAATATGCATCAGCCCTGTCAACTTTATTGACTTTGTTGAACCTTCAGCAGGGCTGGAATGCCACAAAAATTGGCCCTGGCATTTTGACTAGAGACCGGCCCACCAGGCATTATAGGAAAAACAATAAAAAGGCTTTGAATGAAAAAAACAAAACAAAAAAAAACAGTCTTGTTGGCATATATGTATGATTTCTATACATTTTACATCAGATAATTATTTAATAAAAGCTAGACATTTTAAATAAGAATAAGAAAGAAAAGTATTTCTTTGTGCCCCACTTTCCCTGTTAATGCCCTACCTGCCCCCCTGGCAAAACTCTGCTAGACCCGCCCCTGCACAGTTACTAGCTGTCAGCTACTTAAGAAGGACAAACAACACCTTAAGAAGGTGTTGTTTGTCTCTCAGAAACAGTTCATAACTTCCCTTCAACTCATTCATGTCACCTAAAAGATAAACCTGTTTCTCCATCACCTGCTCAGCTCAGTAAGGACATCTCCTGGTTTCATCTTCATATTTTCCTCTCACAAGACATCAAAACCGATACTAGGACCAGCAGCGTTTACAGACATGGCTCCAGCAAACATCAGCTGATACTAGAAAGTAATATAAAATAAATTCTAACAACAGCTTATCAAACTTAAACGTGTTGTTTAGCGCGATATCCGCTGGTTTCCTCTTTCTGACGCAAAGTGGGCGATAAACAAACAAAACACGGGACTTGCGTCAGAAAAGCCGATCAGCTGATCATTGATCAGTAGCAACAGGAGAGGGAGGGGAAAGACTGAGAGAAGAAGACACAGAATAATTCAAGCACTGTGTCTTTTTTTCATTCTAGCTGAAGTACGGGACAAATCACGTTCCTTTTCACCTCCACACTATTTTCTTCTGTTTGACTGTGATAAGACTGCTTTCAGCGCCCTTGCCCAAGCAAGGGGGAGGGTGTATCCGACCTCCTTGCCCAATCCACCACATTTCATTGTTTATACCGCTACAAAAAAAATCACCATCGGCCCATCGGGCAATTGCCCGGAATTTTCCACGGCCAGTCTAGCTGTGACCTTCAGCATCACTTATTAAAGATTTAGGGGAGGATTTGTATATATTTGAGCCCGCATGTATACTCTTGATCTATTGTGGATTAGAGAAATCCCAAAATAAATTTGTGCACCCAATTCTCGTTTTTTAGTTTTTCTGGAAAAAAGAACAATTCAAAGAAATTTAAAAAGAAAACATTCACGCACAGATGAGTGGATGTAAACTTCTCAAAACAAAGGTAGGTTGTCATCTAGTGACGAGTCAGTGTAAATGCAGGTTGTTGTCGTTGTTTTTTAATTCAACACTGAAGCCTGAAAGAATGTGTAATGTATTTGTTGTTGTATTTAATGTAGTAGTATTTCAACTACACTTTGATCAAATCGGGTTTGGCCCTTGAAATCTATATCTCCAACTCAAGTAAAGAAGAGGTGTGATTATTACTGTTCAGAAAATGCATATGTGCTAATCGCAGAGCTACAGACACACAAGCAGTAGTGTCTGATTGTCAGGAATCTATTATTGTAGGGTCTTTACCTTACAGTATAAAGTATCTTGAGGTGACTGTTGGTGTGAAGTAAAGATGAAAAACTGCATTGACTAAGAAGACTGAGAT
Organism: Aulonocara stuartgranti; assembly: GCF_965226115.1. Lineage (NCBI taxonomy): Eukaryota > Metazoa > Chordata > Actinopteri > Cichliformes > Cichlidae > Aulonocara > Aulonocara stuartgranti. Next base: position 5,823,733 of record NC_138951.1, on the reverse strand, counting down.
AAAAGAAACAAGCAACTATTGAAATTATTTTTATTTACCCAGTTGTACAGATCTTTATTGCCAAAATAGACAAATAGGTTCTGCATGGCAAAAATATCACGTCTCAGCTTTTTTGTGAAAATACACCAGGTACCTTAAACTGATTAAAGACAGTTTAAACTTAAACGTGGTCATTCAAGGCATTGCACTGCATTATTACTTTAGAATAAAAAATATATAATATATATTTGTCACTTCAAAACAATCCTGCATTATCAGAATTATATCCTGTAAGTATTGTATCTTTTAAAGAGCTGGATTAAATAAATTAAATATTTGTCATGTAATATGCTTCAGATGTACTTTATAGCCACAGATACCAGTCGCTGTTTGAGAAGTTGAATATAGAGTTAAACAAAAGCAACTTTTGCATACATGGCAATCATGCTTTCATTCATCACCGCCACCACAACACAACTCTGTTTAAGTGAAGCATCATTGAAAGACTCCCCCAAAATACTTAACTCTTAAACTCTTAAAATAAAAGACCTCCACATCAAAACAGGTGTGTTACATTCAACAAACGTGGAATTAGTGCAGCTGCAGGTAAGTAGATTGTTTTAATGCAAAACATGTTGGGTTTTTACCTAGAGTAAAAACAAGAAGCCGCATGCCTGCAGTAACACATTCACACGTTAAACATGAATGGTCAAGAAAATAAGGAACATCCTCAATCTTGTGTTATTTGTTGGTTTCAGAAATGCAATTCTAGCAGATTTCTTTAAAGTGCCCCAGCATGAATATCTGGCCTTGAATATCAGGCACACACTTAAAATCACCTTTAAAAAGAAGATAATGACAAACAAAATAGCAAGGTTTTATACTAGACCTTTAACGCAGCAGTGAGTAACAATAATAAAACTTGATATTATTTGGAAGAACACAACACCCACAGGCAAAACAATAAAACAAAAACGGCAACCGCAACCTCGATTCACACCCATACGTTTTTCATTCGATCCCTGAAGAGCTGTTAGACCTGATGCTTTTTGCTTGCATCCATACTGGCATGTGCTGCACGGGCTAATCGTGCAATGGATGAGACTGAAGCTGTGATGGTTTTTGGTTTGAAAGCAGTTTAAATGTGAAAAGTTGTGCACCCTTATCACACGCTACATTGGTTCCCTGTTACTCACCCAAATCTTCAGAGGATACACTTCAGGTGCTTTAGCTTCCTTACACAAAGAAAAAAACATTTTATAAGGCAGGAGAAATTCTTTAGATATACATTAAAAAACGATTCTCTGGAATATTTAAATCCAAATAAACCCTGCAAATTTGAAGATATATGTAAATAGAGATATTAATTTCCAGTGCCTATACCATACACACAATCTAGCCATACTGTCAGGTTTGAGGCTAAGTAACAAATCCTTTTCTTTTATACAAAATAATCCAAAGGATGAGGTCATTTCAAAAGCTGTAGAATCTGTCAGCTTCTATTTCCCCCACCTTATTAGAGGTATATCAACTTCTGCATCTACAGAAGCAAACACTAAACTTAAATTATTGCTAAAAGTAAAGATGTTTTGCTCTCCTTTTTGCTCCATAGAAAATAAAAAGTGCTGATATAAAGTATAAGTATATTTGGATTCAAAACAAGGAATGGCTGATGTGATGCGAAACCAAGTCAGAGTAACAAAAAGTTTGAATATATATTTTGTTTTGCTGTATTCTTCTAAAGTGCCTGGGTTGAGGATGAGCACTGTATGCTGTCACAGGTTGGTGGGCCGGGTCTGCTCCTCTGTCTGTGTCGGGGCCGGCTCACAGTCTTTAGGCCCTCTGTCCTCACCTTGTACGTACATGAGGAAGAGGGTGACGGTAGCAAAAGTGGCAGCATTCACAGGGAAGGCTCTTAGCAGTGTGGAAGTGAGGCCTCGAGTAAACACCATGTAACCCTCTTTTCTGACACTCTGCCGGATACAGTCAGCAATGCTGCTGTACTGGTTCACACCACCCACCCCATCTGCTTGGAGTCGTGATTTGATCACATCTACGGGATAGTTGCAGACCCAAGACGTGACGCCTGCCATACCCCCAGCAAAGAGCAGTTTGGGAATCAAAAAGCGGGCATCTGGCTCACAGCCGAGGCTGCGAGTCAGCAAATCATACGACAGGAAGTAAACCCCGAAGGCAGGTGTTTCACGGACAAGTGTAGTAACCATGCCCCTGTTTACACCTCGCAGACCCTCGTGTTTGTAAATGCGTAGCAAACAGTCAAAGGAGTTCTTGTACATCTTTTTATAGCCCGTCTTTACCCCTGTACCCTGCATTTGCATGCGGGTTTTGGCCAGCTCCATGGGGCAGCAGACCACAGTCTGGATGGCTCCTGCTGTAGCACCAGCAAGGAACTGGTTCCTTGGGGTGTCTTCTCCCAGCCATCGCATTGTATTTCCCTGAACACCAAACACTATAGCATTGATGAATGTAAGGCCCATGATGGGGGATCCAATGCCTTTATACAAGCCAAATACCTGTGGTAAGCGTGAAAGATAAGACATACAGTAACACATCACGATAAAATGAAATCAGGGTAAAAGATAAAAAGAGTTTTAATTAAACAGTTTCTGTTTTTTCCTTGTTACTTAATTTTAAATAGCATTAATATCCAATAATAATTTTAATAATCATTAAAAATAAAAAATAAAAAACAGGTTAACTCGCATTTTCTGTTTTCACAGAAGCCCATATATTTCAAGCTAACACTATAAATTAAAGCCTATATGTATTCTTGATAGCTTTTTCATATCCCAGACCTATAATATATTGTTCCTTCATCACAATGAGGAACTTATCTACACTTGTCATTACTTCCCTGATCTCAGTTTGAACAGCTTTTTCTCTTGAGAACCAGAAGGGTCAGAAAAAAACACCTACATTACATCTTATAAAGTGATGGCAAGAGCCATAAGTTGCTTTATCTTTCAAGGCAGTTAATTATTTTCTACATACCATTCCCTATGATAAAGCAGCCTGCAGTACCACAGTGAGACTGATAACATGCATTTGCATAACAAATCTTATGACCATTTTATATATATTTCCAACAGTATCCTGAATCCTAAAGAAGAAAATATGATGATTTAGGGAAAATCTGTGAAGTAATTACAGTGAAAGTAAAAACATAGCACCATTCTGATGGGAAGTGTGGTTAAAATGGCCCATAAAACCAAAGCCATTTTCAGACGTGTGTGTTACCCAATGGGGCCAATGTCTCTTGCTGTGTGTTACACGTGAGAAAGTGCACCTTTGGACAATGACCCACTCTGATTCTCCTAACACTGCCTGGTGTTAGTGTAGGGATGGGTATTGATAAGATTTTCACGATTCCAATTCCATTTTCGATTCTGTTTAACGATTCGATTCTTTATCGATTCTCCTATCGATTCTTTTTAAAAAAGGAGAACACTAAGGTCGATTAGCTCAGAACTTTGTTTTTTATCTTCTCTTTGAATAAGATAGAAATTTAGGAGTAACATGGCCTTACAAACCCAACAGTGAGATCTTAAGACATCCACAGCCTACGGCTCTTTAACGGGGTGTCACAGGGTCCCCAGGAAAAAAGACTGCAGCGAGAACTGCCAGCATCTGAGCCAGACTCTGTCTGTCTCATCATGGTCACCTAAATGCACAGTAATGGCAGGTTTTGTAATAAGGCAGATCGCGCTAACATAATATACACTGTTAGTTGATTATTTACCTGCTGCATTAACGGGAGAGGACGTGCAAACGTTACCGCTGCTGCTGGTTGAGATTCACGAGTCCGGAGCGGAATTAAAAACACGACATTCATTTAAGGTTATCACGTGTTTTGTGAACAAATGGCTTTTGCATATTCGTAGTGTTTCCTCCCTTAAATGAAGTATCTACTTTGCAAGTATTGCAAGTTGCCCTGTTGTCATCCGTTCTCGTAAAGTATAACCAAACTTTTGAGCGTTTGAGCCGCTTAGGCACCGTGTTTCCTGCCAGGTAAATGACGCTCCGCAACGTGGTGACGTCATTCGTGGCGACTGAATTCGATAAGGGAATCGTTTGCAAAAATGGCAAACGATTCCAGGGAATTGAAACAGTGGGAACCGGTTCTCAACAAGAACCGGTTTTCGATACCCATCCCTATGTTAGTGTGTGAAAAAGAATCAAGCATCACTTAAGTCTACACGTCACTTTGACTTTATTGACTTTAATCTAACAAGCAAGTTATATATATTATATAAGCTATAATATATAACTATGATCTCTGTAATCATATTATAATGCATACTAGCATTAGATTGATCTGTGAAAGCAATCTGCACGCCCTGCGATAGATTGGTAACCTGTCCAGCATGTTCCCCGCCTCTTTCCCTATGAGAGCTCAGGTAGGCTCCAACCCTGCACTGGATAATATGAAGAAAATGAACGACTAAAGAAATCCACATACCGACTCCTGACGTATGATGGACTGGAAGCAGTGGAAAGTCCCACGATAGAGAGGTTTATCAGCATTCTGGACCTGCAGTCTAACCTGAAAGACAAGATGTTTGGAATGATCACCTCAACACTGGAAGACTAGAATCATGCATGTTTTACACATTATAAGCAACTGATTTCACTTTTAAAACATGCAAGGAGAGAGAGTGGGGGGGAAGAAAAAAAAAACGGGAAAAAATGGCAATAACGTTGTTATTACCTACCTTTACTGTGTCAAATGGGTGTCCAACCAACACTCCAGCCGCACCTACAGACAATGAAACAATACTGGAATAATCATTTGGTTTTAATCTGGAGCAAACTGAAGCAAAAATAGGAAACCCTGAGAGAGGCACTCTCTGATTACACATGAGATATCCTGCAATTCATATGTAGCTATTCATTTATTATTCATATGTTTCTATTTAAAGCAGTCTTTATAACCCATATGGCCCACTTGACCAGTCTTTGAAGCTCAAAAACTCTTGCTGCAGTTGTGTCATTTTAGAGTCTACTGCCATCGCCTCTTCAGAGCCACCTCTCTGAGCATCAACACTCTCTAAAACTCTCTTCAGCATGCCTTTGAATGTTGCGTAATCTGGGCCTGTAAAGCACATACCAATGTTGTGATGCCAGCTTGAACTTTTCACCTGAGCCTATGTTGTAACACGTGCTGATTATATCTCTTGAACTGGTGACAAACATCATTAAGTTTTAATATCTAAACCTTCACTAGATAACGTACCTGTACAGCAATCCAAGACGGTATCAGTAAAAACAAAATCTTTTTTTTTTTTTTTTTTTTTGGGGGGGGGGGGCCTTCACAAAATATAAATAAAAACATATACTACTACATGTTCATCTATGTTTACATATATACGTTTTAAGTCAAATAACAAATGACATATCCCATCACATTTTTGCAAATACTTGCTTATTCTATGGTTTGAGGTTAAAAAAATGCAATTGAGAACCAGTTTAGCAAACATAATACTATAATGACTGTTTAGAAAACACACATGTATGTTAATCAACCATTTGTAGCACCATGGTAAACAAACAGAGTGTACTAATCCTGCATAATCACATGCTTTGTCACTTGACCTGTTTGTAAAATGAGCCCCTGGGAGCTCAGTTCCAGTTGTAAGCTGGGAAACACACCAAATCAGACATAACACAATGATGAGCAGTCACTGACCTCAATGCAACAAGGATATTAGAAAACAAAAAAACAGTAGGAATGTGTTCATAGTTTTAGCTTTTCTTTCCAAGCTCTTTAGACTACGATGACCTGGATGACTGAGAACCTTCACAGACATGCAGATATGATCTTTTTTTTTCCAGATAAACTTGAACACAGACATTCTGAAACTGCAGTAGCCAACTTCCAAATTTGTTTTTAGACGGTTCACTAAACATGGAAAAGCACATGATTTTCCACGTGACTCACTTTAAACACAACAAAAAATAGAATTAGACTGTAAAAGGTTGTGTATGGGTTGGAATGAGCCAAGCCCTTTACAGCAGGAAAAACTGGTGGTGCTTGTGTCACTGCTTGGATGCTTTCACTTCTCACTGAGCTAAACAAGTGACACAAGGGAGCCGTAAAGAAAGTTGGCATACATTTATAACTAGAATTTACTTGCAGCAAAACGACAAATGTTTCTCTGTGTTTCAAGCCTCGAAAGGTTCTGCCACACATTAATTAGTACAGAATAAGTTAATTTAAGCTACTGAATAATAATTCTGGAACACAGTGAAGTGAGTTAACCACATCTACATCCATAAATGAACCCAATCAATCGGTGGAAGAGGCATTAATAAAATGAGGCTCAGTAACGCAGTTTCTTAGAAGCGAAAGCAAACTTCAGTGTCATACCATTAGTGAAAGTGAAACTACAATATTTCGTGCGTCATATAATCACACATTATGTGTGTGCATGCAAACAAACAAAAACATCATAGTAAGTTAGTTTTTTTAAATGTATATATACATTTTTTACACACGCACACACATCACAGTAGTCGTTTCTAAATACACACACACACACACACACACACAGATAGATAGATAGATAGATAGATAGATAGATAGATAGATAGATAGATAGATAGATAGATAGATAGATAGATAGATAGATGTGTGAGTGTGTGTGAGAGAGTGAGAGTATATAATCATATTTTTTAAATACGTTTTACATACACATGTTTTTATGTATGATAGTTTTTTTAAGCTGCTCAGTGTTTTGATGGTTTGCTACCATGACAAATATCAGGAACCGCAGTGGGTATCTGACACGGTAAAAACGAACAGAAGTGATGAGTGACTTACCTCCTAAGCATCCAGCAATGAAGTCCATCAATAATATCTAAAGCACACCAAAAGGTTCTCGATGTCTTTCTGTCTTTCTCAGCTTTTCCCCAAACAACCTTTACTTTAACGTTTCCGAAACGTGTACCTAAGCGTTTTATCTAGCTGATGGATCACTGCTAAATGATAATATCAGATAACGTTTGTCTTAGCTACCATTAGCTAGCTTGTAACGTGCCTCTCTCTGTTACAGTCACGAATCCTGCTAATAGTATTTTCTCTCTTTGTGCTGGTAAACCTCTCCTGTTGACCTACGCGCTTTATATGAACCTTTGCGATGTTTACAGTCAATGCAGACTTCCTCCACACTGTCTGTAATTCAGAAGTTCATTACATATGTATGTCAAAGGAGCTTGCGTCACAGGAAGTTGCAGGTAACGGTAGGACGGCCCGCATAGAATTGCTATCCAATCAGGGGAACAGACACCACCGCGTATCTTAACATTTAGAAAACAATAAATAAATAAATACACACTACAGCTTGATGCTACGGGTGATATGAAACTATATGTTTTTACTCATGTGGTATATATCGCATTTTGCACATTTTGAATGCTCTCTCGTTGAATAAAACAGAATTTCTTCTTTTAAAATGTGATAAACACGTTAAAGCGCGGTTTCCCGCATGGTAAGTTGCATCCACAGAAACTGGCAGGCGTAATCCGAGTTGGTACTAGTCAGCAAGATTTTGATTTACAGTCAATGCAGACCTCCTCCTGAATTTTGGCTAACTGGGTTTTCTGTACTACGAACGTGGTTCGCTTCTTACCGAGGTATATGGTAACTTGTGACCCAACCTGCTCCGGAGATGTTCTCCAGAAAATAGCGTCACCTGTCCTGGAAGGTCCCTCGGACCTCTCCGAGGACCAAAAATTTTTTTTGCTTGTGTTTCTTTTTTCTGTTTGTTTGTTTTTTAATCGCATACAAATACACATATTTGTCGCATATTTGTCTTTGTGTTTCCCCTTTGCGTTTTAGTCACAAATAATATCGATATTTAGACGCAACTTTACTCCTTATTTCGTTCTATTTGCAGCAAAACAACTTCACAACAGTAGTTGCTCTTAATATTTCATAGAACAGGACTCCTACACTGTTCTTGCTGATCTGAAGTTTCATTTCTGCTCTTATGTTTCATTTTTACTCTCTAAGCCTTAAATACCGCAGTCTGCAGCGAGAAGAATAAAGCTGTCAAGTTATTTTCCGTTTCGCTTTCAAATCAGCCGCAAGCGCTACGTCATTTCTTCAAATAAAGCATGTTTATTATAGAGTCTTTGCTCTGCGAATACTTTTACATGTGCAATTTGTGAAGCTGTACCTTATTAAAACTGTTGTCACGGGAATGTGCCCGTATTAATATGATTATTCAATCACATTGATTTCACGTTGTTCTGCGACAAACAGAAGGGATTTCCGCGTCTTCCTTATCAGACTCTGGGACAGTAAGCTTCAATGTTAAAATAAATCCAGTAAAAAAAAAAAGCTTCAAAGCTCTAATGTGCAGCCCAGGGGCGTTTTTAGCCCATTCCTTGTTGACACTGGATTGCCCAATTATATTTCTAGAAGATCTTGTTTTCTTAGAAGATTTAAATAGTTATAAAGTATTTATGTGGATATTTTGTTGGCTCCATGCGGAGTTTCACATACTATACTGCAGTGATTCCTGAGATTAGGGACAAAACAGGTTTCAATTTTCTAAAATATATTTTTTGATTTTTCAAAAACATATTTACATATAATTGTTACACAAAGTTTTGGCTGTCTCACCATGTTTTGGTACAATCTCCCAGGTGTAACATTTTTTTAATAATTTATGTTTTTGCTGGAGAAGTGCAAGGTTTTTGTCAACACCGTCAGACACAAAGAAATGCAAATATATATATTTTAAATTAAGTTGTTTCAGCTATTTTGACTATTAGCAGATTCTCTATTCTATTGTTTATGCACATATGTTTTCAAAGCAAGTATACCACATTTAAAAGTAAGATTGTTTTGGCTTTTTATTATTAGAGTTACAGTCATACATATTTTGGGACTTTGTGAAAGAAAATCACAACAAGATGACATTCAGGAGTATAAATTGGTGTTTTGAAGATAAGAGTACAATGACATTGTGATTGAGCTTTAAAACAATTTTAAAAGCATACCAAGAAGGCCTCGACATCAGACTCTGCATGCTGGGGAGATCGCAAAGCTGTGTCGTTTTGTGTGTTCTGCCGGAGTGGCGAAAGGTGCCGAAGCGGGGGCATTATGATGCCTGCTGTCAGTGGGCTGGGGGAAAGACTGTGGAGTGGTGAGGGCTGTTTTAAAAAAGACCTTGCTCCCCCTTGTAAAATGTTGTAGATCCGCCACTGAGGTGGGGTAAAACGCTGAGAGAAAACAATAAAACGAAACTAAAAATAGATGCGGCACAATGTGACAAATTAACCATCATGTTAGATGCTGTTATAGCTGCTGCACCGTGACAACAGTATCAGCAACAACTAGTAACCAGGTCTTACACTCAGAGGAGGGAAGATGAAGTTAACGTGGTAAAGAAATGGATGGAGGGACATCATTAGGAAGGGTGAGATTCGAGGATTCAGATAAAATGAATGGCAACTTCTACCATGAGTCACTAATAGCTAAAGTGTAGCTTTTAATTGTTGTCACATGTGCACTGTACAACTAAGAACTAACCCAACAACAGCTTTACCAATCTGAAGATATTTACCTGTGTATGTTGAGCGAGCTTCACAGTATAGCGCCCCACTCTTTTTTAAAGAGTTTTGGATCTCATAAAACCGAGCAGGACTACTCCTCCGTGTGTTTTTGTCATTGTTTATCTCAGACAAAGTCATACTTAAAACACTCTCTTATTTCTCTGACTAACCAACCCTAATCGCAAGAATCAATCACAGCCAAGATTCCATCCATTTCAGGAAGAGAGTGACATAGAAAGAGAGTTTAGAACTTAAAATCAGTTTCAGCTGGTAAGACTGAATTTGAAAGTTCATTTTGAAAACTTCTTCCTGTGGTATATGATGACAACTACACAGATTATTCAGTTCAATTGAAATCAATTTTATTTAAGGTAAGCTAAAGACCCTGCAATAATACAACAAAATTCCCAACAATCAAACAGCCCTCTATGAGCAAGCACTTGGCAACAGTGGGAAGGAAAAACTCCCTTTAAACAGGAAGAAAACTCCAGTAGAACCAGGCTCAAGGAGGGGCGGGCATCTGCCGGGAGGGGAGTAAGATGGGGCAAAATGCACACTGTGCAAGAGAGCCAAAGATCAATAATACCTAACAATTAAATGTAAAGTGGTGTATAAAAGCAAAGATTGAAAATGCTAATTAAAGTAGGATTCAGGATCACTGGATCCAGCCCTAACTATATGACTTATCAAAAAGGAAAGTTTTGAGCCTAATTTTAGAGAGTAGAGGGGGTGTCTCTATCACAAATCCAAACTGGGAGCCGCAGTCACAAAAGAGGGGCCTAAAAGCTGGAGGCTCTGCCTTCCATTCTAGTTTTACATATCCTAGAAACCACAAGATATGCCTTCAGTCTGAGAGCGAAGTGCTCTGTTTGGGTGATATGGTGCTATGAGGTCTTTAATACAAGACGGAGCCTGATTATTCAAGACCTTGTAAGTGAGGATTTTAAATTTTATTCTGAATTTTAAAGGGAGCCAATGAAGAGAAGCCAGTATAGGTAAAATGAACTCCAGCAATGAATATTAAAACAATAGTCCATCCTACAAGTAACGAATGTATGAACTATTTTCAGCATCACTCTGAGACACAATTGTTCTACTTTTAGAGATACAGTGCAATAGCAAGAAATCAGTCCTACATATTAGGTTAATATGCACATTGAAGGACACATCTTAGCCAAAAATAAGACATGAGTCAGAGACCATACAAAGATCATTCACTAATGCGGTTTCGAAACTGTGATGAATTATGAATTCTGAGTGAAACTCTTCCTCTGCAGATGATCAGTTAGCCGTTTGACAGCTTCTCTGTTTTTGAGGTAAAAGGAAGGAGTCCTTGAAATTTAAAATGAAGTTGAAATGTAAATGAACTTATAAAGACATGTACCCTGTGTTGAAGGGTTTCAGTTCTATTCAGTCAGAAAAACTCCAATCATTTCACGGTCACCAATTAATTCTGTCAAGTCTGCTGTGGCAGACGTGTGGAGGGGAGAGAGAGTGTGGACCCAAATGCAGACACGAGCAATGGACTGAAACTGAAAACGTGCCTTTTACTGAGGCAAAACAAAAAAACACAAAAAAATCTCAGGAAGACTGACAAAACCTAAACAGGGAGGAAACTCCAAACAAGTATAAAGAAACTAAAAAACCTGAGATGTGAAAACTGGACCATGGGAAATGCAGTGGGTGAAATACAGAAAATCCAGGAACAAACAGAAGAAGACAATGGGCTTAAATACACAGAGAGATAAAGAGGGAATGAGATACAGGAGGAGAGCTGGGGATAATCACACACAACAAGTCCGGGAGGAAGCAAAACTGCAAACACTAACATAGGACGTAAAACTGTCAAAGTAAAACAGGTAACAAGAGACATTCACAAAGGCAAAGACTTGACACTGAGACCTGGAGATATGACTGGGGAGGCACAGGAGATGCACAAACATAGAGACCGGGGTGACTAGACATGAAACATGAGGGTGTCCAGGACGGATGGGATGCCCACAAATAACACCAAATCAAATAATATAAATTAAACAACAAACACAAAACACTGGGTCATAGACCCAGTATTGTGACAGATACTAATTGTTAACATCTGAACTATCTGTCTACTGAAGAGAAATCCACTCAGTCCAGTCAGAAAGAACCTCAAAGTAAAATCTGCCAATGACATGATTTATCTCTAATACAAATCTATTTGAAATTACCAACTGAAAATAACTATCAGAATAGAATCACAGATGAGTTGAACTGCAGTTATTGTTCCCACGGTGTTATCTCCACTCACTGTCATGCTGAAAACTGAAAGGTTTTGCTGTAGCTTAAAATTGCTAAACCTCCTGTAAGCCAGTTTTTACAATAAATGAAAGCTGATGTTTGTTTTTAAATGTAAGACCCTTTGTAATGTCTACTTTTAGAAAAAAGAAAGAAATATGGAAGTGTCAGTTAAATTCACCTAAAATAACCAGCTGGAATTGTTTCTAACCTTTAGCTGTGTTGTTGTTTTCATTTTAAAAACCCACAGTGGGGACTTGGTAATCAGCTGTTTGTATGTTATAACTTCTGTGTTTTTTGCATGGCTGGATAATGGACCAAGTACAGAACAAGCAAAAGCGTTGCAGTCTGCTGGTAGTCCAGGAAGGAGCCATCTGCCAGATTATAACTGTTGTTGATGGAGGCAGTGTACAAAGTATATGGCGCTCCTAGTCTGTGGAACATTCTTGTCTGTGCTGTTTTGTGGGCCGTGCAGAAGAAGGAAGTTGAAGAGCTGAAGTGAAACCGAATGTTAAAAACAAAGAAATTTTTCTACTGCAGCCATGGGTACTCTTAATGCTGTACTTCTTTTGTGGTTTTCTCGTTGACCTCCACTTTTGCTCCTTTCCCATTTCTGGCCCACATATCAGATGACTAACATTCGATCAGAATTCATGGTTCAGAACAGATGGTGCGTTGGCAGTCTGCTGAACAGTCTAGTTGGACCTGCTCAGATGAATCTGTTCTTACCATTATGGTAGATTGGTAACACAGATATGGGAGTGTTTTAAATGTGACTTTGCAAATGATAAACGGTGACAAAAAAAAACACCTGGATAGTCTTCTCCTTAAATAAACATTTGTTTTATGACATCCGTGATTATTTAAAGAAACATCCGTGTCCCCACCCAGGGATGCACACATGGTGAAAATAAAAATGAAAGCAAAACTAAAAGGAAAAAACCTGCAAAAACATTCATTAGGCTGCAAAGGCACACAAATCCAGTAGGATTAAAATGCAAAATAATCTGATTGATGTACATTCTCTATTCTTATTATCATCATTTTTATTTATCTATTTGTCTGTATATCTATCTATTTATATCTCTAGATGGATCTGCCTACATTCACACATACACAAAGTACACAGCATGTACTTGGATATGCAAGGTATTGTACACATACTCTAATTACATAATATGTAATTATGTATGTTGTTTTGTTTGTTTCAGTCTGTGCCTTGTTCCTGCCATTTGTTTTGTTGTAAGTTTGGTGTCATGTTTACTATAAAATAAAATAAAAATAAACAAAAGATGTAATAAAAGAAAAGAAGTGCTTTCTGTTTATTCGTTTCAAGCAGTCAAAGCAACATATTCTCAAGAGGTGGGGTATAGGTAAAATAAGTATTGAACATATCAACAATTTTCCAAAGTGCTATTGACATGAAATTTTCACCAGATGCTGATAAAAATCCATATGATCCACACATACAAATAAATCAAACAACAGATGTCCATAAATTGATTATGTCTAATAATGAGTCACAGGGAAAAGGTATTGAACACGCTTAAAATAATTAATTTAATACTTTGTCACAAAGCCTTTGTTGGTGATGACAGCTTAAAGACACCTCCTTATGCCTCCTTATGGAGGAACTAGTCATATGCTCCAGTGTGATTTTGGCCCATTCTTCCACACAGTCTTCAGATCTTGAAGGTTATTTGTGCCCCTTTCATAAACTCTGAGCTTTAGTTCTTTCCATAGATTTTTAGTTGGATTCAGGTGATTGGTTGGGCCATTATGGCAGCTTTAATTTCTTTCTCCCAAACCAACTGAGAGTTTCCTTGGTTGTGTGTTTGGGATCATTTTTTGCTGAAACGTGCACCCTCATTTCATCCTTATCCTCCTTGTAGACGGCAGCAGATTTTTATCAAGAATGTCTCAGCACATTTTTCCATTCATCCTTCCTTCAGTGATATGACACATGCCAGTGCTGCATATTGAAACACAGCCACACACCATGATATTTCTGCCTCTAGACTTCACTGCTGGTATGGTGCTTTTGGTATGACATGCAGTTCCCTTTCTTCAGCACACTTTAAACATTATTCAACATGGTTTTTCTTTAGCAATGGAGTCTTGCATTGTGAGCGTGGCACTTAAATAATTTGAAGTAATTGTACCTGCTGATTTGAGGTCTTTCTGTAGCTCTCCACATGTTGTCCTTGACTCCTCGACAACCCCACGTACACTTCTAGACATGCACTAAAGAACATGCTGGGGGAAAAAATATGAGGAGGAGAACAAGGCCAAGACTAAGCTGGAAAACTTAGAAGGAGTAGCCTGACTATGGACACATATCTTGGAGTTATTTGCAATTATGTGCTTGACAATGCAAACGTGGCTACAGTAGTTTCAGTAGTGTTGCCCCTCCCACAAGATGACACTGCTGAAAACATTGCAGCTGCTAATGATAATCACACCCTGCCCTAGTTACACAAACACCCCCTTTCTTTACTGCATTACATAAGTTTACAGAATCAACAGTCTGAATTACCAGTCAGTGCACCTTTCCAAGAATGTATTTATATAATTCATACAAACCCTATTTACACTCAGCGCATGATTATTGAGACACCATTTTGATGTCTTGTGTTTGGCCACTAGATGTCATTGAAACAAAGCTTTCAATGATAAGATAAGATAACTCTTCATTGCACAGGTCCTTCAGGGAGTGAAGAGGATGTCCCTTGACCCTTTGAAGTGCCTTTTTGTGTGCCATGTCGCAGCTGAGAACCGTACAGAGATGCAGCATGTCAGCACACTTTCAATGAAGCAACGGTAGAAGATGATCAGCAGCTCCATCTTCAGGTACATTATTCTGAGGATTCTCAGAAAATGTAGATGCTGTTTGGCCTTCTTTAAAACCGCTGAAGTGTTTGAGATCCATTGGAGGTCTGTGTCTATGTGCACACCCAGGAATTTAAGGCTGGAAACACTCTGTGTTGATGCTGATGGGCTGCAGCACGATCGTCCTCCATCTGAAGTCGACTCAGTTTTTTTTTGTCTTGGTGGTATTGAGGTCCAAGTTGTTGTCTGCACACCAATCCGACAGCCTCTGAACCTCAACTCTGCATGCTGCCATTGTCTGGGTTGGTACTGATGCAGTCATGTGTGTACAGATTGTACAGTAGGGGACCTGGTACATAGCCTTGTGGAGAGCTGGTGTTAAGACTGAGGGCTGAGGACCCACTCTAATTCTCTGTACTGAGAGGAAATCTGTGATCTTGCGGCAGGTGGTAGAAGGAAGTCAGAGTCCGAAGTTTTACTAGCAGTCTATCCAAGAGTATCATATTAAAAGCAAAGCTAAAGTCAGCAAAGAGCAGCCTGGCGTAGCGCCCCTGTTGTTCCATGTGGGAGATGGTGGTGTGGAGAATAGAATAGAATAGAATAGAATAGAATAGAATAGAATAGCCTTTATTGTCATTGTACAGAGTACAACGGAATTGGAGTGCCACTCCCTTGGTGCAAGTTTCAATAATAAATATAAATGTAAAATATAAAAAGTACAAAAAAAAAATCGTAAGTACTCAAACAATAGTATGTACAATATATACAGGATAGCAGCATTAATATAATGACAGTATGAATAGCAGCATAATATAATGACAGTGACGGTATGGAATAGGTTCAATTGTTTTTGTGCTTATTTACTACGGTGATAGCTCTGGGAAAGAAGCTATCCCTGAATCTGTTTGTCCTGGTTTTATGTGACCTGTACCGTCGGCCTGACGGTAATAGTTCAAACAGTTGGTTGCTGGGGTGAGAGTGGTCCTTGATGATATTGCCAGCTCTGCTGAGGTACCGAGAGTTTGCAGTGACCTCCAGGCTGGGCAGAGAGCAGCCAGTGATCTTCTGGGCTGTGTTGATGACCCTCTGCAGTACTTTCCTGTCTGCAGCTGAGCACCCTGCATACCATGTTGTTATGCCGTACGTTAGGATGCTCTCTATGGTGGCTCTGTAAAATGTCACCAGCAGCCTCTCCTCCAGGTTGTTCCTCCTGAGCACTCTCAGAAAGTGGAGACGCTGCTGGGCCTTTTTAACCACCGCTGTAGTATTTGCAGTCCAGGAGAGGTCATCAGATATCTGCACGCCCAGAAACCTCATGGAGTGTACCCTCTCCACACAGCTCCCGTGAATGTAAAGTGGGGCCGGGTCTGCTCTGCCCTTCCTGAAGTCCAAGATAAGTTCTTTAGTTTTCGTGGTGTTCAGTTGGAGGTTGTTAACTGAACACCACTCAGTCAGTCTGTTGACCTCATCTCTGTAGTCCGACTCATCCCCCCTTGAGATGAGTCCAACCACTGTGGTGTCATCCGCGAACTTTATGATGGTGTTTGAGAGATGGGTAGGGGAGCAGTCGGATGTGTAGAGCGTAAACAGGAGGGGACTCAAAACACATCCTTGTGGAGACCCGGTGCTGAGTGTGATGGTGCTGGACCGGTGGGGGCCGAGTCTGACAGACTGTGGTCTATTTGTCAGGAAGTCCTTGATCCAGAGGCAGATGGGGGTGGAGAGTCCCAGGTGAGACAGTTTCTGGACCAGGATCTCCGGGATGATATGATTGAATACTGAGCTGAAGTCCAGAAAGAGCATTCTCACATAGCTTCCTCGGTGCTCCAGGTGACTCAGCGCAGTGTGGAGCGCTATGGTGATAGCGTCCTCGGTGGAACGATTTGTCCAATTGTAACAATGGCGTCTTCAGTTGATCTGTTAGATCAAGACAGGACATGATGTGGTGTTGGACAAGTTTCTCGTAACACTTAATTACAACAGGTGTTAGAGCAACTGGTCGGTAGTTTTTAAGGCTGCTAATATTGGTCAGTTTAGGCAGGGACAATTGTGGCCAACTTCAGTGTAGTTTGCCAGGCTTGTAGTTGGTTAGGTGCTGAACTCCCTACCATACCTGTCATGAATTGTTGATGCTTAAGTGGTCTTCCATATTCCTCTTGTGTGCTGCCTTGGCATCTCTGATACCTCTTTTCAGATCAGATCTGACTGCACTGTACCGTCACCAGATCTGAAAGCAGCTTCATGTTGCTTCAGCAGGACCTAAACCTCTTTAGTTATCCAAGGTTTCTGGTGGGAATACAACCAGAGACGTTAGTCCATAGTGACACTGTCAACACTGAAGATTATGTAGCAGAGCACTGATGTAGTATGCTCCTTGAGGTCCTGGTGTTCAACAGACAACAGTCCTGCAGCTAATGTGATGAACTTTCTGGACAGGTTTACAAAGTCTTTGTGGTTAAGGGGGGCTCTCCTCCTGACGGGAGTGTATGCAGGGATCAGCAGCATGGACACGTGGTCTGACAAACCTCGATGTGGTTGCTCTATAACTTTTTTGGATGTTGCTGTAGGCTTTGTCCAGTGTGTTTTTCCCTCTTGTTGCATGAATGAACCTATTTTCAATACAGCTGATGAAGTGGTTCAATACCGGTTCATTACTTCAATATGTACATCACAGATTCCAGATTATGACCATTATTAGAACTCAACAGTGCTCATGTAAACCTTCAGTAGTTTAGAAATTCTTCTATATCCAGTGCCATCAGTATATTTTGCAACAATAAAGTTGCAAAGGTCTTGAGAGGGCTCATTCATTTTACCCATCACAAAATGTTTCTTGTGTGACACCTTGGTAATGAGAGGCCTTTTTAATAGCCATCAGTTGGGCATGAACCAATTTGCACTAACTGGCAGGGTTGCTTCATAATTACTGATAGATTTCAGCTAGTGGCAAGACTTTCCATGCCTTTTTGCACCCCCCTTTCTTCATACGTTTAATACTTTTTCCCTGTATCATTTCTCCTTATTACATAAAACGTGAACGTCTATGCTTTGATTTGCTTGCATGTGTGGAGTTAAATAGTTATTGAACTAGCTGTACACACACACACACACACACAGACACACACGCACACAATTTTATATATAATACATGGACAGTGTCCTACATAAAAGTGAACTGGGTTTATTAAGTTCACATGACTCTTTTTGGCATTTATAAATTTATCGAACAGTGTCGCTAAGCTGAGTTTGGTCATTTTGGCTAGGTTCAGGTAAAGTCGGAAAAAACGTTTTCCCTCGTCGGCATCGGCGGTGACGTTTCACTGTTACACAAATTGACGTAACAGAGCGACAGTCAAAGTTAGCGCATTCAAGAGGAAGAATGGGCTCGCATATGGCATATATTTGTCGGTCAGTCACCAAATGATGACAGGATGCATTTGGCTGATTTCGTGTCTGGATCATTTGCAGGTGCCGGTTTACATTAATCTATCATTTTATAAATGAATGTAAGCTAACGTTAGCTGAGGAATTTGCTAATGAGCTAGCATGATATGAATTTGGACACCCTCTATAATAACAGCATATTAGATTAATGCTAACGCATATGATGCTTTGATCGCTATGTTTTGCCGTAAATTGTTAAAATAAATGAGTCCTGTCCTCACTAGCTAAACCGTCTTCTGTCCTGGTAAATGTTACGATCTTAATACTGATATGTTAACTAGACAATTAAAAAAAAAAAAAAGATATAACCTGGCATTATCATTATCATCATTATCCACAACAACTTTAAACTTTCCATGTCTAGCAGTTTGATTGCCACCTATGACAGAAAATGTTTACCCTGAAAAGCCTGTCAAGGTTACTTTTTTAAATTACACAAAACATCAGATCAGTAACTTCTCATTTCTGACCTTGCTGTCACCGTCCCCCATTTTTAAGTGTAGCAGTTAAAACTTATAACCTCAAACATCTATGTGTGTGCTATGTACTTGCACTATTTTCTTGTAAACAAACAGGGGCATGTGGAGTTGCAGTGGGCTACCCTCTGGACACTGTGAAGGTACGGCGAATATGTCTCAAAGCAATACAACATACATAATTTGTTTTTGCTTTTTTTACTAGATATTCTCAATCTCTCTAGGTTCGAATACAAACACAGAAGCAGTTCACAGGTGTATATCAGTGTGTAGTGGAGACATTTTCAAAAGAAGGGGTAAGTGGAACTTCTATAGCCTAACCATAAATGCCCAGTAAAGGTGTGGGTGTGTGATCTAATTCAAGCTAATGTGACAAAATCCAGGGATTCAGGCGGACCAGCTCAGCTAATAGAATTGTGGAAAAGCAGCACATGTGACAGATCAGTTTGTTACATTAAGTGTGCACAGCTACAGCTCCAGTGTTGGTGAAAATGGAACACTATAGTTTTCAGATCATTTAAACAACATATAAAATGTATCAAATACGGGCAGCTTGGGAGCGCAGTGGTTAGCACTGTTGCCTCACACCAAGAAGGTCCTGAGTTTGACTCCAAGGTTCAAGGTTCTTTATTTGTCACATGCATAGTTATACAAGTATAACACACAGTGAAATGTAACCTGACACGCTCCTCGACATGTGCAAAAATGGGGGGGGTGGTGGTAGAGGAAGTACTATATATATATATATATATATATATACATATATACATATATATATATATATATATATATATAGGGGATAGAGGCTCCTCTTGAGTCTCTCTGTCCTTGCCCGGAAGATGCGGAACCTTCTACCAGATTGCAGAAGTTGGAACAGTTTGTTGCCAGGATGGGACGGGTCCTTCAGTATCTGCGCTGCTCTAGTCCGGCATCTCCTGGTGTAGGTGTCCTGAAGCGGGGGGAGAGCAATCCTGCAGCAGCGTTCTGCTGTACGGATCACTCTCTGGAGAGCTTTTTGGTCCTTCACACAGCTGTTCCCAAACCACGATGTCATGTTCTGTGTGAGGATGCTCTCCACAGCGCCTGTATAGAAAATCCTGAGGATCTTTAGAGAGACCCTGAACTTCCTCAGTTGTCGTAGGTGATACAGGCGCTGCCTAGCCTTTTTGGTCTGGACCTGAATGTGGGCAGCCCATGTCAGGTCTGAGGAGATGTGGACACCAAGATACTTGAAGGTCTGCACCCTCTCCACCTGAGTTCTGCCAGTGAGGAAGTCCAACACCCATGCACACAGACGGCTGTTGAGTCCCAGATCCCTGAGCTTTGTGAACAGTCTGCAGGGCACTATTGTGTTAAACGCTGAACTGTAATCAACAAACAGCATTCTCACATAGTTACCCTGTTTCTTGTCCACGTGGCTGAGTGTGGTGTGCAGGACGTGGGCGATGGCATCCTCTGTGGATCTGTTGGGTCAGTAGGCGACCCATTTTCAAAACGTTTATTACTCTGTAGCATCGCCTCTTCTTTCCCACGGGGTTACGTCACCTCTTCTCAATTCAAAATGGCTTAATAATAATATAGCTGTATGTGGTGAGTATATTAGACTCCACCATCTAGCCAGGGCTTTTGTGTGTGGAGTTTGCATGTTCTCCTGTGTTCGTGTGGGTTCTCTCCAGGTAATCTTCCTCCAACAGTGCAAACTTAGTTAGTGGGGTTAGGTTAATTGATGATTTTAAATTGAATTGCCTCTTGATGTTAATTGTTTACCAGCTGTAATCTTAGATCGTTCAAGATTGAAAATGTACGTTTAGCTTTCAAAACTACAACTGCTTAGTCATTTCCATTTTCTGTTTCCAAAAACGTTGCATCTGGAGAATGTAGCTTAAATATACTCACCACATACAGCTATATTATTATTAAGCCATTTTGAATTCAGAAGAGGTGACGTAACCCTGTGGGAAAGAAGAGGCGATGCTATAGAGTGATAAATGTTTTGAAAATGTGTTGCTGTGTGTAATTCAGCATTAGTTTTCTGTGTTAGCGTTTGAGCGTTTGGAGTTACGTGATCAGTGGTTTCTCTTTTTATTCTCTAATCTCATCAGGTGCATGGCTTCTTCAAAGGCATGTCCTTACCCATTGCCACAGTCTCTATGACGTCCTCGGTGGTGTTTGGCACATACCGGAACTGCTTGCAGTGTCTGAGCCAGGCACGAGGAGCTTGTTGTGGTCCAAACACCAAACTGGAAGTCTTCCTGTCTGGAATGGCCAGCGGTGTAGCTCAGGTAATGGAGATTTCAATAACGTTTTGCAGTTGTACAGATTGTTTACATCAATGCTAACATGCAACATTTTTTTTGCTGAAGCTCTTGTGATATGCCGACCAACAGGTATCAGTGATGTCTCCAGGTGACATCGTGAAAGTACGTCTGCAGTGTCAGACAGAGTCCAGGCGAGCATTAACCAAGACGCCCACGCTAAAGTACCACGGTCCAGTTCACTGCCTGCTAACCATCGTCAAGCAGGAGGGACTCATGGGGCTCTACAGAGGAGCTCTTCCTATCATGTTAAGAGATGGGCCATCATATGCCACTTACTTTTTGACATATGCAACTATCTGTGAATGGTTTGCAGGTGGCAATAAGAAAAAGTTAGGTAAGTGAAGCAGGGGGCGAAAGCCTGCTATTGTTTTAAGTATGTGCAAATCTTCTTCAATACTCATCTGTGTCAGCTGTATCAACACAACCAGCAGTTGTGTGGTGAATTGTACAAGAACGATTTCTATAATTTGCTATATATAATTCTATAAAATACCTGCTTTAAATGTGGCTCCACACCTGAAACTAATTCAAATCCCTGTAGAAAATGTTAACCTGCTCATATGAGGAGCCTAACTAGCATTTACCCGATGATAAAAGTTGTGTAATGTTTCCTCTAGATTGGTATGTTGTGATGCTGGCTGGAGGAATAGCAGGAATGGCCGGTTGGACTATAGGAACACCCATGGACGTCATCAAAGCGCGCCTTCAGATGGATGGAGCAAGGGAGATAAAGAAATATAAGGGCTTTTTCCACTGCATAGCTGAGACTGCAAGAGTGGAGGGAACTGGGGTTTTCTTCAGGAGCCTAGGCATCAATTTGCTGCGTGCATTCCCTGTAAACATGGTGGTGTTTTTTACATATGAGGTTCTGACTGGTTTTTTCCAAGCTGGAGGTGAAGGCGTTGACCCGCCTCAGTTAGGGTTAGAGTAATATTTGCCAACCTCAAGGCTGAGTGCTTGATATGTAATAGCATTCTACTGCTTTATGCATTTTTGCATTGCAATATTTTAAAAGAAAGATCATTTCATTGGCACTGTTACATATAATGCATACATTAGTAAGTGATACAATACATTTTTAGTGTAAAGTTTAAGTGTCAAGCTACCAAGAGTTTTTGGCATGATCCATGTGACCACTAGATGGCCTCCCTGACCAACTTGTCACATTTTGGCCTTTGTTTTTCTGCTCTGCCTAAAAGTAAGAAAACAGTCTGCAGAGTCATTAAAGGACTTTTGTCAGTGACCGTATATTTGACTTTATTCAAGACCGTTTAAGTCTTCAGCTTAAAATGAGCCGCAGTACGCACAGTTTACAGCAATCATGTTACCTGTCCACAACCATGCCATGTATATGTTTTTAGTTAGTGCATTTTTATTTATTTATTTATTTTGCTGTTTCCAAAAATGTTACATGTGGAGAATGTGACTTAAATATGCTGAACATAAATCAGTGTATTGTTAGGCATTTTTGAACTGAATTATTTATTAATTGAATGTCTTTAAAAATAGACTCAGGATTACATTCTGCATATCACCAAATAGGACTTTATGAGTCCTATTTAAATCTTTAAAACAAGTTATCTGTATCTATAATATAATATTGGAGCCTATCTACATTAACTCATACATTTCTGTTTTTCTTGCTTTCCCATTTCTTTCTCATTTCTGAAAATACAGCACAATTTAACTCCTGCTGGCTATGGTTTTATTTTGAGGTCTTGTGGGTGCACAGAAAAATCAGGGATCTTCAAACACTAGGAATGTTGCAAATTATGTATCTCCAGCAATGTGTTTGTACAGGTATTATGAGAATGTTCAATGTGCTTTCCATAATAAAGGAAGTTTGCAGAAAATTTGTTTTAAGTGTTGTGACAGTCTCCTCATTAATGCTAGTAATTAATTTCATAATTAAGTGTTAAAAGTAAGCGAAAGCAATTATTGCTCTGTCGCTCTGGTTTATTTACCTGTTCAAAATGTTGCTGAATTATTTAGTTATATATTATTTTTTGGGGGGGAAACAAAAACACAGACATATATTCTCACCTATAAGTAAAGATAAGTCTCTACAAGTGGATATTTTCCAACTACTACACTCTAACAAGACTAGATGTCATGAAACCAAAGAAATCATGCATAAATATTTAAAGATATGTACTATAAATACTGTCAGTTATAACAGGAAACAAATTCACATAACTATCCAAATTAGTAAAGTTACCATAAGTATTAAAAATTTGATTGAATTAGATTGTGGATAAATGGTTCATGTTACGTTTCTCCCACTGAAAACGCTACATCCAGATGAACAGAATCAACTTTTGGAGACATGCTGTCCAAACTGTGTCTCGCCTCATGTACCTAAAAAACATGAGCTGTAAATTAGCCTTTAATTTTATTCGAGGAATTATTAGAGGAAGGTTGATATTTATTACAATAATTATACATTGGCATTATTAAATTGAAACGAAATTCATGCTTGAATGGACAAAAGAATGAACTTTGCATGCAAGGCACACTAACACGGCTTTTTAAATGTCCCCAGTTACTTGACAGAGTTCAAGTTTTTCAGTATGAGCTGTTCTTGAATTGGACACATTTAGCATCTCCCAAATGATTATCTAGAGACCTATACTACCAAAATAATTGGACAGGCTTGGACATACTTTACTCAGATTGGACCAAATTGACACATGTTCTCTATTCTATTTTCAAATTGTAGGCTCTGGCATTTAAACAATGCTTACTTGCTATTATTGACCACAAAGTGTGGCATAAAAATATCCCCCAAGCTACAACCAGTCTGGCCTGTTTATACAAGGCAGGATGGAGTCATGTTTCGTGTTGTTCATGCACATTCTGACCCTATTATCCGAATCAGTGGTTGATCAGTGGTTGTTGATCAATGGTCATGAGAATTTGCATATTAATGATCAAGGAACTGAACACCGAGCCCATTGTTTCTTCAATGGTGCTAGTTTTAGTCATTATGGAAATGTACAAAGAGCTTGGACAGAAAAGTGTCTGGACTTCTTTAAGTTGATTGAAGATGCTTCACCTCTCATCTGAGCAGCTTTATCAGTTCTAAGGTCAAATGGTGGAGACTCCAAGATTTAAGCCCTATGGGAGTCCCATAGGACCCCCTAATGATCCTCTAGTTCAATTCCCTCACAAATTGGTACAGCAGCTGCACTGCAACCAATAAATTAAGGTCTGTAGATGTTCTTGAGTTTTAGTCAGAGAAAAGGAAAAATTTAAAGCAGGCGAGAATCAAACCTTCCTACCAAGAACCCCATGTCACAGAGTTACATCCATTTCAAAAGCTTCTTTTGAAGCTGGCACCTCTTCTATTCCCTTCAAAACTGAGTTAGGGGTATAAACAACACTATTGTTTGATGAAATGATTGGCTCAGTTAGGGCGATCGTGGCTCAAGAGTTGGGAGTTTGCCTTGTAATCGGAAGTTTGCCGGTTCGAGCCCCGGCTTGGACATTGTGTCCTTGGGCGAGACACTTCACCCGTTGCCTACTGGTGGTGGTCAGAGGCCCTGGTGGTGCCAGTGTCCGGCAGCCTTGCCTCTGTCAGTGTGCCTCAGGGTGGCTGTGGCTACATGTAGCTTGCCATCACCAGTGTGTGGATGACTGGTTGTGTAAAGCGCTTTGGGGTCCTTAGGGACTTGAAAAGCGCTATACAAATACAGGCCATTATCCTGCAAGTAATATCAAGTGGAATCCTGGAAGCATTTTAAGAGCTGAATGAATGACCACGCCGAGCAGCCCACAGACACTATTTCTGCAATAACCCCACTAATCATTCTCTCACTCTCCTTCTCTCTCAGGGTGCTTGTTGTGTGAACTGCTAATTATTCCACATGAAGTATGTGTTAAAGTGACAGTTTCATCTGTTTTACATGTGTAAATGTGTGTGGCTCATGCGTATCCACAATGGGTGCAATAAAGGCCTGTTAGAACTCAACTGTAATTATTTAATCGCAGTACAAATGACAGATTTATTCAGTGAATAAAGTGAGATCACGCTGGGTGAGACCCCAGGAGTTTTGTTTTCACTTGGGCAGACCTTTGGTTTACATCCTGCAAACATGAACAAATAAAACACATACATGCTTTCCTGTTGTGAAACTGCATGCATGTATTTACAGACAAGTCATTACACTGCCTGCAAAAACCAGTCTTAAACATGATTGATAACCAGAAAAGTTCGCAGTTTCCGTTAAAAATGACCTAACATAGCAATTATGCAAAGTTATGTGTAGTTCAATGCCTTTGATCGGCAAGGGTGAAGAGTTTGGCCAAACATAAAAGAAGGTTTTCTCAGTCTATAAGCCTTCATCTCAGTTCCAAGCCAGAGTGGGGATTCATAAACCAGGCGTTTCCACAATGAGATGATTGCTAAAATTCTAGGAACTGCCTTTCGTACTGTGAAACAAGAAAACCAGTCATGTTGTCTTTGTTAGCTGCTTTTAATTAAACCAGGCATTTTCCCCTCATGCAACAACAACACACAATTATGCAATGATTTAAAGATCTCCTTCAGTAAAGCTAGGCTGAATACTGAGTGACACCTTTTTCTTCTTCTTTTTGTGTTGCTATCTTTCAACAACATTGAAGGACGCAGGCTTAGAATATGCTGACATGACTCGATTATCGTATTTGTCAGTGATTAAAAGAAGATGTTTCTAACCTGGATTTTCCATTTTTGGATGGCACAGAAGATAGCATAACTTCTTATGCACAAAGCAGAGCATGCAAAGAGAATATTGTCCTGCTGCCACTTTACTAAGCTAATCGGTGAGTTTAGTTCTAACACATGACTCATGGCAAAGGAGAATTTCATGTATTTTAACTATATCAGAGCACATGTTATGTTTCTATGCTGAATATTCAAGGATCATAGGAGCCTGGTTTCTTTTTATTACTAGAACCAAATTATTAAGCAGCAAGTTTACTTTAATAGAATAAAGTGAATTCAGAACAATTGTTTCGAAGCAAAATCTTAGGAACTTCCAAAGGGCTGTCCAAAGTACAATGATTAATCAGCCAGTTGTGTGGGTGATTCATTAAATGATGCGTGTTCGCAAAATGTCTTGAAAGCTTCATTTTGTTGTCAGAAATGGTCCTTGGTAACTACCACTTGGGCCCCCTTTAACCAATTGCTGTTTGGGCTATTTTGGGAGCTCTGCGCTCCCCTGTTAGTGACGTGTGCTGCTGGGTAAATTTGCAGCTCCGGCGGCCTGGGCCTGCAACCTCAGATGGCATCAATCGGGAGGAAATAGAGGGGTGGGAGGGATGAGAAGAAAGGGTAAGAGCAAAGATACTAGAACGAGAGGAGGTGGACAGAAAAAACTAAAGAAATACAAATACTGTGAGATGATCCGAGGACAAGAGAGGGATGTTAAGTGAGATGCAGTTCAAAATGGGAAAAAATACAGTACACAAGATAATTAATCAGACAGAAACACTTTGGAAAAAACTAAATTATTTTTATTTGAATCTGAGTCATTTTAAATTAAGCATTGGTGAAATTCTGTTTGCATGAAAGGGAAGAGATGAAGAACACATTCATGAGGAAAAATCAACTGCTCTCAATTCTTGATGACTAACAAGTGTAGGGAAGAGTCGGGCGCAATGATGGAGGTGGAGGAGTGGGGGCGCTATTGTACTTCTTATTTGTTTGGAAGAAAGGATATACTGAATAAATCCCCTTGATGTTCAGCGCAAATTCTGTCTTAAATCATGCCTTTCAAGATCCATTTGTGGTACTTTTGCTTTATTTCTTGCACTGGGTAGACTGGGTAATTAAAACTGCATTTAAATGAGAAAGTTTTCACAATCCTTTTGCTAAAAAGTAGACAAGGAGAGTATTGTATATTGTTTAGCGAGTTCTTTAGGTTTGAAATTGATTTTAATTCATGACAGTAGTACAACGGATACTTCCACTGGCCTTACATTAGTGTCCTGATAGTGCATCACCTTCACCATCAGATACTTTTATCTTAAAGAGGGATGAACAGCAGTCCGTAATACACATAAATAAACATAAACCATCTAACATTTTTCTTCTTTGACTTTTCCAACAGCAATACTGGAAGCGGCTCTAGAAAGTGCATATAAATAGCAGAGAAGTTCATAGAGTAGATGACAGGAGACCCAATATTGCTCCTTGGAGGACACCTTTCTGAGCTTCTAATGTGTTTGATTTGACAAGAAAGCACAAAAACCATAAATTTTACAAGTGTGTAGGAACTTATTAACAGTAGTAGGTCAAAGATTAAATCCTGGTAGTTATAATGGACAAAAAAGGTTTGTGTTAAAGAATGATTCTAGGATTATAGTTAAACAGCAATGACGTCATCAGATATTTAGGCCACCAGTGTTACCATACCTTTACAAAAAAATACGACTTTATCTGATTTCCACAATGAGACAATTATCCCCAAACAGAGTTTCAGTCAGTCACACAATTGTTGTAGACATTATAATTAATCAGTGGTTGAAGTTTGTTTTTATCCCTTTCAAAAAATTGCCTGTTAAAGCAAAGATTTCTCATTCCTTTAGTCATTTCAGTTTGGATATCCGTTGAAATCAGTTTAATCAGAAACATAAATTCAGAGGATCGATAAGTCAACCATAAATACCTTATCTCCTCCAGGGCTTCACTAATTGCAGAGGTGGGGCAATAAACACCCATAATCGCATTCCCTCACGCACAGATGTCCTCAGTAACCTATTCAAATTCCTCAGGCTCTGGGAATCAGTACACAGTCCCCTTTTTCCCCTCTGTTCCATCAAAACACAGCTACTGTCATTTAAAGCACTGGCACAGAGCCAGCTTTCCATGCAGATAAACATCTGGTGCTGTTTTGTTTAACATCACATGCTTAAATTCCTCTTTTTTATGCAACAGTATAAAAGTGAGTTAGAATTAGTTACACCAGGAAGTGTGGGTTAAATGTCATTCCACCCATTTCCTAGAAATATTTGTACTCGAATTTCGTAGCATTGTAAAATCTGACATAAAGAATGTTCATACTTGTTGGTCCCCCCCTCCCACCATGCCCCCTCTTTTTTTTAACCGAGAAGTTTTTGCTACTGAAGTTTTGCTAATGTTTAACAGATTCACTATAAGATCGTTGCATTTAATTTTTTTATTCGAATATCTTTGTAGGTATACAGAAGGTACAGAAGCCCATTTTTAGCGACAGCCAGTCCTGTGTTTGATATGAAATTTTGTGTTACATAATGTAAGTTTATCATATTAATTGATCAACAGAACCCCCCCCCCCCCCCCCAGTTTCTACAACTGCCTTTTTGACAGAAGGACAGCAGTAAGCAGGAGAAACTTTACAAGGTGGTAGAGAGATCTGCTATGGTGTATGACTTGGAGATAGTGGTACAGGGGAAAAAATGGGAAAAGGAGTTGGCAGAGCTGAATGTGATTTCAGTCACTAAGCATGTTAACAGGTAAATCATCTATTACCTACCGTCTTGGCCAATGTGATGCAGAGGATTTAGGGTGTGAAGAAGTTCTTGTTAACTCCTTTAGCATGTTAACAAAAAAAAGCTTTGATGATGGAGAGTGGACATCAGCTGCAGTGTCAGCTGGCAATGCAAATTGAGCCTGTTCAGATTAGCATCTCTGTTAAATGAATCAGCACAGTGTAAGCAGTTGTTTTTCAGTATTTTTCAGTAATATTTTAACCCCACTCCATGCCCAGCTGATACATACAGTTAATCATGACACACAATGCTAAGGCCTTTTCTTTCTGTTGAGATTTCATTTAATATATTTAGAATATTTTTTCAATCAATCAGCTGTTTTCAGATATATGTGGTGTCACAAAAGCCACTACAAATACGATGTTACAGAACATAAATCCATTGCTGGAGATTGAACAGATGTAAAGTACTTAAAAATCTGTATAACACTAATGATGCATATTCTTCTGTAGAATGGGCATTTACTTTTGATATGTTGTGTACAACCTGCCAGCAACCCAATTTTATGTGCAGGGTGTTTTTATACTGTTTTATTGATGTCACAGGATGAGTGTGTGAAAGTGAAATTAATTTAACCAAATGACTGTCTGTAGGGCACTTGAAAAAAACAAGAAGAAAACATTTGAGAAGGAAGAACCTTTTGCAAGAGAAGAAAATTAGTAGGGAAAGATGGAGAAAAATAAAGAGAGAAACAGCAGAAAGCAACAGACAAGGATAAGTGAGGGAGAAGGGATAAGGAAGAGGCAAAGAAAAACTGATGAGATATAAGAGTAAGGGTAGGTGAAGAGAACTGTCATGCAGTTCTAGAAGAGAGCCTTAGAGCAGCCTTAGTGTTGGCATCTCTGATCATCTACTCACACTGACAGCTTGGCGTCATGGTAGAGGGTTCAGACCAGGTCAGTCATCAGATGACAGATTATATTCAAAGCACGTGTTGACCCAGATATTGGCAGTGGATAAATTCCACACCCCCTTATTAGTTTCAAATGTGATCAAACTTCATAAGTTAAGGACTTTATTGCATCTTCCCTGCAGAAACTGCAATAGAAATAGGACTGCCATACCACACCAGGAACACTTTTTTTTACATAAAAAGTGCTGATAACCCTCCTGTAGGCCCACCACCTGCAAGAGATGCTGAGGTGATTCCCCGGCTACCAAGACTAGAGATTGGGACATGGAACATGACCTCTGGAGAAGTGGCCTGAGGTGTCACGTGAGGTTGAGAGGTACTGGCTAGATACAGATCAAAAGTTTAAGACCACAACTGAGAACATTCAGGGATAGATGGCAAGGGAAACACACACCACTTGGAGAAATGTTCCCATGCACCTCATGGAAACGCTTGCATCAAGTATGCCACAACAAATTTTTTAAGTGATCAACAATAACGGTGGGCCTACTCAATACTGAGTTCGTGTTTGGAACTTTGATTTCTGTTTTGGGTGGGTTTACAGGTTTTTTTGAGGTGTGGTCCTTTTGATCAGCTGCAAAACAGCCTGTTTCAGTTTAAGCGTTGTTTTCAATAAAGTGCATGCTCAAAAAATGTTTTGTCTCCCTCCCATTTCTTCTTGTTGCATGTTGATGCTCTACTTGGAAGCTTGTTAAGATTCAACCATCCAAAATATGATTTTTTTTGCCTTTTTGCCATTTTTCAAGTCGTCTTAAACTTTTGATTGGGTCTGTATAAACAGGCTCACCTCAATGCAGGCCTTGAGCTCTGGAACCAGAATCCTGGACAGAGGTTGGACTCTGTCCAAGTCTGGAGTTGGAATTTGGTGAGAGCCAGTGGGTTGGGGTGGGTATCTTAGTATTCCCTCAACTTGCAACTCTGTACGTTGGAGATTTTCCTGGTGGACGAGAGGGTTTGTTCCCTGTGCCTTCGGATTGGGGAAATGGTCCTGACTGCCATCTGCACTTTTGTGCTGAATGACAGTTTACAGTACCCATCTTTCTTGGAGTTCCTGGTTGGGGTGCTTGAGGGTGCTCTACCAGGGGACTCTGTCGTCTTACTGGGGGCCTCCACGCTCATGCGGGCAATGACAGTGAGACCTGGGAGGAACGGCCTGGCAGACCTGAACCCGAACGGTGTTCTGTTATTGGAAATCTGTGCAAACCACAGTTTGTCCACAATGAACACCATGTTCGGACATAATGGTGTCCATAAGTGCATGTGGCACCAGGACACCCTATGCTGCACATTGATGATTGATTTTTTAATCGAGTCATCAGATCTGCAGCCTTATGTTCTGGACACTCGGGTGAAGAGAAGTGCTCAGTTCTTTTGGGAGGATGCTGAATAGACCTGGGGCACCTAAACATATTATGAGGGTGTGCTCCGAACACCTTGCAGAGGCCCGGTTCACAACATCTTCAACTCCCACCTCTGGCAGAGCTTCAAAAGCATTCTGAGGGAGACTGGGGACATTGAGTCCGAATGGATCATGTTCATGTTCAGACCGCAGCTTGGGCGGTGGCTGAAGCAAAAACTTGGGTGTGGGGGGAGTTCAGAGAGGCCATGGAAAAAGACTCTCAGACTGCCTCGAAGAGATTGGAACCCCACTAGAGTGGTTCACAGCTGAGTGTGAAGCGGCAGGAATGAGAATCAGCACCTACAAGTCTTAGGCCATGGTCCTCAGCTGGAAAAGGCTGGAATGCCCATTCCGGGTCAGGGACGAGTTACTGCCCCAACTGGAGGAGTTTAAGTATCTTGGGGAACTTATTCATGATTGAGGGGAGCGGGAGATTGACAGACAGATTAGTGCTGTGGCTGCAGTGATGCGAATACTGCACCAGTTCATTGTGGTGAAGAGAGAGCTGAGCGTAAAAGCAAAGCTCTCGAGCTACCATTCCTACCCTCACCTATGGTCACACCAGCACACCACAACCCTTTCACCCTAGGGTGAAGAGTTTGGCCATCCAGGAGGGGCTTAGAGTAGAGCTGCTACTCCTCCACATTGAAATGAGCCATTTGAGGTCGTTCAGGCGTCTGACAATGACGCCTCCATGCCTCCTGGGTGAGGTGTTCTGGGTATGTCCCACAGGGAGAAAGCCCAGGGCAGACCAAGGACATGGAGAGATTATCATATCTTTCGGCTGGCCTGGGAATGCTTTGGTGTTCCTCCAGACAATGGAGGAGGTGGCTGGGGGGAAGGAGGTCTGGGCTGCTCTGCTTAGGCTGCTGCGCCCGAGACCCAACCCTGGAAAATAGATGACAAGATGGCTGGATATACATAGATATATAGCTATATATGTCATGGTCCCCTCGCAGCCCTTCACAGCTCAGTTAGCTCCCTCGCAGCCACCCTCAGTCCAGTTTCCAGTGTCCCCCTCAGTTCAGTTTCCAGTGTCCCCCGTGTCCCTTTCAGTTCAGGCCCCAGTAGCTCCAGTGCCGCCTGTAGCGCAGGCCCCAGTAGCTCCAGTGCCGCCTGCAGCGCAGGCCCCAGTAGCTCCAGTGCCGCCTGCATTGCAGGCCCCAGTAGCTCCAGTGCCGCCTGTAGCGCAGGCCCCAGTAGCTCAGCTCCCCGCGTCTCCAGTAGCCCAGTCCCCGATAGCAGTACGGTCCGCTGGTCAGCTTAACATTCAGCCAGGGGTCTCAAATCTCTCTGGCTCTGCATCAGCTCCTGCTGGGAGCTCGGAGGAGCTCATCCAGGACTCCGCGGCTCCCACGCCGCCATCTACCTCGTCAGCTGGAGGGTCCGAGGGGCCCGTTCAGCCTCCTGTCTCCGCTGGAGGGTCCGAGGGGCCCGTTCAGCAACCTTCCTCGTCAGCTGGGGGTTCAGGAGAACCGCACCAGCCTCATGCCACGTCTGCTGGGGGGCCCGAGCCGCCCGTCCAGCACCATGCCACCTCAGCTGGAGGGCCCGAGGAGCCCATCCAGCCACCTTCTGCTTCTGCTCCTCCTAGTCCAGCTCCAGCCCGTGCTTCGTCAGCCGCAGCTCCAGCCCGTGCTTCGTCAGCCGCAGCTCCAGCCCGTGCTTCGTCAGCCGCAGCTCCAGCCTGTGCTTCGTCAGCCGCAGCCTCAGAGCCTTCATCCTCGCCCGGTCCGGCCTCTGCATCAGCTGCTCCTGCTCCACCTGGTCCGGCTCCGGCTTCAGCCTCAGAGTCTTCGTCCTCGTCTGGCCCAGCCTCAGAGTCTTCAGCCTGTGCTTCGTCTGGTCCAGCCTCTGAGTCTTCAGCCTGTGCTTCGTCTGGTCCAGCCTCTGAGTCTTCAGCCTGTGCTTCGTCTGGTCCAGCCTCTGAGTCTTCAGCCTGTGCTTCAGTCTTCAGCCTGTGCTTCGTCTGGTCCAGCCTCAGCCTGTGCTTCGTCTGGTCCTGTGCCCACCGGGCCATGGCCAGCACGCCTGACACTGGAGAGCCGCCGCTGCCTTCCGCGCGGCCGGCCTCCTGAACTGCTCCGTCGTCTCCCTCGCCGCCGCCGCTGCCTTCCGCGCGGCCGGCCTCCTGAACTGCTCCGTCGTCTCCCTCGCCGCCGCCGCTGCCTTCCGCGCGGCCGGCCTCCTGAACTGCTCCGTCGTCTCCTTCGTCGCCGCCGCCATTGCCTTCCGCACGGCCGGCCTACGGACCAGCTCTGCCACCTGTGCCACCCGCCTGGTCGGCCCCCCGACCGTGTGACCCGTGAACTCTTGTGCCTGTGGGCTCTGGGTCGGCCCCCTGAACCTTATTTGGACTACGGTCATGTGCTCCTGTGTTTTCTGTTGTTTGTTTTGTTTCCCGTTCTGGTCCCTCCGTCCTGGTCCCCCGCCTCCCGCCCTGGGTGGGTTGTTTTCTGTTTGGTTTTGTTTCTCGGGTTTGGGCTGTCGGGTGCCAGCCCTTTAGGGGGGGGTGATGTCATGGTCCTGGGCCATGTGGGCCCAGTATTCTTAGTTCCTTGTATTTTTGTATTTCGTTCCTTATTTAGGCCATGTTTTCTGAGTTGCCCTGTTGTGTTGTTCCCTAAGTGTTTTCCCTTCATGGCTTTTACCCCCTGTGTGCCCCTCTGTGTATCTGTGAGCCCTCGTCTCTCCTTATGTTTTATTCCATGTTTCCCCTGCCCTTTATGTCTAAGTTCTCCCCGTGCTCTCTCTCCCCCCTGTGTGCCCTCTATGTATTTATGAGCCCTCGTCTCCCTTTGTGGTTGTTTCATGTTTCCCCAGCCCGTTATGTCTGTGTTTTCCCCGTGCTCTCTCTCCTCCTGTCTGAACCTCTGTGCCTGTACATGTCATGTTCAGTTCACCCCGCCCTGTCTCGTTATGATTATCAGTATCACCTGTGTTCCCCGTGTGTGCCCACTTTCCTCGTTTACCCTCTGTGTATTTCTGTCTGAGTTTCCCTCTATTCGGCGTCGCGTTCTCCCTCATGTTGTGTGTTATTCTCCCCGTGGTTCGGTTCCTTGTACATCTCATGCTTTAGTTTTCCCAGTTTTAGTTTATTTTGTATTGCTTCTCGTGGCCAGCAATAAAGCTGTGTTTTTGAGTTTATCCCCGTGTCTGTGAATCTGCATCTTGGGTCCTTCTCCTGCCTGCCACACAACGTATCATGACAATATAAAGATATATATATATATATAACATTAGAGATTATAATAACTGAATACATGCTTTAACTGTGCAATGGTAACCCCATGAAAAGAATGTCATCAATGTTCTTTTACATACATTGATAAGTTATGTTTCTTTTGTGTAGCCTGCAAGTCTGTACTAGTTCCTGTGGTATTGTGTCTGACTGATAAAATCAGACATGGGGAACAGAAAGTGAAATTAGTCCACAGCTACTGCTTCTCATTGGAAGGTGGTCCTAATTAAATGCACTTGATTAAGTGGTAATCAGAAAATGTGGCCATCTATATAAAACCAGAAATTTTGGCACTTTGCTGACCTAGAGCACTCAGGTGTGTTAACACAGTAACACAATATTCCCAGCAAGCTCACCCCAAGGTCAGGACAGTTGTAAGAGAAATTGCCAAAAAGTCAAGAACTACATCTCAAACTCTGCAGGCTTCAGGTGGCATCATATATTTAAAGAGAGTATAATTAGAATACGACTGAACAATTATTCTGATTATTCTGAGCTTGAATTTGCAAAGTTAAATCTTAAAAAATTATAAGACTTCTGGAACAATGTCCTTTGACCAGACAAGACCAAAGTGGAGATATTTGGCCATATTGCACAGCACAATGCTTGGCAGCAAACAGCATATATAGAATTGAAATCCCAATGTATTTCTTTGTCTGTATTCCTGCTCTTGCTCTTGACGAAGGCGGTTGCACTTTTCTCTTCTCCTCCTCTCCCTTAGCTTCCTTGCTTAGCCTCTTATGTCCTTGTCTAGTCTTGTGTTTTTTGTATCACTTTTCCCTGGAACACTCTCTCACAGTCTGTTCTCTAAAACCTAAAAGAGGAATTATGGATTTGATCAACTGGTCCCTAAATGCAATTGACACCCCTTTCTCAACGAGAAGTTTGGGCTTGGGTGAGCCTGAGTGCTGAAGATATCTACCTATTCGGAACCATGGTAACAGTGTTCTTGCTGATCGGAGCTGGCTTGGCCCTGACTTATCGAAGAACTAAGAAAGCGGAACCGGCTGTTCAAACCCCCACGAGGCTGCCCGCTGGGATTGAAACGATGGGAAGAGAAGTGAGTTTCTCAAAATGGGCTCATTGAGTGCAGCACGGATAAGATCTTGGTGAGGCTTACTGCTGCCGTGAATACTCAGAACAAGACCTCTGAGTGCAAACTGGATTACATCTGGAGGGGCTCACTTGGAATAACATCTCTGAGTGCAAATTGGATGACATCTTGGGGAGGCTCACTGTGGTCGTGAATTCTCAGAATCGGCTCTTTGAGCACAAGAATGACAACATCACAGAGGCAACTTTGATAACATCATGGAGAAGCTCACAGCTCTCCAACGGGAGATTGAGAGACCAGTGTTGGACTGTTAGAACAGCTTTGAAATTCATATGAGCTGTTCGCACTAAAGTAAAAAGCACCATCACTTCATGCGGATACCCTTTCGGCGCCAGCTGCGGTCGCAAGGCTGGAGCCGAACAAAAACACCCTGATAACGACTGTGTTTAGTCTGTTCCTTCCCATTCCATGCAAGGCCACCTGGGCTGGCTGGAAGACTGTTTACTTAGCCTAGCAGGGCGAAGGACACTGTCTCAGCTGAACTCTGGACACGCACACACATACATATACACTGATATGCACACACTCATCCCCCCTCCCTTTCCAAACGCCTTCAATGCTTGTTCCCTCCTGGGAACACGGCGGGTGTGAGCCCGCGCTGGAATGGTAGCGCTGGGCAGGATGGCTGCTGTGTTTGCTTCGGATTACTCCTCACCCCCCACCCGACCCTGTGGCTTGTTACATGTTTCATACTGGTTTGCTGTGGACATTTATGTGCTTTTTTGTGCAAAGGAGTTTTTTTGTTTCCTGTTCTCATGCTGTCCTCCCAGGAGCCCAGCATGAGTAGAGGTCTCTTTTTTTCCTCTTGTACTTTCCCATTGTAGTGTATATTTCAGTGTTTTTTTTCTGTAACGCTACCGATCTCCGACCTATATCCCCATGTGATGTCTGTGTTGTGTGTGTAAGGTTGGGGGGGGGGGGGGGGGGGGGGTGTCCTATTTCACTGCAGGGCAACCTGCACGTGGTGAATAAAGCCTTGATTGATTGATTGATTGATTGATTGATTGTCTATCTAAAGAAGTATTATTAATGCTAACTTTTTCAAAGACTGTTTGAAAGTATGTGAATAAGACCATAAGAAGCATATTTTTCTATTTAATTACAGAAACTGTACATTTCTCCTTTGATGTGACTCTCATTTATTACAGTGGCTCATAGTGAAACTATATTCAAAACCTCCAAACTACTTGCGTATAAACAGGGGTATAGTAACAATCTAATTCTGTCCCAAAAGGTACAGTCTACACAAACGTACCATCTAAGGCTAATTGTTTAACTCAAAGGGAAATCTGTGTATCTTTTATCAAAGGCCAAAGATGTACATTTACAATTTGAGGCAGTACAGTACAGTTTCTTCTAGATTTTAAGATATAATATCAGAAGACAGCCTGTGCTCAGTTAGAAATTACGTAAAATATTATGGTGTGGGGGTGCAGCTTTAGCACTGTCACCAGAAAGTAGCAAGGTTCAGGGCTTGAACCACCCTGAACCTTCATTTGTTCTTTCTGTACCAACATTTCCGCCAAGATTTTAAGGCTATGCATATTATGTCAACTGGTAATTCTAAGAATTACCTTACCTTAGTTTTGCATTTTTAAAAGGTACCCTTAGATTTGAGTAAAAGATTGTCACCGGAGGTTCTCGACTGGCCTCTGTAAAGTACATATAGCGAAGATAAGTACAAGTACCCTCGAGGTTCAATCAGGGGGTACTGCCACAGAGATTGCCTCATTAAGAAACTGTTGTAACCAAAGGTCAAACGGTTATTTATTGTCTGAGAGTGTAGAGCAGTATTTAGACAGTGTGCAGTGTTTAGTTCTAAGATGTTGTTAAATAAATGATCAATATCAGTGCAGGAAATAGACAAATAAAATATAAAGTAATTTCCATTTGAAGCTCCAATGCAAATGACAAGAAACACTCAGTTTATGAAACATAAAAAGTGTACCAGCCATAAACTACTGCAAAATTATTTACTTAACAATTGTTCTGTGTGAATGGGATTTGACCATAATGTAAAATAAAACACAATCAGATTAAACATCAATTTCTTCGAATGATTTGTTGTGTCTGTCCAGTATTTCAAATTGTATATTACTATATATTTTTTTAAATATAACAAATTATGAGCAGATGTGCAAATACACAAGTCAAAAGTGAAAACATTTTAGGAGGGATTTAAGCTGCCCGTCTGAGTAGTCATCTATGACCATGGTAGTCTTGAGACCATTTCAATCACTTCAAGCAGACTTTTCAGCTCTTAATCAAGTAACTGAACAGATAATAAGAGAAGGTGCATCAAATTCTGTGAGATTCATCTGATAATTGATAGCAGCAGGTCTTGAAGCTAGGAGAAAAGGAAACATTGTGGATATTCACAATATGTGAAAAGTAGAGACAAAGATCTCAGTCTTTCAAAGGCAGCCCAAAGTAAGTTGTCAGTTTACCCAATAATATCTGCAAATAGTCAAAGTTATCTGGCTGGATAGGTAATGGCAGTGCTTACATTAGCAGCTCAGTGTTGTTTACACGAATGACTGTAATCAGACAGAAAGCTTGATTTTTCTAAAGAGCTTTTTCCTAATTTTTAACAGCTGAAATCTAAATTTGAGTTTTTGATTTCATTCAAGGTGCACCTGTTCATTTGCAAATTATGCAGCCATCTGAAATGTGAAATGCAGCAAGAGCTTTCACACACTAGCTCATACAGTATATTGTCTAACCCCAATCTGTACTGGGGCTGATATGCTTCTGCTATCTTTTATGGCGTGGTCTGCTGGGGCGGCAGCATCTCTGCTGGGGACAGGAAGAGACTGAACAGGGTGATCCGAAGGGCCAGCTCTGTTCTAGGATGCCCTCTGGACCCAGTGGAGGTGGTGAGTGACAGGAGAACGGCGGCTAAGCTGTCATCCCTGATGGACAACATCTCCCACCCCATGCAGCAGACTGTGACAGCACTGAGCAGCTCCTTCAGTGGGAGACTGCGGCACCCACGGTGTGGGACGGAGAGATTTCGCAGGTCTTTCCTCCCCACTGCTGTCAGACTCCATAATAAAGACTTTAACTGATCAAGCACACACATCCATACATATGCAATAATACTAAGTGCAATAATCCTTTCTGTCATCGTTGTATTTTTACTCAGTTGTATATAGTATTTGTATTTGTATTCTATTTTTATCTTATTGTATATTTATTTTATTTTATTCTACTGTATATAGTATTTTATTTTATTCTATTCTGTACAGTTGTGTACTGTATTTATTCTTATTGTATTCTAATTTTTGCCTCATAACTTTTGCACTGTCCACTTCCTGCTGTGACAAAACAAATTTCCCACGTGTGGGACTAATAAAGGTTATCTTATCTTATCTTATCTTATATATTGTGTCCTCATCACTGTTAACACAGGGAGCAGCGTGTTGCTCAGTTGTTAGCATTGTTGCTTCACAGTGAAAATATTATAGAATTCAATATATTAGAGATTTCTATGTAGACTTTCCTGACACCTGTGTGAGTTCTACATCCAGTGCTGTAAAATATTTGCCGGCTTCCTGAGTTCTTAGTTTATTTTTGCATATTTGTCACACCTACATGTGTCATAGTACCGCCCACTCAAGGATCTGGCCACTGGGATGTGAAGGGTGTGGGCTGAAGGACCTTCAGGTGTATTAAATTGCCCTCAATGAAAAGACAGGGCAAGTGAAAGGCACCTAAAAGTTGTTTGCTAACCGCCATTAAAATGTAGGAGAAGAAGAAGGAGACAGGGCAAGTGTGTGAGACATGGGACGTTTGAAAGAGGACGCCACTCAAGCATCTCCGGGTTTCTGCTTCCCTCCTCTTCTTATTTAGAAATTATTATTTGATTTATATCTTGTAGAGCTGTTCATAGGGTGAAAAACTGTGACTATGACAAACTCAAGACTGATTGGACTGAGTGAGCTGTCCCAAATCTCTGGAGTAAAGACTGGGCGAGTGGAAGCCAGGTTCATGACTTTACAGTGTGGGTCGTTTGCCTAATGACCCTGGAGCCGTCCAGGTAAGACCACACTTCTTTCCATCCCTTGCGGCCAGTATCTTGTACCTGTTATGTGCAGCATCTCTCTGTGATTGCCCTTAGAGTGATGCAAAGCAAATCTTTATGGACATGGCTCGACGACTGTGAGACATGCTTCAGATCATGAAATAAATTTTAATATTAGTCCAAGAAAACCCGATATGCAAAATGGGGTTTTTAAATTATGATTTTTTTTATTATGGACAAAAAGGTCCAAACCGTGGAAATGTGAAAAGTAATTTCCCCCTAAACCTAATATTTTTTTTAGTTCTTGAACTTCGGTTAAATTCAGTTTTACTTATATAGCGCCGAAATTACAACAGGGTCTACAATAATGCAGAGAAAACCTCGACAATCTGATGCACTTGGTGGCAGTCAGAAGGAAAAACTCGAAGGACCCTCCACCAGAACCAGGCTCATGGAGGGGCAGCCATCTGCCACAACTGACAAAAGAATCACTGTGGAGGGTGCCAGAGATTACTGATAATTAATGATCAAATGCAGAGCAGCATATAAACACAGAGTGTGAAAAGAGGTAAATGAAAATAATTTGGTTGAGTCATTAACAATGACCTTAGCTGAGGCCAGTGAGGCCTGCAGGTCTTTCAATGTTGTTCATGGTTCTTCTGTGACCTCCTGCATGAGTCACAAACTCTTGGCCTCTCCTGGGAAGGTTAACAGCTGTTCCTCAATTCAGGGCATTTTCAGGCCTATAGCTTGTTTACTCCAGTCTGAATAATCTTTTTCTTTTTGTATAAGTTTGTGAACTTGGAGCTTTCCCCCCATGATTTACTTTCTTTTCACACAGGCAAAAATCCAAGTGAAACACAAGTTACTTTTTCACATAGGCCCAGGTAGGTTTGGATAATCTTTTCATTAACAAATGAAATCATCATTTTAAAAACTAGAATTTGTATTTATTCAGGTTATCTTTGTCTAATAATAAAATTTCTCCACACCTGTCAGCTCTGTACTAATAATGAAATTAAATAAATAAAAGGAAAACAAAGGGAAAAAAAAACAAAAACAGTAATGACAGGAGGATTTATAGAGCAAAACAAATATGTTTGGCACAACTGTGCTTTCAGATGATGGTTCTGTTTGCAAATGCTGCCATACAAGACAGATTTATAAAATAAACAAAAAGTAAGAAATTTGCTTGATCATCTGAAACATGTGTGACAAATGTGCAAAAAACCCTCAAGAAATCAGAAAATATTTTTCACAGCACTGCACATCTGACACTGGCAGGATCTAAAACTATGTGATCTAGAGACTTCAACGCCTATTTATTTAAATAGCACCCCGCTGTTTATCCATTGTTTGCTAGGAAGAGCTCTAATGAATATAATACTGTGTAACTTGCATTCTTATTAAATGGAAATAAAAGTAGAAGGAATTTGTGAAGTGTTTAAACAGAATCTAAAATCATCACGTTATATAAGATCATCACTTATATAGAGAAGTAAATGGCAATTTGAGTTTATAATACACAGTTATAATGCTATGAAATGAAGTTTTTCAGTGGATTACAGTTGGTTAACTGTTTTCCTGTTACAGTTTACCAAGGAGTAACATGAACAAAAAAGAAGCTACTTAAATAGTTTTGCAGTCACAGTGAAAAAGGACAAGCTCTGGTGGGAGCCCTGGAGGTGTTTGAGGATGGGAAGGTTTGCTAACCTCACATGAACCATGTAATTCCAACACAGCTCAGGAGGAAATTGGGCTTCTTGACAAAGAAGCCTTGTATATTCTGTTGGAAGACTGCATGAGGCCACGACCTTTTGTTTCCATCAGCGAGGCTACAAACTTCTGTTTGAAGCAGACCTCCACTCAACATCACAATAAAAGTCTGGACCCAATTAATTACACAATATATCAGATCTTCTGGATATGCTTCCATTTTGTTGTGATGCTCAATTAGACATTGTTGGCACTGGCAGCATCACTTTAGCTTCTTGTGAAGTTATTGTGTGGTCGCACATTCCCGTGCCTTATTTATTATTGAGCCCATCACAAAGGTCAACAGTGTTCGTTTTAGACCAGGAGTAAGACTGTCTCTGACACTCTGGAACTCTGTCTCAAATTATTACCAACAACTAAAGACAAATTTAGCTTCCACTGAAAGAGAAAGAAAGAAAAAAGTTAATTTCATTGTATTGAGTTAAATGCGTCATGGGTCACGAGATCCAGCGGCTCATGACGCACAAAATTGAATATAAAGAGGTGCAACATTCCTCCAGAGATGGCTTTCACTGTCAGATAATGGTGACCTGATTACAAATCAGACCTTTGCTCTCTTGTGCCTTTGCTGTGGTCCAGTTGACCTACTCACGGGGAAAGAAAACAGAGTCAAACGGAGTACAGCTAAACTCAGCAGATAATTTAGAGACTGTCGTCACGTCAAGAAACGAAAAACACAAGTAGACGTGTAAGAGGAGCCTGACTAGTTTTTGTACAGTCTTTTGGGGTTTAAAGTGCATTTAAACAGGCTTAAAGTGTCATCTGACCCAAAAAACCTGAGGGAAACTATGATAATTATAATTGTCCTACGTAGCTCACACAGACAGTGGGATTATATATCAGTCTACGGACTTTTTGATGAATTTTAATTAGTTGTTTCATTGTCTCACAACTAAACAATGAATCATCTACAAATCCACAACTGTACACCAGCTGGCATTTCTTTGAATTTCTTTTATTTATAATTCTGGGAAACAAGATGTTGTGAATGCTTTGCTGCTGATCTAATTCAGTCTGCAAAACACTGTCTGAGTGCTGTTCTGTGAATCAGAGTGAAACTATGGTGTGCCTGACTGGGGGAGTGTTAGCACAGGATGTATATTTCTTGGAAACATCAAGTTGAGCATACAGTAGGAGTCATTTGCACCTCCAAATTGTTTGATTTTTGTTTTTATTTTTTTTAACTTAGTTGGTTGCTCAAGTCTCCAAATGTTGTACATATCTGGAGGTGTGACATTCTCCTTTCTACTTTATAAACAGTAGGGGATTTTTTCTTCTTCTTGTATTTTATTTTTCACAAGAAGGAGGTAGACTTGTTAATTTACATTAAAGTGTTCTGCCTCTAACCATTTCTAGAGCCCACAGCAATGCTATGACATGCCATTTCGTGTCTTCACCTTTTCAGCACAGTTATTAAGTGACAAAGGAACTAACCGGCATATCATTACCACATAATGAGGTTAATATGATAAAGTCATGCATTTAACAACATCCCCACAGACAGCTCTGTCTTTGTTGTACCTGTTATTGAAATACAATCTCATAATTACATAATTGTGCATTCCAATGAGTATTTTTCATTTATTTGTAGTCTGGAGAAAAGTTTTAAAGCGGCTACAAAATTAAAAGAAAGAGAAAATAACTAGAGGTCATGCAGAGCTAAGCCCAAAAATGTTAATCTACAGAGACTGAAGCTTTAGATATATTGCACATATGCTTGAGTGTCCTAAAGGAAACCGTATAAAATGACAGTTTTTTTGGGGGGGGGTTTCATTCGGGAGGAGCCGTGCTGCTCTCTGGCAGGAAGCACCATGCCCTCCTGTGTTTTAAATGCACTTTAGAACAGCAGGCAGCAACACTACATATGAGCGGGCGGAGGGAGGTTTGGGGTCTTCACTCACCCCCGTTCTGTTAACCGTTGGGGCTGGGGGGCTGGGAGGAGGTGCTGGCTGTCAGATTGGGGTCTGGGATGCGGGGCCTCCCTGCTACTGCAGATAAGGAGGCAGTCTGCTTTCCTCCACCCCAGAGAGAAGGGTTACATCTCCTGGGTGCGGGTACAGTTTGCCCTTCTGGGAGTAGGGGTATCCGGACCTGGGATATAGAGTATGTTTGGGGAGTGTGGATGTGTGTACAGTGTCTATTTGCGTCTGTCTCCATGT
Organism: Aulonocara stuartgranti; assembly: GCF_965226115.1. Lineage (NCBI taxonomy): Eukaryota > Metazoa > Chordata > Actinopteri > Cichliformes > Cichlidae > Aulonocara > Aulonocara stuartgranti. The sequence goes on along the minus strand of NC_138951.1, from coordinate 5,780,693 downwards.
CAGGTGAGTGCCGAGTATTTGTTTGTGTATATGGAGGTGGGAATGTGTCTGCGTGCGCCTGTTCGTCTGTGTCTATATGTCAGCTTGGGTCTTAGACTATCTATAGACATCTATAGTGTTGTGTTCTGTCTTCCCATGTTGTGCTCTAACTACTCCCTCTCATTTCAGTTGTAGTCTTTTCTCCCATCATTTGGCAACTACTGAAATGCCATGGATTCAAAACGTTAGTCCACTGTTGGTCAGTATGAAGACTGGCAGATCTGTTTGTTTGCAGTGAATTTAGTATTTATTGGGTGTCTTTCTTCTTGGTGTCAAATCAGTCAATAAGTTGCCCCAGTATAGTAGACTTTCTCCCTGTTTCTAGATTATCTTTGCCCTCTTTGTGGCAAATGCCTTTGTTTTTGTCAGCCCCTTGTACGCTTCAGATGCCGCATGGATGTGGACAACCTCTGCCAGACAGCAGGACAAAAGGTGACAGAGGAGAACAGAGCTGAATGAAATGAGAGGCAGGTCAAAAACAGTGAGCAGGCTAAAAGAGTTGCTCATAATTGTGGGACATTTTAATTATTATCACAAGGGCATCCTAATGATAATGACCACTACTAAGACTGTACAATGCATTGTTTCTGTTTTCCTCTGAGACAAGTGACAACAGCTATGCTTTAATGATTTGGACAATAATGAGATTGCCTAGCCATACATTCCAATTACACAATGGGCACAAGCATAACTCCAAGCTGACTACAGCTGATGCTGGTGCTTTTGACAAGTTGGCAAAAAGCAGTAGATGTTTAAAAAAAGACCATCTGTGCTCCATTCAGCGCTTTTAGATCTCACTTCTAGGAAACCAGGCACAATTACAATATGACAAATTAACCGAGTAGTATTTTTCTCTTTTAACATTTAGAAACATGAGAACAAATGTGGGGGCCTGTTGTGTGGTGTTAGTTCAGCAAGTATTACACACACACGCAGGTAGGAACAGAGGATTACCGGAGTTGACTCCTTTCTTTATTTTTCTTTTTTTCTTCTTCAAAACCACAACCAGAACAATATACTCACTAGCGCCCTCTAGCGCTTCTGGTAAATGCATCTACAGAACAAATGCAATAGTATGTGTGAACACAACATCTCCCCCTTTGAACAAGGACTTCTTATGTGAACCTGACTTCATCATTCTGATGTATGTCACCTAATACACTTTTAACATATTTCACATTACTCAGTAACATTCACTTTCCCATGACAAAGTCTTGGGTCCAGCAAGGTGGGTTCCTCATCCTGGTGGGCCTAAGCCTACTATCAGACTCAGAGTTAGATGCTAGATCAGTTCCTGGTTTATGACAGTCCATTGTTGTGTCAGAATCAGTACCTGCGTTCAGCTCTGACAGAGCCGATAAGTGTGAGGCGTTCCAGGTCCGTCCATCATCCAGCAAATAAGTGTTTGGTCCTTTCCTTGTCATGACAGTCCTTGGTTTGGAAAACTTTAACTCGCCTTTCTTTACCTTCCACGGCTTCCTAACCCGTACCTTGTCACCAGGCTGAAAGTTGGATGGTTTGGCGTGTCTGCGAGCATCAGTGTATTCTTTCATTTTCATTTGCTTATTCTTAACTCTTTCGCACATGGTATGCCTCTCTGTCTGAGGAACAGGCATATCCATTACCTGTAACTTTGTTCTCATTCGTCGTCCATGGAGCAGTTCTGAAGGGGAAACTCCAGTTGTTGAATGAGGGGTTGCTCTGTAGTCCATCAGGTAAGTTCTCAGGAACGATTTCCAGGGTTGTCCTTGAATCGAGGCAGTCTGTAGGCAGTCTTTAATGCATCTATTGAATCTCTCAACTTCCCCATTAGCTCTTGGGTAATACACTGAGGATCTCAGGTGTTGGATTGCCCTGCTTTTCAGGAAGTCAGTGAACTCAGCAGAGAGAAATTGAGAGCCATTGTCACTTATCAGTGTCTTTGGATTCCCTTCACGAGAGAAAACTACAGAAAGGAATTGAATGATAGTAGCTGCATCAGCTCGGGGAGCAAAAGCTACTTCAGGCCACTTGCTAAAGTAGTCTACCAATGTGATGGCAAATCTACAGTCAGAAGGGGCTATTTCAAAAGGGCCTATGATGTCCACAGACACCTTTTCCCAAGCAGCAGCTGGTAAAGGAATGGGTTGGAGTGGAGCATCATGGGTGACAGCGGACTTGTCATTCTGTCTGCACGTTGCACAGTTCTTTATCAGTGTCTCTATATGACAATCCATTTTGGGCCACCAGTACATTTCCCTCAGGCGTTGTTTGGTACGGACGATGCCTTGGTGAGTTTCATGAGCTATATCAGTGAGTTTTTTCTGCAACGACTCAGGCACTAGCAATCGATGTGTACCTCTGATGATGCACTCGTTCAAGACCGCGAGTTCATGGCGGATTGGGAAGTACGGCTGTAAGTCAGGATCCAGTGACGTCTTCCTAGCAGGCCAGCCTTTCTGTATCTGCACACGGAGCTTTGTGAACACTGGACAGTCTTTGCACCCTGACTGGAAGTCATCCTCAGACACAGCACTCAGATCAGTGAGGATGGCTGCAACTGACTCCACATCCTCTGCACATGCCATGTCTGTCTCGGAAAGTGGAAGCCTAGAAAGACAATCAGCAACATGGTTCAGTGACCCAGTTCTATATTCCACTTCATAATCAAACTCCAACAGGCGAGCTGACCATCTGGCTATGCGTAGACCAGCTCTGTTATTGCCCTTAGTAGTCAGCAGTGTTGTCAGTGCTTGGTGATCTGTTCGTAGGAGGAATTTTCTGCCCCAGAGCCATGTGCGCCATTTTTCAGCAGCCCAGACGCAAGCTAGAGCTTCCTTCTCAACGATTGAGTATTTCCTCTCTGCATCAGACAAGCTGCGAGATGCAAATGCAACAGTATGTTCTGCATCATTACCGTCAAGTTGAGTCAAAACAGCACCTACACCGTAGTCTGAGGCATCTGTTGAGACTATGGTTGGCTTACTGGGGTCGAACATCACCAGGGCAGGGCTGTGCACGATTAACCGCTTGACTTGATCAAACGCTGCTTGAGCTGCTTCGTTCCAGTGGAATGAACAGTCCTTACGCAGAAGAGCTCTCATAGGTTCAACAACAGTCGCGTAATTTGGCACAAACTTGCTGTACCATGCACTCAAGCCAAGAAATGAGCGCAGGGTTGCAGGATCAGTAGGGGGCGGAGCATGCAGGATGGCAGTGACATGAGAGTCATCTGGCAGCAGACCTTCTGGACCGATCTTTTGACCCAAAAAGCTCAGAGTAGTTTGACGGAGTTGACATTTGTCAACATTGAGTTTCAGTCCTGCATTGTTGATTCTGTGTAACACAGCACGCAAGTTGGCCTCATGTTCAGCTTCTGACGTTCCGTATATGATGACATCATCAAGGTAGCATTACACCCCTTTCTGGCCGCGTAGGATTTGTGTCATCATCTTTTGGAAGGCTGCAGGTGCTGAACTCAACCCATAGGGAACTCTGCAGTACTTGTACAGTCCTTCATGTGTAATGAAAGCAGTGAGCCCTCTACTCTCTTCATGTAGTTTCAGCTGATGGTAGGCGGATTTAAGATCCAGGGTGGAGAACATGACAGCCCCACGCAGCTCAGACAGTATGTCCTCTATCAGTGGCAAGGGATGACTGTCAGCGACCACCGCTTTGTTAGGTTCTCTCAAATCAACGCACATGCGTATGCCACCAGTCTTCCTTCTAGTGACTACAATCGGGGAGACCCATTCAGATGCATCAATTTTCTCTATGATGCCATTGTAACGGTGGACCCAAGAAATACCAGCCGGAGCGACTTTGACAATGCAGAACTTTTTATTAAACTCGGGGTTGTACGTGGACACATATACTCCGCGCTCTCTTTCTCTGCTGTCACCTCCGTCTCCGTCTGTCACTGCCAACATATAAAGAGACACAATCACTGTCAGATCCCAGCACACCTGTTCACCCCGCCCCTGCGCCGCCCCGGGAGCTCACTGCGTCACGCCTCCTCTGCAGCTGGCCAAGGACCACACCCACGCCACACATCCCCACTGCCCGACTGAGGCCGGGGCCCATCCGGCCGAACCTACTCCCCCCCCCCCCGCGAGCGAGAGAGGAAATCGGCCACGACCATCTGCGCGCCCGGCCTATGGATCACCTTGAACTTAAAGGGCTGCATGGCCAGATACCACCGAGTGATCCGGGCGTTGGCATCCTTCATGCGGTGGAGCCACTGCAGCGGGGCGTGGTCCGAGCAGAGGGTGAACGGGCGGCCCAGGAGGTAGTAGCGAAGGGAGTCGACCGCCCACCGGATCGCCAGGCACTCCTTCTCCACGGTGCTGTACCGTGACTCGCGGTCCGTGAGCTTCCGGCTGATGTAAGCGACCGGCCGGTCAACTCCCCCCACCTGCTGGGACAAAACGGCCCCCAGCCCTCTGCTCGAGGCGTCAGTCTGCAGACAGAAAGGGAGGGAGAAGTTAGGTGTGAACAGCAGCGGCTCTCCACAGAGAGCCCGTTTCACCTGCACAAACGCCGCCTGGCACCGCTCCGTCCACTGGACCAGATCTGGGGCACCCTTGCGGGTGAGATCAGTCAGGGGGCTGGTCAGGTCCGCGAACCCTGGGACGAACCGCCGGTAATAGCCGGCCAGCCCCAGAAACCGTCTCACCTCTTTTTTCGTCTTGGGACGCAGGCAGGATGCAATCGCCGCCGTCTTCTCCACTTGAGGTCGCACCTGCCCGCTCCCCAAGTGGTACCCCAAATACTGTACCTCCCTCCGTCCAACCGCACACTTCTTCGGGTTGGCCGTGAGCCCCGCCTGCCTCAGGGACTCCAGCACCGCGGCCACACACCGCACATGCCCCGCCCACGTGTCACTGTAAATGATGACGTCGTCTAGGTAGGCGGCAGCATAGGCAGCGTGGGGCCGCAGCACCCGGTCCATGAGGCGCTGAAAAGTGGCAGGGGCGCCGAACAAGCCGAACGGAAGCGTCACGAATTGGTACAACCCATACGGAGTGGAGAAGGCCGTCTTTTCCCGGGACTCTGTAGACAAGGGAATCTGCCAGTAGCCCTTGGTTAAATCCAGAGTCGTAAAAAAGCGAGCGGTGCCCAACCGGTCCAGGAGCTCGTCGACCCGGGGCATGGGATAAGCATCAAAACGTGACACCTCATTCACTCTGCGATAATCGACACAGAACCGTATAGACCCATCCTTCTTTACTACAAGGACGATGGGGCTACACCAAGCACTGTGTGATTCTTCTATTACTCCCAGCCTCAGCATTTCCTTCAATTCCCGGAAAACAATTTGCCTTCTATGTTCCGGCAGCCTGTAGGGCCGTGAACGCACCGTCACGCCAGGCCGCGTCTCAAAATGGTGCTCTATGAGAGAAGTACGGCCGGGCAAGGGGGAGAACACGTCGGCAAAGCGCTGTTGCAATGCAGCAACATCCGCCCTCTGGGCCTGTGTGAGATGGTCACTGCAATGGAGGGAGGCGGGGATGCTAGACTTTGGCGCCTCCGGCCCCAACTCATCTCTCCCTCTTACCAAGCTCACTAGAGAAGCGGTCTCCGCCTCCCTCCAGGCTTTGAGGAGGTTGAGGTGGTAAATCTGCGTGGCCCCGCCCCTGTCCGACCGTACCACTTCATAATCAACGTCCCCCACTCGCTGTGTGACCACGAAGGGTCCTTGCCACTTGGCGAGTAATTTAGAGCTGGAAGAAGGAAGTAACACAAGCACCTTATCTCCCGGTGAAAATTGCCTGAGTCTAGCCCCTCTGTCATACAGGCGTCGCTGCCGCTGCTGGGCCTGGAGCAAATTCTCCCGTGAGAGCCTCCCCAGTGTGTGCAGCTTTGCTCGCAGGTCCAGCACGTACTGAATTTCACTTTTCGCAGGGCTCGGACCTTCCTCCCAGTTTTCCTTAATCAGGTCGAGCACCCCCCGCGGCTTCCTGCCGTATAACAGCTCGAAGGGAGAAAATCCCGTGGAGGCCTGGGGCACCTCCCGCACTGCAAACAACAGAGGGTCTAACCAGCGATCCCAATTGCGTTCATCCTCGCGAATGAACTTACGAATCATGGATTTTAAAGTCTTATTCAGCCTCTCCACCAACCCATCAGTCTGAGGGTGGTAGACGCTGGTCCGAATAGATTTAATACCCAGTAATTCGTACAGTTCCCGCAATGTGCGCGACATGAACGACGTGCCCTGGTCAGTCAGTATTTCTTTCGGAATACCGACTCGGGAGATGACCTGAAACAGTGCCTGCGCCACGCTCTTCGCTGAAATGGTGCGTAGCGGCACTGCTTCCGGGTACCGCGTTGCGTAGTCCACCAGGACCAGCACAAAGCGATAGCCGCGTGCACTCCGGTGCAATGGCCCGATGAGATCCATGCCAATACGCTCAAACGGGATCTCCATCAGCGGTAATGGGCGCAACGGCGCCTTTGGCACGGCCGGCTGGTTAACCAGCTGGCATTCGGGGCACGACGCACACCAGCGGCGCACGTCGGCCCAAATGCCCGGCCAATAGAATCGGGCCATTATGCGCTCCAGAGTTTTCTCGCCACCCAAGTGCCCTGCCATGGGGTTCGAATGAGCCGCCTGGAAAATCATTTCCCGGCGGCTTTGCGGCACCAATAACTGTGTGCGGATTTCATTAGTGTGAGTGTCACGGCTCACTCTATAAAGCCGATCGTTCCGCAATTGGAAATGAGGGTACGTTCGCGCAGCGTCGGGGCGCACCGAGCGACCATCAATATCCATCACTTGGTCATAGGCTGAGCGTAGGGTGTCGTCCCGAGACTGCTCTAGTGGAAAATCTTCCGTGGGGTACACAACGGGAGGCGGCGGGGCTTCCGTGGAAGTCCCCGCCTCCTCCTCCCCCCCAGAGTCAGCGTCGGTCGACCCCGCGTCACCGCCGAGCGCCGCGCAAACGTCACACGAATTTACAGACCGCGATCGCATCCCCGCGTACTGCCCCAGTAAGCTGTGGAACCCCGGCCAATTCGTACCCAAAATAAGGGGATGCGACAGGCGCGGGCTAACCGCCGCCTTCACTCTATGCGTTTTGCCCCTGAATTTCAGCAACAGTGACACTACTGGGTACTTGTGAATATCCCCGTGCACACATTTAACCTCCACCCAGTCAGCCTCCAACAATGCCCCGGGGCGAACCAAACTTTGGTGGACCAGAGTCTGCGTGCAGCCCGTGTCCACCAAAGCATGGCGAATACCCCCTTGACACCTTACCGGCACGCGGTACGTCACTCCTGGACCGGGGGCGGGCGCTGGAGCGCCGGCAACGCGGAACACCTGCCCCACCTCCATGAGCGGACAGTCTCGGCGCAGGTGCCCCGGCCGCCCACACTTCCAACAGTCCGGCCCCGGCGTCTGTGCGGCTCCCCGTGGCTCCGGGGCAACCTCGGCGGCCGCCGGGGTTCCGGCGGGAAGCAGCGGCCGGAACGGGTTCCTGGGGCTCCACCCTGCTGCCTGCTCCGTTCCCGCAGGGCCGCCGCCTCTCCTCTGCGACGCCGCCGCCGGTGGCCTGGGCGGCGGAACACGGGCGCCCCGCCGCGGCTCCTCACGGCCCGGTACCGGGTCGGCCGCCAGATGGTCCTCTGCCAGCGTCACCACCGCCGTCAAATCCGCCGGGCGGTGGCAGCGAACCCAACGAGCCGTCGCCTCGGGCAGGCCTCCCACGAACTGCTCGAGGACGACCATGGTCAGCATCCGCGTCTCCCCAGCCGAGGGGCCCGGTCGCAGCCACCTCGCTGCCGCATCCTCCAGCTGCCGAGCCCAGGCAAACGGCCGCTCCCCCCCGACATCCTGCTGGCCCGGAACTGACGGCGGTAATCCTCCGGGGAGAGCCCCAAACGATCCAGCACCGCCCGGCACACGTCCTCGAACACCCCCCGCGAGCCGGGGGGCAGGCTCAGCGCCGCCGTCTGGGCCTCACCCGACAGAAGCGGCAGCAGCCGGGCGGCCCACTCCTCCTCCGGCCACCGACAGGCCACCGCCGTGGCCTGGAAAGCCTCGATGAAAACCAGCGGGTCCTCCCCATCCCGCATCCGGTGCAACGTCACCGACAGCGGAGGGGCGGGAGCCGGCGCGGCCGCATTCCCCAGCAGCTGCCCCAGAGCCGCGGTCTGCTGCTCCGATTGCAGGCGAAGCAACGCCAACTGTTGGTCCTGCGTGGCCGCCTGACGAGCCGCCATCGCCGCCATGTCCACCATCATCTGGCCCAAGATCTGCAGCGGCTGGGCGGGCGGTGGGGCGGGCGGCGGCGCCGCCGGGGGAGCAGGGGGAGCCGGCAGGGGACCGGACATCACGCGTGGGTTTCGGCACCAGTGTAACGGTGGACCCAAGAAATACCAGCCGGAGCGACTTTGACAATGCAGAACTTTTTATTAAACTCGGGGTTGTACGTGGACACATATACTCCGCGCTCTCTTTCTCTGCTGTCACCTCCGTCTCCGTCTGTCACTGCCAACATATAAAGAGACACAATCACTGTCAGATCCCAGCACACCTGTTCACCCCGCCCCTGCGCCGCCCCGGGAGCTCACTGCGTCACGCCTCCTCTGCAGCTGGCCAAGGACCACACCCACGCCACAGCCATGTTCCTCAAGGTTCTTGAGTTCTGCGGAAACAGCATCACGGACTGACAGGGGTAAGCGTCGAAGTTTCTGCTGTATTGGCTTCACTTCAGGTCGCACCTTCACTTTATGTACAAAGTCCTTTGCACATCCGAATGCAACTGGAGACTCACATTCCTGTTTACATTGAGTGGGCAGAGCCGAGGTTTGCTGGAGTGCAGCACAGACCTTGGGACTGTCAAGAACTAATTGTCCCCCTTTTATGTGTAGCTGGAGGGCAGTCACCAAGTCCATTCCCAGTATGGGTGTTCCTGTTCTCACAATGTAGAGATCTGTGGAGGCACTCTTGCCATTGTAAGTAATGTCAGCTCTAAGACACCCTAATACATCCAGTTTCTCTTTTGAATATGTAATAAGCTGAACAGCTGGATTACTTAACTTAACTGAGCCAAAATTTGTGCTGTAAACATGTTCAGGCAGTATGGAAACACCAGACCCTGTGTCTACTAGTAGCTTAACAGTGCATGCCTGTGCAGTATTTGGTACAGTGACTGCAACAGTGCACATCAATTTAGCCGGATCACCACTGACACAATTGTCAACAGTTAAAACACACATTTCAGGAACAGTCACTTCATTAACAAGCTTATGAGAAGATTTACACACTCTCGAAAAATGTCCGATTTTCCCACAAGTATTACATTTGCAGTCTTTTGCGGGGCAGGATTTATCATTGGCTTTGTGATCAGCTGAACCACAACGGTAGCACGTCGGAGCTGTATCCGTTTTTTTAGCTGCTTTGTATTTTGGCTTGCGCATCTTCTTTTGTACTTGAACAGCGGCAACAGGCTTTGTTTCACCGACAGCAATGGCCTTTGCATCAGCTATTGCAGCCTCTGTACGCCTAGCAATTTCCAAAGCTCGATCGAGCGTCAAATCCTCCTCCATTAGCAGTCTTTCACGTATACGAGCATTATTTGTCTTCTCTACAAGTTGATCCCGCAACATTTCATTCTCCATAGCCCCGAACTTACATTGTTTCACGAGCTCACGCAGTGCTGCAACGTAGTGATCTGTAGACTCACCGACAGCTTGGGCTCGTTGCCTGAAACGGTATCTCTCGGCGACAACATTGACTTTAGGATGAAAGTACGTTTCCAAAGCCTTTACGGATCCCTCGTAATCATCCGTAGCGAGTGGTAAGGCGCTGTAGATTCGTTGTCCCTCCGTTCCCAAGCAGTGAATGAGCAGGGCCCTCTTCCTCTCCGTAGCAAAGTCATTACCCCCGATCGCCAGCAAGTAGTTATCGAACAACTTTTTCCACGCAGCAAATGGAATTTTCGGTTCGCCCGGGCAATCCAGGAACACAGCCGGGGGTTGCAAAGAGAGCAGAGCCATAACTTAATCACCACTACTCTCGTCGCCACTTGTTGTGTGGTGTTAGTTCAGCAAGTATTACACACACACGCAGGTAGGAACAGAGGATTACCGGAGTTGACTCCTTTCTTTATTTTTCTTTTTTTCTTCTTCAAAACCACAACCAGAACAACATACTCACTAGCGCCCTCTAGCGCTTCTGGTAAATGCATCTACAGAACAAATGCAATAGTATGTGTGAACACAACAGGGCCTTATTACTCCTAATTGTCACCAAGATTCTGTTTTGGCAGTCACAAACACAAACAGCCCCGCTGATTGACTTTGACTGAAATAATTTGTTTGGGGGTCATTCCCACTTCCATTAGGTTCGCTTAATGAACCTTTATCTCTCTGACCTGGTTCAGCCTTTGCCGCGTTGCTCAATTTGCTTGTTTGTCTTGTGGCTGTATTTGACCATACAGGGCCTTATTTTGTGACTAGCAATCTGTCAACAATGGGACTTCAATTTTTTTTTCATTAGGAGACCACCAAACCAAACCTCATTAGGAAAGAGTCACGCAGAACCCATAAACTGCCCATAAAGAACTGGGGTTCAGCTAAATTACTGAGACCCATGGAGAGAGAGGGGGGGAAAGGAGAATAAACAGGAGAATAGTGGTGGTGGTGGTGGTGTGTGTGTGGGGTGGGGTGGGGGGGGGGGGGGGGGGGGGTTAAGTTTTAAAATAGATTAAAGTCCAAAACTGTAAATTCCCATCAGTTGATAAACTTCATAAACATTCTTAAATAAAATAAGATTTCTTTTGTAGCTTTAAATATAATCACTAAGGTAGGGTTTTTTTGTTTTTTAATTGAATAAATGAAAATAAAATAAATGATCACAGATGTCAAAATACCTGTGAGACTTTACATGGTAGAAAATCTGAGAAAATTTGGCCATGTGGCTAAAACAAAACTCCGCTCTCACATTAGCCTTACCCGTAACCCTAAACCAGCAATGTCAGACATAGAGCCTCTGGGCTAAACTGGTTTCAAGGTTCAAGGTTCAAGGTTCAAGGTTCTTTATTTGTCACATGCATAGTTATACAAGTATATAACACACAGTGAAATGTAGTCTGACACGCTCCTCGACATGTGCAAAAATTGGGGGGGGGGTGTAGAGGAAGAACATTATATATATATATATATATATACATACATATAGTATATACACTGGGTGAATGTGCAGTAGTAGCAGCTAGCAGGTGAATTCTGTACATTAATATGGATAGACATCTGACTATTTTACAGGATAGACAATATAAACATATTTCAAATTAAAGGAATTGAAATGTACATTGTGCCTTGGTTTAGAGTGTCTGGAAGAGTCCTGTCTCAGTCAATTATAGATGATGTGAGAGGGCGGGTGTGTGTGTTTAGGGCACGGATGGCTTGGGGATAGAAGCTCCTCTTGAGTCTCTCTGTCCTTGCCCGGAAGATGCGGAACCTTCTACCAGATTGCAGAAGTTGGAACAGTTTGTTGCCAGGATGGGACGGGTCCTTCAGTATCTGCGCTGCTCTAGTCCGGCATCTCCTGGTGTAGGTGTCCTGAAGCGGGGGGAGAGCAATCCTGCAGCAGCGTTCTGCTGTACGGATCACTCTCTGGAGAGCTTTTTGGTCCTTCACACAGCTGTTCCCAAACCACGATGTCATGTTCTGTGTGAGGATGCTCTCCACAGCGCCTGTATAGAAAATCCTGAGGATCTTTGGAGAGACCCTGAACTTCCTCAGTTGTCGTAGGTGATACAGGCGCTGCCTAGCCTTTTTGGTCTGGACCTGAATGTGGGCAGCCCATGTCAGGTCTGAGGAGATGTGAACACCAAGATACTTGAAGGACTGCACCCTCTCCACTGGAGCTCCATTGATGATAATGGGCTTGTAGTCTCTGTGCTGACCCCTTCTGAAGTCCACCACCAGCTCCTTGGTCTTGCTGACGTTCAGCTGGAGGTGGTTGTCCTGGCACCACGATGCCAGATTCTTCACTTCATCCATGTAGGCCTCCTCATCGTTGTTGGAGATGGCACCCAACACCACTGTGTCGTCAGCAAACTTCACAATGGTGTTGGAGCCGTGGGTGGCCACACAGTCTGAAGTGTAGAGGGAGTAGAGCAGTGGCGAGAGGACACATCCCTGAGGTGCTCCTGTGTTGATGGTGATGCTGTTGGAGAAGCACCTGCCCACCCTCACCACCTGAGTTCTGCCAGTGAGGAAGTCCAACACCCATGCACACAGACGGCTGTTAAGACCCAGATCCCTCAGCTTTGTGAACAGTCTGCAGGGCACTATTGTGTTAAACGCTGAACTGTAATCAACAAACAGCATTCGCTGTTTCAATTCAGCCCAACCATTATGGAATCTTGTTTCCACCAAGACAAAAAAGAACGAAAAGGAAAAAAATGTCATTCATAAGTCACGATTTCTGACTATCATCTTCCAAATTTAGGTTGTATATGTCAAAATTTCTGGGGTCAAAAACAAAGGAATGTCCTTGATCATATAGTTTGAACCAAGACTTACAAATTTAAGTACAATAATGGCAACATTTAACAATTTGACTCCAACAGTCTATCTTCTGTGGACAATCAGTCCACTGGACAAAGACATTTGTGCACATGTGACAAAGGAAACTGTGGGCTGCTGAAGATTGAAAGGCAGAACTCTCACTTCTTCTTTTCCTCTTTTCTTCAACAGCTGTTTCTCGGTAAGCTTTAAACTTGAGGCTGCCAGCCTTTTCTGTTTCCTTTCTTACTAGTCACCTTTTTCAAACAGAGTATTAGCAGTCTCCAGCTCTCCAGCTTATGACATGCCTCACCCTTTGGAACTACAGTTTCACTTCACTTCAGTTCGGAAGATTTACTTTCTTTATGCCTCACTGAAGACGTACTTCTGCAGTTATTGCTCTTATAGTGTGTAGACATTGTTGGTGAAATTGCATATATGCATTTCTGTTTCATATTGAAACATGATGACTACAATTGCTCGGTATGCTTTTATGCTTGTGGATGTGTACAAAGAGTCTTGTCACACTCTTCTAGCAAGGCATCCAAAGAAGTTGTTGGATTCAAATTTATTGGTGACTGTGATTAGACATTACATTGGACAATCCACTCAGACAGCTTGGCACCATCAACAGCGTTGTGTTTTACAGGATGGCACTGATATAAGACTTATTTCTTCTTCTTGGTGATCCAAAAGGCTTTCGCTGTCTTGGCAAAGCAGCTGATATGTATTGTAGTTCCTCGTCTGTATTAGGGTTAAGGGCGCAGTCATCAGCAGACATGAGCTCCAAGACCAGCTGGTCTAGCTGCACAGCTGAAGGTACAGGTACAGGTCTCAACTGAGGTGTCATGGAGTACCATACTGAGTAAGATGGGGTTTAATGTTGAGTGAGTATACACATTCCACTATTGGACATGGGAAGCTGCCTGACAGAGAGCCAGGTACTTTGACCTGTCCCAAATGATGTTCATGGACCTTGCGAGCAATGTCACCTTCACTCATCTTTCGCAAGGTCACACATAAATACATGTATACATCACCCAATGATATAAAAGACCAGAATAGCTAAAACAGAATAAAAGCAGTGTCAACGAGATTCAAAAGCCTTTGAAAACAGGTAGGTCATCAGATTTGATTTGAAGATTTCCAGAGAGGAAGAGGATTTTATAAAAGAGGGAAGACTGTTCCAGAGTTTAGGAGTGGTGCCTGTCACCTCAGGATTTTGACTGGGAGCGTGGAACCAGTAAAAGCATCTGACTGGAGGAACCCAGAGTTCGAGTGGGTTGGTGCAGGCTAAGGAGATCTGAAATGTAACCTGGAGCTAAGCCAGGAGGCTTTAAAAACAAAAAGATAAAACCTTGAAATGAATTCTGTATTTACCTGGCAGCCAGTGTAAAGATGCGAGTATCAGAGTAATACTTTCTCTCTTTCTGGTACCCGTCAGGAGCCCTGAGGCTGCATTTTGAATAAGTTGCAGGTGGGACAGGCTCGAGTGACAGATGCCTCAATAGAGAGAGTTACAGAAAAATTAAGGCATGGGTAACGGTTTCCAGATCTTTAGATGACAAGATAGTTTTGAGTTTAGAAATGCTCCTGAACTGGGAAAAACTGCCACGAACAACTGAGTTTATTTGTTTGTCCAGCTTGAGGGTAGAATCGAAAATGAAACCAAGATTTTTAACATGGGGGTGTACATTAGCTGATAGTGGGCCCAAGTAATTGCTTATGAGACTAACAAAGTCTTGGTTGCCAAAAAGTTATAATATCAGTTTTGTCATCGTTTAGTTTGAGAAAGTTCAATGACATCCAGCAAGACAATCTGAAGCTTTCTGCAATGTACCATCAGCACCTGGTTTAGAGAGAGAAAGAACTGGGTATCATCTGCATAAGAATGATAGGAAATTTGGTATTTCTGAAAAATAGAGCCCAATGAGGGCATGTATAGAGCCAAAATAGAGCCTTGAGGTATTCCACAAGCAAGTGTAGGAGGTGAAGAGTATTTGTTACCCAGCATCACGGAGTATGTTCTGCTCTCTAAGAGTTAAACCATTTTACAGCAGAACCTTGAATACCAACACATGTCTTCAAATGGTTTAATAGGATTGTGTGGTCAACAGTGTCAAATGCTGCACTCAGGTCTAAAACAATTAAAACTGTACTTTTTCCAGAGTCAGTAGCAAAAAGCACATCATTCAACCCCTTAAGTAGAGCAGACTCTGTGCTATGGAAGGCTCTAAAACCAGACTGATATTTATCCAGAATACTATGTGTATCTAAGAATGAGGGCAACTGGTGGAGGACAACTTTCTTGAGAACCTCAGACAAAAATGGCAGCTTGGAGATTGGTCTAAAATTGCTAAGAACTGACGGATCCAAACCAGCCGCTTCAACAGCTTGTTTAGAAGAACGCGGAACAATTCCATTTGAGATGCTGCCATTAACAATAGCGAGGATGTTAGGGCTGTTTGTCTGCAGCACATCTCTGAGAAATGGCGTAGGTAACACATCCAAGGGACAAGTAGTTGGTTTCATGTGCATTATTATATCAGTAAGATGGGATAATGAGATTGGTTTAAATTAAGTAAGAAAGGAAGAGCATGTAAGTGGTTCAGAAGGGTCTTGGGATGGGAGCCGGATATGTGCCCTGATATTAGCCATTTTTTCAGTAAAGAACCTTTGAAAATACTCACAAGTGTGTGAGGCAGTCTCAGATATAGCTGTAGTGGTGGGATGCAGAGTTGACTGTTGAATAGGACTTCAGGTTTACCAGAATTCTTTGTAAAAATCTTAAGGGAAATAATTTGCTCTTTCTACCTTGACATGGAGCTTAGCTTTCTTCCATTTTTGTTCTGTTTTCCTGCATTCCTGTCTGACGGCACAAGTGACATTATTTAACCAAGGCTGACTTTTACATTTTTGTTGTCTACATTTTAGAGGAGCAATTGAGTCCATAGTGTTGGTACAAGCCAAACTAAAGCATGCAAGTGGTTCATCAGGGTTACTTTCATTAAAGAGAGAGCAAAATTGGGGAGCAGTTTCAGATGTTATGGGGGTATTTTGAATAGTGCATTCCGTCATCCGCTTAAAGGTCCAAACCTTTGGTATGGCTACAAAGAACATTGCATAGTCCAATAGTAAAGCCAAGCAATGGTAGGCATATCAAGCATATGGTTAAAAGGGGAATCATAGTTTATCCATTTGTTCACACAGCCATGTAAGCCAGCATGCCACGATTACAACCCAGTGCCAGAAAAGTAGCTGCGATTACCTACCTGGTACTGTACATACTGTGGGCAACTTGAGAAGGCAGATGCTCGAGTGCATTAACCAGCCAAACAGTAGTACGTGGAGAAGGCCAGCAAGGGCTGCTAGGCTATGAGTAATTGATAACTTGTATAGGCTGGTTAGAATCAGAATCAGAATACTTTATCAATCCCGAAGGAAATTAAGGTTACAGCAGGCAGCACGCTAATGGCGCATGCGCACTTACAAAGGAACCTTCTGACCAACTTTACACAAACATCACATTGGGGAGACATGTCAGAAAGGTAGGCTGATAGG
Organism: Aulonocara stuartgranti; assembly: GCF_965226115.1. NCBI lineage: Eukaryota > Metazoa > Chordata > Actinopteri > Cichliformes > Cichlidae > Aulonocara > Aulonocara stuartgranti. Next base: position 5,764,592 of record NC_138951.1, on the reverse strand, counting down.
AAAAAAAACAACGAAAATACATAACATGAGGTAAGAGGAGGAGAAAAAAACTCCACTCAGACTGAGCTCCTAGTGGGAGAACAGTTTGATAACAGAAAAAACACCTCAGCACAAAAAGCACATGACTATCAATACACCATAGAAACACAAGACAAGCAACAGGGGCGGGTAAAGGGTAAGAGAGAGCCGGTGTAGACAGCACATCCGGTCCTGCAGCATGTCTGCGCTGGTCCAGTTGACTGCCATCTTCCCCGGTAGGGCACAAGCATTGAAGGAGTTTGGAAAGGGAGGGGGGGGGTCAGTGTGTGCACATCAGTGTATGTGTGTGTGTGTGTGTGTGTGTGTGTGTGTGTCCAGAGTTCAGCTGAGACAGTGTCCTTCGCCCCAACAGGCTAAGTAAACAGTCTTCCAGCCAACCCAGGTGGCCTTGCGTGGGATGGGAAGAACAGCCATAACACAGTCGTTATCAGGGAGTGATTGTTCGGCTCCAGCCTTGATGGGGGTCCACAATTTTGATATTGATTTTGTAAATTTCCATGCGAGCAGCCCAGGAGAATTTTCAGGCTGCTCTTTAACACTCTGATGCTGGTCTCTCAATCTCCCGTTGGAGAGCCGCGAGCCTCCCCATGATGGCATCAAACTTCTGTTCCATGGTGTTATCATTCTTTTGATTCTGAGACCTCACAACTGCAGTGATCCGTTCCACGATGTGTTCCAACTGTCGCTCAAGGGTCTCATTCTGAGCAGGCCTCTGTCTGATGTATCCCCCCATACGCTCAATGGTGTTATTTTGAGCCTTCACAGCAGCTGTAAGCGTCTCCAAGGTGTTAACCATATTACGTTCGTTGTGAGAGGTCGCGCCTCGTCCCATCGCTTCGATTCCAGCGGGCAGCCTTGGGGGGGTTTGAACAGCCGGTTCCACTCTCTTATTTCTCCGATAAACCAGGGCTAAGCCAACTCCGATCAACAAGAACCCTGTTATCACGGTTCCGAATAGATAGATATCTTCAGCGTCCTCGATCGACAGTCCCGCCAGGCACATGACCCTCCAGTTCTGCCACCCGTCCATCGTGTAACCGGCAGGGAAAGTCCCTCCAGGGCACTCGGGCTCTCCCAAGCCCTGACTTCTCGTTGAGAAAAGGGTGTCAATAGCATTCAGAGACCAGTTGATCAAATCCATAATTCTCTTTAGGTTTTAGAGAACGACAGTGAGAGAGTGTTCCAGGGAAAGTAATGCACACGAGACAAGACAAGGACATAGAGGCTAAGCAGGGAAGATAAGGGTAAGGAGGTACCCAGGAGAGTCACAGGTAAAATGATAAAATCCAGGTTTACCAGGATCAAATCAAAGGGAAACAGTAAAATCAAATACTTTAGTGTAAAAATAAAACTGAACTAAGCAAACGAACACACACGGAGAGCAGCGGCAGAAAGTCACGCCAGTGTATGCTCACTGGGAAGCACAACACGAGATTTAAGCATTTAGCACCAAATCCCAACAGCAGTCACTTCAAAGTGCTTACATTGTAAGGTAAGGACCCTTTAATTATATAGAGAAACCCCAACAATCAGACAATGAGCAAGCACTTGGCAACAGTGGCAAGGAAAAACTTCCTTTTAACAGGAGGAAACCTCCAACATAATCAGGGGCAGGGAGGGGCAGCCATTTGTCATGACTGGCTGGGGGTGAGACATAATGAGAAAGTGACTGATAGACTATGAGTAATTGATAACGTGTACATTCTGCATTTTTATTAGATTTACTTCTGCATCAGCTGTATTGCCTTTAGCCTTCATTATTTTTAACTCCTATTTACAGTTCAAATTTGCTTGTCTCATGAGAAATATACTCATCTAGATCTACACTCAAAAAAATTAAATTGGGTGGTTGTTACATTTACAAGAGTCTGCCTTGCAATTTGAACAAAATAATTCAATGCTTCTGTGGTGAATTTAACTAAATCATGTGGTGTCTGCATGAAATTCAACAACTTATTCTTGTTGAGATGACATGATACAATATAGTAAGAGTAGTTAGTTCCCTGGACTCGCGAAATTTCACAAGATCACATGTATGCTATTGGTGGTTTAACCTGTTAAGGACGAAAATATAAAGAAAATTCTGTATCAAGCCTTGTAATCATATCTTTCCTACTTTAGCACTGTTACCTCAGTCTGAATCCAGCATCAGGCTGGGGCCTGTCACAGTATTTGTTTCCATTCTGAGTTTAATTATATTTGACAATTGTTGTTCCTGGTTTGATTATCTTTCGTTTATGCTTAGTCATCTCAGTCCTTCCTTCCTTCCTTCCTTCCTTCCCAGTAATACTCAAGTGGGGGTTCTGGGGGTTTAGTTCCTGTGCCCCTCATTTTTAGTGTAGATTTAGTTTAGCCTTCATGTTTATTATCTTGTTCCCCACTGTTAGTATCAAGTCCGTGCCTTTGTGTTTGTCGTGTGTTTCCTGTTTTATTTTGATAGTCCTTGTCTTGTACCGCGACAGTGCATCTAGTTTTGCTTTCCCTCGTCTCTTTGTATCTGATTATTCAAGTTTTCCTGTTTTTGTTTTGTAGTGTTCAAGTGTTTTACAGCAAAATAAAGCTGCCTTTTTGAGTTCATCCCTGTGCACTCAGAGTTCTGCATTTGGGTCCTTCCTCCTGCCTTCCACAGTGTGACATGACAGAGCGTTTCTGTGTCCCCGTGTTTGAGTGGGTTCTCTCTGGGTATTCTGGCTTCCTCCCACAGTCCAAAGACATGCAGTTAGTAAGGTTAGTTTAAAAGGTGATTCTAAATGACCTAAATTAGTGTACCCTGTCTCTTGCCCTATGACATCTGGGATAGAATCTGGAGCTAATACCACCTGCTATATGTAAAAACTCCCACCAAGTTTACATCAAACAATAAAAAAACTCTTAGTGATCACACAATAACTTCACACTGGACCCCTGGGCGATGAAAAAGTGATTAAACCCAAACTTACTGGTAGTTCAACTTTTTACTCAATATGGAAGTTGTTATTTTCTTTTGTTATCCGTATGGTAAACTTTCAAATCATCTTGTACAAAGATAAAACAGTCCAGGGCCAGAAATGAAGTTTGCTGAAAGAGAGCCACTTCTAATTGTAATTTATAAGACTGAATATTTTACATCAAAAAAATTCTAAATGCAAAGACAGAAGATCAGTATAAACATTAGGAGAAAGCTGGCTGAAAGGCCTTTGAATTACAAAAGCAGGACACATGACACCATATAAGGAAAGGCCTAAAATTTCGGATGAAAGAGGAAAGAGTACATAACAAAAGGGTCAGCTTTGAGTTCAGCTCTCCCCTCAAGTTTAAGGGCCATGGAATGATCGACTTTCGCATTTCACCCACATGGATTATTATTTTTACAGCCTTTAAGTCTCTTTTAGGATTAAGCAAATTTCAACACCTAAACACATGGTTCAGTAAGCATATTTAAACAGTTACATTGCAAAAGGTACACAAACAAGTTAAGCTGCTGTTAAAATTAAATGGGTAATTTAAATTCTGTGTCAACTGAGACCTGTAGGTCAATATTAATATAATTTAATAAGGTGCATAAAGCTGTTAATCCAGCTGTAATCAGCATGAATTAAAACAAGCAAGTATACCCCCCACCCCAAAAGAAAATGCTTCCAAGTGCCGTATAACAAATCCCATCATTATAAAGTGGTAATTGGTTCCGTGATCATCAAAAAAACAAAAAAAACAAAACGAAAGTAGACATACTTCAAAAACAATTTAAAAGAGTAATGACACAACGATTTGTACTTAAATGGGGCGATCTTGGCTCAAGAGTTGGGAGTTCGCCTTGTAATCGAACTCGCCTTGTAATCGGAAGGATGCCAGTTCGAGCCCCGGCTCGGACAGTCTCGGTCGTTGTGTCCTTGGGCAAGACACTTCACCCGTTGCCTACTGGTGGTGGTCAGAGGGCCCAGTGGCGCCAGTGTCCGGCAGCCTCGCCTCTGTCAGTGCGCCCCAAGGTGGCTGTGGCTACAATGTAGCTTGCCATCACCAGTGTGTGAATGTGTGCGTGAATGGGTGGATGACTGGATGTGTAAAGCGCTTTGGGGTCCTTAGGGACTAGTAAAGCGCTATACAAATACAGGCCATTTAAATTATCTGAGTTTTATTGAGAAAACCAGATTTTTAACAAAAATCTTTATTAAAAAGTTTTAAATGCACGAGTATGGCATGGTATACAGAGTTTTTCCAATGTAAGAGTAGCACGTAAAATGCAACAAAAGAGAGAAAACAAGGTGTCACAGCCAGTGATTATATGAAGGAATGTAAATAAGAAAATAAGATCCTGGAGGTTAGAATGAAGGATGCCTGCGACACCAAGAACCTCCAACAACCTCCAATAAGGGTTCCAGTGCTTGAATGATTTGGCAGGAAATCTGTCTGATATTTAAACACGGCAAAAGGTTTATCACAACCAACCATACTTTTAGCACTCTAGCCTTAACCCTGACTTACTTTTTCATGTGAAGAACACATGAAAGACTGTTTTAGTTTAAATTCTTTGAATATTATAGTAATCCGGTTAGACATTACCGATTAATTCCCATTTGCACTTGTCAACACACTCGGAGCAGACAAAATCCCAGACCAAATGAATGAGTGGCTGCAGGGGCAGCTCATGCTAATTCATTTTTATTTATCTTTTTATTGTGTTAACCATCTGTGCACAAAATCCCAAGTAGTTTCATGTCACTATAGAGTGTGTGTGTGTGTGTGTGTGTGTGTGTGTGTGTGTGTGTGTGTGTGTGTGTGTGTATTGTGGTACATGTGTGAGAGACAGTAGCAGAATGAGGTGATTAAGGGCATCAGTGAGGTAGGGTTCTTGCCAGCCACCCAAGCACTATCAATTGCATCCAAAGTGAATGAGAAATTAAAATCTGTGTCCGGTGTCCAAACTGATTTTCCTGGAATCATAAAAATGGCAAAGCTAAAACCCATAAACAAACTTCAAGCACAGATTTAGAAAATTGGTTAAAGGGAAGCTGTTGCTCTGTAAATTAACATTTTTATTCAGATTTGATCTGAAACACTGTACTGCAAACATGCAAAAGCCAAAAATGGAATTAATATTAATAGGGTTTGATACATGGTTTTCTTTTCAGTCACAAAAAAGCCAAAAATCAAATCACTAATCATTACTGGGAATGAAATTTTACAGTCATTAGACTGTGGAGACATTTTGAAAACTAACTAATTTTCCCTTCAGTGCTTTAGGCATTCAGGTCAGATTGTGTCTATTGCCTCGTACAGCTTTTACACAGGCTACGTATTTGCTATCAGCACAAAAGTATTTTCATGTTTTGCTTATTGAGTCTTTCCTGCGTGGACACTGAGCCTAACCTTAGATGACTCAAGATTTACGAAAGAATAGAGTTCTCGGTTGCCAATAGAACACACTGTGTGCATTCCTATAAAACCTTGTCGTTTATCTTATCTACCAGAATTATCAAATTTTGATAAATCGTTGACCCTTTAATAGAATTTTATATAATTAATGTTATGCTTTTCCTAATATAAAGTATGTTATTTTTTACATGGCAACTTGATTCCTTAGATGAATGGACTATGGGTATAATAAGGGTAGAACCCTCATTACATCAAGCATTGTTTCATTAAAATGCTAACATGATAGATTCCACACCAGAAGATGGGTACAATGTGGTTATAAAGGGATGAATGTGGTCAGCAACAATACTCAGGCAGGCTGCAGCAATGACACAAGATATATTTCTTACTAAGGAACCTAAATAGGTCCCCCATACCATTACACCACCAGCAGCAGCCTGACCATTTGTTACAAGGCAGGATGAATCCATGCTTTCATGTTGTTTGTGCCAAATTCTAAGCCTACCATCAGAATGTTTTAGCAAAAATTGAGACTCATCGGACAAGACAAGATTTTTTGCATATTTCACTGTGCAATTCTGTTGAGCCTGTGTGACTTATAGCCTCAGTTTCCTTTTCTTGGCTGACAGAAGACAGCGTGCTCTTCTGTTACTGTAGCCCATCTTCTTCAAGGTTCAACATGCTTTTATTTAGAGATGCTCTTCTGCTTATCTTGGTTGTAACGAGTTATTTGAGTTATTTGCAACTGTTATTTGAGTTACAGTTAACTTCCGTTTGGCTAAAAGCAGTCTGGACATTCTCCTCTGAACTCTGGATGAAAACATCTTGTTGATGCCAAAGAGGTAGGTGTTTTTTCTTTGGACCATTCTGTGAAAACCTTATAGATGGTTGTGGGGAAAATCCCAGCAGACCAAGTTTCTGAATTGCTCAAGCTAACCACAAACAACCATGTCTCATTTAAAGCGCCTTAAATCAACTTTCTTTCCCATTCTGATACTCAGTTTTAACCTCAATTGGTCGTCTGCACCATGTCTATGTGCCTAAATGCATTGAATTACCTGATCAGAATCAGCATATTTCATTAATCCCTACAGATAATTGTGATAATAAGCAACTGAACAGGTGTACCTAATGAAGTGGCAGGTGCGTGTATGAGTAATTTTAATGAGATATGATAACTATATAGCAAATTGATCGCGTCATTGAAAGACCCCATCAATTTTTGAGTCACTGTTTTACTACAATAACAAATCACAATTGCACCTTTATTAATTTGTGGTATTTTGTATGTTTCAGACTCAGTGGTCGTGTCCACTATGTAATTGATAGTGCCATATATTTGCAGTCCACCATTTTAATTATTAAGGCTCAGATTGAGTCATTTCTTTTATGTTGTTCAAATATTACTAGAAACACTGGCCTGGACACTTTCTGCTTAGGATGCATAGGGAGACATCCAAAAGAAGGATGTTACCATAAAACTGCATGTCTCAAAGTCAAGTTTATCTTTGGGCTTCTTTTCAGAAAATAAAGCAAGGCCTTAACCTTAGATTTATGCTTTAAAGGAAAAACTCAGGGCCACTTTGTAATTGAACTGAACAAGAGAGGGATTTTGGGCTCAGCGGAAATGTGTCGAAATTATTTTTAAATGCTAATATCAACACAATCACCACATTCTTCTTCAGTTCCAGAAGAGGGCAGTCACCAGCTAATACAATACATTGTCATGCCCTTGACCTTGAAATAATGGTTGGTTGATTAATAATAGAATCAAAAGCTGACACAGCCTTGAAGTTGATATATATTAATGAGCAAACAATATGTAACTACAAAAAGTACAAGTATTCTTGAGCATTTTTTAAAATTCAGTGAAAGCAGTTTTTCATTACTGATGCAACTGTTTTCCAGTTACAGTTGTTTGTGTGCTTTTCAGGGTCAGTTCAGGTGAATTGTTGACATGCTCTGGTGACACTGCTTAAAAGCCACATCAATAAAGGACATCACCATCAACAGAGGAATTAACACTGGGGTCATGTCCCCTCTGTTGGCTCAAAGAGTCCTTTTTGGGTCCAAGAAATCTGGTCGTTCTGTGGGGAAAGACCTGCACAGAGAGAGTATGGGAGGCAGCAGAGGTCTGGATACCAGTACAACAGTCCACATGAGCAAGTCCACATTTCTCTACCTACAGAACAAAATTGAAAATTAATCTTGTTTAAATGACAATGTAAAATCAAATAACTGAGAAAATGTCTGAATATAAAAGTGAATTTATGTACAGATATTATGTAGAATCTAAGCTTTATAGATTTTTATATAAAGGATTCTCCATGAAGTGAAACCAAGTGGTTTAACAAACTTTGGGACCCCAGCCAAAGAGGAAGGAAAGAAGGCGAGGCGGGGATAAGACGAGAAAAGAAAGGGCAGAAGAGGACAGGACGAGAAAAGAAAGTAAGGGAGGATGTGACGGGGAGTAAATGGGAGCGCAGAGGAGAGGTGAGAAAAGAACAGTGAATAAGAAAAAAGGAATGGAAAAGCAAAGCCGTGTTTTCTCTGTGGATTCATTTATTGTTACAGCCGAGTAATTTTGTGGTGTATTCACACACTATCTGGCATCCTCCCCCTTAGAAATGACCATTATGTAACATCAACACAAGCACCTAAATTATGCTGTTAATTAGTTGCTGTAGGCACAGTAACACAATACTAAAGCTTCAGTCATTTGAAGGAACACTACATAACATCTGCTGCACATTCACAATAGCAGCCCCTGTGGCCAGAAGCAAGTTTTCCTGAGGACTAGAAATTCAGGCTTTTCACTTGCCTAAATTCAATGGAAGTGGAATCCTGACCACATTTGGCAACATACAAAAAACTAAACTTAAGGTAAAGTAACAGTAAATTTATTGAGGTATCTATCTAGGAATGAATTCACTTTTAAAATGGGAGTACTTTGTTGACCATCAAAATATTTGGACCTTTCTTAGATATCAAGAAAATGCAGCAGCTAACCCTAACCCCTGACCCCGAGCCTGGTTCTGACTCCCTAAGGTCTTTTCCTTCCCACTGTCACAAAGTGCTTGCTCGTAGGTGGTCATCTGACTTTTGAGGTTTTCTCTGTCTCACTAATAGCTAAAAGCCAATTGGGGATTTACTCTTCATTTCTTTTTTTTGAACCCTCGTGACTTCCTCTGACCATATGGTCTTATAAACTCTACTCACCCATGCCATGATAACCATACTGAAATTTTCCTTATTTCATGACTGACAGAACAGACATTACTGAGCAAGTCTATCAGAGGTATTATCACAAAGACATGGCCAATTTAGAAAATGCTAGTTAACCTAACCCATGCATGTAGGAGGAAACCTGAGTAGTCAGAGAGAACCCACATAAACACATGGAGAACCCACCAAACAGGATTCAAATCTAAGACCGTCTAGCTGTGATGGAAAAGCGCTATCCAGTTTACCACTGTGCTGCCAGTGTACCCTGAAAATGTTTTTTTGCTTTGAGTGTCCTCCCCCAGAAAATTCAAGGATAGGTTACTTGAGCATGCTTTTGTGATGTCCTGTGATTACCTTTTAAAGATAAGAGACAACTACTGGTCCAATAAAAACCCTGAAATACCGAAAGTTGATTTTTGCTGCACATTTTAGTGTTGCAAAATAGTCTGCTTTGACTCAAACTTTGATCTTTTCCCAGCATTAACCAAGCCTTTTCTTTTTTACTAAAGCTGAATGAAAATGAAAGAGAACAATGATTGAAAGTGAAACTTGTAAGTTTCATGGTTACCACATTCTCCAGCACCTGCCCAGCATTTTTATCTGTTGTTTCCCATCTTTCCTGCCCTCTCGGGGGCCCTTAGTTGTTTGTCTTGTGCTTGCTTGCTACAGAAGATAAGCACAAGTTTCTGGCTCCTGGTCCTTACTTGCCTCTTGCTTAAAAGCACTGGCTCATCCATCTGTTCTCCACCAGATCATGATGTCTATGTGACGTTCAGGCTCTTGGCTACTCTAGGGAAATGTAGTTTCATGTGGATGTCATCCTGCCTGAGATGACATCCATGTCTCTCTTCTCCTTTGTCACAGACTCTCAGTTGGCTTTTCTTAAAAACCCTACCTGCACACTCTGCAGTACCTCTGTTAACTATTGTCATGAAGTGTTAAACTTTTGCACTAAGTCAAGAATCTCAGGTTTTTGTATCTATAAACTTCAACTGTCCAAGTCAGTTTTATCCATGCTTAAAAGTGAAAAGGGCATATGTTTGTTTTTTCATTGAGTCTTACCAAATAATTGTAACTATATATGACTTTTATTTATTTATTTATTTATTTATAAGGAGATGACTGATTTATTGGGAAGGATTGTTGGTTATTTAAGGTAAATACTTTTTAATGGACAGATCTTTCTTTGTATGTTTTTAACCCTGACAATCCTGTAAACCACACCATTATTAACCTTTGGATTCTGTCTTATTCCTGTAATACTGCACGTCAATGCGTAGGGGATCCATAAAGTTCAACCAAGGTGATAGATTTACTTTCAGCTGGATGGAGTGAGCTAAGTTCAAACAGTGATACTCAATAAGCACACGTCTCACATCCTGAAAAACCAGGACAGCCTGCTCTCATAAACATCATAACAGAACAGGGGCAGAGGGTGTTGTAATGTGTGTCTGATGCATGCCATGACTCATCTGCAGCCTTATTTTCAAAACACCTTTTTGCACACTGCCTGAAAATGTTGATATCTGCCTGTTTTGCAGTTTCCAGCATGCATCACTTAAAGTGATTTCAAGCCAGTTATTATTACATTATGAGCTTTCCACTGAGCACATAAGGATCTTTTTTTCTCTGGAAGAGGCTAAATTCCTCTTGGAAAGGATCCAAGGAAGAAGAAAGATTGTGACAGATTAGAATTTTACCTAATTAAAAGTTCAAAAATGTCAGACATATTCTAAATGAGAATGAGTTACACAACATACGTGTGCAGAAGTTTTTCTCTTACGAAGTCAACTCTCATAAGATGTGTTCACAAGATGTTTATTTGACACATTACTCGTGGCCAGCCGCTGAGCTACATTAAAACCTAAAAGTCCGGCACCTCCTGGGGTATCAGAATTTCCCCAGCCAGATACCAAGACAAGGCCGTCCAGCTAAACTCTCAGGCCGAACAAGGAGAGTGCTTATCAGAAATGCAGCCAAGAGGCCCATGGTGACTCTGGACGAGCTGCAGAGATCTACAGCTCAGGTGGGGGAATCTGTCCATAGGACAGCTATTAGTCGTGCACTGCACAAAGTTGGCCTTTATGGAAGAGTGGCAAGAAGAAAGCCATTGTTAACAGAAAACCATGAGAAGTCCCGTTTGCAGTTTGCCACAAGCCATGTGGGGGACACAGCAAACATGTGGAAGAAAGTGCTCTGGTCAGATGAGACCAAAATGGAACTTTTTGGCCTAAATGCAAAACGCTATGTGTGGTGGAAAACTAACACTGCACATCACTCTGAACACACCATCCCCACTGTCAGATATGGTGGTGGCAGCATCATGCTCTGGGGGTGCTTCTCTTCAGCAGGGACAGGGAAGCTGGTCAGAGTTGATGGGAAGATGGAGCCAAATACAGGGCAATCTTGGAAGAAAACCTCTTGGAGTCTGCAAAAGACTTGAGACTGGGGCGGAGGTTCACCTTCCAGCAGGACAACGACCCTAAACATAAAGCCAGTGTCAGTGCGCCTCAGGGTGGCTGTGGCTACAATGTAGCTTGCCATCACCAGTGCGTGAATGTGTGTGTGAACGGGTGGATGACTGGATGTGTAAAGCGCTTTGGGGTCCTTGGGCACTAGTAAAAGCGCTATACAAATACAGGCCATTTACAATGGAATGGTTTAAAACAAAACATATCCATGTGTTAGAATGGCCCAATCAAAGTCCAGATCTAAATCCAATCGAGAATCTGTGGCAAGATCTGAAAACTGCTGTTCACAAACACTGTCCATCTAATCTGACTGAGCTGGAGCTGTTTTGCAAAGAAGAACAGGCAAGGATTTCAGTCTCTAGATCTGCAAAGCTGGTAGAGACAGACCCTAAAAGACTGGCAGCTGTAATTGCAGCAAAAGCTGGTTCTACAAAGTATTGACTCAGGGGGCTGAATAATTACGCACACCCCACTTTTCAGTTATTTATTTGTAAAACATGTTTGTAATCATGTATGATTTTCATTCCACTTCTCACGTGTACACCACTTTGTGTTGGTCTTTCACGTGGAATTCCAATAAAATTGATTCATGTTTGTGGCTGTAATGTGACAAATAGTGCGAAAGTTCAAGGGGGCTGAATACTTTTGCAAGCCACTGTAGTTTAGCAGGCAGACTCGTGGTGTCTGCCAAGCATTTTCTGTGTCCCTTTGGAACGTTTTTCTTCTTTGTGCCCAACTTGCAAGTTGTGTGCATGCTTCTGGGCCACCCAAGATCACATCAATGCTGAGACAAGGGAGATCTTTATTGATTTTTTTTACATTTATTTATTTATATGGGGTTTTTTTGGGTTTTTTTTTTTATGTCTGGCCTCTATGAATGAATATAATGAAATAGTTGGTCCATTGGGGAAAATATGCAGATTTTCTTTCCTGGAAATAGAAAAGAAGATCAAGATCCCATATTTGTCCATATGTTACACAGCTGGATCTCACAGCTGCTTTACAGCATGAGGATTATCTGGATTTAGTTACCCTGTCCCCAAAGGGACAAAAAAGAGAGAGAAAAAAGAAAAAGGAAAAAAACAACAACTGCAGTTTTAGCTTGTCGGTAATTGAACAGAAGCTACAACATGTTAAACAAGTCTTTATGAGAGCCTAACTGACTGCTTACTCTAGCTTCACGGAGCAGACGCATGTGACTGTGACATCAATCTCCTCGTCTAGCTGTGAACAACACAGTGAATAAGTGCACTATCCAAACTGTCAGACTGTTCCTTTCTTAAATGGATTATTTAAAGTCCTTAAACTATTCATGACCTAACCACATGGCTTTTTTTAAAAGAAGAAAAAAAACAAAGTGACATGCTGATGTGGCAGACCTTGATGTGACGTGTATTTTGGGTGTTTCTGAACAGATACAGCAAATCTCAGCAAAGATAAGGATATCTGTTAAACACGTCTCCTTGTAGTCTATAACTTTTCTTTTAATACAAATGAAACACACTCATTGTTTTGCAGTCTTTCCTTTCTAGATCGCTTTCTTCTTTATCTTTGCAAGTTAACGTGTTGCTTTTTTTCATGACGTAAAAATGTGTTCTGACAGTTCTTGTTTACTCTGCATTATCCATTGAATGCTGATAAGAAACATTATTAAGAGACATGTTGTCTGAAGGAAGAGGTTAGCCGAGGTAAAGCTAAGATAGGCCCAAGTAATAATAGATAACAGGTAAGGTGTAAATGAATTAAAATGGCAAAATAATTTGAAATTTTCACTAGAAATTCATATTTTGTTGATATTTTATTCCAGTAATGGAAATGGTTACATAGCAGCAACTCTCAGTTTTGTCAAAATGTGATATTTGCCGGCAACAAACAGGACAAATGGAATGATATTAAATACCACCTCTCTGCTGTAAGGGGTAACACGCCCACGTTACAAGACTGACGTTATGCAGGTCGCACATGCAAATTCAGTGAGTTCTGTCTTTGTTTCTGCAAGCTGTTATTTATCTGCAAATGAGCAAGATGCAATCGTGAGCACTTGAAAAGAGCAGGTTTTTTATCATATGTATTTATGCAGGTGCCCATTTTATAGGCTGTTGATAAAACTCTGTTAGGTATTGTGGACATTCTCAACAAATGTTTAGTTTGATTCTTTACTCTGCCACATATATTGAACCACAGTGAATGTGGAATGACCCTCAAAAACATCATTTCCTGTGATCCTAGAAGTCAGGGGAGAATTGAAAAGATTTTTTTCAAGCATTCACATGGACGTCTTTATCCAGTGAAACATTATCAATAATCCACATGTCACGTCCTGAAGACATTTTAAAATGTATAGCAGGATTTACCTTATCACAACAATGTCACACTTATGACTCATGCAGTCTGAAATCTTTGCCAGTCAAGCTTTGATAAAGCGAGTAACACGATGGCAGAGTGGATTCAGGCAACCGAATACTATAGTATGCGGATGGTGAATGTTGCTACTTCAGATGACTCTGAATTAGTGGTTGATTGAGGTTGCATAACACACATCAACAAACACGGCATGTCCCGGCTGAGGTCAGAGGAACGCACAGGGGCCATTCGGAAATGTTCAAACAGGGCACAAGCACAAACACGCACAGACACGCAAACAAAAGCTGATCCCGAAAATGAAATCGTGAAGAAACTTGTACGAGTGTTTAGAGACACTGAAACGCAGCTGCTCTGATATTAAAAGTGTTTGCGAGCACGCGCACACAAAGTTCCGTTCCAGTTCATGCAGCGTATCATGACGCACACTGAGGGCTGACAGGTTGGCAGCTTTTCAAAAGGGAAATCCAGGGCACAGCAGGGCACACTGCTTTTATCGTGCCCTTCATGGACAGCGTTACCTCAGATGAACTTTCTATTACCTCATTCTCTGAAATGCTTTCATTTTCTGCTCATTACTCGCCACCTGATGTGTAGATTAATGTATGAGTGAAAAATAAAAAGTGGAAAATGCATAAAAGTATCACACACTTTTGCATGCACAATGTGAATTTTTTTTATCTAAAGTGCATTTTAGTGACTTTTTTGTTGTTTCTGTTTATATGTCATCTTCAGTATGGCTAACTTGACTCAAACACGCCATTACTTGTTTCCCTAGAAGGAGCTGGTTTGGTCATGATTCAGGGCCTTTGGAATTTTAGCACATCCTACTAGACAATGCATGTTTTAATAGCTAACGTAGGCATACTCAAAACACACACTAAGATGCTGTTACAAAAAATGATTATTTAGAACATATTTATTTACTATTAATCTCAGGAAAGTAAAAATCCTTTTGAGACCATAACATTGATATTCTTTGTGGCTTTATCATTACATTTTGATTTTTATAGTGGTGCAAATACTCTAAATAATATGGTGATATCTTTTGATGTCACTGAGATCAGCGGTTTAACCTGTGATTTACACCGGGGTTGAATAAGGTGAATTCTATATATGGCCCTTAACAGTCACAAGAGCTTCTAATCAGCGGGAGGGCATTTTTCCTTTACATAGAAAAAAGTCAAGGTTATGGCTTGAACAAAAACAACAAGGCCTTCACCTTAAATGACCACACAAACAATATAATCTGTCCCTACCCTCTGTTACCCTCTGTGCAAATGACTTACATTTATAAAATCTCACACTACAGAACAAAGTGTCACGTTTACAACGCTTTATTAGATTCAGCGCATTCATTTTGACCATATATGGGATGTGTAACTAGGAAGGAAAACAGATTGTGAAATATTTAACCAAAGATTGTCAGGGAATGTCTTCCATTTCCCGTAAGTGTCTGCATGTTCACGCTGCATGGAAATGTGTCACAGTTGTTTTTAAAATACCTCATGTCACTAGGTCAGACCACATTAACATGTGGCATATGTAACTAGGTGAAGTAACCTCTAATAGAGCCATAGTTACAAATGTGACCTTTTGGCCTGTTTTCTTATACTTAAGGTGGTCAAATGCTAATCTAATATATGTACAGTAGGAGCAGGCAGGGTGATAGGATTGTCTGGGCTATTTCCGTTGGCTTGATCAGGATTACACTTGTATACTACACTCGCACAGCATGTTTACCTTGCTTGCCTTAATCCAATCTGTTTTAAGTTACCTGAGGAAGGATTTAACACAATAAGAGCTCAGCTTGATGATCCTGATGAGCAGGTGGTTCACGTTTCTCTACTTTGTCACAGAAACTTTACACTTAAGAGCAATGAGGAGTTGCAACAGGGTTCAGAGACTTAAAAAGAAACTAAAAGAAAAAAACTGTGGCAACCCCAATACCAGTATCTATTTATATTGGCCTAGTTTAAGATGCTATAGTACGTGACACACTAGATTTGTGCAAACAGTAGATTAACTAATGAATGTATACTCTTTACTAACCTTTTTTACATGTTTGTTTCAGTCTATAGATGGTCAGCTCGTGTCCTACTTGTGTGGCTGTTTTCTAGGTTATGGTTATATATTAACACTGCAACAGTGCAAGTATTCAAACAGCAGGATTGGTTCTGTGAGTGCTAATGTGCTCATAATACATCACGTCTAACACATTACTATAGGATAAAGATTATGGTAAAGCCTGAAAAACGCTCAGTCAAGTGAAAGACCAGGAGATTAATAAACCTAATAAACATTTAACTTAACCTAAGCTTAATCTTTGTTTACTTTTTTTTTTTTTTTTTTCTTTTTGCCTGTCCCGTTTGGCTCTTTTGCCATCAGAATTGTTGTCTAAAGGCAAAGAAAGATGCCCAACGGATTTACTTTACCAAACTGACCATCCCAGCCTTGCCGTAATGGTCCATTTGATTCACCTTTTATTGTTTATTTTATTTTCACTTACTGAATACGGGACAGACTTGACTGGGGGAAAGAAGGGGAGAAAGAAAGAGGGAAAGAGAAACAGCTGAGAAGAGGGACGGGGGAGAAGGGCAAAAGACAAAAACCAACAGAACGGGCAGAGAAAAAAAAATGCATATATCAATCACCTGGATCACCTGCTGAGAAAGAAAAAAGAAAGCAAGCAGAAGAGAACAAGAGTAATAGAATAAACAACATCACAATGATATATGGGAATATGACAGTAAATACTAAATGTTAAACATTATTGTGCAGCACATAAGATCAACAGAACACAGTGTGCTTTGAGGTAGGAGCCAAAAAGGGTGTAGTTTGTGGGTGTGATCACCCGTGTGTACACCTGTGAGCATGGACGCGCTTGTTTTTTGTTTTTTAAAAGGTTCCTTCATGTAATAATCTGCTAGAGGGTGTGGGGGGGCCACAGCCCCGTCCTCCAGGGCGTGAAGTAGGTGTGGAGGAGATCAAAACTCCAGACATCCAGAGGCCCCCAGAACACAAAATCTTTGTTTACTATGTGGAGAATAAATATTGAATGGGATTATGGAGGGTGACTATAGGCAGCTTCACATGACAAATAATCCCACGCGATAAAAATAACAGCAACCCATGTTACATAAACTTGCATTTACATGCCAACTCCTAATTACTAGAAAGTTGTCTCTAAATGTCTGACAGTAGTTTCCACCATGATTCCTCAGTTACTTAAAACTTCAAACTAAATATTTATGAAAACAGTGAGACTGACATCCGTTTTATCAGCTGTCAGATTTTATCACATCTATCGTGCGAAAGACGAAGAACTGGGTCGAGAACTTGTCTGAAGCTTTTTTTCCTCCCACTTGTAACAAACGGGAATATTCTCCTCCTCAGAAGCTTTGCCACCATTGGAAACACTCTGGTGTAGACATACAGGCAACAGGATGCATAACACTCGCTCACTCACTGTACATTTACTGGATAATAACTTGCCCGCTTCTCACATGGCCACAAAAGGATATCACGCTGACTTTGTACCCGCATGGAGGGAGGGGGTTGGGGGCAGGTCAAAGTCTGACCTGACTGAACTGCACATTTGACTGCTCACATATAACTCCACCAAGTAATTTGTACTAAAGTTAAGGGACTTATGGATTATGTAAATACTGCAGGATTGAAATCTCATAATAAAAGAGCAGTCCTTCTTGTACACAGTGTGCAGTTGGCAAATACAGCCTTTTCAAAAGAACACTCAGTATGTCTTTTTTCTCATTAATCTCTCTGTACTTGTATATATCTGCTGAGTTCCTGCTGACAATGCCCAGCTCAAGGACTGCACCAGACATGTGCTCCATTATTTATTATTTATATCGCTTTCATCTTCTTTGCATCTTCTTCTCTCATTGCTAACCTAACCCCAGTGTTATGTAATGCCATCTACTAGGCCAAATGAATTAATCTGTGTTCTGACAAGTGTCCTGTGGGTCTAGTTTTATCAATGCTCACAAATACCACAGATCAAGCATTACATCCTGCTGTGTGTTTGGAGCATGTTTGTGTGTCTGTGTGTACAGTCCATGTGCTCTCAAGCACAACACGCAGTAGAGCTTAAATACGTCACCGCAGCTGGCAGCATGACTGGAACTTTCCTCCCACCCCCATACAATCCAGGGCTGAAAGTCACAATCTTTCTTCCTCTTTGCCCCTTAAACTAATTTGTTATTTATGCTGTCCCACCTGCTCACCTCCTTTAACCCCATTCTGCCCACATTGTTCTTTCTTTCTTTCTTCCTGTCACGCATAGCACATATACAACTGTATTCTTCCTTGTATGCAGCAGTTCCACAGAAATACCATGGCCTCATGTGAACCTGAGCTTTCTGCGTATTTTCTGCCTCCATGCCCCATCCCTCCTGCTGCTTTACCCAAGTATCAGAGCAAGTGCCTGCTGTTAGATAAAAAGGCTCTCTCTCATACACACATCCCTCTGCTTTGCAGCTAGACTTTAAACTTCAGTGATGACAAAAAGTAAAAAATGTAGAATTTGAGTGTCTCTGATTTATATTGAATCTTTGTTAGAGGTTTATGTTTTAATTATTCATTTCATCTACTCTAAAATAATCACTTTTAAATAATGGCATCACTTTGAAATGTAATAAGGTGCGTTATCACATATGTAAAATGTGGGAAAACATATGCTAGCATACGTTAGCTAATAACCACTGAATTGATACGGCCTGATTGCACTACCAATATGTTCTAATGAGAATTAGTTGCAATTTAATGAATGTAAGTTTCAAAAATTCCATAAAATGAAGAACTTTGCTTTGTCATATAAAATTGTGAGCTTTTGTCTTTCATTTAGGTTGGTTCTGTGAATGCCCAGATTTTCTACAAACTAAATACCTGCAGTCCAGCATACTATTGTTGCTTTGCCATATTTCACGAGCTTGCATGCTGCCTTTGGGCACTTAGAAAACATTTGCTTCCAATTTGTTGCTCGTAATGTTCAATAATTAGGTCAGCACTTGCAGTCACATATAATGCCATGTTAGTTCATGCTTCTCAGTCACCAATTAAAGTTTAGTTTAAAGGAACTGAATAATGACCTTAGTTCCAGATTAAAATTTTTTTAACTCAAACTGAAAATGTGCTAGTTCACATTAATAGTAATCTTCTGTCTCTAGTTCCTCTATAATTATAAACACCTTTCAAACAAATGGAATTACTGTTATTTACTAGTTGACAACAAAACTGAGTTATTTTAAATGCAAATATTGATTTAACCACCTGATGTGTCATAAAGCCAATCAGCTTGCAGATATTGAACATATACATTTTTTTGCAGTTATTTGCAAAAATTGGTATTGATTTTGATTTCTTATAATTTAGCCATTTGGCAAAATGTCAAAACCAACTTATTGTTTCAATTATTTGTGGGATTTAATATTTGGTGCTGGTGTGGCTGACATTCAGATTTCTTTTAAGGAGCATCCACACAGAACCTGACTGGACACTATCTTCCTCCACTGTTTAACGCTGAACGCTTGATGCCCCACTCCGTCATCGGGGCTTTCTTTGTTAAGGTTCTAAAGGAATTATTAAAAAGTTCTTCACATTACATTCTAACTCCTGCAGATCTTATATGTTGGTGATTAGTGAGACAAAGCTGTTGATAAATGATAAATCAGAGTGGTCATTTACTTGCTAATTATAGCTCTGTTTCCATACAGGCAAATGATTTCAAAACAGTAAAGGGTGAGCTAATCCAGCGCCAGCTTTTCTAGCACAAGTTGGCACTGGTCCCACCATTTTTCAGTAAAAGACCAGAGATTTATCCATGATGCACTTGCAAACACAACCAGAACAAGCTCCTGATCGCTCAGCTTGACAAGCTCAAGTCGACACAGTTGCCCATTAGGTCAAGAAGCAAAAAAATAAATGGTGGATAGCAATATTAAGCCTGCTTCCAGAGACAATAGCCAATTGTAGTGACAGGATGGCAGCAATTCAATCCTCTGGAGTCAACAGAGCAGTGCACTAAAATCACATCATCAATTTAACATGGTCTAGCAGCCAAATCCAAACAGTGCAGTTATGCAGATTTTATTGACAGTTTGATGTATATAAGTCCTACACCATATAAATGACTGAAGCCATGGTTATGCTTTTTATGCTGTGGACACATCTTACTATAAATAAAAAGGAAGACTTTCAAACCTTTTATGATATGATAATGATATTGTTAAACTATAGAAAAGAAAAGAAAAGCAAACATGTTCTGAATCACATTTAATTTTATATTTTAAATTGTTTCAGTAGACATTTGGGATTTAGGTATTTGTTTTAGTTTGATACTGAAAAGCACCATTTGCTAACAATGGTTGGTGCAGCTCTCCCAAAGTGCGGGTGGGATAAGGGTTAGGGTTAGCACATATGATTACTGGTTTGCAGTGATTGTGATATGTAGTAACTCCACTGGGTAGCTCGTGCTAGAAAAGAAAACAATCTTCATGACATTACTGAGCAGGGGCCTGTCAGATAATTTTTCGTCACCAAGATAAACTAAGAACATATGAGCAAACAACAAATAGGTAAGTGTATATGTTTTGAGCAGCATCAGAAAAAAATCATGGCATAGCAGTTATTTTATTAAATATAAAATTACCAAAATATTGTATAGTATGTGCCGATCATTACATAATCTTGAATAAACCTGAAACTATATATCCAGATAAACTCCACAGGACTATTCAGAACATAGAAGGCTACGAGACAACACACACCGACACGCTCTAGGTGGTTAAAGCACACTTCTCTTTTATCCTCAGAAGGATGAATTTTAAACTTTATTATATAACAGAGAGTGGAAAGGCATATCTCCATAGTAATAGTTGTTTAAACACTCTGTAGCTTGGTGTTGTGGTAACTGAAGCTGTTTGCATTCAACCCCCCCCCCCCTCTGATTTTATAGAGGCACTGATCTAAAGATGCAGAAGCCTGAGGGTCTGAAACAAAGGGTGATCGTAAGAAATGCAAGTTAAAGTTTTGTCAGAGGTTTTCTGATGAAAGGAATTGAAATCAAACAGAGAGGATGACACTGCTGTACATCACTAAGAACCTTAATAATGGATTGCATTTATATAGCACTTTTCGGGGCCCTCAAAGAGCTTTACAGTTCCACTATTCATTCACTCTCACATTCACACACTGGTGGAGGCAAGCTACAGTTGTAGCCACAGCTGCCCTGGGGCAGACTGACTAAGAACCTTAAGCAACTCTCTCTCAGATTTACCACAATATGTGCCAGTATAAGTACAGTATGGGTCTAGAAGCACAATTTAACAAGCTCCTGAATAAAAAAATTTAAAAAAAGCAAAGTGGATTGTCTGAAGAAATGTAATACATATTTTTGCAACTTCAAAGGGAGAGAAACCCCAGGACATCTTCAAAGGTATGCCCTTAAAAATAGACCATAGAGAAGTCCAACTTGTTTTCAGACAAAAACACAAATACAATAAAGGTAATGAAACTAAAGTAACAAAATAGAAGATCCACATACACAAATAGATTATTATATAGATCACAGCTTTAATTTTTTTAAGGCGTGAATGGCTTGCATTTGCTAGCCTCTAATTTTATTCAACTATTGCACCCAAAACAAAATGACACATCAACCATCACTGCTTTTCCTCAGATAAAATAAAGGCTCTATCACAAGTGATGTATGATTTTTAGCAGTTTTAAATGTTATATATTGCAATTAAAATTCTCAGAAGAATTATGTGCACTTTGTGTCAGGTTTTCTGCAAGATGTTGTAAATCATGTATGTTATTATGGTTCGACCTGAGATTGTCATCCAACGTCCACCATGGTTTTGAAGACTTGGCTGATGAGATATAGTGGTGTTCAAAACATCAACTGTCCTTTTATTTCGGCTGGGACACATATTGTTCTTACATTTATAAATCTTACCTATTCATCAAATATCACTGCAGACTTCTTTACAGGGCATAAATATATTACTGAATTAACATATTGAAATATACACCAATGAGCCCCAACATTAAAACCTGATTTGGCTCTGCCGACTTCTTGCAAAACATGCCACCATGTTTGCCACCCCTTGATTTGCAAACCCCCATTTTCAACTATTGTTGAACTGCATACCAGTTGTTTTACCAACTATATGCCATTCAGAAATTGTCACTAATTGTTTTTTGAAATTTGCATTCTTTTATCAATGTGTGCTCAAATATGGGACTTTGCAGAAATGCTGGACCAGAAGGGCTGGATATATACAGTAGCTACAGTCAGCTTCTTCAGCCAGTAGGTGGGAATCATCTCGGGGCCTAGTGCTGTCCAACTCTTCATACTTGAGACCTTTTCTTGGATATCTGCCATTGTGATGGTTACTGGACTCTATTCAGGGAGGTCGCTGTGGTCTGCTCTTAGATCCATTAGCCACGAGCATTGCCGTTATGTGCTGCGTCCTTCTCCCATATGCTCTTCCAGTGTTGCTCCATTTCCAGACTTGGTGGTGCGGTTCTCATATTGTTCCCCTGCCACTGAGAGTAAACCTTGGCTGGTTCTTTGGAGAACATCTGGTTTATTCTCCTGCCTTCTGTCTCTCTGATTTTTCAAGCGGTTGGCCAAGGCTGTGAGTCTTTGCTTGGCAATTTCCAAGGCCTCAGGTATGGACAGCTTCCTGTACTTCTTAGGATGGACAGCTTCCTGTACTTCTTGGGCACCTTCTTTATCAGACCTTTCTGCAGCTATGCTCCTTGTGGCTGTTTAATTTGTGGCTAAGCATCTCATCTGTCAATGCTGCTATAGTGTAGATCAGCTGATGAAAAATGGTTAAAAAAGAAAAAAAATCCTGTTTTTTTTCATGGTTGGATCTGAACAAGTTTCTAAGTAGAGCTTCAACATGCAAGAACTGGGAGTGAGACAAGCATTGAAAACAATGCTTAAAATAAAAACAGGCTGTTTTACAGCTGATCAAAAGTTTAGGACCACATGCCTTTAAAAGGCCAAATCTGTGCAAAAATGTGGATTCACTGTCATTTTCTGTCAGGTAGCCACACTGTCATGATGTTCTGATGGCAAAGGCAAAAAAAAGTTCCCTTTTTGAAAGTGGTCGGGTTGTTGAACTACATAAGCAGAGTTTTTCGCAGTGCAACATTGCTCTGGAGGCGGGACGCAGTAAGACAGTAATTTGGAATTTTTTTAATAATCCTGAGGGTTATGGAACAAAAAGGTCAAGTGGAAGACCCCAAAAAATTTAACTAGCACTGAGCCAGAGGATCCAATTGGCTGTCCATCAAGGCACTGGACGATCCTCAACCCAAATTAAGGCTGTTACTGGTGCCGACTGCAGCCCCATAACCATCAGCTAGCACCTGAGACTGAAGGGCTTCAAAATCAAAAAATTCCTTGACTCATTAAACGTCACCGAATTAACCGTTTGGACTTTGCAAGAGAGCATCAAACATGGGACAAGGTAGAAAGGTGGAATAAAGTTTTGTTCTCTGATGAGAAAAAATTTAACCTTCATGGTCTTGATGGTTTCCAACATTACTGCTATGACAAGCAGATCCCACCTGAGATGTTTTCTACGCACCACATTGGAGTGGGCGCGTCTGGTCTCGGATGCTTTTTCCTTCAGTGGAACAATGGCGCTCCAGGAGGTGCAGCTGCTGGCTATATCCAGATGTTGCCAAGAGCATCATGACTGAGGGCCCTCGTCTGCGTGGTAGCGACTGGGTTTTTCAGCAGGACAATGCTACAGTACACAATGCCCGCAGGACAAGGGACATCTTCCAGGAGAACAAAATGGTGTTCCCGTGATCTAAATCCAGAGAACCTTTGGGGGGATGGCCACTGAAGTTTACAAAAATGGACAATAGATGTCCTTCAGAAATGCTTGCATCAAGTATGCCGCAACAAGTTTTTGAAGTGATCAACAATAACGGAGCTACGCATTACTGAGTTCATGTTTGTTACTTTGGCAAAAATTAAATCTATAAAATAACTAACCACTAATCATACATTTTTGAATGTACTGTATGTATCCCTAAATTGCAGATCCTGTTTCATTTTGATGGTGAGAAAGACCAGTGAAATTTTCAAGCTTTTATCTTTAACAGTCTTTGAGATTTTTTTTTTCAAACATAAAATGGAGATGATTGCCATCTTGGTGTTTTGAAGCATCCATTGTGAATGCAAGGTTGATCTGATTGATGATCCTTATTCTTGTATAGTAGAGACTTGGCCAACCCTAAAGCTTCCTCTTCTTTTCCACTATATTTTTCTTTACACAATTAACAAAAAAAAAATACCGGTTTAGACTATGAACTCATTACTCAGTTTTCAGATAAAGTGAGGCGGAGGTCTACTTCTAGCCAGTAGAAAAAATGCAAGTTTAAGTCCATGTTTTTATTGCTGACACTGACCACTGATGTAAGAAAAAAATGGGCTTGTCAAAGATGCCAAAGGCTTCCAATTGCTGTTAGCAGTTGTCAGGTAACAAATAAACAAAAACAACACTGTTATACAAAACCCTATGCAGCAGATCATAAATTAGAAAGCAGTAATCTATTTTTTTAAATTATTTACTTAGTTTTGTATTGCAAAACCCCAGTGAAGAGTAACTGGGAGACCAGGAAGTGCTAACTTCGTTTTTTGCTTCTGTATGTGAAGTATGTCAATCATTCATACAAGGAGCTGTGTGCATGCACAAATAATAACCTGTCACCAAGACTTTATCACTTCACTTCTCATGTGCTGGTCTCCTGCTGCATTCTTCTTAAGACAAACAAGTCCACATGTCAGTACTTGTTCCACATTGTACCCATTTGCTGTAGTGTTGTTGTTACACCCCGGCCTAGGCAACCGGAGTGCAACACGAAAAAAGTAAAAATAAAGAAAAAAAAAACACACAAAAAACCCCACTAAAGCTCACCACCAAAATCCCAAAACGAAAGTATCGACAAATCTATTTACAACAAACTATTTATTTACAACAAAACACCAAACTATTTACAACACGGGGGAGATCACAACCATGACACACTGAAACACAGGGTTTAAATACCTAGAGGGAGCAATCAGGAAAATGGACAACAAGAGGGAAACACAGCTGGGGCAACTCAGAACTGACGAGACAGGGAAACGTAAACTGAAAAGACTAAGATAACACAGACTTTCAAAGTAAAACAGGAAACACATAACAGTCACGCCAAAAACAACACACTGACAACACCGAAACGTAACAGTTGTCTTAATGAGTAAGACAGTTCATTTCCTATATTTTCCATGTAATCAAGCTCAAACCCATCACTGAATTTCTCAATAATGTTTGTGCATGTTTCTGTCCAGAAGCACAAATGTTCTTAAAGATGCAGTCAGTCAAATTTAATTTATTTATTTTTATTGAGTGTTTAGTTGTTTTAATTTAGATGGAGAAATTTGTTGCAGTTTTATTATCTGAAAAGGGGCCCCTTTTATCAAAGAAGGGAAAACATGAAGGAAAGAGAGAACAGAATCGGCATCTGGATAAAATGTCTGTTTTCTTAACCCCTAGCCTCATCTCTTTCACTGAAATTAAGGTTATAACAAATGAAACTACGTATAAACATTTTTATTTATTCCCAATATGGTAACAATTACTAAGTCTCCCATCTCTTGATAGCTGACGACAAGCCAGTCAAACAATAATAGCTGTTTTTCGGCTGAAACTATGCCGGCTAATGTTGGGCTCAATTGTCCAACAAAATTACACTTTCTAATAAAAAAAAAAATTACATTCATACATTGTCTGAGAGTTTATTTGCTAAATGTTAAACAATTTTATTTTCTACTTTAAGGATAGTTTCACTAATGGTGGTTAACGTTAGCTAACAAAGGCTCACAGCAGATAAGCCAAGCTAACAGCAGCTAGCTAATAGCTGCAAAAATAGCAGTCCTTACCAGCAGAAGTCCAGAATACCCTCAACAAATCACCTCAGTATCAAAGTTATGGGACAGAAATTAGCTTAATTTACTTATTGACTTGTATCAGACAAAATGTTACCGCCTTTCCAGATGATGACACATATTTACAGACTGGCAGCCTGCAGTCACCACAGATGAATGGGAGCCACTGTAGCTAGGATTGTGCACTTGAACTGAGAGGGGTAAGAACACAGAAATCAGTTGACTGTTATCTAATCTACTGACCTCTAATGATGAGATTTTACCCACTGTACTGTTAAAAAATTTTAATTTTTTTTTCTTTCTCCAAAAAGCATTCACAAAGTCCCATATTGAAATGCCCAACTTTACATTATGAATAAATAATAACGTACAGGATGCAGTACATATTAAATGTAGAAGAAGCTTCTTAATCACAAGGGTGGTGCAGCCTATTTAAGTTTATTTTCTCCAGTTTTGTTGAATTAAATTCACATATTTTATTAATATGTTAATTAGCAATAATAAGCACGTATATGTGACTCTGTGGTGTCCTGT
This sequence comes from Aulonocara stuartgranti, assembly GCF_965226115.1. Classification (NCBI taxonomy): domain Eukaryota; kingdom Metazoa; phylum Chordata; class Actinopteri; order Cichliformes; family Cichlidae; genus Aulonocara; species Aulonocara stuartgranti. Next base: position 5,738,630 of record NC_138951.1, on the reverse strand, counting down.
TAATAGTGTTAGCTCAAGCTTTAGCACTTAATTGTTTCCTCTCATCAAAATATGGTCACTTCTCTTCTGGATCCAGAAAAAAAATGCATGGCCACGGCCTAACGTTGAAATTTTGAAACTGAGCTTTAAAAACCAAGGCTCTCATGTCGCTATGTCTACCTTTTATATACAATTTATGCTCTAGACCATAGGTGTCAAACTCTGGCCCGCAGCCTAATTACATTTGGCCCGCGAAGCCACACCAAATTACTATTAGAGCTGGCCTACTGGTATTATACAGCTAATATTTATATTGTTTAGTATTAAGCTTTGTTTTTTCCATATTCAGTTTTCCAGCAAAACTTATTTGAGTCCATAAGAAAAGATTCATTCTTATATCTGGAGGAAGATTTTTTTTTTTTCAATAAATATTAATGTTAGCCCGCGACTTTGTTCCAGTTTTGAATTTTGGCCCACTGTGTATTTGAGTTTGACACCCCTGCTCTAGACACTTGAGAACAGGTAGCACAGACATAGCTTTGTCAATAATCAGCTTGCCGCCCTTTTAGTATATTCTTTGCAGTCAACTACAACAAAACATTGTGATATTTTAATTCTATTTTAAAAAAGTAATAATCTCCTTGCAGTCTTGTCTGAGTCACTGGAAACCCCCACGTTTTGGTGGCTTGGTATTAAGTCCGTATTAACTGAGGGAAAGTCCCGTAGTGGTTTTATTTGGTCTTAAACAACACCTAGTCATGGCTTGATACCACTTTTGTTAAAAAGAGAGAAAAAAAAGACATAAATAGTCTGTGAAAACCAGAAGATATCCAATTAAGTTACACTTTTAGTGAAAGTACAATACTGCCTTCCTTTTATGTGTTAAATAAACACTTTATATTTAGACCAGAAGATATATAAGATATGATTAAGGTTCATTCATGTGTGTTCATTCAAAGTGCTTTCGTATAGAGGTGTGTGTGCATTTTCATAAGGATCTTTATTGATCTCTTGATTAAATAAAGTCATGCTTAGGAGAGAAAAGCATACGGTATATAAAATACTACCATTTTACTATTAATATTTAACACTTAACTAGCTGGGCCTTATAAATATAGAACCGAAACATAAACTGCTTCTGAGAACTTGCAAGCACGGAAAGGAATTCTCTGTAGGCGGGACAGTTTAACAACTCGACTCTGAGTCTGTGATCTACCAGCCAAATAAACCGGTTTGCAGGTCATATGAGGTGAAAACTGTTCATAGGGGAACAGGAAAGTGCACTCTGAATAATGCAAAACTTTGGTCAGCTCAACTCTTTCCACATCATATCAGCATTTAAAGTGCAAAGGTTTCTGGGAGCCGTATACGTATCTTGTTGTTTATTGACAGGTTAGCATTCCAACATGCTCCATTACGGTCCTTGTAACCTTTCAGACAGATAGCAGTGCATAGGTTGAGCTGATACTGGTGAGGGGGTTGGACATACATTGGCAAATATTTGCTCAGGCATTCTGAGGCAATGGCTTAAACTTAAAGCATGAATCCAAAAAAGGGGGGGGAAAGTGTAAGGAGAAACCATTTTTCAACATTTTGTTTTATCGCAAATACACAGAAACACTCAGCAGAGTCAGATACATTAAGTGTGTAACTGTATCAGGTTGAAGACTGAGTCAAAGTAAATCTATGACGCACGATATGAAGTAATAATATAATCTATTCAACATTAAAAGAACTATTTGTACATATGTAATCATTCAAACAAAAAATTTAAAGCCAAATAAGTGATAGTTGAAACTTTGTTACTAATAGCATTGAATAAAAAATAGATTAAGTATTACAATAAAGTCACAAAGTCACTTATTCAAAATAAAATAATTCTGAAAATGCAAAAACAGTGGAGCACAGTAACACTTCCTCTTTATTTTAGCACAATAAAGGCTCACTTTAAAGTATTCCATTTTGTTAACTACTTTTAACATTTCTAAAAAAAAATTCCAACCATTATCTGAAATCACACAGTGGCATTTACTTTATCAAAAGAACCTGTAAGCAGTGTTGGGAAGGTTACTTTTAAAATGTATTCCATTACAGAATACATGCCCCAAAATGTATTTTGTAACGTATTCCGTTACGTTACTCAATGAGAGTAACATATTCTGAATACTTTGGATTATTTAATATATTATCAAGTTTTTTACAACTACATGAATGTACTATTGCTGTGTGATTTCTTACTATTACTGAAGGTTATTTGCCATACCAATACCAACTAGATTTTTAAATCTTAATATAAAACGAGTAACAGTAGGGTGAACATTAGATAAGGCTGCATTGCATAATATGTCGTGTAGCCGAAAACTAGTTTTACTTTGCTGTCTGGGTCAACTTTACTAGCGAGAGACAGAGAGAGATAGCTTACTTTTAACTGGGCTACACTGCCCATAAGGCTATGTCTGTAACACTCTGCCTATTGCCTTCATATTAAATAATTTTTTGAACATTAGAGCCTCTTAATGCGTGTTTTGTTTGGGTTTCCACCGGCGTGGAATTACCAGAAATAGAGAGGGGACAACATATGAAACAGGAAAAGACCACCGCCTTTATTTCAAATAAGTAACTGTATTCTGAATACCAGCTTTTTAAACGGTAACTGTAACTGAATACAGTTACTCATATGATTGTATTTTAAAAATGTAATGCCGGTACAGTATTCCATTACTTCCCAGCACTACCTATAAGTAAAGTGACCTTTAATGCACAGGTAAGTATACACAGGAAATATTTGTGGAAACATTCATTCTTTCCAAGAGTTAAATAATACCACTCATGCCCCTATACAGTTACAACGAGCAGACTGAGATTAGCACAAAGACTGAAAACAAGGGGGCGGTATCACAACACACCTACTGGGCAGAAATGTGCTCAGATTATCTGCACTGTAATCTGTACACGAATAATGTTCACAAGAATACAAACTCTGCGAAATACTCACAGTCTGTGTTCACATGCTATAAATTGAATTAGTGAATTAGTAAATGAGCTTTAGAGGTGCTGCCTGCATGGCCTTTGTCAGAAGTCATAACAAAAAATCAAAAACAAACCATAAATCAGATTAATGCTGCTGCATTCTTTCCAAATGGTATAGTCTCGCTTTATGTGCACTTTATGGAGAGGGAGCCTGCATAGGCATGCAGCGACCTATAGCTGTCCTATATACTCTCTAAAGATGTGAGCTTCACAAGCCAATGCTGTTTGTTTCTGGTGAAACATGCAGGCAATGTGGGAATTCTGTTAATGGCATTTTATGTTCCGTGTTGGTTAAATAAACGTTCAATTCCAGTAAGACTGTCTTGGGTGAACCGGGTGAAATGAACAAAATATGAGTAACATTCCTGTCTAAATCAAAATCACATTAGTAGGCCAGCTGGAAATCTCTTCTGGATAATAAATCTGTCCTTTGACATTTCAAAATAAGTCTTTCATTTTCACACCAGTGTCGCTGACGTACTTTGTTCTGGCTTTATCTCTTTTAACTTTTGGTGTAGCTTCAAGCTGAAAAGTCAAAAGAGGCAGCACGACTCATTTCAGAGCACGCTGATAAACGGCGGCACACTGTAAAACAGACCTATCTTCTCGCTGCTGACTCTTTATCAATACAACAGATTAGTTATTCTTCACGACCAAATGACCAGATATGTGTTGCGATAAAGAAAAGAAGTCACCCTCTCTAAAGACCTCAGCAGGTGTATCAAAGGATGCTGCGGACAAAGGATGCCGGTGATCCAAGGTGATGTACCATTGTGCATCGAAGACTCCATGCAGCCAAAGTGGCCTAGACGGATTAGCCTGAGAGGGACTACATGATGGTTGCTTAGTAACTACAAACCTACTCAAATGCTTGGCGAACATTATGGGCAGGGCTGCATTTTGACCATGAATAATGAATAGTCAAAGGTGCTTTATGTTCCAGCCTTACCTCACCTTGAACTCCACACAGCATGATGTAAACATATGTGCCAAGAGAATCACCTCACAGCCCTGAAACTTCTGTTGCAATAATCGGTGTACATACGTACCTGCGGCATGTGTATTCAATAACTTTCCAGTGGCCGGTGTACTATAGTGGTTTCAGCTGGATCTCTGCCACCTTTAGTGCTTTGCTTCAGGCTCTGTCCAGGCTGTTTTTCCTATTCTGGGATGTCCTTGTATGACCCATACTCCCATGCCAAGATCCAGGCGGTGTCTAATGAAAGTAGGGTTCCAGCAGTTTATTTCAGAAAAAAAAAGGGAAGAAAAAAAAAGAATCAAAGCTCAGGACAACAGTGTTTCATTAGCAATACTTGTCAAGCCAGTAGTTGAGAATTTGAAAAGTAGATGTGGGAATGTGATAACAGACTGGAAGGTTTAAAGGAAAAGAAATATTTTCACAGTGTAAGGGGAACCATTTTGTTCTCTAAATTATTATTATTAAGCGAAGCAGAAAATTTTTTCTGGTTAGCATTGAATATTGTAAAGTTTTCGCAGTGAAATGTAAAGTGGCTTCAGATTGCTTAGAGTAGGTTATAAATTGTTGCAATCTAAAGAAAATGAAGAAGAAAAGGTGAAGTGAATCAGAAAAACCCTAAAGACATAAAGGAAAAATTACAATTTTACCTCCATTTTTTTGGGTATAATTTATTGGAGTATTCTTCTTGTTTGTTAAGCTGCAATAACATGGACTGGTATTTATATAGGGTTTTTCTACCCTTACTACAGAGTCATTGCACCAAAATCAAACGTGGACTTTCTAAACACAGACCAGCAAAACATCGGGAGAGAGAACCATCCAGAAGAGCTAGTGTAATCTAGGAAGTGAAAGTGAAGGTAAGCTCTTGTCCTGCTCATCCTATTGCATTTGTAATCAGGTGCTTAGGGTTTTCAGAGGTCACAGTATGTGTGCATGTGTAAGGCCCGTGATTTGAGCGACCCATGTTGAGTGGTTTTAAGTTGACAATCGTCGCTAGAGTTAATAAGCTTAAATGCAACAGTATTTCTGATGACCTCCTGGGCTGTGGAGTCACACAAGGGTAAACCCTGTCTTAGAAGTCCTAATTATTCCATGAAAATCTGATTCAGCCAAAGACACTGGCCGAGGGCTCCTTGCAAGCCAGCACACATGCTCTTTTCCTTCTTTAGCCTTGATGTAAACAAGCAAAAGACTTAGTCCAATCGAGTAATCCAGATCACAGCGGCAGTTTCCCAGAGTGATGTGGAGAAGCCAAATTCACAGTAACTCCTGATCTTCTCGGTGTTTCAATTGCTTCTCTCTTACAGAAGCGGTTAAGAAATCCTTCTGCTTGGTGCTGTTTCCTTTATTAATGGCGAACACCTTTTTAGAAGCATTTAAACAATATCGTATGATATAACATTTGATCATCTCAGGTATTGTTTTTTAATGATTTGCAACTTCTTGTTAAAAGTCCACATGTGCACATTGCATAATTTCTCAAAAAGCATATTTTTACATCGTGCCCTTTTCAGGCTATTCACTGGCCAAAGCTCATTACTAGACTGACATGAATTGAATGGCAGTTAGATCAGTTAGCCGATTATGTAAGTGTTTAAACTAATCAAGTGTCGGTAAAGAATAAAGACACAAGAGTGTCAACATGTCAGCAGCTATTATGTTAGTAGCAGCATCTGAGTCACTTCCCTTTAACTATGTCTTTTTTTTCCACTTCCAGTCAGCCTTCTTTGAATTACAAATGGTGAAATTGGACTTGCAGGAAAATGCGTTTTGCAAGTTCAAGCACAAATGTTATTCCCAGAAGTATTTTTTATGGTGATTTTGAAAGTTGAATGTATTTGAATTCACCAGCATAACATTCAATCAATTACATCAATTTACTGAAGTCTACTCTAATGCTTTTACTCTTTTTAATGCTTAGATTTAGATAAAGAGAGGTGCCGGAATTGTTTTAGATTTTTTTAATAATGCTATAAACTACTTTTAATATCGCGCTTATTGTGTTCATTCTTATTCATTTTCCAAATTGCTATTTAAAACAAAGAAGGTTCGCTTTCATGTTTAATTATAATATTTAATATACTTGCAATTAGAATAAACACTGTTTTAAAGGTGAGTTACTGGATGGAAAGCATGTGCCTAACTTATTGATAACATGTCTGTTTGAGTAAACACTGCAGGTTTATGGTCTTCCGCAGTGTGTGGCACCTGGCATCTCTTTCCACCCCTCATTTTTCTAAACAAACACACATCTGGCTTTGGGAACATCTGGTTTATTACAGCCATTTCTCAGCAGGTTGTCTTCTGTTCGTTTTAGAGATTTTGCAAAACATCATCAGAGGCCTCCAGTGCAACAGCTGCTAAACAGTTACAGGTGCTTTCAGACAGCCAGGGCGTCTGGGCTGTATTTGCAGGTGTATACTCAGCTGCTAACAGCAACTTTCCAGCTGCATATTTTTATTCTTGGAGTCTGAATGTGGTTTTGTGGTTAAAAATAAGCTTTACTTTCTTATATTTGGCCTTCTTCTCAGGTCATCCACTCTCTGAAACAAGCTGTTTGACCTCCACTTGCTTTAAAATTATCTTTGGTTTAAGATAAATTCCTTTTGATTGGTTGGCCCTCATAAACAGAAGCAGTTATGTACTGCTGGAATACTGGATTGTGTTTTTCTCTTATATTCACAACAGAAATTATGGCCATAGTAGACAAATCTTTATGCTTGTTATTGGATAGGTGCAACCCCAGAACGAAGAATTGGTGGAGTTCTAGTTGTTCAACATGCAACAAATGTAGAAAGAAAGCAAATATGATGTTTAATCAGTGTTGTGGTTTCTGTATTCACTAGCATGGGATCCTAGTGACATAAATACCATTATCAAAGGGTGGTCACAAGGTTTTCATGTTTTTTGTTTTTTGTGAGTGCTCACTCATCCCTGAGGCACTACACTACAATTCACCAACTGTACATCCGTGTCAGCTGGCAAGAGCTTGCTAACAAACAAGTTTTCTAGTATCTAGTATTGGTCAGAGGAGAATAGAAACAGTTCATTCAAATTTCTACTCATTACAACCAAGGTATAGAGTAGAGCATCTCTGAATGCACATCTCAATGTGAAACCTTCAAAGAGTGGACCATAGCAGCAGAAAACCCCCATGTTAAATCACTTGGAGGGTATGGTCAGAATTTGGCATAAACAGCATGAACGCGTGGATGTATCCTGCCTTGTATCAACAATTCGGACTGCTATTGGTGATGTAACGTGTAGGGTGAATACACCTGGCACACTTTGAGCCTCTTAGCTGAGCATCATTGAAATGCAATAGCCTACCTGAGTATTATTGTTGACCATGTCCGTCCCTTTATGACCACAGTGAACAAATTTTCTGACAGCTGCTTCAAGGAGGTAAATGCACTGATGCAAAACTAAAACCATTTCCAGTTCTGTTGTAGCATACATACAGAGCTCCGTTTGATGTAGGTGGCAGTCAAAAATCTGAACTGGCGAAACTAACAAAAAGCACACTGATAACAAAACAAACAAACAAAAAAAAACAAATCAAATACAAAATAGGAAAGCAATTCGAACTGTCTAGATTTTGTATCCATCTTTCTGTGCTAAAGAAAATTAGAGCAAGTGAGATTGACAGGACAACAACAAAACAACAGCATCATAAGGTGATTATAATTCTGCAAAAGTTTAAATTATGTATGAACACACCCAAAGAGAAAATGAATAAAGAAACAGTGTTGCAAAGTTAGCAAGCTAGCTTCCTGGATCAGCTTTGACTGTTGGATCTTTTTGCACTGTACTGAATGTTGCTATATGTTGCATAAAAAATTAAAATGCATTAGAAAAATTGGCAGTTAATTTCAAGCAGGTGCTGCCTTATATTTCAAGCAATGAAACTTAGAAATAACAAGTACAAGCAGGAAAGAAAGGAAACTTTTATTAAATTAAATGAAATTGAATCATTTCCTTTCTTTTTCCAATCCTTGCAGAGGGTTTTAAAAAAAGCTGTGAGTACAAACAAAACCACAAAAATAATTTGGCAGCACACAGTTAAAAAGAGATGACCCATTGCTTCCGTTCAGGAGGGTAGAGGAACCACTAAAGGACGATTTGCTAACTAAAGCTGAGAAGACTACCTACGGGAAATGTGTCTCGGACTAATAACGTCTGATGACAGATTCAACGGGCTGTGAACAGGTAGTGGCTGAGAATTAAACTAAGCAATGACTTGTAACAAAAGATTGATAATGATATGAAATTGAGTGTAAAAATAATGGTTCCACAGTGGCACGAAACCCAGTCTCCTGGGTGAAGGCCATTGGTGGGGGGGAATGTGCTGATGTTGTTTATAAATAACTTGATTTAATGAAGGAAGCAAACTGACGTCAGACGTGAGTAAAATGTATTTTATGATTTTGAGTTGCACTTTAAACATGAAAAGGTTCAATAAACATAAATCGTAAAGGTCAAATTTTCTAGTAATTTTTTCATGGTTCAGGCTTTAACCTCCTAAGACCCGAACTCTGTCATGGCATGCATTTTTAAGTGCTATTTGGGCTGATTGTTTTTACATTCATCAGGTCCCAAAGAATTACGTGATTACGTGTTTTGTTTGGGTTTTTTTTTTTTTTTTTTACCTGATTTTTGTTTCTGAGAAAAATGAGATCCACTTATGAGGACATTCGCTTTAAATTTCGATAGCACACTGGCAGTATAATGTCCTTGTAAGCGGATATCAGGCCCTTGTAGAGCAAAATTTAGTATTTTGGTCTAGCCAACCCAAAATGTGATGACCACATATGTGGACGCCAGCTCAATTTTCCTAGGAAAGTGGGAAATACATGCAATGATTTACTGAAACAAGAGCAAGCATTGTGGAAATACAGCATATCGACACAACCTGAACTCTCTTAGTCAACCTTTCTAGTTACCTTTCTTTGTCAGCAACAAACCAATCAACCTTCCCATTGACATCCCGTTTTTCAATCGGACAAGATGCTGCCATCAGTCCATCCAGCCAATCTCTTCCACTTGTCCTTATCAGAGTCGTGGGGGGGCTGTATTCTATCCCAGCTATCGTAACACTGATTCTAAGAATCCAGCTTCACCAATAGTGTTAAATCTGAGACTCCTTTTAGCGTAAGGCTCCATGGTGTAAATAACCTTTAATACATGTAGTGTGTCATGTCCAGTAATAATACATTACATTCAGGAAGAGTTCTCCAGGCTTTTTAGAGGACATTCAAAGCTCTGGGGAGGCCGGTCCACAACCTGCTGAGATCTATTCTTATAATATTCACTGAAAACTGGACTGGATCGCAGAAGCAGCAAATTGTAAAATTACACACCAAAAAGATGTTAAGTCAACTTTTCCACATCTCTTAACTACTAACAAAACATGAAAGGTTTGGAGTCTTGAAAGAATGCGTAGAAAAAGATGTATAAACTCACTGAGCAGCTTCTTATTGAATAGATTTAAATAGTTTGGAGCTGTCCAAACTAAAATCAGGCAAAACTGGCTTAAAACAGACTCTGTTGAATGTCCAATTCATACTAGATATTATTTGAATGGCCATATTTTAATAAATAAATAAATTCACGTTAAATTTGTATAATTAGATTCGCACACACTCATGACCTGACTATAATAAATCCCACGCTAAACCTATTGTGCTAAGGAGCCCCAGTAGTCTAATGGGGTGCAGTCATTAGGCAGTATGATAACCCATTATAAGCTTGATATAGTGCACATCCTGAAACAGACGCATAGCTTACATATGCACATACAGTGCCATGAACATGCATTTGTTAATTTAAAATGGGCCTTTGTACACTACCAGTCAAAAGTATGGATACACCTTCTCTAAATGGTTTTTCTTTATTTTTACTACTTTCTACATTGCAGATACATACTGAACACATGAAATATATGAAGCAATATATATGGATTTTTGTAGGAAGAACAAAATGATAAATAACTCTAAATATGTCTTATATTTTAGGTTCCTGAAATTAACCACCCTTTGCTTTGTTGACAGCGCTGCAAACCCTCGGCCTTCTCTCAATAAGCTTTATGATGTAGTCACCTGAAATGGTTTTCACTACACAGGTGTGTCTTGTCAGCATTCATTTGTGGAATTTCTTACCTTCTTAATAGGGTTGGTACATCAGTTGTGTTGTGCAGAAGTCAGGCTGGTACGCAACTGACAGTCTTATCTGATAACTGTTAGAATTCATATTATGGAAAGAACCAAAATCAGCTAAGTAAAGAGAAACAACAGCCCATCATTAGTTTAAGGACTGAAGTTCTGTCAGTCTGGAAAATTGCTAAAACTTTGAATGTGTCCCCAGGTGCAGTTGCAAAAACCAGGAAGCGCAGCGGCTGGCTCATAAAAAACTTTACACTCTGCTTTGGTGTAAAGTCCTTTCTATAATTATTTGAACATTTCACATGAGGACCGCCTCAAGAAATGAAGACCAAGAGTCACCTCTCCTGCTGAGGAGTCACCGGCCTCAGAAATCACAAGTTAACAGCACCTGAGATTAGAGCCCAGATAAATGCCACACAAAGTTCCAGCAGCAGCTGTTCAGGGGAGACTGCGCGAATCAAGTCTTTATGGTCAAACAAGAAACGACTACTAAGGAAAAGCAACAAGCAGGAAAGATTTGTTTGTGCCAAGAAACACAAGGAATGGACATTAGACCAGTTGAAATCTGTGCTTTGGTCCAAATTTTAGATCTTTGGTTCCACTTGCCGTGTCTTTGTGTGATGCAGAAACGGATGATCTCTGCATGCATGGTTCCAACTGTGAAGCAAGGAAGAAGTTTGATGGTATGGGGGTGTTTTGCTGGTGAAACTGTTGGGAATTTATTCAGAATTGAAGTCACACTGAACCAACATGGCTACCACAGCATCCTGCAGCGACACGGCATCCCATCTGGTTTGTGTTTAGTTGGATCATTTATTTTTTTAACAGGACAATGACCCCAAACACACCTCTAGGCTGTGTAAGGGCTATTTGACCAAGAAGGACAGTGATAGAGTGCTGCGTCAGATGGCCTGGCCTCCAGAGTCACCCGACCTACACCCAATTGAGATGGTTTGGAATGAGGTGGACCGCAGAGTGAAGGCAAAAAAGCCAACAAGTGCTAAGTGTCAAAGCAAAGGGTGGTTATTTTGAAGAATCTTAAAGATGCTTAAGGAGCTTAAGAATCTTAAGTTCATTCATAGTTTTGATGCCTACATTGAAAATCTACAATGTAAATAGTCGTGAAAATAAAGAAAAGCCATTAAATGAGAAGGTGTCCAAACTTTTTACTGGTAGTGTATTTGATAGGGACATTCTGTGGCCATCTGGTAACAAAAAATAAAATATAAAGCCTATTGAAAGAATACACCAAATCTTTAATAAATGAATCAATTGATATAAAGGTGGGCTATGGTTACTCTACTGTAGAACAGGTTTGAACTAGAGATACCACTTTTTTTTGTCCGATACTGATATCATAAATTTGGATATGCCGATACCAATGTGAATCCGATAGTCTATTTTATAGTCAATAAAACTGTTTTCTTTTATATCTTGCTGCCGTTCGTATAAGTTCATACTCAAATTTGAAAAGACAAAACACTAAAGCTATTCTATTACAAAAATATATGCTGCACCCAAAATATTTCGCAGTTCAGCAAAACTAACTTTTTATTTAACCATTTAGCGGAGCTTTAAATCTTATTTAAAGTAATATTAAAAAAATTTAAAATGCAGTTTCACGCAGATTTCAAAAACTTTGGTTCTGAAAAAAGCGCAATCTGCACAAAATAAAATTGAATCAATCAATCTTCAAAAAGAAAAAAAAATAGTTGTAGAATGGACCCTTTTTTCAAGTTTAACATAAATAGACATCCAGAGTGGAAAGCAGTGCAAATAAATCAGACATGGCTTCATGACACTCATCTTTTATCAAGATTGAGGTCAGTGTAAGCCGTTTCTGTGATGTTTAACCTGAGACTGAATTTTGTGTAATTTCTATACAAAACTTAAGACAAGTATGAAAATAGGTGGTTTTCATAGTTTTTTTCTTGAAACCACAGAACTGTTTAACCTGCAACACAGTTTTTTTTCAAAGTAAAACTTGAGTCCATCCATTGTACAGTCATACTTAGCGATGTTAAGCTTAACATCGAATGCTTTACAAACATTCAGAGATTAACTTACACTTGCTTTACTTCTCTGGGATAGCTTGCTCAGAGATGAAATGCTGGTTTGGTAGCACGTAACGAGGCTCTAGATGCTTTCAGTGTAAAGTACCACTGACAGGTCTCGCACGCAACAGCCGCTCTATCACGTGACGCATACTGCTCCAATATGCTAAGGGCAATACCTGGATTACGCCATGTCACAAGTTTTGTAAGGTGCCTTTGATATTTAATCCGGTGTCCTTTTTTATGTCCTAGGTCAGGATTGGACCGATACTATATATTGGATCGATCCTGTCCCTAGTTTGAACAGCAGGTCATTGGGTCTTTTCTGCTCACAGTAAGGGCTGTATGGTACAGATGACCATATTAAATATATCCTCTCTTGTTGACATCATGTAGCTCTGAGAGGAGAGTGTGAAATGGAACGCTTACAGCAGTGTGGAGACCATTTGATGCACAGGGATTATTTGCACATACAACACTTAATCACAACAATAGTCACGTCAATGTACTTTATATTGTAAGGTAAAGACCCTAACTACAATAATACAGAGAAAACACCAACAATCAGACAATCCCCTATGAGCAAGCACTTGGCGACAATGGGACAGAACACCTCTGTTTCAACAGGAAGAAACCTCCAGCAGAACCAAGTTCAGGGCGGGGCAGCCACCTGCCATAATCAACCGGTGATGAGAGAGAAACAATGCAAAATATATACCTGATCCAACCCTAACTATTATTAAAAAGTGAAGTTTTAAAACTAATGCTAAAATCAAAGATTGTGTCTGTCTCCCATGTCAAAACTAGCAGCTGGTTCTAAAGAAGAGGGGTCAGAAAGCTGAAGGCTTTGCCTCCCTTTTATATAGCCTAGGAAACACAAGTAACCCTGCAGTCTGTGAGTGAAGTACTCTATTGGGGTGTGTGACAAAGTGGGTGAGAATACCATTTGTCCATATTTGAAGCTTGTTATTCTTAGTTAGCATTCTTGGTTTGATTTAGCCATACATTATTTTTTTTATTCTGTTGTGGGCAAACATTTACTATACCGGGTTTGTTTTTGTTTTGCACTTTCACCATTCCTCCATTCCTTCAAATCGTGGTTAAAAAAACAAAAACAAAAAACAAAAACACTTATTTAGCCTTGCCTTTTCTACCAGTTGCTTGTTAGTTAGCTTAATGCTTATTCTTATCTTCGGCTTATTCTTAATTACTTTTAATCATTTTCAATTTTTTGACTGTTTTATCCTTTACACTTAGTTTTCTTTTATGCTTTTATATGAAATTCTTTTGCTTTTGTGTTTTAATGACATTCAACCTGCTAGCATGTTTTGGTACCTTGCCATAGCCCTCATCCTTCCCTGTTACTTCATCCTACTCTCTTGCATGTTAAGCATTTTGGTACACCACTGGTTTTTAAATGTGCTATATAAATAAAGTTTGTTGTTGTTGTTTCACAGATTATGTAATGTAACATCTTGGTTTAAATCAACTCTGACATGTTTGTTAAGTTAACGTATTATTTATTCCAGCTTGTCTAGTTTGTCAAACTCACCTTACTTACCTATGTTCCAGGAGTAGAAGGAGGAAGTGCTGCTTCACTTCCTGTATTTATAGCTTCCTGTTTAGTCTGAGGTCACAGAAAGGGACCAGGTGAAGAAGGGGGAGAATTGGTGTAATTTAATAAAGTCAAGTTTATGTTGTTTGTTGACAAATGGATGCATTGATGTAATATGTATTGGTTACACCTTAGAGTGTTTTTATTGCTAGTAAAGAGTAGTATCATAAGTTTATGAGTATGGGAATGTTTGTCTTACCTGCTGAATGGAATAGTCCAGAGGAGAAATTGTTTGGATAGCTGACTATTTAAGCAGAAGAACTCAAGTGTTCAAGTGGAAAGGACCAGGTCAGTGTAGCTGAGTGCACGTGACCTTAATTTTTGTTGGTCTAAGTTCAGTTATGTTTATTTGTACTGGTGTTACGTTCTGTGAGGCTGTGGGAGTGTGTGGGTGGGGTCTTTGCCCACTCTCCCCACCTCCACCCCTCTTGCCACTCCTACCCCTCTCTGTCTCTCTCACTCTCCTCTCTCCCCAGGACACAGCTGCTGCTGATTAGCCTCGTTTGCCACCTGACTCCAGTCAGCAATCATCCTCTGAGGCTATTTAAACTGGGGATGAGCTGTGAGCAGGGTGGCTTTTTTCCTCGGTGGCTCTATGTGTTTCGGTGCTAGATGTTGGACAGACAGCCTCTTTCTGACCAGTGAGCAGACGGGCTTGTGGGCCCTGAGAGTGTCTCCCCGTGGTGGGGAGTAGGGTAGGAAGTGTGGGAAGTGCCGCCTTTTTTATTGTGTTTGTTTGGTAGTCTTCCTGCCTTTCGTGGCTGCGAGCGTTTTCTTTGTTTCTTTGGCGTTGTTGGTAAGACGGCGTTGCCGGCCCTTTAAGTTAATGTTAATGTCGTTTGTAATCCACCTGTACCATTTCGTAATAAAGTTCTATTAATACAGAACAACTCTGTCTGTTTTCCTTTTCATTCTGATTCCGGACTCATTTGTTACTGGTCCCCTCACTCATATGCCTAGACCCCTTCGGGGGGAACGTAACAATGTGGGGGCTCGTCCGGGATATGAATGGAAGGAAAATAGAGTTTTTGTGAGTTGTTTGCCGGTGGCCTGGTTAGTTGTATGGTATCGGCTGCGCTCCCTCTCCAGTTAGCAAAAGGGGAGTGTCTAGCTGAGCGTAAGCTCCTCCTTCAGGCACTCATTTTTTATTTTTCCTTTATTATTTTCGGAGTAATCCCGGGTGGGGATTAGTTCCCTGTCGGGGGTAGGCTTGTCGGTGCTTTGTGCACTTGATGCTTAGCCTTTAAAGTTGCCTCGAGCCTGGTACACTCCAGAAGCTAACTAGGCTAAGATTTTAGTAGGCAGGTCTGGGGAGAGGGTCGGCGGTACTTTTATTTATTGGTTAACCTCTGGCCACACTTTTCCCGCCTGTTTTCTCATTTGTGTATTGGAGGTGGTGCTGCTTTGTTGTTATTGTTAGCCTCAGGTAGTTTTTTGTTTTTAGAGTTGATGGCTACCTTTGATATTGCCGTGTTTAAGAAAAACCCCTCGCTTGTCCAACTGGACGCCTGTAGGAAGAGGGATTTGCATGAGGTGGCATCAGGTTATAGCATTTCTGTTTCCACAGCTCCGCGTAAGGCTGAGCTGAAAGCTGCTCTTGTGTCTGGCTTGGTGGAGAAAGGGATAGTGGCCTTGCCAGTATCTGCCAGTCCACTTGAGCATGGGGCAGCGTCTCAGCCTGTTCCGCAGGCGTCAGCTCAAGCTGTAGGTCCATTGGTGTCGACACCTGTTGATCAGGGGCTGCCTGAGGACAAACCCATGACATTGCCTCGCTTCGAACCCCTCTCCATTGAATCAAGTGAAGGCTCGAAGCAGGATGCTAAGCTCCGTGTACGCCTGGCTCGTCTCCAGTTAGAAAAGGAGGACCGTGAGAGGGAGTTCCAGCTAAAGAAAGAGCTGGAGCTTAGGCGTTTAGACGCAGAGCTTGCTAGAGCCAGAGAGGTCGAATTGAGGAAGGTGGAGGTGGAGGCAGAGACAGCTGTGAGGTTGCGACAGCTGGAACTCCGGCAGGTTTCCCTTCCTCCGACCGCCTCCATTCGTCAGGCGGACACCCCGTTTGACGTAGGGAAAAACAGTCATCTGGTTCCGATGTTCCGTGACACTGAGGTCGACAGCTACTTCGAGTCGTTTGAACGAATAGCCACGGCCTTGCACTGGCCACGGGATTCATGGGCCATTTTGCTCCAATGTAAGCTGGCGGGTAAGGCTCAAGAAGTTTGTTCCTCGTTGTCAGCTGAGGACAGCTTGGACTATGACAAGCTGAAAAGGGCTATCCTGCTGGCCTATGAGCTGGTCCCAGAAGCCTATAGGCAGCGTTTCCGGGGGTTGAGAAGAGGTCAGGATCAGTCCTATCTTGATTTTGCCAGGGAAAAAGGTGTTCTTTTCGATCGGTGGTGTGCGGCCTGCAAAGCCACTGACCTGGCTTCGATCCGGGAACTAATGCTCATAGAGGAATTTAAGAACTGCATTGCTGAGCGCATCGCGGTATATATTAATGAACAGAAGGTTTCCTCGCTACAGCAGGCTGCGACGCTGGCTGATGAGTTCGCGCTCGTCCATAAAACCAGTGTCAGTAGGTATGACCGGCGCGATGCCCCAGTGAAGGCTAGCGAGGTACCAGTTGCACAGCACCCAAAGAGTGAGGTACTTGTGTTTCGTCCCAAGGCAGACCGAAAGTGTTTTTTCTGTTTTAAGTCTGGCCACCTGATCGCAGATTGTGAAGCTTACAGACGGAAACAATCAGTCTCGTCTTCACGTAAACCAAAAGGGGTTGGGCTGATTAAAACCATGCCTCCTGTCAGTAGGCCCCCTTCCCCTGAGACCCCGGATGAGTGTTTTAAGCCCTTCATTTTTAAGGGGATAGTTTCGCTTTCTGGTAAGACCGAGGATAAGCGTGAAGTGACCATTCTGCGTGATACTGGTGGCTCACAGTCCCTCATACTAGCTAGTGTGCTTGAATTTAATGAGAAGTCTGACTGTGACTCTAGCATCATTGTAAGAGGTGTTGGGATGAGTTTTGTGCCTGCTCCCCTCCATCGTATCTGGGTACAGAGTGAGCTGGTGAGTGGTTTCTTCTCAGTGGGTGTGCGGCCTTCTCTCCCGATTAATGGGGTGGATTTTATAATGGGAAATGATATCGCGGGTGGGAAAGTTTACCCTACCCCTGAGGTGACCAACAATCCTGTTATAGAGCCTGTGTTAGATGCCCTCAGCCTGCAGCACCCGGATGTGTTCCCGGTGAGCGTTCTGACTCGTTCACGTGCCCAGCAACAAGGTGGGGGGGGTTGATTTGTCAGAATCAGTGATCGGCTCTATTCTAGAGAAGGATGTGATGCCCTGCACCGATGAGGGAGATAATGGAGCCTTAGAGTTAGCTCACAGTGTGGTTGAGCCAGCTCCTGTGTCTGGAGCTCCTTTTCTGCTCACCCGGGAAGCACTTGTGAAGGCTCAGAAAGAAGACCCTTCATTAGTTCAGTGTTTTACCGCAGCAGCTCAGGATAAGGGAGGTGAGGGGAGCAAGAGGCAGACATTTTTCGTTTGGGAAGGTTTATTGATGCGCAAGTGGACCCCAAGGCCTGGAGAAGACTGGAGCGTAGTGCGGCAGTTGGTGGTTCCGACCAGTCTGCGGTGGCATGTGCTGCAGTTAGCACATGATCACGCATGGTCAGGTCATTTGGGTGTCACTAAAACATATGACCGTATACTGCAGCATTTCTTTTGGCCGGCAATGAAAGCAGATGTAGTGCAGTTTTGTAACACCTGTCACACTTGCCAGCTTGTGGGTAAACCGAACCAGGCGGTGCCCCCCGCCCCCCTACGTCCTATCCCTGCTGTCGGTGAACCTTTTGAGCATATCCTGGTAGACTGTGTTGGCCCCTTACCAAAGACGCGGGCAGGGAATCAGTTCTTGTTAACCATAATGTGTGTGTCCACTCGATACCCAGAGGCGATTCCTCTGCGGAAAATCACGACAGCAAGCATTACCAAAGCACTAGTCAAATTCTTTACCACCTTTGGCCTCCCGAAAACCGTGCAGACAGATCAGGGTACCAATTTCATGTCCAGGGATTTTAATCGGACTCTACGGTCCTTTGGAGTTTCTCATTCTGTGTCTAGTGCTTATCACCCAGAGTCACAAGGTGCACTGGAGTGGTGGCATCAAACTCTCAAGGCGATGTTGAGTAAGTATTGCCACGACACCGGAAAAAGCTGGGATGAAGGGGTCCCTTTTGTATTGTTCGCTATACGTGATGCGAAGCAGGAGTCTTTGGGGTTCAGCCCAGCTACCCTGGTGTTTGGACATGACGTGCGGGGTCCGCTAAAGGTGCTGAAGGAGAGTTTTCTCAGTGGTTGTGTGCCTAAAACTACTGTGGTGGAGTTTGTAAAAACATGCAAGGACAGGTGGCAACGGGCTACTTTGTTAGCAAAAGAGGCTCTCTGTGTATCCCAGGCAAACATGAAAAAAACGATGTGATCAAAAAGCAGAGGAAAGACAGTTCCAGCCTGGGGACAAAGTTCTTGTGTTGTTGCCCGTGCCCAGTTCTGCCCTCATGGCTCGTTTCTCAGGCCCCTATGTGATAGTGAAAAAAGTGTCTGACACCAACTATATTCTCAACACCCCAGAACGCAGAAGGAAGACTCGCCTATGCCATGTCAACATGTTGAAACCATACCATACCAGAGACACCAGCATGACAGAATCATCAGACACTGCTGGGACGGCTGTCCCCGGTTCAGTCCCTGTTGCCCTGCTAAGTGTTGAAGTTAAGGGTGATGATGATCTGGGTACCCTTTCTGAGGGACAGCAATGTGGGCGGTTGTCAAATTCTGTTTTTTTAGCTAAGGCCGAGGCCAACCTATCTCACCTTCCTCCGTCCCAGTGTAAAGAGGTACTTGACTTGCTGCACTCCTACCTGTCTCTTTTTAGTGACGTACCCTCGCGTACCCACGTTTGTGAGCATGACATTGACGTTGGAGACGCAGTCCCAATCAAGCAGCATGCATATCGTTGCCCCTTCGCCAAACGTGAGGTCATGAAAGAAGAAGTTGAGTACTTAGTAGAAAACGGCTTGGCACAACCTAGTTGTAGCCCCTGGAGCTCCCCATGTCTACTAACACCTAAGTCTGATGGCACACCCCGTTTCTGCACAGATTATCGGAAGGTAAACGCTGTAACGGTCTCTGACTCTTTTCCGCTTCCTCGTATGGAAGACTGCATTGACAGCATCGGCCCTGCCAAATTCATCACCAAACTCGATCTCCTTAAAAGCTACTGGCAGGTGCCTCTCACTCCCAGAGCTTCAGAGATTTCTGCATTTGTCACCCCTGACCACTTCATGCAATACACAGTAATGGCCTTTGGCATGAAAAATGCCCCAGCTACTTTTCAACGACTGATGCAGTTGGTGTTGGGAGATGTGCCCCAGTGCAATGTGTATCTAGATGACGTGGTGCTATACACAGACACATGGGCAGATCATATGTCCCTTCTGAGGACAGTGTTTCAGCGGCTAGCCGAGGCCTCGTTGACCCTCAATCTCGCTAAGTGTGAGTTTGGTAAGGCAACCGTCACTTACCTAGGTAAGCAGGTGGGGTTTGGGCAGGTCCGCCCAGTGGAGGCGAAGGTTGCTGCAATCCTGGACTACCCGAGTCCAGCCACCAGACGGGAACTAAGGCGGTTCCTAGGGATGACCGGATATTACCGGTGTTTCTGTAAGAACTTTTCTGTGGTCGTGACCCCGCTAACCAAACTGTGTAGCCCAAAGGTGCCTTTTGAATGGTCAGTTGAATGCCAGCATGCCTTTGAGTCGGCAAAATCTCTTCTGTGCAGCACCCCTGTATTGGCAGCTCCAAACTTCTCTCGCCCCTTTAAGCTAGAGGTCGATGCCAGTGCCACCGGAGCCGGGGCAGTCCTGCTGCAGGATGATGAGGAAGGTGTGTGCCATCCGGTCTGTTATTTCTCTGCAAAGTTCAAACCCCATCAACTGAACTACTCTACCATAGAGAAGGAAGCCTTAGCTCTGCTTCTAGCTCTGCAGCACTTTGAAGTGTATGTGGGCTCCAGCGCTTCCCCGGTGACCGTGTTCACAGACCACAACCCCCTTGTTTTTCTGAACCGGATGTACAATCACAACCAGCGACTGATGCGCTGGGCACTCCTGGCCCAGGATTACAATCTGATGATAGTGGCTGATGCACTCTCACGCAGCTCGCAATAGGGTGTTGTTGTTGTTGTTGTTGTTGTTGTTGTTGTTTTGGTAGGGCTTCAATGTAAGGGGGGGGGGGGGGATGTTACGTTCTGTGAGGCTGTGGGAGTGTGTGGGTGGGGTGTTTGCCCACTCTCCCCGCCTCCACCCCTCTTGCCACTCCTACCCCTCTCTGTCTCTCTCACTCTCCTCTCTCCCCAGGACACAGCTGCTGATGATTAGCCTCGTTTGCCACCTGACTCAGTCAGCAATCATCCTCTGAGGCTATTTAAACTGGGGATGAGCTGTGAGCAGGGTGGCTTTTTTCCTCGGTGGCTCTACGCGTTTCGGTGCTAGATGTTGGACAGACAGCCTCTTTCTGACCAGTGAGCAGACGGGCTTGTGGGCCCTGAGAGTGTCTCCCCGTGGTGGGGAGTAGGGTAGGAAGTGTGGGAAGTGCCGCCTTTTTTATTGTGTTTGTTTGGTAGTCTTCCTGCCTTTCGTGGCTGCGAGCGTTTTCTTTGTTTCTTTGGCGTTGTTGGTAAGACGGCGTTGCCGGCCCTTTAAGTTCATGTTAATGTCGTTTGTAATCCACCTGTACCATTTCGTAATAAAGTTCTATTAATACAGAACAACTCTGTCTGTTTTCCTTTTCATTCTGATTCCGGACTCATTTGTTACTGGTCCCCTCACTCATATGCCTAGACCCCTTCGGGGGGAACGTAACAACTGGGTTAACTTTGGAGTTGAGTTGGGGGGGGTTAAAAAAAATAAAAATAAAAATTATCACCAAGATGGTGAATAAATCACTTGCTGCACTGGACAGCATTTGTCTCCTGCCCTTCTTCAGCCACTTTGGTCAAGCTACCTCACAGGGTGACACGGTACTATTAGATCTTTAAGATAAGATGCAGCCTGGTTATTTGATACCCATATTTGAAGAGAATGATTTTGATTTCTATTCTGGATTTAACAGGGAGCCAGTAAAAAGAAGCCAATGTTGGGGGGGGGGGGAATGGTCATATTATGTTTAAAATGATCATCCAACATTGTAACTGTATATGGGTGATGATAAATAGTGAACAGCATAGTAGAATTTCTGTAGGTGACAAGAAACTGTATATTCCTATCTGTTTTTACAGCCGGTGTATGACACAGCCAACACAGTGAAACAAGCCATGGGGTAGAATGAAAAAGGTAGGAGGAGGAAAGAAAGACTCAGGGGACAGACTCAGGGGTGGGAAAGAAGGTTGGACACATGCTGGGAGTGTTATGGCATCAGAGAAACCGATCCAAGCAGTCACATGGATGCCATGTCATCAACGCCCGAGATGAGGAGGAAATTTCATGGTGAGGCAACATGATTTGCTTTGGCCTTTTTGTATCATACAGAATAGGAGAAACTTAAGCATGAGAATACAGTAATTCCACATTTCTTTTTTCTGTGTAATCATCGTAAATAGGAGGAACTTAAGAATGACAATACAGTAAATTCCACGTTTCATTTTCTAGTTTAATCATCTTTTACTAGACCAGACAGTCAGGAACAAAAAGTTGCTGACAAAATAACAGAATTTTATCTTACAATAACCCCAAAGCCCAGCTCAGCATGGCCTACTCACTGTTCATAGCTCCCATAGACGAACCTTCATTTTAATCTCACCTACACAGCACTGCCCAAATGTTGCTCAAAACAGCACAGTGATTATTTCCTCCTTCAGTTTGTCTTTGGGATCATGTTTTGCCATGATCACGGGCACAGACACACGCACTTCAATTTTGAAACTGGTGATGGCAGGTTTATGCTGCCTCCTTTAACTAACAATATGTTGAGGGGCCCTAGACGAAGCGAATGACTCATCCAGCCTAGATGGTCTGTATGAATCCAGCGCCGTCTAGTGGCCGTAGAGGCCGCTGAAGCATGAAGTGAATCAAATGTTTTGCCTACTTTCTGAACTAACCGTACGAAGTCTACATGCCCAATAAAGTACAAAAAAGAAAAAATAAATAAATAAACAAAACAAACCCCAAAAGATAGAGAACTGTTATGTGTTATCAACATTCAACCTCTCAATATATCTTCCTCTCGCGCTTCCCATGTCTTTGTGGATCTTTGAAGCCCAGAGTTGACGGGAGGTAATCCCCACCATGTGAGTGGGCGGTGCGGGTACCGGAGGCGTGTCCCCCCCCCTCCTCATTATTCAAACGCTGCTGTACCTATAAAAAGAGTGCCTGCGTGCGTCAGATAGTTTTCTCCAATGGGTAAAGGTGACTAAATACCAGTTGTCTCGTTTGCCGGCACAGTCTCATCCTATCAGCTGGGGGAGAGATGATGGACGACTCCGGCGGTGTCCAAATGGCGAAGGCGCTGAAGCATGCAGCCCTCTGCCTGATGCTGCTGCCCCGGTTCCTTCTGGCCGCAGTTATGCTGTGGCTCCTGGATTTCTTGTGCATTAGGAAACAAGTGCTGCTGAAAATGGGAGAGAGGCAGGAGAGCCCTGACGACCCGCCGGTGTGCGTCTCTGACTCTAACAAGATGTTCACCTTGGAGTCCCTGAGGGCCGTGTGGCATGGTCAGAAATTGGACTTTCTCAAATCTGCGCACCTTGGGCGCCCTGCGCCCAACACCGAGGTGGTGCTCGTCCAGGAGCGGAAGCAGGTGCGAATCCTGGACTGCGTGAAAGGGAAGAGACCGCTCATTCTTAACTTTGGCAGCTGCTCCTGACCGCCATTCATGACGCGTCTGACGGCGTTTCAGCGCGTCGTGAGTCAGTACGCAGACATTGCGGACTTTTTAGTTGTATATATCGAAGAGGCGCATCCCTCGGACGGCTGGGTGAGCTCGGACGCGCCGTATCAGATCCCCAAGCATCGCTGTTTGGAGGACAGACTGAGAGCCGCTCAGCTGATGCTCACTGAGGTGCCGGAGACCAACGTGGTGGTGGATAATATGGACAACTCATGTAACGCCGCGTATGGAGCCTACTTTGAGAGACTTTACATCGTGAGCGATGAAAAAGTGGTGTACCAGGGGGGCAGGGGTCCAGAGGGATACCGGATTTCCGAGCTTAGAAACTGGCTGGAACAATACAGGAACGATCTGCTGAATTCCCAAACAGCGATACTCCATGTGTAGATGCTGAACTGCCCGCTGCTCTGCCCACTCTGCTTAATAAGTATCCAACCCACAGTGCAAAATATCCAGATGCTGCTATCAGATGTTCACCCATGGCACATTGTTGTTTTTCTTGCAAAAAACATGAAGAATTTTTTTTTCAGGACTCTTTGTCAAAATAGCCTAAAGTCATGTTGAAGCATAGACCGTAGGCTGTAATTTTGTGCTTGTCTCGACTTTCATTGATTGCGCATAGCGATTCTCTTTATTTCTTCTTTTTGTATGAAAAAGTCTCAATTGGATTCAATTGGTAATCACTCTATTTTTCTAGTGTGTGTGTGTGTGTGTGTGTGTGTGTGTGTGTGCGCGCGCGCGCGCTAATATCGCCTTCTGGTGTCTCTGTGAAGTTCGGTTTTTAAAAGGCTCATCCAGAAAACCGACACTGATGTTTCCGACACTGGTAGCGGGTCCATATTAGCGGGACGCCTCACTCGGTGACCGACTGCCTAACGGTGTAACGTTGAAGCAATTGTAACTGAACAAATGTTTTTAATAAATGTCAGATTACACACTGATGACGCACTTTTGAGTGTTGAAAACGCCTTAAAGCTCTTCCTTTGGTCATCCTGGTGCATCCATTTTTATTTTACTGCTTCTGTTTACTTCTAAAAAGAGAGACAGAGAGAAAGGAAAGAAAGGAAAAAGTAAGTCGTCACATTTTCTTGCTGTGTAGTTTTAAAGAACAGATTTAGAACTGAGCTTCATATGATTGCTTATCTCTCTGTTATGACGTTGTTTATTCTCTTTTAATTTGGTACATAATCTGTCCTTGTGGCTAATCTGTAAACCATTCACCAGTTCAAGAAAGGAACTTTTTGTGTGTCAGTGAGAGGGAAAAGGAGGAAACAAAAGGCTACTCAGTTTTATTTAGACAGTTCAAAAGAAGAGGCCTGTTTCATGTTGTGTAAGACGGTTAATGAGAAATGACAGTGAAGAGAAACTGATATGATGATCAAGCAATGAGGAAAAGATTAAAAAAAAAAAGCAAACAAAAAACCCCAAACAAATCTGAATTTAACCGAATTTGTCTAATATTACACATTAATGGAAGTCATGAACATAAATTATTCTCTTTGTTGAATTCATGTAATCTGCATTTTGGCAGAAAAAATCGCTCATCAGAGATTGTCTTGACTTCACCAGATCAACTAATGCACAGAAAAGCAAACTTTATACTCTCAATATGGAAGCTGCATATTAAAAAAAAAAATTTTAAAAATGGAATATTAGTTATTCTAAAGAAACTGAGATAGCTAAGATGCATCTTTAGTTCTTAATAAGTCTCCCCCATATACATTTACACACTGCCACATAATCAGGATTAGGGAGTGCTGTGTAATACTGTAGGTCAGTTGTGGCTAATGTTACTTCTCTGTAGTTTTAATGTATTCAGGTTGATTCTCATGTATGTGCTATACAATGTTGTATGTCCTTAGGCATTAATGTAGTGTACAGCAGCAGGGGAACTGATGTGTCCTTGCTTTCGCTTCAGTGCTAAATGTGGGGAACAAAGTCAGTGTTCGTTTAAACTTCCCCTTTCTGATTCATTCCAGGTCTTTCAGGAAAAACAGAGGGGGAAAAAAAGGTCGGTCAATTAGAAATGTCTGACCACAGAGCTTTTTAAAAACGTCACTGGTCACCTGAGAGAGATTCACGAGTCAAAACTACCAAACGGGCCGTCACTGTCGAGCACTGACTCTAGCATTCAGTTTGTTTGTTTTTTAAAATGACATTTTCATTAGTGTCCCAGTCCTCTTTTTTTTCTTTTGGGTTCTGAATATAATGCAAACAACATGATCAGACAAGACTTAAAAAAAAAAAAAAACCACTGATCTCTTGTTGAATTACTTGCTTGGCTACCGTGTGCCATACAGATATTAGTTTCATCTTATCTGGCAAACTGACTAATGAATAGAGAGGCAAGCAGACTGCTTAAGGGCCCATCAGACCGAGGGTTCAAACACCGATGACACATCTTTCAGTTTTATCAGATCACACCACTGTTTGCGTCAGACGACTCGGTCTTCCAGGGAATCTTATTTCTATGGGACCAAGTGATGCTCAGTGACAGTCAGAGGATGATCTCGGTTTAAGTGGTCTCTCGAAACATACAGAGATCCGTGTGCATAACACTGAGGTATTAAGTGCATAATGGATGCAGACCATTTCAATCCCTGTTAGTATAACAGGCTTACAGAGTCTGTGTGTGACCAACATGGTCTAAGCTGATTCCCTCCTTGCTGATAGGAGGCTTTTTTTTTTAGCTCATTTTTAATCACAGTGGTGAAAAATGAAACTGGTTCATAGTTGTGCTAAATATTCAATGACTAGAAGACAACAGAATGTGTGTTTAGCAGGAAGCTTGAGAAATAGTTATTCTCCTTGTAAGCAGTAGTGCACTGACTGTATTTTAACAGTAATACGTGAGTCACACAGTGTGACTGACATGTGTTTGCTTCCTTCAGACTGTGGTTTGTGGCGCTTTGCCTTTCAGAAAGCTCATCCTGCTTTTGGAAAAAATGAACCACGAATAATTCATTTTCACCATAAGTATTCATTCATAATTTCCTCGTTTACTTTCCCTTTCTTTGACTGCCCATTTCCTTCTTTAATTAATCTGATATTTTAAACAACTATAAATTACAAAACTGGGAATGTAAAGGTGATGTAGCAAAGACTGTAAATGTTTATATTCCTATAGGCCAAAAACCTTTACCAGTATGAAAGTTCTTAAATGTTGACATTTTACTCGAGATAGCGTGAAGGTTTGAATTACAGTACGTGTCGGCAACAATTGTCTAAAACTCTGTGCAAAGTCTTGGGTTTTGCTGTTGAGTCAAATTCAGGGAAACAAATCTAAACAGATCAGTTGAAGTTGGCAAAAACAAAAATGGCGACGGTTAGGTTAGCATAAGTACATGTACATGATCTATAGAAGTAGTTGCCTTCTCTTTCCTTTTCTTTTGTTAGATGTGGCTAATTGTGTGGCTTCATTTCTGCGTCTATCTCCCAGACGAACGAGCACCAAGTCAAGGTTGCGAGAATATCCTTGTTTAGACATTTGCGAGTATTATTAAATGTGATTTTGTTTCAAGTTGTCAATTTCTTTTCCGTCTTGGCCAGCGCACAAAAGGTTTTTAATCTCGGCATTACGTATCCTGGTTAAATAAAGCTATTAACAATAACAATCAAATAACACACAAAACAGTCTAAACTCATAATCCCTCCTGTATAATGTTGGGAAATTCCAAGGAGGGGCAATGTGGAACTATCAATTATAACAAAAAGCCAGAGATAAGATCTTCTGGTCACGTAGGTGTTCATTTGTTAAGCTCTGCGAGTGCAGTACCTTTTCATCTAAACTCTTATTGCATCCTCCACCCCAACTCTCTTTACCCCAAGCCGCAGTGATTAGTACTTTTCTATAAGTCCTGCAGCTAAACAAATGTGTCCTTTGTTTCTTCTTGACATTTAAAATAAAATAAGGCATTTCAACTTAAAAGGAAGTGACAGTGAAGTCTGCAGAGGGAGGTACACACCCATCTTTTAGGCAGGACACGAAAGTTCAGGTCCGACCACTTTTAAGTTTTGTTGTCAGCAGATTGCCAGTTTAGTTAGCAAGGTGGATCAATAGACTGTATGAGTACATTTCACAGAGACAGATACTTGTTTCCTGCTACTGTTATTAATTTCATTGACTTGTAAATGACATGTTCAGTTGATCACAGAGAAAGGAATATTATTTGTCTGACAGCTGCATTTAAAAGTTCCCGGAGCCACCAAGACCACAAAGACAGGTGACTCATATTTGTTGAGGTTACATCATTTAGCCAACTGCCTATGTTGAGATCCACCTATCACTCAAAGTCTCAATAATATTCAAAAACATTAATTAGACAATAAATAAATTTTATCATCGTCCTGTGTCAGGTCTTTGCTGGGGGGTTTTTCTTATTTCTTCAAATGACTTTCTGACACTGTTCATGTGTTTTAGATACAGTTGTGTTTAGAAGTTTACATATAATCATCATGGGTATGAAGGGCTTTTAATGATTCCTCTGTGCTGTTATTTTTTCCAGGGTGGAATGATTGTACAGCTTTATTGACTTTAGAAAACACAAGAACTTGGATTTTGTTTAATCCACACAGGGTCAAGAGTATAAAATACGCCCTAGCTAATATATGGGTAATGTTCTTTGGCTAATCGCACCTTGATTAGATCCTTTTTTCAGCCATCAACAAGCTTCTCGCATAATTTTGACCTGATATATGACCACTCTTCTTGACAGAACTGGTAGAGTTCATTTAACATAGTTGATTTGTTGGAACAGAACAAGCTTTTAAGCGTAGTCCACAAATTTTCAGTAGGGTGTCAGTTGGGGCTTTGGAAAGTTTATTCCAGAAGCTTAATGGGTCCTTTCCAAACAGCTGCAGATTCATCAATTTAAACAACTGTATTTTACTACATGTTATTCTGATGCATCCCTACTTTCCAAGGGTCTGAAAGATTACCCAAACTGTCATCCTTAGATGATTTGGTTAGGATGTTCATGAGCAACCCAAGGAACTAAAAGGGGTTCATCCAAGAAAGACGCCTCTGCTCCAAAATGTTTAAGCTCAACTGAAATTTGCAGTTGCAAAAGAACTTTTTAGAGAAACCAAATGCCTTCAGGAGACAGGTTTTATGGTCAGATGAGAAAAAGATTGAGCTATCTGTCCACAATGACAAAAGATATGTTTGGAGGCGCAAAGGTGAAGCTTTCAAACCTAAGAACACAGTACCACTGTCACGCATGGCGGTGGTATCATCATGCTCTGAAACTTTTTTTGTTCCCAGTGGTAGAGGTACGATGTAGAGAGTAAACTGACAAATGAATAAGGAGGACTACCTCTAAATACATCGACTACCCACATGTCAACTGCTGTATATTATGGCTGGAACAACCAATTAAAATTCCATATAAATTGTTTGATGATTATAACCTGCAGGGTATTTCCTGTTGCCACCAGGTGGTGCTATAAGTGTGACATAATATTGGCACATAGATGCCTATGAACTCAAAAATGCTGGCAAAATTATACATTAAATTCAAAATGGCTCACTACCATTGGAGTTTAGTCCATGGCTTCAAGAGTCTTTGTGCATCTTGATCGTCTCTTCCAAATTTTATGATTTTTTTAGGCTTTTCAAGACCTCAACAATTACCTTCTGTTTCAAGACGAATCACCATGGCACCAGGGTTTGTTGTTAAATGAAATCTCCCAATTTTCACACTGTAGCTTCATCAAAGTCTGATATTTATTCATGTGGTCAATCTAGGAGGAGTAGAATATGAAATTAAAACATTACATTTCCTGTTTTCACTAGGTGTAGTTCTAACTATTGTTGACAAGTATCATATCAGTCTATTCAGGGCTGGACTCTCATCTTGCCAGTGAACTTTGGGAGAGACTGGACCACGTGTCTTTGAGTTATAGCAATTTCATGCTTCATGGTGAAACATTAAAATTCGCAGTGCCACCAGGGTGACGCCCTTTGGCAAAAAATTCACAGAACCCAAGACCAACTTCTTGAGTTATTTTGGGTGGCTCAGGTCAGTCACCTTGAAGCTGTATCTCAAAGTGTAAAACATGCCATTTCCTGTTCCCACTAGGTGGTGCTGTAACCATTGTTAAATATTACAATTGAAATATATTCAAGGGTATACCCTTATCAAACTTTGGATTATGCTTTTGTGAATGACAGCAAATGAAAATATCACGGCGAATGATCAAAATTTGCTGTGGCACCACAGACATGCCCTTAGCCAGACATGCCAAAAACTCAAACCCTTAGCGGAATGCCCAGGTCTGCAGTTAAGACTGACCAAATATGAAGTTAGCAACTAACTGGTAAACTTGCCAGTTGATAGAAATTATGTTTAAGGTGAGCTGTAATGTTTTGCTATAGTGGATCAGCATCGGTTGGTTGCATCCATTAGTTAAGAACTTTAACTAAGTTTAAAAGTTGATTTAGTACTTTTTTATGCTTGTCACATTTTATAAGCAGTATTTCATCAAAAAATAAATAAATTATTAAGCTTTATATCATCGTATTCATTTTATCCCTTCCAGCAGAGGCAAAAGCGTTTTTTAAAAAGATTTTATAATAGATATCCATGTCATCCGTGAGCATTTTGTTAAGTTAATGTTCCAGTGAGTTCCAGAAACCACAGGAACCCATCTTTTGGCATAGGGCCACCTCTTCTGCATGAAGCACTGACTTGGCATTAAAAGAACAGAAGAAATCCCAGAACATACCGATACATGGTAAATGGTAAATGGCCTGTATTTGTATAGCGCTTTACATACCTACAATATGTAAAGTTCCTGATATGTGATGAATCATTATGTTATCTGAAATGAGGTGACGTATAGGAAGACATCAAATCTGTTGGTGAAATTATCATTTTTCATCTTGCCAATCTCATGACTTTCCATTTAGCTGCAAGCCCTTGAAGTCATATGATGTACAAAACAAGGTTTGTGACCATGGGACAGTGTAGCCATGTGAAACGATAGTCTATGACAAATTTTTACCTTACCTTAGTGACCCCACTGGATAACTTTTATCATGTTTATCACTTTTATCAAGCTTTTGATTTGGTACAAGACTAGAATCAGAAATTTTGCTGCCATTAAAGGCAGAATCCAAACGTTTTTTCTTTTAGTGCTGTGAGACTCAAGCTGGGAAACATACCTGCAATGAGCAAGCCATAATTTTAAATAATTAGGTCTGAGCCTTGTAACACACGGCAAAGTCTCATATAGTGTATAGAATTGTGCAGACAATACAAACTGTGGAAACAACACATCATAATAAAAAAAGAAATGGCTAGACAATAACACTAGGGAGATTTGACTCAGTTTCATAAACTATGCAAACATCAGAGGCAATAATAAGATTAAAAGAATCACAGAAGCAGTGAGGACTCATTTTCAGTGAGGAGGTGACCACAGATCGCTGTATGCTGGTATCAGACTTTTATATAAGCTTGTGTCATCACATAGTTTACACCTAACACATGACACATAAATGACTAGTTTACTGATAGAAATACCTTATCAAGATGGGAAATGCTTCCCAGACTTCAAACAATGGAAAACCACAGCTTAGCACATAGGCTGAAATTGAGCATTCAACAGTTGGATGAAATACAATTACATAGTGAGACAGCTCAAAAGCAATACCGGTATTTATATATTACAATATATAGGGAGGGTTATGAAGAATATACCAGTTGGATCCTTCACATCCCAGGAAAAGAAGAACATATTTGTGAGCCACACTTGGGACATGCCTTCATTGCCTTCCTAACAAAACTAGTAATCAGCATGGCATTTGATTCACGTCATTTGGTTTCATCAATTTAACACTAACAGAGAGGTTCAAGCTTTCAACTTAGAAGATTATTGCCTCGAGTTTATAATGTCAGCTGATTCATCCAAAATCCCTGTGATGATCATGCTGGCAAATTATTTTATCAACTCATGCAACAAATTTCATATTAATGCAGCATAGCATTGTGCGTGTAGGTGCATCACAAAGTCACAGACACTAATTATAATTAGTATAGTAATTAGTAACCGTATGTCACTTGATACGATATCAAGTGACATACAGATAAAATGTTAGAATTCCACTTCCCAAAACTGGATTACAGACCTCTTGTTCAGTTAATGACACTGTGAGCATTCACCTGTCATTCAAAGTAGCAAACTTGCAATTGTAATAATGCAAATTTACTAAATAAAAATGTAGATAGGTAAGTTCTAAAGCAATTCCACATGAAAGGGGAAACTAACCATACAGTCCATATCTTTTTACATTGTGGTTATTTTGCACTGAAGATTGGCATTTTAAAATGGGAGCCATGGCAACCTTAATTAAACATTTTTTATGCTTTTTTACCACGAGTCCCCTAGGGTCCATTCAGGTCCAAATGACATAAATTTTAGCATCTGTCAGTTAACACCTTTGGTTTTTAAGTTACACCACAATCTATCTGGACCATTGACAACATAAAAGATGGATGCGTGAAAAGTGACGCTAACATGGAAGTGCTTTAAACCTGCATTGTTTTTAATGACCACTAGGGGCTAATTTCTCAAGTTGCAAATATAGCTGTATGGAAGCCTTTGGGGGAAACCCCCCCCCCCCCCCCCCCCCCCCCTGCTCCTGCTCTGTGACTTCAGTAAAAAAGAAAATGTTGGTTGTTTTAAGACTCAGAAAATATATATATATACATATATATATATATATATATATATATATACACAATGTATATATATATACATTGGAATGTCGTTCGGACTGGAGAAGTGTAGTCGGATGGTATCAAAGAGAGGGAAGGTAGTCAGAACTGAGGGGATTGAACTACCAGAAGGCAACATTGCAGACATAGAGGACAGTTACAAGTACCTGGGGATCCCGCAGGCGAATGGGAACCATGAAGAGGCCGCTAGAAAGGCTGCAACCACCAAGTACCTGCAGAGGGTCAGGCAAGTCCTGAGGAGTCAGCTGAATGGTAAGAACAAGATCCGGGCCATCAACACGTACGCCCTGCCCGTGATCAGGTACCCTGCTGGGGTAATAGGCTGGCCAAAGGAGGAGATAGAAGCCACTGACATAAAGACAAGAAAGCTCCTGACCATGCATGGAGGGTTTCACCCCAAGTCCAGCACCCTGAGGCTGTACGCTAAGCGGAAGGAAGGGGGCCGGGGACTGGTGAGTGTCAGCACCACAGTCCAGGATGAGACAACGAACATCCAAGAATACATTGGGAAGATGGCCCCAACTGACCGAGTGCTCAGTGAATACCTCAGGCAGCAGAAACCCAAGAAAGAGGAGAGAGACGAGGAACCATCATGGAAGGACAGGCCCCTGCACGGTATGTACCACCGGCAGATAGAGGAGGTGGCTGATATCCAGAAATCCTACCAGTGGCTGGACAAAGCTGGACTGAAAGACAGCACAGAGGCACTAATCATGGCAGCACAA
This sequence comes from Aulonocara stuartgranti, assembly GCF_965226115.1. NCBI lineage: Eukaryota > Metazoa > Chordata > Actinopteri > Cichliformes > Cichlidae > Aulonocara > Aulonocara stuartgranti. Next base: position 5,706,412 of record NC_138951.1, on the reverse strand, counting down.
GAACAAGCTCTGAGCACAAGATCCATAGAGGCTGGGGTCTATCACACCAGGCAAGACCCCAGGTGCAGGCTGTGTAAAGATGCCCCAGAGACAATCCAGCACATAACAGCAGGGTGCAAGATGCTAGCAGGCAAGGCATACATGGAACGCCATAACCAAGTGGCCGGCATAGTGTACAGGAACATCTGTGCCGAGTATAACCTGGAAGTCCCGAGGTCAAAATGGGAGATGCCCCCAAGGGTGGTGAAGAATGACCGAGCTAAGATCCTGTGGGACTTCCAGATACAGACGGACAAAATGGTGGTGGCTAACCAACCGGACATAGTGGTGGTAGACAAACAGAAGAAGACGGCCGTAGTGATCGATGTAGCGGTTCCGAATGACAGCAATATCAGGAAGAAGGAACACGAGAAGCTGGAGAAATACCAAGGGCTCAGAGAAGAGCTCGAGAGGATGTGGAGGGTGAAGGTAATGGTGGTCCCCGTGGTAATCGGAGCACTAGGTGCGGTGACTCCCAAGCTAGGCGAGTGGCTCCAGCAGATCCCGGGAACAACATCGGAGATCTCTGTCCAGAAGAGCGCAGTCCTGGGAACAGCTAAGATACTGCGCAGGACCCTCAAGCTCCCAGGCCTCTGGTAGAGGACCCGAGCTTGAAGGATAAACCGCCCGCAGGGGCGTGCTGGGTGTTTTTTTTTTTATATATAAAATCCCAGCACGCCCCTGCGGGCGGTTTATCCTTCAAGCTCGGGTCCTCTACCAGAGGCCTGGGAGCTTGAGGGTCCTGCGCAGTATCTTAGCTGTTCCCAGGACTGCGCTCTTCTGGACAGAGATCTCCGATGTTGTTCCTGGGATCTGCTGGAGCCACTCGCCTAGCTTGGGAGTCACCGCACCTAGTGCTCCGATTACCACGGGGACCACCGTTATATATATATATATATATATATATATATATATATATATATATATATATATATATATGTGTGTGTGTGTATATATATATATATGTGTGTGTATATATATATATATATATATATCAGTCTTTTGTATGTCTCTCTTTTTTGGGGCCAATGCTCATTCGTGCCTGTCTTTGCATGTTTATAAGGATGAACGATTGGGTGTTGAATATAGTTACTGAATGGTCAATGTGATGGATTCAAAAAAGTCTTGCATTTAAATTTCTAAAGCATCAAGTACAACTCATCACAAACAGAACCTATAATCAAACCTAAATTTTAATGATTATTATTCTTTATATTTCAGAGCATGTAAAGAGGGAGAAATGAACTTTTACTCCTGACATTTTAGGCCACTTGCTTGGTTTTGTTTGTGTTTTTAGTGTGCACAAAAAACTTCATATATTCATACATCTCGCTTAGTTTAGTAGGGATTTAGTAGGGATCTACAATTATTTTTAAAAGTTTTTCCAAGGGTAACTTATAGCAAAAACTATCAATTTTTTCAAATGTCTCTGATCCATAATTCAGGGGGTACATCAATCACAGTGAGAGGAGGCTGCTTTGGAGAAATGGTAAAAAGTAATTAAAGTAAGAAGAATAGGCAGGAAATCGTAGGAGGCCAATGATGCAGGCAATAATTTTGGGATGGAAACTAGATGAATCATTCAGCCAAGTTTTTTTTCTCTTATGGAAAAAAATGTCATTGTGGCAGCCAGTTACTCTGCATATCACCTCAGCGTGGCATCTGTATCCTGGTTGCCATAGGAATATGGTTGCTATGAGATCAATTTATCTGGAGATCTGGCGGTTGCAGATGTCACTGGGTGCTGCTTTTAATAACAATGCCCTGGCTAAATTACATACATTTAAGGTTTACAGTCGATACTTACTTTGACAGAAAAGAGTTTAACAAAGACTGAAAGCATCGATAAAGTAGTCGGGACATTTTGGGTACTTCACTCTCCTCCGGTAACTGCGTAAAACTGTGACCCGAATGCACACTCTCGGGTGTTCAATATATCAGATGAATGCCACAGATGCCAAACCTACTCTAGTTTCATTCAGTAATTAATATCCATAAGTGTCATATGAAAATTGCTTTATTGCTCATATGTCTTCATTTATGTCAGCCTGTATTTATCACAAGTGATAAGAGGGAGTGACTGTAAGACTATACAATGTCCTCACAAGGATGTCAGCTACAGGACACATTTGGGCAATCTCACCAGCAATGTCCTGGAAAAAAAAACCCACCAACAACAAAATAGATTCCTGCTAAGGAATTTTGAGGCAAATTACTTAAGTGAGCCTGAATTATTTTACTTAATTTCATATGTGCTCTGTCAGTGTATGTACTCTGTGGGGTATGTGGCACAAGTGGGAAGGTAGTTTTCCAATGTGCGGCCTTTGCTTACTTAACTTAATATAAAGTTCTGAAAACACACACACACACACAGTTCGTCAGCAATGTAAAGGATGTGAAGCGGTTAAAGGCAAGAGCAAATCGCCTGCTGTTTGTGAACAGTAGCTGAGCCTCATTACAGTGTTAGAGAGAAGCAGTAATGGGCTACAGCCTGAAGGTACATTAGTATCAAAGCAGGCTGAAAGTGAGGTGAGCTGCACTAAAACCTCAGGTAGCCGTAAAGTGAAACCAGTGCAGAGGGGCCATGAATTCTTCTAATGGCCAGCAGGGGACCCCATGAGCACTTTCCTGATGAGTTTCAGTCTGGCTTAAGTCTTAATGAATGCCACAGTATCTTCTTTGTGTCCCATTTAGAGCAAAATAGATGATACATCAGGGTGGGCTATTGGGTGTGACTGATCTGACAAGTCATAAAATGTTCTCAGTGGCTGCGTCAGAGCCACTGCTTGTGATTTGTGATTTAAAAAAAAAAATCCAAGCAGGCAATGACTCGAAAAATGAACCACGAGAGAACATGAAGTTTTAAAACAAATTTAAAACAATCTGCCAGAGAAACCTGCCTGTAAATGTCCTTTCTAGATTTAATTACCATGAATCAAGCAAAGGTGTACAAATATTTACTATATGCTGCCGTCTCTGGGACAAGAGATAATTGAGTTGTGTCTCCTGGGCAGAGATGTGAAGCAATGAAGTACAAATACTTGTATACTGTACTTAAGTAGAATTTCAGTTTTCTGTACTTTATTTACTTTTTACGTTTACTCCCTACATTTTTACACAAATATGTTCTTTCTTCTCCTATCTGCGAGAGAAAATAATGAGAGCTCACTTCACCCACAGATGGAGAAAGATATACGAAGGCCATAAAAGACAGGACAGAGAGGAAGAAGAGGTCAGATTTAAAGTTAAGGACTGTTCAGTGGTACTTTACAGACTGAAAATTTAAAGCTGACATGTAATGTCATCATTTTAATCAAATACTGGATTTGTATGTAATATGTTTTGATGAATCAGTATTCTAACTTTGTTATTCAATTTTGCACGGAAATACTGGGTAGTTTTGTCCAGTATAAACATGTCAGCTTGCTGTTCTGTGGTGAGTTTGAACATCTGTGCTTAAGTATAGAATGTAATATCTCTGCTCCTGGGTAGCTTTCTTGATTGAATGACTGTCTAGCACTTCAAATGATGGTTAAAAAACATTTAAAGAGCTCCATTAATGAGCAATTAAATGATGCTGTGGCCTCAAAAACACACTATGATCACAACATAAAAGATTGATTCACTTAATTTAAACGTTCTTCACCTTAAATGCTTCATTTTCTGTAAAATGCATGTCTTAGCTCGCGGGCTTAAATTTGCCACCTGCCTGTTAAACTACATAAACGGCTTGATTTTCTTGTAAAACAGCAGTTTTGTCATTTGTCACTTGAAAACAATAAGTTGTGATTTGATAAAGAATATGATACAAATGTTTACTCACTGTTTTCTCACAGAGCATATTTTGTACTGCCTAACTACCGGACTATTCACGGTCACTGAACAGCAGTGCTGTCACATGACAAGAATAACATTAAACTGTGCATGATGTTCTTTTTAATGTCTTTTGGATTTTACTAACTTTATTGAATAGGGAGAAATTTAATTAACACTAATTTCATTCATGTGCTGGCAAAGACTTTATCTCTGATATGATGCGTTAGGGTGTTCTAGGATCTATGGCTTAACCTCCTAAGACCCGAACTCTTCCACGGCATGCATTTTTAATTTCTCTTTGATATTTGGGCATATTGGGGCTCAATGAATGTAAAAACCAAGAATTACCAGATTTTTTTTTTTTACCTTATTTTTGTTTTTATGAAAAATCAGAGCCACATATGAAGATATTCGTTTAAATTTTGATAGAACAGTAGCAGTATAATGTCCTCGTAAGTGGATATCAGGCCCTTGTAGAGCAAAATTGAGTATTTTGGTCTAAATAACGCAAAATGTGATGTCCACATATGTGGACGCCAGGTCCTAGGAGGATAAAAACACCAGAAAACATAAAAAATAAAAGGTCCTGGTAAGGATAAATAATAGTAATGTTTCATTATTTGATTGCCATTTTCTTCACATGACAGGCTTTCAGCTAGTCTTCTTAAAAGAGAAATGTATTTTTCTTATCCAGATCATTTACTGGAGAAATGAGAGGCACACAGTTATTCTTGGTAAGCAAGGATGTTTGGATTTAAGGCGAGTTTTGCACTTAATTCGCCTCAGCTTCCTGACATGTTTTTAACTAAGAGAGATGAGGTGTGAAGCCCCTCTAGGGGTAAAATTGCAAATTTCCAGCTGATTTTCTGGCAAGCTCAGACCCTCCAGTGTGTTAGGGAGAGAAAGGAGAGAAGAAAATGAAAATCCCTGAGTGTTTCGTTTCTGGTCATTTTTCTGTTCCGATTTAAAATGTCTTTCAATCTCTTTGAATCAATGTTCTCGTTGAATAGGGAGCCCCCCAGTCACTCACTCACTCACTCACGCACACACACACACACACACACACACACACACACACACACACACACACACACACACACCTTTCCTTGCAATCCACAGCAGGATGATCATTAAGCATCGTGTATCTTGTGAACAGATTTAGGGAAGCCTGTTACTGTGGCGCTGTGGTCAGTGTGGCTTTGAACTCTTTGTTTTCAGAGGGGAAGATATCATTTTGGAAGATTCTAGGCTTTTTCTTTTCTTTTCTTTTCTTTTGGAGCAAAGCAATAGAGATCACCCTCTCACTCCAATGCTTTTAGCTTGAAAATGTAGCTATATTGTTGTGTGATGTCTGAATTAGGGTTTGGGACTATGGGCTTAGTTCTATGGCAGGGATGTCAAATTCATTTTATATAAAGGGCTGCATACAGTTCACTTTGATCTTAAGTGAGCCGGACCAGTTCAAAGAAATTTGACTGCATATTTAATCCCTGAAATATCATAATATAATATAAAAAAAAATGCAATTTCAACAGCACATCTCATGTTTTGTACATAAATGTGTAAAATTGTAAAATTACATAAAAAGTTCTGGTAGCTCACTGCCCAGACTGTCCCGTCTATAATAGGAACTTCTGTCATTGAATTTTTTATCTATTACTTTACTACTCTGATGTAGTGTGAATGGCTTTGGGGTGATCTTTATCATCAGCCAAAGTTGTAAACCTATTAGAGTTCATCTACAAATGCCTTGCTATTTTTATCCAGAGGGCCGGAGTCTTTGCCAGGCTGATTCTGGTCCCCAGACCTTCTGTTTACCACCCCTGTTCTATGGGCTTATGGAGCTGTTTAACTGCCTGGTGTCACTGTAAATGATCAGTGAACTACAGCTATTTAAGAAGTGGCCTGGTAAACCATAGCTACTCTAATCTTATCTAACAGCGAATAACATTAAGTAGTTTGATAAACAGCTAATGACTATACATAATCAGCTGTTAGGAATTAAATGCATGCATCCAAGAATGCCTGAGTCTTTTATTTTGTTCAGGATTGGTGGTTGTTTAATTAATATAACAAAGAAACTCAGTTTTGTTGACTGCCTATAGTTAATTAAATTGAATGGTGTTAAGCTGCCAGATTAAAGTACTCTTGAGCAAGATTCCAGTATAATAAAGAAGTATATTGTTTTACTGTTATTGAACTGGTTAAAGGTTTCTGGGTCAGTGATTAATAATGGATTGCATTTAGATAGCACTTTTCAGGGCCCTCAAAGCACTGTACAATTCCACTATTCATTCACTCTCACATTCACACACTGGTGGAGGCAGCTACAGTTGTAGCCACAGCTGCCCTGAGGCAGACTGACAGAAGCGAGGCTGCCACATCATGCCATTGGCCCCTCTGGCCATCACCAGTGGGTGAAGTGCCTTGCCCAAGGACACAATGACTGAGACTGTCTGAGCCGGGGCTTGAACCAGCAACCTTCCGGTTACAAGACAAACTGCAAACTCAAGCCCCGGCTTGGACAGTCTCAGTCGTTGTGTCCCTGGGCAAGACACTTCAGCCGTTGCCTACTGGTGGTGGTCAGAGGGCCCGGTGGCGCCAGTGTCAGTGCGCCCCAGGGTGGCTGTGGCTACAATGTAGCTTGCCATCACCAGTGTGTGTGAATGGATGGATGACTGGATGTGTAAAGCGCTTTGGGGTCCTTAGGGACTAGTAAAAGATTATACAAATACAGGCCATTTACCATTTACCAAACACCACAGCTTATTGTGTCAGTATTGTTCCCGACCATGTCCATCCCTTAATGACCGAAGCGTACCCACAATGTGATTGGCTGCTTACAGCAGGTCCAAAATTTCAAATGACCTGTTCATTCTTGAACATGACAATGAGTTCACCGTGGTCAAATGGGTTCTCTGTGGTGCTTTTTTTTTATGTACCAAATCAAGTTACTGTGCTGTTGCAAATTAACCAAATTAGTTTTGAGATGTCCAACAGCTTTTCTCGTCTTCTGTTTACCCTCTTTCCACTTTTTTATGAACAGGCTGTTGGCTTACAAATTTAAAATGTGATATAAAAATGTATATAAAATAAATCATTTCTAATTTTCACCTTGAAATGATTTCCTAATCATTCCAATTTTACCATGTCGTAACTTCTTATGAAACAGACAGAGCTGAATTAAGATTGTTTTGACTGTTTGTTTACTACATACCAATCATTTATTTCCACTCAACTGACAGTTCAGCACTTGGTGTGATTTCAGACTTCTAATAGGATTAATCGAAGCTTCCAAAAACGTAATATTTAGACCAAAGCAGAGGAAGAGAGTCAAATGCGAATCTTTGTAAGTTCTTATTTTGCTGAATTAGATTTTCAGTCTTTTTTTCCCTCCTAGAGTTCTTTGAAAGGTTAGTGATGTTATTAAGATAACTGCGTTTCTAATGTGCATAGATTATTCTTCAAGGGGAATTCCGACATGTGCAAACGGCTGTCCTGCTCATAGTGAAACCATGCTATCAGAAATGGCCCCAGCTCTGTAAGTATGTGCATAATGCAGGTAGAAAATAAGAAATTCTGATTTATGTAAATGCTGTGCATTACTGCACATTTTGGTATTAAAGTGATGTCAGCTAAATATAGGGCCAACACTAATACAGATACTTTTAACTTATATAGTGAGCTTAATCATCAATTTGCGAATTCTGAACAAACTTTAATGACCATTGTGATTTTTACTTTTTGTGATTTTCTGTTTGTTTGATTTTGGAGCCCCTGAATCTAAATGTGACTGTCTCTAAAGTGTAGTGGGCTGCATACTGAGCTTAGGGAACAGAAACAAAGTATTGGTTTTATTGCACTACTATCCATCTGATACCAATACCAGCATTGGTATCAGTACCAATGATATTTTAATTGAGCTGCCAACCTCTAGTATCGGTTAATTTGTGGGTTGAGCAGGTGACTCTGACCTGAAGCCCCATGCTGTGTATCTTCCCCCTGCTCTCTCCGCTTTTCTGTCTCCAATAAAGACAAAACGCCCAAAGAAAATAAGAAATTTGGCAGAAGACTGAATATATAATACCAACTGTAGAGAGAAAGATCACTGAGACTGTTTCTAGGATTTCTTTTCTTCTGCCATCATCTTAATGTTACCCATAAATAGTAACAGCCTTTTTTAGTTTTGTCATTTCTGTTTTCTCTGCAAAATCCACAGTTGATAAAGTATGTTCAGGTGATGGCTGAGCTTTAGATGTGCAAAAACAGCAACAGCAATATGTGTGCGAGGCTGCTTGTGTCACAGCAGCATGCACATGCAGTGGCATTGCTAAAACCGCATATGCACAATGAGGATGTTTGGTTGTTGGTTCTTCATGATGCATGCGTGCATGATTATTATTTGATTTATTTTTTTATTATTGCTTATAGATGTTAATGGGCAGTTAGCTGACAGCCCTGCATATTTCTTCTCACAGGAGCCCTACAGTTGCTCTAAAGGAAAATCTATCTCAGGTCTACACAGCATGTGCAAACAACCATGTGCCGTGGTCGAACTTCAGAGGTTAAAAAGCTGGTTTAACATTAGAATGAATGTGTACCCTTCTTCCCGAGGGTCGACCTCCAGCAGGCTATCCATCCCCGGCCACATGCAGCAAAAATCAATGAAGTCAGAGCTTTTTGTGTTTCTATAAGAAACTCTGGAGACCAAGCCGCCCAAAATCAGCTTGACCCCAATGCCAACATGCAGACACTCCCACGTCTTTTTTTTGTTAACCATCAGAAGAAGCTTGTATTCATTTACCTTCTGTTACCCTGCACTGCAAGTTGGAAGAGCCTGTGTGACTTTCAAGCAAAGAATCATGTATAAGTTGCAGAATATGCTTTTCCACAATTAAGTCATAGTTCATGCACTTACATCTGCAGACATGCTATACCTGTGTTATAGTTTGTGAAAGATGTGCCTAAAATTGAATTTCTTGCAAAAAAAAACCCTGAAAAAAAGAATGCACAGCACGTGAATGCAGCCATGCACATGCTGAGAAAAAATCATTCTCCAGCAGTGCTGTTTAGATAACGCTTCTCATCTGAACATCCTCCTCTGCAGAAGTTTGCCCCTGCATCATTTCAGCTATTGCTCAGCCAAGTGGAAAAAGAGCAAAGAGTGTGAAAAAGCTTTGTGTGTGTGTGTGTGTGTGTGTGTGTGTGTGTGTGTGTGTGTGTGTGTGTGTGTGTGTGTGTGTGTGTGTGTGTGTGTGTGTGTGCCTGGCTCGGGCTTTTTTTCTTCCTTCCTCCAATTTCCTTCGTCCTTTTTGACATATTTCCAAATACAAGTATACAACTCGGTGCTCTTCACAGTCTTTTCTGCCCTTCAACTCCCTCAAGTGTGCTCTGACGTTGTGTGCTGAGAGCAGTGAGGCTCCAGACAGTCAGGTGAGGCTGCCGTCTCCAAACACCGTTCTGGTTCATCTCCCCAGCACATCGTCACACAGTTACCAGTGGGTTCGTCGTACACCACCGAGCCCTTTATGCGTCTGCGTGGATTCAGCAGACAATCAGGTCGTCCCCAGATGCCCCTGAATCCCTGCAAGATAATAAAGGTTCTGTGTGTCTCAGACAGACATGGAAGGCTGTCCTGGTACGACTCTGTTGTGCCCAGAGTGGCAGGCTGCAGGATTACTGCTGGAGAGGTTAACGCAGTTTTGTCTCCAAAACGCACATACACGTGCATCCACGTGCACGTGTAGCAGGCAGGAAACTAGTTGTGGAGAGAGAACAGGCTAATAATGTCAAGACTCCGCAGTCTTCTGATCAGGCAGATGTGGGGTCGGATTTCGACTCTGGTTTTATTGATCTGAATTCAGACTTTCATACCTTTGCTTTTTTTTTCCACATCAGTTTTTTTCCAGGCTCATTATTTAAACCTCACACTGTTTTTAAAGACACACACGTGAATGCTGTCCTCAGGCCACAGCTCTTAGTCTGGTATTATTTATTTTATTTTTTTAAATGTCCCTTCAAAAATACTTTGAAGATTAATTCAATTTTTGGACTCATTTTCTCAAACCTAATTTAAAAGCAGCACTGAGAGTACACAGTCAGTAATCAAGATAATAGAAACATGACATTTTTCCTCTTTTCAGAACTAATAACATCAATATATGTTTAAATTTGACCACAGCTGAACCGAGCCTCTGTGTTTTATTCATTAATCAACTAAACATTGTTTGCTTTTGTGCTTAAAAAAATAAAGAAAATAATAACAGTAAAATGAAGTTTTCATCTTTTTTTATTACTGACAGCCAAGAAAGCCAGCAGCCTGCGTTTTCAAATGGAACGCTTTGATTCCAAGTGTACAACATTTATGCATGATTTTTTTGAGACTTCTACATCATCAGTGTGATTTTCTTCCGCCTTAACGAAACCTGATGTAGGCAATCAGATACATGCGGTGCTACTGTGAGCCCTAAACTGCAGAAAAATGCGGGATTTTTTGGAGAAATTATAGAAATGAAAACATATATATGCAAATCGATATTTAATGTGTTCATTTTTAATTGTTGAAACAATTAAAATTTTCTGGGTTTACATGGTGAAGTATGGTTTAAAGTAAAAAGAGCAAATAATTTGTTTCAGGCCAAATTACAAATCCCGTTTTTGGCCCTTACAGGTCTGGACAAACTCATCATTTCAGTGAGTAAAAGCAGCAGAAGTTCCTGAAAATGGTCAAAGAATCATAGGTAAGAGTTTAGAGTTGTGTTTCCAAGGTTTCTTGTTCAAGTTTGAAATCATTTCTGTCAAATAATGAATGGATTTCTCCCAAAGAATGAGCTGTGAGTCATACTGATGAGGTCTAACTTCATAAATAAAAGTCTTTACAGAACATGAGGGTTGTTTCTAGTTTCACTGGCAGGGTTATATCTTCAAACACTTAAGCAAAGTGCTGTTTTACCAAACTTTGTGGTGTCCCTGTAAGGAAGTTTGCTTTGTTCAAGCCGGACGAACCTGAAGTGAAGTTGTCTCTGCCTGTGTGTGTGCGCGAACGTAAGGATACTGGGCTGCTCCTGGGCCTGATCCCAAGTCCTTGGCTTTGATGCTGATGACTTTGAAGCCGGAGTGTCGAGCATCAAAGAAAGCGGGCCTGGGCTGCACCCCAGCTCTCCATCCTCAGGAGGAGAGCGGCTGGAGTGCGAGGTGTGACTCGTCGCTTTCCAGAAAAAGACTTCAGGTGTTGCACAGCACCAGCACGAGAGGAAAAGATGAAGTGGATATAAGGACACAGAGCTAAATCCCAGACCCCCTGTGTGATATGATGAGTCACTTCTTGGCTTGCAAACATCACACGCACACACACACACACATATGCACACACATATGCACACACACACAAGACACACGCAAGCATCACTCAGACGTAATATCTGGTCCACACAGATGTGCCCACAACAGACTTCCGATTAAAGTAATGCACAGCCGAAAGCTTTTCCTAAAATCTGATTGGATATAGTCAAAATGGGGGTCGACGCTCCAAACTTTGGAGCACTGTTTCCATGGCAATAGGTTCTGACATCTCCTGTCGTGACGAGATGCTTTTTGGTTGCAAGGACTGGGGGGGGGGTTCGCACAACAAGATTTGAGCACTGACAGTCAAGGAACGCTGTCAGAACATCCTAATAAAAAAAGAGTGAAAGAAAAAAGGGGGGGGGGCAACACACCATATTTGAAGTCGAGACGTGTGGTACAAGAGTGTGACTGCAGGCAAAAACAATGAACCCATGTGACCTCATCTGAGATGAGGGAGAGAGAGATACACAGAGCCTTTTAGCCACCCACAAAACCCACTGATGTATTTTGATTTTCAATGACGCACGCAGCCCTGAGGAATATTTCCTTAGATAATTGGAGGACAACGTGTTGACAATGAGCCCAACTGGGATTTTTTTCTAGTTTTTGTTTTTTCATCCTCATTAGGGCAAGCTTTTAGGAACAAGGGTTATTATGCCCATTCAGAGTAAATATAGAAATCTGTGAATAATAAGTTTGCTGACTGCAACAAGGGCGCAAGATCAAACGCCAACAAAGCGAGAAATAAATAAATTAAATAAAGACACACTTTCCCTTCTGCTTTCATGCCAGCAGCCCAACAGTTGTGTGTTTTTGGAGCGAAAAATATGCAAGTCTATTTGTTTTCCAAATCCCAGCTGGTTCATTTGGGTTCAGCAGATGAATCCCAGCAGGGGTGCTAGACACAAGAGGGTGGGTGCCAAACCTCACTGTTGTCTTCAAATGAATAGAGATTGGAAATGTGACGTCATTCAGGGGCAAAACCGCAAAGGATTCTGGGAACGAGTGGCAAGCGGTACTAGCGCACGCAGGCTTTCACATGAAAACAGTCACACAGCGATAAAAAGAAACAAAAAAATGGCAAGAAGCTGTTGTATTATTAACTGCAATAGCCGGTCGCATGACAGCCACGGGAAGCCGACGGGTAAAGAGATCGGTTGTTATCGGATTACGTCGTCGAAGAGAAATTGTTTAAGCCACGTTTCCGAAGTAACAAAGAGCCGACGGATGGCCTGGATTGCTGCAATTTGAAGACCAAATATATCGTTTCAGAACACTGCAGCTCACATGTTAGTCTGCTCCAAGCATTTCCACAAAGGCAAGTCTTCTGTTGTAGTTGTTACGTAATTTATCGTAACATAATTGTTGACGTAGGTTACAAATAAGTCTATATTGATTTGAATTTAATTCGTTGCGCTATGCTGCTTTGTTCACTGTGGCTTTGCGGGCCAATGTTTGCCAATTTTTTGATGTGTTTTATAGAACAAACCAGCCTATAAAATGCTGGAATGTGATCCAGACTGGGGCCCCTCTATCAACCTGGGTCAGACCGAGTGTAAAGCTGCTACCACAGCGAGATTTGATCGGTTGAAAGAGAGCGAGATCAAAACAGCCACGAAAAGTCTGCATATATGTGTCCAAGTGTTGTATTGAAGGAATCAAGTGATGAATAACTGTTTTCCAGTATGTTGTTGTTTTTTTTTCATTGTTGATTTGTTTTTCACCGAAGCAGCTAATAAAGCGTGATGGAATACAATTTGCCTCTTTCGTGTAAGATTCTATAATAGAATGAAACAATAATGCCAGTTATAAATAAAGAAAAACTGAATTAATTACAAAACACTCTTTTTTTTCTATTAGATCTGAAAATGTTGTGTAATACTACAACCTGAAACAACAAATAGATTGCGTTGGCCTGTACAGGAGATAAAGAACAAAAATGTAACAACAGCGGTGAAATGACCAAAGTAAACTAGACCTGGGCTTGTTGCAGGGATCTGAAGTTACTAAACATTTTGTGAGTGTTGCACTCACACTTCACTCAGGATCATATAATAATAAATATGTGCGTGATGAAAGTTGGGCAGCACGCTAACGTCTTTAGTCCACTCTGTATGCTCGTATGGGTCTCACCCTTTCACTCCTTTGATTTTTTTTTTTTTCCTCGTACTTTTTTTTGGCTTTTCGTTAAGTCTGTCTTTGTACGGACCTGCTGTGTTCTCCGTCGTTTTTTACATAACTGTTTTTGGGGCAAATAAAATGAAAGTAGGGATTAAAACTGCAGAATTGATGATTACTGGTGCTGGAAATGCTAGTGTTTGATGCAGTGTCTTGATGTTGTTGCCACGTGTACCCACAATGCAATGCGCGAAAGTCACGTGGTCTGTCAATCTCATAGGTGAAACTTGAGTGACCTCAGACAAGCCAATTTAGAGAGCGTTCGGGCAATTGTGAATGGCCGATGGAAGCACCTAGCAACACTCGAAGACAAGAGGAGAAAAAGAAAGCAGTGTCCTTCAGATGATACCCGAATGAATATCACTGCTTCTGATCTGAAAAGAGGATATGATCACATTTTAGGCTGGAACTGGTTGGTAAAAGTACCATAAAAAAAGGATGAAAACAGTCAAACATTCAGAAAATGCAACATAGATTACTCTTATTGTAATCCAGCGTAAAATTATGAAACCTAACTGACTGGATTATATACTTTTTCAGAATGATAAATAATTAACGGGAACGACAACAACAAATGAGATTCTATTTTGAAAATGAGCTTTTAATGTTAAAAATAAAGGGCTGAAAACATCAAAGGTGGCATGCTGATGTGCATTTCATTAGTGTAATACTTTGCGCACCCCTCTTATTTCTTATTTCTGAAATGCCAAATCATCTTTTAATTTGGAGGTAGAAAAAGTCTGCAGAGATGCATGAAGTCTGCATCTTAAAAGTGTGAGAAATGAGTGCAGTGAAAGCAAGTGAAGCACCACATCAATTCACGATTAAGCTTCTTGACAAGACAATTAATCTGCGTGTTGAGGTTCAAATATTCTCCAGCAGGTGGCAGCAAAACACTTTATTTCTTTAGTAACTTGTGGATGCATCAGGGTATTTTTTTCAGGATTGGGGATCTGGGGTTCCTCTTTTAGTGTTTTTCATTATTTTTTAATCAATCATTAATAAAGAAGATGAGTTACATTAAGACATGTTAAAAATGTGTGTGTTACAACCTGTCATTGCTAATGTGTAAATGGATATACTGGATAGGCAGTCTTTGGAGACTTTTTAGGCCATGTAATCTAAGCTCATACAGTTTGGCTTATTTGGTTTTCTGACTTCAAATTCAAAGCTAATTTGTTCTTGTCCAACTTTAAAAAATTACTAAACTTTACTAAACTGAAATACATCAATTTCAACACACTAGAGCTGGTTGTCTTAGTTTTACTATAAACACTAAACACACTGCATCAAATTAAGTTCCACAATTAACCCCGACGCAAACCAAAGATTGGCTGTACATTTAAAAGAAATTACTGGCAGCTAGAGTTTGGAAGATTGATCTAAATATCAATAGTATTGATACCACTGCTGATAGCATTGATTCTTTGGATCTATCTTTTAAGTTCAGTATGTAGCCCACTGAATTGTGTTAAATAAACTTCAGGCTAAATTATGATCTTCTAAATCACTGAGATGCTCTCCAGCTTACGAGTTTTCTGCTATAGGGTGATGCTTCTGGGTTCCCCCGTAAGGTTTCCTAATGATCTATAAAGCCCACGTCGTTTTTTGGGCACCACTCAGACAGAATCTTTGTTATTTTAGCTTGTGGAGTGTTAGATATTTACAGAGCAATCAAAAGATGAAGCAGATGAACAGAGCAGATGATCATCTGGATCAAAAAGTTACAAAATGTCAACACTATTTAGTCCAAGCATGAACTTGTGACCATCAGGAGCACTGCAAGGAAAAAAGATGACACACTGTTTTTTTTTTTCTTAGGATGAAAATATAAAACACATGTTCTCTTTATTTGCTGTATATAGATAGATGTACACCACTGGAGATTTGGATAAAAGCACACACGAAAAGCTCATGTATGTAGGGTCAACACATCTGGAGGTGAAAAAAAAAAAAATGGAAACGATGTCAAAATTACAAAGATAAAAAACTACCCAAATTCTATATGGTTTCTAACTGTAAATAGTTACATGTGTTGAACTCTGTCCCACATACCAACTGTCAGCAGTTGCTAATAACCTCTGTAATCTGTACACGGGATATTTTGTACAAAATATGAAATCTACCATTTAATAATAGTTATAACACAAAAGTACATTGTATGTACAATATTAGACAAAGCCATTTAGTATCAGACGCATACTAAAGGACACTTGCAAATATAACTCTTTTCAAAGAAACAAAAAGCTTATGTCAAATGAAGAGAGCTCCAAAGAAGCCAATATTAAAGCCATCTGAAGAAGAACAGCAGTCACCAATGGGAGCCAGCACTGCGCTTCAGCCGGGATGGAATCGCTTTCCTTTTTGTCGGGTTTCGGTGAAAGCCTTGAATGACTGTTGTTCTTCAAGACAAACATGGAGAGAACTGAACAGTGTGGTTGCAGTACTATTTACAAATTTGCACATTCAGTTGAAAACACTGACAGAGAGGTTCTGCGAGCAAAGGAAGAATAAAACCATAACAAAACAAAACAAAATTTAAAAAAAAAGAACTTGCAAGCATCCAGAAGCAAACACGTGCTCAAATAACGAGCCCTACAGGTTTTGTTTCGTGTTTTTAAACTGAAGAGGGCGTGCACCGTGTGGGCACGCAGGTGGAGGGCGGGACGAGAGAGGATCAGACTATGGGAAAAATCAGAAAAAGTGGAACGGGAATAGAGGGGCCACAGGATGGAAGAAGAAAAGTTGGGATGGGAGGTGATTTTCCTCTCCTGTATAGGCTAGCTCTTAACAACAGGCACTATGGGGAGGGGACTCAAACACTCAAACAAGCGCACACACACACACATAGACACACACACACACACACCAAGACAGACAGCATCACGGATTTCAAATGTTTACTAGTTTGTTTTAGTTTCAGTTGTGTTGCGAGTGTCTTTCAAGTGTTATCAGGAAGTGCTTCTTTGCTGAAGTGGTTTGGGGCAACCACGCCATCTCTGCTCTTTAGCCTTGAACTCAAAAAAACAAAACGGATCCAACTACGTAGCTTCAACAAGGCAGAAGTCCAACAATGGACCTGAATACGTTTTTTATGGAAACTACTGTTATAACCTTTGAAATCATCTGACATTTTATGTCATGCTGCTACTCTGTTCTCAGTTGAGTAAATACCCTCTCCGACTACAAAAGGCACTGTGAAAAGAAAGGCTTATGTTTGACCTCTTCAAACCAAACATGCCTCCTCTACGGAGCAATCTATTCTCTACCAATTGTTGTACAAATAAAAGGATCTTGCTTGAAAAGATTTGAAAAACAAAAAAGACAAAGTTCATTATCGGCACGGTTTCTGCCCCTGTTTAACTTCTCTCAACACACAGTAACATCGTGTTAATCCCAAACAACCTAGTACATCTCTTTAACCTCTCATAAGCCTTAAATGAATGATAGTGACTTGTACTGAATGCTAATAACCATGTTAAACACACAATGGCTGGACGTAAATAGGAAACTAAAAATAAATCGACACAATCCGCTCTCATGTAACCGGGCAGCCAAACATGCTTGGGCCGCGGACTCATCGCTGTGACCGATAAAAAAATGCTCTGAACATGTGGTAAACTTTAAGCCATAGATGCTTTGGGAGCCGTGCTAACTGACTGCCTTCAAAATTAAAAGATCTTTTTTTCTTAAAAACAGGAACTAAATGAGAAAGTTGGCACCGAACTAGGTTTCTACACGGGAATAATGATGTGCAGAAGAAAAACCTGGAACCTCAGTCGGGTTGGCCGTGTTTGATGAACAGCACTGAGTTAAAAGGGTTTTTTTTTCCCCCCCAATCCTTAATACACACCCCTGCTGAATTCAGGAGTGGCCCAGTCCTGATGAATGGAGTGAATGAATGAATCCTAAAATAATAGCAAGAAACAGAACAGTTCTTCAGATAGGACGTGATTTTTTAAAAATCTTAGAAGAGCTCCTAATATAGCATGAAGGGAAAAATATAAACAGCTATCTAGTTTAAATTTTATGAGAAAAAACAGCCAATATTAAATATACAGAAAGAACTGACACAGTCTCACCCCACTGTAGATGGCCTCCATTGAAGTTATAGTTGGGGGCTCTTATTATTTGTACAAGCACCTGACGTTGATAAAGAAGAGACGAGAAGAAGACGGCTCATACACACACACACACACACACACACACACACACACACACACACACACACACACACACACACCAGAACAGAACACCTGAGAAAAATGACCAGAAGGGGGCAGCACAGCACCCCAAAACACAAGTTGAGCGGACAGGGGGAGGAGAAAAAAAAAAAAAACAGAAGAAAAGGAGATTATGACAATTTCTTATTTGAAGTTCAGTATACGGCGGGTTGCTGTGGTCATGCAGGACATCCCAGCACCGCAAGCAAGAACCAGGTGAAGGGGTGGGGATCAGTAAGGACCGAGCACCGCTTGTCTCGCAAAGCCGGACCTGGCTTAGATGTGTGGCTTTAGACATTTTCTGTGTCAGGTGGAGCTGGGATCGTTCATTTCTGTGTTGCACTGGGCTGGACTGAGATACCACAGTTCTGTTTTGTTTTGGGGGGTTTTGTGCTGGCCCTCCGTGGGTTTGTGATTCCACTGTGGATGCTGCTGGTTTATGGTAGGTCTGGGATGGTCTCTTAATGGCCATCGTGTGGCGTCAACATTTCCTCTGCTCTTCGGTGCAACTCCAAAGCTGTGACTGTGGAGATGTCTTTGGGGAGCTCAGATTTCCTCCGCATCAACGGGCGTTCTCTGCGCTGGTCTTTTTGGATCTAGACACAGACACAAAGAGGGATCAGTAAAATCAGAACTAATGCATTTACAGCCCCACTTCATGAACCTAAGCTTCTGCACAGAGGCCCGTTTTACAGGCCGAACAAGATTTTAATTCCTGCAATTTGCTTTCCTTTCAAACCTTTTTCTCACTTACATGACAAAACTGATAAGCTATACAATTCAAAACTGTATAATAAAGAAAAATGTGATAGTGCAGCATGGACAAGTCTCTGGCAATATTGTCCTTTAACACTCTTTGTTCATCCCGTCTCTGTTGTTTGGGTTTGGAAGGCAGACAGGATGCTCAAGTGATTTATGTAATCTGTCTCCGTTTCAGCAGCTGGAATAACCATCTTTGCTCAGGAATTACTTGTGGGGCCAAACAGCTGAGTCATAAACCAAGTTCATTTGTGATTCTGAAGAAATATTTTTTTAACCAACAACCTGCAAATTCACTGTATGTGTGCATTTTATGACCACTGTTTCAAAACAATACAAATGTGAAGATGCTGTCTGCAACAGTCCTACACCCACATACTTTACACAAACAGGAGTGTGCAGACAGCTTAGAGGTTCTGTGCTGCTCGGTCGACAGCATTCTTCATTTTAGCATTTGACAGATATTAACAAAAAAACAAAGTGATGACAGGACGCATTAGGAGCTGCATCGATCGCGCAGAATTGGAACATCCGCATTCGTCTTTGTGCTTCTGAAAAGCTGCTGGTGGCAGCGGCAGTTGCACAGTAACCACTACAAAGTCCCCTGATAGTGCTGCTGTTTTCACACGCGCCACACAGATATTTATGGGCCTGAACGTGGTTTTTATTTACAGCACAGCTATCGCTAAAACAGTACAGACACACCAAACTGGACGATTTAGGCAAAGTGACTGGCACACGGCATGAGAAAAATGTCGCTAAGCCTGAGCTGCACAGTTCACAATTTTAAATGTCCTAAAATTGCTTTTGTATTTATGTCAACTAATGAGAGAGGCTCCACAGCATCCTGCAAAATGAGCTGTGATTAGTGGAATTCATTTCATATTATTAGCTTTTTTCACTTCACACATTTTCTTCATTATTAAGATTTCTTGTAGTTTTCTGCTGCTTTGAAGCAAAATGAAAGAAAAAAAAAAACGGACTGCTGGACTGTGGCTGTGTGGTTCCACTTAACATAACCACATTTATTTGTTTTCAAACAAAAATAAACCTCCATTCCTGGCGCCAAAGTCAGTATCAATAAATAAATTAAAGTGTCCAGATTTCTGCTTTTTATGACCACGTATATGATTTCATTAAGACTGAAATGTAAACAGGTCTCATATTAAAGCGATATTCATCAAAGCTTGTGCACATTTCAGTGAGAACGTGTGGTACCCCTCAGATATAGGCATGCATATTAAATGTTACACACACTGACCTGTGTGGCTTCCTCAACTACTGCTTTCTTTAGCATGTTGACATCGTCTAGCAGTAGCCCATCTGTCTCCATGTCCATCGGACTCCCTGATCCTATTGAGTCCACATACACGACAAACTGCAGCACAGGAAGAGAAAGAAAAGTTAACCACAAAGAATCGCATTATCCAATATACAGGTTTGTGAGAGGTGCTAGCTTTAAGCAGAACTTTTCTCAATGACTTTAATCCTCAGCTTTTGGACATACATTTCCCCACAATCCATCCTGTAACTTTCCATCTGTTGCTTCCACACATACACAAAAGAAAAAAAGAAGAGAAGAAAAACTAGAAACTCTTTTTCCTTTTTTCCCCTCAGTTGGAGTGTTTGTCAAAACACCAACTGATGTTCATCACCAAAACATCAAACCCTGCTTGATTCGCACTGAGATACCCTGCAAACCACTGAGAGGGTTGCAGCACTGTGAGAATTGCTAGGTTACTATTTATTTGCTCACCTGTGGGTTTGCCTTTGCTAGATTCTCAATCTTCACCCATGCTTCTTCTCTCTCTTTCCATTTGGCTTTCTCTCTGACACACACAAACACACACAGAGTCCTAAGAGACTTCTTCAAAACAGAGAAGATTTGCTGAAAGATAAACTCATGTTAAAAAAAAAAAAGTTATATACCCAAACTCTTTCAAGTTAAGAGATTGTGGTTTTAGTTTGTATCTACTTAGTCATCTTTTCCACTTCTAATGATGTTTAAACAATGTTTTCCATGACGTTTCTAACACTGTAATGAGAACAAGGAAACTGTAGCTTGCGCTGTATAAATGGGTGTGATGTCTCCCTGCATTACTTACTTGCTTTTTTCTGCCCTGAACTGCTGGGTGCAGTCATCAAACAGTTTCTGGTTCATCTCCATAAAGAGCTTCAGAGCATTGTAAATCAACCCATGAATCGTCCTACAGACACAAAAAGGTTACCACAGGTCACTTGCTTTGCTTACGTACTATCCTCATACACTTCATCATAAAGATAAACAGATAAATGGAGGGGGTGGGGGGGAGCCTCACTTGTTCCAGTGGGTTTTGGAATTGCGGTAAAGGGCCGGGAACATGATGGGGAGGATCTTGGCAGCGTTGTCACTGATCAGGCTCATGATATACTCATTATTCCAGTAGTACAGCGCTCGCTCTGCTACCTGACAACACAGTTTTTCACAGGGTTACGTGCGTACACAGACAAACAGAATGCACACTGTACGATTAACTAAAACACGCATCAAAATAAACAGGGATGTGGTTCAGACCTGAAAGTGCGGGCTTGACACACATTTGGCCAGCTGTCTGAAGAGGGGTTCCATGACTTTGACGAACTCCGAAGGCTCAATGACATCCAGTATCTCCTCCAGTTCGTTGAGGAACATAACTTCTTTTGGACTGTGGGTCTTTGGCCAATACTTTAACAATGCCATTACCGTCTACGCACACAGACAGGATACCAGGCTTATTAAAGAGGAAGCAGGAATGTTTGGACAGCCGATTTTGGTCAGCTATTAATCTGCTGATGGTGGATTACATGAGCTTACATTACAAAAACTATCAGTAGAAGCAGAAACAGTAGTCAACATATTCATAAAGTAGTTTAGTTGATCTCAGGGCCTTAATGCAAGCACACAAAATCCAAAACACCTTCCAGCAGGTTTGTGAGGACTTGTGAGCGCGTTTATGTTTGCTCCGACCTTACCCACCATAAAACAAACAGAGAATACTGTCTTGAGGAGTTTGAATGACGTATGTCTGAAAAGAGCTTGAAGGTCAATCGATAATAAAAAATAAAAAAAAGCCAAAAAATCAATATCAAAATAAATAAATCTTACCGGTTCTGTAAGGGTGCTATCCTTCTCTAAGAACTGTACCACACAGTAGGCCAGCTGGGAAATAAAAGGGAAAAACAGGAAACGGCATTTGTTTTCATTTTGACAAAATCAGAAGTATCATAAATATTATTGGGAGAGAGATTGCACTCAACAAACTACAGAATCTACATAATAAAGTAACATCAAAGATGGCGGCTGTCCTAAATGTTCTAATCAGGCAAAAAAATGTTGCTGCATTGGCACATGAGCACAGATGTCAGTTTTTGCATGTGTACGCTATTTTTAAACATTAGTTAGGGGTAAAAGGACCAGATTGTTAAGTTGAAATGTGCATTTTTATCTGGTGAACATTGAGAGTTAAAGTTGTGACTAACTCCACATTTTTTATCATTGGATACACGCTTCACTGACAAAATAACTGCTTTGAGGCATTACCTGCATGTCTGCCAAGTGAAAAGACTTTGCTCGAGACATACTTTTGTTACAGCGTTTTGCTTATAGCAGAGGAAGGCAGAGCAAGGCATAAGAAAATTCCTACCTGTGGGTGATACACACTAAGGGACTTGACTTTGTGCAAAGGCAGGAGGACTTTCAGCAGGAATATCTTGTGCTCTTCTTTCAAAGGTAATGCAAATCCATTGATTATGCTGTGAGAAAGACCGTTATTAGAGAAGAAATTACTCCAGTTTACAATAATTCGGCATCTAAATATTAATAAAAGTCTTGAGCCACCACTAATGCTCTTATACATTTCTTCCAAGGAGTCAGCCTGTCATTTTTGAAATGGTCTTGAACAATAGTTCTGCAGGATTTCTGAAGCTCTTTCAAAGACTTTCTTTGGACACTGTTCTTTCACTCATTTTCAGTCCTTGTACTTGAACATTATCAGAGAAATTTTTTTTCAGCACAGACCTACGAACACAAAATAATCTCTCAACTCATGGGATGAACCAGTAATATGTCCATACATAGCAACTTTGCAAATACCATGTGGCCTTTCAGGTGACCCATTATCTGTTTACTGAAGCCTCATTAGAAATGTTCTAATGAAAATGACAAATCACACAAGGACTGGACTGAAATCAGTGGCAACAAGTCTTATGGAGTGATGGCACCGAAATCTGTATCCTCCACAATACAACTCCATCTGGAAAGCATCTGATTGCCAACAGCTTCATTTTTCAATTGCATCCAGAGAAGTGCTTTGAATGTCCTTCAAGAAGCCCAGAGAACTATTTCTGAAGACAACTCAAAGAAATCACAAGAAAGCGCAGGCTGTGTTGAAGGATAAAGGTGGCGTTACTAAATATTGACTCTCAAACTTACTAAAACTATGCAAACTCACTTTTTGCCTCATATACTCTATTTCTACTTAAATTTGCAAATGGTATAAATCACTGCACCCTTTAGCCATTATCCTAGCAAACTACAAAGAAAAAAAGAGGTAGCTCAACACTTTTGCACATACTGTGTGTGTGTGTGTGTGTACGTACACACACATATATATACACACACATATACACACACAGGGGTGTACATAAGTGGTCCGCAGGTGCACTCTCGCTATCAAAATAAAAGACGCGCACCAGATCAGAAGTTGCAACGCACGTTTGCGTGCATAAGATTTTCTGGAGGAGGACAGACATTTGTTTAGAACTCTTAAAGATGTCGAAGAAGCTCCTTTAAGCAATTACTTTGGTGTTCCTTCACCTCCAAAGAAATGTCAGAGGGAGTCCGCAAAAGAAGCGCATATTCTCGGAGAAGTGGTTGGAGGAGGTGAGTTGGCTTCAAACAAATGATGAACGCACAGAGATGTGGTGCAGAATATGCCATGAAAATCCCACTCTAGTGGACCAAAACAGTGCCTTTAATATGTATGCAAACGCATGTTGAAACTTCTTATCTGGTGCGCATCTTTTATTTTGATAGCAAATGCGCACCTGCGGACCACTTGTGTACGTGTATGCACGCGCGCGCACACACACACACACACACACACACACACACACACACACACACACAAAACAAACCTATATTTTGAGCCCTATACTGCGAACAGCAGCTGCTTTAACAAATCTAAAAGTATCTTACCTGCCTAGTATTTCCAGTAGTTCTGCAATTCCATTATGATGCTCAGTCTCATAAATGAACCTGAAAAAGGGCAAACACACACAAGTTAGCAATAATGTTCCTTTAACCCTCAGGCTTTGTTAAAAATCACCACCCTTTCAGCTTGTTCGTGGCCACAAGTGGCCAGTATAGAGCCCTGAGGGTTAAAGAAAACAAAAAAAAAACCAAAAAAAAAAAAAACCATAAACAAAACAAGCACCATTAATGTAGCTATAGAAGACACACACTCACCTATAAAATATGTTATTAATCTGTTTTCTAATGTATGCTCGAAGGCCCAGGAACTTCCCATAGATGCGATGGAGAGTGGTCTTTAAAAAATCTCTTTCTCTGGGGTCTTCACTGTCAAAAAGTTCTAAGAGCTGAACAAACACACACACACACACACACACACACACACACACACAAGAAGGTTACTGGGACAATAAAATTAAACGTAACCAAGTACTACATACAATGCTCTTAAGTGGGCATGTTACGGTTTTTATTGTTTTGTCACATTGATACTATTACAGAAATGCAGAAATGCATGCTCATACTAAACATGGCTAAAGCTTCAAACAATGATTTCAGTGTATGTGCAACTAATCTGAAAAAGCCAAAACTTCAGGCCTTAGGCTGCTTTAGTCACTAAACTTCAGACAAACATTGGCCTCAAATGACGTGTAGGAGAGCAGATATCCTCAATATGTTCTTTCCAGGCATCTGTGCGCACAGTCAAAGCTGTACACGCAGATGCCTCACCCACATGCATAAAGGCAGAGGAGCTAAAACAGCTTGTTTTAGACAGTGCACGAACAGAGGGGCTGGACCAAGCACTGGTATGCGATAAACAAGGATTATTTTGAACTATCAATCATGCAAAGCTTGTCTAGTTAAGAATAAAAATATCAAGGTGGAAATGAGCATCATAGCTCCTCTTTACAGAGAAAGAAGCTGTGCTCTAGCAACATGCTCACCTGCAATACAAACCTCTGGTCAATATACTTTTTGGCTATGTTTGGTTGAAAGTCCGGTGACTCTAAGAACCGCAGGAAGAACTCGTAGACGAGCTGTGGAAGAGGGGCAAAGACTTTAAAACAACAGAAATAGGTGAACAGGCTCTTTCTGACTAAACCATGTATGTGGGTGTGATGCATGTACCTGTAGATGCGGCCACGCAGCTTCTAGAGTGGGTTCATCTTCCTCTGGGTCAAACTCTGCACCCGTGGGGTTGGATGACGGCGGCAATGCCCTAAACATATTCACAGCAAACTGGGAAACAAAAACAGAGGACAGACAATCGGACATGCCAGATAAATATAAACTTGAAAAAGACATTTCCCCCACAGAAATCCAAACCGCTCAAGGAAGCGGTGGCCTCTGCCCTTTTTACTTGCATAAAAACACAATATTTAAAACATCACCATTTCTTTGTTTACGTAGGCTGCCAGTAACCTGTAGTAACAAATAGATCAAATCCATTGGACCATGTACTGTCCAAACTGCCTTTAAAAGACAAGTAAAATATTTCTATCAGCATAAACGTGTTTAAATGTTGCAAAATCCACTTTTTGCCATTTTTTAAAAATTGTCTAGATCCACAAATTATGAGTTGACTACATCCTCTCCTTCCTTTTCCTTCTTGAGCCCTTCGAGGTTAAAACCAACTGAGACGTCAAAACCTGATAAGCACCGCCCCCGGCTGTGAAGGAGACCTGCCTTATTAAATTCAGTATGAGCAGCTGCTGTGGCTAATGTTACCTTTAGGTTTGAGTGTACTCCTACGAGCCACAGTTATGTCAAAATTGGAATGCTGTAATGTAATGAAAATCAGATATTATGAAAAGCAATAAACAAGAACAGAGTGTAGGTTACTGTGTTTCATGTTGCTTTTTAATCAGCCTTTAGATTTGTTTGCTTCTCTCTGTTCTCTGAGCTCATATCTTCCTCTTTTTAATATTTCATACATTTAACTACGATGAATCTGTGTATCTGTGGACTGACTGTGCTTTGAAATGTATCCATTTTTCATGCTACATCCACAGCACATATTAGGTATACTAGGCAAAACAAGGCAGTGAGCGTTGATTTGGGGATTGGTGTATATTCGTTTCTTCAGATTAAGAGCAGTGCTGTGAAACTGATTCATCACCAAAAATGTGCAATATGGATAAGTTAATATCTGCAAAATACAGCAGACTCTGTAAGGGGCAAAGACGTTAAAATGTTGTGGAAAGAAAGACCAGTGAAGTATTTTGAGATTACATTTTAAATACACATTGTGCAAACATATCAGACTTAAACTGTTTTTTAACAAGTTCAGTGTAATACATCAACTTTGAGGTATTGTTTGTATTAAAGAATTAATAAAAAGGTGGTAGGTGAGTGGATATCAACAGTCTCTTGCGCTAGTTGTCCATACTGGCCTATTTCTGTGACTGTACAGACCCCAGACTGTGAAGAATCTATTTTGCCTCTGAGACGGCGCATTCAGAACTCCTTTGGGATTCCAGTCGATCAGAGGTCAAAACACTCATTCACCATCAGGTTATTATTCCAAGCAGAAATCACTCCTTACTTTCAACAAATAGATCAGGACAACGAAACCACTGTTACAGTGCCATGTAGTGCAAATAATGCCTGTTTAAATAATGATGCTTGAACACTGAGATGTCAAAAATGCTCTGAAATACAGAAACCTTACGGAAGTAAATAATGTGCAAAGTTTTAGCATCAGAATACACTTTATTACCATAAAGGAAAATGTCGTGTCACTCTTTACTTACTTTGATCATAAAAGCCATCAGTGGACTTCAAAGAGCCCTTGTCTTTAAGGGGGTACGGGGACAGGCGCTGCCAGGAGTAAGAGTATATTTTTATGCTGATTTGACAGCTCAGTTGCATTTTCTGCCGCATTGATCAAATAAAGCCCAGGCAAAGGAGGACGGGGGGAAATTTGCACCTTGATCATCTGCAGTTTACCATGTGGCATTGAGGCCGGCCTTTGATTAACATCAAAGGCTTTTTAATTTGGCTTGGGAAAGCAAATCTGGCACCAGGAACACATTGAGACCACGACCTAAGAGGAACACCTCTCCAATCTACAGCAGGAGCTCCAACACAGCTGCACTGGCAACACCCTGATTAAACGAGCAGTTTTCAGACCTACACCATTGAGGGGTACAAACAATTTAGGGTGTGCAATACACGAACAATCTTTAGACGAATTCAAACAAGAGACATGCTGAAGAAAACAAACAGATCACCTGGTTGCATACGAATTATTTAAATGATCTTAAAAGATTTGTGGCAAAAAAAAAAAAACTACCAAAATAAAAACTAAAATGGGTCAAGTGAAAACCACAAAATGTTCGTTCCATGCTGCGAAAATGAAACTGAAGAAAACAAATCAGCTTCATCACAAACATGAAAAAAAGAAAGAAAAGGGAATCTACCGGGTGAGATGGCTCTCCGAGGCCATGTGGCTTCCACTGAGCCTTTTTTCACAATTACAACTTACACAATTTTACAGTAAGAGAAGTGACACGTGACATCTCGCTAACACGAAATAAAGCAATTATAAAGGAACAATGCAGAGTTTGTGTAAGTGAATATTTTTAGACCTAAACTACTAAAACATTCCCCAAACCATATTACACATTGCATATTCTATGGGATAAAAAGCTTTATGAGAAATATCATCAGCTATAGAACCACAGCACTAGTACATCACAGGACATTACAGATTTTAATGTTCTATTCTAAATCATTTAAAGCTTTCATTCATGGAAACACTGGTGGCAGAGTTTCCTCACACTTAAACCTGACTTGGGTGGGAGTCCCATGTATCTTGGCAACATACTTTGCATTTTCTTCTAATTTTTTCCTCCATCTCCGACAATGATGTGACCTATTTACAAAATTCCCTTACTCTTATTTTGAAAGTTAAGTTGACATAAGATGTAGCCTTTCGAGACAGAAAGTCCACACATACTTTTGCAATATGAGTAACCAAATCGCTTTTTATGCAAGGCTTTACTTTTTTCCAGGAGTTGAGTGATACAAAGTACAAAGATGGCTAACTAAGTTTAGTTAATTATGTTCACTTATACTCTCTACTTATTAAACATTTGCCAGGTCAAAATAAAATAATAAAATAAAAACAACTGGTCCAAGCTTCTCATTTCCACTGTTTACTGTAACACTGACCATGTGAACCACTTCTGGGTAGATCGGTTCGGTGATGACGTTCCTGTTGTGGGTGATGTACTCCACCATCTCGCTCAGCGCGGCTCGTTTCACCTCCTTCCATTTCAGGTCACTCAGTGGGTCTGAGACAAAATCGAAGAGAACGCAGCACTGACGCAACTTCTGGATAAACAGCTTCTCCTGCTCTGCAGGGGGAACATCTGTGAAACAGAGAGAAGAAAGGCTGGAATTAAATTCAAATTCTCTTCACGAAGCAAAATGTCAATGATTTTTAACATTAGAGCAGCAATGATACCGACAGGCTGACTTACTTTTAAATGTTTTGCTAAGCAATCTCTTCATTTTACAACCATATTTTATTTTGCTGTGATCCATCACAAAGGACTTATAATGTTATAGACTGCAAGGCATGTCTCTGAATAACTTTAGGTTTACTGAGCTGTGCTGTGCTTGTTTGAGACAGAACGGTTGCAGCTTTTGTGTGTGCGTTTTCATTTATTTGATAGTTCAGGAAATGCTGGATTTCCTACTGAAAACTCTTGAATAAAAACACCAGATACACATATTTTGTGCTTCTCCAGAGGAAAGAACATTTCGACTTGCTGGCTTTATTCTGGGCACGACTGCATTGTTTCTACAGACTTCACTGGAACTGTGAATTTGTGCACAGCAGCTCAGCTGTTTGCTTGGAGATAAGCATTTTGGTTGATAAAGCAGAATATATCCGGGTGGCACGTCACATGATAGATAATGAAGTTACCAGTGCCCCATGCATCAACTGTGCACAGCAGCTCTCTCTGTGCTGCCAGTGTACCCGGTGATGAAAGCCTGCTGACAGCCAAATAACAAATCACAGCTGCTTAAAGCAATAACCAATCACAGAGTAGAGCAGCCCTGCAGCTGACGTATCCGTGCGCCAACTGTTGTGAAATCCTTTGGTAAAAAATGAAAACTGTTCATCCAAATGATTTCAAACTCAACTCTGCACACACATACACACGTTCCTCTAGTTATTAAAGCAAAAAGCAACCAATTCAACTTAGTGAGGTAATGACTGCTATGTTATCGCCACATCAATGATGCACCCTCTGGGAATGTGGGGCCACACCTACCTGTGTATCATTATTAGCTTGCAATTAAAAAAAATTACATGTTTTTGCAGCCAATGAATTTTGCACAATGAGCTAACCTCCAATCAGTGTCAGTTTAAATGATTTATAACCACTTGACAGCTTCCTTAAAGATATGAACGATTAGAGAAAAGTATGAAAACATTTTTTGTCTGCAATTAAGTAATTAAGTGACAATAACAAAGCTTCTAAACAGAATTATTATATATTAAAATAGATCATAATTTCAATCAACTTTCTGGACTTCTCAGAGGGAACCTGAACAGAGCTTGAAGGGTTTGCACACTCCGTACATCATAAGGTGTGCAACAGTGCAAGGTATGAAAGTACGGACGTTTTTATAAACAAGACCTACTCTAAATCTACAGGTAACCATTTTAGCAATTTTAGAAATAGCTATAATGTGTGCTCTCTCCCTTTATCAGCACTCAGGAAGAAGAGCTCTGAATAAAGTGCAACTTACTTTCACCTTTTTTTGACAAAAGTAGAAAGGACGCCATTACTACAAGCAGCCTATATAGCACCAAATAACCCCAGCATTATGCACTCTACTGTGATGGGGCCTTCACTAGGACACAGCTATTTCCCTTTTCTTTACAATGATCAAAACTGTCAGTAGCAGCCTGTAATAAATGACACGAGTCACAGAAAGGAAGCTTCTCCTCTGAATTAGCCTGAGCTCATCCGATTCCCAAGCTCCAGAAAATACCATGAAACCAAGAGAAGTGGATTGGTGCTCATTCATTTTCATCCAACACGGGGATTAGTGTCTTAAAACAGAATGTCACCTTATAAAACCTACCTATGGGGCAGCATTAATCTCTTCATCACAGTCTGTGATTCTTGAGTCTTTCTTTTCTCCCCATTAACAATCTGCATGTGTACCCTACATCACCATGGTGACTGCAGGCAGAGACGGGACTTTGGACCAGGGGGTGACCACTGCTAATCAGAGACGCATGTCTGCTGCTTCTACACTGGAATCAAGAGACCGCTGAATTGCTGATCACATCAGCTATGGCTGAAAAAAGTGTCAGTCAGCACTCCCTGCTACACTCAGTAATCTTACAGATACATTTATAAGCGTCCAGTGGCTTTCTTGAACACTTTGGAATAAAGAGTTAAAACAGCACGGTAATCTGTAATTATATATCTACAGTATTTTCTGTGCAGACCCTGCTTTGCATAAGTTGATACCAGACAAAATGTTAACAGCTGGCACCAATAAAATAGGTCAATTCTAAAAGATTCAGTAATGGAGGCAATGCTCACAGACTAGAACCTCAAATTGCGACTGACAG
Source organism: Aulonocara stuartgranti (assembly GCF_965226115.1). NCBI lineage: Eukaryota > Metazoa > Chordata > Actinopteri > Cichliformes > Cichlidae > Aulonocara > Aulonocara stuartgranti. The sequence goes on along the minus strand of NC_138951.1, from coordinate 5,676,177 downwards.
CACACCTCCACATTAGTCACAGAGGAAACGTTAGCATTTAAAACAGCATGAAACAAAGCTGTCCTATGAGTTCTTTTAGGTAGACTACCCTTTTGAATCAATAATGTATTTGCTTTATAATTCCCCAACACTGTTACAGTGTCAAAGCTTTGTGGTGAAGCTTCCTTACTTTACTGTTGCTTCCTTTCTTATCTAATAGCTCTTTGTTGGCTCTTGTTTTACATTTGTCTGTTTTTATACAAATAGTTATACATGCCATAAGATATTTGGAAAAAACTGGAAGATTTTTGAATTTATATTTAGAAGACTAACTGCCATATTCAAACTACTATCCGCAAACAGGATCCAATTGAGCACAGTAAAAGGTCAAACATCAGCCAAGCTCTTGAGCTTTTGCCACAACATCCATTTTGTATTTCTGGAGCAAGTTTACATAAGAGTGTCTTCCTTTCCAGTGAGGTGCACTAACTGTGAAAGTAAAACTCACGACCACTTTTTGTGTTCATGACTAATATTCAGCTTGCTTCTGCTTAAGTGCGTACAGTGTGTTTAAAAATATATATATATTAAGCCTTGTTTGGACAGTGAGCACAAATACTTGTCAAAATGATGAACAATCCCCTCTAAATGCATGCAAGTTAATAAAAATATTTATAAGTGTTAAGTTAATATAGTAGCATCTGTTTTACTAGGAAGTCTCAAAATTTTACCCTTAACTCTTTAACGCTTGAAATCCTACAAGGACCCTTTAAGGTCTTTTCTGAATTGAGCTGCTTATAGAACAAAATGACTGGGTGTGCAGATTCGTGAGGGTGGTCTCTGCTTATTCAGCTACCCTTTGAAAAACCCAGAAACTATCATAATGGTCATCAAACAACATCTTTACTGATAAACACTGAGGTGTCAAAACTTGTCATTAAGGGTAGAGGGGAGGTGGTCAAATGTGGTGTTTATAGCGAAAAGAGTAAGATGAATACAGAAAAACGGTTGCTGAGTTATTTGAGGCTTGGTACACCTGCATCAAGTTTTGTTCCTATTACTGTTACAGGCCGACTCATGAGCACCTCGACTCATCAGCCTCTGAGTGCTGAGAGGTCTACCAGCTCCTGTTACACAACAGCAGTAGGGTTTCTGAACAGACCTAAAATATTAAGAGACCTGCTGTGCAACTGCAGACTTCACACACGAGCGTCTCTGCATGGATCAGTGAATAACCTTTACTCATCTAAAAGCTCCAGCATGCATACAGGAAGCCAGCCACGAACACAAATTGCTTCTAAGCACAACTCTTGACTCAGACATTCTGTACTACGGAATATGAAAATAACTGATTAATAAAGTGTCCCTAATGGCAAATGTGGTGCGCTTACCATCTGTCCCTTCAGACACAGGATATCCGAAGGAGGGACCGGTGGCTTTCTGCCATAACTTGCTGTAATTATCACTATGCATATAAATGTCACGAGACCATGTTAACAGCCACATAAGCAACACCATGATACTGACATCACTGTGACAGCAGCAAGCATATGAAATAATTGGCTGCATGTTAAACACACACTGCCACTTCATCTAGAGACAGCTTCCAGCTTCCTTAAGTTTGTCCGAATCAACGTCAACTCAAGAAGAACACTGGAGCTACAACAACATCAAACAACCTTTCTACTTATGTTAGTCACATTGCAACAATACAATACAGACATATACAAACTAACAACAAGCTTTGACCTCACTTCCTATGACATCAATAGTGTTGATGGGGGAGGGGAGACTCAAAACTACCAATCTTACACCCCCCCCCCCCCTAAACTAAAGCTAAGCTTTGCAATGTCTTGGCAGAACCCTTCCTTGCTGACATACAAACACAATCACCTCCTTTCTCTTTCAAAAACCCTCGTGCAAACAACACTAAAAAAAACTCTTAAACTCGCCTCCACAAAAGTAATGATACATATAATATCAAGCTTTTTTTTTTCTTTTCTTTTTTTTTTTTTTTTAAATCACCAGCTGTGGCTGCTTAACACTCAAGCCCACCTCCTCTTTAAACAGACCAGTACACAGCAGCAGATTTCCTATTCTCACCTCTAAAATGCATGAGGGCCACAGGCTGGAAAGGCCCATTGGCGCTCGGTCCATCCAGAACCATCCCGCCGGCAGCTCTAGTACATGCCAACATCAGTGAGCTGAGGCAGGAAACAGGAGAGAAGAGGGTAGCCCGGGCTAAGGCGAGGAGCCAGCCTCCATTTTAGCACGAACACTGAGCAGAAAATGAAGCTCCCCTGCTGCTGGAGGGAACCAGCTAGTTAGTGATGTCATCCCACACAGAAGCAACCTGGTTGGTTAGCTGCAATCACATGGGCGGGCTGTCAGAATAAATAAACATGAGGAAAGAGACTGGCTATTGGAGTGGGGAGAAAAGGGGTGGGCCAGTTACTGTGATTGGGCCAAAAGAACCTACATCTGTCAAGGAGTTTTTAAAGCACAAACAACTCGCCTGAATTCCATTTAACCGGTTCTGAAATAACCACAAATGGAATAATAATACCATGGAATACAAATAACTGTACAACATGTAGGTTGCTTGTAAGAAGCAGAGGACAAAGGAAACCATTTATTTCTCTTTTAGTCTTTAACTCCCAACAACACCCACATGGAAAAGAAATAAGAAAAACTTATAAAAGACTTGCATCAGCTTTAGCTTGCTTCATATAGTGAATCATATAACGCTTATATGATATACTCATGAAAGTGGCCACTTTCTCATTACTTTCATATATTGTTTTAGGAAGTATCCAAAACATGGAAGTTTCATTTATATAATTTTTCAAGGGATCTTATATCTGTTTTCACTCTTATATGCTTTTCATACAAGTTTCACACAAGACAGATACAAACTTTAGAAGATTTATATATATCTTTTCCATATTGGCAAACCTAAATAAAACAAAATACAACAAGGTGTTCAATGCTTAATGTCACCTTACACTGGTCATCAACTAGTGGACCTTTTTTTAATGTCTGCTGCCATTTCCAGCATGCGTGCCAACTTTGTGCGCGTGTGTCTGTGTTTGCATGACAGATGGCTCTTCAGCAGCACAGCCTGAGCCCAGGTGTATGTGACAAGAGAAACAGGAAGGCAGGAAGTCTCAATGTGAGCAACACAGGATGTGCATATGCAGAAAGCCACATTTTGAATCAGCAGCACTGGGGAACAAAAGCCTGCACTGTAAACCTTTGCGGGCACATTGGTGACACAGACAATTAAAAGCAAGAAATCCATACTCCCAGTCACTGGCGTAGCACTCCCAAATATAGTAACCACTGCACCCTTAGAATACAATAGGGCTCTGTAAAACTCTGCACACAGACAAACACAATCAGAACATACACCGACATTTTTTTTTTTGTGCATGCCATATGTGTCATCATACTGAAAGTACAGTAAGCACATACAGACAAGGTGTCGAAACAGTGATTCAGCTAAAGTCATAAGCATTCCTATGCACGAAGAATAACCACGCAAATACAGTGTAGATGGGTGTGAATTAAACAGATTTGGACTACAGTCACATATAATCTAATAATTTTTGCTGCATAAGAAAGCCACCGAGGAGAAAAGACTGCACAAAAAGACTTTGCTTACCCCATTAGAATGAACATTTCATAACCATAGCTGTGTGACAACCCACAAACATTTCTATTAAAATGTGTGTATGGCATACTAGCCTTCGCAATTACTTCTCTTCTGTGAAGGACAAAAAACGACATTATTTTTTTGCACTATGATTGCTGTCATTTCAGTGATTGGCAGCGTTAGCTAAGATTACATAAAACTGGCCGAGCAACTACAGCAAGGCAACAGGGTTGTTTTTTCTATGCAGTTTCTGCATAATGTGCAAAGAAGGAAGACATTGATATACTCTTGACTGCTTAAAAGTAATTAGGGGAATCATTATTTGTGGATAATATTGTCCAGCAGATGTAACTCTATACAGAGGTTTGGTTAAGCTCGGGGCGATCGTGGCTCAAGAGTTGGGAGTTCGCCTTGTAATCGGAAGGTTGGACAGTCTTGGTCGTTGTGTCCTTGGGCGAGACACTTCACCCGTTGCCTACTGGTGGTGGTCAGAGGGCCCGGTGGCGCCAGTGTCGGGAGCCTCACCTCTGTCAGTGCGCCCCAGGGTGGCTGTGGCTAAATGTAGCTTGCCATCACCAGTGTGTGAATGTGTGTGAGAATGGGTGGATGACTGGATATGTAAAGCGCTTTGGGGTCCTTAGGGACTAGTAAAGCGCTATACAAATAGAGGCCATTTACCATTTAAGCTCAAAAAAGAAAAATAGAATACATAAAGTGTTTTGGAAGTTTCACACTTTCAAAAAAAAACAAACAAACAAAAAAACAAACAAACACTGTTTTAGGCTAATGTAATGTTTGTGCAAAATGCATTTTGTGTGGTATTTCATAAAGCACATAATGGTGTCACGGTTCCTCCCTGTGGGTTTGCACTTCTCCGCTGGAGGTGCAGGAGGTGTGGTGTGGTTCGAGTCCGGCTGCTGTTTGTTCTTGCACACTTCTTGTATTGCCACTGTTGCTCCTGCTACACAACCTTGAGCTTGTATACGTGTTTGTCTGCAGGTTAGAGGATGTAAAAAGTCTTACACTAAAGTCAACTGTACAAAATGGGAACAACTACACCCCTAATGGATGTAATACTTAACATCTAGTTTAGTTGGTCCTAATATATACGATAATGGAGCACTTCATCAGCAGGAACTAATCTGGGCATATAAAGGGCTCTTTCTTGCCATTTTGTACCTTAGGCATAGTGCATCCATGACCATGAGAAGAAAATACTGGATTACTCATTACAAATGCTACTTTGGCACATGCATTCACCAAACTCGAGCTTTCTGCTGTGTCTGTGCTATTTTTTAAATGCGAAGAAACTTGTGAGATTGCTATAACACAAGCATGGTTTCAGAGCTTTTTCTAAACGTATCATTGATATCAGCAGCACTGCCTAAAATACACAACGAAGTGGTTCATTCACAGGTCTGCTGATCTTCAATGTCACGGTCCTCTGTAAACGCTTAAGGCTCAGATCTATTTGGAGAAACAGACTGATCGACGCAGCTGAGGACACAGGCTCTTTCAACAGTGGCTGAACTTAGGCAGCTTCCAATGATAGGGACATCTTTATCAAGATCCAACCTATTTTTTCTTCTTCTCGTAACGCAAAGATGAATCACAAAGCGATGATACATGCTGATCTGTATTAGTCACATTAGAAGCAGATATATTAAGAAACAAAGCCCAGATTTGTTCATTGTGCCACTAAAAATGTTGCACAAGTGGAAAACACCTGTGGCTGATGACTGCAAGATAAACACGCTTGGAGATCGCATTTAATGTTGCAGCTTAAACCTGGTAACTTGAGGAATGTGTTATTATAATATGTACAACAGTTTAAAAGCTTAAAACGTTTTTCAAAGTTCAAAAACAAGTTTTAGACCTGCAGATATAGTAAACGTGTGTGAATTAATTAAATACCATTTTCAATATTTACTATTCTTCCAAACAAAAGACCACCAATTCAGATACAGTGTCATGTTTTTTAGTAGGATCCTGTCATTTCTGAATGTTGCTGATGCATAAATGAAATATTCACTGCTTAAATATAGCAATGTGTCTGATTCTCTGACTTCTAGCTACAAAACCCTTCTAGAAGCAATGCTGAAAAGTCCAATCGTGCAAAACCAGTGCACAGCTTGAGCAGTTTTAACACCATGATCACTGCCAGTGACTTTTTTTGTATTTTTATTCATATGAAATGTCTGACCCGGGAAGTTTCTGTCATGAGTTGTAGGGGCCTTTTTCTGCTCCCACATGTATTCAAAGTTAAAGACGTTTCTCTGACATGACATGACAAATAGTGATTTAACGTTAAGATTACTTCCTGGAAGCTTTAGAATGTAACTAAAAGACAACCACAGTAAAAGCAACATTTCGATTCATAAAAATAAAAACTGACTGACGTACACTTTAGTAGTTTGACTTAGACCTGTGTTTTCTGCTAACAGTCATTGACACCTACTAAACAACTGTATTACAGGTAGCAATAACAGAACTAAACACACAACTTATTTAGTTTTAACATCTTCACGTTTGCTGTCATTATCCTGTCTCCCTAGTGCTAGGCTGAAAAAATGCTTAAAAAAAAAAAAACATAACTGCTGACCATATAACTTCTGTCATCTTTACTGTTTATCCCTCAAAATGAAGATGACTGTACACTGAAGAAGTCAAACATAACTAGCTGTTGGCACACAGTGTGACACCAAAAAAAAAAAATAGTCAGAACTGTCAGAAGCACTGCAGCTTATTAGACTTGGGACAGCCCACTGTCTCCAGCTGTCCCTGCTCCGTGCTTCGTCATTTGTGTCCATTGTGTCTTTGACTAGTGCTGAAGCCCGTGTACCGTTCTCACTGATAAGATTCATTTCAGACAATTAATAATTTACAATGAACTACGCTCATTCAACAGGAGAAACACAACAACGGGAGAAACATAACAATTTGTGACGCATAAACTAAATCCAAACTACTTTGAATACTAGTAGCTACATGTTTATAAAAGAGCAGAAATGTCCCAACTTAACCTGCGACAATAAAAATAATATTTTAGTACCCACCAGAATCTGCCGTGACATAGGCATTTAGCCTCGTCACTATCTGTAACATTTTACTCTACACAATTTCTCTCTCATCCAACTGTTTACTCAATAAAACATATCTCAGAGTTAGCACGAACTACTGTTCACAGACTAATAAACATTCTCGGTCATTATGATTTCATTATGTTGTTTTTGTAAGGCTTTTCCTGGTGTCCTTCTGTTTAAGTGTTTTATTTTCCTTATGTTTTCTTTTTTACATTGTGTACAATGTTTGCATATCTGCGGTCTGCCGACTGTTAATTATATCCATTAAAGTGCCCCTTAAAACAGTTTCAACTTATAAAGGAACATGGGAAAGTTTTGCATTGCCATTAAGCATAGTCTCATTAAAAAGGTAAGGACTGCAAATTTCATACACTATGTTAACTGTACCCTCAATTTAAAAAAAAAAAAAAATCAGATTAAAAAGTATTATCTGTTTTTAAACTTTGGTTACAAGTAGATATACTCATGTCCTTCATCATCACCTCTCATATTTGACACTCTAGCCACAAGGTGGCACCAAACCCTGTGAGACCAAGGCTCCATGAAGGAGAGCTCCTGCTTTAAAAGAGAACCCATACAGAGGGAGCAACTGTTGTTGTTCTGTGCTTTTTGGCACATGTATATAACACTTGCAATGAGACAAAGAAAGAGGAATTAATCTCCTGTTTACTTGCCTCAGTCAGACAGATCTCCAGCTGAACATTATGCCAAACACAAAAAAAACAAGTTTGGATTTGTGTATTTTGTCTTATAAAATCTACACACACAAAAAAAAACGGCAGCTCACCACATCGGGTTTCAACAGAAACCAAACTATCGTCCAAACAAATGCAAAAATTTGAACCATACAGTCAAAGAAAGCACACACGAATCTGGAAGTTCATGGGAAAGGCCTGCTTCTGGTCAGGGTTTTTAAGTCTCGCCTCAACTTTGCGGCTCTGCGGGACAGGCTCACGGACATGTGTTTCCATCAGGAGGTGGTGAACATGCCTGGAATGAAAACAGGCCAAGCGAGGAGCCTGTTTGGACAGGACTAAGTGATAACATCTACTTGGCCACTGTGGGATAATGTTTTGCAGAATGTTATCAAAGCTCTCATTGGGGTGTGGGAAGTGAGCAGGCTGTATCAGAAATGAAGTTAAGCCTATTGGTTTCCTCACACGTTACAAAGGTAACGGCTAGCTAAGATAAAGACACAATCATTTTTTTATGGCAGAGCATAAAGACACAATGAACAATAAATGGCCTGTTATCATGTTGCCACCTTAGGAAATCCAACTTTGCTCTACATGCCAAGGTTTCCATAGACAGAAATAACATTCGTAAATTCTCCTTGAAGAACGCTGCCTTTGCTCTACTGTGAGCTTACAAGCCTCCCACCGATGACGAAAAACAAAAACAAAAGCGCTCTTTTCTGCACACACGGCATCAGTGCCAGAACGTCCACAATATCTTTTACCAAATACAGAAACTTTTGAGCAAGTAACCCAACGAGACTGCATTCACCACCATTCGGGGTTACATCAGTTCCATAAACTTTACACTGCTGTTCCATCAACTGTAAATAATCTAACAATCCAGGAAATATCTGTCCTTGAAAGGAGATGGATAATTCTCCCTACCCACTCTGAAAGTGTCGGGCACATTTCCAATGTCCCAACTTTGTTTCACTTACTAAACAGAATAGTCATCTGGGGACCACTAAAATACCCTTTTCCTACGAGATTCTTATTTTTCCTGAGTCTGAACATTTAGAAAGAAACAGAAACAGTATAACCAATTCCTGTTGTGCCATTGCCACTATCAGTTATAAAATTGTTTTTGAAGTTTAATTACATGATTATTTAACAGCCAACAATGTCAATATAACTGTCTGTAAAGCATACCACTATGTTAGGTAACTATAATTAAAGTACTGAGAAATTATGCGTGCAGTCATCCATGTATACACAGGACAATGCTGACAATATGCATTTATTGTGTCGCAGCAGTGTTTGCTCGTTGCTCTTGGATCTGGCACTGAACTTGGACACTAAATATCCATATACATCTGTAAAGTTCACGAGGAAAGACAGGAGGAGGAATAGTAATAGCTGGCAGACATGTCTTATCTGCTCACTGGCAACATTCGGAAACACAAGGGCCGTGGAATTAAAGCTTTATCTCTGGATTATCACTAAATATAGATGCTTGGGTTAAATCCAGAGCAAAATCCATGCCATGCATGTCCTCTGTTTGTTTCCACATATTGCATAATGTCATGTTCAGCCTGGTATTAAAATGGGGGTGATGCAGCAAGGGATGCTCATGGGAACTTCTGTGGGGAAGGAGTGACTAAATAATTGAGTACGTGCTTGTTAGTACATATTTCTGTGAGGTGTGCACTTATCTAGATCTGCATTTGAGACATTTCTTACATATTAAACATACACAGGCAGACCAGGTAGTTTTCTCCACCTGCCAAATTTGGTTGATTTGATTTTTGAATTCTGTGCAAAACCCTGAAGCGTGAAAACATTACCTCAACTCCGTTCTCTATGAATATATAACAAATGCAAATTCTACCAAATCGAGCGCACTCTGTAGTTCATTATGTGATTACATAAAATGGATTTCAGACTGTCACACAGGTGAATACCTTTAAAAGCAGGAAGTTTCTGCAGTTCCCTGTTGTTGCTCAAGCTGAAGCGAGAGGAGCTCTGCCTCTTGTCCTTTTTGACAGGTGTCTGGGAACCTGGCTGCTTCCCCTTTAGTAGCTGAGTTGTTGGAGGAACACTATTGCTAGCCTTCCTGTTAGAGCTCTGCTGAAACAAGAGAAAACACACATTAGTTACACGGACATAAGAGCAAAGACACACTAAAAAAAAAAAGATGCAGGTATAAAATATGGGCGAATGAACCTCTGCAGAAATCTAATAAAAATGTGTGCATGCAGCCACCAGCCAAGGAGCACAACTGGTACTTTTAATTATATACACTGAGTTGCCATCCACTTGACAAAATGCTCATTAAAAAAAACAAACCCGTTTACCAAATGTACAATTACTCTTTACAATAGTGCATCATCCTGATGTGGGATCACCTGAAAGCAGCAAGTTCAACTGATCCAGCCTTCCTACTAGGATCCATTTATCAGTGTGGACCTGATGACACAGAGCTTAATTCACCTGATGCAGCTGTGGAGTCTGAGTCACAAGAGATTTATCAAATTCGCTTAAGACCCAGACAAAGTTGGCCACAGTCTGAGCCACACTACAAGACAGACAATCAGTCTGTGCCACTAGAAAGCTGTTGTGTGAAGTGGAAAATGCCGCTGTGCTGACTTCTGCTATGAACTCGATTACATATTAATGTACTGGAAAGATCTGAATTAACTCATGTAAGTATATTAGGCCAAAGTAGAAACATCTGTCATCTATGGTTCTTCTCATTTAATGCTTCAAATTTTCATTTGTCAGTTATGGTTGCTGACAACAAGCCAAATGAAAGTTACATATATATTACATAACAGCCTTTACAGTTATGCATTTCTGGTTGACAGAGCATATGGGAAAAAAGGAAGGGTGGGGGCAGTGACAACAGCTTGCAGCCCAGCGATTTTAATTTGACACAGGTTGGTGCACTAGCTGATCTAATACATGGCTGCTGACACGCAAGTCTAATGCTGGCAGAGCCTGAAACTTTCAGCTTGAAAAAATAAATAAATAAATAAATAAATAAATAAATAAATAAATAAATAAATAAATAAATAAATAAATAAATAAATTTCAGTAGGTCGGCAAGGATGACTAATATATGTAATTGTTAGCCAGCTGTTAGCCAGCTGTTATTAAAGGACAGGTTTTAAAATAGAACAGATAAGGCCTTTATTGTAATTGTAAATGTACAACGCAAATGTGGAAAATAATAGGGATTATATTAAACTGGTAACTACATAAAGCTCTGAAATAGATATAAAGCTTAATGAAATTATCTGCTAACTGACAAGTGTGGATTTTATAACTCAATAAACTGGACTGTGTATATAACACAAGGCAATAAAATAGTGTGTTTCCCACAGATTTAGCTTGTACAGTCATGGCCTAAAGTTTTCATTTCATGTTTTTATAATATGGTAAAAACATAATCATAGGCATTTGATAAGCTTTTGTTGTCAGTGTGACATGCTGGATGTCAGCTTCGGGGCTAAGTCCAGAAGCTCATAAAAATGAATCTGATCTCTTGGCACAATAACTCTGAACCAGTGTGAATGACTACTGTAAAAACTCAAGTTGCATATTGTATACAATACAAAATTTGTGCCATGACTATAATCTGTGTGTATGTGTGCCTTTGTGGTTTATATGCAAATTGGACACGGGGGGGGGGGGGGGGGGGGGAGAGAGATCTCTTGAAAGGATGAAAAGAAAAATATGTAAATGTTAAAATGAGTCAAGTGTACTCGGACAGACTTCAAAAGACCTTGCCACCTAAACTCAGTCCATCTGTGGTGACACCGGAATACAGCCTGGTTGAGAACATTGTAATCTGTGCAAGAGCAGGACTACCTTTTGCTTTCTAGGCAGCACAAACAGCTGCCAGCTCTCATTCCACACGCGACATAACTGCATTCAAATGCTTGCCTTCCTTTAAAAAAAATTAAAGCGCCTCTAGTTGTTTGAGTTCAGTCATTATCATCATCCCATTTTACTAGTTTTATTAGTACAGGGAGGTCAAATGTAAGGCCAGCAGACCAGAATGAGCATGGCAAAGACTCCAATCCTGCACGCCAGACAGCTTTAGAAAATATGAAGGAGTTCATAGATTCCTATTGATTAATCACTCCCTACTCCCATTCATATTCCTACAAAGCCATTAAGTAAGAGATAAACAATTAAATGACAGAAAGTTCATGTTTTTCCAATATTACAGTAAGTCCACAGTTGTGATGGACTGAGATTTTCAAATTGAGATGGCCAACACAAGTAGTCCATACTCCCATATTTCACTATGGTGTTCATGTGACTCACATCCATCATTAGTTAGCTCGCTACAGCAAATTTGGTCACAAAGAAGAATTTTCCCCTGATGAGTTCAAAGAATCATGAGACCTAAAACAGAATAAGCTTTTCTTGTTCCACTCCACAGGAGGCTTCCTGTCCTTTTGCATGAGTACTTGCTGTCAAGTGAAAAATATACAATTTCTGCACAAGTATATAACATAGGCATCCTGGTTTGTGGAGGCCTTTGTGATGCATTTAAGTATTCTGAATCGGCACTTCAGGAGCAACATTATAAATTGTAATCTGCAAAACACTGAATTGATAACAAGACAATAAACTAGATATACACAATAAAACTTAAGCTTTATCGTGTCCCTCTTCATTTTTTTTAAATTGAAAAAATAAGTTCAGCATGTACGTTCATTTGTATTGCAACCACAATCACTAATACTGGAGACCACTATCATGCAGTAATAATCCAATTATAATGTAATACTCCTCTTGCAAAGCTGGTGTCACTAAATTCCATTTAATTTTAAATGACTTGGAGGTAATTACATCAAGTTGAAAAGGTTATCCCAACCCTTGCGGTCTCTGTTTGATCTGTGATGAGTCTAGGGTGTGTTGGTTTTTTTTAACTGCTTGTTTAGCTTTTAATATATCATTTACAAGTTTCTATTTCCTCTATCTAATCTAATGTTATATATCGCTCTGTGTTTAGGGTCTTTGGTAATGTATATGCTCATTCTATTTGAGTTGTTCTCTTGGGCAGGGGACTATCACAAACGAGATCTGACATCTCAAAAGTCCCAATTTGAGGGTTAAATACATTTTAAATAAAAATAAAGTTATGTGTTCTTAGAGTGGTTTTCCTTGTTAGCATACCTCATGTTCTGAATTCTCCTGTCCTCCACTCTTCCCCACTTTGCCAGACTTGGGAGACTCCTGCAAAAACATTTTCAATCAAAAGATTATAAACTTGATTTAATTAAATGAAGTTTATATTGGTTGACAACATCAGGTGAATGCAATTGGTGAATGCCGCCTTGCACAAATCCAAGCTAAATATAGCACGCCTGCCCACCCAGTCTCGCACTCCTGTTTAACCACACTGTAAAGTCTGCTGTTAGCTAGCTCACGTTACACGACCCGAGGTTTCAGCTTCTAAAAGTCCTTAAATTTACACCAAAATAACACACACGTGCAATGTAAGTATCACTTTAAGATAAGGGTACTCTATTTACATAACACTGCACAACGTGCCAAGTGCTAACATGACGGCAGGATAGGGCTAGCAGGTAATGATTGCAGGCTGGCTAACGTTTGTGTGATGGGACACTGCGCTGGTAGCAAAATGTCGTATTATACACCCGGCACGTTATCAATAAATTCAATGAAATGTAACTCGTGCAAAGTTTGTTCACTATGGACACGGCCTGCTAGCTTTTGTCTAACTCACCTTATCTTTTTTCGTTTTATTCGGCATTGTACAAGCGTAACCGCCCTTGCTCCCCTCACGGATACTCCACAACCAAAACCTTGACAACTCTCAGGACAGCACACTGCAAGGCGGTTCAGTCTGCCCTTACGCTGTGATTGGCTGTTTTCAGTCAGCTGACTCTGGCGCGTCACGCTAACGATGGCCAGTGTAAAGGCACCGAGAGCGCACCCTGCCGGTGACAGGACAGCAACACATAGGATTACAGGCTCCCGATACTTTGGATTACAGCCATCGACAGCATACTTCCTATGGTCATTCCATGGAAAATCAATCAGTGCCTCCCACATGACCCCCTCATAATGAGTTGGCAGTGTATATATATATTTTTTTTATTACAGATACATGTTCAGGTACAGTTTTTATTTTACTTATTCCTTTTCATTCAATTTTTCGTCTAAAATCTTTGAGCATCCCAATCCTGGCACATACCATAGTTTCAGGAGCGAATCTGCTAAAAACTCGTCTCCATAGTTGTGTTTCCTTAATGTTTCTCCCAGTGTTTTTGGCTCTTGTTCTTCTAATGTGTTTGAATATGTAGAATTATCTTTAATAAGTGATTTTATCCAAACTGTGAAGCAATTTGTAACTAGGTTTAAAAAATCCTATATAAATAAAGTTGTTATTATTATAGTAGTAGTAGCAGTAGAAGTAGTAGTATTATATACTGCAGAATTTTGGGTAGACTCGGATGGTGAAAACAAATTATAACATTTTATACCAGGCTGAACCATCTTCGTTATGTGTCAAAATAATTTTCCTTTATAGTTATAGTTTATAGTTTTGCGTCATAACTTTTGCACCGTCCACTTCCTGCTGTGACAAAACAAATTTCCCACGTGTGGGACTAATAAAGGTTATCTTATCTTATCTTATCTTATCTTATCTTATCTTATATTTTTGGCTAAATATATTCACGCACCTGTAAAACCAGTGGTAAATGGCCCGTATTTGTATAGCGCTTTATTTAGTCCCTACGGACCTCAAAGCGCTTTACACTACATTCAGTCGTTCATACACTGGTGTGTGGCAAGCTACACAGCTGCCCTGGGGCGCACTGACAGAGGTGAGGCTCCGCCACCTACCTTCTTTCAGCTGGTTGAGACCCCTACTAGGCCGGAGCTTTCTAGAATATTTGAACAGCTTGGTAGAACCTTCTTTGAATGCACAACGACTGCCATCTACTGGTAGTTAACAGGAACCCACACGTGTAAAATGACTTGGACATATAGGATAAAAGCAGTGCGGAATGCATGAAAATATCTAAATCGATGTTTAAGCTTATGAGTTTAAGTCTAAGGAGCTTGGGGAAAAAAGCGTCTGGACTTCTTTAGGTTGCTTGAAGACGTTTCACTACTCATCCGAGAAGCTTCTTCAGTTATAGGGTAAAATGGTGGAGAGTCCAGACTCTTTTCTTCCCAAGCTCCTTAGACTACAATGACCTGGATGACTGAGAACCTTCACAGACTTATGAGTTAAACATGTGCCTTTCCACAAATAACAAAATGGGTAAGCCTTAATTTGATCATTTGTATCTTAGAAGAAGCTTAAAGATAGATAAGCAGAAAAGTAGAAGAGGAGACAAAAAAAGGAAGTTATTTTTGGATGAATCTGACTACAGCAATGATGTATTATATAAACCTTTCCTTCCTCTTTAGGAGTTTCTCTGTCCACTTTTACTTTTTCAACACAAACATCTATATCCTTGTAGCTTCAATCTGGCAAGAAATATCAGTACTGTGGAAAAGACTTCAGTGAGGTTACGTAAAAATGAACAAATTCCCAAATTATAGCCAAAAAAAGAAGCCTCGAGTTCTTTTGGCTTTTCCCCGTTTGTCTTTCTTTCAATTTGTTCCCAATAAAGGCATAATTATCAGACTTATCTGCTATTTCTTGACTTCCCCTCAAGCATTTTGCTTTTTATTACACAAGATTTTTTGCTTTTTCCATGGAGAAACTAAAAAGGCAACTGGAGAGCAAACAATCTGCCCAAGGGCAATGCTTCATTCATATGAAGCAAAGAAAAAAAAGGGGTGGTTCTTCTCTTTCTTTCACTCTATGTTTAAGCAAGCATTGGTTTGGTAGCTTATGATTCATAAACAGTGTTGACTTCACTGGTTTTAAATGAAAACAGTATACTTCAAACATGGAAATTACAATGTCACATCATCACTTTATATTTATCAAGATATAAATTTCTGTCAAATGATGGATAAAGAATGTCTTTAAAAAATCCTGGTGAGAAAAAAAAAAAAAGATTCTAAAATAATGTTTGTACTTCATTTGAGCTGAATTAAGAAACCCTTTTGACATAGCTTTCTACTTGTTGAGAACAAAGTCTAAAGCAGTTCTTCGACTACAAGTGAACACTAAGTTTCATTGATTTTCTCGATAGATAGAAAGATAGATAGACAGAGTGGACAGGTTAACCCACCTGTCCAATCTAAAAATGCAGCATACTATACATAAAACACGAGACTTGTGTTCACTCATCAGTAACAATGACCAAATAGCTTAACATGGTAAACCTTTATTAATGGTTTTTGCACCGTTTCAAATAACAGTATCGTGTTTTGTTATATTTACAATAAAGAACAAACTTTGGAATGTCAAATACAAAAAGAACAAATGCATCAATACAACTCAATACAAAAACAAAAATAACAATCTGAAAACTCTAAACATCTAAAGGAATGACTGAACTGCATGTGGTCAACGCAAGTGGAAATAAAGTTACGATGGTCATCAAAAGTGTTTAGGAACAGACATTCCAGGCTCATTTACAACATTTAACATTAATTTTTTTTTTATAACATTAGTTTTGTTTTGTTTTTTTAAATCTAAACAGGAAATGGAAGCTGATTAGTCCACCTCTTCCATCCTAGATGTGTCATCATCTTCCCCTTCAAGAGGGGGCATGTCCTCAGTGGGTGCAGAGGTGTTATCGTCAGATGTCACATCATCTTCATCAATACCTGGAAGGAAAATAGGAGCAGATCAGTCAGCAAAGCAGGGTTAACTCGTTTACTGGCAAACATACCACCAAAAGATACAAGATTTAACAGATACTCACCAAGACCTAGTTTGATCATTCTGTAGATGCGGTTGGAGTGGGTCTGTGGGTCATCCAGTGTGAATCCTGAGGAGAGCAGGGCGGTCTCGAAAAGAAGGATGACCAGATCTTTCACAGACTTGTCATTCTTATCGGCCTCTGCCTTCTGCCTCAAGGTCTCCATGATTGGGTGGTCAGGATTGATCTCAAGGTGCTTCTTTGCTGCCATGTATCCCATGGTGGAGTTATCCCTCAGCGCCTGAGCCTTCATGATCCTCTCCATGTTGGCCGTCCATCCATATGTGCTGGTGACAATGCAGCAAGGGGAAGAAACTAGGCGGTTGGAGACTGTGACCTGCAGAGGAAAACAAAAGCCACCGGTATCAATCAGTTGAACAAGAAAACAAATTCCGTTGTTATATTGTCATTTGGTTTCATCAGCTTACCTTTTCAACCTTCTTCTCCAAGATATCCTTCATGATTTTGCATAGGTTCTCAAACTGAGATTTCTTCTCCTCCTGCTTCTTCTTCTCCTCCTCATCCTCAGGCAGCTCCAGGCCTTCCTTGGTTACTGAAACCAAGTTCTTGCCCTCAAACTCCTTCAGCTGCTGGACACAGTACTCGTCGATGGGCTCAATCATGTAGATGACCTCCAGGCCAGCTTTGCGAAGACGCTCCACAAAGGCAGAGTTGGCAACCTGGTCTTTGGTCTCACCTGAAATGCAGGCATGATAATGTTGTTCATTCATGCCATATTGCCCACATGAGACAAGTTTTGTTTGCCGAACGCATGCTTTTGATTGGCAGTTTTAAAAGTGTCCTCACCAGTGATGTAGTAGATGTGTTTCTGGTTGTCCTTCATACGTGTGACATAGTCCTTCAGGGACACCATCTCATCTCCAGAGGCTGATGTGTAGTACCGCAGAAGCTCAGAAAGCTTCTTCCTGTTCTGGGAGTCCTCATGGATGCCAAGCTGTAATAAGGAAAACAGTCAACTGTTATCAACAGTGCAGATTTATTCAGCTGAATGTGCAAAAAAAAATTGCAGGCGCTACCACTGGCTGCATTCAATTGTTGTTAAGCTACTTTATAATATTCATACTGCTAGAGCTAAATTATTCAAGCAAAAGAATTAAAGACAAGATCTGGTAACCTTGCACCTCACTCAGTCAAGGCTGTGGATACTGACCTTGATGTTCTTGGAGAACTGCTCGTAGTACTTCTTGTAGTTGTCCTTGTCCTCAGCCATTTCTGTGAAAAGCTCCAGGCACTTCTTGACCAGGTTCTTGCGGATGACCTTCAGGATCTTGCTCTGCTGCAGCATCTCTCTGGAGATGTTCAGTGGCAGGTCCTCAGAGTCCACCACACCCTTGATGAAATCTGATAGGAAGCAGAAAGGAAACTGTTAAAACTCTAAAGATTCCATTGTGTCATTTTCATTATGATAATTCTATTATTGTTAGGGAAATTGTAATCCACACTTTAATACTCACTGAGATACTCTGGGATGAGCTCCTCGCAGTTGTCCATGATGAAGACTCTGCGCACGTACAGCTTGATGTTGTTCTTCTTCTTCTTGTTCTCAAAGAGGTCGAAAGGAGCACGCCGAGGCACGAAGAGCAGGGCACGGAATTCAAGCTGACCCTCTACTGAGAAGTGCTGTTAGGCAAAAAAATAAAAATAAAAAATTAAAGTGATTATATATTGGACTACATTATATCAGACATAATTTTCCTCCTATAAAGTACTGCTACATTTTTAGGTATTTTTAAAATAACATCTCAAAAGCCCAACCTTAACAGCCAAGTGGTCCTCCCAGTCATTGGTGAGACTCTTGTAGAACTCTCCATATTCCTCATTCGTGATGTCATCTGGGTTTCGGGTCCACAGGGGTTTGGTCTTGTTCAATTCTTCCTGGTCAATGTACTTTTCCTTGATCTTCTTCTTCTTCTTCTTTTTGTCCGACTTGTCATGGTCATGTTCTTCATCTGATCCAACATCCTCAATCTCAGGTTTGTCCTCATCCTTCTCCTCATCTTTCTCCTTCTCCTCCTTCTCTTTCTCCTCCTCTGCCTCGTCGTCACTCACCTCCTTGTCCCTCTCTTTCTCCACCTGAAGGAAAATACATTTGGTCACACACTAAAGAATTTCCCTACACCTTAGCCTTAGGCATAGCTGGACAGGCCATCAGGCATACAGGGCATTTGCTTGGTGGGCCGATGGTGATTTTTCGTTTTTATGGGCCGATGATTTTTTTTTTTTTTTTTTTTAATAACAGTATAAACAATGAAAGGTGATGGATTGGCCAGATGCTGGCAGATGTGTAAAAAGAACTCAGTTGTTTGGTGGTGGCTATGGCGGAGCTGCCACAAGAGGCCAGGTGGATGAGGGAAAGGGGAGGCAGGAGGAGCAGAGACCCGAGGCGGCCGCCCGTCCGAGTGTCAGGTGAACTGAACTTCAGGTAAGAAGTTATGACCTGCAGTCTATCTGGATCAGATATAATCCAAGTTTAGGTGGAGTTTATTTTCGTTGTGCTGAGTTTTTACCGTCAGTTACAATAACTTGTACTGCGTACTAGCTAGCATGACGGAGTTTCTACAGCTGAGTGGGTGCTATGTTACTGATAGTGAACTTTATTCTATTCATAAGGTTAGTTAGTAGAGTTGCCAACCGTCCCCTGAAAAATGGAATTGTCCCGTATTCAGAGAAAATATCACGCGTTTCGTATTGAGCTGAAAAGGAACAGTTTGTCCCGGACTTCAGCTAGAATGGAAAAAGACACAAAGCTGGAGTTTTTCTGTCTTTACGCTGTCAGCTGTCTCTTCAGCTACCTTCACACTGCAGGTCTTAATGCTCAATTCCGATTTTTTGATCAAATCCGATTTTTTTTGTCTGCTCGTTCACACTACAAATAAAATGCGACAGCGAACGCGCTCTAGTGTGAACGTTCAAAGTGGCCCGCATGCGCAAAAGAAGATGTCACACACAACGCGCTCTGTTTAGACACAGAGCAAACAATATCGTTTGACTGATGGCCCTTAATATAAAGACTTCGGACTTCATGTTTCCCAATTTTTGCTTTAAGTTATTTTGTTATTTCCATAATAATGTAAATAACTTAATCATTATCCTTATTGCTGTTTTAGAGGAGCGGTGCTTCAAGGGATAGTTGCAGATTTCTGTCAGAATCTGAAGATTATGCAGTACAAATAAAATGTTCACGTTTCTCCAACGTTGTCTTCCCAGCAGTTTCACCAGATGGCCAGGAAGCGTTCGCGATGTCTTATCGGGCGCTTCTCCGGCACTGATAATTGGCGTCTGTCTTGTGTCAGTGACGTAAAAGACGGATTTAATGTGACTTGACCGTTCACACAGCAGTCGCTTTCTGAAACATCGGATGTGTATCGGATTCAGTACCACATATGAAAGTGACCCAGATCGGATTTGAAAATATCGGATTTGTGCCGTTCACACTGTCATACCATGATCGGATATGGGTCGCATAGGGTCAAAAAAAAAAAAAAAAAAAAAATATCGGATTTGATGCGCTTTCGCCTGCAGTGTGAACGTAGCCTTCTTCTCTCATTCAATCGTGAAACTGATCAATGATCAGCTGATCGGCTCTCTTGCTTGTTTATCGCCCACTTTGCGCCAGAAAGAGGAAACCAGCAGATGTCGCACTAAGCAACAGCAGCATGTTTAAGCTTGATCAGCTGTTGTTAGAATTTATTTAATATTAATTTCTAGTATCAGCTGATGTTTGCTGGAGTCACAGCTGTAAAAGCTGCTGGTCATTATGTCGGTTTGGTTATCTGGGGAGAGGGAAGCATGAAGTTGAAACCAGGAGATGTCCTTACTGAATCATCAGAGCTGAACAGGTGATGGAGAAACAGGTTTACCTTTTAGGTGACATGAATGAGTTGAAGTTATGAACTGTTTCTGAGAGACAAATAACACCAGGTTCCTTTTCTAAGTAGCTGACAGCTGGTAACTGTGCAGGGGCGGGTCTAGCAAAGCTTTGCCAGGGGCCCAGGTGGGGCATTAACAGGGAGAGGGGGGCACAAAGAAATACTTTTCTTTCTTATTCTCATTTAAAATATCTAGCTTTTATTAAATAATTATCTGAATCTTACAACCAAAGTTTTTATCTGATGTACAACGTATTGAAATCATACATATACCAACAAGACAGTGTACATCACTGTCACAACAGCGTTTGTTTTCATTCAAAGGCTTTATGGTTTTTCCTATAATACCTGGTGGGCCGGTCTGTAGTCAAAATGCCCGGGCCAATTTTTTGTCCCAATCCAGCCCTGGCCTTAGGGAGTCACTATTTTATAATATCAGTGTTTCCGAGATTAATTGAGCAACTTTCTCAGAAGTCTTAAGTGCAGAAGCTATCTGCAATAGTTACAAATTTAATTCTTCTATGGGATCATTAAATATGACTTAAGTACTTACAAATAGCGTAATAGGGTAGCCAATGAACTGTGAGTGCTTCTTAACAATCTCTTTGACCCTTCGCTCTTCAAGGTATTCTGTCTGGTCTTCTTTGAGGTGCAGGATCACTTTAGTTCCACGTCCCAGTGGTTCAGCTGTAGAGGAAGACTATAGGTCAGTATACTGTATAACCACTGGGTTAAATGATTAATAATTCACTTCAAATTCGGGGTTATATCACTTACAGTTGTCTACTTTAACTGTGAATGAGCCACCAGCAGATGATTCCCAGGCGTACTGCTCGTCATCGTTGTGCTTGGTAATGACTGTCACCTTCTCGGCTACCAGGTAGGCAGAGTAGAAACCCACACCGAACTGACCGATCATGGAAATGTCAGCTCCAGCCTGCAGAGCCTCCATGAACGCTTTGGTGCCGGACTTTGCAATTGTGCCCAAGTTGTTGATCAGGTCGGCTTTGGTCATGCCAATACCTGTGTCAACTAGGGTTAGAGTACGCTCCTCTTTGTTGGGAATGATCTCAATTTTGAGGTCTTTGCCAGTTTCCAGCTTGGAAGGATCTGTGAGACTCTCATAGCGGATTTTGTCCAGTGCCTGACAGAGCAAAACAAAATGTTAATTGTTTAAACAAATTCCAGAATTTATTCTGTATTGATAATAATATAATTAAATTTCTTAAGGGGAAAAAAGCATGTAATTTAATTAATTAATTATTTTAAATAATAAACACAGCAACACAGACTAATATTGAAAACCTACATCTGAGGAGTTGGAAATAAGTTCCCTAAGGAAGATCTCTTTGTTGGAATAGAAAGTGTTGATGATCAGGGACATAAGCTGAGCAATCTCAGCCTGGAATGCGAAGGTCTCTGCCTCCTCCTCCATTGGTTGGTCATGCATTTCAGGCATCTGAGTGAAGACGGAGAACAAATATTGTTTTTTAGAAAACACATTGACTAAAGTGACTGGAACACAATATAAAATACTATTTTTATGACACTAAATGTTTGCATCCCAGCAATGTACACTTGAAAAACACTGCCAATCCTTCTTATGTAAGATGTTGCAGTTACAGCTTATCCTTATTAAGTAGCCTCGATGTTACATTAAGGAATTAACAGCAGTCAAACGAAAGCAAATTCTCTGTAGATGTGTAGTATATAGTGACTTTCCTGGGTTTCTTTCTTGCTTACTTTCATAATTTTGTATTAAAAAGGTACAAGGACCTTTTTTTTTCCCCTTCTTGGACTGTGAATTTAATCTCTGCTTGGTTATTGGCTAATCAGAGATTAACACGTGGCTTGAATTGCATATCCGTGTCAGCAGAAATGACTCCACCTGCTGGTTTCCCAGGTGAAGTGCAGGTTTCTAGAAGGTACGAGGAGGCAAGAAGAACTCTCTAGCAGTTTCCATAGGAATCAAAAGCTCCGCCTCTCATACAGCTGACGAGATTAAAGGAATGCACACTCTGTACCTACTGATTTTGCACTGAATTAAAACCTGGTACAAGGATAAGGTGGCCCAAAAATCTTGCAGAAATTTTAGCACAGGAAATTTGATTAAGGTTCAAACAGTTAAACCCCTGCTTAACATAACACCTTCCTCCCAAATGCATCACTAAAGCATCCTGCCATGTGGCTACTGTCCCGCAGGTTTGAATTCTGAAATGAGGCACAATAGGAATCAAATTCTTATTACCGTTTATGAAGCTGACATTAATATTCTCAGAGCAGATATTAATACTTTTTAAATCAGTTTTTAAAGACCAAGTGCTGTAACTAGACTTCACCCTTTCTTCACTTTAGCTTCACTTTTTATCCAGACATGACAAAAATGTCAGCTTTGTTTATAAATTAATGTCAAATAAGCTAACATTTAGTACTATTAAATCTGAATTTCAGGGAGTGTAATATTTTCGTATCCCAAATGTCTGTGGTAAGGCTGTTAATGTATTTACCTTGGTTTGCAGTGTGCCAAAACCTCCTGAGGAAGATGTGTAGAGATCCTTCCTTATTCACAGGTTCGTTGACTGCTAATGCTCCTACGGAAACTGGTGTAACGGTGCGGTTTTTATACCCTCTATGACCATTCGAGAAATCCTCCTGACACAAGCTTCCAGAACCGTCTGGAATCCTCCTGCTCGGTGGTGGCCACTCACTGGCCCGGTGGCCTGTCAATCATGGTGCGTGTACATGCCTCTCTGCCTTTCTTGGCAGAAGGAGGCGGGATTAAGGGAGGGGTCGCTGAGCCTAATGAGTAAGGCATGTGAGAGCAGAAACTAAAATGAACCATGCTGTATTCACTGAAAACTCCAGAATACATGATAAATCAAACGATGTAATTGATAAATGTAAGCCAGCTGTATAATGCGCTTCTCTAATACAACTTTTCACCTTTCAGTATTATTGTTTGCAGGAAGCAAGAACAAGTGATAAAATAAAGTGCAGTAGATCAATAAAAAGTGACAGGTGTCATTTTTAAAATATATTTTATTACAAATTTGATTGCTTTTCATAAAAAATGTTACAAAAGAGATACAAGTCAAACCCCCAGTGACTCAATAATACTCTTAGTGATTGTCAGAAGTTTTACAAGTGGCTGATACAATATAAACTAAAGCCACTGTGGTCTGTATTACGTAATTCCATCAACTTTTTCTGACTAGCACATTGTTTACTAACAGAAATTCTGCTAAAAAATAATGTACATTTAAATTAGGAACATAAATTACAAAAATAAAAATGAAAGCCAGAAAAAGTCTAGTAAATAATTTAGTCAACTTCCTCCATTCTTGATGTGTCATCGTCGCCTTCCAAGACTGGCATATCTTCATCAGTGGGCTGAATTATGTCTTCAACTGCAGAATCATCATCATCAATTCCTGTGTATAGAAATACAGCCATTAAAAAACAAATTCCTCAATTAATGTATAATAACCTAACTACTACCTGAATGTTTAAAGGAAAAGATATACATACCAAGACCAAGTTTGATCATTCTGTAGATGCGGTTAGCATGTGTCTGTGGGTCTTCCAGTGTGAATCCTGAGGAGAGCAGAGCGGTCTCGAACAGGAGAATGACCAGGTCCTTCACAGCTTTGTCGTTCTTGTCAGCCTCTGCCTTCTCCCTCAAGGTCTCAATGATTGGATGCGAGGGATTAATCTCAAGGTGCTTCTTTGCAGTCATGTAGCCCAAGGTGGAGTTGTCTCTCAGTGCCTGAGACTTCATGATCCTCTCCATGTTTGCCGTCCATCCATAGGTGCTGGTGACAATGCAGCAAGGGGAAGCAACCAAACGGTTCGAAACCACAACCTGTCAGGATAGAAATTCAGTATTTTTAGTATGTTTGAACACAGTCAAGCCAACTTCCCATCCCTAACAATGTTAACTAAAATAACTGTATCATTTTCTGAAGGAGAAAAATTACCTTTTCAATCTTCTTGTCAAGGATGTCCTTCATGATCTTGCAGAGGTCCTCAAACTTAGTCTTGAGCTCTTCCTGCTTCTTCTTCTCCTCCTCATCCTCAGGCAGCTCCAGGCCTTCCTTGGTTACTGAAACCAAGTTCTTGCCATCATACTCCTTCAGCTGCTGGACACAGTACTCATCGATTGGCTCAATCATGTAGATGACCTCCAGGCCAGCTTTGCGAAGACGCTCCACAAAGGCAGAGTTGGCAACCTGGTCTTTGGTCTCACCTGTTAAAGTTATTTCAATATGGTGTTTAATGAACTTAAACTACTGGGGAATACTTGAAAACAAAGGAAAATAAACCATACTGAATAACTTACCAGTGATGTAGTAGATGTGCTTCTGGTTATCCTTCATACGAGAGACATAGTCCTTGAGGGAAACCATTTCATCTCCAGAGGCTGAGGTGTAGTAGCGGAGCAGCTCAGACAGTTTCTTCCTGTTCTGGGAGTCTTCATGGATTCCAAGCTAAACATAAAAAAACAGCGTGTCATTTCGTGGTATTAAAATCCATGCAAGATGATTGGTATCAGACATTTTTTCTGAAGTTTTAGAGTTGAAGAAATTCAGATGGATGAACCTACCTTGATGTTCTTGGAGAACTGCTCATAGAACTTCTTGTAGTTGTCCTTGTCCTCAGCCAGTTCTGAGAAAAGCTCCATGCACTTCTTGACCAGGTTCTTGCGGATGACCTTCAGGATCTTGCTCTGCTGCAGCATCTCTCTGGAGATGTTCAGTGGCAGGTCCTCAGAGTCCACCACACCCTTGATGAAATCTGAGTAGGGAAAATAAACTGGTCAGCTTCCCAAAGCCAGGAGTTGAGTTCCAAAAACAATTACTAATAACTATGAATTTTGAGAGAATGCGTCAAGATTTATGCGTTACTTCATTGTTACTTACTGAGGTATTCTGGGATCAGTTCTTCACAGTTGTCCATGATGAAGACCCTGCGCACATAAAGCTTGATGTTGTTTCTCTTTCTCTTGTTTTCAAAGAGGTCAAATGCAGCTCTTCTGGGTACAAAGAGCAAGGCGCGGAACTCCAGCTGGCCTTCCACTGAGAAATGCTGCGGGGGTAGATATGTATTAATTAGCATAACATTATTGCAACTGGTGTTGGTAAATATGATCATCACAAGAAGATTTAGCTTACCTTCACAGCCAGGTGGTCCTCCCAGTCATTGGTAAGACTCTTGTAGAACTCGCCATACTCTTCATTGGTGATGTCATCAGGGTTACGGGTCCAGATAGGCTTGGTCTTGTTGAGCTCCTGGGCATCAATGTACTTCTCCTTGACCTTCTTCTTCCTCTTGTTCTTGCCATCCTTTGTATCTTCATCCTCATCAGAGCCAACGTCCTCAATCTTAGGTTTGTCCTTGTCCTCAGCAGCCTCCTTCTCAACCTCCTCTTCCTTTTCTCCCTCCTCCAGGTCTACTTCCTTCTCTCTTGTCTTCTCCACCTTAAATATGCAAAGGCATATTTACATTTTGCTTTGCCATGCCATTATCACAGTCAATGTGTGGTTATTATCAAGTATTGATTGAATAATTGTTCTTACTGTGTAATTAAAAACTTACAAAAAGTGTGATGGGATAGCCAATGAACTGTGAGTGCTTCTTCACAACTTCTTTGACGCGTTTCTCCTCGCAGTACTCTGTCTGGTCTTCCTTGAGGTGAAGGATCACTTTTGTGCCTCTGCCAATTGGCTCTCCTAAAATCAACAACAAAATTAGAACCGTGGCAGACAGGGTTAAAATGACTGATTCAATTGTTCTGTAAATGAGGGGACTAAGACATACCTGTATCAGGCCTGACTGTGAATGAGCCTCCAGCTGCAGACTCCCACACATACTGCTCGTCATCGTTGTGCTTGGTAATGACTGTCACCTTCTCAGCTACCAGGTAGGCAGAGTAAAAACCCACACCAAACTGACCGATCATGGAGATATCAGCCCCAGCTTGCAGAGCCTCCATGAAAGCCTTGGTGCCGGACTTTGCGATTGTGCCCAGGTTGTTGATCAGGTCAGCTTTGGTCATGCCGATACCTGTGTCAAGGAGGGTCAGGGTGCGAGCATGCAGATCAGGCCTGATTTCAATCTTCAGGTCCTTGCAGGACTCAAGTTTGGTGGGATCCGTCAAGCTTTCATATCTGATTTTATCCAAGGCCTGCCGAGAATAGATAACTCAATTAAAATACTTTTTTTTGGCAAAAAATATAAGGGCTTGTTTTACCTTAAAAAAAAAAAAAGGAAAACATGATGCGGAAGTGTTTATTTCCCTTACATCTGAGGAGTTGGAGATGAGCTCCCTAAGGAAGATCTCTTTATTTGAGTAGAAAGTGTTGATAATAAGGGACATCAGCTGAGCAATTTCAGCCTGGAAGGCAAAGGTCTCCACCTCCTCCTCCATAATGTGTGCAGAGCTCTCAGGCATCTAAAGGGGGAGAACATATTGGGTAACATTTTTCAGAAAAACAAAATTGAAATTGTACCTCTATATTTTTTGTGTTTTCAAATAATTATATTTTCACCTGTAGTTTAAATTTATTTACTCTGAACTTCTTCGGTTACGTTTTTCTCAGGCAGCCACATGGCCTGCTGATACGCACATGTTCCTTCTGTCAATCAGAGAACTGGCATTTTTTGGGGGGGGGGGGGGGCTAATGCTACTGCATATATTTTTTAGGCCTTCTAAGAACATTTCATAGATTAAACAAAAGCTTTAATCCAGAATCAATAATTCCTTTACAGTTTACTAAGCTAAGATGCAAATGTGCTGCATCAGCTGTTAGAATAGATTCTGAGAAGCCATTGGTCCCATACTTGGGTCACCTTGCTTGCCATGTGCTTCATGCCTGTAACAGTCCTACTTAGACACTGATAGAAAAGCACATACACTATACCATTCTGATTCTAACCGATAGTAAAGGTTAAAGTTAATTACATTATATCACAAAAGCACCCAATATACTGTAAAAAGAAAAAGTTGTTTTAAATTTTCTAATTCTTACCTTGAATTCTAATTCATACCTTGAATATAATCTTTATTTTTTGTTACTTTGTATAGTTAAATCAATCACTGAGCTTGATTTCTCTTCTTCAAGAGCTTCAAGTGTGTGCTTGGCTGCTGCTCCTGTGAGCAGTAAGTGTCTTGTGAATTAAATCACTCACTTTACATAAAATCGTGCAAGCACCCAGTATACTCTAAAATTGAAATGATTGTTGCATTGATTCCATTCTTACCTTAGATTTAATCTTTGTCTTCTGTCACCTTTAGTAGACAAATGTATCACTGAGCTTGATTTCTCTTCTTGGAGAACTTCAAGTGTGTGCTTCTCTGCTGCTCCTGTGGGCAGTAAGTCTCTCTTGGTTGTGTTCTAGTGAGCGTCTTCTGACTCTATGCAGACCACACGACATGACAACGTGTTTTTATACTTACGGGATGGTTTCTCGAAGCTCCCATTCAGAAGCTTCCAGATTGTATGTTCACTACAGTCAGGGGGGTGCTGAGGAATGGTCTGGAAGGGGGTTGCGATTGGGACATTGGCGCTCTAAAGTTGGTGTGCCCTTATAGGGTTGCAGAGTCACAAGGAGTGCCTGTCAGTCACAATGAGAGCTTCGCTGATAGCTTGTATAGCTGTTAGACAGCATAACCCAGCACCACAGCTGTGCATTGCCTTTGCCATCAGCAGCTGCCATGGTGCCCCACTGCACCCACATATGCTCATATTTAAAGCCATTTGGGATGCTGTTTGCAACTTGCTGTCCATTCACAGTTTAGATTAGGCATGTTAAATTCATTTCATTGTGGGACACATACAGCCCACTTTGATCTTCAGTGGGCTGGACCAGAGAAAGACATTTACCTAAACATTTAATCCCTGAGATGTCTTTAATGCAATTTTAACAGTGTGTCTCAATTTTTCCACATCACAAACACATTTAAAATGGACTTCTTGTAAAAGAAAAGAAAAGAAAAGAAAAGAAAACTAATAAAAGAAAAAAAAAAAAAAAACAAAAAAAAAACCCAAAACAAATTTATATAGTATATCACAGAAACAGGAACTTTTCTGCAATTTAATTGTTTATCTATTACTTAACTACTTTCGTATAATATGAATGGCTATGGGGGAGATTTTTATCAATAGGAAAAGTTGTAAAAACTAATGAAAATACAGTCAAAAGTTCAAAATCTGTGTACTCATTCACATTTCACAATCAGAGTGGTGTCTTTACTGGGCTGGGCCTGGTTTAGCTCATACCTTCATACACTTCTGAATTTGTTCTGGGCTATTAATAAATTTATTGATTAATACATTCACCAAACAGAAATTCTGGAGGGAAACCCATATGCTGCCTTATTTACACATCTATATATGCATATTGTCAGAGTTTAGATTACCTTTTCTTTATTTGCATAATGCATATTGCAGACCAACTTACTAGGAATGTCTAGAACTTTCCATTTAATTTCCTGATTTTCATTTGTGGATTGCAAACAGAATATGCCATCCAAAGTATTTGGTGATAGAGAGAGACTTATAGTGAAGCAAACTGAATTTTGACTATGCTCTGTGGCCATTGGCCAAACTTAAATTCTCGCAGAAATCATAAGCTTCCCTATAACACATTAATATGTGTATGCAAAGACACAGTGTGTTGATGAGAGCTTGTGATGGTTTAGCAAGAGGTTGCAAAAACCCATTCATCCCATAACACTTGGAATAGGCTGCACTTACATGTAAAAAATAATTAAAGTCAGACTTGTGTAAGACAGACGACTAGAATACTCTGGTCCGATCTGAGCGGTAATGGCTTTACTTACCAGAGGAGGGCAGTGTATCGCACTTTCTAGGGATCAGTTACATAATCTAAATGTTTCCAGCTGGTAGCAGACGTTACTAGAAGCTGAATACTCATGTACCTCAGTGTAAACTGATGAAAGAGAGAAGCCAAATTTCTCGGTGTTCCACTATTCTGTTTGAGTAAGACAGTGAGTCAGTCCTTTTTTTAATGAAATGGAAGAATGAGAATAATAGCAATGTTTCTGGAACTTAGTGCCAGAAGGTAGTTTTTACATCCTGGGATGGTTCTTACTTTGGTGCTTTGATTACAGAAGTGACCATGAGTTTCAGTCTTGGTTTTCTGTTTCAGAACTTTCTGTCTTTGCCTTGACTATGGAAGATTTTATTGCACAGAGAGATTTTCCCCCTTTGTTTTTATTTACTAATAATATTTACTTTTCTTTACTCTGTTTATACTCAATTGAAAGCTTTTTCACCATAGGTTTTCTTATTATTACATAGAATTTTTATTTGTATTCATTCAAAATAAATATAATTTATTTATTGCTTTGGTGGTCCATAAAAGTTGTAAAAAAACATTGATTTTAGCAATAAAAAATATTAAATAACAGCGAGTTATTTTAAGTCGATGTGTTTATTGTTTAAATTAATCGCGTTTTACACGCGCATACACTTCTGTTTTTCTGCTGGACTCTATAATTCACTGTACGCATGGCTGCGACCGCAACGGTTCAACGCATGCGCTCTCGCTGACATCCGGGGCCAGGACAAGGATGAACGGCGATTTCCAAGATGGCGGCGGAGGGAGGAGGGAAGGAGATGAACGAAATTAAAACTCAGTTCACCACACGAGAAGGTGTCTACAAACTCCTCACGCACTCTGAATACAGCCGCCCGAACAGGGTGCCTTTCAACTCGCAGGGCTCCAATCCCGTCAAGGTCTCCTTCGTCAATGTAAACGACCAGTCCGGCAACGGCGACAGGATCTGTTTCAATGTGGGCCGGGAACTCTACTTTTATATCTACAAAGGCGTGAGAAAGGTAAACAGTACTGAGCGAGGAGGCAAAGTAACCGCTGTTCGGGAGCAGTCCGTTAATTTGACATATTTAAATGCGTTGCAAACCAGCTGTCAGCTCTCTCGGCTTCTGTTATTTAAGTGCGCAGATTATCAAGAGAAGGCCATGTAGCAAACCGAGCTAAGTTAGAGACTGATTAGCATTCTTAGCTAACATCGCCACAGTTGTTTTTGTTGTTGTTGTTGCTTCGATTAGATTTGTGCGCCCTCCAAGGTTCACTAGTTAATTCGGCGAAAAGCTGTGACATGAAATTACCCAGTGAACTGTGCTATACGAGAAAAGGCTTCTCCTGTTCTGTCATGTCATGTGGTGTTTGTTTATTCTCGTTTCTTTACGTGGAAAGTGCACCTCTACACTGTCGGTGGCAATACAGACAGGAAACAACTTTGTTGTTCCTGTTAAAGAAGCCACTGACTGCATGTAAGCTTTAGACTTTGTAAGCTGTGGGCATGGAAGTGAACAGTGTTGTTTTTCATGGTGTAATGATGTGTGCACGCTACTGTCAGGACTGGGTTGTGATGCAATGTGATCCACTGTTTAGGTTGCGTGCAGTGGTGATGTCATTGCAGCAAGACACGTTTAAGCAGAGATGGTGACTGTGACAGCGGTGATCATGCTGGTCATGTGCTTGACCCGTAAGCTGGGTGTAGCGGCCAAGCATCCTAATAAGGACTCACACTTGTGTTCGTGTTTTGGTTTTCCACGAAAACTCTAACATTGCATATTGACGTTAATGTTAGAGCTGTTCTTCTGTCGTCTTTAACAAAAGTAAAGTGCAAAGAGGAACACTTATTTTGGATAATTCTAAGTTAATATGGTGTACTACCCTGCAAAGGGCAACCTTTAGGTTTGAAAAGTTATGAAGTCTGTTATTTGACAGCAAGTTAAGCTACAGAATTGTGTGGTTCGATTTTACATTTTTTGAACCCTGAGGCTAGTGTTTGACGTTTCCTTATGATTAAAAAAATCTTCAAATTGACTGAGCAACCGTAAAACTGCAATGTCAAAACATTTAATAACACTGCTGTCTATGGAAAAGAGATCCTAGAGAAAATTTTCGAATAGTGATAAAAATGCTGATACTTTTGCTACTTAATCAAAACTGCAGGGAGTAAATATTAGCCATTATAACTGTTTGCCAGTAAACAGCAATGTTAACCTGTTGATACAACAAAATTGAACCAGAGTAAATGCTGCATTAGCTTTAGGGACAGCATTTGTATTCAGGTTCATTTTCCTGATGTAGGGACGTCTCGGGTGGTTTTTAACATCAGCAATTCTCAAAACTTCCTCATCAAGTTTTGGAATCCCAGAGCACGGACTGAACTAGTGCAGCCACACACACACACACACACAAAACCCCGTTCAGCTATCTTAGTGAGGACCTTCATTGACATAATGGTTTCCCTAGCCCTTTATCCTAACCCCAACCATTAAAAATGATGCCTAACTCTAACCCTTACCCTAAACCTAACCATAGCCTAATTGTAACCCTGACACTAAAACCACATTTTGAGCCTCAAAAAGGCCTTCAAACTTGTGAGGACCAGTGTGTGTGTCCTTACAAGTGACTGTTGGTTCTCACAAGTATAGTAGAATGCAGATTTCGGTCCTCACAAAGATAGCTAACAGATGGATAACACACACATTACAAGGTGAAGGCCTGACTATCTCAATTATTTTGGGGTTAAATGTCTTGTTCAAAGACCCAGTGATGTGCATGAAGAAGGAGCTAATGGTCAAACCACTAATCTTACAATCAATGGGATTGCCACTTAACATCTCAAAGTTTTTCAGCCATATACAGGACAGTGGGTAAAAGAAATTGAAGCACAGCAACACATTTTGCACAGTTTCAGATTAGTGACAGATAGATCAAAATCACCATTTTGTCTGTTGACAAAAGTGAGTAAAACATTTGTCACCTGAAACCCTAACCAGGGTATGTCAGGATGACAAGTCACAGTGAGTTGTTGTACATAAAGTTTATTGTTCAAGGATTAGACAGATCCACTGCAAACAGTTGGGATCAAACAAGTTTTGTTTGAGGTATTTATTTCTCTTTAAACTTAATATTAGCAGCTGAACATCCCTGGTAATATGTCTTCTGTGTCTAACCCAGGTGGAATATGAAGCATCCTTGTATAAATGATTTATGACAGTCTAGCCACAGCATCATCGTAGCACTTGTATTGTCAGGCAGCCATAGATGCTTATTTTATCTCATTTTATTTTGAGCTGCCTTTTTGACAACACTGATACCTTTAGAAGCGTTGCAACTCCTAACCTTTCTCTCTGACTTGTTTTATGCCCCAAAATAGACCTGAAGAAAGCGATAGACATGAAGCTATCACAAATGTTAGATTTGCATTAGTCAGGCTTTGTTGCTCTTTCTTTCTATTTCGGAATAATGACTTTCTACATGTAACAACATATCACAGTTTCTTTAATTTATTTTTAGTCATGTCAATGTGTTTGTAATTGCAGGCTGCTGATCTTAGTAAGCCCATAGACAAGAGGATATACAAAGGAACGCAGCCTACGTGCCATGACTTCAACCCCCTCACAGCTACAGCAGAGAGTGTCTCTCTGCTGGTGGGCTTCTCAGCTGGCCAGGTGCAGCTCATAGACCCAATAAAGAAGGAAACCAGCAAACTCTTCAATGAGGAGGTGGGTAGCAGTTATCATTGTTTTGAAGACAACTTGCCTCTCTTGAGCCTTGTACTATGAAGAAGGATTTGAGGCTTAGTAATGTAACTTCGGGTTTAACCCTGGATTTTCAGTGTTCCAAATGTGGTCCACTACTTACCAGGGTACATCGCCAACATAATTTGTACCGTAGACCTAATCTGCTCTACAGGTTATGTTTGACGTAAGAGATAAACAGGTATGTTCAGTTTTCTGGAATGAAGCATCACCATTCCTGGATGATCCTTGTGATCCAAGTGTGTAGATAGTTAAAGGTTGTTAAAAAAAAAAAGAAAAAAGAAAATCTAAAATCTTTGTTTTTCTCTGGTGAGCATTAGTAATAAATATAAATTCTTCCTTTTGTCCAAGCTATCTGTAAGTCATTTTAAAACTTTTATTGTACTTTGAATAGACTAAACTTTATTAATATTGCTTTTTCAGTCTAGCTGGCCAAAGAAGATGAAGCTCACACATAATCAAGCAGCATCATGAATGCTTCGAAACAAAGGAACTTTATTTTTGGTTTATGAAGAGTTTCCCCTCTCATCGAAGAGGTTTCGTAAAATTCTAAAACAACTCATGGAGAATCTCAATGACTTAATCCCTAGTGGGGGTTGTCCTGAGGTCTTGTGAGCCATTGTTAATTATGTGAGTTGTCACATGAGCCAAGGTGTGAAACAAGGCTTTGGTCATTATTGTAATCAGGGCCAAGGTGGGAATCCTCTATGAGTCTTTGCCTCACTTTATCATAATATGAGGTATTTGGTGTTGTCCTGTCCTTTTCCTGTTGAGGTGGCTCTGTTATGTTGTGTAATGCATTTGTGGAGTGAGTGTTTGGTTCCTCCCATGTAAAAATCTGAACACTGCTTACTGAATTACACTGTGTTGTTTAGCTTATGTTAGAGTATTTTAGCCTTGGAATGTGCCAGTTTTTGTCTTGAGGGTTTTCCATGGTGAAACGTGTACTAGGATGTTAATGGTTGGAGAACATTTTTTGGAACTTATCTAAAAAAACTTGCCACATACTGGACAACAGTGTATTTCCCTTTGTTGTTCTCTATCCCTGGTGGATGTCTGAGGTTTGTTCTGGTGCATTTATTCTCATATTAATAAGGTGTCTCCAAAAGTTGATTCTGTTCATCTGGACGTAGCGTTTTCAGTGGGAGAAACGCTTCATCACTGATTAAAGTAGCTTCTTCAGTCTCAGCTGACTGCAGGTTTCCCCAATCTTATAAACAGTACATTTGCATAATGACTGAAACGACCTCCCAGCCCATTGTTCCTTCAGTGGGCTGGTTTCAGTCATTATGCAGGCTTCTGCTTTATAGGTTTTCTATTGTGACACAGGTGTCATCTGCCCATCTGATCTCTGAAGGCGATCAGACAGTGTTACTTTTCACTTCCTCTATGCAAAAATTGGTTACACTGGGGAAGCCATGGCGCATATTTAGTCTGTAGCAACCTTCATATTTGAATTATATGGTGGCTCATTTTCACAAACCACAAAAGATACCAGTTGCCTTCTTCTCAAGCAGTCCAGACTCCCATGACCTGGACATTCTCTGACTGAGATAACTACATAGACATATTTAGATGACTCTTTTTTTTTTTTATTGTACTTTTGTCTCAAACACACAAACTCTCTGGTGTAATAGCTTTAGCCCTGATGCGCATGTGTGTGCGAGTGTGTGTTCATGCACGTGTTAGTTTAATTTTTAAGCCTCTATTATGTCTTTAAAATCTATTTTTATAATACCATAGTGTATATCACTCTGCTTCCCTTAGTCTTACCCCATTTCTGATTGGTCATATTCTTTCATATGAACATCCTCATAGCTAGATCGAGAAACCTGACTTAGCATGTTGTTAATCACCTTTGTGTGACCCCTTAGCTTGACTGCTGATTTTGGGGTAAGTGGTGACAAATAGAAAAAAGGTGTCATGGATATGATGAACTTTCCTTGTACAGGCTCCCAATAATATGTTTATCAGAATCAGAATACTTTATTAATCCTTAAAGAAATTGTGTTTATGTTTGATCTAGTCCACTAGCTGACCTGTCTCCTTGTTTTTTGCTTTGTTTTTCCTTTTTTCTATTCTTCTCTTTCCAGAGACTTATCGACAAGTCGAGAGTAACATGTGTGCGATGGGTTCCTGGTTCAGAGAGCCTGTTTCTTGTGGCTCACTCCAGTGGCAGCATGTACTTGTACAATGTGGAAAACACCTGTGGCACCACAGCACCTCACTACCAGCTCCTTAAGCAGGGTGAAAATTATGCTGTGCATACCTGCAAGAGCAAATCGGCTCGTAACCCTTTACTGCGGTGGACAGTGGGCGAAGGGGCGCTCAATGAGTTTGCTTTCTCCCCAGATGGAAAGTTTCTAGCTTGTGCGAGCCAGGATGGCTTCCTGCGGGTTTTTGGCTTTGATGCCGCAGAGCTACACGGAACTATGAAGAGCTACTTCGGTGGCTTACTGTGCGTGTGCTGGAGCCCCGATGGACGGTATATTGTGGCAGGAGGGGAGGACGACCTGGTGACGGTTTGGTCATTTTTGGACTGTAGAGTCATTGCACGAGGGCATGGCCACAAGTCATGGGTGAGCGTGGTGGCGTTTGACCACTGTACCACCAGTGTTGAGGATGGCGACTTGCCTGCGGAGTTTAGTGGCAGCGATGAGGACTTTCACGAGCAGAATCACTTCAGTGCAGGCAGAGACAGAGCAAACAGTTCTCATTCTCGGCTTTCTAAGAGAAACTCTACGGACAGTAGACCGGTTAGTGTGACCTACAGATTTGGCTCAGTGGGACAGGACACCCAGCTGTGCCTGTGGGATCTCACAGAGGACATTCTCTTCCCTCACCTCCCTTTGTCCCGCACTCGAACACACACTAATGTTATGAGTGCCACAAGCCCTCCAGCAACAGGACAACCTCCTTCTACTCTGTCCACGACCACCAGTTCCGGTGGCACCAACAGTAAAGACAATTTGAGCAATAGTAGCACTAGCGGCAACCCAACTAACTCCCTCCCCGGCACCTTGCCTCGGTCCAATAGCTTGCCTCACTCCTCAAATCCAGCGGGGGGCAGCACCCCCAACAGTAACACAGGCAGCAGCAACAGCAGCAGCAGCACCACCGCCACAACCAAGGCCAACAGCATCATTGACAGCGCTTTCATCGCCACCAGCGTCAGCAAGTTTGCAACACTGTCGTTACACGACTCGCGGAAGGAGCGCCACGAGAAGGACCACAAGAGAAACCACAGCATGGGTCACATCAGCAGCAAGAGCAGCGACAAGCTAAACCAGCTCAGCTCGTCAAAGATGGCGAAAGCTGACGCTGCTAAGACTTTAGGCACTACTCTGTGCCCACGCATGGAGGAGGTGCCGCTCCTGGAACCGCTGGTGTGCAAAAAGATAGCTCACGAAAGACTCACTGTGTTAATCTTCCTGGAGGACTGTCTGGTAACAGCCTGTCAGGAGGGTTTCGTTTGCACCTGGGCTAGGCCTGGGAAAGTGGTGAGTGACGGGCCTCATGAGAATACTCTCTTGTGACACTTTAAAGTTATGTTTTGTTGTTGTTGTTGTTGTTTTGTTTTTGAGTAATTCTTGCATTCAGGAGCAGTTGGGTTTGGGTTTGTTTGGGTTTGAGTTCACACCTCATATATATCTATATCTATCTATCTATCGCTATATATATATATATATATATATATATATATATATATATATTATAAACCTGCATCATTTTTGATTATAAATAGGACAGTTTGTTTAAAAAAAAAAAAAGAGAGAGCAAACCTCACGGCCTCACTGTTCTACCTCTCGTGTTACATTTGAGTAAAAACCTTTATTATCAATGTGTGTTATCTGTCTCTCCACAGGGATTGCTATCATCTCAAAACAACCCAGCCAATTCCCCCAGTGGAACAGTAGTATAGTCGATGCTGGTGCTGCTAATAACAGCTCCACGCAACAGAGACGTGGGGACGACCACGACCGAGGCCCTGCAGCGCTTCTTCACACACAGTCACACATCACATGACCTCGAGTGTTTCCTTTCATTCTCATCACTACAAGCACCCAGATGCTCTCTTTGTGTTACTGTTCATGTTAAGAATTTTGGCCAAGGCCAGAGTTAGAAACTTGACCCCCTTTGTTTTGTGTGTGTGTGTGCGCGTGCGCCTGTGTGGGGGAGGTGGAGTGGGTTTAAAGTTTGCTATTGGAAGTTAGATGGCAAGTTTTAAATCATCCAGGAGGCTTATGGGAAGGTTTGACTGGCTTCATTATTGCATCTATGCTCATATCAGAACGTGTCTAGTCTAACAATAACAAACTAATCCCCCAATCTCTTGTGCCTGTAAATCTTCAAAGACTAGATACGGTGTAAGCATTTGTGATGATGCCTCAACCTGACCTTTTTGTGTGGGTTTAATTAAATCCCTTTTTTAAAAAAGAAAGAAAGAGATAAAATAAATGTAATATATTCACAGATAAAGGGAATAAGATGAGGAACTGTTTTGGAGCGACAGCAGCATATCCCCAAAGCGAAGTCTCTTATTTTTCACCTCCTGGGTGATTCCTTGTGCAGTCACGGTTGTCAAACACCTGCCCAAGAGAGACTGCCTTTTACTTCCTTTTGAAACGTTTTTAAGTCCGAGTTGTCAAACTCAGGAGTTTATTTGCACAGTTTTGTTTTTCTTTCATTCTTTTTCTTCCCTTGTATATTTTGAACTCATGAGGGTGGAACAAGTTTTTCAAAACGCTTTGAAAGCACTTGGGGAAACGGCTTGTTATCGTTCTGTCTCAACGCTGGATGCTGCAATCATAGTTTTTTATATAAAAAAAAATTGTTTGCACTTAATAGTTAGAGGAGTATGGCTTTACATTTTGGAGTGTGTAAGGACTCCTTGACAAGGTTGTTATATAAATAGAATTTAAAAAAACAAACTTTGTATCTATTGAGCATTTATTTTAATATTGTTTCGGATGAAATGGGCTCTGTAATATATGTAAATATTGTACATCAGTGATTTATGAGTGAAATGATCATATTACATTAATTGAAAATCCTCATTTCAGAAAATAGTGATATTTCTAATACAGAAAATCTATACCTAATATTAAAACAAATCTTGAATATGCAGGTGAAAATGTTTCTTTTCTGTTGTACATAGAGAAATTTCAGGTGTATTTTTATTAATGAAACGTTTGGTATAGGAAATGTCTATCCTTTTGTCTAACAGGTAGTGCTGAATGCTAGCTAGCCTGTCGCTGCAGATTCCTTTTACTACGTAGACAGGTAGGCGCAGAGGCAGTGGTCTATAATTCAGCCATCACTTCGAGCTCAGGTAAACCACAGGAAGACCAACGCTGGCATAGTTCTCCTCACCCATAGGCAGCAGTCCCATCCGTCATAATACTTGTGAAACTCACTTTAACAAATAAGACTGACAACCTTGTTCTGCACACAGGACTGAAATCTGTGACTTCTGTTATATTGCCAGTAACTGATGCTGAACTTGTGAACAAACTTGACACTGTGTTGAATTACTAGCTGACATGCGTCAGCACTGGTGGTGTTGGGGGGTTAGGTGCTTGAGGTGAGGGGTGCTTTTTCAGGCACCCACACAGAACTAAGGATTTTAACAGTGGGAGCCTTTTCCTCCATGTGACGCCTATTAAAACAGCTTTGACAGACTACCTGTTCTGTTTGTGTTCACTGTTTATTTACACATGAAACTACGCGTTCATGCAACACTTATTAGTTGGACATGCAACCTCCATGCTTTCTTCTGCCTGGTTAAGCGGTCAGGCTCAATACAATGTGAATTTCTTACATTGTTAACCTTTACTTTTATCGCATAGCGAAAGAAGTATTACATTTTTTCACTTCATAATGAAGGACTAGCACAACTAATAATTTCCCATGATGGCTTGGTTCCAGGGCAGGGTTCTAGGGCAAACTCATTTGACATTGTGAGCCACTTTGATCTAAAGCAACCTGGATGAGTAAAATTCCCTTTTCTTTCGATTTAATTGCAGAGATATCTTATAAGCTTTGCAATTGTAACAACATCTCAGTTTTTCAACACGACAAAGAAATCCTGCTGCGGTAAATGAATGAAATCTGGCTTAAATAGTGAGAAATAAATGTGTAAGATAGCAGGAAAACTTCTGGTTGCTCATCACACAGACTGTCCTGTCATTGCAAAACAAAGCTTTTGTTTATTCACTGCAAATGTCCCTTTTTGTGGACCAATTCTAAAAAACAAAACCAAATAAAGAGACATTTCTGAAATAATTTGTGAGAAAATAGGAAGATTTCTGTTATTTAAATGTTAACGAATTACTCTGGTGTAGCATGAACGAATGAACAGCCATGGGGGAGGTTTTTATTAGCAGAAGAATCTGTGAAACTTACGAAAACACAGTTAAAAGTCAAAAATTGATGCCCTCCTTCACATTTTCCAAAACCATCCAGTGGACCGAATTTACCGTGTCAATTCTGGCCCCCGGGCCTTAAGTTTGACACACCTTATATAGGAGATTTCTAAAATTTCCTTTTACTTCATTTTGAGAATTACCTCCCTGACCACTGAAGTATTAGTATTGCAGCTAACCAGCAGGTGGCAGTCTTGTTCAGGCAAATGAGAGCTTTTGGAATGTTTTTTCCATAACAATCACTTGATCAAACGGGGAAATTGCTGTCTATGTGATATGTAGCCTATATCCTGTTGTCTCTCCCTTGGTCTCCCATCACAAATGTATTGCTTCCACTTCATATATATTTTATATTCAAAGAGCAGAATAAAACTGCCTCTCCATAATTTATGAGCTACTTTTAGGAGAAACACAAGCACTCATAGCCATTAAACCGGCAGCCTGTGGCATCGCTGTTATGTGAGGGGAAAAAAAGGTGTGATCAGCAGGATAGACTGGCACAATCATCCCGTCAGGCTGTCACTAAAACAGCTCTGACTGCATTACTGATCTCTTCTGGGCTGGCAACATCAATCTTGAGCAAGTGTCAATCAGAATTAGTGAGATATTTACATTTAAAAAACAAAAACCCCACTGATTGTAATATATGTGCTATTATTGTGCTTTCTGTGCTGTTTACAAACCCTATCACCTTTGAATGGCAATCAAACTACAGTAGCGTCGAGCACAGGCTTGAAAAGAGCTGCATCTATCTTACACCTTCAGGGAAATGGGCCCTCTTTGATAGGTATTCAATAGCTTGAAAACGAATCCCACTGCACAATCCCTCTTTGACCATCTTTTCACACTGATGCAATTCCCTCGTCTGCATGTCTCCATATATTGACCCAGAGTTTTGTTTACCTTCAATGTGTGCAACGTCTATGAATGATTAATATTGCCTCTCGGGGGCTAGAAGCCCAGACTGAGCAACATTTCATGTGATGCAGAAACTTGACATCTTAAGATACTGTGAGAAGGGAGGGAGGGGAAAAAAATTAATTCATGCCTTTATGTCAGTGATAGATTTGAACGTACACGTCTAGTCAAGTTGGGGAAAGGATCACATTAATCTAGTTTCATTTTCAAGCTCTGCAGGGATGTTTATTTAACCCGCTGCTAAGACCTGTGGTTAGTTTAGACATTAAAGAATGAGTTATATTACAAAGTCGGGATAAGAGGGTGACAAATTAAATGCAACATGGAATACAAAGTTGCTTTATTAGGATGGCTGTATTGACAATTGGCCTGGATTCTAGAGTGGATAGGCAGTTTTTTCCTCTGCGCCTTTTCAACTGCAATTTAGATAACTGTGTATCGGGAATTTTTAGGAGGGGGAGAGGTATGGATAATGGTCTTGGGCTGTACAGACCTTAAATCCAACACATAACAGTTTCTAACGCTCCAATGTCAGCTAACCATTAGTCACCACGTATCAAGAACAATGTGCCACTTCTTCTATTCTCAGTTCTATTCTAAGCCATGCTTCCCTTGTGGTACAGGCCCAATTTCTGAGTATGCACCATGGGAACAGCTGCACAATTTGCCAGTTGCATGACCTCAGAGAAGCAGCAGCAGTATGACTGCATGTCTTCACACTGCATTATGAATTGAAGTTTACTAATAAGAAATTAACAGGAACTGCTTACCCTGCAGAGATTGCATTGCTTTGTTTTTGTACCGAAGAGGAACATTTGAGAGGCTTTGTGTCAATCTAAATAGAAAAAAATCACACTAAGGAAACAACTTCCTCTACATACATTAAAGTATTTCATCTTTAATTCATGTGGTGCTTTATGCTGAGACTTGTGTCACTGAAAGGCCACCGGCAGAGTCTACCAGAGGAGGCCTTAAATGTGAACTGTTTGAAGAGTTCAGTCACTGATAACTTATTCCAGATTTTGAAAAGTATGCAGAACTGATTGTTGAACACTGCCAGGAGGATGGTTGAGGGATGGAGTGATGGAAAGGGAGTAGGGGATCAATGCAGCCAGAGAAGCCAGTGAGCTCGGGCGTCAGCGGAAACTATCAATACTGAGCTGTGGCCTAAGCACTTAAAATGTAAATGCATCTTCAATAGGAACAACAGAAAACAGAAAGTAGTGTCAGAGCCTTGGGAGCTCTCCAGGTGCATCGCGTTTATTTCTCTGTGAGAATCTCTGCAGATACAGTAGCACAACGTTATACTACATTGGGTAGGGGCAGTGATGCATTGCAACAAAACAATGGCCTGCAGTTTTATTTAGCTGCAGTGCATCACCATCACTTCTGTCAGATATAACACGATGAAAACTGTAGCTCTGCGCGCCCCCGTTACTGAAAGCACTGATGGAATTGAATTCCGAACTGCTGCAGTCACTTTAATATCGAGTCTTCTGGTGTTCTCTAATAACCCGTTGAAGCTAAATGGAAATTATTTAAATAGAATGAGGTGTCTCAACGGATCTACTTTGATCTCAGCAAATTTGTGAGATATAAATACCTTCAAACTAATTATGTGAGCACAGCGGGACCTCCGAGTCCATAGTTTCGCCAAACTCGTGACTGCACCAGTGAGCACTTGCCTGCTCTTCCCAATTTACCACCTACTGAGATACAGATGGGTGACAAATTACGGGAACACCTGAATGCGTAAGTGCTATAGTGAGGGGATGCTGTAGCTCAGTTATGCTGCAAGGGTCACTGGTCAACTTAAGAGGAAGAGATCCCTACTCATCAATAAAACGTTGTTCTGAGCAGTCACCTTTATTCCACAAACATTTCCACCCTGATGAGCAGAAATTGAGTGGTCAAAAGCACAGGATGTGAGAAGTTAAGGTTTCTTCAGAGTATTTAGGGCTTGACAAAAAATTTTTGACCGGAGAGATAACGGTGGGCAGTCACCAGGCTTCAACTCAAATTCCTAAGCCAGATTTCAGACATTTTTAAGCTACTGTTAATTTGGACCCAGTTCTGCCTTGGCGCCTTTTGTAGGCCAGATTTTCATAGGTTTGAACTTATCATTTCTTAGTGTGTACTATAAGATGTTGGGATCATTTTCTTGTATGGAAAATTAGGGCGGATAGAATCCGTGGGCTGCCTTTCAGTCCAATCACTGGTATATTTCTTGTGATAGCTCCTTCCATACCCACTGACACCAGTTTTTGGCACTAGCAACAGACGTTTATGAGTTAGAAACTGGCCATTGATCCGTGGAAAAGGAGCACAGGGTAGTGCTGGTCCTAGTTTCGCTTTGGTGCATTTTTTAAACGGACCGATAAGCTGCGTAGGAAAAATTTGTGGTTCTTTCTGTCATAAGAAACTCCCGGCAACCTTTAGGCAATGTTCTGACCTTTTTTCCAGTGTATGTGTGCAGACTGAACA
This sequence comes from Aulonocara stuartgranti, assembly GCF_965226115.1. Taxonomy (NCBI): domain Eukaryota; kingdom Metazoa; phylum Chordata; class Actinopteri; order Cichliformes; family Cichlidae; genus Aulonocara; species Aulonocara stuartgranti. The sequence goes on along the minus strand of NC_138951.1, from coordinate 5,633,588 downwards.
ATAGCAACAGGTCAGTGGAAACCAGTGGCTTAAGTTATGTTGACATTACCTTTAATTTGTTTCCCATCAGTATGTTTTTAGACTTTGAATATCAAATGATGCATATAATAATCTTAAAATCTTCTTATAGAAAACACAGCAATATATATTGTTTAGTATATCAATGATACAAAACATTGCAGACTTGTTAGGAATTACTTAAATAATTCAATGTAAAGACATATTTGTGTTAAAGAAGCCAAAAATCCAACATTCGTCTTTATTTGGAACAAGCCAATAAAACAGGCAATATTAAGAATAGTCCATAAAGATTTACTTTTTCTTTATATAGGATGCAAAAGAGACAATAATATATAATAGTAGCAATTAAGGTCACTGTAATCGAACATAGCTCTTGCAGAGTTCATGATCCCTGATGTCTCCCCAGCCCCCATTTTTCACATGTGGGGCCACTCCTCCTGCCCCGTTGGCTGGCAATCTCTTTGTGATCAGGAGGTTTTTTGGGAACAGCTGGTTCCCACTGCTCTGTAGGATGTTTTCTATCTTGGTTTTCTGGTTAATGGGCATGCAAGAAGCCTTCTTGTGGTGCATGCCGCAGTCTCCGGCATGGAAAATCCGTGGTGCCTCGCTCACCATGACCTTCCAGTAGGAGGGCAGGCATGACACAGTCAAGTGTTGTAAAGACCAATCCCAGTTGTAGTCATCATAAGTGCAAAAGGTGTCGGTGCATTGGATGAGTTTCTGGTACGTCTCTCTACTCAGAGCCATCCCCATGTTGTGCTCGGTGGACTTCCAGGCTTTCACCTCCACTTTATTTGCTTTGCTGGAGTAGCCGATGTGGCTGTAGCTCCCCAGTGAGAGGATATCGCAGTCTGTGCACTGCTCCCTTTTCAGAGCAGTCATTTGCTTTAAGAGATGGATAAAGTCCGGAGACAAGTAGTGGTCCTCTTCGATCAGGAGAACGAGACCCTTATGGTCTTTGAGAACTCGAACTCTGTCCCATACAAAGTGAAGCTTCCACCACCAGTGGTGCTTGGTCTGGGAAAACTTGGCCTCCCGGTAGTGTCCAAACGAGTCAGGGTACTCTGCGTTAATGCAACCCAGTTTTAAGGCGTCTTTTTTGGGGATGTCTCTGGGGCAGTCCCTGGGGTCATTTCCAGGGAACTCCTGTGGGTACAGCTGGATGCTGAAGGGGAAGAAAATCTGGAGGACTTGGCAGAAGTCAACAGAGGCAACCACTTTGTTAATCTCAGGGGACCAGTAGTCATGGCTGAATATCAGCAGTATGCTATCCACACCTCTGGCCTTTCGTAAACTGTCTACCAATAGCTTTAGATAGTCTGGTCGGTTATGGACCTGAACTACTACAACCAAATCGTCCTTCTTTCGAGTCGTCTTAAATTTCTCTTCATTTCTTATCGTCTGATCAAAGTTTAGCTGGAAGACAATGCCACGGTAGACTAAAGTGGTATTATCCACATCTGGCTTGGATATTTTGGGTTTGTCCTTTTCTTTTTCTTGGTGTGTGTCATTTGCTTGTATAACAGGTGCTGGGACAGGTGCCCGACTGACCGCTGGCGTTGCTTGTTCCTGGTTATGACTGTTGACGCTATTACTGCTGCTGCTGCTGATAATGTTGCTCCTCCGCACCGCCTCCACTTCCCTGGGTAACGATCCACTGTCGTTCTTCTTCTGCCTTCCACTGCTCCAGAAAGCCAGGCCACATATGACAACCACCAGAGTCAGTAACACCACCTTCCTCTTGTAGATTCGGAATCTCATGATAGAGGGTTATCCTCTTGTAAAGGGAGAGAAGTTGATAATTGGGACTCAAGATGCAGCTGTATGGGGGGCTTACGCTTTGCACTGAGAACAGGAGCGATTTAAAAAGAAAGTGCTATCAGGCTAAGTGTTGGCAAAATTAACTGTTGTTGTAAACATGGATCCCACTGGAATGTCACTGGTGCTGAATGAATATTCCATAAGGCATGGCGGTTTTTGAGAGGCAGCAGAGTGGCAGTGTGCGTGCACCACCTGAATGAAAAATAAACCAGAAAATAAAATTAAGTGCATTGTGACAGGTGGGGGTAAGGCAATGTTACGAAAATCTTGACAGAAATTTGTTTCCACAGTATATAAAGCACATTGCCATGCTGGAACATGGAAAAAGACATCAATTGATGTTTAAGCATATACTGTTGCAAATTACGCAAGACCAAACTCGGTGCAGTAATCATCACTCATTAGCTTTTGCCATCCCACACACATAAGGTAGGTCACTTGGTAACAACTGAACCACCTACACGACAAATGCGCAAAACTAATATGGTGATAACTGTAGGAAACAGCATCAATCTCCGTAAATGGCTAATAATCAGACCTGCAGTTTAAGTTACCATGTCAATCGGTTTGAACTTCTTCTATTCAAACATACAGTGCAGTACTATGAAAGTTTTAGGTACTTCATGCAGAACACTGACCAGTCTATCTGTTAAAGTGCTGCAGCTGAGTTTTGACGTGCACATAAAAGAAAAGCATTGTGCTGTATTGTTAGTGATACTTGAATGGCTTTACCTGGCTGTGAACCAAAAATATCTTGGTTTTTTTCTTGTTTTTCCAACTTTACTGCCAGAACCCACTAACTATGGAGTGATTTCACTCTCAGCTCTGACATCTGACTTCCAAACCAAATGTAAAGCAATACTCACAAAATAATGTTATCAGGGTAGGAGATGCCAGGAAAAAATTCCTGTTTAGGAACTATTCCCTAAGAGCGTCTCATTCTATAATCACAATGGACAAATTTAACATACACATCGCATAACAACCAAGCTGAATTTTTTTTCTTATAATTACAAGTAAAATGATCACTCAGGAGAAAGTTAAATGAAACAGAGTCTATCCTTCTTGAAAATGTTGTACTTGGTACAGAGACAGTTTTTTATCATATAGCTTTGAGATCAGTTTAGTTAGAATTAATCAGATTAGATTATTAGACAGGGGCTACAATCAAGGAAGACAAAATTCAAATGAAAAAGAAGCAGATTTTACAAAGTGCTTAAAACAAGCTACCTGCCAAGTGCCACCAAAAACTGTCAACATAACTGCTGCTGTTTTACAGGCAGAACATTGACCATATCAAATACAGATTTCTGTATATTTACTGTACTTTGCATTGAGCTAATACCTGAAAGCACCTCCAGTTTACTTATCTTCCCTTATCTGCAGAGTACAGTTAACATATCCAATAAAATGCATTTAGTCTGATGACAATGTAAAAGTATATATTATGGTTTCACAGACATTCAATAAATGATAATCACCGAGCTTTATTAGAAATATACATGCAACTGGCTGCCAGCCAGCCCCTACAAAGAGTATCACAAACGCCACAATTGTGATTTCATCCAATCCTCACCCTTACCCCATACTTCATCTTCGCTTATATCGTTAATGTTGGTTAAAGCTCAATGCTTCTAATTTGCCCTCCATTTATTTTCCTCCTTAACTGCATTATCAATATTGATCGCTCATTTCTGCTGAGCAAACCTCCATACTTTATTCGTTATTAAATTAGTAGTCTCTCAGGCTGACTACCTGACCATTTATTCTGTTTTCTGGTTGCCTGAAAACTCTACTTAATGGTAGCATCCAGTCCAGACTGCAGTGTGTCACCGACACTGCCTGAGAAAGGTATCTGATACCTACTAGAGTCTGTGATAACAGAAGTAAACACATTCCCTGTAACTGCCCCACACAGACATATACATTAAAGTAAGCCCCAAACGCTATTAGTAAATGTGCACAGAAATGTATTAATATGTGATGTGTACTTTAAGGAAAACAGCTAAATGCAGGAATAAAACGATACAGCTCTCTAACCCACATTCTTCAAATTATTGTAATTTGCATGCCCACATTCGGCTTTTCCGTGCTAAATGCTTTCCACACGCCTCCTGCCAAATCAACTCAAATATTTGGTCTACAGCTTAAAGTATTTCCCATTTTAATCCACTTAATTTCTTTTATCGTGACCTAAACCGGTTTATACTAGCAGTACAAGCGCCTATCATGTAAATGTGCAGTTTCGTCTTGGAGCCTACAGCACAAACCCCATCAGTTTTTTTTTCTGTCCTAAATTGGCCGCCGTTGGACAACACCGAGCCAGCGGCGGCTTCAATCGATTTTTTTAAAACCACGAGATACAGTTTTTAGCATTTCGCCGACTGACACAAAACCCACAGAAAGCAGCCGAAAACAACGGCGGGCGCCTCGGCTTCGCTCTTTTATGACAGCCAGCATCACGGAAATGCTAATAGCAAGTTAGCAACGGCGTCAGCTAGCAACTTGCAAGTAACCCGCCCGGACCGAACCACCGTCAACACCGTGTCGAACCACAACAACCACGCTCACAGTAGTTTACCTAAAACCGCAGAATCCGTGCGGAGCTTTCACTGTGAAGAGTCAGTACGGTGGCTTCCCATTCTCCTCCATACCGTTCTGCAAAATGCACGGCAAACGCAACTGTCGACTAGCTGTGTGAAAACACTGCCTGTCGCTGTCCCACAATGCAACGGGCCAGCGGGGGGCACCAGAGATACCCGAAATATCTTGAATCCCCGCTGCTGCTCCTGCTGCTGCAGATACTCTGCTCTCTAAACTGACCTGATGAGGTTTGAGTGGCTAGGAAAAGTTATTGGGCCTGTTTGAAATGTGATTGACCCCCCAAAAGTAATTTCCCATGTTTTTATGTGTGATTTGCTTTTTTTGATGTCTAAAATCTGTGCTTGTTGGGGGTAAATAGTCTGTGGTAAACAAGATTTACGAAGGGGTTATATATAAAATAAAGAAATTACTTGTTTTTTGTTTCTTTGTTTATTACCTTGCATTATTATACCTACATTATATTCAGTCATTTTTGACTTTATAGACTTTATAAAATTTTTTAATGTCAGTGTCATTTTTAACCTGGATGAATAAAGGCTATATCAAAGTTGTTGTTGTTTTTTTAAGTCGCAGACTAGAATGATCTTTCTAGCTCTAAATGACTTGATGTCATTTACAATTAAGTTCAGTTGAATTCAATTCAGTGTGTTTAGTACCAAGTCTTAACAATAGTGTCCTCAGGGCACTTTATATTGTAAAGTCCCTACAATAATAGAGAGAGAATTCCAGCAGTCAGATGATGAGCAAGCACTTGGCAACAGTGGAAAGGAAAAACTCCCTTTTAGCAGGAAGAAACCTCTGGTAGGACCAGGGAGAGGCTGCCATCTGACACAACCTCCTGGGGTTGAGGGGAGGGAGACCAAAAGGTGCACTGTGAAAGAGGGTCCAAGTTTAATAATCACTACTAATAATAGCTATGTTTGACGGATTGCAGGCCAACAACTCATTGACATTTTAAATGCTGGCAATTATTTGTTGGCAAATACCAGAAATCACTTTTTGGCACAACACTGGGATTTCTTGATTATTTATACAATGTGTTGCAAATCTACACAGACTGCCTTAATTGCTACTTTTTTGTTTTTGTTTTTTTCTTCTTCACTGATCACTCACAGTGCAGACCCAAAAAAGGGAAGTGTTGAATTTTGTTAACTCGTGGAACCTATTTCAGCAATACCAACCTCCATTAGATGCTACATGTAGCTCCATGTAGGATGTGTACAACATAGAAGAGGAATTTTGGATCAATCCTCCCTAGAAACTGTTCCCACAATTGATCTTGATTGAACATCCCTCTTCGAGTCATCCCACAGCATCTCAATTGGTTTAAGGTGAACATATTTATTTTATTTATTTTATTTAGGACAGTGCATGTTAATGAACATAAATGTAAAAAAAAATTACATGAATGTAAACATACCAGATTATAGCCAAGGGCTAATTTCCATCTGTTGTCCTTAAGCATAAAAAATAGACATAATAATTCATAAAAATTCATCATTCATTCATAATAAAAACTCCATCACCAAACTTACACATACACACCATTCTGTTCCCAAATAAAACATTAAAACTATACAACTCATACATGATCACACACTTGATTTGTCCATAACCAGTTTTTAACCTTTGCCTTAAACAAATTGAGTGTAGAGCATTCTCTAATGGGTTGAGGAAGACTGTTCCACAGATGGCCTCCCTTGACAGACATATCCTGACTTTGCCATTCAAAAAACAGTTTCTTATTTCCCAGCTATTCTGCTGAAGAATTACCTGTGCACTTTGGGCCTTTGTGTAGCTATTGTCCCATCACCTAACCTCTCCCAAGATAGGTCATGGACAGCTGCCATAATAATCTCTTGGTAAATTTTCCTGACAGATTTATGCATTGTTCCCTCAGTGAGGACATGGGGTTTTGGTACTAAGATGCAGTGCATTTTCCTTATAAACCTGCTTGTTTCCTTCTTCTTCAGTAGTTCAGTGTTTGTCTCCTTTATTGAGAATAAAAGATGATGCCAAAGATGTTATGAAACAGCAGGGGATCTTCTGCAAATTTGAAACATACTATTAAAAATACAAAAAAAAAAAAAAAAAAAGATTCTTTGCCATGATAAAAATGACACAATAATTCTGAGTAAAATGCAACTGAAATATATAAAATCAAAGGCTGAATTATTCAAAGAACGAATCATGCAAAAATGCAAGGTGCAAGCTCAATGTACCAATCAATATTTTAATTTAAAGCTGACGTTGTACCTATGTCACGAAATTACTTGGAAGATTTACATATAATGAAATTATTTAAAGTTTGTATTTGCTGTATATTTCTTTCTTTCTTTCTTTCTTTCTTTCTTTCTTTCTTTCTTTCTTTCTTTCTTTCTTTCTTTCTTTCTTTCTTTCTTTTATTTTTTAGAATATACAATAACTATGTATCTGTTTGTGAATAGCTTTTTAAGAAACTGGAGCTAAATACATTATTTGTTTAGTCTGATTGCGTTTGGTTATAATCTTAAATGAAGATTAGACCGCATTTTGTGGGTAATCAATGAACAATTTCAGGCATTTGTGGTTTGCATGATTTTTTATTGCAGTACATTTGTACATGTCACGAGTTAATTTGAAGGATTATGTGTGCAACCAGATGCTCACGCTAAACAGAAAGAGCCAGCACTTTGCTGTTTTAAGTGCTTATGGTCAACAGACAATTGTTTCCGAGATGAAGACTGAATAGTTTAATATAACATGGTTTTATTTAAATGCAGGGCTTAGAGCTGTAAGAGGGTTAAATGATGTCACGGTTACCCATTGGGCTGTGGGATTTATTAATTCAAATTGATTAGTTTTGGCGATGTACAAAAAAATTAGTATTTTAAATTTAGTTAGGCGCTAGGAGGCGGTACACAACAACCCGACGCCGGAAATAGAGCACCAGAAAGCCTATTTGCGCACGCGCGCCCGTTCTTCTTCCTTTCCGACACTCGAGCGAAAAGAGACAAGATGGGCCATCAGCAGCTCTACTGGAGTCACCCCAGAAAATTCGGACAGGGATCCCGCTCCTGGTCAGTGTCTACTTTGTTGCGTTGTTTATCGGTTAACGTGATCAAGTTGAGGTGATATAAGGTGTTTCTGGCCTCCCCATCTTTAAAAAAAAACGCTACCAAACGTGCACCGCATGTGCCCTGAACCTGAGCTAATATGGCGGAGGCAAATACTCTCTCCTTCCCTATTAGCATCAGCCTTGTGTGTCTTTTGACCGGATTTGGTTTTATAACGGCTAGAGTTACCGAAAGCCCTTAATGCACATGAGTTAGGCGTGTAATTTCTTCCGTCGCTTGATCGGAAGAAATTTAACAAATGTTTAACGTTATTGAGAATAGCATTATTACAGGACTGTTAAAAGTTAGCCCCGGTGTTCAGAAGAGCACACCAAATGCACACCGGCTCATAGTTTACGACAATCGGCGCCAGGGTTTTGTATAACTGGTACATAAAAGCGTATATATGCGTTGACTGATCCTACTCTGATGTTGTTGCAGCCGAGTGTGCTCTAACAGACATGGCTTGATCCGTAAATACGGGATCAACATGTGCCGCCAGTGCTTCAGGCAGTACGCTAAAGACATCGGCTTCGTTAAGGTAAGTTGTATTTTTCTGTTGCCTCTCAAATTGATCATAACTTTACATCACAGAACATCAACTGAATTTCCCACTGTATAAAGTTTCATTAGGACTGGCTTTACTGATTTGAGGATGAAGCCCATGAATTAAATGTTGTTTTAATTTTGCATGAGTTTCATGCTGTTTTGCTTTTTGCTCCTCACAAGCATGCTATATGCCCGTCTCTTTACAATAACTAACACCTGTTTTGTGTTCTTACAGCTGGACTAAGATGTCTTGTGCTGACGTCCTCGGATGGGTCAAGTTGTCAGAAGTCTGGCCATGATGGGATAATTAATCATTGCAAATAAATTTTGTCCAATTGATTGATTTTTGCGTGGTTATTAATTGGCATGAATTTGATATTTTTTTTCCACAATGGATAAAAAGGACTTTTAGATGAGCGATCAAACACTATTAATGACCTTTGGTTTTGCTCAGCAGCAAAGTCATGTTGGTCAGGCAGTTAGAGGTTTCCATTTTAAATAAAATAACTTAGTTGGTCACCTACTTTGAGTTGCTGTTCATTAAGAGTTAAGCAAACAGGTTTTATATAGCAAGAGGTTTTAAATATGAGTAAAACTGAAACTTGATTGATATTAACTGGGGTTATGGCTACTCAGCATTTAGTGACTTCATGTCATTAGATTATAATTGTGTAGTAAACCATGAACATTGAGTTGCAAGCCTTATAGCTTTTTTTTTCATTTAGGTGAAATGTAGACATCCTTGTAATAGGTAGATAACTGCAGAGAAATGGTTTGTATCCATGGAAACTGGTGCGTGGGGAAAGACTGATGGGAAGAAAACACAATAGGAATGGAATAGCCTTGATAATTTGATAATGGGGTGGGGAAGCTTTTAGACAGGTCGGCTGTGCCTGTCGTTTGAAAACAAACCAGGAGCATGGAAGTAAAATATTTCAGGTGGAAACTCAATTTTAAGGTTGCTTTGTGGTTGAGTGGTCACATTTCTTTGTTAATAACCTTTAATGGGACATCCGCTGAGCTATTTTGCAAGAAGTCAAGTAGTGCAATTAATCCTCACAGTTGTGCATCATGGCAGCGGCGTAAAGTGCAGCTGATTAATTTTTAATTCAGCGTGCCTTCACGTAAAACAACATACCCCCAGCTCTCATCCAAGGACTGCTAACATGCTGAGATAATAGTCTTGCTCAAAGTTAATGAAATTTGATAAGTCCCCTGTAGTGTGCCTAATTGCTTAGCGCCTTGTGACTGAAGCTACCAAAGTGAAGCTATTTGTTTAAGGCTGTTCCCAGGTAGATGGGATTCTGTGCAATCTGATATTGAGTTGTTTTTCTGTTTCTTGTTTTTTTTTTTGTTTTTTTGCCAGGATTTACTATAAAATATTTGTCATTATTGTTCTCACCTTTAAAAAAAATAGTGTGAAGTGTTAGGCACTAGATGGCAGCAGCACATCATGCTCAGTGCCGTTGATGATGCCACTGACTGCTGGTAATGCTATTTATGCTGCTGCCCCCCCCCCTCAAAAAAAAAAAATCTTTCATTCATCATTATTATATACCTTTTGCCATCAGGTACTAGAGAAGCTTCATGGGGTCTAAAGTGGGCAGTTAAAAGATGTTTGTGGCAGATTGAAAAGTCTAAAAATACATTGTAGTTGTGCAGCTACTTAGATTTTTTAAAAAGCATAGTCAATCTACTCCTTTATGCTCGAGGTTCAGATTTTAATCTGTTTAATCCAAGGCAATAACTAAAATATGGTTGGGAAGTGCTAGCGTATCACAAATAATAAATCTGTTTTTGTTCAGCAGGCATAAGATGAAACTTTAATGCTCCCATTGGGGAAATTGTAAAAAAGAAACAAAATGACAAAAAAATGAAATTGACACAAACACTCAAACCTATAATTCTAGCAACAAAACAAACTGCTTAGAAATAAAAGGATGAATGAATAGTGATAGAGATGTTTAAAAGTAGAGCAGCACCCCTCATTATAAAGAGTCTTCGGAAGTCCAGTACATACACAAAATGAACAAGTGAAACTTTTTAAATGAAGGAAATAAATAAAAGGTACTTCCTGCCAAATGCAGTAAATATATGCGATATAGCTACTTTAAACAAATGTGGCCATAACTGTCTGACTGAACTTTAGAAATGGAAGCACAGCGTGTGCAAAACATTCTGCAAGGCTAAGGCGTATTTTATGGGGTGTATTGATGTCTACCTCAGATCTGTAGGTATTTTAAAAGTAGGCCAATAAGTTATGCATAAAAGGAGCCTGTGTGCAGGAACGGGCAGGCCAGTTTGGAGCTGAACACACAAGCGCTCCTTGTTGCATCACTGCACCATGTTGGCGGGTGGAAGGTGTTGTCTTTGATGTTCAGTTCAACTGCCTTTTTTTCTTCTTTGCACCGCATCAATGTTCTCGCTGTGCTGTCTCCTCAGTACACAACTTCCACGACAACTGACTCAGTGAAAAATCAGTTTCATCCAACCTGAATCTTTTTCAAAAAGTCTCCCATCGTTGTTACCGTTCACTGGCTTTGTGTGGTCACACAGTTTGCTCCAGCTCCACTTTCTGCCTTACACTGTGCTATTTTTATATATGTAGCCTACATATAGTTAGGTTCACATGTGTTTGGGAAATAGCTCTGTTTAAGTCCTTTGTCCTCAGTACACAGTGGCTTGTGAATCAGACAATCATTTTCTGAGGTACAAAAGAATTTGGGCAGTTGACTTAAGTGAAAATAGAGTTGTTAAGAAATTGCCTCCATGTCCTTAAATAATTATAGTTTTTACTTATTTTTCACATTTTTATTTTAGTTATAAAAGTTAATGATTCAGGAAGTAAACCTTAAATCTTATCAAATCTGAAATATTGTTACCAGAAATGCTGTTTTGACATGACGATCCACATTTTAACTTTGACTATCAGTCCTTTGTTGTTAAAATTTGTAACAAACCAACTGAGTGGAAACTTATTGTTGGTCAACTCTTTGTCCAAATGTGTGAAGAGCTGGAGTTTCCCCAGAGACATATGCAGTTTTGGTGACACAGTGAGTAGCAGTAACTGGGTAGATATCTAAATTTACGCATTTATTATCAAACAGTAATGGTTTAGCACATACAGTAGTTCACTTTTCCTTTTGGGCTACTGCTTCAACTTTAGTCTTGCATTTTGTAAAGGGAGGAGAACCACAGAGGCATATTTAACATAGACAGTGTTTAAGAAATGGACCTGGTTCCCTGGTCTGAAAAGGGAAGCCCATGCAGATGTGCCTTAAAGCTGCATTTATTTCCTGTAGCTGGCAGGGAGAGAATCCTGAATAAGCACAATGGTTATGCTCTGCAAATTATGCTCCCGTTTTGGACAAAATAAATGGTAAAGCAGGGTACATACCTACCTTGGGACTTGCACCTTGCTACTGTATGAGGATGCAGTGTCCCTCTGTTTCACACATTTGGCCAGAGGGGCCGATGGCGCGATATGGCAGCCTCGCTTCTGTCAGTCTGCCCCAGGGCAGCTGTGGCTACAACCGTAGCTTGCCTCTACCAGTGTGTGAATGCGAGAGTGAATGAATAATGGAATTGTAAAGCGCTTTGGGTGCCTTGAAAAGCGCTATATAAATCCAATTCATTTATTGCCAATGCTCAAACTTAGACTTCTCAAATCAGTGGTGTTGGCAACATCACAAAAGCTATGATCATCTTTCACATAGATTTAAATAAAATGGAAAAACTGAATCCACTGAAACTGAATGGATGGATGGATAACATATTTAACTGGATCTTTAGTAGCTCATAATCACTGACTTCTTTTCTTCTTTCTAGGGGTTCCCCTTTAGAAATTATTTAAAAAATCTACTCAGCAAAGTTATCAACTATAAAACCAATATAACTAAAATATGACAATAAGGTCAGTTAACTGTTTACTTAGGGGGTAAGGATACGTTTTCTTTTGATATATTGTTAATACAACTAAACTGAATGAAGTTAAGAGTTATGGGTTTTATTAGAAACAATGTTGCAAATAAATTTGTGAAGTCTCTTTTATTTTAGTGACCTGATGAGATAATTGCATCTGTACATGGAGGGGCTGGTCGACAGTTTACTGGGAGTAGCAGTTAATATTATTATCCCTAAGTGATGTACGTGCTGGTAAAATCGACTGTTTGTGGCTATAAAAGACTCTGTGATCGCTCATGTGTGCCATGCTTGTACACACACATAAATATGTTATTGTGTGCACTTTGTGGTCACAGCCAGATCTTAACGCCGAAAGCAAACCTGAATGGAACACTAGTTTGAACAAACCAGAAGGGAGCTGTTGGTGTGATGGCTTGGGACCCAAAGTCTCTGAGCTACTGTGACTGACTGCCAGATACATTGCAGAGGTCTGCCATCCATCTCCTAGATTATAGCGAAAAATAGGTGAATTGAAAACGTTACAGCACACTGTTGGCATGGAAACATTCCTCTGGGTTTACCTGCTTTTGATTGTTAGACCAAGAGGCACTTCTCTCTGCTAGGTTACTCCAAACGGCTGTGGGCAAACATGCAACTCATTCATGCTCCCCCTCTCCCAGTTTCCACAGATTGGGAAAGATGTTGACTGAGGGATGGCAAATGAAAAATATGAAGAAAAGAGCAGCAGCCAGAGACATAAAGAAAAAAATAGATTAATTGAAGAAAGAAGCAATAGTAAAAGCAGAACCTGTGAAATTATGCAATGATTAACAGGCTATTGTGTAAGACGCCCTAAGAATAATAGCTGATAATTACAGGATGTTTTGTTCCTGATATTCTCCTTTTCTTTATGTTATAGTAAGCTAGAGGACTGAAGATAAAACATATTTGTTATTATTTTCCACAGTTGCTATAAAACAGCAATATATTTACCCACAAACATCACCTGACTACATTATTATCTCAGATATTTTTCTGTTTCAGTGTACTCCCTTGAGACGTGAGCTGCGCACTTCACTGAGCTTTATTACAGTCCAGTATGGAGCACCTGGCTGACTCAATCGCTCCAGTCAAACAGAAGCTAATTCTCCAGCCTCCATGGAATAAGCGTGCTGCAAAGCCCCAATTTAGGCTTAGATGACTTCAGCAAACATTAATTTCTCCATAAATTTCAAGGGAATTGCCTCAGCAATGCAGACTTTGTTTACCTAAAGTCAGCTGTGTGGCCAATATTAGACTTACAGAGATATGTGCAGCCTATAACGTCGGGCAGATATTAAATAAAACCAAAAGTAACATCAGCTGGCTGTGAAAGTCTCCAAGGCTAAATGGAAATCGCATGCTAAGCCCATGGCTGACAAGTCACCACAGGAAATGCGCAGGTGTAATTATTAATGGCCGTCATCCATTTAGATGCTGTATTGCCAGAATCCTGCTGCAGTCTGGCTCAGAGCTGTTGCTTAGTGGGACATTTAAATGAACAAAGCCGTCATGAGCGCCGCTGTGAAAGAGATCAATTATGGTGTTTTTGCTAGGCCAGAGGAGGCTGATAGACATTCACTTTGTTTTCATTGCGACTCCGGAGGTGGGCAAGATCCACACGACACCTCATGAAAGAAGATGGTGCTTAAAATAATATATATATATATTTTCACTTTCGGCTTTCAGTATTTCTATGAACTGGACAACACAAATTCCTAATTAGAAGTCAGTGAACACTGCAGCCATGCCCGTGCACAGCACAGCTCACTGTTATAGAAAGGAACGATGGTTAATGTTATTTGTAACACCTGCGCTTTCCCAATGACAACTCAAACGTGCTGTTGAGAGGAGAGAAGAAGAGCAAGTTGGCCTGTAATGAAATACGTTGAGAAAATAAGACAATTCGTGTTTGAAACGACTGATTTGTTAAAGTTTTGTGACAATCCTCTGAGCTCACTGCTCACTTCAAACATGATATAGCGGAGGGGTTCAAACAGCAGGCAGAGATGCACTGACATGTCAGAGTGGGAGCACCGAATGCTGCGTTTGCCGATGGAGCGCAGCTCAAACTAGCCAAACTTAATCCAATTACATGAGCGTTTCTATAAAGACAATGAAAATCCAAAATCTTCAGGAAACTGATATTTCCAAGCTGAATGATGCACACTTCTGATCAGAAGTTCATATACACTCATGGGTATGAATCCTAATCTTGAGCTTTTAATTTTTTTTTAGAACTATTTCTTTTTCGAGGTGAAATGATTATACAGCATACATCTTTAATGACTTTATTAAAAAGGAATTCAAGACTTAAAGATTCAAGATTCAAAGTGTTTATTGTCATGTGTACAGAAGAAATAGCATTTCTCTGTGCAATGAAATTCTTCCTTTGCTGTCCATACACAAATGCCAAGTTAGGTAGGGTTGAAGGAACAAAGATAAATAAGGATAAAAATAAGACAAGATATTAAGATAAATATGGTAAAAATAAGGATAAAAATAATGAAAGATAAATAAATAAGCACAAAAATAAGTAAATGAAGACAAATGAGGTATGCAGTTGTCAATGTAAAAGGATGTACAAAGGAGCTTAATGTGCGAAATGAACTTAGTGTGCAAATTGCAGTTGAGGTAGGTCAGCTGTTCAGGAGTCTGATAACAGTGGGGAAGAAGGAGTTGGAGAGTTGGAGAAGGAGGAATTGGGTGCACCCGATTTGCTCTAACCAAACAGGCTCAGATATATATACATACACCCTATGAACATTTGGTTAAATGTCCCCTAGCAAGTTGCATGTCAACACTTTTGGTAGCTGTCAACAAGCTTCTGGCATAATTCCAGCTGGACCACTCTACTTGGCAGAATCGGTAGAGTTCATTTAAATTGGTTAGTTTCTTGGCAGAGACTTGGCTTTTAAACACAGTCCACAAATTTTCAATAGTCTAAGGCTGGAGGTTTGATGGTTCCTGGGTTGTTCCTGAACATCCTAACCAATTTCCTCTAAGTGACAGTTTGGGTCTTCTCCAGATATTGGCAAAGTGGTGACACATCTGAATAACTTGCACTTACCTACAGTTATTTGAAGTAATGATCCTGAAATATGCAGTTATTTAAAAATGTCTCCAATATAAAAAATGAGAATCATATAAATCTATGATTCTCATTTTTTATATATTCACTGAGTTCCTTGGCCTTTTGCTTTGTTCTAAGTATCGGTCAGTCCAATGAGAGCAATCAAACAAATCCTTTAAGACTAGCAAAGAGAAACTACCAGTTGTAATCAATTATAATCACTAATGAAAACATGAAGGGGGTTGTCCAGTTAAAAGACACTGTAGAATCTCGAGCATAATAAACAAGACCAAAATTCAGTCATGGGACAACAGCCTGTTGTTGTAATGCCAGTTACAGAAAATGTGAAACAACATAAAAATAGGCTGGCTGAATATTAATAACCAGGGTCAAGAAATATGTCACCTCTCTGCAAAGGTAGGTGTATGATCAGCACTAACTTTTTTACTTACTCTGTAATTTCAGAGCTGAAATACAGAGCCAGACATGAAAAATGTGTTGCTTACCAAATATGACAAATACAAAAGACGGTCTGGAAAAGGTTTATTGGTATTCAGTCTGTACTGTATTGGCTGGCACAATGCTGCATTTAATGAATTACACTATACATGCATCCCATGGGATTCATCAAACATCTGTGGAGAGTCGGTCCACAGTGAAGGTCATAAGAGGATCTGTCTTTTTGAAGATATGGATGTGGAACCTTTTCCTTTTTTTCCTTTTAATTCTTTAAAATTTACTGTTAGGTTTCCACCAATAAATATAAAAAAACATAATGTGATTTTATCTGAATGGTCATCCTCTCGTGCAGCTCTCAAGCTCTTTCAGGATGACTGCTAAATTTAGATTTCAGTGTGGAAGTCCCATTCTGTCCACTTGCACTGGTGTTTTGGCAGTGTGTCACAGTGCTGACCATTCAACTAGAATTTCACTTGAAGCTAGTATGCATGAATATCATCCCTCAGACACATCAGCATGTTTCAGTGAAAACAGGGTCAATTCAGATTTCTTTCCATGCAAGTTTAACATCGGTGACCTAAAGAGGGATGTAAAAAATTAGCATCTATGAAATCTATACAGTACTGCATGAAAAAAGATGACTCTGATTGGCCAAATTTCAAACAGATATGGTTGTTAGAGCCCTACTGATTTGTCAGTAGGTCGATATTAGCTATTGGTATCAGTATTTATAATGACTGATAAACACACGGACACCCTGTTAATATTGGCTGTTTTACTGAAATTATTATGTTATTGTGTGCAAAAAAAATTATTTGTGCTTTCTAAAGAAAACTAGTATGTTTAGAAATGTTATACTGAAAATCCCTTGCTCTATCAAAAAAGCACTTAGGAACATTTTGATAAAAACTTGAAATGTCAAGTTTTCTATCCAGTAGGTCTGTTCTTCAGTTTTGGTAAGTGAGATTCACTTATTTTATTTCTATGTCACTTTGCACAGAAACATAAACCTGCTAACTGGTGCAATGTGTTTCTAAGGTCTTTTGGTGGTACCTCGTTAACCAGGCTTGCTACTGTTAGCTGATGACTTGAGCACTCCACACCCATCCAAGTATGGTCACTTCTGGCTCCTAATATAACAAATCCACAACAGCTATAATTGAAGCCAGTAAGTGATGTCACCTGTTGTATACAATCTACGGCTCAAATGTGAATGGGTTTGTTGTAATGTCCCAAATCCTGTTAGCTAAACCATTACATTCTAGAGTAAATCTTCTAAAACTGTGCTAAAAACCAATAAGATATAACATAATGTGCAAAACACTGTCTGCTTCCCACAGTTCAGGGAAAAGATGCTGCACATCTTAAATATGCCTGTGGGGGCAGTGCTGCCCCGCAGCTGAGACTGGAAGTGCCAGTCAGAGCAGGCACAGAGCAGTGAAAGGTGAGGTGACAGGAGGTGCTGTGCATCTCTCTTGGGAAGATCTCTCCAGTCACAGCAGAGGAAAAAAAACAAACTATCAAAACCAGAGAGAGAGCGATGCAGAATGTTTAGAAGCAACCTTGATCAGGCTGTCAGCTTGGGTTATACCTAATTGAATACAGCATGCCATTTGAAGTGGAGAGTATGGCTTGAGCAGCAAAGAGAAGCCAGAGTAGGGCAGGCACAGCGGGAGAGTAGCACTCACCAAACAAACAAAAAAAGACAAATCAAAGAGTAAACACATGAAATGTTCAAGCAGACAGCCCAGATCTTTTCTCTGTGTCCAACATCATGTACTGTCTTTACGTATGTGCTGTTAGTACCTGCAGTAGCAGAGAGGCTGTAAATCTCAACAAATGTAATTTGGGGAATAAGTAAAAGGTGAAGGAGACTGCGCCACTTTGTCACTAACCTCATCATTTCAGGCCTGATTTGAAAATGCATGCAAAATAGCGATGGAAGTATTAGTCACAGCTCTGTGTTAAAGCAGGTTAAACGATATCAAACTCTGCTCTCAGGAAACATAATACGGCGATGGAGGTCAGCGGCTGTTTCGGTGTTTGACTGGCCTGCCATTGGTAGCTCAATAGACCGGAGTGCTCAGGGGCAGTGGAAAAAAAATATTACTCATAAATGGAAAAGATCACATATTGGCATTTGAAAGTCTGCAGAGAAATGGTGTCACAGAGGAGACTCATCTGTCATATCTCCTCAGGCTAGAAGGACGTGATGTTCTGTCAGAATTGAAATATTTCTCACGCAGGTCAGTGGCTCCAAATACTTTATTTTACTGCTATAATCCCCCTATTACAGCCATGCACATGCACCATATATATTCACCCACATAGTGGTGTGAATATATTCACAGCTTTTGCCTATAAATGAGGAGATATGACCACAAGCCTTTATGCAGTATGGAAATACCCACTCATAAGCGTGTCTGTCAATCTCTTTTTTACACCGGTTTGGATGTTAACCTTTGAATTGTCAGTGCCCGGCATGAACATGACCAATGCTAACATTTTTCATTCCTCACATTTATAAATCGCCAGCAGAGACTGCGTGGAATTGAATAGTTTAGAAGATTTGCATATAAAATTACACTGCAGTGCATATTAAAGGAGCAGTCCATGCAGGTAGAGAAGAATAAAAACAAAGAAAAACAAAGGGGCAAGTTCATATGCGACGTCCATTTTTGCAATAGTTCTGTGTGATACTTATATAACCTGTATTGCTGATACCAACACAGATACTGATACTTTTAACCTAATATAAACCACATATAATATTAGGTTTTTAGTAGGGGTGCCAGGATACAGAAAATTCATGGTTCAGTTTGGTTCGATACTTTGGTGTCACGGTTCGATATTTTTTCGATACAAAAAATGTTCATGCCTTCTTAATTTGTCATTTATTAAAATTATAAATATATATTTTAACTCAAAAGTACAGTTTTTAAATTGAATGTTGCTGAAACAAAAGTAATTATAAAAATAAATCTGATTGAGGAATCACTCATCTTTGGAAAAGAGAGTTTATTACAGAGAAATGGCTCTTTCCAAAATAAAAGCTATACTATACGCTTCTTCTGGGCTATATTCTCAGCAGCATATTGTAGCGGGTCAGGGCTGTTCGGGGTTCTGTTTGTACAGTTATGTTTTGTTTATGTTGCCATAGTGACGGGTGACACCCTCTCGCTGCGACGGTGTGTCCTTCCGGGGTCAGAGGGCGCCCTGTGTGTTGTTGTTGTTGCTGTGCTGTTGCCGCGCTGAGCAGTTAGCTAGCGGCAGTGTTCTTCTGCAGATGTTAATAAACGGCTGTGTTCCCTGGCTAGCTCACGGGAAGCAAGACCAAACGACACCTCCGTCTCCTCCTTGTCTAAGCTCGCCACATTGGTGTCAGAAGTGGGATGATGGTGGCACCCCATGTTCTGACCCGAGTGACTTTTCCCCCGCCGGTCGTGACCGGCCGGTGCGCCAGAAGAAGGCACCTGGACATTTGCAGGACTTTGTGTGGGGTAATGGGGTCGTCGGGGACGACTGACCCCTTAGGTGGGGGCTATGTAGCGGGTCAGGGCTGTTCGGGGTTCTGTTTGTACAGTTATGTTTTGTTTATGTTGCCATAGTGACGGGTGACGCCCTCTCGCTGCGACGGTGTGTCCTTCCGGGGTCAGAGGGCGCCCTGTGTGTTGTTGTTGCTGTGCGGTTGCCGCGCTGAGCCGTTAGCTAGCGGCAGTGTTCTTCTGCAAATGTCAATAAACGGCTGTGCTCCCTGGCTAGCTCACGGGAAGCAAGACCAAACGACACCTCCGTCTCCACCTTGTCTGAGCTCGCCACAATATTAAACATATCAGGTCCCCATAAGGAGAATCATGTGCTAACGGCTGTCTAAATGACTCGAGTAAAGTTTGTAGCATGCATGCTTGTTGTTTTTGTCTGCTTCCACTTGTCTTTGCACTAGGATGATGTAGGAGTAAATGTGCAGTCATATTCGTTGTGTTCCCACTAGTGCTGTCAGCGTTAATCTCGTTGAAATGACGTTAACGCCACAACACGGCAAATCTCCGTTAACGAGCTACCCCTGATCGCCCGTGTGTGGGGGTTAACGAGCTAACTGCGCTAACACACTAGTTCCCACCCATGTAATTGAGCATTGCGTGGCACATCCAACATACTGTTTTACTTTAGTCCATGACGCGCTTACCTTCAGGGTCATACCTCACATGAAAACCAAAATAATTCCAAACGCTAGATCTGAATGAGGGTGGGGGAGGTTCAATTTGCAATGTTGCAAGGAGAGCTTATCTTCTGTCTCGCTAGCTTGCCCGGCGCTCTTCCTTCTGATGATGCTGTCTGTGTTGAGCGCTCAGTGGATCTGCACTCGACAGTGCAGCCTAGGCGGAGTAGTCGAACGCAGATTCACTGAGCGCTCAACACAGACAGCATCGTCAGAAGGAAAGTTGATAAAATAAATTAAAAATTTTGTATTGTTCGATACATATGCGTACCGAACCGAAAGCACTGTATCGAACGGTTCAATATCGATACGAGTATCGTTGCACCCCTAGTTTTTAGGTCGATACATAATATAAAATATAATATAACCTAATACTAATTATTTAACAGTGGGCTACATACTAAACTTAGATGATAGAAACAAACTATTGCGCTAGTATGGATCCAATCTCAGTACTCACATTGATATTGATCCCTCTGCTCTTTTCCAGTAGCAGCAAGTAAGCACTGGTCACGGGTCGCTGCTGAATTGTTCCTACAGAGTTACTGTGAATTCCCCAACTTGTTTGATATGATAAGCAGATGTTCAAGATGACGAACAGCTGCCAGCCACTGATCTTATTAGTAGCTGCTAATTCTTTCTGCTGCGCCTCTAGTTGGGAAGTGTCTGTTTCTTTGCCACCCAATTGTCACACTGTGCTACGGCTCAGGCTCGCTGTCTCTCTGCTCACACGTCAACGCTAGTACTTCTAATCCAGGAGAGAAAATGAACTGTCACACATGTTTGATTGTTAAAAGTGGCTGCTGGTTTCCGTGACAACACCTCCACCGGCTGGGTTTGGAGTAATGGGCAGGCAAGACTTTTTTTTTTCAATATTTGAA
This sequence comes from Aulonocara stuartgranti, assembly GCF_965226115.1. Classification (NCBI taxonomy): domain Eukaryota; kingdom Metazoa; phylum Chordata; class Actinopteri; order Cichliformes; family Cichlidae; genus Aulonocara; species Aulonocara stuartgranti. The sequence continues at coordinate 5,612,924 of NC_138951.1, read as the reverse complement.
AGTGGTAATTCAAATGGAGGCCGAATTCACAGAGCGACAATGTGACAGATGCAACTCCATTTTTCAAGATGAATGTAGAAATGATGCAGCCCAGGGAGAATCAGAGAAAGCGCCATAAAACCCAGCAGTTCAGACGGAGGCACAGAGAGCAGACTTTCCCCGCTCACTCCACTTCCAGCCATTCGTACTTATTTTTTTATTAACCCCACTCCTACCATAACCATTATCCCTCTGGCTATTACGCACAAGATCCCCCCAGACCGACCAACATGCCAGAAAGTGACTGGCATTAAATATGACACACAGTCCTTATACCATCATTGCAGAGAGGGCCATTTTCCTCTTGAGTGAAATACAGGATGGTGCAGAGCGGATTTTTTTTCTTTTTCTTTTTTCACGACAAACAGGCCTAATGCGGTGTTTGAGTCATATAACTTCCACAGGCTCCCACCTGCATTTGCATTCGAGAACCACAACAAACTGCTGCTTTTCCTCATGCATACATGCAGCAGGATGAAGCCTTTCATCAGGCTGATCACTGTTGTTTTGTGTGGTTAAGCATTATTTTAATGACTCAGTAGCCACTCAAAGCTACATTTGAAATGCACATCAACAAGCATTTGTTTTGGTGATGTTGCCCAACCTGTACTGTCTCTGCCATCAAATGGCCATTCTGTAGAAATGAGTGGATCAATCCAAATACCGATACCAGCGCTTCTTTTGACATAAGATCAATACTGTTGATGATTGATTCTTTGTTTCTATCTATAATGTTACTTTGGCAATGAAAAATTTACATAAAAAATACACAGTGAAAAATATCAGAGCATTTTTGTGTTGATTGTTACATCTATTTCATTTATAGCCTACAGCACATTTAACATGCAATGAACCAAAAGTCTTTACTTTCTAGGTCTACAAAAAAAGAGTTTCAAAATCCATGAAAAACTGAAAGGTTTGTTGCAAAAGCTAATGATTTTGGGGAGTCAAAATGATGTAGTGGTCATCAAAATGTGTTTAGAATTTGCAAATTGGTGATGATTAATTTCATAAGTACATATATGTACTTGTGTGTGTAGATATATATGTATGTATATGTATGTGTGTTTGTTACTTGTAGTTATTACTGCCTGTTACCTGTGGTAATGCAATTTATAATTTATATATTCTGTATTCAGTTATGAAGGCTCTAATTGTTGGTTGCGAGCTGCCGCTTAGATGCTTGTATCTGCCCGGGGCTGTTGATGGGTCTGTATGCAATGATGGGCGTAGCTGCGGGAAGTTTATTGTTTTTTTTTGTTGATGAGTGAGTATAGGGGTGGGATTTAATAAGTTTTCTTCGTCCCACTCCTTTTTCAGGCAAGTTTTGTTTTTTGTTTTGTGTATTTTATGTTCAATATAGGTATTTGTTGTGCCTGAAAATGAATAAATAAATGAAATGAAATGAAATGAATAAGTCATGACACACTGCTCTCCAGTACATAAGGTGCCTTGGTGGGGTAAAAGTATTGGTATCGATATTGGTATTGGCAATACTGGCCCTGTATTTACTTGGCATCCGATCGATACCAAATTTGAAATATCACACTACCATTTTGACCTGTCAGAACTTGGTACTAATTATGTTTATTTAAAGCTAGGGATACTTGCACTGAAAGGATGCCTCTGCAACAGTCTGTCCAACAGAGCGGATTCAGTAGAAATGACATATTCTTGTAAAGGAAAATGCTTTAGATAATAAACCAGGTAAATTCGAATTATCATTCCACACCATAACACTCTGTGGTACACATATTCTCTGTAACTTCAGCAGTCTCAAGAGGTTAACTGGCTTGGTTACAGCAAAATAATTTCTTGCCCATAGCAATGACAAGTGTAGGATTAAGGAGTCACACAGAAAAGGATAGCATAGTGCATTGTTGTTTGGCGCTAAGATATGTCCCTCCCTGTGGATGCGCTGTCTGTTTGCCTGCAGCAGCATGACCTGCCCACTCTTGGCTCTCTGCTACTGCTGTGCAGGGATCTCTCAGGATTTATTGATTCCAGCCTGTCCACCCACCAGAGGATCCGATGCTAGTTAACATGATGCAGAGTCCACATATTCAGAGGCCAGAGAGTACTGCAGGCCTGAACTCTGGTTTGAGTAATTGAAAATGATGGTGATCAGTCAGATGCAGGTTGCAGCTGATTAGGTGTGTTTACAAACAGGTAGAGAAATCAATGAAGACAGGTCAGTAGAAATCAGAAGTATCTGAATGAACATCGGTGAGCGGTACCAGGAGTCAAGAGGTTCACTGGATTAATGCAGTGGCCTTACTTAAGCATTATGTAAGTAGCAGTTAAAAACAGCTAGTGTCACCAATGTTTCAGTTAATAATGCAAATAATAATTACACATTTGCATTTGCCTTTTCAGTGCCATCCATCCATCCATTCATTTTCTGCTGCTTATCCAGGTCTCAGTCATGCGGTCTGCAGTCTGATACCCCCCCTCCCCTCTAATTCTTCTGGGAGCTCTTCCCAAGCGAGCAGAGGAACACGGTCATCTGTCTGTCCTGTACCAGCCTCAGGGACTCCTCCCACTGAGAGATGCCAGAAATATCTCACCTAGGAGGTGCCCAGGAGGCATCCTAATCAGGTGCCCGAATCACCTCAACTTAGCTGTTATTCTCAACTCGTTTGGATGAGCAATGACTCAACTCCGAGTCCTTCATGAATCTAAAGTTGGATAGAAACTTACAGTTCTGACTGTAAAATTCTATAAAAAATATTCTGTGGACGAGACAACAGGTAATATTTCTGGAAGGTTTGAGTCTTGTTACATCTGGCATAAAACTAAGAGCATTTGATAAAAAGATCATCATACCAACAGTCAAACATGGTGGTGGTAGAGTGATGGTCTTGGACTGCTTTGCTGCTTCATGACATGGACGACTTGCTATAAACGATGGGACCATGAATTCTGCTCTCTAACAGAAAATCCTGAAGGAGAATGTCTGGCCAGTCAGTTTGTGCCCTGAAGCTAAAGCACATTTGGGGTATGCTGCAGAACAATGATTCAAAACACACCAATGAATGTTTAAAACAAAGAAAAAAGAAAAGAAAATGAAGGTTTTAGAGAGGCCGAGTCAAAGCCTGAACATGAATTATATTGAGCTTCTTTTGCATGACCTTAAACTCCCCAGTGTGGCTGAACGAAAACAATTCTGAAAAGAACAGTGGGCTATAATTCCTTCAGAGAGATGTGAAAGACTCTTTGCCAGTTATTACAAACACTTGAGTGCAGATCTTCCTACCAAGGATAGCACAATCGATTAGCTATAGGAGGCAGTTACCTTTTTGCTTTGGGCCAGGTAGTTTGGATAGCTTTTTTCCTTTAATAAGTGAAATAATCAATTAAAAAATTATGTATTTACACAGGTTATCTCTGTCAAATATTATTAATAATGTCAATTTGGATAGCAGACATGAGGTAAATCATTTTGTGTAGGCATGGCCAAAAGATTCCTGCCTTTTAAGTATGTTTATCATCAGTGATTATTCACAAATAACTGTGGCTTTTGCTACTTAAGTGAAAACAGAATCTGGTTTCATTATTTTATCATAGCCTACATAATGCCTTAAGGCCACTGCTGCTGTGATTTGGCGCTGTATGAACAAAATTGAATTGAGATGAATTGAACAACAGCTTTATCCCATCTTAAGGGATGCACCCATATACCAGTCATTTCAATGATATATCAACAGATAATATAAGTAGTGGGTGTATGTTGTTGTGTCGCATGTTCCTCTGGCACAAAAAGAGGAAATAAAAAATCTGACGCAGATACAATGTTGAAATAATTATTTAGACTGCTGATGTTATTTTGGTTGTTAAACATTTTTTAGTTATTTTTTTGGTGCATCCCTTTGAAAATTTGCATGTTACCAGTGTAACGTTGGCATCTCATCATTCATCTTCCCTTTCTTTGATAGCTTGCTCTACATCATTACACTTAGAGTTAACGTGGTACTCAATCAAGCCTTGGGATGTTCATAAATTACGACGGCTGCCAAGATGAAATGAATAATTGCAGTCGAGTATTATTTCGAGCCCCGCCAGGTTGAGCTTCGTGCAACCTCTGTCGTACACAGGGAGGGATCGTGCAGCGACGCCTGCCTATCGAGGGTGGCCGCACGCAGACTTACGATGGTGGTGATGAGGAGGGGAAAGGCTTGGCGTGGAGCAATACACGATAAGGTTTCTGCACCACTGTGGACAGCACTGGGGGATTGTGGGAGAGAGCTTATCAGTCTGCGTCAGGGTCTATCAGCATCTGTCATGTTTACTCCTCAGGTGTGCTGGCTGCTGGCTGACTGTTCTGCCAAGGCTCCTTCATATCAGCCAGCTGAGAGCTAACCGGGAGCACAAACACAAACCCACCCACTGCTGCTGCAAACCAAAACCCTCTCTATTACCTCATCCTATATATAAATCTCTTTTTCTCAGAGTTTAGCTACTTTTCCTGTCTCATCCTTTCCCAGCTTGCCTTTTAGTCTGTAACCACTCTGCCACTCTGTTCACCTGTCTTGGAATGGATATGAAGTGAATCATCCTTTAACAGGATATCAACAGACTTGACCAAATAGCTCTACACCAGCCTGTGTGTTTATATGTGTGTACCGTGTTTATCTATCTTTGTGGGGACCAGAAATTGGAATTTCACTATACTTGTGGGGACCAACTGCCTTTATGGGGACAAAATGCCAGTGTCCACAAGTTTGAAGGCATTTTTGAGGCTCAAAATGTGTTTTTTGGGTCAGCGTTACAATTAGGTTATGGCTAGGTTAAGGCTAAGGGTTAGTGCCTTATTTTTGATGGTTAGAGTAAGCGCTTAGGGAAAACAGTATGTCAATAAGATGTCCCCACTAAGATATGAAAACACAAGTGTGTGTGTGTGTGTGTCTTAAAGTGAAGTGACAGAGCAGAGAAGTAATTTTGCACTCTGTAACCTCTTCTCTGCTCTTACAGAAGCTAAAAATGAGGAGGGAGGAAGTGATTGTGTAAGACACAGACAAAGAGTGGCATACACTAAATATGGGAATTTAAATTCTGAAATTTTGTTTGTGCCTGTGTGCCACAGAAAGAAGGAGAAAAGGGGAATGAGAGAAAAGTGAGAGGACAAAGTTAAAATGAAAGAGAGGGAGAGAGAGAGAGAGAGAGAAATGAGAGATTTGAGAGAGATTGTCAAAATGTCGCGGGTAGAAAAGTCAGCAGTGAGGTGAAGAGGAGTCAAACAGAGCGAGAGGAGGTTGAAACCATAATTAGTGTCAGTGAGTCACTACGAGTGGCCCTGTGTGATGTCACTGGCTCCCCCGTTCTCTGTATCCCGCACTGAGGACAAGCTTGGCGACTAGCACATCCTGACCTCTCGCCTTGCTAAGGAACACGCTGTACTCTCTTCTGTTTTACTGCTGCACAGCCTCCAGGCTCCGGTCTCCAGCCCTAGCTGTGTCGCCTTTAATGACCTCATCACTGTTTGCGGGGTCACACTCATGCCTGCTGTGGCTGCTGATGTGTCAGCGTGTGTGTGTATGTGTGTGTGTGTGTGTGTGAATGTGAGAGAGCGAGAGAGAGAGAGTCCTATTTTCCAAGCGTGCATCTTTCTTATCACTGGTAGAGCATGAAGAGCTGCTGCATGACTGACAGCAGAATCAAACCAGTGTAGCAAATACCGTCTGCCTGACCATCTCGCTGGCAAATCAATGTAACATTGGAGCAAATCAGAGCAACATATGAGAAGTGGCCTCTGTACATTCCTCCTCTGTGAGGCAGACGACCGTGGCCTGTGTCATGCTGTTTTCTCCTCACTGTGGTATCACAGAGAGGCAGGCGGCCAACCACTGTGAAGGAGTGTGCTCTGGAATGACAAACACCCACTTGATCTCATGAACCTGCATAACAAATGGATCTCAGTGCCACGGACATGGCCAGTGCCGTGAGAGACACACACACACACACACACACACACACACACACACACACACACACACACACACACACACACACACACGCATGCACGCACGCACGCACGCACGCCAAAACCCCCCACTAAACACAAAATAATTTGCATCAGTCACAAAACATTTAAAAAGACAACAGCTTGGGAATAATAAAGTGAAATTTAAAAAATCAAACAGAAACAGAAAAAATATTGAGTGAGAGTAATAAAAGTCTTTTTTCTTTTTCAGCAGAGTATCTATTAACCATAAATAGAAATACATATGACACATAGCCTGCAGGTTTATCTGAGTGGAAGTGGAAATTACTTGAGAAAGGGCTGGTCTAGGCAGGGGTGAGCAATTAATATTACCAGTTCTGCTCAATATTAATTTGATCTCTTTACAAGCTCATTGGTGCCGCCCTCCACAACAGTCCTTGATTCTCATAGGGCCTCATGGAAGCTTAACTACCCACCCCATTCTAGAGTGTAGAATCGCTTTCTTTTTTTATTTTGCCACATGCATGCACGTCTTCCCACACCTACCTAAGCACTACTCTACCGACTTAATGATTTTGGTTCTTGTTGTTTAAATAAAGTAGCCAAATTGTGACAAACTTGCATAGACTTGCTTCTTGTCATAGTCCTGCACTGGTGTGCTCCTCTATCTATGGTCTCTAGAGTTCTCGATTGGGTTGGGCAGGTTCTGTCTCCGCCCTTGGGTGGTAGATTTAGTCTTCCTGTCTTTCAGCCTGATTCCCACTTCCTCAGCAGGACCAGTTTATATCCTGAGCTGCTTGAGCTTCCATTCCTTAATAGATTGCCAAACCTCCTGAGAGTGGTAACCAGGCTCAGAGAGAGCTTCTCTGCATTCTAGTGCTTTCCCCGGTGTTTACGTTTGTGTTCTTCTATGGGTGATGGACAATCTTCCAACCAGATTTGCTCACCTGTTCCAGTTGAGTTCGTCCTTTTTGGTGGAAAATAGCCCCCAATGTCCCCCAGTGGCTTCAGGAAACAAACTCATGTCCCTTGATCCTTAGTATAGCCCGCCCCACCTCTCTAAGTAAGCCAAACTCTTCCAAGCCAAAATCTCCTCAGGATCAATTCTGTACCATCGCTCCACAGTAGCCTTACTAAACCAATGCACATTTCCTCTCTCCCAGGGTTCTCAAGCCCCCCTGGCTGACACTATTTCCTGAATCATGAATATGTTGCAGTCAGTCTCTGATCAAAACCTCTTTGTGTCAATAAATCATTTTCAGTAAAACACATTGTTCATTGGATCTCTCCTTAGACACCACTTGCATTAACACTTTCTGCTATATGTTTAAGCTTTTTTCAATAACATGTAAACATCATTTTAAAAAAGTGGCCTTTATCGGTGTACTACTGTTTAAACCATTTCTGCCCCATAAAACACATCCTTGGATGCAACTGTAAACATTATTATTGGAGTATTCCGGGGTGGTCACGTGTTTCAGGTCTTTGAACTCCTCTCACCGGTGACTCAGCTGTGGCTGACTGGGCCCAGCTTGACTTCAGGTTGGGTCTCCTCTCTGAATCCCAGATGCCTCGCTGATATTCTTGATAGTTCAGGTCCTTGACAGTTCCGTGAAACTGAGTTAGCTCAGGGCCTTGAAGAGAATGCCCCAGAAATCCTCCTCTGCATCCAACTTTAATGGGCATGCATCCTGACACTTTACCCTGCTACTGGCAGACGATGACCAGTTATTCATCCGAGGACCTTTTTCTTTTTACTTTTTTTTTTTTTTGCACTTCCTCCATGCGATCCTCCCACAGCACTGTCAGTTTCACTAGTGTGATATTTTTGGTGGCCTCTGTGACCAGGAGAATGTCTGGCCTCAGGGCAGCTGTAACTGTGCAGTGGGAACTTCAGATGGCTCTCTAGAGAATACTGCACATTGTTATGCCCACTAAAACGGTTATTTTTGGAAATTATGCTACAGCATGTAATGTTACGTTGACCTTTTGTTGATTCAGATTGCTTCAGACTGGATGGCTCTATAGATTTTTTCTTGCAATTGATTTACACCAGAGCAGGCTGGTTCATAGAGGTGTAAGAGGAAGGCATCTAGATAGACTGATATCTCCCTCTTGCGTCTGAAAACAACAACAAAACAACAATAACAAAGGGAAAGGGTAGTTTATGTAAAGTGGTGTTTGGGGCAGAGAAGGTTTTATATCTCTGGTATAAATTTAATGTGCTTAAATCTGTTCGAGATTTAAAATGAGAATATAATGGAGCATGTCTTTAACCAATCAATAACCACAATAAAATTCTGACATTATGTTTGTATGATGCCAATTCACTAATTTTAGCTTGATTAAGTTAAAAATACTGGGCTTGTGTGTGGAGTATTCGCCTTCTAGCTGTGCTGGTTTCTTCAGCGTCCTCCAAAAGTCCACAGACATGCATGTCATGTTAATTGATCTCAAAATGAGAGAAAGTGTATTGGACAAAGTGTTGTATCAATATATGGGTTAATGGGGCTAAGTGCTTTGAGTAGTCAATAAGCGTAGTAAAGCCAGTGCTTTTCAATTAGTGAGTATAGCCTTTGTTTTTCAAGATTTGCATTTTCTTTTTAATTATTGAGAAGTTGATAGCTACATGCATAAGACAACACAGCCAACAGTTAGCGTGTTGTAGCTTTGTTACAAGTTTTTTTTGCTAAGAAGAATACATTTTGATTTGGGGTGCAACAAGATGAGAGCAGACATAGCGCTCCACTCTGCTGCTTCAGCTGCCTCAGCTGGACTTAGGCGTGCTCGGCTCATGACATTAGATCTGAATTATTAAAAATCCTAGATTCACGATCTGCATTTGTTACCTGTGACCTAATCGCACAAAGGCTTCTAATAACAGACGTTATTATTCATTTCAAGGTTCAAGGTTCAAGGTTCAAGTGTTAGAACCTTTAATGATCTTCCAGAATGGTCTGTTTCTCATTTTGTTCTCTCTTTCTTAATTTTTCTTCATCTCCATTTTTTTCTGCAGGAAGTTACGACACATTAGGCTTTTATTCCCCCCTTGGAAAATCTGTACCCTGTACCTGTACATGTATTTCAACATGGGAAGGTGCATGGGAGCCTATGTGTTGCCTTCCATCCATTTTTGATGACCACATAGAGTTATCCACACAGCTTCCACCTGCTTCCTCCAGGCAGCCTCCAAGCTGCCAGATTTACTGAGGCACGGTGCCAGAACAAACTGTGTTTTAAAAAATAAAAAAATAACACTGTCAATATTTTAGAAAGACAACACAGTGAGTAGATTGCATGTAATGGGTGGGAACTCAGAGAATTTTGACCCTTGTATATGCATTTGTGGGAGTTTGCATGTTCAAGGTGAAAAATATGGGGCGAGGAATATTTAAATCAAGCATGCAAACTGATTTAGTAATGCTTAATGTTTGCCACATGCAGTTTACTGCTAATTGTCCCAATATTCAACACTTAAAAAAACGCATGTCTCAATTTTTGCAATCCCTATACTGTAATAAACTTTAAAAACACATTTTTATCTCAATTACATTCAAGCTGAAGACAAGCTGAAATCTTCACCCTAATACAGAAAGCGATGCATTCTCTTGAAAAAGTGTATTCAAAATACATAAACAAAGCAGGCTGTTTGCTATCAATTGCTAACACTACCCAGTCATATGCAAAGTGTTAAGGTCAACGTGTAGACCTGCCATTGGGACACAAACTTCAATATAAAAGCAGTGATTTAGGGTCAGAGTAATGAGTAATATAACTAACTAAACACTTCCTATTATGAGTTTAAATTCACTTTCAACCAAATTTATAAGAATATGTAACTCTACATACTTACAAGTAATTTCAAACTGAATTTCTGTTATTATCGCAGCCTGCATGCAGTATCCTCATGTCCCACTAGGGGGCCCCAGCCCAGACTTTGGAAATCACTGTCCTAGTTGAACGTGTCAGCACCATGGACAGCGCGCAGATGATCGGTTTTAGAGGTGAACCTGCATTAATTCAGCTGCATGCAGTTTGACAGTACGTGAGATACATCTTTTTTTTAAAAATCCAGCACAAAAAATTGTAGTTGTATTTTTAACACTAACAGGCAATCAGACACTTCTGGTTTGTTTTATCCCTTGAAGCGATGCACGTTGTCTTAATACAAGACAAGACTGCTACAGAACTCGATGTGAAAATATTGTTGTACGGCTTACAGTCCTACACTGGCTACCATAGGGCTACATTTAACATACATGTGTATGACCTTTATTTATGTGCTTTTCTGATTACAATTAACAAGCTGCGCTTGCCCTGTTAGTAAATTGCGCGCAGCTGAATATCATCTCTTGGTTTGCAGCCTTGCTCTAAATTGCGGGTCTCTTGGCAGAATGGGCATGCTATTTTGACACCTGTCAGCACTCTTTGCACTCACGCTTAACAAATCTGGCCCCAAAAGGCAGAGATCTGATACACACCTCCGGTCTCTATTTAAGAAGGGCTTACTTTATAACTTAGCCTGGATGTATAAATAGCTTGAGAAATTCAGAACCTTAACCTGAGAGGTGTATTTGTAACATAAAAACATACCAGAAATGAGTTTGCAGGTTACTTTTTGACACAGCAGTGAAATGAAAGAAAATGTGCGATTTCTTTTTTCTTTTTTTGTCTATGGTAGTTGTTCTACTACCATGGCACACTGGCACAGACTGTACTGGGATCTGCTGATTGTGTTAGTAATGCTCCATGTTAAACAGATGGGACAAAATGGAGGGAACAGCGCGGTGCTTGTGTGTCTGACCTAGCAATGCATTTTAACAGAAAAAGCAGTCAGGGAGCCTGAGCAAAAATACCACCCAACTGGTGCTGAAAATAAGCAGCTTCTCTTGCCTGTCAGGTGTAATTCTCACAGTGTTCAGCCTGTCATGAAATTATTAAGTCAAAAAAAAAAAATCCTGTAGGGATTTCTCTGCCTTGCCATCAGTCTTTCTCCTGATCAGTCTAGCACAACATGATGTATGTAGATGGTCTTGCAGCTCATCTGTCATTTGAAGAAGAGACTGTCTGATTCCACCTGGCAGGGAAATGCACACACTGTTCTGCATCCATCTACCCCAAGCCCTGCCCAGTACACACCCACTCTGACACACACAAACCAGAGGAAACAAATGGACAAAGCTTACTTTGTGCTTTAAATGAATGTTGCACTGGGGCACGGCTGTCATAGCAAATCACGGTAACACTCAGCATGCCTCTATGCTTCTGTTAAAAGAACACCATGAGCTCCCCCCATTAATCCATACCCTGTCTCAAGCTCCACAGTACAGGAAAATAGGACACTTTTATTGAATCCACAGTTGCATGTTTTTTTATTATGCATCTAGTACACAGCATTTAGTGGCCTCATTTAGAGCAGCTGATGTTATATCATGGTGCATGTGACTGTCTATACTTTATACCAATGGAAAACAGCAAATCAAGGGTGCATATATGAGCGTTTGTCTCTTTGAATGTGCTCACATTATGGAACTTTTATGCGTTATGAGCTTGGTCTCATTCCCAACTCGTCACACATGGGACGCTTGTTCAGAACCACTTAGTGTTAATTTTGAATGCTGTGGGTACAATTTAGCATAATTTCCAACATGCAGGGTTGATTTTTAACACAAACCTTGATCTTTTCCTCATCCTCACCAAACACTATTTCTGGTGCTTTAAATTGAGCCAAACAGAGAACAAAAATAAAACAGCGAGAGAAGACATGAACTGCAGTCCTGGGTAATTTACTCATTCCCATGACAGTTGCATTAAACCCAATACTGTCAGAAGGCCGGGGTTTGTGTCCCCTGTGGGAGCTTTGTTCTTTGCACTTATTTTCAATATGTAATTAATCACTTGTTAATTCTTTTCCCCTTCCTATTTTATTTCATGTTTACTCATTTTTGGGCTAAACACCACAACTATTTGGTCTTGAAATAGATTATGGTTTTGTTTATATATTACTGTTCATGAAACTGTAATGCCAACAGCTCCTGTATGTGATCATTTAGAGGAAATCTTAAAACCCTTCCAACAGGCTTATATTCTGCTGTCTTTATCTTGATTCATGTATGTCAGAATAAACGTAAAAATTACAAAAAATATATTTTTACCATCCATCCATCTATCCAAAAGCTGTTTAAAGCCCATTTAAAACAAGAGCACTCAGAGAGCACAACTTCTCAGAAGGCAATGGCTTTACTAAAACTTTGATCTTTTATGATATGACGTTAGCCTGTGTTTTTTTTTCAAGGTCAACTTTGACCTTGGACGCTAATAACAAAGGTCAAGGTCTAATGCTAAGCCAACCTAGGTACTCATGTCCCCAAGGCCTAGCATATTGTTGTGAAGTTTGAAGATCATCTATAAAAAGTTATAGGTATTATAACATTCTTACTGATTTTCACAGTTTGTGTGTATTTGACCCTAACCCGAAATCTTGAAAAGCTAATAAAGAGACAGAACTGATGTCAAACTCATACTATTAACCTAAGATCTTTTTTTTTTTTTTTTTTTTAACACTGTGCAGTTCTGGAAGGTAATTCACTTTTACAGCACTGTCATATATTCAAACCCTACCTACCTTCTGTCACGGTCGGACGGCCCTTTCCAGACGACCCTGCTTGTGTTTATGTTTTCTGTATATGTGTTTGCTTCTCCCTCCCTGGCCCTCGGGGTTGTTTACGGAAGTGCGCGCCGTGGGAGAGGCGTGTCCTGGCGACTGTCGTCATTGGGAGTCCCTCTTCGCTGTTGCCGGCCCACCTGCAGCTGATTACCTGACCAGTGGTTGGTAATCATTCCTCCAGGCTAGAAAGGGGTATTTAACCTGGACTCACGGCGACAGTCGACGTGGGATTATTACTCCGAACTGGTATAGTCTGTGCGAGCAGTGTGAGTGTGTTATTCGGCTAGCGTGTGGCTAACGCTGGATTTTCCTTCTTCCTCCAGGAGGGGCGAGCGGAGAAGCGAGTTGGGGAGCACACACACTAAGGGAGTTACTACACGGAACGCACTGGGAGCAAGGGACGAGCACGATTGGAAAATTGCACTTTTGAATGGATTGTTGGACTTGTCTGTTTCACTGTAAATAAACGCACTGTGTTTCTGTGAGCAAGAACCGCGCCTGGGTCCCTCTTTTCCGTGACACCTTCCTCTGTCTTCCTCATCCTTAAGGATTTCAAATTTTTTCTCACAAGTCTCAATCAACCCAAGATACAAATGGCCATTTTTGCAATTTTTGAGCACAGTGGCAACATTGTCCCTGTTACAAGTCAGTGTACCATTAAAACGCATGTGAATCTGTTATTTATGAGCTGAAATAGTTTTTAAAAAAAAGTTGTTATGAAGGGAAACATCCCACGCAGGGCCCATTTTCCCTCTCCATTCCATGTCTCTTTGATCATCTGAGTTTGTCCTCACCTCTCTCTCCCTGCTTTAGCCTTACCATATCAATCGTTATTTTATATACACTTCATCAAAGCAGCTTCAGGGCAAAAAAAAAGAAAAAAGAAAAAAAGCACAAAACCTCAGCAGAGGCTAGGGTTTGATTTCTTACATAGATCCAAACCTAACGGGGGAGTCTTGTTTTCCTGCTTGAAACAATCTACATTAATCCTACTCCCATGGAGAGCTCTAGTTGAGGTGAGGAGTTTTGTTCCACTCCCTGACCAAATGCCATCATATGAAGTGGAGACCTGCCAGCCTCAAGCTTTGATGTATAAGCAAATTAGTTAGAGCTGCCTTATACTTTTCTAATTCCAGCCAAATAGCAACGTATGTCAGGTACACACATGTAACAGATGTGCCACACATATCTTCACACCTGTCTTTGGACTGGTGTGAATGGTTGTACCAAACCCGGTTTATAAAGTGCCCAACTCTAAACAGCACAGCCATTAGAACTAGGACGATACCTCACAGCACAACTAGTGCTGTCAGTGTTAATCCCGTTAAAATGACGTTAACACCATAACTGCACTATGGTGTTAACGCTAACTCGCTAACGGAGATTTGCCGCCACAATACACATTGGCCAGCACAGGACCACTAGTGTGTCTGCAACTATCCTTGTGCTGGCCCATGTGTGGGCCACCTCTGGCAAACCTGATCTGGGCCACCAAAGGGTCGTCATTCTTTGTGGTATGTGGGCCATGTGTAAGCACATTGTGTGGGCCAGATCGGGGCCATACCAATTTTGCTATGTGGGACGGCAAGGCCGGGATGGTCCATTTGGTAAAGTAAATCCCTTGGGCATCTTTCTTGGCCTTTAGACAATAATTCTGATGGCAAAGGAACCAAACGGGACAGGTAAAAAAAAAAAGCAAAAAAAAAAGCTAAAAACAGGAAGCTATGGCTACAGTTTGCATAAGTTCAACATAATTAGACAACAGAAGATCGCAAAAATGTTGCCTGGTCTGATAGGTCATGATTTCTGCTGGGACACTAAGCTGGTAGGTCCAGAATTGGACATAAACAACATGAAAGTAGGGATGGGTATCGTTTAGGTTTTATCCGATACCGGTGCCAAACCGGTACTTTTGAAACGGTGCCGGTGCTTAAACGGTGCTCGAACCGGTACTTAAAGAATGGAGAACTTTGTCCAAAAACCTTTTATGTTTAGCTGTTTTTTTTGTGAAAAGATAACAATGTTAGCTTTTTCTGCAGCTATAGGGCATATATGGTATCACTCTTAGCTGGAAGCAGTGCAATGTAAAAAACACAAACTTTGTCCAAAAACCTCTCATATTGAACTGTTTTCCAATTTTTTCTTTGGTCATTTTAGCCTTTTTGGCCAGGGTGAAGGGAGTATCTGCAATCAAACAAGAAGACAGCCGCATGTAACTACAACGGTGGTTGCTAGTTTACCTTACATGCATTAATGTAATAACGTGGTTAGCGTACTCAACGTAAATTACACACGGACAACATTAAGCTACTCACGCAGAGAAGAATGGCTGCTGTTGCCATCATCATCTGTCATCATTTCTGGTAGAAAAACTGGCAGGGCTAGGGGCCAGGACTCTCCTCTTCGGGTTTTGGGGGATGTTGCCGATAACAGGCACCACACCCGTAGTAGGTATGGTGCATTTCTCGGCTTTAAAAAAAACGCTATGTGTCGCCAGGTGTTTCATCAGACATGAGGCGTTACCTCCTTTGAACAGTATCACCTTAAAGCACTTGTTGCAGGCTGCTGAGTTTGCATCTCTTGCTGTGAAGTACAGCCAGACTTTTGACTGCTTCACCGTGGGCATTTTTAATCTGTAGCTCTGCTCTAAAAGAACATATGTACCTGGGCCCGCCTACTATCCTTGGAAAGGTAAAATGATTGGCTAGAATCTGAAGTATATGATGGTATAATGATGTGGAGAATTTCTTTCACACATTTTGGACCCCTAGAACCAATTGAGCACTATTTAAACACCAAAGCCCATCTGAGTATTGTTGCTGACCTGTTCCATTTCTTTTATGACCACGCTGTACCCATCTTCTGATGGCTGCTTCCAACAAACCATGTTACATGCCTCAAACCATCTCAAACTGGTTTCTTGAATATGGCCAACACAGTCGTCAGATCTCAGTCCAATAGAGCACCTTTGGGATGTGGTGGAGCAGGAGATATCATGAATGTGTAACAGACAAATCTGCAGCAAATGTGTGAAGCTATCATGTCAATATGGATGAAAATCTCTCAGGAGGTGTTTCTAGCACCTTGTTGAATCTATGGCATGAAGAAATAAGGCAGTTCTGAAGGTTAAAGGAGGTCCAGTACTAGCAAGGTCAGCCTAATGAAGCAGCCAGTGAGTACATGCTGCGAAGACATGTAGCTTTAGCAGGTGGTAATAAATATATATACATAGACTTTAAAAAAAAACAAAAACCTTAAACACTGAGCACCATGCTCTTTTCCCCTGACAACAGACCTCGCTGTTCTCTGCTCTTTTAAAACAGAAGCACTTTGTTAGCTTTCGCTAATGCCTGTCTGCGTACGTCCCAAGAGATATCCATGCCGGGTAAATGTTCACATTTTAGATATAAGACAACACAGAATATCTTTAAATGCCTCTATTAGCAAAATATGAATAATTCAGCACCTGCGGACCTAAGTGTGATATATTTAAAATAGGGTGAAGGCATGGAGTTTATGATTTATGATCACTGGGGTCAGGTGGTGGTGGGTGGGGGGCAGTGTCATTGAATCACCCCTCACTTCGGATGTAACGACTTAACTATGCGTATGACACGTGCTAAACATGATCGCCGGCCTGCTGGCCAGCCTCATTCTAGGGGAGGTCGCAACTTCATTATGCCATCTGAAACCAGTGTGGGAGCCCGCTCAAACAGGCTAAGACCAATTATTTAGATTAATTCGATACACCCTTCCCAACCCCATTCTGCTCGGAGCATCTGCTTAGGCTCAAGGAAATGATGATGTACGAGGCGTAATTTAGCCTTGAGAGAGGGAGAGAAATCACTGTGGCTGATTGTGGCCAAATGAAATTCAGATGAACTGAGCTTATTAAGAGGTAAAGGGGATGGGAATGTACAGGTAAGAGGTTTATCAGTGTTAATAAATGCTATGGCTACCTCCCCTGAAAGCTCTAGAAGAAGAGAAGAAGAGGTGGGGAGGGGTGAGGGTCTTCAGTCGTCCAAATGGACTCGACATCAGCTGTGGCCGAGAAAGATCGGAGAATTATCACATACAGCTCATTTCTAGAAGTTAGTGCTGCTTTTATGAGTGTTTTTCTCAGCACCAGATGGGCAAAATGTTGCACGGGCATTGTTTTACAGTGCCGATGTCATCCTGAATTAACAGCAGTACTTCTCAATAGGCGTCGGTGAAGCATCTTTCTGGAAATCGCCAGGCAAAACACAGCAGAACATGAGAAGAGGCACAAAGCTGTAGCGATGGCGGTTCAGATGTCATTATTATTTATGAATTACACCAAAGCTCATTTTAGCAGCAATGAAATCTTAAATGGGGTTATGAGAACATCATCGCCACTGTGTATCACTGAGCCTTATAAAATAATGGATTTAAATGGAAACTCACTGCCAGCGTTAATGAAGCATGACAAGCATTCCCAGTTTACACAGAAAGAGGGAGAGCGGCAGAAAGGAGTGAAGTGATAAAAGAGGTTCATGGGTTTGTGAAATGAAAGGCCATGGAAGGCAGTGGGATGGGGGGATAAAGTCTGTTTTCACATTTTACCTGAACATATATAAATTGGGTCATTAGGGTTAGGATTGGCTTTAGGTGGAAAGCACTGTGTAGAGAGCTTGAGGTTGGAAACTTTATGGAGATTATATCAGATTTTTTATTTTTCCTCCTACACCAGGTTTGTAAATTATGAATTATGGTCATGACAAAAAAAAAAGAAGAAAAAAAGAAAATCTTTTCATATCCCAAGTGTCCTGTGTGACTTTGTTCCTTGCTGTAAGCTTTTCTTTGATGGAGAGTGAAGATGGAGTGGACCCTAGGATAAAAAGTTATTTTTTCTCTTGTAAGGCAAATGCACACCCCGTTGTTTCGCAACATTTCATATACTTGCATACAAGTCAGAAAGAAGCAATTCTC
The DNA here is from genome assembly GCF_965226115.1 of Aulonocara stuartgranti. Lineage (NCBI taxonomy): Eukaryota > Metazoa > Chordata > Actinopteri > Cichliformes > Cichlidae > Aulonocara > Aulonocara stuartgranti. The sequence continues at coordinate 5,595,327 of NC_138951.1, read as the reverse complement.
CCAACTCTTTCAAGTTTGAATTGGAAGACTTTAATACATCAAGAGTTATTTTAGATTGAGGTAGGTAAACACACTGCCTCTGATGCAGAAATCAACAGTCGCCCCAGGATCATCCCTGCTTTTAAAGCCGTTATTTGAATACAAGCCCGTGTTTCTGCATGACTATATTTGTTTGCACTGGAGTCCACTCCGAGCTATAGATTCATGTCTTTGTGGGAGTCAGAAAGCGGCCATGTGTTTTGCTTGCTAATGAAGCCAAAGGATGAGAAGAAAGAAACCTTGTTTACTCAATGAAGATAACAACAGCTCAATCACCCACCTGACCTGAATCCTTAATTGGGATCATTATTATACTCGGGACAACTAAAAGAAGATAAGTTTCCCATTTGCATAGCAGAGCGGAGATGATAACTGACGCTGCATGTCACCTGTAGACAAGGAGCTTCAATCACAGGAGAGAGTAGATTTATCGTTTCTTACGTCACAGCCGTGAACGGAAAGCTTTTAATCAGATCAGTTTTCTGTAAACAGAGAAACACATGCATACATAAGCCCCATGCTCCTACATGATAGCCAAACCTGTGAGTCCTGAATGAGCAGTCCAGAAGCCCAGGAATATCCAAAAATCCTTGCTGTGGATCTCTACACCTGGTACACTCTCATACAAGCTGCGGTAGTGGACATTAGCTAATCTTAGCTGATCCCTTTCTGAGAACGCTGTTGAATCTGGAATATTGCTTCCTGTGAAAGTTGTGATAGGCGCCATCTGATATGCATTAGCATTAGCGACAAGCTTAAGTGAAATGTCATTTTTTTCAGTGAGCCTGATCGCATGTATCAACCAAGCTGGAACTCACCGGAGGTTTCTTGTGGTATAGATATTAATTTCACTCTGATGTGCCCACAGTGAGCCTGAGTGCATGAGTGGATGAATGCAGTCACACATACAGCCTCAGTTTGAGACCGGGCTTGAGATTTCAATATCGCCATGACTTTATTGCCATTATTGCCCTGTTGGCAGCTAATATGTGAGTGAAATGCCAGTTTCCCTGCTTGTTCCTTTGTTATCTTCAACACATACACACATATATGCGCACACAAGTTGCATGCTCAGGCCTGACTGCTCTTTTTCCAGGGGACTTGATGGATAAACTCGGGCTGTTTTGTGAGAAAAATGTGTGAAATGTTATAGGCAGACAATTTTACACCCCTCTCTATGTTTAGACATATCCATTTTTTCTTTGTTTTTTTTTTTTTTTGGCCGGCAGATCTTTGCACAGTTGGACATTTTCCTGGCCATAACTGTAAATACAAAACAGGAAACAACTTGCTGTTGTTGTGGAAGTTTTCCATTTAAATAAAGCCTGCAGACGAGCGGTGAGCAGTAGCTAACATTCTTTAATCAAAAAACAAAGAACACAAAACCAAGTTGGTGGAGAGCCTGCATGACCGCGGGGCAGACGGTCAGCAGTCTCCCAGAGCCTAACATGGCTCTCAGTTAAATACCGTCTCCAGGAACAAAAGGCAGTACACAGCTGTTTCACACCTTAAGGTTCACACTCCCTCGAAGAGACAAAAGATTCTTCCTGTGGAGTTTTCTGCTTCCCCCAACTTCCTTACTAGACCCCCACCATTTGTCTGAGTATGAGTGTGAAACATGTTAAAATCCAGTGGCACCAAGGCATTATACAATAAAATAATGTGATTAATACACAAGTAAAAGAAATTCCTATACACTGTCAACACTGTGTAATGTCCCTCAGAGTTTAGCAACGATCAGTCAGGAAAAAACAAGACTTGTCTCCCAACTTGACATTTCAGAAGTGTTATAAATATTTTAAATTAAGGGTAAAGAATTAAAGTGTTATATTTCATTATTTTCTTTATTATGTCTCAGTTGATGAGCTGCTTTTGGACAAAGGCAAAATTTTTATTCATCCATTCTTATCTATCCTCTGTGCCAGCTGCTGGTTGCTGCTTTATATTAACCTACAGACATGCTAGTTAGCGATCCTCAAATAGCTCTCAGCATTACAAGAAATATTACTCAAGTGTCGCTTTGAACAGTGTTGTTTTTGAATATTCTCATCTAATACAACAATTATATTGAAACTAATCAGAATTTGTAAGAGGACATTTAAATCTACATATCTATAATTATCTACATAATTTATAATTTATGATTTCCACTGGACAGGAAGCCTATTTTCAGCAACCATCGCTTCTGTGTTCAAGTGGCACACTGTATTACCTTATGCAAGCTGGTTATTAATTACTAGGAGTCAACTGATCAGGGTTTGTGGGTTTCTTTATAGACTCAAAAAGTCCTTAAAAAAACAACAAGTTTGATCTGAAATCAGTCGGGAGGATTTTATCCATGAAATGAAGGATATTCGATGCAAGTATTCATACAACTGTGCATACTACTTCCTTCACAAACCAGAAGAACCTGTTTCTTGCAGATACCATTTAATGAAGCCAGCTGAGGACCTGTGAGGCACCTAGAGGCTCTGATGTACCTGCTCTTTTGATCATTTGTGCACAGGGGCCTCTAACTATTTTGGTTAGAGCCATTTTGTACCAGCTTGTTAAGGAAGTACACTGTACTCTTCAATTTTTAAATTTTTTTCCAATTCCTGCATGAAATAGCCTTCATTTTGTTATTCAAGAAGTGTCTGGCAGGTCTAAAAAATAATAAATGCATTTTAGAATACATTTGTCATTGATTTGGTTACTTCCTGTTCATTTTAAAGGTTTTTTCTCCTCATATAGCTTTCCTTCTGTTGTTTTTTTTTTTTTTGTCTCTCTTGGTATTGTTATTCACCTATGTCTTATCATTCCTCACCATGCTTTTTTTTGTTGGTAATATCGTTTGTGTTTGTCAGGTTTATCTGGTCTTTCTCCAGGTTCTGTCTTTGTTTTCCCAGTTGGCATCCCAGCCTTTGGTTTGGGCTTTGTATTCTCCTTCTTTAGTAGCTGCTGGATTTTTACCCACTGCCAACGGGCAGCTCTTTTTGTTCAGCCTTTCCAAGTTATTAAAGAACATATTTTTGTCTGCATTTGGGTCCATTTTCTGAGTGTTAGTGGCAACATGAGATGATCAACATAATCAATTTGTCACAGTAATTCTAGTTTAATTTAGATTCCGTATTTGTTGTTCTTCATGGTTTTGGTTCTTTGTATTGTTTTCTGCTTGTGTTATATTCTTAGTTCCAAGGCTTTAAGTTTCTGTTACTTTGCCTTCCCTGTGTTCCACGTTTCATGTCTGGTCATCCTTGTCCCCAGTCAGTCATGTCGCCATGTCTCAGTGTCAAGTCTGTGTCTTTGTGAATGTGTCTTGGTTCCTGTTTTACTTTGACAGTCTAGCATCCTATGCACAGTGTTTTCAGTTTTGGCTCCTCCACGTCTCGTTATGTGTGATTACTTCCAGCTGTGCTCTCCTCCTGTGTCTCATTCCCTCGTTATCCTTCTGTGTATTTAAGCTCTGCATTTTCCTCTGTCAGTTGTTGTGTCATACCGCATGTTGCTGTGTTTCTGCCATGTGTCATGTAAATTCCTTTGTTTTAAGTTTCCTAGTTCTAGTTCCATGTTTCTAGTTCTCTGAGTTTTAGTTAGCACTTTAATGTTTGGATGATTTACTACAGCAATAAAGCTGCCTCCCTAAGTTCATCCCTCTGTGTCTCATCAGTCCTGTGTTTGGGTCCTTCATCCTGCCTGCCACACATGACACAATTAGCCTTTTAATGAGCCTTTTGCCGAAAATGGCTCTCTGCATGCCCACGCCGATATTCCACTGAAAATCATCAATTATTTGTGATGAATGATTCTAATAATAAGAAAATAGTGCTTACCATTCTTTGGATTAATTTGATGTTATACTCTTCTAGATCAAAACAAATACAATTTAAAGTGACCCTACTCTTTTCAGTATTTTTCATGAAATGTTAAACTATTACTCCAACGATCTCACAAAGTTAAAGCTCCTTGTTCCCATTAAGAGGCCTTTAGTTTCTGCTGCAATCACAAATTCTACAGATACAGTGAAGTAACTGTTTTCAAACTTTTTGATAGAAACAGCGCAAATAGCATTTTTATTTCTCGGTTCACATTCAGGTATTTAAAACACCAACTCAGCATTTTCTGTTGGAACCACAGAAAGTCATATAATTGCATGACTTGGTCCAGGTGTGAGTATTTTAGTAGAATGAAGGTTCCTTAAGGGAGACAGGACAGGAAGGCTAAGGGAGCCTTCATCGATGTCCTATTACTGTCAGATCTACCAACCATAGATCGGTTCCAGCCCAACAAGCTCACTCTGGCAACTCTAAATTGGCATGTATGAAAAAGAAAACAGATTTTATCCATCGCTATCCATCCATTACATTTTGCATCTTGCTCCTATACATCAGGCATTAGAGCCCATTACAGCAGGGAGTGGGTGGATAACTATACTCTTAAACTCTATCTTTTCAAAGTAATTTGTAGCAAAGGTGTTTTCTGTCCTGACTGTGGCCTAGAATATTGAAGAGTTTGTGTCATTCTTAAGTGCCACATATAGTGAACGTGTTTACTACCTGAGTACAGATCTATTATGGATGTATATAAAGCACTGAATGACAGCACTTGCTATTCTCACGGTTCAGTGGCTATGAGAGGAACATTTATTGCTATACTGACTGAAAAAAGATGTCTAGATGTGAACAAAGAGGCTTTTCCAGGTAGTATCCGGTGTATTATTAGTTTAGCAAGCTGGATTGCAGAGCTTAGCAAGGACAAGACTGATTGATCATTTCACCCAGAGCTTCTCTGCTTCAAGTCCATGCATGATGACTAATTGGATGGCAAACAATCTGAATGCAAACTGTGGCACTTTCTATTGAGTCTGTTCAGCGGAGTGCATAATTATTTAACAGCATTAACTTAAATGCACTGCTGGTGTCTTCTTCAAAAAGGGAACACTTCAGTCATGCCACAATTGCTCTAGTACTGAGTCTGATTTGTTTGCCTTGGTAAACAAACTGTGCTCTTTACTGAATTCAGCAGATGTATAGGCCATGTCATCCTTCAAAGTTCATTTAATGCCAATGAAGAACCAGTGTCCTCCTAACTGGTAATCTGTTTTATAGCAGACTGTGAGAAATTTAAAACATTAATAACTTAAAAGGTAAGGGACCTATTACGTCTACCTAAAATTCAATCTAATCTTATTCTATCAGTTATCAGAAAAAAACAACCATTCAACAAAAACCAACATGCTGATTCCTATTTAACACAGCGCAATCTAGATCATTATTAAGAAAACAATTTTGCAGTGAAAATATAATAAATAGAATACATGTATTTAGTGAGGGCATTCCTGGCAACTTTCTCTGAAGAATAGAAAGAAATCAGACCTGCAATGGATATACTGCATCTGTATTTAATGTTTTTTTTATAGTAATGTGGTGTTTTGAATAGTGCTGAAATGTATGTCATTTTGCTCCCTGTATAAAGCTTTACATGCATAATATTAAATTAGTTTGCTGAGTGTCAGTAGTTATGTGCCACTCTACTGTAACACACCTGACATATAACCATTTATTATTTTTAGGAGAAGACAGTGATGATTGTAAAAAAGGTGTTTATATATACAGTCACTTGTGAGGACACACAAACCCTTTGAAGGGATTTAAAGGTGTTTTTTCAGGCTCAAAATGTGGTTTTAGTGTCAAGGTTACAATTAGGTTATGGTTAGGTTTAAGGTAAGGGTTAGGGTTAGGCATTCATTTTTAATGGTTAGGGTTAGGGGCTAGGGAAAGCATTATGTCAATGAAGGTCCTCACTAAGATAGCTGAAGTGTGTGTGTGTGTGTGTGTGTGTGTGTGTGTGTGTGTGTGTAATAAGATAAGATAAGATAAGATAAGATAAGATAACCTTTATTAGTCCCACACATGGGAAATTTGTTTTGTCACAGCAGGAAGTGGACAGTGCAAAAGTTATGAGGCAAAAATTAGAATACAATAAGAATAAATACAGTACACAACTGTACAGAATAGAATAAAATAAAATACTATATACAGTAGAATAAAATAAAATAAATATACAATAAGATAAAAATAGAATACAAATACAAATACTATATACAACTGAGTAAAAATACAACGATGACAGAAAGGATTATTGCACTTATAATAGCACATCTTTCCCTAAGAAGCAATAACCTAAGAATTGCAGAATCAGTTCAGTGTATGGAAACTTCCTCCCTGACCTTGCATGTAAACATTTTACACCAAAATCACTAATTTCCAATATTTTTATATATGAATGTATTTATATTTAGTAGGGAGAGCGGGGTAAGTTGTCACACGGGTAAGTTGTCACACTGTTCATAACTCCAACACTAGAGGCTCTATCTCAAAAATGAAATAGCCACTTTGTGTGACTTCTTCTTCTATAGTCAACCTCCTGTTCACATGTGGTCAAGACTGCTCTAATCTGAGGTGAGCACATCTTTTTTATTTTTTTGACCTAAAAGGAAAAATAAATCACTTTAAATTTTCTTCAGTACAACTTTGTTAGGTATAGATGTTACAGATTATTATTTTACACAAAATAGAGGAGACATTAACGTGTCTTTTGATACTTCAGCTGATGTGCTATGTTGAGCTAACCCTGACATTTAGCCAAAATTAGCATAAATGTCAGTTTGGGGCAAGTTGTCTCATTAACTTTGGGGCAAGTCGTCACATGTGACAACTTGCCCCAGTACAAATAAATGCTCCAAATAATTGTGATATTGTAATTCATTTGTATTTGTAATAAGGTTTTTGAAGAAAGGAAGGAGAGGCAGGAATTAAGGAAGGAAGGAAGAAAGTAAGATGGTTCGAAATTATCAACGAAAGACAGAGCGTGGCAGAACACCACCTGACATTATGTTAAAGGCAGTCAGGCAGGTAAAGATGCAGAACAAATCAATCACAAGTACAGCAAAGGATTTTGACATAAATTACCGCACTGCAATTACTGACAGCGGACTACCAACTCCAGAGGACATCCAGCCATATCCAAAAGCTGGCCGCCGAAAACCATCCAGCAAAGGAAGAAAACGACGCAAATCAGCAATTCTAACCGACACGCCAGTGAAGCAGCAACTAGAAAAAGAAAAGAATAAGGCTGAATCTAGCAAAAAGCTGTTTCAAAAGAGAGGGACGTGAGGGGGGAAAACATCTGGACCTATGAAGAACAACGCAGCTAAAAGAAGAAAAATAATTCAAGAGTCATCATCAGATGATGAAGAGTGCTTCTGCCTTGTCTGTGTGGAGCCATTTTCAAACAGTCGTCCAAAAGAGACCTTGGTAAAATGCGTAAAATGCAACAAATGGGCCCATGATGCTTGCACCTCAGGCCAGGCAATTTATGTGTGCCAGAATTGTGACTATGAAGTTGAGTCTGATTAATCAGAAATAAGGCATCTGTTTTGTTCAGAGGATAAACATGTTAAGTAAAGCAAGTTATTTGCAGCATTCCATTCAGTTATGATGGATTTATGTGCAAGCCAGAGAACATTTGAGTTTAAAGTTCAAACTAAAGTTTTCTTTCTACTTAATGTTTTGATTAAAATGTGTATTGGATTGAAATAATTGTTTTTTTCCAAATTCTCTTGGCATAATTGTTCAAATTTCCAGTTTTGGTTTGAATTTAACAATTAAAATCAATAATCATAATTAAGTATTTGTGTTCATATTTTAAGATAATCTAGTGTGACAACTTACCTGCCGATGGGGCAAATTGTCACAAGTGCACATTCTCCATTCAACAGTCTACAACTCCGTAATGAGATAAGATATGAAAATGTAATCAATACATCATATGTGCCCGAGACTTCCGTCTTTCATTTGGTGAAACATTTATTACGTTGTGATGTATGGTGCTCAGTAAAAGTTAGTCAGTGTGAAGAGTGTGACAACTTACCCCGCTCTCCCCTACTGATGCTGCTGAAATTAGGAGTATGCAATTTGTGTTTGTTTTGAAGACTAGTGTCTAAATTGTGACCTTTTAAAAGAGTATTAAAACTATCCCCATGGTGTCAACTAAATACACTACTTAAAGAAATAAAGGAACAGGCTATTTAGAATGTAGCATGAAGTCAGTTAACCTTTTGAGGTATTGATTTAGTCAGTTAAGCAGCAGAGAGGGTTGTTAATCAGTTTCAGCTGCTTTAGTGTTAATGAAATTAACAACAAGTGCACTAGAGGTGCATCATTGGGACAACCCCCAAAACATGAAGTGACATTTCCCCCAAGCCTTTCGGTCTTTTTATTTTTTCACTTTTTTTATTTGGCTAGGGTCAGTATCACAACTGGTAGCATGAGATGATACTTGGACCCTACAAAGTTGCAGAGGCAGTCCAACTCCTCCAGGTGACACGTCAATGGCACCAGAAGGTTTGGTGTGTCTGCCAGCACAGTCTCAAAAGCATGGAGGAGATAACAGGAGACGGGCAGTTACTCTAGGAGAGCTGGACAGGGCTGTAAAAGTTTTTAAACCATCAGCAGGACCAGTATCTGCCCCACTGTGATAGGAACAAGTTCACCCTGAGTACATGTGACAGACGTGAAAGGGTCTGGAGAAGCTGTGGAGAAAGTTATGCTGCTTATAGCCGCTCAGCCTGACCAGTCGGCTTGTGGGTCAGGGATGGCCTGGAGGCCTCATCCAGATCACTAGAGGCCGGGCAATGGCACCCACATCGCCCTCTTGTGGTGAAAAGCCTGTAGGCAGTCTCTGGAGGATGAAAGAATTGGTACCATTGACTGCACTCCATTGTCATCCGACCTAAATCCAATAGAGCACTCTGGCACATTATCTTTCAGTACATCCAGCGGCACCAGAGTATCCAGTAACTCAGTGATGCTCTGGTCCACATCTGGGAGGAGTTCCCCTAGGACCCCAGGACTTTGAATTGAGCCCTTGTTAGGTTAATAATTTTAATTTTCATCATGCAGCATGATATCCATTTATTCTTAAACACATTATCAGTACATGTCAGTATAGATATCCAGCACATTTTATTCCCACTGCAAAATAAACAAATGACACTCCAACAAGCAAGAGCAGCAACATTTAAATATCTAGCTCACACAGTCTGAATATTTACATTTACATGAAAAAGTCTTTGTGTAAATTGAATCAAATCTTCTCATCCTATAAAAAGGCCTTAGGTGAAACAATAATTATCAATAATCTTTTAGAATTTCATTATACTTTCATGTTGCATTTTCTTCAGCAGATTTTTGCTTAAAAATGAACAAGCACCTTCAGTCAATACATAAGATTTTACTCTATCATAGTTTTGATTTTGATTGTCAACGCAGTTTGTCAACTTCTCATGATCCCTAATTTGTTATTTTCTCTCCGGCCTCATCTGTGCTGATTCGTATCCATGTAGAGAACTCCACATTTAAAGGTTTATAGATTTATAGATTAGTTATTAAAAAATACAAAAAATCATTCATTGCACATCAGATAGGTTTTTGACATTAAAAAAACTGGTTAGTTTACTGAACAGATTTAGAAAAAGATGACGCATTGAATTAAAATGAAAAGGTTGCAACAACTTTTAAGGATCTGGTTGCCATAGTGATGCATGTCCCACTTTGTGATGAAAAGATATTCACCACATATAATATACTTCACAGTTAAATATACTAGCTATAAAATTGTGCTGACTGTTGTCTTCGTGGCACTGGTCATGTCTATAAACACAAACAAACAGATCACTTTTCGTGACCCACGCAGCCAGGTTTTTAATATGAAGTTTATATGAATATTAAATCTTGAACTAGACAGCACTTAGATTGGTGATATAACTAAAGTGAGAATGGATGTTTGATTGCAACAGGATTTGCTGGAAGAAATGAGCAACTGGGGAGGAAAACGGTCTGCTGCTTGCAGATTTTTTGCTTGATTCAGCAAGCTTAAAGGCATCCTGCAACTAAAGAACATGACAGAGTAAATGAAGAACGAAGAGGCTGAATGCAAAACCCTTTTCATGATATATAACACAACTTGTGTAAACCAAAACACATTAAAATAGAAGGGATAACAGAAGGAATGGCACACATGCACTCTGGTTTTATATAAACATATATGTATGTATATGAGTACAACTAGAAGTATACATTTCTCAAATTTTCTATAAAATTGTAATTAGACAATTTAAATAGAATTATAACAGAAAATGGCTAATATACAGTTAGTGGCAAATATACTCAGTTCAATGCCTGATATTGCAAAAACAATACCATTTTCCTTTGGGTTTTTTTTGGGGTTTTTTTACAGGGTAATTAGCATTCATTGCTAGCATTCTGCTTATGTATCATGATTGGCTGGTTAAGAATCCACAAGCACACATGCTCCATGCTCTTTTGATGCTTGATTCAGTTACCGGACAATAACTACAGATGTTGGCTGTAGTGGTTGAATGTTGCTAACTGCTACCAAATTCTCTGTTTTTGCTCATTTGATGTGCGATATTAGGGAGCTAAATTAGACCAGCTGTCCCCAACCTTTTTTGCGGAATGGACCTGTTTATGTCCGACAATATTTTCACGGACTGGCCTTTAAGGTGTTGCAGATAAATGCAACAAAATAAAACCAGTACTAGTACCAAAAAAAAGAAGATTTATTCATAACATCCAGGAAAAGACCTATGGAAACCAAGTTAATGATAAAAAAGATAAAAAAAATAAATAAAAAACGCTATAAACCGATAAAAACCTAGAAAACCATCAATTTCACACCTGAGCCTCAACTCTTGTGGTTTGGTACCAAACGACTCACGGACCGGAACCGGTCTGTGGCCTGGGGGTTGGGGACCGCTGAATTAGACCATATTTTTTGAGGTGACTGATAAATATTGTAGAGCTGAGTCAAAATGCTACATTCTTGCACAGACATATGGTTGTAAAGAGAAATAAAGAAGTACTCAGTTATTTTAAAAATCAAAGTTAAGCATGAATACAAATAAAGGAAAACTCTTGTGGACCTTTGATTTTTTTTTTTTTTTTGATGCATGTTTGGCTTTGCTGTCAAAATGTAATCCAATTAGTTTTGATCCACTTGATAGATCTGAGCACACTCTTCAATTACTCTGCCTTTATTCCATTGCTTTATCAGCAGTGACTGGACTGAATGAAATAAATAATGGTAATGAATAAATGGTACGCTCATAATAAATATTAGAATAAATACACATTAAGGCAAAACAGAATCAACACGACGTTTCACAGATGGGGCAGCGTACTTTGATTCGAAAGCTCTCCCTTTTCTCCTCCATGCTTTCTCCTTTTCTGTCATTTTGATAAAGGCTCATTTTCTCTTTCTTCTGTCCTTTAGAACTTTGTTCCACAACTCTACTCTTGTCTTTTTCTGTTTTTTTCCTTACTACAAACTGACCTTTCTTTTATTGAGACTCACCAGGGGTTTGCTTCCCATGGTGAATCCTCTGAGGTTATACTCATGAAGGTTTCTCTTGATTGGTGAAGATAAATCGGTACCTGCATCTTTGTGACTTTCCTGTGCAAACCACCCAGCAGAGCTCAACTCTAACATCAATACCTAGCATGTAAAAAAAAAAAAATCGAATGCAATAAAAATGTTAGTGTCTCAAATTATTAGACTTATTTTTCCTTTGAGTAAAGGAGAAATACTGTGTATCTCGTGGTCTAGTTTAATACACACAACTACAATCATGGGGAAGACTGCTTACTTGACAGCTGTCGAGATACAAGATGGTTATCATCGACACCCTACAAAAGAAGGGTAAGCCACTGAAGGACATTGCTTAAAAGGATGGCTGTTTGCAAAGAGCTGACTTGAAACATATTAAAAGAAAGTTGACTGCGAGGGAAAAGTGTGGTAGAACAAGCTGGCCGGGCAATGGGGATGACTGCAGCTTTGAGAGAATTTGAAAAGTCGATTTTAAGAACTTGGGAGAGCTTCACAGGAAGTGGACTGAGGTTTCAGTGCACAAAGAGCCACCACACACAGACGTCTTGGTGCTACAGCTATTGCATTCCTAATATTAAGCCATTCCTGAACCAGAGACAATGTCAGACCAGTGTCTTATCTGGGCTAAGAAAAAAAGATCTGGGCTGCTGCTCAGTCTTCTTTGAGATAAAAGTAAATTCTGAATTTCATTTGCAAATCAAGGTCCTTGAAGGAAGAATGGGAAGATACAGAATCCAAGATGTTTGAAGTCCAGTACAAAGTCTCTGCAGTCTGTGATGATTTGTGATGGCATGTCATCTGCTGGTGTTGGTTACTGTGTTTCATCAAGTCCAAAGTCAACGCAGACGTCCACCAGGAGATGTTTACAGCACTTCATGCTGACCCAGCACCTGCCCACAATCAACTGGTTTGTTGACCATGTTATCACTGTGTTTAGTTGACCAGCTACCTCACTTAACCAATGCCCTTCAGATCATCTGTGAAGCATTGTCACAAACAGAGGAAAAACATCCAAACCCAAAATACAGATGATGAAGGGCATTATCACAGCCACTTGGGCTTCAGTAACACCTCAGCAGTGCCACAAGATAAACAGCAGTTTGTGGTAAAGGAGCCCCAATTAGGCACTGATGTGTAAACAAGCTGGACATTTCAGTAATGTAAATCATTGTTTATCCTTGTTTGAACTCTTTGTATCATAATCTAATCTAACAGGCATTTTCTTAAAAAACGTATACAGTATACATTACAGTACATTTAATAGTCAGGCTAGTTATTTTTGTACCCTTTTAGTTCAGATGCTATGTTCACCATGTTCACACTTATTATTAGTACTTACTTTCCAGGTTATGTGAGGTTACTTGTGGGAGGAGCAAGGCTTTCCTGGGACTTTGTTAGTATCAAGAATTGTTGAGCCCGCTCAGCCTCAGCCTTTCAATTGCTCAGGAGTCATCAGTCCACAAGAGTTGAATCTTGGACCCATATAGTTAATCTCCACACCATTGTAGTCTGTTAGGATAAGGAACAATACTAAGTCTTCATTTACGTCCTCCCTCATAAATAACCTAATCAACTCGATACGTGCAGGAGAAGCAAGCTGCCAAACACGCACATACAAACAGGCATGTACACAACTAGAATGCACATGTAGTCGGAGACATATATCTTAACGCTCACATATTCTTGGCCCACTCACTCTTCCTTTCCTTCCACACTGTCACATTGTTTGGAGGTCCAGATGAATACAAATCAGCCTTCGCCTGTCTGTCTGGGTTTAAGGGATTGCAGCTCAGTAAATAACCAGAAACAATGTGTGAGCAAATAGAAGAAGAGATATCACAAAGGACCAACAGATACGAGGATGAACAGTTGGGCAGCTCTCTCATCACGCCATTAGTCATCAGTGGGAAGATGATGCGCAAGAAATCCCACTTCAGCCACAGGGAAAGCAGCTATTTTCTGTGGCGTTGATGCTTATTAAACATTTGCTGTTATTACTGTGTGTCTTCTTATGAATCCCTAAACTGCCCATCCACTAGGATATTGAGAGCGTAGAGTAATCCTCTAAATAAGAAAAATGTATCCAATGCAGGCTTTAGGAATTGGTATATTTTTGTGGCGTTACTCAGTGTGTTTAGTCCATGATTAAATATTTTAGTAGCATGCAAATACATGAAGTTTACACAGACATTCATTCATTCAATTCAATTCACTGAATTTTTTTTCCAGCAGTGGGACCGTGTTCATGTAGCGTGATCCATTGGAGGTCATTCTGTGCAGAGAAGGCGCCTGCCTGCATCAGAGCTCTGTGTTTTCCTTGAACACGATGAGAATACAGAGTGTGCAGTGTCCAATTCCGACACGTTTGTATTCTGCTCATCCAATAAAAAATTTGAAATGGTGCTGATATTTGCTGTAAAAATTTCCATTGGCTGAAAAATATTCTTCTTAACTTTTGAGCCCAGCCCATCAATTAATACCCCAAAGACCTCTCAACCTTACCCATAAAGAGCTGGGGGACATGTGAATCAAAAACAACGAAACATGTTTATTTAATTATTCATTAATACATCAATTATTTATTTTCCAACGGGTCAGCTGGAACAGAAGAAAAACCAAGCAGTATGTGTGTCTCTTGAGAAGAGGAATAGCAGCCAGTGGGACTTTTCATTGTTTTTTGTTGACATTCTTTCTTTCTCATATTCTATAAAACTTCAGTGTTTAAGAATTATCACTTACCCAAGTCATTAGTGTCATTGTAGTGGCCCCTTTAAAAGATAAATTCATTAGAAATCCTTGTTTTGTGTGTGACCGTGAGCCATGCAATCTACCTGACAATTATTTCTTCCTTATTTACTGTGCATCTCATGTCAGACTACTGCAGCAGTAACTCAGTCACTGATTGAGAGTGATATTGGTTGGCGATAATGACTACACTGCTGTATATTCCCTTATGATACTGTTTTTTTTTTTACCTCCTCAGCAAATTGCTTCCTCCAAATCTACCAGAGGCTCCAAAACAACCTCTCCCATTTCTTCAGAAACAGATATTATACAAAAAGCCAATCTATTGCAAAAAGCCACGACAGAAATCTCATACATTATTTTTGGGGAGTGCAGAGGAAGAGTGAGAATGGTGGAAAACGTAATCCATTTTAATGGAGCTGTCTTTGTATTATTGGCAACTTTCGCTGCGCGCACCTCTTTCAGTTTCATATAAGACGTTACATGCAGTCGGAATGTGTGTGTGTCAGCACAATACTGTAAATAATAAAAGAGCCACAGTAGTGATAGGAAAGTGCAAGTCTTGAAATAGCTTTGAGGGGAGAGAATATTTATTCACTTTAATGATCAAGCCCTTTATTGACTTTTTGGAAAATCCAATATTCAGCCTGCAAGGCAGTGAGAATCGCTCTCATCGTGCTGCAATTTCACGATGGTCTCTGGGACAATAACCATTTATAAACTTCAAACAGACATCACACACTAGCGCATATAGACATCACAGACATGTATGTGCTGACAATAACGTACTGTGAACGTCCACACACAGCTCACACTGGATGTGCACTCAGTAAATGCCTGTCCTCAGTAATTTGACCTTGCGTCATCAACTTTTCAGAGGGAAACCATATTCTTATGCACAAATGTACATGTTTCACATGATTGCATAAGTATATATAAAATAATACATGTATATAGTTACATAATGTATGGATACATTTTAAAAAAATATGTGAACCTCCTTTTGCGTTTGTTTCTGGTCACAACTACCTTTCCTTCTCTTGTTCCCAATGTCATATGCTGTTGGCCCTCATCACGTCGCAGTAGCCAAGGATGAGACAAAACATGATTTTGTCTGGCAGCCAGTTTCTGGCACTGCATTGATACATGGTAATCCAGCTGTCAGTGGGGAGCTGGAGGGAAAGAGCTGCAAAAGAGATGAGAGGAGGAGCAGAAAGGCAGGAACAAAGGCAGGAAGATGGAGAAAGTGGAAAGAAAGAAGTAGAATAAGAGACAGTACACATAGCGCAATATAGGTGGCTTACAGTTTTGTGAGTATTACAGCAGCCGTGTTATGAACCATCAAGGAATTTTTCTTTGATCCCAGTTGTTTTTCCATTTAACTACTTCTCCTTTATTACATTTTAAAATTGAGCATGATTTTTTTTCTTAAGATACAGAATTTACTATTGTGAGTTATTTTGCTGTGCTTACGGTATTTTTTGAACCATAAGCCGCACTGGATTATAAGGCGCACTGTTGATGAACGGGTCTGTTTTCATACATAAGGCGCATTAAGCAAAACAAAACAGTCATATAAGTCAAACTTTATTCAACTCAATCTTCTTGCTTCCTCCACTTCCGTGCCATTGATTCATTAATGTTGAATTCTCTCACAGCTGCTCTATTCCCATGTTGTTGCAGTATATTAATGACTAACCTCGTATTGTGGATGGATTATCTCAGTTGTTCTCCTGACTGAAGTTTCGTCCGTTTACAGCATCCTGCCATGTGACTGCATTTGTCCGTGGATTTGTATCATTGGGAACCTTCGCATTAACTTTTATCGAGTGGAAAAAAGTTACCATTCATCCTCCAGCTTCACTGTGTTTGTGTTATGCTAACATAGCCCTGTCGTTAGCAATCATTATATACCAGCTAGTCCAACTTCAGTAACCCTACAAAAGTCATTGCTGTTTCGTTTTCTGTCTTCATTTATGTTGGAAGTGATAGCAGAGCTGTACGTTTTAATTTTTCAGAAATCTCTCAGTCAGAATTTGCTATATCATGTTTGGCTGGAAACTAGCGAGCTACCTTCATGCTAACTTCTAACTCCGTTAAATTGAATAAATTCTGTTTTCATGGATGCCTGGATGTTAAACACAATCGTTACACCTGGTAAAGCAGCAACGCTGATCCTTTTATTAAAAATGAAAGAATTTAGACAGTTTTTAACTCTCAGCGATGATGCAGTTTTTGTTTGACTTTTGGGACCTGAAGCAGACAAAGTTTTGGACCCAGATTACTCCGCGAGGCTCCTGACTACAGTAGCCAAAATGCTCCGACAAGTGGTGCAGCTTCGTGGCTTACCAAAGTCATGCTGAAACATTTTTTAACAGATTTTTGAGGGCCATGTACCACATAAAATCATTTCGAGGTCAGTAAGCACAAGCCGAATTCATACATAACCAGATTATAAGGTGCACTGTCGATTTTTGGGAATATTAAAGGATTTTAAGCACGCCTTCTAGTGTGGAAAATATGCTAAATTAATGCAAATAAAGACTTCTGCACAGTCTGTACAACACCCTGTATGGACCCATATAGTCAAACAGTTATACCTTTAGCTAACTTATCACAATCCAGTACCATATAAAGAAAGTCAAGGATGTTGCTTCTTTTTTTCCAACTGTTTCTTTTCTTTAAATTTATTTAACAAGTGTTATCTCTGGGACATACATAAACATAATGGAAGCATGCCAGATTTGAATACAACTATTAATGGGAAGGTCAAACATGCAAAAGACGCAGAAATACATTTGCCGTCGCTCACTGGTGTTTACTGAAAAATCCTACTTCCTGCCTCGCAGACAGGTTGGCAGAATGCTGAACCCAAGACTTGATTATCGGCTGAGCTGGCAAGACAAATTCATGAGCTTCCACTGACCGTTCAGAGCACCGAACGATTGCTAGTAATGCATCTGTGGGGAGATAAATATGATATTTCATTAATGTCAGTTGGAATATGTTCAATTCCTCTGTTCACCAGCATTGGTTATACACTATCAATCACTCAGCAGCACATAAATGCATTAACTGACCCTGTTATGATAGTGAGAGACGCTGTCAGGAGACAAGATGTCTGCACTGATGAAATATCGCCAGTCTCAATACTGACTTTGTATTGATTTTGTGGTTAGACGCTGGGCTTGTTTTGATAGAGAATGTCCAATTAAAAGTTTTCATTAAAAAAAGATTTAGTTATTTTTATTTATTTATTTTTTTGTTCTTTGAAATGCTTAATTTTAAACTCAGCCATAGAAGGCCTTTATTTGGGTCAAGATAACATTTCAGCAAGGTGTTTTCAGATGTTTGTCTTTTGTTTTACACGATTATTACGTCTGCGCACTTTTATGTTCTTCCTTCAGACCTCACCGTGACAGTGTAAAACGGCTAAAGCACAAGCGTAACTTTACTCGGTATGAATTAATGACCCCTAGAAACTCAATTTGAACACAAATTTTAGATAATTAAAGCCAATATGTCATTGTTAGGGTTGATAAACTTTACTCACTGATGATCCCTTCTTACAGGATAAAATAGTCTTAGTTTGTGACTTTACATCTGTGTGTTTTCTATTTGTACAATTTTAGCATCTGCCTATTTTCAGTTTTGTCATAATGCTTTATTTTTATTTCATTTCATTCTGTCATGTCAGTCCCTTTCAGATGATGGTCTTCCAATAGACTGGGTATTATGTGATTGCGCTCCAAATTATTTGAACTGGATTTCTTGAAATTGTTTGCAAGATCTGATTACAGGTTAGGTATACAAGTTCCATGTGCTGTGGAATAATTTTACCACACATGATTCGGATTATCATAACATGAAAAGCAAGTTATTTGTCATTCATTCTAATTGCTGGATTAAAATAACAAGGACAAATGGCATTCCTGTATGGAACGCTAGGGAAATGAGTGGTTTAGTTTGTTTTTCATGTCACAGTATCTCTTTATAGAGGCACAAGTGAGGCTCTGAAGTGAAATCCTGTCAATGTACTGCAGATTGTAAGATGCTTTTTTTTCATGCTGCATTTGCCATGTTTACTCTAAGGATGAGTCTGCAGTCAGACATGTCTATACAGATTTAAAAGTTGCTATGTTTACTCTGTGTTTCTCGCTGTAGTGGAGAAGCATAGTTGGCATACACAAATATTCTTAGCCGTGCTGAAATCCCCATGGATACATTTTGAGCAGAACCGAAACATGTGGTAGTGCTGGTGAAATTCTGAGGCAGACAAACAAGAACAGCTGCATTTGCAGCATGTTGAACAGTCTGCCTCTTCGTGTACACTGCTTTAATTAATACTAGTCAGTTCAAAGCAATAATGACAACTAATATTTTCAGAACTATAAAGAATCATCTGACGGTAAACATAATAAGCTGGGCTCTACTAACAGTAGTGTAGTGGAGCCCTGAGGATGGCACTGTGGAGACGTGGAGAGAAACAGCCGGTCATAGGTTTAAAGAAAGATACAGTTGAGCAGCACGGTTGATCAGAATGAAACTCAGTTCCAATATGAAGAAAGGGATGGGCTTGTTATGCATATTGATAACTTCCTTTAGATTAAGGGAAAGTATTGTACATGGGCAATAAATATACCCAAAGGCCGCATATTATTACTACAGAGAAAATGTTTGGGAAAATTATATGGATCACCCACATATGAATTTTTACTCACTCTCCCCTTAATTATTTTTTAATTAGGTGAGGCTATAGAGCATAAGGAAAGTGCCACCTCAATTCAGTTTCTAAAAACCTAATTTAGTTTTTTCTTTCATGCAAGTTTGGATGGGGGAATTGTCATAAGATAAAGTATGTGTCAGGATGGGATATTTTGGGATGGGATGTCTGTATAAGGACTTGGGTTGGGTTTTAGGTGAGCGAGTGACTTTGTGAATGTGAGAAGACTGGGGCTGTTGTTAAGGTTTGAATGAGGTCTTAGTGATGATGTCCTAGATTAGGATAGTGTTAGGATGTCTTGAAAAGATGTGGAAATACAACTAAACCAACAGCAAGTTCTTCAGCTTAACTGTCATGTCAATTGTTGCTACTATCTAAATGAAATAAGAACATTTGACTGAAACTACACAAAATGACCCAGATGGGACTTCCACATCTTCCTTTTCCCCGTCCCTCTCCTTCCTTCTTTTCTGGTTGTTTTCAGGTTGAGCACAGAAAAACCTCTCCATTTACAGACCACTATTACCGAATGGCAATTTATTATATATACAGTACTGTGCAAAGGTTTTAGGCAGGTGAGAAAACATTCCGTAAACAAAGAATGCTTTCAAAATTGGAAGTGTTAATCATTTATTTTCATCAATTAACAAAATGCAGTGAATGAAAATTGAGTCAATATTTGGTTTAACCACCCTTTGCCTTCAAAACAGCATCAATTCTTCTAGGTACACTTGCACACAGTATTTGAAGGAACTCGGCTGGTAGGTTGTTCCAAACATCCTGGAGAACTAACCACAGATCCTCTGTGGATGTAGGCTTCCTCACATCCTTCTGTCTCTTCATGTAATCCCAGACACACTTAGTGATGCTGAGGTCAGGGCTTTTTGGGGGCCATACCATCACTTCCAGTACTTCTTGTTCTTCTTTACACTGAAGACAGTTCCTAATGACTTTGGCTGTATGTATGGGATCGTTGTCCTGCTGCAGAGTACATTTGGGGCAAATAAACAATCATTTATATTTCTGAAAGCATTCTTTCTTTACAGTATTTTTCCACACCTGCCTAAAACATTTGCACAGTACTGTATATATGTAAAATTATGCGTATGTGTATCTTTGTGTATATTTTGGTCAAACTGTGTGCTCTTTTGTATGGGTCTCAATGCCTAACAATACCCTAACTACTCTTAGAAGCTTCTGTTTTTTTTGTTTTTTACATTTTACACAGTGTTTGAACTATTTAGAAATTAGGGTTGTAATGCCGCTGTGTAAATATAATCCTGTCTTCCCATTGTGGTGTTGACACTGATGTGCTTTTTAGGATTTGTCTTTATTTTAGTTGTTGAAATCTGATTTCAACCAAACAACAAGCTCTTTTTGTTGAAACTATCTTCATCTTGGATTTGGGTCAACACCTCTACACTCTCCTCACCCACTGTGACTTTGTTAACGTCCACCCCATCTAAATGCAACAAATGCCCTTGCTGCAAGAACTTACTTTACCTTAAATTGTAAAAACAGCCTGCACAAATGCCAGTAGATTAACTCAGCAGATACTAATTTCTACAGTTGCTGTATATGTTTTAGTTTTGCTGTTATACTTACATGTCTGAATGCGCAGCATGAAATGGTGACTTAAAGAAACGGCTTTAAGTAAGATCATGTCATGTGACCCTACAAACACTACAAAAATAACTGACAAAATAACTGCCTTTGGTTTGCGTGACATATCCTGCTAATAATGTGGATATTTCTTATGCTATTCAGAATACCCTCTGTGTTCAGAAAAGGAAGCAGAGAGTATTAATAGCAGGTTGAAAACAATCTGAGCATGATGGCCAATGTGTTTATATTTGTGTGTGCCTGTGTGAAAGAGAGACAGATGCTGAATGCATGGACAACTAATCAATACATGGAGTGCAGAGCAGATGAGGAGAGCAGATACTCATTTCTGAAGTAAATAGCCCCATGCTTATTGTGACCAATTGAGTGTGTCATTGATTAATTATTAGGCATACTCAGAGGAGATTTTCAGCAATAAGCAAGAGCAACACAGAGACAATGCTGTTAGTGTCCTTGGTCCAGAGGCAACATTTGAACAGCGTTACAAAAATGAATATTTTCTTTTGTTTACATCTATTAATATTCTGCAAGCTGGAGATGATGTTTGTTTAGGAGCACTTCCTTTGCCACATGCAGGGCAAAGGTGTAGTGCATATTTAACACATAACAGATCCCAAATTTCTTCATATCAAATATTAAACAGTCACATTTATTATTTAAATTATATGACCATCTGTTTAACAAAGTGAGAATACAGCTAGAATGAAGCTGGATTTCAAACTCGAGAACTTAATGTTTTACTTGCATAACAATGTGACTGGAATGTAGTGGATTAAAAGTTAACAAAAAAAATGATTCGTTCTTTATTACATTGTTTTTTTTTTCACTTATTTTGCAAAACAGTTCTGCATGTTTGTAACACAAGCCTGCAGCACAGGCACAGCTAGAAATCCCCAAATGTTCAATCTCATTTATTTAAATTTTTACATTTTTAAAAATCTAGTTTTTAGAAATTATACAGCAAAAGTGGAATTGCTAATTTGTTCCCTAAAATCATTAAATTCATTCTTTTTTAAAGAAAAAAACAACTTTTACAAACATGCCAGAATGAACTGTTTGGAACTCGTGTTGGAAACATCTGTTAAATTGCAGTTCCTCATGAAGTCCTCTTACTATTTAACAAAGTTTCATGGGTTCATTGTGTTTGCACCAACTTTGGTTTACATATTAATTCACATTCATATCTGAAACTTTCTGGTTTACATTTGTATCCACTTTGGGTCAGAGGGTTTTTTTGGGTGGTCCACACATTTGAGTGGACTTTGGCTGCATTCAGTTAAACGGACCTTGTTGAGGGCAAAACAGAGAATTTGCCTGAACACATGCTATTTTGAAAACACTGGGTATTGTTTGATGACAGATTAGCTTTTTTTCATATTAGCTTTTTTTTAATTTATCTGCATTTGTTATCAGTTATCAGTGGATAGCTCATAAAGTCTTAAACTTGTCCACTATCAGAAAATACCAACAAACTGTCGATTGGCCTCGAGTCAGCAGACAAGCTGATTGGTTCCCAGACTCAGCAGTAACTAGAGACCAGCTGGTGAGCCTCTTGTAAACTTTTGCTGCTGATATATTTGGATTCCCTGCCTAGTGGTCCTAGAAATTGCTAGCTACTGCTCGGTGAAAATGGTTATCACAGAAACATTTAAAAGTCAACAGTCTAAATCTTCAGGTTGTGCCATACTCGTCACAGTTTCATTGCTGCGTTGCAAGTAATTGGTGAAAATTTGCAGACAAGTCGGTAACTTCCATGCACACTACTATAATCTGGTAGCAATGAAACTGGTTGCAAGAAATCTTTCACTGCAGCACCATATAGCTCTTTGCAGTGAATTTAACCTAGTGACAGCAAGCAACCACTTGCCAACTGATTGGGGAATGCACATTTTCCCCCAGTGACCAGAGGTTACCAGGGGCCAATGACTATCTCTAGAAACAGATTACTTGGGCTTTATCAGTTGATTTTCCGATGACTGCAAATAAACCTCTGGGAACCACTTGTAACCAGTCAAGGAATATATTCACTTTTCTCTAGCAATAGATTGTTGACTAAGAACTGTTAGTGGAACTGGCTTTGAAATGTCATCCACTTTGGTTAGAGGCTAACATTCTGTGTCGTTCTGCACAGGATATCTGGACCCAGAGTCTGGACACTGACACTCTGTGTCAGGATTACTTACACTCGAAGTAATCCTGTGTTATGGCGGGTCTAGGCACGGCCAGACCAAAACATAAGTGGTGATCCATCACGGTCCAACCCCAAGCAGCACATCACGCAATTAATACTTTGTGACAGTGATTTATTTACAATGAGTGAATTTAAAAACGAAGGAAGGGAGCGAATTATAACTTCGGGGTGAACCCAAGGCCAAGACAACAAACAAAAGGTAGCCTATCTCAGGAGTAAATAAAACTTACCTATTCAAAAGAACTAAACAAAACGACAATTACTTACCTCCCTACCTAACAAAAACAGGAGAAAACTGTAATCAAACAAAAAGGCGGTCCACCCCTACATGCTTAGTTAAACAGTGAACACACCTGCAAATGCACACTCAGATTTACATATTTAAATTACGACAACAGTCGTGACACCTGACACAGAGAGTGATCTTCTGTAAAGAGCTGCCTCCAGTTGTGATTTGTTACTAAATCATTCTCTCTAAATAAATGCTCTGAACTTTGATGTGAGTCTGCATATTGAGTCTGTCAGAAAACCTTAGACATGACAGGGAAAAGGGAAAATTACAACCAATTTCACCTAGCAACACTTAGCAACCTGCAGCAAACACTTGCCAAATGGTTGGGGAATAAATATCCTTCCCCAGTTACCAATGGTTACCAGGAGGTCCATAAGTGATCTATAGATGCACACGACTGGAGCTTTAATGGTCAATTTCACACTGACTGACAGGAACCAATCATAACCTGTCAGGGAATATAGTTTTATCTAGCGATGGTAGCCAGGCAGTCACCAACCAGTCTCTTAAGGCTGTTAAGACTCTGAAAAGCTCTGAAAAGGTTGCCTGTAAACATTAAAATAAAGCTGACCTACATTCAGGGACACAAAAGTTTCAGGAGTGAAACTGCAGACCACAGAAAGCTTTACAAAGAAAGATTTTTCACTCGTCCCCAGCACAGTTAAGGCCAGAAGAAAAGACTGGCAAAACATTATCTGGCAAGTGTTGTTGGGTCCAATCACAGACGACCTCGACTCTGGTCTGCGTTTGCTGCCTTTTATTGAAAACAGTTACAGTACACACAAGCACCTCCCATTGTAAAACCCCCCAATGGTTACAAAAGATAAGGCACTATGTGTGTATGTGTGTGTGCCCGTGTAAGCATGCGTGTGTATGTGTGTATGCATGTGCAAGAATGTGTGTGTGTGTGTGTGTGTGTGTGCATGTGAGTGTGTGGGTTTGTGTTTGGGGAGGCGTTTGTGTGACTTCCTGCTCACCAAAAGGGTCATAAAAGCAGGAAGCTTACTAAGCAACAAACAGAACCCTCACATCTCCCTACAATAAAACACTACAGCCAACAAACTGGCTGGAGAGGTGATCAGAGACAAAGGAATTTCTTTGATCATACAGTTTGAACTAAGACTTACAAATTTAAGTAACACAATGACAACAATTAACAGTTTGACTCCAACAGGTGTCTTTCAAGTTCAAGGTAAGAGTGAAAACTGCAAGTTAATTTAAAATAATTTAAAGTGCATAAATGCACAGTATGTAATAGGATCTTGTAATAAACAGTTGAGATGTAATCTTGAACCAAAGGAATAGCTAGTGTGTAACCTAAAGATGGAAAAAATACAGAATGATACAGTATGAATGTCTGAAAACCAAGATACAGCATAGCCACTTAAAAAAAAATCATCAGTCAGCTGTCATGCAGGCTTCATCCTTAGGGCCATTAAGTGTAATGAATGGTGCCTTATTCATATTTCCAAGTGAATAGAAGAAAAGGTAAGTTCTTTATAGATTTGATCTCAGTAGGCAGCCCAACACTGCAGCAACTGTATCTGCTGAAATGCTTTTGAAGAACTACATTTCATCAATTTTATACTGAAAGAAGAGTTCAAATTGGTGTTTAACGTGACCCAGAGGGTTTTAAAATAGGCCAGTGTATACTTTCCCTGTCATTTCTAAAGGCAGTCTTCTCGTTCAAAGTCTTGGTGGAACCTGAGGACATGAAAGCAACTCATTAAAGAAACAGATTTTTTCACTGGATTTATGGTATCTTTCAGGTTTGGCATCTAATTAGATTGCTTTCTAGGGAAGTGCTGCAGGAAGGTCTGTGATAAAGACGGCACTCCTGTCAAATGTTAAGGAATACTTTAGATGAAACAGACGGATGACTGTTTCTGAGTTGGATCTAAAAGGGGATAATTTTGATCAGGAAACAATGGAAGTGTGCGCTTCTTCCTGTGCAGATATCGTCCTGGTTGGCCTTGGTATTCAGCCTTAGTGTTCCAACAAAATGAGCAGTTTTTCTTTTGAGCATTTGATCTGCAGAGTCCTCAAAGGGAATCTGTCATTTTTCATCCAGATATGAATCCTGCATGATAACTAGATTATTCTTCATGCTGCAGCTTACAACAATGTGCTCACACTGACAGGAAAAAAAACACAACTAGACAGAGACGTGAGAACAGATAATGCTCACACAGGTACACAGAATACACATGGAGGCATAGCCAGATGGGCGTGTGCGTATTACACGTGGGCACACATGTGGTGTTTTAAGGCAATGTCGGTGTTTCAGAAGTCAACATGTAAAAGCTGGCAAAATTGCCTGAGGATTTGGAATCAGAGCCGCCCCTGCAATTGATTCTGATGTTTGTCCACTCGCTCCGCATCTAAATGAGGACAGGAAGCGCATGTAAACACCGACAATGCAACCAAGATATTCTCAGCACAGGTCCTCCCAGCTACTCACACTGCATTTATTAGATGCTATACCACACATGTCTCCACATTATGGCTACACGTCTGTGTCAGTGCACATGCATGTGTGGGTATTACAATGCAAATGAGCGGCTCGGCTTCAAGGACATGATTAGTGGTGTGCATTACAGATGCTTCTGCCAGCCTCGTTCTGTGCCTCTCTCAGCACTCGCTGGCTCTGCACAGCCAATTGCTGGCTTATGCCACCTGCATGCAGGACACTCTGAAAATATATCATTTACCTTACATGCCTAGTAAGATGAAAATCGGCAGTCTTATCAGCGCAACTCATAATAAAAAAAATATCAAGAAATCCTGAAAATAGAAGAAGAATTAACAAACCCTTGCCTACAGAGAGTTTCTGCTTACATAGCCACCCTGCACATGGGGGGAAGCGGGGTCGTGACATGAAGATTGACATCTCTTAGCAAGCTGAGTTCGTCTTCAAAATAATGTGTATTCAGTACTTCAGTTCAGCTGTTTTGTGTTCTTCTCCTGCTGGCTTTTTATAACCAGCAGAAGAAATATGCCACATATGGCTACCAATAGTGCTGGTGAATTCAGAAGAGCGAGGAATGAAAGGCTGCTCTCAAAAAGAAAGAAAGAAAGAAAGAAGCATACACAAAATGCCCCCAGTAGAAGTTGAACATTTCAGAAAAACCACAAAATGATAACACTCTACAGGATTGGAGCTGCAGTTGGGTAAATTTTCGTTACAGCAGGGGAAAATTGCCACTGCCAACGGCCCTTTCATTTATAGATAGAAATCATCGGGGATCTAGCAAATGTCAAAAATTTTGACAGGAAAACTCAGCGCTTCTGTTGAACATCCCATCATCTGCAAAACAATACAAAAAAGTACAGATTTGGAACAGTACCATGGAGAATTTGCCAGTTTTTTTTTTCTGTTTTTTTTTCTACACTTAACCAGCCTCATTCCATGTCAGACGTGAACACCAAGTCCCACAATTAAACTCTTTCTACTGGGAGATCAGGAACACAACATTGCTTTCAGTGTTGAGATGTCCCTTTTCATGCATATTTATGTATATGTCATGTTCTCATTACCAATGTTCAATTTGCATGTGCCTTGCACATTATCACTTCTACCTGGCAGCTGGAAATCCTTTTGATTGCATGTTTTCTTTGCATCTATAAGTGAGGTGAATATGGCACGGCACCCTAAAGACTAGTGCATTATCACAGGCTTCAAATCATTCATGCTGAACAGAACAAAACACTTAAGCAAGGTGATTTTGCGCTTTCAATTCCCGTTCTCAGCAGGTGAATCCCGAGTCTCCCCTTAGTGCCTTCTGCTTTTGAGCACAGCTACGGTGTGACGGTGCACTGCCCTCGACTGAGCTATAATGACAACACAGTCACCTGACAGACCTTAAGCATGTGCAGCCACACAGAAGACAGGAAGAGAGCAAGAGAAAGATAGTGGCATTTAAAGGATTCACTTTGCTGAGCATTGAGCAGTGCTGTGGGTGATCTGTAACATCAGAGCTGCTGTTGTTTCTGAGCTGACTTGTGTTTCTGTTTCATTCATCTCACAGGAGCTGAGCTTTTCCAAAGCTATAATGACTCCCTTGCATTGTTAATCTCATGCATATCCTGTTGCTGTTAACAGTGAGAGCCTTCCAGCTGTGCACGGGAACCCAAACCAGGGGAAATCTGTTAATACTGTCATTTTTCTCAGTTTCTATTATTTATTTTTTTGTTATTTAGTTTAATGCCTTTTTATGTGGCACAATTCTTTTGCTGTCTCGCTTTTCAATTGTTGTTAATATCTGTAACAGCCTATTTATAGCATGTTTTGAATCTTTTTTTTTTTTTACTTCACTTTGTTCTGTTATATAAAGTTCATCTGCCACATTTTTACCTCCACCAAGGAGGTTATGCTGTTGGTAGTGTTTGCATGCGTGTCCATTCTTTCTGCCTCTAAACACGATAGATCGAAAAGTTTTAAATGAATTCCAATAAAACTTCGTAGAGTGTTGCGTGGGGTCATGGTAACAATCCATTAAAATTTGGCTTACATCCGCCGAGGTCTTCAAGTTCAACTGAATGATTTATTGATCGTAAATTGACAAAGAAACCCCTTATAAATTAGAAACTCCAATTCCTACAAGTGTGGTGTGTGTTTTCAACATATAGAAAGCACTGTACAAGACGGATATTTCAGGTCACATTTGACCTCTGACCTCTTCAAGGTCAGTAGATTGATCAGAAGCTTAAAGTGATAATAATGTTATACAGAGCTATTTAGTTTTTCTTACAGCCATTGTTTGTACATATAGATACGACATATAGGCATATAGGGATATAATGATATGTGGAGATCCTAAATATGATGTTACTTTGGACCTCTGACTTCTTCTTCAAGGTGAAACAAGGTCAAACTTTCATAAAATCTCTTTTATCTTTAAAACGGTGCTTAAAATTCTACTGCCTTGTTTGTATTGGCAATACTGAGGAAATGATACTGCTATATGGGTTTTTAAACCTCACAAATTATTTTGCATCCAAATATCATGTCACATTTAACATCTGACCTCACTATTACATTTTACATCTGGCTTTCTTTCACGTTTACCAAAGAAGTTGTATCTTAAAAGTATTGTCAAGAGAGAGATAACGAGCTACCTAGTTATAAATAAAGTGTAATGTTATATAATAAACTGAAGTTATTCATGTCCAGTTATTCACATATTAAAACCCATTATCCATTACCTATTCCTACATAATGTTTGTGTAATCAAGGTAAGCATCATGCTATCTGAAAGACCGCTACTAATGAGCTTGAGAGTTAATAATTACTATGACCCTCTTTAATTGTTCAACACAGCCTGAACTCTCTTCGGCAGTTTTCTTGTCATTTCTTCAGGAATAGTTCAGGAATAGTTCTCCAGGCTTCTTGAAGTACATTCAAAGCTCCTCTTTGGATGTTGGCTGCTTTTTGTTCCATTCTCAGTCAAGATGATCCCACACTGCTTCAATAATGTCGAGGTCGATGCTTTTGGGGTGGAAACTCATCCAACCACACCACTTCCTGACATGTTGACCTAAACGATGACAAAGCTCCCACCGTGTTTTAAAGATACTGTTGAAATTCATTGTTGTACAGCTCTCCTGACCTCCTCCACACACACTGACGATGATTTGAATCACAAAATTTGTATTCATCACTCCATAAGACTTGTTGCCATTGACTTTCAGTCCACTTCTTGTGTAACTTGGCATACCATAGTCTTTTCTTCTTGTTTCTCTTCCTTAAGAATGGCTTGTTGACAGCTATTCTTCTATGGAGACCATTTCTGATGATCATGCAGTGGATCAGCTTAAGGTCCAGATGCATCTTCCAGGTCCTGTGTCCAGTTTTTGCTAGATTTTTTTTGCTCATTTCTAAAGGACATGACCTTCTGAACTGCTCATCTGTATATATATATATATATATATATATATATATATATATATATATATATATATATATATATATATATATATATATATATGTGTATATATATATGTGTATGTATGTATGTATGTATGTATATATATATATATATATACACACACATTAGGTCTGACACTTCTTTTGTCCTCCATTTAACCAGTATCATCCAACAACAACAACAACAACCTTTATTTATAGAGCACATTAAAAGCCTAGGCATACCAAAGTGCTTTACAGAAAAACAATAAAATAATACAGTTAAGAGCATTAATATCAAATATAATAAGAACAGCAGACAATGTTCACAGTAGAAAGCCACTAATAAAATGGACTGCAGCACATAGATTATAGCAGACCCAGTGCCGCATGATAGGGAACACCAAGAATGAAGGAATAGTAAAAAGTTAATGCAATAGGTCGCAGTTAACAGTCAGCATTTAACGGGTAGAAAAGGCAAGTTCAAAAAGATAAGTTTTAAGGCGTGCTTTAAAAGAAAAAATAGAATCAGACTCCCGAATGCCAATCGGGAGGCTGTTCCATAACTCAGGTGCAGCAAAGGCAAACGATCGATCGCCTCTAGATTTCAACCGAGATCTGGGCTGAACTAACAATAACTGCGAGGATGACCTTAAAGCCCTGGCAGGGACATAAGGGTTTAAAAGTTCCTTAAGATAGGTTGGTGCAGTATTATTGATAATTTTAAAAGTAAGCAGCAAAATTTTAAATTGAATACGGTATTTGATAGGCAGCCAATGCAGCTCAGCAAGAACCGGAGTAATATGGTCAAACTTCTTGGTTTTAGTTAGAATACGTGCCGCAGCATTCTGAACTGTCTGTAATCTATGTAGAAGGGTAGCATGGAGACCAGAATAGAGTGAGTTACAGTAATCTAGTCTTGACGTTACAAAAGCATGAATGAGCTTTTCTAAGTCATTATACGGGATATAGTGTCTGGCCCTGGAGATGAGACGAAGCTGATAAAAACTAGATCTGACAACAGCAGACACCTGTTTATCAAGTTTAAAGGAGCTGTCAAACAAGACACCCAGATTCCTGACAGTATCAGAGAAAGAACTAGTAAGAAAGCCAAAGGCATCTTGAAGTTTGGCGCGAAGAGCATTACTGCCAAAAATCATGATTTCAGTCTTTTTTTCATTGAGAATAAGAGTATTTGCCAACAGCCATTTCTTGACCTCACTCATGCACTCACGAAAGTTATTTAAAGATAAAGCGAGATCATCATGTAACTCAAAATAAATCTGGATGTCATCCGCATAATAGTGAAAAACAATGTGGTATTTCTCAAAGATAGCGCTTAAAGGAAGCATATACAGTGAGAAAAGGGTCGGGCCTAACACAGAACCCTGGGGGACACCACAGCAAACAGGTACAGGGGAAGAGGAAGATGAGGCCAGATGTACCGAAGAAAGCCGATTGGAGAGGTAAGATTTGAACCAGTCCAAGGCAGTGCCCTTAATGCCAACAGAGTGCTCTAATCTTGCGACTAGGATGTTATGGTCAACCATATCAAATGCAGATGAAAGATCCAATAGAACTAAAACAGAAGGACGACCATTATCAGCCATAAGTAAAAGATCATTAAAAACACGAAGCAGCGCTGATTCAGTGCTATGATGTTGTTTAAAGGCTGATTGGAATTTATCATTTATATTATTCTCGTCCAGGTAGGTCTGCAGTTGAAGTAGAACCACCTTCTCAAGGATTTTAGCCAAGAAAGGAAGCTTGGAAATCGGTCTATAGTTGGCAAAATCACTATGATCCAGGTTATTTTTCTTTAAAACGGGTTGAATAAAAGCATGTTTAAGAACTGAAGGTACATAACCAGAAAGCAAGGAGAGGTTCAATATAGACAATAGTCAGGGTCCAATTACATTAAAACAATCCTTGACTATACGAGATGGAAGAACATCATGTACACAATTAGTATTGTTTAGTTTCTCAGTTATACGCTTCAGAGTGGGAAGTGAAATTAATTCAAATTGATGTAAGGCAGCAGAACAGTCAGGATTAGACATACTGTCAGCCACCAAAGGAAGCGTAGATCTAAGAGATAAAACTTTATCTAGAAAGTAGTTTGAAAATTTTTCACAGAGACCTGGGG
The DNA here is from genome assembly GCF_965226115.1 of Aulonocara stuartgranti. Lineage (NCBI taxonomy): Eukaryota > Metazoa > Chordata > Actinopteri > Cichliformes > Cichlidae > Aulonocara > Aulonocara stuartgranti. Next base: position 5,564,215 of record NC_138951.1, on the reverse strand, counting down.
AGCACGAGAGTGGCATAGAGGGACGAGGATTCACCACTGAGTTAAAAATTTTAAATAGGATGCGAGGATTGTCACCATTAGAAGTAATAATCTTAGCGAAGAAGGCTGCTTTAGCCATTCTGGCAGCAGATTGGAATTTCGAGCGGCTAATACGTAAAATGTCATATGATGACTGGAGTCTATCATTCCTCCACCTCCTCTCATCGCGCCTGCACAAACGCCGTAGAACACGGACAGAGTCGTTTAACCAGCATTGCGAGTAGGTTCTGGGGCGTTTGTGTTTGATAGGTGCAATAGTGTTAAGAATCGAGGAACATGTAGTTAAAAAAGTATTGGTAAAATTCTCAAGTGTGTGTGGGATAAAACAGTCCGACATATTAAATGAAGAATTAACAAAAGATGTAGAGAAGTTGACCACAGTATCGGCGTTAATAGTCCGAGTAGGATGGAGAGGAACCTCCAAGTAAGGGTCAGTGATACCCAGGTCAACGTCAAAGATGACCGGGGAATGATCAGAAAGTCCAGTATTTCTAATTTCCTTAATGCATATATCCACGTTAAATGAAAAAACCAGATCAAGGGTGTGACCCTTAACATGAGTAGGTTCATTTACCCACTGGGTAAGATTAAAAGAGTCAGTCAGTGCAGAAAAATCTTTAGACAGGTGGTCATCCATACAACAAACATGAATATTGAAGTCACCAGAAATAACTACAGAATCATATTTAAAAAGAATAGAACCCAAAAAATCAGCAAATTCAGAAATGAACATCTTATGATATTTAGGCGGACGATAAGCCACGACACACAGAGTAGTTCGAGGGCCAGTCAATTCCAATAGCTGAGCTTCAAAGCTAGAATAGGTTGGGGAGGGTAGCAGCCGTGCCTCAAGTTTATTTCTAAAAACCGAGGCTAAGCCACCACCTCTACCAGTAAGCCTCGGTGAGCTAAAAAAGGCACAGTCAGAAGGGAGAAGTTCAGAGAAGGGGATGAACTCACCCGGAGAGGTCCATGTCTCATCAAAAATAAAACATCCAGACCCGAGGAGAGAAAAAAATCATTTAAGAGGAAGGCCTTATTAGAAAGAGACCTAACATTAAATAAGGCCATCCGAGTCCGAGGAGTCCTGTCCTTAGTAGTAGCTCGTTTGAGGGTACTGAGGTTGTTTTGTTGAACACCACGGCCAGGCAGTGATATCCAAGAACGAGCAGAGTGGAAGGCCACTGGGCAGGCAGGATAGGACTGAGGGCCAACGGGACATATCCAACGGTGGTTGAGCAATTTAGCCGCAAAGCGGCTACCAAGATGGTGGATGAAACGAGAAAATTCACAGCTAGTAGGGGGGTAATCCGTAGCCATGGCTCTGATATAAGCCTTGAAGCGGACACGGACACCACTCCTTCTACCCCGTCTCCTGGGGCGTATCCTGCGGGGCATGTGAAGAGGTAAATCGGTCAGATGAGTGGGAGAGACGGGCATCAGGGGAATGGCATCACCCGCGGTCCCAAGACAGTTCGGTCGTTGAGAACAGGAGAAACGAAGATTCAGGAGCGTGTTTCTATCATAGGTTATTAGCGTACAATCAGGGGTGGCTGTAGCTTAGGTGGCAGAGCAGGTCAGCCACTAATCAGAAGGTCGGTGGTTCGATCCCAGGCTGCCTCCTGGCTGCATGCCAAATATCCTTGGGCAAGATACTAACCCCGTGTTTGCCTACTGGTGGTGGTCAGGGGGCCCGGTGGCGCCAGTGTCCGGCAGCCTCGCCTCTGTCAGTGCGCCCCAGGGTAGCTGTGGCTATAATGTAGCTTGCCATCGCCAGTGTGTGAATGTGTGTGTGAATGGGTGAATGACTGAATGTAGTGTGAAGCGCTTTGGGGTCCTTAGGGACTAGAAAAGCGCTATACAAATGCAGGCCATTTACCATTTACCACCTAGAGAACAAAGTGCCAAAGATAAAGACACAAGGAGTACAACGCCGAGGCGCAGACGGAGTCGAAGACGGCCAGCCATGCACACCGGCGCCATCTTGGATAATGTCCTTTTTTTAGGACACATTGCATGTCATGATGTGACATGGCAAGTTTTCAGCTAACAACTCTATGAGAATCACCTTGTTGGTGCAAAAAAACCCCAAAACTATTTTATGCTTGTCAGACTGTGTTATCTTTGGCATTTTTCATTGATTCAACTAAAGAAATGGGAACACACGGTGTGTTTTTGCAACAGTTTGTTTTTGTAGAGTTGTGTGATGTGCAATCTGACACAACTGGCTCCTTGGAAGCAAAATACACAGACACGAGTGTTGGTCAAGAAAGTATTGTATTTGCATTAATCCAAATCCAGACTAAAAACACACACACACACACACACACACACACACACACACACACACACACACACACACACACACACACACTATTGCTTACTATATTAGGATATTTGCCTCTCGGTTAACCAGCATGAAACAATAATAACTGTGCTTGGAAGAAGCCAGGTGAGATCAACCCTGTTTTACAAATCGTGTAAACCTGACCACCCTGACTGATGCCATCACATTTTACAGTGCTGACATGAGATTCACTGTTTCACCTTGGAGAGACAGATATGAGCCCCGTCAGCTCCACCATGAAACTATCACGACAGAAAGGTGCTGCAGTTCTGTGATACTGATTTATCGATAACTTTCATTACACTCCCATGAGTGAAAGGAGACAGGACCTGATGTCCAAATGCGATCGTCTTAGTTTTTGCCACGTGTGTCTGGTCAAATTCATTGCAGTGGCTAGCAAAGCTCTTGTGTCAGATAAGGACCCAGTAACTTAGCATTAGCTTCCTGTTTAGGTCACCTGTAGTGTAATCTGTGAATGCCTGTAGTACCTGCAAAGGGTGCTTAGTTTGTAATGTGTTAATAAAGGACTCACTTTAAAACTGCTGCTTTGTGGATATTTTTTATAGATAGGAGTGCAGGAGCAGTATTTTAGTCATGCACTGATGCATTTTTAGTGAAAATAGAAAGGTGTCGGTTTGTGGGAGAGTACTATTGCATTTATATCTGGGCAAGTACCAGCTTATAAGTCAGTGCTTTATCTGTAACAGGAAGAAGGAGAGACTGAAAGGGATTCATCCATGTAAGAGAAGTTGTTTTTTTCTGGCTGAATGCTGACATTAATTTACATATTAACACTTTTTCTGCATGACATTGTAACAAAACAACACTACAATATGATATCTGTACACATAAGACAATGAGCGGTCATTGGTTTTGGATGCCTCTGATAAACATGTCGACTCAGCAAGCCCCAGACATGTACAGTAGCAGAAATATGACAATCAAATGCTAGGCAATGTTCCCGATCCAGAAATGGTGTATTCTAGTAGCGTGGCGGTGGGTATTTGTCTGCTTAAATAACCAAATGGTGGGGTGCTGCTGCAAGAGTAGCACAGGTACAGGTTACTATTCATTTTCCACTTAGACTATTCAAATCTACGATGGTGCTTTCATTGACGTGCAAGGCTGTGGGAACAGTTTGAACATGCATGTCAGCATACAGCATGCCAACAGCCCGGTCTCAGTCAAATTCAGTCAGTTGCTGCATGGTGACACTGATAACAGTGCTGTGTATACACTGCTTTTTGTTTTGTGAGGCTACTGTCCTTAGAATGCACTGAACCAATTCTGAGGCGTACAAGTGAGTTCATTTGTGTTCGGTACACAAATTATCAATCCCACCACTGACTAAAACCACTCAATCAGAACTAAAAACTACTCAGAGAATATGTTTGTGCACTCTAAGAGATAAAAATGATTAAACTGTGAAATGATTCATAACAAAGATTGTAAATATATTTTTTCACAAAAGACTTGATTTTCTTTTTTTGACTAGTATATTATGATCATAATGACATGTCATCTGATATGTAGTGAAGGAAATTTGGTTTCCGGGTATCATCCAGAGGACTGATTCTGATTATCTCATTTTCTTTCAAGTGGAGAAAAAGCATTGCTAAAATCATAATATACTTTAATAAGTTATCTCTGAAACTGTGTTTCAAATGACCCACAGTGTCAAACTCTCTACATGACACCAAATTTGAACTAGAGATGCACAAAAACAATCATAAAATGATGAGACTCATAAATCCTCTGATGTTTCCTGTGTTGTTTTGTCAGATGTAATTCCTGTCTGAACAAATTTTTTGTGGAGAAATTTATGCAATGAAGACAAAGTCCTTCAGTTATTAAATGTCTTTATTGCTATACACAGACAAGACAGGAAATCAGGGCACTGAGACGCACATCTGAAGTCTAAACAAATTCTACCCACTGCAGACAAAACCCGATCACAATTGCCATTAGCACGATGGCACTCCCAGAATTTCCCAGTGCTCCTAGCAGTACATCTAAGTATCCAGAAAGGTCAAGAGGCTCGAAAAACAGCAAATTTCCCAGGCAAACTGTCTCCACTTACTGTAAATGTCCTAATATTAGTCTCTGAGATCAACTCAGGGTAAATGCACAACTGTACATTTAAAACAGTGCTTTATTCCATATACTTTAACAACTTTATTTGTCATCCATCCATCCATCCTTATCCCAGGGCAATGAAAAGGCTGGAACCTATCCCAGACGTCACAGGGTGAGAGGCAGGGTACACCCTGGGCAGACTGCCAGTCTGTCACAGGGCTAATACAGAGAGACAGGCTACTATTTACACACATTCACACCTACGACTGGTTTAGAATCAGCAGTTAATCTAACAAACATGTCTCTGAACCGTGCAAGGAAACCAAAGCACTCGAAAGAAACACATGCAGACACAGGAAAACATACAAACGCCATGCAAAAAGGCCCCAGCCACCCAACAGATTTGAGCCAGGCACCTTTTGCTGTGAGCCCACAGTGCTAACTACTTCCTTATTAGTTTGTTCAAATAAGGATTACATGAATATGAGGGCCTAAAAATACCCATCACGTTTTCTTTGGAAGAAAACAGAAGAAAACATTGTGTACTGAATAAAGCTTGTTTTCCTCCTCTTATACAATCATCTTCTTACACATATTTATTGTTTTTTCCAGTAAATGCTGAATTATTATTTTTTTCTGCTGCTGCTGTGCCTGATTTTGTAGATCGACTCATCTCTTTTGCAGCTGCATATTTCTACGTTTCTGCTGGCTGTCCCTTTTCGTACTTTTGCAAACTACAGCCAATCACAATGCGGGACAAGGAGTAAAAATGCTGTGCAGTCGCCTATGAAGGGGGACCCCAGGTCACCCTGTTATGACATCATCAGCATTTCCCCCTCCGTCTGTAATTACAGACAACACAGGGATACGTGGTAGTGTAACACACATTACTGCTGATCACACAGTGTAGCGGTGTAGCACAGTGTAGATGTTCACTTGGCTAAATGTCCAGAGTTAATGATTCATGAAAATCTGCAGAGTGCAGAAATCCAGTGTGCTGCAGCTTCTGTTGTGAACATATGACTATATTAAAAAAATGTATCAGTTTGAGCAGCTGTTGTATGGCATTATGTGACATTTCGAATGTGCCATTATGTGCCTTGGTGACATTGTACATTCATTTGTGAGCGGGAATATAATTTATCACACCATGAAAGCTATAGCTGACCAAAGTTTGCTTTTAATCTTCTGATTCAAGTGAAAAAATGCTCCATATTTCCCCTTGGCTTTTCACATAAATAAATAAATAAATAAGCAGCACTGATTTGATCAAAAGTTTCATGTGCCGTTTTCTTTTTGCTGGCTGTGCAGTGCGGGTCAGAGGTGCACGCCATACTACTATCTAAAGCCGTGTCAGAACATATACCATATGTGGCTGTTTAATTCCCTCTGAAGCAGTTTCCTTGACTTGTCTCGTTCCAGTGTAAAGGCAAGCTAATCCTTCCGTGCTTGTCAAGTCCCCCGCATTGTAATGCTGTATCTTCTGCTTGGAAAGCTGCCGCATTAATTCAGTCTCACCTAGTTCAGTGAATGGGAAGGTATTAAAAAGTCACTCATCCTTTTGTGCCACTCTCCAATGGCAGTGCCTGAAGTATGAATAGAAATGTTATTTCAGTAATTTGCAAGAATCATATTTAAAAAGAGGCCCATAAAACACTCTGCTCTTCAAGAAATCCCGCAGAACAAGATGATTACATATTCTCTTGTGTGCACCGGCTGCTCTTATCAACCTGATTAGATAGTTTAGGCAACAGCTGGCTCATTTTTACGAGGCACAACGGGGGCAATTTACATTTTGTTTTTTGCATCTAAGGGTTATAAATGTCACTTGGGCATGGCTTACTTTAGGTATAACAGTCAAAATAATAAGGGAATAAGGGAAGTTTAACCTTTCAGTGCCGATTTAATATTTTTTAACAGGTTCACACTTCTCCAGATGAGCTGACAACTCACATTTTCTTATTTGGTTGCTTCAATAACAAACTGATCATGGTCTGTATGATGAGTGCTGAGCCACAGCCAGCCCCGAATTTTAGCTGAACACAGTTTTAGACAAAAAGTATTGCTCTTCATTGTCTTGTTTTCCTTTATTGATCTGATATTTTTACAGCAAGGATGAAATGGCTAAAGCACATAAACAACAGAGCTGTTTTTGTCAGCAGCTACAGTGTTATTACAGAGCGATGATCATGCCAGGCACAGTCCCAATCTGGTCAGGTGTACTCAAGGCTGAGAACTAAAGAGGAGGCAGGCTGTAATTTTTGGTCAGCCTAATGGGCTATTTCTTACCTCTGCAGAGCATAACTCTGCCATCTGCTGCAGGGAGTCTCTTTTAGCTCCTCACCCCTCTCTCTGGAGCAGGGAATGGGCAAATGGCAACCTGAGAGCCGCACTTAGCAGCTGAGTACAGGACTGGACACATATGGACTCATTGCTATTCTCCCTTAGATCATTCTGTCTCCCTGCTCTTACTTTTCTTAGTTTGTCCTCGAAGAACACTTACACACACAGTCTCCCTCTCTCTCTCTCACTCTGGCATACACACACACACACACACTGATACATCTTGCAAACTTACATGCGTGTGTTTGTATGAAATTAAAGGCCTAACTAAAATAACATACAGACTTGAGCTTTTTTCTCACTAAAGCAGAACCCAGGTAGAAATCTAAAGAAAAACCTGCAGTACATTCCTTTTTTTTGACAGTTAGTGGGCGTTAATGGGACTTTTTTGGTGAGTCACGTTTGAGTACGTGCTATAAAACTTCATGCCCCTGCAGTCTCTTCCATGAAATTTTCCTCCAGATTGTTAGAAATGTCTAAATGCTCCCTCTGTCCTAGAATAAGCCACGACAGATTAAGTCTGGTAAGTCTTTTGCAGCGAGGGCAGATAAGCAAAACTGGGAAAGATGGTATCAGAGATTTGGGTTAGGGAAACTGACAACTCCATCACCTCTAGTCAGATCAGCAGGGGATTGACGTATGGAAGAGACTCTTTACAAGTCTCTGTATGGCCATTATGCATATCTGTGTGAATATGTAATTGTGCAGGATAGGCTGGGTGCAGTCTTTGCATACGGTACTGCATTTGTTTTTATAGGTAAAGTCAGTGCGAAGAAATAAAAAGTTCAATATTTTACATTAGCACACAGATTAGACATATTAGGGTACAGATTTTAGTCCCTCTCTGACCTGAGGACAGTAGCAAGGTGAAATGCAGAAGGTTACACAAGCATGGGCCAGTCCAGAGGAAGAAAATTACAACAATTTAGCAGAGTGACAAGCCAGGCCTGGAGGCACAAAGCCATATCACTCATGTTCCCTCATGTACGACAGCCAGGGCACAGTGCCCTTTCTCTCGCCTCAGGAATACAATAATGATTGCACGCTGTGTGTGTGCATGTGCATTTCTGTGTTAGACTATGTCTCTGTGGCCATATGTGTGGATCCATACTGTATATGCACAGACTGCATTCATATGCATACATACGTGTGCAGGCCAAGTGCTGCTAAAGCGAACCTCGGCTTTGCCGAACAAGGGCAGTCATGTTTTCTCTGATGAGCAACGCAGTCAGATGATTAGGCTTTGTTTTCGTAATATGGTGGCATTCTGCCTCCAGTCTGTATGCTGAGGTTGAACACAGAGGCATCTGTATCCACGTCCCCTGAGTAATCTGAACGTGTACTTGGTATTCCTGATAGGACAGAGCAGGCTAACTGAGCTTTCCGAGCAGTTTGGCAGATCTGTAGAATGCAGTGGTGTGGTGGCACATTTGAATAGCAGTACAAAAAACACCCCCCATCCAAAAAAACCCCAACAGCAACTCTGCACAGGCTCAGAGTCAACTGAATCGTCTGTGTGTTTATGACAGGAGGAGACAAAGCGGTCCAATTTATGCTGTGTGGATTTATGGCAAGCTGTCGCACATTTGGTACAAGGCGTTATGTGTTTTTTTCCCTTTTCTGATGTGTCATTGATGTGTCAGGGCTGAAATAAACGGGAGAGCATGAACACGTGATGTTTTGAATGCTGCAGTGTTCCTGAAAGAGAAATAGAAAATCTGTGTTTGTGTGTAAACAGACACATTGAAATAATCACAATATTTTGCTTTCGCCATTAAACCCAGTAAAGCAGCCCAAATGGGAAAGATGGAAATGGCAAGGTTGGCGACAGAAGCACAAATGATTGCAAAATACATCGGAATTATGGAGAATGCAACCATGATCACATAATATCAGTGCATCCCAGAGCCAACCCCAAATTTAACTCAGCTGTGTGATTCTCTCTCTTGCATATGCATTGCTTCTTTGTTTGTTTGCTTTTTAACTGTAACGGCGGCCTTTTGCAACTGTAGATCAATGGGACTGTAGTCCACTGTAGTCCACCAAATGCTTGTGTCCATATCTTCTTATGTTAGTGCATTAATGCATCTCTCAGTTCAGCCGTGTCTGAAACGAATACATATAACAAAGACGAGCTCTCATCTGAATTATGAAACATCCGAACAAGTTGCTTTGAAGGTCAGCTGTTTCAGTTTTAATGAAATGCGTGATTTTTATATAAAGTCAATTCATTGTGAATTTATGAAATATGGATTGCACACGCTCTCTGAGATAGAGCAGCAAAACTATACAGTACTTATCTCTTCTTACCTGAGCCTACAATAATCTATTATTCACTTATTTTAAATGTTTTCATGATAGCAGTGCTCCAGTTCAATCCAAATCAAACCGCAGACAATCCAGTGATTCTATGATCGTGCGTGCATTTGCTCCTGAGATGAACATGACGGGTGTCAAGCATGCCTCATCGCTCTCTTATTGTAAACTAAATGGTTTGGGAAATGATTCATCAAAGAGTGTAATGTCTGAGGAGAAATTCGGCACTCTCATGTCATATAAAAAATGGCTCGACCAATAGTTTAGTTTACTGTAGCAAACGGAGCACTGTGTTTGAAGGCTTGGGCACAGACAGCTTCTCATTATGTTTTCACAAATTGAGCACTCTACCTTTCAGGATAGTGTCAAGGTGGCTATCCGCCAGCTGAAGCTCAGTAAAGGTTCAAGGACGCACCCAATGGGTGACCCTAAAAATCAGAGTAAATGTCCTACAGAAATACTGTAAAGAGTTAAAAATCTGATTCATTGAAAAGCCCAGGCATTAATCCAATATTGCAGGGTGATTTAAAGAGAGTCAATCACACCACCAGACAATCTAAGAATATGGCTAATCAGAGGGAGGCAGTAATAAAGGTTGGATGATGAATGATCTGATCTGCAGCACCTGGAATAGCCTGTTTGTGGTTATTGTTGCCAAAGGATCCAAACAAAAGGATCAGAGAGGTCCACTTGCTTTACTACTTTAGTCATGAGAAGATTGTTGTTTTTCCACACAGTAATTTATATTTGGCAGCACTGCACTGTTCTGGGACCTTCCCTCTCCTTCCACTCGAATACATGAAAAGCCTAAGGCTAAGCAGCAGCAAAGCCCCCTCTGTACAGCACAGAGCAGGCATTAATGTCAACACACCAGATAGTGATTAATAATAATAGAATAGAATAGAATAGAATTCAACTTTATTGTCATTGCACATGCACAGGTACAGGGCAACGAAATGCAGTTTGCATCCATCCAGAAGTGCTTTAGTGATATAGATATATTACAATATATATTAGCAATAATATAGATATGTGAGTATATTACAGAAATGGGTCTATTATGGTATGTTATAATGTACACGGTATGAAGTATGTTGTGAATATTCTATAACTATAAGTATGTACAGGCTGTAGTGAGTACAAGCTATGTACAGGATATGAACAGGATATAAATATGAAAAACTATACAGAATATGAAATAAATAACTTTACAGAATCTGGGATATACAGCTATACAGAAATGGGAACTATGCAAGTTGCAAACAGTTGTAGGATTAAAGATTATCGAATGTACAGAATGATTATTTACACAGAGCTATACAGTAGTGCAGTTAAGATAAGTGAGATATAATTCCTACAGAGGCTATATAAAGTGCTAGTGGTTGTGAGTGGTGGTTCAGTCCATGTTATTATTGTGTTTGAGGGTACAGTTGTCCATTGTGGGTGTGTGTATGTTCAGTCCATGAGTTTAACGTGGGTCAGATGTCAGGAGGCAGAGTTAAAAACGTAATAATAATGAAGTTGTTTGTGTAGCAATTGTCAAAACTAGTGTTACAAAGTGCTTTCCAGAAACACAGAAATAAAGAGAAAACTAGGAGAAAATGATAAAAAATAATTAGACCATGCAGGACTTGAGTTCAGTGCCAGAGTAAGAATAAGTGTAAGATAAAATGTTTTATTACTGATTCTGCAGTAATAAAAAACAATTTAAACTAACAGAGCATCTAGAAGTTAAAAGAACAAGACAGAGTTTAGCAAAGAATGTCAAAAAATATTAAATCTATACAGCAAAGTTTTTTAAAAACCCTCACGTTATGAGTGAGTCTTTAGCAGTGATTTAAGGTGAACTGGGCTTCCCCAGGCAACTCATTCCACAACCGAGGAGCCCTAATGGCAACCACTAGATCGCCTTTTGTCTTTAAGTGTGAGGTGGGAACAATTAACATGTTTCTACCCGAGGATCTGAACCTGCACACCGGTTTTACGGGAACAGCAGTTTTAGTATATATTCTGGAGTCAAGCCATGAAGGGCTTTAAAAGTAATAAGTAAAATCTAAAAATCACTTTTAAAAGTGAGGGGCAGCCAGTGTACAGTCATAAAAGCTGGTGTAATATGTCCAGGTTTCTTGGTTTTTGTAAGAATTCTGGCAGCTGCATTCTTGCACAATCTGAAGTCTATTTAATGCTTTCTGACTGATACATGTTAAAAGACCATCACAATAATTTAACTGAGAGGAAATAAAAGCATGCATGATAGCCTGGGTGTAACTAAAACTCAGTACTGATTCTTTCCTTGTGGTATTGCTTAGATGATGGTAGCAGGACTGGGTGACCTTGCTTATATCCTTTTTGAAGGTCACACTATTATCCAATAACACATCCAGCCTTTTCAGAACTGCTTAACAAATAAGTAAGGAAGGACTTGATTCTTGGATACAGCTTGTCTCAACCAGTGATTATAAATTTCTGCCAGTTAGACAAAATGCAAAGAATGGTATTAAGAGCTTGTGCGGCTGGCGTTAGACTCAGTTATTATCAAATCAAATCTGTTTTATTCATACCAAACCAAAATCACAACAGCAGTTACCCCAAGGTGCTCTATATGGTAAGGTAAAGACTCTACAATCATACAAAGAAAATCCTAAAAATCAGACAACCCTACGGTGGCCCTGAAAGGCCAAACGGACTGCAACTTCAGAAAACACCAGTAATAAGAAAAACGCTGCAAAAGCACACAAAACACAACGGAAATAGGAAAAACGACAACGGAAATAGGAAACAGGAAAAAATAAAACAAATAGAAAAAACGAAAATGGAAATAGGAAAAAACAGCAGAAGAGGATTGTTTCTGGGGAGACAGTAACCCGACGGACCACTTGCAGGAACCAAAACATGCTAGGTAAGTGTGTTTTAATCTCATGATTTATATAATACTGATGATGGATTTTTGGCTAATAGTTAGGCTAACACACTTACCTCTCATCTTTTCTTTCCTCACAACAGTGATAGATCCTCCACTTCTTTTAAGTGTCTCACAGCGTAATTCTTAGTATATTTTGGTTCCTGCAGCTGGTCCGTCAGGTTATTGTCTTCCCAGAAACACTTCCCATGTGCTTTTGAAAATCTTTTTTTTTCCTATTTCTGTTTCATTTTTCCTATTTCTGTTTTCTTTTTTCATTTTTCCTATTTCTATTGTGTTTTGTGTGCTTTTGCAGCGTTTTTCTTATTGCTGGTGTTTTCTTAAGTTGCAGTCCGTTTGGCCTCTCAGGGCCACCGTACAACGCCCTATTAGCAAGCACTTGGCAACAGTGGGAAGGAAAAACTCCCTTTTAACGTGAAGAAATGTCGGGCTGTAAAAAGTGAAAAAAAAAAAGCAAAAGTAGCATAAAAACACAGAGAGTGCAAAGAGGTGAGTTAAGCTAATGCATTTATCAGCTAATGTACTGCAAATGTGGCCCACCTAAGCTAACAACTTGCTCAGCTTGTTTTAAAATCAAGCACACCCTGTGTCTGTTTATGGGATTTACAATAGACGGGATAGCATCCTATAATCAGAAACACTGAAAACCAGAAATGAGGTATAAATATTAGGAATGAATATCCTTTTTGTCCCAACAGCCATTGTTGAGCAAAACAAATCTCTTCACATAGCGCACAAATTTCATACTACTGATGATCTGGCGATGCTTCAGTTTCACCTGACAAACACCTAACCATCCTATGACAGCTGCAATCATGAAGCAGAGCAGTGGGAGACAGCCTGGGAGCTACTGATGACTACTGAAGTGGAAATCTGGATCTTTCTCTCTGTAGTCTGTATAGGATAAATTGCAGGATTCATACAGAGATTCTCACCTTCGCCCATATCACCGGGGCCAGCTGCTGCTTCCTGTACAGAAGCTCCCTGCATCGATTGCAGTGATATCCCTCTGCGCCCCGATGCTTAGTTGAAAAGGGGTTCTTTTTTTTCCCTGCGCAAAAGATTAATAAGGGGCACAGTCATGGGTCGCATGAAAACAGCAGATAAAAAAACACAGTTCACAAGGAAGGTCGTCTGCAGACCCTGCACACCTTTAAAAGAGCATGTGACGGAGGAATCATACGAGGAAAATGGCAAACCGAGCGCCGGCAGATATATTAATAGATCTCTCTTCCTTCGTTTTTCTGCTTCCTGGATTAAATTTGTTCACTCATTCCCCAGGTAACTCCAAGGAAGACAAGATTAATCCCAGACAGCTCAGTCTGAGTTCTTTCCATTGTTCCAGCATATCTCCCATTTCTCATGTCTGCCTGTGACCTTTTCCTTCCTGATGGTGCAGTGGTTATTTCAGTAATAACTAGGCATCATTCAAAGCTACGCACTCCACAAACAACACTGCCAGGGCTGTTTCCAAATTGTGGGTGTGGATTCAATAATCCGCTGCATTTCTTTTTTTTTTTAAACCATCTTTTCGTTGATGAGCAAGAATGTCGAGATTTAAAGACTGCAGGGTTGTTGGAGGGGGAAGGAGCAGATGGATAAGAGCTGTCTGTTGAGTGGCTCCAGGAAATTAAAACTGTCTTTATTACCTCTTATTCTGATCCACTACCAGACGCCCACCCCCCACACCCACACGCACCCTCACACACACCCACACGCGCCCCACATCCGACTATTACTGCTACAATACAGCCGAGCACAGCAGCTCCCACAGCTCAGAGAGAGGGAGGAAATGTCAGGATTATTTGAAAGCGTGAGCTGTAATGAGATGATAATGGCGTCTCCCATGCTGACGAGTTGACAGAGGGATGAACAGGCTTCTGGGATGTTGCTGTCAATAACCTGCTGAAGCAGATAAAATGACATTACACTCAATTAGCTCTCAAGCTTGCATGGATGCATCTTTTAGCAGCACCACATTGGGTAACACAACACTTGAACCCAACTCATCACGATGGCACTTTGTGTTTTGCTGTCATAAACACGGCCAAACATGTTTTACATGTGGTAAACAAATGATTCTGCTAAGTGCATGTTTGGGGGCAAAAACTTGTTCTAAAGTGATGGTGAAAGATGAAGAATTGCTGGCACCTTTGAGTGTTCATGATATAGGGCATTTTTTTTAATATATTCACAAATCTAATGAGCACCAGACTGAAAATAATAAATCCACTGATGGACTGGGGTACAATATTTGATTATAACGCCTCAGTGAATGCACAGTATCTTGCCCTTCACTTCTGCAGAGGTGTTAACTAAAAAGCTATTTTTTGTTCTTGTTGTTTTCTTTAATGGATATTAGATTTCCACCCCTTGTATCCACATAACAGAGTCCATAAACAGAAAAAAAAAGGAAAAATAATGAAAGTCTCATATTTTTGACCCCGAATGTAGAGTCTGTTTCATCTTCCTAAACTCACCTCCACTCTTCTCCACTCCCCTTTCCCTTTTCCGTGTGTCTCTCACTCCCTCCATGCGCTCAAATCACCATCTGGGAAAGCCTGATAAGCTCAGAGGCAGACACCAGTATTCGGGCGTTGAGTTGAAGAGCTGCCTTGAGACTGCTGGTAGGTTAACCCCGACAACCGCGCAACCTTCCGAGCATGGAGGTTAGGAAGTGACACACGCTTCGTCCTCTGCCTGTTTGTTTCTGTGTGTATTGTTTATGTTCCTCTTTGTCTTTATACGCTGTATTTTCAACTAGATCTTTCATTCTGCTCAAGTAAAGAGTGCAGGTGCATCATATTTATGGGAAAGTAAATAGATCTGCGCTGGACATATTTGTTAAAGAGAGCATTGGTCTTCAGCTCATACCCTCGTAATGTCAGGAAGAAAAGCCATCACTAAACAAAGCTCATGCTTATTCACTTGATCATCAAACACGTATATGATTAATACTGGAGCTTAGTCGTCACAGGCTGGAGTTCATTTGTGCAAACTGTGAGCACAATGATTTCTGCACAAGCTGTGTGTCTTACAAGGGTAAATACACATAGATGTGATACCATTGTGCTGCCACCAGCACTTGGGCGTGTTTAATTTGGTTGCAGTTTCCTTCATAAGGGTCTGGATTAATCTGTTGCTTCAAGTTTGGCTGAATTTCTGTCTGGCGCTGTCCATGGTCCTGACTGGCTAATACTTATTAAAAACCTATTAACACCTTACACGCCACTGCTTTTGTCATTTCTGCACAAGCGCTACACCCCACCCTCACTGGTCTCTCTCTCTCTCACGCACACACACACAGGGAGCACGAGAGAACACATTTCAGCTAATTAATGACATTCTTGTTTTATCTAAATATAATCTGAGAGCCACTGTGTGAATGTGGCAGCTCAGGGAAAAGCCAGAGAGGAACCCTAGGGCCTGAGCGTTCATGTTTTTTCCTGCGTTGCTTCTCTACCTCCTGCTGGACTGCTCTGCCTCGCTCTGCAATTTATATAACTTTACACAAGAAATTCATAAACACATAAAAATAAAATGTCAACCGTTGACATTTGATCATAATGTCACAACTGACCCAGAGATCCACCACCCACAAAATTTACACATGTAGACCATGTCACGTGGCCCGGGTTCCTGTATGGCTTCTCTGTGTCTGTGCTGGCTAAAAACACTCTTTTTAAAATTTTTACTCATTTTAACAGGCACCAGAAGGCAATGTCATTTTAATTTGTTAGAATCTGTCAAAACAGCTGCACACTATAATCAGCCTGTCTTTATCAGCTTGGTATTGGAAAGGCACCCACACATACCTGTGTGAGACAGACAGCCAAACAGAGGATCAAACTGCAGCGAGTATATTTTTCAGCCTTCAGACTCACTGGTGGCCTACAGGTCAAAATCTCTTTGTGTAACAGTCCAAATAGCCTTTTTGCCTTGTTTGTGTGCTGGTTTGGAACTTGCTAAGAATGTGTCAAAGGCTGCATGTTTCAAATGCAGGCTGAATTCAGAGTTGGATTTCTGACTGATCAGCAATAGGTTTGATTTTGAACTTACATCTGGCTCAATCCCAGTGAGCTTCTCAGCTTTTTTGTGCTTCGGGTAAAACACCAAATCATCATTGCTCTTCTTGTGAGAAATTTGTACAACTTCCATGAGACACACACTGGCCAGGCACTATACTAAAACCACTGACAGCTGATGTGAATAATAAAATGTTATTAGAAAGGCACCTGTCATGGCTTAGGATGTATTCGACAGTGAATGAACAGTCAGTTCTCAAAGTTATTGAGGCAGAAGCAGGAAAAATGGTCAAGAAAGATTAGAGTGACTTTGAAAATGGCCAAATTTTGATGGCTAGATGACTGGGTCAGTGCATCTCCAAAAGTGACAGGTCTTGAGAGGTGCTACCATAATGCAGTGGTTAGCAGAGAACAGAACATTACTGCAGACCACGTACATTCTTTCATGTCAGAGGTAATCCCTGATGGCAGGGCTCTCTTTCAGCTAGAAAGAGGCCCTGTCGCACTTCAAAAACTGATTGAGGATCTTTGGGATGTGCTGGACAATTAAGTCCAATCCGTGGAGGACCCATCTTTTAATTTAAAGGACTTAAAGGTACTAAAATCTTGGAGCCCGTTACCATGAAACACATTCGGGGGTCTTGTAAAGTTCATGCCTTGATGACTCAGAGCTGTTTCACGGACACGAGGGAGACTTACACAATACTGTGCAGGTGGTTTTAATGTTGTGGCTCTTGTGTGTATGTTTGCTCTGCACTCATGTTGCTTTCAGTGCCCTCTGGCAGCGTGTGAACAACTGCTCGGTAATGCCAGCTTTGAATACATCCTTGCTTCTGACATGATTGCAGCTGCATTATGTCAATATACTTATATGTGGCAGTTCTGCCTCCCATTCAAAGTAATATCTACATATTCACATCAAGTGATCCATAACATAACTGATTCAGACTGTGACCTTAATTTAGAGGAATGTGAATGTTTTGAGGCATCCTAATGTCTGCGCTCACAGATGTGTCTTTCTGCTCCTGCCTTTCATGGATCTCTTTGAAACGGCTGCCTTTGTGATGTGAGCTGCTTCAAAACATGTCAAGGCATTCCCTCTGAGGACTATTGAGCCTTTTGAATATTGTTTTTTTTTTTTCTCTTTATTGGCACATTGAACCTTTGCAGTTATCCTCCCTTAAGATAAGATAAGATAAGATAAGATAAGATAGAACTTTATTAATCCCTCGGGTGGGTTCCTCTGGGAAATTCGACTTCCAAAAAGCACAGCAACGACCGAAGTTACAGTTACAGAATTGTTATATATATATATATATATATATCAGTGGCTTCTATCTCCTCCTTTGGCCAGCCTAGTCCAGCACCCCCAAGTCCAGCACCCTGAGGCTGTACGCTAAGCGGAAGGAAGGGGGCCGGGGACTGGTGAGTGTCAGCACCACAGTCCAGGATGAGACAACGAACATCCAAGAATACATTGGGAAGATGGCCCCAACTGACCGAGTGCTCAGTGAATACCTCAGGCAGCAGAAACCCAAGAAAGAGGAGGGAGACGAGGAACCATCATGGAAGGACAGGCCCCTGCACGGTATGTACCACCGGCAGATAGAGGAGGTGGCTGATATCCAGAAATCCTACCAGTGGCTGGACAAAGCTGGACTGAAAGACAGCACAGAGGCACTAATCATGGCAGCACAAGAACAAGCTCTGAGCACAAGATCCATAGAGGCTGGGGTCTATCACACCAGGCAAGACCCCAGGTGCAGGCTGTGTAAAGATGCCCCAGAGACAATCCAGCACATAACAGCAGGGTGCAAGATGCTAGCAGGCAAGGCATACATGGAACGCCATAACCAAGTGGCCGGCATAGTGTACAGGAACATCTGTGCCGAGTATAACCTGGAAGTCCCGAGGTCAAAATGGGAGATGCCCCCAAGGGTGGTGGAGAATGACCGAGCTAAGATCCTGTGGGACTTCCAGATACAGACGGACAAAATGGTGGTGGCTAACCAACCGGACATAGTGGTGGTAGACAAACAGAAGAAGACGGCCGTAGTGATCGATGTAGCGGTTCCGAATGACAGCAATATCAGGAAGAAGGAACACGAGAAGCTGGAGAAATACCAAGGGCTCAGAGAAGAGCTCGAGAGGATGTGGAGGGTGAAGGTAACGGTGGTCCCCGTGGTAATCGGAGCACTAGGTGCGGTGACTCCCAAGATAGGCGAGTGGCTCCAGCAGATCCCGGGAACAACATCGGAAATCTCTGTCCAGAAGAGCGCAGTCCTGGGAACAGCTAAGATACTGCGCAGGACCCTCAAGCTCCCAGGCCTCTG
Source organism: Aulonocara stuartgranti (assembly GCF_965226115.1). Classification (NCBI taxonomy): domain Eukaryota; kingdom Metazoa; phylum Chordata; class Actinopteri; order Cichliformes; family Cichlidae; genus Aulonocara; species Aulonocara stuartgranti. The sequence continues at coordinate 5,545,816 of NC_138951.1, read as the reverse complement.
GTAGAGGACCCGAGCTTGAAGGATAAACCGCCCGCAGGGGCGTGCTGGGTGTTTTTATATATATATATATATATATATATATATATATATATATATATACACACACACACACACATATATAAATACAGAGACAAATATAAATAAAATATACAAAGGGGATAAATAGAATAAATAGGAATAAAAAATAAAAATACAAGTGAATTGCACATTTCAAGTATTGAGTCTATTGCACTGTTGACTATTTACAAAAAGTATTGCACAAGGTATTGTACAGTGAGGTGAAGAGGCACTACAGCTTAGTTGTTCCCCCCTCCTTTGTCCTCCTGTTTCCCCTCCCTCTCCCCTCCAGAGAGGAGTTAAACAGTTTGATGGCGTGTGGGACAAAGGAGTTTTTAAGTCTGTTAGTTCTTGTCTTGGGGAGAAGCAACCTGTCACTGAACAGACTCTTCTGATTGTTTATGGCCGTGTGCTCCCTTGGCTGCAACCAGCATAGTAAACACATTAGAAAGTGTTTTGCTGCAACATCGAGAGTCATCTTCCACCGCTTCACCCCCGATATTTAAACACAACTCTTTTAAATCTCTAGCTGATATGTATCTTCGTTTTTGCACCTTGCTTGAACCATTAAAAAAATGCCCTAATTAATATGCAGTCAGGTCTGCTTGAACTTTTCCTACAACCTTGCTGCCATGTGAATCCAAGACTCCTTAGATGGACTGTGTCCTGAAAGTCAAGCTTGGTCTTCCCAGAGGAATCTAAAGAGATCTAGTCAATCCTTTCTGGACATTCACTTATTCATGTGAGGGATGTGGAAGGAAGGAGGGAAGGATGCGGGGCAGTGCAGTAAGCCTTAGGTTAGGTTATTTAATGCAGTGCGGGATGAAGGTGGTGAAAGGCTCGCAGGACAGATATAAGATTAAAAAAAAGGGGATTTTGCCATCCATCCATTGGATTTAATAAGTACACCATTACGGAAACGTGCCCTGTAACGCTGAAACCTCAGGTTTAGTTTAAGGATATCAAAGGTCTGATGGGCAGTGAGAGTTAGTTGACTGCAGTGGGTGATAATGTCCAGGTTCCTGATTTGAAGGCTGACTGTACAGCAGCCTGATAAGTGCACCGATGGGTTATTTAGAAGATTTGTTCCAAATTCAAATGCAGAAAGGTTAAGGGGGAGGAAAGAGAAGGCAGTTCATGAAAATGAAATGCCATTTCTTGTGCAAATTTCACAGGGTCAAGTGACAACTGACGGTAAGTGGCTTTCAGGGTGCAAGCTACAAAGTCAAATAAAAAGGATATAAATATACATGTGGGCTTTGAATATAAAAATCTAAGCAGCATGAGAAGCGGTAAAATGTTCTCATGCTTTAAAGCAAGTGCATGTTGGGCTGCTATCAACATGCATGACAGTAGCTGCTTCTCCAGTCCTAACCTCTGATTATAATTATAACCCCCATATCATAGAGAGGGGATTTATTCAAATTACTCATGTCATTATCTGCAAGATTACTCCACTAAATATTACTTACTGGTGTCTATTCAGTGACAAAATGTCCTGCTCTGCACCGTCTGGCCGTGTCACCACAGCAAAAAGTTAATCTGAATGCAAACTATGCAAACAGGAGTGAGATGCATCAGAATGTCAACAGACATCTTTCAGTATCAAACAAAGCAAATGGAATAGATAATCGTGTTCTGTCTTCAAGTTCTACTTTGTTCCCCATAAAGTATTTATAAAGAATGGTTGGCTGGAGATTCATACATGGTATGGTGTGGTGCTTATGTTTAATGGCACATGAGCTGTAAGAAGTACTGCATCGTCCTTGCGCATCTGACTGGTGTCTTCTGTACGACTAGATAACTGGGGTTAGGGTGTGAATATAGAATAATGAACACGGGAAAAGGAAGATGGATCACATTAATCTGAGCAGCAGAACCCCCTCCTAGCTCTTCTTTTTACAGTGAATGCTGCAGTTGTGAAGCTGACACCGCAGCCTTCCTATTTGATGAGCAATTAGCATACCCTCGCCTGAGTTTGTATCGTGATGATCCATTCATTTCCGTGGTGTAATTATGTGTATAAGGCTGCTCATTTGGAAAACATTGAACTCATCAATCTTTTTGCACTCGTTTTCTAATTCGGCCCATTGAGAGAACCCTGGGGGACACCAAAACCGCACTTAATTGTCCTCATTCCAGACAGCTTCTAATTACACCCAGTGCTTTTAGATCTCGTTAGAAAAAGTTCAAGATCCTCCTTGCCTTTTTTTTTTTAACAGAACTGTTCTCAATGTTTAGGCAGCGAGTTACTGAGAGGGAGAGAAATTCCCTCATCACCTTGCCCTCTGGCAGCTGCGCCCTGGATAAACAAACACGCGTCGCTGCACATCAGTCAGCTGGTTGGGAGCTGGGGCCTGATTAAAAAGCTCCCTCTGCTGTATCTCATGGCCTTCCTCCTGCGAGTGCCCAGATAAATAAATAAATGAATGGCTCCTTTTCATCTAATGGAGGAATGGGATAGCTGTCTTTACAACTTCTCTACTGTATTGTGTTGAGTTTGTGTGATGGAGTGGAAAGAAGGGAACACTGGACCACACTGTAAGTCAGTGGAGTCTCGATTAGCACTGAGCAGATGATTAAGCAGGAGCACTGTTTGTCTTTAACTACTCCAGTCTCAGGACGTAGCTACAGTGCACCTTGCCTGAAAGTCACAGCCCACATTTGGGTTTAAAATAGAGATGAACAAAAATGAAACATATGGTGGATACTGTGATAGCTACTAATTTAGTCAAGCTGAAGGTACTATGGTAGATTTAGTTTGTGTGGAGGACACTGAAAATGGCACTGGTGCCCCTTTATGGGCCATTATACTCGCTTTTCTCACCCTCGCGAACAATCTCACAGCAATAGTGATGTCACATCCGTTGGTACCAGCAATGCTTTGTTGTCAGTTTGGGTGGTTGTCCACCTCATGTTGGTTTTTACCACCATTTCAGCGACGTATCAGTGCAGAAGTTGTGAGATTTCCAGATTATACAGAGGGAGATGCTGCACCAACTTGAAAAGATGAGCTCTTCTGGAGAAAACTGAGAAAGAAAAACAAAACCTACAAACAAAGAAAAAACTTGGTTCTTATTTGGTTTTGTTTAATTGGTGACACCAATCATTTAGGAGAATACTGAAGCAGGTATCTGCACCCTCGGCGCTGGTATAAAAGGTGGCGGGACTGCGATGTCTGTCTCTGAGCGACACGTCCAATGTGACGACCATAACAGCTGCACCCTGTAAGGTTATAAAAGCTCACAAGGATACAGTTAATCTCCCTGCTGAGAGATAGAGGTTTATAAGGCAGAATTCTTGAAAGGAAAACCTTTTTTTTTCTTTTGAGAACTTATGATACCATGGTTTAGATTTCAGCGTATTTAGTACTGGGTATGTTACATAGTGACATCTTTCACAAGGTGCAATCAAAAAGCTGTGTGAGTTCAACTGCAAAAAGCAAAAACTTACTTAAGTTTGAGGGTGCACGGTGGTGTGATGATTAGCACTGCTGTGTTACAGCAGGGAGATTGCATGTTCTACCTTTGCCTGTGTGAGGCCTATCCAGTCCAAAGACATGGATATTACCATGACTCAGGACTCTAAACTGGAAGTAGGTATGATTAAGATTACCTGCCTCTGTGTGTAGGTATGATGTACCCCGCCTCTTGCCTCATGACAACTGTGATAGGCTCCAGCCCCTGCCACTGTCCTGAATTGGACAAGCAGAAGAAAATGTACGGATGGATGAAATATAAATTTAATCACTAACCCCTTCAAGAGTATCCCCTAATACACCTTTCTATGACCTGTGGATTTCCCATTTGCAGAGCACGCTTAATCACCTCCACTGTGTCAAAACTGTGACCCTTCAATTTAAATTTCATTTGGTGAACGAAGAGAAATTAGCAGAACACCAAATCTAGGGATGTCACGTGGGTGGTAAGCCAAGATAATGTTCATGTAGCCAAAAATACCCTTTTTCTGATGAATGCTCTATGCCAGGGGTGGCCAACTCCAGGCTTCGAGAGCCGGTGTCCAGCAGGTTTTAGATGTGTCCTTGATCCATCACAGCTGATTTAAATGGCTAAATTACCTCCTAAACATTTCTTGAAGTTCTCCAGAGGCCTGGTAATGAACTAATCATTTGATTAAGGTGTGTTGACCCTGGGTGATATCTAAAACCTGCAGGACAACAGCTCTCGAGGCCTGGAATTGGCCACCCATGCTCTATGTATTGGTCACTATAACAGTCAAGTATGCAAATGGTTGCACTCTTTACCTGATGCACCACCTCAGAGCTTGTATACTGCTAGACTCTGAAAGACGATCCAACTCTGTTCAGCATGAAATTTATAACAAAATGAGAGATATCCACTTGCGAGTTGTCAAAATTCGATTTTGCAGGGAGTGGGAGTGCTGAAGGTGGCCGAGGGGTGCACGAGTGGACAACCTTGAAGGGGAGATAGGAAAATATAAATTAGGTACAATTTGTTTTTCTGTTTTCATGGGCAGAGTGTTTTTGGCTCCAAATCATACTGACCAGTTTTCATTTGTACTTTTGTGTATCACAAATAATTAACAAATGACACTGCACCTGGTGGAGTGTAGCAAACAACGCATGCAGTACAGCACAATATTGCGTGTGGACAGATGCTTGCAAAAGGTTAAAGATATACTGAGTACTGAAAGTTCTGAGGTTGTCAAGAAAAGTTTTTTACCACAGCCATTTTCATTTAACAGATCAGAAAGAGAAAAACACAGATGTACAAATATATCTGTGTGTATTTCATGACTTCATTGTATCGTGTATAACACTCAAAAATTTAAGGTTATATGTGTGTGTGCTGTGAAAAAAGTCCCTTGTTAAGCATTTCATGCTCTAGAATGTGATAACATTAAAATATAATCTCAACAACAAGAATGACTTTCATTTCCCACTGTTTAAATCAGCTCACAACTTCTGTCACTGAGCTAAAGAGCTGAAGAGCTCAGAATTGCTGCTATGGCAACAGTGCAAAGCTCGGGTGGGCTTTAGATTCAGTGATGAGCTCTCAGCTTTTAACATAGAACTGGATGGAATAAATGGAGATTCATACATTAGATACAGAATCAGAATCCTCCGACCCTTTATAATTTAGACGGTGTGCACTTGTTTTATCCTTGTGGTCATTTGGTTTGAATGCAAACTTTTACAGTTTCTCTCTCTCCACACACACACACACACACGCACGCACACACGCACACACGCACACACACACACACACACACACACACATGCAGTATTGCTGCCTGCTAAACATCAATGTCAAACCTGATATGTGTATACTTCAGTCAAATCACACAGTTGGACCACTGTGTATGACCTTGTGTAACTCCCTCTTCCCCTAAGGTACACACACTTGCATGCATACAGTATGTAAGTGTCTGTGCTGTGAGCAACTGTACAAACATGCAAACACACATATCATGCATTATTTAGCACATAGACTGTATAGCTGGAGAGAACCTCCAGGTCATAAAAAGAGAAGCTAATGTGTAAGTGTTTTAAACCTGAATTCTTCTCCATGTTTTCAGAAATCTGATAATATAGAGGTATAAGAAAATGACCCTACTGCTCACTTGAGCTATATATATAAGCAGGGTATGCATGGCTAGATTGCTGTAGCAAAGTTGAAGCCATATGTGCATGCAGTGCCAAGGTTGGCCAAACTATATGGTGATGCATGGGGTACAGATATGTTACATCAACTTTAGGCCCTCATTTAGCAATCAGATGCAAATGTCATGTCAATGTCAAACACTGGTGCTGCTATTAGTATCCTAATCTCAATGCTTCCAAAACATTTGTAGGACCAATACACTTCTAGCTTGCTTTCTAATATTTGCAAGGTGGTCATAGGAGCTAGCGGTGTGCAATACTGTAAATTTTGGTAATAACCTGATACTAAGTAATTGCCAATACTAATACCACTCCTGATACTTATATATGGGAGAGCATTATGTCACGAATCATAATCAATTTGAAAATTCTGAACACATTTTAATTCAATTCAATTTTATTTATAAAGCAATAAATCACAACAACAGTTGCCTCGAGGCGCTTTATATTGTAAGGTACACCCTACAATAATACACACAAAGAAAAACCCAACAATCATATGATGCCCTATGAGCAAGCACTTTGGTGACAGTGGGAGGGAAAAACTCCCTTTTAACAGGAAGAAATCTCTGGCAGAACCAGGCTCAGGGAGGGGCGGGGCCATCTGCTGTGACTGGTTGGGGTGAGAGAAGGAAGACAGGATGTGGAAGATAATTGGTTAACACAATAAAACACCTTTCAGATTTTCATGTATTTCTGGAGAGTTGGAATCCAAATTGACATGGCAGTCAACAACAACAACAACAAAAAAACATTTTTCATAGTGTGTGTTTGAGGTATATATTTTTTTCATTTCCACAAAAATAATTTGAAACAATTCAGCGGACTACATACTGAACTTGGAGGACAGAAACAAAGTATCGATCTTATTGCACTGGCGTTAATCTGATACCAATATCAGCGTTGGTATTGATACTATCGATATTTGGATTGATCCCCCACCTCTCATAGGAGCATAAACTTGCTGTTTGAACCATAGAACCTGAACAGACTTTGAATAAGTGCAAATGCGGAAATGTGCTGTGATTTAGCTGTGTGAACTGTGGGGCAGCAACACAGTATCGCTTGTTTATTCTGTATCTGAGGTTTCATTCCTAGCGAGACATTGTTAGTCATACCAAAGATGTTGTACGGATGCTGTATTCTTCAGCTGCATGCTGCAGCAGCAGCTAAAATAAAATGCCCGGCTGAGGAGTGTCCAGTACAGTGGGATTTATGTCCAGCTGAAGAAAGTCTCCACAGAGCAGACTAAGCAGCAAGGTGTGCCCACGGGAGAGCTGCTTCATCATTGTATTGATTTGTACGAGGGCTTAACAGACTAGATCGTAGCATGAGGTTTCGTGATTGATTATTGATATCAGGGAGTGTCATCAACCCAAAGCATTAATGAAGCCTCTTCTACTGCCACCGACTCTCTTCCCATGTGAATTGAAAACAAGAGGAGAGCGAGGCCTGACTGCATGGTAGAGTGGGATTGTGTTTTTGTGTGTGTGTGCGTGTGCGTGTAAGGAGCTGAGAGAGAAGCACCTGAATCCTAATCACATTTGTTGTTACAACTGAATGCACACAAGAATATTTAACGACAACTACTGGCTCTAAGGAATAACTTTTCTGCAGATGGGGCAAAACAACTTTGTAACACATTCTCTTATCTTTTCTCTTCTGTGATCTCAGGACAAGTGAGCAAATAACATCTGAAGGATGATCTCTCCTCAGCCTCAACATTATAATCTTAGTTGAATTTGGGCTGCCAATTTGCTTTTGCCAGCTGTGAAACTAATCATGTGATGAAAGCCTGTGTGTGTGTGTGTGTGTGTGTGTGTGTGTGTGTGTGTGTGTGTGTGTGTGTGTGTGTGCACGCGCACTGTGTCTCTGGGTCATGTTAGCGTGTGTCAGGCTGAACAGATCAAATTAAGGATTTTTAATTACGGAAGCAGTAGCAGAAGTAAAGCAATGGAGTATATGTTGCTCTAACTTTTCACTTAGAATGAAGTTAGGAAATTGCAATCCAATCCAAGGCCAGAGATTTTATTTAATCAAATCAAGTTTTGCAGTTCCGCCGTCAGTCCTTCTTTCTCTTGGCGTGCAACTTCAAAACGCTTGAAAATCTTGGCTTTCGTGCCACCTGTGGTTTGACTGCTGACCCTGCTGTCGTGATAAAGAAGTGTACTTCAGTGCTTGCTGTTTCTGGGGTTACAGAAGCATCAGAGCACAATTCTGACCATGTTGGGTGCCGTCGATAGTCTTGAAATTTTCAAGGGCTATGATCCTGCGCTTTGCTTCCTGCTGTAATGTTATTCTGTACAACCTGTCATTTTAAACAAGTGGTGGAGAAAATTCACATGTCAGATGCACAAAAGAGGCATACACAAGTTAATTTCAGATGCATTTTATTTCCCTGTGAACTTGAATTCAGATTCCAGCATTAGGTTATATTCCATTAAAAAATAGGTGGACCAGTAGTGCAGGAGCAGACAGTTATTATCTGTACAAGAAAAAAGAAAAATCTTAATTCCATAAGCAGAGTGGTAAGCAATCACTTTATCCACAAACTCAATCAGTTGCTTCTCTGTCATGAAAAGGGTTTTCCAACAAATCTCATCAGAGTTGTGGGGACGTTGAAGTTATACCAAAAAGAAAAATATTCAGAATCTCCAGAAAGCCTGTCATCTAGGCTCAAAGCAGTACATCTTACCACAGGTGACACACTATAAAACCATCCTTCAATCTCAAGTGCCGTTTCTGCTCATAAATATAGACATCTGAGACCCTGGCCTCACACAAAATTAATTTTAAAGAATTACCTTTGGTCACTACCAAATGTCATGAGGGATAAGCAAATAAGCTCTTAGTTAAAATGTCACAGGGTGGCTGATGGAAAAGTGGAGGTGGTAAACTACGGCCGAACAAATTAAATTTGGACTACAACTTAATAGCCTGCGGATGAATAAATGTGATTCTTTGCCCTTTCTAGTTTACTTATACGTCCACACAAAACAGCCTGCAAAGTAAATTCATACCGCAGAATACTCATCCACTCAGTGTTACATAATGTTTTAAAAGGGAAAAATCTTCACTGCCCTCAAATTGCATAACCATGTATTACAAAGTTAATCTTGAGGCAAAATTTTCTACTTAAAAGGCACTAGAAGATATTCACTTGTTTATTTTAGTCATAAATTATATTAGCTTTAACTGAGCTATAAAATACAGTTTTTGTACAAAATGAGGGCCGTGGATTTTGTTCTCTGTCACTTATAGTTAAATTTCATTTGGAAAAATACTCAACTGCTCAGCAGGCTCTAAAGAGAAGTAATAATTCCAGCAAACAAAACCTGTTCTGTTGTTAGGCTCTTGTTTTAAAAGACAGGTACTTAATCTGTAATGTATATGTAATGCAATGTATGCTTGTGAATAAAATCACATCACCAATGTAATTTTATACACAAACTATTAGGGATGCCCAAGCCAATACTTGGCATCACGTATTCATTCTCGTACCAGCTCATCCGGCTCAGATCCGTTTTGGACGTGTTCATCGTGGATTACTGATGCCATTGTTGTCAGCTGTCTGGAGCTCTGAAAAACAACAGATTGTAAGCTAACATTATGCTAATGTGAGGCGCAAGTGTCATGGCTTCTAGGTCTGCTCAACAAATTCTACATCCAACAACATCCACAGTATTATTATTTTTATGTTTTCCTAAAACATTTGACCGGCCTGTTTAACAAAGTTGGCGTTGCCACTGTAAAATCAGCTTTTTTTCCATTATATAAATGTTTAGCTAACATAATGTAACTAAACTTAACAGGCTACTTAACCACCCTAACTTTTTTTTGCCCTATCAACATTTTAAGATTTTGTTAACATTTTAAATAAAATCTCCATGCTACCGCCAACTTTTTTAGTAAAAAGCTGTAGGAGTGCAGGAGCTGTAGCTGTATCACAGGTGCTTTCATACTTTTCAGAATTTTAATAGGGCAGTTTGCCCTCTACCATACACTACAAAGTTTTTCTGTGACGAAAAACACCACATGGAAAAAGAAGTTAAGGGGGTGATTTAAACGAATGTATCTGCAAATGCAGAGTCACATTAAGTTGTAAGAAATATCGCCCTCTGTGTTCCTTCATCTGATGATCGACCAGAAAAGCTCTGTACACAATTTAATTTCAAAGCTCGCAGAAGTCTTGGCATCAACTTGCACGTCCGTGCACTTAGACACGTGTTACAGGTGTCAGGTACGTGGACATGAGACAACTATAATGAGACAGAATTATTTTAATACTAATCTCTTAAGAATAATATTCATTTAATGCAACGGTCAGGAAATTAGATAAAAATTACTTTGACTGGCGAGCTATAACTGCTCACTTTGACTTTTATCACTGATCTCCGACATCATGGTCCAGCGCCACAACCCTACTGCATGTTGCTAGCTAGCTAGTCACAGCACCCACTGATCAATAGAGTCCCGCTTTAGTATGTAACATCAAGCTTCTAAGTCTTCCAACATCAGAATGGTGAAAATGACTGAGAAACTGAGCATGCTCTGATGTCAGTCTAATTGTCAATTGTTGGGTTGTATTCGATAAAACGAGGTAATAAGGATATGGGAAATCTATTTTTTCTGGCTCTACAGTATGCTGCACACATTATAGTTTTTTTAGACTCACAGCTGGAAACTCCTGTTCTGAATCATCCTGCATAGATGTTTGTCTTTCCTGACACTCTTACTTTTAAGTCTTTACATTTACTTTCTCCTTTGCAATAAATGTCTGAGCAAAACTGCTTTTTAAATGTCAGTTTCCATTTGTCCTTGCTTGGTGTTACCTGAGCAATGCTAATTCTTCAAAAGCACTCTCTCTTCTGCTTCACTGTTTTTTGTCTTTGATTTTTGAGTTATGGTATAATGAGCTTCATTAGGAAATGTATTATTATTATTTTTATGTGTTCCTCATTAAAAATGGCTAAAACAAACATTTTTGAAGCTATTTAACACTTGTTCATTGACTCATCACTATTGATCTAATGACAAGTCTAGGTTTCCTTAGTTGTGTGACTCTACATTTGCAAAAGGAATATCAATGTCTTGCAATCAATTCTCCCCCAAGGATAGAACATCTACATTTAAACCCACTGGCATAATATACACAATAACGTCGTCTTTCTCTTTGACATACATTAATATGCTGCTATCAACAAAATTTAATTATTGTGTCATTTTTTAAAATTTAATACACAATTTTCATAGTAATGTAACAGTAATTAAATAAAGAATTCTGTATCCCTGTGCTGACAGTTTCTCCATTAATAAAATGTCAAAATCAGGTTATCTAATGCATATGAAAAGTCGGCAAGGCTGCATCCTGGCTCGCTGGCTCAAAGCTCATCTCAGGTGGTAATTTGCCACCTATTTTCCATATAAAAGAGACAGATTCCAGTTAATTCATCCACCTGGAAAGCCAGGAGTGTCTACCTCTGATACAGTAATTTGCCACTGTACCTTGAACTACTTTTCATTTTGTGTTCTGGTGTGGTTTCTGACTGTATATCTTCATTTCAGCTTTAACCTCCCATCCACACTTGGAAACTCAAACACTCATGCTCACTTATTTTCATGTAGCCCCCCCCCAGGGGACAGGAAGTGCTGCCAGAGAAAGAGTTGTATGTTTATGTGTGCACCTTTCTTTCTGTTCAGCTGTGCACCGAAGACTGCACCCTTTAAGTCTCTTGGGATTGAGTCAGGCATCATTCACAACACACTAACTAAACCTCAACTTTCTTGCACCACCCTACAAATGCAGAGGGATACGCGTTCACACACACACACACACACACACACACACACACACACACACACACACACACACACTGACAAGCTTGTACTGAATCAAAGTTTGCAGATGTACAAATGAAAAAGAGAGAATGAAGTCTGTGGGAATATAGACTCGTGGTTCAAATGTGATGATGGGCAAAATTACAATAGCAGAAAATTTTATAGGATTACAATATTAGACAGACGAAGCATTAAATTAATGCTAGTCAACTGAAATGTTGAAGGAGAGATGGAGGAAGTCGAAGGAGGCTTGTCTCACATTTCTATTCGGTCTGTATTACCATACCACAAGAAATATTATGAATGTGAAATTATATCATGAGAGAAAGTTGCCACTCTCTTGCAATTGTTTTTATGCATGAGAGAGTGTCTGTTACTCGACATGTGTAAAGCCAGATTAGACTCAGGAATACAAATTTGCCTTTCCATTTCTCAAACATGCCTGCTTTCAATGAATATATCTAACTATGAATAAATATTCCAGTATGGCCATCGGCTTAGTCCTTTTCGTCGGTCACGTTTGTACTATAAGTGTTCCACGTGCACCGAAATCTCACCATTATCCAGTGTTCGTAATTGGTTGCATCATTTGTCTCTTGCCTTCTATCTCTCTGTGTAGTAATACTTACCATGTAGTAACAGCAACAATGACAATGAGAAAATAGAAAAGCAGTGGTGGTGTGCAGTGGCTTTTACAGAAAGGCAAGCACAGATGATGACCAACCCCACTGCAAATCAAACACCCATTGCTCACCAGGGAGTTAGCCAGTGTTTACAGAAAAGCTGGTATTTTTGATTCAAATTAAAAGACACTGGAGCAATCTGCCAGTGACCAAAGCAACCATAAGGAGCTCTTTGTCAGTGATTTCACTTGTAGACAGCCAAGAACCGCTAATAACCCATCACTAACGCCAGTAGGGAATACGCGTTTTTCCTTATCGGAGATTGTGGGGGTCACTTACTGGTCTCTCTGCCTGTGTGACTGAGGCCTTAATGTTTACTGTGGAAGCAGTGCTTGTCCCGTCACATAAGGGGAAAGAAATTAAATAAAAGCAACGTGTATCAGTGGGATAGTAGGCATCAAGGTTTTCATGCCAGACAATCTGCTGGGATGGCAGCAGCTCTTTCATCTTGATCGAAAGGAGCATTTCATGGTGTCGCTGACTTCCATTCCTGAGATGTTCTTTTGCAACAGACAAGTTCTTCCAAGAAAAAAGACCTTTATTCCAGAGAAGTCAAACCACTAAGCCAGCCCAATCTGAGACTGATGTAATTTGTATACAGTCTCACATCATCAAGTAAAAATTCTTTAATCTTGGCAGCTATTTATCTGTTATGACACTTATACCGCAACAGTTCCCATATCCTCAGAGAGAACATGTTCTTGGCATCAAGACAGCAACACTTGCTTTCATTGACTCTATATAAGGATTGTTTCTAAGTCAACAAACATGAGTTGTGGGTCCAAGCGAGTTGACAGATAATCTGCTTCTTTCCCATCGAGAAGAGAGTCTAAATGTAAACATACAAGAAAATCAAATTATGAGCAATCCTGTCACTCTGTGAAAAAACTTTCACAAAATAAAAATAAAACCTCAACACTCCTTAACTGTATTGTGTTTCCTCCAGTGTAGTTTCCCACCTCTCACTATACAGTGAGTTGAGCATGTCTGTGTCAGAGGGAGGATAAGGCACTCTTAATATTGTAAGTTGTGTCTCATTACAAAATTACTATGGTGGAATGAACTTGCTTGCATAGTTTTGTATTTGTAAAACAGTTTAGTGAATCTGTGAAACTCATTCACATTTGACCAGCTCCTCCAAGATACAATAACACTGTATTGTGACTTTATTGTAAGATCCATACAGCAGTAATTTTCTCCAAGGATTTGTCAGTCCATAATAACTTTTTCCAGTCTTGAGTCGTCCAGTGGCGGTGTTTCATGGCACAGGCAAGCCTCTTTGTCTTATTCTGACATCTTCACAATGGTTTTCTTGCTGCAACTTGTCCTGTCAAACTTGCACCTCAAAGTCTATTCTTCACAGTTGAAACTGAGACTTGCTTACTATGACCACTATTTAAGCTGTATTTGAAACTGTTGACCTGTGAGCCGCCTATCATGCAAGCTGTTAACCCTCCGAAATTTGTCCTCTGATTCAGTTGTGGCTTTGTGTCTACCAGACCTCTTCCTGAGTTTGCCCACAGAGTGCCTTTTGATGGTGAAGGAAACTGTACTTTTTAAGTGGTATGATCGGTATGGTCTGTCTCTCTTCCATTGTTAATTGCCTTTTTCTCACCATTTTTGTAGCAACACGCTACTTTCTACAGTACAGTACTGTTCAACTGATGCTCATGAGGGTATGGTACCACAGTGTGTCCAACACTGCTTTTATGCAGACAGAAGGGGTTGTAAGTAATCCAGAAAAATTGGAACATACAGGGAGTGCAGAATTATTAGGCAAATGAGTATTTTGTCCACTTCATCCTCTTCATGCATGTTGTCTTACTCCAAGCTGTATAGGCTCGAAAGCCTACTACCAATTAAGCATATTAGGTGATGTGCATCTCTGTAATGAGAAGGGGTGTGGTCTAATGACATCAACACCCTATATCAGGTGTGCATAATTATTAGGCAATGTCCTTTCCTTTGGCAAAATGGGTCAAAAGAAGGACTTGACAGGCTCAGAAAAGTCAAAAATAGTGAGATATCTTGCAGAGGGATGCAGCAGTCTCAAAATTGCAAAGCTTCTGAAGCGTGATCATCGAACAATCAAGCGTTTCATTCAAAATAGTCAACAGGGTCGCAAGAAGCGTGTGGAAAAACCAAGGCGCAAAATAACTGCCCATGAACTGAGAAAAGTCAAGCGTGCAGCTGCCAAGATGCCACTTGCCACCAGTTTGGCCATATTTCAGAGCTGCAACATCACTGGAGTGCCCAAAAGCACAAGGTGTGCAATACTCAGAGACATGGCCAAGGTAAGAAAGGCTGAAAGACGACCACCACTGAACAAGACACACAAGCTGAAACGTCAAGACTGGGCCAAGAAATATCTCAAGACTGGTTTTTCTAAGGTTTTATGGACTGATGAAATGAGAGTGAGTCTTGATGGGCCAGATGGATGGGCCCATGGCTGGATTGGTAAAGGGCAGAGAGCTCCAGTCCGACTCAGACGCCAGCAAGGTGGAGGTGGAGTACTGGTTTGGGCTGGTATCATCAAAGATGAGCTTGTGGGGCCTTTTCGGGTTGAGGATGGAGTCAAGCTCAACGCCCAGTCCTACTGCCAGTTTCTGGAAGACACCTTCTTCAAGCAGTGGTACAGGAAGAAGTCTGCATCCTTCAAGAAAAACATGATTTTCATGCAGGACAATGCTCCATCACACGCGTCCAAGTACTCCACAGCGTGGCTGGCAAGAAAGGGTATAAAAGAAGAAAAACTAATGACATGGCCTCCTTGTTCACCTGATCTGAACCCCATTGAGAACCTGTGGTCCATCATCAAATGTGAGATTTACAAGGAGGGAAAACAGTACACCTCTCTGAACAGTGTCTGGGAGGCTGTGGTTGCTGCTGCACGCAATGTTGATGGTGAACAGATCAAAACACTGACAGGATCCATGGATGGCAGGCTTTTGAGTGTCCTTGCAAAGAAAGGTGGCTATATTGGTCGCTGATTTGTTTTTGTTTTGTTTTTGAATGTCAGAAATGTATATTTGTGAATGTGGAGATGTTATATTGGTTTCACTGGTAAAAATAAATAATTGAAATGGGTATATATTTGTTTTTTGTTAAGTTGCCTAATAATTATGCACAGTAATAGTCACCTGCACACACAGATATCCCCTTAAAATAGCTAAAACTAAAAACAAACTAAAAACTACTTCCAAAAAGATTCAGCTTTGATATTAATGAGTTTTTGGGTTCATTGAGAACATGGTTGTTGTTCAATAATAAAATTATTCCTCAAAAATACAACTTGCCTAATAATTCTGCACTCCCTGTAGGAATTAGTAGCACAGCTTTCAAGGCTTGATCAACCTTCATTGCTGCAGAACAGCTTTAAATTGTTAACCCATTTTGTGTCCCCTAAAAAAAGGCTTTTTTGTATAATTCTGAAATGTAGCTACATTATTTTTCAGTTTTGGGTAACCTTACATTTTTTAACCTTTGGAAATTCACCACTCACCTTTGTACTATTTCAGGCTATTCATTGGACTTGAATTACTTGAACTGCAATAACTAACTGGAAAACTTCGGCTGTTCTGAAACTTTTGACCAATAGTCTATATCTGTATGTTTGTTCCTGCACTCCTCCTAGATGAGTGGTTCAATCTTCATGAAACTGGTAACATGTACATAGTAACTGACTAATATTTTTACTCTGACTAAAAATTATCTCTTTCTGTGTATTTGTAGTGTATCTAGAAATTGTGTGACTCAGGACAGCCCATAAACATATGCCATTTTGATGCATGTAAATGCAACGTATTGCACACTCATATACACATTACATTATGTTTTAATGGTCACCAGACACTTTTAGAATTGGCAAGTTTTTTTTTTTTCCCTATTTGGTGCATCTTTACCATACAAACGCCATTAACTGGGGGGCGAAGGTTGGCCATAAAGATGGCAAAAAGGGGGTACTCTTTCTGGATATTTACATGCCATGTCCCAAGAACCACGATTTACACAAAAGGCATAAAATTAGTCACTGTGGATGATGGTTGTGGCTGTTTCTTTCTTTAAAGGTAAAATATTGCCTTACCTTTTCAGTCATATCAATGGTTACAATTAAAAGCCCCTGTTATTGATAATTATGTGAGTTATTATGTATCTGACTGGTAGCAAAATGTTGAAAGTTGTCCCTTTTCTTTTAGTGATTGTCTAAGTCTTTAGTGACTGTGTAGTTTTAAACAATGCTCAAATCATATTTAGTAGTGATTAAATTATTTAGACTTATGATTTATAGGTAGTTCAATGTTAACAAATGACAGAAAAGATGTATCAGTATGAACAGCTGACAGTTATATGAGCTGCACCACATACACCAGCGGTCCCCAACCCCCGGGCCTCAGACCGGTACCGGTCCGTGAGTTGTTTGGTACCGGGCTGCGAGAGTTGAGCCTCAGGTGTGAAATGTATGGTTTTCAGGGTTTTTATTGGTTTTCAGCGTTATTTTGTTATCGTTTTTATCGTTTTTATTGTTAACTTGGTTTTCCTGGGTCTTTTCACGTGTGTTATGAGTAAATCTTCTTTTTTTCGGTACCGGTACTAGTTTTATTTTGTTGTATTTATCCGCGACACCTTAAAGGCTGGTCCGTGAAAATATTGTCGAGCATAAACCGGTCCGTGGCGCAAAAAAGGTTGGGGACCGCTGACATACACGATGGGGCCATTGCCATTCCATCTTTACTTGTAAGTTAGATGTGCCACTTGCATTTGTAATGTTTCCACACTGTTAGTAACGAAATATATTTTCTTTAAAACTCTCAAATATAACCCCATATGGAAAAGATATATATAAATCTTATAAAGTTTTTATCTGTCTTGTATGAAACTTGTATGAAAAGCATACAAGAGTGAAAACACATATAAGATCCCTTGAAAAATTATATAATGAAACTTGTATGTTTTGTATACTTACTAAAAAAAAATATGAAAGTAATGAGAAAGTGGCCACTTTCATGAGTAAATCATGTAAGCCTTATATGATTTATATATGATTTACTCATGAAAGTGGCCACTTTCAAGAGTAAATCATATATGTTATTACTATTTCTTTTCCATATGGGACTGGACCAAGTGAATAATGTTAAATGCAGAAGAATAGCCATTAACCTAAAACTACATGTGATTTAAATGAGGCAAATTTAACCAAAGCTAAGTCAAATAAGTCAATAACCAATTCTAACATTAGGCCTACGGCCTTCACAACTGGTACAGTACTGACTACTACTACAGACTTCAGATCCTGAGAGATTGTGGGTCCCAGAAACCAGAAGGTTTCAACAGAAGACACAGTGCTGTTGATGTAGATGAGAGGAAGTCCTCTGTCATCAATACAGTTTT
This sequence comes from Aulonocara stuartgranti, assembly GCF_965226115.1. NCBI lineage: Eukaryota > Metazoa > Chordata > Actinopteri > Cichliformes > Cichlidae > Aulonocara > Aulonocara stuartgranti. The sequence goes on along the minus strand of NC_138951.1, from coordinate 5,528,206 downwards.
AAGTATATTCAGCTCTTGGTTATTCTGACTGCACCACAGGACCAGCTGTCTGCATGTCTATATGCAGAGTCATCCCCGTCCTTGGTGAATTAATGAATTCATTCTTCCCGACATAGATTCAACAAAGTGCTGGAAACATTTCTCAGATATTTTGGTCCATATTGGCATGAGACAGTAGCTGTAGATTTGTCAGCTGCTGATCCATGACGTGAATCTTTCATTCCACCACATCCAAAAAATGCTCCAGTGGACTGAGATCAGGTGACTGAAGTTATTTGAGTTGCTGTTGCCTTCTTATCAGCTCGAAGCAGTCTGGTTATTCTACTCTAACCTCATGCATCAACAAGGCGTTTTCATCCTGATAACTGCTGCTCATGGGGTATTTTCTCTTTTGTAGACCATTTTCTGTAAAGTCTAAAGATGTTTGTGTGGAAAATATTTGTGTGGCATATCCCAGCAGATCAGCAGTAATTTGGCAGATAATATATTTGTGTTAAAGAGCAGGTATACTTTAAAAAGGTGGCTGTTGAGTGTATTTTGTTTAAGAGAATAATTTTATTTTAAGCATTTTATTTTCAGTTATTAATTTGTCCAATTACTTTTGAGCCCCTAAAATTAAGGGATTATGTTAAAAAGTTATTTAGCTATTAGCAATGTCTCACAGACAAAGTAGCCATTCATTTGACCAGAATCGTTGAATCTCTCTCCCTCCATCAATTCTATTACTGCGTTAGTTTCACCTTCTTCGTCTCTTCCTCACTTCTCCACAGCTGGTGCTGGCAGCAGCAGCCTCGTGTGAATGTGAGGTTACTTGTTGTTGCTGGTTCATTTTATGGTTCATGGTATATTAGCAGCCCTGACAGCTAAAATGACAGTTAATTTGACACATTTTGCTTGACCTATTTTTTGTTTAGTTTCTTTTTCTTTTTGTTTTCACATGAGATACTTTTTCTTCACCACTTCTACCACTCTAAACATTTTCTACAAACTGCATGAGTGCACAGCGAAGGTAGAGGAGGGGCCTGTTGCATTAAGAGATTTGATTGGGTAATCTAGTGTCGGTAATGAAAATGAATGAATGGGCTGCTGTCAGTGCTTGTACAGCCGTTGCACAGCGACCCTTCACGCTGACCCATCGGCCCAAAAATGCGTCACCCCACCCGGAAAGCCTGGCATGCAAGATTACCAGTCCAGCCCTGCCACTCTGTAATTAGCAAACATTTGTTGTAAAAGCAGTCATTAATGGAATGACTCATTGCACAATAACAGCTCATTCACAACGTTTTAACTGGAAGTTTGGCAAGAATGTTAACAACTCACTTCATTTCATAAATTAACAACTTGCATGATCTTCCAACAATCATGCTCATATCCTCAAAGATCAAAATAGACCTGTATATTTCAATCCATTATAGCAATACTGGATCAGAAATAATATAACCTTACGCCGCCTCTCATTATTATTTATCTTTTATTTTAGTAGGGATAAGGTAGTGTTGTAAAAATATTTACAATGAGTGGAAAACAAGGAACAGAGAAGGAGGAGGAAGAATAGTATTTTAAGGGGTATTTCTTCATAACAGGAATCTTAACTACAGCCTTAATGAGAGACTTGTGTACTACTTCATACTAAATCAACAACTAAAAACTCGAAGCTACTTTAGACTCACAGAAAGCATCACTGTGTATTATGTTGTCATTAAAATGTGAATCTAGTCACAGTTCAGGCAAACTGTGCAGGCTCTACACAACACGCCCTATTATTTTTCAAGTAAATCTACTACAAATGCTCCAGTGGGCACCAACAGCATCTATATATTGGAGAGGACCAGTTCACTGACTCACATTAGTGAAGGCGATGCCTAGCAGGTGATTAGCTCATTATGTCCGCACACCTATTAAACAAGCATCCACCTTTCCAATTTTAAGCCTTACCAGAAACTAAATGGAATGTCTTATACAAATCAAATCAAATAACCTACTATACACTCGTGTATGGAGTCTTATAACTAAGTTAAAAAAAAATAAAGAAAAAAGAAAAGTAAGTACTAACTACTACAGAAGTAACAGTTTGTTAGTACCAGTCAGTAAACACAGCTTTCAGTTGGGCATTTTAACATGGGAGTCATTGGGGAGTGCCTGAGTCTTTGGAGCCAACCTCAAATGGCCACTAGAGGAACTGCAGTTTTGGGAATCCTTCATTTCTCAGTCTGGTTCTGTTGGTGGCTTGAATGTGGTATACCAAGATTGTACCAAAAAGAGCCTTAATTCATATCAGCTATTTTCTCATTTCTGATTTTTTTCCTGTGGTCCTCCAATCACTAGTGAGATGACAGTTTTGGGTGTAACATATTTTTATTGCACGTGATGGTAATGTCACATTCTGTACCCAAGACTAAACACAACAGCTGATATGACATTGTGAAGATGTAAAGACACACAAACACACAAACCTCTGAGGGAAAAGGGAAGCATGATGTTTTAGTAGTGATGAACACTTAGGCTTGATAGTGTTAGGGTACCTGTGTCGCTGACCCAGTGTTTTCATTTTTGTACCTTTATTTGTGTTCTCATCTTGGTTTATTACTGTGAAGGTTTTTGGTTTCTGTTTTTCATTTCTATTTTCCCCGGTTCTTCTTCTTCTTCTTCTTATGTTCGGGTTTCCATACTCCCTCTGTTATGTCACTTCTCTCTTCCCTCTGTCGAGTATCTGCTTGGGAGTCTGTCTGTAGTCCAGTCTGTGTTTCCTGTTTTACTTTGAAAGTCCGTGTCCTATGTTAATGTGTCTGGTTTTGCTTCCCTTGTCTCATTAGCCCTGATTTGTCCCAGCTGTGTTTCCCTCCTGTCTCCCATTCCCTGATTGCTCCCTCTGTGTACTTAAGCCCTGTGTTTTCTTTTGTCTGTGTTGTGATCTCTATCATCCCATGCTGTGTGTTCTGTCTGCCTTCCTGTGTAAATTTATTTTTGCATTTTCAGTTTTGTTTTGTTTTTTGAGTCTGCATTAAAGCTGTTTCTGAGTGCACTTTTGCCTCTGAGTATCTGCACTTTGGGTCCTACCCTGCCTACACACAACCTACACTTGATAGATAGTGGTTAAGCCTTCATGTCACCTATACCCATTCGTGCTGGGAGTGGTTAAGTAATGTGCAATGTAAGCAATCACATTATGACCCCAGTGTTGCTATGTGTTAGACCAAAGTCAGACAAATGGCAGTCAAAAATATGTTTGGGTCCTGGTGTACTGTAGCTCAAGGCATTGAGCAAGTGACCTGGGGTCAAATCTGCCCTGAGGCAGTTTACATTAGGTCTTCCCAAATGGTAAACTGCTCTCCTCAACTTACCTGTCTCTCAAAGGCAAAAAATCCACCTTCCAAAAATGATATCTTGTTTAAAATTTTAAATGCCCCCCCCCCCCCCCTTAAATTTTAGCATTGTTTTTAAGTTGTTCACAGTTGCTCTACTTTGAATGTGCCTTGAGGAAATTTCCATAAAATGCTGCCTTGGAGTTGTAGTAAAGTGGAGCTCAAGGTGGCATCTTGGAATAAGTAAAACTCTCACATCATAGATAAAGCATATACCCTTTTCTAATATTTACCCCCAGAACAAACAAGCGTCTTGTAAAGGGACACAGCAATAAACTGAACTATTCTGCTCAATGTTAATTTCATCACTTATTGTTGCAGGTCTTGACAAAAGACCCAGTTTGTCATATGGCTCCTTGGGGAAAATTCATTGCCTACCCCTGTATTAAATTTTTATTTATTTTTTTGTAGTAGAAACACTTAACGACACCCCTCTGTAAATGTTGTAAAGTTCAAGTATGTTATGATATGCAGTACTGAACATGTTCACCTGCCTCTTCAGTGAATTTCCAAACCCTTGGATGGACTCTTAACTCTGGTAACAATGATCTCTCTCCACGTTCTGTCCTGTGGTCTTAGTGCGCTTGGCTTGAGGGCACACAAATCAGTTTTCCACATGCTGGATATTCTGTTTAGAGTGGTGTTTCAGAATAGAAGATGGTGCGGTTTGAATACAACTGTTCTCAAAACAAATGATTCACACTAGAGGCATCTAATCACTCTGGCCCACCAGCTTACAGGTTAATTGTTAGCTAGTCAGCAGCATATGAATCAGGGACTTGTCTTTGAATTCATTGTACTCTCTGGCAGATTATAAGTTAATTTAAATAAATAAATAATGCTTTATGTACACATGGATTCAAGTTTTAACACTGACTCCCATTGTTTTTCTGACAGCAAAAATGAGTCGGGACTCTTATGGGTTAATACACATGTCGCCAACGAAGAAAATGTTGTATATTTATTTATAATTATCTAAATTAGGTATATGTGAAGCTTATGCGCAAATTCAAATAGCAGGATCTGTAATCATTCACCTGCCTGCTTCCCTGGGTGTTCCGCTGCTAGTCTGGCTGATTTGGATATAAAGCACAATCACTCTGGGTGGTTTAAATCTGTGCTCTCAGAGCTCTATCCAAACCTCAGCCTTCATCGTCACCACCAGAGTTCTCATCAACCAATGTATCACAGCTGTCTAATTACTGGATACATTGATTCATTTCTCTGTCTTAATAAATCTTGTTCTGCTCTTTCAAATGATCTCTTCTTACTGAAATAAATAGACCTCTTCTAGATGGTGATTAATCCTAAATGCATTGTATTTAAACATTGTGTCAGCTGGTTTTTCTTTAGCACAGCACTAGTCTTTATAACCAATAAGCACCAGGAGGAGTCAGTCAAATGCTCCTGATACCTGGAGAATAATATATCATGAAGTGCTCCTTTGTGAGGAGATCAAGTATACAAAATAATTGCTTGAGGAGCCAGTGTGATGTCAGTATTATCCCACTGTGATAAATGCAGCAAATACACCATAAGAAGCAAGACTGACCCTTAATCATTTGCCTTCATCAAACAATTTAATCCGCTGTGAAATTTTCTGCTTAAAATAAAAAAATAAAATTCATGTGGCCAGGAGAGTTCGTACTCCACCAGACAACTGTTGCATGCTTGACTCACCCTAAAAGATGATAAATTAGATTTCTAACGAACTCTTGACTGTGTAAGCGTCTCCAGAGCTCTACTGAAAGCAAAACACCGAGATCGTCTTCACTGAGCAGCTTTTAAAAAATCTTTCTCAAGGAGACAAAAGTGGCAGCAGCCTTGCAGCCCAATTGACTCCACAAATCCAAAAAGGCTTTGCAAGCCAAGATCATCCCCAGTGGCACAGACTACGGTGCCATGAATCAAGTATTTGAAAGTGCCTTTGTCTCAAGTACTTTAATACCATTGAAAAGCAGCTGAAATATCAAATTAAAACCATAACGCCTGATGTTCTATGCATGGATAAGAGCCCACAGTATTTTTTTTTTCTACTGTCAGATCTTGTGCCAAATACCTTTTCAGCATAAAGTACCTTCTGTGTCTGTGATGTATTTGTTTGGTTTAGCTTCCGAAGCTAAGGATGTGAATGGGTCTTCCATATTTTGAAAGGATTATTCAATTTTGTTTTCCCTTGAACTGTAGTTGGAAAATAAAAATACCATGAAGCTGCATCTTCATGATATTTAATAAAAAAATAAAATAAAGAAAAACACTTCCTCCGTATAAGAGACCAAATTATTTACAGTAGGCTGGCTTGATGCCCCTGACTTCAATTGTGCAACAGCAAAGGAGACCATATCCCACAGTGCTTCCCTTTGACTTCAGATGAAAAACATTTCATCAGTTAAGGCTGTCTCTTCTACATCAGTTGCCTTTGCTCAGTTTGACATCAGTTTAGCTGTCAAGACGCCCAGTATGCTTGGTGTTTAAATAGTTCTTACATCCCGTACCAAACACCCTACTGTATAATGCATATCAGGGAACATTATTTTACAGCCAATAAACCAGTTAAGTTTAATAACAAAACCCATTCACTATCTAAAACAACTATTTCATCATCATTATACTGTCATTAGCAGATATTTAGCAAGGCGTTGACATCCTTGACACATGGAAATTCAAACAGCATGTTGCTCGACTGCTGCTGGGTATGTTGCAGCACCAGGGAAATGTCAGTGCTATCCTGTTGTTGACTGTGTCTTCATCAGCTCACACTTTGAGATTGAGAGAGAGAAAATTAAAAGCACGTTTTTCTCTAACTGGAGGCCTGTTTTTGATGCAAAGCTCTGATATTCATTTTCTCTTTCTATGTGTAAATACTGAAAGTCACAGGACAGGTGTTGCCTTTAACTTTTATGAATGGTGAGTTTGTCAGACTAAAACAAGAGCCTGGCATATTCTCAAAGAAAATTCATCACCACATCACCACAAGGGGAAATGACATCACTGGTTTAGCTAAGGCCAACCTATCGAAGCAAGCAATTGATATTCATGTGATGGTCCGGCAAATTAATGCCTCCCCTTTGTACCTAAGGCACATCATAAGTGATTGTTTTTACCCTGATGATCTGCCTATTTGACTTCAAAGGGTACCATGAAGAAAGTTGAAAGTTCCTATAATTCTGCAGCAGCAGATATCATTAGAATCCACATTTCTGATGGGAATGTAAAATAAATGCTAAAATCATACTTGCCTCTGTGCAAGTGAGGTCTTGCTCAGAAAATACAGGGCATCTCCATGGGATTTTAAACCATACACATGTGTTTTTCTGTGTGTGCATCTCTGTCTATTTGTAGTAGCATGAGAGTAAAAACATTTTAAGTCAGATCCAATGCATAACTAAGTAAAATACACCCGGTTTCTAACCACAGCAGTTGTATCAGACTTTAAATCTGAAAGATTTAGTGTTAGCTTCTGTTATTTCAGACATGTGTCTTTACATCAGGGATGGAAATCTATGCTACATAAATTATTTAATACATAAACCACATCTTGTTCAAGAAGCAACTGCATTGGCTGAATCTTTTCTGCAAATCTGAGTCTCTTGAGCACACATTTTATAGATTTAATGATATTATGTAGCATAGGTGATAAAATCCACTGATCCACTAGAATAGTATTCTATATTGCTCTGTACAGTATTCCACTATTGTTTGTTTTTTTTTCCCCTGGTGTGCTGACACCTCTCTTAATGGCATGCTGTCTTCTTTTGATGCATAATTACTACAGCGGCTGTCAAGCTCTGCAGGTAGATTTAGTCATTTGATTCTTTTTCTTTTAACATATATATTCAATCAACCAAACACATGACTGCAATTAAATGCATTTAGACATGTAGGCGTGGTCAAGATGACCTGCTGTTGACGGTTGATGCCAGACAGGCTTATTTGCGAATTTTAGAATCTGCTGATCTACTGGGATTTTCCCGTGCAACCATCTGCAGAGTTCACAAAAAATGATCAGAAAAAGAGAAAATATCCACTGAGCAGTAGATCTCTGGGGAAAATGCATTGTTGATGCCAGACGTCATAGGAGAAGGGCTGGACTGCTTCAAGCTAGAAGGAAGGCAATATGAACTCAAATAACCACTTGTTACAGGCAAGGTATGCAGAAGAGCATCGCTGAATGCATAACGCATCGGACCATGAGGCACATGAGCTTCAGGAGCAGGAGAGTACATCACATGCCACTTCTGTCATTCAAGAACTGGAAGCTTCAAATCACAGTGGATCACCAAAGTTGTACAGCAGAATTAGCAAACGATTTCTTGGTCTGATGAGTCTCAATTTCGTTGCAACATTTGAGTGGTAGGAAAATTGGCACAAACGGCGTGAAAGCATGGATCCATCCTATCTTGTATCCAGTGTTGGCCAAGTTACTTAAAAAAAAGTAAACAGTAACTAATTACTGATTACTTCTCCAAAATTTAATCCCGTTACTTTACTGATTACTTATGTTCAAAAGTAATTAGTTACTTAGCTACTTTTTAAAAAAATGATTTACAACCTGAATAGGGTTGAAGCAATAGATCTTTCAGCCCAATTCTATTTTTTCTGCATAATCCATCATATAAAATGCAATCAAATGAAAAAGTCTCATTTTGAAACTAGTTTTATTTGTTTTAATCTTTTAACTTTACACATGAAGCAAACATTAAATTATATGCAACATTCTCTGACTGGAAGAAATTTAACATTTAAACCCATTTTCTGCACATTCCAGCACATAAAATAAAATATTTTTTTTGTGTTTACACTCACTCTTTCAAATAAATGCACGTAAAACACAGCAGAAAATAAATAAAATCAAAGACTCAGCAGTCCTGTTGCTCTATTTTCACCTGTATAGCAGGAGTGGGGCAGGCGGAGGTTTGCCCTGGTGCAGGTGTGTCGTAGCGGTCAGTGGAAGGATCTGGCAGTTTCACATTCCCATGGCAGAGTACTGTCAGTGCTTGCTCGGAAGTTTAGGGGTTTTTTTTTTCCACTTGTAACCCATGTGAAATACAGGGCTGCAAAATCCCTTTTTGTAATCTAAGGCTATAGCCTGTTATTGTCACAAGGGGGCGCTGTGATGCAGTCTTGTGTTCTGACGACCTTGCGTCTAGTGCGCATGAAGTATTACCTCTCTCTTCCTGTGAGATCTTCCCTCTGATGGCGGTCAAGTACGTGTCGGAGCGCATGGAAAAAGTATCTTGGTATGCAATACTGCAACCCGGTTAATGAGACCAGATTGTTTTACGTATAAATGCTAATAAGGTACTCTTTTATTAGGCCCCGAACTCTGACCACAAAGGGAATAACGTCTGTCAAGTTATTTGTGTCTGAAAATCCCGGTGAGTCACGTGCTTTCGTTAGCTACCTGTTAAGTTAGATAATGTATTTCACTAGCCGATTCAGCTCAGAAACCTTTGAACAAAAACCAATCGGGAGCTATGAGAATCTGGCGTGTTGTTTCACTTCTCCTGTTGTTCTTTACAGTGTGTTATAAGTGTTGAATGCTTTGAGCTAAACGATGCCGATGCTAGATGCGATGCTAGCTGCTAATAGCTGTTAGCCACCCCACCCCGCTGAAGCCATATTCCGATCGGGGAGGTATTCAAGTAGAAGCAATAGCTCTGTTTATATTAGAATGGTTATGTCTTAATAGATATGAGCATATTTCAAGTTTAATAGTATTTGCACTGAATTAAGTTACATTTTCTTGTAAGCCTTAAGGATGAATGTCACTTTCATTGCTATGACTGTTTACATTACTGTTTAAGCTGCTGATGTTCTTTGTTGTGATATAATTTTGATAAAATTGTTGATACTGGTACAAACAAGTTACTGTAACTCTTGTAACTTGGTAAAGCTAAAGGGAATGCCATTTGTGATTAATACATTTGGAAAAGAAGTTAATGAGCTCGTGTTAAGAACACAAAATGGGAAAAGAAATTGATTGTTCTGCACTGTTTGTGTAGATTGGTTTTTTTGAACTACTAGAAGGATTCTGGAGAACCACTGACGGCGAGAACAGCCCAAATGAGATCCTGGATGATCGTGAAATGGTGTGGCCAGCCATGCGATCGGATTGTGGGATTTGCCTGAGAAACTGATTCAAGCAACCCTGGATTACAGATAAGCCCTATGCACTACTTTTCCTACCCGGATAATAGGGTTTGCACACTGACAATTCCCCTACAGTACACCTGTTTGGGTTTTCAACGACTTTAAAGGACAATTCAGACTGGACAATTCAAACTTCACAACAGGAACACTTTAATCTGTTTCATTCATTCCCAAGAGCTCTGATACTGTTCAGTATAAATCTTCCATTTAAATGTCTTTATTTTGTTTTGTTTTACATGTATTCACCTTTAAAATGCACTATTAGTGTGCAATTTGGGTTATTGTGTTGTATATGTATATAAAGGGTACTGAGGCAATAAAGGTCCCAGTTATTCACTTCCAAGCCAACTCCTTTTGTGAGTCCCCAAAACAAAACCTCCTCCTGAACCTAGTAAGATGTCTAGGGTCTCTATTTGAAGTGAGAGTGTACTGGTCCTGAGTAGAGGCGCTACACACTGTAAAAATAAGTTTTCTTCCCACGCAGTGAACAGTGGACGTCACTTTTTACGGAATCAAACTCAGAGTAAGGTCAGTACTTCCACGCTTTAAACGCTGCACGGTCATACTCTCTGCCGCACTCGTTTTATTATCCATTGTTGATCTGCACACAGCTGTTGCCACGAACGTCGCACTCGCTTACATCATTGTCATGAGACACTCTCGCAAAAAAAAATCACAATTTTAGTAACGCAGTAACGCAACGTGCTTATGGGAAAGTAACAGTAATCTAATTACCTTATTTTGCAATAGTAATCCCTTACTGTACTAGTTACTTGAAAAAAGTAATCGGATTACAGTAACGCGATACTGCCCATCTCTGCTTATATCAGAGACACTATGATGGTTACACCATGATGGTGTAACCACGTGTAATGTTGTGGAGCACAATATTCCTGGCACACTTTGGGACCCTTAGTACCAACTGAGCATCATTTAAACACAGCCTACTTGAGTATTGTCACTTACCATGTCTGTGCCATTATGACCACATAATCCAGTAGGATAACACACCACAAAGGACAAAAGCAGTATTGAAGGCAAAAGCAGGTTAAACCCCATACAATAACGGCCTACTAAATAGTACATTGAGTTTTTTAATGTACAGTAGAATGACTTCAAACTAAGTTTCATATTGACCATTCTTGCTATCAGTAGTTAGCACACCATTGTCAAGTTTTTATATACTCAGAAAATCTTGTTGAAAGCAGTGACCTTCTTTTGAATAATGTGAATGTATTAGTTTTGCTTTCTCTGCTGTGATTCACACAACATGTTTGTTAAATGTGAATAGAGCTTAAATACCAGAACCCACATACCGCAGTGGAGCTAAGATGATGTGCAGATTGTCATAATGTGTCTGTTTAGTTTTCCATACGTTTTACATAACAAAAAAAGACATTTTCATCTTATGCCGTACATCTTTATCTATAGTACAGCGTGATAGCATACAATGTATCATCTATATTTCAAAATATAGCTGTAATTTTCTAATTTACAGTCAAAATGTTACTGGTTCCCATGTAAACATAACTAAAAGCAACAGTGAGATGAGAGACACTTAGAATAACTACTGTAGCAGCAGGAATAGCAGCTGTGAACAGTGAATAGTTTGACAATTTAAATAGACTGTCCAGTTAAGGCTGTACATTATATAAGCTCAGTTTAAAGCATCAGCTGCAGTGAGTCTCAAATTTTCTGCCTGAACTAGCTTGCAGGTTTTGCGTTATTAATATTCAATTGTCAGCACCTGAATACCAGCTGTCACCCACAAAGATAAAGTAAAATGTTTGTCAAATAGTGAAATCTAACGTTTGGTTTAAAATCCCCTAAAATCTTCCTTCACACTGCCATTTTTTTTTTTTTTGCTTTCTAAAATAAAGTAGAAAGAAATTCTTTCTAGGAAACAGCAAACCACCAAGCACCTCCAAGACCTACGATGTAATGAAAAATGCATGACTCAAACATCATTCACTTCGATCCTCAGTTACTAGCCTACACTATACATACCTCCTTTCGGGTAAGTGAACACATACATCATAAAGCTGCACATAATAGCCAAAGACCTATAAATCATGCAGTAAGACACATTCTCCGTTCTGCAGTCTATATGCTTCTGAAACTGGCATCCACCCTATCAAGGCATTTTTCATGAGCGCTACACTTCTTTATGTGCACTAATATTAGAAATATAATACAACCGTACAGCCTACTGTTTCTAAATTTGAGGTCTCGTGTATTTATTAACCTGGGAATGGCTATGAATCACTAGTTGGTCTCATGGTTGAATGAGCATGAAGTGTGAGTTTTACAGGATAATAGAATGAGCCTCTGCATTTGACTGAAGCTAAAGCTTGCCTGAGTTTCTAAAGATGCAGTGTGTTCAAAAATTATATTTGGCTGAATTTCAATTTTCCAATCAATCATCCTTCTTTTTATCATAGTAAGTTGGCTGGAAAATATTGCATTGTGTAAGATTCATTAGCCGAATGAAGACAGAACAATTCCGGTGCAGTCTTTTCAGTAGCAAATTCATGAGTACAGATCAGCAGCGGACGTCTGAGAGATTGTTGGTAAATTGTTTTGCAGATGAAATGGGCAGGTGACAGGAAGCAAGAGAGCATATCACCGTTATACATCTCCCTCTCAGAGCACCTTGGTATTGGTCTTCTATCAGATAGGAGTTCTCTTCTTCCACTTCACTGACTGACTGTCCCCACAAGAGGAGAGTTCTCAGCTCCAACTTCAACCACTTTCCCATTATGCAAATGATTTCCCTGCAGAAAAGCTCCACGCCTGGTGCCCATCAATTCAGTAAGGCCTCCAGTTTGAATACAGGCATTTTTTTCTCTCCTCCACCCCCCACTTCCTCCCTCCATACTTCTGAAAAGAAGGTCTATTTCTGATGCAAAGCACTGGTGTTCACATTGCTTTGGTGAGGGAATAGAAAGAGCACTTACCCAATCAATTTATACAACCCCCTTTGAAGAGTATGCTTTTTTTTCTATGGTGAGAAGTGAAATTATACAAATGTATGGGGAATACCAGCTGTAAAAAGTAAGATGCACTCATACAGGCATTGGGTTGTTTAGGTTGACCGCATTGCCATTCGAAATGCATACATCACACCAGGGCGTATAAATAAATTTCCCTAACCCATTTGATTAACTTCTTAGAGGCCCTGGAGATCTGTGGCCTTAAAACCTCACCATCGTTTAATCCTCTCTTCTGCAGAAAATTCCTTGAGTAAGACCATCAAAATATCTTCAGTCTCTGCATTGCCACTGGCAGAGTATGTCTGCAAACTCAATACATAATGAATACCATTTAGGTTATTTATGCATTTTCTAGTATACTAGCCTGAATTTGCATATTTGTTTTTAAACAACTGAAAGAAATCATATGCATAGATAAAAGCTGAACTCTGTAAGAGGCTTGGTAGACATACATTGAAACTCACTTGTATCAGCTTCTTGGTTTCTCAAGATTTTACTTGCTGTTTAATCTGTTTCACGTTATAGTCTATTTAGATTTGGTGTAACTCTGGATCTCAAATGTGTAGCTAGTGGCCAAAGCCTTCAATATTTTAAATAGCCAGTAGAGTAGGATTTCTCACAATTTTAAGTCAAACTGTAAGAAGAAATTTTGAGAAAATTACACCTCAACTGATGTATGCCAGTAAATACTTTTCCTAAGAGTTAAGGCTCCTAAACTCTATTTCCATTTCATTTGGTCACATATTGTAACATATGTTAAAACACAAAACATCAGTCTGTCTGTGTGTGTTTTATGTCTGCCAACTCCTGCACAATGACCAAACCAATATGTCAGAAATTCTTCTTATCTATCAGACTATATAATGTCATCATGTTGCCAAGCAACCACCTATTAATGGGCTAAAACAGCCTGCATTTAGCAGTTCTAACATCTCATAAAAGCATTATATAATTTTTACTTCATGACAATAACTCATGCAACAGAACTTCAGTTGTGCGTCATATGTTGTGATGCCATCAGGCTCCTTGGCAACCACCTAGCAACAGGCTGAAATTACATGTTTTTTGCATGTGTGCACTTGCAGTGCCTTATAAAAGCATCCTGTTGTTTTAATTTCACAACAGTAACATCAAATTTATATCCACAAAAACTGAATAATATGTTAGAACGTCATTGTGTTGCCTAGCAATGACTTAAAATGCCCCATTTTAGAATTTATGTATTTAAAACAACAATCTGTAGCATGGATATGTACTAGTAGAGTACAATTAATTTCAACACGTGTTATAGTTTAAAGTATGGCTACTTTGGGATTAATGGGTACAGTGATGGCCAGTATGTCATACCAGTTGATGAGGTCATATTGACTATGTCCACCTTTCATATACAGCCACATGCATCAATCTCCATCTATTGGCAAGAGGAAAAACATTTAATCTTCCTGTAGGGAATAAGTACTGCTTTCATTCGGACAGTTCTTATTTTATCTTTATCTATATTTCTATTCCTAATATAAAAATACAATTTTAATGTGTCTCAGAAAATTTCATTTCAAAATAAATAGTTGTACTTAGGGCTGGGCGATATGACCCAAAATTCACATCTCGATATTTTTAAGCTGGATGGCGATATATGATATATATCTCGATTTTTTTTTTAAAGCCATAAAGTAAGAACAAAAAGAGAGTTCTTAGTCAAAGCTGTGCCCCAGATGTCACACAGGCACTTTTATTAACATACACCATAGATGTACATGAAAAAATTACTCAAAAATAAATTAGGAGCATTTATTAAATAATAATGCTCCATAAATAAAAGAAAACAATGTTGTTTTTGTGCATAACAAAAAGCTCACAATTGTGCAGTCAAAATGTAAACTAACAGACGCTGAGCATAATAACAAAGAGACAGGTTTCACAGCTGCTCTGTTCCCAACTTCTACTGCGTGACTGACAGCCTGGAGTTTGAAATCCTCTTAGTAATCACGTCTCTTGACAGGTGCCATTTATGGTCCTTATACACACACAATACGGTAATATTACGTTGAAGCACAGTACGTATCACTCCGCGAGGCTCCTCGGTAGCCGTAATGCTCCAACAATCCATCAAGCGGTGCAGCTCCGTAGCTTACCAAAGTCGTACTAAAACATTTTTTGACAGATTTCTGAGCGCTGTGTACCACATAAAATCGGTTCGCGGTCATCAAGCACAACCAGAATTCATACATAAGGCGCACTGTCAACTTTTGAGAAAATGCAATGATTTTAGGCCATGCAGCCCCTGTGGTTAGCTCGTTAACGCGTTGACGTGTCCATCTTGTCGTTGCCTGCAGGTTAAGCTATGGGGGAGCGAGGCGAGGCCGAGTAACGTTGCGTAGAGACAAAAGAGAGGCAAACTTGCGGCTCCACAAGTATAATTATAACGTAACATATACTATATCGATATAAACGATATTGTCACATCTTATATCTCGTATAAAAATATATCGATTTTTTTTTTTTTAAACTCGATATATCGCCCAGCCCTAGTTGCACTTACATTTTGTGGATTTAGAAACTTACCAATCTACTGTGTACTCCCAAAATGAACATTTCTAAACTCTGTAGCTGCTGCCATTTTTTGATAAATTGTGAATTGAAATCAAACCACAGAAAATGGCAAATGAACTGTCACCAAACTTCCAAATTTCCATAAAATATCTCCACACAAAATGCACAAAAGATACAAAAGGATTCTTCTACACTGCCAAAAGAGATTCCTCTTAATTTTTAATTTTAAACTCATAAATGACACAGACATTATTAATCAAGCGGTTTTAAAGATATTAGATTTTGTTTATTTTGGAGTTGACTGACATGCAGCTATTAGCCTGTTTGTGAGTTGTCATTTTATACTGAAGCATGACAGCAAACTTTCATTTGAATGCCCTCCCTTTGAACTTGTCACATCAGCTGGCATTTAATCAATGCAACTTGACAGCTCTCTCCTCCAAAGCTCAAACTGTACAAAGTCCCTCAACCATCAAAAAGTGGGCACTGCACTAACCCAACCTGACTACAGGTTAATTCATAAGATTAACAATTCCCCACAGACACCTTGTATAGAACTGCTGATCCCTACACTAGGATTAGTTTTTCCATGCGTGGGATCTCCTACAAGCTGTCAGTGGCAGTGGATGCTTTCACATTTACTTCTTTTCCAAACTATTTTTTTTCCTTCGCAGAGAAGGAGATTACCACTCCAGGTTGATAAAACAAACACATGGCAGATGAAGAGGAGGCATGCCTCTTAATGAGTGAGTGGCCCATGCTATTTCCTTGTGATTCACTAGAGATTAGAGTGATTACAGTGTGACAGCTGTGTAATTACATGGGTAGTCCCAAACAAGAAAGTAGGTGACATGTTTGAGCAGCTGCAAGCAGTGACATTGTCCCTTCTGTCACTTTACTGTAAATCCTTCCCTCAGTGTGTACACGAGTCTGCATTTATTTATTTTGTGGCTAATATTTAACATGCAGGTGTCGTGTATGATACCAGTATAGAGTCATCAAGTGGATACCTCACACCAGAGAGGCACCGCTTTCCACCAAAACAGGTTGTAACTGCTTGGGGCCCTGGACTACATGGGGGTGGGGGGTGTGCATGATTCTCTTTGAACAAACAGCGAAAACCACTCAAAAATGAAGAGTTATCCTTCTGGGAGTGAAACAAAGATGAAGAACAGAAAACAAAGAAAGACATTAGTGGGTTGAGCAGATAGTATTGATTAAATGTAATGCAAAATAAATAAGTGCAGCTAACTAATCTAGCTTTAACTAAGGAGGGAGATACTTAACATAACTTCCACTAGCAACACATTATTCCTTTTATTCACTTACGTTTTATAACTTGGCTAACAGAGCAGCCAAGTTAATTAGCAGTTTGTTACCAGTCAGCCCGGTCGTGGGCATAGTTGCCAAAATTAATGTTTTCTGTCATTTCTGGAGTGATATTTAGTCATTTTATTGGAATATTGGTGTTTGTGGTGGCGACATCATTGGTTAGAGGGGCCCCCTGGGAATCTTTGCTCTGGGTCCCAACAGATTTTGAATCACCAATGCCTCTTACAACAAATGTTTGTTTTATTAGGTCCAGTCTCGAATGCTAACATTTAAATGACAGTATACAATACCAATAACTCAAAAATGACCCGAATCTGTTTTCAAGACTTATGTTTTACATCTAATACCACGATACAGAATGGCATGAAATTGGTTGTGACAACACTGTTTACATGTAGAACATTGTTCTAGAATAAAGAGGTGATGAAATGCAAAGCAATGCGATGTGAAAAAAAATCACTGATTTTTAAAATATGACTACATTTCTCTTTTGGGGTATTTTTTGGATTACTTTCACATGAAACAAGATATCTAAACAAAAATGAATTGATGTGGAAAGCAATCTTGACTGCAATATGATATATTAATGATTCGCTGAATATGTGGCTGAGAATTGCTTCAGCGAAATTTCCCCAGTTTCTGCCTATCCTTTTCCTTCTGCATGTCAAGCAGAAGACCCTAACAGCAGCTCACCTCTCCCGGTGTATCTCTCAGGTTTTAATTTAACACAGTCACGCTACAAGGACATCCCTCTGGATTTTACAGCGTGGCTGCAAACCATCAAAATAAACAAGAAAATAAAAACATGACTTGGGTTTAGAGGAGAACGAGAGGTGTAATGCCACCCATTACCTCATTTATTTGTATTTATGATTTGGCAAATCATAGTAATATCCTTTCATTCCTGCCTCATATCTGGTGCAGGCTCTCCGTAATGACCTTTAATATTTCTTTATTTGTTTATTTCTAAATATAGTTTAAAGCAGAACCCTACACCAAACACAAAACAATTTACCAAGAATTAATTAATCAAAGAAAAAAAATAGTTCCCTTGTGAGTTTTAGCTTGCAGGAATTTAAATGCTAACCGAGGAAAGGCAGCTTTAACAACTCTGGGCTGCATTTAACAAATCTCGAGCTGTATGTCAGATTTAAGGAAGGATTCAAAAAGCATCTTAGCCAAATTATGTTTTAACGAATGACACAACTCGTGAGGAGCTACAGTTCGTGCAGCTTGAGGAGTAGTACTCATCATTGCCTCATTAAGATTTTCTACTAGTTTCAGTTAATCTTCTATTGACAGTCTCTGTTGCTAAGCGTTCTATTTTAGTGTAATATATTGTTCAATGCTGTGCTGTAGTGCTGAAATCTTGGATCTCTTGATCAGTGGAGTGTCTGCCCGCCTGCTGCTGTACTGGCATTTTGGTGACTCACCGTGGGTTGAAGTTGAGAATCAACGCAATGGGGGGCATAGTTGGCAATTCACTAAAATTTTTGAGCAACTATTCACAGAGAGAGAGAGAGTGTGTGTGTGTGTGTGTGTGTGTGTGTGTGTGTGTGTGTGTGTGTGTGTGTGTGTGTGTGTGTGTGTGTGTGTGTGTGTGTGTGTGTGTGTGTGTGTGTGTGTGTGTGTGAGAGATGTATGCCAGGTCAGTCGGTCAGTGCATTTGCTGCATGTACTGTTGCAATTTCCATGACTTTAATTGGAGAGAACAATCTTCCTGAATAAAACAAATCCTTGCTGTGGATATTTAGCTTGTCAGCTTCATTTTCAATGTACATTCATCTGCATAAATGAACTCCACAAATACAATTTTAGAGAAATTATGGCCATAATGCCAGAAAGGCAGAGTAAATATTTATGTCTATTCTCATTAGCGTATCTCATCGACAAGTAGTTGTTTCTTCAGCTGATAAACTCACTGCAGCCATCTAAAGCTGACAGGTGGTTTTCTATCTACAGTGTCTAATTTGAATGACAGACATGGTCAAAGTGTAGTTATGCATGCCACATCCACTGTGGTTACACTGATTATACACAACTGCCATAGAACAATGATGGCAGTTTTGTCTTCTTGTGTACTTCAAACTGGTTCTTTCTATCTTAAAGAGCCTGCCACATTATTTATTAAAAACACTCACAGGTGAAATATAATGTGTCTAATCAGAGTGCAATTTGAAATGACATGCATGGGAGGGGACTATTATTCCAACTTTTCCACTAAACACAGCTGTTCAAGAGTGAAAACTGCCATTACCTTAATAAAAGAGAAATGATTTAGAGCATCAGGAGACTCACAAAAAACTGCACACCTGAATTTCTTTCAATACAATATATACACGTATTGTACAATACAGCAGAATATTGTTGTAAAAGTTGTGGTTATAAGTTTAAGTTTTGAACTTGTTGAGATGTTATTTATAATTATTCTATAAACATACTAACAGTAGTAATACATACTCCAACGGGGTTCAGAGTATATAGAGCGACATGATTCCTAAATTATTTTCTGGAAAAAAAATGCAAATAAGAAATAGCCTCTGTTTTTTTTCCCCAGTTTGCACTTTGAGTTAAGCCAAATGTGTTTGATAAAAGTTTATTAAACTCAAGATCTTAAATCAGTTGATACATTGACAACCTGACTTTCCTTTTATAGTTTCTTATAGTTTCTTAGTTTAAAGAGTCTGTTTTTTTCAATTAAAATTTACAATAACTCTTGAAGTCATTACAGCCGGATAAATTACAGTATAAATAAGGGGGCTGGAGGGCTACATTCAATGTTAACCTCCATTATGGTTGGGATTGTTTTCATTATTTTCATAATAAAGTTATAACTTAATTAAATAAACTCAGCTATTCACCAAACTTAACATTTTACAG
Organism: Aulonocara stuartgranti; assembly: GCF_965226115.1. Lineage (NCBI taxonomy): Eukaryota > Metazoa > Chordata > Actinopteri > Cichliformes > Cichlidae > Aulonocara > Aulonocara stuartgranti. The sequence goes on along the minus strand of NC_138951.1, from coordinate 5,508,936 downwards.
GGATTAAATGAAAAAAAAATTTAAAAAAGAAGGAAAGAGTATATTAAACTCTTTAGATCGTAGCTGTTTGCCATGGATTTTTAATTCCTCCTAGATATCTCCTATTAGTTAAAACTCATACATATAAAAAAAAATAATAGAATTTTTTTCATAAGTCATGGGTTAGTGGAACAGTGGGTTTATTTTACAACATAACGCAATTATGGCCATTGTCTAACAAAGTATAAAATGCTTTGAGAAAAAGGTGCAGAAAGAAAAAGAAAATGTATGTCCTTAAATCATAAAATATCTGATATAACGGATTAACCAGTTTCACCAAAACCAAAAATAATGAGTGGTGAATCTTCAAAAATGTATTTAAACTTTGCTAAGTGAACAAAGAATGTCTATTAACTCCAATCTTTCATTTTCTACTGCTCATCTGGGTCTGGGTCACATGAAGCAACATCCTCCTCCTTTGGACATTGAGGTGTTCCCAAGCCAGTTGAGACATAATCTCTCCAGCATCTCCCCCCAGTGTCTTCTTTCTCTGTAGTCATTAAAAAAAGTGTCTGAGGCACTTTACTGTTTTTTGGGGGGTTTTTTTATTTATTTTTTTTTATGTTGTTTCTTTCTCTACGGTTGACCAATATCGTATAAGATGCTGTGCATTTCCACTTTTGTCCCTAAATCTTTCAAACTTTTGATTGGTCCACACTTTTTTGTTCCACAGAGGATAAAAGACAGTGTTTTTTTTCCCTGCTGTTTGTACAAAGTTAACATTTTTTCTTGTATGAGCCATCTGTCTTTATTTTTCACGCAAATTGTGCCTGGCTTCTCAATCTGGATGTCGCAGACTGATCATTTTATGTCCGCAATCTGTTGTGACAAGCATTGTGTCTACTAACTGCTATGTGTTTGGTGTGGTTTTATGTGTATAAATGCTAACACATTTGTTCTTACTGGCCTCCCTAATGGAGAAGTGTTGCCGGATATAAAAAGCTGCCAAGACAAGAGGAGAAACAGATCCCTCTTCTGTGATACATACTGTCTTTGCCAATTCTCCTCTGCCACATCAGTGCTAACCTGTCTCCTGTGAACCCACTCACATAGCCCATAACCCTGCAGTCGCTTCTGTTTGGCAATCATTTTCTCTTTTGAACGTGGCAAACGGCATGATAGACCGGTTGTCATCTGGAGCACACAAAAGTGCTCGCTAGCTATAGGGCTTTCACGATAAACATCCTGTTGTCTTCATAGTGTCTTGGGTGGAAGAAAGCAGACAAATTATAATTTTGCAAATGTAAAACAGATGCAGTCATAGCTTACGCTCCCTGGTCCTGTCTTTATTACGCAAAAGGTAGATAAATGGGGGGAAAAATGGCAACAAGTGGTGCAAATAGAGGCATGCAGTAACTTTTACAGAACGGCACAAGACTTTCTTGGCTTTTTAGCAAAAAAATTTAATATTACTATTCCCTCTATACTTTTACCATAAGCTGAGAATGAGTGTTGTAGTATATTTTGAGAGCCTGCCTCTGAGGAAAATTAACAAAAGAAAAAAAAAAAGTATGAAACACCACAGCGCACATAAAAGTTTAAATTTTGGGGAATTGCATTTAAATAATAAAAAGAAAAAGTACTAACTATGCAGTAAAATGTTCCCCATTAATGTTATATGGATCAGTATTACTGCAGATGTTTAAGACTGAGCTAATTTTTAAATATATTTTTTGCTTAAGCTCCAGTTTTGGTATATTCTTTAAATCATGTTTGTATTGTGGCAATGTTAGATCACATATCTCTAAGAAAATCTTTTAATAAGCTCAGAATTAAAAAAAATTAATATTAAAATATATTAGAAGAAATAAATGTCTGGAGCACTGTGTGACATGGTAAACTGTCAGTATTTACAAGGGAATTTTAAACTCTGATTCTTCCTCTCATGAAAATGTGACAAAAGAACAGAAATATGCTCAATTTTCAAATTTGATGTCAAGGAAAATGCAGCAACTGTCACCAGTAGAAGTACATCAAGCTTTTACACTTAATATTTTAGTTAACTGAATCAATTTCAAGTCTATCACAAACTCACCACCTTTAATCGACTGAAAGCAGACTAAAACTAAAATAATGTGGTAGGTGCTCTATGGGAGGCTTATGTACGATGCAACTTTAGTTCAGTTCAGTGTTTCCACCGAGGCTAATGATGGAACCAGAGCTGTGAAGTAAATGAGAAATGAGCTCTAGCCACCAGGGTGGGGCAGAAAACGTATTAATGTGTCCTGACAAGAAACCGTGGTTCCTGAGAAGAGTCTGAAGATGGCGCATACAATTGTCTTTTTATGTTGGCTGTCCTCACAGGACAGCTGGCATTCTACTTCTTTGAAGCTGTGTTTTGATGTTAAAAGAAAAAAAAACCTGTTTCTTTTGTTCAGATTCATTGTATAACAGTTATGGCCCTCAGCATGAAATATAAATTGTGTGCGTTTGAAGTCTGAAGTACGATAATGATAATTTGCTCAGCTTCAGACACACTTTTAACTGCCTGAGCATCTGAATTCTAGGATTTGTGCTTTAGGAATTACAAGTTTACCTTCTTTACAAATGACTATTATACAGAATGTACAAGCATTGCTTCTTACAGGTGTCTTACGTATGTGTTTGTTTATCATCTGCAAGTTTAACTGTATGTGAGTCTTCCTGTGTATTCTGTTACCACTTATACATTATCCCCAGCCTGCCTGTGTGAATCAGCTGCTCCTGTGTGTGGTGCTGTAGAGAGCAGAGCAGAACCACTGGGCTGAAGCTGTATTGCTACAGTAGTAATGAGGTGCCTGGTGCCTCAGCATTTCTGATGAAGTCTTCCCTGTGATCACTTCTCTATCTAATCCCCGTTGGCTAGGGTCCTAGCAGCCTGCCTCCCATTAGTAGAACTGCCATCTAATGCATGCCCAGGAACTCTCACATTAACTCTCTCCTGACTGGATTAATGAAAGCTTGTGTCCCACAGTGGGGCTTTGCATGCATTTCCATGCTAACAAACCTTTTGTACAACATGATGTACTTTTCAAACTGCCTAATGAGACCTAGTTACAATACAGAATGGTAAAAAGAAGTACAAGGTAGATTGTCTTTTCCAGCGACGCAGCAACATCTACCAGCCCTGATTTTATGGGTGTGTAAGGTCAGATCTTAAGGCAATGTGAATTACCTTGTGGTCTTTCCTGCTGCACTATGTCTCTAAGGTCCTTTGCAAGGACCCATCCATATGCCATATGCTGTATCTGTGGAAGAATATGTCCTTCTTGCCAGTTGAATTATTCATCTGTTGAAGTCCTCATATCTGTGGAGGCAGCAGCTTCCCTGCGTTATGAGGCTGCAGTAATGTAACTATATAGGGACCAAAGCACCCTTTACCAACCAGTCAATCCCATTTTCTCCAACACAAGATCTCTACTGCTTCAACCCCCATCTATCTGTACCATTTTCAGTCATTTCCTCTGTCATTCTTGTTTTTTGTTGGGGGTTTTTTAAAACTTTCTTCTTTAGCCCTTTTCTACTCTCTGTGATTTCTTAAAATGGATGCTTTATACATTTAGCTTACAAGTGTACATGTTTTGTTTTTTCCTCTACTTTTGGAATTCCCCCATCCTATCATAGTTAAATAAGAACTCACTATCACATACCTCTGAAGCCTTCTTTAGTCCCAAACACTCCTTGTTGTTACCCTGTCTCTGTGTCACTCTCCTGTCTTCCCTTGAATGCAAAACAGAGATAACAAAGAATAATAGACTGTCCCTCATTTCTGTAGTTTGCTTTTTTTGGTAATGTCTTAATAACCACTGGTAGCATGAGAGGGTACCTGCAGACCATTCAAGCTGCACCGGCAGTCCAGCTCCTCCAGGATGATGCACCTGTATGCGCCTTTATAAGAGCATTTGTCTCCCAGCTAAGTCTCAAGAGTGTGGACAAGAACCCAGGAGATGGCCCACTACACGAGGAGAGCGAGACAGTGTGGTAGTAGGGCATCAGCCAAGCAGCAGGAATAGGTATCTGCTCCTTTGTGCATGGAGGAACAGGAGCATGACATCAATTTTGTTTCACAAGAAGAGATGAGGAAGGAGCTACAGAGGTCTGGTAAGCTCACATTGTAAGCTTTTTTATATTTCTGTATTTTTCATTTTCTGATGAAAATGAAGAATGATCTATAGTCAGCGTGGTTTGACTACATTACAAGACTCAAATGTTAATCCAGTTCCTAACTACAACTAACCAAGTAGAATAACAACACAGAATGAAATGAAATTGAAAACACCACGTCTCCCTTAATTCATCCCCTCAGCCATTTCAGTGAGTTAATGTTTTTAATTGCTAGTTTTAGGTTTTGTTTAATACTATGTGATGACAGAAAAAAGAAAAACAAAGACAAAAATCTGAATTTACTTGGCTGATATGACTAACTCAACAATGGGCTATTTCTATTTCCAAGGGACCACTTCAGAAATTGGTTCCACTGTTGTGGAGGGCCTTACCAATAAGTCGAAGTTAATTCTGGGTATAGTGAAAACACCCAAAATATTTTCACTGTTCAATCAACATTTTCAGCAACAACTGTGAAACAAAACATGCATGTTTTTGCAAAATTTCAAAGACTCATTTTCCCTGTCAGATTTGTTGTAACATCTGGCTGTTTGCCCCATTTCAGACCCAACCTATCTAAGCATGCAGCTGCATCTGTTATCTGCATCTGTAGTCTCTTTCATTCAGCGAATTGCTTTCAATTCCTCTGGAAAAGCAAACTCAATCGTTATCTCATATACAAAGATGAGTAATTTGGTTGCACGGTGGACGGCTCATGTCCAGGGCCAAGGAGAAAAAAACAGAGATTTACCAATAGCAGTTACCTTCAAAATAAAAGCAGCAAAGCTGTATTGTAATTTTACTAAAAATCACAACAAATGATCAAACTAATAACCACAAAAAAACAAACAAAACAATAGGGCATTTTCTGAGTGTATTCTTAATAATAACTATTCACTACTACTACTACTACTACTACTACTAGACCCATTTTCATTCATTCATTGTGAGGGTCAGGGTCAGTTAAATCTTAACTATTTCATATTATATTTGAAAGGTGCACTTTACCTTTAAAATGCACATTATGTCAGATTTGCATGATTCTTCATTTGTCCTGTGAACATTTGTTTTTCTTCCTCCTATACGGAGCACAGGAATCATTAGTGCAATCCTTTTCAGTAGGTGACTGTCTTATCCTTGCTGTCAGAACATCCTTAAAAACTGTCCTTGCAACTTCACCGCTGTATTACGACTTTGACAACAAAATTGAGTCAAAAAACGTGTCACTGTGCTGAATTACCCGTCTCGAGGTCCCTCATAAAGTTGCAGTGTCCTGTTACTTGTGGCGCAAAACTGCACAATTTTTATTAAATGGGCAAACCTATGTAAATGTAACACATTTGTTGCTGATTGGCCCAGACAGACTTGCTATTATTCTTAGGGAACAACATGTAACCGTTGTCATGGTGTCTTTCTGTCTCTCCCTCACTCTTTCTGTCTCTCTGCCCACCGCCCCACCCCCTTCTTTTCAATTTCACAGCTCCACACATTTGCTACTGATTCAGGCCATTACCTTACTCTAAATGGCATTTCAACAACTGTCATTTTCTATATTCAACTTTACATCAACATGGACACACAAAAACGTGCTTCCAGTGACCTAAAAAGCAACTCAAAAAGCCCTGGTCAGAGTAACTGCAAATTAAATATAGGACAGGATGGAAAATGCTTATTAAAGCATATTCAAAATAAAATCTAAGTCTATGAATTGAATAGGTCAGTGCAATAATAACATAAAATGAACAAAATGCACAAATCTTCTTTTATGTCCCATTTTTTTTAAAGCCAATGAAACCACTCTAGGAACTAGACAGAGATTAAATCTTGGCTGATGTGTCCTAATGAAGATGTCTTTACATCAGCCTTGGCGCCACTGGCTTTTCTGGGCTTTATGTCTACTTGTAGCTTTTAATGCGACCGTGTCATTGCTTTTGTTTTTTGTGTATTAGCCCTGTGAGCATTTACAAGTTAGAAAAATGCCCCCAGTCCATTTCCCCAAATTGTCACATGTAGCAAAGAGTCCATCAGAAATAATTAGTTTGTTACGTGCTGTCAAAACGAGCAATGCAAATCAAAGTCCAGCATCTTGTTATGTGATAATTTATCGATCCAGTCAGAGAAGATAACATCTAATTTACTAATGAAGGGTTATTGAACAGTGCACCTTAGAGGAAAGCAAAGACAGAGAAGAGCTCTGCTCAGCCAGCTGGATGACTTTTTTTCTATGCCGTCGAAGCTGCTTGCTAATAGAAATTGTTTTTTTTTCCTCACATACCGGAATGATATTCATCACAGTGCTTTCAGTGAGATGACACAGTAATGCATTTTGGACAGGCCAATTTCCCCGGAAGCTTAGCAAGTATAAAATGTTCTTTTATTTTTTTGTTTTCTTTTGTTTAAAATTTAATGTAAGGTGTTTTTACTGTCTCTACTGACTATTTTTTTTCTGAGGTCAAATTGTGATAAGAACATTAATGCTGTACATGTTAAGAAGACTAGTACTTTATTGCTAATTGTGCAAATAACAGTCCAGTATTGAGAACTGAGCTTAAATCTTGTTCTCAGAGGCAGTGTCACTTCAAGATGATGTGTCTTCCATAGTATCAGACATACTGGTAGAGTGATTGAATTTTCTGGCATTTTATTTGAAATTGTAAGTGTATACTTTCATAACGATGAATCTTAAGAAGCAATTTATTGCTTCTGAGATCAGTCAAGCAGTGTTTTGTACCTGTAATGTGTTTTGTTTTTTGTTTTTTATTTTATTTGGAGAGATTATGAGACATCTTCAATGACTACAGTGTTCTGTTTGTTGGTGCCAGCTTTACAATGTTATTCTGAAGGTCAAATCCAAGTGAAATCAGGACAGACTAGTGTATAAAGCACTGACTCGTGGAACAGTCTGTGATTTTAAATCAATTTTTGTTTTATATGATGGGAATAAGGCCATGAGCCAGCACTCTCAGTAGGAGTCTTAGTGTTGGTGTTAATAAGAAAGGCTGTTGACATCAGTAAGCTCAAGATGAAGTATACAACAGGTGGAGCTAACTGGGTTTATAAAGTCCAGTTTTGCTGGTAATTGTTTCCAACGTGGGCAAGAGACAAGAGTAATATTTTTAGTTACGTGATGTCCATTTTCTTAACAGAAGAAGCTTTTGCTTTTGCCTAGTACAATGGAAAATCTCTGAAAAAGGTGGTCTTAGAAAATATCTATTATGAATGGAAATGTATAATTTCTGTTTTCATTGGGAAATGTTCTAAGGCCACTTACAATTTGAATTCTGTCATTCTGCAGTGAAAACCATATTAGTGATTGTAAAACATTCAAGACAGTACATTTAGAAAAAGACTGATTTAGCATCACTTGTTTGGAAAGATTGCCAGGAAATACCTCTCTAAAAGAATATTCAATTAATTTAATTCGATTCAGTTCAGTTCAGTGCCAAATCACAACAACAGTTGCCTCAAGGTGCTTTATAGTGCAAGGTAGGGACCTTTCAATAATACAACTGTGGGGACAAAGCAGCACAGCTTATATTTGCATAGTTGAATCATGACACCAAAGTGGGACTATCTGTCCACATGTTCATTTGGTGAAGACCAAACACAGCACAAAAACATCATACCAACTGTCAAGCATGGTGGTGGAAGTGTGAGAACTTGGGCAAGCACAGGACTTGGGCACCTTGGAGTCACTGAACCAACCACAAATTTCCCAGTATAGTGTAAAATATAGTATTCTAGAGTTGGATGTGAGGCCATCTGGCTGGCAGCATTAGCTTGGCTAGAACTGGGTCATGCAACATGACATTGATGCCAAACACAGCAGCATGCCTAATCAAATTCCAGACCTAAGATCCAGACTTTAATTTGACACACTGACAGAGTCACATTAACAGCTCCATTTTGACAGACATTTCAATACATTATGAATGGCTCTGATAGAAAGCAATTTAAATTTAAAGAAACTGCATCGACACTGCTTTGTGTGCACACTGCTGAGAAAAGACCAGCAAGTATTTTAATTATATACTGATCTCTGTGCATATGACTTAAGACCTTCAGGTTAATCAATTATGTCCAGTTTCAATAATTTGATAATAATAATAGGCAAGGCAAGGCAAGTTTATATAGCACAATTCAACAACAAGGTGATTCAAAGTGCTTTATAGAGACATTAAAAAACAAAAACAAATAAAAAAACATGATTTAAAATTGATTAATCTAATTATTATTTCTTAAGAGCACAAAGAGACTCGGCTCTAAAGACTCAGTGTAAAGACTTAGTAAAGAGTTACACGACAGACACATTTTAGCACAGAGCTTACTTCTTTGAGCCATCCTCTTTCACAATAATGCACTTTTCTGATGACACGGTAAAACTGATGCTGCACGTCGTCATTAGATCCAACAGTAACTTTTTAATGCCAAAAGAGGGTTTTGTTGTGATGAGGAGTGTTAGTAAATCTGGCCCGTGGACACAGTTATTTTTGCACTTGACCTCATTAAATATGTATTTGTAGGAGATTCCCTTTCAGAGCCTGCAGGGAAGCCACAGTACAACAGCCATACATGAAATCCAGATATTTTTTAAAGTGAGCTGATACACTACATTGTTAAAAGTATTTGCTTGTCTGCCTTCATATGCATATCAACTTCACTGACATCCCATTCTTAATCCACAGGGTTTAATATGAGGGGCAACCCCCAAACTGTTCCCACGAAGTTGGTAGCATGAAAAATGTACAAAATGTCTTGGTATGATGAAACTTTAAGAGTTTCTTTCACTGGGACTAAAGCTTGAATTGGAATTCTGCAGGAAATCTACGTTCTAACTTATGTAGTAACCACAAACTCCTTTTATCCCTACACTGCAATGACATGATTCAAGTCACTGTGATTTGCACCCACCCAGCATGTAGTTACATTTGTGCATGCTCAGCTACATCGAAGGTACATAGGGTTAATGGGGTTCTGCTTATGGGGTCAATTGCGACGTAGATCTGACGCAGAAGTATAATTCACATGTAAGAACAACAACCCCAGTCCAAGGTCCCTTCTCCACCAAACTTTATACTTGGGACAATTAAGTGAAACAAACACTGTTTTCCTCCAAACCCAGACTCATCCATCGGATTGCCAGACAGCGAAGAACACTTTGCTACTGGTTTAGAGTCCAGTGGTGGGGTGCTTTACACCATTGCATCCAGTGCTTTGCATTGGGCTTGGTGATATAAGGCTTAGATGGAGCTCGGCCATGAACACCCATTCCATGAAGCTTTCTACTCATTCTTCTTGAGCTAATCTGAAGACCGCATGAGGTTTCGAAGTCTTTAGCAATTGGCTCGGCAAGAAATTGGTGATCTCTGTGCACTATGCCCCTCATCATACACTGATCCCTCTCTGTGATTTATGTGGCCTACCACTCTGTGGCTGAATTGCTGTCGTTCCCGATCGCTTCCATTTGTCTCTTTTTATTTTATTTTGTTGTACTTTTTCAACATGTTCAAAATAAAGATTCAATCAATCAATCAATCAACACTTTGTTATAAAATCACTAATAGTAGACTGTGGAATATTTTGTATTGCTGGACTTGTTTCACAGATGACATCCTATCACATAGGAACATTTCACTGAGCTCCTGAGAGCGACCCATTTTTTCACACAAGAATTTACTCCAAGATGAACACAAGTGCAGCTATATAGCAACACCACAAATCACTTTAACCTCCTAGGACTTGGCGTCCACATATGTGGACATCACATTTTGGGACGTCTAGACCAAAATACTTAATTTTTCCATTTTTGCCATTGTTCTATCAAAATTTGAAACAAATGTCCTCATATGTGGATCTCATTTTTCTCAAAAACAAAAATTAGGTTAAAAAAAAAAAAAAGAAATTCAGGTAATTCTTTGTTTTTACATTCTTTAGGTCCCAATCAACCCAAATAGCAAAGGAAAATTAAAAATGCATGCCATTAAAGAGTTCGGGTCTTAGGAGGCTAATTTAGTTTGTCTTTGTCAGATATCTACTATACAGCAGTGAAATGTAAAATTGGTACAATTAATAGGACTGAGAAAGGTGAGAAATGTCTGAATCTTACAGTATATAATACTGACTTTAAAAAAAGTTAGCATTACAGTTGCGACCCATGAGTGGGAAAAGGATCTAATGGTAAATAACTTTTTGTGTGCTTCTTCACACCAAACATGTCAGCTGAAACTCAGATTTCAGGTTCATACAGTGGAGTAGTTTGTAAAAAGCAGGATTCCTCTGGATGAATGCTGCCGCCATCTAAGCTGTCAGGTATATCTATAACTCCAACGTTAACTCTGTGAAAAGTGGCTGAATTCAAAATTCGAGATGGCATCAAAGTTAGAGATAAAGCAGGCAACTATCCCACAGGAAAGTATGAAAAAGGGAGAGAAGACACATCCAGCGAGGAGAATGCTGCAACCAAATGTGTAAACGATGCACTCCGCTACTTAAACAAATAGCACTACAACTCTGATTTTTCAGGCACTGCTTCTGTATTTTGAATTAGGTTTTGTTACATAAATACTATCAACATGTAATATTCCATGTATTGTTATCAGGTTGTATTGCAATCATTTTGGAACATGGTAAGGGACCAGATTCTTTTTATTATACTCTGATACATCAAACCTTAAAACTGAAAGATAGTTATACCTAATCACAATTGACAATATCTTAAGTATCTAATGCAAAATGTGGATAAATGCAAGAAAGGTTATTTTGGAACAGAAAGAATGTTGTGGCACAGGAAACAGTGGGCATAGTTAAAAACATGTCATGGATTCAATTAAAAAACAAAAAAAAACAAACAAACTATAAACTGAGACTGACAATGACCAGTCATGAAATACTTGAAGAAAAGTAAGGTACACCTTTAAGAATGCCCTAAAAGTCATTCTGCATAGCAAATAGATGCAAATGGAAAACTGATAAAATCATTTAGAATTTTTTTTTTTAGAGCAGAAGACCAAACAAGAGCAAGACAAATCGTGAATATTCTTCATCAGTTGAAACAAACATCATTTAAAATTGATTCAGATTAGATTAGATAGAACTTTATTAATCCCTCGGGTGGGTTCCTCTGGGAAATTCGATTTTAGTATATGTGCTACCGAAGTAACACATTCAGGGAGATGTATAACCGTATATTAGTCTTGTGTTTACAGCTTGTTGTGTTATAAAAGCATTATGCATCTTTGTTTTATATGAAAGTTTTTCAGAGAACGTCCCTGAATGGCGCACATCTTTTGAAGCTTTCATGACAGCTTCATCTGCAGTGCCTCTTCAAATTATTATTTCTCTCTGTTCCACCTGGGATATTTTGGGAGGTTTGCAGTGGCATCTCCGCTCTGTCCTGACATTTTGACCCTCCTTTTGAACATTGTAGCAAAGCACTCCTTTTCGCCTTGTCTGCAAATGCCAGAGTCTTTTTGTACCTTTGGGAGCATGCAGAGATCAAATGGCCACAATTCAATGTTGTGAACCACACACGAGGGAACAAGTCACCAGAGGTCCACTGAGAGAACACCCTGTGCCAAGATGAAGAGGCTCACTGATCACTGTCTGATAGTAGTCTTGAAGATGCTTTTTTACCTTTAATATTACCCATCCCACAGACAGACAGGACAGACATGGGTGGAAACAGGCTGTTGTGATTTATTCTTTCTATTTAAGAGGTTTTTGAATATGAAATTGGTTTGGAATGCAAGGCCTTAAATTACCTCACTGGTACTCTTTGAAAACCTGACGAGGTACCTTGGGAATAAAAGTTAAATTGCATTAGTTTAGTGTTATTTTCTCATAAATTTCAAATTCTATATACATTTGTAAACAGCTATCAGAGCTGCACAACACTATTAATTTAGAGAGAAAGATAATGCACAGTGAGTCATCTTTTTATGCCTAGTGTGCATGCATGGAGGACGTTACTAAAAGAAGTTATTTGCATTTCATTAGTCATGAATACACATGAGCCAAAGAAGAACAAAGACGAGCTACATGAATTTTTGAATCCAGCCCCTGATGGCGAGGTGCCTGTATGAAGCCGTGAAAATTATATGCTTTCATAATAACACTTACAGCATCATGTTCCCACAGAGATGAATATAACCTCTCACTTCAAAATTATTTGCGCTTCCGTGGGAATTCAAACTTTCTCTACACTTGAGTAAGAATGACTGTAGTAAATACTTGCAGAAGATGCTATTGTTGTTATATAAGAAGCATCAACACTTTGCAAGGCTAGACCATTTTAGGTGTTGATTTGCCATCGCCTCTGAATGCATCAGTATGTAGGCGGTGTGCAAACCAATCCTGTGCAGCACAAGCTGATCAAATCTGCACAGTCAGCACAGATGGGACTTCCTGGGCAGGTAGAGCAGCCTCCCCAATTGGCTGTCACTCACTGCCCGTCACTCCGAGCCTGACTGTCAGTCATACAGAACACACATGCTCTGACGCAAAGGAATGAATTAAGTTTTGGAGTGGTGACATTTTTTGCCTTTTTTCTTGCTAGTACATTGCAGAACTTTCATTCCGATGAAATTACCCTTGAGAATAGATTGTGAATGGATGCCTGAGCTCAAAACTGTTCTGTAGCAGCAGTTTACTTGTTGAAATGTGTGAGGCTCATTAGGCCTGGGCTTCCCTGATGAGACAGTTTAATTACATGCCACTGGGTCCAAATGGTAGAGCTGCCATTACAACCTTTATTAGTGCTGTGAACCAGCAAAATGCAACATAAGTTCTTTATAATGTCATTGTTTCCATTTGCAATAGTGTGTGCAGAGGTGTTTGTACATGTGCACAATAGGCTTTTGTTTTGTAAAGGTAAAACTTTTTTTTAAAAATGGTACTGGACTGAGATAAAGTGTTGGTATGCTTGCTTTTATTTGCTTGCATTTTGTGCACATACGTGGCCATTGAGTAGAGTCAATGGTAATCAAACAAACACCTGAAAAGTGTTTGGAAGCTCATCTAGCCACAACAGCCACTCTGATAGGGACAAGCGACCATCCAGAGAGCTCTGTGCTCTTTTCATTCGAAACAGATCTACCTCTTACCTTGTCCTCTCACATCCTCCAGCACAACCTTTGTTTGATTTAACCTGGAGTCTTATGTCTGAGGCAAGAACCCCACTGTTTCTCCCCACAGACCAGTTCCTGTGGGGAGAAACAGGAAATACTTTCCTTCCCCTTTTGTTTCTTCGTTGCCTTAGAAGTCTCTTTAGCATGTAGATGTGATTAGCTAATGCCACTGTGTAGCAGGACTGATTCAGACTGTTCCTCTCTGCTGGAGTCGCTTAGACATTGCAATCCCAGGAAAATCAAATTATAGAGCCATTAATTTGTCTAGGTAATCCAGCCTGTCAGCTGCTCTGGAGAAGTAATCTCCCAGGACTGCGTTCATCAAGTGTGTGATGCCAGCAGAAGTGAAGCATTATCTAATTAACAGGAGAGGACTAGGAGTGGCTAGGAATTACATCTGGCCTGAATCACCTGGCTTCGTGCTAAAACTGTGGTGACATCTTGACAGTGCTGGGTATATGTGATTTTGAAGTGTAATCTACACTGATTACCTGTTAAAAGGAGTTCCTGATTCCCAGATTCTGAAATTTTGCCACTAATTAAAATTCTGCTTATTGTCACCTAGTTGATGCTGTACAAGATAAATGTTTCTACTGTAGGACTTTATACTTCCAAACAGAGAAATATCTTCTTCAAACACAATTTCTCAACAGTGTAGTGCTAACGATGCAAAAGAAAAAGGTTTTGAGTGTGTCTGTGTCTGCAAGAACCCCATGTATATTCAAGACTTGTACCTATAAGGTGCAAACTTTGTTGTCAGCAAACCCTCACAAGGTGACCACCATGTATTTGGCTATTTAGCTCACTTGTATCATTGAAAGGGCACAGAGCACTATTAGATGCACTTTGTTGTTCTACTCATTAATAGAAGACGACCTTTTGAGCAGCCGAACAACAAAATTTGTTGGTCGTAAAGGTTGAAGGAGGTGAAATCAACTCTCTTGTACTGCTATTTAGAATAAGGTTAATTATATATATTTTTAAAACTGCAAATTAAAATCACTTCAAAGGTAGCAGTGCCAGTAATCAGACCACAGACCTTTTATAATTGGGGAAATTAAAGAAGCATAATACCAGTGATTATTGCACTGATACCAGATAGAATGCAGACGTCTGATAAACATTTCTAAAAGTCTGACAGCTCAACTGCCTTGGACTACATCTGGTGTTTCCTTACAGGCAGGTTATTCGGATTGCTGTTGTGGTGGTTGAGCTGAACGAGTTGTACATTTGCAGGTTACAGTCCAAAACAGTGGAGTTGGAGTCCACCTAGTCATGGTAGAAGACATTTGAGACAAGGACCACCACATAAGCAATCTGAGCAGCCTGCCTGTAGGGAAACGCTATGAAGGACCAAATCCAGCTAGTGACTGCACTTTCAGAAGAGTGAGGGGATTTTCCAGTATTAAATCCACACCATTGTCATGTCAGACAGATGATAATATCAAAACTGCCAGATTTTCTTGGGTGGCCATCAATGTATCTCAGTAGCCCACCCAAGTTACATCAGTATCTGGAAAACTGAAAGAAAAAGATCTCAGGTCACATTTCTGTGAGTAGCAAAGTCTTGAGCTGATCAGTTACTTTGACTTCATTTGTGTTTTCAGTTAATGGGTTTACAAGGTGTGGTTGGTCACCTTGGTTTTATTTTTAAAACAAAAAATATACAAAACTATAATATATTTGTATGGATAAGCTAATAACAACAGCCTGAAATAGTTAAGTCTCCCTAAAACTCAGTGCCAATGCTCGTTAAAATAGAATGCCAACACTTATTTTAAATATAGAGAACCATGAAACTCCTTTCCTCACAACATATGGTTCTGGAAATCAAGATATCAATACTGAATGTGGGTATCATTGCATATCCAGTGTGAGATTGGGCTATAAAAAGTTACTCCACAAACAGCCAGAGAAACTATGTACAAAGAGAGAAAGGGTAAGACCATTATTTGTTTCTCCCAGAGTGGTCAACCAACAAAGACCAAAGTGCATGTTAGTCTAATTGGTTCTAAATCAGTCACCCTGACTGTTTCTCTGTTAGCTGTGTGATGGACTGGTGACCTGACCAGAGTGTAGACCACATCAGATGTAATAAGCTCCAGCCCACCCCCAACCCTAGTTAGACAAATGGTTAGTTAAATGGATGGATGGACACATAAATGGATGGACAGACCTTTCAATCGGGTAATGGTCCTAGTCAGAATCAGATTTGAGTTCCAAGACTAGTGGATAATTATTCAAAAAAACTTCTAATATGAAGCTTATTTACTTTTTAGAAACACACACAAAAATGCAGTTGTATTTGTTCTTATTTTTGTTGAAAAAATAAATATACATACATTATATGGACAAAAGTATTGGGGCACCCCTCTGAAACTTTCATTTCAGCTCCTAACTATGCAATAAAGCTTTACAAACAATTGTGAAAGAAGGGGTTTTTCTAATGAATTTGAGTGCAATAATGTAATAGAATTCCACAATTAACAATTCACTTCTTGAAATTTCTTCCCTCCACAATATTCTACTGAGGTGATATTACTGCAAAGTGGAAAGGTTTAGAAACCACAGCCAGTCATCTACAAAACACATGCAATGGTGTAAAAAAGTATTTACTCCTTTCCTCGTTGATTAATTTTTGAGGCATATTTTTAACTACTACATCTATCATATCATCAAAGAAATTCTAATATTAGTTAAAGATAAGCCAAGTAAACACAAAATGCAGTTTTTAATTAATTTGTGTGTGTGTGTGTGTGTGTGTGTGTGTGTGTGTGTGTGTGTGTGTGTGTGTGTGTGTAGCAATATTAAATTTGTAATATAGTTACAAATGTACTGAGCTCAGTGTTGTGGTCAAAAGGAACTGGCCAGTGAAGCTGTCCTTTGTAATGTGGAGAGAAGGCAAAAGGGGGATAATTAAAGAGTGCATCAGCCTGTCGAGTGTGTCTAAGCCTCTCTCATTAGCAGACATGAATAGAGTTGAATATTGCTCGGAAAATATGATTTTGAAATATTAATTTTCTACTTGATTAGATTTGAAATTGATGAGAAACTTAAAGCGTAATTAGGCATTGATAATTCCAGCCAAGATCACAGTGCAAAAGAGAAGAGAGAGAGGTAGAGGAGCATGTCTTTCCTATGATCATTTTCAATTTGCTGTAGTTTTAAAGCCAGCGATGATGTTAGAAAACCATTTTGTTTTAAAGGACATTTGTTTTCATCCTGTGTGTGTGTGTGTGTGTGTGTGTGTGTGTGTGTGTGTGTGTGTGTGTGTGTGTGTGTGTGTGTGTGTGATGTCAAAGCTTTTTGCCAAACATCATCCCAAAAATCTTCCTGTTCATTTCTTTGTTCAGCGCTGTGGGGTATTACTCTCTAATCACATCACTTGCGACAGCTCGTTCACAGCATGCAGTGTGTTTAACTCCAAGAAGGTATTTTGTCTTTCAGCAATGAGCCAGGAGGAGACTCGAAGCAGTCATTTTGCCAGAATAAAGACTTGGAGGATACAAATAGAATACCCTTTAGTAATTGTGCATTTAGTCATTGGCAGTGTTTGTTTGCATGAAGACAAATATGTCTCACCATACAGGAGTGAATAAGTGATAGCAAGCCACCATTATAACCAATCTGCTTTCTTTTGTGTGAATCCAGGCCTCATTCTTGTGAGAGAGTACTTCCACCATGTTTAATACACAAAGGACTGCTGGCATAGCCGGCTGTTGAACAAAAACAGATCCTTGCATACAGAGGATGTAACCCAAACCTTTGCAAATGTCATCTTCCCTGTGACTAAGTTTACTGCTGCTATTTGTGTCACAACAAACAACCCCTGGGTGTGTATGATTGACAAGTTGTGAGTGATAATTTGTCACATTCTGTCATTATTCCTTTATGCCAACTCACAGTTTATTCTGGAGCGCACAGTAACACTGTCAACTGGAACCGTAATGATACCTGACAGTGACACATGAGAGAAGACAGCAAGCGAAAGCCTTGAACTTTCAACTAAAGTATTGTGCACACAAGAAAAAAAATAAACATTTTTTTCTTCATCCCTTTGGGCTGACGTAGCTCGTTTGTTTTTCGATGGCTTCATTACCGGCAGCGACGGTATTAATTTGAAATCCTGCTGCCATGCACGCTTTCTACCTTACAGCACATTTCAGCTAACAAAGATGAGGGTCGTGTAATGCCTGAGCGAAAACTCCCTTGAACTTCAAAACAACAATGGGCCGCAAAACGCGCATCGACCATAGCCAACTTTGTGGCAGCCAGCCCTGCGCAGAGCTGTTTAGCAACTCGCGCCATTGATCTCTTAAGGTAAGCATCTGCCACAATCGGCATCCTATCACACAAGGGGTAAGCGGGGGAGTGCAAGAGGTGCAATTAGCTGCTCCCAGGAGCACAGAGGGAGTGACAGACAATCAACATGAAGAGAGAAGGAGAGAACAAAGAGAAGGGGAAGTGCGGAGATACAATAGAGTGAAGGAGTTGAAGGGTTTATAGGTGGAGAAAAGGGAGGCAGAGGGGAAAGATGGTCATTACCTAAATGGGTCGTTATGCCCCATCTATCCATCCCATGCTGCCATTCCCTCTCGCCCACACCACAGGAGTTTTAATTGGCCCAGTACACAGTGTTTGCTCGAGCACTCTGCAAGTTTGGAGAAGGGCTCTGTGGGGGAATGTGGTAAGCTCAGTCATGCTGGAAATGTATAAGATGGAAAGAGTGGGTAGAGAAGTGAGGTGTATTAGTGTGCACGCGCATGTATGTGTGTGCTCACTTATGCATGCATTTAAGTGTATATTCCAGCACACCTAAAACTCATATCAACACCGACAATTTTATATCCAGGCACGTGGATAATGAGCAGCTAGAGTTTTGGTGATTTCCTGTGAGGGGTGCATAAAGAAGAATCAGCAAACTTCAGGACTCATTATATTGCTGCTGTCACTGCATTAAAAGTACCGGTCACTAAACTTGAACTCCCAGCTAAGATGAAGCCTCACTTATTGTGGAGCTGGAATTTCTACAGTATTTCTCAGAGTTAATGTCACAAGAAATAGGTTTTCACCTGCCTGTAATGTCTCAGACTTGCAAAGTCTCCTGTAAAAACGGCTTCTGTACTGATAACTTCACTGTGTGCTGCGCTCATCATAAATCCCTGTTCAAATCCACATGCTTTATGCCTCACAAAGCAATGTTAATTTAGATCCCTTTGCAAGAGCAAAGTTGACTTAAAAGTTGAAAAGACTTTTTTTGCCTCCAGCGGCGGGTACGTCAAACCGAAGCTCCTGGTTGGAGATACCGTGATGGAAAGCAGAGTGAAGTCTTGTCTTTTTTAATCTGATGAATACCAATACCCTCCATGGGATTATCTCACCTGGCAAAGATGGAGTCTTTGCCTACAGGGCAAGTCTTTGCTTGTGGTGCGACACGATTATAGCTGTGTGTATTATACCAACTTCAATTGTCCTTACATATTTTTCTGCTGTTTCTCAGAGAACACTGTGACCTTGAAGTTGATAGAATCTACACACTGCCGTCTCTTTAAACTGACCTGAACATATTGTACAGTTGGTCTGTAAAATAATCAGAATATTCAAGGTGGGAATGAAAAACAGTACAGTACAGTATGTACTTTACTTGTCCAGTGGTGATGTCCAGATGTATAAATAAGGACATATGTATGAGCTGTTAAATTGTTACTTTTGAAAGTACATGTAATTTCTTTTGAATAGGTCTTGATACTTACATTTGTGACAGCTTAACATGTCGTGCTAGTCCAAGTGCAAGAACATTTCATGACAAAGCTTGGTTGAATTTTGCAAAACCAATTATATCTTTTAAAACCCAGGGGTTGTTTTTGACAGATTTTTGTATATCGACTAACACTAATTCAATCACCATTTTAGATTCTGGGAAGATAGATTTATTAGTTGGAGAATTTGAAAGTTAATTGAAAAAATGTCATATTTGAAAACACTTGCATTATTAATGTTGAAATTTATTGTGCACATTGAAGTACAAGTCTGTAAGAACCTGATCAAACCCTTAGATTCAGCCTTTAAAGATAAAAGCGGCCATGGAGTCTGCTGGTAGATTAGTCTCAACATTTTGATTTACTGGCAAATAACCTTTTTGATCAACTTTGAGCATACTTTAGCTCTTTGTGTTCAGTCTCTTCTGTGTTACAAAAAGTCTGAACCATTGCAAAGGGAACAGCACTGAAATACAGAACCACATCTTGATGTATAAGACGAATATTTGCAAAAGCTTCTAAACTACCGCACTAACAAATGTTCCCTTTCGTAATAAATTACAGTCAGTTCCTTCTACTGAAGTATTACTAGTTTGCTTGCTTATAGTTTCCTATTTCTATATATGTGTATGTTTTTTTTAAAGATAGATTTAATTTCCAGTGTTTGCCTGTCAATTCTTATTGTTTGATAGAGCTATAAATATTACAAAGTGCAAAGACACAGCATTCGTCAACACAAAGACACAGTGAGTTATGTACACATGTGACTAATATCCTTTTTAATCCTTTGTTTGTGTGCATAAAATACATATAATATTTTTATTACTTCTAGAGAAAAACAGAAGCCATTGTGAAGAGAAGATAATTTAGGTACATTGGCAATTTTTAAACAAATATTCACACAGCTTTCTCTCTCACACACAAACACACACATACGCACACACATTTGAAAATGCTGCCCTTTTTTTTTTTTTTATCTCGTTAAAAGAAAGGTATCACGAACAGAAATTTGAGGTACTTTCAACTGCTTTCCCAAGTGGTCACCACAGCTTCCATGCCCTCTTTGACACAAGACTATCCATTTATACAGACTTGTGACCTGGATAAACGATGGGTTTGTGTCTATTCCCAGTCTTGAACTGGGGATTTTGTATGTCAGGCACTGTGGTGCCACTGTCATCAAGTGAATTAATAATAAACAATACAACAAGAAAAGCATAATAGCTATTTTAGTCATGTTTTTTTAATCATTTAATCATATTCTTGTTTTTCCAGTCACTCCCCAAGGCACTTGGCCATGGATGAAATTATGAGTGTATACTGACTAAATCAACGGCTCTGCCTTCATGCTCAGCTCGCTCTTCACTCAGTAGACCAGATGCATCCGCATCACTGCGCTAATTTGTACCTGTCAATTTCCCTCTTCACTCTTCCCCCACTTGAAAAAGACTTAGAGATACTTAAACACCAGTAAATGTGCCCCCGAGCTTGAAGGTAGTAATTCCCCATCCCTGCCACATTACACTTGACTGTAAA
This sequence comes from Aulonocara stuartgranti, assembly GCF_965226115.1. Lineage (NCBI taxonomy): Eukaryota > Metazoa > Chordata > Actinopteri > Cichliformes > Cichlidae > Aulonocara > Aulonocara stuartgranti. The sequence goes on along the minus strand of NC_138951.1, from coordinate 5,488,394 downwards.
CAGTCCAAGTGCATGCTGGAGGTCATTGCTTTATGAAGCCAACAGAACCACATCATCTGCAAATACCAGAGACAAGATCTAGAGGCCATCAAACCGGGAATTGTTCTGCGAGATACTGCGCCCATAAAAGTTATGAACAAGATCAGTCTGTTTTAAAAGAAATATGAACACAATTGGTGGCAAAGGGCAGCCCTGGTGAAATCCAATGTCCAGTGAGAATGAGTCTAATGTAATGCAAGCTAAGTTCTAATTACAGCAGCGCAGTCTGATACCACGTATTGAAAAAAAGAGTGTCCGGGTCACTATTAATGAGTGGGCTGGTGGCATAGTCATTTAGAAGGGGTTCAGAGTAAAGCTGCTGCTCTTCCACTTTGAAAACAGCCAGCTAAGGTAGCTGACTATATGAGTCCTCCTATATAATACTATATACTATATAACACCTCCTTCAAGGCTTTCAAGCATGTCAGTTAACAGGGGTGAGCAATTAATTTTTCCCCACGGGCAACATGAGAATTTGGGCTGTTGTGCAAGACCACACAAATACATTTATAAAGAGCTAAAATGAAATGCAAAATGGAGTTCAGCTTATTGGTGCAGGGCTGCACAACAGTCCCAGTTTCTCATAAGGACCCTTGGGAAAATTAATTGCCCATCCCTGCTGTAAACTGTCCTAACTAACAAATTCCAGGTTCAGTATGTGTATGTGTTTGTATGTAAAAATTATGTTTCCCATACATAAAGGTCAGAGCCAAGAAGATAGCGGTGAAGTGATGTTAGTAGAATTGAAGACAATCATCTAAATAAACAGGACAATAACTGTCTTACGCATCAGTTGTTGAATAAAGAAGTGGGAGTTGACAGGAAATGTGCTATTGTGATGTTACCACCCACCCCTCTAAAAAAAAGGAAAAAAAAGACAAACAAATAATTGGATGGTGAATTTGTCTAGCAGCAATGTCTTCCTGTATGTGTATGTGTGTACGAGAGGAAGCGTGAGAGAGCGATCACATTGGGTTAGGCATGGCTAGAGACATGAAGCAGCAGCAGAGAGCAAGCTGAGCACATCATCAGCTACATGATGCACTTCAGTCCATGTGCTGTAACCTGACCTCATAAAAAAAGCAATGAATCACCACTGGAAAAGTACTAGACATCAATTTATTATCAAGAATATTAACATTCATCACTCAAACAAGTGTATTCCATTCAGTCCCTGCAGCATTATGGTCTGTTGTCCATTTGATCAGCGCACACACAAAAAACGAACACAGCGATGCTCGTTCCATTGTATATGAATACTGAGAGAAGTGTTTTGAACTAAGCTTGTATTTTTAGCGGGGAAAAAAGAGTAAACTCTGGGTCACTTCAAAATTGGACCATTTGTACACATTACATATTGGCTCCATGTGAAAGGAGTCAAAGTATTGCTGAATTCCCCACCTGCCTTTCAGCTTTAGCTGTTTGTTCTGAATGTTTACACCGAACTCAAAAAAGGCAGTCTTTGTTAATGCTACTGCAGCACGAAACGGCATTTAAGCTGCAGCAGAAATCCTTCACAGTAGTACATCTCCACATGCCCTTTACATTAATGGTTCTTCTTCTTCTTCTTCTTCAGAGATTTCTCTCTTTAAAAGAAAAAATGCAGGTGGGCGTGCAGTTAATTGAACTTTTATTCACTTAAAGTCTTTCAGTGACATGACATTCTTAGAGTTTGTATCTTCTCTTATCTTTCTTTTCATATATATTATTTACAGAGAATATTTCTCAGTTTGCTTATTAAGTGATAACATGTTAGCGCTTTGTTTGCAGGTTGATTGAGGGTGTCGTTGTAATGCTTTGTGTTTTATTTAGTAGGAAAAAAAACACCTAAAAATAGTAATTCTTGGGCTTTAAACCTTACAGTATAATTACAGCCTGTGGGCTTCAGAAAACACTGACTCTTGGGCTAACTAAGATTTCTGTTTAGATATTCAGCTTAGGACTTGACTTTCTCTTAGCCTATAATTTAAAGCACAGAGTAACATATTAATGACTAACCTCATTTTGTGATGTTTGGCCTTTTTTGGGCATCTTCTTCCAGCCATATGATGGTGTTAATCTTTTACCTTCACTAAGGAAAAATGTATGCTTCAACCTACAGTTTCCATTTGCTAAGTGTTACCATTAGCCGAGCCATTGCTCTGTAGCTAGCCGTTGAGTGATATGTCATTACATTTCAAACCCTCCAAATGTTGCTGCTCTTTGTTTTTTCTGCCTGTTTTTACATCCAGAGTTATACCAGTCTTTACAATTTAAGTTATTTAGAAATAATTAAAAATATGGCATATCACATTTAAAACTAGCTTGCTAGCTTTCTGTTAACTTCTTCTTTTATGGATGTCTGAATATTAAACTGAAGAATGACCACAATTATTATTTTATTTTAGCTCTACAAATTTAGACCATTTCTAACTCTTAGTGGAGCCTCTGTGTTTTTTAAAATGGAAGGAAGTCTTTGGAGCCAGAGATGACTAATGATGTCAGGTTTAATATGTGGATATCAACTCTCCACCATCAACCACAGAGACATACACGCAAACACCCCTCCTCTGCACCCTCCATTCTGTCATCATCATCATCATCATCATCAACTTTATTCATGTGCATGTTAATATAATAATACCCAAAATGAGAACAATCACTTTAACGCTTTTATAAGAACTTCTATAACTTCTACCAGTGGGCTCCTGTTCACTTGCAGATTGTGTGTGCATGTCGGACTCAGACCAGGAGCTGACTACAAAATGGTGTGGTGTCCTTGTAGAGCATACACTTAATACAATCGGATTGAAACACAAATTCATTGAGAAGCATTGCACACAAATCTTCACCTGAATGAGCACAGCATCGATTCGGTAGGTGTCAGTGTGTCATCCTTTAACAGAGACAGGGGTCATCACCCCTCCATACGACTCAATACACAAGCCATGTGATAGAAGCTGGATTTCTTACCATTAAGTGAACAACTACTGTACATCTGTTCATGAAAGCCAACAAGATGTATTTAAAAGCTAAAAATTTCAGAAGAAACTCATGCTGATTTAGATATTGTCATTTGTTAAGCTTTTCTCCAGATTAATGAAAATTAAATGCTTCCTAATTTAGGATGGGAGGAGGAAGGCGCGTAGTTGTTGTTCTTGTTTTAACCAGCCTTATCACTTTTGTCACCGCTCCCTTATTCACAACAGGTCACCACAATGCATGGATTTTGTGTTTAATTGCGGGGGTTTTTTTTTTTTACACTGGATACCCTTCCTTGAGGCAGCCCTCACAGGGATTTCTGTCTCCTGCTGGTCTCCAACCATGAGTCTTTTGCATGTTAATTAAATATACTATGATATACTCTGATATATATATCATGATGCAATTGCTAAAATATGTTCACATGCTGCTTTTGTTGTCGATAGACCTGAATTTTTGTTTCGAGTGCTCACACATTTGCCGATTTATAGAAAGTTTTATTTTCAAATTCATAAATGTAAATTTGTGACACAACATTCAAACTGAATTAGCAGGAAAACAAGACTAATAAAAAAAAAGAAAAAACAAACTAAATTATCTGTTAGATTGGGAGCTATTCATCTCAAAGGCCCCGTTTCAGGCCTTTATGATTGCAAGTGTCTGAGTCAGTCAACCTGAGTGTGAAAACTCATCTGTCTGCCCCTGTACAGTACATTGACTTTGAACGCTATAAAATATCTGTCTGACAATACATTTTCATTGTATGACTGCAACCTAAATGGCCTATCCATTTTTTTTTCAGTTGCAGGAGAAATACCATCAATTTTGCTGATGTACCTTGCAAGGGCAAAATGACATTGTACTAAGCACAACTATGTTAAATTAGGTGAGTAGAATAAACTTTGAGTTTCCAGAGCTTACGTGAACCAACATGGTGATCATGAAATACTGATGTGAACAATAAAGAAAAATCCAAACGTAAAAGACGTGACTCAAATGCCATCTAATAATTGGTTCCGATGTACTGCAGAGAAACTATGCGTTATGTGGAAGACTCGTGTGTCATGTTGGTCAAACTACTTTTTTTACACCTCTTCTTCTGGTCCTCTCTGCTCCTTGCTATCGCTCCCTGTCTCTCCCTAAATCTGTTCTGCTCCAGCAGACTCTCGTCTTTAATCCTATCTGATTAGGACCCCAGTTGTCCCCCTCCACCCACTCACCCAATACTGCGTGGAGGACTCTATGCTAATGTGGAACGACTGCAAAAATGGAAATTAGACTGCTTGCACTCACAGCGCAGCCAAAGACGATGCAGCCTTGAAAGACGCCGCATTGTTCCACAGCAAATCCCAAACAGGAAGATAAGAACCTGTCAAATTTGATCAGCAATGAATTATGCATCACTGGACACCGAGTTTAAGAGTTGTGCCTTTGGACGAATTCCGTTTATCTCTTCATCTGTTACAGAAATTGCACGCTATAGTCAGGAACAGTTGAGTATGTGCGTGTGTAATAACTTTGGTGTGTATACTTTTGTGTGAGTATGTGTGCGCATAGATAAGATATAGCCTTCCAAAGTGAAAAAGACACAGAGACAACAGCTTATTTTTTGCATTTCTGAGCTTCACACGAAGAGAGCAGTAGATTGTCAATTGAACTTGTAAGCACCTCTTCCGGCGACACCTCAGATGTAAACAGATACAAAAACTTATCATAGATACCCTTCCATCTGGGGGAGTAGTCTGGAATTGAGCTGCTAACAGGATTATGTCTTGTGTGTTCACCTTTACTGAGGAGATAGAGGGGCAAAATCGATGTGTGACTAATGTGATCAGGGAGGGCTATCACCCCTCATCTTCTGCTTTCAATGAAGCCCCATTAACCATGCAACTGTGCAGCTTCAGCACAACCCAGCATATTTTTGCTCCTCTGCAAGACCTACAGTGAGCTTACGCTCAGAGCACAATATGTTCCTGAAATGGGATATGTCTGATATCGTTCCATGTCTCTCAATTTGAAAATTTAAATTCATACCGGCGAAGATAGGAGAATCAGCCACATCGCTAACAGATCAAGGCTCTTGTCAGTAACAATTCAGCATGCCACATTGCATTTTCATTTACCTACAGCCCAGGTGAGCAGGTACCATGAGCTGAGCATATCTCATTAAAACTGAGGAGAATGGTTCTGCCGTGTCTATTGTGCTCGGTAATTCCTTGGTGATGTATTTCTCCTCCATCTTGCTAATCCAGCAGCGTTTCAGATCCCGAACCCCCTTCGCCTCTGCATTTTCCCCTTCTCTGAGAAAGAGAGTCTGATTTTCCCCAAGTTAATGAAATTGTCACAGCACCTTATGAAATTGCCACCGTGTAAGCAATAGCATCTGGCAAATAGATGGCGCATGTAATGTCCGCTGAGCCTCACTACACAGAACTCTGTTAATGGATGCAGAGAAAGACTGAGAGACGGGTGTAGACAGACAGGAACAGACTGACAAGCGTACAGACAGACAGATTGGCGAGACAGGAGGAGAGCATCTGTGCGAGCAAAGGGATGGAAAACAAAAACAAAAAGTGAGAGTTGAAAAGCCCTCCAGGATTGTGGCTTAATTAGTTGAAACTGACGAATGACAACCTTTAATCAGAAACAACAAGTTTAATCAAATGGGAAAATTAGTGCGCTTGTGTGGCCTCTGCACTCACTAAGTTTAACTTAAATTCAAACATGAAGTCCTGTCTTCTCTCACAAGTTTCTCACAAGGCCTTGAAAGCAATATATTTTTAAAGATGAAATAAAAGCCCTGGCTTACATTACCTGATATCAGGCAGGACTGTCAGCTTTTTCAGTCACTTTCCGGCTTCTGACATTTTCTCCATGATAGCAAATTTCCATGGAGGAAACTGTTTGATATCACCTAACCAGCCCTTAAAGACCAGTATACGTCTATCACCAAATTAATGTGTCCTTGCCAACATATTGGTTTTATGAAGATTTTTTGGGCAGAATGTAGCAAAGTGAAAACAGTTCAGCAACTTTCACCATTTGTCAATTAATATCCACATGTTTTCGCTGCACAGCATGTGATGTTGACTGGATAATCCTTCATCTAGGTTCATTAGAGGGTTTTGTTTTGTTTTGTTTTGTTTTTTTCAAACAAAAAAACTAAATTTAATGTCACACTGTGAGGCAAATCAGTCAACACATTGATACAGATACAATCTGTCATGAGTTAAATGTGCCATCAACTTCTGAAAGAATTAGGTTTTGTACAGAAATACTGTAACTCATGGAGCTTTTAATGTGTGGACTAGGATCCAACCATCCATTTCCTTCCACTTATCCAATTCAAGATTGTGGGGGTGGAGACTGGAGCCTATCCCAGCTGTCATAGGGTGAGAGTTAGGGTACACCCTGGGCAGGTCACCAACCTGTTGCAGGGCCAACATATACAGACAGACGACCATTCACACATTGTTTTTAGACTGGGGGGAAGATAGAGAGAGAGAGTGTGGGAGGAAGCTGGAGTAGCCAAAGAGAACCCACGCAGACACAGGGACAACATGCAAACACTAGGTAAAAAAGGCCCCAGACTGGACTTGAACCCAGGACCTCCTTGGTATGAGGCAAGAAGGCTAACAGGGGTTTATTCAAAATCAAATTAAGGTTTAGAGTACTAAATAACCACAAACAGCGAAACAAACTAAGTTTTTGTTGTAGAGCCAGTTCACTATCTGTTTAATTTCTATGCGGTTCCGCTAATATTGCTGTTTAGTTGACAGGTAAAGGTTGCATCAGTTTTCTTTGTGCAACACAATTAAAATGTTTTTGTTTTACACTCCACGCTATTCTCCAGACTTGTAATGGGTCACCAGCAAACATTCACAGTTCCCTAAAGTCAAGTTTAGAGGTGTGAAAATCACTGAGAAGAAAATTAAATTTGCATACAGAAGTATAACTACTGATCAGAGAAATGCTACTGAAACAAACAGATTTCTCTACTGTCCCCATTACATGGATGCTTCTAGGCTTGAGAATCCTCATATAATATGATAATATGCTTAAACAAAAGATTACAGAATAAGAAATGGAGTTTAATCTATAATAATTCTCAAAAATGTTACATTCTGACATTTTTTTCTATGGGTATCCATGTGTGTTCCCTGTTACAGCATCTTGCTGAGAAGAAGGAAAAGCACCCGGCTCCTTGGCATCCCTGGCAGGCCTCTGACAATCCGTGCTGGCTACCCTCCCAACCTGCCTTTCCAACGGGATGCCAGCTGGCCTGCTGCTGCCACCTCCGCTCAACCACAGCTACCATCATCACCAGGGAGGCTGGATGAGTGAATACAGGGCGTAAAAGCGGAGCGAGAGAAGATGGGAGCTGCCAGCTTGCAGCATCCTCACCAGCTCACTGAGATGTTAAATCTGTTGTCGGCCTCATCGTCGCCCTGCCCGATTTGTATGCAGACAGTGAGGGTAACTCATTGCAGGCTGTTTCCTTTACCCATTCTCTCATCTGGGGTTGCTCTAACATGCAGAGCACTTCCAACACGACACCGTTTCGAGAACTACTTCCGATAACGACGAAACAATCCGAATTCTTGTACAAGTAAAACACACTGAGGTGTCAAGGCAGTCTTCCAGCAGCGAGAACAAAGCTGCTCCTACTCATTAATGAAGACCTGCCTCAGTAGGCTTTAATCAGACAGAGAAGATGAGGAGTGAACTGATGTAATTATCTATTTATTAACCAGCCCTCCTTGACTTTCCTCATGTTCTTTCACACCTGCTTGTCCCATTAGAAGTGTTCGGTCAGCAGCGCTGAGAAAAGCACATTGAACCCGTATCACGCAATAATTAGGCCCCCCTCCACATATCACAGTTCTGCTTGGCTCTGCTCTCAGGAGACATACCCATCATGTCGGTGCACATACCCCAGACACCAAGCCTCCCGACCTCTCTGACATTGACGAACTAGAGAAAACTACACTCCTAAGCAAGCGTCTGCACAAGCATCTGCACACGCAGTACAATGTACAGTATTTACATGGGGGGGTGCATTGTAAGGCCATCATGTGCCGCTATTCATTTATTTTCATGACTTGTGCTCAGCTATTCCCATACTGATTAAAGCGGAGTGAAGGCACACATTCCCCTGTTTGCAATTCCTGCTTTAAAAGAAATCAAAGCTATTACTATTTGAAGTTACTCATGATTATAGTGCAGGCTGTCAAACCGCCAAATCTAACACTGTAAAAAACTTTTGCACTTATATCCCCTTTTCACAGCCCCTGGAGCCTGCTCTCATTTTACCTCTATTAGCAATGTGTGAGTCGACAGTGTTGGATGCCTGCCACGCAATTAAATGACAGCCGGAAAATGTGATAAAGGATGATATGAAGTAAGTACATGCTCACGGAGGAAAGACAGAGATGACTGAAATCTTCTACCTTCCCACCTACAATTTTAGTTAATGTAGCCTACTTAAAACATCCATGTTGTGCAGTACATTTGCATAAATCCAGACTAATTCAAGCGAAGCAATGTGAAGAGCAACACAAGCTTGATCTTAAATGCAATTTGCATTAGCACCTCAGAGAGATTAAATCTAATTTCATCATGGCTTTCCTGTGATGATTCAATGTATATGGACCCACAACATCTACTGGCAAATAAAAATTCAGCTGCAGCAATGCATAGTACATCAGCGACTCTAAATAGTGCTTCGGGAGGGAAAACAAGTAGAATGGACAGAGCTTGACATTTAATTAAATATTACTTCCTTTCATCATCAGCTACTAATATCCACTTATGCTCCAAGTATCCCAAGGATGGTGGTTTAGCTGAAGATTTAAATTTCCAGATGAGGTCTAACAGATGATCCTCTGTTATGAGGTTTTTAACTACCTTGGAAAGCCAGTAGTGTGTTACTGAGGAGTTTACAACATCATATCACATTATGAATATTCGAAATGTTGGCAGAGCACATCAAAGTCAGCTCATATCAGTTCCCCAAAAGCACATTTAGCTGAAGGTTGGGTTGAACAGTTCTGGAAAGACAAAAAAGAATAGCGTATTTAAAAAAAGAAGAAGAAGAAGAAGAAGTAGCATGAAAGTAACATTATACTCATGGCTGTATTATTTATGATTAAAACATGGATTCGTAGTTATAATTAGCATTCAGAAATTATTATTACCAATGTGTTGCAACTTTCTCTGATTGAAATTAATGCACCAAGGATTTGGCTAAGAGCATCACTGAACTGCGTGAGCGTTGCAGTATTCATGACGACAGTGTGTGCAAAGAACAAAGGTATTGTTGAAGCACTGACACTGCAGTTCAGTGGTTAAAACTGCAACGCGTGTAACAAAAGAACCGAGCCAAATGCATATCCTTTCACCCATCATAAAAAAGTGCTATCACACTGCTAACATTTCATGACACGTAGCAAGTCCAAAAATTCCCCCAGGTTATGTGTTCCTGGATGAATTTTGGCTGCTACTGTTACACCTTTTCTCTAGAAATGTTTGACTGTGTCACGGTCCTGGGTCTTATGACCCAGTGTTTTGAGTTTCAGTTCTTTTGATGTTCATAGTGTATGTTTAAGCTTATCAGGTTTCCTAAGTTTATTTGTTATCATGCCTAAGTGTTTCTAGTTCTTATTATTTCCCCCTCGTGTTCCAACTATGTTAAATCTCCCTTGCCCTTCGTGTGTTTCATGTCTGTTGTCTTATGTTGTTATGTCTGCCTCTCATGTTCCTGTTTCATTTTGGAGAGATCTCGTGTTTTTATATTATGGATTATGTTTTGAGTCCTTTGTGGTACTGTTTCGTGTTTCCCTAGATCTCAGTTATGGTTATCTTAGGTTTTGCTCTTTGGCTTCGTCATATGGCTTCCCTGTGTTCCATGTTATGTCCACTGTGATGGTTTTGTACCATATTTCAGGTTCCTATATTCTGTCTCCCCAGTTGCTGTTAAGTTTGCATGTTTAGAATTCAGTCAGTGTGTTTCCTGTTTTACTTTGAAGGTCCATGTCTCATGTGAGTGTTTCTAGTTTTGCTTCCCTTGCCTCGTCCTGCTTTATTACCCTCAGCTGTTCCTCCATGTGTTCCCACTTCCCCTAATCACCTCCTGTGTATTTAAGTCCTCTGTTTTCAGTGTGTGATTGTGAGGTCGTCTGTTGTCCACGCCATGTTTCCCATGCCATGCTTCCAAGTTTCTTGCCTAGGTTTTTCTTATTGCTTGTTTAGATTCCCCAGTTTAGGTTTGTGTTAATTTTGCTTCAGTTTGCCTTGCCCTTTGTTTGTACCTCTTCTACTAGCCTTATTAAACGGCTCACCTTTTGTTAACATTTCAAGTTCTGTTCCCTGTTCCTTGGCGTCTGCGTTTTGGGTCCTTTTTCAATTCATACAGTCTGCCCTCGCCAGACTGTGACAGACTGTGAAGACAGGCTTAGTATGTTAGCGTCTAGCACTTCCCGCTGATCCCAGAACAAGTTGTGAATGAGAAAAAGAATGAGAAGGGTGGAAAAAAGGAAGCTTTTATATTCATTCACTTTCTTACTAATTTTTGCAAAAGAAAGGAGTTCTCATTAATTGTATGTTAACAATGAAGGAAGTCTCAGGTAAAAGTTTAAGAATAGAGAGTGTAGCCCATTAGACTTACATTTCACACAAGACCAGCTTCAAATGAAATATAATTTTGAAAGCACACTGTTCTCAAGATGCATATATCACTGACAGTTTTTTTGCTTTGTTCAACAGTTCCACAGTTTTGGCTTTCAATTTCAGGCACCGATCCCACATGGATGGGAAAAGCGATTAATGTATGCTTGCGAAGTGTTCAGAAAGAATGCAGGGCTAATTTTAAGGTGCAACATACAAATAAAAATTGTATTTTTCTGTTGAATCAAAGTCAACAGAAAAACACAAGTGGGCATGATTAGATGCAGACACTCCAAGTCGGTGCATACTGAGGTGAAGATGCCTCTGTGCACCTTGAAAAATATTTCTGCTTGAGCAAAGATGTGTTCATCCTGGGGCTTTCCCCCCCTTTTTTTTTCTTTTAATGAATCTTCTTTATAAACATGAGAGTCGAGATGACTCTTGGGTGGGTGCTTCTTTTTCTAGCTAGCTTGCGGCTAACATATTTACACACTGGCTGTTTGGGGTGAACAGAAACAGTTAAGGAGTCACATTTACACAAACAATGCAAGCCAAAGATCCTATTTTCACTTGAGTAACTATCTGATTTCAAAAAGATAAATGCAAATGCATCCAAGAAGCTTATTCTTCAGATTCTGATCTATTTGTCCAGTACTGGAAGTGGCTGATGAGTCATAGCTGGATGCTGAAAAACTTGCTCTTTACTGCAATTGTGCAATTATGGAAGTAAGAAGTGGAAATATTCACCCTCTGTCTTATTTTCTGAACACATCAGTGGTCTGTGCCCTCTGTTCTAAAAATGAACATTTAAGGTTGCACAATTACGCTGAAATCAATCGCTGCTCTCAATCTATTTTACCACAAACAAAAAGAAAAGAAATGCCTCTGGCTATACACATAATGCAAGTGGGTGCATGGCTGGGGGACCAATGTGAATTGTGTTACTTGTTATACATGAATTCATGTTATGTCATTCTTTTGACACTGATTATTATAAACAATCTAAGGACTATCTCCACCCTCTGAACAGAAGAAAGGCTGACCTTGATTCACATGGAGCAGAAACAAAGTAAGACTGAATATTAGCAGAGCTGTATTCTGGTTAAAGTGATATACCCAGCACTGTGCTATAGTCTTAAGTCAGCCCTCATTTCTTTGTATTTTGTAATTTCTTAAAGAGGTCTTGAGTTTTTCTTTGGCAATTGGCTGCTTTTTCATTCATTTTTTGGTCCAGTCTTTGTAGCTGATCATTTCAGAGGAATGTGCGTGCATAAGTGTGTGTGTGTGTGTGTGTGTGTGTGTGTGTGTGTGTGTGTGTGTGTGTGTCTTTTAAGCCACTTTGCACTGACTTATGAATCAATCAAGCATAAAAAAGGCAAACAACTTTCCAAAGAACTCCTTTTAAATTGAAACTTCAGGCACTTTGTTTCTAGCAGACTGCTGTGAAAATATAATTTTGTTTTCATTTCTTTTGTCTCTGTTAAATCTAAGATAAAAGATAACACAGACTGAGAGGCCTAAAATAGTATTTTTGCACCAACAAGGTGATTCCTTAAGTGAGCTATTGGCCCAAAACGTTTCATATCATTATAATGCATATCAATGCATTGTGTCTTTACAGATGTGAGAAGACTGGATAAGTGGATGAAAAAAGAAGAGGTGGTTGGCCTTAACATTGATCTGGAGCAGATGAACAATATCTGAAACTCATTTCTTTAACAAGCAGTAAAGAAAAATCCAGCAAAACCTGACACAAGAGAAATCCATCTCACCCTTCCGTCTACTGTTTGCTGAAGCCTCATCAGAAATGGTCTCAGTGGAAGGGTGGCTGTCAAGAAGCCATTCTTAATGAAGATAAACAGGAAGAAAGGTATGCCTAATTAGACAAGAACTTGACTACAAATCAGTGGCAATTGTTTTATGGAGTGATGAGACATTTTTGTACAGAGGAGATCAGGACTGAGGTACAACACTGAGTGTCTGCAGACATCTCTTAAGCATTGTGGGGGCTCTCTCATGGTTTGGTGCTGCATTTAGCCAGTGGGGTTCTTGTAAAATTGATGGAATTATGAACACAAAAGAGTACCATCACCACCATCAACATATTTGAAGTAGTGAAGGATCAGAACAGAACAAAAGGCAGCCAACATCCAGAGAAGAAGCCTGGAGAATTATTCCTGAAGACTAATTAAAGAAATAACTAAAACTCTTCTTAAAGAATAAAGGTGATCATACCAAATATTGACTTTCAAGCTTGTTAGAATAGTTAAAAACTTTTGTCATGGATTGCTGTGTCTAGAGTTGGATGTCTCGAGACCGGTCTTGAGACCACTTTTACGTGGTCTTGGTCTCGTCTTGGTCTCGACGGACTTTTGTCTTGGTCTCGGTCTTGGTCTCGCTGTTTCGGTCCTGCGTTCTCAAATCGACATAGTGTTCGGGAGATTTGGAGTCAACCATCAGCGGAGCGGGGGGGGTGGCTTACTGGGCTTAAGCCCGGGTCATTTTTTCAGAAGCATGGGGTCTTTTGGAGTGTAATTTTTTAGTTAGATGCCTGACTGACAACTGTATAAAACAAAAACAACACACGAAGCACAGAGCGCACCGTCGTAAATTCCCCCTAATTTTGGTATGATCCGAGCTCAGGCACTAGGCGACTGAGCACAGCACCCATGTGAGCGAGGGGGGAGAAGCTGCTGCCTGCGAGTTTGCTGCAGACAGAGGAGAGCTTAAGTTTGACCAGGTACCAAAGCAAATCATTCGTACTGAACTAATAATGTAAATATGACGGTGTATCACAAAAGATTGATATCAAACTGATCACTTGGTTGCGTTACTTGCTCTTCGAGTGAATCAACAAATGGATAAATAAAAAGCCGAACAGCAATGCTGATTTTTTAGAGAGTCTTAGCTTACATTTCATATTTTCAGTTGTTACCCTCCACGGCTAAACAAACTCTCTAAATCGGTTTCAATTGTGTACTGATGAACACAACAATGGACATAAGGAGCTTCTTTCAAAGAAAAAACTCAGGTAGATGTTATTTTATATATTATGCTTTGGATGTTGTTTAGTATATCTATGCAAAACAAGAGGAATTTCAATACACAGCAGTATATTCACAGTTGAAACCAGATATTTACATACACTTTAGGGAGAAAACATACAATTTTTTTTACTGCTAAACATCAATTTAGAGTAAACTTTTGTTTTAGATAAATAAATGTTGAAATATCTTTTGAATTAGTTGAATGTCAGAATAAAAAGAGGGAGCTGTCTATTTTAATCACTTTCATCAAATGTAGGAGTACATGTACACTAAGTTTATTGTTAATTAATAAGAAACTCCAGACGATTCGATTCTGAGCTGAAGAAGCTTCTGATAGGTTAGTAGAGTCCATGTGAGTAAACTGGTGGCACAGCTGTGGATGCATATAAGGCAAAACACAGAGCCTGTTTCTGTGACATGGGAACATCAAGAGATGTCAACCAAACACCAGGAACAGAACTGTGGAGCTCCATAAGTGTGGCTCAATTTTGAATACAATTTGGTGCCATTTGCAATTAAGAAATACAGATAGTTTCTCTCTTTACTCTCAAAGTTAACAAATATGTTTTTTATATTTATCAATCTAAAAAAATAAACATTTAGTCTGATTTGATGTTACAATTAAAAAGTGTTTGTGTTTTTATCTGAAGAGTGTGTAAATATCTGGTTTCCACTGTATTTGATGATGTTGGTGTTTGGCTTGATTGTCAGCACAAAGAGGGAGAGAGAGGAGCAGAGAGGGAGAGAGAGAATGAGGACAGAACAGAGATGGAACAAGAGCAGGTGAGACACACATGTTAGTCAAATGGTTGTTTGCCAAAACTCATCAGAACATGTACCTAGTGTTTCTTTTTAGATACCATTTGTTCCTTTTCAAATTCTATATTTATTAAGTTCTGCAGGCTTGTTTGCACAACAAGGCTAAATAATTATATAAACTTTTCTCAATCTAAATATTGTACTTTGGTAGAATTAAAAAATAAGTGTAGTGCAGGTCTATGATGATTTTTAGTGCTACTATCATCTAGTTCTGATTCTGGTTCTGTCTTGGTTACTGTTGTAGTCCTGTTTTAATTCCGGATCAGTTCTGGGTCTGGTTGAATTGGGGTTTAGTCCCTGTGTCTTGATACAAGCCCGACTTTGTTCTGCCTTGCTGCTTAATTAAAAAACTAGTTTAAGGTGTCCTGCATATGTATATAGAATAGCATCTGGCTGCAGTTTAAAGACTTTTTTTGTCTCGGTCTTGGTCTTGGTCTCGACTCGGTCTCGGTCTTGGTCTCGTCTCAACTTGGTCTTGGTCTTGTCTTGGTCTCGATACCCTCTGGTCTTGGTCTTGTCTTGGTCTTGGATTAGGCGGTCTTGACTACAAGTCTAGCTGTGTCCAGGCGGGAGAAGAAGACCCAAACGCAGGACTCGGAGGCAAAACGTGAACTCAAATCCTCTGCTTTATTGCAGGCAAACAGGTGATACAAACTAAACTGGGAAATGCTAACTGTACTCTCACGGGGAAACACAGGATGGGGACAAACCGACGTTAACGACGCGACAACAAGTACGGACTGACAGGGACTAAAATACACTGACAGGAACTTGAGGAAATGAGGAACAGGTGGACACACAGCTGGAACCTATTAGGCAAGACAAGACAAGGAAGTAAAACAGAACACACTAACATGAGATAAGACCTTCAAAGTAAAACAGGAAACATACACTGACGAACTCAGAGACACAACACCGACAGAGAATGGAGGGAACACAGAGTACAGGGACCAGAGTGACATGAGACATGACTGACGGGGGAAAAGAGAATAAACACCAGGGCAGAACTAAACCTAGCTAGAAGTCACAATAATCAAAAGAGCACAACCAAGGACTCAGAACAAAAACCATAATATAAAATAATACCAAAACACAAGAACTCATAATGCTGGGTCACAAAGACCCAGAACCGTGACAGTTTTTGCGTTATATACTGTATTCCCATGTATCCTTGCATGAATGTTTGGATACTTTAATTTACACTTATTCAAATATGCAGTAACTTTATGTTTAGCTTGGATTTTACTTTTATTGGTTATACTGCAAATGTAAGATGTATCTGAACATATCACTTTAACTGACTATTTGGCATCCACTCTTTTTTTTTCAAATCTCTTTTTTTGGTTTTCCAATTCTTTTCCCATAAAAATGACATAGGTTTGTATTTAACAGATTACATTTATACGGAAAAGTTAAACAGATTAAAATACAAAAAACAACAAAAGAAAGTTAATCAGAGGATATTATCTATCGGCCTACACATGGAGCTCAGTGATCGTTTATATCTCTGCTGTATTAAAGAGATCTAGTTTCCCCCTTTTTTCCAGTTGCAAATGTCTGCATCCATTCTTTTTAAGTCTTACCACATGTTTACACTATACAGTCATCATATTGAACTGGTTGGCTATGAAGCCCTAGTGTTGGAGTACACCTATTCTCTAAGTATTTGTGTGTGCAGACTGAGTCGCACAATTTTCCTCCCATAGTCCAGAAATACTGAGGTTAGGTGAAATTGTGAAGAATAAATAGCCTTTTGTTGTAAATATGTTTTATCATCTGCTCAAGGTGGATGCTACATTTTGATAAAAGCACACTAGTCGGCTTGCCTTCCTGACCCTGAATAGGTAGCAACAAAACAACAAAAGGGCAATTTATATGAATTTTGATGCTATATAAAATACTGCAATCTGAATTTTCAAAAAGCCAGATGCTGAACACATCTAACTAATTCTGTGAAAAAAGCTTCTGCGTTCAATATTTTGATGTGATGTTATGAGGTGCGTTCCCTGGAGTTAGAGCAAATTCAGGGCAGGTGGAAACACCAGGTTTAAAACAAAATTCATGATTTCATTGTAAACCAATAGCAAAAGAAGACATTTAAAGGACAACCGAGTGAGCAGATGGCAGAGTTATTATTACCCTACATCTGAACCATACTGCAAAACAGAAAAAGCCAACGGTTACACAGCGGCTGTTTCAAGCTTTGTTTGACCACTCGATTACTTTTTAAAGTGGGCACATCAGAAGGCAATGTTGGGTGAAAATAGGGACACACCATGATGTGACGCAGCCAGAGAAATGCTGTTTATTGTCCACGGATGATAGGAACATAAAAAAAAAAGTTATTTGGTGTCCTATGAAGGCTCCATGAGTATGCTACTGGCCAAGAAAAGGAATTGCAAATATTTGACGTAGATATGTTGGGTTTTTTTTGTTGTTTTTTTAAATCAGTTTTACATTATTATCGTGCTGTGAACAAATATCAACTGCGTGCTTGTTGGCTTTTGTGCTCCATGTCTCAATGTAGAAAAGTAATTAGAATTCAGCTTCCATGGAAGTGAAAATCCAGCCGTGTAAATCAAATCTGCTGCCTTATGAAGGAGAGGCAACAACAATTTTGAGAGCAATATGCAATATTCATTGTTCATAAATAATTAATTTGTTTGCTCAAAACTCAGCCTAAAGTGATTGTGGCTCTTTTTCATTTGGGTGTATATCTATGGCAAACTCTGTCCTGCTGAATGGAGGGTCATTTGTATTTCATTCACACACCCTGCTTTACCCATATTTACCCATATTTCATTGCTTTCTGCTATCGCCTGTGGCTCTACTATGGTTTCAGAAAGAGCTCAGATTCACAATGAGAATCTCTCTCTCACACAGAATCAGGCACAGGATCTGCCGTAGATAAAGAAAATAATTACACTGTAATGGTGTCTTTCTCATGAAACACCCAATTATCTGTGTCTGTTTGTACACTCGCACAGCTACAAACAGTGATTACAAAGGCTCTTTTCGAGTGGTAAGACTCGACTGCTTTGCAATTTAGTGCTGATCTGAGGTCTGCTGAAATTCCAACCAAATGCAGAAGTTTACTTTTGAATGAGTACTTCCTCTCTGTTGCTACCTGTAATGGAGATAATAATGTAATTTACTGTTGGTCGAGTGTAATGAATGTACCCAGAATGAGATCTGTTCTGAAGATTTATGTTTCTGGCTCAGTGTAGCCAAGGACACCCAGGCTAACATGGGCTTCACTTTACCTTCTTTACAGAGAGATAATTACATTCTCAGACACTGCGACAAGTAGCACTGCATACTAAACTGGGGATCACATTTGCGATGCAGTTGAGGAGGTTTATATTTGTGACTTGGTTGTACTTGCTTAGGTCATGGTATTTGTGATTAGCACAGCCCTGGAAATGAAAGTGGGTTACCACCGCCATGAGAACATCAAAAAAGTTTCTCAGTGTAAAGTGAAAGTTGCTCTCTGTGTCAAGGTCTTCTGCTTATTTCGAATGCATATGGTACATTATTATTAGTAAAGATATTTGGTAATGATGTGTGATCAAAAGGCGTTTAGGACAGATTCATAGAAATCAACCTTACCTGATTACATTTTAACCTGAGGCATCACGTCGGGTGAAAAGCAACACCAGCATACATATCATTTCTTCAACATTCGCCAGGTTGTGGACCAAAATGTGTACTTTCCACACAGAACTCTACTGTAATGCCTAAAGTGTAGGCGCAGGCCTGGATGCCAGGTTGTGTTGCCTCTGTAAATGCAATATGTGTACAGTTAGGTACATAGATTATTGGTCAGAGGCATGAGTTTTAGTAGTGTAACTAAAAATTATGTATGCCAACACAGTACATTTTAAATCAAAAAATGAAGATGCGATTGAAGTTCATGCTTTCAACTTTGTTTCAAAGGATTTTACAATACTCCTGGATATTACCTATTCAGGAATTATAGCCTTTTTTATACATAGCCCCCCTTTTCAGGGGCTCAACAATATTTGAAAAAACTCATGTCATTTCCAATATATAGATTGTTTTTGATTTCCTAAATAAAGGCTACTCTTTTAGTAGAAAATGCAGCGGATAAGCAAATCTTTTTAGATTATCACCATTTATGTGTATAACAATAAAATTATAAATATGTAACCGTTATGGCCCGTCTAGGGGTGGCCAGACAACAACATAAGGGTGATCCATCCACGTCAGAACCCAAGCAGCCACATCACTCAACTGGTAAAGTTTGATAATGATTTATTTACAAGGTTATTTGACACAAAACAAGGAGTAGATTATAACTTCGGGGTGGACCTAACGCCAAAACAATAAACAAAAGGAGCCTATCTCAAGGATTTAACAAACTTACCTACTCAAAAGAGTTAAACCAAATGATAGCAACTTCCCTCCTTAACTACAAAAAACAGGAGAAAACTATAATCAAACAAAAGGGCAGCCCACCCCTACATACTCCTGTATAAGCCAGACACATTGGGCATGTTGCTAAAGGTCTGCTCGTTGGGATAAGCTGAGGATGAATGACTGGCTGTCCATGGCGTTGTCATCATATAATAATAATGGATTGGATTTTATATAGCGCTTTTCAAGGCACCCAAAGCGCTTTACAATACCACTATTCATTCACTCTCACATTCATACACTGGTGGAGGCAGCTACAGTTGTAGCCACAGCTGCTCTGGGGCAGACTGACAGAAGCGAGGCTGCCATATCGTGCCATCGGCCCCTCTGGCCAACACCAGTAGGCGGTAGGGTAAAGTGTCTTGCCCAAGGACACAACGACCAGGACAGAGAGCCCAGGGATCGAACCGGCGACCTTCCGGTTACAGATGCGATTCCCAACCCCCTGAGCCACGGTCGCCCCCAGCCAAGTCGTCTCCAGCTGGCTAGCCAGTCCGTATAGTCCGTCCTCTAGATCCACCAATCACCGAGAGGGACCTGCACACTGGGATTTGCATATGAGGCAACATTGCGACAGCAGTCATAACAATAACTATTTAAATCATTTACAAATCATTTTAATTTTAACCCACTTTTCCAATATCTGAAGTCTAGAACCCATATCACCAAATGCTATGTTTCCGCAGATGCACTGTTATGTCTTTACAGCGGCCACCATCATTTGCTGCCTGTTTGTGGGTCCCTCTGCATTAATTTTGTCTTTAGTAACTCAAACACTTGCTCTGTTAGGTTAAAATTGGGTGACTCATTTGGCCATTGAAGAAAATCCCATTTCTTTGCCCTGAGAAATGGGACATCTCTCTTTGCTTTTGCCGGATGCTTTGGGTCATTATCTATTTTCACTGTGAAGTTCTGACTGATCAATTTTGGATCATTATATGCACGAATCTGACCAGAGAGTATAGCATTCACTTCACAGTTCATCCTGGTATTTCTATCAGCAGTCACATGATCAGTAGAGTCTAGTGACAGGTTCTACTGGCAGCTAGACATCCCACTGCCATAACACAGCCTCCAGCATATTTGACAGACAATATTGTGCTTTAGATCTATAAATTGTTTCTCTTCTTTTCCATACTTTTCTTTTCCCATCATTCTTTTAAAAGTTCATTTTGGTTTCAAATGTCCAAAGACATTTTTCTGGTTAAGTCTAACCCAGCCGTCCTGTTCTTTAGTGCAACCAGTGGTTTGCACCTTTTTAAAAAACCCTCTACATTTCCATTCATCAAAAGCCTCTCTTGATCGTGGACTGCATGTTGACAGCAACATACCTACCGCTTCATGACTGTTTTTAACATGGTTGTTTTGCCTAACCACAGAAATAATTCTGTCATCATGCACGTTAGTTATCAGTGATTGGTGTGTCATTTGATGTTGAAGTTGGTGCTACTCCTATAACATCATAATGAATGCTACTCCTGGACAAACATTGCAATTAAGCTGTCCTGTTGGTGTTTCTGTCACAGCCAATAACCTGCATGTCCTCTCTCTCCACATCCACGAACCCCTCCATTTCCACATAATTAATTTAGACTTGTTTTCTTTGTCCCCGAACTTTCCAAAGTAAGCTATCTCTCTGACATGCTCAGTTTTAATCCTTTATGTCAATGTTACTCTAAGGTTTTGCTCATCTTTTACTCTTTAATTCCGGTGCCTCTAACTTTGCCTACTTTATACTTTTTTGTCAGCAACAAATCTCCATCCTGTGGTTACCATTATTTCACAAATTACTTATGGTATTCATCCCTATCTGTCAAATCTGTGGCACAGTCCTCAAACAGAGTTGGCCTCGCTGAACGAATGGGTCAGACACCGGAGATTTACCTAAAAGGGTTCACATCTCACGTGAGACCAAATGTCAGTGGCTTGTTTATTTATTTCTTCCTTACTTAGTGATCGACTATTTTTATTGATTTATTTGTTAGTGTTATTAACAATGTTTTCATGTTTTCAGTCACAGGTCAGTTATGTTCAGACACAAAACAAAATTATGATTAGGTTTAAGAAAGTGGTTCCAACTGACCTTTTCACAGTGTTGCTTAGTTACTGTAGGTTACGGTGTAGATTTCCCACAGAAGCATAAATCAGTTCTACAATGCCCAGTATTTTATTGCTCTGTCTTTTGTATTAATTTCTTTTTCAGTCAAAAAACCTATACCTTCCTCCTTCAACACGATTGGTCAGATGCAGTGACATACCTGAAGCAATACTATTTATGACAACACCAAAATAGTAACATTAGAATGTGCTATAACAGGAGTGGGCAATTAACTTTTCCCAAGGGTCCACATGAGAAACTGGGACTGGGAGAATTAATTGTGCACCCCTGATATAGTGTCACGTTTTATCTTAATGGCAAATATTGCTGGTGTATATAAATGAACAGTAAAAGTCATATACTAAATTAGTCATCTGAAACTCTGTTAGGATGACTGATTATTCAGCAGTTACACAGGCTTCTTGGAGTTATAAATGTTAACAAATACATCATGCTGACGTACAACAACATCATGTTTTAGAAACTATTCAGCATTTATAGTCTCTTCTTATAAATGCTTAACTGTAACAGTGTTTGAGGGGTTAATTACTGTTAAATATTCATAAAACCATCGAAGACTATGTATTTTTCATACTTTATTTACAACATTGTTGACTTTTTTATTGAATATATTCATACACAACCTTTTAAAGTCAACAGACCTCAGTTGTCTTTGTCTGATATCAAGTATCAGCCCATTCGAGTAATAAAGTAGGTTCATACAGCTTAATTAGCATGCCATGTTAACTCTGTGCTGTCTCACCAAAACAGCCATGACATAATCAATCTGATGAGTTGGAACGAATCCCTTGGAGTGCAGCTGATCAATAGCCCAATAGGAAGTTCTCTGGTGTTAAAATGGATAGCTGCAGTATAGCTGAATTAGAGGCGACATAAAAGCTTTCCTTGATCACAAGACAGACAGATGAATGAATCGATCTGTGGAGATTCTTGTCCTTTTGTAAAATTGAAGGCACTCATTAAACCTCCCACACACACCCCCACCCCTTTTATTAAGAAAAGCAATTGAAAATATTTGTGACATATAAACATGTTTGGGCTACAGCTATGAGCACTACACATTTCATGCAGTGTTGGCAAGTTTCATACGGCTTCAAATATGCAGGTAAATTTGCATCACTTCAATGAATTAACTGATTATTCATCCTCTATTGGGACCTACCTGATATCTCACCAGAGACCATCACAAAGGGCTGCGGTTTCCGGATTCTGATGGCATCTTGATACTAACTGCTATGAACTGCTGCACCTGATTGTGAAATCTATTTCTTTTCACCCCAGTTATGTGTGTAAATACCACCGACAGGCTTCCCGCTGCCGTGAATACCGAGTGCCACTACCCAGGGAAAACGTGGGTGTCTGAGGGAACATTTGTAGAATAGAAACACGCGTTATGCCTGTCAGAACTGCCTTTTATTTTTACAGTCTGCCTCTCAGCACAAGAGCCTATGCTAGCTCATGTTAAAAGACTGCACTCAGAAAGGGAGTTTTCGTTGCAGCGAATATAAATGGGGGCAGCGCCTTTAATTACAACAGAAATGCACTAAGAACAGACGTGGCACGGATCCCATTAATGTAACAAAACTTCTTTGCTGCATTTCTAGAGCATCAGTTCCCAAACATTTTTAAGAGAGCCCAACACAATGGTAGCCAACAAAACTACAATAGATAACTACAATATATGGCTTATAAAAGATTATATGCTGAAAGACTTTAACCATTTTGGAATAATCTTATTTTCTTCAGTGCTAGTAGGTTATACTTAGGGTGTACGAGGTGTACACAAATATTATGAATGTTGTGTTTTTTTTCACACTCCATCTCAGTGACAGGTGGTCTCTGTGATTTTTCCTTTTCATGTGCACAATACTCACTTTGGCTCTCTCACCTCTCATCCAATATGTTAAGAATGGACAGTGCCACAGATGATGGCGGATAGCTTTCTTCCACAAGCAGCCAAAATACGTCCATTAAGCTATTAGCCAAGTGCCGTTTAGCCATTTTAGTAAACTCTAATTCAGGCTGTGTCACAGTCACAGGCTGGCTCTGTCTTTGTGCTGTTTTAAATCTTTCCATCACTCGCTCTGACCATCACTATTTTTGCGCCAGCTAAGCTCCTTAAAAACTTCCAAGCCAGAAAGCCTGTTGAGTTTCTATGACAACCGGCAACCATGAGTTGACACTTAATTCGCTGCAGCATGACTGTGTTTTTAATGTGGTCATTTTTTATTTGTTTTATCCCCCCTTTTGTCTTCGTTTGTTTCTTTAACATGGTTAAAGCACAATAGCTAAACAATTAATGATCAGTCTGAGGGGATTTTGCCTGAACCCCAGGGAGTCACTTTGGCAAGAACTGTTTTTTATCAACACAACTCCACATCAACTAACCAAAGACTTTTTTTGATTAATGAAAACTGCACATGGCTTTTTCATACTTTGAAAAATGCAGTGTTGAAGTCAATAGAGTTCATACTGAATGATTTCTATCATTTTTCCCCCTCCAGCTGCATTTGGATAAACCACATGCAGGGCACTGCCATACTGTAAGTGCACGAATGACAGTAAAGCCAAATGATTTGCAGTCATTACAGTTAGAAGAATTTGCTCTGCCAGCTGTGTGGAGACCTATTTTCAAAGTAAAAACTTCATCAGCGGGCACACAGTGAGTTACTATGCATGCAGGCTTGGCCGTGAGTCAGGCATTGGTAATTTCTGACTACCGGCCAAAAATGTAAAGTATATCCCATACTCCCTTGGTGCTTGTGACTTGGATGACTCCTCAGGTAGTTCACGGAAAAAGTAATTACAGCTAATTCAGCCATTAAATCTATTTTGAATCTATATGCTCAGGCCTATTTTATTTCCTGCAGTTTGTGTCAAATGCCATCCTTCTTGCCCACCAGATATAGGCTGACAATGATTCACTTCAGAAGGCGAATTCCAGCAGTAATGTATCAATTTAAATGAAGTAACAGCATCCGGATAGAACCGGATAGAAAAAAAAGGTGAGAACTGACTTACAGTAGTTAGTGAAACTGTTTCCACAAGTAGCTGGCTGATATGACTTTTTAAGGGGCAGCGAGATGGAAAAATACATGTTGTTCCATTTGAGATTTACTCATGTGTGATGCCAACCAGAGCAGAATATTGTTGGAATACCAAAGCCATAACCCTCTCTAGCATTTATTCTCACAGATTCACAGATACGCATGTCTCCCTGGACGACCACGGCCATGCGTTTTGCTGTGACGTCATCTGGACATTTGCTGTGTTTGAAAATGAACGCCAAGCCCAGAGAGACTTTCCCAAAATGTCAGATTGTCTTCTTTCATACCATACCCAACACCTCATGCACTAAAATGACCGACTAAATTTAGTGAAATGCCATACACCCAAAAATACAACAGTAGTGAGTGCATGTTATATTCATGAGCCCCTCTATGATGCTACACATGCAGACGCTCTGCTCACAACGGGCTCCATAATTGCATTCACTCCCATGTCAGGGCACTGTAGTAGCATAAGACATCATGAATATAAAGGTTGCATTATATTCCACAAGGGAAGAAGAAGACAGCAAGGGGGTGGTGGTGGGCATAGAGTGCAGAGTTATCCACAATAGACAGATGGGGAGTTAAAGTCTAAGCTTCCCTAGTGGTTGCCCACTCTTGTCCGTATTGGATGGGTGATGCAAAGGTACAGTAATAAACAGAATGATTAGCAGACAGCAGATGGAGGGTAAGCGAAAAAGCACACACACTACCATATGACAAAATACCTCATTTTTTATACTTGTCAGGACATTCAGCTGACTCATATCCAAGTCCAGACTGCATAACTGTTTCCGAGCAGTCCTGACAACCCTGATATTTTTCCTCTTTAAATATTTTCAACAGCTCTGTCAGTTACTTGAGTTACTGTAAATCCAATGTCAAATCATTTCCAGAATTCCCTTTTTTCCTTTTTTTTTTTTTTTTTACAAAAAGTGACAGCTAAAATAAATCAGACTACTCCACTTGCCTCAAGGTGCTTAAGAAATAGAAAAATTAACTGGACGCTCACTTTTAAATGAGTTGTTGAAATTTAAGTATCTGAGAATGAAAGGACAACTTTTATTACGCCTTCCAAAATGAGATGTGCACATAATTTTACAAAGACTGAAATATATCAATCAAGAGAGGGTTTGATGTCCTGAAGATATAATAAACCCCCTGATCCCTCAATTTCCCTCAAAATGAAACAAATCGAAATCAGCCACTGGAAGAAAATGAGATCTGAAAGCTTACTTTTGGCATTGCACTAGTGAGTAAAATTGATAGATGAAGTTAGATGAGATTAATCACTTAGATTCCAAAATTTTACATTTCAGAATGG
Organism: Aulonocara stuartgranti; assembly: GCF_965226115.1. NCBI lineage: Eukaryota > Metazoa > Chordata > Actinopteri > Cichliformes > Cichlidae > Aulonocara > Aulonocara stuartgranti. The sequence goes on along the minus strand of NC_138951.1, from coordinate 5,462,933 downwards.
CATGTATCCAGTATTAGCTCCAAAGAGCACATTGTTTATTTTCAGTTCCTTATCTGATAGCAAGATATTGACAGTTCGGCTAAACATCTGTAAAGCAAGGGGAAACCCCTGATATTATTATAAGCATTGATCATGCTCAATCAGAATTTGGGCTTAGTCATTAAGGGAGTATAACTCTTAACGACTTCTTGGGTCTAGATGTCTTAAAAACCTGAAGAGGGCGCCAAACTACCCACTGCTGCTGCTCCAGCTGAGGAGAGACTTGCTGCTTCAAATAGAATTTTTCTGTCTCAACAAGTGGAGCATATTATTTCTTTTTAAATGAGCTATAAACAAAGATTTTACTCTTTTATTCATACGAATCACTTGTCACAACAAACTAGATTCTGACTATTTTAACTTGGGTCACAAAATATCTGAAAACAATCAGCTTAGAAATCAGGTTTACTTTTATATATTTATGTAAAACACAATGAATTAATTAATTATTATTAATTAATTAATATCATAAATTGCGCAGACGCCTCACTGGGTTTTGCTTCATATCCCTATGCCTGTTTGATCAGGGATCATACTGTTGAGCCTCTGTCTTTAACCATTTATCTGAAAAGTATACCATTTACTTCTCCACTGGGGAAAATATTACACTAATTAAAACCATTTAATTGAAATTGTGTTGCTAGGAAACAGCTTTTAGTCTCTGCATGCTCTTGATATTACCACTAACACTTAACAGGAAAAAAAACACAAAACAATAAAGTGAGCTCATTCACAGTATAATATTTCCCGTACTTTGAAATAGTCTGTATGGCCACCTCTGTGTGACAATGGTGAAAGTGAAACACGTGTAAACGTGCATGATATGTCTTTTCTCTCGCTCTCTTTAGAACACTTGTAGTCACTCTAATAGAATATCATCAAACTGAGATTTTCTCAATTTTAGTATTAATTCAAATTTGTCTTTAACAATTTGTGTGTGTAAAATTTTTACTTTGGAGAGTGCGATTGTTATTAATGTTGTGTTCTTTTCAGTTGTTGGAAGATCCCTCAACTTAAATTCAGCTGATCAGTATGTAGACTATGCATTTTGAATAGGTTTTGATGGATGATTGTATTGAATTAAACTACTAGTTTTGAAATTGAAGCAGCAGAAAATGACAAAGTTGACCCTACTTAATCTAACTTAACTCTGCCCATTTACATTTTATTCTAGGTTGAACGAGATAAAGCTCCATGTAATCACCGATGACCAAACGGAGAAGTTGGTTCTTCCATCAGGGATCCCACCAACAGTAGAGGAGCTGCAAGGTGTTGTGAAGGATACCTTTGGGATTTCAAACAACTTAAGTCTTCAGTATTTTAAACCAAAATTTCAGGACTACTTCACTATTCGCAGAAGTGACCAGATAAAAGACAAAGACACTGTGAAGGTTGTTGGCATCACCCTGGTCATCCTGCCAGTTTTCGGCAGCCCCTCTGATCAACTGACTATGACTCATCATCCAATCCAGTTGTATCCAATGCAGACTCTGCTGCAACCACATCTTCTCAGGACACCATTATTCTCAAAAGGCAGAAGTTCACAGAACGTTGTGAGCCCTGGCCAAAGCTGTTCCCCATTCCACAGTCTGCACATGAAACTGAAATGTAACTGGAAAGAGCCACCGAGGAGTATAAAAAGAATGGAAATCTTCTGCCCACCTCCAAAGTAAAGACTGACATTCTCGAGAAGTTGGCTGAAACTGTATTTTCAATTATGGCCTATTCTTCCTATTATTTTGGGGCAAGCACTAGTGAAGAATTTCAGTGCATACAATCTAAATTAATCAGAAAAATATTATATTATAAATTTTGTATATGTTTTAAATTCCACAATAAAAACAATTACTGTTTGAATGTTGTCTTTGCGAAATTGATTCATTTTACTCAGAAAAGAAGTTAAATTAATTTGATTTTCTCTTACTATTCAGTCATTAATTATAATGTTTAATTGGAAAATTAGTGAATCCAATTAGAGTTTTAATTAAAAACAAAAAGTTTTAATTTTTTTGTAATGGATATTTTAGTCATTTTTACTAAACCTTTGCCAGATCGTTAGTAAATTCAAAGTAATTTTTCTCAGAGATTCATTTCAAATGAACTAATTTTTTGTTACAATTAGGCAATTTTAACCTTCAATTTGAGATTTTGTCCCTAAATTCAACACATATTTAAAAGACAATGTCAATAATATCTATTATTGTTTTTTGTTGAAATTTAATTAACATTTTATCTAAATTTTACATAAATCACTTGAAATTAAAATCTACTTAAGTAAATTAAGTGTCACTTTGTTGCCATAGGTTTTTTAAGTAACCTCTTGTCACAGTTTTTACAGTGTAGGAAGAGCTGCATACACCAGACTAACACAGACATCCCACTATTTCGGGCCAAAAGTAGTCTGCTGTAGCAGATGAGTGCTACATGACAGACAGCACCTCATCCACCCTGTCTGATAAAGGAGGAATGGTGAAACATGAGCAGGCGGCGGTGTAGACTGTTTTTGGGTGGTGATTGCAAAGGTCTGTCAAAGCTAGATCTCTTGAATTCCAATGCTTCCATCTCCCTCTCTCTCCCCCTCTCTCTCCTTCTCTCAGCATCCAGCAGCTGCGCCTCTCATGCCTTTCCTGACGCTGAGCGAAGCCTCCCATACAGATGAGCGCCTGGAAGCCACGCACCTCTTGACGTAGCTACAGACCGGTTGCGGTGCCACTCTGTCTCCGTAGCACGTATTGCGCAACGTGACCGCTGCTCAACTGGCACCACGGCGGGCACATCCGGCTCCCACCGTCGCCTGAAATCGCCAAAAAGTGGTGTGGTGACGCCGAGACAACCGAAAGCATCGCCGGGGAGCTGTGGATAAACCATCCGGCTGCTCCTGACCGGTCTGGACCCTCCCCTCCCCTTGCCTTTCTTTCTTTTCTTTTTTTTTCTTTTTTTTTTGCCACCGGGAGAGATGAGTCGAGCGCGCGGCATCGGGGTGCAGTCGGGATGTGACTATGTGAGCGCGAGAGCCTCCACTGTATACAGCAGCAGCTGGACTACTTTAAAGCGCAGAAGGTGAAAAGTGACAAATCTGTCAGTGTTTTTATTATTATTATCATTATAATTACTATTATTATTATTATTATTATTATTATTAAGCAGAGGAGGTGCTTTCGTTTGACAGCTCGCAGTCACCGCAGCAGTAAGCAGCAGAAGCAGCAGCCGTGGAGAGAGCTATGTTCGTGGGTACCGAGCCGCAATCCGCTTGTAGTCGAAAGAACCTGCGTGTCCCCGCGGGTCTTTGCTAAAGTCTACGGAATCGGTGGAGCTCACCTACCTGCAGTGGAGGAGAGTTTTTGTTTTTTTTTGTTCCAAGGCCAGGCTTTCTGCAGCCCCACTCCCCGCGCCTGCCTGCTTCTCCACGTCCTCCGTGGTGGTTGTGTCTCCGCGAGCGCTCCGCATTTTTTGGGATTGCGTGACACTTCCCATTAAACCGACCGTTACCTGACTCTGTTCTCCTGCTGCGCCCATACATACCTTTACAGCGAACAGTTGGCGGAGGGAGGGGTGAGGGAGTCGGGGTCTAAATCAGTCTTACGTGTGGATCGGAGCGGTGCCCGTGTCTATGCACCTCAGCCACACCGCCCCGGAAAGGACTTCTCGCTTTTGAGAGCTGGATATGCAGAGATTAACGTGAAAAGGATGGATCTAACTATCTGTGTTTTGGGGCTGTTGGCGCTCATCGTGGACGGCATCCGTTGTCAAGGAGTGTATGGTGAGTTTTTGCAATTTACTCCAAATGCGATAATGACCTTGTAAAATGGAAGGGAAAAAGTGGTTTCTCATAAATCGCCTGTTGTAATCCCCTTTAAATTCACAAGGAGAAACGAATGAATGAAAGAAATGCAAAATCAGCTTGCCCCAGGTTGACAAAGCAGGTCTGAATGTCACGTTTGAATAAGGGGGGCTCCGAATGCCCCGAGGTTATACAGCAAATCGCGTGTGTAGCCAATCATACACAGCCCCTTTTCTCATCCAATCCATCACTCACGGTGGTCGGTGAGCAGGCTAAATTTAGGAGGGAGGGGGGCATCCAGTGGATTGTTACAATGAAGCATGCTAGATTTTGTCTCGAATCCTTCCGACTGCAGATGATTTGTTAGTTATAATTCAAATGGTGGACGTGGCAAGCACCTTACATTAGGCCAGATACATTTTTTTTGAATGTCATCCATTAAGGCTATAATCTGTTGAGCAGCGACACTTGGCACGCACAGTCATGAATGGTTTTCATGTGTGGTGGATCAGTCTGCCCACCTCTTTCGTATGTCTGTCTGTCTGAATTTGTCTCCCTCTCCCAATAAACACGCTTAGCAAGGAGCACACATTTCCGTCTGTGGTTGTGCAACCAGTGGCACAGATCATATCTCAAGTGAATCGTCATCCACAGAGCACCGGCAGCAGCAGCAACAGCAGCACTCTGAGTGATTCATGTGCCCTAACATGGGACATGGACTTGAGTTGGACAGCCCTGACCTCTCTGTAGTAACAGTGGCTGTTAGGGGACATTGTCAGGTCAAGTTAAGATGTGGGATTGTACGTTTCAGAGGCCGTTGCCAAGCGCTTCAAAAGATCTTTGTTGCCATGGTGTGTGAGTGTGAGCGCAGAGATGATGTAGCAAGAAAAGGTTACTGTGAGCATGACAGGAACAGTCATGGTGTTGCATCTGACCAATGATGCGCCAGGATTTTATCTGTTCTCCTCCTCTGGAGAAAGGAGGTAAATGAGATAATAAATCACAGCATATGCCCCAGCAGCCGTGGCATGACTGTTCATTTGCTTATACAGTTATTCCAATTACCTTATTTCTCCCACACCTGACACCTGTTGGAGCGTTATTTCACATTGAATCACATCTGAAAATGCGAAGGGTGCGCATACACACACACACACACACACACACACATTGATTTTATATCATCTTCAAACCTCAAAGCGGCACTCATTAAGCAGTCTCAGATTTGTACTTTAGGTGTTGTTGTTTGGAGTTAGCGAATTACTCGAGTTACGTATTAAGCCCGAGGGCAGAAGTTCTCATCAAACATTGATGCCTAAAGAAATCATTGCTTTTGCTCGATTCAATAACCACTAAAGCGGCCTTGCGAGATATATTCAGGTCAGGCAGGCATGACACTGACTATCAAAACTGATGTCTGATTAAAGCTGTGGATTCTTGGTGTGAGCAAACAGTCTACGGTGCAGCATGTGCAAGCTCATTAGAAGGAGTCGTAGCCCATAGTGTTTGATATGATGTTGAGAGAGTGGTAGGTGTTGGGCTTGTAGCAGCAGCAGAAGGGACCGGGTGGGTGGGGGGAAGGTTTAGCAGATGGAACTGTTTGGACGTTCTGTGTTTGCATGTATGTTGTGCAGGCTAAAATGTTCCCCTGAGCTCTGTCAGCCCCCCCGACTTTCCAAAATTTGTGTGCCTCAGTAAAGATTTGCATAAGTCTTGCTTTCTAATCCCACTAACACAGTAATGGGAGATGAGCTGCACAGGTAGACAGGTATAGGTTCTCAATCTCAAACTGTTATTCTATTCTTTTGAAAAATGACAAGGTATCGGCAAAAACCTCTAAACTATGCTTAAAGCAAGCTGCGTGCATCTCTTGGGAAGCGCTGTCAGTAAAAAAAAAATCTATTGGTGAGGTTCAAAAGTCAACATTTATTATTGATAGTGGCAAAACATTTGCATGTCCCCGTCAATGTATGCACTGAAGGGTCTGACGCATGGAGGGTGTGGGAATTGTGCACCAGGTGAAAGGCAGTGAGTGGGTGACTGGGTAATGCGAGAAGGGTTGACACATGAAAGTAGCAGTTACCAGGATTTCACGAAAGCTTTCAGGCAGAGCAAAGCTTCACTGCGCTGCACTACATTTGTCACATCTTTGAAATTGGAGTAAAAAAAACAAACAAATTAGCAATAGATATTCTTAGTTTCACATGGTGAACTGCATTTCAATATTCACCCCACTAGATTTCATTATCTTCTTTTTGTTACACTCAAACCATCTCCTATCTTTCCTTCCCACAATTTCTAAATTGACCCCAGTGCTTACAAATGGGACAATTTGCAAAAATGAGACTTTCAGCGATTAGTTTTATCCCTGAGCATTGCTGTACGTCATCATCGGCCGAGTAAATGGTGGAATCATGGTGTAGTAATGAAGAAATCACATACTAGTGTGTTAAGTGGTGCTGCCAGAGTCATTAAAGAGGATTGATGAAGGCTAGTCATCCCTCCATGACTTCAGGCCACAGTGGGAAAAGGAGACACCACTAAAGTACAACATCTGCTCCTCTCACTCCACTCCCTCCCTAATTCTTGCCTCTTTTTTCACACTTCTCCAGAAGATTGCTCTATTATGCCCATGTCTAATATTTGTTGCATTCCAGATATCCAGTAGGCCAATAACTGCTCCACCATCATAGCAAAATGGAGCTATCCCAATGCGTACAAACCTGGAAATATTCTCAAATGACATTAATGTGTAATGGCAACCAAGCTGTACTAAATAACAATATCAAAAGACTACAAGGGAACATGGCTCCTGTGATATCTCGGAAGTGTTGTTATGCGTGTTACTTTTCTGGAGATGTTCTTCCTCAGTATGTTCTCTTTGCATCAAAGTCAGTCGGCGACAGCTTCCATGGGATGTGCAGATGTTCCCGATCTCGTTTGTGTTTTGCTACTTAAGAGAAAAAAGTTCCTGCTGCTTCCCCTCCCATTCCACTTCTCCCTCACTCGCTTCGCCTTGCTCTCCCCATTTCTCACTTGCTCTCCCTCTCTCTCGTTTGCATTGAAGTCCAACCAATTGGTGGGGTTTCTTTTCATGAGCCCCGGTTCAGACGCTTTGGCTTCTAAGCTATGCAAATGCATTCTGCCAGTGAAACTAAAGCCGTCTTTGTTGGTTCTCAGAGGCCTCCTCCACAGAGTCCTTCATCATTCCCTTGGATCGGGACCCTCACATTTCCCACCGTAATGAGACCACGGATAACTCTATCGCTTCTCCTCCCTCTCACTTTCTGTCTCTGTTTCCTTGCCTGTCTATCTCTTTCCTGTCTCTCCCCCCACTCTCTGGAGGGAAACTGTACGGATGGACGTCTACAGTATATGTGCTTCAATCAGTGGTAAAATAGGATATGCAGCTCAGTATAGCCCAGAACAAGCAATCTGGTGCAGTGGAACTCTTTGCTGTGCACATTGGGGATTACTATGTACCCCTGGGTGGGGCTTCAGATAGCACCAACTTAATCAAACCGAATGTCAGTTCTCTTTGGACCCAGTCCTCTGAGATTGGCACTGAATATACAGTGCAGAGACAATGTTTGATCTTGAAGTCTGAAGCACTCCTGCCGTACTCAGTTCTCACTGGATAATCCTTGACAGTTTTACTTTAATACCCTAATACAGTGTGATTAAGGTGAAACATGTTTTCCATTGTGGTGAATTTTGGAAACCAGATTTCATAATCTCTCCAAATTCAAGTTAAAGCGGTGCTCCATCAAATACTATTCTTTTTTCACAGGTATTCTTATTATCAATTAGTATGCCTACTGGAGCAAGAGAGGATGAGCAGATCTGATTTTTAGTATGGGTAAAAGTCCATCACCAAACCGTACATGGTAACAATGCACTGCCTTTTGTAAATACACCTGAATGCTGATGCCTTTGAAGAAAAAAATGTAAAAATGCAACACACTGTCCATGGACATTTTTTATGTCCTAGACTTTGGTTGGTCGGGATGTTGCTGGTTCAAGTTTTTGTTACTTAGCTAGCAGAGCATCAGGACTGAGACTCCTAAAGCAATTAATCAGTCCCAGCAAGCATTCATCTTGAGGATGTTTTAAAATGTTGAAAACAGCAGTACTGTTATAGATGTGTGGTGCAAGGAGTATAAGACTCGTAAAAAAGCAATTACTTGGGTGCCTCTGATGTCTGATTTTTTTTAACTTAGGATGACCTGCTCATATTGATTTTTGCCAATTTTGATTTTCTTTTTAAGAACTATAAATGACAGCAAATGCAACAACAATCAACTTTTCTTCACTGCCTAAAGAAATTATTAAACTTTGCAATCTTCCCCAAACTGCTCTAAGATACTTGATCATCTTTCATTTAAACAGCTTAAAATAAAGTGGTGTGTGAAGTGCTCCAAACCCACCTTTACCTTACAAATCTAACCAAAAGCAGGTGCAACAGATTCACACAAAAAACAAATATGAAGTAACTCCATCATTTTCCAGCATGTTTATAAATTCACCAGATAATAGAACATACTCTTTTCTCTTTTTCACTCACCTCCATAATTTTCCTCAAAACTGCTTTGATGCATTGATTGCTCATTCTGAGGCTTCTGGATAACTTTAGCTTTAGCCACTTTGCATTTGTTTGCTTATTTAAAATGGTTAAGTACACCCTGGTAAGGGTGATTTAAGTGATTAGCTGTGTTGTCACCGACAGTTTGCTTTATCGAACTTTGTATCTTTATTTACAGCAAGGAGCTTCCATTCTAATGACATGTTAGATGCTATGCCCATGTCGCGTATCCATGAAACAACCAGCTTGTAATTGAACATATGGGAGGCTGAGCAGATAGACATCAGGCCTCCCAGGTCACAAATCTGGGAGGAAAAACACAGAAAATCGACCCATGCCGCTTCCTGTTCTATGTGTGGATATGATTAAAGTTTTGGGGGGCTTTTGTGGCTCAGAGCAGTGCTAATGTTTAGCTAGCAACATGTGATTATGACTTCTCAGGCAATTAATGAGTCCCAGCAAGTGTTTATCTTCAGGGTGTTTTAAAATGCTGAAAGCATTAGTACTCCTTTAGCTGTGCAATGCAAGGAGTACAGGAATAGTGACAAACTTATATTCTTTAAATTTATGAAAGATAAGAAATTAAATTCAGGCATTGGCTTTTATAGGGGGTTATTGTAGAAACACTTAATGAACGGTGTAAAAGAAACCGAACAATTAACACTGTAAAACTATACTGTGTTTTAGATTACAATAGGTACACTATAATAGCAGTTTAATGCAGAGTACTTTACTGTAACCAAATTTATTTAGTCCTTGCTGCCTAGTGACCTGTCCTTCAAACTTCCTTCTTCCTTTAACATTGACTTGTTTTGCTTCCAATTCAAAGCTGGAGTAAGTTCTATGACATCAACGTGATGATCAATTTTCTCAGACTTTCTGAGGCTTCAGAGCTGCAGGAGATATTCTTTTGTATTGAACTGTTTTTTGTTGTAGACATACCACTCATGTAAATCTCTGGATAGGCCCTTAAATTGTTTTTCGGTGACATGGCGCTTAGCTGTGAAGCCAAGAGGTCATGTTTGTTGCCTGTGGTTGTGATCCTGTGGGATGTGTGTCTGTGTGCGCTCTCTGTGCCTCTTTTGGAAATTTTGAAAGATACTTTGCGTAGCTTGGCAGAAGGCAGAATTGGACACAGAGTTGTAAGCTTTAGGGTTGTACAGTAGTGGGGATTTTAACAGTATTGTCAACTACAACAATGTCCTCTGCACAGGAAATAAGCAATTGAATACTTCTCCATAGTTGAAAGCCAAGATAGAGTTGTGCACAGCCAGTAGGAATTGAATATGCTTTCAGTATGGATGTTCATGGAGTGTAATATTTTTCTTCAAGATTTGTGATCCAAACTATAAAAAATATATATAATGCAGCTTTGGCTATTTTGCACACATCATGAACAGCTGTAATACTCTCCTCCTCCTGCTTTGAGGATTTGGATAAGTTCAGGAACACAATTTACCTCTGGATCATTCAAGGCCAAATCCCTACCACAGACCAAAAGAAGCTTATTGTAACCTGGCTGGCTGCTTGAACTGTTAAGCCCACATCCCCAAACCCTGAGCTACTTTTCCTCCCCTACACAGTACCGAGGACAGGAACCTGCTGCTAATGATGTTGTCCTCATTCATTCATTAAGATACTTTCTGGTGCATGTCTGGACCAACCTTTACTTTGTAGTTTATTTAATTATTCTGTGCTTTTAATGAAGTCTTGCATGCCCTCTAATCTGCAGAGAAGCCCCCTCCCCTGCACTCAACCAAAACAGATATTTTCCTTTTGTCTCCTGACATTTTCATGAAGTGGTCATTTTTCACCTTGAATCATTAAAAACAAGATTGAAATCTTAAATGTCAAACTTTGGTCCTGCTAATATTAAAGTGTTCAATTGCAAAGCTTTTATCTGTAGTGATTTCATTTCATGTAATAGTGTTAATATCCGCATGTCGACAGGCACATGGTTAAACTCAGATAAATTAAACCTACAATATCTTGGCTTTAGAAGCCAGACTGGTCAATAACTATGGTGCATTTGCAACATGACGTATGACAGATGTTAATTCCAGAACAAGACTCTCTTTGGCAGTGCAGAATGCTCCCTTTTCTTTTCACCCCCAGTCTCTTATGCCGTTTACATGAGATAACTGGAACATCTGTGAAGGGACTGTCATTTAGACAGATGCAGGTAATTAATATTTAAATACTATTAACTACTGCAGTATTGACCAAAAGCAGTAGTGAGCCTAGAAAAGTAATCTGCCAACCCTGACGTGATTGCTTATAGTTAGATAAGGAAGTGCAATATTTATTGTTCTTATGGTTCTCCACATTTCTATGGTCTAAACACATCTAGTGATGCTAGTGGATAATACAGTAGCCTAATATGTTTCCTGACAGTAATAGAATTTTATTTTGTACAATTTTAAGTATCAGGGCATGCTGACCATGTAATGCAATGTGACATCCCATGTTCCAGTCAGACAAGGACTCTTCATGTGATCCATCATCTTTCACGATGTCATTTCCTTTCTGTGCTATACTCAATACCTATAAAGTAAACATTGCCAACAGCTACATATGAATGACACTGATCTGTAAATGTCATTTATGGCTCCAGTTTAAGCATAAAAGATGGAGATTTACATGCACTGCTAGCGTATTCTGACACTGGCCTCATGCAAATCTGCTTTGAAAAATGATTCCTATTTTCTGCTCGCACTCTGGAATTGGATAAAAAAAAAAGAGGAGTTTTCTTTAGAGAAGGTGAGGGAGTGCTGCTGTTTTGCATTATCTCAAATCCCCTGCATACTGTTAGTCCACCCACGAAGGATGTTCCATAATGTGTTACCTGAGGATAGAAAAACTGCGTCGGACTGACATCTCCATCACCCATTCATTTTGTTTTGTTGCTATTTTTATTATTAGTGCATGGACTTCAATGAACTCCACCCATAAAAAAACAATTCTAGTAAGACAGAGTGAATGAACACGGTTGTCAGTTTATAGAGCATTACATTTCCAGAGTAAGCAGTCATAGTGGTAGGTCTTTACTGGAGTAAAAAATGCAACACTTCACTCGAACATTTACAGTAAGAAGGAATAAACATACAACAGAGTAAATATTACCACTTCCAAATGTGAGAGGTTACAACAACAAATTTACTATGGATGCAATCAGCCAGCTGTTTCCATTTCTATTATGAGAATGATATCTTAACTCTGGATGCTTACTGATACCATGTATTGGTCTGATACCAGTGTTATTGTAACGACTATACTTGTAAAGTAGATCATACTTTGGTGATTTAGGTAACATATGGTTCAACTTAAACATATTTATAGAATATAAATTAACACGAATGAAATAAAAGTATGTAAAAACTATTTATTTATTTGGTTCATAAAGACACTCATTAGGCTGCTGCACACTGCTGTTACTTGGAGTTGGGCTAGTTTTCCCTTTTTCGTGCACAGCTCTAGTTCCAACTAGTGTCCTTATAAGTTCTCTCAGAATGAACGTAAAGAGTAAATTTAATAAATAAATAAATAAAGCCAAAACATGCAAGACAAGTGGTCCCCGTAAAGGTGGGAACAAACTTGTTTCAACACTTGGGGCAAAAACACATAGTTGAGTACAAACAGGCTAAGAAGACTCAGGCAGAGGAGATGCTAGCAGCTTTTGATGCGCAACCCTTGTACAGCTGCTGTTATTGTGTATATATTTATTTATATTTAGATTTCTTCATACATTCTTATATAGTTCTATATTGTGTATTGTGTATTTTGTTGTACAGTTATTTTATTTTCAACTTTAATTTATATATTTTATCTTATTCTTCCCAGTTAAATTTACCCTTCATTCTAATTTGTGTTGTACAGTTATTTCATTTTTAACCTTAATTTATATTTTATTCCTTCCTAGTTAAATTTACCCTTTTTAATTTTTCATATTTATTTCCTATCTTATTCATAGCCTTTTCTTTTTTGTTTTCTTTAGGTCACGAGCAGTTGTCCAAGCATTTCACTACATATCGTACTGTGTATGACTGTGTACGTAACAAATAAAATTTGAATTTGAATTTGAACCCAAAAGGAAACAAATGACTCAATTGAGCACTGCTGCAGCACTCGCTAGTTTGATTTGAAATTAGTGATGCATGGTGGAAACGAGGGACTTTAAGTAGCTACTTAGGCTACTTTTATTCTTACATTTGACCCATGTTGCATCACTGGACATAAAGCTGTGTTGCTGCTATATCACAGTAACGCTGCTGCTAGCACCTTGTTTCAGTAGGTCCACACTTTGAATTCTGTCTGTTATTAATGACAATATCAGCAAAGAATAGGAAATGCTCCTCATTTACTTAGATATATAAATGCTACTCTCTTTAAGCTGAAAGTGTTGATAAAGCTGTTTAGTATTTTTCCCTACAGTATATTGTTATAGATATCATGGCAGATTTTCTTTAAATATTGTTGAGGATATATCACCCACCCCTACCGAACATTCAAATAAAAGCTTTTGGCCTTGCTTCGAATACCTCAGAATTACTGACCTTTTGCTGTTAGCTTTTCCTGTGCTACATTAGCCCCTGCCATTAGCTGCTGCTGTGAGATAGTGAAGTAAACACAGAACATCTCAGAACTAAACTGAATGGATCGGCCCATAGATTGACTCCACGTCACCAATATCACGGTGAGGATTGTTTCGGTTTTCTGCAAAATGGATCAAAAGCTCTGACTCACAGCTAAGTGAATCATTCATTAACATCTCACACTGTATTTGCTTTGTTGTATCTGAAATTAAACTCATTAGCTGAATTTAGTTAATCACATTCCGCACTAAATTTCATTTTTTCTAACATATACTCATGACACAGTTTGTCTGTTATATGCTTTGCAGCTTGTTCAGCTCATGAGTGCTGTATGCTGTATAGGGATAGATAAACAAGACCAGATGCATAGTGAGGAGCTGTAACTGTATATGGTGCATGTTGATAAGAACAGATGAAAATACCCCTTTACCCAGGTTTAGAATTTGTGCATAAATGGAATAAACAGATGTATTTATGCTTCCAGAGAATGAGACAAAGTGACTGTTATTGCAAAAGACTGTGTCAAAATTCATTTTGTACATCGATAATTCATGGGTTTTCAATATCACATGAGCTATAACAACTGCTAACCTTATACTGCTATTATATTTGTTAAGCCTGCAAATACAGTATATACAGTATATTTTTAAGATGTATTCAGCGACTTGGCTTTCAAGCTCTTTTCACTCTGAATGTGTTTTTATATCTTGAGTTATCATTTCCACAATTGGCATCACTTCAAATTACAGAGAATTATACATGTTACCCAGCTTCAAAGTGACACGAATGATGAAAGCACCTCATTGAATATGAATTACTCCTGTCTCAAGTTATGCATCTTGCTCGATTGAATTGTCTTTGTTAAGACAAACTGGCAGGACCTACATTTACACACATGAAGTACAAATCACTCAGCAATCCCAATAGGTGGCTTACAAGAGCAACAGAGATCCTTTTAGCAGCACTGTGCAGGAAATAAAAAACAAAACAAAAAAAGAAAGCCAGGGAAGGATTGGTACGTTGTGGCACCCACAAGAGGCTAATGCCAACCTTCAACTATGTCACTTCAGCCCACACAGGCATCCTTCCTAAGTGCTGCTCCTGTGAAGTGATGTCTGTTGTCATGGTGACAGTATGTGAGCCTGGCATTGCACGTCCTCTGACTTCACCGCTGCCTTCCTCGCTCGCTTCTTCCTTCCCTCTCTCCCTCGCAGCCTACCCACATTCTCTCCTTCCCCTCACATGCCAGCAAATCAATCGCTGAAACAAATGTGAAGTGATTGCAGAAGCGCAAGCTTCTCGCAGCATCCTTACAATTGCGCAAGAGAGCAGATAAAATTGCTGTGTGGCGTGGAGTGGGTCGGGGGAGTGGGGGTGGTGTTGGGAGGGGATGATGAGGCGAGGGTGGTGGTGGTAGAAGGTTGGGTTGGTGGGGGTGTTGAGACAGAGTCTCTTCAAAATTCAGCACTGTTTCATTGCTGAGGCAACTCTAGGATGGAGCTTAGTTATCTTTTTAGAAAATACTGCTTAAGCTTCTCTGACAAGAAGGAACAGTAGCAAAGTACCTTTGTTGACAATGATGACTTCAGTAGTTTCACTTCAGAATAAATGCCAAACATGCCATGCAACGCAGAATGGGGGACCTTCCTATAGAGACAACTTTGCATAAATCTCCTAACAACTCTTCTCCCCACCTAATAGTGAAAATGCATTTTTCCCCTCTTCTCTTAAATGTAGGCAGTAACCTATTGGCAAAAGGAGACCGAGCCTGTGGAGTTGTACTGTGGCTCTGCACAGGCACTGTGAAATTTTAACACAGATGACCGTGCAGTTTGTGTGAGTGTGGAAGGATGTGTACTCGTTTTCTGTGTGCGTGCGTGCTTTTTCATCTATCTAGGGCAACACTTTGCTGAGATATTAATTTAGCAGTGTGATTTATGACCATGTTCACACATCATTCTGTCGAAGCAGGACTCATCATGGATGGCGAACGTGCCTGAAAGTGCCTGTGAACGTGTGATTTAGTCATTATGTATGCTTTTGTACTTGCTTTTATACTTACTGCACCTCCCACCATTTTTAAAAGGATATCCAACTGAGTGCTAAGCCCTTTTTTGTTATTTAGCTTTCTGTGTATCCCTCAATAGTATCTAAAAACCTTATTCTTCTAACAGAAATTCACGATGTAATAACTAATCTCTTTAGCGCCATGCTCTCTTCATCTCTCCACCAGACACAGTATATCCCAGAGGCTGTTATACCCATGGGGATAACCTCAAGCCCTGCACTGTCAGTTAATGGCTTCCTATGCCAAAGCAAGCAAAGTCATCTCTAGTACGCAAAGCACTTCTTCATTGAGATTTTGTTCAGTGGAAAAAGGTGGAGGAAGGAAGGTATAATGCAGATCTCGCAGAGTTTTTGCCCAGTCCTGCACGTCTGCTGTCTTCCCTCGTGTTTATCCTGAACACTTCTGCAAAGGCTTTGCTCAATTTAAGTATAGTAGCCACGCATCAGCTGTTCAGAACAAGAAATGCCCAGAATCTGAGAAAAACTAGTTGACTCGTGCTGTCAGCAGCGCCCACTTAGAAATCCAAGATTTGTGCTGCAGTAATTAGCGGTGGCTCTTGAACGAGTCTATATGTGTCTGCTCAGCATCACATGTGTTTCTTTTTGGAGAGCTTGCAGTTTCTTTGGCCAGTTCAGATTTTTGACATCAGGTCAGAACCTACAGATTTAAAATTTGTCTTGTTCTGTACCCCAAGAAACCCTACCTGCTACTAAGAATTCTTCTGTGTAATTATCAATAAATGTTCATGATTAAACTTTTTTACTAACTAACTTCCAATTTGTTCATATCTACACTTGTTAGAAAGCCTGCTGTAACTCTCGCTCAAACAAATATCAAAATAAAGTGCTCCCAATTGTCGCTTTTCTATATAAATAAAACTAATAACTGCAGTATATTCCACTTCATCTAACATGAACAACATGTCTGCATCTCTCTGTAATTAGCCTAGACCACCAAAGCATTAGTCTGCTCTTCTGTGCCACTATGTTCAGCTTTTATGGGCACTTGAAACAATACTGAATGAGCTGAACAGGCTGTGTTAGAGCTGAGGCAAATAAATGTTGAATAGAATTTACTTTAGATGAAATTATTGCGTTGCAGAAAAGGAGGAACCAAGAGTGACTATATGAAGGTTGGTAAAGCCTTAGAAAAATAAGGAAGAGTGCATCAGATGATGCACATGCGATTTAGTGGCTATTGCACTTACATTTAGAGAAATGATGTCAAATGTTGTTTCAAGAAATAAACATCACAGTTTTGCATTTATTGCATTTCTGTATAGCATATTGCTACCAATTATCAAAGTTGCTGTCTGCACTGCTGCCGCCTGTAGTTACAGTCATATGATAAATAAGATTTTCACAGGACTCTGTTCTTTTCGGGGGTTCTGTAGGAGTTTTGCTGCTCTCCTTGGGTTTGTTGCCCTGTTGTATTGCCCATTCTGGGCTATACTTTAGCTGTTGGACAGATGGCCTAAAATTTGACTCTAAAATAATTTGGTATACAGAGGAGTTGTTGGTCAACTCAGTGACTATAATGTGCCCAGGTTCTGTGGCTGCAAAGCAGACCTAAATGACAGCTCCTGCATCACTGTGGGTGTTAAGAGTTTGTGCTAATATGCTGTTTGGTTTTAGCCAAACGTAGTGCTGTCCATTTTGTCCAAAGAACTTAGTTCCATAAGATCTGTGATTTGTTCAGATTCAGCTTTGTAAACCTAAGCCGTGCTGCCATGTTCTTTTAGAGAGAATAGGCTTTCTCTTGTCAGGCCTTCCAAACAACCCATACTTGTTCAGTCTTTTTCTAATTGTGCTGTCACGAACTTTAACATTTAACATGCTAACTGAGGCCTGTAGAGTCTAAGATATAGCTCTTTGACTTTTTGGAGCATTGCAGATTATGTCTTGAGGTGACAGTATATTTGCCACTGCTGGAAAGATTGTGGGTTTGTGTTAGCGCATACCTGAATGCTCCAGACTAGCAAACTGGCAAGACGTCAGCTTTTATAGAGGACCTCACACTCACTGATGATCAGGTAATCAAGTACATTTGCTTAACAACACCTGACTGCTTAATTTTGCTCTGGACTGCATAGAAACCTTTTTTCACACGACTGTATATTTCTGATGAGGTGATCATACTGGGCACAGGGTAACAGACTCTGATGTACATGCATATTTGACACTGATCTCTTAAAATGTTAGCAGTTATGGCGAATTCCTGTTTCACAGAGATCAACATACAGAATGTCATGCATATATGAAACAGTGAGAATCAGTTGAATTCAGAGCCAAACAGAGTTTTCCCAGTCTTAAGAAATACCAACCTCACTTGCCCAAATATCTGAATAGAGAGAGACAGTTGGTAGTCCTTTTTACTTGTCTTTCATGTCAGTTAGATGTGTTTAATCTTAAGCTGACTGAAGCCTAAAGGAAGCCTCCTCAAATGCCATGTTCACAGCTTAAGCTGACCTCCTGGCCTTATTTTCATCATTTCTGCTTCTCCCAGATTCCCTCCATTGCTATTTCCCTTGTTTACAATAATATTACTCCCTTTTTATTCAGCGTACTTCCTAAGAATAAGAAACGGTCTTGTTCGAGCTTTCTAGCGCCTCTTCAGCCATGTGATTACCATGCGACGGTTGCTAAAATATATGTTGGAGCACAGTTTATATCTGTCTGTCTTTTGGTTGTAATCAAAGGTCTCTCCGCAAAGCAGAAAAGCTTCCCTCAACAGCGTTTTTTTTTTCTTTCTGATGCTAACAGCCAGACTCACCGTGGATTTTATCCTCCAAGCTCAATTGGGGGTTAGCTTGATTGTGTGAAATTGCAGATCAATAGTCGATTTGATTGTTTAGGGACTGCTGTGTCAGTCCCAAGTTCTTCAAGAAGAACATCAGTATTTTAGTGATTTATTCTAAAAAATAGTAAACATAGATTCCCAGCTGATTTTGACCACAGACATTCGATATCCATATTACCTGCAGGATTGAAATAAATGTTAATGCGTGCCTCTTTTTGTTATGTTGTAGGTGTATTAATCAAACGCATCTAGTGTATTTCCCTGTGGTGACACAGGTGACTTAACACTACACAGATATCAGAGATTTATCAGCTTCACTAAAGGAGAAGTGGTGCTCTAGGCCATTTCATCATGTTATTAAACGAAATGACTAATCTTGTATAATTAAAAATATACTACAAAATCAATTTTATTGGATGGTCTGGTGGAATATGATTTCCCTCTTGCCTTCGGGACCCTGTTTTAAAGTAAAAGGAAATATTAAAATCATTAACTAGTGTAGGTAGATGTAATAAAACATATACTGAATTCTTTCATTCCAGGATGTTGTGATTTAAATGAGTTGAGTTTTGCTGGTTTCTGTGCTCGGTGTGCTGATGTGGAACCATGTAGTTATTAAGTTTGTTGTTAAGTTTGTAGTTGTGGATATTAAACAGCTAGAAATCCCTGCTTCTGCCACAAGAACCGAAGACTTCAAAACAGCTTATAAATACGCCAATAAACCTCAACATATTAGTGGATGTGCGGCTCCTCTTGGCTCATCAGAGGAGTCCATGCAAATCTGGTAATAGAGTCTCTGAATGCATTAGTAATGCTCTCCAAAGAGGTGGGACCTGGGTGGTGTTTCCATATTGCTATCCATATTTATATCATAAGCCACATATCAACACATGCTGATAATATTCATGAATTCTGTAGCTAGTGATCCAGCTGAAGCAGAATAGCAAAATGTGGCTGCCCCCCCTCTGCGGTGAGTGCCTCCTGTAGTGGGTGTCTTACATGTTGATGTATGTGTGGGTGCACGCGTGCACTTTTGTGAATGTGTGTGTCTGTTGTTGTGTGCGTTCCCCGTGGATTTCTATGATGCTACCGAGGTAATTGGATGTGTGACGCCCACCAAAAATCCCCTTTAGCCCTGGGCAAGCGCTCTTTCAATCCCAGCATGCCTCTGTGGAAAGCACAACCCAAAGGAAGGCTTATTCTTTCAACTGGCAAACATCAAATGGTTCCCTGTTCTCTCCATCACAGGCTCTGTCTCTCTGCTCTGCTGTAGCGTTAGGGGAAAGCCCATTAACATGTAATGACAAGACCGTACACATGCGTGGCAGTCGTAGAGGAACACAGAGTTGAGGATGCACACTGTGCTCACCACAATTTTCCTCGTTAATAAACGTTGATTTTTTTTTTAGTGACAGCTGTTAGGAAGATTGGGGAAATTATTGTTCACTTGTGGAGCAGATACAGCTTTAGGGCAGAAGCTCGAAAGTATGAGGGGAAGTTAAACTGTCCCTGATGGGTGGAGATGTGCCTAAGCCATGGAAGACCATCAGAATTTAATTAAGGCAGTTTAGCTGCTGTAGTTTGAACTTTGATTATGTAAGGAATGATTAATACATCAATAATAGCTTCTAAACAAGCAGCAGAATGAGGATTTAAGTTATTTGCAGTATTGTGTTGTAATACTGGATACTCCTGTGGAGATGCGCTGCTGTGTTTGCGGCACAGACATGGCACGTTCAGTTCTTACAGCTGGTATATTTAAGGATTGCAGCTACAGTTATTTTCATCCAGGGTCAGGAAGTGAAACTGCATAGGCATCATTAGTGTTTTTAATGCTTCTTTATGCACCCCTTCATTATCTTCTTTCTCTTCTTCTCTCCTGATACCACGTTTTCTTCATCAAAACTGGCAAAGATGATCTTCAGGCAAAGCCTCACAAAAGTTGTCATATGGATTTTTGAATGCATCGGTTGTCGCAGCCACTTGAATTCTGCGGCAGAGCTGCCAAAAAGGAAATGAGGTCACATCTTAGCAACGCTTTGATCTGTCAAAGCCAAAGTATATGGAGTTGGAGCCTCATTTGGAGCAAGCACAAAAAGGAATTAAAAAGTAGAGCGTTTTGCATGATAGCTGTTAGTATTTTTTCACTGACTGATTCTTCTGTCTGATAATACTGTGGGAGATGTCATCCATGACCGCCAAATATGATTTTAGAGTTTTAAAAATGTCACAAAATTAATCAAGTGAATTTTAGATTGTTTAGAATGTAAACAGGAAGTGAGGTCATGCCTCGGAAATTCACAAAAAGGCCAAATTCGGTGTAAAAAAAGTGTAATTTGACCCTTCAACAAGTAACATAACTCTAAAGGAGTCATTTTTTACTTTTTTTTCAGTTTGAATCCAAAAATGGCAAAGATGCATTGTTCTTCTTTTTAAATCCAGCATATTATTCATAGTTGAGAATGAATGACTGCCTTCTAGAGGATGCCATAAACTGCATTTGCAAAAGCAGAAAGATTAAGAAGCTGAAAAACGATCAATAAGGAAAGACAAACGCTACTGATGCCTACACAGCTTTGCCGCTTAGCCCCGAATTAATTACTAAACAGTTTTTGATAAACTTCTTCGACTAATTGAGATTTAGGTGATGTTCATCTTCTGCTCCAGTTGTCATTGATTTCATTACAAAGTAGTCTGGACTTCTCAACATTCAAATTTACAAGGCTTTCTTTCCCTTTGTGGTAATTAATGTTAATCCCCTGTGTAATACACAATGTGTGACGTTTCTTTAGTGTACCAGAGCTAGTTTTTTAACCTGAAGGTTGATTAATAATGCATGACAAAGAGGGGGTCATAATAGGGTTGCTTACTCAGGAGGATTCCTTGTTTAGGAAATTAGATTTTAACTGCAGGTGAATATTAATCCTTACAGTAATTCTCCTCATTAGATCAAGCACACATATGAGCATGCTAAAAAGAAAGCGCAAACTCTTTAAAGTCTACAGTTTTACAAATCAGAGCATAAAAAAAGTAAATACTACCTCAGATGAACAACAACACGTGTCATATAACAGAATGTCACTATTTATTTAATAAAAACTAAACCAAAATACAGAATCAGTGAGGTCCTGCTAACTTAATGTGCTTGATTAACTGATCGTCATTACGTTGGAGTCCCTGTGCTGGTCTGATGTGCTTTAACTCGGTGAAAACGAGGAAAGACATCAGCAATGATCTTAGAGAAGCAACTGTTGCAATGCTATTTGCAAACAATATGAAGTCTAGCATGAAGTCTACAGTAAGAAGATTAAATATATTCAAGACAGTTGCCAAGCTTACTGGGAGTCGACATCCAAACAAATTTACCCCAAGGTCAGACTGTGTAATGCTCAGAGACACGGCAAAAAACCTTGAGAGCTACATCTCTGATGCTACAGCATGTAAAATGTCAAAGTTCATGACAGCACAATTAGAAAGAACTGAACAAGTATAGTTTGTTTGAAAGGGTTTCCAGCTTAATAACACCACAATGATGTGAGAGACTGATAACATCATACTGAAAATGATTTCTTCTTATTGCTGCTAAAGGTGCTCATTAAATAAATCGCAGCACTGTGTTAAACGTCACATGTTGTTGTTTAAATTTAAATTTAGGTTATATTTAAAATTAATCTTAAAACTTTCTCATGACCAGATGACATTATGTCCTGATAACTTAAATCTAAAAGAACTTAAAGAGGCTGTATTGTTCTCAACTGGTCACACGTGCACAAACATGATGGCGTGATGGTGCACGTCCTGTTAAAACTGTTAAAATCTCTCCAGCTGGCAGTGTCGGACACTTGTCTGTGAATATGTACATTTGTGTGTGTGCCTGTGTAAATGTCGTCCATGGACATTTGTATGTGTTAGCCTCTGCAAGCTCTCTTATTCCAGCAGTCGGGCCTCCTGCTGATTCACACACTGTAATGGGCAGAAAGAGAGAGAGAAGGGAGAGGATCCTTCTTTTCTTTCCTTCCTCTGTTGTTTATCTATTTTGATTCATCTCGGGATATTTCCGTGACCTTGTTTTAGAAATTGCGTAATAGGCTGCTGGAGGTTTGGGCAGAGGGCAAGGGGTGTGGAGGCAGCGGCGGCTTGAGGCTGGACACTGATCTAAACTGTGATGACAGCTTAGGCTTTTTCTCTCTCACCTCCTCCATACTCTTGAGGGGAGGTGAGAGTGTGGCGACAGAAAGAAACCTTAAAGACATCAGGGGATTTTTGTCATTGCCCCAAACACAGTTTACTAAGGAAGATGTTAGTGAACAAAAGAGCACTCTGAACCGTGCGCTTCACTCACACTTAAATGGAAAGAATCACACTTGCACGGCTGGCTTTCTGCTCCTTTATGTTTCACTCCCATGCTCTCTCTCTCTTTCTCTCTCACACACACACACATATGCACGCTCATTCAGGGAAAACAAGAGGGAGAAGGCCTATGACTCATTTATTTCACCATTAAGTGGCTTGTTGTACATGTTACAAGGTTATTTGCCGCAGCCGAAGTGGGAGTAAGCCACGATGATAACGTCATTAAAACGCCAAGAGGGGAACAGCTGTGGGAATTGCTCACTGGCTTGTCTGATGACATAATATGCTAAAACTCAATAAATTATGGCATAAAATTGCATGGTCACACACAGTCCAGTTGCAGCTGTGAGTACTGCAAAGATCTTCTCGAGGAAGCTGAAATAGGGTTCGATTTTTAAATGAACCGATTCAATTAGGAGCGGGCGATATAGAGAAAAACTTCCATCATTGTGTACATGTGATTAATGGAAGACTTAAAGCAAGTTTGCTTGTGTTGATTCTAGTGAAGTAAATATCTGAAAAGTCACAAAAGTGATGAACAAATTATATACAAATCCAATACTGCTGCAAAACAAAATGATCCTCGCTGATTGGAGAAAATGCTTACAATGGTCTAACACACATAAATAATAAGAGCTAGCCATGCGAAATATATATATTGATATATAACAGTTTTATTTCCAATATATGTCTTTTCTTATTGCAGACTAAGTGCAGCGTTTGTCACTGACACGTTCAGAGAGAAGACAAAATAACATCATCTACTGCAGTGCCGTTGAATACCCCTATAGTATATGGTGCTGTTTGATTCTCTTAATGTTGCTTGTCAGTTACTGTCAAATTAATGCATCGTGTTATTGCGTAGTATTGCATTGCTGTATTTTAACTGTGTTCATGCTGTTCATCTACTCGGAGCACATTCTGTTCATAAGGTCCAGACTCTAATTATTTAGACTTTTACACATATCGCCTTTCACTTGACGTCCTGTGCTTTAGCACATTTAATTTAAAATAAAATTATGAGTTCTGGATTAAAGTACCAGCTTTAATTTGATTAGGTTTTTATTGTGCTGCTATTATGTATAGAGAAAAAAAAATACCCTCTCATTTGGGAACACTGTATCTTTATTTAGGCCTTCATTAAAGACGCAGGGACTACAGTTTTGTGTGATGTGCTGATACAGATTTTGGCAGATTATCACTGAGACCATATACAGTGCTTAACAAATTTAGTGGACAACTCGTCTTCAAAGCAAGAACACACAAAGATTTTAGAAATTTGTCAAAAACTTGTTTGAAACTAAAAGTTATATTTTTAAACTCCAATTTTAAACTCGACACTGAAAGGCTGAAAATAATCAAGCGTAACATTCAACCATTAAAACAAATTTTTCTGTTCATGAATGCAAGTAGATAATTATAATTTGACATTTTAATTTAAAAAAAGTAATGAGAATACTATTTTTTGTAGAACATTAAACTGATTTGATGGTCTGATTTGCTCTGTTATCACAAATGCTTTCCCTCATGGTTTGGCAAATTTTGTGTCTTCACTGACAGCGAGGAGCTTCCACACTAACAGCGCGTTACGGCATGTGGCCGTGAGTGCATGCACAATTGTTTGTATTCACTGCTCTGCGTGTGCTGGACATGCATGAAATGGACTGGCTTGTCATGTGCTGATAGATTGCAAGGCAAGTCCAGAAAGCTGATATTAGCCAGAGCCAGTGTTCATCAGTGCATCTTCCTACTGTAGAGGGCTGCAACAAACCTGTTCCCTGTGCAAGTTAGGATTGTGGCCTTGACTCACAGCCACTGGCACAGTTACCCCATCACTGAACCTCTGCTTTGCTTGATCCATTACTGAGCTGTGATACCTCTGACTGGTGAAGTGTTTGAGATGAGATCCACCACACTCCATTAAGCAGTTTCTGCTCAAAGGGGGGTAAAGTAAATCAGGTTTACTGCAGTATATTCTTTTTCCGGCTTCATTGAATACATGTAGAATACTGCCTCTGTCCGTGGTAATAGCACAGTTTTATGGAAGGTTGCGTCTGAGTCTAATGTTTGCAAATAGATTTTGGCCTTGTAAACCAGGCTGCCACAGTGCAAAGCCAATGCCTTTGCCAGAAATCTTTAACATACTATTATACTCTCTGTTTTGTCCCTTGCATTTTTATTCTATTGCTGTTCTCCTCAGTTATGCAGTGCCCCCCAGATATATTGGCACTCTTGATAATAGCTAAACTCCAAATGGCGTATAAAGATAAAGAGGAAATAAGGATAGGGTCCATATTCTCGTTTTGAAACAGTAATTGCTGATATTCTGTAGACAAAAGGCCATGGTTATGAATGTTGCACCCCGATGCTTATTGAAGTCAGAGTAACACCCATCAAATTCAAAAAGATCAAGCTTCTGTGATAATATGCTAAATGTTCTTTGCAGCATTTGAATAGATTTACCCCAGATGTGCATTCATTTGACATTGATATTTTTATTTTATTTTATTTTTTCAGGATGAATCCTCCTTACATAGACTGTTAATAGTTCTTTTTTTAGATTTATGTTGACTCTTAATGTAATACGTTGGTGCACTTACATCATCAGCTGACATTACTGTACTGTTAATTCAATTCAATTCAATTCAATTTTATTTATATAGCGCCAAATCACAACAGCAGTCACCTCAAGGCGCTTTATATTGTACAGTAGATCGGCACAGGATACAGAGGAAAACCCAGCAATCATATGACCCCCTATGAGGAGGCACTTTGGCAGTGGGAAGAAAAAACTCCATTTTAACAGGAAGAAACCTCCAGCAGAACCAGGCTCAGGGAGGGGCGGGGCCATCTGCTGCTCCGGTTGGGGTGAGAGAAGGAAGAGAAGATGAAAGACATGCTGTGGAAGAGAGACAGAGATCAATAACAGTAGAGCAGTATGTCATGGCATGCTACTGCATGGCCACTGTGACATAAAAAAATTGACTGACATTATGTTTGTCAGTCTATTTAATAATGGATCATCTTTTATATTTTATGGTGGGTTTCTTTGGAGCCAGCTCCTCTTAGACAGAATAACTGGTTGCCAGCCTCCAACATGAAAATAAAGCATAGGGACATTTAAGGTTATTCCGCTGGTATTGGTATAATCCAGCACTGCTCTCCTTATTTGTTGGCTTCACTGCGGGGGTGCAGATTCTTTAAAGAAAATCATTTTCTGAGGGGTAAAAGGGCACATGGGGCTCACTTAAGAGCAACCCGCTTTGTTCTTTTGCTTGTTTGCCATCTTATAGTACACAAATGGGGACAGATGAAAAGACAGCAGAGTGGGGATTTTTTAATAAGGGGATTTTTTGTGGCTACACGTGATTGTCAGCAGTAGATGGATAAACCCAAGTAAAAGATTCTCTTGGCAAATTGCCCTGGTAACATTATACGGCCACTGAATTTCCATATGTAAAGATAAGAAAAAAGTCTCTGTGTTTATCTTCCTTGGTGGTATTAAGAATACGGGCTTAATTCCTCCTCTATCATTTCTATCTGTTCCCTCCTGTTTATTATCCAAAAACCAAGGTGCACGGTGTAAGCGGTGGCTCCTTTGACTGGGATTCTAAGAGAAAGTATTAGCAAGCGTGGAGAGGAGAGAATGCTCAGCAGGAGGAAGATTAAATTATCTTCTTTGAAGGTGTGCTGGCACTTTCAGAGACAGAGGCCATTATTAATATGCAGTGACACATGCATACATCGAAAATGATCCTGGACGCTTCGTCATGGATCATAAAATTCCCCAAGGTGCCTTTCGCTCATCGCATACTGAGAGCCGCCACCACAGCTTTTATGAATCATAGCGATTCTGCCAGGATATATGGAAGGAGGGCAGAAAAAGAGGGAAAATGGCTCTTGTGTTTTATTAGATTGCCCAGGCAAAATTATATTAGTTTTGAGCAGTTTGACTCCGTGGCAGACCGTTATTCCTCTCCATCCGTGGGTGACAGGAAGGCCAGTGAACAGATTGTTGGGGTTTTTCCATGGCTTGCAAGAAGGTTAAATGGGTCACGTAAGCCGCTGTCAGTCTGGGCCGTGGTGATCTCATTTTGTGATTTGTTGCTGCTGTCTAAAGTTGAACTTTTATCTCAGCCACTGTTTTCTAAAACGAACTGTATACTGTATATTGCTTTAGATGGCTGTTTGAAAGTGTGGAATCTTTAGTTACTCTCATCAATTAAAGGTAGCTGCTTGTTCAACCACCACAATGTCATCTCTTAGCTTCATGATTTCCCCGTAGAGGCATCTATATCTCCTTTACCACTTTTTCAATTCTCAATTTATTCATTAGTTACTTAATTCCATTTAATATGTTACGCCCACAGCATGCTCATTGTGCAGCGTGATGGAAGCATCAACAACTTGGATATGTGTAACCAGAGGGTTACACATATCCATGGAACAAATGGGCATCGACTGTGTAATTGGAATTTCAGCCCTTTTTATTTCCTAGCTCTGCCGTTGCCTGGTAGACAGCCCAAATGAGCCATCATCCATGATTGATTTTCATATTTCAGGGATGCCTACCGTCACTAAGCACTAACTATTAGAGAAGCTCTGCCATCCCTATGGCATGGAGTGGGCCGTTAAGTACAGAGTAGGAAACAGTTTGGCTTAAGCGCTCTCAAGCTTAATGTGTAATGTACGCGCAAACAGGGACACATTTAGTTCTGCGCATGGCGATGAACTATAATGCACGAGGCAATAAAAGCCATTATGATCCGCAATCCGAGCTGACTTTCAAATTATCCTGTTGGAAGTTTTCGATTAAAGGTGGCAGCTTTGGGTGATTCACGGGGTAAAAGGGTACGTCTGAGTTAAGCTGACACAGTTGCACTTGAAGTCCGTTTTATGTCGCAGTGTTTTGCTTCGTGATTGCTCACTGTAGAGTAAGTAACAATGTGAGGGTTTTTTTGTTAATAGGAAGCAAAGTTGTAATTTGGCTCATTAATGTGATTTAATTTCACCTCAGTTACTCCAATTTTTTTACTACATTTGGGAGCCATTATGAATCATTACGTTGGTTAGTCGGCTGGGCTTTCAGACCCCTAGATTTAAGATATCAGCAGCACATGCCTGCAGTAATTGATGAGGCAGAATTTTGTCTTGCAGGGGTGGTGGGAGTTTTCCTTTTCTCTTGGTTGGACTCTTTTGAATGGCAAGCCCGCTATCACTGACACAAAATAATTATTGTCTGTCTTATGAAGCTGGTTTCTGGATGAAGCAGCTATGGCTTGGGAATTGACACGACATTATTTGTCACCTTTCCAGAGCTTCTGCTTTTCATTTTGTATTTATTTATTGATAAATGACTCGGTTCTTGGGTTCAAATACTTTGTTTGATGGATTGTGGCAGATAACGCAGCCATCTCATTCAGATTATTCAAATGGGATTGGGTGATATCCAAGTACTTGACTGGGCATCTGATAATTCAGTTCTTGCAATGAATCTGCAGTGAAAGCCTCGTTGTTAATATTATATATTGTTACTCTAACATACGCCCCATTCATCTAAAAGCAGGAAGCCATTTTGAAGGCATATTGATAAAGCTAAATAATTAAAAATCTGTCTTGCCATCTGGCATGCCTGGTATCGGCTAGATGTTCAGCCTTGCCTTTGACGTACACCACGAAACACCAGACCTTCCTTTTGAACCTTTAGTCTTTACGACTGGACATTGATTTACTCCCTCTGTGTTTTCTGGATGAATGATCAGGGCAAAGGCACTTATCTCACTTACTGTGTGAAATGGAGTGTAACCAAAAATGTGATTCTGTATGGCATATAGACTCACAAAATGTGCCCGCACATACCAGGGCGTGTGTGTGTAGACAAAGATTTAGAGCAACAGGGCGACATGGCACAATCAGGCACAGTTTACTGTGCGTGAAATGAACAAAACAGACACATGCTCCTCCCTTGCAGTGGGTGTAGTGTTTTTTTTCCCAGTTTGCTCACGGCTAACATGTAATGGCTCTGTGTATCCTCCAAACTACAGCGTTTGTTCCTCCTTGTAAGAACACAGTCGTTTCCCCCCCTAAATCTGTGTTCAGGTATTTTACAAGATAAAAGATTCAAAATACGGGTTTCTGATAAATTTGAAAAAGAATCTATTATTATCATGAAATGTGAAATAGATGCTTTGTTGATATTTTACATATAAAAAAATACAACAGATGTAACCACGTTGGTAGATATGCCCCCCAACTTGCAGATCACAAGTCTTTACATATAAAGATACATTTGCTACATCATGACACATAAAATATTTAAATGGAATATTTTGTAAAGGGTCACGGTTGGGTTGAACTGACCAAAACTTTCCACTGCTGAGGTTTCAAATCAGAGGTCCAAGTGGGATTTGGGAGGCGTGGGAACCCTAAGATCAAGCGTGAGCATGTTGAAAATAATTACTCAGAAAAAAGTTCTAATATTTTTTGTTAGCTCCAGTGGATGTTTCCTTGTGCACAGACTGTAAATGGACCGATACTTACCAAGCATTTTTCCACACTAACAGAACACACAAAGCACTCTTTTAAACTACAAGTCTCATTCAGTAACTCATACACATTAGTACAAGCACTTTCCTCTATACCTAAGCACCTTGTCTAACATTCTCACACACACACTGACACTTCGATGGATGCATCAGGGGCAACTCTGAGTTCAGTATTTTGTCCAAGGATGCTTCGAGCTGCAGACTAAACGAGCCGGGAAGCAAACCACCGATTGGTAGATGACCTACTCTGCCTCCTGAGCCACAGCTGTGATCGCCTGACCTGTGCTGTAACTCTGATATTCACTCTTCTTTGAGGAGCTGAATTCAGCAAGAATTGAATTCATTGCCATTCACTGGCTGATTTTCAGCTGATAGACATAAAAACCCAGTCTAAAAGGTAGAATTCAGTGAATAAATCTGCATCATCACCTTAGATATAGATTCTCTACCATCCATCTTAACAATAACAAAACAAAAATAAAGTGCATCACTGCAAACTTCATGGTAATACTGCAAACTAATCAGTTTACCCTGCAGTAGTTTTTTTTGTAAGACATTTAACAAAGACAGAGAAAATCAGACATTACATATAAGGTTTAAATTTCCCATTTATCAAATCTCACTTTCAGAGCAGTCTTATGAAAATACCCTCTCATCTTCATTTCCATCTTTTTTCTTTTTTTGCTCTATCTGGGAAATACAGGGGTACATTTAGCTCACAGACACTGTAAGCTGCTATTACATTTAGTTACTCATCAGTTAAGGGCGCTGGAATTCTTTTCCAGTCCACTTAAACCTCTCTAGCAAGTTACAATTCTGTATTTTCCAACTCCAGAGAAAGGCTGAGGGGTCATTTTGTTGTCATCTTTAAAAAATTGAGAAGGCTTTCTCTAAAACATAAACCACAACTTTTCATGGAGGTCCTACTAAATTTGTACCTGCTGAATTAGACATGTACCGTGTCTAGCGTACCTGGCCGTGTACCACTTCTTATACCAGAACGCGTGAACACTCACATTAATCCACATTTCAGGGCAATATAAATGAAGTGTCCCATGTGTATGTGGGTGTGTTGATATGTAGTGCCTGTTGTGCCTGACCTTTAACCTGAGGAGATGTGAAATATTCATCCCTTTCCAGCTTCAGGCTACTCTCTTCCTGCAGCCCTGTAGGCTCCTGCCATGCCCTCGGGGGGCAAGGTCCTGTATTATAAATGCAAGATTAGAGGTCACTGACAGCGAATCAGAATGCCGTTTTGCCAGCGGGGACCCTGAGGCTTTGCTTTAATGAAAACTCTGTTATATTCAGAGGCCACGAACGCATGCCTTTAATAAACCAGCGGATGTAATATGGCACTAATGTAATTCAGAGGTATCTTATTGTTTCATTTCAGTGATTTAGATCCTCCATAAGGTCTTTGCCAAAAACAAAATGTAATTGCTAACGATATGAATCATTTTCGGGGTGTGATCTGATGTCCCCATGAGGCCCGCTGTCATTTGTAATACAAAAAGTTCCAGACTTGCCAAATGCAATAAGGGTACCATTTTTACATTTATTGAATTTTTCATCTGTAATAACCCTTATATGTCTTTTTGCGCCTCCCACTAGATTAATGTGAAAAGTGAAGAACACAAAGAGCAATTTGGATCAGAGCTGTCTTAGAGTAACTAAAGTGCACAAAAGAGAGAGGGAAATCTATCATATGAACATTTAAGTCTGACAGTTCCAAAGAAAACTCCCAATCCTCTAAAGGTTTATACTAAATTACAAATGATGTAATGTTACAATAAGTACAGGAGAGCCAAATTTGAATTCCATCAGTTTCGTTTGACTTGTACAGTCAGTCAACATTAACAGTTTCGTCTGCTATAATCCGTCTTTGACTAAACGCCTTATGAGACCTTTTCCTAGAAGTGAAACAGCAGGATGAATGATCGCCATGATCACTGGTCTTTTTCTTCTTTTTCTTCCCGGACTGATCGGGCCACTAAAGCTCTGCTTGCCATTTGGTGGCTCCTCAGCTGGAGAACTGAGGGTCCTGGCTGCCGAGGAGACATTACAGGTCGCTCCGCTTTGACAGGTATCTATAGATGCCATTGACTTTAAATTAAAACGGGGTGTGAGGTAATCAATCATAAGAGTGCACTTTGGACAAAGCTACAGTGTGATGCATGGGCTTCCCCTGCCAGACTTCAGGACAGTGCACTGCGATCAGAGCTAAATTACCCCAGCGACCTGCGCTCCTTCTCCTCTCTCCCGCTGTCCTCCCTTTCAGCACGCTGCCAAACCCTCCCATTTTACACTCCATGGAGCACCACTGTTTTTTATTACCTTACTACACCTCTGGCACAACCACTTCAAAAATGTTGCAGTTTTTACTTTGGAGTATGTTAGAACTAGAAGTGTAGTGCATGTTGGAGTGGAAGTTTATTTCTGTGCCCCAGTAAATTAAAAACCTCCACACCAGCATAGTTCGCATTCAAATCAAAAAGGCAGTCACAAGGTCATCCTTTAACATCAGCACCTTGACATAACGGGTTATGTAATAGTGAGATGAGTCTTACTCCCAGCTCCATCAGATATGGGTAAACACTGGGTAGCCAACAAGGGTGCCAGGAAAACTTGTGTGTATTTCTTTAGCTCCAGGGGTATCTGACAAAACAGCAGTAATTGGACGCCCTGGGATGAAAACATGTTTGTAGAAAATCTACAGATGACCTACAACTGATAAGACTTCTTTTTGTGTTCTCATGTTTCATCTTTTTCTTGCATAATGTCAGATAGTGAGGCAACTGCTCTGAAAATTCCAATCATTTGCATGTTCAGCGAAGTTTCTGATCTAAGTTTACCATTTTTAAATTGCTGAACGTGAAATCATCTTGCTTTCTGGATCTATTTTTACCTTTTCTTTTTAGAGGGTTACTTTACAACAACATCCTGCACCTATGAGGGATATTCTGATTGTTTTTACAGCACTGTGCAAAAGTCTGCGACACCTCTCAATTCTTTATAGTTTGCTAGGAACATGTGGAATAGTTGAAGCAATTTATTGACATCTGTCAAAGATATGTAGAAATATAGGACATAAGGCAAAAACAGAGCTTGTACAATTGTAACGAGCTTGGAAGTCAAACTTCGGTGTGACCACCTTTCTTATTTCTTTAAGTAGTTTTCGGGAACACTTCTCCAGGTTTCTTGAAGGACACTCAAAGCTCTTCTTTGGATGTTGACTGCCTTTTGTTCTGTTTTCTGTCAAGATGATCCCACACTGCTTTAATAATGTCCAGGTCTGGCCTCTGGGGAGTCCGGTCCATGACTGATATTGTTCCACTATGTGTTTTTCTATCCAGGTATGCTTTTACTGCATTAACAGTGTTATACTGATAAATAAAGCTGTTGCCAATGAGTAGCTTTCTAGATGGTATTGCATGGTGGATACAAACTTACAGACTTTTTGGTTCATAATGCCATCAGTTTAATGCATGGCCAAACCATGACAAAGCCTCTGTTGTGGACACTCACTGTTATTCACTGTACCTCTGTAGGTGCATCTCTCAGGTCCTGTGTCAGGTCTTTACTGGATTTTTTCATTTCCTAAAGACATGACTTTCAGATACTGTTCATCTGCTGGTTTTTTGGTTTTTTTAGTCATGTCAATTCTTCTTTTTTCCCGCACTTGTCCAGTTTCCTCAAAGTTGTTAAGGACATGCTGCACACTGTGCCGAGATATGCCAAGGTTCTAGCTAAGATGGCTTTGAAAATCACCTTGTTGATGCAAAAATTCAATTTTTATTATGTTTGGCATTTTTTGTTGATTCAACTAAAGAAATGGGAACAAATGATGTGTTTTTTTTGACAGGCTGCAAGTAGCAAGGTGCCAATTTAACAAAAATCTAAATGGGTTCTTTTCTAAGTTATCTGCTATGTGAAGACACAACATTAGTTAATCTCTTGAGTTAGCTGCCGTTTAATGCCCAAATGTTCGAGAGGACAGAGTTAAGTGGCTTAACCAACAAAAGAAAATCTTCTAAAAATGAACTGGCTCTTTAGAATCAAGATATGACAAAAAGAGGGGTGGCTCAAGACTTATCCCTAATACTGCACTCTGTAATATTAGTACTTTTTTGACATACAGGATTTCTTCCAATGTTGTTTGATGCTGTGCTTATACTTTCTGACTGACAAGACTGCACTCATGTCTTATGTAACTGACTGAGTGTGCCTTTGAATACTGACTGCTTAGGGTAAAAATGGCACAAAATATCTGTGGCTAAGCAGGAGGGGTTCTGAAATTCAAAAGCATGGTTTATTTTATCTAAACATCATATAGCTTATAAGTTATGCAGTTTGCATCTATATAGGCAAATGTATGAAAACAGTGTAGTTTGGCTGCACTGCTTTCCCCCCTTCTCTTCAATTTCCCCATTTCTTAATTTCTCTTCCTAAAAAGTTTCACACTAGACAAGGTAACATTGCTCAATTTCATGGTCTAATGAGCTTCTCGTCACATGAGGTATGATACTGGCACACAACAGCATGTCAGCTTAGTTATGGGAAAGGGAAAAATATATATATTTTAGCTAGTTTCTTGTGCCAAATGGTGTGGAAGACTGCCCACGCTAAACAACTACTGAGAAAAATAAACTTTAAAGCTACTCAGAAAATTGTGCTTTTGTGCAGATATGGAAACTGAACCATGAGCTATGTTGAAAAGCTTTACATTTGAGAAAATGTGGAATATCTACATTGTTTCAGCTAACATCCTCGCTTTGAAAATCTCAGTGTATGCTCTTTTTACGGTGCCATTCTCACACGTCACTGTGCACACATATGCTAACTCTCACTGCCAGCAAAGCAAAAGCAAACACTCACGCAAATGATGAAAGGATTCATAATCAGAACTGGTGAACTGAAGAAAAAGCTAATGAGCATATGCACTGGTATAGTGCACCAGCACCATCTTCACTATTTTTCAGCACACGCTCCCTTGAAAAATAATCAACTGCAAACCCGCGTTATGTCTAAATGAAGCTAACATGATTGCCTGTCTCCTGAGATGAATACTTGTGCATTTTCTTAAACCCTGATGGTTGCTGGAAGAAGTACGCCTTCCTCAGTTCCCCTTTTCCTCCATTGTTTGTCAGCTTTAATAAACGGAGATTAGAAGGGCAAGCACACAGTAATATGTAAAACGATATGTTATTTCTTTTGCTTGGACATTTTAGCATTGGATCTAGATTTTTTTTAAACATACACCAGTGACCAGCAGTATACTCAGTCTTTATAAAAATCTACTTTTGACTGACAATGTTACCTCACAAACAATGATAGTACTAGACTTGATTATTGGTAAACAAGTTAAGTGCTTACATTACTCATTATATTACTGTATTACTTTCATTTGCAAACACTGACAGGTGCAGTAAATATTATTCATCATCTTGTTTAAAATGCAGTGTTCTGCTTAGAAACCTTTTTCCCACCACTGCACCTGTACTGCATTGGCAGATGTTTCAAATTAGATCAAATTCGATTTTGTATTTTTCCTGTTGGCAAAACGCTCATAACAGGCGACAGTGTTCTTTACATCACCGACTGAGACAAACTCAAAATAGGGTAAGGCTGCTTGATTTGTATGGCATATTGACTAAATTGGGGGAGTCGGAGTGCTCAGCAGAGTGAAATCAACAGATCAAAAAATATAGTAAAAGATAGGCTTACAAAAAATGCTCAATATTCAGATACTAATCAGCAGAGATGGGCAGTAACGCGTTACATGTAACGCGTTACTGTAATCTGATTACTTTTTTCAAGTAACAAGTAAAGTAAGGGATTACTATTGCAAAAACGGTAATTAGATTACCATTACTTTCCCGTAGGAACGCTGCGTTACTGCGTTACTAAAACCGTGATTTTTTGCAAGAATGTCTCACGACAGTGACATAAGCGAGTGCGCCGTTAGTGACAACAGCTGTGTGCAGATCAACAATGGATCACATATCGATTGTGGGAGAGAGTATGAGCGTGCAGCGTTTAAAGCGTGGAAGTACTGACCTTACTTTGAGTTTGATTCCATAAAAAGTGACCAAAACATTAGCGTCCATCGTGCGTGGGAAGAAAACTTCTTTTTACAGCGAAAAAACCCCTAAACTTCCGAGCAAGCACCGAGTGCGCAACGACGTAATGGGAAACTCGCAGAAACTCGCGGATTCTTCAACTGACCGCGGCACACCTGCACCAGGGTAAACCTCCGCCTACCCCAGTCCTGCTTTACAGGTGAAAATAGAGCAACAGGACCGCTGAGTCTTTGACTTTATTTATGTTCTGCTGTGTTTTACTTGCATCTACTTGAAAGACTGAGTGTAAACACAAAAAATATTTTATTTTATGTGCTGGAATGTGTAGAAAATAGGTTTAAATGTTAAACTAATTTATTCAAGTCAGAGAATGTTGCATATAATTAAATTTTTGCTTGATGCATAAAGTTAAAAGATTAAAACTGATAAAACAAGTTAAAAAAAGAGACTTTTCCATTTGATTACATTTTGTATGATGGATTATGTAGAAAAAGTAGAATTGGGCTGAAAGATCTATCGCTTTATCACCTCTTCAGGTTGTAAATCGTGTTTTTAAAAAGTAACTAAGTAACTAAGTAATTAATTACTTTTGAAAATAAGTAATCAGTAAAGTAATGGGATTACTTTTTGGGGGAAGTAATCAGTAATTAGTTACTGATTACTTTTTTCAAGTAACTTGACCAACACTGCTAATCAGTATTACAAATCAGTATCCTATTAGATACTTGCTTCTAACAGTATCAGATCCAATAACTTTGTGCAATACTTGCAGAC
Organism: Aulonocara stuartgranti; assembly: GCF_965226115.1. Classification (NCBI taxonomy): domain Eukaryota; kingdom Metazoa; phylum Chordata; class Actinopteri; order Cichliformes; family Cichlidae; genus Aulonocara; species Aulonocara stuartgranti. The sequence continues at coordinate 5,427,320 of NC_138951.1, read as the reverse complement.
AAGCAGGCACACAGCTTCTCAAAGGACTAGCATCTGAATTAGGTAAAGTTCACAACACTGGACAACGTTTTTATGAGGAATTTTGATAAAACAGCATTAAACAGTTTCCATAACATTAGCATTAACATTAGCTATTAGTGTTTACCCAGTAGCCACTTTAACCTGCCTTACCTGTTATCAAAGAGATAACGGCTAGCAGCTATAGCTAATAATAAAACAGCTGTCCGAGCTAGCAACTGGTAGTTTTTCCCATCTGTAGTTTTAATAGATAGTGTTAATTGTTAAGTAACACAATCTTTTGCGTCTAAAAACATTAGATTTCTCTTAAGTCTAATACTGAATTGAGAAAAGCCTATGGACAACTAGACAGAAACAACAAAAGACTACAATACCAACTATACTTAATCAACAGTGAAAAGCCACGAGAATTGTAACCCTAAAATATTGCTGTCTTTTTTGTTTTTTTGCAATACATCGGTGAACTTAAAAAATAGTGTTGTTGTTATTTATAATGTTGCACGTATTGTTTTAATCTTTTTTTTTAAAGATATCTCTTATTTTTTGTCATTTTCCATGTGGGGATTGTGGGGATCACTATTAAATTGAAGATTCTTGAAAAAGTATCTTGGCAACCCCAAGGTATAAATAAAATATAGAAAATAATAAAGTACTTAAATCAGTTTAAAGTGAATAATATTTAAAATGTAATGACAATGCTTTCAGCATTGAAAGAATACCCTTGGCCATCATCCTTTATTTAGGTCTTGGCTGGTAGTCGATACCTGCAGTACATCAGTGTAATATAACCTGCAGGTGAAAATCAGAGTATTTCCTAGAATAGTGATAACTTTACTTTTGTAATACATTACACTATTAGTGGAGGGCCACCGTACTTGCACATTTCACCAAATAGAGATGTACACTTTTATGGTAAAGCAGGATGTGAATCAAGTTTGCTTTCAAATGCTGGAACCAAGTACCAGGCACTGTTCACACAGCAGGACAAAAACCTTATTTCCCCTGTCTGTGACAATGTTATTGCTTCAATTGCCTATAGTTCCCAAAAGCCCTGACTGGACAAAGAAACAGACAAGATGTTCTTAAAGGCCTCCCTCTCTACTCCACACTGTTTGACCTTTCTGCTGATTTAGCATGTCCGTGTGGACAGCGTGCTTTGCTCCAAGAAAGAGACATACATCGCCCGAGTGGACGTTCATGTGCTCTCCAACCCATTCATTCAACGAGAAGAAATTACATTTTCCAATTGTCTGCGGCGATATGATGGAAGTACATTGGGGGCAAAAGGATGTGTGGAGAAACACAATCAGCACAGCACAGAGCCCACAAACATACCATCAAAGTGAATTTCATAGAAATAACATTTTCAAAGCACAATCAGAAACTTTTGACCTTTTGTGCCAGGTTTTGGAGGTTTGGGAAGTCTGGGTGTGTGCGCTAGGAGTTTGATCCTTGCTTTGTTTGTCATCCTCGAAGTTTCACATTTTTCCCTGGGGGCACAACATGGCTGCATTAATTACAGCTTTAATTGGGAAATATACAAGTATACTAAGTTATAAATATCTTAAATGCGCAGCAAATCTCTGCAGGGACAATATGTCCTCCTAGGAACATTATGCTGTAAACAAAGAAAAAAGAAACATTTAGATAAAAAAAGGAACATAATTTCCCCTTATTGTCTATATCTGGGAGCGCTAACATTCTTGAAGTATTCAACACTTACAAGACATAAATGTCGTACCTTTGGGAATTGGATTCTAGGCTTCTGGGGATTGCGTCGTAATTTTGTCATCTCATTATTGTCTATTTGCCAGTCTCATTTGATTTTTAGTCTGCACTGTAAAAATGTGCTATGATTAAAATATAGTTTGATTACAAATTATGATCCAATTTACTGGCTAAAAGGGATTTGGGATATGTAACCAAAAACTTAATTAGGAAAATTCCTCAAAAAAGTGGCAAAATGTAATTAACAGCTGTTGGACAATCGCAATTCAGCTGGAATTATTGGCAAGTCCACCAAGGACAAAAAGACTGGCGTCTAATTAGCTGAAATAGCAAGTCCTGTAGTCTTACCTGTGAAAGGAAGGGAAGTTCTGTTAAAATAACATGGAGCGAATGGCCTTGGAAGACTTCATGGGGATCGGAAGCTGTCACCTTCTCCACTGCTCACAATTTCAAATTCATAGTAATAGTAATAACTGCCACATATATGGGGCACAATTCAACATTGTTATTGTATAGCTATTGTAATAATTATACAATACAAACTTCCATCCTTTCAGTAACAAGGCTGGTTGGGTTTTGTGAGTGACATAGAAACTTTGGTGTATGTACTGTCTTTCCAAGTACAGCTGAGCTTCAGTACTGATTTCATTCAAAACTAACAAACTACCAAACAATATTGGCCAGGACACCTAGGCAGAATCTAAATTGTTCACAAATCATAAATGGAAAACAGACAGTGGCGCTGTCCTTGGTACTGAAGTAGTTCCTCTCAATACTACTGTAATACATTTGGAAGTTGTTAAGTTTCAAAATATGGTTTGCAATTGGGATAGAGTTCTAAAAATTGGCATTACTGATGCAAACTGTCTTCAGTACCTCAGAGAAGTCTTAAAGACACATGAAAAAGTGTATCACCCATGTGCGCACACTTTTTTTTCCAGTGGTTTCAGATTACTCAGCCTATCAACAAGCCAAAATATGCAGCAGTGCAGCAGCAAAGAGAGGGATGAAGAAGACTAGTAGCAACTAAATATGGCTATAAACAAATTGGCTTTACTGAGGAAAGAAATACCGTTAACACATTTGTGAGCACTCGAGAATGCATTCAGTGGATTACAGTGACTACTCCTGAATGTGTAAACATAGCTTTTGTTTGTTTGCAGGAAAATTAAACTGGCCACCTTTAAGAGGCACAATGTTCATTCCAAGAAGTGTGGCATGGTTGGATTTCCTCCTTTATGTCTGTGTGACCGTTCATTCATCCTGTATTGTATGCGGTCATATTGCGGTTACCTTTTACCTGATCCTACTCTATATGCAATTTGGCTGCCTAGTTCCTTTATGCATTGAGCTCCAGAATTTGAATAGTAGCAGAGTTCAAACTTGGAAAGCAGTGATATAAAATTTTAATTCATTCTTTATCAACATGTTGGAGTGCAAGCTCGGCCTTGTGTTTTGTCCAAATAGCTTTTAAAACTGATAACGAGGTTGCATTGTTTAGCAGTATTTAGCTAATCTGTAGCAGATGGTGTGGATATTGCATTGCGACAGTGCTTTTTAACTCATGTTTCGGTGTTAGCAGCTGAGCAGTAAGCTGTTACACAGTGTTTCCTCTGGCGAAAGCCTAAAAAATTAATAATCAGCTGTTGCTGGATGTCGTGCTCTACATTTAATACGTTAAGATTTTAGAGATTTAGAGTTAAATTGAAAGGTGGCTTAATACAGTGGCATGACATCATGCCTGCTGCATTTGAGTGTTTTACTGAATGAAGCAACTCCCTTTGCTGCAGTTATTATGCGTCTAAACATAGAGGTAATATGGTCCCTAGGATGAGAGATCAGTAACTCCTTGTGAATAAACCTGTCAATCTCTCATGGCACAAGCTAGTTGTTGTATCGCTTCTTTGCTGTCTGTCTGTGGTCATCTCACTCGCCCCATTCACGTCTTTGATTACTGTCCCAACCACTCTATTGCCTTTGTTGCCCCCCCAATTCGTCACGTTATCTCCCACCCATCCTTTTTCTTCCTTAACTTTTCGCTCTCTTTCTCATTCTCCACGCTTCCCTTGCTCTCACTTTATCGTAACCCCTCCATCTCCTCCTCCTCCTTTGCCCCGGTCTCATCAGGCAAACACAGAGAGTGATGCGCAAGCACCATCCCTCACATCTCCAATGAGTACCTTGTTATCATCTTGTCCCCACAGCGGCTTTCTGTCTGGCTCCGTCTCAGCTTGGATTCCGTCACTAATGGGACCGCATCATTTTCGACAGCTGCAATTCGTCAGTGTTGACAAACAAAGATGCGGTGCAGCTATGCGAACACAGCTCAAAGGGATTGTAGACTAATGCCTCAGTCTGATTTACACATTTACAAAGGGTATTTTTTTAAAAACAACATTCCTCTTTTTCCACATGACCTGTAAAGATCATATGCATTTATATTGCCTGTACTTTTTTAATTAAAGTAATGTCAGCCATGATCTCTGTGCCAGAGAAAATAATGCATGAAATATTAATTAGACCTCAGAGTGTAGTGGCATCAGACAGTTAGTCGTCAGTGTGCTCTATATGTATGAGCCTTAGATGTTTCAACGTGGCGCCTCAGGCTCTTTGCATCTGTTAAATAGGAGCTAAATGAAACTTCATGAAAGCCTAAACAATAGCACACGTTAGAGTTTGCCTCCATCTCTCAGCCCACTAATCGTCTCCACTGGGCCCTGCAGGGCAACAAGAAAGACTCTGAGACTTTGTATGCCAGTTGACCGCATCTCTAACTAAATGTACTTGTTTTTGTGAGTGTTGCTTTCATCTCTCTCTTATGTTCCAAAATCAAATCCACTGCACAAACAACAGTCTCTGTTTTTTCTGTTTGTTTGTTTCAGCTATTTAATTATGTTTGAAAAAAAGAAAAGCTACTCAAGGTTATTTTGTAAGATCAATGCATAGCCTGTATTAAAGTTCACATTTGTTTTCAGATATTTTAAAACACAATGCAGCAATACTAGCTACAATTTAAATTTAGCTGAGATTCCTTTCACCAGAGTGGCTATAAAGAAATCCCTCTCTAATGTGAATTTGTATTCAAGTGAGAAAATGTTCAAAAATCTTTGGTTTCTGCCATTTTTTTTATAACGAGGAGCACTTTTTTCTATGACACCTATCAATCTATGACTTGTGTCTATGTAACACACATCAGAAGTAACGACACTCTTTAAAGGAGCCTGAATTTAAGTGCATGCCAATACTACAGGATTGTTTGGTCTGTGATTTTTAGGTGATTGCTTGGCCACATTGTGTCATATTATATCATGACATCATAATATATTATAACATGATGTTATATTAAAGTGATAGAATGCTTTTATAAGGTGCTTTAGGGGCATAAACTCTACAAATGGACAATTTTGGTAGGTGGCTATGAGGTAACCAAATGATGATATAATATATCATGCCTAATTCATGTTTTATGGATATGAATTTGATGTTATTGTTATGAAATTAAAATGATACAATGATTTTTAAAATGTGATACAGATAAGAACCTTCAGGGACCCAGGATGTATCTGTGTGCCAAGTTTGATTTGCTTAGATTGGAAGAGTTTGCAGACAAAGAGACAGAGATTTTATATGCAGTTGTGTCTTTTGATCCAGTTTGTCTCAAAGATGAAGAGTTTATCTATATTTTATTATTCTTGCCATTAGATGTCAATTTGTATGTTATCTCTTAGATTGGATCTGCTGGAGAAAGGGATCCCCTCATGGTCATTATGGAAAGAGGGTTTACTGTAGAGAAACCACAGATTTTTTCAACATATCTAAGGACATCTGAATATAGTTTTTGGACAGACTTGCACAAATTGAAACCCAGAGTGCAAAATCCCTTTCTCTCCTCCAGACAGGTCGAAAGCCTGACTTGTTGAAAATTTTTGAACATTTTAAAATAGCCTTAAAGGTCAGACTGGCCAGGATGGTAGCACGAGTCAGAGCAAACATTTTAATTTCCTGTTGGTGGACATTAGGCAGCTCATGCAGCGAACTGAGGAGAGCTGTGTGCTGAGGCTTATCGTGTTTGAAGAGAGGCAGGTACACTGATCTGTGTTAATAATGTGGTGGTAAGAGCCATTCATCCAGCCAGCGGTTATGGCCTGCCAGTGTATTACCAGTGACATCACAGATCAGGCTGCATTTGGCTCCGCTTGGCCTGCTCTTATTAGAATAGACATCCTGCAGGAGACCCTGCTGGTCACATACACACTGCCCTTTATAGTATGGTCAAAGAGCATCAGTGAAAGCCTTACAGACAATTCTTTGTAGCTGTTATCAGATAACAGTCAGTATAACTAAATGTTTGGTATGTAGATTAGGCTTGCTTCAAATGGCTGTCTCTGGTAGCATAAAAACCAAGAGGGAAATGTGCGAACAGTCTAAGGAAAGATAGAAATATTCCCTTCGATATGTTTTGATTTATGCTTCGCAGTTGAGAAAGCTCCCTCTCATTTTCATTGAATGTTTTGATTGAATGATTTTTAACCACACTGTATTTTGGCCTGTTTATGCTTTAGTCATGGGATCGTGGGCTCATCTGTAATCTTATTTTAGTCAGGCATTGCAGGAAAATTTTAATTTATAGCTGGCTGGAAAAAAAATCTCTGAGTTTCTTGGAGTCTGAACAGAGCCAGCATGTTAAATATTTCAATAAACAAGTAGATTTTTAATATTTTATGGGCAGAACGATTGATATGAACTGAAACTGCTTTATGAAACATTAAAGGACCTGTGTCCATCTCAAGTATTCAGATTTGCATGGCTTTCTCAGAGCACTGCCAGTGCCATGGCCTTCTTTAGCTGCATTTAAGCCAGGATGCTGGAGAAATACATGCAGCGCTCTTGTGATTGTTAGCGCATTCATACATCATGGGAGGAGAAGAATTTGCTTAACAGGAATCTGTTCTCTCTCCCAGGCATTCTCCTTCTTTATCTCACTCCAAAACTCCTCTGATATGCGTTTCTCGCCCAACGCTGCTCTCTTTCACTGGGGTGAATACAGAAGAATAACACTGCATAAAATTTCAAAGGGTGAACAAAACACATCCAAAAGCGTGGGATGTGGCCAAGTGGAAAAAAAAATTCTCTGCAGGGTTAGGGAGTAGAAGGAGAGGGGTTTATCTTGTGTACTACCACATCTGTGCCTTTCCACAGAGAGTCAGCTTGTGAATTTTGGCTTGCTGCGTGTACTGCAGTACTGATTCACTCAGATAAAACAAGGTCTTCGCAAATGTGCAAATCCCAAACTTAATTACTATGAACCAAAATGGAAATGAACTCAATTATGAAGATATTGCCACATATTTACCTGTCAGTCTTTTTTGTATCTAATTAAATTCATTTCTTTGTTTTTTGCCACTGTTTCCCTACTTTATTTCCTTAGTAAATGGCACTAAAAATATGAGACGATACACTCAGGGAAAAAAATTAAGTTATTTTGTTAACAGAATTTTATTGCACATACAAAGTTGTTTGTAAATTAATGTAAATATTTATTTTCATTTACAAAGTTATCTTTGTTGATACATTCAAGATAATTTGACCTGCAGTCTTTTATTACTGGTGCTACTCATGATGATTAGTGAAAAATATACTTTGGAGGGCTCCCCAAATATTATTATGTTGTTGACTAGTTGCAGCAGTCATTATTTTATTTTTATTTTATTTTATTTTTTTTAACTTTTCATCAACCTGAGAAAAATGACAACATATTGAGCTGAGATTCTCTCCTGAGAATATTCTACTGGACTCCACATGCTCTTATTTTGAAATTCTAGTCACCCTTGCTTTCCTCTTGCTTTTTTTTACTCTGGAGATTTGGTGGATAATCTGCATAACACATATTAAATTGTGTTTGTTTATAAATAATCAATATTCATATGTATCATGTTGAAAAAACAATCTTGATATTTGTAAATTAAAAAAATTACACTTATTAATCATGTAAATTCCCTGCACCTGTCATAGACATCCGCATGACGTCCAAAAAAATTACCCAGTCAAAAGTGAAAATGTTGACCATCATATTGATGTCCAAATTGTGGACCTAGTCTGGATGTTTCATAGAATTGGTCGTGGACCCACGGACCCAATATAGAGATGATCTGCATGTTTATCTGACCTCCAATGTTTAGTGGGATTGGACAGTCAGCTGTTTTTGTCACTCCGTCATTTATTTGTCACACACTAAGCAATTAACTTATTTGCAAATGAGCACCTTGTGAACAGTACTGTTTAGTTTGGACACTGCTACCTCCACAAACTGAAACAGAGTCTGTGGAAAATAATGGCGTGTCAGTCTGTGGCCTCAGTTTGAAATACTTGCCTAAAGTTGATTCAACCTGCAACCTTGCTTCTTTTGTGTGAAAAAGGATAATGCATGATTATGGCCAAAATGGTTATAATGAATAATAAAAGTTCATAGCAAGGTACTCAACAGCTGGGAGATCCCTCTCTGGTTTGCTTCTGTGCTATATTTTGCATATAATGCAGGTAATTTTACTTTGAAAAAATATCACAAGGGGATAGCATAGGGTTTTTTCCTGTTTTTTCCTGAAGCCTTCATTACTCAACATTTTTAATGGAAATATATCTTTGGCCAAATGGTGATTTTGGTCCATCTCTGTGAGCTGGTCTGATATGCTGAGGTGCTGTGCAGGCTTAGTTTTATCGACGTCTGAGTTGATGCTGGAGGACTGACGTTATCAAACACTTGACTGTGTTTCTTGGCCTTTGTGCATTCGTCATATTGCTGTTAGCGATGGTAAGGAACATCATCATCAGGTGGTGTGGGACTGCTTTTGCATTTTGTTTCATAAGTGAAATTTATGATTGAGATTAAAATGTGATTATTGTACAGCCCTATTGTGAAGCATATGTTCGTTTTGGCTGTCATTGCTAAGTGAGCCAGGTTCGTTATTTTTTCTTTTTTCATTTGTGGCCTGGGGCTGTGGTATTATACATGCTCACACTGAGTTAACTGTGACACATTGAACAGAACAGAATCAAAAAATGTATATTTATGAGTTACACCTGTGTTAGTGGGAGTAAACTGTTAATATCTTATAGCAGATGCCGTAGACGGCACTGGTACAACAAGTCAGTATGACTTCTTCTTTAGAAAGATAAGTTCTGATTATCTGCTAGCTTTCAGAATTAATAGTTCATTCAAAGTGTGTCCTGAGACGCTCTACCAGTTTGCATTTATATTGTTTATACAGTAAGTCTGGATGACATGTGGTGGCTGAATATTGCTAATTTAGGTTATGATACCACTTGTAATGGAGAATTATGCATGGTAAGGACCTTTCTTTCCAGGCATAATTCATATATGATGAAAAAAATTGTCTGAGGATTTATTGATTTATCTTCCATAAAAGGTAAAACTACCAAAAAGAAATAAATGAAAATGAATGAAGGCAGGAAAGTTTAAAAATATGGTTGAATTCATATGGAATAGCCTTTCTTATTATGTGAATGTCAATCACAACAGAAAACTCAGAAACAACTGGAGATGTCACAATGCTTTATTATAATGCTTTTAATATTTTCTTCCTGTTTAGTTCTTGCACTGGTAAAGTATGTTGACCCTGAGAATGTCGATGTCAGACATGCCAACAATCTGGCCGATGGGAACGTTGGGATCGGGGATGGGAGTTAATGTTTCTGACTGTGGAGTAATTCCGAACGCAGTCCTATAATTAGGAAGAATTGCAAGAGGCGATTAAACAGAATTTGTTTCTGTGCAACACAATTACACTTAGTACATTTGACTTCAGATTGTGTTTTTGTTCAGGCTTACCTTCCATAGTGCATGACAGAGGAGTAATCATATCTAGTGTTGAGATTATCGGTGTCCATCTTGTCAAAATTGTTGAAATAACCTGTGGGAGAAAGACAAATAAATTAAAAAGACCAAGCATCAGAACAGTCTTATTTCAATTAGTCATCATTGAGGCTTTGAGAGTTTTACCTTTTATGATGTTTTGCCAGTTGACTCTGATGTACTGGTCGCGGTCGCTTCGAGTGTGTTCATGGTAGAAACCAAGTGCATGCAGCAACTCATGCTGGATGATACCATGCTGGACACAGCCAAACCTCTGCAGTGACACCACCTGCTTGTCTCCAACACGACCCAGCAAAGAGAAACAGCTAAAAATGTAAACAGTACAAGAAGCCAGAGATGATCGTCAGAGGAAGACAGCTGACATTAGTCTGATGTTTAACATGTATCGAGTGAAAGTTTGAACAACTAAGGAAAAAAAAGTTGAACTGAAAAAGTAACTTTCCACTGTTTGACAAACATGGCAATACAGTTTAAAATTGTTTTTAAAGTTTTTAGTGTTACACCAAATTGTATATTACTCTTTTACGCTGTGCCTGACTCTGCACGGATCGGCTGGTTTGTGCCTCTTCCTTACTTTTGTTACAAATGCTGATACAACATATTGGCAAATAGCTAATACTACAAAGTTATGTTTAGAATTGCCATAAATGTTCACAATATTTGTTTCTTCTACCAATATGCATTATGCAGTAGCTGTAAAAATGAAGGGATTATTTATGTAAAGTTTCAAGTCTGATGTAAGAACAGTAATTTATCCTAAATTTAGACACAGTGTATCTATTTTTATTTAGCTGAAACCACAGTGATTGCTAACCTCAACCAGATGGTTTTATTGCTTAACAAGCCAAAGTGTGGGACTGTATGAGAACTCTCATCTGGTAATGAAACTGTTCCCAACTTTACAACATCTCCTTTACACAAATTATTTAAATGAACATACTTAAAAAAATAAATTATTTACTGTTTGTTTTTTCAATTTCACTGCATATGCAGTCATTTTCTGTGATTTCCATGCAGTGTATTTTGTTTCAAGTAGTGCTGTAGTAAATAACTTACCCATATTTTGGTTCAATACTTAGGTACGCGGTCTCTGACGTCCATGGAATGAAGCGAACACAGGTTGCTGTTTCAAAGCCCTTCATGGCATCTAAAATGGTCTTCTTCTCACCATTATCTACAGTTGTGAATAACTTAATCAGTGACGTAAGTGTTTTACTAGATGAATGTTTGTGCTGTAACATGCACCACAGTTAAACCCACCATATTTATCACTTAGAATGTAAGGAACGTCAACAGTCCCAGATGTGAGAGACTTTGGCCATCGACAGGAGTATTGCTTATTTGCGCACTTCAAAGCATTTCTGGTTCTTGGAATGAGTATGTCTCCTTCCACCAGAAAATCTGTAGATCCTATTGAAATAAATGATAGAATGACTTTTCATTCTATCATTTGACACTGATAATGAGACAAGGTATTCCCCCCCCTCTTGTAATATAATGACTAAAGACTCACCATTGTTCATTCTGAGGATGGTTGTGGTAATGTCCTCCCCAGAGATCTCTATGAATGCAAGAAAATCAGAAGTCATACAGCTTTGTTGTTACAATGAGAAAAGTGACAATGTGACACAGTTAGTTATACAGAGCTGCAAAGAGATGAACCAAGATTTGTTCATTTACCATTCTGACCAGCATGATCCTGTGAACAGAAGATAGAAACAAATTTCACTTGTATTGTAATTAATGTTGTTGGATTTAATGTGTTGAATGCTACGTTACAGATAAAGATAATCACCAATGTTATGGGAGATGCATCATGTGGTAAATGCAGTATTAACAAGCAATTCTACTTTTTAATTAATTAATTACATGGTCATGATGAGCATTACAGAGGCCCAGAAGCAGCAGCAGAAGAAGAGAAACTGTTGTTGTCAGGTCCATTTTGGTCCAAAGATGCTGATCGTCAAGGTGTCACTTCAGGAACTTCACTTGTCTTCCAACGAAGTGATGCTAAAACCCAGTCGGGGATGAACTTATATGCAAGGTGTCCAGGTGTGTCTGTGTACCGAGATTAGTGATAGGGGTTCAGAAGGCTTTGCCTTAGACACATAGCTGCCCTGTCCAGCATTTCCCACTGTTTCCACACTAATACTTTTATTCTGGGGGGATTAGAGTGACCACAGGCTGGTGTCAACTTGCTTAGCATAAGGCTTTTTTAACCAGCAGGAGATTGTCTTGGGAGATGTGACCCTGCCCCAAAGCATTATCTTAAAAATAACAAATATAACAGTGGAATCATGCAATGTAAAGAGTTTGCAGGCGTTGCCTTTAAGTAGTATTTTTTTAAACCATTAATAACCTGATTGCAAACAGGCTGGGGTATGTTTGTGTAGAAGTCGCACTACATAGACAATTGAAGAGCGTCTGTGAGTCAGGGGATGTCAGGATTGTGTAGTTGTTCACCACCTTCAACAGAAGCTGAAATGGGTTTTGATCTCTATCTTCTTTTGCAGCAAAAATATATTCCAGAGAATAATTTTTATGATAGTTGCACCGCTGTTTTAAACAAATATTTTAGTAAGTTTTAAAAATAGTATTTAGAGATCAGTTCAACTAAAATGTGCAGCTTTTGACAGATTAACATGAAAATAGAACCACTATTATAATGTTAATAGAAATATGGTGCAGTGAAAGGTGTGCTGTTTTTTTTTGTAGAGGGGGAGATGTACTGCAGCTTAGGGATGTTAAACTCATTTCACATTGGGACAAGTGAAATTCATCTTTCTGTCGGTGTAAAGAACGTATTTAAACCTCAAGATACTTTAATATAACAAAAAGCAGTTTCATTTTTTTTTCTTAATGATAAGCAAATGCTGCTGTTGTTAATGAACGAAATCTGTTTTCAGAGTCTTTGGGCTAAAATCATAAGAAACAAAAGTGTAAAATTACAGAAAAAGTCCTGGTAGCTCATTGGCCAGATTGTCCTTTCATCATAAAGCAGAATGTTTTTGTTAATTCCCAGAAAAGGTCCTATTTAATTTATGTATTTATTTTGTCAAAAAAACAAATCAAAACAAGCAAAAAAAAACCCAAAAAACCCAGACATTTATTTTGTCATCTGTGAAAAAAACAGGACCTTTTCGGAACTTTACTTCATTACTTTGCTCCATAAGAAGGGAGGTCTTTATCATTAGGACAAGCTGTAAAATTTAGGAAAATACAGCCCAAAGTTTATGTCCTTCTTCACATTTTCCAAAGGCAGAGGGCTTACTATTGGTCCAGTACCTTATATTTGACACCTCTACTGTAGATGAATACTGAGTAACATCCGCTGTGGTTAGTTGAGCTCTCTGAAAACATATTTATTTGTTTTGTGGGCAGCACAGTGGTGCAGTGGTAAGCACTGTAGTCTCACAGCAAGAAGATCCTGTGTTTGAATCTGTTGGGTGGCTGGGGCCTCTCTGCGTGAACTTTAAACATTATCCCTGTGCCTAAATGCCAGGTATGAAGACTTCCTCCCACAGTCCAAAGGTGTGCATGTGAGGCCACTTGGTAATTTTAAACAGGATGTGGGTGTGAATATCAGTGTGAACGGTTGTCTTACACTGTGTGTTAGGCCTCTAATAGAAATCAGTTCCCATAGAATCATACATCAAAATGTCCAGTGTTATACCAGCAAAAGCGGAACCACAGGTCTTTATGTCTAATGCCTTCGGCTGCAACAAACAATTCATAACTCACCCATTTAAGCTCTATTAAAGTTTGCAATTTGATAGGGAGAAGCTAACACAGGCAGTTGTAGCTGCATGCTAGTAAGTGCTAGACATCACATCAGCTGAATCTGAATCACTAGCTTAAACCTTGCAGTTATCAGGAAAACAAACTTGTTCAAAAACATGAGAAAATATTTGAACATGGCTTATTCAACTTACTCAACTTAGGTAAATGAATGTTTTCTTCTTTTTGTTCATCAACAGCATTTCCAGGCACTATTATAGGAGCTACAGTAAAAATAAAAATAAATATAATTTCATAATTTTGATATCAAAAGGTAACAAAGGTATTGGTGCATGGTTTATTGTACAGCCCATCCAAGAAGTCTGAGACATATAATCTGGGAAATTCTTGCATTTTATTTTTTGGTTACTTTCCGGTAATTGCCGGTTTCTTAGATGACTAAACAAAACAAAACAGAAAAAAAGAAGCTGATGACCAAAACAGCAAAAGTGAAAATTCAAGTTAGTTTCCAAACCAACACATTGGTTATCATCATGCATTTGAATAAACCAAGCATATTTTTCATTAATCTGTTAATTCTATAGTAATAGATAGTTAACAGGTTGAATAGGTTTGATTTATAAACAGCACAGGACAGCTTCATCTTAACTAGTGACAAGTCAGTGTTTTCTAAATTTTGAGGAAAATAAAAAGAATGAAAAGCAGCTGTACAGAAAGCAAACGTCTGATGTAATTAAATAAGCCACATTACATATTAACTGGAGAGGATTGCATTTGTATACGTTTTACACAGGTTTTGGTACAATATACAGCATCAGAATAGAAGTGAAACTCTTATTCTTGCCAGTCAAGAAAAAATGAATCAATTCTCTTGATTTCGCTTCTCCAGTGTAAGAAAAGTGTTTTCTTGATTTTGGTTTTACATTATTCCAAAAACAGATTCTGAACTCCAATTTAGACCGGAGGAATTTAAACATGTTTTTCTTCCAGTTTATTGACAAATGCAACAGTCCATGGATCCAGCTCTAAATAATAAGTCAATTTTTTTTTTTTATTTCACTTTGACTTCATCATTTCTGGGAGGTGTAGTAGTAAATGGAAGAAGTGGACAAAAAGAGAACTTCTGGCACCTTGTTCCTGAACACCAAACAGCAGTGATGACATATCCAAGCCCAACACTGATGTGGTCCTGTGCTGTACATCACAATGATGTGACATTTATTATCAGTGGGGAAAAATTACACTGTGTGTGTTAGAGAGAAATGGTGCTGCAAACTCTGGCATCTGTTTATGTGTACTTCAAATTCAACGTATTTGTATATTTTCCAATGTTTGCATGAAGCATTTTGAACATATATAAGTACTTTTCTGTGTATATGTGCCACCTGGATATCAATGCCTGTCCACTTCGGGGGATCTACCTGGGTACACAGGTAATCCAATTTGATCTTTTACTTCACACATCTGCACTTGGCAGAGAATAACCTTTAGAAAACGTAAGCTTTAAGACTTTTCCAGCATCACATTTAGCTTTATTCATTTCCCATAAGAAGTCAAACTAGCAAAATAAAATAAATTCAACCAAGTTTAACAATATGTGATATGGAATAGCCTTTCTTATTATGTGAATGTCAATCACAACACAAAACTCAGAAACAACTGGAGATGTCACAATGCTTTATTATAATGCTTTTAATATTTTCTTCCTGTTTAGTTCTTGCACTGGTAAAGTATGTTGACCCTGAGAATGTCGATGTCAGACATGCCAACAATCTGGCCGATGGGAACGTTGGGATCGGGGATGGGAGTTAATGTTTCTGACTGTGGAGTAATTCCGAACGCAGTCCTATAATTAGGAAGAATTGCAAGAGGCGATTAAACAGAATTTGTTTCTGTGCAACACAATTACACTTAGTACATTTGACTTCAGATTGTGTTTTTGTTCAGGCTTACCTTCCATAGTGCATGACAGAGGAGTAAGCATATCTAGTGTTGAGATTATCGGTGTCCATCTTGTCAAAATTGTTGAAAAAATCTGTGGGAGAAAGACAAATAAATTAAAAAGACAAAGCAACAGAACAGTCTTATTTCAATTAGTCATCATTGAGGCTTTGAGAGTTTTACATTTTATGATGTTTTGCCAGTTGACTCTGATGTACTGGTCGCGGTCGCTTCGAGTGTGTTCATGGTAGAAACCAAGTGCATGCAGCAACTCATGCTGGATGATACCATGCTGGACACAGCCAAACCTCTGCAGTGACACCACCTGCTTGTCTCCAACACGACCCAGCAAAGAGGAACAGCTAAAAATGTAAACAGTATAAGAAGCCAGAGATGATCGTCAGAGGAAGACAGCTGACATTAGTCTGATGTTTAACATGTATCGAGTGAAACTTTGACCAAATCTGATCTGATAGTTAAATGAAACTGTTCTCAACTTTACAACATCTCCTTTACACAAATTATTTAAATGAACATACTTAAGAAAATAAATTATTTACTGTTTGTTTTTTCACTGCATATGCAGTCATTTTCTGTGATTTCCATGCAGTGTATTTTGTTTCAAGTAGTGCTGTAGTAAATAACTTACCCATATTTTGGTTCAATACTTAGGTACGCGGTCTCTGTTCTGCGTGGAATGAAGCGAACACAGGTTGCTGTTTCAAAGCCCTTCATGGCATCTAAAATGGTCTTCTTCTCACCATTATCTACAGTTGTGAATAACTTAATCAGTGACGTAAGTGTTTTACTAGATGAATGTTTGTGCTGTAACATGCACCACAGTTAAACCCACCATATTTATCACTTAGAATGTAAGGAACGTCAACAGTCCCAGATGTGAAAGACTTTGGCCATCGACAGGAGTATTGCTTATTTGCGCACTTCAAAGCATTTCTGGTTCTTGGAATGAGTATGTCTCCTTCCACCAGAAAATCTGTAGATCCTATTGAAATAAATGATAGAATGACTTTTCATTCTGTCATTTGACACTGATAATGAGACAAGGTATTCCCCCCCCCCTCTTGTAATATAATGACTAAAGACTCACCATTGTTCATTCTGAGGATGGTTGTGGTAATGTCCTCCCCAGAGATCTCTATGAATGCAAGAAAATCAGAAGTCATGCAGCTTTGTTGTTACAATGAGAAAAGTGACAACATGACACAGTTAGTTATACAGAGCTGCAAAGAGATGAACCAAGATTTGTTCATTTACCATTCTGACCAGCATGATCCTGTGAACAGAAGATAGAAACAAATTTCACTTGTATTGTAATTAATGTTGTTGGATTTAATGTGTTGAATGCTACGTTACAGATAAAGATAATCACCAATGTTATGGGAGATGCATCATGTGGTAAATGCAGTATTAACAAGCAATTTTACTTTTTAATTAATTAATTACATGGTCATGATGAGCATTACAGAGGCCCAGAAGCAGCAGCAGAAGAAGAGAAACTGTTGTTGTCAGGTCCATTTTGGTCCGAAGATGCTGATCGTCAAGGTGTCACTTCAGGAACTTCACTTGTCTTCCAACGAAGTGATGCTAAAACCCAGTCAGGTGTGAGCTTATATGCAAGGTGTCCAGGTGTGTCTGTGTACAGAGATTAATGGTAGGGGTTCAGAAGGCTTTGCCTTAGACACATAGCTGCCCTGTCCAGCATTTCCCACTGTTTCCACACTGATAATTTTATTCTGGGGGGATTATAGTGACCACAGGCTGGTGTCGACTTGCTTAGCATAAGGCTTTTTTAACCAGCAGGAGATTGTCTTGGGAAAATACAGCCCAAAGTTTATGCCCCAAAGCAATATCTGAAAAATGACAAATATAACAGTGGATTCATACAATGTAAACACTTTGAAGGCGCTGCCTTTACGTTTTTTAAACCTTTAATAACCTGGCTGCAAACAGGCTGCGGTGTGTGTGTTTAGAAGTAGAGCTACTAGTAGAGCGTCTGTGAGTCAGGTAAAGTCTTTACCTGTACTTGTTCACCACCTTCAACAGAAGCTGAATTGCATTTTGATCTCTATCTTCTTTTGCAGCAATAATATATTCCAGAGAATAATTTATAATAATAAATGTATGACAGTTACACCCCTGATTTGATAAATGTTTTCGTAAGTTTTAAGAACAGTAATTACACATCAGTTTGACTAAAATGTGCGCTTTTTGACAGATTGGTTAATGTTAATGGGAATATAGAACTGTAAAAAGTGCATTGTTTATGCTGCAGAGGGAGAGATATACTGGACATGAATGCTTAGTAACATCAGCCGTGGGAGGTTGAGCTCTATGAAAACATATATATTTGTCTTGTAGGCAGCACAGTGGTGCAATGTTGAGCATTGCAGCCTCCCGGCAAAACGATCCTGTGTTTACATCTGTTGGCTTTGCTGGGCCTTTCTGTGTGAAGTTTACATGTTCTCACTTACATGTGCCTAAATAATAATAATAATAATAATAATAATAATAATAATAATAATAATAATAATAATAATAATAATAATGGATACTTTATTGATCCCCATGGGGAAATTACTTGTTTTTCTCTGCATTTGACCCATTCACTCTGTGAAGCAGTGGGCAGCCCACTAAGCAGGCGCCCGGGGAGCAGTGTGTAGGGACGGTACCTTGCTCAGGGGTACCTCAGGTATTAAGAGTTCCTCCCACAGTTGAAAGGCATGCATGTTATGTCACCTGGTGATTCCTGTCCCAAACGGTCATGGCAGATATCCATGTTATTCCTGGTAAAAGGGATTTTTTGTTTCCACTCTCACCAGTGCTCTTGCTCATAGGGGGTCATGTGATTGTTGGGGTTTTCTCTTTTTTCTCTTTATTTTTGTTTACCTTACAATATAAAGCAGCCAATGTTTTTGTGATTTAGCGCAATATAAATATAGTTGAATTGAGTTGAATTGAATTTAAAAAGGCTATGGCTGAGAATATCAGTGGGAATGGTTGTCTGTCATTCTGTGTTAGCCCTGTGAGAAGTGATCTGTCCAGAGTATACCCCACCTTTTGGCCTGTGACAGCCATCATGCCCCAATTGAGAAAGCAGTTAAGACAATGCATGGATGAGCATTTATTTGCTGGTTCAGGTTCTTCTATTTACACTTCAAGAAAAATCTTGGTTATACCATCTTCTAATATCACTATTTCTTAGATTAATTGTATGAATTTTGAGTAAAGGCAATCAAGTGTAATTTTGAAATAAAAACCATGATTATTACTTGATTTCTGTTTGCTGAGGAAACAGAAATCAGATGATTATTGCTTTAGTTTGGAGCTACATTGCTGTAACCACCTACGATGCAGTTTTTTTCCTTCCACACAGAACACCCTATTTATGCCAAAAGAGCAGCTCATTTTACTGCTGGTATCAGAACAAAGCTCCTTTTTGTTTTAACCCCCTATGAGGTTGATCACTAATAACTTAAGTGCTACACATTCCATCAGTCCATTTCATAATAAAATGCACATTTGCTTTTTTATTTTATTCTGGCTGTAACTGGTTGTTGTGTTAAAATGTGTTGTTTCAAATAATATCATTTCTTCAATTACTCGCTATAATTTCCTGTATTCATTAATCAAGCTCTTCTGGCACAACAGTGATTATCTCATGAAGTCTGGGCCTTGTTTATCAGACTACAATGAGCAAAAAAAACTATTTTCTAAAACCTCAGAATGCAGAAATGAATTGTTTAGCGCAAGAGTATTTACATTTATTAAATCCTCACTAATAGATCATCATCCTCCAGACTGTTGTTTACAGGAAAGAAGAGGTACTGTCTAGCTTTCTGGCGCCATAAACCGTTTCAGGGTCTGATTTTGCATGACAGGACTGGCGCTTTTGAAGAGATTCCATCACAGCAACCTTTAAATGACGTGGTCCTCTGCTGTACATCACAATAATGTGGCATTTATTATCAGTGAGGGAAAATTACACGGTGTGTGTGTTAGAGAGAAACTGTGCTACAAACTCGAGCTTCTGTTTTATGTGTGAACTCCATGTACGTCAAATTCAATGTATTTGTATATTTTCCAATGTTTGCATGAAGCATTTTGAACACGTGCGTCTTGGTGTGTATGTGCCAGCTACATGCCTGTGCCTGTCCACTTGGAGGATCCGCGTGGGTGCACAGGTAATCCAATTTGAGTTTTGGAGTCAAAGCACAGCACGAGTAATGTTCAATGATGTATGACCCATCCATTCGGTTGAGCTTTATTTCTAATGCTTTGCAACTGCAAGAAGAGGTAGATCTCATTCAGCTGGATGTCAGCCTAGTGGAGCCCACAAAAAAATCTGCTTTTCTTTCTTTGTTTTTACACATCTGCAGTTTTCTTAGGTGGAGAATAACCTTCAGAAAACCCAAAGCTGTAAATTCTTTCCAGCATCATATTTAGCTTTATTTTATTTCTCGGTGGCATAGTTTTTGTTAAATTGTGACATGTTATTTTTATGTTACTTTGCACTAATTAGCACTATCATTTTTTAAATAAGGTTTTATAAGATAAATTTTGAGTGTGCACCCCCCCACCCCAATTGATGACCATCATGGTAGAACTGAAACTTCAAAATGTTATTTCACAAATCATCACAATTTTTGGGGGTGGGAGTTAATGTTTCTGACTGTGGAGTAATTCCGAAGGCAGTCCTATAATTAGGAAGAATTGCAAAACCCGATTAATTAGAATATATTTCTGTGAAAGAGATTTACATTTAATACATTTGACTTAAGATTGTGTTTTTGTTGAGCCTTACCTTCCATAGTGCATGACAGAGGAGTAATCATATTTAGTGTTGAGATTGTAAGAGTCCTTCTTATAGAAGTCAATGTAATAATCTGTAGAAGAAACACCAATAAATTGAAAAGATTAAGCAATGAATCCGATTTCAATTAATCATCATTTGAGATTTTTACCTTTTATGATGTTTTGCCAGTTGACTCTGATGTACTGGTCGCGGTCGCTTCGAGTGTGTTCATGGTAGAAACCAAGTGCATGCAGCAACTCTGGGTGATGCCATGCTGGACGCAGCCAAACCTCTGCAGTGACACCACCTGCATTTCTCCGATACGACCCAGCAAAGAGGAACAGCTAAAAATGTAAACAGTAAACAAAAGTAGAGAAAATAATGTATAGAAGGCAGTGAAATTTGTCTTATCATCCAGTCTGTGAATGCTTCTTTACTATTAGCTAGTGATAAGGAATATTCTAACAGACTACATGGTTGCTGTAGTACTTGGAAAAATTAAAGCGTTATAGTTTATAATTTGCAGTACTTTTAGACAAAATCTATTTATTTACATGTGACTGAAACTACAATATTCCTATCTTCTTTGGGCATTTCATGTTTTTCAGGAGGAGTATATCTCCTTCCACCAGAAACTCTGTCGATCCT
Source organism: Aulonocara stuartgranti (assembly GCF_965226115.1). NCBI lineage: Eukaryota > Metazoa > Chordata > Actinopteri > Cichliformes > Cichlidae > Aulonocara > Aulonocara stuartgranti. The sequence continues at coordinate 5,406,543 of NC_138951.1, read as the reverse complement.
ATAAAAATACACGAAAGAATGACTTTTTAGGCAATTGACAAAATAAGAAAGCGCTGTTTTTCTCCAATATAATGATTGGATACTCACCATTGTTCATCCTGAGGATGGTTACAGCCGTGTTTTTACAATGAGAAAAGTGAGAATGTGACACAGTTAGTTATATGGAGCTACAACGAGGCAAAACCAGATTTGGTCACTTACCATTGTGACCAGCATGAGCCTGTGAAAATAATACAGAAAAAAATATAGATAGTCGTTTATAATGTTGTGTTACAGATAACGATAGGCGCCAATGTTATGGGAGATGCGACATCTATTAAAAACAGCATTTACAAGCAGGTTTAGTTTTTAGTTAGTATTTCCTTACATGGTCATGATGAGGCCCAGAAGCAGCAGCAGAAGAGAAACTCTTGTTGTAAGGTCCATGTTGGTCTTGATGTGCCAGTGGTGAAGGTGTCAATTGAGAGACTTCACTTGTCTTCCAATGAAGTGATGCTAAAACCCAGTCAGGGGTGAGCTTATATGCCCAGTGTCCAGGTGTGTCTGTGTACAGAGATTAGTGGTAGGGGTTCAAAAGGCTTTGCCTTAGGCACACAACTGATTAGTGTGCCCTGTGTAGCTTTGCCCACTGCTTCCACACTGATAATCTCATTCTAAACTTGTGCTATAAACATTCAGTGTAAAGAGTTTTCTGGCACTGCTTTCAAGTAGTAGTTTTTAAACCATTTACACACCTGAGAACTAAAGGCTGAAGTATGTGTGTTTAAAATTGTTGTGTTGTTGTGAATCAGTTGATTTTCTGCTTCTTCAGTTGGTGCGGATAGAGAAAAACACTTGTAGGTTTATGCTGCTCTGTTATATGTACTGTTCTACCTCCGGTAGTGTTTTCAGAAGTTTTGTATCAAAAGGTAAGGTACATATTGGAGTGTGATTCATTGTACAGCCCATCCAAGAAGTGTGTCGCAGGCAGCAGGTTTTATTAAAATTCTAACATTTTATTTTTTTACGTTACTTGCCGCTAATTTTTTTGTTTTTGTATATGATTAAAAAATGTAAAATAACAAACTCGTGTGCAAAATGTTCAAACTGAAACTGAAAACTTTAGATCATAAACCAAAACAATGGTTCTTACCATACATTTTTTAGAATCAGCATATTTTTAATTGATGGTGTAAAACTGTTGTAATGGTGAGGTAGGTGGTTGGATAAATCTGATTTATATACAGCACAAGACAGCCTTCATCTTAACTAGAGACAAGTTAGTGTTTTCTAAATTTGGGAGAAAATAAAAAGAATGAAATACAGCTGTACAGAAAACAAATGTCTGATGCAAATAAAGAAGACATTACCTGGAGAGGGTTGCAGTTGTATAAACTTTTAATGGGTTTTGGTACAATATACAGCATCAGAATAGAATTTGACTGAGCAATCAATTGCCAGTCAAGAAAAAATGAATCAATTCTCTTGATTTCGCTTCTCCAGTGTAAGAAAAGTGTTCTCTTGATTTACATTTTATATTATTCCAAAACAGATTCTGAACTCCAATTTAGACCGGAGGAAATTAAAATGAGCTTCTTTTTTTTTCTTCAATTTTATTGACAAAGGTAATAGTCCATGGATGCAGCCCTACATAATAGCTCAAATATGTTTTTTATTTCACTGTGACTTCATCATTTCTGGGAGGTGTAGTCGTAAATGGAAGAAGTGGAAAAAAAGAGAACTTCTGGCACCTTGTTCCTGAACACCAAACAGCAGTGATGACATATCCAAGCCCAACACTGATGTGGTCCTGTGCTGTACATCACAATAATGTGACATTTATTATCAGTGGGGAAAAATTACACTGTGTGTGTGTTAGAGAGAAATGGTGCTGCAAACTCTGGCATCTGTTTATGTGTACTTCAAATTCAACGTATTTGTAAGAGAACTTCTGGGACCTTGTTCCTGAACACCACACAGCAGTGATGACATAGCCTAGCCCTTCTCTGCTCTATAGTACATCTGAGTCTCTTCCTCTGACACTATGTGGGCAGCCAAGGACAACAGTCAATGAGCAATATCAATTTATGTAATAGACTATTAAACAGTGTGCTTAACATTTAGACTTGCTACACTGGTGTTCAGTGGGAGTGTGTGCCAGGAAGTCCTCTGCCGTGATAATAGCCCTCTGAAATGAAACATGTTAGCCCGCTCTGCTGGCTCTTACTCACTCTTGCTTCTCCTCCTACAGTCGGTTCCCTGACCCCAACACAGGTGCCCTGCTTACTCTTCTTCCTTTCACCTTTTGCTCTGAATACCACTGGTTGTCAAAATAACAATTAACTGTTTTATATACTGCATTCATGTCGAGCATTACCTGTGAACCCTCTCATTATGTATTGTTGCATGCAAGTGTTGAAATATCTAATTCATTTCTTTAGTTGTTTTCTCACTGGCTGGTTAATTTCATGTCTGACATGCAGCTGATGTTTTGCTTTTGTTTTTTTTTGTTTTTGTTTGTTTGTTTGGTTTTTTTTTTTTTTTTGGGGGGGGGGGGGGGGGAGGGTTACAACCCGAAGACTTTATAGAAGTAGCTTTCTGCTTGCTTTCCTCTGTCTCCTTTCTTGCCCTCTCCTTGTTCCTAATACTAGAGTCAATCTGTGATGGTAAACATCGTGTTCATAATAATTGACATTCAGACAAACAGGAACAATTACATCGAATATGAACACTGTCTTAATTGGTGTGCATTTCCAGTCCTGTAAGAGTCATGTGAAAAGTAAATTAATCAGATGTCATTGTAGACTGATTGAGCCACAATCTAGTTGCACAGTCCATTCAGAGAATAACTGCGTCTGATGGATGACATGTCAAGTGCTTTATGAGGGACATTTGAAACTGATAATCTTAAAGGTCAAGGAGAAGTAGCAGCAAAATAAAAAGACAGAACTTTTTTGTTTTTGGTCAGGCGGTTTTAACATAACCGTGTCTGGTGCGTGTCTAATGGAAAGAGCCAATACTGTAGCAAATTTAAAATGAAATTCACAAGATGTGTTCAGCTGGTGAAACTTAATGGGATTGTGGACTTTTTTGAAGGAAAACAAACACATCACTGTCTTTATTGGTACCAGTTATAGTGTGGTACGTGCCTTGCTCAGGGGCACATCAAAACTGATTATGAGCGCGAGAAAAGTGTGACTCATTCAGTCTGCCCACCCACGTTTTCCCAGCTCGCCTAGAACTGATGATGTTAGAGAAGTAGTTGCAATCCCATTTCCCTTCCTTCAGGCAAAAGTTGCTGAGATAAACCCTTTCTGTTAGCACTTCTGTGTAGATACATCATCATTTTGAACTTTTAGAACATTAATGAAATAATTTAAAACATCTCAACCCCAGTGTGGAGAAACACATGCTTCATAAATTTAACAGTTGAGATTTAGCTCTTCACAATGTTCTGTAGGTTTCTGCTGTGCAGTGATGATGTTACCCTGTAGTTTGTAGAGATGGCACGATACCACTTTTTTATGTCCGATACCGATACCGATATCATAAATTTGGATATCTGCCGATACCGATATGAATCCGATAGTGTTTTTTAATCAACAAAACTGTTTTTTAAATATCTTGCTGCATTTTGTATAAGTTCATACTCAAGTTTAAAACAACAACTACACTAAAGCTATTCTGTTATACCTGTATGCAAAAAAAAATATTTCATAGTTCAGCAATACTGATCAATCTAATAAACTTAAACCTACACCATCCTCCCTATTCTGGTATTTTAAAGAGTACTTAGCATAAATATTAAGCAACCTAACTAATAGGGTTCCAACTCCCAGCAACAACAAAAATAAATAAATAAAAAATAGGGAACCACCCCTCACGCTCCACCTCATGATGCTTAATCGACGTAATCAACCTTAATTTGATGCAGTGTGGAAAAAAAAATGCACAGAAATCAATTATTTTTCAAGAAATATTAAATAGATTCAACATCTTTCTTCAACAAAATTGCAGACTGCACAGATGGTACCTTCCCAAAGGAAAAAGTACTATAGCTTACTAGGGTATATATATTAGACTTAATAGTCACTATATACAGTAATTGACTTCTATTCATTTTACATCAAATTAAAACTTTGGGTGTCAGATAATTATTTATTAAAAGCTAGAGAATAAGAAAGAAAAGTATGTCTTTGTGCCCCCTTTTCTCTGTTAATGCCCTATCGGCCCCCCTGGCTAAACTTTGCTAGATCCGCCCCTACACAGTTACCAGCGTCAGCTAGGTAGAAAAAGATCCTCGAGTAGAAAGTAATATTAAATACATTCTAACAACAGCTTATCAAGCTTAAACGTGCTGCTGTTGTTCAGCCGCTGGTTTCCTCTTTCTGGTGCAAAGTGGGCCAAAAGCAAACCAGAGACACGGACTCACGACAGAAAAGCCGATCAGCTGATCGTTAAGCAGTTTCATGATTGAAGTAGCAGCAAGAGAGAGAGAGAGGCAGTCGCTCCATATATTAGTTGTTAAGCTTAACGCAGGAATGCTTTACAAACATTCAGAGATGGACTTACACACTTGCTTTACTTCTCTCGGGGATAACTTTGTCAGAGATGAAATGCCGGGTTGCTAGCGAAGCTCCACATGCTATCCAGACCACCACAGGTTCTGCATGCCACAGCCGCTCTATCACGTGATGCCTACTGCTCCAACGTGCTAACGTTCTGAGGTGAGTTACGGCGTGTTGCAAGTTTTGTGAGGTGCTTTCGTGATATTTAATGGATCGGATTACATTTTTTATTTTTCTCCGATATCCGATCCAGTAATTTAGGTCAGTATCGGACCGATACCGATACGTAATATCGGATCGGTCCATCTCTAGTAGTTTGTTTTGTTTTCTCCTATAATGTTTTGGGTTTCTAATCTTACAATATACAATGCTTTGAGATGAATGCTAGTGTGATTTGGCTTTCACTGTCATATACATAATTGTACACTGTTTTGCATGAGTATTACAGAGCTGAGTAAACATAAAACTAGTGCTCCAATCTGCTCTGTTGTTTTTGAAGGATCATGCTTTGGTAAACTTTCTAAAATAAATGATTTAAAGCTGTAAATATCTTGATACAATATACAGTGTTGTGAAAATATCTTCAGCCACCCAGCATTTCTTTCTATTTTGAAAAAGCGAAAGGGAAATAGGGATTTATTGAAATCACACATGTAAGTACAGTCCATGGGGCAAACACAGTTTTAAGTACAATTTTAACAAACAATTCTAACACTATGGAGCATGACCAGCCTGAGCATCGCCTGAAATCTTATGGCCAAGCTTTCATGTCATTTCTTTAAGTAGTCTTCAGGAATTTTTCTCGAAGGACATTCAAAGTCGTTCTAGGAATGTTGGCTGCAAGTTGTTCTGTTCTCCATCAAGATGATTCCACACTGCTTCAACAATGTTGATGTGCAGGTTCTGTTGAGGCCAGTCTATCTCACCAGTCCAATCCACTGTGAGTTTTTCTATCCAATTATGGTTTTATTGAATTGACAGTGTATTTAGAATTTTTGTCCTGCTGTAAAGTTGTCCAGTTGAATCTCTCAGGTCCAGTGTCAGTTCTTTTATTAGGTTTTTTCCCCCTAATTCTTAAGAACATGACTTTCAGATACTGTTCATTTGATGTTGATAGTTTTTAGGTCTGCAACTTTTTTTTGTCCTCCGTGGGCCGAGTTCCCTCACATTTGTGAAGTACCGACACACTGCCCAGCACACCAAGATATGCTAAGGTTCCAGCTAATAACTCTTTAGGAATCACTTCATTGGTTAAAAATAGTTTTTTAGATCTTTTGAATTGTGTTATCATTTGCATTTTTCATAGATTCAGCTAAAGGAAATATATGTTTCTCCACCAGGCTGCCAGTAACAAAATACAAGATACAATCTGAAATTGGTTATTTGCAACATTGTTATGTCCAGACACAATGCAGATTCATCCCTTGAGCTAGGTACCTTTTTGTGCTCGTTTAGTGTTAAGTGGTATTGTTTATAAATGGTAAATGGCCTGTATTTGTATAGCTTTTACTAGTCCCTAAGGACCCCAAAGCGCTTTACACATCCAGTCATCCACCCATTCACACACTGGTGATGGCAAGTTACATTGTAGCCACTGACAGAGGCAAGGCTACCGAGGCAAGGCTGCCGAACACTGGCGCCACCGGGCCCTCTGACCACCACCAGTAGGCAACGGGTGAAGTGTCTTGCCCAAGGACACAACAACCGAGACTGTCCAAGCCGGGGCTCGAACCGGCAACCTTCCGATTACAAGGTGAACTCCCAACTCTTGAGCCACGATCGTTTAGTGTTAAGTGGCTCAATAAACAAAAAACCTTTTCTGAAAATGGACAGGTACAAGTACTGGAGTGAAAATGAGTGAAAAAGCAGAACTTGGAGAACTATTGCTCTAAAAAATTACAACAAAGTCTTGCTCTTTGGAAGTACACTGTAAAGAATTAGAGTGGCTCTAGACTTTTGCAAGATGCTGTATATATGTATATGTTTAACTTTGTAAAGAGATCTTGTTTTACTATTTGCATTTTACGCCCAGTTCAACCCATGGACTGTTAGTGCATCAAATTACACAGTGCAGGTGTATTATATCTCAAGTCAAGATATTAGGAGATTTGTTAAACTTCTTGGTAGGTTACTTTGGTAAAACTTGCCATGTAAGCTCATGAGGTTGTGATGGTAGGCAAGGTATTATAGGTATGAATGAGGTACAAGATGAAAAGCTGCATTTGAAAGATCTTCTGCTACAGTACACATGTGGGACTGAATGAAGTGGGTTGGCCAGTCGTGAGTTTTTACTGCTTCAAACTAAATTATTCTAGTATTACACCTGCATATAGTGTGAAATTAGGCTGACTTTTTTCAGTTCAGTATACATGCTAATGTACACTGAAATAGGAGTACTAGTTTTTGTTTTTGGTTAACATCCAGTTCTTCTCTCTCCTCCTTTAACTCCGTAAATGCCCCAGTCAGTGCATGCACGCTAGCTTAAGTTTTTCCACCAAATGTAGAAAATCCCCTAATGAGGCTTTAGGCACTGCTATTTTTCATCTCCATCATTTCACCAAGCTGTATTTAACATCATATGAAATAAGCACCCTTCAGTTAACAAGACTCAGTGGAAAAATTCATATTCATTAAAACTCAAAAACTCTCAGAACCAAATTAATTAGCACAAGACCGTAACAGTTTGTGTTTTGTGATATTGTACTGCGTGCCTAGTCAGTTGGTGGATTTTTGTAGTATAGCTAACTTGAACTCAAGAGGCATTTCCCCAGTCTATGCCGCTGATATTGGAAGACGTGTAGCCCATATTTCCAAGAGCATTGCTCAGTGAGAGATCTCTAAAACCCATTTCCTGCCTGGCTTAGAATAATGAGGTGTTAGAGCCTGCTGGCAGAGCTTAGCTGCACACCTCCCCAATGAAAAAGTTATGGATGATATACAATTGCAAATACACACACACACACACACAAACCCACTTTACACTCAAAGACATGGACATATGCCCCCTGGAGGTGTTATGGATAGCTGCATATTGCAATGCCAGCCAGCAGGAAGCACTGTCAGCCAGTCTGCACTGTGGGCATTGATAGGACAATCAGTTCGCTCTGGAGCCATCACAGCCAATCATCAGACAGTTTCTTGGCGGGCTGCACCCAATCTTCAGAGGGTTGCCAGATCTCCTTTTCTCAGTGAGCTGTTGCTGGCTTACTACTAGCCAACCACAAAAAAGAGCTGCTGCCTTGCGTCAGCCAATCGTGTGAGTGTTGGCCAGAGTTAGTCCTATCAACAGATAACTGCTCCACTGTTACAGCCAATCTGGGCTTTATCCTTCCCTACAGATGTCCGATTAGTGTAGTTTAGGGAAATCAAACTGCCACAACAGGCCCACTTTGCCAATGTGGCACCGTGAATGGAGAGAATAGTAAAATGGGATAGGAAAAGCCTACAAAGGCTTACTTAACCGTAATACTCTGGCTGTTATGTTTTAATGCTGTGTGGGTTAGTTTTTTATTTGTATTTGCAGCACTGTTGGTCACAAAATATAGTTTCATATCTCACTTTCTCTAATAATAATGTGAGCTAGCAGGTGCTGCTTAACTGTGGACGTCTTTCATTAATGAGATTTTAAATTTACCAGCATGTACTTGTCAAGGCCTATAAGTTTATTCCTTGTAAACCTGTTCCGGCATTCACGAGGCAAGGACGTGTTCACTGAACTCAAGTCGTGTCCATTTTAATGGCCCTATAACACATGCCAGCATCTTAAGGTGACAAAGCCATTAGATCAGATGATAGAACAGGGGTTTTTAGACCTGCCCTATCTTTTCTGCTTTCACTGCAAAATGTTGCAGGTAATGTATGAGTCTGTCTCGTTTGAATTTGGCCCTACATGGTTATGCACATTCATGTTAATCCAATCCAAGTTTGTTTCAAATCATTCAACCCCTTCTTCAGCACAGTGGCAAAACAGTGCTAACAGCACCTTTAATCACTGCTCATGCAGGAAAACAAGCATTTTTTTCACTTAGGAAGACGTAACATTTCCTCCCCATCTTTTCAAGAACATTTTATGAAAATTCATCAGCTGCTTGTTTGGTAAGTATTGCCTTAAAATTTTCTGTACTTGGCTTAGGGTTCACACACTCCGGCATCAAAAACGTTAGCTTTAATTTAGAGTTGAGCAAAAATTCTGCCATGGATACAAATTTTGGTGATGTACATTGAACATGACACGTAAAACAAATGGAAACGGGTATTGTAACATCATATTTGCAGAGGGATGAGGAACTGAAAAAAATATATTTATAACTATCAAAAGGATTGGGAATTATTTAAAAAAAAATTATTTAATATAGGTGTTAGTAATTGTTTTATGTGTTGCTATTTGTTTCATTCAGATATACATGCACACACCATCATCCTTAAGTAAGACTTATATGCATTTGTTATCTCCTCTTTCCTTTCTCTGTTCATAGTTGGTGTGGTTGAGCCAAACACTCTTCTTTTGAATTTTCAGATAATCTGTTAAAAATTTCCTTTATAATTCATTTAATGTATCCGTCTGTAAATTAGCACAAAAAAAAGAACCACTGCACTTTAACTGATTCCAAGCTGATGGCTCCTAATTGCTGGATTGACTATTTAGCAGTTCAATTTCCTGTCATAGATAGCCCAGTTTGTGCGAGACATTTATCATTAAAAAATTACCAATTTACTAATTACAATATTTACAGATTCATTTTCTGTTGCTTAATGATTTCAGTATCACTCAGAAGTAGGGCTGGGCGATATGACCCAAAATTCATATCTCGATATTTTTTAGCTGGATGGCGATATAAGATATATATCTCGATTTTTTTTTTTAAGCCATAAAGTAAGAACAAAAAGAGAGTTCTTAGTCAAAGCTGTGTCCCAGATGTCACACAGGCACTTTTATTAACATACAGCACAGATGTACATGAAAAATTACTCAAAATTAAATTATGAGAATTCATTAAATAATAATGCTCCATAAATAAAAGAAAACAAGGTTGTTTTTGTGCTAAACAAAGAGCTCACAATTGTGCAGTCAAAATGTAAACTAAAAGACGCTGAGCGTAATAACAAAGACAGATTTCACAGCTGCTCTGTTCCCAAGTTTTACTGTGTGACTGATAGCCTGGAGTTTGAAATCCGCTTCATAACCACCTCTCTTACAGGTGCCATTTATGGTCCTTATACACACACAATACGGTAATATTATGTTGATGCACAGTACGTATCACTCCGCGAAGCTCCTCGGTAGCCGTAATGCGCCGACAATCTATTAAGCGGTGCAGCTCCGTAGCTTACCAAAGTCGTACTCAAACATTTTTGACAGATTGCTGAGCGCCGTGTACCACATAAAATCGGTTCGCGGCCATCAAGCACAACCAGAATTCATACATAAGGCGCGCTATCAACTTTTGAGAGAATGAAAGGATTTTAGGGTTAGCGCTGTTAGCTCGTTAGCATGTTTAGCTCGTTAGCACGTTGACGCCGTCCAGCCCCACGCATGGGGCGATGCGCAGTAACTCGTTAACGGAGATTTGCCGTGTCCGTCTTGTCGCTGCCTGCACGTGAAGCGATGGGGGAGGAGGGGGAGTTGTCTTCAGTGAAGGCGAGGCGGAGTAACGTTGCGTAGAGACAAAAGTGGACGAAAGAGAGGCAAACTTGCGGCTCCACAACTATAATTATAACGTAACATAGACTATATCGATATAAAGGATATTGTCACATCTTATATCTCGTATAAAAATATATCGATATGTTTTAAAAACTCGATATATCGCCCAGCTCTACTCAGAAGCTCAAATTGCAGAACAGTTTCTCATTGAAGAACTCATGTAGCAAATCTTGGCGTCTAAGTCTTTCATGCTCAGAGTTTTTAATCAAATTTAAGGGCTGTAAATTTAAGATACTGGGTTTCTGCTGGATGTATGCCTGTGCTAAACAGAGTTAAATTAAAAAGTACAACACATTAGGTAACTTCTCATCACTGTATACAGAGAACAGGCATAGCTGTCTTTTTTTCCCTCCCTGCACTAACTGATAAGTTTCAGCACCACAGACCAAGAAAGTACCATTGCAGCACTGCTTCCAGCCAGACACCACGCAACGTCTAACAGTGTTAGCCTCAAATGTTTGGCTTAGAGTAAAAACCAAAATTCGAATACTAATCCCTTCAAAGTCAAACATCAGATGTTACCAGCCTCATTTATGTCACTTCCTGAAGATGGCTCGCATGGCATAAAGCTTGCACAAACATAATGGCTGCAGCTGTATGCAGTCAAGCTCCATAACCCCTGCTGTGAAGTGCTGTAATATGGGAGCAAAGACAAATCTGTCCTCTAAATCTCCCTACCTTCACCCTTCATCGTCATCTCTTTTCTCTCTCTTCCCATCTCAGCAGGGCTTTGGCAGCTTCACACTGGCCTAATTTTAGAGTAACAAGATGTGTGTATACGTGACTCAGTGTGTGGTTGCATATGTGTTTTAGTGTGTGTGTGTGTTTTTTTATGTATGTGTTGCCTAACTCCAAACAAAATCTCTGAGGGCTAAAGCTGTGTGTTCTGTGTTCCTGTAATGATCCATGTCCACGGACAAACGGACCTCTCAGTCGTTTTAATGAGATGTCTCAACTCGCGTATCTAGCTCACTTTGTTCTCTTGTGCCAAAAAAAGACCACTTAACATCTCTATTCAGTTTAATAACGACTGTCTTCTTTTTCCGCTGAACTGGACAAACGTGTTTTCTGTGGTGCTGCAAACTTTGCACCGAAAGATTGTGTTTGTTTTTTGCCCCGCAGTACACACTGGGATAGATGATCTGCGCCAATAGTGTGAAGCCAGATCTATACAGAGTCTCATTTACAATAAGAGTGGACGATGAAGACTCCATGCGAGTGCATTACAGTGTGTAATCAATACGCTCTGACAACCTCTGATGTAATAGTATGCATGTGCTGCTGGCAAACCATTTCAAGACCTTATACACATGGATGACCCCATGGATGAGTTGCTTCTCAATTATCCAGCAGCCAGGCCTGGGTGCAATGTAAACTTGCAGTTTCAAAAGGCACGGGAGATGCACAGAAAATAATAGAATTAAATATGTGTTGCCTTTGGCAATGGCCCATGTTTACTTACTCTCAAAAGTAAAACCCACAGAATTTATTCTGATATAACCAGTGGCACTGTTGTGCATCACCTGAGAGAATTTGAACCAAGTCCAAATTTAATAATGGATGTGCTGTATAATTCAGTATCACCTTCTTGTATTTGGAAAGCTCTATTTGCATAACTATTCAATGTAGAATTCTTATTCGAACACTTTCTTAGTTATAAATTATTAACCTGACAATCTTAAAACTGCACTAATCAATATTTAAAACCAATAATTCACATTTTTGTATGTAAAGTAAGAGTAGTCCCTTCCAATCAGAAACCACTCTGTATTTGACACTGTCAGATACTTTTACCCACAGCTTCACCGTTCTTATTAGCCTGCTGGTTTCCAAAGGCAGCCCACAGCTGTTCACAAAACAAAAGAAGAAGAAAAACACTGATAAAGCTCATTGTACACTGCTTATTCACATAAAACATCAAAAAGCTGAATTAAGCAACTAGTTGGGGTACAAAGTGGAACATTTGGCTGCTAAAAGATGTTAGAGTGAATATTTGACTAAATATTTGCCAGGTGGCTTGAAGCACAGAACCCAATGAATGCTAATACTGCATTTTCACATGTCAGTACTGTCTGTAGAGTGCAAATAGCCAGAAAGTGTTGCTTTATAGTCTTTTGGAGCTAAAGCAAATTGTTTGGTGAGGCAATGAACATTTTGAAGTGGGAAACACAAAAGCACACACTCTTATAGCTTTAGAGTTAAACTCATATATGTACATTCTCATATATTTAAATACAAATGTATTTGGTTTAATCCACATGAGGGTTTTTCTACTAAATATACTGCTAGTAACCCTTTTTCATGCTGTGTATGTTATGTAACTGAGTCAGTTTGCTAACTGTATGACCTTTATACACTTGTATATTCACTGTCTTAGACAGAAAATACATTTTATCGATTTACACCCCGGTACACAATATACACTGTTCACCATGGTGACTCTTGAGCAGTACAAATGTTGAACTTGATACTGTAGTTGTTTTCAGCAGACATCTATACTTGATGTTGTACTGTTCTTCGGTTTAGCACGTGTATAGAGGTCTTGCATCTTGTGTGAAAAGGCTCCGGTCAAACTGATTCCATTAACATGCGGTTTTAATGGAGTCTGCTGAAAGCATGTTAGACTGTATTATTTAACAGTAAGTGTTGGCTGTAGAGTATTTAAGCAGTTTTACAAATCTTCTTTTGAAAAGCCATTGTTTTTGGCAGATATGGCAAATGTGAACTTATTTGTGCGTTATCACTAAGCTTTTGATGTTGGCATTGTGCAGTGTTATCACACAGCTGAAATTGCCTTTTCTTCCCCAACAGTCCTTTTAAAAGCAACAGAAAGTGTATTTCCGGTGGTGCTAGCACAGAATATATAATGAGTATTTTGTGATAACAAAACAGTTATTTCATGAAATTGTTACTCCATGCATATTGCATATGTTTCTCTCCTCCTGTTTCTCACTCTGTGCTGTTTTTCTCTTTTTGGATCTCTCATTCTGAGAAGGTGATTACGGAGCCAGAAAACTAGCAGGATATGGTTAGTGTTCCTCAGGGGTTGGTCTGAGGACATTAAGCCCACAGTGACAACGAGCCCCAGCTGTTGGGAGTTTTTTTCACATTCATTTGTTTGTCAAATTTAGAGTCTCAACTATTGCCAAGAACTCCCTCTGCCACACAAGCACTCCAGAACTGTGGTGACAAGGCTGCTTTTAGCCAAATCCAATTTAATCTCCACTGGCGGTACTGGATAAAGCCGTCTCCATCTCCCCTAACTGAGGCCAAGGCAGGCTAGTTATTCTACTGTATGATGCTCATTAACCACATAAAGACACAACACAAACTTGAACGCACATACAAACACTCTCAGGTACAGGCGAATGTGAAGTGAGAGTACTAAGCTAGCAGTTTAACACACACAGTTATATGTGGCGAAGCTTCGTCTCGTTCTCTTCTCCTACTTTTCTCCATTTTCTCTCAGTATTGTGTATTTCTGCAGCAGGGGAAATGATGTCACTTTTATGGAAATGAGAAACCAAAATGAAAAAGAGATTCACATCTGAGACTCCTGCTTCTACCCTGCAGGTCTGCTGCTTTTCTTTTTTTTTCTTTAAACTAATAATTACCAGGAAGCTAGTGTGTGTGTGTGTGTGTGTGTGTGTGTGTGTGTGTGTGTGTGTGTGTGTGTGGAGAGAGTTTGGATGTTTGTGCCTGCAGATGGTTAGGTGGATGGGGATAGTGAGGGGGAGTGATAATAGAGGCGGAGATTTACATTTATGCAAATTTCACATCGTGACACAAAGGTTCAAGACAACATTTGCTCAACATGCGCATCAGTGCTGTTTAATCACAAGTGCATGTGGTGCACATAAACAAGCCATCTTAATATTATACTTTTCGTTTGTGTTTATTATACTGATATTTCTTGTACACACATGCTTTGCTGTGGAGCAGCCTACAAAACAAACACAGTGAGGAAATAATATTCCAATATTATACAGAAATAAATGTTATTTACTCTTAATGGTATCATTTTGTGTAATTACTATTTCAAATACTTCTAGTTCATTTAGTGCACCATACAGCTATACTTCTGGAAAACAGTAGAAGGAAGTGTTTTTTATCACCCCTAGTGGGGGTTATGTAACAGTGCTTCAACAAGTGGATCCTGTTGTTTTTTTATGATGTGCATGTTTGAAGAAGAATTTGAAAATGTATATGAAAGGATGTCACAATATCAGAAGTTTAGTAGTCAGTACTACTGAACTTCCATGATTCTCAATACCATTTAATATGACAAGTCCAAAGTAACGATGATGGCTAAATGGATGATGGCAGCTGCTAATCTTCTGAGCACTGCTCAGCTCAAGTAATTGTAAGGTATTTCTCAGAGACGGCCGCAATTCCCAGCCAATAACAGCAGCACTCCAGATTATGAACAGTTTGATGACATCATACAATAAAGCTGGAACATAGCACTGCTTCATCTTCACATTTATTTATTTACAGGGAGTGCAGAATTATTAGGCAAATGAGTATTTTGTCCACATCATCCTCTTCATGCATGTTGTCTTACTCCAAGCTGTATAGGCTCGAAAGCCTACTACCAATTAAGCATATTAGGTGATGTGCATCTCTGTAATGAGAAGGGGTGTGGTCTAATGACATCAACACCCTATATCAGGTGTGCATAATTATTAGGCAACTTCCTTTCCTTTGGCAAAATGGGTCAAAAGAAGGACTTGACAGGCTCAGAAAAGTCAAAAATAGTGAGATATCTTGCAGAGGGATGCAGCAGTCTCAAAATTGCAAAGCTTCTGAAGCGTGATCATCGAACAATCAAGCGTTTCATTCAAAATAGTCAACAGGGTCGCAAGAAGCGTGTGGAAAAACCAAGGCGCAAAATAACTGCCCATGAACTGAGAAAAGTCAAGCGTGCAGCTGCCAAGATGCCACTTGCCACCAGTTTGGCCATATTTCAGAGCTGCAACATCACTGGAGTGCCCAAAAGCACAAGGTGTGCAATACTCAGAGACATGACCAAGGTAAGAAAGGCTGAAAGACGACCACCACTGAACAAGACACACAAGCTGAAACGTCAAGACTGGGCCAAGAAATATCTCAAGACTGATTTTTCTAAGATTTTATGGACTGATGAAATGAGAGTGAGTCTTGATGGGCCAGATGGATGGGCCCGTGGCTGGATTGGTAAAGGGCAGAGAGCTCCAGTCCGACTCAGACGCCAGCAAGGTGGAGGTGGAGTACTGGTTTGGGCTGGTATCATCAAAGATGAGCTTGTGGGGCCTTTTCGGGTTGAAGATGGAGTCAAGCTCAACTCCCAGTCCTACTGCCAGTTTCTGGAAGACACCTTCTTCAAGCAGTGGTACAGGAAGAAGTCTGCATCCTTCAAGAAAAACATGATTTCCATGCAGGACAATGCTCCATCACACACGCGTCCAAGTACTCCACAGCGTGGCTGGCAAGAAAGGGTATAAAAGAAGAAAAACTAATGACATGGCCTCCTTGTTCACCTGATCTGAACCCCATTGAGAACCTGTGGTCCATCATCAAATGTGAGATTTACAAGGAGGGAAAACAGTACACCTCTCTGAACAGTGTCTGGGAGGCTGTGGTTGCTGCTGCACGCAATGTTGATGGTGAACAGATCAAAACACTGACAGAATCCATGGATGGCAGGCTTTTGAGTGTCCTTGCAAAGAAAGGTGGCTATATTGGTCGCTGATTTGTTTTTGTTTTGTTTTTGAATGTCAGAAATGTATATTTGTGAATGTGGAGATGTTATATTGGTTTCACTGGTAAAAATAAATAATTGAAATGGGTATATATTTGTTTTTTGTTAAGTTGCCTAATAATTATGCGCAGTAATAGTCACCTGCACACACAGATATCCCCTTAAAATAGCTAAAACTAAAAACAAACTAAAAACTACTTCCAAAAACATTCAGCTTTGATATTAATGAGTTTTTTGGGTTCATTGAGAACATGGTTGTTGTTCAATAATAAAATTATTCCTCAAAAATACAACTTGCCTAATAATTCTGCACTCCCTGTATTTATTTTTTTGTGCAGGTCTGTATGACTGATTTTAATATGCTTAGATTAAGTGTCCAGTTTCAGGTTTAAAAATACTCTGTAACATCTTTTTGGTTGTTTTTAAATTGTGTCTGATAAGCTTAATCACTAAAGCTGTTCTCACACATGCCCTTTAGCTGTGAACTCTTCTCAACGTAGTGGAGCTGCAAGCAGGAATGTAAATGTCCAATTCAGATTGAAGATTAAACAGTCTTTAACCTGCCAGCTTGCTAGTAAAAAGTGTAACGGTCTGGAAAATTCACAGTGAGCGAGCAGGTGCCAAATGTCCTGCTTCCTGCCTGCTCGACCCAAGAAGCATCCTCACATCAACCAAACAGAGTAGAATATGGTGAAAAAGTCTTTAACAAGTCCTCGTTGCTTTATATTTTTCTATGAAAATGAGAAACAGGTGCAAAGATTCATTTAAATGTGCAAACATACATGAAAATACAGTATAAAAGGCAAAAACTACTTTGTACAATTCTAACTTTACACAGCCTGAACTCTCTTGGAAGGAAATACAAAGCTCTTTGTTACATTCTCTGTCAAGATGATGCTGAGGTCCGGGCTCTGGGGAAGCCAGTCCATGACTGATAGTCTTCCATTATGTGTTTTTCTGTCCAGGTATGCTTTTACTGCACTGGCAGTGAGTTACAGCATTGCCATGCCGAAAAATGAAGCCGTTGCCAGTTAGATGCTTTCCAGATGGTATTGTGTGTCAAGATGCTTCTTAATGATAACTTTTGTTGCTTGCAAAACTCCAGCGGGGACCATTAATTATTATCACATCTGTAGGACTTCAAGTTGCAGCAGAGCATTTTGTGTTTTCCATTTCTTAGAATTATGAACTTAGTGTTTCTTCTCCCACTAAAGATAATTAGGGCTTGTTGGTTTGGAAACTAACTAAGCAAAACTAAATTAGATGAAAATGAAAGATTAAATTAAGTTATCTTTGTTAAGCTTTAGCAAACATTAGCAAATTGGACCGTCGCTAGTCCGAATAATGTGTGATCTGCAGTTTCTTACTGCTGGCATGTTCCATGCACTTACTGCTGAATACAACATAATGTGATGCATCTAAATTTGAAGCTTTTACTGAAATTGACTTTGCTTTCTTAGGCGCCTTTATTTAAGATGTTTACTTACAGATTAAATATACTGTTGCACATATGACACTTTATACAGCTGTACATAACATGTCAGGCAGTCATAATAATTACACATATAAGATGCAATCTGTAATTCAACCTTAGCAGCACACCAGTCTTGGTTAAATAACAAGATTAAAAAAAATTTGTAAAAGCTGCATCTATCCTGTAAGGCAAAAATCGTTATTCTCCATTCAAAGCACGCAAGGAGGTAGATAGAAACGATTAGACAGGCCCTTTATAACATACCATTTGCAGTATATAAGACATCATCTTTTTCCATGTAATGAACTTGTATGGGATGTAGTTAAGAATTAGAGGGATATAACCTGACACTTCTGACCCGCTGTGGTGTGTTCAAAGCTTTGTCTGTCTCCTGTTTCCCTTCAACCAGCACATCTTTTATCTCAGACCTGTCAGTCCACTGATGTCTTACTTTGTGAAGCCCCGGCCCTAAATCCCACAGCATTAATGTCACATTGCCCATTCCTAAATATCTTTTCTAAGTATATGAATAGTTACTGTTTGTAAAGTATCAAGTGGCTTTCACGAACGCAAACTGAAAATTACGTTGTAATGACAGTGATTTTAGCTCACGCTTTGGGCCAAACGATTTGAAAAAGCAGGTCGTAGCTGTACAAGGATATGTGTCACTGTTAGAACATTAGGATGCTCATTATGTAAGCTCAAGAGACGGTTATTTGCTTTTGTGGCTGTAAGCCTGGTGTTGTCTGCATAAAGAACGAGTGTGTGTTTATGCGATTGTGTATGCAGCTGTTGCAGTAACTGTGATAGGAGCTGAAGATCATTAATTATGGGTGTTTCCCTACTTTCCTCCAGGACTGATAGTAGCCTATGCTAGAGAGATACTGGTTCAATGGAGTAAATGCCATTAGCACTTTGTTTAGCTAGTACCCTGGGGTCTTGTTTCTAAGCCTTTTTTCTTTCAAGTGGCAGCCTTGCGTGAAGCTCCCTTACACTGAGCCTATTTCTCAGACCCTTATTCCCCCCCCCCCATGGAATTCAGCACCAGTGTGTCCAAATTGAGAAGGGAAGACAATGAAGGGCTAGGAATAGAAGGAAGGCTTCATGCGTGCGCATTTAGCACCTGTATCAGTGCACATCACCATGTGGCATTTAGACAGGCAGGACAAGTGAGAAGGAGCATTAAGCCAACAACCCGGATGAAACAAACAGCATGGCTAGTATCAGGGAGGGACGAGCGGTTAGTGCATGGCGAAGGATACACTGAGACTCCCACAGCAGTGTTAGGGAGGAGTGGCGATGTGCTCATTAGCATTGAAGCCTGGGTAGAGGTAGAACTGACTCTGCTGCTGGGGCACGCTCTGCCTAGAGAGGCCCACACAGGAAGCTGCTCCTCTAACATGAAAGGCAAGCAACAGTCTGAAACTCCTCGTGATTTTTCAGCATGAATTTGTTTTTCTCCCCCTTCTTTTTCACCATTTTGTACTCCTCCTCCTAATGATACCCCGTATCCGCTCTCTAAATCATCTCATCCCAAACCTCTTCACTAATCATGTAAGTTGGAGAGGAATAAATGCTTAACAGATGCTAGTATTGTCAGGGGTTGGTTACATGCAACTGCATTTTTTACAGCTCAGTGGAAGTGAATATTTTGAAGTGGTTTACCTAAGATGACTCCTTCCTCTGCTCAGTTTAACCCCCATCGCGTATGCACCACTGTCTGTTGGTGTGTGCAGAGACCAAAAATCCTCTCACCATCTCACAAGGGTCAAACAAATGATGGAGAGAAACACCAGTGTGGTAATTACAGCTGTGAACAGACAGCTGTGGGTAGTTTAATTTGCTCATATTGCAGTTTCCGGCATTTTTATATCCCTGATTAGATTGCATTAGGAAGTTATGCGGAAAAATGAATGTGCTACATGATGAGTTCGGTTCCAAAATGAGGTACGCAGTAATTTAAATATGGACACCCACTCTCCATATGGTCTCATGGCAGTTTTTTTTTTAGCTGGTATTAACATTTCGTGAAATATTATGCTTTTCTGAGTCAAAGTGTTTTCCAGAAGTGCACTGATGTATCTTTTATTTCTTTTTTTTTAAGTAATCATTTTTGTAATAAAACCCTTCTTCCATGTAATTGCACTGAGTTCTAAATTAATTCTGATATCTGATGGCACGGAGGATAGGGGAGATAGTGAAAGATATTTTCCAAGATTACTAGTTCTGTGGCATACCATCAGTATTTTGCAGATGGTCATTACTGCTGCCTGTCTGATTGAAATTTGACGTATTTTATTCGGTTACTGCTTCTGCCACAGCTAACGTACAATACCTCCCCAACCTTTCTAAGTAGCTTCAGTTCAATTCAGGTGCATTTATATAGCACCCAATCACAACAACAGTTGCCTCAAGGCACTTTATACTGTAAGGTAAAGACCCTAAAATCAAAAACGAAGATAGTTCTTCCCTGAGAGAAGGTCTTTTAAGAAAATTCTGCAAGTAACTCAATCAATCACTGGCCCAAACAAAATCATACAAATTTTGTGCAATAGTACTGTTAGGCCTGTATGTGTTTTTGGCAGACTGATGAGCCTAATCACACTGAGCAAAGTAACAAAAAAGCAATAACAAAAAAAAGAGAACACAGGCGATAGATGTTGTTTATATGCTTAAAGTGGGTCATTTTACACTGTTGCTAGGTCGTTGCTAAGTAGCAGGATGGCATCATAATACATCATGCATAATTCAACATTTGTGGACTTAAATGAAATGTTGTTTTGGTGAAACAAAAATGATATGATGCTTTTATAAAGTGTTACAGTTGCATAAATGCTCAAAATACATGATTGAAGCCTGTTGCCGAGTGGTTATTTAGCGACACAATGTTGTCACAACTTCTGATATAGATAAGAACCTTTATGGGCCTACCTGTGTGCCAAGTTTGGTTGCTCACCCCTGTGACTTAGAGAGAAACAAAGTGCTACTACTGCCAGTCCCCAATAATTAATAGGCAGCTTTTAAAATGCTAAGCCAAGGGGAATGCTATAAAAGTAGTGTCACTTCTTTTTGCAATTCTTTTACCTGTCTCTAGTTATTTGTGTGCTTGGTGCAGTGTAAATGTGTGCACAAAGCTTTGGAATAGCCTTGTTATAAGTGAGACAACCTTTTAATCAATACACCATCTACTTCACTAAACTACTCATTCCTTCAGAAACGACCAGAATGCTAACACACTTTGTGCTTCCCCCCCCCCAAACAGCACCTCCTACGGTCCGCATTATACACTCGGGGCACGCCTGTAATGTTGAAGAGGAGAGGCACACCGAGAGAGTCTACACCATACGAGAAGGGGAGACCCTGGAGCTCACCTGTCTGGTGACAGGTCATCCTCGACCGCAGGTAGGAAAGTCAGCGCCTTTTCATCTGCCCTTAACCGACAGCATGGGAAAGAAAAGATAGTTGCACATGCAAATCATGGGGCAGTTTGTTAATTTGTACCATATCTCTGTATCCATCTCTCCTCTCTGCAGAAAGCTCCCTTTTAAATCTGTATTAGCATCAAAGCTGCACACCACATAAGTCTGTACTAAATCAGCTTAAAAGTTTAATCCTTTAATTATTAATGGTTTCGTTTGCTTTGTGCACCTGTATGCTGATAATTACAGCTTCCAAGTAAAATGAGATTGCAGAAAACAGCAAAAACATCTGCCAAACGAGTGAGAAACAGGCCACAGTTAAAAGACTCTGGGTCATGTGAATGCACATGGGTTCTCAACATCTGAGAGCAAGGCTTCCTCACATTCTTATTTACTGTTGTGATGTGAACTAATTAAAAAACTTTACACCTTTTTTTCTCTGATGAAAATAAGCTTATAATTAGTTTGTTTTTTTTTGTGCTCACTATGTATTGTTTGTAGTATTCAAATCTAGAAACATACAATTAAAAGTTTAAAAAAGTAAGCAGATGGCAAAAATAAGGTCTCATCTGCTCTTTTAGACTAAATGTGAGCTATTATGAGCCACATAGATACATAAAACAGGTTTGCTATGAATTACTTGACCATGACATTTTGTTCTTATTAACCCAGTAGGTCACCCTAACCTTTATCACTTAAACCCCCCGCGAGCCATCATTTTAGGGATTCCTACCTATAAAACCCAGAGAGCAGTCAAATGGTGGAAGTGGAAGCTAAATTGGCTAGTCATTCATATGTATATTAGGCTGTTAAGTAGGAATTCTGGAGGGAGGGGAGTGGGGGTGGGGGAGTGGAGTGTTTCAGTTTGCCATCTTGGGGAGAAATCAACACACATGGGTGTATGTCCTTTGTTGCTGACATTTATTGATAAAAACAGTACAAAAAACCAACCATTTGTACACATATTTACAAATAATTCAACATTGTCAGCAATCACTCACAATCCTGGCACTGCCATGGTACCTGTAGTCTGCATTTACCACATGTGTATCTTTTGCAGTGAACACATCGCACAGTGGCCTGATTTTTCTTGCATTTGTGTTTGACCTGACATGTGGCTCTTTTTCCAGGGCTAGGTGTGGAGGGTTCTGCCCGAAGCAACTGATCTTTTCTTGCCTTCTTCGCAGCTACATGAGAGTGAGCCAACTCTGTTGCAAGCGCCACCAGGAAGTCCACCCGTCTTTCCTTCGTCCCGGTGCATGCTTGGCTTCCTTTTGGTGGTGTTATCAGTCTGAACCATGCTGTGCATGCTGCTAAGAATATAGACTGTCTTCTTCCATTTGGCCGCATACGCCGTCAGCGTGGCAGCAGAGGTTGCGGCCAAACGGAAGAAGACAGTCTATATTCTTAGCAGCATGCACAGCGTGGTTCAGACTGATAACACCACCAAAAGGAAGCCAAACACTGTCACCCTTTACAACAAAACAAAGTGTGGCGTGGATGTGATGGACCAGATGGTTCGGGAGTACACTGTCCGCAAAGGAACACGGCGCTGGCCAGTCGCCGTGTTTTATAACATGATTGACATGGCAGCACTGAATGCACATGTGCTGTATCAAGCATGCACCGGGACGAAGGAAAGACGGGTGGACTTCCTGGTGGCGCTTGCAACAGAGTTGGCTCACTCTCATGTAGCTACGAAGAAGGCAAGAAAAGATCAGTTGCTTCGGGCAGAACCCTCCACACCTAGCCCTGGAAAAAGAGCCACGTGTCAGGTCAAACACAAATGCAAGAAAAATCAGGCCACTGTGCGATGTGTTCACTGCAAAAGATACACATGTGGTAAATGCAGACTACAGGTACCATGGCAGTGCCAGGATTGTGAGTGATTGCTGACAATGTTGAATTATTTGTAAATATGTGTACAAATGGTTGGTTTTTTGTACTGTTTTTATCAATAAATGTCAGCAACAAAGGACATACACCCATGTGTGTTGATTTCTCCCCAAGATGGCAAACTGAAACACTCCACTCCCCCACCCCCACTCCCCTCCCTCCAGAATTCCTACTTAACAGCCTAATATACATATGAATGACTAGCCAATTTAGCTTCCACTTCCACCATTTGACTGCTCTCCGGGTTTTATAGGTAGAAAGGTAGAAGCCTGGGGATGCTAGTGTCTTTTTATTACATGTTGCTTCTGATTTGAACAAAGACTTTTGCAGCTGATCAAACCCACATATGTGCAATAAGGCTGCTATATGTGCAATTCTTTTTCTGACAAAGTTGTATTTTCTTACTCAGTTGTATATAGCATTTGTATTCTATTTTATTCTATTGTATATATTATTCTATTTTATTCTATTTTATTGCATTCCAGTGTTTTCTAGTTTCTGCTACATAAATTTGCACTTTTGCTGCAACAAAACAAATTTCCCACCTGTGGGACTAATAAAGCTCATCTTTTATCTTATCTTATTTGCTCAATAACAAAAATTATACAGAATCTCCAGAAACTCTGGACGGCAAAACCAAAACGCATATGGTTTTTTTATGTTTCAACTGAAAAGGTGAGGCTCCTTGAATAAGACTGTTTCAGGCACACTGTTCGTCTCTTTCCGTCCCCGGGAGGGGGTCACAACTTTGCACTCATCATCTCTGTCTTTCCTCTTAATTAGAATTCTTGAAAAACAGAGCAGAGCGAGGGAGTGGGTGGGAGTGTAGCGCGAGATCAAAAGCTATGCAGGGCTGTGGCAGGAAAGGCAGGATCTCCTTTGAAACAGAGTCATTATGAGACTCATGCAGATCCCCTGGCACAGTGGGTCTCGGCTGTGTCTCTCTGGACTTTGGGATGTGTCAGCTTTGTCCCCCCTCTGGTAGTGGCATGGGACTGGGGACAGAGCACACTCATTCTGAGTGGTTTAGGAGGCTGAGGTGGTTATCTGGAATGGCAGTAGACCTAAGGCTGGTTTTGTGATGTTGCAAGAAAAACCAAAAGGTGTGTGACCTCATCGGAAACACACTTGCAAGTTAATACGGCAGTAACAGCCCATCTTTTCTTTAGAATTAAATATTAATCCTTAGAACGTGTTCTGAGCCTTTCTTTGCCCCAAAGTTCCACATTTTAATTGAGCTGAGTTTCTCTATCTTTCAAGACCAATGCAGGGGAAAATAATCAGTACTTGCAAAGGTTGTACTTTTTTGTGTCCTGTCTTGATACTTTACAAGTGTGCAAGTTCAGACAGACAACCAGTGCGAACAGTTCTTTATGTGTGTGTGAGTTTGCTTTCTGTGTCTTTTGTATGTACTTCTCTGTGATACTAGCAGATATTTTCTATACATATTTCCATGTTTAACTCTTACATGATTTACTGTATATCATATAAATGATCTTGTTTTTTATGAAACATGATGATAGGTATGATACATACAGTAAATTATTAATATATATAAAATACGTAGCTTATAACAGGTGAATAAATTGAAATTATGCATTAATACAGTTAGTTTCCCTGGCTACTATAATCTCTTGACTGGACTCTGTAATCTTGTCAACTGTCTACAGTACTTTATATTAACCAAAACATCATAACCATAGAGTATAGCAAGACATTTTTCTATAACTTGTTTTACTTTACTAAATTATATAGGGTAGGCCTGAAAGAAAGACAAAAATCACATTTTGTTTTTTTCTCAGACTTCAGAATTCATATAACATTATTTAAAAAATATTGGTAGGCACAGTTTACTTGCAAGTTAGCACTGATAAGTCAGATATGCCCTCTATATCTATACCAAGATCTCAGTTGCACAGGCCCAGGAACGGGTCAATGTCTTTAGGCCTCTGACAAATGCATATTTCCAGCAGTTGTCAGAGGCTGCTAGAAGTCAAAGGTAAAATTGATTGCTGAGAGGATGTTGCACCAAACTGCAGCTTTGGCTGCTACCAGAAACTTGCTAGCTACCAAGTGGTAGCAAAACTTAAAACGCTGACACAAAAACAGGAAACGGAGAACAGTTTCCTTCAAAGTAAAACTGATGGCTCACCGCTGCAGCCAACACATTTCAAGAGGTGCAGCTTTTCCTTTCAAGGCAAATGTTCGGCATTTCCAGTTTGCATTTTTCAAACCAGTTGGTTTCTCCGATGCTAACTTTGGGTGACCAAAGCAATCCTTCCATATAGCAGCTTGAATCAAGGATGATGATATCACATAGACTCATGGCACATCTCTAGCATAGTAAAATCCTCAATTAGTTCTGCAATAGCAAATCACAAAATTGCCTTTTTCAATGTTAATGTTCAGATTGCAGTCTCTTTCTTTGACTTTGACTGGTGCTGGGTTAATGCATACACTGAGGGGTGCTGTGCCAAGTATAGCGCCACAAAGGACCAACTGCAGAGTAAATGGGTCCGTGGTTGGCTATTTTGCCACCGTTAATTCTTCACATGTCTATCAATATGCACACTTCTTAAATTACAGAGACACCCCTATAGGCCTTCTCACTGGTGGGAGTCTCTGGATTGTGTCCAAACAGGCAGCATCCTCCTTGTAGCCGTTCTCCTTGTCAGCCCTGTGCCTATCCGCCCACCCACCTCAGAAAGAAAAACAAGGGCTTTCTAATAATAAAGTCATACATGCATCCAGCCAATACAGGCACACATACAAACACACTTGTAGCAGCAGCAAGACTTCTCTGCCTTTCCATTTAATTGTCAAATAAATATATGTTCCTGTCAGTCAACTCCACACCATATGTGTTTTTTCATTGCTGACTTGTGGGTTAGGCATTTCAAGGTGTTACCCTGGGCTATGCAGAAAGACTGGGACTATTTGTATCTGGAGGGATCAGGGACCAATTAAATCTAATTCTGTGGGATGTATAGTACAGATGTCGCTAGAAGGATTTTCAGATCTTAGCTCTATGAGGAAAAGAATAAGACATTTCTCAACACTAAAATATGCTCTGTTGTCTCATACTGTTTCAAATACTACTTGAAACGGCCTAATATACTGGTTATAAGCAACATCTGATGCTTTGGTCATAATAACGTCTTATGTTCGGGTATATTCAACAGCTTATGATTCAGAAATTGCAAATAAGCAGTGCCCTGTTTTGCACCAAACAATGCCCCATCTAATAAACCTCTTGACTATGAGGGGAAAACCCTCGCTCAGTACAGTCACAGACATCTCAGGGTGTGATCATGAAGGTCAGCCAGCAAAATTCGCCCCCTTAGTGATGTTGCTGACTTTTCTGTCTTTAGCTACAAGTGGCTTGGCTGTCCTCCAAAGCGTGTCTTTTGTCCCGGTTCCTTTCCCTCACCCACAGCCGATCACAGCAGATGGCTGCCCCTCCCTGAGCCTGGTTCTGCCAGAGGTTTCTGCTTGTTAAAAGGGAGTTTTTCCTTCCCACTGTCGCCAAGGGGGGACATAAGAGGTTGTTGATTGTTGGGGTTTTAGGATCTGTTGTTGTTGTTGTTATTTGACTCTAAATAAATACATTTAAATTGAATTGGCTGTTTAACTAAATATTTTACTAAAACTGTAATTCAAAGAGTGCACACAATTTGACATCTTCAAGTTAATGATTTATAGAAAATTTAAAAAGATAAGAATCATGAAGTCCTGAAATTTATATTTTTGCATCTTTACCAAATTTATAAAAAAGGATGACAAATATCAAATGGCTTGAAAAAATCCTCATTGATGCAGTGCCTCCTCTGCTACAGGACTAACATCTCTGTGTATTGCAGCAGTCCATTAATCATTTGCTCAAGGAAAAGAACTTAATTTGTTTTAGTTTGGTAAGAAGTCATTTATTAAGCGATATTAACAAACAGCTGGCTAAAGCTTTTAATTGCAAAGATGTGCAGTTGTTCAGTGTTTTGAAGAATGTAAAACATATTTATATGTAAATCTAATGTAAAAAATGTCCTCTGGGTTTCTATGAAACTGTACACATTTTTTTAATATTTTCTTACATTTTACAAATTATTTTTTTAGAGAATTGCACATCGATAGATGACTCAAAGCTGGAAAGAAAAATAGATTTGTTCATTCCTTTTTAAAAAACAGTGTTTCATAAGTCTTATTTGCTTCCTTAATCATATTATTTGTCTTTCTTTGACTGTTTGGGTGTTTTTGACTCTGTCAGACCACCACATAAATATAAACAGCTTTTCCTGTTCATACTTTCATGGTCACTGTTCTCCAGATCTATTCATTGTCTTTGATGCTATGAACAGACATCAAAGAGTCCCTGATGATGAAGCCATCTGCCCCCATCTCCTCTGCCCTGGCCTCCATCCATTATGTCCACAGTACTTTGTTTGAGAAGCTCCAATAGCCAGCAAAACCACATCGCAAACACCTTTTTTTGTGTGTGTTTCAATTATTGGCCAGCCAGATTCGACTCACAGCACCACGGGTCAGCAAGTACAAATAAGCTGACCTCAGGCCCTAGGATATTTCGCTTTATACAGACCGCTTGGAGTATGTGATCTGTTTTGGATGCTCCCATGACAGTTAGCCTACAGTGCCAGTGTCTTTAGCAGATGGTGCTTTTTTTGAGCATGATGTAACCTTCTATTTTTCCACTGTTTGCCATACAAACTGCAGTATCAAAAGGGGATCTGTCTGATAGCTTTCCCTTAATCTGCACCCTATCCAACCCACCTATAGTCTTAAAAGTGAATTTAATAGCACCAGTCAAGCATACACTATGCAGTTCAACAAACAAAAAGCAGATGTAGTTTCATTTTCGTGTATGTCACTGTCTTGTGCTTGTCCTCTTTGATTCAGGTTCTGACATCAAAACTGTCACTGCGATGCGTTTCATACAGTATGATCATCCAATTTTTATGAAGGCCAGTATTTTCTAATATAGACCTGCTGTGTAAGTGCACTCTCAATTTGTAGACCCCCTGCTGCTTTTTCTGATCACTTGATTGTCATGCTCAGCCACACTTGTCTGCACCACTGTGCAGCGCGGACCAATGTCACTGTCTAAAAGAAAAGATGGCTGGCAATTAGAAACTAGTCTCGAGTTCGGTAGAGGGAAACGTCACAGCAGGCAATATGGCAGATTCACCAAAGATGCGTGCTCCAGCATATGATCACTGCATAACAACAGACACTGGGTGCATTTTAATTAGCTCGTGCTGTGACATCTCAGCATGTGTGGTCTCAGACACTGCTGGGATATTCAGTTGGATATTAATCTATACAAGCTTCTGCTTTCCATGTAAGCAAATACTGTAATTCCTGCTAGGGTTGTCTGATTTAAGGAAAACAAAAAAAGCGTTATTATTGTGTTTGACTTCGCTTTGTCATGGTGCTTTCACAAAATGTGAAATAAAGCAGTTTTTTTAATCAGAAGGCACAGACAGGAATAATATTCTGCTAGAATACTGTTACTAGCTGGTACACCACGGGTAGTTTGGCACATTCCCTTCTGTATACTTGTAGGTACTTTACGAGTTTTGTTTGACATAGTCCTTGAAGAGAACAGAAAAAAAACCCCAGCTAGGCTTTCAGTGGGCTGGGAGGAACAATTATCATATTGCTCAAATCTGCCAGCGCCTCTCAGATCAAGAGTATTTGCATTGCACTGAGGAGAGTGAAGAGGGTCAAACTGTTCTCACCGGGTATACTTCAGGACGCCCCTTGTGGGCAGAGGTAAAAAAGTCAGAAGAGTGCCGGAATGAAAATAGCCTGAGGGTACAGAAGGAGTTGAAAGCTCACCAATAATGTGGTCTGCTGCAATTTCCCATTTTTGAAAATATAAAGAGTTATTTGAATACCCACTTCTTAGTGTCACTCTAACAATGCATTTATTGATACTGCATTTTCTGAAAACTCAAAGCTCTTTACACAAAAGCCAAAGAAAATGACTGGGGGTATAAGCTGGGTGAATATTGAATTCTGCTGAGGTCGCCGTAAGCCAGCTCGCTTTGTATTTGCATGAGGGAATCCAGAGCACTGTAGTGACACAGTATTCAGAAAATCTGCTCCCATCTAATTTATGCTCATAAGTTATTTAACTTTAGCGCTTGTTGTGCTGAACTCATGATGTCCCTAACTGTTAGAACAGGGCCCCAGATTTTCCGACAGTGTGGCTTTTGCATCTATCAGCTGCTGAGTTTGGGCTTTTTCATCAAGTGCTTTCTCTCAGTGTCTCTCAATGCATTTTAAACAGGCCAAGTGGAGCCTTTTGTATGCCGGGTGCTAATTTAGAGGCTTTTATTTTTAATGGTAGTATGGCCTCTGTGTAAAGGGATGGTATATAAGCACAGTCTGACAGCAGAATCTTTTTTTCTTTTCGGGGGAAGAGGTTGTTGAAAAGAATTAGTAACTTACACACACTCTCTGTATATGAATTTTAAAGGTATCTAATTTATTTCTACCTCTCTGAAAAGTAACACCTCAAGCAAGACAGAGAATCTGAAACTGATAAGCTTCAATTTTTTGCTTCATGTCATCCTCTACCCCCAAGGTCCAAAAACGCCTCTGAAATAGGTTAACATTATCAGGTTTTGGGCCACCCACCCTTCCCTTTCCTTTCTCGTATCTGTTTGGAAAATGACCAAACTTCATACTGTCGTAACCTTGGGATGGAGTCGTCATGGTTAAAACCCTACAGCTAGAGCAGCGCTGCAGCAATCTCTGTGATAGCACCCAATCCCTATCCCTGCATGCAATGATATCCCTGTTCCATCTGATGCTATCGCTGCAAAATGGGATGTTATCAGTATCCAAGATGATGCTATCACCATACAGTGTGGAGATATTGGATTCTAATTCATAGCCTCCCCTGCCTAGACAGAGATATGTAAGGCTCTGCAGGCAAAGCCAGTCCATCTGTAGCTTACTTAGGATGAGGGATTGAATGGCGCTTTATGCTTCACGGTTCTGGTTGTGTGGCCCCCGGGCCAGAGTTGTCACAGTACCTGTTCATGCTGTATGCTTTAATGAGGACAGGAGAGGGAGATGATGGAGAGTCAATTACAACCTCATGTTGGAGAGTAACACTATTTCACCTTTCATTACACCTCAATGCCATGGGCTAACTGGGTCTCATCAGTTCGTGAAAGGTACTCATGCTGAGAAGGCCATGCTGAGGTCAGTCTTGTGTGGAACAGAGGAAAGTGAGTTAGATGAAGATTTTAGGTACCAAATCAACACTGTGCGCTTCACAAAAGAACCTTTCAGCTGCTTCGAGAAGGAATGTTCCCGCATAAAATGAATGCAGGATCATGTGAAAAACAGAGTGGAAAACATGCAGGTCATCATAGCTGTCCGGAGAATTTGATTTACATCATCTGCAGGGAGAGCAAGGGCAGCAGATACAGACAGACCTTCATTTCTATTTTCTATTTTACTTATTTTTATAGATGTTGTTTGGTAATTTGTTTTTAAATATTATATATTATGTCTACTGCACAGACCACATTGATTAGATTTGAAGATCAATATTGCTCAGATATTCAATTCAATTTTATTTATATGGCACCAAATCACAACAAAGGTCGCCTCAAGGCGCTTAAAATCTATTCTATTCATCTATCTATTCATAAAACATGGATTCGGACAGTGGAGGGATTATGCTTAGTTTAGCACTAAACATATACACTGGGGAAAAAGCTACATGTATAGGTGGGCTCTGTGGATTAGTGACAAAAATTGTTTATGGATACCTCTAAATATCACTTCTTAACACAGTATTATTTGTTTGATTTGTGCACAAGTATGTTACATTGTAAATGATGCAGACTACAGTCACTTGTTGCAGTTTACAGTTTTTTTCTTGCAGTCTCACAACAACAAGGCTATGAAGTCTTTAACCTGCCCCTGATCATAGTTGTTGATGTTTGCCATCTTCCTAAAACGATTCACTGCATTCTTTAACAGATTTAGTGAATCATTTCAACAGATTTTTCTTTCCCATCCAGTTTATGGTTTCTTTTTCCTTTTGCTGTTAATCTTTTGGCAATGAAATGCCACTGTGAATGTTTCACATCAAAAGCCTTATTGTAGCTCTATTTTCCAGTAGCCGCTTCACAGGGAAAAAATTGAGGAAGTGTTGAGTTCCTCTATTGTGATCAAAAGCTTTATTGTGATCAAAAGAAAACGGAATAAAAACAGTAATTTTGTTCCAATCAGAATAAAATTTTTCTTTAAATGAACGTTTTCTTGAGATTGCAACAGCTTCAGAGTTTTTACCAAGTCTGTTTTACCTGCCCTTTTTTGTTTATGTTGGCTGTGGTATTTATTCTATACTTACACTGTATATTAGCTTCTTAACTGAGTCTGTTCTGTGTCTCTTCTGTCAAGTCGTTGAAACGCGTAGTAATTTTCACTGTTTCTTCTTTGTAGATACGGTGGACAAAGACAGCTGGTAGTGTGTCAGATCGTTTCCAGGACTCCAGCGTCTTCAACGAAACGTTGCACATCGCAAAGATCCAGAGGACCCAGGGAGGCCGCTACTACTGCAAGGCTGAGAACGGCCTTGGATCTCCTGCCATCAAGTCCATTAGGGTGGACGTCTACTGTAAGTGTGATGAATTTGAGTCAGCACAGACCATTTTCATTTTCCAACATTGCCCAAAAACAATTGCCCATTGTTGCTTTACAGTAATAAGGTTGTGGTTGTTTTGTTCACGGACTTTGTATTTTTTCTTGTGAGTTTAGCCTCTTTCTGTGTGTGTGTTTTTGTGTGTGGTTGTTATTATGTTTTTCTTCCTGGTTTCAAAGAAGTCCAAGTGCGGCAGACTGCAAATGGTAAATTGCCCAGAGGTGTGACTATCAGAGACTGTATCTGTGTTACCTTGCTAAGGATTGACCAATAGACCCTTATTCTTCCATCTACACTGAACAAAAATATAAACGCAACACCTTTGTTACTGCTCCCATTCCCCATGGGATGGACGTAGAGACCTAAAATTCATTCCAGATACACAATATAACCATCCCTCCCAAACAGTGGTCACAAATCAGTCCAAATGTGTGGTAGTGGGCACATCTGCTATATTGAGATAATCCATCCCACCTCACAGGTGTGCCACATCAGGATGCTGATCTGACATCATGAGTAGTGCACAGGTGTACCTCAGACTGCCCACAACAAAAGGCCACCCTGGAATGTGCAGTTTTTTGCGCTATTGGGGGTCTGAGGACCCAGAACCGGTCAGTATCTGGTGTGACCACCATTTGCCTCATGCAGTGCAACACATCGTCGCATGGAGTCTATCAGATTGTCAATTGTGGCCTGTGGAATGTTGGTCCACTCCACTTCAATGGCTGTGCGAGGTTGTTGGATATTCGTGGGAACTGGTACACGCTGTCGTATACGCCGGTCAAGCACATCCCGAACATGCTCAATGGGTGACATGTCCGGTGAGTATGCTGGCCATGCAAGAACTGGGACATTCTCAGCTGCCATCTGCCCTGAACAATGTGAACCATGATTCATCCGTGAAGCGCACACCTCTCCAACGTGCCAGACGCCATTGAATGTGAGCATTTGCCCACACAAGTCTGTTACGGTGACGAGCTGGAGTCAGGTCAAGACCCCGATGAGGACGACGGGCATGCAGTTGAGCGTCCCTGAGACGGTTTCTGACAGTTTGTGCAGAAATTGTTTGGTTGTGCAAACCAATTGTTGCAGCAGCTGTCTGGGTGGCTGGTCTCAGACGATCTTGGAGGTGAACCTGCTGGATGTGGAGGTCCTGAGCTGGTGTGGTTACACGAGGTCTGCGGTTGTGAGGCCGGTTGGATGTGCTGCCATATTCTCTGAAACGCTTGTGGAGACGGCTTATGGTTGAGAAATGAACATTCAATGCACGGGCGACAGATCTGATTGACATTCCTGCTGTCAGCATGCCAATTGCACGCTCCCTCATTGCTTGTGGCATCTGTGGCATTTTGCTGTGAGACAAAACTGCACATTCCAGGGTGGCCTTTTGTTGTGGGCAGTCTGAGGTACACCTGTGCACTACTCATGATGTCAGATCAGCATCCTGATGTGGCACACCTGTGAGGTGGGATGGATTATCTCAATATAGCAGATGTGCCCACTACCACACATTTGGACTGATTTGTGACCACTGTTTGGGAGGGATGGTTATATTGTGTATCTGGAATGAATTTTAGGTCTCTACGTCCATCCCATGGGGAATGGGAGCAGTAACAAAGGTGTTGCGTTTATATTTTTGTTCAGTGTAATTCTATTTTGGCAAGATTCCAGACAGCCATGACCCTGAAAATGTTTCTGTTCACAGTCCTGATTTTGCAGCAATGCCAGCCTCGTAGTGGTGTAGTAAAACATACAACTAAAGAACCTTTTGCTTGCCTGGAACAGCATATATGTATGCTTTAGAATTGAATCAGTTTATTATCCTGCAAAGAAATTAGAATGTAAAATGAAACAGGTGTTGCAGTATTAATTTATAAGGCAAAATGTTAACACAGACAGCTGGTGAACAGATGAAACGATACAAAGATGCATAGCCCAAAAATAGCAATGTTCCATATTTGTGTTGTGAATAAAAAGTAGTTATTATGATGTAGTGCATAAGAACAGAACTTCTTCTTCCTCTCCTGAGAATGTTACTTAGATGTAAAGTCAGTCATTGTACATGCAGATTCTTTATTTTAAAAGCAGCTGCATGACAAATGCGAAAAGTTCATTAGCATTCATTAAGCAAACATAACAAACTTAACTTTATTGCTTTTATTGATTTGTCAGTGATTATCCTATTTCACTTCATGATGAGGAATAGCAGTCACTGCCCTCCATCAGACACCCTCCAGCCTACTTATTTGTGCAAAGATAGCCAAATCTGGACTTAATGTTCAATAAGAAATCTGTAGTCATGCCATAATTAAGAGCTTGTCTTACTGTTTGAGCTTCATGAAATTCTACTGAGATACATTTAAAATGACTTGCTTAGTGCCTTTGAAAGATCTCCAAGCTGCCTCACTGATTTCAGCAGCTCTCAGTCCCTTCCTCTCCTTTTTATATGCCAGACTGCAAGGAAAAAAATGTTGTATCTTTGAAAATAAATGACCCCAGTGTCCTTAATTTGTTTCCAAATATCATTTTCAATCACAGAGGAAAGAAAAAGGTAGTGATGCTCTTGATTAGTTTCCAGCAACACCTACAATAATTCCAGGCACTTTTTCACAAGTTAGGATTTATACTCCTGCAGTTCCCTGCATTGATGCCAGTGATTTGAGGCAGTATATTTACAGTAAAAATTCTTTTTTTTATGTGTCAACATTATACGAGTGCTTGATTTAATTTGCGTTAGCAGGGAACATTTCATTGAAAATGACTTCATAGCTACTTGATTATGTCTTTTTTGTGCTGTGCTTTACAGAGTAGCCTTCTTGTAGTCTGCCTCATGACTTTAGAAAAGCTCAGGCTGGCATGCACTGGTAAAACATTGGGATGTTAACAATGCATACATTTGCCATAGTTCGGTTAGTAAAACAGTTTGAAAATCATTTGTGATAAATAATCCTGTCCAAGTTTGTTTATAACATTGGAACTGACTTTTATTGTGAAGTACAAAGTAATTGGCATTTCTAAGCACTCAGTCTCAAGGACACATAATGCCCTTCATTGCAGTTTGTTGTTCCATACAGTGCAGAAAACCTCTTATCCCCTAAAAAACAAAACAAAACAAAACCCTAGCACAGTAGCAACAAGAGTCACCCAAGAAGGAAAATCCTAACTTGTCTACAAATGCTCACCATTTACTCCCCATTCTGTTGTGATTGTTGAATAAGTGTAATACATGTCAGAATGAGAGCATGATAGCCTTCAAAGTAAGAGTTGTGCATTATCGCTACAACCAACGCAGCCAAGTCAAACGATGCAGCTTTTACTTTGAAGGCAAATCCTCTCTTTTAACAGTTTTGCTACCACTTGGCAAGCAGTTTGCGGGTGATCGCAGACATATCAAGTCGATGTCTTCCATGCAAACTACTGGCAACAGCAGCAACCTACTAGCTACCAAAGCAATCACAAGGAGGTTTGTGGTGCAGCACTGTATACCTATTTGCAGCCAATTCCATGCTAGCAACTCCTGTCAACCTACCTACAGCAACCAACTTGCCAACCAATTGCAGAATACACACTTTTCCCTAGTAACCAGTGTTTCCCAGGGTGGTCACTGACTGGTCTGTAGGTCTGCATGAACGAGGCTGTTGGAATCAGTTTCACAGTGACTGCCAGAAACAAGCATCAAACACTCACAACCAGTTGAGGAATACACTCTAGGACAGTCTTTCATGTCCCAAATGGAGCCAAATGTTCCTCAATGCTATTGGTATTAAATAGTGTCTCATAATTTTCTGTTGATTAACAGTTACCCTCAGAAAACAATGTTAATGATGAATATACATTTTTATGGTAATACCGCGTGTCTAAAACAGTTTCACTGATGCTCTCCATTTAGCGTGCATGCTCTGAGGCCCCAAATCCACAAAAAGTGTTGCTCATTTTTCAACTTATGAAAGAAGCATAATTTCTTCGAAGTATGCATGACTGAACAATGAATAAATGAGGCACCATCTTGTGTGATCCAGTTCCCCTTTATAACCTCTCTTTCTCTCTCCCTCTCTGTGCTTTCTTCTCATGTCCCCCACATAAATACAGAGTACATTGTTAACTTGCTCTCCTTTTCACTCTTCTTTCATGTCTCTGTCTTATTCCCTTTCAGCATGTGGGCTACATTCTTGTACTTGTTTATTTGGACTGACACTGGCAAAAGTTGTGGAATTGAAACTTGTTTAGAAAGCTTGTGGAAGGGCTTAGTGGTGCAGGAGGATGGGGCTGAATGCATCTCAGCTGCTGACAGTTAGAACCGTATTCCTTCTGTGTACTATTTCACCTTGGCTGCACTAAAGAGGTGCAGGATAAGACGTGGAAATGAAGCCCGAGACAGACTGGAGACACAACCTTAGCATAATAGAAAGGCATGGCTTCTCATCCAGCTTCATCATACGGTATTTTGCAGCCTTAGTTCTCTTGCTGTTGAAAGCAAACTGATGATTGTCATTGGTGAATGATAGCGATGTAAATGAAACAAGCTGGCTACTGTGAATAAGTATGCATAGTTTAATATATAGACAATGTCCATTGGTTACAGTAATTTGGTAATTTATACAACACACACACTCACACGGAATATTCCATGCATATTTTAGATCATGGCATTTGTTTGCTGTCCTTGTAATCTCCTTGCATCTGGCCTTGTAACACAGCATGTTTGTATTTCACAAGAAATGTGTTATGTTGCGCATCCAGTAAAAGCACATCATTTCTACAGAGCCACGTTATAGCTGTCCCCTGGGGGTGAATTTAATTTGTTGCCCTCTGCAGTACACGCTGCTTTTAGTGGTTTGCAGCTACAATTTCTGATTAGTATTAAAATAGATATTGTGGCTCCGGACCTCACAACAATAAAGCCATGAATTATATTTGCTTTCTGTTTCAGCTGCATCTTACATGTCTGTCTTCATACTCGTTTGTTTACATCTGACAAATAACACCAGCAATAATGGACTATATCACTTCTGTTGTAAAGGAAAGATAGTATTCATGACGAGACACGGGCCCCAGCATGGTTTACAATGAGAGGCTTAAAACCTGAATGATCTTTCTGCAGCTGATTCCTTTTTACTCTTTTCTTCTGAGTCTATTTATTTAGCTTCTGCTGGTTGGAATCAAGGGTCCTGTTTTCAATTTTCAAAAGAAGCACTCGAAATCTTATATTATATGTGTATCTTTATTAGATCAGTGAGCATGCTTCCCTCCTCTGTACACACAGCCTCACCCTGTTGTGCTTTCTTTCAATAAATTTCGATTTAAACAAAAACATTAAATGTAGATTCATGAAACAGATACATGAAAATAAAATGACAGAGAAATGCAAAAGTTCTCTTTAGAGTTTTCTGTGAACAGCGGACAATATGAGGAAGGGATAATTAATGGTAATAACTGCCCTCTCCAGCTGGGAGGAGCTGATATTAGCTATATACCCAGCTCAAAGCTAATGTATTTACAAGGCTCAGAAGTCCATCTAAGCACATTTTATACCTGCTGACACCTCAGTTGTGTTTGTCCACAGTTGGGTCTATGGGGAAGGTCCTCTGCAAAGTTAATAAAGAACCTTGCCCAACTCCTACACTGATCGATTTTAAGCTTAAGATGCTCACTTCTTTTTCCTGAAGGGGAGTCTTTTCAGTGTTCTCATTTAATTTCAGCTGCATTAATTTTGCTGCAGCATCTAATGTTTCATTGAGTGACTGATCGAGGAGAGCTTAAGAGTTCTTCAGGGGCAGCTTATTGCAGGCTCAGGGAGTTCATTGACCATCACCAGCACAATATATCTAAACGAGATTTGGCCAGAAGGCGAGCTGAGGAAAAATGTACATTGAAGAGGCTGCTCAAAAAACAAACTGTGAGAAAGAACTTTTGGAGTCTGGTCTATTCCTTTTCATGGTAGTTGGTCAATAAATGTATGCTCCTTTTCCCAAAGTGCCAATGGGAAATCTAAAAGTCTTTAGAGACCCATTTGTTTAGGTTTTCTGGTTTAATAACCGATATCAAGGCCAAAATTTCAGTGTTTTCCCAGCAATTATTGTTTACAAATGTGTATTACAAAAAGAAAAGAAAAATGTATCTCAGCATCAGACAGTATGGTTTAGGCAATTGCAATCCTTTTGCAGTGTTTATTTACATGCTACCAAAGTCTATTCAAATGTGATTGGTCAATAGAAATCAGGGCACAGAAGCCAGAAAGCTTACAATACAAAATATATTTTCCCTTGCCTAGATGCTATGTCTTCCACTGTGAAGATTTGCAGCTTGCTTGTGCCTTTTACATAATTTAAGTCTAGTCTTGGCTAAATCAGGTTATCTGAAGGCATCACTTTGGTCTCACTTTGATCACTGTGGAGCAGTTGATACATTGGTTATATCTGGAATAAAAAGTAATATAATTCTAAAAATTATTAATATGCAAATCAGAAAACAGTCATTGTCAGATTTACCTCACAGTCATTTAAAATGAATCCAACAAATGATCAAATGTAAAACAAATGACTAGTCTTTAGATCTCCTCCATCTAGGTCAGCTTTTCCTGAAATATGCCATTTCCTGATTTTGTGTTGCTGGTCTTTTATTCTTTTATGTAAACTGACAGCCTTCTATGTCTTGCTGCACTCTGTTTCTGTTACTAACATGCTAAATTTGGCCAAGGCAGCTTCTAGAGACAATAGCCAAATGTGGCCACGAGATAGCAGTCATTTACAGAAAGGATGCAAACATGCAACAAAATGCACGGAGAGCTTTACGGAGAGAGATTGCTAAAAGGTTTATGTTTTAATTAACACATGTTTTTAAATTTCCCTGAGCAAGCACTGCTAGCCTTGCTTGCCCTGGCAAAATGTATTGCTCTAAACAATTTTAAACAAGCGTTGAATAAATTGAGCATATAAAAATGCAATACAGAGAAGGGAAAGAATTCCAGAGTTTACAAGAAAGAAGTATTTTGCACTGCCTAAGTATGTTGTGCAAATGATTTTGATGTTGTCAGACAACACCTGTTTTCTGTGCAAACACTGGGCTGTAGATGTCATTGCACTGAAACGTCCACTTGCAGCTTCACTTTTCCCGGTATTCATTCAAAAGGATTAGAAAGAGACAATAGCCTGCTTTCTCTGTGTTATCTTTGGAAGGACTTATGCAGCCCTCACTCTACAGCACTGATGCAGAAGCCAACGAATTTTAATAAGGACACTGTGTGTGTGTGTGTGTGTGTGTGTGTGTGTGTGTGTGTGTGTGTGTGTGTGTGTGTGTGTGTGTGTGTCGCCATGGACTTGGAGTTAATACTGAGCTTGAATAATTTTCGACATGTGAGAAGCACTAAGTATGCACCCATGTCTTTGTGTGACATGGTCTCATGTGTGAGAGGAAACAAAAATTGATGCTTCCTATTGGGTTCAAGCACACACTTATGCATGAACACACTCTTCACCAGTGAGGTCCTGACTCACAAACATGTCAAAAGGCTTAACTTGTCTTGGCATAGGCCTCCTCAGCTGTTCAACACTTTGCAGCAGCATGCAGGGTGGGCTCACTTGGTGAAATGTGTCTGCTTGATGTTTGCTTTTCCTCGATGGAGTTCATGAAGGAGCTCAGAGACCAAACAGCAGCTGATGGTGTTTGTTTTGTGGACGTGCTGGCTTTTCTTTATCCAGTTTGGTCAGTAAAACTGGCATGTGCTATTTCATTGGGTGTCTTATTCAGGCTGCCTTGCTGAAAGGTGTAAATGTGTATGTAGAGCAAGAGCATGAAAAGGCATTCTGGAGAAAAAGTTAACTCAGAAAAACAGACTACGGTGATAAAACCTGAGTTTTGAGTGATGCTTATGCACTTCCTATTAACTCCTATATCCTTTCATTACCCATGTTTGCCCTCTCTGCTTGCATTTATATACTCAGGAGAGGCTCCTCTAAAGTGACTAGGTAATTTATTTGGGTATGGGCAGAGGGAAGTGTGTGGGATGGTGATCTCAGGGGAGCCTATGGATTAATGGGTTCAGCTGGATGCAGTAGGTGCTGGAGGCAGGTTCAATAGGTTGAGTTATAACCGAGATTGAAAGAACTGACAATTGTTAAGTGTTGGACCCTCTTCTCATTACATTAAAACATTACATTGACTGTTTACTGATAAAAACAAATGATCTACATATCCTTTTTATCATCTCTGGAGAACATCCAGGAAATGGGTGAAAGCATCTCTGGCTGACTTTTGAATGTTTCTAACCTTACGTGCAAGTATCAAACAGAAAGTCGGGGTTTTTACAAGAAAATGGTCTATAAAGACATGGGAATGAAACACTGTCCTCATATTGCAGTGTTTAACCAAGGTGCACATAGATGGATAGATAGATGGATAGATGTAAGGGGCAAATAGCTTTTCAGGATGTCCTAAAACAGCTTCATTCCCCAAGTTCCAAATCTATTAAAAAACAAAGTGTCCATAAAGACAGCATAAAATGCAATTAAGTATATAACTGGTTAGATTAATGAAGCTTTTCCTGCCTCTGATAGTAATCCAAGTGCTAAAACACAGAGCAGTGGTTGCGTGGTCGCTTACAGCCATTTGCATGTATCTTTCCTCTGAGTTTTGTTGTTTTTGTTGTTGTTGTATTAATTAATATCAATATCAGCCAAAAGTGGGAGGGTTGCTTGACACACATGGCACCAATAAGTTTTGTGGTTGTTCATGATTATTAATTGTCTCCATTATTGAGACAGGATGAGTAAAGGATAGCAAATGGCTATTATGGATAGCTCATCTGTCACACAGATAGTCATAGAGTCATAGAACCTATAGCATATCCTTTGTATACCATATGTACCTTTTACATGTGGTTTACATAGTACCTGTTCCTGCTTCCATGTAAGCTGTCGTTATTGGATATGTTGCTAAACAGTACGCAAACGCTGTAATGTTTAAAATATATGGAAACATAGGAAAATGCAGTAGGAATTTAGGATATTGTAGTTAAGATAAGTCATCATTAGATAGTGACTATTTTTATTGTTTCCAAAATTAAAAATTTAGAAGAAAAGATACAGTCAGTTAAAAACAATCAGCATATTTGTGGTGATGAATACTAATTAGTAGAGGCACATCATCTAAAATCAGTACTTACTTCACGGTGCAGATTTACAGGAGCCAGCTTCAATATTATTCATTAATCCATAGAAAAAGTCTATGGCATCACCCTCTCTGTGGATTGTGCTTATTATATGGCATGACCCTGAATTTTATTTGTTTTTTTGTTCTTGGAGATACAGACATACACAAAACAGACACAATACACAAATTATACAAACTATACACAAAATATAGTCAGTTATATTCAATTTTGAACATATTGAGTCCATGGCCAGTGTCTGACATGACAGTGGTAATAAACCCCTAAATTGAATTTCCATCATCCCTTTGAAACTAAAAGCAAAGTTACGTACGAGAAATGGCTGATGAGCTCCATCTTAGTCCTTCTATGTGACATGATCTATGAGCCTATGATATGAGGTGATGTGGATACATATGTACCTGTATAGTTTTCTGAAAAGATCCCATAATGTATGTACATCAAGATATATGTGCAGTGCCTTTAAAGTGCTTCTGAATGTAAATGACCTGGTGTGATGAATAGCACGATACAGCCGCAGTGAGTTATCTGAGCCTTGTTTGAATCAGGACAGAATGAATCAACACATTATGTGTACATTATGTAAAT
Source organism: Aulonocara stuartgranti (assembly GCF_965226115.1). NCBI lineage: Eukaryota > Metazoa > Chordata > Actinopteri > Cichliformes > Cichlidae > Aulonocara > Aulonocara stuartgranti. Next base: position 5,365,329 of record NC_138951.1, on the reverse strand, counting down.
GTTTGCTGGTTTGGTTAATGGAGGTAAAGCCAGTTCATGACTGCCCATTACTCTTTCAAGGACTCGCTCTAGGGAGGGGCCCTTAATCAGAGTAGTGAAGTCAACCTCATCTCTTGGCTTTGTTTTTCTCGCCATCAGGAGCTTAAAACATACTGCAGTGTGTTTGTGTTGTGTATGCTAATGTGATTATCCCTTATAGAATTTCATTCTGATCTGCTTTTTGTTTTTTAACATCTCTCTGGGTGAGGAGAAGGCAACAGATGACAGCTAGCTGTTTATCTTACAGCCATCGTTTATGGAAACATTAAAAAAACAAAACAGTTAAAAGACCTAAATATAAAGTTAAAAAATCAACATGATAATTATGTTACCTTGGATTCATTTTTTTGAGTCAATAGAACTCTTTTTTTATTCATCCTGTGAATAACGTAATGTTGTCTGCAGGGACGGACATTGTTATTTGTCATTAAGGCAGTAAAAGATCAATCTGAAATGTAAAAAAAAACAAAAAAAACTAACGACTATGTGCTTTCGAAAGGATTTGACTTCACAAGATGCTCATTTCTGAATGCTTTTGGATTTGATACTCCTACCATAGGGATGGGTATCGAAAACCGGTTCTTGTTGAGAACCGGTTCCCACTGTTTCAATTCCCTGGAATTGTTTGCCATTTTTGCAAACGATTCCCTTATCGATTCCAGTCGCTCCGAATGACGTCACCACGTTGTGTCATTTACCTGGCAGGAAACATGGCGCGTAAGCGGCTCAAACGCTCAAAAGTTTGGTTATACCTTATGAGAACGGATGACAACAGGGCAACTTGCAATACTTGCAAAGTAGATACTTCATTTAAGGGAGGAAACACTACGAATATGCAAAAGCATTTGCTCACAAAACACGCGATAACCTTAAATGAATATCGTGTTTTTAATTCCACTCCGGACTCGTGAATCTCAACCAGCAGCAGCGGTAGCGTTTGCGCGTCCTCTCCCGTTACTGCGGCAGGTAAATAATCAACTAACAGTGTATATTATGTTAGCGCGATCTGCCTTATTACAAAACCTGCCATTACTGTGCATTTAGGTGACCATGATGAGAGAGACAGACAGAGTCTGGCTGGCTCAGATGCTGGCAGTTCTCGCTGCAGTCTACCGGTAGCGTCTCCTTTCAGGCCAGGATAGACGAATGTCACCGAGCAGTGACTAAGTTTGTGGTAAAAGGCTTGCACCCATTTGCCGCAGCAGATGCTCCCGATTTTCAGTAAGTGAATGTGTTTAATTGTAGGCAGGGACATTACTGGATATTCTTGTGTAATTGCTACTGAATAATTTATGTTATACTTTGTTATTGCTACAGACGAATATTTATTTTATTATTTTACATTTACAATTTTTTTCCTGGGGACCCTGTGACACCCCATTGAAGAGCCGTAGGCTGTGGATCTCTTAAGATCTCACTGTTGGGTTTGTAAGGTCATGTTACTCCTAAATTTCTATCTTATTCAAAGAGAAGATAAAAAACAAAGTTCTGAGCTAATCGACCTTAGTGTTCTCCTTTTTTAAAAAGAATCGATAAAGAATCGAATCGTTAAACAGAATCGAAAATGGAATCGGAATCGTGAAAATCTTATCAATACCCATCCCTAGTGGTCATTATCGGAGATTCAGTGGTTTTTTTCTAATAAAAACATGAAACTTCATGGCGTGATACTTTAGCACAAGTATGCATGTGATTAAGTGCTGTGGCTTAGATAGTTAATAACTGAGTAATTTTTTTCCAACAAACAAACTAAAGGTCAGTTGAAATCCATATCTCCTCAGTTAGCCCAACCAATAGTTTCTAAGAATAATACCTATTCAGATATATCCATGTATCATGATATTTGATGTATCATGATATTTGATGTATCATGATATTTGATGTAAAAATCCAAAATGAAATACATAAATAGGAATATCTCTGTTTTTTAGCTGGAATATCATATTTCCCTAGTGTTGGATCAATATATATCCAATATACAACAAATCCTAATAGTAATAATGTTCTTCTTGGGCTCGCAAATAGAGGTCACATTGATTTATTTTGCTTTATTCAGTGCTCTTTCATTTGTCTGAAATAGTCATTTGCCTTCCCCAACAAATACACACATGTCGCCTACAACATGTCTTAAAAGCGGCATTTACTGCTTTACTTGAATAAGCTTTTTATTTTTTCAACTTCTTTGTTGCTGTCCAACTACTGCTACCATGCTCTACTTTTTTTTTTATTTAGAGAACATGCTTTCAAATCATCGTTCACAAAAGATGTACCTTCCTTGGGTGTCCAAACCGAACACAGGAGAAGGTCATTAGGCTCAAACCAGAAAAGAACTCCATCATGTCACTGATGCTTTGCCTCCAACTCTAATGGTGGCTTTCTGGGTGTTGTTGTTTAGATCAGTGGTCTGTGGCCTGCTTGTTTTCCTTGGGAGATGAATTAGAGAGGAGATGGGCTGAGGCAGATGCCAGTGTCTAAGGGAGAGGATGAAGAGGAGATTCATTACTCCTTACCCCCCCAACACACATACAAACACAAACACTGCTCACACAGAGCAGAAATAGGCCTCATTATTTCCCCATTTCCATCACCGGGAGGAAGTGAGGGGTTGCAGCCCTTTCAGTCAGGCTGCTGACGTATGCCCCTCCATTTATCACACGCAATGTCCACGAGTACATAGAACAAACAGGCGCTGGTCTTACACCTACAGACATGACAGCGCAGCGCAGCATAATTGGAAAAGCATTGTCTCTAAGGGACATCGAGTTGTAGCGTTCTTTAGATTCTCTCTTCAAGCAACAGTTTAAATAGCACAGTTAAAATGAACGATGGCTTTTTTCTTGCTGGAGGAAAACTGTATCTTCTCTGTAAACTTAACCATAATCTGTTTTCAGAGCTTTGACTTCAAGCTATGCAGCGTTTATAAATAAGCTCTTATAGAAAATAAAAATAGATTTTTTTTCACCATCATGCTACATTATCAAAATCTATATATCTATATTCACTTAGGCTGCACTGCTACTTCAACTGGCAGTAATTATACTTAACCAGACCCGATGACTGTGGCCTGAAAGACCATTACTTTGATACCTAATGTATATCCTATGATGACTCAAGATAGAGAGAAAAAGACTGAGCGCATATGTAGCCTAAGGCAGAATGGTAGCCAGTAAGGGACATTTCATAGAGAAAGTGAGAGGAAAGCCACTTCCTCCCCGTCCCCTAGTACAAATTTAATTTCAAATAAACGCAGAGATGTTGAAATACTTAATGAATAATTCAATGCTTGTTAGTCAGTGCCACAGAGGCATGCCAAAGAAGTGCCATGGCAAGGGTGGTGTGTTGCCCTTTATAAGCCTTAACCCTGCATGTCTAGCTGGGTTAATGTTCCTGGCAGAGACAGCAGTGAAGCAGCTATAAACCCCCCAATGTCAAAGATGTGCCCCTTCACAGTTTAATAAAACAGCTGTTGTGACCGCCAATAACTGACCTACTGATTATATTTCATTTCAAATATTCCTATAGTCCCATAGTGGCGTAAAATAGCACACATAAAGCTATCTGACCTAATGAACCTAATGAAGTGTTTTTATTACAAATGAGTTTTAGATATTTATTACTGTTCTTCAGATGGAATCACAACAAAACCTGCTATTTATTTGTAAGTATTGATAATTATTATTTTTTATAAAGCACTTTTCTAAAAGTTACAAAGAGGTTCACAGAAGGAAAAATGTTTTAAAAAGTCTGAGACATGGATAAAAGAAAATAAGATAAATAGTAAGAATGTACAAGAAAATTAAAACCAACATTGCCATCTATCAGACGGTTGTGAAAGCTATAAAAACGTTTTTAAAAGAAACTAAAAAGACAATAAAGAAGTCGACATTGTGACTTGACTGGCCAGACTGTTCACAGTTTGAGAGCTCTAATGATAAAGGCCTGCTGATCTTTGTTTACTTGCTGAAACTTTAGAATAACCAGCAGCCCAGATGTAAGTAAGTGCCAGACACATGGGAGACTAACAAGTTCTTCATATAATTGGCAGCAAGCCTATTTTGCCTATTTAATTCTTTAAAAGTCATTATTATTATTATTCTCATATTTCTAGGTGCCAGTTACAATCCAGGCAAAAATGTTTTAAATGAACTGACGTCAATTAAGTGAGTTGTGACTGATGCTGTCAAGGCAGAAAAAGAAATAAAAGAACACATGACCTTATGTACGTCATTAGCAAACAAGAATGGTCTAATTTTTAAATTTTATTTAAGCTGAAAGTATTTTTTTTTAAAATATAAATCAAAATGGTAAATGTCACTGACATTCATTTCAGAAATGGCTTATTAGATGTGTTTTCAAAAGTGTGTTTTTAAATTTTCTGGCTTTACTGGCTTTGACTTTAAACACTTGATTTTTAATAAATTTATTAAAAGTTCTTTAAATGGATGTCACAATAGAAGTCAAAGGTTTGACTTAAATGGAAAAAACCCTGAAATTTAAATTGGTACCCATAGTTGTGTGTGACATATTTGCACTGTTATTAATCCTCTGCATCAATGCAAATGCACCTGTATGCTTTCACGCTGAAGATACTCGGTGATAAGATTGTTATTGTTCTTGCTCTATAAAGTGAACATGAAGTTAATGTTACAGCCTGTTTATCAGTAAGACTAAAGACAGGAAAAAGCGAGTCTATTTCTATAACACAGTCGATAACAACAATTTTATGCTGCCCAAACAAATCTCAAGCTAAACAGGAGGAAGCCTTCATGCCTTAATGAGATAAAGTATTTTGTAGATTATCCTATCATTTTTCTGCACAATGGACAAAGTCAGAGCATCATTTTTCCCAAACATTTTAGGAGAATCACTGGTTTATCGCAGAGAGCACAAAAGGCAGAGTTTGCATGTCATTAGTTGATAAAAATCCCCCCCACAAAGAACTCACCAGAATAGTAAATCTTTAATGTATATATTTACTTTTACCTCTTTTAGTTTGCTCTACAGCTTTACAAGTTGAAATAATATTACATCTTTGCCACTATTGTGTGTAATAAGTGTGAGTTTTAACAATACATTCACAGGGCTAAAGTTTGGCTATTAGCAGGAATTTAGCTGTCAGCAGCAGTTTTACAGATCTGATGTAGATTCATTTCTACAAAGACACAATAGACAATTCTGAAAGTGAGGAATTAATTTTTTTTAAACATGTATTCTTTTTTTAAATTTTAATCCTAGCCTCACATTTCAGATAGTTGCTAAAGGAGCAAGGGTTGTGTAAGAATAACCAAAACACCTGTTGAAATAACTCACAACTATTAAGCATTAATAAGTAACACGGCAAGTCAGAAAGACTTATGAAAGAAATAGGTAGCGGTTCACCTGTTTGAGAAAGACTGTGTGGGCAACTAGTTCAGAATAACTATTTGGGCAAATGATGAAGCCAAAAGCCATCAGTCAGTCGGTAATGTTGTTCTGTTTGCTACAAGTGTTGCAGGAGCTTTAACTCGTTATGATTTTATTTTCTTTACCTACCTGAAAAGTAGTTAAAGTTGTGCCAGAAAGTTTAACTCTGCTTCTAATGCATTTATGGATTCCATAATCTACAGTACATAATAGAATAGAATTAGAATAGAATAGAATTCAACTTTATTGTCATTGCACATGCACAGGTACAGGGCAACGAAATGCAGTTTGCATCCATCCAGAAGTGCTTTAGTGATATAGATATATTACAATATATATTAGCAATAATATAGATATGTGAGTATATTACAGAAATGGTTCTATTATGGTATGTTATAATGTACACGGTATGAAGTATGTTGTGAATATTCTATAATTATAAGTATGTACAGGCTGTAGTGAGTACAAGCTATGTACAGGATATGAACAGGATATAAATATGAAAAACTATACAGAATATGAAATAAATAACTTTACAGAATCTGGGATATACAGCTATACAGAAATGGGAACTATGCAAGTTGTAAACAGTTGTAGGATTAAAGATTATCGAATGTACAGAATGATTATTTACACAGAGCTATACAGTAGTGCAGTTAAGATAAGTGAGATATAATTCCTACAGAGGCTATATAAAGTGCTAGTGGTTGTGAGTGGTGGTTCAGTCCATGTTATTATTGTGTTTGAGGGTACAGTTGTCCATTGTGGGTGTGTGTATGTTCAGTCCATGAGTTTAACGTGGGTCAGATGTCAGGAGGCAGAGTTCAGGAGTCTGACAGCTGTGGGGAAGAAGCTGTTCCGGTACCTGGTGGTCTTAGTCCGGAGGCTCCTGTAGCACCTCCCAGAGGGCAGGAGGGTGAAGAGTCCATGTGATGGGTGACTGGGGTCTTTGATGATTTTCCCAGCCCTTTTCAGACACCGCTTCCTGTAGATGTCTTTTATGGCAGGAAGTGGTGCTCCGGCGATGCGCTGGATAATATGATGAGATGTCTTTGTACACAACAAGCAAGGCCAACAACCAGTACTGAATGACTGTGACCTGCCCTCAGGGAGACCTTCATTAAAAGATGAATAACCAGCACATTCTGTGGTGGAAATCATTATGTGGGCTCAAGGACTGTCATTGAATGCATATTGCTGCAGAACTGAGAAAGTACAAATTATATCTGCCATATGAAAAAAAGAAATTGAATAAACTGGAACCAGAAATACCTCTGCCCTCTTTAAATGCAACTTGCACAATGGTCTGCTGAATATGTTGAGGGAACATTGGCCAAGCAGACATCACTCCACCCTCATGTTTAGCCAAATAAAAAAGGAACCTACGCAGCCTCATCTTATCACTGTGCACTGCAGCTAGTAAAGTATACATATAACAAGCCATAAACTGTCACAACAGCCTTTAGATATTTAACATCACTGGAAATCTAGCCATGTGGGTATTACGCTTCTGACTGACTCTCATTTTGCAGTGTGTCCACTCACTGTTTCTTTGTTTCTCGGCACAGAAATGTGTATGCCACACCGTCGCGTCTGAACGAGTTTCTCAGTGGATTCTCTCCTCTCCCTCCTTTCATCCCCCCGACAGCACTGAGAGCAGAGCAGCACATGAAACTGCTCACGCTCATATCTCATGTCTCAGAGAATGATATTCAGTTTACTGAGATATCTCTGCTACACAGGCGCCGTCGTCAGAGTGGACTTATTGCAGAAATAGATGCATCATGCCCTCAGCCTCCCGCCAAACTCATCCATCCGCCTCGACAATCACGCTTTAGTGTGAAGCAACAGATGACACCAAATAGATACAGTTAGCAGGAGGTAGTTATTGTGGAGTGTAGCCATGAGATAGAGGTCACTATTGCCGAGGGTTTGAGAGATGGAGGGAAAGGAAATGTTCTGACAATAAATTACATGCTGGATTCACATATTCCATCAGAGGCTTCTGCATGAGATGAATGTTATATATCACTAAAGTGGGTTATTAACCTTGTGACCCACGTAAATGAAATGCAATAAAGTGCATCATTCAGCAAACAGTAATTACAAACCATCTATATCATGGTGTATTTGGGCTCACTTATTTGATGTGTGTTTACACATAACAGTGCATATTGTCAACAATTTTAGATCTTTGTGCGCTATATTTATCCCAAGCGTAACACATTAGCCTGAGAATATTACAGAAATTTCATGTAGAGTCCTCCGTGCCCATAGTTTCAGTTTATTGTTATTAATCTAAAGCATTAAGGGAAAAAAGGGCCCTCGCGGGTATTAAAAAATCTTGCTATGCACATGAACAAAGACATGAATACTTGATGGACATTAAATCAGGTGGCAGACTCATTCTCAGCAACCACTCTTACTGTCTAAAGACCAAGTTTATGACTTAGATAAATGTCAGGATAACTTTATTGTTTTTTCTTTTGTTTTAGATTGTTTTGTTTCTGGGGGATTTTTTTAGGATTACTTGTCCAAATTTGTTTTTAAAAAAAGGGGGATTGCCATTAATTCAGACCCGGAAACAGTCCTCCTTAGAACAGTCCATTAATCCTATATCTTTCTAGCCAAGCCTTTTTTTTCCTCTTTCTTTTGTTTCTGTTAGTTTCTGACCTCGACCCCACTCCCACCCATCTCTTGCACTTGCTCACGGTCCCTTGGCACAAAATAAAAGCAAAGAGCTTGTCAGTGACATAAGAGAGCTGTTTTCACTCATGAAAGACATTTCACAAATGTCATTCAGGTCAGCAGCTCCCGCTGGTAATCATGCTGGGACAGTGATTAGGTGAAATTAATCGCCACCCTCTGTTGCTCATGGCTGACAGCCCGGAAGCCTGATAGGCTCTCTCTTCTCAGGTGACTTTGGCAAGTCAGGTGGAGAGGGTGAAAGACATCAAAGCCAAGAAGAAATAGACAAACCCACGTTAGATTAGCACCCAGGAGACAGCACTGAAAAAGTGTGCGTCTGTGTGTGGCATGTTGGTGTAGGTGGAGTGGGGCAATACGTGTGTTTTCATGTAGGTGTCTGCCTTTTTTTGGCAGTGGGTAAGTGGGGGGGGACATGAAAGGGAAGCAGCCATGGTTTGATGTGATAATGAAGTGACTTCTTTAGTCTTCAATTTCTCTTTTATCCAAACCACTCACTTGTGCCTATTTGTCCAACAAATGTTTTGGTAGGCCTGTAAAGTACAAATCTGATTTCTGCTAGTCAAATGGGAATATCATCATCATGTCGGGTTTTATTTGAGGTTTTTTTTCAGTGTAGAAGATTAAAAAAAAAAGAAGATAAACCGAGCGTTGTACCCTTTTATGCTCGTCTTGTGAGACTTCCACTGCCTCGCATGCACATTGCATCTAACGTTCGCACTTTTGTGCATCATGCTGCCTCCCCCGCCTCCCATTACAGAGAAACCCAGAGTTTGGAGACTTGTCATGGCTGATAGAGGTGAGCGGGAGTGATGCTACGGTTAGTGCGCTAGAGCGTTTAGCTGTACATGGGCAGATTTACCGGCCTGTGAACCCATAAACCTGCAATTACAAACCCTAACAACTCTGGCGCAGACTGCTTGTACACCGCAGTTTTCCTGTGGGCTCTGGGATTTAAGCTTCACAATCAGTCAAGCGTGACTTCAGAAGCTAATTGCACAAGAGTGACATGCACACACACACACACATGCACAATCCTTACGGGGGGAGAAAAAAAATGATGCTGGAGGTGGAATTTTGTTTGAAATTCATCAAATTTTAATCCACTGCGTGCATTTCCATATTTCCATATTTATCTCTTTGCGCTCCTAGCATCCACTCCTCCTCTGCATATCATTTCAGCCCTATTTATAGCTCAAACTGCTCCTTACCTAATATACACATATACAGGCACTTTCGTTGTCACCAAGTAAAAAAAAAAAGGCATCCTCCTATCAGGTCCAATGTTCAATGACACATGTATCCCAAGGTAGATAGGGCTGTCAATGAATCACTCCATTCCTGCCGCAGTTGGTAAACTGACTGTTTGTAGCAGGAAACGGATGAGGCAGACGCTGGGTAGAGTCAGAGATAAGATGTAGGATTCATACTCTTCTTCTCCTCTCTATAATGAATCAGTGTATTTACTTAGAGCAATCTGCTCCTCTAAAATGGCCCTGCAATTGCTCTGTCTTCTCTAGAGCGTTATCACCCCCCTCTCCTGCTTTTTTTTCCCTCCCCACCCCTCCAAAGGTAATTGCTCTTACCTGAGACACTGTAATGGATCCTGGATGAAGTATTGACCGCTGCTAGATTTTGATTAAGGGGCTGTAGGGCAGAACATGTCTTTAATGAAACCGAGGAATCAGCATTCTCTGGTTGGTGTGTCCAGGAGGGATGCTGTGGCCCACAGCCCTTTGATTAGGACCTGATCCTTTGCAAATCCAGGGGTGGGCCAAAGCTGCAGAATTAAAAGGAATGAATTTATCCATTAACGATACCTAAAGCATGTGTAGTTTTTCTCTAGAGGCTTATAATCATTAAATATTTGGGTATTTACCGTGAGCAGTTTGCTTGCTTTTTTGCTCACACATTAAAACACCAGCTCAGTCATCCACCTTGTTGCACATTGGCTGATACACTAACTCCCCCATCAACACCCTCAATCATATCCCCCCTCATAGGTCACTCGTTATCAGTTAGAATTTTAAGGATGAAGAATAACTTGCGTGGGTGTCTCTCATCCTTTCCTTAAATTGCCTCATTTTTTTTCTTTTCTTTTTTTTTTTTTTGCTCATGAAAAAACTGATTGCATCTCGGATGGAGATGAAAGGGAAACAGCTAGCTCCCCACGTTCTTTAAGCGTGCAAATGGACATAATCTAAAAGGCGAGTATTAGCATGCTAAAAGACACCACAGCTATGATGAACACCATTTGCCAAGGCTTAATGCGATAGCCGGGTAAGATGATTAACTTTGAATCCATTTAATCAACGACAGGCACTTTCTCAAATAACCAACTGTCTGGTATTGGGGTAAAACTTCCTTCAGATCTGTCAGGGAATGGGTAGAGTAACAGATGTGTCAAATCACAGAGTGCCTGAATGAGATCAGAGGCCAGCCAAACAGTGTTCTTTGAAGTGATGGACATCAAACATCATTTTGTGCACAGTATTTGTCATCCTCTCTCGTCTTTGAAGCTCACAACGGAGTGCGACTTAGAGCACAGAGCAGCTCGATTTGACTGGGAAGTCAATGTGCCCTTGGGCGGCATCCTATTGACTTAAACAGTTCAGGTAGTGGGCTTCTCACCTCCTTTCTTACGTTGACCCCCGAGTCCATGCAGATTGCTGGCTCCCCCTAATGCAATGAGAATTCTGACCCCTTCACTCAGACCTCTAACCACAATCAAGAAGTGCGTATTGTGAGCGATTATAGTTGTGATTGCTGTTACGGTACAGATTTGTTATTGCTACAGCATCCTGGAAAATATAGTGTGTGAATGTGAGAGTGAATGAATAGTAGAATTGTAAAGCGTGTTGAGTGTCTAGAAAAGCGCTATATAAATGCAATCCATTATTGTGTGTGTGTACATATATATATATATATATATATATATATATATATATATAAAATATTTATTTATTTATATTTATTTATTTTTTGGAAATATTTTAACATATTGATCTATAGATTTGTTGTTTAGTGAAAAATGGGAAAGTGTTTATTAATGCCTTCCTCCTCTGTGTGTGTGGGATCCTTTCACAGACCTTGATGACCCGGTGGTGACAGTGCACCAGAGTATAGGAGAAGCTAAGGAACAGTTCTACTATGAGAGGACTGTATTCCTGCGCTGTGTGGCTAACTCCAACCCGCCTGTCCGCTACAGCTGGCATCGTGGGAGAGAGGTCCTGACGCAAGGCTCAGACAAGGGTGTGGAGATCTATGAGCCATTTTTCACACAGGTAAGTCGACAGGAACGTGATTTGAATGAATATCTCAAATTAAAATGAATGGCACATGTAGAGAAAGTTGATCTATTTTAAAGGTCTAAAAGAAGGACATGGTATGACCAAGAATTACGAAACAAATGTAATAGCCAAGACAACAAATTCATCAACAAAGTGTTTGCAAATGTCAAGAAAGACTTCCACGGCGCCTTCCTATGTGACACCATGTGGACATGGCTCGCGGGTTATCCGCCATATTGGACGTGATACAACCATTGGTTACTAGGGAAACGTGCTTTCTGATTAATTAGCCGTGGCTCCTATGGGGTTGGCTGTCACTCGTGACTGCTTTGGTTGCTAGCAGGTTGTCTGTTGATTTTCATGCTTTTCTGCAAATATTTGCTAATTACTAGCTGAGTGATAGTACAACTTGATAAAGTGCGACATGAACTTGAAATGGACGGGGTTTACATTCTCAGTCAAAGTTATGATTTAGTGCTGATCCCTTCTTACAAAAGGTGATACTTTTACCTTGAAGACAACATTTCTGGTGTTGCATTTTTAAAGAGACAGCAGAACTTGCTGTACGAAGAACGACTTTATTGCTTGACCAACGCTCGACAAGTCCACCACTTCCATTAAAAACATGATCACAGCAATATCCTCGTGACCAAAGCGAACGCAAGGAGGCTTTTTTCTTAACCAGCTGGAGAACATATGTTTTTCCATAGTGACAGGTGGTTGTCACGGGTCTGTCAGCCTTTATGATTGAGGATTTTGCATTTTTTGCATTTTTCCCAGCAACTGACGCAACCTCCAGCAACCACTTAAAACTGCTCGGGTTGCCAGATGCTCACAGACCAGTCTGTAGATTTGTCTGACATTGCCACCATCATCATAACACATCAAGATGGGTTCAAGTTTCCAACCATGACTCCACAGCCGTCTTTTTTTACTGACTGTTGTCTAATGTTGTTAGCATTTGAATGTGAACCTTTGGTAAAAGTCTTTGAATTCTGTTTTGCCTAACCTGTCATTAAGACATGCACCTTGTGCCCTCCCCCAGAGACTACAAAGAAAGAACAAATAGGCTGATACCGTACAGAGGATCTGAAACCATTTAATAACCTTCTGAAGGCAAAGCACAAGCTCTGTTTATCAGGTGCTAAATTAGCTGAAACTCTGTCTCACAGCGTGCTCTCATATTTATTTAGCGATCCACTCATGACCAGAATTAAGTCGCAGCTGTGGCACCTTCATGTGTGTGTGTGCTGTTTGTTTAACCATGGGAAGGCAAAAGAAATTCCAACAAACATTTTCATTATAAATCAAGCAGTTTTGGAAAACACCAACAAACAAAAAAAGGCTTGGAATTCTCCAGAAATTCCCACAGTATATTACTCTCTCACCATGGGACCGCGTTTTGGTTTCAGTTGCAATAAACAGAAAGAGCAAAGTATTATTTTTGCCATCAGATGTGAAGCTTCATTGCACTCCATGAATTACGCAATGGCCTTTATTACGAATATAAATGGGCTTTCGAAAAAAAAAAAAAAAAAAAGCCCTGCACCTAAAGTAAACCATCTTTCTTAGCAGTGCCATTATTAATATCGGTAATGCACTGTATTATTGCATATTGTGGCATATTTTTAAAGGTACTGCAAAGCTTTAAAACTGATGCATACACATACAAATGTAAATCATGATATATCTTGACCTCATTTAACAATGCGTTAACAAACCCAACATCACACTGTCACAACAGCCGCACACCCTTTCTGCATTTTTTTTTAGCGAGATGAGTAAGAGGCAGTTGCTAATTACCGAATCAACGCAGCACGTTGTCACGTAATTATAGTGTTTCTATTTGATTTAGGTGATTTGATTATGTATTGGCAATAACATTATTGTTGTGGCTATTTGTTATAAAACCCTGCTGCATACCTTAGAGTGCAGTACCAGCCTCACTAACCCAGTTTCATGAGTTACATGCATATTAAGGATTTGCAGATGCTGAAAGGCTGCGGAAAGACTTTTCTTCACAAATCAGTTCTTTCAGATGATCAAGTGGATTTTCTTTACAGTCTGAAAATTGAGAAGCTTTGTTCCAAAATGGATTTTGTGCAGTCAACAAAGAACTGATTGAGATTGTTCAGCCACTTGTGAGGGAATTGTAGTTTTCTTTTTCTTTTTTGTTTAATTGATCGAATTGGATGTGAGTTGTATGTGGAATGGAGCGTCTGAGAGAATACAAAACTATGACAAAGAGAAAAAGACATCTGAGAGGGGAAAAGAGGCTTAAGAAGTGGCAAGAGGAAAAGAAAAAAGATTAAAAAAAAAAAAAGTGAAATTGATGTTTGGCCAAATGGAGAAAGATGGCTGGGAACTAATAGAGTGGGTGAAGGAGTCTGAAGACGCTGCACAACCGGGCCCCAAAAGACACTTCTCCCTTCCATCCTGCTCTTCATACCTCTTTGCTCCTTCCCTCGCTCCTTCATCCTGCCCTCTATTAAAGCTTTAATTGGGTCTGAAATTTGAACACAACCCAAAACTCAGAGATTAGCATTACGTGAATCCAACCCCAAATAAATCCTGACTAAACTCCAAGTAATTTGCACATATAAATGGCTAATAACATTATTTTTCAACAATATATTGGAACTTGCCTGAACTCTCCGCAGACTATTCAGGGAATCACTTGTAACTGACCTAAATCAAAGCTGCAGCGTCTCCTTTTGTCTCCTTTTGTCTCCTTTTCCTTTTTTATCCATGGATTTTTAGTTAAGTTTATCTTTACGACTTCCTTTCTTCACTCTGGCACAATTTTTCCAGCCCAGCAAAATGCTTTATATTCCCACTGATGCTGTAGAAATGCAGGAGTGGCATTTTAAACCAGTTCATAATTAAGCGAGCAGAGGTGTGGCTTTATTGTAGAAACCACGTCCTGCTGTCTGTAACGTTTTCCCTCTGGCCGCAAAACTTTGCCTGCAGTGTGTCGAAAATAGCACAATTATCCACTTCATCCATTATTTCTGCTTCAATTTTAGGCTATTAGAATAATTAACACTTATGGATTTGATGTTTTTGTGTGCTATGATATTCTCTTTTTTCAAATGTTACCTTCTATAAAATGACAATAAGCCGTAATGTATCATTTTCTAATTTGTGATGGGCTGTAATATCAGTGTTGGAGTTGCCAAGATGTGGAAAAAAACCTTTGTTTTTTTTGTTTTTTTGCTGTAATTAATTAGGATGCCTACTGCAACCGACTGTTTGTCCAGCTAGCTTATGGAAAAGGTCAGAAAGAAAATCAATTTATTAACTGCTTATTAACATTTACAACCGCAGGCCTAATGTAGTTCACTTCACTTAGATACAATTTGACCAGCAACAAGAATGTGAAATGAGGCTGATAAGACCTTTTTTATTCACATTGTTTGGTGAAAGTTTGCATTATTACTGTATCAGATTTGCAGGTATAAATGTTAGTGTTTCCTGTGAGGAATTAGCAAATTATTTTGATCCGAGTGTCAAGGCTTTTAAGTAGGTAATCAAACAGTCTAGTGGATGATTTATTAATGAATTAAAAAGCTAAAAAGGCAAAAAGTGTCTCAAATGGTTACCACATCTCAGAATGTGGTAACCATTTTTTTGATTCATCTCCCTCAGATATTTTCCCAGAGCCAGTGTCCTGCTGCTTGCATGAAAAATACCCTCAAGTCATTTTTACCACCAAACATCTTAAGCCCAAGTGGTTTCAATTTTAGTTTTTCTTCCTCACAAACATGCAGTTAAAGCATGAAAACAAAGCTAGAGATGCCATATTTTTTAGCTGATAGACACCACACTCCTCCCAAATTTCTATAGACACCTATTAAGTCTCATTCCCAAAGCTGTTTATGTACTTTAGTGTTCAATCTGTCCATCAATATGGCCATCAATCCCTCGGACCACTTTGGTTTAATGGCTTCAACCCCTTGCATTTTCCAAATTGTCTTTCCTACCAGTTGCACCAATTGCATTTTGAATACCTCAGTACCATAGGCATCGTTCCCCTGATATCCGCTTCAAAGCAAAAGTGGTAACGGAAAAATAAAGGAAGCGAAATGTTGGGTCCATGGCTCATCTAATGCAATTAATTTATCCATGAGCCTCACCAGAAATGAAAGGGTGTGAAAGTCGTGAGTGATTGCAGCGTTGTGTGTGCTGCCACAGCATGTGGCTGACTCATCTTTGATTCCCTCCCCAACGCATCCCTGCACCCACACACTGGAGTCAGCCAGATCAAAGATTTACATCCTTATTGTAACATTTCGGGTGGGGCTCATAGTCGACAGGCCCGGTTGGAATCAAACGCACTTTGTCAATGGGCGAGCCATTTCTTTGGAGAGATCCCCTACTGTGCTCATCTGTATTCCTGGAGCTCTGTGGCACAAAATGCTATAGGGCTTTTCACTAGAGAGTAATCCACTCATTGCTGAAAAACATCAGAATCATTTTCATTTAGATTTAACTATCAAATGTCTGAACTCTGTGGCACTTTTTCACCTGCCTTTATTAAAATTACATACGTGTTAATAAATATCGACTTTTCTGTGGAGCAATTTGGCCTTTGTAATCTCCTTCCCAGTGCCTATTTTTTTATATTCCTTTCACTTGATTATGTTCATATTTTTGCACACATTTGCATACCAGTGTTGTTTTTTCGTCTGAGCTGCAGGGGGAAACGAAGATTCTGAAGCTGAAGAATCTGCGTCCCCAAGACTACGCTAACTACAGCTGCATCGCCTCTGTCAGAAATGTGTGTGGGATTCCTGACCGCAGTGTTATCTTCAGACTTACCAATAAGACAGGTACTCCACATCATTACTGACTTTTGTGCACAGAAAGCTTATTGCAACCAAATAATTATATCCTAAAAAAAGAAAGATGTAGAAAGAGAAAGATGAACTGTCATGCATTTTCTCAGCTGAGTTATTCTGTAACTGTCATAACTGCCAAAGCCGTCCATCTTCCTCCAGTCTATCATCGATGCTCTCTTTTTCCACAGCATCCCCGTCCATCAAACTGCTGGTAGAGGATCCTATTGTGGTGAATCCAGGACAGACAGTATCCTTGGTTTGCATCACTACTGGAGGTGAGCCACCTCCCATTCTCACCTGGGTCAGCAGTAATGACAGCCTGCCACAAAGAAGTGTGGTGAAGGGCGGCACACTTACGCTTCCGGCCATCACCTCAGATGAGGCGGGGGTCTACAGCTGCGTGGCCAGCAACAATGTGGGAAACCCTGCTAAGAAGTCCACTACCATTGTAGTGCGAGGTGAGAATGCATACCTGCATATAAAAACAATATATAGATCCCAACATAAGATATATATTCTTTTTTTGATTATCTAGGTGCAAAAGTATCAAAGTTTATATTTAGAAAATGTGTCTTTCAAGACTTCCATTTTCATTCGGTCGTTAATACTAGCTATGTCTTTAGCCTGGTAAACAGAAACCCACACTCCAACCTTTTTTTACACCATGTCACACTGCTAATGCTAACCCTAAAGCCTGTTCTGCCAATTTTAGAAGCCATACAGAATCCACATACTGAAGACAGGCATCCAGATGGAATCTAAGAATCTGAAAACCCAATAAATTCCTTTTTTTTTATTGCAATACCTCCACAACTATAAAAAAAAAAATCCTTAGAGTGTAGATCGAATAATATGGCTAACAGTACCATTCAATACTTTTTTTATTTTATACCCACAAACCAAACGAAATGCTTGGGGATATTGTGGAAACTTTACGAATGATTTCAAACCAATAAACAATGACAACATATGTGTTTCTTATAACCTGCTGTGCAACCAAATATTGGCTAATTTTTACGGATCCTCATTTTTAAAAATATGCATTTTATCCAGTCTCATGCTGTCTGTCTCTGCTATATTATACACTTTATACCCGTCACTCACACAGCATGCAGCAAAAATGACGTCACATCCCCTGGCACAAACCACATTCTGGTGTAACCTCGTGCAGGTCCCGTTGCCGGCATGGTTGGGTTGAACACACAAGAATCCGATTGTGTCGCTTTTCATTGCCATTTCAAAGAAATATCAATGCAGAAGCTCAGAGATTCCCAGCTTATGCAGAGTAAGATGCTGTAACAGCTTGAAAAGATGACTTTTTGAGAAAATTCTGCAGTAACTTTGCTTTCTGTTTTGACTTCCACTGCTCCAGTACCAGTGCTGATGCACAGGGTTTTTTTGAGTGGCATTAAGTAGAATACTTCAGCAAGTACCCATGCAATCAACACTGGAATGAATGGTGACGAGGCTGTGGTGATCTCACTGGTTGCAACGACATTAATGGGCCCTTTAGTATGCTCAACTAATCTCTTTTCACGAAGTAGCTGTTTCTGACCACACCAGCCAAAGAGGACAATCAAAAAGCCTGTGACTGTTTAATAGTTTATTGGATTGTAGTAATTCATTTGAATTTTAAGTGGGAAAAAGGTATACTATAGCAAATATGTGGACATAAATAGATAAATAAATAACAAATAAAACTAACAAGCCACAGTCCTGAAATAATAGGCAAATTCCCTTTGTGCTGATTGAAAGGAAGAGTTGAAATTTTCTCTGTTTTCTTCATATGTTTATATTAAGTATATTCACAGGCTCGATAGCTTCTGATAAAGAAGTGCGGTTTAAAGTTACAAATCCATCGAACCTTTACTTCAGCTGTGGATAATTTTAAAACAGTCGAGGGCAATTGTCACAGTTTGCCGTGGGAAACTGCGTGGAGTGTGAAGAGCGGACTCAGGTGCAGATATTCTAAAACTCAAACTTAACTGATGATGAGCCGTTTATTAAGGCAGACAGAACAGTAAAAAATAAAGAGGCAAAAACAATGCAAACTAAGCAATAACCTAAACTGGGTAAACTAGAAAGGAAACATGAACTATGAAACTATGGGGCGATCGTGGCTTTAGAGTTTGCAGTTCGTCTTGTAATCGGAAGGTTGCTGGTTCGAGCCCCGGCTCGGACAGTCTCGGTCGTTGTGTCTTTGGGCAAGACACTTCACCTACCGCCTACTGGTGATGGCCTGAGGGGCCGATGGTGCAATATGGCAGCCTCGCTTCTGTCAGTCTGCCCCAGGGCAGCTGTGGCTACAACTGTAGCTGCCTTCACCAGTGTATGAATGTGAGAGTGAATGAATAGTGGTATAAGCGCTTTGAGGGGTCCCGAAAAGCGCTATATAAATGCAATCCATTATTATTAAAAACCCTGGAAAACAGAAAAACAAACAAAACTCTAAACATGGCAATGATGATGAGGCTATATGAAAACCTGAACGCAGGACATGGCATGGGAACAACGCAGACGACCCGACAAAGACTGAATGAGAAGGCACAGACTAAATACACACAGGAGGCTAATGAGAGAAGTGGGAACACATGGCGGAACAGCTGACACACATGAACATAACGACGTCACAGTGGAAGAGCAAAACTAAACACGATGAACACAGGAACACAAGACCTCTTCAAAATAAAACAGGAAACATAAGACGCAGACATGACAACCTGAACTTGACAATGTAAGACACAGACATGAAACACATGAAGGGCAAGGGAGACTTAACAGGGGTGGAAGACACAAGGGGACTCTAATGACAAAGAACTATAACAACAAAAAAAGGAACTTAGAAAACCTGAAGGGCTTAAACATAAACCATAAACTAAAACTCAAAACGCTGGGTCAAAAGACCCAGGATCGTGACAGGTAATGCTAGCGGGAAGAAAGTGCGAAGCCATTAATTAAAATACACTGATTCAAGAAGTGGTTATCACAAATTTAACAAGAGCAGCTGGAGGAGGGTCACTGCTGTTTGCTTGGTCATTACCAGAAAAACATTATTTTCCAAGCTGCTCTTCACCTGAGTGGCACAGGAGGCAGAGGAGCATCTGATCTTGCTGTAGCTCATTACAGAAATAACTGTTTTCTGAGTACCACTTTCTGCATGCTCGTCGTACTGATGGCTCACTATCAAAGTGGATACCCAGCAGATGATGGGCACTTGTACTCGATATGAACTTGGCATAAGAAATGTCAAAAAAAAAGTCATATGCTGAAAATGTATTTGAGGACTAATTCTTAATAAAGGCAATGTTCGAATTTGTAAAGAAAAGCCATTTCACTATAAGAGCGGCAGCGATGCGGCACAGCGCCTGAGGAAATTGACTTTCATACTTTTAAATCGATTGCCGTTACTAAGCTTGAGGATTAAGGATGGTGTTTGATCAGACTTTTATCTGTGACATAACAGAAGATACCAGTGCCCTGAATGAGAAAATGCAGGAATCTGAGGCAGGTGAATAAAAACATGCATTAATTAGCTTAAGCCTGACAAACAAAACAAGCATTGGTGCAATGATCATACTTTACGTTTCTCTGTTCGCACATAAGTGGAAGACATATGAACAGGAGTTTAGCAGAGTGGCTCAGAAGTGCAGTTTGTCATAATTTTCTCTTTCCATCTCAGAGATTATGCCACAGCTCCATCATCAGGTCGCCGCTATGCTGAGTCTGTTTGGAAGCTTTTATTTATGCAGCCATATGCTCCCTAGGCTGAAAATAAAATCATCAACAAATCATCTCTGATGGTCCCCCTGACAGATATACCCCGTCTCCGTATTGTGAAAGTGCCCATACAGTTGAAGACTTAAGAACTGAAAGGCTTGCATCAAAGAGGAGATGTCAGGTGTCCCATAGGAGCGAATAAGTCAGAGCACACTCACTGCAGGCAGTCACTGCAATAAATATGACACACTCGCTGATGTGTCTCACATCTGGATGCACAGTACGTTGCATATGAGATCTTAGTAAAATATCATAAAAGAGAATTCACTACCTTTATTAAACATGTGTTGTTTAAATATATAGACCTCTGTCATCTGTCTAAGCCTATGGAGCATTGTCTGCACTCATAAAAAGTTAAACAGGAAGAATATGCATTATTCTGCTTGAATATCTAGTAGCAAACACATACGCAGCCACTGATTTGTTATGCAGCGGTTTGCAGACAAATAAGTATTTTATTTGTGCCATCACGCCAGATATAAAAGTTTAATGCATTATATAACTCTGACTTGGATATTTTATATAGTTGTTACTGTTCTTAAAGTTGTATTGACTTAGCAACAGAAAAAATATTCATTATGGAGTTACTGTACTGTGCAAAAGTCTTGAACCACCACTCATTTCTTTAATATTTTGCTTCCAAGGAGCAAGATTTTCTTTTCTTTTTTTTTTCTTTGTTTTTCTGTTGAGTCCTTGTACCTGACCATGTTTAAAAGAATATATATGTATATTTCTAAAACCATATAGCACTGACCTGTGAATCAAGAGACGTGCCACTGTTGTGTCCACATATAACCAACAACGTAGCAAAGAACCAAGTTTATTTTTTATCTTTCTGTAATTTGTTTCTATTTCATTAGTGGAATCTATGAAACATGCCATAAATAGTTTGACAGGCATAAAATAGTATTTTTGCTCCAACAAGGTGATTCCCAAAGAGCTTTTACCTGAAAACTTGCCATGTCTCTGCATAGTATAGAGTGAGTACATAGATACATTTTGAGGAAACTGTACAAGTGATGGAAAAAAGAAGAAGTGGCAGGCCTGAAGAGGACTATCTACAGAACATGAACACTATTTGCAAGTCATGTCCTTAAGAAATAGGAAAGAATCCGGCAATGACCTGACACAGTGCTTTTGCATCCCATCAGAGATGGTTTCAGTTGATGGGTAGCTATCAAGAAGCTATTATTCAGGAAGGGAAAGAGGAAGAAAAAGCTGAAGAATGACAAATTTGAACATTTTATATTGTTATGGGAATATTGATGGAATTCATGGAATTCTGAACACAAAGTCACTCACAGCAGACCACTATCAGTCAGGGATTGGCCTCCCCAGAATATTAACATTACTGAGGTTGTGCACAATCATCTTGATAGAGAACAGAACAAAAGAAAGAAACATCCAAAGAAGAACTTTGAATCTCCTTCAACAAGCCTGGAGAACTATTCCTCTAGACTCCTTAAAGAAGTTTCAGGAAAGCTGCCTTAGAGAGTTCAGGTGTTAAAGAATAAAGGCGGTCCAAACAAACATTGGCTTTCATGTCCTGCTTGTTACAAGTGAACTCTGTTTTTCTCTTAAAAGCTGCATTCCCATTTGTTTTTGCATCTTTCAGTAAATTGCTGCATCTGTTTTCCTAAAAAAAAAATATAAAGACATTTGGGTGCCTTGAGACTTTTGCACTGTACTGCGTCCTTGTATGAAAGACTTAAGTCTTAAAGGCTCGTAAAACCCGCTTATATCACTTTGACTTCCATTTAGATGTTTAGACCACAGCAGTAAGATAGGAGGGGTGGGTGAAGAATTGACAAGAATTCAGGTACATAAAATTAATGAGTCATCACACATCAAACAGCAAACAGACATAAATGAAAGATAGAAAGGGAGTGCAACAGTCAAAAGGACACAATTAATGAACATGTGATAAAACAAATAAAAGGTCTCTGACAAAAGAAAATAAATTGGGCACATTCTTATCTGACTAATGAACAGTCCCTCGTGTCAGTACAGCTCTGGGATGAATCACGACAGACAGTGGAAATAACACTTTTCACAAAGACTGTATTTTGATCAGATAACTTGAATGATAGCTGAGCTTGGACACAGAGCGATATCATCAAAGCAGAGTCAATTAGAAAGGAAGACAAACTGAGGTGACAGAATCATGCCTCAGTTTGTCACAATCATGTGACGCAAAACAATCCAAAGTCAAGCAAAACATCACTGGTGTCAAATTTAATTTGGACCAAACACTAGAAATAGAATAAATGCTCTAAAAGCCAAAAACAATGCTCTTTTGATTTTTTTTTTTTTATCTGACAGGAAAATAAACTGTGAGGAACAGTTAGTTAAAAAGAGAGGCGATGTTGTCTAACTTGACATCACTAATTGGCAGGAGGTGGGTTCAGGAGGCTATCACATATCTCAGGATCGCTCTCTTGAGTCTGATGAGCTGTCACTAACTCAATTTCAATTTTGGGATTAGCATGCACCAAATAATTGTGGTCGTCATAGCTGTGCAATGGTAGATATATGTCTAGATTCAATGATTTAACATATCATTTGTACCAAAAATAGATTCTGCTGTAAGGCTTAAGCGCAAGCATCAGCACAATGTACTTTATTTTAAACAACATGATACTTAAGGGCTGGTCTCATCAGTCGCTCCGACCGTATCAGCATGATATAGATAATTATAATCTGTTTGACGACTGCTTTTCTTTAAACCAAACTGTGAGTCATTTTTTTTCAGAACCTTTTCTCCTTTGCGTACTCGTGCTTTTGCGGCTTCCCTCGAAGTGATTCTTCCTGTAAGTGAGTGTCACGCGGCATGAAAGAAAACTCACAGCATCGCGCCGTATTAAGGGGGCTGGTGGGTGGGCCATGATGGGGTTGTGCTAAATTTCCATTTTTACTGGGAAACTTCTATCACCATGGATACTGTTAGGTCTTTGAATTTAGAAGCAAATCAGATTTTTTCTATTTTTCCCCCCCATCACAGAATTTTCTGTAGATTTTTTCTAAATCTTAAAAAAAAAGGTTACAAAACGACAAAAAAGAGAGTTATGAGGAATAAATGAAGTAATGCTCGGAAAGCTGCAAGAGATTAATCTGACACACGTTGCTTCTGTTTATGGAATGTAGATTCAGCAGAAGCATTCACTAGATTTCCCAAAATTGTGATGTTTGAAAGTACCCTGCAGCTACACATTATATACTAAATCCCTTATTTCACATAAGCATATAACCCAAACATTGTAAAGAACAATGACCACTATGCTTAATCCAGCTTTCAGTCCTAGTGTACAGATAAAGGATTTCTGAGTTTGATCGTCTGGTGAATCTTATGAGGTTGTGACCATTAACAAAGACCCAAACATACACATCAGGGATGTCAAACTCATATTACATCGTGGGCCACATACAGCCCACTTCATACACGACAGAGAAATACTGCTGTAGTAAATGCTGCTTTTTATTCTTCTTCTCTAACACATAAATAATTTTCCTATGATCTACAAAATATATGCTTCCTTCTATTACTTGCATTTTTGTTCCATGCAATAGTGGTTGAGGTCGGTTAGCAATAGTTAATGATTAGTACCTTTAATTCAACGTTACTAGTTACAAAATTTGATCTCTTTAAAAGGGTATTTACTCTGTCATCTACTAATTTTACCAAAAATGAGGACCTGTTGTTGTACATGTCATTGGTGTAGAAGACCTTTATCTTATTGTACATATACTTTTGAATCTACTGACTTGATCTCATTCCCTATTGATGTGATATCAGGTTGGATATTGGTAGCATGTCCTGCACTATGGAACCAGTCACAGCCTTTTGGATTTTTTACTTGTAGCTTTAGCTGAACTAAAAAAGTATCCAGTGCTGTTTTGGAGTGTCATTCTCCTCTTCAGTGGGCCACTCTGGAGCTCTGCTTAGCAGCAGGTGCTTCTTCAGATTTTAAGTAGACACTTACTATCACCCACACGCAATTTGCATTTTACTGTGATCTGCTCTCCCTTTTCACCCACAAATTCAAAACAGTCTGAATACTTCCACGCCATAAAGGCAGTCCTTGCTTCTATCTCCCTCACTGAGCTACACGATGGTACAACTGCTGGATTAAAAGAACAGACCTTCTGTCTGCCTGCCTGTGTGTACAGTATGCGTGTGTACATGTCAATGCTCTGCCAATCTCTAATGAATGTGTCGTGTGTAAGTAAGAGGCATTGAAGGCTAAACGTTTGGAAATGTAAGCACTTTGGAGGAGAGAGTACCCATGAGTGGCTAGCTATTGCTTTACTTCACGTGTACGTGAAATACAAAATTATTTGGTTCTGCTCCTCTGAGTTTATTTTGCTCAATTTACAGGGTCACCCTGTGGCCTCCTCTTTGCCTATCTCAGCTTGTTCACTCTTGTCTCCAGTCCTTGAGAAGCCCTAGCAAACTGCTGTTGCCAAAGGGGGCTGTGTATGTGAAAACACACATCTCTCCCTAGCAGATGGTAGTTTCGGTGGCCATACTGTCCCACCAGCCAGACTGCCTTCCAGGGCTTTGCCATCTCCACAGCCGGCCCAGCGAGCTACTGGCATCACATCACCCTGCTGACAGGATCCTTTTTATGGATTAGGGATCCGCAACATGTCTTCAAATGCAGGTCAATACCCTGCTTTTCTCTGCCACTTGAGTCTATTCTATAACCGACAAAGACACCAGTTGTGATATATCAGTTGTGACAATGCAAAGACACTCTCACTGCACTCAGTTGTTTCTTTCTTTTTGGGGTGGAGGGAGGGTGGCAAATATGAGGAGGCAGCTTTCAAATGGAGCATCGGTGAATTATGACAGAACTGTCTGTAGATGGTGTTGAAATGGACAGTTGGTCTGGCGCTGTGTTTTTATGTCTTCCAACACAGACACAGTCATCTCTCTGTGCATGTGTTTCCCATCTATTCCCAAAGCAAATATGTTTTCCTTCTGTGTTGTGTGAGAGAAACGCGTATTGCTTTCACTTTGACAAGATTCAAAATCAGATATTCATCCTCGATGTCCCAGCAAATCTAGGCATCGACACCTTTTTAAGCTGCTTACAGGCTTTTATGCCAAAGGTATTCATTATTCAGAACTGCTAACGCTGGTGCAACTAATTGCATGCATCTACAGTACACGGGTACACATATTTGAGCATAAATGTGTGCAAAGTCGAGCAACCGCCATCCTTACTTTTGTAACTCTGATTGGAAGCTTGCTGCTGTCATACACAGAGAAGCAAAAATACAGTCCTTCGCTGGGGGCTCCCTGCTGTTTATGTTTAGACTGTTTAGTGGTGGGAAAACAAAAATGACGTGCCTTGTGAAAACCTCTCTGTTAGCATGTGAATCAACATGAGAATGACCCTTATCAAATTTGCTTTGGAATAAATTCTGGTCAAAAGCTGAATATATTTCCATTCATGAATGCCAGATTGAATGGCTGGATGGTCAGGACTGGCACAGGCGGTCCCGGCTCTTGCGCTGTGGCCGTAGAGAGGTTCTATGCGTCTTTGTATTTGTATGTGTGTGAGTATGCCTTTATATGTGCGCATACCTGTTTAAACATAAATTAAAGCCAGAGGTCAGCGTGAAGGTTGGGTGCAGCATTTAGGGATGGGGATGTGTGCGGCTGTGATTTTTGTAAAGATGCTGATGCATGGGGAATGTGTTGGTGCTAATGTGAAAACACAGAGTGATAAGAGGGAAATGAAAAGGTGTTTAGTTGGCGGAGCAAATATGTGTGTGCATACGTGTGAACGCCTCGCGTTTTGAACCGTCCTGTTGGCCGTTATCCTCCCCCCCGCGCTTAACCTTGAGATGAGCTGATGAAGTGAGTGGCAGTTTCTAGAGACATCCATCTGGCTCAGAGAGATGAGCTCAGCTTCACATGCTGATATTCTCCACAAGAGTGAATGGAGAGCGCAGTACGACGCCTGCTGAGAGATGGACAGACAGGGCTGACTGAAAAATGAGATGGGCTGATGGGTAGACAGGAGGATAATGATTCAGAGTGAGAAGAGAGTGAGACAAGTCTTTCTTCTCCAACAGACAAAGCCAACGCGATGCACTGGAGAGACAGTGAAGGAAAAAAAATGTTCAAACATTTTTTTTTCCGCAGTGTGGCTCCGTGTATGTATTTCCATGATTAATAACTTTATTTATTTTATATTATACGCATACATATGTGTTCCTTATAGCAAAGATGCCAGTGCTGTGTGCATTGCGGATAAGAAGGTCCCCTGTGGTGCCGTTGTAATCCCGCCGTGTGTCACGAGGTCTCTGTAGAAGAAGACCTCAACCACGGCTTTTCTCTTTGTGTGATTATCTGCGCTTTTATGTACAGGCCACCTATTATTCCCACAGGCCATTAAAGCTATGGAGAATCAAAAGGGCTCGCTACAGGCAAAAACCCTTCAGTTTACAGCTAAAAAGGGAACACGGGGCACACTGTAATATGATTGGTAATGATTCAAAAGAATACAGCATACAACCTCTCAAGAAAATCAGATGCAGGAAACATGCAATGCAAATATAAGTACAAACAGAGGAACCTTTTATCTCTTGATATTACCATGAAGAAAGTTGCTGAAGATTGTTTATGTTTTACTCAGCATTTTGCCATTGTCAAGGTTCAATGACAGGAAGCTCTGATGATGATAAAAAGCAACGGGCTTCCAAGTTCATCTATAATGCATGCAGAACTTGTTTGTGCATATGTTGACTTGCGTAATGCCAGCATTGCTTTCAATAATAAAGCTGGATTTCTTATGCTGGTGTTTGACATTTATGCGTAAATCTAGTGTATAAGCAGATACGCGAAGCTAGGGCTTCATTACAGTTTAAGACATTTTAAAGGTAACAATGAACTGCTCTTTCAAATACTTATACTGTATATTTATAATATTCTTTACAGTTTATTTCCATATGTTCTTGTCCTCTCCCTACAGAGTTGAAAAAACACTTCCCTGACATCATAACTTAACTATGGGAGCTTGATAAAAGTAGTAAACCAGTCTGACTCTCACTTATTAGCTATAGATTGTGGTCCATATCAGCAAGTAAGGTTTTCTAAGTGACAATCAGGATCACAATGCAGGATCAAGTAAATAAAGAACCAGTCACACAGCTTGGAGACCACTGGCAACCGCTGGTCATGAGGGAAAAATTTAATTCCCCAAACGGCTGGCAAGTGGTTACTGGAAGTTGATGGCATTTGCAGGGAAATCAAGTGCTAAAGCCCCAGACACCCCCCCCCCCCCCCACACACACACACACACACCCGTGGCAAGTTGATAGGGAAAAATGTATATTACTCCACCTGTTGGCAAAAACCTCTTTGTGGTTGTTTTTCTAGCAGTCACTCACTCTCACAAGCTACTCGCTCCGCGGTACGGAAAGTGCAACATAAACTGGAAACTGAGGCTGGATATTGTTTCAAATAGGGCATGATAAGTTGTGCACTTACCAGAGAACTGGGACTCTGATGTTACCTGCGTTCTTTACACACTGTTGCTCAACAGACATCGCTTTGCCTGTGACTGCTGGTCCCTTGCGGATGTTCCAGGCTCCTGTTGCCTAGGTAAACCTCATATATTTCAATCAGTACTATTCTTCACTCTCATTGATGGTCGCTTCAGTCACTCACCTGGAAGCTGAGAAAAGTTTCTTTGGTTCCACCCACTTCCCTTCACTGGCAGTTATTTCGCCCAACTTACACAATATCTTTCACTTTCCATGGTGTCTAGTTCCCGCATCACTTGCAACGTGTATGCAGTTTTTCTAACCTGTCAGGTCTCTTACTGCATACCACTACATTTTCTTTCATTATATCGCAATTTATCCCACATAAATATCCAAATAATACCACAGTATGTGTCAAACCTTTTTTCTTGTAAGCGCACTATTTGGGTCTTTTCACACAGCTGTACCTTTCAGTGTGAACTCACTTATACTCAAAATAGCAGTGGTCAGTATAAAAGTGCACCGTTTGAGACACATTGTGTGTTATGTGTCTAATTTGTCCATTCATTCTCAGCTAAATACCTGCTTCACGCGATCCACCATCTTTCTGCAAAACAGCCTGAACCATGTAGCTGTATCGTAAAACCTAATCTTCACAGATAAAAGTGATTTGATCAGATATGACTGTATGATACTCCTGACAGTAAAAGCTGGTCAGTGGGCACTGAGTTTAAAAAAGTTTTCTCAAAGTTTACAGAGGTAGGGCTATAGCTTTGAAATGCACACGTTTTTTTTACAATTTGTCTTTTTACAGGTGCATACATATTTATATATGTATTTATGCACAGACTCCAACTGTATATACACACACAATAGCACTCTTGTAAGATATTAATGATGTTGTGAAAATAGTGTAGCAGTAGTCGGGGGCACAGTTTGCCACCAGAGCAAATGGGAAAGTTCTGTTTCCGAGCAAAGCCCTCATAAAACATTCATGTGACTTTTGCCATGAATTGGTTATCCGGACTGGGGAGGGAAGAGTGACAACGCACCGTCACCCGATAAAGTCTCCCATCTCTGTACTTCTCACCTCACACACTCATCACGGTTCCTTTTAAAATACTTCCAGTTTTAGATTCTCTCCCATGCATAAAGGAGCAGGAGCCATTTTAGTCACTGCAGCTGTCCAGCAAAATTTACTACAACCTTGGAGAAGTAATGCCCACTTATCTCTCTCGTACACAAATGTAGTTGATTTAAAGGAATGCCTACTTGCTATTCAATATTAATGGTCAGATAAAAAGGCAGGAAAGGATTTTTGAATGTGGAGGAGACTTGGAAGGAGTCATTTCTGAAATATGCATGAGTGCACATATGCACTGCTGGCTGTTTTGATGTGCACTGCTTCTCTATGCAAAAATAAGGGAGGGGTACGTCAACATTAGTAAAAGTAGTGTCATAACTGGCTCAATAAAGGCAACAAGTAGGGAGTTGATGCAAGAGATTTACTTAAAGAAACTTAACATTCATTAAGTCTTTAATAAAGCTTTACCAACACAAGCAACAGGGGACTGAGTCAGCAAGATAAGCAGTTTTAGCTGATGATCTTGGGCCACTCTGTATAAAATCATTGTCCTGCCTCTATCGTGAAAGAATAAAAGTGGTCATAGCAAATATTAACTTTCAACCTTGTTACAATTGTACAAACTCTGTTTTTGCCTTATGTAGGATATTCCAATGTATTTTTCCACATTTCAGTACATGTCTGCACCTATTTCCAATTTTCCCTGTAAAACATATAGCAAAATTAGCTGTGGTTCAAAGCCATGGTTCAAGATGTAAAATTGAAACTATATTTTTATTTTACGGATGGATAGGTGCATAATTTGTGCTTATACTTAGTGTTATGCTTTCATCTGTCTACATCAGTGAACTCCACTGATATGCAGCTCGTACCAGCATGAAGATCTATTTTATGACTTAAAAGCTTGCCTAATTACTGCGGCATTGTTTTTAACACAGTCATTAATGTGTTCATTCTCATACAGTTACACTCTGCTCAGTGCTGTGAGTGCTTTTCTAAGCTGACGTTTTTCATGCTGCATCTAGAACACCTTTAACCGCTTAGTTTTCTTTTTGTTTAATGTATCACTGGAGAAAATAAATGCATTCATGGACAGGCCAGTGAATCATCAGCTAAATTTAACAGATATGAAGTGGATGCAAGTAACTAAAATGTTTTTTTTTTGTTTAGTTTTTTTTGGTCCACAGCTCCACATTGCATCAGACACCGCAACAGAGGGCCTTCTCATCCGTGAACGCATGATTCATGTGGTCAGTTGAGTGTATCTGCATTAGAATTATAGTGCATTTTAATATAAAAAGGTCCAGTGATAGAGGAGACACAGCAGACCAATAATGTTGTTTTTTTTCTTCCATAGAGTATTAATGGGATCTTATATAAATATTGCAGGTACTTTTAGAGCTAATGTATCTGGAGTAGTGACCTTTAATGAGCAAATGTATATTTAATGTTATATTTACTCACTGACATGAGTGTAGTTTAGAAGACGGTGGGGGTCGACCCCCTGACAGACGTCTTCATGAAACCCAGCCTCACAGTGAAGTAGAGTCCGACCTGCGACTGTTAAATACCTCATTTTGTTGCAGTGAAGAAAGGAGAAGAATACATCTGAGCTGTGGGAATGTGAAAAAGACGTTTGCATGTAATCCAAATCTTTATCCACTGTCATCTATGACAACACTGCCACTCACATGGTTATGTGGAAATGTGTGTTTGCAAATTGTGTGTGTGGATAGGATAATACTTAAGACGTGGTAGCCAACTCTGTTCAGGATTTTGCTGGGACACCAAAAGGCTTTTCACACTGTCGGAATGTAAACGCGTCTCTATCTCTGGATGTCTCTGACATGTCTGATGTGTTCCCTTACACATACACTCACAAACTGGGTTTAACTGTGAACTCTATATTTTCTCAATAACCTTATTCTTTGTGTTGAGTTTAAGGAATGCACAAAGGAGTTGTTCAATGTGTTGCCGAGCTGAGTCTAAACAGGAAATGAATCTAGGTTCCTGATAATGCTTTGTATCCATAAAGGTCACAGATATAAGGATGCACACCGTATAATGTCAATTGTCACAGTTTCCATGCCAGCGCTATGGAATTATACTTCACGATTGATAGGCAGTGCCTTGGAGAATAAGGATATATGGGATACAAGAGTGAATGCAAATGCACATTGGTGTTTGGAGAGCGCTGACATGATTGTAATATTTGTATCTGACATGCATCAGAAATAGGATTCTGTGCCTGCCGACACTGATTTCAAACGTGAGGAGGAAGATCATGTCAAGGAGGCGTGTGTCACTCGTCTCTCCTTCAGTTTGCAGCTTGGCAGGCGTCACAATGTTTTGCACATTGAATTTCCTGTGTTTAAATCTGACACGCAGGTTTTGTTTTCGTTTTCCCTTTACCAAACTGAATATGATAATGTCACTTGGGAATTGCTAGATGAAAAGATTTCCATGGTGCCGTCAGCTTTTTTGCTGAGGAGATGAATTGAACAGTAGACGCAGGGTTTGAAACCAATACAGCATGCATTATAATGAAATCATCTTCTTTTTTCTCTTCAGAGAAGCTATGCTTTGAAAATGGAGTTTGCAAACCAAATTGGATTAGAAATGGTGGATATTTTGTTAGGTATCTCTCCAATTTCACAGTGTGTGTTTGCTTGTAGTGTGCGTGAACCTGCTTCAGTACCGTAGGATTCTTCCATGTGTAGCTATCAATATTAATGCCGGTTCAAAGCGTTGGGCTTTCAAACAGACACAGGTTTCTGCTTTATCTTTTAAGTTCTCTGTTTGACCCTGCTGCACCATCAAAAGATCAAATTTCAGATGTTGTTTACGTAAACCAGTTGCAGATGTCCTGTCATCGTCTACTCTTACACCTTGGGTTGAAGATGCTTTTACAATTTCACAACCCTGCTCCAGAAATGACACGTCTTGGGGAGCAAATATCATATTTTGCTCAGTTAGTTGCTCAGATCAGGTATTTCAGGCAGCTGTGACTTGATGCAGGCTTTCACTGCCTTTTTGAACAATTTGTGTTTGACTGAACAGGTACGCGCGCACACACACACACACACTTAGCTTTATAGCGCATTCACTTGAGATGCATAACAGTGATTTACAGCTCAAGTGTGGACGTTGAGCAAAGTAAAAGTGCAGGGAAAATTTTTTTAAAAATCTATAAAATCCTGTCATTGGGATTAGATCTCAAAAAACACATCAATATAACAACCAAAGCCAAATCCCACTGTGAATATCTCAGGGTTTGTTCCATCACCATGCTGCAGAATCAACACGTGAAGTGTATAAATATAAATATAAATGTGATTCTTATCAAATTATTTCTTTTTTCAATTGCAGCTTTGAAAAAGGGACGATTCTGGATCACTCCAGATCCCTACCACAACGATGACCACATCCAGATTGGACGGGAAGTAAAGATATCCTGTCAGGTACGGTAACAGAAAACACCGGGAGACTAAGCACACATGGTTATGCGTATAATACTGAGCTAATGTTAGTGAGTGTAATAAAAATAAAGCCTTTTAATGTCACAGGTGGAGGCAACACCTCCAGAGGAGCTGACATTTAGCTGGCTGAAGAATGGCCGTGCCCTGCGGAGCTCAGAGCGTATGGTCATCACCCAGACAGATCCTGACATCTCACCTGGAACCACCAACCTGGACATCATAGACCTGAAATTCACTGATTTCGGCACGTACACCTGTGTGGCTGCTCTGAAGGGAGGAGGCATCCCGGAGATCAGCATCGATGTCAACATCTCATCCACAACTGGTGAGCCTCACACCCCTTTGTGGCATCGACACACCTACACACCTCCCCCCAACAGATCTGACACAAACACATTGATTTCTCACAGCTACGTTAGTCAAACTCCGTTGGCTTCAATTTTTTAACTGTCTCATCAGTCCCATCAGTTTTGTAGATCATTTTAATATATTTATTTCATGATGGTCAAAAAATAAAGCGCTGTAATGTCACAGCGTTACATAATCCTCCATTGCATTGTTAAACCATATATGCTCACAAGCATGTTACATTTCGTGGGTCAAAACTGGCATGAAAATGAGTATTCAGTATCTGACGAGCATGGACAGCTGATGGATACTTATCTAGCGATTATTAATATCTGCAATAATATGTTAATTCAGCATGGAAAATGTTTGGAATCAGAGCAAGTGTTGTTGGGGCTCAAGTTGGATAGAAATGGTGGCAGTCCAATGAAAGTGGATCAGCAGGCAGTATTACGGCGCTTAGAGAGGAAACGTCAGCTTTACCTATGAGGTTTTTTTGTTACATAGGTGGTTTACCTCTTACCAGCATACAACACCAGCTTATCCTGGACACTTAACCTTCCCCAGAGCTAGTTTGTTTGAGATAAGAGATGAACTCATACAAATTCACTTTCTGCTATCAGGTCCGTTCTCAGGAAAGTAGTGTCCCAAATCCTGGACTTCAGTAATAAGAGTGTCTATAGTTTTCAGAGAGTTTTACTAACTTATTTTAATAACAAGTCTTACTGGTCAAAAATGCTTCAAATGCGTAGCTATTTTCAGACAGTGCTTTTGAGGCAACTTTTGTTATGAGTAAATAAACTTCAATACAATACTGCTATATAGAGTTTTTCTTTGGCTGCAATATTTTTCTAATATTTTTGTTTCATCATCTTCTTAAAATATGACACAGTGTGATTGCTGCCAGTAAGCTTGACCTTTCATGTGACCACTCCCAGCGTAGCTAGATTGGGAAATCTTAAGTTGTCTCAATGAGTTGATTACCATCTCTGTACGAACACAGAGCTTACTTGCTGATTTTAGGGTAAGTGAAGTGAAATTAAATATTCTGGATATGTTGGACTTGTGTGATATAGTTGCCAAGTTACAAGAAAAAAAAAAGGATTTCTTTTGAAGGGTGCTTTCACCCGAATTCATGTGTTCCCATATATTTTTACTGCTGTCTGGTGAGGTTATTACATATCCGCCACAATGTGATGCCCTGCCACGGTGGAGATGAATAGAGCATTGCTTATGGTGTTGACAACATGGTGCAATCATCATATTTTTCCTGTCTCAGAGAATGGTTGACAATAAATGCGTATTTGCAGCGAGGTTTGGGGATTTGTTGTATCAAGTTCACAAGTTTCAAGTCATGTGGCGCTTGCATGTTCTCCCCGTGTTATTTCTGGGTATTTCAGCCTCTTCCCACAAATCAAAGACATGCATGAGAGGTCGATTTTCAACTCTTAATTGGTCATAGATGTGAATTATCTCTTTGTTAACCCTAAAATAGACTGGTGCAATGGCTTTACTTCAGCTAAAGCTAAAGGGAAAAATCCATAAGGGTGTGAGCGGTTATGTAGCAAACTATCAATGTCGAGTCACTATGGAATACCCTGGCAGCTTTGAGTCTTCAGTGCCCACGTGACCCTGAACTTGATAGGCTTAAGAAAAATGCATCGATGCTCTCAAAGATGAATATTTTCAAAGAAACTCTTTATCTGCAGATTCTGTGTGTGTGTGTGTGTGTGTGTGTGTGTGTGTGTGTGTGTGTGTGTGTGTGTGTGTGTGTGTGTGTGTTGTGTTTAAGAATGTTTGAATGTCTTATATCTACAGGCTGTTTCTACATCTACACGCTTGCTCCCAGACTGTGTAATAGTCATAAATATGTCTCTTTGACTTCTGTTCCTGCACACATTATTACAGTAGCAACAGCTCTCTATCGCAATAAGTGTTCAATTGAACTTTGTGAATCAAAACTGCCTCCATTGCTCCAGCTAATCAGACACTAAGTGTCCGTTACCCTTCCATCTGTCTGGCTGCTTTCAGGACTGTTCCAATTAACATGCACTCACCAGCCACTTCATCAGTTTCACCTTGCTAGTGCTGGATTAGCCCCCTTTTTGTCTTCAGAACTGTCGTAATTCCTCACAGCATAGATTCAAAAAGTTGGTGGAAGCATTCCCCAGAAATGTGGGTTCATATTAATGGAGCAGCATCACATCTGAGGTTTGTGATGTGATGCTTCATCCTCCTGGAATCAGCCATCAGAAGATCCATCAGAATATGGGTAAAACATTGGGATAAATATTGTCAACAGCCATATTCAGCTAGGCTGTGGCTTTTAAATGATGCCCAGAGAGTACTAAGTAGCCCAGAGTGTGCCAGAAAAATATCCCCCACACCATTACACCACCAGCAGCTGGAATTGTTGATGCTGGCTTCATGTTTTCATGCTTTGTTGTTACTATCAGAATGTCAAAGCGGAAATCGACACTCATCAAACAAGGGAACATTTTTCCAATCTTCTATTGTCCAATTTTGTTAGCCCGTGCGAATTGTAGCCTCAGTTTCCCGTTCCTTTTTTTTGGATCATTCTCTTTAAACCCCAGAGATGGCTTTGTGAGAAAATCCTAGTAGATCAGCAATTTCTTTAATACTCAAACAGCCCGTTTATCACCAACACCCATACTATGTTCAAAGTCGCTTCAGTGACCTTTATTCCCCATTCTGATGCTCAGTTCAAACTTCAGCAGGTCGTCTTGACCACGTCTGCATGCCTGAATGCATTGAGTTGCTGCCATGTGACTGGGTGATTATGCATCCGTGGTAATGTGCACTTGAACAGGTTCAAGTGGCTGGCACTAATAGCCTATTAATAACAACATACCAGTCCACCTTGTCTACCGAGCTGATACAGTTTAGTATGGGTCGTATTGAGTCTGACTCAAAGAAAACCAGTCATGTACTGTGTCCTTCTGATTCTTTGACATTCTATTGTTTGTCAGTTGTTTCAAAAGAAAGTAAAAACTATGTGTAAGCTTTGATAACAGTATTCAGTCTTGAGCACAATAGTCAAAAAAGAAACTGACTCTATTTTCTATCCACTGTTTTAGATTTTAACATCAATCAAAATCCAAAAAGAAAAAAAAAGCTACTGTTTCACGGACAACAGAACAGAGACCGATTTATTAAAAGATTGCTACGAAGCACATTTAGTAAAGCTAACAATACCTTTTGTGCTTTCTTATCCCCTGGAGGTTTTGCAGTAATAGCCGAATGCAGTGGTTAGAGAGAAAAAGCAATTATACATTCATGCATGTGATATCACAGGAATGCTCGTCTTTATCTGTGCTATCTGTGTTGTATATGTGAGGTCAGTGAATGAGCTGCAAAGGTGTGTTGATCAGCAATTAACTCCACTGGGAGAAATCACCCCTTATATCCACACCCCGCAGACACCAAGAGGGAGTTTCCTGGTTGTCCTCGGCTCATCCCAAACTTCCAGATTCCGTTCGAGGGGTGGGGATGTAGAGGGTGGGTGGAGGGGAATCCCATGAGTTGGTGTTGCTGCTGGCATTGTAGATATCTCTTTTTTCTTGCTTTGAATTTCCTGGCATGTGTTCTGTGCTGATAAGTGACTGTTGGGTTGTGCGATGTTTTGATGATCGGGTTGCCAGCAAGCTTTACGTCCCCTTTTTACACACATATGCCTACACGGTGATAGCCACATTTACACCCTCGCGCAGCCTTACCCATTTTCACTGTACTATTTTTCTATCACACACACCTGGCTGCCACTCTCAGCGTGAACATGAAAGCAATGTGTCGACCTTGTGTGCATAATTATTGTTAGATAATCCTTTGATAATCCCTGTGCTATAAAACAGTGGGATCAATCGCATCTGCCAAGATTGTTTCCTCATTATCTTTTAAGTAGCACATTCTCTTCTTTCCGAGTGCCTGGGCGATGCCAGTGCATTAACACAGATCCTTTAATGTGCAAAAAAACTAAATAAATAAATAAGTAGAACACCGCCGTCTGACTGAGGAAATAACCACGGAAATGACTGGCTCTTTTGTGATCATATGAAATGAAAGCTTTCCTTAAGGCTTAGATTTGATTGCTTCTTAAGCTTTCATTGTTCCGGTCGAATGTGTGGGTATGAAATAGTATGAAAGAGTTGCGCTGTAGTAGCTGTTCCTGTCACAGGAAATAACATACTGAATTTTGTTTCTGCCGGTTAAAATTCCTGCTGCTTTACCTGGATGTGACTGGGCTGTTTGCTAAAGGATGCCGTGTTTCTTTCAGCGAGATTGATGCCACAAATCAGAGAAATGTCTCAGCTGAGCGCCATTGTATAGCTGCCGTGTACTAAAGCGCCTTGTGCCTCTGCCTCGCCTTGCGCCTGCAGCCTGTTGTGGGGTGAATAAGCCCTTTTTCTGTGCCTCTGCCTGTTTTCCTGAAGGGAGAAAGCCTGAGCTGCAATTAGAAGTCTTAATAAAAGTGTTTAGAGGAGATTACCACAGGTTTGCCAAGGTTTCGTACAGGGGAAGTGATTGGAAAGCATTTGAGCTTTAAAGTATCTCTTCTCTGAACAATGTCACACTTGCTGGCTGTTCCAACACTGCCTCTAGTTCCAGATTCGAAACCAGCGCTTAGCCAGAGACCACTCCACAGGATGCATTGATTAAAGTGAAAACTATTATTTTTCCATTCTTTCAACCTTCGACGAGCACAAATTTCTCGATTTTCTCCCTTTTTGCAAAACGGCAGTAATAAGCAGTTTACCGTCTTCACACACTCGTTAAATAAGCAGCTTCTTTCCTCGCCGGAGCTGCCGGAGATTGCGGTGCTAATGCTTATTTATGAGTGTCTGAAAACGAGGACACAGACTTCCCCTTTGGATACTGTCAAGATTAAGAACCACGGGATAAGTGAACAGCTGAAAAGAGTTACGAGCATTAGTGTAAAACATGCCATAAACTTCTAACAGGAACAAGCAAATGAATCCTTTCATTAACTTGTGTGTAAAATGTGTGTTTATGTCTTGCTGGATTATGTTAGATGACGTGATTACTGTCATTCTGAAATGTTATTTGGACTCAGACCGGAAATACCTGTGGGACATTTAAGAGATAAAATTTTAATAGCGTGCCGAGTAATTACAGATTTATTTCTGACATTTAAAGCTAATTTTGATCACAGATAGCCACTTAGCTAATCGCTAAAAAGCAGAATTGTAATTATCAAAATAGTGGAACCTAAATTACATTTGGATCTTTTAAACAGTTGTGCTTCCTTGACTCCCATTTGATACTTTTTTTTATTCAACAAATCACCGTCATGATTGATCACAAACGAAGTATCATGACTGAAAGTCACCCCTTTTGCGCGGGTGATAAATCCGCCTTTGATGAGTCCCTCAATTAGCAACCTGCTCACACCTGAAATCCTGGCACCACCCAGTGTCTCTGTCAATCTTAAGAATTACTGCAGTTAATTAATTAAGCAAATCAATTTCAAGTGCTCAGTTGATTAAGAAATGAGTTGGTTTAATAAACACAGTGTTCAAGCCTTTTTCTACAACAAAATTTGAGTCATCAGACGCGCAGGGGGGGCCCGCCGCTCTCTGTGTGTACTCCTTTTATGCACAATGTCGTCTTTTTGACTCTGATTTGTCATGATCTGCCATCATCTAAAGGACTGTGCCACATGTGATTCTAATAGGGACAACATGACTGCTGGCTGTTGACCACTCTGATGTGCTTGTTTTAGCAGCAAATTCCCTGACCCTTATAAAGAGAAACCTGGTCTGCATCCTGACTCAACTACAGGGTGAAAAAGTTCAAACTGCTCTTTCACAAATATTTGTCAGACTGCATGGCGTGATTTTACACATCTGTGGCAATGGAACTGAAAACCCATGAATTCAAAACTTAACAGGTATTGTCCAATACATGTTTTCACGTAGTGTACCACCTCGGTAACGATGGCAATATTACTACTTTTTCTACAATATCAGCCATATGAGCAGAGTTATCAGCTGTAATTTGCTGTCTCTTTAACTACTGTAAACGGTTTTTAGGTGGTTGAAAACACTCAAGGTTACTGGCCAATAATCTGTGTAGAAAAGTGGCAAAATGTTTAGTCTTGTGCTAGGCTTTTGGTAGCAGGTTTAAGTGTAGTTGCTGGAGCATTAAGCTCCCTATTTAACAAAGAACCTGAGAGAGCTGCTAACATTGGTTTGACCTCTCACTTCATCCTGTAACAGCTCATTGGCAGTTGAGAAATACTACACAGTGAATGTTCTTGTCAATAACAGGACTTTCTAACTCCATAAGCTTAATGCATGAAATGAATTATGCGTGTGATTGCTTAGCTACTACTGGTAATCTAGTGAGCCATACGAGCTAGCACTTGCACTTTGGTTTGAAAAGCTTTATGGCACACATAATTCAACCTTCGTATCACTTATAACCAGAAAGGTTGTTTACACAAGAGTAAAAATAAATAAATAACCATCCCCAGCACTGATAGGCCACAGTAAGCCACCCAGTCGCTTTCTTTTTTTTTCCTTCCACCAAATCAGGTTGGCTTTGCTTAAAAGAACAGATGATACTGTGCTCTGGCCATCAGATTGTAATGCAGCATACTACAAAATAAAGCATACAGATAGTGATGAGTTGTCATAAACTTAACTGATAGTGCCTTCATTTCACAGGTCTCTGCTTTGCTTGACTCCACATGTGTCTGTTTGGAGCAAAGCACAGCAAAAGAGGTACACACTGTGAAACACAGGTCAGAGGAGAGCAACAAAACAGGCTATTAACATATATTTAAATTATTTTTAAAAATTATTTGAACAATTCAGCGTGAAAAGTCACTTTATAATTATGTTATAAACACTGTGAGGGGTAGTAGCTTCAAAGGGAGGGTTCATATGACCACCTACAGCAGAGCTTTCAAGGATTCAAGGAGCTTTATTTGTCATTCGCATCACATGTTAACATGAGGTGGAACGAAATTGAACAGTACATTCATTTTCTGCTGAGTTGACCATTTATTTACATCCCTAGAGAGCAGTTAGTTATTTGGTTGTATTTTTTCATTAAAGATCTAAATTGCATATATCATTTTAATGCAGATCCCAGCTCCATCACCTTCAGTATGCTGAGGCAATGTCACGTGACAGATAGAAATCTTTCCAACTGAGCAAATGGCCTGAATAACAAGTTTGTCTTTGGTCTTGTAGAGCATTCACATCTAAAATCGAAAATTCATTAATTCAAGGTTTGAAAATGAAATTATAAACTGCACACAGGAACCAATCCCCAAAACTGGATGAACGACCCAATAGACTAACAGTGAGCGATGAACTGCGATGAAGGGGCTTACCAGCTGTCCCACAGCTGGGACACTGTCCTGAGAAATCCACCATATGACAACAATAGATGCCACTTCTACAATGGCGCTGGGCGCAATATGTCAGCACAGCACCTGTGATGTTCCTGTGGTAGATTACCGGTGCCCAAAGTGTCAGCGCAAATAAAAACTTCAGTTTGTTAATAAACACGCTTATGTGGATGTTTGGAGACGTTGGATAGCAGGGGTGTATCCATAGCTCAGATTGTTTTCAGAGTACAACATATTTGAATAAGATGAGATAACTTGCTGCATTTGTGCTCAGTGTACCTGCCTATAGCCTCCACCGCAACACCTGCAGTCATGCTTTATGGAGGTGACCATCTGGGAAATCACCTCCCCGTGCAGCTGGGAAAATCTGAGAAACATGAATAAGAAACACTCTCCCTCCCTCATTAACTACTGTGAAGGCCCCTTGAGCAATTTACATAAACTGTGGGCCATCCATGGGAGTTGTTCCCTGCTTAGCAGTAGAAAAGTGGTTGCATGCATTTGTTTTTAGACTGGACATTTCTTT
Organism: Aulonocara stuartgranti; assembly: GCF_965226115.1. NCBI lineage: Eukaryota > Metazoa > Chordata > Actinopteri > Cichliformes > Cichlidae > Aulonocara > Aulonocara stuartgranti. Next base: position 5,324,943 of record NC_138951.1, on the reverse strand, counting down.
TATTCTGTTTTGTTGGTTAAACAAAAAAAAAGAAGGCACTGGTATAAAATCTGCTGTGCTACAGTCTGATCCATGTGAAGAGTTTTTGAGATTGATTGTAGGTTATGAAATCTCAGGGGAATGTCACAGAGCTCAAAACACACACACACACAAACGCGCACACATTGTTATGTCAGTCTTGTCACTGCTGTGTCACAGCAGTCTGTGGGTGCACTCTTCCAAATTTAACACATCTGTGTATATTTATTGCACTTCAGCGACTCAGGGTGTAGATACAGCCTCCCCCAAAACAGACACACAGAAACACACAGATTCAAAAACATGTCCACAGTGCACCTATGGGACTCTTCACTCTGTCCCCAGAGCATCAGGACTCTGAGGAACAGAGTCCTGTCACATTGTGACCAACTCATTGGCCTCAAGCTGTCTGAGCACACAGTCTCATGCATGCATGCATACACACACACACACACACACACACACACACACACACTGCAGGACCTGGTTTAGTCGAGAGCACTATGTTGCCATGGTGATGAGGAGTGATGTCATAGCACTTACCCGAAAAAAGGGGGCAGTGGGAATGTTTATTCTCTAAAACATCACTCTGGATCCTGTCGCTGTAAGAAAATTCAAAGTGCCAGTTATTTCTACCTTTTTGCAGTTAGCTCATGTTGTTCTGCGTCTGCTGCAGTGCTGATGGATCATAATTAAAAGCTACATTTGAAGGATCGTTTCAGCGCAGTGCTGAGGCCAGACTAGAAGGTCCTATCTTGATTTAACCCATAAACCTACAGATACATACGCACAGTGTTTTTGCTCAGTAGCAAAGAGAAGAAGCATCGCATCTCATTGAGGAACTGAGGCAGGATCACAGCATGGTGTCACCCGTGGGTGAGGAGAGAAGCAGTGAGCGATACGTGCACATGTGCACGTGCAGAGACATTAACCGCGCGGACGCACGCGCGCTGCAAAGACGTACGCACACAGCGGGCATGCCTTGCAGGCATCACTGGCATTTGGATGGCTCTGGCACAATGAGAGCACAGTGAAAACCAGTAGCAGGCTCCCTTCCACACTGAGCATCGCAGTGGTCAGACTCAAACACTGAGGCAGGGTGTTCACTTGGAAAAAAGAGAGCAAGAGGAAGAGTAATGTACAGAGTAAGCAAGAGAGAAGGATGTGCGAGTTTCTGAGTGCGTGTATGCCTGTCTGTTTTTTTTTTTTCATTGTGGTGTGAGGAGAGACAATGGCAGCTGATAGCCAGTATTTGTGTTGCCAAACCCAACAGGTAGACAAACTGTAATTGCCTGCCTAATCTAGGCAGTGGAGAGGCCAGGTGTAATGATGGCAACTCGGTGAATAAACCTCTCCTCCACACTCTAATGGATGCTTGCTGCTCCTCTCCTGTCCTTTCAAACTCACTACTTCATTGTTTTAACCCAAGGAAATGCTCTGAATAGCAAAGTGGATTTAAACCTTTGCTGTTAAAATTGAGACATTGTGTGAATAAAAAAAATCAGCAAATGTGCAAGGATGAAATGAGGGTCCGCCACCACTGGCTCTGTGGAGGGCCTTTTTTTTTCTGTAGTGCCAAACACAATGCCAGTATTTTATCTATGAATGACCAGACTTCATTATTTCATGCAAATCACACCATCATGTTTTTTTGGTATTCACTGGCTCATGATCTGGTTTATGTGCGGAGTTAGGTAATAGCTTTTCATTTCTTGTATTACAGTAATCAAAACCTGTTATCCAGATACTGTAGTAATAGATGTTATTGGAATGACAGAAAATGAAAGTACTGTGATGTTATCATAGAGAATTATCATCCAACTCTACAGAATGTTAGTATTTTTTAGTATTTTTCAGCTCATTGTTTTGATTCTGTAGCCCATTTATTTCTCCGTGCCTCATGGAAGTGGGCACGCATTTGCTAGCATGTTTATCACATTACTCCAAACATTGACTAGACTAGATTAGACTAAATATTGTTTAGTTCCAGTTTTTAAATCAATTAATAATTGCAGCTTTGTTCTCATTCTTAAAAGAAAAAAAATCCACGAATAAGATTGTCTGACAGCATGCCCTGTTTACAGCATTTATTCAATTCTTGGTCATAATTGCCGAGCTATCAACAATGAGCTAATTTTAGAGTGCCACAGAGTCTTTAAAAGGCACAACCTAATACTTGAGGATCGTGAGATTGCCTTGTTTCTGACAGTGTGATAATTTATCCAAGACTCTGGGGGGAGGACAAAAGGAATCTGACCTGGAGCTGGAGCAGTGAAACGTCTGCAGGATTCTCACCTCTTACCCACACAAAAAATGGGGTTCAAAGAAATATAGCTGGACTCTGTTTCGTTTTCGTGAGATTGCTGGTGATTTCATCACTGTGAAACTCCAATGTGGCTTGACTCCATTCCAGCTGCAGCATTGTTTGGGCAGAATGACAGTGATTCGAAAATCATCAGGGAAGCACGACACGGTTTCATCATTGCTGAGAAGATTTTCACTCCTCAAATTGCTGGCTGTAAACTATTTTTCGGAACAGTGCTACAAAACAGAGCTGGAGTCTGTTGATGATTTGGACTCGCATATGAACACACTTATACACATACACAGCACTCTAGGAGCCGGCGCAATTTGCCAGGTTTACTAATTAAACAAATTTACTTGGCCAGCATGCTTGGTGAGGAACCAGACTATTTGATCCAACCTGCTAGATTTCCTGCCTTCCACACTTAGAAAAGACAGATGCACACATAAACACACTCAAGGATATCTGCAAATCTTCTTCTTCCTCTTTTTTATTATTAATTGTTTGCACTCACCCAGACTCTAAAATACCTGTTGTAAAAAAGGCAGGTATCTATTTATTGGGTCATATTTTTGTTACATGGCCAGGCTCAGTGCTGCATCACCTTTGGGAGGGTTCTCTTGTAAATGCTCTAAATTATGGGGTGCTAGATTGAGACTGAGTGGTTGCACGACTAGGATAGGAGGAGGGTAGGGAAGTAAAAAGCTGTGACGATTGATTGCGATGATGCAACTATGAATGTTAAAGTGATTTTAGCTGTGGAAAACGTCTCAGAAAAATAGTTTTGTGATGGGAAAGTGAGGAGATGATGAAAATGTGACAGTGAAAGTAACAATGCTGTTTGGCTGTTGATTGTAATGCCAGTGCTGCTACTGCTGAGAGTGTATTAGAAGTGTAAGGATAGCTCATATGAAGATCAAGACTTTGTAGTTACAAGGAAATCTCTTCTCTCGGTTTTGTGATTTACAATGACCCACAATCATGTATAAACACAAGCTTGGAATCAATCTAACTCCTGGCATCAAAGGCAACAGGAGTGCTTTACAAACTGTTGAACTGCTGGTTTGCTTTTTTTTTATATACATATATATATATAAATATCATGTCTTACTTTTCTCCTCTGCATGTTTATTTTGTAACTGTTTTATTCAATCCAGTTGAACATCGGTTGCTGCGCTGATTGTGAACTATGTCTTAGATTTCACTGGACTAATCCCTTGTGAGGCCTAATCTGCCTGATCTTCATGCATTCAGAGTGGATGTGCAAACAGAACTCTTACTCTGTAGTTTACTGCATGGTCTACATTCCTTAGTCTTTTTAGTACCTGGACTTGTTTAGCTAATAAAGGCTGTCATTAACTATTTAGAATTTGCTTGTCCGCTCATTGCATTGTTCATCCTTTGCCATTGCTTGATAGCATTAAACCTTCTCACTGCTGTCCTTCGTGGTGGTTTTGCGTAGAGTACATGTTCAGACTGTCTAGTCCCAGCCGTTAGACATTACTGTTGCTAATATCCGCATGGTGCTTCCATAAAAGCTGTGTATGTTGCTGAGATGCCGCTTCATTGCCATCGCAACTTTGGATGCTCATTCGCTTCCCCCTCCATACCTTTTTCGCCACAACTTTCCCCAAGTTGACTATTTCCTCTTACCCCGCCTGCTGACTTTCTAGAGCCCCATATCAGTCCCTCCTTTGTTTTTCTCTTTCTTAGTTCCCCCCAACCTGACAGTCCCACGGGGCAAGTCTCCCCTGGTGGCCCGCGAGGGTGACACAGTGGAGCTGGAGTGCCTTGTTTCAGGGAAGCCCAAGCCGATCATCCTGTGGTCGCGAGCGGATAAGGAAGCGCCCATGCCAGACGGCAGCATGCAGATGGAGAGCTACGACGGCGTGCTGCGTATTGTTAATGTGTCCAGGGAGATGACGGGCTCGTACCGCTGCCAGACCAGCCAGTATAATGGGTTCAACGTGAAGCCCCGGGAGGCCATAGTGGAGCTGATTGTACAATGTGAGTTGACAGACTGTGGGTATTTTCTATATGTGTCTAAATTTGTGGGGAAATGCATTTTTGTGGTATAACTTGTAGCAGTGAAATAATGTGTTTGTACATGTGGTGCACCATTTGTTACTGTGATGTATTTTCTTTTGTATACCGTGTAATTATTCTAGTCCAGTGTGACCAGAATTGAACATTCACCCATTTCTTTTCATTTGCACCCATCCAATTTCTTTCTGAAGGCTGTAAAATTAGTCTAGTCCCCTGGTACCCTCCGTCAGGTCTAAGAGGAAACTGCTCTGACTCCGCCTCCCACACTGAGGACTTTATCTGCTGAGTGCGAGCTGAGCAGAACTAATATTTACTGAGACACAAAGCTCTTGATGCTGATGCCCCCATTTGAAAGGGCCTGGATGTGTGTTTGTGTGATGACCTGAAGACTGTGTGCCACCACCATTCATTGACACTCCTTTACCCTCCTTTAACACATGACATTCAGCATTAGCTTAAGAGCTAATTAGTGACCGGCTAATTTGTTCCCACTGGTATTCATTTCGTCTTCATTTATGGACATCCAAATCGAATATTTTGGATGAGCACCAGGAATTGAAAGAAGTGTCACTCACTGAAGATTCGGGGAGGTTTTTCTCCACCAAAGAAAGAGGGGAAGATGGATAAGAAGGAAATGAAAGCCATCCATGCTGGGTGCTTACCAGTCGCTGGCAAGTTATCATAGGAAATGGATAAACTCTCATGGCTTCCATTGTTTTCTCCATGGCCCACTTAGTTAATCCATACATTCTTCTGTTTCAAATAATGCATTCACTCCTTTACCTAAAAGGAACCTAAGCAGCAACACAGCTGTTTTAAAGCACATTGTGAAATATATTACACTGAATTTGGTGCATATATCAAGTATTGTCAACACTGGACCTGCCAAAGAGAAAACTACAGAAGTTTACCCAAGCAACTACTGATATTTTGCTTGAAGAGGAAGTTCAGCTGCTGTTTTCTTAGCGCCACACTTTACCCTCAGTTATTTAAGAGTTTTATTGTACTTTTTCTGTAGCGTTCACATTTCAGCTTAGCTGTTACAGCCTTGTCTGTATTAAGAGAGTTAATGAAGTTTTGATGCGCTTTGAAGAAGACTGTCTTAAATTTGGGGCTGAATTGATTATGCAGCAATGACAGCTCGTATCAAAGGTTAGTGGCTTTCCCACAAACCCAAGTCTGACACCGAAAAGTAAACAACGGATTTAAACTCTGAGATGCTTTTTATTAATTAGCAGCATTCACTGGATCTGCTGTCTCACGCAAGGGCAGTGTTTTGGAACCAAATAAATAGTTGAATCCAAAATTCAACAAGCAAAGCCAGGTATTTTATTTATTTGTTATTCATTTATTAATAGTTCAAAAATGGATAATGCAGCTTTTCCCTCTCACCAGAAATCAGCTTATGGCAAATAAGCTGAAGCTTTCTGGTCAACATGACAGAATTAATTCTTTCTGCTTTTGCTTCATATTCAAATGTTACAACTTCATCCGCAAATCAGTAACTACTTAAAAGCTCTGACACATTTAAATTTGATCTGTTTAAATTGGGTTAGTCTTTTTGCCAATAATACTTTTAAATAGTATGCATGAAATTAAGCAAAATACATGTCACTGTAAAAGATGCAGTATCTAACACATAACCTAAAACATACAGTCTGCTGGCTGTACCTGGGCCACATTCTTTAACACTGTGGGTTATTAAAGTAAATAAGATGCCGCTGTCATGACCAGAGTTTATCAACAAAATCAAGACAAAGGTGTATTTTACCACTGTAATGAAAAAAAATTACAAATATCTAAATCCTTGTTTGTAATAATAATAAAAATGCCAAAACTGTTACAGTGCAATCATAAAGCTATCTCATAAGTAAAACAATTAATATACACGCGACAGGCAATGTGTGGCCCAAGAAATCACATAGAAGTTTTTTTGAATGCAGCACTTGCTTTATGACCAATTTCACCTGGCTACAGTCAGCAACCTCCAGGAACACTCACTAACCACATATACACATGTATGACTAGTTGATGAGCTGTCTGGGATGACCGATGATCTCAAGGCAAGACCCAGGGTTCTAGAGTAGGCCCCAGTTAAGTCCAATATGATAAAGATGTTAAAAAATACATTAAAAGCTTTGCCAATATTTTTAACATAACAAGCGGAAGTTCTATAACCTCTGAATGACCCCATCTCAGAGTCGAGGTCAGTATCACACATGCTTTCAGGCAGTATTTCTCACCTCTGACATCCAACCATGAAAGGTCATCTCTTATCACAAGCTGCTGCTGCTTTCTCCCCTCTGTATGTGCAACTGTGGCAGAAGGGTCACTTGCAGAGAGTGACTGTTGTTAGGGACACTCAGATGGAGAAGACATGCCTCAAGAGGCAAGGAGGGGGAAACCGAGACTCCGAGACCTCAGCTTAAAGACACGCATGCCTTTAAATCTACTCCTTCTCAAACATGGATTTGCCTTGGCATGGAGTTGCGTCATCGACACACGCAGTATAAGACTCGCAGTGAAGCGCATCAATTCACTCCAGATAATTCTATCTGTTCCTTTCAACACAATTTATTCTGAGAATGCAATTATCTCTCATTATCTAGTATTATTTTAATAAAGTACCTCTCTGATGCTACAGTTCTTGATGTCATACAACACTTTCATCTGTTCTCCATCTTCAAAGGAGAACACATAATGAAGAGACTTATTAGGGCTTCGGTATTGATAAATCAATCTGCCATGTTCCTGCTTCAGAGCTAGTTCTGTTTGTCAGTCTTTTTACTTATTAATAGTTGGCATCAAAGCCTAAGTTTCAAAAGCACAAACAATCTGCATTTGAACTGTTGGATTGCTTTGACACACTTTGAGCATATTGGGGAAACGCGTCCACCCTGTGTACACCTCAGTGCACGCTGTGGATTGCATTTGCCAAATACATGGACCTTTGATCGTCTTTCTCCACTTAAGAATTTACTTTATTAACACGGTCTGGCCCGGCTTTTGTTGTTTCCTCCATACGCCTGTCGGTATGCCCCCTCCCTTCTTTCACTTGGCCTGTCTCATGGTGTGTAAGCACAAGCCAATCCCTCTGAGATGCTTTTCTCGCCTGCATTTCCAGGTCCCAGCGTGAGCCACCCGCCTTTGGTGGTGAGCCATGTGCAAAGCCGCGTTTAGTAACTTGATCAAGGGACCGAGGTACAGTCCTCTGAAGCAAAGAGCATTAGAGGCGTGAAGAAATGACTCTGGCAAGTCAACAGCTTTGATATGTAAAAACCTGCATCTGTTGGCTGGCAGAGGCGACGCCAGGAGGAGAGGTAGAGGGAATGGAAGACGTTTGCCTTTAGAGTCGACGCTCTAATAGAATTGCAAACGCCAAATCCCAAGCTGTGACACCCTAATGTTCTTAGTCAAACTGACTTGGCATGGTCCAGGGACTTGAGAGAGAGGAAGTGAAGAAGCAAAAAGAAATGGAAAACGAAGAGGTATAGAGTGGTCTTCTGTCCTAGATACCACTGTCTGTCAGAGTGAGTTATCAAGTTCTACTTCGGCCCAGATGCACAGGAATCTTTTATCCAGGCTTCCCTTCTGTTGCTCCTTGCGTTGCCCATGACACCTGCCTGATGCAACCGTGCAGAAGTCCCCTTGAGCAAGCACCTGACTATCTGACACACATCAAAAAGACACAGTGGGATAAAGAAGTTACAGCCTGGGCAAAAGTAATGAGCAGAATTACACGATTATTGTTTTTAATTAATTTTCCTTTCTGCATCAAGAAGGGCTGCAATGCCGGCCCCTGAGGCCCACTCTAATGTGAATCATTTTAGAGCGACTCACATTAGCCTAACGCCAACTTAACACCAGCAGATTAATCTTTTACATTACAGCAGTGCTCACACCACGCATTTGGGGATGAAATTTTAATAACCCTTTTTGTGGAACAATATTGAATTGATCAGGCGCATCGAATCCGCACCAGAAAAGGTCAGTGAATATGTAGGTTGTAAACAGAAGCCTGTGCACGGCTTTGACAGAATAATTTATAACTTGGTTACTGAGTGAGCTAAACCTATTAGTGGATCACCAGGCCACTCGTCACGCTAAAAAATCTACATTGATTATCATTAATTGTATATTTAGGTTCATAAATTATCCCTATGTTTTAATAACAATATGCTAATGCAGATGGTGCGCAAGTTCATTTTTTGATTGCAGCGGCTGTAGCATGAGGGAAGTAAGGCGTACTGATGCAGAGAAGCGTCCCCTACATTATTCAACACAGAGGCTCATTATAAATCAGGGTTATCATTTTATATTCCATATATATCTGTTTGACTTCCTAATGAATGCTTTTTTGCTCCATCAAGACTTCATATTGAAGCATGCTATGCTACAAAGGTTATTCTCCCACAAGAACGCTTTTCGTTGCATCTGAGCCCAAGGCTTTTGTTTTGCTTTTATACGCCCACGTACAGCTGCTGAAGTTGTATAAAATGTCACATTTTTCTGAATTGAACGCTGGTATGTCACATGTAAGTTCAAACAATAAATGTAGGGAGGTATCTACTCCACTACTGTAAGTAAATATTCTGCTTTTAACATCGCAAACATCTATATCAATGAAGGATAACAATACATTTTAACCTTTCTGGAAACTGGCTCCTTACAAAAAATGGTGTTTGAACAGATTCAGCAACTTTTTTTTCCACATTTTCAGTGTTGAAATCTTTTCAACACATTGCCTTTCTAATCTCTCAGATACTGTTATTTAAATCACTGCCTATGGAGATCAAATATGATGTGTTATATGAAAGCAAAGACTTAATCTAATGACCTAAAACTAATCCAATGTATAAGGCATTTGTTTTTTACCCATTTTTTCCCCTGCACTGGTTAAAAAAAAAAAAAAAAAACTATATCATATAACTATATCATCATGGCATAATTCCAGTATGCCCTTGATCTTCAAACATGTTAGCTTTCACTAGAATAGCATGTTTACTAGTCATTATCTTCTCCCCGTGGCTACGGTCCCAGTCACACAGGCCCAGAAGTCAATCAGCAACCACCTGATAACGACAAGTCGCAAGGGGGAAATTACCCAACTGGTTGGCAAGTGTTTGCTGAATGTTAATAGAAGTTGCTGTGAAATTAATTACTGAAGCCCCTGCATGGCTGAGCTTTAGCAGTCAGGCCTAGTGACGTCATAGTAAGGAAAAATGTGTACATATTAGAGTTGACTAGCAGTTGCCAGGTAAAATTGCTGCACGAAAAACCTCCTTGCAAATGCTTTGGACACCAGCAAATTACCGTTTGTGACTCGTGATAGGTACCTATTTAAAATAGGACAGAGCCGTAGGCGCACAGTCAGTTAAAAAGGGTTTTACTTTCAATACAAAATAAAAGTAACAGTATAACAGCAGCACCTAAAAACAATTAAAAACTTTACTTTAATAAAAACGATAAAACTGTATGATTGTAGGATAAGCGCTGCGGGGAACCGTTTAAGAACAAATCGAGGTTAAAAAGGGACGGCAACTCACACATAACCCCAAATGGGAAAGACACTATAGAAAAAGGCAAATTTTCAGTGCCGTCTTCACTCAGGCCCACCGCTGTGCATGCAAAAGCGGCGAGACAAAAAAAGGATTTGCTTTCCACGCAGCGCCTTCACCGTCTGCGACAATAATATATATATATATATATATATATATATATATATATATATATATATATATATATATATATATATATATTAAAAGGGTTAAAACACTAAAAGAATCAATATCTGTGGTGCCTACTGATACAGAAAAATAAAACAAGAAACAAACATGATCGACAGCCGCAGCAGTCAGTCTGTCGAATTACACCAGGTTAAAACAGTTTAAAATTCAGTGACGTGTCGGGTCCTTTGCCCGCAGCCAGAAATCCACTTGGCAAAGCAGCAGCTCGGTACTCTGTCCACAAGTTTGCGTCACACCCTAATAAATGTGGGTCAGTGGTGGTGAAGTCCACTACTCTCACAGGAACGCAATGTTTCCCACCATTCTAACAGAAGTTTAGTGGGACCCGCATCAGGCTTTTATAGAAAGGAATTAAAAACACCAACTTGCCCAGCTTGGACCAAGCACTCACAGCTTCAGGTTCGCTAGAGGATAGCTAATTGCCCACACCTGATCTTATGAAGGGGCAAAGACCAGCTCTGCCCTTGAGGGGCGGTTCCCAGACTCAGGTCTCACCTGTCACATTCAGTTGCTAATGGTTTGCATTTGCAGTGAATGTGCAGCACAAACTGGAAATTGAGAATGTTCTCCTTTAAATTACAAGTTGTGCTTATCAATCATTCTCCGTTTCCAGTTTGCATTCCACTTTATTAAGTCTTACTGCCAACCAGCTGGAAGTTAGCAAGTGTTTACGGGTATTTCTATCTGCATGTTGCATGCAAAAAATTTTTAACCAAGGCATCACAAGGAATCTTTTAGGGTAACACCTCTTTGGGACTGATTTCACCTAGCCAGCAACCCCCAACAATGACTCACCAATTCGATAATACATATTTATCCCTGGTGACCAAATATTGCCAGAACGCTGCCAGCTGGTATCTAGTCCTGTGTGACTGGGGCCTAACATATCAGTAATATCTGAGCAGTTAGCGCTTGCGATGTCACATAATCCTCTTCTGGTTTGTCTAGTTTGTCTATGCTTAAATTGCAATAAATTTAGATGTGCTATTAAGACCTATATTAGTAGCATAATGAGAGAACAACAGTGGTGTGTGTGTGTGTGTGTGTGTGTGTGTGTTAACCCAAGTAAACACAAAATGCAGTTTCAAAATTGTGACAACTGGCAACGAATCTTTTACAGCACTGTGGAGAAATTTTGGCCCACTTATCCATGCAGAATTGCTGTAATTCAGCCGCATCAGAGGGTTTTAGAGCATGAACTGCCTTTTTAGGGTCATGCCACAGCATCTCAATCAGATTCAGGTCAGGACTTTGAATAGGCCACTCCAAAGTCTTCATTTTGTTTTTCGTAAGCCATTCAGAGGTGGTCTTCCTGTTGTGTTTTGGATCCTTGTCCTGGTACAGAACCCGAGTGTGCTTCAGCTTGAGGTCACAGACAGATGGCCGAACATTCTCCTTCAAGATGTTTTGGTAGGCGCCAAAATTCATGGCTCCATTTACCACGGCAAGTCTTCCAGGTCCCGAGACAGCTAAACAGACCCAGACCATCACATTACCACCACCATATTTTACTGCTGGTATGATGTTCCTTTTCCAGGTGTAACAGCACTCAAACCTTCCAGAAAGTTCAGCTTTTGTCTCCTCAGTCCACAGAATATTTTCCTAAAGGTTTCTGGGATCATCAAGATGTTTTTTTGGCAAATGTGAGACATTTTTGGTCAGCAGTGTTTTTCTCCTTCAATTCTTCTCTTGCTCAGTCTCTTTCTTATTGTTGAATCATGAACTCTGGCCTTAACGGAGACATGTGAAGCCGGCAGTGCTTTAATGTTGTTCTGGGTTCTTTCGTGACCTCCTGGATGAGTTGTTGATGTGCTCTTGGAGTAATTTTGGTAGGCTGGTCACTCCTGGGAAGTTTCACCACTATTCGAAGTTTTTCTCAATTTGTGGATAATGGCTCTCGCTGTGGTTCACTGGAGTTCCAAAGTCTTAGAAATGCTTTGTAACCTTTTCCAGACTGATGGCTGTCAGTGACTTTGTTTCTCAGGTGATCCTTTAGGTCATAGCACGATGTGTTGCTTTTTGAGCTCTTTTCGCCTGCTTCACTTTGTCAGACAGGTTCTATTTGAGTAATTTCTTTATTCAACAGGTCTGCCAGTAATCAAGCCTGAGCATGTTTAGTGAAACTGAATTCAGCTTTTCATAAAATGTGGTTACAGTTACTTCATGTTTTAACAACAGGGGCAATTACTTTTTCACAAAGGGCGAGGTAAGTCTGGATAACATTTAACCTTTAATCGAAGAAATCAGCATTTAAAAACTGCATTTTGAATTTACTTGGGTTATCTTTGTCTAATATCTAAAACTTGTGTGGTGATCTGAAACATGGTGTGTTTGTATGACAAATATGAAAAACTAGGAAATCAAGTAAAGGGGCAGACACTTTTTTACACCACGCTATATGTACCTCAGTAGCAGAGAGGGCACTCTGCATTTTAACATTTTTCCCTATTTTTGATCTCGCATAATGTAGATTTCCACAACTTTTTTTCACTGACTTTGGTCAACCTATCAAGACTGAGAAGCAACAGCTCCTTTTTTATTGGGGGTAAAATCATGAAACGTTGAGTTTTGGTGATGGTCTTAACTATTTTTACATTGAACACCCGAGAATTAGATGTTAGTATGCAGATACAAATCAGATAATACCAACATAACTGTGGTTTTATCTCAGGTTAATAGTGCAGTGAAAATTAACACTATACACCATTCACTTTAGCAACCAAGTCAATATCTTTTTACCTTTCCTGTACTGAAAACCATTTTTTTATTTGTTTGTGCTGGTCATTCATTATTGGAGAATCCATAATGTTTTTAATATCTACTTTTTGGGGGGAGGAACTTAGACTAATAATGTCACAGATTTTGTCTGGGGCATTCCTTATGCTGCCTTTTTTTGTTTTCTTTGAAGTACATTTTTAAAACTCACGTTGCCTCATTTAATTAAAATTTTGAATGAAAGATTTGTAATTGTATCATTGTATGGGTACTTTAACTTTATGTAAAATGGCTGCCCTGAGGAATTACTGTCAGACAAGAAAATAGATGAAAGAAAAATAGGGACCAAATAAACGTCTGACACTTCCCCACTCAAAACAGGCAGAAGAAAAATGGAATCCATTTTGATTGAAGCTCAAGTTTATTGTTAACCAGTCAAGCGGACACTATTTCAGAAACGTAGGTGGACACAATACACCTCAGCTTTCCATGCACAAAACAAACATGCACACCCCTTCCTCTCGGTACACGTGAGTCTTTATTCAGGCCTCCTCCCTGTAGATGTCCGTGCTCATGGACCATGGGGACAAGACCTGAGCGCTCCTAAATGTTGTTTTTCTCCACATTACTGTCAAGGTACCCACTAGTGACTGATGATGGATTGCACTTCAGCTAGCGCTCAGGGTTTTCCCCGAGCCTGCGACTTACTGCAACTCTGAGCACACGTCACCCTCACTGCTACGCTAACCATGGCGAGCACTGCTCAGGGAATATCACAAAGGACCTTTCTGCTCCTTTCTCCTCGAGTTCGCCGGGCAGCTGTTTCACAGGAAATGCACAGGGGGTGATGAGGCATGTGCCCTTGTTTAAAGGATGTTTTGGTTATATAAGAGATTTTCCCTTTTCTTTTTTCTTTATTTGCTGCATCTTCATTTGTCTCTCTGTGTGAGTGGAACTGCACTTACTGCAATTTGGTCTAGTGCCACTCAAGGAGGCTGCGGAGCTAACTGTGATTCACTGCACCACACAAACCTACAATTTTAATGTGATAAGTAGAATTCCAGACCTTTTTTGGAGTCAGAGATAAGCCTTTTGGGTTTGGGTAAAAGCCCAGGCAATGCTCAATTGAAGAAGGAACTGATTGCTGTTTCATTCAGAGGTGGTGAAAACCACTTTACTCTCCGTGAACAAAATCAGGTGAAGGAGACAAACTTGTATCTCTATTTCCATTAAGTCCAAACCTCTTGAAAGATCTGTGTTTACTCTTCCCATCACCTAGTGTTATGAGGTTTTTTTGGTTATTTTTACATTTCAGCCACTCATTATCTGATCTAATGGTGTGTCATTAATCATTGTGGCTCATGAGTGAATAGCAGGATGCTGTGTGTTGAGAGATAATTAGCACTGAGGGCAAGAATGGAAAATCCCACTTTGGACCGTTTTATGCCAGTGTATTATTTTGCATTCACTATGATGTTTACATCCCACGTTTCCCTGTACACTTGACTGGCCTCGTAGACGTGCCCCTGCTCTAAGATCCTGGGGTGAAGCAAACTCAATTAAGTGCAAAAGTGGAGAAAAAAAGGTTCTGCTGAAAACACATTCAACGTTCAAACCGTCAAAATAAAGCCTCAGAATTTTGCGAATCCTATGAAAAAAAAAATGGCTGATTAAGGTTGTGGATAATGACGTTAATACTGTTATCAAATTATATCCTGTAAATTTTAATACACTGTTCATTTAATTGCATTCCCCTATCAAATATGGAAGGCTCAGTAATTAGATTATATTACCGAGTGTGAATAATGTCGAAGATTATGCTGCAGATTACAGTTTCAATCAGGTAATCAGTGATCTGTAACAGACTACATTTTGAAAAACAGCAAACCTTGGCTATAGCTACCGCCTCTCCTTTACTCCATCAGGAATTATGCAAATTTCAGGCAATTAAGGGGCTCCATCTCATTCTGTCTCTGCTCCTCCAGATTCTTGTTGTTTTTCAAGCCCCGTCGTGACTTTTGTCAAGCATCTGTATGAGCGTGTCAGGAGCAGAGACGCTTAAAATGGGGAAATTATTCATAACCTTTTCAGTGCTTCCACACACAAGTGCTTACACCCATTTTGTTCATCCAAAAAACCCTCCACACGTGTCACCGTGCACACAGTCTGGCAAAACATTTGCAAAACATCACCCACACATATTAAACTTTTGCAGATTCAACTTCGGGGTTGCAGCAAGGTCGTTTAGCTCCTGACTTCGCTTACTGAAACGTGGCTAAATTATTTACCACTGTGTACTCTGTGTTGGGGGGGATGAGGTAAAGCCTGTCAGTTACTCAAATAAGTTATTAATTTTACTTTCTGAAAGTTTGAGGTGTATTTTATCATCCAGATAACCAATTTTCTGTGAAGTTCAACTGGTTTTTGTTTCAAAAGTTGTCCCAGTCGTTTTGCAAAATTGATCTTCTGGCAGCTATTACCGGTCTCTCCACAATTGTTTTCATTTTTCATCTGTTGGTGAAGTGTATTGAATTTGCAGTTTAGTTTGTTTTCTACAGTTTGCTTAAATATCACCTTTTTCTCTCTCTCTGCGCTGCTTCACTTGCTACATTCATATTATAATACCTGGGGGTTTTTTCTAATTAAAAAAAAAACATCTTTTCAGCTTTGTCATTTGTAGATCCTCAGTGAACATCAACTACATCGCTTGAAATCATTGTGCACGTGTTTTTACATTTTAATAAATGTCCTTGTTTGTGTTTTTAAATATGCAAGGTTATATTCATGTCATATGTATCACCTTTTCTTTATTCCAGGTGTTTGTCCTTGCTCTCACTTTGGTGCCCTAACCTCACTCTTCTTGTCTTTATTCATCCAAAGTATTTTTCTTTTCTATTTTTTTTTTTCCATCCTTGACACACTTTTCTGTCCTTGTCAAATATCTGTGAACTCTCCTGAGCTTTTGTGTCTCCTGCTCAGACCCTCCAACAGTGGAGCCTGTTTTCATGGAGATGCGTCAGGGTCTTGGAAGGCCTGTAGTGATGACCTGCAGAGTGCTGCGAGCCCACCCCTCCCGTGTGTTGCGCTTCGAGTGGCTTCTCTCTAACCGGCTGCTCCACGCGGGAGCTTTTGACACCCAGCGAGATGAGACAGAGTACACCATCCGCAGCCTAAATCGTGATGGCTGGGGCGAGTACACCTGTAATGTCATCAATGAGGCTGGAGCAGGCAAATGCACTTTCCAGGTTACAGGTAAAAAAAAAAAGTTTCCATTTCATTTCATATTTCCTTTTTTATTCTTCTAGAATCTTTTTCCGCTTGGTTTAGTTACTTTTCCTCTTTATGTTAGCTTTTCTACATTTGTTTGACACATGGTGAACGAACAATGATTTGTCACTGTGTCTAATATTGTTAGTATAGTTCCAGTACAAAATGTATACTGCATGCTTATCTGTGTAATGCATACTTTTACAGGGTAGCATTTTCTGAAATAGAAATTTACAACATTTAGCTCTGATGAATTAAACAGAAACTCATATTAACTACTTCCATTCGCAGTCCAGCCAGAACCAGATAGATGTAAAACACAAATTCAGAAATTCCTTTAAAAAAGTGCCATAGTTGCTGCTTCTTTATGTAACTAGAATAGAAGTAGTTGGTAAGCAGTTGGAGAGCAATTTAGAGACAGGTTCCTTCACACCAGGCGACCTGTGCAAAGATGTTGTTATTAAAAACTCAATGCAATCGGTGGGCAATGTCCACCAGTTGCATGGAGATTGCCATACTATTTTTAGTTTCGTGTGACCGAGCCATAACGTGGCATTACAATTAGTTTAGAAGCCGTGGATAAAAATTCTTGGTGGTCTTTTCCTTCCATTGTAGTCAAAGTGGAAACTTTTGAGTGTGGGTTTTTAACAGGTAATTTTGTCAGTGTTTTTTTTTTTTACCTTTTCCCAGCATGTAGTCACACTTAAATAGTAAGCAGGAGTATGCAATGTGAGAAACAGCACAAGTCATTTTCAAAATGAAGACCCCTCACTTCACACAGAGGTAGACTTTTATTTCAGCTGAATAACTGCTATTGCCAGCAGATTGCATCAGCTGTAGCTGGATAGCCACAGCTACTTTAGCTTCCTGACATGTACGAAAATGCTAGATGTCATTTTAATATTCCAGGCAAATATGGGCTATATATGCTAAACGGCTGAAGATTAATTCTTTTTGTTGGGATTTCAAGGAGTATGTTTCAATTTTAACATTACAAGGGGAAAAAAAGGTTTTTAGTTTTAGGATGCATATAAATGTGATCAAATCTCAGAGGAATACTGGTTAGAATTAGATACAAATCCAAGAGTTTCAGAAAACCTAAGTAAACAAAAAACTAACCTTTTATTAAGTTGTGTGTAGAAGTTGAAGGTATTTTTTTAAGATCCAGAAGGAACCAAACTGCAAAGCTAAAACCTCCAGGAATTAACAGGCTAGACACTAAGGAGGAGCATAGCGATGGTACACAGATACAGTGACAAAGACAAAAGAGAGCCAGGGCTGTATATTCTCACAAAGAGACACCAAGGGCCAATCAAGGGAAGTGAATACAGCTGTGTAAACCCAGACACAGGTGTACACAATCAAGACAATCAACAGATAGAAAGTATAATTCAAAAGAAGGCACAAGAGAGCAAGTAACAAAAAAATAAATAAACAGAAAATTCAGTCCACATGATAAACAGAACATTGCAGATGCTAGAAGAGTAAACCAATATACAAAGAAAACACAAGTAATGAAAGGTAAATAACAATCTCTATAAATACTAACCAATAACTATCATTTTAAAAACAAAAGAAAAAACCCTCAAAATACTGGAGTAATTTATGTTAACAAACAGGAATCAAAGCACAACCTTACATTAGTCAAAAACAAGGAGCAATAATGAAGCCCAACCAATAACAGCAAATCATAAACAAACTGAAATCCTACACTACTGCAGTTTAAATGATGTTGCTGAGCTAAAGATTTCCCTCATCTGAAGCAAGAGGATGTAGCTGACATTAAGCTACTCTTTCCACACCTGCTTTCTTTGCCAGAAGTATTCACTCGTCTGCCTTTACATGCATATGAATCTACCCTTTGTAGATATAACACCTTCATCTATCTGGAAAGGCTTTCCACAAGCTTTAGGGGTGTGTTTGTGAGAATTTTTTAACCATTATTCTAGAAGTGCATTTGTGAGGTCAGACACTGATGCTGGATCAGAAGGTAAGGCTCACAGTCTCCACTCTAATTTGTCCCAAAAGTTGTTAATCAGTTTGAGCTCAATACTCTGTGCAGGCCAGTCAAGTTCTTCCACACCAGTGAAGTTCTTCCACACTTATCCATGTCTTTAAGAACCTTTCTTTGTGTACTCATGTTGGAACAGTAAGGGGTGCGCAAGGAAATTTCACAACTGTATTTGTTGTGCATGTGGCATCCCATCGAAACTACGCTAGAATTCGCTGAGTGACCTGAGAGCGACCCACTTTTTCACAAATATTTTTAGAACCAGTTTGCTAGCCATTTGATTTTATACACCAGTAGCCATGCAGGAACAACTGAATTCAATTATTTAAATAGGTGAATGAATACTTTTGGAAATACAGTATAGTATCACATGCTAGTTAGCCAGTAAAGTTGGCTAATAGCAGCAGTGTTAAAGTTTGTCTTTCTCGTGGCTAAAAAGAACAAGATTATTGCCCAGCTCTGTATCCCAGAAATATTTTTTTACTAGGAGCCCTCCTGCTTACTGTTTCAACATGTAGAGAAATTTCAAGCTACACAGACCTCAAATGACCAGCGCTATAGTTGCTAAACTAGGAGTAGCTAAGCTAGGAGCGATTTTGTGTTTGTTTGTTTTTTCTTTTTTCTTTTGTTTCTTTTTTAATGGTCATTTATTTTAAGTTACTTACTTCCACTCTTTCTCTCTCACAGAAACATAACTCCATACTGGTATTAGTGCTATAAGCCTGTCACTGTGTTTGATCCAGATAGCTGCATTTAATAACAGTCATTTAGCCTTTATTCTTTTACCATACGTTGGCATGTCAACAGAAGATTTTTTTAGTACGCTATTCAATTGATAATTAAAGGGTTGTTTTGACAGATGCAATTGGCTGAACAAAAAGCTTAGAAGGCCTTGTCTCATATTGTTTTGGGGTGTGTGTCTGCCTCTTTATATGATAGACAATTTATATAAAGAAGACTAAAGGGAAAGATAAATCATAGATTGCTGATCTGAATTAGGCATGTCCATTATGTCAGGTCTTTCTTTTACCTTCTTTCATCTGTTTTTGTTACATTATTTCCCTCCATTGTGAGATCCATATGATCGTCTCCCAGTCTTTTGTTATGACAGGACAAAATTAGTTTGGCTACACTGAGAGTCCTCAGGAACTTTGGCCAAGGTTTCAATCTCCCAGACCTCCTATTAGAGACAGGAGCTGCAGGGTCACAGGAGGAGTATTTGTCACTTTGATCCTCTGGCACTTAGGTCGCTCTTCTCTTTGATAGTGTCTATTTCTCTCTATCTCTTTCTGCGTTCTAATCATACCTTGGCTGCACTTGATTTTTTTTATAGCCTTTAGTTCTCTCTGTATCCATTTTCTTTTCCACATTCTTCATCTTTCTCATTTTCAAACCCCACTCTCTCATCCTCCTTTCCAGCTTGACCCCCCCCCCCCCCCCCCCCCCACACACACACACACACACACACACAGTGCGTGCCATAAATCCCCTTCCTGGGGAAGCAGGTAGAACAGAGAGACAGAAGCAGCTAGTTCCCTCCAGCCATTTGTTTTTCTCAGCAGGGCTGGGGTTTTGCCTTCTATTGCTCATGCTCCCTCCCTCTTCCTACTTCCACTCCCTTTCATCCTCTATCCCTCCTTCCCTCTCTCACCCTCTATTGCTCCATTCCTCCCGCCCAGTGCTCCAGATTCCCACCATCTGGACTCAGTGGTTGCCAAAGGTATGGAGGCTCTTTTAGTAACTCCCTGAGTACAGGAGTATGGTGCAGAAAATCCACTTTGGTTCATTGCATCATCTATGAAACCTGCCATGCCTCAGTCTCCTAATTCCAGCTCTCGATAGTTAAAATTTTTAATTTTATTCTAAAACTAAAATGCCATGAAATCAGGCAATACCCTGCAGTAGAAGAAGTGCATATCATCTCCCGTCTGCGACTTGTAAGACTGTTTCTCGACAAGACTTGCAAAATATTGGTGTAGCTCATGTAATTAGATGGCACCTCGGTTTAAACTCACTTTACCAAGACAGGTAGACAAGCCAGTAGACGTTCTCCCATCGCTCTATGTCTGACGTCTTCTCAGGCTGTGCTAGCGTGTGAAAAGTATGATTTGGGAGTTTTGGCCCACAGTCCTTGGATTTCGGATTCAGTCAACATGTGAGCAGCATACATGTTACCATGCCGACAGACACATGCAAACACACCATAGTTAGGCAGCAGGCCATTATTAGCCCATAAATTCTGTCGCCTGGAAAAGTGTATTGTGCCAAAGGAGAGTGTGTGTGCATATGCATGGATGCCCATGTGCCAAGCCATGGGGACATCTGTGGGAACAGTGAGTTGGCTCTAATGGCCAAGTTGGCCATTAAATTGTGCCTGGGGAGAGACCCCTCAGAGGAATGTAATGTGTACCACTGAGCTTTGGCTCGGGCTCTCTGTCGTGGGAACCCTGAGTTGTTAGCAAATGCTCAAATCACGCTCCTCAGAATAGATAGCAAGTAAATGTTCACTGATCATAGAGTTTCGAGTAAAGATGCACATGGCTCCTGTGACATTACTGTTGGTGTGGAAAGTCCTGCTGTAAATTCTCAAACAGAGAATTTCTCCGCCATAAGCATTGCATCAACTCGACTTGACAAGCCAGATCTGATACTCAGATCAAGGGATGCTGCATACTTATAGACCTTCTGTTTTGTTTTGTTTTTTTGTTTTGTTTTTTTTTTTTGGGGGGGGGGGGTTTGTTTTTTCTAACATAGGCTGACCATAATAAACAAAATAAGCATTGCTCTGTATTCATTAAGGTGTGAAACTAGCATTCCAGTCTAATACATCCTCAGGAAAGTGTTTAGTTTGGTCACAAAGGGAGTCATGATCTGTTTTCCTGCGTAATTACAACTGGACTTCTTTTTGCAACCACAGGAGTCTCCCCCTACTGGCCAGTAAAAGGAATGTAGGTTTAAGACTCTTTTGTATTAGCTTAACTTTTCAGGCATAAAGGTGTGCCCATCTTTAATGTGATCTGTGACAGTATCTGAGTGAAACACTGACAAGCTTGGTATTTAGAAAAATATTATAGCAGTTAATTCACTTATTCTATTGTAGAGTTTACAAAGACAGAACAATGGTCAATGTTTTGTTTATAATAGTTTTAATAAATGTAAAACTACAGTTTCTACATATCCTTCAGTAGTGCCCAGATTGTGCATTTCTTTCAAAGGCCATGCCTCCAGTTTGTATTGGCATATTTTTAAGACTCAGTCTAGAAAAAAAGTTTAACCTGATGATTATCATTGATCATTATTTGAGCCTTTTTACTTATGGGGGAAGAGCAGGGTGCTGCAGCATTAAGAAAGAAATCTGGGATATTTTTAAAGCCTATAGTGCTTTTAAAGGAGGGCAATTGAGGTCTGCTACTTGTTTTCAGGATTTAAGATACATAGAAAGTTTTATTTAGTCAAGGGGAAAATCTATCAAGAGTAGCATTTATTTATTATAGTCATATGATATGAAATATATGATGATAATGAATCTTTTTACCTAAAATCTTCCAATGCTTCCTTCAGAGCCATACAAAACTTTATACAGCTAATTTCACAGGCATGACTGATCTAATCTTTAAGTGTAAAATGACTGGAGAGTTCCAACATATGTCCAATCTCTGCACAGGCAACAAAGTCTGCATAAAATTGCCCAGCACGTGTCTTTTCTCTCCATTGACCAGTACAAACAATGCAAACTGCAGTACTATAATTTTGTTGGATTTCCGAAATTTACAAAGAAAAAACAAGCAGTGTTTCTCATTTCTCTGCCGCCTTCCTGCTTAAGCCCCATTTCTGGCAGCCAGTTGTAAATTAGAAGAGAGGAACAATTAAATTCTCAGGGACAATGTTCAGATAGACATTGTCTGCATTGTGTGAGTGTGCCTGTGAAATGAATTCAGATTCCACATAATGCTGTGCTTGTATGGTTCCAGTATCCTTTTTTTCAGTCATTGTTCCTAATGCTGCAGAAACTGTGTGCCAATAGTGCAAAAGTTAGCTGCAGTGCGATTTGCTGTCATAAGAAAATGTTTTTCCTTTTATTGTGAAACACTTACTCTCACATTTTTTGTCTGTTTTGGAGTGCATTTTCTGCATTCAGGCTATTTTCATATTTTATTTTTTTTTTGATCTATCATCTGTTTTCAGTAATGTTTATTTCATTTTTATTTGTTCAGCTTTTCTTTTTGAGATGTGTCTTAAACAGGCCCCTTGGGCCTCCTGCTAAGTTACTATCTGGTGCTTTTGTGTGATATTTTTGTCTCTTTTATTTTTTATGTTTTTAAATAAAAGCAAAAGCTAAATTGATTTTGCTTTCAAACCTGCACTCTTCTCTGAGTCAGGGATTTATAAACCTTATCATCTTTGGTCTCCAGCACAGATTTGTGCCTTACCTTTGGTGGTTTTAAGTAACTCGTCTGCCTGCCTTTTAAAGTCTGTGCCCAGTTCACCTGGCTTGAACTGCAACCCTGCAGTACATGGAGAATGAGTCTGAATAGTTCATGCAGCTCAAGGAGACATGCTGACACTGATGGATCCTGTTGGTCATAATGCCTAACAGTATATAGTCAGAGTGAAAAGCATCTGAATAATGTTATCTGTGATCAGACTGAAAGTCTGTCAGGCTTGAAGGACAGATGCAGTCTGTTCGGGTCTTTTTTTTCTGCTTTCTTTATTTTGTATTTTCTGGCCTATTTTTGTAGTTCTGCTTCTTTTATATCAGCACAATATCTCAACATTAGTCACTCTAGAGCAGCCTTCAATTTACACGGACCAAGAAGGATGAAATCGGAAGTCACTGGGCTTTTTAATATCAGCAACGATTAAAACGTTTATCCTTTTTTGTACTGAACTGATTAGTCGAGGAGGAAGGAAGACTGTAAATGTAGAAGTGACTCATTGCAAGTTCTGTGCTGTTTCCCTTAAGGAAAAAAAGACACATAGAGATTTATTTTGCGTTCCCATAAGGGCACCACGTGATTACCGCTGCCCTATAATACCTTTGTCTGTTAGCAGTTCCTGCTTTGGTGTTATTTGTTTGTCTCGGCCAGCTGTGCATCCATATGTAAGCCTACTTCCTGCCAAATAAAAAGAAAAGCAAAAAAAGCCCAGAATCATATAGGAATTGCTTAGCATATGACTGCACTCCTAAAGATGAAAACATGTTCATAAACCCTTAAAAAGTAAAAAGGAAGTCTGCAAACAAGGTCAACTTCTTGCCTGAAGGCTTTCACTGAGCTGTATGAATCATTGCATTGGTTATGCTGTTATAAACAGGATTTTAAAAAATCAATTAAGCCCTCTGTACTTTATGTTTGATGTCTCCCACCCAGGGTTATCTGTTTCAGGCTGTGTAAGTGGGTTAGGTAATGTGCTTCACCACACATAACATATTATTAGGAGCAAAGGCCATGTTGCTTCATTACACTGTATATTTGAATAAAAGGCAATAATTTGCCGTGCGAGTCTGTGATATTTGTCTGTAAGAAATGTACTTTGAGAAAAAAAAATGTTCCCCAAAATAAGATTAATGAATGCGGCGCATTAGTATAAAGACTTCCGTGTCAAACTTCTAAGAAAAGTATGAAAAGAGTCTTTTCATGTTTTGTTTTTCTGTTTTGTTTTGGGGCTTTTTCTGAAACAGGGTCTGTGTGGAAATCTTTAAGCTAATTTACTGATCCAGACAACAATGTGAGTGAGTTTAATTAACATTCCCTGCCTGCTCTCTACTGCAAATTGCAGCCTTTTTCTTTTTCCTTATCGGCTTTACTGTACTGTATATGCTGCATGACTAAGTCTGACATTATCTGCCAGGCGGGTTTATGTAACATTAGCTGTACAATATGCTGTAAACACAGCTGGCTCTATACGGCAAAACAGTGCCAAGCAAAGTGCAGACGGTAATTATCCTTGTTTTTTTATTTATTTATTTATTTTAGTTGGGAAATGTGTTTTGCTGGTTTCATTAGTATCTCAGCGAGACACGAGGCAGTTTGTGAGATAGTGTCATCTGTTATAACAGACAGGTTTACCTTGCAGTAGACTGCTGATGAACTTTTGAGACATATTCCACAGCTCAACATAAAACAGATAAAACCTAGAAAAAAAGTACTGCGTAATTTTCTCTCTTTCGCTGTACTTGTCTGTACTAGTTTCTCACTCACAATGGTTTTATTTTATCAGGCTGATGAATGTGCATTGTTTTCCTTCCGATCAGAATATTGCATTTTAAATAGCTTTATCCATGAAAAAGGCCACGTCATCTGTAGTATGCTGCCTAGAGCACCATTAACCTGATTTATTATCTAGACCAAAGAACCAAACACACTGCTTGTGCTGTGCTGATTTTGGCTTTTTATACTGGACGATTATGAGAATTGATCAAACCAGTCAGACGATGAATGAAACCACGAGTCTTGTTTTGTGTTTTTGTTTTTTTGTCTTACATGTGCAGTTTCCCCACTTCTGGCTGAGATTTGAGTGATTAAAGCCTAAGTGAATGTGTTTAAACCTCAGCTCTGATGCAGCGCAATCAAAGAAATTATGAAATTGTTCCATAAATGTACGTAAATATTCAGTAGATTTTGTTTGAGGCCAGTATGCGCAGCTACTTTTTGCCATTTTGCTCTAATGAGAACTGATGCTGAGGATTATACAGCTGTGAGTGAACAATGGCTTTTATTTGGTCTCACTGCAACTTTAGTTAGTACTAGAATATTCTGCAAACCTTTGAGATCAAATTTCTTTCTCCCAAACTACATAAAAGTGAATTTGATGAATTCAAGTTACCTGCTGTTTAGCAGGAAACCCTGTTATTAAGCACATGCCTATTAAGCTGCACTTAAACAGCATTTGGTGATGTCTTTACAGCAACAGAAGAACTGGCATGTGTACACAACATTATAACAAAATGCCACCCAGTACAACAATATGCTTCAGTGTTGTGTCATTTAGAGCAATCAGCTGTCAAGTTTCTACTGACTCTCTCTGAATACCAGTATCTTACTGGATGAAGTGGTTCAAGGGTCTGTCACACTAAGGAGGCCACAGGGAAGGACTCAGGAGCAAATAATGCTATTATAATTCGTCAGTGACATAAACTAACTTGACAGGTTTATCCAATTGCCTGACATTCATAAACTGCTTGCTAAATCTTCTCTCAGGTTCATAAAATCCCAGCGCCGCTTTTGTTTGAGCTAACAATGGCAGCTCTGCTGTCTTTTCCATGGTTATTAAAAATCATCTGCCTTGGGTATTGTCATCCCTCAATAAACAAGCCCAAGAAGCAGAGGGACAAACACAACAACGTGTCATTGAGGTGAATTACTATTCTTTGCCTGGAAGGTCATCCTGTAAGCTTGTTTCTGGATCTTGATTAAAATGCCGTGTTCTGCCAGTTCCTTCTCGAGCTGTCAGAAATCAGCTTTCCTACTGTGACCGGAAAGCTGAAAAGTTGAAAGATTCATTTAGTTTGTGCCACATGTGGGCATAAAATTAATTCTCACAAAGTTAACTATGTTATTAGAAGAAAAGGCAGGTGAGAATCACTCAAACCAGGAGTATGGCGTAATGTAAAAAAAAATATATATATATACAGTATATATATATATATATATATACACACACACACAGAGTGTTGGGGAGTAAAGGAATACATGTACCGCCGTTACGTATTTAAAATACAAAATATAAGTAACTGTATTCCATTACAGTTACCATTTTAAAAGGCGGTATTCAGAATACAGTTACTTTGTTGAAATGAATGGATTACACGGCGGTATTTTCCTATTTCAAAAGGCTATGAACTCTATATTTTTGGTGTCCACGCCGATGGAAACCCAGCCCATGTCACCTCTACTTGCGGCGTGAAGAAATATTTTTAAAATTTTTTAAAAATTATTCACAAAAATGATTTAATATGAAGGTAATAGGCAGAGTGTTACAGGCATAGCCCTAAAGAATGTAGCCTCATGGGCAGTGGAGTCCGTGTCTGTGAGTGCGAGGGAAGGAGAAAAAGTAAAAGTAAGAAAAGTCGAAAAGTAAGAGATGTCACAGACCAGAAACGGGAGATGGAAGAATGTAAATATATATATATATATATATATATATATATATATACAAAGTTGACCCAGACAACAAAAGTAAAGCTAGTTTTCGGCTACGAGCCCGACACGGAGCCCGACGTATCCCATATGGAAAAGATATATATAAATCTTATAAAGTTTGTATCTGTCTTGTGTGAAACTTGTATGAAAAGCATACAAGAGTGAAAACACATATAAGATCCCTTGAAAAATTATATAATGAAACTTGTATGTTTTGGATACTTACTAAAACAATATATGAAAGTAATGAGAAAGTGGCCACTTTCATGAGTAAATCATGTAAGTTTTTACTATTTCTTTTCCATATGGGATTAGACAGAGGTCTCTTTACGGTTTTATGCCTTTATGGTTCAGAGCCGCGGACCTGTTTTATATACGCGCGGAATAGTTTTCTATATGAGATCGCTGCAAAAAGTGCAGCCTTACCTAATGTCCACCTACTGTTACTCATTTATATTAAGATTTAAAAATCTAGTTGGTATGGCGAATAACCTTTAGTAAAAGTAATAAATCACATAGCAATAGGACATTCATGTAGTTGTAAAAAGCATGATAATATATTAAGTAATCCAAAGTATTCAGAATACGTTACTCTCATTGAGTAACGTAACAGAATACTTACAAAATACATTTTGGGGCATGTAATCTGTAGTGGAATACATTTTAAAAGTAACCTTCCCAACGCTGTGATAACTGCCTTTGTTATCCTACGTCAATTACTTTTGGCTTAAAGGAAGTCCAAGGGCCATATTTGCTAAACAAGAAAACTAAACAGAGGTATTCTGATGGCGGTGGAAAGTTGTGTAGGTGATCTGTTAACAATGCATTCATTTATAGATTTATAGACTGCAAAGCAGCCAGCTCATCGCAGTAATTACAGACGCAATCTACCAAGAGCAGCTCAAATTAGTAGGGTAAAAATGAGCATCAAATACATATTAATTCTTCCTCTGCTGCCTCTTGTTGATTTCAATTGCCCTGCTGTTTCCAGACAGAAACATATGCATAAAAGCTGCCCTTACACTGCACTAGTTTTGTTAGTACATTGCTCAGTTCCTCATCAGGTCTGCTCATTTCTGACCTGCTAATTTGAGCTGCTCTTTGTAGAATGCTGGTCATTACTGAAATGAACCGTCTGTTTGATTAGAAATTAGCACATTGTTCGTGTTTTTTTTAGACTGATTTGACCTGTTTATTAAATCTGGACTGGAAAAATTGTCCGTTTACAAGACGAGGAGGTGACAGTTGTCA
This sequence comes from Aulonocara stuartgranti, assembly GCF_965226115.1. Lineage (NCBI taxonomy): Eukaryota > Metazoa > Chordata > Actinopteri > Cichliformes > Cichlidae > Aulonocara > Aulonocara stuartgranti. The sequence continues at coordinate 5,297,442 of NC_138951.1, read as the reverse complement.
CAGAAATAAGAATTTTATACACTTAAAAATTGAATTAGTTCCCAGAATTGAAAAAAAAATGCAAACTTGATTCCTTAGAAAAACAAAGTACAGCTTACTTAAGATAACAAAGTTAGGGAAACGTATTTATTGTGATAGTTACACGTGATTAAACGCACCCTTGATTCCCAAAGGTTTGATGTCTCGTTATGACTAGATCTGTTTTGTGATAAATATGGTCATTATTTTTAATTATTTCTCTCTCTAGGGAAAGCCTACCCCCCGGAGTTCTACTATGATACCTACAACCCTCTGTGGCAGAACAGGCCAAGGGTCTATGGCTTCAAGCTACAGTGGACCCAGATGAACCCAAATGCTGTGGACCGTATTGTTGCCTACAGACTAGGCATCAGACAGGTAAGACTGCTATGAGGTGCCTGCTCATTTGCATTCCTATTGTTCAGTCTTCTATTCTCTGTGAGCTACTATCACAGCCAGAAGAGCCACTACATGAGTCTTAAAGTCATGAAATGTTGGCATCTGGTACAGTAACTTGTCACGGGTATTGGTCAGCCTCTTTCCAACCCTTCATACATAAATTAGAGTCATCCCACACGACAGGCATGTAAAAGCCTTTCTTATTGGCAAATTAAACACACGATGGAAGCTTTTGCACAGCGTGCTCGCACTTGCGTGTTGTACCCGATTGATAGAGCCAAACCTCATATCTGTCTTATTGTGTAGTTTTTCAGGACGTGAATGAGCCTTCGTGCGCCGAGCAGGAATCACTGAGAACCTGTCAGGGGCAGTCAGCTCAACATGGTCTGTGGTTTCCATGAATTGTTTCTGTTTTTGCTTTCCATCAGAAGAGTGAAAGGGGTCCCCGCAGCTAGAAGTAGCGAGCATAGCTCCTATTTTTTGCTTTTTTTGTGTTCCTTTTTCCTGCCTCTCAAGTAAGCTCCACACATGACAGGCAGGCGGCATTGATGGATGGCGTGGTTACATTTTCTCTTTTGGCAATCAATGAGCACCTTCCACTCTCTGCTCTTCTTTCTCTGTCTTGTGCATCGCCATGGAGGTGGGGGACATTTGATCTTGCTTTTTTCTCTTTTTTTAATTTAGAGCAGCAGGTGCAGCACCACACATTTTTGAAATGTTGAACTTGCCGCAGAATTTCACGTTGCCTTTGCTGCATGGAGGCGCATCTGCAACCATGTTAAAAACAATTAAAAAAAAAAAATTTAAGATGAAGAAATGTGGCGCATGCTTGAGTGAAATCCGTCTAATTTCTGCTCCGAATTAGGGAGCACACCCTGACAGTTGTGTTTGTAATGAATAATATAATTTAGTGTTTGTCTCACTCTACACCCTCAAGGAATTGACGCTTGAGAACACATTTCAGACCTGTTATGTTTGTGTAGCGCAGTGATTTTTCTGTCAACTATCTCAGTTGGTCTGTTTGGTAATAAATTATGTCGTGCTTGCCGAGCCCGTGTACTTGCCAGGGATTAGTCTGAAAACCTGCCAGGAATATACATTTGCTTTTCCTATTTTCAGCTGGTCCTGTGCACATTTGTAACGATTGTAAAGTCTGCACCTGTGCTAGAATGGACCAAATGCAATTTTAAAATCACATTAGCATTTCAATCTAATGTGCATTTCTTTATTTAAGAAGAACAAGTGAGAGAGCATCACCACCCAAGTCTGTTTTAGAAGAAGATCTGTGTTTGGGCGAATTAATTTCTTTCCACCTTCTTGCTTTGATATCTGGGGGACCATTATCTGCTTGCTCCGAGGTAAAACGGCCAATCTTCCTTTGTCTTAGATGAGAATCAGAGTCAGAGAATCTTTACTGAAGGGAAAATTCTGATTTTTTCCTGTGGCATTTGCCATATAGTGTACTATCTATGGTCTTTGCCTTTGCTAGTGATTTAGGACAATAATGACATTTTTTTTATTGCCTTGTGGTGAAGAAAAGTTGAAATCCAGAAGAGGCAGAGGCAGCATGCAAAGAGGAAATGAAAAAGAAGAAGTGAGGAGGAGGAGTGGCTCTTTTTCTAAATTGGAAAAAAAAAAGAAAGATACCTTTTGAAAAAAGGGAAAAAATGGTGCAGTAAAGAAAGCATTGGCACACGGACTACACCGCTTCATTCTATTTATAGAACCAGCAGCAGCTCCCCTGCCATTCCTTGAGAATCATTATCATTTTCTCTCAGTTTTGAATTAATACTTGAGAACTGGTAGACCTTATGCCTCTGTAATGGACTGCTCCGTCTTATCGCCCAGTGCCCTCATGAGAGACGGTCCGACTGAAGGGGAGGGAAATGGAAATGACTCCAAAGCTGAAAGGCATGCACCGGTCAGAATCACAAAACACAAATCGCTGCACCTGTCAAGGAACCAGTGTTATATCTGCCTTGTTTTGATACTCTTGCGGCTTCAAGCCCTTCTAGTCTGTCCAGAACCTTGATTGCCTGTTTCCATTCCTAAGATAACTTTTTTTTCAGCTCATGTATTGCCATCTTGCGGCTACCTTTTTTCCCTTTTCTTTTTCAATTGATCTGACAAGTCAGATTGTGCAAGCAGATCAATAGAAGTCATACTAACTACATGCGAGTAATCTGCAGTAGATCAGCTTGTCTAACGTTATGTCAGCAGTTGGTTATTCTGGAGTTTGTCTTCAAGTCTATTAGTATCGCTTTGATCAGCTTTATTTTTATTTTTTATTTTTTTAAGTTCCTATAAATCCCCTCCTGAACCGCAGCCACAGTGAAAGGAAATTAAATCAATACGGCTCTCTACATCTGTGGGGAAAATGTGGAGATTGAAAGCTAATGGGATGTAAACAGAAGCCTTAATTGAGTGCAAATGTGTGGATTCAGTGAACATTAATGGGAATCAAAACAATGGGGCTGAATCCATAAGCCTGTAAGTATGTGCATGTGTCAAAGTGTCTGAAAAGTTGAATGTTTTTCTGTTTTTTTCCAGTCAGCATTTAGAGTTTGATTTGATTTGCATATTTAAGCACTGTTGGTTTTTAATAAGGGGGGGGGGGAGACCTTTATAAAGCAGCTCTAGCCAAGACCAATATTAAAAGACATGCGCACACACACACACACACACACACACACACACACACACACACACACAGAAATGTGTATATTTAATTTTATTCAGTATTATACAGCCACCTGAACATAAGCACATAATGCCACGGGCATTTGTGAACAACAGTGAGATAAGGTACATGAAATGTTTCATTTTTGGTGCTTACTGGTTAAATCGGGTATTAAAAATAAAATTTTTAATATTTATATTTAAATGTATGAATTTTTGAGCAAACTGGATGAACATCAAGTCTCATATTCATGTTTTAGCCACAGCTTTTGAACATAATAAACATCTGATCTATTTCCAAAAATTCATTAAAAATTACTTTTAAATAATTGTTTCTTTAGATAGATAGATAGATAGATAGATAGATAGATAGATAGATAGATAGATAGATAGATAGATAGATAGAGAACTTGGCTGCAGTTCAGGGCCAAACATAAAAGCCTATTTAGTAATGTACTTCATCACCAGTGGGCATGTGCAAATTACTACAGCAACATAATGCATGCAGTACATAATACAGGTTTACATAAAGTTACGTGAAAAAGAGCATTTTCACACTCATTCACACGAGGATTCAATAACTTGCAAGCACCCTTTTAGCAGCAGCAACTTAAGTAGTCAGTTTCTGATTGATCAGTTCCTCACATCATTATGATATATCACAATAGCAAATATCCTCACCATATTATCATTTATTTTAGCGGATTGAAACACACATAGGACGAGACACATACAGGCTGACACTGTGTAATTTATGGCAATTAACTGTCATGCCTTTTGTGCTTAAGGGGAAAGTTAAAAATTTTCAAAGCATAGGTAAGGGCTAGAGCGCTCTCTGTAATTACCGCAGAGAGACAACGGACCCTATTTACCTGCAAACTAATGGTGATGGAAACTTGCACGCCATAATTGCGGCTCATCCAGCCTCTAAGTAATTACTTAATTGGTATTGTTCCCTCACATGCACACTGACTCAATGCTGTCACACCTTCATTCATTCGATCCCTGTCTCCCTCCGCTAATGGTGCACTTCTTTCTGTATGGTACGGTCACTAATTGTGATGCAGACGCGATCGCTTGTCTTTGTGCCCTGTTAATCTGATAATTGAGGATAAAATGTACCCTCCTTCACTCGCCCCTCACCAGCAAATCTAGCTTTGCTGTTTGTGTTTCAGAGGGGTTGCATTATATCAGAAAGCACAAAAGGAATTAAAGTTTGTGTGATACCTGAACTAAGTCAGCCAGGAGTTTGCCTGTTTGCTGCACATTATTGAAAGAGAAGATAGAAAAATCGTGGCAATTCAAGGTCCCTTTATAAAGAGATGGCAAAAAAAATAAAAAATTGCAGAACATCATGATAGAAATTCTTTAAAGGAATCAGGCAGACAGTCAGAACACAACTGTACTTACAAAATGCCTATAAAACCTACGATAATGTTTCTTCTGCTAATAGAAACATGTGTCTGCTGCTTCTTAATAGCAGTCTTTTAGTTCTGACCCTGGGAGCTGCTTCGAAAGTAAATATGGTTAATGAGCATCTCACCGTCATCAGCTTACAAAAGAAATTTGTTTTTGTTGTGCAGCTTGGATCGTGCAGATTGGTGACTCGCACAGATGCCTATAGGCGGTCTTAATTGGCAGATGAAATGGAACATTATACAGTCGTGTTAAAGGACTACATAGTTGTGGTCACACTTGGAGGAAAATGAGAGAATGTGTTTTCTTTGCATGGCACATACTCTCCTTATTTGGTAAATCTGCATACAGAACCTATATATAGCTGATAGTGAAGATGCATCACATGAGATCACATTAGAGACCCTGTGATCTGTTATTGGTACAGTATTGAGAACAGCTCTTTGAAAAGTGTGAACAGTTCTCAGAGACAAGAACCCAAATGATCTTTATTTACAGACTAGCGTTCATGCATGGGAGGACTTTAGATGAAGCAAATGGTGCATGAAAGCAAAAGGTAAGGTCTGTAAAATGAGCTAACAGTCAGAACAAATGATACAAGCAAGGAAAATACGGGAAAAAGAAACCCAAGGCTGGTCCAACTGCTTGGCTGTGGGAGGTAACAACAAAAGAGGAGTCTGTCAAGTATACCATATACTGCATCATATTGATGCTGATTGCTCAGATGTGGAGCAGAAAGGTGGAAAAATAGAACAAAGGGTGAAGGGGAACATACCAATCCTCAACAGCAGCAGGAACACTTTGCTATTTGAAAATCTGTTAGTTATAAACAGAACTAGCAAATGTCTAATATCCCAAACCTCATGTGGTTCTTCTTCCGACACAGATGGGGCTCCAGCGCTGGTGGGAGCAGGAGATCCCAGTGGATGGAACAATCAACAAAGGAGAGCTCATGACGCATAACCTGACTGAGCTGATAAAGCCCGAGTCTTACGAGGTGCGCCTCACGCCCATCACGCGTTTCGGCGAGGGGGACTCCGCCATCCGTATCGTCACCTACAGTGGTAAGCGCTACATACTTTTTCCATTGTTTCAGTGTTTTGACAGCCAGCAAACAGATAAAAACAAGGTAAAGGAGACAAGAGATTTTAACTCCCGCTGAAGTTTGTGCTTACGGCGTACGTTCATCACTAATGATGATATCAAAAGTTCGCCGTAGCATCAGCAGTCATTACAAGGATCCGATGATGAGTTATTTTGCATAAGACGTACGAGGAAAGAGCGAGTGGAAAAAAAAAAGGGAACTGATTGAAGTAATTTGAATTGCATGTAACACATTCAGTCATCTGTAGACAGCTCGAATTCAGCCGGCTTTGCTTCTTTTCTCCTTTGAGCCAAATGGATGCTGATCAACTGACTAATCCCTTCTTAGTGACCTTCATTGCTTGAGTCAGCTCTCCCCTGTACCGGGGCAAAGGCTGACTTGTTGTGTCTGTGCTTGAGAGATCATCATGACATTGAAGCTTCAGATGACTCAAGCATGTAGCCCGGGTAACAAGACCAAACAGAGCTGGTCAGAGATGAGTCATGCTTTGCTGCCTTCGCTCGGTTCCCCCCTCCCAAAACAATGCAATTTTCTGTCTTTTGTCTTTGTCGGAGGATCTGATTAGTCCCCCGGATTGTTTCTCATATAATAAATGGCTTTTCAATTTCACATTGTAAATATTTTGAAAGGTTCTTGCCCTCACCATGCCTGACATGGACCCTGACATGAAAAGCATAAAAATCTTACTGTACATTTGCCCAGACTCGGTGGCCAGATAGAACAGTAATAATTTTATTTGATTTATTTTATATAGACTACAGTAATAAAAGTAATAATAATTATGTAGCAATTTTCTAAAACAAGCCACAAAATGTTTTACAAATACTCAGATTTTATAGAGAAAACTGCAATAATTACCCTTTTTTGGAAGAGCTCGGCAGCACTGGTAATGATTTAATACGCAACAGGGAAACACACAACAAAACAAAACCAGTCGCAGGGAGGGACGCCGTCTGCCCAGAGCGTGCCGGGTTCCAAAGGAAGTGGAGGCAGTTTGTAACAACAAGCAGAGCGCAGATCGGTGCAGCCAGTAATTGCAGATCGCTACAGTGCTAACGTTGCTCCAGAGAAAGCGTGAAGTTACCTGAGGGACAGCAAGGGAAAAAAGCAAGAGCTACAGGAGAGAGAGAGAGAAAAAGGTTGAAAAATTGTAACTAAATAAATAAATACATCTAGTCATACTGACCTCGTCCTCCCTGGGGCCCCTTGTTCTGAGTCCAGGTTGAATTTGTTATAAAAACCCAACTGGCAGAGTTTTTTTCAAAGGTTTCCAAGGATGTCACACTGACTGAAATGGCCACCTTTTACTGCCACCACTAAAATGCATCTAGGATTTATTTCTGATGCATCAAAATGTAGATGAGAGTTGCACTCGAGAATTTTTAAAACAGGAGCAGTAACATCTGGATCGCCGACCCGTTGATTATTGCTGTTTTTTTTAAATCTTCTATTTACATTTCTGATTCAGATGAAACAAAATCGTCACTCGTTGTTATCTCCAGACTGAAAAGGACTCAAAATAGACTTTGTATTTCAAAATTCTCCTAAGTATATCTCATCTATAGAGCTCAAGGTTGTTCATTTTGACCTTATAGCCTTGCGACGGTTCTCAGGTGGGCATCTCAGACAGTAGCCTTGGATTTAAGGAGATAAAGCAATAATAACAAATGAGGTTAAACTGAGGTTGAATCAGAAGAGTCTCTCTGATAAAAGTACAGCAGCCAAAAATAGCAGCCAGAAGGACATCACAAGGATTTTGTGTACTGCGACCACTGAGAATACATCAAAACACACTGTATTTCTTTACAGAACGAAATAGCAGGTTGCAAACAGAGATAGATTCTCCAGCTTGTGGGATGGCATGCTGGCAAAAACAATACAAAGACTACAGTAGTATCCACAGTTGGCCCAGTAGTACCAGTGAACAGATGCACAGGTACTTGAGATGTACATCTTCAGAAACTAAGTGACTGACTGTTTTCTGTCTATCACTGACTGCCAAGTTCTTCCGGAGTGGTGCTGCTGCAGTTGTGAATAATTCAGTTTCACTGCAGCTCATCATGGCTTCTGCAAAGAGAATTGGGAAAAAGGAGAGAAATGAGAGAGGCAGATAAACTTTCTCCGCTGTTATTTTTGTAGTAGTTTGTGATACTGCGCGGTTCCCCCGGTCAACCTTGAATTGAATTCAGTGGAGTTGAATCCAAATGAATACAGTCGAAGCGAAGTGAGGGGAATTGAGGCTAATTAAGGCAGGGAGTAGCGCAGAAGGAGTGATGGAGGCAGCCAAGTTGGGACTGGGAAGAAAAGGGAGATACAGGGGAACAAATTAATAAAAGAAGAAGAAGGAGAAAAAAGATAGAAAGAGGAGAGCCAATGCTGACGTGCAAATCACCTGCCCAGCGAGAGGCTGGACTAATTATCACTCTAGGGCTGCTCTGTTCTCCCACACACAGCATAACGCCACGGTAGCAGGCTAATGTAGGGCTGAACCGTATCCACTCTGCTCTGAGACTGATGTGTGAAATACAGCCCAGGACCATCTCCATTATCACTTCAGTTTCATTCTCACTGGGGAACATGGACCTGTGGGGCATCTGTGTATGGGCTGTAGCACAAAGGCTTTATGGGTTTGAAAATTTACAGTGAATTGAAAAAAAAAAGTCATAAAAGTTCTTCTATTTATCGCTATGTAATCACTATGTTTAAGTCCTGTCCTGTCTTTGGTATATAAATCTAAGGTAGCATTTTCATGGCAGTCCTGCATTTGCTATTGTCCTGATTCAAAGACATGTCCAATATTTGACTGTTTGGGAAACTCCCAAAGGGTCCAAGCACAAATAAGGTTTACTAACCCAAATTAATCAATTTAATGACTTTTGCATTTTTATTAAATTTGTGGCAAGCAATGTTGCTTCATCATAAGGAGGCTGCGGGATTGAATAAACCTTTAGCCCTGGCTCTTCCAGTCTAAATTTGTGCATAGACTCAGCAGACACTTTGGTAATTGCATTCAATTATTCATTTATTTGAGTATTTGCATAAATGGGAAGTTGAACAGCAACCGATAAACGTATTTCATGTGTTTGCCTTGCACGGTGGGATAGTCTCTTCCTCCTTGTGACCCTAAAATGAAGAAAACCTACAGAAAAAACACGGCTTTGTCTGTTTGTTAGCTGTTAGCTTGAACATTTCTGCCCTGTGTTAAATTGCAACATAAGTCCTCCATTAGAGGAAGTTTTTTCCATCATTGCCCAAAAGGCCGAGCAATCATTCTGAACCACATAAAGTCGATGGTAGCAGCTTTTCTGTGACTTGGCACGAAAACACAAAAGCGGTTACAGTGTCCCCAGTTGCAAGATGAAGAATGGCTATGTCACCAAGCTCTGAAGATGCTCTTTTAAATTTTGCTGCAGTGACAAACTCAGCATCTGTTTGGTGTTCCTCATAACGCTCCCCTCCCACTATGTCTCTCTTCCTCTCTTGTTTCCTCCAATACACAGGATTTAATGTTTAAGCCTCCAGTCAACCCTCACAGTGTCACAGTAAAACACTGCTGCTGTTTCTTAATATTCCATTTTTATGCACCTTGCAGTGACATATACAACACCTCTCCTCAAGGCAAAACTCCCTAAATCTTATATTAAATTCAGTTTCTCACTGTAAGTGGGGTGTTTCTGTTTGACCAGCAGTGATTCAGTGGTAAAGCTGTCCCAGGTTCTGTCTCTTTGTGTTGCTGTGAAGCATGCTTTAACCTGAGCTGCTGTTTTGATACAGTATTTTGTACATGCTCAGTAGTCCTGCTTTATAAAGTACTTTCACTTAAAGGAATACATTTATTCAAGATCAATACAGCTTTCATATCTGTTCATTAAATATAAGCCAGCAGTCAGTGAGCTTGGATTAGAACAAAGACTGAACAGCTAGCCTTGTAGCAGTGACTCCCCAGAGTTTCTTTTTAGCCTGGCAACTGCTCAAAAGCCTTAAAGATCTCTGAGCTATAGAGGTTTTCACTCTTTTTGTTTTCTTTCTTTTTTAGTTGGTAAGAATTAAATGATATATGACATATTAATTATTGAGCTTTAGAGGTGCTGGTGTTTGGGATTCTTTACCTCCTGAAAGATTCAGACAGAGCTAGCTGATTCTTGCTGTTTCCATTTTTCGTGCTAATCTATGCTCACCAAGTGTGCAAGGCATGACTCATGGATTCCCCGTGCTCAGCTGGATGGTCCCTCCGTTTGACATTCCTTTGAAATCCACTCTTGTTTTTGGTAGAAGAGTTGGGACCAGCATATTTATGATTTGAACTGTTTTGATTGCTGCTGTAACATGTTGTGACATGACATGGCTTCAGCCAATACCTTTTGATTAGCCTTGTCTCATGCTTTCTTGCTTTGTGGTAGATCTTTGTTCTGTCTTCACTGAGATATTTGAATGCTAATCAATAAAATCAAATCAAATATCCTTTTGTCTTCTTTGTTCTGTCATTTATACTTCTTAGTTCTTTAGATTAAAGTGAATGCCAATCCATCAGTGCATATATGTATATGTGCGCTAATGAAAGAACAGCCTTGCACGGGGCTCAGCATGGCTCGGGTGTGTCCATGTGTGTTACTGCAGGACTTGTGCAGAGCAGTGCATCCTCAGTAGGCTTTTGTAAAAAAGGACACAATGGTGTGATGTCGCTCTTGTTATTTTGGTCACGGAGACACGAGGGAAAGATTGCTGAACTACATTTACCCACACTGTCATTATTCCAGCTGATGGTTGGGCAGCTGTGGAGCCAACACAGGGCCTTCTCAGAACATCATGGCACGCACCCATAACCCCTAAATATGATTGATGGGAATGTGGGAGTGTGTGGATTATATGAGGTCAGTGAAAAAAGAAAGGATAAAACCAGGCATGCCACTGTTGTCTATGAGGACACTTGGCTGGAGCCTTGGAATTGTCTGCTGCTTTGTAATGTAGCCGCAGGCCAGTGGGCAGGGAATCCTGCCAAGATGAAGTCAGTGATTGTATCCGGAACAGCCTCCATGGACCAATGTCCTTTGGCGGTCAATGAGCTCACTTTGTGTTTCAATCAAAATTAGGCAATTTGGATGGAAGGCATTCATGCATCAAGCATGCAGCTTGTTTTGTCCTCTCAGCTGGAAAAGTATAAACCAGGAGTCAGGCAGACATGCACCTAATATGTGCTCTAATAACAGAAGTTTGAAAGAAAAAAAAGAAAAGAAAAATCCGCTCTTCACTCCACTGTGTGATCACTGGGAGTTTTTATCTTGACAACTATCAAAATTACATTTCATCCTCAATCATTATTTGAGGCTTTTTAGCTATGGGGGGAAAAGCAGGGTGCTGCAGCATTAAGAAGAAAATCTGGGATATTTTTTAAAGCCTTTGCAGTGAGCTCGAGGGTTTTGCACATCTCTGCTTTAACGGCATAGCGCATTTGAAGAAGGGCAATTGAGGTCTGCTACTTGTTTTCAGGAGTTCAGACACAGTTACAGACAAGGCGGCAACGTTTCTTTAAAAAAAGTGCTTCATTTAAAACGCTCGAGTCAACAGCTGAGCTCTGTCGCAGTTTATTTTAATGCTTGTTTGTTTTCCCATATCCAATATAGTCATCTATACTGGAAGTAAAATTATCTGTTTTATGCAAGTGTGATCTGGAGAGAGTGTTTGCATGCAAAACAGTCGTAAAAGTAGCCTCTGGGCCTTCTCTGTGCACAGCTTGATTTCCTTAGTGTGTATGGAGACACTGCTTGAGCAGACACACTCTTTTGGATTGGATTAAGGCGTAGTGAGTCAGTTGAGGGAAGCTGCAGGTAAAAAAAAAAAATGCAGACAACGAAATACATTTTCATAACCACAGTATCGGAAGAAAGAGGGATTTGGGAGGGAGGGAGGGAGAGTTACAGGAAATGGGACATTGAGATGGAGAGAGCCGGCGAGCAGGAGGGGGCCTGAAAGAATAGAGTTTTGTCGGAAACCTCAGCATCCGTTTCGCAGGCTCGAGGCTGTAAGTTGTCATTTAAAACATTTTCTCTGCAACAGCCGGGATGATTTCCTCCCCCTCTGCAGTCTGTGCTGCTCTGTGCAGTCCACTGTAGATTCAGTGGGAAGCAGTGACTGTCGGGCAGCGAGTATTTTCACAGTCACATAAAAGATTCTTAAAGCGTTTTCAAGGAAGGTGTGCGCTGAAAATGCAATTTTAGTTGCTTCACGGCATGTGTCTTTGTCTATCTCCCCTTTTATCCCCGAGCAAACATACATTTCCACGAGTTACACAACAATAAACAGAAATCCCTCCTTTTTATGTAACTTGAGCTTTTAAAAACAGCAGTTTCATCAGCGCCACTGTACTTCGCCACTCTCACTACATGTTTTCCTTTGTAGGAATGATTTGTTATTACTCACTTTAATTGGTTGGATTAAAATCAATTCCCTCCATGAACAGCAAGGTTTCATAAATCACCCAGCAACATAGTTTTGTAGTAAAGCTGATGTATCGCATCTATTCAGCCGGTCAGCAATCGATCATGAAAATGCCCATGAATCTTCTTGACAGGTTAAATGGTATTTACTCTGCAAAAAGTGAAGTGCCGACTAACTGGCTCGCTGCAACTCTGTGTGATACCCTTGACCTTTATGTGTTTGCTGCGGCAGTAGCCTCTTAAATTATCAATGAGGGAAGCATTGAACTGTGGTTAGGTGGACAGAATGCAAAAGAAGTCCTCGGTGTATTTCCGTTAGCGTTTTCATAATGATGGGTTTGAAAAGACAGGATATAAGTTGCAGGAAACTGATTAGCAGACACACTTGTGATTATTACTCATTTTTGTGATTTATTGGCTCCTAAATGGAAGGATAAAATAGGCTTAGTGTTCTAAATGGAAGTCACCTTGGACAAGAACATCAGCAAAGCCAGTAAATGGCAGTAATGATAAGCAGTTGCGCTATAAGCTTATTAATGTGGTCAGGCTGGTCTTCCTAATCCCTCACTCTTTTACATTAGATAACAGACTGCGAATAAATGCTGTCACCTTTTCCACTTCAAATCCCAGACATCTCTCTTTGTGTCTGCTCAATAATCATTGTTCTGAGTGCGGGAGTTGATTGGTGCCGTCTGTTTCCTTCGTGTTTTTACAGTGAGAAGGCAAAAGTGCTTTACAGAGATGAAGCACAGATACTTTGCAAACAGTGTTCTGTTTCTGCGGTCACACACTCCAGAAAGAAACCTATTTCTCTGCTATATCTTTACATAATATGTTCCTTGTTGCTCACAAAAGGTTAATATATGCCTGTGTAATACTCTGCTACTTGCTGAATAGCAGAGCTCACAAGGCAGCCACACAGAGTCTGAAGGTGCAACAGGTTGACCTCTTTTACGTCGGCGTGTGCCTCCATGCACATTTTCTCTTAAAGTGTTTCATGTAATGACAGGCTGCTAAGATTTTTTGTACTAACGATTATCCCTGGCCTTTCTCTTCCACAGCTCCCATCAACCCTCACCTGAGTAAGTAATGTGCACCTCACTTAGCATGTCTCATCAGACAGAGTGCTCCTTCTGACACAACACCGGCTGTGAAAACAGTGGGGATACTCCAAGTAACTGTCTCGTCTATAGAGAGCCGACTTAAATAATCAGTATTGAACTGGAAGATGTTTTTAAACGACTCTAAAACAGGAGTAAATGAGCAATGATTGAGCAAGGCTTGCCTTTAGAAAAGGGTAGGCTTGCGTCAGGATATTTGACATTGTGCATTTTGGACACGGCGTTTGCATGAGATGTTGGATGTCGTTTGGTGTATCTGTGTGTGTGTGTGGGTGTGTGTGTTTCTGGGCGCATGAGTTTATTTGCACCTTCTGTGCTCTGTGAGCATTAATTATGCATGCATTTGTGCCATAGCTGTTTATATTCTTTAATGTTTAGCTTCATTTATGACTCATTGTTTCATTGTTGAAACTTTACAAATTCACATTATTCATGCCTTGAGAATCCAGACTTAATCATTGCTTGCTGTGCGGCAGTGTGCTGCCTTGTATCGTGGTTTATTTATTTTTATAGATATATATTTTGGTGGGTGTTCACAGAAACATTGCCAACATAATAGCAAACATCCTAATCACCAACATCATTATCCAAATCCCTCCAGGAAACTATCTTACCTGCATGCCTCCCCTTCCCCCCTGCCTCCTTCCTCTGCCTATCCTCCAAATCCTCCTATCTCTCTGAGGCGCACGAGGCGAAAACATTTAGTTTAGCTCACTGCGGATAGGGACGTTAATGTCTAGCACCAGGAGCTAGACCTCCATTTAAATCTGCATGCTCATGAGGAGAAGAGTCAAGAGTGCCTCAAACGCGGCCCCTTGCTGCACTTTTCCCTCTCCACCACCTCTTCTTCTCTCGCTCCAGCTCATTCTCTCGCTCTCTCTCTGCCTCGCAGCATCACTGCCCTCTTCCATCCCCCGGCCCATCCACCCACACCACACCTCTATGTCTGTGTTACCTCCATTACCTGAGTAAAAGCTGCAGATCCCGCTCCTCTCAAGGTCACCACTCCAAACTGCTCCCAGCTACGTTTTAATAAATCAATGAATATTTATCAGAGCACATGCCTGCGTCCTGAATCTAAATGCTGTGTTTTTTGCTATCTCTTTGAGGACACCGCTTAGCACCGCCAAGTCCTCTGGTCAGGTGCTTTTTGCATCGTTTGGTTTTTTTTTTCTCTCTTCTTTTTGACAGAGTCGATCCAGCCACTACCCCTTCATTAAATTGAGTGCATGGGGATTTGCACTCATCATCACAGTCTATTCACTTATACATTCCCTTTCATGTGACCAATAACAACGTCGTTCCACCCTCATTCAGTCATTCCACTTGTATTGAACTTGTTGTCACGGGTGGGGGGACTTAATATCTTCACCTGCACACCTACGACAGAGAAGATGGAAGCTGGTAGAAAAGGCGGTTGTCAGGTTTAAAGAAGTCTCACTGGTCAGAGGATATGAAACATTGGAGAACAATCACCCCATTTTTCTTTTAAACCTGTTAAAAAGGGGGGATGTCGGGGATTGTTCAAAATCACAAGAGGCTCACCTGATTCAGATAAAAGTTTTCTACTGTACCTGTGCCAAACCTCACAAAATTATGTTTTAACAGGAGATTTATATTAAGTTTGAAATTATTTACTGTGCTGTGGCTGCGTTTATTGAATGTCATCCATCATGCTTCGGTAGTGGGCTGTCTGATAGTCGCACACACAAACCGCCTTTGGGTGTTTCTTCAGTGGAGCACTCTGTCTTCATAGACTCTGGTTAAGTAGAAAACAGAACTGCATGTCGTAGTCAAGAAAAAAAGAAAAACACATTCAATGGCACCTCCCTCACAGTCAGTGAGAGGTCACATCTTAATATAGAAATTCTTTTCACCAGATTGCATGATGTAATTAGGACTCGGGTTGGTCTATGTATCCCCCCGAGACACATGCACACACGCACACATGCCGCAGGAAATCTCATAGATATACAGTAGGTGTCGCACTACTCAAGACATAGCAGTGTACTATAACTTCTCACTCTTCTGAAACGACGTGCTCTGTCATTCACCAGGAGAGTTCCACTGCAGCTTTGAGGAGGAGCCCATCTGCATGTTCACCCAGGACAAGAATGATGATTTTGACTGGACGCGACACAGTGCAGCCACCCGCGACACCAAGTATACACCCAACACTGGCCCTAGTGGTGATCACAGTGGCTCCAAGCAAGGTAAGGAGCTCAAACTTCCACCCTTGACATGTCCAAGCAGCGACTAGCCAATCATTGCTTATCCCTAGTAAAAGTATTGCATATTTGTTTTAGCTAGTGGCTGAGTCTACTTCTTTTTTTATTAATGGAGGAGATGATTCTCATTGTCTTACTTTGCTAATTTGATGGCCTGCCCTTGAGAGAGAAATTGATAAATAATTAACCTCTAAAGAAATATTCAAGGCGTGTAGTAATTGCAACTGGCAGGTTGAGTTGTCCCACATCACGCACATTCCATGATTTTTTTTCTTTGACAAAATACGTCATTGATTAAATGTCAGTGAAGCTGTCTTTAGTTGAAATGACCCATCAATTGGAGTTAAGGCAAGGCAAGTTTATTTATATAGCACAATTCAACAACAAGGTGATTCAAAGTGCTTTACAGAGACATTAGAAACAAAAACAAAAAAAATCATGATTTAAATTTGATTAAAACAAGCTAACTAACTACAGTAACTAACTAACAAACAAAACAGTATATAAAATCAAAAATCAAAACAGATAAAATCAGGACAGTGGATAAAATCAGTAGTTAAAATGTAAGTTTTGAAATTTAAGCTTAAGTGCGGATTTGGTGCTTTATTTAAATGAAGCTGAGAATAGGTGAGTCTTCAACCTGGATTTAAATAAACTGAGTGTTTCAGCTGATCTGAGGCTTTCTGGGAGTTTGTTCCAGATATATGGAGCATAAAAGCTGAATGCAGCTTCTCAGTGTCTGGTTCTGACTCTGGGAACTGATAAAAGACCAAAATGGTAAATGGCCTGTATTTGTATAGCGCTTTTCTAGTCCCTAAGGACCCCAAAGCGCTTTACATATCCAGTCATCCACCCATTCACACACTGGTGATGGCAAGCTACATTGTAGCCACAGCCACCCTGGGGCGCACTGACAGAGGCGAGGCTGCCGGACACTGGCGCCACCGGGCCCTCTGACCACCACCAGTAGGCAACAGGTGAAGTGTCTTGCCCAAGGACACAACGACCGAGACTGTCCAAGCCGGGGCTCGAACCGGCAACCTTCCGATTACAAGGCGAACTCCTAACTCTTGAGCCACGATCGCCCCAGATCCAGATGACCTGAGGGATCTGGAAGGTTCATACTGGGTCAGGAGGTCACTGATGTATTTTGGTCCTAAACCATTCAGAGCTTTATAGACCAGTCTATCCTCTGACGGACAGGCAGCCAGTGTAAAGACCTCAGAGCTGGATTGATGTGGTCCACTTTTTTGGTCTTAGTGAGGACTTGAGCAACAGAGTTCTGAATGAGCTGTAGATGTCTGACAGATTTTTTTAGGTAGACCTGTAAAGATGCTGTTACAGTAATCAAGCCTGCTAAAGATGAATGCATGGACTAGTTTTTCCAGGTCCTGTTGAGACATCAGATCTTTTATCCTTTATCCTTAAAAGGTTGAACTACTAGTCATCTTTAAGAATTGGAGCAAAAATGTATGTGTGGTTAAGTTTCCCGACCATATCATGGCATGTTTTATGCCCTATCTGTTTGTTCATTCAGAGGATGTAAGCAGAGGTATCCTTCATCTGATTGCATAGTCCCTTAGGTCACCGAGTCCTTCAGATTGCCCATTTTGTCTGGTTCAAAACCGAAATGATCCCAGTTAGGTGATTATGTATTCTTTTTCTCAAAATACTCTTCCATGATTGCATTTGCTGGAAATGGTTCATTGGGAGTGGGAGAACTCCGGAAATCGACACACGTGCGCACAATCCTTATTGCCAGTTGTTACACTCAGGGTGGCTGGTTGGAAGTTTTTAACACATCGCCCAAGCCAAGTGGTCTTTGTTATCTCCTGAAAAACACAAGGAAAAGATAATAATCACAATAAATGGATGAATCGGTGCATTTTAAAAGGCCCCAAATACATAAACTGTAAAACAGCGCGTCGCTGTTTTTAATGGCCTGTTGTTTAGCACAATCTGCCTGTGCGTTAGCCCTCCCTAGAGGTCAGACAAAATATCAATGAGGCGGTACATTGTATTGGCTTCCTTTTGCGATATAATATCAATGCAGTGGAAAGAAATATTGATAGTTTTATTAAAACATAAAATGCAGGCATTGTGACCCTGTCCCCACCAATTCAATTAGCAGAGTAATTATGTCATTACTCCTCCATATCAAGAGGGAGCAATGTGAACATAAGTGATCTAAGTTGCTTTGAAAAAGAAAAAAAATCGTAGGGAAAAAATGGTGGTAAGTTAACACCCTAGTAAATACATACATGCGTTTTTTGTTTTGTTTTTTGGGAGGGGTTGGGTCCATTCGGAGCATATTTTTTACCTTCAGTTATAGAGATGTGGTGATATATCATAGATGAGCTTACAATGTATATTGATCGCCACGTTGCTGTAATGCAATCGGGGTCATTATCATGTATGATAAGAGTGTCTTTGCCAAGAACTCATTGTTTCTCTTCTCTGAATAAATGTTACAGGCTACAATTACAGTGGACACTGTAGCAAAAACCTCTATGCATTGATAAAAATATTGCAGAGTATAACACAAATCGTGACCAACCTTAACATTCACTAACCAGTGGGCAAGTAATTTCATAATATTTCTCATCTTGTGATTTATATGTACGGCTGAGCAATGATATTGCAAAAATCTGTGGTAATAGTAAAAACCACAGCTGGTCTAGGCCTTAGTGATCATTCTTGCCAGCTGTCAGCGAGCCTCTGAAAAAAGTCTACCTGCTTGTTGTATTAGAAATTAGCATGTTGAATGCACACATTTAAATGGACACTGTTGTTTCTTATGTGCTCCATCCACAATGAATGAATCCACAAATGCCCCCAGGGGACAGTGAAGCAATGTGATTATCACATTATCGGTCAGTGCACGACACATAGCATTTTGATTATTTCATTTGCAAACACACAAAAACAAGTGTCACTTTTCAAAACGACTAAATAAGATGGGACAATTCAAAGAAGATGATTTCAGCTGTGCTCATTGTGTCACCAAATATTTGATGCTGCACAAACTAACAGTGAGGATCCTTGATCATCATTTATTTGCAAGATAATCTTCTAAATGAGCCTCGTCGCTGTTTCCATGGCACCCAAATTAGACTCTGCATAGTAAGTTTAGCATTCGCTCTTGAGAGCTGCATGTACAGGTATTGCATATTCAAGGAATAAATAAGAAAAATGGATATGCAAGAGTCTTTAGAGGATTTTTAATGAATCCTTTGATGGAAGTTGTCTGTGGTGAAATATACAGTTGGTGCCTATTATGGTGCTACGGTACCAGCAGCAGCAGCTGAGGCAGTAAATAATGCATTGGCTTTAATCACCTAATGGTTTCAAAATGTCCAGCATTTCATTAGCAGCCCCATTCATTTTTTTGTGCATAATTATCTAATATGAGATTCAGCTGAGGGAGATATTCCATTTGATTTTGGCTGGAGGGCTGTGGAGCGGCTCACAAGCTACCTTGCCTGTGCCTGTGGCTGGGCTGAGATTGGCTTCAGATAATTTGGCTCGCACGCAGAGGGCTGTCTGACTTATAGGCATCACTGCTGCTGTCCACCACTGTCAGACCAAGGGACCATAAATGTAACCTCACTGTATCTGTGCCAGGTTTTTTGCGACTAGTGAGCTCTGGCCCTTATCTTTATTATGGAAGGTGTCATTACCGCAATATTTACAGTGATAAAACAATTTGTCAGGGATTCAAAGAGAAATGTTTGTGACATTTCACAGTCAGGGACAGTGAAGTTGCTGATGGGGCCAACATAAGTATTCAGAGAAATATATAGAGATATAATTATATATATATAACTAAATATAAACAGCTTAAAATGGAAGAAGCAGCCTGACTGCTCATCTGCTTGTTACCTGTTAAAGTTCAGGGTCTGGCTGCTGGGCTGGGGTCAGCATTCACTCAGCCAATAAATGATGAGTTTGTTTAGTAAAGTCATGAAAACTGTGTTATTAGTTTAGTCACACTGTGTCAATAGTTTTGATTTAGATGCTCTATTATGTTCCTCTCATACAGATCTAACTCCCAGTATGTTACATATGGATCTTTGTATGCGTGCAATCATATTTAAAGTTTATTTGCCTGTTTTTTTTTTTTCAAACCTGCTGCATTAATCTCGTGAAGCCGGGTAGGTTTGATGGCTAAAATTAACCAAGCAAAGGTAGAAAGGGAGTAAAGGCAAAACGAATCAGCAAGTAATTAAAAAAAAACAAATTATGAGAAAGATGCAACAGCTGTGAAACCTGTGACTTAAGCCACTGCCACACTTCTAATAAGTCTTTTCTGCTTTTTTAAATTAGACCATCAGCTCTTGGCAGTTTGTATTACCACACCTATTGGTTTAAGATCTAATCCGAAGAACAGCCGTCTCTTCTGATAAAACGGGAGTATTTGACACGAGAGGATGAGAAGGCACTGAAAGATCAGACCACAGTTTATGAAAATGTAGAACCCCTTTTATTTTGTTCTCATAACTCTGGTGTCCGCATGTGTGTTTTTATCCATTTCAAGGTTTCTACATGTACATCGAGACGTCAAGACCGCGCAAGGAAGGAGACCAAGCACGGCTTATAAGTCCATTTTTCAACGTAGCACCTAAAAACCCTTATGGTATCACCAATCCACCTGCCTACTGCTTTGGCTTCTTCTACCACATGTATGGGAAACACATAGGTAAGAATGATTGCCTTCATTTAAAACCACTGCTTAATTTCTTAAACAATTCTACAGTCTATCACTGCTCCCCGTTTTTGCTTGATAAAGCAGCAAAACCAGCTTTGAGTGGATTTCAAGTTGTTTTGGCAGTTCTCTGCTGTATAAAGGAGTTGCTTTCTTATTCTCGTGGAACTAAGCACAGTCAGTAAGGCAACACCACATGAAATTTTATTTCTAAAAGAGTACGTCATCAAGCATCTGTCGGACATACCGCTGGCATTAATTATGATGAGGTTCTTGGTTTTGGTGTCCAGCAGATGTGTATTTCACTGGAGTTTTTTCTTTCTTTTTGTGAAGGACTTCTTGTTTGTGAGAGAGGAAACGCAGTAGTCACGGCCAAACAAAAAAGAAAGCAGCACTTTTTCCTCTAAGCAACAGAATTGCAGTCATTTCCTGAGAGTTTCTCCCAGTGGTGTGTTTGGTGTGGAGCTTTGCGCTTTCTTTCCAAAAAATTCTAAGTGTAGCTGTCAGATGTTTCAAGTAAAAGATGTCTCCTTTTTGCAACACACTCCTTCCAAAGGGGTGCGCACAGATTCTGGGTGTTAGCCCTCACATTCATCTCACAATGTAGATAACAACCCTGCATGGCCCATTTGAAGATGGCGGAGCGACTGAAGGAGCACTCTGTGGCTTACATCTGACTCTCTTCACCAGAGACCCAATCAGCCAACCGCAAGCACTCCTGCTTTGAATGTGTGCTGTTTGTACGCTCAGTGCATTTAGGAGTTTTGCTCTAGCACAAAAATAGCAGTTTATGCACTGTTGAAGCCCTCCAGGGTTTCTCTGTCCCAACCTAACTCCCTATCATCAGCTACTACACACCTTTATAAGGCGAAAAAGGTCACCAGTGGACGTGGGTCATCTTGTGTCTTTTTTAAGGCACCGGTACTAGTGTTGATGCAGAACCAGCTTTGCTTTTCATTGCATGACTTAATTCTTATTTTTGTGGAAAGAAGATCACGGTGGGCAGAATATGGAAATAGTCTATTCGCCCAGAAAATTCTTAATGGTCCAGTTTAGGAGCCAGAGCCATGTCAGTGAGAAACAGGCACTGTTAGCATATGAGCTGAAGTGATAAAGGAATAGGATTAAAAAACAATGAATCTAAATGACAGCAAGATCTGCAGTCATGTGAAAATGAGAGTTTTCAAAGCCATGTGAGCAGTCTGTGAAAAACTAAGAGCTCTCTGTGACTCGGTAGCTTGTAGAACCACTTTTAACAGCAATAACTTGAAGTAATCTTTCCTGTATGATGTTGTCAGTCTCTCACATCGTTGTGAAAGAATTGTAGCCCACTCTTTCTTTTTATAACATTGCTTCAATTCATTGTGATTCGTGGGTCAGTCCATTGATGGTAAGGTCAAATATCTCCACTTTGGTTCAATGGACTTGGTTCCAGAAGTCTTCTGAGGGCTTTTTTGTTTGTTTGTTGTTGTTGTTTTGTAGATGCTAATCTGTGAATCTATAGCCTGCAGCCATGTTATTTTGAGGAAAGAAGATGCTTTGTCCTGGCAGCCCTTCCAAACAAGCCGTACTTGTTTAGTCTTTTTCTAATTGTATTGTCATGAACTTTAGCGTTTATTGTGCTAAATGAGGCCTGTAGAGTGAGCATTGCACAGTCTGACCTTGTTGTGGATTCTCTTGGATATCAACTCCTGGGAAGATTGTGACATTTTGTTAACACTCACCTAAAAGCCTGAAAACTGCCGAAATGTTCATTTAATCAAATGCATTTGATTAGCAGCATCTTTCTGCGTTGTACTGCCTTGATTCCTGTGGAAAACAGTAAGGGTGTACTTGTTTTTCACAAGACTGCATAGAGTCCTGTGGAAAAAACATGTTTTCACATGATTGCACATGTACCAAAAACATGACAGAATTGTAGGCACAGTATCTCAGAGGAAACAGTCAGCGTACTTTGTGCTTCTAAAAATATTCATATTCAATATCAAATATAAAACTTTTTAACCACACAAGTTCTTCATGTGAGATAACTAAAACTGATGTCTTCGACTCATTATTTATGTGTTCTCATTTTGGTTTCAGGCCATTTAAGTGAAATTCTAGTGACACCAAACCAGAGGGAAATAACCCGCAGAGATAGGCAGCTAAAAAAATAGTATTTCACTGAAATATATTTTAGTACAGAAAAAAGGATATTTAAAAATAGATAAAGTATAGAAAGAAAAATCAATCAGTGACAGTAAAAACTGCCAAGAGAGGAATTTCAAGAGGAATTCAGCAAACTGTGAAACTGCTACAGGCCAGCAGCTCACCTCCCCTCTCTTTTTGACATTTATAGTCAGCATTTGACTTCAATTACTTCAGGATCCTAGAAAGACATTGATGGTCTCCACACTCCAACTTCTGCAGCTTCTTTTTTCACCTTTTAATAACCTGACTTGGCTCTTCAGCGTCACATATCTTACTCCAACTTCTATTTTGTTTCCTTTGAAGTCTGTTTTGTTATAAACTCTGAGACAGGGACCTGAGTGCAGGACTTTGTAAAGTTTGTAAGTAGTAATAAAACGCAACCCTTTATCAAGGCCTCAGTGACACAGGACTAGAGACCAGTCACTGGTCCCCCTGGTAACCGCTAGTGGTGGGCGGCTCAATCCAAATATCGATTGTATCGATACCAAGTCGGCATCGGTATCGGATCGATACTAGCCTGGTGAGATCGATTCTTTACTTTAAGTTCTGCTCTTGTTTGCGATGCTGTGCTTTCGGCAAAGACGAAACAGCCAGGTTGCCCGACTCGCCGCTCCTGTGTCAGCGCAGAGCAGGCACACTTTGCTCCCCCTTGTGTTTAAGTCTTGCGTTGTCACGTGACTTAGACGCTTTGGGGATTGTTAAGTTGTTTACATATTATATTTTCACCAGTTCTTTAGAATTTCAATTGTAATTTTTGTATTATAGTTTCTCAGCAGTACTTGTTTTAACTTATTTACTGATTTGTGTGCACTTTTTATTTAAGATTTTTCTTGAAAAAAAAAAACTTGATAACTAAACCACCACGACAGACCCGGTGGCATTTTCATGCTTCGCAACATCATTTATTCTTACAATAATCACACCGTTGCTATAACAGTACATTCATCAACTGCAGCTCTCCAGCTGCCAGCCGTACACATCACCACCAACAACAGCAACACAAGCAGAGCACAGGTTTTAAGCCAGCGAGGCGTGATTTTAGATGTGGTGCAGGTGAGTCCATATCACCTGCAGCGGCATCGCAGACCAGCCACAATAATAAAGCATTTTCTATTTAATTATAAACTTTGTCCTAATTATGTCTTGGGTTTCAACTATTTAATAATAAAAACACTTAAGGTCATGAAAATTAATTAAGATTTAGCAATTCAATGACGCATCCACCTTATTTATTAAAAAGTATCGCTATCAATATCGGCGATACTGACACGTATTTAATGGGAATCGGATCGATACCAAAATATGCAGTATTGCACACCACTAGTAACCACTGGTTACAAAGACAAAAATTCCCTGGATAAAATCAGTCACAAAGAACTGCACTGAAAATCTACTTGTGATTTTTGTAGCCATTAGCAGACAGCTGTGGTTACCAGCTACCGGTTTGCATGGAACACACTGACTTGTCTGCAAAATCCAACACTGACTGCTCTTTAGTCCTGCACGCCTGGGGCTTTAGCAGTTGATTTCACAGCGACTGCCAGCAATCTCCAGCAGCTAACCGCAACCAAACTGGGAGTACTCATTTCCCCCCGGCAGCTTGGGGTCTCCTTAAATGAACTCAAATTCAAGTGCTGACATCTACAATGAGCTCTCCTTGTTTAACCACTGTTAGACACAAATGTCATTGTGAATAGTTTCTTTCAATTTTTGTAAGCTCACGAATGGATATCAAAGGTAATTTTAATTGGAATGCTGTGTAAAATGTAAAAATGCAGATCTCATAAATCCATATTTTATTCATTCAGAGAGTATATAAAATGTTTAAACTGAGACATTTTACTGTTTCATGAAAAACATAGCCCATTTGGAATTTGATGGCAGCAACATATCGTAAAAAAGTTGGGACGGGGTCAACAAAAGGCTGGAAAAGTGAAAAGAAACAGCTTGAGCAACTTTTTGCAACTAGTTAGGTTAGGTAGCAACGCAACGCATCAGCAACATGTAAAAGTGTTTTAAAAAAGTGCATCTAAGAGAGGCATCGTTTCTCAGAAGTAAAGAGGGGCAGAAAGTTTCTTTCAGAATAATGTTCCTCAACATAAAATAGCAAAGATTTTAAATATCTCATACACAGTACATCATATCAGAAAAGATTCACTTGCACTCAGCAATTTTGCGTGTAAGTGACACAGTTAAAAGTCAACACTGGATGCCCCTGATCTCTGGGCTCTCTCTGCGTGGGCTCAGGAACACTTCCACAAATCATTTTCTGTGAGCACAGCTCACCTTGCCGTCTACAAATGCAGGTTAAGAAGAAGCCGAATGATGACATGATCCAGAAACACAATTTTAAATCTCTTTTTAAATGGACCAAGGCCATACTGTGGTCAGACAAATTGAAATTCTTTTTGGAGAACATGGACACCGCATGCTCTGGACTAAAGAGTAAAGGGACTGTTATCAGTTCAGAACTCTCTATCTCAGATGGTATGTGGGTGCATTACGGACTATGGAAAAGCCAGTTGCACATCTGGAAAGCCACCATGCCCAAAGATATACACTGGTTTTAGAGTAGCATATGCTGCAATGTCTTTTTCAATGAAAACCTGCCAAAATGAGTTATTATTTTTCTTAAAATATCACATTTTCTCAGTTCAAACATCTGATTTGTTAAAGATGTGGGTTTATTAGATTTGCAAATCATTGCATTCTGTTTTTATTTACATTATATTGTGAGACACTTTATATGAGTGATTTAGTTCATGGTTAGTTTATACATACTGACTAAATAATTTATTTGTATAATCTTAAGTTTTTATCTACATCCACAAATCCACCTTTGACTAAGGAGCATATCCATCCCATTAACTTATTTCCATTTTGTGTTTGGAGCTAACAATTGGAATTTCTGTAATGGACTTACATGAAAATAAATTAGCAACAGGTAGCCGAGATAACAGGACGAAAGGCAGAAATAGGAAATGCAGATACTAACAAAGCGTAAACATGAGCACCGTGCCTGTAAAATGCTAATTCTAAAACATGGAGAACAATATCTTTAATTAAGCAAAACATGCTGAGAGAGGTTAGTCATTAAGTATTACACTGGACTTGATAACATGGCTTGCATATGCTCTGAAATTTAGGCTCCATTCCGGGTGTCCTCAGGGGAGAGCTAGAGTGGAAGTGTCTAGGCAGGTGGGCCAGACCAAACATCTGGAGAGGAGGAGGCGAGGGAGGTGGAGAGAATATAAGGGTAGAGGTGTTGGAGGGCGACTCAGCAGGGAGATGAGAGCTCCTCCGGCTCCCCGCTGAGGTTGAGTAGGCCGTGACATTTCCAATTTGCTCAAATTGATCGCCAGCCAGACCCTCTCTTCTCCTGCCCTCCCCGTCTGTGGTGAGGCCCATGCTCAGACTGTGGCGTGTTATGATGAATGGGCTAAATGTCAAGGACTTGAAACCCAGCTCAGATCCTCCATGGCGGCACTTCATTTGGTATTCTGCCTCTCCGTCCGTGAGAAACATTTGCCCCAAGCTCAGGAATGTTGGTTTGTGATATTTTCTTCCCAGAGGAGTAAATGCTTATGACAAATTGCCCAAATAATATATGCATTTCATATTTTCTGTTATCTGGGGGAATTTTGGCATTTTAAATAATTGAGAGCTTCTTCTTCTTTTTCTTTTTTGCACTTAAAGCTGTGGCTTAAAAAACCAGCCGGTGAGGCAAAGCTCCATCTTGAAATTTGAAGATTTCGGTACTGTTTGGCACGGTGCCGTTGACGTGAGTCACAGTCAGGCTGTGGCACGGTATCCCTGAAGGCCAGAATCAGTCGATAAAGAGTCATGCCTACGCACTGATGTGAACAGTGGCTCAGGCTCAAAGAAACTCCTCCATAGTTAGCTAGCGGGTGGATACCTGAGACAAGGTCACACTTAATTACTGAAGCGCACATCAAAGTTTGCCTTTGGAGGCCATGTCGCATTTGTTTATAGGATTAAGTCTCGAGCAAAGCACACCAACCAAGCGCGCGTTAAGCCTGACCTTCTGAGAAGCAACTGAGTCATCTTTTCATTAGCAAGGAGGGTGGTACAGCACCTCAATCCACCTCTCTACCATCCTCACTGTATAATTGCAAAAATTTCCAGGAGCTGTTCTTCACTGTTCACCAGACTCACATCTTTCTCTTCTCAGATCTTTTTAAATTTCACAAGTGTCTGCCAAAGGTATTCCTTTAAAAAAAAAAAAAAAGTACTCCAAAGAATATACAGCATATGCCTTTGCTCAGGATGTGATGACACTGACATAACCACCTACATCGCTATGAGTTCAAAGAAAATGTAAGCCAGTTAGCTCAGCAAGAATCCTCCTACATCCTAAACACTTCCACAGGAGATGAAACCGCGGGTCATGTTCTGTACAAGAGCTCATCTCTCAATGGAGATTGTGCTGTCGGGGGGGGGGAGTGTATACCGTGCTGATGAGAGAGTGTGAACAGCGTAGCTTTCCCTCTTCTTCTTTTTTTTTACCTATCCAGGGTGGGGGCTTACCAGTAATGAGGCATCTAGCTGAAGCAAAGATGCATCAAATGAAAGTTTGCCTCACTGGTTGAGTCAACGCAAAGGTGCTGCTTCCCATATTTGTGAAATCCACTTGACTTCAGAGCACTGCTCGCACTGAGCTTTGCTGTGGTGTCAGTGCTAACCTGATTTGAGTCTTTGGATGCTGCTCCTGTTAGCCCACTGCAAAAAAGATGATGTTCTCTCTCATACATGCACTCCCTGTTCCAGCATGGCAAATTAGAAATACCACAAACACACACACACACACACACACACACACACACACACACACACACACACACACACACACACACACACACACACAATTGGTATGTTTGTAAAGGAGGGAAAAGTGGTTGCACTCAGTGTCATCATCTGACAGTTTTATATCAAAGCCTGGGGCCAGACAAGAGACCTCACTGAGGGTAGTCTTTGACTTGGTATATAGTCTGTTCTGTCTCAGTAAGACCCAGTACATCTGTGTTATTGTTAACTGATATAGGAATTCTGCTGAAATAGATCTGTCATGTTGTGTTTTGTAATATAGAGCTGGCAGTGACACTCAGTGGATTATTTTCTGTAGCTTTAGTGGAAATCCAGCTGAGCTGAAAAAGAAAACTAAACTTGGCAGAAATAGTTTGAAACTAATGATAAACTCAGAAGAACTGCCCTCTAGAGGGAAAGTATTTCCATTTATCGAGAAATTCTTGTTGCCCTTTAGTGATAATTAATTTGGACCATCATGAGCGAGAGAATAATTTATCTTTGCATGCAGACACTTAATAGATGTATCAATTCATATAACCTGAGTTTAACCTTTGCTACTGCTTGGCTCTGCTTCGTATTCAGAAGAATACATAAATCTGAAATGCGGGATACACAGGTGAATATTAGATCAGAAGCCCAATTTTATTTGGGATTAATCTGGAACAGATTACTACGGAGTTCTTTAATGTACATGGTCAGGTGGTGTATAATATAGACCCACTTAGAAAAAAGGCAGCAGCTTTTTTTTGTCGTAAAATAGATTTTTTTAAGAGTTTTGATTGAGATATCTGGCTTTCATCCTTTCCTTGACCCAGAGCAGTCTGCTTGTCATTGCACGATGCTGCTGTGAACCATGGTATTGCATGGTAGCATTGTGCAACGGGGTATTTCATCTTTATTCTCAGTCTTTTAAATGCCATTTGACAGTTTCCAAGAGTGCTTTCATTTACTTTTTAATCAAGACTTCTTCCCTTCTTCTCTGTGCACTGCTTCTGAGTTAGTTGTCCTACTGGCTGGTTCTCTCATCTCTTCACAGATCTTTTGACCACTTAGCTGCAGTTCCTGGGAACATCCCCGATTAAGACCCTTTGCAGTTTGGCTGGTCAACCAACTGATTGTCCAGCCAAACATTGTCAGCTTTGTGAGGTCAACAGAGACTTCATGGACCTCATGTCTTGGTTTTAGTTCTCACATGCAGTGTGACTTCTGGGAGCCTTTGATTGTTTTATGTCCAATCAAATCAGTTCATCACAGGTGGACTGCATATTTTATTCTTTTTAAAATGAATAAAAACGTTAAGATGTCTGATTACTTTTTGAAGGAATTGTACATGAAGTACAACAGTGGTTGGTGCTGACAAATGTTCCTATTTTGGCATATTGTAATTCAAATGATCTTACAAGGAACTATACTCTTGAACCCCTGACAGCGTGTCAGACTTTACAAAATCAAGCCTGTGACAGCAGTCTTTGCCTTGTAACGGATCTTTTCATATCAGATCACTTTAGAACAATAAAGCACTGTAAGGAGCAGAAAAAGCAACCCAGTATCCTGGCAAAACGTGTAATAGACATGCCGGTCCACCGTGTCCATTCAACGCTTTGCCGTGATATTGGGTTTAAAAAAGGCTGCATAGCACGGTAAAACCAAGTGTGGTAATATGTCCAACAAAGGACTGTCACCTGGTGAAAATGAAGAATTCAATAGTCAATATAAAGTTGAAAAGGTATTTAAAGCAGATGTACTTACCTGTAACTGTGGCTTAAAGAAGGGCAGCTCTTGGAAGACGGCTCTCTGTTTTTGGAATTCTGCTATTTTTCTATTTTTTTCCATTTCTTTTCTGCCTGCTGCTCCTTAAATTTTAAACTTTGCAGAACGTATACCCTATCGAATGTCTCTGCAAAAGCATACATATATTTGTTACTCCAACATAAACATATGGGATTCACCCTCCACTTGCACACCCTAATTGTCCCCTCACATGGATTTCATGTACTGCTGAGAGGTGGCTACAATCGACCAGTTACCTTAATTTCTAATGACCTACTTAAATTAAATAATAGTGAGTTGTCATTTGGGGCATAATATAGAGGAAGTAGTTTAAATGTAGGACAAAAGGAGTTAGCACTATAAAATGAAAACATATAATGATTATTAAGTCGTAATTCCAAGATATGAATACTTTCTTTTGAGCCATTAGAAAATGTTTTGGCAACAGTCCAACTGTCTCTCTCCTCAATGCAGGAACGCTAAATGCATTCCTAAAGCAAAAGGGTCAAACGGCTTCAGAAGGCCTCGTGTGGTCGCTAAGTGGCAATCAAGGTGACCGCTGGAAGCAGGCCAAAGTAAGCATCCACCCAACATCGTCTTTCCAGGTGAGCCTAAAAAACTTTCATTCAATATGCAGTAGCGTTTCCCTCGGTGCCCTCTATTTTCTTCTTTGCCTGTGTTTGTGTGGTATTGGTTTCCCTGGGGGCTAAACACTGATGTAGCTGTGAGAAGTAGCCGGCATTCCCACAAAATGTCTGGTATGACGCTCATTTCCATCAGGAAGCCTGAACTTTGTGAGTGGATGATGGAAAGCTGCAGAACTTCCATCATTTTTACAGCTTTAGTTGTAAAATAGGTAACTTTAGTTGCAGCTTCCAACAGTCTTGGTTTTAAATTTTGTGACATTATAAGCAAATACTTGCCACCTGCTGTTGTGTTTTTTAAGGGTTTTTTTCCCAGGTGTAATTTAGCTAAATTACACTGTGCACTGACTCAGTCTTTATCTTACTGCAGTTCAAATTTCCCTTTTTTTCCTGTTCTTTATTTTTGTTGGTTTTTTGGTCTCTCAAGATTCAATATAATGACTTGTGCTACTCTCTGTAGGTCGTACTTCAAGGGATTCGGGGACCAGGCATTGAAGGAGACATTGCTATTGATGATATCACGCTGGAGGAAGGGGAGTGTCGAGACCCGCCGCCCAGTGAGTAGCACCACGCATCCGCCTCCTCCATCCTCTCCTCTGTCCCTCTTATCTAAGTCCCAGGTACTCTCTCTCTACCTCACCGGACAAGGTTCAGATTTATGAGAGAGGATCTAATCTTAGACAGCTGGCAGCATAAAACGACCATCTCATGGGGAAAGCATGGTTGCCATGGCAACAGGGTGTGTAATCACATGAATGATAGCCGCGCTGGCTGAGTGGAGTACTGTAATTGCGCTGCTGGAACAAACAGAAGGTAAAAAACAGAAAACAGGACACGGAAAATGGCCTGCAATTGACAGGGCATTATTGGTTGGCAGACAAATACAGTTTCCTTGATTTAATTCCCGTTATTTATTCTGCAGGAATTATTTCCAAAAGCCGTTCAGACTTAGACATCTCTTTAACATGCCATAAATGAATCAAGATAATCTGTTTTCATTTTTCACGTCCGTGGTGGAAAATAACTGCCCATCTAACAGCAATCAGAGACAGTGATCTCGGTCCGCAAGATGCATTGTTTTTGTTGCTGCGAGTTTGTTATTGTATAGGTTATTTTTCATTTGGGTGCATTATGATTCAAAGCGACAGCATTAATTCATTTTGGAAGTAAAGGAGTAGTCGCCCGGGCTGAGGACAGAGTAATGTTATGAATTATGCAATTCAATCTCACGCAATGAATCTTACATGATTCGGCGTGATGTGAGAGGGGGAAACTGAGCAAGATGTCGTGAGGAATGATGAGAGATGACTTCTGACTGATTTTCCAGCTCAGAAAGAAAAATGCTACATTGTGTCTGTTTTAGGATTTGTTCAAAGAAGTTAGTAGCAAACATATGGGAGAAAACGTATATTTGCTTTCTTGCACAGCAGGAGATCCAGCTTTACCATTTATCCAGCTATTGTGGGCAGGGTGTTCTGGAGCCACCCAGCTTACTTTAGGAAAGACATGGGATACACCTGTGATAGTACTGAATCCCTCACAGTCATCTTCATTTGTGGTTAGGAGTTTACATACACATGAATGTAATTTTAATTTGGGGCTTTTAATTTGGGGCTTCTTGTCCCTTGCCACGTTGCACCTCGACCAAACACTTTTAGAAGCCATCAACAAGCTTCTGGTATAATTCTGCTTGGATATTTGACCACCTATTTTAGCATAATTAGTAGAGTTCATTTAAATTAGTTGGTTTGTGGGCACAGACCTCGCTTTTAAGCATAGTCCTCAAATTTTGACTAGTGTTGAGGTCGGGGTTTTGGAAAGGCTATTTCAGAAGCTTAATGGGCCCTTTCCAAACAACTGCGCATAATCAGTTTGAACAATTATACATAAGTACAAGACCCAAAGTGTGATTCTGAGATGATAGGAAATTGGTTAGGATGTTAACGAACAACCCAGGAACCACCAATGCTCAAGCCCGCCATGAAGTGGAAACTGCACTAAGTTGATAAAATAATAAACTACCTCCAAATGGTCCTAAACACATATCAAAATTGGTTTTGGAATGGATAAAGCAGGCTAACATTAAACTTCTTGAATGTAGATTATGCTTAAAAGCCAGGACTGTGCCAGGAAACCACACAATTTAAAAGGATCTTGCAAATCCCGCCAAGAAGAACGCTCAGATATCCAACCAGAATCACACTGGAAGCTTGTTGCTGTCTAATGAAGTGTCTCACCAAAGTGCAAATTGCTAGTCCAAAGTGGTGGTCTACGTATGTGTATATATAATTTGGACCCTGTGTAGATTAGAGAAAATTCAAAATCATTTAAAACTTGTGCATCCAGTTCTTGTTTTTCAGTAATTAAAGATGTATGCTGTCTAATCATTTTAAAGAAATCATTAAAAGCCCATAATTACCATGACATTCATCCCCATGGTGAGTGTATTTAAACTTCTGACCTCAGCTGTATGTAGTGAATTTAATATCACCATTTAACCTAAAGCCCAGAACAGAAACAGAACAAAAACATCGCACAAACACAATGCTGAGCACTGCAGCCTCATGCACAGATGTTAGATAAGAGCATTAATTTGACTTTTACGTCTGCACACCGAATCTTCAGATCTTTAAGCTGAACTGACCAATTGTTGTGGTTACCAAGCAACTCATTAGCTTTAAGCAGCAGAGCTCTTTGCTGGTAACAGCCCATTATTTACTAGTTAAAAGCTCATTAAAAGATAGTGAAAGCCACAGGGATAATCATGATGTTATAGCTCTTTCATGACTGCTGAGTTAGTAATATTTCTGTATGCATAGTCTTGTATTTGGCTAAATGGAAGAGCTTTAGTATTCAACACACTCAACATATTTCTGAAGTGAATCAGCATGCTACAGATGGATAAAGCCATATTAAATAGTATGAGTAATAAAATCAGTATTCCCTTCACCACTTATCTTCCCATGTTTGTATTGAAATGTTTGCTTATTTCTTCCCCCCCCATTTAGATCTCAGCGCCAAGGCTCTGTCCACATCCTGCCATATATGGCTGCTATGTGTCACCTTGGTGCTGACCCTCCTGGAAGGTCAAAGGTGACCCATTTCTCCATCATCTCAGAGGCGAATATTCAGAGCCGCCGTCTGTGAGCTGTACCCTCAACATCCAATCACCAAAGATTCATGCATCCTGAAAGCAGCGGGGTCCCCCCATGGACTGCAGACCACAGAAAGGCCGCAGTTATTAAATGAGCAAGAGAGAAAAAATAAGTGATTAAAAAGTTACACAAAAAGTAAATAAAGAAGATGCGCTACATTTTTTTTAAAGAGACCTCTTTTACAGAAAAACACCCGCTGACGCAGAACTCTGGACGTCTTTACGAGCACAAAGGCAGGTCGGCGACGAATGAGCCCGGACCGGCGGAGGAGATCACAAGCATCGTGGGAGGGTAGTTTGTAAAGCACAAGAACCATTTCATGAGGCGCCGGAAAGCTTCCTTCGACGACGGAAGGAAATACAGACACTGCTGACTTTTTGAATATGAAGTAACATTTCCCTGCTTATCAATACATTCAATCAGACCTTTCTCTGTGTATCTTTATCTCCATTTTCTTGCACCAGATGCCAATCCCCGACACTTGTTTTTCACTTTAGCCCAGCCTCGTGTCATTCTTTGGCATTTCTTTATCTGCTCGGTGCTGTACTGTAGAAAGACAAGGACTCCGACAACATTTAGTTCTGTCTGCTTACTCCCCTGTAGCTGCCTACGTATCTTTTAACACTGTGCTCACGAGTCCAAGTGGCCAACTGACGGTATGGTGGCAGAACAATAAGAGCAGAAGGCTCAGCAGAGGTGTAGACAGGTGGACTGGAAGGCAGAGAGACGTTCGAGCTTAAAAATGAGAAGGAGACAAAGCAGAGGAGGGAGAGGAAAAACAGGCAGAGAGTAGAGGAAGGTCCGATTAGCGAGGCCCCACTCGAATATTCAGTCAGCGGTCTGCCTGTGGAACAGAAGCCACTTTACTTTCTGCCATGAAACAAAGTGCCTTCAGATTACAAACCGAATCGTGAGCCTGGGTGTTAATCGACATCAAACAAGTCTCTGTTCATGTTTCCTCTGATGGGCTATTTTCTACATGTTTCTTTTGCCCCACAAGTGCTGATGGGAGGGCAAGGCGCGTTCAAGATCGAGAGAGGGGGTTGTGCCGCGTCCGGATTTTACTCCCGACGGAGCAGTCGCCCGCGAGTATCAGTGCGCGTTTTTGTGTGTGCATGCACTTAAGCCTATGCCTATGCACAGTTTCATGTGAGGGCAGCCAACCAGGCAGTGCTGGCAGACCCTGAGCACAGGTTTGGAAACAATTTGGATTACGAAAAAGAAAAAAGAGTGGCAACGGTCAAAGTGAGGCTCTGGATCCTTTTTTGTTATTTCCTTGTTTGTTCTGTTTTTGTGGGGGGGAGGTTTTGGGGGGGGTTGTCTTGTGCAGGAAAACAGTTTAAGATCATAGAGGAGGATAAAGACACTTCACCGAATGACTACCCCACTCTCCATTCCCACAGTTCTCCTCCCCTGCGGGCAAGATTTTTTTTTAACAAAACAAAAGAACAACTGCTGAATAAAACATTGCGTTGTACAGGGAGGAGAGCAGGAACTTTGGGACTGCAGGCGCTTCATTAGGGTGACACGCCTCACCCCTATCCTCCACCATTTCTATGGAACAATACGAGAATAAAAGATAATAATGACCATAATAATAGTCATGATATTTTATTACTCTAGCGAGAATGTTTCTCTGCTTTTACACAAACTGTGAAGATTGACTGTGGAAGATCTACCTGAGACCATAACCTTAACCAGCGGGGTTTTTAAAAAAAAAAACATGTATTGTAAAAAAGAGAAAATAAGAAAATGAAAAATTCCGTTCATTGTTGGTTATGACAAACGTTTTTGAGGACTTGTGTCTTGTTTCTTATTTTATTTATTTTCATTTTTTTCTGTTAAAGATGACTTAACTTCCTTTTACTTCTTGTTGTCTCCCTTTGCATTTGCTGAAATATCAAAGCTGGTGGAAGCAAAAGAAGCAAACCAATTTGGTAAATGTATAACTTGTAAATGTTAAAGAAGCTCTATTCAAAGGTTTATGATATATGTTTATGTTGGAGTACAGGAAGCACAACATACAGTTCAGCATATTAAAATCCATTTTATATTTCTCTCGCACATATGTGACCTACTCCCACAAATTCAGGCTTTTCCGCTCTCTGCAACAAAACTGAAAATTGAACTTTGTTTTGGGGTTTTTTAAAAAACTCGGTATCTTCTTATTTAAAGTGCAACCACAGCATTAAAGAACAAAAAAGGAAACCCGGCGGAGAAAGCAAATTAACTGGGTAAAGGTTCATTTTGGTGTTGTGGTTCACTATATGTAGCCTCTTCAGTGGAAGCCTGGGTTAGTCAGAGTGGGTAGTGTACATGCGTGAGCATCAAGCTGTGTACAATAGGTGTGATAAGAAACTGATACATGTAAAGAAGATAAATATGCTAATCAAAACAGAGCAGAATGATGAGCATTTCAGGGCATCTTAACAATATTGTTACAATCTGTGTGATGTTACTACAGAGATCACAGATAATATCTGCTCTCCATTCCTGTTTTCTTTGTTTTCTTCTTCTTCTTCTTGTTTTTTTTTTTAATCTCAGACATTTTCATTTCAAGGTTTAGGATCACACTGAATGTAAATGGAGTTCTTGGGAGTTCTTTACTAGGTGTATTGTCTTACTAAAACATATGTTTTCTGTGTGCTTTTGATGATGAGAACTTTCAGACTTTTATAGGTTGTTTTGGACACATCAAGAACATCAAGTATGTCTGACTTTGACACAGACTTTGACAGTTTCCAAATAATATAATTTCAGATACAATCTCCATTAGCTAGTTGCTATATCCTCCGGTGATATAGTAGGTAATGACAAGTGCCAAAGTGCCCCGTTCAAATCGTCACTGTTATTAAGTATGGATATGAGTTCAAGATGTGCTGGTGACTGTTCCTTTTACATCCTGGAGTACCTGGTCGATTCACAGTGAGAACAAAAGCTCAGCAAATGAGAAGAATACGATATACTGACAGATTACTCAAAGGTTTAAAGGAACAATTTGGCATTTTGGGAAACAGGCTTGCAGAGTGTGACCTAATAAGGGAAATCAGGTAAGCTGGATCTGTGCACGGGTAACTAAAGCAATCAACCAGCACCTCTGAAGTTCATCATGGCATATCATGTTTCCGTAATTGCTAAAAAAATCATGTTAAAACAATGAGTCGAAACAACAGGAAGTCATTGGCCATCAAAGCTCCCAAATAGGCCAACCCATCACTGTAAGACCACCAACTGTTGTATTTAGACTTAGCATTAAACAAGAGATTTAATGAGGTAATTAGCAAGCTGAAGTGCTGGCAGTCATGTTTTGTAATCTTTGGATAGAGCCAGGCTTCCTCTTTTCTCCTGTGTCCAGCCATTGTGCTCTGCTAACTGGCTGGTGCTCTGTTCATAGTAAATGAAAAAAAAATTTAATCTCCTCTGGTCAAAAAATGTTTTTGGTTTTTTTTGTTTTCCTCCTAAAATGTCAAATTATTGCTTTAAAATAACAACCAAAAGTATGCAAAACTCCTGTTTATCTTCTTTGTGTATATTAGATTTACGGGTGGCAGACCTCATTTCTGTTTTTGTTTCATGGTGCATTATATATATAAATATATTTCATTTTTTTATGCATATTGGGTACATTCATGCAAATTAAAAAAATTCACTCGGGTTGAGAAAAGGCTGGCGAATAGTGGCGGAAATTATACTGCCAAAAGGATCATTGTTTATTTCCATGCTCTCGCAGTTCTCGCTGTGCCTTTGATTTCCATTTCTGTGCAGACACACACACCCTTTGTGCGTGTGTCTGCCCTTTGAGGGACGTAAGGCTAGTGAGTAGCTCACACTCAGCTGTGCTCTCTTCCTTGATAAAAGTCCTCCAAGTACAATTGAGGGGGGGGGGGATTAACAGTTTTGAACATGTAAACAGTGTTGTGTGACACTTTCTTAGTGTAGAGTGTTTACCGACTTTATTTTGATGATAAGAAGTGTCTGTGTTGGCAGAAGGTGTGAAGTATTCTTAAAGGAAGAAGGGGAAATGAGTTGTTTCAAGATTAGTTTAGGTGCTGCAGCTTAACGTGACTGCATTTGCCAAGTGTTTTGTTATTTATCGCTGTATCCGGACCCATGACATTAGCTGTTTGTTCCAGCTGTTTTATTAGTTGCGGTATTAGTGCCATATGTTTTTAAGTGACTTTTGTCATAAACCTTTTTTTGTAGCATGATGTGCAATAATTGGAATACCATAGGTACTGCAATATAATAAAAGTCAAAAATCATGCAATACTTAAGCATACCACATGCCGGAAGTGATGCTTGCTATATTTATTGTCTGCTCAATAGTTATATCCTACATTACAGGTAAGCCCTTATAACCCGATTCATCTCCCTCTGTGTGCAGCAGCAGCTGCTTAATCCTACATTGGTGCATTTTTATGAAAAACGTGCAGTTAATTTTCTATCTTTACTCCCCTTTTCTCTAAATAGTCATTTTCACGTTCCTCTCACTGAAACATAGTTTCACTCCAAGGTCCTTTTTTGAAGCTTGGGTGTTATGTGGGGTTTTTTTTGTTTGTTTTTTGATTCCGTTATGTTTTCCTTTCAGTATGCGGCAATCAAACCCACTAGAAAACAGCCTCGGAGTTGGAGGCTCAGAGCTGAAGTACTAAAGCCTGCAGTCATGATAAATACGGCTCGTTACCAATAAGGTGTTTGGCCCGGCTGTAATGCATTGCATTACGTCGTGTTGGTCACAGCATACATTAGAAATTGCCTCTCTTTTTTTTTTACTTTTGTAACACTAGTAAAATAAGCATCACAAGTCAGTTTTTATTGCATGGAAAAGGCAATAAACATTTGGTTGTTGGGAGAGGAGAGCAGGCTGCAGTGCATCTTACAGAGATGCTGTTTGTTGTCTTAGACTGCAGTTTCACCCTCCTCCCTGATTAGATGACACGTTTGGTTTGCCTTGTGTAACAAAAATTATACGTACCGGTCTTTCATTCAACTGGACAGTCAATGACCTAATGTCAGCTGGGGTGGTGTCTCGCAGTATTAAGAAAGCAAAGTTTTCAATGCTGTTCTATCTTGAGTTCTTACAAAGAAAATCATTTATGCATTGATGAATACATGAATGAATAATGCAGTTGTGCATGAATGTACCCAGTAAGCATTAATACCACTGAAATGGAGGTACTGTAGCATTTAAGGTTGTGGTCTGTCACAGATTGTGCAGGCCACAGATTGAACACAATTGCTGGCAATATGTTAAAACAATTTCTCAGTTCTTTGCTAAATTTGATTAAAGTTTATCCATGTGAATAGAACCATGACTCGTTGCTATGTGACAATATGTGATTTATAACAAAGAATTGCCTTAATTCCCAGAAAGTGCATACCTCGCAATATACTACTTGTGGGAAAAGATCTTAGGTTAAAGAATGGAGTCCTGTTCAGTTATGCAGCTAAACTAGTTTCCAACTCTCATTTGATCCCAAAGTTTCTTTTTTAAATATTTTAGACATTCGCGTATAATTTTTAATTTTGCCTTCTAAATTGTGGCTATAAACGCCTAGAAAATTGTTAATCTTACCTTGTAGTTAACCACTTATCACCTGGTGCTTTGAGGGTTTCTAAAAGGAACAGTGCCAACATTTCTCTCTGAGTGGAAATGTTCTCATTTTCTGTTCAACCTAAGAAGGGCTTTGTCACATCGTGCCATTCATTGTGCTATTAGCTCCCCTAAAGAAAAACAATTATTCAGTTGCACTAGCACGATATAATTGCAGCTGTTAGCCCTAATTATCACTATACACACAACCCTGCTTTCTTGGTACTGATTCAGCAAAGAGAATGGGTGCCAATGGGGGGGGGGGGGGGGGGTTGGTACTGCAGTAAGGCTCAACCAGTACTGGCAAAATTGGCAGACGCAGAGGTTTTTTGGCATTCAGATAAATATTAGTTTAACAGACTCAAAGAGGAGCTAAATGTCCGTCACCTTAAACTTGAAACGTACTACCCAGTTTTCTGTGTGTGTATTTTTTTATAGTAAAATGTCTACCTTACTGCAGTAGCTTCCATGCTGTCTGATTTTGGCAGTCATGAGTGATTTCTCAACAGCAGCCTCGCTAAATAACTGGACAAGGCAGACACATTTCAAAGATTTCATTTTACTCTTACAGGAAAGAAGCGGGATGTCACTATTTGATGGCACGGCTCCTCAGTGTGTCAACGTTACCAGCGGGAAAGCTGCCACCTTTTGGCACCAACTTTCCCCTTTATTGGAGTGAATCGGGCTGCCTGTCGATGGCTTTCCTCTCCTTTCCGTTCTGATCAGAAATCACAAACCAAGCTGAAGCAAAGCACTCGCAGGCTCTGGTTATTTACCATCGGTGAAGCTGACTGCATGCAGGTGACAAAATGAAGACGTTTGCCAGCACTGAAAGCCACCCCCACCCCCAACTTCATTCTTGGAAAGACCCCGGGAAATAATGAAATTTGATGCTGTAATATCAAGGTTGTTGAGAAGGCTGTGTTTCAGTGATGTTATTTATCTTGTTCTGTGCCAACACCCTGTAATGATGACCTGTCACTCTTCTCTGTTTTGTGCTCTATATTTATATATGATCAGGCTTCTTTTACTTTTTTTCCTCCACTGTATTTCTTTGGATTTATCATCCTTTTTTTTTTTGTGCCATACCTGCAACTAATGAAAAAATAAAGACAAGGAATATTTTATGTGCTTTGTGAGAATTTACAAGACAAGGATATAATGACGAGGAACAGAATGTGCTGTGTTATGTGCTGAATGCTTTAACACAAATCCTCTTGTTCCCGTGTCTAGTCAGTACTCGACACTCCTGTCCCTATAGTTTTTCAAAGAGAAAGCCAAGTTATTCCCACAGTGACCACCTGTCTCCCACTCAAAGGACTTTCAACAAAAGCTTTTGTGTTGTGCAAATTGTTCCTTTGACAGTACTTCCCAGTTTGTGGTTCTTCTGTGCTTGTTTTCCTCTCACAGTTGAGAGCATGCAAGTTGATTGTGGCGAGAAAAGGACATCTGAAGGAAAGACAGAGGCGTAACAATGGTGTGTGGGGGGGGACTTGAAAGTCATCCAAAGTTTAGTCAGCAGGGGCCTCCTGAGCGAGGAAAGCTTATAGAGTGGCAGCCTGAGCAGAAGCTGCTGTATTGAACGCAGACTGGAATGACTTTGAAATACTGAAGAGAAAAACAACAAAACTTTTTTTTATTGTAACACTGTGTGGAATTCAAAAGTTTCCTATTAACACAGGTAACAAACCTCTTCCCCAATAGTATCTACTGGGCTGAACTCATCTAGCTTTTAGGGTTTCCACTCAGTGATAATACCTGTTACCAGTAGGGATGGGTACCGGTATCCGGTGCCATGATGGCACCGGTTGTGACATAAACGGTAGTAACCAGACCGGAAAGCAGCGCACATTTCGGTGCTTCATTTCAGTGCTTTTTTTTTCCTGAGATGTGATACACTTTAGATTCTAGCCAATCATTTTACATTTCCGAGGATAGTAGGCAGGCCCAGGTGTGCAAAGGAGGTAACACCTCAAATCCGATGAAACACCTGGCGACGCATAGCGTTTTTTTAAAAGCCGAGAAATGCACCGTATTTGATAGACTGCTGTGAGACCTCACACTGAGCACATCTACTGCAGGTGTGGTGCCTGTTATCGGGCCCGGAGTTAGCAACATCCCCCCAAAACCCGAAGAGAAGAGTCCTGGCCCCTAGCCCTGCCAGTGTAGCAGAAATGATGACGGATGACGATGGCAGCAGCAGCCGTTCTTCTCTGCGTGAGTAGCTTAATGTTGTTTGTGTGTAATTTACGTTGAGTAGGCTAACCACGTTATTACATTAAAGCATATAAGGTGAACTAGCAAACACCGTCGTAGTTACATGCGGCTGTCTTCTTGTTTGATGGCAGATACTCCCTTCACCCTGGCCAAAAAGGCTGAAATGACCAAAGAAAAACTGGGAAACAGAGGTTTTTGGACAAAGTTGGGTTTTTTTTCCATTGTTTAAGCACTGCTTCCAGCCAAGAGTGATACCATATATGCCCTATAGCTGCAGAAAAGGCTAACATTGTTATCTTTTCACAAAAAAACAACTGAACATGAGAGGTTTTTGGACAAATTTTGTGTTCTCCATTCTTTAAGCACCGGTTTGAGCACCGTTTAAGCACCGGCACCGTTTCAAACGTACCGGTTTGGTACTGTCCATCCATCCATTTTTCATCCGCTTTGTCCGGGGCCAGGTCGCGGGGGCAGCAGCCTAAGCAAAGAGGCCCAGACCTCCCTCTCCCCAGCCACCTCCTCCAGCTTATCCGGGGGAATACCAAGGTGTTCCCAGGCCAGCCGAGAGATATAATCTCTCCAGCGTGTCCTGGGTCTGCCCCGGGGCCTCCTCCCGGTGGGACATGCCTGGAACACCTCACCCAGGAGGCGCCCAGGGGGCATCCTTGTCAGATGCCCGAACCACCTCAGCTGGCTCCTTTCGATGTGGAGCAGCAGCTGCTCTACTCTGAGCCCCTCCCGGATGGCCGAACTTCTCACCCTATCTCTAAGGGAGAGGCCAGCCACCCTTCGGAGGAAGCTCATTTCTGCCGCTTGTATCCGCGATCTCGTTCTTTCGGTCACTACCCACAGCTCGTGGCCATAGGTGAGGGTAGGGACGTAGATGGACCGGTAAATTGAGAGCTTCGCTTTTACACTCAGCTCCCTCTTCACCACGACGGACCGGTGCAGCGTCCGCATTACTGCAGCTGCAGCCCCAATCCGTCTGTCGATCTCCGGCTCCCTTCTCCCATCACTCGCGAACAAGACCCCGAGATACTTGAACTCCTCCACTTGGGGCAGGAACTCATCCCCGACCCGGAGTGGGCACTCCACCCTTTTCCGGTTGAGAACCATGGCCTCAGATTTGGAGGTGCTGATCCTCATTCCCGCTGCTTCACACTCGGCTGCGAACCGCTCCAGTGCGAGCTGGAGGCCCTCACCCGATGAAGCCAACAGAACCACATCATCTGCAAAAATCAGAGATGAGATTCTGAGGCCACCAAAGCGAAAGCCCTCCGCCACTTGGCTGCGCCTAGAAATCCTGTCCTGTAAAAATTATGAACAGAACCGGAGACAAAGGGCAGCCCTGGCGGAGCCCATCACCCACCGGGAACGAGTCCGACTTATTGCCGGCAATGCGAACCAAGCTCTTGCAACGGTTGTATAGGGATCGAATGGCCCGTAGCAATGGGCCAGACACCCCATATTCCCGCAACACCTCCCACAGGACACCCCGAGGGACACGGTCGAATGCCTTCTCCAAGTCCACAAAACACATGTAGACTGGTTGGGCAAACTCCCATGCACCCTCAAGTATCCTGGAGAGGATAAAGAGCTGGTCCAGTGTTCCGCGACCAGGACGAAAACCGCATTGTTCCTCCTGTATCCGAGGTTCGACTAACGGACGAACTCTCCTTTCCAGCACCCTGGCATAGACTTTCCCAGGGAGGCTGAGGAGTGTGATCCCCCTGTAGTTGGAACACACCCTCCGGTCCCCTTTCTTGAAGATGGGGACCACCACCCCGGTCTGCCAGTCCACAGGTACTGCCCCTGATCTCCACGCAACATTGCAGAGGCGTGTCAACCAGGACAGCCCTACAACGTCCAGAGCCTTCAGGAACTCGGGGCGGACCTCATCAACACCAGGGGCTCTGCCACCAAGGAGTTGTTTAACTGCCTCAGTGACCTCGCTCCCGGAAATTGGCGGGTCATTCCCCTCATCCCCAGACTCTGCTTCCTCCTCGGAAGACGTGTCAGTGGGATTAAGGAGGTCCTCGAAGTATTCCTTCCACCGCCTGACAATTTTCTCAGTCGACGTCAGCAGCGCTCCGCCAGCACTATACACAGTGCAGGTAGAGCACCGCTTTCCCCTCCTGAGACGTCTGACGGTTTGCCAGAATCTCTTCGAGGCAGCCTGAAAGTCTTTTTCCATGGCCTCTCCGAACTCCTCCCACACCCGAGTTTTTGCTTCAGCCACTGCCCGAGCCGCATTCCGCTTGGCCTGTCGATACCTGTCGGCTGCCTCCGGAGTCCCACAGGCTAACCAAGCCCGATAGGACTCCTTTTTCAGCCTGGTGGCTCCCTTCACCTCTGGTGTCCACCATTTGGTTCGGGGATTACCACCACGGCAGGCACCAACCACCTTGCGGCCGCAGCTCAATGCAGCAGCTTCGGCAATGGAGACGCTGAACATGGTCCATTCGGACTCAATGTCCCCAGTCTCCCTCGGAATGCTGTTGAAGCTCTGCCGGAGGTGTGCGTTGAAGATCTCGCGGACTGGGGCCTCTGCTAGACGTTCCCAGCACACCCTCACTACGCGTTTAGGTGCACCAGGTCTGTCCAGCGTCTTCCCCCGCCACCTGATCCAACTCACCACCAGGTGGTGATCAGTTGACAGCTCAGCCCCTCTCTTTACCCGAGTGTCCAGAACATATGGTCGCAGGTCTGCTGATACGATTACAAAATCGATCATCGACCTACGGCCTAGAGCATCCTGGTGCCACGTGCACTTATGGACACTCTTATGTTCAAACAGGGTGTTCGTTATGGCCAAACTATGATTAGCACAGAAGTCCAATAACAGAGCACCGCTCGGGTTCAGATCAGGGAGGCCGTTCCTCCCAATCACGCCCCTCCAGGTCTCGCTGTCGTTACCCACTGTTCATTTTCTGTTATATGAATATTTGTTTGTCTTTTAGAAATGTTTTTTGTATTTTGTACGGTTTGGTACTGGTATCGGATAAAACCTAAACGATACCCATCTCTAGTTACCAGGTATTTTTTTAGTACCTACTCAGCCTGGGCTCCAGCTGAGCCGACAGACATCCAGTTTGTTGAGCTGATGTCAACAGACTGGATGCCACTGATTGGCCAGAGAGTGATGTCACTGGATGGGTCATGAGAGCGACTCCTTCATAAGTATTTCCACTCTTTGTTGTGATGAGTGTTGGACTCAAAAAAGTAATCTATCTCATGTGACATTTAGTATTTAGGTATCAATACAAAGCCAAGAACACAAAGCAAAGATGAAAATAGAGGTTGCAGTCTGAGTGCTCACCTCTTTGAAGTTCAGGGTTTGACTGCTGGGCTGGGGTCAGCATCCATTCAGCTTGAATAACACTCTGGCTTCTTGACTAGCTTAGTGTTAGCATGATGTCTGTGCAGAGGCTTGAAAAGAGCCAAAGTTCTGGATACAGCATAACGCAGTTTTATCTGTTCAGGATGCAGTTTGCACTTTACCTTCGCGCTCTCATCCTTTTGTGCAATAAAAAATAAAAGTACTGTCCACATCCACACTGGAGACTGTGCCGGTATTTTCAGCTGATTGATCGTTGACCCAGTTCTTTGATGGTCCGGAGTGGCATGGACCTCTTTAAGTACGTTATAAGTACATCATACAGACACACTCGGCATTTTTTTAATTTTGTTATCCAGGTGTGTTTTTTTTCATACAGGTGCAGCAGATGGCAACACATCCTGTCCTTTTGGGTGGGGGGGGGATTTGCACTTGCAAATGGAAGTGCAAGTGCAATTCCGTGCAAGTGCAAATAGATCAATAGGCAATGGATCAATAGGCAAGCAGACTACTGAGAACTGGTTCTCTACAATCCCTACTTGTGATGGAAAACGAACAAAACCAAACAGGGTCAGGTCAAGCCGAGTTGGGGCTAGTAGCAAAGAGGCAATTAGTTTCATATTCCTCTTCCTCTCACCAACAGGTGACTTTGGTGTGTCACGACAATGTGGCCAAAAAAAGATTGTGAAGTACGTTGTATGCCACAGAGGCAGCACTTTGGTCGCTGCCATATTGGGGGGTTTTGGAGTCAAATGTTTGAATGCAGAGTTATCAAGTAAACAGGCTAGGCTAGCAAATAAAATTAGGATTTTCAGTGATCAAACCTGGAGCACAGACTTCTTAGATGGTCTTTTAGTGCAAACAACCACACAGAAAGTTATGTATTTTTTACTTAGTAATACTCGAAAAAACACGAACATCACAGATTGTTCTAGAGGTCCAATTTAGTAAATAAAATTAGCAGAGATGGGATTACAAAGACCAAAAAGAATGTTATTTAATCATGACTAGGCTGTAGACATGGTGAGCTGTAAAGTTGGGCTGTTGGATTAATTCACTGCTGAATC
The DNA here is from genome assembly GCF_965226115.1 of Aulonocara stuartgranti. Taxonomy (NCBI): domain Eukaryota; kingdom Metazoa; phylum Chordata; class Actinopteri; order Cichliformes; family Cichlidae; genus Aulonocara; species Aulonocara stuartgranti. Next base: position 5,252,537 of record NC_138951.1, on the reverse strand, counting down.
GGCCACTAAAGAAGCCTCAGAGGTTACCAGGTAATAACTGTTTCCAGGTTAAGCTAATCATGCTGGATTAGCTTAATAGACTTCATTCTACATTTGCATAAGCATAATATCAATATGCATAAAATGTAGTGTACCTTAGCCAGAGGTGTGGACTCGAGTCACATGACTTGGACTCGAGTCAGACTCGAGTCATTAATTTTATGACTTTAGACTTGACTTGAAAAAATGTTCTAAGACTTGTGACTTGACTTGGACTTTTACACCAATGACTTGGGACTTGAATTGGACTTGAACCGGTTTACTTGAAAAGACTTGATATTTTACCCCAAATATAAAATGGCCTGGATTGCAGCCATTCAAAGATCAAATATAACGTCCCAGAACACTCCAGCTCACAGGTTAGTCTGCTCCAAGCATTTACACGAAGGTCAGTGTTTTTTAGTAGTTAATACGTCATTTTCATAACATAATTAGTGATATAGGTTACAAGCAAGTCTGGCGCTGAACAGAAATTGTCACGCTATGCTCCTTTATTTATTGTGCATAAATAGTGAATTGTCCTGACACAATATTGCGTTTCGCTTCTGTTATTATGGTACATTGACAAAAACATATACTTTTATTCACAGGATAAAACAGGTTTTTTGTATCACTAATTGCCCAGTACGATTACAGCATACAATATTGTTGTCACTGCTACATTTCTGTGATGGGTACCAGAAATTATTTCCACTACTAATTAATTACCGTTGAGCTCAAAGGTTATATTAATAAACGGTTAAGGAATGTGTATTTATGACGACAATTTGTGAGACTGGTAAACTTATGATACGTACGATGGTCTTTACTTTCTACACGGTGCATTTCAAGGTCCTGTACCCATCCGTCGGTAAACTGTACCTGGGCTTGTTGCAGTGACCTGAAGTTACTAAACTTCATGAGTGCATGCACTCACTCCAAGAACTGTATAATTATAAATATGCATATAAATATGCTAAGATGAGATAGCTGACTTCATCTAACTAGCAAATGTTGTCCAGGCTACGTTGGTGATACAGTTTTTTTAATGTGTATGATATTTTTGTCATGCGATTTTAAAGCTGGTCCTACAACCGCATCCAAGAATAACATGCAGCTTATCTCAGAACTGTCGGTGAAAATTATTCTTGGAGCTAGGTTTAATTGAGCTGCATTTTAAAGAGGTGCAATTTCACAATTTGTGTATATTTTCTAAGTTCACTATTTTGTCATGTGTTGAGAAAAACACAGATTTTAAAATTACATGGTCTAATATTTACATTTAGCATATAACTGCAACATTTTTTTTTTCATTTTTTTTTTTTTAAAGACTCGAAAGGACTTGAAATTCAAAGTTTCAGACTTGTGACTTGACTCGGACTTTTACACCAGTGACTTGAGACTCGACTCTGACTTGCCTGACATTACTTGAGACTTGACTTGAGACTTGAGGATAAAGACTTGAGACTTACTTGAGACTTGCAAAACAATGACTTGGTCCCACCTCTGACCTTAGCCATACCAAATCTCTGAATGTTGCAGCAGAAATCAAGACGTTTTTCCAGTCTTCCACTAATTTTGGTAAGCCCATGTGAATTTTACCCTCACGTTCTTGTTGACAGGAGTGGCACTTGGTGTGGTCTTCTGCTGCTATAGGTCAGGCTCAGTGTGACGTAGGTTCAGGGAAGCTCTTCTGTATACCTTGGATGTAAAACATAGATATTTGATTTACTATTGACAGCTCAAAGAAGTCTGACCGCTGTCCTTTGGCCTCTCACATCAACAAGGTATTTTCATCTCCAGTCTCTTTTTTGGCCATTCTCTTTCAGCCCTAAAGATGTCTGTGTGGATAAATCCCACATCTGACCTCTCACCCATGCCACCGTCAAAGTCACCTAAATCATCTGTCTTCTTATGCTTGGTTTGAACTTCAGCAGAACATCTTCACCATGTCCACAGACCTAAACGCATTGGGATGCTGACACGGGATCAGTTGATTAGATATTTCCATTAACAAGCAGATGACCAGCTGTACTTAATAAAGTGACACGGCACTCATTTTAAAAGGTCAGTTAAAGACCAAGCAGCAAATTACTTCTTCCGCACAAAGAGGCCTTGCTGTAGGAGCAATATCAGGAATGGAGTCACTGTGTCATGTACCTGAAAGACATTTTTTCCCCTGAGGGAAGGAACTGTATTGTTTCCCACACTCTGACCCTGGGGAGAAAGGATCTTTTTATATTATTTTATGAGATGCAGATTTCACTGTGAGTCTTCAGCCTCAAGGATTTCTGGGGACTGCCCAGCAATTTAGACAATGGCACAACTCTACATATTTGTGTAGGATTTGTGGCATACTGTACTTGTATGCACCACCCCACACGACAAAACAGTAAGTTGTCTTTCCCATGTGGCAACTGGTGTGTGAATTTCTAGGCGTATTATGGGCAATCTGAAAAGCATCTCTTACCTTGATTTTCATGTTTGTTTTGCTCTGAATTGCAGCATGAGTGATGATGTAAGCCTCTTTACAGATATCCAAGAGGTGATCTCTTTTAGTTTATGCAGATTTATGGAGGGGAAAAAAACATCAACACCGCATTACTGTTTGTTGCATTACACAGACAATTACCGTGAATGGAATGGCTGGTGGTGAGTGGAGCGCATTTATTCAAAAGGTTGTTGGGCACAAAATCCAAATGTTTTTGGGGTATTTCCCCCCCAAACAAGGTGCTAAAAGCAATTTTACAGTGTTTTAAAAGCACTCTAAGTTTGCTTGTGGCTTTTATGATCTCTTTTCCATCCAGGTACCCTTTGTGAAGCGTGACAAACCTCCTTTTTGTCCAGATAATAAGTTACTCCTATAAAAAATTCAGATTGTTTCTGCTGCTGATAACCCCTGGTAGCATTTGGCCTTTAAAATCCAAAGCACTTTCAATTACCCTGCTGCATGTCCCATTTGTCCACTCCCTTATCGTCTCCCTCTTCTGTTTCAGCCAGCCAGAGGTTGCCCTGTAGAGCCACATTTGAATGCGCACCTGGTATCTCAGCCACTGAACAATGCCATTTTACATTACATTCTATTCCCTTTTCTCCTTGCCATGCACCACAACAGCATTTTGTTTACAGGACCACCACTGCTTTCTGGACGGATGGGAAAATGTCATGGAATGCTAATGGTCTGCTAATTCTCCTCTGACAGGCCTCCCCATGTCAGTCAAACAATATCTATTCAGCTGTGCCAGCGCTGTCAAAGTCATTCAGGCAAACGTGCGGGTGAGCACATCTGTGACCGGCGCGGTGTTGACACATTATCAATAAGAAGCACACCTTGTTTACAGTAGTCGCCATCAACATATGGCGTGCCTGTGCTTATTCGTGGTCAGCCGAGATGATTAAAGTTGCACGTTTGCGGGAATAAGAACAGGATAATGATTACAGGCCTAAGAGAGCCACACTGTTGTGATTTGATTAGATTTCATTTAATATTACCGAGACACTCTCGGTGCATCTTTTCCCGAGATAATAAGCAAAAGTTATTGATCTTAAAATTCACACACAAACAAAATCATTTGAAAACACTATAACCACCCAACAGCACGACAGAAGCAGAGCAAACACTCCATGAGGCATCGCTTTGTTGTTTTCGCTCTCACCTGCATCTCAAAAACAAAGATATCATAGTCATTAGTAATTATGCGATTAGCAATTCTTCCATAATGAGCAGCGATTTGCCTCTCCGCACACATATGAGCACCCCTCACTCAACTTGTGGCTTTGAGACATCTCCTTGTCCTCTCATGGATGTTGCATGAATTAATCCCTCTCATGTGCTGCCATCTGAGCCGTGCTGATGCAAAACTTCAGGTTGAATAATTTATCTGTCTGCCCTTTGGAAGCCGGCGTTCGCACCGGGTGCCACCGCACATAACTAGGAGTTCCCATCACAGACCTGAGCCCGCTGGCATTCACTCAGACATCTGTGTGGTGTGATAAGAGCGCACATCACGGGGGGAAGACATCAGATCTTTTTTTGAATTGTGGCCACTAGATAGAAAGACAAAAGACAACCAAACACTGCCTAAGCAGAACAGCAGTCACCTTTTCCACATGCCGCCGCTGCCGCTGCTCTTTTGCTTCGGCTTTATATGGCTTACCTCTGCCTTTCTGCAGTCCTGGCTCCTGCTTTGCACCACTTCATTGTTTCAGCCTCATCCTTCCAAGCGATTAACCAGTAGATGAGAAGATTCCGAACCTCTGGTTAATCTTAGCTCACTTTGTTCCTAATTCAATTATGATGGGAGTGAGTGTCACCCTATAACAGAGCTGATATATTTGTTGCATTACATTACTGTCTCATATATGGATTACCTCACCGGGTGGTTTTGCGTGCGATTTCCTCGTGGGTACGGCATGACCTGCTTCCACAGAGCTGGAAGTTTCTCAGAGTTGCTGAGCACTTTTCTTTAGCTAATATTTAACAAACAAAAAAAGTTAACTCATTCTCATTTCTGTGTTGTTGATTCTAGTGCGTCCATTTAAATGAGACATCTGATTCTGCTTCTAAGAGTAAATATTCCCTTCAGCACTTGTTAGCAGCTCACTTGCTTTGTCATTTCCTTGGCTATCAGTGTATAGTTTCCTAGCTAAGGCAAAGTAAAGCATAAGAACAAAGACAATACCACTCTTCAATTCCCACATCACGTCCATCATGTTCACAGTATTTATTTATTTATTTATTTTTTACCCTAGATCATTTTTCAAAGAGCTAATTGACAAAAAGTGATTTAATAAGCTTTGTTTACTGGTAGGCTATGGGTATAATGCTTATGAGCTAGCCAGATAATGATTACTGCTCCTGTGCATATCAAGTAGGTGATTCATTTGCTCAATATGAATTGTGTGTTTATCCAAGCAGCGTGTCGGTTGTGAGGAAACAGGCTTTTCATTCCTGTTAAAGTTGCTGATCCAGATCAGAAGAGCGTAAATCTTCTCCCGTATGTCTTCGTGCCAAAGAGAAATTAAGAAAAACTTTAAGCCGCTGCGCTAAAGTCGGTGAGTTTGCATTAGGTTGCAGACAAGGTTGTTCATCATCAAAGTGAGTGAGCTCCACCCAGGTCCTTATCCGCCCACCGGATGAGCTGCTCCCTCGCTTGTTCCCTGATGGAGTGCGGAATGTGGAGGGCAGTCATCAGATCTGTTCTGCATCACCCTACAGGACAGAAGGGGCGTGGCGACACCGGCGACCTTTGGATCATCTATCAACGCTGACGTCTTTCTCATAATAAAAAAAACAATGTTGCATTAGCACAAATGACCTTTTCTCATCACCATGTCCTGATTGCACAATGCCACGAGGATCCACCCCCACTGCTCTCTTATCTCGCTGCTCTCACGAGCAGTCACGCCATTAAATATGAGCCCGATAATTATAATTTAGAACAAATTCAAATGCCCTGTGTGGTGAACCGCATCAAGTGGTTGCAAATTAGATTTTTTTCTTTTTTTAAACATAAAAAAATTGAGATATTTGTCTTCTTTAATTGTAGTCTTTAATTGAAAGAGGCAAAACCAAAGTCGTGGAGATACTGAGCAGAGACTCACTTTGCAGTCACATGCCTGTTAAATAAATGTAGGTCATAAAACACGAAACAGAGCCTGGAAACAGTCGTCAGTTTACACTTCTTGAGTCGGCATGAAAAAAAGCAATGCTATCTCACAAATAGCCTTGATAAAAGATTACGTTTCATGTGTGTTATATCAGTGCAAGTTAGTGATAATGTTGCATCACGACTGTGCAGAACAGCTAAAGGTAATAATTCTCTTCTCTCTTCACTTTAACAATTCAAACATTTAAAAAAAGCTTTTCACAGGTATGTGTGGAGTCCTGTGAAAACTAAGTACACTATTACAGTAACTCCAGAAATTAAGAAGGCAGGTAGCAGCCAGGTGCTGATAATCAAATGCACTTGATGAACTGATCATCAGCAAATCTGAGGGTGAAAATGTTTCCACAGTGATGCGAGAGACTGACAAAGTCGTACAGCAAATGATTACTTCAAGTTATTGCTGCTTTTACAAGGCAAATCATGGGGTGTGCAGTTTCATATGACTGTGCTTAATCTCTAGATTAGAACAGCTTTAAGTTTTATCATCAAAAGAAAAACATCTGATGACCATCAGTAGCGGCAGTGCTGCAGGTTGATTTTAATTTCAAGGATGACTGAAATATTTTTTGAAATGTTTTTTTCCAAAGTGGGTCTAAAAGACAAATGCTGAAACTCCAACCCATAAATTCCAGTATGTGTTTCATCTGCACTCACCACTTGTAGTTTTGATGTCGCTCAAGTGTCCTTTGAAGGACACAACACAGTCACAGAGCACCTCTCGGCATGAAGATGACAAGTTAGACCAAGCAATTATCTCCTTCTGTTTTTGCTTCTACCAAAACAGGCAGACAGGGAGGAAGATAGACGAGAAAAATCCCCCATCTATCACAGACAAGATACCTTTCCACTGCTCACATTTTTTTTATTTATTTACTTTTTCTGTCGTGTAGCTGAGCCCCGTCTGTGTTTCAGTTGGCTGGAAATCATTTGAAAAATGGATTGTTTCCAAGTCTTTGACAAGCTCTGCAGATTTCAAGTTCCGCTTAAATTTACCCCACACCTTAGAAAACTACTTTTTACCTCACCTAAAGCTGACAACACTGCAAATTCAATCGGTCTCATTCTGTTTGTTTCCGTCATGGTTTCCTGTGGAACTGTGCTGGAGCTCTAACTCCGTGGGAAGTGGCTTAGCTGAAAAGATGCATTTATCATGGCGGTCAAATAGGTTTTAAAATCTTACAATGTAGAGATGTTTGGCCAGGAAGTCACAAATTAGCACACTGCAGCTGCAGCGCCTTTACTTTTGTCGTGTCTTACAGAGAACAAAGCAGCCATCCTGTGCCAGCTTTTCTCCCAGAGGACTGAACCTTCTGCTGGGTGAAGCGAAAACAACTTGGAGTAGAGTATCCCAGAATTCAGTGCTGTAGTCAAACCTCTGCCTGACATTTCTTTGGTACACAGACACTGACAATATGTTGATCCAGAGTTGTCATAAAGTATCAGTGCTCATGATTTTCTTTTTCTTTTTGACAAGCAAGTATGAATGTAACCCTGACAATGCCTGTCTGTCTGTTGGTGGGTCAGTGCACTGTTTTGAATAGATTATGTTGAACTTTTGTGAATGTATGCTGCACAAAAGATGAATAAATAAAGTGACTTTGAACCTCCTAATTTTTTAGTTTTTTATTGAAATGCCATGAACGATACTGCTCAGCAGATAGAACCTTCCCACGGTGCTTCTGCTGAATATACAATGGCTATAAAACCTGATGCAGTCATTCACAGCTCATAGACCAGGGGTGGCCAACTCCATGCCTCAAGAGCCGGTGTCCTGCCGGTTTCAGATGTGTCCTCGATCCATCCCAGCTGATTTGAATGGCTAAATTACCTCCTCAACATTTCTTGAAGTTCTCCAGAGGCCTGGTAATGAAGTAATCATTTGATTCAAGTGTGTTGACCCAAAACCTGCAGGACACCAGCTGTTGAGGCCTGGAGTTGACCACCCCTGTCACAGACCGGATCATAGACTGATGCTAGTCTAGCATCACCATAAGAGTCATATTTGTAGTATTAAACATCCCAAGAGCTGCCAATTTTTTTTACATAATAATCAGTATAAACTGTGATACCTTTGGTCATCCTGATGCACAGATTTGGTCAATTCATACTATTCACAGTTCAGAATTTTTTAAATCAGTGCTCGTAATGCATTTTTAAAGTGTTACAGTCATGTGAAAAAGTAAGCACATTCTGTGATTCAGTGGCTTGTGGAACCACTTTTAGCAACAATAACTTGAAGAAATTGTTTCCTGTATCACTTGGTTAGTTATACAGCAAACTCTTCTTTGCAACGTTGCTTCAGTTCATTAAGGTTTCAGGCCATTTATTTACGCAGAGCAGCAGGATTCAAATTGAGCTGAGGTCTGGAACACTTTTTCTTTTCCAGCCATTCTGTTGTAGATTTGCTGCTATGCTTGGGATCATTGTCCTGTTGCATGACCCAGATTTAGTCGAGCTTTAACTGCCATACAGGTGTCTTCACATGCGATTCTATAAAGAGGAGTTCACGGCTGACTCAGTGACTGCAAGGTGCCCAGGTCTTTCAGCTCACCCCATTCGCCACTGTACTTGACAGTTTGTGTTTGTGCTGTGTTTGCTGCTCATCAAACATTGTGAAGTGCAAATTTACACTTTGGTCTTGTCTGTCCAAAAGATATTGTTCTGGAAATTTTGTGGTTTGTTCATATCAAACTTTGCAAACCTAAGCTGTGCTGTACTGTTCTTCTTAAAAATAAAAAGCTTTCTCCTGTGAAGTTTTCCAAACAGGACATACTTGTTCAGTCTTTGTCTAATTGTACTATCATGAACTTAAATATTTAATGTGCTAACTGAGATGTAGCTGCTGGGTTTGCTGTAATTTCTCTGAGTATTGCACAGTCTGACCTTTGGGTGAATTTGCTTGGATGTCCACTCCTGGGAGGACTGTGGCATTTTGTTAACACACACCTGAACGCCCCAAACCTGAAAACTGTTAAAACAGCTGCTTTTATTTGCTGATGATCAGTTAATTGAGAACTATTTGCCCTCTTAATTCCTACAGTCTTTTTACATGACTTCTAGAAGTATTTGAATGTAATATCAAATATACAGCTTTTTAACCACTAAGAGCAACACAGAGAAGAACACAAATACCTCATGTGAGAAAAGTAAAACTGATGTGTTTGACTTATCATCTATGTGTTTTCATTCTGGTTTCAGGCCATTTAAGTGAAATTCTAGCGACTCCAAACCAGAGGGAACAGAGAGACAGCCACAGAGAGAGGCAGCTAAAAATAGTATTTCACAGAAATAAGTTTTAGTACAGAAAAAAAAAGATATTTAAAAAATAGATAGAGTATAGAAAGAAAAATCAATCAGTGACAGTAAAAAGTACCAAGAGAGGAATTTCAAGAGAAATTCAGCAAACTGTGAAACTGCAACAGGCCAGCAGCTCACCTCCCCTCTCTTTTTGACATTTATAGTCAGCATTTGACTTCAATTACTTCAGGATCCTAGAAAGACGTTGATGGTATCACCGTGATCTCCACACTCCAACTCCTGCAGCTCAGTCAGTCCTCTTGGCTTCTTTCTCCCTCACCTTTAACATGCCGACTTGCCTCTTCAGCGTGACACATCTTACTCCAACTTCTATTTTGCCTTCCTTGAAGTTTGTTTTGTTATAAATTGTGAGATAAGGACTCAGCTGAGTCACCGACTGGTCTCTAATCCTGCATGCCTGGGGCTTTAGCAGTTGATTTCACAGTTTATCTGGGAATACTCATTTTCCTTGAACGACTGGTGGTCTCCAGGTGGTCGCCAACCTAGGCCTGTGTAACTGGGGTCTAAGGCTGACCACTGGGAAGTGAACAGCAAATGCAGAATATATACAAAGAGGCTGTGAGGAGCGAACAAGGGAAGACAACAGATACACTGACAATGAAGACATGAAAGATAATACTATTAATAATAATAATAATAATAAAAAGGAGAAGATGTGAATAAGATTGTGGCGTGGCATGGCATTAACACCTAAAAGCTCCAGGCCAGCAACCTACCAAAATCTCTGCTTTTATAGCAGTGCTCACACTCAGTTAATAGATGCGCTGTTATTTGCAGTTGTGGTGAATTATCAAGTCACCAAAGGGCAAAGTTTCAAATCATGAAGTCAGTCTATATGTGAGCAATCTTAGCAAACGCTCAGGCTTCAGGCTGCTGTAGAAACTCAATATTAGAGAGCTTTTTCTGCTCTTGGCCCTGTATGATGTTGATAAGAGTCATCATCTCAGACACACAGCTTTGGCTTCGAGGACAGAAGACCCACCCGCTGTCAAACCTGCTGTTTGCAAAGGGCGGCCAATCACAAGAAAGTTGATTTAAAGAGATGGCAGAAGGGAGCTAATGCAACTTGTTTTAGACAGATGGTCAGAGGGCTGCAGCAAGGCTAAGATGAAAAGGGATTATTTTTAATTTTGTGAATCATGAAATGCTATTTTAGTAGAATCTAATGATTTTTTTTTTTTTTTTTTAAAGTTGGTGCATGCATTCATAGGAGGGTGAAGGAATTCTGCTACACGCGGTGAAACAACACCAGGCTTCACAGAACACACTGCAGACTTATAGCATTTCTACAAACATTTCTACCTTTTTCTTGTATGCATTACTTCTACAACTTATTTATTAGTCCCCTTTAACTTTATGTTTGCTTTAAACTTAGCTGTTATTTATTTTCCTAATATTGACAGTCTGTGGAAGGCAGTCAAGTGTGAAATTTTAATTGTGTGCTGAGGGCCATCTCCAGGTCCCCGGGGTAAGAGGTGTAGATGTAGATCTGGTTCAGTGAGGTTTTCGGTGCCTGGAGTGCGTATTGATCAGGATAGAACTGTAAATAGTGGGGCGTGTGGACACATTCGGCAACCCTTTACTTTGCTGCCTTCAGCACACACTGCCTGACTTCTCAAAAGATAAAGTCTTCCTCTTTTCCTCCTCCCTTTGAGAGTGCTTAGATGGATTTTGATTATTGAAAGGCATGGTTCACCACGAGAAAAAACTAGGGATCATTTAAAATCAAGGATGGAAGAAGGGGGAAATGGTATATTTTTTTGTTTTTAAAGTGAGTGGGAGGAAGGCTGCACACCATGGCAGGCTCTCTCACTTAAAAAAAAAACACATTTCTCCTCTAAAGGAATTAATCCTTGTATTGTACTGAAAATTCCTCCTGAATGAGCTGCGCTAAAACCAGATTCAGGCCAAGCAGTCTGATGTGCTTGAGAATTTACAAAGACACAGAAAAGCTCTTGAAATGCCAATTTTACCTTCAAAACATGGGGGGGGGGGGGGGGGGGCTGGGCAATCAGACTAGAGTAATGAAACACCCCAACAGTCTAACAAAGGGTAACAATGATACTCTGGCTGCACTACGCACTCTCCTCTGAGCTCTAGTGCAAACACAGAGAGCTATTTTTGGTTGCTCCGTGAGTGCAGGTGTCCAATTATATTTCACACTATTGTGAAGGTGCACTGAGAGGCTGCTGGAGGGGGAGTGACTGGCAGTGGTTCACTTTACTGCCCCTCTGTGGCAGACAAATAAGGAAAGGGGGAATTTAAGAAGGAAAAGCAAGAGTGAAACTCAACTTCCTCTCTTCTTTACTCTTTCAATTTTCCTGCCACTCTTTCTCTTTCTCTCTGTCTCTATCAAAACATAATTCACTCTCTTTCTCTCTCATCATACACAAATGCCCACGCACCCACAGCTGGGATCAAATCAACATCTTTGACATTAACCAGCAAGCGCCTCGCCGTTGGCCGTCACCTTTAACCCCGACCAAAGCACGTTCCGTTTGGCTTGTGAACACCTGTGTTTTTCTTCACTGATCAAAAGGCCATTGCTGAGACAATTTGCCATCTCCGGGACAACAGTGGGAAGTGTTTGCGAGTGGGTTATGAGGAGATGGGGAGCCTAGGTCAGAGCCAGGTCAGCTCTGAAGCGTGAGGTGAATTTTTGAGCTCACTGAGGCCATTTGTTTACAGCTTGTGCACATTTTCCAGTCCAAATAGTTTCACATCCTTTGGGATTTATTGCAGCAGCGCTTGTTTAGTTGTCCTTTTTTTTTTCTTGGTCTTGCTGAGAAGGGAGATGCTGGTGGTGGGTGGAGAGAGGATTTCAGAGGTTTTGTTCCTGCAGGTTCTTAAACGTGCCGCACATTCTACAGGAAGAGATTTCTTAAAATCAATAAGCACATCTGCCAGTGTATGGCTCCTCTTGTTCCAGAGGTATTTTCTTGTTTGTTTCTCTGCAGAACACATTAGCACACAGAGGAAAATTGAGCCATGCTTTTGTGTTGTTTACTCTCACAGCTGAATTCTGGGATATCCTGAGGAGCCCAATATAATTCTGTGTAGGGGTGGTGGTGTTGGGGGAGTAGCCCTTCAGAAAAATTGGTGCATGTGGATAAATGCTGGGAGTGTATCACCAAAATAAATGCTTCTCCAGCACAGTGACAGCCCCAATCCCAACAGTGCTTCTGAGCCTCCAGCAAAGGTGACAAGAGTGGCAATCAAACGCACCCCATCACCTACACAGGATTCAAACTGAATTGTCCTTTTCTGGACACCTAGTGGGAAGCTTTTATCCACTGTGTAAAAACAAACAGGATGTGACAGAAACAAGAAATTCTATCACATATTCAAAGAAAAGCTCCCGAATTCCTAAAATTAATATGGCAAATTTAAGTGGCAGGTAAATGGTTGCACCCCTGGTAGAGGCACAGAGAGGGCATAGAGATAAATATTATATGCACTCAATACATTTGTAGACTTCACCACCTGTTTACCACATTACAAGTTGGGTATAGATCTCCTAGCTAATGTTTTTATGCTGAGAGTAAGAAAGAAATCGATAGAAATCGACAAACATAAAGCACACAGACAAAACAGAGAGAAAGATAGTCGTTCAAATAGTGCAGGTGTGCTCATCAGAGGTCTGTACTTATATTTTTTCAACTGGACAAGGTGAATGCATTAAAAAAAGTATTTCGAACTTCAATATTTGATATGAGCATCTTTATTCTTCAACACAGCCTGAACTCTTTGAGCAGTCATGAGGAATAGTTCTCCAGGCTTCTTGAAGGACATTTAAACCTATTTTTTGGATATTTCATTGTCTGTCAAAGTGATCCCAAACTGCTTCAGTAACGCAGAAGCCCGGGCTTTGGCGAGGCCAATCCATGACTGTTCCCCTGTGAGGGATTTTTTTCTATCCAAGCATGCTTTTGCTGCATTAGCAGTGTGTTTGTGATCATTGTCGTGCTGACAAATGAAGCCACTGCCAATCAGGTGTTTTCCAGACAGTATGCATGGTACATTAAAATGCAATGGTACTTTTCTGTGTTCATAATTCCATCAATTTTGACAAGATCTCCATCACCCTCAGCTGAAATGCAGCTAGTTGCTCTTTGAGAATCACCTTGTTGGTGCAAAAAATTACTATTTAATGTCTGTCAAACTGTGTTATCTTTGGCATTTTTTGTGAGCTCAACAATAAACAGATAAATAGGATGTTTTTGTGACAAAGTAGCAAAGTGCTGTAAATTGAATACAAATTTAATTTGTATTCACGTTTTCTTTCCAAAGTTCTCTCTTACATGTAGACACAATGCTGGTTCATTCCTTGAGTTAGGTGCCTCTTGATGGTTATAAGTATAAAGACGCAAAAAGTATTCCTATGAAAATGATCAGGTACAAGGACTGGAATGAAACTGAGTGAAAGAACAGCCAATGAACAAAGAAATAACTTTGAAAGACTTTCAGAAAGCGTTTTGTGTTTGTGTTTTTTTTTTTTTTGTTTCATGCGTGAATTGGAGATTTCAATACATGTCAGTGGGTGTTTCTTTCATCCACTGACGCGTTGAATTCAGTCATTCATTCATGCAGATCATGCTAAGCAGAAAGTTTGCTTTGTAGTCGCTTTCTTAATTTTTCTGTGTTTGATTTTGTCTTCACCTTTTACATATTCTACACAAAAAATTACGAGAAACAGGCTAACACATCTTTTTTGTTAAACGATCAAGGATTTATATTAAGCATTTATTGATTTTTTCTGTTTTAGTGTCTAAGAAACACTTTAATACAAACAGTCTCCAAATCCACATGTACAATTCTTTCGCTTCAACATTCACTTCCACAAACAGGCAAGATCTTGAAACAGACACATTAAAAAGAAAAATACACAGAGACCGCAATGTCCATTAGCATGTCCTCAGGCCAAACTCACACAATCATGCAAAGGTGCAAATTTAGATAATGATTACTGTCACTTCTCATTAGCCCTGAAATTACATGTAAATTGCCGCTGAGAGTCTGGAACCTTTTTAAAATTCAGTTTCCATCAAGCTACACTCCTTTGTGGTAAAGACACAGGTCAGAGTGAAATTGCTATTACCTGAACATGTAGTCATACCAAAACAACCTATACAGTGGCCCCTCGCTATAATGCGGTTCACTTTTCGGGGCCTCGCTGTTTTGCAGATTTGTTTTTGTGTGTGCAAGTTTGCATTGTGTTCTGCTTCCTGATTGGCTCTAGACCATTGTCAGTCAATCTCGTGCCGCATCTCCTGTACAGTACAGAATGCGTTCAGCTTGTCAAATTTGCATAAATCTTTGATCGTTAGCAGTGTGACTCTGAAATGCTGTCCTGTATGTTTGTAAGTTTTCTCACCAACAAACACAACAATGTTGACAAAACGCTTTGCACTGTCAGAGGCATCTGCGGGTGCCTTTGGTTTCATTCTGTAATACTGATTTTTTTTTTGTCTGCAAAGGTTTGAACTTTGAGAGCGTTTAAACAAGAGGGAAAAGTGTGAAAATGTTCATGCTTGTCTGAGAGAAGTGTATAAAGTGTGTAGTGACGGGTTTTACAGCCTTAAAACATCTATAATAATTATAAAAAGTTAGCTACTTTGTGGATTTCACCTATCACAGGTTATTTTTGGAACGTAACTCCCGCGATAAACAAGGGACCACCATACATGCATGTATGTGTCACAGTTCCTTCATCAAGATAATCAGTAGTTACTGTAGTCGCCAGTTAATGCCAACGTGATTATCAATACCTGAAGAGATCACATCAACAGCTGATTTTTATAACTGCCAGTAACAGAAATAGATGGCTGCCATGGTTATATTTATTTATTTATTTATTTATCAGTAGTAGTAGTATTAGTATTAATGGTTAATTTACTGTATATTGATGTGGTACTTGGATCTCTACTTTATTCTAATGGCAGTGTTTGAAGGAATTTTTTTATTTTTTTATTATATACTGTATTACATAGTTGAGTGTCGTTTTTTTCATTCAGCATCATGTTATTTTGTTAAAACCTTACAGTATTTACTATAATTACTTTCAATGTCACTTGAGATTCTTTTCATGAAGCACTTTAAAAAAAAAAAAATTATGTGTTCTATGCTTCTGCACTTCTATTGTTTTTTTGTTGTTCTTGTATTTTGCTGATTTGTTTGTTTTGCCAGTTTTGGACCTCCATAGGCCCTCCATATTCATTTATTTAAAAAACTATCTTGATTAAAACGAGTCACAGAGTCATTTGAAGGACATTTTGCTAATAATATTTATACTTAATGGAGAATTTGAAAGGAGATGATGAGAATAGCTCAATATTTTCACATGGTGATTACAGTCAATATCAGAAAGCATGTTTGAATGCTTGCCTCTGTTTCAGGGTTTTGGCAACAAGAGTTGCATTTCAACATAAAATTCTTCCAAGCTCAGCTTCAAAAGAAGACTTTGTTGGAGATTTTTAGTTAGATTACACCTTTTAAAGCAGAGTGCTGTAAAACTTTTGTGTGACAGCATTGCTTTCATTAACCTTCCAGCCGTTGATATAACTGGAAGTTTCTAAAATAGGACGTTTAAAGTGTTTCTTTCACCCACTGACAGTGTATCTTTGCTCTTATTTCTTCGCTGCCACTCAGTGTCTCGATGCAGTGCTCTGAGGCTGTCAGTGCAATTGGTTCAACTCTCCTCTAAACTTATTTGCCTTAGGGCCACCTTTCCCTGTCCTTTCACTCTATTTTCCTCTTTCATTAACCTAATCGCTCACAGTCTGATTTCCCTCTGCCTTTCCCCTTCGTTAGTCCTCTGGCCCATCCCAAAAGGGAGCATCGTGAAGGTGAGTCAGCCGATTAGCGTCCAGCTGATGTACTGTCCTCTTCCAAATGTGACCTCCATTGTGTCCAAGGGGACTAGCCCACTGTGCAGCAGGGCAGCCAGTCAAAAAAAGGGCTGGATGATGCTTTTGAAAGAGGTGGATGTATAATTTCTTGTTGGCCAGATTGTAATAATACGGCTTGTGTTTTTAGAGCCCTTCAACAATCAGAGTGCTCTTTATTATGAAGAAGAAATCAGGTCTGGGGTCCTTACACTGTAGGGAGTGGTTTGTGGAAAACTGGATTTTTAATCCATCCATACATCCATCTTCTTCCGCTTTATCCGCGGCCGGGTCGCGGGGGCAGCAGCCTAAGCAGAGAAGCCCAGACCTTCCTATCCCCAGCCACCTCCTCTAGCTTATCCAGGGGAACACCAAGATGTTCCCAGGCCAGCCGAGAGATATAATCTCTCCAGCGTGTCCTGGGTCTGCCCCGGGGCCTCCTCCAGGTGGGACATACACCTCAACCAGGAGGCCCCAGGAGGCATCTTTATCAGATGCCCGAACCACCTCAGCTGTCTCCTTTCGATGTGGAGGAGCAGCGGCTCTACTCTGAGCCCCTCCTTCGGAGGAAGCTCATTTCCGCCGCTTGTATCCGCGATCTCGTTCTTTCGGTCACTACCCACAGCTCATGGCCATGGGTGAGGATAGGGGCGTAGATCGACCAGTAAATTGAGAGCTTTGCTTTTACACTCAGCTCTCCCTTCACCTTGACGGACGTCCGCATCACTGCAGCCGCAGCACCAATCCGTCTGTCGATCTCCAGCTCCGTTCTCCCATCACTCTCGAACAAGACCCCGAGATATTTGAACCCCAGTAAAAGCGTAATTTTTAATGATTATGCTTTTACTGGTCAAATGAACTGGTCCAATTTTTAACTGACTTTGATAGTGGCATGGTTGAAGGGTCAGACAGGCTTGTCTGAGTATTAGCGATTTTCCATCCCAACCATATCTTGGGTTTATAGAGAATGGTCCAAAAAGATAAAATATCCAGTGAGCAGCAGTTCACCGGGTTAAAATGCCTTGTTGATATGAGCAGTCAGAGGAGAATGTCCAGACTGCTTCAGTCTGATAGGAAAGTAACCGCTTGTTACAGCCAAAGTATGCAGAAGAGCATCTCTGAACTCACATCACTCTGAACAAATCAGATGGGTTGAATCAGCAACAGAAGACCACACCAAGTGGCTCTCCTGTCAGCTAATAGCAGGAAAATGTGACTATTTTTACACAAGTTCACCACAACTGGACAATAGAAGATCAGAACAACATTAACTGCTGACTTAATTTCTGCTGCACTATTCAGTTAAGGGGGGCAACATTTGGCGTAAATAACATGAAAACATGGATCCATCCTACCTTTTCAATGGTTCAGGCTGCTGTTGGTGGTGTAATTGTGTTACAATTAGTACAAAATGAGCATCGTTTAAACACCACAGCCTACCTGAGTATTGTTGCTGACAATTTCCATTCGTTTATGTTCATACTACAGTGTATTCATCCTCTGGCAGCTGCTTCCAGCAAAAGACTGTCCATGTCACACAGTTCTAGTTTCTTGAACATAACAGTGAGTTCAAGATACTCAAATGATCAATGGGCAATCACCACATCTCAATCCAACAGAGCAGCTTTGGGAGATTCACATGGTGGATGTGCAGTCTCTCCTCTCTTTCTCTCTGAGGAATGTTTCCAGCACCCTGTTGAATCTATGCCACAAAGAATTAAGGCAGTTCTGATGACAAGAGGTGGTCTAGCCTGGTACTATCAAGATGTACCTAACAGCCATTTCTAACTGTGCTTTTAATACAGTGATTTGCCAAAAATTGAGAAAATCTTTAAAGAGATAATGTTATCTCCTCGCTGTTTACCATTCAGCATTGCATGGCATCATAATTTACAGCTAGGCACCGTAGTAAGAAACAAAACCACCAACAACCTGACAGTGACTATATAGGTATGTAGTATTCCTTTCAACCAGAGCTTGAAAGGCCCATGCTAAACTATTTATCTACATCTTTATCTACAGTCATTATCAATACATATACATGTCTATCTTATCTCAGCCCTGAGGGATAAGAGGAAGTTATTTTCCAAAACAAAGGCACCTTTCAACTGTTACAACCCACAGTGTAGAGTACTGAGCTCACTGAGTAGCTTAGCAGGCTCCACAGCCATCTATCACAGCAAAAATCAAACCAGCTCAGTCTCAGGTCTCGTTGAATTCAAGTGGATATAAATGCAAGCAACTCATCTCATTTGTACAATGATTCCGCAACATTACATCTATTGACTGCCATTACATTTCTTTATGGACTTTTCGTGTGTGTGATTGGAGCGAGTTTAAAAGTTTGTGATCGTTTTCAGCGAGATTATTTTAAATTATTCATACCAATGTTCATCAGGGAATTGCTTTCTATCCATTACAATATTGGTTTATGCAAAATAGGGAACAACTGGCTGCTGGGAAGTGAATGTGCATCAGTGTGTTTGTGTGAGCGGCGTTGTGCACGTGTGTTTGGGGTTAAGCAGTGAAGGGCTTTCTGTCTATGGCTTTGATTCATTCAAATGTGTGTTATTTGTAGATGGAGTAAAGATTTGTCCTGTTATGTTAAAATTAAAGTAAAATAACGAGTCGGAGATAAACTTCTCACAGGAGTCATGTGACTTCCTGATTTAAGATTTCTGTTTGGTGCTTCAGAGTGTTTTCACACAACATAATATTACATAATTTTCCAATTTGTCTCTTTAGTGTTTGTGAGGCTCCTGTGTGATTGCAACAGCCTGGGTGTATAATAACTAATTTTGCATCTCTACGGAAATGGAAGTGTTTTTGCATCATAAATTTTATGAAATAAAAAGCAATAAAAAATAATGTTAAAACCTTTTTTTTTTTTTTTACTGTTTTTGCTGTTAATAATAAAGAGTAAGAAAATTGTCTTTCAGTCAGAACCATTATAGCCAGAAGAAGACTTCTATTTCCATCTAGAGTAGTTTATATTTGGTGGCATGACTCTCTTCCGGACCTCCCCACACTTTTATGTGATTTCCTTGAATGCAGGTGTCAGAGAGAAGCAGCAAGGCCCGCAGTAATGATCAAGCCAGATTCAGCACAAAGAAGGCCCTCAGATCAGGGTGAGGTGAGGTACTAAACCAGTAAAAAAAGAAAAAAGAACAGCTTCCTTATAAGAGATACCCATGATATGTGACAGAAGGATAGCAGTAAGAGTGAAAGGGAAGGATTACAAGACGGTAGTGAGACCTGCTATGAAGTACGGACTGAAGATGGTGGCACTGACAGAACACAGGAGGCCAAGCTGGAGGTAGAGGAGATGAAGATGCTCAGATTCTCATTAGGAGTAACCAGGATGGACAGGGTTAGAAATGGGTTTATCAGACGGACAGCTCAGGTTGAGCAGTTTGGAGAAAAGGGTTGACAGGCCAGGCTGAGATGGCTTGGACATGTGCAGAGGAGGTTATGGTGCATATATTGGACAATGGATGATGAAGATTGAGCTGATAAGCAAGTGGAAAAGAGAAAGAGGACAGAGAAAATTCATGAATGTAGTGAAGAAGAACATGAAGAGGATTGGTGTGGCAAAGGAGGATGCAGAGAATAGGTTGCGTTGATCTGGTGTGGTGAGCCGTAAAAGGAGCAGCTGGAGGAAGAAAAAGAAGAAGCTGCAAACAGCTGATCTGACTGGTGTTAAGGTTTACTTTGACCTGCTTGAACTAATGCTTGATTTATGGACAATTTTGAATAAATCCAACGTTCAAACTGAAAGTTATTAAATTAGACAATTAATTAGGTTAAGCTTTGGATCTGTAGGCTGAGAGATGAGCGTCCTGATTGCCATCTGATTCCAGTTTGTTGCATGCATGTAAACAGCCTGTGTGGCAAAAGAAAAAGGAATTGCATTTGCTGAGATACAGTCACAAAAACATCAGCTATTGTATCACAGTGAATAAGCTTTTTTTGTACATTTTCTTTTTAAATCAATATGCATTTGGAAAAAAAAAAAGACAGATTTTGGTACAGATAGCTGCATGAGAAGGTCTGAAAATTGCCTG
This sequence comes from Aulonocara stuartgranti, assembly GCF_965226115.1. Lineage (NCBI taxonomy): Eukaryota > Metazoa > Chordata > Actinopteri > Cichliformes > Cichlidae > Aulonocara > Aulonocara stuartgranti. The sequence continues at coordinate 5,232,584 of NC_138951.1, read as the reverse complement.
TTATCAACAGGAGTCATTATACTAGCTCATTCATTCCCAGATTGACCTGGTGGTGGTAGCGATTTGCTACCATGCTTTGTGGCTGTTAGTCAATTTAACCAAATTTTAAAGAGACATTTTCCGTTATGTGGGACTCGCTGTACTGTTTTGGCATATGTCCTGCAACTCTCTTTTACTGGTGCAAGCAGCAGATGAAGCAAAGAAAGATGCAACAATACAGTATTTTTTATGTGTGTATTATTAAACTAAATTAAGTGAGAGAAGTTCCGCTGGCCATTGTCATATTTTTGTAATCAAAGACAGCCGAACCAAATTCTGATAGAGTCACAAATTTAGGGTGGCTATGATTCCCTGACATACCATGGGAACAAATCAGGGACTCAGCAGGTACTCAGTCGAGTAGTCTACATGCAAACTAGATGCCCAAGTTTATAAAATCTGTGTCACTTGGCTTGCAATGTCAAAATGATCTTGGTCCTCTGAGCCTCACGATTTCCTTTAGATGCCGTGCTTCTCCTCCTGCTTGCAGTTACGTATGTAAAGTAGATATACAACAGTCACCGGAAGACACGGAATGACTATTGATTTTTCGAGATCATAAGGATGGAAGTTTATCAGCAATAGACACTGCTGCAAAGAGTGAGCTGTCTCGTTGTCTGGTTCAGGGGGTTAGAAAAATGTGACCCTCACTGATTAAATTACCAGTCACTGATGAAACAACATTTGGAAGTCAGGATGATATAAGTCTGAGCTGTTAGACACAACAGCGTTCCCATCTACAGCCAGATAACATGTTGCACAGCTAAAGAAATCTGGCATCTTGACAGAGTACGCATGTCCATGTCTATGGTGTGTCTTAACGGAATTAAAGAAAACTTTCACCTACATGTTAAAAGGACCAACACACAAGCTGATGGAAGTCTTCTACTTCTACTCTCTGTATTAGGTCACTCTTGTTTTTCTTACCTTACCTTTAAGTTAAGGTATTTTAACTTAATTGTAGTGTAGGCCGAGATCATCAAGCTTTCCTTAACGTTACCACTGTATTTACAAATTTACCATTTGTAAATACAGTGCAGTGAAAAAGTATTTGCCCTCTTCTTGATTTCGTGGTTGTTGTTTTTTTTCCCTTTCTTTCTTTGTGGGGGGTGTTTTTATATTATATTAGACAAAGATAATCAGAATGAATAAAAATGTGGTTTTTGAAAAAACATTTTATTTATAGAGGAAATAGCAACTTGAAAAAGTAACCTGCCCCATTTTTAAAATCATAAATTAACCGTGATTAACCTTTTTTTTTTTTTCTTTTTTTTTATCTGAGTTCAGTTTCACCAGTCACGCCCAGGCCTGATTTAAACCTGTTGAATCAAGAAATCACTTCAGTCGGACCTGCCTGACAAAATGAAGTCGGTTAATGTCATGCGCCGTGGTGCGCGGGCACGAAAGGATCCAGGCGCAGACTCCGAGCTAACAAAAAGACACTTTAATAAAACAACGAAAGGCGACCCGGGGAAAGTAGAGAGCAAAACAGAAACTAAAAATCCGGGGAAACAATGACACGAGGAAGCCGGGATCGGGACGGCGGGGGGCTGCAATAGAAAGGGGAGATGATTACTAGGGAGCCAGGAAGCGGGGAGAACATATCAGGACTGAGTTAGAGTAGGGGCTTACGATAGAACGGAACCGTGGGAGCTCGGGAGGGAAGTGTGGCAGTCCGTGGGGGCAGGAAGTCCGTGGAATGGCGAGTGGGCCAGGTGAGCACCGCGAGATCCAGTTGAGCCGGAGGACAGGCAGGTAGCAGACGCCGAGTAGAAACCTGGACAGAAGTAGGCAGGTTAAACAAAGTTCCAAGCAGAAGAGAATGCACACTTTTCGTGGAAGTCTGGTTACCACTGTGGGGATGACTACGGACTGGCGTGGAGCATCCGTCAGCGCCGGATTAAGTGGATCTCCGTGTAATCACCGGGATGGAGAGCAGGTGTGCTGGTGATGCCCCAGCCCGGGGGTGTGGCTACCCGAGCATCACGCATTCCACAGACACAGGACCACGGACCATGACAGGTTAAAAGATCTCAAAAAGCAACACATCATGTCACAATCGGAAGAATAGCTGAGAAGTCATTGAAATCTGCCAGTCTTGAAAGGGTTACAAAGGTATCTCTGAGGTTTCAGGACTTCTAAGGCTTTGGGACCGTGTGGTTCTCCCAGCAAACCACAGAGAGAGCCATTATACACAAATCCTCCACAGAAAGGTTGGAACAATGACTCATCCAAGAGGCTGCAGAAGAACCAAGAAGAACAACATCTAAAGAACTGCAGGCCTCACATGTCACAGTTAAGGTGAGTGTTCATGCAATAAGAAAAAGACTGAGCAAAAATGTCTTCCATGGGAGAGTTCAGAGGAAAACCATTTGTGACTAAAGAGAACACACAAGGCACATCTCACATTTGCCAAAAACATTTTGATCATTCCCAAGACCTTTGGAAAAATAGTTTGTAAACAGACAAGAGATAGTGATCAAACCCCGACAGCAATCCATCTCTGAATGGCTCAAAAAGAAAAAAGAACAAAAACCCAAAATGAAGGTTTTGGAGTGACCTAGTCAACGTCTGATTGAGATGCTTTGGCATGACCTTAAACAGGCTGTTCATGTCTGAAAACCCTCCAGTACTGCTATATTAAAACAATTCTGCAGAGCGCTTTCGGCCAAAATTCCTCCACTGTGATATAAAAGACTCATTGCGGTTATCTCAAACACTTTATCACAGTTCTTGCTTTCAAGGGTGGCACAGGGAACAATTACTTTTACACACAGGATAGGTTTGGATAGCTTTATGTCTTAAAACCTGAAATCATTATTTAAAAACTAGATTTTGTATTTACACAGGTTATCTCTGGACAGTATTAACATTTGTTTGATGACCTAAATCATGTTAGTGTGACAAGTCAGGAAGGGAGGAAATCATTTTTATAGCACTGTAGATGTAGTGTAAATAAAGAAATTCCACACATATACATGTAGGTATTGATTGTATATGAGAAAATACGATATAAACTGGCTATAGTTAGATAATAATCATGTATCTTTCACTGCCTGTTGTGCCCAAGAAAAAAGAAATAACTGTGTATATCAAATATGTCGATCTAAGAACAGCATCTGGGGGGGACTACGGATGGGTGAGTTGGGTGACTTTAGCACACATCGTTATCCCTCCAGAATTCATACCTCCCCCTTCATCACTCGGCGTTATCACTGCGATGATCACGAGAGCAGGAAGAAGAAGAGAGGCAAGAGGGAGCATCGGGGATGCAGGGTGGGAGGAAGAGGAAGGTTCTCAGAAGTCAGATAAGAGAGCCCAGACGAACCCTCTGCTCATCCCACTTGTTTTTAATATCAGGAGGGAATATATCATATGCTGTGTTGTCTTGGCTACGGCAGCGATGGTCTTTGAGTTAGCAGCATCTCATACGAGGCAACTGTGTTCATTTGCAAGCTGGGAGGAGTTGAAGGGGAAAAGAGGAGGAGTGAGTGCTCATCTGACGCCATTGTTTCAACACTGACTAGTGTTTGTTTTTTATGGGAGTGCAGGGTCCATGTGCAGAATCTGCAGACATATGTTGTGTCAGTGAGCGGCCGGGTAGCAAAGGAGAGGTAGAAAGAGAATTGTATGGATGTTATGAAACAAAACCAAGAGAATGTGCTTTGATATTCATGTCTCTGTGGGTCTGGTGGTGATATAACGCATGTTCTGAATTTTTTATACCAGATGAAACGCAGTATGTAGGCTACATACCACAGTATTGAAGCAGCATTACTTTGAAAACAGTAATGCTAGGTCTGTACTTGGGGAAAAAAATGAGACTGCTTGACATGAGCTTGTTTCCATGGCAAAATCTCCTCTTTTTTTTTTTTTTGTTCCTTGATGCCGTCCTTTCTCACATTTCGATGTTACATAAACCAACATTCTTTGTTTGGCTTTTATTTAGCTTTTCTGCACGGTCCTTTAGATTGAGAGGCATTTAAAGGCAGTTGAGGTTATTGATTTAGAGCCGTAACTGGCAGCAAATAGTGATGGCGGTGTTGCGTGGGTAGAAATTATGAAAAAAGACTAAAACAGTAACTTTAAAAGCAAGGACAGAGTCATTGTTACTCCACACTGGAAAGTTTGACCTACAGAATTGTTGAAATGAAACATCATTTGAATGGCAAATAAATAAACTATAGATTTTATATTATAGTTGATAGAAATATATTCTAACAGTGATGCTTGCAGGTCTGTGATTGGATGCAAACCTCCAGCTCATGCCAAAGTTATGTTTAGATGTCAGAAGTTCTACACACCCATCCTTACTTTCTACCTTAGAAAACAGGGGCACATTGCTTATTCCTAACAATGAATGCTGGCATTCAAGCTAAACTATAATGAGTCTCAAAGTTTCTGGAGAAATGCTGTTATTAAACTAACTTTTTAGCTGTTTGGGAAAAGCCTTTTTGAATGTTTTCATAAAACTACTGAGTGATATAAGGTATTTGCCATAATAGCAAAGACCCTAACCCCTAATGACCAGTTGTTTTTATAATATAAAATAAGTTTTTCAGGAGCTGGAGCTTAGGAGCAGGCGACTGCGAAACAGTTAAGTCTCTTTTCAGGAACGCTGCCAGACTGGAGAAAACGAGTAATGAATTCTTTCCATCAGTTTGCAGGTAACGGTGACGACGAGCAACAGGTGAGTTTTATCCACAAACAGGAACGTCTGGAGGTTAGAAGATCCTTTAGTTGTTTCCCAGGTGAGAAAAGCAATGTCAAAAGCTGACAGGAAGGTACAAGGAGCAAACTTTAACGAGCCCGATTACCACCACGACTGGTCACAGCGATCTTGTGGAGAATGGAGTGTCAAGCCGTTCCTTGTATACAGCGAGGTGCCTCCTGTGACTGAAGCCTGCCCTTCTCACCACCTGACGAGAGAAAGAAGAAGGACGAGTGGGAGAGAGTGAAAAGGAAAGAAAAGGAGAAGAACCAGGCCTTCTTTTTATGAGTTTGGTATGTTAAACTCACTGCCCTCCACAGAGCCAAGATCCAAAAGGTGATTTTTAGGCATCGTTTAATCACGCCAGAATTTTATCTTACCACCCTAAAAATAATTATTATTTTTAACCATAATTATTGTTATTGGAGCCATAATGAGACTTCGGTTCAGACACTCTGGATACTCTTAAGCTTAATGTTTTCAGGGTTAATGTTGTGACCTGGCATATTTTAATCCAAACCTTGATTTTCTACAAAACTACACAACAAGTGAAAACAAATTGAAAATAACTGCAACATAAAGAATAAACCAGCTGTTGTCTCTGTGTTTAGAGAGTTATGATTGTTTGTTAACTTTTTATTCTAAGACCTCCCTTCGTAACCCCATGATTAATGTTACAACACTATGAACTAGGGGTAATTCCCAATGGCAAAGTCTCCAGAAATATGTGAATAAAGAGAAAAGATGCCCGTGAAAGATCGCAACGCACTTGATGATTGTGAAACAGCTTTAAGTCCTCATGGACTCACTAAGTGGACCCATGAGCAGAGAGACCGGAGCTGGGCGAGTGTGTTACCGTAGACTAATAGGTGTTTTTCCCAATGGCTGCATAATTCCAGTCTGAAAGTCTGGAGCAATAAGTCAGAACTGTTACCTTCCCTCCACATCTCTTCAGGTTTAAGTGTGTTGACTTTCTGTCCAGAAAAAGTTACAGTATGACTTACTTAAAAGGTAATACAAGCGTGTAACACTAAAGATTAAATTGTATTAATAATTCAGGTGGACTATTTTAAACAAGCAACCAACATTTAGCTTCAAAGAATATTATGAGATTAGAATTTGAATATAAAACATCATAAATAATTTTTAAAAGGCTTACCCAGCCTAAAAACTGCACTTGTAGGCTGTAATATATTATATATGCATGTACATGTAGTCTCAGTGGTTGTGATATTTCTTGATATTCAAAATAACTATACAGAGAAACGTATGGTACATTGTTTTTTAAAAGTTGCATGCTCATAACAAAAGTGTCCATTCAATAGATAGATAGATAGATAGATAGATAGATAGATAGATAGATAGATAGATAGATAGATAGATAGATATCACTAACTGAACATTTTCTCTAAGATAAAAAAATGTCCATTAGCATCTATAGACTGTAAATAAAAGATAGACATGGCCACTGTGTTGTCACCCTTTTGGTACCTGAGGTCCAGGCTTCCAGTCTGTCCCTGCCATCTCGCTGCTACACAAATCACGCAAATCTATGTATCTGCATATCATTTCACATCATATCAAGTTCAAGTTCAAATTTTATTCGCCACATGCAGTGGCAGGTTGCCCTGCAGTGGAATGAACCCGCCCCCCGATCTTACACACACAACACAGACATCACATGGGGATACAAGTCAGAGAACGGTTGCATTACAGAAAAAAACACTGAAATGTACACTACAATGGGAAAGTACAAGAGGAAAAAAAGAGACCTCTACTCATGCTGGGCTATAGGAGGACAGCATGAGAACAGGAAACAAAAAAACTCCTCTGCACAGAAAGCACATAAATGTCCACAGCACAACATTATAGAGCACGTGACCAGCAACAGGGTTGGGTAGGGGGTGAGGAGTAATCCCAGGCAACACAGCAGCCATCCTGCCACTGTGCCGTCTCTCCAGCGCGGGCCCAGACCCGCCTCGTGTTCCCAGGAGGCAACAAGCATCGAAGGCATTGGAAGGGGAGGGGGGGATGTGTGAGTGCTTATCAGTGTAAGTGTATGTGTGTGCGTGTCCATAGTTCAGCTGAGACAGTGTCCTTCGCCCTATCAGGCTAAGTTATCAGGGAGTTTTTGTTCGGCTCCAGCCTTGAGCCCACAGCTGGCACCGAGGGGATATCCGCATTATGATGTTGATGTTGTTGATGTTGATTTTTCTTTTATGCGAGCAGCTCATGAGAATTTCAAAACTGTTCTTTAACACTCCAACACTGGTCTCTCAATCTCCCGTTGGAGAGCCGCGAGCTTCTTTTTGATGGTATCAAACTTGCGCTCCGTGGTCTTGTCATTCTTGTGTTCAGAGAGCCGATTCTGAGAACTCACGACTGCAGTGAGCTGTTCCGCGATGTAATCCAACTTTCGCTCAGAGGTCTTATTCTGAGTTTTCACGGCAGCCGTAGGCTTCTCCAAGGTCTTAACCATGCTGCACTCAGTGAGCCCATTCTAAGAAGTCGCGCCTCGTCCCATCGTTTCAATCTCAGCGGGCAGCCTCGGGGGGGTTTGAACAGCCGGTTCCACTTTCTTAATTCTCCGATAAGCCAGGGCCAAGCCAGCTCCGATCAGCAAGAACCCTGTTATCATGGTTCCGAATAGGTAGATAAAAAAAACCTCTCATAGTCTATGCAACCACATTTCTGTTTTCAACGCTTCAAGCAATTACCCAGCTGGTTTCACTTGTCAGTGCGGAAAGCTAAGTTCATCTTTTGTAAACAGGCAACACACACAACAATAGACCCCCTGAAGAACGAATTAGGTTGTTTCTGAAGGTAACATTGTGTTTCTACTTGATAGCAAGGTTTGCCAAAAGAAAAGGAAAAATCAGCCTATTTAATTTTTTATTTTGTTAAGGTACATTTTTCTATTATTGCTGTAAATACTATAGAGAAAAATACTATTATCATCGTCCCCATTAATGAAAAAATGGTCTTGTATAGAGGGCAAATCTCTATACAGCCAAGTTCTGACTGCCTGTATTAAAGCCCTCACAGAAAAGTGGAGGCTTTTAAAGCAGCGGGCACGCGGCCACGGTGAGTCAATAGTATGATATGAATGTAATATCTTATGTGTTTACATACATTTGGCCATAGAGTGTATTTATAAAGGTAGTGGACCTTGTATTGTAACTTTTGTCAGCGTTGCTGGGTTCAAAACAAACTGCTGTAGTCAACAAGTATTGAGAGTTTGCAGCGTGTGCCCTACAAGACACCCTATCTGCGCGATATAGCGCCTTTAGCCCTCTGTCATGACACAATCTTCTCTTGCTTGTAAATTCAGAAATTGGATTTATCACTTTGTGAGTGTGGAGCAGATGTAGTGAAAAGCCTAAAGGCGGCATTGGCATCCAAAGCTTTGTGTCTATCACAGCTCTAAGTGTTTTTATACCAGTGGTATTTTGCATGAGGAGAAGAGAGAGGTTTTTTGTTGTTGTTAAGGTTTATTGAATTTTTTAAGGCTGAATGCAGATTTATTAATATTACTCTGCCTCATTATTTGCATAAGTTACTGGGTGTACTGCAAGAAAAAAACATTTATATATATATATATATATATATATATATATATATTATTGGTCTGATGACTGTGGCTGTTTTTCCCAGCTTCTCTCGATTTTGCCGTCCTGCTGTTCTGTTGTTTCAGTTCTGTTGTGTCACCTCACTTCATGCTTTCTATTATTTATTGCCTAATCCATTTTCATTGTTCCTCCTTCTTTCATTTTATTTTGACAACGTGTTGGGCTGCAACTCTGCACTTTTTTGGGGGGAATATTTCTGCTTGTATTTATCGCTGTCTTATATGGTCCCTCAGAGTGGTGTTGTTTTTTTCCCATTACTGCGTGAACGTTATTCTTTATCCCCTCCCATTCCCACTCAAGAGAAAAATCTCTCTCCTCCAAGGTTATGCTTGTAAATAAGAGTTTCTTTTTCATCGACCTACATGCATAAACAAATTGAGTTTTTGTGAGTCTCCATGCTGCCAAAGGAATCTTTCAGTTGTCCTTGGGATTCAAAGCTGGCAAAGACAAGAACCATATCATCCTTGGTTAAAAAATTAATTAATAAACAATAATAATATGACTGAAAAATAAAAATGTGCAGGAATAAATTATCATACATATTTTTTATGAATAAAGCTCAAATGGTGGTGCTAAACACTGAAGTCAAGGGGTCCTTTGTGTTACTGTACCGGTTAAAACCCCGGAGAGGTGTTCCAGTAGAAGAGAGCCATATGTTTCCAGTGGCACTTTGAATTCACAGATGACGATGAAAATCCCAGGAGACTAAGAGCTTGTTTGCTTGTGTGTATTTTTTTGAGGGAAAGAGAGTCGGATATTGAGGGAAACTGCTCGGGAGTGTGTGGCAGAGGTTCACCACAGCTGCAGCGGTTACCCAAGTCGGCACAGAGCAGGGTCACCAAAAGCAGAACAGAGCGTAAGCCAATGTGCCACAGCTGAGGCCATCTGCACGGTGAACTGGCCTTCTCTCTGGGAACAAGAGAGTGTGCTCTCGAACCACATATGGGATGTCACATATCTGTGTCAATCATTCATGACTGCATTTTGTGTCTTGGATTAGGAACACAAGTGGGCGCTAAGGGTCTCTTGACTTGGGTCTATAGTTTTCTAATTTTAGACAAACCCTTAAAAAGGTAAAATCCAATCCTTTGGTAATTCATCTCTGTCTCAAGTCCATTTTGAATGCACTTAACCTCTAAATATAGGTCACCTTGGAGAGCTGGATGCCAAATGGCTGCAGCGCATGCCGTAATACCCTCTGATTCCATGTCAGTGAAGGACCTGTGGTGCCTTTCACACCCCCTCTGCCTCTGACCTTACATTTCAGTATCTGAAACAATAAATCAAAACATATTTCAGTATCAGTATTTTTTTTGTAAAAAGATATGTACTAAAGTAGCTGGAAACCCAAGTCTGCTGCAAAACATGCTTAAGCAAGAGTAAATCTAAAAACTAAAGGGGTCTATTTTCAGTTACTGTTTGGTAAACTAGTCTGTAGTTGTGGCAGTGTAGCCTTTATGAATTGATAGACTGTGTAGTGTCAACAATGCAGTCGTGGGACTGCTTGCAAAAACTGGCTTTATTTTCTGTAAGATGTAGCAGCAAAATCAGTGAACACACACAGCAGTGGGCCACTCTTCCATCCTAGTGCGGAGTCCATGCAACTCTCGTTCACAATTTATAACAACATAAAAGTATAAAAACAATGATGAGGTTTCCCTCGACTGCCACTTCAAAATCAAATGTAACAGCGGGATAAAACTGAGATGAGTATGAAGCCAGGTATGCTTAAAAATAAACCGAACTGATAACCACTTATAATATTTAAATCCCCACTACGAGAGATAAATTATCAATTACAAAACACGTATTCTTACAAAAGTGCATTTTCCATCCCTGTTTACCAAGTGAAAACACATTCATGTGTGGTATAACTGATAAAAAGGCAGCTTAAATTACTCTTTTGCTTGTTCAAAGTAATCAAAACCATGATTTGGACCTTTAACCTTATGAATGAATACGTAGCAAAGCAAAATATAATATATTAAAACATATAATTCAGCACAGGGAAAAGAGCTATAGAGGAATGGGCCTTACTAGTGTGGAGTCCATGCAACATGCTCGCTAGTGGTGTCCCACTGATTATTGCTCCACTAAAACAGTGACATATAGGACCTTAGTATTACAGAAATTCAATTTAACCTCCTAGGACCTGGCGTCCACATATGTCGACATCACATTTAGGGTTGTCTAGACGAAAATACTAAATTTTGCTCTACAGGGGCCTGATATACTGCCACTGTGGATGTGTGGATCTCATTTCTGTCAGAAACAAAAAACAGGTAAAAAAAAAAAGAAATCTGGCAATTCTTTGTTTTTACATTCATCAGGTCCCAATATGCCCAAATATCAAAGAGAAGTTAAAAATGCATGCCATTGGAAGAGTTCAGGTCTTAGGAGGTTAATGAAAAAATAAATAAATAAATGCAATGCAGTTTTGAGAAAGTTTACTGCAACTCACTCAATGCGTTACATCTCAGCTACAGCAGTAAGGTGGTTAAATAAAGAAAAAAGATACCCGTGTCCATTGGTAATAAAAGAATATGTCTGCAAGCGTAACAGTGGTGCATATGATGTATATTTTTTCAATAGCTGGAGCTGTATTGTGCTTCACTACATATTATTTTCATTCTATCCTTGTGCTTAAAATATACTCATCTTTGAGAACAAAGCTGAATAGGGGGTGGGGGTTATGTAATATATGTTCTTAATGTGAACTGATTCACCTATTCACATGGGTCACGTGGCTTTATGCTTAATTTCATGCTTAGGAAAAAGCCAGGCTCTAGTTTAGACTTTCAGGTGAAGATCAGGCCTGAATTTCTATGCATTGCACACTTCTTCCCTGGGTACTTTATATGTTAGCCAGTCTTCGCACTCCATGATTGCAAATGAGTGAAGTCTAACATAACCCAGCTATGATCTAGCGTGAGACATGTTGTGCTGGAGGATTCGAGTGTGAGAAGAAGAGAAATCGCCTCCGGAGAGTAAGCATCCCACTAAATTTCCTGTGCAAGCAAGAAAGAGAGCACGGGAAAGAAAGAGGGCATGAAATATAGGGAGACAAAAAGAGGATAATTTGCTCTGACATTTTAGAGTTAATACAACGTGTGTCAGAACAGTTCTGCATCGTTGTGACTTTACAGGAGGTGACCTCCACTACTATTCATGGACTAAATCTACTTCCACAAGTACAGTTTGCAGAGTCAGGGACATCTGCAGCAATACTGTACTTTACAGTATGTTGAGGTTTGTGTGTTTTTTATCATATAAAAGCTGGTCTGACCCTGCCTGTCGCTGTGAATGTGAAAAAACGACTCATTACACAGTTAGACATCAGCAGATCTCCACTTTCTTCCTGCTGCCTACATGCATTTCCTGCTTTGCATACTTGACGCAGCTTGTGTTTGAAAGCTCAAGTATGTGTGACGTATATATCAAAGTATAACTCCATGCATCCAGGCATAACCTTGCCCTACCTATATGTACTCCTTTAATTGAAGCCTGTTACATTACATCATAAAACACTTCCTGCATTAGCTTCTCATCCTGACGAGGCAAATGATCTCTTTATCCCATCTGCTGGCTGACATGCATGCAGAAGCTTCCCAAGTCCATCAGTCTAACTGCCTAAAGTCATTATCTGCATGATCAAGGGCTAGACGGAATAAAGGCCACATGCAATTCTCACTTGAAAGTGTAAAATGGCAGAAGGGCCCACTGTGGTGGGTGCAATGAAGGAATGTCAAGGTTAGGTCAAGGTTAGGGCTGCGGGCTAGCATGTTTAAGTGCCGGTTGGAACTTCCATTTAGCCTCATTTGGCCTTTGCCCATATGAGAAAAATACATTAATTCAGCAGCAAATTCACTATAACCTTGGTGAATTTCATATCTTCCTGCTAATTTCCCACTAAAATACTGACATTTTATATCTCTAAGTGCACAGACTGGAAAAATCAGGAGAACTAAGCCTTTAAGTCTTGGTTCATTTCAAGTCCAACTAACAGAGGTTTGAAATGTTCTAAAAATATGCTATTTATCAAAAAGAACATTAGAGCGACCTTAGTTTTCCTGTGTGCTCCACATGTGTATCATATTCATGTGTTGCAATTAGGAACATTCTTCTTGGTGGTGCATTGAAGGACACTCCTTTAATCCAAGGTTGGGAAGCTTTTAAAACCACCGTCATTAGAAAAGGAAATTAGAAAAGCAAAGGCAGATATTCTTTATTTAAGCAGGAAAATATTTTTCTTTAGACTAAAAATCTCATCTGCAAATGTTCCCTGTCCAAAACAAGCATTTCAATCAGCAGTGGTTACATAGATAAGCAAAAAGGCTAAGTCTAAATACAAATAGACGTAGCAACATAGGATTTGGCAATTAAATCTGTTACTGTTCAAATCATTTAATTTTGGTACCTGGAGAGTTTGCCTATTGCCTATTATTGCCTATTATTGCTTTTATTCTGTCTTTTTGTAAATCTGTTTAGGACAATTTATCTTAAATTCATAGTGACAAGGCCGACTGTGTGGCAGAGGAGGACTCAAAAGCAGCTTTATTGCTGAGAACATACAAAATAACGTAATATAAGCCAGGAGAAAATACTCCAATTAACAGTATTTTATGGGAGAAAGAGGAGCTGGGACACACAGTTTGACGGAGAACACAGCAAAGGGGAAGGAAAGACAATGGGTGCATTTCAAAAGTACCTCCTATGTCCTAGTCCTATTCCTTGACCTTGATGAAAACATCATCGGTGTGTGAAAAGTGGGTAGGAGGATTGCTAAAAACTTAGGAAAAGAAAAGAGCTGCACACTGAGAATTGGAACCGCAATTATTATGGCCGCCACACAGATATTTCTGGGTCATGTCTTTCAGATGGGAACCTTCCTATCCTTCCTAAACAAAATAGACTATTGGAACACACCCTATGTATACACACTCAGGATGATGGCGGAACAAGTGGGAACAAGGCTGACACTAATGACAAGACAGATGAAACTGAGCTAGACATGACACACAAGAGACCAAAGACCACCAAACTAAAACAGGAAGTATTGAATGACCCTCTCAGGACATGCAAACTTGATGGAGAGAGAGCATATAAACATAGAGATGAGAGGAACACAATGGGAAATAGAAAAGGGGATTAACAAGTTTTCAACTAAAACAGAGAACCAAAGGCATGAAATACAACAAAAGGAACTCATTTAAAATATTGAAATAAACCGATAACCACTAAGAAGTAACAGAGAGATAAATACCAAACCAAGCCAAGTAATCAACCCCCAAAGTCAAAACCTGACAGATACTGAGGCGCCTATATACGTCTTGATCTATGCAATGTTTTTGAACTTTCACCAACACATGAATGGGAAAGAAAATGCAGAACCTCTGTTCAGTGCATAGTTTCAGCTGAGGCTCACATTCATCTCTGGTAGTTTCCCTGCTGAGCTGTGACAGAAGGATGCTCTGTAGAAGTCATGTTCAGGTTTGGAAAACATGATTAGGATAAGATTATGATGTTTTGATTGATGCACAGACTTTCAGCTTCAATTATTCAATGGGTTTAACAGCTGTTACAATTACAATCATTCTTTAAATCTGTTTTCATTATGAAACACTGTCCAATTAGTTTTGCAGAATTTGGATGAATCTGAGCAGATAGTGTGGCCCTGTACACGTCACAATTCATCCTGCTCATGAGCAACGAGCCATTTCTCTCTCTCTCTCTCTCTCTCTCTCTCTCCATACTTTCCTCCTCCAATCATTCTAGTCAGGGTTGATCCAAAGATTTGTTTTTCAGATCTGTGGTGGCTCTTTTAGATGTTTTCTGACTAAATCTGATCTGGCATTCTTGTTCTTTGAGTGTAACCAGTGGCTTGCACCTTGTTGTAAAGGCTTGGTAGCTGTATTTACAGTCATGAACAAGTCTCACAGTGGTACACCGATCTTCTCAAGAGTGCTCTTGACTTTGAACAGATGTTGTGAAATTGTTTTTCTTAACAGCTGAAATAATTCAGAATTTCAGATCATCCAATTTAGATGTTTTCTTTGGTTTTTAAGAACATAATATATATAAGTTTTTGCCGTCTCTCTGATAGGATTTCTTTTAGGTTTTTCAACCTTAGTCACTTGCATCCACATCTCTTTGAACATCATATTGAGATTTCCAGTGAAAAGCTGCCAAATGCATCTTCAGCGCTTGCTTAAATTGTCACTGAGTGATGAAGGAGCAAGTCTCACGTGCGGATAATGTAAATGTTTGTTAAACCCCTTGAATTGAGGCTGAAAGTCTGCACTTCAATCACGTTGATTGATTTAAATGCACAGCAGTGCCGTACAGAAGCCAAACTACAAAAACCGGGTCATTGTCCAAATACTTATGGACCCGATCGTATATGCACTGACACTGTAGTCACACAAGCATGTCACGCAGGGTAATTGATTTCTCACACCTGCCATTGTTTCAGCCACAATTAGCTATGCTTTGTTTGTGCTAAACACGTTTTCCTGACATTTTCAATTAGGAAGAAAAACAGCACAAAAAATAAGTCATTAGGGGATGAAGATGAAGAGAACGTGGCTTTATCACAGCAACCTAATGGGTGTCATTTAGTCTAGTTTGTGTCATATTGCTTACAGTTTAAAAAAAATAGATTAATTGTGTTATTACCCCATCAGGTTTCAATACTGTGTGTTGGCAGAATTACTTTATTATACGTTTAATAACCCAGTGCTTAATGTATACAATGGCTTCAGGCTGCCACTGCTTTTATTCTCTTACTTTTGTAGCATTTTATTTAAGGAGTCTGTTTTCCTCATACTGAAAATGCTCTAACTCAGGCCTCCCTGAGTTATGCCTCTGAGGCATCTGTGTACTCTGATACTGCAATTACTCCACTAGCTTCGTAGACGGATGACATAAATATTCACGTGAGACATATGTACAGATAAATATTCACGATTTGTTTGATTGTACCAACCCCGCCTCCGCCGCCCTGTGAGCAGCAAAGTCGCCCCACAAACTCAATGAGCAATTGGAATTGCGCAATGTTGGGGCTTCACCTCTTTCTACTTGTTACCACAGGCCATCCTCTGAAGCATGTGGAGTTCAGGGCTGGCCAATTTAGATCCAAGCAGCAGAGACATCTTCTGACCACGGTTTCACCCAGCATAGATGCACTGTGTGCCAGAGGAGGAGCGCGTGGGAGGGGAGCGTGTATGTGCTGCTCTCTGGGTATTTCACAGACATGTGGAGGAAGAGAGAGAGTGACGCGCGTGAAGCCCCTGAGAGACATGAGCAGAATGCCAGGAGTAAGAATAGTGACAGCAAAAATTAAAATATGTCAGCCTGAAAAGTGCGCTTACGCCTGCGTGTGCATGCAAACTGCAGAGCGTAACTGAGCGTATGCAGAAGAGTGGAAAAATCCAGATTCACGCTGTGCAAGATAGTAGGATTACTAATGGATTTTCCTCATTGAGAACCAGCCGCTAATGAGGAAGCAGGGAGAGAGAGGGCAAGCAGCGGGTCGGCGGAGTAGGTCACAGGCAGAGATGATTGCTATGCAGGTTGCAGGTACGAGGGCCAGGATTACCACACTGGATTTGACGATTCGGAGGCAATCTAATTAGCTATGCTCTGTACATAATTTCACTTAAATTCATGATGGCAGAGAACTCTAGTAGAAGGGATCACTTTACATGCATAAAGACAAAGATGGAACAAGAGGGGGAAACAGGAGGAAAGCTGGATGGGCGCAAGGATTTTAGTGGTAATCACTATGCCTACAAGGTGGGTTTTTAATACGGTTCACCCTCAGATTTCATCTTTTTCATAGAAGCAATGTAGCCCCTGAAAAATATGTTCTGCATTGATTATACACCTCAGAGTTATTGTTGTCTTGACATCCAGATAGTGCACACTGTAGCGGAAAGACACTGCAGAAGAGTGAGCTTCTGAGCAAAAGGATTTTATTACAGAGGAGCAAGGCATGAGCTATCAGGAAGACAAAACTGAAGACTGGAGGCATACTGGAGGCATAAATACCCAAACCGATCTGACTGTTTTGACCAAATGAACCACGTCCAGTAGAATTTCCCTCAGATCATGTTATCCTGAGTATGCATTCTCAGTAGTCAGTGCAACATGTTGATACTGCTTTATCATTTTAGCTGAGGTCAAGATGACCAGGCTGAGCAGCAGTTCTCTTCCTAACCATATAAGGAAGGAATATAATTGATAAATGACATTTTTATGTCATTATTAAGTAAAGAGGCCTTAAAAATAATTTTTTCCTTAAAAATACAGCCATTTTTTAGGATATTTATAGAAAAAAGAAATATCGATTAGTGTGTAATTACATCTTCCAACAAACTGATGCATTCGCATTAATTTAGAAGGAATCCATTAAAAGTACACAGCAGTGGGCACTTTTAGTTTAAATTTAAAGATCACAAAAAAGAACTTTCCAACTATATATGAACATTTAAAATTTGTCCATGTATATTTTCATCATCTCCTTCTCATGATATTTTTCTCGTCCTCCACCACTGCTCTCTTTCCTCCCTGATTTCCACTTTATCCTCTTCCTCCTCACCTCAAGCCTCATTTCCTGAACTAAAGTCAGGGTTCTAACATACGAAAACCTCAACAAACATGGCTAAAAACAGTTTAATTACATTCTCACTTCAGAGAAAGTTTCACCAATGCCAGCTAACAGGAGCCCAGAAATGTTCAACACCACACCTCAGTGTCGCTGTCATCAGACATGTGGTTCACTAACGCATCAACTTGTACTGGACTCCTTTTGCAAAGTTTTAAAGCCTCCTCTGAAGTAAAGAGATATGGACACCTGGCATATTGACAGCTGAGGTAAACAACATCTTTTTTAATGCTAAGTGTTGATATTATTCAAATATCTTAAAATATAGTGTGTACAAAAAATATTTTATACACAGACAGTAGTAGCACTGCTGCCAGCTACAGTCATTATGGTAATAGTCTAAAATTCAATTTCCTCTCTCTTGACTGAATAAAAAGTATTTATCCTACAAAAGCTAACAAGGCTAGGTGGCTATGCACTTGAATCAAAAGAGGTAAGAAAACAGAATTTAGTTGACTAAAATCTGTAATCTACTAACATCTAGCAGTGAGATTTTACACACAGTTCCTTTTAACTCCAACTCAGTACCTCCAGTACCTCCATTCATGTTTTATACAACACCCTTTACAAAGAAAGTCAGACTATTTAGCATTTGCAAATTAGTTCAACGTGATATTTAATTGACAACTTCATAAAGGCAAGATATCAAAACCTAAAATAATATTGTTTCTGCTTGTGTAATTGTTTTTGCTATTTAAATATGTAATCATCTTGAATTTTAAGCCAGCAACAAATTTTGTAAAAGCTGGGACAGGGTCATGTTTCCTAATGAGGTGCATTGCGTGATTCTTACCATCCCTTTGGAGTGTTTGGGAACTTTGCTGTAGTTTCAAAGCAAAATGTTTTCTCTTCTCTTCTGCTGCGCCACACTTTGGGGTTCTTCTTCATGTTTTTTGGGGTTTTTCAGAAACAGTGGGAAGCTAATGCACATGGAAGGTTGACAGCTGCTTCAATATTGAAGCAATGTACACACAGGCAGTTATTCACTCGTTGTGCATCACTATGGAGCTGCCAGCTGGTTGCTTGCGGACATTTTGGACTCCAGTTTTCTCGGTGCTAATGTCATTATCTTGCTGAAATGAGAAAAACCCTATATGAAAAAGATAACCATGTATTAATGGGGGCCTATGTTGTTCTCAAACCTTTTGCATTAATCAGCATTACTGGTGGCTTCAACAAGCTAAAAACAGCGTCAGTTATTTCCAAAAGGAATTTCAAATTTTAAATCATCTGACTACAGGACCGAAAGGTGGTTATATTTCTTTGTAAGGTAGAGTTTTACTTGTATTTGTAGATGCAGCCACTAAACACCTTCACTAGTCATGGTTTTCAGAAGCCCATGCCATGCTTACCACTTTTTGGGGGGGTTGTTTATTCTTCTAATACAATCCTGCCTAAGAACTTAAAGAACACGCCCATTACATATTGATTGTCAGCCTTGTCCTTTGAGATTTATCTGTAATTTTGCAAATTTTTACTACCCCTAGTTGCTGTTTTTGCTGCTCTTTTTACACATAATTATTTACTGAACTGTTGCCAACTTACCTAACCTGAGGTGCCAGATGGTTTGATACACAGGGCCATCTGGAAGGCTGTCTCTGTAAAGTGTTTGGAAAAGGCCAGCACATTAAAAAAAATAAAGAAATACTTACCAGGTGATTGGATAAACCATCTGTCTATCACTGCCTATAGCGGGCTAACTTTAGCCAATCAGTAACTGTCAGACATAAAGCTTGCCGATGATTTTAAAAAGAAAGGTACACAGCCTGACGACCTTTGCAACCTGGCAAGCAGTCAGTATAATTAGCTTTGTAGTTAACATTTGGTTAACATTTGATTTTTCTTTCATCTCTGCAGGAATCATTTGTGCAATTGCGCGTTGTCAAAAAAACAGCAACCAACATTTTTTTTAGATAGCTGGCAGGTGATACAGTGTACCAATCCATTAATCAAAGTCAGTGCTTTGAGCTTTTAATCTATTGGTCAGTATTTTCTCATGGGACAACCTGACATTCAGACAAGCTGAGATTCAGATTTTCTGACTTACCTAACTTAGAGTCACCAGAACCTACCCCAACTAACATAGGACACAAGGCAGGATACAACCTGTACAGGTCGCCAAACACACAATCACACACACATGGACACCTAGGAGCAATCGCCAATTAGCCTAACAGGCATGACTCCACACAGCCACAGGGAGAACATGTGAACTGCACACACAAAGGCCCCAATCAACCAGGAGCTTTGAACGCAGAGTCTTTTTGCTGTGAAGTGACAGCAACTAACTACTGCACCAGCACGTCACCCACAACTCGGGATGTCTTGGGGAATAATAAGATAGTCGACTGTCATAACTCAAAAATATGCGTCAGCACGGCTCTTTGGCTTAATCGTCTTATTTCTGTGTGGTATGGCAGAGCATATGGGTAATGTCTTTGTAAGGAAGACGGCTGTAAAACTGATGAGGATTCAGACTTCTGGCTCCCTATGACAACTCTTGTGATCTGATCCATTCTTAACAGCTTGCGGTAATGCTTCCTGGGGCGAGGCACAATGAAAAGTCAAACATTATGTTCTCCTCTTTACTTTCTCAACTTTTTGCAAAGTTTTTCAGTGGGGCCATTTGGTCACTTTCCAGGTCAAGGGTCATAGGTTTGAAAGTTGAGGCAGAAATTCACATTTCTAGACACGCCTCACTTAACTGTGGGAAGAGGGCCAAAGTTTCCATAAGCTGTTATTTTGTTATTTTTAAGTCTTGAACAAGATGGTCTATTTAGCATGTTTGAAGTAAGACTGCACAGGACCCCAGCCGAGATTGAGCAATAGAAGCAGGTTTCTAACAGCAGGCAAAAAGCAGCATGTAGCCTGGAGACCTTGTTAGCCTCTCCCCTCTGATCAATGAAGAATGACAATGCCAGGGGCTAGGCACAGTCCCATGGGTGCCGCAGTCAGCCGACACATGCCAAAAGCACTACCCACCCAAAACGGATACGGCGTCAAAGACCAGCAGAAAACATGAGAGCTGCTCAGACCTTCATGTTAAATCTTTAAGATGTCATGTTTTATGTCTTACTGATCCTCAGTGGGTTTCTGAGAATGTAAGCCAGACAATGAGACATCAGCATGAGGGCTCGGATAAACTGAAGGCTGCACATGCTCATTATAAGAAAATAGAGGAGAAAAATGTCATCCTGTACCTTTATTGCACTACAGTAATGTGCAGGGCATCTTCATGCTGACCATCAGCCATTTTAATAACGTATGATGTTCATACATTAACATGCCAGCCCTCAGTACCACCAATGAAAGCCGAGTTTTTTAACCTTCATCCCAGGGAGGCATTCAGTGAGATCGTTTTCTATGCTAGCTTGCCCCCTAGCTGCAATCTTAGGAAAATGTGAGCAGTTTAAGTAATTAATATAATGTCTTGTTTGTTTGTTTCTTGCCTTAGAAATTACAAAAACACATCTAGGATAGTTGGGTGTTAAATTATTTTTGACTGGGTAGAACAAGGACTCAGAAGGTGCTGTTATTTCTGCAATCAAGCTCAACTTTGATTTTGAGCTGATATTTATTTTTATACTTTCCTGTTTATGAATGTGCACTGCTATGAGAAAGGCTAAGGTCAAGAACTAAAAGCAGATTTGGAAGAAGAGCGGGTGCTTGATCCGCAAGTAGTGTGAAAGCGGCATAGAAAACAAGAATGTATCCCTATGTTCAGGAACAAACGCCAACAAACTGCTTGATGTTTTGTTTGTTTGTGTTTTATATATAGATTTTGTTCATAAAGCACATGACAAGATTGTGCATTATGCAGAAAAATGTTGTAACAGTCATCATTTGAAGCAAGGTTAAATATAACTTTAAAGCCACTTTACATTTAAACCTAAACAGATTTTGAAGAGTTCAGCTCTGATCAGCTATCTAAGCCTGTGTTGTAGATACGCCGTCACATTTACAACCCTTTACAATAACCATTAAGTGGGGAAAAAACAAAAGCATTGCACACTTTTCGTGTTTATAATAATGAACTCTGCCAATTTTACCACTAGATGAGATTTAACTGCTTTGGACAAGGTCAGGATACTGGGGTCAGTGGAGAATCAAGTCGTCATTATGACAAGCTGGGCTGTAACAGTCTAAGAGACACAGGTTAATTAGTGGGATTCCTTGCTACTGTTGCCCTGCACCAGTGACTAATTTAATGGCTTTATTACTGTGGCTTTCTGCCTAATTAAATTGCTCTAATCTTATTTGCAAGGTATTGAAAGGTGCAAGTTCAAGGTGCTCCCATGAGCTTCGGGCTTGTCACAGTGGTAAGACATGCACACTCACAATCTACACATATGCAAGCTTGTATTCAATGTCAAACATAATCATTCTGCCAGGTGGGACGTCTTTATAAAACGGGAGAGCTAAACTCTACATAAAGTCCAGATGACACTTGCGTGAGAGACAACAACCAAGAGATCACTTCAGACGCTCTAACAGTTCAATAACAGCAAGTGAGTGCTTGTGAAATAGTGGACTATAATCAAGTGGTTCAGCTGACAAATGCTACAATAGACAGAGTAAAATTAAAAAAAAAACACTAGTGACAGTATTTATCCCTCTGGCAACAGACAGAACTCCTCAGTTGCTGAGAGACTGTTCAGTTCGCTGACTCCTCCTGCATGTGGTGACAGACGCCCCTGTCAGACAGACCATCACTCACTGTAATGGTGTCACCAGCTGAACAGTGCTGCTGTTTGGAGCTCAGGAAGCATAGCTGCATTACATGCCCAAGAGATCTGAATGCACAGAAGAAACAAACATCACAGACACAGGCTGTCATACTGACTTGCTTTTCCTCAGTGCAGTTGATTAGCATAACTGCTATAGGATGCTCTGTTTTCTCCACCATTTGAATTTGCCTGGGAAGGCAGAGTGAGCATTTAGAGCAACATGTGACTTTTTTTTAGGTTTTATGCACTCGGGGTGCTTGCAGTTTCATAACAGTCCTGCGTTTGTCTCCACAGAGCCAATGTCTGACATCTTTGATAGGGGTCGCCAGGCTGAGACTAGTACTTACACTATGATAAAACTAATATACTGTATATTAATTTGGTCACTCATTAGAATCATTTTCTTATGTGGGCGTGGTTGCCACAGGCCGTTAACTGAATGGCTGTGCTGTTAAATATATATCCATGAGAGAATATGCACAATCTGGCCACTAAAAGCAAAGTCATATTCATATAGCTCTGTATTCTATACACTTTACCTCACTCCATGGCCAGTACTGAATCACTAATTAACCTAACATGTGTATCCTTGGATTGTGACTGGAAACTAGAGTACCTGGCGGAGACATATACACAACTGCAGGGGGAACATGAAAACATCTCTATATTATCAGTGTTGGTACATTATATTTGAAGAGTATTCACTTGCCTATTCAAATGATTGAATTCAGGTGTTCTAATAACTTCCATGGCTATAGGTGTATAAAATCAAGCATTTGTGAATGAATAAGTCACTCTCAGCAGCTCAGTGAATTCCTGTGTGGTACCATGACAGGATGTCACCTGTGGATCAAGTCCTGTTGTGAAATTTTTATTAGGTCACACAAAATCATAGAGTGGGGTCAGAGGATGCTGAGGCTCATAGTGTGCAGAGGTCACTAATTTTCTGCAGAGTTTATCCCTACAGACCAATTTAATGTAGTCTTAGCTCAAGAACAATGTGTAGACAGCTTCATGGAATGAATTTACGTAACCAAGCAGCTGCATCCAATCCAAGTACAGTCCTGATCAAAAGTTTAAGACCATTTGAAAAACATTTTTTGCACGGTTGGCTCTTAACAAGGTTCCAAGTAGAGCTTTAACATGCAACAAGAAGAAATGGGAGTAAGGCAAAACAGGAGCATGCAATTTATTGAAATGGTAAATGGCCTGTATTTGTATAGCGCTTTTCTAGTCCCTAAGGACCCCAAAGCGCTTTACACAACCTGTCATCCACCCATTCACACACACATTCACACACTGGTGATGGCAAGCTACAATGTAGCCACAGCCACCCTGGGGCGCACTGACAGAGGCGAGGCTGCCGGACACTGGCGCCACCGGGCCCTCTGACCACCAGTAGGCAACGGGTGAAGTGTCTTGCCCAAGGACACAACGACCAAGACTGTCCAAGCCGGGGCTCGAACCGGCAACCTTCCGATTACAAGGCGAACTCCCAACTCTTGAGCCACGATCGCCCCATTGAAAACAAACCTTAAACTGAAACAGGCTGTTTTACAGCTGATCAAAGTTTAGGACCCCGTGCCTTTAAAAGGCCAAATCTGTGCAAAAATGTGGATTCATTTTCATCTTCTGTCCTGTCACTGTCATGATGTTCTGGTGGCAAAGGCCAAACAACGTTCCATTTTTGTTGGTCGGGTCGTTGAACTGCATAAGCGGGATCTCTTGCAGTGCGCCATTGTTGTTGAAATGGTCCTGACGGTTATGGAACAAAAAAGGCAAGTGGAAGACCCAAAAAAAATGTAATCAGCACTGAGCTGGAGGATCCAGTTGGCTGTCTGTTAAGACACTGGACAATCCTCGACCCAAATTAAGGCCCTTCCTGGTGCCCACTGCAGCCCCATAACCATCAGACGGCATCTGATACTGAAGGGCTTCAAAAACAAAATACGTCTTCAAAGGCCTCGTTTCCATGAACACCACAGAAGTGACCGTTTGGCAGGAGAGCACCAAACATGGGACACTAAAAGGTAGAAGAAAGTTTTATTCTCTGATGAGAAAAAATTTTGCTTTGATGGTGCTGATGGTTTCCAACATTACTGTCATGACAAGCACATCCCACTTGAGATGTTTTCTACACACCACAGTGGAAGAGGCGCCATGATGGTCTGAGGTACTTTTTCCTTCAGTGGAACAATGGAGCTTCAGGAGGTGCAGCCGCTGGCAGTGTCCAGATTTTGCTAAGAGAATCTATCATGACTGAGGGACCTTGTCTGTGTGGTAACGACTGGGTTTTTCAACAGGACAACACTACAGTACAGGACAGGGGACTTGTCCCATGATCTAAATCCACATGAGAACCTTTGGGGGTGGATGGCAAAGAAAGTTTATAAAAATCGACAACAGTTTCTGACAGTAGATGCACTTCGTGCATCCGTCTTCACTTGGAGAAATGTTCCCACTCACTTGCATCAACTATGCCGCAACATATTTTTTAAAGTGATCAACAATAATCACTTTAAAAAATCTCCCATTTCTTCTTGTTGTATCTTAAAGCTATACTTGGAACCTTGTTAAGAGACAACCATGCAAAATAGGATTTTTTGCCCTTTTTTAAGTGGTCTTAACCTTTTGATCAGGACTGTATATCATCACATCACCAAGTACAATGAAAAGCACTGGATGCAGTGGTGGAAAGCATGCCGCCACTGGAATTTAAAGCAGTGGTGATGTATTCTCTGGAGTAACGAGTCATTATTGTCAATCTGGTAATCTGATGGATGAGTTTGGGTTTGGCAGTTACCAGGAGAACAGTACTTTTCTGACTGCATTGTGTCAAGTAAACTTTGGTGGCAGAAGGAATGTGTTGTGGGGTTGTTTTTCAGGGGTTGGGCTCAACCTTTTCATTCCAGTGAAACGAACTCTTAATGCTTCAGAACAGTTTTGGCAATGCAGCTACAGTATGTGCATTAGGGCATGCACATCCAATCACTCTACTTCTAACAGTATTTTTTGCACCCACACCGCTACTCCACCGCTGGTTTTCCACCATGTGCTTGTACTTTAGTTTTAGATTATATGTCTTAATGTGTAGAGTTTATTTAATCTATGTATATATTTATTTTTTGATATATTGCAATAATTTCTTCCAAGCAACATGAAACATATGCAGCCATACAGTTTTGATACATCAGTAGCAAAACAATAAAAAATAGATATGAACTAAATTTTGTTTAGTTTTTTTTGCTAATGCATATGTGTGTTAAAGGAATGGGACAAAGTCCATGTAGAGGTGCCTATAGACTTATAGGAGTTAGATGAGCCAAGTAATTCTATTCTAGTGCATAACAAGTAAGCTGCTACGCTCATGACGCCAGGTAGTTAGCTTAATTTAGCTTAGCATTAAGATAGCAAGTAAGTATTTCTGCTATGGTCTAAGTTCACAAACTAACCTACTAACCTTTATAGTTCAACTGAATCTGTGTATTACGACTATTTCTGGTTATTTTAAATTTCTAAAAGGATCTATCTATTTTTCAACAGAGCAGTGTAAGTCTAAGTAAACTTTTGGCTCACAAACATATTTAGCATGAGCAGTATGTCTTTGTCACAGTCAGCAGTACCGTTTTCATGATGATTAGTGTGATTAGCATGTTTCAGCTCAAACTATATTCTGATTATCTTTATATCTTTGTCTCTGTAGTGCTTTCAGTGGGTTTAAGTTGTCTCCAGGGCAGACATATATACAGAGTATTTACAGAGATAACTAATAGGGGTCATCAGAGTTATATATCTTTAAATGCACAGTCATTTTTGAAATATCTGCTAGTCACTTTGTTTATCACTTTGTTTACCAATTAGCAGTTACTGGTCTCTTTTTTCTATTCGTTCTCTCAGAGTAATCTGTCATTAGCTTCCACTCGCCTTTGTATTACAAGCATTTATGCAACCTGTTTGTTGCTATTGTTCCACAACCTTCAGTCACATTTTCTTTGTCCTCCAATGCAGACGGCTTTACTACAAAAGAAGACTGATTTGGTTTGAGTATTTGCCAATGTCAACTTGGCACCAGAGTCGGTCGGCTGGACAGTTACAAAATAGAAAGCAACTTGTCAGAAACAGCGCTCACTGTTGTTACCGCCGTAATTTATTGTTCGGCTGTACCGAAGCTTTGCCTTGCCCTTCTGGGGACATTGCCATTCACACTGATAGGATTGGCAACAAACTGCGACAGGTCTCATTGCTGACAGATTGAAACACTTGAGACACCCGTAACGGCGTCAAGTCACCTAGATCCTATTTACTTTGAGGCGTTCTCCTTTTCACATGAACAAATAGCATGTGCGTAGCTAGTTGAGCAGACACACAAAAAGGTTTGCACTGACAACTTAAGATACATAGGTTTGCAAGTTTATGTAACGCTTCATTTAAATGATCTCGCTCTGTGTACCTGATGCTAATGGATAGAAAACACAAACAAGCACGTATATGAGCTGGTATGACCAGGAATCAGTGGTTGTAAATCCACTATAATTCTTATTGTGAAAGTTTAGACATCACCATTTCCGTTTGCTGACTTCACGAATCCTGGCAGCCGTTTTAAGCTTGTATCTTTACTCTCTGTTTTGCACATTACATAGCCAAACTTTAATTTTAAATACCATGCAAAGTGTGAAAATACTGTGAATACTTTGGTTCACAAAATGAAGGAGACAACTGCACATCACCACTCTGAGAACTACAGAACTCTGTGAATTTGAGAACTGATTTAAGCCAAGAAGAGATCTATTTTGGAACGATGGCCCATATCCTCATGTTTGGCTTATTGCATTTTCATCCATAGCCTATTCTTTGTGCCTATAATAACCAGTTCTCCCTGTCAGGAATCAATAAAGTTAATCTTACTTTAGCACTCCACCCCCTGCTTCCCCTCCCTACTGGCACCACAACCCTACACCTCTTCCACTCACACACTCAGCAGACTTTTTATTGATGTCCACATCAATACTATTGAGACAGACGGACGTGAGCACACGTACTCACACACACACACAGAAAAAAAGACGCCAACACATCCCGTAGACGAGCACATGTCTTATCCTGCTAAACAAAAACGCACACAGACACACAACCCACTCTTTTAAAGACAGAAGAGAAGCCTCTTAAGTTCCAGCACATTGCATTTGCGACGAGACCAGCGGGCAATCATCGCCCATATCCACCAGTGAAATGAGCCCAAAATTGTGAAGAAAAGAAGGCCGTTTTGACAGGCAGGGTACAAATACGAGGCGATAGAATCTCAATGAGGCCTGAAAGAGGGAATGCATAAATAGATTAGATTGAAGGGACTGGTGCCACACAGAAAGCAAATCTAATTATGAGGCGGCTCTGTCTCCTGATTTTAGAATAGGGGGGGAAGCTCATCTCTACCAAGCAGAACCTGCTGGATCCCACTCGGACAACAGACGCCGCTCAATGGAGCAGGAGAGACGGAGCAGAGTGAGAGATGCAGACAGAGTGATGCATTTTTCATCATCTAACAGGAAAGAATGTCATGCGGAGCAACAAGACCCAGGTGCCAGTGTCATTTTAAAACAGAAACAGGCAGCCAGCTGTAAAAAGGAAAAGAAGAGTGTGGCACATGTTCAGGTTGCTGTGACACCCACAATATTCTCAGCAAGGTCTACATGGTGAGAAACAACCTGTCCAATTAGAGCTGCCCTAAAACTGCTAGCTGATGTTGCCGTAACAAAAGATTAAGAACCTCATATTAACATTCACATCCACACGCTGTACAGTGTGACTTCACCCCTCTGATGAGATTTCCACTGGGCTTGATTCTGCCTCTGTAAAGTGGGTTAATAGAGCACTTACTGTCTTCCTGATTTCCCTTAACAAAATCATCTAGATGGACTCCCGTTTTCTTCATTTAGCCAGATATAGTCTGACTGCAATGCTTCGATTCCAAATGAAAAGTCACCTCAGTGCGGGGAGCAGAAAATGTATGCCAATTTATTTTAAGATTGGATATAACAATTGGAATTCATTTTACAGTAATTATACAGAATCAAATTAAACACGGGGCTGTTCCTCCAAGGAAAGTATAATGCATGTAATTGAAATATTCCAGCATCGCAATGGCTTACACAATTAAGAATGCATTAGCAGAGCAGAATCCCTATCAGTCAAGAGAAGTGTATTTCACTGTCAGTAGCCACAGCTGCATCACAGGAGCTTGTTTTGGGGGCTGAAATGAAAATGAGTTTTACCTACTGCTTTTAGGTACTGTCCAGCGTAGTGCTTTTCCTAATTACAGATGCAAATGCTCGTGAGCTGATACAAAAACATTCAAATGCCACGGTAAGTGCAGCGAGTAACTCTATTAGCTGTCCTAATTGTTATTCATGTTGGGTCCATCAGTGATTCTATTGCAACGGGGAGCAAAACGAGGCAAAAATTAGGCATTTCCAGCTCTACCTCTTTCGCAGATAAGCATAAGCAGCCGAGTAAAAAGCCGCCACTAACAGCTCAATCAAAGGCCAAATTGAATTAAAGACAAAAAATGCAGGTTAACTCAATTTGTTTAGAAGAACATCGTTCAAGCTGCTCATTAACTTGTACCTGTCCTCACAAACTGAAAGATCAGTCTCCTGGTGTGGTGTGGTGCCACGTGACTCACCTCACCCCTGCAGTGACAAACTTCCTTTTCAGCAATTTGAATAATGAGAAAAGAAACAAACATGCAACAAAAAAACTTATCACAGTGCATCCAGTGTACTTATATCAACTCCTGCTTAGTGTTCCAAGGATATTATATGTAATACACTCAGAACAGAAGTGGGGAAAATGAAAAATTGATTTGCAGAGTGTACTGTAGTAGAAGGTTTTTCTTTTTTCATCATCTCCTCTCAAAAACACATCTGCCCTTTTCTTTGTTTCAGTGACGGGCCGGGTGAAGAAGGGAAACTGGAATGGGATTTTAATTAGACAGCTTGCAGCTCCAACTGTTGTCTGCTCAGTTTAATAGTATGAGATAAATATAAACATATGTGTTTGTACATGTGTGTGTTCTGCATGGACATCCATGGCAGAAGTGCTTTGAGTGCTCTGGGAGAATAGAAAAGTGCTATGTAAGAATGATTTCCTCCACCATGCTACGTCTTTGGTAGCACCAAAGGATCCCGTCTCACATGCAGTCAGTCATTCACAATGTCTACATGACCTTTGACTTCAATGCTTCCCCCGGCTTCAGCCCCCAGATGGAACATTTGGGTCGTGCACTCTAGTACGACCTCCAACGTGCCCTCTCCATACGCTCCTGTGAGCACTGTCTTTGGTGATAGAGTGGCTTGTTGGGCGGTGTAGTCCAGTCAACCTGGGTGTGACCATCCGCCACTTGGGTGAGTGATAGGTAGCCCACAGGTCTGTCAGGCAGCAGGTGGAGTCGGTGGCTCTGTTGCTCGGTCAGCACGGCAGCGCTGACCTTCAAACCTGCGCCATCCTTCAATCTTGTTTCCAACCACTGGGCTCATAAACACCTTCTAATGTTGTCAGTGCTGTTTCAGGATTAGTTAGATGCTAAAAATATAAACTTTCGAGCCTTAGCAGCTCCCAAAACTTTATCAGAGTCATTAAAGATTAGGAAAAAACGTCTTTGCTGCTCAGCGTTTTTCGACATATTTCTCTTTTGTTGCCCTTTGGGCCGCTGAGCACCATTATAACATGGCATGAGATACGTCACATTAGGTCCCAGAGCTTTACTGAACCCAATATACTTTGCTTCTAACTCCATCAGCTACCCCACTGAAAATGACAAGTATTTCTGACAGTTGAAATGTATATTTATCAAAGTATCCATCAATACAAGCTCCACGGTGTTGTTTTTGTTTACCGGAATAGCTTGCATGTTCCTATCTCATGTAATTACTTTGATAACTAAGAGCCCACACATAAATACTTTTGGACTTATTATGCCTCACTGGAGCAATGTTTCACCTTAAAAATGGTAGATATTTTTCCCCACACACATTCTGTTTCTCAGGGTGAGACCATACTATTCAAACAAACTTCTTAGTGATGATTTTGCAGTAGATGCGAATGAAATGGATGAGAAATTCAGGGTTGGGAAATGATAAAGCAGCACTTTCCTAATAAGCGCTCAAAGATGTGTCTGACTCTGTTAATGCTTATGACTTTGACCATTCTGTTTTCCTGTTCTGTGTTGATATGTATGCTGTTTGGAGCCTGGCACTGCTGGAAAAAAGAGCATGCATGGTCAGCAAACCATCCCCAGATACATTTTTTTTAAAAAGAGTGAGAGAGAGAAAGACCGTTACCCTGGATCAAGGCTAAGTCAAAGCCGCCTGTTCCCCTCCTACACAGCCTGATGCTTAAATCCAACACCAGCTCGCCAAGTAAGCCTTGAGCCTGAGTGCTATTTCCCTGAGCTGTAGACCTTGACCCTGCATGCTACAGGCCCAAACACACTCGCTCTGCCCTCGTATCATGACTGCTGCTGTGGAGGCCTGGGCAGATAAGACATGATGAATGCAGATTGTTTGCAGTGTGACAGACTCATTCGTTTACAGTGGGATGGTGCCTTCAGGAGGGGCAAAGCTGCTCAACCCTTAGTCTGAGAGGGACTGGAAGAGAAAGGGGAAGAAAAAGAAAGGGAAGAAAGTGTGGACAGAGTGCCGATGAAACGGAGAGGAGATGAGAAACGGAGTTAAAGACAAGCGTGTGGAAATAATGTTCACACTCGAGGATGCAGTGTCACAGGAGAGAAAAATGATGAAGAGTCCGTTTACCCCTTTAGGCAGGAATGAGAGGAGCGAGAACGGACAAAAAAGAAAAACCAACAACACCGTAAGCAAAGAACAAAGAAGAGATAGAGACAGAAAGATGCATCCAGCACATTCCCGTGTAACTAATCTAGCAGCTTTTATCGGTGGGCTGTGAGATTTATGCTTCTCCCTGACACACAGACAAAGCCCCGTCTGATACTCTCCATGGCAACTGCATGTGGTGACTAATTTTAGGGTTGCGGTTTGGATAACACTTCAGTTATTAAATACCCGTCCGACAGCTTCCGTGCTGTGCCTTTCCTGAACAGGAAAGAGGTTGTTTGACATACTGTGACATAATTCTTTCACCACGAGCGCATCATTTGTTCTGGGATTTTTTTTATGTAAATGCATTAGACAACAACAACAACAACAACAAACCTGGACAAATCAAAATTCCTTATATCTTTCATATGGAAGATGTTGTGTAATGGGAAAGATGAAAGCCCATGCATCTCTTTTCCTTAGGTCTGTGGAGCTGTTCTAAGGGGGGACTTTTTTTCATAATTCACAGCTATCTTTGGTAGAGATGGCACGATACCACTTTTTTATGTCCGATACCGATACCGATATCATAAATTTGGATATCTGCCGATACCGATATGAATCCGATATAATGTTTTTTAATCAACAAAACTGTTTTTTAAAATATCTTGCTGCATTTTGCAAGTCTGCAAGTTCATACTCAAGTTTAAAACAACAACTACACTAAAGCTATTCTGTTATACCTGTATTTTTTTTTTTTTTTTTTTTTTTCTAAATGACATCAGAAACAGCAGTATGCGACATTACGTGATGGCAGAGCTTCAGTTCATCCTTTGTCTTTTTTTTTTTATTTTTATTTTTTTAATAAATAGGACAGGGGGAATGAATGAGAGAGAGAGGGGGAGAGAAAGAAAGAAAACCAAAGGGGAGAAGAGACGGTGAGAAGGGGGGGGAAGAGAGAGAAAAAAAAAAGAACTCCTGGGTCACCTGTATGGAGAAAAAAAAACAAAAAAAAAACAGGGGAGACAGCAAACAACAAAGAGCAACATAATAATAGAGAAAACAAAGCACCATCACAATAAACTAGCTAGTCATAGATATCAGTATTTACTAAGTAATAAACGATATTGTGCAGCACGCAAGATAGACAGCGCACAGTGTGCTTTGAGGCAGCAGCCAAGAAAGCTTTAGTCCGCGTCTGTGAATACCCATGTGTGCATACCTGTGTGGATCAGCATGCTTGCATTCCAAAGGTTTCTCCATGTAATGATCTGCTAGGGAGTGTGGGGGGGCCACAGCCCCGTCCTCCAGGGTGTGAAGCGGGTATGGAGGAGATCAAAACTCCAGACATCCAGAGGCCCCCAGAACACAAGAGACCATGGAAGACCAACAGAGGGGCAGCCGCGCCACTGTCCCAGTAAGAGCTGAGGAGAGTCCCAGATGAGGGCTCGCCCAGCAGCCGCGGAGCAGAAGTCAGGGGGAGTTGCAGTGACGCGCCCGTGAGCTCCGCCGGCCCCCAGCTGTGCCTGAGTGACCGAGCCCTAGGCCGAGAGGCCGGGGGCACCCCACCTCCAAAGGGGCCCGAGCGAGCCCCAGGCCCCAGGCCCCGACAAGCGGCCGCCAAGGAGTGAGCCGGTGTGTACCCGGACGCCCACCCCCAGACACAAAGAACCACCAACACACCGACACCTGAGGGAGTCCGCCACCGGCAGGGGAAGTGGTGGTGGGTGGAGATAGGCCTCCAAACCTTGGAGGGCCTGAGGTGTCCCCAGAGAGGTGGCGTCTGATACCCAACCTGACATATAGACACAGACATACAGGCACACACAGACACAAACATCCATTCCCACCCTCATGCTCTCATATGCACTCACTCCACACTCAACCAACGTGGAGACAGACATAAAGAGACGCTGTACACACAATCACACTCCCCAAGCGTACTCTACAAACCGGGTCTAGGTACCCTTGCCCCTGGAGGGGGGAATTGCACCCAGACCCAGGTGGGGAATAATATTCAAATGTCTCACCACTCGGTGTATACATCTTGACCTCCTAAACAGTATGGATACAGACTCCTTCCTCATGGCCCTCCAACGATTCATTTCTCGACGAGGAACACCCCTGGAAATTATATGTGATCAAGGAACTAACTTCAAAGGAGGAGATAAGGAACTACGGGCAGCTTTTAACAACCTTGCTCCGACTCTACAGCCGGTCCTGATGACTAAAAGAATCCATTTCAAATTCAATCCCCCGCATGCACCCCATTTCGGTGGAGCCTGGGAGAGGGAGATACGTTCTGTGAAGAATGCTCTGAAGAGAACCATTGGTGCACAGATGGTCACTGAAGAGGTCTTAAGAACAGTCCTAATTGAGATTGAAGGCATTCTTAACTCAAAACCCCTAGGCTATGTATCCTCAGACATTGCGGATATTGATCCCATAACCCCAAACCTTCTCCTTATGGGCCGACATGATTCATCACTCCCCCTGGTATCCTATTCTGATTCTGACCTCCTAGGCCGACGACGATGGAGACATGCACAAATATTGGCAGATCACTTCTGGCGACACTTCATAAGAGACTATCTACCATCCCTCCAAAGAAGACCCAAATGGCAGAAGGAAAAACCAGATCTCACATTGAACTCTGTCGTCATGATTATGGATTCACACCTTCCACGAGCCCTTTGGCCTGTAGGAAGAGTGACGCACTTGCTGAAAAGCCCAGATGACCACATCAGAACTGTGGAGGTCTTAGTACAGGATAAAACCTATATCCGCCCTGTCTCCTGTCTGATCCCCCTGCCCTCGCTTCCTGACGAAGACTGATCCTGATCATATCAACATATTTCTCACTAGAAATATGGGGGCGGCTGTTGTAGAGACCCACCTTTTAGCACATCCCAGCACACCCACTCACTTCACCAGATGCACCTTGTTTAGTTCTCTCACCTTTGATTGGGTGTGGTGCTTGTCCTTGATTGCACTCACCTGTCACACATTATATGTCACACAGTATATAAGGACTGCATTCACTTTTGGCTCACTCTTTCCGCACTTCCACACGGGGCGGCAGCTGAGGTGAGGTTCTGTTTGGGTTTTTATTTTATGTATTGTTTAAGGTACTGAGTAACTTAAATCTCTGTTTTCTTTCAGCATTGGCAGTCCATGTGTGTCTTTGTTTCCTTCCTTTTTTGCCTTATTTATTTGAGAATAAAAGGAGAACACTGAGAATAATATTTACGCTAAGTACTCTTTAAAATACCAGAATAGTGAGGATGGTGTAGGTTTAAGTTTATTAGATTGATCAGTATTGCTGAACTATGAAATATTTTTTTTGTATACAGGTATAACAGAATAGCTTTAGTGTAGTTGTTGTTTTAAACTTGAGTATGAACTTGCAGACTTGCAAAATGCAGCAAGATATTTTAAAAAACAGTTTTGTTGATTAAAAAACATTATATCGGATTCATATCGGTATCGGCAGATATCCAAATTTATGATATCGGTATCGGTATCGGACATAAAAAAGTGGTATCGTGCCATCTCTACTTTAAACCTTGATTCTTGGTCCAGTTCCCTCGATTGCAAACAAAAGTCAGATTGTAGTATTAGTCAGATTGGAGCCCTATAAACATTCTTGATGAGTTTGAATCAGCTTGATTTTTATTAGTATAAGATGCACATGAGTGTGAGTCATTCATTTTTTAAATCATGGCCTCAGTTACATTAAAATGAAGGATTAATGAGTTTTCACCAGGCTTCAGGCTCACGTTGTGATTTACAAATCACTATCCTTTAAGTATTTAGTGTCCTAAGTTTCACCAACAACTCCACCCTGTGCCATTCATGTCTGCCCTTCAGTAAATATTGATTGACTTGTTTCAAACAATGTTTGAATACTGTTGGAGAGTCTGTACTATAATTTCTATATATATGATGCCGTGTGCACATTTAAACATCCAGAAGGCCCCAAAGTTTTTAACAATGACAGTTACTGATGATTTTGCAGACTTAATGGGGGGATGGATGGATTGATGGATGATTTTCTTTCTATACATCCATATATAAGAACTAAACAAAAAGATTAATCAAAGTAAATCACAGTACTGTTGTGGTACTGAAAGGATTCAATGAATTGGAATAATCCTTATTGTAGGATCACGAATGCGTCCACAATTTTATTACTTCTATTTTCTTTAAAGACAATAATACAAGGATCAAGTGTAGCACAAAATATACACTTAAATGAGGAAGTATTCCTTTACATTGTATCCTAATCAGTCAATTAAAGTTTAAACAGTCTTTTTAACATGCAAGGTGGTACTCCTGGGTGTGTCCAACAGATTGGCAGGTGACAGGATATGATGTATGCTGATGTAGTGAAGTTGGAAAGGGTTTAAAAGTTGTGATTGTACTGTTAGCCCTTCCTCAGTTAGCAAAACAAATGGAACTGTGCCGTCCTACTTCTGTGTGTGTCATCATTGCACTTTATAACTCACTTGTATGCTTGTACTGTGTAATGGGACAATTAAGTTAAGCACATTCAAAGTCCTCATAGTCCTTATGAGGCCCTTGCAAACAATCTCAGCATGCAAAACACAATGTGGTAGAAATACAGTGTAAATGCAGATATACAAAAATGGTATAAATATGTTTTAAATTTAAAAACGGGATGCCTAATAACATTATACACAAGGACCATCTAAATAAACAGCCAATCAGCTGTTATACTTGAATGTAAAGAAATATGCATTTGCTTTTTTTATTATGAGGATCATTATGGAAACTGGACTACTGTTGAATGTGGAAAAGGCATCACCTCTGGGCATTTACCTCATAGCCATGATGAAGTTTTGTGGCTATTTTTAGCAATGTCTCTGTCACAAGAAAATATGGGGACTTCTTTTAGTTTTGCGAGATATATTTGGTGTATTATCTAAGGCCTGTTTGTCATGATCTGAATAACACTCACAGCTCTATTCACCCTATAAGAAGCTATCTATCTGATGGCTGCTCATTTTGATGAGAGTATTTATGTCTGTGCTTGGGTAAATGCACAGCAGCCCACTGGTCCACTCAGACATCGTTGACTGCATAGTTGATGTGTGAGGCTTGTGCTTGTGTGCAGTTTCTGGTAATGGACATCCAATTGCTTTGCATCCAGTGGGGAAAAAAGCAACAACACAACAAACCCAGCTGTCACACAGATCCTATAATACATGTTGCTGCTCTACTGGTTTTGAGACTTGAGCGAAAACATGACCAATCTCCAAACAAACTGGTGAACCACACACACACACATGCGCATACATCTATGTGACCGTCCTTACGCACATCCAAATCTGAGTGGGTAGAAACTGCTGCTCAGAGTTGTTTGAGTTTGCCAAGTGACTCTAGAGATACAAATTCCTTCCCAACAGCAAAGTAATTGTGCATATCAGACAATCCGGTATGAAAGAGTAAACATAAATTGTACATTTTGTCTCTATTGTTTCAAAGAAATTAAAGTGATTCCTCACAGTCTGGGAGACTTTTTGCATTAGCTTTAAGAGAAATGCTCAGCAAACAGCTGTTGGATGAGTTTTGTTAGCTCACACTGCTCCATTTTTATTTTTCTGCAATATTTTTGTCTTGAATATGGTCATTTAACATATAAAGGCGACTCCCACTGCCATCCAGTTGTAATTTACATCTTAAATCCCCAACTTTTCTTGGAGGTTTCTGTGCCGCGAGGCTGCTGTCTGGCTGCTAGCCGCATAATTAGTTTAAGAAATCTTGTCATTTGCTTCTACCTTTAAATTATTTTTCCTCCCCTTGAGTTTCTTCAAGGCCTTATGAATAATGAGATAAATCTCAGTTCAGTGGAGATTGGACATTTTTCCATATAGCACTTTGTTCAAAGCCCAACTTAAGGCAAAACCCCCTTTGACAAATGTAGAATCATTGCACAGCCTAAGTGAGAAATGATTGACTGCTTAATTGATACTCCCCTTTGCCTATATGTGGTCTGTTATCCCAGCAACCCACAATTATTGATGAATTACCATATCATCTATATTTAAGTAACCTCATGCTGGGTAACCAAAAAAAGGAAGAATATAATGGGCTGTAATTGGTAAAATATTCACAGACGGGATCTCTTGGACCAGCTCCATCTATGATGAGGGCGTGATCGTTCCTTAGCAGTGGGGTCTTTTTCTCCCATTACCAGGAGGGTAGCCATCCCTGCTGGCTCAGGATCAACAGGGGAGTCAGACGTTGTGAAGGACAATTGGCAACTTGTGAAACTTTAATCAGGGCCATGAATTAATCAATAAAAGGAGGAGGATAAATGAAGCAACCGTTTGCACCTAAATGATGGCGAGGGGAGGCCCCCGATGGCCTGCTGCTATACACTTACTTCCTGAATAAATCATTTTCTGTGAAGGGCTGGAGTGTCCTGCAGAGGAACCACTCCCAATCTTTTCCCTCCTGAATCTTTCCATCTCAAGGCCATGACAGAGGAGCAGGGACACCTCGCCAAAAGATTCACTCGAATATTTATCACACATAGCTCCAGTTATTTTCTGCTGGGAGCCAATTTGAAGGAAGCGTTGCATGTCAATGTCGTGCAATTAAGCCTTGTAGTGTATCTGATTGCTATGTACTGTAGCGTGTTGGGATTTAATTGTTAAGGCCTAAGCACACAATGGAAGTGTTTTTATATTTTCCTCTGTCCATAGGCACCTCTTTTTTTAGTCTATGTGCCTTCACTATAATTATACCTCTATTTAATACATTGGCATGGATCCACAGGAGGCTGATGGGTTTTAACAGTCGGCTGTTGGTGTAATTATGCAGTTTGAGGGACTTGATTACTACCTTGCACCACGGAGACTGTTACAGTTTTGAGCACTGCTAGTAAAAGCAAATATCATTTCGCACCCTGTCACGAATGTTGATGGCAAAACCTTGTGTAATACAAACAAGCTGCACATCTGGCCATTCAAAAACCATGTCAGCTTTGCCAAGTGGACCTGTGAACTTTGTTCCTGTGTTTTGAGGTCACGCTGCTCCCCGATGGCCGCACAAAGGCTCTACATGGCGGCACGTGGTAGACGCATCATCCCGCCATTAGTTTGCAGGGTGTATTCGCACATATTTGGGGTCAATTGTCTTTCTAAGTGATTGTAAAACCGAAAACATGAAAGCAGCTGGCGCAGTAATCAGTAACTCGAAACGTGTAAGAACAAAAACAGTGAGAATGGTGTATTTGTATATTATATAGGCATATACAAACAGATTTAGCCATTTGGTTAGTCAGTAGTCAAATAGAAAGCAAGAGACAATGAGAGAGATGTGACAAGAGATAAGAAAAAGAAGCTACCGTGGGGTGAAAATCAAGTGTGGAAGAGACGGAGCAAGAGAGAGAAGCAAAGACGGAGACAGTTAAACTGCTAACGCCAACCTCAGCTTCCCGTTGGCACCGTTGTGCACTTGGAGCTAGGTACGACTCTAGGTAACCATCTATAACAGTATGGTGTCTCTTGGGCACTGTTCTCTTCTATCTCATCCTCAGTACTCAGTGGAGCGCGGCAATCGCTCCTCTCCACACCCTTCCACAGATCTGCACCCGTGATTACACCCCAAATCAAATGAGTCTGGGACTGAGAGATCGGGTGGGGGCGAGCTGGGTTAGAACGGGGATGGGGAGAGAGGTGGAGGGGAGACACTGATGGTTTGGCAAATGTGCATACAGATTTATCATGCCAGAGAGAAAGTGAAAAATAGAGCACATACAGTGATTTAGAATTCATATAAAGCCTGTTGGTTTAGAAAGGGCAGTCATGCAGAGAAATGGCTCGAGCGTTTTTTTTTATCGCAGAGATTCGAAATGAACAATAGCGCATGTATGACAGATGTGTCCTTTGAAGCTGAAGCAACAATTTTTGTGCTGTTTTTTTCATGCAAATGCCATGCTGAGCTCCACATTTCAACTGTTTTATGATGGCACACCAGTCTGGCAGTGAAAATGGTGACCGCAACAGCAGAACAGACGGAGTTGGAGGGAAAAGAGTTTAGCCATTTACTACCACCTCCACTGCAGATTTCCAAACTGCATTGCTAATTTAGAACTGAACTCCAATAATACTGCTGAACTCATGACTGACTAAAGCTGCTAGCCTCACACAGAGCTAAGAAGAAAGATATAGAATTCTAGTAATCTCAGTTATTTCTACACTCTGCAGATCCTTTTTTCATTTTCATTGTCAGACCCTCAGTCTCAGCTAGAACTGACCCGAGTGCCCTCACATGAAGCAGCTTCACACAGATGATTCTGGAGCCAAAAAAGGCTATTAAATAGACTGTGGTGTGTAAAATCTGTGCAATCCCCCTTTAAATTGATTGTCCTTCTCCCACCCTTCTCTACTCTGTAAAGCTGCACTGATTTATTTTTATAATGATATTAGATCAAATGACTTTGTGTAATGTGAAGGGGTCATTCTTAGTGACAAACCAGCTGAGAGCTATCACCAGCTCTGCAGTTCCCTTCAGGCTGACAAAGTGTCTTAACGTCGCTTAGCTTACATTGAGAAAAGACAGCTGTTCTCATTGTAAAAGTTCTGATAATCCTGCTTATATGCTGCTGAACATGGATTAGCTTTTAGTTGCTAAAGAGAAATGTTTACTTTAGGATTTACTGAATATGGAACTTCATTGTGCTTCTCAGTATCTGCAAAATGAGTATGTAGGAAACTTTGAAGCAGGTTCAGTGCAGCATTACTTTGCCTGAGTGACTAAAGTAACATGCTTCATCTAAGATATCAACTGCTAGCTGGACAGATAGATGATATAAGAAGTTAAATGTCTTGAGTATCAGTTAATGCACCATTAATCAGTGTTTCTATTCTCAAAATATCAGTTATTGCTGATTTTGGTTGCACCAATTGAACAACTTTCTGGGTAAGGCTTTATAATATGCTAGAGTTACTCCACCATCTAGCGAGTGCTAAAAGCTGAAGGAACATTTCTGAAGTGGCAGATAATTTCAGATGCAATGTTTCAAACAGCTCCGCATACACAATCTGTCTCCTAGATAAAAACAGCACTGCAGTACTTCCCAGTGAACAAAAAAAAAATGTTAATGTGACAAGTTCACTCAGAGATGGAGAAAGATGTTTGAGAGGACAGAAGAGGAAGATTTCATGATTATTTTTCAAAGGTAAGGACTGCTGAGTGAGATTTAAGCTTAACTATAATGTCTTAATTCGTGTTAGTTTTCTTTTCTTTTTTTAAATAAGTCTGTCCATGATGTGCTGACTTCAGATTGCGAATAATGATCGTGATTTTGTGTTATTAAAGTTTCAAACAGCTCCACAATCAGCTTTGCACTAAAGGACCGTGTTGCATCGATGCAGCACAGACTGTGGTATCCACGGTTACTGCTAGTTTATGTCCTGGATGGCAGCAGAGACATTATGAGAGTGAGACAAGTCACTCAAAGAATTCTGAGTTGGAATTTATCTGAGAAATAGAGTTCTAGTGGAATAACATCCAGGAGGAAAAAGAAAAAGCAACAAAATAAAATCAAAAGCTTTTTGAAACTTTATTTGTGAGCAAAAAAAGTTTTGAAACTTTATTTATTTGTGAGCAGGCACGGTGGTTAGCACTGTTGCCGCACAGCAAGAAGGTCCTGAGTTCAATTCCACCATCAGGCCGGGGTCTTTCTGTGTGGAGTTTGCATGTTCTCCCCGTGTTTGCGTGGGTTCTCTCCGGGTACTCCGGCTTCCTCCCACCGTCC
The DNA here is from genome assembly GCF_965226115.1 of Aulonocara stuartgranti. Taxonomy (NCBI): domain Eukaryota; kingdom Metazoa; phylum Chordata; class Actinopteri; order Cichliformes; family Cichlidae; genus Aulonocara; species Aulonocara stuartgranti. The sequence goes on along the minus strand of NC_138951.1, from coordinate 5,192,195 downwards.
AAAGACATGCAGCTTGTGGGGATAGGTTAATTGGATAATCCAAATTGCCACTAGGTGTGAATGTGCGAGTGAATGTGAGTGTGAATGGTTGTCTGTCCCTGTGTGTTGGCCCTGCGACAGACTGGCGACCTGTCCAGGGTGTACCCCGCCTTTCGCCCTATGACAGCTGGGATAGGCTCCAGCGCCCCCCGCGACCCTGAAAAGGATAAGCGGAAGCGAATGGATGGATGGATGGATATTTGTGAGCAATAATTTTGGTGATTTGCAGCAGATTTGATCATGTTATACACGTATACTATTTAGATAATTTATTAATATAAGTCTTCCAAATATGTTTCAGCATGTAACTGCTGAGTTACAGGATTTGCTTCAAGAAGGAAATGTCACTTAGAGTGATGGAGAGTGACGCTTTTTTTCACCCAGTTTTCACCATCATACCAGCTTTATACTGGTCAGACACCAGAGAACAGTCATAGTGGTCATGTAATATCTGCTTTTATACTGTAGGTCAGGGGTGTCAAACACAAGACCTGGGGGCCAGAATTGGCCCAGCAAAGACCCTAATCGAGCCCACTGGAGAGTTTTGGAAAATGTGAAAGATGGCATAGATTTGGATTTTTCATAGGTCTTTTTTTTTTTTTTGGAAGTGACATCAGAAACAGCAGCATGTGACATCGTGTGATGGCGGAGCTTCAGTTCATCCTTTGTCGTCCTTTTTTTTTTTTTTTTTTTTAATAGGACAGGGGGAAAGAATGAAAGAAAGAGGGGGAGAGGAAGAAAGAAAACCAAAGGGGAGAAGAGACGGTGAGAAGGGGGGGGAAGAGAGAAAAAAAAAAAAAAAACTCCTGGGTCACCTGTATTGAGAGAAAGAAAAACAAAAAAAACAGGGGAGACAGCAAACAACAAAGAGCAACATAATAATAAAAAAAAAAAAAAGCACCATCACAATAAACTAGCTAGTCATAGATATCAATAGTTACTAAATAATAAACGATATTGTGCAGCACGCAAGATAGACAGCGCACAGTGTGCTTTGAGGCAGCAGCCAAGAAAGCTGTAGTCCGCATCTGTGAATACCCATGTGTACACCTGTGTGCATACCTGTGTGGATCAGCATGCTTGCATTCCAAAGGTTTCTCCATGTAATGATCTGCTAGAGAGTGTGGGGAGCCACAGCCCTGTCCTCTATGGTATCAAGCAGGTATGGAGGAGATCAAAACTCCAGACATCCAGAGGCACCCAGAACACAAGAGACCATGGAAGACCCACAGAGGGGCAGCCGCGCCACTGTCCCAGTAAGAGCTAAGGAGAGTCCCAGATGAGAGCTCATTCAGCAGCCGCGGAGCAGAAGCCAGGGGGAGTTGCAGTGACGCGCCCGTGAGCTCCGCCGGCAGCCAGCTGTGCCTGAGTGACCCCACCTCCAAAGTGGCCCGAGCGAGCCCCAATAAGCGGCCGCCAAGGAGTGAGCCGGTGTGTACCTGGACACCCACCCCCAGATACAAAGAACCACCAACGCACCGATACCTGAGGGAGTCCGCCACCGGCAGGGGAAGTGGTGGTGGGTGGAGATAGGCCTCCAAACCTTGGAGGGCCCGAGATGTCCCCAGAGAGGTGGCGTCTGATACCCAACCTGACATATAGACACAGACATACAGGCACACACAGACACAAACATCCATTCCCACCCTCATGCTCTCATATGTACTTCACACTCAACCGACGTGGAGACAGACATAAAGGGACGCTGTATACACGATCACACTCCCCAAGCGTACTCTACTAACCGGGTCTAGGTACCCTTGCCCCTGGAGGGGGGAACTGCACCCAGACCCAGGTGGTGTTACCCTTTTCCCTGCGGTGGGGAGAGGCAGCAGGGAGGCCCCAGACCGCAGTCGGATGGCCCACTCCTCCTAGCCCCCCCACTCCAGTAGGCCGCAGAGAATGGGGGTGAGAGAAGACTCCAAACCTCCCTCCACCCGCTCATTGTAGTGTTGATGCATGTGTGTTCTAAGGTGCAATTAAAACCCAGGAGGGCATAGAGCTACCTGCCAGAGAGCAGCAGGTAAGCGCATAGTCCCTCCTGCTAGCCCTCAATGTCTACATGTATTTAAAATTGAGAGGTGGGCAACGACGCCAGGGGTGAGGCGTACACCCTGATGGTAACTTGGACTCCGTGTATCGTGCCCACCCCCAAGATCCTATATGTATGTGTAATGAGGGTGTGAGTAATGTGAATGTCTAAGTTGTGGGATAAAATTGAGGCAGAGGCAGCCAGAAGGGGACAGAGGGGGGGGTAGCCTCCTCTGCATCCTGGTGACATACCCCTACTCCAAGGCCCTGCATGTGTGGGTGGTTGTGGTGGAGCAGGAGGAGGGAGGCAGCTGGAGATGGGGAGGGAAGGAAGGGAGGGGCAGGTGACCCCTCCCTGGGGCCAGCTCCCCCGCTGACCCCAGTAGGCACTCCCACACTCCGCGACCCGCCAGGGAAAGGGGGGCCCAGGCCCATCCAGACCGGGGCCCAGCGCAGCAGCGCCCCCCGGCCCCACAGAGCCCGGGACAGTCCACCCAACCCCACCACAGAGAAAACTGCACCCACCCCACCATCCACTCGTCTTCCAGACTACATGAGACAATAGACGCCCAGGCTGAGATCTTCCTCCACCTCTCCTGTATCTCCCCCTCCTGCAGAGAGTTCCTGAGGGGAAGAAAGCTCCTGCAAGGTGTAACAATCTCCCCCACCGGTTGAAGAGCCCCACAGGCGACTCGACACGCCGGCGGCACCCTGCGCCAGGGATGGGCCCCCCCACACCAATCACAACATTGAAGGCGGGACCAAACTATGACCCCCCACCCCCACTAGGTGATGGAGCCGATCAAAGGAGCCCAGAGCAATTGATCTGATGTGGTGGCCGAGGCTGTATCAAAACTAATGTAATCTAATAGATAATTTCTATATTGGTTAGAATTAAGATTGTTTTTATTTTTCCAGTTCATGAGGACAGTTTTCTTGGCTATGCATAGGGCAGTGAAAACCATATGGGCTAAATTGTTTTCTGAGGTGACATTATCTAAGCTGCCCAACAAACACACTAAGGGGGAAGTTGGAATGTTACATTTCAGACACTTTGATAAGTCTTCACATATCTCGTGCCAAAACTTCTGCACTGGTGGACAGAACCAAAGAGCGTGAATGTAATTGTCTGGTGTATTGTTTTGACAGTGTGAGCAGTTGTTGGAAGATGTAAAGCCCATCTTGAACATCCGATGACCTGTATAGTGCACTCTATGTAGTATTTTGTATTGTATTAATTGCAGACTGGGATTTTTAATCAATTTAAAAGTTTTTAAGCATACCTGAGACCAGAAGTTTTGGTCTAAACTGACTGATAAATCTGCTTCCCACTTTGCAATAGGAAGGGATATTGATTCATCTAATTTAGAGAATGTTCTATATATTTTAGATAATAATTTGGGGGATTTAAGAGTAAGGAAATGTGCCGCACTTGGTGGTATTTGTAATTCAACTTGACTGAGGTTAAATTTCTTTTTTATTATGGATTTAATTTGTTGATATTCTAAAAAAATTTTCTTGTTGATCCCATATTGTGCAACTAGTCTGTCGAATGGGATCAATTCTGTTCCCTCCAATATATGTTCTAAGTATTTAATTCCTTTACAACTCCATTCTGGGAAGTTAATCATATTATTGTTTTGTAATATGTCAGGGTTATTCCAGATAGGAGTACGTTTGCATGGGATTAGTGAAGACTCCGTTATTTTTAGATACTCCCACCATGCTGTCAGAGAGAAGCTGATGTTGATACTTTTAAAGCATTCATGTTTTTTGATGTTTGAGCTAATAAATGGTAGGTCTGAAATCTCTAGATCCTTGCATAGTGCCTGTTCAACATCTAGCCAAGGTTCATCTAGGAAGGTATGTTTTAACCATTCTGAGATGAACTGAAGCCTGTTGGCTAAGAAGTATTGGTGAAAATTAGGCAGATCTAATCCTCCTCTATCCTTGGTTCTTTGTAGCGTTTTTAAGCTGATACGCGGGGGTTTATCTTTCCAAAGGAATTTGGAAATATATGAATCCAGAGATCTGAACCAATCTTGTGATGGTTTGTTAGGGATCATCAAAAATAAGTCATTTATTTTTGGCAAGATCATCATTTTTATAGTGGCGACCCTTCCCATGAGTGATATGGGTAAAGATTTCCATCTAGTCAGATCGCCTTCTACTTTCTTTAGAAGTGGGATGTGATTTAATTTAGTTAAGTCTGAAAGCTTAGGAGAAACATTAATACCTAAATATTTAATATTTCCGGATTGCAGTGGGGCAGAGGAAGAATTATGGAAGGAGCAGTTAATGGGGAGAACTGTAGATTTTGGCCAGTTAATTGAATAATCTGAAACTCTTGAAAACCAGTTTATTAGAGTAATTACCTCAGAGAGGTTGGTTTGTGTGTTTTGCAGAAAAAGCAACACATCATCCGCATAGAGACTGATTTTATGTTCTATGTTCTTACATTTTATGCCCTTAATTGTTGTAGCCTGTCTAAATGCTGCTGCTAGAGGTTCGATAAAAATTGCAAAAAGTGAAGGGGAGAGTGGGCATCCCTGTCTGGTGCCCCTCAGGAGACAGAAGCTGGGGGATGTCTGGTCATTTGTTCTGATACGAGCCGTTGGGGAATTGTATAATATTCTTATCCAGTTTATAAAAGAGTTTCCGAAACCAAATTTGTGTAAAGTTGCGAATAAAAATTTCCAGTTAACTCTGTCAAATGCTTTTTCTGCATCTAGGGATAATATTATGGCTTCGATGTTTTTATCGTATGAGTAGTCTATTAAATTAAGTAATCTACGAGTGTTTGTTGAGGAGTGCCGACCTTTTATGAAACCAGTTTGGTCAGGGTGAATTAAGAGGGGGGTTATTTTCTCTAATCTCTTTGAGAGAGCTTTGCAGATTATTTTAAGGTCTACATTTAAAAGAGAAATTGGACGATAGCTTGAGGGAAATAAAGGGTCTTTGCCTGGTTTTAGCAGGAGACTAATGTTGGCAGAGTTCATATTTGGTGGTAATCTGCCCTTTTCCTCGATTTCCTGCAACATGTCGTGGAATACTGGTGCCAGAATTGTCCAGAATTCTTTGTAGAATTCTGCAGGGAAGCCGTCTGGACCTGGAGCCTTATTATTGGGCATACTTATCAGGGCTTCCTGGAACTCACTTGGCGTCAGTGGCGAATCCAATTCCATTGCTTGACTGTCTAGTAATTTTGGGAGATTTACGTTGTCAAGAAACCGATCAATTTCATTTTTAGATGGGTTTATTTGTGGTGAGTATAAAGTTTCATAGAAATCCCTAAAAATGTTGTTTATTCTTCCAGGGTCATATATTGTGTTCCCTGATAAATCTTTAGCAGCACATATAGTTGTTTTTTCTTTATTTATTTTTAACTGGCTAGCTAGAAATCGACCTGATTTGTTACTGTGTTCAAAATTCTGCAAGCGAAGTCTTTGTATAAGGAATTGTGTTTTTTTTATTAATAGTTTCATTTAATTCTAGTTTTGTTTTGCATATTTTGTTCAATGTTTCCTGATCTTGGTCGCACGCGTAGGCTTCTTCTAGTGATTTGATGGTTTTTTCTAATTCCTGAATGTTTTTGTTTTCTTCTTTCTTTTTGTGTGATGAGAAAGAAATTATTTTACCTCTCATCACAGCTTTTCCTGCTTCCCATAGAACAGACGCAGATATTCCGGGAGTGTCATTAAAGTCTAAATATGAAGTCCATTCCTTTTTAAAGTATTTAATAAAGTCTTCATCTTTAAGTAGTGATATATTAAATCTCCAGTTTTTACTTGGCGTAGTATTATTCTTGTGCATTAGTGTTAAAGATACAGGAGCATGATCACTGACAGCTATAGGATGAATCTCAGTGTCTGAAATGTCACTCAGCAGTGAGCTGCTGACCAAAAAATAATCCAGACGAGAATAGGAGTGATGAACATGCGAGAAAAAAGTATATTCCTTACTGTTGGGGTGAAGGGAGCGCCATGCATCGCGAAGGCCAAAGTCGCTCATATACTGTTTGATTATATTTGTGGACTGCCAATTGCACTGAGTTCCTGCTGTGTTGAGCCTATCCATTTCTTCATTTAGTCCAAGGTTGAGGTCACCGCCAAGAATGAGTGTGCAATCAAGGTGTTCAGAGAGTGCACTAAAAAAACCGTGGAAGAATGAGGGTTCATCAACATTTGGACCATATATACTTACAATACATAGTTTTTTGTTCAATATTGATAGTTTAATAATTAGAAATCTACCCTCTGGATCTATAACTGTATCGAGTACTGTAAAATTAACATTTTTATGTATTAAAATTGCTACTCCCCGTTGTCTAGAATTATAACAGGCTGCAAACACGTTAGGAAACTCAGGTGTTTTAAGTTCGTTTAAACCTGTGACAGGTTTGTGAGTTTCTTGTAATAAAACAACATCTGCCTGTAGTTTTTTAAGCTGGTTAAATATCTTTAACCTCTTTCCTCTGGTGCCAGCTCCATTTATATTCCATGTGACAAGCCTCAGAATGCCCATAATTGTGTGTGTATGTCTAATGATGTACGCTGGGTGTTTCGTTTAGACAGGTGGAGAGAGTGTGGAAACATCCCTTGTTTGTAAATAGAAAGAGAGAGAGAGGAAAAAGAAAGTGTGGTGAGAGGCTCCATAAGTCTGACTATGTGTGAATATTCACTAATATGAACAAGCGTGGCTGGTTTATGTGTCCTGCAAGTCTGTGCGTGCTGTGAGGCTGTTGTGAATGTGCTGCCGTTGAGCGGATGTGTTTGCGTGATCGTGGTGTGAAAATATGGAGAAATAGAGGGTGTTTGTTTGTAGGTGAGTGGGGAAGTGGGTGATTACAGCAGTGAAAGACAAGAAAAAGAAAGAAACCACATGAACTGTGAGCAACAACAACAAAAAAGAAACGAAACGGAAACATTCCAATTAAAGCAATGACGGAGGGTGACGGTGTTATATCTGCTATGACATCATATTGATATTACTAGGTTAAACACATTTTAAAGGAGAAAGTGTGAATGAATAAGAAAAGAGTGTAGCGGGTTCTTATCTGGAGTGCAGTCAGTATAACCACGGTGTGGTGCCGGGGTCGCGGTACAGCTGTCCGTCCACGTAGAGCCGGTCCACAGCGATGACAGCACGGGAGCCTTTCTGGATAAAGCTACGTCGAACTGGGAACAGGACCTTGCGTCGTTCCAGGATCTCTTTGGGGAACTGGTCGTTCACGCTGAAGTCCGTTCCTTTCAGCTCTCTGCCGCGACTCTTCACCTGTTCCTTTTGTTTGAATTGGCTGAATTTGGCCACGATAGGCCGTGGTCTCCCAGTCCGCGACCGAACGCCCCCCAAGCGATGTACTCTATCGAAGTCGATGTTCTTTACGGTGTCCTCCGGCAGCTTCAGGTGGATTTTGATGAAGCTTTTCACCGTTGCCTCCGCATCCTCTCCGGTAGATTCTGGAATACCAGAGAACACAAGATTATCTCTCATGCTACGGGCTTGTAGATCGATAACGGACTCTTTTATTTTTTTATTTTCAATGTTTAGCTGGGTCACGTTATCGGTGAGAGATTTGACCGACTCCCGTAGCGTGGTATTTTCAGCGGCAAGCGTTTCCACCTGCTGCTGGCTGAATTCCAGGGATTCTCTCAGAGATTTAAATTCCCGGTGTAAAATCTCCACCAGGGCCAGCCTCGCATCGAAACTGGACAATCGCTTGTCGATTGACTCCAGGATGTCTGCGATGTCTTTGCCGGCAGGCGATGTTGTACCGGGGGATTCTGCCGGGCGAGATCTCTTCGATGACGGCGTCTCAATTTTGGTCGGGGAGAATGTACTCTGGGCCTTCTTCATGACTAAATCTTGAAAACAGCGGTCGATGTAATCTTGGAGAGCGTCTAAACTCTCCCCGTTGTCCTCCAGGGTGTTAGAGATGATAGAACAGATGTTGTTAGTTATATGACAATCGATTAGTATATTTGGTAATATTGAAGCTTGAAAAACCTTTGTTAAACTCTAAGCTACCATTTGCTTTTTTTTTTTCCGCCAATTCTCCGGCGTCTGACGTCACCTACAACATGGGTCGCTTACCTTACTCGTCACTTCCGTCACTTACCGTCCTCCCGTCCAGCCCCATGTACGGGCTGTTGTTGCGATTTTTCATAGGTCTAATGTGTTTCTGTCAGGTTTTCTGGATCATTGAGAGAATGCCCCAAGAAAACATACAGTGTTTTCAGTCTCTACTGTGTCACTGTTTATTTTCCCTGTGTTTCCTGTTTTATTTTGTTAGACTTTTGGTTCTGTGCATTATGTTCAGTTCTATTTCCCATGTCTCATTATTTAGATTTAGTTCAGCTGTGTTCTCACTTGTTTCTAACATCTTCATTATCTAGTGTATTTAAACCCTCAGTTTCCCTCAGTTCCTTGTCTTCTCATCATAAATCAGTCCAGTGTTTTCAGTCCAGTTCAATTCAGCCATTCATTAAGTCAGTTTTTCATATTCTGTTCATTCAGTCTTAATAATAAACACCATCCACATCCTCAATAAACCCATGAGACCTGCGCTTGGGTCCTCTCTTCTCTGTGTGTTTGTAGGAACAGCCACTGTGACAGGTTCCTACAAATGTTACACCAAAGTAATTAACACAGAGAAAGTGTCCCTGATTTAAAGCTCATCAGAAGAATTGGTCCTGCAGAGACATTTCAATAAACATAATACAAAAGGCTAGTAATAAAGAAAAGAGTACTCCCATCTTTCCTTTGCTCTTCTTGTTAACATCACATGTACAGACACTACAGTTATTCCCTAAAATTAGACTCTCAGGTACCCAGTAACGACATTTATGCACTTTAGGGCCTAGTGAAGAAAATTCCTCCTCAAATGAGGAGAAACAGCGAATGCATGGGGATGGAGCTCTTGTACCAGAAATCACTGCCTCTTAAAAGCAGACAGGTAAAAGCTGAAATTGTCCCAGCCTGCCAAATCAGCCATTAAGTGTCAGCACCGGCACTCTCATTGTGAGGAAAAAAAGAAAAAGGTGAGGTTTGTCTTGTAGAGCCCAATGACAGAAATTAGGGAAATTGCAACATTTGTCTAATATTGGGCTGCAGGTTGTTTCTTCTCACTTTGTCAGTTTAAAGCCTGCCTCATCAAGATAGGTAGTTTGTGTGGGGAGATACGCACACAAGGTAATCAAATAATTACAATAAGTGCACCTGTCACTCAAATGACTTGCGCATTCTGAAAGAGGGCACTTACATGGCAAAGAATTCAGAGGAGGAACCTGTTAACACAGATGGGATTTTGTCTGTATATTCGGTGGCGCCTCGGCTTGTCACTGTTCCTCTCAAAGGGAACCCTGAAAAACAGCTTCAGAGTGATCATCAGACTGTGAATGGTAGAGAGGATCAGAGGTGATGTGCTGAATGTTGCCAATTTTATGTGCAAACAGCGCTGTGAAGCTCTTCTAGTTGAATGACATGATGTGCCTTCACCATTTTTCTACCTCTTGCTGTTTTGTAGAAGCTGCCGCTGTCTCTCCAGCACGTGGTTCAACAGGGAACACTTTTAATAGCCACTGTGATTTAAAATTTCTTTTGAACAATGTTGTCAAAGGCAGTGATATTTAAGATGATGAAAAAGAGAGATCATTGTATCCAGCAAACCCAGGAAATTAACTTTGGATATTCCAGTTCGGGCAATTTAATATTACTTAATGTTGTTCCTACAACATCACAATGAGTGTTGCTCCAATTCTTTGACTGTAACTGACTAGCAATGGTTTTGTGAGGTCATAGCTTCTAGTAATATTTATAAGCTTGTGTTCTGGTGTATGGTTTTATTGTTATCTGAGTATGCTACATTTTATTTTTCTTGTGTTGTCTGAGTTCTGTTTTTTATGGAGTTTTGCATTCCTGTTAAGATGGCTAGTGTTTTGAATTCCTGATTCATATTGAGCTTCAGTGTCTTTACGTTGCTTCCCTAATTTGACTTCATGTAAGGTATTTATAGTCATATTCTAATTATAACATAGTAATAATAATATATTATAATATCTCTTGTTTATTTCTTGTTTTATTGTAAAGGTAAATGTAAAGGTAATGTTCTGTTATGTTTCCCCATGTGTGATCCTCCATGGTCTCCTGTGGGTTCTTTTTTAGATTCTTGTTTATTTTACATTTTTGTCATTGCCAAACAAAATATCTCCACATTCAATCTTGACATGTTTACATTATGATATTCCCCTTATTCAGGATCTCGTCATGCCTGGGCCCTATACTAGCAAGTTCAGCATCTTTCCATTATCTCGATTCACTTACCTTAATGTCTTCAATCAGGAAAAGCGATCGCACAAAGCTCCCCATCAACTCGAAAAGCTAACCCAGGGTTTCCCCTGCTCATTCAGCAAGAAGTGGCTTTGGCAGCATCTGAACAATCACAAATATTTGCAAGTGTACTGGCAGCAGAGGAGAAATAAAATATAAAGGAATTGAAAACTATACTAGTAAAAAAAAATGAAGCGGTTAAACAAATATTACAGGCTGAAAGCAAAACAGCTACGGCAGATAAAGCAGCGCTGTGTGTGTGAGAGAGAGGAAAAGCACTGTACAGCAGTTCAGTATTAAAAGCTCTGTATGGACGTGTGTGCACTTTAAACGCTTTAGTCAGTAAGACTAGAAAAGTATATTAATAATGTTTAGCTTATTTCACGTTCAAAGAACAGTTTCAGTTTTTATTCTTTCAGCTGCAACCCTGGTGTTGTTTAAGGGTAAGAGAGGGAGCAAGGAACAAATAGAAAAGTAGATTTCAAACGAAGGCTTAGCGTATGTACACATTTCAAATTGGGCGTCTCCTTTTTTACGATTAATTCTAGTAATGCTTATGAAATAAAATTGCTGTCAAATTGTTTGGATATTCCAAGAGTCTTGATATATACATGCTGATTTCATACCTGTTGATCTCTAATCCATACCCTATCCTGCTCCAGGATAGGTATGTTACCATGGTGATTTACCCCAATAAGAAGGCCCGTACGACAAAGCAGGATTTTGTCTTATCCAGGTAACTTCAGAGTTAATCTTTGGTTTTCTGTACTATGCAGAGGACCGCTTCTTAGTGAGTGAAATCACCAGAGTAACTTATGCTGCCGACCTAACCTGCTCTGGAACAAGTTATTTTCCAGATTATAGATTATCCACCTAATGACCAAACAATTCTCAAAAAAACTGAATCTGCACTCAATTTCCCTCAGACTTCTGTGCATAGATACAGCATAGATATAGCATCTAATGCCTTTGTGATTACCTGATGAACATCAGTGATAAATATAGGCTCTTAAATGCAACTTTATTCATTGATTTATTTTTTTTTCCTCTTGGCTGCAAGGAATTAATAGCAAAGCATTAATATATCGTACTGAAAAATACACCCATTTCTACCAGCTGACCTTATATCATGTCAAAGCCTTGTTTAAATTGTGAGTTCACATTTGGTTCGTCTTTACGGACTCTCAGACCCTTCAACACCAAGTCTGCAGCTGAACCAATAAAAGCTAAAACTGTCTTTTAATTACTAATTTAATAAAATACTCGATCATAATCTTTTAGAGTCTCCTCTGTCTTAATGATAAAGTTATGATATTGATAACCCTCTTAACTTACACAGTCAGCCTTTTTCCGGTTTCAAGTAGACTTAATTAACATAGTAGCTTTTTCTTCTTTTGTAAAATCAGTCGCTCCGTTGCCATTACACACTATTTGGTCTGATGCTTCCTGTGCGTCACCTTTCGTGTCAACACACAAGGGTTAGCTTTTCAAGTTTGTGTGACCGCTTATCTAGATTGTCAGTGTATGTGAATCCAGATAACTGAAAGATACCATGGGTATGTTGACCTCACTTCATAGTACAGGCCTAAGATGATGCTAATCATCAGACTCAGCTTCCATTTCTATCTCGGTTACACTTCTGTAAAGTTCCATGACCGAATGGTTAAACGGCCATGATGCTAAGTTGAATAAAAACATGTTAAAGACAACAACAAAAACAGCAGTTCAAATGGGATTTGTCAGGGGAGCGAATCCAAAGAAACAGACCACCGAGGAGACTCACTTTGAAATACATCCAAGGATTGATTCAGACAGTGAGGTCCGGGACCGTTTTCTTTGTGCGTACGCCATGTGATCAGCTGACCTGTGCTACTTCTGAGTGGAGTTTTCCAGCTGTGTTCTACAACACATGACACACACTCTATCATATACAGCTTTCCAACTATCGAGCCACAGTATGCTATGAAAGTGAAATTTGGTATACTGAAAATCATGATCTTAAACTCAGACTGATGACTGCTGTCCCTAACCTTGAGGCAGACCAATACCACAAGCTTTCCTGCTCCATAGCCTGCAATTGTTTCAACCTTCTATAAATGTTTCCAGCTGTTTAGCACAAAAAATAAGGTTATTTTATCACAGTTAAAGACAGTTTAAATGATGAATTATTCATATAACTTCAAAGACACGTCATGTCTTCTTCTTTTTTTTTTTAAATACATAATATGATGCCTGCAAGCTTTAAACATCTTCTGGTTTATCAAATGTCATTTACACTTAAAAATAATCTGTCTTCTTCCTCGTCTGCCGTCTGCTAACTGGGAAATGTAGCTACAAAGGAAAAACAGTAGAGGTGCACACCAAAAACAGACCTCAAACCTCACAAGCATCTGAAGTTCACATAAGTTTTCATGCATCTTTCAGCTCAGCTGCCGCTAATAAAATAATATATGTACATTTTAATGTGTAAAACGTGCACACTCAATATTTGTCAAAACCACATCAGCTCAGAGGAATATCAGATTTCTTCTTTTAGACCTGAGTTTAATACATCCTCACCTTCAAGCGTTCCTGTGTGATTTTTCATATCATGCGGTATGACTGCTACATTGCATAAGTATGTTGGGTTTAAAAAAAAACTTTTTTAAAAAACTTTTTTTTATTGCTGTGCACATGCACATTTCATTGCATTTTTCCCCATTGAGTACTTAAACAGAATTCAGACTTATTTCCGTGGACATGCAGTCAGGGAGGATAAACACCACCTCGTGAATGACTCAGTGCAGAAATGAAGTAGACAACAGGGTGACTGGCCCATTGCACTTGAGAAGAGACAGAAAACAGAGAGCGTCTTTTTCTTCTTTTTTTTTTCTCCCACCAATTTCCTCCAGAGAGGAGAAAAGAGGGCAGAAGGTGTGTTATTCTGTGTGAGTGAGACAGAATGAAGAGATGGGTAGTGAAGGGAGATAAGGTTCATTAGAGGAGGTGCGCGGGAACAAAGCGTAATCTCCATTTTAACCTTACCTTTAGAGGAAGGCCGCAGTTACCGCTGTGATAAAGGACTAGTGCAGCCCTAAGCTATGCACAGAATACTGATTAATCCCTTACTATTGTTATCAGGAGGTGTCAGCTAATGCTGTGATGGTGAATCGCGCCGCCGCTGCTGCTGCTGCTGTGGCTGAGGAAATGTTTCTCTCTATCTCTCCCCTCTCGGTTTCTTGCTCTCTTGCCCCATTCTCTCTGCCTATCCATCTCCCTCTCTTCATGAGTGCAGAATAGGTGCCTGGGGCCTTTGATGGCGTCAGGGGGTGGGGGGGAAGGGGGGGTTAGTGTTTTGATAAGTATTGATATCAATCTTATAAATCTGAATTTAATGACCTGATGTGCCTGGACTGCAGACATTTGTCATGCATTCCTCATATGAGGAATCAAGCTAAATAGGTTCCCTGAATTCGCATTGACTCATTCTGACAGGAGATTGTTTGCTTGTGCATTATAAACTATGACTATGACAGCCCCGTGTACTTGTGTTATTGACTTACCCTGCACCCAAGTCTGCCAAATAAAGGAAGGGCGCTTTTTGCTTGTGCCAAAGCAGGAAAGAGCAAGGAGTGATATGAGAGATGTGAAAGGTTTAAAACGGAAGAACGAGAGGGAAAAACACACAATTATGCATGCACGCACACACACACACACACACACACAAAGGAGACATCCTACATGGGAATAGTACTCAGCATAAGTACTTACCGTCCTTCCCTTTTTCCCTCCACCTCCTCCTCCACTCTTTCAGGCTGTCTCTCTTGATGGATTAGCCCATCAGTTAGAAATAATTAGGATGAGCTGTAGTCTTGTCTTGCTGAATGCAGTATTACAAGCGAGCAGGGTCAAGCCTTAAAAGCAGAACTCCAACCAGCTTTTACTTTATATTCCTAAGTGTGGTGGTGGTGGTGGGGGGTACGTGCATTCAATTGTGTCACTCTACTTTATTTCTCTGATACCTCTGCGCAGGCGAAGACAAGCAGTTCAAGTCAAAAACCTGCTTTTAACCTGCTTCTGCTTCACGGAAACTGTATTAAGCAGTCATTTCCAGCTAAATTGGCGTTCAGCCATTATCTTGATCAAACACAACACCACAGAAAATCCACACAATATATAACACCTGTCACCGTGTTCAGTTTTAAGCCCGAAGGCGTCATAACATACACATTTTCACCTTCCCTCCGCTTCCCTCTTTCATTCATTTTGCGGAGAATCGCTCACTCATCGGCAGATGCTCTTGTCCACTGGAGGCCAGCACTCAATTCTGCAGATTGCTGATTAAATCCATTTCCATACTTATATCCCTCAAGCGTTCGCTGTTTATTAAAGTCCAACATACCTGTGTGGCTCACGAACAAGAGGCACAGAGCGCCGAAAGAAAACTTAAAGGGGCGAAGCTGGTTTAAAGGAGCTCTGCTGAGTCACTATTATATTTATTTATTTTGTAACTACCCAGTAGTGTTTTCTGGAAAGAAAGAAAACACCAAAGAAGAAAAAATGGCTGAATTTTTCCTAAGCACAAGTATAATTCAGTACTTTTAAAGTTACTTAAAGTTTGCAAATGGGTTATATACCATTAAACACACTTCGCTGTTGCTTCAGTCAAAGATTTTAAGGGCCAACGTCTGACAGGACTTATTTAATAGTATGGTCCCACTCAGTGTCGGAAAACAGGATGCCAGATAGCACTCCCGGCTCCTAATGACATTTATTTCCACCTGTGTGGGTTATTATTACCATCCTTGGCTGCCTTGCTGTGCCTACTGTATCTGCTGTCTGCAGCCTCCCTCTGTCCTTTACAATTATGAGCCCAAAACCCCAGTGGACCACCTCACCCTTCCCGATAATGGCTTTTTTTTTGTCAGAACAGAATCTGACCTTCTGCTCATGCAGGAGAACAATGCTGTAATATCACAGTCATCATCGTCATCATCATTATCATTACTCCCATCTCTTTATTTAGCATCACATCAGCATCGGGAGGACATAAATAGTGTGTTTTTTAGGTTTGTGCTGTGTTTCGTTTTTTGATTCGGACTCTACCTCGTCCTTGTTTCAGCGAAGTATTTTCTAAGATGGACATTTTAAGCTATCCCTGACAGGCGCTGATCCCATGGTCACTGCCTGCAAAAAGAATAATCTTACTTTAAAAAAAAAAAAAAAAAGATCGAGAGAGACACCAAGACTGAAGTTCATTCCCAGCACAGATTCATTATTCAAACATGACCTTTCTTCTTCCTCTTCCTCTTCAAAAGTGGTACCTGCATGAATTTTGTCAGACAGGCAGTCTGGTTGGCACCTTCAGCAAAAAAAAAAAAAAAAAAGAAGGGGGGAGTTGGTAGAGGTACCACAGACAATCCTAGTGCTGGCACTTTTCCTCTTCTCCATTATTGAGATGAATTGAATTCTTAGAGCAGAGAAGGAGTGCGGAGTGGGAGGGAGCTGCGGCGTGCGGATTTTGTTAGTTTTTGTGTTTCGAGCCCTTTTTTTGGACAAAATGGAGCGTACATGACAGACAGACATAAAAGAACAAGTGCATTGTGAATGAGTGCGTGTGTGAGAGAGAGACAGAGAGAGTGCCTGGGTGTTTGCATAGCCTTTCATGTTCACTGCGTGGTGCCTTGTCCATGTCAGGCTCCACATACTGATCAAACTCTGAGCCTGAGTGGCTCAGCTGGCTGCAGGGACAGAGCAGGAAAGCTGCACATAAAAAAAAGACTGGTCACCGCTTTTATTGCTTTTGTGCTTTAATGTCCTTTTTTTTCTGCTGCAGGTGCAAACCCTGACCATGCGGTGGATTTGGCATACAGCACTTCATATGTCACATGCCCTTTCTGCCCCACATCGTCTTATCTTCCTCCAAGTGTGCTGGAGCCCGTGGATGGAAGCGTGAGGTTAAAAAAAAAAACAGAAAGAAGAGGTGATGTTCGAAGGACCGAGCCGCCCGTGGAGGGTAGTGATTTTATTTGCAAACACTGTAATAGCTTTTGTCTCATGTTCACCCATCTTTCCTATTTATGCTCGGTCCTAAAAGAGAAAAGATCAGCCTCGGAAAATAACCCATAGGAGGTGTTTCATACATACTAAGCGCTGGAAACGTGTTCTCTATCAGTAAGTCGTCTCGTCTCCACAGGCATGATGCATTTTACATGGCAGGCGCAGTGAGACCTGCTTCGTCCTGGTGATGGAGCTGAAAGGAGGAAGATGGAATTCCATCTACTGAACGCAAACCCATTTTCAATTACACACAAAAAAACCTCAGTGTGTGTCTGTGTGTGTCTGTAAGTGTGTTCGCATTAAAAGAAAGGGATTGTTCTAAAATGCAATCCAATCTTTGAACAAATGAGAAAAAGAAGTTGCTGCATCCCAAGTTTGGGAGCACAATCCACTTAGTAAGTCGAGTAAAATCGCTGTGTGTTTTACTCGACGTCGTGATAAGGAAAGGTATACCATCTGTTTTTAAAACAGAGAGTGGGAAAATATATATTTTGTTCGAACGTTATCTCAAGGTTTGAATGTTTTATGAGTGCAACAGGAGGTTAGCGCCAGGCCAAGCTGAGTACCCGCGCATGGATTTAATAGAGGCTGATACAGGCAGTGAATCACTTTTGGACAAACACCTCTAGAACAAACCGGGTGTTGCCAATGAGTCGGTCTCTATCTTTAAAAATATAGTTAGCCACATAACTGTTATTGAAAATCAGGCAATGATTTCAGTGTTGTGACTCACTGTGATGAATGGTGCTCCTCATTTCATGTTTCCTGAAATTAAAAGCCAGAAAAAACAAAACAAAACAAAAACCAGCCGCTTTCATGATGCGCACACGTCACACTGAAATTGAATTAAGCTGTGGAAAATAAAGCTTATCATGCAAACCCCACGGTCTTGACATATGCCTTTCACTGTCACTTAGTTCTGCTTCTGACTCAAAATCCTTCTGCAATCAGCATTCCCTTCACCATCACGATCCATCGAACGTCTCCACTGTGTGGATTTGTATTGAGAATTTCAGCATGAAACGCACACACAGGCTACGTACCTCATCTCAAGGTTGGTAAATAGATATTAAAGCTCTGTTTATTGATGGGTGTTTAGGGCAAAGGCGGAGAGACTGGATGATGTGTGTCTGGATAAGACAGGTCCTTGATGTCAGGCTTTTTCACCCAGCTGAGTGAAAAAGCAAAACCCCGTGATAAACATGATGGTGTGTTTAATGTACACTGCTCAAAAAAACTTAAAAGGATACTTTTTAATCAGAGTATATATGGAGTATTACTTCTGAGATATTGATCTGGTCAGTTAAGTATCAGAGGGGGTTGTTAATCCGTTTTAGCTGCTTTGGTGTTAATGAAATTAACAACAGGTGCAGTATGAGGCAAGCCCCAAAACAGGAAGGGTTAGGATAGGGTCAAAATCACTACCGGTAGCACTTCAGGACGGCACAGCAGTACATGCCATTGCCAGAAGGTTGGCTGTTTCTTCCAGCACAGTCTCAAAAGCATGGAGGAGATCCAGGAAACAGTTATGCTAGGAGAGCTGGACAGGGTCATAGAAGGTCCTTAGCGCATCAGCAGGACCGGTATCTCCTCCTTTGTGCAAGGATGAGCAGAATGAATGCTACTAGATGATAAATAGACTGATTCTTATATAGTGCTTTTCTCCTTCCCCAGAGCACTCAAAGCGCTTTATACAACATCCCACATTCACCCTTTCACACAAGTGCTTTCTTCTATGCTTAAGTGCTTTCTGTCTACTGATCACACACATTCATACTCCAATAGCTGCACCCGACCACAACTTGGGGTTAGTATCTTACCCAAGGGTATTTGGCATGCAGACTGGAGCAGCCAGGGATCAAACCACAGGACACAGAGGCCTCTGCAGCTTAGGCAACTGCACTCTGTCTGCCATTAGGAATCTGGATGAAATCCTTGGATTCTCAGACCCTGCACTGGTGCAGTGAGTTCTGGGCTCCTGCGAGTGTACAACAAAGCTCGGCTGCATGTGATGAATGTCTGCAGGCAGGATAGAAGATGAAGATTGAAGACACTCACCTGGCCTAAAATCATTTTCAGTTGCTGCCATGAAATGTTGGCAAAGATTCAGCCCCTAAACGTTGTGGCATCATTTCCTTCCTAACACATTACCCAGTCCACATCAGTATAAATATCCAGCCTAATTTTTCCCCATTAAGATCTGATGCATTTCCAAAGTGTTCCTTTAATTTTTCGAGCAGTGTATTTGTTATCATGAGAGCAGGGGGCTTGTTTGAATTGGATGGAAACATAGTTTCAAATGTAAGTTTGTGCGCTTATATTATGTTGGGATGTGCAGGTACAGGTATTCCCTGTATTTTTCTTTTCCTTTTGTCAAGCGAGTGTTTATCTACACTGGCAAAATGACTGGAAATACACAAAGAGCACAACACAGACCTGTTTCACAGCAGGCATTTTTACTGCAGGCATTTTGAAAGCAGGAACGGTGGACCCACAGAGCAACGAATGTTTGGTGCACATCTGCAGTTCTCCTCGACTACATCTCCAAGTGAGTCCTGCCGCTCCAGCTCGGCCACAGGTCCACCTAATCAGTCAGTCGTGGGCCACATCTGGCCCACACAACATTTATCAGTGCTGTAGGTACCAACAACGCAAGATGGGATTCTGGAAATAACAACAAAACTGATTAGAATTGTCAATAACCCCACCTGCATGTCTTTGGGCTGTTGGAATATCAGCCAGAGTACCCAGAGGAAACCAACTCAGGAAATCCACACAGAAAGGCCACAAATAACCAGAACCTCCTGGTTGTGAGACCACACTGCCAACCACAGAACCCCTGTGCTGCCTTTTTGCAAACTAAAACTATAAAAGTGTGATTTTGTAGAGGGTAGAGTTTAATAGCTCCATCGTGCAAGTGTTCGTCTAAAGCTGGACAAAAAGAGGGGGGAAAAAATGTCACGGCCAACCTTCCACTTACACAGCAGTTATAATAAACCCCATTTCTTGAGATGCAAAAAGGGAAAGTATGAGCCTCGTGTTGTCCCAGAAACGCAGTGTTTTTAATGGCAGAATTTGCACCGAGCATGCAGGCATGAATCTCTTTGTTTCGATGCAAACGCACAGCGTGAGAGTAATGTGAGGAGACAAGAGTTGTCGGGAGACCATGTGGCTCAGAAGTCTGTCCCTTTAAGCCCGGTGTGATATCATACCGGGATGGGTTCCAACTAAAACTTCAAATCCATCTTTTCTCTTTGGTTTCTAATTAGCGGAAGAACAGATGATGCATCCCGGAGACAGAAGGGAGAGCACGCGCTGTGGCGTGCACCAAAGCTTCTGGTGACTGCTATCAACCTCTTATGCCACCCGGTTCTTGTGATTTGGGGGGATTGTTTTTAGGTGAGTGATCCTCCCCCTCACCCCCCACCCCCTCCCTTTCTTTTTGCATGGCTCAGATCAGGGTTGGGCTAATCTCAGTTAAACTCTTAATAAGACCCATTTCACGGCATGCGGCCAAGAGATTAGATCTGACAGGGCAGGCGTGGGTTAGTCCTGAGACTACAGATATGCAGCCTAAGCTCTGGATTGGAAATGTTCCAAAGCATGGAGCAGCCAGTTGAATGGAGAGCTCTCTGTTGCATGATGATACCAGGAGCATGACTAGGAGAAAGCCCTTATACTTTTTTACTCATCTCCCAAGAGATGCAGTTATTGTTTTTAGAGGGGTTTTTTCTGTTTGTTTGTTTTACTGGTTCAACTTTCTCGCCACCAGATGTTGGTGGAAGTTTTGACTGCTAACCTAGAGCACCCCAGAGGAGCACCGCCGACCTCACAAGCACTGCGAGCTGCAGCAGCAGGAGCAGCATATGAATCATGTTCTATATGAAGCTTAAAGACATGCTCTCGCAGTCCTGAGTGAGGCAGGTGAACTCAGCTCGCCATATGGCTTAGAGGGAGCTTATTAGGCTCTGAGGCAAAAAACACATTATCCACAGTGGACCAAGGCCACCTAGGGATGATTTCCATTACGAAAGCCTTTAATTCTGTTGGTATAAGTAGGAGAAAAGGGGGGGAGAGAAAAGTAATACTTTAGCAGAGGAGCTGCACTCTGGCCGCTTGGCTCGTGCAGGGATGGATGACTGGCAGCGAAGGTGAAGTGTGATTAATTATCTGAGCGCACTTATGTAAGTTATTACACTGTAGATACAAACAAATGACTCCCTGCTCGACCTAACTCCTCTCGTCTCTCTCTCATCGCATTATTACTGAAAGAAATTCCACATATTAAACTGACCCCGTGATAAAACAAAAACAAGCAAAACATCAACATCAGGCATTTAGAACACAAACAGAGAATGAACACCATCCAGCCAGACAGTGATTTGTTGACCCTGTTGCACTGTTTTCCCCTCACTATGTTACTTATTTACACTTTTTTATGGCACTTATTATTGTTGTGCTTTTCAACTGGCTGAATCGTTTTCCCTCCTGCCAAGACTCATTATAAACCTTATATCCAGAAACTACCTTTTTATTTATTTATTTTTTGTAAATGTGGAGATAAATCTGCCTCGCCATATCAACACTATGCCCATAGTGACCCCTTGAGGTTCAATGCTGGAACTACAGTCAGACTGAACCGTTAGACAGATTTGGTGTTTTGCATCTTGTCCTAGCAGATAAGATACATGTGTCACCCATCCATTTAAGTGTCTCTGTGGCCAAAGAGTTAACGTAACTCTGCTATAATTGTATTTAAAATTTGAACCTACAATATGTCTGAATCTCTTTACTTTTTAAAATGCCTTCAAACTCCTGGGCTCTCTGTCATATGTAATAATTTTGGTAAATGGGCTGGTTCTTATATAGCTTTACTACTCTGCTTGAGCAATTCAATCAATTTAGTTCAGTTTTATTCATATAGTCCCAAATTACATCAATAGTACCCTCAAGCAAGCACTTGGCAACAGTGGGAAGGAAAAACTCCCTTTTTTAATAGGAAGAAACCTGCAGCAGAACCAGGCTCAAGGAATGGTGGCCATCTGCCACAAGCAGTTGGGGGTGAGGGAAGGACAGAGGATACACTGTGAAAGAGAGCCAGGGATTAGTAATAACTAACAAGCACTCTAAGCACTTTATACAAGCTTTCTATCTAACATTCACACTCCAGTGAATGCTTAGGGAGCGACTCAGGGTTCACCACCATGACCAAAGATGTTTTGGGAGTGCATACTAGAGCAGCCAGTGATCAAACCACCAAACTTTTAATTAGCAGATGACCCGCTGTACCTCTCTCTTCCCCTATAGTAGCTAGGACAGGCTCCAGCCCTCAAGTGACCCTGAATTATATGAGTGGAAGATAATGGACGGACAGGCTGCTCCACCTCCTGACCCACAGCTGCCCCCAAAACAATCCAAAACTGTACCTTTATT
Organism: Aulonocara stuartgranti; assembly: GCF_965226115.1. NCBI lineage: Eukaryota > Metazoa > Chordata > Actinopteri > Cichliformes > Cichlidae > Aulonocara > Aulonocara stuartgranti. Next base: position 5,170,325 of record NC_138951.1, on the reverse strand, counting down.
TGCAAAATAAAGGTACAGTTTTGGATTGTTTGACTAATAACTCAACACTCTGGCTCTCATTCCACTTTTGGAAACTCTTGCAACTCCAAGTAAGCCTGCAGTCTTAGAGTGAAGTGCTCTGTTGGCATAATAGATTTTTTGTGTTAACTAATGTGAAAGAAAGCATCCCATGTGACATCCTTTTAAAAAAAATTACGAGAGCTGAAAACTGGTCTGATGAAAGAAGCAAAAATTCTGCTGCAGTCTTTATGGTTTGGGTTGTACTCTCAATAAAACCAACAAAAAAGGAACTTCCTTCTAAAACTCGTCAGAATGTACTTGTTCCCAGAAACAAAGGCTTTTCTCTGTAGGAAACTGTCAAAAAAGGGAAAGAAATTCACGCAATAGTGTGTTCTACTCCCTCTAGGAGAACAAGTGTAAACTTGCTCCAGTTCAGACTCAAACGGAAAATGTTAGACCCTGGAACGAAACCTGAGCAGGAGGACAAGCATATATTAATCTCTAGCTTAGGAAACAGACATCTCACAGGTCCCCAGCTGTCACCTTTATTAAATAACACCTGTACGAGCCGGTTCGCGCTGTTCTGTAAGGGAATATAACGCACAGTTGAATGACATCTTCCATTTTTCAGCAATTTCCAGCATCGAAAAGCTTTTATTTCTTAAAACAAGAACACTTGACAAGTTCAGAAAAAAAAGCATGTTTTTTTAGGATATAACTGGGCTCACAAAGGCTTCACTGAGTAGTGCACCTTGTAACGTGACTAACTGGCATTGCACACCATGCCACTGCTGTGTAGCCATTACAGGATGGTAGTGGATCCTGAAAATGGGCCTTTAAGCTTATGTAGCTCTTACATTCAAAATCATGAAAATAATTAATTAATCAATCATTGTTGGCAGCATTTCTAATCAATTTCATGTCATAATAGACAAAAGAAAATAGAAAAGAAAAGAGGCGACATTCAAAGATAAAGCTGTTCCAAATCTGACAGAACAAGTGTTAGAGGGAGTTTAACTAAGGACACACTTCTGCAAATATTACTGCAGGATTATATTGTTTGTAATCTCCGTGCTGAGGGGCACATCTAAGAGAATGTGTATCGCTTGTCTCTATAACCTGTAGATGTGAAGAGCTCTCAGGAGCTGCATCAAATTAAATTCCTCCCTCACTTGATATGTGAGCTCATTTAAGCTTCTCGGCTTTGCTTGTGCAAAAAAAATGAAATAAATAAATAATTTAAAAAACTTTATCGCAAAGCAACGCGCCAGACGTGAACCTCAGGTGTTTTTTCTTTCTTTTTTTTCTCCCCAAACTTCCTGCAATAAAAGTTTCATCCACACACTTCTGAACTCTTAGAGAAAAGATTACTGAATAAAAAATAAACCGTATCTGAAGATGAAAAACCGAGAGTGGCCAAGTGAGACGTGCACATGACAGATTCAGGATGTCACCTGTAAAATGAAATAAAAATGTATTTATTTTTTAAACACACAGTATCAGGAGGCAAGTAAGCTCAATTTATTCTGGATTTTCCCCCTTTTTTACAGATTTCCTTTCTTTTTCTTTATGCCAACTTATCTCTGCAGTTTGCACTATTGTAACAATCCTTCCCTCCCGGGCAATAAAGGAGAAGGAATGAGACCTGAGAGATTTCCTCTAAAGAGATAATTATCCCTCTCCTCTTCCTTGTGAGCTTTTCATCCAGTGTCCCTCTTGTTGCCAGGAAACCAACCAGGGTAAAGACTCTTCGCAACCCTGCTCTCCAGCTGAATGTAGCGGTGGAAAATCGTTATCATCTCGCTGCTTTTCGAGGCTGTTGATAAATAGGAGATAGCGAGGACAGTCACGGGACACGTGTGAGGCCTTTTGAAGCTGCGCTCTCACTGTCGGTGAAGGTGATTTCGAGGCGTACGGACAGGGTGTAATAGATGAGGTCGGCGTGTTCGCTCTGAGAGAGACATCACAAACGCGAGAGGGGGGTCTTTGCTGTAAGTCATCCACATCTAAGTCCTTATGTGGGATAACCCTGTGACTGATTGGGAAGTGTGTAGTTAGACCGAGAGCACCTACAAGATAAAGACCATAACCAGAACATATCAAATGTTCTTTACTTGTGGCTACTTGTCTATATTGCTGCACTCGTCTTAATTACATTGGTTTAACCTGTGAAACGTGAACACATAAGATAAGGAGCACCAGTCTTCCAAAAAACAGAACACTCCTCTTTTGATGTTTTCATGGCGAAGCAGAGTGCTGTCCAACCATGGATGACCACAGTATGAAATATACATCATTTTCATACTTATCAAACTGGTCATCCTGAAATGAAAGAACACTTCCATCATTAGAGGATAACAGGGACCATTCAGAACAACTTTACATTGACTTGTAGTGGCCATTCTCTCTACAGGGACAGGTGACCTGAACCATGCCGGTAAAATGCTCCCAGGAGCATAACACTGTAATGAGACAGCAGGAAGAGCAGTTGTTGTCTTTAAAGTAGCCAATATGGAGACAGATAAACAGATAAAGGAAACCTGTTTCCCACAAGCCTACATTTAGTGGCTCCGGCTATTCGGGGGGAGCTACTTTGAAAATGGAAGCAAATGACATCAATCCCCCTGAAAAATACGGAGGAAGAAGAGTCCCAATGCACAGGAAGTTTAAGTGGGGTATTCAATAGATGTGTTGCTCTGTAGACTGTGTTGCATCTCTTCCACTGCAGACGGTCAAAAGATTTAAAAAAGAAATGCTTAACACGCCCAAATGAACTATGCATGCAGGAAGTGATCTGTGTGCATTCTCTTGTTAATGTTATTGTGTGGAGGAGACACAGTTTGTTCTCGGTGTAACTGGATATATTAGATAAGTGCTTTAGTTATCTTGATAGAAGTCACGTGTGTAACTGCTGTCATATCTATTGGACAGTTAGTTGTCCACTAGACGGCGGTATACACATCAGGCAGTTATTTCAATATTGCGCTATATAATATATCCATCCATCCATCCATTCGCTTCCGCTTCTCCTTTTCAGGGTCGCGGGGGGCGCTGGAGCCTATCCCAGCTGTCACAGGGCGAGAGGCTATATAATATATATATTAATATATATGATGATAATATAAGCAATACAAATGTATCTTATATTTCTTCATTAAACTTTTATTCCGCGTTTCACGGCAAAATGTGCAGAAACGCATTTCTTATCGTGCACTCGCAATAAAGGTCATCCGGGAAAAAATAAAAATACATTTAAAAATAGAATTAAAATTTTTTCATTGTAATTTGGTGTGAAAACGTTAAAACGCGGTTTTATATTGCGCACGGAGGTCAAAGTTCACTAGTTCGCCTCTCAAAATGGCGGCTGAGCCCACACGGGAATGGAGCGATGAGCAGCTCAAAAGTGATGATTTGTCCAAAAAAGACATAATAAAGTTCCTGCAGGACAATGCGGCCCACTCGGTATGTTTCTCCCTTTAGTCTCCTCGGGATTCCGGTTGGGATATCTGCAGGTTACCGGTTTGAATTCTCACTGTGAAGTGCAGCATGCAGCACGGCTAGCTCCGATGGGATGCTTTGCTTCAGCACAGCAGAGCACAATGTTCAGCACTATCTGCACATTAATACGAATGCAAACAGCTTCTCTTAGGCTTTGACCTGCGCAGCTCCTCGTGGCTTGAGCGCAAACGAGTTAAACTTTCTCCTTCTGTTCGTTTGTTGTTATTTCAGTTCCTCAACGAGCACAAGCTGCTCGGAAACATCAAAAATGTTGCCAAAACTGCAAAGAAAGAGCAACTGATTATCGCCTACGATCAGCTCTTCGAGAGCAAAGTAAGTCACGATTGTCATCCGCCTCGATGATGAACCTTGATAACGAACATAAAATGTGTAAACGTGTGATTTGCAGAGGTTTAAAGGCACAGAAGCAGTGGAAGAAGTGACGGAGAAGGTTAAAGCTGTGAAAGTCGAAGAAAAACCCAAAGATGTCAAGACAGAAGTTGTGGATGAGGTACTGATCCACACCATCAAATATCAACTTTTTAATATCATCATTTATATAAAGAAGGAGACCTATAATATGTTGTAATTTCTTTTGTCCATTCGCATATCCCACATGGGGATAAGTGTATTATAACCACGTGCATGATACTGATGCTCAATGTTGGTTAATGGGGGGGCGTGCAGATTTTGGTTGTGTAGATTATGGTTACTGGAGTGAAAAATTCAGGTGTACTCATGAAGACTCAAAAATGCTGTAATAATAATGTGAATTGGGAAATATTTTTTCATTGTATGCTAAAGTACAAAAGGCCGATTCTGGTGAGCACTCAGCGATTATTCACATTTATTGACTACTGCTTCATTACTTCTCTCAGGGTCCTCCAAAGTACACCAAATCAGTGCTGAAAAAAGGCGACAAGACAAACTTCCCAAAGAAGGGCGACACTGTGAGCTGCTGGTACACCGGAACCTTAGAGGATGGGACTGTCTTTGACACCAATGTTCCCACAGGTATGACCGCATCGCACTCGTAAGGTGATGCTCTGTCGCTAGTCGTGCTTTTGCATTATTGAAAATGTTAAACTAAGTAATTTGTACTTTTTAGTTATGTAGATCAAATCTCTATGTAGCGATGAAGAATCTGTCCTTGTTGTCTTTGATCTGCAGGGGCGAAAAAGAAGAAACAGGCCAAACCACTCAGCTTCAAAGTCGGCTTGGGCAAAGTCATCAGAGGAGTAAGTTGCTCTGCTGTTGTCATTTAGTTTTCTGAACTTTTATTTCTATGTCTAATGTCTGTAATCATCACAGTGGGATGAGGCCCTACTGACAATGAGCAAGGGTGAAACTGCTCGATTGGAGATTGACCCTGAATGGGCTTATGGAAAGAAGGGCGTCCCTGAGTCCAAGTATCCTTTTTTCCCTCCCCTCTTTGGTATTTTGTACCCTGCGTGCATGTTTCATAAATATCGAAATATTTCTAAAGGGATGTGATGAAACTACACGAGCTGTCTGCACGTAAGGTCAGAGCTCAGCTTGTAATGTGGCTTGATTCTTGCTTATAACTGTCCTCCTTTATTGTTTTACACTAACATAATTAAATGAAAGCCAATTTTCCTTAACTCTACCTCTCCCAGAATTCCACCCAACGCAAAGCTGATTTTCGAGGTCGAGCTGGTGTCTGTGGATTAGCCCAAAGCATGCACTACATTTCAAGAATTCCCACCTAATTAAAGGCCTTGAGGTAGAGGGGGATATCAGCATGCGTCTTGGATTGCAATATTCCTGGGATGCCTGTGCTTTAGCATAGCATTACACATATACCAATTGGATTTAAAAAAAAAAAGTTTGATTTGGACAACATGGAATGGCTTGTTAATAATGTACATATAAGAGACTGTGAAATGTTATCTTTTTGTTCTTTTGCATGTACAATGTCAGAAATAAATCATTTTCCCCAAATTTGTTCATTTCAGTTAACCGGTCACTGTACAGATTGCACCTGTCTACATCGTGTTCTTTAGCCTGAAGTCAACTGTATTAAGAGAACTAGTTTGTGTGGTGTACGAAGTACTAAAACCTCCCAGTAGTTTTATGCCAACTACTAATTGTTGTTCCTGGAAGATTTTAATAAGTTGTAAATACAAGACTTTGTGTCGCACCCATAAGGTGCGAGACCATTCTAAATATGTAAACTAAGGCATTCCATGTACAGTGATGCACGTCTTTAGGGTCTAAGCATCCAGTGTCTGAAGTTTAGCTTCAAAGCTAAATTTGCCAATTTTAGCTAGCATTAATTCCTAGAGACAGATGAACTTTGGCTCAAATACAGGACAATTGTCTTTATTAAGAAACCGCAAAGATTATTTGCTAAAGATCTAGATTTACATTGCAGGACAAATCACTCATCTAGACCAAGTCAAAATTGTTTTTATTTTGTACAGGATGACATTTAACTTGGTAAAAACTGACAGGTGATGATGCGGTTTCTCCTTTGGGGCAGTGAACCACTTAAGAGTTGGCATTGGGTCCCTTCTTTTTTCCGAAGGTGGGAACGACATTCACAAAGCGCCTGTTGTACTGGATGCGGCGCTTAGCACGGCCAGTCTTCTTCTTCTTCTTCTCCTGCTTATCAACCTGAAGAAAAATAAGTGGATTGGCATCATTGTAAAAGTGAAGTAAAAGCAGATGTAGTCTGTAGTATAGCTGAAGGCAGAGTCCCCCCAGAATTTTTTTTTTGAAGAAGAAGAGGTGAGGTTACACTTACTTTGGGAGTCTGTCCCCGCACTTTTCCGGCACGGGCCAGAGAGCCGTGAACCTTACCTGGTAAAGTGAAAGAGAGAAACAAAGATCATGCTATCAAGGTGGTTTTGTTAAGACAAACTATATTGGTGCCATCCTCGGTGTGCCAAGTTTTGAAGTCCCGAAGAAAACAAACATTCAAATATGTGAATAGCTACATGTCATGCACACATACCTCCCAGAAGTCTGCCAGCTACCTCCAGGGTGCAGTGCTCGGAGACACCGCAAGACACCAGAGAGGCATCATTCTCCAGAGGGCACCCAGCAAGCAGCAGCACCTGATCCTCAACCAGGAGACCTTCCAGAGCCTGGACATGAGCCTGGGACACAAACAGGTTTTCTCATAATAATCCTTTATTCAATATTGCCATTAATAAGGTACAATTTTTACACTGGTACAAGTTTTACCTTGATCTGGCCGACAGTCTCCTCTCCAGTCACCTCAAGGGTGTGAGTGTTCTGGCCACGTAAGAAAAGCTGCATCTTGATGCTGGGGGAAAAAAAGAAAAAAAAGGTAGAGCCAAGCATCTTTAGTCATGGATAAAACTTTTATTAGTTTTCATATAAAAGCATAACTGTAACGTCCAACTACCAACATAGCTATTTTATGTTTACTGGACTTGACTATATAACAAGGACTTTGACATCAATTACAATAACTGCTAATTAGGACATCTGATAAAACGCTGGCATCCCTTGAAAATGCTGTGTGCTTTACTTGGTGTGACAAGTAAAAATGTCTACCGTGACGATCATCGCGGAAACATACTTGCGGCATTAAAATTTATTATAACAAATCCCGACTACCAAACCTTCACTTTGCCTTCATACTTCATACTCATAGAATATGAAACCCACATATGATCCTCAAAGTAAATATCTCCGGTGGTAACCTGAAACTTATTAAAACTGTGGAGAAATAATGCACTACCAGCCGCCGGGAGCTGAACTGAAGCTTCTCCCGGGTCCTAGCCAAAGCTATGCTAACTTAGCTAGCCACATGGGGCACGCGTATGGTAAAAGTCCAGTAAAAACATATGAAATACACCTTCACTCGTCAATAAAAAGCCAAACTTATGGTTACGGATGACATATGTGCATCAATCGCAAGATAAAACATGTGACGACAAAGCCAAACTGGGAAATTTTTATTAAAAGTGCACAGCTCTCACCTCGTTTGATGCTAGTCGTGCAACGCTAGGCATAAAAAGGACTGTTTAAGGGTCTACACAGCGCATGTGCGGATTTTACGTAACGCTCGTCGGACGCGGTGGCCACGCCTCTTGTACTTTGGTAGTGTCGCAGATTTATCTGTTCTAGTATAGCAGTTATATTTACGGGTTCATGTGATCTTCATAGGTTGTATTTATCTATTTTCTTTGATGTTTTGCAGAAATGCCTGCTCTACTGATATTTGTATTTTATTTTATTAAATTTTGTTTGTTTATTCTCACGGTGTCCTGTTTGTTAAGGTTTTGTTAAGTTTTGTTCTTGAAATTAACATTAACAAATATGGGGGAGAGGGGGGGGTAAGTTTTTAAAACTGTTTGACTCATTAATATAATTAATATACACTAAATTATTCACGAAATCCTGGTCCTTGTGGTTTATACCAATGTCCCACAACCAACATCAAATTATGTCTTATGTATTATGTTTCATTTAATTATTTTTTTTCTCCTACACTTCAGTATTACTGACTGCACATGGAGAGGGTTATATACTCGTCATATTCTTGTGTTTATTTCTTTACAAAAAATACTAAAAAGTTTGTTTGAATATGAGTGGATAATAGTCCTGGGGTGGCATGTCAGCATGTGACTCCCATGGCAATAACAATATTCTGTTACCTTCAGCAATGATTTCAGTGGTTTAAGTGTGGCTCATTTTCACATAAGGATCAAAACGATAGTTCATTTGTATAATTTCAGCCAACTGCTAAACAGTGATATACTTTTTGAGAAGGTTTTGGGGTTTTTTGTTTTTTGCTGTGAAGCAGCACCAGTACAGAGCTCATGTGATGCTGAGATTAGAGCTTCATTTTTACAGAAACACAAAAGTGGCATGAGAACATCTCATTTATCTTTGAGCTCATATTTACCACAAAAGATTCTTCATCCTACTACATTGTAACTGTTCTACATGTTAACTTTGTCATATATCTAGATGTAATGTGTATTTATCTTTGAGAAAATCTATTATGCTTACTTTGTATGTTCATATCAAACCTCAAAACCCCTGAACTTTATTTTTGTCTTCTATGACAGTTTTTGCCTGAAACACAGCTGGAAAAAAAGTTTAATTTCAATCCTTCAAAAACCACTCGAGCTTCAGCTTGACTAGCAATGCTTTTTGCACATTATTGGGGTATGTTGTGGGTGAAAATGTTTTCATATAAAATGTACTCATAATTATTGTCGTAAAGTGTAATTATTGAATGAGTTGCCAATGAACAACAAAATGTAAATTAAGGTTTTTTTGTTGTTTTTAAAGGCAGTTACCGTGTATACTGTTATATTCAGTTACCGTGGCTCAGTGCAGCATCTAGAAATGCTTGTCAGGGATTTCAGCTTTTGTGGAAACCCATTATTCAAATATATTTCATATTTTAATTACATTCCTGCCTATTGAATATTGGAAAGGAAAAGTTGTTTTACTTTGAATGACAGTAAAAGTGTAAACTAAACAGCTAATGACAATATTCATTCTAGCCCTTTGTGAATTATTTAAAACAAAACAAAAAACATTTAAGGATATCAATCTCTTTATTATGAAATCAAGTCAAAATAAAAAACAAGGAACTCTTTGTTGCTCTTTAGGGAAACATAACCATGAGTTATTACAAATCTTTGTGATTGGGGGGGGGAAGAATGATGACAGATACATTAATGAAAGCTTCCCCTTACAAGTTCTTTAACACAAAGACAGAGAGCAAACTAAGTCATCTGGCCTAGAAATTTCAAAAAGAAAAAGCCTTTGTCACACAGGGAAAAAATAAATCTGCCTTAACAAATAACATGCATTCAAGAACCCCAAAAAGAAGCCAGTGCTGGAGAGAATGACTGTAGCAATTAAAGAACTGATAACTGCTAAAGAGGGCCAAATATACTTCTATCAAGAGCTACAATATGTGGTAAAGTTGATTAGCACACTGTGAACCAGAGAAAAGGGGAAGAAATAAAACAAAAGAACAAAGCTTTTTGAAATCTCCATGACGTCTTGGTAAGAAGCCCCGTCCCAAGATGTAAGAAGGTCAAATGGATGGTCAGGCCACTATGTTGTCCATCATGTAGAAGGAGGGGGGTAGTACTGGTTATACTGGGCATACTGGTTGTATTGCCCCCAGGAGTTTTGTCCCCAACCACCGTACTGTTGCTAAAGAGAAAAGTGGGGGGGAGGGGGTTAGAAGGGCTGTAACTGACCACACATACTTCTTGTGACAAACTAATTTCTAAGTGCTGTAAATGTAACTGATCTGTAACCCACCTGGTACCAGTTATAGTTGTAGGCAGAGGCATTTGCCTGCATGTCAGTCATGTTTGCTACAGCACCAGAGCCGTCATCCACACGCTGCCTCTTAGCATCAGGTTCCTGAGAGCTGGAGAGGTAAAGTTTAAATTAGTAAGATCCAGCTTATAGCTGACAAATGAAACAGCAGTTACAGCCAAGTTTGTTGTTTTTACTGTTGTTCTAACCAATTTGTAGATTTTCAATATGTAGAATATGCATCTGCCCTTCACTGAGATATCAAGAAATACAAGACACTCTAGAAAATAGACTAGTAGTAGTCGTCACATGTGTCTTTCTAACACCTTGTTAGAAGGGGGTGTGAAAATTTTCTGAAAGTGTTTGTGGGGATGTGATGGACGCTGCGTTTCATTAACCACCTGTCATACCCGTTCTCGGCCTTCCTCTTTGTCGATTCATTTTCTTTTTGTAGTTTCTGTTGTTCTTCATAGGCAGCAACAAGGCTGAAAGATGTAAAAGAATAAACATGACTCTTTACAAAAAAAAACAAACAAAACAAAGAATGAATGTATTCATTTCTCCCTTTACCACTAAAAACAACTTACGCATTAATATCGCTGCCAAAGTCTTCAAGAAACTCGACTTTGCGCTGGGCAAAGAGGAGTCGTGATTCAAGAGGCATTGGGCTATTCAGGGCTCGGTCAAAACAAGCCAAGATCTCTGCCTCATTCTGGGTCACATCTCGATTGTATTCCAGCTCAAGCAGGTTTAGATACAGTTTTGGACTCGTCTACAAAAACCACAAAACACACAATTTAGTTGACAACTAGTGCAACACAGTTATATTTATCATGTGAACAGAATTCATTGCAAGAGAAACACAACCAATGCTATAATGTGTTGACCATCTGATATAGTCAACCCTCTCTCACCTGGTCTTTTTCAATAGCATCCAGAAGCACCTTCCTCGCCTTGCCCAGACTCCTCTGCACCTTCATCAGCTGCCTGGCCAGCTTCACAGCATAGAACGATGTCTCAGTAGCATTCTTCGCAGACTCCATCGCCTCCCTCAACAGCGCCTCAGCTTCCTCCAAGTTTCCGTGGCGACGCTCCAGGCTGACCCTCCGAAGGCGCACCATGGCGAGACCTGGGATCGATGCCTCCAGGGACTTCAGGATGCTCTGAGCCTCCTCTATGCTGCCTGGGTTAAAAAAGAAGAAAAAAGAAAGAGGAATGTCAGCTGAGCAGTTTTCCACATTTGTTTCTTATTCATGATCTCCATGCTTTATGTTGCTTTTGCATTTAATTTGCATGCTGCTTTGACTGACTAAGGTACTCACCCTGCTGCTCCTCAAAGGCTGCCCACAGCAGGTGGATGGCTGGTTTCTTGGGCAGATGGACGGTACACGCCTTCTTGTAGACATGTCTCACACCCTCAGTGCTGTATCCCTCTAGATATTTTGCATACTTCAGAGTGAAAAAGAGAAAGCAAGTTGGAAGAAAGCCAGGAGAGGACAGAGGGAAAAAAAAAAAAAAAAGAAAGAAAGAAAGAAAGGCAAAAGAGACAAGACATTTTTAAACTACATTTTGAGTTCACAGACAGGCAATTTCTTCATTGACAAGATCGTTTTTAGAAATTTTCTGTGTAAACCCATCAGCACCTTCATGGAACCAATTAGATAAGTTTCTGTAAGGTAGTGGGAGACGAAGAAGATGCAACGTAGTAGTTGGCATATGCTGCAGTCAAATCTTGTGTGGCAAGCTGGCCATCCCCTAATACAACAGATACAGTCACATATCAACGTTACACGCAAAGAGTGCAGGACTGTGTCGATGTGATATCATCGTTGATGGGGGAAGTGCAGGGAGGTAGCAGGAGTGTCGGAAAGGCTCAAGGTCACTTTACCTTGATCCAAAACTCCTCATAGAGAGCGCAGGCGATGAGGCATCTTTCGAAGAGAACCACCACACGCTCCGGAGTCCCATTCTCAATTTCGAACTCCAAGTACTCCTTCCAGTTGTTCAGTTGAGTCTTCTCCAAGGCTTTGACGTGGAAGTACGGTCTCTTAATCTAAAGAAACACAAATTGATTAGTTTGATAGTAATGAGGGGGGGACTGAAAGAATAAAACATCAGTAAGGGAAAAAAAAACAAGACCCACCCCTTCTTCAAAGGCCCAGCGCTTGCTGACTTCGTGTTCATTGTGGTTGAAAACTTCCTGCCGCACCTCAATCACCTTGTGGCGCATGTTCTCAATCTCCGTCACTCTCTACATACAAACACACAGACAAAAACAAGGTTAGCACCCTTATTTGTGCTTCTCCGTATCACATTCTCCACTTGATGTAAAAACTTCTATTCCTGCAGCCAACGATTTACATCACCAGAGATAAGAAGCCTGCAGAGGGGAGAAGTATTTATGCACCCTGCATATCAGCCACTGGGTATAGGTGCTGGGATCAACGGGCCCCGGGTGATCCTGTAAGTTTTAGGGCGAGTCCCTGACTGGATACCAACGTGAATCCCACCTGGCATTGATTGGCCTGGCTGCTGACATAAAGACACCTCTTCAAACCTAGGCAAATTATCTTTTCCCTTTCATCATGGATAACATCCAAGCTCCTGCTAACCCTGCAAGCAGCAATTTTATAAATTTTTTTCCCCTACGGGATTGGCAGAGAAGGTTTTACCTTAGCAGGATCCGCAAGATCCTCTGTACCAGGTGGAAGCTCCTCCTGAGCAACTTGTGACTCTCCACTGTCACCAACCATTCCCGACAGGCTGGCTTTAGAGAGCTCGAGCCTTAGCTGGACAAACTCCTCTTCTGACAAGAAGTGCCTGGGGTGATTAGTCTGCACATGGTCTTTGAACCTGCAGAGAGAAAAGAAAATGTCAGTGCACAGCTCTTTCATACAATGACGTTATAATTTTCAAAATGATTTGCACCATGACTATTTATTCCTTTACCAAAGCATGAAATCAACTTTCAGTTAAGCTGTTCAAGATGGAAGATTAAGCAAAACCAACCAAGCAGACCATGGGCAGAGGTAGAAACTATTATTTGTGCAGTTCCAAAACAAACATTTCAAGACTGCAGAACAGGATATGTCCATCACTGGGTTTGGGGCTTTGTAATTTTAAAAACTTTATAATTTTAAAAACTTTATATTTGCCTTTTATGATGATTTTAATAACACACTCCTCAAGTGAATGCAAACTTTCAAACAAATCTGGAAACTGTTCTTTTACTGTACCTCTGGAAGTGCTGGGAATACAGCTGGGTTGGAATGCCCAAGATGCGGTCATAGATGGCGGTGACGTTACCCAACTTCTGCTGCTCTGTCTCCCAGTTTATGAAGGATTCCCACAAACGGTCTGAGCGAAAGTCAGTGCCTGCTGCAAGCACTGCATGCTCATAGGAGCTAATAGGAAAACAAAAAAGGAAAAAAGATTCATGAAATGTCTCATTAACTCATTAACATTTGAGAAGAAAGTAAAACAGTAGAGTGTGTGTGTGTGTGTCTATATATATATATATAAATAAAGACTTTACTCACGCTCGAATGCGCCCCTCAGTCTCTGGGTCATTAGGATCAGAATTCTCTTTGATGAAGGTCAAATAGTGGATCCACAGGTCGACACTGAGAGGGATGACCTGCAAACCTCTTCTGTACACCTTGGAAAAAAATAAATAAAATGAGTTTGTTCATAAAAGTCTGAGTTTTTATGCCCCAAATTTTGGTTCTTAACAGATTATTCTAGCTGGTCAGTTATTGATGACACAGAAAAGCAGGTACACCAAGTTAAAAAAAAAAAAAAAAAAAAAAAAAAAGCAACACGTGTACAAAAGTACAAGAGGCATACTTACTTCTTCTGCAACTTGTACATTGCCATGCTTTTTCTCAATATCTGCATACTTCTTCCAGTAGCCATAGCAGTAGGGGTAACGTAGGAAAAACACATCAAATGCCTTCCTCACTGCTGTAAGGACATTCTGTAAAGAAGCAGAAAGACCAAATTGCAACAATTTAACCACCTCTTTTTAGCATTACAAGTAATTTCTGTTCAAATTTATTGGACAAGAATATATTTTCACTCAGTTTTGTAAATGTGTGTGCCTTCTGTTTACCTCTTGTTCTACATACTGCAGCAGATAGACCCACGCATTGAAATCTTCTGGGTTTTCCTCAACTCCCTTAAAAAGCTTTTCAAACTCTGAGGGCAGTTCAGGATCTGTAGGAACAGCTGCTTCTTCTGTTGTTTCTTTGGATGGGTCTTCTAGCTCCATGCCATCCTCTGCCACCTGTGTAGCCTCTGTCCCATCTAGAGAAGTTGACAAGGAATCATCAAGTGAGTTTAACTACAAAATTACAGTTTATGATTTGTGCATAATGTGTCATTTGTTGACAGTTTTCTTTTCAATAAATTAGTTACTGTAAGCACCGACAGAAAAAAATAGAGAGAGACACTATGCTGATTCTACACAGTACCTTTCTTGGTTGCTTGTTGAAAACTAGCTAAATCTTACGACGTTACACTAACAATTGGACCAGAGTCAACTTCATGACTAAGCATTTATTATTAAATCAATTGAGCCAACTGAAAAACAAGTTTTAAGTTACCTTGACTGTCAGTCTGGCCAATGGATTCAGACTCAATATTCATGTCCTGGCTGCAAGGCTCAGACCCTACAGGTTCTGTTGCTTGCTGTGCATCTTCTGTGGGCTGTGGAGGGGGAGGAGGTGGCGGTGGTGGAGGTGGGTGTTCTTGGAAGAGCTGAGCATTGGCAAGTTGAAATTGTTCCACAGCCTTCTCCACAGATCCCAGATCTGTGGAATTCATTTGCTGACCCGGTTGTTGCTCTTGTCCCATGGCATCCTGAGACACATCTGAATCCTCAGGCAAGACATTGGAGAGAGGCTCTGGAGCAACCTGGTCTACTGACCAGTCAGTCGCTTGGCCTACGACAGGAAGGTCTGGAAGAAAGGCATCCCCATTGCTCTCCATGGCAGGGGACTCAGTATCCAGCATTCCAGGAAATGTACCCTCTGAGATTTTCAGGTCTGTTGGGACAGAAAAAAAGTAAAGACAAACTCAGGAAAAAGAAAATAGATTTTTCCACACACCGAATACTATTACAGTTTACTGAAATATTAATGGTTTGTACAACTTAACAAAAAAAAAAAACTAAGAAAACTAGCTCTGAAATAAGCTAAAGTATTCCCACCATTTAAATAAATCAATAAATAAAAACATCCACTGAGTTTCCAATCATTTCTTTAAAAATACGCACTTAATGATACTAGTCAGGACAGCACAAAAACAATGTCAAGTACAATTATAATAAGGAACTTGGTGCCTAAAATAAACAAGTAAGAAATATCCAAGTGTGAACTGCAGTTATAGGTAAAATATCTACAAACAAGAAATTACTTTCAACTCACAATTTAAGCCAGTTTAGTTCTGACAAAGAATTTTCCACAACTATTGACAACGTGCTGCATTTTAAACTTGCCAAGAACCTTCACTACTTAAAATTATACTTATAAATCTGACGCAACACGACGCATGTTTTTCGTTTCAAACTATTTTTTTTTATTTTACTTCCTTTACGCCTAAAGGGGTCAACCCTAGTAAAAACAGCCGCTAAAGCAACAGGATACTTCCTTGTTCTAACATTAAACCAGTGCCAGTTTAAGCTTCAGCCCTAATTTAACTACTAAAAATAATTCCGCGTACTCGGTTGCTTACTCTTAGCTTCTCGCTTAGCTACCTTAATACTAAAGTTGTTTTCTTTTTTAATTTTACTTTGGGGATTTTTTTTTTGTTTTTTAAATGCAATATTTCCTTTAAAAAACGAGTAGCTTTAGCTTTGTTTGCTCCTCGAGGCCTTGTTGTTGCCGGGAGGTCTTTTCCATGATCAAAGTTCAATCAGAAGTTAGGCCTGGCGCCCGTCTATCTCAAATAAGTATAATAGTAGAGGTCGAGGCATGTTTCGTGTACGCGCTTGCTTAGTACGGTCCAACACAAACTATTCGTCTTTAATTAAGTATCTACATTTTTCATCGATTCTTTACGTTGATAGCAACGTTTACAGAATAGCGAATAGGAAACTGTTACATACATCGTAACTAGGACATTTACATGTACAGCCTTTGCTTAGGCCTCCAGGAAATAGTCGGTAGCAGTTAGCTAACAGCAGCACGTTAGCTAACAGGCTAATGTTACCCATTTCGCCACTAGCGATTGTTAAATTCGTTACTAACCAGATAAAACCAAATCAACAAATAAAAATACGTTTAAGAATCTTATCCGTATCTGTTGCGTCAATTTACTTACCCCCGTGGACTTGAGTGCAGCTTTTGAATTCACTTTATCTACACTATTGCGACCGGCCGCGTTTCGCATACCATTCTTAAGTTGGAGGAAGATGAGAGGGACAGTGTACGCATGCCCAGTCGAACTACCACCCACCAGCGACGGCGCGCTATTCGTTGTTCTTGATGTCTTGCCAATTTACATTTTATGATGAAATTAAAATGCAGAAACAATATTTTGAAGTTAGCCCATAGCTTTTGTGAATTCCTCCAGAAGTAATGAAATAAATAAATACATTTCCTGCAGTTGCAGTGTTTGTTAAAAGTGCTGCATATAAACCCTACATATTTTAGTGTACACACACTGACACAAGAATTCAACCGCTTTTAAACCGCATGACGCAATATTAAACGTGAGCTCTAAATCTTCTGTGGCTTTTGTACAATACGTTACACTGCATTGAATTTTTTTGAAAGTAACACTCTTTACTTTTATTAATAAAAAAACAAACATTTACAATCAACCAAGCTTTATACCACTTTATACTTCCATACAATAAATCCCCCAAACAACTTCTCTAGGTATAGAATTACATTTTGTATTTCACTTTTATTATATTTATTAAAGCATTTCGTTTTATTAAACAAACCACTATTGATCTAATTAATCACTTGGGACTCAGCAAGCTGCAGCAAGCAGGTAAAGTCAGGTAGGTCTGGTACTGTTGTGTGGGAGCTTTCTAGTTAACCTAACCCAGCTATGTGCCAGTAAAGGTGTTATTAGTTTTATTACTATATTTTCATTTAGACTTTGTCCCTAGTCAGCATCACTTCGTCACAATCCTGACATTTCTCCACCATATCGACTTCAAGAACTTGTTTACTTGCTTCCTAATATATTCCACACTTTGTTGAGTGCTACTGTTACAATACAATATTACCAATTTAATATCTCAGTGGTTATATTACTGTGGCAGATCAACATGTGTTGCAAGTTTATGCACCACACTGGCATGTTTGTTATTCAGCTGCCTCGCCTCAGTTGCAAGTAGACAACAATTTCAGAGATCCTTATCATGAATGTTTGTGCCTGAAAATGTGGAGCGGTATTTGAGATCCTAGATTTGACTAAATCTATGAAAATTATGTCTTTTTGCTTTTATAAAGTCATTGACAACTTTTTTTACTTTAAGAAACTTCTAAGAACAGTAATAATAGTTAGATGTTAAACTGGCAGGCACAACAGAATGAAAAACAGGGTGAGGCCCCTTTGTAAAATCTCACATTTAAACCCATTTCAAAAGTAAAGTTGGGACGGTTATTCTCATAGCCTTATTTTTGAACAAGGCTTATGAGTGCATGACTGTTTTATGATATTAGAATCACCTCTCATAATTTATTATGGCAATAAACACGAGTTCACTTATATTTATACTGACCGTGTCTTTCTTTAGGCAGCCTAAATTAATAAGCTGGTGTCAGGTAATGCTTTCACCAATGAAATACTGTAGTTCCTCCCGCCCTATTCACTCACATTCTCCACGTCACAGACTAATAATACAGGAACTGTTTGAATGGATGATAAGACATGCCAGAAAGACCCGAAAGTAAACCGTCTCCTGAGACCACCGGGCCAACTAAATCATGGCATGTGTTTCATGTGTGCGGTCTTGTGTGTTTTCATTGCGGTACGTTAAACCAGAGGCGATTACATCCATAATGAACGCCCAAATGGCGTCAGCAATAGTGCCTAATGGACCGGTCTGCAGTTCTTTTTTTCTGGGCGCGCATGCGAAATGGCGTGCAGTGCGTTTAGGGGCAGTCGCGTTTTTTAAAATCTAAATGAAGGGTGTGTTTTCCCAACGTCCACGGTGGTTTCTACGGAGCGTGGATTTTGAAACAATTACAACGTCAGTGCATAACTTTATTAAATCAATAATCTGGTGCAGATTTAAACGATTGTTTATTTCGTTGAACGATTTGATTTTGGGCTGTCTAATAAATCGAATTAAAGATTATTTGAGTGTTAATTACCTAATTTACTAATTCTCTAGCTGTTATGTTTAAGGAGGAATACGGACATGAAGATTGATTTGTAGAGAGTTCCTGTGCACCATCCTTCTAGTCTTTTGTTTTCAATGTAGCCAAATTTCTGAGCTCCGAGGTAGCCCCTGAATGTATCAGTAGTGTGTGTGAGCGGTATAGAGGAAGTGGCGGCTGATCTGGGTCCGCACCTTTTCCGGTAACACAGCACCGCCACCGCTGTGACTGAACGGCTGGAGAGAGAGAGAGAGGGAGGAAGAGAGACAGAGAGCGGCAAGAGCGGGGAGAAACGGTCCGGGGACAGGGGGATGATTGCCGCAGACGTAAGTATTTACCGCGGTCTTCGTTTTATCTGTACCGTGTTGCTTTTCTGTGTGTGAAAAGAGTATTTTTTTCGGATCCAAAGTTGTCCTCTGTACTAACACCCCTCCCTTCTCTGGACCGCTCCTGTGTCACAGGGGGAAGAGAAGAAAGTCGGATGAATCAATGACCTTTTGAGCGCTCTTCCTCTGGATGTCCCGGCGCAGAAACGGACCGGAGAGGTTTAATTTAGGCTTTTTAACAAGAAAATTACCGAGCTTTGAAAATTCACCGACTGGAATTAGCTAAGGCCAATTGTGGATACCCGGCAGCCAAGGAGGAAGTGGGAACCCCCGGGCTTGAACTGGGCCTGATTTTTGTATAGTCCGCTTCTGGTGAGAAGGCACTACTTTGTGTCAGTTTCCAGCTCCGCTGAGAGCAACAGGATTTCGAACGGAAAAAAAACTTGAAATGTGGCTTTTGACGGAAGTCAGTGCTCATAGGCGACTTTGAAACATATCGGGCTTTTTTCTTCTTCTTACTTCGGAATCCATTGGATCATGAAAACAGACCCCCACTCAAGTCTGTGAGGGCTCCATACACACTGCTTCTACTGAATGCTCAGGTCAGATCACCACAGACCAGCTAACTGTACTGTACAAACTTGCAAGCCACCACCTTTTGAACATTGACACTTGTGTCAGCCCACCGCTGCCATCACGTGGAGGACTTTCAGTAGCAACACAGTGAAACTGTAACTTCTCAGTGATATATCTCCCCCTATTTTCTTCTCATTGGAGAAGCTTCATTATATCTTCTAAAGAAGTATTTATGAACAGAAAACAAGATGGGGAAAATGCTTTCAAAGATCTTTGGCAACAAGGAGATGAGAATATTGATGCTTGGACTTGATGCTGCTGGGAAAACTACCATCCTGTACAAGCTGAAGCTGGGACAGTCAGTCACCACCATCCCCACTGTTGGTTTCAATGTGGAGACTGTCACCTATAAGAATGTGAAGTTCAATGTGTGGGACGTGGGGGGACAAGATAAGATCAGGCCGCTCTGGAGACATTACTACACGGGCACCCAGGGGCTCATTTTTGTGGTGGACTGTGCCGACAGGGATAGGATCGACGAGGCGAGGCAGGAGCTCCACCGCATCATCAACGACCGGGAGATGCGGGACGCCATCATCCTCATCTTCGCCAACAAGCAGGACCTCCCAGATGCCATGAAACCACACGAGATCCAGGAGAAGCTGGGCCTGACGCGGATCAGAGATAGGAATTGGTACGTTCAGCCTTCGTGTGCGACGACAGGGGACGGACTCTACGAGGGCCTGACCTGGCTTACCTCAAATTATAAGTCTTAATGTTTCCCTCCCTCCCTCCTCCTTTCTCACCAGCCTGGACACTTGGAGGCAAAAGAAGTAGCTGAGAATGAAAAATAATAAGTAAAAAGAAAAAAAGATGCAATCTGAAGCAATTAATACCACGACCCCTCTGCTGAGTGTGTATCAAAGAGGGTAGCATTTACTTCTAGTTTTCTTTCTTTCTCTTTTTTTGGATAATGTTGACATCACTATAATCACAGATTTCATTTAAGCAAAAAACCAACATATTTCTTGGCTTTTTTTTTTCTTTGTAGCTTGCTTTGGTTCACACTCTGTATAACCAGCACTGTTTAAATATACAGTACGCTTTCTTTTACAGCAAATTCTTTATTTTTTTAACTCCCCGTTTTTTGTTTTTTTGTGTAATTTTTTTTTTCAGGGGACTATGGGGGACACGTTTATATTTCCACCCCATGCTTAACCCTCATTCAGTATTCTCAGTCATCACCCAGCTACATATCCAAAGGATGGGGAAAGTCCAAAAAGACAAAAAACAAATGAAAAAAAAAAAAGCCCATTGCCTAGCACAACCGCATATCACCTTCACTGGTCGAAGTTGCCGCTGTAATTTGTTAGAATGCGTGTTTATGAATATGTTAGGACCTTCCTTTTGTATTCGATTGTACTGGGATGAATGAGGACGTGTTAGTTATTTCATGTGCAGTGATTCCATCCATAATGTCTACTGTGGCGGTTTGTTCGAAAGACACTATGTGGACGCTTGATATTCTGACACACACACGTACACACTGTGATATGGATATATCTATACATTTTGTTGTTTCAGGGTTTGAATCTGTTACAACCAGTCTTATCGTTTCCTCTCGAGCTTCCGTTACTGTTGAGTGTTTGTAGTTTCGGCTGCCTTAAGAGGGACCTGAGTTACAGGTGTCCCCACACCCCCCTCCCCAAAATCAAGACAGCAGAAGGTATTCTTAGTCGCTGAGTTTGCACTGCAGGACAGAGCGAGGGAGGGAGGGAGAGGGGTTGGTTAGCAACAAGGTGGCTGTGCACATTTTTACTCTCTGTGACTGACTTTTGGACCCCAGCAAATGTTAACCAAATACCCAACCCTCCCCATTCACCACCACCACCTCCTCCACCTCCAATGCAGGTGCTCCAGTGACTTCAACCCCCTTCTCTTTTCTTTAATTATTATTATTTTTAAAATCATCAGCCTGTATGGTCCTGCAAACACCAAACCGGCTATTCTGTTAACGCTTTATAGATGCCGCTGTTTTATTTCTTCTCTTTTTCTTTTTTTTTCTTTTGCTATTGCTGATAAAATAATAAAAAAAATTATATATCCAGATCAGTACGGAAGTGATGCCTTTTCAATGAGCAGCTGCTACCGTAGCAAAAGTCATATTTCACAAAAAGTTCCCAAAAGAGGAAACGAGAGCTTCAGGGCGTTATAATGACTGAAAGAAACTCGAACGAACACGAAGTGAAGTGAGCCTCAGCCTGTTTCCTTTCTGCTGTTGAGTGTGTGTGTGTGTGTCTGAGTCATTTGCTGTGAATAAATGATGAGATCTCTAGTTTCAGAGAAGTGATTGTCAGGTAAACTACTTTGCCTCAAGTCTTAAAGTTTCACTCTGGTGATCAGAGTGCCGGATTCTTAAAGAAAGCAAGTTTTGCTAATCTGTAAGCCATGGTAGGTTAAAAGCCAGAGGGAACAGGACCGTAATTCACTGTCTTGGTAATGGTGAGTAATACTGAGCCTGAATCATAACTTTAATGAGGAAATTACACATTTTTCTGCTGAAGATTCTGCCTAAAATACAAGTACAATGAATTTATTCTCTTTTGAGTAATTGGGCAGTGCCTTTCTTTGCCTTTGCGCAACATCTGAGGTTAGTCAGCATCACAAAAGATCTTTACCGCCCTGGCATTTTGCCCTGAGTAAGCGAGCTGCCCCGAAGCACACATTTGAGATCAGGCCACCGTTTCAAAGCCATGCTTTCACCTCCGCGCCGCGCAGAGCAGCACAGACCTTCGTGTGTGTTTCCACTGCATAACAAAAGTAGGGACATGGCTGCGTTTGGAAGGTCAGGTTCCTCTCTCTGTACCAAAAAGAGGAGGGTGTGAATTGCGGGGAGTGACATCACTGTGTAGTCAGGAAATGCTTTGAAGGAAGAAGATAGTTGTCATGGAAATTGGTGGTTGAGGAGTGAATGCCTGAATGAAAACAGGTTGAACTACATCAACAGACAGGTGAAGTCCTGGCGCTTTTGACACTTTCTAAACTTAAGGAGGAAAGAGCTTCCTTAAAAGCTGACATAGCTGAAGGTATGACAGTGTCCCCAGCTATGTTAATGTAAAAATATTCAGAGGAGTCAGTCCAGGAATTCCTGCGCAGGAATTCTTGCTGTTTATCTCTGCATTTGCTCCGTTTGCTCGCGAGCTGTTTGCTCTGTGAGTGTGTGTCGGTTTGAAGTTTGACCTGTTGCTGTGTGGAAAGCACACATGTGACGAAGGACACTGAGATAGACACACAAATGAGACGGGCTATCTCTCCTGAAACCGCCGCTGTGCTCTGGATTTTTCTCTCGTACTGAAACCACTTTAACAGAACGTCCGAGGGGCCGTGCCCCGGCGCTCTCAGGCGTGATCTTGTTTGCTTATGACTTTCCATTCATGACTCTCATTGTGGATGCAATCAAAGTGAAACCCACAGAATGCCTTTCTCAAGAGGGTTCAATGAGAGGAAATGTGGCAAGGGAGAGCATTTTGAAACCGTTCCTGATGTTACATCAGCGCCGAGCCAGTTCATTGTGCTGCACATGTCGTTGGCCTTTTGTACAGCTGTCACTGCGTTCGGCAGCAGATGCACTGCACATATTGGCTGGTGTCAAATGCTGTCAGGCTCACCTGTGGCCCTCACTTAAAGGGCAGGATTTAAGACTGTTATTTTAATAGATTATATAATTTCATGTTTTTATTAGGAAATACCTGTGTCAGTGAGAACAGCTGCACTCACACAGCCTTCCTACACTCAACCCTGTTTCATTTTTATATGCATTCAGTATTTTTTTTTTTTTTTTTCATCTGAAGCACTGCCATTGTATGTCTCAGGGTGGGGGTTGACTTAGACCATTGTACGCCTGAGAAGGGGGTGGTTTCAAACAATACTTTAAAACCGAGCTCATTGGCAGTTCCTCCGTCCTCGTTTTGTTTATTCAGGCGTTCCTCTTTGATTTCAGTCTGTCTTCAGTTCTTCATTCAGCAGGGCAGGAAACCATTCTCGTGCACGTGTCATCAATAACAGGTCTGTAGCTCGTGAACTTGCACAATCAACGAAGCGTCTCGCGCTTTCTAAGAAGCATTCACCTGCTTGTTCAGCGCTGATTCGGCATTCTGTGTTTTACGTGCCGCTGTAATCCTTGCTCTGCTTCCTAACTGCAGCACCGGCTGGGGTTATGTTTAAGTTAACTTCATGTGACACACACACACTCAGCGGCTACGCAAGCCGACACGTTGCCTCTCACACCTCAGGCACTTGCTGTCTGAATCCTCCCACAGCCGTTTCCACAGAGTGTGCTCACTTTGCTGAAAGAGTCAGAGGCCAAGTAAAGAACTCCACCGTTTTCTCCTCATGTTCATACAAATATGTTTAGGTGGTGCTTTGCTGGTGTGGGAATAGATTTGAAAGTAGGGTGTAAAGGAGGTAATTATACTTTAATGTATGTAAACAAAACAAATAAAAATCAGGTTTTACATTAAAAAACAATATGATGCATCTTTTCAATTCACTGCTGCAACAGTCCTACCCTTTGAGGCTTGAGCTTTCAGCCTTAAGCTTCCCTCTTAAACAAGGACATTATATTCAGTCATGTCCCCATGTCTCTTCGACTTTACCACCCAGTGATTGTTAGCGTGTCAGGGATAAGTATCAAGCTCGGATACTTGTCTTCTTTGTCTTCTGATTGAATCCTTACCTGCACTTCTATTTAGCAGAACACTCCTGACACACCAAGCTGCATCAGCCAGAGATCCAGCTCAGAAGGTTACAGTGTCTTGGTTGTCATGGGGCCTGTTTCAATAGCCCCGTTAAAGCAGCATGCAGAGTGACATTCAGCTTCCAGGCAGTTGTAAGCTCTTCAGAGTCTGTTGCACATTGCATTTCCCTCCTCCTTGGACAATGTGCTAATAATTATAGGGAGCCCAGGGCCTGTGTTTGCATTTGGCAAAGAAGCTTTGCAGTGGGAGGGATGTGAGCTGCTACAAACCCCACGCTGCAGCAAAGATTCAGGCTCAAATATGTAATTAATGGAGGCTTTTTTTTTTCTAACTGAAGCCTGTAAACGAGAGAAAAATTATTGTTTTTTACAAATTTTACTTTTAATTACTTAATGAAATTATTTTAATTACTTTAATTTAATTTTACTACTATTTTTTACTAAAACTATGAAATGCCAAAGCCTAACTAACCAACTCTGAGGTCTTTTTTTAAAATAAATTTAAGAAAAAAACTGTCACTGTTGGAATTGTGCTCAAAGTCTTTTCTACGTCAGTGAAAATCTGATAACTAAACGATTAGCACAAAGAGAATTATGACCTCTTGTCTTTTGTCAGCAGAAGAAACTTTATCAAATACATAACAGGAAGCGAGACGATTTTCTAATTACAGAGAGAGAGAGAGAACAAACGTTTCCTTTATAGATTAAGACAGACAAACTGATGGGTAAAAGCAATGTTGCACTTTCGTTTGTGACAGGAACTGACATATGCTGCAACCTTCCTGTGTGACACATGGCACACCACAGCAGCATATGGACAAATTCAGATAACCAAAAGAAGATTAGCAGAATAGTGTGGAGACAATAACAATAGCAGAGTCAAATTATTGTTATTATGGACTAAATGATGTGTCTGCTAAACAGCACTGTAATTACCTTGACTGTCTTGCTGCTGTGTTTTCTATTGTGAAACCCTGATTGTTCTGAATATGGGTTTGGACACTGAAACGTAACCAACATATGTTAGTTTCCCTCTGACTCAAATCTCCCCTGCTTTTTTTCTGCTAAAACAGTCAACAAGTGTTACTATGCCTTCACACGTCCTCTAAAAACTGTGCTAATAAAACATAATAATCATAGGTTACAGGCTGCCATTTACACTGTCGCACTCTGAAGGGGGAGACAATTAAGCTAAATGTCCCCCTCTCTCTCTCTGGGGACTGTTGTCAACCTCCCACTTACACAAACACAGAAGCAGAGTCACCAATACAATGTTCATCCCTAAATAACACACAGCACTAAATCCCAAAATAAACTCACCACACACAGCCTCCCCACTGGCTCTTACTAATGTCCAATTTGGCGAGCCACCTTCTTTTATGTAGGACACAGAGCATATAGCTTCACACACCAGCAGCTGTGTGTTTAGTCTGTGTACTCGGGTCATGTACATTAGGGCTGCCACAAACGATTATTTTGATAGTCGACTAGTCACCGATTATTTTTGCGATTAGTCGACTAATCAGATCATCATCCATTAGACGTAAAACTACAGCTTATTGCACCAGCAGCATCTGCTCTTATATAACTATCATTAGCTTACAGCTTTAAGTGTTTAAGGTCTGTGCTAACTAAAAATAAAGACAAGATGATAGTTTATTAAATTTTAATGAAATTTGCAGATTGTTTCGGTGAAGTTTAATAAACTCCTTGCTATCTAAAATATAACAGGACACTGGAGTATATTCTGGAGCATCTCACACTTCTGATAATCAGCTGTCTGCTTGAAGTTTATTCAGCTGTGTAAAAACTATAACTTTAATCTCAGACAAACTGATTTACTCAGGAACAAATAAAATACTAAAAAAAAAAAAAGCCAAACAATAACATTTTAAGTTATCTAAGTGACTCATATATATTTAACCTGAGTAGCGAAAGACGGCGGTGGGTTTGAAAACGATTTGCGGGGAGTCCGGTGTTCTCAGGGCGCTAGTGAGCCTAGCCCCCGGCTCGCTAACGAGCTAGTGGGTAAAAGATGTCTCCGAAAACGTCGGAGCGCTTTTGAAAATATGTGGTGTCCTGATAAACTGAGCAGATATTTGAGGTTTACACAGCTACATTCTCGCCTGAAAATATGTTAAACGTTTATTTTGTGACCCAGAAAGAATAATAAGAGTAACATTAAAACTAACTAGCTGCCGCCATTGTTGGAAACTGCGCTGGGCCGCGCTATGAATTCTGGGACACAGCTGCTTCTTCTTCGGGGTTTAACGGTAGCTGACATCCTTGTACATGCAATGCTGCCATCTTCTGTTTCAGTCCGTTATTACACTCTTAAATCCTGCCACTTATTCCTGCGTCTTTTGTGATCGTACAAAGTTTCAAACGACGCCTCGACTATTAAATCAGTCGTCGACGAGTTTGATAGTCGACGTAATCGTGACTAGTCGACAAATCGTGGCAGCCCTAATGTACATGTATGGCAGGTTGCTGAGAGGTGTTGGTGAGACGCTGTGCGAAAGGCTGCTGTCTCAGCTCACCTGTCAGTGTTTAAGCTGGAGCACAAGTGCATTGTCATAGATCCTTGACACACTGAGTGTGCACACTGATCAGCCACGACATTAAAACCGCTTACAGGTAAGTGAGCGCCATTGATCACTGTCAGATGGGTATGACCATGCATCTAAACAAGGTGGTGGCCAAAGCGCACCCCACATAGCAATATCACTGCAAATGGTAAATGGACTGATTCTTATATAGCACTTTTTTTTACTCTAACTGAGCACTGAAAGCGCTTTACACAGGTTTAGATATACCTTCTTGCATCTAAACCTTCTAGATCAACCATGCATGCAATGTGCACACTAGGCCATGACGTACAACCTGCAAAGAACTGTTGCAAATGTCCTACAGACAGGCAACACAAGGTAACTCCAAAGGTTTAGGTCCGACACTGGCAGGTGAGCTTCCATTTGTGTCAAAATTCCTGTTCACATGCCCGCTGTGTCTGTTGGCACAACACGTGACCAGATGTTATCTCTGCTTTTTTAGTCAAATGAAACATCTGGACCACATACTCAAATGAGAGGAAGTGCAACAAGACAATCGCGGTGAAGTTGGAAGGACACATCAGGTGTCGGATTAGCACCTGATACAGTTGGTTTCCCAAAATAGTTTTGTTGCAACTGAAGTACAATTCAGAGTTAAAAAGAGCTATGCAAATATTTTACTGTCGACGGTTTAGACACAAATTGAACCAGAAACAACAGATCGGTGAGGGACACGGGGTCTCACGCAATATTAGGCAGTGGTTTGATTGTTGTGGCTGACTGTGCAATTTGCATGTGTACAACTGCTCTGTTCACTTAGGTTAACCTTATGGTTTTTCTCGAAAATGTTGCATTTATTTAATCCCTTTTGCACGTTGGGATTTAATACAGTTCTCAGACTAAAATGCTGAAGTGCAGATTGCCTAACCCACTGATTTCAAAGGTTAATCCTGTCACATGCACAGCAGGTTTATTTGGTCCATCTATGATTTGTTTCTGTGAGATCTTCAGTGACTTCCTTATCTCTTGTTAATCACATGATCCTATATAATCTTTCTTTGTCTTGCTTTGAACCAGCTGGCCTAAAAAAAAAAGCATTTGTAAACAAACTGTACGACTATATAACAGCTTGTTAAAGCTATTTCATACACAGTATATCACACTTTATAATTACGTTAGTTTTTAGTATTTTGCAACAAACCTGCTTGTGTGTGCAATTAGTCCAGCTCCGGGGGGGGGGGGAACAAAATCACCAGCCCTGCCTGGTGTGTATTTGTCCTGTCATACAGAATAAGAATATGCTGAGCCATCTGCAATATCGTGTCAGCCCTGTGCTGAAGATGGCCTCCTCATCAAGTAAAGGGAGTGCAGTCTCTCTCTCTCACACACACAGATACACGCTGGGTATCAGCAGGTATGTGTGCACTTGTGCATCACAGGTAGGTGACTGTTCCAAAGGACACACAGCACACATGAATGCATTTAACAGCTTACGAACTAAATCATGTACTGTAATTGTATTAAACATTAGGATCATTGTGTTTAGTGTGCATTATTCCCAAATGCTTAGGGCTCTGCTTCACCAATTCACAAGTTCTTACGACACACAGCGAAGACAGGGTCGCTTAATGACAGAAATACCTTTTCTTTGTTTGCTCACATCACTATGGCAACATTGACAAAGACTTGGCAGCAGATGGCTGGAACACATCTAAGTGGTCCAAATTGATTGTCTTGAATCCCATCTCTTACTTACCATTCTTCTACTTACATGTTTACTTTTTAGATCAGCACAAACTGAATGCAGATTGTTGAAATCAGAACACGACTCTGGCTATAAATCATGGAAACATAAGTCACATTCTGAGCTATGAGAGTTAGGCTCCTAATTCGAAACACCGACAGCGGTGTCAGTATCAGGTGTTCTATTGGATTGAGCTCTGTTGACTTTAGAGGTATATGCGTATAACAGGAGAGTCACTGATATTTGGAACACAGTAACGTAGAGCTATTCCAAAATGGTTCATGCTGGTGTGTCTTCTATTCAAACATCCACTTCTAAAATATTCAGCTACCACCCCATTTCTATTTTTTGCTTTACTTGAAAATACAGCCTGCCAAAAGCTGAAGAATGATAGCAGAAGTAATGCACTTCACATGTTCACAATTAGGCTGACCTGAAATTTGCTTACCAAATATGGTGTCTGGATAACTTGCCCACTAACCCTGTTACGCACGTGATACAGATAAATAGCCCCAATGTAGGTGACACAAACGATTTTGTAATATTGACTTCTAATGTACATTTTCTATGCTGTGAATATAAAAAAGACTGCATACTGTGATAAGCCCATGGCAATGTGTTTGACTGACAATGCAAAGTGGCTGCCAATCAAAGTGCCACGTCCAATCTGTCAAACGAGTTCAGTTTGTCTTCGGCGAATATGACGGGGCTATGAGGTCATGGAAACATGGCCTCTGCTGTTTCCTCTTCTATTTGTGGCAGCAGGATGATGCTGTGAATGAGACACTTTACTAATAGAGTGCCTTTTCAGCTCTCTACGTGACAACAAACATCTATTCTGCGGTATCCTTTAAAACGCAGATGAATCCCTCCTACTGTTCTGTTGCTGCAATCGTTCAGCGACGTCAGTAAAAATGATAAAACACTCAGATGGGGATTACTACATGATCATTAAACATAGTCAGCCAATTACCAGACATGGAGTGGGGTTGTATTCATTCAGAACATTCCTTAAATTCCTGGTTAGACATGACAGGTAAATAATCCCGACAGCGAAAACTGGATCCTTGTCCTGCTGATGGATTATTATGGCCACAAACTATGTAAATTAAAAGGAACAGTGAGGATTAGTACAAAAATATTTTCTAGTTTAATACTGAAACTGAAGCCGAACAAGGACAGGCAGACAAAAATAAAGAAGCAGAAGGAAAAAAGCAGGGAATATGGGAGAGATGGCAGGAGAGACTGAGGAGGGTGTGACCTTAATCTCACAGTGGAAAAGGAAGAAACTCACACTGAAACATGCACAAACACAAACACACAGAGAAGCATGCACATCTGGTCCATCCAGTTTCTACTTTGTATCTCAGAAGAAAAGTATGTTGGAGGTTAACCTTCTGATATCCAGTATACAAAAGATTACTTAGTGCTCACGCTGGTTGATCAGTTACTCTGTGACTGCTGTGGGCTGTCAATTATGAAATAAGGGTGTGGCTGTTTGCTTTGGTTAATTCTGAAGCTGATTCATGAGTCATTACCCACATACAGTGTCATCACTGCTCTGTAGCACTGCAAATGTGTTACTGAGGGCACAGTCATTACCTTTTGAAACTATTATCATAGCAATTAGGTTAACATCTGTAAATTTGCACATGCAAATGTTTTACTGCTGTCCCATATATCCAGTAAAAAGAGGCCCGACACTGCCACACACTGCAGAGTCATGCAGAGTGCTATACCGTTTCGCCTTGCAACTCTATCTGCAAGCTACTACATGTTACACCAGTAAGCCAAACATGAAAAAGG
Organism: Aulonocara stuartgranti; assembly: GCF_965226115.1. Lineage (NCBI taxonomy): Eukaryota > Metazoa > Chordata > Actinopteri > Cichliformes > Cichlidae > Aulonocara > Aulonocara stuartgranti. The sequence goes on along the minus strand of NC_138951.1, from coordinate 5,140,443 downwards.
GGACTGCTCCACATGAAGACAACGATGCTGATCAGTGTGTCTCTGGCTTCTGTTCAAAACCCCTGCAGCAAAGGTTTTGCTTTCATGTGTTGGTGTGGGGTGGAGGTGTCATATCTAAGCTTAGCTGTTCATTCGTTTATATTACTGGACAGTGCGTGTAAATAGAAGTGATATTTAAACTGGAAAATTAGTCACAAAAAAAACCATTCAGACTTTACTGGCTGGAAAGTTGTACTTAGCAAGTGCACTGCCCTCATGCGGTCACAACATGATGCCTTACTACAGTGTGAGAGAAAAGAGCGAGAGAGGGATGCACGCGTGGGTTCCAGCCGTCCTATATCCGTCTCCCGACTCCCACATGAAATCCAGGGAGCGGGGGGGAAGGTGTAGTCTGGGGCGCAGTGGTGACCCACATCTTAGCTCCACCACCACACCCCCCGGAGCTCCTCCTTACGTCAGACTGAATAATGGCCCGTTAGATCAGCATCACTTATGACCATACCAATAAATAAATAAAAAAATCCAGTGAGGTAGTATTTTACTTTAAATATAGTAGAATCCCTCGGTATGGCAGGGGGATGCGGGTACTTCCTGTGGATTTCGAAATGGCTCATTTTATTCTATCGGGGGGAGCCAGCTTCACATCACGGATGCATCCATTCGTATTCCGCGGGTGGATACGTTCATGGCGCTTTTACGTTCTAAATGCTGAACTGCATTTATTTATCTAATAATCGCACGTGAAGTTTTTATCAGCATTTTCAATCGAGAAGTTGCACGTTTTTCCCAACGGGCGTAAATTTTATCAAATTTTTCGACATATGCTGTGAATGGCATCCTCTTCCCCCAATTTATGGTACAGCCCACTCCCTACCGTTAGCCGTTGTTGTATCCCCTGCTACTGAACAGATTTGTCGCGATACAAACTAGCTACACACTGGCATTAAAGCCACGAAAAGATGCTCCTTCACCGGATTAAAACAATGAAAAAAACACCTAGAAGTCTGGAAAAACTTTGCCCAACAGTGCCCAAACTTTGGTAGACTACAACCAAAACCACTTCCCTACAGTTTCGAGTGTGTTAGCATTGTTTTATCTCACCACTATTGCAATTGGACGCGTTTTTTGCCCCATCTGGACCAGTCCAGTCTGATGAATTCACCGAAAAAAGACGGAGATGATGATGTGCCCGTTAAAGACCCGGTAAAATACGGCGAATTGGTCATTTTGGGGTAAGTCTTTTAAAACCTTAAGCTAGAGTGAAATTATATCGTTTGGTGAACAGCTCCAGTGGCAAATTAACCTTTAAATATGTAGCGGTTTCACCAGCACAAATAACCCAGCAAATGACGTTCGAGTTCAGCTTTAATCCACTGCTCTTACAAAATATATCGCGCTTACGGTTGTTTTAGGGTTATTAAATCAATCGTAGTAAGGGATTCTAGCTTATTTCTCATTTATGTTACATTGTCGTCGTTTTCCCTCACCGGTGTAGCTGTGTAGTAATGTTAAAAAGTAAGTTTTTAAGGCATTTTATCTCAAACTACAGCCCAGCATAGTTTCTCCATCATGTTTAAGTGTAAAGGTGCAACATCTGCCTTGGCCATAGTACATAAGGCTACTACGGATGTAGCCGGTTTTTCATCAATGGTTGTAGTGGCAGCGCTGGATTGCTCAGACCTGAAAATCCCAATGATGTCATACTTTGCTGGATCGGTGCTCGCTAAAAGTAGCAGGGAGGAGAACAGCGTCGTCTGAAAAATGCGTTTTGCTTATATTCATAGTCATAGTCGCGCTCTCGTTTGGTATTACTAATTAATAAAACGTCTCAGCCAGATGACCGTCCATGCCAGGGCGGGAGGGAGGGAGGGAGTGAGGGAGGAAGGAGGAGGAGGCGGAGGAGGAGAAAAGCCCTTCTACATCACCAGCGCACGCAAGTACAGGAGTGGGCAGGATGTGCTGATGACAGCCACCAGCTTCCACAGCACTTCCAGCCCTGCAGCTCCACTCTATGCACAGTTTGCAAGGACCAGGAAATTACAACACACATATACACATACACAATCATATACACAGCCTTACACAGGCCTCCCTTTTGCCCTGCAGAGCTTCCTGTGTATGCCAAAGATAACTGACCTAATGGCCTATCTCTTCCCCTCCAGCTGAACACAGAGTGAGGAGGCTGTAGCCCGCCTGCATTAGAATACTGATTAACGTCCGTTTGAACACAGCAGCCCTTTACACGCTCACATCAGAGTAAGGATGTGAGAACTGAATGCCTATTTTGAGAATTTTTTTCCTTTTTTTGGCTGTGGAACTTGAACACCAGTGTGCTCTGCAGTGTGTGCCGAAATGCGCCTCCTCGATGGCTAAAAAAATGCATTTTGTACAACCTCACTTTCAAAGCTGTGGTGATTGAGAGTCGGTTTTGATTGTGCCCTGCCAGACTGGTAACCTGTCTGTGGTTTTGAAAAAGAGCTGACAGACAAGGATAAAGAGATAAAGCTGATTAACTATCTTCCAGTGCCACAGCCTGGTTGTAGTAGTACACGGTACAGTAATATTGTGAATAATTGTTTTATTATATGGGTGATCACAGGTATATTACATTTGGATTTGTGGAATTTATTGCTCTCAAACATACAGCAGGTAATTTTGCCTGGAGGCAGGCAGTGTAAGAACAGATTGTATCTTTTACTGCTTCCTGTCAGATTTCATAATTTTCTGGCCATGTTTTATGCAACTGTGGTTTGGCTTTGCATCTGTCAGCTTTGATGATCCCATGCCCCTTGTGGTCAATGTCTACTTCACTGCTGGCCATGTGATCTTTGCAGAGGCTGCTTGCCTGCTATCTCTCGTCACCTTAGTTATTCTGGACACCATGTACCACCACCATGCCCCGTCCAGCAACCCCCTCTATTCGCTATGCGAACACCCTCTTGTCTTCTCACACCTTTCTATTCTCCTCCATAACTTATCTCAATATGGTCTCTGTCTCATTCCTCTGTCTATCACCCAGCCCTTTCTCTAGCCGACCATTCAGTGTTTTGCTGAGTGCTGACTTTCACAGAGGCAGGCCTCCTTGGTGACTTGCCCTCAACGAAAATAAACCTTGTGTTGAGGGGCAGAAGGAGTGAATATTTCATATAGTGCCTTATGATGTGTGCACATTTGTGATGCAGGCTGAACTGCCCACAAACGCATCTTAAAGAGCTGCTGTCCTTCTGGCCTTTCCCCCTCAATCCTCTGCTTTGCGTGATCTTTCAGTCCCTGTTCTCCATCTCCCGTCCTTCATTTTATTCACTTATTTCTCTAAAACTTGTGATAGCTTCTGACTGTTTTTCTGCCTCCATTTCGACCAACCTGCTACCCTTTTCTCTATCTCCTGCAGCCTCTTATCCTTTGCCCTATTTTATGTGCTCTGACTTTTGGCCAAAGCCCTGAAAGCTCTGTGCTTGCGTGTCCGTGATTCCTGCACCAGTCTTTTCCTTGTTAGTCACAGTTTAGTTTGAACTGTCAGAGCAGGCCAGGAAGGGTACAGGTTTGCATTGAGTCATGCTCTTTAATTGGATTTCACATAAAAAAAAATCAAAGTTGAATGTGCCCTGTTTGTAGTATTTCCAGGTGACATACTTGATCTGTTCAGCATCATCATCCCACCTTCCTTTCCCGCTCTATCCTGAGGATTGTCAACCACAGAAAATCTATGTTCTGAGATTCATGGAATTGAAATGCACAATATCAACTTGCTCTTAGACAAGCTCACAGATTGAACCATCAAAGACAGTTTACATTTTTTCATGAATACAAATTTATTGAAGTGTTAGTATTAAATAGTAAAAGAATAAATAAAAACAGGCCTGGGGTAAATGCAGTGAAAAACTATGAAAAATATGCTAAAGTTGTTCATCTAATTTATTTTCAGAGAGCTCATGTCAAAGTGATATTAGAGTGATTCAAGTGAGCGACATTAGGTTGCTGGAAACTGCTGTTATTAACAGTTTTCCCTTTTCATCCTCTCACACAGCTGTGAGCTGTCAGGAGAGGTCACGTTACCATAAGTATAATAGAAGATTACCAACAGGTGTAACACTAAACCAGTGTCCTTCTAGCTTCTTAGATATGGTCGGTGACAGAATATAATGAGAGTGAAAGTAAACTAGTGAAGGAAGAGACAGAAAGCATCTTCATTGTCAGGTGTTGTCAGTCATGTCACCTTGAGCCCAGTTTGCAGCAAAAAAAACAACAACAACTTTGCAAATTTAGAGACCGAAGCTGTTGCAATGCCTCCAAACTGCTGACATTCTGGTGTTTGCTCGCTCCATGCTACATTAGCTCTGCTGCTAGCTGCTGCTGTCTATTGAGGAAGTAAACACAGAACCATAGTGAACTGAAATGAATGTATCAGACCACAGATCAGTTCAGTATAACCAATATCCAGACCAGTAACCAGACCAGTTTTTTTGTTTGTTTGCTTTGTTTTTTTTTGGGGGGGGGGGGGGGGGGGGGGCTGTCAGACTAATATCTGATCTTAATATTGGATCGGTGCATTCCGATTTCAAGGAAGCAGTTTGAGATGATTTTACCTTTCTAGCATAGTTTATGTTATCCTGCTGGAAGCAGCCATCAGAAAATAGGTACACTGTATTATAAAGGGATGGACATGGTCAGCTGCAATATTCTGGTATATTGTGGCATTTTAACAGGGATACTGATCGGTCAAGAACGTATCCCTCACATCATTATACCACCACCAACCTGAACCATCGATACAAGGCAGGATGGATCCATTACCAACATGTTAATGGCAGATTCTGACCCTATCATCTAATTGTCGCTGTAAAATTGAGACTCCAGTCTTCTGTTTTCCACTTTCAGTGAGCTTGTGGACATTATAGACTCAGTTTTCCATTCTTACGTGTTAATTATACTTATACGTCAGATTTATGTTGTAACTTACGCCATAACTGGAACCTTGTTATAACCCTACGCACCGACCTGATGTGTACCTCTGAGAAATGTGCCTACACATTGGGTTGATGGATACAAAAGACTTAAATGGCGTGAAAGGTTGTGGTGTAGGGGTGAAATGAGTTTCCAATTATTACGTAAGTTAGGACATACATTTCTAGCAGAGGTCTAAATAAAGCTTTAGCTCACATGAGTGGCACCCAATGTGGTCTTCCAACTGCTTCAAGTTTAATATGTTGTGCATTCAGAGATGCTCTTCTGCATACCTTGGTTGTATTGAGTGCTTATTTGAATTACTGTTACCGACTCAGTCTGAATGCATCTATGCCATACTCCTGTGAGTGGTATCAATAAGGCATTGTTCATCCCAGAGAACTGCCCCTCATCAGATATTTCCCTTTTTTGGACCACTCTCAGTTAAACTTAGAGATGGCTGTGTGGGAACATCCAAGCAGATCAACAGTTTCTGAAATACTCAGACCACCCGTCTAGAACATGCCACTTGCAAAGTCACTTAAATCATCTTTCTTCATTCCTTTTGTAAATTCATCGCAGTGTCAGAGCTACACTTTACTGACACTCAAAAAGTAGGCAGTGCTTCCTTTTGTACTCAAATCAAGACCAAAAGTCAGAAGAAAACCAGACCAGATGGCTTTTCATCCCATCAACTGTGGGGAGCAGTGAAGATGGTTATTGTCAAAATTGTGAGTCTTGCCTGCAGGACTTCCTCTGAATGCTTTTAATAAGAAACATGTCCTGCTCATTAGTCACAAGCCTTACATACTGCCTTTTTTGTGAACTCAAGCTGTGAAAGAAATTACATTGACCCAGCTACAGAAAACATTGAGGACAAATTCAATATCTTAGTTAAGGTGTCAGAAGGATTTTCATTTAAAAGCCTTATATTGAGTTATAAAACAGTAATGGGCTGGACTATGTTATTTACCACCCTCTGAAAGAACCTATCATATCTGCTTGCTATTAATGAACACAAAGCTTCAAAGTATTATTCAGTATCCTCTCCAGACCACTTACTCAACTCTTTATGGTTAATGTAATTGGGCAATGGTGTGATGAAAATAAATCTGTCTTGCTGAAGATGCTTTATATTGTAAGAGGTTAGATGAAGAGCGAGCTCTTCTTTAGTGAACGTGGGCCTTAAGGACAAGCCGAGTGAGTCAGATCAAGTGCAGGTTGTCTTTCTCATTGAGGTTCAGCAGTTTAACATGAATCACGAGTGGCCTGAATGTGCTGCTCTAATTCATTTCAAACGAGCGAGCAGCGGTATTGCTGTAAAGATGCACATAATTAATTGAGCTTGCACTTTAATTGCCGTTATTTTCCTGACATCTTGGCAGCTTCAGTGTCATTTAAGTGATGACTTATGATAAGTATGCAAACAAGATAACTGTGTTTTTAACACAATTAGGCTTTCTCAATAAAGCTAGATGTCGCCTGTATTCCAGCCCAAATTAGATTACTTAAACATCATTTGTTGGTTTCAGTAGATATTTTTCGTCATGTTCTTGTGTTTGTTTATCTTCCTCCAGCTACAATGGCTCCCTTCCAAACGGAGACCGTGGGCGCAGAAAGAGCCGCTTTGCTCTGTACCGAAGGGCCAAGGCCAACGGTGTCAAGCCCAGTGCTGTGCACATCCTCAATACACCACAGGACAGCAAGGTACGTGTCCATGCGCATGTGTGTGTGTGTGCTATAGTTTTCATCATTGTGTAACATGAGTTTCCTTCCTGTAACCCCTGTTGTGTGCCAGAGGAAGGATGACTAATCATGAAGACAGGTTTATGTGGTCTGTCTGTGTGTGTGTGTGTCATCCTACATAAGGCTGTTTGATGTACTGAAAGATGCTGCATGTAAAAAACTTGAGCTGAATTAAGATTTTAATCTGGAGATGACTGATACTGATTACTGCTTGGATACTGTTTTTAGCTAGTACAAAATTCAGGTATCAATAAATCGGCCAACATTTATATTATTTTGGATGGATATTTTTTTTCCCACACAGAGACTTTGCTTGGCTGGTCTTTCAAGTATATGAACAATAACCAACAGTATTGTTTATTTATTTATTTAATTTAAGATAACAGTACCACCTATGATCAGAATACCAGTTGAAAAGCCACTTACTTTTATTTTGAAAGTTCAGTCACTGTTAAGGTCCCATTATAACGTCTGTGCAGTACCTGACAAAAAGCACTGTATGACAAATTATTAACATTAAACTTCAGATTCGTAGCTGCAGTTGCTGCAGCTTAATTGAAGAGACAAGTGTAAGATTGTGTTGGTTGTACCGCCATTTTTATCATACATTAGCACAGAAGCTCAGAGATTCACAGAGTTTACAGAGGAAGAAGTTGCAACAATCTGAAATGGTAAATGGCCTGTATTTGTATAGTGCTTTACTAGTCCCTAAGGACCCCAAAGCGCTTTACACAACCAGTCATCCATCCATTCACACACTGGTGATGGCAGCTACATTGTAGCCACAGCCACCCTGGGGCGCACTGACAGAGGCGAGGCTGTCGGACACTGGCGCCACCGGGCCCTCTGACCACCACCAGTAGGCAACGGGTAAAGTGTCTTGCCCAAAGACACAACGACCAAGACTGTCCAAGCCGGGGCTCGAGCAAGGCGAACTCCCAACTCTTGAGCCACGAAAAGATGAGACCTCGTGGAGAAAAACTTGGCTGTTCTTTGGTTCTTGGTTCTTGTTTTGACTTCTTCTCCTCCTATATGAGGTTTTGTCTGAATGGTGACACCTGTTGTTCAGGAGAATATTGCAGCAGGTATCTGCACTGTAACAGGGACCATAAATGGAAGAGGCTGTGTGATAATGTTACCAACAGTGCACCAATGTGGCGAGTATACTGGGGCCAAAACCATGTGGCAGGGCCAACCTGGCTCACTGGCAGAGTTGGTTTTTTGGCTCTCCTTGACACCATTCAGCTGTCCACCAGAAAGTTCCTGGCCCAGCAGTCTTAGACTGCCACTGAAAGCAGTATTCCTTGCTGTTTTTTGGAAGTCTGCTATAAGCCGCAGAGCCACACTAAATAATATCCCCATGGAGCGAGGCAAACATTCAGGACCACCTAAAAGTAATGCTGTCATGTTCATCACCACCACCTAATGTGATCTGAAAAAACATAGAACTATCTCAAAACCTGGGAATTTTTGACAGTGTCAAATTTGTGTCAGAGCTGTCGTATTATATTTGATTTCAGTGGTGTACTTAATGAAGCTGAACATGAGAGTGATCAGATTTGTGGGATTGTATTACACAAACTGGTTAACAACTTACCATGAAACCCACACCACACCACCATCTGTTCTGCTGTGTTGTTACATGTGCTTTGCTGAGAGCTGACTCTGTAAGAGAATCTGTGTGATGACACCATGTCTAGACTCTTCCAAGCATCTTATTCAGCAATTTCCAACACAACAAAGAAAGGCTTTTATATCAGCAGACACGTCATCCAGTATCTATATTAGATCAACATCCACCGGCTGATCTGTTTGTCTGGCGCTTAGTAGAAGACCAGCACGTCATTGCTAAATGCTGCTCTTAATGTTGGATGATGGTACCGTGGTTAGCACTTTGGCTTCACAACAAGGTTCCCGAATCATGGTGAGGTGGAGTTTGCGTGTTCTTCCTGGGTCTGCGAGAGTTCTCTGACTTTTACCCACAATCCAAAGACATAAGTTAGGTTGTATGATTATATGGGTAAATGTGGCTTGTAGTCTAAAATGCAGTCCCCAACCTTTTTTGTGCCACGACCGGTTTATGTCCAACAATATTTTCACTGACCGGCCTTTAAGGTGCCGCAACAAAATAAAACCAGTACCGGTAGCAAAAAAAGAAGATTTATTCATAACACATGGGGAAAAGACCCAGGAAAACCGAGTTGACGATAAAAACCCTAAAACCGATCAATTTCACAACTCTCACGGCCCGGTTCCAATGACTCACGGCCAGTACCGGTCCGTGGCCCGGGGGTTGGGGACTGTTGGTTTAAAATGCTTGGAGTGGTAAGACTGGAAAAGTGTTGTATAAATGCCAGTCCCTTTGCACAAACTGTTTGAATTTAAAGGCGCCTTTAAAAACAAAAATGTAGATATACTTTATTTGCTTATAACTGTGTGTTTTACTTAAGAATATGGGTGGTTAAATGAAAAGAAAGAAGCTTCCAGAAAATGACAAGTTGTTGCTGTTGTTGTTGTTGCAGGCGGTGCACAGCAGGGGGCAGCACAGCATCTCTTTCACCCTGTCCCGAAACCAGACCGTGGTGGTGGAGTACTGCCATGACAACAACACAGACATGTTCCAGGTAACACAGCAAGCAAACAAAGTCAACTTTTATTTTCTTTTGAGTGATGAGAGGATTCACAGCAAAATGTACTCCAAGAAGTGCGATCATGTGCAAGTTTCCAACTGTTATGTAATCCCATCAAAGTCATTTCTACAGGAGGGTAGATTATTTTGGTTCAGAACTGGGACCATTAAGTGTTAAAAATAAAGAGATTTACGTCATAGCTCCAAGAAAGTCTATTTTTATGCACACGCTTGTGCTTTTCTATTGCTCTTACAGATCTTTTTAAACATAAAAATGAACCATCTTGCCCAGATAGCTCAAAGCCATAAAATTATGAGCACTGATGCTTTAAAAGAAATAGCTCTGCTTACCAATAACATTTTAATGAGACATTTGTTTCAGTTAATAAATAGTATTTTTCTGTGCTGTCCCCTGCAGATTGGACGCTCCACAGAGAGTCCTATTGACTTTGTGGTAACAGACACCTCTGGAGGAAAGGAAGGCGAAGATCCTTCCATTGCTCCCAGCACCATTTCCCGTTTTGCCTGCAGAATAGTGTGCGAGCGCAACCCGCCTTACACTGCACGCATCTATGCTGCAGGCTTTGACTCCTCCAAAAATATTTTCTTAGGGGTGAGTAGACTCATACTCCAGCAACAGGTTTCTAATAACAGAATATTTTAGATTTTAAGTTATTGAAAAATCTAACTGAGTCCCAGTTTCTTGTCTACTGTACACATCCTGATGATTTAAGAGAGCTTAACTTTCCATGAAACGATCTGATAAAAATTGCAGTGTTTGACTAGCTTTCACTCATTTTCAGTCCATTCCTTGTACCTGACCATTTTGAGAGTGTTGCTTTGTATGTTACGCCACTTAACACTGACCTATGAATCATTCAAGCATAGAAAAGCACCTGCCTGCAAGGGATGGGTGCGTTGTCCATGTGTTTCCATGTGTATTTGCACATCTCAATAAATTGCTGTACCCATTTTCCTTGCAAAATGGTGCGGTGGCCAAAGACTTTTGCACAGTGCTGTGGGACTTCTGTTGTAGAAAGTGATGCACTGAAGATCTAACTGCAAAGTCTTTTTTCCCTGTGTTTTTGGACTGCCTGTATTTGAAAGTAAGACGAGAGCAGCACTCTTCATGCTGGGAATAACAGTATGATTGACACAATAAAAATACTTTCTGAAACATATCAATATTATGTTTTAATGTCTTTGCTGCCACAGGAGAAAGCAACCAAATGGAAAAATCCTGATGGGCATATGGATGGCCTCACCACTAATGGGGTGCTAGTGATGCACCCACAGGGCTTCCCAGAGGATCCCAAGCAAGGCCTGTGGAGGGAGATCTCCGTCTGTGGAGATGTTTATGCGCTGCGGGAGACACGGTCTGGACCCAGCAGGGGGACGCTGGTGAGTTGCCGCAGGTTTGGTTACCATATCTACATTTCTTCAGTGAACTTTCGGGGTCTGTGTTTGCCTTTTATTGTACACAAATATCTGTTTGTGCGTCACTTCAGGCGGAGGGGGAGAGCAGCGCACTACGTGACGGGTCGCTCGTCGATCTCTGTGGTGCTACTCTGCTGTGGCGCACCGGTGAGGGGCTCATGCGCTCTCCCACTCTGCGTCACCTGGAGGCGCTTCGTCAGGAGCTTAACGCATCCCGGCCCCAGTGTCCCGTCGGCCTCAGCACACTGGCGTTCCCCAGCCTTCCACGCAGTCATAGGTCAGGGCCACACTGATGGTTAAATTAAGGTCTTGTTATTTATTTAAAAATGGATTATTTCCAATTACTAATTTTAGGAGAAAATTCTTCACAGGTTTTTCTATTTTGTTACACACGCATGCATTAAAAAATTTTCTTTAAAATATCGGTACACTTTATTTAACTTCAGCCTTGAAGAGCGTCAACCCTGGGTCTACCTCGCCTGTGGCCACGTCCACGGACGCCACGATTGGGGCCAGAGATCGGAGAGAGAGGAAGATCCAGGAGAGGGTGAAGGCTCCACCACCCGGCGAGAATGTCCCCTGTGCAGGAGCGTGGGTCCCTACGTGCCGCTGTGGCTGGGCTGTGAGCCTGCGGTGTATGTGGATGCCGGAGCCCCCACTCACGGTTTTGTGCCATGTGGCCACGTCTGCTCAGAGAGGACAGCCAAGTACTGGGCTGAGACTCCTCTGCCCCATGGGACGCATGCCTTCAGACCTGTCTGCCCCTTCTGCTCCACTGCCCTGAGCTCCCCCGGCTGGACACGGCTCATCTTCCAGGGCCCCATCGACTAATCACCACTTCTCAGCAACAACCACAATAGCAGGAAGCTACCTGAGCTGCGTTCATGCGTTCAAATGTTGATCAGTATGATAAGCGTGTGTGTTCTGTACAATAACACTCTCTGTTACTGAATGTAGCTCAGTGCTGACAAATCCTTCCCTTTGTTTATCCTTTAGGGCTTGCTGATTAGTGTAAGATCAAGAAAATAGGACAGAATTATCATTGCTGTCAATTCAAAGTGTTTTCTAAATTTTAAACCATTTCCCGCCCCCCTCGTGCAGGAGTCAGAGGGTTTTAATTCCAGCTGAACACAGTGGCAGTTGATTTCAGTCATTACTCGTCTTTCAGCGAGACACAGCTCTCAGAAGTGATGCTGCACGTTCACAGCTTAAACTATGATGCTGCATTTTAACTATATTATCAAATGATAGCCACATGACTTTCGTGAGTCTTCAACACCATGCATTGTATAAAATGCAAGTAACTTTTGCACTTATTCATCTTCTACCCTTTCACATGAAGCGTAACCACTTCTGCTGCTGTGGAATATATATATATATATATATATATATATATATATATATATATATATATATATACTTTTTTTTTTTTATTAGTTCATTGGCTGCGGCAGGACTTTCATCACAAAGAAACTTAATGCTTCTGGCATCAACTTCCATAAAAAAATATCTTATCTGACATCAGCATTATAATTAATGGTTTTCCTTTCTGAACTAGCAACCGTTTTATATTTCTAGCTGTGTTCTCAGTGGGCTTTGTTAACTGCGGATGGTTGATGATTATAATGTGGGATCAGTGGCTCGTGCTTCCATACAGCATTTAACACTCTTCCTGATCCATGAAGGAAAACTTCACAACTATTTCTGAAGTTAAGGAATTAGAAGCATATGTTGTTGGAGTCCTTTACATATCACTGTAGAGTAAGATCTATGCACAGACTGCCCATTAATGACAGACCCCTATGTGTTGTAATTCTTTGGACAGTAACCTGCAGATTGTTTGATTAGCTCTGAAGGGCCAGAGGGAACACTGCAGTACTTTTACAGCAGATCTTTTCCTAATTATGAAGCAGGGTAAGGATAAACAAAGGCTTGGAATGAAAACCGGGTATGAACTCCACTTCCCAACTCTGAAGCAATAATAGCACTCCCATAGATAAGCTAGATGTTATGCTATGTTTAGCCAAGTGTTAGGTCAGCAGTCCAATTCAAATGTGGCTGAAATGGTTTCCAGGTAAAGGGCTCAACCAGAGGCGTGTTCAATCCCGTGACTTATTTCCAAATTGGGGGTCATAGACCAGAGAATATGAGTGATACCACAAGCTGCAGATTTGAAAGACTTAATGCCTGATCCATATTTAATTACTAATTCTATCATTTCTTTACTGTGCTGGTAATGCTGCAAAACTATCCAGCTTGTTCTTTGTTAATTTGAACACACTTCTGGTTTCTGAATTATGTTAAACAGGGTGTATGGTAGTGTGATGGAGTGTCAGTAGGCTTGACCTTGTGTAACCTCAAAACATTTTTTTTGGGTTATTGTTTCAAAGAAAACTATTTTGTTAGGAAACGGGGAGGGTTTTATTTGGGGAAGTGGGAGGAATTCTTTTAGATGTTCAGTGTTTAAAAAAATTATACAGCAACTATTTTTCTATCTGACAATTGGTTTTAGTTAACTGTTGTTACTCAGTGTACGTACGCAAGTTGTGTATGTTACGAGATATAATCGTGCGGTAGATGTAGGGGAGCTTGTGAGTGAGAAAACATTGCCAACACTGTGTCTAACGAACACACACACTTTCACACACACTCTGCTACCGTAAAACATTGCCCAGACAATGAATGTAGCCAAAATACTTTGGGCTATATTTAGCCTTCCCTGGTGCTCATATTGAATGGTCTATATTGTGATACTATTTTTGTAACTGAATATTAGGTGTAGCTTGGTGAACTAGCTCAACAAGTAAATTCAATAATAGCCTCAAGTATGAAAGACATAACTGATTTAAAAAACAGAAAAAAAAGAAAGAAATACACTCACGTGAAAAAATTGTGTCTAGCTTGCATGTGCTGAACGTACACATACAGTATGTACACTACACGTACACGTACTCGAAAACTTTGCACGGTGGAGCGCCAACTTGCAATTCATGCTGAGAACGTTTGAGCTGTCTTCCGAGTCCTTCGTTGGTTAAAAACTGCAGCATTTCTGTTTTGTTTTTGTTGTTTTTTGGGGGAGGTGGGCTTTAAAGCAAGAGGAAAAAAGAACGAGCGCCTAAATAGATCCTCATACGTGATAGATCCACGATCTTTGTGAATGAGACCTCTTGAATCCCACTTTGTACTACTATGCTAATATTTTCCACCAAACCAATTCATCACAGAAAGACATTCACATCGATACTTGTTTACATTTTGTATTTGGACCCGTCATGGAGCATTTAAAGCTAATGAAAGACAGCATGTTTTCCATTTGAAGGGGACCTCTTATGCTTCTTCAGTAGCTTTGCATGGTTCACAGTTCAGAATAATCCTTATTTACCTTGACAGCCCACTCAGTTCATTTATTGTGTGAATAAAAGCCATTTTGGCTCCCCGCCCACGCTTTTAACTTTATTCTGATTGGCTGCCCCTCACTCAAAGACTGTTTAAACAGAGGGTGGGTGGGGCTCCTGGTCTCATTGTTAGAGCTGAATTCCTGAGATGACCGTAATCATATGGGCGCAGATGTAGAAGAAAACAGAGCCTTTTGGGTCGTTTGAAGCTTTACCTCGTTATTTGAAAGGTCGACCATTATTAATATCAACATCCACTTTTGTATAAGCATGTGTATGACAGAACAAGAGGAAAGGCATAATAGGTCTCCTTTAAAGTCTAAATATAAGATTTGTAGTGTGGTGGATGAGGGTTGTGTTACTGTTGCTCAGGATTAAGGATTTTAGAGTCACAGCTGAAAGATGCCTGATAAAAGGCACTTTGAGTGAAAAAAAGTTCCAGATTAAGGCGTTCGATGTGAGAGCAGCCACATCTTATGTCCAAATTCTAGAGGGCAAACAGTCGGGTAGATCACCACAGGTCAACCACTTACGGGTCTCATGAAACAGGCAATGAAATCATGTGTATTAGCTGGCCTTCGCAAATCACACCAAATCCAGTGAATCTTGCTTTTGACAAAATATATATAGAGAGAGAGATATGCATATATACAGTACAACATGTAACACCATTGGCATGTGGATGGAGAACAGTTGCAGCACCCCCACTGGGTTCTAGTTTATGAGCTAACGTACAATATTTGTTTGAGTTTTCTTTTTGTTTTATTCTATGACTCACTTTGGGTTATGGACATCCATATGTAACTTTTTTTGAGTTTTAGATTTTAGTATTAGTTAAAAAATTAGAGACTAAGTATTTTAGCTCAGCATCAGGTTGTTTGATACCACCAGTAACATCATCAGCTCTTCCCTAACTTCGTTTGTTATCATATCTATTAATTGACCTTCATAACCAGATGGCCAAACCTCAACTTCCTCAACTTATGAGCTCGTCTCATCGTAGGCGAGTGAGTAGCTGATATGTATAATACAGCATAAAACCTCACAGTTAACAATGCATTCCTTTAACTATAATCTGTGTTGTGTACAGCTATTTTGTATTATTTTATAACATATTCTTCTGTAATCGTCCGGTGCACAGACAATCGCTATACACATGTCAATAAACCAGTTCAAAGTTTGCCGTGCTGTCCTTTCTGTTTAACAAGGGAAACAAGAAGGCGCCAGCAGAGGGCGCCCTCTACCAGCTCCGAGGTTTCCACACCATGAGCAGGGTTGCTTTGAGTTGCATCACCTGTTTTAAATAATCATCTGTTTTATGAGCACTTTTGGCAGTCGAGTACGGTACATCACCGCGCAAATGTGATAACGAGCTGCAAATGCCGGCAAAATTACAGGCGGCTTGATTTCAAGCAGAAATATAAAAGACTTTGCAAAGAATTCAGGGTGCCTGGTGAAAGGCTCCCGAAGCCCTGCGTGGAGTGGTGTTATTCAGGAGTTTGTACAGAAATTATGTCACTTCAACCATGAGGAGGAGGCTTTCTGCTTTTGAATAAGCGTTTTTCACGGGTGTCGTGCCGACACGCTACATTTAAAGTCTTTCAAAGCAGGAAAAGAGAAAACCCAAAGACTGCTAAAACTCGAGAGACGGTATGCACAGTTTTAATTTGGGTGCATGCACTACAATTTTCATCTCATGAGCGGCAATATGTTCTTAATTTTAATCATAGGCACATTTTTTAGAAGAAAATTTCCGTACACTCAAAAACGCCAACTTTGCAGAAAGAGAAAATTCACTACCAGTTCTCTTTGTCCATTGGTTTGAGTGCAGTTCACTTTAGAACATCAATGTGATGCATTTAATGTTCGATGCTTGCACCAGATGCACTGTAATGACATAAAAAATAGTCAAAGTAAGAGATGTGCTTGAGGGATCTGGCATCTAGATGATATCCCAGCCTAAGACACATCAGATGACCCATTCAGCAGGCTGGTTGCTGCTATTACTGTATAACCAGTAAGTAATCCACTCTACAGCCTCATTTGGAAGTTTTTATCCAAACAGTAACCACCGATGAAAAGAAAACAAGCCAAACTATGTGTAAGACCTCTGGTGGTCATGTGACAAAAAGCATATAAAATCATTAAACGATGGACGTTACCTTTGGGTCTGAAAAGTGATCTGTGCATAAGAACCTGTAACCTGGATTCTTTTTTGCAACCACCAGGGGGCGATACACGTGGTTGCAAAAAGACTGTAACGCATATAGAAACTGCCCTCTGACCCGCCACTATCGTATATGGCTTCAAAAACATCAAGATGGTGATGGTGAAAATGCTCAACTCTCGTCTGAGACCAGAACTTCACAAACCAATGGGTGACATCACAGGAGCTGCATCTATCTTTTGCACTATGACTGGTAAATGTGGTAAGCTGTAAAAAGGAGCTACATAACATGTGCTTCAAGTTGTCAAACGGCGCCTTTTAAACCAAACATGATCCTATGAATGTAGCCAAGATTTATTTATCCTTTCATTTTTTTTAATTTTTTTTGATTAACCATAACTTAGTGCTTAACAAATAGTAAGCAAAATATTTCATATTGGAAAGTTGGGACCTGAATTTGTGACCTGATCACTGTGAAGGTCCCAGCATACTACTGCATGGTAGTATGTATGTTCTGCATGTAGGTGCTAATATGTTATCTAGCTGTCTAGTACCACTTTGGGGGCACTATCAAAAATATGTGAAACAGCTACAGATTTTATATAAAAGATACACAAACATACAGTCTGTCAGTATGCATACATATAGCTTGCAGATCCTTTCATGTAGCTAACTTTTCAACCAGCAAGTATCCTAAACATAGCATCGTTATCACTGGGCAGTGCACTGATGGCTTCCTAGAATGCACTCACATGCATCCTCCTAAGCCTCTGCAGAATTCCCATAATGCTTTTCTCTCCATAGTTAAGTCTACTGTCCCTTATTTTTGCTCAACTACAACCTTTGAATACATTAAATGCGTACTGAGCTGGCTATTAGGTGGAGAAAGCTGTTTGCTGGTAATGTGTATGGTACAGGTTAAACTTGTAATGGATTTGAATAAGTTTAAAACAGCTGAACAAGGAAGGATAGGGACAGCGAAAGGGTGCCCAACAGCTTGTTTTTACCCCTGGCCCACTAACAGGGATATCTGGCTGTATTCTGTATGTGGTTGTGTGTCAGGGGATGTGGCATAAATGATGGAGGTATAGTTTAGGCGAACAGAGGAATTCTCAGTGGGGGGATTTGTAGGTTTTGATCCCAGCTAATTAATGTGAATCCCTCAATGGGAGTAATGATATCTGTGACTAGGAAGTTTGAAGGGGACTCTCCGGTCTCTGTGTATTTATATATATATATATGTGTGTGTGTGTGTGTGTGTGTGTGTGTGTGTGTTTTCATGCATGTGTACATATGTGTGTGTGGAGGATGTGTGATAATCAAAGGCTCTGAAGTACGTCTCTGTGGACTCAGCTCTCTGCTCTCGAGGAGGCAGGGGGCGTTCAAGCCATTGTTCCATCAATCTCCCCATTAACTACAAACACTGGGAAACTTTAATTAATCTGGAGCCACAGATGATTAATTAACTTTAAGACTTTCCCCTTTTTTTTCCTTTCCTGCTACACATTTCACTAAATCCCCAAGCAGCAAAAAGTGCTAATTTAGCCACATAATTTACAAATCCAATTAAAGCCAATATTAAGGCATCACAATATGCTGTCCTGTGTTCTCTGGTCTTATAAGACTATTCTCTTTTGTGGCTCGACTAGTGGTGAATACCAACACACGTAAGCTGAGCTGACTGTATTAAACAGGGGTTAAGAGTTGTAATAAGTTTGATTATTTTATGGAGTTTATTATGCGGTGTTATCCTGTTAGGGAGGTGACGCTGTGGCAGTGGATTGGTAATCCACACAGTTTTAGTCTCACCAAGCGGTCTCCCGCTCTACCACCACGGACGCAATCCTCACACATCCCAGTTTGAGAGAGGGAGGCCCAGACTGGATGTGGGTGGATGAACGTGTTGACATATGACAGAGAAAGGAACCTAAACGAAATGTGTCGTGACACTAGCTTTTTTCATCTTTTAGTTTCTGTTCTGCTCAGTTTGCTGTTGAATCTTTTTTGTATTTTATGTTATGTTGTTTTTTTAAATGTGTAACGCCTTCCCTCTGATGCTAAATGAATATAGGCCAAACATTTCTGTTTTCAAATATTCCCAAAGTTCCTTCTCTTCCTCCCTGATACAGGCTGCGTGACCAATAACAGCCCTGAGGAGGCATCTCCGTAATTCCCTGTAAATGACAACTAATGAAGATGGTACGTACTCTCATTGCTTTGTGTCTTTGAGGGGGAAGGGTTGTTCGGTTCAGTTAATGCAAACATA
Organism: Aulonocara stuartgranti; assembly: GCF_965226115.1. Taxonomy (NCBI): domain Eukaryota; kingdom Metazoa; phylum Chordata; class Actinopteri; order Cichliformes; family Cichlidae; genus Aulonocara; species Aulonocara stuartgranti. The sequence goes on along the minus strand of NC_138951.1, from coordinate 5,121,859 downwards.
TGCATCAGTTTTGTTTTATTCAGTCGCCTCATGGCTGGGGAAACTGGGGAAAACTAAATGCTCCTTTTCTCATTTTCTTCTCCTCAGCGACGTCAGCGGTCAGAGACGAGCGCTCTCCTTTTTGGCTGTATCAAGCACATGCTCAATTAGCGTCGCATGGTAGGTGAGAGCCATTTCGAAAACATTTCTCATTACACCTTATCGCAGGGGCACAGAGGGGGGCAACATGAAGCAAATTAGAGGGGTGAATGAGAGTTGGAGAACGAAGGAAGAAGGGAGGGCTGGAGACATCAAAGTGTTCCCACTCTATTTAAATTGAGTGATCTTGTGTGAAAGATCCCCACTACATAAAGATTAACCCCATCCTCCCTCCCACACACACACACACGGGGCTAATATCTCACACCCACATACCCTTGGATTTATGTGTCAAGGGTTAATAACTACGGGGATGAGGACACTGGGGGGTATGTGTGGGGCGTTCCTGCAGATGCACGTGTGTGTTCACTTATATGTGGAATCTGCATTTGTATGAATTATTGGAGCAGGGGAGACGGGACAAGAAGCGGGCAGCAGAGGTGGGGATCGCACAGTGAGTGCGAGAGAGGCTCAGTTTCATCTTAGACCAAGAGACTGACGTGCTACAAATCCCACCAGTAGCACCACCAAACAGACCTGCCAGCACTCCTCAGGAAACCACTGACACACACACACACACACACACACACACACACACACACACACACAAACACACGCAGAGGCGGAGAACTGATGTGTTGCTTGTTTTCTTCCAGTTTCATCATGTACGTCAGCTTTTCATTACCCCGTTAAATATAAGTTCCAGGGACGTGTAAAGTGAGTGCAGAGACTCACTGAAGCTCCTCTGGTGTTGCATTTGCAGCACAAATGTTTTAATGTCTGTTTTTCCTTTTGTTTGCCACACGCCTGCACGTGTGTGGGTTTTTTAGTGTTTGTGCATGCATGTGTGTGGATTTGTTCCTCTACCTGTTTGTGCCTGGTGTCTTTTAGTATATAAAAAAATGTGTGTGTGAGAATCCTGTCTTCCCCACGCTGTGTATGTGCGTGTGTGTGTGTCTGCTCAATCCCACCCAGTGGATTAGTGACGTCAGAGGAGCTCACCCTCTCCCTCTGATAAGGGGCGTGCGCCGCTGCCGCCCGCTCCCTGCTCCCCGTGCTCAATTTCAGATAGTGCTAATGGAATCTGTCCCGCGCGATTGTAATGCGAGTGAGACTCATTTTCCACGGAGCTTGGAGCTGTCAGCTTGGCAGGACAGTGAAGAGGAGGGGATGTTGGGAAGGAGGAAGGGAGAACCAAGGAAGTGAGAGGGCTGATGGGAGGATGAGGAAGGAGAGGATGATGAGGAGAGTGTGTGTGTGTGTGTGTGTGTGTGTGTGTGTGTGGCTGACATGTGTTTTGGTAGGCCTCTTCCTTCTTGTCAAAAAGCTGTTGTCTAGCTTCCCCCACGCTACTCATTATGGTGCATGCCTATACACACAAAGACACACATTTCCAGATTAACGTCTTGTGATTTAGGTGTTTTTTGGTTAAATTGCAAGTTGCTAAAATGGGTGTTCACTTAATGCTTTTCTAGCATTATGGAACACCAAAAATGGGATCCCGGGAAAGTGGAGAAATTTTAGAGACATTACTTTGCTGTAAGTATTTCCCATGAAAAGTATTCACAGAGACGTCTTTGGAGAGTATTACACTAGATTATGTACTGCAAACTAACCTGTTTATCCTGGACAAAACTACCCAGTACTTTCATGCAACACTTGAATAACACAAAGTTGATATACTTAGTTTGTTTTGCAGGATGTTTCACAAAATGGAAATACATAATTTATCAAAACACATCGTGTACAAATCCAATATGTCATATGATGACATTTCATGTAACCTTTAAATCTGCAGTTTATCAGGTGTCGCTGAGCAGTCCTTAAATTTAATTATAACCTGTCTTCTTTCTCTCCTGTCTCGTCTGCCTTCCTACAGCTTAAAGAAGCAAGTCTGAAAATGTAAGGAATAGAAAGTACAGATATTTGTTTAAGTAAAAAGTTATCAGAAGAAAAAACTGAAAATTCTACCTAAGTACAGTAACAAAGTATTTATACTTAATTACTTTCCACTTCTGTTGCTTTCCATGTGAACCAGTTACTTGCACGCTAATCTTACTTAGCACTCAAAGTGCTTTTAGACTACAAACAACCCCCATATTCAGCAATTCATACACATGTTAAATAAATTCAGTCACATGTCCATGCAGTGGTTTGTTCTATGCCTTTTAAAGTTATAGCGTATAACATCTCACTACTAGCTGCCAGTCCACTGTTATTACGTGTCCCCATCTATTGACTCTGGAGGAGATTTGTGAAAAGAGTCTGACTTGATAGTGAGGTGGGTTGTTGAGGATATCCTGAATTTTTCTCTCAGTAAGCTTTGCCGTTTTTGCTGCTGTTAGCTTCCGTTAGCCACTCCTAGCCTCGATTAGCTGATGTTAACCAGTATTAGTAAGAGTGTCTTTGAAATGGATCTGACAGTGTTGGACACACACTTAGTGAATAAGCTCTCATATGATGTGAGAATGTAATCTAACTATGTATCAGAGACACTCAAGCCAACATTAGCTAGCATAATGTTGGCTTATAACCCGCTGTTGTAGTTGGTTCTTGCCAGCTGTCTGGAGACAGGACGGTTGCATGTCTAATCTGCAGACAATAAGTAATAAGTAAACTGTACCTCCAAAAGTTGATTCTGTTCATCTGGACGTAGCGTTTTGTGGGAGAAACGTTTTGTCACTCATCCAAGCGACGTCTTCAGTCTCAGCTGACTGCAGGTTTCCCCAAATCTTATAAACACTACATTTGCATAATGACTGAAACGAGCCCACTGAAGGAACAATGGGCTGGGAGGTCAGTTCCTTAATCGTAATTATGCAAATTCTCATGACCACTGATCAACAACCGCTGACCAAAACCCACTGATCAAAGACCACTGATCAATGGCCATGAGTCCCATTCACAGAGAGTTGGGGAATGGCTGCAATCACAGCATTGTAAGATGGCGAAAGATATACCCTTAGGCCCCCTCCTCGATTCAGAGATGGTCTTTCCCTTTTCACGTAAATGGCCTCCTTGACTCTCCCCTCAAACCAGCGTTCCTCCCTGTCCAGGATGTATACATCCTCATCCTTGAAAGAGTGTCCACTGGCCTGTAGGTGTAAATAGACTGCCGAGTCCTGGCCTGACGAGGTAGCTCTTCTGTGTTGTGCCATCCGCTTCGCCAGAGGTTGTTTGGTTTCCCCGATGTATAAATCCTGGCAATCCTCCTGGCACAGCGTACACTATGTTGCTCTGTTTGTGTCGGGGGACCCGATCCTTGGGGTGGACCAATTTTTGGCGCAGCGTGTTTTGGGGTTTAAAAGCCACAGAGACCCGGTGTTTAGAAAAAATGCATCTCAACTGCTCCGATACTCCTGACACATATGGGATCACTAGAGGTTTTCGCTTGGGCAGCGGTTGTCCTTCTCTCCCGGATTGGCTGGAGCTTTCTTTAGGTGCCTTTCCAGCTTTGACAAACGTCCAGCTGGGATAACCACATTTACTCAGGGCCTTCTTGATGTGCTGTTCTTCTGCCTCCCTGGCCGCTGTGTCAGTGGGGATGGTGTTCGCTCTGTGTTGTAGCGTCCTGATGACACCCAGTTTGTGCTCCAGTGGATGATGAGAGTCAAACCTTAAATACTGATCCGTATGTGTAGGTTTATGGCACACGTCAGCTTTTAGATGTCCCCCATACTGATGGAAATCTCACAGTCTAAGAAGGCTAACCTGCCACTTTTCATATCCTCCCTGGTGACGTCCAGATGAACAGAATCAACTTTTGGAGATTTACTTTCCTGGATGATTGAGAATACATCAAGAAGTAAACTGTACCTTCAAACACTATAATGTTCAATGACACACACACTCAAACTCTGCCCTTGTACTCCATATGTTGCCCAAGGACACTTTGACTAGGATAAATGGAATCAAACCTGTGACCTCTCCATTAGTATACAACCCACTCTACCTCTCTTAGGAATGAAAAAGCTTCTGTAGCCAAAGCTCTTGCCCCTTTCATACAGATCAAAATTCACTTCAAAAGAAATTCCACTCATTGCACTGCAGGAAGCAGAAATTTCAGATAAATGCAGCCCAAACTGAAACCTGATCTCTCTGAATGGTTAAACACTGTGAGAGATGAGCGAGAAAATACGTTTGAACTGGCTACTGAGTGTGGGTTGGCTTCATTATACACACTTTGAAAATAAGAAAAAAAATGGCAATGTTTACGAGCAGCATGGTTTTAAAAAATAGTACCTGGGGAAAAAATCTATAGTAAGATTTTTTTTTAAATTATTTGTTCATTTATTTATTTATAAAAAAGAAAAAAAATGACACAGAATTATTCATTATTAGTTTTATTCTTGACCACAAATTTCCCAGCTGTCATGGTCCCTGTGCCTCTCTGGCTTGCTCATGTTGGCCACAAGTTTGTTCTGTTTTTTCTCCTGCTTGCCTGGGTGGAGCTCATTGTGGGCTCTCACCCTTGGCCCACGCGCCAGCAGTGATTACAACACCTGTTGCTGATCAGGCAGCGTCCCTCTGGCCTATTTAACGCTGCGGCACAGAGTAGTCGGCGCTGGAACGTTGAACCTCCCGTGTTCGTGCTCTCAGCTCTCTTTCTGAAAGAAACTCTCTCGGTGCTGTGTGGTGTTTTGATCTAATCGGTCTCTCTGGAACTTGTGGCGGACCCAGACCTGTGATCCCCGTGTGTGTGTGTGTTAACATAAGTGGAAATTTGAGCGAGAGTGGCCTTGGAGAAGCGAGCGAGCGTGAGGAGTTTGGGCTGAGTGGAGAGCGAGTGTGGATTCCCTCCCCTGGAGCCCTGAACCCCTGCCTCATTCACTGAATATACACATCACTGTGGTTTTCCTTCTGTGTTAAAAAATTGTCAACCTTTTGCTTACCAGCACGCAGTCTGCACTTGGATCCATCTGTTAGCCGTGACACCAGCAGTGGATATTTTGATTGATACCACAGATGTCCAAGAATTATCGAAATCTCGATGTGCTTCAAACAACAGCCTGCAGATGGCAGCGTTTGCCTGATGAACTGTCCAGTGCACACTGACCAGTTCTCATCTCTGGCTGCAATTCGGGTGATGCTTCTCACTTTTCTGCCTCACCATATCATTTACTAAAACATCTCTCTCATGTTCATTTTGGCTTCCAGTTTCAAAATATTTGTTTTCTGATGTTCGGATGTGCTGCTCTCTTCCCTCGTCTCTGCTCTGTCGGAGTTACATTACTCACTTTTCTGATGAAGTGCGCCAACTGAAGCGAGGCCTGAAATTAAGGCAAAGAAATTAATTAGATTAAGTTAGAGTTCATTCGGTCCAGGCCATGCACGTCATGCTGTGATGCTCACTCTCAGTGTTGGTATGTTCAGTGAAGGGGAGGGAAGGAAAGGAAATACCAATTTGACAGCATTTCAGGGATTACAGCGGTGGAGGGCATCTTTAATCTGGGACAGACTGTAGCATTTGTCTGCACTTAAAACTGCCATCAGTCCAGTCTTCATCTATTGGCCTGTCACCCAGTCCCATGCAGTTTAAAAACACACTCTCACACACACACTGCTGGAGCTGATTAGACTCTGTAAAATAAATAAGCAGCAACCTAAATCTCACAGCCAGAGCTTTACACAGCGAGGGCCCCCATTACTGAAACTCTGGCCTAAGAGTTTAGTGCCAGCAGACTCTCCTTCTCCAGTGATGGAAGACCGTTTCAGTTCTATGAAATGTCCAGTGCATATTTAGATTATTTTGAGCCAAACACTTTTCAGACCTTTGCAGTTTTTCCTCATGCGACTGCAAAGCTAAAAATGTCTAATGGACTCCAGTAGAGAGTCGCACAAAGAGCACAACAGGACATATATGCTTCTGCACATACACAAGCATTGTTGCACGCATGCAAAAGAGCATATGCTTAATCACCACTAGCGTTTCCCAGGAAATAAAAAAAAAAAGAAGAAGCCTTGGCGGATTAAATCCTTTTCGAGCCGAACATTAGAGAAGTGCAAAGTTCAGCTCTCAGAGAAAAAAGGCAAATCATTATCTGCCAGAGCGAGAGAGGGAGAATCAGAGGTTGAAGGCGGCAAACTGTGATACTGAGGAAGAAAGGCGTCACGTTGAGAGGAAGACAGACTGATAAAAGAACGGAGCCATCGGCAGAGGAAGAGAGAAAGGGCCCCACAAATTGGCAAAGGGAAGTCAGGGTCTCTCTCTGCTTTGCATTTCATTTACATGGCTGGCCGTATCGACCAATCGGATTGGGAGAAGAGCCCGAGGCTTAGGAAGGCGAATAAAGACTCCAAATGCCTTCACTGCTCTCATCCCTCTCTCTCATAATACCCTGTCTGCCCTTCTTTTCTCTCGCTCCCTCTCTTTTCTCTCCTCACTGTCATAATACCCTTTCTCTCCCTATTCTCTTCTCTCTGGCTGGTACTATAAGTAGACCCTGCCTGATGTGATAGTGGGGTGAGGATGGAGAGGAGAGGTGAGGAGGAGAAAGGGAGGGCTGGAGAAATTACTTTTTCTGCCACCCACTGAAAGTAAAAAGCAATACTGTGTAAGTGTGTTCTTGCCTTTACGGATGTATTTGCAGGGACACGTGCACACGTGGAGCGTTTTTGTTCTTCCAAATACAAACCACACTCAAGCCGGAGATTACGTTTTGGTTTTTTTTTGTTGTTGTTCTTTTTGATTGTTGGGGTTTTGTGTGTGTGTGTGTGTGTGTGTGTGTGTGTGTGTGTGTGTGTGTGTGTGTGTGTGTGTGTGTGTGTGTGTGTGTGTGTGTGTGTGGTTGTCCTGTGGAACTCGCAAGCACAATGTAATGCCAGCAGAGCATGCAAGGGCACGCTCTCAGTACATGTTAATTGATTAATACGTGCTCTATAATTATTGGGAATAATATGGTGTAATTGCACGCTAAACATCAATGATAATTAGTGTAATACTGATAAGCAGACATGCGACTTTTTTGATGTGCATTTGATGTTTCATACATGCACAGACACACACACACATACACAAGCACATTATAATGATATACGTCTCATTTAACTCATTTCAATAATGGCATGTAGACAGCCACATTAGAGAAATGCACAAATGGCCCAGGACTCATGCAACCATGTAACACACACACACACACACACGCACACACATAATCCTTGAGGGTACAATTTTATGATGGATTATGACTTGAATAGTATACCACCCATCTGTGCACGACCGAGCCTCCATCCCTTAGTCAAATGAAGAATTTGGGGAAAGAGTTGGAGGATGAGACGGGAACTTTTTCACCTCTTATGCAGATAACAACTATATCCACCACTTTATTGCAGCAAATTCAGATGCTCACTTTATGAAGTGGTGAAACAGCATTGTGATGTATTTGGGCAGAAGCTGCGATTCCTCACTGTAAATATCCACAAGTAACCAGTCAGAATCATTGTAGCAGAAGTAAAGGAATATTCACAATTGTCTGCTTATTGTATACAATTTAACCAAATAGTCAGCACATGAAGACATGATTGTAATAGAACTGATCAAATTAAAAATGTAGCTCAATGTAGAAAAAAGTCTTCTTGTAATTTCCAGATCAATTGCATGAACGATGTTATGAAAGAAACACGTGAACATCCTCACCTTTTCACTACGCCCTCTTTCATGTTTCCAAAACGACCCTGTGAGCTGGATTGGAGTCTTTGCTTGGCTTATTATGGTCCCCGCACTTTATGTTTGATACCCCTGATTAATTGAGTTTGTATCCGGGAATGGTAAATGAGGAAAGATATTACCTGGCTCAATAAGGCTAGAAAAAAACAAAAGAAAACTAGGAGCGGCCTTATGTCTCCTGTCTTTAATCTGCTGGAACACCTTACCAGTTTTCTAAAGAGGAAGTCAGAGAAACAAAAATCTGTAATGCAAACGATCATCTGAGAAGAATGGGACAACCTGTTTGCAAATACTGGTATGCTTGCAAGCACGGTCAAGCAAAATTATAAGTAGAAAAATACATTATTATAATGGAATCTAACCAGTGAAGGGGAACCAACTTTTATTGCAGTTGGTTCTTAAAAATGGAGCTTTTATGATAGTTTTAATTAGTCAGACATCGTTAATTTTCACATTAATTGGCTCCATTCTTTGTGGGCTTTGGCTGAAATAAATGAAATTCCAGAGAATGACAGCATTTTATAACATTTAGGTAAAAATAGATCAGGTTACACCCCTAGTGAATATTGCTGTTCATAGTGTCGGTCCTCGGGAAATCACCAGAATAGGTCTCGTGAGTTTGGGGGATTTTTTTCTCGGAAAAATATGAACTTGAATTGAATTTCAGCATAGCTATGGCCTTTTTTTTTAACCATTTTTTTTTTTTAATTTTATAGAACAATCTGCAGTGTCATCAAAGTGCATTTTCCCATTCTTGAAAATAACGTAGACGCATACTAGAGCTACTAGTCACTGTCAAACATCAGCAGGACCCCACATTAACACATGTGTTTTGCCTATCTTCTTACCATTTCCAAAGAAAAACAGTAGTGAATCAGTTATGCCAACAAGACCCCTTCAAAAAAATATTGCATATCTTGAAAATATTAATTGTTTCATAATGTGGTTGAAAATTAGTTAAATTTCATTGGTTGTATGTTCGTTACACATAAAATGAAATTTTGCTTTATTTTTGATGATAATAGGTGAAAATCATAAATCCAGTATCTCTTATTATTAGGATATTTCTTTAGAACAATTTTTAAAAGGATTTACATTACAGAAACATTTCACTTCTCAAAGTATGGCCATTTATGTGCTCAGTATTTGGCTGGTGATCCTTTAGAATGAATTACTGCATCAGTGCAGTGTGGCATGAAGCCAGTCAGGTTGTGGCTCTGCTGAGGTGTTACTGAAGCCCTGGATGCTGCGATAAAGGCGTTAGGGTTGCTGTATTTTGGGGTTGGGTGTTTCTCATCCTCCTCTTAACAATAACATAAAAGAATGGTGGGCCAACCACTATCAACGCAAGCAGATAACATAGCATCACAAATCATCACAGACTGCAGAAATGTCACACTTCACACCCTCCAGACTCCAGGATGTTGATTTCTGAAAGAAATAAACAAATTTACTTAAATCTAAAAAACCTCGGACCACTGAGCAACAGCTCACTTCTTTTTCTCATTAGCCTAAGTAAGACACTTCGGTTCAGGAGTGGCTTCACATTAGGACTGTGATAGTTAGTAACCCCTTTCCTGTGCATGGTGGCACAATGCACTCGGTTGTCAGTGCATTAAATGCACTCGGTCCACTCCTTGAATCTAGTTTTCTACTTAAGGCTGCGGCCCTTCCTGCTGTTTGCGCATGATGTTCTGTGCCTTAGCCTCCTTGTGAAGGTTGACGATGATCGTCATTTGGACAACAGTCAAGCCAGCAGTCTTCTCCCAGGAGTGTGGTTTCTTGTGCTGAAGTAGACTAAACCATATTTATGCTGTATGAACAGCAGTCTGCTTTCAAACCGCTGTTTGAAGTTTGAAGTAAAATGCTTCATCACTGCCACCTCCCTAATCTGTAGTAAAACCTCGAGTCATAATCATTCATCATCTACATCATCTTCTTTCTTCTTCTCTTTCTCTCTGTCACGGACACACACACACACTTCCCCTTCATTGCCGTTAATCATTAATAACAATACCTTATTTGTCGGGGAGAAATGTTTACAATGAGATCCCCTCCTCCGGCACCCCAGTATGTCAGTGTGCCACCAATTACTGAGCACAAACTGAATGAGGTCATAACAGGATGGGGTCATTAGCAAAACAAACCAGCCACCCCCATGGGGGAAACAAGAGGCAAGGCAGAGAGGGAAGACAGTGGAAGAGCACCCCCCCCTTCAATCCCACCGTGATTGAATTTGCACACAAGCACGAGCCCAGTGGCGCTTTAATAGCCCGCCTCTTCTTTTTTACCGCCATAAAAAAAAGAGCGACAAGGTCAATTTTGTTAAATGTCCTTGAGCGCTCGGGGTACCGATAATTTTTGCGCAGTTCATCTTTTTGGCTGCATGTCAGGATCTTGGCATCCATTTACATCACCTTCCAGTAATTTGTGTGATAGGTTTAGTCCACACATGTCATTAAAATATACTTAAATGCCACTAAAGCAGTGAATTACATCATGCATACAAAAGCAAGTGATGGCAGTTGAATTTACATGCAAGCAACTGATGGCCACTTCTGGGCTTCTGGCTGATTTTTGCAGTTTGGTTTCTCTTTATTACGTCACTAGTGACAGTTTTTCATTCATGTGCATGTTTTTCTAAATCATAACGCTGAAAGTACCTTAACACCAACCACCTTTAATAAGCCATCATAATATGTCTGTCATGATGCAATAAAGCTCAAACTTTTTTGAGATTCTGTCTTCGTTACTGGGCAAGTTGTTGGTTATTTTATGTTGCACTTGCATGGTATTGCAGGACTCAGATTTGACAGAACGTTTAAATTTGATACAGCAGAGGTTTAGCTATTCTAAGGTTGCTGACAAAACTTTAGAGAGACCCGAGACACACTGCCAACAGATTCCTTTGGTCTCGTTAAGCACTGAAGATGTGAAAGAGCTGGTAGTGAACGCATCAGGCTACAACTAAAAAGGCATTGTTCATATGGGAAAAGGCCTTCTGAGTAAACTTTCAGTGGCTTTTTTGATGTATGCGGTCCTCAGACAACACGGATAAACTGCTTATGGTGCTTATGTGTTGTTATTCACAGTGATGTTGTGTTTGGGCACTTTTCTTGGCTGGGATTGTCTGATGGTTTCTCCTTGTTGACCCTGCAAAGAAAAGCAGGACAGTCGATATACTGTGGGTCATAACAGATGTGGTAAAACATTGTTAAAAGCCACCAAAGTTCAGCAGTTGGCGCCATAAGCCTCCAACAGACACATAGAATAAATGAATCAGTAGGCATCAGTCAACGTATTCATGCTGTAAATGTTATCTTCCATATCACGTTCAGCATTACCATACCACAAACGATGAAAATATTGAAGTTGCTGAAAGCAATTAGCAGTGATACTGTCTGGTGTGTGTGTGTGTGTGTGTCCTTTGTTAGCTGGAGGCATATTTGTGTTTGCGTATCTCCATTGTGACGCATGTAATCCGAATGCTCTCAAATCCAGAGCAGGTGGCCAGGCGTTTGGCGGCCGTGGGGGCACGCAGGGGGCACGCTCCTCCTGCTCTCTCTCACACACACAAACACACACACGAACGATCCACAAACGTAACACATATACAGTCGCTCTGTACTGTGTGCTTTTTATATCACCTCAGGGTAGAGGAAACCTATAGAAACACACCTGCATCGGTCACCTTATACCTAGTGGCCACAAATACATCCACACACACACACACACCCCATTGGATGTTTTTTAAGGGGTGAGAGACCTCTGTGGGAAAGCACGTGCCAGCATTTCCTGTCGAGCCCTCCCTGGCCACCTCCTGCTTGTGTAGGGAGAACAGACACGCTCATCTCCAGGAGCTCTCTTGACGCCCTGAACAGGTGAGCCGAGTCAGGGCGGGGCAGGGAGTGAGGCATCTGTCAGCAAACTGTGCATCCTTCCTCCTTTACTGTCATAGTGTGCCACTTTGTTGAGATGACTTTTACTGATATCAGCAGGACCTTTTTTTTATTTATTTGTCAAATGAAGTTTGTCTTAAACGGTTTGTTTAAATAAGTTGGTTCATTCATCACCTCATGTTTAACTGTTGTATTTTTAACTGGTAACATGAAATCTCTTTGAGGTGTATTTCAGTCACAAGTTTACTTTAAACTAATTTATTCGAGTTAACTGATATAATCAAAATGATGTGCATTCATAAATGGAATACTGCAAAGGACTGGTAAACATATCATGGTATACCAGTATATGACAGCCTCCCCACAACCCCAAATTGGGAATGCAGTTAGGAAGATGGATGGATGGATGGATGGATGGATGGATGGATGCCAGTTTCCATCGAACTTTTTGCGTATGCACTCACCTGGCCTCCTCTTCACTGGCATTTCCGTGTGCTCTACAGTAACTTCCTTGACGGAGCTTCATTCATTCATCTGTTTGCATCAAACGCTTTTAGCTGCAGCTCATGGATGTAAATTTGTCCATTAAATGCATATAATCTGTCATTAAAACATCTCTTTTTTCCTCTTATAAGGAGATTTATGTTTTTTTCCAGCTAATGGTCTGTGTCCATGAGCGCAGAAGTGCTTTGTTGGCTGGATGTCCACGGTGGACATAATCCATGGTGGTGTGTGCTAAAGCCACATGGATGCTTTGAAAACAAACAAACAAAAAAAAGAAAGAAAGAACGAAATATTAGCTCGGCATTACTTTAATGTATAGCACTAAATCTCTAATGGCAATTCATTCCTTTACATATGCTGGATTTTCTTTAAACCTGTAATCAGCTTTGTGTTTTATGTGTGTTTTTATGGTGCTGTGTTTCATGGAATGACATGTCGCAGCGTTATGAATGTTTCTGGCTCACATGTGTAACACTGGCCATATGGTGGAGACTCCCAGCTCAGGCCAAATGCCAACACTACATATTTTGCTAACATTTTTTTGCATTTTGTATCAGACTCAGGTCTCGAAAATCAGTTAATTCTGCATAAATTGAGTTATCATAGGGTCAGATTGATGTACAGATGTATCTGATAGATTTCTGTTTTTTATTTATTTATTTTACAGGATTCCTTTAAAATGAGTTTCTTACTCTGGATGGTTTGAAAAGATGAAAAAAATCATCAAAAAAAAAAGCCTGTTTGCATGCAGAAATACATAGATTTCAGTATGACAGTGGACAACACCGCTGCTCACAAAGCAGTGAAAATAAATGCTTGTTTGTAAAAGTAATTCAAGGAGACGGCGTCAAATTAGAAACCTGCACAGAGAGGGCCCCGATTAAAATACCAAAACAGCATCAACAGAAGGTGAAAGCAGCTATTAATATTAGAACGACACTCAGGAGGTCCGGTAGGCGTGCATTTTATCCAGCAAATTTTGTCATAAACTGGAAAAAAGCCAAATAAGCATACTGATTATGAGGGAGGGCACTTATGCGTAGGTGGGCAGCAGTGTGTTATTGGCAGCATCTGCTCGTGTCCCTGTTAACTGTGAGGAACATGAATGGCATCTTCAGAAAACGTATAGAAAAATGTGTTAAGTAAACTAAAATAGGGCAAAAACAAGGATGTTACACCAATGTGAAATCCACTGAATGTATTTAAATAAAGTTGCTTGATGTGAAGTTGCTGACGAATTCCATTTAAGGCTGCTTTGTGCTTCTACTTCAGCCTTTTTTAAGGGGGAGCTGTCAAACCGTATTATATTTATTTAACAGCTATGGTTACAAGTTACTTTTAAGATTAAGATTTTAAACTAAAAAAAATACAGTGAGTGCATTAAACACCTTTTTGGCTTTCAGCTGACAACCATTGTCAAACTTATGATACCTTTAAGAGCAGCCTTTCTCCTTTTTCTTCTTCTGTGGTTTTATAGGCAGCTTAAAGAGTTAAAAACTGTCCAGTTTTATTTTTCTCTGACCCTTAAATCGCTTCTTGGATTTATTCTAGATTAAATCTAAACTGTATATATATAGTGTGCTGTAACCTATCTCTACTTTAGCCCTCTATAGTGTTAAACAGCAGTATTAACTGTCTAATCATGGTAAATTAACAATCATAGAGGTCACATTCTGCAGAACAAGCTCACATTTTGCTCAAAACACTTATAATGTTCTTTAACGCTCTTCTGGTAAAGTCTTTTTATTGTTGTGGCAGTATGATGGCTGAAGTGCAGAGTCAAAGCACCACTGCTGAGCTTTTTTCTAGCAGGAACAACAGCGGCATTTACAGTTAAAGCAGCTCATGAGACAGTAGCAGCGAGCATTTACACCAGAATGACACGAGGTGCAAATGAAAGCAAATTTAAAACGAGGTCTGCTTTAAAGTGAGCTCCTAGTTGAGTGTTCTGCCACGCTTTAAGTCCCATTAAAGCAACACATGGCGACATTTAGCGTGTGTGCATCCGATAGAATTTAGTCTAATCTTATCAAATTGTGTAATCCATGAGATGAAATCACTCTAAACGTTACATGGATTAACGTGGATAGAAAAGGTCATGAAGTGTTAACACTCTTTTAGTACTTTTTGAACCATTTAGCATATTTCTCAACCGCCAGTCTGACGACAGCACAGAGACACTATTGTTTCATTCATTTAAATGAGATTCCATGAGTGCTGTTGTTGCGGATGAATTATGTATGTGTTGCTGTGCTGATATGTGATAGACATTGCCTCCCTGGGAATGTAGGACACATACTTATGCATAACAATAGTTTTCGGTTATGTTCTCACCGACTGGCCATTCATCTCGAAAAATATTCTTTTCTTTTTACGAGAAAGTCTGTTCAGTTCATCGTGTGCTTACATTATTTGTCGTAGAAGGAAGCAGGTCCATATCTCAAAACAGACGGTTACTGTATTCAAATGTAGAGGAGGGTCGCCCCAATATCTTTACTGGCTACTTTATTGTTGTATGTCATACGTCTGCCAGGAACACCCTGCAGCTGCACTGGAGGTTTAAAATCAATCAGACAGGCCACTTTTGATAAACTGAACATCGTTTTTTAATATTTAGTGTTATAATATTTCTCTTTACAGTCTGCAAGGGGCATTTAGGTCTGTTACCAAGAGGGGTCAATCAAAATAGCACATCTTTTTTATGCATGTGCTAATGAACTGATACAGACTCTGTCATGACCAGATGGATACATAGATAGACCACCTTTATATCATCATCATCATCATCATCATCATCATCATCGGTGTCTTCTTTCTTTTTTTTACAGTGTGTGTAATTACACTGTTATAATAAAATAATATCCACTCTGCTCTTTACTTAACCTAAAGTAAACTGATATAGTACCAAATAGGCTACGTTATTGGTCAATTAAAAAAATAAATAAAAGTCTGTAATGACGTCAGTGTCTCAGAAAGCTAATGAAATTGGAACTTTTTTCCTCTCATGTGAAATTTATGTGATATCCTGTTAAATAAGCCCGTATTCCTAAAAGTGTGTTGTGGCACTTCAGGCTACTTTTGTGTCCTTCTCTCGTTACGTTTTGTCACCATCAACAGGAGTTAATTGTTGTTTGTGTGCCCGCTCCGTCGCCGCTGTGAAGTAGGATCGAGACGCACGTCCACTCGGATCTTCTCTTCGCCGGCGGGGAAACCCGGAAATCCCTGGCCGAGAGGAAGTGGTGCCGCTTGGGGAAAGCCCTGCCTCGGGGCGAGGGTCGACAAAATGTGCGGGCTTCTCAGCCAAGAAGAGGCTCTTTTTATTATTATTATTCTTGAACATCCTCAAATGCGATGAGAGGATTAATGAAGCGCGTCTGCCTGGCCCATACGTCCTCTTTAGTGCCGTTTGTGCGTAATTAAAACCGAATGGATACTCTGCCCCCCCTCCCGGTTGCCCCCCTCGCTGCAGGAAGACCGACTTACTGCTTTTTTGCTAACATTTATTATAAAACCTGTTGGAGTTTTGACACTGTTGTGACCGATAAAAATAAAAATCCAGACTGCAATTTATTAGGAACAGGTTTTTGCACTGATTTGTATTGTTT
Organism: Aulonocara stuartgranti; assembly: GCF_965226115.1. Taxonomy (NCBI): domain Eukaryota; kingdom Metazoa; phylum Chordata; class Actinopteri; order Cichliformes; family Cichlidae; genus Aulonocara; species Aulonocara stuartgranti. The sequence goes on along the minus strand of NC_138951.1, from coordinate 5,106,047 downwards.
GTTTGTTTTTATCCGAGAACTGATCAGGAGCTCAACTCTTTATAGATACGTGGATTGAATTATATTGAGACCTCAGTTTCGGGTTTTTTCTCCATCAATTATAGTCAACATTTCTCATATTATGATTTGTCCCTATTCATATAAATAATTTTATTCTTCCTCAACTCATCATTTCCCAGCTGTTCTACATTTTTAATAATATCTATTATTTATCTTACGAATGTCGTCTGCATTTAGGTTTTAGAGCCTGTGCTAATTTCAAGCCTTTTCTCTTTACAAACGATCTGATTAAAACACAGAAGCTTTAAAGTGTTACAGGTATTTAAAATAAATAGATAAGAGCGCTCAAAAGGCTGCAGTCACATTTGTTCCTCTGCGGAAGCATAATTGCGCATCAATTAGTGCTAATTGGGGGTCAACTGAATAATACAAAACCCTTCAGTGGCAGCAAAAAGCCACAGATTTCAATGAACGTTCTGACATCTCATGTCACATCCTAATTAGAGGAGTGACATCAGCCTTCCTATGATTTAATCCACGCACGGGCTCTCTCTTCCTTAAACCCCAAAGCGGCTGGCCATAGGTTTAAGACCACTATACACAAACCCATATGTCAGCAACTGCACATGATGCTGGCTGTGATAACACCGTACTGAGAGTGAATACTTCATCAGGGACCAAGGAAAGCATAAAAGCGTTTGTGGGTAAATATGATTTTCGAAATGAGTCATGTGTGCTCTCTAAATAGTCTTTAAAGAAAAGCCTCCAGAGTTTGGGCCTACAACATATTCAATTAGAGAAAACTACTTTTCCCCTTTTTCTTCATTTCTAAGGAAGGGGAGCGTTTTATTGTGTTATTTGTTTTTGCACTGGCGTTTCAGCGGATGATCACACACACACCCTCCGAACCAAACTGATGTTTAACGGAACATTTTGCGCACAACCTGTCTTTAAGCTCGTGTTTGCCCCTGGACTCTTGAGCAAGCACAGCCGTGTCACATTTCTCCGTGTGAACGGGCCAGTGGCGCGCGTGAATGAAAATGTTGGGATTACCCGCTTTCACGAGACGGGATTAACATAGCTCTGTCATAATTCAAATTCCTCCTTGCCCGGGTAGTTGTGACAGACACGGTGAACTGTGTAGGCAGCTGTGATCAGCAGTAAGAAACCACAATTCAGATAATTAACCGCAAACGATGGCATTCATGTCTGAACTGAATAAACGGAGGCGATAGAATACTGTGTTTTTCCCCCGATGAAACACGTGATAAAAGAAGAAAGAAACACAAGAAATGGATCAGATGGATGCACAAGTGCAGCCGAGGTGGATCAGTTGAAGTTGTTTTTATTGGGATTTTAGTGTGTTCGTTTGTTGCCCCCCACCCCACCCCCCGCCCTTTACAGCTCGAGTGAAATTCCTCACTGCTTGCTTCATTCATCGTGCACTCCCTATTTTAACTAATATCTCCTTATAATAATTTATCAACAACACCCGAGACATTAAAAAAACTATCAAATTCACAGCTGGCTCGTGGCACACGGGTTTTGCGCAAAGCGCAATTGCATACAGGTTGTACAAAAAAAATAGACACAAGGGCAAAATAAACACATCAGGGATTTTATGCTCACACGCACATGGACTGATTGTCTCGTAACTTCCACATATTTTCTCATAAATTAAATAGTGCATCCAGGTTTATGTTCAGAGCTGCTCTCACTCACTCACAGCGCAAGCACACGTTCTCCTGCGCAGCGTTTTCATCAAAGGGGCTCTTCAGCGATCCAGCAAAATTAATAATAAAAACAAAACAAAAAAAAGACAAGAAGGGAGTCTTTAAGTAGCTAAGGAGAAAACATGACCATGTCCCTCAAACTCAACCAAGTTAGGATTCGGATCTTTCGATCTCTTGATCCTTTTCCTCACTTTTGGTTAACAAATTTGTTCCGTTCCCTTGATCAAAGTTAAGAAGTCAGTGTATTTTTAATAAGTTAGCCCAACACGCGAGACAGCCGCCCGCCAGTCCTCGTCTATGCTTTGCCCCGAGGTAGAAGTTAGGGCCTGTGGTCGTGGTGGTGTGTGAGGGGGGGAAACGCCACACTTGCCTCTCCAAACCTTGGGCTTTAATTTGCCTGTACAGTCTGCAGTTAACGACAGCTGTCCATTTATTTCGTACCCCTCACAACACTTGGAATTTCCACGCTGATTGGTCTTTGTAATCCAGACAGTCCGCGTTGAAATTGAGCTTCCACGAGGAGGCTGTTTGGTCCTTGTAGTCCAGGCAGTCTGCAGAGCCACTGAACCCGAGCCCCGCTGGTCCATACGCCGAGGAGGAGAGGGACGACGCCGGGCTCAGGTGGCTAGACACCCCGTTGCTGCTCATGGGGCTCATGGCAGAGCCTGCGGCGGAGAGCTGGTGGTGCATGGGCGAAAGGTAGGAGCTGCAGTCCATCCCCGTGAAGTAGGACGAGGAGCCCGTGTAACCCTGGTTGTAGCCCGTCGCCTGGGTGTAAGTCATGGGGTACGAGCGCTGCATGCAGGAGGAGGAGGAGGTAGACAGTGGGTCTGAGAGCGGGGAGATGGAAGCAGGGCTCCAGATGGACACGGGAGCAGCACTGCTGCTCACAGCCGGGACTGATGTGCTCGAAGGCGGCGTGAACTGGCCGCTGGCTCCGCTCTCTGAGCTGGCCTCTCGGACTGGCGAGCCTTTCTTTTTCACCGGCCTGCTGACAGCCTTGTTCTGCACGCCAGTCTGGGTTTGCTGGGCCTGCTGGCGATGTTTGGCCCGTCGGTTTTTAAACCACACCTGAGAGAGAATTACTGGGATTATTATAGGTATCATTTTCTTTTAAATGCAATAATGAAAAATAATGTTAAAATAAATAAAGAATTCACACATTAAAATATTGAACACGTAACCGCAGTGGGGTAAATACAAAAATTAGCTGTTTTTCTCATCATCTCACTTCCCTGTAGGAGTAGTATGGGCCATAATTAAATAGAAATGCGAGGAAAAAAATATAGCCTATTTTAGAATTACAAGTGAGCACATTCCCAATGGGAATAAATGAGGAAGTAACAATACAGTCTCAGAGGTGTTGTTGTCAACCTCTCCTGTGAATGGGGAGCCTCTCTCACCTCTCACTGACACAATTACCAAATATCGACCTCCTTCGGCAGGCTCGCGCTATCAGTTATGCTCACGACTTACTTGCACTCTGGATTCAGGCAGGTTGATCTTTAAGGCCACCTCCTCTCTCATGAAGATGTCCGGGTACCGAGTCTTGGCGAACAGATTCTCCAGCACGTCGAGCTGGGCCCGAGTGAAGGTCGTCCTCTCCCTTCTCTGTTTGCGGGGGGTTGCTGATAAGAAATGGGGAGAAAAACAGCGATTATTGGCACATCCTGACTTTTAGCACGATTTGAATCCAGCAACTTCTCACCTAGAAATGTTGCCTGTTCCGTATCCTCACCTGAGCATTAAATACAACTATCAGCGTTTTCAGCTGAGATAACTCAGCATTCCGTTAAATGTTTTAAACCTGCTGGACACCTTAAGAGACAGTTTTTTTTTTCTATCGTGAAGTGGTTGCGGGCTTACAGGGTATATTACCTTGGTATCCCACGGAAGGATGCAGCAGGTCCACTCCTGAGGTAGATAAGCTCAGTCCGTTCATCGTGTAGGGCGGTTGCTTCAAATAGGACATCATGCTGAGTGTCGGTCAAAGGAGCACCAATGGAAAGAAATAAGAAAAATATCTCAGAAGAGAGGGTTGTTTTTATTTTTTAAAAATCCGGTCGCGTCTCTGTTTACTGAGTCAAGTCGTCCAGGCGAATCTGAAGTGAGACATAACCATTTTTCGCCCTCTTTCTTTCTTTTTAAAGTGAGTTCTTGAAATCAGTCCGCTAATTTTTACGCGCTCCGTGCGCAGAGCTCCGGGTTTAAAGAAGTGGGCGTCCTCTTAAACTGGCAGTGCTCTTAAAGCCAAGTGGAGACCCCCAGCTGTCCGTACCAGACTGAAGATGCTCTGTCTGGCTGACAGGCGTTTACGCCATCAACCCCCCCCCATACACAGTGCCTCCCCTCTCCTCACACACACACACACTGCTACTATAGCCCCGCCCCACACACCTCCCTCCAACTCCCCACCCCTGAAACACACTCCGCTCCTCCTCTACTAGTACCCACCGAAAACAAAACATTGTCGTTAAAATGCGCGCACACACTGGGCCCCAACCGGGCTCACAATTAGCATAGACCCACAGGTTGGGCGAAGCTAAATAGACAGCTGATTGGGGGACATTTGCAGAGACAAAGCCCAGTGTTGACCGATAAGTAATGCTGATAACAAAAGCCTTCAGGGAACAAACAAAAGAAGCCAGCGCTGCAAACTGAGCAGCTCATTCAAACACAACCGAGCACCTTTACTTCTTTATACCGGCCCTTTGTTTGTTTCCATTAAAAACCTCCCTGAGCATTCAAATGTAACGACATTAAAATACGAAGAACAGATAATTTGAAACACGGAGACATTTACCCCAAAGTGAAGGTTGAAACTCCTCCTTGAAGTATGGACACGCACACACACACACCCTCTTTCCTTAATGAATTAGATTTGGAAAGGTGAGACTATCGAAACGTGTTGATTAGAGAGGAGGACTTAATCTAAACAAACAAAGAGATAGCCTTCTCTGTTGATGGTCAATCATTTTAGAGGAGGTCAATTTTACGAGCAAAACAACAACAACAACAACAACCCCCCCCCCCCCCCCAAAAAAAAAATAGCATTTTAATTTCAACCTCACGTGGAAGCTATTTTTTAAAAAAAATTTAGGCATTCAAAAACAAACTCTTAAATTGCACAAATAAATACAAACATAAAAATACATTAAATTAAAAATCGAATAAAGAAAAAAAAGAAAAAACATTTTGCATTATGTGACAGTTTTACTTCGAGGGTCCTGTTAAAGACATACTTACTCTTTGATCAGATGATAAGCACACCTTAATATTTTATTAATTGCTAATATATTGGGCTAACTTCCGCAGACATCTGCAGCCGGTCCGAGGCCTCTCGTTTCCACTTACACCTACCTGTAGAATAAGTTTTACAAGTTTTACAAGGACTCGGGGCGCTCCGAGCCGGACCCCTCGTTTTTATACAGCCAACATAACGGCCACTCCTGTGCTCAATCTGTCGCTTTATTTCAACCCCGTTCAATAATAAATACCCTGCCTGGATATTTAATTATTATTGGCTGGTATATTTTTTTCCTCCCCTTTTTCTTCCTTCTGTAAGAAATTAACGAGATAATCCGGACGGCACGCGCTGGCCTGATTACAGGACGCCAGCCACGACTCCGCATTCAGGCTTCCTTAATTTTCTGCGTCACGAAAATAAAACAAAGACTGGCATTGTATTTATCAGACCAGCTGACTGCCAGACACCCCCCCCCCCCCCCCCATTACCCCCAAGCCCCATCACAACCAGCCGCACAACTCACTTTCCCAAACTGACAAACGCTCATGTGGGCCTCTGTTATTATTATTATTATTATTATTATTATTATTGTTATTAAACAAAGTTTTTTAATGCACTGCTATCACATTTAAAAAAACAAATCAGGCAGGTTGTAATTAAAGCTGTATTATATTATTATTATTATTGTTGTTGTTGTTGTTGTTGTTGTTATTATTATAAATAATCTGAGGGGCTTTCCCCCTGAATAAGATACAAAAAACGAACTGATTTCGATGTGTTTAAGCTTAATTCTATCCAAGGCTTCTACTGAAACGTCCACAAGTTGCGGACTGCTCCACAGTCCCGCTATTCCTCGGCTCACTGCGTCTTTGCTTCAGGCGTGCAGCCCGGCAGAGGCAAGACAGGGAAAAAAGTTTCCCCCTGAGCACGCCTCCTCAATTATCTCCCTGTAGGCTAGCTTCATGGCAAGCAGCTCCCAGTGGCTTTCATTGTCAATTAAAAAATAATAATAATAATAATAATTTAAAAAAAATAGAGTCAATCTAAATTAACGGCGGAAGTTAAATGGGCCACTTACTTCAGTTGTTAGGCGCTCGGTTTTTGGTCATGGGCCTGTGAAGGATTTATGTGCCTGCGGTAAACCTTTGGATGTGGATAATACCGAGAGATGCTCGGTATTTATGCTGAAAGAACGTGTGTGAGAGGAGAGAGAGAGGAAGGAAGGAAGGAAGGAAGGAAGAGATGGAGGGGGCGAAGAATTTTAGCAGCCAATGGAAATGAGACAAAATATGATGGGCAGGGGGGTATCAAAAGATGCAGTTGGAGAAAAGTGGCCTATTGCTGGCTCCGAAGCATCGCTGATGCCCAGCAAAGGGAATTAAAAAATAATGTAATTACATATACGTTGATATATTTTGACACAGGTAAAATATGGCATGGTATTTATGGGCTAAGGTGTGTTGCCATCAGTGCTGTGACCATCAAATATTACAATAAACCAGCTGTGCTATTATGACATAATTATAGTAGATGGATTGACATGGAGGCTGAAGACAAAATATTAAAAAATAAGAAAAATAATAATAATAATAATAATAATAATAATAATAATAATAATAATAATAATAATTTCGGAGAGATCTGTTGTGGTTTGATTCTGTGTAACTCCATGAAGAACATATGAAGAAAAAATAAATGTAAATGTTGGTTGAAACTTTGCGCCCCCACTCCCTACAGTCAAATCCTGAGCAATGTGTGTGCTTAAAAAAATTCTGTGGTTGTAGGAAGGAGGTGCAGGTTGCATTTCGGGATTAGATTACCACTAAAGCTAATCCCTCTATGCTCTTTTCTTTTCGCTCATCTGTTGTGCTCGGGCTTAATCCTGGATCCCAGGTCGGTTTGGATTTTAAAAAAAATCATCAGTTTCCGACAAAACTTTGGCCTCCTCATCCCTAAATGAAGGCTTTGATTGATGCTCCCAAACAAACAGCAGGTTAGACAACTAATTAGGAGTCTATGTGCCAGATGAACAGACTGCGAGGCTGCTGGGTTGTTAGACAAGCCTGAAATCAATAAGGCCTGCACTCTGTGTGCTGCTACAGCAAATCTCAGCACCATTCGTGTCAATTCCTTGCATAAAGGCTTTAAAATCAATCAATAAATAAATAAATAAAACTGTGATTTTACCCTTATTTTTTCTTCTTCTTTTTTTTAAAAAGTGCCTACTTTGGTCATTTCTGGATCTTTCCAAATCTCTATAGGCCTATAGCCTTTACAGTTTCACTGCAGGCCGTGGAGTTTTCCCATTTTCTGCCTTCATGGATGCACGCTAAAACAAACAGCCTCACCGGGCTTAAATATCTGGTCTCCTTGTTGTCCCACAGCGATGTTCTTGGCTCACGCAGAGTCCTTTCATCTTCAGCTCTGATATATAATTCATCGGAAAATATCTAACAGCCCTGGGGAGCGTTTCAGCTAAACGGAGCCGTGGTTGTTAAAAGGTGAAGTCGCTTGTTAATGTCTGTGGCAATATGCCCTCCCCCTGTCTCCCGGCGAATCGACGCAGTCACGGTTTCTCCTGCTGTTAGGGAGACGAATTGAAGGCTAAGAATCGTGGGACTGCAACGCTGCTCTCTCTCAGAGTGTACTGGATAATGCTGGCATGAGGGAAGTATGTTGAGCTGCTGCCACTTCTCTTTTCCAGCACCCATTTGTTTGTTCCTTGTACATCAGGGTGACAGACTTTAAATATTAAACATTTGTTTAAAGATATCATAATCACAATCTAATGAAAGAGTTTGTTCTCTTAATTCATGGGGTATAAATGGGGGTAAATGTAACATTTACATGATGTAAACACAATATACCAAATTGTATCGCTTCATGGATTAATATTCTTAATCTTTATTTCCTCTGACTACCTCTCACTTCAGTGGTCTAGGCCTAAATCAAGGTCAAATCAATGACTTGGCCCACTCTGTCAATCCCATCTGTTACACGCTGATGGGGGGGAAACTATATTGGACATTATCGTGATTTTTTTTTTCTTTTGCCATCTGCACCTGACAATGATAACTTTATTGATAGACATTGTGGAAGAAGCCATACATGTATTGATGATTACAAGAAGACAAACCGAGCGTCCCTCGATATTTAACTATTGTACTAACAGAAGGCTCTGGGCAGCAGCTGAACAACGGAGACAAAAACCTTCTTATCCTGTGAGGGGGAGCTGTTTTCCAGCAACTCAAATGTGAAGTCACACTGGCAAAAAAAAGTGTATAGAGCTTTTTGTGTCTTATTGGTTGGGAGAGAAAAATGTTTGCTCCCCAACTGGTTGGTAAATAGTTGCTAGAGGTTGCTGGCTGTTGCCAGGTAAAATTGGCACCAAAGATGGTGCTACATCAAAAACCTCCTTATGATTGCTTTGCTGAGGTCACTCGTAGTTTGCATGGAAGATGCTGGGTTGTCTGCAAACATTGGCCAACTGCTAGCCGAGTGGTTGTACGACTTACAGGATGCAAACCAGAGACAAACTTTACTACTGCTCAGCTAGTAGTTAGCAAAAAATTTGCAGAGTGACTACAGCTAGGTACTAGTGACCAAAGGAATTGCAATTAGACATTTGCCCCCCCAGTAAGAGAATACACATAGCCACTGATCAGACCATAGGCCTTTGGGACTGTGTTTTAGGCAGCTGATTTCCCAGAAACTACCATCAACCTCTAACAAGCACTTGCCAGCTTGTCAGGGAGCACACATTTTTCCCTAGCAAACAGTGGTTGATAGATGGTAGAGAACCAGTCTCCAGGCCTGTGTGGCTGGGGACTTATTGCCATGCTCAGATTTACATGACAAAATCCAATTATTGCAACAACACATTAAATAAAATAGCAAATTTTAACACCTTTAAATGCTAGCGTGGTTCGGCTACATGTACTTTTCCGGTGAAATGACATTTTGGAGATTCTTCTTTGATAGTTTGGTGTCAGTGCTGTACTTCATATTGCACCTGCAGCACAGTATTACAATTTTCCCATTATAGTCCACTGCCTCATGGCTGTCATAGCTAATAGCACATCATATTCATGCCCTTCATTGAGATACATCCACCACTTGTGGTTTCCCCATGGGAGAGTTGAATGCCTAGTGCCTGCTGGTACCTCGTTAACCTCCCACGGCCTGTGGCTATAGTGTTAGCCAAACTGAGAGGCCTCATACCTGGGTATTGGTCAGCAGGGACTGGCCCCAGGAGCCCAGGACCCCCCACCAGTTGAGGGGAGGGAGGCAGGCGGGACAGAGGAGGGCCAAACAAAAACACAACCTGGCATCCCCACGGCAAACAGCCCACCTACTGACAGCCAGCATCTGGGGCACAGCACACAGCCTTCTCTATTCACATTCTGATGATGGCAAATAGTGAGCAGCAAACACACAATGCAGCCTAACACACAAATTCAAGCCTTTAGCAGAATGAAACTGGTGCTGGTAATTGGGTTTAGCTCCTGGCTATGGTTTTGGTTTGTTTTGCTTCTATAATTGGTAAACTGTTACATCATCTTTAGCTATGACACGTGAAGTTTTCCTGTAAGATTGTCCCAGAAATATACAGGTGAAGCTCTTTATGAGGTCAACTAAATGCTTTGAAAGCATGCATTCAAAAGATTAAAGTGCATGTGGAGAGCAAAGTTCGGAAACTGCTCGATAGAAAGAGACTGGGGAGAGAGAGTGGCAGAGAGAAATGAGGAGGAGGAGTGTAAAGTTAATCCAGTCTGAATTGATGGGCCCGGCTGCGGGAGTGACACTGAAAACAGTTTTTCTTTTCTTTCTTTTCTCTGCAAATTTGCTCTCCCCTCTCCCTCTTTCTTTGCTTCCTCCCGTGCCTCTCGCTATTTTTCTGCCTTCTTATCCTTTTTAATTAGAGGGGCTATTCTGCTGCACAGAGGACCTTAATCCCCAACTGACCAACAATGTAAAAAGCCAGCCTTTGAACAGCCGACCTGCACCCCTCTCTGTCCCCAAATTCCCCACCACCACCACCACTGCCGCCGTCACCACCAATCATTGCACTACCGCTGCCACTCCACTGCTGCCACTGTTGGGAAAAAAAGCAGCCTTCCCCCCTCACCACCATCTCCAGCTTTTCCAACATCTTGGACAAAGCTCTTGAGGAGCCACTGCAAAGAGAACTTGTCTGAAAGAGCATTTCAATATCCGCCAAGGTTTTCAAAGAGCGCTGGTTGGGACAAAAACCAAGGTCAAATGGCAGGTGACTTTCTTTGAATGAGTTATCAAAATAACCAAGCACAATTTGAAGTGCGCAGAAAAGAGCTCGAGGTTCCCAAGGAAGCTGTGTTTAGCTAGTTTACGGATACAATATGACAAAGCACATACACGCACGCTTACAAAACGCATTTTCCTCGCCATGTTGAGGTTTAATTGGAGAAAATATTTTGAAAATAAGCCGTTAGATGGCACAGAAGCTGGAAGTGGGTCCTGCAAATTCCCCCACTGGGTCTCATTTCCATATGTATATGGGTCTCTAGATGGAGTCCATTAACAAACCCCTGTTGTCTTGTTAGATGATTATGTGTGGCCATTATCAGCAAACTACTTAGTGAATGAGATAATAAATCAGAGGGTCACAAGGGGGAGAACTTAATAAAGGCCTCGGGTGAATTAATCATTGGCGATAACAACACTTTACCTGAACACGATTAATCATGTGTATCAACCTGGTGCCCTCCCACTCCCAAACCCCACCTCTTTATTAACTGAATGTAGTCCAAATATTTAAACCTTATAATGTCATTGTCACAGCAAAACACCAACTTAGCCTAAAAGTAATTGAAATAACTTCTCTGTAATTTTGCTCAAGCTGATTTTCTGTCAACTTATTGCCAACATAGCAGTCTGACAAATTGCCACTGGAGCACAATAACAGTCCTCCTGCTTTCAACCCTGCTCCGCATGCGAGTGATGGGAAAAATGAATTTCCTTTCACCGCTGACTACCGCACTTTTCTATTTTTTAAATTTTTTTTGCATCGGGCATGCTGGCTCGACACTGTTTCACACAGAGACAGGCCAGCCAAACCTTCTGCCTGGCTAATCACAGGCCCAATATTTCCATAGCAGGCAATTAGCATCTTGCTTTTATGTGTGAAATGGCTGAGGCGACGAAGGAGTGAGTCGGGGAGAGAGGCACAGTAAAAAACAGAGAAAGAATAAAAGAGCAATTAAGATGTTGGGTGAGCGGAGGACAGAGACAGGCAGTCTGCTGCCGTGTGATTTGAGGCTTGCAGGCCTGGTAATTAGCCCTTCATTGTGAGATAATGGACTTGGCCAATCTTCCCGGTTCCTCGAGCTGCCCGGCTCGACTCGACCCACGGAAGGTCAAAGGGCACAATGTGCAGCTTGGCTCCTATATCTTTGTGTCTAGCCTGTACTTGTGTGTATGTTGTGCGCGTGTGCTACTGGTGCTCGCATCGTCTAAGATGATAAAGTTCAAGCAAGACGAACGAAGCACAAAAGAAAAGTGTTTGCATTCACATAAATTAATAATCTCTCCAAATCTGCAAAGCATTCTGGATAAGCAGCCTTCTGGGGAAAAGTGTGCCAGTGAAAGGCAGGGGCCAGCTTGGAGGCACTGGAGTCATCACTCTCCCAGCCTATCGCGCCTTTCTCCAGCCATCTTTAGAAAAGCGGTAATCTGTGAACCCTGAATCATAAGCTTTGGGTAAATCTATGTAATACGGGTAATTCGATGAAGCAGTATTTTTCCTGGTGAGAGGCAAAATCCTGTTGACTATTCAAGGATTGAATCATCCAACAGTAATGCCATTAGACCAGAGCAGCGGATTCCTCAGAAAATGCTGTTTAATTGCCAGTAACCAGCCATTGTTTGATGATGGGTAAACACTAGCCGGGGGTGTTGGGAGGAAAGGGGGGGCTTTGGGGTTGGTGTGGTGGCGAGGGATGAAGCGTGTGAAAAAGATGGCCCCTTCGCCTTCAGCCAATCGCCACCGAGAGACAGGTTTACTTGGGCCCGATGAAGCCCGGGCTGCAAAAGTGGCAGCGGCACTGGCTTAACTAAAGTCTTCAAGAGTCTAAACGCAGAGTAACCCTTTCCTTTTAATACCGGATTTGCTCAACAATACCATTTAAGGGGGTGTCTATTCAAGACAGACATTTTTTTTTGAGTGGCGAGGTTTTTAAGGATCAGACCTTGCTGCTCACGTTTATTAGCACAGGACTCCGCAGCTCAGGGATTGTTGGTGGTTGTAATCGTCGTTGCGGTTTATCCATGTTTGTGTTTGGCTTTTACGTATATACACCGTGACACTAAGACCCCGTTCTTGCTCGGAAAATCTTTAAGAACAATACCCCTACCTACACCCAGACATTTATCCTAAGCCCCACTTATTCTAGCTTTTTAACAATAAAAACTGATATTAACTGTCCAAGTCAGCATGAACTGATCTAAAGCTACCAGAGTGCTTTTTTTTCCTTCTTTCTTTTACTAGCTAATCCAATTCTCACCACATAGGCACTTTTTTTATGAGAATTTGAACATTTGAGGTGCATTGTTGTCCCTCCCCGCTTTCAGGCCTGTCCTGGAGGAGGCAGATTGGAAGTGAGAGGTGTGGCGGCCCAGGCTCTCCTCCATTGTGAGCTGGTGCCTGGGAGACAAGCAGCACTGCCAGACCAGACACTGATTGGGTTTGACACTGCATCCAGGAGGCAAGAAGAGGCTTTTCTTTTGCTCTTTTTCCCTATAAGTAAAAAAAAAAAGAAACCCCTTTTTGTAAGAAATGCCCCTCCTCTCCTCTTACTCCCCCTGGTTCTGTTGTGCTGCTTGCCCTCCTCCTCAGCCTTTTTCTCTTTTCATTTCTATGACTCCCTCATTTCTTTCTTTTTCTTTTCGTTTTTTTTATTCTCAGATTAAAACCCATGGACTTCTGTTTCTTTTGTCTTTCTCTTTTATGTTCCTCTCACTTGGTCGTTGACCAGTAAATTGGATACTCTGCATCACAACATCACAGAATTACTTTTGTCCTTCATCCCCAAAGCAGACGAAACAGTAATTGTAAGTGCAAACAAGGAGGGCACCGTGCCACAAACTGAGCCCAGTAGTACGTCCTTGGGTGGACTCTTTGACATCTAAGCTTTCCTAATCGCCATGCCTCAGGCTATGATCGCACTGTGCTCAACACTGGGCCTTTACACAGGATTTATCCTTTGACTTATTTAGCTCGGGATACTTTTTTTATTCGCAGAGGACCCAAATGATATATTGCACCTGGGATTTATGTCCAGCGATTTAATTTGGAATCAATAGCTTTGACATTTTGGAAGCCAGCTTAGCTCAGAAAAAAGACTGGAAATGTGTATTAATCTGACAGCATGTGTAGACATTTTGGGATTTGTTACCATTAAGTTGCTGAACATTGTACTGTTAATTTAAAGTTAAGGCATTGTTATAAGACACAGCTGATCATCACTTTATGCTGTATTTGTTCCATCTGTAGAAAAACTGAAGCATAGAAATGACCTGTTGAGGTACTAACAGCGCAGAAAATTTTTTAGACTGAAGTTTTTGTGCAGATTTAAGAAATAAGATGTAAGTACCAGTAAAAGACATTCATGACGCACTTCAATCGCTACTCTGACGTCATATGAACGACAGCATGATGTTCATTTTGTATATTACGATCTCCGTGAGTCTCCAGAAGGGCAACAATAATAAACTTTCACTGTGATCAAGAAGCGGCTAATATATGAGCATGCTGTCAGATTAGATCCATCCCATGCTGGAGATCTGGTTTCAAAAAGCGGCAATCAGGATGGGGCAAACCACGTGACCTGGCTATGCCCACTGTTTATATACACTCTGTGGATTTAATACATTACTGACTGAGCTTTATAAGTGTGTTAATATGAATGTTATGTTCATCTGGAGCCTGGCTGGCTGTTTACCTATGATTCCAGTCTGTGTCCCAAGCTAAGCATGAAAGTGAGCAAAAAAGTAATAAAAACAACAGATAGAGAATAGTCCCAGCTCTGAGGATTATGGGTAACGTAACTAAAATATTGCCACATAAATGCCAAGAGCATTAAAATAGGAAACTGTGAAAAGGTGGGCTTTTCTTAGAATTGATTAATCTTCCACGCAGATCACCAAAAGAGAGCGCACTATCTCGATCCGCTTAATAGAGCCACTAATGACGGGCTCCATTAGTTTAATATATGCTTTTATCACTGTGTCCTTAGATGACTGTAGCATTTCATTAGACATGTCTGCCTCATATCTCACTTTGCACCCAGAGGAAATTGTGAAGGGATTAATTTTATGACGGACCCCCTGCCTCTTCCTCCCTCCCTTCCTCCTTCCCTTCACTCCATCACTTCTTCCCTCCCACCCTCCTCTCCTTTCCTTAGCTCCCAGCCACAGCCAGGGGACCCAGGAGGAATAGTGTCTTTGTCGCCCTGCCGTTTTCCAGAGTTGAGGAACAAGAGGAGTTTAATCCTTATTGTCCAGGAGACTGCAGAGGGTGAAGGGGGGGTCCTCCGGCTGTAAAATGATCCAACCGGCCTCAGCTAATCCCCTCCTAACCCCCACTCCCGGGCCTGACCCCCCTCCTGGCCTTAATTCACCCCCCTATATCTACCAGGGTATCACACTATAAATGCACAGATCCATGCATATAAAACTGGGATTGATTCACTTGAAGGAAATCAAACAAACATCAGGTAAATGAGGACAGAATTAATTTTTTAAACCAGTGTTGGGATCTTCCCGACCAATGGAGGTGATGTTCACGGGGACACAGCTCCCCCCACGCATTTTTGCACATTAATATAAGCGAATTGCAGATTTGTTTGAAATGGCAAGAAGCCCTGCTTCGTGATTAGAACTTTACAACGTGACAAATGTGAATATGCACATGCTGCCAGTGACAGAAAACAAACAAACATCCTGTCATCATTAGCGTGATGAGGAGTGATGTGAGTCGATGCGTCTCACAGTGTGATATATGTGTGCGTGTGGGACGTGTAGGCTGGCGAGAAAGAAAACACTTTTATTGTTCCTCTTATTAACTGAAGGATTATTCGAGATCAGACGGGACGGGGCTGGACATCTAGTTGACGTTAAGTCTTTCTCTAACAAGACGGGTGCTCTCCACTCCGCACAAATCTTCTCCTTTCATTTTTCCTACCTTGCGCAGACACCTCCCTCCCTCCCTCCTTCTTCTCCATCTCTCTCCTGTCCCGTCTTTATTTCTCTTCTGTTTCTCTCTCTCCCCTCCTTTCTTTCCTTTTCTGCACTCCTCCCTGAGTGACAGCTCAATACCCAGCTCTCCCAGGCTTATCTAGCCTCAGCAGATGGTTGACTTGGATCACTGTTCATACGCCACGATCTGGGCTGGTGATAAAGACTGTTACAGAGGGAATATATGCTATCTCTGTCAGGCTCGCTCTTTCTTCCTTTTACTTCTCCTCTTGATCTGCGCTGTCATTCTCCCCCTCTCCATCCAATTCTTTTTAGCTTGTTTGCTCTGCGCTCCTTCGATTTCTACCTGGACTCTTCCCACTCATCTCCTTGTCGTGTCCTCCACCTTTCTCAGCTGTCCTCTTTGTCCCGCTCCCCCTTCAATCTACCCCTCTGTGACTCCTCATCTCTCTCCCATCCCTCAATCTCTGTGCATTGAATCTGGTGCTGCGTGATTGTCTCTGCTTCCCTGCTGGGCTGGCGCCTGTCTAAAGGGCCCCAGGACCCTCACACACTGAGGGGCTCCAGCCATGCCAGAGATCCCTCTCCTCTCGTTTCTCCTCTCCTTCCCTTTCAAAAAAGTCGAATGGTGTCTTTCTTTTACTTTTGCAATGTATGAGTTGCATACAGCATGTGTGAGTTTCAAACAGTGTGCCAAAAAGAACAGTTAGTAAACAGGTGAGATGAAAGCGCAGCAGTCTATACTCACATCCACACTGCTGTCTTTATGCGTTTAATTTATGTGATCACTTCACTCGGGCCACTGATGTACACTTCAAAGGCTGCTGCTGCCCATTTTATGTATGCTTCACTTGCTTGGTTTGGTCATTTGATGTCCTCCTCACATATTTTTCTTCTAATTCCACGCAAGCCAAAGGAGCAGGGTATAGCTGGCACTGCTGGGGGGAAAAAAGGGTTGGGGGTGGGGGGCACATGGTGGCGGGCAGTGATATGAATGAGAACATACAACAGACTGGCGAGGACATCATTTGCACGCGCCATACATTGGACCAACTCTGTGATGAATGCCGGCGTGGCACACGCGTAGAAATGATGCTGAAATTCATATAAACAAGAACGGTGATGCTGCCGTGGGTACATATGGAGCCCACCGTCCCGTGTGAGGTGGAAAACCTCCCCTCCTTGCGATTTACTAGTGGCTCGCCTGCTCTCCAATACTCCAGACAATTCAAGGCCATCTTAATCTGAACGGTGGAATCTGGCAACCACTCCTGAGCACCTGCATCCGTCCAGCCTGACCCGCTTTTGTTCTGGTCCGACCCCCTAACTTTAGCCCCTAATTAACCCAACAGAAACTAATTAAATACAGCTCTAGTGGACCAGACGCCAGACAAAAAGAGAAGGGAAAAAAAATCGAAGGAGGAGGAGAAGAAGAAGAAGGAGGACACAGGGAAGTGAGCAGAGTGAGGGGAGCAAGCCAATGTGACAGGCAGGAGCATGAGAGAGGAAGAGAGGAGGGGGTCCAAAGTTTGGCCTCAAGCCCCTGAGAGCGGTTCAGACAGACAGGAAGACAGGCGGAGAGATTTGAAAGAGGAGGGAATTCGGGTTTCAGTGTCAACCCTGAGTTGTCTTTACCGTGTTCTCGCTCTACGCTGATCTCCATACTGACCTTATGCTTCTTTTACATGCTGTCATTTTTTTCTCCAGATATTTTGGGTTCTTCCTCATAGATTAGCACGTCTGCCAACTGCTGTAATCACAAGCGCACCAGTCACATGACGCAACTGACACCCTGGAGATATTTGGAATAGGGGAGAGCCACGGAAAGACAAGAGCAGCGTGCAATGAAAGCAAGGCAAGGAGGGAAGAAAGGTGGCGGTGGCTGCGGCGGTTGTGGTGGTGGTGCGGGGAGAAGGTGTGGGACAGGCTTGTGAGAAAGAAGATAGGCCTATAAAAATATGGGTTCAAACCAGCCAAATGTCTCTGGCAGAGACGCTGCTGCTCCTCGTCCCAGCCACGGCTCGCCTAAGTGATAGAGAAAGTAATTAAGAGAAGCCTGTTCAAGTAGATAGGCCTGCAAAGGAGATTTGAAGAGGGGAACTGATTGTGCATGTCTGATTCCAGCTCTTCAGAGAGTTCTCAGCCCCAAGGCTTAGCTTTAAAAGAGACGTCTCTCTCTCTCCCTCCTATCTCGGCCTCTTTCTCTGTAATGTATATTTATACGTAAAATATGACTCCCTTTCAAAACTCGCGTATGTTCATGGCAGCTGTGTAGGACGGACAACGACTGAAAGATCAATCCGTGTTAGCATGAAAGAGCAAAGTCAGGCTCTCTAGCATCTAGCGCTCCCACTTAGACCTTTTGTGTCATGGTCTGGTTGTGGCAGGCCGACTGGACTCAACTGTGTCTTTGTGAGAAAGCGATCCACTTCAGAGTACCTGGAGCTACAGCTGGAGGGCGCTACAGAGCGATACTGCTAGACGATTTTCAAATCCTTGCCTCGTTTTGGTAAAACTGTCCACAGTTTGAGCAAATATTAGTCGGGCACGTCTTTGTGAACAAAATGTGCAGTATAGTTTAAATTGTGTTCTGTGGCCACAGGTGCAAGCCAATAATTTTAATTTTGGAAAACATATTTATGGAAGTTGAGAGGAACAAGAGTAAGGATATATGGATGCAGAGGAAAGACACCTATATGTGTCTTGTGGAAACTATTTAGTCATCAACACAGAAGCTGAATTTTGATGCGTGATTTAAAGGGTTTTTGGAAAGGTACGGCAGGTCACAGTGTTTTTGCTGCAGATTTGAATTCATTTGAAATTCCCTCCACTTAAGATGAGTATAAATGTTGCAAGAAATCTGCCAGAAAAACGGAGAAAAAGCTGGAGTATCTGTCAAGGTCTACCCTGAGGTAAGGAAGAGACGTAGAGCAAGAAGAAACATCCAAAATGTTGACCATCGATTACAGAAAAAGCAGGACTTTAACCCTGGAGAAACCATGGGGTCAAATTTGACCCCATGGTTTCCCTAGAAAACCATTGGGGTCGGCTCTGACCCCATGGGTTCTCCAGGGTTAAGGAAAAGAAAGCAAACTTTCGTGCTGGCAGGCAAGACAAATATGATGCTGAAGATGGAGCTGCCAGGCAGAAGGAAAAGAGGAAGACCACAGAGGAGGCTCATGGATGTAGTGAAGGAAGACATGCAGAGGGTTGGTGTTACAGAGGAGTGTGGTAGGGATATGGTGAGTTGGAGGAAGATGATCTGCTGTGGCGACCCCTAAAAAGTAGCAGCCAAAGGATGAAGATGTAACACATACACTGATGGTTGATTTCACCCATTTTGTCTGTTTTGAGATTAAAAGACACATCTCATTTATCTTGTTAAAGAACACCTTGTGAAAAGGATAAGCTTTATGTCTTTGACAAGAGCTAAGCATTACAGTTTTTACAGCTCTTAGAATGAACTCACCCAAAACCTTTGATTCAAATAAATAAGTCATCACCACCAAAAACAACCTTACAGATAAGGGGAGTCAACATATATAAATATTTGGTCAGAATCTGTGTGGATACTAGAAATGCATAATTTATCTTCTCGTTTCCTGAAGTTCTTGTCCTATGAATTCCTGCTGACACTGAATAATTAGAGCACTGTACTGCTATTTTAAAAATATCAAAGTTAATACTCTGTAATGTCATGCTGATTTCAGGCTTACCTAAATGTGTGTGTTTTGTGAGGGGAAAAGCACGTGGTGACACAAAGATGTGTAACACAGTTACCAGGGCATGAGGAGCATCGATACTCAGAAACAGGTACTGTGGTAATAAAACATGGCCCATTGTGTGCAACAGAATAGTACAGTAACAACATTTTTCAGAATCACTTGACTTCCTGTCGCTACATTTGAGTTTCAGTGACCTCACACTTTGTGTTCACCCTCACAGTGTAACAGGGGAAGGACCCCTGTGCAGTCTTCTGCGTTGTTGTCTTCTCCTTCCTATGCTGGCACACAATCTCTCTCCTCTCGCTCTCCACAGGCAGGCTGCTGCCTCCTGTAAAATTTTTGTTTTTGGTTGTTATTTTCTGGGGGGGGTTCTTGGCACATGATATCACAAACTCTGTTCCAATACTCAAACTCATGACTTGTGCACCTGGCAAATTTTATCTGGAGATTATTCCTCTAATGTGAGCCTAGACTATTTTGATTACAAAGACAAATGTATATAGGTTTTGTGGTTGAGCAGGTGATCCGTATGCCAAAGGCTGCTACTGAGGCTTGCCCCAGACCATTTCCTGCATGTCATTCCCTCCACTCTTTCCATGCTTCTCTGTCAGCTCTCTGTACTTTTGTGTCTAATAAAGGTTAAGGAAAAATGAAACCTTAAAAGGAAATAAACGTAATAAAAGTGAAAGAAGAATATGAATATGTTCCTTAGTAGACTAAGGGAAATGGTTAAATGTAAATATAAACAGAAAACAAATTATTTTGTATTATTATCATGTTGAGTGTAATATGAACCGCTGCAGAGTTGTGGTTTTCCTGCTTCACAGCATCCTGGGAATGATGAATTAACAGCAACCTACAGTATGCTTCTGGAAAGGACAGTAGGCCATGATTGGATACTACTGGACATACACGCACAAACTTGCACCATCTTTGCAGGATGAAGCGACAAACTGGTCGAATGGCGACATCTTGTGGAGAAAATGCAGTGTTGCTGTTGTTGCGCTTACAAAACTATTCCATATGCTAAAGCTTCGGTTTGGCGCCCTCTGCTGGTAAGGAATGATATGTTCTTGGGTTTAACGGGGCAGCAAAAGGACTTCTTCAGTCACCTTTGACTTATCCAGTGTTGAAGAGGTCTGCATTACCACAATGTTGTGAGTACAGTGTGGCAATGCAGGGTACGACACAAACATATGTATTATTTAAAGCAGACAGAACATAAAGGCGAACAGAAGGAGGTAAATATCAATATTGACTGGTTAGATAAATTTGACAAACAATATAAAAAGTTTCACAAGGATGACCAAAAAGAGGCTCGGGGGGCAGGGGGCAATGGAAGTGGGGAAAAACCGTACAACAGCCATGCTTTACACTACTGTCGTAAAACGTGTATGAATGCCGTTGCAATGGCGTTTGCTGCGACGGCACTTTGCGGCAGCAGGGAAATCGAGGAGAAAGCAGCGACAACCATCGCCAGCGGAAACGTTATCGCCCCAGAAAACCCTGGATTTATGCAATATTCGATGAACTAGCTCGTACATTGGTTGTATATGCCTTCGCCTTGTGGATGAAATTGTGTTCAACGTTTTCCAAGTGTCAATCACCACCTTAATGCAGTGGGATGGCCACAGTGCCGCCTGGGCCTAGTAGCGCACTGCCTGCATCCCCGGCTGAAATTCCTCTTTTCCCCGCGGCTGGGAGCGCGGAACCGGCGGTGGAAGACGGCGTGCCGGCGTGCCACGGGGAGCAGTGTGTGCCTGCCGGTACAGGGACGAAGTCTCAGTCGGTAAACGAAGTCAAAAGGTCGGTCAAGAAGAAGCAGAAAAACATGCTAGCGCGAGCTAGCCCGGCGGCGCTTCACCTCAAAATGCAAGCCCGAGAGCAGCAGCAGTTGAACGGCTTGGCAAGCCCCTCAGAGGACCCTGACAGTCACCAGCACGTAGGAAACCGGCCTGACAATCCCAGATCGTCCGTAGACAACTGTGACAACAGCATTGGCAGCAACGAGGAGGCTCCTGCCGCTAGGAACAATAGTGAGCACTGCCAACACGAAGGCCACAGCCCCTGTTCCAAAAACGGCAGTCACTCTCCTCATGGTAACAATAGCGTGAACGGGATGCCGGGTTTCACTACAGCTGAGGCGGCCTGCGAAGCGGGAAAAGAGTTGGACCACACGCCGCCCTCTAGACCTTCGAGTGACGAGCAGCCGGACGCTGCTGGGCCCGGCGGTGAGGAGAGCCAGGCTGACCTGCAGCAGCCGCCGGCCGAGGAGCTCGCCCGGCTCGACTTGAGCGATTCCCCCGGGGATAACCACGGCATCCGCTATGTCCGCTACGAGTCTGAACTTCAGATGCCGTGGATCATGAGACTGATCACCAAGGACTTATCTGAGCCTTATTCAATTTACACGTACAGGTACTTCATCCACAACTGGCCGCAGCTCTGCTTTCTGGTAAGTAGTAGATTGAACGCACCGCTCACAGTTATGAAGTCTGACTGGTTACTCTGAGTTGCAGGAGCATTATAGGAGTTGGGTGTGACAGCTTTGTTTTTCACATCCAAGCCTGTCACAGCTGACCTCCACTGAAGCTAAAGCACACACATGTCAATAACATTTCAGATCATAAGCTTTGTTTCTATTTTACTGCTGGCAGGCAGTAAACAACCTGTCTTCTGCTGTTACAGATCCAACATTGATTCAGTTTTTTAGGTTATTAATGAATCAAGAAATGTGCCAGCCCACTCATATGTACAGATTTGTAACATAAAGCAATTATAAAATCCTAATCGTCAGTATTAGCAGAGAGTAATGTGCCTTAGGTTTCCTTCTGCATGTGCTGTGTCATGGTAGAATTTTCTGCTTTGAAAACACTGGCCTGCCTTCTTTTCATTCTGTGGCCATCAAGGTCCAAAACATCCCATTTCCAGTTTTGGCTGGATCACCACATGTGACAGAAGAGGAAGTGCTATTTAAAAAAAAAAAAAGAAAAAAAAAGGTCAGAGGTCAGCACGTGGAGCCAGCTGAACTGGCAGGATGACAGGAACTTCAGAGGAACGGTTGCTAGGCTGTCAGTGGCCACCCCAGTGGACACTCGTAACCACTGAGCGTGTATTTTTTGCTCTGTGTGTGCATTTCTCGCAGGCCATGGTGGAGCAGGAGTGTGTCGGAGCCATTGTATGTAAGCTTGACATGCATAAGAAGATGTTTCGTCGAGGCTACATTGCCATGCTGGCCGTGGATTCGAAACACAGAAGGAAAAGCATCGGTGAGATCTCGGCGCTCCTCTTCAGAATATTCAGTCTCTCCCTTCACCGTCTTCTCTGCTGTCCCGGGCAACCAAATCTCTTTATGCAAATGCACCGTTTAGATAGACTCTGCACTCAGAGTGATGAGTAACATTATACTTTAATATATTGGAGATGGAGGCCATACATGGGTTTAGCTTCTTACTTAGAGTCCACTGTTTTGTTTCAGGTACTAATCTGGTGAAAAAGGCCATCTATGCCATGGTGGAGGGCGACTGCGACGAGGTAAGCGAGCTAGACCCAGTGGCGCTGTTTATGAACCAAACTTTAACACATTTGCACACATTACATAAGAGCCGTTATTCAAGCCAGAGTGCCAGCATATTCAGTCATACTGTGAAAATATGCATCCTACATAAAATCAATAGTATAAGCACATGTTACACTGTTGGCATTCCATTCTAAGTTGTAGGTTTTCTGAAAGGAACACAAACCGAAAGAGAGAACATTTATAGCTGTTTAAAGCCGTTTTTATTTCAAGGTCCAGTTCTCCTGGGCTGTCCTTCACTTATCTAAACTAGCTGGTAACCTTGATCCTCTACCATAAACTATTTCATATGCTCTGCCTCTCCCTGAAAAGCCAAACATGCACGCTGCTTCCTTTGCAGACTTTGAATTCCTCTAGAAGATGAAACGTGATACAGCGTTACGATTTCTTCAGTCTCTTTGCTGGTTGAGACCAAAGAGCTGACACTCTGATACAACCCAGCAATATCCAGTGCTTTGAATGTGTACACACAAACGGTACATGTTTTTATAGGATATGTTTTTACTTATTTAAAAAAAGAAAAAGAACAAGCAAATGTGTGGGTGGGTCTTTAGTGTCCTGTGCTCGTGCTTTCTATCCAAATATCTTCTCTTATAAAAGCAGTGATTTGCAATAGCAACTTAAATATTGCACCTACAGCTTGTTAGCTACCAAGATATAACACACAAGTAAGGTAGGTTTAGAGTTTGAGTATTTATTGGTCACAGTTGCAGTTGAAGGTTTCTAAGGTGAGGAAACGCTGTCACTATATACTGTACAAGTGCATATTGATGTCTAAAGTGTTTGCTGTCCCCTGAAAATATTTCAGCTGTTAATTTCATTTCATTTGTATAACGTTAAATCACAGCAAGAGTCACCTCAGAGACCCCGCGATAATGCAGAAAATACTCCAACAGCCTCTTATGAGCAAGCACTTGGTGACAGTGGGAAAGAAAAACTCCCCTTTAACAGGAAGAAACCCTAACTATATATGCTTTATCAAGAAGGAAATGTTAAACTTAAAAGTAGAGACTGTCTCCTGAATCCAAATTGGGAGCTGGTTTCACAGAAGAGGGGCTGAGAGCTGAAGGCTCTGCCTCCCATTCTACTTTTAAATATTTTAAATATCCTAGGAACCACAAGTAAGCCTGAGAGCGAAGTGAAGTGCTCTGTTGAGAGTCTTTAAGATAAGATGGGGCCTGATTTTTCAAGACCTTGTATGTGAGGAGATGGATTTGAAATTTAATTCTGGATTTGACAGGGGCCCAATAAAGAGAAGCCAATATGGGAGAAAAATGCTCTTTGCAATGTTTATAGGAGTCTTATCCTGTGGATTTGCTGGACCTCCACTGTCTTGGACTGGGCTGTTTCTCAAATTAGTAGCAGATGTACCAGCTTTTCATCTGTTCTGGTTAGAGTGGCTAATATTGAGGACCACCACAGTGGTGACTGAACAGCCCTCCTGTCTAGAAAAGGCCTGGAGCTAGCAGGTTAGGAGCAAGGGAGTGAGGTTTGTTTAACAGAAAATCAGTCTCGAATGGCTGAAAAATGGGGACAAGTAAAGGCAGTGTATGGTGAAAAAGAGAGGAAATTTATGTTGATCCCATGATGGCAAACGAGTTCATTTTCAGTATTGTTAACTTTTTTTTTTTTTATTCTTCAGGTAAAGAGTTCAAGTCCAAACAATCACGAACGACCAAATAACGAGTACAGGCTCCAAAATTCAGTCAGCTCACTCACGCACTCATTTGTGTGTTCCCAGGTTGTTTTGGAGACTGAGATCACCAACAAATCAGCCCTGAAGCTCTACGAAAACTTGGGTTTTGTCAGAGACAAGCGGCTCTTCAGATACTACCTGAACGGAGTGGACGCGCTGCGGCTCAAACTGTGGCTCCGCTAGCAGAAAACAGAAGGGATGGGAGGAGGACGGGACAGCAGGTGCTGTTCACCTCGAACACTTATCAGCTTGACGGCCTCAGCTCTGCCCTGGTCATTTCACTCTTATAGTCACACATACAGACACCCACACACACTTACACATATACCTGTGTCCAAGGAGTATGCACATAAGTATGCATAAAACAAGCAGACACACCCTCCTTTTATCCTTGACCTCTGAACAAGCGTTTAGGCAGAAATGGACTGAAATCCCACCAGGTGTTACACGACGGGGGGGTCTCCCGCTGCCTTCTGTGACAAGGGCGGGGCGAGTGAGGGTGACCTCATTGAATGGGGGACATTGCAACCTTGGAAGCTCGGGGGCGCCTGTTCGACCAGGTGTGAGGCAGCTCAAGTGAGGATGTGCATCCAGACTCCACCCCCTACAAAAAAATAACAAAACAAAAAGGACAAGGCACCACACCAAAATCCTGCAGAACCTGGGACAAAGCAGACTTTTAAAAAACACAAGGAAAAAACTTTAAAAAAAAAAAAAAATCATCACCACATGAAACAAGGAAGTGGAGCGGTAAACACAGACTGGGAAGATATTTGTGGAGTTCATTTTTGTTTTGTTTTCTCTTTTTTAACCTTATATGTTGGGCAGGGGGACAGAAAAAGCTATAGTTTGTGTGTTTGTACCGCCTGGTGTTTTTCAGAAAGCAAGTGGCTTTTGTTTTTTGTTTTTGTCATTTGCCGTTGGTTTCACTGTGAGCGAGTGAAGAACACGTTTGTATGACTGCGCGTGCTTGGTATGTTTTTGTCTCCCCATCCTGTCCAGCAGGTGCAGCACCCCCTCCCCCGTTGCTGCTGCTGCTGCCGCTGCTTCCATCACCTGCCTCAGCCCCCAGGACTGAAGCCTGTAAAGATATGCATGCTTTTTGTTTCAATGTGAGTGCGGGAATAAGAGCTTGTCGACTAACTCAGACTGAGGCCAATCCCCAACTCCCTCTCCAAGAAGCCCATCCTGTGTTTGTGTACGCATGTTGGCGCAGAGCAGCTGATTGGAACAAATCACTCCATTAGCACCTCAAGCTTTGCCCGACTCGTGGACCGTTTTAAGCTTCGGTGTCTTCATCGTCAAACCTAGACAGGACGTGGGTGAGGAGTTTTTTTCCTGTTTGCTTGTTTTTTTGCAGATCATAACTTATTTTTTCTCCCCAAATGCACTGACAGCTACTGGAAAATCCCCCCCCTCTCAAAACAAAAAGGAGAATACAGCATGTTTAAAAGAGACTCCTCACCAATGATGGTGTGGTCCGACCTCTCCTCTCCTACTAATTTGCAATATTAGCCTGAATCTCCTCGTCGTGAGTGCCACTCAAACCTATCAGCGCCGACAGCCGCGGCCACAGCGATCTGCCCGCTGAGTGGGCAAACCTCTGCAGCCGCTTCCGGTCCACCAAAGCGCGAGATCCGAGACAAAGTGTTACGTATGCTGGATTCCTGGATGAGTGTGCTGTGTGCGTGCAATTTAAATTAAAAAAAAAAAAAAAAAAAAAAGCGAAAAATTGAGAAGTATTCTTACCAGATTATATTTTATTCTTTTGTTCACTTTAACTTTGTTTCCATTTGTCTACTTGACACCTGTATAACCTCATGCCGCTCTCAAGCGGCCGAGTCCACAATGCACTTCCCGGGCGCGTTAACCCGACGCACCGCCAACCTCGCTATAACATTCTAAGATCTCCTTTCCTGCGAACGGATGCGCCCGGGCAGTCCGACGACACACTAAAGCGGCAAAGAAAGCTCGCTTGAACAAAGGTCAGATGCACTTCTTTGGAAATTTGCTGCAGTGTGTATGCGTGAGTATGAATGTGTGTCTCCTGCTGTTTTTGACAATGGTATGGATCATGTTCTGTTAGACCTTTACATCTCTACTTTCAGAGTCCCCCACCCCACCCTGTCCCTGCCCCGTACAGGAAAATCGAGCCTCTAAAAGGTGCTGCCATTTTGTTCTGGCCTTATAAGGACAACAAGAACTCCTTGTTAGATACAGGAAGGAACAAAAAAAAGTGGACCTTTATTTTTCAGGAGTAGGGTTAGTGCTTGGTGTTGTAGCGAAGGCAGAAAGACGGATTGCAGTGGTTGTTGATGGGCGAAAAAACCTCTTTTTTTCACAGGTTGCAAATGCAAGAACAAATTATGCAATTGGGCATCTGTGTGCTTTTTCTCCACAATATTGAAAGTAGAAAGCACCACAGCGGGCTGCCATGTGGCACTATTTCAATTCTTTCTTTCTTTTAAAATCTGCTGCACCAGAACAGACACATGCTTTCAGCAAACATTCACAGGGAGTTTTAATGTATTAGGGTTTATTCCCCCTTTTTCAACCACTGAGCTGAGCTGGTACACCCCCAGGAGCCGAGGACTGGAAGGGAGAGTAGATGTTTACAGAGTCGCCACCCACATAATGGTCTGTCTATGTAAGTTTGTGTCTGTATGCATTTGGAACAATGGACAACTTTTGTTTTTTCAGATTTGTATACGAGTGTTCTTTACGTTGAATATATTGAAAGCATGTTTTTTTTTTGTTTTTTGGTCATCTGTTGGGTTTGGGGCGAATTGTGTTGATTTATCAGATTTGATTTTTATCTTTAATTTCTGTGCTACTTTAACCCCATCCAGAGATGATGTGAAAGTACAAAAACAATCTATAGATCCCCGAACGCCAACTATTACCTTTGCTGCTCATCAGACACTGTTTAGATTTTTATCAAACTACTTGTGGTTTACTCTGGAGGTCCCACCCATCTTCCTCATTCAAACAGAGGTGTTTTCAGTTTTGAAGGAACTGGGTCTCTTTGCCTCAGTCATGCCAAACTGTCGCGGTTCCATTAGGGTATATATGGGCATTACAGCCTGCCACAGTGGCTGTGTTCAGATCACGCTCACAGACCGAAGGGCTTCGTCATCAATAATCAGTTTGGAGCTGTGCCTTGTGGCGTTGCATCCATTACCCAGTTTTCTCTCAGAGACTCAGTTTTGCCCTGAAATGACATCAGAAACAGTTGTTTTTTTTCCCCCTCCCCTCATCCTGATCATCCACTGTGCTGTCATGACCTCGGGTGACTGAAATCCTAAATTTATAACCCTTAATTTCTCAGTTGATGTAAGTTCATTGATCAGATAATTATTATTAGCATTTGTTTTGGCAGTCGATGTGTGACACAAAACCACACAAGCGAGCAGCTGGTCCACAGGGGCTTTCTGCAGCCTTTCTACCATCTACGAAGTGTGAAAAGAGGAGAGCAAAAGTTTTGTTTTCCTTTTCTTTGCATGTCTGTTTTTCTCTGTTCCTCTTCCTGTCCCCTCTTGATTTATTTTTGATCCGGAAATGTCCAATAGCTTTTATTTAATGTGGGAAAAGAACACAGAAATAAATTATTAGATTTTTTTTCTTTTCTTTTTTTAATGCTGTAAAACTGGGTTGTCTTGTCTGCTGTCTGAAGCGGCTGTATCTGTGTGTCAAAAAAAAGAAGTCACAATCAGACATCAAAAAGAGCTGTTTATTTGATCACATCCACATCAAGAGGGGGGAAAAGAGTCTACCATTTTACATCACACATACCCTAAAACAGTATTATATTGTATAAACAGGCATTTGTTCATTAAGCATGTCAGATGGTTCATGAAGTTACAGAAAATGTTTTTTTTTTCCCAAACAAAAGACACTTTATTAACATTGGGATAACAAATGTGCATCAAATACCTAGAACTGCTTTGTGCCTCTTTTCTGTCTGGACTGCAGCAGAGAAGTTTCTTGAATTTATCTTTCAAAAACGAGATTTTAAACTTAACCTGACTTCTGCTCATTTTATCCAAGCAAGGTACAATTCTGGTTCGAGAGCGTCCGACAAAACCCTTCACGTCAGCAGCAGATCAGCACACACGGAAATATGAATCTGCTTTCTTGTCTCGTGTTTGTGCTCTTCCAGCCAATAGGAACACTTAATTTATGGGAAATCTCTGCAGCAAGTCGGCGTATGTATCGACTGAAGCTCAGTCATGCACTTAGGGACAAAAATGGAGTTGTAAGTGGCAGTGAGTTCATATCGCATTATGCTACATACTTTTATAGGATGGTGGTATTTTGCACGTGTTTCTCACAGTAACTAATATGAACAGATGCCTTTCAATAAAACGTTTGCATTTGCACAAATTTCACACTTTAAACCAAGCAAATGTGACAGGTTCTATCGGGAATAGTTTGACATTTTGGGAGAAAATGCTTATTTACTTCCTTAACCTTCTAAGACCCAAACTCTTCCACAGCATGCATCTTTAATTCCTCTTTGATATTTGGGCATATCGGGGCCCGATGAATGTAAAAACAAAGAAATACCAGATTTTTTTTTTGTGGGGGGGGGGGGGGGGTTACCTGATTTTTGTTTCTAAGAAAAATGAGGGCCACAAATGAGGATATTCATTTAAAATTTCGACAGAACAGTAGCAGTATAATGTCCTCGTAAGTGGATATCAGGCCCTTGTAGAGCAAAATTGAGTATTTGGGTCTAAATAACCAAAAATGTGATGTCCACATATGTGGATGCCAGGTCCTAGGAGGTTAAGAAGAGTTGGAAAAGAGTTTAATACTACTATGATGTCTGTCAAGTGTGTGTGAAGATAATATAGATGGTAGAGACTTCTAGTACTTTGCAAAGCTCTTGAGCTGCGCTTCATTTCTTTGTCTGGCTGCTTGGAAATAAATACAGACAGACTTTATTTTTTTAGAGGTGTAACTTCAAAAGTTCTCCAGGCTTTTCTTTGGCATGAAATTGGCTGCTTTTTCACTTAATTTCAGTCCAGTCCTTCTACCTGACCATTTTCAGAGGAATGTTCATTTTGTAATACTGACCTATGAATCATTCAAGAATAAAAAAGGCACCTAACTCAAGAGATTAACCAGTGTAATAGACAACTTGGTGAAGAACCAATTTAAATTGTACCTTTAGGCAGTTTGTTAATAGCAGCCTGTCACTTGATTTGTTTCCATTTCCAGTTTGACAGATATGAAACCGTATTTTTAGACCAACAAGGTGACTCCTAAAGAGCTATTAGCAAAAAATACTGGCATGTCTTGGCATGGTGTTCAGTGTGGCCTTAAAATATTTGAGGAAAAAAGAAGTGGCAGACGTAAAACTACAGCAGATGAACAGTATTTGAAAGTCCTGTCCTTAAGAAATTGGAAAAATCCAGCAAAGACCTGGCCCTTCAGTTGATCCGTCTTCACTGAAGCCTCATCAGAAATGATCTTAGTGCTCTCTGTAGCTATCGAGAAGCTATTTTTAAGGAAGGGGGGAAATGGAGAAAAGACCGAGGTATGCAAGAGCTGGACTGAAAATCATTGGCAAGAGGTCTTACGGAGTGATGAATGAAAATCTTCAGATTTTGGTTAATTATCAATAAATACCATGGAGGTCAGAAGAAAGATGCAAAAATAAGTGTCCAACAATCACTTAACTGCGTTCTGTCATGGTTTGAGGCAGCGTTTCAGCCAGTAGTTTTGGGGATCTTGTCAAAATTGATGGAATGCCAAAGTACTGTCAGAGCCACAGCTTAATTATTATTTTTTTTTAGCAATGCAGTAAAAGCATACCTGACAGAGTAATACTATCAGTTGTGGATTGGGCTTCTCACAGCCTGGACGTCAACATTATTGAAGCAGCATTATTGAACAGAACAAAAGGCAGCCAACATCCAAAGAAGAGTGTTGAATGTCCTTCAAGAAGCCTGGAGAACTGTTCCTGAAAACTTAAATAACAAGAAAGCTGCTTAAGAGAGTTCAAGCTGTTTGCAGCTTTAAATAAAACACTACCTGTTTACCAAATTAATTGCAAAATAGTAAGAAATGCAGGGCGTATCAAGACTTTTGCACAGTCCTGTAGCTTTTTTTTAGCTCAGTAGCTTTTAGCTTACCTTTGCCTGAAGCTTGCCTAACTCTGTCTGATGGTTAGAAAATAATTAAGAGGACACTAATACTTTAAATTTCTTCTATTGTTTTTTTTAAAGATTGATTTCGTAGTGAGTTCTGGAAATGTTAGCCAACATGTTTGTTATCGTTGGACCAAGCTAGGCTAGCTGTTAGTTTCAGTTTACAGACAGATATGCTTCCAGTGATCTAATCCAGCTTCCTGTAAATTAGCAGTTTTCCCAAAATTATTGAAGTCTAGGAATACATAAGACTTTATTTACACTAACACAACTGACCCCCAGTCAGCTACATGTACTACATGTAATGTATTTACATTATTTGTGTCACGTCACTTTTCATTCAATGTATAACTTGACGGAAAACATGCTGGCTTTCACATCCCCCCCTTTTAATTTGCCAGCAACACTTCCATCCTACGAATACCGCTCCCTCAATGCATTATTATTTTTATTTATTTAGTTATTTTTGTTGTCAAAAAAGGTGGAAAACACCAATCCTACCACACTCTTAGACTCAGCAGCATCTGACAACATTTAGACAAGTGCTCAGATAATTTCAGAAAGGGAGGTGGGTGCCTGGTTGACCTGTGCGCCACCTATGCAAATACTGCCCTATGCTCAGTCCCTTTCAGTGGATCAGAGGAGTCATACCCAAACAGCCCCAGGGTAAGTGGAGATGCAGTAGCGATGGGGGTGTTTGCTAAACATCCAGTTTAGGAGCAATAGCGGCTGGTCACCAACAAAAGAGGCCCAAAAGGTTCTCATCAGAATTCGTCCTCAGAGCTGTCGGCCAGCAGCATGGCTTGGTCCTGACGGCTGGTGCCGGGTTCTCGGGGTTGCTGGAGAGGGAAAAATCATTTTAAGGTTGAGCTTATGCATTTAAGATCCACAGAGACCTGCTCCATGTGACTGGTCAACAATAACGAGTGAAAACAAGAAAGTAAGTTATTGACCTCCTGCTGTCTGACCTTCCTCCTCTGGTGTTTAAAGCTGTTCCTCCTCTTGCGGTGAATCATCCTGATGCTGTAGAGGGCGCCAACAATTAGCAGGGCCCCTGTGATACCGATACCCACAGGGGCCAACATCCCGGACACGTAACCCGCCTGTAGAGGGTGATGGCATAGAGGTCAAACCCAAACCTATCCATCCATCATCTTTCACCATCTTCCACTTATCCGGGGCTGGTTCATGGGGGCAGCATTCTCAGCAGAGAAGGCCAGACCTCCCTCTCCCCAGCCGCCACCTCCCGCTTATCCACCCCCAACCCTATACAGATTAGCTAACATACTGTAGTTGATTATGAAAAATGACCTAAGCATTCTTTATTAAGTATACCTGGCACGAATCTATATTTTGATCGTCATCAAACTATTTTAACTGTGCAACCCACTGAAAACTATGAACATGTAACAAATATTTACACTATGCACCTTAAAGAAAACCCTGGCAGCTCAAAAGAAAAAGATATATCAGTGAGTCATCCGTCGCCTCAAGGCAAGGTAAAAGAAAAATTGACCTTTTTTACAGACAGCAGAGGGTAGGCTTACCTTTTCTCTGATTAGCTCCACCCAGCTACGCACTGGGAGAAAAGAGACATTCGTTTATCAGAGCAACAGATCTGAAAATTGATAAGCTGAAAATTTCTTTATTTTTGTAGGTCTTTTATAAGAGGGCAACACATGTTTGCAGAAGTGCTAATACTAAAAGTTATGTCCCACTGCTGATTAAAAATATGGGTTAGAAATTGTGTTCTCATACTCAGCCCCTGGTTGCGTTGAACCCAGACGGGAGGTGGTGGGATGAGACTGTATGGAGGCTGCGTCGAGGATGTTTTAGATGTTTCTGTTTGGTCTTCTTCACTGTCTTCTTCCACCGATTCCTCAGAGTTCTCAAAGTCATCTTCCAGGTCCTCTGTGGAGAATAATGAAAAATCATCCAGGAGCGTTGGAGGATGTACAGAGGGACACGTGTTATGACTGAACATGAACATTTTCGCAAATGGAGTGGCTTGTAGGTGGCATTTAAAAAACTGTCCTACCCTCAGAGTCCATCTCCTCTGATGTGGATTTGTGTGCTGGCTGATGGGTTGTCATGGTTACCATTGTCATTGCTTGCTGGAAAGATGAGAGGGAGGGGCCGGCCGAGGACACGTTGTCTTCCAGGTTTAGTGTCCTCGCAGAGACTACGTTTGCTAAATGAAAAACAGAATAAGAGGACAGCAGGAGCAGTGTGAGCACAGCTGTACGTGTTTGCAAGAGCGCAACTTCAAAAGCCATGCACAGTATACAATACTGCTGTCTCTGCAGCTGTTGGGTCAATTCATGCCACAATGAAGTGGTAGTGATGAAAGATTCAACCACTTTGTCAGTGTCAGACGGAGTCTGGCAAGAAGCAAACTTAGAAAAGGTAAATGTAAACGTGAAACCTACCAATAAAGGCCAAAAAACTTCACCTCCACCCACCGAGGCGACTTCACACAGAGAAAATGTTCAGTGTTGTTGAACAGTTAAAATTTCTGATCCCTATTATAGTTCTACTTTGGCACCACCGTGAAATACTTTTAATTTGTAGGAAATTGACTAAATCTTGAAAAAAAACTGAATGGCAATGTTGATTTTATTTATATGACACATTTACACATTACACACAGACTATATGTATGATTTTATATCATGATTCCATATGATCTAATATCCACATTCGGGTCGTGCCACATCATCTGTCTCACCTTTCACCGAATGGTCGTCCGGCTCAGTTCTGACTTGCTGCTGAGAAGCAGATGGACCCGAGGAACTGAATGGCTCTAGGAGCTCGCTGCCAGATGTCTGCCAAGGTGACGTCCAGTCTGGAATAAGGACGGGTGAGGCATGTGATGGACCGTCTCTGTCACTCTCTACGGTGACCAGCTGGTCCAGACCTGCCTCTGACCGAGGAAGCCCTCTGGGCCGGCTGCTGCCTGACACGTGGGTGACCGCTGCTGCTGCCGCCGTCGCACTCTCAGATGTGATGTCTTCAAAAGGCTCAAAGATGAGAGGGAGAGCCTCCGATGACATTGTGGCCTCTGTGGATTCATCCTGGGGCATTGGGAGGGCAGTTTCCGCTGCAGGTGGTGCCAAGACAAGCTCAGAGTCACATGGAAAATCACTGTGTGTAGCATCACAATCTAATTGAAACGTTTCCGATCAGCTGGCTTTTATTTATTGACTGAACGAAGACAAATGACGATGAGACAGGCGTCTCGCTGTCTCTCTACACACATTTCAGCTGACTGCTAAAATTAAAAATGTATGTTTTCTACAGAGAAGCAGCAGCTGTATTCAGCACATACTGTAGCTTATGTAGTATTTATGACAGAAAGCGGCCCTTTGAAACAGCTTCTTTGCTCACACAGCTTTCTCATTATAAACTGCTTCAAAACAATGCAGCAAAGGCACAATGAAAAGAAGATGGTTTGGAAAAAAATGTTCTTTTGAGATAAGAGGCTAGCACACAGGAAGGGGGGCTGTCACAAGAGAAACTGTTACTACCTTTAGTCCAAAGCATTCTGAAGGAGGTGGAAAAATGCTTCTGAACGCTGCAATCCTTTTACATAAGACTATTTTGGGAGTTGAGTTTCCTTTGCCATTGGGAGAAAGTCTCATCAAACAGACAATCCTCACATGGACGCACACTGGCTCAGACAGACGTCTTTAATCCAATTCCCTGTCCTGACTCACTGAATAATAACCAGCTTGGCCCTTTCACAATAGCCTGAATGGAGAGTATGAAGGGTGAGAAGGAGTGAGAGGACATTCGGGGCTAAACATATATATACATATATATTTATATATATGTATATATATATATATAGAGAGAGAGAGAGAGAGAGAGAGGAGGGGGCTGACTCCTCCACGGAGCTGTATAACGTACCTTGCCACCAGCCTTTTCCAGGCTTGTGTGTGTGTGTGTTCTTTTTTTTCAGACTCGAGTCAAGAATAGAAAGTAATTAGACTGCCATGGGTCCCAGCTGGGGTTCAAAGTGGAGTCTGCAAAAGGAGGCGCCTTCTTTGCCAATCATCAAAGGCAAAATCCGCTGCTGGATATGCCATTCCTATTTCTGCCATACTTTTTAATGAAGCCCTATGAAACCCTGCGAAATCTAGCAAGCTGGAATGTTGTTGGAACGAATTCTTACTGGGGTGACGATTACTGTGGAGCAATACCTCGCACACTTTGAAGGCATACTGTGACTTTTTAGTGTGCACATGTGCAACTGATGAACAATCAGGGAGTAGAGGGAGTGCCACCCCAATAAAATGAAACTGTGCATGCCTATTTTATGCTAACATTAATTGCATAACTGTCCTGCCTTACCTCCGCCGAGTCTTGCTGCTTCAGTCCACAGACTTTCCGGGCCATCCTCTCTGGGTATCAGGCTTGGTCCGATTTCAGGTAAAAATGGGTCTGGTAGTGAGGACATAGTTGTGCTGTCATGGCCCCAAATTCCCAAAGGTGAAGAGGTCTGATGGGTAAAAACATGAGGGGTGGGACTGTGGGAGGTCTGGGTCCAGAGGGAAACAGAAGGATTTGGAGGTTCTGGCAAACTTCTTTCTGTGTCTTTATCCCAGTGAGAATCAAAGCTTTTTGTCCCATATGCTCCAGCGGGGTTACTCTTTTGGCTGTACGAAGTCTGCAGGTGTGATGGTGCTGAAGTGGAGGTCAGTAATCTACTTGGAGTCCGTTTTCGGGTACTGGTGTCCATTTCCGACTGCTCTGTCCCACCTGTTGGAATTAAATGCTCACCGTGAACTGGTGCATCCTCCTTTTTGCTCTCTGAATCCACAGACTCTGACTGCTTTTCAGAGTCTCTCATCTCAGATGTGCTCCCGATCTTCTCTATCTCGGCGCTTTGGCTCCATGCCTCTCCACCAGCCTCACTCAGCCTAGATCTTCCATCAAGACTGTCCCCATTTTCTGTCTGCGTCACTGCATCAGTCCCCCTGGGTCGTTCATGTGGGCCAGTCCCTCCTCCTCCACCTACATTCACTGTCAGGTCACTCTCATGTCTGGAATCTGATGGTGTAGGTTTTAAATCTGTAGCATGTGTTGACCCGGTGGTTGTTATCGAGCTGGCACACAGTCCTTCACAGGAG
This sequence comes from Aulonocara stuartgranti, assembly GCF_965226115.1. NCBI lineage: Eukaryota > Metazoa > Chordata > Actinopteri > Cichliformes > Cichlidae > Aulonocara > Aulonocara stuartgranti. The sequence goes on along the minus strand of NC_138951.1, from coordinate 5,070,549 downwards.
CCGGCGTGCGTAGGGCTGAAGTGTGGGAGATTTAACGGGGCTCCGTAGACACAGAGACACGTCCCAGTCAGTAGGAGGTGATGGAGCATCCCAAGCATCAGCATCTCTGGCTCTTCTCAGTGCCTGCTGACAGTGAACAGAAATGACACATGCTAACAGGCTTAACAGAGGTGTAACCAATCCCTACCTACAACTTCTACGCCTTGTCTCCCAGCTGACATATACAGACATGGACAAAGCAACGGTGGCGGTGCTTGAGAATGGAGACGGACACCCAGCAGGGCCAAGTTAGAAAGTTTTTCAACTATAGATTAAAGGGTCAGAATGCAAACTGTGTTTAATTTGAGATCGCCATTGATAACCACAGAGAAGAGGATTAACAGAGCATTTCTGCCTCCCTCTGCTTTGATGTTGCGGCTTGCATTTTTTTTCTTTTCTTAATGCGGATGAAATTCCCTTTCATCTCTGACTCTTTTGTTCGTTTTTGTATAAACAGAAGGAGCTGCTCAGTGGGAGAGAGAAGCAGAGAGAGAAAGAGAGGGAACCTGACACAGCAATCCTCAGCACCCCTCCACACTTCACCTATAAATAGCACCAGGTTTTCTATCCTCTAGGATCCTCTTCAGATGGCTCCATGAAGAATTTGTACATTTCCACTCAACTGCATCCAGCTCAAAACAGAGCGTTCCTCAGAAAGGATGTGTGTGTGCTCACGGTCCAATTGCACACTGGATTTAAAGACATTTAAAGAAAATCACGTACCATGTTTGCTGCTTCATTTGATGTGATAACAAAGGCCAACTAATGATCAATCACTGCTGTCAAAATGAGAGAGATGGCTAGTGCATGCAGGGTTGACACCCTTCTTATTGCCTGAGTCAGACGAGCGTCTGAGTGAAATTCTTTCAGCAGTGATGATGCACAGAACTGCATGTTACAGGATAAACCACTATCCTGCCTTCCACGGAATCAATACAGTTGATACACTCAGCCGGTACGCTCATGCAGTCCCCCACATGACAACACGATCACCCGAGAATTTGGGTTGTAAACAAAATTCACACTGCGGTGTTGAATCATACTTCTCGAGTCTGCACAGAAAGGAGCGATGCACAGGCTCACGGGCACCGATGCATTCCCCCAAGGCGCATCACCCATCACATTCGGGTGTCGAAAGCGAGATTTTGCATTAGGCAAGAATTAAAGTCGCGCAGAGCTAAAAATAGAGTGTTACCTTGTGGAGTTCATGACGGGTTTCTTTGCTCGGAGGACGCGGAGCTTCTCTCGCAGTGCGCGAAGAAAAACGAGAGTCGGACACGCACACAAATTCAGCGCTGTGGAAGGCAAGATGTTGGAGAGGCTTGTTGTTGTGCAGCTCAGCGTCACTGACTCAAAGTCAGCCTACGTACCTCCGCCTGCTTCTGAAGTGCTGCCACCAAATGCTCCAAAGCTGCAAGATTTATCATGAACTGACAGCCAGTGCTCTGATTCAAATGTTCAGATGCTTCTGTCACTTCTTTCTTTTTTTTCTGTTTCGTCTCTAATGCAGACTTGTGCAGTTGTTCCCAAAGGGTCACTTCATGCTGGTGGTGGTGCTGAATAGACAGCTCCCCCCACTTAAAACTGCTCGGCTGCTCCTCTGTGTGAAAAGAGGAGAGTGGACAAGTTCTCGAGTTCTTAATAAAAATATTTATGAATTCACTTTAATTGTCACAGAAGCCAGATGCATTGGGCTACATTAGATTAAAAGCAGCACTTATGGGCCTGTACTTATGGGGTGGTCCATTTTTTTGGCGCAGCGTGTTTAGAAAAAATGCGTCTCAGCTGTTCCGATACTCCTGACATATAAGTTGATCACTAAAGGTTTTTCTCTTAGTAGAAGAAGATATCCTTATTGTGATCATTTGAGATGTTCGATCCAAATATCTATAGTATCACCAATACCAATTCCAACACTGGAATTGGATCGATACTAGCCTCATACGATCGGTACTTCGGTGTGTTTTGTTGGGTTAACTAATTATTGTAAAGAATAAAAAATGACAGTGATTGGGTGATCATTAAGATGTGTTCAGAATTTTCAAATTGATTATGTCTCATTTCATAAATCATGACAGACTGCTCTTCCCTACAATGTGCCTTTATAGGGTAAAAGTCTCAGGTTCAGCAGTCGTGGCCCTGTATTTACTTGCTATTGGATCTATGGCACGGATCTAGTGATCATTTCAGTCACATACCTCTGGCTGTGAGTACAGAGGTATGTGCGATCGTGGGCGATCGTGGCTCAAGAGTTGGGAGTTCGTCTTGTAATCGGAAGGTTGCCGGTTCGAGCCCCGGCTTGGACAGTCTCGGTCGTTGTGTCCTTGGGCAAGACACTTCACCCGTTGCCTACTGGTGGTGGTCAGAGGGCCCGGTGGCGCCAGTGTCCGGCAGCCTCGCCTCTGTCAGTGCGCCCCAGGGTGGCTGTGGCTACAATGTAGCTTGCCATCACCAGTGTGTGTGTGTGAATGGGTGGATGACTGGATATGTAAAGCGCTTTGGGGTCCTTAGGGACTAGTAAGGCGCTATATAAATACAGGCCATTTACCATTTACCATTTACAGAAGCACATCTCACCTGTTGCTCAAAACTTGTGTTTGCAAGGAGCAGCCAATCAGAATAATGTGGTTTAAAGGTGAAGATATAGAGAACTAAAACGGCTTATTTCAGACATGAATGAACTGAGATGTCGTACCAATTATGCCTAGTATGTGGTAAATTTTATTCAAAACAAAACAAAAAACACCCAGCATGCCCCTGCGGGCGGTTTATCCTTCAAGCTCGGGTCCTCTACCAGAGGCCTGGGAGCTTGAGGGTCCTGCGCAGTATCTTAGCTGTTCCCAGGACTGCGCTCTTCTGGACAGAGATCTCCGATGTTATTCCCGGGATCTGCTGGAGCCACTCGCCTAGCTTGGGAGTCACCGCACCTAGTGCTCCGATTACCACGGGGACCACCGTTACCTTCACCCTCCACATCCTCTCGAGCTCTTCTCTGAGCCCTTGGTATTTCTCCAGCTTCTCGTGTTCCTTCTTCCTGATATTGCTGTCATTGGGAACCGCTACATCGATCACTACGGCCGTCTTCTTCTGTTTGTCTACCACCACTATGTCCGGTTGGTTAGCCACCACCATTTTGTCCGTCTGTATCTGGAAGTCCCACAGGATCTTAGCTCGGTCATTCTCCACCACCCTTGGGGGCATCTCCCATTTTGACCTCGGGACTTCCAGGTTATACTCGGCACAGATGTTCCTGTACACTATGCCGGCCACTTGGTTATGGCGTTCCATGTATGCCTTGCCTGCTAGCATCTTGCACCCTGCTGTTAAGATTATAAATTATAGGAAGTGTGCATAAAGAAAAAGAAAAACCAGAGTGCGTGTGGTGATGTGATGTGTGTGAGAGTCCAGTCTTATAGTGATGTGTGTGGGAGAGTCCAGTCCTACACCTGGTTCAGGGCCCGAATAGCCTGGGGGAAGAAGCTCCTCCTCATTCTCTCTGTTTTGGCCTTAAGGGAGCGGAAGCGCTTCCCAGACCTCAACAGTGAGAAGAGTCCATAGTTGGGATGGGAGAGGTCCATCATAATCTTCCTAGCTTTGATCTTGCACCGCTTGGTGTAGATGGACAGCAGGTCAGGGAGCTCTGATTGAATGACGCGTTCGGCCGAGCGCACCACTCTTTGCAGATCTCGTCTGTCCTGCTTGGTGCTGTTCCCAAACCAGGTGCAGATGTTTGCCGTCAGGACGCTCTCGATGGTGCAGGAGTAAAAAGGAGTTACAACTGATTTTGACAGTTTCGGGAGTAGATTTAGTTGCAAGAAGTCTGCTTTCTCTCTGCATGTTCCTCTTACAGGCTACCTCCACCTAAACAGAGTTTATTTCAAATTATTTTTATCAAATAGTTTTTTTTATTGTATTTTATTTCATTTTATCGCTACACTTGAGTCTCACAGAATTTAAAAAAATCGTGTTTAATTTTCTTAAAATCGAATGTACATCAATTTTAACACTGGTTTCAATAAGTGCTCTGCAAGCAAAACATTATTTTGGCGTTATTCTTAAATTTTACTGAGTTAAGCGCATTTTAATCAGGCACCCTCCTCGCGTGATGTCACTACTTTCTGAAGGCCCCGCCCAGTCCAACAGGAAGACAACAGACCTGTAGTGGGATGCTAATTTGAGGCTGCTGGCGCTAATTATACGTACAGTTTTCGTCCAAAGCCGACGCAGCTTTTAAAATGCCATTATTTGATGGGCTCGGAAGCGGAGGAGAGAAGACTGCGATTGTTATTGACTTAGGAGCAGCATACACAAAGTGAGTATTAACCGTTAGCCCGCCCTGCTAATAGAGCCACTCAGCTAGCAAAATATGCTAAAATGCATCTTTGTTTTCTGAAATAACTCGCCCGCCTCTCAACTATAGGTTTATTTTAGGGAACTGAAGACTTAAAGTCTAACACATCGTTAAATTTGACCCCAAAAAACCTACTACAGTTTTGGTAGTGAATGCTGATGTGGGCTAGCTTGTTAGCCACGTAGCCAATGCTAGGCTAGGTTAAGTAACTGTCAGCATTCAGCTAGCATTTTTTTAAGTTAATGCCAAGTGCTATCAATGCTAATTTAATAATTTTAAAAGCTCTCTCATTAGACCTTAAACATTCTTCTTTCGGCTGCTTCTTTTAGAGCTCACCAAAGCAGATCACCTGCCGTCTCTCATACCCTATTTCTAGGACTGCCTATCGCTGTCACACCAACTCTCTGCGTGTCCTCCTTCACTACATCTTCCCTGGCAGCTCCATTATCAACATCCTTTGTCCACCATCCCTCCTCTGCATATGTCTAAACAATCTAAACGTTGCCTCTGTAACTTCACAGTCACAGTCCTCACATGTGTTGTATATTAACGGGTATTTATAGTGAGCAAATGGATCTTTATTTACTGAAAGCATTTCAGTGTCATTTTTGTTATATTTTGCTGGAAGGCAAACAGACATTAAGTCATGTGAAGATCAAGAGGACTGTTATTATCTTCTCAAATACTGTCGTCTTTGTTTGCAGTTACTGCCACAGAACATCCAACACAAATATGCACTGTTGTTTTATTTACAACTAAACTGTGGTGCTTTTGCCCTTTTTATTAAATGACTGTGTCTTTTAGAAATACGTTTTTGGTTTTCATAAAGTTCGAGGGAACTAAAATTATAGTATTTAAAACAGTTACTGGTAATGATTATTATATAAATATTTATATTTTCAGCATCTCCTATTATGCTAGCTGACAGCTTCCTTTTCTCACAGATGTGGCTTTGCAGGGGAAACGGGGCCCAGGTTCATAATTCCGAGCGAGATCCGCAAACCGGGACAGCAGCAGGTGAGTCTGCCGTGTTCTGCAGTGGAATTATGTAGAATTATTTGTGGAAATGGAATAAACAAAAATATTTGGTATTTGATTTCTCATATTCAGGCAGTCAAAGTGGTTCAGTACAACATCAATACAGAAGAGCTTTATGTCATTCTCAAAGAGTTTATCCACATACTGTACTTCAGGTGAGATTCTTCTCCAATAAATGACTAGGTTATTGAAGTTCTTTTTTTCTTGCGGCTACATCACATCAGAGTTTGTTTTCCCATTTGCCTCATTAGGCACCTTCTGGTGAACCCTCGCGACAGAAGAGTGGTCATCATCGAGTCCATCCTCTGCCCATCCCACTTCAGGGAGACACTCACAAAGGTTTTCTTCAAACAGTTTGAGGTACGAAAGCAGAGACACGTGCTGGGATCAGACCAGTTAATATAAAGTATCTGTTTGCAACTCTGTGCACAAAAAACAAAAACCCAACACGACAGAGCACCATCAACTCTAAACAACAAGTCAGGAAAGATTTCTTTTCTCAGTTTGGTGCACAGCTGTCATGGAAGCATAAGCTTTGAGGTTGTGATGTGTGTCATCAAGTTCTTGGCACACGAGTGCACAAAAGTTGATTAGCAGAGAACAGCAGGTGTCCCCGTCATTCTACCTGCCCTAGTTCCCTGAACTGCTGCGCTTCTTCTCTCCTCCTGCAGCTGAGCTAAAACCACACTTGATGATCACAGTGTAATCCACTTAAAATTAGCTCTTGTGTAAATCCCTCCTTATATTTAATTAATTTGACCTGATTTAGAAGAGGTAACTAATGCATTTATTATGATAACTACTGTTACTTGATGCAGACAAATTATTTTGCCTATGGGTGCCTCATATTTAAGTTTTGTTTGTTTGTTTGTTTGTTTTTTGTAGTTCATGCTCAAGGTTGTGTATGAAAGTCATGGCATCATTGAGTATGCTCTATGTAATGGATAATAGGAAATAATAGTCAGTGTAATTAGATGCCTGACTCATAAATGACTGTTATCAGTGGCAATTGCATTGTCAGATGGGTAATAGATAGTAGCCTAATCTACATATCATGTTCAACACTTTAACAACCTGTTATTCAAATTTTACATGATTTCCACCTAAACTTTATAATAAACTAGAACAATCTAATAACTGATAAACAAAATGATTATGTTAACAAGGAAATTTTAGTTAGTAGAGGAATTTCTAAAGTTTTACTCCATGAATGATTTCATTTTCTAGGTGCCATCTGTGCTATTTGCTCCCAGTCACCTCATGGCCATCATGACTTTAGGCATCAACTCTGCACTTGTGATGGACTGTGGTTACACAGAGACGCTGGTGCTGCCCGTATCCTTTTCCCATCATGAGCGTGGTCTCTAGAACAGTGAACAATATGGTCTGCTATATACATGCTATATGTTTTAATTGATGCATCTTACACAAATTTAATATTTGGCAGGCATTATTGTACTGTTAGCTTCAGGTCTAGGACATTTATGATGCTGATCTTAACTCTGGAAATCAGGTTTGTGAGTGTACTCCTATTTTGCCAGCCTGGGAAGCTTTGCCTCTGGGAGGAAAAGGCATCCATAAGTAAGTACTAAAGGTTCTAACAGCATCAGTGTAGTGATTTGTACACATTTAACTGAGAAAATAATCCATCTGAGTCTCTCTTTCCTGCATCATGATTGAAAATCTCTGACTGTTGAATTGAATCATTTCAATCTCTTGTTTCGTTGCATAAAATGCATGTGTTTGTTTATTGTAGGGAGTTAGACAGCTTTCTCGTGGAACAGTGCACCGTGGACACAGACACAACCACAGGGCAGAGCGTACAAGCCGCCATTGGTAAATACAGAAAGTCAGCACATACCGTCTGTCCTCTTCTTTTAAATGGGGACACTTGTGAAGGCATAACTCTGTTATGGACTGCTGATTGGTTTTTACAGTGCCAAGAATAGAAGAATTTAATGGCTGTGACCCATTATGTAGCATTTACTATTCATAGGAAGAACTTGTTTCTGTGTGACATTTGAGTGAATCGCTTTTTCAGTTTGTGAATTATGCATTATGCATACAGTCTATTTTAGAGATTCTCTCCACACTTTTTGTTGATGGAGGGAACCAGACTGAGTATATTGAGTTGAGCTGTGAGATCTGCAGCAGAATGAGAAAAGAAAAAAAAAAAAAAAAAAAAAAAAAAAAATATATATATATATATATATATATATATATATATATATATATATATATATATATATATATATATATATAAAAATTTAAAAAGACAACGGGGTGTCTGTCTAGATGGGTCATAAAACATCTCTGCAGTGAGCACAAAGCCACTAAGATCTCTGTAATTAACTCTCTACCACTGACTTTGAAACTGTATTTCCCCAAAACTGTGTAATGATAGTAGTGCCAAACACCAAAAAAGTCTCTGTTTCAGCAGTGGTGGCTTTTCCTGAAGTTTTTCATAGCTGGATTCGTTTCAGACCCAGCAGTCACACTTGTCCTCTGCTGCAGTATCGGCTTCTCTAAGTGCTGATTCAGCATCATAAATCAAACGGGAAAGAGAAATAGGAAAATTGGCTGATTGATGCATAAGTAAATTCAAGGAACTGAATGTTCATTTCTTATATTCCATTTTTAATCTCTTAACCAGGGACTATCCCAGAAGAAACAGTGGAAGACATCAAGGGTAGGTTTGACTGACATTCCTTATTTATGCCATCCTTGAGCACCATGGACAGTCTATACACAAACAAATCTGTCTGTCCATCCTTCATCCCCTGGAATATTCTTGCAGCGAGGTTGACCTACATTTTCTAATCAACAGAATTCCTTGTTTTTACTCTGAGAACAGTTTGAGACCTGTCTGTGTTTCTAGGATGTGGAGGCTACAGCCTTTTTGTTGATAGACAAAAGTGTGTCTTTAAATTTTTTTACAAGTAAAAAATTCCTTTGCCTTTTGTGTGGCTTTTTTCTGGAACAATGAACGATTAAGAATAGGCGAAACACCCATCCACTTATTTTTATAATGATGCAAAAGTATAATTTACTGAGACTGTGCTGCAAAATGGGGTTGTCAGCTATGTAATAAATGTTTCATTTAGGCTTATTTGGGTCTTTATGTCTTTTTAATTCATTGTAAGTCATGAACAAAAACCACAGTTATGGAAGGAGTGAAAGGAAAATACTTCAACTCCTTATGCTTGGTCGCAAACATTCTTGTCTACAAGTTTGGTTATGTGACCGCCAGTGCTGTTTTGTTTCCTGCAGTGAGAACTTGCTTTGTCAGTGACCTGCAAAGAGGCCTCAAAATCCAAGAAGCCAAATTTAACTTGGATGGCACAGCAGAGGTAAGTCAGCTCTTTGTATGCTGCTTACCACAACTGCCCAAACATTTGTGCTGAGTAAATGACAAATGCTGCACTTTTTAATGAAACACTTTTAAATGTGTTCATAGCGGCCCGCCCCTCCTCCAGATGTCGATTACCCGCTTGATGGAGAGAAAATCCTGCATATCAAAGGATCCATCAGGTATGCTGTCATAGTCTGCTTAAAGAAAGAGTTGGACAGAGAGAGCCTTCTATTTTCCTGTAACGTTATACAGCTTCAGGTATTTCCACGTGTTCTTATAATTAAAATGACTGTGTAATCACCCTCAGCTTGCTGTTATAATTATCATAAAGCCATTTTCTCCTTTTTTCCAGGGACTCAGTGATGGAGATTCTGTTTGAACAGGACAACGAGGAGAAGAGTGTGGCCACTCTGATACTCGATACTCTGGTTAAGGTAAAGACAAGTTTCTCATTTAGTCATAGTAATGTGTATCGTTAATATGTTATCTGTGCTGATACTTACTGAAAGTACTATTTATACCTTGGTATAAATATATGTTATATGGTTTTTGGCTACTTTTGAGACATTGGCAAGCTATTGTGGTCATGAGGACCACTAACAGCAGAGATCATACTAGCTTGGGCTAGTCGTTTTAAGAAAAGCTTTCACTCCACATGTTTTGATGCATGATCAATCATCCAGGTAAGGCAATCTTTGAAAGTTGTTTCTGGACGTAGCCTCTACTGAAAAACATCCATCCTGGACAGGGAGGAACGCTGGTTTGAGCGTGGAGTCAAGGAGGCCATTTACATGAAAAGGGAAAGACCATCTGTGAATCGAGGAGGAGGCCTAAGGGTCCATCTTTCACCATCTTAGAATGCTGTGATTGCAACCGTTGCCCATCTGTCTGGAAATGGTACTCATGAACATTGATCAATGGTCTTTGATCAGTGGTTGTTGATCAATGGTCATGACAATTTGCATATTAATGATCAAGGAACTGACCTCCCAGCCCATTGTTAGTGGTGCTGGTTTCAGTCATTTTGCAAATGTAGTGTTTATAAGTTTGGGGAAACTTGCAGTCAGGTGAGACTGAAGAAGTCATTTGGATGAGTGACGAAACGTTTCTCCCATTGAAAACGCTTCATCCAGATGAACAGAATCAACCTTTTGGGATTTTGGACATAGTGTTCTCAGTTGGATAAACTCGGGGTTGGGGGAAAATCAATACAGCACAGTGTCGTGATATTTTGTGTGGTGATATTGTATCGATACAGAGGGTCAGAATGTAGACATTTTATTTAATAAATTAAAATACTCTGGGAATACTACAAACAAGACAGCTAACTCGCATTAAATTCCCTCTACTGAACAAAACATCCAACACTGGACACATTTACCACCTAAAATTCAGAACAAGCTAATGGCTCAGTCACACACTAAAACCCCTTGCATTTAAAAATAAATAAATGAATTGGTGGTTGCTTCCAGATTTTACTACATTTTTTTTTTCCCCCCCCACAACTTGTGGTGACTACACGGTTTTGTAAACTTGACAGTGTCGCACACTCACAACCACTTTACATCACAAATCTATTTTACAGTTCTCACTAAGTCTTTATCAGTGACCACATCTCGAGGGAACTCAACTCAACTCAGCTGGCTTTCAGCTGGTTGCATTCTTGTTATTCCTGAAGAGCACAAAGGTTACTAAGGAAAAATTTATATTTTAAAAGTGAACTGCTGTTAAATGTGATTTCTGCGTATGTAGGCAGCAACAGATGTAATTGGTGTATTATCAGAAACAGATTGCATGTAATTGCCAACTTGACCCCTTTCAATTGTAGACGAATAGCAAACCTACTCTGTCTTATGGCAACATTTATGGCAGGTTTTACTCTGTGTTGGTGTGCTTTACAGTCGCATTATGCAGCAAGACATAACCTAAGTGAGCTAACATTATCTTATTGGATAAAACGGATACTGGGAAGTTAAACGTGGAGGAAATAATTTGCAGTTGAAAAAGATGATGGTGTCACTGAATTACTCAGCTTATTGCGAAATGTTAAAAATTGCGGCAATATATTATCACGGGTGAAGTATTGTGTTAATGTTGTATCGTCAGCTGTCTGGTGATTTCCATCTCTAGGGGAAGCAGTTTTTCACTCATCCAAGTGACTCCTTCAGTCTCAGCTGTCTGCAGGTTTCTCCAACTTTATAAACAGTATATTTGCATAATGAGTGAAACCAGCACCACTATCAATGAGCTCAGTTTCATGATCGTCAATATGCAAATTATCATAACCACTGATCAGTCTCCAAGAGTGCCATTCACTCTTGGAGAGTTGGGGAGTGACTGTAATCACAGCATTGTAAGATATTGAATAATGTACCCTAGGCGCCCTCCTCGGTTCAGAGATGGTCTTTCCCTTTTCACCTAAAAGGCTTCCTTGATTCCCTGTTTAGTAACAAGAACCACTGGCCTGTAGGTGTAAACACAGCTCCAAATACTCTTTGCACACAAGTACTCACATTGTCCAGCACTGAAATCTTTTCCCCAGTGAACTTGGTGAAAGTCATGTCATGCTTGTTTTGTCCTGTATCACTTTCCCTTGTCTACCATTCGTGAACAGGTTTTCTTTAAGTGTGTTTAGTGCAGTCCTCTAACAACCCGTGGCAGCCGTTTGTCACTTACTGGAGAACAGAAACTAATGCTGTTCCAACTTGATGACTACAGACGTGTTTTAAAAATGATAATTGTGTGGATGCTTTAAGCAAGACTTAAGGCTTGTCCCGATATATCTTCAGACACTCCTGATGCTCACAATTCAAGAATTTTTTTCTCACCTATTACCGTTCTGAGATGAGTTAGACTTGTTTGAGGGTAGGAAATTTGTCCCCCGCTCAGATTTCTTCAGATTTCAAACTCTGGAAATGAGGCACTTTTTTTCTCTTGTCATATCTTTTTGATGGATTTCCACAGATCCCTGAAAATTTCCATGACTATTCACCAAAGCCTGCTGTTTCTTACGGTGAAAGAATGATTTTGATGCTCCATATAGATTTAGAGTTACCAAAGGTTGTTTGAGAGCAAGTCAAGGCAGTTTTTGGTTCGCCTCTACTCAGTTACAGTGTATTACAAGTCATATATCTTTAATAATTTATATTTTATCTCTGAATTATGAAGACCTGAAGATTCCCCCATCTCTTCTGAACAAAACAATACCTGAATGACCGTTCTAGCCTCTACGGTTAGGAAATTATGGCCATTTGTTCAAGGGGAATCCTGAATGTCAGTTACTGTAATCTGATTACTTTTTCAAGTAACTAGTAAAGTAAGGGATTACTATTGCAAAAACGGTAATTAGATTACCGTTACTTTCCCGTAGGAACGCTGCGTTACTAAAACCGTGATTTTTTTTTTTTGCGAGAATGTCTCACGACAGTGACGTAAGCGAGTGCGCCGTTAGTGACAACAGCTGTGTGCAGATCAACAATGGATCACATATCGATTGTGGGAGAGAGTATGAGCGTGCAGCGTTTAAAGCGTGGAAGTACTGACCTTACTTTGATTTTGATTCCATAAAAAGTGACAAAAACATTAGCGTCCATCGTGCGTGGGAAGAAAACTTCTTTTTACAGTGAAAAAACCCCTAAACTTCCGAGCAAGCACCGAGTGCGCTACGACGTAATGGGAAATTCACAGAGAAACTCGCGGATTCTTCCACTGACCGCGGCACACCTGCACCAGGGTAAACCTCCGCCTACCGCAGTCCTGCTTTACAGGTGAAAATAGAGCAACAGGACCGCTGAGTCTTTGACTTTATTTATTTTCTGCTGTGTTTTACTTGCATTTATTTGAAAGACTGAGTGTAAACACAAAAAATATTTTATTTTATGTGCTGGAATGTGCAGAAAATAGGTTTAAATGTTAAACTAATTTATTCAAGTCAGAGAATGTTGCATATAATTAAATTTTTGCTTGATGCATAAAGTTAAAATATTAAAACTGATAAAGCAAGTTAAAAAAAGAGACTTTTCCATTTGATTACATTTTGTATGATGGATTATGTAGAAAAAGTAGAATTGGGCTGAAAGATCTATCGCTTTATCACCTCTTCAGGTTGTAAATCGTGTTTTTAAAAAGTAACTATGTAATTAATTACTTTGAAAATAAGTAATCAGTAAAGTAACGGGATTACTTTTTGGGGGAAGTAATCAGTAATTAGTTACAGATTACTTTTTTCAAGTAACTTGACCAACACTGCTCCTCAATCATAGTATTTCTGCTAAAGCACAGTACTTCTGCTACATCATAGTATTTCTGCTAAATCATAGTATTTTTGCTAAAATAATGGTATTTGTGCAAAATCATGGTTTTGGGGCCAAATCATAATATTTCCGTTATGTTATAGTATTACTACTAAGTGGAGGAATTTCTGTTATGTTATAGTATATGTGCTGAATATATTATATGTGCCAAATCATAGTATTTATCCCAAATTATAGTATTTATGCCAAATTACAGTATTTCTGCTAAAAAGCAGAAATAGTACCTTTTAGCAGGAATTTCTGCCAAAAGATAGTATTTCTGCTAAATCAGAGTATTCCTGCCAAATCATAGTATTTGTACTGAAACATAGAACTTCTGCCCAATCATAGTATTTGTACTAAATGATAGTACTTGTGCCAAATCATAGTATTTGTGCCAAAGCATCGTATTTGTATGGAGTCATAGTATTTCTTCTAAATCATAGTATTTCAATCAAATCTCAGTAGTTGTTGTTAAAACGCAGTATTATTGCCAAATCATAGTATCTGTACCCAATCATAGTATTTCTGCTAAATCATAGCATTTGTGCCAAATCATGGTATTTGTGCAAAAATATTGCATTTCTGCTAAATCATAGTATTTCTGTAATCTTATAGTACTTGTACTCAATTATAGTATTTGTGACAAAGTTTAGTATTTGTACCAAAACATAGTATTACTGGTAAATCATAGTATTTGTGCTAAAACATAGTATTTCTTCCAAATCACAGTATAATTGCACAATAAAGGTTCTTGAGCCACTACTCGCCTCTGTCAGTGCGCCCCAGGGCAGCTGTGGCTACAATGTAGCTTGCCATCGCCAGTGTGTGAATGTGTGTGTGAATGGGTGAATGACTGAATGTAGTGTAAAGCGCTTTGGGGTCCTATGGATTAGAAAAGCGCTATACAAATGCAGGCCATTTACCATTTACCATTTACATCAGTGTTTGTGCTAAAACAGTATTTGTGCCAAATCTTAGTATTTCTTCTAAATCCTAGTAATTCTGCTCAATGATAGAATTTCTGCTGTGCTGTAGTACTTTTTTGCTAGATTGTAGTACTTCTGCTAAGTCAAAGTATTTCATGTAAATCATAGTATTTCTACCAACTCCCAGTGTTTCTGCTAAATCATAAATAATGTTTTAGCACAAATTGTATGATTTGGCTCAAATACTATGATTTGGCAGAATTTTCTGTGTTTCAGCACAAATGCTATGATTTGGCAGGAAAAAAATATTATTTAGTATAAATACTAAGTTTTAGCAGAAATACTATGTTTAAACTTTAAAAAATTCTGCTATTTCTGCTAATGTGTGTTATTGAAATGAATGGAACACATTATCAATGTGGTCACTGATTTTGCATGCCGGGTTGAGCTGTGTTTTAGCTCAGTGAGATGAGCTTCCGTTCTCAGACTGGGAGGCCCGGGTTCAAATCCCGCTTATGGCAACATTTCTTTCGGTTAACAGTTAAACTTTTTTAACTCTTTTCAGCAGAAATTCTGCTTTTTCAACTCTTTTCAGCAAAATTTTCAGCCTTTTCACCTCTTTTTAGCACAAATCTCAGCTGTTTTCAGAAAAAAAACCTCTTTTCAGCAGAAATTCTGCTTTTTCAACTCTTTTCTGCAAAGTTTTAGCCTTTTCACCTCTTATCACCACAATTCTCTGCAGCTTCTGCTCATTTCAGCAGAATTATCAGTCTCTCCACCTCTTCTTTGTGTGAGAGAGTTTGGCGCAGTGAGATGAGTAGCTGCCTTGAGACCAGAAGGGCCAGGTTCGAATCCTGCTCAGGGCAACGTTTTTTGTTTTTTTTTTCCAACTTTTTCAGCTTTTTTCAGCAGACATCTTCAGCGTTAAGGCATCCACACAGCATTTTCGCAGGAAATGTATATTTTTCTAGTGATAATTGACTTGAAGTGGAAACGGTGGCATTTTTTGTTTTGTAAAACCCATCCGCACTGGAAACTCCCACCAAAGCAAAATACTCATACTTGCTGCACTGCTCCTGTAAAACAAAAGGGGAAAAAAGGCGTTGATAAGCTTTCCAGAGGTTGCCGGTGTCACTACTTACACAACGCTGCCTTATTACATCTAATGTTTTGGATTTGGATGCATTTGCATTAAACACATTAAAGTGAGCCAACACTTTTAAAGATCCTGCTCTATGAGCCATGACTGGAGTGCACTGACTGTAAACACGGGGCAACTTAAAATGTGTTTGCTTGCCCCTGCTAGCCTTGTTTTTATAAGAGGAAGGTTCTGTCAGCTCTCTCAGATTGAATTTTTCCTAAATACGAGGAGCATCGCAGTTTGTCCAGGCATTTACTGATTCTGAGCCTGTTAGCAAATCCCATTTAATTCCAGACCCCTGTACCATCACTGTCAGCTCTGTATCATAGCATGATGCCATTCTCACTCTCCTTCTTACTTGGGGAACATGAGTACCTAGTTTGGCTGAGCGTTTGACCTTGACCTTCAGTGTTAGGGCAAGGTCAAACAGCATGGAGCATTTTGAAATCTCAAGTGTTTACAGCTTTTTGAATCATTTGGGTAAAAATCATAAAAAATACCATTTTAGGTTGTTACTCGAGGTTGTCAGGCAGAGGTCATACATCAGCATGTGGTTACAAAAAGCAAGCTTTTATAAAAGTTTTAAAAGTATGTTGTGATAGAGGCATTATCAGACATCAAAGTTTGGGGGAGTTGCACTCTGCGTGCTCTTGTTATTACTAGTAACTCATTTGATATAGTTTAAAATTGAGTTAAACTGAGTATTAGCACCACCCGTGACCAACATGACCAGATTTTGATAGAACTTCTGTTAGATTGGGAATAGTGAAGGTGGGAGTGATCTCTGTCAGCCTAATCTAATGCATACAGTCCCGCCCGTCGATTCTACAACGTTTGTTCACACTATTTGGTGTGCTTCAGCTCAGTGTGTTATGTACTATAATGCAGGCTTCATAATTCCTTTGATTTTTGCTTCATTGATCTTTCCTAGTGGTGGATTTCAGTTTGTTCCTTGCTCTCCTTTACTGAACCTTTAGCATCTCTGGCTGGAGGAAGTTAGCAACCCCCGCAGCGTCGTTCTGCACATTATCCAGCAGTTAAACGGGCTGTGCAGTTTGACTTTGTTTGGCTGCTGTGATGCAACCATTCAATGCAACTAAAAGCATTGTTGCTCTTCACTACGGGGATCCAGTCAGTCCAGAACAGCCTATTTAAACTCATAAACCCAAACAGCCGACTTCACACAACTTCACACTTTTACTGTAATGATGTAAACGTTTAAGTCGGATGTTACACAATAGTGAACTGCTCATAATGTTCTGATGTATTGCAGCTCCCCTGAGACCACTCACAATAACGTCACAGTCCCTGTTATGTATCATGTTGTTTTAGCCCATTTTACCAGAATCCTTCTGTAATGCTGGGATGACTCCCACCTCCTGCCTCTTTTTCCCCATAGCAGCAGTCGGATAGTGAAGAACAGATGTTTTCCACCGTTGTTGTTTTTTTTTTGTTTGTTTTTTTTTGTTTGTTTTTTTTTGTTTTTTTTCCCAAAATATCTGTTTGTGTTTGTTTTAGTGCCCCATCGACACCCGTAAAGTGCTCTCTGAGAACCTGGTGGTGATCGGAGGCACCGCCATGCTGCCCGGCTTCCTGCACCGCCTGCTGGCAGAGATTCGCCTCCTGGTGGAGAAACCCAAATACAGTAACGTGCTGGCCAGCAAGAGCTTCCGTATTCATTCTCCCCCTGCAAAGCCCAACTGCACTGCGTGGCTTGGAGGTCAGATATGAAATTAAATTGAATATTCATGCTGAAGTGAAGGCTTGTGGATTAAAAAATCCATCACAATCATCACTTCTGATAAAACACACTGCCAGCATTTTTCTACTTTTAAGTAAGAAGAAAAAAAAGTTTGTGGCTCCTCTTGTAACATTTGTAAACTCCTCACCAGGTGCCATCTTTGGAGCCCTTCAGGACATCCTAGGCAGCAGGTCTGTGTCACGGGACTACTACAACCAGATGGGGCGAATCCCAGACTGGTGCTGCTTGAGCTCCCCTCCTCCCGAGTCTTTGTATGAAGCAGGAAAGACCCCTCCTCCACTGATGAAGAGAGCCTTCTCTACAGAGAAGTAGAATATATTAATTCCAACATTTCAGTAATCTGTAACATAACATCACAACACTTGAAGTTCACTCTTAACGACACAAACAGCTCAACGTGTTTTTAATGTCAGGTCATCAACCTTACAGTTATTGTATGTGTTTTTATTTTGACTGTTTGATCAGGCAAGCAGAGTTTTGGAAAGAATATCAAAAGAAAAGAGCAGATGTTTGGATTTTTCAGCATTTGGAATATTTTTGCACATGAATTCTCGCTCTATTAAATCTGGAATATTGTCTGAGCTCCACGAAGCTGCGTCTTCTGTTAAAGCCTCATTTAGCGAGATGCTAAATCTGTATGTACTTCTCTCACTCTGATCCACACCTCCTGTTTTATTTTTTTTTTGGTTGGTTTTTTTGTTTTGTTTTTTATTTTCCTGTACTGTTTTTGCACTTAAAGTGAGTCGCACAATCCACTGAAAAGTTTCTAGTCACTACCAAGGTAAACTTAGTCATTGATTTGTCAGCAGACTTACAGAAAATGCTGCTGTGTAAGTCATTTATTTTGGTCACAAGCTACGCTTCCTGCTTCTATTTAGTGGGTCAGCGTGATGCAAAGTGTTTGCCCACACGTACGCAATATTGATGAAGTGTAATCAGGCTGAGTAACTGAGAAGATTTGTGTGTGTGTGTGTGGTGTTTTATCGTGTTGTTCTGTAGTCCTCAAACCCTGTGGAAATACACAGTCAAACATGCTTTCAGTGATTTTTCTCCCATGAAAAGTGGTAACTGTAATGTTTTATAAATAAATATCCAGACTGACAGGAGGATGTTTGTGTAGTTCTGGGATTAAAAAAGAAAAATGAAGAAATTGAGTTCTATCCACTGCCTCTGCACTCGTGCTGCACTGTGTTTAGATGACGGTGTAGGTTATGTTCTTATTCAGCCCTGCCCCGACACACTGTTAATGCCTGCATGTCCTGGAACCGAGTCACATCTGTTTGGCCTTTTGGGTCACATTAATCACTCAGTGCTGCTCTGTCTGACGGCTTGGGAACCAGTAGCATTTACCCACAATGCACCTGTATATCAAGACTGGCAAACAAAATTGTGGGAAATCAAATGTTTGGATTTCAGTGACAGGAATAAACACTGAGTGATGCAGATGAAACGAAGGTGTGCATTTGTTTCTTTTTCATTTTCTTTAGTGACGGCAGTAAGCCGTCATTTCAATTTGGAGTGTAAAGTGAAAGCTTTGGTGAATGCTCAGGCACAGGCAGAAGTTTGATCGTACATGAATGATCCTTTACTGAACATCAACTAAAAACAGACTTGCCCACATCTGCACATACAGAGCAGCGCTGTCCCACCTGCTCCCTCTGCTGCAGCTGAGGGAAACCCCACGTTCCCCTGAATAGAAGTGGGACTGGAGTATCAGCGTGGTTCCCAGAGACAGGAAACAGCAGCTGTCCGTCTCTCTGTCTGACCTCTTGTCTATCTGATTTGGAAGCCTAGGTGGGAACTTGGAAAAGGGACTCCCCAGATATTGGTTCAGCCCTTCCTTTTAGATTGCAATAAGCGGTCATTACACAAAATCTTTATTTGATCAAAAAGGATCAGTTATGACTTTTTATAATTTTAACCATATGAATTCACCATATGTGCAAGTAATGTGAGCCAAAAGCTCAGGCTTCACTTTTTTCTATACTCAAAATCTTTGACGTTAATGAGATCAGACAGCCCTTATGCAGTCATTTTAGCCATAGAGCTGTGGCTGTCAGCATGGAAGCCATTCAAACCTTCTGTTTGTAAGAGGCAGCCAGTCAAAAGAAAGTTGGTTTAAAAGGTAAGGAAGGGAAACTACACTAAAACAGCCTATTTCATACAGTGGATGAATTGAAGGGCTTCAAAAGGACTTGGTATAAGAGACAAATAAGAAGTCGTGCAAAGCTGCCTTGAAGAATCCACAAATATATGAAGTTGGAACTTGCATTGTAGGCCTGTGCTAGGCTTGGTGAGTACACTATATTTGCTTTCTTTTTAAAATAAGATTATCATTGTTCATTTAAGATTTAAGATTTGAATGTAATTTTTCTCTGAAGAGCACCAAACAAGACCAACATCAGTTTTGTGGTGAGAGGGAACACATCCTCCGTCTTTGGTATCGCCTCCACAGAGGCTATTTTTCAGAACGCACCAGACTAAGTATCCCATAA
The DNA here is from genome assembly GCF_965226115.1 of Aulonocara stuartgranti. Taxonomy (NCBI): domain Eukaryota; kingdom Metazoa; phylum Chordata; class Actinopteri; order Cichliformes; family Cichlidae; genus Aulonocara; species Aulonocara stuartgranti. Next base: position 5,051,150 of record NC_138951.1, on the reverse strand, counting down.
ATCACAGTGGCTGTGAAAGCACATCTGAGCCCGCCTTATAAATGTAAGGCCATGCCCTGCAGAATCCGAGAACAAGAAGTGTGATTTGGCTAGCTCGCAGCACTTGCGGACATGCATGTAATCAGGAAATCAACGTCAACTGTAAGTAGGAGGATCAGCAAACTGCAAGAGAGCAGGTGTTGTGTAAAGTAAAACGAGACATTTATATATCAGCTAAAGTAGACGTCCTGATAACAGCCACACATGAGTGCACATACACGTGGCGAAAGGGTAGCTCTGAGACATTCTGCTCATTCCTGTCACATCAGTTCTGATAACCTGAGGTCTGCTGCATGTGTGCCGAGACTAAACACGCAACACTCGAAGGCCCCGAGTGCAAAAACAATGTTTGGGAGCCATAAACTTCTCAAACTAACAACCAGATCCAGAAGTGGAGCCACATCAGTAGAGATGCACCTTGTGCTCCCTGTGCTGTGCCAGTTAGTATTTCAGTATTGTAATCGAGCCTGAATAAAGCATTAGATCTCTTTATTTTAGCTCTTTAACATCAAATCACAGGAATGTCATGCTTGGAAATCCATCCAGTTTGTATTTCAATGTTCCAGAAATCTGGAACATTGAAATAAAAACTATTGTAAAACTAATATAACTGTTGTACTTTGGCGCTATATAAATGAAACTGACATGAATTTATTTTCATTGAGCATTTAATCCACTACACAAGGCAGCATCAAGTCTGAGTTCTTGGTTTAAAATATATGTAATGTGAAAAATCTATTAACAGATTTGTTCTCTGCAGACGTCATTGTAGTTGTCACTCAAAGTAAATTGCATAACTGCATTATTCGGTTGTTGCCATCAAAATGTTGCAGCAGAAACGGATCACGCAATCAATGCCCAGGCTTTTTTGGCCTAATTTTGTTGAGCCTTTCCTGTTCTTAGCTTGTATTGGTCTTCTGCTGCTGTAGCTCGTCTGCTTCAAAGCTCAACGTGCTGTGCATTCAGATATGCTCTTCTCCTTGTATGCAGATGGCAAGAAGTGGTTATTTGAGTTACTGTTAGCTTTCTAACAGCTCAAACACTGTTAATTCCCCTCAGACCTCGACAAGACCTTTCACTCAGAAAACAAATGCTGTATTTTTTTTTATTTTCGCCTCATTCTCTGTAAACCCTAGATTTGGTTGTGTGGGAAAATCAAAAAAATATCATCAGTTTTTCAAATACTCACCAGAACCAGTCTGGCATCAGCAACTGACTCATTCACTTTCCTTCCTCATTCTGAAGCAAGGTTTGAACTTCTGTAGATTTTCATTGAAATCTGTAAATTTCATTGAACCGCTGACATGACTGAGTGTATTCCTCTGTTGTTATTGATGGCTGCCTACTAACATAAAAAAAATCTGTTGACACAGCACATGCTGTGATCGGGGACCATTCTTAATTTCGTTGTTCTCGTGACAATGACAATAAAGTTTCTGATTCTGACATGTATTTTTATTTTATTTTATTAAACACAGCATATAAAGCGCTGCTTATATGATGCTATGAACTCTGGGTGATTAACTTCAATATTTGTTGTGGTCAGCAGCTGAAACAGCTTTGGGATATCTGAAGAATTTATCATAATTTACAGATGACACTTCACTGACTTTTATTTGCTTTCATAATTAAATAAAATATGCTTGTGTGTTCTGATGTAGGCTGATAAATTGCATAAGATGATTATTATTTTTGTATGTACAATACTATGCAAAAGTTGAGTCACCCCTCATTTGTTTAGATGTTGCTCCTCAAAAAGGTAATGGATGCAGTGATTTTATTAAAACATGTGCAAACATACAATGAAAAATATAAAACAGAAACGGAGTTTATGCAATTTAGGTGCACCCCGCCTCTAGCCCTGCGACAGCCTACATCAAAATACACAAGCATATTTTATTTAATTATGAAAGCAAAGGATAAGCGAAAGAGAATTAATGGATTTCTAAAAGAAACTAGAAATATTTATACAATAAATACGAAAGAGCCTAAGGATACAATTTAAAGCTGGTTCTTTATCAAGTTGTTTATTTTTTTTATTTTTTATGGTTTAATGATTCACAGGTCAGCGTTAAGTGGTTTAACAAACAACCAAAACTTTCCACTGAAAATGGTCAGGTGCAAGAACTGGACTGAAAACGAGTGAAAAAGCAGCCAGAATGGAGAAAAAAGTTTGGAACAAAATATAAAGAAATGAGAGAAGGTTGGAAACTTGTATAAATGTATTCGACTGACTTCTGAAACGTTAAGCTCAGGTTTAGACAGTCACGAGGCTTCATTAGGATCATTTCCCCAGGGACTGGTGTTGGTGTACGTGAGCGACAGGACGGACTGATTTTACATCACCACTTCCCTTGAATTCTTTTCTGCAACAGTCACCGGTTAATGGTAAGCGTATATAGTATACATTCAGCCATGCTGGCGCGCGCTTTTCATCGCAGCCTTCCTCGCCCAGCGGGACTGTGCTCGTTATAAAAGCTCCAGCCGCTTCTCCGCTCTCCCTTCAACATTTTCATTTCTTTCTGGCCGACTAGGGGATAGCAGGAACTCATTCCCGGCAGCAGCAGCATGCAAACTTTCCTCGGAATCCTGCTGCTTCTGCTGGTCCTTCAGCGGGTACCTGCGCAGGTAACTCCACCACCAATTGGATTTTCTCTTTTTTTTTCTTTTCATTTTCCTTTTAAGGTAAGGGTTTAAGACCCATCACTGCATTACTTATCAAAGTTAAAGCGGGCTAAACTTAAGACTGAATCTCTCTGGCTGGAGTTTAGTGAAGTTAAAGAGAATTAACCTTGTCCTTTTCCCCGACTTTTCACTTGATTCCACGCGTGACAGCATAAAACAGCTGTACCTCCACAGTGAATGCGCTATCTGCATTCATAGTGGGTTACCAATAATCTGTGTAGACGTAACTATAGCGTCAGATGTGTGTTGCTCATGCACACAGAGATTTAACGGGCCCCAGAGCTCAGCTAGAGGCTGTAATGTGGCTGAAACCGCGCTCACAAGCTGTAATTTTGCATGCGATTTGCATGTTTCCTGGCTGTTATGAGGGAGATCGTGACATTTTCTGCGTGATTTTCCCTTGGGTGCTTCTTCTTGGTGTGCAGCTTCATACCCGAGGCCACACAGGCACATTTAGTATCACCCAGCAGGGCGCTAAGCGTACAACGAGTATCGGTTACAGTGATAAGGTGTAGGGTTTGTTGGTTTTTTTAACACACTGCAGAATAGTTTTAGTATCCATTCCCAAAAGCTTCTGGGATATGTGAGTTGAAGAAGACTTTAGAGTCACCTTCAAAAATATTGCATTAGACTAACGAAGATCTCCTTTGTGCTATGCAGACTGCGTGAGACAGAACCACTGGTTAGTACCATTATTATGAATTTCCACTATGGGTCACAGATTTAGTCTGACCGGAGGCCATTTATGAATCTGCCCCCCTTCCTTTCCTCATAAATTACAAACCTAATCAATGCACTGTGTTGTTCACAGCACGTCATGGCTGAATACAGCTGTTGTATGCAGCTGGTCCAACTGGTGGATGCTGCGGCACATTTAACAACTCTTGGCAGAAGCCAACTCGTTAAATTATGCTCTTTTATACTGCCTGAGCTATAGAAGCAGTGTCTGTGTGTGAGATTAGGAAGCCTCCGTTCCCATCCGTGTTCGCAGGGTTATGAGGCCAAGAGAGAATTTTAAAAAAGAGAAAGAGATCTCTTACATTCAAAAGGCAGAAGAGAGCCAAGATCAACTGTGCACGCCCCAATTTGTGGTTCAAAAAAATCGGGAACTTTGCCAGTCCTGAGTCTGCAGGCCGGGCTGTGAGAACTTCAGAAAATTCATGCTGTGTCACATTTTACTTTTCACTTTTTCAGCATCGCTTTTACTTTGGCTGTGGTTAGTGTGTAACAGTCCCATGAGAGAATGCTCAGCTATTCGCAGCAGCTATTCTTCACTGTTATTCTTTGCATGTTTTCAAGGCTTTTTGACCGCGTGATAATAAACCAATTGAGAAATCAGAAGCACTGCTGTTGTTTGCTGGCTCATTTTACAGCTTTTTTTCCCCTGCCGCTTTTCAGCCGCACAGCAGTGCGCTCCTCACACCATATTGCGTCATCCTTTTTTATTATCTCATCAATGTGCCTGCACTAGTTTTATTTTTACACCAGAGGGTGCTCCGTAGCTGCAATGAAAACCATTTCCACCATGCCTGGTTCCCCCCCCCCCCCCCCCCCCAAGATGTTTTAATTTAACACAATTCAGTGGGCTACATACTGACATTCATAGATAGATAGATAGATGGTATAGGTATTATTATAGGTGTTATCAGTGTCTGTATTGATCTACCAACTTCTAGGCTCCTGGCTATTTGCTGGTCCTGTATTATCTCCAACAATGTTTGGCTCTTTTTAAAAAAACAAAACAAACAAATTGAATTATTTTTATTATTTGCAGATATCAGATGAAGGGGGTCCCAATACAGGTAAGAGTGATGCCCTTTATCATGGCCCACTGAAAAGGCTCTCCTACCTGCTGCAAATGACTTAAAGATTAAGATCCAACCTCTTATGTAGTAATTCAGTTGTCTGAGGTGATGGCAAAGTGCTCGTGTCAGGTCATGGACCAGCTGGTGTATGTGTACGATGAGTACCCCCAGTCGGTGGAGAACAACTACATACCTCATTGTGTGGTGGTTCGCCGATGCTCTGGTTACTGTTCGGGTGAGGAATTCAAGTGCCTTCCTACCCTCGAACGCAACGCCACTCTGCAGGTGAATCAAGTTCTGTTCACATCAATTGTATTTATGTAACACTACAACAACAGTCGCCTCAAAGCACTTTATTGTTAGAAAAAGACCCGACAATATTAGCAAGAAAACCCCAACATTCAGACGACCCCCTGTGAGCAAACAATTGGTGACAGTGGGAGGGAAAAAATCCCTTTTAACAGAAAGAAACCTCTGCCAAACCAGGCTCAGGGAGGGTTAGCCATCTGCTGTGATCGGTTGTGTGACCATGTAGCAGAGAGTCAGAGATTAAAAACAAGTAATGATGATATGCAGAGCAGTGTATAATAGTCAAAAAAGGTGAGTGACAAAGAAAAACTGAATCATGGGAAGCCCCAGCTGATTAGACCTATTGCAACATAACTAAGGGAGGGTTAAGGATCACCTGATCCAGCCCAAACTATAAGGTTTATCAAAAAGGAAAGTTTTAAGCTTAATATTAAAAATAGAGAGGGTGTTTGTCTCCTGCCTCCAAACTGGTTCTACAGAGTGGCCTGAAAGCTGAAGGCTCTGCGTCCCATTCTACTTTAAACCCTAGAAACCTTAAGTAAGCCAGCAGTGTGAGAGTGAAGTGTTCTGTTGGGGTTGATATGGTATGATGAGGTCTTCAAGATATGATAGCGATATTATTCAAGACCTTGAGAAAGAGTTTAAATTTGATTCCAGATTTAATGGGAATCCAATGAAGTGAAGCCAGTATTGGAGAAATATTTTCTGTTTAGATTCAGTGTTTACCTTCATGTAGAGTTTCAGCTTCTTCTTTTTTATTTTCTCAGCTGAAGATTTCTTCCCAAGAACAGCCCGTGGAGCTCACATTTCTAGAACATCAGCAGTGTCAATGCAGGTCCTTTACTGAAAACCTCATCTTTCTATTAAACACTAGATCCAAGATTATTAGTTATGCCACAGCTGACATCTAAATGTGTCTGTGGTTTGTTTCTTCTCTTAGAGACCCTGAGAATCTTCCGTACTATGAAAGATCAGTAATTAAGTCAGTAAGTAACACAGTGAGTAATGAGTGTTTTGTCTATCAGAGTTGAAAACATCAATATTTCTGATGTCTTTCTCCTGCAGCAGCAGCAGCAGCAAGTCCACTGAGAGCAGACCTCGGAGGAGGAAACATACCAAGAAATGGCTGTAGAAAGTAAGAGACTGATTGCTCCCCTGTGGCACTCACACACACTTTTCTTTTTAAATGATGTTTGGGCATTTACAGCTACATTCATCAGTGTTTCCTCCCCTTTGCCAGACCACCAAGGGCAGCAAAGCTAAGCAATATCATAATAGTCTGGGTGCTGCTGTGTTGCTCTTCCCTTTGATGACCCTGGATAAATTCAACAAGTACTTCTGATGAGTCTGTGCTTCTGTAAGGTCGCGAAGTATTTGCAATAGTCCAGGGTTACTGATAGTCTGAAGGTTAAGTTTAAAAATCTTTTATCGGAGAGAAAAAAACATCATGCATGAGGAAGCGCCGAGGCTTCTATATCTACATTCTTAGTTACAGCAGGCAGCCGAGCCTCTGAGCGCACAACTCTTCACTATGTTTGCACTAACTCATAGGTTTATTTTTTTTTCTGGCATTTGGGGATAACGGTTCCACTCTGACTTTGAAATCGCATCTGACAACATGTTCAAATCTAACCTCTACGCAGGGGAAGATACATTTTATTTATCAGGATTTCAATAAATCCAAGCAGTTCAGTCCCAGAGCAACAGCAGAGCCATCATTTTACAGACAGATCAGAGACACTACCAGCTCTCTCTCTCTCTAATGTGCTTTTTTTCTTTTATTATTGATTTTTTTTACAAGGGGAATTATTATGTAATGAGCAGTAAATTAATGCACAATTACAACTTTGCCTCAAAGAGTGAAATGGGTACATTGTAACCAACAGCATCAGGTGGCACCTTATGAAGTTGCTCTGCATAATGGCCTCCTCATACATTCAGATTTTTCAAAAATGTGCCTCCGAACATGAGCTTGATGCTTCAAATTTATAACAGAAAACCTTGGTTGCTAATGGCCGGTGTGAGATTTGGAAAGAAGTCTGTGTCTGTACTGCAGGTAAACAAAAGAAACGATGCCACTAAGTAGCTCTCTGCAACTGTTGCACGCAGAAATCGCTCCCATAATAGGCTCGTCTTTTCATCACCTCCTGAAAGGAACTCTTATTATCAAATAAATTCATGCAGTGAAAGATGAAATCCACAGTCTTTTTTTTTTCTTTTTAGGGCAAAATTGCATTGGGTGAAACTAACATAAGAGGTGAGGTGTGCAAATGTAGTCTGAGCAGTCTCCGCTGGGTGAATCACTTGGATGTCTTCCAAAGTCACAGCCTCCTTAGTAAAGGAGAAATTCATTTCGTCACTGTCTGAACTGTGGTAACACAAGAAGGGAATTTCAATTTAGAAGCCTCAAGAGGATATGAGTTTTTAAACTTGATACTAGCTTCAGCTGAGCACGGTGATCATATCATCAGAGCCAGTAGGATCTGCAGTGACTGAGTTGGGTCTTTTAAGTACTGGCTTGAAAATAACTTAGGTTGTTTCGGGGTTTTTTAAGTTTGAAGTTGTGGTTTCCTGGTCTTACCATTACCAAAATTCCCCTACTAAACCACCCTTTGGACTTCAGTTTGTCTGCTTGGTGGTGGTCTGCAGGTTTTTCAAACAAAAGCAGCCGAGGAACACGTGTGGTCTCGGTGTTCTGCCTGTTCTGGTCATGATTTGTACGCCGTAACTCAGGCCTGGAGAGCTGCTGTCTCGCAACCCACTGTTTAGTGGTCCGGGGACCACACAGTTGCAGCACAGCTTTAATTTTTTCCATCAGATTCAGAAGGCTGAACTATATTTGCAACTTGAGGGACATAAATATTCTCTTTGATGTCGTCATGTGAACGTTTAGCGAACGTTTGAGTGTTGACTTTGTTTGTCCAGGAGGATGATTTACCTTTAATTTCTAAGAAACTTCACTTTAGACCGTGGCGCTGTCTGACCTCGCAGGCGCTGTCGGCTTGTTTTGTAATCAATCGTAAAATATCAGAACTGCCAACTTAGTGGTGATGTGCAGGGCTGAGATTGAATTTAGCACATCAGTGGGTATCATAGCATTCAAATCCCATTTGAAATTTGAGGATTAGTTTGGGATGTGACATTAAAAAAACACTCAACCTCATAGACATCTAACTATATAGGAGGGAATGGCTCTACATATGCTCAAGTTATCTTGAAAGGGGCAAGCATTGGATGCAGTGTTTGGGTGGTTTCTGCTTTTTAATGTTAACTAAACACCTGTAAAACTTCAGGACTATTTTTCTTCACAAGTGGACACAAAACAAGGTGCAAACCTTCCATTTTGTCATCTGAGGAAGCTTTTTATACTCTCCAGTCTCATATTGACTTTAACGTCCAGAGTTTTATAGATAGAGCGGGATTGGACACAAGCAATTCGGAACATCTTTATTTAAAATAATAATTTAACCCCTTCATTCGTATGTTTCTGTCTTTTTAGGTGCCAGTTCCAGACAAGAAGATCACTCTTCGCTGATTTGCACCTGGTGAATATGGAGTGGTGAACATCACATATCTCCATCCATTCCCATATATTTTATAACTTATATACTGTTTTGTTTTGGGGTTTTTTGCTGAGTAATCACCAAAGCAACCCTAACCCTGGATGTGTACAGTTCCTTTGGCCATGGCCTCCATTTTTCCGTTTTCATCTATTTATCTTTTCACTTTAAGCTTGCTGCTGTGTTACGTTTTCAAAACAGACACAGTATACAGAACACATACAGAATAGGATCAGAGATAATGGCTGGAATGCTTTGAGCTTTTCAACCAGGTTTAAAGCCTAAATCCATCCCTTAAGTGTTTATTAACTTGTCAGATTAATGGCATGTGGTGTCTTTGTGATTTTTATTCTGCTGTCTGCATTTTTGTGCCATTTGTATATAAAAGAATATTTATATATGTATCTATTTTGTTCACAATGACTAAAAATAAAAATAAATATATAAAAAGTGAGAACCCCCCCCAGCCAAGTCATTATTATTATTATTATTTTAATCCTATATCATGTTTTTATCATGGAAAATGATCTTTTTCTGATCGGAGTCTATCCCAGCGGTGATAGGAGGAAAGGTGGGGAACACTCTGGATAGGTCGCATGTTTATCCCTCTGTGGCGTGGTGTTAACCTCAAACAACAAACCAGAATTTTTTGGGTTATTGCAGTGTCCATTTAATTTAATGACTGAAGGCAACCTATTGTTCAGTAAAATGAGGAGGAGATGAGGGACTGACCTTTGACCTGGTGGCGAAGCACTCTTGTCAGGAACAAAATCCACATTGGATGTGGTGCCAGCTACTGCCAAGACTAATATTATTTTTACAAGTTTAAATTAAAACCTATGAGCATGTACACAAATATATAAAGAAGTATATTTGGTTGTTTGTAAATAGATTTTGATATAATTAGTTTCCTAAAACAGCATTTTTTTAGGGGTTTCTTACCTCAGGGAAACATTATGCAGTTAGATCACTTTTCTTGGGGCAAAAACTAAAGCAGAGGTTCTGTTGTTATGGAAACTGATTGCTTTAGGCGCCACCCTGCTACCATTGATCCGATGATTGTCTTGCTAACAAGCTGTTACAGCATATAATACCCAGGTGATCTTTTGAATCAGGCGTGTTGGAACAGGAACTGGAGTCCTCATGAGAACCTCTGTGTTAATGTTTCGAGAGCACTGGGTGGTGGTGTGTATACATAGTCAAACCAACCACTAATATGAACTTATACTAACTTCGGATCAATTCAGTTTTACTTATATAACACCAAATCACAACAGCAGCCACTTCAACATGCTTTATATTGTGAGGTAAAGACCCTACAAAAAATAGAGAAAATCCCAAACATCAGACGAATCTTTATGAGCAAGCGCTTGGAGACAGTGGGAAGGAAAAACTCCATTTTAAAAGGAGAACCAGACTCAGGTAGGGGTGACCTGCTGGAGGGGAGGGGAGGGGACGAAAGACACATTCTGGAAGACAGACAGATTTGAATAAATAAGGATTAAATGCAGAGTGGTGTATAAACTGCTCTGCACAGAGAGTGAAAAGAGGGGAGTTCCTGTCAGTGCTGTCACTGGGCACAAGAACTGTGATTGGACAGTTAGGGTTATTCTCTCAGTGAGGACAGTGAACTTACCCAGAGTGAGAGCGAGTAAAAGTCCCCAGCATCAGGTTTTAGGAACAGTTTTGAGGAACAGATTCAGAAAGTTCCACATAGTATATATAATGTCAGACACAAACAAACACACTGGCCAACAGACTAACCCATGCTGAATGAACGCACACAAACACACAGTTTGGCTGTTGGATGAAGTGTTTGTATGAAAATTAACTTGTTGTTTGCTCAGAATAAAAAATTGAATAAATCGCTTGTTTAAAAACCATTCTGTATCGTGAATTGTTTTGTAAATTTAACAATAACTGACAGTAACATCATCAGGCTAAGATTTCAGGGAATATAAAATAAAACATATTTGCTGGGATGAAAAAGACATAATTCATGTGTTGGAGAAGCTAGGCAAACCAAAAAATCAAAAATGATGCTTGTTTTCTTTTCGTATAGTGTATTGCATGTTTAAAAAAGAAATATTGCACACGTCTGTGTGTGCATGCTGCACCTCTAGGCAATTTAGGAAGTTGTATTAGGCTGTCAAAGACGAAATTACTGCTGTGCCTGACTGACTGGTAAATGCTCACTGCAACATGCCGGTGAGTTTCATCACTTAAAGAATAGGATAGAAGTCTTTTCCAGTCCCCAGTTTTCAGGCACGAAATTGTAATGTGTAGGTCCGACTGATGGTTCCCAGGGATCCACGAATCTCTGGGTTGCACGGTGGGACTTCAGTGACACAGGCTTGATCAGTCCATCTGGTAGGTATTCCACAAGATTGGATCTAAAGAGTTTAAACATGGGGGAAATTCTTCGTATCTTTTATAATATTTTTTGTGTGCATTTCTTGAACCAATCCCATGAAAATTATGTTTTTGGAGTGAAACTGCGAGGCATGTGATTGCCATGTACCTAAGTGGTTCCTGGAAAAGTCCAATACTCAAAGTTTCCACTAAAATAAGACAATCAGTATTAGCTACTTTTCATGTCTTCTTCACCTGGTGGTTTTAATGTTGTTTCCGGTTAGTGTAGAATGTATTAGTACATTAGCACGTAGTCATTTTTTTAAAGTACTGATTTTCTAGTTATTCTCTGACCAAAATCAACCATGCAGGGACAGAAAATGCACAAAATGGCTAAGAATCACAAGAAAACTATTGCATAATTTAACAAAGAGTCAGCAAACTTAGGATAATTCTTTACATGCAGTATTTTTGGTTTTTTGTCATGAACACCGAATACACGAATGGTGGTTTACTGTGAAACATAGTAAGGTCATGAAATAAAACCCACTCCAATTCTTAAAAAAAAACAACCTGAACCCCCTCTCTGTTATCTAGATTTGCAGACGATTAGGGTCTGTAATGTGAGGACACTATAAGATCTTTATCTGCAGCAAACAGTGTGCAAAGAACAGGCGAGTACTGTCCATCCATTCGCTTATCCTTCTCAGGGGGCGCTGGAGCCTATCCCAGCTGTCCTAGGGCAAGAGGCAGGGTACACCCTGCACAGGTTGCCAGTCTGTCGCAGAGCTAACACACACAGAAAGACAACCATTCACACCTATGGGCAATTTGCATTAATCAATTAACCTATCCCTACTAAGTGCATGTCTTTGGACGGTGGGAGGAAGCTAGAGTACCCAGAGGGAACCCACGCAAACACGGGGAGAACATGCAAACTCCACACAGAAAGACCCCGGCCTGATGGCGGAATTGAACTCAGGACCTCCTTGCTGTGCGGCAACAGTGCTAACCACCATGCCACCGTACTGTTATTCACTTATTTGTATTGCATACAGGGCCTTTCAGGTTCATGTGAGATAAGAGTGTGGTTGAAAGCAACGCTTCCTTATATAGTATTTCACAAATGTGGATTATCAAGCTCACTAGACAAGGAGCAAGCATTTAATGAATTGAATCAGTCATCACTGAATTCTGAATTCATAGATGAGACATAAGTACCATGTATTACTCTCTTTATGCCCCCCCCCCAAAAAACAAACAAACAACAACAACAACAAAAAACAAACAAACAAAAATTTAGAAGTTTCAAAAATGTTTCTGAATTATGTTTAAATGCATTTTAAGCAAATATTGAAACAGAATGTGTAGTGTCACATTCAGTGTCACAAGTCCCCAAACGAAAAGTTATTAAAACATGTTAACATAGGACTAACAGGACATCACCTGGAGTGAGCACTCAACCCTTTTCTGGATCTAATTCTCCTCCCAGCTGCTTCACATTTGGCTGCAACCTGCCTCCGTGTGAGCTGAAGGTTTCTGCACATTTAAGCCAACAGAATCACATCATCTGCAAAAAGCAGAGATGACATTCTGACAACACCTTCCATGCCTTGGCCGTACATTGAAATTCTGTCCATAAACAGAAATGGTGTCAAATGGCAGCCAGTGTTGTGCAGTCCCACATCCACAGAGAAAAACTCTGACTCATGACTGGTAATGTGACCCAAGCTCTCACCAGAGTTATACATGGAACAGATAACCAGAATATATAAAATCATTCCTGGTACCCCATACTTTTTACAGAACATGCAGGGGGATGCAGCTGAATCCCTTCCCCAAGTCTACCCCATGTAGACTGAGCAAACTCCCACGCACCTTTGAATATCCTTCAGAGGACAAAGAGCTGGTCCAGTATTCCACGACAAGAACAAAAACCACATCTTTCCTCCTTCCTCCTTCCAAGCAAAGCTAAGAAGGGTGATCCCCAAAGGTTGGAACACATGTACCAGCCCCCTTTCGTAATGAGAAGAACGTCTGCAAGAACCACCACCCCAATCTGCTAGTTCAGTGTGACGGCTCCTGACGTCCACCTAATGTCAACAACTCCACAATATTTACAGCCTTGAGAAACTCAGGGTGAATCTCATCCACCCTGTAAACCCTGCCATTAAGGAGTTGTTTAACTATGTCAGTGACCTCAGCCACAGGGATGTGGGAAGTTGTCCTCTTTGTCCTCAGTCTCAGCTTCCACTGCAGGTGTGTCAGTTGAATTGAGGAGATCTTCGAAGTACTCCACGACCTGGCTATTGAGGTATTGAAGACATGTGACCGTGGCAATATCTTATCCGCCACTTTGTGACAACCATGGTGACGATATGGGACCAAGTGAATAAGTCCCCAGCTACACAGGCCTAAAGACTGGTGGTTGTCAAATATGATGGACAACACTTGAGCAATGTCTGGATGATGCCATGTGTAGTCAGCAGCACAGTATACAATGTACATGGGAAGCCTCTTTGTCCTCTGAATGAAAATCCAGCTCCATGGTCTCACTGAACTCCTTCCACACCCAGGTTTTTCTTCAGCCACTCCCATGAATGTACTCTGCTTGGCTTGCTGGTACTTGTCAGCTCCCTCCCAAGTCTCCGCTGCCTCCTAAGCTATACCAAGTTTCATAGGATTCATTCTTCAGCTTGACTGCCCCCTTTTCTTTCTGGGGTCACGTGCAATGCAAACAAGCACCTTATAGCCATTACTCTACACAAATTGTATTCAAATTAAGATTATAAAAGTAGTTTTAACTTTTCATGTTATCCTTTTGGTCACAATTGTACGCAAGAATAAACCACGTTTTGTTTTTGGCTGTTGTTTTACATGTTTTTCTATTAAATTATTTTAAACGAAATAGGTACTGATTATTTTAAATGTTTACACATGAGCATTTTCCTTCTCTTATGAGATTGTGTGGCTTTGTCTACTCATATACGGCACACTTGAGGCCTCTAGTTCGTTCCGAGGTTCTCGTCTTTTGTTTATTTCTTCAGACATGCTGCAGAGGAGACTTGAGCTCCTTGGGTTAGCTGCAGGCCAGCCACGATATTATGTAATATAGCCTAACAGATCACTCTCACGTCACTGGATTCCCCAACGGTGCATTTGAGATGCCTACGCTGTACAGTACACCTCTAACTGCACAGCGAACACAATGTCCTCTAACTTGCCACACATTTGGCAGCGGTCACGTTTTTCAGCTGCTGGCGCCACTGTCCAATCAGAGGCAGGAGAAGTCTAGGTGGGCGGGCACTGTAGCTAAGAGAACGTGACGTAGCTGACACTCCAGACAAGGGCACGCCTTTAACTACCAAATATGGCACAGTGGCTCTAACGAATATACCGTCCTTTGCATTTCGACGTATTTGAACAATGGCTGCTATATGAGGTGACCAGAAACTCATCCACCATCGGTTACCAGCTTTTGACTTTGAACCTCAAAGGGGATAATTAAACCTATCTGCTATAGGCGGCTGCCACCGTGCTCCACATGTGACCGAGCAGACAGGGCAGGGAGGGGCGGTCTGTCTCGTGTACGGTACCGTGGACCAGCGAGTTCTAGTCAACGTATCTGGGCAGCAGCACCAGCGACCCCACCGAAGAGAAGTTGTTGAGTTGCAGCTATAGCCTCTACCCGGATATACGGTCGTATACGTCGGCTTTAAGGACTACGACGTTTAAGCAGCACCAAGGACGAAGTAGGTGTATTCGAAGTTTTAAACGTTTTGCGTTTTTTTGTGTGTGTATACTGTCACTACTAATAGTGACAGTATAGTACTAGTGCGAGTTGACGCTCTGACGTTAGCTTGGCTATCAACCTTTGGTTAGCGTAAACAATGGTTAGCTAGTTGGTTAGCTTAACGTAGCTAATCCTGACTGTAATAATGAGGTCGTCTATTTTGCGTTTCACAAGTGTTCTTTGTCTTATTGTAAGTTACTTTAAACGGTAGTTATTTATCCCAAAGAACTACCCTTCATCGCATGCACTGTAATAGCTTTATTTAGTGACTGTATTTATCTATGTAGATTGGGTACAGCTGAATAATTTGACATTTATATTTTATGCAGGCGAAGTTTTCTTGTATTTCCATTTAGTTACGTTAATCACACACGTTTTGGGTGAAATATAAATAAAAGATGACCCAATGGCTAATATTGTGGGTTTGTGTTCTTATAAATTCAGCTGGAATTGTTTAATGAGGTCAAATGAATCTAAAGCACCCACACCAAGAAGAGGGAGTTGTTTATTACAGTCTTAAAAAACTTTATGTCTATGTAACTGGTCACGTCAGCTAAAAAGATGACCAACAGTGTCTATTTCTGACTTTACAACTTTATGTCCTGCCATTGCTATGTAAAGAGGGCCTACTTAGTGTTGTCTCAGCTTTCGCCTTTGATGTGCTGATGTAGTTTTGTGAAAGCTTCCGGAGAGCTGGACCTTGTCAGTGCTGCGGGAAGAGCGATGACCACAAAGAGGAAGGCAGAGAATCACACCAGGGCAGGAAACCTTCCTGTCATCATGAAGCCTGGACGCTCCCAAGCTGATTCAGAGAGAGACTCTGGCTTTTCAGGTTTAGTTACACTCCTTCATATCAAAATATTGAAGTGTTTCTGAAGATGACATTTAATTTGAATTGAACCCCAATTAACCCCTTTCATCTGATCTATAGATGCGAGCTCAGAGCACATGAGCACGATGGACACCACAGATTCTGAGGATTCACCACACCCTGTTGTACAGCAGGGACCACGGACCACTGGCTCAGGGACCCACCCTTCTGGACTTGCAGTGGTGGGTGGGCTCTCTCCCATGATCATCATGAACAATGTCCTGCTCAAGCAGGTAATTTGGGGAAAGACTTCATTATAAAACCACAATATTCCAACGAGAAAAAAAAACCCAAACAAAAAACCCCCAAAATAAATAATCTCTTGAATTCCATTCACAGTATCAAACCAAGAACTACGTTGTCTTAATTATGCCTTTTTTTTCTTATGGCATCTGAAGAATTTCATTAGGAATAGTGGTGTTGCTCTTAATTGTGTTTCGGTGATACCAACATGGTGTTTTGATAAAGTACAGCTTTCAAGGATTTGTCTTCATAAAATGTAACTGTGTGCATCTCAAGCTTATTTTTTTTGCCTTGTTTTTCCAGTTTATTTTAGCAGAAATAATAAATTCGGGTGCACTGATTGGGTCACACTTGTTTTTCTCCTAAGGAATGAGCCACATGTCAGGGCCTGACATTAAAGTCAGAAATTGGTGGGCCAGGCCATCTATATTGACAAGGAAGTTGATTTAGCGATATTTGTGTGCAAAAGATTTATTTCAGTGCCCCCAGAGATGGCAAGTAACTGGATGTGTGAAAATGTGTGACAGAGAATATGGGGGAGCTACTGAGAAAAGCGAAACGAAAACCTTATTTGCTAACTGTAATTCTGTGGTTTCTAAAACCATTTTCACACATGTTCTGTAGCTTTGAGCTTTTCTAGACATTAGCAGACGGGGACACATGTGAGAACACAAAGTCAGAAGTGGTCAGGTCAAACATTAAATGATTGGTAACCTAGTAGAGCACTGTGTGATGCTTGATTGTGCACAGGTATTTGCATGGTGTAACCTCAGCGAGTGGGTGTCATGTGTATTAGCTCCGGCGCCTACACCTATAACACTGTATCATTGTATTTCCTGTAATGAGAGCACATCTGAAATGGACTTGGGTCTGTATGTGTTGTATGAGAAAGGGTAACTTAGGATGATGTTTTGACCTGATTCTTCCAACATTGTCCCAAGGTTGTGTGTGAAAACTGCTTAAACCCACTGAAGACTGGAGATTCTGCTAGTGATGGCAAGTGGAGAATGACAGCTGTCTCATAAATATGTCCTTTTTGGGTTAAAGTGTGGTATGTAGACTTGTACTGTGTGGGTACTCTTCAGAAAGAAATGAGATGATCACACAACAACTGGTTGCTATGTGAGCACCCAGGAGCTCCTTAAGGAACTGTATGAGCTGTGATGCTGACCTGATTTTCAGAGCTTTCAATATCCCTCTTGTTGTTTGCAGCCTGGAGAGAATCCTCCTGCTCTGAAGCCCTGGGGGTTTAGTCCAACTGTGGAGGTGGTTCAGCAGCCTCAGGTGGTCTTTATCCAGCCTGTGGTTTCTCGTCAAGCTTCCTCAGGCACCAAAGAGGCCAACTCTAAACACAGACGCCCTAAGAAGTATTTTCCAATCCTAAAATCCTACCCAAAGATTGCCCCACATCCCGGGGACAGCTCTAGCTCCTCAGGAAGAGGAACTGCCCCCTCAACTTACTCCTCCTCTTCTTCTTCAGGGTCAGAGAAATGTAGTACTTTGACCTCCATCACTCGGGAACACTGTCAGCGAGAGAAGCCACAGAGAAGTTTATGTAATAGTGCTGGTAACTCTGGCCCAACCACTCCTGGTCTTCCTGCAACCCCCACCACAATGTCTCCTTTGCTCCAGAGCAGATCATGTCTCTTAACAGGAGAAACCAACACCACTCCTGTGAGGGAGACGCCTTCATCGGCTGTCAGCCAGGCAGACTGTACGACTTTGCTGTCTTTCAGTCATGCTACTGGATCCAAAAACTTTACACTCCCTGTTTCCCCAGCGGTCGTCTCACTGAGTGAAGGTAACGACAGTGACGGTGATGCTGACACAAGAAGGAAGCGCTTCTGCAACACTTACAACATCCTGAGCAATTCTGGCCTGCTAGACATCACACTCCGTACCAAGGAGCTCCTCAAGCAGAACCAGCGCACGCAGAACGACATAGACCGGCTGAAAAAACAAACAGACCTCTTTCTTCAGGCTCTGCGGAGCGGAGACACCAGCATCTGTGTTAAACTGCAGGCCACTCTTTTGGAAGAAGACAGAGAATGAGAAAGAGCGATCTGTTCAGTCCAGTTTAAAAGCAGATTAGACCTGAACTAGGCCTTCATAGTAATCCTATAGACTTGAGATGGGAAGGAAGACAAGGATTGGTGGTTGGTTGCATACAGAGACAGATGGACCGAAAGTAATGCGTGCCCCACAATACACACCCACCCCCCGGACTCTCAGATAGGCAGCATGCTGTGGCCTACATTTAGGCTGCCGGCTGCCTTAGGGCCCTGACACACCAAGCTAACCTAAAAAAAAAAGTTGGTGTTGACTTTTTATTGTCTCTCATTTAAGAGTCGCACTCATTGTAACATTATAGGAGGCGGCCAGCTGGCCACCAACGTGCACATGTGTTGTGCACCTGTATGAGGGGAAATATTTATTGAAAGAAGCAGTCGGTGTGCTAAGATTATAAATTGAAAATACAAAAACACCCTTATAAATTTTTCGGTGGACATTGTACACTTTGCTGTCAGCCTGTAGTTTCTGGGGTTTTTTTTTTAGAAATCTTTAAAAAAAAAGGTGAACAACGCAATGTATGGGTCAACAGCCTGTCTGCAAAGGACACGCTGCAAAAATGACAGCTTTGGACAGCCACATACTTCAAGTGCTGACTGCTGGACTACTATTGGCTTGTTGTGTTGGGGACCAAATGAGGCAGACGCAGCTCAATGTTCTTCCTCACTGAGCCGGACTAGATCTCTTCCACTGAAGCTGTGTCCGTGCTGGTGACAATTTTAGCAATCAAAACTCAGAAGCTCTAAGAATTTCTTCTCTCAGTGTAGTTGTAGTACAACAAAGCTTAATTTAAATCCTGACACTGGTCATTTAAATCTGGATACAACATGAGAAGGTGTTTGAAAAGAGAATCTATGTATAAATCAGTCTGATCATATGTCTTGTTGCAAAAATTACTTGCATCATTCATGGTAGTTGTCTTTTGCGTTGCTTGACAGACACGAAGTTGACAGTGAAATTCAAGTCCAATTGAGTTCATGCAGCAGTTACAGTTGCAACAAAAACTCTGACGGTTTCTTGTGTCACACTGAATGTGTTCAGGGCTTCTTCGCCTGTCAGCGTAGTCAGACTTACATGTGCCTACACAGTGTCTTTTGTTGAAGCTCAATTTGGAAAATGTGAGTTGAAAGTTATGGTGTGGCCAGTTGACAGTTAAACTTTGTCTTTCCCATCATGTTGATGGCAGATGTTCCTGTGTGAACTGTCTTCATGGCCATTTAAATGCTTCCCTGACATCCCTTTGTAAATGTTTTTGTTTTTGGCTTTTTCCACTTGTAGTTAAGGCCTGTTTGAGTGTAAACAACACATGGCCGTAATATTAATATTTCAATATTGACTGCCTTCAAGAGCAGAGTTTTTCCTGTATGTTTACATGTGTTTATAGAGCTACTTTTTTCCAACTTTTTATTGTAATTTTTTTTTAGTCCACTAATAAAAACCCCATCTTTTAGAACTCTTGATGAAGACCAGTCGTTGTGCATAAATGGCCTTTCAAAATCCAGATATTTTTAATGTACAGTTAAGTTTAAGTTTCTCTTTTGTAATCATGGCCTTAAAATCCAAACCCAGTGTATGTCAGATAACTTTGCATTTGCACTAAGAAATGTAAAAGTAGCTCTGAAGCAATTTCTGGACAGAAATTAATGGCAGCTATGATACTGTAGCTTTTTTTTGTTTTGTTTTGTTTTTTACATGAAGTGTATTACAACACATAAGCACACTACTAATCTATACATATGACTTATGTAGTATAACAATAAATAACATTTTCATCTTTTCTATTACTGATAGTTTCTGCAGTGTTAAGTGTTTTTGTACATTGTGCATGTGATTGTGTAATATTTGATGTGACGGTTCTGTTCCTACAGTGCTTACGTTGACTTAAAATGGTCTCTTAGTGCAGAGGGATACTTTTATATACCTTCTGTTTAAACTTGCCATCTAAGCATGAATACGGTTTATTTAAAATGTTACCATAAAACGTGGAGGTGTCTGTCACACAAACAAAAACTCAGAGGTTTGGTTTCTTTCTTGAATGAATTGTTGGTACTCTGCAAAACAAAAAAACATGACGTCTGTATTGTTGCGCATTTGTCATGTATTTGCTTATTTGGAGTGCTCTCAGCCTACATCTTGTGTTTTATCAGTAGGCAAACATGTAAACACTTCTGTCCTCAACTCTCAACATCGCAAATATTTTGACTCTGGGGGAAGTGCCAGCTGCAGATTACAAGTTTCTAAAGTGAACACAGTAAATTCTTTGATTTGCTTCCTTCTTAAGCTACTCCCAAACCAAATTTATAATGTGAGTTTAGGGAGGTTGCGCTATCTGACATCCAGCCTTTTAGGTTGCACTCAAGACTTTGAGGTCATCCAACTTACTCCACCCACTTTCTTACTGCAGTGCACCAATTTCACTGTCAGCAACACAGATACAGATGCATCTGCATCAACAATCTTGGAAGGATTTAGTGGCTTAGCGTCTCTCCTACTGAGAGTGCTGTGGTTATTGTGGCTGGATAAATGACTGCTTGACCCTCAGAAATCATATTTTCCATATAATCTGCAACAAAGTTCAGATGAGTTTTGAAACTCTTCAGCTCATGGCCTTGTAAAACAATTTGTAAAAGTCGACTTTGTAATACATAACACAGCTTCCCACCCCACTCCCTCTGATCCTTCTGCGATTGTTTGTGACCTTATCGTCCAGCATGCAACAGTTTGGAGTATTTTCCTGACCTTTGAGTCTGCTCTTTCAGATCCTTTGTACTCGAGACAGCTGTATTGAGAATAAGTTGTTTCGAAGTCGCTTTGGCTCTAAATGAAATTCCTGACTTGTAATCAGTTATTTACTCCCACTTTATCTCAAATAAGCTCCATGTGTCGCCTTGTTTGATGCATTTGGCTCATATAAGTTTCCACTGACTTTCTGCAATAACCACAGACGAGATGTCGAGGCAGTGTCACAGTGACATTCTAAACTTTTCTACAATAACAAGCTAAATATGATGACTGGATTATATGGTCTAAAATCAGTAGATGTTAACAGACCCACCATTCAGTTATGAATTCATTTTTTTAATAAATGGAAGAAAACTAAATTCTTCCACGCCGTAGCCTATATATCTAACTTTTCATATGGCTTTGTAATGCTAGATGAGTAATTTGTCTACCCTATGTTCTTGGTGAAAGCCTTATTGAGATACTCGAGCAGCAGGATGGCCGCTACGATTTTGCTCTTTGTTTTTTTAACTCCCCTCAGCCAACAGCAAATACTATCATTTTACAACTGTCTCACTTTCTTCTGTACTTTCAGGTGCTGTCTTTGCAGAATTCCCTTTATTTTTCCTTGGACCAGGTTTCCACCTCGCACTTTTACCCGAGTTTATGAAATTGTTTAAAACACTCTTGACCGATTTGTCCTCGGCTGTAAATGATTCTAGGATAAATTTTGAGTTTGTTTTCTTAACGGTTCACTGCACAGTTCAAAAACAAGAAAGAAAAAAATCTTAAAAATGTCGGGACGGCCTTCTTCTGAAGTTCTAGCTGTTTTGAGGCTGGTTCACTGCCAGTGGAATAAATCACGTATGAAAAGGTCACTGAACTTTCGACTGAAAATAGCACAAAAACGCTCTGTGCTTTCTTTACATGTACTTGTTGCTACCTGCTCGTGCGTAATCGTTGCCATTATCATGTCGCTGTCCAGGTTTCTTTGTGTGGATGAAGTTCCTTTTTGTGCAGATGTGCTTATGTAATGGACTATTTATGTTTCTGATGATACTAGTGTGTATGCCACATGCTGTGTTCCTGATCATGTTGTGTGACTGCAGTTTTTTTTCTTTGTTAAACGGTCAGCTTGTAGAGCAGTACAGTTTGGTAACACTGGATTTTGAGTTGAGTACTGGCAGCTTTGGTTCCTCAGTGCATTTCAGTCTGCCTTGTCACTTTAAAGATGCTGGTTTCAGTTTCAGTAGTACACCAGCAACAACGATGGACAAAAATATATTTAAATATCAGCTCAAATATATATTTTTAGGATCATGCAGACTGAATGTAATGTGCCTAGCTCGCTGTCTTTTTTTTCCTTTATAAAATGTAAATAGAGGAAGTTGTTGAAGTCCTCATGATACTTTCCAAAGTGGGAAATTTTTGAGTTTTACGTCTTAAAACCTCTGAGGACATGAGACTTGTTATAAGTAACTTGTTATAAAACACTTCAGCTATATCATTCAAAGATCTTATAAACTAAGACTGAAAAGGTTTGATGTTACATGCTTTAGGGCTCTTTTTTTGTACATTTTAAGTTAGAGACTCATTGTTTGTGTAATAAATGTCTTTCCAAAGAAGCTGCTGTGGTTTCTTTCTTTTTTTCCTTTCTACAATTAAACATGTCCATTTGAATGGTAGTGCTGCTTGGTTGACATTTAAAACAGCACTCAGAGGTCACATAGTGAGGAAAACATTGAATTGTATAATCTCAGCTGGAAACAAGATTAGAAACAATGAAACGTGTTGCGTTTCTTTCAGCACACCTCTCTCATCACAAGAGCTGAGTGTGGAAAAAGGAAGTGGTTAAAAATAAATCTCTGCTTTCATGACATAAAAATAAGACACGAACAGAGGGTAGCTGTAGTTTCTTTAATTTTAGTTGGAACTCAGGCTTTACACCTACTTCTTTTAAAGGTGGCCTTTTTACTTGATATGTAATGAACATGAACACTGTTTTTAAATGTTAATAATCCAGTGCCAAACAAATGTGATCAGTATATCCCAGTAAAACAGTCACTTTTTTTCAAGCTTTAGATCCTGTAGACCCTGTTGCCATTAATACTTGCTCCACGGTAGTCTAAAACTAACTGTATGCTAATATCTTATTTATTTTTATGTAAAATGTACTGCATGTCACCACCAGGGAATCTTCGTCATTCAGCTGCAGTCTTCACGGGTCAACATTCTCCATCTCACCCTATCCCTATAGCATCCTGCTCTATCACACCATACCTCTCCATGTCTTCCTTCACTACTTGATCTTCCTCTTTTCCTCTTGCCTGGCAGCTCTATCTTCAACATCCTTTGTCCAGCATACCCAGTATTCTTCCTCTGCACATATCCACGGCCCTCTAACTTTTACTCCAAACCGTTCAACTTAAGCTTTTTACCTCTGATATATTTATTTGTAAAAGGGAACAAGGAAGCCAATAAGCTATTGAACTGACTGAGAGGTCAGTTTTTACATTCAATTACACATCTCTACCGCTAGATGGCGTCGATGACACAGAATGGTTCTTACTGAAAACGCGGAAGTGTCTTAAAATTGATGTATCTGAGCCTCCGTAGCCCAAACCTGCTCTTTGGAGATAAATATACATTAAGTTACTCTTACGCTGTGTCCTGCATACACATCTATTGCAAGGTAAACTGTTTAATATCACCGGAGAATTAACGGAATTGTATAGCTGTCTAGTGTGTCGTCAGCGGGGATCCATCATTTGGGAAAATAGCTCCGGTGGCTAGGTGCTAGCTATGCTAGCTAGGTAAACAGGCAGTGTGCCATATGCCTGTTTTTATCCAGAACAGTTTAGATGGATTTTATTGAGGTTTGGCTACACTTAGCTGCAGTTGCCGAGCATACAGTGGCTCTTTGTGTTTACCAAAAACCTCCGGAGGTTTACCTGACAGCTTTGTCTTGTTGTTGACCGCAGAGCTCGTACCATGGATTTGACTGGAAGATGACCTGCAGCCCGAGCTTATGACTGACAGATTCTGCCGTTCACCAGGTCACATTTGAGGTGTGTATTATTGTCATTGTGCTCGAGCCACTTATACTGACGAGTATTTTTCGTTTATTAGCTCAGTGGTGTTATTTCGCCCTGCAGGTTCCACACAGGGTGACCCATGCTTTCTGATGAGCTTGACTCCAAACCAGAGGTAAGCTTGCCATCATTTTCGCCCTCCGAAGGGAGACCACTTTGTGGTGCAGGGATCTGTTAAGTAACACACGAGGTTCATCTTTTTTTCCATGCTGTGCCTCTTCTCCTTCCCCATCACTCAGCTGCTGGTGCAGTTTGTGCAGAACGCGTCCATCCCATTGGTGCAGGGTCTGGAGGACTCGGAGTCCAAACACTGCTGCCTGCCTCTGCTGGCCCCTGCTGAGAGCTCCCTGTGCACCCCGCTGGAGCTCACAGGTGAGCACATGCTCACTTCTGTTGTCTTGTCCACTATTGGGCAGAGTAGTGATATTCGTGCCACATCTTTCATTACTACATCCAATCGTTTTGGGTTTTTTTTCATTGTCTAGTAATATTACTACCAGAGCCGTACCTTGTTATGGAGACAGGCGTTTACTCTAGGAAAGCTGGACAGGCGTAGAAGGTCCCTAACCCATCAGCAGGATTGGTATCTGCTCCTTTGTGGAAGGAACAGGATGAGTACTGCCAGAGCTACAAATTGACCTCCAGCAGGCCACTGGTGTGAATGTCTCTGACCAGACAATCAGAAACAGACTTCATGAGGGTGGCCTGAGGGCCTGATGTGCTCTAGTAGGCCCTGTGCTCACTGCCTGGCACCATTGATATATCATTAACATGTCTCTGGAAGGACACACAGACCTCTAGAGCTTAGCCAATGACACCCTGACTGCCATTAGGTATTGGGATGAAATCATTGGATTTTCAGACCCTATGCTAGTGCAGTGGGTCCTGAGATCCTCCTGGTGCACAACAATGCCTGGCTTTATGTGGTGAAGATATGCAGGCAGTCTCATTCCTTTAACTGGACCAAAATCCAATAGAATACCTCTGGTTTCACCTCAGACTGTCCTAAAGCTCAGTGATGCCCTGGTCCTAAACTGGGAGGAGGTCTCCCCCAAGACACATCCTGTCATCTCATTGGGAGCATACCCCAACGTTGTCAGGCATACATACAAGCACATAATAATAACAATAATGATAATGATAATAATAATAATAATGTATACTTTATTGATCCCTGTGGGGAAATTACTCTCTCTGCATTTAACCATTCACTCAGTGAAGCAGTGGTGAGCCACTGATCAGGCGCCCGGGGAGCAGTGTGTGGGGACGGTACCTCAGGGTAGCTGTTCAGTGGATTCAAATTCCCGACCTTCCGATCATGGGGTGACCCTGCTACCTACTGAGCTATCCCTGCACTAAAAAAAAATAGCTGACCATTGTCGACAGGATTCGAACCTGTGCAGGGAGATCCCAATGGATTTTTAGTCCATCGCCTTGACCGCTTGACACATTACCCAGTCAACACCAGTATAGATATCCAGCATTTTTTTTCCCTCCACTGATGTGTTTTCCAAGTGTTATTTTGTTTTTATATTATGTTTTTTTAGCAGTGTATATTCACACCAACATTGATACATGTACCTGCACAATTTCTGTTAAACTGATACACCAATCACAGCTTTAATCATAGATTCTTGTTCTTTAATAGAAGATGATGATGATGATAATGATGAAGAAGAATAGAAGACAAAAGATACCTAACCAACAATCTCTGCCATTTCCTGTCTGTGTCATTTAGAAAGAAAATGTAGGTGTAATTATCTGTAGTGAGTGATGGTTGCGGCGCTGAGCACTGACTGAATCATATACGAGTGTATATGAGTGGCACTAGCTACAGCCGGCCTTTGTGTGTGGAATAGTCACATAAATACGTGTGCCACATTGTTAAATTCAAATGCACTAGTTTGTGAGAAAACATGAAATTTGTTGTCTGTGAAGGTTCTCAGTCATCCAGGTCATCGTAGTCAAAGGAGCTTGCAAAGAAAAGCGTCTGGACTTCTTTAAGTTGCTTGAAGACGTTTCACCTCTCATCCGAGAAGCTTCTTCAGTTCTAAGGTCAAATGGTGGAGAGTCCCAGATATAAACCTAGTGGGAGTGACCCCCCACAGAGGGACAAAAGGACCCCCTGATGATCCTCTAATTGCCTGAGCCAAGGTGTGAAACTGGGCGTGGGTCCCAATCAGCCAGAGTTTCGGGTGTGTTCATTGTGAAACCTGGCCCCACCTTATCATGCGAATTCCTGAGGTCAGATGGCCCAGGATGTGAGTGGGCGTTAAGGCGTCTGGGAAGGGATCTCAAAACTGGATTATAGATGGCAGAGAGTTGGTGTCGTAAACCCCCGCCTCTGTTCAAAGATGGTCGCTCACAGTGGACATAGATGGCTTCTTTCACTCCTCTTTCAAACCATCTGTCCTCTCTGTCCAAAATGTGAACATTGGCATCCTCGAAAGAGTGTCCTTTATCCTTAAGATGCAGATGGACTGCTGAGTCTTGTCCTGTGGAGGTGGCTCTTCTGTGTTGTGCCATGCGCTTGTGAAGTGGCTGTTTGTGTCTCTCCAATGTAGAGGTCTGAGCATTCCTCGCTGCACTGTACAGCATACACCACATTGTTAAGTTTGTGTTTTGGCGTTTTGTCTTTCGGGTGAACCAGTTTCTGTCTGAGCGTGTTGCTGGGTCTGAAATACATGAAATACATGAAATTTGTTGCTAATTAAAATTTTTGTCACATGAAAATAAGCATTTAGAAGACCCTTGGCAATAAGAACAGTTCTTCACAGCATTCTGATTGTTTTCATAATATCTCTATCCCTTCAGATTTGCACTGGTGCATTTAACCGTCTATATTTGAAACCTGGAAAGCCTTCCACGGCTGTTGAAAAAGACGGTAAATCATCTCTACGAAAAGAAAGAAAAGCGCTTGCTAGAGATGCTTCAATTTGGAAGGACAGATATTCTTTGTGACACAATGTGTCTACGATTTATTTCTATTTTTTATTAATCTACTTTGAATAAGAGGGGCAGATCTAAAAGAGCAGACAGCACTGATTGTAAATGAAGGCTATATTTGCATTCAGTGTTGCTTATCAAGTTCTATTTTGTGCCTTCTTGAAGTCTCATACACACACTGAATACATTTAGTTATTTTAAATCAGTATTTGAGTTGTGCCTTTTTTATAGTATGTTCATGTCTGCTAGTTTATATTCGTGCTATTAAATCAGTACAGTGCACTTGTCATATCTGCGTAAACAGCTCACTGATTATTTACTGTTTGATATTACTTTACAGTAAATGTGTTTTCAATTTGACACAATAACTGATTTCCTCCCCCAGATGGAGGCCTAAGCCACGAGCCTGAGAGTTCCCCCTCCCTGACAGAGTTTGGAGGCGTGTCAGAGCAAAGCTCATTAGTAGTCCAGACGCACTCTCACCCACGGGCTTCAAGCCCCCCGCCCATCCTCCATGACTTACAGCAGTCAGACAACACTTCCTATGTCCTGCTGAACCTTGCAAAAGGTAAACGAACATTAAAGGGACGTCGTTTGTCTCTGCCAAAGTCTGAATTATGTTTTTGCCACACTTGGCATCCATGTTCTTTAGTTCAAATGCTTGAATTTATTTTTGTGACTCACGATTTCTTCCTTTGCAGGCCAGCAAAGTAACGTTAATCCTTTGGTTCTACACTTACTGGCCACTTTGTTAGGAACACCTGTTCTACTGCTTGTTAACACAAATATTTAATCATCCAATCACATGGCAGTACCTCAGTGCATTTGGGCATGTGGACATGATCAAGACGACCTGCTGATGTTCAAACAGAGCAACAGAATGGAGAAGAAAGGATAAGCGACTTTGAATGTGGCATGGTTGTTAGTGCCAGCCAGGCTGATCTCAGTATTTCAGAACCTGCTGATTTGCTGGGATTTTTCCCACAAAACCTTCTCTAGTGTGTATTGAGATCGACAGACTACGTGACTTTCGCGCGTTGCATTGTAGGTACGAGTGGCAGCAAAATCAAAACACTGCATCAAACACTAGCATTTCCAGCACCGGTAACCATTAATTCTGCATTAATCCATACTTGCATTTTATTTGCCCCAAAAACAGTTATGTACAAAACGAGAACACGGCAGGTCCGTACAAAGACAGACTTGACGAAAAGGCAAAAAAAAAAAGCACAAGCAAAAAATCAAAGGAGTGAAAGCGTCAGACCCATACGAGCATACAGAGTAGAGATGGCACGATACCACTTTTTTATGTCCGATACCGATACCGATATCATAAATTTGGATATCTGCCGATACCGATATGAATCCGATAGTGTTTTTTAATCAACAAAACTGTTTTTTAAATATCTTGCTGCATTTTGTATAAGTTCATACTCAAGTTTAAAACAACAACTACACTAAAGCTATTCTGTTATACCTGTATGCAAAAAAAAATATTTCATAGTTCAGCAATACTGATCAATCTAATAAACTTAAACCTACACCATCCTCCCTATTCTGGTATTTTAAAGAGTACTTAGCATAAATATTAAGCAACCTAACTAATAGGGTTCAAACTCCCAGCAACAACAAAAATAAATAAATAAAAAATAGGGAACCACCCCTCACGCTCCACCTCATGATGCTTAATCGACGTAATCAACCTTAATTTGATGCAGTGTGAAAAAAAAATGCACAGAAATCAATTATTTTTCAAGAAATATTAAATAGATTCAACATCTTTCTTCAACAAAATTGCAGACTGCACAGATGGTACCTTCCCAAAGGAAAAAGTACTATAGCTTACTAGGGTATATATATTAGACTTAATAGTTACTATATACAGTAATGGACTTCTATTCATTTTACATCAAATTAAAACTTTGGGTGTCAGATAATTATTTATTAAAAGCTCGACATTTTAAATGAGAATAAGAAAGAAAAGTATGTCTTTCTGCCCCCTTTTCCCTGTTAATGCCCTATCAGCCCCCCTGGCTAAACTTTGCTAGATCCACCCCTGCACAGTTACCAGCGTCAGCTACGTAGAAAAAGATCCTCGAGTAGAAAGTAATATTAAATACATTCTAACAACAGCTGATCAAGCTTAAACGTGCTGCTGTTGTTCAGCCGCTGGTTTCCTCTTTCTGGTGCAAAGTGGGCCAAAAGCAAACTAGAGACACGGACTCGTGACAGAAAAGCCGATCAGCTGATCGTTAAGCAGTTTCATGATTGAAGTAGCAGCAAGAAGAGGCAGTCGCTCCATATATCGTTTGTTAAGCTTAACGCAGGAATGCTTTACAAACATTCAGAGATGGACTTACACACTTGCTTTACTTCTCTCGGGATAACTTTGTCGGAGATGAAATGCCGGGTTGCTAGCGAAGCTCCAAATGCTATCCAGACCACCACAGGTCCCGCATGCCACAGCCGCTCTATCACGTGATGCATACTGCTCCGACGTGCTAACGTTCTGAGGTGAGTTACAGCGTGTTGCAAGTTTTGTGAGGTGCTTTCGTGATATTTAATGGATCGGATTACATTTTTTATTTTTCTCCGATATCCGATCCAGTAATTTAGGTCAGTATCGGACCGATACCGATACGTAATATCGGATCAGTCCATCTCTAATACAGAGTGGACTAAAGACGTTAGCGTGCTGCCCAACTTTCATCATGCACATATTTATAATTATATGGTCCTAAGTGTGAGTGCAACACTCACAAAATGTTTAGTAACTTCAGATCCCTGCAACAAGCCCAGGTCCAGTTTACTTTTACTGTTGTAATTTTGTTTTTTCTTTATCTCCTGTACAGGCCAACGCAATCTATTTGTCATTTCACAACATTTTCAGATCCAATAGATACAAAACAAGTGTTTCTTAATTCATTCAATTGATTGTCTTTATTTATAACTGGCATTATTGTTTCATTCTATTATAGAGTCTTATAAGAAAGAGGCAAAATTGTATTCCATCGTGCTTTATTAGCTGCTTCAGTGAAAAACAAATCAACAATGCAAAAAAAATAATAAAAAATAACCAGATCAAAACAACATACTGGAAAACAGTTATTCATCACTTGATTCCTTCAATACAACACTTGGACACATATATGCAGACTTTTCGTGGCTGTTTTGATCTCGCTCTCTCTCTCTTAACCGATCAAATCTCGCTGTGGTAGCAGCTTTACACTCGGTCTGACCCAGGTTGATAGAGGGGGCCCAGTCTGGATCACATTCCAGCATTTTGTAGGCTGGTTTTCCTACAAAGCACAACAAACATTAGCCCGCAAAGCCACAGTGAACAAAGCAGCATAGCACAACAAATTAAATTCAAATCAATATAGACTTATTTGTAACCTACATCAACAATTATGTTACGATAAATTACGTAATAACTGCAACAGAAGACTTGCCTTTGTGTAAATGCTTGGAGCAGACTAACATGTGAGCTGCAGTGTTCTGAAACGTCATATTTGGTCTTCGAATGGCTGCAATCCAGGCCATCCGTTGGCTCTTTGTTACTTCGGAAACATGGCTTGAACAATTTTTCTTCCACTACAGAATCCGATAAAAAACGATCTCTTTACCCGTCGGCTTCCCGTGGCTGTCATGTGACCGGCTATTGCAGTTAATAATACAACAGCTTCTTGCCATTCTTTGTTTCTTTTTATTGCTGTGTGACTGTTTTCTTGTGAAAGCCTGCGTGCGCTAGTACCGCTTGCCACTCGTACCTACAATCCTTTGCGGTTTTGACGTAACATTTTCGATCTCTATAGAGAATGGTCTGAAAATATCCAGCAAGCAGGAATTCTCTGGGTGAAAATGCCTTGTTGATGCCAAAGGTCAGAGAAGAATGTCCAGACTGCTTCAAGCAGATAGGAAGGTATCAATAGCTTAAATAACCACTCGCTGCAGCCAAGAGCAGAAGAGCATCTCTGAAAGCAAAACCTGTTGAACCTTGAATCAGATGGGCTACAGCAGCAGAAGACCGCACTAGGTATCACGCTTGTCAGCTAAGAACAGGAAAACAAGTTTGCAGTTCACACAGCCTTACCAAAATTAGACAATAGAAGATTAGAAAAGTGTTGCTTGGTCATATGAGTCTTGATTTCTGCAGCGACATTCAAATGGTAGGGTGAGAATTTGGAGAAAATAACATGAAAGCATGTGTCCATCCTGCCTTGTAACAGTGGTTCAGGCTAGTAGCGCTGGTGTAATGGAGTGGGGGATATTTTCTTGGCGCACTTTTAGCCCCTTAGTACTATTTAAGTATCATTTAAGCTCCACAGCCCGCCTGAGTATTGTTGCTAATCATGTCCATCCCTTTATGACCACAGTGTAGCCATCATCTGATTCCAGGAGGATAACGCACCGTGTCACAAAGCTCAGATCATCTCAAACAGCTTTCTTGAACCTGACGATGAGTTCACTGTACTCGAATGACCTCCACAGTCACCATCTCTCAAACCAGCAGAGCATCGCTGGGATGTGGTCGAACAGGAGAATTGTAATCTGCAGAAGCTGTGCGATGCTGTCATGTCAATATGGACCAAAATCTCTGAGGAACGTTTCCAACGATTTAATGAATCTGTGCCATGAAGAATTAAGACAGATCTGAATCAAAAAGTTGGTCCAACAAGGTGTACCTAATAAAGTGTCCAATCAGTGTGTATCTTCTAACATTTGCTTTCTATATAAAAAAAAAAGTAATATTACTGACAAGCAAAGTTTCATATAAAAAGTCTAAATCCCGTCTTGTGTCTGCACTTTCTGTCTTCCAAATTCCACACACAGCGCCAAAAAGAAATGGGGTGACACATTTCCATTCAAAAAAGAAAAAATATTTTGGCTTGAAGAAATGAGCCTTGGCAAGCACATTCTCTTGGTTCATCAGGCCTTGGCAAGAGAGTCAAAAAATTAATTTTGGTCTCCTCACATACACCTTTTGTGCAGCGCGCTGTGTTCTGTCTGTGATTCAGTGAGACGTGATGGAGAGACGTTTCACTGGACAGAATTACTTGTTTATTAAATGTACTCAGTCCCTGAAGAAAGGATTGTCATGTTTTCTTATATTTCTATTTGGGTGTCTGTTGAAAACTTCCTCCCGCTTGCTTAGAATAGAGCAGCATTGGAAGAACAATAATAAATAAATAGAAGTGACCTAGAGCGCCTCAGAGATATACTGCAGCTGTCTTCTATTTCAGTTACTCTCATCCTGACCTTTTTCTTTTTCCCCCCCCGTCAGGCATTACAGCCTCCTCAGAGTCCCTGATCTTCGCCGCAGATGGCGCCGGGGATGATGAAGATGAGGGGGTCCCATCGGGGGACTACGGAATAGATGGCAGCGCTCCCTGGTATCTGCGGGTACAAGAGCTGGCACATGACAGCTTGATCGCCGCCACACGGGCTCAGCTAGCGAAGGATGCCAAGGCCAGCCAGGACGCCAGAGCTGCAAGTGTCACGAACGGTAAAGAATTCTTCCAGGGATCTTATACACCTTAAAGTTATGTCAAATATGCTCTTTTTGAAACAATATTAAAACAACACTCATTGGATGTGAGCGCTGCTAGTGGTGTGTGCTCTGTAGGCAGCTATTTGGGATTTAATATCAAGTTTGAGAATAAAACTGGGGGGAAAAAACCAAGAAGTAACGGCTGTGTAGAGGAAGCGGCGTATATTTTGGTAGCAGGCATCAAAGACAGAAGAGAAATGAGGTCAGTGAAGAGATGAAAACGTGGTGTAATCAGCTCTGACTAAAACTGGGTCCCAAAATTCTCGTCTCGAGTCTCCCAATCAAAAGGAATTTGTAGCTTTGTCTTTGACTGATGTACAAGTGCGACGGCAGATATTTAGTAGAGCTGTAAATGTCACAATATAACGAAGCAGTGATCAGAATCCAGCTCCCGTGGTTATGTTATGTCGCTGATGATTTAGTAAAAATGTGGGGTGGCAGGAGGTCAGGCCTGGGGACACACATGCGATCAAGCCATTAGGAAGATGTTATATTGCAGAAAATAAAATTAGCTGATGGTTCTGAAATATTGTGTTTGCTTTATTGCCAAGAGTTATATAAGTAAATCAATATCACTCATGTCTGCACAGTAAATATAAGCGAAGAACAGGAGCCACTTAGATGTGCACAAAGAGAAGAAGTGGGAGGGACAGAGGCTCGATGCTTCACAGATTATATCTTATTTGTTGAACCTTGTTCAGAAACCAAAGTGTAAATCTGCCAGCAAGTGCGGTTATAGCCAGGAAATTGTTTAATAGCTGTTAACCAAAACCTGTTACTGTATATTCATCAACTCCTTTTCAATACAGCATTCATTAAGCTGTAATAAAAAAAGGCTGTGGTGGCCTTTGAGTCTCAGCGGTCACAGAATCCAGTGTGACAACAGCTGCTGGCTGTAGCCTCATGTTTCCCCTCTTCTTTTCAACTTTCTACCATCTATTTGAAAGTAATGCCGACGCTACACTTAGAAAAATCTCTAAATGGCTATTAAACGCTCGCCCGGGTCTCGCAAACTCAAACTCCTTTGATCGTCGACTTGTTTACCGTCCTCTCCCGCATTGCGTCTCGACCTGTTGCTTATTTAGCGGCGTCTGTCCACACGTTTATCTTATCTTACTGTAAAGCCTCTGCTCTGATCTGAAACAGACGCTCCACAGTGCTGCTGACCCGCACCAGGAGTCAGGACTACATCGCAAACCATTTTAAGTTGCCTCCACAGGCTGCCTGTTAGATAAAGCATTTACCCATGACATTTAAGGCTCCATGACTCCTAGCTACATCTCTGATCTTTGAACCCCCCACTTCTGAGTCGAATTGCAGCTGGAGGTCCATGTTGAAAAGTGATATGGGAGTGTAAGAAGTTTACTTCATATCTCTGCCCAGCCCTGGGTTTGTTTCCTCCCATCTTGACCTGACTGGGATTTATTTGACATGTTTGTGATGATGTGCACAAACAAATCAAGTGGTAACTAGAAGGCATTATTGTTTGTGCTGTTTTTTTTGTGTGTGTTGAAAATAGATTTTCAGGTAAAATGGAAAAGCTGTCAAGTGTCTTAAAATCTGCAATTTGTCTCTTAAAAGTGGTTATGTTACTCTGTGCATTCTTCTTTACTTACAGGTTTTCACATAGTCCAGTTTAGGTTCAGATACACTCTTTTAATACAGCTGATATTTTTCAGCACAGTTATCTTTGACTTTGTTGTATTTGTATCAAGAGCAGCTAGAGCAGCTAGTAATTCAGCCGTGTGAAACAAGCCCTTCAAGGCCACCCTCCCCTTCTTTGGATTGACAGATCCTCAGCAAGATTAATTGCTTTGGCACCTTCATCACCTAATGCCAGGGTCTTTAAGCTGCTAATTGATCAGTACAGGAAGCAGGCAGCGTGTTGCACAGCACTGGTTTCTTCTTCTGCTTCAGATTCTGGCTGTAAATGTGACTCAGGATCAGGGACAGCTGGCTAGCGCATGTCCTCGGATCTTTGAGGCTGATAGCAACAGGAGTTTCTCCAGCTGTCTCCTGGGCAGAAGTCAAAGTCAAGCGGGGGGTTTATCAGACATATGGGGGTAGTTTGATCCACAGTACTCACTTGGGAGGGGAGAAGTGCAAAATCACTGAGTGTAGTGGAGGTTTGTGATGCAGGAAGGCAGCACAGGGGCTCTGAACCTACTGCATCTAAATCTAACTTCCATCAGATTAGATTAGTTTCTTTCAGCAGCAGGATATCAGTTACAGGTGCTTTACAGCAGACACCAGCACAAACTAAACTGTAGCAGATAAGCGTGGAGTGTGGTCGGGTTAAATGGGACTGATTTCATTCATCTCTGAGTTTTGTTTTGGTTGCAAGTCTCAGTCAGTAACCAGTGATTAGCTTTTATAGAGGTATGCTCCAGAGGCCGGGGACACTCTCGCTGCTGGATTGTTTACTGCATCACCTCGCTCACTTTCCTCTTCCGGTTGCCTAGGTGACCACACACACAGTCTGATAGCAGACGGAGACAAACGAGACCTTTCTGCCAGAACGAGCCGCCCCCTCTCCAAGCAGATGCGCTGCTCGTTTGAGGGCTGCTGCAAGACGTTCACCTGGCCCGCTCATTTCAAATATCACCTCAAAACACACAGGTAACGCATCGCACAGACAGCACGGGGGGATTGTGCCTTGTCCAGCAGTGGTTCAAGCATAGGGGATGTTGCTCAAGTGTGCAAATTCTGATAATGTGGACGCATTTTTCAAATTAGAAAATAATACAGCGTTGTTGATGTACACATTTCATTACACACAGGAACGCGTGCACCAACTGTGAAATGTGTTAATAGAAAATTACATGCCTGTAATGTCTGTAAAGTATAGATACAAGTCAGACAAAAAGATTCAAGCAGCTAATGTAGACACCACAAAGTCATACTCTGTAAGCTAGAGCCCAATATGCAACAAAAGTGCAGAAAAGAACAAATTTGTGTGTATCATGGTATCTTGGTTATTTGTTGAGCTGTGTAATGCCAGAAATTAGTGTCATTTTTAAGTTGTAATGGTGAGCAATCAAGTCCTCCTGAATGTCTTTGGTTCCTGCAACTTTAATCTTCATGTTCTAGTATAAGATTTGGTGTAAGATGTGTAACAGGCTGCTCTCCAGACACGTTCTGCCCTCCTGAAGTACCCTCAAGGGCAGGGTGAGCTCGATCTTCAAGCTATTCTGTGTGATGTTTTTCAAGTACAAAAGGCACTAGGTTTGTTCAGCAGTTGTAAAATGTAAGCTGGAGGTGTTGGCTTTAAACTGCACAGGTGTTTTACAGCCACAATGAAAGGAGTAATGGCAGCTCAGGAAAAGGTTCCTGCTTTATTTGTTGGGGAGGCAGAAAGACTGTGCAGGGAGCAGAAAGCACTGCTGTGCAACAGGAGTTTCTCCAGCTGTATGGCAGGAGCTCTGTTAATACCAGCGTAGCAGATCTGTTTGAGGCTACCCCGTCTGACCTCGTGGCGGGCTTTAACCAACGAAGCATGTGCACGAGAGACGTCGAGGTTTGTTTGTCATCTTATCTCGGCTCGCAGGAATGACCGGATGTTCAGGTGCAGCGCAGAAGGCTGCGGGAAGAGTTTCTATGTGCTGCAGAGGCTGCAGGTTCACATGAGGACTCACAACGGCGAGAAGCCCTTCATTTGCAAGGAGACGAACTGTGGCAAGAGGTTCACCACTGCTGGAAACTTGAAGAACCACAGACGCACACACACAGGTGGGGAAAGCAGGACGGACCCCTGCATTTAAAAGCCCAAATGTCCTGGAAGCAATAACTAACTAAGGCCATTTGACTCTGCTCATTTAATGCTTCCTTGGCAGAGTTAATGCTGGAGATTTGAAGAGTCAGCAGCACTGGCCCCTCCATTTTACTGCTGCAATCAGTAACACTACTCTGTCATATTTTATTTAGGGTGGCATTAAGGTTTCTGATGGCGTGCTCCACAGTCAGTTAGGTGACCTGTGCTTAGTTTCCGCCTGTATATCTGGAAGAATGAGCCGTAGCTGACTTATCTGGGTTATTTTGGTCATCGCGGCTTTCAGAAACGACAACAACAAAGCTGCAGTTTATTGTAATTTCCAGTGCGTCGGGGCCATTCAACGCATCCCTTTGAACGCATCCGCATCTGATACTTTCTGCAAAAATAAGAGTTTAATTGGGGCTTTGTAACGCGGAGGTAAACAATATGTATATTTGTGGTGGGTGGCTGCTTTCAGGAGAGAAGCCTTTTCTGTGTGAAGCAGATGGCTGTGGGCGATCCTTTGCAGAGTATTCCAGTCTACGAAAACACATGCTCGTGCATTCTGGTGAGTGGGACAAGTTCACAGCTGCGCAGCAGTGCGCTCCTTTGTAATTAGTAAGCTACAGATAAAGTGTAAAGTAGTGCGCCTTGTAGACGGCGTCCTGTAGCAGTTCAGAAGAAGAATAAAGTTTTGCTTGGTGTCTGTGTGCGTACTTCCCAGGTGAGAAGCCTCATGTGTGTGGGATCTGTGGGAAGACTTTTTCTCAGTCGGGCAGCAGAAACGTCCACATGAGGAAGAGACACGGAGAGGAGGGACTCAGTAGTGAAAGCAGAGAAACAGGTCTTTCTCCCTTTGTCTGTCTTACTCACTCACACACACACACACACCCACCCACCCACCCAGTGTGGTGGGTGGATATGCTAATCCTTGGATTATGTAGCTTCAAGCTGCCCATACATTTTAAAGTCTGCATAGAGATGGTGTTGCTTTAATTTACATTTAGGAACATTTCTTGAATTGTTAATGACTTCTAGCACTTAAAAATGTATCATTCACATTTTTATTCTTCAGGCTGAATTGTTTTAGAATGCACATAGCTTCAAAAAAGAAAAAGCAGAGACAGCAAAACGCTGCTGCAGGGGAAAAAAAAAACGAAGCCTGTTGGGCTTTTTGTGATGGGGTCAGATCCTCTAAGAAGTCTTTAATCACCAAGTTAAAATAACATCATCTTGCTTTATTGAAATGCATTCACCTGCTGAGATAATTGAGTGAATATATACGGTTAATCTTCCAATACAGCTGAGGCAAATTTACACAGTCACTCCTGTCTCTATTCTCGGTATCATTTTCAGTACCTTTCAGATTAAAAGGATCGTTCATTGAGCTTTTCACATTCCAGCATCTGGAACAATTGAACAAAATAAGCTTAAATTCATTTTTAGCATGAAACAATGACAGCAGACAGCACATTTGCCTCCTTGTCACATCTCTGTAGCAGCAGGGAAGCACAGCAGCTGAATCACCGCAGAGGAAACGCTGCCAAAGCTCTAATTATAAACAGCAGATTTATTCGGGTCAGCCTCCCCAAAGAGGCCAGTCTTTTGTAAAAGCAGTGCAAAGGAAGATGCAGTTGCACAACAGCCTGGTAGTTTCTGTTATTTATACATGACAAGAGGTACTGGATTAATTATTAAATTGATTGTGAATAACTAGAATAAGCAAACAAAAATCAACATTTATACAGAACGCATTCTAGAAATCTAGATTCCAGTTTTTATCAATTATTTTTTAACTTCAGAGCATCATTTTCTAACCAGCACTGGCCTGTGGTGATCACACCGAGGCTGCAGGTTGAGTCCTGGTTTCTATAAAGATGACGGATTACTCTAAATGTGCTCTCTCTTGTGTTGAGGTTTGGGAAAAACAAAAAGTTTGATGTCTGTGTGCAACTGACAGGAGAGGCTCTGACACAAAGCAGCCTGCTGGAGGCAGACGGTGAGAATGGAGACAATATGGTCACCATGACAACAACTGTGGAACCCATGAATCTCCACCATGCCATGCTGAGATCACCAGGTAGGCGTTTGAACAAGTATGACAGGAAAAAAAGGCAGTTCATAAAGAGTGGATTTAAAAAACACCTAACACATCTGACAATGCTGTAGCCCTGCAGTAAACTCTCATTTGGTGAAGCTCATAATGTTCTGTTAATGTCAGGGATGCTGAGTCAACTTGTGGTGTCACTAATGTCCCATTAAGTGTTTTTCAGGGAATGAGTCTTTTGATAACGGCGGCTACACTCAGGCTGTGTAGACTTGTGTTTGCTCGAGTTTTCATGTCTCTGAAATTTCACATTTAGGCTGTTTCCAGCAGTTCAGCTGGCACTCTTTGCATTGTACCTGTTAAATAAATAAGATTAAAAACAAATTTGTAAATAACATTGATAACCTCATGCTGGTAATAATAAATTCACTAGTGTAGCACTGCTGCTTGCATATTATTTTTGTTTTGAGTGTTCGCCCACCTCTCAAGGTTTTGTTTTTTTAACCAATCAGCCATAAAATGCTGATGCGGTATTGTCATCACCCCGCAGCACAGGTGGGCGATGTGGACACGATTACTCAAGAACAAGGCGACATGGGATTCTAAAATTCATACCATGGGTGCATCTACCACAACTCTTGGACGAGTATGAAGTTTAATGACCTTGACCTCAAGATCAAGGTCAGAGGTTAAGCTTTCAGAAAATCATCTGAGCGCGATAACTCAAGCAGTTATTGCACTGGTGGCTGCCAGTATTTTTTTTTTACTTGGTAAACAAGAAAAGACTGCGATTCAAGCGCCTGTGTAAATGGTTATGGGACTGTGTTGATGACATAGTTCACATAAGCAATGACCAAAGTGTCAGTGCCAACCATAACTTTCAACTGTTTATCCAAAATATAAGAGCTTGTTCCATCCTTCTGTGGAAGGAGCTTGAATTTATGAGACAGACAGACTCTCTGCTTTAAAGATCAAACTTAACACTATTTTTGATAAACCTTATAGTTACGTCTGGATCAGGTGACCTTTGCAATAGGTCGAGGCTCCTGGGGGCTTCACATAATGCACTGTTTCTTTTTCACTCTATGTTTATACACATCCTACATTTAATCATTAGTTCTTATTCATCTCTGGATCTCTTTATTTGTCCGGTCTCTCTCCCCTGATCCCCAGCCAGTCACAACAGATGACTCCCCCCTCCCTGAGTCTGGTTCTACTTGTGGGGTTGTTTGTTTGTTTTTTACTCTCTTTACTAAAAGGGAGTTTTCCATTCTCACGGTCTGATTTTTGGGTTTTTCTATTACTGAAGGCTCTTTATCTTACTATATAACGTGCCTTGAGGTGACTGTTGTTGTGATTTGGTGCGATATAAATAAAATTAAAATTATTTGAACACTGAAGAGCCAGGTGATGTAGTTCAGACGTGTGGCTGGGAAGCCTGGAAACATCCCAGCTGCATACAACTTGTATGTATTGCAGAAATTCAAGAACGGCTTCATCAGCACAAAGGCTGAAAGTGCTTGGTTTGATTTTACAATGTCTGCACCTTCATGTTATTTTAAATACATACAGGGTGAATAACATCCTCTTTGAACTTTCCTTTGTGTTTGTGTAGGCTCTGCAGACTCTGTGGTAGTTCTCTCTCAACCGCATGAACTGGTGACCATGACAACGGAGGGCCATGCATATGGAGAAGATGTAGTTGCTCTGCTGTAGTCCACCTTCACAACAAACATCGCACACTGCGTGTTGCAGCAGCACTGGGCTGACTGCCACAGTGGACTACATATAGA
The DNA here is from genome assembly GCF_965226115.1 of Aulonocara stuartgranti. Taxonomy (NCBI): domain Eukaryota; kingdom Metazoa; phylum Chordata; class Actinopteri; order Cichliformes; family Cichlidae; genus Aulonocara; species Aulonocara stuartgranti. The sequence goes on along the minus strand of NC_138951.1, from coordinate 5,011,522 downwards.
TATGTATCTGTAAAAAGATGACTTTCAGACCTGTAGACCCTTGTAGATATTTGTAATTAGCAACCAGTGATGATTTTATTTTAATAAGCGTGAAATGGCAAAGTTTGTACAAACATTTTTTTTTTCCTCGTGTTTTTGAGAACAAAGACTCCCAAAGAAATACTGAGACGGGTTTTGCTAGTTTATGAAACTATAATGACCAGGAATGCTTATGTGCTTCATCATTGTAGACACTGAAATGCAGTGATGGTTGTTAATGAAAAACAAGTACCCCAAAACCTCAACGGCTGATAAGTTAAATTTAAATGTACCAGACACCCATTATAGCCATTATTCTTTTGACTAATAACGAAACACTTAACATTAAAAACCACTCAAGCAGTTAATCAAATGCTGCATGTAAATGCTGGTATTACATGACTTAACAAGCCAGGCCTCTCTGTTTATCAGACTTAGTAAAATAGAAAACATCTATCTCGAATAAATTCTATATCCACTAATCCCCAGAGGTGCATTAACAGAGTGTGTTATTGGTAAAATGTTTCATTCAGCCTCTTGTGCTTCACTTGTTCTCCGAGTGGGGCAATGCATTGCTCATATATAGCTCAATATATTAACACTTGAGAATAATTGCTTTTTAAAAGAAATTAAGAATTACTCATGAGGTTAGTTCTGCCCTTATAAAACCAACACCAGCTGTCTGCTGCTCTTAGATAAGGTAGTGCACATTACTTGAGTGTGGTTAGTGAGCGCCACCTAAAATCAGCTTCTCGTTGTCAGTGTACGCTCCTCACTTCTCAGTGAATCTTCAGGTAGTGGAAGTGATCCAATGTAGCACCCAGTGCCCAGCTAGCCTCCACGTTATTCACTTTCTTGGTTAGCTAAGGATGGAAAAAAAAACAACAAACCACCAAATCACTCAAAGGATTTTTGTATTTACTGAAATAAAAAAGGTAATGGAATTTTTTGTGTAAAAGTGCCTCTTTTCCTTTGTTTTATTAAAAGAGAATTGACACAGACAAGTTTCTACTCAAAGTACTCCCAACTTTTTACAATTTTTTCTTTCCAAGGAGTCCACAGATCCCTTCAAATCATCGGTTGCTTGTGTTTCCTCTGCAGTCTAAAGGCCCTCAGAGACTGGGAAGGTTATCCCGCTGACAGATATAAAAGCAACCACTGTTTTTACAACCTGCAGGTTACACTGGCTTCCTCTGTGCGTCAGAGCTGAAGGTCTTTTATCTCATTTCCACTGATGCAATACTAGTGCAGAGACACTTTTCTTTTGGTGTTACATCTGATAGCATTATATAGTGAAAGTTGGGTAAATAAGAAAATGATCAAAGCAGACAGAATCTTATTGGTCAGTTTCTTACAGCAGCCCAATCATTTTTGATGCCATTTCTGGACCCAGTAGTTTTCTTGAAAAGGTCTGGCCTATAGCTGGTGCCCCAAGCAAGATTAAGCCTGCAGTTTTTACCTCTCAGCCGAAAAAGGCAGATTGAATATTGTTATCACTCTGCTGACGGGTACCACTGGCTGCAACCAGTGTTTCTTATATCCGCACTAAATCTGTCTGTGCTTCATTTTTCCTGCATGGCTGTGTGGAGGTGTTGGGTGTTAATATATGCTTTAGAATGTAAGTGCCATGAAACTATCAGAAAATAACATTTTTGGCCCAGTTCCCTACTGTGGAAATGCACAGAGCCCCTCCAAAGGTTCCCAGTCCCTGGGGAGGGTTTCTGAAATGCAACTCACCCTGCAATTTCTGGTAGCACACTTATCTGCTGTTTTCAGTGTACATAGTGAATTTTCAAACATAAAAAGGTAGGATGAGATATTACCATCTCTTCTTTGACTAATGTGTCAGGGCCTCTTTGAAGAAGGCCTGTGAAAATGCTATGAAGTGTGAGGAGCTATTTTAAACCTTTTCATTTGAAACATTGCTTGTGTCTTTTGATAGGTTTCCATCTTATGATTCATCTGCAAGTTTGAACTAAACAGCTCGAAACATAAATAGCTGAATTCATAAAGCCGCGCAGCCTTGTGAAAAATTGTTGCGTTGGGTGTACTGCTTCGTTTGCATTCTTATAACCAAGGCCAGAACCCTGTTAATTTTATTACACAATGCTGCCTCACCTGCAAAACTGTGTTCTCTTTAAAGCCAAACCCATCCTTCAGTAGACAAGTGATGTAAGTCATGTCCATACACAGGAAAGGGTGGATGGGAGGGTACTTGGTCATCTTATTGCACACTAAGCAGAGAAAAGGATAAATAAGGGCTGTTAGGTGTTAGGAATAATCAGTCATCTGTATTCTGCTGTGGATGAGGGCAAGATTTCAGATAGAAATGAGCTCCATTGAGATGCACACTGTGTCTCAAGTACAGGGAGCTGCAGATCTGTCATAGTAATGATGCATTCCTTCGCCCATCTCACCCTCCTTGGCTCTCTTCTTGAAGTCTCTGACCTCCAGCATCCCTCCGTGGACCTCATCTGCAACGGAGGTGACTGAGGTCATCTTACTCACATTTAAAAATGCTACACCATTCATTACAAGAACAGGTCTACATGTACATTTCCATAATACTAGTAATAGAGCTTGTGGCCTTTCAGCTTGGACTGGCAAAGAATAGCAATTTTTTTAATACCTACACACCTATAGCTCATCAAATCCCCTGAGACAGGTGCAAGTGACTCACATTTCCCTGCCTATGTCTAGTGCTGGAATGGGTAATGACACCCTACTGGGTCTGTATAATTATATAAGGTGTGTACAAGGGGGTGTGTGTGTGTGTTCACTAACCGATAAGGCCCGCATCCACAGCTCTGTCAAAGTAATAGGAGAATGCATAAAAAACAATGGAGTCTTCAAGCTCGTACGGCTGATGAATAATCCCCTTCACCACCTTAAGTACTTCCTGATAACAAAGCTTGTATCCTGTGTAACCTGGAGGGGAAAGAAAAACAGAGACGGCAGAATAAAGTCAGCATCTTATGTTCATTCAAGTAATCCAAGTATGCCCTCATATTTTTGCTCATATTGCTGCTAATATTTAAATTTCGTATCATGCATTTTGCTCGCATCTGGTAACAGATAAGATTTTTTGTAAAACCCAAGAAAAAAAAAAAATCAATGGACATTTTTTGAGTTCTTCCTTGCAAACCTTAGCTTTGGGTTTCATCTGCTTACAGCTTGTTATAAGTAAATGGGATCATACCATCTGGGTCCCCGCTCACTTGATAGGTTAGACCTCCAAAGCTCCATTCATCCCTGAACTTCTTTGGCAGACAGGAACTTTTAAAAACCTGCCACTCCAACCCTGTGACAGCGCAGACACCACTTGTTTAAACTCGTGACTGGTTCAACAGCTTCACACAAGGTCATAGAATGACTCAAAAAAAAAAAAAAAAAAAAAAAACTCAGGCAGTCACTAACACAATTTTCTCTGAAGCACTTCAGTGATTCATCTCAGTGTATCTCAGGGCTAGAATCATTTATAACAGAAAACTACATCTCACAAAAATATCTTTCTTTACTTTTCCTTCTCGAGATTTGGAAAATCTAAAAAAGAAACCATTTGAACTGACCCACCTTCTTCTCAGTATCCATCAGTGACGTGCAATGATGACACTGACATGAATAATGGCAAAGAAACACATTTAGTTCATGTACAGCACAGTACCTTCTGCACCCAGAGCTCCCAGTGTGGCCAACCGTGCCGCCATCAGTCCATTTCCAAGATAGCTGCATGAAGTTGAAGAATTGTTACACACTTAGAAAACCAAGCAGAAACAGACTGTGCATGTGACAAATAAGTAATCCTCAAAAGAAGGCAAACAAGTGGTGTTTGCCTATAATACACATCCTCAGTGCAGCATTTGATACAGTTGACCACAACATATTACTCAAACGACTGGAGAACTGGACAGGTCTTTCAGGAACTGTACTAAACTGGTTCAAAACATACGTAGAAAACAGGAAATACTTTGTATCAATAGGTAACTTCACATCTGAGCAGACAAGTATCACATGTGGAGTTCCCCAAGGTTCCATCTTGGGACCCCTTCTGTTTAACATCTACATGCTCCCACTGGCACAGATTATAAACAACAACAAAATAAACTATCACAGCTATGCAGATGACACACAAATATATATCACAATGTCACCAGGAGACCGAGGCCCTGTACAGGCTCTTGGTAAATGCATTGAGGAAATTAATGACTGGTTGTGCCACAATTTTCTCCAGCTAAACAAAAACAAAACTGAGGTAATAGTTTTTGGCGCCAAAGAAAAACGATTACAGGTCACCAGAGAACTTCAATCTATACATCTAAAAACCACAAACCAGGCGAGAAATTTGGGTGTAGTGATGGATGCAGACCTAAACTTAGAAAAACACATTAAGACTATAACAAAGTCAGCTTACTATCACCTCAAGAATATATCAAGGATAAAAGATCTGATGTCTCAACAGGACCTGGAAAAACTAGTCCATGCATTCATCTTTAGTAGGCTTGATTACTGTAACAGCATCTTTACAGGTCTACCTAAAAAAATCAGTCAGACAACTACAGCTCATTCAGAACTCTGCTGCTCGAGTCCTCACTAAGACCAAAAAAGTGGACCACATCAGTCCAGCTCTGAGGTCCTTACACTGGCTGCCTGTCCGTCAGAGGATAGACTTTAAAGTTCTGATGCTGGCCTATAAAGCTCTGAATGGTTTAGGACCAAAATACATCAATGACGACCTGACCCAGTATGAACCATCCAGATCCCTCAGGTCATCTGGATCCGGTCTTTTATCAGTTCCCAGAGTCAGAACCAGACACGGAGAAGCTGCATTCAGCTTTTATGCTCCTTATATCTGGAACAAACTCCCAGAAAGCCTCAGATCAGCTGAAACACTCAGTTTATTTAAATCCAGGTTGAAGACTCACCTGTTCTCAGCTGCATTTGAATAAAGCACCAAATCCACACTTTAAGCTTAAATTTCAAAACTTACATTTAACTACTGATTTTATCTACTGTTCTGATTTTATCTGTTTTGATTTTATATACTGTTGTTTGTTTGTTTGTTTGTTTGTTTGTTAATTAGTTTATTTGCTTGTTTTATTCAATTTTAAATCATGCTTTTTATTTGTTCCTGTTTCTAATGTCTCTGTAAAGCACTTTGAATCACCTTGTTGTTGAATTGTGCTATACAAATAAACTTGCCTTGCCTAAACAGATACTAGACGTTTTCCTAATTAAACACAGATCCGAGTGAAGTCACAGAGTCAGTGTCAGAACTTGAGGCTAATTTTAAATGTGAAAAAGGAAAATATGGAAATGATCTTGATGTGAAATCAAGAAGCAATTTCTTATTCATTCACACTGAATTAAAATGGACTGTATTATGTCTCATGAAGCATACAGTCGTTTCTGAAACAGTTACCTATGAGTGTACAATTCAAATGTTGAGTTTAAGACATCAAACTTAGCAGTGTAGTCAGCAGCAGGAGCACTTTCAGTGGTTTTCTACAGTGGAATACAGAGAGCACAGAGGGTTACTATCACCAAAGGTTAGAGATCAGACAGATTTCTCTCAAGTGTTCAAACAACTGACCCTCAGTTTGGGCAGGAAAGTGATTTGCGTTGATCCTCCTCCCAGATCCAATATTCCCACTGTCTTCTTGCTTCGCACTTTCAGGTGACCTAAAAAAAAAGTCACACTTTAATCCAGAAACCACAACACAAAGGACCGAATCAGTTACACCTGCGATGTTATCTTCAAAAGGCCTATTTGGCAAACATGTACAAGCCAAAGTATAAAATCGCTGGATCCTATCTGATAAAGATCAGAGCACTCCTGTAGGCAGGAAATTCATAGTCGGACACATTTAGCCTCTATTTGTGAACATGAGGTGTGATAACGCGACGGCACCTTTAGATACAAAGTTAAACCTGGATATAAAGTACGAAAAAGAGGTACAAATATTTTACTGTTTAATGCAGTGTACTTGCCTGTTAGAAAGTTCAGCGATATCCAAGCCAGGAGTCCTACATTTACAAAATTAGCACAAAAGAAAAGCAAGAAAACAGAAACCTGTCATTTCAGGTGAAAACAAAGACCATTTAAGAAACTAATTTTGCATATATAAAAGGCATGTAGTCCTATAAACGAGGCTGAAACGCTGACTAATCAATTACACAACGGCACAACAGACAATAGTATTTTTGCACCGCATAATTACTGACTCATCTTTGTGGTAATATGCCATTTCGTTTTCTTAAGTGTCATCACAAAACACTGCTGTAATCTTCAGCAATTTAGGTTCATGCCTGCAGTAAACAACGATTCTTTACAGAAACTGCACAGCACGCTAAAAGCGGGCAGACAGATCACTGATGCCACCTGCAAAACACCTCAGAGAGGACAACAGCTGCCGTGATATCTGACGGATGTGTTGCTTGTCGGGGCAGAGGGTGGGCAGACGTTACCTTCGTTTCTGCCGTTCATTATGCTGACGCCGTCGTCTGACACCAAAAAAGGAGATTCGTCAAACACGTGTTGAACCTGAGGAAAAGAGGGAGAGACGGGCGAGAGAAAGGGAGATTTAAGTGCAACTAGGAGCAAAGGAAAGCAACAGTGAGATGGCCTTAATGTTATCTAGTGTAATGGTAGCTCATCCAGAGGTGCCCTCCGCTTGAAGGGATTAATTATTTCCCTTGGGGGGGATTAATAAAGTATCATTTATCATTCAAGGTGCCCCAGGGCTATCCATTACTATCTTATCCCCTCCACAAGAGCCTTCCACACTAATCTCCTGCTCTCTGATAACAATACTTCCCCTCCTGTCTCTGTAATACCTGCCACAGCACTTTCCTTTTCTCCCTGCTGCTTTGTTGGATAATAGGTTGTGGGGTTGTTTTTTTTTTTCACGATGGTGTCAGACATTGTAGCGCCAAACAACTCCCATATGATAAAGAACTGCACTCTACACAATGCTTGTATTGTGTAATTGCCGTCTCAGGCCTCTCAATAAGGTCTCAGTACGAGACAGTGCACTCTTACCTGGTCCAGAAGAGCCTGAGCTTTCTGTGTGGGCAGCAGCCGAAGTCCAGCCGTGGCTCTGAGGACCAAAGGAGTTCTCTTCCACTCCACACGAGGCACCGTCCTCTTGGCTACCTTTAACAGCATCCTCACTGTTTGTCCAGCCTTTTAAACAGAAACAACAATCACCGCAGAGCAGCCGAAAAGTCTACTGAGTGACTGCTGAGAGCTGAGATGACACTTAGTGTTATGTCAGCTGGGCCTGACTTGTTTGTCATTTTGCATTTCTCACTTTCATTTCTGGCAGCAGGAATGTCTGAATGAGTGCACCCTCCAACTCAATGCAACTGATCAGAGGAAACGCTGAACTCACCGTTTCAGGGACGTCGACATATGCCGACAAGCCAGGCTTTATGGAATGAAACATCTCATTGTCCAACATGGGGAGCTGCTCTGAAAGACACAAGAGCCACCCACGTCACATATAGAACCTCTTAAATTAATTTAGGGAGGTATAAATCTGCTTAGTGTACATATAGCCATGTTTAAGATGAGACACTCCGACTTAAATCTGACCAAAAAGGATTATTAATGGAATTACCTACGCACCTTGAAGTGAGCATTTATGGATTTAAAAGAACTGCAAGTATAGATATTCACTTCAGTTCACCTGAAGCGTGCTACTTAAGCTGCACAGCACTTCAGTTTTTTTTGTACAGCACCAGAGGTCTCCCTGCTACTCTTTACATTGTGAGAAAAACCCTTAGAATATTTATGCTAGGCTTTCTGCAGGCAGCCTGCATTCATTACATGTCACTGTTTCTGTATTGAGCACATAACGCCGCTAACCTAAGGAAATAAGTAAATATAGGGAAGAGAACAGGCTTAAAGAGACACCTCTGGCCTGTATTACCTGAGTCGCTCTGGATGAAGGTGTAGACATGAATGCGTGTCCCCGTGCTCCCTGCATCAAACATCACCGCGTAGAAGATGCGGCTGTGGTTCGCCGGCCGACTGAGACTGGGAAGGATCCAGGAGAAATCCAGGAAAGAGTTCCCGAGTTGGGCTTGGCTCAGCCCTGTGACAGCGAGCAGGGCCAGGAGGAGAAGTGGCACGGCAGGCTTCATCTTCATTCTGGAGGATGAAAAACAAACAGAGCTTAAATTGTTTTGAAGTGCTCCAGAACTGCTCCTGGCTAGTACTGGGAGATGTTAAATTACAGCGTGACAAGCTACAGAGTGGTAGGAAGCAATTAAGTGATTTACACCTACTGTGTTTGACCACACCCCATCATACCTTTCAACCAACCCCAGAGATAATATATCTCAACTTCCTTACCTGCTTAGTCAACTCCAGCAGAACATTTAAGAAACATAAAAATTTCACCCTGTTGAACTTAAATTGGTTGACTTTGATCTTGATGTTCAATCGATACATGCCTGGCAACTGGAGCAAGTCTCAACATCTTTTTACAGAAGTGCACAATTATGAAACCTTAAAAACTCAAGTCAAGTGCTCCTATTAGAAACACTGCTGAGACAATGTCGCAATGATTGCAAAGAAATTTAACAGATATTTAACATCAGAAATGTTCTTCTAAATGCAAATTTCACTTTTTAATTTCAGCGATTGTACATGTGCTATGATTTGGAGCAAGTTACCAAAATGAACACAGTAAAAAGAAATGCTCGTCTGTGAGTCTTTCAAAAAAAACAGGGTGAGGCAATTTTTATTTGTAGTCTCAATATCTGCTCTGAACATGGGGGAAAAAAAAATCAGACCAATCTGCATAGATTAAACATCACAACCAGTGTGCTTGCAAATTTGGTGTAATCATTTGCAATCACAACTTGGTTTTTGATGTTACACTTCAATGGGAATAAAGGCTAAAAAATAATCCAAAACTCATTTTTGTTTTAAAGTTGCCCTGAAATTGTGATAAAAAATAAAACAGGAAAGACAAATGTATAGAATGTTATATGCAATTTCAGATTGTAAGAGGAGCATACAAATGAATGTGTGTGTGTCTGTCTGTCTGTCTACTGGTATTTTCCCATATGATCATATTTAAGAGTTACAGAGAATGATCCGAATAAGAGGAAATATCCAATGAATGGCAGTTCTCCGGACAAAAATGTCAGAGAATTGCCAAACTGCTTGGAGCTGATAGGAAGGCAACAGTCAACTCAAATGCCCACTCGTTACAACTCATCAAACCTTCAAGCAGACGGGCAACAGCAGGAGAAGACCACACCAGATGCCACTCCTGTCAGTCAAGAGTGGAAAACTGAAGCAACATCTCACACAGACTCACCAAGAATCAGACATGAAACAACCAAAGAATGGTGTGGGGGCACCTTTGCACCAAACCAGCATCATTTAAACACCACAGCCTACCTTAGTATTGTCACTGACCAAACCCACCCCTTTGTGACCACAGTGTACTCATCTGGTTTCTTGAACATGCCAAGACAGTGAGTTCCCTGTACTCAAACGGCTTTCACACTCACCAGACTTCAATTTAATAAAGCACATTTAGGATGTGGTGGAACAGGAACCGCAACAGTGGGATGATGTCATGTCAATATGGACAAACATCTATTAGCAATGTTTCCAGCACCTTGATGAATCCACGCCATGAAGAATTAAGGCAGATTTAAAGACAAAAGGGAGTCCAATCCGGTACTAGTAAGTGAAGTGGCCGGTAAGTGTATATAGTCCATATTAATATTTACTGGCTTGCTACACACAGCACATCAGTGTTTCAAGAAATCAAATTCAATTTGGAAGGGTATCAATTAGGCTGGTTAAGCTAGCAAACAAAAGTAATAACGTGCATGTGTGATGGCCGCTAATGTTTTAAATAGCCTGCATTAACATTTACTGTCTTTCGTTTGAACATGTAGCGATAACGTTATCCCAACTTTCCAGTTTTCTTATCTTACTTGTTAACACTACCCTGCGTACGACTGATAACTGAAGTTAGGCTGAAAGTTAACCGCGCTGACTCTTATTTAACATCCCTGTTGTATTAGTTTTCGCCAGCTATCGGATAACTCGCATGACTGAAGTGTTGCAGAAAGCTAGCCAGTGAAGTTTGAGAACAAGCTAATGCCAAGCAGACGGCACTGCGGAATCATAAAATAATATTAAAACTTGAACAGGGAATTCTTAAAAAAACACATGACAGCTAATTACACCACAGAGAATTAGCAGCTGCCCTAATTATGCCTTACTAAACGCGAAAACACCACAGAGGCTCACCATGATGTCCGGCTAGCAGCACGCTGCTCACAGCTGACTCCCAGTGACGTCAGCGGCAGTGTTTTTGGTCTCGTGCTGAGCTCGCATAACACACTGGTGTCAAGAACAATAAACAGCTTGTTTGCTCAGTCCTGTGAATGGGAGGACGCCCGGTGCTTAATTTTGTGCTTGTGGAAGCATCCTCTCTAATGCTAACCTTTGACAGGGATTCAAAACAACAGGATCGCATTGAGTGGCAAAATTACCGCAAGTTCAAAGTTGCAACCTGCTTTTCATCTTCGGAGCTCATTATTAGTATTATTATTATCATTATATGAATACATGAACAAAAACGGAATTATTTCAACAGAAATCACACCACAACTGAGTCCTGTTATAGTGGCTTTATTCAGTCAAGTAGCCACACTAACTGCAGCACAGTTTCATACTATAAATGCCATCATAATGGTTAATAAAGAATATATTTGACATGAAATATATTTAACCCATGACCAATACTATGACAGTACAGTATAAAACTGTGAACTTTAATTTGACACACACACTAATCTCCACATTGGACAGTATACAGCAGGGTACACTGATCATGTAAAAAAGCAAGTGCTGCAACCATTATGTCAGTTTCACTGAAGTGAGGAAATGTCTGTGTCCATGTTCTCATGTAGGCTTTTGCCTATTCACATATTGAACCGATGAAGCTAATGAAACACACAGGGGATAACAGTGGAAGACATTTGCTGTAACTACTCGGCGTCAGAATCGCTGATCTTTGTGCTTTCACGGCACTCAACGGATCATGAAAAAGGACTAGCCACTATGAAGTCATGATCCCACTGCTCTGTACAGGAAGTGAGGAGAAAAATGGGTTCAAAAAAATACGCAATAAACCAATGTACAGATTCACAGCATCACTGATTAAGTCCATTTTTTATCTTCACTTCTAAAGATGTAAATTGTGACCGGTATTTGTTTTAACTTTGTAAATCCTGACATTCGTTTTCTTTGCTGCCCAGTCACTAAGTAATCATCCTCAGTATGAACATTTGACCAATCAAAAGATATCGTAACCACTTCCAATCCCTCGTTGGGCTTCTTAAGGCATGTAAGAAGTCTCTGAAGGTTAGATGCACTGTCAGTTTAGCTTAGCGTCCCATGGTTGGCATTGTGACAGCCGGGCTTGTCAGAGTGGCATCCTCAGCCTTCCACTGCGACGTAATAGTCTTGATCTGAGTGTAGAATTGGATGCCCTAGTGGTAAAGTGATAACAGATATGTCAGTGAGCTATCTAGCACATGACAAAGTGTCTGCATTGTGCTCTTTCAATACTTCAGTGGAGGGAACAGCAATGATCTGAGGGGATAATAAACTACTTCTGCTATTTACCTGCTTGCCATAGAAGTTGGTATCTCCCCTGAATGAACCTCTGGAACCAGTGAAGGAGAACATGGGGAGTGGGACGGGGATGGGCACATTCACACCAATCTATAAAAACGCATGTGTGGATTATGAAAACACAAATCTATTGCAGGCTAGAAATACAACAATGATCAAAGCATAATTTGTTTAATTTGGCCAGCTTACAAAGGGAGTAAGGCCTGGTGTTTAAAATCCAAGATCAACATACAGTTTCAATAAAAACAGACCCGTGAATATACATTTAAGGAGCCTATCAGCACCACTGGACCAGCATTCAATTATCAGCCAGTCCAAAAATGAACTACAACTTGGCTCCTGCTGCACTAATCCACACATTTGGGATTCGTCCATGTTTTAATGCATTGGCAGGTAATATATGACATAGTTTCAGCTGGCAGTGTAAAACCAGCTTCACTCCAATAAAAACATTCCCACTTCACATGTCTGCTTTACTTTTTCAGAAATAAAGCGCCTCCCACGCAAACCCGCTTACTCATCCAAGGCTCAAACAGGTGACTCACCGTGGCCTGAAATACCACAAAGGTGGCCGGTTAACACGCTTGTTTGAAACTATATCTTCAGCAAACAAAGAGCTTCATGTTTTAAAGTCTCTCACCTGGCCGACGTCCACCTCGTGTGTGTATTTGCGAGCTGTGGCTCCATTGGTGGTAAAGATGGCCGTGCCGTTACCGTAAGGGTTTCGGTTGATTAAAGAAATGGCTTCGTCCAGGCTGTCGGCCTCCAGGACAACAAGGACCGGTCCAAAGATCTCTTCTTTGTAACATTTCATGTTGGGCTGAAAAGAACAGCAGAGGGAAAACGATCAGGACTTCAAACTCTACAAAGGAATTCTTAACAGAACAAAGCACGAGCAGGTTTGTGTCGGGGAAGAAAGGTGAAAAACTGCTTTAAATGCATTTCACAGCACTTACAGCTACTTTCTATTTTAAGGTCAGCTTTGTGTGACACTCAACACTTATAACCAGAAACCAGAACGGATCGGGGGGGGACTCTCATGCTGAGAGGGCTGCTTGTTGAAGATTCAAACGTTCAGGCTTACGAATAAAAGCATTTTTAAATCTACTTTTAAAGCCAAAAATCTGAATTTTCACAGAGGTCTGTTCTAAAGATGTGCTCAGCAGGAGGGGAAAATCAAAATCTGTGGTCACATTCAAGGAGATGAGGACTGATTTTGTTTCATTTCCAACAACCCTAATCAAAGACACTGAACTGATTGAAGCGATCATTTATTTTTGCCTCAGATAATTACAGCACCTACCAAAAACAAAAAAATGTTATTACATTAAAACATTCTAGACAGTTTAGTTTAACATTACTTTAATAGCATCTGACCCAAATTAAAAGTTCTCAGCTCACCATAACACCAGCTAAGATGGTAGGTCCTACAAAGTTTCCATTTTCATATCCTTTGACTTTAACATTTCTCCCGTCCAGCAGCAGCTTGGCACCTTCATCAACCCCACTCTGGATCAGAGACTCTACCCTGGCTTTGGCTTCTGGGGTGATCAAGGGACCCACATCTGCCCCAGGCTGATCACCTAAAACACACATTTTGACGTGTAAGAAAAACGGCAGTATGCATGCCAACTGACGTAATTTATTTATTTATTTTTCATGGCGATACGGTTACACAACAAGTTACCTGAGTTTACGCGGAGCGATTTAGAGCGCTGCACCAGCTCTGGGAGCCATTCACGAGACTCCCCAACAAAAATAGCAGTGGAGAGAGCCATGCAGCGCTGGCCAGCTGCTCCAAAAGCAGCGCCCACTAGCTGGTTGATGGTGTTCTCTTTGTTGGCATCAGGCATCACCACACCATGGTTCTTGGCACCCTAAATGCAATATGTAGGATACAAAATCTGTATGATTTCACTCCAAAAGAGTGCAGAACATCAAACAGAGACATAAGAGCGCTAATCACATATGCTACAAATCCCAGTGACTGACAGCAGAGGATTTAATCACTGTCTTGGTAACAGCAACAGGAAATAGACCACTACCCATTTTCATTCATATTAGTAATAACAATTTTTAAAAATAGTCTAAAAAATAAATGAATAAATAAAACTAAGTTCCATCAGGATTTCCCAGACACGGACTTACTATAGATGAGATCTGGCAGGTATGTTTCCCAGCTCAAGACCAACATACCTGCAATCCACCCGACTATTTCTTTATTTTTGCAAATAATTGTTAATTTTTCTTCCCAGATAGCACAACAGACTTACTATTAGGTGCGCTTTTTGCTCTTATTTTGCTGCTCTTGTGTCAGTCAAGGACTTGATTCACAGGCGTCGCTCTACATACTCAAGCGCCACTCTAACCAGCACAAGAAGCTGGTTTGTATCTTGTTACACCAAAGTCACCCAGCTTCAGAGCAGGACAAGGACTACAGCTGCCAGCTGCTGTCCAAAGCAATTAAGAGTTGGACTTCAACCAAGGACAAAGACCTGACTGGAGAGGCAGCTGATTCTTGCCCCATTATTTACTGTCACCATGTGCCATCTAAACACTGCCAGTGTAAGAAGAGCATATTCGGTCTGTGAATACCATGTTGGACTGCACTCTCTTGCCATTCTTTGAGCCCCGCTCGTAGATGTACTCTCCAGCCTGGTTGGAGCCCACAAAACTGATGGCTTTGATGGCCGGGTGGTCACAGATGAAGTTTACCGCTGCACAAACAAGGAAAAAAGTCAATATTTTCTGTTCTTCTGTGTCACACCCTCAGGGCACAATATACGAGCACTGATACGGAGATTCAAATTCTCCTGCTTCAACAATGCCTGTAGATTACTTACAGATATAGGCTGCACAGTTTATGGAAATATCTTATCTACATATTGCCAGAAGGGTATATGATTAATGTTTGACTCATCCTTGGACCTTTCTCTATTGTTTATGACACACACAGACTGTGAGCTCCTCAATGAGCAGGGAATTACGCACTCACCTGCATGCTGTCCGTGGATTATGTTGAGTGTACCATCTGGTGCTCCGGCATCCTGGAGCATTTTGGCCAAAAGCATGGTGCAGCCTGGGACTCGCTCAGAGGGCTTCATCAGGTAGGTGTTGCCGCACACCATCCCGACAGGGAACATCCACAGAGGAATCATGGCGGGGAAGTTGAAAGGGGCGATGCCGGCACACACTCCGATGGGCAGGCGGTAGGTGTAGGTGTCCATGTCCTTGGTGATGGAGGGTAAGGTTTCCCCCAGCATGAGGGATGTAATGCTGCAGGCGTGTTCAACCACCTCTGAGGAATGAGCAAGAAAAGGATTTAGGAAGTCAGCCAATAACAAAGTGCCTAGATAAGCAATCTGAAATAACACATACACAGTTAACTGATGAGTCCATTATTGAAATTTACACATTTGCCTCTTAAGATTAAAAAAAGAAAAGCCTTGCCAGCTCCATTTCCCATGAAAAAACTGTAATAAAACTTGTAAGTATTTCAAGCACCATTAGCCCCGGTACTTGCAGCGCACCTGCACATGTAGCCTGTCTTTCAGCTGATAATAGAAAAGTTAGCCTGCCAGAATAATTTAGGCATCCTGAAACTGGGATCAACACCAAGAACAAAAAAAGGAAACAAAAAAAAATTACTTGGCAGCTGCGTGTTGTAATAAACAAAAATTAATTCCTTCGTCTGCAACCGCACACAGCCCTTAATTTCCAAACATGATTCCCGTTGATGCAAGGCTGCCAGAATGAACGAGTGCACCTCAGCAAAGGAAGCTGCGTAATTATCTTTAAATAGAGTGCAGCTAAAAGCATAGTGTGAAAAGTGTTTTACAGAAGACAGGAACACACTTTAACATCAGGAGTTATTATTGTACTGCTGCAAAAGCATTGCAGCCTTTTTCTTCTTGGAACTAAAGCCTTATTAAAAGCGGTTAAAGCCTCTAATATGGCCCAACTATTACTACTGTCCACTTTTAAATTAAAGCTCAATGTCCCTTTTTGCATAGAGTGTTGACTGTTGTATAAACTGCTTCACTTGAGGAATTTGATCTTATCTATATCTACAGCAGGACTAATCTAATCAGGACGCCAAAGACTAAAAGGAAGACTAAAAGTCGAGTCAATGCGTTACTTACGCAGTCCTCTAAATACGTCTCCCTCTGCATCAGCCAGAGTTTTGCCCTGTTCCAAAGTGATGATCTTAGCCAGCTCTTTCTGAAATGTTAGAAGAAGAATTTAGAGAGAATTATTTCAACAAAATCAATAAATTATTTTGACATATATGTGACCCATCTCCCTACAATGTTGTCCTTGATGAGCTGTTGGTAGCGCAGGAAGATCTGCTGCCGGCTGAGGATGGAGGTCTCGGACCAGGAGCGAAAGGCTCTGGAGCAGGAGTCCACAGCTGCCAGCATCTCCTCCTGTGTAGCTTTAGGAACACGTCCCACCACTTCATTAGTGGCCTGCAGAACAGGACACGGTCCATAAAGACAATCAGACAAGCAAACTGAGAGCAGGGGAAGTCATTATTTGCATGTGCATCATTTCATTAATATTAATAACAAAAAACATTTATTTTTATCCTTATGCGGTGGAAGTAGATGAATATCTTTTCATGCTACAATCGCTCATCACTGTTTTGCAAGAGGCTAGTATCTGACAAGCTATGCACTAGTCTCGTCTCTTGGAGGATATAAAGCATGACGGGTTGTGTAGACTGGGCTCAGATTTCTGTCGTTTTACATATTAGGCAATTAAAATTTGACAAATCAGGACTTATTTATTCCATCCAATATTCACAAGTTACTACAACAAATTTTATACTGTATACTTGCAGCCAGATCGCATTACTCCAGCCTCTGTGCAGGTTGGGCACAGTTCATCTATGAATACTTACAGGGTTGTGGATGTCAAGCCACTCAGACGTGTTGGACTCGACAAACTTGCCATCGATGAACAGCTTGGTGGTGGGCTAGAAGATCAAAGAAGCATATGATTCAATCTGGATGCATCAGTCGCCATCGCATCCATTCATCACCACAACATATGCAGTTATTTTCCAAGGCATTTTGCTCTACTTCACTTTGCATGCACTCAGCTGTGTTACAGGTTCATTTTGAATTGTTTAATTTAAGTTTGCCTCAGACATTTCCAAGCAAAGCTGTACATCTTCCATGCTACATTACCCGTGTTCCAATCCCATTCCTCCTCCTAACTCAAGATAGATTTTTAGTATACAGTGCGTATGCACTGGAAAAGTCAAGGTCTATATCCATTAGCACTGCAGCAGTCGACTGACAGAAAAATAGACAGCTTCAGTTTGAGAAAAAAAAAGAAAAAATAACACCGGGAATCTATTAAACTTTAACATATATAAAATGTGCAAGAGTCCTGAGCCACTTTTCTTTATATTTTGCTACCGAAGAGACATATTTATTTATTTATTCATTTTATTGGATTTTTTTAGAATAGTCTTGAGAAATAGTTCTCCAGGCTTTTTGAAACTCTTACAAAGTTTTTCTTTATACACTGGCTACAGTCCAGTCCTTCCAGAAGAATGTTACTCGTAGCAAAAACACATCATTTGTTCCTACTTCTGTAGTTGAGTGTCACAGTCTGGCGAGGGCAGACTGTATGAATTGAGAAAAGGACCCAAAACGCAGACTCCAAGGAACAGGGAACAGAACTTGAAATGTTAACAAAGGCGAGCCGTTTAATATGGCTGGTAGAAAAGGTACAAACAAAGGGCAAGGCAAACTGAAGCAAAATTAACACAAACCTAAACTGGGGAATCTAAACAAACAATAAGAAAAACCTAGACAAGGAAATTGGAAGCATGGCATGGCATCGGAAACATGGCGTGGACAACAGACGACCTGACAATCACACACTGAAAACAGAGGACTTAAATACACAGAAGGTGATTAGGGGAAGTGGAGACACATGAGGAAACAGCTGGCACACATGAACATAATGACGTCACAGTGGGAGAGTAAAACTGAACATGATGAACACAGAACACCAGACCTCTTCACAATAAAACAGGAAACATAATGAGACATAGACATGACAACCCGAACTTGACAACGTAAGACACAGACATGAAACGCATGAAGAGCAGGGGAGATTTAACATGGTTGGAAACACGAGGGGAAAATAATAACTAGAAACACTTAGGCATAATAATACAAACTTGATAACATAAGACACGCAGCATGAAACACGAAGGGTGAGGGGAAGCTTAAATACAGGGGAAGAAAACACAAGGAGTCTAATAACCAAATGAACTTAGATAACCTAATGAACAAAATAAACTCAAACTTAAAACGCTGGGTCAAAAGACCCAGGACCATGACAGTTGAGTCAATGAAAAAATGCTAAAAACTGGCATCAAATAGTAGTTTTGCACCTACAAGGTGATTCTTAAAGAGCCATTAGCCCAAAACGTCTCATATCTTGGCATGTTGTGCACTGTTCCCTTGAAAAAATTAGAGGAAACTCAACAACTGAAAGACAAAAGAATAAGTGGCAGGCCTAAACATTATCTACAGCAGTAGATGAACAGTATCTGAAAGTCATGTCCTTAAGAAACAGGAAAAGTACCATCAGGGTTTGTTCCACTATTCAACACTGGAAAGCTTTGGATTGGCAAAAGCCTGTTGGACAACGTCTCCCACCCCATGCAGCAGACTGTGACAGCACTGAGCAGCTCCTTCAGTGGGAGACTGCGGCACCCACGGTGTGGGACGGAGAGATTTCGCAGGTCTTTCCTCCCCACTGCTGTCAGACTCCACAACAAAGACTTTAACTGAACAAACACACACATCCACACATGTGCAATAACACTAAGTGCAATAATCTTTTCTGGCATCGTTGTATTTTTACTCAGTTGTATATAGCATTCGTATTCTATTTTTATCTTATTGTATATTTTTATTCTATTTTATTCTACTGTATATAGTATATTATTTTATTCTATTCTGTACAGCTGTGTACTGTATTTATTCTTATTGTATTCTAATTTTTGCGTCATAACTTTTGCACTGTCCACTTCCTGCTGTGACAAAACAAATTTCCCACGTGTGGGACTAATAAAGGTTATCTTATCTTATCTTATCTTAATATTCAAAGCTGCAGTGCAAACAACTGTAAAAATTGATGTCTCTGACTGGATGTGATGGATATACTTTTGACTGAGATTTCAAACACTAGCCAAAAAAATATTGAAAACATGCACAATAAACATAATCAAAGAAATTAATGTTGTAATGAGCAAAGAAATTGCCTCTTTTGAGGTTTTGGTGGAAGGCTTCGGAATTTAGTCTGACATCCTGTGCTTTCTTAGCCAAGACTCACTTCGAAGTGATAAATAAAATCATTTAGAAATTATGCTAATTCAAAAACTTAACCAAAATACACACACACATATATGTTTTTCCAATAACGCAAATATTACTCTGTTATAAACAAATGTCATGCTGTAACACAATCTGACAAAAGTAAACAAGCATACTCTTCTGACAATCAGAAGAGACGGCCCTTAGCGCATAACACGGCACCACTACTAAGCTATAAAAGGTCCTGAGTGATGGCTCTTACCACTGAGGAGGATGAGTAGCACATACGACCCAGCTGGAGGGGGGCCTGTGAGAAATGACATATCAGACCATTATTTAGAGCTTTTAAATCACTGTCTGTGCAAGGTCTCAAGAGGCACGTCTGAATGATCCACTGACGTATCATATCTGTCCACGTGATGTAAATAAAGCCTGTTGTTAGCTGACCAATCACTTAATATATTGTCATGTACTTGCAAAAAGGAGGATTGGACTGTGTACAACGTGTGACTTTGCTAGCTAACAGCGCAGGTTGTTAGCCGAGTTTGGTGCATAAACACTGAACCAAACAAACAGTTGTATATTGCACGTTCATTATCTTACTCTACCTTCTTATTTAAAAGGGATCGGAGAATTGCCGCCATTGTGGAGAGTGCAGTGCTTTTTTTCCTGCTCCGAAGCCCTTCAACCGACCCAGGAGACGTTGGAGTGCAAAGAGAACTTGAGCTTGAGAAAGGTTCCAGAGGGCAGAGCGGTGAATACGAAGCTGCGCTTTTCGCCGATCTACAACCTGTCCCTGGTGTGGATGTGAACGAGGAGAACCAATGCGGATAATGTGTGGATCAACGAAAACTGCGCACGCAACCATTCGTTGATTCCTTTCAGTGTGGGCGGGATATACTTAACTTAAAAGCCAATCGTTCTGCGCGGTATACCAGCCACCCTAAATGACGAGACACTGATTGGCTGTGGCGAGGAAAACAAAGCCATAGCAGTTGAGTCGTCGGTGACACTTGATTGATCCTGGAAAAAAAAGGATAAGGAAAAAACTGTTTTCAAACTTCTGTGTTAAAGATGTCCCTTGCCGTAAATACAAGGCCCGGTACTTTCTTAGGACAAAATAAAAATAAAAGTGATTTTATAAAAACGTTTCGAAGTAAACGCTTATTAACGCCTAAAGCCAGGTAACAGTTTCCATGGTAACATGCTTAAAGGCAACATGGAGTTCCTACAGTGGGATTGTCATGATGTTGCGAGATGGATTGAGTCTTTAGGATTTCCACAATATAAAGTAAGTTAAACCTGACCTGACCTTAGGTGACAACATTGACAAAGTGAAAAAAGAAGCTAGTTAGCCTCCATTGAATCAGTTCACTCCTTAAACTTCTCACTTTATTACGTCTTTCTGTCGCAGGCATGTTTCACGGACAACCTCATAAGTGGAAGAAAGCTTATTTACGTGAATTGCATCTACTTGCCAAGACTGGGAGTCACAGATTTTAAACACATGCAGGTATTAAAAAGAGGCATTAGTTCTAGTTGTTGGCTAGAACTTGCCAAGTAAGTAATATGAGATGCTAAATAAGCAACACCATTTTTATCACCTTGCCCTATTTATATATAAAAATTTTGATGTATGGCTTAATAGAGTCAGGTTATGCATTTAAAAACACAAAGGGTTGGTGACACATCACTTAAAGGGGATCTGTCATGCTAAGTTAACGCTCCATAATTTTATTGTTAGATACTTCGAAAGCATTCGCGGATTACGCAAATTCGTATTTATCTTATACTGCGTATTAGTACAGTCTTTAAGGTCACCCTCTCTCTGAAACAGCCATCTTTCTTCTGAATGGCTGGCACTTGTAAACAAATGGTATGAGCAGCAGGTGGTTAGGGCTGCCTAGCTCGGAAGCCAGATCTGTTTGCCTAAGACTTAAATTTCAGTTTTCTGTTGTCCTATTCTGGTAATCCCATGGGAATTGTAGCCTCAGTTTACTGGTCCTAGCTGACAGGAGTGGCACCTGGTGCGGTCTTCTGCTGCTGTAACCAGTCTACTTCAAGGTTCAACATGGTGTGCATTTAGAGATGCTCTTCTGCAGCCTATTGTAATGAGTTTGGTATTACTGTTACCTTCATAGCTTCATAGTAGCCTGGCCCTTCTCCTCTGACCTCTTATATCAGCAAAACATTTTCGTCCATATTTTCTCTTTTTTGAACCATTCTCTGGTTGTCCAGGAAAAAACCCATTAGATCAGCAGTTTCTGAAAAAGTTAGACCAACCTCTTCTGGCACCAACAACTTCTGCAGGTCATCTTTACCATGTCTATATGCCTAAAATGCATTAAATTGCTGCCACTTAATTGGCTGATTGATTGAGTGTAGATAGTATCAAAGATTGAGACAGCTTCTGAGTCTAAAAAGTGAACTATTTAATGCAATTAATCTTATATATTTTAATGACCAGCTAATGACCAGTAAAAGGGGGCAGCTTCAAAAAAGGTTTTAGTTGTATAGAAGTCTATGGGAAAATAGAATGTAGCAGTTCTTTCCTGATGAGTTTTAGGACGCAGTCCCTTGTTTCAGATCATTTTGAATAAACCATGACATCCAGTTTGTAAAAAAGATTCTGTGTAAAAGTAAGAAAGGAGGATTTTCGAGGAAGTTGCCTGACAAATTGTCAGTGATAAATTGGTTTCTCAGTCAAACAAATCCCTCTCCAGTCACAGCTGGCTTCAAAACACCAACATGATGAGGCTGAAAATGTTCTAGTTGACATCACAGTGACTGCATCCATCTTTCCTATCATCTAAGGCCTCGGATGGCCATACTGAGAACATCCTGTCCCACTGTCATTGTACAGAGCCAAGAGCAGAAAAAGTCTAGAGCACTCTAAAGGTTCATAGGGATTACTCATACATATATTATCCCCTTTATAAAGGTCAAAACATGGGTAAAGGTGTAATTGATCCCCCTTAAGATGTGGTGGGAGGTTATAAAGGCGTTATATCTTTCTTTGACGATATAACACATAAAAAGCCAGAAAACAGTGTTAAAAATAACTGTTATAACCACCTTCAGTTGTGTTAGAAGTCTCTGCAGTATGCACTACTACAAGTTGACTGGAAGCACCACAAAATAACAGCACATGTTTGGCTTTCTTTCTTTTTTTTTCTCAGAGCAGCGCGACATCCAATTAAAGCGTGTGTTGTAAACATCACTGCCAGAAAACACACTCAGATCAGCTCTATCCAATATAGGCTGTTTACAGTTACAGTGACTGTTTTTTCTAATCTGTATTTCTGGGGTCATAACTAAATTGGCTAAATGTGCCATTCAACTCTGCTAAACTCCCAGGAAGCATAAACTGTGGTATGAGTGGTATGGAGAAAAACAGTCTCAGCAAAGAAGCGTGTACACGCTGTTAAGTCATAATTATTTTTTGGTTTAACCTGTAAGTCATTTGATACATCAGTTTTTATGAGTGTAACCCTGTAACCTTTCTCCCTGTTATCTTTTGAGACAATAAAGTCATAGTGTGACATGTTTTCATACATGTACAGTTCGTGCACAAAAAGCTCATGCCCTTCCAGTTCTGGATAACAGTGAATGCTTAAACCACTTAGGCTATTCATATTGATCTCAAGTGGGTGTGTTGTAACTGGATGGAGTTATTGATCTAGAGTAGAGATCCTCAGGGTAATTCTTTTGGATGACAACAAACACCTATTTCAAAGTGCTGTAAGGCCCTGGGGTGGTATAGGTCATTGTTGTTACAGGAGCAAAAAAAACAACAAAAAAACCCAGCAAGTCCAAGAAAACTACAGTGCTGCTGCACTTGAATACACTTGTGCACATATAGGCTACTTTGCCAACTTGCACAAAAGGCCATAGGATCATTGCATCAGATAGGGATGGGTCCAGCGCCAAGCAGACCCACGGGGGAGCCGGGCCTTTCTCTTTCAGCCAACTCAACACTTTCTTGCCAATAATCTATGTAATACATGCAGCATTGTTCAGCTATAGCCTATTTTTGGCGTTCACCCACTAGAAGCACCTGCAGCAGCAGAGGTTTGATCCAAGAGAATGGATGGATTTTTCAATACCAGTCTTGCTTAAGCCTACGGGCTGCTTGTTGTTGCCTGGCTTTCTTAGCCTTCATGTCCTGCATGTCTGAATCTGCATCAGCATCTCAGCCCCATATTTTTTTTCTTCTTCATTTAATCAAATTGAATTCTTAGAGAATATCATAAGCTCAATCTACTCAACGTTCGTGCAGCAGAGTTCAGTCTCCATGAATAAATGATGATGCCTGCCTGTGAGATAGGCTGGGAGGCACTGCATCTGTCTGTGCACACAAATGGTCTCTGTGCAGCTCAGAGCGCACCGATTACCATTCCGAGCACAACACCTCTGGTCAGAAATGGAGCCGGGTCGGTGGTTGACAGTAGTCCGGGGGCAGTAAGGAGGGGAAGGGGAAGGGGAGGGGATATATTACGGCAGCAACCCTTCAGTCAATCTGGATTAACTCACACTGAACCCTGCGTCGCCAGCGAAAGCCCGTGAAAGCGATACGAACATCTGGCCGGATTGAGCACAGTAGCGGCAGCAGCAGCGGAAGCAGCAGTCGCTCACAGCGCTGCTGTAGATGTTAAAGCTGCCCGTCGCTACAAAGCTACAGAGGCGTTTTCTCTTCTGGAGCTGCATCCAGGCGGATGCGCAGTAGAGACGATCCCTATACAGCTGCAGCTTCAGAGCCACGCCGGGACCCTTCAGTTTGTGTGTGGTTTTTTTTCCTGTTTGTTTGGGGGGTTGCCTGTTGTCTAGTCCTTTTTTTCGATAGGGGGAATTAGAGTAACATTTTACCGCTCACACAGGATCGCAAAGGAGCCGTCCTTTATCTGCTGGTTATGGATTTCTTGAAGGGCATCGCTGGTTTCGCAGGCCGTCACATGCTGTAGGAACCAAGACGCGTGTTTCGGGACACCTGAATTATCTCCAGGCAGCACATTTCTTTTTTAGGCAAGCCACTCTCGGTATGCCGCCAGCCCCCTTGGGAGGAAATAAGCTCAAACCCACCCTCCTGTGACTTGGCTCCATGTTTCAGCTACAAGGTAAAATAATAAAAAAAATCAGTATTTTACAGGCTGCCTTTGGTATGAATTGGAGCGTGTGAACTCTTTTGCGGAGTCTGTCTTTCAAGAAGCGAAATATTGACTTGAAGTAGTTCTCTTAGGACCCGTCTGAATGCGCTCAGATTTTCCCTTGTGACATGGGTTGTGGCTGTAACCCCACCAGCCCAGGACCTGTACCGCAAGGTCAAAAAAAATCTCACACGCCAAGGAACATTTTTTTTTAAATTTATTTTTAGTATCCATTTGTATGTGTTTGGTGCTGCTTTTTTCCTCCCCCCTGATATAGGTGAAACTGAGAATAATGGCCGTGGTGGCTGTGATTCATGTGCAGGAAAAGGCTGATTTATTGCATGTGTTTTGTGTTTTCTTGTGTGTTTTAGAGAGATTTGTCTCTGGTGTGTTCTGGTCAAACCCATAACTGATATGCAAATTCCTCATCAGTAATTAAGCTGTGATGAAGTCTAAATGAGCCTAAACTGATAACAGGATTGTAAGTCTGTGGGATGAGGAGGAGGTGGTATGGGGGAAATGGTCCTAGTGATTTTTTTTAATTTTTATAAAGGATGAGGTATAATGGTCCTGTCTGAGGAGTGTTAGTTATCACGTATCTTATTATTCATGAGTGCCCGAGGCATGATTGTAACTGCTACACCAGTGAAACAAGGCCCACGCCTCATTTTGCTGCTTCTATTTGCTCTCTGTGCTCTGTGAATGCACTCAAATGTTGGTGCTTATGTGCTGCTTCCTTTCACTGACGGAGGAGGAGTGATGTGTGGCTCCTCAGCACCCGGGCTTTTCTGCAGACCAGCTCCACACTCGCTGACCCAAATTTGTCTCCCCACAAATTAGGTTTTGTGTAGCTTTTTTCCCCCACTGGAGAAGTGCTTGCATCCAGATCTGAAACTGAGATATGGCTCACACAAACTTGCACACCTGCTTCACACGTGTAGTATGTGAGAGATGCCTTATGGTTACACAACTTAATAAGGTAAAGGAGATTTATGCATTATTAAGCTTTTTTTTTAAAAAAAAGACAATTTGGCTAGTGCTGCTACATGAGGTAGAAATCCAGTATCCTGGGGGTCTTTGAAAGAAGGAAAATGAGTCAGAAGGTGCGGAGATCTCATTATGGCTGATGGCTGCCCCCCTTCCCCTCACACACATGTAAATGATAACATGAGGGAGTCGTGCTGTCACCAATAGAAGTGTTTTTGCACTTCCTTTACCCGAAATTCACTTTGGAACTGACAGATGTGAGTATCTGCACACCTGCTGGTATGTATCATGCAGAATATTCAACTTGAGGAGGCCACATTGATATTCAGACTTAGTGTTTGAGGATTCTGTGTTCCCTTTCTACCAGAAGACAATCCCAGGTCATAAGCCCATCACTTCAGGGCACGTCGCAACGGTGCAAGAATTAAGATCACAAATCGGTGATCAGAATTTAAAATCTGTCACCTGCTTCAGTGAAATGCTCAAAGAAGAATATGCAAAGTGCTTATACGCCCCCGGTCACGAGGTGTCTAGTGTATCAAGGTGAATTTCTTGTGATGAAGGGGGAAAAATTACAAGAAGGCGATGTAAATGCTGATGAACTGCACTTCTGTTGATGCAGCTGGGTCTGCTTAGTATGCCGTCCGTCTGGCACGCATGTGGATGGGTAGACATGCACTCACGGGCTGAGAAATCATTTAATCTGCATCAGATTTCCCCATCAAGTCATTTTTGGTTTTAATACGTGCAAGACTGGGAAAAAAAATCCAATTCAATCCAGAATTAGCTGAGTGCACAATCTCCTCATCAGAAATGCTACAGTGGGTCTGCTCTGGCCTTCGAGCAAAAGAGTTGTCAAGGTCCTTTTCCTTCAGAGAGGACTCTTTGTTCTAAATAATATTAGGTTATCTGAAGAAGAAAAAAAATCAGCCACTGATTACATCTCACCCTAAAACTGACGTTTGCGGTGTTGCCATGGCATCAAGGCTGTCACCCAAAGAGCTATCACGTTCTAACATTTACAGACTTTGTAAGAAGAAAAAAGAAAAACGAAAGGAAGCCAGGGTGTCACAGCATATGGCCACATTCACATGTGTTAGTGAGTTGGATGGTGCTTCACAGCATCGATGTTTGGTCTGCTGCTCTTACCTACACAAGCGTTTACCCGACAACATAGAATTTCTACCAGCTCAGTCAAAATATGATCCACTTCAGCAGATGCTGCGGCTCCATTTGCTCTCATAAAAGCAGGCAGGATGAGGAGCTGTTTCACTGTTTTGTCGATACCGTTTTACCGTCACGTTGCAGCATCAGTTTACCTCCTTGACACAACACAGCTTATATATATATATATATGTATATATATATATATATATATATATATATATATATATATATATATATATATATATATATGGCAGTGTAGCAAATGTCCGGCCTCTCCACCCTCCACCACCTCCCACCGGCCAACTCAGGTGAGACGCAAACCGAGATGCCACCGCTGCCGTTGTGCCGACCTGCGTGGAGACGCTGGCAGGCTTCATCTCATTATCTTCCCCTCCTCGCAGGGATGCTTTCCCTGATTTCCTGCCCAGACGCGGATTGCAGAGGCTTTCTCACATGAGCTCCAGCATAAGTTAGACCATCTGAAAACATATCCCCCATGACCTCACCGGCCGGATTGGCATGCAGCATGCTGCATAAGGTTTTTCTTGGCCAATGCCACCCCAGGGAGGCTATAGATACCCTCTCCTACTGTTAACTGCTACTGCTGCTGCTGCTGCTGCACATGAATGTGTCTCTGTAGCTGGGGATGAGGAAGGGGGGTTGTTGTGTAGTGATCTGGCTCTATTAGGCACAAATCCCCACCCACTGGTGTGTGTGCTTATGTGTGGGAGTGTGCTGTCAGTCTGTTCTTTTCTCCGAGGGTGAAAAGACCTGCTCGGAGGTAGTAAACGAACACTTGATTGACTAAGAAGGAGAGTATGGTTAATGCATCATTATCTGTTTTCTTGTTTATTTGTGGCCCTCCCAAGTCGCTCCACTATAATGAACAGGCCGACCTAGTGGATAATGATTTTCTGTGAGGTTTTGGGGGGGAGGTTGACATTTGAAGATGAAGTGTGTGATTGATGAATACATTGATTGATCATCTACTTATTTGTTCATGTACCTGATGAGTGCAACCTGTTATGCAAATCTCTGTGGAAGACCAGTAATTAAATGCAAATTGAGGGACAGTAAGAGATATTTCCTGGCCCATCTAAGCAGCGAGCGGCTGTCCTTTTGTCCTCACAGAACAAATTTTGTAGAGATTACTGTTGCAACCATTCTCTTCACGTTTGGCTGAGTTTTCAGCCATGAAAAAAAAAATAGAAAGAAGAAGCCTCATCTCCACAGAGTGAATCAATATCGTGTCTTCAGCGCCATTCGAGTCTGGAAGTAGCAGGTCCTCTCTGCCTCATTGCACAACCAGAGGCCGTACCATTCAGAGTCAGAGCAGAAGGTGGTTGGCACACCAACGTGAACACACTTAGGCAGGCTGTCCTCTCACGCTTTGTGCGCGCACATAAAAAGTCGATAGTTTGCACGCATACTTGGAAAGCACTACACACGGCTTTGCAGCACTGCTTCACGGTGAAGTCATCTGCTCTCTTTAAAGAGAGTCATGACAACATTAAATAATGATCCCACGGTCCATTTCTCGCCAGCTCAGATCGGTGCACCACGGCTCCCCGCACACATCTTGTGGGATTTGGTAACGTTGTCCCGTGTAAAAATGGGTCAGAAAAAGACATTTATTCTCCGCTGCTTCATCAGCAGCGTTCATGAAAATGTCATACCCAGCGTGCTCTCTCTCTCTCTCTGTCTCCAACAATATCATTCCTCCCCTTCCTATTATGGCCCATTTTAAAAGGAATGGTTCCTGCCTCCTCGTTAGGGCTGTAATACGTTTTACCCAGCTGTCAGCGAATGGCACCGCATGCCCTCGCATGGCAGGGTATCACACCTGTCCTGTCTGCTGTTTTCTTTACTCTATGATATTTTCTTCATTCTCACTCTATCAAGGTTATTACACCGGGAGTTGTGTGTCACCGCTCCAGTGCAACAGAATCTTTTGAAACATGAAGGCACTCAGTTGACAGGCCTCTCTGCTAAGGCTGGATTTTTTTTAACTGTTTTTTTTTCTTCTGCACACTCTTAGAGTCCCAACACGGACAATAGAGGCATTACCGGCAAACCACAGGAAGCTGTAATCATAAATCAGCCGTTCTCGTCTGTATTTAAAGGTCAGCCTTTGGATTTTCACCCAGGTTGTGGGATTGGATCTCCTGTTCTCTGTGTTTGATTTGATTGGTGTCCTTTTCTGTGTGCTGTAATTGGACACCCAGAGGGCTGAATATTGCATGTTCAACCAAAAAAAGGAGAAAGAAAAAGAGTAAATATAATCTCGACTTCTGTCACTCTTGCTCTGGTACATCTGATCTCCAAAGTCTTACTTTTATGAGATGCTATATCCCTGACAATGTCTCAGGATGCATCAAATGGATCCCTCCTTATTCCCCCCACATCTCAGCTGTGTCATAAGTAAGAGCAGCATCAGGGAGAGAAGAGAGAAAATCAATAACAAGGCATAGCACATCTTCGCTGAGGCACAGGGCCCAATCATCCCTTCCTATTGGCGATATGATCCTGGGAGATATCAGGATAATTCTGATGAGACCCTGGACTGCCAGTCTAGACTTTCATCCTTCTGTACACAAACATAAAAGGACTGGCATGATCATATATTTAAAAAAGTATGATCAGAGGAGTAGGGGCTTAGAAGGAGAGCTGTCACAAAAACCTTACAAGACTACCAGGGATGTTTCACTCTCAAGTCGGCAGGTGACTAATTAGTTTCATGTCTAATGGTGCAGCATTTATTGTTTGTTCAGGCATCGATTTGCTTAGCTTCTTGCTCAGACTTTGCGCTATAAAAACGAGAGCTGTGAGCTGACAGTAATAGTGTTTGCAGCCTAGTGGAAAATCTTTAACTTTGCAGAGCAGAATTGCCCATTTTTCTTTCCTTTTTTAAATGTGACTTTGCCCAGCTTGAATTATAGATCTCAGGGTTTGCACTTGTTGCCATTTTCACAAACAGCTTGATCATCTCTGTCTCTCATTCGTTTATTTTTTAGGCGCATCAACCTGATGACAAGCCAAATGGAGTCTCTCCTGGTGTATCTGATCATCCTCGGTGTGGCTGTGAAGGCCCACAAAGTTCAAATCTGTCCCAAACGCTGCGTCTGCCAGGTGCTTAACCCTAATTTGGCCACACTGTGTGACAAAAAGGGGCTTCTGTTTGTGCCCCCTAACATTGACAGGCACACGGTGGAGATGCGTCTTGGGGATAACTTTGTAACCAGCATCAAACGCAAAGACTTTGCAAACATGACCAAGCTGGTGGATCTGACTCTGTCTCGGAACACTATTGGCTCCATCGCGCCTCACGCGTTCAGAGATCTGGAGAACCTACGAGCTCTTCACCTCGACAGCAACCGGCTTACCCGCATCAACAACGACACCTTCAGCGGCATGTCCAAGCTGCACCACCTCATCCTCAACAACAACCAGCTCACCCACATCCAAAGCGGGGCCTTTAATGACCTGACAGCACTGGAGGAGCTGGACCTGTCTTACAACAACTTGGAAAGCGCCCCCTGGGTGGCCATTCAGAGGATGTCCAATCTCCATACGCTCAATTTGGATCACAACATGCTCAGCTACATCCCAGAGGGCACCTTCTCTGGGTTGCAGAAGCTTAAGCGATTGGATGTGACCTCCAACAAGCTCCAGAAGCTTCCTCCTGATCCTATTTTCCAGAGAGCTGGGGTCCTGGCAACATCTGGGAAAATGGGGCCTACATCGTTCGCACTGAGCTTTGGGGGCAACCCACTGAGGTGTAACTGTGAGCTTCTTTGGCTGCGGAGGTTGCAGAGGGAGGATGATCTGGAGACCTGTGCTTCACCGCAACACCTCGCCGGACGCTATTTCTGGACTGTTTCGGAAGAGGAGTTCCTGTGCGAGCCTCCTCTCATCACCAGGTACTCTCAGGTACGTCTTCGAGTTAAGCTGTGGACCGTTAAGACGCAATATTCTGTACTGCTTCACTCTGAGCCACACATCGGATTTTGCCTTAGTTAATCCAAGGTTGCACTATTTGCTGCCTTTGACTGTCACACCAAATATTAGCTTTGTGATTCAGAGAACTCTTACAAGAGTTGTGGGACTCATCTGGGCCACTCAGCTCGCAAATCATAAAAAATAAAGTGCTTGAAAAATGAAATCAAACTGCAGCACCTGATGGTGTTTTTAGAGGAGTTCTTTGGTCAAATTTTCAGTTTTAATAAAGCTATTTGCAGTTTAGCGATGGAACCGCAGTGCAGCTCTCAATACACAGTGGAAGCTCGGACTGATTCTATCCTTGCATCCAAACAAAATTATCTGATCAAATCCTTGCCAAAGAACTACAGATATATCATCTCATTTACATTCAGCAGACCTATTTTGCATAATTGCAGAGAAAATGAACTTATATTTGGACTCAAGCGTATGAACTGCGATGTACTGTCTCATTGATGATCTTCCCGTTATAATAATGCTAATTCAGTAACGTGACAATGATCAATTGCTGATTACATTCACAGGGAATGAGATTGTGAAACGCAACATCATCAGTAACGGCATTAATAATAATATCTAAGCCACACCGTGCAGCACAAAAGTACTTCTGTGTGTAATTTGTGTTTTTCAGTTTTGATCAGGGTCTTTATCTAATTGGTGTTAAAAGAAGCTCTCGCTCTGATTGCCTGTTCCTCCCTTTGCCTCAGGAGCTGCGAGCTTTGGAGGGTCAGAGTGTGACTCTGCGCTGCAAGGCTAGGGGCGACCCTGACCCCATTATCCACTGGATTGCACCTGATGGACGCCTTATGTCCAACTCCTCCAGGGCTGTAGTCCACACCGACGGCACGCTGGACATCCTAATCAGCACTGTCAAGGACTCCGGTCTGTTTACACTGCACTGACTGGGCTTTTATGTTGTTGATGGAGCGGAATTAGTTGTTTGCTTGCACATAAGCATGGAAGGCTGTAGTATTTACCTACACCGGGTGATAAAGTTTTGAGTGTGGAGACGTGCCTGTGTGCTTATTCGTGGCAAAGTTCCTGTCATATGCATCTGTTTGCAAAGAAATGTGTTTTGACACTTTTACTTGTTAACAATTAACATTTTAGATACCTGAAATTTTCCAGAAACAGTGTCTAACATCTTGAAACACATTCGTATTCACTATCGCCAGCAGCCGAAGCTAAAGGTCCTTTTTAAGCTCCTTGTGCCGGTGTAAGTACTGTTTCTGCTTTAGCTTTGAAGGAAGTTGGAGTGACGGGACGTGCTGTGTGAATAGTCTAGATGTAAGTGTTGACTGATCAAACACACAAGCAAAACTATCAAAAGCTACTGCCATTATAAGCTCCAGCTGGTGAAACATTTGGCAGGAAACACAGACCTCCCCATGCTAGCCTTTAAAATGGCACGAAAGCTCAGAGAGGTGAACTGATAGTGGACTCCAGGCTGTATTGAGCTTATGTGCAACACAAGCTACATGATGTGATTTGGACTCATCAAAGCGAAATGTTAAAAAAATCTTCACTAGCAATGTTCATCAGTTTGATACGAGGTGTCGACCACAGTGAAGCTATGTGGACAGAACGTGCAGAGACCGAAACAGGATTAGAAAGAAAAATAAAAGACCACAGCAAGAGGTGATGCTGTATTACCAGCCGCTGGCTGACTATTACATCATTTTAGAGTTTCTGTTAGTGCTGCTTAGGTAAAAAACTTGGAATTTGATATCTAGTTGCTCAGGACTTCCACAGTGGGTACTTATCCCGAGGTAGTCCTTAGAACTGTCCTGATTCAAAGCAGAAGCTTTTCAAGTACAACACTAGAAAGATTAGATATTTTGTATTAATTAGTCCATAAGTGCTGGAAGGCTGAGCTTGTTTTCCTTTGGAGAGAGCTAGGTGATGTTTTTCCAATGTTTCCAGTCTGAAGCCAGAAGTGACCATAAATAAGAGGGGAGGGGGGTGCTAAGTAAAAGCTACTGTTGAAAGAACAGACTGGATGGGTGTTTTGCACAGATCGCATATCTGGTAATTAGTGCTAAGTAACATAAAAATGAAATACCAGAATTTGACTCGCAGAGCACAGACTTCTTGGACGATCTGTTAGTCCAATTAGGCACACAGAAAGCACTTTTATTTGTCAGATATTTGCATTAAGAGTGCAGTGAAAAGCACCAACACCATAAACATCAAGTCTGGTCCAGTTCACTCATTTAAATTGTTTACGGTGAAGCCTCGTAGAGAGCTACTGGCTATATCCGCCTGTCTTGGCAACCATCTGTCTGCACAGAATGACCCCTAAAAATGCACAATTTGAAAACTGCACAGTTGTCATGAATGGGGAAATCAGCTAGAAGGACTGAAACTGTTTTTGTAACCTTTGGGGGTTTTTTTAAATTCAATTTATTTGATGTGTTTTTGCTGGAAATAGTCGCATTTCAGCATGGGAGTTTATCACTGACTAGCCTTTTGGAGTCAGCCTCAGGGGACCATTTGAAAAACTGCAGTTTTTGCCTTGTATCCAAAGAAATTTTCACACAAAGTCAGTAAAAACAAATGTAGTCAAGCATAAATTTGTACAGGATGGAAAGAACGGACAAAAAAGCAGGTGAAAAATATCCCACTACCTCCATTTCAGTTCATTTCAGTTTATTCTGGTGTTATAATTCACATCAGCAGAGCCGGAGGATCCTCTAAGGTCAGAGTAATGTATAATTCAGAAACACAGAGAGTATGCATGGCTCTGTGCTTTGTTTGTAACCACTCTGATTTGTCTGCACAACCGTTACACCAAGCAGACGAGGAAGTTGTACAATGATCACAGTGCACAAGAGAATATACAGTACTGTGCAAATGTCTTGAGCCACTCCTCATTTCTTTATATTTGGTTAGGAAAATTGGAAACAGGTGCAGTGACTTAGTGAAGCAAGTGTAATTATATATGGAAATACAGACTATGAGGAACAAATAGAGTTTTTACAATTGTAACAAAGTTGAAAGCCAATGTTTGATATGGTCACCTTTATTCTTCAACACAGCCTGAACTCTCTTAGGCGACTTCTTGTCATTTCTTCAAGTAGTCTTCATGAATAGTTCTCTGGGCTTCTTGAAGGACATTCAAAGCTCTTCTTTGGATGTTTTTCCCTTTTATTCTGTTCTCTGTCAAGATTATCTCACACTGCTTCAGTAATGTTGAGGTCCTTGCTCCAGAGAGGTCAATCCATGACTGATAGTGTTCTATTGTGTGTATTTCTCTGTTTAGCTATGCTTTTACTGCACCGGCTCATGTATTGCATGATGGATCAAAATGTTAGGGTACCTTTCTGCATTTATATATCCACACATGTTTAGAAGATCCACAAAAGTGGCTAAATGCAGAGCCTCCACCATGTTTTAGAGATGTTTTATAGATGGCTGTAGACGGTTACTGTTGTACTTCTCTCCTGACCTCCTCTATATTGTCAAAAATTTGAGCCAAATTTTTCAAATTTGGATTTGGCACTCCATAAGACCTGTTGCCACTGACTTTCAGTCCGGTTCTTGTGTAATTTGGCATACCTCAGACTTTTCTCCCTGTTTCCCTTCCTTAAGAAGGGCTTATTGACAGTCACATTTCCACTGAAGTGTATCAGAAATGGCTTGGACAGTAAATGGATTAGCTGAACATCCAGATGCATCTAACAGGTCTTTGCTGATTTTTTTTCCTGTTATTTCTTAAGGTTATGACTTTCAGAAACTGTTCATCTTCTGTAGATGTTGTTGTTGCACAAATAAGTATCATCTTTGGCATTTTCTGATAGATTCAGCGGAAGAAATTGGAACTAATAATATATATAATTGGTTCTTTGCCAAGCTCTCTATTACACATTTCTGACCCACAGGGCTTATTTGTACATTGTGATGAATTTAAGGCAGGAGAAAGTTAATCTGTTTGGTTTTTGTTTCAGGTTCCTTTACCTGTGTGGCTTCCAACCCAGCCGGAGAGGCCCACAGTGCAGTAAAGCTGGTCATTACCAAACTCCCTCACATCACCAATAACACAGTCGAGGAGCAGGAGCGTGACCCCGGCTCATCAGATATCGCCACAGTGACCAAGACGGGGGCAGAGGCAGGAGGGGTGCCTCTGGGGAATGCAAAGACGAGCCAGGAGAAGAAAGTAGTAATTGCTGAGGCCACCTCGACCTCAGCTCTGGTCAAGTTCAACTTCCACAGGAGTATTCCTGGAATCCGCATGTTTCAGATCCAATATAATGGGACGTACGATGATTCATTGGTATACAGGTGAGCAGATGTGAAGAAGAAAAAGCTCCTTTTCTTACTGCCCAACAAACTTTAAAGCTGAATCTAAGCATATGTATGCGTTCCACGGCCCTTGTTTTACCTTCACGGTGTTCTTTGAATCTCTAAATCACTTTGGATGTTTAGTCATTAAGAAATGGACCTGGCTGTCAACGCGATTATTTGTGGCGTTTATTAATCCTATCAGGAAGACAGACTAATGCACTGTATCTGACTTCTCATTCTTCGACTCGTAATCTCCCCTTGCTGGAGTGTGTCATTTACGACGTGCAGAAGCTTGATAATGCTTAATCAACAAAATCAAAACAGAATGTCAGCACTAAGCTGAGGACTCATAGGAAGATGAAAGACTAGTCTTCCACAGTTTTTACAAAAAAAGCATCAGAGGCTTCACACATGCCCATCTGAGGAACTGGCGTACACAGGATACTTTCATCTCTGCACCCTTTCACCGCATATTTTGTGCTAATCACTGTGATATGATAGGATCATTTCGCAAGATACCCCACTGCCCCCCACCACCACCCTTTTTTTTCTCCCTAAATGAACTTCAAAGTCAGTAACACATATGGTGTTTCAGCCGCGGCCACAGAATTAAAGAGACATTAAAGAGTTGTGTCCCGTCCTGTAATCTTGATGTTGTGAACAAACGGGGGATCCGCGTGTCCCCAGCTACCGAAGCAACCTTTTATCTGTAATGATGTTTGAGAGAATAAATCAAATGTCACAAAAGATTACGCCTAGACAGATCGTAAATAGCCCCCTGAGAGATAAATGATTGTCATGTCATTTTTATCCCTACAAAACAATAAGGCTGATAATCTGATTTGCTCTGTCTCCTTTCATTCAGCCTTCTCTAATCTAAAGTATGTCGGAACAGTCACAAAGCCTTTTCTTCTTTTTCTTCTTCTTCTTCTTCTTCTTGTTTTTTTTACAGGATGATACCCCCGACCAGTAAGAGCATCTTAGTAAACAACCTGGCGGCTGGTACGCACTACGACTTGTGCGTGTTGGCCATCTATGACGACCAGGTGACCTCGCTGACCGCCACCAGGGTGATTGGTTGCATCCACTTTACCACTGAGCCGCAGTACCTGAGATGCCATTTCATGCAGTCCCAGTTTCTCGGTGGTACCATTGTGGTTATCATCGGAGGGATTATCGTGGCGTCTGTGCTCGCTTTTATCATCTTCCTCATTGTGCGTTATCGGGTGTGTAACCAAGGGGATACAGATAAGGTCAGTGGGCGACGATTCCTTGCATTTTGTTCTTTTAATCCTTATTAGTTCTTTCTGTATTGAAATGTGTGTCTCATAGATTTTCTTTCATTCCTCTCGCTCTTGCCTTCTCCCTGTCTCCTGTCAGGCGCTAGAGATGGGGGATATTAGGTCACTGAGCAGTGATGGACAGCTACAGGGCTGTGGGATTCCCAAGTCCCTCTCTAAGCAGGTTCTGCGGCCAGAGAAGAATGACAAGGACTGCCTCCGTGTCGCCCTGCCTGCCCCGGAGCCAGCCAAGCAGCGACCGCCTGTCGTGGTGGCATCCACGAAACCGTCTGTCCCTGACTGCACGGTCTCTACCTCAGCTGGAAGTCACAGCTGGCACCCAGCCTCCCCGGGCACTCCGAGACCCAAGCATTCGACCGCTCCGACAAAACCCTCTGAGGCTCGCCGAGCCGAAGCAGATGTCGAGCTCGACAACATGAACCGGAATAACTCGTCGGATGTGAAAACGGCCCAAGCCATCACTCTCGCTGTACCGGGCCAGCCCACCAAGTTGACTGCCATCCCCAGGGCTCCGCGGCCCCATCAAGTTGCTCGACAATACATGACTGTTCCCGCAGGAGGGGCGAGGGTGAACCGCAGGCACTCGTTCAACGCAGAGTCGTACGCGGAGCGCTGCTACGTGGCCTACCCAAAAACCGGGGCCAGCCTGCGCTCCAAACGCAGCCTGTCAATGAGCGGAGAGCTGCCGCAGCTCGAGAGCACAACAAACATTCGCCGGGCCAGGGACAAGCTCTCGAGGTCTGAGTGGCTTCTGGAGAGCACTTTATGATTTTGAAGTTTTGCTACCTGCGCTCTCTTGGATTGCTGGATTGGATTTGTGGCCCGTGGTGAGCAGACAGGATTTTATGCCATGGGGTTTTTTTTGTTTTGTTTTTTGTGTTGTTGTTTTGGAGCTTTTGTGCTCTTTGTTGAAGGACCTGTAGGCTTCTCTCGTATATCTGGGAGAAGGCAGGCGACACAGGGTTTACGGGAAAAGTTTCACATTTGTTTTCTACCTTATAACCTATCAAAGTCTTCTTTATAACAGAGTTTGATCAAACTTTGATGAAAGGCACAACAATGTATAAATCAAACTTCATGTACAAAACAAAACATGTTTTAGTTGTGTGAGATACTATATATCTCAGTACAACCGTAAGTGTTCATGTGGTATCGAATGCAGTAACCTGGACAATACTGTATTATAACAGAAGCATCGCACAGGGGATGGGGTTATTATACTTAACAATCTCATTGCCTGTTACTTAAAGTGATACAATCTCTGTAGACTACACGATTCTTGTCTCCAGCTCTGCAGACAGTGACATGTCTTAATTACTTTGGATGTGGTTTTGGAGAGATTACGAATGTGCTTTACATCCCAGAGGTGTAGGAAAAGAATGTAGTAGACTGACAGCCCTCTATCTTTTCATCCCCACCCAGCCCACCCCCAGACACAGCACAATGCAGCATTTCTTTGTGTGTGTGTGTGTGTGTGTGTGTGTGTGTGTGTGTGTGTGTGTGTGTGTGTGTGTGTGTGTGTGTGTGTGTGTGGCACAAGTCGACTCAGCCTAATACTGCCCTCCGGTTTGAATCGATACATTTTTATCACATAATTACACGAAGACTCAACTCTGATAGGATTCCTGTCATGACTGATTTGAGCGACGATTGAGCCAACACCCACAGCGTGACAAGGTGCGGGAAGTAATCTGATGTTACGCGTGGATCCAGGGGAATGATTCATTTTCATGTTTTTGCTTTGTTTGTGTTTTTCCCCCCCTAACTTACTGAAG
Organism: Aulonocara stuartgranti; assembly: GCF_965226115.1. NCBI lineage: Eukaryota > Metazoa > Chordata > Actinopteri > Cichliformes > Cichlidae > Aulonocara > Aulonocara stuartgranti. Next base: position 4,973,830 of record NC_138951.1, on the reverse strand, counting down.
TGATCGTGTCATGCCGATGACAACCATTGTAAATCAAATGAAATGTAAGAGAAACGGTGACTGGGAGGACGTCTGCTCTTGGTTTTTTGCTGTTGTTTCTGTTTGATGTTTACCAGTATAAATAAACCAGTGATTTAAAAACCAAAAACACCACAAAAATAAAAGGAGGGGCTAGATTCATCTCATTTTCAGCTTCTCTGGTTCATCTTCCCCTGCAATTAGAGCCCTGTTTCCGGACAAAATAGTAGCTGAATCCCTTAGTTCTCTTCGAGCTCTGCAACTCAAAGTAGTAGTTGCCTCTGAGCCTTTGTATTTGTTCAAAGAGAGGAGGGAAGCGGATGATGAAAAGAGGCCACGTTTGTCACCCGGGACGCCCCTCGCCTGCGTATCTCCTCAGTCATCTGACAGCAGCGCCGTGCCTGTGCCCTCCGACAGCAGCCTCTGCAAAAAAAAAAGAAAAAAATCCTGCGGCAGGAGAGGTTAAACACAACCTCCGCAGTGGGAACTTGCGCATGACTAATTTCTACAGTTACAGTAACGACTCCGTGATATCAGGACTGACATGAAGTGCATTATCCCCCTTGCAATACGAGCTCTGATTCACGGTGTATTTTGGTGGTTTCATGCTGCCTGATTGATTTTTTTCCTTCATACTTGCTATACATGAATGTGCTGGTGTGCCTCTAATAATAAAGCCTTGCGTAGGGAAAACCTGTTAAGAAAGAGCCGCACGGAGACTGTGTAAGACATAAGTGAACCGCTATCACCCAAACACACTGCATTCAGGCACTGATTTATATATTTTTAAATTATTTCTCGCTCATTACGGGTGATTAAAAATGCTGAGAAGCTTGGCCTGAACCTCGGTTCAGTCTTTGGCGAGAGCCAGAGGTGTGTGTTAATAATAGATGCTTTTCTGGAAAGAGAAAGAGACGGAGAGAAAGGAGGGGAGGCGGTGCAGTGAGGAGAAGATGGAAGGTTTTGTGAAACAAATACGGCGAGGAGGGTTTGGAGGCTGAGAGTCACGGGGGTGACGGTGAAGAAACGGAGAGGAGAGCGAGAGGTGCAGAGAAGAAAGCGAAGCAGCTCGTAGACTGAGAGGGAGACGAGAAAAGAGGAGGAGGAGGAGGGCACGGGGAGCCTGGCGTAAAGGGAGAATGTAGAGCAGAACAGGACGCGGAGTGCGGGAGACAGGGAAGAGAGCATCCTTTGTAAGCCAGCCATGCAGCTTCTGGCTCTTCGATATTCAGCGCACCTCCACAAAGATGGCAAGGGAGGGGACTGTGTGAGGGGGTGGGTGGCGGGGGCTGGATGAAGAAGGGGCAGCAAGGAGGTGAGCCTGGGTGATAGACCTTTGGGTGGTGGAGGTCTGGCGGATATAGGAGCAGTTCGAGCCCTGCGGCCAGAGCACAAACACTTCCTCATTCACAAGACTGCACGCTGCACAGCTCTGACCCGCTTTGCAAACGCTTATTATGAGTTTCCATGCTCGCGTCTAGTCTGCCTCCTACCCTCAACATCCTCTGACCCCCCCAGTCTTAGGTCATGCTGACTCACTCCTCTCGAATCTCAAATGCGGGAGTCCTGTCATACTCCCGAACAGCCATCCAAACCCCCTACCATCACCACCAGCCACCAGCATCCTTCACAACTGGAACTGCCAGCCTGCCAAAAATGATTTCCGCTGTTTCCCCAATAATAAATAAAAAGAAGTGTCTGTATTTGTAACGGTTGTAAATGACTTGTTGGCAAATAATCTGTGAAACATACGTCAGAAACTTCTTTCGTGAATGATATAAAGCTAGAAAGAAAGATTCCTGTCATGAGGTAGAAGCTGCAATCAGATTCTGTCAAAGAGGCTTTTATATATTGTTTAATTATGAATGTAAAACTCTCACTGGCGTTAAAAAAAAATCTCTTTTTCAAGAGCGAGCCAAGAGTGCAGCAGAAATGACAAAAATATAACACAACACTTCTGTAAAAATATTATAAGTGGCCAAAAGGGACTGGATTGATTAGAATGTGAAACACAGAACATGTACAATAACGCAGAAAGATACTTACAAAATTTCTTAACCTTTTGTATCTATTGTGGACTGCAAACTATTTGCCAATATAAGCAAATATATTAGACATAACAACACACAGAAACATCTGAAATTACTGCTGTTAACTGCTAAATGGGCTTTTCATTCCTCTGCATGAGCACTTAAACCTATACGTAAAACCTCTGATGCCACAGTTGCGCGCGTTTAATGAAGATCATGTGGTGGGCAAGAAGGGGAAAAAATGACACTGGGACACTGATGTGTGCAGCTCGAGGTCAAATGTCTCATTTAAAGAGATTGTCGTGTGTGTTTTAACAAAATGAAGAGCCTGTTGGCGTCGCAGTTAGAGTAATAAGGAAAACTGAGGTCTTTGAACAGGTGTGTTGGCGTCCTTCGCTCTCCGGGCTGCAGCCCGGCGTTTCATTATCTCCGCTCTGCAGGCAGTGTTTTAGTCAAAATCGCACATCAGACAATTTCTCCCGATGAGCGAGCATCATTCATGGTTGAGCATGTAAAGAGGAGCCCCGGGGGTCAGACAGCGAGCGCAACCAGGACACCGCAGGTATCCATCTGGTGTGGCAAGGTGTAAAATATGCACACGCAGTTCCGAAAAGCATGCATTACTGAGAGGAGTGGATGGGTCCAGAATGAACATCATGGCTCATTAATAGTGAATGTGATTACTGTTTCCGGGAAAACAGCAGTCTGGGTGGCTGGTAGTGGTGGTGTTGGGTGGTGGGGGGTAATTGAAGTGGTCGAATCTAAAGACTTATTTGTTTACTCAGCACCAACTGCTACTGTCAAGTCATGACTCGTGACTGAAGTTTAGAACTAATCCTGCCGAGCTTGTCGCCCTGGAAAGCCTCTCCTCTCCTTCTCTCGCTCTCTGTCGGAATTGGGGGAGGGGGGAGGGGGGTGTAGAGAAGGGTCGGAGTCATTCATTTTTAATTATCTCAGCTTTGAGTCAACTATACCTCAATTACCAACAGGATTTTAACAAAGCCAGGAGAGAGAATGAGAGGGTTTTTCTTCTTCTTTTTTTTTTTTTTGAAAGCCCGAGTGAAGGTCGCACACCGCGGGAGGGGGGGGGGGTACGGTGCACATTTAGTGACTTTCAGCTGCTTGACACACAGACTTAGCCACTGACACAGCATCATCCGCACAGGCGCCAGATTCGGTTTGACGTGAACCCAGATTACCGTGTCACCCCCTGAGGGGTTCCCACGCTGAACGAGCAGATGCTTCCCTCTTCTCCTCTTCCTGCCTCCTCCCTACTTTCGGTTACATATGCTCCGGGGTGATGGACGACAAAGAGTCTGGGTGCAGTTTACACCAGACATACCAGGCACCATTAGGAACCATTTTCTGCCCATTTGCCTGATAGCTGCTATCACTTATAGAAGTGATTTGCTCTCCTTCCCTGCACCCTGCGTCCCTTCAAGTGATGGATCTCCCATTGATTTGCCAGCGCTGAAGATCTCTAAGAGAACAGAGCGGCGACCAAGCTGTGCCAGTCAGCTCTCAACTATCTGTCAACCGCTGGTGAAAGGGGACAGTTTAAGCCTTCTTAAGGATCCTATTCACAGTGACTTACTAAAAGTGCTTATGCTAATCTCGTTATCGCTCCTGGCCTCGTGGTAACAGAGGATGGGAAGCTGCTGGGAGGTCAGGGGCAACATTATTTTTTACCAAACAGGTCCCAAATATTTACACGTTCCTCCATCTGCTTCTTTCTTTTCACTTTGGGTATTGTTGAGTCATTTCTCCATCCTACACGGAGATCTGCGTGGCTCTAGGTCTCTCCTAACCAGCTCACACCAGGATTATGAATTGACTGTGTTTCTGCGCGCTAATCTTATTTATTGCTCAGAGTGCGCTTGTTAAGTTGAGATATCAAAAGCGGGGTGTAGCATTAGGCAGGATTTTCACGCTAACTGGCCTCGTAAAATATAAATGCAGGCATAGGTGGCGATGGACATTTTTTTTTTTAATGGCCTCCACAGCTGTTGTTTGATCAGCCATCATCCAGTGCAGCTGACAGGCCAGAGCCACAGCTGGTGAAATTGAATATGTCAGGTAGCGCTTCATAAACAAGTCTTTAAAGGGCTTTTGATCTGCTCTGCAAGGACTTTGCAGGCTGATCAAATCTGCAGGGCAGATACAGTCAGTGATCTGAAATGTAGATGCGACGGCTACGCTCTTTTTGAAGGAGTCACCCTCAGTGACCCGGCGACGGGAGGACGTGATGAGGGTGCTGAAATAAATGACGTAGATACATAAAGGTCGATTTGTAATTGACGTGATGGGAGAGACTGGGGGGATGGGGGCAAAAACCACAGTGTGTAATGATTTTCTTTTTCTGCAGGTCTGCAACACAACATTTCAAGTGAAAGCTGATCGTACCAAGAACCCCCCACCACCCCCCAAAGAGTGTGTGCGTGCATCTCGTTATGATGCTGCAAACAACACAGAGAAACAAGAGGCAGAGAGACAGCAACACTTCTTTTTTGATCCTGCTAGCTGAGCTTAGCTGGATCAAGCCCATCACTGGTGGGGAAACCCACAAAGGTTTAGACAGTTTTAAAAATGTCAAGTTGTACATAATTACACCTGTATTACTGATGCACCACTGCACTGCCAGCATTTTACTATTAACAGATTGCAGTGGACTTGTTTTAAAAAAGACTTAAAGACTTTAGTCCAGTGTTTCTAGCCATAAGGGGTTGCAGAGATGATTAATGAGGTTCTGCTACACAGATTTATCGTGGTTTTGTGTCTCTTTTTTAATTTGCTGTGAAATATTGATGCATTTACATCTTTGGGCTTCAATCGGTTATTTAAATTAAACCACTGGAGACTTTCAGTGAGGAAATGTTTGGTTTGTGGCTCTGACAACAACTCAGAAACATCAGAAATTTCACCTCAATTAGACAGTCTTTCTGCTGTAATACTGGTTTTTAAATAATAATATTGTGTCTTTTAAAGCCTCAGTCTGAAAACTAAGCAGTAACTTAATTACTTGTTTAATTTAATTACTTATTTAATAAAGACTCTACAATAATAGAGAAAAAAAAACAATCCGACCATTCCCTATGAGCAACCGCTTGGTGACAGGAGAAGAACTCCCTTCAGTAGGAAGAAAGACTTCAATTAGAGACCTGCAGCTGCTTGCTGGCTCAAGAAGGAACAGCCAGTTGGTTGGGGGGGGGACCAATGCACCCCGCCACACTGCTAAAACTGCTCTGGAATTGTTTAAATGAGACAAAAGGTCAAAGGCATCACACTGACCTCAAAACTCCCCAGAGCCTGACGCAATCAAGCATGGATTGCACACCTCACAACAAACCAGATCCACCCAGGATTTGCTGCCAGTCCAGGTCCCTGACAGTACAGCACACAAACAGGTGTTGGGTCCATACATTAAATGTTTTGAATGTGACTCTAATATAGTTGTGTTTGATTTTAGGCTATTTGTTTTATCTGTTAGGTGTGAGGGAATAGCCACCATCTGTTTTAATTAGATCGTTTCATTCATTCAGATGAAACCCCACAGATGCTAACATTATTAATACAGAACTGTGCAAAAGTCTTGTGCTGCACCTCATTCCTTTATATGTTGCAAGGAAAATGTTATTCAAGCATACATGGCAGCTAATGCAGCTTTTTGTCATTTCTTTAAGTAGTCTTTAGGAATAGTTCTGAAGGGTGCGTGGAGGACATTCAAAGCTCTTCTCTTGGCTGTTGGATGCCTTTTGTTCTGTTTTGTCAAAATGATCCCACACTGCTTCAATAATGTTGAAATGTCAACTTTGATTCATCACTCCATCAAACCTGCTGTTCATTTGGCATACGTCAGCTTCTTTTCCCCGTTTCCCTTCCTTAACTCTGTGGAGCCTGAACCATGAAATAATTGTCAGAAAATTCTATTTTTTTTAAACTGGAGTGTTTATTAAATATTCTGACAATTAAAAAAAGAGAAGGAAAAATTTAATATCAATTTGCATATATGAGTTTTAGTTTGTATCATTTTTGCTACACCTGGCATTTTTGTATAATTTATCCCTCACAGCAGCACTACACGTTTCTGATAATATGCATCAGTAAGAATAAAAATTCTTACTAATAATGTAGCGTAGGTCTCAAAAACTCAAAGTTCAAAAAATCTGGTTTTACTGGTATAAGAAAAGCTTCTTGACAGACATCCTTCTAGTTAGACCTTCTCTGTGGAGGCTTCAGTGACCAGTACATGGATCAGCTGGTTTAAGGTCTCTCACGTCCTGTGTCAGGTCGCTGCTGTGTTTTTCCTCTTTCTCCAGGGAATAACTTTCAGATACTGTTCATCAGCTGTATGTACTACATATCCTAACTTTATTTGTCTTCCACTTGTCCATCTCTTCAGTTAGGTGCCTTTTTACAGTGGCTTGCAAAAGTATTCAGCCCCCTTGAACTTTTCCACATTTTGTCACATTACAGCCACAAACATGAATAAATTGAATTCCACGTGAAAGACCAACACAAAGTGGTGTACACGTGAGAAGTGGAACGAAAATCATAAATGATTCCAAACATTTTTTTTTACAAATAAATAACTACAAAGTGGGGTGTTCATAATTATTCAGCCCCCTGCGTCAATACTTTGTAGAACCACCTTTTGCTGCAATTACAGCTGCCAGTCTTTTAGGGTCTGTCTCTACCAGCTTTGCACATCTAGAGACTGAAATCTTTGCCCATTCTTCTTTGCAAAACAGCTCCAGCTCAGTCAGATTAGATGGACAGCGTTTGTGAACAGCAGTTTTCAGAGCTTGCCACAGATTCTCGATTGGATTTAGATCTGGACTTTGACTGGGTCATTCAAACACATGGACATGTTTTGTTTTAAACCATTCCATTGTTGCCCTGGCTTCATGTTTAGGGTCGTTGTCCTGCTGGAAGGTGAACCTCCGCCCCAGTCTCAAGTCTTTTGCAGACTCCAAGAGTTTTTCTTCCAAGATTGCCCTGTATTTGGCTCCATCTTCCCATCAACTCTGACCAGCTTCCCTGTCCCTGCTGAAGAGAAGCACCCCCAGAGCATGATGCTGCCACCACCATATCTGACAGTGGGGATGGTGTGTTCAGAGTGATGTGCAGTGTTAGTTTTCCGCCACACATAGTGCTTTGTGGCCAAAAAGTTCCATTTTGGTCTCATCTGACCAGAGCACCTTCTTCCACATGTTTGCTGTGTCCCCCACATGGCTTGTGGCAAACTGCAAACGGGACTTCTCATGGTTTTCTGTTAACAATGGCTTTTTTCTTGCCACTCTTCCATAAAGGCCAACTTTGTGCAGTGCACGACTAATAGATTCCCCCACCTGAGCTGTAGATCTCTGCAGCTCGTCCAGAGTCACCATGGGCCTCTTGGCTGCATTTCTGATCAGCGCTCTCCTTGTTCGGCCTGTGAGTTTAGGTGGACGGCCTTGTCTTGGTAGGTTTACAGTTGTGCCACACTCCTTCCATTTCTGAATGATCGCTTGATCAGTGCTCCGTGGGATGTTCAAGGCTTGGGAACTCTTTTTGTAGCCTAAGCCTGCTTTAAATTTCTCAATAACTTTATCCCTGACCTGTCTGGTGTGTTCTTTGGACTTCATGGTGTTGTTGCTCCCAATATTCTCTTAGACAACCTCTGAGGTCGTCACAGAGCAGCTGTATTTGTACTGACATTAGATTACACACAGGTGCACTCTATTTAGTCATTAGCACTCATCAGGCAGTCTATGGGCAACTGACTGCACTCAGACCAAAGGGGGCTGAGTAATTACGCACACCCCACTTTTCAGTTATTTATTTGTAAAAAATGTTTGGAATCATGTATGATTTTCATTCCACTTCTCACGTGTACACCACTTTGTGTTGGTTCAATAAAATTGATTCATGTTTGTGGCTGTAATGTGACAAAATGGGGGAAAGTTCAAGGGGGCGAATACTTTTGCAAGCCACTGTATGTGTGAATGATTCATAGGTCACTGTTAACAAAGAAAGCATTTCTTTGAAAATGTTCAGGTACAAGGACTGGACTGAAAGTAAGTGAAAAAGCAGCCAATGTCCAAAGAAAAGCCTGGAATTATGGACCACTTAAAAAAAACCCCAAAAACCATGAAAAGTCTGGCTCTTTGGAAGCTAAATATAAAAAATGCAGGGTGGCTCAAGATTTTTGCACAACACAATATATAAAGAATAAAAAAAAGAAATAAATATTCTTGCTCGAGAACTAGAAACCAACATATTTTAGTAAAACCTGCTTTTTATTAGTATTTTATCATTTTACTGTAGATGTTTTATATAGAGAGAGAGTGCAGTGAAGTGCTGGGTTGCTGTCTCTCTCTTAAATTGGGACAGATTGCACTCCACATTATAAATTATAAACCTTGTACAGCCTGCTTTGGCAACAGTGTAGTGCAGTTAATTATGGTATCTGTGAAGTAAATTTGAGCTTGAAGGACACAGCGAGACGAGGGAGAGGAGACAGGTGTAAACAGACTGAGAGAGAGAGGTGGTGTGGTGGGGAGGGAGGGAGGGAGCAGAGAAAAGATAGAAAGGCTGTCTATATATAGAGACAGACTTGGAAAGGAAGAGAAGTGACGAGAGATGAAGTGCCGACGAAAACTGAAGGGTGAAATACAGCCAATGTGATTCTGTTACTTTGTGAGACTTCGGCAAATGAAGTGGGAAGTGAAAACCGAGCTGTCTCGACATTTGAAAGCATTCAAAACCAGCCTTCATGTGCGTGCTGTATGCTGGGTTGTAAAGCTGCTGCACTGATGCTGGCAGGGGTGGGATGCTGTGCTCTACGTCTGCAGCAGCAGCAGCAGCAGTCCTGGTATTCAGGGGCTACATCTCAGCCTTTTTCTCACTCTCCCTCTCTCTCTCTCTCACGCACGCACACATACATGCTCCCTCTCCCTCTCCTCTGTTACCTTGGTAACATATTTTCTGCATGGAAATAGCATCTCTTGCTGTGCTCACCGCGAAAAAGAAAGAAGAAAAAAAAAACGCCACTTGAAGTGATTGAAACGTGTGTGTGTGTGTGTAACTGTGGATTTAAGTTGGGAGATTTGACCTACAGTTCAGATGAGATTGAGTTATTACTGTTCTGCATGTCTTACCACCAAATTGACTGTGTGATCGAGCAGTGGACCAGTTAAGCATAATAGTCGCTGACAGGCTTTCATTATAAGGATGTAGTGGAGGTGAAAGTGGAGCCCACATGAGAGCCAATTTGGATAGATTTGCAGTCACCTTTAATAGGTGGAAACACGCAAATGATGCATAAATATATCAAACAAATCGCTAAATCGATGTTTGCTTATCTGAGTGTCTCTGCATGTTTGCATCCAGCACAGGACTGTATGCAAGAGCAAGTGTTATTAAGAAATTTAAAATAAATAATAAACCACACGGGGCTGAGAGTTGATCTGCTCGGATTTCCCGATTTAGTCTCTGTTCACAGATGAAAGAGGGGGGCTTCAGTGGTGCAGCAATTGGGGTGTGAGGGGTGTGTGTACCGTACAGCTGAGGCTGCCTGGTGTGCTTCAGTGTTGTAAGCCGTTTGCTTGCTTGCCTGTCAGAGGAGCACACGCACAGAGGGAGAGAGAGAGGAGAGGAACGGGCAAACTAATGGAAGAAAGATCGAGATACTAGGTGAGACCACGCTCAGCTGCAAATAAGCCGAGACTAGTCCGAGGCAGTGAGGGAGAGGGAGAGAGAAAGAGGATAAGATCCAGGTAAACATCGAGCACAGGATTAACAAAAAACAGAGAGCGAAAGAAATAAAAAGAAAAAAGAACACACAAACACACAAGTGTCTTGACTCCTGGGAGAGAGGAGCCATAATGAAATAAGCATCTGAAAGAGAGCAGGTGTTGGAGGCTTGACAGACTTCGGCTGCATAACAAGTAGTGCATTTACTCTCCCCTGCCTTTGTCAATCAAAACAACTAATCCAGTAAATAAATGCTCCACACAAAGATGGGCTTGCACATCAGTCAAAGCTGGTCTCAGGTAGAGATGGGGGAAAAATTGAGCCTGGTACTGAATTTAAAGCAGGTGTGTACGGAGGAATGAAACACCAGGAATGCACTGAAGTTAAATCAATGTATTTCCTCAACAGAGATGCAGACCAGCTCGGGTTCCTTTTTGTTTTCCTTTCCTTCTTTTGAATGATTTTACGTGACAGAGAGAGGACGGGAGTTTTTCACTGTAGGAAACTCAGAGAATTTCTTCCTCCTCGGAGGCTGCTGGGTGATGGAGCCTCTGCCTGGGGATCAGCACCACGGATAGCACTGCTGCCTGGGTGAGATCACTGAAGTGTGTTGCCTGCAGAGGGCGGTGGGAGCCGGTTTGGAATCTGCAGCAGGATGACTAGGATCAGGGCAAAGAGCAGGATCTTAGCAGGATGCTGAGGTAGACAGTTGTGCTAATCCTGCTGGCTGAGCGGAAAGCGGAATTGGACTTATGTGTAAACTTGAAAATTGCAAGTGGATAGCCGACAAGGGAGGAAGGAAATCCCACTGAGCTTATGCAGCTTTTAGAATGCCTGTTATCCTTGAATTTAATATGAATGGAGGTGGACACATGTTGCCTTTGTGGAGGATTAAATATTGTTTTCTTTGTATCTTTTAGGGGGGAAATGCACATATGCTTTGGAAATCCTGCAGTGTGTTTGCTAGCTGCAAGAAATGAGACTCAAGGGGTGATTTTTGAAAGGCTGAACGGGCCTACAGGCATAAACCCTGCAGTCTTGGGTGGTGTGAGTCATATGACTACTAGCACTTGTTGATAACAAGAAATCAAAAGGACCTCTGCATAAAGTGTAAAGTAAAACTAGTCATGTTTAATGTAGTGGTCTCCAATACTGTAAATGGTGGTATTTTTTAACTACCAAATAAATACAGGGGCAGTATTGCTGCTACCAGTACTGATACTTTTAACCCATAAAGGCAGCTCGTGTAGGGCAATGTGTCACAACTTAATCATTAATAATCATTCATTTGCAACCACTAAATCACTGTAGTGATTTTGACCTTCCACAATAATAAGTTAACACAATAAAACACAACTTTCAGCTTTTCATGTATTTTGAAACTTGAAGCTTACTCTGTTTAAATCTGTTGTTGGCTATAAATCAAATACATGTGACAGCCAACAAGAAAAGGTTAAATACAGAGTATTGATCAATACTATCGTTATTTGAATCGATCTGCCCACCTCTAGTTTAATAACCACATAATTATTATTAATAGACAGGTATCTGGTAGATTAGGTGGACCTGTATGCAAAAGTCTGCAGTTATTTAAAAAACACAGCCACACTTTTTTTATTTGAACAGAATTATTCTTCAAATGTTGGTGCTCCGTTTCACACAATATGAAAGATATTTTTAGGCTGAGCAGGCTGCTTGACAGCTCCTTTGGATCATTGTCTTATTGTAGAAGTCAGACTCGTTTCACGTTCCATTGTCATGACTGACTGCGTGACATTTTCCTCACCATTTGTGTTGAATCCATTCATCCCTCTATTTGTGCAATCTTTCCCATGCCACTGACTCCACTGCAGGAGATTTCCACCTCCATGCTTAACTCAAAAAAATTATTATTTTTCCCATCAAATGCTGCTCCATTTTTTTTCCTTCCAACAAATCTTTGATGATTGAGGCCACAAAAACCAGTATAAACTTTATGTGTCCATGGCGTGTTGCTTTAAGAATGACTCTGAAATATTCAGCCGTTGACTCGAACACTTCTACATGAAGCCTGCTTGTGCAAGTAAAACCACTTTCTGCATCAGCTAATCCTACCTGCAGCTCCTTAATGACATTTTGTGTTGATATCTTTTTATAGGTTTACCTACTTTGGAACTATCTGTTACACACCTTTCAGATTTTGAGTCATCTGCATAGTGGATCATGTGGTTGCTAAATATTAAGAGTCACAAATCACTTAAAGCCCAGTAAGTCAAAGAGGTGCTTCAAGATTTTATTGATTTTTTTCCCCACATACTAATATTTTCCATCATTTTTCTTTCACGTATCCATTTCAGGGTCGTGGGAGGCTGGAACCTAACCCAGCTGTCATAGAGCGAGAGGTGGGGTGCACCACCAGGAGAGGATTCACACAAACATGGGAAGGACCTTCTTGCTGTTATATCCACCCCACTAATGTTTTATCCTATGTTTATATTAGTATTTATTCATTTTTTATGGTAGAATAAAAACGACATGTAGAGGCATGAAGCCAAACCACTGGTTTAACGGAGAGAAGTGGGGAAAGGTGGGTCATAAGACACTTTATTTTGTGCATTTTGGCAAGTGTATACATATGTGTCTGTTATGTTATCCTGAGTCAACACATGTTCTCTTTTTTCTAAGATAAAGAGAGCTTCGGTCCAGTTCAAGTTAAACAGATTTATTGCCTCAACCAGTTCAAAGAATAATTAATGTACACAGATCTCCTTCCGGTTAGAAAACCACAGTCTGCAACAGTTTTCTGTAGCCAACTCCCGGAAGAGAGAACTTAGCCATCCACATATTTATAAAAGAGAATGTGCATCTATCTGATTGGTCAAAAACCGTTGAGAAGGGCCGTGGTTTAGACCTTTAGCCCCCCTTATTGGCGGACAGGTTGTGCTCTTCTTCTCCTTCCTCAGTTGCAGCTTCACCTAGTGATGGACACACACACACACACACACACACACACACACACACACACACACACACACACACACACACACACACACACACACACACACATATGCATGCATCCTGACCTCTTACCTAGTTTCATGCATCTGAGGCATCATCTATCTGTGAGGGCTATTGTTTCTTGACCTTGCTCTGGTTCAATCCTGCATTTCTGCACACAGCCTTCCACCAAGTCTGCACAAAGAACCCTGCATCTTGTGAATCTAAAACTTTTCTACTTAATTTATTTTGAATGCTCAGTAGTGCAATTAACTTTTTTGTTTTTTTGACTAGGGGATAGGACAGGGAGAAAGAATGAAAGAAAGAGAGGGAGAGAAAGAAAAACAGAAAACAAACAAAAAAGAGCAACATAATAAATACAACACCATCGCAATAAACTAGCTAACAGTAGATAACAGTAGATACTAAATATTAAATGTTATTGTGCAGCACGCAAGATCGACAGCGCATAATGTGCTTTGAGGTAGCAGCTAAGAAAGGTGTAGTTCGTGTCTGTGAACACTCGTGTGTACACCTGTGTGCACACCTGTGTGGATCAGCACGCTTGTATTCAAAAGGTTTCTCCATGTAACAATCTGCCTGGGAGTGTGGGGAGCCGTAGCCCCATCCCCCAGGGCATGAAGCAGGTATGGAGGAGATCCAGGCCCCAGACATCCAGAGGCCCCAGACTACGAGGACCCGAGGAGGACCACCAAAGGGGCAACCGTGCCACCCTCCTGGGAAGAGCTGAGGAGAGCCCCAAAAGAGAGGTCACCCAGGCAATTAACTATTAAAGAGATCTAAAATTATATTACAGTGCCCATACCATTTGCCAGCACAGGTCTTGTAAACCAATAAGACTCTGAATGTGAACCTCCCGTCCTGGTCGACTGGAACCTTTCTTTGTGCTTGATGCCTACACCTGTCCATCACCTGTCCCGGGCGTAACACACCTTCCACCTTTGAGAAAACTGATGATGGACAGTTTAAGACATAAGAATCAGAGCTGACAACTGGGAACAGGCTAACATCAGGCTACTTTGTTGTCTTTTGTTTGGGGGAGTAAACTACATAAATTTCACTTAGAGCACTTTATACTACGCGTCTCATTCACCCATTAACTTTTTTCTATGCTTAAGTGCTTTCTGTCAAACATTTACGCACATTCATACTACTAGTACTGGGTTGGGCTCCCTTTTGCCTTCAGCACTGCCTTAACTTTCATTGCACAGACTCAACAAGGCCACCATGTCTATATACCTAAATGCAATGAGTGATGTGATTGGCTGATTAGGTAGTCACACAAAGGAGCAGTTGGAACAGTGTCAGATAAGCGTATCAGTATTTTAGGACTTAATCACAACTTGTTTTCCACACTTTTGGAGAAAAATCATTTATAACATTGCACCGTCTCCTCCTTTTTCCTTCTGGCTCCCTCTCGGTTATTAACATGGTGCACGGTGCCAGAGGAGATGCTGCGCAGCAGCAGACTGACAGTCACACAAAGTTTGTCACTCTCAAAGAAGACCCACTTTAGTAAAAACTAACTGTGAAGTTCAGAGTTGGAATGACCCATTTTATTGGTGGGCAGGTGAGATACATGTGTGTAAATATGAACAAAGGAAGTTCATGGTTGACGTCTGTACATTACATTCTAACAAAGAAAGTGATGGTCTCGCAGTCAATTCAAAGCACGCTTCAGGTAATTTGACTGTGACAGGCTCTGAGTGAGATCATATTACTTGTTCATCTGTGTAAAGACGGTTCTTAGAAAATATAAAGCAACTCATGACTAAAGTTTAATCGGTTAACACTTTAAATCACACCTCTATCTATGTCTACTGAATTTTAATACAGCCATACAATACAAGTATACAAGGTTATTCTGTGGTTAGAGAAAAATACAACCGAAGAAGGTGTGAAAATGCAAAGATACAGCCGTTTTGTTTTTTAAACTTTGTATACATGTGAAACAGGTCAAACAAGTCTTGAGGCCTCTTCTTTTGTATCATAGGTACGATCTCTTAATGCAGGAGAAAAAAACCCAAAACAAAACACAATTATACTAAACACAGCCTGAGTCAAGTGTACAATATGCACACTTGAGGGAAATAAAAGCAATGCGACCAAATAAAAATACTAATAGCCCGCTGCTTCTCTGATCACTCCGGTAAAAATAAGTCTCTGATGTTTGTCCATGGGTTCCATCTTCTGGCAGCTGAGTGCCACTGGAGAAACGAAGGGACTGTGCTGGCTGGGGCTTTAGGGAATAGTCACTGCGTTCCTCATCCAATATGACAGCAGAAGAAGAAGAAAGGGGGCTCAGGAAAAACCAGCTGAATTTCAGTGTTCTAAGTCTTTTAATCTGTCAGATTTTTAATATAAATCAATAAGTCTCAAGCTTCTCATTCCATCTTCAAACGAGGTCTCACGTGTGTCGCTAGAATGCTCTTTTTTTTCTCCTTTCTTCTTTTTTCGTCTTCGTGACTCGACGCTGACGGATACGTTCTCATTGGTTATTTTTGGCTTTGGCGTGTGTGAGAATGTGAGACTTTAGGTTGGTTGACTGGGCAAATTTCTTATTGCAGCCGTCGAAAGGGCAGACGTAGGGCCGGTCTCCAGTGTGGATCCGCACGTGCGTGCGCAGGTTGAAGTCCAGAGAAAACCTTTTCCCGCAGCCTTCGAAGGTGCACTGAGGGGAGAGGAGCAGAGGAATGATTAAACAGTGCGTCTTTAAAACCTTCCACAGCAATGGTCTCATTTCAATGAAAATATGCCAGTGTTTATCCAGAATCACTTGTTAAAATCGCTCGAGCAGAAATTGTCTGAAAAGACTTTAAACAATTCCAGCCGGTGTCATTTACCCACCAAAGATAAACTTTTACTGACATTTGGTGGGTGAATCTCATCAGGGAGAAATTACTTAGCCCATTTTCCTTCACTTGAATTAAGCACCCTGCAGTGCTGAGTTTATAAGCTTTATATGGAAAGTCTGTGCGTGTGTGTGTGTGTGGACAACCTGGAAGGGTTTCTCCCCTGTGTGAACGAGTTGATGGCGCTTGAGCTTGGAGCTCTCAACAAAGGCCTTGCCGCACTCGGCGCAAACGTGCACACGGGGTCCGTGGGTGTGGAGATGCTTCCTCATGGCCGAGTTATCCCTGAACATCTTTGTGCAGCCCTGAAGGAGCGAAGAAGCAGTTAGTAAGGTGCTTTGCAGCAAGGTTCAGGTTTTCTCTGCTAATGCATGCTTAAAGGGAGCTCAGCATTTTCTGCAGTTTCTCTGACACATCTTTAAATTGTGAAAAACAGTGGGATAGAGTAAGAGTGCCCCTATTCTCTCCTGAAGTGATAATGTACTCTTAAAAGCCTCACACTGAAGTAGCAAGCAGCTCACGGAGCGAACAAAACCCATTTACATTAGCTAATTCAGATAAGGCCTGATTGTTCTAGTGCACGCATAAAAATCAATACACTCAAGTGCTTTTAAATAACCTTCAGTGAAATTTCCAATTACACGGAAAGCAACAAAGTGCAAGACTTTTAAACCCATCAGGAGTGATGGCCAGAACAGTGACAAGGAGGGACACATCAATGAACTCACTTTATGAGGGCAAGCTATCGTGCGGGGGGCATCGTCCTCTTTGACTTTCCTGGGTTTCATTCTGCAAATAAAAAAAAATAAAGAAATAAGCTCCTGTGTTATCTACAGGTCCAGGTTACACCAGATTATTGATTAACTTGACTCCTAAAGGACATTTAAACGCATTTAAAAGACACACATAACGAAAACAGCAAGACCAATTACAGGTATACATCTATTTACAAATAAACACTGGTACGCTTAAAGTAAAATCCAACTAATGTAATATTTACAGGCCTTTTAAACACCTTATCATGGTTTTTGAGACACAGAGTCAAAAAAACAACAACAAAAAACTCAACTAAAAGGGACAACTGAAACATCAACAGAGATTAAAACAGACTGATATCAACAGTTAAGTAAACGTCAGCGCACTGATTTCACAGCAATTAGTCTCACCATTATAAACTTCTTAGACCTGGTAAATAATATACCACAGCATTATCATTGTTCTTTGCAAATAAGTAACTAAACTAAACACAAAAAAGAAACAACTCCTTCAGTGTTAACTGTTGCACTGTTTTGATAGAATAAGAAAATCAACTAGACATTGTTAGGCAATAACAAACAATTAATTTAAAAAAAGAAAAACCTCACAAAATGACCCACTGGACACTGAATAGTGCACCACGGGCTTTTGTGATCAATTAATCGTCAATTCATAATAAAACACAATATAATAAGGGTAAACAGAAAGCCTCTCTTTGGTCTGATTTAGTAACAACATCCTAGCTTCTCCAGTAAACACTCTACACATGGCCTAATCCACTTGTGCACAAACATTAAACAGAGAAAATAATCACAAGGCATGTTTGTGTAATACCTGACACAGTTATTAAATCCTAATTACATTTTGTAACCAAACCTTGACATTTTAATTCTTGGGAGGAAAACTAAGGAAAAAAACTCCAGAGTTTAGCAGAGTGCAGCTAAAATTTACCCTGTGTGTTTTTGACCTTTCAGACTCATGGCATTCGTGAGCAGCAGCGGTATTGTTGTGCATATTCATCAGAACTGTGTGGACAGTGTAAACAGGTCTGTTTACAGCTGGGGATGACTGACGCAGGGGTGCTGGCACACACACACTCACCTGGCAAACTCAGCCAGCTGTTTTGGGTCTGAAAGGTCGATCCCCGGGATACCACCAGGGGGCAGCTTCTTCCCCGTCATGTACTCGGAGTAATCCGGAGGAGAGTTCTCCCCAACAATCTGCTCCTCCACCACCGATTCATGGTCAATGTCTTTATTATCATCTAGAAACACATTACAGAGACTGAACCGATAACATATTGGTGTTACCCTGGCTACAAGCCTCAGGAGGCTGGAAACATGTGCCCCCTGGGTTTTTTTTTAAATATAATTACCCAGGAGAAATGAATATAAAAGCACATATTCACATTAGGGTGTTTACCTGTTATTCACCATATGGCTACCTTTACTTTGCAAACTTTAACTTGTTATTTTTTTCTTAATTCAAATAAGTATCTTGTTTACAATAGTTTTGTTTTCAAGAGATTATGCAAACTGGGAATTAATTCCATGTTTGAAATATGTTAAACAAAAATAATTCAAATGACATAAAACACACAAACACAAAGAGACACTAACACACAAACACATAACAAGATAAGCGTGCAAATAAGATGTGCATGTGTGTAAATGACTCCTACTCACTACCAACCAGCAGAGAGCACTAAAAATAGATGACTGCGGTGTCCACTCAGAAAACATGTAGACAAGTATATTGCTAAAAGTTATTCTGATAAACAGTTCTTTATATAGTTTGTGTAATATAAATCACAGGCACAGATAATATGAGCTCTCGTTTAGCCCATAAAAGCCTTTTATGCGATTATAAATTCCCACCTGCTCAGTATCACTCTGCACCTAGCCTAATGGAGCTAGCCTTATGCACCTAGCCTAATGGAGCTAGCCTTATGCAGAAGCAGAGCTGTCTGGTTAACTAGCAGCAACAGCAGCCAGAGCTAACTGCTAAACAGCTCCCGACTCATAATATAAGCGAATATCACACAGTAGACACCTAGGTACTGTATCAGTTGCTTTTGTGCATTTAAAGTGCCACAATTTCGCGGCCTAAAGAGAAGAAAACCCCCCGAAACCCAGCTGCTTCTCTCTCACTCCCCCGAGCACCGCCGCCATCTCTGCCTGGCCACGACTATCGCCATTTTTTCGGGGCCGCCGCCATACTTACTCGTCTCGGGGAATATGGCGGCGCCCAGCAACACCTAAAACATGGCCTCCCTTCAAAACAAAAACATTTCGATATACTACAGCGGGGGTTTGGATCGAAAAATTGTGTTACACGTCGCTTCTCATGGAGGTGCGGCGGAGCACTCCAGGAACTAGTCTGGTGCAGCAGGACAACGCCCTGGTAATGAGGCCTCATGCAACGGCTAACAACGGAGCTGTTAAAACACAGCTAGGCTAAGGTTACTTACCCGATGCCCACATTGTAACAGAAAATTCCCCCTCCAGTGTCTTTATTTGCACCTGCTTCTGTTCCCATTTTCTTCCGCCGGCCTCAGCGCCGCTTAAATAGCTCTTTTTGCCCGCTTTCTTCCCACCAGTGCCGCCTCCTCGTTTCACCCGACCCACTGAGCTCTTCCCAGCCACAGTCACTAAAGTCTGCTCAATATACTCGTCCTCCACCCCAGGAGCCGGCACCGGGATGAGGATCTGGTCCTCAAACCCTCCACCGCCGTCCGTATGCAGATCCGAGTCATCCCCACCGACCACCTCCTCCCGGGTCTGGACTAGGATAACCTCCTGGTGGTGGTGGATCGAGCTGGGGTCGTCCGTGACCAGTGGCTGGAGCGCGATCATGGGTTGCCCGTCGTCGTCGTCGTCGTCGTCATCCCCGCCGACCACCGTGGTCTCGATAGTTTCCACCGGTATCGTCTCTACCTCTATCTCGTGGAGCTCCACAATCTCGGCCGGCATCTCCGAGCCGTCTGTCTCAATGTACAGCGTATCTCCGGATGCCATGTTGAAATTCGCCAGCTTGTCTCTCTCATTCACGCCGTGTTGTGCTCCTTTTAGGACCTCACAAACACACTCACACACCCCCTGCTCTGCTCCTGCCGCTGTCTCTTCTCCCTCTTCGATAACAACTCTCTTCACTCCGTCCCACGCCAGTTCTCGTCGCCACTATCCTCTGTCACAAGGAAACATCGCGAGACTTCACTGAACCCAGCGATAACAGTGCTACTAGCGATAGTGGGGGTTCCCAAAGTTCGTAAACATGAGGTTATACACAGTTTCTGGTTTAGTTGCACAAACAGGGTGACAATTTATTATCATTATTAATAATAATAATAATTTGTGTTGTTATTAATACTATGACAAATGCATAGTTTCACTTGTGCTAATATTACTGCAAATATCTCTGAACCTCACCTGATTTATGCAACATTAATCAAATGATAATTGCTTCTAAAATACAGCAAATCACTGGGTAGAGCGAGGAGATCCCAAATGTACTTTAAAAAGGGCAACAAACAAAATAGGCAACTTAAAAAAAATGTGTTTTTGATGGGCATAGGTGATATTTATATTTTTTCCTGGTTTAACTTTATCAACTATACATCACAAATGAATTTTGTTTGTTTGTTTTTTTTAAGTATAAAAAATAACCCAACAAAATAAAATATAAAAATATAAGATATATTGAGATTTCTAGCTCTGTAACCTGTGACCTCAAGCATACATCCAGTCTTGAGCCTTTGCAAACCGTAGTCTAAGTTTCCTGTTTGTATCTGACTAGTGACATCAGGTGTCTTTATATGCTGCTCTGGCCCATCTTCTTCAAGGCTTGATGCGTTGTGTGTTCAGAGATGCTCTTTTGTGCACCGTGGCTGTAACAAGCGGGTGAGTGTATATGTTTGAGCGATGAGAACAAAGTGGTCCTTCACACCTGCTGGCCTCACTAATCAGAACGTGTCGAGTACAGCGGCTTGGACAGCCGTGGTGTAGCAGCTGGTGCGGTGTTTGCACTCAGAAGTTATATGAAGTTTTATCAGTGAACAACAACCCTGCAGTTCATGTTGTGTCTTGATGGGCTTTTTATGTGGGTTGATTCATTCTTTTGAAAACACAGCAATATAAACAAAGATGTGAAAATAACTACACAGCTCACTATGAAAGGTTTTAAAAAGCAATCTTCATATAATGATAGTAATAATATTTAGTGAATACTGTATTTTGTAAATGTGGTCTTTAAGGAACACGTCACACTCCAGTGGTTGAATTGTGAATGGTCTCATCACCAAATCATATGTAAAAACTGTATCACATAACTGATCGTTGACTGAATATCTCTGCAGGGGCATTCATTACACAAACAGGCTACACAAATGTGCACTTTAAAAACACACTGAGACTGCACAAAAGTGCTCACATGTGTTTCAGCAGCAGTAATTTATGGCACCTGTTTCAATAACAGCAGATTTCTGTGTTGCGGAGACAAAAACTGCAAAGAAGCAAAACAAACACACAAAAGGAAAGAGACCACCTCATTTATCCAAGACGTGTTTTACAGTTTATTTCAATTCATTTTAAACTTCCGTTATATTTTTTTTGTTTTTTGTCGTTGTTCTCAAACCAGGAAGCACTTTGTCGTAAAAGGAGAAAATAAAATGAACAATACTTCACCATATCCTTGCAGCCAATAAACATTTCATTAACAACATGATCACAAATACTCGGGTGTATTTAATTATTTTTATTATTTTCTCTTTTTTTAGTGTTTATTTTTTTGGATTTCATAAGATTGCAATATCCAAAATTTGTGTTTACTCCAACATTGGTTTCAGTTCAAGGTCTGTTTTTTATGTTTTGTCTTGTTTTTTTTCTGCCATGGTTCCACACATAACTGTGAAAAGGATAAAAAATCTTTAAAAAATATTTTATATCAGGTGAAGAGAAAAAAGAGGATGATCTCGCAAATGCATCTAAAAAAAAACAAAGAAAACAACAAAATGAAAACAACCGATATAAAATTTAAAACACTGACATAAAGTGATGTGCAATATTATATCCACATTATCATTACTATCATATTCTCATTATTATTTCCTCATTATTACCATTGCCCCTACTACCCTACTACTATTACTCATTACTGACATCACGCTTACAATCATAAGAATGATAGGAATAATAATGAAAGTGACAGTAATGACGATTTAAAAAATCTGTGAAAAAGTAAAGCAATTAAAATCATAGCATCAAATATCCTTTGGACCAAAGACAGAGGAGAGAACTGGGCAAACAAACAGACAAAGAAATGAGAGCAACTGGTGCGAGAGTGCGCCCCATTCACGTATTCCTCTCAGAAACAAACAAATCAAATGTTACACAGACACGTCTGAGGTGTTACAGCAACGTTTGCACCAGTGCTTCAACACCGCAGCTGAACGTGATGAGTAGATGTCACAGTTTGGGCCTCCCGTCCTGACTCCGCCTCCTCCTCCTCTTCTTCTTTAGGGCCCCAGCAGCTGCTGCAGGAGCAATGGTTTGAAAAAAAGGTGGCTCACGTCTGGGAGGGGGGGGGGTCGCGCTGAAAGATTATGTTGTGCTAACTCGACTGAGTTCATGTCTAATGGCTGTAAGGAGAGAGAAAAAAGTGTGTCATATTTGAGAGCTCTACATCATCAGTGTGGTTTATTTTTGCTTCCTGACAAAACTGATGTATACTGTCAGACACATGCAGCGCTACTGTGAGCAATAACCTGCACAAAAATAGCAAAACTGATACAATTCAAAACTCATATGTGCATTAATTTCATTTCTACCTTTTTAAATTAGTTTTTTAATTTGTTAAGCTTAAAATATTAGTACAGGTTACATTTCCCAACACATCTTCACCACTGGACACCTTTACACATCTTTGAGTAAATCTGATCATTTTCTACTCATCCTGTGTTGTTGCTCTTGCACAGCTACACTACAGACTTTAACACTTTAACATTGCCAAACAAAGTAAAACATAAAAAGTTACTTAGTGATTTTACTTACATCAATATATTTTTTGAATGTAATTATTCTGTGGGATATTTCACCATTGTTATTATTGTGAATACTTTGGCCTATTTGTGTACTGAATGCCATATGTAGTGGATTTTTAGATAGTTAAACTAACAGAAGAAGCTGCTCTCAGCTGCTCTTTTATTCCTAAAAACACAGAAGCCAGTGTTTATTCAATTACCATTATTATGTTGTATTTTTGCTAGGTTTTTATTACAATGCTTTATATGATATACAATGATATGGTACTTGTATAGAATTGTTTTTGGTATGTTAATGTATTGATAATCTGCTTATTAGTTTTAGTCTTAATTTTGTTTGTAATTCATGAGAAAAATGAAGAAGTTAATTAAGAAGTTGCAGAATAGATTCTGCTATACAGACACAAGAAGTTTTTTTTCTTTTTTGTTTACCACGGACACATCAAAGCTGTGAAAAAAAATTGCCGCAAAGTCTCCTGATACTAAAACTATTTTATTTTTCCTCTGTATCTTATTTTATTTTGTAAGTACAGTAGTAGTTCATAAGTAGTTTTGTAAGTACAGAATACGATTTCAGCTAATTTTTCCCCACTTAACTAAAATTAATTTTCTTTGCCTCCAGTTTAAATTTTCACTTAATCTTAGTATACTATAATAATCTTATAGCCAACATACCTTCAATCTGTCATGCATGTGTTCTTACATTGTACTTAGAAAACCTTTTAGTTAATCAACACTGAGACTTTTATTATAACATTCTCTAGATATTATTTAATAAACGTGCTGATGTCACTAAATGTCAAATGTTAAATATTATGCATGTAGGCTATTTAAGAGTTGATGTGCAATTTAGCAATGTATATCCTCTTGGTGAGCAATGGTAAACTTATTGGGATAATATTAAACAGATTAGCACATAACGACAACAAAAATAGTACTAATAGTTATTATTATTATTATTATAATGTCTTAAAGGGATTCATCTTTTTCTTGTGAAAGTAACAAATTCAAATATTCATGATACTGCTTTTGTAGAGTTTGATGTTTTAAATCCATTTGTACTTTTCTGTGAATCTAGTGCAACCTAGTGGTTACACATGTGTATAACTATCAAACTCCCACAATTCCGCTGGATAGGCTTCCTTTTAAATATTCATTAATATGAATTAGGAGAGAGTAAATGATCCTCCTCAGGTTTTCAAGAGAAGATTAAACCAACCTACCATCGATGATTTCGTCCTTCACTTTGTGCAATTCACGAAACACCTCTTCCAATATTTCCTGTTGAAGCACAAACGGGTAACTCGTAAAACATCACCAATTGATTGCTTTACCGTGGAAACGAGCTTATACTTTTAACAAAATAGCAAAACATTTTGCTGGGTAATGCTTTCTTTACCTGTTTCATTCTATCGAGGTCTAACGAGTCTGTGTCGCCACCACTCCCCGCAGGTCGTGCTCTGCGTAACACAAAATAATTCTCTGTCACACTAGCTGTTACTGTATTGCTTCACAGTGACAAGCAGCGGGGATTCCCTTTCTCACCTCGACGCCATTGCCCTGTCTGCAGAGTTTGCTCGGTCCCAGGGCTTCTTTGCTCCGTCTAGACGACAAAGGAAAAAGATCAGATAAAAAAACGAGAGAGAAAAAAAGTCATACATGCATTTCTGGATTTATCATTGCTCTGAAATCCCATTTGCTATCAGGATTTTTAAAAACTTGTAATAGTTCTACTATCATGAGAAACGATGATACCACACCTAAATAAAACCAAAATAGCTCCGTGACAATAAAGTGATGTTAAACATGCTGTAATGATTTGTTAGTATCATGTCGATATCAGCACCGTGTTCAGCACCTTCAGTTCTGAAGGCAAAAGGAGATCAAACCCAGTACTGGTGTAACTAATGAAGTGGTGAGTGTCTATTTAAAAACAAAAAAAACTTAATTCCAAACTTCTGTACATGTTAAAAGTTATTTTTTTCTTTCTCTTAGAAATGTTTGTGGATCTGCTTCTAATATTTTTACTTTTCCATCCCACACCTTTTTCATGTGTTTCAAACGTGGTTTGTAACTGCGTTTAGTCAAAGGAGCTTGCAAAGAAAAGCGTCTGGACTTCTTTAAGTTGCTTGAAGACGTTTCACCTCTCATCCGAGAAGCTTCTTCACCTAGGCTCAGGCGATTAGAGGATCATCAGGGGGTCCTTTCGTCCCTCTGTGGGGGGACACTCCCACTAGGTTTAAATCTGGGACTCCCCACCATATGACCTTAGAACTGAAGAAGCTTCTCGGATGAGAGGTGAAACGTCTTCAAGCAACTTAACCCTGGAGAACCCATGGGGTCAGATCCGACCCCATTGGTTTACTAGGGAAACCATGGGGTCAAATTTGACCCCATGGTTTCTCCAGGGTCAAAGAAGTCCAGACGCTTTTCTTTGCAAGCTCCTTTGACTACAATGACCTGGATGACTGAGAACCTTCACAGACGTAACTGCGTTTAGTTTTCTCACCCGTTGCGTTCTGTCCACTCCGAGTGCTGGGCGACGGAGAATTTGGGTCATCCTAGAGAAGCACAATGAAATCGGTAAGCATCACTCACAATACCACAAATGCTATTATCCTCGTTAGCGAGCCAGCAGTTTGATGCAGAATATTCTGCAAATATCAGTCTCACCTGTGTGAAACCAGGCTTCTTTAATCTGATTTCCTTGTGATTAATGATTATTACTGAGCTTTTATCATCATTTCTCGATGTTTCCATCACAACACAAATGATAACAATGATCATTATCACCCTTATATAATCAGCATCAACATTATCCTGATCCCTGCCTAAACCGTTACCCTAATTATCACCGTAAATCACAGAGCGAGCAGTGCTCAGCTTCATGAATTGCAAACCATCTCCGTTTCGCACGCACTTACATTTTGGCTGTCCTCGGGCTTCTCTGAAGCTGCTTTCCTTCTGGAGGAAAGAAGAAGCCTCAAGTGAGAAAAAGGAATTTCATTGAAATTCCAGAATGAACTAAACAAAAAATTAAAGATTTCAGTGACCAGCTGTATCTAATATAGCAACAGTATGTGAGAGAAAAAGACCTTCGGCCTGTATTGATCTGACCTTCGTGCCAACAGAGCATTCATCTCCTCCATCAGTCCTCCACTCCCCCCACTTGTTCGGTTAGCTTCATTTTTGGCACCTGAAGAGCTGTCATCAGGCTGAAGAAAGCAGAGGAAAAAAAACGACAACTGTGGGTTACTCCCTGCTATGTGCAAATCATGAACATTTTAAAGTATGTCAGTCAAATCTGAAGGAGATAATCCAGCTATATCCCGCATGGTTTACAGAAATTTCACCCAAACATCATAAAGTGTTGCCTCACTCTTTGAACACGGCGTAGTTTGGCTCCAGCAATCATAGCCGCAAGACCTGTCGGCGCAGAGGTCTCATCCCCGTGGCTTCCTCCGCCTAAGGGCAGTGGAGGAGGGAGAGGAGGTTGCGGCGCCCCTGCTGACGGTGGCGGCGGGCCTGGCGGTGGTGGAGGAGGAGGTGGGCCGCCCATGATCACCGGTGGAGGTACTACTGGTGGGGCAACGGAGAGCACAGCAGGATGGCCTTGGAAAGGAGAACCTAGAGGAAAAGTGCAGCGAGTGATTGAAACTCAGTCGCTTTGTGCAATATTTATCCGCACTTATACCTGTGTGGGTTCAGATGCACTTAGGCGAAGACGCGGACCATTTTTAAATTGAATGAAAGAACTATTTTTACCAGCTGAACCTTAGCTGACCTGTGCACTTCGTGTGAGTACCTGAGTTGGAGGACCGTCGCTCCCGCTCCATGTGCGCCTGCATCTGCTGCTGCTGTTGCTCCATCATTTGCCTGCAGAGACAAGAAGGATCACAGCTGCTCACTTAATATCAAACATGTCAAATCTTGTCCTAAAATCTGACAATTTACCCACCTACAGGAAAAGTTCAGAAAACCATCGCACAGTAATAGACAGAGAAATGTCCACTTGCCTCAAAGATGCGCTAGGATCGGCATTAGGTTTTGATTTCAAATGTTCCAACTGCTTGATCCAATATTTATCAGATATTAAAGCTCCACACGTTCTTTTGGGATATTTCTTCTTAAGTCATAATCATCGTTTGTGTCAGGTAGTTTCTGTCACAGCCCCTGGGTTTGGAGTTTGGTATTCTTCTATAACATTTAGATTATGGGATGGGTTCTACTATAGTTTCTTTTTTTTAAATTTATTTATAGTTTAGTTTCATGTTTGTTTCATTATCATTCCAGGATTTTGAGTTCCTATTAAGTTTTGTATTCTCATCTACATAATATGCATTTTCTTGTTGGTTTCTATATGATGATGTTTAGTTTTTAAGGATACTTGGTGTTTAGCTATTGTTAAACTGGAAAGGTAGTTTCTGTTAGCGTTTAGAGTTTGTTGCTTATATCTGATTCCCTGTATTTTGGTTTATTTCTCCCACCACCCCCAGTATTGCTGTGTGTGTGTGTGTATGAGTTAGTTAGTGGCTCAGTATTTAGTTAGTTTCTTCCTGGTTTACTTTGTTAGTTTGTGTCTCTTTTACTTCTCATGTGTAATTACCTTGATTGGTTCCAGCCGTGTCTCATTAACCTGATGTGTCCGCTTCCTATGATTACATAATGTGTGTATAAATAGTCCTTCCCTGCCATTGAGTCTTTGTTAGTGTCTGTCTGTTTTCATTTGGTAACTCTGGGCATAGGAAACAGTGCGTGGCCCAGGTGAGCTCTTTGGAATCACATCGGAAATGAGGCAAAACAACACAAAAAATAGTGTAATTATTTGAAACATGTTTTTCTTTGGAGTTTTAACTAAAAGTCACTACCTTAATTGCTGTTGTTTAGTATAAAGTCTAATGAGACCACTGTACGAACTGCACTCAAGCTCTAGCAGATGGTGAGTTTTTCTCGCATGCTGTCACCGTGAGTCAGAGGTTTGAATTCACATCCCAACATGGTAACACTTAACAAAGATGGACACAAAAACCTGCTTGCTTACTAAAAAAATCGACTCAGAAATACCTGATTTCACAAATAATCCCCCAATAACTTAATTGCTCTGCACTTTCCAGAGGAACAAATGAATTACTACTAAGCATTCACCTTATTTGAGGTAATAGCGAGGTAATGAGGATCCACTGAGATCTGCTTAATAAGACACATGAATGGCTTTGTATTAGTTATTAATTAATGACTCATAAAGAAAGTGAAGAGCTATATTATATTGACAGATAATTATTAAATAATTATTACCCAATGAGCCAGAATTATCTTCCAGCTGGGTCTACTGTACAGCCCTTGATTAGGGCTAATTATGAAGGTGCTGATGAATGCCTCCTGAACTATCAGATCATTCCTGATTTGTTCTTCACCTGCGTTTTAGTAAGTAAACAAGTTTTTGTGTCTTATATCATGCAGTGTGCCCATCTCCTGCTCCTCATTCATCCAAGCCAACATCACTTTTCTCCTCGATCTTTATCCCACCTATCTCATTACATCTCTGTCTTTGATTTGAGGAGATATGCGATGTGACATCTGAGGCAGCAACCTGTCTGATGTGACAGCAGCGTGCGCACAGCAGGAGCAGAGGTGCTTAGTAAACAACGGTTCTCTGAAATTAATTTGCTTCCGCTGACCAGGACGCAAACGCACGCAATCTCCCCTCACAATCGCAGACATAATCCTTTGTGGCAGAGGAACAGTTCATCCGACATGGGGATCAGACAGAGCCATAATTCCCTTCATATTTGTTCTCTTAAGTACTGGCATTCGGCATTTAGATGAACCAGCAGGCGGAGCTGAAATAAGTTTAAAAACAGCAACAAAGACCTCGTTGTGTCCGAGTCCGTCTCTGAAGTGGAGAGAGGAACAGCAGGCGCAGTGGAAGAAAGGCAAGCCACAGTGTAAACCGTGGAAATGGCCTTAAGGGTCATTTTGAATACTGCTTATCCACTACTTTGTATATTTTAATCTGCCACTATGATTTAGAAAACGGGGACTACTTGTGTTTTAGCCATTACTGTAAAACTTTCAGTCTTTATCATTGTGACCCACTGGAAGGTAGGAGGGATACAGAGGACAGTAAGAGGAGGGGAGGGATGAGTTTTGCTTCAGTTCACAAGAGCCTGTGATCCTTCACTAAAAATATTCTTCTCATGGATGACAAGATACTAATTTTCTCCCACTTTTTTGGCACCACAGTTCATTCAGATCATTTTTCTGATTGCAAAAGCTGCCAGACAAGGTGGGCTTAAAAATAAACAAATAAATAATCTGCTAACAGGGGTTCATGTTACATAGACTGCCTTGCAAAGAAGGAGAAAACGTCTTTTTTAAATGATACCTTGCTCTCTGAGCTTCTATCTCATCTGAAGTCGGTCCATTCTGGACTTGGCGCTGGAGAGCTGGACCTAAAGATGCAAATGAAAACAGAAAGAAAGAAAAAGACACAAATAGAGTGAAGTTGACCTTAATGTTTCATTATCAGCACTATTATGTCAGTTAAAATTAGTGCCAGTCAAGATAATTAACTATAAAATCACAAGGAACGTAACAGTGACTGATCATTATGTTGTCTCATTTCCATAATAAGTAATGTGCAGTGAAAAGCATGATAATCCCCGACTTCATGTAAATGAGCTTAAACTCATTCATGCACTTTTACTGTTGAAGGGGAGCAGAAGATGTCCTGCTGCAACGCTGTCCTTCTGTTTACTCCTGCACTCTTTTAGAGACAAGTCATTTGATTCGTAATGCTGCAGTGAGGCGACATCTGAGAGCGGCCTTCTCTTAAATTTTTAAATTCACACAAATGTCAATATGAGCACAAACACATGCAAGCGCACAAACAAATGTCAGCCAGAGCCCCACGAGTACTTCTGGGGTGAAATACAACTTGCCGACGGGTTTATGAATCACCAAAACTAGAAACAGAGCGGCTGAGCGAGGTCTGGAGAGTGTCTGAGCTGCTCTTTCTAAACAGATGAACCTAACTGAGAACAGAGGAAATTCTGTCAGCTGTGGTTACAAACTCAGTAAAAACAAACCATTGTGGCATCTCCTTTGGTGGATGAGGCTCAAAATCAAATATACTGTATGCGAGAGTCATTATTGTCTGAGCTACAAGGCTTTTGGTATCTAATCCTTTTACTACCATAAGTGAGATCTGCAGATAGAGCCAGAAAGGAAATGCAATTAATTGAACACATGATAAGACTTCAACTTGGGGTTTACAATTAAATCAGATGTCAATGTCAAGGATGTTCTCATGACTGAATTCCTCTGGATTAAGGAAGTAAGTAAGGAGGAATCTTGTGGTGTTTTTTTGGTTACTTTTTGGTTGATTTATGATCACTTCCCTTTAAATCTAATCAAGAGTTGTAAAAGTGTTTGAAATAGGCATAAAACTCTATAGACCATGTTCCCTTTTGTCTACGTAAAGATGTCCCTTACATAACAGTTTTATGGCTCTACATAGTCAGCCTGTTTTCAGGGTCACTGCTCACTGACGATTCTCTCCACTGCTCACACCTCTAATGGAATAGACTCTGGCTGATGGTGCTAATGGCTGCTATTGATCAAGTAACAGAAACCCAAAAATACAACGATGGCAAAAGCTTTGAGTCATGGCTGCTATCAGACACCTGTCCTACACACATGCATGGTGTTTCATCTTAGATCCTAATGTTATATTTTTAGAATCCAGGTTTTGTCCAGAACAGGTTTAGACCCAACAAAATTTAATTTACTAATAAATGCCCGTGCATGCTTGGCCTGTTTGTGGTGTTGCATGTGAAATTAAAATGCATTTTTATCACGTGTCATATAAGCAAACAATGTAAACAATTTTAGCCCAATGCTAAGTGGCTGATGGGCAACCTGACAGCATCATAATATATACCTGAAGTTTTAAAGCTATAAGTGAGATGTTACTGTAATGATATAAAAATCATATGGTGCTTCTATAAGGTGTTACAGGTTCATAAATGCTAAAAACAGGTTACTTTAGCTGACTGCTATGTAGTTGCTAGGCAACATGAAGACATCACAATATCTGATGTAGATAAGAACCTTCAGGGAAGGAGCTGGCAGACAACCAAACCAGCACACAGACAGAGCTTTATGTGTATTATAGTGACCTGCTGAACTCCTTTCGATGTCCTCTAAAAGAGAGGCCAGCTGCCCTTCAGATGCAGTTCATTTCTGCGATCTCGTTCTTTTGGTCACTACCCAGAGTTAATGACCATAGGTAAGGGTAGGGACGTAGATCAATATGTAAATCGAGAGCTTTGGACCTTTACAGCATTGAATTGAACTGAACCTCAAACCAGCAGTTTTTGGTTGACAAATTGGCAAATGGCCTGTATTTATATAGCGCTTTACTAGTCCCTAAGGACCCCAAAGCGCTTTACATATCCAGTCATCCACCCATTCACACACACATTCACACACTGGTGATGATGACACTGAGAACATACAATAATCCAAGAATAAAACTAAAATACATAAAAAACTGGGTCGTGGGCCAAGTGCCATGACACTATCACTGCAAAAGTAAAATGTTGATTTCAGAATGTATTGAAGAGAAAAACGACCCTATCGACTGATAGAGGATAGAGGACTCAAAAGAGATGTTTAGTTGGATTTATTTCTACTAGATGAGTGAGTAACAGAGCCTGCCAAGTTCAATTCAATTCATTTTTATTTATACAGCAGCAAATCACAACAACAGTTGCCTTAATGTGCTTTATATTGTAACGCAAAGACCCTACATACAGAAAAAACCCAACAATCAGAAAACACCCTGTGAGCAAGCACTTGGTGACAGTGGGAAGGAAAACCCCCTTTTAACAGGAAGAAACCTCCAGCAGAACCAGGTTTAGGGAGGGGTTACTAACACAAAAGCTATTCTACATGTTTGAAAAAGGCCACGCTCTACAACAGAGTATTGCACTGCTTTAACTGGTTTAAATATTCCAATATATGTTCCATTTGAGTTTGTTTACCCTATTCAGCTAATGATTCCTGACTGACTCTGCCATTTACTGGATTATAATAACACAATAATAGCCATTAACACACAAAAACTACACACACAAACTCAAAATCAGAATTGTCATGCAGATGTTTGCACACACAGTTTTTTTTACCTACACGACATGCTGAAGAAGAGAAACCGGCTGCAGCAAACACAGAGGCACTGACAGACCCACTCCCTCCTAACCATCTCTTGCCTTCAGCTCCTCTTCCTCTCCCTCCTTCTTTTCTTCTCCATTCATCATCTCCCTCACTATCTCTCTCTCTCTCACACACCTCACCTGCCTGCCTTTCCCTCCTCCTCCCATCCTACCTCACCAACAGTATCATCTGTCATCTTCTTGAAACTAACACCAGGAGCGGCAGCAGCACAGCGAGAATATCTGCTTAATGTTTCAAAAGGTCGACTTTGTCTCTAGGCTACACAGCCTAGTGCTGCTTAGCCACACAAATATTACAGCGAGATGATCCACGTGCACTCCAGGTTTACATCAAGGCTCAAACATGTGGGGGGCGGGGATAAAGAGTTACTAAGTAACAAAAGTGTTTTTTTGTCACATAAGTAACAAAAGTTTATTCTTTAGTTGGTGTTTGGGTGTCATGTGACAAGATAGCAAATGGCCGGTGCTCTAATAAGCTCCAGAACAACAACAGTGCCAGTGCCCTCTGTAAGCAGTTGCGTCCCCACCTGCCACCAGAACATCGTCAGCACTTCCCAGCATTGATTTGCTAAGTCTCTGAAGGTCTAGTGGATGAGTGCAAAACCATCCTCCAGTGATTCCCTTTAATCAATAGTTGATCAATCAATAGTTTCATATCATACAAGGATTTCTCTGGTGGGCCTGAGAGGTCAGTGACCCCCAAAGTTTACAGTGTTAATGCAGGTGTTCAGTTGGGTGGCTGGATGCTGACCACAGCATATGACTCGCATCCTTTTCTGTATGTCTTCCTGGAATAGACGACTCCTATTTATAGAGAGTCGAGAGTTTAAATATTCCCTTTATTTTGTCACCTGTCAGGTCTTACATGTAGGTCTTAAAAATGGCTTATTTTGGCTAATACCATTTTATGAAATGTTAAACAATCATATTTTTGTTTTATTCCATTAATGACCTATCTTACTTCCAAAATATGAGTTCATTTGGCACTTTTGGTTATCACTTTTACACAGTGATCACTTTTTACAAGTGACAGGTTACATCTTTCTGTAAAACCCAGAGAAAATAGGCCTTCAAAGCAATAAGAATAAACAGTGCTCGGCTGTTTCATATGTTCCTTTTTGATCCTCTCCTCAGTTTTATATCCTACATCATGTAATATTTCCTCTCTAAAGGTGAAAGCAATTTTAAGGACAAAAGGTCAGGTTTTGACTTCCTTACCACTAGAGGGTGTTAGGCACAAGCAAGGAACACCCATGTTCTGGTTTCAGCTTTACAAAGTGTGAACGTGTCTTATGTAATCAGCTGGAGAGCATGGATATGCAAAAATCAGGTCCTGTGCCATGCTGAGAAATAAAAATAGGAAACAACATACCGGAATAAACTAATTTCCTAATTCTCCCCCTTGATCACGCACTTGTGCGTAAATATAAAAGTTGATCTGTGTGTGTTATGATACAACCTTTGTGAGCGCTGTATCATGGCAAGCTGGTAGCACTGAGATGCTATCAGTCTCTCTATCTGTCAGATGTGCACATGCTTCCCCAACGTGTTTGTGCACTTGCGTTTGGCTGCTGTCACTCGAGCCTCTTTGTTCCCCATCCCATGTTATTAGGCAGATGAAAAGATCTGCTCTCTAGAACGGGGCCCAAGGGAGATCTTCTCAATGACTCACTCTAATTAAGAGGCTGGAGGGGACTGGAGGGGGAAGCACGCCGCTGCTGCTGCTGCTGCTGGAGTAATAACTGGCAAGCTGTGACAGTCACTCTGCCTCTCAGTCGCTCCTCAGTTTACATTTGTCTGTCTCTCTTCTCACACACATATACACAGAACTCTGGAGGATTGAGGTTGCCTGTCTTGTATGTATACTCGCTGCTGAAGTCTTTAAATAGAACCTTTTGCAGACGTTTTGGCTTACAGCAGGAAAAACACCGATGGAACCAATAACACTGACGACAGCTCTGTTTCCACTGATGTGTCCCAGCAAGCCCTGGTGGGGATCACAATGAAATGCAGCTTATATTAATTAAATAATTACATTTGTGTCTGTCTGCATGTCAGATAGCTCTATCTTTGATCTATAATAGATTAAAGAATTAATCTTATTGCTAAGCCCCCAGTGAAGTGATGTCATGACAGATTGATGTGGTGATGTTAGAGTCTCTATTGCCCCTTGAAAGACACTGAGAAAGTTTTCAGTGTGACAAATATTTTATCAATGCTCCAAGTGACTAATTTAGGCTCAGCCCCAAACTTATAAACAGTGCAGCTGCATTCCAACCAAAACTATCAATGAGCCACGGGGTCAGCTTCATGATCGCTAATATGCAAACTGTCGTTTCTCCTGCTGAAGACTCTGCATCCAGATGAACAGAGTCAACCTTCTGTGATATCCAGACAACTTCAAGTATGGCTACTATTTTTAGATCACTTCCCGCAGGAAACCTTTCCTGCCTCTTCTGTAATTTCACCATGAGTCTCAGACCTGCACATCTTTTATTTCAGCTTGACTGAACTGTCCGTTGCTGAGTCTACGGTTGTTAGGTCTGTGCTATATCGCATTCTCTGCAATGATACAGGTGGAAATTTCTATGTGAAATAAAAATATACTGCAATATCCGAAGTGCCGAAGTGTATCTGAGAGCTCGGATGACAATTTATTACATAAAAGGGAGCTACTTCAACAACTTCCAGTGAATCGCAGTGCTCTGCAAAATATTTCAGGGAAATCTGTTAAAGATGGAAATGGAAAGAGTGTTTCAGCACACGAGGCAAAAACACCCTGAATGCAAGGAGGGTACAAAGGAGGAGATAATAGGAACAGCTGATGATATGTGACCAAGTGAATACAGGGTCAGTATTGCCAATACCGATACTACTTTCAACCTATAAAGGCAGCTTATATAAGAGGAAAGCAGCTTCTCATTTAATGACCACTATATCAGTGTGACTTTTAATTTCAAAAATAATTAGCTAACACAACAAAACACACCTTTGAACTTTTAATGTATTTTGAAACTGGGTTTGTAGGAGACCTGGAATCACTTCAGGCCAGTTTCTGTTGTTTAAATGTGCTTTAGGCAATAAATAAAAGTGAATACAAAAAGGGGCATGTTTGAGGTATATTTTTTAATTTCATGAAAAAACAATTTATTTAACACAGTTGAGTGGGCTACATACTGAACTTAGAGGATAGATACAAAGTATCAATACTTGCTTTTCTATCAATGTGATAGAAAAGCAAGGCGTGGCAGTAAAGACCACACTTCAATGCTTTTCAGCATACTTCTTTCTTTATTCTCAGTTGCTTGTTTCTTACGGTTCCCGGCTGCAGCTTTTCAGTTCGCAGCCACATGTAATGGAAAAACATTCATTCAGGACCCATTTCACTCTTATATGCAGGGGAGGCGTGACGAGCTGATGCACCTCAGGTGTGTCAGCCTCCACCTCAGCCGCGCCACAAACCACGCCCGCCAAACAAGGCTTTAAGCAGCTGATTAAAAAGCCCAACCCAATCATACAGGCTCCTGGAGAGTTACAAGGTTAACTTTAGTTATTATTATTGTTAAAGTGTTAAGCAGTCATTTTACACTTTTACTTTGAAATTTCAAGGGTAAACACAACCTAGGCTACTTTTGTGTTCACATTTCAATAGATTCACACTTAAAATAAGGAAATATGCAGCAACTTAGTGAAAAAGTTGCTCTTTTTAAAATTACTACAAACATCAATAAAGCATTCAGTATTTCTTTCCTATATCTTCTGAAATGTCACACATTTTCTTGAAATATTGTGATATGACTTTGCCACTATATCGCCCACTCTTATGGGCTATGATCCAGCAGCTTTCAGCAGTTAAGCAGCCCACTGTTCAGAGCTACACTCTGAATTTTGCTTGACACTAATTTGCATCACACTATCACTCTACACGTGTACATAAAGAATGTAAGGGAGTGGTTATCATCTCTGCTGGTTCATGGAAAGTTCAGAGAGAGCTAATCTCACATACCCATGATGACATGACATTTGAACCCATTTTAACCATTTTGCCCGCCGTGTTAAGTCACACATGTTCAGCCCAGTTTTGTGAATTAAAAGTGCCGAGTGCTTATCTGAGAGAAATAAAGTGGAGCTAACTATCGAGTAATAAAATGAAATAAGAAGACATCCTCCATTTCTCAAGTGTGTGTGCATGTGTGCGTCTTGTACTGTGGGAAAACGCACCTCCATCCTGAGCACTGAGGACATTGAGGGCAAAGAGCATAGCATTGGAGAAGGTGGTGGCCTCCTCCTTGCTGGCGAAGTTGAGGCCATAGACCTGCCTGGCGTCCCTCCACTGGTGGAAGGTTGGTGTGGCCTGGTTGTACTTGAGACCCTTCACTATTGAGTAGTTGATGACCACCTTTGAAGGACAAGAGGAGAATGCAGGAAAGGCAGTCATCAGTTAGGAAAAAACTGGAAAGTATTTCGCTTTTATCGGAGAGTTTTTATTTTTCAAGGTTATTTCTCTCTTCTTTTTTTTTTTATCTGAAAAATGATTTAAATCCACAGATGGCAGCGCGCCCATAGACATACAACACGGTCATAACTTGCATTGTTTGGAAGGATTTGTGGATTCTGAATGCGCTGTGTTTTGCGCCACTGTAAAGATAAAACATTTTTGTGTCTGAGAGCAGCACAGCTTGTAATAGTCATTGTGTTTCTCATTTTTATGTTGCTTACATCATGAGCTGTAACTTAGAAGAAACACAGCTGTGAAAAAATGCTGTCGTTTATATCTTGTTTTTCCACAGCTACCCACTGACATCTACTTAACTCTTCGAGCTCTGGGCAATTCTTTTGAGTTTAATTCCAAAATTCACAGTAACAGTAACATCTGAAGAGAAGACATCTGTATCGTGTTCTCTTTAATACTTAGTCCCTGCTGTGTGATTTTATATCCAACTGAGTGAGTTTATTCGATTAAGTTTTATTTCTATAGCGCAAAATCACAGCGACAACTGCCTTAAGGCACTTTATATTGTAAAGTCTCAACCCTAAAAAAATACAAAGAAAATAAAGAAAACCCCAACTATCATATGACCCCCAAAGAGCACGTGCTTTGGCAACAGTGGAAAAGAAAAACTCCCTTTTAACAGGAAGAAACCTCCAGCAGAACCAGGCTCAGGGAGGGGCAGCCAGTTGGGAGCGTGGGGAAGAATACGGCACAAAGACGTGCTGTGGAAGAGAGCCAGAGATTAATAATAACTAATAATTAAATGCAGAGAGGTGTATAAACACACAGCGAGGGAAAAAGGTGTATTGTTTGTCGTGTTATTTCCTGTTTTATTTTGTAGGTTATTTCCTCAGGTGTTTTTATTTCCTTCACTAGTTTGTCATCCTAGTTTGCTTCATTCAGCTCAAAACAGTGACCACTCTGGTCTGACCTGCGGCATCAACAACACATTTCACCCAGAGAACCGCCATTTTTTTTCCTCTTTCCTCTTCCTGATCATTCACTGTGAACTAGAGATAATTGTCAGAGTAAATCAGCCGTTTCTGAAATACACAGACCAGCCCATCTGGCACCAATAGCCATGTCATATTCAGAATCACTTAAATTACCTTTCGTCACCATTATGTTGCACACTGATTCAGTTTGAACTTCAGCAGTCAAAGTCTTAGTGTCTTAATGCAATCAGCTGGCTGGCGTAGGTTCTGTTAGTTAACCTTTTTTTAAATGAGTTGTTTAATATTTAACTTTTGAAATGATACTTGATAGCCCTGCAAAAGCCTGACAACCTGTCCAGGGTATACCCCAGCCTCTCGTCCTATGGCAGCTGGTTTAGGCTCCGATCCTCCAGATTCCACCACCCCCCAAAAAAGAAAAAGTTATCCCTTTGGCTATTTAATCTCCATTTTCATTTTCTGAATCTTTGTAGGTTTTCTGCCACTTTCAGACATCTTTGTAGTTGTCAGTTTTTGATTACTGCTGTGCTTGATAACCCCGCTGTTTACATGTGTTCCGCGTCTTATCGCCAAACACGTCTGCGGCGGTGCAAAAGAGCCGAGTGCTAATGAGCTGTTGCCGTTGGAGAGGCTGACAGACGGTGAAGAAGATTTCACTCAAGTCACAGCGGAGGCGGGTGAGCTTTAAGATTTCACGAGGTTTGAAGCACGCACACACACAGACTTTGACTGAAGAAATTTTTAAGACTTCATTGGTTCACTCACTCTCCTTCAGTATAGTCAAGTCACAATCCAGACTATTTGCAATCCTCCCACAGCAACAAGTTTACCTCCAGCATCTGCACTTCTTACCTGCTGGTCCTGCAGTTTGACTCCCACCACTCTGAAGGTATTGTTGGCAGTGTTGTGGTAGATGTTGATGCGGCTGAATCCCTGCTGGCCAGGCTTGATGGGCACCCACTTCTTGCTGGTGTCATCGTAGACCATGACAGAGGCCCGCGCCTGGCAGATACTCTGCTCACTGGAGGAGACATTAAAACAAAGAAGAGAGAAACAGGGTGAGTTGGTCATATGTGGGGAGCAGAGAGTTTATCAGCTCCAGAGTTAATCCCAAAGCAGCTTCGCCCCTCTTTCTCTTCTTTCTAGTTTGTGGTGTCATTACTTTAGCTTGTGACTGGACGTAGACATTTCCCTTCTTAACCCCTCTAATCTAGATATCAGAAACCACTAAAAATCAGAGCAAAAACATCTATCATAAACTGCCACCATCAGACAGAGACGTTATAAAACAATAACTAGAAGTATTTGATGTGTGCAACATCCTCAATCACATCCAAAAACCGGCAATATATATACACCCATAAAATAATTAATTCTGTAATAAACATGTAATAAAAACACTCTTGCCTTTTTTCTGAACATATTTTTCACATTATGTGATTACTTGTTTAGATGTGCAACATAATAAGTTTCTCCAGTAAGAAACTCGATGATGACACTGTAACAAATAATGTGTCCACATCACATGTTTAGGCGTCAGCTCTATAGTCGACAAAGGACAGCATTGCACACGAGCACATTGAAAAATATTTCTGCGTTAATGATATGAATGAAATCCATTATATGAATGGATTTGTCCTGAGGAAATAAATTCAAGAGGCTTTATGTTTCATTAGTCACAAGCAAAAAAAATTGAACCACTGATGACAGCGGCTGAGTCTTTATCATGTAAAACACTCAGTGGGTCAGGAGGGTGAAAATATTGTCAGCGCAGGAAGAAGAAAGTCATTTTCAAGCAATTTGGACGTCTAATGTCAAACTTTCCTTTAACTGTAAAATCGGAGGATTTAAGTGAGATAATTATGGTGAACAAGACAACAACTCTGTCTTCTAATCCTGCATTTCACTAATGGTCTAATCCAAATGTAATCAAGCACTAGTCCAGCATCTGCCCATGTTCTTAATGAGGCAGGACTGTAATACGTGTGTGTGTGTGTGTGTGTGTGTGTGTGTGTGTGTGTGGCCTCCAGTGTTAGGTTGGGTTTGCCTGCTCTCCTATCTGATCGTGTTATCACAGCCCCCTAGGTCGTCCTTCTTTCCCTCTTTTCCTCAAACACACACACACACACACACACACACACACACACACGCACACACACACACGCACACACATGCACACACATGCACAGAAACACATGCACACTGTAAATAGCACTGAGCGTGATGATGCACTGTTTACGATCATTTCCAGGTCACGTGCTCCGTATCTGCACAATATCAATCAAGGTGCCGGTAAAAGGCGATAAATGGAAAAACACAGGAGAGAAACAGAAACAATTTAGACTTGCAAATGAGATTAACAAGAAGAGTCCCATCTGTGTCTTCGCCTCCTCGCCAAGCTAAAATTAGTGGATCAGGCCTTAAGGCCCTTGTGAAAGAGCTGCGTCAGAAAAGAGGAGCAGTGGAGAAAAGAGGGAAAAGTCTTGGCTTTTAGAGTGTGTGAGTGGAGGCAGCATATGGTGCAGATAAGCGTGTATCATACATGATGGTGGGGGAAATGCTGATGGGATATTATATGAAGGAATAGGCTGACATTTGGCTTATTTGCCCTGTTGATAATAGATGAGACGATAGATTATCTCAAGTCTAAGTGCAGCATTGCAGCCTGGAGGTTATTATAACAGCTTAGCATAAAGACAGATATTAAACAGTTTAGAAAAAAATTACAGTTACATTATGGCTATAGCAAAAATTCAGTGGGATTTTTCAGTGGGAGAAATGTTTTGTCACTCATTCAAATGGCTTTTTCAGACAATGACCAGATCTCATACCACAGGGGAAGCTACACCAAGTCTGTATGGTTTACCGAAGATACATAAACAGGGTGCACCTTTAAGACCATTTGTCTCTACGATCAACTCAGTTACCTATAACACCTCAAAGTTTCTGGCTTCGATCCTCAACCTGTTGGTAGGCAGCTCTGAACACCACATCCACAACACTTTGGATTTTGTTGAGAAGATGAGAGATGCAATTATGGAGGAAACAATGGTCTCATATTATGTTACATCTATCTTTACTTGTGTTCCAGTCGCTGAAGCAGTGAAGGTAGTTCATAAGAGATTACAGGACGAACCCAACCTCAACAATAGACCAATCTCACTGACAACACTGACCAAGTGTGTTTGATCTTGAAGCTGTGTGTGTCTTTATTTGACTTATTTCACATAAAAGTGTGAGTACTACAGGTAGAAACATATGTTTGCCATGTGTTTATAAGATTGGGGAAACCTACAGTCAGCTGAGACTGAAGTAGTCACTTAGATGAGCGACAAAACATTTCTCCCACTAAAAACGCTACATCCAGATGATCAGAATCAACTTTTGGGAATGTGCTGCATTACTTTTAAGAAAAGTGTTCTGTGTAATATGTGCAATAATTACTTTTTTGTGTAATGACCCCGTCACTAATCACAACAAAGAGAGGAAACCAACAAAATTCACAAACATTTGAACACTCAGCATGAAATTAATTTGCATGAATGTAACGTCTTTGATACGCTGCTTAGAGATGGTGGTGACTCTGAAAGTGGAGCCAATGAGAATCGATAATGGAATCAGAATCGTTAAATCCTTATCAATTCCACCCTAGTGGCCACGCTTTCCTTGATGAGGATGTGCATATCCTGGAAGGGAGGAACGCTGGTTTGGAGTCAGGGAGGCCATTTAAAAGGGAAAGACCATCTCTGAATCAAGGCTACATCTTTCACCATAAAGAAACTGAACTCACAGCCCATTGTTAGTAGTGCTGGTTTCAGTCATTATGCAGATGTACTGTTTATAAGATTGGGGAAACCTGCAGTCAGCTATGACTGAAGGAGTCTCTTTGATGAGGGACAAACTGTTCCACTGAAAATACTGTGTCCAGAAGAAAGGAATCAGTTTTGGGGGATTTCCTTAACTGGATGATTGCGCGTGCATCAAGATATTATGGCTATAGCTTTAAATAATGAACACAATATGTGCAAATAATTCCTGTTAGC
The DNA here is from genome assembly GCF_965226115.1 of Aulonocara stuartgranti. Lineage (NCBI taxonomy): Eukaryota > Metazoa > Chordata > Actinopteri > Cichliformes > Cichlidae > Aulonocara > Aulonocara stuartgranti. The sequence goes on along the minus strand of NC_138951.1, from coordinate 4,932,679 downwards.
CAAAAGTTTAGTCATAAGAGTGCTCCTGAACACTGTTTCAGACAGTTCTTTATCCCCAATATGGTCATCTCTGTCAGGAAACCTCTGGCTGGGTGTACAGCAACCTCCTACCACTTCCTTAAGCCTTCCTTTCAAGGGGGGCAGCCAATCAGAGAAGAAGATGGCTTAAAGTGGCTTGTTTCAAATATGAGTGTCGTAGGTGGTTTTTGAAGAATTTGTTACCTGTGTTTCCTATATAAAGGTTACCTGGGCAGGGACTAACCTGACCACAGTCTGATGGGCTAAACAGACAATTTTCCAAATAATCAGTAATAACAGTAGCAGCATGTATGAATTGTAAATTGGCAATTCTTGATTTGTGTTGATATTTTACTGTCCAGGCTTTTTCTTAACAAATCCAATGAACACAGCCTGCTACTCCCCCTTCCTTACTGAAGCTAACTGAAGACGATATCCCCACATGTAAATTACCAGATGCCGCATCACCTGTCACTGGACGGACAGCCTGCCAGCAGCACACTCTGCAAACACGGGGTTCCCCGCCATCCACAGTCTTTAATTCTTTTTTGAGCAGAACAAAATATTGATAAGTCATCAAATAGTGTCAAACAGCAAGTTTTTTTGTTGTTTTGGGGTTTTTGTGAGTCACCAGTCACCGCCGTGGTATCCCTCACTTAAACCCTCGGGATAAGGGATGCTCGTTGCGAGACAATGTGCCTGACTCGAACAAAAAAACAGCATCAAAGAGCAAACACTTTGATCCAGTAAAGAGAAAAGTATCTGTGAAAATAAAAGCACCAGGATAACACTGGAATAATGGAAACAATACCAACTCTTCTCCTTACTTCAAAGTGACAGAGCGAGGCAGTGGGAAGAAACTAAAAACCTGCAGGACTAGAATCTATTCAAACATGATGAAGACCAAGACTTCAAAGACCATTCACACCCTGCTCTGCTGCCCATGTTTTAATGACGTTCTCTCAGGTTATAGCTTGTTATCCACACCAATGCTGTCTTGCATTTTGGTGCACGCTTGAATTCCGCACCGGACCCAGCAGGACAATGACGTGTTGAATTTATTTCGGTTAACTCGACTGACTTCTGTTAATTTTTAAAAAGGAGTGCTCGGCTGCCAGCTGAAAATGGCATCAAGGGCCCAGAAGCATGAATAAATGAGGCTCTTGAGCTAAAGGAGGCTTGAGCAGAAAAGCGGAAGAGACAGGGAGAAGAAGATGGAGTGGGTGACATAAAAACAAGTTTTTCCTGACTGACACACACACACTTGCACACATTACACCTGCGCATGCGCACAACTGCAGGAATGTCATGAATAAATAAGATGCTTCTGAATTTACCTTGACAGCACACACTCATGCACACGCGTGCACTCGAAATGCCATCGTCCTGGGTCTGAATGCACCCAGCCAGAGCTACGGCAAATTCAAGCTGACAGGGACAGACAGAGAAATCTCGGAGAGCTGCTCGGGAATCCTGTCCTTCTGTCGCTTCCACAGAAATGGTGCAATTTGCAGAGCACAGTGATTGGTGTATGGGGATTATATACAAGTGCAAAGGGCGCTCACTCATTTCAGCCTTGCCTCTGCGTACAAAGATGATTTTCTTTAGCGTTATAACAGCTCTGGCCGGGCTCTGAAGCTGAAGCTGTAAACAGGCCAAGGTCAGAAATGCTTTCACCCCTCAGTGACTTTGAGTAATGTAACCTTGACAATGATGACTGCACCCATAGGCGACAGGATGCAACATAAACACTGACAGCGACCGGCTCTGGTGCATTATTGCTGCATCTTTTCTCCCAGAATCCTCTGATGCTGAACTCAAAACGAGGCATGCAGCAGAAAGAGTCCCGATCTTTACGCACAGCAGAAAGCTGAATGATGTAACCCTGATAGTCTAAATGACTTTAACATAAAATTGCATCACAGAAACTATAAAGTTAGCTTTTGCGCATGCTTTTTTGGGATTGAGTTAATAAGTCATCTTGAGTGTCTAAGGTCAGATTAATGAGTGTGTAATGATAAACACATGAATTATTCATTCATGCTGCTAAATGTTTGCAGGAGTGAAGACTAATTATGCCCCAGAAACACCCGTGTATGCCTCCTATTTATTTTCTTCTCTTAAAAGCACAGAGAATGTGCCCATTAGGCGCTTTTCCTCTGGGTCTCAGGTCAGCTAAGGGTTAATAAGATGCTTGTCCAACTCAAAGTCTTTCACTTTGGTCTTTGGCTTTTCTTACCTCGCCTCTCTCCCACACAGATTTATCTGTTTCTTGAAGATCTGCTCAGCGTGTGAGCCAGTGATTGCTGTTCATAAGCGTTTTGCAGTGATCCTTCAATTAACTGGCACCTGGCTCCGTCACATTTGTGCACCCTAACCTGCAAAGTCAAAGCGTTACGTTCCAAGTGCCAAGCTTCCTGTGTGCTCGCGCAAGATTTACTCTTCTGGCGTGACTCGTCTGATCTGTCATGAACAGCAGAACAGCAAAGCTGTCAGACGAGAGGAAACACAGGTATTTAAAAAAAAACACATATGCAGAGGAGAGGGAAGTATTTTAGATGCGATACACATTAAAAATAAATAAATAAAGATGAGGCATGAAACATAATTAGCACTTTGATCCTCTCTTTTGCTGATAAATTGGCAAACCAGAGGGAGGTGGAATTTAAATTTAGCACAATAACTGCTCGGTAATGGCATTTTGCATAAGAGCAGAGATTGAATCACTGCTGTGCGAGCTGGTTTTTCTTTCTGAGATGAATAAAATATGCATTCAGGATTTCATCAGACCTTTTTTACCACTGGAATGAATTTTCCATGCTATGAGTCAGCAACCCAAGAAGGGAAACAACATCTCTTATAGCTGGTGCTAACAATATAGTATATCTGCAGTATTACTGTCAGTCCACTCTGTCTTTAACTTTTGTGCCACTCTCCCTGTGTGAACTGCCGTCGACACGTTTAGCTCTGAGCATTTGCAGTGTGTCAGTTCAGGTTTTGTCTTCAGCAGTAATCTGTGCTGTTGGAAAGTCTTATACACATACACACACATATATATATACATATATATACACACACATACATATATGTGTCCCTGTCTCTCTCAGTATACTGGCTGCAGCTCTTACAGTACAACACCCTGCAGACATCACAACATCAAAGCTATTGTGCTGCTCCACTTTCTGGGGCCTTGCTGCTCAAGGCAGCGGTGCGCTAACAACAAAGAAGAATCTGCCTAAAATAGCTGTAGCTGTATGCAAATTTGTGTGTGCGCACAGTACAGATTCCTATCTAAACCCCTCTATGGCTGTATGAAGACTGCAGTGAAGTTACATTTTCAAAGTGGCTCAAACACTGGCCGCAAACTTTTTTTTCTTTTTACAAGTGACAGTTAATTTGAAATTCAGCCTTTCAAATGGCTGGACAAATGTGACACAACTGTTTTTGTGCTAGCTTTCCCAGGGAAGAATAAATGATAATATGTGATCAGGAAGATGTAAGAAAGAGAGGACAGGAGAGGAAGATGAGAGTTTCTTTTCCAAGTTTAGGACTGCCAGTGGAATCTGATGAACTTGAAATGTAAACTCTTGGATGCAACGATGAGAGATGAGATGAGAGAATTCTGCAACAGAGAGTTTAATGATGGAAGTATAACTTCCAGAGTAACAGGACCTGCTTGGAGAAGATGGCTCATGTTGGGGTACGTGTTGTAGAATGTAGTTTGGTGAATTCACAAAGAGAGGAAACCTCAGAAACAGCAGCAGCAGCAGAAGCACAAGTCAGCTGACTGTACACAACAGAAAAATCTACAACAAAAAGTGTAGTTTGACTTTTTTCCAAGTCATTTCCCCACACTGCTCTGCTAGACAAGAACTTAGAGCTCCCCAAACCCACAATATCCCTCTTCAAACCTCGCTTTTAACGACTCCGAGTCATTGCAGACCTGGTCGCTGTCTTCCAAGCCAGCATTCAAAGATCACAAGTTTATTGCATTTTGGTTGTGCCACAATCTCCAAGTACTGCATGCCCTAGTATGATTAAAGTTGTGCTCACTCGTCTAGCAAAATCGAAATTTTAACTTTGCATTGTATGTGAGAAATGAGAAATCGCACACTAACTGAACAAAACAGAACAGCTGTTTTGTAAACTGCATTAGAGATCTCAATGTTGGAAAAATTATTGACTGACTTTTAATTATTGGCATATTCACCCATAAACTTCTAATTTAAACGTAGCTTCATATACAGATTATAAGGAGATAAATTAGATTAGATTAAACTTTATTAATCCCTCGGGTGAGTTCCTCTGAGAAATCCAGTTTCCAGTAGCACAGCACCGACAGAAGTTGCATGTTACAGATACAATAAAGGGGAATGAGAGTAAGGATAAAAGCATAAATATACCATATATACACACATATATAAATACAGAATATATAATATGGATAAATAGGAATACCAGGATGATATAAGGAGATAAATGGAGGCAAACAAGGGAAAATGCTACTTAATTATGATATATTGTAATAAAATAAAGTATTTCTTCAGCTTCAAACAAACTATATATAAGTAAAATATCTGACATTACGTGGAAGATATTTTAAGTTTTTTGAGTGTCTATGTATGATACAAAAAAAAATGTAATAACAAATTTGTCTAATTTTCTTCTGTGCATTCAAACTTTTGATGAATGCGCTCTCTCTATGTCTCCTGCACGTAACAGCAGTTAATCCCATCAAAACTGTAAATTCTTTTCACTCCTCTTGCTCGCTGAGGATTTTCTGCACTCTTTTCCTTGCAATTCACCGAGTTTTGAAAACGATAGCTACAGAACACAATCAAACAAACTGGATGACACTATAGTCCATGAATGGAAATGTGCTGTCCGGCAGCAGTGACTGTCATTCGGGGATCAAGATGTTCTAAACTGATTTGTTGGATTAGCTTGTCCAGTGATGCTGCTGAAGCAGACCAAGAGGTTAATACACGCATAATAAACATCCTGATAACACGCCACCACTGACACAGACTCAGTGCTGTTTTCCAGTAAACAGGCCACTCAAAACACTGCACACCATACACTATTGATGCAATCTTTTTTAAGTGCAGTAAAAAGGTACATACACATACTGTAATTGACTGTGCTTAGTCATCACAGAGGATGACTTTAGTATCAAATATCAGTGTGTATCTGTGTGTTCAGGTGAGGTGAGGGTTACAGTACATCATGGTGTAGAAATTGGCTCAAACACACAATCTTAGGCGTTTAAAAGCAAATATTGCTTCTCCAATTTGCTGTGCTGCTCCTTATATCCAAAAACAGCAGTTGTGTTCACGTAGCCCCAGAACATGCTGCAGAAGCAACCTTGAGGAAAACACAGCCAGGAAAGCAGCTCCATTATTTCCAGACTAAGGTTTAAATCCCTCCAACATTCCTGGCTAATATTACTGTCTGCTGCTCTGGTGACTCTTCCCCATTTCTCCCACTGCCTTACTGGTTTTTAAGATTTATTATACTCGATTACTGGATAAATTATGGTACTAAAGTTTTTGTTTTCTTTCTATTTCTGGTTAAGTAGAAGAGGAGAAAGGCAGCTTTCAGAAAGTGTCTTTTTGTCCCGCAGGCAGCTGCTTAGGGGGAACAGCCAAATCCCGAGAGTTAGCTGGCAGAACAATCGGCACCACAAATTGTTTGTCTTTTTTTTTTTGTCTAACTCCTTTACAAAATGCTCTCTGTTCTCCTAGACAGGAGAATGATGCAGAATCCTCTGCCTGCGAAGTGGCCAAAAATGGTGCACAATGGAAGTTCTTGTAGAGTGCAAACAAGTATGCGCGTGTATTTCTGCACATGTGAGCGTCCGCTGCATGAAACATCAAAGCTGCATAAGGCAGAGAGAAGAACAGCTGACAGCTTAAAGATTTATAAGCGTGTCAGAGCAAAGCGAGCCTGAACTAAAGCTCAGCTTTCATAGAAAATAGGATAAACTGTGTTCTACTGCAATCCAACCACTGGGGCCAGTTGGCACAATGAGGAGCCACTTTGGTTAAGTGTTCTGCATCTATCCCAGCGTCTCGGCAAGCACCCATTTACACGACGAATATGCACAATCAGTGGCTCGAGGAGTTTCTCCCAGTTGCTTCTGCAGTTTTAGTGAAGCTAGAGTCTGCTGTACTGGATGCCAGAACATGTCTGCGCTTCTCCTAAAACTTTTTTCTTTTAATCAAAAAGCTTTGACATGCATTATTCTCTGTGTTTGAAAACAAATCTGCTAAAGGACCTCAACACTCATGGGCAACATTTTAATGGAAGTAAGCCATATTCTAAAATGCTGAACTAGAAAAAAAATGAAATGTCATTTAGATTATATTAAAGTTACAATAACAAAATGATTCCATTTTCTTTGGCTGTTTTTCTGATAGCAATCAGCTAATAAGCCAACTAATATAGAGTACAGTGCAAAACTCTCGCTGCCTTTTGTTCAGTTCTCTGTCAAGGTGATCTCGCACCGCTTCAATACAATTCAGTTTTGAATTACCTTTTCTACCCATTTCACTTCCATCTATTGATATCATTTCTGATAAAGCTTCAGTGAATCACAAATGGATCTCTCAGGTCCTGTTTTAGATTATTTTTTTCCCCCTATTTCTAAAGGAACAGGACAGATAGTGTTCATGAAATGTAGATAGTTTTTTAGGTCTGACATGCCTTCTTTACTCTATTAAGACCAATTCTCAAAAATGACAAAAGTAAGCAAAATTTCAAGAAATGAGAGGCGGCTCAAGACTTTTGCATAGTACTGTGAAAGAAATCAGTAAGACAGAGTTAGCTTGCCATAGTTTTTTTTTTTTAAATAAAAACCCATTATATGATTAGTAAAGTTACGTTTATGTGATCGTGTGTTGAAGGATTAGTCGTATCATGTTTGGCAGGTTTGAAAACAGATCTGAAATAAAAATGAATTGTTATTTATGCCTGTGCACACTTGATATGACGTCAGGAAATGAAATGGTGAAGATGTCTGTGATACACGTCCTTCAGCTTCAAGGTATCAGCGAATTAAATTTTATTCTGGCTCTTTTTAAATTCTAAAAGAACACCTCTCTTGTTTTCTGTGAGCATGTGTGTGTGCATGTGAGTGTGTCTACCGCCCCATGGTATAAATCACTTCATGTTTATCCATTGAAGCGTGCTTTTGTATATATCTGTGAAAAATGGGCTAGAGAAAAGTAAACTCTCAGCCCGGTATGCAGGCCGCTTACATAAGCAGCTCGCTTGCCTGCGTATTTGAGGTTTTGGTGGTGCTGTGGTGGTGGGGGCTGGCCGAAAAGTGAAGACTCAGAAGAGAGAAACATGGGCCTGAGCAGACAGCAGACTGTCAAACAGCCTGCCGCTCTAATACAAACAGCAATAAAACAAACCAAAGTGCTCAACTTGCAAAGGAAAAGCCTAAAAATAACCCCTGACTGACATGGGTTACAAATTTCATGTGTGAAATTCAGGCTTTGTAAATGTCATGGTTAACATCTTATGACTCTTTACAAACAGACTGGCTATTAAGCTGGGTTTCAAGAAAAAACTGCTGTATGTGACTCAGTAATAGCTGTTATTGTTGGATATGACACGGCATATTAGAACCAAAATAGAGCAGCGGATTTTAAAGTTCATCTCTGAGGAGACAGAGTTTAAAATTATCTCTCTTTCTGGCCCGATTTCTGCAGGTAACTGTGACATGTGGCCACTTGCGACTGGTTCCAAAAATTATATCCATGTTTAAAATGCCCAAAATCACATCAGATTTTAAAAAGTTTGTAGTTTGGTACCCAGAAAGTCTTGATCTGGATATTGTTTTGATTGTAATAAACTTTAAACCTTTTCCTTATGTTTTGGGTGAGGTGCGTATCGATGCACTGTGGTATAAAGGTGGATTATATAGCCTCATGATATTTTAAGCAAACTTGCAATAATATTTCTGACTATATAGAGAAAATATTTTACTGTAGTTTGCAGACAGCAGTCACCGATAGTACAAACAAAACAAAGGGTATTTTCCATCCTTCTTTTCTAATGAGCTGTTGTCACTGATGACAGGCTACCTAATTCAAAGTGTGAATCTACTGCCACAAAGTGCCAGCAGCATCATATTGCAACAGTAGTAACAAAGCACAAGATAAACCTAAGGACAAAAAAGTTCAAGTATAACATAACTGCTTAACAAATAAGGTCTCCCTGGGATGTTGTATCTTGGCAAGAGCTTTTTAACCACTTGCTTAAAGACCTCCTTTTCCACTTGTGTGTTTTCATCATATTTCTGGCCATAAAACATAACTGCATAACTAATTTCCATCCACTGTTTTCTCCAGTGATGCTATAATCATTGTTTGTTTCTTTTTTAACTTTTGGGTCACATATAACCAGCTGCTCCTCCTCATGTGCCTGCATATCCAGGTTGTCTCAATAGTGTGTTTTTGTCTCAAATGGTGAAACCAGTTTGTTGTTTCCACGTTTAGTGGGAACAGTTTTCTTGCAAGTACTTTTAAAGGTCTGACTACTTGTAGCCAGACCACTTCCATACTATTGAAGTAGCATGTTAGTAAATCCCTTTTTTAAAGAAGGTGACATGTTGCTCTTGCCCTCAGACATGTCTGGGCTACTATCATTGTTGTCTGTGATAGGGAATGTAAATATGTGGCATTGTTATATCATTGATCATTAGTATTATCATGAATGGTAGAATAATTCAATTAAATATTATTTATATACCACCAAATTACAACGCCAGTCACCTCAAGGCGCTTTATATTGTAAGGCAGAGACCCTACAATAACACCAAGAAAAACCCCAACAATCAAACAACTCCCTATGAGTAAGCGTTTGGCAAAAGTGGGAAGAAAAAATTCCCTTATAACAGGAAGAAACCTCCAGCAGAACCAGGCCTAAGGAGCTTGGAAAGAAAAGCGTCTGGACTTCTTTAAGTTGCTTGAAGACATTTCACCTCTCATGAGAGAAGCTTCTTCAGTTCTAAGGTCAAATGGTGGGGAGTCCCAGATTTAAGCCCTACGGGAGTGTGACCTATACCCATTTTCACACCTTGGCTCATCTGGGACTCCCCACCATTTAACCTTAGAAGTGAAGAAGCTATTCGGATGAGAGGTGAAACGTCTTCAAGCAACTTAAAGAAGTCCAGACGCTTTTCTTTCCAAGCTTCTTAGACTACAATGACCTGGATGACTGAGAACCTTCAAAGACATAACTAAGGGAGGTTTCAGGGTCACCTGAGCCAACCACAACTATGCTTCTTCAAAAAGGAAAGTTTTAAGACTAGTCTTAAAAGTAAGAGGGTGTCTGTGTCCCAAATCCAAACTGGGAGCTGATTCCACAGAAAAGCCTGAAAGCTAACATGGCATAGCCTAGCAAGCTAGGACTTCAGCTCAGCTAATTCAAATTAGTGATCCGTTTTATAGAGTTAGTCCAGGCTTACAAATGTGCGTTGCTGTGTGCTTAACTGTACTAACAGAACATATTTGCTCCTCATTTTATTTGTATTTTACTTTGCATTAATTAACAGATATTTGTTATGAATTTACAATGCTCGAGTAGTACTTTTAAAAACTGTGCCGTGCAAAAAAACATAAAAAAAATTTAAGATGGCAACAGGCACAATATTTAATAGAGGTCCACAAACCACAAGGTAACATTGTGGTGTTTTGTGTCTATATAGTCTGTGCTTTTAGCCCAAATATTAACCGTTCCATTTTTCCAAGACAAGAGGCGATGCTGGTATGCTCAGGAAAATGAGTTTAAATAACTACATGATGTGTGATAGACTAGATAATGAAAAGCTTTTTATTCAAACACTGTGTGTACGACTGTGTGAACACACAGTTGATTATATTCAGCTCGTGTGTATCTGAATGCATGTCAGAGCCGGCAACCCCACAGAGAAGATGCATACAAACACACACACACACTCAGAAGATCACGTGCACACGCATGCACTCCTAGAGTCTACTGCTGAGACCACGCAAGAGCACGCTAATCTGTTGGCATGACAACTGGAGTGGAATCTTCGCTTGGCCTAGAAAATATGGCTGGGAAGAAAAGATGAATGAGCAGTGAGAGATGAATTAAAAAAACAGCAACATAAGCCCACAGACAGCGTACTCTGTAATTACAGCGCGCACAATGCCCCGTCTCATCAAATGACTGTCTCTCAGTGCTGCAACTGTGCATCTGAGGGTGCATCCATTTGAGTAAGTGGAAGTTTGTGTATGTGCCGCTGTGAAATATTGTATGAGTTCTAATCTCTGTCTCTAAAAGACGGTAAATGCAGACCTATAAACTATAACTACATCCAACTACGTGATGTGCCTAGTGTTCATGATTCATTGCTGTGAAGGTTTTGTTGTTCGCTTTCCCAACACCAAATAATGCCTTGAACGCCTCCGGCAGTCCGCAGAGGTCAGCTGGGACAGCCGAAAGGAATAACACGACGATGTGGTGCCAAGAAAGAGGTCTGAATTTATGGTTTAATACCAGCTGAAAGCCTGCGAAGAGAGCACAAGGTTTCTTTTACGGCTGTGCCGCATGATTGCATAAAGCATTTAAGAGTTTCCTTACCCCTGAGAGCTAATGCTGAGTCTCTGAAAAGGCAGTGGGAAATCATGCTGGGCAGGGCAGGGCAGGAGGTTTAATTTAAGATTAGGTGCTCTCAACTTTCATGTTTGGCCAACACCTGCATGCATTTTTCAGCATAGCGGATGAGAAACTCTTGCCTTGATATTAACAGTGGTTTTCATTCCCGTCTGTAGCTGTAAGGACTTCCAGTCAGCAAAACCGCTGCCTTTACACCATCCTGCACACTTCTGACTTATCTTCCCATCAGAGAGACGAGACACCAGGTGGAACAACGGAATTAAACTGAGGATTGTCTCCGTCTGACCCTGCTTGGATTACATTATAGTGACAGAAGAAAGTTGAAAAATAATCTCAGCGACAGAGGATTTAAGACTTCGGATGGTCCTTTATGTCTCTGCAAGGCACAATGGTAAATGGCCTGTATTTGTATAGCGCTTTACTAAGGCCCCCAAAGCACTTTACACATTCAATCATCCACCCATTCACGCACACATTCACACACTGGTGATGGCAGCTACATTGTAGCCACAGCCACCCTGGGGCGCACTGACAGAGGCGAGGCTGCCGGACACTGGCGCCACCGGGCCCTCTGACCACCACCAGTAGGCAACAGGTGAAGTGTCTCGCCCAAGGACACAACGACTGAGACTGTCCAAGCCGGGGATTGAACAACCTTTCGATAATCCTCTGACATAACAGCACTGACAGAGACAGCACACAGTCAACAGATCCCCAATGAGTGGATGGCAGCCCGAAACAAACTATGGGATTTGAGATTAGATACATTAAGATGAAATGTGAGACCTGCAGGGACACTTTAGGGAAACATATTTGCTTGTATGGAGAACTTTATAGCTATGACATGTCAGTACCTGTAAAGCTAAAGATATGACATTTCTCATGCTATGCAGAGTGCTGGCTGTGGATCTATTTATTCTTTATTCGTGCAAGAGTGCTATCAATTTTCAATTAAGCAAATAAGCATATTTCCCAAATGCTAAAGCCCAGATTTAAAAAGCATTTCATCTTTATTGCAGGTGTGGATTTAAAGGCTGCAGCAAGAAGCCAGACTTTCCTGTCTAGCTAGTTGTTCGTGGGAACCTTGATTTTACTCTAATGAGCATTTGCTGGAATCTTTAATACTCAGCAAAGAGCCCGAGGCTGCCCTTGTCTCTATCCAAGTGAAGCTGTGCACTGCTGTAAACATATTGGAGGAGCAAAACTTGGTTGTCTGCCATTGGTAAGCGCGTGCATGCATTTAGGGAGGTCAGTCAAGCTGCAGATCAACCCAGGGGCTCAAATGGATGGACCTCATGCTGAGAGGAGGAAGAAGAGGACAAAGGCAAGAATATGAAGAATAAATGAAGGGAAGAGAAAAGAGGAGGATCACAGAAGAGAATCAGAAATTAAGATGGAAACAAAAAAGATAAATCGAGGAGGCAGAGAGATACGGAAGACAGGAAATAGAGCGAGAAGTGGGAGCAGCTTTAAAAAATGCATGCGTCTCCATTTGACGTAGGGAAAAAAAATTCCCAACAGGGAGGAGGTTGAAGGTGAGAGCATAGCTGGAGCATAAAGACTGGCAACGTCTAAAATATGTACCTTCCCATCCCTCAAAGGAAAAAAAGAAAGCTGTAGCTGTGCCCAGAGGGTGTGCTCCTTCTCACCCATGATGCCATTTAACTGCCTACTGTGCACCCACCCACCCCCCGACACACAAGGACTACAGTCAGCACAGACATGTTTACATATGATCCCTTTTATAGTTGAGCATTAGCTAAAGGCCATTAGGTTAAGTGCTCTCCATGGAAAATCCTAACAGTCTGCATAAAACATACTCGCAAGTGTCTGTAATTGGGCGACTCAATCCTGTGAACAAGCCGTAGCATCCTACATGTTTGTGTCAAAGATCATCAGTCACCAGAGTCACTGACCTAGAATATTTCACAGATTTCCATTGGAGCTTTCTTATGTTTGACATGCATGTGTGGTAGACTCCATCACTAATCTGTCAGGCCACGGTGCGGAACAACGCAGACATTTAGTCTCCTCGGAGAATCCTGAAAAACAGAAAGCCTCTTCCCTCATCCCATGACTTAATCCTCAAGCAATAACTTACATTACAGCAGCTCTTGGATTTAAGTCTGAGGCTTTCAAGGTGAACGAAGAGAGAGAGCTGAAGGGGAGAGTTGGCCATCAAGGCCCATTTCTATCAAGAGCGAGGCCAAAACAGGAAAAATCACAGTTTTATCAGAAGTTTTAAACTGGGGGAAAAGTCATCCAAGTTTATCCTTTAATGTGTATTTAATATATATTTTACTCAAACCTTGATTTTCCTTCTAAACCTAGCCAAATAGCTTTTAATGATTTTAATGACTTTTGTTGGTTTTTGTCTTCCTCACATTGAAAATGATTGCTAAAGTGCATCAACACTAACATTAGAAACATTACATTATAAAAAGACAAGAAGGAGCTTCTGGCCAGGCCTGGGGTCAGCTGAGAGTCAGAACTGGTTGCAGTGGAAGACAGACAAACAATTTATATGTGGACGTTGCTTAAAATATACAGACTTGGCATATTGACTATACTAAGTGGGCGATCCAAAACTGAAACTATGATTTATTATTCTTTAATAAATATCAGTGCACTGGGTCTGCACAATAAATAAGAAGGGTTTTTTGTAGTTGCAGGAGGCACTGAAACAGAAGCGCTCTTGCTCTTCGTATGCATAGCCTGTGTGCATTGCTATGTATACATGCACTGTATACGTATCTATGCTCTCATGCGTTGGCCAGCATTGGTTGTCATGGTTATCTGGCTATACTCTAGTTACCCAGCTTGGCCACTATGAAGCTGGTGCTAATATCCCAGCATCCATTGCACATGTTTTTCTTTCAGGGTGTATGCCACATCAAAGTCTATGTTCAAACAGCCACATATTTACTCCTTCACACTGGTTTCTCCTTTCTCCTCTAATTTCACCTCCATCCATCTGCCTCACGCTTCCACTCTCTCTTCCTTCTGCTTACCAGTGCTCCCCCTTCCACCCCCCACTGGTCTAATATTTTCTCTCCCTCTCTTTTCTCTCTGCTCCTCTTGGTTTCATTATCGCTTAAGCCCACCCTTTTAGGAATATAGTTAGAGATGCTGCTTTGTAAAGCTGCCCATTACTGATTTTATTGTTTGCGGGGTTCAACATGGAGACTACCAGAAAATGAGTGAAAGTGATTAGTGTACACAGGAACAGATACGGCAGTGTCTTAGTATGAATGTGCATCAAATCCACGCTCAGCTTTTCTAAGCGAGTATTCATTGCATAAAATCTGATTTGTGAAACATTAATATTGCTTATGGGCTTGAATTGGTTTTGTGAAAACACATTACACTTTTAAACCTCGTTAATCTCTGCAAATGCACACAGGGTTTGTGTGTGTGTGTGTGTGTGTGCGCGCGTCCCTCGTGTAATAGAGATGTGAGGCACAGCCAGAAATGAGTGAGACTACTTTTTTTTTCATTAAGGCTACAGTTTGCATAAAAACGCTGATATTTACTGACATTTCCTGGGGTTTGCTGATGTGGACATTTCACAGGGGTGGGAACGCTGTCGATGAAATCTCTTTAACTGTCTACTGGGCTTAAACCACTGTGAAAATAACATTAATAATAACAATAAAACTACAAACACTAACCTGGCTAAATGCAGCAGATATGAAATGTGAGCCAATATGTTAGAGTCGAAAATCTAATAATGACATCATGCCCAACGACAGCTCGAGTAAAGTGGATGAAGCAGAGCTATTCCTTTTCTGTCTTTCAGAAACAGATGCTCTCACTTTGCACTTTTCTGTCCTCTCCCTCCTCGCGCTGATGCTACCGAGCTGCGAATGACCTCAGACTCCCGTGGCGCCATCAGGGAGCACGGCCAGGCTGTGACAGTGACACGCTCCAGCCCAATAAAGCTGCTGGTCCACCAGCCTGGACCAGGCCAAGGTCAAAGCTGCTTAGTGGGGCAAAACTCTGGCTCTGAGTCCCATAAAGCTGCACTGATCAGAGCTGTTAGCAGAGGAATTGTCAAATGTATCACACACGAGATTATAACGACATCTCAAGCTGTGCATGCAAAGATTGATGATGGATGAGAGAGGCAAAGATCATAAGGAGAGCTTGAAGATTATTTTCTATTTCTTTTCATGTATGTCACAAAGCATCAGGTCTCAGATCTTGCACGCCCGAGTGCAATAGCTCCGTCCGAGCACAATTACATCTCAACAAGACAAAGAGGAGGAAAGCTGTTGCACGTCTGAGCATGCGTCTGTGAGCGCGACGGCAGGCGTCGACTGTGGATGTGCAACAAGCCACCCTGAGCACTTTCAGCTGCGATTGGAGAGGAGAGAGTAGCAAAAAAGAAAAAGAGAGCAGCGCAAAGGAAGAGAACAAAAGAAGCCACAGAGGCGCCCGATAAGAAGGCGATAGATTCCTGGATGGCAAATGCAGCACAACTGTGGCACTGTCCAAACTTGGCAATCTCCTTCATAGGCTGTCAATGCCCTCTGCTTCTCCAAGGAGCCTGACACTTTTCTGCACAGCTAGCAAACACATTAGCATGCAGCCCCATCCCCCTGCAAGGGCAATGAGCCACTCACAGCAGCACTCATCATACACAGAAAGCGTTTCATATGCAGCAGCAGCAGCAGCAGCAGCAGCTGGGGGTCTGGTGAAAGATGCAATCATGATGCTGTAAGTAAAATTTGCATGGAAAAAGCAATTAGAGGTATCAGCCTCGGATGACTCCATCGTTTACCAGTGAGTGATGGATCTGATCTACTGATGGATGCCACCCTAAACACCGCCCCCACCACCATGCATTGGATGCCTACCTGACTTTGAACTCAGTGAGCTGTGGCTGTGCCCCCGGTTCAGCACAGTATATCTGAGGGAAGTAAAATCGGTGAGACTGAAGGTTGATATCCATGGTGTCCGCGGACAGCAGGTGCACACAGGTCAACCCTGTTCAGTGACTCCAGAAACTGAAAACAAATGTCTGTCTGTTGCCTCAGTTGCTTTTTTTCCCTTCCTTTGTCTCCCCTGAAATCCCGTCGCTGATACTTCCGCTAGAGGTTGGAGTTCAGCGGGAGCATTCTAGTCACCTTCTCCCCGAATAGTCGCAGAGCTACAGAAGGCTACCACCAGGAAGGCATCTCCCTCCTCTTTACCTCCTCTGGCAGACTGAACGTTCAATCAGCTCTCCTGCCCAGCACCAGATAGGCACACTAACCTATTTCCCCACTGCCAGTGTACAGTCAGCAACTGTGAGCTCTAGAACAAAGATGACTCGTGTAAAAGATACAGGCTCCCGGCAGGTCAACAGAAAAAAATGTCACTTTTGGTCATCAAATCATCCTTTGGCAGCAGGTAAAGAAGTAAAAATCGGTAAAAATAAAGGTGAAATTGAAGCATTTGGTGGGAAAAAAGGTGTTTTCAATATGAGGGCACTCCTCAGCGTACAGAGAAGACTGAATGGGAGATGAGAGTCCTTTGGTTTTTTACGCTTCAGACACAGAGGAAAGGCGGGGTGGGGGGTGAGCAAGATGGAGATAGAGAGAGATTCCCGGTGCTGTGAGGCGTTGCCCTCACGCTGCCTCTCCTCTCTGTGTCTCATTGGATTACCTCCTCCCTCTCCATACTCCCTCCCCACACCCCACCTTCCCTCCTCCTCTTCTCTCCATCACTCCCCTTCTCCCCTCCCAGCTGTGAGAAGAGCAGCGGGCTGCCAGCCCCGGAGGCTGCTGGTCCTGCCCCTCCTCCTCCTCCTCACCATGCAGCTCTCCTCCGCCAGCCGCCGGATTGGCCGAGACGAGGATGCGTAAGTCCGCATGGAGGGAGAGAACGAGAACGAGGGGGGAAAAAAGAGGAGGAGCAACAGATTTTAATTCATCTGATGGCTCCCATCTTTTCTCGCAGATGATCTGAGGTGGAGTGCCAGGCTTGGGTGGGGCTTCGGATACAACAACATACGAAATGTGGACACACAAATTCGAGCATGCGAGGCCCCATGTTTGCCTCTTTAATGTCCCGTGCTCCATTTATCTCAGCACATATAGATTACAAGCAAAGTACAGTAAGCGGCGTGCAGCCACAAACTAATCTCCTGGCTGGGTGGGTGAGTTCAACATCAATAAATCCCTGCCACATTTACTGTGCATCCTCTGACATGCCACAAAAATAGACACACCCGTGGTCTCTTTCTAGTACAGTTCAACCTGCACACACCACCCACATCTGTCCTGCTGTGTTTTGCCAGCAGGCAATTTCATTGATTGAACTGGCTGTAGAACTGCTGGATGCAGACGGCACCGGAAAATCACAGTTTAGGGCCTGCTGAAAGTGCCATTTGGCTAGAAATCGTCATGCCAATGAAATTTCAGCCATGTCCTTTTATTACTTGTTTGATAATAATTTCATATTTGTTAGTTTATGAGAAAAAAATATTACCTTAAGTTAGAAGCAAATGTCTGCTTGCAGTGAGTTGCATCAAACAGCCTTCTTCAAACTTCTGTTGCCTCTATGAAATCATGAGTTTTGGTGTTTGTGATACATTATCATTTGGTAAAAATGTACAGGAATTTGTTTCTTTTACTGTTGCACCGATGTGAAAGGTGGGGGTAAGGTGAATTTTGAGTGGAGTGGTCGTCAAAGGAAGCAAGCAGGCAACAAGAGGGCAAAAAAACCTGAAAGGGGTGATTTTTTTCTATTATAACTCAATAAATTAAATGACATTGACCCTTTAAGTTATGCACTACTTTAGCGTGGATTTAGAGGTGATGTTCACTCTTGTTCAACGCTGGCATTTATTTAAAGATTTCTTTTTTAGCTGCTCAGTTTCTCTGTTAGTAACACTTTTCTTTAAGCTGCATTTTTGCTAATAAACATCAGCATACCATTTAATCTTGCAACAAGTAATAAATGCAACTTGTTAACCAAGCTAGCTGTCTGAGTCTTGGGTTAGCTGACAGCTCCCTAAACCTAGTTCAGATATGGCCACTAAATTTGAGGCTTTAAAATTATGTTCCAATACGTTGCCTGTGTCTTTTATATTTAGTCTGTATTTGGCTTTGAAGCCTTTGTAAGGAGGAGGCTGGGGTGTATTAATGGGTCATGAAATTAACTGACTTTTACGTGTTAGTTTCTCCTTTCAAACCAAAAGTCAATCTTTTTAATCATGACTATTACACAAACCCATAAAACTGTTTTTACTGTTTTTAATTTTAGCCCTTTATTTCTAACCCAAGCTTACCCCTAAGTCTTTCTCATGCAGAAACTGAATGGAGGAGTTGAATATGTACACGAACCTCTTAACTTTCAATAGATCCCTATATGGAATAATGCACCACAGTACTGGGCCCAGAAATTGTAAGTAAAGTAAGTAAGTAAAATTTATTTATATAGCACATTTCACAGATAAAAATCACAAAGTGCTTTACAGTAAGATCAGACATACAAGTTAAAATTAATTAAATTAGTTAAAAGCCCGTTTGTATAAAAATGTCTTCAGCTGCTTTTTAAAGGAGTCAGTAGAGTCTAGACAGCGTAAAGACAACGGCAGAGAGTTCCACAGCCTAGGTGCCAGTGCCTGAAAAGCCCGATCCCCACGTGTTTTAAATCTAGTACGTGGGACCACCAGTAGCCTCTGACCTGAAGACCTAAGTGCTCGGGATGAAGCATGAGGTTTCAGCAGGTCAGAGATATACTGGGGAGCTTCACCATGCAGAGCTCTAAAAGTTACAACTAAAATTTTAAAATGAACCCTAAAATTTACAGGCAACCAATGAAGAGAAGCCAAAACTGGAGTAATGTGTGACCTCTTGTTTATACCAGTTAAAAGTCTTGCCGCTGCATTCTGTACAGACTGAAGGCGATCCAGAGCTGATTTGTTAAGACACGTAAAAAGAAAATTGTGTTTCTGTTTAAAGCTGTTAGAAGCTAAAATAAAAGTGGATTTGTGTTTTTTCATTTAAATTCACTTTTTACACAATTTCCTCAAGTGCATCTGCTTTTCATTGTCGTGTGCATTATACCAGCAATAATTCCCAAAAACTCATTAAAACAAGAGAAAAGCCCATCGTGGGTTTTTTCTTTTCAACACAATGGCAGCATTATTTTCTGAAAGCAACTCCCAGTAGCTGAATATGAGACTAACTCACTACAGTGGCTAGTGTCAAATCAATAAAGGACATTATATTGCAATTGAGTCGCAGCACACCATCTGCACCATCATTTTTATCTTACAATCTTACTGTGACTCACTGAGAGCACAGGCAGAGGAAGAGACTGAAGCAAACAGACACTCTCTTGTTTGCAATAAAGCATTCGTGTGAATCTTTTTCTTTTCTTTGAAATGGCAGCAGTAGATGGCTGAATAGTGACTCCAGTTGAAGTCATTCATTGTTTTCTTTTCTTTATAAAGCAATCATATTCTGCTTATCAAAAATACAGGAGGAGGTTGGGTTAAAAAAAAACAATTTGGTGGAGAGCAAAGAGGAGGAGACAGACGGAGAGAGGGAGCGAGAGAGTCAAATGCCTGGGTGAAAGGGAGGGAGGGAGAGCCAGGATAGCAAGGGTGAAAGGACAACCAGTCAGCACTTACACTGTACAGTCTTGTCATACACCCCCCACCAAACCCCACCGTCATCCTGTTAGGTGGGTGAATGAGTGAGTGAGTGTGTGAGCAAGTGAGTGAGACAGCGAACAATAGAGTGCGATAAAGCGAGGTTTAAGTCCTGGCAACCTGATTTTTAGCATCCAGCAGGAGGTTTGGCCTTCAGTGTAACACATAGCATGACTGTGTGTGTGTGTGTGTGAGCATGCATGTGTGTGGCACAGCGAGAGAGGGGGAGGGAGGGAGGGAGAGAGTGTAATTGAGCTTTGTGGTAAAACCGATGACCTAAAGTAAAGCAATGCTGGAGAAAGAACAAAAGGATAAAGAACATACTTTGTTCCACTGTAGATGATCAGTAACCCAAGTGGAATGATAATGATGAAGTATAAACATGTTTCAAATCAAACTCTGCAATATGTTTGTTATTAAACTATTCAAGCTTAATAATATCTTTGCTGTGGCACTCCAACTTGTGGTCAGTTGAAATTATGCTATATCCTGTTTCCTGTTTTACTTTGTTGGTGCTTGAAACACGTCTGCAACATTATCGTGTCCACCTGGCAAAATGACTCACTGGGCATAATTCAAAAAAGTGGAAACCTTTGTATTCAGCTCACAGGTTACACTTTAGATCAGGACATCAACAGAAATAAAATAAAGAGAGAGAAACCATGAAATCTCATTAGACCTTTACAAATGGGTTTTTAAAGCATAGATCAATAAAAAAGATTAGAGTACTCACAGACTGTATGTAAGAGATATCCAACTATTAGGGCGGTTCGATATAATACTCCTTGTAGCATAAGATGGCGCATTGTCTTGCATGAAGATGGTTGTGTTGCAGAAGGCACAGTTCTGTTCATTCTACCATGGAAGAAAGTGGTCAGTCAGAAACTCCACATACTTTGCAGAGGTCACTGTCACACCTTCAGGGACCCTAAAGGGGCCGACCAGCTCTCTCCCCGTGATTCCAGCTCAAAACATGACTCCACCACCTCCTTGCTGACGTTGCAGCCCTGTTGAGACATGGTGGCTGTCCACCAACCATCCACCACTGCATTTATCTGGACCATCCAGGGTTGCAATGCACTCATCAGCGAACAGGACTGTTTGAAAATTAGTCTTCTTGTAGTTCTGGGCTTGTGAGCATTGGTTAGGGGTGGCCAAATATAAGGTTTATGCACAACTGCAAGTCTCTGGAGAATCCTACACCTTGAGGTTCGCAGGGCTCCAGAGGCACCAGCAGCTTCCAATATCTGTTTGCTGCTTTGTAATGGCCTTTTA
The DNA here is from genome assembly GCF_965226115.1 of Aulonocara stuartgranti. Taxonomy (NCBI): domain Eukaryota; kingdom Metazoa; phylum Chordata; class Actinopteri; order Cichliformes; family Cichlidae; genus Aulonocara; species Aulonocara stuartgranti. Next base: position 4,912,086 of record NC_138951.1, on the reverse strand, counting down.
GCAGCTGCTCTCTTAATCTGATGTATTTGTCTGGCAGAAACCTTCCTCATTGTGCCTTTACCTGCACGAACCCATGTGTGCTCTGACTCAGCCACAAATCTCCTACATTATGGTGATCACGCTTAAGTTTTCGTGAAATGTCTAAGGTTTTCATTACGTGTCCAATGCACTCAACTATTTCACGCTTTTCAGGAACGGAGAGATCATTTTTCCTTCCTATATTGCTTGAAAATGGTGGTCTGCTTAATAATGTGGAACATCCTTCTTTAGTAGTTTTTCCTTTAATTGGGCTCACCTGGCAAACTAATGATCACAGGTGTCCGAGATAGATTCCAATCATCCAAAGAGCCCTGAGACACAATTCCATCCATGGGTTTAATTGAAAAACAACTTATTTAATCTTTATGACACTTAAACACAATTTGCATAATAATTTGGAGCGCGGTGTAAATGTAAATAAAATTTAAATGAATGATGCAATGTGACTTTGAATGCAAATTTAAAGTATTTTTATATTTTATTCTCATATCATTTACAGTGTGCATGTTTTTTCCCCATACAGTCACATTATATTCTAATTTCTTGCTTCCGTCATCCCATCAGCACCCACCTGTGTGCAGTCACGCTATTCGACCCGCAGCAAGGTGGAGAAAGAAAAGGGATTAAACGAGTGTGAGCGGTGTGACAGAGACGACGTTAAACGGCTCTTTGACGTTTCCTGTGCTCTCAGTCGATTTCATCCTCTCAGGCCCGGGGATTGAATCTTTTTTTTTAGCTGCAAACAAATACTCACACGTGCACCAGCAGCGTGAGCACGACGTCTGACTCATATGAGCTGCACATTTTAATTCTAATTACACCGCACACCAATGGGAGATGGCAGAGGAGACACGGAGGGCGGGCGGGGAGTGATTTCCCTCTCATTCACAAAGATCCCACTCTTAAACACACACGCCCGTCTGTGCAGATCAGCCTTCCCACTCTGCCTCTTGACGCCTCCGTGTGCATCATTGTGACTCATAAACAGCACTACTGTCACCTAAAATGAAAATGTTATCATTCACACTCAGACACATGACCACACACCTGACTCTGGAGGCATCGTAATGTGCAACATCATTCTCCATTTTGAGCTGTGCGTGTCATACTGCATTTAGACAAATGGGGTTATTACAGCAGCATTCAGCACAGACATCATTACACAACCTGTTAGCACCAGCATCTCCAACATATGAAGATATACAAGCCACTAAGAGTTCATCCATTTACCCTAACCAAGGAGACAAACAAAGCACAACAGCAGCTGAGCTGTGACTAAAAGGTTGCACTGATAGCAAGCAATAAAAGCATCATTGCTTGCAGCTTTTAGTAGGAAGTTAACTCTTAATTTACATGCTACAAAATTACATTGCCTTTGTTAGTTTAAAATAACTGATGCCTGAATTGTGGTCTGTGGCCTTTTTCCAGTCCTTAAAGTAAAACATTCTTGTATTGCAGAGAGGTGGGTGACACAAAGAACAGAACAAAACTAAATGTGTGTCCCATAGTTTGCATACCAAGACTTACACCAACATTAAACCAAAGCTACAATCTTTTCCTGTGCCATGCACTATGAATCATTAAAAAGTGGATCATGTTGCATACAAACATTTCACAGTGAAAAGAAAGTACAAGACACATCCCCCTCAGCCTCCTAGTACAGGGACCTATGGTGTAAATTTGAAAATCCGAGGTGATTTTCAGAAACATTGACCTTTAACTTTGACCTTGAGCTCAAGGTCACTGAGATTCGAAATTGTCAAAGATTTTCAGTCGATGCTCCCATGCTGTGAATTCCAAAATCCTACGTCGCTTCGTTCTCGAGTTATCACATTCACAAACTTGAGTGTCCACACCGCCTGCCCACCCTGCTGCGTAACAGCAATACCCCATCAGCCTTTTACAGCTCTGCAGATTTGCATCCAAGGATTGCGTAATCCTTAAAATGCTATAATATTAAGTATTAAACTTTATATTTGTATTGGAAAAAAATCAATCCACTGACACAATCCAAAAGCAGTTGGTTATATGATTTTTCCCAACAAGCTTTAGGTTTTGCAATGACTTGTGCAAAAACAATGCAGGATTGAATTCAATTCCGTTTTATTTTTATAGCAACAATTCACAATAAAAGTTACATCAAGACTAAAAGTATGTATGTATGTAGGCTCCAAATAAGACCAACGCACAACCATGCACAATGCAGTGTGGAGCTGGAAAACCTTGAGTCCTCACATGGATCTCCTCCACCACAGATCAAAAACTGCTCAGCAGTGCCTCAAGGAACACAGTAAAGAACTGAACATATTGAGTTGGTCTCCAAACTCCAATCTGCTTAATTCCATTCAATTCAACTCAATTTTATTTGCACAGCGCCAAATCACAACAACAGTCACCTCAGGGGGCTTTATATTGCAAGGTAGACCCTACAATTGTAATGCATCCAATAGCACACAGAGTCCAAAAGATCCATTGCTAATGTCTCAGTGCCACTATATTTAAATTTATATATATGATCATGGTTTTTAGACATTATTTTTAGCCATTTTCAGCCATGAACTGCAGCCTTGAACTTTTGTCGACATTACCCGACAGAGGTGCGCATGAGAAGGCCAGTACAGACTTGGACAGTCATCAAAGCTGACAAGACCCTAGTACAAAGCCCACGTGATGCTCCAGTGTGAGAACAGCACAGGTAACAAGGGAATTCACAACCAGCAGTTTGCACATCACGTGTTCTGCCTCCAGCATGCAGCTAAACCAAACTGAGCATTTCAGGCAGTGAGGGTGCAAATGATGGGAACTGTCTGCTGCTGTATGCTACCTCTGGACAAACTGATTCTTCTGATGTTCTGCTGAGCTCATGCATGAAGAAGACTTAACTTTCTGCTGCTGAGTTCAGCACAGCAGCAGCAGTCCTTTCTGCTCATGAGTTTGATGTGAGCTGTGCAACTGAACCAAATGACATCATTTCCAAATATGAGGGAAACTGGTTGATAATTATCTATGACTGCTCCAAAGAGTGACCCCTCACATACGCACTGCTTCCTGACCCATGGCTCATATGAAAATATTATTTAAGCAGCTTTAACTAATCAGCGCTTTGTCTTTAATGATTCACACAAGATTATTTTTAAGGGAGCACATGTGTGTTCCTACCGAAGTGTGGGAACATAAGATGACTAAACTTGCAACATGTCTGGAACAAAAGGTGAAAATGCCACAGTTTTAACACTGGACCAACAACAAATGTGTCATCAAGAACGCACACCTGTAACAGCTTCAAAGCACACAGCTGTGAGATCTGGGAGCAATGGACCGAGGGGGAAATTTGACCTCCACTGGTGTGTATCACTCCCTGGAACAGCGGGGCATAAACCATGACATTTCCATGATTTATTTTAGCTCAGACACTCGCAGCACCGACTGTGGGTGTAGAATGGAAATGTGCTTTGTTTTCTCCCAAAAGTAGCCTCTCATACGGTACATTTGCATTACCTTGACATAGAGAGATAAACTCAGTATAACCCTGTTTGTCCTTGTCATGCATCAATTCAGCTCACTATTAATGCTAGTATTCATATGGGTCACACGCATACCACCAACTGATCCTGTCAATACACATCAGGCCACGAATCAGATTAATAGGGTCTACACTTCACTTTCAGACCATAATGAAAAACCATCCACTCAAATGGAGGCAGTGGTGATGACGACAGGCTGCAATGGGCAGGCTCAGGTCACAGGCTAGACCGCACATCAACTGTATGTGCTCTTTAACATGTAGTTAACGGGCACACAAAGCTTACTGGAGACCTTTTTAAAAGGTAATAATAGCTCTGAGTAATGTGTAGTAACATGAAGTGAAGCAAAACAAAAACAGGTCCTTAAAGCTTCTCAGTTACTGAGGCTCGAATGATTAAGACTAGAAAAATAACGGTGATCAGTATAGTCAAATGACCTATTATTGGACTTTTCTTGCTATTCATTACAGTATCTCTAAGGCGCCAGCAGAGGGCTTCACATACCTTATCTTTGAAGGAATAACACTGAAAATCCTAAACTATTCATAGCATTCAGCTGCAGAAAACAAAGCGAAGCAGCAAATCATGCTAAAAAAAAAACTGAGCAACTCAGTCAAGCGTAGTCCCGTTTTAAAGGTTCACAATACGAGTGTTCAGAAAGGAAAGGAAGTGATTTAATACAAGAAAAAACAGGTTGCTGCATTTGTGAAGGACAGCAAATTAATCAAAAAGATGGATGGGAGGGTGAAGAAGAAAAAAGAAGAGAAATAACCGACTTCCAGAAGGGGAAACAAGCCAGGAATCAACCCTTTAGCCCACAATTCCAGAAAACAAGTGCCAAGCAAGGCTTTACTGTCTCCTCCAGAGATCAGCACCTTCCCCCTTTCTGCAGTTGGAGATAACTAAAACTAGTGTGGCTAATCATAACAAATGAAGAGCAAATACAGTGGTACAAGCATTGGATTCCTTCATTAATCTCTTGTGTTTATAGCCAGGGTTCTCGATGTGCAGGCCGAATTGTGCCAATAGAGCACAGAGGGAGACCAGGGGACCTTTGCCATTTGGTTGTATCTCTTGTGTTCTCACCATCATGCCTTACAGCCAGTGTCGAGAAATCTCACCATTAAAAATGACAGTTACCAACAAAAATGTTCTAAACATAACTACTACAACCACTATTAAAATATGCCTGATGTGTGCATGTGCCAGTTCCTTAAAACCTGGCTTAAAAAATAGGCGGATGCAGGGACTATAATACGAATTCTCCAAAATACTGCAGTTTGCCTCATTATAGAAAAATACTGGATGAAAAACTGCAGCCCACAGGAGCTCACTGAGATCAATGCTCATTAGATCACAGCACAAAACAACTGTGGGTGTCCTACTGACATTCGCAGCACAGCAGCACAGAGAAGACACAAACGCGAGCGACTCGGACGCTCGGACCAAAGGACCTCTCGGTCATGATGAGCAGAAACAACATGCCCGCTCCATCGCGCTTGCAGATTTAAAGCCACGCAGTCATTTAAGGAGAAAGATAAATGAAGTCCACACAGTGATCAGGCGAGACGCAGGAACCACAGCAAACTCTGCTGAAGCAGAGGCTTGTGAACCATAGTCTGTGTTGCCACCTACAGAGCACCTCCACAAAGCACACAATCTGTCCTCCTAAATCACAGCTGTATGTTTAACTGGCTGTTTAAGTGACAGCAGAGTGTTACACATAGTTTGGACTCGTGCTGGTAAAGTTTGGATAATGTGATCACAGTGTGCACAGCTTTTTTTTGTGTGAAAAACGACAAAAAAGTAAGTTTGCCTAGTGTACAATGCAAACTTTCACAGGAAGCGGTTGATACGTATGTGTTAACAAAATAAAAGCTGTTTTATTATCACGACAGAACAGGAATAATTTATTTACAGCCTCACATTGACCTTGGATCACATGCACACACAGACACACACAGTAATACCTTTATCAGGACACTACACTGAGTTACATTTTCTGAGTTACTGACAGCTACTACTGCTTAACACTAATCCTACCCCCTAAACCTGGGTTTAAGTGTGCCAGGTTTGCTATTCCTTATTTCTGCCATATATACACTGGTGCCCAGACTCTGGAACTCTCTCCCTTTGAGCTTGAGATCTGTGGACTCGGTGGTCTCTTTTAAAAATTGTTGACTTTTTTGTCGACTTATGTTGACTCTCCATATTACTGTGAAGCACTTTGGTGTCCCTTTGGATTTTTAAATGTGCTATATAAATAAAATTGTATTGTATTGTATTGTATTGTATTGTAAAAAAACAGCTAAAAACTTATCTTTTTAAACTTGCTTTTGGTTCATTTTTGTTTTTATGTTTTAGCTTCTGTGAAGCACTTTGTGATTTTTATCTTGAAAGGTTCTATACAAATAAATTTTACTTACTTTCAACGGTGGATGTTCACATGACACAAGCACGCAGTTTCAAAAAGGAAGGTCAGAGTATGTGCAAGTGTTTCCTGAGCCAAAATCTCAGGTTTCAGAGCACCCCAAAAGCCTAAAAGCAGACATTGAGTCCCCATCCACACGTTCCACCTTCTGTTTGTGATGGGGAGCTAATCAGAGGAAAGCTGGTTCAAAGCAGGGATGTTATACTCATTTTACATCATAGGACACATGATGTTGGAGTCCTTCTGTTCCCCATTCCTTATATTTGACATTCCTGGCTTAAAGGGAGGTTGCCCTAAATGCTCCCTGTATCTCTCATGAAATGGACTGAGGGGCCTCACTATAGTGAAATAAGTATGAATTATTTTAAACCGGAATCAAGAAAAGACAGACTAGTAGAGCCCAAGAATATGAATGTTGAGCTGTCGAGCAACAACAGGACCCCTTTATTGATTTATACTATGGGGAGGTTTGCAGGGAATAGGTAGTGCTGGCATCCCTCTACATATCAGTTATTTTTCATCCTCTGATTGTCTCACAAGACATTCCCTGAAAAAGGCGCTTGCTGTGCTGGAATTAGAGCCTGGGACTAACTACGAGGAACACATGAGTGTATAATTTGGGAGTAGGTCTGGAAGTTGAGGCATCCCAGAGCTCGTATTTCGCTTCACAACGAAATACCCCATATATATTCATGCAGTGTAACCTCTGGACGCCTTGCATTTATCAAAGCACACAGGATCAAAAACCAACAACGAGCCACATTTTTTGTGTCCCTAGCAGGGAGGCAGATTGTCACACACCATGAGTAACACCACACTAGCACGCACACTCCGTCACCCACTCTACTTTCTAAGCCAACAGCAATTAGACTCAGCTGATTTTTCCTCCTGTTCCTGGTGAACCTGTGCCAAACGCTGCTGCTTCTGCTGCCTCACCCACTACTGTGAAGCGGCAGCCTCGCAGCTGATTGGAGGGAGGCTGTGACGACAAACCCGGGCTTGCCAGTAACGTTTTACCTGATAGGCACTCACACTGGTCTAGTCAACCCAGCGCCCTCATCTCCGAGCCGCGTCTGGATCGCTGTATCGAATGCTCACAGCTGATTGGTTCCCGTGCGGAGAGGTGTGTGCGAGCGTGCACGCTGCGCAGGTTTCACCTTTTTTTCAGGTGATGTTTAAAAACTGCAATCGCAGCAAGTGTTGTTAATTAAGTGCACCGTAACGCCACACTACTGCACGTGTAGTCTGGTTCCCGTGACAAGACCTTTTTTTCCGCCTGTGCAGAGTACCTCCACGTGAAACATCACCGAGCGAACTGGAGTCGGCTATTTTTTTTAAAATTCTTATTATTTTAAATCAAAGGCTGACCTCAGTGTGCTTCTCTTAAAGGTTCATATTCTGTCGGCCAACAGGTGACCTACCGGTCAATAAAAGCGCGTGCTGCCGTGAATCCCGGGCTGTGATACACCTACTGTGGCCTCTAAATTCAGCTGCATCCCATAAATTGTCCAGATTCCCTGTGAATCAGCCCCACATCCCCTTAATGTCCCTAAAAAAAGGAAACCCACCACCACAACCAGTGCAGAAGTCTGCGCTTTTATGTGCAGGGAAAGACCAACGCATGCTTCTCCTTACCTCATCGTCCTTCTGAATGAAATCAGTGAGTCCTTCGTCCTCAAGTTCGGCTCTAATAGAAACGATCCAGGTCCAGCAATAGCAGCAGATCTGTATGGTTTTGATAGGAAGAAGAAGAAAACAACTGCGAAGCCTGCAGCGGGCTGGACGTGCAGATGCTGAGGGTGGAAAAGGCGAGCGGGTGTGGAAAAATGCTACACGGATGCCCACAGTTTTCGGGTCTGTCTTTAAAAAAAAAAAAATTAATAGAAAATAATAATAATTTAAAAAAGATCCTCCTCCGTTGTGTTTCAGGCGGCGGCTGGTTCGGTCGGGGCCACTTCAGAGGGCAGCACGCCGCTTTCCTAAAGACGAGAAGCCGGGCGGAGTGGCTGACAGCGGCTTTTGAGGTGCCATCTTTTCCTGCCTCCAACCACTGGGAGGCTGGATGGATGGAGAGGCAAAGAGGAGGGGGTACAGGGAGAGAGTGAGAGAGAGCAGGCTGCTGGAATATTCAAGTGTGGCTGGTTTTGCTGCACGGCAGCGCCCTCATCCCGGCGAGGTTGCAACTGTGCAGCTGATGAGGGCAGGTAGGTAAACTAAACTCCCTGTGTTTTTCTGAGCACATAAAGTTGGACCACATGAATTATGCGCAATCCTTTTAGAGAAAAATATATTATCAGAGTCGTTTTATTACGCAGTAGACCTGGAAATAGTTTTTACAGTGATTGGAGAGAAACCCACGATTACCACAAATACTTTAAGCCTTTAAGACCCTGGAGAAATAGGCTAGTATTATATTACTGTATGATGTCGATGACTGTGTGTGTGTGTGTGTGTGTGTGTGTGTGTGTGTGTGTGTGTGTGTGTGTGTGTGTGTGTGTGTGTGTGTGCGCATCTTATTTCAAATTTGTATTTTCTTTCATTGGCTGATGGGACCAACTCATATCATCACTGCATGTAGAAAAATGGCACTGTAACATCTGTAACATCTGTCTCCTCACGTGGAGGACAGACAGACTCGATCAAAGCTCCAGAACTGTGGCTCTGCTTTTCAGGAAAATGGGATCGTTGGGTTGTATGGTGCGATTTATGTTCACACTGGTATGCTGTTGATTGTACATGAAAGTCAGGTCTGATCTGGGGTTTTTTGTTTTTTCATAAATCTAATGGGTCTGATGAAAGCTAGTATGAGACAAAACCACTGCCAATTTCTATAATGAATAAAATTCACGTTTTATCATATATGTAAAATCTAGGTGTCCAGAAATAACAGTTAAATGTACTTTATCAAACTGTAACTAAAACTATCACCACTTGGGGGCGCTGTTTCACTGAAGGTGTGCTAAAACCAGTGACTGTGCGGGTTTTTTCTGGGGGGGTTGTTTGTTTGTTTGTTTTTTTGTTTTTTTACTTTATTTTAAGTCCTACCAACTTCCTGCAGAGGCTTTGGATACTTGCCGTTTTTGTTATTTAGTTTTTTAAATGACTGAATAAAGGTCACATTGACTCCTTACACCATCTTGTGGTACAAATTGGTATTACATGAAAAATACAGACGTTTTAGCTTCAACTGAATCTTGGATCTCTTCAACACAACGCGTGCAATATTTTGGACAACTGCTTGACATAAAGTCACTGCAGCCTTTTTCTTCACATTCTCTTGGTAACCTTAATTAATATTGGAAGGCTCTATAGGAGGGAGCAAATAGCTTTGATTGGTCCGACCGTCCACAACAGTCCCAGTTTCTTATGTGGCCCTCTGAGAAATTTTTCACCTCTGCTCTAAACCATTTTTAAGCACGTGAATTTTTGTGCCCCGAAATGAATTAAAAATAAAAACTACATCCTAGAAAAATTAAACAATCTGAAACTTTTTGGGGGAACTTAAAAGTTAATATAAAAGAGGAAAAAGCTGAAAAAATATTTTATTATAAAACTTTTCAGCACAGAAAAAACGAGGAGCCTTTGGGGTCATGTGTGTATGTTATGACTGGAACGCCCTGGAACAGCCATTCTATATTTTAAAATCTTGTCAATAACAAATACCCCCACACTGAATTTAAAAAAAGGTGTGTGTGTGTGTGTGGGGGGGGGGGGGGTTGCTGTAAGCAGCATAAATTGAACTAAAACATTTTAAAGAATCAAAATAAAACTTGACAAATGTTTCCATCATAAAATCCCAATCAAGCCTTTAGTAGTTCTCCTTTTCAACAGCAGAGGTCCTATTAACTCCCAAAGAGCACGTGGAGGATGCACTTTGAGGTCACAAATTTCCTGCACAGCTTTTTCTGTGTTAAATCTTTTTTGGGTGCAGATTTTTCTGTTGAAACACTGAAACTATGTGTGTCAGATGCTGCACACATTCTAAATGTGTTGTAACTTATACGATGTTAGAATATGTGATATTTTAAACATTTGAGGCAGTGTCCCAGGCCCCAGAACATGAAGGAGGTCCAGCTAGCATGCTGGGAAATATATTACTTATACATCCTTTCCTTGCTCTCTGTCATTTGTGGATAATGTGTGCAAACCTGTTGATGTCAGCTAATGCAAGAGCTAGGCTTTTTTTGGCAAGTGTTTTATGATCAAAAGAGAAAAGACTTCCATGTCTTTGGATTCAGGCAGTGACTTTGAAAAGCGCAAGCCCCAAATGAAGTTCTGATGGGTGAGTACCAAGGTTATTATAGTCAGCTAAAATATTAATATAAGATATTAAAAATACTTTTGTTGACTAAAATTAAAAATATATATATTGTTAAAAGATACTCGCAGCCCCTCATTATCCTGTAGATAGATCACTTTTTATATCCCAGGTGATTATTAAAGAAGTTGACCTCTGACCTTAAGCTCAAGGTCACCAGCATTCGACCTCCTCAGTTTTTGTCTTTGCTTGTTTTCGTCTTGTTTTTTGTTGTTGTTGTTGTTTTTAATTAACTTGCTCGACGAGGTTTCGATGCATGAGACTTTTCTTCTCTACATCACTGTGAGTTAGCTGATTTCAAAAAGTTCAGTGTTTTAACACCTATAACACCTGTACTGATTTTCCTAAATTGTGCCTCTAACATATGCCCTCCATTCAATATAAATATATATAAAAAAAGACTAAAACTGACACAGAAATGAGTAAAAACTAAACTAAAACTAAACATTTTCAAACCAAAAAACTAACCTACAAAAAGCAACTGACTTTTGAAACTCTGGAATTAATTGAAACTAAACTGAATTACAAAAAATAAATGGTGAGTAGCCACAGGATAGCACCTGCCACAGCTGCAATCTAATGCTTCCAGTACAGACATGTACATTTTGCTTTTGATTTAACCATCACTCTAGTTATCATTTGGAAGTGAGTGCCATCGAGGGAGGGTATCCTATCACAGTCATTTATAAATCTTCAGTTCATCCATAAACATAGTCTGACAAAATGCAAAATATTTATGGCCAAAAATCACCTTTTGCTTCCATTTCAAGTCTAACACATTTGATTTCTAAATACTAAAAGAAAAATGTGCTCACTCTCTGTATCGAAGGCCACAAATGCCAAATGAATTAATTAAATACATCATTAAATAATTAATTAAATGTGTCATTAATACATTAAAACTGGAAGTAACTGATTGAATATATAAGTTACTTCAAATTAAAATTCAGTTTATTTATTTAAATACACAAGAAATGTATTGACTTATTTATTTCCAATTTTAACTGATTAATGACACTTTTTTTTTTTTTTTTTTTAATGGTACATGTATTTAAAGTTCATGACCTCTGATCTTGCTAACACCACGGGGGGGTGGGGGGGGGGGCAGCATTTCAGCAGAAAGCTTTAGTTTGACTGATCTTGAGGTTAGACTGAAACATTTTGGTTTGTCACTTACTCTAAAAGTTCAATGTGATAAAGTCATGGGAACATTGCAGACGAATCACAGGACACCTGAACAATTGTGACGCACCTGCTCATAGACACATTCACTACACACCTAGACTTTTCAAGGCTTTGCCAAAGGAAAGTGCGTGTGAGTTAAAGAGCCTGTAACCTTCCGGCTCTCTATTACAAAGTCTATTTGCTGTCCAGTTACACAGCTTTGGGCCAGTGTGAGTAATAGCTGAAGTTAACAGGCCAGCTAATGTTTGGCTGTGTGTGCTTACTCCATGAGGCTCCTCATCCTCAGCTTTCTTCTGAGAAAGGAAAATTCCAAGATCTTTCACAGTTCATATGCTTGGAACAATCAAATCTGCGAAAGCTAATACTGGAGCGTTCAGAGTTCCAGTATTGCAGGCTGTGGAAACTGTAGAACCAGAAACTGTTGCTCTTGTAATTCTCTTAAATCTCCACTTGAATGCTAAAAAAAAGGTCACAGTACGTGATTTTCAACAATTTACTGCTCATCAAAGTGTTCAGCAGCCATTAGTTCTTTTTAGCTACCTCATAAAAGCCTGTTGCTGTCATCATATTAAAGTGGCCCCATGTTTGTTGCTATGAGCAGCTGATAGCTGGAGCACAGCTGTAAACCACCTCTTTCTTTTATTATGGTACCAGCCACCACCACATGCACACACTCACACACATTAAACTGAACCACAACAAGTGTTTTCACAGTGTTTGTTTTTATTGTTTCTCCTGATTTAAAATGAGACTTTCTGGGTACACACTGTAAATAATCTAAGGTGGGATCTAAGGTGGGACATCAGCTACGAAACCGAAAACATCACATCAAACAGACTCGCTGGCACACATTGAGTTACAACAACAACAAAAAAAAAAAAAACCCCAGCCTCTCTCTTACATCGCACACTCGGTGCCCACGCACTCGGCAACTTCTCACGCAGCGTGATGGAGACAAACATTAGCGGTGAACACAGGCCTTCGGTGAAGTGCTGTGCAGGTACCAGCGTGTGACAAATTGAGCTATTGCTATGCTGTGCGGTGTGGCTACGAATGCATCAAAGCTTTCACTCTATCCTCAGAAATAAGTCCCAATTGCTGAATTGCAACAAAACCTGTATTTGTAGGTTTCAAGTGGTTCGTTGAGGCTTTCACATATTTGTTTTGGGGTTTTAGTACGCTCAGTAGCAGGGATGGAAAAAATAAATTGTCCACACTTTTCCCTATTTGTGCATTAAAAGTGAAGCAGAAGAGTGCAGCTCTTGTCCTCTGTGGTCCACCTGCGTGTCAGTAACAAATCTGAAAGTACTGGCTGGGTGATTTGATGGGGCTCTTGTAGCTCGACGTGTCATGCGGTGCGCTCTGGCCGCTTGAGGTCTTCTGGAAGTTTAAGGTGAAGGATGGGGTTGCTTTCCTCGCCTCTGGCTTGCCGCCCCTCTTCGCCTGAGGGCGATTAGGAGTGGGCGCGGGCCCGCTGTGGGCGGGCACCGCAGAAGCGGACTTGGCAGCTTCAGAAGACCCAGTCTTTCTTGTGAGGGGGCTCAGATAGATCTGCATAGTCACTAAGTGAAGCGGTGAAGTGAGGTGAGGACGGAGAGAGAAGGAGGTAAGAGTGGAGGAGTGACAGGAAAGGAGAGCGATGAAGAGAGCGTGAAGGGCGGATTGTGGGTGTGGATGGGATGAAAGAAAGACAAAAAATAAGGGTGGAAGGGGCGAGGGAAGGCACACAAGTCATGGTGAGATGTGGAAATATGAAAAGATGACGATAAAACAGGAGCTCAAGCACGATTCGCTTCATTATAAATGTAAACAGTGGCCGTTTTGCGTTACTGGAGGTGTCAGACAGGGAAGAAGCCTACCTTTGCAGTGTGTCACACGCCTGGTTCCTGCAGCAAAGCAACACACATGCAATTCAGAGTTAAACAACGCCGGGTTTCTTTAACAGTCTTGTTCTGAATGCTGCCGGCGGGAACCAGTCAACTTACCTACATTCACTGCATCCTCTCTGGGTTTGCCGCTGTTATGTTGACGGAGAGAGAAAATGATACAGAGATGCCAGAGGACACGAGTGGGAGAGAGAAACAAAGAGATGCAGGGACAGAAAGAGAGAGTTAGCAGATCCGAAGGGAGATTTCATCCGACTATAAAAGGCTGAAATCTTGACACATCAGTTTCCGGTTGAGTAGGCCTAATTAAAGGTTTCCTGTGCTCGTGCCCCGCGTTTGCTCTTGAAACAGGATGTCTGGGGCGGAAATAAGTTTGATTTAAATTTAGAAACAAAATCGGCCGTAAGTCACCTCGAAATCAGCAGAGATCCACACATGATCTGGTTTGTGAGAAGTGTGTACGTGGGCAAAGAAATCTGAAACACTGTTACACAACTGTGCTGTAAATTTGACAGACGCCTAAGTTTGTTGTTTGTGTGTAAATTTAGAAATTCAATAACAGCTTCTCACCTGTCCTGAACTTTCTTGCTGCTCGAGGCTGCAGAGGCGGGTCGTGTTCTAGCGGTCTTACACGGGCTGTCTTTCACGCTACCAGGTGGGCTCTTCACACCGCTGGAAAGACGAAAAGAGCGAGTGGGGTCAGAAAAAAAGAAGAAGAAATGGACAGCACAGAAGAGAAAGAGGAAAGAGCCAGAATGTAAGGAGAGATTAATTAGAAAGGTGAAATAAGAGTGGAAAGAAATGAACCCGCTTTAATAAAGATGAGCGCGATGATGAGGGTGATTCTCCGTCTTGCTTTTTCCTCATACTGAGCGGCCGGTTTTAAGTGAATGGAGATTTACCACTCTCAGTGCAATTATATCAGAGTAGCCCAGATGTAGCACCAGCACATTAAGGTGCCACAGACATAACTTATCATGCTCTCTAACTAATGCTATCTAATAGCAGTATCATTTGAAATGTAATTGAGAGGAAGAGATGTGCAGAAAATGGAGCGGCGCTTTATTGCTTTGAAAAAGAAGAGGTTGGTGTTGGGGATCGTTACGGAGCATCCGTGTGCAGTTTCTTAGATACCGGAGGCTGTCTTTCTGATTGCCTTTGCATGTTAAATAATGAGAAGCGAAGCTCGCTAATGAAGACTGAAGCTGCTTGATTAGCACACGCTCGTATACGTTAGACTTCTCTTCTGGGTGAGGTGGGGTGAGAAGGTCTGCTGTGTGAGATCATTCCACAGTGAGCAGTAAAGAAATTTAATGCCTCGTTTAACGGCAGACATTTAAGTCGGCTTGGAAAATACACAACGTGATCTCCTGCACATATTCAAAAAGTGAAAATAATCTCCAGCTCCCTCCCAGAGGACAGGGTACCTTCGGGGTGGTGTTGGGCTGTAGTTCCTGGTTGTGGTGCTGGAGGGCAGCGTGGTGCTCTTCTTCAGAGAAGCTGTGCTGGGGGTCACCATGGGGGCTCTGGAGGGCAGAGCCAGAGACACTGGCCTGGCTGTGGGAGCAAACACACACACGCATATTCTGTGAACTGTGTTTGTTGTGAATGCTCTTTTTGTTGCCTGCACAAAGTCCCTTTTGAGAAAAAGCCATGACTGGATTTTTATTAGCATTTCTGTCGTTAAACACTGAGCACATAACTGGGTTTGCACGACTCTGGGATTAAGCAAACCAAAAATGATTTGATTCAGCTTCTCAAACACGATACTTTACTCTGCTTTGTGAGATTTATCTCTAAAATTTGAGCACACATGCTTGGATTTGATAAACTGTGATATTCAATTTACTCTGTGACTACATATAGACCTAATCAACAAAACAAAACCCGTCTCTTTAAAACATCTTTTATTTTCTCCATTATGCACATTTTTAATAATATAGTCCCATTCTAGCAAATGCACCTGAGGAAGAATGACTGAATCAAGCACATCATGTACAATCTATAAAAAAGTCGATGTCTTCTCGTGTACAGCAGGCTGAGGGATTAAAGCACTTTATGTATCGACACACCTGAAATCCTTCCACTGGCTTGTAGATATGACAGTAGATCTTTGCTCACCTTTGGCCCCCGGTGCTCTCCTGCCAGCAGCAGCAGAAGCAGCTGCTTGGTGCTCCTCAGAAATGTTGAGTCTCTTCAGGACGTCAGCCAGAGCCATCTTCAGAAGCTGGATTTCATCTTCTTGCATCTGCATTCTCTGCTCGAGATATGTCAGCCGATCGGCCACATCCAGGCCGCTGGCCGAGCTGCGGTCGTCTGCGGATATGAGGACAGATAGCATGACATGTTTTGCATTATCATTAGAAAAAAATGCTTCCTTTAAACAACTGCCTGCCTGAAATAGATGCAAGCAGCTGACTTGACATCAAGATCTATAGAAGGTGTAATCAGAGAGAGGGGCAAGCTCTTTAGCGTTCCCTTTTTCATGGCTGCACTGTAGAAATCTAATGAGGTCATCACACAGCTGGACATAGATCATCCCCGCAGACACCATGCAGCAGCGTGTAAACAATGGCGTCAAAGCACACATCCAAAACACCTCTGCCACCATCATTTCTCTTCAAGTGATTTCTGCTTCATCTTTAACTGCAGGCAATCTGTAATCCAACACGGTCACAATGGGTCAAAGGTGGCTACCATGGGAGATGCTGGAAGCTGAGGAGCAGTCAGGGTGCTTCTGCAGGCCAGCAGGGCCTTCCTCCACCCCTCCAGACTTCTTCCTCCTCTTCCTCTCCTCTCGCGAGCATACTTTTTCAGTGCTTGTTCCTCCTCTTGCTCCTATCAGACGGGCCTGCTCTCCCTCCATCTAATTTTGATCCGCTGGCGTTGACGTCCACTAAGATTTCATCTCTTTTGCTCCACTTATGTCGCACACAGACACACACACACAAGATCAGCCTTTCTGGTATTTTAGCCGCCTTTTGTTTTTTTTAGAGCATCCAAAAGGTATTACAGCATCTGCAGCAGGAGATGAGGGTCTTGGTGTTTAGATCCTCTCACGTTTCCTTGGTGGTCGCCGGGTACAATCTGTGATGTGCAGTTGTGTATGACAGAGCTTAAAGCCCTTTACTCAGGATGAGAGTGTATGAAGGTGGGGGCGGGGCTGATAATGCTTAAAAACTCTGCAGTCGTCCAATCCAGCCTAAATTGTGTGTACGTGTAAGTGTACTTGCATGTGTGTCTCTGTGTGTATATGTGTGTGTGCGTGTGTGCAGACTACAATGTTAATCCCACAGCCTGAGCCTCTTTGACCCCGCCCCCACACGTAAGCCCCCTGTCACTAACAGCGCTGGAGACACAGAGAGGAAGCAGCAGAGATAAACCTGAGACACTGCTTGTTCTTGTGCCGTGAAGCTGTAAACATCTTGCACATCCACAGAGTTACAGTTTACAGTGGATGTCACTCTGAGTAACGGGGAGGATGAGGCAGAGACAAATAAAAACTAATGCATCTTTGTGGTTGCACAGGATTTAAGAAGAAAAAAACCCAGTGAAACAGGAGTCGGCTGAGCGGCATCATTTCCCAGTCGTGCTCAGCCAGAATATACAAGAAGGATCAGGGATCAGTTGCATAATCTGCTTCCTTAAGTCAACAAAAACTCTGATTCCCAACCAGGGGTGCTTTTACCCGAGGGGGTACTTATCCAGTTTGCCAGGGGCTGTGAGGATAAATCGTGAAGAAGCTCAACTAATTTGATTAAGTAAGCATTTTGGTTTGATTAAAAAGTACATCAGCATAATGAGTTAGCTGTCCAAACCATAATACCACTGTTGCATGAAAACGTGTTAGCCTCAGTAGATTTATTTTGTAACAATTGTTGCACCTTGTACTTTATTGTGATAAAAGAGTGGAGACAAGAAAGCTGAGCGATAGCTCAGCTAAGGGGAAAAGACACACAGTAAAGCACAGCCGCGGCTTTAAACTTACAGCATATGGGTTGCTTGCTAGATCCGTTTAGCTGAACAGGCTCTCGGGTTTAATTAATTAAACTGAATATACTAATAATGGTAATAGGTAAGAGTAATAGATACAGATATAAATATAAATAGTAATAGAAAAGTAACAAAAAATGGTTAAGTGACTAAAAGTGCAAAAAATGCATAAATATCTGGAATTTTAACCGAACTACAGTATAAAATAGCTAAAGGTGAGTCAAGAAAAGCTTAAAAAGGCTAAAAGTATAAAATAGCTAAAGAGTAGCTAAGAATAGCTAAAAAAAAAAAAGGGGGGGGGGGTTAAAAGTATAAAATTACTAAAGAATATCTTAAAAGTGGGCAAGAGTATAACAAACAGTAGTTAAGAATACCTCAAACAGACAAAAGGCAGAAAAACTAAAGTAATGCTACAACGTTTTAAAAAGTTAGCGTTAAGAACTGGTGGATAAAAAGGTAACAAGTAACACATAAACAAATAGCTTAGGGCTAATGTAAAAGCTGCCATTTGTATATAAAATATGGATAATAACCACTGTGATCTCTCCTACTTTTTTCTTGATGACTCAAGTTAGAATTTTTGACCATAATCTTAATCTTTTAAAACCACGTGTGAAGAACCAAAAGGGAATGTGAACAGTAACCCAAGAACACTGATATCATTGTGACTTGTCAGTCACGAGCAGCGGAGTTCAAGACAAGCAAGGCAACATTGCTCAGCTTATGAAATATAAAAATAAACTTAAATTAAAGTATAATGATCTCTCTCCTTTAGTCTCAGACTGAGTTGTCATGAGGCTTCATATAGAAACACAGCTAGGATTAGCAAGTAAATGAGCTTCAGTGATTTAGCATCGTACCAGATGAGTTCCCTCTTGCCAACCACCCACGGTCAACATGTGTGATGTAGAAAAGATTGAGTTTGAAAAAGCTGTTAATAACTCATTCAGTGCACTCAAGAAAAGTGCTGACAATGATGGAGAGAGGACAGCAGCTGTGACCATGTCCAATCGAATAAAACAGCCAAGTTAAGCAGGTGCACCTCACAGCACTTTCAGATTAGCATTTATGAGAATATCTCAGTCTACCATGTTTAATCAGCTGTTTTGCCAACACTTCACACTGATTTTTCATTTGAATCCCTCCCTGTTGACAGTTAACAATTAACCAGCACACTGCTCAAGCCTTTTAATTCAGCTGATTTTTCTTCATTATTTTATTTTTAAATTCTTTCTGAAAACTGTTTTTCTGAGCTCATGAACAATTGATTTTCTTTCATAGATATGTGGCACTCACAGGACAGCAATTTATAGAATATATGATGCTGAGCATAAAGTTTTAAAATGAGCCCAGTCTTAAATACAGCAGTAATATTACACTATTTCATACTGATGGGGGATTTTACTTTGAATATTTTACAATTTTCCAGATTCAGTAAGAGGACTAAATGTAACAATCCCTGATAATGCATTTAAATGAATACACTCATACCAAACGATGAATCAGATGGAAATAATAATAATAACAATAATAATAATAATAATCTCAACTGCATTGACCACTATTATATAATATGCAGTTTAAACTCCAATCACGTGGACAGGTTTGGAACTTACACTGTTGTTTGAATGCTTTCAATGTTTTCAGAATGTAGCGTCTGTGAAGTGCATAAAGTGCACGTTCAAACTATTTTTAACTCTCACTTGTTGCCGTAGTTCCTTTGAGAATCGAGTCTAAGCGCTGACCTGTCCAGGATGACGATTTTCAGTGTAATTATTCAGGCAGTAATCCGCCTCTCATGGAGAGTTGTGATTTTTGTGTAGGCATGTGATCTTCTGTTTCTCCTCCTGTCCTGACCATGACATCATCCTCGTGCTACCTCCACGCAACCCATATGGGACTGAGATTAGAATAGCACATAATCCCAGTGCTGTAAAATGGAATTAGCAGCCCAGAGCTCAGTCTCTGCACTAACTCGGCCCTACAAAGAACAGGCAGGCACCCTCAGCGCTGCTCAGGCAAATGTAAACACACATGCAGCCCCGTGCATTAAGTATATCTGCTGTTTCTCAAACACAGTCACACGCACGCACTGCCAAGTTATCGCAGTGAAGGCTTCCAAACTTCACAAACTTATATACATTTAAGCAAAATGCAAATACGTTGAGCTATAACTGCAGCACGGAGAGCCAATGGAGCGTTTTAATCTCGGTTTGCAGCTGGCGCCTCTTGAATGGAGGAACGGCAACCGTCTGCTCGTATCAGCAGTCAGCAGCCTGACACACACACAGGCCACGTGTGCGCACGCAGTCCTTCACATGTTAGTCCACTGATGCTAATATCCCAGCAGGGACAGGGCATTTCCCCAAATCTTCTCAGATAAGACACATCCCACAACACCCACAGCTTGACTATGACTATGTCACATGTGAGAAGTAAGAGAGATGTTTAGGATTAGTGTTTGGCTTTTTCTTGTTTGACAACCAATAGGGTCCAGCAACAGCAATCTAGCAGCCTGGGAAGATCTTTTTTTTATTGGTTTTGTTGTTGTTTTTTAGCCAGTGTATTTATGAGAATGTGAAAGAAACAGAACAAAAACAAAATGTGTCATTAAAAGCAATCGTAACAACAATAATTTATGCCTGAAAAGAGAGCGATCAGGTTCTTAAAAGGTTCTGTCAGACACACCTGTTGAGTCACATTCTTCTTCAAACAAAGTTTCCAGCTCAGATTTGTTTTCATTTTGTTTTCTGGACACAAATAACAAACTGATTTGAATAAATCTGTCATATTGGAAATCATGCATGCACGAGTTCTCTTTCTCTTCATTGTAAGATTTATTCATACGCCACACAGACCCTTTACCTTAGAACCACCTGCAAAATTCTGTGCAATGCAAAACAACAGTTGTGCATCAGCTCTGCTTTTTTGGTCAGTTTTTTTTTTACGTCAAAAAGCTAACTGTTCTTTTATCTTTAATGTTGGTTTAGCTTTGAGGTTTTAAGGAGTAAAATGTTAAAATGCCAAACTTGTCTCAGAGGAGATTTCACAGCTGTAACTAATAAAGTGGCCTGTGTAGTGAGAACTGTGTGTATTGCATTACGTGTTGCATCCAACACACACTCTGCCACTGTATATGAGGAATGCACAGCAATAATAGTGAAAATAGCTGTGTAATTGTTCTTTCACATACCAGCTCATTTACTTTGGGCTTAGCGTCCTCCTCCATGCATCTGTGTGCAAGCAGATGTCAGACCAAAACTACATGGAAGTGATGTACGTGAGAGAACGAGCTGCTGTGGCCGTATACCTGTCATGAAGTCAGTGTCTGGTGCCAGCAGGGAGTCGCTGTGGTAGCTCTCCTTCAATGAGGGCCTCCTCAGGAGGCCGTGGGCTGTCTCCTCCATGCCTAGACCGTGATCCAGCAGCTCCTCCATGTGACTGTCTCCCTCCGCTGTGCCTTCTGCCATAGCCCAGACAAAGTGTGCAAGCAGGATCCCACCTTACTCTTACTTACTCTCCAAAGCTTTGCTGCTGAGCTAATTCACCTTTCCTAACAAACCAGTGGACACCACCTAATGCTTTCCCTCCCTCCCTCTCGCCTGCTGTCCTGTAAGAAATAAGTGGAGCGTGCTGGCAGAGGGTGATGTCACTCATAGGACAGATTAAGGAGCCGGTAAGCCATCTGAAGCTCAAGAGAGGACAAGGCTGTGACAGTAGGAGTCTCTCTCTCTCTCTCTCTGTAGACAGGAGCCAAGGAGGCCTCAGTTAGGGAGAACACTTTGATGCTAAATAAACCTTCTTGGAAGATAAATAGCTCAACTCCTGTCTGCAAACATCCACCTACTGCTCTAAGGAGGAGGAGAAGATGAGTAACAATTACTGACCTGTATGCAGAGGATAAACACTGCCAACAAAAAAAGAAAGAAAAGAAAACAAACAGCAGGGTGGAACCATGCAATTTGCTGTTGCATGCAAAGTTGCAGAGACGCACACAATTGCACTCCCCAAAACAGCTTACATCAGGATACCATCCGGAGTGGCCGGCTCTGGTGTACTGTAAGGATGATGAGATTCAGAGATTAGGCAGCAGAACTTGATTAATTACAGTCATCAGGAGGACAATAAGCCGGACGTGGTAATTAGACCAACAGAGAAAGAAAGAAGAGCAGATGAAAAGCTAGTTAGGCAATTGTGTCAGGGTCTCCCCCGGTGTAAGCTGGCTTTTTGTCTATTTTGCATTTGCTGGATTGATTCTTTCTCTAGCAGATGCTTCCATTTGCTGATCTGTCAAAGCAGCTTTCTGGCTTCATACATAAAGGACAACCTTGAGTCTGCAGAATGTTTTATTTTTAATATTTGGTTATCTAATGTCTTAAGTTAATTCTTAATGCCATTTTTTGTGCCCTATGCTTACTGCTGTTGAAATAATTGAAATGAAAATCATGAAACAGTTTGACTGTGATCAAGCATAAATGGGGAATGCAGTATGTGAATGTTAATACATGGAAAACTATTTTGCTTCTTGCCCATCAGACTTGCTGCCATGGCGAGGTGCATCTCTGGTGGATCGATGCTGTTGTAGCCGAACTATATACTTACATAGGAAATCAAAAAATATTTGTTTTTCTCTACATATTCTATCACATCACATTATTGTCTTATTTTTACCCATGTATTATGTGATTCACCAGTATTTTAATATTGTACCTGCTTGATTAATCATTAAGCACATAATGTTTTGTACTTCAGTACAGTATTCGAGAGGCTAGTTTTAGTATAAATGTATTAAACAAAGAAATATAGAGGACAACAGGCTGTGACTTCATGTTTCTGTGTATGAATTAACTTGTGCTTCAATTATCAGAACTCTGAGACTGTTATGAAGGATGGGAGCTTTCTAATGATGACAAAACCATTACAGAAAACAAAGGGGAAAAGTAAATAAAACATAAGAGACAAAGAAACTCACATTTGAAGTATTATTCAAAAGTTTAAATAAGGTTTGGTGTTACTTTTGGTTATAATTACTATTATCAATTAAATGGATTTCTATAGTTTATCTGTATATATAACCTATAAATATATTTCGGTATGTGACATACCCATGCATGTTTTTTATCTGAATATTGTAAATTCATTTCAATATTCATTTCAATTGACCAGTGATCACCTGCTACATTATCAGTAGGGTTCTGGTGAAGATTTACATGCCTGACTTCTTTGTAATAATGTTACAATTTCCCATTGGGATCAAAACAATATTTAGTACGGACCAGTGATGCAAAACTGTATATATTCTAATTAACTAATATATACTAACCTCTGTCTCTCTTCCACAGCATGTCTTTATCCTGTCTTCCTTCTCTCACCCCAACCGGTGGCAGCAGATGGCCCCGCCCCTCCCTGAGCCTGGTTCTGTTGGAGGTTTCTTCCTGTTAAAAGGGGGTTTTTCCTTCCCACTGTCACCAAAGTGCTTGCTCATAGGGGGTCATATGATTGTTGGGTTTTTCTCTGTATGTATTATTGTAGGGTCTACCTTACAATATAAAGCGCCTTGAGGCGACTGTTGTTGTCATTTGGTGCTGTATAAATAAAATGAATTGAAATTAATTATATAATAGTATGGAAAAATGCAAAAGGTGGCCTTTAAAAGATGGATACGTTTGATAAATAGTGCATCCTGTAAAAAAAATGTTTCATTACTTAAAATGTTGTAAGCTAATTTTTGATTTGGAAAAGACAGACGGCAACATTTCCTTTTAACCCTTGTGTGGTGTTCGTATTTTTGTTACTCAGCCAGTGTTCATGGGTCTGGTGGACCCGCTAGAGTTTTGGCTTTCCAAATTAACACTATCAAACAATTTTATGTTAAATTACTCAACAGATGTTTACTTCATCCCAATTACAAGACATATGAACAGCAAACATGGTTAATTTTTTCCCTTTACCTTTGTTAGATCACATTTATGAATTAATGTGCTTCTCGTTTTTCTTTTATATAAAATGTTATAAATAAATCAGTTATAATCAAGTGGAGTGAGTGGAAAGACACAACACATTTACACGTGAAAAAATAATTAATTGTTTAATTTTTCTTTTGAAAAAAACTGAACACGGGTCTCACAGACCCGAACACCATACAAGGGTTAAACTTGGAACTGACCTATCTGACTGCGGATGTGTTTTAGAAATAAAAATAATAAGATTAGCCTACAAGAATTTTTTTTGTTTTACATTTTGTTTTGTTATTTTTGCATGAAGAAATAAAAACAATGAATTGACCCTGATCCCTCACATTTTTCTTTGTTTAAGATGAAGGCATCACAATTTCAATACACTGACATCAGTGCCATTTATTCCACCCTAAACTGCTTTCCGCTGCTATCTTATTCACAAGAGGTCACCATTTATTCCACCCACAGTGAGTTTTTAATATACTCTCTCGGCTCCATTACCACGCAGCCACTAGTCTTTAAGCAGGCTGGTGCACTTGAGAGGCCTCTCAGGTCAAAGTGTGCTGCTAGTTATGTTATTATGACACACTAATCGTCCTGTGGTCTGGCTGCTGTTATCCCCGCGTAACAGACACTAAGGCCCTGCAGTGTGGTGTGTGTGTGTGTGTGCTGAACGCTCCTAATGCCCTGAGGCCTGAACAGGGATGAAGGGCAAAGGCAGATAATGACTTTGCTGACAGAGGACATGAAGGGAGGGAAATCGGAGACGTGGAAAACGGGCAGGGGAAGGTTGAAACCTTTCGCCTGTTGTTTTCAAACTAACAGATGACCACGTACTGTCTAATCAGTGCCCTTATTAATACTTAAATGTAGAGGTCAGAGTAGGATTCGACCCTGTCTGACCTGAACACTGGTGTCACACCACTGACCTCCTGTGGACACTGTTCATCACTACGGCTCATTGGTGGAGGAATTTTGATCAACTCGGTATTGATCGCATACAGTGAACTAATCTCTAACGTCCTCTAAGGTTTGCACACAGGCAAAATTAGATAACCTTGAAGAGAAACACATAATCCTGTAATGGTAGGAATCTAACCCAAATAAACTTTCAAGATGACCTCTACACCTGTCAGGTGACCGCAATTAACCTGCAATTAGTTTACAAACTAAAAGCTCTGAAATAAAAACACAAACACAGAATTTTCACAAAGGACTTAAAATTTATAAATATTCTCTGAATCGAACATTAAATCAGTCGGGATGTTATAGAATTCTTCAGAAAAACAAACTAACAAAAAAATTCCAAGAGATTTTTCAGAGAGCAAGACAAAGTGACAATAATCTGATACACACATTGCTTC
This sequence comes from Aulonocara stuartgranti, assembly GCF_965226115.1. Classification (NCBI taxonomy): domain Eukaryota; kingdom Metazoa; phylum Chordata; class Actinopteri; order Cichliformes; family Cichlidae; genus Aulonocara; species Aulonocara stuartgranti. The sequence continues at coordinate 4,887,389 of NC_138951.1, read as the reverse complement.
TCTACTCCAAAAATATCTAGACCTTTCACTATAATTTGTAACCCCCCCACCCAAAATATACGCCAACAATAAGCATCAATACAGACCACACAGAAAGCAGAATCTCAGGGGTTGCTCTGGGTACTTTTCTTTCTGTGGACACGCTTCCTGTGAGGCATCAGCACAGGTTACTCAGTGTGTGACCCCGCCACTGTGGACGCCACGTACAAACTTCCTGCCCTGCCTTGTTGCCATGTTAAAGAAGGATGCGACTGTGCCTGTGGGGTGCTTGGAGGAAATTCACTTGAGTGGATAGCTACACACAATCTGGCTGGAAAACGTGGGGCAGCCTCCTTGCTGAGCTTTCTTGATCTAATTTTCCAGGAAGTCTCTGCATCTCTCCTAGTACTCAAAAAAAATGGGGGCAGGAAAAGAAGGAAAAGCTGCTGAAAGGGTTTAGGATGTGGCCTTGTGACTCCTCTACATGCTTCTCCAACACCTGATTCATGCCCTCTAGGGGCCAAATATGTAACAGCACATCTGGGAGAAGGGCAAGAGTGGTCATCTGATGCAGGAGGGAGAAACTTCATTTAATCTAATAATTTTCACACAGTGCCTAATTCCTGACCCTCAGTGACTTTTGTTTCAGAGGATGAAAACTGGTCCCACTTCAGCATCCGAGGGGGATCTTCTCCTTGAAACCCAGGGGGCATTCTGTCCTGTCTCAGGTGTCCCATCAGTCTCTCCCCTAATAGGACCAATCAATAAAAGCTCAGGTGACCACGTTGCCACATTCTTCCACACGGCATGTGACCTGGAAGAGTTGCCCCCCCCCCATTCTTGAGGTCAGGTTGGACTTTTTTTCTTTCCAGCATGTAAAGACGGGAATTCTGATAAAACACGAGCCCGTGTTTTCATGCGAGCGCTTTCTCCCCTGCCTGCTCGCGTGAGCTTCACTGTGGTCTCCACCCAATTAGAAATGATATAATTTAAAGAAAAAAAATTTCTAAATAATATTTCTATTGTTACAAATGAACAGAAATCTTTTCTATCCTGGAGCACAAAGAAAACAGGATATAGTTCATCAATTAGACACAGTATTTCCAAATAAGTTAAAATTAAATCTTAATATGTTTTACTAGATTTAAATATTTTTTTCTTACTTTAAATATAATCATTACAGATCTTGCAAAAATACTACACTGTGCATTGGCTGTCTGTTTAAAGAGTGCCCGGTGCTTCCTGGATTCAAATATCTACACTTCATTAGAAGTTGGCTGGATGGGAGATTTCCATTGGCCTATTATCTCCAACCTCAGGTCATACATCAGTCCCCATTAATTGTTTTTTTTTCCCCCATTTGGTCAAATTTCAATTAACATTTCATTGTTTTTGAAACTCACCTGAAATAAACAGAAAAATAATGCATATCCTCTCGATTAGTTACGTTCATTTTCCAAAAATAGCAAGTCTAAAAATATACTGCATACACCATCTTAGGAAACTGACATAATAAAATATCCCTAATAAGGAGAAATCGTAAAGTAGGAGAATATATCTATTTATATTACCTCTTTGAAGAATCTGGGGATTAATAGAAATAATAACAACTTAAAAGCAAAAACCTCCCAATAATCAGGATTTGATTTTTGTCTTGGGTCACGATTCGTGCGGCTCAAATAGAGAAAAAAAGTTCAGGATGGCTTTAGTGTGTCAAAACTTTTGCAGGCTTTACCCAACGTTGAAGGACGGGGCGTTTGCTGCGTGGGAAAGCAGCTGGTTACTCTTGATGCCGTTAAAGGTACACGATCACGCACTCCGACACCACTCACAAGTAAAAAAAAAACGCTTGCGAGGTTAAGGCGATAGAAGAGTGTGGTGAGAAACCTGCCACAACTTACAAGTATCAAAATAGCCCACCTGCCCCTCCAAACCTCCACCCAAACGCCCTCCAGCTTGGTGCTACGTCTGCCCGCACAGTGGGTCAGGCCTCCATCCAGATGCCTATTTGAACTCTAATCACATTGACAGTGTGGATACATACATGTATATATATATATACTGTATAATTATATAGGTACGTTAGAGCTGACTGACAAATCGGATGGAATGACTCGAGCGATATCCCATGATTCAACATGTCGAGCATCGGGTTATATGACAAACACGCTGGCTGGCTGACTTGACTCCTCTACTGGTTAAGTAATAGAAATACACAGTTTGCACTGACAAAAGCAGCCACGACATCCTCACGGTTTCCTTCTACAAAGGTACAAAAAAGACACACACACACACACACACACACACAAAGAAATGATATACAGTGAGCCCCACCCCACCCGGCGTCAATATTAAGTAGCTGGAAGTTGAACGCATGTGTAGTAATTAAGGAATGGATTAGTGCAATAGAACAAGGAAGTGAGGACTAGAAGCGCTGACGGAGAGGAGTGAGGGTGGAGACGGGAATTCTGGCTTGCGTGAGACATCCTTTGGTTTATCTTAGCAGAGAGGGGGTATTGAGCTGTATCGGCGATCAGAAAAAACAATCGGGAGCTAATGTCATCCGCCTTTCTTTTGGAGAGAGGGTGCACAAATGCCAAGCGCATCACATCTAAGCTGACAAATTCATGCTTTTCTCTTTGCCGAGCGAACAGCCAACGAAACTTTTTGCTGTAAAAATGTACAAAAGATGTTCTCCACTATTTTCAGACCTTTTACTGTTTGTAAGAGAGCCACGTAGACTGAACCAAACCCTACTTCCAAGGACTGCAGGTGCACCCTGTTCTACCGCTTCAGTGTTTGATGTGGCGAGACGTAGCTGCCTGAAGCTCTCCCTGCAAGTCATAAGGCAAGTCACAGGAGTAAATGTGAAAAAGTATACACGACACCACCAAAAACCCATAAGGGAGCCTCTTCTTCAAGTAGCTGAGATTACAGTTTGCTTCGACATCTTTCACCACGTGTGTTTATTTTTTTACTGGTTCGAATCTATCGCGAGACATTTTAGTGTCACTGGTCCGTACTAAACAAAGTTAAAAGAGCCCTGCTCTAGTTTGCTCGAGTCTAGTAGGGAAAGGACTGTCTCACGAACCCCGTTCAGGTGCAATCATTTTAGTTTTGCGCAGCTCATCACTTGAGATGAAAAGGTTTCGGTCAGTGTCAGGAGAAGAGAAGCTGCTTGTTTTGGTTTTGATTGCCTGAAAGCTTCCTTAAAAAAAAAAAAAAAAAAAAAAAACATCACACATGGCGACAGTTATCCATTCACCCCGGAGTCACACTTGCTCTCCATTCTCTCTGACACGCACGCGCAGACTCATGCGGGTTCGAAATCGGGAGAAATGAGACGACACTCTCTATTAGCTGCTCCTTCACTCTCGCTGCTTGAGCACCGTTAACGCCGAGCGGACAGCGCAGGCCTGTGTTCCCCAGCAGCGCCTCTGTGCCGGACCATCCCTGAGCCACTGGCTTACAAATGGAACAAACATGATTGTTGTGCTAAGACGCTTGAGGGGAAACACAGTCCTGACAGCAGCCCAGCTCGGCCTGGCGTTCAGCAATTCTGGCAGGGAAGCGATTGGAGGCTGAAACCTCAGAGTGTGGTGGAAGCTTTTAAAAATTAAAAACAAAATCTGATCTGAAGAATGAATTATCACTCCTTTCTCTTCCAAAACCAAAACCAGAAAACATTGGTGCTCTGTCTACCACATTCCAGCTAAAGGGATCTGTGCTTCGTATTGGCCCAATAGACGACCTCACCCCATCACCACCCCCTTCCCTCTGATTGTGAGGTGCTCACTGGATAAAAACAAAACAAAAAAAGTCCCTCAGCCCCTTCACTCCCTCTTCTTTGTGCGGGATGGGGCGGTGCTTCATTGACGATTAATTCAAAAGGTGCAACAGCCCTCCACCCTCTACTGCAGATTCTTCAAGATGCGACCGTAACGAAAATCGTAGACGTGCCGGCAGAGATACACCAACTCGGGGTCGACGTCTGTGGGCACACAGCGGTGGGAAGGAGGGGCAAAGTCGGGGCGGCAGGGCACCATACTGGCACTGCCAGGCGGGGCACCTTCAGCACGCCGCTTCACCAAGGCACAAAATCTAGGAAGGGAGAGGAAAATTAATTAAAAGGCAACTTTCCTGCTTCTCTGCCTTCATTTTCTTCTTTTCACAAAGGTTATCACGGTAAGTGTTCATGTTCCTGCAAATTCATTAACAGTTGTAGTGTCACCAGTGTGTGATTTTAAAAAAAAGCTTCCACGTGTCGTCAAAGCTGAGCTGTTCATTTCAAACTTCAAACCTTGTGAAAAGACTTTTTCTTCTAGCAACAATTACCGTGTTCGTTACTTACCTACAGTACTGGGCTAGTGGGAGAACATAGCATCTGTCTTCTATGCAGGCCACGCTATTTTCATCCTGATGCCGAGAGGCGAAAATCTCATTCTGAAATCAACAGCAGGTGTGAAGAGTCACATCTCTGTTAAGCGTTTCCTATTGTGCTCGGCGAATAATGACGAAATTACACTTTTGTACTAAGAGCACAGTGGGAACTATAATTGTTCATTAGCAACAGGATTTTGCCTTTTTGTTTCTACCTTATGTACTGCCAAAGACACACACACAAAATCCTGCTCTGTTCAACACGTGCCATTGTAAAAAGAACATTTCTAGAAGTAAAATCGTTTATCTTTCCTGTTCTTGGCTTGTGCACGTCTGAGGTCAGAGAGATATCATTTTTGGGCTTTATGGTCAGACTGAAGAGCAAACTAACTATCCACAGTTTCAGGGCAGAGCAGCGACAGTAGCCTCCTCATTGCACATAATTTTCTTACACATGTTGCACGAGCACAAACTGTTCCATCGATAAAAACTGCATTATCTTTAAACAAAGCGATAAAAATTAAATAAAGAATAAATTTCATGGCTGCGGTGGTGTGCAAAAGTCTTGGGTCACCCTTCAAGAAGAGACAGACTTTCTTATCATCTTTTAAAGTGGTCTTGAGCAACAGTTCGAGGCGTTCTAAGGATCTTTCAAAGTTTTCTTTGCTTTTTCACTCACTTTCAGTCCAGTCCTTGTACCTGACCATTTTCAGTAAATGATTAAGGTTTTTTTGTTTGTTCACACTGACCTGTGAATGATTCAAGCATAAAAAAGACACCTAACTCAAGGGATGAGCCTGTCTCGAGTCTGCACATAGCAGACAACTTAGAGAAGCACCAATTTTAACATTAGGCACTCTTTTACTATCAGCCTGCTGCAAAAAAACATCATTTGCTTCAATTTCTTTAGCTGAATCAAAAGACGCCAAAGATAAGACAGCTGTAAAACTGTATTTTTGCACCAACAAGATTATTCCCAAAGAGCTATTAGCTGAACATGTGACACATGTCAGCATGGTGTGTAGTATGCCTTTAAAAGATTTGAGGAAACTGGACATGTATCTGAAAGCCATGTCCTTAAAAACTGGAAAAAGACCAGACTCAGGACCCGAGAGATACATCTGGCCCTTCGGTTTTGGGGATCTTGTCATAAATGATGGAATTATGAACAGAAATCTACCATACAATACTATCTGGATTGGTAACTGTTTCTTTTTTCCATGAAATGATCCCAAACACGCTGCTAATGCAGTAAAACCATACACAGTGGAACACTGTCAGTCATGGATTGGCCTCCCCAGAGCCCAGAGCTAAACATTACTGAAGCAGTGTGGGATCACTGTAACAGAGTACAGAGAATAAAATCAGCCAACATCCAAAGAAGAACTCTGAATGTCCTTCAAGAAACCTGAACTATTATCCTTGCAAATATTTCAATAAACTGCTGCACCAATGTCCCATTTTCTTAGCTTAATATATAGAAACGAATAGTGGCTCAAGACTTTTGCACAGTGCTATACTTTATATATTTTGACTTCATCTATTCTTACACACAACACATAAGCGCACACACACACACTTCATGGTGTCATTTTTTTCCTTAGAGGATACTGATTACGTAATCCTTCGCTAATGGAGTAAATCAAATAAAGTGTTTTTATTTGATGAATGTTGATTGTACCTTCTCTTGTCTAACATACACACAGATCTGTGCTGTTACTGTTTGTCTGCACAAACATCTTGGCTCCAAATCTCTGCCTCACCTCACAGTGTGTGCTGGGATCTCTGCCTCCCTGTGTGTGCTCAGGTCGGTAGTACCAGAAAAGACTCATCATCAGCTCTCCTGAGGGATCACATTAAGACACACACACACACACACAGAGGTAAACAAGCTTGGCCATATGTTCCTCCGGTCATCCATCAATACACATGCACCACTGTATCGCATCATAATCTCCCCCCTTCTCCTGATCTTTTTTTACCTGTTTTGGGGTCCTCCCACAGCGCTGATATCTTGGCAACATATGGGAGGGATTTCTTCCTGGGGCCTGATCGTAGCAGCACAGAGTCTCTCACACGTATCACTTCACCGTCCCTCTCGACTCCTTCGTAACATTGCCGCAGGGCCGTCTCATCCTCTCCCTGAGACACACACGAGCGCGCAAACACAATAAGGAAAGATATAATTCTCATTATAAAGACAAAAAGGAATCTGTCACACAAAGCTGTATGGTCAAAACACAATTAACTTTTCCCTCAAGAGACAATTTCTTTGTCCTTGTGGAAGGCAGTTGTGTTGATGCTAAGGTTTCCACTGGTCAGGTATTTGGAATAGAGAAGGTTTTCCTTCGTTCAAGAAGCTCTCTAATATGCTGATCATCTTCATCGTACAGAGATGGACTCTCAAAAAACCTACCGCGATGAAGACCTCCCTCTCTGTGGGCATTCCAACAGGTAGCCAGCCATTAGTGGCACGTCTGCGGCTGACCCTCTTTTGTTTGGTGCTGCTGAGGCTTGGCACAGATGGCGACTCCTTTGTCGATAGCTGTGCGCGGCCCACGGACAGAGAGTCACCGGAGGGCTTGGTGCTCTTTGGGCACTCCTTGGCTAGCTTTAGCCTAGCCTGGGGCTGGTCTCGTCCAGACAGGTGGTTCAGTAGGTGGGGTTTAGTCTGCGTGGAAGTGGGCACGCTGGACAGAGGGCAGCTGGACATGGGCATGGTGGGGGGAACCAGAAGGGAAGGGTTGTGATCACCCTGAGGGGAGGGGTAACCCTCTGAAACAAAAAGGTGACAGTAACAATAAGCAAAGGAACTTCTGAACCCCATCAAATGGTAGATGACACAGCTGGCTACTTATCTTTAGCATAAGCCACGTGAACCTTAAATTATATATACACACACATAATTTAAGGTTCATGTGGCTCATGCTAGATAGATAGATATATACAGTGGAACCCCGACTTACGAATACCCCGTTTCACGAAAAATTCAAATTACAAAGGGACTGAACGGCAATATTTCTGTAGTAACGAAATCCGCTGGCTCTGATTGGCTGAGCCTACAATGCCCACAAAGCCTTCCAAATCATGTGACAACCCCTCGGCTTCCGTACTAGCGCTTCGCTGTTTCACTTGAACGACGTATTGTTGTTCTAGTTAGCAATTAGCCTATCGTTCAGCATCGCCTCACTCAAAACGCGCAATGGGTGCTTCGATTTACGAAAGATCTTCAGGAACAAATTAATTTCGTAAGTCGCGCGGTTCCACTGTGTGTGTGTGTATATATATATGTGTGTATATATATATATATATATATATATATATATATATATATATATATATATATATATATATATATATATATATATATTTATTAGGGGTGCAACGATATTCGTATCGATATTGAACCGTTCGATACAGTGCTTTCGGTTCGGTACGCATATGTATCGAACAATACAACATTTGTAATTTATTTTATCAATTTTCCTTCTGACGATGCTGTCTGTGTTGAGCGCTCAGTGAATCTGTGTTCGACTACTCCGCCTAGGCTGCACTGTCGAGCGCAGATCCACTGAGCGCTCCACACAGACAGCATAGTCAGGAGGAAGAGCGCAGGGCAAGCTAGCGAGACAGAAGTTAAGCTCTCAGCAACATGGACCTCCCCCACTCTCATTCAGATCTGGCGTTTGGAATTATTTTGGTTTTCATGTGACGTATGACCCTGAAGGTAAGCGAGTCATGGACTAAAGTAAAACAGTATGTTGGATGTGCCATGCAATGCTCAATTACATTGGTGTGAACTAGTGTGTTAGCGCAGTTAGCTCGTTAACGTGTTGGCCGTCTAGCCCCATGCACGGAGCGATCGGCAGTAGCTCGTTAACGGAGATTTGCCGTGTTGTGGCGTTAAGGTCATTTCAACGAGATTAACCTGAAAGCACTAGTGGGAACACAACGAATATGACTGCACATTTACGCCGACATCATCCTAGTGCAAAGACAAAAACAACAAGCATGCTACTAACTTTAGCCGAGTCATTTAGACAGCTGTTAGCACATGATTCTCCTTATGCTGCTGAGAATATAGCCCAGAAGAAGCGGATAGTATAGCTTTTATTTTGGAAAGAGACATTTCTCTGTAATAAACTCTCTTTTCCAAAGATGAGTGATTCCTCAATCAGATACAGGGCTTGCAATATCGCTAGCCCGACGTCCCGGAGCTAGCGATTTTTTCAGTCGGGCTACCAAAATCTATCTCTTCCCTGCCCGTCGGGCTATTGTAGGAAAAATATATGTCAATGCTTTTGCATTCTTTCAGAAATGTAGCTGGGTAATTATGTCATTGGCATCGGTGAGCCACTGTCAATATGTGACATATTGAAGTCGCGTTTGAATTTGCGCTTGTTTTTTTGCTTTCACTTTGCAATCGTGCGAACTGTGTATAGAGAGCGACAGTACTGATCTGTGAGTGATGATAATTTGTGCACCAATTCCTCTGACATCGTCTTATTAATCGTTAGCTTACTATGCAAACATGACAAGTGAAATCTCCTGCAGCAAGCTTAAACATGTGAGAGATTGATCGCGCAGAGAATCGCTGAGCTTATGTGAGTGCATGTGTAAAAGCAGCAGGAGAAGTTACGACAAATCAGACTATAAGGCAAAAAGAAAGTGCAGCTTTATGGTTTCATGGACAAAATAATTTCTGTGGCTGCAATATGACGAGCTAAATAACCAGGGCTGCACATAAGTGGTCCGCAGGTGCGCATTCGCTGTCAAAATAAAAAACACGCACAAGGGTTAGGGTTAAATTTAAAAACTGTACTTTTGAGTTAAAATATATATTTATAATTTTAATAAATGACAAATGAAAAAGGCATGAACATTTTTTTTGTATCGAAAAAATATCGAACCGTGACACCAAAGTATCGAACCGAACCGAACCGTGAATTTTGTGTATCGTTGCACCCCTAATATATATATATATATATATATTTTTTTTTTTTTTTCTGCTTAAAAGTAACCTGCTTCTTTTATCAGTCTAGCTACGTACATGACACATGACACATTGTAACCGAAAACTTTACAATAAGCCTAAAGCTCCTTAGCCACACACATCTAAAGCAGTTACCTCATTCTGCAGGCAATTTAAAAGCTCATGGCAAAAGACAAAAAAGGACTACATAAAACAGAAAGGCTCCACTTGCTTGATTTCACAATTGGCTTGAGGCATATCATTTATCAACAAAGGACTCTTCAGAGTCTTTAAGTAATAGCTTTATGTCTAACTATTGGAATAAAGGTTTATTTTATAATACTGGCAAAGAAGGCTAAAAAACAGCTAAATCAAAGAAGTGTTATCACAAAAGAACTTGCCATCATTGTGAGCAAATCCTCAAGTGGCCTCAGAAAACCACTTAAGACGGTGATAATTAATAATCAGCAATTAATACTGAACATTTATGAAACCAAATCTTGGGGCATGGGGGTCAATCCACTCACCTGTTTTGATATTGTGCGTGCATCCACTGCATCCTGTGCTAAAAGAGCAACCCCTGCTGGTGACAGGAGCCATCGCTCTGTAGGTATACCCACTAATCCCGCAGGCGTCACCGTAACAGGGTGAAGCCACAGAATTGCAGTAGGCGGGGTGGGCTAGTCCCGATGTATGTGACACCTGCTGCCCCAGCAGCTTGGAGCCGCTCATTCGGCTAGGGCACAAACTAGATGGGGGCAAGTTAAGAGGTCGCGGGGCCATGGTGGCTGAAGTTGTTCCAGTGTGTGTGGGGTGGGCGATGTGTACGTAATAGCTGGAGAAGCAATGGTCGGCGGTGCAGAGGCAGGGGTGAGGGCTCAGGGTGAGCGCTGTGTGTGGTAGGGAATGTGTCAGCGATGGTGAGGTTACTAGGCACTCGCGCTTCACAGGGCTCATGGCTGAGTTAAGTGGCTGATCGTCTGATTCTCCATAGGGTTGCTGGCCTAAAAAGAAGGCCAAGCCGTGACAGTAGTCCATTGAGCGCTCTGCAGGAAAGCAGTAGTACGGGCTCAGCTCAGTCTCCAGCTGTTCCTCTTTCACTTTCTTCAGTGGGTATGCTAGCATACTGCGTGACTGGTAGCCCGGTTTTGTCAGTCGATGGGTGCAGCCACCCGTTTCCCACTCCACCTTTGGCTCAAAGCCTGCCTTCTTGCAAGCTGTGCAGCCACTGTGCAGGGGAGGGATCTTTTTCCCCTTCTGCTTTTGTGTGCGTCCCTTGTGCTGAAGTTTGGCCCTCGAGTGCGACTTTTGGGTCGGGCCCACGACGGGAGCCTTGCAGTCTGAAGTAACAGTAGCTGTGGGTGCAGCCTTTGCTCTTTGTTTACTGGTAGCAGAGGAACTGGTTAGCTTCAGCAGGGCTGCGGCATTAAGTCCAGCCAACCGTCTGGGTGCAGGAGCGTCAAGGCACTCCTGACTCATCCCCAAACTTTCATCCCCTCGGCTAACTTTGGCCCTCTTGGCAGGCTTAGAGCTTTGGTACGCTTCAAGTTCATGAGATGTGGAGCCTTTAGTGTTGGTCCCTCGCAAAGCCTTAAGACCTCCGCAGACACCACCTCTCACTGGATCTGCATCCAGGAAAGCCCCTGCATTTATGGGTTCCTCCTGTCTCTTGGCCTGTTTGGCTGCTGGTTGGGGATCAGTGGCTCTTTCTAGTAGCAGGCTGTTTACCGCCTCAGCATTGAGAGAAGCCAGTCTCCGCTTGCGTGGCTGAAAGACTCCCAACCGAATACTCTTGCTATAACTTCCACTGCATGATTTTAATTTGTTTTTTGGTGACGACTTCTCCTCTTTTCCGTCACTGCTTTTCCTTTTTTTGGACTTGGATTTGTGAGATAATCGTCCGCGGCCATCCTTTCCTTTACTTTCCTTAGACCTCTGCTTTTCACGAATGTTTTCCTCCAGTCGGGTCAGGAGGACATGGCAACTGAGTCCTTCACTTTCTGAATTCCCAGCCCTCCCTCGCAAAGGGTACATTTTCCTGTCCCGTTTCTTGACGTGCCTCCGGTCCACCTTTCTTTTCTGCTCTGATCTTTCTGTTCTTTCCCTCTTGTCATTCATCCTCTTGGCCATGTTTCTGTCTTTTTTAGTGACCTCGCTTATCTTCTTTGTCCTGCCAAATCGCAGTGTGCGCTCAGGCCAGGCGCCGTCCATGGCACCACCATGTGGCCAAAGGCAGCTGTTGTCCCACCACTCTGGACTTTGGTTGTGCCCAAGGGAACCCTTCTGCCTTGCGTGAGTCATCACATGCTTGTCTATGTGGCCTAGAGAGAAGAGATGAACAAGTGGTCAAAACTCCACTTTTGTGCTGATTTTCTACTCTTACACAACAGATCTCAACCAATCCCTGGCCTTAACTCAGTAAGGGTTAGTCGTAGGGTGTCGTAGTATTTTAACCACTTTCTAAACAAGAATATATTTTAAACAAAGTCTTATAAAGTATTGTGCAAGTCTTAAGCCTTTCCTCTGTTATATTATGCAGGAGAATTGGAAATAGGTGAAACAATTTATACGAACATGAACAAATCTGGTACAAACACCTTTATTCTTCAACATAAGCTAAACTCTCTTAGGCAAGCTTTCTTATGGTTTCTTCAGACTTCTTCTTGAAGGACGTTCAAAACTCTTGTTTGGCTGCGTTCCATGTGCTTTTCAATCCAGGTATGCTTTAACTTCACTGGCAGTGTGTTTGGGATCATTGTCATGCTGAAAAAAAAGCCATTTCCAATCAGATGGTATTGCATGGTGGATTCAAATCTGATGATACTTCTTCTACATTCATAATTCCTTTTGAAATTTTTGACAAAATTCCCCAAACCACTGGCTGAAATTCAGCCCCAAACCATGACAGAGACTCCACTGTGTACTGATGCCTGTAGACACCAGAGTTATTATAGTTTGTATTTTCTAATTAGGTTTGATTTTTATTTAGTTTTGATTTTTGCTTTTAATTCGGTTTAGTTTCAGCTAGTTCCAAAAGTGAGTTTCCTCATTTGAGTTTAATTTTCGTTGTGTTACAATGTTTCGTTTTAGCTTAGTTTCTATTAGTTTCAGTGTTAATTTTAGTGTTATTATTATTGTATTGAGGGTATATGGTAAAGGCAAGATTTAGGAAACTCAGAAACACTATTATATTAAAAACACTGAATAAAAACAAGCCTCACAGTCTTCGCAGAAATCCAAAGTTCCAATAAATACATCCATCAAAGCCTCATAAGGCAAGTTTTGATTAAAGCTTGACCAACCTAACAAATACCAAAACTAGGGATATTTCTATTTTATTTTCCTTTTTTTTTTAGTTACTTTTCACTAAATAAATTCAGTTCGTTTTAATTATTTTCAAATGTCTATTTTTTTTTAAAATTTTAGTTAGCAAATGTTTTTCACATCTGGTTTTAGTTAACTCACTGCTGTACCTCTCTCCTGAACTCCTCTGTACATATTGATTTGGGCCAAAAGTTTTACATTTGGATTCCTCACTCTGTAAGACCTGTTACCACTTGGATAACATGACACAAGAACTTTAGTCTTCTCTCTGTTTCCCTCCTTTAAGAACAGCATCTTGACAGCTACCCTTGCACTGACATCATTTCTGATGAGGCTTCAGTGAACAGTAGATGGGATAAACTGAAGGGCCACTGAAGCACCTCTCAGGTCCTGTGTCAGCTCTTTCTTTCCTGCTTCTTAAGGGCACGACCTCCATCTACTGTAGACACATTTGCCACTTTTTATTTTGCCCACCACTTGTCCAGTTTCCTCAAACACACTGCACTTTTTAGCCAATAGTTCTTTGGGAATCACCTTGTTGATTTGAAAATACAATTTTATGCCTGTCAAACTGTGATATCTTTGGCACTTCAGCTACTGGGAACAAATTATGCATTTCTGCAATAGGCAGCTAGTAACAAAGTGCCTAAAAGTACAATTTAAAACTGGTTCTTTGCCAAGTTGTTATGTGTAGACACAACACGGGTTAGGGTGTCTTTTTTAAGCTTGAATGATTCATAGGTCAGTGTTAAGAGGCTAACAAAACTTTCTCTGAAAATGGTCAGGACTGGACTGAAAATGAGTGGTGAAACAGTCAATGTCCAAAAAAAAAAAAAAACTTGCGAAAGGCCAGGTTTAAAAAAAAATGACAAGGAAGTCTGGCTCTCCTTTAAGGGCAGCCCAAGACTTTTCTACAGTACTTTACATGAACCTTTACCTTGTAGTTCTTAGTTAGGCTTTTCCATTTCGGCAAAAAATCCATACAAAAGGGCGAGTGCTACCACGAGGCTATCTTTGCCCAACAATATAGAGGTTACTAGTGACATGGTGGATATTGGGAGGTAGCTCACAATATAAAAAAGACTTCCCTGTCAACAGTAATTCAAATCATTTACCAAAAAAACTTTAACTGGATCCATAGAGATCTATTTCAGCCCTTGAGTTCTGCCACATTGCGCGGTCAGACCAGGCAGTGTTATGCTGTGTAGTAGGGATGACACTGAGACCAAAGATTACTTCAAATGTTTTCAACAGTCATAACTTAAGACGAGACAAAGCTAGACAGGATATAAAAAAAAAAGAACCAAAAAACCCAGCAGAAGTCAACAAGCCACACACAAAACAAAGATACCGACTATCTTGCATAAGCCCTCAGCTTAGATTTAAATCCAACATCTGATTCAATACATAAAGAAACTTAATGATGAATAGATTCAGCTGAACGGTTTTGTAATCAGATCATATGGCAAGCTGCAGCTTTTGTGCGTGTGCCTGGGATCTTCTCATTATGACGGGTTTGTGTCGCACTGGAGAAACTGATGCACTGTGCCATTCATTCACTGTGCTCATTGCCTTATCACCACATGTACACACAGCAGGCAAGCAGCAGCTTGTTAAGGCCAATTGTTTAGTCTGCAGTGTTTAGTCTGGCAGGAAAATGTCAAAAAAATCATCTTTGACCACAATAAGTGCAAGTGAGAGAAAAATAAGGCAAATAAACTGAAGCCCATTTAAATGTGACACTTTTAGCCGTTTTAAATTGGATGGTGTCCAGCTTCCCATTACTTTTCTAAGCGCCCGTGTTATGTAAAGAAAGAGAATCTTTCCATCTGCAATACAACACAATATGTGATGATTCCCAAAGCCCACCGTGAAATCATTTAACAATTAAACCTAATTAGCATCAGCCAGAAAGTGTTTGCGGAAAACTCTCCCTGCGCTCAGCGTAAAACTGCAACACAAACAAGCAGAGAGTGACTCACACACTGTATGTTTGCGTTTTAAAATAATGCCCGTACAGAGATCATTACTTTTCCTTTTTAGTGTTCGGGGAAAAGGTAAAGATGCACGATCGTGTACCAGCTAATGAGCCGGGTTAAACTTTTAAAGACCAATATCTCCATTTAATAACCCTGCAGACACATTCTGCACCGCGAGGAAAAGAAACCAAGACACAATTAGAAGTTTTCCATCATTGGGCGTTCTTTTTTGTTAATCAAATAAAGGTTTTCTTTTTCCCGACCCACAGGAGCTTCTTGTCCTACACCATATTTTCCATAATTAGCTATAATCGGATAATGAAATCCTCCTTAATGACGATTGATACGCATATTTACAGCTCCTGCTCGTCTCTCCATTCTCCTCGCTTTAAAAGGTGCAAGGATACTGGCTTTAAAGTTTAAACATTTCCCCAAATGAGCTTTAGATCAGAATGATTCTATTGGTTACCCGCAGTATTATCAGAGTTAAGCTTTTTAATGTTTTCCCCAGTTTATTCTACATGGAGCCAAACAGGCATCTGTTCAGATGAGTGTGCCTGCGCTCGGCGGCGAGAGGCCTGATGGTTGATGCAGATTTCTCTGCGGTGCGAAAACGTTCGAGGCCAGAAACTTCTATCCCAATAGATGACTCGCTAACAGTAGAAACCCGACAAGATTCTTCTAACATGTTGGATTTTGTCGGCCACAATCTGACTGGGCTTGCGCAGCCTCAAGGCGGTCCAACACTCCAGCGTGCAAGAGATCCTGGCAGTATCAAATCCGATTTTAGCTCAAGGGCTAATGAAAACTGAAGACAACTTTCTGACTCAGTGATTAATGTGACATTAGAGGAGTTTAAAACATTCCCATGTTACACTCCTCACAAAGAGCTTTTGTCTTGATAAAAGTTAAAAACCATGGGCGCGATAAGCTCAGATATGGCTTGTGTTTGCGTGTCTTCCCAGTCTTTGCTGTGGCAAAGGTTGCTTTACTTCAGGCTGAGCTTATCAGACAAGATGTAATCGGTTTAATGGTGTTACCTTGCTGGCTGAACCAGAAATTCAATACCTGAAAGACAAACTTCAAATCTAAAATTTGGTGGTGCTGTTACTTCATATTTGATTTGCTTTCAAGATTTTAAAAAATTGTTAAGTGTCACTAAACCTGTTAGAATGAACGATCTGTCGGAGTCCAGATTAAAAGCAAAGCATTTATCCTGATTCTGCAATTTTTCCATCAGATGTGGGGTCACTGCTGAGAGTTGTAGGTGTGGAGACGCTGCAAGGAATAACCTGCTTCATATTATCTTGTGCAGCAGCCTTCTGGCAGAACGGCAATTTGGTTCTTTAAACACAGTTAGGTCCGGTGATCCGCAGGAAGTAATTTCACATCTGCTGGGAGATCAATGACCCGGCACTCCATCTCTAATTGGTTATAAACAGATCATAAGATCCTCTCAGCAATTATACAGAGAACACACCAGGATCTTTTTTTTTTTTTCGTTTAATGATGAGACATGCATGATTTCTCAGGACTCTTGTGGCTCTGGGTGTAAAAGAGCAAACCAGATGGCTTTTTTTGTAATGATGATTAAACAGCATCAAGCTACACAACTGATATCGAGTCAATAAGTGTGAGATATGCGTCGGCCTCCAACGTCAACCGTTATTAATAAACACAAAGCAGACAAAAGGCTAAACGACAAACAGCAAAGCGTGTTAACGCTGAGCATTAAAGTTCACTTCTCAATTTCCTGGAGCACAAATGCGAAGCAGTGCAACTGCCTCGCCGTATGACTTTGTTAATCCTAACACAAACCCAATCACAGGTGAAAAGCTGAGACCAGCTTTCAGAATACGACGTGAAATCTGATAACTCGCCACAAGATCACACCAACCTGACTCAAGGTTAAAATCAAAGTGGATCTCAGTGTGATGAAAGACCAGAAAAAAGGAGCTCATCTGTGGGAGTAACACCATTCTTTACCCTCGATGTAAACATAAACTATCAATGACTAAATAGTTAAATACTACTAAAACAATATGATGCAATTGTAAACAGATACAAGTGTCTGTTAGTATAAGCTCCTGTGATACATACAGCTGGGCATAAACAGTTAATAAATGTTTCAAGAGCAATAACAGTATAAGATCATTAATAAATAACTATTATAGGATATTTATATGTTGGGTTATTGCTGCTTCACAGCTTGCTATAAAGTATTCATGAGCATGTTGAGCAGATTTCTGAGGAGTCTGATTGGCTGGGAACATTAACTTTTAGCAACCAGTTTAACTAAACACCTTCTTTTCTCTGTGTATATTATTTGACAAGTCAAATGCCTTAATAATGACTTAAATAATAATTACAGCTGTGAGGCCGGTAGCTCGAGTCTAAGGATCTGAGCTGTGAAGGGGTAAAAAAAAAGAGAGAGAGAGAGAGAGAAGACCGCAGGCAGAGGAACTACAACCAAAGTTGAGAGTGTAAAAGTGAGGAAGTGAGAGAAGAAGAGAGAGACATCTCTTCTGTGAGGGGGGGGGGCAGTCTGTACAAGTGTAAAAAGGACAGCAGAAAGCCTCGCTGTTCTGTTCTACAGACTGACAGCAATCTAAGAAAATCTCTTCATGAAAATCTTTAAACTTGTCAGGATTATAACAACTAGTCCAGCCTTACAAACCCCAGCCTGTGCGGCTTGATGTTGCCAAGCAACTCAGACAGAAATTCAGCAGCGCTGGGAGTAATTACGGCATTTAAAATAGAAAATCCAAATTAGCTATACGTGTAAATAAATGAATAATATTTATAGTTGGATTACATGGCATTTTATGTGTTAGTGGCAATGCTAAAAGCCTCTGAAGTGTGCCCTTCAAGTGTACACTTGAGAATAACTGTCATGCGCTATGAAAGCTAGCCAAAGCATCACTTTTTTATCCCTAAGGGCCTGAGACAGGGGTGGGCAATTAATTTTCCCCAAGGGGCCACATAACAAACTGGGACTGTTGTGGAGGTCCACACCAAAAAGCTTGCAAAGGCATAAAAATAATATTCAGCTGAGCTCAGTTTGGCTTATTATTGGTGTGTGTGGAGGAAATTGTATCCGTTACCTTGGCAAAAGCAAAAACAAAAAAACTAATGAAACCTTGAGTGACCATCTATTTAACTATCCTGCAATATCTTGAAAAATCTTTGTTTTTTCTGGCCCAGAAAAAGTGTGACTGACCCTTTTGCACTAAAGGCAGTTCACGCTGTGTTACACAAATCTATTTCCAGCCACTTGAAAATCTGCCCATTGTTAAAACTGTTAAAAAAGTCATTTTATTTCAGTTCTAGAATTTTTTTCCCACCCTTAGCTGTAGCAAAACCTTCTTTGGGGGATGCCCTGAAATTTCTGCTGGAAAAAACACACCACAAACATAACAGAGGAAATACAGCACTAAATAAAAAAGAAAGAAAGCTAAATAATCAAGCTTTTAAGACCAGTTAGTGATTAACTTTAGCACAATAATATTTTTGCAGCACAATAAATGAAAGAACCGGATTCTGGAAAGGAGAAAAGTTCAAGCACTCTTCCCTTCTTCCCCTGAAACTAACTCTTGGATAAATTTAATTTTAAAAAAATTACACTCCTCTTAAAATTCACGCTCCAAACATTTCCGACAGTCCCCCTTTTTTCCACCTTTGCAATGAAATACTTCAAAATTCTCGCCTCTTCAAATTCAGGGGAAAGAAATCACCTCGTTTTGGATGAGCAACTCAAAGCTCAAGTCAAAACAAGGACACTAAAACGGTCAAAGAAACATTGCATTACAGCCGCCCAATAAGGCAACACCAGATAGGACACACCTTGCAGATCACTTGGTTACCACAGTTGTGCTGGGCACGTTCATAAAGGGCTCATCAGCCTGCATCAAAACCTGTAATTACACCTCTCTCTTTTATTTAAAAAAAATGCTCTTGCCTTGAACTTTTAGGCAGAGCCACAAAACCCCACAGAGCATCCATCAAAAATAAATAACCAGCTGGGTAAGGTGGCTGCTGGGATCAGACTGAGAGCTTCTTATTTTACATTTTCCGTGTCGGGGCCGGTGGTGACGGGCAGGTTCAACACGAGGCGCTGACATGATGGGGGTTTTTTTAGGGGGGAGGTTGGGGGTTGTTGTTTCAAGAAGAGATAAAAGCCTGAGAGAATCTGAAACATTGCGTTACTGTTTTGGCTTTCTTCCGAGACAGTCGGAGCTTTAACACCATTGGCAGGGATGTCGAGGGCGGATTGCTAGATATGCATGCCTGGATAGATTTGTAATAAGTGCGTTAATATATATATATATATATATAAATTTATATACAGTGGCCGTGGAATACAGTATGATGGGATACAGTACAGCCTGACGTAGCTGCCCATCTGAAGTAGCCAGCCAGGCTCTAAATACGGGTTGAGGAAGGGAGGGGAGTGGAGGGGGGGTTGCTACCAGAACACACAAACACACACACCAAGCAAAAATAAAGGGCAGTCACCCCTCCTGATCACATTTTCTGACCGGATTCCCGATCAGCGACGCGGTGGCTGTTCCCGATCCCAGTCCTAGCTGAGAGCTGTGAGGTTATGGCACGTAGCAGCAGCCCCGTGTGTCGCTTCTGGTGCACGAAGCGAAAAAATAATAATAAAAAAAAGGCTTCTGCGCTCCTTCTCTGGACGGCTGGGCAGTCGGAACACAACTTCAAACATTCACAGCCAGATAGCACCCCCTCCCCAAAAAATACATGTGTGTTTAAAAAAAAGATCGAGGTGGTAACTTACGGCTCGCCGCCACGCTTCCTCCAGCAGAGCCGGGAACCGTCGAACAAATCTGCGGGGAAGGACGGACAAACGGACGGATAGTCGGGGAAGAGCGAGCGGGTGGGGGTGTGGGAGGGCTGGGGAGGGGAGGAGAGACGGAGCCGGACTGGTGCGATGGCAGAGCTCCGTAACTGGGAGAGCTGGGTAGGAGTGAAGCGAAGAGAAGAGAGAGGGGACGTTCAGTGGCGCTGCCTGTGAGATGTGTGCGTGCTCTTCCTGGTTGGGTTTCCACCGATTGGCAGAAAGTTAATCTGAACCAGTTCCCATACGGACCAGCCTCGCTCGCCACCCCCCCCCTTCTTCTCCCATGTCGGACAAACATGCAGAAAACTAAATAACTGCAGTACGCGAGGTAACTTGGGTCCATTACATAAAACACACAATGAAAAGCGATGGACGTTAGGCTACTGCCGCCCCCCTCCTTCCTCCCCACTATACCACCGCGCGGAGCCTCACCCCTGTCATCTTATCGTGACCAAAACACGCCAGACTGTTAAAATACGTCCAGAGACATTTCTCATTAAGATTGAACAAGGACGTGGCCATGAGTCAACAGTGTTCCGTGTGGTGGATGTGAGATATGAGGTTTAACTGAGGTTCTTTAAGTTATGGAGATGTAAAGGGGATTAAACCCAAGCTCACTTTAATTCCCGACTTTTTTGTATTAAAGCAGTTTTTATTAACATGCAGGCTTATAAGGTTCAAAGTTAAACTCCACTTTGTCTACACAAAAATACATCTTTAAATCAAGCTCATGCAGGACCTTCATTTTTCATTTAATTGTCCATAAAGAGCTGAGACCAGAGAAGCCAATTAGACTGCAGTGGGTAACACCCATCTACCTTCTCCATAAGTTTGAAAACTTCAAAAAGTAAGGGGTACCCTCTCTGCTTTTTTGCCCCATCTCTGTCCCTGCTGTCATGGGGGAAAGGGCAAAAACAGAGAAACAAACAACCAAGGCACCAAACACACACCTGAATCCTAACAACACAAATCTGGGTGATTGAGGATGTTTGTTTTTTTTTATCTGTTTTTCCACCTTTTTCAGCTACTTTTCTCCCTGGTTATCAAATTTGTTTTTTTAGTAAGCATCCATAGAGCAAACACATCTCTTCTGCAGTCCTTTGTGAAACTCAGCAGTTGAAATGGTGGCACAAGGGTTAAATAATATAAAAGTACAACACCTGATCAGTCTGCATCTGGTGCACCGATATAGCCTCTTTACACTCACCCTGATGTGTATGTCTTTAAAACTGCAGGGGGAAAATCAGGCATGCTCCAAACGGGAGGTCCGAAGCTCAAACGGTGCTAAATGTTCCACCCACATGTTTCTTCACTTCTAGGAAAATTTAAGCAAACTCCACCATGCACAGTTACGGATCCAACTATAAGCACATATACTGTCATTTGCAGACAAATTACTGGAATACTCTAAAATCTATCTCACTAGACTCCTGCATTCAAAACTGAGACATTTATATTTGAACTGACTGATATGTATATGTGTTACCAGTGTAAGCTAAACTGTTAGATCAAACCAAGGTCATCACATGAACACGTGAGCTAGTGCATTTTTAAAAAGTGCAGCAGCAGGTTTTCACATAAAGCTAATCTCTAGTAGTGTAAATACTTATTTAAAAAAATTAATAATAATAATAATAAATTAATTAATTAGTTGCTACATTTAAAGTAAGCTTGTCTGCTGATGAGCTTATACTTTATGTGTAAATTTAAATAATTAAACTATAGCTGGGAATTAAACTACACAATTAAAATGTTTTTAAATTATTTTTCCTTTCATCACAGCCTCAAAAATTATATCTGCTGCTCCCTAGCCCCTTTCAGATATTTCAATTATCACGACACACTTTTATTAAAAAAGCAGACTCTTCATTTTTCTATTAATTTAACGAGTTTTTGACTGCTTAAAAACATAGTTCATCTATTGTTATTTTATCTGTCTGTACAGAGTGTCTGCTGGTGTGTTTTTCTCCTTCCACTGAGGCTCCAGAAAGCTTAAAAAACTGTTGAATTATTTTTTTTATTTTTGGTTATGCAATCAGAATCAGAACCTGAAATAAGAGCACCTGCTTTGCTACTTATTACAAACAACATACTTATTTAATGGCAAGAAATGGTAATGAAAGGCTGAAAGAGGCTGACTCTCTCACACACACACACACACACACACACACAGCAAGAGCTGAATACAAAGTTATTACATCAATTGAAACCCTCTACAGGAAGCCTGTCACAGGCCAGTCTTTCCATTGCTGTAGAAAAGTCGAGTCAAGTGGCCGTCACATTGCGCAACATCAGATAATCAATACCTCAACTTTTCAAGAGAGGCTTATCCAATCAGATGCATTGTTCTTTAAAAAAACTAATCAGGTATCATTTGTCAGGAAGACAGTTTGCATTTTCTAAAAGCCACTTGTGGAGAGTGAAGATTTGATTTGGAAATACCGCTCGGACACAGAAGTAAAACCTAAGAAGGTTGGTATTGATTGGTTCACCGGAGGGAAAAAACAGCACGATCATCCACTGGAGACTATATTCAAACACTTTCTGTTTAAAAGTGAGTAAAGTAACTTTGAGTTATTTTTAAAGCACTTTTAGAGACAAGAAACAGTCACTAAGTGCTTTACAGGGGTAAATCGATTAAAGAAAGTAAACACAAAGAAGCAGAAAAGGTTAGTTATTGGTCTCCTTTTGGAAAATGGAAGCTGTGGTCACCTTAGGTTTACTAAAAATCAACTAAATTCTAACTGGGTGGTTTTTTCAGCAAACAATAAAGCAGGAAAATGCCAAGAGAAACCTGCAGCTCCTTTACTGCATAATCATATCCACAGGAATTGGAAGCAGCGGAAGGATTCAATACCCAAGGCCGGCATTCTGCAAGAACAGCGTGCAGGTATGTGTTCTAGTTGGGTGCCATTTAATTTCACCATTTTTATAGCAATGAATCAAATGCATCCTCCAGAGCAGCAAATGAGAACGCACCATGAAGGATTTAACCACTAGCTAGAGCAATTGATAATATTAGCTGGACATGTCTTTAAGGGACTGTGGGAGAGCAGAGCAGAGCTAAAAAGAAAAGTCAGTACTGGACATCCAACAGGTGGCCAGATACGTCTTACATTATGAATTAACCAAGTTGAAAAACTTTTTAAATCAGGCACCCAATTGAATCACGGATCTCATAGAGGCAGACAGCTGCACACACTGATCCTTGCACCCATTATTACTTCAAAAAGAAAAGCTCACTCCAAATATGTGACCCCAATTTGAGTATGCAGTTAAGAAAATTAATAGATGGACACAATATAGCCAAAAAAGCCATTTAGGACTATTTATTAACAATGATGAACAAATGGACCAAATAACGATCGGATGCTGCTTTTACCATGGCGACAGCACTTCTCCAGATCAAATGTTAAAATTGTCTTAGATTTTAAGGCTCAAATCAAGTAGAGTTCAAAGATGAAGAAGCTGAAAAGGCAGAATTTGTGAAGAGTGTCACTTCAAAGTTACAGTTTTGGTTTGCTCGCTCTCTCGTTCCTTTGAACATATAATATCTACCAGTCAGAGTGGCTTATGAAGACATAGCAAGCTGCATTACCGGCAGCTATTACAAATGTACCTGAAACTGTAAACAGACACATCCTTTTGTCAAAACACTTGGCGAAAAAAATAAAAATTTTAGTTTAAAACCATCAGACTTAATGTTTTATTATGCACACTGGTTCAACGTCAGTTACCCTTACAGCCGAGTGCAGAAAGCAGATTTAGTCGGTCCTCGGTGGTTCAGTAAACAGAATCAAAAGAGCTCGTTTGAGTCCGTTTCACTGCGGTTCTTTTCATTGTATTGGTGAGCCTCAAGTACAGAGATGGAGGCCAATTATTGAGCCAACCCAGCAAACTACTTCATCTTTTTACTCTGACTGTAAGAACAGTGGGTGGTGATTTTTGTTCTGTTGGTTTTTTTGTTTTGTTTTTTTCTCATGAAGAAAAGCAAAGCTGGTCAGACGCAGGAGGAAACAAACCCCAGTCCTTACGGTCCAACGTGGATCTAAGTGTTAGCTACTCCAAAGGCCTGCACACAATTCAATTCAATTTGTTTTATGTAGCGCCAAATCACAACAGCAGTCCCCTCAAGGTGTTTTATATCGTAAGAACACACAATGATACAGCGAAAACCCCAACAATCAGACAACCCTCTATGAGCAAGCACTTGGTGACAGTGGGAAGGAAAAACTCCCTTTAAACAGAAAGAAACTTCTAGGAAAACCAGGCACAGTGAGGGGCAGTGTTGCCAGTTTGGGGGTGAGGGATGGGAGACAGGACAAAAGACACAGATATTAGTAATACCTAACGATTAAATGCAGGCTGGTGTATAAACACCAAACATAAAAAAAATAAAATAAAAAAAAAACACTGGGAAGGCCCCAGCAGCCTAGGACTACTCCCTATAACCGAGGGAGGGTTCAGGGTCACCTGATCCCGTCCTAAAAAAAAAAGAAACATTTTAAGCCTAATGATAAACACACACATACACAATTCAACTTGTTGGGTCATTAAAATTTCATACAGATGGCAGGCATAAAAGTGTCAGAATGACTGGACACAGAGAGTGGCGGGGCACTGAAAATGAATTCAACGATTAGGGCAGGGCTTCTGTCGTAAAAACGCCAACATGGGTTAATTATTAAATTAAGCACTAACCGTAAAAGGGTGGCGCCACGCATATTAACACTTGCAATAATGGGCATTAATGGGGTAGAAAAGAGTCCAGCAGATGCGATTAATCTAACACAGCATATAGGTAAAAGGGTTCCTTCAGGACAACGACAGCAAATGAGCATAAACAAGCCTCTCCCAATGAAACCGAGCAACCGTGACAGTAATCTGGCTTGTCATTGGAAGGCGCTCCTGTGTATAACTACTCAGACGGCAGCCAGTGTAAACACATATGGGCACACAAAGTATTTGACTGTCACACTCAAATGAAATTCAATTTACAGCCATTAACAAAGGTCAGGACCAAAAAAACAAAACAAAAGAAAAAAGATACACAGAGGGATTTTTCAGAGACTGTTTGAGCCCTCTGTTTTTGCAGTATCACAGTTTACACTTCCCTAGTCGAGTCCAATCACACATCAGTGCAAGTAAGAACTGGATATTGTAAACAAATGACATAAAAAGCTGAGGTCCTCTATATAAAAAGTAAAAGGCACATAAGTAGTACATGCAAAGTAAAAGTACTCGGTCCCTGTGGCTATTATCACAGTTCTAGTTTTTCCTGTTATAGCCGGTCAAGGTGGAGCTACTGTTTTGCAGTTGTATACACAGGCAGGTATTTTTATTATTATTAGTATTATTTATTTATTTTTACAGAATATCCTCCTTTGAAAGGGTTATAAGTGAAAAGAGTGATGAGTCATCACATGATTCATGGGAGAAGGTGTGTGTTCTGTGACGCAAATTTGATTTTGTTTCCCCCCCATAACCTTTGTTTACGTCTAAAACGTTCGATCGTTTTTCTTCTCTGGCCTCAAACAGTCATTTAAATAAAACCACCCGAGAGGCTTTTGTTACTCACAGTCATCAGTCGTCAGACACTTTAACGGGATGCGAGCTTTTGTGTTAAAAATGTTAAGATTACAAAATTGTTTTTCTTTTTACATAAACCTTTTTTAATTGTTTAAAACTGTATTTAGTTACTTTCTACCACAGTGTAATGTAACTAACTGGAACTATGTAAAGATTTGTGGATTCATGCTTTTTGATGTTGAACCAGTGCCACGTCTATGCGCACACATACACACACCACATTATGTGGGTATCATAAATGCCCGAGGGTCACCATAAAAGGCACATGATCATCAGTAACCATACTCACAATGGTCACTTGTTTTATTGCAGATAATGTCCAAATCACACTATTATAAGCCATGGAGGATACATGCTTTGGCTCAAAATATAGACATAAATCAGCAGAAATGAATGTAGTGATTAACACGCTTGCCTAACATCCAAAAGATCCCAGATTTGAGACTAGGTGGACACGCAAATCCATGGGAGGGTTGTGTCAGACCTGCTTTTCGACCTCTTGTGAACAAGGGAGCAGCTGAAACAAGTTTTAAACTTCCTTATGTTTTGTGGCTGCTCTGCTGCTACGATGCACACACAGACCTGTCTATAGGAGGTTATTACTGAGGAACACCGTTAATCCAATCCAGATTTGACTTCAGCTCCTTTAACTGGACCTGAAGTTGTTGCTTACAGGTGTTTGTAGGGTTCTGAGTTCATTAAATACCTGCAGCTCCACAGCAACAGGGTCGGTACGTGCATCCACAGAGTGCGAGTTTCAACAGAGGAGACTTCACTGCAGTTATTAATTATCACAGAGATGGGATCGCTCAGGAACTAACAGTAAGTCACAGCCTGTTCTTTTCACCACCTCACACAGCTGAGCCTTCACACCGGGGTCACAGTTTCACAGTTCAATCAGCTGTTACACACCGGCTGGCCTTTGAGCCTGAGCTCCATCACAGCTGTCTGAACATTTCTTATTCTACGTGTAAAGTCTGGTCGTTTCAGTAAAAACAGAAAGAAAAAAATATTATTCTTGTCAAGCTTGATTTAATTTCTTTAATATTTTTATGCCTTTTTATCTGATAAAATGTATCAACAGGTAGCCTAGAAACAATGAAGCTTTTAGAGTATCACGAGTTGCAGTAATTAGATAAATTATCATTACACATGGACAGAATCTTTAGTCTTTCTGAAATCAATTAATAAATAAACAACGGCTTGAGACAACTCTGTTGAACAGCGCAGGAAAATAAAAATAATGCCCAAAGTATTTGAAACGATTAGAACGACTGATTGATGACACACAGCGCAGGAATAAAAATCAATAGAAACAAGCACAGATGGTTTAATTATCCAAAAAATAATATATAGTGCTACTCCAAAACGATTCCAACAGTGAGTATTTTATTGATAATTAAAGCAATACATTTGTATGCTGGCAGAAATCCATTGCTAATTCACAGCGGATTGCCTTTATGGCTCAGTTATTAGTCCTGCATGGCTATTTAATGACAGGTCTAGGTGCGAGTCATTAAAAAGACTTCCTTATTAAATTTCATGACATTTATGATTGCTAAGTGAAGCGTGGGGCACTGTCTGCTGGATCAAAGGGAAAGAGTGGTAAAGTGATCCGGCAGGCTGAAGAATGAGTGCTGAGGAAACTCCAATAGATTAATGATCAACTACAATAAACCAGTGTGGCCTGGCAGCACAGCACACTGCAGGACAGGCTCACAGACGAACCTGAAAAAAATTAGACCCGGCAGAAAACAGGATGCATTTATGATGGTGTGAACAAGGGAAAGAAACACAGAGGCTAAAGGTCACTCGTGGTGTACACCAAGCCTAAACGCGCAAGCAGTGGAGAAACTTCTCCACCGACTGATTCAATAAAACCTGCACTTCCTCTGACAAGCCGACGTGGTATTATTTAGATTAGTAAGTGACCAACAGAGATAAAAAGTGATTACCTCAGCTAAACTTAGCTACACTCTTACTCCATAACGAGCTTGTAAAATATACTCATTTACTTGGTTTTGTGACTTATTTTGCTTATTTGTCTCAGCAGCTCCAGCAAAAGGCAATTCACCTTTAAACTTCTCAGATGATTTCATTTACACAGCTTTATTTTTTATTTCTTTTAAATAAGTTTAACTGCATTCATCTCAGTGGAGCCCTTGGTTGGTGAATGCACAAGCTGAATTTTTAAAGTAGCTCCACCTCACACAGCCACAGTATTAACTTGCAAACAGTAAACACTTCTGTATGTTTTTAATAGAAGTGGAAGCTTGAAAGCAATAAAGTTGTCTTTTTACATGTAGTTCTGGTGCTCAGGTGACTGAATAAGGACGTGTTAGGCACCACTCAAATATGCTTGTGAGCTGTATAATCAATACTGAGGAGGATTTGGAGTTCTAGTACATCATCATTACACAAAGCAGTTTCTAGATTGTTTGGTTAAATACTAGAATTTGCTTAAACCCAGTCAATCGGTGTTCTTTCTTATTCTTCTTATCCCAAACGGTCCCCAACACTGCTGGAGATCAATCACCGACAGCATGAGCCTCCGGAGGGGGGTTTCGTCTGTGACATAATTTATTATGAGCCCATTGCCCTAACTGGCAAACTGTGATGTGGGTTAATTGTCGGAGCAATTACGACCCCTCGTCATTAAAAACGAAATTATTACTATTATTTTATTTTTATTTTTCTCTTGATTTTGATTGCAGCTGATGAACTGTTTACTTCGAGAAGCTCGTTAAAAACAGGTCCAGCGTGAATCACGCGCACGCGAGAGCACGTCGCAATAAGAGAGAGCGAGATGAAAAAAAAAAGCCTCGAGACTTAAAGTTTGCAAGCAGTCGTGCGCGCGCAGCCACACCGAGTGACGGCCAGGTGTGTCCATCTGCGCATCCTTCCACATGATCACAATATTAGCGAGCTCGCGGGCCGCCGTGTCCCTCTCTCTGACCTTGTTTCAACGTGTTCACAACAGCACTATTACCAGTCGGTGTTAACCTTTTGATGGGGGAGAAAATTGGGAGTTGGGGGGGGGCTACGCTAACACACATTATACACGGCCAGTACCGACCGAGTACCCCTCCCTGTGAATATCTCCTCCATCATCATGGCCATTATCTACCTCTGCAACGTCCTCCAGACATGACTTTAAAAAACGGGGGACTCACAAAAAGAGCAAAGCTGTCCATGTAACCTCTACTCTGCCTGAATAAAAAAACACACACACACACACACACAGAGAGAAAGAGAAACGATAGTACGGAGCAGCCGTCACTTACCGTAACCTAGGTCCTCTGTAGCAGGGACTACCTCGTCTAAAAAACAAAATTTTAAAAAGATTCGCTGGTGTGAGGACCACTTCTTCTTCCTCTTTTTCTTTCCCCCCCCCAAATCGCTAGGTAAGACAAGTCAGCCTCATCCGAGTGGCGAACCGATGCAGATCAAGTGGAGGAAATGAGCACGAATATCGCCGATGTTTCTCCACTCGAAGGAACTCCTTAAAAAAAATACGGCGAGAAGAGAGAAAATAAGAGGGGAGAA
Organism: Aulonocara stuartgranti; assembly: GCF_965226115.1. NCBI lineage: Eukaryota > Metazoa > Chordata > Actinopteri > Cichliformes > Cichlidae > Aulonocara > Aulonocara stuartgranti. The sequence continues at coordinate 4,858,759 of NC_138951.1, read as the reverse complement.
CGAGGCAAACAACTCTCTTCTCGCAAGAAGAGACTGCACTCTTTTCCGAGAGACTAGCTGGCTTTGCTCTGGCTGTTTTTCTTATCCCATTCACTCTCCCGACGGCAGCACGGCAGCAAACCTCGAGAATTGGCGTTTCAACAGCCCGCACACACGTCGTCTGTGTCCGTCCCTTTGGCGTTAACAACGCGCACAGCCCGAACAACAACTAGCAGCACAAAACACAACACCACACCATAGATTGACTGCAGCGCTGACAGACTGGGTGGGCTGCACCCCCCTTTCTCCGTCCTCTCCCCTCCCTCCGCGCAAATTGAAGAAATCCTCAGCAACAAAAAAAAGTCTCCCCGCGTTCGTTTAAATCGTAAGTGACAAATATGGTTTACATAACGACCACAAGAACATCCTCATCCTACTTTCCGTGCCGAAGCATGTGATAGCAACATGCCTTTTAAAGAGGTATCCACGCGGCTGTCTCGCTGGATCCGCCCCTTAACTTTCTTGGAAGGATGCGCTGTGGGGTTAATTGGACGCGATGATGGGCGTCACAGTGTGCATGAAAGCACCTGCACACAAGCCACTGTGCTACAGAGTGGGGTTCAGGGCAGAAAACAAGTAAAAACGAAAAAAACAAAAGAAAAAACTTCCTGTTGCTTGCATTGGCTCCACGTGAACGGTTGCAAACATTCGGTCTAAGTGAAACTCCTGATGAACCTCGGCATGTTTAATGTGAGCCACGGCGTTCAAACCGCGGACAGGTGAAGTGTTGATGCACTGTTCTTCTTGTTATGTGGTCTTGCACTAACATGCTCCTCCCACATAAACATTATTGGAGGGCAGACCCAAGCACACAGCCCTCATGGCAATGGGGACTCCCCACTTGCAGCCAGCAGTCTTCCCCACTCAGCAGGACAGTGTGCCACACACAACAGAAAACAAGAACTGTTTAGGAGTAGTTTATAGAACAGCGCGCAAGGCAGTGACCTTGTCTCTGAACTCCCAGGATCCCAGTCTAATTGTGAACATGCACTTAAACAAGCCTTATCCAGGCCCACACGCACCCCACAGAACCCAGATGATCTGCTGCCAATTCCCTGGTGGCACGGGCACCGCAGGACAACTCCAGAGGGTGCCCATGAGGAGATGGTTAAACGAGTGAAGGCAGGTGGAGTACTTGCTGTACATTTGACAAGAAGAGCATTGATTCCTTAACAAGTAAAAAAAGGCAAATAACTTCAAATTATTGTTGCATACTGACTGAACTACATGATAATAATCCAGTAGTAACCATTTATTTAAAAAATATGTTTTGCAACAATTACCCAATCTCCCATTCTACTCCAGGACCCTGAAGAAAGCCTGCAATCTGAGAGAAAATAGCTCTGTTAGTATAAAATGATACTGTAGAGGTCTTTGAGTTATGATGGGGCCTGGTCATTCAAGACTTTTTATGGAAATTACATTTTGGATTTAACAGGGATCCAATGAAAAGAAGCTAATTTAATTCCATTAACAGAAAAGGGGCATATGCAGCATAAAAAATAAATTTATTAATAAATAACAGAAGAGGCTGTTTGATTATTCCCCTGTAATTTTGCCTTTGGCCTGCCGAGGCACTGTGTACAAATCTTGCTTTGTTAAAACCTATATATATATCACCTATGTAAGCAAGTGAAAACGCAAAATGGAAGACTCCATGCTTTACCTCTTCGTTTTAATGTTTGTCTCTTCTATAAAGCTATTCCAAAACCTTAATTAACTTCACAGATAAGTGGGGCGGGAGGGGGGTGTTTTTTGGCAGCTAAGAGTTCACCACAAGTGTCAAACACATCTTTTATTTTCACTAACTGGTAAACAGATGCGATTCCTCCAATGAGCAATTGCGTTTTGTACAGCACCTTAAAAAATGATTGGCAAGTAATGCATTTTGACTGCCACAGCCACTGCATATTAAGATTTGAATAAAATTTTATGGTGCAAATCAAACAGAGTCCAATATAGTATGTTTTGTTTTTTTGATTCATTTCTAATTTGTTTTAAATGTACTTACCTAAGCAAATGTACTGTTAGTGGAAATTATGAAAAATGGTACGATGTCAACATGTTAACTGCTCCCACTGTATGCTCTCATTATATGTCAGTGTGTGTGTGTGTGTGCCGGTATTGGTATTATGCAAAAATAATTGTTCTGCCTATGGGTACAGTTGTACAAGGACAAACTTTGTTCATGTGCTTAAGAGATTTTTGTTATATTAATGTCAAGTTTTCAAGAAAAAGTTTTTTTAGTAACATTGGGATCAATGCAAAAAATGCTCAAGGCTTTACCTGCTTTCTGCTGTCATTGTATGTCAGTATATGTGTACTGGCACTGGTATTGCATTGCACTTACATTTTAAACAAAATACACAATTCAGTAAAGTGCATTTTAATTTACATTCAACAAGTTCAAAGGCAGTCAAACTTCTGGTTTATTAGGATGAAATGATTCATGTAATTCCGTTTGATCAGGTCTCTAGTTGATAATTGCTCGATTGTGATAAAAGACTGCAGCTTCCTAAGCTGTCCAAGCTCATTACGGTACACTTAAGTTTACCAATTTACTTCCAGCGTAGGGCTTATCCTTAATTACACACACATAGACACACTGTGGGATTCACAATTAAGCTGAATCAGGATGCAGGGCATGGTTAAATAGAACGACTAACTAGAGAGAGAGTGAGAGCACTAAAGACAAAAGGAGACAAGCTGGAACATGAACCGATCCTGTGAAAACAGCAGGGTCCAGTAGCCCCTGCTCCATTATAGCTTAAAGTCAAGTGTCTAACTTATGAGAAACAAATTAGTTGGTAAAACATGTATTTATCCAAAATTCATCATATTGTTGTGTCTGACTGACCACATTTGCAAGAATCTGCAGTTCTTCTCTCAAACCGTGTTCATGCACCGATTCTTTAACTCTGAAACAGGAAGTGTGCAGAAGTACGTGTGTTTAGAGACTCAAATGTGAGATGACTGTTACACCCAGACATATAATCAGTAAGGTGCATATTATTAGCTATGAGGCAGTTGCTGTGTCGATCAGAGTAAAACTATTTATACTTCAACCTGTGGTCTGATATTATATCTACTGGTTTTCTTTAAGTGAAGAGCCCACTGAGATTATTCCTATAAAATGGTTATATCCTTCAGCATTTTCTAAATAATCCTCTTATTAAGTTGTGATTAAGTTGGTGTACAGTGCGCCAGTTAAACCACAGAATAAAACAACAAATGCAAAGTGGGAAAACGTGTTGTCAAAAGCTGTAAATGAACTCTTGCATCCGCAGTGGATGATGTCAGCCAGTGGAAACAAATAAAACGTCACATGCACACAGTATGCGGTCTCAAGATGAAGCTTTGAAAGGCTCAGAGGTAAAACTTTAATGACTCCCAGCCTTCATTGTTATCCAGGACCCCACCTTATTTTTTCCCCCTTACTGTGTAATGAGCGCAGCCAATCACCTTTCTGGATTCATACCATCTCTGAGAATGTAATGACACCTGGGTTTGGTCAGTGATGCAGCAAAGCAGAGACACTTTTACAACCATTCTGGAAAGTCTGATTTTTACCCACAATGGCTGAGCTTTCTGTCAACCTCCTGGGCTTGAGACTGGTGTTTTCTTCCATTGGTCTTATGGGTAACACAATTCTCATCGCTTCCATCATTAAGATTAATTTCTTCCACATTAAATCTTTTGAGATATTTCTCTTCGGACTTGCTGCAGCCAACTTGTGGGAGATTGTCATCATAAATATCTATGACATAATCATCCTTCAGACTCCCTCCACCGCCACGGGCACTTGGTCGTGTTATTTACTGGAGTTCGTAACTGTTATTGGTGAAATTAACAGCATCTTCTTCACTGTCCTCATCTGTATCTTTCGCTACCAGAAGCTGAGAGATGTAAACACGAGGGTCAACTTCCCACTCTTCCTGGATAATATCAGATCAGCCTGGATGGTGAGCGGCATTTCTGTGATGCTCTCCGTGCTGCTCAGTGTTCCGATGTTTGTCATCGACCAGGAGAGCAAAGCGGAAAACGTCACAAGAAACAGCAGCATGTGCCCTCCAGACTTCTTTCACTGCACTCAAAATCATTGTCCAGTGTTCAACCGCATATACAAATACCTGTTCATCGTCTCGTGTCACCTGCTGCCTCTGATTATCGTCACAGTCACCAGCTGCCTCATCCTCACAGTGCTGCTGAGCCAAAGGAAGACAGTGACACCAGCGGTTAACGAGACTGGATCAAGTCAGTTCAGCAGGGAGAGTAAAGATACAAAGATCCAGTGGAGTATGATAGCTGTACTGGGAGCCATGGGATTGTTCCAGGTGGACTGGACTACCTACCTGATTTTTCAGTTGGCTTTTAACCCATATGAATTCCCTTTCTGGTCTGAAGCTCAGTTCTTTATCACAATATCTTATACATCCATCTCTCCATACATGTACATGATAGGGCATAACATGATCCCTCCCCACAGCTGTAAAAAAGGATAATTTAAAGATACAGTAAGTGATTTTGTTGAAGTTATTTAAGAGAAGAAAAAATGTTGTACTCTTGAATATAGTACATTGATCCTGTGTAATTACTTCTTGTAAAAGTTTAAAGCCTTCTCATAAACTTAGAATTATGATGGATATCAGTCCTCCACCGCAGTGCGTTTTATATATGTGGCTAGAGACTGGCCAAATATATAGTATGCCATAGATACTTTTAGTTTATAGATTCAACTATATATGGACATTTAACATTTGTGTACATATATTTTTCATCATCTCTTTGTCGTTATGTCTTTCTCCTCTTCCGCCACTGCTCTCTCTCTCCTCCTCCTTCCTCCTCACCTGAAGCCTTGTCTCCTAAACTGAAGTCAGGGCTCTAACAAAATGAAAATCCTTATTTATTCCTGATATTGTCACTTATTACTTATTGTCAGCAAATCAGACATGTGACCCTCCCATATCCACACGAGCCAGCTAAACAACAACAAAAGCTAACACTGTGCCAGCTAATGTTAGGCTCGAGTGTGCTAAAAATCACACTTTCCCTCTGATAAACAGTTTGAATCTAACAATATATGTATATTTGAGTATTTGTCCTACTTTGGCCACCATAGTTAGGATTATGCACTTGAATTGGAAGGGGCAAGAAAACAGTACCCAATTGACCGCAATCTGCAGTCTACTGACATCTAGTGGTGGGATTTTACACGATTTACCTTTAAAGCTTTTCTTTACACCACACTTGTTTCTGACTTGTTGAAATTGAGGTCTTCTTTTTCTGTAAGAATGTTATAAGTGTAAGAATGTTATAAATGGGACAATGTGACAATATTAGGCTAACAAACTTTGCAAGTTCACAGGAAGAAGAGGGTGATAATTTAGAAACTTGTATCACTAAATCCATAGAGCATTGTCTTAGAGTCTGCATTTACATCTAATATAAAAATGAAAGCATTCCTTTGTTATGTTTTGTCATTTCAGTGTGATGTAGATCAAAAGAGTACTTATCTTTCTCAGTGATGCATACTTTGAATTGTCTTCACAGCAAATGTTTTTTTATGGTAAAAGTACAAAAGGACCATCATTCCTTGGAAAAATGCTAGCTGATAAACTGTCTTATTTTTCAGTGCAATTGAGCACATGGCAGCTGTGTTTTATATATAGCCATTAGTCTTGTACTCAAAGCAGCATGGCCTGTATTTACAGTACAATAGGTTGAGTGAAAAAGCAATTCTGTGCAATTCACCATCTTGCACAAAAACAGCTGCAGTCAGCCCAACCTGTCATTTCATGTTTATAAACCGTAAATACTACACTATGACCATAGCTTGATTTGTGATATCAGTTTAAAAAAAATAAAAATCAGTCTCCCAGTGAAAGTGAAAGTTGTTATACATAGTACATAGGTCACATATTACTCATAGTGACCAATTTAACCTAGTTGTGAAATGACACTAATACTGTACTCTAATTTTATTATTATAGAATAGGACTATACAACATATGTGACCATTTTCCAACCCCCCACTTCAACCCCTTGACTTCATTTGGACCTTTAACGTAATCCGGACAAACTATGGATCACCAGGTCTGCAATCTTGATTTAGACGTAAATATTTTGCCCTTTCAAAGTGATTTTAATATGGCTTTGATAGTCGTGACAGAACTGACAAAAGCCGTACGAATCTGTGCTCTGGTAATTGTCTGTGCTGCCACTGCTGATTACACATCAGTGACTTGCACTGAAATTTGGAGGCAAACGGTGCGTGCTGATTTACTATTTTTTTAAAAAAGACCCACTTGATGCTTGTTTTTCAGGTGTTACGAGATTAGAGCAACGTGGGCATTTTTTATGCACAATGTGGAAAATACTTAACCGATAATTAAAATAAAAATATGAATGTCGCCCCCTTTAAACGTGCCCGATACACGGAGGCATCTCTACATGTGCACTTATTATGAACCTTTGATTCGATTTCCCCCCACTGATCAACCCCCTGCCTTACGTTTAATGTGTAATAAACTGTATAATTGCAGGGCACTTGTGGTTGGTGGCGAAGCACTTTGCAATGTTAAAGTCATTTCACGAGTCCGTGCACGACCTCGCGTGGGAGATTTCGCTCTAAGTTGTGTCTCTGTGTGGACTATTAGTGAATACAGTCTCATTTTTGCAAGTACCTTTAGTATCCATTTGTCGCACACAAAATAAGTGCACCTGATTTCGATTTGACTGGACACGCGGAACATCACCACGAGAGTTCCACGTGGAACACAAAAGATGGGTCGTCGCCTGTGAGCCGTTTTTCACCCACTTCCTTGTTTGACCGCCCCGTTCGCTCAATACTTCTCATACCATAAATCGTTGATTCTTCTCTTCTTCTTCTTTTAACCCACACGGGGTTTTAAATCACAAGATTGCGTGGCCGATGATCTGAATGAGAGTCGTTCTTTTGTTTTGTGTTGTTGTGCTATTAGGTTGTTGTGAAAAGCAGAGATCCTGCAGAGCCCGACTGAAAATGTGATTTAGTACTAATTTTATACTTAGCTATCCGCAGTGTTAACATCTGTAGAGCAGAGGTAAGTTTTGTATGGTTCATGTTTAATGAAACTTATGTAATATCAATTTAGAAAAATATCAGAATGAGGAAAAATGAACGGCTTTTTCCTTCATTGTTATGTGCTATTATCTATTATATGTTTATACAAGTGTTATTACCGCAACGATAAGGCATAACAACGCAGAAATATACTGAACACTTTTATTTATTTATTCAGTCACATACATCACTAGATTTACTGGCTCTCACACCTCCTGCTGATCAAAAACTGTGGCAGGTATCAAAACACCTTTGCATATGTTTTTGTTTTTCCCTTTTGGTACTAAACAGAAGTACACAACTCACATAAGCATTGTGTGCCAATTCAGTTGTCTTCATGTTGCTTTTGTTGGGCTAAAGGGTTGCCTTTGGTTTCCCATGTCTATGTCTTTCTAAGGTAAAATGGCTTAACAGCACTTAATTTAGGGCGTGCAATTTACACAAAATGCGCATATAGACAACATATGCAGAGCACAGTAGGCTAGAGTGTAGCCTATATAGCCCAGCTGCCCAAAGATAAAGTGGAGGAACTGTGGAGGTTTTTGAGATTTTCACGTGGCTAAAATTCAAACATTGAATGCCATCTCGCTATTATTATGGAGCTTTTTATTACATTTTTATTACTGGGGTTTCCGGATAAGCTATGACTACACTTCCGGTATGGTAGCGTAGGCCTAGCCTGTAAATTAGATTACTTTATGCTTAGATCAAGAGCGTTTTGCTAAAAATATTAGCGACCCAATAGGGTCTAACGGTATTCTTCCAGCTTTTTTTAATTATTTTTTACAATTCAATATGTGCAAATTCAATATGCTATTTTTTGTCCAAATATTTATTCTTAACTTCAACTCCTGGCCACCATCTTGTCCCGTAAACAAAGCCAATCAGCCTTGCTCTTTTTTGTAGACAAGGTCAATCAGTTAATAGTTTATGAGCCACTGATTTCAGTTGCACATATTAATGTTGATACATAATACTACAAAGATACAAAATTACTTTCAGTGTTCATTTGTTTTTTTCGTACGTTTGCCACCGTGATGAAACAACTGGCCGGTCGTCCATTGGGAGCTTGCGCATTGGCTACTGGATCTCTACCACCATGGTGAACGTGTTACGTCACAGCTCGAGAGCACGGATGTGTGTGTGTGAGAGTGAGAGAGAGAGAGAGAGAGAGAGAGAGGGGGGGGGGGGGGGGGGAGCAGAGAGGACAGTGTGTGTATGTGTGGGCTAAGAGAGGGTGAGAATGGAAGTGTGATCGAAAAAGGTAGAAGAAGTCAAGGAAACAGACAGGAAGAGAGAGAAAGTGTCACGCCTTTGCTCTCAGTGCGCGAATCACACATCCTAAACATTTTCGCGCAAACTTGCAGAGAGTTGTCCTTACCGGCGCGCGGACCGCGCTCGAGGTGAGAGCGAGCGAGAGAGAAAAGAAATATTTATGTATATCTCCTGGATGGCGGACTCCCGCTTCCCTCGAGCTGGCGGGCCGGGAATCACGCGCCATTGAAGAGGGGGGTGGTGGGTGGAGGTGGGGGGTGATAGTGTGCATGCGCTTTGGCTCCACTGCGTGCACACTCGGGTCGGTCGATGTGAGCACAGTGGCGTGGCTCTCGGCCTCCATTTGCCAGTTTGTGTTTATGTTCGAGGGATTCTCCGAGGCCCTTTTAACGGCGACGGCGACGTGCAACAGTTGGAGCTTCGCCGCTGAACGATACTGTTGCCTCGCTGCGGTCGGCCACGAGGTACCGAAGCGACGCTGAAAGGTGAGGCTTTAGTGAAACCTGCAACTTTTCCAACTTGGTGAGTGGTGGAGCGGGCGGCCTTCCTTCTCCGCGGTGTGTGAGGAAGAAAGAGCTGCTGGTTTAACAACTTAAATTCTTAACGCCGCTTCTTATTGCAGGGAGTGAAATAGTTATACGGGAGTGACGCTGGGAGTTTATATTGTAAACATGGAGGTGATAAGCCGTTTTAGGCTCTCGTTGTGGTGTTTAACACCTTTAGACTTGAAGCATCCGTGTGCCGGCGTGACAATGTGATTAGGAAATTAGAGGAGGGGGGTTAGGACAACAACAAAAAGGGGTTACCTTTATAGTTTCTGGTGTGCCGTTGACCAAGATCATTTCTCTTGGCTTTCAAGGTACAAACGGTGTTAGTGGTTCATCCTTGTTTAAAATGTAGGGCTGTTTTTCCGTCCGTGTCCTGAGCTGGAAGCCCATTGGTCAGTCATACTGAAGTGGTCTCCTGCAATGCAAAGTCCACTTTTCCCCACAGGGCCACGAGAAATTGTTCAAATGATCTGAGCGCTTTTTGATTGTTTATATTTGTAGTATTCGTCTTGAATGGTGTGATGGTGGCTTCAGGAGTTCTTGCGTAGGAGCATTTAACATGTAGTTTAAAATAATCTTATTAGTCTGTTAAAAATTTAGAAATATACGAGTTTTACTTCAGTTTTAGAGACAGAGCAGGTCTTTTAAATGTAGTTTTACATTTTTAACCAAAATAAATAAATAAATAAAAAAGCTAGAGATCATCAGAGGAGCACACATAACCCAAGGTTGTAAATAAATTATGTTCCGTCCCCAATTAAGTTTCTAATTAATTTTTCAGGGTATTTGGGGACAGGATGTGCCTTTCTGAAAAACAAAACAAAAAAACACCCCTTGATTAGTGATTTTGTTATTTTTACAGTATGGTCCTGATGAACACAAAGGGACGTTTTTATGATTCGTGCAGATCAGATGTCTTGAAATTTGGTCTGGTTTGCTTACAAAACATTCAAACAGCCGGCAGTCACAGAAACTAGTGGCCGGAGATCATTTAATTTTGACACGATATCAAGTCTTTACACTTAAGATGAGCTACATTCATCTCGAGTCTTCATTTGATTTCACAGTACTTGTGTCAGCGCCTTGAATAATGCCTGTGTCTTTAAGCAGCCCAGTATATGCTGGACTTGTCATTTGTAACACTTACTGTTGCAACACCCTATAGCGGTTAGCCAATTCTCAGTAGTGCTGAACAGAGATCTGCTGAGGTGAACATCAGTATATTTTGTTGTTGTTATTATTGTTTACTTCACCATTTCGTGTATGGTAAACAAACACATCTTCACAATAATAAAGTAGCTGAACAGTTTACGAGTCTTTTATCTCTCCATCAGGCCATCTTTGAACATTTTTAGGGACAAACTGATGAGGTACAGCAGATAAACATCGGCAACCGCCATTGGTTAATGTCTTCTTTTTTCAAGTATCAGTCAGATATCAGTCAGCAAGAGCAAAAACCACTGCTCTTTAGATGCATCGGTGCATCCCTGTTTGGCTTCTTTAAGTAAACACACATTTTCAGCGGTCTCTGAGTTGATTGGCACATTTTGGTTGTAATCATTTCTGAATGCAAAGTCTTTACATTTCTGGGTGCAGCTTTCCAGGCTCCTCTTTCCTTCCTGCCACAGTTTGTTCTGCTTGGATGAGTTCTAATTGCATCCTCTCTGATCATTGTTTATATTATATTTGTTCTTCATTTTGTTTTTCTGTCTTTAAAATGAAATTCTGCTGGTTAGATTGTATCAATGTAATACATGTTGTACCTGTGAATGCTGTTATAGCGTACAAATAACGCTGTCTTTTTTTGTTTGTGTGTCAGGTGTCTCATGCAGTGTGATGATCAGAGCCACCGGTGATGTCCGCCTTAGACTCTGAGCTCCCACTCATGGAGGAAAACCAGGCAGTGGAAGGTGAGAAGGGCACCATGCTCAATGCGCCCTTCTCCGCTCCTCCTGCTTCCATTGCTTCTTCAGCTCCTCCGTTCCCAACCTTGACAAGACCTAATTTCACTAGTGATACAGTGAATGAGAGCAAAGCTGTCTCCATGGCGAGTAATGATTCCAGTGCTGCTGTTTCTTCACCTGCTGAAGCTAGCCCAGCTAAATCTGCAGTAACATCAGCTTCTACCTTAGAAGGAACTGTTGAAAAAAGCCCAGAAGCCTTGCATATAACATCCGCATCAGACTCCCTAACGTGCACGGAAACGAGCATCGTCAATATGCCTGAATCAACATCATGGTCATCTGCGTTGCCCGCGACCACATTTGGCAACACGGACATGGAAAAAGACTTTCCTGCGGTGCTGACCTTCAAAGGTGTCAGTGTTGTTTTGGAAAACAACAACGTGTGGAAGCAGTTCTACAAGTGTGGGACCGAGATGATTCTCACTAAGCAGGGCCGACGCATGTTCCCGTACTGCCGATACCGCTTGACTGGCCTGGATCCCAATCAGCAGTACAGTCTGGTCCTGTCCATAGTCCCATCGGGTCAGTACAGGTACCGCTGGAGTGCATCCAGATGGGAAGTCACCGGGCGAGCAGAACATCAAAACCAAGGTCTGATCCGGGCATTTTCACACCATTACTCACCCTGTCGCGGCTCAGATTGGATGAACAGCTTGGTGTCCTTCTACAAGCTCAAACTGACCAATAACTCCCAAGACCAGGATGGTCATATAATCTTACACTCCATGCATCGCTACATTCCTAGGCTTCACATAATACCTGTTCCAGATGGAGGCATGCCCACAGCTGACAAGCCTGTAGTTATGGGACATGAAAGCATGACTTTTACTTTTCCACAAACTGAATTTATGGCTGTGACGACGTATCAGAACTTTCAGATTACCCAGCTGAAAATTAATCACAACCCGTTTGCAAAGGGATTTAGGGAGGACGGGAACAACCCCCGTCTGAACAGAATCGCTAGAGAGGCTCAAGCTATTGTGAAGACGGAATACCAGCCCACAGTGATCGAACCTGCCGAACCCAGTGAAAACCAGGAGGAGGTACTGGATCTGAGGTGGGTTTTGTGTTGTTTCTTCCTTTGTTTTAACATTGGCAAATTGCTGTGTTGTCACAGCAAAAAAAATCGAGAAATGCGTTTTTTGTATTGACACACTGTTACTAACTATTATACTTTTATGTGAGTGCTATACTTTTGTGTTGTTGTGATGGAGTCTAGGTAATTATAAGTGCACGAGTAACTGAACATTTATATTCTATGCATTTAATTGACCTAAAAATCCTACATGATCAAACGGATCACTTAAAGACAACTAAACTGACCAACCACTTTGTTAGTTACACTTCGTTAGTACTGGGTTGGACTCCCCTTATCCTTCAGAACTGCCTTAATTCTTCATGGCAGCAAGGTGCTGGAAACATTCCTCAGAAATTTTGGTCTATATTGGCATGATGGTATCACGTATAGCCCCTTTCTACTGTACCTACTCTGGTTGGTTTGGCTTGGCACACCTCAACTTGTTTTTTGGGGTTTTTCATTAGGTGCTAGCATCTAGTACCAGGTATATTTTTTTAGTACCTACTCTGCCGGGGATCCGAGCAGTCTTGGGTGATTAAAAATATGACGTCAACAAACTGCATGCAACCAACTGGCCCTTCAGTGACATCGTTCAGTGAGTCATGAGGGTGTCTCCTTACGAAAATCCAAACCACTATTTTTTTTAAACTTGACAATGAGGGAAATGGCTACACAAAAAACACCTTGTTTCCTAAGTCTGCCAAAAAGACATACAAACAGCGAGTATACCATTGCTTCAACGTCCTCCTTTGTAGTGGCATTCGTGTAGCATACAAATGACATCGTGGGACTTTTGGCCGCATTGCTGTAACGACCACATGCACATTAGATTGTACTCAAATGTAATGGAAAACAACCAAAACAGAGTCGAGTCGAGCCTTGCGAAGCCTAGTAGGTGCTAGTGGAAAAGGGGTAATAGTTGCTGCAGATGTGTCTGCTGCACGTCCACCCAAATTTGCTCTGCTGGATTGTGATCTGGTCATTGCCATGTTCAAGAAACTAGTCTGAGATGGTTTGTGAAATACGGCGGCCCTGGTCTGCTCAGAAAAAAAATCCCCAGACCGTTACACCACCATCAGGAGCAGTGACAATTATCAGACCAGGTAGTGTTTTTCCAGGCTTCTAGTGTCCAATTGGCACTTGGCAGTCAGTGTGTTGTGCTTCAAGGTTTGACATGTCGTGCATTCAGAGATGCTCTTCTGCATGTGTTTGGCTTCCTGTCAGCTTAAAGCAGTCTTTCCATTCTCCTCTGACCTTTGACATCATTGAGGCATTTTCCACCCAGAGAGCTTGCACTCACTGGATTATTTTCAATTTTTTTGGGCCATTCTCTGTAAATCCTAGAGATAGGTGTGTGGGAAAATTCTCTATAGGTCAGTATTTTCTGGAATACTCAGACCAGCCATTCTGGCACCAACAACCATGCATCATTCAAAGTCAAAGTCACTTTTCTTCCCCATTCTGACGCTTGGTTTGAACTTCCAGTGGGTAGACTTGACCATTTCCACATGCCTAAATGCATTGAGTAGCTATCATGCGATTGGCTGTTTAGATGTTTGTTTTACTGAGCAAGTGAACAGGTTTCCCCAATGAAGTGGCCGATGAGTCTATAAACTCATAGTGTGTGTGTGTGTTACATAGAATACACCACAGTGGAACAGCACGCGGTGAATCGCTGCAAAAAACGTCTGCAACGTATAAACTCAGAATATTTGCACAAGTTCTGATTCATTTATTTTGCAACTCTTCAAATTTAATTGAGGAAATACTTTATATAATAATACAAATATTGCAGTTGTCTTGAATGCAATATAAAAGTATAATAATCAGAACATTTTTGCAAGCTGTTTGTATTGGATTGCATGCATTATTAATTTCTTACTTGACTGCCTCATTAGGTGTAGGAATTTGTGAAATTGCCAGATAAACAGCTGGAAACAGCTTATTAAAATGCCACTGCCACATGCTGCTCCACCTCAAATGAAAGGATTTTGCACTGAGATCATGATTAAATCCACTTGTTTGGTATCAATAACCAATATTAACTTTTATGTGTCTTACAGTGCAAACAGTCAAAATGACTCTGCTTCTCTATCAAATGTGCAAGAGACCCGATTGGTACTGAAGCCCATAATGTCTAAACCTGCTAGAAAAGATGAACCATATGTCCCCTGCATAAGAGGCAAACATGCTCTTGGTGATCTTGTGCTTGTTGCACCCAAGCAAGAAAGCGCTGCCACCAGTGTAGCCCCTGAGGTGCAGCAGGACTTAAAAGTATGGATGTCGCCTAAAGCAAGATCTGTGACTGCTAATTCCTTAACGTCTACCCCTGGATCATCACCTCGATTCTGTAAGAGGAGGAAGAAGATGAACAGACGTTGGTCAAATTCCCGGGGAAGAGAGTGTAAAACTGCAGCAGCCTCCTCCACAGTCGTCCACAGCCCATCACTGACAGGCGCTATGCAACCGGAGATGGATGATATAGAAGGCCTGCTGTTTGTGTCGTTCACCTCAAAGGTAAAACACTGAAAGTGATCGCATTGGATGCTCAGAGCACATCGGCATGTTTCCAGAAGGTGTAGTTTCATTTAATAAAGGGAGGAGTGGTTCCTTCAACATTCCACCTGATATCAAATAAATCTTTAAGCTTTAATGCTCTTTTATGTCACAGCAAGCTCTTGAGGTTCATGTCAGGAACAAGATGGTCAGTACCTCATCGTCAGCATCTCCGGCTTCCCTAACAACCCCAGCACCACCGACACAAACAAGCGACCAACGTGAGGATTTTCTTTCTTTCTTTCTTTCTTTCTTTCTTTCTTTCTTTCTTTCTTTCTTTCTTTCTTTCTTTCTTTCTTTCTTTCTTTCTTTCTTTCTTTCTTTCTCTTCAGTTAATTAAACTATGGAATAAATATTTTTGTGCCTTTTTTTTATTAAAACCCTGTTTTTCTTTAAATATTATTGTGGAATCTTTAATATACATTTTTAATGTTGTTTGCCCGAATCTGAAATTGTATCTGTGGTGTTGACAGTGAACGTGAATCCAGAGACCGATGAGGCGAAGATGGCTCGTTTCGAGACTGCGCTGCTGAATGAGCTCAGAGTCCACAAACACAGACAAGTTATCCATCCCGTCTTGCAGGAGGGTGAGTATACAACGGGCATAGTCTTTCAAGTTGTTACCTAAGTTTTATAAAATAAACTAAAGCACAAGAAAACAACCCAAAACACTCTCACTGTTTTTACCGTTTCTCTCAGTGGGCTTGAAGTTGAGTTCCTTAGACCTCACTATGTCCATTGACCTGCAGTATTTGGGTGTTTCCCTCCCACTACCACCTCCAGAACACAGCAAGACCACCACTGTGTCTCCTGGTGGTAAGTTGGGCTGAATCTTTGACAGTTTGTGCATGTTTGATCGAGGTCCTTCGATTGCTTCTTTTGCACAATATCTTATGAGTAATTTGTCGTATGCTGTTGTCATAGTAAGAAAATAGGCGGACAAGTATTGCAGAAAACTAATCAACGCGAGACTTGTCGGAAAAGTCCTTTAAATGGTACAGTGACCTATGCAGTAGGTGGAGATGTCAGTGGCAAATTAGAGCGAGTCACATTAGACTTCTTGAATATGGTAAATGGCCTGTATTTGTATAGCGCTTTACACATTCAGTCATCCACACACACATTCACACACTGGTGATGGCAGCTACATTGTAGCCACAGCCACCCTGGGGTGCACTGACAGAGGCGAGGCTGCCGGACACTGGCGCCACCGGGCCCTCTGACCACCACCAGTAGGCAACGGGTGAAGTGTCTTGCCCAAGGACACAACGACCGAGACTGTCCAAGCCGGGGCTCAAACCGGCAACCTTCCGATTACAAAGCGAACTCCCAACCCTTGAGCCACGATCGATATGATCAATACTATATAAAACAAGTTTTTCTGCGTTTTTTAACAACTGCTTGGTGCAGTCACAAAGCTACACAGCAAGTGGTTATATCTACATTTGGCGCAGTTATAAGCCCACTAATAATATTTCATCTAAACTTCATGCTCAGCAGGTTTGTGCATGTTTGGTAAGGTGTCTCTGATAGTAATGTGACAAGTGCAGTTTCCTCCAGACACATTTTTTTTAAAATCTTCTGATATTGTAACAGTTATACATTCCTTTGTTGCATCTTAACTGAACTCCTGTAATGCAATGTATGCCGGACTTAGTCAATCATCTCTTGCTCATTTACAATTAGTCCAAAATGCTGCAGCCAGATTCTTGACTGGAAAAAGAGAGATGTTATTACTCCAGCTGTTTTTAAGTCTTCTGTCAAACTTTTGGAAACTGCTGATTTCTGGAACTGTGATTGGACGATTAGTTGCTTTTGGGTTATTTCATGTAAAAACTCTGAATACAGCAGGATGTTTTCAGGAACCCATTTATTTTAGTGTAAAGCAGGCTTTTAAAGGGATTTTAAATTTATAAATGTGCCGTGCCCCTCTCCTCACCCCTGAACTGGTTACGGCAGACAGCTATCCCTCTCTGAGCCTAGTTCTGGGGGAGTTTCTTCCTGTTTAAAGGGAGTTTTTCCTTCCCACTCTCACCAAGTGCTTGCTCATAAGACGACACCTAATTGTTCCAGGTTTCTCTCTTTTATTATAGAATCTTTAGCTTCTAATATAAAGTATCTCGAGGTGACTGTTGTTGTGATTTGGCACGATAACTGCTGTGAGCAGTGAATTAGTTATCACAACTTTTTAATTCTTTATGCCTTTTAGGAAAGCTTGCACTAGCTTCAAAGCAGACTAACTCAGTTCATATTGACTAACTTGGGGAATTGGTGTGCCATGGATGGTTTATTCTTCGATTTAAAGCAAGTTTGATTCATGTGTCTGATTGCAATATACTGGTGAAGCGCTTAGTGCTGCTGGTCACTTATTAGGAGAATTTAGCAAATTATTGAAAACCGAAGCATGGAAAGTCTCCCAGTCTTAACTAGAGATCTATTTTTAAAGTACTGAGTGTGGCCCTAAGATTCGGTGTGTTGAATTTAGCTGCTTTTCTGTTTCTTTCCAGTAAAGTAAAGAACTTCATACATGATCACATGCAGCGGCATTGTAAGAAGATGTTTTAACAGCTTTATTGGAATGAATTAAACTCACAAAAGTACAAAAAGCACCATTTCCCCGGGTGCTTATCGGTACTCCTGTAATAAGGAGTCGGGTACTGACTGGAATTTTAAACATCCTCTGTACCCTTCACTAGCTTCAAACATTCAAGCCAAAGTGATGACAGCCATCACTGCTGACATCGGCTGCTATGACGCAGAGACCGAAAAGCTAGTTGGAAATCTCAGATTCTTTTTTAGAAGTTGAGATTTGTTGTGTGGGTTTTCAAAGGGTGTGTGTCATATGAGGTTGCAGATCTTTCTTGATGAGTTTGTCAGTCATGCCACATTAAACCTTCGCATAATGTCAAGACAGAAGTGATTAGGTGATGGCTCTTGGGCGATCAGATAAGAAAAGAACAGCTGAACTTGAAGGAGTACAATTTTCTCTTCAGCAAAGAGAATAAAATTGGCATCAAATTCTGATTAAAATTTGTGTTTCTGCTGCAGAACTCAGGCTGGCATTGTTAAAACATAATAGTGTGCTGTGACCTGTAACTAAAGGCATTATGTTTGCTGCACAGATGAGGCACTACCCTTCATCTCCAGAACGGGAAAGACAAGTGACATGACGAAAATAAAGGGGTGGAAAAACAAGTTCGTAAAAGCCAAGGAAACATCGTCTTCCAACGGTGAAGGTAAGGGCTGCTCGTCATATTGTTGCTGCAATGTTCCTTTTATCATGCCGTGGGATTAGTGTAGTCATTCTAATTACCAAAAGATTAACTGAGCTGAAACCAGCTGAAAGTACTTGTGTCTGATTCATTATTCTTCCTCAATAAATTAAAGTCCCTTTCTTCTTTCTCTCTAAAAGGATTACAAAAGAACCTCTCTGCCTTCTGCAGCAACATGTTGGATGAGTACTTGGAAAGCGAAGCTCAGCAAATCAGCGAGCGCGCCGCTGCTTTCTCTACAAACCCAGAAGGCTCGGTGTCCTATCAGCTGCCCGCTAAAAGCTCCAGCTATGTAAAGACCCTGGACAGCGTTCTCAAGCATCGAAAGGCTCCTTCGAAATTCCCGGTGGGGGCCAACAGGCCTTGTCCCCTATCCCACAAACCACTGCTCTATTCTGCTCTGACGTCACCTGCTCCTCCGCTGGCCACGCCAGCAGCCCCCCATCAAGCAGGAGCTAAATTCACATTCCAGGCTGCGTCCTCGCTGAGGCAGCCGAGTGATGCTTGTGGTTCTAGTAATACCCAGAATCAGGGAGTTTCACAGAGGTAAGGATATATTTTAAATTTAGTCACATTTGATCACATGTTTTGTGTTCTGAATTTGATTGGCTACTGATGTGGCTAAAGGTTATTTGAGTTGAGAATCGATACTTTGTTGCAATAGTAAGAATTTATAATTCCTCTAAGGTGACATTTCTCATAAAATAGATGCAACAAAACCAAAGATTTTTCATTTCAAAATGGGAAAAATGCCACGATGATCACTGATACTGACTTTTTGTATTTGTATTTATGAAAGCCCTCTAAATATACTGATTTACTGTAGTTACCTACATTGTTTTGTAGGTAACTACAGTACAGGTTTAGTATTAGTTGATGCTTTTCAAAACCCAGCTGCAAGTTTTATGCAAGTTTTATCATTTGTCATTTACCAGCTTAAAGTGAGTTTCAACTCTCCACCTGCACTCTCAGGACTTTCTTTCTTTTGTGACTTTAATGCACTTTAAATTATTCTTCAATTTATCCACCAAAAGCTTTTTACCCCTCAGCCATAAAAGGCCGATGGGATATTGTCGTCACCCTGACGGTTGGGTGGGTGGTGTGGACACCCAGGTTTGTGAAAGGGATAACTCAAGAACTTGTCTACGTAGGATTTTAAAACCATACCATAGGTGAATCTGCTAAAAGTCCCAGAGGAGTTTGAATCTCAGTTTGACCTTGGTCTGAAGGTCACAGTTAGAGGTCAATTTTTTATTTAAAAAAAAAGAAAGAAAAAAAAGCAGGAAGTCACCTAGGATTGGGACTTTTCCATTAGTACCTACTAAGATCGACTCGCCACAACTTGACTTGACAATCAAATAGCACCTAATTTGTATGGTCGACACTCTCATGACTCATCGAATGATGCCACTGACCAGGCAATCGGTGGCATGCAGTCTGACGATGTCACATTTTAGTACCTGCTTGGATCACTTGGAACTCCGGCCGAGCAGGTACTATTTTAGTACTTGGTACCAGGTGCTATGACCTAATGGAAAACCATGGCGAACTCGTGAGTCGATCTGAGTAGGAACTAATGGAAAGGGGCTTATTAGGAGTGGTAGCAACAACAACAGAGAGGTAACACTGACAGCCATCAGTATTTTTTCCACTAGTTGTTTATGAGTTTCACAAAACTACGGCGTTATAGTAGACTGTTTTCGAACAATGTAGAATCCATAGTATCTATTAAATTGATATTAGAATTGTATTTATAGAAATATAATTAATAAAATTATTAGAAAGAGGGGAAAAAAAACAAAATGTTACATTTTCAGTCATGAACTATTTTGCACTTTTTAAGTCCATTCACTTTTTTTTTATCAGTTTGTTTGGGTGGTTATACATCTTTATTTATTTTTTTAATCAAAGGTTATAATATCCATCCATTTTCTTCTCACCCATACTGTAGTTTTTGGGTTATCCAAATCCAGCCACATCCAGTGAAAATGACTGCAGTTATTGATCGTGCAACCCCCCTTTTCACCACTACATTGGCGGGCATATACATAGGCTTCCTTGCTTTGTAATTAGTCCTGTAGCTGTAGTTTTGCTTCACATCAGTACATCTTTTCAATGAACAATTCTTCTCATTTCATGTTTCTTCCCCAGGTTGTCAGAGATGAGCTTTGGTCAGAACCAGGGGCCGATGTCCAAACCTTCGGGGCTCACCAAGTTCCAGCACAAGCTGCTGGAAATGGAGACGGCAGCTTTGAACCAGGGCTTCAGCAGAACACAGCTGACTACAGAGAGGCTGTCAGCTGCTCTGACTGTGTTACTGACAAAACAGGTATGTAGCATGTTTGTCCTCTGCAGGAAGTGTAGGAATGTCAGTGACGACTTCATTGTTTCATTCTGTAGTGATGTTTTTCAAAGTCTCCCTGGCTTTTATAATATCAAATGTAAAGGAGGTACATTAAAGAAAAGCACACAAAGTGATTTTTCAAACTCTTTTGATGACTCTCACTTCTCATTTTAACCAGACGCAGCCCAGCCAGATCTTGAAAGTGCCCCCTTCTCCAAATAAAGTTGCTGGACCTGAATGTGGTCAAGAGTTCTGCAGACTCGGCTGTGTGTGTTCCAGTCTGCAGCACCTGAACAGAGGCCATCTCCACTGCAGGCGGCCTGAATGCATGTTTGGCTGTGCCTGCTTCAAACGCAAGATCACTAAGCAGACGTCCACAGGGGAGAGCCAAGAACATCCTGTTTACTGTAAGATCGAGTTCAAGTTATTTCAGTATCATTTGTGTGTTGTTGACGATTTTTTCCCTGATTCTGACCGCAGTCTTTCAGAGTCTTTCTTTGCTCAGTTTGGTCACAAGTGTTAATGAGATACTTTTTGCCCTCCCCAGCGATGACTAATATGGAACATGTGGTCCAGCCCCGCCAAGGCTCACATGCTAATAAACTGTGGAAGCGTAATGGCAGTGATGAGGATCCAGAAGCAGTTTTTGTTCCAAAAATTGCACCCCTCCATGTGGTTACACCAAAGGTCCAAAGACGCAACAGTGTATTTCCACAACCGGTAAAATAAAATTGCTTTTTTTTTTTTTTAATTAAATGCTGATGCTGAAGATTGTTATTTTGCCATATTGATAATTGCTAAGTTTGTCAATTGCAAAAAACAAAGCAAATAAGTTTTTCTTTGTATTTGTTTACAATTTGTCCTGTAATCTCATTAAAAAGAGACTAAAATCTTCATTGCAGATACGTGAAGAAGACAAGGATCCAGTGTATAAATATTTGGAGAGCATGATGACATGTGCTCGTGTAAGAGAGTTCAATAGCAAGCCGCCTCCTCAAGTCACCATAGAGCCTAAGATCTTTGCACCAAACGCCCCAACAAAACCACAAAAAACCACTGACAAGTACTACAGCACTTTACCAACTGTCAACAAAGCAGGTAAGAAAAATAGCTGCACTGTAGTGAAGTGGGATATTAAAGGTGTTTGTAGTTGTTTAAAAACATATTTCCCTGTAACCTCCAGGTGAAAACGCATCTCAGGAAACTGCATGTAGTGAAGTAGGAGCAAGGAAGCAAATACAGATCCAGTCAGTGTGTCGGTGGCAGAACGACCAGAGGATGATCCTGGAGGCTTTATGTCAGCGGATGAATCGTGATCAGCTTTCCCAGCGTTTCTACATTGGTCCTTACCGCATCTGGCCAATCAGCAAGATCATTATGCGGAAGCCCAGCGGCTCCATCGTCACCTACCAGGTACTGAAGATTTGGGTATAGACTATATTAGAAAGAGTTACCCACTGGATTGTGAAATCATGTTTTGATGCCTAAACTCAGGAGCAGTTGTATTTAGTTGTATTAGGCAGTACAAACAATATGTGCAGGCTATGTGTGCTCACACCTTACCATGCCTATAATAACCCTTAATGCTGTTTAAATGGATGGGTTTTTGAAAAAAAATCACTCTTTACAGTTTGGGTGTAGTTAGCTACAGAACCAAAAATGTATTTATTTTTTGGGCCTTTTTACGGTTTTATTTGAAAGGGTACAGTGAAGAGTGACAGGAAAGCAGAAGGCGAGAGAGACGGGAAAACATGCAAAGGGCTGCATGTCGGATTCGAACCCGGGCCGGTCGCTCTCAGCCATGCGGCATATGGTTGCCTGCTAATTCCGCTGAGCTAAGTGGGCGACTGTTGTTGTGATTTGGTGCAATATAAAGAAAATTAAACTGATTCTGCTTTAAAGTCTGACATTTTAACATCGGCATCTATTGAGTTTGACCAGCTTTGGAAGATGGCCTCAGATGGTCCTTGTGGTTACTACTGTTTGGGCACTTCCCATGTTGCAGTGGCTTCCTCAGTGGCTGCTATCTGTTGGGTGCCTAATAATCCTGCTTTTGACTGTTGGAACATTTGTCCTCACTTTCTTTGCTTTGTTGCTTTTTCGTGTGATGACGTGATGTACGGCGTTCTCTACAGTTCTGTACTTTTTTTTTTTCTATAGGTGCAAATTAGCAAACCATCAAAAGCCAGTGATTGTGATGATGATGATGATGAATGTGACAGTGATGAGGAAATGCATACCAGTAAAGGCCTTGATGAGAACACTGATGCAGAGGAGGAAGATGGCCAAATCGAAGAGCCGCAGATGTGGTTTGGAGTGACACCCTTTCTGAGTGGAGTGATGCCTGCAGGAACGCTGAGAGCCGAGAGAAAACCTGCTGGTTACCAAGCACCTGGACTTATACAGGTAAGGGCTTTGTAAAGTTGGATCAAATACATCCATGTGCCTGGGAATTTTTAAATTCTCCGTTACAGATTGTCACTGGAAAAAATTTGCACTGAGGTTTGGATGTTGAAGGGGGAAAAAATGTGATTTGCATTCAGTAATTGGATTTATCCTTTGGAAAAGATAACAGTGTGTGGCTATTTAAGGACTAACAAACACACAGCTACACCAGCTGAAATATACAGGTACTTTCTAAAATATACATATGCATTCCTTCCACTGCAGGTAAATGGCAAATCCTACAATCAGGCCAGACTGCAGCTTGGAAAGATGGGATCTTTGCATCCAGCTAACCGCCTTGCTGCCTACGTCACAGGACGACTAAATGCTTCAGTTGATGTTCCTCAGAAAAATTCTCAGAAATCAGACTCTACACATAAAACCAGCACTCCAAAAACTGGCACCGTAAAAGTTGCAAGCTCATTAGTCAGTCCAAGTATCGCTGCAAGGAAAACTACTGATCTGAAGACACTAACGCCGTCACCAGGTAAGCTTGTCTCTCTGTTGCTAGACCACAGCAGAGGCACTTTGTTTTACATACCTGATCTGCTTTATTCAAAACTACCACCTCCTAAATGTGCTGCCTGTTCTTCCCTTTCTCTGGCTTTCTAGTGAAAATCAGAATTCATTTAAAAATCACATACAAAGCCTTAAATGGTTCAGGTCCTTTTTCTGCAGCAGTGCTAGAGCTGACTGTGCTTTTGAGGTTGTAGCGGCTAAATTTTGAAACTCACTTCCTCAGCCCATCACGTCGGTTAAATCAGCGGTTTGCCTTTTGACTGCTGAAAACTCATTTTAGCTTTTCCTTGGTTCATCACCCATTCCTGTAATTCACACCGAATACTTGCATGTAAG
Source organism: Aulonocara stuartgranti (assembly GCF_965226115.1). Classification (NCBI taxonomy): domain Eukaryota; kingdom Metazoa; phylum Chordata; class Actinopteri; order Cichliformes; family Cichlidae; genus Aulonocara; species Aulonocara stuartgranti. The sequence goes on along the minus strand of NC_138951.1, from coordinate 4,835,281 downwards.
TGTGTGTGCATATAAACCAATAGAGATACTATGCACGAGGTTTGTTTTTATTCAAACTGTGAAGCAATTTGTAACTGCGTGCTTAAGATATTCGCTGTCTTTATCATCGTCTTAAAGGACGTGATGCTGAAAAACAGGACAGTGTGTTTGGAAAGGCTCTTAGTAAATGTGGTTTTTCACGTGTTCTAGCTGAGCAGAAGCTAAAACAGTTTTTAGTATAGTCATGTGAAAAAAGTCCACCACTTTTATGTCCGAGATTTAGTGCATAATAAAACATTTGATTCTTACCAGGCTATAAAATTCTGAAATACCGCCTCACATGAATAGCAGAAATATGTGTGAAAAGCTAAGTACACCCAATCATACAGTAACTTGAAGTAATTGATCTCTGTGTGTCTTTACCAGTATCCCACGTTGCTGTGGAGGAATTTTGCCCCACTCGTTTTTACAGTGTTGCTTCAGTTCATTGAGCATTCATTTATGCACAGCTCTCTTAAGTTCCCATCACAGCGATCCAATCATGTTGAGGTCTAGACTTTGACTGGGTTAGTGCAACACCCTGATTTTTTTGTTTTCAGTCATTCTGCTGTAAATGACAGTGCTGGGGATCATTGTCCTGTTGCATGACTCAGTTTTGGCCGAGTTTTAGCTGTTAGACAGATGGCCTCACGTTTGACTCTGGAATACTTTGGTATACAGAGAAGTTCAGGGTTGACTTAGTGACTCCAAAGCACTCAGGTCCTGTGTAGAGATGGGAATTGATAAGAATTTAGCGATTCCGATTCCTTATTGATTCTCATTGGCTCCACTTTGAGTCACCACCACCTCTAAGCAGCGTATCAAAGACATTACATTTATGCAAATTAATTACATGCTGAGTGTTCAAATCTTTGTGAATTTTGGAGATTTTTGTTGTGATCAGTGTTGGGGTCATTCTTTTTTTTTTTTTAAAGTAATTATTGCATATATGCAGAACACTTTTCTTAAAACTAATGCAGTACCGTAGTTAATTACACCCACGATAAAAACAGTCGTTATACTACTCGTTACGTTGCTTTCATGTTACTCTCTAAAATGATCTGAAACACACTGTCTCATAACTGCCATTTAAAAATATAAACATACAGGCTACAACCCCACACACCAACACAAATACCTATCCCGATGAGGACAAGTGTGATCTTTCTCTTAGTATTTAGGTACGTACACAAAGCCGACAGCACAAGTCAAAGATGAAAACCAGTACAGATTTTAAAGCGGTTGTCATGGTGATTCTACTGTAGAAACATGAGCCGGTAGAAACTGAGGTCATCAGTTTGTTACCTGTTGAAGTTCAGCAGTGGCTTGTTTCTGTCCTAGAGCAGTCTCCACTTTACAATCGCACTCTCAGCCTTTTGTGCAATGAAAATAAAATAATGTCCATATCCACTATTTTCCAGTCCTCTACAAGAACCGATTCTCAATTCCAATTCCTGCAAAACAATACCAAATTACCACCCCTACACCACCATGCTTGTCAGTTGGTATTTGGTTTAGGCTAAACATGGTGCTGTGGTTTATGACAATCAGCATCTCCACTTTGATCTTTCCATTCCCATTGTTCCTTGTGGTTTGTTCAGATGCAACTTCACAAACTTGAGCTGTGCTGCCATGTTCTTTTTAGAGAGAAAATCCTTTTTCACCACAACCCTCCCAAACAAGCCATGACAGTATTTGTTGTACTGTCATGAACTACTTGCAGTTTCTCCGATCATTGCACAGTCTGACCTTAGGGTGAATTTTCTGAGATATCTACTCCTGGGGCCTGTTCTTCGTACCTCGCTAAGTGAGTTAGCTGGATGAGATTGTTGACGATTTCGCGTGATCCTGGATCGTTCGGTTCCCCGAAGCTCATCCGGGACTTGCTGTCATAGCAACAGAGCCGTAAGCGTAAACCTGCTCGGGAGCAGGTTTACTTTATGTAAACAGGATTAGATCGCGGCCACGCAGGTATGTCCGCGTCATTCATACGAAAGCAACAGCGATATTCCACCACTGTTTCACCATAAATAAATAACATCAATGTAACTAAAGATAATGCAGCACTTGATCCTTTTATTGATGTCACACAGATACATACAGGTCATTTCCTAAAAAAGGGAAATGTACTATTAACATTCTATTACATGTATGTGATTATTACAGATGTAATTCATATTTCAGAGTAGTAATTGTAAATTACTTCGTGTAATCAAGATGGGAGACCACGGCTATAAAAGCGAAGGTGGATTTGGGAAGCCTGTCGCAGCCATGTCCTGTCCGTATACGCGACCAACCCATTGCGGAAGGTGCAAGATTGATAAGGAGAGTCCTCAGAATTCAGCGTATATTGCGGGATAGACAGGATCCTTTAGCTCAGCGCGACAGTGTGCTCATAGAGAGATATCGATATTCCCGTGAGGGTATTATTTACTTAACCAACTTGTTGACGAGGGGGTGCAGGACCACCACCTGTCTTTTTTTTTGCTCTGCCCTTTTCTTGGTTGCTGTTATGAACAAACTAACAGAGTATTACAGGGTCCCTTGCCAAGAGACGAAAAGCAATATAAGAGCAATATATTACCATTCTGTAGAATACTCCTGTATTTCACTTTTACTTGTTCCCATGTTCTTGTGGGTCCTGTTGTGGCTCTAATGTGAAAGGGGATATAATATAACATATTATAATATAATATAATGCCATATGATATTGGACAATATAGTGTCATATGATAGATCTACCCTACCGCCTACTGGTGTTGGCCAGAGGGGCCGATGGCGCGATATGGCAGCCTGGCTACAACCGTAGCTGCCTCCACCAGTGTGTGAATGTGGGAGTGAATGAATAGTGGTATCGTACAGCGCTTTGGGTGCCTCGGAAAGTGCTATATAAACCCAATCCATTATTATTATTATTATTAAATTACCTACGAGTTTGATTTGTCAGCAACTTTCTGCCAGCCCTCTCTCCTTGCTTTTGCAGCCTTTGCAGTGTTCTCTTGCGTTTTAATTAAACTCTGAAACTCCTGAAATCCCTCACTCATGAGTTCTTGCTCTGCTGCCGGAAAATACCGTGCGCGCCCCTTCGACATTTTCGCCGACCAATCAGCGGGTTGCCGATCAATGTTTCTACTATCGATGCGTAGCCCCTTTTACGACACCCAGTGATGTCACATTACTGCGTCCAGCTGTACTAATCGTCAACAGCAGGTGTGTTCGGGGAACCGGATTAGCGAGCTCACGGTTAGCGCGATAGTTTGGTCTTGGATGTGTCATTTGATCTTGGATGTAGTAAGCGACGTACGAAGAACAGGCCCCTGGAAAGATTGACAGCTGTCTTTGATGTTTTCTACTTGTAAATAATCATTCTTACTGTAGAATCATGGTCTTTTAAGCCATCAGAGACTGATGGGGAACAGTTGGTTCTCTAAGGTGATTGCTGATGTCTCTCCTCCTTGGAATTGTGAATGCGCTAGACCTGCAAACTACCAAACCTTCTGCTTTTATAGAGGTGCTCAACCTTACTGATGATCTGTTAATAAAGTGCCTTTGGTTATCAGCAAATGGCTTCTTCTCTTAGTTTTGATCGAAGCAGTAAAAGAGTACTTACGCTTTTTTAGTTTGCTTTTCCTTCTTAGCTTAATTTTTGTTGAATAAATAATAGGACAGTGTAAGATGTCAGCTGGGGTTGTATTTATATAACATTAAGTTGTGGTAAGGACCAGATGATTTGTTAAAGCATTAGAATTGATAGAGGGTAGATGAACCTCAAGAAGTGACATCAGCTTAATCAAATAGAATAGAAGTAAACATGTATCGCTAAAAACACAGTTTTGTTAAAATAATGCAAATATTATCATCTCATCATGCTGAACTAGTTTTTTCTTTTTTTCAGTTTTCTTATTCCCTCCATGCCTCCAGAGCAAGGGACGCATCTCATTGGGGCAACAGTCACAGAAATCATCCAACATCAGCTCTGTCCAATCACTTTCCTCAGGCCAACACAACTCAGACTCTTCCTTCCAGACCAGCTCCTCCTCCTCGCCTGTCTCGCTCACCGTCTCACAATCACTGAAAAGCCCCAGCTTTTTAGGACAGAGTGGAACCTATTCTTTCAGGATCTGCCCTCCGTCCAACCAGGGCACCGGAGGACAGAAGCTACCTGGTGTCTCCCTGCCCGGGGGCTTTACCCTCATTCAGCTCCCAGCGCCCGGAGCTGATGATGCAGCACAACAGTCAGGACATCTAAAAGCATCAAACATGGCGAACAATGATGTCCTGTTAAAAAAAGACGGTGCAGCTGAGTGTCCTGCTGCGGACACAGTGAACGCAGTCAAGAGCTCTTTAAGCAGCAAATTAGCAGAGCCCGGCTCCTCCCCTGAGCTGGTTTGTGATGGGAAGATCCCGTCAGACGAGGGCGATGAGGCCAACGGCAAGCAGGCAGAATCAAACCTAGACATCGCTTCAGACACAAGTTCCTACTCATCAGACAGTGAAGGAGAGGGAGACGAAGATGTAAGTTTGAGAATTACACTTGTTTTTTATTTTCTTTGAGTGCTTAGTGATTTATTTTAATGGAAGGCCCTCTAAACTGTAAGTGGACAATGGTTTATTATAAATGTAAAGATAAAAAAATCAGCTGTCAGCTCATAGAAACAAATCAGTCCAACTTTAAATACATGTAAAATTTAAACTGGGTGCAAAAATTCAAATTGGTTCATCTTTAACTCTAATTATAAAAACACTAAATTGCTTTAGAAAATATGAAAAAGTAGTCGGCCTAATCCTGACGTTGTTTGAAAAAGCTCATCATGAATGATGTTGTCTTCAGGATGAGACGGTGGATGTTGAGACTGTAGAAGAAGTGAAACAACAGATGGCCATCGCTAAACTGAAGAAAGCTCTTTCCAAGGGAGTACTGCAATCACGGTAATAAAAAATGAACATCTGGATGTTGAAATTAAAGCATAAAATTGTTATTTACCGTCACAGCTGAAATTTGTTTATCATCATTTAGAGATTCCAGAGAAGATTTGGGATCATTTTTGGAACTCGACTCCCAGGTAAGACAAGCGCCAGCTTAGACCACCATATTTAATTGCCCTCACTTTATATAGCTATAGTAGGAACACAGTTCTTTGTATTATAAGGCAGTATGTATAGTGTGTTTTGAGTTTTCACTGCATCTCCTCCAGGATCTCATTGATTGTGGTGAGACAAAAACCAAAAAGAGGCGCGAGAACCACACAGTGCTAGAACGGCTGAGAAGATCGGAACAGCGAAACCTCTTCGATAAACTCCAGGCTGTCCTACGGAGTGACCCAAGAGCTCCCAGGCTCCGCCTCCTGTCATTGGTTAGTTCTGCATGCTGCATTTTTCCTTCTAAAGTGGAAACTGCAAGACAACTAATGGGAAAATGTAATTCCACTGAAGGTTGTGTGCACTTTCTACTACTTTTTAATACTTTTTATCACAATAACAAGGTCATGTTCTCATTAAGTTGTCCAGAAAGATAAACGTAGATTTGAGTTCCTGTCAATGGAAAAACATGTGGGAGTTTCCTCTGGTCCGAATCAGTTTGAGTTTGTAAACTTGTAAATTGTTGCTAGCACGTACAGACCTTTGCATATATATGTAGCACCGTTTCCCCCCCCCCCCCCCCCCCCCCCCCCCCACATGTGGTCACAGAGCACAAATAAAAATAAGAGTAAAGGAAGCTTGCAGAGGAAAAATTATATGGTGATAGTTAATTAATTTTACTGGGTCAAATTCTCCTTAAATATGACACACTTGTGGTTTAGTTTTTACATTTTTTAAACGTTTTAAAAAATCAGTTTTACAGTGAAGTCTTTTTAGTTTAGGGTTTTTTGTTTGTTTGTTTGGTTGGTTGGTTGGTTGGTTGGTTGGTTTTATGGGCCCATATTCAGCAAAAGAAAGTTCTCTTTTTTAATCTTTACTCAGACTTGTTTAAACATTTGTTTGGTTGCCCCCTTCCGGATTTTCTATGTTTTTGTATGTTTTTCAAACTTAAATGTTTTAGATCACAAAATAAATTTAAATATTAGACAAAGATAACACAAATAAACACAGGATGCCATTTCTAAATAAAGGTGTTTATTATTAAGGGGGGAAAAATGTAAACTTACATGGCCCAAGAAATAACTGTGGTAATCACATCTTTGGAAGGCTGCGTTCAATTTCTCTCGCCACACCCAGGCCTGATAACTGTTCTTAACTCATTCACTGCCAGCCATTGGCAGTGAATGAGTTAAACCCATTGACTCATTCACTGCAATTGACGGCTATAGACGTCAATGGCAGTGAATGAGTTAATCAAGAAATCACTTAAATAGAGCCTGTGTGACAAAGCGGAGAAGACCAAAAGATCCTCAAAAGCCAGACATCATGCCATGATCCGAGGAAATTCAGGAACAAATGAGAAACATGGTAATTGAGATCTCGCAGTCTGGAAAAGGTTAGAAAGACATTTCTAAAGCTGTGGGACTCCAGCGAAGCACACAAATGGTAAACCTACCCTGGAATTACCAATCAACCAAGATTACACAAGAGCCCAGGGACGCCTCATCCAAGCTCTTGCTGAGCAAAAAGAACATAAAGGATCATCTTAGTTTTGCCTCTTTTGGAAAAAAACAAACAAACTCTGGACTGATGAGACAACAGGTGAACTTTTTGGAAGGTGTGTATCCAATTATATCTGGTGTCAAACTAACATGAAGGTGTTTTAAGAAAAGGAACATACAAACAGTAAAATATGGTGGTGGTTGTGTAATGGTCTGGGGGTGTTTAGCTGCCTCAGCAAAATGCCATCTACCAAAACATCCTGAAAGAGAATGTCCGAGCAGCTGTTCGTGACCTCAAGCTGAAGCACACACGGGTTCTGCAGTAGGACAGTGACCCAAAACACAGCAGCAATACCACCTCTGATTGGCTTAAGAAAAACAAAATGAAGACTGTGGAGTGGCCGGGCCAAAGTCCTGACCTGAATCCGACTGAGATCCTGTGGCATGACCCTAAAAAGGCGACTTATGCTCAAAACCCCTCCGATGTGCTTGAATTGCAACAATTCTGCAAAGATGAGTGGGCCAAAATTTCTCCACAGCGCTGTAAAAGACTCATTGCCAATTACTGCAAACGCTTGATTGTAGTTGTTGTGCTAAGGCTGGGCCAACCAGTTATTAGGTCTAGAGGGCAATCACTTTTTCACACCAGGTCATGTAGGTTTTGATTTTTTTCCCCCTTAATAATAAACACCTTCATTTAGAAACTGCATTTTGTGTTTACTTGTGTTGTCTTTGTCAACTATTTAAGTTTGTTTGATGAAAACATAGGAAATCAGGAAGGGGGCAAACACTTTTTCGCAGATCTGTAGGTGTGAGTTTTTGGCCTCACCGTCAACACTCGTTTTTGCCATTTTGTGTTTTTTAGGCCCAGAAAGAAATTCAGAGCCTGGTTAGGACCTCCAAACATCTAGAACAGGCAAAGAAGATGCTGACGCAGATACAGTCGGGCTATGTAGAGACACTCTCTCAGTTGTCTGGTATGTACACTCTGTGTTAATGCACCTTTTCTTGCCCTGTATTGGTTTTTGTACTGTTTGAATGCACTGAGTTTGCATGGAGAATAACTCGAAGCTTGCTATCCAGCACTTGTGTACGACATCCTGCTCTTGTGTCAACATAGAGACTTGATCGCCAGCAGATCTGCTTGTCACTAACTTTCTGTTTTTTCAAATATAACATTTTTAGGAAAGTCTCAAAATGTGATCAGGCACAAACTAAAGGAGGTGTGCGAAAAACAGAAAAGGAAAGAGAAGACGGTGAAGTGGACGCCTTTCTTTTCCCACCTGCTACAGTCCAGAGCCGCTTTACTACAAGCCAGTGCTCCCAAGTCTAACCCCACGCCCTCATCTTCAGTACAGCCTGACGTCGGGGCTCCTTCTCAGGCTAACACAGCCACAACTCCACACAATTTAAAAACGATGATAACCCTGCTCCAGCCTCTCATGCGAAAAGCTCCAACTGAATCCTGTCCAAAGACACCTGTATCTAAACTTGTGCCTCTGCTGGTATCCTCTCCAGCTCAGGTTGCGAACGCTGCACCCCGGTCCCAGGTGAAAATTGAGCAAGGTGACCATGTGGCCTCAGTCCAAGAGAAAAAGTCTCCATCAAACTTAGAAGTCAAACAGAAAGTTTCTGGAGAGCCAGACCAGGCTACTGGTTCCCACATTTCCAGTTCCCAAACAGATCAGCAGTCTCAAGACCCGCCCGGTAAAGCTTCACCTCAGGCCCCCACAGCCAAAGAAGGAGCCTCACCTGTATCCCCAACAGCTAACTGCACCAGCACCAAGGTTCACACTCCAAAGCCTCTGGCTCTTCCTCTTATTCGCTCCAAGACTGGCAGGCTCATACTTCCCTCATGTCTGAAACCAAGTAAGCACTTTGATCAGTTAATACACCAAATTTAAATTATCTTCCATTTAAATGTGTTACTATAATATTATTGCATATGTTTGTGTTTTTATCTTACAGTTGGCCAAGGCTTCTATACACTCATGGTCATGAAACCCAGGAAGAATGAAGAGGAAGGTGATGCTAGCTCTTCAGCTAAGATGAAGCTATTTGAGCCATCAGACGCTACCATATCTGCATCAGACCTGCCTTTGGATTCGGAAACTGGGCATAACCTCAAGAGCAAAACGGCATCTTCAGATTCCGATTCGAAAGTTTCGGGTGTAATTTCCCCCCAGGCTGAGCTTGCCACCCTTAACAAATCAATGTTTGTGCCTTCAGTGGATCTTAAAGCTACAGAAAACAACAGTGAGGGCAGCACAGGTGCAGGCATGAGCACAACTCTTCCAGCTGCCCACTTGAGGTTTAATCGTGTGTGTTCTGTCAAGTCCGAGGCCGATCCAAGCCTTCCAGAAGCCCGTCGAGGAAGGGGCAGGCCTCGAAGGAACCCTGCAAGTACTGCTGTGGGTGAAAAGGAAAAGTGTAGTGTGATAGAAGAGACCAATAAATGTGTCAGCAAAGGTGAAATATCTGTGCTGCTTGAAGAGAAACAAAGTAAAAAAATTACTTTGGAAGAGACCAAGAAGGAAGCTGAGGGCCTCGCAGGCAATGTCGGTAAAGTAGCAGATATTCCTGTGCCAGTCAAACGACCCAGAGGAAGGCCTCCGAAAAGAAAGTCGGCACCAGTTAAGCGTCCTGCAAGTAGTCCCCTCAGATCCAGCTCTAAGAAACTTAAATGCAATCCCTCCGCTAAGGCAACTGAAAGCCCTACCACCAAGACGTCGAGGCCTTTAACACGCGGTGCTTTAGGAAAAGACTTCCCCAGCGCAAAGAAACGGTCCTGGATAGACGTAGAAAAAGAACTGGAACCTGACCTAGAATTTGCATAGTTGTAACAAACGTCCTTTCACTACAAAAACGAATCTACGCTCTGAGAGTCTCACACTGAAATCTCACTCATGACTAAAGATGTCTTCACATGTGAACTCTGGACTCCGAATCACATCGGAGCCTTTGTGAAAGTCGTCTCTTCTCACATGTACAACACGGCAGGAGGCGGTTTGCTTCAGACACCTTCTCATTGTTAGGTTTAAGTGAAGGCGCTGCCTGGGACCAAGCAGGTAAGGGTGCATCCACCTGCCCTCTGTGCTATTCTCACATGGGCACAGTTGATTGAAGCAGGAGTTTTTGTTCTGGGAAGCTGGTTGGAAAAGACTAATTTGTGTGTAAATGAACTAAGGATGCAGCATCTTTTTCTAACATCATCTTCACAGTCTTACTTGAAGTTTCTCTGCTTTCTGCTGATATTGGCAGCTCGAGTCACGTGTGTCAATGAAAGTGTCACCAAATGTGCCTGTCTGAAAAAGCCAAAGGATCAGGGCCACGGATAATAACTGCTGCTCTTTTCTGAACTCAGTGGACTTCTTTCATAATGTAGAGAAAGGCTGATTTATTTTTTTTTTGTATAAATGATAAAACGGCATTAAGAGACCTGCTGAATGTATTCATGAAATGAATCAGTTTTGATATCAATATTTTCCAGCAATGAATGATCTTTAAATATGACCAACTTTTAGGTGGAGTATCGAGATGTATTTGAATTATGTTTAACTTTGAGCGATTCTTCACTGAACTCTCTTATGCAAAATAAAACTATACAGATATGTTCTGCGATCCAGCATTTTAAGCCTTACAATGTAAGCTGAGTGTCTGTTCCCAGCTGGATGATGCACAGCTTTAACTCTATCACGTCTTAAAAGGTGTAATTTTTCAATGGGTGCTAGATAATGTGTTACTAATCTGTTACTAATGCAGTAAAGCTCATCAGTAGTTGCACTTTAAATGTTTTTTTTGGTAGAAATCACCCGTGTTGTCTCCTGTTTGCATTAACCTGTAACGTAACACATTAAATCAGCATTATAAAGTCATCTTTGAATAAGTCAGTACACATAAACCTGATGTTTTGGAAGCGATGCAAGACGTGTAGCTGTGGTAGACGTGTACCTAATGTAAATAGATTCTGTGAATATTGTGGGGTTTTTTTTTAATTGCATAACAGTTTGTCTTTGGATGATATCGAAACACTGGTTATCTTATCTCAGTCTGAGTGAATTCAATGCATTTATTGTCCCATCCTTCACTTAAAATACCACCATTTTTGCTTTGTTTGATGTCTTCAAGCCAAAATGTGGCTGATTTCATGTGAATGGTGATGTAACGGCATCTCTTCTTGGAAATAAAACCGTTTGTGTTCCTTGTTTTCAGACATCTGTCACAAATAACTTTTTTTGGGGGGTATTTCATCTTGTCTTTACATATTATGAACTAATCCTGTCTGTACACCAACACCTTGGATTTAAATCAAATCAGATGTGATTGAAGTGCAGACTTTAAGCTTAAATTCAAGAGGATTAAAAAGTATTTTTTGAGATCTTTATGAATAAACGTTCAAACTGTCAACAACCACCTGAGGTACAATCTCTGGAGATCACCAAGTACTGTTGTGGTTCCTCTCTCGAGATGCCCTGTCAGCCCTTTACCGTAGCCACCTTCACTTATTGCTCATTTGTGGGTCTCTGCATTCAGTTTTTGTAAGAACTGCAAACCTGCTCTGTTAGGTTGAGATCAGGTGACTGACTTGGCCATTGAAGAATATCTAATTTGTTTGCCTTGTGAAAGTCTGTCTGATCAGTTTTGCAGCATTTGTCTAAATCCGAGGAGAAATTGTTGCCCTGTACATGTCACAATCCATCCTGCTGCTTCTATCAGCAGTCACATCATCAATGAACACTGACTGAACTGTTCCACAGGCACCCAAACAGGCCCTTAACATCACCTCCACTGTGTTAGTGTGGTTTGTTTTTGCTCATGAGCTGTCCCTCTCCTCCGCGCTTTAATGAATTATTCCTGGTTCTGTCCAGGATCTTTCATGTTTTCTGGCAAACTAATCGGGTATTCTTTTTATGGAGTGTGACCAGTATACATCTCAGTCATCCAGGTTATGGTAATCTAATTATCGCCTTCGTGCAAGACAACGTGAGTCAATGTGTTCAAAAAAAGACACAATCAAAACCTAAATTGCTTTAACTTAAGCAAACAGTCCCATTCACTACGAGTGAACTTCCAGATAAGTGAACCTCTGTCTGCTAATCAGCAGCCTAATAAATTCTTTGGTGGCTCCCCAAAACGTCCCCTGCACCGGTCTCTCTAATCCCATTAAATCAGGCGCAAAAGCTGATGTAATCACTGAATGGGACCAGTTCAGGTTCGGATTAAACCAGTGATGTCACACTGGCACACGGGAACAAGCGAAGAGCTGAGCGGCGACTCCGTCTCCTCCTGTCATTGCAAACGCAGCGCTCAGACGAGAACCTGCAACGACAGAAGAAGAGAACAGCGAACTTACTCGAGAGATTAGCCTCCACATGTCCCACCGGCTGCTGCAGGAGTTCTGTCACACTTTGTAAAGCTCTGCAGCCGGAAGGTTTTAGTCCTGGGAGCAGGATCATTACGCGCTCCCCTTCGCTTCTTCTTCTCCAGCCCGTGTGCGCGCCACACTCCGTCAGTCCGTGGATTGCCACAGTGGATGGTCAGCAGCCCTCAGAGCCGTGCCTCCGGGCTGCCAAGCTAAGAAAAATGCCGGGCGATGGATTCACCATTAAAAGTCGCATCAGGAAGTTTCTGCGTTCTCCATCCACCGGAAAGAACTGCAAAGAAAATCTCACCAGCAAGGTACGAAAACTTCTGATGTGTGAGTAGAACAGCCGGACAGAAGAAGCGTCCCGCTGCAGACCTGTTAGTGCTGCAGGCTTACCTGGAGCTAAAATCTGATCTGAGATACTTTACTGTAATTATTGGAAATCTAAGGTACAAACGTTTCACCTGCTTAACCCTGTAAAACCTGAACCATGAAACAACTGCCATAAAATTCATGTTTATTGTATTCACCAAAAAAGAAATTAAACATCAGCCTCCATATATGAGCTGTCGGTTTTATTGTTTTTACCGCATCCTGTATTTTTGTGCAATTTATTGATGCACAGGTTGTAACAAGTCACGCGTTACAGGGTGGAAAACTGAGAGATAGGCGCTCATTTATTATTATTAAAACAGCTATTGCGACCTGTTGGCAGAGTAGTGATAAATCATTATGAGAACAGCTGGCGTTGTTTATTAAAATGAAGATATTGCAGTGTCTGGACTGGGAACACCTATATTAAGCAAGCATTCACGATTTAATAGCTGATTTACTGCCAAATGTGATGTTTAAACAGTGGCAAAATTGACATTTTGATAACCTGGCAACCCAAAAGGTTGGCTTATTAATTGCTTATAAATGATCTATTAACACTGGTCAGTTAAAAAAAACAAAAAAATTTAATTTAGAGTTCTTAGAAAGCATTTGTTATGATTCTTTTTATTGTTTGCTGATGTTATTATTGCACTTTTGTTAGTAGGACACTGAGGCTCGGCTACATTCATATGTTCACTCAGACTAATCAATGATGCCAGCAGTTGGTTTCTAATTCCCAAGGCAGACACAGACAGGCAGCCAAGCCAGCTGTCACATCCTCACTTTGTCTTTGAGATCTTTTTCTTTTTTCTTTTTTTTTTACGCCTCAAACACCCAAAAGATAAAACGACGACAGTTTTCTGTCTCGAGCCTGTTGTTGGACACGTATCAATCAAAGACACGCTTGGTGCTGCACATCAGCAGCTCAGAGTCTGCTCGTTTATCACAGAGTTTGTGCAGGTGTGCAATAAAGACAATAACGGTGATCAATACTTTTCAGATTTGACAGCCTGAATCTTGAAACTGCCAGGAAAGGCTGCTTTTTAATACATAAGATGCCAGAATGTTGTACACAAACAGCACATTTACTTGTGTCTTTACTGACTTCTCTCTCTATTCTTCTGTCAGCCTCCACTATTTTATTTTTCTTTTCTAATTATGATGAATTCCTGAAAACCAAACCCGCCCTGTGTTGTCTCTCTACAGGTGACTCTGGAAAAAGTGTTGGGCATCACCTCTTCAGGAAACAGCGCTCTGGCCTGCGACCCTCGATCTGGACTTGTGGCCTATCCTGCAGGGTGAGATGAGAGAGACTGTTTATGCGTTGTTATCTTCCTAATCTGACCTTTGACTTATCAGCGCTTCGCTCGCTCCCAGCTGCCTTATCATATCTACCTCATGCGGATGTTTAGTGTGCAAATTTCTGCGTGTGTGTTATCTCTGCATCATCTCAGAGGACTGGAGCTCTGTGTTGGGTTTTTTTCTTTATCCCATCCTTGGGGAGGCTGTCTCTGGCACAGTGATAGCTTGTTGTGCAGTATTATTAATTCTTGCTGCTATAGCTTTAATCAGCATAGAATATAAAAATGAGGATGGTTATGCTGGATGGTTTAGATCTGCAGTGGTGATACTGGGGGGGTTGGCCTCGGAGTGGGTGAAAGCAGTGTTTAAAAACAAGCAGAGAGGGTCCTGCCAGGTCGCAACAAAATCTGTGCACTTGAGCTGATTTTGTTCTGGAACCTTCCAACAAAGCTGTATTAATATTAAGAAGGCCAGCGGTCAAAGGGGAAAAACGAGGAGAATTAGAGCAGTATTGCAACAACGTGTAAAGGAGTGTAAGGGTGTGTGTGTGTGTCTGTGTGAGGCATGCATGGGCACGTCTTTGCACAAATGGTTCTGCTCATCGTTGTACTAAATGGTGCACAATCTGGCAACCCACCTGCTGTCTCAGTTTAAATCTGTGCAAGCTGCTCTGTACCAGGTTTCCTGGCACGGTGCAGTTCACTAGCAGGTCCAATGCTGATCTAAGTTCTGCTCACGAGCTAGGATGCAAAAAGGATTTTGAATTAATAGGTAACAATATTATGCGTCCGTTATTTCAATATGGAAAAGTATATGATGAAATATATAGTATAGACTAAAAATGACTCACGTTATGTCTAGTCGTGCTTTCATTTTTCATGTAATGTAGTGTAATCTTCTTTCTGAATGTTCCCTCTAAGGAAGTTATTCTGTATTTTGAAAACTAGACTAAGGACGGAAAATCTTGTGCACTTTCCCAACCCAAGTTTTAAAATGTGTGTGCGCGCTTGTGTTCCTATTCATTTCGTTTTTGTAGGAACACCCAGTCATCTCCAAGTTTCAGTCGTCTAGCTTTTGATTTATGGTGAAGCTGAAAATTTTGGAGGTAGTTCTCCTTCTTCATTAATATATCCAACTGGTGCAATGTACAACTACAAAACAACCACAGAGCATGATGCTACCACCACCCTGCTTCACAGGAGGTGCATTGTGCTTAGGTTTGACCTTTACTCCGGAAAGGCATACCCCCTGTCATTGTTGCCAAATGGCTCAATTTTTGTCTCTTCTGACTGTAAAATATTACTCCAAGGCTTTTTGGTCATGCATGTTGGCAGCTGCAAACTTCAGCCGAGCTTGAAGGTGTCGATTTTGGAGTAATGTAAAACTCACTTCACTCTGCAAAGTGGTGACACATCGAAACAACTTGTATTTACAGTTCAAAGGAATCATTAAAAGCCTAAAATCATCATTCGTCCATGCCCACGATGAGTGTGCGCAAGCTCCTGACTTCATCTGTATGTTTCACACAAAAAGAAAATGATAAATCATGAATGCAGAGTTTTGACCACAACACACACAGCTGATTTAAACCAGAAAATATTGATGATTTATTGGGGTTATTTTTGTGTTGTGGGGTAAAATTAAATAAAAATAAAGAGGAATTAGAAGTTATCCAGCTGATCTTTTGGTCATTTGTAAGTTTCATAAATTCATTTCTGCACATGATTAGTTGTTTTTTCGCAATCACTACACATGTCAATTATTTAATGCTTTCCTAGAACATTAACAGCACCAATGTTTACAGTGTGTTTCTACTTCTCGCTGTTACCACCAAGGAAAAACTTCCAGATAAAATTCAGCCATTAGCATCAGGCTTTCTTTGGAGTTGCACAGTTTGAATGTTTAAACATTTGCACCTATAAACTCTGTCATTAATTTATTAACATAAAATGGCCATTTTCCTTAAGTATGTGCATCGTTTCTCGACCTGTTTCCATATCAGACATTAATATGCATTACTGCATTTCTTGGTTTCCTTTTGTAGGTGTGTGGTAGTCTTACTGAACCCCAAAAAGAACAGGCAGCACCACATTATCAACACTTCAAGGTGAGTCACCCACGAGTACAGTCTTCACTGAAGCAGAGCAGCACTGAACTAATCATGCTGTGATGTTATCCTCTGTCCCTCTCACAGGAAAACCATCACAGCTCTGTCTTTTTCCCCTGACGGCAAACACTTGGTGACAGGAGAGGTGAGTTTCATCACCCTCACTTTTCTCACTTTGTCTCTGCGGGTAAACTCAAACTTGCGTCTGTCCTCTCGTCTTCTGTTTAGCTTTCTTCGGTTTTTGCTGTGTCAAGTGAACATCACAGTAGGACTGGTGTTTGTAGTAATTCAGATTTACTGCAGAATCCAGAGAATTAGCTTGTTCGCGTCTTCAGTTATCCACAGTATAAGAAGGAGTTAGCGCGCTGTGCTGCGGACACCCCAGCAGGATGGAGGCTTGCTGCAGAGCTCTGTGTTTGCAGCCTCTCCTCTTTAGAGGGCCTTGTTCTGTCGTGTCACAGCGTAATGTGTCTTTTCAGTCAAGCATCTTGAATCGGTTTTGTTGTAGTTACAACGCGGGCCTCGACACAACACGCTATCTTAATCCTCCCCGGCCAATCAAAGCCGATTAAAGACTTCTCTGCATAAGTGGATGGGCAGGCAGCAGTTGCCATGACGACAAAGACCAAAGTTCAAAAGCCCAAATAGACTTGAGGATAGGCTGTTCTCCTGGATTCTCCTGGAATTCAAAGGGAACCATGTGCTAAATTCCCAACGTTAGAATACTTTGAGTAATTAAAACTGGTTAGAGATCGTAGTGGATGTGGTGGAGAAATATTAGAGCCCTCTTTTTAACCCGCTGTGCTCGGTGATCAAAGCTGAGCGCATCACAGCTGTATTAGATGTTTTCCCACAGGCCCTTTAAAAGGAGGAGTAAAAGATATGCCCGAGTGAGTGATCTGATAAGAAATGTCCCTCACACACACACACTCATTCATCAAACAGTAGCTCATTTACATACAGGGGCAGGCTGACAGCGGATGTGCAGGCTGTTTTGTCCTCCTCTTCTTGTGTGTCTTTTGTATGCAGCTCTGTCTTCAGTTGAATGTCACACTATTTCTTTTGGACCTAATAACTCTGACCTTTGAAAGGTCCTTTTACCATATTATAATAGGAGACTACACAAATAGTCTGCTGAACTTTCGATCCCCAGGAGGGAATAATGTGAGCAGGTCAAGGGACAAGTAGACAATCAGAGGACAGAGAGAGGATGATCTTCTAGAGAGATGGACAGACAGGAATGACAGGTGACTCCTGAGCGGAGCCTGTTTCAGTCGACGAAAACATTAAGACCCTTTAGTGTATGAATGGAGGAGTGTTCGCCATCTTACTAACAACCTAACATTGTTTTTAAACGTCGACTCCTCCCCCCCTTACCATTTTTTTTTCTCATCAGAGCGGTCACCTACCGGCGGTGAGGGTATGGGACGTGGCAGAACGGAAGCAAGTGGCCGAGCTCCAGAAGCACAAGTACGGCGTCTCCTGTGTGGCTTTCTCCCCCAATGGCAAATACATAGTCAGTGTAGGAAATCAACATGACATGATGGTCAACGTCTGGGCGTGGAAGGTTTGTCTCCCTTGAAAGTTTCTAAAGCTCAAATCCTACTTGTGCTTTTACACCTTCTTCCGTTCTCCTGACTGCTTTAATCAGGACAATGATGGTTTAATGTCTGATGACTGGCAATTTTTAAGCTCAATTTTTTCAAACTCTAAATGAAAAAATAACTTTAAAGTAGTAAAAATGTCTAAAACCACGTAGTGAATGTGATGTTACACTGTTGAGCAGCGAGTCCTATTGTGTTTTAGTTGTGTGATCTCTTTCGAATGTGTTGTTCTTTGCAGAAAGATGTAATAGTGGCTGCTAACAAGGTGTCCAGTAAGGTGAAAGGTGTGTCTTTCTCCGAGGACAGCTCCTACTTTGTCACAGTGGGGAACAGGCATGTCAAGTTCTGGTATCTGGATCACTGCAAGGCCAACAAGGTATGAGAGGCTTTCCTATCTTTTATTACTGCCTGGAGTTATTTCCCTACCTTTTACTTCTGCTTTATTTTTGCATAACTGAATAACTTTAGTGCACTCTTACATTATGCAAATACATTTGTGAGACCCAGGGATTATTAATTTTCAGCAGCACACATGCAACATTTCAGGGAAGCGCTTTAACTCCTTCAGTTGGAGCTTTATCGGCTAACCATCACCTCTCTGTGCTATGTAGGCCAGCGCTCCTGTGCCTCTGCTGGGCCGCTCCGGGCTGCTGGGAGAGCTGAGGAACAATTTCTTCTGTGATGTAGCTTGTGGACGTGGCTCTAAATCAGACTCCACTTTCTGCATTACTTCCTCTGGCCTGCTGTGCGAGTTTAACAGCAAGAGGATGCTGGACAAGTGGGTGGACCTTCGGGTGAGTGAGAGGGGAGGGGCTGTCTGCAGGTGAAAGGTAGAGGTGGGACTAACCAGACACCCCCACTATATGATCAATGTGATTTTTAACATTTTGTGACATATAAGAAAACAAAACAAAATGAATGAGATATTCATAAATCTCAAATTAAAATTTTGTCAGTATTTGTTTTATCTAATAAGATAAAGTAATCATACTTAAATTATTTGGATTTATGTAATTTTTTGCTGCAAAATTATATTGTCAAGTACCAACACTTTGACTAAAACCTGCCACAAGATGAATTGAACGGGGTCAAGCTGTGATAAATCACCGAATTCAAATCTGTTGAGTCGACTTCCCTCATGTTGTGTTTATTAACAAAGACTCGTTCAGACTGATGCCAGTATGTTGGCAATCTGCAACCTGCATTTATAGATTAGACAGCAGTTACTTGCAGACCTCCGACAGCCTCTCTGAGAGTTGTTGCAGTCAGTCAGTGGTGTAGGACATGAGCCCTCTTGTTCGAGTATTTTAACTTACTTAATAAAAATGATGATATTTGCTCTCCTGAATCTTTACAGTATCGCCAAGCAAAATATTGTGAAACAATGCTCTACTCTTAACTGCCACTACTGTTCATTTTTATTAAATGGTAGCTGAATGTAACATATTTGTTCTTTATGTGGTATTGGCCTCAGTCAGCACTAACATGCATGTTCATTTAGTTATTATTTGAGTACAGTACAGGCACAAATGCCTTAGGTCAGTAACCATACGTGTTTATTGAACGGGTGAAGAGGATCTTAGAAGATTTAGAAGCAAGGACAGGTACAGGATGTGTTTGGAAAAGCTCCAACGGGGCTGCTTTTCTACTCCTCCGTAACCTTTGCAGAGGACTCAGCCAAAGCAATGATGTAATATTATCTGCAGGAGCATAATTAGCTTAATTTTTCAGACTTGAATGAATACGAATGTTTACCATTTTCTCAGAAAGACTATGAAGCTATGACTTGTGAGCTGATTATCTGGCATGTGTCTTTCCGTGCAGACCGGGCTGGCTCAGTCGCTCTCTCTGTCTGAACACATGATCTTCTGCGGCTGTGCCGATGGAACGGTGCGAGCCTTCAGACCCGCTGACTTGCACTTTGTGTGCACGCTGCCGTGGCCGCACCCCCTCGGCTCTGACGTCTCCTCCATGACTGAGGCCAGGTGAGGAAGAGCTCAGGAGTAACTCGGCCTTTCTTTAGCACTGATCCACTGCAGGATCAAGTGAGCTCTATTAATAGAGCTTTCTGTCTCAAGCAGTGCAAGCCCGAGTCTCGTCTAAATGTTTTTTATTCTCGAGGATGTCGGATTTTTACAAAGAAAACATCTATTCCTGTTGTCCCAACCTTTCATTCCCACAGTCATCTGTTCAACGCCACAGCGGATGCCCGTTACCCAGACACCGTTGCCGTTACCTATGACCCCGTCAGCTGCCGGCTCAGCTGTGTATATAATGACCACAGCCTGTATGTGTGGGACGTGAGAGATGTGCAGCGGGTGGGGAAGGTGCACTCTGCCCTCTTTCATCCCGCCTGTGTCTGGGACCTGGAGGTAAATGCATGCAGGAGGAAGTGAATTTATATAACCTCTTTAAAAGCTGTGAGATGTTCAGTGTGTTTCCTCAAGCCTCCTGGCTCAATAGGATTACAGCAGTACAACAGATTGGATTCTACCTATTGATTCGGTTAGTAATTTGCGGCACATTGGGGATCATTACACGAACAAAACTGGGAAACTTGGAGCTGTTGTGCTGTTGTACTGAACATTGTGCATCAGAATTTGGCAGCTTGAAACTGGTGATAACAGTCGATGTAAGACAATTCACAGCATAGTGAAACTGCATTTCTAGAAATCTAACTTACAGCATTAATTGTTTCTTAAAATCGTGCTTTTTTTTACCCTCATCTAGTTTATTATTGACTGAACCTCCTCCTTTTGTCACTACTCCCCAGGTGTTTCCAGATGTTCCAGAAGAAGTGGCTTCTGGTTTGTCATCAGGCGCATTCCTCACTAGTTCAGCTGATAACACCGTGAGAGTGTGGCGCATGGACGACTGGACACAAACTCATTCTCCAAACATCCTGAGCCAAGTGAGGTTGACTTCCAAGATCCGTATTCTCTTCAGCTGTGTTTCAAGTACAGCTGTGAAGAGTTACTTTCTGTCTCCCTCATTTCTATAAAGGATCTTTTGAATATAATCTACATCGACGGGAACACCAGCACCTTGCTGGATTCAGAGTGTGTAACAAGTGCGAATTCAGAGGTCAAGTCGGGGGATGGACAGACAGCGGAAACCAGGACGGGCATCAGGACCATCTGTGTCAGCCCAGACGGCAGACACCTGGCATCTGGAGATCGCAATGGCATGCTGAGGTAGGACTAGAAGACTAAGGCTGAGGCTGATGACAGACTGACGTGACCTCTGTCCTAAAACTGTGATATTCTGCAGGGTTCATGACCTCAGCAGCATGAAGGAGATTCTTAAGGTGGAAGCCCATGATGCTGAGATCCTCAGCCTCGAATACAGTAAACCAGAAACAGGTCAGTGTGTGTGTGAGACTGTATTAGTTACTATAATGATGACACGCTTGGAGAATATTTGCACATTGGCTGTGAATACAGTAGGTGATTATGTGGTCTGATTTCTCTCAGGGCTGAAGCTGCTGGCCACAGCCAGCAGGGATCGTCTGATCCACGTCTTGGATGCAGAAGACGACTACAGTCTGGTGCAAACACTCGACGAACACTCTTCATCCATAACAGCCGTCCGCTTTGCTGGTGAGACACTTGAGAAGCTGTCAACATCTGACGGCTAATCTTTCCTTAATCCGACGCTTTCATCTCCGCTCTTTTATTTCACACGCCGCACGACTTGTTTCAATAATAAATGACGGTTACGTGTGTATTCAGGTGGAGTTTTGGTTGCTTGAGCAAAGCCTTTCAGTTGCACTTTGCTTTCTCTTCTTCAGCCGATATGAAATGTTTGCACCACTTACTGTCACGGTTTCAAATGTAGATTTTTGAAGAGGCACTAATCTACTGTCTCTGGACTTTTTCATGAACTGTAAAATTCTTTTACTGATAATAGTGGGTTAATATAAAATAGGCAGTTTGGGGCAAACTACTTTGAAAGCTTAGCTTTTAAGCTACCAATTACTTCATGCTGGAAGAAGCTGAACTGCAGAAATGCTGCCCTAGGGATGAGTCTAGCTGGGTTTGAGTTCCTCTGGTGTATTTCTGCATGGTGGTCATGTCTGCAAATGATGAGTCAGTGGGCAGAAAAAGGATAAGTATTTGGCCTACAGCTGTTTTCCATGTAGAGAAAGAAATGACGAGTTATGCACCGTATGGACAAAAAGTACTGGGCCACACCTCTTCATCTTTGAAATTCAAAGATTTTTTTCAGTCCCATTAACCTGCTTTCAAAAACATTTATGAAAGAGCGGGTCATTTTAAACTGGTACTTTAATGGGATGCCACCACTGCAGCAAGTCAAAAAAAATGTGTGTATTAGTGGTATTACTGCAAAGTGGTTTAGAAACCACAGCGGCTCTCACCCCTAAACACCACTTAAAGATACAGAGCGGGGTTGCCCAGTGTAGCAGCACGTATTGCATAGAAGATGCCAGAACACTAAGCTAACTCAATAACTGCAGAGCTCCAAACCTCTTCTGGCATTAACATCAGCACAAGAACTGTGTGCTCCGAGCTTTATGACATGGGTCTCCATGGTGGAGCAGCTCCTGTGGGTGTAATGTTTAGGTGATTTTGTCCATATCGCTTAAATTTCCGTCTCTAGTTCTGCATTATTTACGTGGAAGTGCAGGGATATCAGCTTTAGCTTTGTATCCATTTTGCAACAGACAAGATTGCTCAGCTAACCAGCTAACTTCTTAAACAACATGCAAAACCTTATCTTGGTAACATAAAAGTAAGTTTCATACTAAAAAGGTCAAAGTGTAATTGTATAATAAGCTGCTGTATAATATTGGGGTGTCTCTGTGGTCAGGTTTCAATTTTTTGAATGAAAAGATGACTTAATCCTGGAACGTTCATCTGGATGTCGCATTTTCAGTGGCAGAAACGTTGCATCGCTCATGTGGCTTCTCAGTCTCAGCTGTCTGCAGGCTTCTCCAACCTCATAAACACTACATTTGCATAATGACTGACACCAGCACCACTGACTAACAATGGGCTGTGAGGTCAGTTTCATGATCATTAACATGCAAATTGTCACGACCATTGATCAATCTCCATGAGTGCTATTCACAGAGAGTTGGGGTATAGCTGTAATCACAGCACTGTAAAATAGTGAACAATGTACCCTTAGGCCCCCTCAGTTCACAGATGGCCGTTCCTTTTTCACGTAAATAGCCTCCTTGACTCCCCACTACTGTTCCTCCCTGTCCACTGACAGAGCGGCCACTGGCCTGTAGATGTAAATAGACTGTGGAGTCCTGGCCTGTGTTCTGCCATCCGCCTGGCTAGAGGTTGTTTCCATTGACTTTCAAATGTTGTCCATTACTGATAGGAATTTCACAGTCTAGGAAAGCTAACCTGTCATTTTTTACACCCTCCCTGGTGAACTGGATGTGTTTGTTCACTGAGTTAATGTGATCACTGAATTGTGGGACATCCTGAGATTTGATTTTCACCCAGGTGTTATCCACATATGTGAACCGATTACTCGGTGGTGTCCCAGGGTAGGATGGTAGAGTCCTCTTTTCTGCTTCCTCCATATACAAATCGGCCACAGTGGGTGAAACTGGGGAACCCACGGCGCCACCATGTTTCTGCCCTCAACAATGACACACTTGGTCGGTGTTGAGGGCAGGGTAATCCTCTCACACAAATCATTTCTCCTACTGAAAACGTTCCGTCTAGATGAACAGAATCCACTTTCTGGGATTTCCTTGCCTGGATGATTGAACGTGCATGAAGACACGATGACTAAATGCTTTTGTTTTTTGTTCTTTAGCCAATGACAACAAGGTGAGAATGATCAGCTGTGGGGCAGACAAGAGCATCTATTTCCGCACAGCCCACAAGGTAACATCAGATGTTGGATATTACCCAACAAACACACGCAAAAGCATGAGTGACACAAAAAACTCCTGCCAAACGCCAATGTTAAAGCTAATGTATATGCAGGCTGCTAAATGCTAACAAGGTAGGAAACAGCCACCTCATTGTAGACTGGAAACAGTGAACCAGCTATTCTGACTTCATCAAAGTACTGCCTGCGATATTCTTCTGAATAACTAATTCTGGCCACAAAGAGCTTCATTGCATTTGACTTATTTTTTTTCATTAATTCCTCTCATTTAGGTCACACTTATTGGCACAATGGTAACACAATCTGTTTAGCAATTCTAGAGCACAGACCACAAAAGGAGCGTTTGTGCTACAAGTTGTATAACTATGAAATACAAAAAAAGAGAGGAAAAAAAAAGGAGGCGACATTCTTTTGCTCTGGAATTGCTTCTGGGTTAGCAGGCCACTTACAGCATTTTTCATAAACTTGAGACGGGATTTAGGCCACTGCAGTGACTCAGAACATTAAGTTGTTTTTTTGTTTTGTTTTTTCCGGAGCGCAGTAAACAAGGGCTTGTTAGACTAAAGTGAACCTTCTCTTTGGCGTACAGACATTTATGGAGTGCTCATTTTAGAAAGTTGTTGTGACAGGTTTGTGCTCCGGCAGAGCAGAAATGAGCTTCTTCTGTGCCGTTTTCAAGGATGAGCTGCAAAGAGTACCCTTTTCTGACTATGTCTATATGATGATGATGATGATGATGGTAGTGATGCACAAAAGCTGATTCTCTGTGGTCTAAACCTTGACCTATTCTAACTGCCAAACATGTTCAGTCTATTTTCCCAACTCCATTATTGTACGCAACAACTAGCTGTATACCCACCTTTTAATATGCAGATATTGATCCTGAGTCAAGCTGATCTCTGCAGCCTTTGGAGACTTGGCTCAATGACTGTAAAGCTGCGCATATTTCTCTTTGCAGGTTATATTGAGTTCAGCACGCTCAGAATAAAAGTCACATCATGCATTCTGCTAAAATACCCCTGATATTTTCCCTACCCTCCTCCAGCGCAGGCCTGACACTGTCTTGTTCTGTTTCACAGACCGACAAAGGAACAGAGTTCAGGCGTTCTCACCACATGGTGAGGAAGACCACGCTTTACGACATGGACGTAGACGCCACCTGCAAGTACGCCGCTGTTGGCTGTCAGGACCGCTGCATCAGGTAAGCGAGGGCACGCGGCTTCAAAGATACACGAGCTTCGCTAGGAACGTGTTCTTTAAAGGCGCCGGGGCTTATCTCTTCCTTCTCTCTGCAGGATTTTCAACATCAGCAGCGGCAAACAGAAAAAACTCTATAAAGGATCTTTGAGTGAAGATGGAAGTCTGCTCAGGGTAACATTTTTCTCCACAGTTGAAACACCTTTTTTCTTTCTGTCTGTATATATATATATACACACACATATATAGAGAGAGATACTAAAAGGCTCTTTTGTGTTGGGTGTGGCAGGTTCAGATCGATCCCTCTGGTCAATACGTGGCCACCAGCTGCTCCGATAAAACCATCAGCATCTTTGACTTCTACACCGGGGAGTGTGTGGCCACTATGTTTGGACATTCTGGTAACGCAGCTATCACAGAATAAATCTAACCACAATGACAGAGAACATAATGAGCGCTAACAAGCCTTTTTTTTTCTTGTTTTTGTTTGGCAGAAATCGTCACTGGGATTAAGTTTACCAGCGATTGCCGGCATTTGATTTCTGTATCGGGAGATAGGTGAGAAACCGCCTCTCAGAGATGTCCTTGCACCCAGGCCGAGGCAATCTTCTGCCGCTGCAGCTGTAGGAAATGGCTGTGGAAATGTGTTTGCAGATGCTTCCGAGCTGAAATGAAATCTTGAATATTTAATGCTTTTATCTCCCCCAGCTGCATCTTTGTGTGGAGGCTGTCCCCAGAGCTGACAATCACCATGAGAGAGAGGCTGCACCAGCTCAGAGAAAACCCAAACACACCACCCAGCAAAACCTCCAGTCTCAGGTGACGACACCAGCACACCTCCACCTGTTAATTGAGTACATTCTTTCCGCGAACCCAGCGCCGATGATAAAGAGCCCACCTCAAGCGAATGTATTCCCTTCGCGTATAATGACATGGCAACACAGATAGAATAGTCATCTTGTTGACTCTTTCGCTGTGTTACCCAGGCGTGAGGTGTACAGCGCTCCCGCTCTGGGGGGTCTGTCCTCTGACAGCGACCGTGAACACGAGGACGACGACAGAGCGGCGAACGACGATGCCAATGACCCCGAAGACAACGCGACCCATTCTTCTTCCGCCAGCAGCCACGAAGAGGAGGACACAGGTACTGTGTGATAATTGATGACATGAATAAACATAGCGGTAACTGCTTTTGGTTTTTTTTTTACATCAATGAGGTCAAAAGGGTTTAGTAATAGGTAGACAATCCTCCACTGGTGCACTGCCCTGACATTCGGCTTCTTTGCAGAGTGCAGCAGAATCTGGAAAACAACCAAAATTGTTTTAAACTGACTTCCTCTATTAACTTTGTAATCATTGTGCTCCTTCCTGCAACAGGAGGCTCAGATGAAGGACAGGACTGGGAGCTGACAAAGGTAGATGTTTGTTATGACTTTAAATAAAATAAATCATTTTGGACTATTCTAAGAAAGCACAACTTAAAGCATCCTAACATGCAGTATTTGCTTTTTGTTCCATTAAAGAAAACAAAAATGGAAAAAAAAACCCCGCATCCCTGTGTGTTAATGATGCCATACAGTTTCTTCCATAGCAACAAATGTGATGGAAAGGGTGAATAATTGTACTGTGCTGTGTATAATGTATATTCCCAGCATGGAGTCGTCAGCCAAGTCATCCCTGAGTCCTCAAAGCGTCCCCGGAGGCGTTGGTCTCATCGTATGGGCTCATTGGAAGTGATGGTTAAATCCATGCTGGACCTGACGCAACTGGAAACCTTTGCTCCGAAGAAAAACCCCAGCTGCCCCCCACATGACAGAGAGAGGCAGAGCTCGCTCGGCCTCCAGGAGCCTGTGGTACGTTCTGTTTGTCTATAAGGGAGATATAGGAAGCTGCTTGTGTGGATCCGTGAGTGTATAATTGCACTGCCCGTTTTCTGCAGATGGGAGAGAGACCCAGGAGACATCAACCCTGGCCGGACGCCGACTGGCTGTCCTCGCACACTTCCAGGGACACCAAGGGGACAGATGTGCTCTATCCTGAGGAAAAGGAGGACGACACAAGTCCTCTGGACAGGTAAACCTCTGCCTGCTACGCACTGTTTTGCCCGATTGATTGCAATGCCACTGCAAGACAACAAAAGTCCTTTTCTATTCTCAGTTTGCTGTTTCTCTCTTTCTGCACCCCCCCTCCCCATTCCTCGTTGCTCCCACGTCGGTGATTCCATTACATCAGCGATTACTGCAGGATGCAAGGACGAGGGATCCGTATCGAGAGCCAGGACAGCCGCAGCCCAGACAGCGCTTGCTCTTTGGATTATGACAGCAGCGAGTCCAGCCCAGATCATATTTTGGATGGTAAGGTCTTACTCTGAATGCATGCAGCATTAAAAAAAAAGAGTCTTTTGTGCAAAAGCTCTGAACTCCAAAAAATGGTGTAAAGCACAGTTGCACTTTTTCAGCAAGTAGCACATGACAGGAGACTGTCTGCTTTAGATGCATTCATGCTTATGCCCTGGTGAGAACATACATACATTATTTACATACTTTCATCAAGATTTTGCAGTTTTTCAACACAAAAACTAACACAAGAAGTCTAAACACCTTAAAAATATGTTACAACCCCCAGTATGTCTATCTCCACGCTGTAAGAGATTCTACATAACTGAAATAAGCCACACAGTTCCCACAAATTTTAATAACTAATTAGGAACAAGAAGCAAAAGAAAACTAGGAAAAGTCTAACCATAAACCATCAGCAACACTAAACTGCTGCCACTCTGACCAGCCTGGTGTACATCCCTGTTACAGCCCTCAAAAACAGTCCCAGTTTCTCATATCGCCCCCTTGGGGAGATTAATTCCCCACATCTGATCTAAGCTAATCCAACATCAAAACTAAATGTAACAAAACTAAAAAAGAAAAATGCATAACATGAGCATAAACCACTCAAACTGCTGCTGCAGTCACAGGAATGTGAAGGGAGTGAGAGAACGGGCTTCCTGACCGCCCTCATAATCGCCTTTCGTCCTTTTCAGTCCATAAGGCCAGACCAGATACTGCAGCATAACTGAGAGGTCTTTGTATATTTATAATGCTAAAAAAAATGTGAGCTTTCTTCACGTTGTGAGGTTTTTTCATGTTGCAGTACTCTCTGCCTGCCTGTGCTCAGTCTCAGGTTTTCTTTCTGAAGTGTGCCAAACGCAGGATTTAAAATCACGATTTAAAATGTCCAGGGGAGCTTTAAAATATCTCTTCAATGTACAGTGAAGCTCATACCTGCAGAGAGGGATTTGGGCGTGCAGAGAGACATGGATTTTATTTATTTTTTTATTTTTATTTTATTTCGAGGCTCGATAAGAGAAATGTCAGATAAAACTACCAGGCTGGTTATTTCTTAAGGATTACAGAGTACCTGCTGCCCCCCTCCCTGTGTGTAAAAGCTGTATCAAGGCCACTGAAGACTTTGGTTTCTCTGTCATACTTGTGTCTCTGCTGCGTCTAATTTTGCTTTCGCTTTCAGATCCTGCAGAGGCAGAGTATCTGAGTGAGAACAACTCGGATGAGGAGAACGACGAGAAGGAGGTGGACGAGGAGCGAAGGGAAGGGGTGACGAGCATGGACGAGGCTCTCAGGACAATAACGGACAGTGGCGGATGCGATCGAGCGGATTTCCTCAAGCAGAACTTTGAGACGCTGTCGGAGGGCTGCACTACAGGTAACACAGAACACACAGGCAGGCGTGCTTTGAGCTTTAGGGAAATAACCTTATTCTCTTTGTTGTTGGGAGCCAGGGGCAGAAGATTGATACCCTTTTGATGTCTAGTTATGACTAATGTATAGCCTGTTTGTGGCTAACACCTCCAGACATGGAGAAAAGAATTATTGCTTTATTTCCCAGACGTCTTTAAATGACCTCACGTGCAAATTCAGACACAGTCAACACTTATTATCCTCTCAGTCTCACTTCTACTTCCTGCCTCTGTCTCAATTGTCTTCCTTTTTGTTTTTTCTTGATGTCCATCCACAGCTGAGCAGAGCAGAGTCCCGAGGCTCAGTATGTCTTCACGCTTCCTGGCCGGAGGACATAATAACCGGTACTGCCTGACCACTTCAGACCAATGTGGATTCAACAGCTATAATTACAAACCCATGCGGACTCTCACACGCCGCTGTGTACTTTCCCTGTCTAGTCAAGCTGTCAGTTTAAAGTCACATTGTTAACCCTCTACGGGTGATTTTGTGCAGGAAATTGTTTTCTTTTTTTATTCTTGGAGGTGGAGATGTATAAGTGTAAACAGCTTCATATTTTGGGGGCTAAATGATGTCTAAGCTACTGTTAAAGAGGCGGCTCTCTGCAGAAGTCTCCAAATCCACCTACCAGCACATCTAAAGCTCGCTAATTCACATGGTATATCTTGTTTAAGCAGTGCAACCCCCTCCTGTTTAAAGTTTACGCTAACTGACTGCTGGATGAGGCTTCATATTGACTTTACAAACCTGAGAGTAATATCAATCTGCACATACGTTAGGGGAATAATGTGTGTCTCACTTATCTGCTTCTCTTACCCGGTATTACCTTTCTGCGCAGAGACGTGCTTCTGTTTGCCAAAGCGAACGGGAAGGAACAAGGCGGCCGCTCCATTAAGCCCCCGGTGTCAAAAGTGCGGCCCTTGATGGAAGATGGCGTAAGCGGGAACGCAGAAAATAAGAGTCCCGTGTCCCCTGGGAAAGCTCAAGGGCCAAAGTAAGAAGAAAGCACATACATTAAGAGGCGTCATGGGGGTTTCATTTTTGAGGCAAAACCGGATCTGCGAAACGTAAAGTCACTAAATGATTCTAAAAGATCAGTATGAACAACATGGGGGGATAGATGCTGTGTCACAAGGCTATGTCAGCACAACAGCAGACATTTCACTGTGCTTTATTCCTGCCAGTCATGTGACTAAAATACTCACGCGTGCCGTGAACAGATGGTAAAGTTGCTGTATCGCGTCTCAGCAGGGCTCAGGAGAGAAGCAGTCCACCCCAGAAGACGACGACCACAGGGTCCCACCTCTGGAGGTTTTCTAATCCTCCCCCCAAAGCTTCGCTGCTGCTGGACAGGACGACGTGCATCCAAAAATCGCGCTCTGCCCAGGACTTGGCCACGCGCTGTACGTTTGATCCGGTTTCAATTCACTCATTTATTTGTCTGTGGTTCCTGTAATGTTTGTGTCTGATTTTTCAGTGAACTACAGTAATTCCATCCGCTGGCAACTGTGAGAAAGTTAATCTGCCTCAAGAGTGTATTTAAACATAATTTGCATTGCCGACTTACAGTTTCTTTGAAATTTGCCAAATTAATCAGTGTATTTTCCCACATGAGTTGAAAGTAACTGCTTTGTAGTCTTCTGAATCAGTTCATAACACTTTAGCACGTGTAATTTAATTCTACTTTCTTAGAATTAGTCATATTAATCTTCTCACTGTCTTTTTCTGCAGCTCTTTCCTCCCCTCTGCCCTCTAGTGACCAGAGGGAGTTGCACAAGAGACCTCAGCAGCTTTTCCTCAATGAACCCTCTCCCAGACCTTCCTCGTGCTTTTCTTCACACTCCTCTGGGTCCCCACAGTCATCCCAGTCCCCACTTCCATGGGAGAGCCCTAAACTCAAGCCCCAGCACTCTTACATGAACGCCACTGCTAGCTCTGTGGCAAAAAACTGGTCCTCCTCTTTTGGAGATGCCATCCATATAATGACCCCGCCAGGATCCCCCTTTTTCTCCAAGAGGAGGAGGTCGTCTGTGGAGGTAGAAACTGAGCCTCCCGTGCTCGCCTCATGTCCTGTCCTGATTTTCCCATCGTCTGCGTTGTCAAAAGATTCCCTTCCACTATCAAACATTCCCTCCTTGACTCCACCTCATCCTACAGCCAGCCAGAACGTCCCTCCTTCTCGCATCCCACTTCCTAAGCAGCCGCTCAGCCCTCGACGCAGCCTGTGCCTGGAGGTGAAGCCAAGCTCAAGTTGGTCTGGAAATATCAGCAGGGCTTCTACTCCTACAACAGACCCCGGATGTCACCATAGAGCTACTCCCCTAAACAAACAAGGTCAGAACGCCGGCCAGTCGTGTACTTTTTGATGTCTCCACAGAGCTAAGGAGCCGATCGGCTAACTGTGTGCTTGAACGTGATTTTATCTTGTTATTTTCAGCATTAGGCAGGCACCTGTCTCTAAGTTTGGATTCCTCTTTGTCATGTTCCATGCCTGTGAAGCAGAAAAGGGACTCAGTTTCTGAGAGGTGAAGTTTTATATCACTTGTGAAGACTTTGCTAGATGTTTTTTAACAGTCGCACATCAAATTGCTAGTTATTTGCTTCATACACAATATGAGTTGGCTGCAGTGGTATTTGTTCATTGTATCTGTTCAGTTCTGGGTATCTTATATACAAGAATTAGTACTGCCACTGCAACTGACTTACATTTCTGGCTTTTATTCCCAGTGCCAAGGAGCCAGGTCAGGTGGCTGTAGCTAAAGAGTGCCCTCTGGTGCCTGAACAGGCCCACACATCAAGCCCACAGCCAGGTTTGTCCTCCCACGACTTCTTTAACCAACCCTCCTCTTATTTGTTGCTACGTCCCCTGATGTTTTTCAGTACTGCCTGTCAGTCTTATCTGTCTCATATTATCTGCCTGCTTCCAGTTAGACCTTTACAAGGACGACACATGACAGAACAACAAGTTTTAAATATCTGCTTTTTTTGTTACATTTGTTACATTTATATTTGTTACATTTTGTTACTTTCATTCCTTTAGCTTCTTTGTCTTCAGCCCTCTTCTCGCCTCCCTCTAATATCAAAATATGGATGATTTTCATAAAATTTGCACATTTGTACTTCCTGAAAAGGATGAACATTTTCCGTTATGGCCTCATGTTTGCACACCAGGTACTGTTTTCCATTATCTGGGGAAATTTGCAGGTGAATTTGAATATTACTTAGACTCTGCTGTGACGTCAAATACAAAGCCTCAGTTAATGGGCAGTGCAGAGTTTTCCTCACATTGCTCACTCGCTCAGTAAATAAAAGGTATCTAATAGTTTTAAAGTGCTCTGGTGAATCTTACAATAACGCCATCCCCTTCGTCATACTTCCCTCCCGGCTGTTCCCTGAATGATAAGCGCCTTTCAAAGGCCAGGAATTTCTTTTCGCTTCATTTCAATTTGAAAAACACAGAAACCTTAAATGGCATTAAGTGATAGCAGCTCTGTACCTGAAACTGTGTTTTGCTGGATGATATAAACTGTGAAATCAGTTTTCTTAGTTTACACTGTTACAGCTCTGCAGCTTTTTGCAGCAACCTCCTCAACTGTTTGTTTCTTTTCTGATACCAACTTTTCCCTCTTTCTTTCTTATATGCTCTTCAACCTTTTGCACAACGTTTACCGCTCTCCTACTTCGCTCGATAACAGCGCACGCTTGTGTTTGTGCTATTTGTGCTTCTGGGTTTGGTGCTGATTTTCTGCATGCTGTGCCGTACTTGAAATTCATTCTCTCTATCTCTCTCTGCAGATCGCTCAGTCACCTTGGAAACTTGTAGGCAGGTTGTTACCGACCTTCACAGCAGTCTGCGGAAAACTGTCATGTTATACACTACGGTCAGTGTGTGCGTCTGTGTATATGAATGCGTGAAAATGGTGGGTGGATGGAGAACTTGATAGAAAGCAGGAAATAGAGAGAGAATAAGACAAAGGGGAAAAGCAAACATCTATAATCTGATGAAGCGAAAGAAGAGATAAAGGCACTGCCCATCTGTGTGTGCCCCTGGCTGCCTGTTGACTGCATGAACTGCATAAAAGACATGTGTGTCTGGGCATTTTAAAGCCACCCATTTTAAAATTCTCAACATGGCTTTCACCTTGTTGTTTTTGCTTTGTTTTTGTTTTTTAAATATAGTCAGAAGTGACTACATTTAAACAAGAGGGTTAACTGTTATCAGCTAATGCTAGCTAGCTTGGTTAGCATGCTAGCTTGGTTAGCCTGCTACCCAATCTATTATCCAACCAAGGGTTAGGGTATCAATAAAGTATCAATAAAGTGTATGTGTGCACGCATGGATCCAGATACCTGCTGATTAGGGTTGAGTAATGAACACAGGAAATTGTAGAATTTAACTCACCAAAATCTTAGCAGGGACTTTTTGGATGGGACGCTAGTACAGTAAACTACACAGCAAGCCACACTGGAAGGTACACTATATAGATAACATTGGTCACAACCCTTAATTTTTGAATTCACGTGTTTTCAATCCCACTGCCACATGTGTATATAATCAAACACCTAGCCATGCAGTCTGCTTTTACAAACATTTGTGAGAAAAAAATTAGTTTTCAAGAGTTTACTAAATTTAAACGAGATGCTGTAGTGTAATAGGATGCCACTATGCAAAAAGTTAGCTTGTGAAATTTCTTCCCTCCCAGATACTACATGATGTGATATTACTGTAAAGTGGAAGCGTTATAGAGCGGGGTTGCTGAGTACTGAGGCACATATTTTGTTAAAGTCACCACAAGCACTTTGCTGACTCAGTAACTCCTGTGTCATTATCATCAAAAACTGTGTGCCGGGAGCTTCATAGCTCATGGGTTTCCAGGGTGGAGCAGCTCCTGTTGGTGTAATGTGTAGGTGGCCTAGTGAAAAAAAAAAAAGATTTAAAAAATATATACTTACCAAATAAAGTGTATGTTTTAGTACATTAAATGGTGAACAGGATGGGTGTAGCTACTTTTGCCATTCAAAGTAGCTACAAAGTAGCCCATATTAAATGCTTAACAGATTTTAAATGGGTGAATTATAAAAACATTCACACTTTGTTATGAAAGGGAAAGTGCTCTATAAGAACTACAATCATTTTCTATCTGGTGGAAAACATGTTTATTTCTTCTGTAAAGTTGAGTATTTTAACATGAAACGGCATGGAGACTTGACTCTGCTTTTGGGCAAGCCTCAAGTGGTCGTTCAGGGTACTACAACTTTCACTCCATCATTGGCTTTCCTTTTAATTTCTGGAAGTTTGGATGGCTGACTTACTTTATATATGCATGTGTTCATTAACAACAGGTACTACAACATAGCCAACAGACCAGTGAAGATCAACATGAGATGAGGAGCATCCTGTCCAAGGCGCTGCTTACAGTTAAGGATGAGCTGGACTCTCTGCCTCATCCTTCCTCACCCCAATCTGAAGGGCCCCCAGGGGTAAACTGTGACGGAGAGAAGGCCCTGGCTCTGCTGGAGCAGTACGCTGAGCTGCTGGTGAAGTCTGTAGAAAAGAGACTAGACACCAAGACCTGAAGAGATAGACTAATGTTTGCAGGGCCCATAAACCAGGAGGAGAAAGAGAGACGAAGACTCTATAGCACTCTTAAATGCACAATTGTTTTTTTTGCACAGAGACCATTTGGAAAATGGATGTTGAGTATTATTGTCTAGAATATATATATATATATATATATATATATATATATATATATATATATATATATATATATATATATATACATATTTTAATTGCCTTACTTTCACATTGCTGTTGCTCTTCTTTCTCTGTGGAGCATTTTTTAAACTATCTAATTGAATTTTTCTAAGTGAATGTTACAAAGGGAAACACTGGAGGGACAAAGGTGATGAAGTCACGTGAAGAGCAGAGGTAGTCCAAAACTAGAAGACCACATGGGTTTAAAAAATATGCCACAGTTTTTGTTAATTATACACACAACTTTTGTTTATTTTTTTTTCTGCTATTAAACTGTTAGTAATTGGATGAGAGTAATATTTTTTAAGCAAAGTAAATATATGTGGATAGAAACGTACTGAGATGTTTTTAGTTTTTACTGAATTTAAAAACAAATTATGTCCATAAGATGAAGCTAATCATTATTTGTTCCCAGTATACATATCCAGGCTCAAAATTCCGCCTCGTCGTCTGTGTAGCTGTTCTGTTTTGTGGAAGTTGAAGCCTTGACCCAAATGTGATGTTAGCTTAAGGGTCTGGTACAATATCTATAATTTAACAATATGCTGCTCTTGAGGTAAAAATGCTAACGTTTGGGCTTAAAGGAGTGAGGACAGAAATGGTTTCACTGAGTTTTTACTGTAGGAAAGAGCTTTTCAGGCTACCTCTGTCAGTCGTTGACAGAGGTAGCTGATGGTGTTTTCCTTGTAAAACTCACTGTAACTTTGGTGAAACGATTGCTTGTCGACATGTATCACACAGTCGATCATCCAGTTAGTTCCTTTTATACGTTTGTGCTGATTTTTTATTTCTCTGAAAGAGAATTTCTCTTATTTTACTGTTATACAGTTTCATAGTGTTGATCTGTTAAAACAAAACACAATAAAAACATGGACTTGATTACACTAGGACCCTTGTACATTTATTATTAAAGGATTTCTACAGTTAATACTAATCGAGAGGTAATAATCATGAACCAGTGTTGCCGTTTTTTTCCAACATCGGTGCATACATAGTTCTCAGTTATCTATTAGTTAGTAGGACTTTCATATTATAGATTATGTTATTGTCTACAATAAAAATAGTAGCAGTAGCATCTATACAGAAAATCAAATGCCTCTGTGCATGAAGTGATTAGTGCTGTGGCACAGGACGTATTCCTTATTGTTAAACAATGAGCTCAGCTCATTACCTTACACATCACAGGACCAACTAACATGCTTATTTATCCCATTTTAGAGCATAATGCTAAACATTAACTGAAACGTTACCCCCAAGATGTAGCCTGTAAATACCGTAAGAGTATGTGTCACACCATTAATCTACGTATATGTATCTCTGCTGCATAAACACACAGTCGTATATATGCGTTCATCTGTGTGGCTAAAGCTGAATTTCTTAAGGAAGTGTCTCCACATTGACGTATGTGAGGACGACATCATGCAAGATGTTGATTCTGTCGATCTGGTTGAGCTCTCTGATGCGGTGACGGAACTCAAACAGGGGGATGTTGTTCACTGCCACCCTGAACGTCTCAGGCGTGCACAGGATCTTCATCTGCAAGAGAACACACCACCAGTGACATCCTTACATTGAGACTATGACATCTTATGTGTACAGGTAAGAAAGTTCTTCACCAGGTATTACTAAATAAAAAAAAATAATAAAATAAAAAAAAAAATATATATATATATATATATATATATATATATATATATATATATATATATATTAGGGGTGCAACGATACTCGTATCGATATTGAACCGTTCGATTCAGTGCTTTCGGTTCGGTACGCATATGTATGAACAATACAAAATTTGTAATTTATTTTATCAACTTTCCTTCTGACGATGCTGTCTGTGTTGAGCGCTCAGTGGATCTGCGTTCGACTACTCCGCCTAGGCTGCACTGTCGAGCGCAGATCCACTGAGCGTTCAACACAGACAGCATCGTCAGAAGGAAGAGCGCAGGGCAAGCTAGCGAGACAGAAGTTAAGCTCTCCTTGCAACATGGCAAATTGAACCTCCCCCACCCTCATTCAGATCTGGCGTTTGGAATTATTTTGGTTTTCATGTGAGGTATGACCCTGAAGGTAAGCGCGTCATGGACTAAAGTAAAACAGTATGTTGGATGTGCCACGCAATGCTCAATTACATGGGTGGGAACTAGTGTGTTAGCGCTCGTTAACGTGTTGGCCGTCTAGCCCCATGCAGGGGTAGCTCGTTAACGGAGATTTGCCGTGTTGTGGCGTTAACGTCATTTCAACGAGATTAACGCTGACAGCACTAGTGGGAACACAACGAATATGACTGCACATTTACTCCTACATCATCCTAGTGCAAAGACAAGTGGAAGCAGACAAAAACAACAAGCATGCATGCTACAAACTTTACCCGAGTCATTTAGACAGCCGTTAGCACATGATTCTCCTTATGGGGACCTGATATGTTTAATATTGTGGCGAGCTCAGACAAGGAGGAGACGGAGGTGTCGTTTGGTCTTGCTTCCCGTGAGCTAGCCAGGGAGCACAGCCGTTTATTGACATCTGCAGAAGAACACTGCCGCTAGCTAACTGCTCAGCGCGGCAACCGCACAGCAACAACAACACACAGAGCGCCCTCTGACCCCGGAAGGACACACCGTCGCAGCGAGAAGGCGTCACCCGTCACTATGGCAACATAAACAAAACATAACTGTACAAACAGAACCCCGAACAGCCCTGACCCGCTACATAGCCCCCACCTAAGGGGTCAGTCGTCCCCAACTACCCCACACAAAGTCCTGCAAATGTCCAGGTGCCTTCTTTTGGCGCACCGGCCGGTCACGACCGGCGGGGGGAAAGTCACTCGGGTCAGAACATGGGGTGCCACCATCATCCCACTTCTGACACCAATGTGGCGAGCTCAGACAAGGAGGAGACGGAGGTGTCGTTTGGTCTTGCTTCCCGTGAGCTAGCCAGGGAGCACAGCCGTTTATTGACACCTGCAGAAGAACACTGCCGCTAGCTAACTGCTCAGCGCGGCAACCGCACAGCAACAACAACAACACACAGGGCGCCCTCTGACCCCGGAAGGACACACCGTCGCAGCGAGAGGGCGTCACCCGTCACTATGGCAACATAAACAAAACATAACTGTACAAACAGAACCCCGAACAGCCCTGACCCGCTACAATATGCTGCTGAGAATATAGCCCAGAAGAAGTGTATAGTATAGCTTTTATTTTGGAAAGAGCCATTTCTCTGTAATAAACTCTCTTTTCCAAAGATGCCAGCCAAAGAAAAGCTCACCACAAAACGGAAAAGTAATGACAAATCAGACTATAAGGCAAAAAGAAAGTGCAGCTTTATGGTTTCATGGACAAAAGAATTTCTGTGGCTGCAATATGACGAGCTATATAACCGGGGCTGCACATAAGTGGTCCGCAGGTGCGCATTCGCTGTCAAAACAAAAAACAAAAAAACGCGCACAAGATATGAAGTTGCAACGCGTGTTTGCATACATACGATTTTCTGGAGGAGGACAGAAATTTGTTTAAAACTCTTAAAGATGTCGAAGAAGCTCCTTTAAGCAATTACTTTGGTGTTCCTCTACCTCCAAAGAAATGTCAGAAGGAGTCCGAACCACAAAAGAAGCGCGTATTCTCGGAAAAGTGGTTGCAGGAGGTGAGCTGGCTTCAAACAAATGATGAACGCACAGAGGTGTGGTGCGGAATGTGCCGTGAAAATCCCACTCTAGCGGACAAAAACAGTGCTTTTTATATGGACGCAAACGCGCGTTGCAACTTCTTATCTGGTGCGCGTCTTTTATTTTGACAGCGAATGCGCACATGCGACCACTTATGTGCACCCGTGTAAATAACATAATGTTCTGCCGGGTGTGTTGTTGGTTTTCTCTCGATTTCTGAGTCGACAAGCGCCTTTGTTACTGGGACCAGTCATTTTAAGAAAGGCCCCCATTAGAATCCATGAGAAATGCAAGAAATGCATTATTGCTCAGTCTGCAATATCTTTCCCAGAACAAACACCAATTGCAAATAACATACTAAAAATAAACCTGAAAAATCTGTTTAGAACAGCGTACTATGTTGCAAAGAGTGAACTACCACTGGCAAAATTTAGCAGTCTTTGCAAGGTTCAAAAAGCAAATGGCCTCGATCTTGGTTCCACTTGTCTCTTACCCGTGACTTCAGCGGAAATTTCAAATTCAGGATCTGACACAGACTGATTCATGTCCTACACAGTTCTTACAAGTTCATAGAAATTTCTGTTCAATTAGAACCAAGTATTTGAGTTGATGATTGTAATTTTTATACAATGTTCTAATTTGTTTTTCAACAATTTTTTGATTAATGTTTTGTTTCCTTTACAATATTATACTTTAATGTATAATATTGTAAAGGAAACAAAACAGGAAACAAAACATCAATCAAAAAATTGCTCTCTTTTTTATTCGGGCTGCTTACATTTATTTTGGGCTACCAAAAACTGAAGAGTCCCTGCCCGAAGGGCTACCAGGGATTTTGAAATTTTGAGAGCCCTGAGATATATTTATTTTTTTAATTACTTTTGTTTCAACAACATTACATTTAAAAACTGTACTTTTGAGTTAAAATATATATTTATAATTTTAATAAATGACAAATTAAAAAGACATGAACATTTTTTTTTGTATCGGAAAAATATCGAACCGTGACACCAAAGTATCGAACCGAACCGAACCGTGAATTTTGTGTATCGTTGCACCCCTAGCATTTAGGCGTGTAGACATAGTCAAGACGACCTGCTTAAGTTAATCCAAGCATCAGAGTGAGAAAGAAAGGCGGTTTAAGTGACTTTGAATGCATATGGTTGTTGGTGCCAGAAAAGCTAGTCTGAGTATTTACAAACTGCTGATCTATTAGGATTTTCCCCACACAAGCTTGAGCTCCATTTTTCTCGGTGAAAATGTCTTGCTGATGCCAGACGTCAGAGGAGAATGGCCAGACTGCTTCGAGCTGATAGGAAGGCAATAAGCACTTATTACAACTAAAATACGAAGAAGAGCTTCTCTGACTGCACAACACATTGAAGCTCGATGCAGATGGGCTACAGCAGCAGAAGACCACACTGGATAACCCTCCGGTCAGCTAAGACCAGGATAATGAGGCTACAATTTGCACAAGGTCATCAATATTACACAATAAAGGGTTGGGCTGATGAGTCTCAATTACTGCTGTGGCATTCAGATGTGAGCATCGTACCAGAATCTGGTGTAAACAACATGAAAACATGGATCCATCCTGCCTTGCATCAACTGTTCAGGCTGAGGGTAGTGTAATGGTGATGGGGATATTTTATTTACACCACCGGAGCATCATTTAAACACCACAGTCTACCTGAGTTTTGTTACTGTTATCTTCTACTCATCTTCTAATGGCTGGTTTCAGCTGGATAACCCATCATGTCACAAAACTCAGATCATGTCACAAATATGCTTTCCTGAACCTGTCAGCAAGTTCACTGTACTCAGATAGCCTCTACACCAAATCTGAGTCCAATAGAGCATGTTTGTGATGTTGTGTTCATAGTTGCATCATAGATGTTCAGCCAACAAATCTTCAGCAGCAGTTTGATGCTGTTGTGTCAACATGGACCAGCATCTCTGAGGAATGTTTCCAGCACCTTCTTGTATTAGTTGCCACAAAGACCCTAACCCTAGCCAAAAGGGGTCCAACAAGATACTAGCAAGGTGTAACTAATGAATTGTTCAGTTAGAATATGTCACCTCTCATTAATTAAATTAATGTCAAGTTGAAAAGTGCAGTGTTATTTCCACTTATGCTCATTGTAAAACAAATACTTTAGAGAAAACTCATTGAAAGTGCAGGCCCAGGAGGAGGAGCAGCAAAAGTGAATTCTCATGCGATCACTGGTTTCAAGTTAAAAAAAAAAATCTGCGATCACTGAAAATTAATTGAGCACACAATTATTAATTAGCCTAATTGCAAAAACATGGTTATAGAATGACCCGTGAGTGCCACAGATTTCCCAGCTTTTGACCTCCTGGCTCCTTTTATCTGCATCTGCCTCATGGCTGTGATACCCGTGATAACTGTTTTTAATTTTACAAGAACAAAAAATGAGACTTACTGTTTAACAGAAGTAAAGTAAAATTGGTCTTTTCAACACAAAGTATTACAATTTGACATGTAAGTGATGCTGCACCGATCAAAGCTCACTTCTGCTGTATGTACTGTATAGTACACATTATAATGTCACCAAATCAGTTATTAGAAGAAGTAGCAGTAACGAGTGCCTGTTAACACATTGTGTTATTGATGTGAGTGAACACAAACCCAGGACCGTTGGACACAAAGACAGAATCAGCTCCACAGATTAGTCTCCTCTTTACGATGCCTGTTAAACATAAGTGTTATTGATGTTACTGAGCAACATGAGACCCCCACTGACCTCCAGGAGCCTCCCTGCAGCATAGCAGCTCCCTTATCTAGGACCCGCCTGCACAAACGACTTTCCAACCCTTTCCATTTTTTCGAGGCCTAACGTTTCCCATGAGAAAGTGACCTAGAGTCAGTTAAACGCACAAGGATCAGCAGTAAAACTCATTTTATTGCACGTTAGTAGTTTTAGTTTAGTTTCATCTAATTAGTTATTAGTTTTTAAAAGTATTAATAATGTAAGAATTGTTTTAAACTTCTGAAAATTGAGATTAATGATTTAAAAAGTGATCTTCAGTTTGTTTTGTGCTCTGAAGCGATCCAACGATTAATACAACACAATATAGCCTCTCATGGGTGCTTCAGCCCACTGCCCTGATCTAATTTCGGTCACTGCCACTCACCTCAAAAGGGCTCCCAAGCGCAAAAGGGAAGGGACCCTTCAGGTCTCTCTCTTCGGCACCCCAGCGTTCACCCAGTTTGTGGTTGCGGACAAGCACCTGCTTGCCCGCCTCGTTGAAGCGGGGGTTGATGTGAAAGGCGATGTCGTTGCCTCTCAGGAAGTTCACTGTGAACCTGCGGGAGACCAGACTGATTCAGACTAAAGAAAACATGCTCTCAAGAACCTAATGCAACATGAAATCCACCTCGTTTTTCAAAGACACTGAGGGCACACAGACGCAGGCTTACATTTTAGCGTTAGGTTTCACATAGCCCAAGATCGTCATCATCATTTTGTCATACACCCCTCGGGCCAGGTTCAAGTTGTATGGCACGCTCTAAACAGCAAAGAGAGAGGAGCACAGTAAAACAGCCTGGCAGCAAACTAACACACCCGGTTCCTTGCATTTGACTCACTAGAGGTCCAGATGTGGGTGGGAGCCAGTGGGGAGGCATGATGGATGGATTCTGCCCAGGCCATCCTGATTGTCCCGGGTTATAGGGCCAGCCGGGATTTGCAGGCCAGCCTGGTACATTTGGATGGATGCTGGGAGCAGGTGCAGGCACTGGAACTGGAGTTGGAGTTGGATTTGGGACTTGAACTTGAATTGGAGCTGGTGGCTGAGGAGGCTGGTACTGGATGCCTGGCCAGCAAGGCTGACAGGGCTGCACTGCAGTTGGAGCTGGAACTACAGTTGTGGTTGGCGCAGGAGGTGGTGTTATGACTTGAGTGGGAGATTGGAGTGGAATTGAAGTGGGGACAGAGACTGGAGCTGGTTGCATCCCAGGCCAGCAGGGTGTGTTTGGCTGGCCTGTCCAGCACGGTGCGGGTTGAGTGGCCTGTCCTGGCCAAGTGGGGAATCCAGCTCCAGAAGGTGACAGGCTGGGCCAAAGGCTGTTAGCCTGTGGGGCAGAACCAGAGGACGGGCAGCTGCCACACAGAGGATCAGAATGCTGAGACAGAGGAGGAGGCGGAGGAGGAGGAGAGGAGGAGGAGGATGGAGAAAGAGAAGGGTCAGGAGCCAAGATGGAAATACGTGGGAGGGAGAAGGTGGACACGATGGAGGACACCAACTTGCAGTTGCAAACATAAGCAAAAAGTTATACATTTACATTAAGGTTGGATAACAGAGGAGAATGCAATGCACTCATTCTTACCAGAGTAGAGATCTGAGAATTTGATGAAGTACTTACATCCATGCTGCCTGTCAGAAAAAAATTAATGGAGCTTTTATTGATTTTAGCCTTTTAAACCACAATTTAAAAAAAAAACCCCAAAAAAACAACCTAACAGGACTTTATAGAGATAGAAAGAAGCTAAATCTTAGTGTGCAGTTGCAAACACTGATATCAAATGAGAGAGACATGAAAAGAAAGCTTTTTTAAATATTATCATTATTATTTTACAAGCTGGGAACATGCTCTGTAGTCACACTGTGCTTTGACAGCAGAGTTCACAAGGTGACCACCAGAGGACTCTACAGCTTTTCAAGATGTCAGCACACGGTAGAACAGGAAGATTGTCCAACTTCCTATACGCAGATAATTAAGGCTTACCCATTACCACGAGACATAGTAATTGGCTGATGACCACAGTAAACATCTTGAGTCATGGAGAAACATAGTGGCACATTGATTTGGGTCAACACGGTGACTTATATGCACTTAAGAAGGAATGCACAGTAACAATAACTCTCCGTTGTTAACCTTACAGCTTTTTTCAA
Organism: Aulonocara stuartgranti; assembly: GCF_965226115.1. Lineage (NCBI taxonomy): Eukaryota > Metazoa > Chordata > Actinopteri > Cichliformes > Cichlidae > Aulonocara > Aulonocara stuartgranti. The sequence goes on along the minus strand of NC_138951.1, from coordinate 4,792,764 downwards.
TGCAGATTGAAACTAACTATACTTTCTGTTTGCTTCTTAATGTTTCCTGTTGCTATGAAATAATAACAACATTTCATTTAATCTACAGTCAATAAGTCAGATATGGATAATAGTGCACAAGTTGTCATAAAATGTAAAATTTCAGACAGGAAGTTAAAAATGTCCTTGATTTGGACTTCCTGTCCACTCCTGCCACCTTTATCATAACCAATCAACATTAATCAGTCTGATGAGTTACAGTTAAATGATATCTTTATTATTAAAATTTGTTGTGTTCTTAAATTTAGAGCACATTTTATGGCCTATTTGTCTTAGAGAAGAAGATTTTGAGCAGCATTTGCAAAGCTCTCCCAGGACCCAGACCAGGAAATAATTTTTCACTTCACCTTTTACCTGTTAGAGTGTGCCGTTTCTGATCCATTACATAAAAAGACACTGCAGCAGATAAAAAAAATAAGAATGGAAGTTACCTCAACTTTGCTCTAGTCCTCAGGTGCACACAGGAGCAGGATGTGCTGTGGTTTAAGGCAAAACGTTGACTTGGAGCACACAGAAACAGTCTTTTATAGCCTTAAATCCTCTCTTCGTTTGGCCCCTCCTCGTTCTATCACTCCACTTTCAGAATAAAGCCCCTCCCTGCGTGTCAAAACTATGTGCGGAAAAAATATATTGCAGCTCAATTACCATTTTACGAGTTTTAATCAATGCCATTTCATTAAACTAAGTGTCAACTAAACTTAAGGGTTAAAAAGTCGCAAGCTGTTAAAAGGAAAGGTGTGGTGATCTTAAGATGATGTTAAAACTGCAATTTAACATAAAGCAAAGGGGAATCAGACAAAACTGAATCGTGTCTTAAAGTTTCAGGCATTACAAAACAGTGAAATGTACAGCCTATGACAAATGTTGTGTCCACTTTATTTACTCAAACTAGGTCCAATGGCAGCACAATGGCCTGTTTTTTGCAGTCATGGGACTGTGTAACACACTCATGCCATACCACTGTAGGCAACACAGAACACAATTACAGGGCAAAGAGAAATGAGTCAAAACTTAGTGCTGTTTTTTTGTACGTCTAGTTGATTCGGGCATTTACGACTAAAGTCACAAAGTGCTGCTTTGGTTTGGCCCTCGCATAGTTTGCTGGTTTCAGTTCGGCTTTGACTGAGTGATCCCTTCTTCCAGTCTCACATTTTTTTTACATTTACAGTGGACAAACCAACTGTTTGACATCTTTCAGCATTTATAAATATTAAGAGATTTCAGGTTCACACCCAGCTAAATAAATCTCCACTTAATCATCAGCAGCATGACAAATAACACTTGAACATGTGGCTTCACACAATCGCTATAGCTGTCCCCGCAACCTTATTAGATTACCAATCATCTGAGCTGAAAAATGTCAGAAATTGCAGAAACTCTTAGAATGCAGACACTTAAACCTCTGAGATTCTGTGGTTGGGTGTGCGATTTCAAACTCTATCTAGCGATACGCAGTGAAAATGTTTAACTTTCTTTAACTTTGACTGTCAAAAGGTTACGTTTTTGTTTCAGGTAAGCAGCCGAGGTACTTGTGAAATATTAGCAAGTAAAAGTTATTGTTGAAACACGGGCAGTCGGTAACATTAAGTATTATCACAAAGTGTTTCCTTTATGCAGGGAAAGGTTGACCCTCATGCAAATGAGTGCACTCACCACTGCAACGAACTAAGTTCAGCTACAGTCCATGTCTTTCACACAGTGCATTATTTGTCTACTGCATTTCTCAGGGCTTGCAGCAGTATTTAAGTGTTTCCTGTGTGCAGGTTATTGCATATTCAACCTGTGTGTGGACTCCAAGGGTAAAAGTTATAATCATAGTTCTTATACTTACTCATTAAACACCAACACCAGGGGTGTCAAACATAAACTGACCCACCTAAGATTCAATCTGGCCAACTGGATGGCTTACTATGTATAAAAATGCTCAACAATTGCTCTGATTTTTCCATGCGGTGCTCCTTCTGCTGTGAGGGTTACAAAGTGAGACAGTCATGGAATTTGAAAGTATTTTAAATTGTGCTTATGCAAATCCAATCAGTCTAATTAATATTTGCATGTGCATGAATGCAAACTCAACTTAGAAAAAAAGACTTAATGGTACAAAGACGTCGCTGTTGATCATCTGTTTGCAAACTAATGGTTCATTAAAAGGGAACATGTGCATACTTGTAATAAAGTAAATTAAAGGAATACATTTGAAGGCGTCATTTATACCTCCACCAAGGAGGTTATGTTTTTGGTAGTGTTTGCATGTCAATTTGCCCAACATCCACCAAAAGCCTTATAACTTAATAATCGATGATACTTACGCTAATACACTAATGGTGTGTGTTGTTGACATAAGGATTTTAAATGTCTTGTCACATTTGACCTTTGATCTCTCCTTCAAGATCAACAGAATGACGTGAAGGTCAAAGTGATAATAAAACTATGTAGAGCTATTTAACACTATGCCTCTTGCTTGACCATGTATAAGCATATAGGGAATCATATATGGGGATTTTCAATATAATGTTACTTAATTATATTATAATTTTTTTTCCAGAAAACAAAATAAACTTGCAATCAAACACATTTTTCACTTGATATTTCCTACCCAACATTTACACCAGTTTACTAAACAATGAAACAAATAATACACATGTATAAAAATAATAATTGTGCTCCAAACTACGTCAAGAATATTAATAACAAATAACAAAAGCCTGCACTTTGTGCTGGTTTTAACCGGACTCCAAACTTCAAAGAGTTTAACACTTTTGAACTACACACTTTAACGCTTTATCTCATGCTTATGCTATATGCTGTTAAAGTGACATGCTAATCTCTGAAATGTTTATTATGTTGTTTGACGAGTTCACATCATAAATTGCATAGAAACAACACTAACTGGCTGATTCTGCATCATTTTGTGTTCTGCCTTCATGCACTCGGGCACACGTGTTAACTTGCATTTACAATCATTAATTCTTCATGAGTGTTTGAGAGCAGCCAACCCCAGGAGCCCAGCGGCTCTACAGTGTCACGTTGGACAGTCTGGGGAAGTTGCAGCCTCTGGCAGTGTATGTGTGTGTGGCAGCACTAGAATTTGTTAAATTGAGCATCTGGGCTGATTAAATCCTAATGTCTCGTCATCTCATTTAAGCTGTTACAAGGCAAATTGTGTAGCTTTTTTTAAAAATTGATTTTTAATAGTTTCCACAATTAGATAACAAATAGATGAATGTTTGCCATTTGCCCAACAGGATTGTTGCTCAGCTCATTACAACAAACAGTGAACAAGGCAAAACATACTGAATAGTAATTTTATAGTTATCAGCATCTTGATTAAATTATATATTTATCACACTTAAATCAAATGGTGACATTTAAAGCAGAATATGATTTTTGTTAGTAAAATTTAAAGTTCTAGTTTTTACTGGCTGATTTTCTTTTCGATGATTCACTTTTCCTCTGTCAAGCATGACTACCAAACAATGAAAAAAAAGCTCTATAGAATTCACACTGCCTGTCTTATGAGTTGGTGGAGACCAAAACAGAAACAAAAGTGAACACAAAAGTAGATTTTCATTCATCAGATGGCCAGACCTTGTTTGTCTGCTGTAACAAGATTTTTTATATTTTTAAGATTTAGGCCTAGTTTTGTTGCTCCCAGGTGGGAAAACTGGTTTAAAAATGACACCTTACAGTTTGAGATGCCTTCTGAAGGTCAGATGTTAACTAATGCTAAGCTAAAGCAATGTTCTAAATGTGCTAACTGGCTAAAGCGAAGCGCCGTTGTGCTTGAATAAGCCACGATAACCTTTGAGGGGTGAACACTTGCTGTTAAAAGTGAAGCTCAAACTCGAAGCAGCTGGGCAAAAGGAGAAGTTTCATATACTTACTACCACCTTATAGCTATATAAAAAGGGTATTCCTGTAAGGATCAGAAGACTTCTTCTTTTTTGTTGTTGCTTGGGATGCATAGTGAGAGGATAGGATACTTCCAAAGAAACAATCAATAACATTTAGTTTATGTCTCCTCTCCTGGTTGGCCTCTCCAGGGCATGAACTGACGTTTGCTTCCTCAATCAAGTCTGAAAACAAAAGCTGCAGCTCACATATAATGCAACTGTAACAGATATAGCTATATTTGAATAAGAAAGCAAACTACATCTCTTCATTTAAGTTTACCATGTGGTCATGACATATGCTGCTCAGCGGGAGAGGGAGTAATGATGTCACTTGCAGGAGATCTCTTGTTGTAGTTTCAGCCAATGGGGTAGCTGAGAGAAAAAGGAGGAAACCGTGAGGCGTGCTGCTGTTAGGCAGAAGAGAGCATACTGGCAGGAGCAGGGTTTTCCAAAGCAACAACGGTGGCATTAGTCTCTGATAAGCTCTGGGCTTTGTTCCAAGTGTGGGTTCAACGCTTGTCAGATGAGTACTGCCCTCAACTTTATACTTTTGTCTCTTTGCCCCTTCTTTCCAACTACATGTGCAAGAAAAAAAAACTGAATGTGTGGAATGAGACACCTCTTCGTGGTAATCCTACAACGGGTAATGGTTTGGAGTGTTTAGTCAGAGGAGTAGTTTTCCATCCGGTAGCAATAACCTGTGGCTCTCACCAAGAGCTAAAGATGGTGTTGTGCCTTCAAACACTGAGTGAAGAAGAGAGAGTAAATCAAAGAGTGTGTAAGAGTGGAGTAAGCGTGAGGGAGATGGTTTCAAATACACGGTTATTGCTTCAGTTGCCATGGGGACAGTAGCATGTTTGTGTGTGTGTGTGTGTGTGTAAACCTGAGTATGTTTATGTATGTGCATTGAAATTCCAAACATCATATCTGGGCCACTGTGAAATGAGTTTAGTATCAGAAAAAATCACATTATTCAAACAGAGATGCCTGGGCTGATGTTCCAAGAATAACAAAAACCCACATTAGAACTCCTGCAGCTGCACTGTCGTGACCTGCGTACTCCCTCAATCCACCACTAGATGGAGGTGTCAAATATTCACTGGGGAGGTTGCAGTCATGTGGTGGGCAAACCCCTGATCTCAAAAAGGCCATTGGATTGGCTCATTTTTTCAGGTCAGCTGATTCCTTTGTGGAAATCACAGTAAACATAGTAGTTCTGGAGTTTTCTTCCAGAACTACTATAGTCCACTTCTGGACAACTTAGTCCAGTCGTGTCAAAATATCAGTACAATTTATTAAACTCCCCAGCAGTGTAATCCAGTTCATCAGCCTCACCATCCAAGTATGGCATAGTTCCCAAATCTTGCTATCACCCTCAAATTTTAACCACACTTCAAAGCTGTAGTGTGTCTGTGTGTGTGTGTGTGTGTGTGTTTTTTTTTTCCAGAGATGGTAAATCAGCTGTTCCATCCTGGATGCAGCTCTGTCCACAATTCAATTTTATTATGATTGAAAGCTCAATTACCATCCAAAAACACCACCGCCCCTCCTTTGACAGATGTGGCTATCTGTAAACCCCATAATAAGTGTCGCATATCCTGGAATAGTCTTCTGAAAGGGTGTTTCCCCGGCTGAGAACCTGAGCTCGCATGTCCCCAATGAGATTTATGGGTGGTGGCAATCTCCGTGGGAGACAGAGCAGGCAAGCGCAGTATGATCTGATCACAAAAGGCCAAATCAGTGGGACAGGAAATCAGTTAATACTGAGGAACTGTTTTTGAAGGGTTTGCTTACGTTTGTAAGCATGGTTTTGACATATGTTGCACACGTGTGTAGTGAGGACAGGAATGCACCTCCAACACCATATATTTGAAAGATGGACAGTTTTAAAGTCTTCATCTGTACAGAAGAAGGAGAAGAAGAAGAAAGATGGTGATAAAACACATGTGCTGGCAACTGTTTCATTGATCCAAGTGTTTAACAGCAATACAAAGAGGCAGATCTTGCATTATGGATGCTTTCTCCCTCCACTATCCTTCTAGTACTCAGTTTAAAAGAGCAGAGCAGACATAAGGAATGTGCTGTGAGTGGCAGAAAGTGGCTGTTGCCCTTCCATATTCGCTTACCATAGTCTAGGGAAGAGCCCCGTGCTACAAACAACATGTCAGAAAAAGAGATGGAAGATCAATGAGGGCTGTGACACAGTGGGAGCTGGCAGAGGCTGTCACACTGTGTGTGTCCTTAAAGCTTTCACTGGAAGAACATCTGTACTGATATATTTGCTTCTATCATCCTGCCTAAATCAGCTTCCTAAAATTACAACTTAAAAGAGAATTTTCTTAAAGTGTATGAAACTTCATTGCTTCATTTTTCATTACATTTTGTTTTTACAGTGCTTGCTATTAGTAAAGGACCTCTGACATAGCTTCACTGTTTTCCTTTTCCTGTATTTGTTTGTCTGTTTTCAAAGGATTAATTGTGTTGATATTGTCATTCTTTTTTTTTTTTAAATTTCTTGTAATCCACAACCCTGTGGACTAAAAGCTGATATTATGTAGGCCAAGAGGACATTTGCAATCAAATGAATTGTTGAAATGTAATGTAACCAAGTTAGCTTCCATGCATTACCTGGTGGCAGAAACTTATCAGTCATTACTTTATTTAACTATTTCAGCTATTTGTTTATTACTAGCATTTTATCAATCACTGCAAATTTCAGTTGTTTACCATCACTTTTATATATTTCAACCATTACACTCTGCTATATTTATTTTTTTAGCTTCTGTATAATATTTAAAATTATGATTTTAACCGTTACTTTTAACTGACTTTCAACATTATTTGTCTAATGTTATTTAGCCAGTACTTTAGCTTATCTTCTTATCAGGTATATAGTCCAGAGGTGAGGGGATCAATTCAAATATTGATAGTACTGATACCAACCACTGGTACTGGTATTGAATCAATACTAGTGTGATAGCATCGATGCTTTTTTCTATCCTCCAAGTTCAGTATGTAACCCAATGAACTGTGTTAAAGAAATAATAATTATTATTATTGGAAATTTAAAAAATATACTTCAAAAATGCACTAAAATGTTTGAACCTTCTTGTGTTGACTACTAGGTCTATTTTTAATAGCCTACAGCACATTCAAACAACAGAGTGTGACCCAAAATGCTTTGGAGACAGACACATTTACATTCCAGGTCTCCAACAAACCCAGTTTCAAAACACATGAAAATCTAAAAGGTGTGTTTTGTTGTGTGCTGCCTTTATAGGGTAAAAGGATCAATATCGGTACTGATACTGGCCCTTTATTTACTTGGTATTGCATCAATAGCAATTTCTGCAGTATCACAACACTAATATACTCTACTAGCAATTTATCCATCATTTTTCTCATTACTTTCGGTCAGCTTGCAGGTGGCGTATCCCTGCTTTATCTAGTTTTTCCTATTCACACCATTAGTACTACCGGTCAGTGATTCCAACGATTTAGCCGTTACTTCAAGCTAGCTGCCAGAACCATTAAGCCAACTTTAAGCTGTTTCAGTCTTTTAACTTTTATTTAACGTTATTACTGAAAATATAATTAAACTTTAGAATACGTCAACAACTTATAAACAATTTAAAAGCAAATGTATGATATACCATACCATTTTAAGCTAATTATTGTAACAGTTTATTCGTGTGTATTTGTAAGCTATTTCAGCTTCTTGTGTATTACATTAAGCTAGTCCAAACAGCTATACTGCTCTGGTACTCTCCATAGCAACAATAGACGACAGGGAGGGGGAAAAAAGAAAGAGGTTTTTCACACCGACGTTTATTGAATATGCTCGATGTGTAGCTCTCCCAGCACACCTACGTGACTGAAAGTTGTCCCTGCTCTGTTGCACAGGTGCTCCACATATATCCAGAGCGCTCTCCGCCCTCTCCGCCACCACAAACTGCGCTCATTCGCTCTCTCCAACAGCCCGGATGTAGCGCACAGGACCGCACAGTCCTCCACTTTAGTGATAATAACATGGCGCTGGCAGACACATAACGGTGCCCACCACATTGATAATACCCACACTAACAGGCTAAAATAAGCTACGGGACATGTGAGCTCTTCCACCCCGGGAAAAGCAGGTAAGTGCGGGGCGTTTTATTCGATAGAGCCATTTTGACGGTGTGATTTGGTAAGGGGGAGAAATGTGGCTGTTGATGCTTCTTGCAGGGGGGGCAAAAAGCCTCTCTATAAATGCATCTCCGAGGGTTTTGTGTGTCTAGCCCTCTGTCCGTGGGTTTAATGCTTCATAAACAAAGCAGTGTCATTCGGGGCTTGTTCACGTAGCTGCTTACGATGCATCGTGCAGAAATAAATCTGTCATTTTGTAGTGCATGTGTTGTCATGGCTGTCAGGCTCTCTCGAGCGTCGACCGCTGTCCTTGGTATTGAACTGGGTGGGCATCACATCTCTGTATGTTGCAAATAGATTTTGAGGGCCTGTGTAATGCTAATTTCTTAAATTATGTCACTGTTGCTTACCAGAACCACTGCTATCACTGGCTGGAGGTCGAAGAAAGAGAAGGGGGGGAATCGTTGTAATGGATCTGGGGGCTCACAGTGTGCGTGTATGGTGCTCATTGGCGAGTTTAGCCTAGTAGGCTCTCGTGCTGCTATATTTCTTTATTAGTATTATTATCAGTATTATTATTACCACGACAGCGTCGCTTTTATTGTAGCACTACGGCACATCTACTCCGGAGTGTGACAGTGATGATGACAGTGCAAGACAGTTTTATTGCACTGCCCGTGTTTTCCTTCTTGCAGCTAGAGTTTGAGTGTGCTCTGGCCAATGTAGGCCAGGTAACGGCAGGAACAGATGGCATGTTTTCAAGTTCAGTGTGGCTCTCGGATTAGATGGTGTAGACGAAAATTAAAAGTGGTGGCTAGGCCCTCTGAGCAAGGGTTCCCCTCCTAAGCTCATAATCACCCTAATAGCGACACTCTATTAATAGAGGCAATAATAACATGTTTTCTAATGCAGTCAGGAGGACTGTATTTTATCCCAAAACACGGGATATACGCTGAAGAATGCAGTCTGCAGAATATTTTACTCTGGCAGGGGATATACAAGGACTAATAGCCCAATAGACATAGCTAACAATAAATAACATGATAGGATAGAACAGGATAGGACCAGCCAATCATTTGTAGATTGATTATTCTTATAAAAGCAAGCCGGACACAAACAATTAGTCAATTAATGGAATAATTCAACCAAAAATGTAATCCACAGCTATTTTATTAATCATTTGAGATCTTTATGCCAGCATAATACCAGATATTTACTGCAATACACATTTCCTGCTTTCCCTGCCTCTGTATGATAACAGAATATGTTTTGGACTTTAAGATTGCAGGTGAGGCAGTACAAGGCATTAGAGGTGAGGTGTGAGAAAATTGTTAAATACTGCAATGAAAACATGACTTGCAAAGCCGATATCAAAGTCTGCTTAGTAGACGTACAGCTCCCGACTTCCTGCTTTAATAGGTACAGTGCTAGCATAGATACAGCATATAGCAACTCAGCAATGAGAATAAATACATTATTTTAAACATGCTTTTTGCAATACGGGTCACACTTTTGCACGCTGCTCGTGTGAATCAAAGATAACCTTTTGCAATGCATATGTTGCTTTGATAGTTACATCTGTTGACGTCTTAAACATCTGGTATTCACTTACAGTGGCAGGAGAGTACCTTTTAGGGCTAGCCCTACAATGTGTAATAGACACCCCGCCCCACCCCCCACCCACCCATCAAAAGGAAAAAACATTCACGTCTGTATAACAGATTGTGTTAACATAAAATATAACTTGAAGTTATTCTGTAGTAAACTGTGCTGATTAAACTGAGCACTAAACCATGCCACAATATTCTTGTAATAATCGTATTGTTACAAGTGAGTACAGAGGGATTAGTTTACAGTAAAACCATTGGTTATCAATCGCAAGATCTGTGTCCACAGCAAGCAGCAACCTTCAGGGCTGAAGAATGAAGCAGATGCTGAAGTGCCAAAAACTGCAATTCCGCTAGCGACCACTTGAGGCTGACTCCAGAAGAGAGTCAATTTCCACTCACTCGCATGTTAAAATTGTCAACTTTACACCATCAAGACGCACGTTACAGCTTGATACAGATAGTTTGGCCTATATGGATACTACAACTGTGTCCTCAGAGAATTATTTTATAAGTGAACAATTGGAAACTGGATTGGCACGTATCAAAATCAAAGACATGAACATGGGCATAGCTCCTAGGTTGCAAAAATTAAGCCAATGTGAAAGTGCACCAGAGTGTGATAGCTGTGTTTGCAAATCAACTTCTGGTCCTGTGAAAGTCTACAGGAAAATGACTTTGCCTTGACTTCTGTAAACACTTTCCTGGTCATACTATGGTAAAAAAAATAGGATTAAGATAAGATAAGATAAGATAAGATAAGATAAGATAAGATAGAACTTTATTAATCCCTCGGGTGGGTTCCTCTGGGAAATTCGATTTCCAAAAAAGCACAGCACCGACAGAAGTTACAGAGTTATACACACACACATATATATAAATACAGAGACAATATAAATAAAATATACGAAGGGGATAAATAGAATAAATAGGAATAAAAATAAAAATACAAGTGAATTGCACATTTCAAGTATTGAGTCTATTGCACCGTTGACTATTTACAAAAGTATTGCACAAAAGGTATTGCACAATGAGGTGAAGAGGCACTACAGCTTAGTTGTTCCCCCCTCCTTTGTCCTCCTGTTTCCCCTCCCTCTCCCCTCCAGAGAGGAGTTAAACAGTTTGATGGCATGTGGGACAAAGGAGTTTTTAAGTCTGTTAGTTCTTGTCTTTGGGAGAAGCAACCTGTCACTGAACAGACTCTTCTGATTGTTTATGGCCGTGTGCAGAGGATGCCTGGCATTGTCCATAATGTCCATCAGTTTCTTTAATGTCCTTTTCTCTGCCACTGTCACCAGAGTGTCCAGCTTCATGCCGACCACAGAGCTAGCCCTCCTGATCAGTTTCTCCAGCCTGGATGAGTCCTTCTTTGCTGTGCTGCTCCCCCAGCACACCACAGCATAGAAAAGTACTCCAGCAACCACCGACTGGTAAAACATCCTCAGGAGCTTCCTGCAGATGTTAAAAGACCTCAGCCTCCTGAGGAAGTACAGTCGGCTTTGGGCTTTTTTATACAGGTGCTCTGTGTTGCATGACCAGTCCAGTTTATTGTCCACCCACAGCCCGAGGTACTTGTACTTGTTGATTATGAAACCAAACGCTCTCTGGCTAATGAGTTATCACTCACAAGGCTTTAGCCATTGTGCATGAGGTTTCAGAGTCAGACTCAAACTTCCTTATTACACCAGATTTCTTAAAACTGAGATGATGATGATGATGATGATGATGGTGGAAACTCTAATCTCGAGGCTTCAAAATGGGACTTTACAAACCATTGGGTGATGTCATTGTAGCTATGTCCAGGCATCACTTAGATTAAAGGGAGTTTGTGGGTGGTGCTTTAGGTACCTTTCAGATGACTGTTTAGTAGAATCATAATATAGTTTGCCATGTTTAACAGCCTGTCCAATAAGTTTGCCCTTCAGTTTAGTTAAATATGATTCTAGCATTCTATTAGTCAGTTACTTTGCACTCATTAACACATATTTGTTTCTATGCATTACACCTGTACTTATTGCAGCTTGTTAACTAAGTTTGGAAGTGTTAGCCGATAACTTCACCGACAACTGCACCGTCTCGTCCATATATGCCAACTTCTAGCTCCAACAAACTAACATGGCAACTGTAAAAGTACTGACGATTCAAAATGTAAAGTCCAGAAACCCAGTGGGTGATGTCATGGTTGCTCCATCCATCTTTTATGCAGCCTGTGATCCACAGAAAACTTTTTTTTTTGTGCTCTAAGCACCACTGACCTCATTTTCGGTATGCTTCTCTGAAGCACTTGCTGTTGCTAGGTAAAGTGTTGACATCTTAAGTCCCACCATATCTAGGTTTTCACTGGAAATGATGTTGACGAGCACAGTGAGATTCCAAGCCTGAGCTTCTTCTTTTTTATAAAATTATGAACACAGTTTATGCGCTAACTTCGCTGTCTGATCTTTGAGAACTGTCACTTCTCAGAGTCACAGGATTTACATAGAAAACACTACCACTCTAGTAGTGCAGAATTTCAGCAGGGTACAAGTGAGGTCTAACAAATGAATAGTAGAAGTTGATGCAACAAGATGCCAAGATATTTTGACATACGTGGATCTAAATCCAAAAGGATTCCATCTTCTTAATCCTTCTTTCCCTCTGTTTTTTATTTTACTGCAGGATTTCTTTGTCTCCAAAGTAGAGCTGAAGTAATGCTGATGATATCATTATGTTCTTGAACTTGATAAAAACTCCAAAGCCAAAAACAGATCTGTCCTCTGTGTGAGCATCCTGACCTCCATGTGTGAAATAGTTGTAGTGCACCTTTAAATATCTAATTTTCCACCCCCCTTGTCCCAATCACGCGTCGATGTGAGATTAAGGGTGCTCGTCTTTTAGAGATAATAGGGTGTGTTGCTTTGGATCGGAAGACACTGCGAAGCTGAGTCAATGTGTTGGTTCATGTATGCTTGCTTGCACACTCCCTGGTTATCCACTCTGTAATGTATTCAGTGCCAGCGCTGAGCACAACAGCTTTACATAATGATCAAAGCTTAAGGGATGCCAGAGCATGGCTTCAGCCTTCAGTAATAATAATAATAACCTTTTGAAGTTATCACAATCCCACAACCTCCTTCCCCTCATACTCTGCCTCTGTCTCTCTCACACACACACCCACACACACTTGCACGGACCCACTCGAAGGTCCTCTTCTGTTTAATGTTTCTGGATACAGGGTGAGCATTTAAAAGAGGATGGCGATAATGAACACATGACTAACTATTTTAGTCCCTATGGCTGTGCACTAGACTGCTCTTGCTGTCTATGAGGAGGCAGCTTTCGTTCTTCACACAAACTCACAATTATGTAAGAGTGCAGTGGCGTGGTGGATTGAATAGTGTTGCCAGAAAAAGACAATCTCACACTCCCTTTGCTATGCACACTCAAGTGTGCGTTGGTTGTTGGTGCTGCTTCCTCATTCCTTAAAGCTTGACCTCACGTTTCACCGGTCACAATCTCCATTTCTCTGTCGGTGGCTAAATAGCATTTGAAATTCAAGGGTGGGAATGTGTTATCTGTAATTGAACTGTCTGATTCAGCCTTCTATTTATACGGAAACCTCTTGAAGACTCATTGGCTGTTTTAACAAAGTGTCTGGCAGACTTCTGCTGGTCGATCTTGCTAATCAAGAAGCCGAGTCAGGAAGCAGGCAAACAAGGTCTGCATAGAGACGAGATATGAAGAGAGAGAAGAGAGGACTACAGAGCGGGAGATAGAAGCTGGAATAGATGAAACAATGGAGGAACAAAGATGGGAAGAGGACGAAAGAAGACAGGCCTTGTAACCATAAGTAAGGTGAGACTAGTGTAGAGAGACCCAGAGGTGGTTGTGAAGCAGGAAGTGAGGATAAAAAGACAACACACATGGGTAAATTATTGGAATTAAAAGGGGATTTGATGAAAAAAGAGTCAAGAATGAAAATCAGGAAAAGGAAAATGAGGCTGAAGGCCCAGTGACTATGCAGTGGGTGAAAATAGCTATTGAAGGAGTATCTGTCTTTCTTTTATTGTCAGGGGTCGCGGGATCCCTTCGGTCTGTCGCTTCTGTTTATTTCAGCTGCGACCGAGCAGTCTGTCTGAATGCCAAACTCATCTTCAGATGTCAGCACTTTTGTCCCAGGTTATTGCATTTTGCTGTTTTGGTCCCAGGATTAAAAAAAAGGCTTCCCTTGTGTTTTCTGCATGGCCTGGTATGTCAGTAACAGAATGAGGTGTGTGTGTGTCTGTCTGCAAGAGTGGGAAGACAGAAGGCGAGATTGAGTGTATTTAAGAGACATCCTGACAGAGGAGAGATAACCATGAACAATTGAGAGCGATAGAAAGAAAATGTGTAGGTGATGGTGTGTGTGTGTGTGTGTGTGTGTGTGTGTGTGTGTGTGTGTGTGTGTGTGTGTGTGTATATGTGTGTGTGTGTGTGTGTGTGTGTGGGCTTCATGTTTGTTGCCTTTTAAGGATTAAAGAATTAAGTGATTCCACTGTGTCGTCTCTTTACATGTCACAAATGAAAATAAATGGTACAGATGTTTTTGTCATGACTTTATAATGTAATGAAGCCATCCACTTTGCACACAGGGCTGAAATGATGGGTGTCAGTGATATGTTACATTTTCCAATGAGCAACCGAATGTCCTTGCATCCATTCTCTTCCTCTTACCCAAGTCAAGGTCGCAGTGGGTGGAGCCAATCTCAGCTGCCATAGGGCAGTTGGCGGGGTACACCCTGCACAGTCGCCAGTCTGTCACAGGGCTAACACAGAAAAACAGACAACCAATCGCTACAGAGAATTTAGGATCATCAGTTAACCTAACCCCACTGACTGCATGTCTTTGGATTGGTAGTAGTTGGAGTAGCCGGAGACAACGCACACAGACACGGAGAGAACAGGCAAGCTCCACACAGAAATGACCCGGCAAGAAAGGCATGGTGGATTTGAACACCATTTTAACCACCAGGCAACTGCACATGTAAATTCTCACTTGTTGTGGTAATGAATGCAAAATCCACTATTTGGGATTATTTCGGTTTTAAACTAGACAATATGAGCATGCAATCAGGTGAAGGTCTGCAGCCTTTAAATGAAGATGAGATTTTATTTTTATTTTTTTAATGCTCTACTAGCAACATGCTGCTAGTTTAGCTAGCATGGGGCCTGAGGTGGCTTGATAGCTGACAAACGTCTTGTATTAGGAGTAGAGACTTTGTTCTTTGTTTTCCAGGACTTAACATCAACCGTACTGTTACAGGTCTTGACAGCACTACACTGAGTATTCATGCATGATAAGAAGGTGTGTCTAGGCTTATTAGCCTGCTTATTAACCGGACTTGCACTGCCCGAGAAATGTAACTACACATCGGGTCTAAATCAAGCTTTAGGGTTAACCCTGACGCCCACACCCCAACCATAACCTTAACTCTACTGTTCTCCTCTCTAGCTCAAGGAATGCCACCACCTTCTAGTGCTGATTGTGTCTTACAAGTTGATCAACTTGTCCAGAAGCAAGCAACTATGGACGCCATATATTCACTCAGTTGCCCAACCCTATGGACATGCATATAATCTGCTGGTATCTATCATTTAGAAACAAACCTTGAAAAGGATGCACGCCATGAATCTAAACTACTGTGCTGACGCTCATAAAGCTGTGTAATTTCTTTGTCCTGAACCCACACACACACATACATGCGTACACACATAGACACACAAAGAAAGAGTTAACCTAGATACTCACATAGCATTACAAGTAGAAGGAAGACAGTCAAACATAACCTACATCCTCTACAGTTTTCTCAGTCTAACTTGTCTGCGCTCATTGAGCCTGTTCTACTTCTTTCCCAATTTGTCTCTTGTCCAAAGCTGGAAAGGCCTGACTGGCATTGTGCTGATAGTGTGTGTGTGTGTGTGTTGGTGATGGGGTTAAGGCATCAGAGGGCACTGTAGCTTGAATACCCAGCGATGCCCTCAGGCTGCATGAATGCTGCATCTGCCTCTACTGCTGCCCAGCACAGAGCTCTGTCGCCCACCCTCCAGGCTTAGGGACTTGCACTATTTCTGTGGATGTGTGCGGGCGTGTATCTGTGTTAACATGCTTCAGCTTTCCTGTCGGCCGAATTGGTTGATACTGCATTGTTCAAGTGTGCTGCTGAGGCCTAACTCTTTTACAGAACTGCGTATTTAAAAGTATTGTCTCCGTCTGAGTGTGTGTGGGGGTATGTACCAGTGAAGCGCTGTAAGCCTGAGGTCAGTTTAATCACTGTTAAAGTGATACCTGTTTAGAATGACTGGACTTGAGGAGCCAATTGCTGTCTGCTGCCTTCACCCAAAGTACTTTTTAAAAACTGTGCTTTATGACTGTGAATAGGCAAGATTTTCCTCATCTGTTGTCACTTGATTTTATATATATTGAATAAGGAAAAGCCCATTGTTGCCCTTTTCCCTTCTGGGATAGTTCACATGCAACATTTTAAAGTGATTTTTTCATCATTGGTGTTGTATGGTAGCATATATTCGTCGTACTTTTAGGTCACCAGCAACAGTCTCGATGTATTTGTGATCTTGCTCTGATCAACAGAGCAAATAAGCACCTCATGATGCTAAAACACTTCTTCTAAGGACTTTGTTCCAGAAATCATCAAAATCAAATTAATCTGAAATTGCATTTTCAGCCTTTACAGGCAAATCGAAGCGACAAACGGCTTCGTACTGGGAGTTACGCTGCAGTTTCAAATCCAGTTTCACTACATTGTTACAAGCCCAATTAAAAACTGAAGGTAGCAAAGCAAACCATCACAAAAACAACCTGCAGCAGCAGCAGCAGTGGTGGCAGCAGCAGTTGGTCTTATCCACTCTTAAATGCCGTTGGCAATCATTTGCATGCTTTGTCTTTGAGATCTCGCTATAATTACTTACTTCTTTTGTTACTCCTGGCAGTCTTTTCAAGCTATCTGGAATACTGGGGGCTTGCAGATGCGTCCCAGACTTCTACAAAGCATGTTGACTGTGCCGTAGCACCTCGTTTCATTTGAAGTGTAAAACAGGCCTTTTGCTCAGTTCCTTGGCCAAACGCAGCACAGCGACAAAGACTATGAGAACCATCACTTGGCTGAAATTTATGATGTTGTTGTTTGATGGTTGTCATAGTTTATGATGTTTCAATATAGACAGATAGGCAGCTAAGTTATTACATGGAGCTCCCAAGTTTTTTCTGCATATTTGTAGCACCGGTTTAGGAACGAAACAGCGAGTTATGTCTCTCCTCTGGGTGTATTGTGACGGATCTTTGACTTTGAAATGGTAGTGCAACTGTAGACACACTCATCTGATTTCATCCTACTCAGTGATCACAGAGGAATAAGGAAGGAAGGGAAAAGGAAGACGTGAAGGGAAGAAACAGAAAAAGTATCCTGAAGGGATCCTTGGAGTCGCTCAGTGCTCTCCATCAAGTTGCCAGTCAGTATAGCTTTCATAACAGTTGCGAGCAAGCTCTCGCTGTTTTGTTCTGTGATTTGAGATCAGTCAGGTGGAATTTCATCAAAGCAGACTTGAATAAGGACATTCATTATGGCTCAGCTTGATTCATTACCATCGCCCAGCTCCCACACCCCCATGGGGGGACTTCAAAAGAAACGGAGAGGTTGAAGATGCAGGCTTCTATCGCAGCGAGGCTTACATCATAGCATACTGTATCCACCATCTGGGACATAATTATTAGACGATGTGTAAAAGTGGCTCGATTTGACCGTTGTGCGCTTGAACCAATTCAATCAAACCAGTTTGTATTACAGTTAATGAATGTAATGGCAACAGATACATGTTGTGTTCAAAGGCTGAAGCTAAAGCCAGATGATGTCACGTACAGGGTGATGGAAAGAAACGGCACTGTCCTTGTGTTGCAGTAGAAAAGAGTTAGTAGGAAGGGCTGAAACGAAAGGTTGAAATGCATTGCAGCTTAAGAAACACTAGTTAATAGAGAAATGCTACAAAAGCACAGAAAACACAATGGAAGCTGAATATACAATGTAATTGAAACAGGGAAAACAAACCCACAAAGCTCACCAAAAATCCAACTCTAATACCGTCAAGGTAACAAGCTAACAGTAAAAGGCTAATAGCAAGCATGTATCTACAGTGTTACATGGATCACACGATTAAAACGCACCTTACCATACATCTTTTTCTCCGTCGTGTCTTTTGCCTGAATGATGAAATAATTGCTTGAAAATTAAATGTGTCTCTGTTCTGTCCTATTATGTCTCCCTTAAAAACAGTTTCTCTGTGTTTTGTGTGCTTTTCCTGCGATTTTCTGTTTACTGGTGTTTTCTTAAGTTGCGGTGCATTTGAACTCTCAGGGCCCCCGTAGACACTGGATTAAACAATAAAAAGATAAATGAGTAAATATATTTATATTCTCTTAGGTGGTTTTGTATTCCTTCATTAATTTACTTGGTTATTGATTTATTGTGGATGCTTTTAATTCTAGCATCCAAGGAAAGAGACTTTTATTAAGAGGAGCACCAGATGGGTTTGGCAAACCCAACGATATCTCAGATACCGAGTTTGGTGGACTGCTGTGCAAAGAGCAGCAAGGCCAGTGTTAGCCTAAACTCTGATAGCAGTTGGGAAACTCACACTACACAGTGGATGTGCTTGACCAGGTGTTTGCTTGACCGGGTGTTTGCTTGACTGGGTGTTTCAACGATTGGATTTAGGAATGGGTCAGAAGGATTAACGATTGTTAATGTTCAACTTCAAACCATAGTTGGTCAAAGCCATTGCTAGATCTGGATGGTGACATAACATACATCTCCTATTGACAAACAGCTGCTCAGAATCCCATTTGTTCTGACCAAACAAGTAAAATCCATTCAGTCAGCGTTACAGAAGACGAATAGCATCCTGTTGTTAAGATAATTATACAGAGTAGATTACGCTCTGATTGGGCATGCTCAATTGACAATGATTTATATTAGGTAAGACAGTCCAATCTATCCTAACATTTGGTTTGTGGCTCTATAAAAATTGACTCCATTCCATTCCCAGAGTCAGTTTGGTCAGATTGTGCAATTGAAAACACAAACAGACATGTTTAATGTACTGTGTTAAAGAAGTATCAGTACTGGTATTGTGGTTAGACGATACAGTGGCTTGTGGGGATCTTTTGCTTTTTGTTGTTTAAATTCTGAACTCCTTTGACTGTAAAGAATGTTGTTTCCAACCCTTCACCAGTCAAAAGCAGCAATCTGGACCTAAATTTAGCACTGCTTGGAAACTTGACCATCACACAGATTAGCATCAGAGATGGGATGTCTTAACACGGCCTTCAGCTGGGAAACAACGCAACTTCGGGCATAAAAAAGGCGGTAGTTAAAGAGAAATCTATTTTGTATATGTGTGTGTATCTGTGGGTTTGTCAGTAGGTATACTGCTAGTGAATACTGCATGAAAGTATACATAGACATTTGAGATCACATATTGTTTGCATGTATATGTACTTGCATGCTTATTCACTTTACTGGGCAGATACACACACAGACACACAAGCACGTCCTTTAAGGCGGGCGGCTAATGACGTAGTGTAAGACAGAGAACACAGATGCAGTAGCTGAATAGATTAAAGCATTCATCCAGTGACGCAGCTGTGCTCTCTTTGATGCCTGGGCATGAAACTGCAGGAAATGGCAACAAAAGAGGGATGCAGTCTTAGCTGATATTAAAAAAAAAAAGAGATCCACTCTGAAGCGTACAGCAATAGCATGCTAACACACTCTGTCCCTCTCTCTCTGTCTGTCTTACAGTCAGCATCAGCCATATTGGCATATTGGCAAATAACATGACATTTACCTTTGGCAGTAGCTAAATGTTTAAAGACGTGAGTGTGATGAAGCGTTCAAAGGCTTTAATCAGTGGTTTCTTTTAATCATCATCTATTTGTTTTCCTGACACAGAATAATCAAAGAGAACTAAAATATCAGTACCAGCTTCGGCGATCAGTCAGATTGTTATTTTAAATATTGGTGTTGGTCAAAATTTCACAATGTGCACAAGGAAGCAGCTAGCCTCCAACCACGTGCATTTGGGTTGAGGTTTTTTTTTTCAGTTTGTAGCTGGGTGAAATGTTGCTGTGTGTTAATCTACGGAGAGACAAATTGCACATTGGTTTGTTGTGCGCCTGCTTGCAGGACTTTTATTTTGGAGGAGCTCCAACATCCTCGCATGGTTGTGGTTATAACACATTCACAACCCTGCCAGAGCGGCACTACGTGAGCAAGCCGCAGGCTTCATTTAAACTCCCGGTGTGTTTAGAAAGACCACTCCTTAAGTCGACCGTGAGACGCAGGAAGAAGCGGAGGAGAAAGTCGTACGCCGCTGAAATATAAATGGGTTGCACATCTTTGTTTCACTGCAACAGAGCAAACAAAATGGTCCACCCCTCTGAGGGCAACAGTTAAGGCCAGATTTCTAACTAGATAACAAAGAGATCACGTAGTGATAAAGTGATTATGCCCGAGTTCGTTTGGGAGGATTAGCCAGTTGTTTTTGTTGCCCGTGTGGTCGCATGCCACATGTAGCAGCATATACAGTGAAACCACGGAAAGTAGGTCCTTCACGTAGGTCTGCTGTCTCTGCTCTTTTGTAATGTTCCAGGAGAAAAGGCAGTATTACTGATTGTGCAGTTATTCAGCACGCTACAATGCATTATGAATTATTTGGCTTTGTTTCCTCCCTGTTGTTCTATTATCCTTCTAGCTAAGCCTCTTCATTTCATCTGCCCTGGACGACTGTGCCACTGTGCATTTCTCTCTCTGTAATTTATCCATCTGCAGAAACAGATCATGTGTATTTGTGTGTGTGTGTGTGTGTGTGTGTGTGTGTGTGTGTGTGTGTGTGTGTGTGTGTGTGTGGGGGTGTGTGTGTTCAGTCAGTAATAGGAAACGTTGTGTTTAAGGG
This sequence comes from Aulonocara stuartgranti, assembly GCF_965226115.1. Lineage (NCBI taxonomy): Eukaryota > Metazoa > Chordata > Actinopteri > Cichliformes > Cichlidae > Aulonocara > Aulonocara stuartgranti. Next base: position 4,772,117 of record NC_138951.1, on the reverse strand, counting down.
TGATGATTACTCTGGCCCTTGTGGTTTACAAGTAGACAAGGTAATGATGGCTGTTACTTTCTCAGCTATCTCCAGTCAATCCTCCTGAAGTGAGTTAGTGTGTGTGTGAGAGAGAGAGCATTTGTGTGCTGAATAGTAGGAAATGACTCTGAAAGCTTGGAGGTATTGCTTCTCATTTTCATGAGCAACATCATTTCTGAATGACAATGAATCACGAGGTCCACCGATCAGCTGTTGCGGTCTACTCATTTCTAACTCAGAGATGACAAAAGTCACTTGCTGATGTTTATCACGGGCTGTGGGCAGGTTTAGTCTGTAAGTGCTGGCCTTGAACTTGTTTTAAACACTGTCTCTGGCTGCCCTTTAAATGCCTCTGTGGCATCCAGCCTGTAGCATCACAAACTACTGGAAAAAGCGATGCTTTGTTAATTGAAGTGGCACTTCATTTCTTACATTTTGGCAGCTATGGAAAGAAATAATAAATTCACTACCCTCCACATCCTTTAAACACTGTTTCAAAATAATCTCTGTCCAGTGAGCATTTTAGTGGACTGAATATAAAAATGGACATTGCTGCTGTGGCATGATCCCCCAAATAGCCAGGTTTTCTTTGCAATTGCTGGCTTGACAAAACTCCAAACCCCACTCACACAGATATCACAAAGGTGGTTTCTTTGTTAACCCAGGCTTTCTGCATCACGCTGTATGCACTCTCAGATAGAAAGGGGCATTTGACACATCTTTTTCCGCACAAACATGGATCAAATGAGCACTTCAGTTTGAGATATTGTCAGAGGAAAAGGTTGCACAGATGTATAAAGAACATGAAAACCTCAGCGTAGCAATAAAATGCCACACTGTTTGCTGTAAATAAAACAAGAGCTTAATGCTGCATGATCAACAGAAGCATGCTGAGGAAAAAAAAGGTTATGTTGATTTAGGCTTATCAGTAGCATTTACATATTTTCTGAATCACTAACTGAATGCATGCAAATTCCAGGGACAATAGCATGCATACAGTTTTTAGTGGTGTAACTTTACAACTGCGCTTTGGAGCCCAGTGTTTGTAAGCCACAGTTCAATGGGTAAAATATATCCCTGCAATTTATTTGACCATTATTGGAGAAGATGTGTGTCAATATGTGTGTTTGAAGCATGTATGTGGAGTTTTATAGTCCTTATGTTGAACTATGTAACAAGAAATTTGTATTTTTTTTTGTCATTTACTATCCTGCTTATGCAAAACATCTCTGTGCATGTTGTTAGTCTGATGTAAAGAGAGGCTGCAGAGCAGAACCGTTTATTTAAATGATACCTTAAACATTTAAACTAATTATTAAGATGGAAATGAGTGAGACATTTGTAGAAAAAAGAAAGAAGGAAACCAAAACAGAGATGGAGGGAAGATAAGCTTGGTTTAGCTATGTGAGCTCTGAGATTCAGACCACACCCAGTCTCACTTGACTTGCACATCTGATTGTCACAGGCTGTGACAGTATTATCTGCTCTGACTTCTGCCTCCTAGGATACAATGATTAAAGCTGTGGAAAATAGATCAAGAGCAACCAAGGAACTATAGAAGGTTTTGCCTTTCACCCCGAGTACCATTAGGAGAGGTTTAGAGCAGCTAAGGGATGCCATCAACCCAAAATAAGAGCTTTATAGCATCATTTTGAATTTCTTGCGTGTTAAGACAAAGCCATGTACTAAATGTAATCTGCATTTAGCCTTTTATTTTTTGCTTCTGATCCTTTAAAACTTGCAAACTATAACAAAGCGAGATGCAAAGTCATTTCAAACATCTCATTCCTGCTTTTGGTTAGTATCTTGTGACCCATTTGATTCATCTCGGTATCTCTTAGGTGGACCTCGGCCACCTAAGGGAACCGTCAGTACTCAGCTGTGAAGCTGCATGGCGACACTACTGGATATAACACTGGTTATATGGTGCGTGCATATCTGTACCTTTTCCATGGGTCTTAGGCCTGAGAACAGACACAGGCACATATTTCTGTGCGCTCTCACATATCGACACACAGCGGCACTAATCCCGGCCCGTTATCAGTAAGCATCAGCGTGTGAAGTCATGTGGACTGGTATGAGTCTGTGGCTGAGCCTCAAACACTGCGCTGCTGAGATCCGCTGATGAGAACATCTCCGCTGGACTCATGTCACACCCCGACCCACCACTGCCTGGGGGCCCACATTAGCTCAGAGGCTGTTTGGTGGAGCGGAAAGGCAAGCTATATTTAGCATTACATGTAGTCAAGAACTGCTGTATTCAGGACACCAGGCAAAAGTCAGATGTAGTCAAAATGGTCAACTTTTGCAGAGTCGTTTTGCTGCTGCATTGTTGTTTTTATTACAGTTTTACCCTCCAGAATACAAAGAGTTACTCTGTTTGCTCTCGAGACTCTAGCTCGAGAACAGATTTAGTTAATCCTCAAACGTTTGTTTTAGCTGTTGAACTACTGAACCCGAGTTCACTGAATATCTCTGTATCGATTTTTATTATTTTTATAATCACGTAGCGGTCAAGGATTTGCCCCGCGCTGCATTAGTTTAGTCTTTCAGAGTGGGTTTAGTGTTTAATTATTCATCATGGGACATAATAGATCAAACTGAAATGATTGTCTCTGTCATGTCGGTCAGCATTTGTTTGGTTTTCTGGAACATGATTTACTTTGTCTGCTCCACTACACAAACCGGCAGCATGGCCCTGTCACCATTTGCATGCAGGTCCTTTCAGGGTTTGAACTCTGGCCTCTTTGTTGTGAGGGCATCCTGTACTAGTGCATGTGGAAGTGAAAGTGCATTAGCAGAAAATTCAGGAGACAAAGAATTTGAGTTGCACACAGCAAATCCAGCATGTCCAAATTAACACTGTCGGATTTGATTTCAACACTATTAAAGTGTCTATATGGGTCCACACCAGAGAGTGTTAATTTAACTCTTTTTGGAGAGTTGGTACATTAACTCTGATTTAGTGTTAAACACCAAATCTGTCTGGAGTTGATAATTTAACACTTGGTGTTAAGAGTTTATATATTAACTCTCAAAGAGTATTTTAGTTTAACTACGTAAGAGTTATCTTCTAATTCATTCTAAAAAGCAGGAATTTTACTGTTCTGAACTTCTAGAAATTTCTTTTGGAAATAAACATTTACTAAAAAGATGCAATGGTTTTTGAAAAACATTTATTCTGAACTGTGCACCTCAATTTCAAAACATTTTATGAAAGATGTAACAGTATACATGTTCTCACTTTCATTAGAATTTTGTTTATCAAAAGGTCTGACATGGTAAATGCAAATAACAGCATTCTCATCACTTATTTCTTCAATACAATATGCATGTCCTTCATTCATCCCTTTGTGGAACTTCAACGCACTTCTGCTCTCCCCCATATTCCATCTTCACAAGCATATCCTGTGTGGAGATTGAATAAAAATTAGTTGACACTAATTAATGGCACAAATAATCCAGTAAACAATTGCAGCACAGTAAAAAAAAAAAAAAAAAAAAAAAAGGAATCCTCTTTGAGCCATTACTTGTGTAAAGTATTTTCCCAAAAGACAAGGACACAGGCAACAGGTAATACTGAACTAAATGTAAAACCTCAACCTTTTTCATTTTTACCTAAACCGTGTGCACAAAACTCTGGAGGTATCTAAATGCTAACGTAGAATCCAGTCAGGACGTCTGCTACTGCTGTTTGCTCGTTTATTTTTTATGGGCGATCGTTTTCAGGCTTCAAGTAGCACCATTATACCAACATTTCACATTCTACACATTGTTTTAGGTGTATTTGACCAAAAGTTTGACTGAAAATTCACATGCAAGCTTTTTTTCATGGCTGTGGTATTTGCCCGCAAACAATACCTTTCAGCTAGCTAAAACAGAATGTTATGCTATCAGCGAGCAACATGGCTAATGCCTTTCACACAGCTTTGTCTCAACTCCAAAGAGCCACAGAAGTAAAAGCTCATAATAATAATTGAAACAATCTTTGAAAAAATGACTTACCAAGCATGGCAAACAACTCAAATATGTAGAGCAAAATGTTCTGAAACGGCTTCACTTCAGCTTCGATTGGAGCCGTGCTGGGGGCGGAGTCTGTGAATTTACTCTATTGGTGTCATAGCCCCTCTAGGAGTTCAGAGTTAAGAGGTCAAGAGTTAATGTTTCCATTGTAACACCTCCAGATTTGACAGAGAAACACTCATTTTTAACACTCGATTTTAACTACTATCATTTTACACCTCAGAGTTACATTAAAAGAATGTGACTCTGCTTAGAGTAAAATTAACTCTACTTTTGCAAGAAGACTATTAACACCAAAACATTTAACACTTTTGAATTTGCTGTGCAGGTGTTTCTCAGTGTTAGTGCTTTTCTTGGCTCATGCTCAGGAATTAAAATGGGAAGGAATCCATAACTGTTCCAGGACTGAATTCAGTCTGACAGGCAGTTTAATGTAAAAATAATAAGTTCATTTCTCACGTGCTACAGCCTGGCATTGCCTTCACCTGACGCCACGGAGATACTCACTTAACATATCAGAGAGTAATGTCACCTGACAGTCCACCTTCACACTCAACGGACATCCTTTGTTTCCTTCCTTCTCACTGTCAAGGGTGCAAATGTCAATGAAGCTGTGGGCGGGGGAACTTTAGCATTTGGCTAGTGCTACAAAGGGGCACAAGCCTACAAACTTTGTTTGTAGAGTCAGGTGTCTTCAAATGTTTCAAGCAGCTTAATAGATACCACCAAAAATGCAAATTGTTTCTGCACAGTTTTACAAAACACGTGTCCTGCTTGGAAAAAGTAGAAAAAGCCTTCCAACGTGTGATACCTTCACTCTCAGAGGTGAAGCCGCTGACTCCATGTAGGATTGTAAGTTTTTTCTTTTCATCTTTTTATAGAAATATCACTCTCCAGAGAAATTTAGGAGATGCAGAATATCTTCCTTGTTTTCTTTCCCACACATCATGCATGGACTTCGTTTGAAACAACTGAGAAAGAATTTCAGAACTTTAAGACCACGCACTCGGGGGATGTGAAACAAGCACCATTTTGGCTGCTTCCAAGCACAGTAAAAGTTACATTTCTTTCATAAATATTGGAAAAATCTTCAGTTATACCAGAGTAAATATAATTTTAAAGCGCTCTTTAAGGACTTAAGCTTAAGGACCTAAGCTTATCCCAGTGTTTCTTTTTCTGTTTAGCCCTACTGCCATTGGCATATTTCTCCTTTGATTTAAAAAAAATAAATTATATATATATATGTATATGTATATATGTATATATGTATATATGTGTATATATATATATATATATATATATATATATATATATATATATATATATATATATATATATATATATATATATATATGACTATGCTCTAAACAGGCTAGAATTGCTGTGGTAATATAGACATTGCTAATGTAGGTCAACAGATTCACCCGTTCCATTTACCATCTGCAGCTAAAGACAAGTGGTGTGGAAGAGAAGATAGTTATACGCAGCGACTGGTTGTAGAAGTGGAGAGAGAAGAAATGATCTGTCCAGTCTGAAGTGGTGGCCTGATCAATGTTTTATAAGTATGGCCACTCTTCTTTGTAGGTTAGACTTATCTTTCCTCCCCCACGTGTGTGCCAGTGGTGAAGCTGTGAGTCATAGCAGGCTGTGTTTTTGAGATAATGGCCCACATTGTGTGTGTGTCTGTGTGTGTTTTATGTTTTTTCCAGTACAATTGACAAGCAACACAATTAACTAACATTAGTTTTAATTTAGAGACCATGAAACCATTTAATTTATAACATTTGAGGCTGAAAAGCAACACTGACAGATTAGTTTATGTTGCTATAGTAGCAGATCTGCTGTGATGTAGAGCAGACACAAATGTTTTCATGCATGGCTTCCTCCACATTTTTAATGTTTCAACATAAGGCTGCAAAGACCGGAGCTTTTATGTATTTTTTGTGTGTGTGTGTCAAATGGCCTGCATCTCATGTACGCTACAAACCAATCAGCTAGAGGTTGTACGTGGATGTGGAGGCCATGGACATTGCAGACTTCTTCTGTCAGCTGCTCCCTTTAGAGGTCGCCACAGCGAATCATCTTCCGCCATCTCACACCGTCTCTTGCATCCTTTTCTGTCACACCAACCCTCTGCATGTCGTCCATCACTACATCCATGGGCCTTATCTTTGGTCTTCCGCTTTTCCTCCTGCTTGGCAGCTTCATCTTCAATGTCCAATATGAGTTATATTTGCTATCCTTGCTCTTCACATGTTCAAGTGTTACAAGATGGTAGTGAGATCTGCTTTGATGTATGGTTTGTAGATAGTAGCGCTGACAAAAAGACAGGAGGTGGAGCTGACAAATTTGAAGACGGTAGTGACTAGAATGGACAGGATTAGATATTTTTCCTTAGCACTGTTGGCTGACATGAGGGACTGCTGTGCTCTCAGAGTCATGTTTTGCTGCTCATCAACAATGGATATAATAATAATAATAATAATAATGGATACTTTATTGATCCCCATGGGGAAATTACTTGTTTTTCTCTGCATTTGACCCATTCACTCAGTGAAGCAGTGGGCAGCCCACTAAGCAGGCGCCCGGGGAGCAGTGTGTAGGGACGGTACCTTGCTCAGGGGTACCTCAGGGTAGCCGTTAAGTGGATTCGAACCGCCGACCTTCCGATCATGGGGTGACCACTTTACCTACTGAGCTATCCCTGCCCAATATATATAGGTATATATAAGGCTTCTTTCTCCTGCTTAACTGTTCTTGATTAGCAAAATGCTGACTTAAGGCTATCTAATGGCTGTTTTTCTTATAATTTCCTAAAACCCTTCCGTGAGCGAAATTGTCTGATCATAACATACTAACTGTGAGGCTGCAGAGTTCAAAAGTGACAATAAATCTAATGACCTTTTGGAGGCACCCTTCTGTCGCCCTCTGTAATGTCTGTAGTGACAGAACAAAGGCATCTCACTTCAGCTTTCTGCGTGGTCATTTTACCAGTAAACATAACAAAAATTACTGCACAGATATTATCTTTAATCTGCACAATATGCACAAACGTAACAGGCTGCCTATGTGCGACCCCTGCAGGTGCTGCTCAGCCATGGAAACCCATGCCAAGAAGCTCCCGGTGCACAGTTTCTGTGCTGATGTTCATGCCACAGGCCTCTTTTGGTGCTGCACTCCATATTAGTCCCAGTTTCTCATGTGGGAAAATTCATTGCCTGCAACTGCTTTGGTGGTCTGTCAGTTTATTCTGCTACAATATTCTCTGAGCCCAAAAGTGATATTTGGGAAAGCTTGGCCAGGTATCGATGAGGACAGTTGACATTGCCGTGATAACTTTATCCATCTCCTCCTGTAATGATCAATAATTCTTTGTCTGAAGTCTAAATGCATTTTTTGACATGATGCTTTCTAAAGTGACAGCTCAAACCCTGACGTTTTTACAGTGTTTTTTAAAATGGAAAATAGCCTCAGATTTAACACTTAAACCCCCACGGACTGCCATTTGGCTTTTCTACCTTTAAAACCCGGAGAGCAGCCAAATGGCTTTTAGCTAAGCTTTAACTGCAACGAAGTGGAAGCTAAATTGGCTAGTCATTCATATGTAAATTAGGTTGTTACCTGGGAATTCTGGAGGGAGGGGAGTGGGGGTGTGTGATTGAGGGGGTGGGGGAGCTGCTAAAAGCTGTGAACTTCCTTTTGTGTTCGTCTTGATGCATTCTCAATCATCCAGGGAAATAAATCTCCAAAAGTCACCAACTTGGAGTGTTTCAGTTTGCCATCTTAGGGAGAAATCAACACACATGGGTGTATGTCCTTTGTTGCTGAGATTTATTGATAAAAACAGTACAAAAAAATCAACCATTTGTACACATATTTACAAATAATAATAAAAAGTGAGTGAGTACATTTCAACATTTTCAACATTATACCAGTGGTCTGATTGATGCCACAATGGAGCAAATCGAGCAAAGACTGATAAGTTCGCTGCAATTTCCAGTGTGTGGGGATCATTTGTCACCAACTGCATCACGTGCTACAACCCTGGTCTACATATCACCGTTGATGAACAGCTTTTCCCATCAAAGACTCGGTGCTGTTTCCTGCAGTATATTGCAAGTAAACCTGACAAGTTTGGGATCAAGTTTTGGGTGGCTTGCGACCTAAAATCCAAGTACATTTGCAATGTCTTCCCATATCTTGGCAAGGACCCCAATCGTCCCACTGGGGAGAGACTTTCTGAAAATGTAGTAATGAGGCTGATGGAACCATTCCTAGACAAGGGCAGAAATGTTACCACGGACAATTTTTTCACATCGCTTTCACTTGCGCAAAAACTTCTTAGACTGAAAACCACCATCCTCGGCACAGTCAACAAGATTCGCAGGAAAATTCCTCAATCCACTAGACAGACAGATCGCAATGAATTCACCACTCAGGTATGTTGCAGGTCTTTTGTGGTTCTATGTTTATGTGTTTCATTGTGTGTAAAAGGGCTATGGAAATAACAATTTATCTTATTTCTTAGGTGTTTTCAGGAACACGGCAACTGGCCAGCGCCGTGTTCCTCTGCGGACAGTGTACTCCCGAACCATCTGGTCCATCACATCCACGCCACACTTTGTTTTGTTGTAAAGGGTGACAGTGTTTGGCTTCCTTTTGGTAGTGTTATCAGTCTGAACTAGGGCTGCCACGATTTGTCGACTAGTCACGATTACGTCGACTATCAAAATCGTCGACGACTGATTTAATAGTCGACGCGTCGTTTGAAGCTTTGTAAGATCACAAAAGACGCAGGAATAAGTGGCAGGATTTAAGAGTGTAATAACGGACTGAAACAGAAGATGGCAGCATTGCATGTACAAGGATGTCAGCTACCGTTAAACCCCGAAGAAGAAGAAGAAGAAGCAGCTGTGTCCCAGAATTCATAGCGCGGCCCAGCGCAGTTTCCAACAATGGCGGCAGCTGGTTAGTTTTAATGTTACTCTTATTATTCTTTCTGGGTCACAAAATAAACATTTAACATATTTTCAGGCGAGAATGTAGCTGTGTAAACCTCAAATATCTGCTCAGTTTATCAGGACACCACATATTTTCAAAAGCGCTCCGACGTTTTCGGAGACATCTGTTACCCACTAGCTCGTTAGCGAGCCGGGGGCTAGGCTCACTAGCGCCGTGAGAACACCGGACTCCCCGCAAATCGTTTTCAAACCCACCGCCGTCTTTCGCTACTCAGGTTAAATATATATGAGTCACTTAGATAACTTAAAATGTTATTGTTTGGCTTTTTTTTTTAGTGTTTTATTTGTTCCTGAGTAAATCAGTTTGTCTGAGATTAAAGTTATAGTTTTTACACAGCTGAATAAACGTCAAGCAGACAGCTGATTATCAGAAGTGTGAGATGCTCCAGAATATACTCCAGTGTCCTGTTATATTTTAGATAGCAAGGAGTTTATTAAACTTCACCGAAACAATCCGCAAATTTCATTAAAATTTAATAAACTATCATCTTGTCTTTATTTTTAGTTAGCACAGACCTTAAACACTTAAAGCTGTAAGCTAATGATAGTTATATAAGAGCAGATGCTGCTGGTGCAATAAGCTGTAGTTTTGCGTCCAATGGATGATGATCTGATTAGTCGACTAATCGCAAAAATAATCGGTGACTAGTCGACTATCAAAATAATCGTTTGTGGCAGCCCTAGTCTGAACCACGCTGTGCATGCTGCTAAGAATATAGACTGTCTTCTTCCGTTTGGCCGCATACGCTGTCAGCGTGGCAGCAGAGGTTGAAAACACCTAAGAAATAAGATAAATGGATAGTACTGGATGGTACTTGGATTTTAGGTCGCAAGCCACCCAAAACTTGATCCCAAACTTGTCAGGTTTACTTGCAATATTCTTCAGGAAACAGCACCGAGTCTTTGATGGGAAAAGCTGTTCATCAACGGTGATATGTAGACCAGGGTTGTAGCACGTGATGCAGTTGGTGACAAATGATCCCCACACACTGGAAATTGCAGCGAACTTATCAGTCTTTGCTCGATTTGCTCCATTGTGGCATCAATCAGACCACTGGTATAATGTTGAAAATGTTGAAATGTACTCACTCACTTTTTATTATTATTTGTAAATATGTGTACAAATGGTTGATTTTTTGTACTGTTTTTATCAATAAGATAAGATAAGATAACCTTTATTAGTCCCACACGTGGGAAATTTGTTTTGTCACAGCAGGAAGTGGACAGTGCAAAAGTTATGAGGCAAAAATTAGAATACAATAAGAATAAATACAGTACACAACTGTACAGAATAGAATAAAATAAAATACTATATACAGTAGAATAAAATAAAATAAATATACAATAAGAAAAATAGAATACAAATACTATATACAACTGAGTAAAAATACAACGATGACAGAAAGGATTATTGCACTTAGTATTATTGCATATGTATGGATGTGTGTGCTTGATCAGTTAAAGTCTTTATTATGGAGTCTGACAGCAGTGGGGAGGAAAGACCTGCAAAATCTCTCCGTCCCACACCGTGGGTGCCGCAGTCTCCCACTGAAGGAGCTGCTCAGTGCTGTCACAGTCTGCTGCATGGGGTGGGAGATGTTGTCCATCAGGGATGACAGCTTAGCCGCCGTTCTCCTGTCACTCACCACCTCCACTGGGTCCAGAGGGCATCCTAGAACAGAGCTCAGCAACAAAGGACATACACCCATGTGTGTTGATTTCTCCCTAAGATGGCAAACTGAAACACTCCAAGTTGGTGACTTTTGGAGATTTATTTCCCTGGATGATTGAGAATGCATCAGCAGCTCCCCCACCCCCTCAATCACACACCCCCCCACTCCCCTCCCTCCAGAATTCCCAGGTAACAACCTAATTTACATATGAATGACTAGCCAATTTAGCTTCTGCTTAGCTAAAAGCCTACCAGCCATTTGGCTGCTCTCGGGTTTTATAGGTAGAAAGGTAGAAGCCTGGGGATGTTAAAGACTAGAAATGAAAACATGTGAGTCCTGTCTTTAAATAAAAATATATAATTCCCTATATTCCTATCTATTCTTGACATTGAAGCTTTACTCTTCTTGATATTGTGACAAAATACTCTTGGGTTAACCACGAGCTTTCTAAAAACTTGCATATAACAATTGTGCACCACTCATTCCTCATCTTTGCTGCCCATCATTACAACTTTGCTAATGATGGGCAGCAGGTTAGTGTCATGATGTCACCTCAGACATAGTTAAAAGCCCTGTTAACGTAGCTGCTTCTCGCCGGGTGCGGTGGCGCGTGCCTGTAATCCAAGCTACCGGGAGGCTGAGGTTGGAGGATCGTTTGAGCTCACGAGCTCTGAGCTGCAGCAGGCTATGTCGATTAACACAAAATAATTATCCTCATTCAAAAGTCATGTAAGAACCTCATTGGCTTACGGAATGTTGATGTTATTTAAAAAATTCATACAAAAACATGACCTCATTCTAGAATGTCATGTGACAACCTCATTGGCTTATGGTATTGTGATGTCACAGGCTTCTGAATCCATAAATAGGGGTGAGGAGGTACAACTTTCAGTCCGTTATTTGCAGCACTTATGTTAGCAGCATTCAGACGTTCACCAGTAAAGCATTTTCAAACATTTGGACCCTTTTCGTACTCACGGTATACAGACTCCAACATGTCTCAGAAAGAGCAAGAAAGACAAGAAGCTGACCCCAGCTCTATTCCATGGTATGAGTCCCTAGACCCTTACATCAGCTCTCTTCCTTGGGATGAACAGGTGGAATTAGAGGAAAAGCGATTGGAAGAAATGGAGAAGGAAAATCTCATGAACAGAGAAAAGATTAAGATCCTGACAGAAGAAAATGAGAGAAAGAGCGCTGAATTAGAAAAATTATCCTACCAGCTTCAGGAAAGGGAAGGTATTATTGAGGAGAAACAATGGGCTCTCCAAGATAAGAAGAATCACGAGCTCCAAGAAAAGCTTGATGAAGCTCTAGAAAAAATTAAAGATCTGCTCCAAAATGAGAAAAAAGAGAGCATTAAAGGGGATAAAATGCTCAAGAAGAATGAGGAGCTCCAAGAAAAGCTTGATGGAGCTCTGGAAAAACTGAAGGAACTCCACCAAGAAGAGAAGCAACAGTCCACACAGCAGAGAGACATGCAGAGCAAACTCCAAGCCATGGAGGAAAAATACAAAGCGCTGCAGGTGAAACATGACAAAACTCTGGAAGAAATGGATTGCAAGCTGAGGAACATCGAGAAACAAAATGAAGGCTTGCAAGTGATGCTTGATGAAGCTCTGGAGAGAAATAAAGAGTTTCTGCACAAGATAGACCAACAGAAAATAAAAAAGGAAGAAATGGATTGCAAGCTGAGGCACATCAAGAAACAGAATGAAGGCTTGCAAGTGATGCTTGATGAAGCTCTGGAGAGAAATAAAGAGTTTCTGCACAAGATAGACCAACAGAAAATAAAAAAGGAAGAAATGGATTGCAAGCTGAGGAACATTGAGAAACAGAATGAAGGCTTGCAAGTAATGCTTGATGAAGCTCTGGAGAGAAATAAGGAGATCCTCCAAGAAAAGAAACAAGAGCCCATAGAGCAGAGACACCTGCAGAGCAAACTCCAAGCCATGGAGGAAAAATACAAAGCGCTGCAGGTGAAACATGACAAAACTCTGCACAAAAGTCAACAGTTGCTTCAAGACAAGAAGAAACTGGAAATGAAACAGAAAGAAATGGACTCCAAGCTTGACGAGATGGAGGAAAAACACAGATTGCTTCAAGTCAGGCTTGAGAAAAAAGCGCACGGAAATAAAGAGTTCATTCAAGAGAGAGAGCAACAAGGAATGCTCGAGAAAGAAACGGACCACAAGCTTGAAGTCTTGGAGGAAAAATGCAAAATGCTCCAAATAACTCTCGAGGAAACACTGCTCAAAAATAAAGAGTTGCTTCACGAGAAAGACCAACAGAAAATACAACAGGAAGAAATGGCTTGCAAGCTGAGGAACATCGAGAAACAAAATGAAGGCTTGCAAGTAATACTCGATGAAGCTCTGGAGAGAAATAAGGAGATCCACCAAGGCAAGAAACAAGAGCCCGTAGAGCAGAGAGACCTGCAGAGCAAACTCCAAGCCATGGAGGAAAAATACAAAGCGCTGCAGGTGAAACATGATAAAACTCTGCGCAAAAGTCAACAGTTGCTTCAAGACAAGAAGCAAATGGAAATGAAACAGAAGGAAATGGACTCCAAGCTTGACGAGATGGAGGAAAAACACAGATCGCTCCAAATCAGGCTTGATAAAAAAGCGCATGGAAATAAAGAGCTTCTTCAAGAAAAAGACCAACAGAAAATACAACAGGAAGAAGAAAAACTTAATCTCCAGAGGAATAATCAAGCACTCCAAGAATTGTATAACGAAACAAAGTACAAATCAACTGTACTGGAAGAAGAAAAGAAAAACCTGGAAAAACAATGCTCAGCGATGCAGAGTAGCATCAATGAGATGCTGAGAAAAAATACCGAACTTGAGGAACTTTCTAAGACCTTGAAGTACAAAAACACTGAAATCCAGGCGCAAAAGCAAGAACAACAGAAAACACATAAAGACCTGCAGTGTAGACTTCAAGAAATCCAGAAGAGAAACCAGCAGCTGGAAGACATGCACACAGATGTGCACAAGGCAAAGCGAATAGAGGAGGCAACAGTTAAAGAACTGAAAGACAAGCTTAAAGAAAAACAAGAACAATTAGAAGACATGGTGAAAAGATGCAACAAACTTGAGAAAGAAAACGCAGAAACAATCGATGAGCTGAAAACCCTCATCATTGAGAAAAAAGTGCTGGTGGAAGAGTATCTGAAAAAGAAGAAAAAACGCTTCCACTGGTTCTGGCGGAGGGGCACTGCTGCTTCTCACCTGATGTAACCTCGTCTTCCTCCACCTCTATTCCATCTTCATTTCCCCCCTTCCCCTCCCTCCTTTTTCTTTTTTCACCCTCACCCCCCGACCAGTCCCGGCAGTTGACTGCCCCCTCCTGAGCCTGGTTCTGCCATAGGTTTCTCCTTTAGGTTTCTTTCACTTTAAAAGGAGTTTTTCCTATCCACTGTCGCCTGGTGCTTGCTCAGAGGGGATTGTTGGGGTTTTCTCTCATCTCTCTCTTTCATTCTTTCTATCCTTCCCCCCCCCCCCCCCCCTTCTGCCTTTTCCTTTACCCAATAAACACAATTGCCCACATTTTACATTTGTTTGAAAAATGTCTTCATTCAACAATAATTCATCTTAGGTATAAAAACAAGAAATAGGTAATAGCTGCATGTGTGTTTGTGTGTGTGCATAATATACATACTTGTTTCCCAGAAAGATTTAATACTAGATGGATAGAGACAGGTTTTTAACTTGAATTGTGAGCTTTGAGCATCACATAGTTAAAGCACATGATTGCACAGCAGCGGTTTGTGTCGTGGTTCAAGAAAAAATTGAGTGTTTTGCTGGGGTAATAATATTGACCCTGGTAATTTTTGTTTTTTTCTGAAATAATTCCTTTATTTGTGCAAATAGAAATAATTTTTACTCTCTAAAGAAAACTAGTATGTTTGTAAATGCTATTTTATAAAAGCTGCTTTTCTTGTCTAAGGTGAAAACAGTGCTTAACCTCTGATTTGCTTGTCCCAGCAGGCTATATCCAAGCACTCTAAACCAGGATCCTTTTCTAAGTAGCTGACAGCTGGTAACTGTGCAGGGGCGGGTCTAGCAAAGTGTTGCCAGGGGGGCAGGTAGGGCATTAACAGGGAAAGGGGGGCACAAAGAAATACTTTTCTTTCTTATTCTCATTTAAAATGTCTAGCTTTTAAAAAATAATTATCTGAATCTTACAACAAACGATTGATAGATTGATGCATATATACCATCAAAACAGTGTACATCACTGTCACAACAGTGTTTATTTTCATTCAAAGGCTTTATGATTTTTCCTATAATGGTGGGCCAGTTTCTAGTCAAAATGCCCGGGATGATTTTTTTGTCCCAGTCCAGCTCTGTATGCAGCTCATCTGCAGTCTGGTGTTGCCTACATCTTCCTATTCGGAAGGCAGAATTTCCGAGTTCTGAGTACAATCGAAAGCACCACGACTGCAGTTTTTGTGTTGGATGTAAAAGGCGCAGATGACACTCTGACGTAGGCTAGAATCATGGCAGCGGTCAATGACGGTCCAGGCGTGGGATTTCTCTCGTGGAAATATGCACATTATCTTTTTCTTTCTATTGGTAGGTGGCACAGTGCACTTGTGGCAAGTAAGCAAGCTAGAAGATTGGCAAAGTTATGGAAGCAACACATTAACAAGAGAATTCTGAGTAAAACCAAAGTTACTTTCCCTAGTAACTAGTTACTTTGAAAGTAATGAGTAACTTGAAGTAACTGAGTTACTTTTGAGAGAAGTAACTAGTAATGTAACTAAGTTACTATTTTAAAGTAACTTACCCAACACTGGTCTCCACAGTTGCAAAGCAATGACCAAGAGATTGAGATTTCAGATTATTCCACTTGAGTGCTTCAGTAGGTCTGTGATTTTTCTTGAGCTTTTGGATGCTGATAATTCTGATTTCTCGCTGAGCCTGACTCTTGATTTACAGAGTAGGGCTAGTTGGGGTGGGGCTCATAGCTCCAGTCAGTATTTCAATGCTTAAAATCAGTGTTCACTGGAGCAAATAGTAGTGACACCTAACAGAGGGCGCTGGATACATTTGCACTGTGAGTAAATACTCCATACAATGCAGGCTGGTAATAGAAACGCTCTGTTCTGTTAACAGATCTTGACACCAGGGGGGATGTGCAGTGCTTATTCAAAGAATTGCACAACTACATTGCTTCACCAGAAGGCATTCATTGTAATCGCACCCTCTGTAATTACATCTGTCATAACTGCTCTTTATTTATCCACTATATCTGTGGCTTCTTGGACACAACCATAGCTGACCATCTCTGAAATCTGCACACACACACGTGCACACACATGACATGACACAGACAACCAGATGCTAACATAAACAAATAACCAGAGAGTCACAGAGTGCCCTGCAGTGTTGCCAGTCATTCTCTTTATGTCTGACTGCTTCTCAGTGAAATGGCAGGCCTACAAAAAGGCTGCTTCAGTCTCGGAAAAAAAGAAACATTTGTCTCTTCAGTCTAGATGTGGATGCTGTCTGCATACAGATGTTAGCCCTGGGGCACTGAAACTAATACCATATGGCATAGCCTTCCTTTCACGTGCTTGATAGTGTCGATGGCAGGGCTGAATAATGGTTATTCCTTCATTCTTTATCAGTGTACAGGTTCAGATAAGAAGCAGCACTTTATCTATCTTTGCTTATTGGCTAAGGAATCCAATATTATGAGTGTGGGGGTTTTTTTTCACAGTGGAGCTTGTTTTTTTTTCTCGTGTCAGTGTGTTATTGCTCCACATCTCAATCCCTGCAAATTCATTCTGAATAGATGTGTTAGAGAGCTGCATGTTTTTGAAGCCTGGACTCAGACAAAGGAGTTGGATGCAAGGAAACGATGCAGCTTTGTCCGATAGTTGACTGTACCTGTGTTGTGTTTACCTAAAGTGGAGGCTGTCAAAATGTAAAATCAGTCAATGTAAAACATTGAAAAATGAATGCCCAGGATTCACTGAAATGATGGTCGGATGCTTTTAGTTTGGCTTCATGTGCTATAATAAATAATAAGAACCGGATTCTTGGTGAGGAAAAAAATAATAATGTAAAGATCAAAACTCAACAGCTTTACAGACCTCTTTATTTATTGTAAAAAATAATTAAATATATTTTTCAATACAGTATTAAAGTAATTTATTATATTGCTTTGAATATATGTTTGGTTAAAGGTTGTAATACCTCAGTTGACCCCTGGGATGGGATAAAATTGGCATGAAAGGCTGAGTAGGGGTGACATAATCCAGCTCTCGTAATACATTCATGTTTGGCCTGAAGATTTGTCTTGTTTATTAAAACAGTCAACAGCTGAAGCAGCAGCAGCAGATGTGATGCGTAATCATGCTTCCCACTTTTCGAAGACACCACTATGTCTGATGCCCATCACAAATCAGCAGTGGGCTGCAATAAAATCATGTTTAGTGCAACGCTGCTGTGCAGTAAAATAAGATTAATTGTTTGTATGATGACCGATATCAGCGGAGGGATAAAAAATGTAATTATATACTTGCTCTGGAGTAAGATGAATTGTTAGATCAACAGATAGAGTTATATTGTGCATATTGAGAAGAGCTAACATCCGAATGAGTTTTATGACTTAATAATCAACCTGTGGTCATAAACTAAATATATGTATTATCAAAAGGATGAGTTGTAGTGGTGCCTGGGTTTAGTTTAAAAGTTAGGAGCATTGATATTTGAAGGTGGAAGTATGGCTCCTTCACATTGTCTGATGGTATTCTGGGCTAACTGAAAGCAGCTCTGGTGCACACTGGAGGGATACTGTATCCGACCTTCCCTGGAAATGCCTAAGGAGGAGTTGGAGGTTGGGGCTGGGGAAGAGGATCTAATAATCTACTGAGCTTGCAGCAGAAGACCTAGAACTGAAAAAGTGGTCCTAAATGCACAGATCAGTCAGTCAGTCCCCAGTTAACAGCATCCTTTTCTCTCAAATGGCATGCAAAAGCTCTGGGTAGTCATGTTCAGCTGGTTTATACAAGAACATTTGTATTGATTGGTTCTTCATAAAGCAGTAATATTAAAAGGTTGTAATTTTTTTGTGAGATTTCATCTTCGATTCACATCATGTCTCTTCTTTTCAATGACTATTATAAGAGATTTAGTTTGGGGTCAGCCTTCTACTTTAATGTGCTTTTAAAGGGAGAAAACACAGCTATACACATATATACATATAGACATGGTTACACATCTGCACACGCGCTTTCTCAGGCAGTGATATGCAGTCTTCTGTCCTCAGGACTGCAAAGATCTCATTTAGATAACTCTCCTGATCTCTCGGTACCTCCCAGAGTCACCCTTCTTTGCTGTATCCATCTATTATGTTACACCACGATGAGATAACAACTTTAGCTGATCCTTTCCCTTGATAGTGAGAGATCGGTGAGAGACCTGAAGAAAGCAGCTGACCTGGATAGCTCCCTTTCGCAAATGTTTCTGTCATTTGCAGTGATTGTGATTGCGTCAAGCATCACGCTGCATCTGTATTGTGACAGCTACGATGTACCCGCTCATTAGACATGTGGAGGGTATTGATGCTCTTAAAGAGTGTGGTACTTAGCCGTGAAATGCCATCATTTTAACCGTCTCTGCTTATGTTGCCATCTCCATGTGCGACTGCGTATATAAGATGTAGATTTAGGATATGGAATTAAATTCACAGTCTTTCCTTAATCTAACCAGTGTTTTAATAGTGACAAACCACATGATAAACACAATTATTCATAATTTATATAATTATTTTTGTATAACAACAAATTTTCCCTTTTGAACAAAGGAAAAAAACTGATATCGTTTTTTATTGCATGAACTCCAAAAATTAGACCATTGCTTAAAATTGACCGTTTAAGGTTTGAGTGTTTTGTTCTTCGAATGTTAAGAGCCAGTGACTGCAAATAATTTCAAACTGTTGCCCTAACAGTACTTGACATTTAGCATTTGATTTTATTGGTCTGTGGTTGTCAAGGGAAGTAGGACAATACTTCACTTTGAGAATGCCACAGAAAACTGCAAGATGAACGGCCTGACATACTGACATCTATAAGACTGATAAATCAGTTAGAAAAATTACATACATCATTACATCCGGATTTAATGATTCACAATCAGTCAATCAGATGAAAAGCTGATGTTTTGCAAAATAAGCCAAATTTATTTAATGACAAGTATTTATAGCTAAGCCCCATTTACATGATTGGAGACCATCTTGCAACCATCTGGTGGATTCCACAAAAAGTTGGTGAGTGGTTGATGGAGGTTTCTGGCACTCACATGTGTGAAATTGGATGTAGAGAGGTTTGTGGCGCTGCACCAAAAAGACCTCCTCGTGCTTTGTGCTTTTGGTTGCTAGCAGGTTGCAAGCTAGCAACCTGGAAGACCCCAACTTGTCTGCAAACACTGGCAAATTTATTGGCAGGCAGAGGTGAACTATGAAATGTGCAACGCAAACTGGAACATGACAAGGCTTGCCTTCAAACTTTGAGCTCTTTTAACACGGGTTGGGTTGCAGCAGTAACTGGTAAAGTAAAAACAGTCCTCATTTATCATGAGAACACAGATAAATGTCATACATAATTTGTTTCCTTTCTTCCCAAGTGATTAACCAAAAAGAACTCCAAACTGTCAGAGTTCACTACTTTGAAGGAAAAAATGTATCCTGTAATATTTGTTTCAGGTCTTCAGGAAGAAGCGGACCTTGAATTCTTGATGTAACATGACACAAAATGCTTACAGTTAAATTTGTCTGCAGAAACACATTTCTTGTGTCTCATTTCCTGACTATTAAAACACATACCAATGAGTACCTGCTAAAAATGAATGTTCTTTCAGATGGAAGTTCATTGCTTTCCTTGTGCCTCCAATTCAGTTTTTCAGTAATGCATTCAGATATACTCCACATCCATGTGCAGCACAACCAGCAGCAATCTCTGCTCAAGCCTGAAATGTACCGTATCATCAGCCTTGCACTCCACGAGTATACATTAGATATACTAAACTTGCAGATTTCTTTCAGCCCTTGGCTTTTGCTCAGGCTACCTTTTTTCATATTGGCATTATTTGAAAACAACAGTGCATTCAATATTTTATTTGTATTTGGCTTGCTGCCTTGCATAGGTGTCATTTCCCATCCCCTCTTTCTCTCTCTCTGTAAGGGAAAAATGCTGTACAGTGTTATCCTGACAGCCTGGCACTGCTTCTGTGAGACTGTTTGCCCTCAGCACAAGGCCTGTCCGCGGCTGCCACCGCTCAATGTCCCCTTTGCGTCGGCAAACGGCCAGACTGTCACAGTCTCTGACTGGACCAGCTGTTTTTTTTTCTCTCTTTCTTCCATCTTATCTCCTCCGTCACACTCTCTGTCTTCCTCCCTGTGACTTGTCGTGTGAAAGAGGCAGTGATAGGCCGCCTGGCGATGCAGCTCTTGACACAAACGTTGATATCCGCACACGCTGGCATCGGTGGGAGACAGTTTTGTATGTGTGTGTGTGTTGGCCAAAGCGACCAGCACACAAACACCATCCTGTGGATTGTGGGAACGCAGAGGACACTCACGCTCTGTTGTTTTTGTGCTTCTGTTGATGGACACGTAAGTAGGAGGAGGACAGTGAAGGTCAGGGGCAGCTCAGTTTGGGACGTGGCCGGTCAAACCCAGTTAGACAAACAATAAACGTAAAATGGGATGGATCCAGGCTTAAGCTGTCTGGCCGTGCCTCGGCCCGGTCTGCTGGCGTAGGCACTTTTCGTGTCCTGTGCATCTCACATTGGGAGTTATCAGAGCATACAGGCAGGGTAGCATTACTAGTAACAGTTCGCCAGAGAACGCAGAGGGTCCCGAATGTGACCTGATTTGTCAATTCGATGACTTCTCAGAAGCATCGCTCCACCGGGGGGGAATCATCAGCTTACAACTGGAGAGGTGGACTCGCTGTTTAGTGGTTTTTGTGCAAAGAAAATTGAGGCGCATAATGGATTTGTCAGGAGTGTAATTTGACATCAAAGCGAAACATCTGAGGAGCACTTAATTGTCTGCCTCATTATGGCCTACCCAGAGAGCTTTGATTGGCTGAAAGAGACCGTCAGTTTGTTGCCAGGTAAGACCTCTGATTCACGCAGTCTGTGTGTAATTTGACAAAAGGTATATTTATAATCAGAGCTGGAGCTTCCCATTGCTCCCCAAATCTTTAAACCTCATTTGAGAGAGGAATCTTACAAACTGTTGTGAACAGTTTGCAAATGATAACATTTTTTTAAAAAGCCTCTCCATCAGACCGAGTTGTTTACCACTCAACGAAACACATCTTTCGGGAACGGAAGGTGAAATGCATGTCTGTGTAAACAGTTTTTGGAGCCAATTAAATCATCTGAAGGAACAGGGCGAAGAGAGAACAAGTGAATGCAAATGAGAGAGAAGTGAACAGCAGACAACAGAGCAGGGCAGGACAAAAGAGGAAGGAGGAAGAGGGGGAACAAAGACTACCTGTGAGGATGCAGGGACACATTTGCTTCTCACTTTGCTCATTTGCCACCACTTCAAGTAAATCTAAACAGAAACACTGGTAATTTCTTGAACACAAATGGCAAACCGGGCTTAGGCTTTCACTCTGAACCTGTTGACCTTTTAATTAAATTAGGAGTTCCTCCTATTCTCTGTAGGAACAAAGTAGAGAGCATTGCCCCTCCCTCAGCTTGTTTATCAGAAGGCATTTGTGTCCTTTTTCATGTTGCGTTTTAAATTATGTATGAAATGTATTTGCATATTTAGTGCATGAGTGAATGCTCTGCGTCTCGATACCGAATTATGCTTCTAAATTACAATCTAAAGGACAGAAAATTAATGCGCTCTTTGGAAAACATGATGAATACACTCTGTTGCCACAGAACATTAAAGCATGCGCTTAGGAACCAAAAATAGATACAGCGTGTATACAAGACACAGACAACACGAATACTGACACACACACACACACACACACACACACACACACACACACACACACACACACACACACACACACACACACACACACACGTGCAGACTCTCCGGTTCACTGCAGTGTGTGTGTCTGTTGAGGTGTTGTTGTACAGAAGGGGAAATGCCTGTGGAGGCTCAGATGGTGACAGATGGTTTGGAGACAAATCAGCCTGGGAGTCAGGATCTCTGCCCTGGGACCAGTAGCCCATTTAAGTGTGTTGGTGTATATAGCGTGTGTGTGTGGTTACTGTGAATCCCATTAAATGACATTGAAGGCTAATTGTTAATACATTTGAATACATTTGCATGAGCATTTGGATGGCTGAGCATCTCCCTTTTTTGTGTGTAGAGGATGTTAAATGTTATGTAATGCTTCTCGTAACATCAAATGACATTGCTTTGACAGATTAAACGGTATGCAAGCATGAATACAAATGAATACAACACACTCAGATATAAAGGTAAACAGTTTGCATCAGCATCCTAAACTATCTCTTTGTATGCAGTAGTGTTTGTGTGCTTAGCTTTTAGTAGTTGTGTAGCTTCTAAAAGAAATCAGTGTTTGCATTGCAAACAGTACTCTGCTTATTACCAGTTGTTTTCAGCCATACTCTTGCGTTGAGTTACAGTGGACATAAAGAGGCAGGATGCTTTATTATAGCTTCATTAGCTGTTTGAGTAAACTGCTTTACCCTTCTGTGCAGTGCAGTGAAAAATCCGATCGAGGCCGCTCACCACACATGCAGTCACAGCTCACTGCAGTTCAGCACAGCTGGAATGACGGTGCTGCAAATCTCTAATCTCTGCCATATATTACCAGGTGCAGTTTTTCATCAGAGTGACATTGTTACTCTTTGGCGGGCTAACCTTGCAGGCATTAGTGTGGAACTTCTCAAAGTGCTTTACAATCCGCCCATAAATTACAGCTCAAGAGGTGCTCGCACGGCAGCCTGGAGAAGTTGTGCAGTAAGTAGTTCCTCTGGCTTCTGCGTGGCAGCAATTCCCAGTGGGCTCTACGCTTCAAGTACATCTCAGTCTGAACTTGTTTTGTGACTGTTGTGAGAAAGAAGCTGCTAAAAGCTCTGCAGGAGTACGTTTGGGCTGGGCGAGTACATGAACATGTGTCTCCATCTGCTGTCTAACACACGTTCAGTGCTGTGTTTATGTGTGTCTGTCTGCATGTGTTGTTGTGTCTCCTTACTGCTGAGCTTGGCCTAGACGACTTAAGTCCTACTAGCCTTTAGTAATCTTATTCCCGAGAAGCACCATCTAGGTCATGGGTTTCCACCTTCACTATGGGTTGCTTACCCAGTACAAGAAGGAAAGAAGAAGACATTTTGTGAAATGAAAGCTTGATTAAAATATCCCTCTTGTTTAGCTAAAGCCGTTTACTGTAATAGATTTTGTTCATATTGATAACACTGCTGGATTTACCACTACACACCTATTTAAAAATAAAAATTGGTTTCAGTTACCCTCAGACAGATAAAACAAACTAGCTAGCTTGCTAGCTGATTTAAAAGCGCTAGCTGTTTAGCTTGTTGTTTGGTTCAGTGTCTATAAATTAGCTTGGTTCTCATTAAACACTATTTTCTTGTCAAACAAGGACTAAGAGCTGCATACAATCATTTGAAAAATAAACTTTTCACAGGATTAGTCTTGTGAAAAAAAGGAAGTGTATGTAACAGCCACGTGATGCTAATCAAATGATCATCATCATCAGTTTGCTTGTCTGTAGCAAGCAATGTCACCCCAATGTCAGATCGTGCAATGCTCTGAGAAACTGCAAAGATCCCAAGAGCTCAATCTCAGACTCTGTGGGCGTCAGTTAGCATGTTAAATGTTGAAGTTAATGGCATTAAAGTTAGAAAAACTAGACAAGAAGCCTTTGTTTGGGAGGGTTACCAGGAGAAAGCCTCTTTTTTTTCCTTTAAAAAAAAAACATGGCAGCACAGCTTAGGTTTGCTTAGTTGCTCAATCACCTCATACTAACTGCCGAGCATGGTGGTGGAGAGGTGATGATTTGGGCTTTGCAGCAACAGGACCTGGGCCCTTTGAGTCAATCATGAATTTGTATACCAAAGTATTCTAGAGTCAAAGGTGAGGCGATCTGTCTAACAGCTAAAGCTCGGCTTAAATTGGATAATGCAACCAGGACAATAAAGACAAACACAGCAGCAAATCTTCAATGGAATCACTGAAAAATAACACGATCAAGGTGTTGCATTGGTCCAGACTTCAACCTGACTAAAATGCTGTGGTGAAACCTTAAAGAGATCTGCATAAATGCAGTCTCTCACAGCAATGTGACAGTCTGGTAAGAGAGAGTTGGACACCTGGAGATGCATGGAGAGTGGCTGGGGCACCCAAATAACTGGACGAGCACACCCACACACACTGACCAGTCTGATTAGTACTTCCGCTGTGGTTCTTAGTTGGATGTGGCGTTATAGGATGTGTTTTTGTTTGCATGTTGCTCTAAGGTAACAAGAGCTTCGCTTACTGCATTTGTCAGCTGATGATTCAGTGCAAGTCTGCGATCATCCTCGGTTTAGTCACTGTGTGCTGTCCTGCAGTGATGGCAGAAGACTTCCTCTGACAGGAGCCGTGTTTCAGCTTCATCCTTGACGTTGTCTTCATTAAATGTATTTTGTGAATGTCATTTCCAGTGGACATAACGTCTGCATGTCGGTACTGCATCACTTCTTAATGTAGCCACTTAGTGTACCTGCCCCAAAAATAGCAACAAGGTTAGAACCTTGGCTTGATTTGTGGAGGTTTAAGTGGACATCGGCCAAAATTGGAAAGGGTTGCTGACACATCCTCCTTACATAAGAGATTTGTAGCTCAGCACAAAATGGAAAAGATAAAGATTGAGCATCGTTAGTTCTTTATCGGGGGATACCTGCGTTTAAATTGTTTGGTTTTGTGAATCAAGCTAGCTGAAAGACAACGAGCAATCTTTCCAGATGTACCTCTGTGATAGACGCTTTCTTAATATGCAGGTGTTTACTGCAAGGAGTCATTTGTTAGTTGTGGTATGCACATGTACTTGTATTGCTCTCACACTCGGGTCACAGTTGTGGTTAAATGTTTAGTCCTGATCAGATCATGACGAATATGACAAGTTATGTTTTGATTACACGGGTATATTCTTTTCATTAAAAGTACTTTTGCTCACAAATGAAAGCATCGTTGAAGCAAGCTTACAGTGACTGCACTGTAGAAGGCAGAGTTGTGTAAACATGCCTGTGGGATGAAGCTTCTATCTATGACTTAGCACCCTTTGATCCAGTATAGACTTTTCTAAAGGCAGCCGTGTGCTGCATAATAATCTGTTGTGCTGTGATTGTGATGCATGCAGTGCAGCGCATTCCTAGCACAAAGGACTTTAGGCTTCCGTCCTCTTTCCATGTTTGTCTTTTTCTTCTTCTTCTTCTTTCTTCTGTTAGCATTTGTTGAGATCCCTTCCTAAACTCCTTCCCATGCTCCTCCTCCGCTCTCGTGTTCTACCCTTATCAACCCTCCTACCCCATTTTTATCAATCTATCTCCCCATCTTTCCTGTTTGAGGCCGCTAATTTGATCTGTCTGTCTCTCCTGCTGGGAAGAAAGGAAATGATTGAGAAAGACTTCCATGATTACTTTGCCTTGCCTGTTTAAAGTTGCATTTAGAGAAAGACTCTTTGGTGACTTCTGTCATTGCATCTGTTGAAGTGGCTCTACCAGGTCAGAAGAGTTAGTCATTTGATATACCGCTCTGCAGATTTACTTAGAATGTTTGAGGTAGCAGCATGTTTGTAATATTTTATTCAAAAACGTGCTTTAAATGTTTGCTCTTCGCTTATGATATAGCGACGTGTCTTTCTTTAGCGCCTCCAAAAACTGAAAAGGAAAGCAAAAGTGTAAGGAACAAATCGCACATTGTTTATCTGCCGTTACATAAGCTCCTCACATTCTGACTGTTTTGCTGCCTCTTATCTAAATTACAAACTTAAGTATACAATTTGTGTGCAACACAGCTAGGTGAATGACCCGCAGTCATTTACTGCTCAGACAGTTTGCAGGCTACTTTAGCTGCTCGGCTACATATACAGGAAATGACATGTAAATATACCCGCAAATGCAACTGTGCTCTATTGTGATTTCGGTGTCACCCTCACTCTTCAGCACTGCTGACAATATGCTGCCAGAGTATGACACAGAGGGTACAGCACAAGTTTGTTTACTTTGTCTCTTGCTCCTGACAGTGTAACAGTGCCATTCTGGCAGCCTGCCACTTCCAGCCAATCAAAAACTGGCACTGACACACCTCTACAGGAGGCTGAGAGATAAGGGAGCATTTCTGATATTTCTCCTCTTTTAAGTATTAATAAGTATTATCACGTTAAACACACATGAACACACACACACAGTGGCAGCCTTAAAAATTAATGACTTCTGGCACATTTCTGGTAAGCAACTACATTTGAGCTAATAACATGTTAATTGAATTTTTATTTATAATAGAGTTTTAGAAAACTGGGACAAACTGAAATACACAAACGTATTACCTTGCTTTCTAAGCGGATACGCCGTTAAGCATTCAGATTTTCTCACTGGAAAATCTAAGCGTTATTCCATATTTGTGCAGGTTTGAAATGTTAAAATAATGGTAACTGGGTGAAGTTTAAAGATTATGGTTGTTACTTGCTAGTAACAATTGTAATGCATGTACTGTGTGTGTGTGTGTGTGGTGTATAAAGGTGTGTGTGTATGGTCAGTGGTTAGTGTGTGGTGATGAGTGTAAATGATGTTTTCTTCTGATAGGGGCAAAACATTTTTTCTTGGGACAATCTAAACATTAAACTCCTCGAGCGGTTTTGTTGAACTGTTTTCAGCGTGTTTGCATAAGTGAGGATCTTTTGTTTATTTTGCCCATTTGCAGTACATGCATGCAAATGCATGATCGAGTGGAATGGCACAGCAAACATTGTCTCTGCAAAAGCCATGACAGAGGCAAAGAGAAAAAAAGTAAGGAGTATGGTGGCGGGGGTGGCAGTGGTGGCTCCCTCAGAGGACAATGCCTCTCAGAGAGGAGTGACACAATAGACTCCATTCACAGCCACAACAACAGCATTATGACATTTTGTTCCTATGACTGGACATTATGCATACACCCAAACCACGAGAGTCACAGTGGGTTTTCCAAACAGCTCCAAAAAGCACAGACGGGAGCTTTCATGCAGCATACGCGCCTGACTATACAGCCGCATAGAACCGCTGTCCAACATGTGTTTAAAAAAATCCCCACTGCCATCGTTTTTCCCCTGATGTTTACATTACATAATCAAAGTGGACACTTGGCTTTTTTTCTTTTATTTTGTGTGTTTGGATAGTTTTGCTCGTTCTTTCCTCGTCTATAACCTGCAGCGTTATAAGACAAGAGATTCATCATGCTACAGAGCGGTGGTATAAAACATCCTAGTACTATGTAAAAAAGAAGATTAAACTTTAGGCAAGAAGGAGAATATACTGCCATGATGACTTCATAACGACATCTTAAAGATACAGTCTTTAACTCACGGGCGTCAAACATAAGCGTAGCCAGTGCTGCAGCCAGAATATTAATACAAGTATGCTTTTTTTTTCTTTTGGGGTTGCCAGGTTTGCCAGGGTTTTCCAGCATGTTTGGGAAGAAGAAGAAACGGCTGGAGATCTCAGCTCCGTCTAACTTCGAGCACCGGGTCCACACGGGCTTCGACCCACGGGAGCAGAAGTTCACCGGCCTGCCACAGCAATGGCAGAGCCTCCTGGCAGACACTGCCAATCGGCCCAAGCCCATGGTGGACCCCTCCTACATTACCCCCATACAGCTGGCACCAATGAAGGTACATTACAACCACACAGACTCTAGCAATAGAGACAAATCTTTATCACTTCCAGCCTGTTGCTTACCTTTCTCACATCTTTCTCTTGCTGTTCATCCCTCTGTTTCTCCTCCACTTTTACCCACACACGCCGTGTCTATGTGAACTTAATTATGAACTTTTTTTCTTCTCGCCTCTCCTTTTTATTGCTGTCTGTGCTTTCTCACCCTCTGTAAATGTCTGTCACCTCAGTGTTTTTGTCTCTTACTGCTTCCCTCTCCACCTGTTGCACACTTTCCTCAGAGGCAAAATAGAGAATTCTCCATACCATCTGGCCACTTCACACTGTTTAAATGTCTCTATCAAATCGGAAATGGTAATCATATTGTTGCTTATTATGATGCTTTAAGCCTACATTAAACATTTTTGTGAACACTGATTGACTCCCTCTTGCCACTAAAGCTATAGAACTAATTGTAGTAGACTGTGTTGCATTACAGTTTAGCCTCTTATATTTCAGTGGGTTAAAAAAGTAGTGGCACCCACCCAGGAGACATGTTGTGGATAAACAGTGGCTACGCTGGCCACCTACTAACCTATCCACTAACTAGATAGCACACTTGTGTTTGTGTCATCACACCATTTATGATCCCTGGTCATAAGTCAACTGACATTACCGGCCAATTAAAAAGGGCAAAAATCACAAAAGAATCTTAACAAATGAATAACAAAACACTATTTTGATATTTTTCTAAGTGCTTGCGACCAAGCGACCAGATGCCTATGAATCTGATTTGCATGTTCACAGCAGACGTATGTGCTGCTTTCGTAAAAGTCCGGTGGGATTTTCAGGTTGTTTGATATGGACTGCATGTGTGAGAGGAGTTAGACATACACACCACCCATATTTGTCTTTCCAGCCTGTGTCAGTCCAGAATTGTTTAATGTAGTGTCTGTGTGATTTTATAAATGTTTTCCATTACATGATGCCTCTGTGATTTCAAACTGATGTGTCTTTTCATTCGCCTTACCTCCCCTGTGATTGTGATTGTGTGTCTCCTCTTCTCTCCGAGTGTCTCCTCTGATGTGTTGTTGTTCATTGGCGCTCCTTAACATATCACTTTGACACATTTGACCAACTGTTGCCAGTTATAGCCACACTTGACCACTTGATGATTTGCTCGTTGATATTTCTGTGCACCTTTCCACTGTGTGTTGTTTTTGGGTCTAATGGGCCTTTACAGGGTCATTGTTTATAATGTGGCAATTATTCTCTTTTAAAGTGGTCCAAGCATACTGAAGAGGGCCAGTGCTTTGAAATTTAGGACCCTTTTTGCCTGATCGGTGCTGCAGTACAACTTACTGCTGCGTACACCACTTCTGTTGCCCTTGTACTGTAATATGTCAGGAATGAATTATCCCCCAAGAAACATTTGAATTTTAAACAAATTTTCCATTTTTGTAACTGAAAGCTCATAAAGCGTAACACTACAAGTCAAGGTTCCTTTTAAATAAATGACAAAGCTTGAGACTAAATACACTGTTAGTCTCTCAGGAACTGCTTGCAGGTCCTGCTGACAGGAAAATCCAAGCAGACAAAGCTCTGTTACAGAGAACAGCAATATGCCACAGGAGATATCTCTGAAGAGGGGGAAACAAGAAAATAATTCTCTTGCTCTCTTCACAGATATCTCCCAAGAAAGTCCGGTCATCCGAAACGCCGTTGCCCAAAGTATGACTTCCTCTTCCCTTCTGACCCCCACACTCACCTCACCTTTTTTTTTCTTTTCTTTTCTCCAAACGGTCGCTCTCACACAGTCACAATCCCGCTGTTTTGTTTCCACATCTCTCCCCCACGTGCCTGCTGCCATGCATTCAGGTGGAGGTGATGTGTCAGCAGGAACAGGGAGAAACACAGAGAATGGCTCCACACACACACACACTAACACATGACATAACTACATTGCTCTGCCAAGTCCTTTGTTAGACCTCATCTCCACTCTTTTGTTTCATTCGCATGAAAAGAAAACATGAGATCAACTGCAGTGGCATGCTCCCCTCGTTTCTCCCCTTTTGCTATGGAGCATCATTGATGATGATGATGATGATGATGATAATCATAATGATGATGATGGGTGCTGAGATGTGAAGTGCATGTTGCCATGACAGCTGATTCTGCTCTACTGGAAGCTGTCACTCTGTAGAAACTAGCTCAAAAGGGTTTGCATGTGTTAGAAAAACCCTTCGATCCACCCTTTAATCTAACCCAATCACTTCCTCTCCTCTCCTCTCCTCTCCTCTCCTCTCCTCTCCCTCTCCTCTCCT
Source organism: Aulonocara stuartgranti (assembly GCF_965226115.1). NCBI lineage: Eukaryota > Metazoa > Chordata > Actinopteri > Cichliformes > Cichlidae > Aulonocara > Aulonocara stuartgranti. The sequence continues at coordinate 4,742,190 of NC_138951.1, read as the reverse complement.
CTCCTCTCCTCTCCTCTCCTCATTATACTTATGGCTCCTAATCAACAAAATGATTAGAACGTGAATGAGCTGAAAAGATATTTCACATCCTGGAGACAGTTGTTAATATCCAAATCTTTCCTCCAGCTGTTTTGTCGGTTTCTGAGCACTTAAGAGTTCTTGCTTTAATTAACAGGCTTCAGTACGGCATGCCTAAATCTGCCATATCTGCTTATAGCTCAGGATTAAATTAACTAATAATCCAGCAGGTGGGTAATAAAATATTTGCCTTAGTTTTGTCTATATTCACGCAACCACATGTACCATGAGCCAGCTCTAGTTTGTGAAAGAAACATAAAAGGCGTGTGCAATATTGAGATCCTCTTTTGGTATAGATCCAAATCCCATCTGAATCAGCCTCTAGTTTAAGTCTTAAGCTGGTAGAACAATGTTAAAAGTAGCTAGAGATTGCTCAGAATTCAGGGGGCACTTCGCTCCCATATCAAATCCAAAGGCTTTCGCTGTCACCTGCAGTGCGCGTAGAAAGAATAAATACTAGCAAATATGTGTGCAAGTCTTGTTTGAGCGTGCTATTTGAAAGAAGCAGATAACATAAGAAGCTCTGCTGTTTGCACGTTTAATGGCTTCAGTGACACAACTCAGGCTTTCTTTTGTGTAAAAGCCTGTTTAGAACTTGTGATTCTTTTAATGGTACATTTTCTGAATACGGCGCTGATTTTCTAAGGTTTTTTGTCCAGTATTTTCTCAGTGCATTATACTGGTGTTGTGATTGGGGTACAAAAAAAGAAAATGTGTAGTGTAAACCTTTGGTAAACTGGATACTTTCAGGGCAAGTCTCTAGGAAATGAATGCAAGTCAGTGTAGTGATGTATGTGTAGTGATGTGTCCTCTGAAGGGATGTAAACATGAGGGTGTGTGTGTGTGTGTGTGTGTGTGTGTGTGTGTGTGTGTGTGTGTGTGTGTGTGTGTGTGTGTGTGTGTGTGTGTGTGTTTGACCCTGACTCCCAAGGTGGGCTAGGTTATTTATAGTGTCTCACCCATGGCCTGATATCCTTCTCCCCAGCTTGCCCTGACACTTGATTGACATAAGGCTTCCTCTGCTTGGCAGACTCCCCCAGCTCTGTCTACTTAGTGTTTATAAGTTTGTGCATATAGACACACACACGCACACACACACACACACACCAGGTGGGCCTGGATGAGTCGGTCTCTGGCAAACGTCCAGTGCTGTCCTCACCAAACAGTATAGAGGAACAGAGTACAGTAAAATGTCAGCACGGTATCTTTGTGTCTTTGTGTGCATGCGTGTGTGTATATGCTTTTTTTCATCTGCGTGCTAAGCAGTTAAGAGAGGCCGGCACGGCCATCATGCTAAAATAACTACTACCTCTGCCCCGTGGCTTTGAGCGCTCATCGTTTATTCACAAGGCCTTGTAGCCTTGTTGTCAGACTGCTCATCTCAGCTGGGCATTAGTATTGCTTGAAGCTTTAGCTCTCATCTCTGTTCTCCCCCTTCTCCACCCTCCGCCTTCACTAGCCCTTAGCACACATGTTAATCCAAAAGTATAAGCTAACACCATGCCCTAAGAGCATTTGCATGTTTTAAACATTGTGCTCTTAAAGCTTCTTTATTTTGAGAATTTAATGTGTCTGGTGGTGCATAAGTAAGTGCACTGTGACAACTCATGCAAAACATCTTCATTGTTAGTTTGTATTTCATTATTGAAGTGTGAGCGTGTATGCGTGGGTGTGTGGGTGAGCATGCGATCCAAAGCTACATGTGTGTTAATGTGTTGCACTCATTAACACTAGCAGGGGCAGTGCTACGGCTATTATTAATGCCAGGCTAATATTACACCTTGACTTTGACACCCTCAAATTGCAGACCCCTATAGAGCTGAGAGAGTAATTTACCATGATGGTGTCTCTGTGTGTGTGTGCGCACGCTTGTATGTGTTTATAAATGTTTGTGTGTGTATTTGTGCGCATTGGCCACTTAATCCTATCTTCTTGTTCCTATTTGCTTATGTTTCCTCAGCCGTCAGCCAATATCAGATGTTTCCGTTCGTGTAAAAAAGAAACTAAATGACCTCCACAGAAAAGCTCACAGTGAAAAAAAATAGGAAAAAATGTTTCCATTTCTTTCAAAAGTAAATGTTTGTTTCATATCCACGTCTTATGAAACTTGTATGTCTCATATTGTGATTTTTCTCATGCAGTTTTCTTCTGAAGTGTAATATTTTTTTATTATTTTCTTTTCCATCTGGAAGGTGACATATATAATAGCAAAGAAGTTTAGTTTGAGCAGATTACCAGCTGTGCCGTGTTCAGCAGTATTACCTGCTTTGTTTGGACTTCATAAGAAGCCAGCATTTTACTTTACATTTAGGTCAAGTCCAGACAACTTGCAATGTGTTGTGTTGTTACTTGTTACCAACAAGTTACCAACAAGTAACAGTTTTGAAAGCTAAAGTGATGTCGAAATACACACACACACACACACACACACACACACACACACACACACACACACACACACACTACAGATACAGGCTCTGTACCCTGACAATATAAAGCTGATTCAGTGACAGTGAAAACCCCTCTGATTTAAACACAGTAAAATGCTGGGCAAGTACAGGTCTTGCAGTTAAAGCTACATGTCGCCAGACAGATTTACACTGGTCTCATTATGCTGCAGAAACAATGAAAACCAACATTTTAGAGGGTGTTTTTGGTGGATTCATCAATCTATATAGTTGTTTTATCACAAACGTTATCAAAATAACCCTCAAGGCACTGATGTTAGCATCAAGCCAGAGTAAAAATAAAAGAGAACATGAGGATTTCATAGAGAGCTAAACCATAATGATTTCTGAGATCAACCGAGAGCTTATTCCTCTTAATTCTGCAGGAGCTGTAGAGGAAAGATATTCACAATCAAAGATAATAAGTGGACCCAGGGGGCTAGCACTTTTGCAACATATCTTTAATACTGCTCTCATCTTTGCATAACACGTTCTTGTTCTGGATCAAGCTTAAAAAATGTATTTTCTCATATCTAGTACTGTCGTCCATCTTTTGACAGCAAACACAGCAAATCTATTTGTCGTCATATAAATTTCACTCTCATGCCATGTGGGTGGGAAGCTAATGCGGTTGTAGTTCAATGGCCTTAGCTGATCTTCAGGTTTCCAAAGATGAATCAGATCAGGGAGTTCATGAATGGAGACATTTGAAAGCTTGTATTGAATCGGTGAAGGACTGTTGCATCAATTGCTGTTAATAGAGGTAAATGAAAAGCGTTTAGATTACACACTCATAGTAACATCTCAGTTTCCTTGGTTTGAATTATCGTGTTGGTACAAATGAATAAGATGGCATTTCAAGAGAGGATGTTGATGTTGGTGTGACTGCTCTTAAAAGCACAAGAGAATCATGGGGTCATTAGTTAGGCTTTCGTTGGTGTTTCCACTTCAGTGAGTCTGTGTGAATGGGCCCTGTGGTGTTTGTTGTCACGTAAAGTAGGGCTTAAACTATAATTCCCCAGCTATGCATGTGGACTCTGAGCACACCTGAAAGAAGCACGTAAACAACTACTTTCAACTAAATCGTGCCCATATTATATTATTTGACCTTAGTGACCAGTAATGCTGTGTATGCTGCTGACTGGGCATGTGGTCTTTTCACTTTCTCAGCTCCAGACTTCATCACAGGAATTCACTGACCAGTAGGCAACGTCATGACGGCCCTTTACGTCTGTGGTTTACACATTAGAACCAAAGTAAGAAGTTCAAAGTGCTGCAAAAGTACATTAACATTACGTGTTTTCAAGCAACCAAGCTTTACATTTGAAAGTAGAAAAATAGTGAAGGTTCAGAGAGCAAATGTAATGTGTACCATCTTCAAGAGAAGTCCTGATTAAAAGAGGAAGTACGGCCACAGGAGTCACACTAAATACAGTTTGGGGAAAAGTACTTCTAATAATAGTTCACCTTTTTAGAAAGCTGTCAAACCTTAGTGGAGGACTGATCACATAAACGTACACATTTTTAAACATGCTAATCATGTATCAGCAGCACTTAAAGAACTTAAGTGACCACACTTCAAAATAAAAGTCTCTTTCAGGACATAAAAGAACTTTTCCAGTTCCCGTTTCCATGTCGAAGCGTATGCAAAAGGAAATTTTCGGTAATGAAGCGTTGCAGATGGAATCCAAAACTTGATAAACTATTTCAGAGTTACTGCTCCACAGTGAGAATGAGTTATGCAATGAAGATTTCATTCTAATGTGCTCTCTTTGCTTCAGCCTGTTTTGTAATACTCTTCTCCTTTTTACAATTTCTATCATTTCCCAAGCCGACTGCTGACAGCCTGCAGTGCTAATTCCCTAAACTTCTTGCATTTCAGCTGTGGGTTACATATACTGCAGGTAGTGTAGGTGGAGAGAACTGCTGATATTTTAGGTAGCTGAACATCTCGCTGTTGTCAAACCCATTATAGCTGCACTGAAAATATCTCAGCCTTACATCACGCTGGAACTGTGGAAAATATTGCCACAATATGCACTCTCGGTGGCAAAGTAAATATCCAGTAGATACTGTTGAATAACAACGCTTGGTTTAATAGCTTAGAAGGTGCTGAGGAGTCATGCTTTTGGGTCAGTTAGAAATTAGGCTTTCACGGAATAGAGACAAAGGAGACAGTAGCACATGACAGCAGCCCTTACATTCAGGATCACATCTAGTACTACTGTAAATGTCAGTGGGTCACTGATAGCAGAGTACAGCCATGCACCTTCCCCCAGCAGCTTACTGGCAGGTGACAGAGGGTGGGGAAATTTGATGATTAAGTCTGTCATATGTTGGTCGCTGTGAGCGCAGAGCCAAACTTACAGTCAATCCATGCAGCTGCAGCCAGGCAGAGTAACTTATTATGGCAGGTGGGCGAGGAGCTGGAGATTTCAGGGCCGGAGCGAGCAGAAGGACTGTGCCACTGAGGCAGCCGGGGAAGCTGAGGCAGGTGGGGGTAGCGATGAAGGCTGAGAAGACGGCAGTCGTTAAACCCCAGGCCCCGACGACTCATAAACAGTTACAGGTGGGGCGTTCGACTCTTTCTGCTGCTGCTGAGCCAAGACTACATGCTGGTATGCTGGCTATGCATGTTTGTTTGTGCAACAGGTCTCAGCACTCACTGCCAGCAGTTTCAGGCACTTTGTGAAAACATACACGAAACTGCGCTAGACTAAACAGTGAAGGGTGCAGGTAAGAGTGAGATCACTTTTAAAGATCACATGTTTGACTGTGTTTAAAACCTGCATTTGTTTTTGCTTCAACACTGCAAGTTGACCTCTCTGAATTACAGCCGTACAGAGCGCAGGTTGTTTTCTCCTGTTTCTAGAACTCCAGGTTTGTGCGGTTATTTTTGTAGCTGTGCTGGGTTTGCTGTATGTGTACATATAGAAACTGAGTGTAGAGAGAGAGAGATAGTGTTTCTGATTCAACAGGGTCACCCAGTCCTTGCTCCAGGGGCAGAAATGCAAACCTGTGTCTTTATTGAATAGGGATGCAGGCTATTATGGTTCTGACATGTGCACACTGAGAGTTGCTAATTTGAGGAGGCATTTTATTGCAAGTGTGTATTAACGATACTGGGTGAGCTCCAAGGCAGTAGACTGCCCAGAATGAAAATGAATGAGGTCTAGACAAGTGCATTGATGTGGAGCAAGTCCAAAATCTCTCAACATGTGGGATCTTACACTCTTTCTGGGGTTTTTAGTTTTTTTACATTGAAGATTTAAAAGAATGTGCAATCAGGTAAGTGTTTCATGATTTGTTTGACTCCGCAAACATTTCCTACATCTTTCTCTTTAGATGCTGATACGCACCTTCAGTGTTTCTTTGCTCCAGATCTGCCAAACTGCGTTTGCGCTTCAGATTGTCATGCACGGTGACGGTGGCATTCATTCAACTTCTTAATCGGACGAAAAGAAAGTTAGATGTTGTGATCAATGTGCATTCAATTTCAATTTAATTGGATTTTGACTCAGCATGTATTACATTCCATCTCAAATTGATCGAGGATTAAATTGGTCAAAGCAGAAATAGACTCGGAGGAAAATAACTCCTGATTGATGTGTGTCTGTGCCGGCATGCACCCTCGCGCAGATAGAGAGAGCATCTGTCTTTCTTGGCACCGAGCTGAAGTGGATGGCATTGATTTAGACCTCTCTCGTTCCTTCCTTCGCTCTGCTCCTCCTCCTCCTCTGCTTTCTCACTTTGTCTTCTCGCGCGGCTGCCATTCACAGTCACACTCTGCAAATCACCTCTCACGGAGGCTTCAGTCGGCGGGGGAATTTTGGCTTTCGGCGATGTGCGCTGTACTTTGCCAGGGCAGCTCAAAATGTCCTGGCTAACAACCATCCCTCAGTGTCTGAATGTGGGTTTTTTTGGAAGGACATTTAGGCTGTGAATTTTAAACAGGGACGGATTGTTGAAGAAACAAAAATCATGTGAGACAGCTGGTCTCTCAAACTCGTAAAGCTAAGATTTAAAAGCTAAGAGTGGATTTAAAGTACTTTGCAATATCCCAATAAGAAACTGTACAGAGCCCTTTTTAATTTTCTAATCTTTTTGGACACATTACATTGTTTGCATTGCATCACCAAGTGCTGCTTTACACACGTGCGAGGGAGTGTAATGGCTGGACCTGCAGTATCCTCGTGTGGCCAGCGAGCAAACTACAACTAACACTTCAAATCCTGCACCTCACATTTCACTGTGGAAAACCGACTGAGAGTGAGCGAGAGCATCAGTTTAATAAGTCTACTCTTATTTTATGGATTTAGATGTACCTGGTCAGCTTACGTAAGGACTGATTGTCATTACATAGGTTACACAGGTTGGTTCTTATTATTCTTGGTCTGGTTCAAGAGGCTGACTCGATATTTTAGTTTCCAGGGGATTCTGTAATAGAGATATTTCACCAGAATATTAGCAAAGTTTACTAAGGTAACACTCTATATCAGGCTACACATATTAACCATTAATTATTGGGCTGTAAGCATGTGATTGACCTATTAGCACTTTATCAGTCATTATAAAGCACATTTTAGTGCATTATTCTGCAGCCAAGTAGCCCTGCTGGAAGGTTTTCCATCAGTAACCGCTTTATTACTGCATATAGATAGTAGATGAAGTAATTATAAATTAACAATGATATTAGGATTTGGTAGTTTCACAGCAAAGGTTATTCAAGGTTTGTGAAAAGTTATTTTTGTATCATCATCTGTGAGAAGTAGCTGCTTGTCTTTGGAATTAGACCAAGTCTAGTTCATGTGTGCAATAAAGAGTTATGGTCAGGGTTTGAGAACTGACCTTATTCCTGCTGGTACAGTTCAGTGTTTATGGTTTCAGAAACATTTATATCATGGTGGTGAGGTGGCTAGCTACCGTCACAACAAGAAGGTCTTGGGTTTGAATCTAGGCTGGGGCCTTTCTGAGTGGGGTTCTCTCCATGACCATGTGGGTTCTTTCCGGTCACTCCGACTTCCTCCCACAGTCAAAAGATTTAAACATGTTAGGTGAACTGATGATTCTAAATTAGCTATAGGTGTGAATGTGAGCATGAATGGTTGTCTGTTTCTCTATGTTAGCCCTGCGCCACACTGGTAGCTCATGAGCAAACCGATTTTTAATGATAATTTCAGTTTCAAAGATATACTTTTTTTTAGCTAAATGAGAATGAATTTTAATAAGTGCTCTTAATAGTGGTTCTACAAACTTTTCCCACACTGTGCAAAGGATATTAGGAACATAATTCATGCTAGCTTACCTGTATTTGACAGTGTGTTAGCATGCTAACATTTTATAATTACATAAACATGTCATGTCTGCTATTTTTTTATATGCAGTAGTCTTGTTAGTTGCAGGTAAAAGTAAATACATGTATGTTTGAGTGTGAGAGGTAAAATGAGGGGGGGAAGGATAACAGGAAAGCAGACTAATGAGGAGAAAGGGGAGTAGCAACTTAGCAGTGATAGGGGTGGCAGCGTGTTGTAGGCGTCTGTAGTGGCTGACGGGGCTCCGATTAATGAGCGCTGGGGTGTAATTAATCTATAGTGGGAAGCTGTCTGTTTATCTGTCTCTGAGTTGACAAGAAGATAACTGGGAGACATCAAATTGATCTCCTCCTCTGCTTCCCGCTCTCTGCTTCCTCTCCTTTTTCCTCCTTTAGATCAGAGAGTTTCTCGGGCAGTGACGTGCTCACTTGGAGAATTTTCAAAAAAGAACAACATTATTCCCACCACATATATGGCCAAACTGGCAAGGAAACGTATTTATTCTGGGGGGGTTTTAATATTATATTTTCTAGAAAATTTCTGCTGCCCGCTTCTGAATCAGCCTTAATCTGCCAGTGCTTAGAGGAATGGATAAAAAAAGAGTGTCCAGGCTTTACTACACTAATATGCTTAAGATCAGGGGATTTGCTCTGACTGTATGTTTGTATTTCATTATGCCTCCACCACTAATCCATTTTTGCTGGAAATCATTCTTGATTCCATGCGCTGGATCATGTCTGACTCATGGATCCTGGAGCTTGTAGCTGAGGTTGAGGTCAGAGGTGATTGGGTCACGCTAGTCTGAGCTACTGGCTGGGAGCTGTGGGGGTTGTAGGCATGTCACTGGTGGTAAACATAGCCACCAGTGCTCAGCAGCTGGTGTAAGGGGCTACACAGAGGGCTTCCAGCAGCATGACCCACATAAACAAGTAACCACTATTCTTCCAGCCATGCTTTCCGAATGATACGTATAGACATGCTGATGGGCCACAGGCTTCTGTTAGGGTTATATGATATAGTGACCAATAAGGTTTCAGCTTTATTATCTAAGTTATGAGCAGTTCAGATGCTTGTTTTTTTCTGTATTTGAATGTATTTTTTTAAAAAGGTAGTTTTAAAAAGACTGAAATCACAAATATTTGCTGTATTTTTGCATTTCCTTAATAATTAATAATTGTGTCTTGTACTTGTCTTGTAACAAGTAGTTGCCAGTGTTTCAGCTCCCAAAAATAATTTCAAAGAACTGTGAAGCGTATTTAAAGCCCCAGTCACACAGGGCTATAGACTGGTCAGCGAATCTTGTCTTAAACAATAGTTGCCAGTGTTAGCCAACGTTAGCCAGTGTGCAAATTAAAATTTCAATCTAGAGGCATTTAGAAGTTTCTGGAGGTCACGTGGACTTTGGGTTGCCGGTGTCTGTCCCTCCTATGAGACCAGGTTTTCTAACCAAATATGGCTAATGTGATTGAATGCAAGAAAAGTTCTGGTTAGATGTATGTGGAAGTTACGCTCTTCAAACAAAAGCACAGGGCATTTTGCATCTTGTATTGATTTCATAAGGGACATTGTTTCTTTTCATGTGTTTCTGTCATTAGAAAGCTAACAACCAGATTGGTGGATGCTCATATAAAACATCTCCAAAGTTTCAAATAATGAGAGCAGTACAAGAAAACCCTACGAGTGAAAGGCTTGGGCTTCAGACTGCTTTAAGTAGTTGTTTTCAGCAGGATAAGAAAGTCGAACTACAAGAAGGTGGACTTAACTCTTTACCAGTGATGGCAATAACGGCGTTACTAACAGCGAGTAATCGAACTAATTACTATTCCTATCGTTACAACGCCATTACTGTTACTAACAAGAAAATGCGGTGCGGTCGTGTTACTGTTTTTCAACAAACAGACGGTTGAAGCTGTGTTCAGCTTACCGTATCTTATATCAGTTGTACGGAAGTAGCTGTAAGTAATCTGGGCGCTACAGCTTTAAGCAGCTGCACGCGCTACCACGGACGGTAATCACTTTCTGCCCAACGATCACTTTTTGGCACAACACCTGGAGCTAGGGGGGCAAAACAATCGCATGAGTGCTGCTGTTTGACTGAGGAAGAATAAAGTAGTCGTGATAAGCCAATCACATGACCACTTCAAGATCCCAAAGCAACAAGGTGATATATACCAGTTTTTAAATTGTGTGAAAAATGCACCATGTCGACCAATCAAAAATGATATGGCAACATGACATTTGGTTGTTTAGGGAGAGGGGGAAGTTTTAGGAGTGACGGCGAGAGAGAGAAAGAAAGAGAGACAGCAGAAAAAGAGAGAGAGCGAGTTTTGAGATGTGAGAGATTTGTGACGTTTAGCGTGTTCGGAGTGTGAAGTTAATGTGTTGTCTTGTGTAGTTAGTGTGTAGTGTTGTGGATAGTTTTGTGTTGTGTGTCAGAACAATGAGGCGACTGCTGTCTCCAGGTAGAAACAGGAGTGATACACCTGCTGCTGTCAGACCTGCAGGTATCAGGCTGTGATGTTCTCCTTTATAGTGGACAGAAATATTTGGAGTAGCACAAATAATTTGTGTGGCATCTTATTGAAGAACAGCTGATTGTTCTGTGAATAGTTTGAAATGGTTATAACAAAAGGTAAAAGGTAAATGGATGCAAATAACTTTGTTTGCAAAACTTGTGCTTTTATGATTTTAAAATCGACAATTTATATTTGCATTTAAAGTTATGAAATATGATTCATTAAACATGTTTGTGGTTGTTACAGTAAAAAATAGAACTTTTTCTACTCGGATTTTATGTTTTTTGTCTGATTTTTAGATCAGTTGTGTTAATACAGTATATCAAAATGAAAACATGACTGTAAATTCAGACACGTGAGGTTGTGCTGAAAAGGATGATACCAAACAAGGCAAAGTAAATAGTTTTTAAAGATAAAATGTGGAGGGAAAATCAAAAGTAGTTAAAAATGGCCAATTATACCCTGGACCCCAGAGGGTTAAACGTTTTTTTAAAGTAACGCAATAGTTACTTTTCAAGTAATCAATTACTTTTAGAATCTTGTAACTCAGTATCTAACTCAGATACTTTTTTGAAGAAGTAACTAGTAACTATAATTAATTACTTTTTTAAAGTAACTTGCCCAACACTGCTCTTTACCCCTTGAAAACCTACTAGGAGCCGTTGATGAAGCTCTTTTCTGAACTGAGTGATTTCTATCATGTGTCAGGGCTGCATATAGAACAAAATGACTGGGTTTCTATCAGAAGTTAGGGAGGGGGATCTCTGCCTAAGCTACTCTTGGAAAAACCTTGAAACTTTTGTAATGGTCATCAAACCACATCTTTATCCATTAATGTTTATTTATTAATTAAAATTCATTTAATGTCATCTTTGTGGAGGAAAGAGTTAAACTGAAGGGAGCTAAGTGGCATCCAAACGGTAAACTCAAGGATTCAAGCAAATACAAATAAGGATTATTTCACTGTGAATCATGCCAAACATGACTCAGTTACAGTCTCAAGAATAAAAATACAGATGAGGAATTGAGCTGAGCAGGTCTCTACTGACATTAATTGTCATTAAAATAGTTTGGGTTTTTTTTTACTAGCCTGCTGTGTTTACTAATAGGACCTAAAATGCTTCAGCCTTCTCAGTCTCACTTGTGATTTTTAGGAATTCTACATCTTATACTTTGCATAGGTGTTGGAAAAGGAGTTAATTTTCTGTAAAATGTAACCTTGGATTATATTAAAGGATTTTACTTAGATATGAAAAGATGGCAGCGCAAATGTCTTCCTCTGAAGGGTGGCTAGCCTCTCCCTTAGAGATAGGGTGAGAAGTTCAGCCATCCGGGAGGGGCTCAGAGTAGAGCAGCTGCTCCTTCATATAAAAAGGAGCCAGTTGAGGTGGTTTGGGCATCTGACAAGGATGCCTCCTGGGCGCCTCCTGGGTGAGGCGTTCAAGCCATGTCCCACCGGGAGGAGACCCCAGGGTAGACCCAGGGCACGCTGGAGACATTATATCTCTCGGCTGGCGTGGGAACGCCTTGGTGTTCCCCCAGACAAGCTGGAGGAATCGGCTGGGGAGAGAGAGGTCTGAGCTTCTCTGCTTGGGCTGCTGCCCATGCGACCTGGCCTGAACTGACAAGCGGAAGAAGATTGATTGATGGATGGATGGATGAAAAGACAGATCTGAATGAAGCTGTGGTGTGATGGAGCTGCGCTATGTTGCCTGATGCATGTATGTATTTACTGTCCTGAAACTCAGGGGGCGTTTCTGGTGGCAAAATTGTAGTCCTTGTTTTACTACACAAGGGGTCACCATCAGCACACCTACACATTGTGAGAAGCCACTTTAAGCTTCTTAACCGCTTTGTTTTTTCACTCCTATATGTAGAAGTTTGGAGGATGTATGAGCCCTCTCGTCGTGAAAGTTGAGAACGAGTCTAAGAGTATTGAAATTTCCTTCTTCTTTCCTTGTTCTTTTTTGGATAAAAGCATTTCTATATGCTGAAATATATTAAAGTCAACTTTAACAGAATACTTTTTTATGTCTAAATTGATTATTAAGTCTGATGCTATTTAATGAAATCCTCAGCATGCAGCTTCTCTGCCGCAGGATGACATGATGTTGATGGTTATTAACTAACAGACAGCAGGATGGCCTGAGGAAACGGGTCAGCTCATAACTTATTAATCATGGAATCATTTCAAAATTTGCTCCTTGAATAATTCTGTTGATGTTTGGTTAAGAACAGCTCATAACATGTAGAAAACTCAGTGAAACTATTTTGTTAAGTCTTCTTCTATATAATCAGTCAATAATCAGCCTGCACACCAGCTGAGGTCATATTGAACTTTGACTTAGAGGTCAGGAGCGGCTGTTCAAGTTAGTAATAGATGCACTAGATGTGTACTTTAGAGAATCTGATTACCAGAAGCTGCACTGTACTTTGAGGCTTTATCAGTGAATATAAAATGCACGTGATTTATATTCAGGTTCATGGAATTCACAATTAATGTGCTGGTTCTGATTTTGGGGGTTCTCCACGACCCCCAAAACACTGCCACTCCTGGGAGCTCATTCTGGAATCGTATCATTCATTTTCGTGTCTAAGGAGACAAATACGTTAATTTAATGCATTTAAAAACAGGTTTTAATATGTTTGGGTTTTGGCTTAAAACATTGCTTCTCTTAATAGTTTTAATAGTTAATTAATAGTTCTGAGTGCTTCTGTAAACTGGTCTTGTTCTCTCTTAGTGCACAGAAGAAAAAGGAAAATTTGTCTTATAGGTTAAGATAAGATAAACCTTTATTAGTCCCACACATGGGAAATTTTTGGTCACGGCAGAAAGTAGAAGAACAGTAAAAAATTAAGAGAAAAACATGGTAAATGGCCTGTATTTGTATAGCGCTTTGTCCCGCCTAGGGACCCCAAGGCGCTTTACACACCCAGTCATCCACCCATATTCATACACTAGTGGAGGCAAGCTACAGTTGTAGCCACAGCTGCCCTGGGGCAGACTGACAGAAGCGAGGCTGCCATATCTGGCCAACACCAGTAGGCAGTAGGTGAAGTGTCTTGCCCAAGGACACAACGACCGAGACTGTCTGAGCCGGGGCTCAAACCGGCAGCCTTCCGATTACAAGGTGAACTCCGGACTCTTGAGCCACGGTCGCCCGTGGATAGAATCAGATAAACAGAATAGCATACTATACAAAATAGAAAGAACACTTTTTATAAAATAGACTAAGTACTACACAAATAGAATAAAATACAGGAGTAAAATAAGGTTCATATGCAATATAATATTACAGGCAGAATAACATTTCTTAAAGGGTCCAGGGTTTGCTTGGGTTAAAGTGATGCTGTTTTATAAATGAACTTCCTTTGGAAAAAAATAATAATAAACTAATGCACAACTCATTTTATTAGTACTTTGTACCAAATGGCATCGTTTTAGTCAATTTATGAAATGTTTTCCTTACTAGATATTCCATTATTATGTTTCAGTGCTAATATTGCAAAGCCTTTAGGAACCACAGCAACTCAGCCCAGCATGACGTGGCAGACCATGTAAAGCTGCTGAGGCTCACTGACTACTGAGCTGCATTGTGGGTAAAAATTGTTGAGGCTCTGCCAACTCATTAACTGCAGACTTCCAAACCTCTGGCATTAACATCAGAATGAAAACTGTGCACCAGGCGCTTTGTGGCATTGGATTCTATGTAGTGTATTGTTTTCCAGTCATTTTCAAAGAAATTATAAGGAAATGTTTACTGTTTTCAGAATTATATGAATTTTATTTGTATATTTAAATATTTTTAACTTTCTAAATTACTTGGTGTGTGCAGCTCATTTGAAGCTGAGTGTGTAAAAACAATCTTGAATCTTAAACTTGAATAAAAAAATAAAGTAAAATCGTGTTCCATATTCTATCCTTATAGTATTTATATAACTTATATAAGCTGCATATTAATAACTGTGTTTAAGAAGTATTATAGATACATTATAACTGGACAAAAAAGTTTATATGAAATATTTTATGCATTAATAAATGGCCAAAAGTTTTGAGGATATCATTTTCACTGAATTTTGCTGAGGGTTAAGAAGCTTTAATACCTTTCAGCTTTTGAGCAGGCAAATTCTAGCAGCTGGTTGTGTTTACCGCATTTATCCAGCAGAGGGGGCTGGAGGATATGAATAGCTATCTCTGTGTTTACCTAAATCATGATAGATTATCTTTTAAAATCCATGTCTTGTTTTCTTGTTTTCTTTTCATGCATTGTCTTGTAAAGAGCTGCTTATATAAGAGAATTCCCAAATACATGATGTAATTTTTTTATTACTCTGTGAATATTGGCTGCTTTTTAAAAAAACAAACAAACAATATCTTTATTCTGTTAATGCATCAGCTATGCTTTATTTTATCCTTTATTAATCAGTGCTGTAGGGAGTTTGCTCAGTCTCGTGACGCTCAGAGGAGAGTCGTGAGTGGTCTGTTTATCTGCTGTCTGAAGGGCTCTGTGATATTATCTTTCTCAGACAGCGGTAAGCTTCTGTTCACAAATTGGTCACTGATGCGAAAGCAGGGAGTACTTCAGAACAGCAGCAGTGCTAGTAGTAGTCTAAGTGTGTGTGTGTGTGTGTGTGTGTGTGTGTGAATACCCACGCATGCAGGGTTTCTGCTGTGTGAGTCGTGACAGAGGTTCACAGAGAGGCTGGGATTTAATACACAAAGAGGGAGAGAGAGGGAAAATGTGGTTGGAGTGTTAGAATGACTTCTGTTGTGTCCACGTTCCCATTTCTACTTGAGTATATCGCTGGATTTATACAAACATTGTTTTGTTTTTGTTTTTGTTTTTAAAAAAGGAGATTTCTATGATGGTGGCATCATTGAGAGTTGGGAGTGGGTGTGCTGAGTAGGCGAAGCTGCTGCAGCGTGTGCATGCTTTTCATGAGGGTGTAATAGGTGATGAGCTTTCATGAGCGTTTTCACACACTGAAATGTAGCTTCTAAACTTTATTGGACTGAAAGATGCAAGATCCAAATGTATGCACATCACCAAGTGGCTATGGTTTTTTTTGAAGTTTTTTGAAAGCATTTGGGTAAAACCTGTTTAAAAAACGCATTTTGACACAGTGGGTTGGAATTTAAGATTTTCTGTATTTATATATTAATCAGTCATAATGTTTTTACTGTCTTAATAAAAAAATCTACATATGGTTAAAACTGTGACAAAGTGGCTGATCTCTAAAAACAGACTGTGCATCAAGGATGGACAAATCTTTCGAGTATTAAAAGTGATGCAGATGCGGAAGTGTATTCTCTATACTGGCCAGTAGAGGGCGAATTGTGTGAAAAACAAGACTCACTTGATTTTATTACCTTAGTCCCTGAATGCACGGCCTCGCTCACTACTTTCAGCCTTAGTTAATATAAACTGATGTTTATTTTATAAATTATGATCCAATTTATAGTAAATGAAACAGGTACAATTTAGGTTTTAATGACAAGATGCTGACATATGCATTCCAAAACACCACCATGGTGATGCGAGGGTTCAGAACAGGCCTTGGACATCCAAATGGGAAGCTATATAACAGTTTTTACAAACTACTTTGGTGAAAACGTCTTGAGCCACCATTCATTTCTTTATAGTTTGCTTTGAAGGAGCCAGATTTTCTTGTAATTTTTTAAGTAAAATGGAGCAATAGTTCTCCAGGTTTTCTAAAGAGCTTTCAAAGTCTTTCTACTCATTTTCAGTTCAGTCCTTGTACCTTATCTTCTTTATTTGACATTTAACACTGACCTAAATAAAGGCCAAATATGGAGAATTTGATTGAATCTGGGGCCCTTTTGAAAATTATTGCAAGTCGTTAAACATTTTACTAGCTGATTAATATTATCACCCCTCCCCTTTTTTTGTTGTCTATTGTTTTGGGTGTTTTTTGTTCGTTTGTTTGTTTGGGAGTTTTTATTGTTGGGTTTTTTTGTTTTTTATTTTGTGTCTGTGTGTGTACTATTGTATCTGTTCGTGTATGAAAAAAACAAAACAAATATGTGAGGGGAACAAATTGTATTGTAATTGTAAACGACCAATGTATATTCCTCTCTCTCAATAAAAATTTTTTTTTTTAAAAACACAAACACTGACCCAAATCGTGGTAGCAAAATAAAGGCACCTAATGACCCACATACACATAACTAACAATTTGGCAAAGAAGCACTTTTACATTGTATTTTTAGGCACTTTGTTACTAGAAGCGTGTTGAAAAATGCATTATTTGTTCCCATTTCTTTTGCTGAATGTGTGGAAAAATGCCAAAAATAACACAGTTTGACAGACACAAAATATTATTTTTGCAAAATTTACAGAATTATGAATGCAGAAAAGCGCCGTCAGACTTTGATTTACTATGATGTAAAGCATCGTATTGGCAGTGTCCTCGTTTTTCAGCATGACAGTGATCCCAAACACACTACCAATACAGTAAAATAGATAGAAAACTACAGAATGGAGCGCTAACAGTCATGGATTGGCCTGCCCAGAGCTCAACATTATTGAAGCAGTGTGGGATCATTTTGGCAGAACAGAACAAAAGTCAGCCAACATCCAAACAAGAGGTTTAAATGCCTGGAGAACTATTCCTGAAGACTACTTAAAGAAATGACAAGAAAGCTGCCTAAGAGAGTTCAGCTGTGTTGAAGAATAAAGGTGGTCACACCAAATATTGACTTTCAAGTTAAAATTGTACAAACTCAGTTTTTCCCTGATGTTTGCACATGTTTGCACCTATTTCCCATTTTCCTTGCTAAATCTAAAGAAAGAGGGGTGGCTTCGTTTTTTTCCTGTATTGGTGTGATTGGTGTGTACACAGCTTTACTTGATAGAACTTTTGTGGTCTTGTTTTTTGTTTTTCAGCATGCCTTGTCACAAATAACAAAATCTCCTTTCCAGTGCCAAAGTAAAATTTAATTGAGCATACCAGTGTGAATAGTCCAAAAAACAGGAGCTTTACCTTAACTGATTAGTTACTTAACAGCTTAACTTATCTGGTTATGCAGCATTTTTAAAAGCCAGAAATAAAACAGCAGTGCAGAGGAAACAGAGGCACAGAGCCGCTGCTCCTTCTTCGGACTCTCGGTTGTCCCGGGACTCGGCTGGCCAGTGAAGCGCAACTTCCAAACCAGGGTTCTAGCTAGGAGTCACGGGAAGGGCAAGCTCATTAATTATCTCTCCCTCTCTTCCTCCCTCCATCCTCCCATCACACCCTCCCTTCATTACCAGCAAGGTTAATCCCCCCCTTATCTCCCAATGAGGCTAATTTTTCATGACTCCCTTTCTCCCTCCCTTCCCTCATCTCTTCTCCATCCTTCCTTCTCCGTAATTCTTCCCCCTGTCTTTCCTTCTGTTGTTCAGTTCTTCCCTGCATCTTTGCATAGTTTGTTATTCAGCCACTCCCGCCCCCCACGTGTTTCCCGTTTCTTCTGCACACTTCCCTGTCTTCTCATTCCCACTGTATCGTTTTAAATTCGATCTCCTTTCCTTTTCATTTCCTTTAATTTTATTTCCCCTCGTCTCCTCGCTTTCCCCTCCGCTCTCTCCTGTGCTTACCTTGAACAGGCCGTGGCGAGTATCTATTACAGCTTATCACTAAAGGACAGGCCAACGCCGCACGCCGGTGAAATATGGCTGCTGTCACAGCCGCCGCGGAACACGACCGGCGCACAAGGCTCACAGAGCTGTGAGGACAGGGGGAGAAGAGGGGAGAGGAGGACTGGAGAAGGGGGTTATGGAAGCCCCTAATTCAAATTAATGGGAAGATTTCCAGGCCTGATGCCGACCGTTTGACAGTGATTTGGCACACAATTAACCTTGTCTCCCTCTCCCTTCTGCAACACCCCCCGGCCCCCGTCACCTCCTCGATTCCACTTGCCTCCTTTTCTCTCCGACTCCGTCCATCCCCTGTAACTGCCGCGCTCTTTGACACAGTCTTAGTGATTACGAAGCAAATTGAAATGCTGATGTTTTGTGATATCAGCTGACATCCCCTTACTGTCGCGTCCCAATTGAATTAGTTCTGAATCGCTGACGTCCACGCTGCATAACATGATGCGACTGCCTCATTTTAGATTGTGGCACGCCCTGTTCCACCACGACTTCTTAACACAGTTTAGAGGAAGTGTGAGAATAACTCTAATGAGCGTGACGGCAATTGCCGGGTAGCGGTTTTGTTGTCCGGTTTTAATGATGCAACCGCTTTATTTAGGAAAATCCAGCTCACCGACACGCAGAGCAGACCCGGCGTCATAGATTCACATTCAGCGACCTGTTTAAAAGGCCGTCCCTGCTGCAGCTCCAACCTTTCAGCTAGATTTTACTGACTGCTTTTATAGGCCGTTTCACCTTGGGTTCCAGTTCAAGGCACCAAACAGCCTATAGCTTTCAAGCAGAGGAGAACAACTGGAGTGTTACAGAGAAAGAGGGAGGTGTAGCAAGTAACAAAATGGAAAGGAGAGATGATGTGTGGAAAACCAGCCACAGTGAGAGGTAAAGGTTTGTGAAGAGAGCTTTCCTGTCTGGCCCTTCAGAGAGAGTACAAACCGTCAGTGTGTTTTGTCATTGTCGTTACCACAAACAGCTAAAATATCTTTAGTTTTTTTGCTCTGTCATACCTTTTTGCTTGCAACCCTGGTTATAAAGCCATCAGCGTTAAGGTGGGATGATATTAACTGTAGCTACCTTGCTACTTTAGATTCCCGCAGATGAATGGGAGGAGAGGAGGAGAGTGCGTTTGCAGTGACACTTTGCAGGTAGCTGAGCAAAGACGTGGAAGATCCCTGCGCCGGCACAATGTTGCTGACAGTCGGTGATTATCCCAGGATTTTTTTCCGAGACTCTGCCTCAGCACATGTGACATGAAGGAATCACAGCAGAGACAAGCATGGCAGTTGGGTGACAGACAGCAGGGCGTGAGCACTGTCTGAGGGTCTGAGAACGATGGCGATGTGACACTGTCGGGTCTCAGAGTGGGGCGCAACAGACATCTGCAGACAGGGGAAACGTCTAATAACGACACGCCAAAATAATGTCGTACACAAATCGCCATCTTATTTTTCTGTTCTCTAATCTTGAGTTATATGTCTGGGATTTCAAAGAGGTTGATATTTTGTATGTGCTCTGTTTTAGGTGTTTAAATGGTGATAATCGCCTTGATAGACATGAGCTTCAACTGGTTAATAGCAACTCGTTTTTATAGCAGAGTTGTTGTAGTTTTATGTTTTCTAATTAGTTTTTATTTTGCTTTTAATTCAGTTTAGTTTCAGTTACTTTCCAGAGTGGTTTTTAGTTTGTGTATTTGAAAATGCTTCGTGTTTTATTAGTTTCAGTGTTTAGTTTTAGCCATTTTTATTATTATTGTATGATGTGTATATGTCAGAGGCAAGATTTAGAAAGATCAGCACAGGTTTTACAATAAAAACACAAAAACCAGGTTGCCAGGTCTTTGGTTTGTTTTACATCAGCCTTCCTGTGTGGAGTTTGCATGTCCTCCCTATGCTTGCATGGGTTCTCTCCAGCTTCCTCTCATAGTCCAAAGGCATGCATGTTAGGTTACCTGGTGGTACAAAGTTGTCCACTGATGTGAATGTGAATGGTTGTGCAAGCTCTGCGATAGATTAGCAACCTGTACCTCTCCCCAATAAGAGCTGGGACAAGCTCCAGCCTGACAATGACGCTGAATTGGATGAAGAATGGATGTTTTGCATTATAATAATACCTATAATAATAGCTTTATTTGCTAGTTGCATACATACACGGGGTCTGGGTACATAGGAAATCTTATGTAGAGCTTAGAAACAAATATAAAACAATGTACTAAAATACAGTAAGAATTATAATATTAGTTCAAGTATAAGGAACGGTAATTTCCATATTGCACTTAAATGACTATAGTATAAAAATACTGCACGTCATTGGAATATATATAGATGGGGGTGGCGTTTGTGTGTATTTAGTTAGTCACTATTTTGTTTTTGCCATCAGACTTTCCTGTGGCAAGAAAGATGCCGTTGTGGAAGCGCGTGTGTGTGTGTGCGTGTGTGTGTTTGAGTTTGAGGCCAAAATGTCCCTCTGCTGCATCTCTGGTTGTAGTTAAAGCTTTTATAAAGCTGTTCCCTCTTGTACTGAAAATGTAAGGAGTCCAACTGCACAGTACTAACAGCAGCTTTACTGGGGACAAATTACATTGAATGTCTTTTTTAATGTGTTTTAATTAATTTAAGTACATTTTAAATTTTAGTAACACTAGAAACAAATGATCCAAATTTCGATGCGTTTAAATCTGCCTCACTTTGAAGCAATCAGCAAAGTTTTCACAGCAAAATATGTCAAATATTTTATTGTTTGTTGAAGTTATCGTTGCGCTTCATGCCACTGCCCCAGTGGGAACCAAACATCTGTCCCTTTGATTCTTATGACTTACTAAACAGCTAAAAGACTAGTTTTACCAGATGGAGGCCGTAATGCCAGGAAACACAGTCGGTAGATTTGTTTGATCATCACAAATGGCTCCAAAATAAATTATGTAAGAGCTGAATATTCACATAATCTCCTCAGCTCAGCCTCCTCTCAGCGCTACTCATGCATCATGTTTCTTTTTGTTCCAGCGCACTGTTTCCTCTATGTTTCAAGTGGTGGAGAGGCTGGTAGATAAAAAAGATGTGTGTGGATTTTCCCATCACTCTCACGACACTGTACAAACATGCACACGCACCGTGCACGCTCACAGATTGTAGTCCCGCTGCAGCACGTGTTGCCCATGACTCACGACACAGCCTTGTAAAGGGTTTAACACAAGGTAGGAGGGGATAAGCGGCCTCCCTGATGTTTAAGCTGCCTCTGCTTTGAAGCAGATGCGAGCCTGCGTGTTCATTCTCTCTTTCCCCCGTCCTCCTTGCTCCTTTTGGTTTGCGTGCGTGTGTAATCGTGTGTTGGTGTGCTAAACCAAACCTCACGACTATTAATGCATCCTGATCATCCCACTGAAATTGAAGCTGATGTGTTGCGAGGGAAACGGGGTAGGAATTAGCTCCCTCGATCCAACGCTGGTTGCCTTTTACCATCTGAGGTATCCCGACTTTTATCTTCATGCATTTTTAGCTCAATCCCAGCTCACAACAACTCGTGATTGTGTAGATCAGTGCCTGCTGTTCTCTAAAATCCAAATACCGACGTTCATTTAATGCAAGTGATGATTAATTTCATACTTGTTGCAAAGCCCTGATACACATGAATTGAAACTCTTGCCTGAAAATGTTTGAAGTTAACTGAAGTTGATGATGCAGGAATTTCAATTCATCTCATTCAGTTTTCAGACATGAATGATGAAGCTGAAAGTGAATGTACTGCAAGCCAAAGTATCAGGGTTATCGCCATCAAACTCTCAGACGCACAAGTCTCCTCTATGCTAAGTTTCATGTGTTTGCTTTGCTTGTAGACCATTGTTCGAGGGAACCGGCCACCCAAAGATGCATCCATTAACGGCCTGCTGGAGGAGTTCGACAACATTTCGGTAACACGTTCCAACTCCCTGCGTAAAGAGAGCCCGCCAGGCCCCCATCAGGCTGGAGGCATCTCCAAACCCTCGGGCAGTGGCCACCTCACTGCTCCAGAGGAGAACGGATTCAACCACTACTACTCCCGCTACTCGTGTGACCTGGACACGTCCAGCAGGGACTTTTCTCTGGACCCCGGCAAGCCAAGCTTCTCCATAGATGGGGATTGGGCACTTGGCAGGCACTATCGATTCACCAAGCAGAATGGCCACTCACACCCCATACGCAGCCCCTTTTACCCTGATGCCATGCCTCAGAAATCAGACTATGGCAAACTTCCACCTGACTATCACACCTATCTGGAGAGCAAAGGGCGGTCGGCGGATGAGGTGGCCTCTACGGTGGGTAGCGGAGTAGGTTCCAGCGGCTACTACCGGGCATCGGTGGGGGGTTCATCCAGCCAGGACTACCGGGACACATCAGTTGGCACACCGTCTCGTGCATCGCTACACAGCGAGCAGATTAACTACCCCGACAGTGAGTGGAGTTACGGCGGCATGAGGGACGAATATGAGAAGCGACCCAAGAGTTCCTACGTGACCCAGACCAGCCCCACGCCTGCCATCAGGCAGCGATCTCGGTCAGGCTCTGGGCTGCAGGAGCCAAATGTCCCCTATGCCGCCAGTGGGACTTTCAGGAGCCCGCCACAGGCCCACCCGTACAGCTCCTACACCTACCCTCGCCTTTCGGAGAGTCTCGCCAACTCACAGACTTTAACCAAGGTAACTAAAGCAAAATGGAAATGCCATGTTTCAACACACTATATCCTCCCAACAAGTCTGTACGAACGTATCAGAGAGAATTTTATACATGTACACTCATGTGACACACACTTTAACCTCCCAGTCACCTTTTCACATTATTTTCTTCTTCAGTGTTTCGAGTTCTCTCTGATCCTCAACCATCAGTTTTCTTTTTCTGCTCTTCCTGCCTGATAGATGGTTTCAGCTTTAATCTACTCTTCTCTGAAGGAGGAAGGTGATGTCACATAAAGAATTGCACCTCTGGCGTGTCCACTAGCTCTATACACAGTTCAATTAATGCTCAGACTGACCACTGACCAAAAAGCTCTGACTTACACAAATTAATAAATAGGAGCAAGTGTTCTTGGGGTTCAAATTTATACTGAAGCTTTGCACCACACAAACTGCAATCACTGCTAAATATAGCGTTTTAACAGAAACATAATTGGCACAAAGGTATAAAAATATACTATCATTGCAATTATTAAAAGGCTAAGAGAATTACAAATGCAAATATGCATAACGGTGGTCAAGACGAACTCAGCAGAAATTAAATATCTAATAGCAAAGCTTTAGAGCACAGGTGTCGAACTCCAGGCCTCGAGGGCCGGTGTCCTGCAGGTTTTAGATGTGTCCTTGATCCAACACAGCTGATTTAAATCGCTAAATGACCTCCTCAACATGTCTTGAAGTTCTCCAGAGGCCTGGTAATGAACTAATCATTTGTTTCAGGTGTGTTGACCCTGGGTGAGATCTAAAACCTGCAGGACAGGCCTGGAGTTTGACACCCCTGCTTTAGAGATTAGAAATGAGTACATCAGAGGGACAGCTCAGGTTGAGCAGTTTGGGGACAAAGTTAAAGCAGCAAGGCTGAGATGGTTTGGACATGAGGAGAGGAGGATATTAGACTTTTCAGAAGGAAAAGAGGAAGATCACGAAGAAGGTTAATGGATGTTGAACGGGGACGTTGCTGTGGCAACACCTTTCCTCAATTATTTCTTCTCTATTGACATCAAATAAGAGTCAATAAGCTGTTTGGAATTTGCACGAGAAGATTTGTCAAGTTTTTTATGGGCACAAGCCACATGCTCAACTCTGCTGCTCAACCCACAAATGAATTTTCCTTACAAATGCGGCACCATTTAAAGGTAACTAAACAGGCTTTTCAACAGTATAAGATTTATTACCATGAAACATTGTTACAACAAAGAAATAATCAATCAAACACTAATTTCCTTACTTTTTTGTGGAACGCATAGATGGGCTTTGATGTTAAGGATGCCCAGAAATATTTTTTTTTTGTTTTTGTGACATGGAAATGCTTTTTATATGACTGTATTACAGATTTTTAACTGAAAACATCTCACAAACAAAACACACAGAAAGCAGGTTTTTGCACGTTTGTAAAAGTTAGAAAAAAAACATGAATTTAAAGGAACCTATGTGATTGTTGGTAAAATCCCCCAGCAGTGTCACTCAGTAGATTGTATATTGTATTTGGGAACAGCTGCACTGTAAGTATGCCGGCTCTTGTGCAGCCCGTGTCGTGCTCCAGTGGAGCAGTGGGAGAGACGCCCAAGAGATTCCTCTGCACAGAAACTCCACTGACAAGAACAAACGAACCGTCCACGCGTTAGTGGCTGTGTAATGTAACCATATGCTTTCGGTTACTCGTAGTTTTTTTACACCAGAATTCTCAGTGCAAAGAACTCCGTGTGCTGCGGTGGAAGATAATAGATCAGGAAATATAGCAGAGGGCAAAAGGTGGGGTCAGACTTTTCACACAACACCTTTTACATCATTCTTCCAAAGCTCTCCGAGCATCATTAAACCCGCGAGTGCCGCTATCACAGTTCTGCACCATGCCTCCCTTCACACACAGCGAGCCGAGAGGGGAAACCGGGTTTGCTGATGTAGATCCCAGGGTGCCTTGATGAAAAACCATTTAACCCGCGTGTCTCGGTAAATAGCCACTCGAAGAAAAAGCAGCCACGGAGAATGCAAGAGCAGCAGGAAGGCGATGCAGGAGAAGGTCATTTTTCTTTCATGTTGTTTGTTTCACATTTCTGCCGCTGTTTGAGTTGTCACGCTTAAAGAGGCGCGCTTGCTTTTCTATTTAAAAAAAAAAAAGTAGAATAAGTAAAGAGTTGAAAGCCAATTTAGCCAAATTATACATGAAAGAATATGTTTGAGCATTTACAAACTTACTCTTTCATATCTCAAAGGCGTGACTATAATTGGACTTAATGTGATGGTGTTTTTAATATTTCTTGTTTGATTTTCACAGCAGTGGTTTAAAAAAAGGAAACAACAAAACAAGGAGTCATCTGGCAGCTGAAGAATCACTATTCTTCTTGGCTCACGGACCTTGGAACAAACCCACCTCCCTCTCTCTTTGCTCACTCTCTGCCTTTTCTTCTCTTTTCCTGGTTCAGCCCACTCACACCGCTGAAGTAAATCCTTTTTCCCTGCCGTTGTTGGAAGACGTTGGGGATGTAATAGTAGAC
Source organism: Aulonocara stuartgranti (assembly GCF_965226115.1). Taxonomy (NCBI): domain Eukaryota; kingdom Metazoa; phylum Chordata; class Actinopteri; order Cichliformes; family Cichlidae; genus Aulonocara; species Aulonocara stuartgranti. The sequence continues at coordinate 4,716,985 of NC_138951.1, read as the reverse complement.
AGCACAGAAACTTGGCCACACACAAAGATGCAAACGCACACACACACACACGCACGCTTCCTTTCTCTCTGCCGCCGTCTCTCTCTCTCTCTTCCTCACTGTTTTGTAGCGAGTGTGAGCTCAGTGCCGCAGCTCTCAGTGACAAATTGATGTTGCGGCACTTTCCCTTTCTGCAGCCTTAGCATAAAACTGGCCGAACGATGTTCCACCGCGGAATTCAATTTCACAGTTGAGTTAGGTTGTTGATTACCCTGCCAAACTCAGATTAATGCGCGTTTAACCAACATGGATCAGGAGACCCCTGGCTGACAGCCAGCGAGCGCTTGCTGGCCAACGATAGAGGGGCACGAGACGGGGGCCTCCCAGCAGCCACCCCCGCACCTGCCTCAGAGTGATTGATTAAAAGAGTTCACACCATGTAATTATACACCATCCCAACACATCAGGGCTCCTCCTCCTACCCTGTCTGTGCTTGTGGGTTTCAGTCTGTGTACGTGTGTGTGTGTCTCTTTGTGAAAGAAAGAGAAATAGCGATTAGGCGCAGAGAGAGTGACAAATAAAAGAAAGGAGGAAAGAGAGTTTTATTTATTATAGTCGGAGTCTCTTGAGGGGGAAAATCAGGCTGGCTGGAGATCATTTTAGAGAGGTGTGGCAAAGGTGATTTAGTTTAGTCTCTGCAGGGTGAAAGCAGATTCATCTTCTAAGTTAATTTTTGTTTTTTCTTTGCTGTAATCCACTTTAGATCACTCTGGGTAGTGTTGATGTTTGCTGTAGCACTTTAATCCCTCTCCTGGGGTTTAAATGACAGACTTTTGTCACGTAGATATGCCACTGACAGCTGTACAGTATCAGCCTGTCTCTACTTACGTCCTATTGTTAATGACCTGTGGCCAGTTTTCCTTAAAATGACAGGATCCATGTGACATAATATGATGACGAAGCTATTAGGTTATGAAACCATTCCAAGTGTGCGTATTTGTAGCCAATTGTGAGTCATGTAATGAAAGCTGAGTCATGTAAGCACTACTGCATTCTCACTAATACCCATGTGTACGCTGCAATACTACTTTGAAGGACAATCTTAAGGAAGAGCTGTGTCCCAGATCTGAGTCCACTGCAGGCTCTTGGTTGATGAATGGAGTAGCTGTGAAGCATTTTAGAGGGGGGTGGGGTGGTAAGGATAAGGTATGGTCCCTGTCCTGTGCACTAAATGTTCTCCGTTAGGTCTGTCCGGGAGTAATGTGCCTGCAGGTGTAGTGTATGACCGTGGATGTACAGGCTGACGTTTAACAGTAAAATTCTTCAGTATTCACTGCAGTAAAATGCTGACATCTGCGTGACACTAGACTTATATGTAATTTTCCTCGCTTTTCCAGGGCGACTATGAGCGTCCATCACGCGATGACAGTCCCCAGGTCGCAGGTGGTGACACGTACCCCCGAGGGCCTCTTAAGCTACCTCAGAGCCACACGAAGCCGCCTGGCTACCCCTCGGTGCACCTGCCGTACCCCCCGATCTTTCACCATTACAAACCCTCTCCTTACCATCATCCTCCCTCCCAGCCCAGTCCACCATATACCCCGCAGGTACAGTATGTTCGCTAACTTCACATATAAAAACTGCATCATAGTGATGATTCAGTTTGCTACAGATTGCAGATTATACTCTGTGACTTTGGTAAGTTAGCTGAGATCAACACTTCCTCCAGGTTTTTAACTGTAACCATCTTAAATCTCTAACTAAAGTAGCTCTTTCCCAAATTGATTCTTTAGAAAATAAAATCATTAGGTATATAAGCCATGTTATTTCTGTCTTTTTTTTATAACTTTTTCATCCAGGGGGCCTACTCACAGCCTTCATCACCTTACGTCCCCCCAGGGGCTTATCCGCCTCCTTCCTGGGGGTCAAGCTCTGACACGCAGCCCTCCAGAGTTTCCCATGAGCAGTTCAGAGCAGCACTTCAGCTGGTGGTCAACCCTGGTAACTTGAAATTAAAGGAACATTGAAATGACACACAAGCATGTGACAACTTGATAAATGGACGGAATGGACACTTTACCCAAATACACATACATTCATGCAACTTGTTGTTTTTCTACATCCAAGTGTTTCCTGTCTAACATTCAGAGTTTCATATAGCAGTATTTAGAGTCTGTAATGGCGTGAATAAACTGCAGCTTGAGTATCTAGCAGAGGCATGCAACTGCAACTTCTAGATGTTTTTTTTTTTTACATTTATATCTTTCTTTGTGTCTGATGTTGCATTAAAATGAGGCACGATGTTTGTGTTCTCCTCCAGGCGACCCTCGGGAATACCTGGACAGCTTTATTAAGATTGGCGAGGGATCCACAGGTATTGTTTGCATCGCCACCGAGAAGCACAGCGGAAAGCAGGTGGCAGTGAAGAAGATGGACCTCAGAAAACAGCAGAGAAGAGAGCTGCTTTTTAACGAGGTATCAAACAACGATTACCTGAGAAACTGTCCTTAGCTCATACTATAATCCAAATAGTTCTGATGTCGTATGTTTGAGTGAATTAATCAGGTGGATTTAGATTGGGGCCATAATGACCACAGAACTAACATTTGTCACAGATTGTTGATAGCCTAAGCAAGCGACAGTCGTGAAACTGTTTTAATTAGCATAATAAAAATGCCACTTTATGCTAATTAATGAAACAAACAGCAAGAGTTCAGTTTGCCCTTATTTCCCTAACATCCATCCACAGCAATTAAACCACTAACACATTTTTTTTTGCATCTGTAATGACATTTATTGACTAAACTGAAGACGTGTTTACGCCGAAAACCTTAAGCAAGAAATGTATTCGTGACTGCTCACATTCATGATGTCCTGACAAGCTAAAAAATGAGCTGCATTTCATTTGCCCAGGAAAAAAAAAAGTCTAATGTATTTAAATGTGAACTGAGCGACGCTCGGATTGCATTTCTGCCCTGATTCTTTTGTATTTTGGTCTCTGTTTAGTGTGCATGAGTGGGAGAGAGAATGCATGTATGTAAGCATGAGTGCGAGTTGTGGAGCAGCGGGTGTTCAGCGGGAAAGTAATTTGTTTCGTGTAATCCTATTAATTTGAATGTAATCCTTTTATGATTAAGCCTCCAGAACATGTTCATATTAGACAAAGGGGAAGTTGAATTAATATTGAAAAAATGAAATTACATGAATAGATTCAATAAACCACTGGAATTGTAGATAATTTTTTGTAGCATATTTTAGCATACATTCTTAAATATGGTATTGAATTGAGGAATTTCAGAGAGAAACCTTTTTGAGGCTCAAAGCATGATTTTTATTTCATATTAACAGTGTAGTAACAAAGTATAGCAGCATAATAACAGTGACAGAGCCAGTGTACTACAGTGTCATTAGTAACGATACATACATATATATTTCTCTGTCTGTGTTTTAGGTGGTGATCATGAGGGACTACCATCATGAAAATGTTGTGGACATGTACAACAGTTACCTGGTGGGAGACGAGCTTTGGGTCGTCATGGAGTTCCTGGAGGGAGGGGCACTCACTGACATTGTGACTCACACCAGGTAACTGCTCAATGCACAAATGCTGAGGTAAACCATCAAGCTGTGTGATGCGGAGCTTGGAGGATGTAAGCTGTTGTTAGGGTTATAAAATTATAAAATATAAATTATAAAAGGACATTTTGAAAAACAGGATAATTATTTTGCTCAAGTAGTTAATAGACGTCAAACTCAACAACCAGGTGAGCAGCATGTAAAGGTCCTGAGGCACGTTTTAACTTTTAAGTGATTAGTAAGATATTCCCTAAAAATGAATCACGGATTCAGCATTGCAAGAACCAGGTAAAAATTAACGTGTTACATCTCGTTTAAAGTTATTGTCCAGTCGAACACAGGCTTTTTAAACCTTTATTTTACCATGAAGGCTCATTGACACCATACTCTACTTAGGAAGAGAGACCTTGGCATTGAAGCAGGAATACAAGCTGCTAATACAGAGTCTATCAAAAGGAATCATCTGATTTCACAGCATCGTTCACTGGTAAAGATCAGAACACGTATTATAAGAAAGAACGGATTCACGAGTTTCACATGGCTGCTGGCGGCTGCAGTGACTCCAGACATGCTCACAATAATGTGTGAGATGAGTTTGACTATCATATGGAGATGCGACCAGAGAAGGACACATTTAACTTTTGAACATTGTGAGTTGTATATGTAAAAGTTTATCTTCAGCCATGTATTTTAAAATGTCCCGTAAGTTTTTATGTCTATTACTTTAAAAAATCTAGCTTTTTGAAATTGGATGATTCGTTTTGATACACCCTGCATACTAAATGAAACATAAAGTGCAGCATATTTATTTACACATTGTTCAGCTGGTCATTAATGCAAATATCTAATCAGCAACTCGATGCATTTAGGCATGTACACGTGGTTTCGCACAGTTGTTGTCAGATGGGCTGACAACAACAACCAGAAACTTGTGATTTACTGGTTCACACACAAACATCTCTACATTTTACAGAAATTGGTTGAAAAAAAAATCTATTGAGTCCTACTTCAAGCAAGCGCCTTGTCAAACAGAGCACCTCTGGGATGTGGTGGAACCATATAATTGCTTAGTAAGAAAATGCATGTTCTGCAGATGTGTAAAATAAATAAAAACACTGCAGAGACAATCAGCTTCCTTCTCTATTGTTACCTAAGTTTCAAAGGACCTTATAGACAGACTTTGCTCCCTTCTAACAGAGCCAAGTTTACCTGTTTTTTATATGATGTCCATCCTCTCATCCAAGAAAACTAGCGTCATTCAAAAATGTGAAATCATCTTTATTTTTAATTATTTTATTTTTCAGTTCAATGGCTGTTTTCAGACTGTCTGAAAGAGTTAAAGTATCAGATTTTGAAGCATTATGTAATACTTTTATATAAAAGAAGAAATCAGGCCACAGCTTTGTGTGTGTCATTTGTGTTCGTTTTGACTGGTGAGATTGACGGAGAGAGAATCCACATGGGAGGGAAAAAGGTTTATGTCACCTTTTAAAGGGCGTGTTGTTCAGATGATGTTGCTGACATCAAATGGATTTTAATATAACTTAGCAAGCACTGGTGCGCAGTCGAAATTCAATTTTTTTTATTTTATTTGTTGCAGCTGACACGAACAGGTGAATAATTTTGCAAGGCGCAGAGGAAGGACCGGCTGAGACGATACGATGCTCCGATAGTTTCAGGATTATCGTTCTCCAACTTTTCCAAATGGTTTCTGTGTTACTGAGTTGCGTTTCTAAGCTGCTGCCTCATTGTTTTAAGCTTACTTTGTGCTTGGTGTTTAATTACAGTCATTTGCGCGGAGTGTCAGCATTAGCGCTGCGCGGTGTCGGATGCTAATAACACGCTTTGGCGAGGCTGAGCACCGCTGCTGCTGTGAAGTATTTTGAACAGTCTCCCACACAGATGTTTGCTCGTTTGTGTGCTCGGTGCATGCATGAGAGAAAGTTTCACCACGAGTGCTTTTAAAGGTACTCACGGAAAGCTCATAAAAGTGGATTTTAAACAGAATTTCTCTTTTTGATAAAGACTCACATACATTCACCCTGTAGGGTCAGTTGCTTTTTTTTTTTTTTTTACCTTTTATTAATATTATCAGAAAAAGTTTGGAATAAAACTTAATAGATGTCCTTATAAAATGTAGATTGATTAGTATGCAGGCATAAAATAAAATCAGTGAGAAAATACCGCAGAAGGGCTTGAGCGGTGTATTTTCTTCATCAGTAATTTCTGCCATATTTGTCCAGGTGAAAGCCTGCTGCTATTTCTGTTAGGCTTTTTGTTGTGGAAATAACTGCTGCCTGCCTCGCGTTGTGCAAGCCTCATCAGCTTGCTGGCAGCAAACACACAAACGCACACACGCTCTGAGATTTATGGACACATGCGCGCTCAATTCTAACTCACACAGGCAAGTCTGCAGCGGGAGGAGAATGGGGGGTCTGCAGAACTATTTCAGTCACGTTCAGATTTCAATTATACTTTTAAAGTTGGGTAATGATCTGCACTTCGAGGGGATTTTTATCTAGTGTAAATGCAAAAGCATATGGGTTTGTGTGTGCAGCTGTGTGTGTGTGAGTATGAATGCCTTAGTGTTTGTGTGTGCACCTTTTGTCTGTGTGTAGGTGCATGTGTAATTCTCCTCCCTTTGACAACCTTTACAGGCTCATTAAAGTTGTTTTTCACTTTGTGAAACAATTTTCTATTTCACTGATCCTGCCTCCATGAGTGTGTGTGTGTGTGTGTGTGTGTGTGTGTGTGTGTGTGTGTGTGTGTGTGTGTGTGAGAGAGAGCTCATTTGTTTGTGTGTGTATGGGAGCGTAAGAGGTGATTCATTTTCACGTACGCGTCTCCATCCCATTCACTCCGAGTTAGCCGGTTGTTTTTCCATTAGCAGAAAGCTCATTTATCTCTTGTGATTGTAAAAGCATACATGTGTAACAATAAAATATGCTGCAATCTGTAGAGTGTGATTATATATGTTTAATATTATGAGCGTATGTGTAGCCCAAAGGGTTGTTTCTCATAATGTAAGTTTGCAAGTAAGTGCCCCAATAGCGGGAACGTTACACTGTATGATAAAGAGAAGTGTGCAGAAGGGTTGCAAGCATGTAACATCATACTGCAATGCATATACAGTATATGTGCATCTGCATCCATCTGTATCCTTAGTTTGGGGTTTAAAACAAGCGCGCTTCTTTGTGCACATGTATTGTATGATTGCAGATTAGAGCGCACACAAATAAGCACACAGCACAGCCCGGCCAGCTGGGTCTAGAGACGTTAATGTTCAGTGGAGCTGTGAGTTTCTACATGAACTCAGTGAGACGCGCAGCATCGCCCCCTCTCTCCATATGGGACCCTCCTGCCTGCTCGTAGCTAGAAACGCTGCAGGCCACAGTGGGATATTTTCAAACTGGATTTCTACTCCATATCCTCTATAGGATGACTCTCAAGTCTTAAAGCCAGTCATTTTTGTAGCTCAAAGAATAAAAGTCAGTTTTATTTATGAATAAATGTTTTCTCGCAATGCACAGCACATGGAGAAAGCACAGGCGACAAAAATGAGCTTACTGGATAAAAACAGATAGCACATTTATTTAAAAGATAAACTACAAATTGTGGAAATAAACAGTTAGCTATGAAAATAAATCTAATCTGATTAAATAAAATATTTCTGACAGGCCGTGTGTGTGTGTGTCTCCTTACAGGATGAACGAGGAGCAGATTGCTACGGTGTGTCTGTCGGTGTTGAAGGCTCTGTCCTACCTGCACACACAGGGCGTCATCCACCGTGACATTAAGAGCGACTCCATTCTCCTGACTAGCGATGGCAGAGTAAGTGCACGTGCATATTTCTATTCATCCATGCTCCTCTTGGGATGCTATCAAATTAGTCACTGCTTAAACAGTAATCCACTAAACCCCAGGTAATAATAACCTAAGCTGCTATTCTTTTTCACTGGTCTCACACACACACACACACACACACACACACACAGTCATTCAACACTCACTGACCTCCATGGGTGCCTGTCCTGCCGCTTGTCAACAGCCAATGCCAGAAACTCATCATCATCCATTACCGCCGTGCCCTAGTAATTAAATCCTGCTTAATGCCTCCTAACGAGTTGATAAGACATGATTAACTGAAGCTTAATTAAGTGCTAATATATGGGATTAGTGTCTTCTGACAAAGCTCTTGATCACAAGAGGTCAGTGCACTTCTGAACTAATATATTCTATTCTGTATGCCCACCAACCTGCTTAGTAGAGACTGGAACCATGTACTGTATATGTGTGTGTTTACAGATCAAGCTATCAGATTTTGGCTTTTGTGCCCAAGTTTCCAAAGAGGTACCCAAGAGGAAGTCCCTCGTGGGCACACCCTACTGGATGGCACCAGAGGTTATCTCAAGATTACCTTACGGGACTGAGGTGAGGACACATGCACAGAAATAACATTATTCTACTGAGGAGTTCAGGAGCATTTCCCTGTATATGTTATGCATGTATGTTTACTGTCCTGGCTGAATAGACTGAATGTTTTTGCGTGTTCAGGTGGACATCTGGTCTTTAGGCATTATGGTGATTGAGATGGTGGATGGAGAGCCCCCTTACTTCAATGAGCCCCCTCTGCAGGCCATGAGAAGGATACGAGACAACCTGCCCCCACGGCTAAAGGAGTCCCATAAGGTAAGAAAAGTCGAAGGCGAGTTCTCAATAAGTAAACGGATCAGACTTTTGCCAACAGCAGAAGAAAATGTTCTTAGAGCTGTCAACTGTTTAGCTGTAAAAACGCATCTCTGTGTGACAGCTCACCAGTCACACCTCAGGTGCAGAGAAGTGCAAGGTAACATTTATGAACTTATATTACAAAAGTACTACAACTCTTTTATTTTTGAGACACATGGATCCTGTAAATATTCATATGAAGCTACGGGTATTTAATTAAATTAATAGGAAAGACTTCTACAAACAGCTGTAAGCAACAGACCAAAATTTCAGTTCATGTTAATGTGTTTTTTCTAACTCAGATTGCATTTATTGTGAGTATCATTACTCATTACATAACCTAAGACTGGTCTGTGTCTATGTATGAGTATGTAATAATGGATACACCAGAAATATGGCAGTTGTCATATCTGAACAAAATGGGAATTTCAGTAGTTTTAATCATAAACCAAAGTACTGAACTGTTAAGATTTTGGGTAGATCGTAGTGCTAATTCAAAGTAAAGTGAACACCAAAGCCATTACAATTCATTCTAATGGGGACAGAATTTGGTGAGCGGTTGCTGGAAATTGTTGGCAATTGCTAGTGTGAAATTAGCCACAAAGATGTAGTGCACCAAAAACCTCCTTGGCATTGCTTTGGTTTCTAGCAGATTGCTGTGGTTGCTTGTGCTTTGCATGGCAAGCGCTCCTCACCAAGTGGTGACGAAACTTTGAGAAGTGCAGTCGAAACTGGAAATGCGTTCGCCTTAAAATAAAAGTTTCCCTTTTTGAAAGGTGTTGATTGCAGTGGTACAACCTGTTCTCATGACAGTGCGTTGCAGGCTTTAATCTAATGACTCGTGTTGCTGTTTGTCCCTCGAAATGTCCTTAAAGACGGTTTTATATCAGTCGACACTCACGTGTACCAATTAAAAAACTCAATAATCTGCATTTGGAAGGTCGTGAACAAGTAAGTTGTGTTGCCTTTCAGGCGAGAGACCCAAGTTTGAGTCATACATGTCAATTCTTTTTACGCTTCATTTGTATAATATTCATGCATGTAATTCATCTAGCAGCTTTTAAAAACAAAAAGAAGCTCAGGAAGCTACCAAAATATCTTGGTTTCCATGGTGATGCCTCGCTGTTTTCTACAAAACGTACATGCTTCTGACACTATGTTTCCTATTGAAGTACATTACTAAAATGTTCATGTTCCCATGAACACAAAAAAAACAGGAGACCACAGGAATACCAACAAATACAAGGTTGTTTTTTTTGTGTCACAGCCTCTTTGTGATGACAGCAACGTCTGGCAAAAACACGACAACCAATCAGGGAAGACACATTTCCCACTAGCAATTGGAGGTTGCCGGTGGTTGCTGACTGGTCTAAAGTCATGTGTGACTGACCTAAATGTTCCCAAAGTTGATGAAGAGATCGACATCTGTGTTGTCACTAAAAGTGTGTGTGTGTGTGTTAATTTTACTGCTGTTTTTTTGGCTATGTTATACTCAAACCTAGCTAAGCAGATGAATTCAAACATTTGCTCACATCTCCAGGTGTCAACCGTGTTACGCTCCTTCCTGGACCTGATGCTGGTGAGGGAACCGTCCCAGAGAGCCACAGCGCAGGAGCTCCTCCAGCACCCCTTCCTAAAGCTCTCGGGACCCCCTTCCTGTATCGTTCCCCTCATGAGACACTACCGCCATCGCTGACCTGCTGACTCAAACCCCAGCCCTCTCCTCCACTAAAAACATTCACATAAACACACTACCAGGGTGGCACTGCCCTCACCCAGCCAAAACACCCCACTGCTTGGTGGTGTGCCACCAACTTTCACACCTGTAACCGTGAAGTAGATTAGCTAGAGGAATATCTAAGACATACATTAATAAAAAAAATTAAAAAACACAAGACAAAGCAAAGAAGAAAAAAACTATTGAAACCATGAACTGGAGTAGAAGAGCGTAATGTGCCAGAGGAAACTCTAGACATCCAGTAAACTAAGCAGACTGCCTCGCCCTGCTGCAGTCTTCTTTCTTCCCAGACTGTAAGTCTTCAGCGCCATGTAGACTTGTTGTAGCCATCCAGAGCTTCTCAGAGGGGGTGTGACAACATGGAAGGACCCAAAGCGACCAGCGTGCTGCTCCAGACCCGAGCAGCAGAGGGCAGAACAATCAGTGTGAAGAGAGAGCGGGTTTTTGACTGGTCACGACTGTTTACCGCGTCGTCGGTTCATCATAAGGAGCGCAGGCTGCTGCTCAGAGACGAGCTCTCTCGCATCTCTTGTCACACACTAACAGTGAAAATGTATTTTAGAGAAACCTGTAAGTTTTTCTGTACAGTTTTGATAACTTGCAGTATTTTATCGTGTCGTAACCATTGTGATATGAGCGGTATTAAATAGAGTTTCTGCAGAGATCTTTCCTACTGTTTATAATCCAATTTTTGCTTAAAGATATAAGAGATATCCCAAATAAACCCACCTAAAACCTGTTACTAAAAAAAATACTAAATATATTTATTATCTTACATTTGTAGACAGAACTTCCATTAAATGTTGGGAAAAAAGGGTAATGTCAGAATTTTGTATGACATTTTCAAATATTTATTTATTTATTGGAACTGAAGGTATATTTTTTTGGTAGTGTGGCCTTCTTTTGTTTGGTTTTTCTTTTTGGGGTTTTTTTGTTAGGTTTTGACTTCAATTTCTAAGAGCGCATTTGGCAGACAGTCGGTTTATCATCCAAGCAATACCCCAGACCTGCTGTATTTATGAATCCATGACGCCCTGTATTTATGATACTGTAACAACATCATGCATTTAAATGTAGCACAGACTGAGTGGATTTGAGAAAGGAAAGAAAAAAAACTAGCTTCACGCAGACTTGTTTTTTTTTTTTATATTAGCAGTCTCACTGTGTTTCTTTCTTAATGCCAAAGAGGCGCCTGTCCAAGACGCCTCCCTACCGCACAGAGTTTAGGATGCTGATAAAAGGTTTTCTGCTCACATCCTCGCTGTCATCATCTCACTCCTTATCCCACCTCAGTCAGTCAGACACACACACTCGCTATCACCGGAGCTTTGCTGCCATTCTCATCTCTAGTTTGGACCAGGAGAACAGTGTTATCCCCTTCCCTGTTTTTACCCATCATTCACTGTGATATGTAAATATGACTGTGTGTACGTGAGCCTGTGCGTCTGCGTATGTCAAAGAGCAAAAGAGGTGGAGAGGTGTTTATCTCTACAGCATCTGAAAGTGTGTGTGTGCGTGTGTGTGTTTGTGCGTGCGCTGCTGGCTAAGCCTTGACAGTGAGTCAAGATTTGAATGAGTAAACACTTATCTGTGGTGTTGGCTTGTATAGTGATATTGCATGTTTGTTATCAGTGAAGCTGGTTTCAATTAAAAAAAAAAAAAAAACACCCATAAAAACATCAAGATGTGTTGCATGGATTTTTCCTTCATCACCTTATTATGCAGTCGTCTCTTCTTCTTTTGTTTTTTTAACAGCACACTGTCAGAATATCCTAAAGAGGTCTTTTCAATCATCAACAGTTTATTTTCTCTTTGTTGTTTTTGGGTTCTCATTTCCAACAATTTCACCTGTATTTCACCTCCGAACACAGAAGCAAAAAAAGACACATTCATGGATCAGTGTTGCCATAATATATTAGGTTATTTCTCTCTCTTCCCTCTAAGCCATTTCCCTCTGAAACACCATAATGGGATATTGATTTAGCTCGGACAGAGAATGGAGCTTCTTTCTCACAGGAAGATCGACAGTGGTCTAGTAAATAAAAACACAGCTACTGGGGCCACTGAGAGTATCAGTGAGGATGACACCAGCTTGTAGAGTCAATGTTTGAGTTAGTGGAAAACACTCATCTGTTCCAAACACAACTTTTGTGTGTGAGTGTGTGTTTGTTTGTTAGTTTTCTAAACAACCTTTGGGAGGTATTTGAAATAGTTTGTGTCTTTAAATGGAATGATTTGTAATGAAGCAATAAAAAACAGATTATCTAAATGTGTTTATATACCATAACAGGCCTGCCAAAGTTGTTAGACCACCTTTGGGCTAGTTCCTGCTGCTGTAGGGTCTCAAGGATTGACACACACACATGCAGCTCTTATTGGGATATTTTTGTTTTATGTTATGTTTTTTTTTAATATTATTAGAAGATTTAAAATCTTTTGATTCATTACTTAGAATTTTTTTAATAATATACTGAAAACAATAATGTACATGTATCTATCTTTGCAGCTCATAAAGGAGAGGCAGAGATTTGCACTGGTTTCTGTAATGTACTGTCCTCCCTGCATTCAGTGTTGTTGTAGGCTAATAAGGTCACGGCCTCGGGTGTAGTGCATGCAGGTTACCTGGTGTTGCTCACTGGACTGGATATGAACTAAACCCTTTTTAACAGCTATGATGCCATCTCCTTATGACGCCCGAACAAGTAAAACTAAAGGGATATGCCCAAATCAAGGAATTTTTTAGGCCTTTTTCACGCGTGAGACTTGTCTGTAGCTAATAAAAGCTGAAGAAAATCGCAGCTTGCCGACCTTCGACAGTAAAAGTCCAACTGGAAAACTTGGAATTTCCTCCAGAATAAAAGAAGACAGGCGGAAGATCGTGGCTGCAGTTTTTGAGAGTTTGTGAAGCTCAGCAACAGGTGAGTTTTCCTCAGTTGTTGTTAGCATGTAGCTTTGTAGCAGAATGAAGGCTGGATGCTAACTTTTTAGAAGCGTCAACAGCTAATTGAAAATATGTATGTCAAAGTAAAGCATTCCTATCTGTGTTAACAAGCACAGATATCCTGCTTTGTGTTACCCGTCATGTAGTGGTTGAATTTAAAAAGCTTATTCGAGGTTAAACAGGGTAAATTCTCTGTCTATGTGATGCTCTTTTGTACAGTATGTTAAGCTCAGGTTGCTAATGCTAACACTTAACGTAGCCGCACAATCATGGTACCTCTTTGTAGGCCTACGGGGGATTTAAGGTTAATGTTTTAATAAATGCATAAATAAATACATCCAAAAATCTATGATTTTTTTAAAAATTAAAAGTATATGCTTCGATTGCTATTTGTTACAATATGTGTCAACTTACTTTTTTCTAATGAGTAAGTTATTCTAACATGAAGATAAGTAAAACAATGTAATATAAAACAATGTAACAGATGTCTTGAGCTATACCTGGCTTCTTTATATTTTCCTTGAAAAATTAGAAATATTGAAATGAAAACATAAATGAACGTTCTTAGGTAGCTTTCTTTTGCTGTCCTTCAGCAGTCTTTAACAATAGTTCTCCAGGTTTCTTTTGTTCTGTTCTGTCAGGATGACCCCACACTGCTTCAGTAATGTCAGGGTGCAGTTCTCTAGAGAGGCCAGTCCATGACTGATATTGTTCCACTGTGTGTGTTTTTTATTCAGGTATGCTTTTACTGCACTGAATGAAAATGAAGCTATTGCCAGTAGCAGTCAGGTACAAAGACTGGACTGAATGGGATTAAAAAAGCAGCAAAAGCCCAAAGAAAACCTTTGAAAGATCTTCCTGCTATTGCTCAAGATCACTTTGATTATCAATTAAATCTACAGTGCTTAACAAAATTATTTGACAACCTATCATTAAAAAAACAACAACATTTTCCAAATCTAATCAGAAACTTTTCATATTATTTATTAGGCAAATAACAAACAAAATTCATATTTATACCCAAATTTGAGCTGGCACACTGAACTCCAGTATACCATTCAACCAATGGCATCTCCATCAAAAATGTTAATATACTTCACTATTTTTTTTCTTCATTTTTGTAAACCAACAATTTATAAATTCACAGATAACAACAATAATTGTATTTTGGCATATATATATATATATATATATATATATATATATATACACACACACACACACACATACACACACACGTGTATGTGGTGTGAAAATTGACTTTGAAAGTTCAGTAAGTTAAAACAATACATTTCAAATGTCAAAGGAGCTCACAAATTTTTAAGTTAATAACATTTTTGAGTGAAATTAAGCTGACACACAGCTTTATACTTTTAATAAATTTGAGGATTTAAGTTTCCAGTAGTTAGTCTGATTGAGAGGACATCTACTTTGATGAGTTACAACCGAGGATGATGTATAACATCCATGCCGCTGAAACAAATCGGTGTAGAAGACACAAATGTCCTATTTATTTTCAATTAAACAAAACCCAGTGTCAAAATCAATACCTCATCCCAGCAGCGTCTCCTCAGACGGGTGCATCAGTCAATTTTTCTCAGTCACCTTATTTCATTCATCCTTTTTTTGTCTTATTCACCAAAAGATAGGAAATAAAATAGTGATTTATTTTTTCATTAGAGCTGAAAGAATGAGACTTTGTGCTTTTAACACTGTAGTAGATAATAGTGGAAGTAGTTTGACAAAGGAGTAGACGTGAGTCCAGCAATTTATTTAGAACGAAACAGAAGAGTACGGCACAGGATTGCATCAGCAGAAGTTTATGCATAGAATTTGATTCTGAAAATAATTTACATATATTTATAGTTTTTTTTTTTCCCTTTAGTAACCTCATTTTCATAAACACACATCTCATCATTCAGTGAAATTCCTCGCTGTTTAGTACATAGTTTGTGTCAGATGGATGCATTTCTTTCTGCCTCTTGATATGTTCTGTACGTCGGTGCGGACATCAGATTTGCTGAAGTCAAAGCAAAAACTTTGAATGCCACTGTACTGCACACTACAAGACTGTCAACACTATGGTTGCATTCAAAATGTAATAATAAGAGGATTGGCTAAAAAAAAATATATGAAGGTAAGCTTATACAGAACCAACAGGAGAGAACTGAAATAATTTATCAGCCATTCCGGGAAGAGAAAGAGAGAAGAAGGTGGAAAGACAGCAGAAGCAGAAATTTCAGACATTTCTTTCAAAGACAAGTTGAATAAGATTAGGCAGAAGTGACCAACTATGATCCAGTGACGCGATGACTTTAAAAAAACAAACATACTATAACTTAGAGAGGTCTGAATAAAATTAGTTATTTTCATAAAAGCTTTACTTTTTTTTCTTATTTTAATTAAAACTCTAAGCAGATTCTAGACCAAGATTTAATTCAGTAGCCGGTGAAATTATTGTTTTTTTTGGTGGGTTTACACTCCCAGCTAAATCCATGACAGCTCTCCCCTCCCCAAACTGTCCCATTAATTTATGTTTCAGCTTTTCAAAAGTTCTTGTGGGCAGTACATGCTACACATTTATCAATCGAGGATTCAGCCCAGTGCGGGGGTCACGATTCTCTGTGGTATTAGAGGCCTGGAACAACAAGGAGACAAAGTCTGTCATCAGGTTAGCTTCGGAGAGAGCCGAGGGGAGCCGCTGCTGTGCCGGTTCACTACATGTTCTTGTACATGGAGCGATCTCTGGGGAGCTGGGGCTGAGCCGCTGTCAGCTTGAGGTGAAAGTGGTAGATTGTGAGGATGATGACGATTATTAGGCCCAGAATGAGGCCCAAGATAAGGGGGAGGGTCTCCTCCAGGCGCTCCCGCTGGTCTGTGATGCATTTGTAGGCTGCAGAAAGTAGAATGATACACAGTCTGTATGAGAAGGTGATCGAACGTGACTTACAAAGGGCAAAGATGGTGTGTAGATTATTTCAGAACTTATTTGTATTGCATGCTGGATGATATTTTTTTATACCTGAACTATATTGTTATACATAATATCAGGGTATTCTTTTATTCTATTCAGATTTAAGGCTGAACTTCATTTAGTTGTGTGAGTTATATACTTTTCAATGACAATAAATTGAATGCAGTCTAATCAGATGATTGTTTTCTTGATGAACTGAGTTTGTCTGGAAAGATTAAATTACCAGAAAAGACTGAGACTTGAACCAGTCAACATATTAGCATTTTTGCTTAGAGGTGACTCAGAGCTGTTTGATTTTCTGTCGTCACTTAGATAACTTTGGATGTTCTTGAAATGCATTAATGTCCTTCAACCTTTCTGCTTGTAGTTGTTGACATGAAGGAGACACACACGTGGCATCTCACAAGTTTAGTCAAGCATCTCTGTTCTCTGGACTTTTTCTCAGGGTGGCTGTAGCTCAGAAGGTAGAGCAGGCCATCTATTTATTGGAAGGTTGCTGGTTCAATGCCTGGTTGTGTTCATCGGGTTTGTTCTACTTATGTGCAACGCAAGGTAGAATTCTAATATTTCAACAAAATTAACAGTTTTGTTTTTTGTTATTCTTTTTTTGCACAATTGTTGTGATGATCACAATAAGTCATATCTCTTTTGGTTAGACTTTTTTTTTCTCTTTTGTGCATTTTATAGTTTGATACACTGGTGTTTGTGGGAGTGGGATAGGACACCTAAGCCATCATTGGATGTACAGTATGTATATGGGGGTTAAAGTTGAAGGTGCTTCTCCCCGTGGACAGCAGTTATACACACTAGGAGAAAGGCAGTGAAGCATTGCACAGCCTAGTTTACAGCAGCTAAGGGACAAATGATTCTTACAAGGTGATTGG
This sequence comes from Aulonocara stuartgranti, assembly GCF_965226115.1. Lineage (NCBI taxonomy): Eukaryota > Metazoa > Chordata > Actinopteri > Cichliformes > Cichlidae > Aulonocara > Aulonocara stuartgranti. The sequence continues at coordinate 4,700,165 of NC_138951.1, read as the reverse complement.
ACAGAGAGGTGAGTACGTCTATAAAAGCTGCATTCAGGGCAAGGATATGACTGCACTCATAAACTCCTAATGACCCCCCCCCCCCCCCCACCCCCTTTTTTCTCTCTCTCCCCCTCTCTGCATCTCTTGTGTCCCCACCTCCTCTTTTTCCTCTTGTCACCCTGGCGCCTTCTCTGCAGCCCTCATACTGCAGCAATAACACCCCCCAGAGAGCTCTGTTTGCGAGTCAGCAAGAGAGACGTACAGCTGTAGCACTCTGAACCCCCAGGATTTCTCATTATCATCATCATCATCATCTCTGTTGTTCCACGAAATGTGTGACCAGAAAAGCATGATAGTGTGTGTGGCAGCAATCGGGCAGTTTTTCGTCAAAGGGGTTTTCTGTTGTGCTCTTACGTTCACTGAACATGAAGTCAGATGCGATGTCAAAGGGCTGGATCTGGATGTCATACATGGAAACGGTGATGCCCTTCTGGTGGTCACTTGAGATAAGAGTGAGGGTCTGCTGTGCCGTGCACACATAGGAGCGCCCGGCAGGGGTCACCAGGGCTGACAGCCGGTGGGTGCTGGCTGTGTGCTTCCCAGCTGGAGAGAAATGAAAAGGGGGGGGGGGCGTGTTGTGAGTGGAATGTGAAGGAGGACATTATGATGCAACCAACACTAAGGTGCTTGTGTATGTAACTGACCTCTGGTTTAATGTAGAAAGGATATCCAAGTTAATAACTTGAAACATTCAAAGTATAATATAGGTGGCTCCTGTTGAAATTCTCCAAAATAAAATGTATTGAGTAACGAACAAAGTCTATTGGGGAGTAATTGTTTTTTGGAAGAGGTCCGATTTATTCATCCGGTTTTTTTTTCTCTCACTCAGTTGTTTAAAAAAATAAAAATGTGTAATCTCAGCTAAAAGTCACAGGGTGGAAAAATAAAAAATAATTAAAAATCTAAATTAATTTAGCTAAAACTCTTAATTGATGTTGGTGGGCGAAACTCCTACATTCCTACACGAATCAGCCTCTAATTCCAGCTTAATGCTGCTGGGAAATGAATGAGGGGAAGTTGCGCGATGGAAATTGCTGAGTCTGAGACTCACGGTTGTATGCGTTGATGAAATGCGATGTCTCCGAGGTGTCGTAGACGAACTGAACCTTGCTAATCTTCCACACCTCGATGCCCTTGTCACGGAATTCCTGCAACACACGGGGAGACATAAACACTCACGCACACATGCGTCAAACGACGGGAAAGGTGATTTGGCCTGCGCTCGCGAAAAACTGAGTTACTCGATTTTTTTAAAAGACTTTTGTGTTGAAATCTTTGGGAAATTACCAAATTCTGATACATTTGTTAAATTTACTGGGAACGTTTCTTTTAAACCAGAACCAGTAGATTTAATTATATTTAAATCACGGGATTTGCACTAATTTTACACAGGCTACGCGCTGTTTCTGCGTGTCAAAATAATGTAATTGGCAGCCAATTTGTGAATGCACGCATTTTCTTAAGACTTATGGGGATATTTTGGTTACATTTCATGTAGTGTAGATACATTATTTTCGTTTACTCGCCTTGGAAAAGTAGATGCGGAGGATGTAGGCGTTGTTCTTCCAGGTTATGTGGATCTCTGACTCGGTGCTCTCACATTTCCCCTCGATTTCTGCGCCACGGGGGAGAGTGAACGACGCCTGCTCGGTGATCAGCTGCAAAAACATTCAGCAAGCGTCAAGGTGGCAAATAGCGGACTGAGTTTCCAATGAAAGAAAGCATTATCTGTGCGCCAGATTGCACTGTAGTGGTATATAATACAACTGCATGATTCTGAATTTTTTTTTAAAATTAATTTTAATCTCTTTTAAATGTTTCGAAAAGTTTGCTGTTATCCGTTCTTTATAACTGGACTCATAAGAGAGAGGTCAGCATTTTGCGCACAGCCGTGGGTCACAAACGCATATTTTAAATTTATCGTAGGCCTAAATTTATTTAAAGTAACTCTTTCTTCTTAACAGGAGTTTAAAGAAATCACATTGAATACAATGTAAATATTTTACATCTTAAAAATCCCGTTTCCGATGTTTCGATCCGTTTTACGCACAAACCAAAACGTTTAATTTTAAGCGGGTTTCTCTCATTCCTGAAGCATGCGTTGTATTAAAATTCAGTGGGGATTCCTTACGTCTATCCCGTTGAGTGCAAGCACGTCATATGGCACGAGGAATTTTACAGCGAACTCCACCATGAGACATGTTGTGCCGTTCTCTCGAACCGCGAAGATGGCTTTGTCTGGGTTGTTGGAGAGACCGGACAGGTTTTCACCTTCCTGCTCAGCCAGCACCACGGACAGCGCCAGCACACCTGACGACAAGAACAGAGGAGGTGAGCCTGGTGACAAATGGCTCGCAGACACACTCACGCACACATTTGGGCCACCCCTGAAAACATGCAGAATCAGCAGAATCTGCGTCGTAAACGACTGGAGTTTAAGCTGAAGCCACCTGGCATCTTTTAGATCACCTCGGTTTCTGGTGACAAAGTCAAAAACGGGTTAAAAAACCGAGAGTGAAGTCTGCAGTATCAGGGGAGCAACAGCACATCACGGACTGCAGTAAGAACAGCCTCAGGAAGTGACAAAACTACAACTCTTCTTACATTTGAAGCTCTTTTTTTCCCACCCAAATGAGGAGATAAATAATGGGTGAAATACGCCAACTCATGGAAATATAAGAACACGCGCGCACACGGAGCCAGTAGTGGCCAGACACAAGCAGTGCACGTGCACGCCCATACACTTACACACACTGCAGTAAGGAGTCACGACAGCTTCACACACACTTTCTTACCAAACACAGTGAACAGCAAAAGTCGGGCGCTCTCCGTGGTGCTGAAACCGAGACGTCCCATCGCTACCAGCTTCCCCGGAGCAGGAAAAAGAGCGGGGGCTAAGTGACTGGGCAGCCGGTGCTGAACCCGCGAAAAGAAAAGAGAGAAAGGAAGGCAGTGAGGGGAGGGAGAGAGAAAATGACAAAAAGAGAGAGCGAGAGAGAGAAATGGGGGGTGGGGAGAGAGAAAGAGAGGAGGATTGCCTCTTCTCAGCGCCAAGAAGTCACGCTCAAATCATCGTGAATGCTGCAGGAAAGAAAAAAAAGTCTCCAGGTTGGGCGTGAGATCCGGTTTGCGCCGCAAAAGCTGCCCGGCACCGAGGAGTTCTGGCTATCCAAACCGACCTCTCCTTTCAAGGTTGACAGGCTTTAACCCAGCGACAGCCTCTGCACGTTATTAACGTCACGAAGAATGATCCCTCTTTTTTTTTTTTTTTTTTTTTTTTTTTAAAGAAAGAAAAAGTCGCTTAAGTTAAAAATGATCGCGGCATGCAGTGTCAGTTATTCCCGCAGTGCTGTGGTATCCATGTCTGTGGTAAAGCGACTGCAGGTTGGGGTTGAAATGATGGATGTCTGGAGGGAAACACCGACAAAACCTCTCCCCCTCCTCCCTCTCTCACTATCTCAAACTCCACTTGTGCAAGGTTGAAGCCAAGTGCGTTTGAGAGCGAGAGCTACAAAACGCTCATAATGAGATTATCACTCTTTCTCTGCCAAAATAAGAGGGGTGTGAACCCGGCACCGGAATCAGTACAGCACTTAGCTTTCTCTAACTTTACACAAGGATGATTTTGAACCCACAAGATCAGAGAAAAATCTGCGCTTATTGACCTTATGGAATTAGGGCAAAGTGTGAATAAATGTTTTATGTAACACTCACTACCACAAACCTTATCGAGGGTAGATGCCACACAGACGCATAGACATCAGATTTAGACTTTATTTGATGTTAAGGTGTACTGGAAGATACAGAAAAATCTCACAGCACAACAAGCTTATGCTATACATAAATAATACATATTGTGTATGGCACCAGTGGCGTGTCCAGCGGGGTGGCCTGGGGGGGCACAGGCCACCCCCCCAACCAGACTGGCCACCCCAGGTGCCACCCCAAAGGCAAAACAATAAAATTCAATCAAATATCAAATGTCCGATTATGTTTTCACGGTGAAGCTCAGATATCCGAGTGTAACTGAATGCAGCATCGCTTCTGCGCTATGTGCATCACGTTAGCAAAGGTAGGAGAGCCAAGCACGAAAGAGGCACTGCAGGAAACAATTTTTCGGTGAAAGAAAATGAGGACAGAATAAATGTCCCGGTAAGTAATATTAAGTTTGTTGAGTTTAGTAAACTTCGGTGAAATTAGAATACCAAGGAAAAAATAACAGTTAAAGAATTATTGCAGCCGTCGAATATTTCAGACAGTATGCTACTGAGGGCAGCTAACATAAGAGTTATGAGTTATAAGATATAATCTAAGTCGTAACATTGCTGTATGGAGCTGCAGATTTGGTTGCAGGTTAACATAGCTGGACTGGCCATCGGGCATACCGGGCATATGCCCGGTGACTTTTTTTGTAATGGCATGAACAATGAGAGGTGGTGGATCGGCCAGATGCAGGTCGATGTGTAAAAATAACTCAGTTGTTTGGTGGTGGCTATGGCGGGGCTTCCACAGAGGCAGCAGGTGGATGAGGGAAAGGGAGGCAGGAGGAGAGCCCCGAGGCAGCCGCCGGTCCGAGTGTCAGGTGAACTGAACTTCAGGTAAGAAGTTATGAGCTGCAGTCTATCTGGGTCAGATATAAACCAAGTTTAGGTGGAGTTTATTTTAGTTGTGCTGACTTTTTACCGTCAGTTGCAATAACTCGTACTGCGTTCTAGCCAGCTTGACGAGTTTTTATACAGCTGGGTGGTGCTATGATGCAGAGGTGGGACCAAGTCATTGTTTTGCAAGTCTCAAGTCTTTATCCTCAAGTCTCAAGTCAAGTCTCAAGTAATGTCAGGCAAGTCAGAGTCGAGTCTCAAGTCACTGGTGTAAAAGTCCGAGTCAAGTCACAAGTCTGAAATTTTGAATTTCAAGTCCTTTCGAGTCTTTAAAAAAAACGAAAAAATAATGTTGCAGTTATGCTAAATGTAAATATTAGACCATGTAATTTTAAAATCTGTGTTTTTCTCAACACATGACAAAATAGTGAACTTAGAAAATATACACAAATTGTGAAATTGCACCTCTTTAAAATGCAGCTCAATTAAACCTAGCTCCAAGAATAATTTTCACCGACAGTTCTGAGATAAGCTGCATGTTATTCTTGGATGCGGTTGTAGGACCGGCTTTAAAATCGCATGACAAAAATATCATACACATAAAAATAAACTGTATCACCAACGTAGCCTGGACAACATTTGCTAGTTAGATGAAGTCAGCTATCTCATCTTAGCATATTTATATGCATATTTATAATCATACGGTTCTTGGAGTGAGTGCATACACTCATGAAGTTTAGTAACTTCAGGTCACTGCAACAAGCCCAGGTACAGTTTACCGACGGATGGGTGCAGGACCTTGAAATGCACCGTGTAGAACGAAAGACCATCGTACGTATCATAAGTTTACCAGTCTCACAAATCGTCTTCATAAATACACATTCGTTAACCGTTTATTAATAGGACCTTTGAGCTCAACGGTAATTAATTAGCAGTGGAAATAATTTCTGGTAGCATTACAGAAATGTAGCAGTGACAATAATACTGTATGCTGTAATCGTACTGGGCAATTAGTGATACAAAAAACCTGTTTTATCCTGTGAATAAAAGTATATGTTTTTGTCAATGTACCATAATAACAGAAGCGAAACGCAATATTGTGTCAGGACAATTCACTATTTATGCACAATAAATAAAGGAGCATAGCGCGACAATTTCTGTTCAGCGCCAGACTTGCTTGTAACCTATATCACCAGTTATGTTATGAAAATGACGTATTAACTACTAAAAAACACTGACCTTTGTGTAAATGCTTGGAGCAGACTAACCTGTGAGCTGGAGTGTTCTGGGACGTTATATTTGGTCTTTGAATGGCTGCAATCCAGTCGCCTCTTTGTTACTTCGGAAACATGGCTCGAACAATTTCTCTTCAATGACGTAATCCGATAACAACCGATCTCTTTACCCGTCGGCTTCCCGTGGCTGTCATGCGACCGGCTATTGCAGTTAATAATACAACAGCTTCTTGACATTTTTGTGTTTCTTTTTTATCGCTGTGTAACAGATTTCAATTGAAAGCCTGCATGCGCTAATACCGCTTGCCACGAGTTCCCAGAATCCTTTGCGGTTCTACCCGTGAATGACGTCACATTTTCAATCTCTATATAATATGCATGTTAAATTTTATATTTGGGGTAAAATATCAAGTCTTTTCAAGTAAACCGGTTCAAGTCCAATTCAAGTCCCAAGTCATTGGTGTAAAAGTCCAAGTCAAGTCACAAGTCTTAGAACATTTTTTCAAGTCAAGTCTAAAGTCATAAAATTAATGACTCGAGTCTGACTCGAGTCCAAGTCATGTGACTCGAGTCCACACCTCTACTATGATGTTACTGATAGTGAACTTTATTTTATTCATAAGGTTAGTTAGTAGAGTTGCCAACGGCTCCTTAAAAATGGAATGGTCCCTCATTCAGAGAAAATATTACACGTTTGGTGTTGAGCTGAGAAGAGACCCAGTTTGTCCCGGACTTTAGCTAGAATGGAAAAAGACACAAAGCTGGAGTTATTCTGTCGTAACGCTGCACAGCTGCCTCTTCTTCTCTCATTCTCTCCCCCTCCCTCTCCTGTTTCTACTTTGATCATGAAACTGATCAGTGATCAGCTGATCAGCTTTTCTCTCTTGTTTGTTTATCGCCCACTTTGTGCCAGAAAGAGGAAACCAGCGGATGTCGCGCTAAACAACAGCAGCACGTTTAAGCTTGATCAGCTGTTGTTAGAATTTATTTAATATTAATTTCTAGTATCAGCTGATGTTTGCTGGAGCCACAGCTGTAAAGCTGCTGGTCAGGATGGTTTGGATATGTGGTGAGAGGGAAACATGAAGATGAAACCAGGAGATGTCCTTACTGAACCATCAGAGCTGAACAGGTGATGGAGAAACAGGTTTACCTTTTAGGTGACATGAATGAGTTGAAGTTATGAACTGTTTCTGAGAGACAAATAACACCAGGATCCTTTTTTATGTAGCTGACAGCTGGTAACTGTGCAGGGGCGGGTCTAGCAAAGTTATGCCAGGGGGCCAGGTAGGGCATTAACAGGGAAAGGGGGGCACAAAGAAATACTTTTCTATTCAATTCAATTCAATTTTATTTATATAGCGCCAAATCACAACAAAAGTCGCCTCAAGGCGCTTCATAGATACAGAGAAAAACCCAACAATCATATGACCCCCTATGAGCAAGCACTTTGGCGACAGTGGGAAGGAAAAACTCCCTTTCTTATTCTCATTTAAAATGTCTCACTTTTATTAAATAATTATCTAAATCTTACAACCAAAGTTTTTATCTGACGTAAAATGTATAGAAATCATACATATACCAACAAGACAGTGTACATATGGAAAAGATATATATAAATCTTATAAAGTTTGTATCTGTCTTGTGTGAAACTTGTATGAAAAGCATACAAGAGTAAAAACAGATATAAGATCCCTTGAAAAATTATATAATGAAACTTGTATGTTTTGGATACTTACTAAAACAATATATGAAAGTAATGAGAAAGTGGCCACTTTCATGAGTAAATCATGTAAGCCTTATATGATTTACTCATGAAAGTGGCCACTTTCATGAGTTAAGTCATATAAGTTTTTACTATTTCTTTTCCATATGGGACTGTCACAACAGCATTTGTTTTCATTCAAAGGCTTTATGGCTTTAATACCTGGTGGGCCGGTCTGTAGTCAAAATGCCCGATTTTCTGTCCCAGTCCAGCCCTGCAGGTTAATACTGGCAGTGTCACGATGCCAGCTGACTGTATTTCATCATCAGCCAGTGCTGTTCTTTATCAATATTACCAAAGTTTACCATAAGGCAGCAGAGAAAGTATTTACTTGCTTTCAGGTTTTATTCAAATGTTAGTCTTTTCAGTTGTTTCCCCACTTTTTTCCTGTTTCAAAATCAAACACCAGTTTGTGAGAAGATTATCTTCTTTTTTTAACAGGCAGATAAAGTTTTGCATTGGCATTGGCTAATTTGTCAATTGCTTGTTACAAATGTTCGTATTTTAATATTCAAAAATGTTTTTGCCCAAAACATATGTGCACTATATGTCAGTAAAAATACTATGCAAATATTGATGTCCTTGACTGCTGAGTAAACACTGACAAAGCACTGATTGTATCTCTTGTACTTTATCAACGCAGTATCTAAAAACTTTGCACCGTAGTGGTTAAAATCTCATTCTAATAAGAGTTAAAAGCACATTCGGTTATTAGGTTTATAGGATTATTGAATTATGGTTAATGGTTGGTAGAATTTTTTTTTTAAACATTATCTGCCAATTACATCTGCCACCCTTCTCCAAATCTGTGCCCCTACCTGGCCCCCCCAACAAAAATTTTCTAGACACGCCACTGTATGGCACATCACCTCTTCACCTTTGATGAACACTCCACCTACTTTAAAGGGAGTGGCATATAACACCGGACAAAGTTCCAACCATATACTGACACTACAGCATACACAGTCGTAAGGCTGCGAGGTACTACGCAAACAGTTTGATTCATTTGTACTTTAAATATGGGTGTAAATGTAAAACTTTAGTAGCATGGATTTATTTTTTCCACTCCAAACGGAGTAGATCAAAGATGAATGCGTTCTGGTAACTCTCACGGAAATTACCGGAGTTTTGAAAGTCATGTCTAAACGATCTTTGTGGGAATCCGTTCTTAAAGTAACGCGGGCAAACACGCTTTTTAAGCGTTTGTTTTTCTCACATGAAAGTCAAACTCGCACTTGACGGAGCTGATGCTGTCGATGCTGGCTTTGCTGTCGACCTGGGGATGTTTTTTAACAGCCTGTGGAAAAGTTTCTGATCGCGGAATCCGCATTGAAAATGCCGTCGGATCCTGTTCCAGCTCTTTCGCATCCTTTTCAAACTCCGGGAAAGTAAAGCGGCGCAACATTTTGTTGCTCAATACAGAGAAAGTCGCGGCTGCAGATGAGGCAGTCGGTGCCTGGGGAGGTTCAGCCTTGCCGGGAGACCTTTCGCGCCTCCTCACGGTTCTAGATTTACGCAAAGGGACCAGAGTGCGCTCAGGAGGTGCGGGGCTGAGCATGCTGGTTGGCAGGCTGCACCTTTTCTTATAATAGCTGTCGGGAAATCTGTGTAGACCGAAGTCTAACATTTTGGTTCGTTCTGTTGCCAACTCATTCTCACTTTTGTTGGCAAGAATGGGGGTCATTAAAATGCCCAGAGCAGAGGGCGCGCTGGGTCTGTGGCTGTTTCTGCTGGGCCGAGGCGAGAACAGTGTGGATCTTTGAGCCTCACAGCCCATCGTTAGAGGGGGGAGGGGGTCATCTGAGGTGGTCGGCCTTCCCTCGGTTTTCGGATGCTTAAGGTTGGGAGAAATACAAGGACGGGGTGCAAGGGTCGAGACTTCAGAGAGGACCAGATCAGGTGGAGGCGAGGAGGCGCCTTCGTTCTCCGTTTCAAACTCCTCTATCGAGTTCATGGATGGCAACCCGCTCCGCTTTATCCGCGGGATTGGCTGCCGGGTGCAGTTTGGAGCCAATAGGCAATGAGCATGATTACACGCTCGGAGGACCTCCAGTCTGTCTGCTAAATGTCCAACCTTCTTCTCCAGCTCGCCGGGTCGCAGCTGCGCACTTCCACGAGCGCCTCCGTCCTCGCGGCCCTTTTTGGAATTGTTGGTGAGAGCGCAGATGCATTTAGTGTGACCAAGAAACTTTGCCACTCCAATAGCAGAGTTTCCAACTTTGTTTTGTCGGTCTATCTGAAGACCCAGCCTCTTGAAAGCTCTCACCAAAAACTCGACAACGTGCGCGTGACCTGCCACCGCGGCGTACATGAGCGCTGTGTTTCCCCACGAGTCTACAATCTCCGGGTCCGCGCTGTTTCGGACCAGGATCTTCACCGCGTCCAGGTGTCCCTGCTCACAGGCGTGACTGAGCGCTGTGCGCCCGTTTCCGTCCCGACAGTTGACGCTGGCGCCTCTGTGCAGCAGGAGCTCTGCAAACTTACACCGAGCCTGGGCATCGGGCAGCAAGACAGAGGAGATGAGGGGAGTCTGTGCGCCCTCCGTTTTGGAGTCCACGATTTCCCCATCCAGCGCATCCAGAACAAACCGGGCCAGGTGGACTTTATCCTTGGAGATCGCATCCAGGAGGATCTTGGTGCCTGTTTTCCCGTTAGACTTCCCGGGAGCTTTTAGCATGTTTATTAGAAGATTATTATCCAATAAGTTTATTAAAATTTATTTACGAAAACTCATCTTTCTATTAGTAGAGCAGGTTTGGAAAACCTCTTTCCCCCCAACGATTGCTGACAAACAAAGCCTCCACCCTAATTTTATAGTGAAAGGGAAGCTACGGAGGAGTTGCCGGGCAACGCAAACATAATTAGCCTACCACGCTTTGTTCTTCTTTTCTAATGGAAATACTTTGTTTACAATGACATAAAAAAGAGCGTCAGCACTGGAGCCGCCTGTGTTCAAGAGAGGACCTGGCTTATCAATTCACTTGTTGAATGTGATGAGACAGCAGTCGTTATTATTTGTGGGGGGGCGTGGGTGGTGTGCTTGTGCCCTACAGTGTGCTTTAGAACACAATTATCAAATCAGAGAAGATGAATAATCCACATTACAGCCGGGAGAGTATATGGTAGCATCTGAATGAATCACATTTTCAGTGACATCATTGGTGCAGCTTAACTACAAAATTGGCAGCACGATGTTTCAGCATTCCAACTAACAAAACATGCTTACCTCACACCCCTGATATACGTCTTCCTCTGGCCTGCAGTGTTTTCTACTATCCTCGATTGTTTTTGTGCAATGTTTCTCATGTAAAACTGTAAAAAAGCTAAGCAAACAAAAGAAACTATTTTCTTTCTGCAAAGTTTCACTATGACTGCAGAAAGACTGCAGGGCTGGTGGTGGTTATAGTGTGACAGCATGTTAACATTTATGGTGCCCTCCTCAGATGAGCTGCACAAATGACTACATGGTTGGGAGAAAATTTATTTATTTAGGTTTGGGTAACTTGGGCGCAATATTATTAGTGCTGTGTAATACTGTAAATTTAGGTCCATCCATCCATCCATTCGCTTCCGCTTATCCTTTTCAGGGTCGCGGAGGGCGCTGGAGCCTATCCCAGCTGTCATAGGGCGAGAGGCAGGGTACACCCTGGACAGGTCGCCAGTCTGTCGCAGGACCAACACACAGGGACAGACAACCATTCACACTCACATTCACTCGCACATTCACACCTAGTGACAATTTGGATTAATCAATTAACCTATCCCCAAAAACCAGGTAAATACAGGACCAGTGTTGCTGACGCCAATAATAATTTTAACTTATAAAGGCAGCTTATGTAGGTGAGAGCAGTGTGTCGTAACTTATGAGGAATCCACATCATTTCCAAATTCTGAACATTAATGACACTAAATCCCTGCACTTTTTACTTTCCACTTTAGTTAATACAACAAAACACACCTTTCAGATTTTCATGTATTTTAAAACTGGAGCCCTGCAATGTAAATGTGCCCATCTTTAAAGCACTTTAGGTCGACTGTTTTTAAATGTGTTAATAATAAATAAAAAAGGCTTGATTTAGCAAAAACAGGTTCAGGCATTTTTCGTAATGAATGTTTGAGGTGTTTTTTCATTCCACCAAAAAAGAAGATAGGATCGATACTAGTATGAATCCAATACTAATACCTGCGTTGATATTGACACTATCGCTATTTGAATCAATGCACTTTTATGTATACACTTTGCATACTGCAAGGAAAAAGCTATTTAGTTCTTTTATATTCAAGCCCAGGCAGACAACTCTACAGCTAATATTTTGAAAACCAGGCAAGCGTAATGTCTTTATATTTATACTTACACTTTCCTAGTCTAACAGACTACTCAAAGTAGCTTTAAGTAGCAAATCACAATTAACTATGATGCTTTATTCTGCTTTATCTACCTGACATCTACTATCAATTTAGAATCACTACTTATTCTAACATGCATGGCTTTGAAGGAAATCGGTGCACATAAAGGAAACACAGGGAAAACATGCTAATCTCACTCAGCCAGCATTTGAGCCAGGAACCTTCTTGCTGCTGCACGGCAACAGCGTTAATCACTCTACTATTTAATTCAATGCAGTTCAAATTGTATTTATATAGTTCACAACAACTGTCACATCGAGGTGGTTAATATTGTAAGGTAAAGTGAGCCATCTGCCCTGGGGCATTTTGGGGGGGGGGGGGTTAAGGAGAGAGCAGACGGATACATGACAAATGACACTATGGATACGTTGGATAAACAGAAGTACACGCCTGGGGAAATGTACATGATTTTAGCAGTACTGTACTTTTTCCCCCCAATTGGAAATATTTTATTTCCCTCAAATTCAACAAGGTTAGGTCAAACACAGAGTACGTTCTGAGGAAAACACAAATGAGCCACGTAATTATGTCCCATTTTACACCTGGATTTATTGAGACACATACTATAAAACAGTATTAAAGGAGCTGGATAACAACAGTATTTTCATTGCTATAAGTTCAACAGTACAATATAAATACAAAAACACGCACAGAATGTCTGTCGACAAGCTACAATTCAAATAGAAAATAAAGGAGATACAGTAGAAACTGAGGAAATGAAATCAGTGATGTTGCTCTGCAAAAATAATCTGCTTTTTTGACAAACTCGAGAGCCAAAGGTTACATGTAAATCACACAACAGAAACATTCAACTAGTGCAAAAAAAGCTTCTAACATAATCATCTTAAACTACACATTATCTAATATATAATATATATTCATTTATTTATATATACTTTCATATAAATAACCCCTTAATTTGGCATTTTATCATTCATAAAATAATTTAAACATCCTAACAGACACCGAGTGGCACATTTGAAAGCGATGGAATAAAATTTAAAAGCACTTTTACTCATTTATCTCTACACTAGATATGTGGTGAGAGCTTTATATCGTGTTGTGTGGTGCAGTATAAGGGCAGACTGGAAAACAAGAAAAGAAAAAGAACAAACTCAAAAACAAAACAATGGTTGATCATTTTTCCCTCACCCAGCAGACCCACTCAATCCCCAAGCCCTTAAATGGCAGAACACAACTGGTCCAAAAGTAAATTAAACTACATACATTCCAGTATATACAAGAATATCCCGTCTACCCTTTACATATAACACAGCAGAATAAAACAGGGGAAAAAAAACAAACAAACAAAACTTTTTAAAAAAGGCCAAAATACCCATAGGTGCCTTTATCCTTAATGTTTTTATATCATTACATGACTTTTTTGTCAGTTTAGTCAATGTTAGTGTTAAATTATAACAGTACTGCACATCACACTTTTAATTCTCTGCAGAGGCATCAGGGCACAGTACCACCACCTCCAACATCACCTCTGTAACATCGTTAGGAAGGGAACCTGCTGTAGACAGGAGTGAACACCAGAGACTTCTACGAATCTGTTATTCGGTCCACCCTCCTATAGCCAGAGCAGGACAGGGAAACTGCGAGGTTTACAAGCTGAGGGTGCTCAGGTGCAGTCAAGAATCTATAAAGGGAGCACTAGCATTCAACAATGCTGTAATAATGACAAGACAAAGAGACGGCTGCCAGCCAAAGTCAGATAGAGGAACGGGCGACAGCAAGTGTGGAATACCGTTTACTGTTACAGCTATGAGGGAATTATCTTGTTTGCATAGTGTACGTAGAGTACCAAAAGTATTGCAGTTTAAACTGTACTCATGGAAACGAGTAAAATACATGTAAATGTAATTTCCAAGTGCAAAAGAAGCACAGCTATTAAACCATCTCATGAGTACCTAAAATTAAAGTAAGTGAAACAAAAAAATTTGATTGAGGGATTAGCATGTATTCCCTGTGATCCCTTTATAGTATTCTGACTCAGCATGACAATAAACCTTTTTTATAGTCATCAAAAAGTCAATAACATGTCTTTGTGATAAGGTGGAGGATTGTGTAACATGGAGGGAGAAAGGGGGGTGGGTGTTGCCACTCTTAATACAACAATTTTATTTTTTTAAAAATACATTCTTACTGAAAACAGAAAACCTACAGTAGTGCACCGCTACATGTTCTGTGTTTTTGTTAGTTTTTCTTCTCTTTTTCTTTTTTAACTTTTTTTGACAGCCTATCAGATACAAAGTGCTCAGGACACGACTGGTGTAGCATACAGTGTATTTCTCATACAGTTGATTCATTTGTGCTGAAATGACATTAAATCTTATACATACTCTTCATCCCTCTGTTTCTGCAGCGGTTCATTGGATACTGCTTTTTTTTTTTCCTTCGCAAAAATGGTCAAATTGGGAACAGAGCCTGTTTATGTGACCTGTCATGAGCCGGCGTGTGTGTGTGTGAGGAATTTGGTGTATGTGTGCTTGTACTAAGTACTGCTAATAGCTGAAGAGAACATACAATGTGATGGCAACAGAGAATTTAGATACACTAGAGGAGACGACGTATTTTCCTGTGTGTTCTCCGAGGTAACGTTTCCTGTCTCGATAAGTGGTTAATCCCCCCTGACAAACGGTGATAAGCACCAATGGCTCAGTGGTATAAAGATAGTGGTTGGAGAGCACACGATGCATGGCTGAGTGAACAGAGCAAAAGAAGAGGTGTAGGGCCGGGGCTGCTGTGTGTCTGAGCGAACATAAATAAAACACAGAAAGTGATGCAGGAAGGTTTTCATCTCTGGACTGTAGAGGGCTTTCTGTGGAGTGTTTTCTGCACCTTCTTGTGTTTGAGTGTACAAGTGTGAATGTGTCTTCCCAGTCTCAGCCGCTCACACCACTGTGGCAGGTCTGCGGTCCATCTCCTCCTCCAACTTCACCATCTGCTGCATGTCCTTCGTCTTGGAAGAGATGGAAGACAGTTAAGACAGACAGACACCTTCTTTTAATGTGTGCAAGTGGAAGATTTTCTAGTGGATTTGTACAACTTTTGTGATCAATTTGTGTTCAATTTTTAGTAAACAATTTATCAGTATGGGCTTCAGATTTCAGGATTCTGTTGGGTGTATCTCTGAATTGCTTGGCAGGTAATAAAGCCACATGCTTAGTTGGAGTAATTGTTGCCTCAGTGGGACACAGTGACATACTATGAAAGTAAATGATTATGAGCTGGAGTAGAAGCACAGAGGAGCAGGTTGTGAGCTGGCTGTTTTTACTTAGTAATAGCTGGTGAGTCATGGTGATAAATGACTTGAGCTTCTAGTTGGCACTCCTGACAGCGCAAGAGCTGCAGACTAAAAATGTGGGAGTGGAATTTCATCATACAGAGGAAAGAAACACTTTCTATTTCAAACTGTGCAAATCTCTTCAAAGACAGGCCTGTCGTGTACTATTCCCCTGCTGTACTCAGGGCTGAGTCACTTGAGTAGATCATTATAGCAATCATTTAGATAGCAGATAAGTCAAGACTTAAACAGGCTCGGTGAAAAACTGAGGCAATGAAAACGTGACTAGGAGGAAAAGACGTGAAAGGAAACACGATCACTGAATGATGCAGTGACAGAAAGGTGATGTCAGAGGTAGAGATGAGGGGAGATGGCGATGCCTACCTTGAACCTGTTTGTTTGCATGGTGTGATTTCAAAAGCTGTGCCGGAAGAAGCAAATCAAATTAAAAGAAAGGAAAATGTGCATACATGTGAAACATGTACAGGTACTATGACAGATGGTAAAATAAAATGCAAAAATGGGGACATGATGACGTAAACCGTACTTTCTTCTATTTGTAATGTCGGGGGGAAAAAGACGCTGATATTATAATCTGGCTTTTTTGTTTGTTTGTTTGTTTCATTTCAGCAGTTTTGTTTATCTTTAGTAATTCAGGGCAAATCTGATCCTAACTTTGGGGGAAAATTTTTGCATAAATAATAATTATATCACAAGCAATAACAACAGCAGTCAATATGGCAGTGAAGGAAGTACAGTTGTGTTTAGAAGTTTACAAACCCTCATCATGAGCATTAAAAGTATTTGTTTGACAGCACTCACTGGATTTACCAATATGCAGAACAATGGGAAAGTCCAGTGAACTCAGTAAAGATCTAAGAAAGAAATCTGTGGAATCACACTAGTTGGGAAAGTCCCTCTGAGCCATTTCTGGTACTGGTACATTACACAAAGTGGATGAAATATTGAAGAAGAGTGACTACCTCCAAATTCTTAAATTTCACCTCAAATCAACAGCTAGATAGTTGAAAGTTGGGCACACCTAGTGGTGCCCAACTTTCCAACAGGAAAATGATCCTAAACTGGTTACAGTGCTGGAGGAATATATACACAGAGGACTGGAATGTGAGTGTCCGACTCTGAAATTCAGAGAAATTATCTCCACTAAAGATACATGCTTTACATTCATTCTACCCTGGAAAAAGTTAGTGTTAAAAAAAAGTTAAAAGCCCGAAATTACAATGACAGTCATGCCCATGATGAGGGAATGTAAACTTATGACAGATGTATCTAGAACATTTAACTAGTCCCAAAGCTTGAGTGTCATTTATACTTTCTAAGCCGGTAAAGCAAGAAGCTCCCTAAACTGAGGAATGTTCTGATATGAGCAGGATATGGTCCAATACTAAATGCTGGGTTTAAACAACAGTGTTAACAGCTTAGATAGCAGTAACTGTGATTGCTGTCACCTATCTAGATCAATTTACACTGTAGTGGCAGTAAAAGGTAATTTCCTTCTATGTACCTGCTCATTGAACTTCTCCAGTTTCTCCAGCTGCTCTCTCTGGTTTTTCTCTAGCTGCTCCATCTCCTTCTGATGCTTCATAGCCAGCTGCAGAAACACGGAGACAAAGGCAATAAACTAAATTGTCATAAATAAATAGCAATGTTTTTTATTACAATGAAATATGTTTTAGTAGGGGGAGTTCATTTGGAGCATTTGATTCAAGATTAATGATCATTATGCAACAGTGTGTTGTAAAACAAAATTCTGATGTCGTCACAAACAAGAATGACAGGCTGTCTCAGCCTGAGGAAAGAAACTACTCTGAGGTTGAGCGCTGCAGGAGCAACAACTTCTTTATCACTTGCCCAATGGCAGCAGGGGGAACAGACTGAGGGATATTACACTTTGTATTTAAATTCCAACAATGTTAATCCAGTGCACAGGCTAAAGGAATAATGATTGAAGTGCTCTTCAGCTGAGGAACAAAAAATAAACATCCTACCCTCTTCCTTTCATCCAGGAACTTCTTGGTGTTGCTGCTGTTTAGCTCTCGCACTCTCCTTCAGAGCGGAACAAAACCATCACAACATGAAGTTACAATGAGCGCTTAAGAGCCCCAAAACAACGACTGAACAATTACATCATGGGCGTGACCCACCTCTCTCGCTCTGCCTTATTTTTGATAGTCTTGTCCTGGCTGATGGCTTTACTGTTTTCCATGGACATTTTAGCCTGGTTGGCACGCATCTCTTTGCTCTGCCTGCATTGTGGAACAAGCAGCTGCATATAAGACAAGTTGTCTGCATCCAATTTTTGGCAATAAAATCTCAGAGTAGCTGCCCCAAATGATCATGTCTGATCACTCGCAGTAATCCATCCCTATGTGTGTGAGCAAGCTGTGCGGGTCTCTCACCTTTCATGAATGAGTTTGAGCTGCAGGGTCTGCTGCTCCTGGACAGTGGCCAAGAGCTTCTTGAGGTGTTCACACTGCTGGGTGACGTGGCTGTCCTTCATCTCCTGCTCCTCACTGCTGTGACTACTGATTAGCTCTGACCACTCTTTGGTGTGCTGTGCTGTGATGTCCTTTACCTGCATGCGAACACACGAGCGCATTAATAACTCACAGCTAAGATACTTGTCATCCTCACATCTAATAATAGCTTTGTGGAAAGAGCGTTTGCTGTAAGTTACCTTGGTTTTATGATCAGCAACTAGCGTTTGAATCTTATCTTCTGTCTCCTTCTTCAGCTCTTGGCAGTTGTTTTCACTGTAAGGAACCCACATGTACAAGTGGACAAGAGAGGTTTAGTTGAATTGATCTTAAGGAATGGAGTCAAGAGGGGTGGGCAAAGTTAGGTATGTCTTTGATTTGTCTCTGTGCATAAATGGTTATTTGCAAAGCTTCACATCACACAGGGAGCTTTATAGGAGCAGTGTCGAGTCTTGCACGGGGACCTCCTGTCCTCTTTGTATGCTCTGTGCAGTTTGACACAGCTAATATTATTTTCTGAGCTCTAGATGTCGAGGTTTGCCAGTGTAGCAGGCAGAATAGAACCCAAATGCAGGACTCTGGAAACTAGAAATGAACTCAATTACACAGCTTTAATGGTCTACAGGGGGAAAGAGAACAAAAAAACATTCACTGAGCAGGAAAGAGTCAAACAATAAATACACACGAGGCAGTTAGGGAGATGGGAAACACAAGGGAACATAGCTGCAATCAGGAAAACTAGACAGGTAACTTAAAACTCAACATGAAGCACACAAGACTATCAAAATAAAACTGGAACTAACACCAAGACACAGACCCAAACCTCAGAATTTGACAGAGACAAAAAGATAAACAAACATAGAGACAAGACTGACTTCACAAGGGAGACACTAAAGGACAAAACACAGAGATGAGACTAATGAGTTTGTGTGTGTGTGTGTGTGTGTTTGCTTTTGTCTCCACTTACCCTCGTTTCTTGATGGCTTTCTCTAGTAGCTTCTCCAGAGTTACCTTCTCCTTATCATGCAGAGACACTATCTTGTCCACCTGCGTGCAGTGAGTTTTCTGCATTGTATTTTGATCCTAGTGCAGAAAAGGGAGACACGTTTATTATTTATAATTATTATTTATTATATATAAGTATTTACCTATGCCATGCAGATGCAGTTTTAACCTATATTGAAACCAATTTGGAATCAGCACAACAGGCAGCAGCAACAACAACAACGATTATTGTTTGTAATACACTCATGTTGATTTTGTTGCTCCCCCTGAATAATGAACCAGCAGCTATCTTTTTTTCAGCCAACAGATGGGTCTGCAGGTACTGATATACATATGTTAAGCAACAGGACTAAATTCTGTGATGATTAATCTGCATGTATGACTGAGCCAGCAGCCAATATAAACTGTGCCGATCGCTGTTTGAAGAAAAACAGCAAATCATTATGTGTCTGGATCTATAGACACTTCTCAGTATTTTAACATATGTGCCTTCTTTACTCCTGGGATATAACTCAAATCTCCACAAATCCATCCCTGAGAGGAAGGGAAAAGGAAAAGTTTGCAGTAAAGAAACAGTTGTATAATTTCCTGCATCTCTCTTATACAGACTTGCTTTGTGCAGCCAGGAGACACTAGAAGCAATATGACACATTAGCATACTCAGAAGCACCCTATGTACATTATGAATGGACTGTGTGTGTGTGTGTGTGTGTGTGTGTGTGTGTGTGTGTGTGTGTGCGCATGCAGTCAGTGGTCAGTGGAAGATGAAAGGTAGAGCCGCCTCCCCTTCCACCGTTTCTATCCCTCTGAGCATCAATAACTGTCAGGAATAAACAGCAGCCCCTTTGTATTATTAGCAGACAGGTCTGCAGTAAAACAGTCACCCACCTTTGAGTGTTTCTTCTTTAGAGTGTTGAGCTCCTTCTGCTGCTTTTTAATCAATTTAAGGTACGACTGCAGTGGGAGAGATCCATGTTTAGTCACGATGTACAATATACTAGACTCAGGCAGCATTAATAGTTGGCGTGCAATTACTTCCATGAGATAATTGTGAGTTTAATATTGGTGCAAAATCATAACTACAATAGTATTTGTTATTACTAAAATATAACACAAAGTAGTTATTGTTTTTTAGGTCTAAACATGATACAGACAATGTCAACACCTGAAGCAAAGATTACTTCTATATAATTGCTCATTTTCATACATATGCCTGTACAGACTAAACTAAAGGAAACCTGCTGCTGAGCTATGTGACAGGAGTTACAATACCAACCTTCATTTGCTTTAAGTCATCAATGCTGACAGTAGGCACGAGTGCGTTATCTGAAACAGCAGTGGAAACAAATGTTATTCTGTGTTTACATAGTTCGCATACAGCATGTTTAATATGTCTGTCTTTACGTCAGCGTATACCCTTCTTGGCTTCGGTCGTGTTATTTTGGGCAGCGTTGGAAGTCTGGGCCATGTCTGAGCTGGCTTGCGGTGTCACACTGGTTTTCACGGTGTCACCTTTACCCTTCCCTTTCTTGTCGTTTTTGGAGCTTCCGCTGGGAACATCTGCTATGTCGTTCTACAAAGGAAAAGAGACGCATTTATTCAAACTGGCTGCATCCTTTCAGTCAGATACATGCGATCAGACCAGTTTTGGATTCGTATGGGCGCCGCTTCCAAACCCATGTGTACCGTGTCAATTCCCAGTGCTTTCATCTGGTCAGCTCTCTTCTCTGCTATAGTCAAAAACTTCTTTGGGTCTGATAGAGCATCCACAATAGCTGAAACACAAAGAGATTTAGAAGATTTCGTCATGAGCCTGGTGGGCTGAATGAATAACCTGACGCTGAAATGTGTCATTCAGTGCAAACTTTGTATGACACAGCTTTGCGTTCCTGTCTACGTTCTGAGAAAGTCTCCTTATCAAATCTGAAATCATCTTCACGTCTTGTTTAAATAACCGTTACTAGGGAACAGGATCTTATTTTCAGCTCTTGGTAAAGAGCTGCTTGAGTAGGAAAGTGATAGCGACAGATCTTGCAGAATAACCACTAATGGTTACAGTAATGATTCCTCAGTGCGAGCCCGTTGGCTTTATTTAATGACAACTCCAATTGTCCTGCTCATTTGTATGCTCGTGCCTGTTCGAAACCATTACTGCAGAGTCACTGTCATCATCATTTGTGCCACGCCATTACTGTGAATGTTAAAACCAAGGCAGAGAAAAAGCGAGCAGGAGAGAGTTTTCTTGCTTTCCTTTCTCCTCTCCTCTCCCTGCAGGCTACAGCAGCTGCTTTATTATACTGCTCTCAGAATACTTATGGCGGATATTAAAGGTTATCTATACAAAACAAACTTATAGTTCTGTTTTACCCATGCACTGAAGTCTATCCAGTAATATAAAATACATTAAGTGCTGCAATTTGTGTGTTTCCCTCACCTCCGAAGCCGTCGGGCACGTAGGTCTTGAGGATGATTTGGCAGAAGACTGTGGGCAACGACAGCGGCTTGTTGCCTTCGTTTCTCAGAGAGATGTGGCGGTAGCCAGCCTGCAGGCCGTCAAGAGGCAGGATGCGCTGCCCAATCAGCTTATTGTTGTCGTCGTAGACTGCGATGCGCAGCACGGCCAGGTCTGGTAAGATCACCTAGAAGGAAGGCATGAAGGGAAACAGTGGGTAAGAGGGAGGAGTAACCACACTGAAAAAAAGGAAAAAGAAACGTCGCCATTAGTTCTACCGAAATTTTGGAAGTCTACTGAGCTCATTCTGCTCTGATAATGTTTAAAAAGATAAATATTTGCCAGACAAAGCAGTAAAAGAAAGCAGCATCATTAAAGGGGAAGGTCGAAGATGGAACTGCAAGGGACACAATCGGGGTATAGTCCATGTGTGATAAAAGAAAAAGACACGATAAAGGAGGAACACACTGCATATCTGACTGCTGACAAGCCCGTCTCTGCAGCTAGTATGCATCCAAGGAGTGGAGAATATCTCGTGTACATATGTATGCTTTTAACTTGTGTCTGCAGATGAGCTTCTGTACTCACACCCTTGGAAAAAAAGAGAGCGAGAGAGTGTCTTAACTGGGCTTCTATGTGAAGATAAGAGGATGATTAATACAAAGACGATGGGAAGGTGGGAGATAAGGCTGAAGAATACTCACTGGAGATGAATGGGTAGAAGCATCGCGTGTGTGTGTGTGTGTGTGTGTGTGTGTGTGTGTGTGTGTGTGTGTGTTTGCTTACACATTCACAGCCCTGCTGATGCACTGTGTATTGTTCGCTTGCAGTCATGACAGCGGTGTGTATGCATGCAAAAAGTGTGGCGGCATTTGAGGGCATCTGTGTGTGTGGAGGTGAGAAACGAATCTTGCTTGCAGACTGCTTATGATGGCCCTCTTTGATAGGTGTGTGTGTGTGTGTGTGTGTGTGTGTGTGAGCAGCACTGCGGCAGGCTGTGATTGATGGTGTGTGTTAGGAAGCTGGAGTCACAGTCATGGCTGAGAGACTTCCTATTCTGCTGAGAGCAGCACTATTACACACATGTTCCTCTCTCTCTTTGGCTCCCATCTCTTTTATTTTCCCTTTAATTCTCTCCCTCACCTCTAATTATCTTTCTTTTCATTTCTGTGGCTCCTTTCCTCACTTCCTTTTTCTTTTTCTGTGAGTCAGTATACAGTAGATTGTGTTTCGTTTTTTATGTCACACTTTATTATTCAACAGTATCCCAAATCACTCCGTTTCTGTATTCTCACTTTATATTCTCCATCTGCTTCCTCCTCTCCCTAACTCTTGCTACTATTATCTTAGATTTCATTATTGTCTCCTTTCCTTCTCCTTCCACCCTTTGTACTGGAGTAAGATGAGAATCAGGCTGCTTCTCATGTCACTAAGATCTTTCTCCAACCCAAATAATAGATTTTTCTCCCCCAGTTTCCATTTCCATTGGCTCATCCCAAATGGGACTACGTGCTGCAACATTTTTTCAACTCACTGCATCCATTATTGTTGCCCCGTCTATCCGTTCGTGCTACCTTTCTGAAGACGAATGGCTCCTCGTTGTAGGCAGGGTTCAGTCCATTGTTCATCACCATGCGAGTGCGAAACTCTTTCCGGATGGTGTCCGTTGGCAGTCCATACATGTCGACTTCAACGTAGGTCCCGATTTTCTTGTCAGAGAGAAACTGTCCTGAGAACACCTAAAAAAGAAGCAGACCATTCTCAGTGCTTTGGAGAGGTGTTGATTTTACAGAAATATTATCTGCACAGGTTCATTCAGTGCACTGTGGGGTGGCTGTGGCTCAAGAGGTACTGCAACCTATATACTAATCAGAAGTTTGGTGATTCAGTCTGCATGCTAGTGTCCTTGGGCAAGATACTGAACCTAGAGTTGCTCCTGAATATGAATAGGTGAATGAGTCATGTTGCATAAAACGCTTTGAGTCCTCTAGGAGAGTAAAAAAGCGCGATATAAGAACCACTGTAATTTGTACAGCATGCCACATCTAAGCCTGAAACCAACCTTCAACATGATATTATCTGTAGGTTTCACAGACATGGATGAAACCTAGTTCCACTGAAAAAAAAGTTTGGTTTAAGACTAGGCTTTTTCCCTGAATGATTTATTAGTACTGCACGACCTAACCTGTACACTGCAGGTTGCAGCGATGACACCATCCACCGGTGTCTCTGAGAATGGGTCAAACATCCTGTCTGACCGCCGCATGAAGTCGGGCTTCAGCAGGTACCTGACGTGCACAGAAGATGCACATGAGGAAAACGGCCACGCACAAACCCATCAATGAACACACTTTTGTTTTGTAAAATCTGATTATGATGCCTTTACAAACATTTTTTTGTTGTTGATGTCTCTCGATTTAGAATAAATGTAGCACACGAAGGTACTGTGCATATGTGTATGCTAACCAGAGGCCTATCAGAGTAACATTAGTAGTGATGACTGTCTGCAAAAGCCTCGATCTCGCCACATATAAGATTTCCAGCATTAGCAGGAAAATCTCTGCCCTCAGGGACGGTATTAAAGGCGAGGCATGGAGACGACAAGGGAGAGAGGAAGAGACAGATGACTGCCGAGAGAAGAGGAGCTTCTTTCTCGAAAGCACTCATTGGTTTTTGGAAAAGATAGTAGCTGCGGTCGCTTCTGGCAGTCGCTAATGAGATGTGACAAGCTATAATTGATGAGCTTTAGAGAGGAGTGGAGAGGGAGGGAGGGGACAGACCGGAATGAGCTAAAGACAGGAGTTGAGGAGCTGTGCTCACCCGCAGGAACCATTGTACTCAAACTTTCCTTGGTTCAGCTGCATGGCCAGATCTGAGAGAAGAGTGAGAATGATAAGTGATTAGTAACTGCAATATATACACGCCAGTGTTTAAACATCAAAACAATCCAAATAAATTAATGACTAAAAAAGAAAACAGAAAAACCCCATCATTCAAAGACTATGTGAATTTTTTTCTGAATCTGAGTGAATGGGTTTGTAATATTTTCCCTGACTCCCCCTTAGCTCCAAGTCCCCAGACCCCTGCCTAAAGCCTCACATATGCCCCACTCACAGCAGGCCATATGGTCTAATGTCTAATGCCTCTGGACATAGGACAGCAGCTGTTTCACTCCCTGTTAAGGTGTTTATATGGCAGCAACAGTTTGATAGTGTGTGTGAGTGTTTGTAAGAGGTCAGAGATAAACAGAGGTACGAATTCAGCTGCATTTATTTAGCAATTTTGCACACACGAAAAGATATTGATTCTTTTTAAATGAGCTGACACCAAATCCAAACTTTAATTCAGAAACTTGTTTTTTTTTCCTGCATGAATATATTTGCAGCTGTGAGATGGTCGTTTCGTAGCTTCACAGTCAACCCTTCCCCACATGCAGAAGATGCTCTGAGCATGATCAGAGGGTTACTTGAAATTAGATTTGAGTGTGTATTTTGTAATATGAAGTTACATATACTATGAGTGGTGTTGTATGGGTGAGTGTGAGGTTAGAGGTCCCATGTTGCATGCTGTGGTACCTGGGGTCTGGAAGTTGAGTGAGACCATCTGGCAGCCTGCGTTCCAGAAGATCTGAGGCATGTAATTACTGGAGTCCACCCGGCCCCCTTTGGGGTAGATACGGCTCATCTGACGCTTGTTGTAGCTGTGCTGAAGCTCAGGAAAATTTGAAAAAAAAAAGGGGGAGGGAGAACATGTGTGTTTCAACACGTGTGTGCGTGTGTGCATTAAACAGACTGTACAACTATTTTTAGTGTGAACAGCTTGGGTCAAGCAGTCCCACTGGAGGGGAGAGAGAGGCTGTGTGTCAGCCCGAGCTACACAGGCTGAAAGCACACTGGGCTCTAGAGGCCTCAAGTTCTTTTCCGACAGCAGAGTGGAAACAAGTATGGCTAAAAAACATCAGTTCTGAGCAGACGTTCAGCTCTCATTTAGGTGACCTCAATCTATAAAGTTCAAACTCAGATTTCATTGGAAATTTATGTCTCTTCATGCATCTCAGTAAAGTGTCTGAGCTATTTCCCTTAAAGTCTCATAGAGTTTAAACTTAAAACCTAAACTTGGTGAAATCTGATCTTATGCTGATTAAAGTTTACATACATCCTGTAACGATAACTTAAATGTATTATTTATCTACATTTTTCCTACCTTAGCGTCCTTTTTTTTTTTTATAGCTGTTCTATTTTCTAGAAAAATCCAATGCAACTGGCTGATCTGACAAATGCTCAAAGGATACTTCACAAACTCAATGGCATTAGTCTTCAGATAGCCCAGGCCAACTGACTCGTTAAAAGATGACATGTTATGATGGATATTCCTTTCTGAAAAACAAAACAAAAGAAAAGAAAAGCTGATTAACATTTATTTTGACAGGCAGTAATTGATTGATTGTTCTATGAGGCTCTTACATGAGAAATGACAGCTAAAAGTTGAAGCTCTCACCTTCAGCTACATCAAAACTCTGGAACTTGACCGGCTGTGCATAGTTGACCATGGCTGACAGATACGGGTGGATGTTAGTGGTGGCTCCCACATAGGTGTACTGAGCTATCAGAGCCTCTTCTAAGTCTTCTGCCACATCTACAGTCTGAACAGCACAAGCACACATACACATGGCTCAATAACCTAGTCTTATTCATCAGCCCAGAGACAGCAGTCAGCTTTTAGTGGGGTAAAAAGGGGACGGGATGGGCACTTGCCTTCTTGTTGTTGTCTTGGTCAGATGCTTCAGAGATGTCTGTGGCGTCGGTTGCTTCAGATATCTCTGTCACCTCATCTTCAGGTACCTAAGAACACATCCATACAAAACACCCATTAATGGGATGTTCGTGTTAGTGGTAGATTTGACTGAATTTGGGCCATAGTAGTCCAATGTCCTATATTAGCAAATGGTACAGGGGGAAAAAAACTGTTACAGTTAGCCGTTTTAATCTCACCTGCCGGGGATGTATAACAAACCAGAGTGCTTCTCTGCAATGTCCACAGATTCGTTTTAGTGTTTCAGTAGCAAGTCGACACTCAAACCTACCTTCTTAATACTGTTGCTTTGCTCGTCATCTTTCCTTGTGCTGACAGCATTACTCTGAGAAACACTGTTGGATTCTTTCTCGCTGGTTGCTTCAGAAACACTGCTGGGGGCCTCTGAATTCAAATCCTTATCCTCTGCCTCTTTTTCTCCTGCGCTCACATATACAGAACAACACAAATCAATAGCAAAGCTGATTTTTTTTTTCCTCCAACATTAATATTTTACTTATTCCTTGGTGCATTTACTTTAGCGAGTGTTTGCACTTGATGTTCTACTTTGCATTTTTCAGCATAAACCTATCGCTTACTGCTCGTACAAGAGAGGCTGTCACGCACATTACTACAATTTATTATTTCACATAGAAACACAGGCTGTCAGACATCTGACCGTTCTCTGTGTCGTCTTCATTCTCCTCTCCCATAATGATAGCAGGGGTGTTTGTCTCTCCTGCCTCCATGTGTTTCTTGAAGGCCTCGAGCTGCTCTGTATTGCACACATACACATGTTAAAGACAGACAAATCTCATAAAATCACATAGATGTGCTCTCTACATACTCTGTTCGACTTCAGGTTTCAAGCGTTTGTTTTTGATGAGGATTTTCCGCTTGAGCTCACTTGGAGAGGGTAAAGGACGCCCAGGTTCAATCTGCCAAAGAGAAAAGAACTTTTACACTTAAGTAAATATGAGTATAACCCAATCAGAGCAAATTCTAAGAAATACTTTGTATCAGAAAGAGAGGATTTACCGCATAGTTCTCCAAAGGCTGTTTGAGGAGCAGGTCACCGAAGATCTCCTCGCAGTACTTGGCCATCTTGTACTGCTGAGGTTTACTAAGTAACACAATCGCAAAAATACATAATATGTCTATGTATTGATTATTTGTGAAAAATGTATGCAAATAAAAGCAATCCTTACGCATTTGATGTTTACTGATTATAAATGTACCTGCAGTGATTTTCAAATGACAAAATAACAGGAAAGTCTGATGTGACAAATGCTGTCTCCTTAATGGCTTGGATAACATCCTGTGGCAGGAGAAGAAAAACATTAGGTGTGAGGAGGATGAATCATAACAAGCCATCAAATGTTATATCAAACTCTGAACACAAGGGGGCAGACTTACATTATGAAATAGCATTAAAGCAGTAACTGAAAGACTGAACAAAGTTGGGTTTTTTGTGTTCACCTTGAACAGGATATCTGTGCACATGGCCTTGCCATGAGTAATGATGGGTTCCTGGTCCTCTCCTTTCCCATCCCAGCAGTCCAGCTCCACACATCTAATGCAAAGCACACAGAAATGTCTCTGTCCACAAGCTGCACATGCAACTGAGCTTTAGCATAGCCAGATACATGTGTGTCTGTCAACCCATCCAAGTACACCATATTAACATAAATACCTGCATCCAGCCAGCAGGACCTGCCGGTACATCTCTACTGAGGACTTCCCGCCAAACTGTCGGCCTGTCAAGTACGTGTTGTGGGAGGAGCTGATGAAGTAATGGGCCAGCGGCTGGTCCATATCTTGGTACAGTTCCAGCCGGTCCAGGAACACTGGAGCATTTTCATCTGACATTAGGTACCGGCAGAAGCCATCACTGGACATGTGACCTGAACAGAACAAGGACGGACACGAAGGGCGTAACTTAGTGGTAGAATATTATTTATTGTTAAATTTTGTGAATATTTCTTTAAGGTGAAAGCAGTATAAAACTCTGAAAATATTATTGTAGTTTTTTTATTTATTTTGGAAAAATGTAACATGTATTTGTAGAAGAAGTGTTCTAAAGTAAACAGAATAAATGGCTTTTATAATTCACTCTCTATCACTAAGTATTTTATTAGTATATACATTTTTATCATTACTAACTCTGAATTCAGCACAAGACGTGCAAATGTCAGGCCTGTGTGTTTATATCAAAACAACAGCTACTTGATGTTTAACTACTGTAGATTCTTTTGGGAATCTAAATGTGTATTTAAAAAGCAGCAGAGCTATGTGTACAACCATTTCATCATGATGATAACAGGGGAAAAATAAACTCCGGCGCTTGACAATAAATATTTAGCCCTGGAGAAAATGTGCCAACAATCTGGTTTTCCGTTCAAGGTAACACCTGCAGATGGCAGCAAAGCCTAAAACATCTCTCTCCCTCTGGTTTGCCCACACGGTTCTTTACCTTTCTTCTTCAGATCTTCGTCTCTCTCGTATTTCTCGATGATCTGCATGGCTCTCTTGGGGTCGTAGAATGGAAACAGAATCTCATTTAACCTTGGGTCGCGCTGGTTCTGTGAAGCGAAACACAAACGCAGTCATCCCTCTATTCATCGTCTCCAGTAATTTCCCAGCACAAATCTAATTTAGGACAAACGCATCTTGCGCTACACGCAGGATAGGAGCAAACTTATTACAATATGTTTACACTCTCAATTTGTTATGCCTGATCAAAGGTACTGAACTCAGGACTATGTGATTGGCTTTCATCACTTACTATTTAAGAAATATTATCTATATATCATTAGTATACACACAGGCACATAACATTTAGACAGCAAGTACTAAAAGCACTGATCAAGGTGATTATTATACGGCAGTATAAACAAAAACCTGTGAGCCACACTAACAGGTGCAGAGATTAAATGTTGCTTAAAAGCAAAGAATCACATGTGTTTGAGGGAATCAAGGTGGCATTCACAAAAACAACAGCAAACATTCAAACATCATGAACATGTCGCTGCCCACTCACAGAGCCAGGTGGGGAATTTAATCTGATTGGCGAGCCCAGAGCATGAAGCAGCGCAAACACGTGACTGCACAGCAGCAGGACTAGGCAGGTATTCAGCAACACAGAGCAGCACAGCCACAGAACACATATACGCACAGCAGGGAACGAGACGAACCGAGCAGGAAGCAACAGGATGGAAACCTCGACCCTCCCGTTGCTACAGCAACACCAATCAGACACAGGGGGGAGAAGGAGGCAAGCCACGGTAGGGAGAACATGGGGAATGGGATGACGGTGGGCATGCAGAATAAGGGAGGTGGTTGAAGATGCCCTTGCAGGCCCACTCAAAGTTAAATGTTGTGTCCATCCAATTTGATTAAGGTGGACTAATGTGCAGTCGGGCCTGGGAGCAGGGCGACTTCTACCCCAGAGCAGGATGAGAGTAAGAGCAGCAGGAGTTGCAGGGAAGGGCACACGCAAGCTAAATACAGAGAGAAGTTAATGAATGATAAAGAGCTTACTTCATTCAGAAAGCTGACTAACTGGTCTACAGTTAAATAATCAGTTTTGTTCCCATTGCTGCAGAGAGATTAATTAGAAAAACAAAACAAAATGTTATGCTCCTTAAAATCGAAACCCTCACAGTCATTCACACAGTCAGTCAGTTAAAATTAGAAAAGCCAGTCTTTACAGTTACATTACGCTTTTAGTAGTATCTTGTTAATCATCACTCTTCTTTGACTGTTGTCATTAGGTTGAACATAATTAATGTTGAACGGTGGAAGCAGGTTAGGCTGTCCAGACATAGTTAGTGCGGCAGGCACAGAAACATTTGTCCTGATTATTTCCAACATGATGCAGCAGCTCTCACTTGGGGAATATTTAAACAGATGATATCATTGTTCTGCTCAGGCACAAGGTAACGCAGGTAGAATACGTTGCTGGGTAAGGGTAATGCTGTTAAATGTGTATTCGGAGGATATTTTATTATTTTTAAGGTATAAAACAATTAAAAAGAGCAGACGAGATGAAACACTTACATTTTCTTGAAGAGCTCCTCTATATCTGTGCGAGGGCAGATCTTCTGTGTGAGCGCGTAAAAAATGTCAAAGGTAAAATCTGCTGGTTCAATCTCATCGTTCTGTAAAAGGTAAGTGAGAGAGTCATTTCCTCACAGTTTTCTTTCAGCGTAACAAACTCGGACACATCTGACTTCCAGTATTGTCTGACCTTTCCACTAGGAAGGCCCAGATCCTTCAGAGCCTGAAAGATCCCCTTCTCCGTTTTGCCTGATGCAAATGTCCGAGTGATGCTTTAAGAAGAGGAGGAGGATAAGGTGAAGATGAGTGAATGATATTGTATAAAAAAAACAACAACCCAAAAACATACTTTAAACGCACTCTTACCCTCTTACAGGAATCTTCCCATTCACGTTGGTAAGGAAACACATTCTCATCCAACTAAACAAAAACAGGAAGTAGGATTAAGGCGTCTTACTGAAGAAGGCACAGCCAAGTTATTACAACTGTGCTGCGAATTGCACTCACTGTTTCTTGAGGCATGTCATTGGACAGACGTTGTTGGCCTTAACGTTGTGAATCACTGACCTCAAACCCTCGATCCACTTCTGCAAACAAACAAGCACAAGTATTCAGGACACACACGCACACGTATATACACTCCTACCACTTAAAACCACTGAACAAATTACATAGCATTCAAAAGAGCACCCAGTTTGCATTGTGTTAAGAGGTGAATGTCTTTGGGGAAATAAACAAGCAAATGAATTGCTCTTTAATCAACAGTCTTGTGATAGGGGCCTTGACAGGACCATCATTAACACAGACACAAAAAACACACACACAGCGATAAACAGCGACCTGTTGCAAGGCTACAAGGAGTGATGATAAACAAACAGCTAGAGAAGGCCTGTGACTGCCCATTAATATGCTGCCTCATGCATCCATGTAAAGGCCACTGATAATCCGAACACTTCTGAGCCTCCTCTCTGAATGTCTGTCCCTCTTTGTGCTAAACCCTCCTCCACTTCCACAACAAATTTCTACTGGTGTCATTATAAAAACATTAAATGCGATGGCTTGTGCAGCAGGGGCAGTCTGTTTGGGCCCGTGGTGTTCACGAAGCAGCGCGCTGATGTAAATATCTCTCATCTATTGAGGCCTGCTCTTTACTGTATGGCCACCTGTATGATGGGAGGGGTGCTGATGGTGTCGCGGTGGGTTTGTGTCTATATGTGTGCGCGAGAGAGATAAAGAGGGACTGTGTTTTTGACTGTGGGGGACGTGCTCATGTATTTTAACCTGTGAGTGTACGTGTTTGTGTTTGTGCTCCCTGCTGTGGGCTGCTGCATGAATATCATTGGCAGCCCCGTGGCACAAACAGCAGTTATAACACCCACCAGCATGAAGGGAAAAAACAAAAAAACACCCTCTCATGGGAAATGAATAAACACCAATCCGGTGGTGCCAAATAACAGATCTGTGCTCAAAAAACGAAAAACCCCAGCTTGTTCTAAAGCTACTGGTGATTTTAAATTTTTCTACAAACTGACATCTGTAAAAACATTATGTACACCGTGCTCCAAAATTATTATGCAAATAGGATTTTAGTGTCATAAACACTCAATTTTGTGTTCAGTTAAACTCATGGATAGTGTTGTGTCTCAGGGCTCTTTGGATCACTGATATCAATCAGACATAATTAGTTTGTCAGGTGAGCCCAATTAAAAGAAGTCTACTTAAGAAGGATGTTCCACTTTATTAAGCATGCCACAGGTTTAAAGCAATAATGGAAAGAAAAACAATCTCTGCTGCAGAGTGTCAAATAATGCAATGCCTTGGATAAGGTATGAAAACTTAAGCATGATCATCGTACTGTGAAGAGATTTGTGGCTGATTCAGAGCACAGACGCATTTGCACAGATAAAGGCATAATGAAGAAGGTTTCTGCCAGACAAGTTCATCGGATTAAGAGAGCAGCTGTTAAAATGCTATTACAAAGCTGCAAACAGATATTTGAAACTGTAGGTGCCTCTGGAGTCCCATGAACCTCAAGGTGCAGGATCCTCCAGAGGCTTGCAGTTGTGCATAAACCTGCCATTCGGCCGCCCCTAACCAATACTGACAAGCAGAAACGGTTGCAGTGGGCCAAGAAATACATGAAGGTTAATTTTCAAACAGTCTTGTTTACTAATTTGCCATGTAATCCTGGATGGTCCCGATGGATGATGTAGTGGACAGTTGGTGGATGGCCACCATGTCTTAACAAGCCTGCGACATCAGCAAGGAAGTGACAGAACCATGTTTTGGGCCAGAATCATGGGGAGAGAGCTCGTTGGCCTCTTTAGGGTCCCTGAAGGTGTGAAAGTGACCTCAGCAAAGTATGTAGAGTTGCCATTTACCATTTCTTTCATGGTACCCAAAGAAGAACAGTGCCCTTTGTAGCAAAATTATCCTCATGCATGACAATGCACCATCTCATGCTGCAAACAACACCTCTGTGGCATTGGCTGCTATTGGCATAAAAGGAGAGAAACTCATGGTATGGTTTCCATCCTCCCTCCTGTGGTTTCTGACCTCAACCCTATTGAGAACCTTTGCAGCATCCTCAAGCAAAAGATCTATGAGGGTGGGAGGCAGTTCACATCAAAACAGCAGCTTTGGGAGGCGATTCTGACATCTTACAAAGAAATCCAACCAGAAATTCTCCTGGTTCAATGGATGCAAGAATTGTGAAGGCTATGTCAAGGAAGGGGTCCTATGCTAACATGCGACTCGGCCTGTTAAGACATTTTGATCGAAATAGCTTTTAGTTTCAGTAAATATGACCTTTTAATGCTGCAAATTCAACAAATGACCATTTGCGGTTCTTTACAAACAATAAAATGTTTTGAAACTCTTGTGCATAATAATTCGAACAGAGCATTTTGTATTATTTTATTTTTTGCAAAAACGGTTATCTTTGGAAGGTTTGTTCAATTAAAATTGATGACTTGAAAATTATACTGACTGTCATTTGCATCGAGTATGTAGGAAAGTCAGCGACAAATATCAAAAAAGTTTAGTCAAGGTTAGCGTGGTGCTTTGATTTTCAGTCATTCTTGTTGTTTTGTGGCACCTCTTAATTTTTCTCAGCAAACTATTGTGAATGACAAACTATTATTTGCAATTGTGTTTAAAAGACAATAAAGTATAAGTCATATGTTTTAAGCTAATCTGGCAGACATCTGTCAGGCTGAGAAAACTTACTTTAGAGGACACGTAGAGTTTCTTTTAATCCCAAATCTTCATCTTTACCAAAATGATTGAGCACAATTATGGTCATGTTCATTATATTGCATGCTGTCAACATAGCCTATGAAAATACCAAAGCTAGCATAGAAATGACAAAGAAGTATTGTCTGTGTGTTGAACAGGAACTAATAGAACTTCTTTCCTTCAACAGAAACGAGTATTGAGACTAACCAGATATTCCTACTTGGAGTCTTTTTATAGGACTCAGTCAAGGGGGGGGGAAAAAGAAGAAAAAAAACACCTTTTTTTAAGTATAATAAACACTGACTTTAATTTCTCTTACTGTGATGTTTTTGTATTATGCCAAAAGTAGCAGGTTATTTTTGGGGCTCATCCAAGTGGCTCATTCTTCAAATATAGAACAATGAAGAAGTGCAAGACAACAAGAGAAAAGCAGCAGCGAAAGCAGCAGGAGGAATACAGAACAGAGATGCTGTGAATCATTCCAGATGCATCTATTTATTCAATGAATCAAGGCCTTGTGTAGGAGCTGGCATATTAACCCTGGCTTTCCTTTCTGAATTGAGAATCTGTAGGCTGGGTGGTCTTTTAATCTTTACATCTACATTGTTATGGAAATGTTGAAATTACTCAGACAGGTGCTAAGCAGAGTTTACCTCGAGGGCAGAAAAATGAAGTAGTGGTTAAGCTCTTACAAGCAGCCTCACTGTGCTCTCTACTTTGGAGCTCTAATATGTACAGTATTAGTAGGCAGATTGAGCGAACCGGGAAGGCTGCAGGATAGCAGATATCTGACACTATCACGGGATAATGCCTGGACGGGACTAAGCACCAACCTCCAAGGTTGAAAAATCCACACATGCCAAAGTACCAAAAACTGTACTTCCATAAGTGGCCACACGAGGCAGACGCCCAACGTGACTCTTTCCCTTTAGACTCCCAACAAAAATGTCAAATTTCACCACCTGACTGACATAAAAAAAAACTATAACTTTGGTCTATAGTTACCCATCCATAACAGCTCTGTGTAGGTCATTTTTGTTTTAGGTCTCTTTCACATTAAAGCTTAAAGCTAAGCACCTGATTGATAAGATTGACAGGTGGACACCAATCCAACTAACTGCTTGGTAGGAGTCACGTCACTCACGTGTGTTTGTGGCCTGGGTGACTTGTGGAACATCATTTAATGCTGTGTGATTAATTGTAACAAGAGCCATCTAAAGAAGTTCCTGTTTTGCTAAGTAAAATTTTAGTTTTTTCTAGTTTGTTTTGTGGGTGTGTGTATCACTTGGCACTAATTAGAAGGTATCAGTATTTAGCACGATGCACACATACAATCTATGCATGCATTTTGCTAACCATTGTCCTATGATTTGTTTTTACAAGTTGTCAACCAAACAATAAAACAAAACAGAAACGCCCCAAATGCTAATATTTAAGGCATCAAAACAGGACTTCACAACCGGGTGGGTGACGTCATGGTGCCTATATCATTTACATCTTTTACATACAGTCTATGGGGTTTGCAGTGATTTTTTGTCCAAACAACATATGCTTTGTGGCCATTGATTAAAACCATCTAAATTCATCAAAACACATTTTTTTAACCTGTGATGCACTCAAAAAGTGTCACAAGTTAGATATTAGCCAGAAGCTACATAAGTGCCTTTTGTCACTGAAAGGTATATGGTGAGTGAAGAAAATCATGCTATATTGGCATACACAGCTGTCCATTACATCTGTTATATTGTAATAATATTTCAAACTGCAACACTCCAATTAAATCTCAAGGTCAGCGCTCTTTATCGTTTGTATAAAGCAGCAGAAATGTGGGGAGGGCATGCATTTACCCTGGCTGTCTCTGGGTTCTCTGCCACCATGAACATGAAGTTGAGATTGACCAGGTCTGTGCCACTGCAGATGCAGATGATGCAACCCTCCAAGTCTGTTTCTGTCTTTCCAGTGGCCTCAAATGATGACAGGATCTTAGGGTCCTGAGGACACAGCATCAAAGGCAGAGATTAGTATAGAAATGATGGATAAATAGCTGATCAAAATTAAATGCTAAGACGGAGACCTAGACATAAAGCTAAAAAAAAAAGAAGATAAGATAGAATAATTAAGCAACAGAGCAAGCTCTTTAGATGTTTGAAAGCATTTCTGCTGCTTTAAGTTTAAGTAGGGGAAATATTTCAACATTTATAGACCTTTAGTTCTTTTTCTCAGAACAAAATACATCCCAGCACACCTTAGTCTGATATAACTTTAATGTCTGTTTTATCAGTTTAACAGAAAAATCTCACTATCAAAAACACCACTCCTTCCTCTCTCATCTTCTCAATCAGATTTCCTGTCTGCCACCATTGAAGATAGTAATGCTTATATGTTACGTGATTGAATTAACAGCAACAGGCAACAGGCTATGCCACTTTAAAATCTCAGCCTGCAATCATCCAATCCCATTCATCTCTTCTCTCTCATTGGATTACTTGAAACAGCTCTCCAGGCTTGTGTAACCATGTTAGCCTCTGAGAAGCCCGGTTATCAGTTGTCTGCACTGTACAAAACAGCATACGGCGCATGAGCCGCCATCAGACTGTAGAATCTATATACGTGCCCTCACATACGTACATAAAAAGACCGCCACACAGGACCAAACAAAGGCGCTTCAATCTGTTGTCAGCAGTATGATTTGAGACTCTCCTGTTAGGCTTCTGCATTTCAGTGGCTTCATTGGTTTGCATACAAATTAGAAGGCAGCATGCCCGTGGATATTCCAGTAATAGCTTTCATAATTCATATAGCTGGTATGATGCTAAATACCACAATATAATGTGTCACTGTCAAGACTACATAGCATGAATCGATATTTAATATACAGAGGAACCATGTGGCTTGGATTTGTGCATATCTGCCTCTGTAACTGCTAAATAGAAAACTGATTGGTTGCCAGCTGTAATAATTCACTGGGCTATTTTAGAGGCCATTTCCTATCATGGGATAAGGAAAAGTCATTCTGACGGAGACAGAACATCTTATACTGTTGATCTTTTGATCCTGTAGTGTGAACTCCATAACCCAGCGGTTTTCTGACAGCGCATCACCACAGTGGCTGAAAGAACAATTTTTCAATACTACTCTCTCGGTCAAAAGCACAATCCACAGCTGCGAGAAAGTTCAGTAAGAACCTGTGGCGAAACTCAGAGTTGTATAAATATTGATGAGCTAGTGCCCTGTGTGAATCTGTATTTGAAAGCAAATCTCAGCAGTAAGAACTCAACCGGGAGTCCCAAAACAGTCATTATATTGATAGAAAAAGCCACTGTAGCCTTGGCTAATTTAGGCATGAATAATAGCCTGAAGTGGCAGTGTCTCTAGATTTTACC
The DNA here is from genome assembly GCF_965226115.1 of Aulonocara stuartgranti. Lineage (NCBI taxonomy): Eukaryota > Metazoa > Chordata > Actinopteri > Cichliformes > Cichlidae > Aulonocara > Aulonocara stuartgranti. Next base: position 4,663,401 of record NC_138951.1, on the reverse strand, counting down.
GGGAGTACCTCTGTGGGACTAAAAGATGGAATGTTTGATGCGGAGGGTGAGAGTGTGAATTTTGTGAAGGCAGAAGTGAAGAAATGGTCTCTCCTGAGTTCTTACCTTTGGGACGGCACCGACGCGAATACTGTTGATGAGAGAACACTCCAGAACCTGACCTTCCTGTAGGAGACCAAAAACGGTGGAAAGAAAGGGAAAAAAGAAGTAGATGAAGAGGGGGAGAATAAAAGTCTAGAAGAAAAACAATTTCTAATGGTCAGCAAAGCACAAGCACCACAACCTCTCAGCAACATGGGTGATTACAACCCAGAAATGAGGAGGAGTCCTTTGTGCGTTGAGAATAGCTGTTTTAATACCATTTGATTTAATTACCAAGTTTGAGTCTGCAGGAATGAGGATAAACATTAACAGGTTGGACTGTTGCAGAGGTGCTTTTTGCCACCAGGCATGCAGCTGCTTGGGGTCCCAGCACATTGGCGGGCTCCCGAAAACAGACAAACTTATACTGCTGCAGTTTGTAACATCAGTTGAAGAGGCCTGATCACCTTTGGGGCCCAACCTGACTCCATTCACCCCAGCTGCAGAAGGTGTGCATGAAATGAATGCTGCTAGTCTATTTGTAACTCTGGGGGAGGAAATTAATGTCAAAATCTATTGCAAGATTTGCAAAATGTCAGCAGTAAAATAGAAGTTATGAAAGTTCGGTGCATGCTTGTATATTTTCTGAACTTTCTGAGAAATACACAAACAGTGTGCCACCGAACTATTTCTAAAACCACTAAATGGGAAAACAAATCATCCTAATCAGAGTTATTTTTCCAAGTAGAGGGATTCAGATGCACCTCAGAGGTTTTTAGGCAGTGGCAAAGAAAAATCAGGAATGTTATAATCCAGTGGCTGGAAAATGAGACCATGCGAGTACTAGTACTCGCACAGCCAGCTGTAGGTCCTATATGCTAGGCTTCATCTTTTTTTTTTCTCTCTTTTTTTTTTTAAATGTTTATTTATAAGATTTTAAGTTCAAAGTTACATAACGTCACACCAGACAATGAAAATAAGATTCAAAAACAATAACATTTAAGCACAGAAAAAAAAAAAAGAAAAAAAAAAGAAAAAACAGAAACCAAACACACAACAACAAAAAAACCCAAACAGGAAAACAGGGGCCTGTTCTTCGTACCTCGCTAAGTGAGTTAGCTGGATGAGATTGTTGACGATTTCGCGTGATCCTGGATCGTTCGGTTCCCCGAAGCCCATCCGGGACTTGCTGTCATAGCAACAGAGCCGTAAGCGTAAACCTGCTCGGGAGCAGGTTTACTTTATGTAAACAGGATTAGATCGCGGCCACGCAGGTATGTCCGCGTCATTCATACGAAAGCAACAGCGATATTCCACCACTGTTTCACCATAAATAAATAACATCAATGTAACTAAAGATAATGCAGCACTTGATCCTTTTATTGATGTCACACAGATACATACAGGTCATTCCCTAAAAAAGGGAAATGTACTATTAACATTCTATTACATGTATGTGATTATTACAGATGTAATTCATATTTCAGAGTAGTAATAGTAAATTACTTCGTGTAATCAAGATGAGAGACCACGGCTATAAAAGCGAAGGTGGATTTGGGAAGTCTGTCGCAGTCATATCCTGTCCGTATACGCGACCAACCCATTGCGGAAGGTGCAAGATTGATAAGGAGAGTCCTCAGAATTCAGCGTATATTGCGGGACAGACAGGATCCTTTAGCTCAGCGCGACAGTGTGCTCATAGAGAGATATCGATTTTCCCGTGAGGGTATTATTTACTTAACCAACTTGTTGACGAGGGGGTGCAGGACCACCACCTGTCTTTTTTTTTGCTCTGCCCTTTTCTTGGTTGCTGTTATGAACAAACAAACAGAGTATTCCAGGGTCTCTTTCCAAGAGACGACAAGCAATATAAGTGATAAATATTACCATTCTGTAGAATATTCTTATATTTCACTTTTACTTGTTCCCATGTTCTAGTGGGTCCTGTTGTGGCTCTAATGTGAAAGGGGATATAATATAACATATTATAATATAATATGATGTAATATAATATTGGATAATATGGTGTGATATGATAAATCTACCCTACCGCCTACTGGTGTTGGTCAGAGGGGCCGATGGCGCAATATGGCAGCCTGGCTTCTGTCAGTCTGCCCCAGGGCAGCTGTGGCTACAACCGTAGCTGCCTCCACCAGTGTGTGAATGTGAGAGTGACTGAATAGTGGCATTGTAAAGCGCTTTGGGTGCCTTGAAAAGCGCTATATAAATCCACTCCATTATTATTGTTATTATTGAATTACTTACGAGTTTAATTTGTCAGAAACTTTCTGCCAGCCCTCTCTCCTTGCTTTTGCAGCCTTTGCAGTGTTCTCTTGCGTTTTAATTAAACTCTGAAACTCCTGAAATCCCTCACTCAAGAGTTCTTGCTCTGCTGCCGAAAAATACCGAGCGCGCTCCTTCGACATTTTCGCCGACCAATCAAAGGGTTGCCGATCAATGTTTCTACTATCGATGCGTAGCCCCTGTTGGGCCACCCAGTGATCTCACATTACTTCATCCAGCTATACTAATCGTCAACAACAGGTGTGTTCGGGGAACCGGAATAGCGAGCTCAGAGTTAGCGCGATGATTTGGTCTTGGATGTTTCATTTGATCTTGGATGTAGTAAGCGACGTACGAAGCACAGGGCCCAGGAAAGAAAAGGAAAAAAATCAATAAATAAATAAATAAATGCTAGGCTTCATCTTAGCTAGTTTAAAATCATCCAACAAGAGCTACTGAACATATCTGCAACAAATTAATCCAACTATCAGATAAACATCTGATAAACATTGTCTATTGCCCAATGCTAATCAGTATTAGCCTAAATGCTAGTACTTAAATCTTTTCTCTATATTTTAAGCTTGTTATAATATACATATATTTAACGTGCTTCATTTATAGTTTTTATTTACTTGCATATACCTTTTTCAGAGTCAAATGGTCAGAAGTACAGAAAAAAATCAAAACAACTTACTCTTTCCTTGCATGCCTTTTTAAATACTTTACCTACTCCATGTGGATCCTGTCTTATACATTTCTATTTAGAGGATCCTCTCGAAAATCCTAGAATACACACAGGTCATGATGTGGAAGTCGTACCTTTCCCTCACTCTTCCAGGTGATGAAAAAGCCGTACTCGTCCACTTCCATGTGGCAGTTGGGCTCAAAGATGTATGGGTCCTGCAGCAAGGAAAAATGATTATTTCTAAGCAATGAGGCCATATTAATCAAAGGTTTTATTTGACACAGCAAGACATTAAACAGTCAACCTGTTTAACAAACACAGGAATTATGCAATCAGACAACCAGATGTAGCTCTTATTCATTTTACAAGATATACCTGCCTGCCTACGAACACACACTCAAACATACTTTCACAAAGAATGCAGAAATACGCTCAGTATGTACACACAGGTTGCCCGTAGGGGAGATGAAGCCTGTTGTCTAAGGCAAACACGCAGTGAGATTAATGTGACCACCTTTAGCTGTTAAATGCAAACATCAACGCAGTTGGAACACATTTCCAGGTTATAGAGACGAACAGGAGGTAAAAGTGTATTAGCATAGCTACTGTGATGCTACTGCACACATCGTTCAACAGGAGTGTCGGTGGAGGAAATCGACTAACCTTAGCCACCTTGTCCTACTCAAACAATCTTACCATCAATTCAATCAGCCGGAAGATGTGTGTGTGTGCCGACAAATATGTGTATTTTTGCCCCACTCCACTCAAACAACACATCTGAGAAAGCTAAAAACATAAGAGAGAAATAAACTAGAATGGGAGAAGGCTGCTGGGTCACTCTAATATTAGCAGTAGGGAACAGTGTAACACACTCATGTACACACTCATACACACGTGATTTATTATTTCAGAATGTTGCTACTATGAGATACGCAGCTGCAAATAGGGCTGTGCTGGCTTGTTACTTGGCTCTTACCCTGACATCTAAAACCCTCAAAAGAAAACCCTCAGAAGAATAATCTTATTTCCATTTAGGAAACAGTGAGACTGCTGTAAATGCAGATAAAAGCTTGACTCTTTCATCTGAACGAAGACTGACAGAGTGTTCGGTGTTAGATATACAGCCACCTCGATGAAGGAGATGGTTTCAGATAAACCTCAACTGTTGAGGACATACAACAGTATCACATTCCACTGCTTTTAGCTTTACTGTAATAAATCTAAAATTGTGTGTGTGTGTGTGTGTGTGTGTGTGTGTGTGTGTTGCCTATTGATCGTGCCTCTTATTTTGAACACAGATCCTCAGATCATTTCGAGGTCTTTTACCCTTTGTCTAAATTTCCAAATCAATATTAGAAAGTGATAATTAATCTGCCCGGTGTAGGCTTAAGAGCTGTATCTATAAATATTATATATGATGCTATTAACAAGTGCAGTCAAAAACAAAGTACACCTTCTGTAAATTTGTCAGTATCAGTTCATAAAATCATCTTCTCTATGACTATCGTTCTCTCACATTGTTGTGGAGGAATTATGTCTTACTATTTATACTTGTTTAGGTCATTGAGGTTTGTGGGAATAAAATCCCACCACAGTATTTAACCCAGGTTGAGGTCTGGACTCTGACTGGATCACTGCAACAATTTGATTCTTTTCTTTTTTTTTTCCAGTCATTCTGTTGAATCTTTGAATTGCTGCTGTGTTTGTGATCACAGTCCTGTTCCATGACCCAGTTTAAGCAGAGCTTTATCTGTCACACAGGTGCCCTCACATTTGATTTTAGAATACTTTGCAGTCAGTGACTCGACCATGAACTCATCCGTCTACTAAAGCGCTCAGGTCCTGTGGCTGCAAAACAAGCAGTAATGGAAGGAATCCAGCATTTAGTTTTATTTATTTATTTATTTAGTTATCATTAAATAAATAATGACAGTTTAGTTTTTGTATTTTGTTAGATTATTATTATGCCTCGATATGTAAAACCTTAGATGTTAAAGAGGGTGTACTTTCTTTGCGCCACGACTGTAAATGCTTATGTGTGTTTTCTGTCTCGTTCGTCTCAGTCTACCTTCATCAGCCGTCAATATGAGGCTGCATAGTTTCCATGGACACTAAACATCAATCAGATCTTAAATGATTGATTTCCACTCAGTGAGATAATGAATGAAACACACACACACGGGAAGCTCTTTGGCTATTTGCATAATGGATTACATAGGATATCTTTCACCTTTTACCTCAATGCCTCTGGACTCTTAAAGAGGACAAACTCATATCAAATATCTCATTAAAGGATACAAACTAATTATTGAAAATCCATAGTACACTACAGCGTGTAGAGCTAAAGAGAAAAACAAAGAGTGAGATGCAAACTTGGAAACATCTCCATCTATTCGAGGACATAAGATGGCAAAGAAAGCATTCTGGGGACCTTAAGTTGTTTTAGAAAGCCATCTTATGTAACGATTTGAGCTGAGAGGCTCTGTATAACGATAGCTGTCCCCTATGAAGCTTTGAATTGCACTCGTACAAACACACATACAGGCACACTGACCCACATGCACATTACCTGCCACTACCATCTGTCACTCAGTGGGGCTTCAGTCACTAGAGACTGTTCTTGTGGCAAAAAAATAAAATCCATGCTGTTTAGCATATGCTTTTTGCACACTGAGATGCTTGCGCCCCGCATCCTTTGTAATTTCCAGGCAGCAGTGCTTTGCTCACACAAACACAAACACATGCCCACACTGACACAAAGTATGACTGACAGTGTTTTATAAATGAGACGCATTGCTGCTTCGTGTTTACGATAACAGCGAGGAACATGAGCTGACAACCAAAATAACTATTGATTTATGAATGAAGGACCGTAGCGCTGTTTTTTTCTCCTGAGACGCATCAGTTTGAGTTGATATTGTTTAGAATATAATCATTAATGAGAAAAATTCACAGCACTAAGAGGGGAGTGGTATGTCCCAAGTGTCATTATTCATTTTAACCGACTGACAGAGCTTGACCTTATTACCATTCGGGCCAGACCTAACCTTGTCCTGTCTAAGCTTGGCTCAAATTCACAGCAGCAACACACTGAGGACTCTGTTCAGAAGCATGCTGGCCCAGTTTCACCGCTCACTGTGACATGGCTTTGGATTTGATGATGCCTTTCCGTACACTCGCAAGCTTTTTTCTCTGCCTAAGAGGGATCCTCCTCCCCCAGCTGATGCCCACATAAACGGAGAGGACTGAGGGGATTTCCTGATGTGTGCAGGGGTACATGTAGGTCCGTGTGTGTGTGCGCGTGACTGTGACACACTTTGCCTTTGCTCGTCCAATGTCCTAGCTAGGTGTCCTGATTAAGTTTGTCTGAGGAAATGTGGGCAAAAAAAAAAGCAGGAAGATATACATGGTGGTCACATACATGCAAGTGCATACAAAGATATATGGAAGCAATGAATTTGCTTGTGGCTGTAACTGAGCATTTATTGGTTATAATTTAACTTTAAAATAGTTTTTATTTAAGAAAGCTTTTAAATGATCTATTTATATTTCCTAGCTCACATTTTTTCTGTTTTTTTATTTGTGGTGGTGTTTTGCATCCTCCTTGTACAGCTCCAAACTGGGTCCTGAGCCAGTACAGGCAGAATAACCTAGCAGAAATGCTTCTTAAGTCACATACAGTGGGGCAAAAAAGTATTTAGTCAGCCACCGATTATGCAAGTTCCCCCACTTAAAATGATGACAGAGGTCAGTAATTTGCACCAGAGGTACACTTCAACTGTGAGAGACAGAATGTGAAAAAAAAATCCATGAATCCACATGGTAGGATTTGTAAAGAATTTATTCGTAAATCAGGGTGGAAAATAAGTATTTGGTCAATAACAAAAATACAACTCAATACTTTGTAACGTAACCTTTGTTGGCAATAACAGAGGTCAAACGTTTACTTAGGTCTTTACCAGGGGCCTGTGCTTCGTACCGCGCTAAGTGAGTTAGCTGGATTAGATTGTTGACGATTTCGCGTGATCCTGGATCGTTCGGTTCCCCGAAGCCCATCCGGGACTTGCTGTCATAGCAACAGAGCCGTAAGCGTAAACCTGCTGGGGAGCAGGTTTACTTTATGTAAACAGGATTAGATCGCGGCCACGCAGGTATGTCCGCTTCATTTATACGAAAGCAACAGCGATATTCCACCACTGTTTCACCATAAATAAATAACATCAATGTAACTAAAGATAATGCAGCACTTGATCCTTTTATTGATGTCACACAGATACATACAGGTCATTCCCTAAAAAAGGGAAATGTACTATTAACATTCTATTACATGTATGTGATTATTACAGATGTAATTCATATTTCAGAGTAGTAATTGTAAATTACTTCGTGTAATCAAGATGAGAGACCACGGCTATAAAAGCGAAGGTGGATTTGGGAAGTCTGTCGCAGTCATATCCTGTCCGTTTACGCGAGCAACCCATTGCGGAAGGTGCAAGATTGATAAGGAGAGTCCTCAGAATTCAGCGTATATTGCGGGACAGACAGGATCCTTTAGCTCAGCGCGACAGTGTGCTCATAGAGAGATATCGATTTTCCCGTGAGGGTATTATTCACTTAACCAACTTGTTGACGAGGGGGTGCAGGACCACCACCTGTCTTTTTTTTTGCTCTGCCCTTTTCTTGGTTGCTGTTATGAACAAACAAACAGAGTATTCCAGGGTCTCTTTCCAAGAGACGACAAGCAATATAAGTGATAAATATTACCATTCTGTAGAATATTCTTATATTTCACTTTTACTTGTTCCCATGTTCTAGTGGGTCCTGTTGTGGCTCTAATGTGAAAGGGGATATAATATAACATATTATAATATAATGTAATATAATATTGGATAATATGGTGTGATATGATAAATCTACCCTACCGCCTACTGGTGTTGGCCAGAGGGGCCGATGGCGCGATATGGCAGCCTGGCTTCTGTCAGTCTGCCCCAGGGCAGCTGTGGCTACAACCGTAGCTGCCTCCACCAGTGTGTGAATGTGAGAGTGACTGAATAGTGGCATTGTAAAGCGCTTTGGGTGCCTTGAAAAGCGCTATATAAATCCAATCCATTATTATTGTTATTATTGAATTACTTACGAGTTTGATTTGTCAGCAACTTTCTGCCAGCCCTCTCTCCTTGCTTTTGCAGCCTTTGCAGTGTTCTCTTGCGTTTTAATTAAACTCTGACACTCCTGAAATCCCTCACTCAAGAGTTCTTGCTCTGCTGCCGAAAAATACCGAGCGCGCTCCTTCGACATTTTCGCCGACCAATCAAAGGGTTGCCGATCAATGTTTCTACTATCGATGCGTAGCCCCTGTTGGGCCACCCAGTGATCTCACATTACTTCATCCAGCTATACTAATCGTCAACAACAGGTGTGTTCGGGGAACCGGAATAGCGAGCTCAGAGTTAGCGCGATGATTTGGTCTTGGATGTTTCATTTGATCTTGGATGTAGTAAGCGACGTACGAAGCACAGGGCCCAGGTTTGCACACACAGTAGCTGGTATTTTGGCCCATTCCTCCATGCAGATCTTCTCGAGAGCAGTGATGTTTTGGGGCTGTCGCCGAGCAACACGGACTTTCAACTCCCGCCACAGATTTTCTATGGGGTTGAGGTCTGGAGACTGGCTAGGCCACTCCAGGACCTTCAAATGCTTCTTACGGAGCCACTCCTTTGTTGCCCGGGCGGTGTGTTTTGGATCATTGTCATGTTGGAAGACCCAGCCTCGTTTCATCTTCAAAGTTCTCACTGATGGAAGGAGGTTTTGGCTCAAAATCTCACGATACATGGCCCCATTCATTCTGTCCTTAACACGGATCAGTCGTCCTGTCCCCTTGGCAGAAAAACAGCCCCATAGCATGATGTTTCCACCCCCATGCTTCACAGTAGGTATGGTGTTCTTGGGATGCAACTCAGTATTCTTCTTCCTCCAAACACGACGAGTTGAGTTTATACCAAAAAGTTCTACTTTGGTTTCATCTGACCACATGACATTCTCCCAATCCTCTGCTGTATCATCCATGTGCTCTCTGGCAAACTTCAGACGGGCCTGGACATGCACTGGCTTCAGCAGCGGAACACGTCTGGCACTGCGGGATTTGATTCCCTGCCGTTGTAGTGTGTTACTGATGGTGACCTTTGTTACTTTGGTCCCAGCTCTCTGCAGGTCATTCACCAGGTCCCCCCGTGTGGTTCTGGGATCTTTGCTCACCGTTCTCATGATCATTTTGACCCCACGGGATGAGATCTTGCGTGGAGCCCCAGATCGAGGGAGATTATCAGTGGTCTTGTATGTCTTCCATTTTCTGATGATTGCTCCCACAGTTGATTTTTTCACACCAAGCTGCTTGCCTATTGTAGATTCACTCTTCCCAGTCTGGTGCAGGTCTACAATACTTTTCCTGGTGTCCTTCGAAAGCTCTTTGGTCTTGGCCATGGCGGAGTTTGGAGTCTGACTGTTTGAGGCTGTGGACAGGTGTCTTTTATACAGATGATGAGTTCAAACAGGTGCCATTCATACAGGTAACGAGTGGGGGACAGAAAAGCTTCTTACAGAAGACGTTACAGGTCTGTGAGAGCCAGAGATTTTCCTTGTTTGAGGTGACCAAATACTTATTTTCCACCCTAATTTACGAATAAATTCTTTACAAATCCTACCATGTGAATTCATGGATTTTTTTTTTCACATTCTGTCTCTCACAGTTGAAGTGTACCTCTGGTGCAAATTACTGACCTCTGTCATCATTTTAAGTGGGGGAACTTGCACAATCGGTGGCTGACTAAATACTTTTTTGCCCCACTGTATACAATCAATCAATCGAAAAATATTAAACAACAATAACAGATTTCACACTACAGCCTGACCGATATGATCAGCCAATTTTAGCTATTTGTCGCTCTGTTGATATCAGTATGTATAATGGCCAAAAAATTAAAATGACAAAATTAAAGAAGAAATAGAAGAAACACCCTTCAACTATGTTTTGTGTGTTGATGTTGCACAGTTCGTCCATGAGGGGGCACTCTGCAACTGTTGGCAACACATGTTGCAATGATCCAAGCAGTTGGCCACAGTGTTAAAGAGTAAACAAATAACTGCACATAAACAGATTTCCCAAACATTTGTTAAGTTTTGTTTGTCTGAAAGAAAATTAATTAGCTGATATATTGCCATATTGAGTTTTGAAATCACCACATGCCTGTATCAGTATTGGCCTTTAAAAGCCTATAATCGGTCGGGCTCTATTTCACACTGTAGTGAAAAAGTAAGAGATCTCACGTGGCTCGTGTAAATCCTCTTTTGCTGCAGCAGAGCCTCCATAGGACATTTCCTGTAGCTCATTAAAAGAGTTGCACAACTCCTCTTTACAACACTGTTTGAGCTTATTTATTTTTTTGGGACATCTTAATTGAAAATCTGTCTTTATGTTTTGCTACAGCATCTTTAGGCACTGGAATTGAGAACCGGTAATCAAAAGCTTCTAAGCTTATCATTTTCTTTTATCGGCACTTGTAGGTTTTTCTTACAGTGGGTTAGGGCATATAATAAAGCAATGATGTCATGTCGCAGTGGAGCTTCTGCACGCCTGAGTGACTGTATATGAAAGCAGCACTGTTCTCAGAGTCAGACAGATAAACAGTTATGCAGGCACACCCATTTTGACGCCTTTCCCCACTTTGTGCATTTCTAAAATTGGTTCTTACATAAACCAATTTTCTTTGGAATTATGGCTATTCTAAAACTTTTTTAGCATGTGCATAATTTTTTATAGTGTGCTACTTAAGACCCTCAGTGGGCGTGTTGCGGACAAGCAGTCGCCATGCCAAAGCATCTTAATGAGCCTGATCAATGTGGCCTGTCTACAGCTAGAACTGTGACTACACCAGTGATGATATAAACTGAGGTCTCTGTTCTGTGTGTATGTGTGTGCGCTTGTATTACTCATGGTGTGGGAATATAAATGTCTTTCCATTGTTGCACTGTGGACCCGTCTTGGATATTTTTGAGAAGCAAAAAAACAAAAAACAAAGGCAGCATAATATAAATCATTAAATTTAGAGACTAAAACTTCATTTAAAGCTTGGTATTCTAAATGTATGAAAACAAAGACTCTGCTCCGTGTGTGGATGTGTGCATTTGTCCAACTAATGACTGAGCCGGGCACAGTCATTAAGGTCCAGGATGATAACAGGGCAGAGCAAATAATCTATGGTGGTATCAGCAGGGAACACTTACAAACAGATAGCTTAGCATTGGCTAAACTTTCATCACTTCACTGAGAATACTAAAAGCCTCTTATTCTTAATCAATTACTCAATCCAGGAAAGTGTCATATTTACCTCATCAAACCTGTCGAAAGAGGCGCCTTCCTGCATGAACTCAGGCAGGTGCTTCTCCCAGTTGAATTCGTAGGACTTTGTCATGGCTGCTCACAAGTCTGAGAAACAAACAAAAGAGGAGAAGACACACAAGGAAAGAGACAGACACAGACACAGAGTATGTTAGAAAAGGATGCTCGCTCTCCAGGGGCTCATCCAAAAATATCCTCTTGAGAGAGTGAGAACAACTTACATATATAACAACCAACCAATGAACAAGCTCCAAAGACAGAATTTAGGAAAAATATTGATTTGTCGTTTAGGATTTTTCAGAGATTTAAAGCACCCTCTCTGCTTTGGAGCTGCAATTAGCAGTGAAGCAGAGTAATGGCCTGTATTTGTATTAGAGATGGACCGATCCGATATTACGTATCGGTATCGGTCCGATACTGACCTAAATTACTGGATCGGATATCGGAGAAAAATAAAAAATGTAATCCGATCCATTAAATATCACGAAAGCACCTCGCAAAACTTGCAACACGCCGTAACTCGCCTCAGAACGTTAGCACGTCGGAGCAGTATGCATCACGTGATAGAGCGGCTGCCGCATGCGGGACCTGTCGTGGTCTGGATAGCATTTGGAGCTTCGCTAGCAACCCGGCATTTCATCTCCGACAAAGTTATCCCGAGAGAAGTAAAGCAAGTGTGTAAGTCCATCTCTGAATGTTTGTAAAGCATTCCTGCGTTAAGCTTAACAAACGATATATGGAGCGACTGCCTCTTCCTGCTGCTACTTCAATCATGAAACTGCTCAATGATCAGCTGATCGGCTTTTCTGTCACGAGTCCGTCTCTCTTGTTTGTTTTTGGCCCACTTTGCACCAGAAAGAGGAAACCAGCGGCTAAACAACAGCAGCACGTTTAAGCTTGATCAGCTGTTGTTAGAATGTATTTAATATTACTTTCTACTCGAGGATCTTTTTCTAGTAGCTGACGGCTGTAACTGTGCAGGGGCGGATCTAGCAAAGTTTAGCCAGGGGGGCCGATAGGGCATTAACAGGGAAAAGGGGGCACAAAGACATACTTTTCTTTCTTATTCTCATTTAAAATGTCTAGCTTTTAATAAATAATTATCTGACACCCAAAGTTTTAATTTGATGCAAAATGAATAGAAGTCCATTACTGTATATAGTAACTATTAAGTCTAATATATATACCCTAGTAAGCTATAGTACTTTTTCCTTTGGGAAGGTACCATCTGTGCAGTCTGCAATTTTGTTGAGGAAAGATGTTGAATCTATTTAATATTTTAATATATTGAAAAATAATTGATTTCTGTGCATTCTTTTTTAACACTGCATCAAATTAAGGTTGATTACGTCGATTGAGCATCATGAGGTGGAGCATGAGGGGTGGTTCCCTATTTTTTATTTTTTTATTTTTGTTGTTGCTGGGAGTTTGAACCCTATTAGTTAGGTTGCTTAATATTTACGCTAAGTACTCTTTAAAATATCAGAATAGGGAGGATGGTGTAGGTTTAAGTTTATTAGATTGATCAGTATTGCTGAACTATGAAATATATTTTTTTGCATACAGGTATAACAGAATAGCTTTAGTGTAGTTGTTGTTTTAAACTTGAGTATGAACTTATACAAAATGCAGCAAGATATTAAAAAAAAACAGTTTTGTTGAAACACACTATATCGGATTCATATCGGTATCGGCAGATATCCAAATTTATGATATCGGTATCGGTATCGTGCCATCTCTAATTTGTATAGCGCTTAACTAGTCCCTAAGGACCCCAAAGCGCTTTACACATTCAGTCATCCACACACACATTCACACACTGGTGATGGCAAGCTACATGTAGCCACAGCCACCCTGGGGCGCACTGACAGAGGCGAGGCTGCCGAACACTGGCGCCACCGGGCCCTCTGACCACCACCAGTAGGCAACGGGTGAAGTGTCTTGCCCAAGGACACAACGACCGAGAGTGTCCAAGCTGGGGCTCGAACCGGCAACCTTCCGATTACAAGATGAACTCCCAACTCTTGAGCCACGATCGCCCGTAAAGAGTAAAATAAAGAGTAAATAGAACAAGCAAAAGGAATATGGGCAAATGACATCAGAGGACAACCGCTGCGTGGGACCAAGCAGGAACCTCCAGGGCTGAAAAATGAAGTCCATGGCAAAGTGCCTAAAGCTGCAGTACCTTAACTGTCCACTTGAGACAATCTCAAAGAGTGAGTTAAAAAACAACAACAGCTGTACAGAAAATGAGTTTGTCTGTTTTTTTAATTCACCCATTCGCGGTTGTTTTTTGGGGGGTTGTAGCTGCTTTGACTGTCGAGGTTGCCAACACAGGCGTCTTTAGCTAAGCTTCACGTCAGCTAACTGGAATCAACTGTGTAGTGTTGGTACCTATTTAGAACATTTTTAATAGACCTACCTGATAAAATGGAGCTTTTAAATTGTAATAACAGCCCATCCAAGCTATGTGATTCAGATAATATGCATTTTTTTTTTATGTGTTAAATAAGCACATATGTAAATCTGCACAATAATGTACATAGAGCCTACTGGGTCACCTTGCTAACCAAGCTTGCTATTATTTGCTAATAACAAAGAACTCATCCTCACATCCAACTATCATCGCTTCTGGATTCCAAAAACAACCATAATGTTATAAATTAATCCTATAAATGGGACTATGGGTGGGACTGAGCAACACAAATTGAGCATATCACAGAGATAAAAAGTATGCGAGAAAGGAATTTCCTCCTCCTGCTTTTATCTAGGACCCTGAAACAAAACGGATGGGCACTGCACTCCTCTCCAAATACTAGAGAGTTAGGCTTCATTCATGTGACACACCTGCACGTGTATCATCACGTAAGACATCCAGCTCAGGGAGGGGAGGAGGTAATTGTAATATTGCTGATGACACCACCCAAATATAGGCTCCACCTACGTCAAGCTCAAATGTGTCAAGCAAAAGTGAGAGGGAGAAGTGTACTTGAGAACGTGACACACTATGTATAGCCTAAGAGCTCAGCCGGTATTAAGTCATTATGGGAATACTCTGCGGAGATTTGATTTTCATCCACCAATCTTTTAGCCTGCTGCGCTACAGAATATTTTCTACTATACAGAAAATTAAACGCATATACACAAAGTGGAAACTGGATGCTGATGGATGAGATGAGAAATAGGGGAACTGAGGAAGGATAATGGGGGAAGAAATATGGACAGAGAGTCAGCGTGAAAGATGTGAAGGCACAGGGAAAAGTGAAAGGCAGAAATAAAATAATAAAATCAGTGCACTAAAAGTAAGAGCCTGATATACACCCACTGAGAGGCAGAAAGATGTGATCTGAGAGATGAGGAGAGAGTGGCATGAGAAGCATAGAGATGAAACAGAACAGTGGTGGGCAGAGAGACACAGAACAGTGACACAGCTGTGAGTGACAGAGGCTGGGGGATCAGAGTGGTGAGTACAGCAGACGGGGGGTGTCTGCTTTTGATGTGGGGAACGCAGATCAGACACATCATCAGCAGGGGTTACAGAAGACTACCGGCTGGGCGGGCTACAGTCCACCCCTGCCATGACAAGTGCAGATGATGCAAGGCTTCTGGGATGTTTGAATGCTGTCATTTTGAAAGTACAATGATTCAGAAAAAAAAAGAGACAATCTCACTGCTGCTGGCAGGTTCAGCAAAAGACACCATAGCTGAACAGAGACAGTGGATAACACCAGAAACTGTGAAAAACAAGCTACTGCACTTTCATTTATGCAAATTAAGCCAATTTGGTCTGCTGTGCTGTATATCACACAGCTAAAGGAGGTATAGTATCCAGGTCAATACATCTACTTATTTACAAAAAAAGGAGCCAACCGTGAAACCAAGTCCTCCACCATCTGTGTTGGCCAAAAGTAGAGTTTACTACAGAAGTTTACTCATCAAACAAGGGAAACACGGAAATGTTATACACTGTAAAACAGATTCAAAATCATTCATATAGGACATTTCACATCTCTAATTTGGACTAATTGGACTGTGCTTTCCTGTCTGACGATAGCCTAGATCTCGCTACACTCAACAGTATGCATTAGATAACATTTTCCTCAGCGGGATGAAATCTGTCCAATAGCAGTGCAGCAGTTGAGGTCCTATAAGGCCACGCCAGTGCGCACGCTGGGCCTCTGAGCTTCTAGAAGTGTGAGTGTGCACGTGAGGAGCTATGGGAAGCTAGCGGAAGTCTGTGAGGTCCGAGCCCCCTATCCAACCCCTGACAGAGAGATAATTACGATAGATGGGAGCCCCGTGAGGAACACTGTTCCCAGCCTCCTCTTCTAAAATGGCAGCTAGGGTAACACCCAGCGGTCCCACACCTCATAAACTAAAATTAGGCTACAGCTACATCAGTCAGCCAGTGGTGGAAGGGTTGACTGGGGACATGCTCCAATGGACACGAGTGAACAACAGACAGAGAGCAGCATGTGTCATGGCTGTAACAATAATCACAAAACCAATAATAACAACGACAGGTATTAACTGAGGACTAAAACTTTAACAACAACTTAGCTGAACTGCAGGAAACTGAAAGAGGAAACATAATAAGATGTGTTCTGTTTGATCTTTCAACACATCATCATCTGATGTTTTTGCTGATACTGTTGTGAGGATTCACTGTCAGTCTTACTGCATTCATGTCAGACAAAAAGTATTTCAGTTTCCAGATTTTTATTTTCTTATTTCATGTCATCGTTTTCTTTTCTAGCTGCCAGCTGAGGAAAAGAATGGTTTCCTTGTGTCATTATCAAGGTTGTCAGATTTAGAGGATATACTGTATCTACCTGTGTTGTGCGTGTGCCTTATATGGCTTTATATCTTGCGGGCCCGTGGAACTGAGGGACGGCAGTTTTTGGTTTACCGGATGCTGAGCCCTCCTGCTGTTGCCATGACATTAAAGAGCAAGTGGAAGGTGCTCGTCTATTTAAGGAATGGTACGTGCAGATTAAATAATAGCAGTCTTTTGCTTATCAGACGTCTTTTCAGGTATCAGCTATCAGGGAAAAAAATATATCCCACCACAGATGTTGCTTAAGAGTTATGTAGATTGCCGCGCAGTTCTGAGAAAGGATTTCATTAAAACTAAGTAGAAACAGCTGGGCAAGTGTGTGTGTGCCTGTCAAGGTCAAGAACACAGTTATGCGCTTCAAGTTGTAGTTATCACATTTTTTAAAAAGCAGATTTGAAAACCAGGTGCTTGGGAAACCCTCCCCCCCCCAGAAAGGCAGTGTTTGTCAGAAATATTACTGTAACAGGTGCAAAACATCAGCTTCTCAGCTTCACATGACTGGAAACCACCATCTGTTCTATAAGAACAAGGGAGGCTTAAGTAATTAAAAAGTAATCAATAACAAAAACAGCCTTAATTCAATTAATTTCTCATTTTCTGCACACATAGCGTACACACCCACTATTTAGACGACCTGATGATACAGACCTGTTTTAAGTATGTGAGATGAAAGTGAGTGAGAATGGTTGTCTGGTTCTCTGCAAAACACTGGTCATTTATCCAGGGTGTACCTTGTCGTTTACCCTATGATAGCTAGAATAAGCTCCAGACCAACCATGACCCTGAATTGGACGAGTGGATGGATGCTTGACACTTTCAAATTGAGAGCCAAACTGTTAATACAGGGGAAAAGTCTGTTGAAAGGGAATTTTCACAGTAAGAGCTGTGCATCACTTAAACCACAAGATCCAATGTGCACACTTGAATTATAATATGTTCAGTTGCCTAAGATTTTTGGAAGTTAGGAGTGTCAGGAGAATGAAATTTGTTTAAACTTAAACGAGAATGCAAACACTGTAACATATATTTCAATTTCTGCTTCCATTCCACACCCACGCTGTTCGCTTGGTGTCCTTGTGAAAGTCAAACACTGTAACACTGACGTCTGGCATGATAGTGGAATATGGTTTGTATTTTTCCAAAGCTTGGCCTATGTACAAATCTACATTCGTAAATACAGTTCTATTATGGACTCGCTGTGGCATCCTGGTCTCTAATCTACACAGTAAATATCACAGAGTGATATCATGTCCCCTTATGTATTCATCCAGCATATTTATCTTGTCTTGCGGCTTTGAGACTGAAAATGATGGCATGCATGGATTTTTTTCACAGTCTTGGAAGCATTTTGGATCTGGCAGTACACCCTAGTGTTACTTTGATTGGGAAAAAATAAACGCATACAGGAAGCCTACATAGAGAAGGCCACAAAAATCTAATGTAAATTCCATCATTAGAGGGTGAATGTGAGGGTCCGTGCAGACATCTGCAAGATTTGTTATCACCATGCAGACACCACACTGCAAGAACAGCTACTCCTCAATGGTGTCTGCAGCCATCGTGTGTGCATCTCACGCCGCCTCTCCTTTAACAATACCATCAATTTTCCTCTTTCACTATCAGGGTCATCACTGCCCTTGAGGCTGAACCCATCTTAGGACACACATATCTAACCACTCACCTGGACTGACTCACTGGAAAACAAATCCCCTGAGACTGAGAACAATTTTCTTCCTGCACATTTTGCTCAAATCCCAGTATTACCAAAAGCCAGAGTGAACCTTCATCAGTTTAATAGGACTGACAATCACTTCCAAAGACTATAACACAAAAAGCATCCTTGTAACAACACAATAGGCTTCACATTCTCAGGACAATATAATCAACTTGCTAATTCTTGTTAATGTTTTTTTAAGTACAGTAAAGCATACAGTATTGATTGCAATACTGCAATGATAATATGTAATTCAATAATATAATGAAAACGCATTACAGTCACTCAAACATTCACAACTCTGACACTTTTCCATCTATTTATTCTCTCTGTTAGCTCTGAGTCAACACAAACAGGGTTTTTTTTTAGCTCATCACACAGAGCACAATGCAAACACAGGAAGGGGCAGCAGTCAAATGTCACATGTTCTGATGATGCTTTTGTAGTCTTTGGAATATGAAGTCTTCACCAAATTATATATGTGTGTACAACATGTTGCAAACAAGTTAAAGTATTCTGTTGCTGAGGATGAAGAATACTGACAGCAATTCCTGTGCCTCATGTTCAAGGCTACCTCTACATGTTTCAATACAGCCGACGAGTTTGAGGTGTGCACAAACACTGAGGTCTGGCAAATTATTTTACAGCAGCCGGGTATTTGGAGCTCATCATTTAGTAACAGTACCCACAGAGCCACTGTTCAGATTCAATTCCCAATAAGAAATGCATGCCTTTCCTTTCACTGCGTGAAAATCCCATTTCATTTTACCTTGAAGCATTTGCACCACATTTGCAGGATAACACACAAATGAATGCAGAAAAATACAAAAATATCATATTGCTGCTGTACTTGTACTAGAACAAGAAAATAGAGTGTACGCATATTAAATACATATAAAGAGTAAAAATTATATAAAAATAGAATAAAAGAGCAAGAAAAATGACTCTCAGCTAAATTGGCTTGATCATAACAAACAAACAAAAAAAACAAAACAAACATCTGCGTTATGGTGGCCGATCACCAACCAGAGCATAGAGAAAAAGAAGAGCATTATTCAAACACTGGGAACAAACTGCAACAGGCTGCTGCTATGAGGCATCTGTGTTAGAGATGAAGTCTGTAACGTTCACTCAATATCACAGCCAGGCAATATTCTGGTGGTGGTAGGTTTGTTTAATCGCATTACCATGAGGACCATCAGATTGATTCGCGCTCATGTTTGCTCAGAGTTTTCTGCAGGCATCAGGCATGATGTGCTCACGCCGCGAGGAGCAGGGCAATATCATACAAGTGTGACTGTTTACACTGGATAGAAGCAGTCTTTTTATTCAATGAGAGCCCTGAAAGGAGCTTGTGGTTTTATTACACCAACAAGACCTCTTTTCTTTGAGCAAAAAGCTTGTAGGAGTGAAATGTTAATAAGCCTGTGTCCACTTTTACATTTCCTTAACAATCAGTGATACGGAGGGGGCAGTGTTTACTAAGGAACCATGCTACCACAAAAAAAGAGTGAGATGTGGTGTGCTTGTTCTAGCTTGTGTATAAAATGTGTAAGATCTCTGATTTCACAGGCTATCGCACCTTAGCGTGTCCAAGTGCAGCTCTGCACAAAGACTGGCATGCAGGGGGCAAGCTGAGCAAGGAGAATCAACGGCTGATGAAAGAGTGAGTAAAGGAGTGAATGGAAAACTGAATGGTGCAACCTGCCGCTAATCACAAGTGAAATTCCCTTTTTACTCATTTCAATTGATCCACATTTGGATTCCTCTTTGCTCAATGAGTGAGTGCTAACTGAGGCTTCTGCTGCCTCACCGCCTGCGTGCGTGACTTCATGTGTGTGTGCCTGTGTTTGACTAGGCTTGTTTGACTTTTTAAGTAAGTAGTGTCAATGTGTCTGTCGCCGCATGAGTGTTTAAGTTTGTTTTTTTTAAACCCACTTAGTCCTCTTAGCCTGAAGAATTGCTAACAGGAAAGTACTGTTTAAAAGACCCTTTAGAAGACACTGTTATCTCACAGGTTAACTCACTTTAGAGTATCCAGACTGTGTTGGATAAACTGTGCATTCAAAAGAAAAAAAAAGAAGAAAAAAAAAAAAGCTCTTCCTCCTTTCTTTAATAACATACAGAGAAATAACCAACAAATGGCCTCTCTTTAAGGCATTACAGGCTTCATACATACTTCATTAAACATAAGTGGATTGCACATTTTAAATAAACCACAGATGGATTTCTTGAAAATGAAGAGGTTTGTTTTCGTCCCCTGACTCATCATTAAAGTCGAGAACTGTTGCACGCTGCCACTAAATTACAGCCACAGATACAGGATGCTCTCGAATAAGATCTAGAACTGACACACGGCTCCTGTGGTACAAGCAATCAGTGGACTGTGTTTGAGACCAAGGTAGCTCAGTGATAACAGTGTTATCACAATGAACTGTGGAGAAACTATACAGTGGCTTTCAGTGTGTGTACTAAAATACTGAGTGTAGTTCTCCTGTCAACCACAACCAGTTGCAGCAGGGGCTGGCCCCTCCTGAGTCGGATCTGGTGGAGACTTCTTTCTGTTAAAAGGGAGTTTTTCCTTCCCACTGTTGCAAAGTGTTTGATCATAGGGGGTTGTTTGGTCATTAGAGTTTTCTCTTCATTATTCTCTTGAGCTTACAATATAAACACTTTGAAGCAATTTTTGTTGTCATTTGGTACTATATAAATGAAACTAAACTGGATGTGATAGTGAAAACTGATGTCAATTTTAGGAAATTTAGGGTCATAAACACTGACTGTGGTAATAACTAGTAACATAGACTTATTGTTACTAGTAACATACATTTATTGTTACTAGGCTGAGAAAAACATTGATGCCTCTGGTATATTTTCAATACATTCTGGTAGGGCTGTTCGATATAACGATATATATCGGGTGACAATATAAAAACATCTATCGTTTCATTTTACGCTATCGTTTGTTTCGTAGTGTGGCAAAATATAATGTTTACGGCAATATTTTTTCATCGTTTGATGGTCATTGTAGTGGTTATATTCATTTGTTAAAGTTCTCTCTTTCTCTTATATTTAATATGACCACGCTATGGATGGACAAGCGACTGTTTTTACGCGTTGCTGTTAGCAACCACGACGGTAAAACAATGGCGTGGCTCCGCCGTCTGCTTGTTTGTTTTGCATATTAACCTTTCACAATAAAGCTCAAGATCCTGTTGAGACTTTTCAAAATAAACTAAATCCCGTGAAACAGTATGCAGTGTTTACTAGGGGTGCAACGATACACAAAATTCACAGTTCGGTTCGGTTCGATACTTTGGTGTCACGGTTTGATATTTTTCGATACAATCTGATCGAGAAATCACTCATCTTTGGAAAAGAGAGTTTATTACAGAGAAATGGCTCTATCCAAAATAAAAGCTATACTATACGCTTCTTCTGGGGTATACTCTCAGCAGCATATTAAACATATCAGGTCCCCATAAGGAGAATCATGTGCTAACGGCTGTCTAAATGACTCCTGTAAAGTTTGTAGCATGCGTGCTTGTTGTTTTTGTCTGCTTCCACTTGTCTTTGCACTAGGATGATGTCGGTGTAAATGTGCAGTCATATTCATTGTGTTCCCACTAGTGCTGTCAGCGTTAATCTGAAATTATGTTAACGCCACAACACGGCAAATCTCTGTTAACGAGCTACCGCGGATCCATGTGGATTGAGCATTGCGTGGCACATCCCACATACTGTTTTACTTTTGTCCATGACGCGTTTACCTTCAGGGTCATACGTCACATGAAAACCAAAATAGTTCCAAAGGCCAGATCTGAATGAGGGTGGGGGAGGTTCAATTTGCCATGTTGCAACGAGCTTAGCTTCTGTCTTGCTAGCTTGTGCTGCACTCAGTGGATCTGCGCTCGACAGTGCAGCCTAGGCGGAGTAGTCGAACGCAGATCCACTGAGCTCTCAACACAGACAGCATCGTCAGAAGAAAAGTTGATCAAATAAATTAAAAATTTTGTATTGTTCAATACATATGCGTACCGAACCGAAAGCACTGTATACGAGTATCGTTGCACCCCTAGTGTTTACGGATTAGAAGCAAAAAAAGAGGCGTTAGGTGCTAAAAAATAAACCTTAGACTCAAACGTTAGAACAGGCTTTTCCCTGCAGCACGCTGTGTAATACATATTCACACAGAAAACGGCGTCTGTTACAACTTATGTCTAAAAATGTATCGTTTCATGCATCGGCTAAAAGTCATAACTCCAGGTACAGGACGCCCAGCTGAAAACACTTCATGCAAGTCGAGCTGCCCGAGATTGACGGAATTTACAGAAAATTTTAATTTTTTGTGATTTATATCGTTATCGGGATGATAGAAGTCTTATATCGGGATATGAGATTTTGGTCATACAGCCCTACATTCTGGCATTCTATAATAAGTATAATATGCCCGTCATTATCATTTTAGTACTGTTCTGTGAGTTACACTTTGATTCCCACTCCTAGTTGTTTTTCTCTAAATCCAATGTGAGCCCAACCTTTCTAAAAAAAACAAAAACAAAAAAACCCCAAAAAACAAACAAACAAACAAACACAAACTGGTGGGGGCCACTGAGACTGCACACAAACGCGAGAATAAATGAACTCTCCAATGTCAAATTCCTGATATAGGGTTCTCTTGGGCAGTGCATATAAAAAACTGTAATCAACATTTGTTTCTCTGGGACTGTAGCTAAAGAAGTATTATACTGTTGAAGGGAAGAATGTATTTTCCACACCAAATGACCCTCTTCTACCCATCTTCTTTGCCTTTTATAGTTGAGGATCACCCTGCTCACTCATGCTTCTCAGTCCCTGGTTACATAATCAAACTTCAGCCTGTGATGGAAACTGGCTGTCTTTCAGTCACACACACTCACTACAACGCCCAACTGTGGTGCTACAGAGCACATGCACACACACACAGACACACACACATAATAACCACCACACTTTCCCACAACAAATACAAGCAGTAGGATCTCCCTCACTTTCAATGAGTAACTTCACTTTCCAGCGTTGTTCCATACTCAAAGCAGACTGATAAAGTTCTATATATAGCCATCATATTAACTCTCTTCCAAACTGAGTTACATGAAAAATGAACACACATCCTACTAGACTTAGCATCCACCTCGTAAATGGCAGCCCAAAGCCTTTGCCAAAGTGTGGATATCAGTATGTTTATGTGTGTGTGACAAAAAGAGTGCTAGAGTCTGTTGACCTCAGGGCCCATGACTACCCTCATTGAAGGAACACTGAGGCCTCTCAAAGGGAAATAAAGACAAGCAGGAGGGAGGGAAGGAAGGAATTGAGAGAAGGGCGAGGGTTGTCCCCGGGGTTATCAAGAATCTTTATCGCAGACATTTAAAGTACTGTTTGTTTGTCTGTGTGTGCATGTATGTGTGTTTGTGTGTCAGGGAGTCCCCTGAATGTGGTGAGGTCAAGGGGCCTGGCTGACACATTAGCACACTTAATCAAACCTTAAGACTGACACACGTGTCACTGGTCAAAGATTCTCTTGCCATCTGAAGACAGAAATTTAATAAGGAAGTTAACAGAAGCAGACAAATTACAAAAGACTTTCACATTACTTTGACGATCCATATTTCGGTGATGTTTTCAAGAAGCTCTGCAAAGGAAAAGTGCTAAGGTGAAAATAGAGTCCAAAAATATAACTAGAAATCCTCACTCTGTCTTTGCAGAGTGATGAATATGTGAAGCTGAAGCCCCCAAATGGAATATGGAAAAGACCATCTTTCAAGAGGTGATGCTGAGGAGATGGTATCCGTGTCGGGTTAATAATAGAAATATGACCGGAACACTGGCATTAAAGAGAGAAGACTGTGCATTTAATTTTAAAAAGGCATTAATGTAGAAGCATAGACAAAATATTTAACATGTAATTAAAATGCCATAGTTCTAATGACTACCTTTCATGCAATGTGCTGCTGGAAGTAACACTCAGAATGCTTTTGTCTCAACACAAGCATCAGGTTCACATTAATATAGAGCAGTGTCAGCCACTAATTGAATTAGTTATCGCTGAGGAGGTACTTTTGGGGATGATATGCATATTCTAATACAACTAGAGGCATTTGGGGACACAATCAGAATCAAACTCACAGCTTAGTCTTATCTTGGCGTAAATGGATTGCTGTATCACTCTGAGGTGATGGAGGTAGGAGCCTGTTAATTTGGGGATGAATGTTAGGTAACTGGCCTTTGCAGAGTGAAAATACCATATTATTCCAAAAATGACTGTTACGTCACAAAGTCACTGCTCAACTGTGCTGCATGTGTGTGTCTGCGCATGCACGTGTGTGTGTGTGACGGTCTCGTTTAGACCGGATTAGGAGGTCAGAGGTTCGCTCTGCCCTGTTACACACAGAATGCAGAGGGCCCTTCAAGACCAGGTTTCCCCAAATATGGTCAGGATTACTGAGGATACACATGCGTAGATAATATTCTGGGTGAACTACTAGAAGTGCTTGAGTGGCATCTGAATTTTATTTGAAAAAGATTTCCTTGTGCTCAGATAAACTCAAGCATCTTGGATTCATGATAAACATTGAAACCAGTTTGTGGTGCTCCTGCAAAAACAACACCCTGCTGAGTTAGAGACCTTAACAGGATTAAAATGCTCCAAATTAAAGGATGCTCAAAAGAACAAATTTAATTTGGGAAGTGCCCTGTCACATCTGTTTGCCAAAGATGCACACCCTCCACCCACTGCCCTTACTCTGCTCCATCTTACAGGACAGAAAAATTAAGGATAACCAAGAGAGAACATGTGCAACGAAGAGAAGCTTTGAAGACTTGAGACGGCAAGAACTGGATAGAGAGGGGGGGGGAGGGGGGGAGTGGGTTGCTCACAAATATGGGACTTCTCCTATTGCCCAAATATGTACCTATTAAAAGAGAATTTGTGCCCCGCTGAGCTGCCGAGGAGGCAGCCAGGAGAAAGGAGCAGTGGAAATAGAACATGTCCATATAGAGAGGGGAGCTGAGGAGAGAGGCAGCACGAAGGGGCAGGGGTTAAATGCTTCCCCAGAATTTGACCTTTCCACTGGCGTGAACTCAGTGAAAAAAAGCCCCCCCAAGTCCCTCCTGACTGACAGCCCAAGGGCCTACTGTGAGCATGATTGAGCAGAGACAGCTAAACTATTTCCCAAGAAAGCCCAGCTTCTAAATCAGCTCAATATGCAAGAATGATGTTTACAAATGTGTGAAAGCTCTAATGATGAGAGACTGAGACTTCTGCATGAACCTTGAAAACATGCAGCATTAGTCTTTCCCTGGCACTGACTGACAGGGGGAGAAAAAGAGAGAGAAAGACGTGAGACAGAAAAAGGAAAACCTGTCTCGACAAACAAACAGCCCACAGATGTTGCTCCTCTCTGACACGACTGGTCTCCCTAGCAACCCTGCTGGCCAGTAATAGCCTCTAGCTTGCCTGGCTGCAGCAGCATCATGCAGACGCACACACAAATAGGCGCATTTCAGCCTCTGAATGGGATCCCAAAGGGTATTTTTAGAGACATGGGGACTCACTAGCCCACCCAACCCTTCCAGCCCCTGAGGCAATACCAGAGAACACACATCTCTAAACACAGACCATCTACCCCTATCATTAAAAGCCCCAGCCACACACATAAGCACAGTCATAAAAAACAGATCCACGGAGTCCCTCGATTCTAGTAAACAAGCCCTTTAACTGGTGATCGGAGATAACTGGGAATTACAAATTGAAGGCAACTTGTCCTGTCGACGCTTTCTTGGGTACATTGAAAAAGCTCTCCCTGAACTACCCGCTTTATATTACAATAAAAACTAATAATAAAATGTATTTTCATTTTCTGCAGAAATACACTGGAGCTTCTTCTAAACATTACCAGCCTGTTCACTGAGTGTTTTTCTTGAAAAATTCTTATAAGTGAGTGCTGGTATTCATACCAGTCACTTCCCACATTCAGATTCAACAGGTGGTGAATGCAAATTGGATTTTTACTGATTATTACAACAGAAAAAAAAATGTTGCAACACCTGCCTCAGTGGGTGAAAGAAAATTACTCCTTGCTTGTCCTATACTTGCACCATCAGTGCATAACAAAGCTTAGTTTATTCTGCCACCCCAACTGAAGACATATTTTTAATTAAGATAAGATAAGATAACTCTTTATTATCATTGCACAGTCATACATAGTACAATAGTACAATGAAATTGGAAAACTGTCGGCACTACATATAACACAACACGACCCGATACGACACATTACAACGCAACACAAACAACACAACACAGTATAATAACTTAGTAATAAAAAAGAAGAATAAGTGTATTTGTATTGCACACTGTTATTATTGCACATTAATTGTTATTGCACCTTATAAATATAAATATTATTATTGTTACTGTTTTTACCGTTGTTACCTCCCCCCCAAAAAGTCCAGGTAGGTAGCCAGTCAGGTCAGCTATTTGCATCGATCAGGGCTGTTGCCCTGTTGTAAAAGCTGTCCTTGAGTCTATTTGTTCGGGACCTCAGCAGCCTGAACCTCCTGCCAAACAGCAGCAGCTTAAACACCCGGTGTCCCGAGTGTGTACAGTCCCGTAGGATGCTGCGTGCCCTCTTGAGACAGCGAGTGCTGTACAGGTCCTTCAGGGAGGAAAGAGGATGTCCAATGATTTTTTGGGCCATATTGATGACCCTCTGGAGAGCTCTTCTGTGTGCTGTGGTGCAGCTGGAGAACCACACACCGATGCAATATGTCAGCACACTTTCAATGGAGCAGCGGTAGAAGACGGTCAGCAGCTCCTTCTTCAGGTCCATTTTTCTGAGGAGACGCTGTTGGGCCTTCTTTAAAACCGCAGAGGTGTTAGAGCTCCATTGGAGGTCTGTGTCTATGTGCACACCCAGAAACTTGAAACTGGAGACCCTCTCCAATAGAGGTGGGAATCACCATATATCCCACGATACGATATTATCACGATACTTAACGCGCGATACGATATTATTGCAATTTTTAAAAATATTTTGCGATATTCAGATTCTGTACATAAAGGTAAACTTTATCAATATTCATTTTATCTAATATCAAAGTCTCACACTCAGTCTTTCTGTCAATTCAGTCAGTTTTATTGTTGACAAACTGAACGGTTTGTATTACAGTCTAGTCCAACTTAACTGAATGCAACCATCTGGTACAATTATAGCTATTCTGAACTATGCAATTTATGATAACTATGCAGCAACTGAAGAATTTGAAAGTAAATTAAAACAAAATATAATTTTACATTAAATAAAAAAGTTTTAAACTTAATTAAAATAAAACATGTCTTAAATTAAAAGAAGTAAACTGTCATGTTTATTGCTGCCAAAAAACAAGTTAAACACATTTGGACAGTGAAGGAATGTCAGGATTCTTGCTCAGAAAAAGGAGCTGATCAACATGCTCTGAAGTCAGAGTTCCAGTCCACAAAAACTTTTTTTGTACCAAAATATCGATTTGTGCTGTCCCTGTATCGATACATTATTAGCAAACAAAATATCACGATACTACACAGTATCGATTTTTTCCCCCACCCCTACTCTCCACACACTCGCCATTGATGCTGACAGGCAGCAGCTCGGACTTCCTCCTTCTGAAGTCAACTACCCGTTCTTTTGTCTTGGTGGTATTGAGATCCAGGTTGTTATTTACACACCAATCTGACAGCCTCTGAACTTCAGCTCTGTACACTGTCTCATCTCCCCCAGAGATGAGCCCCACCACGGTGGTATCATCTGCAAACTTGATGACTGCGTTGTCTGGGTGGGTACTAACACCGTCATTATCTTTATTTAAAAGACTGTAATTATGTTTTCACCGTAATTAAACATATATCGATGTAATACACTCTAATCTATGCACTTATAATGATTTAAAGCTATAAGGATAAGATTTCACCCTAAGTTTTAGGGGCATTGAGCAGCCACAGTGCAGCACCCACTCAAGCAACAGAAGGTATAACAATTAACCAGTTGATATTTTGTTAGCACAGCTGGTAACTTCACCTTGCAGGGAAATTGTTCAAATGGACACAAATAGTATAATTGAGTAAAATTGGTATTTGCAAAAAAATACTCTGTTTTATAATTAATTTTTAAAAATTATCTGAAAATGTGGAGCCATTTTCAATATACCCATCAACAAAGGCAAAAATAATAATAATTCAGATAAACTAAACTTGTCCTTTTTTATGTTAGTCAAAGATGTATAATTTTTAAACTATGTGGAAGTCAACATTGTAACTCTGGAGTTTCTTTTTTTAAGTGGGTCTGGGGCATGGTAGTACAAGTAATGGTCAGTGGTTCAACCCTGAGCTGAAATGTTCTTAGGCAAGATACTGAACTCCAGATACCCCCTGATGCATTCAGTGGGTTTTCATTTGTGCAAAACAAAACAAAACAAAAAAAAGTGTCTGTGGGTGCAGTGTTAGATGTGCTTGGGGTGTTAGGTGAGGGCAAAAAATAGTATTGTTAGATTATTTATACGGGTTGGCCAATACAATAAATAGCAGTTAGTCAATGGAGCAAAAAGGTTCTCGGTCTAAACTTGTCCAAAGACACGTTTGTCAGGTTAACTGGTGATTCTAAAGTGACTGCTGGTGTATGGTAACAGTAAATTACTGTCTCACTGTGTTAGCCTGTGAAAAATATTGATGACAGGATCTGACAGCGTGAGAGAGATGAGCTAACGGTAAAGGAGCTAAATGAAATTCATCAAACGACTATAAATGATCACAGGATGAATGTTAAACATCCGAGTCCGAGTTTTACTTGAAACAAAGAAGCTCTGAAGATGTTTTAAGTTATAAATTTCACTCACTTCTAGTCAAAAGGATTAAAAAGAGAGTAAAACCTCTGAAATGTATCCAGTGGTTGAAATGATGTTTTCCTGGATGGAAATGATGGTAAACTGAAAATTTCGAAAGTTGGATTTCTCACAATAATGCCTAGACAAAGACAAAAAAAGCAAATGTTGGTGTTTTTATCCACTTTTGAAAGATTGTTTCAGTTTGCTGCTGCACTGTGTTGTTTTTTCTTTGGTGTACACGCCAAATACAAAATTACCAAGTGTATGTCTCTTTGATCTGTGACACTTTAAAATCTGTTAAACTTTTTAGCAGAACTGTGTGAAATATCACTTAATAACTTGATGTTTTTCCCTATTCCGGCACATAATTTCCTCACGTTTCATTGACTGAGTCATTATTCACACAGATTTCTGGCTCAGTTAACTCACAACATTAAGTCTTGTCTGTTAGGCTAATCCTGCACTGTCTAACACACTTTGCTGAATTGAAAAGACAAATGACTACTAACTGTACTCAACATAAGTATGTATACTGTATACCTACCATGCTGTCATGTGCCATAAATATGTACATTCTTTACAGAAATGATGCTCTGTTTTGCAAAGGTTAAACCAATTTGTAGTTCAAGCTAGCAAGGGAGCTGATGATTACATAAAGGAATGAAAAACACTGAAAGCCTCTGTATTGTATATGTGGGAGGTGAATCTGAGAGTACTTACCAGGTGACAGACAGGGAGACAGAAAACTGAGGGGAGGGGAAACACTGGAAGATAGCAGTGGACCACTCTAGAAAGAGAGGGGGAAAAGCAAACGGGAGGGGGAGAGAAAAGAAATTTAGTCCAATTTGCAGATACGTGCCAACTTCATTATTCAGCTTCCTCTCATACACTTATAGTCATATTACAGATGATTGTGATGCCTTTAGGAAAGACACTGACAAAAGACAAAAAAAAAAAAAAAAGAGGTACACGAGCATGTTCCTGTTCACACATACACAACGCACACACTGGGGTGTAATCACCAGCTCCCCAGTAATGTTCCTCATCCTATTTGGCAAGTGCAGAATTTTAATCATTCCTCTGGCTTCTGCTAAATAAACTTTTAATGGAAGGCGCTTCCCGTAAGTAAGGCTGCCTCTGTCAGAGAGATTGGTGGAAATGAGCTGGCAAATTAGACAAACGGCACCACCTCCACATCTGCTCTGCAGCAGCTTCTGAGAGGCAGGTATGTCAGTGAAAATAAAACAGAGTCTGCTAAAAGCTTAAAACGTAAATGTAAAACACAGATTGGGTCAAAAGGTGCAGACAGAGAGGCAACGCGGATGAGTGAAACAAGAACCAAACTATAGATGGAAAGGAGAAGATAATCCCCCTTTTGGCAAGGCATCTGGTACCTCAGGCCTGAAGACAAGAAAAATTCCTCATCATTTCCTGTACTTAGGAGTGACCGTGATTCTGCTTGTGTCTCTCACATCACCATCACATTGCTAGAACAGGAACAGGCCAGTAATGGTTTCTTTATACAATCACTTTGCAAGATAAACTTTGCCAGATAAGTGTAGACAGCAGAAGCTAGATTTCAACAAGTAAAGTGAGGGAAAGTTGCTGCTCTTAAGGTTGTATTTCCATCTGGGATTATGATTGCTTGTTAATGTGGAGATTTTTGAAAGCCCAATAAGAAATATATTTTGTGACAGGTTCCTCTCGTGAGTTCCAGCTTTAAACATACTGCAGTTGTTGTCCAAATTAATTAGAGAAACTAACACAATGTCAATATATGGACTGTTTTTATATTTGGATACAGGTCCTTTGCAGTCAATGACTGCCTGAAGTCTAGAACCAGTAGACATGTCAAAATGCTGCATTTCCTCCTTTAAGATTATGAGGCTTTACGGCAGCCACCCTCAGTTGCTGCTTGTCTGCTTTCAGTTTGCATACAATAACTGAAAAGATGCTGAGCCAAGACGAGGTGACTGGCATGGCCACTGAAGAATATTTTATTTATTTAAACTCTTGAGCAGTATGCTTTGGGTCATTATCTATCTATCTGTGAAGCGCTGTCTGATTAATTTTGCAGCATTTGGCTGAATCTGAGGAGAGAGTGTAGCAAGTGTAGTACAATCCATCCTGGTGCTTCACATCATCAATAAACACTAGTGACTTAATGCCACTGGCAGTTATACATATCCATGCCAGTTAATCTTGGTTTCATCTGTCCAAACCGTGCCGTATAATCCGACCTTCCTGTTTTCAAGTATAACCAGTGGTTCGAACCTTATGAACCTGCTGTATTTACATTGTACATGCTTTGTATTTACATAAAGGTATCTCTTGATTGTAGACTTTGACAGGGATACGCCTACATCCTTGAAAGTGTTGACTTGGTTAGATGTTGTAAAGTTGTTTCTCTCAACAATGAAACTGTCGTCACACACTCGAGTTGTCTTCTGTGGTTTTTCAGGTCTTTTGGTGCTGCTGAGCTGCTCGGTGCGTTCATTCTTTTTGCACCACACCTAATGTTTTTGTGACTTCTCCCATAGGTTTGCTTGTTTGGTTTGCACTGACGTCTCTCAGCACCCTGTTTTTAACATTATAGTAAAAAACTATAACTTCAGATATTATGCCCGCATCATTTGTCATGAAATAATGAGGGAACAGGCTTGACTTGGCCACGAAACTGCTCGTCAATCCAACTTCTGATTAATTCCTAACTTGTTAATTAAAAATGTTTGTAAACAAAAACAAACAAACAAAAAAATGACCAAAAAAAACAACATTAAAGCTGAAATGCTGCACTTGAGTCAAGTACTTGGAAGTACAAGTGCAAAAATTGTGTTTTGCGCAACTAATTATTGACCTCACTCTACATATATACAACATTTTTACTACCAAAAAAAATCACCTCCAAAAAATCCCAGCATCAGTTGGGCCTTGCAAAAAAGCAGGCCCATGTAATGAAGTTAATACAGAGCTTGGTATTGATCTGGCACCATCTATTTTGAGTCATCTGCCTCCGATCCCTCTCTCCCCCTCTTCATGTAGATAAGCTGCAACTGTGGGAGAGGCCTATGTAGATCAAATATTCCACATGTCAAGTGGACTCACTGGACAAGAGCTGTTCACAGGCCTCTTCAGCCAGGGTAGAGCATCAGCAGATACACTGTGTATCAAAAAAGCCATGACACATGTACAGACACCAATATTCATGTTCTGCTAAGTAATTTAGTAAGAGCCCTATAAAGAGAACAGGTTAACAATACTTGGGTCCTGCTTTTTCACCAGGCCTCTTTTATCCATCGACGTAAGAATGAATCGACATAGGAAACCTGTAAAATACTACTGCTGCTGTTACTAGGGATAATAATAAGTAGAAGAAAATAAGTGATGATGCTGCTAAGTGGACACAGATATTTTACACTTTAGCAGACAAAGCTAACAAACTGGAACTCAATTGTGCTACCATGGAAACTCCAACCAGCAGCACAGCTAAAAGAGTTCAGTCATGAATACACAATATCAAACAAAAAAAATAGATGTTTCTTGCTACATCTCTTCTTTCTGTGCATCTGTGCGGACACACACATGCACACACGAGTATATTTTTAGTAGGTGCTATTCTAAGTAACATCCAGCCATGCGGTAATCATTCCTTTGATTAAAGCAACAGGTAAGAAGCTGCTAATCTCTCCCCTGCCTGTCACAGGATTTAAATGGTACAAACAGTAACAGCTGTGCCGACCATCACTCAACAAATGACGGCTTTACAGGGGAAGCACACAGGGGTGCTGATTAAAACAACAACACTGCCAACCGCACACACTCCCGCAGGTATCACAGGATGGGATCTGGCCGGGGAAATGACATTATCCGTGTTACCTGAAATAGCCTAATCTGAAAATAATACGTCATTATCTACACATACAAGCTTACACCAAAATGCCTCACATAAACTGGTCTGGAGGTAAAGAGAATGACAGTTCAAGTACTAACGACATATGTCCCCGCCTCAGGAAATCGACCCAACCCAAAGGCTGACGCGCAGCTCTCTGTGGGACACGCTGTTGACGGCTTTGCTGCCATGAGCAGCACCTGTCAGGGCACTGAGATGATAATTCTCATTTGGCCCCCGATTGCAACTATGTTGAGAGTGACTCTGAAGGGACATTAAATAACATCAGCTCTCAAAACGACCAAAGGAGGACTCCGAGAAATCCCTCCCCCCGTGTTTGTGTGCAGCTGTGTCATGCAGGATAGTTTGTTTTCTCAGAGGACTAAAGTAGGAAAACCAGACTGAAGACTGGGGGATAGAAAGCTTGACAAACATTAACACTAAAGTTACACTTCACCTTTCATACATCACCATTTCATTATAATAGCTCACACCAGTCTACTGTCTGTAATGCAGTTTGGAAGGTGCCATCAGGAGCTAGTTGGCTGATATCTCCTACATTTACAAATTTATGCATTTCACAGAATTTTTTTGCAAACAAATCAAAGCATAAAAATTACATTTTTCAGTTTTATGGGGATTATGTCTTTATGTCAATGTAAGGTTTCCAGTTGAGGCTCCTGGAAGTTACTAAATCCCCCGTTTCTAGTTTCTGAAAATAACATGACTTAATGTTACAGACATGAGTCTGCTAGGACTAGAAACTTGTCACCATGGCATTAAGACTTTTGTTGTGTCTAGAATCCCATTTCTCTGGACTTAGACTTTCTATGATGTGCATAAATTTAGCTACATGAAGTACACTAAAAGTATCTAGATGGTGTATTCATAACTATCAAGATGTAGAGTGTGAAATAAACTAAAATACCAACAAACTCCAATGGCTTTATTCTCATGGCACGGTGAGCATGTTTTGGTATGCAGGCCTTCATCTATCAACACACCGAATCTTTTCTATTGGTGTTCCACTAATTGGGGCCTTCCAAATATGGTGTTCATCCAAACCTAGGGTGAAAGTGGAAAATTCCAACAGTAAAATTCCACCAACAGGAGGAGTCTTCAATAACCTGGACACATCCAGAAGCCCAAAAAGATACCAATAAACATTCATCAAATTCAATCCAAATCATACAAAAAAAGACCACACAGCTGCACTGACCACAAATAACATAAATGCATCAATAAAGTTTATAACAAAGAAGTAAAGTTATTTTTTTAAGCCAGGATATTTACTAGCCTGTTTTTATAAATCCAATAAAGTTTTTTTTTTTTAAGAACTCCTTTGTCTATTACTTCTTGTATTGTATTGTAGGTTGAAGGGTTACTGTTATGAAAGTCCAGGTAGTGAATAGCCACAGGCTAGTTAAATGTTACCGCTGCATGTCACTGCTGCTAGCAGACAAAACAAAACTACCCGTTGAAAGTAACACTCTACCCAAAGAAGTACCTGTTCTACGAATGGAAGTATTCAAATTAAGTAATAATGTTTGTGTCTTATCTTTGGTGGTGACTCTAAACCCCAGAACATAGCTTTTTTCACCTTTTACATGCTCTGCAGCTGCTGAAGGAGTCCACAACAACTTTTAAGTAGGACCTTTATGTATGCAGTACCTATTAAGAATCAGTTTCACTAACTGTGGTTAATTAGCAACATTAGTAACGTTTATGAAAGACGAACATTTAAAAATCAAGATCCGAAATCATGAACCTCTGAACGATTCAGACATGTGGAGCTCTTCTGATTGTTTCTTGCCACAGCAACAAAAACAAAGGGAAAAAACAAACCAAAACACTTCTATATGTTCGTAAACTGTATCCACAATCACTCAATACAAATATTTTGAGTAACATACTTCTATACTGCAAGGAATAGTGATAGTAAAGTTGTGCAGTATACCATTCAGCACCATTTTCATTAACTGCATAAACACCAGCCTAATTTTTTATATGACTAAAATGTACAAATTACAATTATTTAGTGACAAACCTGAAAACATGAGGAAAAATGAAAGAAATGCATCTCTCTGGATACCTCACGTCTTCTTCGATTCAACACCAAGTCACACACATCAAAACACATCAGCAAATATTGACCTTTTTACTTACTTAGCATAATTTAAAAAGAAAATTGAGAGTAAACAACAGTTGTATAACAATGACTCTGTAAGAACTGGTGTTGTTTAACTGGCTTTAAAATCTCAAAACTCCAACACAACTTAATTCGAAGCAACCAAAATGCTGCATCCACTTTAGTGATAGTGCCGGATGACCTCTTCGATGAATGTCCACTCTCTGCAACCTTCGAAAACGGGGACACGGACTAGTATTGTAGCGTGGAAGCGGTTAAAATATAAAGACTTGAACTCAATACTATCACCATTCATTGGAACTTACGTTCGGTTTCTGCTAACACTGCAGTATAAACAAAATGAGTCATGCCAGGAGCGGTGCTAGAAGCTCTCTCAACTATTTATGAGGTTTTTTTGTTTTTCATCCTTTTTTTTTCTCCCAATAGATTCATGTACTACAATCCATCAGAAAGACCCACGCAGGCATGAATGGAATAAATAACCTGAAACATCACTCTCTTTACTGTCTTCACAGTAGAACGTGGGTGAAATTGAAATAGGAGGTAAAGACAAAGAGGGCGGCATCCTGAGAGCGGTAGAGAACAATGGAGGAAGGGAGAAAGGCAAGCAGACAAAGACAAAGCTGCACAGGCACCAAACCATTTCACATACACTTTGACTTTTCAATTTTATTTTTTCTGTGTGATGCTGTCAGAAGCCAGCTCCCTGAGGGCCAAAGAGTGAGAGGCAGCCAAAGAGAGTAAAATCCTGGCAGAGAGAGAGAGAGAAGGTGAGCGGGAGGATTTTTCTGCTTAGTGAGTCAGAGAATATCGCTCGCTTTGCCTTGGAGAATGATGGACGACTGTCTTTAACAAGGAAAAAATTAGGTCTTGGTCTCTCTGCGCACATCAGACACAAACGGAGAGCACTTCTCCCCTTCCGCCATTGTGCAGGCTAATTAGTAGATTTTATTAGCATGGACCAATGGTAGGAAACCATTCAACCTCAGCTAATAGCTCATAGCTATTACACAGCATAATTTGTGCTGCTATGACATGAAAAACTGTAGGGATTAAGTTTCAGACCAGGAATCTATAACACTGCAGTCATCCATCTGCCCAATGTTATATAATACAGGTTCATTATAAAAATAAAAATAAATCATTCAAAAATGAAAACAATGTCTCTCCACATGAGTGTTTTTGACATTTTCAAAGAAATGTCTGTTCACCATAAAATGCATGTCCTTCACATGCAGAGGTTATGCTCATGCAGGTGTAAGAAGGCAGCCGAGGACTGGCTGATTAGCTGTAGAGTCACATGATAGAGACAAGTGAATGTGGAGGTTATGCCCAGGTTATTCTATAAAATCATCTCAACAATATAAATTGAGTTT
Source organism: Aulonocara stuartgranti (assembly GCF_965226115.1). Classification (NCBI taxonomy): domain Eukaryota; kingdom Metazoa; phylum Chordata; class Actinopteri; order Cichliformes; family Cichlidae; genus Aulonocara; species Aulonocara stuartgranti. Next base: position 4,627,096 of record NC_138951.1, on the reverse strand, counting down.
TTGAAGGAGTTTAAAAAGACAAAATGGTTACAGAAGTAAAAAAACAAAAACATTTATGCATTTATTAACAAAGCTTAGGCAATTTTAATCCAAAGACTCTCCTGAATACATAAAAAAACATCCAGTCTTGGTGTGCCACCTATGTAATTTTTAATTTTTTACTTTTTTCATCTGTTCAACATAATGGTGCAAAGGACTGGGTGGTTCCTTTGTTCTTATTTTCAAAGTTGTGCCGCTAGACTGCTCTCACCAAAGCTGCGTACTTAGTTGGACTTAGTTGCTAAGATATGGTGGATGCTTTGGTCATTAAAATCAGCATAGCTGAGAGTCTCTAGAGTGGCAGCTGATTATTGCTCCTCTGCAAATACAAGTCTGTGTATTCCTGCAGACACACATGCATACAAAGCAGCAATTCACACATAACGTTTGGCAACTGGTATTTGAAAAAGGCTGTATTGTTAGAAGAGATTGGTGAGAGGCAAAAACGACAAGAAAGAGAACGTGGTTCTCTCTGATGTTGCAGGTTGTGATTATCATGTTTTTGCTCACAGCTTTAAAAATAATTTCAACATTTTTTTAAACTTTGACCCCATTTTCACCTGTAGGCACTAAAAGCAGCAAACACCTGCGTGAAAGAAAAGGTTCTTGTTTTTCCATGACCCTAAAGCAAGGCAGACCAGAGTCATTTTATCCAAACATGCACTTACACTTTGCTTTTTCAGCCAGCATTGCTGTGACTCACAGCCGACACTCTTCCACAGCTTGAGACGCCATCTAATGCTTCAAGTCAAGCCAAACATAACAATATGAAACATGTGCTGCTAATGGTGTGGTGTGTGAAAAGCTAATGATTTGAGTCTGCCACATGTATTGGTCCCGTTCTCATTTTCAGGTCAAACATGGCTGAATTCAGCAAAGATGCTGCCACTTTTACTTTTTTACAATTCTAACCATAAAGCAATTTGTTTTTGATGCCGTGCGCATCTTACTGGCTTCGAGACTACATTGGCTGAATCACAGAGCCAAGATGGTAACAGATGATTTTACATTTTTTGCCTTATGCAACAGTGAGGACGGACAAGGACAAGAAGTCCCTGGCACTTTACAAAACGTATTAACCTTTCATTTATTTGTTCTTCTTGTTAGTGGTGGAGTCTGCCAGCCCCGTGCTGGACTCATATTGTCTATTAACACACAAAGGATTGACAGGAGATGATGAATTCATGTCATCCCACATGAATGTTTGTAATTTGACCTCACTGATATTAGGCTGACCGTCTACTGTACACTCTAACACAGATGCACGGTTGTATTATATTACTCCTAATATCAACCAGACAGCTGCTTCTAGTTCACATTAAAAACACTTCAACGACACAATGCTGGGTGCCTTTGACTGTGAGGAAGGCAGAAATTTCAATTTGCCGCAGAAAATGAAATGGACTACACATTCATCAAAAATCGTCACCAAATTATTTTTCATTAAAGAACAAACAGAGCAGCCAGCGTAAGCTATTAGGTTAATATCCGATCTCTGCAACTCCTCAACATGGTAACCAATATGCTCTCAGTTGCTGAGCAGAAAACATTTCACACTGTGTGCAGCATGAAATCTAATCAGCTTTTAGCTGTAAAAATCACACGGTAGTAAAGAGTTAAGCACAGCGACTGCATTTTGAGTAATCTGAATGTTTGTTCATACTTTAAGCTGTTGAGGAGAGCAAATTGATGGGAAGCTAAGTATAACCGTGTGTAATAATAAACAACATGTCCACAGACTGATCTAACAGGATGTTTGACCTCCTTAGATTGTCATCTTGACTTCTGCAGAAAAGTGACTTGAACCAAAAAGTACAAATAAAATTACCGGTTCATTTGCATAATGAGGTGCATTTCTGGAAGAGGCTTTTAATTGAAGGCCTAAGGTGAAAGTAATCATTACTCTCAGTGCTGCAGTGAAACCGCTCATACAGTTTTCTTCTCACTGTTAATTCAAACTCTAGCAGGTTTACTAAATAATAACAGGAGCTTCATAAACAAAAGGAGTTTGTGTGTGCTTACTGAGCCACTCTCAGTGAAGCACAACTATTGTGTTCTGTGTTTGATGTTCAGCCTCTTTTCAGTTTTATTTATTTATAATACTGTGCAATGCAAGTATTGAGCCACCCCTCATGTATAAGGCAAAATATACGCAAGTTTAAACTATTCCAACAAGCTTGAAAGACTCTAAACTCTCTTAGGCAGCTTTCTTGTAATGTTTTTAAGCAGTCTTTACTCTGCATTTATAATTCCATTAACTTTAACAAAATCCTTTTAACGAAAATGCAGCCCAACATGAGAGAGCCTCCACCGTGTTTCATACCTGGCTGGAGACATACAGCTAGAGCTGGGCGATATGAGATTTTTTCATATCACGATATGTTTTTTTCATTTCAGGCGATAACGATATCTATCACGATATAAGCCAAATAACTATATTTGTAAGATTTAAATGTGCCGTTGCTCACAAGTAAAATGTGAAATAATCAGCAGCTTGTTTTTAAATATTTATTTCCCATAATAAGTTCAACAGGGTAGATGTACTTAAGGAACATGAGACTTTTTCAGATAAATAAAGGCAAATATTGCAAACTACACAAAAGGCAGCCGCTAAAGCGTTTAAGTTTCAAAATAGAACAAACGAAACAGACTAAATTGTCAGTTCCACTTAGAAACAAAATATTAATTCTAAAAATAAATCTTAGTTTGTTTTACAGAAGAATAGACAAAATTGACTAACTTTTGTCAATATCAAATAAACTGAGAACTAAAAGGAAATTCTCAATCTCTCCTTGTTGTATAGCTGAGCTTTTCAAACAGTTTTAACAGTTACTTTAGTCTGACAAAAGCCGAATGACGAATTAGCGCTTCCAGTCAGAGACTGAGGCTACGTCCACACATACACGGGTATTTTTGAAAACGGAGATTTTCCGTTTTCGTTTTAAAAAATAATCCCGTCCACACATAAAGGCAGAAATGAAGGAAAACGCTGCTATGAACATGCCAAAGCAGCAGGTGGCGCTAGATTCCTAGCCGTGCAGAAATGTTGGCCAATCAGAAGTCTAGAAGCCTCGGTGGGAAAAAGTATACAAAGCTGGGGCATAGAAGCAGAACCGAGTCGTATGTGTGGACGGACAGTAACTGTGTGTATATGTAAGCATTTAAACACTGCAGAGAGTAGAATTAACAGTATTGTAGAAATTCATTTCACCGAAACAATAACGTGGCGCACAGTGTGACGCATGCACCAGTTTATTATATTTCCAGACTTGCTTTCGGCACAATTTACAGTGCACGCTACTCTGTTTTTTGTCAGACTTGAAATAGCCGAAATACCTTCACACTACGGAGCTTCTATGGCTCTTCCGTTCGACAATCTCTTCGGCATTGGAACCATCATCTGTTTTCTCTTCGGTCACGCTCGGTTGATTTTTCTAGTCGGCACACTCATTTCCTCCATTATGCGCTGGCTGCTTCCCAAACAAACACACGTGCGGCTTGGCACTTGTGCTGTACGTAACAAGTCACGCGACGTGACGCTGCGGCTGTGATTGGTTCGGCTCTGCGCTACTGAATTTGGATTGGCTGACCTTTTTTTTTTTTTTTTTTTTTAATTTTTTTTTTTTAGAGGACAAGAGCGGCGAGGTCTATCGCGATAGCTTAATTTCTCTATTGAGTAAAAGTTATATCGCGATACATATCGTTATATCGCCCAGCTCTACATACAGCCATCTAAAGTTTAGGTTCTTTGCCAAGATGACTTTTACATGTAGACAAAATACTGGTTCGCCCCTTGAGTTAGGTGACTTTTTTTATGCTTAACAGTTTGTTATGCTACAGGGAGTGCTAAGTAGAGCAGGGTGATATGACCAAAAATATTTATCACGATATACATTTGAAAATTTGCGATAACGATATAACTGACGATATAATTGACACTAGACAAAATACTTTACAACTCCACAACTTTATTAGTGCAAAAAACCCCATCAGTGTATTTTCACTTAAACAAGCAGCTGTTTTTTTGTGTGCATTAAAGTTATATAAAAATGTAACAGTGCAAATTCCTCGCTGACAGTTTAACCAAAAGGCATTTCAGTGGAAACTGGCCGACACATCCTCAGCATAACCATGTATAATATCCACAAAACTTAAAAAGAGGTTATACACACACACAATACGGTAACATTATGTTGAAGCACAGTACGTATCACTCCGCGAGGCGCCTGCCTACGATAGCTTTAATGCTCCGACAATCCATCAAGCGGTGCAGCTTCGTAGCTTAGCAAAGTCGTACTAAAACATTTGACAGATTTTCGAGCGCCGTGTACCACATAAAATCATTTCGAGGTCAGTAAACACAACCAGAATTCATACATAAGGCACACGGGATTATAAGGGGCTCTGTCGACTTTCAGAAAAATCAAAGGATTGATTTTAAGTGTGCCGTATTTTCCAAACAACACGGTAATAACGACGGCCCGCTATCACGCTCTACCAAAAATAGTGCTTTGTTGTGTATCTGACGGACAAAAGCTAAACCAGTTCCACACCACTGAAGTTGCAGCATTTCTACAAACCAATTCTGGTTCATCGGTTTCATTTAACGATCCACTTTCGCTCTTCTCCTTCTGCGTCGCCGCCATGTGCGTATGTAAACATAGGCACTGCGCATGCGCTTTTTACCCATATTCTATCGCGATATTTCATTTTCCTATCATTGCCCAAAATTACACCGGTATTACCGTGAACGGTATGATATAGCCCAGCCCTAGTGCTAAGTATCTTAAACAAAATATTCCTCTAAAAATGGTCAGGTACAAGGACTGGACTGAAGATGAGTAAATGAGCGGCCAATGTCCTAAAACTAAACTTTGGGAAACAATTGCTCAAGACCCCTTCAAAGAAATTAACAGAAACTCTGGCTCCTTAGAAGCAAAACATAAGGAAATGAGAGGTGACTCGAGAAATTGGCACAGTACTCTCTTGATTTGTCATTGCTTTTAAAAGAACATGAATGTATAATGCAAAAACATGCAACAAGTGAACCTTAGAAGGCACTACTAGGACACAGAGACAAAGCTTGTTGAAGCTCTAGAGATTGTCTTCCGCAAATGGAAACGTCTTTATAATTCAGCAAGTGCTAGGAACAATCGTAGATATATGTACTGTATATGCATGTGAACGCAATGTGTGATATATAATTTACAATTTCCTATCTAGTAAATATATACAGCATATAGAATTTCCTAGTCTATGTCGTGTGCTATAATTGCGTCACCTAAGGAAAATGTCTGAGCATTTTTCACTGGAAAATTTACATCTGTCCTCTTACCATGTGCTTCGTGACACTTTTCTAAACTTCACATTGCTTCTACAGTTTGTTATGATAGCCATCTAAAGGATTTATGTGCTAAGGACAGAGGTTTGTTTAAATGACATCCAAGAAGTGGCTGATGAAAAATGCACGAGGCTCTTTGACAAATTTCTGGCAGTGCTTGGAAAGCCATGTGAAGGGAACTATTCGCCTATTAAACCCAGTGTTTATACTCCACCTAAAATCTGTTTGTTTCCCTGCTTGTACTTTTCAGTTTATGAGTTACAAACTCCAAAGAAAGCCTCCAAAAAAATGCCATTAAAATCCGCTTTGTCTTTCAAACCAAAAAAAAACAAAGACAGACATAAATTTGGCCCATATTAACTACTATATCTACATATATAGCAGGAATTCCCCAGCAGCCATTATTATTATCCAAGTCAACAACAAAGTAAAGACAATTGTGCCATGTACTGTGTTCTGCATTTCCACTGAGCTGAGCAGGGTAAATGATAAGCTAATCTCTGAAGTGTTACATAATTGCTATCTTGTAGAGTAGTGGGCTGCCTAAAGAGACCCCTCTGGCACACACACACACACACCACAAGGGCAGTGTTGTAGAGAGAGGAAGAAGCAACATTCCTGCTGTTTATCAAGTCATCTGATCAGGCCAGCAAGTCATGCGTTGAAACTGTGTTAGAGGCTGGGCGGGATGCTTTAGGCTAACCCTCGCCCTATGTACTCTGCAGTTTTCAGAATCTTAACTTATTCTCTCACAGTGCTCTGTCTTCATGTAAATGACTGGTATCCTCCCAAAAACACACTAATGCTCCACTTTATTTTCAACAAACACCTAAAGAAGACACTTAAGACCTCCCTGCATTTGCCCCATTTGTAACGCAAACAGATAAACCATTAAAAGCTTGATCGATAAGTCTGTAAAATATCTGCTAATTTTCCACTTCAAGTACTGACAGTGTTGATAAATGTGATAATTTTGCTGACTGCAATGATCCTCGTCGGTGCGTTGTGAAGCCGCGGGCTCTCTATTACGGGCCTGGGATGGTTAATAATAGCTATCCAGGAGAGGACGGTACAGAATCACGTTTTGCATTCTGGAGCGAAGGTCGACAGTTTAATTGGAAGTGCAAATTGCGTTTACATGTATCCCCACAGTGGATTGAGCCATGGGTAAAGTGAATGCGCACATTGCAAGCGTGTGTGCGTTTAACAAAAGAGAGGGAAGGGTTCGTCCCAACGTATTTTTAGACCGACGCGTGGAGCCGAGCCACAGTTATTATCACTGAAGTGTTGTTTTTACTCCTCAAATCCTCTTTTGCACAAGCTCAGATACTCCTGCTGCCCACTACTGAATCAGCGAGGCCGATGCTGCCAATTTTTTATTAAGAAAGAGTAAATATTGACTTGATGACTGTAGCTTCCATCTGTTGGTGTGAGAGTAAGAGTCTCGCTCGCTCTCTATCTGCTCTGCTTTCACTCGCTGCCGACACTACCACCACCCCCACTCGCACCACCACCCATCTCCTTCCCTCTGCTGCTGGCTTAGAATCTGCAGAGAATACCCCCGTCATTATATTCACCCTCGAGCCACACTTACCCTTGTAGTGAAGACACGCGTTCTCATCATTGATCTCTCTCTTTGTTTAGGCAGCTAATAGTACTCCCACATAGCTCTATAATCCACAACATCTGGATTAGTGAGGGTTGAGGCCACTTTTTGATCAGCTATCGTGTTACGTGAAGATGAGACTGTGGGAGTGGAGCTGAGTGGTTTTATCAGAGCAGAGAGCGGGCGGGAGGGGGGCGGATGCTGAGGTTTTTCTGACCCTTTTATCCTTGTCACGGGCCGAGGACAGAGTCTTTCATGTCGTTTCTTAGAAAGCTTTCTAAGCAAGTGCACAACTGAAAGACGCCACATTTGCACAAAAGCAGTGTTACAGCTTCTTTGGATATCCAAAAGAAGGTACTTTGCCACGTTTACATTTCTCTGTAACTATTTTGGTATGGCCATTTATGAGGACTCATTTTCTTTATGCTACTTGATTACATTAAAAGATGAAGCTCCTCCAAAAGTAATATCTTCTCTCTCCGGGTGCTGCCTCAGGTGCCTGTCACATCCATATTTTCAATGAATGCCAAGGTCTTAAAATGCATCAGGGTAGGACAAAGTTGCAGAGTGCTGGATCCGTGTAAATATTTGCAGTGGGAATTTAGGTGTGTTGACTCTGCTGCCGCTGACACCGCTTCTCTTACGTGTGAGAAGGAAGGATCTTATGTTCTCCGTTTGAACAAGCACTGAACTTATTATTTTATCCTTCAACACAAAGAGGTGTTGATTTTTTACAGGAATGCTCCATAACATGATGACAGTTTAAAAAAAATCATGTTGGTAAAAAGAATTTGTATCCAATATTGATAACCATTAACACTGGTAATTAAACGTTTTTTAGCCTGCACCAGCAGGATGGTACACACGCTAAAATAAGGTGAGGCATGATGGCAAAACTGATAATGTAAACTATGATTATTGAATGCTGTTTTATTCCTCATTGTCTACAAAGGATTGGGTGTTCCCTTCTTTCCTGTCACATGTAGTTACTGAAGTGTAAGCTTAGGATGTTTAGCGTGTTGCCTCACACCAAAAATGTTCCTGGTTTGAATCCCACCTTGGGATGTTTTCCCTGCATCTGTGTAGATTTCTGCTGGGTTTACTTTGCCTTCCTTAGTTCAAAGACATGCTTGTTAGGCAAACTGGCTATGGATGAGACGTAAATCAAGTATTAAAACTGTGACAAATACAATATTGTATGAATGTATGATTAAATGTGACACATAGTAGCAAATAGCACTTTGAGTGGGCAGTATGATTAGAAAAGCGCCACATATATGGCAGTCTATTTCAATGACCACCAATTTTTTTTTTTTTTTAATTTACCCACGATCTATTACTGTGAAAAGCCATACACACTGGTACAGGTGGATTTAAAGTAGAAGCTTAACCCAATAGGATGGGGTTTTATTAGTAAATTCTTGACAGTACTTTATAATAACCATTTTAAGAAATGGTAAACGAATAGTGTGAGCTAAAAATTGATCTGCAAAGCATCTATTAACATTTTCTGAAAGGTTACAGTAAGGTTACAACTAATGTTTATCATACTTTTTAAGCAGGTAATAAAGACTCTGTAAGTCATCTATAAACATTATTTGGAAGGCAAGTATAAAGTTGTAACTGATATTTATAACACTTGTTTCAACAAGTGCATAATTATCCAGGTATGTAAATCACAAGATTGAACTTGTAGATGTCACTTCATGCCCTGTTTTCTTAACATACACATGAAAAAGTCTTCACAGAACTCTTTGAAAACAAAGTGATTCAATAGCTTGTAGAAGCACCTTTATAACAACAACTCTAATAAGTTTTCGTTTGACTTTATTAGACTCTCACACACACACCCGAAACTCTGGCTGATTGGGACCCACGCCCAGTTTCCCACCTTGGCTCAGGCGATTAGAGGATCATCAGGGGGTCCTTTTGTCCCTCTGTGGGGGGTCACTCCCACTAGGTTTATATCTGGGACTCTCCACCATTTGACCTTAGAACTGAAGAAGCTTCTCGGATGAGAGGTGAAACGTCTTCAAGCAACTTAAAGAAGTCCAGACGCTTTTCTTTGCAAGCTCCTTTGACTACGATGACCTGGATGACTGAGAACCTTCACAGACAGACTCTCACATTGTTGCAGAGGAATTTTGGCCCGCTTGTGTTTACAAAGTTGTTTTAGTTCATCAAAGTTTGTGAGCATCTGCTTATGCAGAACATTTCAATTGGTTTGAGGTCTAGACTTTCACTAGGTCACTGCAACACCCTGATTTTTTATTTTTCGGTCATTCAGTTAGAGATTTACTGCTGTGTTTGTGATCATTGTCCTGCTACATGACCCAATTTCAGCCAAGTCAGATGTAGAATACTTTGGTATACAGAGAAGCTCATGGTCAACTCAATGACTCCAAATGTCCATGTACTGTATCTGCAAAACAAGCAAAAAATCACGCCCCTCCATCACCATGCTTGACAGTTGGTATGAAGTGTCTGCGCTGATATACTGCATTTGGTTTTCACCAATAATCGTGGAATCATAATGGCCAAAATCTCCACTTTGTCCAAAAGACATAGTTCAAGACGTCTTGTGGTTGTCCAGATTGCAACTCTACACCCCTAATCTGTGCTGCCATATAAGAAAGAAGAGGCTTTCTTCCAGCAACCCTTCAAAAAAGCCATATTGTTGAAGTCTCGTGTTTCCAACTGTACTGTCATGACCTTCAACATTTAACATGCTAACAGGCCTGTAGAGTCTGAGCTGTGGTTCTTGGGGTTTTGCAGTTTCTCAGAGAATTGAGTGGTCTGACCCTGGGGTGAGTTTGCTGGGATGTTCACTCATATGAAGATTGTGTCATTGCGTTAACATAGACATGAATGCTCAAAACCGACAAACTACCAAAATTTCTGCTTTTATAGAGATTCTCACACTTGCAGCTGATCCATTAATCATATTTGACTGGCACCACCTGGCTACCATTTACCCTCTTAATTCCTGTAGAAGGGTGTACTTAATCTTTCACAGGACGGCATAGATTCCTGAAAAACCTTCACGACTGTATTCCATAGAATATGTCAAGTTAGGAGCGATATCCATCCTCTTTTGGGACAGACTGCCAAAAGACACCTTTTGTGTATTTCAGAAATACCAGCAGTTTGCAGCGGAGACCAGCTTACTGTTCAATAATCAAACCTTTATCACAAACTATAATATGTGGTAATCATAAAACATGTTTCCAAAGTAATGCTTAGATATGTTTTAAGAATTACTTTTCCTAGTCACTATCAAGTTAGTCATATGGTTCTTGCCAACAGAATAATTTAGAGATAATACACACCTCTCTGCTCGATAAAAGGAGACATATGAAAATGAACCAGGCAAAGCTAACAGACAGCTTTGATGCTACACATCATTAATACAAAATATATCATGAACACATAGGCAGCAATCACATTTGAGCTTCATTAAAGTGTCAAACTTGGCACGGGGGAGCACAAAGCAACAGCTTCAGTCACGCAACCTACTTATCAATGAGTGATGTGTGCAGTGGATCAGCGAATATCAGCCTTTCATGAAAGATACAATTAAAATTTAGACTTCATGCTTTCATCACTCAGCACAAATCCAATAAGATGTCTGTCTCGGCACAACGTGTTTGTAATATTTAATGCGGGAAAGAAAGTGTCTGTATTCGCTAATGAGGCCTCAAAGAAAGAGTGGCGGGAAAATAAGATCCAGGTAGATATTAGTGCACGCAGACACGCAGAAATGTGTTAGATCAAACACTGACACATACATTACATTGATTGATTTATTGCAAGCTCTGTTTTCCCAAACTTTATGTTCAACTAAATTCTGGACGCTGTGTCGTTTTAATATTTGCCACAGGGGCTTGTAAGCCAGCGGCGCTGTTGGGCAGAATGTAACAACAAACTAAGAAACACAACGCAAGAAAAATAAATTTGTGTTGCTGCAGCGATCACTGGCAGCCCCAAAACTCACCAGTTCAGCATCAATAATTTCAGCGGGAGTTCATATCTCGGCCTGCAGAGACAAAAAAGGACATACAGTTAGAAGGGGAGAGAATTTCATAAATAACAAAACCCTGAATGTGGACTTATTTGGCTGAGTTCTAAAACCCTGCTATACAATAGGAAGGTCAGGAGCTGAGATACAACCACACCCAGAGATGAACGCATCCCGATTCCCTCCACTTACTCCCTTGCCAGGGAAAACAAAGTTCAGACATGTTGAGCTCTGCGATGCAGCATATTTTCAACATATTACAACAACACTGGTCCTATCAGTCGCTGTGCCCACATTACCCGTCTGTTGGTCTGTTAGTCCATCTGGCTTTCAGGACTTCCACTTTCAAAGATCTCTTTGCAGGAGCACAAAAGAGAAAATAACGATTCTACAAATCATAGAACTGTTAAAACAAACTGACAGAGGTGGAGAAAGGTCAGTGACTCTAGACCAGGCCCTCCCAAGTCTAACAGAAACCATGGAGAGAAAGTGTGCTAGTCTTAGAAAAAAACTAACAAACAAACAGGCAATCAAGATATACAGTAAACTGCCACTGGATGGATTCCAAATCCAGTCCCGCTAGAATAAACCTCCAACCTTCGAGCAAATCGATATCATGCTGGCAAGAATAACGCTGTGAGAAAACAGACAGAGAAAAAGAGATTTTTCTCCAGTTGGACCAAACCCTACAGCCAATCTCAAGCTTTCCACAGAGATACAAACACCCCGAAAGTTGATGCTGAGTAATGTCTGTCTTACACACATTTCATGGCCTAATCAAGTTCACATCCACAACAAAACAATGCCAGGCTTTGAAATGCTGTTTTAGTTTCATCCTTTTTCTTTCATACACTGTCTTTACATCCAAGACTTAAAATGTAGTTCAGCTTTTTCATTCTAAACTAACTTCTTATTGGCTTAACGCTTGCATATAATATACCAGTATACACCCTCAATCTGCCCAGTTTTACATTTTAAATAGAGCTAAATCTCCTCTGCACTGAACATATACATAATAATATGCTTAGTTACAAATTATCTCACAGCCATAAAAGTGTCCCTCCAGTGTACTCCAGATACACCTGAACTTCAATTAAAATTGCTGGACTGGGAAGTCTGTCCTCACCAAATCAGCAGAAGCATCTACAGTGAGATTTAAAACCACATCCCAATATTTAAAAACCTTCATATAGGAGCTACAAATGCATAGCAGTGCAAGACTTCCTACATCCGTCTGGGCTGAAGATTCCCTCCACATGCATAAATAAAGTTCCTGGATCCAGATTGTGGTATTTTCTTGAGATCATCAAGACAATGTCTCTCAATTTCCAAAGAATTTCAGGATGAAACTCCAAAGGTAAACGGTAAAATGTAACACTTTGTTAATAACACTGTTATTAAACAGAGAAAGAACAAACTGAAGCAATTATATAACCTTGGCAGAAATAAAATGAAAAAAAAAAGTGGCAACATGCCATGGGATCCTCCTTCAAACTTGGCATGTTTGCTCAACTATAAACCCATAAAGTTATGTTTATCTTGAATGGTTGGGATACCATCAACTGGGCTACAGCTTTCAGGGAACCAGCATAGCACATGCAAAGTACTCAAAACTTGGTCTGAGTACTTCAGTCTGTAGTTCCTGCTACAGTAGCTGCCTGCAGGACATATGGACAAGGTGAAAATAACACCAGCTTTACTATCAAGGCTGATAAACGTTAAAGAGTACCAGTGATAACAGAAGCTGGCAAACTGGAGTCACTTTTGTTCTAATCGGTAAAACTAACAATGATGGTTAACAATTTAGATCAAGTGAAGAATTTGCAAATATAACAAGGTTTATCCCGCAAGCTGTGACGATGCAGCCAAACTCTTAAGCTTCTTAGTCCACCTCTATTCATCAAAATGCTTCGCAGTCCGGGTTTAAGCCTCAGGTAAGGGATTGTTATTGTGCGAGGGAGGGTAATGTTTGCCTCCGTAATCGCCAGTCAAACGTTTATGTGGCAGTGTCAATAAGCCAGAGCAGAATTTGTTTTTCTTTACATAATGGAGGCGATGTTTCACAGGCTGCAGAGGACGTCGCCTGGAAGGAGGGAGTGGGAGGCGACCTTCTGAGGGTTTCACAATAACGGGGACTGACGCACTCTTTGCTGCCTGACCACAGCTATCTTGATGGTCGATTTAATATGCACTAGTAGACACCTGTGCAGCAATTTCCCCCCCAAAAAGAAAACGGATGCAGTATGCAAATAAGCGCTGCAGAGCAAGTTGGTGAGAGCAGGGGGAACAGCTGATGCAACAAGTTTGTTTCTACACTCATTCTTAAGTTAATGTTAGGGGGAAAATAATACTTTATACGGTGCAAACAAGTCTACACAGCCCCCCACCCCCCACCCCACACACACACACACACACACACACACACACACACACACACACACACACACACACACACACACACCTCACCCCCTTCCACACACACAGGCACATGTTATTCCTGAACAAATATCACTCTGCCTCCGGGGTGTAACGGATAAAACTGGTTTTGGAAATGAAAATGAAGAACCTGCTGAGTTTCGGCTGTCATTTGCTCTGGTTTCAAGGAAAGCTGCTGATTACATCTTCCCCTATCAAAAATAGATTGTTTAAAATCCAAAGAGCACACCGTGAATGATTTCACACACAAATTATGACATTTGATCACCCATGCAACTATTTTTATGATACTTTAACACCGTTGTGCTGATTGATTAAACACCGGCATTACGGGCACACGAAAAACACTGTTTTCTAGTTGGCGTAACGGTGAATCAATGACACCTTGCAAAGCTGGGATGGATGCATGCATGGCAAGCTGCAGCTACCACACTAGCAGCAAACAGACTGAGAATGCACCAGTTCTGCATGTTAAATTTACATTATCATACAAATCTCGCAGGGCATTAAGCTCCAAATATGTAGTGCAATAAACCAAAAAGCACCCATTAGAGTAAATGCAAGAAATAAAATCTCGGGTTTGTTGGTTGACTTTTATGGCCACTGTGCAGTGTGCACTGTGCTTGTCATCGGCTGGCTTCTGCTCTGTCCCGCTACAGCTAGCTCCGCTGGCTAGCCTCACAGCCGTTGGAAACGTCAATAAGCCCCGCATTTCATCAGGTTTTCAAGCCGCGGCGGCTCTCTGCAGTCCCGTATTCACCTAGCAGAGAGCTCACCGAGCAAAGCTGGAGTGAATTCGATAATAAAAACCAAAAGGTTTATTTAAATGCGTCTGCCTAGCTAGCTAGCAAATGCTATTGCTTCCAGCTGTGTGTGTATGTGTGTTTGACAGAGTGAGGCAGCGAGAGGATGTCTGACTGATGAGAGCAGGATTTGGAGAGTGCCGCTGAGAGCTAGCGTGATGGAGTTTTAATGAAGGGTCCAGCGTCCGTCTGGCAGCAAAACAAACACATTAAATTGAACTCAGTCTGGTGCACGTTTAACCGAGCAGCCCTTAACCTAAGACGCGGTAAACTCTGACTGTTCTCTCGGCAGCAATCAGAAAGCTTTATGTGTGTTTCTTACGTGGTTTCGCGGTTGGAGATGGAGAGGGGGTTTAATCCGACGGCGGAGAGAAAATGATGCTGTGCAGGGTCCGGGTAGGGATTTTCTGTCTCCGCCTGTCTGCGTGTCTTCCAGCTGCTGCTGCTCTATCCCGTCTCCCTCCGACTGTCTACTCTGCCTCCCTCCCGCCGGAGTGTCCCGGTGTTCTTGTACCACTCGCCCTCCAGTGGAGAATGAACGGTGCTGATGCGCGCTGATTAGGAACCCCTCTTCAGACGGGCAGCCCTCCCCATCCCCTCCCACACCCACCACTACACACTGCACTCACACCTAACGTGCCTGCGCGCGAATGGGTGTGTGCGTGCGTGTGCGATCGCGCGGTGGCGTGCGTGTAAATGAGTGAATGAGTGTGCTTTGGGTTAACGGAGTGAGTCATCCGGTAGAACCAGATCCAGCTCCGCCCCCGTTTTCTAACAGCTGACTACTGTAGCCGCCATGCGTTGATAAAGACAAACAGTGCCCCCCCTCCTCCCTTTGTAGTCTAAAAGTCTAAAGTCTAAAATAATGAGCTCAGAATTTAGATGTAAGTATGTAAGCAATCCCAGGGGGACAAAAGTTGAGGCTTCAAAGTGCTCTATATGCTTTATTTCACAAAGTTTTTTCTATGCTTTGCTGTGTATGATGTCAAGGAAGAGGGGATGGGCTTAATATGATCAGACACACAGCTCTGACTGTAAACACAGAAGCTCCATCCACCTCTTATTTAAATCCTCTGTTTACAAGCAGCAGTAAGAAGAAAGTTGACTCAAATAAAGATGTGAAGAGTGTAACCGAAGACAATATCAAAAAGGTTATTTTTAAGGTTAAGTTTAAGAAAGCTACAGGACACTTTCGGTAGCTTTCAGAGGCCTATTCCTGCCTCCAAGGACCCATTAAGTGGACACTGTTTTCAAAATTAATTATTGTATGACAATCAGTCTCCTAAATGGTACAAAAGCAACTACAGCCACTCCATCATTAGAGGAAAAAATAGTCGGCAGTCTCTGAGCTTCAGAGACTAAATGGGCCAAAAATGATGACAGAAGTATAGTGAGGAAAACCCTGCAAACCAAGGGCACTGTGTCTTTCCTCATCCCTCTAAATGGGACATTTTTAGGTTTTAGGACATGGTCTGATAGTTTAACAATGGTACGGATAATATTAGAGTCACAATCCGAATTTGATCCAGCCTAGATTAAGGCAAAGTTCAGTGTTAACATTACATTCATAACTTTGGGATTAAGGTTGTGTTATGATAGTTGAGGGAAAGTGGAGAGAGCTAAGATTATATTTGGGGGCCAAGGAGTGGAGGCAGTCAGTGATTAGCATTTCACTCGCTCACTCAAACATTCACATCAGTTTCTGCTTGTGTTTTTGTGCCTATGTAACTATGTATGTGTGTGTGTTTGTGTGTGAGTGAGTGAGAGAGAGCTCAGTGTACCTTAGCCAGCATCCTGCGGTCTTCTCCTCTCTGTCCTGGTGTTACAGGACACCTCCTCCTCCTTCTCTTCGTCCCCGCAGCAGATGGACAGACGCAGAGCGATATTATTCCTGGGAGTTTGGAGGGGCGTCTCTGTTTTTATAACCCAGAGAATCTTATTAAAAAGCTGCTCTCCTTCCGTCCTGAACTTGAGGTTAATTAGCTCACTTCCTAGTTGCCGACATGCACCGAGGCCTCTGAATGGTCACAGTGGTTGTTATGGACGACTAGGCTTGTCTTATCTCTGGCTGCCTGTGGGGATTCTGCTGTGGAGCTGAGACTAAGAAGGGCACAGTATTTATGTAGTGTGGAAAACACATACACTGGCAGCACGTACAAATGTAATAGAGACAGCCGAAAAGTCACCCACACAAGCACACTGACACAGTGAGCACAGACGTACACAGACTCACACGGGAGACTCCACCAACGCTCACACAATGTGTAACAAGTTTTTTGGTTTTGTTTTGTTTTTTTGTAAATGTGCTAAAGATGAAAAAATAAGTGTTACCACTGGACATTCAGGAAATGGAGTGATTAGATATTACTGCAGTTGCATCCAAGTGCAAACAATAATAATTCTGCCCATAGGTCTATGGATGCAGCCTAAGATTCATTTGACTTTTGAGGCAGAGGAAAAGCCAAACTAGATGGGTGTTGATCCAAACATGGCTATGGACATCTACATGCATGCAACCCTACTATGCATGTTTTTGCATAATAGTTCTATATGACTTCTCCTGTTATCCAGCCATGGCAGGTTTTCTGTTAGGGTTACTTCAGAGATGTTCCTAAACTGCGGGTACCCCCACTGCCAAAAACGTCCTGTTGTGTAGACACTGCTTTTAGATATAAACTGTACATAAAAGATTGCCTTAAACCTGCATTATTTCAAATGGCCAGCAGGTGGCAACTGCTCTGATTGCCGTGTTTGGGAAAATTACCCTACTGTTCAGTTGATCTGTGATCTCAGCTAACACTTTCCTGATGTGTTTATCAGCTCACTATCTGGTTTAAATTCTTATTTAACGCAACGGGATGTTTATTTTGCAATTTATGGCCACACGTAAAGTAAAATAGACAACAGAGCAGGGTACGCTTTAGGGCGAGCTAGCTAGAACCACCACTTCCTCAACTTGTGTTGCTCAAAATTGTAAATAGCGACAGCTATAATGATCAAGCCGTGGCTTCAAGGTAGGTTAAAAAACAAGTGGTTAATGTCACTGTGGATACGCCCATTTTTTTAAACCTGCAGCATCAGGTACCTGATAACGGCCACTGCCTACCACAACAACCATGGTGTCTCTGAGTAGCACTGAGCAAGGCTGTCTTGTAAAGTATTTTCCATGTAGGACAGAAGAAAAAGACTTTATTAGTTCTTATTTCAATTGTGACATAATCAATACCAGATTTCTAATACAATTTTGAGTTTATTGTTTTGAAGCAGGTAAATTGAAGCCAATTTCATTACAATGCCATTAATAGGAAGTGAACAGTCTATTTATAGGCAGGCTGTGTTGTTACCTGGGAGATAACAGGAAGCAGGTCATCAAGGCTTCCCCTGCCTGCCCATTACCTTGAGTGTGACAACCCCACCAGCCTACAGTGCACAAATACCCGTCACAGATGCTTCCAAACATACTCTGTAACTGGGTTTCAGACACTGATTCATCTTTTAAAAGAAAGCAGTGACACCATTAAGCTGTTTCCAACACAATTTTTGTTCTTTTTTTGCCTTTGCTGAGTTACGGACTGTGGGTTCAAGACACTTCAAGAAAAAAACGTAACTACCGGGAATCCCCCCCCAAAACACCAACTCAGGATTGGTTTCACCACTGAAACCAGGAAGGATTAATATAATGTATGTAACTGTAACACATTACATACATAGACATGAAATCTGTAAGATGTAACAATAAAAAAACAAACCAACACAATATTAAGTTCAGCACAACAAATCAAAAGACACACAACTCCACTCCAGCAAAGTACAATAATAGCCACATTTATTGTAATTACAAGCAAGTTCCCTTTACACTAGATTTTTTTTCTCAGCTTCATGTTTTAACCTCCGTGTCATACGTACATTTACATTTCCAGAGTGCATACACTGATGAGAAGGGGGGGGGGGGGGGGGGGGTAGTCTGTTAAATAAAGTGGTTCAAGACATAAAAGAAAACAAAAAATGTCTCTCTTGCCTTTATGAGTCACATGTTAAATACTTCTCATTACAAGCATTACTCAGTAGTGGTACTGTACTAAAAAGTGCACACGGTCTATTCAATACCAGACAGCTTCATATATTATTATATAATGGCAATTTTAACAATGATGCATTTCACACATTCAACATCAAACAAGGCAAACCCATTCAAAAGGCACAGGACTCTCACATCGATATCATCTTTAAAAAAAAAGAAGGTATTTGTACTTACATGTCAGGCAATCCTTCACTTTCAACTCTTTTTCTAAAAGGAAAATCAGCTGAAATATGATTCGATATCAAATGGCACACCCATGGTGGCACTGGGCGGAAGAAAGTTTTAAAAAAAACTTAATGAATTAGCACAGTTCACATGTTACAGGGGGGAGGAGTCCAGTTATTCATAGGTTCATGTTAACGCTGGTGTTCTGCAGATATAAACTGAGCACCTGATTGAAAATAATGCAACCATTTCCCCACAGTTTCCCCGCTTTAGACTCCAATCGTGGGTAAATAATAATAAAAATAATGACGATGCCCGAGGGGGACGTATTTTCTGTGGGCATTCTCTGTGTGTATTGTGCACACAAGGTTTCCCTGTAAGTACAAAGGGAACCAGTTAAGAGGAAGGCCGCTTCAACAAACTACAACAGGATCCTCTTCTGTTTGAATGTCCTGGTTTGTTTTAGTCAAGGGGGCAAAGGTAAAGAATACAATGAGCAATCTGTGAGCAGGAGCCGGCTAGCGTTGCATCTAGAGAACAGGGTGTGTCATTACTTACTTTAGTCCTGTTCAGCTTATTCCGCAGTGATGCATCAAGCCACACTGAGCCCACTGTTTTGCAGGTTAAGTTTAAATGTTTCAGAGAAAATAGATTTACATTAATAAACATCTCTGCTACAGAGCTACTTGTTAACATTTACAGTTGTTCAAATACATGCAGACACTGTACAAATAAACGTTCCCTTCTTGTCCTCTTTGGACAGAATCGTCCACAAACTTGTTAAAAAAAACCCAAAACAAATACGAGGCAGAACAAAGAAAGAATGGCAGATAATTTTTTAAGAATATTTCCAAATTTCACAAAAAAAACCCCCAAAAGAAATTATTTTAAAAAACAAAACAAAAAGGAAATTAGCAGCAACGCATAGGCTTAGTTCTGTGAGAACAAACTCAAGAACCAGCAAGCCACCAGTGCCTCTGGGTTAAAGTAAGAGAGGGTTTAGTGAGCCTTCAGTGCAAATATGTAAAGGTGAATTTAAATCTTATAGAGACGGAAGCTTTAAAGGCTGGATATATAATGACTTCTTTACAGTACACTCCATTTAAAATCCACTGTGAAGTGAATACCAACCCTTGGCACGACACGCCTCTCTGATCAGCACTACTGCAAACATCGTGATAATAAAAATAATAAAAAGAAACTACTCTCTCTCTGTGCAATAGTTCAAGTAAGTTATTTCCTGCAAATAGTTAGTGTTTCCTAACACCTCCTGTGGCCGTACCGAAAGAGACGACAACGTACAGGTAACATACAAATACACAAAAGGTTATTATTTACATGAAAAACAGGTGTCTGGACAAGACTGCACTCTACGCAGAGAGGACCGCTACTCACCAATTCAGGCTCAGATTTGACCTAATCCTCCCACTGGTTACAATTAGGACCAAAGTGGCAGTCTCATCCTAGAATCTGTGTCCATAACCACGTCCACCAGTCAGTGTCCCAAAGGGTCAAGGTTAAATCTCTAGAGCGGGGTTTCGTAGACTCGTTCCGACGACCCCTCCTCCGTGTCGTCCTCTGACTGCGACGCCTTGTGGTTCAGCTTCTCTGCTGTCGACGAGGAAACGAGGTTTCCATGGATGCTGTCGTCGCTCAGCTTGGCCTTGCTGCTGTCCTGAACAAACTCTTGGATTTCCACAGGTAGCCGGCGAAATTTGTCCTGGTACTCCTGGTCCAGATCGCTCTGTAACTGCAGAGGAAGAAAATCAAACATCAACCAAGAATCCGTAAATGAAGAAAATTTAATGATGTCAGTGTGGTCCAACAACCAATTCTGGTAAATGGACTGGTTCTTATATGGCCCTTTACACATCTTGCCAACTTGTTTTTTCCACATGCAGTGCAGAGTAGATAACAATTATCAGCAATGTAGTGTTCAGTATCTTGCTAGGGACTGTGACATTTTTGCAGATGAATAGAAACCACCAACCGAGTTCGACCTACAGCTCTTTGAGGTTTGATCAGCAGGTGGATGGGATTGCTTTGCCTGAGATGATACTATATTACTGAAAATAAGAAGAGTAATAGGTCTCTCCTAAAGTTTCTGGAGATGTCACAAAATGGAAGAAGTCTGTTTCTTTAATTTTTATATATTTTCAGTAGAGATTCATTAACTTTCTGTGTTTCCTGTTTGGTGTACAGTGGAGATTTTTTTTGACCTACTTGTCTGGAAATGCTGCAGATCACGGCTAGGGTGAACCAAACAGTAATGTTGTGGGACCAAAACAATGAGCTGGATGAGCTGAGGGGAAGTTGCATAACAATTCTCTGCGGGGTTATCAGTATGAGCGACCTCATTAGAGCAGCTTTAAAGTTTTCACCCTTTACAGCAACCTTAACAATCAGTGTCTACACTGGATTGTAAGTGCTTGGATACAGTAGGTGCTGCAGTTATTTCCATGCCTCTTATCTAAAGACTATAATAACATGAATCATGCCTATTTCCATAACACAGCCTGAACAAAAAGGCTCGATGCTGAACATCAGATAGGGACCGTGACATTCTGCACTGAATAGGCACCTTGATCTGCTGAGGCAGACCAGGATCCCGACAATATCCATGTACTGTATCCGCCCTGCCCTCACTGAGAAACAGAAAGGAGAAGCTGTTTTCTCCGAGGCATAGACGCCCCCAATGATTACAGATGACAAGATTGTATTCATGTCATTGCGAGCCAATAATTGCTGTAATGCTGATTTCTGTTTAACTACTCGGCTGGCTCCCACGGGAGAGCAGTAATTAAAAGAAACGCTGCTAAGATGAATGGTGTCAAAGTCTCACAGCTCGGTACAGTCACGTCAGCACAATGCGAGATCGAAAGTACCTGAGTCCCACCAAGACTTAGCAGGGATCAATATTTTGTCTTAGAGATACTGGTCCCTGCTGTTGAGTGAATGAGGGGCCCCACTACAGACTGACAGCATCCAGCATCTAACTAGAAAAAAATACAAATGCACGTCTCACCTGAATGAATGGAAGCAAATATTGCTGCGACAAAACTGAGAGATATATTCATCTTGCAGGAACTTCAGGCAGAATAAACTGCTGAACACAAAGCCGTACTCTCCTGTGATAGATTCACCTGCAGTACACCCCTCCATCCCCCCTTCCCCCCCAATCCCCAGACATACAGTCATTATAGCGGCGACCAGAAAATTCACAGCTGGCAAACTGCACAAATGAATATCTGAAAAAATATTTGCAAGAATAGCCAAGAATGGGAGAGACGGAGAGAGCGGAGGAGTCCGGATGAAGGTCAAGGACTCCCATGCTTCTCTTGACTTTACAATTTTCTGCCCTCTCCACTTCACGAGATGGCACATCCATTTCATTTGAGAGCCCTTCATAGCTAAATGAGAAAACCTGATTGTTACAAAGTGCTCGCCTTCACAGCACTTTGAAGCATCGCCATAATATAAATTAAACTGATATTATTTTGTTTAGTCTCTGGATGGTTATCACACCTAGGGGCACTAATTTTGGGTGCAATCCTAAAATCTTGGGACTGAAAATGTGTTGTTTTTTTTTACGTCTACTCTAGTTGAGACAACACATTAAATGGTAAAAGTTGCAAACAGAGCTGCAGAAGCTTACTGCAGTGCCCCGTGCTGTTAGAGCTGGGCGATAGAACGATAACGATATGTATCGCGATATAACTTTTACTCGATAGAGAAATTAAGCTATCGCGATAGACTTCGCCGCTCTTGTCCTCTTAAAATAAAAAAAAAAGAAAAGGTCAGCCAATCCAAACTAAGTAGCGCAGAGCCGAACCAATCACAGCCGCAGCGTCACGTCCTGTGACTTGTTATGTACAGCACAAGTGCCAAGCCGCACGTGTGTTTGTTTGGGAAGCAGGCAGTGGGTAATAATAATAATAATGGATTGGATTTATATAGCGCTTTTCAAGGCACCCAAAGCGCTTTACAATGCCACTATTCATTCACTCTCATATTCATACACTGGTGGAGGCAAGCTACGGTTGTAGCCACAGCTGCCCTGGGTAATGGAGCCAGCGCGTAA
This sequence comes from Aulonocara stuartgranti, assembly GCF_965226115.1. NCBI lineage: Eukaryota > Metazoa > Chordata > Actinopteri > Cichliformes > Cichlidae > Aulonocara > Aulonocara stuartgranti. Next base: position 4,604,526 of record NC_138951.1, on the reverse strand, counting down.
TGGAGGAAATGAGTGTGCCGACTAGAATAATCTACCGAGCGTGACCGAAGAGAAAACAGATGACGGTTCCAATGCCGGAGAGATTGTCGAACGGAAGAGCCATAGAAGTTCCGTAGTGTGAAGGTATTTCGGCTATTTCAAGTCTGACAAAAAACAGAGTAGCGTGCACTGTAAATTGTGCCGAAAGCAAGTCTGGAAATACAATAAACTGGTGCATGCGTCACACTGTGCGCCACGTTATTGTTTCGGTGAAATGAATTTCTACAATACTGTTAATTCTACTCTCTGCAGTGTTTAAATGCTTACATATACACACAGTTACTGTCCGTCCACACATACGACTCGGGTCTGCTTCTATGCCCCAGCTTTGTTTACTTTTTCCCACCGAGGCTTCTAGACTTCTGATTGGCCAACATTTCTGCACGGTTAGGAATCTAGCGCCACCTGCTGCTTTGGCATGTTCATAGCAGCGTTTTCCTTCATTTCTGCCTTTATGTGTGGACGGGATTATTTTTTAAAACGAAAACGGAAAATCTCCGTTTTCAAAAATACCCGTGTACGTGTGGACGTAGCCTCAGTCTCTGACTGGAAGCGCTAATTCGTCATTCGGCTTTTGTCAGACTAAAGTAACTGTTAAAACTGTTTGAAAAGCTCAGCTATACAACAAGGAGAGATTGAGAATTTCCTTTTAGTTCTCAGTTTATTTGATATTGACAAAAGTTAGTTTTGTCTGTTCTTCTGTAAAACAAACTAAGATTTATTTTTAGAATTAATATTTTGTTTCTAAGTGGAATTGACAATTTAGTCTGTTTCGTTTGTTCTATTTTGAAACTTAAACGCTTTAGCGGCTGCCTTTTGTGTAGTTTGCAATATTTGCCTTTATTTATCTGAAAAAGTCTCATGTTCCTTAAGTACATCTACCCTGTTGAACTTATTATGGGAAATAAATATTTAAATAAAAACAAGCTGCTGATTATTTCACATTTTACTTGTGAGCAATGGCACATTTAAATCTTACAAATATAGTTATTTGGCTTATATCGTGATAGATATCGTTATCGCCTGAAATGAAAAAAACATATCGTGATATGGAAAAAATCTCATATCGCCCAGCTCTACGTGCTGTGTAAATTAAGTTGCAAAAATAGATGTCTGGTATTCAGTAGTAATAGCTCACTTTCTCAGTCTGCTGCCATGTTATCTAAACTTAGTTATCTAATTTTAGGGGTGGATTTTAACCTGTCTCCACTGAAATTCACAGACCGATGATGCTTAATGCATAGAAACCACTTTTTTCTCTCCATTTAGTTGAAATGATCGTTGTTACAGATCTGTATGTAAAAATCTATCAGCCAGGTAACTCAACTGCATCTGTGCCTCATTGTTTGAAATTAAGGAAGCTCTGCAGTTGTCTCTTTCTGATGTTTTTGAGTGGCAAAACAGAGCCTGCTCCCCCCGCACCACCAAGCAGAGCATTTCAAGGTCACCTTCTCAGAGAGATGCCTCCCTGGCTCCTCCATCCCTCTCTCACTCTAATCTTTCTTTCTCTGCCTTTCTCTTCTCTCTCCGTGGGTCTCACAGAGCAGCCATCCAACACATCAAAACCAGATGGCTAAAGATGCACCACGGCTCCCCCCCCCTGCTCTTCACTGCGCATGACCTACTTAGGGGTGGGACAGCCTGCTCGCCCTGTGTGCTCGCATGTGTGTTTGTGCATGTGCAGTCTTTTTTTTATACCCTGCCTGCTGAGGCACAAACACCCTCTGATTAAATCTGTCATCTTTTCTCCCATCTGATGACACCCTGGTTCATGAGAACGGGGAGGTGGGAGCAGAGGGCAGAGAAGTCTGAAGGGTGCCAGCCACTTCTGAGAAACATGTGAGCGCATGGCGTGCGCGGGGGTGTGTGCGTGTAATCAGAAGCAAAGGGCCGTCTGTTAGAGTGATGAGACGAGAGATGAAGACAGCCGTTTCCTTTTACCAAAAGGAACAGTCTATGAATGAATGACAGAAAGATGGATGGATTAGGGAAGAAGGAGGGAGAACTGTGGTATTTTCAGAGTTTCTTGTGATCTGTGGCTTCCAGCTGATATCTTATCAGCCTGGCAGAGGAGAAATCACAGGAGTTTAGTACACAGAGAGAAGACGTGATTGAAATCTACTCCTCAGGCTTAATGGATTTGGGAGAGGGAAGTTTTGGATAATCAAAATTTGGAATTCCTATGGTGACAAGTAAATTCCAGGTCTGGTTAAAAGATATAGTTCTTTTGAAATCATAAGCAACCATGATCAAATGCTCTGTGTGCTCACGCTCGATCACATTTATGTACGTGTGGTCCAGCTTCGGTTTGGACACCCTAACCAGCAGGAGCTAGAGTTCTCCAGCCAGCTTTTAAATCTGTATCTCATCTCTGAAGACCAGTCATCTGTCAACAAACCACATGCACACATTTCTGCCTTTCTTAAAATACAGCACTCGGTGACCTTCTTCACCAGCTGTCCTCATTTTGAGAAGCTATCGGGGGACTCAGAGAAGGCCTCCAAAGAGCCAAATTAATTCTTTGCTTTGAGCCATGACATAACGCCTGCTGCGGCATTGCAAAAGTCCTCAACTGGCAAAGAGCTGCACTACACATACATCACACAGCTATGTTAACAGTGTCTCATCTTACTGTCACAACAAGCAGGTCTTAAGGAATGATGTGCGTCGGTGTGCAGGCTTTGAAAGTAGGTTTTAACCACTTGCTGCTCTAAACCGTTTCAGTGAAGCTGAAAGTGTTCTGTGACACGGAGCAAAACCTGCAAATCTCACACTTACACTCCGTATCGAGGCATGTACCCCGATCCTGTGATTTAGCCTACTAACATCACCACACAGACTCTAATTAGACTAAACCCAAGTTCCTAAACCCACATCTGAGAGATAAGAAAAGGTCACGACCCTATCATCTTTGCATGCTGGTGCATACTGCAAGTAAGACGTGTGTGTGTGTGCGATTGTGCGAGACGGAGGGCAGAGAGAAATTTACTTTCTTTCCACTGTATTGGTCATAAGAATGAAAATGAACTGCAGCAGTCCAAATGCAACAGCAATAACAACACCAGTAATAAAAGAGAGAAACTATTCAGGATAAACTATGTGCTCCTTTTCCATCTATCTCACCTTCTAACCCTCTCTCGGTGCACATATGTGTGTGAATGCCCTTTCCTGGCTCCTTTCAGATAATTTATCTGCTGCTTTCCTTTCCTTTTTTTGAGAGAGATTTTTTTCTTCAGGTCCAAGAATTTAAAAACACTCCTGCATACCTCCACTATGTACTGTAATGAGTGTTTTCCCTAAAAGGACTGGCTCAAAGGGGAATGTCAGTTGTGAAATGTGCTCAGCGGTACTTTGACATTTTCACCTTTAACGTGGATGCTAACTAAAAGATTGCTGAATAAATGCATGCATGTTTTAACACATCCATGTTACTGTGATATGAAATTTGATTGTAATTTGTAGAATGACACAGTAAAGTAGTATCCACAAAAATATATGATATTTGTTAACAATCATTTTACAATATAGTGCATATTTGAAAGGACTATGTGCCTTTAACCTGCATTCCTTCTAATGGCCAGCAGGGGGCAACTCCTCAAGCTGCAAAAACAAGTCTACTTAATTTATTACCTCAGTAAACATGTTTCTAAAAAATGTTTGGCCAATTATTTTTTTATTTAATCCTCCTTTTGAATTTATTAATTATGGTCCTAAATAAAGTAAAATACACAATAAAGCTGGGTATGCTACAGGGGACGGATGTTGTCGGCCATATGCAACTCAGGAGAAAATTATTGTTTTTTACCCAGTAATTTCCATAGAGATAATGAAAATTTAAACATAACAGCAGTCTAATATTCACCATCAATTTCAGCTCCGTTGTGGTTTCTCCCAATGCCTTGGGGAAAAATCTTGCTTTTTTAAAGATAACAGCTGCATGCAGCAACCACAAAAAAAGTTGTAGGGAACGGGAGTCAACCAACATGGTTAAAAAAAGGAAAAATCTAGGGACCAAAAACAAAACACAGAGCTAAAATTTGCAAGAATTTCTTATGGGTTAATCACACTGCTACACAACACTGACTATTGTGGCATTAAACCCAGCTGCTGCTGAAGAATATAGTAATAGTATATTTCACCCTGTGTATGCTGACACTGGCTTTGAGGTGTATAGCACTGTAATGTAAAATGTGGTGTTAAGACAACAGACTGAGTACTTGATTAACAGCCGTGCTTTTATATTGATTATTTTAGTCTATAAATTATACACACTGAAACTTTTGCCAAAATTTCGTCAATTTTTAAACAATCAAAACTTATAATATGCCTAAAACACGCCAGCAACTAAAATGGACTTTCATCTAGAACTTTATTTACTGCCTTGTCCTCACAGTGTTTTTGTTGTTTTTTCCTTCCTCTCTAATGCTGCAGAATGGCTAAAGTTTAAGATGTTCATTCCAGAGTCCTCCAAACCGTACTGTTGAGAGGAAAAGTTTCAACGTTCCTTAGACAGAGCACAAGTCGAGAGAGCTTCATTAGCACATGTGGGCATACATAATGAACACTCGAGCACTGATCTAAAATAGCAGCTGGCATAATAGGGCAGAAGATTAACCAAGCATGCCACATGTATGCGCACGCACACATATACAATGGATTTTACTTCACTGCCTGTGGGTTGCACTCAGTGTTCCCTGTATGTTTCTAAGTGTGTGTGTGTCTGTGTGGGAAAAAGTGCATTATTGATGCAACCCCGCCAGAGAGAGATGATGCAGATCAAAGTCTGTGATGAGGGAACATGGTGGCCACCCACCACCCAATGACAGAGAGAGGGACATAGAATGAGACAGAGGGAGAGAGAAGAAGGCCATATACCAGCTTCCTTCCTATTCAGCTCCAGCCCTCCCATGATCTCCTCCAACCTGTTTGCTCCCTCCCCTTTCCTCACCCGTCCTCCTCCTCTTGCTGCTTTCTTCTACCTCCAGCAAGCATCCCTGAAATTGCGTCACGAAGACTTGGTTCCAAATTAACAGATTGCAGAGAGTCATGAAGGATAGAAGAGGATATGCGAGGCAGAGAGAGTGGGGGGGGGGGGGGTCCTGAGTTTCCATGGCGACCGCACAGGACTCCTGCTTCTTGAACGAATGCATGTGTGTCTGTGTGTGCCTATGTGTGTGTGCGCATTCAAGGCTTTCACAGAGGGAGACACCATAAGATATTTTTTTCCTCCTTTTTTCGTTTAGGCAACAAAGAAGCATTTCTCCTACGTAAAGATGTAATTCGAACGATACGCAAGCGTACACCAACGCGCCATGTTGTGAAACATATTGCCTTCTGACTGTTTCATACTCGTTTCACAGCCAAATAAGGTGTGAAGGGATGACTGGTACATAGTAATTACAACATGCCCTGGTAAGCTTTTAGTCTGCTCCTATCATAAAACGAAGGCTAGAATCCTCACACTACATCCACATAAACAAAAAATCTGGGTATGAAGTCACACCCAGAATCAATCTGAATCTTCAGCTCCAACGCAGGTTTCAGACTCAAAGTAGTAAGTTTTAGAAGATCGGGTGTGATCGAGTGGAACGAACATAAACAAGACGAGGCGCAAAGTCTTTCTGCGGACAATGTGACCTTGACCATGTGGCCTTAAGTAAGAAAAAAGCAGCAGGCCAGGATATAGAGCCTTCAAGTGTGCGGAAATGCCTTTTGCCAGCGTGCTGTGCACTGTTGACTCCTGGGGTTATTTTGATTGGATCATTAACAGGACAGTAACACCTAAGTGCACAGGCTGGGAGTGATGACACAACCCGTCATGTCTCTCTTTTTGTCTCTTGCTTCTCGTTCAGTTTAGTACATGACCTTCATACTACCAGCAGGTAACAGCAGCAGAAAAAGCAGCAGCACAAGTTGCAAGCTGCTGCTAATGCTAAAGTCAAAGCATAGAGCAACAAATCTCCCAAAAATCAAATCCTAAGCAAGATTTAACAGGACTGCATAAATAGTATAGCACATGTATGTGAGCTCACACATGTGCTGCACATGTACAGATGTTACTGTAGCAAGTCGCTCAGCTCAACATGTCCATTAGTAGCTTTTCTGAACCAAGAGGAGAAACTGGGTCAGAACTGTATGAAAGGGGGCACTTTTCCTCTCTCTGATTCATAAATACATACCACAATGGAAACACACTACAAATGTAGTTCTGCATTAGCCCAGACTTGAATATATCCCCACTGGAGCCCTTAACATCCTATCCTTAAGTCTTTCCATTGTGTTTATGTGTCTGAGTAGCACACTTCGGAGATATCATGTTGCATAGACTGTAGTACATTTATTATAGAGGTACTGAAGAATGCAATCCCACACATTTACACACACACATAGCGTGTTTGATGCCATGAAGGGCCAATGACCTGCTCAGTGGGAGCAGTTTTGGGTTCAGTGACTTTCTCAAGGGTGCTCAGTTACATATTTTTATGGACTGGAAAGAGATCTAATCCCATTGGAATGAAACCATGATTCATGTTAATCAACAAAAACACTTAAAGTGCACAGGCATTGTTAGTAATATTCCATTACTAGGAGCATTAAAACACTTTATTGGATTTAACGTTAATACCGGTTAACCACACGATCCCTGAACAGAAGTGTCCCTTTATCACTGGGCATTATACTAGTGTTATGGAGAGCATCCTGAATTTTTCAACAAACACAGCCCGGGGTTATCTTGAGCGTGCTGTCTCTAGAGTTTTGGCCCCTGACATCGGCATATCCCGCATACAGATCACCATCACTCCATGAGAACAGCTATTGCACAGTTTGGATGATTATTATGTACATAATAGATTTCTGCAGGCAAGATTAACTTTGAGGTGGTGCAGACTCTTATTTGGAGAATAGTTTGCAACAAAGTGTTCGGGGGTGGATACGGCTACAGCTTTGTGGGGAAACAATGAGCGAAGAGTAACAGAAAACACAAAAGTGACAACAAAGAAAACGACCTTCTGAAAACTGTCCCTCTATCTCCGTGCTACTTCAGTGTCGATGAGACCCCGATGACACAGGATGGCAAAACTCAAATCAGTGCTAACTGTTCATACTGAACTCAGATTGACAAGAAGCTCCAGAAATGAAATAAAGTCCTCATGAAAAGGAGGGAAGTTCAACAGCCTGAGTTAGTTACGAGGCGACAATCATGTCTCAACCTTGACGTTCTCTCCTCATGTCTCCCTACTGCAGCTTTATGGAAAGACACAGAAGACCTGCGAGTCTTTGGGCTGGATGTTTGTACAGTGCTGCACCTCCCACACTCAACTCCGAGTGGTTTCAAAGGAACAAGGAGCTGTCACGTTGAGTGTGGGTGGTTATGGAGCTGTCTCCAACTAAAGACTTCTGATTTATGCCTAAAAACAAAACAAAACTACACTGAGCAGACACGGTAAATTCCTGCTGTCATTTCACTTCATTGGAAAAGATGTATAAGCGTAATAGGAGCAACACACCCATGTGACACTTCTCTGTGCAATACTACAGCTGATGTAATACAACTTAGATGCATTAGATAATCAAGAAAATCTAAATCATAGCAAGAGCTCAATAAGATGACTCTAATAAATGCCCATGTTTGTGTTTAGTACTAGCCAAACAACAAATACTGTGTAATTGTAATTACATTTGTGTACAGACGATGTTGCCTAGACTCATTTTGAGCAGATAAATGCAGTGTGATCTCACTACACACAGCCCAATCTGCTTCTCCTCACATTGTTCTCTTGCCTGCAATCAATGACACGTTTGCTTGAATTTACTAATGCAGCATTCTTCATCACAGCAATGCACTGTGGGTCTCATTCAATGCACAATTACTTTTGGCTGGGCAGCAGCCCAGGTGTATGCACAAGCTTGCATATTAATACTGCCACACTTACGGTGTGTTAGTGCTCAACACTGGGATGCAACAAAGTTCTTACCATGCTCCGCAGCTGCACAGTAATCCTACAATCACAATGACAATTATATGGTTGGAAACTCTGCAACCCAAACAGATAGAGCATTGCAAGAAAATGCTGGAGTATCCACTTCACTACTGACAAGAGTGGCATGATGGCATCACAGCCTACCTGCAGGAAGCACACTAATAACGGTTGAGGAATTGTGCACCCACGGCAAGGCAATTAAATATTTTCCAACAACTTTCTCATTGTGATTCACAGTACCATCCATCAACCAGCAGTAGTGATATTTAAACTCTGGGTTGCATATTAGCATAAAGATTCAAGGGATCATATAATACATTTTGAAAACAGAGACAAATACAATCTTCATACACCACAACGTTCACCATATATTATAGCACACCCGTTCAGTGCAGCACTAAAGCCTGGTGCAGGTCGCCATCTAGTGGTTGAACATACTAGGCCAAAAGGAGACAGACTACATACATATTTTTTGTGCAACTTTTACAAAACCTGCACCAAGAAACAAATAACTGAGCCTTCATCTATGTCAAATATGCATGTATTATTACATTCACTCTTTATAGCACCCCTAGGCCTTCATGTTTTTGAAAAGCACTATTCTACTAATTACAAATTATTTTATCTGCACAGGTAAAGACTGCAAGGTTTGCTGTGAACCTTGCAACCAATTCACAGGGTGACCAGATCCCAACAACCTTAATGTGGGACAAAGGGGACATATCAGCAATGCTGAGCTGTCGTTACATCATTTCAGCTGCTCTTCCGTCTGGTAATAGTTTTTAGGTATACATAGATATGTATATAGAAACCATATATACATAGATATGTAGAAGACGCCCAGACATAGATTGACAAGCCTTCTTTTGAGCAATATCTGACTTTTATTTTTTGCATTTTAGATTTTATTTACTTGGTATATTGGTCAAGATAATACCTTTGGCCTCTCATCCAAGATTTGCTGGCGGATGTCCTTGTGTTTCTCCAGTAGCCTCTCCTGTCTTTTACTCTGGGCGTCTTCCAACTAGAAACACACACACACACACACACACACACACACACACACACACACACACACACACACACACACAGTATAAGGTAATTATATCATAAAGTGAATTTGTCATAAAGTAGATGCAAATTTCAGGCAAATCTTCTCAAATTTGCAAAAAGAGCACCATTTTTCAGTGCTCTAAGTGCTCTGTAACGGCACAGCTCTATCGCTGCTCGCTTACCCGTTTGATATACTGCACCACCTCATTGACAAACGATCTGTTGATCTCTAGCTTCTCTCTGTGGGGAGGATTTATCATCAGTCAAACCAAGCAAGTAGTCAGAGTTTAACTAAATATTTAACATACGGTGACACCTAGTGGTCAAACAATTAAAACACCCAAGCCCAAATAGAAACAGCTTATTAATCCTAATATTTCCAAATACACACTTACTCTTCTGTCATATTCTTGTCTTTGGATTTGGCCTCATTGATTTTCTCTTGCCTTTTCTTGTCCATCTTCTTTTTAAGATCCTTCTTTTCTCTGTTGATGTTAGGACAATTAAAAAAAAATAATGTTGTGATTTCTGTTTGTTTCAGTGAATAAGAGTGCGTGCTGTATCCATCCTTACTTCTCACAGATGTCTCTGAGCTTTTTCAGCTGAGCGCTCTGGCATTCCTCTGCTATACTGGTCAGCTTCTCAACCAACTGGGACGAGAACGAACAGAGAACAAAAAAAATGTGACAGAAAACATCAGCTTTTTAATTAATCGTTTATTTCATAAATAATATATCACTGAAGCGACCGTTGCTGTAGTTCTGATCATAATTAAACAACATTTAGATGTTGTAAACAACAATCTCCATTAAGCTTTTTTGTTTTTTAATTCCACGCTTGGACAAACTTTTCTGACACCTGCGCTCTGCTCACTGCACAGGGGTATTGGAGCAGAATACATTCATTTTTTCATGCCACACAAGAGAGCTTGAGCACAGGCAGCAAAACAAAGACTGGAATATTCTACAGGGGGATGACCCAGCAGCATTCATGCTGTGGTTAGTCTGCACTTGCTTTTCTGAGCTTTAGGACAGCTGGAGATTGTCAGCACATTATCCAAAACAAATCAGTGCAAGCTCCTATTTGTGTGTGGGATCTGTTTATCCCAGTTTTACATACAGAACATGCTTGTTTATATTACTGATGTTTATGTGAGAACACAACAGCTGGCAATTATTTATCTGGGGAAAGTGCATAGGAGCGCATGTCCATACGGGCATACAAGCTTAGTATGGAGACAAGTTTCAGAATTGGTGTGATGTCTATAAATAGGCAGCTAACAGGCAGAGCACTTGCAGTCCAAATCTCTCCTTTGGCATTATAAAAACTACAAAATATGCAGCTTCAATTTTCTGATTGAAAAGCACAGAGAGGGTTGTTTTTGTGGCTGATCCCTTTGCATTTGTATTTGTTGGACTTCCCATTAAGAGTGTTTTCATTTATTTGCATTGCCAGGATGAGACGTTATCAGAACGGATGTCCCAACGCTGTGAGTGGCGTGCAAAAAAAAATTTAACAAAAACAAGACTTTTACATCAGAATTCTTCTTCACTAATATGAATTAACGTCTTGTTTTTGCAGAAAAACAGAGCTACACTGTTTAGTTGGTAGGTTACTCAGCCTGTTATGCACTGATCTTGATAGATCACATTATTAAAGCTCACATGCAAAGCTTTCCACTCTCACCTGTGCATTCTGGATACTGCAGCATCAACCTAATTTGCATCACTTAGTACATTAGGTCCTCAATCTCCCATTCATCTATGTGCAGTGTGTATCTACTGATAATTATAAGAAAGGTTGCAAAATTGTTTTGACTGGAATACGTGCGGAATTAACTGAACTAAAGCTTTGTTTGTGCATTCAAATGGCATTTTAAAAGCAGTCCCAGAAAATAATAAAAGGGGGAATGGAGATCAGGGATATCTTATAGAGAATAAAGTGGTGCGTGGTGTCCCTGTAAGAGCATGTGCCAAAATAGTTTTAAAAGTCTGTACATTTGCTCATCTGCAATTAGTGTTATTTATTCGACTCACAGTTCAAATATGTGAACGTGTATGACCTTCTCCTGCCCTCTCTTCACGCATATTTTACTATATCTGGTCAATTCAAAGGATCCCTTGAACGTTGATCAATGGCTCCTTGCACTGAATTATTTCCTTTTCCTTCTGAGCTGAATTAGCAGCTCAAAGGGAAAGAAACCAAAGCTATGAGCCAGGAAAACTTCCTAAACAGTCATTTCCCTTGTAATTTTTCCATTCACATGTTCCTCTGGCAGTGCCAGTGATTCCATCTCAAAGTGTTACACACTGTGTCACCAGAGTATTAAACGATTACGGCTATCAGCCTGTGTGATTTACAGCCAAAAATGACTGCAACACGCAGCGACATCCGCTCTGGGAGCAAATGAAAATTACACAGAACATAATTTTTGTTTTCATCTAAGTTTTATTCAGATCAAGTTGGCCTGAATAATGATGAGAAGTCATAAAGGGGATTACTGTCTTTATTTACAGACTTGGTTTATTCACACAGTATCAGACAGGTCTAGACGAGGGTCTTCTTCACATCTGCACATAATTAATTGTCGGATTTGAGGAGAAGTACCTGCTTGATGTGTTCTCGTTTCTGGTATTTTTCGCTGTAGTATTGCTCCTGGCGAAGTGTGAGGAGCTGCTGTTGCTGCTGTTCCTTCAGTTCGGCCAGTCTCTGGCTGCATTCCTGGTCCAGGTCACACAGCTCTTGATCCAGTGTGGACAGAGATTGTTCAGACCGACTGGACACATGCGTGCAAACACACAAACAAAACATGCACAAGTTAAGATAGATACTTCAATCGCAGCAGAGTATCTTATGCAGTAACTGTTAGAATCATTAGAGCATTACTAATCTATAATGCTCACTTCTGACTCCTAAATTTATTTACATGACCTACTAGATTACCTTTGCATGATGTGGAAAATAATAAAAAATGATTATTTCTCCCGTACTAGGCCTTGGTGCAGCAGCTCAGTTCATCACCTGTCCGAAATGAGCTATTTTACTTCTTTTCCTCCTATTCCCGCCACCCAACTTTGGTGTGGCCATGTTTTGCAAACAGAGGGTTTAACAGCAGGTAGGCTTCTGCACTCACAAAGACTCGTCTCACATTTGCCAAAAGATGAAGAATTTGGGGAAAATATTCTGTGAGCAAATTAATCAGCACTGATGTAAAACAAAGAAAATGTGAACGAAAATCAGGAGAGGAATAATGGGTTCACTTTAAATTTCTGACCACATGTCTGCTGCACATTAAAATATTATTTTCATGCACTTTCTCAGGAAGTGATGGTAAAAACTTAGATGTTAGGTGTTTGAAGTTATTTATAACACAAAGAAAGACCGGGCAGGTGGAGTCTGTGATATAGACACTTGTTCTGGACATGAACATGCCTGAAACTTGGAGGAAGTCTTATGCAACATTAAAATTCTATGAACAGCTCAGCAACTAATACCTGTGTTTGCTTTTAACTAGTACTGTATGCACTCCACTGTGGTGTGGCATATTGAGTTTGCATGTACTTTTTTACATAGTTTAACAGAATCATTATCACCTCATAAAATATGTAAAAAGCTTCTGTGGTATTTACAGTAAGATGTGTGCACAACAACATGTGTGGTTCTTTTGTAAGTTTCAGTCTATTTCTGCGGTTTAGGACTTACATGAAAATTTTCAATACAATTCACAAAATAGCACTATTAAAATTAAAATGTGGAATATAGTCAGAAATCTGCACTTTTGACACAGGTTGAATCAGAGGCTCATCAGGGCTGTGCCACTGACTCCACACTTCTCTATAGTGTTGTGGTTAACAAATTTGCCTGACAAGCAAAAGATCCTCAGTTTGATCCCAGGAGAGAAACAAATCCCTTTAGAGATGTGTCAGGAAGAAAATGAAAATCTTCCAAATCAAACATGCGGAGCAACCTGCTCTGGGAGCAAAGTAGCTTTTATGTTGGAAAAAAGAGCTTGTTACTAATTGTATTTTTGGTTGAAACACAACACTGAGTCTACATGGGAGCTGGTATAGGAAAAAAGTGCAAGTAACTTTATTCTTCTTAACTGCATGGATGTGTTTTAGTGGATTTCTTTTAAAGACACAGAGCAGGAGGGGACGACTTCAAAAACAAAAAGAAGGCAAATAAAAGTAAAACTGAACACTAGAAAAGGAGGCCACCTACCTTTTCTTACCATCTCTTTTATGGCTCTTTTGCAGGGCAGAGCGCCGACGCTGATGCTGGCTCTGCAGCTCCGACACACGAGCCTGGTGCTCCTTGATCAGCTCGCTGGTCTTGCGGTGGTGTTTCCGAACCAGCTCCTTCATCTCCTTGTACTGCTTTCTCTGCTCCCGAACGAAGCCCTTCTGTTGCTTCAGCTCCTCCACTGTCTGAGCCTCCAGTTCTAAATACAAGAGAAAGGTCAAGGGAAAAGATTTCTAATGAAAAAATTATAAACTACTGTACAACAAACTTTTATGTTTACTACACTGTTTCCCATCGCTAAAGACGGCCATAATAGTAAAGTGCTGTTACTCTGCAAAAGCAACCATGAATAATTAATCTTGAACAAAGAAATATGACCTTAATATGGGCAACACAGGGATTTATTATCTTGCAAATCAAGTCAAAAGGTCTAATAAATACTTAATTTTGATAAGAAGTGATTTCAAATAAAGATAGGAACAGAGATCAGTAAAATCACTATAGATCTAGCAATCAGAAGCTCACCCGTGAGAACACTCTGGATGATGTCTTCAGTCTTCACTGATGGTTTTAATGAGCCTGTTCAGAATTCACAGGATCAGTTAAAGTGGGAGTAAAGTCAGTAAACTGGGTACAAACAGCGATATCTATATTAATCTAATGCATTGTTATATATATTAAATCAAGTCAGACAGTAAGAAAAAAATAATATTCCCCAAGATTATATCAAAGATTTACTTATTCAAATAATTAGTTAGAAACTAAATGTACATTAATCAAATACATTTAGTTTGACCAGATTCCATTAAATTTAAGATTGTTCGTATATACCACAATGATATGAAAAATGTACAAAATTACTCAAAGTCAGCCTTTCAGGCATGAATATCTTTTTGACTGTGGATGTGTAGCGATGATGATGATAATGAAGGCAGGTACGCTGTTTTAGTACCTGCAGGCTGAGGCTGGTGGCTGACCAGTGACTGAGGTTTGGGGGGAGTGGGTGTGTGGCTCAGTCCGTTCTCAGCGGGCGTTATCCTCTGATCCTTTGATTCTGAGGGGGCATCACTTAATGTCTCCACCTGTGCATCATATGAAACATTCAGGATTAAGCAAATGCAAAGTAAAACTACTGCAGAACAACTTCAATCCCAAATATCATTTAAATCAGGCATGTTTCCATTTTGCAGAATTATACTTCCAAACTTCTTCATATGAAGTACACTATAAAAAAGAAGAAAACAAAAAACCAGACGCTTGAGTCTAACAGTAGGAGTAATTCCTTCCTTTGCACCTGTATTCAGAACTCACTTGTTGGCCCTGTTGTGTCGTGCAGCTTAGTTTGTAGACATAGCTTTGGTAACCCACTCTCAGCATGGTTTCCTGTGCTGAGGCGCAGCAGATCTTAATTTCCCGTCGGCCTGCCTGAATGTCGGCCTATACGCTCTTATCTCTGAAAGGTTAATGCAATTTTAAATGATCTAGTTTTTTTGTCATGCTAACCGAATGTTTCCCTTTTTTCTCCCCTCTGCTCTCTACACTTATCTCCCCACACTGTGCTCCGCGCTCCACGCTCTGCCTCTTTCGGTCACTGTTTCCATGGTCACAGCATGATACAGCTCTCTGTTGGCCATTCTCGTGGGTAATCATATCAGCTGGCAGAACAGATCAAAGAAGCCCTTCAGGAACAACCCTGCTCTCCGGTTCGCTTTTCCTAATAACCCCAGATAACTCCGTCCTGCCTAGTCTGTCATCCTAAATTTATCCTCACTCCAGTCTTAGAAATCATCTCTCCTCAGTAATTAAGTCTGTGTCTGTTACCTGATACACTGGCACCTACATTACTCGTGCTCGTCTCCATTGAGTAAATTCAAACAGTCCCCTACTTGCAAATGAACAACTTCAGTAAAACCCTGTTTCCTCCCTTTGCTGCACTGTTGCTGACCCTGTTAGTCTGAGTTGTCTGTGATCTAATATTTCCTTGGTTGTCACTTTGAAACAAAGCAAAAAAATAAATAAATCACATTTTCTGAAGCAGCAGAATTCTGAGCTTCTTGCCATTTAAGTTGTTTTCAAACTGGAGCCTGTACTAAAATTTAAGCTTACTGCCGACTCTAGTTTAACTGTGTGATTGCCTATACTGCGTGTATATACTGTGCATCGTTGGTCACTACGTGCTTTAATGTGTGAAGTAGATTGTACTGTTATTGCCTGGGGCAGGGTTAAAGTGAGAAATACCATCTTTGTAAACAAAGTTTAGTTGCATTTTTGCAAAAAAAAGAAAAGAAACAAAAATATTTTAAACGTGCAATGTTTTAAACAGTAGTCTTGGTCTTTGGTGATTCTTTTGTATGAAACCATTGTCAGGGCTGTGTAAGTCTGCACTTCAATCACATCTCATGACACAGTCAAGCAAAGTACACTAAAATTTAAATTTTGGTTAAGTGTTCCTGGTTAGGAGCGAAAGATAAAACATTACAGCATACAAAGTGCAATCTTAATAGACTGATAATACGATAAAATAATAACATTAACACAGCTAAGGTGAGTGTAGATAGGCTTTATAGTAGGAGACTTACAATTAAGACACTAGTTAGAGGTCAGGTACACTGCAAAGCGATCACAGCTCCCTAGTACTACAGGCCCTTCGCCCCTCAGTCTACTCAGCCTCATGACACAGTCTCACACATCAGGACTTTCCATTCATGTGGAATTGTGGGTTTGTGGGTGACTTCGTAACTTAAAATAGACTGTGATGGTGTACAGAGGCAAAATGACAAAAACTGTGTCTCTGTCCAACTACCTAAGGACCTGACGGTAAACTCCACTGACTTCTGAGCATCTTTTTAAACAACCTCTGTATTTATGTAAGCTTAAAGTGTCACCCCACCACTATTTATCTATCACAGGTTTTATCTGTATTTCAATTTTGAAATTATTTTCATCAGCACTGTAGGAAGTATTCCAGTGCTTTACTGTTGCTCTTTTACTTGAGTCACAATACATCACAACATCATTCAAAACACTGTAAACAACAGTTAAACACACAGACCCGCATTTAAGATATTATTTGGGTAAAACTATATAGATACTGTTAGGATTTCATGTACTTTAAGGCTGGCCTTTTTCTTAAAAACATCAGGCATAAAATAAAGCATCCCCTGAGAATCAGTGGTAATATACGCAGGGGTGATTTGTGATATCTAGCAGATCGATGCCATATTAGACTTGATGCTGCTGCAATGACGCTATAGCAGTGGTTGGAAATACAGTCTCTCATGGGTGACCAAGAAACAAAAACTGTTCCAAACAAAGTCTGCTGATAGTATCTGTGTGAACTTGTGGTGCTGTGCTTAATAATCCATCATTTTATTCACTAGTGCTATTAGATGGCTGTGGGTTTCAAAGCACTTGCGATGGTATTAAAAAGCCTTTTACGCTTTTCTCTTTCTAAATTGTTTCTGCTCTCTTTATCTTCTCACCTTCCCCATGATATATTTTGACTTCTTAACCAGATTCTTCCTCATAATGAGGAGAGTGCCCATCTGGATGAGGGACCGCTCATCTCATCAGCCACTGATTATTGGCCTCAAAGCTTTTTACGCATGAACACAAAGAGTACAGAGGAGAGACACATGTTGGATGACCTGTGATGCAGAGAGAACTACAAACACACACACACCTCTTTGTCACCCTCCTCCTCCCCTCCCTCTTCCAAGGTGAGAGCAGCCAGCTGATTGGCTCTTTGCTCCATCAGGTTGACATAGCGGATTGGATTGGACAAGGCTTCAATGACGTCTGAGGACAGGGAAGAAAAGAGTGATGATGAAAAAACCACATTTCTTTTTCTGTTTTTCTTCTTTCTTGCGATCACCTGACTTACCTGCAAATGTGTCTGGGACATAGTCCTTTACTTCAACATACACAAACAGAGCAGGTAACGTCAGGGACTGGTTCTTCTCATTCCTCAGACTGATGTAGTGATAGCCTGCAAGGTTTGGGTTAGATTTTAATTCTATCATTCCAGAAACAACAGTTTTACATCAAAGCAAAGAACAGCTGGACCGATACTGGATTGTTAAGACTGATACAGATATCTGGTAATGAAACAATATTTTTTCATTTCTTTCACAGACATGAAATATGCACAGATTTCCCTAAAACTGTTACATGTACATGTCCCTACTGAGACAATAATGGCAATGCAGTTTAAATAAATCTTGTTCTATTGTCACAACAAGTCGTGCATTACTTGCTCCAAACAAAGTGCCAACGTGGAAGCTGTAGAGTGGCCTTTGGTCGAGCAACTATGCAATATCAACAGTCATAACATGGTTGGTTCTTTTTAAATTTGCATCTATCAGCTGTTCTAAAATCAGATACTGATATATCAGTCAACAGCTGATGTCGGCATACCAACAAATCAGGGCAGAAATATCGGTCAGACTCTAGAGCAAAGCAAAGCTTATGCAAATGTTCATGATTTATCAAACTGTATTATAAATATATAAAGTCTAATATAAGTTATTTTTTTTGATATTGACCAAACGCCAACCTATGTGTGAAATTATGCTGAATAAGTGCAAAGTTTTGTCACCTGGACGGATGGCTGACACAGGAATGATGCGGTGTCCGATAAACTTCCCTCCTTCCTCAAACACTGCTATCCTCAGTGATGCTAGCGTGGGCAGGACAACCTAAGAATAATATTATGAATGGGAATAAAACACACAAATTGTTTTTACTGTTATATTATTAACTGGAAGCAGATGGTCAAGATTAATGCAGCCAACCTTTTTTTTTTTTTTTTAACAGTGGCTTTGCTGCTTAAATCCATAGGTATAAACTGAATATGAATGCGTTAGCGCTTTAATTATCTAAAGATGTCAAAATGGAAATTAAATGACACCCCAGGTTTTTTTTCAAGCTTTATGACATATAGCCATTACAGCTACCTATCAATATCTGCATATTGATAGCCACAGTAGTCAAATCCCTTGACTGAATAAGTAGATAAGTTCAAAGGGATGAAAAAGGATTGATGGACTGTACATCAAGAACACTGCATATACAGTCTATGATTGGAATTAATGTTACCACTGCGTGTGTACAAGGCCATAGTTTCACCTTCTTAAAAACAATGGCTTCCTCTTCCCAGACAGGGTTGATGGCATTGCCCTGAGAGGTCTTGGTCTTGAATGCTTTTCTCTTTGTGTCCACTGGTAAACCAAACATGTCGATCTCCACGTATGTGCCCACTTTCTTATCTGACAGGAACTGGCCTGAGATGATCTGGAAGGAAAAATTTAATTATACAGAGAGAAAGCTACACACACACACGTACACACACAAAACACAAACATAAACACACCTTCACAGACAGTGTGTTGGCTACTATCCCATCCACTGTGCTCTCGGTAAATGGGTCAAAGTGCTTATCCGGCCGTCTCATAAACTCTGGTTTCAGTCTGTAGCCACATTTCCCATTGTATTCATACATGCCCAGGTTGAGCTGCATTGATAAATCTGTGGGGTGAGGATAGGAACATATTTAAACCTGGATAATGACATAAAAGTGAGAGTGTTTTAGTTTATTCTTCAGTGTGAAGGAATGTGTTTTGGGCTTCCCTCTCACCAATAGTCTGGAAATTGAGAGCCACCAGCTGACAGCCTGCGTTCCAGAACAGCTGAGGGTTGTAGTTGGATGAATCCACTCGAGTGCCTTTAGGGTAGATCCTGCTCAGCTGCAGCTTGTTGTATCTGAACAGAGCTTGTTAAGGGCAAGACTGCATGACCTGCATCTGAAAATACTTTCTAAGTGATGCTACTAAACATCTGCTGGGATTACTACTCCAAAATCACTCACAAACAACATAATCCACAAAAGCAAGTTAAGGAAAAAGCTAAAAGGAACACACTCAGCCTTTGTCTACTATGAAGGGGTAAAATGAGGCTGAAATAACAGGCTATTCTTCAGTTCATCTATGCTTGAAACACCTATGCTCATCTACTCTGAGCTTTTCACCCATCAGCTCCAAAAAATGAGCCCAGACACTCTCAGAAGAAGTTCATTTATTCTCGTGTAACTTTCGATCACTACCAACAGCTCATGACGTTCTCGACACCACAACAGATATAACTATCCCTCTCCTCTATCGCTGCACTTGTGAGCAAGACCTCGAGATACTTGGAGTCCCCCACTTGAGGCAACAACTCTTTCCTCACCCAGCTGAGAACCATGGCATCAGACACTGAAGCACAAATTCTTATCTTAGCAAGGACAGAAAGAGAGATGCTTCGGTATAACCATAGGGATACTCCACAAACTCTACAGGAGATTTGGTCAGCTGCTCTAAAGCTTTGGTCTCGACAAAGGATGACATCTGGTAGCTTCGATTGATCTCTGTGGGTTGAGAGTGGTATAAAATTGTCAGCTTATTTAACAGCGATCTGTTTGTTGCTGCACATTCAGTATTCATTGTTGTTACTGACTTTTGGAAGCCTCAAAGCTGTTAAATTTGACAGGTTGGATGTAGATGACCAAGTTGGACATTTCCTCTGTAGCGAATGCCTCACTGCCTGCTGTGCCCTACACATGGAAGCACACATATTAAAAAACGTACAAATACAAAGCAGCAGAAACGTTAACCAAAAAAGTCTGTTAGAATCCTTCTGCAAAGGTTTTATTGATTTTGGAGACACACAATTTGGAGACATGATCATACACTAGAGGACAACTTCAGCACATATAGGCTAAACAGTCTGTTTCCATTATAACCAGGATTTGAACTGATGGCTGTCACCTGCAAGATACCCACCTCATCCATTGATCCCTTTTTACAGTCATCATCATCATCATCTTCGTCCTCGCTTTCGGCCTCCACTTCACCTAGAACGCATGGCACAGACAGGATAGCAGAGAAATGCATGAAACAAAGCTGAAACGAGTGTAAATTGAGTTTTTATTTCTGCCAAATCAATGCAAACGTTGCACAAACACGAACGGAGCCGTCTGTCTTTAAATGGTCTTCATTTACAGCCCACGACTGCCTCCATTACATTTAAAACAGCGACACAAGTAAGGCTCATGCTGGCAGGTCCTAATTTATTGGCGCTCGTAGACAGAGGAAATGAATTTCAATATTGTTTTGGTTGAGCTGACCCAGCCTCTGCACCCACATAATGAGAGATCTGCTTAAGATTTCCCACTGAATCGGAGGTCGCACTGACAGAGGAAATTGATTTTAACGGTGTAATTGTCTGACCTATAGCTTCTGTGCCAGCCTAATGAGGGCTCTACTAAAGATTTAAGTCTCCATCTGAGGTCATGGACTCACCAATAGACTTTCTGCCCTGTGGTCTCAGTGTAAGCTCAGTACCATCAGAGGGCTGTGTGGAGTCTGCCACTTCCTCTTTGGTGGAACCTGCGATTTAAAAACAAAGCACTCACTGAAGATCATCCTCATATTTTTCAGTTCAAAGTTTACTGTTTAGTTTACTCAGTAAATCATCTTAAAAAAAAAAGAAGGTTATTTTACAACATGTATACCAGTTAAAAAGGACTCCTGACTGTTAACTTGTACTGCTTACTTTCCAACACCAGGGGGCAGTGTGTTTTAGCCTAAGAAGAACTTAAGGCTCAACAACCAGGGCAGACTAAAGGTGACATGTTGCTTGGTCCAGTGGAATATGTAGATGGATGTTAAATAAATAGACAAAACAATATATGTTTGGCCACTGCCTGCCACCAGAGCTCCAGTTTGCTTCATATTGATTTTCCCAGACTCTGGACCCTGGTGTTTTTAAGATGATGGTGGTGAGAACAGTCTAACATGTCAGTCCATGTTAGACTTAAATGATTCAAATAATTTCCATACTTATCAGGATAGAAGTGATTGATTACAGGACCATGGATATCCAGCAAAATGTGTCCTAGACTCTCACTGTGGGGGCCATGGGTTCATGTTTCTCCATTCATTTCTCACTCATTTGTAACAACCAAATGATACACATAACATAACTACAGCCAATCACACAGCAGCAACTTGATACATTTAGGCATATAGATATGGCCAAGATGACATTTTGAAGTTCAAAATGAGCATCAAAAAAATGATTTAAATGACTCTGAACTTGGGTCGGACAGGCTAGTCTGAGCATTTCAAAAAATGCTGATCTACTGGGATTTTCCTACAAAACCATCTCTAGGGTTTATGGAGAATCCATATTCATCAAAACATTCATTGACCCAGGTTGTCTTGAACATGTCTACATGCATCAAAGCACTGAGTTGCTGCTAAAAAGAGTAAATATCCAGTCAGCGGCAGCTCTCCGGGAGGAAATGCCATGTTGATGCTAGACGTCAGAGGAGAATGGACAGACTGCTTCATGGTGATTGGAAGGTGTCAGTAACACCGTCATAACCAAGGTATGCAGATGAGCATCTCTGAACAAGAAACACATCGACCCTTAAAGCTGATGGACAGCAACACACACACCGCACACATCTTATCAGCCAAGAACAGGAAACTGAGGCTACAATTCACACGGCCTCGCCAAAAGTGTACAGGAGAAGATTTGAGTTTCGATTTTTTCTTGTGGCTGTCAGCTGGTAGAGTCAGAATTTGGCATAAACAACATGAAAGCATGGATCCAGACTACTTTGTATCAACGGTTCAGGCTGGGGGTGTAATGCTGTGGGGGATATTTTTTGGCATACTTTGAGATCCCTTAGCACCAAAGCTGACCTGGTGCTGTTGCGAGTGCGTATGTAGTACACAACTGAAAAGGCAAACGTATGAACAAATAGGACTGATATTAGGCAGTTACAGCAAAAAGCAGAGAGCATTTTATACATACACACTCACACACAACTGGCCAGAGTTTAAGATGCCCCGGTTTAAATGTATAATGCCTGCAGGGAGTGCATGCAACAGCCAATAATACCTTCAACTGATGGAGAGGGCCATGAAAGTGATGAATGTTAAACAATAGCACTGTTTTGCTCCAGTGATTCAGTTTCTGGACGGCACAGAGCTCTTGGTCCACAGTACAGAGGGACCCAGATGGTTAGGCTAGCTTTTACACATCTGAAATATCATAACTCAGTGAGCCCATTGTGATTTGATGGCTTTGTTAGTAGAATTTGTGTGTGTGTGTGTGTGCGTGCGTGTGTATTATATTAAAGGTGCAGTACCTGCGCTTGGGGAGGAGGGCTCACACACGCTGGAAGAATCACTGCAGGTGTTAGAAACCTGCTCAGAGAGTTTTTTCTTTGCACTTCCACTTGTCTTGTGGTGTTTCTTTTTGTTTTTCACCAAGATCTTTCCCATCAGCTCCATCGGGCTGGGCAACGGCACGCCAGACTCCAACTAGAGGGAATGTGGAAGGAGAAAGATGCAGTTATAGATGAATGAAAGGTGCTTTCCTACATTAATAATTTCAGATATATTGGATGATGAGAGAACATGAGTTATTTTTCCTGATTAAAATTGTAAATATAAATTTGAGCAAGAGCAAATGCTCCAAAATGCTAATTTATGGGTAAAGATTGCTACAGTGCAATCACAGTTAAGCTGTCTTTTTCTCTTTTTTTGACAAACTAGCTAATTACCAGATGAAAACACTAAAGTTGTTTACTAGAGTGTTCCACTTAAAATGTAAATTTGTGGCTATTACTCTTTTCAAATCCTCTAAGGAAGAGTTCGCTGGTTAGATGCAGCTGGTTAGTAAAAAATGACTGTTTCTGCTGTGAGTGTTATAAACTCGGCTGATGTTATAGCGGAAAAATTCTACGCTTGCAACACCTTAATCAGCTTCCTGCAAGGAAACTAAACATTAAACACAAACGCACGTTCTCTCAAATGAGCTGGACAGAAAGTCGCTACATCTCCAATTTATTTATGGGATACGCTGCTTTTGGATCACAGTGTTTAGGGATAATAATATTTCACTAATGAGCAATTCAGTGGTGCAGAATAAACACACGCACATGCTCAAACTGCTGTGTTTACAACATATCAACTATAAACATAACCTCACTTAAACATATCAAACTTTTACTTGAGCAACTTGAGAATCAAGAGCAACAAAACAGTGATTCATACACCAACTAACGCCAAGATTTTCCTTCTTGTGACCTATTTTCCGCACATGTCTATCTACGCTCTGCTAATGTTGCTGCGGGGGAAATCTTACGACAAAGATTAGCCATCCTGTTTGCATTCACCTCACTGACAGTTACCAGGGAGGAAAAGCAAAATTGGATGGGGCAAGTAATCCTGATTGCACTCAAATGCACCGCACAAAGCCTAATGAAATAAACTCAATCAAGGTTTTCCCCCCCCCAAATGTCAAAAACAATTATGCTCAGCTGTGATAAGAAAGTGAAAAGTTCCATTTGGCCACCCTTAACCACTTTCAAGCCTCAGTATCATACTAGTGGTAAAGTGAGAAAGTATTTCCTTGTTTTGTTGCTTCATACGGCGTATCTGCTCCACGATATTTCAGAGCAACGGTTGTGACGTTTAATAAGCTAGATTCAACTGTTTCAAGTTTTCAGTCCAGTCCTTGTCCCTAAACCATTTTCAGTATTTTGCTTGTTACGTTCATTTGTTATAAGACATATGACTATACGACAATTTCACATTACATAAACAGAAATTGTTCAATGAAGGGAATAGTCTTAGCATTTTGTTCCAAGTGCATGCTGGGTATGATAAGAGTATCTGGTCTGGATGTAACATAAGAAAGGGAAGCAAGTTTTTTTTGAATTGGGTCAAATTGTTCTTCAAAATTTAAGCAAATGTTTTAAAATTTCCTCAAAATGTGTAAATTTACTATTAATACTCAAAGTGCTTTTTTCCAATAATACTTTCAGGGAAGTACAACTTTGTTAATAAGTATCTTTACACTGAGGGACTGTGAGTCTTAAATCTTTTAAAAAATGTTGCTTTCTTTTTAACAGGGGATGAACTGTTAAATGTTCGGGTCTATATGTTCAAACAATGTGAGCAGAAGGCGGAGAGGAGTGCTGCATGTCCCGCAAGCGCATGTTAGAGGAAGTAATTAAGTCTTTGTTATGTAAAAGTGTTTTAACTTCAGTTATTGGGATATGGTTATTTATTTTACTCGCCTCCTTACAGCTCCGACAGTTTATAACTTTTGCATCCACATTATTCTCAATCTGGCCTCCTTATGTGTGCTCGTATATCTCCCCTTGCCAGTTATAGTCTGTCTGCAGCTTAAAACTAAGCCCCAACAAGATTAAACAAACCGCAAGACAAATTGTTTAATTCCTTCAAATATTTCATATATTTTACGCAGTTACAATGAAAATGTTTTTCGCCAACACAGTCATTGTCAGCATAGTGAGAGAAGCAAGAAAACAAACGATGAATCAAGCTTTCAAACTGTTTTGTTTTTACTTTGAAAATAAAAGAAAATCACCAGTCGTCATTGTGGGACGCGATTGACAGTTTTGTAAAGTGGAGATGGAGTAGGAGCGCAAGTTTCTAAGAAAACTTTAATCCTCTTAATTCTCACTCTAGGTTGAGCTGGATTTCATCTAGCTGTATTACCCTATCTGCCCCGGTCCCTGTGGGCTTATCAGGCTGATATCCCTTTCGATACGCTGTATACACAGCTGACTCCATGCCAGATGGGAGTGACTGTCATTGCTCTCACCTTTCCTAGTTTGTACATGCTCAGTGGTAGAAAGCTCATTCCTCAATGGCACTTTCTCTTTCCATCTTTCTAAATTCTCCCTTGGTGTCTGTCTCCTCATATCTCTCCCCTTCTCCTTCCCTCTGCCACTCCATTCAAAAGGCTTCTCCCTGATAATACTTCAATGTCAAATCCAGTCAGAAGGCTGTAATTCTCAGCGGGCTGTGACTCTGGCAGGCAGCAGTGCTGAAGGAGCTCCCTGCGTGTGTGAGATAATTCTGCATCTTACTGCTGCTGGGAACTTTAGCTGCTCCACAGTGTTGTGCCAAAGGGAATAACGTCATCCCAGGAGAATGACGCGAGAGGAGTAAGCGGTACATTAAAGTACATATATGTGCAGAACTGTTTGCGAGGCATGTTTTCACGTACGCACTGTGAGAAGTGCCTAAAAGTCCTTGCGAGAGTTTGTGTGCAAGTGTCTACATTTGCCTCACGTAAGAGCCTGCGTCATTACACACAAAGACGCCTTGGGGGGGGGGGGGGGGAAGAAGTTTGGCCACAAAGGGACAATGGAAGCTTTTAACTGGTAGTCATGGCAACAGAGGAAAGACCTGTCTGAGATAAAGGACTGCCAAGAAAAGCCACGTTTAGATTACAGCGGAAAATGCTTCCTTTTAATCTTAAACGGCTTTTGTTTGCAGTCTCTGCTGTGATAACACAGACGTGATAGGGAGGAATAAGCACGATTGCGGGATGATTCGTTAAAAGTTAGCTTCCACGGCTATGTGCGTGTTTAAGAGAAAGTGAAAGTGGCTGAGGCTTCAATGAAAAACAACAGCAGCCGGATATTTTGCCAGGTGCCAAAGGTCACATGGTGTTATGTGTGAGAAAGAGACAAAGAAAACAAAAAGAAAGAAAAACAGAGACACATATATACTAGGGGTGCAACGATACACACAATTCACGGTTCGGTTCGACACTTTGGTGTCACGGTTCAATATTTTTTCGATACAAAAAAATGTTCATGCTTTTTTAATTTGTCATTTATTAAAATTATAAATATATATTTTAACTCAAAAGTACAGTTTTTAAATTTAATGTTGCTGAAACAACAAAGTAATAAAAAAAAATCTATCCGATCGAGAAATCACTCATCTTTGGAAAGGAGAGTTTATTACAGAGAAATGGCTCTTTCCAAAATAAAAGCTATACTATACACTTCTTCTGGGCTATATTCTCAGCAGCATATTAAACATATCAGGTCCCCATAAGGAGAATCATGTGCTAACGGCTGTCTAAATGACTCGGGTAAAGTTTGTAGCATGCGTGCTTGTTGTTTTTGTCTGCTTCCACTTGTCTTTGCACTAGGATGGTGTCAGTGTAAATGTGCAGTCATATTCATTGTGTTCCCACTAGTGCTGTCAGCGTTAATCTGAAATAACGTTAACGCCACAACACGGCAAATCTCCGTTGACAAGCTACCGCGGATCGCCCCGTGCGTGGGGCTGGACGGCGTCAACACGTTACCGAGCAAACTGCGCTAACGCAGTAGTTCCCACCAATGTAATTGAGCATTGCGTGGCACATCCCGCATACTGTTTTACTTTTGTCCATGACGCGCTTACCTTCAAGGTCATGCTTCACATGAAGACCAAAATAGTTCCAAAGGCCAGATCTGAATGAGGGTGGGGGAGGTTCAATTTGCCATGTTGCAACGAGCTTAGCTTCTGTCTTGCTAGCTTGTGCTGCGCTCAGTGGATCTGCGCTCAACAGTGCAGCCTAGGCGGAGTAGTCGAACGCAGATCCACTGAGCTCTCAACACAGACATCATCGTCAGAAGAAAAGTTGATAAAATAAATTAAAAATTTTGTATTGTTCATACATATGCCTACCGAACTGAAAGCACTGTATCGAACGGTTCAACATCGATACGAGTATCGTTGCACCCCTAATATATAGATATTGCAAAGTCTCAAGACTAATTTCTTTATATTTTGCTTAGAAAATGGGAAACAGGTGCACTGATTTGTTGAAACGTCCATTCATGGAAATACAGTATATAAGGCAAACAACAAAGTTTAAAGTCAATATTTGGTATGACCATGTTTATTCTTCAGCACAGCCTGAACTCTCTTAGGCAAGCTTTCCTGTCAACAAAAGGCTTCTCGAGGGACATTCAAAGCTCTTCTTTGGATGTTGGCTGCCTTCGATAATGTTGAAACAGTGTGCTATCTGTTGCTAATCAGACACTTTCCAGATGGTATTGGATGATGATCCTTTTTTTTGCATTCGCAACTCAATAAATTTTGACAAGTCCCCCAACACCACTGGCTGAAATGCAACCCCAAACAATTTACAATTTGAATTTTTCACTCCATAAGGCCTGTTGCCACAGATTTCTAGTCCAGTTCTGTTGTTTACCTTAAGAATGGCTTCTTGACAGTTACCCATACACTGGGACAGTTTCTGATGAAGCTTCAGTGACCAGTAGATGGATCAACTAAAGGTCCAGATGCATCTCACAGATTCTGTCAAAATGTTTTATCTTTGGTATTTTTCGTAGATTTAACTAGAGAAAATGGAACAAACTATGTGTTTTGCAACAGGTTGCTAGTAACAAAGTGCCTAAGGATACCATTTAAAACGGATTCTTTGCCAAGTTATCTGTATGTGCAGACAAAACACTGGCTGGTCTCTTGTGTTAGATGCCTTTTTTTATGCTTGAATGATTTGTGGGTCAGCATTGAGTGTAAAATCCCAGGAGTCTCTTTGGAAGCAAAATATGAAGCAATGAGAGGGACCTCAAGACTTTTTCACAGTACTGTGTGTGTGTGTGTGTGTGTGTAAGTAACTATGTGAGTTTTTACCTCAAAGAGAACATTTATATGGGCAGCATGGTGAGCAGCAGCGTTCAAGGACATTCATTTCTCTAGTGCACTCATCTGTGTGATAGTATCTTCTGAATGCCTCACTGTTGTTGTATCATATGTGTTCGTGTGTTGGAAAGAGTCAAGCAAGTGTGAATGTGAGCGTGAGCACAAGCAAATGTAGCGGGTGCGTGGAGATCTTATATACTCACAAGATATTTCTCCAGAGGTTCTGTCAGTAATGCGTCTCCAAATATTGACCGGCAATACTCAGCCATCTTAGCCTGCTGCTTTGGTCTGGGAGTCATCACACAAAGACACACACACATACACAATCATGATTTCTCCACTAAATATCAATATCCTGAATATGTATGTTGCCCCAGAGTATCTTGGTGCCATTAAAGATGAAAGGATTCATCAGAAGCATGTCCCTAGCTCTACAGGTGTTTACACAGTTGATAAAAAACAAAGTGGTTGGTTAGACATATTGACAGTCTTGCTGACGGACAGTCCTCATCAATATGCTTAACAGTATGAAGCCTCATTTATGCAAAAATTATATTCACATGCACGGCGTCAATATCCAGTGAATATTTGTTTGTTCTTCTGCTCTTCAGTTGCGACACAGATATTTGTCTGTCTCAGTCTGACTTTAATACTTTACTCTGCCGTCTTTTTGCACTTACTGTCTGATTGCGGTCTCATGACTGTTGTCGTGATGTGCTGTCAGTGTTTCAGCAGACAACTGAGCTAATGATGGACAAGTCCCAGGGAAACCAGTCAGCACATGGATTTCCATAGATTCCTGTTCACACTGACTCTGACTGTTACCATGTAATATGTTAGCATATTTCTGGAAAGTGTTATATATTAGCTTCACATAGTATAATTCATTCAAATATGTGTGGGACAACAATGCAACTCTATACTAGAGTCTATAAATATAAGTGATAGGCAAATTTTTTCCTTAGAAGGTCTAAACTGACTTTGATACAGTAACCAAAGGCCTGACACAGAACAATCAAATAAAAACTCCTCTGCGTCAGTCTGCTATATAATCAATTTAAATGCGAGATATATTTTTATAATACTGAAAGAAGAAAACCTTGGTTAATACTTTATTTATGAACAGATTCTGTATGTAAGTTCCCCCATACATATTAACTACCTGGAGGGGCTGATATCAGTGACCACCAAGTATATTTCAGAACGTAATCAATTTGCTATTGTGTAATACCCGCGCTCTTAATTTGAAAGTTTAGTCACTGCAAATAAGTTAGCACCAGGCATTCCTGTCTCCTGTTTCCCTGTCGGCAGGCTTTTGTGAGACTCATCTCTGTGTTCAACAGACTCTAACTCAACTGTCTCAAACTGCAGCTGGTAATGGCACCCCTTAATCTCCCCTGAAGACCCTCTGTGAGTTGGAGGAGCAGCTGGTTGAAGCAGCTGGAGGAGCAACCTCAGTAGCTCACTGAGAACGGGAGTAGAACGAGGAGTACTCTGCATGTTTGATTCCATCCAAGCGACGGGAAACTCAGAGGAGCAACAGCTTCTTAGTTTTTGCCACAAAGCATATTTCTGCATTATGTATTCATGCATTTAATGAAACATGGGTGCACCTCCTTCCACACGCACCCAGCTCCAGCTTTTGACTTTTGAGATGTCAGCGGACAGCTTGAGATGGTCCACAGTTCAGTAACTGCACCCATGTGTAATACATAAATCCTTTTGAAACTGTATTAAGCTTATTGTCGAATACAACAAATGGAAAACTGCCTAATTTAGTGGAATGCATTTACTTTTAAATTAAAGTTTCACAGGACACAGTATATAACATTTTGTTACAATGATGTATCTGGGTATACCTGAGAAACTGCTTACACGTATCTTTAGATTTCTATTTTGACTGCTTCCAGTACCCATAACACCAGTGCAAGAATAATACCCAAACATCAAGCGGTTCATTAAGAAACTTGCCACTGATGACTCACGTTGACCACATAGCGACTGAGATAGCAAAACATCAGGCTGCCATTGTGTTCTTTGAGCACGAGTCAAAGAACAGAAAGTGCAACATGTCACATGTTGAATCAACATAGGCAGCGCACATGTAAAGATAATTCTGGCACAATTGGAACCTCTTAAGGCAACAAGGTAAACTGTTAACTTACGAGTCCACGTGATTCTCAAAGGACAGGATGATGGGGAAAGGCGAGGTCTTGAAGGCACACTCTGCTATAGCTTCAATTACCTCCTAAATACCCAAACACAAAGAATACAAAATATACCTGTAAATTACAACATAGGCTCAGTGTTGGATCATTATCTAATTAATGTCATACATAATGAAAACACAGGAGTTTGCTACTGGTTTCCAAGAATTACTAAAATGCCCTTAAAAGAAATATCGAAACCTTTTGAAGTCATTAACTACAGTGACATTGTTTTGTCTATGAACCTGAATACAACAATGTGAACAAAAATCCCATACAGTAGGTCATCGATTGCAGGTATTTAAATAAATGGGAGCTGAGCGATATTGTTGAATCATTCCCCAACTCTGCTGAAGACAGTTCAACATCCGATATTAGATTTCTAAGCCACTCATTGTCTGAGTCAATTACACCATCATTAACAATAGTGGCAGTTCAGTAAAAGCCTTCATTTCCTCCAATAAAAATCTTTGTCTGTAACTCAACCCCTTCAATCTGTAGCTCTCTTCCATCTTTTACAACTCTTCTCTTTTTGCATTTCACTCTCAGACTAATTGCATTAGGCTTGTTCTGCTTCTTCTGTTACTTTCATTAGATCTAAATTTCCTCCATCAATCAGTTCACCCATTTCTTTCTTCTTTTGTCTTGACACTACTCTGCCCTTAAATTTTCATGCCCTTCTCCTCCTATGAAAGCATCTCGTCGTCAGTTAATTGCCCCTCGGTGCTTCTCTTTCTAGGGTTATTCAGCGCATCCCTGTTTCTTACGATTTGCCATCTGCTCTTTGCATGCCCCACTTTTTGCTTTTTCTCTCTCTTCTTCAGTCTATACTTGTCTGTTGAAATGTGTTTTTTTAAATATATATAGTTGTGGTGAGGTTTACTATTGCCCTGATGTCAATCAAAGCAAAGGGAAATTAATTAAATGAATTAAATCAAACAGTTTGTAAACTCTTCTCTTCACTCCCCTTAGTACAGCATTTCCCAGGGAGCATTGTTTGTTAGTTTTGACCATGATCACACTTAGAAGTGTGTCTGCATTTTTATTTTGCAAGTATTTATCCATTTTTTGTCAGTCGACCATTTTTAAGGTCTGCAAAAGAGTAGCAGAACAAGAAAGAACCACAGTTAGCTCCTAGATTAAGAGCTGTAGACACATGGTTGCACGCCTCCAAATCCTCAGATGGGTTCTTTTTATTAAAATAATTCAGTTTATTTGACACCAGTGACCACATGTGTCACCAGATCAATAAAGACTGAAATCCTCCTTAAGTACGTACAAAATATTGACACATCAATCTACTGTATTGCATCCCTGAGGGATAAGTTATTGAAATTTTTATTAGAAAATGCAGGCTGGATGAATCCCCCCTCTTTGTGTGGGAGGAAATTGTGGGGAAAAAGTGGACAGACACATCCAGTATCACAGAATCAGTGTGCTATCTATTTACACCTACAGGCCAGTGGACACTCTTTCAGTGATGAGGATGTACACATCCTGGACAGGAACGCTGGTTTGAGTGGGGAGTCAAGGAGGCCATTTACGTGAAAAGGGCAATACCATCTGTGAATCGAGGAGGGGGGCTAAGGGTCCATCTTTCATCATCTTACAATGCTGTGATTGCAGTCATTCCCCAACTCTCTGTGAATGGTACTCATGGCCATTGATTAATGAGCTTTGATCAGTGGTTGTTGATCAATGGTCATGAGATTTTACATATTAATGATCAAGGAACTGACCTCCCAGCCCATTGTTCATTCAGTGGGCTGGTTTCAGTCATTGTGCAAATGTACTGTTTATAGGACTGGGGAAACCTGCAGTCAGCTGAGACTGAAGAAGTCCCTTGGATGAGTGACGAAACATTTCTCCCATTGAAAACGATACTTCCAGATGAACAGAATCAACCTTTTGAGACTGTACTGTATCATGATTTTATAGTCAACAGAGCCACCATGTCCTGAAGGATTTTACAGTAAAGATAACACACAGAATTTATATATATATATATTAGAAATAAAGGTATCTACATCTAAGTTTCTAAATCTTTGTTAACCAATTCATTTTGCATCTTCAAAAGTACCGTGTTCAAGATCTAACCACTAAATGTCAGTAGATCGCAGTCATCTGAGTACTTTTGCTGCCGTTCATCTGTAGTGTGTGCAGGCTGACAGTCGGCTTATTTCAGTTGGTGTATGTCAGAGGATTTTTATTAAATACAAATCATTGAGTGTAATCAAGTAAAAACAAATATGCTTTTTATTCAAATGCAATATAACCAAGTATGCCTTATAACCGAGTGTTCATATATTTTCACATAACCAAGCTTATTGTTAAAAGAGAACACAATGCATTCCTTGCTTAAGTGTTTAAGATGTTTTGACAAGACATGATATATTTCTGTATCCTTACTTTAAGCGTGAAAGATCAGATAAGCATGATATATTTCTGTATTCTTATTTTAGTGTGTGAAAGATCAGATAAGCTGACTCTATGTCTGAACTTTATGTCTGAACTTTATGTCTGAACTCTCCTCTTTTCTGGTAAAAGAGGAAGTACTGTTACCCATTTTTTGCCTTATAAATAAAGCAAGCAGCCTGTACTCGGTGTGTCTGTCTTCTCAGAGGCATTCACCCGTGTACACGTTCTTAAACTCTGAGTCGGTCTGCAGTGTCTTATTTCACTTACTTGTGTTTGAAAAAGTGTCTAACCCCTGACAGTGTACATGTCTATTTACTCCCGAGGAGGCTGTAAAAACTTTGTTAAGGAAGTCTGATGAGTCAGTGAAGCTCACTTCCGACAGCGACACTGAGGTGACTTGAGGATATCCTAAACTTTTCTGTCAGCCTTTGTTAGCTGCTTTTAGCTAGTATTAGTAAAGCTTTATTTGAATAACTTCTTACACGATGTAATAACATAATAAAACTGTTTATACGAGGGAAAGTGTGATTTTTAGGACACTCCAGCTGAAGATTAGCTAGCATAATGTTAGCTTATAACCATATGCTGTTGTTTAGCCGGCTCGTGGTCAGCTTTCTGGAATGGGGAGGCTCGCATATTTAATCTGCTTGCAATAAGTAACTGTGACAATATCTGGAATAAATAAGAACCTGTTTGAACATTTTTATGTGTTAGAGCTCTGACTTCTGCTCAGGAGATGAGGCGTGAAGTGAGGAGGGAGAAGGTGACTTTTTTCCAGACGTTGGTGTTCTGGGAATCCATCCTAGCTCGGAAACCGTCCTTCAGCTATTGTAAATATTTCTAATGGTTATGGTTATGGTTAGAGTTGGTCAGAAGTCACCGTCAAATAATCATATGGGTAGGATGACTTGCCAAAGTAGGACAGTTTCTCAGAACACTGGTCTGTTGTCCTTTGCGTTTTCACTTGTTTGGTGATAGGGACCCCTTTTCAGATGATAAATTATAGGTATGATGTTCATATTTTGAATCAATCCACGGCATGTGAATGCCTGTGGGTTCTCTTCTTCTCTGCCTTTGGCGTGCCACGTACAGTATGTGGCCGGTCTGTCCATTTTGGCCACTGTCTTTATGATGGCGGGACAACGTGGTGGCTTTCACAAACCAGATTAGATTAATTCTGAGTTTATGACAATGGATCCGTTTATTGGAAGATGAAATAACACAGAGAAATGGTAAATGGCCTGTACTTGTATAGCGCTTTACTAGTCCCTAAGGACCCCAAAGCGCTTTACACATCCAGACATCCACCCATTCACACACTGGTGATGGCAAGCTGCATTGGAGCCACAGCTGCCCTGGGGCGCACTGACAGAGGCGAGGCTGCCGGACACAGGCGCCACCGGGCCCTCTGACCACCACCAGTAGGCAATGGGTGAAGTGTCTTGTCCAACGACCGAGACTGTTCAAGCCGGGGTTTGAACCAGCAACCTTCCGATTACAAGACGACCACCCAACTCTTGAGCCACGATCGCCCCGATCCACGATCGCCCCGATCCACGATCGCCCCGATCCACGATCGCCCCGATCCACGCTCGCCCCGATCCACGCTCGCCTCCCAGTGTGTACAATATTCTTTTTTTCTGTTAAAGCTTCTGCATTTTGTTGTAAAACTGAGTACGTTTACATGGCTAACAGCATATTCAGCTGGCCTGAAAGAACTCTTTGAGAATTTTTTAAAGATAAAATGTGGAGAAATCCTGCATCTAGAATATGTGAATTTATGCATTTTTTTTTAATTTATAAGCTTTTCAGTGTTCTTCTCTTTAGATATTTTTAAACCTGATTTAGTAATGGATAAACCAAATTTATTTACAAGTTATTTAATTCTAAGTTTAAATTTAATAACACAGCATTGTTAAATTAACCCTAACAGTTGGGTTAGTAGCAGTGGGTGGATGATCTGTTGAGCAGAATACCCTTCCGTGAAAACGCTCCCTTTGCTTCCCAACCCCCAACCAAGCCCTCCCGTATATCACCATCACCGTCTCTCCTTGTGTTACCTTGAAGGAGATTTCAGTTGTCATGGTGAAGCCATGGGTGATAACAGGCTCTTCTTCTGTGGTGCGACCCTTCCAACAGTCCAGTTCAATGCAGCGGCACCCAGAAAGGAGGACCTGTTTGTACATCTCGACCGAAGAGTTGCCTGCGAGCTGGCCGGCTGCACCGAACACAAAAAACAGCTCTTACAGGTATCGGCTAAGTTGATCCAAAAAGAAACAGGATGCCCACAAAAGCACATCCTCCCACTTTTCAAGAGCTCATTAACTGTATTGTTCGTCACATGCAGTAAAAACAATACAACTGTCGTTATCTGAAGCAGGCAAATCTCATCACCCTGTCACCATTAGCGAAGCAATTATCTCTTCACATTAGCAGCATGTTTCCACAAAATAAGTGGAAGTGTGTTAAAGTGAGAGGCAGCTATGTTCTCACTTGGTGTGATGCCATTCATTTACTTCACTCTTTTCTCATTTTTTCTCTCAAAAACTTGTTTAATTGACATCTTTAAGCAACTCCATGAGGTGAAATATTTCCTCACAATTACTTTAATTTTAAAATGTAATTTATGATGGGTCAATAACATGAAATGCTTGTCCTGTTATCAAACTAATGATTCTGCATGGCTCTTTTTGTGTGTGAAGTTGTGAAACACAAATGCCTCATGGACAGAAATAGACTCCACATTGCAACACGCTTCTGCTCCCTATTAGAATAGCATAGTATGAGTCACTATGAAAATACCTAAAGAAAAACACAGTTCGTGAGGAGAAAATTAAAAGACCTCGTGTTTGTTTTTCTCATTTCTTCATTTCACCAGCTATGAGGCTGGGCTATTACAGAAAATTCAATTTTTTCCAATTGCTGCCGAAATCTGATCCACTTCAAAGATTCAATGCTCTTCAGTTCCCCCCAGAATAGATTTGAATAGATGAATTCTAATATCCATTGAAGAGAAAATGGCCTCTCTATTGTGCCAGCCGTGCTTGTGCACCGCAGGGAGTTACTTTGACTACCAGTCCAAAGAAATATTTAACTCATGAATATCAATGAATCAAGTATCATGGCATGACTTGATTGGATAACCTCTTGAGAAGTAACACAAGAAAGGGAGCCTGATATGCAAGGGTGCATTTGATTGACTGACCCACGAGGTATAAAGTTGAGTGTATTCACTTCAACCATAATTGTATTTCTAAATGAACGACTGATCTTTTCATTTATGGGAGAATAAAGGATCTCCCTGTGCAATCAGTCAGGAGGAAAATCAAGTTGAACGTGATTGCGCAAGCAGACCGATAGAAGAAGTTTTAACGTGTGTACGTGCTTACCTGTGAGGTATGTGTTGTGTGAGGAGTTGATGAAATAGTGAGAGAGGGGAAAGGTCATGTCTTCACTCTGGTCCAGCTTCTCAGGAGGAATGATGCTGTTCTCTTCTGCATTCAGGTACCTGGTGAAGCCTTCTGCTGAGATCTGACCTGCATGAACACAACAGCAGTCAGCATCCTAAGCGTGAAAACATTGTTTTTGGTTCAAGCGTCCAAATCTAATTGTATTGTGATGTTCTCTGTTTTTCCAGATGGCAACAATTTCCACAAAAAAGACTACAAAACAACAATGAGCTGATTTGCTAACTGTGTATTTAAAGCTTGATACAGATTATTCTGTACATTGTTCATTTTCACACCTAAAGTTTATTTACTTTGGTCCAAATCAGTTGATGAGTTTGTAGACTTGTGTCTTTTTCCTGTGGTTTAGTTTCTTTTCACACAGAAAAAACAAGTAAACTCCAGGTGAGCTCAACTGCGTCACTGCAAACCACATGAGAACGCTCACTTCAGTTATTAGTCAGATGAGTCTGGAGCGTTAGGAACAAAAGTAAACTTGTCCAGAAAGGTGTTCTGGACAAGTCGATAACACAGAGAAACTCTCTGCGCATCTGTGCTGCTCTGCTGGATCGCAGAATAGAAAACACACCAGGCTACAGGAAGGTGTTTAGGTCACACTCGAAGCGTACACCTGGCGGTTGGGTCGATTGAGTTTTCACCACAAATGAACCGCTCTGGATTCCTCGGCCTCAGTCCAATTCCAAACAAACTCCAAAGCAGTTTGGGATCCAATAACTCAGATTACCTTGTTCACATCTGCACAAACGAACCGCAACAAGGAGGGAAAATATCAGAGCAGAAGTAAACTAAAAAGTGCAGGTGTGCTGTTCCACGCGCTTCACTGTTCACTGCAGTGATCATCTTATCTGCTTTTTCTTGAGTCATCTGACTCAGTATAGAGCTATCTGCCAAATCTTGCAGTTATTCTGATTTGAAGAAAATTTGCAGATGCCTAAAGTTTTAGAAATTTATTTAAAAGTTAAATCACAGAATTGTCTCGTTTTTCCAGTGGAAATTAATGGGCAAAGGGGCTGAGTGCCAAAGACAGGGTAAGGAAGATGTAAAGTACTGGCAGATGGAGTAACATAATGTTGGAATTTAATTTTCTTAATGAGATTTGTCACCGTGTTAAACATTAAGAATGCCTTATCCTTTTAACTGCACAAGCTAAAATATGGTGCGTGGCATATGGTGGCATATGTGTCACAGATTTTTTTCCCCACCCTTTGCAATGCCTTACATGAAATTTTTAACAAACTGCAACATAACTGAACATGGCTATGAGAACATTTGCGTGTTTTTGTCAGTCACTTTTTATAAAAACATTATTTCCAATGGAGGTGAATGGACTGGCATCCCCATTCACCTGTGACTTTAATAAAATAAAAGCAACTTTTGTTTTCTGTAAACATGTGCCTGCATTGTTCTCCACCTTTAACCTCCTAAGACCCGAACTGTTTCATGGCATGCATTTTTAATTTCTCTTTGCTATTTGGGCTGATTGGGACCTGATGAATGTAAAAACAGAGAATTACGTAATTTTTTAAACCTGCTTTAAATTTCGATAGAACAGCGGCAGTATAATGTCCTCTTAAGTGGATATCAAGCCCTTGTAGAGCAAAATTTGGTATTTTGGTCTAGACAACCTAAAATGTGATGTCCACATATGTGAGCGCCAGGTCCTAGGAGGTTAAAGCATTACAGTGGGTGTGAGACTGATGGTAAATGTCTTTCTTTCGTTTCATTTAGGGAAACTCGTTGTTTCCTTTAGGGCTGTCCCTCAATGTTTTCCTACTCTAGTTAAATACTGTGTTACAGTACATGCTTCTAATTATTAAAATTCAAGTCGGAAAAGGCTCCCTTTGCTCAGCAGGTAGATTAACATATAAATGTACTTTTCTCCATTTCAGGCTCCACTAGCTTCGGCTAATATTGCTATTATCACTAAGTAATACAGTGATCTGATGAAGCTAAGCTGCCCATGGAGCTGTTCCTTCCTCGTTGTTGATTGGTAGTCACGGTCACTCATGATAAGCTTTGCCTGTTGGCTGCCATCACTCAGCTAATCTTCACTGAATGTGCTTGAGAAAGTGAATAACACTGAATAAATAAGTAATAAGCGGTTGATGAAAAGCTCCACATCTCCATCCACACGAGATCATATTTCCATACGCATTACCATACACATCAAACACCTTGCCTTCATGAATTAAATTTTGAACATATAGTTGCTGCTCAAAGCAAAATACTTCCTCCACCTGCCTACACACACACACACACACACACACACACACACACACATACACACACACTTACTTGAAATTACGCTAAATATGCTAAGTGATGCAAGCTTGACGGGTGCAGCAGGTCCCTCTGGCCACTTTATGCTAATTAATGCGGTGCCGCCCTCTGCAGAGTTGCTGGACTAATTAACGCTAGCTGCTGTCTGTGACATCTGAGCTCTGTCGCACTCAGCGTCTTACTCCCTGCTGACTCCCAGGATCTCCCTTCGCCTGGCTGAGGTCTAACCTTTGTATCACACATTCCGTGCAGACAAAGAGTTTCCCCATCTCTCAAGACATTTGTAGGTCAAACACGGAAAAATTGTGTTGACACGGCTGGGATTGTAATGCAGCCGAACCAGAGTGGGAACATACAAGTGCTACTCTCAAGGTGAAACCTGAGAAGAAATTCTACAGGAAGATTTGAGCCAAGTAAAACTTTAGCTACCGGTCACAATAACGGCTCATACTGAGAGGAGAGGAAATTGGACACAGAGATGGATTCTGAATTTCACCCGTAAGACTAGAGAGCTTCCTCTCTACCATTCAAGTGAATAAGCCAACTATCCACTCTTGAACTATGAAAAATTCTCCAAGTGTCTCGTTTCATTTTGTATTTCATTCATCTTCCTTCAAACGATGTCATAACATCTGAGAGAGCACAGACTGAAACAGTCACAGAAAGTGATTCAGCAGTGAAGACATGAATGAGAGGTATAAAATAAAAAAATAAACAAAATCTCCAAGTCACAAATGGAGAAAGTGAAACATTAAAACGTTTAATAAAGACTAAAACTCTTCACCATCATTAATACACACATTTCTGGAGCACATTTAGTTAAAGCATATGGTTTTCTGTTTATCCATCAACAGGGGGGCTTTTTACCCCGAGCTAAACACAGACTGCGTATCTAAAATTTTCATGCCACCTAAAATCCACGTATGTTTTTACGAACATGAGTGTCCTTGAAAGAGGAGAAACTATGTTTATGTGTATGTGTGTGTGTGAAGGTTGCATGTGGAGCTCTGGACCCCTCTGCAGAGCAGATGGCAGCACTTCCTCCGGCTAGATAAATACTTCACGTGGGGAAATCTGTCACTGGGACAGGGAAGGGCATGCTTCCAGAGAGCCTGGGACAGGATGAACACACAACATCACAGTATGAGCACATGGCTGTGATCAGAGTCAAACATTAGGCAGTCAGGATGGATATGTGTGCTTTAAAAAATGACTTTTAACTAATTTAAGGACCCGTGATTTATTCGGTCACATGTGCAAACAGAGTAAAGTAGGCACTTTATTCAGGGGAGATTATTAAAAAGACAAAGCTTCTAGTTTAGTATAGTTTCCATAAAATGTTTAGATAATCATTCTCTTCTTGCACCAAAGACATTTTTTTGAATTCCTGACACAAAAGCATTATTTAATCCTCCAGATCTCCAGCATAATGACAAAAAGTATTAATAAGCAGCGTTATATGGAAAAATGCTGTATTCTACTGCTCTGCCATATGGACCCCTTCGTAAAAACCACCTGTTATGTTCACTTGACTGCTTTCTTATCTTTTTTCAGCTTACTACTTACTCTCAGCGACTACATCGAGGTAACCATTCAAGCCACCGATACTTCTGTCGAAACCTTCACTCAATCCTTTAGTAAAATTTGAATTTATGTCGCAGCTGAGCTTATCACAGTTTGATTTGAGGTAGAAGTCACGTGACATACCGTTAACTTTAACTGCAAGTGCATTTTGTTTTTACATATAGATAGGCAAACGTGTTAACCACTACACTAACACACCAAAAGACAAACCTGAAAAAAGAAGATAAGAATTAGGTTCATAGTATCTGACTCCTGGAAGCTCTGTGATGAATTATCAATCTGTATTCCAACTCCTTCTCCACCACAACCCTCCTTGAATACGTAGCTAAGAAATCGGGTGCATTGATGACTTCCCAGCTTTAACAGTTTTTGATGTTTTAAGCCCTGAAGGAGAAAATATACTAACAAAACTAAACATATAGAGTAAATAATCTAAATACAGCTATAGATGGCATATTCAAAGGCAGCGATTGGTTTGACACTATGGGGAGAAAAATCAACCCAGCATTTTGCTCATAATAAACCGTACACGGCGTACGATAACTCATCCATTTTGGCACAGTTGTGTAAGATGCTTTTCTAGCACAGATAAAATTTGAATTGGCAAATATAAGACCTTGCTGCCTGATATCTGGAGTGTGATGTTTTCCAGTACTGGCAGCTCTGGGTCTACTGACACTTGAGACATCATGAAAGCACAGCATGTCCAGGAGTGCTGGCTCACCAAGACGCATCCATCTCATTTCTTTATATATTATTCTGTATCACTCCTAATACTCTAAATATTAAAACTAAAGTCCTTCTATTAATTAAGATGGTTGACATCTATATACAATTTAAACCTGGGAATGAAAAAAAGAGGAGTGCGTTTAAACAACAACAACAACAACATGTTACCGCTTAGACAACATATAGGTCACATTAAGCAAATCAGCAATTAGGAAGCCAACACACATAATAAAGTGAAATGATAGCAGATCAAGAAATGGTGCTGAAGTCCTGCACATAAAACTAAAAAATGAACTGTAGGTTTATACGTTTTAGATTTACTGCAGTTTAATCCTTTGAAAGGAACCAGGCAAACTATTTATTGCCCTTTCAATTTTAGGTACAAAGCCTTGCATTATATTACACAGACAGATAAAGACATGTGAAGAAGAAAGCCTTTGCCAGAGTCTGGGAAAAACTGCTTCCAGTGAAATTAAAAGGGTAAATAGCACTTGAATAACTGATCGTCAGGAGGTGGGAAGGTTTTGGCACTTTGCTGGTCTGGAGCATTCAAATATGTGTTAACTCAATGCCACACTCCTCCCAGGAGTGGACATCCCAGAAAATTCATCCCAAGGACTGCAATACTCTGTATTCTCTGAGTATTGCAACTGCAATACTTTAGCACAAGTTGGGAACAGGTGGAACATTTTGATGGCGGTGATGTGTGTTTGACTGTGAGTGTTTGGTATTTACAGACTCCTCGGCACCCCACTATGTCCCCTCACTTGCAAAAGCTTTGGACACCATCCAGCAGTCTCTATGGAAACACCCCTGACAAATTTATTGGTGGCAGCGGCTGGAGTGCAGGGTTGGTGGAGGAGGACAGTGTAAAAACACACAACGGGCATAATGTACCGGTGTTTTTCCGATAGTTTTTACTATAAATCACTTGCACACTATCATGAAGTCGATCTGTACTAAAAGGTGTTACGTGCATGTCTGTGTACACATAAGCTTGTCAGTGTGCCTGGGATTGTATTGACAGAAATTTGAGCCACTGACCTTTCTGTGCCAGCAAAGCATTGGGTTCATATTTGTCAACCAGCAGCTGGACCTGTTCTGGTTTGAGAGGAGGGTAGAGTATCTCGTTCAGGCGAGGGTCTCGCTGTTTACTGTTAATGAAATCTGTCATCTGCTCCACTGTGAGGTATGGTCGACTCTTGGCTCCCCTGAGCAGAGAAAGGAATGGGGCAGAAATTAGAAAAAATTAGACAAAACATCTTAAAGGGCTGCTAAGCAAGGTGTGGGTGCAAGGACGGGATTAAAAAATAGCATATGGGGAAATGAAACAAGGAAAAAACGATGGAGGGGAGGAGCTGTAATTAAGACGCAAAAAGACGCGGCGAGGCAGAGCGGCAGACATGCAAAACAACAGGATTAAATGTTGTGTTTTGAGTAAATTATGAGAATTCATTAAAAACGCCTTTCGCATCCAAGCCTGTTCGACTAAATTATCCTCTCCACATCCTCCTGGCTCTCCTGCTACCTCACTTAACTGTGATTAAAATACAGATTTATGACTTGGAGTAGCGTCGGTTGAGCTGGCGTGCTTCCTCGGATGATGGTCTCAGTCTCTCTGGGCGACTTTTGTTGTGATTTGGCGCTATATAAATAAAATTGAATTGAATTGAATTGAATTGAAAGGGCAGTTCTGCTTCTGCAGCACGAGAGGCCAAACCAGCTAGGCTCGAGAAGTCACAACCAGGGACATTAGAACACACTTTCCTGGGCTAATTAACGTCTTATAAATGGATAAAAGGATCTGGCTTGAACCTGGGAAACCAAATTTTCCTATCGAGGCTACAAATATGAAAAAAGCAACAGATGATTTGGGAAAAAAAATGTATCAATTGTGATTTTTTTGGACATTTTAAACTGGGAATTCCCGTATTCTTTGGAGGTGGAAAAGGTTATTATTACCACACAGAGAGAGCAGAGAGAAACACAGTACTTACACTTCAGAGAAGATGTGGTCCAGCTCAGGCCGAGGGCAGATGTTGCTCAGGAACATGCTATAGACCTCTGGAGTGAAGTCCTCCTGGGGAATGGAGTCATTCTGCAGCAGACAAAAGTAAGATAGGTGAATAAATTGCAGGCAGTAGTGTTCGGACGTACTGTGGAAGGGCAAAAGAAAAAAGTGGATTTAAAATGTACAAGCTGATAGATAAAAGATACTTTTTCCACAGTGACAGGTGCTCTGGAGAAGACTTTTCTTGCACGCCTCAGTGCAACAAAACTGTGTTTTTATTAGTTAAATAAAATGTGTTTAACTCTATTTTCAGTTTAATGCACTGATCCTAACATAGCCTTTACAAAAAGGCAATCTTTCATGTAGCATCTTCTTTATCTATGAGACGCTTACTTGTGCATATCTATGTAAAGTAATGAGTATGTGCACAGTAAAGTGAATTTTATATTTGTATAATCTTCGGATAAACAGAATTATTTAGTTTAGCCAATTTAGCTTAGCTCTACACGTTTTGAAAATTAGTCAAATCCCTTGTAACTGTTGCTTAAGAAAAATATATATACAGTGGCTTGCAAAAGTATTCGGCCGTCTTGAACTTTTCCACATTTTGTCACATTACAGCCACAAACATGAATAAATTTTATTGGAATTCCACGTGAAAGACCAACACAAAGTGGTGCACACGTGAGAAGTGGAATGAAAATCATACATGAATAACTGAAAAGTGGGGTGTGTGTAATTACTCAGCCCCCTTTGGTCTGAGTGCAGTCAGTTGCACATAGACATTGCCTGATGAGTGCTAATGACTAAATAGAGTGCACCTGTGTGTAATCTAATGTCAGTACAAATACAGCTGCTCTGTGACGACCTCAGAGGTTGTCTAAGAGAATATTGGGAGCAACAACACCATGAAGTCCAAAGAACACACCAGACAGGTCAGGGAGGCCAAGAGGCCCATGGTGACTCACCTTCCAGCAGGACAACAACCCTAAACATAAAGCCAGGTCAACAATGGGATGGTTTAAAACAAAACATATCCATGTGTTTGAATGACCCAGTCAAAGTCCAGATCTAAATCCAATCGAGAATCTGTGGCAAGCTCTGAAAACTGCTGTTCACAAACGCTGTCCATCTAATCTGACTGAGCTGGAGCTGTTTTGCAAAGAAGAATGGGCAAAGATTTCAGTCTCTAGATGTGCAAAGTTGGTAGAGACAGACCCTAAAAGACTGGCAGCTGTAATTGCAGCAAAAGGAGGTTCTACAAAGTATCGACTCAGGGGGCT
The DNA here is from genome assembly GCF_965226115.1 of Aulonocara stuartgranti. Classification (NCBI taxonomy): domain Eukaryota; kingdom Metazoa; phylum Chordata; class Actinopteri; order Cichliformes; family Cichlidae; genus Aulonocara; species Aulonocara stuartgranti. Next base: position 4,560,691 of record NC_138951.1, on the reverse strand, counting down.
GAATAATTATGAACACCCCACTTTGCAGTTATTTATTTGTAAAAAATGTTTGGAATCATTTATGATTTTTGTTCCACTTCTCACGTGTGCACCACTTTGTGTTGGTCTTTCACGTGGAATTCCAATAAAATTGATTCATGTTTGTGGCTGTCATGTGACAAAATGTGGAAAAGTTCAAGGGGGCTGAATACTTTTGCAAGCCACTGTAGTAGTATTTCCTTTTTCAGGACCTCTTTCAGAGTAAGGTTGGACACATTGGAGCAAATATTCTAATTTCTGGAGCTAACTCTGTTGCTTATCATCTGGTTATTTGCGTCTGTGAAGTCAGACTTGGTTTCTCATATGACGTGTTCCCCTTCTGTTCTTCTATCGTGGTTTGACGAGGAAATATTTTTTACATCAGGTTGTGATGTCCTGAGAATTATAAATGCAAACTTCACTTCTGTACAGTTCCTTTTAAGCATGCAGTAGTCAAGTCCTACTTAAAGGATAAAAATTTGGAAGTGGATCTTCTGAGTGTTATTGATACTATATCAAAACTGCATCTTTGACTAAAATTTAAGAAAGGTTTGTTTATTTGTCATCCTTCCTACACGAGAACAATGTTTATGAGACCTTTCACAGAACTGAGTCTGCGTTTTTGAAAGTAACAAACAATATTCTGATATTCTGCAGATTCTGGTTGTTCTGTCTTAATTATGTGGAGTCGTGTGCTGCTTTTGAAACTGTCGACCTTGAGTTACGCATGGAGTACTTCGAGCACTGTGGAGAAGTTAAGGGTTTGACTCTTAACTGGTTTAAACCCTATATTAAACAGTTAACATTGGAAAATACTCTTCTGCATTAGCTATTATAAAATCTGGACCTCCAGAGGGGTCTGTTCTTTATGCTTTGCACATGTTCCTGCTACATCAAATTATTCACAAGATAGAATCTCTTAATGATTTAACTGTATTTACACTTGGATCTTGGATATCACTGTGCCACAAGAAGGCTCAATGAGTGAATTTTGGATAGAAGAAACTGATGCCACATTGTTTGGCTCTCAGATATTAACTGAGAGGTCGAAGAATAACCTGGGCTCCTTAACTCTGTTTATTATTAAAATACAGGCTAACTTTGGGATAATCACATTAGAAGTTTCACAGATAAATAAAACTAAAACATATATTTTCAAGCCTTTGGAAACTGATGATTTCTGGAACTGTGACTGGTGGATTGGTAGCTACTGGTTTATTTGATGTAAACCCTGTGAGCCATAGCCATACCTTTTTAGGAACCTGTTTATTCTATTTTATTTTGGCGTAAAGAACTTTGGTTTTAAATGTACTTACTTATTATTAAACTTTCCCCGCATACTAAGAAATTTCATGTTGTGCAGACTTCCTAGTTAGAGTACTGCTGAGGTAAAGACATCTATCCACTAACTCACTAATGTGACTAAAAGAAACACAGATCTGTCATTCCATCTGCCGTCTTATAGTTGGCCCTCTTGAAGCAATTGCAGAGATGCAAATAACAAACAGCAAATGACTGCCTGCAATTTGCACTTAGCGTCAGGGCTTCTTATAGAGCTATCAGAGGCAAACGGGTATGATAAAGACACAGCGTGCTCAGCAGCAGGGAACAGCATTTTGCCAGCAAGAAACAGAGCAGAACCACACAGTCTTAGAAAAGACCTGGAAGGAGGGAGGTGAGGAAGGATGCACAGAAGTAGGGGGGATGCAGGTCAAGCCCTGTTGAGACTCAGTGAGTCATTCAAAAGACATTGGTGCGAGCTGGGCTGTGTATGTGCTTTTGCCTGGGAGTGTGTGCGTTTGAGGGATTAACAGCAATACCATTTAGCTGTAATTACTTGTGCAATGGAATAACAGCAAATCCCAGCAGACCTTCATACAGCAATCGGTTTTTACCTCCTGCTCTCTCTCCCTATGCTAATTATGTATAGCTTGTTCTGACTGTGGGCGTGTGTTTGTATTCCCGTGTGTGTATATTTATTTATTTATATATATATTAATTCGATTTGTGTTCAGAAGCCATTGATTGTAGCCAGAGTTGGCCACAATTCGCTAATCAGATTAAAAATAATAAGTAGCTATAATCAGCTGAGATTACATTTAAAATTAGGGTGCCATCAGATCTTATTGTACATGGTCAAAGGTTCTTTTATTGCGTTTTGAATACATTTTATATTACTGGCAGTTCTTCTTGTAATCGGAAGGTTGCCGGTTCGAGCCCCGGCTCCGACAGTCTCAGTCGTTGTGTCCTTGGGCGAGACACTTCACCCTTTGCCTACTGGTGGTGGTCAGAGGGCCCGGTGGTGCCAGTGTCCGGCAGCCTCACCTCTGTCAGTGCGCCCCAGGGTGGCTGAGGCTACAAATGAGGTTTTCCATCACCAGTGTGTGAATGTGTGTGTGAATGGGTGGATGACTGGATGTAGTGTAAAGCGCTTTGGGGTCCTTAGGGACTAGTAAAGCGCTATACAAATACAGGCCATTTACCATTTACTGGGAATCAGTGTTTCTGGGATTTGATAAGAAAACTGCAGAAAAAGAGACTGAAGCCCACTTGTATGCACACAGAACACCTGTGCTTTGCATCAGGTATGTTATATATTCTGATTTTAACCAATTGAAAATGCTGAATATCCAAAATGCATTTCATTTCACTACAGACTTAACCTAAGATATAACCTTTTCAGTGAGTAATTTAAATGTAAACACGTTATATGAGTTCAGTCACATCTGAAAGTGACCTGACCCAATTCCAATTAGCTTTACAGTGTGTTTGCCTTACTAGACACATATCAAGTGTGCGTTCAGAGCAGCACCGAACAGCAGTTTCCCACTTCTAGGGATGAAAATTGTTTGCTACTGTTTGAATACAGAGCACTGTTTGCACCTCTATGCATTAGGGTGCAGCGTCTCTCTAGTGGCATCTAAAAAAAGGTAGCGATAAAACAGCTTTTGTCATCTCTATTGCTCCCACTGGGTCTATTTGTTGCATTACAACCCAGGCTAAATCCATTCTGTGCTGGAACTCATGCAGATATCCAGAAAATAAGACGAATAAGCACAGCCGCAATCAGTTTGTGTTTTAAGAGATGAGTTGAATAGTCAAAACAGAAATGGATGGATGGATGGATGGAAAGATGAAGGCAACTGTACATAAAAGAGACAGGATGAGATGGAGACAGAAGCCGGTTCAGGGACGGAGGAAATATGAGGCGACAGTAATACTAGAAAAAAAAACAGAGAGCTTCAGTATTTTGGAGTCTCACTCTGCCAGAAGGGAGGTTACAGCTTTCCAACGCTGTCTCCACTCGTTTCCTGTCTGCCGAGAACATCCTGAAGATACTGTAGGGAGACAAAAAACATGCTGTTATGAGTAATCACAGAAAATGCCACACACGGAGAGAAATTCTCACTCCTTTAAAGGCTGTGTGTCAAACGGATGAATTCGTCACAGCATTTAACTGACACATATTAAGATTATTCTGTGAAAATGTAATATTGTAGCAACAGCTTAGGAGGCAATGGAAAAAAATAAAAAGGGTGAAACTACAGGCCGGACAGAATGCAACACTAAAGACAAATATTAGACTCAGATGATGCCTGTGTGGGGAAAGAAATGCAATATAATAAGGGAGGGGTAGAAGATGGGACATCAGGATTTAAATATTGCAGTCTAACAGCCTTGCAATGAATTTTACATTCATAAAGGTTACGCAGTAAATTTCTGTTTATGCTGAAATAGTTGGAGAGCTACTGATTCAGCTTATTTGGAGCATTAGGAAGCTGTGCAATAATGCAGCAGCATAAATCTGTTCCTAATATGTTTGCTCTCATAGATAGATGGGTGGACTGAGATAAAATAGTGTAGTTTTAATATTTTTAATATTCACATTTAAACATGGAAAATATCTTGATTTTAATACTGCTTACAGTGAATTGCAAAGTTTTCCATGGCAAATGCCACTTGTGTACATAAAAGTGACAAGTCTTCATGAATGCGATGCCACACAGGCCCCAACAAAGATGAGGAAAGAAAGCTTCCCGGCAATGGTATCATTTTGCAAATCACACCAATTTTCATCATTGCTGTCATAATTTTTATTATCATGTCATTGTGCTTGTAATGCTATAAAGTCTGTCTCAACAGAAGCATCTTTTTTCTTGCATAAATAAACAAAAGGCGTGCAGATGTAATGTTTCTTTATGATGTGCGCATGTAAATAACGCAAAATGATCTCAAATCACATCACATCGTCACATCATCAGCGTCTCGGTTCATTTAACTCTGGAAAAACACTGCCGACAGACATCTGTGTTTTCAAGCTTCTGTCATCTGTTTTATTCCGGTGTATACAGACAATAAAAGTGATTTACAGTGGACTCTAGTGTCACTGCAGCCACAGCAGGACATTTAGGTCTGGTTCTGTTCGGAATAGCCTGTTTTAATTGCTTGCAGAGGTATGCCTGCGCAGGTCCACCAGCACTTACTGTACGCTCAGTGGAAGAGCAGTATCAAGCTGACATTAGTCAAACTGACATGTCTTCCTAGCTAGGAGGTTAATTCCCTAAACAGCAAGGAGTGTCTCTCCCTGTTGACACCCACTGCTTTCCTCCGCGGCTCTGAGGGAGGTTATCATGGAGGTTCACTGCTGCCCGCCTGCCTGAAAGCTCAACTTGACTAATGGAGATGGAGAGAGGTGGATTTTCAATGAGGCAATGACAAACTTCCAGATAAATCAAACTGAAACTGAAATATACAAAATGAAATTCTCAGATAAATCACAAACTGACACAGACTAAAGTTTAAAAAAATAATAATAATAAAAAAATCACATGGGTGAAATGGGCCCAGCGTGAGATAAATGAAAAGTGGTGATAAGGAGAACAAGAATGAATATTGTCATGACAGATGGAATGGGTAATATATTCTAATAAATATGCAAAAAACAAAGTGTAGGTTTAAGCATCTGCACGCTTAGAGAGAAGGCAAAAAGGCAGAGGAAACTATGCACCGATGAAAAGAGCAGAGCCGTTGTGGGGATGGGGGAGGGGTGTGGTGGGGGGGGGGGTGGATGAGTCACACAGACTTACTTCTTGACGGGGATTCTTCCCTCAGGGTTTAGCTGCAGCTTCAGCCGGGTGTATCTGCATTGCACAGAGCACACATCAGCAGCAGCTCGTGATAGCAGTTTATTCAGTGTGAGTGACACTCTTCATCAGGTCTAATGTATGTGTGGGGGCTGTTTGCTTGATCTTACATGCGTGACTGACATAAATGACTGTCTGCCATGACCAGGTTTGCAGACTCGTACGTAATGCATCGGAAAGAGATAAAAAGCACGTATCCAAATATCTTAAAGTGGCTGACTGTGCATGAGTGGAGTTCTCTTTGCATACTGCGGATATATATGCCGGCGTTTACACGGGAGGTCAGAACTGTGGGCTAATCCCTGGAAGTCTTGAACGCTGGCAGGGCAGAGCAGTGCAGCAGCAATGCACAGGCAGCGTGTAACCTGGCCTATAAATAGCTCGGCTGCAACAGGAGCCATCATTGTAGGCTGGGCTTTAAGTGGCTGCTGGCTAATAATTAATATCCATTACAGTGTCCACTTGACAGAACTTGGCGACTGCCTCAGGCTAATAGGCTGGTGACTTTTAATTGTCAATTGGGATCAAAGTTTGGGGAGTTGTTTTTTTTTTCTTCTTTTTTAAAAGCTGTAAACAAAAGTTTTGGTTGGGATAAAGTTAGCCAGTAGCACTGCATGAGGCTTTATTTTCTCTTTCTTTCTTTTTAAAGAGAATGATTGAAAGGCTCCCAAACAAGGAAGGGAAGAGGTGTTTTTCAATGCCCCCATCTGACTCAGAGATGCTTGTATTATTCATTATGACACTGGAGAAAGGGGGAAACAGATTACTCACTGTCTCCTTTTCTGTTTACCTCACTACTTTCTCTGTTCTTTTTCATGTTCCCACTCTAGCTAATCCTAGACGTTACTCATTTACTCATTTCTTCATTAGATGATGCTAAAGACATAAGCAGTTAGATGACGCTGCTCAACTCCAAGTTTCCAGACATAGTCACAGAGCAACACAGAGTAAAACACGCAGTTCTAACCCTGCCATGTTTGGTAATTGAGGGCTGTGTTATCCAAGGAAAGTATTCAATTATAATTGTACTGATTTCAACACCTTTCAGCAAGTGGTCATTTAAAAAACCTGCTGGGTTCTGTTTAGTTTCCTGTTGATGAGAAAGCTGCCCAGCTACGCCGCTCCTCAGAAAACCCACCACCCAAAATCAGTATCACTGCTTTAAGAGACAGCGATGAGAATTAACCACACGCGGAGAAACATCAACATCACTTCAGGGAGGCAGCATCCTCGCGCTGCAGCAGCGGTATGGCGAAGAATTGCCTTATTTGTAAGCAAGGAGTGTACAAGAACTGCTGCTGCGAGCAACCGACGTGACCGCGAGACCTGCTGTATTCAGTTCTATTCCACTCTATCTGCACTATGTGGTCGATGACCAGTTTTATTGTCTCATAAGTCAATTAGCTCCTCGGGGGTGCACGTTAATGGCTTCTGTTCACTGATAAACAGCAGACAGCTGGGAGTTGTCGGCGAGCAGAGTCCAGCAAAAAATGATTTGCGTTCATATTTACGCTCACTCTGCGTGAGCTTCACTCGGAATCAGAGGTGACACGAGGGCAAAGGATGATGAAAGCGGTCATGGACATAGAGCCACTGATAAGGATAATCAGTGATTTATGTAATACCCTGGAACTGACAAAATACTGGCTTCCTGTTTTTTGCCCTCTCTTCCTCTCTTTTCCCAATTCAACCCAAAGCTCAGCTCACCGAGTCAGCCTGGAATCTACTATATGTCACTACTGTAACACAAAACAAACACTACAGCACCAAACAAATGCACACTCACATATGGGAAGCAATAAAAAGACAACTGACGCATGCAGGGTGTTTTATAAACTGGTATAAACATATTTCCAGCTGTTTTGATAATTCTGCTTTCGTCTGTTCTTACTTCCTCCGTTGATGTGTGAAAAATGCGGCTCAGGCTGCGTTGTACACTGCAGTGTGTGAACAATGTAAGCACAAATGTGCTTTGGTGAAGGTGTAAATGCTACATGATGGTTTTGCAAGATTTTTACATAACATTTTACCATTTTTGTTCATGTAAAATACATCAGGTCCCTAATGTGACTCTTGCTACGAGTGACATTTCTAGTGCTTGCAGACCCGATTTTCATATCTATCTTGGGGACTGTAGATTTACATTTTGTTCGAGACTGCTTGCATGTGCGCGTGCGCATGTGTCCGCGTGTGCATGCATCTGGTGACGTACGCTTTTTCGAGGCACGCCTCTCTGGACATGTTCTGCACCAAGAGGTTGGACGCCAGGTTGAAAAGCTCTTCTGCCCATTCCTGCAGGAAATAAAACACACACGCAACATTAACACACACACCTAGAGTCAGGAAAGAGAGCGGCAGTGAACTCCTTTGTGCTTTGATGCTGATAACTGCTGAAGGCTGGAAGTTTGTGTTCAGTTTCTGCTGCCATGTGTCAGGAATAAATGAAGTTCATGCATACTGAGTAGGTAAATGACTTGATGATGAACTTATGATCCAGGTTTTCACCATGATCCTAAAAAAAGAAATGGTACCTCCGTCTAAAGCCTCCTAAATCAATTAAAAATAAACAACTATTAAGAAATGCTTTCACTCTTTGAGAATATTATTTATTGCTTTTAATGGCTTAGTTTAATAGCAAATACAAAAAATAGGCACAAAATTAAAACCCCATGCATATTATAGAGCAAGTCCCCATCAAAGAGCCTAAACAGCTGTGACCCATCGAGGTGTAGATTCACTAATTCATCAGCAGCAGATTCACAGCTCTGACTAGTTTTTTTCCAGCACATCCCACAGATGTCTAAATGAACTGACATCTGTGGAATCTGAAGGCAAAGTTAACATCTTGGAAGCCTCGTCATGCTCCTTAAAAGCATTCCCAAGCACTTTTTACGGTGTTCCACGACTCATTGCCCCTATGAAAAACTCTAATGTCGTCAGAGAGTACCTTTGCAATTCAGACACGAGCTTGGTTTGCACTAATGTTTAGGTATGTGGTACGTTTAAGATTAACATCCACATGAATCCAAGAATCCCAGGAAAACATTACCCAGAGCATCACACTGTTTCTGGCAGCTTGCCTTCAATTCAATTCAATTTTATTTAAATAATACAAAACAAAAACAGTTGCCTCAAAACAGTTTATATTGTAAGGTAAAGACCCTACATTAATACAATTATTACGATGCACTATTCTTCACATAGTGCATCCTGCTGCCTTCTTTTTCTCCAGGTGAATGATGCCTGGTTGCCCACATGATGGGTGAGTATAGGCACATGGGTAGGGCTACACAACCTCACCCTGACTGCCCAGTTACTGGCTAAGATACCCCACTCACCACTGTAGATGCCGGAGATGCCACTGCACAGGTCAAAGTTATTACTCACTTCACCTGTCTGTGGTTGTTTTTGGTTGTCCTGGTTATGTACAATAAAAAAGTAGTTACTTTGTTTACTGCTGCTATGCATGATTTTCTTTTTTTTACCTTCGCAATCTCCTCTTGGAACGCCATGAAGTTCAGGTAGGTGATATTCACCATGTCGGTGCCACTCACAACCGTCAGCATCCTGCTCTCCAACTTCCCCGACAGCGTGCTGTTATCCAGCAGCTCGCGCAGCTTGGCTTCCTTTACAATGAAACAAAAACACACAAATAAAAAAAACATATGTTATAACAAAGAAATGAACTATTCAGATCTAAATGAAAAACAAAAGTCACCAAATGAATGAATTTCTATAACAAAATCCCCTTCAATGACACATCGACAGCCACGGAGTGGTAATGATAATTTTCTTAGGAGAAAGAGAAGTATTTAAAATTTTTATATTTAAAAATAATATCCCTTACAGGCATGGATGAGGAACACTTAATTAATAAGCTTTCACAATGATCTCGTTTACATAAAAAAATTATTTATAGTGCTTTAGATTCTCTAATTCAGGGACCTAATACAGTGTTGCGTATGTCCCACTTGATCAATGCCCTTTCCTCTCATGTGATTATTGCAACAACTGGTCACAAGTCACATGATCATATGCTCGATATCCTATTGGCTAATGCTTTTGTATTTTTTCATTTCATATCTGCTCCAATTAAAAGCCTCAAATAAAGCATGTTGATAAAAGAAATTGTGCTACATAACCCAAGTTCTGAACACTTTATGTTAGCCTCTAATCCGGGCTGCACACACGTTGAACCTTGGTGGAACAGATCAGCCAGAGCGGCATCTAAAAGCTAGCAGGCCAAACAAAGCTTCAGCGAAATGGCAAATGACATAAAACAGGCCACAGAGGAAGATGAGCAATGCTTTTTTTGAGGAAGTGGGAGACGGCACTGCTCTGTGTCATGGCATTTTGCTGTGATGTTGTTTCAAAACAAAAACAGTCTCTGAATGAACTCAGAGGAAACAAGACTGGTTAACATTTGGGAGTTCGCACCTTATTTGATGGCTGATTTGGTTGATTAATTAGAGGACAGAGGTAGAGAGTCCGTGTGCTACAGCACCAGCGATTCTCAGTTTGTGTAAAGGGTGCATATGGCAGGCTATACAAGCAGGAAAAGAGGTGGGTTAAGTATTGAATGGAGAACTTACATGTAGACATGTAAGCACAAATGTCCAATAAGATGTCAGCACAGGATTTATTGTGTTATTTATTATTTATTAATAACCCCATGACAGCTCCCCAAAAATGAGAGCATGAGGGTTTTCCAGCCTTGCTTTTTAGCTTGTTTTAAGCCCAAAAAACATCCTCCTGTCTCAATATATTTCCAGCTTAACTGCAAAACCCCCCATACATACAATAACTTGTAATCAACATCACAGGAAAAAATGTTTTGCTAAAAAAACACCAGAGGACTCACTTAACCCAGGAGACCCGAGGAGAATGCTTTTCTTGCTCTCAAAGGGTTTTATTTTTAAAGGCTTATATAAAAACTGCAAATTCCTAAGTCAACAGAAATTGTCCCCACATTGAGAAAAAGCAATTGTCGGACTTAGTACAACCCTAATTCTCTCATCATCCGACAAAATCAGAGGGCTGCTGCAGGAAGTCTGATCTCTCCTACAACAAAACACTGGGTGCTGGCAATACTCCAGCTCCCACAGAGGAAAAACTCTGGAGAATTTGCATTCAGCCGAGCTAATTGTCAGAGGAGAATTAAACCAAACTAATTTTAGCAAATATATATTTAAGAAGTTCATCTTTGGTGCGAATCACAAAAAAAGCCCAAAAAAAGAGAACCCAACTACAATGCCTCTGAGGAGAAAGAGAGGAATAACAACGATCTCCTTCTCTTCTTTGCAAACCCAGTATGCAAGTGGCATACAGAATTCTTGCTCCGGCTTAATTAACACAACAGAAAAGCCCTGTAAAGGATTTTGCAGTGAAAGCAAATGAGCTTCCACTAATTTGACCAATAAAACAAAGAGCATTGTGTCCTGTGTCATGCTGATAAATGTCCTCTACACATCCCTCACACCCCCCAATCAAATTGTGGAGGCTTAGTGGCGCCTGCGATTATCACACTGAGAACTTCTAAGGCAATACATGTTCACCCTGTCCCTTCTGACAGCCTGTGTACTCCCCCCTTAACTAGTTTATGTGGCTAAGGAGGTACTTCTTGAAAATAAGACGTTGCTCTTTTAAATTAAAGAAAAAATGTATATGTGGAGAAAACAGGTTTTCAGTGTTGTGTATCATTTAGATGGTTAGAGTCATGTGTGGACTTGACCACCAGTCGATGGAATACACACACATGCACATCCTGAGTTCAATGAGAATCAATCACTGTCCACTTATGTATTCTGAATGACACCCGCGTCATCATTCAAAGCATAAAAAGCCACTTGCAATTTGCTAAAACACACAAAGCTCCCTCTGAGAAACGCTCTGGCTGACAGCCAGACATGAAAGGCTTCTGAGAACAGACGGGATGACAGTAAGATGCATATTTCATTTATTACTACAACGTCAATGCAATTTGATATTGTTTTGAAGCTACTGGTAGCCATTAGCTAAACGTAGGGCTCATCTCCCACTATGCAGTCATATGGGCGGGAGCTGCAGGCACTTACATCAGCAGTTATGTTGGGAAAAGACTGACTGACTGAAAGAAACAAGCTGACAGGTGGGCCCTGCTGGACGGGAGCAGGAGCAGGGGGAGGGAGCAGGAGCAGGGGTGGAGGAGATGAGGACAAAATAAAGAAAAGTAGAAATAAAGCAAGGAACAGAGAGCAATGGAAGGAGAGGAGCAGGAAGGGGGTAAGCCATGTGAGTGAAAACCAATTTGTGCTGGTGCATTGGGGGAGCTATTAGAGGCATGCCTGCGGTCTCAGTTACCACAAGGAGTGGAGATTCAGAGAAAGGGAAAGGGTAGGGATGGGATTTGGATGATGGTGTGGTTGAGTTAAGCCTTTATGAAAACACAGCCATGGCCTCTGTCTTCTGTTGCTATAGTGCACGCGTGTGAGTGTCGTGTATGATGCTTGTGAGCACGTGCTTAGTCAAGCTTTCAAGGTGCATGTTGGCAGCTGCTGCCTGTCAGTATAAGAACTCTTCTCAAACACTTAGCATTCAGCTGGAGATGCAGCCCGAGGAAATACACAGACTTTCTCCTTCTGCCTTAGTTTGTCACGAGGCCCCCACCTGCCCCCACCTGTCACCAGCCATGCGCTCAGACTGTGTCACACTCTGTTGGGCACAGGGAAGAGATTCAGATTGGCAAAGAGAAGTCAGCCACACCTCAGGTCATTAAACCTGCAGCACGGCACCTGTCTAAACCCTCTCTCCTGCGCACACAGCTCGGACACACACCATCGCAAATGCACACACCTCACGTCCACCTTAGCACAGGCATGGAACTGCACTCGTGCAGGCTCGGCTCAACGCTCACACAGAGAAATACACACCGTCACACAGAGTGTGTGTATAAATAAACACACAGAGAGACATTAGATCAAAGGAAATGTCAGTATGAATGATTGATGATGAGCCATCTACCTACACACCACTCAGCAGGATCTGCAAAATCTAGTGAACCCGGTTAAGGAAAGGGCTTAAATTTAAGTTTATTATTAATGCAGAATGTAACAGTGACTGGGCTAAAAACTTGTTTATAATGAACCAAAACTAAACTTAACAACTGATGAAACAATTCTGCACCAGCCTTAACTCCCTTTCAGTTAGGCCCCTGGCAGTACAGCCACTGTGGCCTGCTCACCATCATGGGCCTGACAGGCTACACTCCCCAAGAGGAGCTGCAACCAGACACGGGATGCCCGATGCTGATGTTTTGACGCTGTGTTGAGCTTACACAGATGTTTTGAAAGCCTGCTTTGTGGTTCAAAATGCCCACGTCACTTGATCACATGACGTGGCTATTTTTGGAGCTTTTGACCCCAGTTTTGACAAGCGGCTTGCCTGTTGTTTCTAACCTTGATTGACAGTGTGTAGAAAAAACCCAGTGACACCGAAAACTCCCAGAAAGCTTAAAAGTCATCATCATCATTATTATTATTATTGTTAGCAGCAGCAATCACAGCAAAGGGCAGTTTGTGGGACCCTATTGACAGCTCAGTTAGCGAAACCCATAGTACCCGCAGGGCAACAGATAATCCCACCGTAGCGGTCAAAAGATACATCGCTCATGTGTAACATGAACCATTAGTCTAGTGCCAAGTTGTAAACCTGCACCTTTATTTAAAAAAGAAATCCCGTTGTGTACATGTCTACATGAAACAAGCGTTTCATGTAGACATGTATGTGATGATTTTCTATTTTTTCCAGTTTGCAAAAGAAGAAGCTAAAACTAAACTAAATAAATTGATATTTTTGAATAAAAATCTTTACATAGCACTTGATTTTCTCTTATTGATCTTTATTTTTCATAAGCATAACAAGCTACATTCATTCACACGTCATTCCACTGTAGATAAAACACAAAGATTAATGGGGCACTGTGGTTACGTATATATCCACAACACGTATGTGGTTATGAAAATACGCTCATTAGCCTCTTCTCTGTAGATTGTATAAATTGTGCATTGAATTTGATAACACGCTGTTTGTTACAGTCAAAGTTTTTCTTGTTTTGTTGTATGGAGATTTCTCCAAAATGTCTTAATTATGGTTATTTTTAAGAACTGGTTAGAATTGTGGAAAATCTGCGTTGCTTAAAAAACTAGCATTATCACCATGTGACATAGCAAAAATGGCCAGAAGGTGTCACCGTAGAGACGGGTGTCAGATTGTTTCAAAAGCTCGATACAAATTCGACGCATCTGCTCTAAACGTTTTAGTGTTTCACAAGGCCTCGGTTGGCCCATCGCTACAGTGGTCTTCTTACTATCATGGCCTGACTCACTATGCTACTCAAGAGGAGCTGCATGTCCTGCCTATATAATCAGTAGCTCCTCCCACTGCAGGAAATAACAATTATCCAGCAATTGAGTACCAAATCAACTCAATCATAAGCCTATCTAGTTATATGAAGTAAATGAAGCTCTTCTGAGCCTGTTTAAAAACACATTCTCCAAACATTAGGCAAATCTCCCCCTCCTTCATACCATACTTGGTACTTTCCCCCAAGAGCTTGACCATAAAAGGAGTCCAAAAGGGTCCTGACTGTTTTGGCAGTTCCTGAGTCCAAACCAGAGGAAGGCCAAGTGCATTTTGGAGTAGAGGTCAGAAACCATCAAATTAATCACATACAAGTCTCAAAAACTATTTTTAATCAGACTTGTTTGGAAATTCGTCAGTGACTTAGCAGCAATACAAAGGAAAAATAGCAAGGTCAAAGCATTGTGCGTTGTTTAGAGGTCACACGCCTCCTCATGACACACATGTTGGACAAGTAGTAGTGGAATTGTCGAATGCTTTTATGACGAGCTTCGCTTCACGAATGTTTAATAACGTGGTTAAAACAATTATTAGTTGTAAAGGAAAGCTGTTTTAACAGATGAACCTTGCTATGTTCAAGGCAGCTGTAGCAGGAGTACAAGCTGAGTAATGTGACAATTCTTTCTTTTCTTTTTTGAAGCACCAATTCTCACAAGACCTGCATTTTGCATGTTTTTTTAAGCTGGTTTGGTTGGTATCTTGAGGATGGCAGCACTTTAGCTGACTCTGCCAGCCTGCGCATTGAAGTTCACACTGAATTTTTAAAAGCATCTGCACTTGTTAAACAAAAGGATGTTATAGAAGCACTGGGAACTTATTTTATGGATATAATAACGATTTCAGCCTTGTAGTAGTTGTTCAGGCTTTATTCAATGCTGCAACAAGTAAATCAGCTATCTCCTTGAACTATAACTTATCATACAATTTTGGCTAAGCTGTGTATATTCAATAGTGTAGAGTCGTTATAAGGTGTATTTGGTATTTGAATCAAAGAAGATATTCTCATCTTTGCCTTTTCCCCCATCTGACCTCATGCACAATCTGCTCATGGATTTATAATCATTGGACAAATGAGCAGAAAGACTTAAATCCAGCTTGAACATCAGAATTTTGAGGAGCACATTCTAACGTATGGAGCCGCGGCACTGCAGAGCAGTACTATCAGCAGGGCACCTAACCTCCTCCTGCTGCCGGCTAGCCTTGTTAACTAACAGAGCGGCAAGATGCTGCTGGTGGGACGGTAAAGCTTTGGGCCTTTTGGAAGGCAATTATGGGATATCAAGCTGGGGGGTGATGTGCTCATTCTGCCACACAAATGCTGCGCAGATGCATGTTTTTGTCATTTATATGCACTCGTTTTCAGCAGAAAATATTTACTGATGTATGAGCCGCTTCAGTCTGAGCCGTATGACGATATGCCTCGTGTCGCTTATCTTTGTCATTTTATTGATGTTTAGTTTGTCTATATCTGTACGCCGATGTGCATCCTTGTCTACCAGCCAGTGTGAGTCACAGTCTACAGAGCATTTCACCCACAGCAAAGCTAATCCTAAGATGACTCCCTCTCTTGGCAATGCAGTCATTTATTTAAGAGGGTCACGCCGGATCTGCAGAGCATGTTTTAAACATTAGCCGCTTCATAACCTTACACAGACAGAAAGCACTGGAACGTTGATCCTATTAGAAGAAAGCCATAGCTTTTGCTTTCTGTAAATGGCCTTCCTAATAATCCACACTCATTCATGTGCCACCCAGACACATATGAGCAGTGACATCAACACAGAAAAAAAGAGAAAGGGGGGACTTGCACTTCACACCCTCGCTGTGGGAGTCTGATGCCTTACTGCTACACGGGGACACCATGTAGTTCAGCTTAAAAGCGTTTCTGCTGATCAGTCTGTTTAGTTCAGCCACAGTAGCAGCAGCCTTTCATATAAGTATGGGCGAACTGTCTGCTCCCATTGCAGTTCTGCAGTTTCATACTTTAAACTTCCTCAGTGTGGAAACTGCTTTGCTAACTTTTCTAGCTTCGGGTAAAACTCAGCCACCATACTGCACACTGCCCAAGGATAAGCTGCAGATAAGTCTCATAAACAACCGCACTGTAAACACGATCAAAGAATAAAAGAGAGAGGGGAAGTGCAAGGGAATCGGTGAGGGATGAAGGATCTTTGATTCTGGGTAAGCCGTCTCCCGTCTTTCCTGTGCTGTCTGTATCGCACTCCCACATAGTCATAATTCAGGTGAGAACCAAAGTGTCAATGAGCAGCAGACCACCGCAGTTTCATGAGATGGCGAAATACCCATGAGGACAGGACTAAAAGGTCAGTGATTCATCAGTCAGCTGTCAGGTGATGCATCACCAACCACAGTACAGAAGTGACTGCACACATATTTGGTACATTTGGTGAGTGTGTGTGTGTACTTTGCCATCCAAAGCCAGAAAACACTTTGTCACAAATCTTCGAGTGAAGCGTGAGTGAACAGTTTGCGAAAGAGGAAGCCCTCGGGATTTAAATTGTATTATCTTTTGGAGTAAGACGCTAGGCTTAATGTTTACATGTGTTTGATTGAGGAGTGCAATGATTAAGAAGGGAATCACAATAACAAAAAACACATCCTGATGAAAGCACTAGCTCCTCACAAGCACTCCAGTCGAATACATTAGCCAGTGGTGATGCGTCGCCAGGGCTCAGTCATGCAGCGAGGCACAGGTTGAGAAAATGCGTAGGAGGAAGTTGAAATGCCCCTGTTGAAGAGCTCATTCCAGCTCTTCAACAGGGGCATTTCATTAACCCCGAAGCAGTGAGACATGAAACAAGAGACAGAAGGGGTGGACGGAGGGGAGACCGAGAGCGTATATCACGGCATTTCCAAAATGCCAGCACATCAGCAATAACTCGAGGTGACAGGCGCTCGTTTTCGCGTCTTGGGGAAGTGGCGCACCATTCACACCCAATACTAATCATCTCATGACACGCAGAGGAACTGGCCATTCCAGACGTTCAGGGGGAAAGAGAAAAATTCATTTTTTAAAAGAGGACTTACACAACTGCTGCATTTCTCATTTTATCATGAATAATCTACTCGTGGACTCTTGAATTTATTCCTCTCACCGATCACTTTTATTGTACCGCACAGCTATACTTCTGTCTAGACCCGCAGGGTTAACTGGACTCTACACTCCAGGCTAAAATGCATCTGGAAGAAATTCACAAGTTCAGGTATGTTTATGTTTCACCCCAGAAACCATGTTTTTGTTCATCATGCTGCTTTCATTGGGCCTGGGTGTAAAACAGGAAGATCCAGGTGCATCCAGAGTTTTTCCTCTATCAATTTCATTATTTGGGAGGTTGCTTAGAAAAATGCTTTTGTTTGGTTTTGGTATCTTCAAGGCCCTCAGGGGGTTAATGGTGTCTCTAGTATGGCAAAGATAGATATATTTACTGAGGGTTTCTCAGAGGAGTTGCATAACCTGTTTACTAAAGATTATGCAGCTCTTTCCAGTTACTAGTATACTTGAGTTAATAGCAGGGATAAAGATCTAAAGGAAAGCACTGATGCTTCTACAGCTACTGCAACTTAAAATGGTATACGCAGGACTGCTCCTCCACCTCAGGGGCCTTGCACAGCTGTAGATGCAGCTGCGTCTACAGCTACTTTCACAGAGTCAACCGAATTTTATCCTCCGCTGTCAGACTCTGCTCTTCAGTTGAAGCTAAAAGGATTCATCTTAAAGTGGAAAAAGAAGCGTTAAAGTTTCAGAGATATTTCTTGACGATACTTTGTCACCAGCGATGTGCCTGTGAGGAAGTGGCAGTCCTTTGAAAGAGCTTGTGAGGCTGATTTGAGCATGTGCACCAAGCTGTTGTTCCAGGTGCCAGTCATTGATATTTTGCATCCACAATGAGTATTCCCTGGTGGGACACATGGGGGGAAATAAAGCTTTAAACCAACTGCTTAGACATTTTTACTGCCTTGGGGTGAAATCAAATGTTGCAAAATACTCATAAAAACTGTCATGTATGCCAAATTGTAAGGAAGCCTTACCAGTAAATTCCTCCATCTCCATTTCAGCTATTGCTGAGTGTTTTGAACATATAACATCCTCTGCCTACCATCCAAAGTTACCTAACTATAAAAGCACAGGTTGATCGTGCTGCAAAAGTATATAGAGAGTCCGTTTACCTCCTTTTGTGGATGAAAACGGACCCAAGAGTCATTAGGTTCAACCGAGAAGAACTGGTGTTTGGTCTCACAGTGCCCTTAAAGCTGCTAACAGACACCTGGAAGGTTAGATCAACCTTTGCTTTCTAATCTTTCAGACTCTGTGGAGTTTTATGACCAAGTTCCACAGCAGTGTGACATGACCTAAACTAAATTCTGGAGCAAGCCCAAGAAACAATGAGATGTTGATATTATTTGGAGACAAAATACAGAGCATTTCAATTTTATTTATATAAAGTCACCTCAAGGTGCTTTATATTGTAAAGTAAAGACTGTACAATAATAGAGAAAAAACCCCAATAATCAAACAATCCCTTTTGACCATACGCTTGATAACAGTGGGGAGGAAAAACTCCTTTTAAGAGGTAGAAACCTCCAGCAGAACCAGGCTCAGGGGAGGGGCAGCCACCTGCCATTGAACAGTTGGGGGTGAGGGGAAAAGAAAAGGGACAAAATGGCTTTGGAGTGTGAAAACCACCCACGTCAGCAGTGTTGGGATGGGTTATGCAGGCTTGGGACTGGCACTACACTAGCTTGTGACCTGCCTGAAGCTGGGTTTGTATTTCCTCCTGCTATATAATTGGCGATCATTTACATGTAAGATGCATACGTTTTGTCTAGTACCCTCTATGGACAAAACATTAACATGCAAAGTTCAAACATCTCCCTGAGCTGGATGAAGAACTCTGATCACAGAGTGATGCACTGAAGTTTAGTGCTGCAATGCTTTGACTTTGAATCTGGTTTTACTGGACACCCTTTGAAGTTTCAGTCCTAGAACGAATAATTAGGCAGCTTGGCAGCAACAGGAATACTGGAAACCTACTTCTACTTCAACATAATACAACCGGCACCTGTTAAAAGCCAAATCCAGCCCCTCTCACACTCTTTTCCCTGCTTGGCAGTCTGAACAACAGCATTCCCTTTCCCACCACACTTGTTTCCTTTGTTTGGTTTTTCATTTGTAATATACTTAAGTTAGGTAACCATACTTCGCTGACTCCCGTGTTCATGAATATAACTGTCATCTTTTCTTCCCGGATGTCATCTTGAATTTTGTGCAGTTGATTTTATTTACCAATAAAGGCTCACAAATACAGACATCGGCCAACGCAGAACAGATTCTGAGTATAAAAGTTGCCGGTCTACGACCGCAGAGTTTAAACGAAGTAAGCCTTGTGTAGTCTGAAAGCTGCTGACAGCCATACCCGCAGACCCGGCCAGCAAATGGCACAAACTCCTAATTTAGTCATATGAACGCTCTTGACATCTCATTCAGGCTGCCGTGTCATTGAGAGAAAACACATTCTTCACCAGAAACATAAAGACTGCTTGACAGCATTTGACTGCAAATCACAGCCCCCACAGTAACCAAGTCATCTGATTTAACTGTCACCCAAAACACGGAGGAGTTGCCACAGATTTTAATAGAACTCATCTTTTCAGCAGCAATGTAAGGACACACTGCTTTGGCGTTTGCACGTATACTTCCGACAAAATCTCACCAGATATCACATGATAGAATTTAATTAATCGCTCATATAGATTCCTAATAATTCTTTGACATAATTCTTAAAATCTCTGCTATCCTAGTAAGCTGAGCATGTTTTTTTAGGGTCAAGATGACTTTAATTTTTCCAAAGAACAAAAAAATGGAAGAATCTCAATTGCCTGCACTGTCATGGTCCTGGGCCATGTGGGCCCAGTATTCTTAGTTCCTTGCATTTTTGTATTTTGTTCCTTATTTAGGCCATGTTTTCTGAGTTGCCCTGTTGTGTTGTTCCCTAAGTGTTTTCCCTTCATGGCTTTTACCCCCTGTGTGCCCCTCTGTGTATCTGTGAGCCCTCGTCTCTCCTTATGTTTTATTCCATGTTTCCCCTGCCCTTTATGTCTAAGTTCTCCCCGTGCTCTCTCTCCCCCCTGTGTGCCCTCTATGTATTTATGAGCCCTCGTCTCCCTTTGTGGTTGTTTCATGTTTCCCCAGCCCGTTATGTCTGTGTTTTCCCCGTGCTCTCTCTCCTCCTGTCTGAACCTCTGTGCCTGCACATGTCATGTTCAGTTCACCCCGCCCTGTCTCGTTATGATTATCAGTATCACCTGTGTTCCCCGTGTGTGCCCACTTTCCTCGTTTACCCTCTGTGTATTTCTGTCTGAGTCTCCCTCTGTTCGGCGTCGCGTTCTCCCTCATGTTGTGTGTTATTCTCCCCGTGGTTCGGTTCCTTGTACATCTCATGCTTTAGTTTTCCCAGTTTTAGTTTATTTTGTATTGCTTCTCGTGGCCAGCAATAAAGCTGTGTTTTTGAGTTTATCCCCGTGTCTGTGAATCTGCATCTTGGGTCCTTCTCCTGCCTGCCACACAACGTATCATGACATGCACATGGTGACTGCAGGACTTTGAAGAGAAAAATCCTCCAGAAATGGGCAGGAAATTGGTCAATCTTGCTGAGAAATCTACTTTCCTCTGGCATCAAGATAGCATGCAAAGCATATCAGGAGGACCTTTACACCAATACTAGCATGATCAAAAGTTACAGTGTATTTATTTAATAGTGGTTGCCTTTTTTTAACCATTAATCTCAATAAAACACACCAAAAAAAAAAAAAATCTCAACATGTTACAGCAACTCAACAGATACATTTAAGAAGCAATAAAGAAAATAAATGCTTTTCACTAAGTTTTAAGGTGTTACTGTGTCACTCTGTGCAGTCTCTACAGAATAAGGTAATTGTTAAAAAGGTTGTTTGAGTATTTCTGTTCACAGAAATCCAGTCATAACTCTCACAACCACTGGGACAGGCCACCAGTGAATACACAATTATATGGCCATTAATGGCCAAAAACAAACTTGTGTAACAGATGCTTGAGGCGTGAAGGGACCTGTTGAGAAGCAGGCTGCCAGTTTGGATTAAAAAAAGAACATAAAAGCTTGGAGGACTCTGCGTATGGATAATTATACAGAGGAGAGACGCCACATTTCTGTCACAGTGCTCCTCAGTTCCTGAGAGAACCTTTTACAAGGGCACGTGCTCCATACGCAGCATTAAAATTAGGTCATAAATATTACATGTGTTCAGACACGCAAGGGGACTTTGTGAGCATCGAATAGTGACCCGGTTTCTCGGGGAGAGAGTTTGAAGGAGTGAATAAGCAGAAGAAAAGTGGCAAGAGGATGATTCACGCTGTGTGTGAATCACTCTGAAGGAAAGACGGAGAGACAGAAGGGGCAAGGGTTGATGAGGTGGAAGTAGTCTACCTGGCATACACTCTCCCTCCAGCTGACTGAGCCCACATTGGGCACACAGGAAGGCAGAGGTGCGGACGGGAGGGAGCTGACCTCAGATACACCGCATGAACTCCAGCGGGAGAAAAATAATCAGCTGCCAGGACTCACAAAAGCAGCTCTTCTCATTAGAATGAGCACTAAACAAAACTCGGGACTCGCTAGCGCACAGAAAAGTCAAACAGCTGAGCCTGAAATCGAATTGAACAAGTACAACGCTTGTTTCAAGAATTTTGGAAAATGTCATAAGCATCATGCATAATAAAATGATATATTGCTAGAAAAAAGCTGAGAAATTTTATAAAGACAGCTTTTGAGTCCATTGTTCATAATATCTAACTAAATTGAGCATTTATTGCAGTTTTGGTTCCAGAGCAAAGAAAACAGGAGTAAACTAGCGCTAAAATGTTACATTTGGGTAAAACATAACATAAAATGTTACGTTTGTAAGAAAAAACATAAAATGTATCATAAAATGTTACGTTTGAGTAAAACGTAACATTTTACTCAACTTGTGTAAAAGTCTTTGACAAAGTTTCTAGTAGCAACTCGCTACTTAAAAGTTCCTCCTCTGTGTCATTGTGTCCCAGGTATTCTGGTCATTACTCCCACCCACTGCCTCTGACTCACACTCTTGAATTTGTGAGGTAGATGAACCCCATTTTGTTCAAGCTGTCCATCAAGTGGCACTCTGTCAGGGGTGGCACAAAAAACAGCTCGCAGGCACCGGCAACTGGCAGGTACATAACTATGGTAATTATCCTCTAGTCATACACAAGCTCTAATTTAGCGAGGGCAGACTTCTGAAAACGCAGAGGAGCTCTGACGGACTGCTAACAGCCAACCACACGTGGAAGGACACATGCGTGTGCGCTGGCATCCAAAAAGGCGCAGATGTATATACACCCACACAAAGACTAATAAACATAATTGGTGAAAAAATAGGCACGAAGCAGAGGCAGCCAAGAGACGGGTGAAACGGGCATTTACATTTTCGATGCTTCCTTGAGCGAGAAACTGAATCTGCTCCATTCTCTAAGTGACCCTGAAATGTGACTTCCCCGCTGAGAGGTGAAGCAGTAACAATCCGGTTATGTGTATTATTAGTGACTGTGCATAACATAGTGTCTCCGGTGAAAATATTTGACTGGAAAAAATAAATGGGCATGAATCACAAGCAGTGCAACTTTGATGACCATCAAATGTGACGATTCAGTCAGCAAAAATTCAGCAACCAGGCCAAGTAATTTCCAATAAATGAACAACGAAAAGAACTTTGTATGTGAAGTGCACGAGCAAATAATACAGCTTCACAGACGCAGGTATAAACTGAACAACAACTCAGAAGCCAAGCGGGCAAAGCGGCCGCACACAAGAGGGTCTGCTTGGCGAGCGCTGCAGCAGATTCCCGCTCTAGCAGGCAACTCTGCGCTCGAAGCTGAATTCTGCTCCTTCAATTCAATCTGATTTCAAGCAGTCTGGAGGGCAGAGCCCAAAAAGTACAAGGGCCCTAATGTGATTTGTCACTTTCAAAGCAGTGATGCCACAACCTCTGCGACTGACAAGTTAAGTTTACTGCATTACAGTGAGTTAGTTTTTGTTTAGGCACTAGCTCAGGGTATGGCAGTCTTACCATTTCATATCAGGCAAATGAGTGGTTTGAAGTTGTCATGTTGCGCTGTAAGCGAAAGACAGTCTGTTGCATTTTCTTTTTGAGGGACTATTATCTGGAAAAACTACTATAGTGGAGCCCTTACAGCCAGACTTGTACTGTGTTTCACTGAGTGACATCTGGCAGTTACACAAACATGGTTTACACCTATTTGTTTGCATTTTGGAAATGTGAACAAATAGAATTGACCGATCTGCTTTAACTCATTAATGGAGATTTGTCGCGTTAATGCAGTTATGGCGTTAACGTCATTTTAACGAGATTAACGCTGACAGCACTAATTCTTATTATATTAAGGTAAACCTGTGATTAAACTAAATGAGATAGATAGCTGTTGTTAGTTAACTTGACAAACTTCATGGTCCCATATATAAGCAAATACGGTACAGAAGCACCAGTTATTTTGCTGCCACAGTGCACTCTCATGCGATGGCGATTTGCCTGCTTGGCTGTTGACTTCTACACGCGTGGGTTGTTGATTTTATGTGTGAGGAAATTTAAGTGCACAAGTGGCAATGAATACCTGCGCCTGTGAAATTAGATTACTTGGTTGAGATTATGTTTTATCTCGCATAGAATTAATGACATAACCCTGACTCCGTATTTATGTTCTTTAAAAATGTCTGCCAAAATTACCTACAAAGAGGGTGGATGGGAAAAAAATAGACAATTCCAACCATCAGTACTTCATCTGGCACCCTGCTAGGGACCTTCCATAAGCCAGGAACCCAGAGGAGAGAAGCCCTACAGGGGCAAGCATCTACAATGGGGCCCGGGAGTAAATAATTCACAGGAGTCCCTGTTGGCATGGTGGAGCCTTCAGGCTGTAGTTGCTCTGCCACTGCAGATGCTGTAAGGAGGCAGCATATGTCCTCTCCCTTTGGCTCTTTCCTTTCTTGGACTCCTTCACTTGCACATCCTTTCCTTCCATCTTGATAAACCGCTCTCATGTGCCGTGCCCTTGCCACGCAAAGGACTCAAGCAGAATCCAGACTCAATGACATCTTTAATAATCCTGACCAGAACCAATTGGGTTTATTGGGGGAAATTCCTGCAGGACATAGAAGGAGGGTTGTGGAGCATCAGAATTAGTTGAAGAGGAGAGGCTGTTTCTTTTTTTGTCTTTCTGCTCACAAAGCAGTATGCTTCACATGTACCTGGCAGCACCTGACTATGACTTGATTTGTTTGGCTAATATGAATGACACGCAGGTGTTGTGTAATAATACAAAACAAAAAGCTAGTGCATTACAAGTGTCCTGCAATAAACTAGTCTTTTGAATTACAGAACTGAGGAAGAATAGTGATTTTTCTCTTACTTTATTCTGTCTTGAACGCAAATGTGGCATTACAAAATTACTGTTACCTCCTGATTTTTAAGGTACTGTGCATCTCTAAGGGCAAATTCACGGCAGATCTTGATTGAATCCACACATCAAAACTCACTGTTTTCCTGTGAAAGCACAGTGGGGCTATTTCACTTCTTATTAAAGCTAACAGCTCAGAAGGTATCTGCTTCAGACGGCGGTGCATGCGGGATCATTCAAGCCTTTGCAAAAATAAAGAAAAAAAAGAAACTGGCAGCTGTTTAGCCATGCAGTCACTGCAGTTCCCACAACTACAGTAGATGGCATAATTTGGTACATAAACGACCCCAATTGTGCCTACAAATCCCTCAGTAAACATTTAAGGACCCTTAGTGAGCACTGTGCAGTGATAATTATGCTTTATCCGCTGTCTGTAGTCATCGTTTAGCCTTTTGCCATCATTAGCTCCACTGTGACACAGACATCCTGCTGTCCCGACTTCCCCAGACCATCTGCCTGACTAGGCCATGCCAGCCACCAAACCAACCAACCACCTACACCCCTATGCCCCATTTGGTCTGGCATCTGTGTGCTCCACTGATCTGCCAACAAAGATTTACTGAATGTTTAAACAAGCCCTTGGATATTTGACAACATTCATTTTCCCATTTAAGCCCATGGTCTCATTTTCAGTCAACAGTGGCTGCGGGGACAGCCCATTTCCAGACCCCACGGTGCTAATGATACACATAATGCGAGAGATCAAAACTCCGTGCGGAACTAGCCTCCATATCTGATTGGTTTGGATTCTGTGACCGATCTTGGATAAAAGATGATTATCAGTCCACGGTTGTTCTCTACCAGACAACACAGACACCTATGGCCCCCAGGCATATTAAGCCAATCTCAGCCTTTAATGACAGCCAAGGACAAGAGTCTAGACACAGCTGATTATCAGAGAAACCTCTGAATTGTTTCTTTTTTTGTTTTGTTTTAAAGGTAACAGCTTTTGGTGCAGGAAAAGATGGAAATGAGCAAGAAGGGCAGTAACTGAATGAAAACTGGTGTCTGCCGATCCTTTTACACAATCCAGAAACGTAACTGAAAGCCACATCGGGCTTTAAGGGTACACAAACAGAATATAAAACGTGCCTTAAATACAGTCTTTAACACTTCAAATCCCAAAAAGCTCATTCTGTTCATCTGGAAGTAGCGTTTTCAGTGGAAGACACGTTTCGTCACTCATCCAGAGACTGAAGAAGTCACTTGTTTGAGAGACGAAATGTTTCTCCTACTGAAAACGCTACGTCCAGATGAACAGAATCAACTTTTTGGCACATATAAACTGTTTGCTGCTCTATAACAGATGCTTTCACAACAGGCAGGCCAAACATATCGCTGCTGCCTTTCCTGTTTCCAACACTGTCAGCCTACCATTCCAAGCGAGGACATTTCAGCCGAATTCAATCAGACATTTATCATCTTCCACCCTGAATAAGAGCATATGAGACCTGTCGTCATGTCATCAGTTATGATGACTGCATATAGATTCTTAAACATGCTGTGTACACAGGACCACAGTGGCATGCACTGACAGAGCAAATCTGTACCAGTAGAGTAGATGGAAGTCATTATAGCCTATTTATGCTGCATAATAGTGATTCCTATGCAACAATAGGAATATAAAGATAGGAGCCTGTCAGAAATATTTACATATTTTGAGTGCATTATTGTGAATAATATGGTAGTGACATTCCTGGATTTGATGTGGTTTTCCTGATGCTAGTGATATGTTCTGCCTTAGCTTTGGATGTTAACAAAAGTTGAAAAGGTGATTAAGGCTGACATGACAAAAGAGTGTTAAGTGAAGCGGTTTTATGCTACTGGCAGTTTTCACTTGCTTTTAGGATTATTAAGCTAAAATACTTGTTAAGCACTCACGTTTTCTCAAGAAAGTGTTGCTATCATCTCTCGTAAGTGTTACACTTATGAAACAGAACCTGCAGTCTGTCGGCGTCCAAACCATGTGGTGTGCAGAATGGAAGTGGGGGAGCATGTCCAACCAAACAAATGGCTGAAAAAAGAAATAACAAAAGCCCAGCTTCCCAAAGGAAAGAAAAAAGACCAAGTATGCCAGTTCTTCCAAACTTAGCTTCATCACGCATCACCGAACGTGAAAAAACAAAATGTACGTGTGTAAGAGAGGGATAAGTGAATGCGTCTTATACCTCCATTTGCTGTGCTCTTTTAGGCAGTGGATAGTTCAAGAGAGAGCTGTGTCTCTGGAGCAACAGCATTGAGAATCAAACATTTTCTTTACCAGCCCTCCTAAATGTACTATTGAAAACCAATTAGGCCTTTGCTGTGCTTATGTGCTTCACAGGAATCGTTGAAGGGAGTGAGAAAGGTCACCTGTCTCTTTAAGTCTTGACATTTATACGCACAGGTATAGAAACGATCATTCAAGTGCACCCAGTGTGTGCCGAGTCTACCTCTGTCCTCACCTATGTGATTTATGTTGTCAGGAGAAAGCTAGTGTGACCAAAATGTCAATTAATAAATTTCCCAAGAGCCGCTCTCTCGTCTCACCCACTTCGTCACGATCTGTACGCCACATGAAGCATCTGTTATGAATACATGGATGATGACAGTACAGTGGGAAAACACTGAGCTGATATTAATCATTCCAGTTACATCTGGACAAATTAGAGAGGAGAGGTGAGAAACTCATTTCTGCCCGAGGGCATGTCTGAATGTTTAACCATCCACTCGCATGGTCTGGCTACAAAATGAGATATCTGCGATTTGAAATGATCAACGAGCAGTCTTTCATTAGCGCCGCTTCATTGGCACTCACGATCATTAACAAAGTAAGGCAGTTTCAGTATAGTTCTCAGTTAAAGTTAAGACTCATTTGAGACTAGGGATGGGTATCGAAAACCGGTTCTTGTTGAGAACCGGTTCCCACTGTTTCAATTCCTTGGAATCGTTTGCCACTTTTAAAAACGATTCCCTTATCGATTCCAGTCGCCCCGAATGACGTCATCACGTTGAGTAGCGTCTTTTACCCAGTAGGAAACACGGCGCCTGAGCGGCACAAACGCTCAAAAGTTTGGTTACACTTTATGAGAAAGGATGACAACAGGGCAACGTGCAATACTTGCAAAGTAGAGATTTCATCAAAGGGAGGAAACACTACGAATATGCAAAAGCATTTGCTCAAAAAACACGCGATTGCGTTCAACGAATGTCGTGTTTTTGATCCGCTCCGGACTAGTGAAGCTCAACCCAGCAGCAGCGGTAGCGTTTCCACGTCCTCTCCCGTTAATACTGCAGGTAACTAATCAATTAGCATTGCATATTATGTTAGCGCGATTTACCTTATTACAAAACCTGCTATTACTGTGCGTTGCATTTAGATAACCATGATGAGACAGACAGAGTCTGGCTCAGATGCTAGCAGTTCTCGCTGCAGTCTACCGGTAGCGTCTCCTTTCAGGCCAGGATAGACGAATGTCACCGAGCAGTGTCTAAGTTTGTGGTCAAAGGCTTGCACCCATTTGCCACAGCAGATGCCCCCGATTTCACTTTGGTAAGTGAATGTGTTTAATTGTAGGCAGGACATTACTGGATATTCTTGTGTAATTGCTACAGAATAATTTATGTTAAACTTTGTTATTGCTACAGGAGAATATTTATTTTATTATTTTACATATACATTTTTTTTCCTGGGGACCCTGTGACACCCCATTGAAGAGCCGTAGGCTGTGGCTCTCTTAAGATCTCACTGTTGGGTTTGTAAGGCCATGTTACTCCTAAATTTCTATCTTGTTCAAAGAGAAGATATAAAACACAGTTCTAAGCTAATCGACTTTAGTGTTCTCCTTTAAAAAAAAAAGAATCGATAAGAGAATCGATAAGGAATCGAATCGTTAAACAGAATCGAAAATGGAATCGGAATCGTTAAAATCTTATCAATACCCATCCCTATTTGAGACGCTTTCTTCCAAAATCATCAACTTTTGCAAAGTAGATTAGATTGGATGTTTTCAGCAAGGCGATAATTAGCATGAAAATGGTTCTGAAGTTGTGCCAGTGGCACTTCAAAACTCCCAGGTGATGTAATAGCTTTCTGCAGATTCATAAACATTTGAAGGATCACAGAAAGTGAGCTTTAAGTGTCCCTTTGCTGGGTTTAATTAAGAACACATGCTGCCAAAAACAGTTTTCATAGGAAAATGATACTTGATGAAACAGATTTTTTTTTAAAAATCATTGTCTCTGAATATTAAAATGACAAGTCTCGAACAGCAAGTAGACCTCAGTAAAAGTTGCTCCAATTAAGCAGCCAATCAGACTCACAAGTCTGACTGAGAGATGAGGTTTTCAGTTCTCGCTGACAAAAGAAAAGAGGTGCGAAGGTCTGTACACGAGAACAGAGTTAATTAGAGATGAATGTGATCGTCTCTATGTTCCCCTGTCAAATGGAAACCATGTGTCTGAAAACCTTCCCTCTTCTTGCTACCTGTTAGGCTTGCCATTCCTCCTTATGGTTTCCATGGTAACACACCCACAGAGCTGTTCATAACACTTCAAATTTCATGCTCACCTGCACAGTGGGTAGTATGTATGGTACATCACCACTGAAAGTTAATTCCATTGTCTGGCTTATGTCGTTTTGCCAAGTATAAAGCAAAGTGAGACAATTACACTGACTAATTGTGAATATACTGTAGTATGTATATAAATATATCACTAAATTAAAACAGTGTACCAAAAACAAACAAGCTATTCCTTTGAGACTGTCATTTCTGAAGCGGCTGGATATAACTTAAGCAAAGCAGGTGCAAGGTTAGTGTAAGTCACCCCAGTGGAGGTAAATATTGGCACACTAATCACTGATTGGGATCTTGACCTGATAACTGGAAAATACCAACTTGTTCAATATACTGAAAGCGACATACTGATTGAACAGCATGGAAGAGGAGCCAAATTGAGACCAGTCAATAGGAATGCCAAGAGCCACTGATTGTAGAGTAATAGGAGGTCACCTGCCTGAGGCAGACTAAATGAGTTACTGTTGAGATTCATGGCTGCAATAGTCTAAAGCACTGGTTTTTGCACATACTGAAGTATTTCTAAAGAAATCAGAGTTTATGCTGAAACTCGACTAATCCATAAGAACAGATATTTAAAGATCTAATGAAAGAGCCATGTTAATATTGCGAAGGAGAGCAATGGAATTCTAAACTGCTGATCTTCAGTCAAATTAATGCCACAGTAACTAGCAACGTGCCGGGTGAAACCAGATTGGCATTTTGACACGACGCCTTAAAATCTAGGCGTCACCAAGCTATCGGGGAAAGCTGGCAAATTTGCAGTGTTGGGAAGGTTACTTTTAAAATGTATTCCACTACAGATTACAGAATACACACCCCAAAATGTATTTTGTAACGTATTCCATTACTCAATGAGAGTAACGTATTTCAAATACTTTGGATTACTTAATATATTATCATGCTTTTTTACAACTACATGAATGTACTATTGCAGTGTGATTTATTACTATTACTGAAGGTTATTCGCCATACCAACACCAACTAGATTTTTAAATCTTAATATAAATGAGTAACAGTAGGTGGACATTAGGTAAGGCTGCACTTTTTGCAGCGATCTCGTATAGAAAACTATTCCGCGTGTATATAAAACAGGTCCGCGGCTCCGAACCAAAAAGGCGTAAAACCGTAAAGGGACCTCCGTCTAATACGTCGGGTTCATGTCGGGCTCGTAGCCGAAAACTAGCTTTACTTTGTTGTCTGGATCAAATTTGCTAACGAGAGACAGAGAGAGGCGCTGAAAGGCTGCTCCAACGGAACTTATTGTTTCGGAGGAAAACACGACCACGGTGTACAGTCGAGTCTTAATAGCTTACTTACAACTGGGCTCGTCAGGCTGCAGTGGTTACTATTATATTTACATGCTTCCAGCTCCCGTTTCTGCTCGGTGACAGCTCGTACTTTTCCACTCACCTTTTTCTCCCGCTTTCACGCTCACAGACACATAACGGGTATTTCAACAAAGTAACTGTATTCTAAATACCACCTGTTTAAACGGTAACTGTAACGGAATAAAGTTACTCATATTTTGTATTTTAAATACGTAACGGCGGTACATGTACTCCGTTGCTCCCCAACACTGCAAATTTGCTAAAAGTATTGGATAAGTGGTTTTAAGATCCAGCCACTCCAATTAAAGCAGTAACAACACCAATATCACTACATCAAGCTATGCTGCATCCATCTTTTACCTGAACAATGTTATAAGAATCCTTTTTGAGTGTAGCAGCTTACTCAATTGTTTTCTGAGTGATCTGCATTCAGTCGATAAGGTTGAGAGTAATGACTCAATGGTTGTTATATCACTTAAGGAGTATCAAGCTTTACCTGAGCTGCAAGACATAAGACCTGTGTGTTAGATCATATTTTTCTTCCAACACACTATTATTAGTCTAGGTCGCCTCTGGTTTTACTGGATGCACTAACCATGGCTTGTTGCCAGACTCAATGTTCTGTTAGTGCGGACCATTAAGCATAAAGCCGACACGATCTTGATGATTATAGGTCACCTGTAGCCTTAGCCACTATAATGTAAAAAGCTTTAGAAAGAGTTCTGTTGGATACGTTAAATGCGTTCATCAATAAAGGGGAGGCGATATTTCAGCAGGTAGAGCGTTCGCCTCATCGGAAGGTCGGGGGTTCAAATCCACCGAACGGCTACCCTGAGGTACCCCTGAGCAAGGTACTGTCCCTACATACTGCTCCCCGGGTGCTGGATTGGTGGCTGCCCACTGCTTCACTGAGTGAATGGGTTAAATGCAGAGAGTAATTTCCCTAAAAGGGATTAATAAAAAATCTAGTCATAACCAGTTTGGCTTTAAAGCTAAAAATGGCACAATTACTGTATGTATTATTCAAAGAAAAAAGGGCAAATTCATTTGTTCTTGTGTGATCATGTAAATCACAGGAAGTTATCTGTTAAGTTGAGCCAATGACAGGTGCTAAAATACAGAGTTGAGAGTTGTGAGAGTTCTGGCTTGCTCACTTGCAAAAGAAGAGATTGAAATAAAGATATGGAGACAGCGTTTAAGTTCTTTTTAATCTTCATGTTGATGATTTGTTGAAAATAACCTTTAAAACTGGCATGATTGGTAAATGTTTATCAGACCATATTATGTAGCAGATGACCTTGTGATCGTCAGTCATAGTAAACGCTGCTCTCCAGAAACTCCTTCACATTCTTCTTCTGTGGTGTGGAAATGATATCAGATACAATCCCTAGAAGAGATCCACCAACATTTGTAGAACAAAGGACAAAGTTCCCCTCCATTTAAATAGTCGGATAATAATCGTATTATCTGTAGTATGGTCTTACGGATCGAATGATGGACGATGAAGATATTTATAGGCAATGAGGAATGATGCAGAAGCAAACATCCTCCTATGCAAAGTTTTTGCAATTTTTTCTCTATACAGACCATACTTTACACCTCTGTATAGGGCAGCATACTTGTGGACAAACTACAGGAAAGCCAGTTTATGAAAACTATAAACACGCAGCTTATGACGACAACATGAAATGGTACGGTGCAAGCGACGCGTTTGTAGCTGCTGAAGTCACTACATGTAATGCCTTATTGACAAATCTTAGCATTTATTGACACGGTTGATACTTCTGAGAATGACATCAATGTGGTCTCAGTGGATAGACGGTTTGGGCCTACACATCATCGGTCACTGTTACAGTTGTCTCCTTGTGGGTGTCTGTTATTTGATTTTTACCTTATTTGCTGCGTTTCATGTAGATTTTGTTTGCTTTAATGAGCCATTAGTCTGGATTTTTTTAATTCATTAATTATTGCTTAGTATTAGTAAACATGTGAGGAACAGGATCAGGATGTGAGGCACATCTATCTATCTATACTGTAAGGGTGCACTGACCTTTTCCCTGCCTCTAGGTGCTAAGATGAAAGATGAATGCGTGTCTGTGTTAACACCGATTTTTCTTCAGCAACAAAACTGCTGACTTTCAGCTGGCAGCAACCCTCCTTCGCTAGACTGAGAGCCCCTGTCTCGACTGGTTCCTATTTGATCAGCTCCAGTTCCACTGGGACAACCTTTTGCTGGGTTAACAAAATGTCACATCTGAATTCACTGCAGGCATCAAGTGACTTGGAGACATGAGCCAAGCTCCAATGGAACAGTCTGACACCAAAGCAGCAGTGACTGAAGAAAAGGGTCACGGCACGCCAAGAGTCCAGCAATTAATTTATATCCGCATTGATATATTTTTTTTTATACTTGCAGGATTTTCTGAGTTTTGGCCAGCTGCTGCCTCTTCAGCTGTGATAAAACTTGTCACTTTTTCTTTGAACACCTATCCCTGCAAACATTGTGTATATATACTAAAAAATCTGGCAGTTTTCTTCCAAGCGAATCATTAATTCATGTTATAACAGTTTAAATTCACTGCTTTTAAGTTTGAATCACTTGTAATTTTAAAACAATTACTGTTTTAAAAAACAATTACTGATTGTTTGCGCTCCTTTAAAGCAAAGCACCGTGCTGGGAGAATGTACAAGTGTAAATTTAATTATGTGGACAACTGATAAACAATTACTACACTGTGAATTTCATTAATTATTAATGGTTGTTGCGCCTGTTTTGTGAAGCCTGGTGTGAAAGCTTATTCTCACGTGATTTGGCCGATGCATAAAGCAGATATCTCACATTACTTGCTCTGTTCACTACAAATAAAAAAAGATGAATACACACAAAGATGATTCTTTTTCCCTTCTTAAAATCTTTAGGCCATTCCTGCTGCGACTATGCTAAAGGTAGAAATTATACCTGCACAGGTGCACCATTGTGCTTCTTCTAGTCTTTTCACCAGGATAGTAATCTCTGGTCCCACTGGGGTAATTCTCCCTCCACAGTGACACAGGCTCCTCTGTTCTTCATTGAAGTCTCAATTTCACTCATTCATTCAGCTGGTAATTTTTTTTGCCCTCATTCATCCTAATCCAGAAGCACAGTCACATGATAGCATCTGAGGCCAAAGAGAGGGTAGGCATCACCTTCGATTTCTCTGCGAGCGGTAATGAGACGGTCTGCTTCACACCAGGGGAATTAATCAGTGTGCAGGAATTACCTATGTAATTGACTGTAGAATCAAACCCAAACCCATCAGGGTCCATCACGCTAACCTTTTCTTTGCTTCTTTTCTCCCCTCCTCACTGCCCCTGTTTTTAATCCCTGCTGCTGCTCGGCTGGAAGGTTGCTTCGATGCGTGACGCTGATCAATCGCCTCGTCATTGGCGGATTGAAAAAAAATGGTCCTGCGGTTACTTTTATAAAAATCAATGAGTCAATGTTCCAGTCCACTTTGATCACCTTTAACTGCAAACTGCCATTTGCCCTGTAGTCAATCCCGCTGATGATAAAGATAGTCAGGAGCAATGGAGACACTGAATTAAAGAAAAAATGTTTGAGGCTGTCAGGCTGACAAAGCCGAGACGGAGAGTCAAAACTAGCAGGGGGGTGATGCATGCTTGGTTAGTGTGATGTTTATTTCAGCACCCAAAGAACATAAAGTGTTGTGAGTATGACTGCGCGTGTGTGTGTGTGTGTGTGTGTGTGTGTGTGTGTGAAGCAGGTCTAAAATAGGAGTGTGTGGGAGTTCTCCCTCCAGACCTGTCAACTGACAGACAGTTTCATGCCTCTGTGAACTAAAATGTCTCTGAGCAGAGTCCGCTGGGAAGTATGGACGAGCCATACTTTATTCAGTTCGTTCACATTTACCACACAGGCTAAAAAAACACTCAATTATTAATTTTATTAATTTCTGTATTGCTCTACTATACCCTAACACATTTTACAACAGATATTCCAGAACTCTTGATATCAGTGTTTTAAGCTTTATAAATGGGGAAAAAAATGCAGTGCCAGTTAAAAATGTGCCTGCTCAGCGCGAACGACTTGCAGCACGAGTGAATGATTGGAGTCACTCGTGGAAAGAGGACTGGGGCATGTCAGCAAAATACACAGCTGATTCAGATTCCCAAGCTGCAATGATTTAACAGCACTGGACTGCAATCCTGATATAGGACATGAACTAGACTGATCTTCTATCCAGGATAGCTCAGTAGGTAGCGTGGTTGCCCCATGATCGGAAGGTCGGGGGTTCGATTCCCCTTAACAGCTACCCTGAGGTACCCCTGAGCAAGGTACCGTCCCTACACACTGCTCCCTGGGCGCCCAATGGCTGCCCACTGCTTCACTGAGTGAATGGGTTAAATGCAGAGAGCAATTTCCCCACGGGGCTCAATAAAGTACAATAATGTACACACTTTCTTCTTCTTCTTTAAGGAGACTCTCTGCTGTTTTATGGAGAAAATAGCCAAACAAACACCACCAAGCTCAATGTTCTTAGCTAAAGCTAAAGAGGAGACAGAGTCTTCAATTCATAAGAATCGTGTAATAATGAATTGTGGCTGAGTCAATAATTTCATATATGTTGAATGAACTGTAAGTGTAACATCAAAAATCAAAAACTGTAAATTAGGCGACTTCATTAATCACAAGATCACTTGTTCTTAGGGTCTAAAGTTCAATTGTCCACTGAGCCTTTTTGTAAGCTTCATCTTCTAGAACACTGGAAGCACAAAGAGATATATAGTTTAATGCAATTCTACCGGTTTCTCACTTTGTTTATCAGATGTACGAAAAATAATGTGGAAAAAAAAAACCACATATAGAGAGTCATCATTAGCAGTCTCCTTTTACATTGTGCTTCAAATCTCTAAAAACATCAGCGCTTATTTGAGCAATTGTGATCCGTAAGGATGTAATTACTGATATACTTCAGAAACAATAATGGACTCAAATCTGCTATTTCAACACACCATGTGAACTAATCTAGGGCCTTTCAGCGGGTGAAAAATGTGCTACCAGCATCCATCTAAGTAAATCTTAAAGGTTAACACTCACCCTTGCACGTCAGCCTGTAAGCAAGGCTCAACTGTTATTTCTGTCTGACTGCAGGTGACTGTGTACTGCAGATGAGGCCTGGGTTTGAATTACAGTTTTATCTCCCTGGGGTGTGGGCGAATTGATGGTAAGGGTTTGCATAGCCTACGACAGAGGTTCATGAGCACATCATTACATCACCGAGACATACAGTAAATAACACCTCTACATAGCACAGGGATCATCTTTCCACACACAGACACACACACAAATCAATCACTGGCTCGGTGGTTAGCTGAAACATGGCTCTACTGGACTTTCTATAAATGCATCACAATGTACAATATGCCACCACCAGCAGAGGCATCTGGGTACACGTCAGAGCTATTATTAGGTTAGATATGATAAAACCTCCGTGTAAGCAATGTATCTTGAGTGTCTGTCACTCATTTTGTCATAATTATAGACTCCTATATTGTCATTATAATGCACTATGGCATACAATACCTGCGTTTTCCAGCAATTTACAGTGTGCCAATGTCCAGGGGTCAGAAAAAGACTTTGACCGCATATGAAGTAATCTGAATGTTTGTGATTGTTGCAGCTGGAGCTCATACCGTGACCCTGTCCTTCATCAGTATACAGCAGACAGCACAGCACTGATGATGGAAATAAACACTGCCTCTGCGGGACTTTTTGCTATGCTGGAGATTCAAAAAACATTCCTTTTGGGTACTGTTGCTCTCAAACAACCAGCTAATATTTGTTTGGTTTATCATTTATTACAAATTTAACTAGGCTTTTTGGTTTTCAGCAATTGGCTCCGAGTCTGGAGCTTTTTTGGGGGGGCGAGCTAAAAATGAAAATAAAGAAAGAGCAAGAACTTGTTGAGGCACAGCTTCACAGCTGTGAAAAATAACTGCCAGGGCCTTGGTTCTGCTACTGGTCTATAAGTTATAATCAGAACCCAGCTGCTTTGAATATGCGTTGAATAAGGTATGCTTCAGAAGACAAATCTAAACCCCGTAGCAACTTGCTGCGTGCTCGCAGGAGCTGTTTAGCACTTACTGCCGTGGGAGGCAGAGCTTTAGCCGACTTTGTTGGATTGGCGATAATGGCCTGCTGGCCTCTCCCAGATCCTGTTACACTGCTGGGGACACACAAGCTGCTCTCTATTTAGCAGCAGTCGTCTCTGCTGTAAGCCTAGACTGTAACAGAAGTGGTGGCCACTTCCTCTCACCTCAAAGTAAAAGTCAGGAGGAAGGAAGAAATGAACATTTTAGCCTTGATCCTACTGCAGTTTTATTTTCTATACATATAAGAAGAAGGAAAATAATACATCAAAAGTGCTGGAGTCGGTACACAGCACAAACGCTCTTTCACGAATTACTCTCATCAATCATTTGGTATTTTAACTGCGTCCTGTTGCTCTAAGATAATAGTTGTTCCCCAGCTTTGTTTTGAGTTAAGAGAGTTTTCCATGTGGCTGTCTGCAGATAACAGCATCAGTCCAGATGGTCCACCTTTGTAAACGATCTTCTCTGACAAGGCTCCAGACCATTTGTTCCCTCTCTGTTGATTGTTATTGCTCCATTGGCAAAAGCCTGCCCAAGCAGACATGCCTGCATGTGTGTGAAATTCACAAATACCACAATAAAAAAATAAATAAATTCTGACAACAACTCCTCTGTCTGTGCCGATGACCATGTGTCATAAATATGTGCTATATACACAGTCAGGCAATGTATCAGTATCAGTACGATGCATGCATCACAAACAGGTAAGGAAGCGATCCCTGTGTCTAGATTGAAACGCACTGCAAAGTAATAAGCAGCTCATGTCAGACTAAGGCTGGGTTAAGACAGGGATATTAAATTATCAAACCAGATCCAGTCTGCAAATTCTGGCCTCCTGCAGTGCGACAGTGGATGTCTTAATTTGTCATAAAAAATGGAAAGATCTGCAAATGTAGTCCGGAGAACACTAAATCATTAAGGTTTTCCATTTTCGGGATGTATATTGCAGGCTGAACTCTACAGGCAGGGCATTTCACAGACGGATATTTGTTTGGTTGTCAAAGGGAGGGAGAGAAAGCATGTAATTTTGCCTGTCAGACACCTACTGTAAGAAGCATGGTGAGATGCTGATTACATTTTCGTCTTCAATCCAGACAGAAGAACACTTCCAGAAACCAAGGGGGACAATGAAAGGCTCACAATGTGCCCCTTACAGCGTGCAAAGAGACAGAATGGAAAGCAGAAGTTATGCGAACATGGTTATGTTGAAGTTAGCTGTATGGTAAAATCTACACAAAAGCTTGGATGTGATTAGCTGGGTTGCTCTGTGCTCAGGAGAAGGAACACACTGTGCAGGAGCAAGCTAAACTGCTGATTTAATAAATAAATAAAAAAACAATATGAATAGATGGTCTGGAGCAGAAGCACCTGTAATAATGACCGAGGGCTTAACACGTGCAAAACAATATAAACAAATATGTGAAAGAGCCCGAGCTGACTTCTATCCAGAGTCCACCTTATGGTTTGTTTTTTCTGAAGTTTAGAGTTTCCTCTGACCTCTGCTGCCGCAAATGCATGAAATAAAGCAAATACTCCACAAGTAAATAAAGTTCTCTCCTTTCTTTTGTTGTGTCAGATTTTGTGCCTCATATGAAAACATTTGGGGTATGAAACGTGGGGAATATTTCCCATCACATAACTGTTCACATACAAAATTAGCAGGCTGTGGTATTTTATTATGATACTGGGGAAAACAGCACTTGGCATGACCGGAATTACTACGACCCTGTGCAATGAACTTTCAGTCCTGTTGCCTTTTAAATGATTACTTTGAAGATGGGGACCGTCATTTGCTAACCTTAAAGTGACTTTGGTGCGTGGAGATGGCCATAGAATGTCAATGAGACAGTTAGCCTGCTATCTGTCTGCTATCAGTTTAAAATTAAAAGGACTCAAGCTGGTTTGTGATAATATAGTAATTAACTGTGAAAAATTCCAACCCCCCAAAATCACAAATCTTTTGCGGTTTCCTGAACATCTGTTGCCTTCTACATACACAGAAATTTACATTAACTCCTTGCATTCAGAGTCAAGCCAGAAACTTCATTAGACTAAAGTTTTCCTAACTGAAACTGTCCTGATAGACACTGGTTTACTTCTGTTTTGGGCCTTTCTGTTTTCTTCCTCTCACAGGTCCAGGTTGGGTCGGGCAGACTGGGGAGGAGATATTATCGGTTCTTCCTTGGCCTTAAAAAGCAGCCCAGGCTTCCAATCTTCATCTGCTTAGCTGAGTGGTAATCAGGCCTCTTCATGAGCTTTTTTGTGTAGAGTAATCTTGTGTGCCAATGTTGTTTTTGCCTCCTCTTCCAGTACGTTTCCCAGTCGGCCCGAAAAGCCGCTGCCATCATAACCTACTCACCTGTTTCGTCAAGCTGGTTCATTCTTGGACAGCTTCCCTTGGAGCTGCCTCGGCTCCATCACCTGCCTGCCCTTCCTCCTGTTACCTGCCTGAAGCAAACCAGTATGCCCGTCCTGGACCCAATAGCCATCTGTTTACAACCGATCCTGAACATTTATTTTCCCACTTTTGGGAAGTGCAATTTCACCCACCAGTTTTCCGCTGGATCTAACTCTCATCTCCTCCCTCTTTCTCTCTCTCTCTCTC
Organism: Aulonocara stuartgranti; assembly: GCF_965226115.1. Classification (NCBI taxonomy): domain Eukaryota; kingdom Metazoa; phylum Chordata; class Actinopteri; order Cichliformes; family Cichlidae; genus Aulonocara; species Aulonocara stuartgranti. Next base: position 4,521,941 of record NC_138951.1, on the reverse strand, counting down.
TCAATGGATCACCTCCTGAGGCTCTGATTGCGCCCTGAAACTCGCCCATCATTGTTGTTCCCTCTGGAGAGTTTCTCAGTGCAGTTTTCCTGTGCTTTTGGTTTTAGCTTTTGTGGAAATAAAATTGTGAGTAGTGCACAGTTCAGCCTCAGCCAAGCTTGCACCTTGACAAAACAGTACTGCATTAAATAATCCAAAAACTTTAGGTTTTAAGTCAAATATTCGGCCATTTTCACAGATTGAACACAACATCATAGCTGAATAATTCAGTGGCACAGTAAATGCTTTGGTTCACACACACATCCTTTATTCCCATTGCATAAGGCAAATATGCCTGCTATTTGTGTGCACTATGGTTGGTCATTAGTGCTGCGCATTGCTCACTTGACCCAAGGGTACGTAATTTATTTCTGGAGCCACCCATCAAAAAGAGGTTGCCTCTTGTCACACTGACAAGCACCCAATCTAATCAGCCTAAATGATGATGGGGTGGACACGTGCTAATTAGCATCAGCAGTCTGAGAATGGTATGACAAAGGACACTGTGCTTGTCTGGCTTTGTTATTCTACTAACTTCTTGTGCAGGATTTGTGTCAGTAGTTGTAAATGTGCACATTGTACAAACGATTGTGCACTTTTCTCAGTCCGAATTTATTTATTTATTTACTTTTTACAAAAAAAACCATGTATGAATCATCATGAGTAGCTGAAGCCCATGGGCAGGGTGGCATAAATTCATCAGAGGTCAGACAAGCTGCCCACACAGACACCCGCACACACACACACACACTGCGACGAGCCAATGAACACAGCAACGTGCTCCAAATCTTAATGACAATCAGACAGAAATTCCAGCGCCGCTCAAAAACAATACGAGGTAACTCGAGCTGGAGTAGAAACAAGGGCTCAAAAGAGGCGTGCAAAGAAACAGCCTTTCCATCTGTAGCCCATTTCAAGCCAGTCTGTTGACAATGATTGCATTTGAGACCGACAATGTTCATCTGAGACGCAGAACTCTCCAGCAGCACAATGAAAGCACTTCTGAAGCTTTTTACTGACGTGTCATCATCAGCATCTCATCTCGCCCTGGCGAGTGTGTTTGTTTGCTGCAGTTTGGATTAATGAATGAATGCTTCTAAGGGAGCTCTTGAGTGAGACCAGAATAAGCAGCGCAAGCTTAAGCACAGAGCATAAAAATATCAAAACAACACAGTGAGCGTTGTGGGAGTTTTATAAGCGGCATGACCTGCAAGGTTAAAATTGAAAAGTTGACGGTAATATGAAATTCCTTTCACTTGTACTTCTTCCTTATTTTGCCTCCTCGTGCACAACCTTAGACAGAGAGCACTGCCACATCACTATCAGTGGTCATAATGATTTTCTCCGTGTATCTACAGCACTCAGTTACCTCACAGCATAAATGAGGGAGCTTCGTGTATCGCATTTAGCTTCGTGGTAAATGTCTCCAGATGTCTGCATATATTTACATTACAAAAATGCAGTTTATGAGCGTTTCTTTCGAGATGAAGTTAGCGGTTCAGTGAGCCTCACGAAACCTTCATCGTTTTGACAGACGGTGAAAGAAGTGTGAGAGAGAGATGTGAAGGAGTTGAAGGAGAAATGCTCAAGAAGCAAGCCCTGACAAGTGCTGTCCACTTAAAGCAACTGCTGTCTGGTGTTATCTGTGTTTCCCACTGACATCTTCCGCTGACCTCACATCACGTCTCTGCCCCTCTTCTGTTCATCTTTCTTTCTTTTTTTACACATTCTGCAGACTTTGCATTTTTTTAAAAACCCTCCTGCCTTCCTCTTATGACTATCCCATCTCCCTCTTTCTCTCCTTTCATCCTCTCCCCATCTCATCAACTCCTCAGACACTGTGTCTCACTGGTGCTCCCATTACATTGCCCAGGGTGCATCACCACTCCATCTCCCAGTAATGGATTTCCAATGCTTCGACCGTCTTACCTGTCATGTGGTCATGTCTCCTTGCTGGGTAGCATCACTCTGTAAGCTTTTTAGAAATGCATGAATACTCTCCGTGTTATTGTACTCGTTCTATCATCACTCACTCCCCACACAGAGCAGCAAAGCATGACCCCACATCTCGCTTCTCCCGCTGCACAGTGTGATAGTTGTGTGCCAGACTTTTAAAAAATGAATTTACAAATTCTTTGCTTATATTCAACGGCTTTCTCATTAGTTGCGAAATAGTCCATTTGGATACCAAATTAGGAAACCATCTATGCAATGTTACTGAATTCAAATCACGTTCGTCAGTCTTGTCAGTGTCATCTGATCTTCACTTCCTTACCTTCATCTTCAAATCACTGTCAAAAACTAAATGTGTTCAGACTGTGAACGCATTCGATCAGTTACACACAGACACATATATATACACACATAAATTAACAGTCACCTGAATGTGAGATCGGAAGTTTAAACAAGATAATTACAGTAATTACACCTCTGGCACTAAAGTACTGCCATATCTGCACATGCACGATTGCTCTATTGTTAAATATCAATCATTAGAAGAACCAGAACAAAGTTCAGCCCAATCCATAATAGAGTTTCTGTTAGATGGATGGAGACAGAGTGTGAATCATAGTCAGGTTCCCGCCCACACATGGCTTTCATTTCAGTGCAAAAATAAACTCTTCCAAAGCATCAGCCAAGAAAGCACATTGGTCATTGTATTGCTGGAGTTTCCTTCACAGACAGTATAAGACACTGTGAATGTGCGAATTAGAGGCTTACCTTTGGCGTTTTCGCGCACTTTCCGTTTCTGGCATCTTTTATGTATGCTATATCCAGAAGGTCTGTATCCTGTAACCAAGAAGAAGCACAGCTAAATCATCATAAATGTCAACCAATTTCAAATTTAAAGGCTTTAAAGGCTGTTTAGGACACATTTTATGCCCGTGGAAGCTACTTTGATTCAAGGTGATGGCACACATTTCAGAGACGCTTTCCATTTTACAACCTGCCAGCTCTAAACAGTCACATGTGCTTAAGGACACACATTAACCTCAATATGGGATGTCACCTGGGAGTCATTCAGTGTAGACAGATGCTGCCCTGATGACACTCTGCTCCACAAAAGTGTCTAATTAAAACAAAAGTGAAATGTTCCCATATTGACTGATGACCTGACTAAATGAGTACTAGCTCTTTACAAACATACATAAACACTCCAAATTGCTTTTGGAGTGTTTCCTCATAAAATCTGACACAGGATTATCCAGAAATCCAAAAAGAGTTTTTATTTATTCATTTTTTACAACAGAAAATGTCATCATATGCATCATATTACTAAAAGATCTGCTGTCAAAGGGGGAAAAAAGGAGATAAGATGAAAAACTTCACACGTACACAACGTTCTGCTGCTGCATGGTGTTATGCCAGGGTCGGCAACCTGCGGCTCCGGAGCCGCATGTGGCTCTTTAGTCCTTATAGTGCGGCTCCGCGTGGTTTGGGAAAATAAATTAGAAGTATTTAGCTGAAGTGTATTTTATTTATGTTAGTTCTTTTTTAACTTGTAGTTCTAAATTGGAAGATTATTGTGATATTGAAATATAAAAATAAAATTATATTCTATTATTTTTTCATCGCTCAAAATAAGCGTCACACTCGCGGAAGCCGGTGTACCCACCGAAACGCCGTGCATTTATCGAGACTTTCAACCCCAGGTAGGCCAATTATGGATCTTTGGATCCACATTATGTCAGCAGCTGTTCTCCACCGTGAACTATGTTAAAGACAAACACCGCTCACGCCTCACAGATGAAAGCTTACAGTCCTGCGTAAAGATAAAAGTGACTTCGTACAGCCCCGACTTGCAGACGCTGTGCGCAGAGGTTCAGGAGCAGAAGTCCCATTGTAAACATATCACGGCAGACCCGACGATGTTTGCATGAACATGCTTTTCAGCATCTCTATGTTGACCACTTTTCACACACGGTTTCTGTATGCATACAGCCGGCTGTAGCTTTTCAGCTCACAGCCCGACACACACCAACAACAACACAACAGCCGAGACGTAAGGCAGCGAGGCGTGATTGCGGGTGCCGCTCAGGTGCGTCCGCCTCCCCTGCAGCGGCGCTGCAGACCACGCCCCGCAGCACGCATTAACCAGGTAAAATACATATTTAGGCAGAATTTTGCAAATATCTATTTTTCATCTTTTAGCAGCATAGTGCTTTTTTTCCAATTACTTTTTAAAAGTCAGGTCAAGGCTCCAACAGCCCAAAGGCGATATAAGGGTGGCAGCTCACAACGGTTTTTGTTTGCTACATGGATCATTTTAGTTCAGCTGGGTGTCTTTCCTTTTGTTATATTTCTTTAAGAGTTCAAAATGTGTTAATTACACATGGATTGTAGCACTTCATGGATTTCATAAGCAGCACAGCTTAGTTGTTCACACAAAGCACAAAGGTAAAAAAACAATATATACAGTGTTATCTTCATTTTAGATGTCAAACAGTATTTGCGGCTCCCAGTGTTTTCTTTTGCGTGGAACCAAATGGCTCTTTGGGTCTTAAAGGTTGCTGACCCCTGTGTTATGCAACAGCTAAGCATGTCTAAGCTGCATGAATGGCATTCAGCAGGCAAAGAAACACAATAGTAGTACCCTGACGAATCAGCCCTGAATATCACCACAGCTGTTATTCTATCACTGTCAGTGTTAATCCAAACAAAACCTGAACCTGATTCATTATTAATCCAGCAGCGTCTCAACCCATGTCAGAGCTCCTTGTTTCATCATATTTCAACATTTCACATCAAACTGCTTTAATCCAGAGGCAAAGCAGGACCGGATTTAAGGCAGGGGTGCAGAAAATGTAAATTTCTTTTAAATTTTTTTACTAAAACTGAAACCGGGTGATTCTGAAAAAATCCTGTTGATGAGCTCTCCGTCCAGCTAGCAAGCCAACCATAGCAAAGGCATCTGATTGCAGTATGGACACACACCCACATACAGCATGCATCTATCAACCTGTGTGCATCCATGCAACCATCGCTCCTTCAACAAGCTCTGTTTCATGCTTATTTGCAAAGCTTTAGCACCTTAATCAGCCTGTAATGCATTTAGCAATGAGCAGACACAAGATGCAATAGCACAGAAGGCCCTTGGTGCCTTCCCTTAGTCACCACATCCCTTATCCCTGCATTTCGTTCCCTTGTACCTGTGACATGTGCAATGACAATAAAGTTGAATTCTATTCTATCAGTCTGGATTATCACATCCTCAATCTCTCTGAGAGAGAGCCAGGACATGAGGTGGAAAATTAACCAGAGTGAACTGTGTGTCCACTCAGCATTATCTGGGGAGACAAAAGGCAATGGGGGCTTGACTCGATCTCCAGCCACAACACTGATATCTGACAATCTCAGATACTCAAAGCTTGGTGGAAAATTGCACCTGGCCAGTGCTCCTTGCAAAACACATACCCACCTTAAGTCCCACCATGAGTATTTTGCATTTAAATATACTTGTTGCTATATGGAGATCGCGGATTATTTTGTTTAAAGGCATATTTCACTCAGGCAAAGCTGAGTAAGATAGCAATTAGATTAGCACTGCAAATTGTTAGCAGGCTACATATTTAAATTTAAAAATATTGCCACAGCAGAAATTAAAGTACTCTGTTTTACTGCAGTCCACCAGGACAAGTTATTCCTTTTCTGCAGTTCACATAGCATCAATTAGGCGGTCTTTGCTTGCACAGAGAGAGCCTCTGAGTCAAAGGTTAACGCCTACATTGGGTCTGGAAATGCCTGCCTTTGAAGTCTCTTTAGAGCGCTGGCGCTCCACATGGGGGCCTGGTGGAACAGTGGGCTTCAGGAAGTAGCTTGCTGATTCTCGCGGGGTACTTTTTGGTGCCCCTCTGGCTCCGCACAGTTAGCAGAGATCTAAGGTGGATAAGCGGCAAAGTGTTAACCTACAGTACAGAGACGACTCATTAAAAATAAACTGCCTGTACGGGCGACGAGCTGCTCGCGAAGACGAAACGTGTGTACATCTAAAAGCTTCAGTGGGCAGAGGCTCAGTCATTGCTCAGATGTAAATAAAATCTGATGCCAGTGACAGTTTATTAATAATGAGCTGGATTTATAACTGCAGATGCGGCACAGTTAGTTAATTAAAGCACTTTATTTCAGTTGAGCAGTCCAGCTATTAGTTCTCCTGTTTAATGTCTCTCATTTATTTTCTATGACATATGTTCTTTATCTGTTCTTTTCTGTCATGTCTTAATTTATCACTCTCTGTCTCTCACTCTGTCTTTCCCTCTATTCTTTGCCTCGCTCCCCAACCTCACCGCTTTTTTGCGAGTATCACAGCAGCGAGCACGGATCCAAAGCCTATTAAAATCCACGGCACGTCCAGGAACCAAGCAGGGCCAGCGGGAAAGAAACTACAGAAATTAATGAACATGCTTAACCTGCACTGGCCCCGAGCCCTGTTTTCTGTGCCTGTTTGTCTGTCTCTGCTGTGGAGCTACTGTTTACAACACGCTGCCTTCCTTTTAAAATTAAGAAGTGAGCGCTAATGGTGTTTTTTGTTGTTTTGTTTTTTCAAATATGAAACTTTGTAGGAAATTCAAAATTCAGCTGGTGCTCATTTTGTTGTCAAATGCTGCCGGCGCTTTGTATATGTAATATATACGCCATGTTTTCATGGGAAGACTTTTCACATGCGTGTGGAATGTGATACAATTGACTCAAGGCAAGACCGGGAAGAAAAGTCTGCTACAAAGTGCTTTGAATAAAACAGTCTTTTTTTTGAATATCTACAAAGGGGCTGGCAGCGTCAGAACATGGTGGGTGGTTGTATAACAAAGTAACAAAGACTTCTGTTGCCCTTTGAAGCAACGCGTTTCCCCAGCTCGACTGGTACAAGCAAATGGAGGGATGTGCTGATGAGAAGAAAAAAAAGGAAGAAAGGTTAAGGAAACATGGGATAGAAGGCAGACACTGAGACAAGGATAAGTGGAAGTGGGGAGACTGACAGCCACAGCTCATTTACCAACAGCATGCTTGATAGCCTCCAGGGTTCAAAATGGATGCGCACTCCACAGGGCTCAGGGCCTCTGCTGAGCAACGGAGACAAGGAGCAAAAGGAGTGAGGGCAGGAGGGAGTGACAGATGAATACACTCAGATCAAATTAAGGAGCTGGACTGTTCTGTACCAGGACTAGTCAGTGTGGGAAAAGCATACAAGACAGTCACACTTGCTGCTGTTCTGAATCCCATATTTTATCTGCTTTATAATAACAGCAATACATGTAAAACTGTTCACTTCTATCTATTTAAAAATTAAGCAAATCAAAAAGAGCTAAAAGAGACCATCAGTCTACTAACAAGCACTTGATGGTTAATTTCATCTTGTCATGTTTTGTCTATTTCGCTGCATGTGCATGTCTTGAAACAAGCTGCCACCCAGTCAGATTCGGTTTGTTTCGTGAACTGCTGATTTGCTCAGTCTAAGTGAAATAAGGTCACACAGGCTGTATAACAAGTCAGGGCAGTCCCTAACCCATTGATGCCATCTCTTGGACTGAAATAAGCTCTTGCAAACGCAATACCAAGGCTGCGTCTGGACATGTCAATAAAATACACATGCACATACAAGAATGTGCAAGAAAAACATAATGAATTTTAACACTGTGCAGAGCTATAGAGCCCTTGCATAACCAATTACACTGTTGCAATCGCTATACAGTGTTGTCTGAGTGTTTGATGGCCCACTGACTCGAGGTCAAAGGATTCTCGGCACAGATGTGAAAAACAGAGCTATTACCCAAAAGGAACAAAACACACTAAAGCTCTGCAGGTGCTGAGCCTGTCCCTGTAAGTGGCCCTCCAGTGACTCTCGGCTGGCAGGAAACACATACTGTTACGAGGGAAAATGGTTTGTGGAGAGCTCAGCTTGAACTTGGTTGAGAGTGGCATCCACTTTGCCGCTCTACTCTTGGGTTCCTATAGTGCAGTTCTAACAACCCAACAGTGATAAAGTCACAAACCTCCTCACCTGAAGTGGCTGACTAGAGAGACGGAGAGAGAAAGAGAAAGCTACAAGCAAGCAGACCGAAGAGCTGAGGGCTTGAAAGTCCTTTTTTTGGTAGGTTTTGCATGAAAATTTGCATTCAGGCATAACGGAAAACGGAACTAGCTTTCAGCGCTCTAAGAAGGCTTAGTATTTACAACTCACAGGATAATTGAAATCATTCCATGGATTAAATGATTTGTTAGGCAGTATAAAGAAAAGAGGGACAGCAAATGCAGGAGAGACATCAGGTATGGCATGAGGCAAAGGCCTTGAGCAGAACTGCACTCTGCATGAGGGCATATTTAAACTGAGCAACTAATTCACTCTGGTTTTCATCTGTCTAACATGTCCCCTCCCTCGAGAAGCCTGGCCCTCACTCTATTCATCTGCAATTAAAAGATAAATACCCAAATAAATAAATAAATCCTGGAAATATAAATCTATGGTCTGCCAACTACTTTCTATTTAGAATTTTTAAGTTAAATAAACCTAAACCCACCACTGATGTTCATTCTTCCTCAAGCTCTCAGTGCCCACAAAGGTAAAAATCTGTATAAATGTGAAAAAAACTTAAGTCTGCACTGTAGATCTGAACAAACTGGTTTTAAATATGCATGAGTTCAGGAAGGTCATAAATCCAGTTTTTATGTGGAATTAAATGGACTCGTCCAGTGCCTGCACATAGAACTGTTTCTCTAACCTCTAGCACGGCACAAATCTGCATTTTCCAAAGGGCACAGTCCTCTATCTCAGAGAACAGACGTATGTGGGGTGCTGGTCCTGAGATTTCATGCAGGCATTTCTACTAGCAGAAATGGCAACCTGTCAGAAGAACGGCTAGGGAAAAAAATGAGACTGACACACTCCCTTGAAGTCTAAAGCATTTTATTGGAGTGGCATTTAATGTTCTTTTATTATAAAAGTCACTTTTTGTTGTATTTTTTTTTTATCTTTCCACTGTTCTTGCAACAAATTAAATCATGCCTGTTCAAACACCTGCTTTCTAGATTTGATATCAAATGATAAGTTGAAAAAGAATATGAGAACCCATCACTCTGGGGACAACAGATCGTATTTTGGGGCTTCTAGTGTGTGTAAATGACAGCTATCTGTAAAAAGCTTCTATCCACCCATCCACTGATCATTGTTTAAAGAGCGCATGTTAATATAAGCAAATATTAATGAGAAAATAGCAGAGGGCACTTTTTTTGTTTTTGGTCTGAATGGATTGTTTACTTACATCCATCCAAAGAGCGCTTAAATGTGATTGGTCAACGGTACTCAAATTACAAGCAAAAGACATATTACTGTTCCGACACATACAGAATCTAAGGCCTGTTCATTCAGCCTGTGCATGTTTTTATGTCTTGAAATGATTGCTTTCCCTTTACAAGACAAAAGACACTTCAGAGGTGACATGAAATGAGAACAAAGAGATGAGGACAGGACATGCAAAAATGGGGGGACTGTGATTCCAGCATCATCAATTCTTACCCAGTGGGAAACACACACACACACACACACACACACACACACACACACACACACACACACACACACACACACACACACACACACACACACAGTCTACAGTCCTTTTGTATTCCTTTTTTCTAAAAGGAAATTGATGGCTGAACAGGCATAGAGAATTTTGTTCACACTCACCAGCATCTAGCCACCCACTGTAGGTTCTGATTAAGCCATTCTTGCTTATGTATTTAATTATTTTCCTTTGTCTGATTTCTGTATTGAAGTAATGCTCTGGAGCTAGAACGCGTTCGGTTTTATTAATTTCCTACTTTTTTCGACTTCTATTTCTCATCTTGTCACATTGTATTTGAAATTTTGTCAAAAAAAGCACTTAAAAAAATCTTACATACAAACCAAACAGGACAGCAACTCGGAAAAGACATATCCAGAAGTGAATGTAGTGAGCATAATGTGCGTCTATACACACACAGCCACACACACATATCTAAAAATACATAAATAAAAGAGGGGGGGGGAGAGATGTAACCAAGCATATCTAATGAGAAGTTTAACAAATGTTGGTAGAGCAGGTTATTATTTTGACTTCTTAAGTTCTGAAACACTCCCAGACCCCATTGGAGAGAGCCAGTCCAAAACATGGCAATCACCAAAAACAGTAGCCCCCAGACCCTGAGGAGAGAGCCTGTTTATCAGACCATTGGTTAATTCATTTTTATTTTTATTTGCATGTTTATTTATTCATTTATTAAGCATATTTATAACACTGACCTGCCAAAAGTGCCTATCCTACCTATCCGCCTCTAACAGACTTATTAGCTTGGTCTGGGTTCTAATCAAGGTCTGCCAATTTAATAGGGCAGAGAGACAAGGATTAAAAGAAAAAAGCCAAAACAACAACAACAACAAAAAACAACTTAATATTGCTCTCAGAACACCCCTGACCTCAGTCAAGCACTTTTGGACCCAGATCACTGAACAGTTTTCTTACTTGCTGGGCTGTCACATCCCAGTATCTCCATAACTGTGCATCCTAGATCAGCAGTCCCCAACCCCCGGGCCACAGACCGGTACCGGTCCATGAGTCGTTTGGTACCGGGCCGTGAGAGTTGAGGCTCAGGTGTCAAATTTATGGTTTTCGGGGTTTTATTGGTTTTTAGCGTTATTTTTTAATCATTTTTATTGTTAATCCGGTTACCCTAAACCGATCCGTCACGCAAAAAAGGTTGGGGACCGCTGTCCTAGATGACTTGTCATCTTTTCATCTACATGTTCCCAATGCCAGCGTTCTCCTTACAGCCCTAACTATGGTCAAAAGGTCATATTTTTAAACTGGAAATAAAAAATAGGATAAACATTGTCCAATGCAATGTGCGTATAATATTCCAAGCCCTCAACTAATCTACATATTATCATTATGATTATTATGGGGAATAGAATATCCTTGTACATGTACAGCGACAATGTGTATGTAAGTGTATATATGTTGCCTTATATATGAGGATATATGTATTTATATAGGTATGTGTGTATATCACTAAAAAAGCACTTTTTTGATTCCTAAAGCTCTTTTAAAAAAATGTAGGTAGACTTTGGAAAAAAGCAGGCCACATATTGTGGACAATGTGGAAACAAGTTGAAAAGATTGAATGTGGGATGCTCAAGTTGAAATTCAATTATACAATTATGGTCAAGTGAAAAATAGAATTTTAAATGTCATTTCTAGCAGGGTGATAAAGTACAAGTAGAACCTGTTCATAGTTTTTGGTCAGATAGATGGAAAGAGGAGACAGGGATTAGAGGTCAGATGGAACGATGGGGAAAAAAAATAAATGCTTGGGAGAAAAGAGCGAGGGAGGAGCGGCTATGTGGGCAACAACAGAGATGTATGGCTGCGGCTGATAGTGGTTATCAGCAGCCGACACGCTCCACAAAACAACCATTGCAGAGATAAAGGCAGCAGGAGGTTGTGCTATAGATCAGCGCACATATTCAACCTCACACGTGTCAAATGATGCGCACAAACGTAACACTCTAGCCATTAACACTTAAGCTTGTACATACTGTATGCATGCACCAGCTCTAGTTTATCTCTGTCATCAATCTGCAGCATCTGCAGCGTTCAGTCATTGCGAACACTCGGTGTATTAATGTGAACAGCTCTTCGGCTCATACTGGTCACCGATTTCCTGGGAGCGTGCTCAGCCAACCAAATTCTGGGCACACATACGCAGACGGATGGAGTGCAGCGAGGGGTACTGGAGGGAGTTAAGTCCTCTCAGACAGATGCAGAACAGACTAGCATAACAAAGAAAGCAAAGCCGCTTCTCTCATCTGTCCATCACACCCTGTTGTTCTCTTATCTTAGTTATCATTCCAGCTGGATTTTTGCTGCAGCCCCCACCACCCCCCGATTCCCTTTCTTAGTCTGTCTTCTCTTGTCCAGCTCTGCGGCTGTCTTGGACAAGTGCCTTTCCTTTCACTCACCTCACCTGGAAATCTGCCTCACTGGCTCTTCCCTCCTCCCCCCCTTGCCTCCCTTTTGTGTGCTTGGATCTTAACAGCAGTTGTCATGTCTATGGATGACTGTTCACATCTTGTCATGTCTGAAACCCCACTGACACACACATGCTAACACACCACCCACCTCTCTCATCCTCCTTATTTTTCTATCCTTACCCCTCCGTGCCATTTAATTCTTCTCTTTTATGTGTCTGGCATCCTCCAGGCAAACTCTGGATGGCTCTTATCTGTTGCAGTTGAACATCTGAGATCCACCCCAGAGCAGAGAGCGCCGGGATGCATAAATGCACACACACACATACAGTGCACGCACACAGAGACACAGACAAATACATCAAATCCCCAGAAAGGATCAATTAAGGTAATTAAAGTGCAGATAAGGCACAAACAGAGACACTGAAGTATACATGCACATGCAGACTAAGTCAGACACACACTACATTACACTTGTACAACTACAAAATGCTTGTCAATGTCTCAGCTTTCTTTCTGTTCAGTTCAATATAAAGTCTCCTCTGGACATCTGTGCATTAAAACCTCACATCCTTCTTCTGTCTGAATATTCAGTCCACTACGTGTCTGCAGGTTATAACGCTAACACAAATGAAATTCTGGCATTCTGAAAATGAGTAAAAGGTACATTCAACCTCGAGTCTATGGACTGAGACTGTGTCTGTGTGTGCTTGTGCAGGGTTTCTTCAGTGAAGTTCTTTGAGAATCAACGCTGCTGGCACACAGAACACAGTTCTGGCCTTCATCTTTCACATCAACTCATTTGGACACCTCTTAAGTGCAAACCATAACCCCTTTGAAGTCAGGACAAAGCAGGCGGGTAAGAGAAATGCATTTCTCACTTTCTTTCTGCAGGCGAACCTTTCTGTCTTTGCCTCTGCTTCTTCAAGATCCTTTCTTGAGCAATCTGCAGTTATCTTTTCTTTCCTGCCACACCTGCTTTTTGGTCAAACTTGAGCACAAAAACTACAAGTAAATGCTAACTACTAAAAGAGCCACTGGGTTTTCATGGAGAACTATAAAGTTTCCTTAATATGATTTACTCTTAGACCCATGAACCTGATTTTAGTTTAGTTAGTTTTGCATGTTAGCATGCTAACATGGTTGAGACTGATGGGAATGCTGGAGTTCTGCCTCTATTTTTCACAAACCAAAATCCTGGGCAAACTGAAATATTAGCTAGATTGTGGAATCGCTCAGCTTAATAAGATTGATCGTCTGGGGGCCACAAAGGTCTTTACCAATCCATCACACAGCTATCAATAACTGTCAAGTAGAAAATTGTGCAATCTCAGCATGGTGATGGTATAGGAGTTGAAGCATTACCAAAGTCAGGAGGCTTCCTGTTTAAGGCCATTATTAAGTGTACAGTAGCCTATTTAACTTCAGTCCATCCATACAGACCTCGGCAGTGTACAGCCCCTGGGGCACATCCGGATCCTACGTTGTCCCAGTGGGAGGTCAATGGGAAATGTATAATAATGTCAATAATGTGAAATAACAATATAACAATAACAATATAACTTTGTTGCTTTTATTTTTAAATCCACTGCTATTTTTTTTTATTTATGTGCATAAAAACTGTAAATATTGTTTGGAATTGAATTTTTAACAGAACACGGACTTCAAAGTATTTATTTAGTGAAGTCAATGTAATGTAGTCTGCGGGATAACGAAAGAGGAGCTGACAGCAATGAGCTCAGTCAAATGACACAGAGTGGAGTCACAGCAAGCTTGGATAAGCTGGGGCTAAAATGGAAACAAAACAGGACTATTGATTGAATACGGAAAAATATTGGTGTTTCTACTACTCCCATTTCACATTTTCATTGTCTAATTGTAACATCCACTCTTGCCAAAAGCAGCTTATAAAGAAATACAATACTGAGCAAAATTAAGTTTAGCTTACTGGTGTGGTCTTGAAAAACAGCCCCAGTTTCTTAATTGCTCATCTCTGATCCAACATGACATTTCAGTCTGGACCAAACGGACTGTCCAACAGACAGAGAGGCGTTGCCTTCCTTTGAGTCTCTCGCCTGTGAAAATCTAAACTGTTCTTTTTGGTGGGAAAGCTATTAATTACCAACAGAAACATGTACCAAATTCTTGATATATATTTTCAAATATTAAAATATATTATATTGTTGTTCATGCAAGGTGGTCTGTGATTGGCTGCTACAGCCACAAGGCTTAGTGGAAGGTAAACTGGCGTACAGTAGGAACCTGTGTCCCAAATCCTAACCTGCTCCTGGTTAGGATTTGGGACACAGACTCCCTCTCTACTTTAAGATTAGGCTTAAAACTTGATAAAACCTTTATTTAGGGCTGGATCATGTGACTTTGAAATATTCCCATGTTATGCTGCAAGAAGCTCAGGCCACTAAGGAATTTCTGAGAGTTCACTTAACATTACTTCTCCACTTTTCATTCTCCATAAGCCACTACCGCATGTCCTCAACTGTTGTCTTTTCTTTCCTGTAGTGTGTTTTTTCCCTCATTCTTTCTGTGCTCTCTTTGTTTTCTCTTATCTTCTCCTCCATTCCTAACCAGTCTACCAACAGTACATGGCTGCCCCCTCCTGAGCCTGGTTCTGCTGGAGAGTTCTTCCTGTTAAAAGGCAGTTCTTCCTTCCCACTGTCACCAAGTGCTTGCTCATAGGGGACCATCTGATTGTTGGGGTTTTCTGTCTAATACTGAACTTTACATTAAAATATAAACCAACTTGACGTGACTGTTGCTGTGAATTGTTGCTACATCAATAAAAATGAATTAAAATGAACTGCACTGAACAAAACAAGTCGCACCTGTGTCATGATACAGGCTTTCCTGTGCCTTTACGTGATAACTTTCACGACAACCTTTCTTTAACTTCTAAACTTTCTTTCATCTCTCAGAATGAATGATTCCTGTTTAACTCAAATATCAATAGTGACATCGTCTTCAGTTTAACTGTGTCTTAATAACAAAGACAGTATTTCTAATGTACAAAACATTTTAATCAGCCAACAAATTAGTCTACCCTGTCAGCCCTGCCTGTGCATCAGGCCCTATTGTCAGCCCACTGCTAAGTGCCGTTTTATCCCCTTTCCTGTCAGAGGAACCACAGGCAATTATGTGTGTTTGTCAACAGGTCCTTATACTGTTGGATACAAATAACAGAGCAAAGCCACAGACGCAAACAGATAATCATCAGTGGAACACAATGAGGCTGGAAAGAGGAGAAAATCTGCCCGAAAGGGTTTACCGCCACCCTGACTTCAGCTGTCTGCTAATGTACTGCTGAAAACTAATTCTCCCTGTCCCTCTCCTCTCCTCTTCTAATGAGCCAGGTGTTGTTTCTCTCCCTTCTGCCATGTCACTCTCTCGAGGAAGCCCTTCAGAGAGGAGCTGGTATTTTAAGTATGAAAGACTGCTGCGCTTCTTTTCTTAACCCAGAGCATCTAGAAGCTGTTTAAATTTGATACCTTCATATCATTCCGCCAAATTGAATTGACTTTAGTGGGGAAAGAAAAGCGAGTGACCCACATTTGTGACACACTTAGTTACTCGAGCGGAAATGGAACAGCGCAAGCAAAAGGGGGGGAGTCCGTGAAAATTTTAGGGATGGACAACGAAGTGAGTGTTTGACAGAAAACATTCAAAATTCTCTCTATTTAACAGTCAAGAAAAACCGAGGTGACAGTTCACATCTGCACCGGAACCAATAAATAACAGTGTGATAGTGGATAAAATGCACCAATAGGAACTACGCAAGTCGCAGCGGGTTACGGATGGGTTTAATGTGGTCTCTTGAGGTACATATTGTTCTTTTGTACTTTATTTGGCTTTGACAAGCTTATTTTTCTCCGAACTTTTATTCTGTTTGGAAATTTGTCTATGTAGAGATGTTAATAATGTGCAATAAAGGCCAAAATTAGTCCCTCAGTGTGCTAGTAATAAGCTTTCTGGCATGAACATTTGGAAATGAAGAGACAGAAGCTAGATAATTGCTACAAAGTACAAAGGAATTCAAATGAAAAACAGCAGGGTAGCATGAAAACCCAGAACCCCCTAGCTGGTGTGAATTAGAGGTCTCTTAAACATTACAAGCTCATCTAATGCAATGAATGCAATTAGTTTCAATCAATAATACAAAGAAAAATCTATTTAAGGGGTGCAGATCTAAAGATTTGAGGCTTCGGAGAGTAAACGCAAGACATGCAGCCCTTCCTCAACATGGCTTGTAAATGATTACCGAGGCCATCTGACAAACTCTTCGCTGTCTGTGATTATCTGTACTTACCATGCCAGCGAACACTCTACATCTGTATCTTAGAAATGGAGTTAAAACTGATTCTTTCCACTTATCCACTTAAGCAACTGGTCATTATGTGCAGGAAGCACTGGAAGTTGTTTGAAAGCAAAAAGCATATAATTGCCTCATTAACAAATGGGACATGAGTGTAAGCCATCCGTTGCCCCTGATTCTTGTAGCAAAATGCACTTTATTAAGGCCTTTCAGTGAAATATTAGTTAAGAGAGAGGAGGACAGAAGCGGGGAAAAGTAGAGAAGAAAACTCTGCTTATGTGCAGCGTTTAGACGTAAGAAGCTATGAGATCTGCACTGAGGATAAAGTGAATTTTGAAGGGCACGGCATCTACATTAAATCCTCGCGGAATTAGATTATCATACATTTATATACATGATGTCAAGCGATTAGTTGATGTAAAACCTCACAAACTTCATGCGTGCCTTTATGCAAGAACAACACATTAATTAACGAAACAAGTCAGGTTTTTCTGTCATCACGATTCCTGAGTTATTAATAATCCTCCTCCTTACAGTCACGTCTACAGTTTATCGGATGGGCAAACAAACTGAATGTTTGAATGTGTATTTTCTGAAGTCCTAAATTGCAAATCTGAAAATGTTAAATAATTAATGTTTTTTCTGACATGAATACATATTTGTATTTGTGATAATGCTACAAGGCAAAGAGGAGTTTTGTCCTTTGACTGTATTTTCTCTCAATTTTAACATCTTCTGTTGATGAATTTACCTTCAAGATTAAGTAGTTGTGTGCCTTTAAAAATTCGCTTCGAGCATCACATGTTTGGAATATATTAATAAGTGACTGGGGAGCCCAAAGAAAAATTAAAGCTATGTGATTGGCAAGAGGCATCCATCTATCCATTCATTTTCTTCCACTTATCCGATTCAGGGTCATGGGGGAGTCCACTTGGACCCTAGCTGTCATATACACCCTAGGTAAGTCATCAGGCTGCCACAGGGCTAACACAGAGAGACAGAAAGCCACTAACACTCACATTCAGACCTACAGTCAATTTAGAATCATGGCTATAGACTTCTTATTGTTATTTTAATATACTGAAATAGTTTTATGGCAGCTTTTGAATTTATTCTTTGAACAAACCACAAAAGAGCAGTAACAATAGGTATTCTACTAATGACTCTTCCACTAAGGCTTTGCCTTTTTGCCAATCTTACAACAATCTTCAGAGGCAGAATAGAGCCATTTAAAATGTGCAGATCATTATTCTTTTAATTTAAGGTCTCCTCCTTTTGGTCTCTGTATCAGTGCAGATGAAAAGAGAAGATCAAGAGAATAGGAGAACATCATTCCCAGACAAACGCCTGATCCAAACGGTGCTGTCAGAAACCAAAATTTGCAAGGAGCAAAGTTAAATGGTTGGCAGAAATAACTTTTATTCTCACTATTTGAAAACAATGAAAGACCCATACAGTCATTTCTTTGTTACGCCAACACGACAACAAACCGATGGGCAACATGAGGCCGTGCTCTTCGAAGCACGGAATGAAAACAGGAAGGAAATGTGTTCTCTTACTGAGAGCTTGTCTACAGTGGGACCTCAAAGTCTATTGGCTGAATGCCTTTATTTGAAAGGGCTCCCTGAGGAAAGCAGCCACCTGGCTTGGAACACTGATGGCAGTCATATCACAGCAGCAGGGGGGTTTTGAGTACTTTGCAGTATCAAAAAACAAGCTGCATGGATTGGATTGTCATGGCAACTGGGCTGGGTTAGTGTTTGAAGTGGAAGGAAGAGAAACACAGAAGAAAAAAGAAAGATAGAGAGAGAGAGAGAGAGTTAGTGTGTCTACAATTACAGGCCTCACGAGTGTAAAATGTTGCTTCATTAGAAGTAACAGTGTAACATCTAAGCTATAGGTTCTCGGATGTGAGCGATTTAGCATAATTAAATCCATCATGGTCAGTTATTGAGAAATTTAAGTCGTCCCGTATCATTCTACACCAAACAAAAGGGGTCTAAGAGCTACTGCAGCCGACTGTAAGCTCTGACCACACGACATACAGAACAACATGCACGCCATGGTTCTCCATGCTTTTTATTGACCAGTCCCGCAAAAGTCAATGTCCATCTGTAATCTGATTACAAAACGCTCTACTACTGACAAATCTGAATTTATGCCAATAACAGATAATCTATGCCCAGAGTTTCTCAGCTCACTCCCATTCAAATTAGTGACTACATCTTTTATCTATCTTGGCCTTAAGATCTCTAAAAATCCCAAACTCCTCAATAAATTTAATTTCTTGGAAATGCTGGACAAGCTCAAAGACGATATTAGGAAATGGAAACTGCTTCCTCTGTCTTTGATCGGTCGAATAAATGCAGTTAGAATGGTGTCTTTGCCACGATTTTTATATCTTTTTCAAAACCTTCTTATTTATTTGCCACTTAAATTTTTTAAGCAGCTTGATTCATTGATTCTTTCATTCATTTGGGCAGGAAAACCCCCTCGGATATCCAAGGCTCATCTTCAAAAAAATACTTCCAGTGGGGGGGTTGGGTTTCCCTGTCTTTAGACATTATTACTGGGCGGCAAATTCAAGAGCTCTATTGCACTGGCAGTGAGGTTCGCCTACTGATTATTGTTATGATAAGCTTCCAATCTGGCTCCAGGTAGAGGCAGCAACAGTATCTGAAGCCTCATTACCGGTCTTATTGTTTTCTAACACGGGTTCTTCTAATAATTCGATCAGTCGTAATTTTGTTGTTAAAAGTCAAATTAGGAAATCTCATAAACCACCTGACTTCTCAGTAAGAATGCCAATAATACATAACTACTTGTTTAAACCAGGTAAAATGGAAAGGGTGTTTTTAGAATGGGGGGGGGGGGGGGGGGGGGGGGGGAGAAGGGATTGAAATGCATTGAGGACTCATATATATAGATGATATATTTGTGTCTTTCCTTCAACTTCAGCAAAAGTTTCAGTTACCTCAATCACATTTTTTTCATTATCTTCAAATAAGGAATTTTGTTCAACGAAACTTTTCAGACTTTCCACTGAAGCCACTAAGTCATACTTACTTTGATATAATTCGGAAAGAAGATTTTAAACATCTGATATCTCAGTTTGTGAAGTGCTTTACAATCCCAGTTGATTCTGATCAAATTAAGAATACATGAGCTGAAGACTTCGGTGTTCCTCTGGTCAAACTGTTTGTCCAATATTCAGAAAGGCTCAATAAACGCCAGATATAAACTAATCCAGTTTAAAGTCATTCACAGATTACATTTTTCTAAACTTAAACTTAACCAGATCTATAATTCTGTATCCCCCTTATGTGATAGATGTAATATCGGTGAAGGTTTCCTTGCACATCTATTTTGGCATTGCTCTGTCTTGAAAACTTTTTGGAGCCAGATTTTTACGTGGTTTTCAAACCAATTTAGGAAAAAAGTACCGTTTGATGGTACACTGGCTATACTTGGATCATTTGCATCAATCAAATCTTTTTCCTTTTCACAAAAACATTTAATTACAATGGGTATGCTGGCTGCAAAGAAACTTATACAGTGACGGTCTTCTTCAACCCCGTGTTTTAAAAGGTAGCTTAATGAGATGGTGTCTGTGGCCAGGGTGGAACAGATAAGATTTGATAGAAAGGGGAAACTGGTGAGTTTTTGTACGATTTGGCAACCATTTCTAGAATTCTTAAAAATTAACTGATCCTAATTCATGCCCCACACTTCGCGTGAATTTTCTTATTTTATTTCATTTTATTTTACTCTTTATTTAGTTAATATTGTTATAATTTTTCATTCCTCTTTTTTCTCCTTCTTTTTCTTTTTTTTCATGCTTATAAGTTCACAAATGCTAAATGTAGTAATTGTCCTCAATTGAATCTGTATAAGCATGCTGTGTTTAATTTAAAAGCAAAAAATAAAATAATAATAGAAACGCTCTACTGGGCTACTGTATGTAGAATCACTCACATCGATGTCCATTTAGCTAAAGGAGGAAGAAAAAATCTCTTTTATGCAAGTTGTACTCAACAGCATTTATCTCCATATTTGAGGGAACATAATTGCTTAGATATGGGTGGATCAGCTGAGTTAACACATTTACGTTTTCTTTTGTTCACCTGTTTTATTTCTAAGTAGGTCAAATTAAGAGAAAAAGAGCGACTCTACATAACATGCAGAACAATTACATCCAAGCACTCCTGCCCTGGTTTAAAAAAAGCCCCGTATCATCTAGGAATAAACAATAAGCCCATGCTTTACATGAGTAAAGGCTTTAGTATCCTTAACCCCCCCCCCCCCCCCCCAAAAAAAACAACAAAAACGTGTGATATGTCATATACAGTGAGCAGCGTAGTCTTAAAGCAAAATGTATAATAGCTACATTAGTCCACAGTGACAAAGCCAGTACCACAAACCCTGCCTGTGTCATGTTTTTATGAGCCAAAATATATCCACTAGTTTTTTTGGTGCTTAAACCAAACATTTTAAAAATGAAGCTAAACATCAACAAAAAGGCAACGTTGTTTTTTTAAAGTAAACCAGCTTGTGTAAAATTCATGTTTTGCACTTCGGACCAGCTACTACACACTTTTCTCGGAGACTTTCCTAAACAAAAATGATGAAGTTAAGCAGTCAGTGCATTCCTCTCTTAAAATATTTCCTAGCATTCTTTACACACCTACACATTCATCATTTTTTCAGTAGATAACTGAGTGCAACACCATGCACACCTTTCCCATTCCTCTGAAAGCCTGTGCTTTGAGTGTGACCGATCTTACACATTCAGACGAGGTCAGAATAATAATTGCTGGAACAATAAAAAACAACAATAATACAAAATGCAACAAAAATAAAAATAATGATTAGAAATTATACACTGTATAATTACACTCTGTGTATAATTACACAGTCTAACTGTTTTTGCTGCCTTAATAAGAGGCAGAGAAACAAGGATAAATACAGTACGCAGTCATTTTTCTGACACTACATGCTTCTTTTTGACACTAGTGAACCACACAGGGACTTAACTGTCTGTGTACGGTGGCACTGCCAGGCTGGTGTGCATGAAAAAATAAAAATAAAAAAGCATAAACAAGCCAACACTGACTGATTCAGGAACCAACAGCTCAGTTCTGTCTCAGTCATGCAAATATCTAACTGACAGCTGCAACAGCAGTCTGGCCTCCGTTGCACATTTCAATCTATTCAAATTATGGCTACGTCAAAGTGACAACTCCAAACTCCTGCAAAAGATGCTGCCTGAGTGCCGATAAGCTACAGGGCTTATAGGTCCATGACGTTCCATTTTAAAAGTTCAAATGTTCAAGGTTCGTTCACTGCCTTTGGTAAAACAGCTCCCGTTTTTTTTTTTTTAGAAGGATCATGTAACTCGTATGTTATGTATAAATATTTGACTTTTATTCCTCTGGACATTAATGTGCATGCGAACAATCAATCTCCACAAGCAAAGGCACAGTTTTAAATAGTGGACAGCTGTTGTTTTATAAAGACAAAAAGACATAGTTGTGAAATAATTTATTAGTGTGTCTAATTAGTCACCAGAAGCAGTATAAGACAGAATGACAGAGTGACAGTGTAAATGACCACGGCAGACCCGGGTGCACGTTCAACATGCTTTGCATCCTTTTATTCACACACAATACACACAGAGCTGCAGTTCTCCCGCTGCCACCTCAACGTAACAACCACAACCACCCCAAACACATGACCCATTACAATATTTAAGACGGCGGGGAACGATTGCGGATGCCATGCAGGTGCGTCAGCCTTCCCTGCACAGACAGAAACTAAATTTAACAGAAACTAGCTTACACAGTAGCTGTCTGTAGTCGATGGAGCAGCAATAGAGCCAATTCACCAGCATCGCTCCTTACCACACATCTCAGTGCATCAAAATTACTTTTCTGACAGTGTTCAAGTGAGTGGATCAAGACAGCTAAACAGAAAGGTGGGGTAATTGTTTGAATAAACTTCACCCAGAAACTTTTCATTCCCTCTTTCCTTCCCGCTCTGCTCCTCGACCTCTCTGGCTACACCTCCACCATACAAATGCTTAGCACGCGATCTCAGACTGCAGCGTGGACTGAACCAGATGAAAGGCCTGACCACAATAGAGATCAGTTTTGAATAAGTGACGCAGAAATAGGCCAGCATAAATGTTATAAATACCTGGACCCATGAGACAATGAATAGCTTAATCATCCTCTTCATCCTGCTGTCATGTTTCACACAGGCAGTCAAACTACTTTTGATTAGGCCAACATAAGATGTTATTCATCCATAACCAAGCACTTAGTCCAACAACAGAACGCTCTAATTTCTTATAATCTCATGATGCCATCCATGACTGACTTACTCAAATTAATTCCTCTAAAGCGATATGCATGATATTAAAATGTCAGTATAAGGAACACAAGGTTATTGTGAAGGGAATATGCCAAAGTTTTACAAATGAAATCTCACTGGTACCGATTGAAAACATTTTATATTTTCAGAAAAGTTCCTCATGAAAAAATGCAACGTTTAAGATGAGGACAAGGCATTTAGAGGTACTTGAAAGATATAGAACAATATGTGGTAAAACTTGTGTATGAGCATGTTAAAGCTGGGTTAAGAAAACAGTTACCGCTCGCTGTACGCGTACACAATAACAAAAGCATGTGACTTTTTTCCCAAATAAAGGGAGAATAATGCACACATAACTGAATGTGCGCTAAATTTTATCAGGCCACCTCTTTCTATTTTCCATAACTGAATGTGCTAAAAATAGTTGCAGCCATTTGTAATGGTTTCCTGTCCTTGTGTGAACTAATGTGCTGTATTGCATCCTATTGTTAGTTTTTTGTTATTGCTGCCAGGGTCCTAGCCTCCATTATTTTGTTAATGTTCATTAGGTCTTTTTCAGTTCATAATTGGAGAGTTGAGATCCCCAAATAAAACACATCTCTTTTCCTCCACTTCTCTGCTGAGTGTCTTAGTTTCGCATTCGCTGAAATTCTGGGGGTTTATGAAATTTGTTTGCTGTCGTCTTAACTACCACATGTAAAAGCCCGTGGCACAAACAGTGAGTTTATATGCAAATAACGAAATAAGACAGTGTTGACCAAGCGTGGCTTTATGATTCTAATGAAAAGAATGCATCTTCACATTTCTGTCTTTCTGCGTACACGTGGTTTTACTTGTGCATGCAGGGTTTTATGTATCAGGCACCTTGTTGGAGAAACAAAATAGATTTGTGATAATAAGCAACAGCTTCTGGCTGTGGCAAAAAACTGAGGTCGAGTCTTGAATCGAACTAATAACAATGACAGAATGCTAAAATTATGCCAGTGCTCGGAGGCATGGATGACTATGCTGAAGGAGACCTTACAGAAGGACAGCATTGGAAAAACTTCTCATGGAAAACAGCAAAGAAGAAAGAATAATCATCAAAAAAACATAATCATTTATACTTATTTATGGTATGATGCCACTACAATTTTAAGTATTCCTGCTATCCAGAGTGTTAACATTCAATTGCTGCAATATGATCATCAATTACAAGACATATTATTGGTTAAGCTTATCACCTCGCCGCAGGGTCTTAACTCCTCTTCTGAAATGCCCGGTCACCGCCGCTACAGTAAGACACCTCTGTTTCTATGACCCAGCAGACTGAGCCAAGGCACAGAGATTCACACTGAACAGATTTGGCACCAGGAGAACCTTTAATCAGACAAAAGCCTTTAAAATAGCTAAAAGACTTCTCTCCGGATCCCTGCATCCAGGTTTCATGAACAAACTCTCGTTGTTCAGGAGAGGAAACGAACGCAACAATGTCCCTCTTGTTCTTTCCTTTTTTTGGAGCGTGTGTTCGTATGTGTGTGTGCGTGTGTGTGTGTGTGTGTGTGTGTGTGTGTGTGTGTGTGTGTGTGTGTGTGTGTGTACCGGCCAGTTTGAGCATGTATTGTTTACCAAAGAAAAAGTTCTAATCACAATTCAAAGAGAGGAACAGGAATAAGTCAAGCACAAACAAAGCCTTATGAAGTCACCCAGGAACTGTTAATCCTTAATAGTGTGGCAAAGCTTTTCTTCGTTTAACACCTTTCTTTTTTTCTGCTTCGGAGTCTCAGCTCTGCTAAAGAGCACTCTGCAGTTGCCAAGTTGCAAGTGCCAACATCCAGGCCACTGTTGCTCTACAATTACAGTTCTGCCACTGCGAACCAGACAGATTGACAGTTTATATTTTCTTGTTTTTAGGGTGTGTGCTTCAAGCCAAGCTGTTGTCTAGGACACCTAGTAAAAATGTCAGAAAGAACAAAACCAAAAAATATATATCCTAGATTTAACATTTTGTTTTAGGAGCATTTGCAGTTCCCAAGTATCATGACAGTGGGTGTCTGGTTTAACTGTTATAACACTGTAGTAACAGCAGTTCTTACCTGGAAACCAATAAATATACATATATATATAAAAAAAACAACTTACTGCCCAATATTGATAACTGCATTTGGTTGTAAGCTTCAGCCAAAGGTTCACCCTTTAAGGGTTTTCTTTAAAGCAGTATCCCAAGTCCTTATATGAGTCATTTTGTGGAGAAATCTGTCTGGGCAGTCATGAAAAAATAAGTAAATAAGACACAACAGGGAACCTATACCTCAGTACATCAGTAAAGATTTGAACATATTATTTTTAAGTTTCCTGCTACCTATTGTTATCTGGTGTGAACAGTACATGCAGATATAGTATTTCATTAGAGGATGAACGGCTAAGCTAATAGCTGGACAGAGCAAGACTGGTTAGGAAGCTGTATTGAATGACTTGCATATCCAAAACACAGATAACTGCTAATGAGTAACATACAAATAAATAAAACATCTGCTAGAATACAGGTTTTATAGATGGGCTATTTGTACAATTAACCACATAGTAAGCTATACTAC
This sequence comes from Aulonocara stuartgranti, assembly GCF_965226115.1. Taxonomy (NCBI): domain Eukaryota; kingdom Metazoa; phylum Chordata; class Actinopteri; order Cichliformes; family Cichlidae; genus Aulonocara; species Aulonocara stuartgranti. The sequence goes on along the minus strand of NC_138951.1, from coordinate 4,496,629 downwards.
GAGTCGGAAATATGCTATATACCGTTGGTCAGAAAGGCCATACTCAACGCTCTAATAACGAGCCATTAGCTACTGAAGTTTTGTGGACACATGACCACTATCTGCGTGACATCAACTTGTTCGCTGTTTTAGATGTGCGAGAGTCATGGTAGAAATGCAGGATCAAGTCAATAAGGCACCAGTCACACAGCGCTAGAGACTGGTTTGCAACCATCTGACAACCCCCAGTCTTGAGGGAAAAAATTAGCATTCTCTGACCGGCTGCAAATTGTTGCTGGAGGTTGATGCCAGTCACTGGCAAAGAGATTGCTAAAGCCTGAGTCATGCAGCGCTAAGAGCAGTCAGTGATCACCCTGACAACGATCTGTTGCTAGGAAAAAATATGTATTTCCCAACTGGTTGTCAAAAACATTCCTATTATTCCTTTAGTCACTAGTATATTGCTGCAAAAGAGTTGATGTAAGCAATAGACTGGTCTACAAACTCTGTCTAGCTTTTGGAAATGACACCATTTACCTTCAACGTGAAAGTTGTGCCTTGATGGCTGTAGTGCTGAGGTACAACTTTTATTTTGAAACCAAACCTTCTTCGTTTTCACATTGCATCACATGTTTTAACGTTTTACTAAAAATGCCGGGCTAGCTGTCAGTGAGTATTTGCAGAAAACAAGAAAAACTACATGCCACCTTGGCAATCTGCAAGCAACCAAAGCAATCACCAGGAAGTTGTTGGTGCAGACATTTTTTTGCATCAGATTACAATCAGCAAGAGAAAAAACCCCCACCAGGAAGCACTGCCAACGAGTCAGGCAATAACACATTTTTCCCCAGCAACCGGTGGTTGCATCACATCCAATATGGTGAACAACTCTTAAGTAATGTGGTCATGACATCACGTAAGAAACCTTACTAAAGATCTAAAGCCTTTTTTGGCATCGGGCAGTAAACACACTCTTATCTTCTGCAAAGTTAGGCATTTTGACATGGGAGTCTGAGATGAGTGACTCATTTTCAGAGCCAGCCACTCGAGATAACTGCAGTTTTTGGCACGTTCAAGTTGTCTTCATTTCTCAGCGCTGGAGGTTGCTGCTTGGTTTCAAGATGCACAATAAAAAAAAATCCATGTGACATAAACAGTTTATTTTAGCATAGATAATGAATATGTCACAACTGCAATCAGTAATGCTATGTTTGGTAATCACTTATCAACTCTGCAGCACACAATGTAGAAAAGAAGATAATGAAGTTATAACCATTACTTGTGGTTATAACCATGGTAACCTTCTCACTTCTCACTTATATTAAATGCATGCGTCGTGTGTCTTAAATGCTGCACATAAATTAAATGCAAGCCAACATCTGAAAAGGCAGACACGTCAAGACAAATGCCAAATGCCATTTTATGTGAATACAGCAAAAGGCTGACACAAAGCCCAAATGGTGAAAAGCTCATTGGCTTTCACTGGGACGTCGCAGATTGATGGTGTCATATCCTGAAAAGACCATCGACAGGTCCTGCTCACAATCTAATAATTTTTCTGATGACCAAAAATTTATTAAGTAGATTAAAAACAACTGATACCACATAGCACAGCTAACATAGAGGGTGTGGATCATGATAATCACCGTCTTATAATTTCTCTTTTTCGCTCTGTCTCATCCTATAACTACAAGTGCAGATAAAACAAGTCCCCCATGTGCCATGCTACAACTTGGCAGGGGTCACAATTCACTTTGAGTAGATTGGCTGCAGATTTATGCCTCGTTCCTCACTCCTATAGTGCTGACAGAGGTGGAGGAGCAGCAGGCTCTGTAATCACCAAAAATTGCTGTGTTGGGAGAAACAGACACGTAAACTCTGCTCTGACAGAAGAGAAGGAACTGTGCGTACATTTCATATTTGTGCATCAAGTGTGCCCAGAAATACAAAACCAAAGGGTCTTCATGTTGTTCTGGATTAGGTCAGTTCTAGGCTCATTCAGAAATGCCCCACACATTCCAGCTGACAAGTGCGTGAGTCTGGTTTTGGCCCGAGGTGAACTGTCTTTCACCTTTGAACATCATTCAATGCCATATGCTAAGTGCTTGTCCAGTGAATGTCCTGAAATTGGCACACTGCTGAAACATAAATCTCCCAAGAGACAGCGTTTAACCTTTTTTTTTTCATATAACCACAGCCTGCTCAGAAGAGCGAATGAGAATATGAGGGTGTCTACACACACACACACACACACACACACACACACGCACACGTACAGAAATGACTTTAGAGGACATTATGTGGACTTACATCTGTTTCCTGGAGGTTTACTTCAATTGTAAACAAAACCATTACATTAACCTAAGCCTCTTTATTCTCTAACCTTTAAACATGTGTTAACCTTGAAATTGTCTGATGTTTTGCATCACAGGGACTTGTTTTTTTTCTCCAAGATCTAACTCTGTAAACACATTTGTGTCCTCACAACATGAGTAACATCTGGACCACGCACACACACACACACACGTCTGGTTTGCTATCTTCGTCCCATTGAGCTAATGCTTTCCCTAGCTCAGCGGTCCCCAACCCCCGGGCCTCAGACCGGTACCGGGCCGCGAGAGTTGAGGCTCAGGTGTGAAATGTATGGTTTTCAAGCTTTTTATCGGTTTTCAGCGTTATTTTGTTATCGTTTTTATCATTAACTCGGTTTTCCTGGGTCTTTTCACGTGTGTTATGAATAAATCTTGTTTTTTTCGGTACCGGTACTAGTTTTATTTTGTTGTATTTATCTGCGACACCTTAAAGGCCGGTCCGTGAAAATAATGTCAGGCATAAACCGGTCCGTGGCGCTGCCCTAGCTGCTTACCCTAACTCTAACCATCAAAAATGAATGCCTAACCCTCACCTTACCCTAAACCTAACCATAACCCAATTGTAACCCTGACACTAAAACTATATTTTGAGTGTGAAAAATGCCTTCAGTATAGTAAATTTCAGATTTTGGTCCCCACCAAGATAGTAAGAAGCTGTGTACACACACACACACACACACACACACACACACACGAGGAAACAACTGTATCAGTTTCAAAGCAGCGACATTCTTCAGAATGAAAGAGAATGTGACATTTCTAAGGTGTGTGCTGTCGCTTGGCAACCATGGCAACTAAAGCAAAAGGCTTTTTGCGTAGTTAATTTGAATGAGTCAGTCCACCTCTCCGTGCTGTGGGGCTCCTCCCTATAAAACATGATGAACCAACAAGTGCAAAAATAATTTTCAACCTTCTAAAAAAGAAAAAAGAAAAACACCTATTCTTAGCTGGCCACCGCAGCTAGTGTGCATGTGTGCTTGTAAAGAAGACGGTGTGTTCCCCCCTCGCACAAGAGGAAATGCCTCTTTTAAAGAGGAGGATGGATTTCAACGTCATGAGCAAGGAACCTGCGAATACTCCTCAATATACTTTCTCATTGTTAAACTTGCATAGGAATGAGGAACAAAGCACCTGTACGCTTTCTAAATTAAGAACTACTGGAAAGATGCCAACTCTTGAACAGTAACTGAGTTTTCCTGGCGTACACAGCGAATTTGCTGGTATATTTATAATGCTGCTGTTAATATATGTCTATATATGTATGGTTTTGTTGACACAAGGTAAATCATTGTTATTAATTTACATTAGGGTGACGAGTTTCATTTTACAGCTGATTCATACTAATGCTAGCACACGTGCTACCGATATGACTGACAATATCACGTCATCTTTATTATGGTTCTCGTTCCCAAAATCTCTCTTTCTATCTGTGAATTTGTGTCTGCGTGTGTGCTCAAGACAGTGGATCTTTTGAGGTGAATGAGACAGAAACATAAAAAGCCAGCCAACTGGACTCTCAAGCAAACACATACAAACATGGGAGAGTTATTACTGCTGTAGTTTACATAGCAGTGCCCTGTTTAAAAATACGTCAGTGTGCAGAAATGGAAATGCTGCTCACACTGGATATAGTGTGCACCTGTTTCTATCTACAAGGAAGAGAAAAAAAATCTACATCGGCTTTTGTAAACAACAAGAGAAGCATTGTTTAAGCTTTTATTTTGGTGTCCACTACAGGAAGAAGTGAAGTCACAAAAAAAATCGTAATAATTTTATCACTGCATACAGGATATCTTAGGTCATATTCTGAGCTGCTGTCAACTTCATTTCCCCAACACACCACATCAAGAAACAATAAAAGTTTCTTCTAACATTTCTTCCCCAGAAGTTGAAGCTGAGTGTATACTGTCAGCACAAGTTACTGTGACTACAACAAAGGCGTAAAGATGAAACCAGCAGAATCCTCGTGGAGCCTTGCGTCATCAACTCAAAGGTTAGCCAGAAAGAAAAGGCAAAAACATCAGACCTAAGCACATCTGACACTGAAGTGGAAGAGACAAACTCCGGGATTAACAGCACAGTCAAAAGTAAATATCAAGCCCCTACTGTGTCTAAAGTAAGCTTTTTTTCTGCTTAAAGAAGCAAATTTGAAACGGCAGCAAAGGTTAAGCTGTCACTACCAAAGACACCTTGTCTTCCTGCATGCTAATGGTTGCTTCCTTTATGTTTAATCATTTTATTCGGGTTCAGGGGGTTCGACCGGGAATCAAAATGTTGGCATTTCAGTTGTAAAGCATGGCCCTTCAAAATATGATGATGAAAAAAATTCAAGTTCAGTATATTCAACTTCATTTTTGAGGGGAAAAAACAAGAAACATACAAAAAGTGCTCGTTGTGCTTGCCTGCATTTAGTTTTCAGTGTTTCTAACTTCACAGGAACGACTGAAACGGGGATACTGTGATATTCAAGAATATTGGATTGGGACATTGTTCTCTTAACACTGTTACCAACCAGTTGGTATTTGGTTGTGGGAGGCTGCTAGCTGTCTATGAAACTGATTACTAAAAACCTCAGATACTGGTTGGCACCCCCCTGACAACCGCAAGTCAGTAAGGAAATATGTGCATTCCCCAACTGCTTGATGAATGGTTGTTGGCAATCGCTCAGCGAAACTGACTGCAAAAAGGTATACGGCGCTGGACTGAAAGCCTCCATGTGATTACTTTGGTCACTAGAAAGTTGCCACTGTCCTCTATAGTTTGCGTGGAAGACGTCCACTCGCCATCTACTTTCTAAGTCAGGGGTGTCGAACTCCAGACCTCGAGGGCTGGTTTCCTGCAGGTTTTAGATATGCCCCTGGGTCAACACACCTGAATCAAATTATTAGTTTTATTACCAGGCCTCTGAAGAACTTCAAGACATGTTGAGGGGGTCATTTAGCCATTTAAATCAGCTGTGTTGGATCAAGGACACATCTTGATGAGAGGCCTGGAGTTCGACACCTGTGCTCTAAGTGAAACTGTAAAAAGCGACGCAAACTGGAAATGAAGATTCCTCCTTTCAAAGTAAAAGCTGCGCCTTTTAAAAATGAGGCACAACTTTTTTAGGTTTTGCTAGTTGGTGACTAGTAAAGTAGTAGTAGTGTTTGCAGACAAGTCAGCATCTTCCATGCAAATTGTAGGGGACCAAAGCAATGTGAAGGTTTTCACAACCTGCTCACCAACTGGTTGGGAAATACACATATTTGGCACACTGGGGGACGAGGCCTCTCCCCAGAGGTTGCTGTAGGTTTAACCACCGGTCTCTAATCTGTGTGACTGAAGCCTAATGTAAATAAATGTCTCCAAAGTTGATTCAAATTAGCTGTAGGTTTATTTTCAATTTGTCTCAGGGGAAACTGTGACTCAAGTTAACCTCCTGTCCACTAACACTATCATTGAAATGTATTATTATTTGTGTTAACTAAAAGAAAAAATATTTATCCTTAACAAGGAGGAAATACTCTTAATCTTATCTCCTTACTTTTGGCTAAATGTCTTTAGTGAATCTTGTAAGAAGCCAAAAGCAGCAGTTAACTGCAACTGTCACTGGCAATGTGTGTTGAAAGTCAGCGCAGTAGGCACACCGAGTACAGTTCTGTTGTGCTTCTGAAGAATCCGAAGAATGCTTTTACTCTGCAGGCCATCAGACTGAGTCTCTCACAAACACACACACATATAACAAGTAGACGGAGCATCATAGCTTGTTTAAATTGGTCTGTTCAACAGATGTGCAATACAGTCGTGAATAAATGTTAGCAAAAGCACCAAGGTATCTTTATAAACATGAGAAGGCACACTTCTGCCTTGACAGGGGCACACAGGAATACAGCGGGTGCCTTTCTTTATGCCCTAATAGAGTTTTGTCTGGGCTGTGCTTGGTATCAATTTGAGTTATTATGTGTGCGGCAGGACTGTTCTCAACGCTGGGAGACAGAGCAGACACCCACACGCATAAACACACACTCACAAGAGCCTCATCAGTCAAAATCCTCGCCTTATGACAGAGGCACAGGAAACAATGATGAATTGGTGTCAACGAGCTTCTCTCAGTTCTTTTAGTGGAGAATCACACTCAGTGCTGGTTATCTCTGACCGCAAATTCCCACTTTTAACACGCACCCACAACATAAAATGCGGTAGACATCAAAACTGGTCTTCTTTTCTTTCCTCATTGAGTGTTCGGTAAAACTGTAGCAGAACTAAAGACTTTATCTCTTTTCCCACTTATACTGGATTCATTTACAATAGGCTACCAATATACTGGGATCCTTTCTCTGTTCCAAAAACAGCAGGACAGGTACAATCATGGATTATGGGGCGGACAGTCTCGGTCGTTGTGTCCTTGGGCAAGACACTTCACCCGTTGCCTAATGGTGGTGGTCAGAGGGCCCGGTGGCGCCAGTGTCCGACAGCCTCGCCTCTGTCAGTGCGCCCCAGGGTGGCTGTGGCTACAATGTAGCTGCCATCACCAGTGTGTGAATGTGTGTGTGTGAATGGGTGGATGACTGGATATGTAAAGCGCTTTGGGGTCCTTAGGGACTAGTAAAGCGCTATATAAATACAGGCCATTTACCATTATGTGTGGATGTGTGTTTGTGTTCAGAGGTAAGTGTACAGAGGGGAAATTTCATGCTTGTGTTCAAGTCCTTGTGCTCAGCAGCTGTACATTCAAATAAACAGAACAAACTGTTAAACCTTCAGCAGATTCTGCACATGCTCTCAAGGTTAAACTGGGAGGAAGTGCTTAATAAGATCACTGAACATGATAGCGTTTCTTATCTTACGTTTCGCTACCTTGTTCCTGGTTATTATGAAACATTTAGCTACAACTGGAATGTTGGAAAAACACAATGCACTATGCAATATTCTCACAGGTGTCGGTTGCAGCACTGCAGGTGTGCCAGTTTAGATTTCTGTCTCCTTTTCAAGAAAGTTCTTCAAATGAAACTGGACCAGAACACCCTCAAATCCTTTTTTAAGGAATCTAACTGGAAGCTAACTGAAAGAACTTAAAAAATCATGCTTGAATGGCTCAGAAAGAGCAAAACAAACAAACAAACAAGATAAAAAAAATCATCACAATGCTGGAAAAAGACCATCTAAGCCTAACTGTGCTCTGCTGCAGGCCTTTCAAATTCAAATTCAAATTTTATTTGTCACGTACACAGTCATACACAGTACGATATGTAGTGAAATGCTTGGACAACTGCTCGTGACCTAAAGAAAACAAAAAAGGAAAAGGCTATGAATAAGATAGGAAATAAATATGAAAAATTAAAAAGGGTAAATTTAACTAAGAAGGAATAAAATATAAATTAAGGTTAAAAATGAAATAACTGTACAACACAAATTAGAATGAAGGGTAAATTTAACTGGGAAGAATAAGATAAAATATATAAATTAAAGTTGAAAATAAAATAACTGTACAACAAAATACACAATATAGAACTATATAAGAATGTATGAAGAAATCTAAATATAAATAAATATATACACAATAACAGCAGCTGTACAAGTATTAACCGGAAATGAAGAATATAGTGACCAGTGTTGTGCAAAAAAACAATGTGTGCAAAAACAATGTCCAGAATGTCCAGTGTGTGTGTAAGAACCATATGTGTGGGTCAGTACTGTGTGGTGGTGTGATTGAGAGACCGTATCGCCTGCGGGAAGAAGCTCCTCCTCAGTCTCTCTGTGTTGGTCTTCAGGGAGCGGAATCGCTTTCCTGACCTCAGCAGAGAGAACAGTCTGTTGTTGGGATGGCTGAGGTCCTTCACGATCTTCCTGGCCTTGGTCCAGCACCGCCTGCTGTAGATTGAGTGCAGGTCAGGGAGCTCGGAGCGGATGGTGCGCTCAGCTGACCGCACAACCCTCTGTAGAGCTCGTCTGTCCTGCATGGTGCTGTTCCCGAACCAGGTTAAGATGTTTCCCGTCAGGATGCTCTCTATGGTGCACGAGTAAAAGTTCCTGAGCACCTTGGAGGGCAGTTGGAAGTCTCTCAAGCGTCTGAGGTGGTAGAGACGCTGTCGGGCCTTTTTCACCACGGTGTTGATGTGACAGGACCATGACAGGTCCTGCGTGATGTGAACTCCGAGGTATTTGAAGCTGTCCACTCTCTCCACTGGGCACTCGTTGATGACGGGGGTCTGGTAGTTCCTCTCCTGCTTAGTGCTGAAGTCCACTATCAGCTCCTTTGTCTTACTGACGTTTAGAAGGAGGTTGTTCCTCTGGCACCAGTTCTCCAGATTCCTAATCTCCTTCACGTAGGCCGTCTCGTTGTTATCAGAGATCAGGCCCACCACGACGGTGTCGTCAGCAAACTTGATGATGGTGGTGGAGCTGGTAGTGGCCACACAGTCATATGTGTACAAAGAGTACAGCAGGGGGCTCAGAACACACCCCTGGGGGGCTCCAGTGCTGAGAGTGGTGGAGGCTGAGACATGTCCGCCCATCCTTACTGCCTGTGGTCTGCCAGTTAGGAAGTTGGAGATCCACTGACACATAGATGAGCTGAGTCCCAGATGCTCCAGCTTGGTGGTGAGTGTGGAGGGAATTAGCTAAGGAAGCAATTTCTGAGCGCCTAAATGCTTCCTAGAGCGCCTGTGATCTCTCGATAATAATCCTAGGTGTACCATGATAATTACAAAGGGAATGCCGAATGTGGTTGCCACGAATTCTAATGGTGCTGCTATGGTAATAAGTACTGGATTGTTGAATGGCAGTAGTTAATGGAAAAGGTCAATGTTTTCAAATAACTGTCTTAAATGCCTCTGAAGTGGTAATAGAGCAGGTTTTCAAGCCTGAGCCACTGTCACTATTCAATTCAATTCAGTTTTATTTATACAGCACCAAATCAACAACAGTTGCCTCAAGGTGCTTTATGTTGTAAGGCAGACCTTACAATAATACAGACAGAGAAAAACCCAACAATCATGAGCAAGCACTTTGGCAACAGTGGGAAGGAAAAACTCCCTTTTAACAGGAAGAAACCTCCAGCAGAACCAGGCAGACTCCAAATGTTTAGGGAGCCCTTCACTGAGAGCTGACAAGTATCATGAGGAGAGATTATATCTTATGCAGTTTTTAAACACAGTGTCTATTTTAGTTTGTTTCTGTGGACACACACTCAGTCGACTGTCCCTTTTTCTGAATTGTGCTCATATTCATGCCAAACAAAACGAGACAGCAGCGACGTCGTCAGTTTTTGTCTCTTGTCAGTCATTTTATGATTTTACGACATAAACGACACAACAGATTCTCACACTTGGTCTGGCTTTTACTTCCTTCGCTGCTCACTGATGGTTAGTGTCCACAGAGGTGTGTTTTTAATGCTTGGTGCTGAGCTACAGTATTCAAAAGCTGACAGCTAAGCCATTGCCACAACTTTAAGTTCTCTCTGCTCTCAGAAACTGTCACTGGGGCTCATTTGCTAACTTTCTATACCATTGAAATGTTTTTGAAAGCTACAGATGCAAGTGACTGCTCTGTCTTTATTTCAGATACACAACAGTTCGCTTTGTTGGGGAGTTTCCAGGCATGCCGAGCCATGCTGGATGCTGCCGATTTGCATAAACTAGCCTAAACTTCAAATTTATGCAAATAAACAGCAGCAAACTAAACACCCCATTTCTCATAATGAAATGTGACAGTACTAGAAAGTGCTGCACCGACACCTACGAAGACGACGAGTAAAAAATGTGGAGAAGTTGGTGCCGTGAAAGCTTTCAGTTTGACAATGCTGCTGTACTGTCAGTGAAATGGAGAATACAGACAAAAAAGCTCTGTGAGAATATGCTGGGAAAACAGTAAGTTTATATCTGCCTGTCATAAGATATATAACAATTTACTGTGCTGGCCAATCAGTTATGTACAGACAGTCCAGGTAGGTCCTGTATCGTGTACAAACAACCCAGTATCATGACAAAACTCATAACAGGCGGTCCACCGTGTCCATTTCACGTTCTGGAGAGGCAAAGCGCAGAAGCTGTTCCTGCATGCAGAAACTGCATTACCAGTAGGGGGAGATAGTATATTTAAAGCCACAAAGCCGGTAGTGAGCATAAAATGTATTAAGAACATTGCAGGGTCCATTATCGGCAGAAATGATCAAGTTAGGTGGCTAATATGTATATAAATGTAAATGTTTTAATAGTGTCTGTTCAAACACTTTCCTGTGACTATTTTCCTGTTGGCTTGAAATAAAATATCTCCCTGCTGTTACTGCACTTTGCGGCAACTTGTACATTACTTGTACATTTCAGGTTTTGGAGAGGAAACGCGTGAAATGGACATTGGCCTGTCTATTATATATCAGGCTGGTACAAAGCACTGTGCAGATGTCAAAGCAGAGATGAGGGAAACTGTTGGTGCTGCTGTGATAAGCTTTAAATTTGGTCCCACGAATCTGAATTTCATCATCAAATGAAATTCAGATGACAACGAAAGAGGCTTTAAACATCTTAACGGCTTGAAGGCTTCAAACCATTTGGCCTTCCTGCCGTGGTGTCTCACCTTGCTCTGGTCAGTCCAATACAGGAAGTAACCTTTGGGGTCAACTGTCAGAGTCACCGGGGTCACAGTGGTTGAATCCTGTCGTGAAGAAGAAAAGACACGCGTCTGTTTAAATCTGTAAATCAACATCTGAATTTCAACATGAGTGAATACCTCACTGCAGACAATTCTCCGAGGGAACCAAGATCAAAGCATAGTTTGTTTTATCCACTCGCATACCAGAATTTGAAATGACATCAAAAGTGCTGTTTATGTTGTAAACATGCACTCAATCCTTTCCTTTTAGGGTACTTTCCACACCACGACCTGGCATCACCGCAAAATGACCAAGCAGCCTGGGGTGTGCGTGTGTGTTTGCAGTGACTGCAATCACGAAGTGCAGGTTGATTTGGAGTTGATGTTTCAATTTTCCCCTCTTGTAATGGACAAATGCTTTCCCACAGTTACATACAGATAGCTCCAAGTCTCTCTCTCTCTCCCACACACACACACACACACACACACACACACACACACACACACACACACACACAGTTTGACCCTGAGGCATACATGGCAACACCAGATATTATTGGATGCGTCTATAAAAAGAAAGAAAGAGCCATTGCCTTTTTTCTGTGTCCACAGTGGCTGTGGCTCAGCTGAACAGTAGCATATTGTCCTCTTCAATCAGCCATGGCTGCAAGATCAGAGAGACGAGGACCGCATTTGCTGCACAGAGCAAGAAAATCTTCAAAGTGTCTTCATGAGGCTTCTAATGATGTCCCTATCAGAGCATTTGGAGACAGAGCTAATGGTCTGCATCTGCTCCACACTTGTCTTATTTGGGCGCGACCTTATGCGACTTGCAGCGTAGGATGCTGGGAAAGGGTTGGGCTGGTAGACAGCAAAGGAGCCTATGCTGTAATGTATTTAACCATTATGAGTCATTTCAGTCATTTCATACTGTCTAAATGTCACAATCATGGTTTATCCAATATAGGCCAACAGTGAAAATACAGGAGGAACAGAGGAGGGGAAAACGGGGAAAGACGAAAGAAGGGAAGTGAGCTGAAAGTAAATGAGCGGCTCGTTCGGTTTTGGAAACAGTTAGGCATCAGAGGCATTTGCTACGGTGACGTTTGCTATGGCAACCCACCATTCCCATGAAATCTATTAGAGACTCAAGAGGAATCGCTTTGGTTTTGTTCACATGATTGCACAATCTTTGCAAGCTTGATTGAATGACAAAAGATGCGGTTCATGTCAATGAATGCATGCCGCATACACACACACACACACACACACACACACACACACACACACACACACACACACACAGTTTATAGCCTAAAGGAAAGGGAAAAGCATCATGTTTGCAGTTCTTAGATATAGCATTTCAGACCAAATCTGGCTCATATCTCATGATCTTTGCTCAGCTCACCATCCACAGTCCGATTTTTCCAATTTAGTTTTTACAGATAAATATCTTTAGAAAAATTCAAGAAAATGCTAGCGAGCTAGATCAAAGAATATTTAGCAAGTCATTTATATTTTCAGTAAACCAAGTCAAGAAGTCATTCGGGGGATAAGATGCGATGCAAGTGATGGATTGTCTGTCATGTCTGAGAAAAGAAGAAGGCTCGAGAGCACTGGGAAACTGCCTAATGATGTGAGAGCAGTCATTTTCACCAGCTTCTTTCTTAATGTCCTAGCTCTCCATGGCCACCACTGCAAACACATTAAGCCATTATGGACTCTTAGCAAAGATTTTCTCATGGGTTTTCACATTTACACAGAAACAAGAAGTACTTAAAGCTGGGATTTAACTTCAGAGTGACTACCGGCAGAATAGTACTCGCCAATGTTTTTTTTGTTTTTTTTTATTGTCATTGGACTATTTTAAGGGATTTGTCTTTAATGGGACAACATTAGGCAGCAGAGTGGCCTGCTTTCTGCTGAATTAAGATGAGATTAGTCACTGACTTGCGAAAGTACAAACACCCTGAAGGAACTGATCCCAGGCAGGAGACACTTCCATTATTTTTAGTGAAGAGTCTGTACCATTAGCATTGCTGCCTGAGGGGGTGTGTTAGAGGGGAGTTTTGAGCTCAGCATATTTCTGTTCTGTATGCTAATGACATATTCTACTACTTTTAAGGGATTTTCTGCTCCCCTGAGGAGCCTGATAATATCTTATTCAATGCACAACCGACCAGAGGGGTTGATATAAGTATAACCTCATAAAAGTCTCTGTTTACACAGACCAAGCATCGTCTTTCACAAATTTGACACCGTGCCCAGGTGTACAGTAAATGATCCTTATAACATGAAGTGTGTATGTGCTGGAGAATCTGAATGGCTCCCTGTGCCTCAACGGAAAGCAGTCATTATTGCTAAATGTGCCATCTGAACTGACAAATAATAACACATCCAGGCAATATTTTACCCGTACCCATGGATTTCATGAGCCACAGAAGCAGCCAGCTGTCGACAAGTGGCAGCAACAAAAATACAAGATGTCTGCGCACGTCTGTAGGAGGGAGGTTGGGGAGGTCTGAGGCCTTTGAGGCTTTGGAGAGCTTCTCTGATTGCTTTTCTGCTCCTTTACAACCACCTGCAAGCATCCTGTGCTGGAGTCTGCAGTCACTCTGCTGCTCAAAACTCATGGCTGCTGGCTACGCAGCACAGAACTTCACACTGTTTTTTGCCCTACTCCCCAGGTGAGTTTAAGAATTTTGGAATATATGTGTGACTTCAACTGAGAGAACAAGAAATCTTCACCAGAGTAAAGCCATAAATTAAAGAACATACATATAATTTTTCATTTACTGCCCGTACAATTTCCTGCTGAAAGATGTTCAATTCAACACCCAAAGCAATAAAAAAGAAGAAAAATGATTTAATTCAATCTTTCTCCAGTGAAAATTTATTAGCTTTGCTCTCTCAGGTTGGCTGTTTGTCCTCTGTGATTCTTTCCATGAAATGATACAGAGAGGAAAGAGGAAGGAAGGAGCGCATGGGAAAGGAACCAGAGAAAGTACCTGTGACTATGCCTGTGTTTGAGGTCATATGTTTTTGCAAGGAAAGGCCTGGTGGACATTTGGGTCTGACGATAGTCCTGAATGTACATGCTAAAAGTACACAAACACGGCTGAGAAAGGGGAAACTGAGTCGCATCTAATGAGCTGAAGGAATGGGCACTCATTAGTAGTTACTAGTTAAGGAAACTTTCTTATTTAAGCTTAAGGTTGATGATTGACAGAATGGTGGACTTGCAAGTGTGGATAATTTCCTCTCTGCAGTCTGTACTGACCGCATTCACACTTCCATAACACTGCAAGACTAATGCCATCTGTGCTGCACTTGGCTCACCTGAGCTGAGTGATTCTGAGCATGTATTTGAGAGGATGATCTTAGAAAGAGTGTATCTTAGTAACCGATTCCTCACTGTCTACAGTATTAGAAAAGTCAAGGCACTGTAAAAATGAGTTACAGGTGGGCTAAGCCCTCAGCATTTTCACAGAGCGGTTTAAAATTAACAGATATTCAGATATTCACTCATAAACCAGAGTAACAAGTGGATATTCAAATGGCATGGGGTGTGAAAACAGCTATTCCAGCTCTTTCTGAATGCAGCTGCTGTAAAAACTAAGGTACAGAAGATGCAAATAACCATCAAGCCATGTTAAACTCAGTTCAGAGCGCAGTTCAGTTGTGAACTTGCCACAAGATTATTAGAGGGAGTGTTGATTTGTGTTGATTTATTGCCTGGGAAAGCAATGTGCCACATAGTGTGGCCATAGCCTCTGTTGCTAGAAGGCTATTACTATTATGTTTTACTCAAGAGCAGTGTGAAATCAGTTCAATCAAGGTCATTTTACTACAGCTGGACCGACATTTTATATAGAGATGCTACCAAAATAAAAATTCCCAAAATATTTTTCTTTTTTTTAATGACCAACTGTTGTGCTTAGATTTGCATGTTGAATGTCAGTGCACTAATTAATTGTAGTTAATTGATAAAAAACGTTTCTAACGCAGGGGGGTTAGTGTTTGATTAGATGAGGGTGCGCACATTCTCACACACAGCGGTACACGCGTGCACCCACTGGCGCGCACAAATACAAATACTGTACATTGGATAATGTAAAGAAAGCACATGTCAGTAGACACTGTAGCTGTAGCATTTCTTTCAACCACTAAGCAGGAAGTCCAACGCAATTAGCTTCTTGTCCGTGCGGTTTCCACTTACAATTAAATCTATCGGCTACTGTTGCACGAGTAGCCTATAGATTGTGTAATACACAGACTGTGTACATGCAAAACGCGTGCAGAAAATGATCTGACAGTGAAAACTGGGGAGGAAAAAAAAGACATTCATCGCTGGCCTGTCTGGCCACTACTTACATCATCCCATTTCATAAATTTGTTGCCCTTTCTTAGGCTCTCGGGTACGGACACTGGCTTGAGCTGCAGCGCATGAACTCCCGGCTGTGCCCCAGCCATTGGCTCATCTACTCTTCTCAACGCACAAGCTCGGGTGGAAATGAGTCACTTCACTCTCCTCTACTCTTGTGTCTCTTCCTCTCCTTTGTAATTTTCTTAAAAGCAGCCTGACGGAAGCCCACTACTGATGCCAGTATGTCATGCCCGCAATGACGGCGGCGGTGGCGCGTCTCGGCTTTGGAGAGCTGCGGAGGCGGACGCAGGCGTAGCGGACCCGGGCAACTCACTGACTGACTGACTGACTGAGAGACATGCAGCTGAAGACGAGGAGAGAGAGACAGACAGGGAAAGAGAGGGACAGTGAGAGAGAGAGAGAGAGAGAGAGGGGGAAAGAGTGAGAGTGGTGGAGAAGGAGGGGGAATCTGAACGAGTTACATGTCTGATGTCAAATTGTTCAAGTCAATGCAGGGACAGGATCGATGCTTTAAGTGATCTAGCGCCTCCGTGCGTTGGTGGCAATGCGATGGGCATTTAGTGGCCTCTAAGATGGAAACAAATTAAAAGCTGAAAAAATGAGGGAATCGTTAAATCCTGATTTTTGATGATGAACATTCAAGCAAGAGAGAAAAATCTAGGAACAAATCCTTTTTTCTGATGTTCCTATCAGCTGGGATCGCCACATATAGTCACGTGAAAAAGCTTTTAACAAGTCTTACTGCAGTCCTCGGAAAAACTAAGTACACCCTGTAATTCAACAGAACTACATGTATCACTTGAAGTAATCCTTTTGTGTTGGACTCTATCAGTTTCTCACATTGCTGTGGAGGAAGTTTTAAATTCAGATTTATTTTATTTATATAGCGCCAAATCACATCAACAGTTGCCTCAAGGCACTTTTACCTACTACTCTTTACAACCTTGCTTCATTTCACTGAGGTTTGCAGGCATTTGCAGCTCTCTTAAGGTCCCACCACAGTATTTCAGTCAGGTTGAAGTCTGTATTTTAACTGGGTCTTTGCAACACCTTGACTTTGTTTTTTCAACCATTCTGTTGCATTCTGTTCTGGTCATTGCTCTGCTGCATGACCAAATTTCTGCCAAGTCAGTCAGACAGATGGCGTCATCTTTGACTCTAGAATATGGTACACAGAGGAGTTCACGGTCGACTTCATGATTGCAAGGTGCCCAAAGCCTGTGGCTGCAAAACAAGCCCAAATCAACACACCTTCACTGGAAAGTTGGTACAAGGTGTTTGTGCTGATATGCTGTGTTTATGCTGCACTTTATGACCAAATAGCTCCACTTTAATCTTATCTGTCTGAAGGACATTGTTCCAGAAGTATTGTGGTTTCAGATGCAACTTAGCAAACCTACGACGTGCAGTCATGTTCTTTTTAGAGAAAAGCCATACTTGTTCAGTCTTTTTCTAATTGTCATCAACTTTAACATCTAACATGCTAACTGTGGCCTGTAGAGTGTGAGATTTAGCTGTTGGTGTTTTACAATTTCTTTTTTATCACAGTATTATGCTCTATATCCGCAAACTGCAAAAAAAATATTTATTTTTTTTAATAGAGGTGCTAATACTTTCTGATGATAAATTGCAAATTAAACCTTATTTCTATGTGGATCGTCAGGACCACATTCACCCAGGGTGCGCCTTAGCTTGGTTGAATATTAATCTGGTGCTGGGTTATTGATGCTGCCACGATCAGAGCCTCTGTACTATTGTCATGGTCCTGGGCCGTGTTGGCCCAGTATTCTTAGTTCTCTTGTATTTTTGTATTCAGTTCCCTGTTTAGGTTCTGTTTCCTGAGTTGCCCTGTTATGTGGTTCCCTGTGTGCTTTCCCTTTGTGACTCTCACCCCCTGTGTTCCCCTCTATGTATTCATGAGCCCTTGTCCCCTTTCGTGTTTTATTCCATGTTTTCCCCAGCCTGTTATGTCTGTGTTCTCCCCGTGCTCTCTCCTCCTGTCTGAACCTCTGTACTTCCTGTTTTACTTTGACAGTCTCTCGTCAGTATGCTTCATGTTGTGTTCACTCCTGCCCTGTCTCGTTATGATTATCTGTGTCAGCTGTGTTCCCCGTGTGCTCCCACTTCCCTCGTTAACCCTCTGTGTATTTATGTCTGCGTCTCCCTCAGTTCTGTGTCGTAATCTCCCTCATGCTGTGTGGATCTCCCTGTGTGTCTCTCTGTGAGTTTTCCAAGTTCCCAGTTTAGATTAGTTTGTATGTTTTTTCCCTGCCAGCAAATAAAGCTGAGTTTTGAGTTCACCTCCTTGAGTCCGTGAGTTTTGCGATTGGGTCCTCATCCTGCCTGCCACACAGCCGACCCTGACAGAAGACTACGACCAGTAATGGACCCAGCAAACTCCGTTCGGAACCGGCAGCGTGCAAACTCCGCCTTCCCTAACGAGAGGAGAAGGCAGGAGGCTCGGCACGCCCGGGAGCACGAGTCTGCCTTTCATGGGACTCTATGGGCGCTAGGTGGGCCGCGCAGCGTCCAAATGGCAAAGGCTGCTGCTTTTTCCCCACACCGCCCCACGGTAAGAAGAGTTGGAGGAGTCAGCCTATCGCCTGCCACAACTCCTCCGGCATTTTCGACTTCTGGTTCGCCTCTCCGGTCGCCGCCCACGTCCCGCGCAAAGAAGAGGGTTACTCGGCGGTCGGGGAGTGGTTTCGAGCCGACGACAAACGGCCTTACCCCGCTGCAGGCTTTTGCGCTCTACCTGGGACTTCCGCGCTCAGAGCTGCACAAGCTCCCTGTCTCTCCGGCGCAGCCTGGTTCGTCATCGGCTCAGCCAGCCGACATCACCGAAGTGCCTGCGCCCACTGCCTCGGGAACTCACGGCACAGTTCCCGGGAAAACACGACGCTCACGCCGTCGCCACGCTAAAGCTACTGAGCAAGCTCCGGTGGTGAGTGAATCTGAGTGAAACTTTGGACAGACTGTTTGCCCTGCACAGCCCCAGCCGTTGCATCCTAAGCCGACTGCGTGCCCTGTGCAGCTACAGTTAGCGTCCCCTCAGCCAAAAGTCTCTACACCTGCTGGCTCTGCATCCGTCTCCGCTGGGGGTTCAGGGGAACCCCTCCAGCCGCTCCTCGTCTCCGCTGGGGGTTCAGGGGAACCCCTCCAGCCGCTCCTCGTCTCCGCTGGGGGCTCAGGTCAGCCCGGCCAGCCGCTCCTCGTCTCCGCTGGCGGCTCAGGTCAGCCCGGCCAGCCCCTCCTCGTCTCCGCTGGCGGCTCAGGTCAGCCCGGCCAGCACCTCCTCGTCTCCGCTGGCGGCTCAGGTCAGCCCGGCCAGCACCTCCTCGTCTCCGCTGGCGGCTCAGGTCAGCCCGGCCAGCACCTCCTCGTCTCCGCTGGAGGGTCCGAGGGGCCCGTTCGGACGTGGTCTGGTCCGGCCTCTGCATCAGCTGCACCCACGCCCGGTCCGGCCTCTGCATCGCCTTCAACGTCGCCCGGTCCGGCTTCGGTCTCTGCTTCTGCTCTGCCTGCTGCGGCTCCGGCCTGTGCTTCGCCTGGTCCGGCCCAGTCATCGCCTGGTCCTGCCTCGTCCGGTCCTGCCTCGTCTGGTCCTGTGCCCACCAGGCCATGGCCAGCATGCCTAACACTGGAGAGCCGCCGCTGCATTCCATGCAGCCGGCCCCCTGAACGGCTCAGTCTCCTTCGCCGCCGCCGCTGCCTTCCGCGCGGCCGGCCTCCTGAACTGCTCCGTCGTCTCCTTCGCCGCCGCCGTTGCCTTCCGCGCGGCCGGCCCCCTGAACTGTTTCCACGTCGTCGCCGTTGCCTTCCGCGCGGCCGGCCCCCTGAACTGTTTCCACGTCGTCGCCGTTGCCTTCCGCGCGGCCGGCCCCCTGAACTGTTTCCACGTCTCCGCCGTTCCCGTCCGCATGGTCGGCCCCCTGAACTGCACTGTGTTTTGGGTTGTTTTTCTTGGGCTCCGGTGTTTGCTGTGCTCCTTTGTTTTCTGTTCCGTGCCCTCCGTCCTGGGCCCCCGCCGCCCGCCCTGGGTCGTTTTCTGTTTGGTTTTTTGTTTTCCTGTGTTTGGGCTGTCTGGAGCCAGCCCTTAAGGGGGGGGTGGTGTCATGGTCCTGGGCCGTGTTGGCCCAGTATTCTTAGTTCTCTTGTATTTTTGTATTCAGTTCCCTGTTTAGGTTCTGTTTCCTGAGTTGCCCTGTTATGTGGTTCCCTGTGTGCTTTTCCCTTTGTGACTCTCACCCCCTGTGTTCCCCTCTATGTATTCATGAGCCCTTGTCCCCTTTCGTGTTTTATTCCATGTTTCCCCAGCCTGTTATGTCTGTGTTCTCCCCGTGCTCTCTCCTCCTGTCTGAACCTCTGTACTTCCTGTTTTACTTTGACAGTCTCTCGTCAGTATGCGTCATGTTGTGTTCACTCCTGCCCTGTCTCGTTATGATTATCTGTGTCAGCTGTGTTCCCCGTGTGCTCCCACTTCCCTCGTTAACCCTCTGTGTATTTATGTCTGCGTCTCCCTCAGTTCTGTGTCGTAGTCTCCCTCATGCTGTGTGGATCTCCCTGTGTGTCTCTCTGTGAGTTTTCCAAGTTCCCAGTTTAGATTAGTTTGTATGTTTTTTTTTTTTTTGTTTTTTTTTTTTTTTTCCCTGCCAGCAAATAAAGCTGAGTTTTGAGTTCACCTCGAGTCCGTGAGTTTTGCGATTGGGTCCTCATCCTGCCTGCCACACAGCCGACCTTGACAACTATGGTACTGGCTAGACTTTTCCAGCTACTCACAGGATTCGATGTCCGTCACTTCCTCTATTTGCTAATATTACATCCCATGGATGGGCTTGGTCCTCCACAACATTTCCTCTTCTTTCTAATCTCTTTCATTCTGCTGCTGCACAGCGCTCTGTTGTAGCAGTTCATCCTGAGAGGCCAACCTGATGTATTCATAGATTCTTTTGTTTCAGAGTGGCACTTACTAACATTTGTACTGTGTCAATGTTCATTTTTAAAGGCTTTTTTGTGACATTCTTTATTCTTATGGATGTGGTGAAATATCAGACATGAACTCCTTGTTCCATCATGATGAGATCATCAGATGGCACATGTGATCTGTTATATTCATACCTGTATCTAGGCTAACAGGTGCTACTGGCTAATTTAAAAAATCAGCTAAATCAAATCAAATCACTTTTTATTGTCACATCACATGTGCAGGCACACTGGCACAGCACATGCGAGTGAAATTCTTGTGTGCGAGCCCCACAAGCAACAGAGATGTGCAAACACAACAACACAAACGAGCAAAATACAAGAATGGCCAACCTGAAACTAATAAATATATGTACAATGTATAATAGTGTATGCATTTCTTGATGTGTATACTAAATATTTTCCTGTGTGTGTGTACACATTTTTACAAATTAAATAGTAAAAAAATAAAATATAATAATAAAATATATAAAATATACAGAGTTGAATATGTGCAAAACAAGTGGCATTTATATACAGTGTGGAGTGCATAATGTTGTTGTTCCAGTGCCCACACATGGCTCTGGGCTTTTTCTTACTTCTTCATGACTAAACTTCTTTCCAAAGTTCTGTGAGTGCCTCACTGCCCTTAGGAATTTTCTTGGAGTTTAACTTTCCTGTTGAATAAAACATAAAACTCCTCTGGGCTTTGTACCACCCACATTTTGCATTGTCTGCACTTCTTTTTCAAAATGGGGACTATTTGTGTCCTGCTGGCTGTCTTCCCTCTGTGTTTCTCTGTGGTCAGCTACTAACTGTCACTGGCATGTCAAACTACTCAAAACCTACCAAATTCTGGCTGTTACTTTTGATATCAGTGGTAATAGTAGTTTGCTTGAAATTGCTTCATGCTTTTAATGATTGATTAACTATAACAGTTGAGTCAAAGTCCAGTGACAGCTCAGGGAAGTGAGACAGGGTATAAATGTGTCTGAGAGAAACAAAGGGAGGAAACATCCGAAGGTACGAGGTGGAGGAAACAGATTAAACGAGTCACACTTTTAATGCGTCAGAATTCCTTGGGAGAAACAACAATAACAACTAATGTAAAGGATAGTGTCACAAATGTTTTCATTCCAAGAATTACTCATGAAATTTCCCCTTGTGGGACTAATAAAGGTATCAATTCATTGTTTTTCTGCTTTTCTCAGACTTCGGTATCCGTTATTTATCTTCCTATCAGCCCTGAGGTTTGACCTACCTCTAAAATCAGCCCTAGCACTTATGTGAAAGTCAAAATTACAGTAGAGGACTGCTGGCATGTAAAAGCACTGAGACCACAAATTTCCCATTACATGTGTTCTGAGCCATTAAAATGTTATCCAAGTTGTCAGTCGAGTGTTTCTCTTTCTTTTTTATATAACAAACAAACAAACAAACTTGTTGCTAAAGGAAACCAAATCAGTATTTCACAAGAGAAACTAAGAAAGCAGGAAACCAGCTGGTGGGGTTTCATTTTGTAGAGCCAGTCTTATTCTCAGTTTCCTCATCTAGTTTCTTTATCTAGCTTCATCTATGCTCAACATCTATTTGGAGTACAACTTCACAAATTCTTTGAAAAGATGGCCGTAAGCTACAGCAAGTACAGTTATGTGAAAAAGAACTGTAAATTGCAGAGACAATGGATAATCTTGCCTCACAGAAAGAAGGTTTAGCTCTATCTTCTACTTTTGTCTGCAGGGGTTTTCTCTGGATGCTCCAGTTTTCCATCAGAGTCTAAAGACACCAACTGGGGATTTTAAATTGGCCATAAGCGTGGATGGGCGTATTAAGGGTGTACCTCACCTTTCACCCTGTGGCAGCTGGGATAGTCTCAAATCCACAGACCCTAACTAGGGTAAGCAGTAAGCTGGATAGATTTTTCACAAGGAAAAAGAGTTACACCCCTGCATCTATGATATATTCATATCCAGAGAATTCAGATTAGGTGCCAGTAGTACTTTCAATTACAACACCTTAATAATGTAGTAATAGTGGCATAGTAAGCTGGAAATACAAAGGTAATCATTAACCTATTAAAATATTATAATGCTGGAATTAACACTACATTATGTCTCCAGTGTTCTTCTTTGTTTAAAGGTAACTATGGAAACATTATGGAAACAAGTGTGGTTTTTGTGAAATAACCAGGAATGAGGGCCACAAAATACAAGAATGCCTCCCTTTATTTACCTCTGTGTTAATAACCTATTGACTGTTAGTTAGCCCTGTTAGTCTGTTGTCAAGTGTGGGGCTTTTATTTTGAAAGGGTAGTAGGGAGGTTTGGTGGAAGAACAGGCAACACGGTGAAAAGAAACTTCCAAAGAAAGGAAAATTAGATCGTTGTGGTCTTAATAGCACATGGTTCATGTGGACCCAGGGTTGGTTATGATTTTGTTTCATGTCGTGAACAATGCCAAATAAAATTATTAAGACTCCTCATAGATTTTCTGTATTTGTAAGCGACACAATGTAAATCTGCAAAACTGCATCACAGCATGTTTGTCTGGCATTTATCTTATATGCTAGAAAAATGTTAGTATTGCTAAAGTGTGATTTACAGGAACTAAGCCTATATACATTACATTATATTCAGATTATTTTGCTGTAAGGGCAACTGTAAATGTTTGTTGTAACAAACCTATTATTTCATGTTGAGTAGATTTTCCAATGACCCCTAACCAAAGATGACCGTTAATAAGTTAATTATTAAAATAGTATTGATGACTGAATGTCATTATTAATGTAAACTAAAATTAATTTAAAGATAAATTGTTATGGTCATTATGTTAAAATATAGTAATTCTTGATTTTAGTACCTTTATACCTCTTGTAGTGTGATCAGAGCATGGTTTGGGGAGCTACAGTGTCTTGTATTTGCACATCAGTAGATATTTTTGAGAACTATGATATGAAGTTAGACCATCATTCAGCCTGTATTGCTGTTGTTATTTATTCACATCACAGTAATGTAAAATATTGTTTCATTCATAATAATAACTCTTTACAAAGATAATTTCTGGTCCTACATTTTCAGTTGTAGGAACTACCACTATGAAATGTATGGAAATGTTTAGTTTTGGGTTCTGATGGACGGATTACTGGTTATTACACATAAACTTCTACACGTTACCAGGTAATCGCCACACTGCATGCATGTTAGTCTCACACGGGAATTTTAAAAATACCTTCAAAATACAGTATGTGAATGAATCATTCAATTTTAAGAAAAATCATCAAGAAATGGTGCAAAATTGGAAACAATTTGTCCAGGAGTTTAATTGACAGAAAAGCAAAGAGAAGTGTTGATGCCTACAGATCCTGGGATCTGTAGGCATCAACAATCACAGAGGGTTTGCCTGAATTTGATCTGAACGAGAGGATTGCCAGGAACCACATTTGATGTCCAAAAAGCACATTAGAGCAAAGCTACATTTTACCAGAGAACAACAGGCCCTTTAGAAAAATGTCCTCTGGAAAGACAGATTAAAGACAGGCAGCTTTTCAGGAAGCGATCCCCATATCAACCATTAAGCATGATGGGATAAATGTTATGGTTTGGAGTTCACTGCCCTAGGAGACCAGGGAGCTTACTGCCATTGATTCAACTATGGATTCTCGTTGAAATTATCCCAAGCAGTCCTTTTAACTTGATGATGATCCTGAGCACTCTGGAAATTCAACCAGGGGGAAAAGGAAAAGATAGCGAATGTGTGAATGTATGTGTACGGACTATATTTGAGTATTATTTGGTGGTGGTGGTTAACGACAATATCACAGAACGGTTATTCCAAATGTCAAAAGTCAGTAATCATAGTGAAAGGACCCAGGGTGTGCTTTGGTTGATATTTTTGTTTAATAAACTAAAAAGGCAAACGTCCTTTGTGTATATTATCTTGTCTGTATCTGCAAGCACTGTTTCACAGCAGATCAAACGCTTGTTTGTCCAAATATGTCAAAAAGTCAACAGCTTGAACGTGATCTACTTACCTTTATGCATATCTGTAGTTTTTGCTTGTTTGGTTCAAATGGTAAAAGTCAGACTATAATAAAATATTTCTGAGTTAATTTCTGCATTTATTGAAAGGATAAAGTCCTGTTGTCCTGTTAAAGAGAGTGGTAATACCAAGCAAAGAGTTCATCCCCTCTTTTCAAGGTTGATAATATGGGCGTTTGTTCCGGGCAGTGGTTCTTAAACTTTTTCTTCCATTTTCTGGTTCCCAAAGTTTTCTTTGTTTGTCCAAAAGACATTCTGTTCTTTAAACTTAGTTCCACTTCATAGTTCTCCCGCAATTGCCCACACAAAACCTTCAGCGGCCTTCCCAAGAGTTTGAGAACCACTGGTTAGAGCAAGACCTCAGGCTGGTTACTGATTAATGGAATACTTTTGCATTCAAGGCAAGGCCATGTTCTCTGAAGCATTAAGAGATCTGCTTCAGTTCAGTGGTGCATTCATTTGCACGTGAGAAATCCAGGATGATTCCCTGACCTCGCTCTTGACTTTTAATTACCTTTGCAGAACCTAACATATAAAACACTTATAGAGAAAGATCCATACGCTGCTCTGGCGAGGAAATGTGATGAATAACGTGCTTCACGCCTGATGAAAAGAGAGAATGAACATGAATGTAGCAGCGTTTCTACGTGCGCATGATGAAGAACAGGTGTTCCAAACGGCTGCCGTCTGCTGTCCTTCACTTTCAATATAAACTCGAGTTGTATCCTAAGGTGCAGATTCCGCATTCAACCTGGATTATGGATTCTGTCCGAGCTCAGTATGTCAAACCTCTTTGCTTCTCTGCCACTTCATGTCACCTGTTTACTTTGTCAGCCATCGCTCAGTTTTAGAAGCCACTGACATGAAGCCATCTAAAATTATATTAGACTAATTAGGTATTTATGTACAAACCTGTTACATCACAGCTCATAAGGGGTAAATGCTTTCTCTAAACTCAGCTCACAGCTCTGTGAGAGGACAGTGCTGTTTTAAATCCTCCTGGATCAGACAGGATGAAAAATGCCTGTCTATCATTTTGTCTGTCACAGCAAAATCAATCCAAATCAATCTGAGATTATATTAAATGTTGACACAGAAATCAAAGTTGTGTAATCCTTTATCTGGCCAGTGAGATGTGCCTGTGAAAGAGTATTGAGAACTGCAATATTTAGGAGCATAAAAAAAGCCTCTGGCAATGGCAAAAAGTCTGTTTAGGTTGATGCCTGCAGTGCCCTCTCCATGAACCCAAATACAGTCACACAGTACATTGGCAGTACATTAGCAGCATCTTCTGGATTTTTCACGCCAGTGCAGGTTTGTGTCTTTTAACATTGGTTTAAATATATACTATACTATATTGCCAAAAGTATTCACTCACCCACCCAAATCATTGAATTCAGGTGTTCCAATCACTTCCATGGTCACAGGTGTATAAACACGAGCACCGAGGCATGAAGCCTGCTTTTACAAACACTTGTGAAAGAAAGTTGCTCTCAGAAGCTCAGTGAATTCCAGCGTGGTACCGTGATAGGATGTTCCACCTGTCCAACAAGGCCAGTCGTGAAATTTCCTCGCTACTAAATATTCCACAGTCAGCTGTTAGTGGCTTTATAACTAAGTAGGAATGACACTAACTCAGCCACAAAGTGGTAGAGCACATAAAATCACAGCAGATGCAGAGGCGTACGATAAGCAGAGGTAGCCATCTTTCTGCAGAGTTAATCCCTACAGACCTCCAGACTTCTTGTGGCCTTCAGATTAGCTAAAGAACAGTGCGTAGAGAGCTTCATGGAATGGGTTTCTATGGCATCATTCCCAAGCACAATGAAAAGCATTGGACACAGTTGTGTAAAGCAGACTTCCCAAACCCCCGGGCCACAGACCAGTACCGACCTATGAGTCGTTTGGTACCAGGTCGCGAGAGTTGAGGTTTGGGTGTGAAATGTATGGTTTTCAAGGTTTTTATCCTTATTTTTGTATCATTTTTATCGTTAACTCTGGTTTCCTGGGTCTTTTCTCGTGTGTTATGAATAAATCTTCTTTTTTTGGGTACCGGTACTGGTTTTATTTTGTTGTGTTCATCCACAACACCTTAAAGGTCGGTCTGTGAAAATATTGTTGGACATAAACCGGTCCATGGCGCAAAAAAGGTTGGGGAGCGCTGGTGTAAAGCATGCTGCCACTGGACCCTAGAGCAGTAGAGACGTGTTCTCTGAAGTCATGAAGCAACCTTCTCTGTCTGACAGTCTGATGGATGAGTTTGGGTTTGGTGGTTGCCAGAGAACGGTACTTGTCCAACGGCATTGTGCCAAGTGTAAAGTTTGGTAGGGAGGGATTATGATGTAGGGTTGTTTTTCAGGAACTGTGCCCAGTCCCTTACTTCCAGGGAAAGGAACTCGTAATGCTTTTTGGACAATTTTATGCCTCTAAATTTGTGGGAACATTTTGGAGATGGCTCTTCCCTTGTTACTGCGTGACTGCGGGCCATTGCACAAAGCAAGGTCCATAAAGACGGAGGAGCAAGTTTGGTGTGGAAGAACTTGACCGGCCTGCACAGAGTCCTGATCTCAGCCTGAACACCTTTTGGATGATTCAGAGTGGAGACTGCAATTCAGGCCTGGTCATGCAGCATCTGTGTCTGGCCTCACAAATGCGCTTCTGGAATGCTCAAAAATTCCCACAAACACACGCCTAAATCTTGTGGAAAGCCTTCCGAGAAGAGTTGAAGCTGTTATAGCTGCAAAGTTTGTGCCAACATCACATTAAACCCTAGGGATTAAGAACAGGATGGCACTCAAGTTCACATGCGTGTGAAGGCAGATGAGCAAATACTTTTGGCAATATAGTGTAGCATGAAAAGACTAAATGTGTCATAATACTTAAATAATTTGTTATAATTATTATACTTTTCTCATAAAGTACTCCACAACAATGTGTAATATGAATTTTGATAATATGTTCTCATCTCATCTATTTAATCTTTCCAAAAAACAATTGTGTGTCTTGTGACAATAAAAACAACAATGACATTGTGTAGATAAAATAATGAGATGTTGAACAACAGTAAAAATGCTACACAGCAATGAAACAATTGCAATATGCAAAAGAGTAGCACGGTAAATGGACCGCAACATGTTTAAAGCTTAGCTCTTGTGTACTTTTAATCCTGTTCTTTCAACAGTTTAATCAGTTTTCTGTATTAACCTCCCTTCCTGTGTTACTTTCAAAACATGTCAGCATATATATATATATATAGGTCCCTCATCCTATTCATGTAGCCCCTTCCGCCGGGGTTACTTGCGTAGTAGCATTCCAACAACGCCCTGTTTTCGTCCCTTGCCCACCGATGCCTTCTTGTTCCAGTAGCCCACTTTTCGTCAGGGTGCCCTGGTTCCTCAACACCTGACGCGGACCTTGTTGATCCGGGCGACGTCCGAGCCGGCATGCCTTCATATTTATCTGTCTCGCTCATGTCTGCGGTAGGCTTGCTTAGCATAGGGGGTCTAGCCTTAGGACCCTTACTGGATACAGACGCCCCAGGCAGGAATCAAACTTGCGATCCTCTGTTCCAAAGGCGTGTAGTTTAACCACTACGCTATCCAGCTGCTAGACCAGACTGACCAACCTGTGCACTGCCTGGATTGATTACAAGAAGGCCTATGACTCAATGCCCCACAGCTGGATACTGGAATGCCTAGAATTGTACAAGATCAATGGGACCCTAAGAGCCTTCATCAGGAACTCAATGGGGATGTGGCGTACAACACTAGAGGCCAACTCCAAGCCCATAGCACAAGTTACCATCAAGTGCGGGATCTACCAAGGAGATGCTCTGTCCCCACTGCTGTTCTGCATAGGCCTGAACCCCCTCAGTGAGATCATTAACAAGACTGGCTACGGATACCGACTACGGAACGGAGCAGTTGTCAGCCACCTCCTGTACATGGATGACATCAAGCTGTATGCCAAGAGTGAACGAGACATCGATTCACTGATCCACACTACCAGGCTATACAGCAATGACATTGGAATGTCGTTCGGACTGGAGAAGTGTAGTCGGATGGTAACAAAGAGAGGGAAGGTAGTCAGAACTGAGGGGATTGAACTACCAGAAGGCAACATTGCAGACATAAAGGACAGTTACAAGTACCTGGGGATCCCGCAGGCAAATGGGAACCATGAAGAGGCCGCTAGAAAGGCTGCAACCACCAAGTACCTGCAGAGGGTCAGGCAAGTCCTGAGGAGTCAGCTGAATGGTAAGAACAAGATCCGGGCCATCAACACATACGCCCTGCCCATGATCAGGTACCCTGCTGGGGTAATAGGCTGGCCAAAGGAGGAGATAGAAGCCACTGACATAAAGACAAGAAAGCTCCTGACCATGCATGGAGGGTTTCACCCCAAGTCCAGCACCCTGAGGCTGTACGCTAAGCGGAAGGAAGGGGGCCGGGGACTGGTGAGTGTCAGCACCACAGTCCAGGATGAGACAAGGAACATCCAAGAATACATTGGGAAGATGGCCCCAACTGACCGAGTGCTCAGTGAATACCTCAGGCAGCAGAAACCCAAGAAAGAGGAGGGAGACGAGGAACCATCATGGAAGGACAGGCCCCTGCACGGTATGTACCACCGGCAGATAGAGGAGGTGGCTGATATCCAGAAATCCTACCAGTGGCTGGACAAAGCTGGACTGAAAGACAGCACAGAGGCACTAATCATGGCAGCACAAGAACAAGCTCTGAGTACAAGATCCATAGAGGCTGGGGTCTATCACACCAGGCAAGACCCCAGGTGCAGGCTGTGTAAAGATGCCCCAGAGACAATCCAGCACATAACAGCAGGGTGCAAGATGCTAGCAGGCAAGGCATACATGGAACGCCATAACCAAGTGGCCGGCATAGTGTACAGGAACATCTGTGCCGAGTATAACCTGGAAGTCCCGAGGTCAAAATGGGAGATGCCCCCAAGGGTGGTGGAGAATGACCGAGCTAAGATCCTGTGGGACTTCCAGATACAGACGGACAAAATGGTGGTGGCTAACCAACCGGACATAGTGGTGGTAGACAAACAGAAGAAGACGGCCGTAGTGATCGATGTAGCGGTTCCGAATGACAGCAATATCAGGAAGAAGGAACACGAGAAGCTGGAGAAATACCAAGGGCTCAGAGAAGAGCTCGAGAGGATGTGGAGGGTGAAGGTAACGGTGGTCCCCGTGGTAATCGGAGCACTAGGTGCGGTGACTCCCAAGCTAGGCGAGTGGCTCCAGCAGATCCCGGGAATAACATCGGAGATCTCTGTCCAGAAGAGCGCAGTCCTGGGAACAGCTAAGATACTGCGCAGGACCCTCAAGCTCCCAGGCCTCTGGTAGAGGACCCGAGCTTGAAGGATAAACCGCCCGCAGGGGCGTGCTGGGTGTTTTTTATATATATATATATATATATATATATACACACATATATATATATATATATACATACATACATACATACATACACATATATTGGATGTGAGCCAACTTTCAACTGCAGTAAAATCCCGAGAAGCTTCTAATCCAAGTTAATGAGTGTTGGTATAAAACCATTAGGTCCATCCATTTGTGCACACATTAAGCAGTTAAAATGTTTCTGCTTAGAAGCCTTTTACACTGCTTCCACTGGATACACAGCATGTGAACGTTGCTGATGATAAAGAATTTCATATGGACTGAAGACAAAATTATTGACAAACCCAAACTGAAGCCTTTGATAAGATAGTTATATAAATATAACAATAACTATTAACTATAGACAAACTAGCTATCAAGTTCTCATTTATTAGCAATAGTAATTATAAAGTGTAACCTAATACTCAAATTTGACCAAATATCACAGTGCTGATTGGGAAATATCTTGTCCAATCAGCAAATTGGCGCAATTTAAAACTTGCAAAATGTTTAATTCAAGAGTATTGTCAAAATTTAGACTCACACAAAAAATTGTTTCCTGACACTATGCCGCACTACGACTTCTCTTCAGACAGTAACTTGGGCAGGATGTGCCTACAGCCTTGGTCCTCACCGACATCCTCAGCCGGGAGTGTGTGCTTGGACAGAAATGTGAATGTGTGCATATAACCATGAGTGTAGCATGAAACAAACACCTCAATTACAGAGAGGTAGACCGAACATTATAAAATAATGTGAACATTGAACATTTATTCACCTGTGCAAGGGAAAACACTCAACAGTAATTCATGTGCATTCCTGCAAATTATGTGACTATAGTCTCTTTACTTCTGAATTATAAAGCCATCAGCTTTGGGATTCTAAATAGGCTCAGTTCAAAGGGTTCTTTTACGACTCATACTTATAAAATAGTGAGTAAGTACTGGCAGCCCTAACTACTACTTAGTGAATACAAGCTCTTCAAAGACACCAGGGATGTGGTTTCTTTCCTATAAAAAGACCAAAGCAATCCTGGGACTTTCAAGGTTTTTTCTTTCTTTCTTTCTTTCTTTCCTTCTTTTTTTTTTTAATGAGGCATTGCTTCAAAATCACCATCAGAGGGTGCTGCGGCATTACTTTACCTCCCTTTACCTTAACCACAAGGCACTCCTCTGCTTACAATTAAGAGTAATCCTTCTCTCGAGGTCCAGGAACTTCATTGTCCATTCAATCCAAATTCCTGGTAACTAGCATAACACGGAACATGTGCAGTGAAAAATGATACATTAAAAACTTAACAGCTTGCAGAGGGGGCCCGGGGCTTGGGGCTCAGGTCAAATTTACAAAAAAATGCTGAAGCTCCTTGGCTCACATACCCAAGTCAACTCACACAAATATGTGTGTGTTTTTTTCGCTACACTATTAACACCTGGATAGTTGCAGCGACTGCGTGCGAGACAGGGAGGTTTTTAATATGTCTTATTCCTTGCTGTGTTTCTGTGTGTAACCAAATACCTCTGCTACTTCTATTGTCTTATCTGAGATTGGGTAGGGAAAATACTGGCAGGTGTTCCTCCCCTCCGGCTACAGACTTCAGAAATGGGGAAACCAGAGAGTGGGAATTAGAATGAAAGAGGACATGCTTGCATGCATGCATTTACAGGCACACACATACAGTATATGCACAAGCATATACTTTGACACACGTCTATGTGTGGTGCAAGATCACACAGTCAGTGCTGTTACGTGCAGTGTAAACATGTCTGAGGGTGTGTTTTAAATACTCATTACAGCGGACTGGGTAAGCTCTGGGAGAGACTGGGAGAGAAAACAAACAAACCCCACAGGGTGGCTGAGAGGGGTGGTGAGGGTCTGAGGGAGGCCTTTCCCAGTGTAATTCAAGTTCAATAACTGACCCTTAACCTCACTCTTACTCAGGTTACGCAGTTCTGCTGAGACAGATTATAGGAACAGTTCCTCACAGCTGCAGATACTATACACCTCTACAGAAGCTTTACACGCACCGCCAAAAACAACAAAGAGATAAAAGGTCAGTTCGTAATGTCAACAATTAACAAATGGCAATGTGGATGACAGGTTCCCAGTCTGCGCACATTTCGGTATGATGTAAAGAAACTGGGACCACACAGGGCCCTTTCACAGCTAGGAAGTAGAAGACATCATTCACCTGCAGGGGTGCAGCTGGGGGGCAGTTTCAGTCTGTCACAAAGAACTCATAACCTGCATGTCAAAATGATCAGAGAGGGAAAACACAGTCTTTTCAAACCATTCAGAAAAAGTGGTAATTGTTCATTTTACACCTTTGCAGGTGTGGAGGAATGATACAGTTTATTTGCCTGCAAAGGAAATTAGATCTCAGTGAGTGAAAATATAAATGTGGGTCAGAATATTAAAGATCAGAGTAACGGTAAAGACGAAGGGATTTCATTTTGCATGTATTTGTTGGTAAGCTAACCACAGTGTGAAGTTGAACTCATGGTCTGAGATGAACTTGCAAGCAGTCCTTCAAAACACCAGTAGCGCATGGCCCGAGGGTAATGACCCTGAGCATAGGCTGAGTGTTCACGGGGTTTGTACAGGCAAGGGAACCAACGCAGAGTTCAGCAGAACGAGGAAGACACACACACACACACACACACACACACACACACACACACACACACACACACACACACACACACACACACACAGATCATAAAAAACACTGCAACTATAAGGCATTACACAGCAACAACAAGTAGATGTTGGTCTGCTATGCTCTGTGTAGCACTTACAGATTACCAAAGCAGCACCATAGCAGGCACTGCAGGCATGAGGCTGTGTACATAGCAGCATTTGTTGTTGTTTTTACTTATAAAACTGTTCCTGCAAGCGAAGAAGCCAAATAAACAATCGCTAAGTCTTTCATTCAGAGGTTACTACAGCCCAGGTTTTCACAATAACTGCAGTTTTTCTCTGTCTCAATGAACATTTACTTAAAGTTATCCATCCGCCACATGCATCCAGATTTTGCAATTTCCAGAGGAGGCCATTGGAAGGGTTGCAGATGCCACGGTTGTGGCCGCAGCCTAAAAATGGTTCACATCCCATGCTGCGTTAGCATAACCATGGTCACATGTTTGAGGCAGACTGAGCAAGGAGGGGGAGAAAGATGTAGAGATGTAGCTACATGAAGTCTATTTTTCCCAGTGAGGGAAAAACTGACTGTCACTCGTGTTGACCACTTTCCCTATCAGCTTGGCATAGCTCTGGTTAAGAGAGACAGGATCAGCCCACATGTTTGCATCTGGGCATCTTTTGCTAATACCGTATGACGCAACAGTAGATGGGGCTGCAGGTCTGTATCACTAAAGACTTTCTTTCTTAGTTCTTCTTTTCTTCTTTCCAGCAGTGTCAGTGGAGTCTCCTGAAACCAAAATGAAACTGGGAGTCGACCAACATATCAAGTGTCAAGGTCTCGTCAAAAAGGCCCTAAATTTGCATCATTACAGCTCATCCTCTGGGGAGATGGTGAGGTTAATTCAAACCATATCCATACAGCTGTGACAGAGGTGGGGTTTTTGTTCTGGAGTGAAATCAAATGAAACATGTATTATGTCTCTTCGTCCATTTATTACTTTCATAGTGATAGCTTGCCTGTATGGTATTCCCCTAGTCATCTTTGAGTTACACAACGTCCAGTTGTCATTTCAAAACTGACATCTTGAGACAAAGCAAAGGGAATCATTGTGTCTAATGAAAACCAGGATTTATCAGATCCTTGCACCTCCCACTCTGACTTTACAATTTAGCGTATTTGTTATGAGTAGATCTGCCAATCAGCAATGCACAAAGGGTCTATTGTCCACAGCCTACTATGGCACAGTTCCAGAGAGGGTGTAAAACTCCTGTCTGCTCTGATAGCAATCTGCAGCCAAAGCCTCTCTCCCAATCCCTACACGCAGCAACAACCCGGTGCTGATGAAGCCTATAGTCAAACTCAGAAGCTGATCTGAGGTCAGTTTTAAGCCCCCTCCAATGGTTTTAAATGAGGATTAGATGGGGGGGAAGCTGGTCATAGGTCTGTGCCTAAAGCCAGGTGCTAGGGATCAGGCTTTGTGCTGCGGTAGAGCTTTTTTTCCTTCAAGTGGGCCTAAATCCTTTTAAGAAAGAAAATGTTGATGTTTACATCCTAGCTGTGACCCCTTCTTGCCCTCTGCACTCAAGCATTCCTATCATACCTGTGACATCTAGCTAAGCTTTAGGACACCAGAAGTGTAGTGCAAACAGTGCTTAATCACAGCCACAGGGCATCCGTGATAACAATGCAACCCCTGAACCCCTCTGTGTTTGTGCGCACTCCTCAATGTACAGTATTTATGGATGTTTTGCTGCAGCTGCAATTGGATTTCTTAATCGAAAGGTGCTCTCATTCTCCATTAACATTATTTTCTGATAAACACAAACAATTCTGCACACTGTGTTCCTTTAATGTATTTAAAAAGTCATTGTTACACTCTTCTGATATGATGCACTGGAAAATGGTCAATACAATTACACTGATTAAAAGTAGAACATTGGCTTGAGCCCACTTTATTTTTAAGTGATCAATTTAAATGCATTTCCTGACATTGAGCAATTGTTTCAACCATCAGCCACATTTTTACCACCCTGTTAAATTTCTATATTTCTTTTTACATTCCCACTTTGTACAATAGAAACTGAGCGGTCCATATAAAACTCGTATGTGTATTGTTAAGCAACAAATACGTTTTGTCGGTGGATGGCTGTTGGTGCAAAGCAGTGCTCTGACTGAGGACTGCTGAACTTGAGAAGACAGGTCAACAGAGGTCAACCGAGTCCAGCTAAACAAACATGCACTATCAAAGAAGAAATTTCCTGTCCAATCTGTGAGTTTTTGCTGCACAGTTAGTGTACATTCACCAGATGATCCCAGGGGATGAGACAACAGGTCTGCAAATGACCGTCAGTGCAGGGAAACTTTCCAGGTTGGTTGAAATAAAATAAATAAGTCATAAAATCCTGTAAAGAGCTGGGAGATTTTTTGTTTTAAAATGCAGTGACGCAGAATTTCCAAACAGTTAAATCAGTATGTCGCTACAGACAAAACACTGAAGTAGAATATATAGGCATTACATATCCATTTCACGCTACGTTAGGCCCAGCAAACGGACTGCGTGCAGCAGAGTCACACAGCAATTAACCACCAGTGAGGGTTTGGCTCTAAAGCTTTGCAACGTTTCAGATTGCTTCCCAACCATAATTCCTCCATCCTCCTTGACACAATTACCTGTCACCTCAACAGACAAAGGACACACTTTGGAGGGCTACTTCTTATGCAGAGCTACACATACATTTATACATATGCACTTACATCACACGTGCACTTCCACACATACCGGACGAGGACGCATACTAAGAAACGATACAATAGTTCTTGTGGTTGCTAGGAGCCGTTGTAATTTATGGTGGGATAGGGTTGCAGGCTTAGCGCCGCATCACTGTCTTCCTACCAGGTGATGAGCGTTTGCTGACAGGGTTATAGTCCTTCTCCTCTACCTACCTAAATTCAACATAATACGCAGCTGTCAGAAAAGACTTCGGCACTTGCCTGAATGTTTTGAATATAAATAAGAAAAAGAGAAATTTCACAAGTAAGTTAGTAGGTGGTATTTTTCTATTGAGGCAAGCACAAAAGTTTCTGAACCAATTCAGAGTTTGAATGGAATTTAATATAAATTTTAAACAGAATGCAAGTGGTATAGAGCATGCCAACAATATCACATATTTTAGAGACTGTCTGCTCTCAGTGTGCAGATATACAATTTCTTTTAATATTAGCTTAATGTTTTTTCAAGTCTACAGATGGTGCAGAAATACTTTCTTTCTCTGCATCCACAGTCTTTGTGTGTGTGTGTGTGTGTTGCTATCTATCTTTGGTTGGGCACAGAAGTTACAAACAGCACCAGAGCACGTGCATATGTCAATGTGTAAACGTACAGCACATGGATGGATCACTGAGTGAACCTCCCCCGCCATATTGCAAAGATTTTTCATCACATGAAAGCCAACAGGGGGTGGTATGCATACAGGGCGAGTCGCTTCCATCTGCCCTGTCCACTTAAATTAGTGGGGCCTCGCATGCAGCAGCATCTGGTTCCAATATGGAGCCAGGCGGAAGGGTGGGTGCCTCACTGTGCGGCGGAAAATACAGCCTACTGCACCTTTAAATAGCCCTCAGGAGGCTAGGGACGGATCCTGGCGCTATCGCCCTATCCCAAGATTCTTTGTATCTGGCCTAACACTTCTTCACTTTGAAAGAGGACAAATGTACAATTAGGCTGGAATGTCTGCAATGCTGTTTCCAAGCGTGTGTTCGCGGAGCTGGCTTAGGCAAACGGTGGATTCAATGGTAAGAGGTTACACGCCGTCAACCTCCTTTACTGTTCCGCGGTGAGATGCACCGTTTGACCCTGCCCGAGTTGGGTTTCTCCGGTTCTGCTGGTCCGTGTTTGGGTTAGCCTCTTGCTGTTCTGGTTCTGCTGCAGTTTGCCGAGCCAGGTCTCTGTCAGCACTCCTCTGTGGCACAAGTCTACATAGATCCCTCCTCCTCCTCTTCTTCTTTCCCTGTGCGAGAGGCACTTCAGAGCTTACCCATAATTCAAAGGTTTCCATCTCAACCATAATTCACACTGCGCTCTACCCTAACTAAAGGGGCTGTCTGTGACTACGGTGATTGCATGTTTGTCAAACGAATTGTCAGTGCAGCAGACTCAGGAGGAGGAAGAGAGTAGGGCCTGAAACATGATGATGACACGCTCACACACAGGAACGTACACAACAGTATCATCCTCTAGTCCTATATGATCTGTAGGATGAACATAAAAGGATGATGGAGAAGCAACTGTCTAAAATAAATACATACACGGAGTTCAAACTTCTCAGGCGCAGCGGCAAAGGTGGTAGTTTGCTAGTTACAGAGTTTACAGGATGTCGAGGGGACTCTGTTATACTTTACTTCCAGTTACAGGGTTTGCTGCCCTATTGTCACGGAGGGCACCGGAAGTGTTCAAGTCACAGATAAATGCATCCTCTTTTCACTCAATCCGGTCAACTCCAAGATAAGCGCTGAAATAGCAAACAAGCAAACGTTAAAATAGGCAGAACATCTTAATGTTACATTTCACTCCCTCAAAAAATGACTGAGCATTGTCTTCTTGGCTGTCCTATGTCCCTGTCCAGAGAGTCCAGAGAAAAAGGGGATAACACATTAAACAAAAAACAGCTACTAAACTGAACAAATTGTTTAATAGCCCATCTGGAAGCCCTCCCTTAAAAGTCCAAAGAACAGCAAGTCTGTGTTTCCATTAGCCATTAGGGAGGAGAACATGGAGGGAGCAACATAGTGTGATCAGATAAGGCTGATGACAAGGCAGAGGGAATCGATGACAGCTTTGGCCCAAATCTTCAGACCTAGCCTGCCTGCTGAAATATAGATCGCAGTGCACCTCCAGCACACACACATCTCCTGTCAGGTCTGCAGATACTCATGTAATGTGTGACTGATTAGCCAGGCTAACCACAGAAAGCAATAGAGAGGCCATATCAGAGCAAAAACTAAGAGAGAAAAATGGGGGGGTGGTTTTGTTTGACATGCACAGAGGCAACACGTAAAAACCTTTTCGTATCTCAGTTTTCACCCTCGCTGCTATTGTTGTGAAATCCTTCCCCTTTGACCTTATTTATTGGCGTGCACACATGCACGCAGCTCCTATCAAAGGGCAAATCAAAAGCAGTGGGAGGTTAAAATCCATCTTACTGATTCTCAAATGAAATGTTGAAAAAAATATATATATCACCAACTTTTTCACTGTCCAAACAGTCCAACAATCAAACAGCCAATGACAACTGCCACTCCCAAACAAGTGCTAACCATCGGGTAATTTTATTAAGTTGTGACTTCCTTTCTTTTCCTTTCTTACATCAGAAGTTCAGAGGTCAAGAGGATCTGTCAGCAATGACAGAGAGGATTATGGGTGTAGGCATTCCATTGGCAGTCATTACTGCCCTCAGTCAGCACCTGGTACTCTCTCTCCCTTTTTTTCCTCATCCTCTTTCTCTCTGTCTCTTCTCTCTCTTGTCCTCTGACAGAGTAAGAAGCAATTAGTGTCACATTAGTGAGTATAATTCTTAGTCATGCCAGAGCTGCGGCTGCTCATTGATTTTTTTTCTTTTTAAATAAACAGATGCTTTGTTTGATTTTCCTTCTCTTAATCGCTGACTCTTGCTTTAAAATCTCAGGAATCTCCACATAATATTCAGGCCGAGCAGATTCCTTATGTTTCGCGACTACAGCTTCAACTTTGTCCACAGCTCTCTGCAGAACTCTCACTCTACATTCCTGCTACATTACAATCACCTATCCAAATACAATACTAAGAGAGAAGGAAAAATGAGTATGAGCAGCAATGTGAGGTTTGGACCCCTGCACTAGAACCCCAGCCCAGTAGGATTCTTCACATTCCAGGCCGTGCTGGAGCTGGAGCTGGTAACAGATCTGAGCAGGCCTGCTGGGCTCAGCGCTTTGTGGCCTGTCCTCCCTTCCTCAGTTTTCTGCTTTGGAACAAGGCAACGTTTTTCCTTGTAGGACACCTTCCTGAGAACAGACTCAGGTACTGACTTTGCTTCCCTCCTTTATCAAAAAAAAAAAAAAGAAACAGAAATATCTTCCTCCATCTCCAGCCAGTTTCCCCTCATGCACACTGTAAAAAGATTGAGGGAGTTTACATCACAGCAAAGCAAGGGGCTGGGTCTTTTTGACAGTAATGCAAGGGGCACTTGTTTACCTAACCTTATGGGTCGCAGTGCAGTTGAACAGGGAATGAATGACTTCATTTCAGGGTTTAAATTAAAGGGTTCCTCCTCTCTTGAACTTAAAACAGATTTGTGCATGCTTTGGAATGAAGAAAGTAATCACTCTGTACACAGACCCTACTACTCTGGCTGTTACTGTAAAACAAAAGAGGCAAAGAATTACAGTGATGACAAGAATGTAATACAGTGTGGAGGTCGCAAATGTCTGCATACAATTAGAACTTGTTAAAAAAACAAACAAAAGCCCTCAACATTTACTATCTTAAATCTAACTAATGCTTCATACACACTGTAAAAATCTTTCATTTACGGCGACATGGTGTCAGTTACTTCAACAGTTATCAGGCTACACCATATTTGAAGGAAATTGCTACCTTATGTGCCTTTAAAAAAAAAAAACGCTTTTTTTTAATGGGACCTTTTAAAAACAGGGTACTGTTTCATTTCGAGTTGGTGGTCATTCTGGCAATGGGATTTTTACCACCAGGGAGCCTTGGAACCATTTACACTCACACATGGCATCAAGGCCTGCTGTGGTGGTGATCAAGTGCTTTGGAGATGCTTGGACACCATGAGAACACAAATTAGAGCCCATCTCTCCCGTATTTCCCCCCACACACCAAAAACATTCAGGGCTATAGGAGCACGCTCTCCCTCTCGCTGCAGCCTTTCATGCCGCTTTGCTCGTCAAAGGCGAATTGATTAAAGGCCCCTTTTAAATGACTTCCTTTTCAGAGCTATTATTTCCCAATAACCAAAAGGAGAGCAGATTGAGATCAGTAGTCTAATCTGTTGTTTCCCTCTTCATCTTATTGGTGTTTTTGTTAGAGCCCGGCAAAAAGAGCTCACCCCATTTTTCCTGTCAGTCATCAGGTTGTAATACCGGGGCTCATGGCTGTAACTTTAGACTGCTCGAGCACTCGCGGACGGACCTTTTTTTTTAAGAGAACAGAGTAAAACAAGTCACTCTCCAAACCCTCTGACAAATAACCTATGCCACAAAGAGCCTGTAACTCTGCCGCTCAGGCAAAAATGCTTTGAAGCTGCAACAGAAAGGAGGGCTTCTTCATTTGCAGACAGCAGAGCACTGGATGCTTCAGCTGAACATCACGACAAAAGGAGGTAAAGGTGGTCTCCAGAACAATAGAAATCCTTAAATTATTTTTATCATACAAAGAAGCAAACAAAAAGAAAACAAACAAAGCCACTGACTTGGAGGTTAGCGCAATGGATTCTTTCCCAACACCGGCTATTTTGTCACTGGTAGTATAAAAAAAGGGGGGCAAAGCAAGAACATGATTGGAATGGCAATATGTCATGCTTCCGCTGTGCCAAATTGAGTTGAAAGTCAAGCTTAGCTTTAAAAACACATAGCAGATGGGAAGAAGAAATGAAAAGATAAGGAGGGATGAGGACTTTTTCATTCTGTGTTGGCTAAAACACCTACAGTGCGCGCTTTCCTCGAGGCTCTAATCGGAGCACACCATCTCCCTTCAACTTCAAACACCCCTGTAAACACCTGCTTGTATCTCACTTCTGCATCTGTGTGGGTAAATACCACCCATTCATGTTCACTTATACACAGACAAGACCTCCGCTAGCTGCCTCTGGACAGTTATTCCTTCTGTGGCCATGCATCACATCTCCTCTCAAGATGAAGAGCTTGGGGAGATGAAAAGCAGACTCTCTTACTCTCTGGGGGGGAAACCCCATTGTAAAAAAAAGAAGAAAAAAGACAGAGAGAGAGAGAGAGAGAGAGAGAGAGACCTTCAGGTGAGAAATGTGTGGTTTTGGCAAACAAAAGTTACATTCATCCAGGTGGTCCCAGACGCCCTATTCAAACAGAGGTCTCAGATTGAGCGGCATCAAGATTGTGTTAAAAACAATGCCGCAGTGTGCTCGTATCTCTCACTTTAATGATTAATCTGATCGAGCCAACTTTTCATCTGCTGTTCTAGGAGCTCTTTTGACTTGTCATCTCGACATGTAAAAACAAGAAGTGTTGTGTCTCACAGCTGCCTCACGCTCACCTCCACGAGCTGAGGCGCCGGGTTCTCAGACAGCTG
Source organism: Aulonocara stuartgranti (assembly GCF_965226115.1). NCBI lineage: Eukaryota > Metazoa > Chordata > Actinopteri > Cichliformes > Cichlidae > Aulonocara > Aulonocara stuartgranti. The sequence continues at coordinate 4,455,942 of NC_138951.1, read as the reverse complement.
TGATATACAGTCGGTCTGCTGCGTGACACTAATGGTTAATCTGTGAGATCGTCGGGCAGAAGATGTGTGGACTTAAAGACAGGAGTGAAAAATGTGTATTTCAGTGCGGATTTGTTTCACATTACTGCTGCTTTAAGGTGCCGTGGGTCACAGTTTCAAGCATTTGGTGGAGAATGCAAACAGCTCCTCTAATAGTCTGCATTTTTAACTCACACTCCTTCATTATGGCTTGGATTGGCAGCTTAACACTCACCCTTTTACTCCTCCTGTGCCTGCTCTCTTTCACCTTCGGCTTTTTCTGTCCGACGTGCCCCGCTTGCTCCACGAGTCACCACTTGACTGAATGTAAATGTAAACCTTTAGCCTGACTGTGTCACTAGGGAGCAAGATGTGACTTTTTTTAGCCCCACCAAAATGCAGCTTTCAGCATTGATTTCAGGCATCAAAGCGACAGACAGTTTTCAACCCCGGACCACAGATTACTTTTCTTATGGTGAAACAAAGCTGGCTTTTGTGCTATGGTTCTGGGAGACCGCTCTCTCTTGTCATGTACATGTGAAATTAATTAGGAGGAAATACTAAAACACTTGGGTGGAAATTGCTTTTCACCAGATGTTCCACATATGAGGATCAATTTAGTGTTCTTAGCATAGCAAAATGACTATATAACTTCTTTGCCTGCCTCTTTGATGAAAGCCAATCTGTCACTCAAGGCACATAAAAAGAAGTCGGGATTATAAGCTACTGTTTGTTCCACTTTATGGAGTCTTAGGTAATGTGATTACTTAACCAGGTTAGGAAAATACAATGTTTCATTCTAGGGTAAAATTTGACATACTGACAAGAGGCCCAGTGTTCCTCAATGATCCATGCATAAACCAAACGAGTGGTCTTTTCCTCGTCCCCTGCCCCAAACACAGAGGGGCCAAATAATGTTAACAGATAAATCACTGTCGGATGTGAGATACCCATCATAACAAAGGTGTTTAGATAAGTTTGCAGCCAACGTCTCATATGTCACGCATATGCTTTAGTGCGTTTTTGAAAGGAACCAGCTTTCACACATGTCCGTTTGTGGTGCCGTGGCAAAACTCCACAATATGGATATAAAAAGCACAGCGTGCAATGACAAGGCAGGAGCCAAGATGAATCGGGAGATCAGAAACGCTCTCTTCTCGCTTTTCGCTTACATTGCCGGCTCCGCCTCGCGATGTCAGAGATGTGCAAGCAGCGAGTGAAAGACTTTGATATAGCTTGCAAAGCTGTCAGCTTGACAAATTTAAATGTCAGTGGATATAATGCAGGCAAAAGGAATCAATACCGTTGTATTTGTCCAAGCTTAGTCATCTACTCTCATTGTAACCGACAAAACGCACACTAATCTTCAATCTCTGGACCTTTTTTCAATCATTGTCCTCATTTGCTTGTCTCACAGCATGAGACTATGCAAGCAAGTTTTCAGGACATAACATGCCAACAGCTGAAAGAGAGCTGGCCTGGCTTACTAAGGCAGAGTAAAATACAGCAGCTCTCCCCATAGCTTCTGTTGCTCTGTGTATATTCAAGAGAATCCAAGCCATCTGGAGTCTGTTTATTGTATTACAAATGACACATAATGGTAATCTGGCATGTGATGAGAGAACGTGAATTACAGACAGGGGGCATGAAGCAGGTATTAACCTTCATTTGATTTTCTTTAAGGAGGACATTTAATTTAAGGCTACACTTTATCTACCTGATTATTCATTACAGTAAGCTCGCCCATAACCGTATGAAACAGGATAAACAGAGGAAACCGCCAATTAAATCGCATTCCAGGGAAGATTGGGGGGCTTACTGTATACAGAAGAGTTAGTTTAGTGGCATAAATATTTACACAAACTGCCAGGAATTAAGACAAATGTTACCAGGAAATAGTCTACATTGTGAGAGGCCAGAGCAAGGGGTTTGTCTAAATTTATTAGCCTGTGTTAAGTCCTAAAATTTTGAAAACTGTTTTTTAAACCAAATGAAATAAGACAACTGTCAGAGCTCTGTGTGGGTCCAAACAGTAACTCATCTCGCTAAGCTTGTTCTCGTAACACAGTGTGCTTTTCTTTCAAACGTTAAAAGCTTAATGCGATATGAACATTCATTTTCCATTGACATTTACAGCAAATTCTAACATGGATCAAATATCTCAAGCAGAGAGAGAAGGAGAGAGAGAGAGATGGGCGGCGATATGAATAGTTGCATCAGACTGGCCCTAGTAGAAGTTAAAGATACATACTGCATGCCCAGGGAGTGGATGTCAGTTAAATGTTTATACAGCTGCTCTGAAGATTATTATTATCATGAAACCGCACAGCTATAATGTCATTCTGTGGATGCCAAAGTACAATCAGGTCCTCCCTATAGCCTACTAGCCTTCTCTCTCCCTCTGTCAGACAAGCCTGGTGTTCTGTTCCCCAAGGCTGCACGGCTGGGATCAGACTCGGCACGACACCACGATAATGAAATACAACAATGAAACAGGTTTTGTGAAAGCCAGTATTTGCATTTGGCTACAGATGTGTGTGTGTGTGTATATATATATATATATATATGCTTGTATACAGATGTTGCAGATATTTTTTCACAACAGCTTAAAAAAAACATGATGAAAAATAAGATGTTTTCTGTTTTAGAACTTAACTTTTAAACTCTCAGGAGAAAACAAAATACTGAAACATTAGCAGCAGCCCAGCCAGCGTGTTCTTACGTGTCATTTTCTGATCAGGTGCCTCAGAGTTGATTCTGTAAACAGATAAGACAAACTTGTTAATGAAGAGTTGCCATAGCCTCAGAGCTGGCAGTTTCAGGGCAAAATTAGCATTCAATTGATGTTGTGCTTCTAGCTACCTTGCAAACTTAAGGATTCCCTTTTAGCTCTGTTTTGGTCTCCTCCAGCTCCTTTGTGAAAAATTCTGCTTGTTCGCCTGCTAGTTATCAAGTTTATCTTAGCGACGATTAGTATGCATCGCTATGACTTAGGACATCTAGGAATGGGCATGTTAAGTCAACTCGATATTTAACCACTGCTGATCTTGCTAGTCCGTGTCAGAAATATTAATTGGTTAGATGCATTGTTCAAAAATGTTACAACGCCACTTTTACATATACTCTAATGCAAGGTATAAATATAAATAAATGACACTTGTGCTTTCCGGTGCTGGTTAGCACAGCTATTACAGTACCTAAAATCCATTTAAACTGTGTTTAGTTTTGAATGTCTTTAAGGGTTTTCTGTCTTTTCAATTAGTCAAGAAGTGTAACTTTTGTTTCTTGTTTAAACAACTATTTCATTAGCCAAACCTGAACTTCTACTTATATGTTGGCAAAACTATACAGTGTAAATAACTGTAGCCACAATGATAATATCATCTGGTTTGGCCACACTGTCAAAGCCTTGAGTGTTGCATTCTGGCAGTCAGCAGCCTTGAAACCACAGGTGACCATCTTTGAGCAGGAGAGTAGTGCTGTAGAGTTATCAGCTAATGATAGCACAGGCTAACTAGCTTGATTAGCAATAATTCCTATGAAAAGGGAAGATAACCCTAGAAACAAAATACAGGCTAAAACAAAATGTACTTTCCAACTTGTGGGAATTGTTTTCCCACAAGTGAGCTGGTCAATCACCTGTCATTCAGAGTGTTTACACACTTAATAATACCTCAATTCTAACATTAATACAATTTAAATGGCTACAATTAGCTTTAAATTAGCAGCATAACTAAATTAGCTTCAAAACTGTTTATACTACCAGGCTGTAAACCCGCTTATTTGTATTGCACTACTGAGCATTTTAACAAAGAAGTGTATAATGTTTTCTTATGGAGCCAGTCTCAAAGGGACATTTGAGAAACAGGAGTTTTCAGGTGATCTGCATAGCTGAGCTCCAATTGTTGCTACCTTGCATTTACACATAAATGTATCATGCACATAAATGCATGAATAGATAGAGACTCCACAGATTCTGGTGATTTCAATGAGAGAAGAGGACCAGATCATATTAAGAATTTAGAACCATTTAATAGAATTCAAAATTCCTAAACATGCTTAATGCTACTTAATGCTACTTTTATATAATCAGGATATTAATCTTTCTGTTTATCCCCTTTTACATACACAGACTTACAACCAAACACTCTTCACAGCTTTTGGTATGTAATAGAATTGTTAATGTTATTATAGTTGACCTTGCTCTCTTTGATATGACATTTATCAGCTTTGTTTAACCTTCAGAGTATCTTACATTTGATAAACACACAGATTTAAGCAATATCCTACGTCATCTAATGGTTCAATCTCATCTTCTACAACTGATAGGGATTTCTGTGAAAGTGAGCATTTAAGTAAAAAAAAAAAATATATATATATATATATACACACACATATATATAGTACCTTTAAAAAGTCTTTGGCCACTCTTTTCACACACTTTCTTTATATATTCCTAGGGTTAGGAAAATAGGTGCAGCAATTTATTAAACAAGTACACATATACATGGAAATACAGTATATAAGGCCAAAACATCCTGAAATCTCTTAGCAAGCTTTCTTCTAATTCTTTTAAGCAGTCTTTGAGAATAGTTCTCCAGGCTTCTTTAAGGGCATTAAAAGTTCTTCTTTGGATGTTGGCTGCCTTTTGTTCTGTTTTCTGTCAAGATGAGTCCACACTGCTTTAACATTGTTGAGATCCGGGGAGACCAATCACAATCTACTTTCATAATTCCATCAGTTTTGACAAGATCTCCAACGCCACTAACTGAAACGAACCATGACAAAGCCTCACCGTGTTTTACCATATATATATGTACCTCTATACATTTTGACGATGATTTGAATAAAACATTTTAAATTTGGGTTCATCGTGCTATAAAACAGATTACCACAGGTTTAATCTTGCATTCCTGAGCTTTTTCTCCACGTCTCCCTTTTTTTTCTTGACAGCCACCGTACCACGAAACCATTTCTGATGAGGCTCAGTGAACAGCAGATGGATCAACTGAAGGGCCAGATGCACCTCTCAGGTCCTGTGTCAGGTCTTTGCTGGATTTTTCCAGTTTCTAGAGGATATGAATATCAGATACTCTTTCTCAGATATAGACAGGTTTTTAGGCCTCACCTTCTTGTTTTGTCCTGCATTTGTCCAATTTTCTCAGTTTTTAAGGGCACACTGCCTTCCACGCCTAGATATGCCAAGTTTTCAGCTAATATCTCTTTGGGAATCACTTTATTGTTGCAAAAGTGCTGTTTTATGCCTGTCTAACTATGTTATCTTTGGCAGTTTTTGTAGACTCAGCTAAGGAAATAGGAACAAATGCCTAAAGATACAACTTAAAATGGTGTCTTTGCTAAGTTTTCTATTATGTGTAGATACAACTAATCCCCCCCCCGACTTAGCAGCTTTTGTTGAATGATTCACAGGTCATGTGTTTCTCTGGAAGTGGTCAGGCACAAGGACTGGAAAGAAAATGAGAAAATCTCCAAAGAAAAAGTTTGAGAACTATTCTCACTTTTAAAAATGACAAGAAAGTCTCCTGGGAAGCAAAATACAAAAGAATAAGTGACTTAAGACTGTTTGATACTGTATATATGAATCTATGCATGAGTCTTGGTATTTCATCACCTACAGAACCTGATTAAATATATATTGCCAGTATGTGTTTTATTCTAAAGGTCATGGTACTCCACTATGTGTGTTTGCCCATGTAGTTCCACAGAAACAAGCATCACTTTAGATGGGGGTTTAAAAGCAGTTTTACTCAAATGGATGCTTGCAAAGACTTACATGTTTAAAACCCAGAAGCAGCAGAGCTGAGAGATTAAAAAGCAATTTAATATTCGAACCAAATATTCCATTAGATCTACATAAACAACCTTGAATTGAAAACATCTTGAAAGCATCATCTGCTGAAGATGCATGTTCCTTATTCCTCATCATGTATGGATGCTTGCTAAGTGTTCCTTCCTCCTTTGGCCTGTAAACAGCTGCTTGTGCTTAAGCGGTAAAATGTAAATCTTGACGCTGGCTGTTTACGTAGCCCAAGCTTCTAATCATGCAGACATATAATTGAGTGACGCGTGGTGTCTTTATGTGTGGAGCTGCATTCAAAGGGCAGATCCCTGTATTTATGTCTTTCTGCCTCTCTCTTTAAAATCAAAGTAGCTGCAGTGCAGCTATACCAACTAGTTAACTAGCTAAATGTATTAAAAATGTTTATGTGATTCTTAATGTAAATTGTCACTGTGTGAGGTCAGTACAGAGCTAAATGTTTTACACTGCTGATACTGATTTTACAGCAGTGATTTGTTCAGGTTAGCAAACCAGGCACGAAAAAAGACACTGCATGAAATTCAAAAGATGCATCTAATAACATAATACATTATTTTTTTAGACTTATGTTGGAGGATTTGAGTGTAAAAGTCTTTTTTATTGTTGTTTTTTGACAAAAGCCAGCCCAAAGTGATTTTACAATACAATAATTATAATATCTAAAATAGCAACAACTTCTGTGGATGAAGGAGCAACCACGATTCGCTGATCAAAACTTTCTTGCACCCTATTTACACAGGAAATTAAATCACAAACAAATAAACACTCTGCCAATTTGCTAAATTACGCACAGCTTCTTGTGTGCGACCAACCTCAGCGTACTTCTCAATATTTGAACCATGCGAGCAAGGTTTGGACCCTTTCTTGTGATCTCTGAGAGGTCGTATAATCTGGAGGTGGACTTGTTGCTCAAATTAGTGGGTAGAGAAGCGTGCCACATGTTCAGTATCCATAAATATTGACTCTGGCTTTCTAGCTGGCCGTCTCTGACCTTGGTGGGTTTCCATTTTGGGACAAACCTATTTGAAATGTGTCCCATTTTGCCACAATCTCTTTCATGCACCATGTGCACGTGCTTAGCGTAGTGCAGCAGTCGTGCTTCTGCTGTCAAACACGTGGACTGATGAAGATATTACTGGTTTCTAAATTAAAAAGACGCCACTGCCTTGCAGTTTAATTAGGGATGAGTCATAACAACAAATTGTTTCCTGGTTTCAAACAACATCTCTGAAGATTATCTCCCTGGGGACACACATACAGTCTGTTAAAACTACATCTGGCTACATCAAGGCAGAGGAATGTAGGCCCTGTGTCTAGCCAAGCTACTGTTAACAGCAGGTGAAAGGCTAATAGTTAGATCTGCAGTGTCATCTCGGGGCTCTGTCTGCCCCCTTACTTGTGGAATGTGCGTGATGACAAGAGAAGGCTGCGCCGTCCACATCCACCATAACATGTGCAGACAGACACATCCACGGGACAACAAATGAGCATGTACAGCATCGTAGTGAGGACAATAAGCCATGTCTTCTTCTGGGTTTTTTTGACAGGATCTATGTGTTAAAACACCACTATCCTCATCTCTCTCAAATAACCTCAAACATTTCCCCTTCAATACATTCATTATACTTTCTTTAAAAGTGCCATGTATTACACATTGTTCTGCCATAAGGGAGTTTCCATAAAAAAGATACATCTATTAGATGAAGCAAAAGTACATGGTGGTGTTTTACTGTATATTATGTTTCTGGTTAGAAAAGAAGATTTCCCCCAAAGCTGAATGATAAATGGAGCATAACAATAAGAAATATGACTTTTAAATGATTACATAATGTATCATTTGTACATGTGGGGGTCTCGGGGTTTTATAACACAAACCTAAACTTGCTATTTCTTCCAGTCTAACCTGAATTTTAGCCTTATATTACCGTCCGTTTGTCAAACAAAGGCAGTCGTTTTTTATATAGAATTTGGGGAAAAACAACTCTTAACTCAAAGAGAGAAAAGATGTCACAAACCAGGGACAATGCGGTGATTGTGCGACTGTGTTTGTGAGTCTGGGAATTTTCAGTTGTGTTGATTCTAAGCACAGACTTAAGGCCTCAGTGGTCGGATCAGAGACTGGTCATATTAGTCCTTACGACTGGGACAAAAGGATTTCCAAGACCACCAGTTTAATCTGATAACAACAGTCTATAGCTAAATTGTTGTTATGAGGATAGACAGATGCTCGACAGCACTGTTTTTGACCTGCATGTGGGTCATTGCAGACTTTAAAAAAAAATCAGGGAAATTTAGGTTGTGTCAGCTTGAAATTGTGTTTATTTGCTTTGTACCTGCAGTCTCTAGAAATGTTACTTTCTGAAAACCTTTTTTCAACCTTGTTAACATGCCAATGTGATGTTTTTATATGCTAGAAGGCACACCAGGGCACACCAGAGAGTGAGATAAAGAGTGCAGTGTTGCAATGACAGGTTTTAAAGCATGGATTTAGAAAGCCAGGTTTCATGCATAACAAACCTAAAGCAACGACTTTACTCTGCTGTGGACATGGGCAGCTGGAGACACTGTGGACATGTAGTCATTGCTGTTGTACTTCTGTGAAGCCCATTGAAGTCCACCTTGCAATTATAGTTTACATAATACAAAGTTTCCAAAGATGAGTCCACAGTCACAAAAATGTAGATCACTTAGACCCAAACCAACCCTCATGGACACAGATGTGCTAACACCCACATTAGGAACCAATCCCTCCAACTTACAGGCTGGGGACTAATAGAAGTGACAACCTTATCTTTAATAACAGAATATGATTTGAGTCCAACACGCATAACGTCTATATAGGAGAGACTGTTTCATTTAGTTTAGTTTTACAGCTAAACGACTGCTACTAACTAATAACTGTCACTTGATTTCTGACTTTTTCTGACTGTTGACCTGCTGAACAGCACCTTCTCTTTATTCTGGACCTCCTGATTTACAGTTTAAGCAGCAGGTTTTCCTCTACTACTTAACAACTGGACCTATGTTTTCCTTCATTTTGCAAGAGAACTTATGAGTGAAGCTCACAGATCCAGTGGAAAGAGGATGAGGGAGCAGGCATGGACCAATATTGATATGCATGTTAAATTAGGGAAAGCCCTTTTTTTACATAAGGGTTTATGTTCATTTCAAAAAAACAGCTTCTGAACATTTAAATGTTCTTTGGATTTTAATAAATGTCTGGAGAGGGACTTTTCCAAGATTTTACGTATTTTAAAGAAATAAAACATATATATTATGAAAGCATGGGGCTGAAGCTAAACATACATGTGGGAAACTCTGTACAGCTCACATGCTTGTTTCTCCTTTTCCTATAAGCAGTGGAACCAGCACAGCAGTGCATGTAGGTCTTTAAAACAGCAGAGAGCCATTTGAGCACATGTGACCTTGAATTTGATTCCATAACTTTGAAAGAATATTTACTACAAACACAAATAAACAGATACTTGCTAGAAGAAATAAGCATGCCATTAGTGGTGGTTGTTGAGTTAATAGTGTCTGGCTAAGTCAAAGTTTAAGGCTCTCAGAGACTCTCTCAGTAGGTCGTTCATTTGAGTTTGAGATAGCATATCTCTACCCGCCCTCTCTGGCCGTGAAGGTTTCATTCTGTGATGTTGTCCTTTCAATCAGCATGTAATTAGATCAGCAGTGATATGATAAGCAATGACATATACAGTGTCAGAGCCACAAGATCTTCTCAAAACACCCCGGGCATCACTGATCAAGTCCCTCAACAGCCTTGGCTTGGCACATTCCTCAGAACTGGCCTGACATAAGCTGAGCCAAAGGAAAGACACACACACACACACAATTTATGCATGTCCATGCCCTCAAAACACACACAAACGTTGACATGATCATTTAGTGAAACCACAAAAATGCCTGCAAAAAGAAAAAGACGGACAAATAATCAGATAAGGCCCTCTGTTTCTAATCCTGTCACTCGAGTAATTAAAGATGCTCACAGCTTGCTGTGGGAGGACTTATCCTGCAATCTACAGCAGCCTGAATGCAGCTTTTACCTGGATTTGGGTTTACCACTAGGTTTACCAAGTGGTATTTTGGCAACAACACAGACCCAATTGCCAGCAGATTAACATAACAATGGAGAAAATCTTTATGAATAAATGACCTGTAGTAGAACCATGAAAAAGACTGCATCACAATCTGTCACCATTTGCTGATGCTGATGAATAAATACATTATCAAAACAATAATAAGATCCAAATAAGCAAAGTATATTTCAAAGAAGCTAATTAGATTCAGCACCTCAAAAAAGTTAAACTCTCAAGTCCTGGACGCAGCAAAGAAATGGAAAGGGAACGCTGTGACAGCAGCACACACTCATTGGCCTTGCCGTGTTTTAATTGCTAAGTGGATGATCCAGGATTATCCCTGATAAAATATTACTGTCCTAAAAGAAGACAAATATCTTGTGATCGCTGTGGGATTTAATCTCTCGCTATCTTGCGAAGAAATCAGTGTGCTTTGGCCCAAACACAGCCACCATTATCACCTAATGATAAGAGCAGAGGAACTCAGTGGGGGCTATTTTTAACCCCTCAGGCTAAAAACAAAGCAGCAAAATTTCCCTTACCCATGCATGCTTTCAACGGCTACACAAAAGAACCAAGTACTTTTCCTAGAAAAGTAAAATCAACCGGTGCGCGTACATGTTTCGCTTAACTGGTCATCCTTTTTAAGATGCAATTTTGTGTGAACTCTAAATTATAAACTTAGTGAAAACATTACTGCCTTCTTGGGAAATTTTTCTTACAAGATTTTATCACTTGGCTCCTCCGCAGTACTGAAGACAGCAATTCTTGCAGCCAAAGCTGCCACAGATATATTGATAAAGCGCTGCGAACTGGAAAGAATGAAAAAGCCTAATGCAGCCAGCGGGGAAGCGTGAATAAGTCACACATGCACAAACATTCACACAAAGTGAAGTTCGGCAGGAGAATGTGACAGTCACTTTGCAGCAACTAATCCTCTGAAACCACTAAAGCAACAAGTTATAAACCCATTATCTGTTAGACTTAATCCAAAAACTAAACATTTTTGATCCAGCCATTAACACCACTGGTCAAAAATGTGTTTATGTAACAGCAGGAGCTGACATGTTATTGCTCAGGGGTGGTCAAATTCACATGAGTATTAAACCATCTAGGGACTGTCAAAAGCCATTTTGATGCTACTAAAAAGCATTTAAAAAGAACAATCTGGAAAAACAACAGCATGATTTTAACTGCTCTTGACTTTATTATTTCTTCTGTCTCTTGTTTCGTTTTCATTTCAATGATGTATAATGAGGGTAGGTAGGGGGGGGAAGGAGATTTTACATGTCCAAGCCTTTCAGTCATGAAAACGTTTGGAGCCTCAGGGGTAGAGGTCCGCAGGAGGTGCTTTATTGTGGACAAATGATTGACATCCCCTTAGTGACATCACTACGACAAAAAGAGCGCTGGGGGAAGAGAAGGCAACAATCAATTCAAACACTCCAGCGCGGCGCACAGAAGAGAGGCGACGCGCTCTCCAACTCGCAGCAACAAGGTCCAAAAGAGCGACACTTAAAGGTCCGCTTATCCTGTTTCTCTCTCTCTCTCTCTCTCTCGCAGAAAAGTTCAGCTTTAGCAGAAGGCAGCTGTTCGCTGGTAAAGATGTTCAGAGAAGCTTCTTTATACTTAGATCGGTTATGCCTACGCGAAGCCGTTTCCTCGTAGAATTCACATAATTTTTTTTCCTTTCGGGACTGACCAAGACCTAACCCGATTCGCAGCTGGTGATAATATGTGTGAGAGGCGATCAGCGAAGGCTATGGGCTGTCTTTGGTCCCCCAAGGAGAAGCAACGTGGATTAAACACGAATTAATGTGGAATTTATCGGAGCCCAAAGGTGGAACGACGACCGGACACAGCGCTTTCTCGTCAGGTAAAATAAAAACTCACGTTTTTTTCTTTTTAATAAAGGCTTAAAGTACTTAATTGGCGTAAAACAAAAAAAAAAAATGAAATGTTTGTACAATAACTTGCTACACGAGGAAAAGCTTACTTTCTAAGTGACCCCCTCCCTGCTAGTTCTTGGTTTATATGTGATTATAGGGTGTGTGCGTAAAAGTTAAAGCGTTCTCCTACACACGGAGAAAACTATGAAAAGAAGAAGAGAAAAAAGGTCGTTTCTTTGGAAGTCGTGCTGCTCAGATGATGCTTAGGTTTTTCATGTTTTTTGATGTCCTGTCCCGGGCTACATCTGGTACGCACGTCAGATCTAACACCTGCGAGCCTCTTGAAGTAACTCTATCCCTTATGATTACACACGACCGTCAAAGCCCCTGCAAACAGACGCTTGTAACACCGTCTGGTTGCATCTGTTGCTGCTGTGCATACTAACCCGTTTCCCTTCACTGTATTCTTTGATGCTTCTTGTGATCTGTCGGGCTACACAGACTTGCATTTCTTTTTTCATATCACCTCCCCTAACGTGATTTCTTATCTCCTCTAATTGGAGACTTTTTGTCTGATCTCTCTCCGCAAACCCTTTGATTCGTTTTTTCTGAGTCAGTCCCTCGTTTTTTTGTTTTTTTGTTTGTTCTTCTCTTTCAGAGCTTCTTCACCTTGATATTTTCATGTATCACTTCATGTTAAGACCAAACTTCTCTTTCAGCTTTGACGCGCTGTATTGCCGGAGGGGGTCTTTCTCTCGCTCTCTCTCTCTTTTTACCCACTTCAAAGTGAAGCGTTGTCTTCCCTTTTAACCTGATTTCCTTCAATCGTTCCGACTGTGTAGGGGGATCACACACAGTTTAGGGAATGCTGCAGTGAGGTCCCTGCCGCGTCTACCTCATGTCAATACCTCAGCGCCAGTGTATTGACAGAAATCAACTTTCTCCACAGGGACTGACTGATCATGGTCGCCGTGGTCCGCTCTCTCATGGTACTGCTGCTCGCTCAGGTGTTGCTGGAAGGTGCTACGGGACTAATCCCCGAGGTCGGCCGGAGGAAATACAGCGAATCCGGGAAGCAGACCCCAGAGCAGTCAGAGAGCTTCCTCAACGACTTTGAGCTTCGGCTTCTCAATGTGTTTGGACTGGGGCGCAGGCCGACCCCAAGTAAGCAAGCCGTGGTGCCGCAGTATATGGTGGACCTTTACCGTATGCATTCAGCAAACGGAGACCATAGCACCAAACGACCCAAGAGCATGGGGAAACACGCAGAGAGAGCCGCCAGCAAGGCCAACACGATTAGAAGCTTTCACCATGAAGGTATGTATTAGTGACATACCTTTACCTGTCAGCCGGGAAGCTTCTCGGCTCTCTCAGACAACCCAAACCTATATTTAAACATGACTCAGTGCGTCAAGACTGAACTTCAGAGTCTTCGCTGTTTTATAGAGGTTTAGTCATTTACAGGTGACACGCGTCTAAGTTACAACTTACTCTTAAATACGCTCGGGATTGCCTAAAACTCAGTAACGCGACTTACAAACAAGCATCTCGTACGCAATTAATTACCTCTCACATATGTTGTGATGCAACATTTAACCGAACATCCCCCTGGGGCTGCTGTCAGAGGTTTTAAAACATCAAGGGAGGTGGTATCCCTGGAGTAATTTGTTTCTTAATAATTGATGGTGTTTGCGTGGGCTCCGAAAACAGTTTTTCCAGACACGCACCACAGGAGCAGGATAAAGGGCGGTGTGCCTTTGCGCAGGTGATAGTCATCACCCTGTTACTTCAATAACACACGACATGACATTATACTAACACGCATTATGACAAAGTCATCGTGTCAGACTGAATTCTGAGTCATTTTTAACAAGACTGAAATTAGTTCTTGGTTAAAAAAAAGGGGGGGGGGGTACCCGCCTTATTCGTCTTTCCAAATCCCCGTTGTGCCCGTGCAGTGCGCCATTACGCATGTTCCAATAACACTATAATTGCTCACTTAGCTTGTACGGTGGATACGGTACTGCTTGTTGAATTTAGTGTTTCAGTTCAAGTTCGCTGCACTTCAAAGATAACATATGCTGCTCATATATATATAAGACTGGCACTAAATCCTGGATGAGGTGCACTAAGTTCAACAACTACACAGATGTTTGCACAGAGTTACAAATAAAGTGGACTTTTATAACTTAAAAAACAGCAGCTGAGAAAATAAAAATGATGGTTTACTTATATTCTATTGATCTGAGGCTATATTGTCTTTTGCACCTGGCTGTGATATTAAAATGACTCACGCATGATAAAAATGAAACACTACAGTGTTTACTGTCAAACATATAGTGATGCTTTATCACCATTCACCATCTTAAGGTCTATGTTCCATTTGTCAAAGCATACAAGTTACTGTGTCCATAGGGGCTCTACACAGAGTCCTCATACAGAGTTCTAAGTGTTTAACTGGGGAAGTTTCCATCAGGGGTGAGTCAGAGGGGTGGTTGAGTGGTTGCTTGGGTGCTCTCCAGAGGCCTAGTGCAATGACACCAAGTGGCTACACCGACACACTACAAACAACCGTGGCCTGGGCAGCTGGGCTGAGTGACTGCCCCCAGCCAGCTACTGGAAACCTCTGCAACCGGCCAACACACCTTGACACCACTGGCCATTACGAATGCGCTCAGGCTGTGTTTACATAGGTCCCCCCAGCCCTTTCATCCCGTGCTAACAGAGCTGCTGGGTTGTTCATCTTCCCACGTCAAGAGACACGCAATTGATGGCTGCTGCATATAATAAGCATGTATCTACAGATGTAAACACAGCACATCAAAGCAAACTGCTCTAATCATTCATCACATCTGCTGCCTGATATTCATTTCACTAGGATAATTAGTTTCACTGCTATCAGTTTTCAAAAATAACCATTTCCCATGCCAAATAGAACATTTCCACTACTTCACAGGAAGTAGCTGCCAGAGACACGTCTCTGATGAATGACCCAGCATTAGCCTTTATCTTATGTTTTGGCATGCAGCACAAAAAGAAATTAGGAATGTTGATACACTCATATCTGTGGTTCACACGTTTGTGACAGGCCCTGACTTGTTCACATAGCCAAACCTCAAAGAACAGAAAACGAGAGAGAGTGAGAATATTGTTGCAGAAAGAAATTGAGGAAGACGTGAAAGAGGAGGAGAGAGAAAGAAAAGAGGATTTGGGGCTAAGAGAACAGAGGGAAAGGGGGATTTGGGAGCTGAGGAACGAAAGAAAGAGAGGGATTGGGGACAGAGGAGGGGGAACAAGAGACAGGGGGCTTTCCCACATCAAATAAGGAGTGATGGGCCTAATTGAGGTCTTTGTGCCTCTGGAGGGAGATTTAGGATGAGATGGTGGAATTTCCTAAATACCTCCTTTGAAAAAGCAAAGAGTTCAAAGTTTGTGTTTACGGCGCTGCACCAAACAGATTAAAAAGTGTGTCTATACATCATCTGTGATCTTCATAAAGTAAGAGTTCAAAGTGGGAGGGCTGCCTCAAAGAAAATTGTAGCTTTTACTAAGACTTCTGTCATTTACTGTACACTATAGAGGGGTATACAAAGATCTTAACTGTATACAGTTTATATACACTCTACTTTCCATTTGTCTTTTATTATCGTCACATTAATTGTAACTTAAGTCCTTGTAATTTCAGAATTAGTTATTAAATTTAATACCTTGACGCATAAAAGAAATACTCCAGTGCTGGCAACATCTACACTATAAATAAATGTTGACGCAACAGTTGGCCTTTTTAGTTTTCTTCTGGCCATTCTCATTTTTGATGAAGTCAGTATATGGTGCAACTTTTTTTCATGTGTACTTATGAAAATATTTCGCAGCAACCAATTCTCACAGTGCAAATGAGCCATTTGAAGTCTGGCTGACTAGCGTGTGTGATCTTATCGATAGATGGAAGCGCACTGCTTTCATCTTCTGACATTTAACCAGGTGAATTTATGAGCATGACACTAATCGCTGTATTACATCCCCATGAGCATTTCCCTGCTATTACACTGAGTCATACATGCAACCGCATGCAATCACTCACACAACCATGTGGTAGCTTGGCTGGATCCATATACTAGATCCACTCGATGTTATTTCTTAGGCATGTATGAAATTAATACGTTCTTGGCTTGATCCTGACCCTATGGTTGTCTCTCTTCTGTCCTTTACAGAGTCTATGGAGGCGCTGGCCAGCCTAAAAGGCAAAACGACACAGCAGTTCTACTTTAATCTCACTTCTATTCCAAATGAGGAACTCATCACCTCTGCAGAGCTACGCATTTACAGGGATCAGGTCATGGGATCTGCAAGCCCCACCGAAAGCAGCATTAGTGACAGTACTCCTGCTAGTGGCCTCCATCGTATCAACATTTATGAGATATTTGGAGTTCCTGCCACTCAGGGCAAGGAACCTCTACTACGTCTGCTGGACACTCGAATGGTGCAGGACTCTTTGAGTCGCTGGGAAAGCTTTGACGTCAGTCCCGCTATATCTCATTGGACCTCTGGGAATGGCCACAATCACGGCTTCTTGGTGGAGGTGATTCACCCAGAGGAGGGGGAGATGGACAGCAAGGATGCCCACAGACGCAGGAAACATGTCAGGGTGAGCCGGTCGCTACACCAGGACCAGGACTCGTGGCCTCAGGCTCGGCCGCTGCTTGTAACATATGGCCACGACAGCCGCGGGGGCTCAGTGCTCCACAAACGGGAAAAAAGGCAAGCAGCACCCCGCAAACAACGTAGGAAGCACCAGCACAAGGCAAGCTGCAAGAGGCATGCCTTGTACGTGGACTTCAGTGATGTGGGCTGGAATGAGTGGATAGTGGCACCCCCTGGCTACCATGCCTTTTATTGCCATGGGGAATGTCCTTTCCCCCTAGCAGACCACCTCAATTCTACTAACCACGCCATTGTGCAGACACTTGTCAACTCAGTCAACTCGAACATCCCCAGAGCCTGTTGTGTGCCCACTGACCTCAGCCCCATTTCTTTGCTCTACCTGGACGAATTTGAGAAAGTAATCCTGAAAAACTACCAAGACATGGTAGTGGAGGGATGCGGCTGCCGGTGAGAAACAGGTGGCACGGATAGAAAAGAGCGAGCGGGCACAAGAGGCAGAAAGAGATCAGAGGTTATCATGGACACCCAGTTTCCCAATGAAGACATTTATTTATATGAAAGAAACAGAAAACAGAGCTATTGCGGAAGAAGAAGAAACTATATATGAATATATTTATGTCTACATAAGGTTGGGAAAAATAAATATTTTAATCAAAGGAATATTCCTTTACTGGTTTTGAAAATGTATTTCCGATGTACATTTTGAAATGGGTGCAATACCACATGAAGTATAATGCTCAGATTTCTATTTTGTATTTATTTCTATTATAACCACTTTATTTGTAAATAAATAATGTGTATTTATCGTGAAAAAAACATCCCGTGGTCACTCCAGTGTTGCACGATCGGCTTCTGACAGAAATTACCTGCGAAAACGTAACACGTGACAAGAAGCTTATATTTCACTGATTGCAAACCAAGCACTGAACTATTTTGCTAAAAGTAATCGGAGACCAACAACAATGGAGGTTTTGAAGGCAAAGCGATAGGATCACTGGCGTAATGAATTGTAGCACGTTGTAGGGTCACAGACAATTTAAATGCCCACGGGAGGCTCATAAAAACAGAGCGTGTTTTTAATGCCTTACATGTCACTGCATGGATCCCTGGGAAGATTCTCTTAACGTCTATGTTTATTCTGCTCCCGACCAATATTATCAGATAGAGGGGGAAAAAAGTGAAACTGCAGCCCTTCTGTGGAAGGTCTGACAGGGCACGAGGTTTATTTACAGTGAGATTTGAGACTATGGCAGACAGACACACTAACAGACCTTCACCAAGAAAAAAAAGGAAAGATTCTGTTGGCACTTTAATTAACGAAGACAAACAAACACACACCTGCACCTGTTCACATACTGCACATGCTCAGACAGATTCTTCCCACTTCTGAGTTTGGCTGCCTTCCTTTGTCATCTCTGAGTCAGAAGGCTCTAATGTGTTTCAGCACTGAATCAAAGAAAATTAATGTTTCAACAAAACAGCAGCAGCAGCAGCAAAGGACACAAACACTGACCCGAAAAAGAGCGCAAGAGACATGGTCTCCTCACAAAGACAATGAGCGCGGCTGGCTCTTTATACTGCAACGTTAGTATAAAAGAAACAATGCTCCATCTAGATTAAAGCAAACGGACTAAAACTGCTCCATAAAGAATAGATGAGAATTTATAGTGTAGCCACAATAACAGATCAGATAATGAAAAAGTGAAAGAGTTTGACTGACTGCGTTTTCTGCTGTGTTTGCATTAGAAAGGGTTTGGAGGGATCACAAGGCAGCTCAAAATGCTCTAAATAGACTGTTTTTATGTGAGCGCACATTGGGACCGTGGAATGTTGGTTTTCAATCTCAGACACATGCTTACGCTCGCATGGAAAACCAACGCGGTTGTTTTTTCAATCATCTATTCAAGGGTTTCCTGGTGGGCTTTTTTCTCTTCAAAAACAAATGTGCGTCAAACAAAGATACGCTTGTTACTTATATAGGAGATGTAAATCAAAACATTTAAGAAGCAGGCGTGAGATTTTATTTAAGGGTTGTAAAAAACACAGAAATGTCACTTTCTTTTTCCCTTTTTCTTTTCCACGAGCCGCAGATCGTGTCCGTTCACCTATTCTTATCCTCTAAGGGTGTCCATCTGCTCGAGATGATGCAACCGTTTAATTGGATTATACCCTCCCAAACATGCACTCGTAACCGCACGCACACGCAAACACACCCGACAGCATTTCAGATTTAATCTTCTGCACGTGTTATTGGATTCTACCTTGCATCTCCACCCTTTCTGCTCCCATCTGATATCCATTTCTCCTCCGTGGATTCCACCACACCACAACCCTCCACATGAACCGCACGTACCTCTGCCAGCAGCAGCAGCACGACACTAATGGACCTTTAGAAGGAAGTCACTTAGCTAGCCCACTTATACACGATTGATAAATCTAAACACTGAAAACCTCCGAAAAGTTTCTTTCTTGAGCTCCAGGAGTAACGTCTAGGTAGGATGTGAAAAATATTTGCTTTTTGAAAAGAAAAAAAGTGTTAGATTTAGTGCCCTTATAGTTAGAGTTCATAAACCTTTCATTGGGTTGGGTGGAAATACTGCTCCCAGTGTGGGTGACACATGGGCAGCATGCCTGTAACTCCCCTACTGCACCCCATCCCAGCTGAACTAGAAGTATGAGCTGGCCACCTTCTGAGGCGGACGAGGGGGGGGAGGATCTCATTTTAGAGTCATGTTAGTATCAGACAGCTCCTAAGGGACCACTTCTAAATGAGAGGTCAGGGGTCAAAGCAATAAAGGTCTATTATCTCCACCCTTACTGACTAACTTCCAGGCTCATCACGTCATCACAGGCCAGTGGCTTCAAGTGTGGTCAGCCACTGGTTGCAACCAAGTACGAGTTTGTGTTTCAGAATCCATTTTTGTATTTTATTGATGCACATTCAAGATCCATCCATTTGTTTGTGTGATCGTGCTGATAATGAGCTAAAATTTGGGTCTGTGTGTGACTGCGAATTTCATGATTAAGTTATAAAAAGCACAACTGTGAAATATGTGATTTTGGCAGAATTCTCTTCACCTGCTACACAGACCTCTGCAAAGTCACTCTCAGAGAACAGATTTTCCCTTTTCCTTCTCCATGAACATCTGGCAAATCAGTTTAAGGTGTCCTTTGCAGACTTTGTTTATGCACAAACACACAACAGAGCAGCCACACAACTGATGAGCATAAAACTGGGAGCTGGAACCTACTTGCATGGCAGGGATCATTCATTTTGTTTGGTGCTCAGCAAACCAAACCAAAACTATCTGCAACTCCAAACAACCAAAATTGTAAGGGCTATAAAATCAGTTTTCCAGATTTCTGTCTGGCCCAGAATTGGAAAGTATGCGGTGTGCCGTGTATCTTTGATGAAACAGAGGGCTCATGAGATCTCGACTGGCTCCGCGCCAAGGTGGGACGCAAAAATTTAGAGAAGTGAAGAGAGACAGCGGCCACTTCAGAGTCTTTTCTAAGTTTGGATCTTTTCTTCTTCATGTGCTGCGCACACTAATTTTAGAGGTGGTGCACATGGTGTTTTTTCTGTGTTCCGAGAACAGCCAGTGAAATGACGTCCAGCATAGCGAAGACTTTGGCATCTGTGCAGCAGCTCTGAACACATCAAACGGACGGCCGTCCACAGATTCAGGAGCAGAGCAAATATGGAAATGACTTTTCCAGAGCGACTGCACGGATGATGCTGCTTTTACATACATGCATTTTCTATATCCGCATGTAAATTAGAGATTATCTGCCAATATGAGCCACTACTTTTGCTTTAAATACGGGTCCTTCACGTTTTAAAAGTCATGCAATATGAATGAACCTCACTCAAAACTACTTGCTTGCTTGCTCCTAACCATGTGCTGCTACTACCATTACTGTAAGAGCTAATCATCCATGCAATTACAATGGAGCTGGCCTTGAGTGACATGCTGAAATCATTATCTTTGGCAAGGACTCAGTGGAGTAGACCATTATATCGCCCAATTCTCACAGCAGAATAATTTTATGCTAAGCTAAAGTAGAGTTAGAAGTCTGCACTGTATACTATTATGATACTCTGGAGAACATACTTACTGAAATAACAAAACCTTTTATCGTGCGATGATGGGGTTCAGCATCAGAAAAAAATGACCTCATAACATCAGAATTGCTTTTCTTTCAGCGAATATCATGCTCTCTATCTCTGCTTTTAACTGATATTTAAAACAGTGAGAAGCGGTCGCAGTTATTGATGACATTGTTCATTTTCCTGACATTTAGGGCTGTTCTTTTATAACACTGTAATCAAACAGGAATGGAGTTCAAGATGTGTACCTTGCACTTTGTGGGCACATCTCCACAGAGGATACAGGAAGAAGTTCCATATGGGAGACATATGAGCTAACAGGCTCAAGGATGGATTTGCCTCCAGACACTGATCTAAGGTCAGAGCTGTGCTTATTCCTCTGATGGTTACAGTTAGGTTTGGGCTAAAGGGTGAACCCGGCTGATCCTGGAACCTTGCCGAAGGGCGTTGCCTACACGCCGAGCTTGAAAGCGGCTGTGCGGCTACCGAGAGCAGCCTCCATCTTTGTAACAGGAAGTGAAGAGATCAAGCAAAGGGGAGATACATGACATCCCCCAGCATGTCCGTAAAATAAATGTCAATCTCAGATACAGTAAATCTCATCCATAACCACGCACACGACTTCAAACCAGTGAGGTTCACGTTCAGAGCTGGCAATTAATTTAAAACTCCGAACTTAACTGTCTTGTCCGAAAGCAGAAAAGTAGATCAAAGCCCATAACACACAGCGAATAATGACAAACATCTACAGCATTAAACAGAACATAACAGAAAGCACACTAAAAAGAAAAAAACCCAGCTGACAGTTTGGCCATCGTCTGCCTTTAAACACCAACCGTTTCTCTTTTGGAGCTATATAAGGTTGACATCTTTAGTACATGTCTTCACATTTCAGGACCACAAAATCCTAACAACACAAACCTCGGGGTTTTAGGGTTTCGATGCAGCACCTTGAGGACTTCTGGGCCTGGAACCCAGTCCACTGAGCAACAAGTTGACCCGCTGCAATAAGAGGAGACCTGTTAAGGAGCTCAGGGCCTCACTTGGTGGTCTTTGAAAACACGCTGGTGCTGAACTTTTTGTACTCAGAGCAGATTACCAGGAGGCTGCTTCCAGATGCAGTGCACCGGGGGAAACAGACTCTCCTTTGCTGGGTGGTATGGGACAAACCAATTTCCCCACACTTTTCTCATTAGAGTAATAAGCTTTGTATAAACCACTGTGCTGCTATTGTCAGGGACACACACACACACCATTTCCTCCATCCACCCATCTGTCTGTCCATACGCTACATCTGACACTCATATCTTTGCTGGAATGATGCACGTTAGAAAATGCTCAGGGAGGCTCTTATGATTGTGAGCACTGTGCATGCGTGGTATATTAATTATATCAACCATAAAAACAGCATTCTTATTCAAAATAACACTCTGCTGGTCAGATGAACATCCTTAACACAGACCTGACAAATGCACTACCAGCACAGCGGTAGATAGGGAAAAAAATTATAGCATTTATTTTGAAAGTATCTTGATTAATGCGATTGTAGAGGGAGGGGAAGAGATGCCCGTTCATGTAAACAGCATGTCAGCAAGCTGTGGGCCCTGGACAGTTCAAGAGCGAGGTGTAACTCACAGTCCTTTGCCCTGCTCTCCCACAGCCTGTCACTGGCATGGCAAACTCTGCCTCACCAAGCTTCCTGTGACTCACTTCCTGTCCCAGCCCTGCACCTGCACTCCTCTGGGTGATGTCATGGCAGGTTTTCCTCTTGGAGTCGCGCTCTCCACATCTGGTGCAATGTGCGTATGTACGCATGTGTGTTTATGTGTGTACATCCATCAGCATGCCTGGCTCAGACATCAGTCAGAGGACCTGTGGTGAATGTGGCCCTTCATAGCTTTCCTGATGACCTCCTCCATGAGGCAAAAGCTTTTGGAAGAGAACGGCACATCAAACAGGCAGGGGAGGAAGAGAACAGTCGGAACATGGATTCAGTCCCAAAGCTGGATTATTGTGATATTTTTCCCATTTGCTTTCTCTCGCTCTCTCTTTTTTTTTTCTACGATACAAATATGTCATTTGGTTGCCTCCTTGCATCCTCCTTGTGTATTCACTACAGCCTTCTGTGAATACTTACTGAGCTCGAGTAGTTCTGTTTTCCAGTGAGGAGAAACAACCTCTAGATGTCCTCAATATCTGTAGGAATAATTACAGTAGGCTTTTCTACCATCGGTGACCACAGTGAAAATGATAGATTGAGGGGAACACACTACTTGGACAGGCCTATGAGTAAATGGAAATATTGTATGAGAATGAGTGAATACTTTTTTCCTTTTTCCTGGGCTGAAAGAAGGTTTTTTTTGCTCTTTTCTCCCTCAGATTGAATGTGTACGTATGTGAATGGGCAGGAAATGCCTTACAGCTCCCGTAAGCAGTGGAGAAACCCGTTTGAGGTCAAGGGTTGCAAGAGGAAGGCAGCAGGCATATATCAATATTCATTTCCTTTTCGGGTACATTCCCAGACCTCTTGCTAGTTTCACTCCTTTATAGAGTGTGTTCTGGATCATTAGTTCTTGCTAGCTGCCTGTTGACAACATTAGCTATTCTAATGTTCGTCTGTGGGAAACTGAGTGCCGTGTCCTCCCTTTTGGTGTGTTCATATGCATCACATCGCCTGGCTCTGATCCTGACAGATGGTACTGACCAGAAAGAAGCGAGTGTAAGAGAAAAGGAGGTCACCTCCATTTTTCTTTGGCGTCTGGTTATTTCCCCATGATGTTAAAAACATAAAGTGTACCATGAAAAGTGTTGAAGGAAGGAGTCTTGGTGACAATGCAGTTGTGATGCACTATCCACAGCCGTGACATGAGGGATCGATACCATTACCATGCTGAGTATACTGTAAGCATACTTAGAAACTTCTTTTCCTCATTAGAATGGGCAGCATTTAGAAGGCCAGAGTTTACCAACATTCAAGGGTTGACATTGGACTAAATCTCCATACTGTCACTGTGCAAACAGCGGGCGTTCTGTTGACTGGGATATAAAATAGTGCTGTTGGGTTTTGGGTTTCCAGAGCGGGATCAGGGCTGCAGTATATTGAGTCCATGTGGGGAGTGCGTTTTTAATCTGAGCCTTACCCGCAGTCCTTCCTGTTTCTAATTTGGCGCTGCAGCGGTTTTGTCCCGAGGCCAAGAGCCTCTCTTCCACAGAGTGTCTATTTCCTCTGAAGTGAATAGTAGCAGGTGTGCTGGCCTGAGATCCCTTGGAGAAGTCTGCTTATGAATGGCCCACATCTCGCTCTTTTTTTCGCTTGTCTTTGTTTTCTTTTTTCTTCCTTTCATTCTTATTTTTTCGTCTGTCCAGCATTCTTTCTCGCTTTTTCAAATACTTTCTTTCTTTGCTGTTATGTCTTCACCGCTCTGTAGACACTCTTTTGTCTCCATCTCTTTCTTTCATTTGTCCCTTTTGTTGTCTTTCCTTTCCTCGAGATCAAGGTGTATACCCCGATAAGTCATAAAGAGGCAGCTTATGCAAATGAAAACAACAAAAGACAAGAGCAAGGACGAGGGAAGCACAATCACATATCAAATCTTTCAAGACATCAGATATGATAGATCACATAAAAACCTCTCAAAACAAAAAAAAATTGGGATGCTGAAATAGACTGTCAAAAAAACACAAATCTTTACACACACAAACTTCTTTAATTTATAAGCACAATTTCTACTTTATAGTGTTTGTTATAGGAAGAGGAAAAAAGTGCATCTATGAGCAAAAGACGCTGAATCTTGCACAATCTGTGTATGAGCCAGCCTGATAGCGAAGAACTCATCCAATCTTTGAGCAGAGGAGACATGCTGTCATGCTGCTTCACAGAGGCACTGCGATTGGAATTAACCTCTTGTGACCTTCACTTCTCCTCCCTTCCCCAAAACACACGCTTTAATGACTTGGTCTTGAAGGGGTGCAGCCTTCGCTGTAAGGCAAATAAATCCTATCACGGCTAAGTCATATTCTTACTTATCTCTGATGAAAACAAGGCAAAAGAAACCATGTTGGTTGCCAATGATTTGTGACTTAACGCAAGAGTGAAATACAGCTGCAAAGCCATTAAGGAAATGAGAGTCTAACCAAAGGGCTGTTTAACTGGAACACATGAACTCTTAATGATGTTTGTGTTTATTCAATTTTGCTTCCACATCATTTGGCCAAGTAGAATTTGGTGTAAAGGTTATGATGAGAGGTTGCAGATTCTGTTCCCAGAGGTTCTGAGTGTGTAGGGCTTACTGGAAATATCTTATTTAATGACAGTAATAAATAAGCAAGTCTGTACTTTGCAGGCTATTGCTATTCTGCAGCCTTCTATTAATCCTTGCCACCATGTCCCGCATAATCAATCTATACAATTTCGATCTACTCATGACCCTCTCGTAACAATGGAAGTTCTCTAGCCTCTGTTCGGGCCCCTTTCCCCCTTCTGCTCTTCTGATTCTCTGCCAAAGTCAACCATAGGCATTTACGTTTCCAGCCGTGGCGCTTCCGGCATCTGCACACGCTTATGTTTACACAGGATGTTCAAACTTGATGCAGATTAAACAAATCCAATTTGGAGGCTAAGTTCAATCACCTCTTTTATTTCAACATTAACTAGATGAAGCTGGGGGCCAGATTACCACTGCCATTTCCAAGAGGATTGGGTAAGGGGGAATGAACTGTACACAAATAAGTCCAAAAAGTATTTTGAGAGTGCTTATATGCAGATGGATGTCATCCGCTAGTTCCCACAGGCTTGCATGTGGTTGGATTTGCTCAGTGTGCGTAGAGTAGTGTTTTCAACAAAAAATCTCCAGCTCTCCCTGGCAGAGTGTCGTGAGCCTTCTCAGGGCCCATGGGTAGTTCAGCATTTGTGTGGTTCCCACACTTATGGTGTAAATGGAGGCCTGGCTTTGTGCACACAGGCCCAGACCAAACACACGTAGAGCAATTCAGTGTTATGAACATTTAATTTTGCCAGGACATTTTTTTTTATCTAGCATCAGATAGTCGCTGATTGCTTAAATTCAGGAAACACAGTATAGGTCAGACGCCAATCGTGCCAAGTTCACTTTCTCATATTGTAGAGCAGACACTTTCAGAGCTTTGCTGCTGTTTGGGCCAAGCTACTGGTTCAGGACTGGGATGGGAAATTTGGCGGAATGGTCTCTGACCTTTTCACAAGTACAAAGGGACTTTCTTTGTGTCCAGAAGAGCAGTCATTTGTTCAACAGGATTTTTAATTGCTGCTCGCTTCAAAAAAAGTGCCGAGTTTGGCTGCTGTTTGTGTCCTCACCTGGCTCCTCTTACGCATTTCAGAGGGGTTCTGACCTTCCAAGACACCTGTTTGGCTAGCGTACGACTGCCCATCTGCTCCCAGCTTACGCAGCCACCCCACTTCTACGAAGCAACTCTATTCAGGATGGCTAGCTGTCCGCCTAATTGTATCACATTCTACATGCTTTGTCCTGGCATTCCCTTGCTAGCAAAAGGTTGCCAAAATCTCATCCGCCACATCAGAGGGCCCTATTAACCCCTGACCCCTGGTTGGTGTGTGTGGACAAGGTCGCTCCTCACACCCAACGCCGGGCCCATTAACACGTCGCCCCACAGTAGAAAAACTATTTTGACGGGCTGTAATTGGCGCTAAGTGATGGTGGACAAAGGCCCCCTCTGTGCTGCCCGCTGGACTGAACAGTACTGACCACTCTTGGAGCTTCACGCTTGACATTTCCTTTCTGAGTCCAATGTGAGAAGAGAGGACCCGGGGAAGCCCCTTCCTGCACCACCACCTCCTCCATTTCTCCACCCCTTCAGCCCTTTCCATATGCCACGGTGCTCCTTTGAAAACGTGAGATAATGAGGGTCTCAGGAGAGAACAGGCCAGAGCAGGATTGCCTGGTCTAGATCTGTGGACGCTGATTAATCCAATGGTAGGCCGTTCCTTTCAGAGTCACCCTAATTAGTTTATGTTAGCTGGAGAAGGTCAGGGGGGCGTGTTCGACTGAGGCCTTTTCTTTAAATGCCACAATAGTGTGATGATCTGTGGATGCAGGTGCAGCATTCGGCTGCTTTTATGTTGCTGAGCCGCTTTGGGTCTCGGTTGTACGGTTCAGTTGCAACCTGGCAAAGACAATGAGGTCTTTTACTTGTGAGTATATGACATTTTTGAAAACAACCCTCCAGCCATCTAGTTTTCCTTTCTCAGGCTTTCCAAGTTCATTAGTCATAAACTCAAATATTATAACGTTCTACAAATAGCACAGGGAAAACCCTCAGCATTGTATGTGGTATAGTGGTTGAAAAACTGAAAAGGCTGCAAGCCAGGACTTCCGAACAACTAAAGACTATGGAGAATAATTTACTGGTAGTCTTGGCCTGTGTGATTGTATTTCTAACCCAGAGCAGACCCAGTATATTTAAACCACTTTGAATTAGTTACTATGCGAATAAGAAGTTTCCTTGAAACTTATCACCATTTACGTTGACTGACTTCATATTTATGGCAAATGCAAATCCTTTTAATGATTGACTGTGATCCCAAATTCCCCCTAGCTGTGTACATCATGAGTCCTTAGTAACAGCCCAAGGCAACCCAGCCAGGCTTCTCTCACACAAAGCTCTATACTTAAGACAGGTCTAACTCCCTTCCCCATAGGCCATGCCATGCTCTCATCCCCGTATTTAACATTCTGACGTCAGAAAGAAGCAGAGGAGGCAGCAGAGGAGACTTTAATACTAAATCTCTCCCCCTGTCATTATCGGCCCCTGTGACCGCCTATCAGAGGCCCTTGAGTGATGTGGGAAAGCCTGTGCCCTGTCCTCCCAACTCCTGTAGGCCAGGCTGCCTGTTCTGTCCAAACCAAACTAAAAACTACAGGACAGGAACAGCTAGGGTTGACATCAATGAGGCGCCGAGCTCTTTATGCCCACTCTGTGGTCAGGAGGAGAGAAGCCTGGATATTAATCTCTTTTACTCACGTCTTTCCTCGCGTGTTTCCTTCCTCTTTCCCCTCCTCACCATGAAAGCTATATATCTGGGCTCTCAATCACATTACAGCTTAATCAAATAAAGGCAGGGAGTGTTTCTTTTGGTAGCTGCTGCAATTACAGTCGCAGCTGGAGGAAGCATCCTCTCCAACACCGATACTGTGTTTGGAAGGTAGAAAGAAATTAACGTGGTGTCCTCAGCCCAGCTCGGAGTGATGTATAGTGCCAGCCACTCTTTGCCTGTTTTGCTTTAACCTGTAAAACATTAGATGGACTGATAAGTAACTGCTTTAAACAGATGGTATTCCACATAAAATGACACAATAGAGATCCAAAAACATCAAGATTATGTCTAATAAGTAGTAACTAGTTAAATGCTGACTGTGAGAAACCTCATTATTATTGTGGCTTTTCAAACACCTGTGGTGAAGTGAAAAAGCCCAAACGTGCCAACTCAGTCAGTCAGTCCACCAGCCCATGTGATGTGGGCCTTTATGAGAGGACACCTGCAGCACCCAGCGTCCTCAGTCAGCTTTGTGAAAGCCTCGGAAATGGGTGGGGGACAGAGGGGAGAGCTAGAGGGCCAGACCCAGGTTTGTGCCCCGAAGGCCTTAACTATCACCCCAGTCCATGGGTTGCCTTTGGCCTTGCTAACTGTTCCATGAAATGGGCCCCAGGAACAGTGCAAACCTCCCAGAAACAGGCTGCTCACTGTTAGCCAACAGTGCTCTCTTTGTGTGAAAATTGTCAGAGCTGGCCCTTTTCTGCACCGGTCCTGCCTTTCTTTTGAGCCTCAGCTGTGAGCAAACAAAGCTGGCTTAAAGGTCTGCGTGGTGGTTAGCTAGGTAGCTGGCTAGCAGCATTAGTGTTTGTGTGAGTGAGAGCAATGTAGTTTCCCGTGTGAGCAGGTGGGCTTTCATTGACTAATTAGAGAAGATGACAATTACTCGCATTGTAACATGGTTACAAAATACACGCTTTCAAATCTAAGATTTTACACATGATGACATAATAAAAATGATTTAGTCATTCCCAGATCTGAAAATGAGGGAAACACAGCCTCAGATAAACAACAACACATGAGACAAAATGCAGAAGTAGTGTGTGTAAAACTAAGTACACCCCATGTGTAGGTAGTAAAACTACATTTAGCAACAATAACTTGATTTGTTTCCTGTATGATTATCATTTCATTCTGTCATATTTTAGAGGACTTTTGACCCACTCTTCTTTACGATGCACTTTTAGTTCTGTGGATTTTTTTTTTTTGCACATCTCTATCCCACCACAGCATTTCAGTCAGGTTAAAGTGTGAATTCAACCAATGAAGCACCTTGATTCTTTTCTTTTTTTAGCCATTCTGTTGCTTATTTGCGATCATTGTCCCATTGAAAGACCCAGTTTCAGCCAAAAGACACTCTTCCAGTCTTCCTGTGGTTTGTGCAAACCTAAGTTGGGCTGCTATGTTTTGTTTTTGTTTTTGTTTTTGAGAGAAGAGGCTTGTTCAGTCTTTTTCTAATTGTACTGTCATGAATTTTAACATTTAATATGTAGAGTCTAAGATGTAGCTCTTGGGTATTTTGCAGTTTCTCTGGCTACGTTCACACTGCAGGTCTTAATGCTCAATTCCGATTTTTTGATCAAATTTGATTTTTTTGTCTGCTCGTTCACACGCCAGATAAAATGTGACAGCAAACGCGCTCTAGTGTGGACCCTCAAACCGGCCCGCATGCGCAAAAGAAGACGTCACACACAACGCGTTCTGTTTAGACCCAGAGAAAACAGTATTGTTTGACTGATGGCCCTTAATATAAAGACTCGTTTCGGACTTTACGTTTCCCAATTTTGCTTTAAGTTATAAAGTTATTTTGTTATTTACATATGGCTTAATAATTATCCTTATTGCTGTTTAGAGAGGAGCGGTGCTTCAAAGGATAGTTGCAGATTTCTGTCAGAATCTGCAGATTATACAGTACAAATAAAATGTTCACGTTTCTCCAACGCTGTCTTCCCAACAGTTTCACTAACATCTACACTGGATGGACAGGAAGCGTTCACGATGTCTTCTCCGGCGCTGATAATTGGCGTCTGTCTTGTGTCAGTGACGTAAAAGATGGATTTAATGCGACACGACCGTTCAAACAGCAGTCGCTTTCTAAAACATCGGATATGTATCGGATTCAGCACCACAAACGAAAGTGACCCAGATCGGATTTGAAAATATCGGATTTGTGCCGTTCACACTGTCATACCATGATCGGATATGGGTCGCATAGGGTCAAAAAAGTCGGATTTGATGCGCTTTCGCCTGCAGTGTGAATGTAGCCTCTGAGTAGTGTACAATCTGACCTTGGGGTGAATCTGACAGCCACTCTTGGGAAGTCAACTGTCTTGAATGTTTTCCACTTGTGAATAATATTTCTCACTGTAGAATGACGTCAACTTCAACTTCGAATTGATTGTTTTGCAACATTACAGTGACTTTAAGGGTAAAACAAATGATTTTACACATGCATAAATCATCCAAGCAGAGTTGATTTATGCATGTTTATTTCAAATAATGTTGATTGTGTTGTCACGGCATAAAATGTTTTGAGGAAACAGAAGAAACATTTATTAAATGCTATCTGTTATGGGGTTTCATCTGCGGTTGAAATGGACCATCAAGTCACCACAGCTTTTGGTTCACATGAGTGAACTCCCTACAAGATTTCTTCATTTTCAAAGCTGTGTGTAACACAGAGAAGCTATACAGCACTACAAAAATGAGCAATAACTACAAGTGCCATGGCAATGATAAATGCTTCACCATATTTACTGAGGTGGATAAACTCTGCTACAGCAGCTTTTTCCTTTTTTCCTCCGCTTTTGGATGGAATGGAAAACCAGTAGCACTTGGTTTAACCGCATTTAACTTTGCATAATTGTTCCCAAGGTTGCTGTTTTTTATTTCTAGGCTTTCTGTGCCAATATAATTCAATCTCTGTGGCCAAGCCAAATATTTGCAGCATGGCTTATGCTTCTAAACTGAGCTGTAGTGGGCAAAAGTGGTTTTGCCTCGCCACCAGCACTGCACAGACAAGGCAATAAACAGATTCGCTGCTCATCAACAACAAATCTGCTTCTAATCACTGATTGTCAGTGTCATTCCGTCCTCTGTTTTACAATAAAATTTGCGCGATTAGATCAACACGCAGTCATCCAGAGCACTGAAGTTTTATTATGCTTCAATCCACACCTTGCTCGGCACTGAACCTCATGCTGGATGGCTTGATGCAGCTGTTTACTACTCCGCTGGAACAGATGACACAAACTAGAGGGAGTCAAAGTCATTTACAGTTAGTTAAATTCCCTGCTGAGAGGCCTTGTTAAATGTTTCTTCCACAGACTTTGCTGGGAAATATTTGCAATGGTTTCCATCCAGATCTGGGTCATTCGGTTCCACATTCACTGCACAGGTGAGCTGGAGCAGGTTTGTTTGGCATTGGTCACTGGCTGTCCTTTCCTTTCCACAGGGCTGGGAAAGCAGTACCACAAGCAGCTTGCAACAACAAGAGATGCTTTTGTCCAGGTTACCGCAGCGAAATGACACCGCTAAGCTACCTGCTGCCAATGTTGTCCAGGTCTCCCAGGACAGTCCCTGGGGGCTACCAGACCTGCTGCAGGCCAGACAAATAGATTCAGAAGGAGAGTGAGAGCCATCGGGAGAATAGGTAACACTGTCAGCCGGTTGTTCAGCTGCAGCATACAGATGAAAACAACCTCTTTCACATGGAGTGTATTTTGGCTTTCAGAGCTATAATCATAGATGATTAGCCTAAGAACTCAATTCCGAGCGGGGACTATTTCTTATTCCTGTCACACTGTCAGAAATTATATTTACCTACCACTTTTCCCAACTGTCTCAAGACATAAAGGGCAACTTCACTGATCAGTGGAAATCAGGCAGGGGTGTTATATTTATTTTAAATATTAAAAGGGTTCACTTCATTTCACAGTGTATGTACAGGTTCACACGTATGACTGCAAGACAGCAGGGATGCTGTGGTGTTCCAAATGGCACATTCAGGCCAGAAAAGAGAGAGCCTCAAATCACAATTTTTAAAAACAAATTAAACTAACAGTTTATAAGGGATCACTTAAAAGAACCCAAATGCAATACAGCTATGTGCTAACCTAATGCGACATATGCTTTAAATGTTGAATAAACTTGCAACAATCAAACAAAAGCCAATGAAACCTATTTTGGTGTCTTTTAAGCACAAGAGAGACGTCTCGAGAGGAAAACAATACCATCCGATCAGCAGCCGTATCCTGCAGTGGGAAATGGAAATGGATCTGTTGCGATTGAAAAAAAACAAAACTGTTCAATGCGGCATCATTTCCTTCTATAAAAAACCACACAAAAAAACTTTTGTATGACATTAACATGGCAAATTAGTTCAAAAACCTGAAAAAGTAATAAGTAACTTATTAGACTGCGTTGTGTATACTTGATAGAAAGGCTAGGGATATGATATTAGGGCTACAAAGTCAAGTTCTCCTGGCAATCCCAGTACATCATCTTGTTGCCAGACCACATCAGCTGGTGGCTGAAGTGATGCCATTCTTCATCCATCTTCATTTGCTAATTCAGTTCATAAGTGGCTGGAGCCTATCCCAGCTGTCGTGGGGCAAAGGGCGAAGTACACCCTAGAGAGGTCGCCAGTCTATTGCAGAGCTAACACACAGAGACACACAACCAGTGACACTGAAATTCAAACCTATGCCAATTAACCTAAGTCATGCATGTCTTTGGAAGCTGGAGTACTTGGGGAGAACCCATGCAACCACAGGAGGACCCAAGACCTTCTTGCTGTCAGGTGAGAGTGCTAATCACTGCACAACCTTGGTTTCAATCTGCATTTTGTAAAATCAAATCTCCTGTCCATAATTGCTACTGTCTTGGCAAGCCGCACTGCAACCCATACGCACCTCAGAGTCCCCTTTTCATGCTGTGTCTGACTTAATCAATGATCAAAATCATCTCCTGTCACTAATAGCCAGTATATGTGTGTGCGCACACGTGCATGCATGTGTGTGTGTGTGTGTGTGTGCATGTGTGGTTTTGCATGAGGTTTGGCTTTTCATTTATGTACATGGAATAAAAGGGAGATCCCCGAACAAAGCCATACTGCCAAATATAAATTACTGCAGATGGAAACAACAGTTCCCCTTTGGCAATAATCCTTCACAGTACAGTGGTCCCTCGCTATAAGGCAGCTCACCCTTCGCGGCATCGTTGTTTCGCGGATTTTCTTCGTGCAAGCTCGTCAAATTTACATAAATCTTCGATTGCTAGCAGTGCTGTACTGTATGTTTGTACGTTTTCTCCCCAACTAACTCAACAATCACCGTCAAAGGCAACCCCGGATGCATTTGGCTTCATTCTATAATACTGAACTTATTTTTCTACGAAGGTTTAAAATAAAGTTGGCTACTTCGTGGATTTCACCTGTCGCGGGTTATTTTTAGAACGTAACTACCACGATAAACGAGGGACCGCTGTAGCTGAATAATTTGGTTAATGCAAAATCACAATAATTCAAATGGGTCTTTAACTGCATATTTTATATAAACAATGACAGTTATTTTTTAGTTTTGCATGTTTTTTGTTTTTGTTTTATATGTTTTATCCTCTTAGTAATATTTTCATAATTCTTTTCATTTATATTTAATCAAAGAAATATTATTCTGAAATATCTAAACGAAGGCTTCACTGGTTTGCTGTTTGTTAAAGACTAAAGGACATGTTAAGGACTGATGTCACCCCACAACAGGTGCAGCCCTCTCTTTGGTCTTCTAATACTTATCTCCCTTCTACAGATCAGCATAGGTGGTCCCTCTTTTCTATAGGACCCCTATGTTTCTTTTACCACTCCCCTCAATTTATCCCCAGCTCTATTTCCCAGTCTCACTGAGGTGTCAGTGCCAGAAGAAATGGGATGCGTATTTCTGGGCGCAAGCTGCGAGTTTACCATAGCATATTTTTATCATGAAAAGCCAACACGGAATAGGACGGCCATGCACAGCTGCTGGTCTAATTTGCTCTAAGCATGTACAAATAGGACGGCCCACACAGACCATAAAAGTGGAGTGGAGGTTTTGCTCAACGCGGCACTTTTGTCTGACCAGAGGCAATGGGACGCCTTCCAAAGAACAAACAGATCACAAAAGAAAAGAGAAGCGAAAACACACAAAGGCACTCTCACATGAGAGTTAGGAATACAGTAGAAGAACTCAAGAAGATGGACTACTGCTGCTGAGCTATTTGAAGCAATGTTTGCTAAAGCGAATTCCCTTTTATGCTGAATAGATGAGGTTGTGTCCGCATTAAATTCTTAAGAGTGGCTTCTGATAAATATAACAATGGGATATAAAAATAGCTTTTTTTTAAATTAATCAAGTCAATGTTGATGAACATCAGAATGTAAACATATAAATCCCTTTTTTCTGCTAACAAACTCTCAGCGCTGCTTTTCACCTTCAGACCAATGCACCTCCTGTTCATTCTCCATACATTTTATTGCACCACGGAAACTTTTATTTTCTCTCGAGCCAATTGCTCTGGAAAGCCCCTGTAGATCCTACAAGTCTTGAACGTTGGTGAAAGTATATACTACATGCCTGCGCATGAATTCACACACATGTACAAGCACACACATACACACCAAACGGGCGTGCTTACATATGTCTGAACGGGGTTCCCCTTTACACACCAGATAAATAACTAACTTCAAACAGTAAACTAGGTGCTAATGAACTGGATCCTGACAGGGTTTGCTTTCCGCAAGCAAGGACCCACCCCACAATGGATTCATTCACGGGATCTCAGCCATGGAAAGTGTTGGTAAAGTAATCCCACTAGAGTTTATGTGACCTTTTCTAACTCTCAGTACGTCTTTCTCCTGTCGTGCCTTTAAGGCTTGGCCAAAGAAAACACTGACCTGCATCAGCTGATACAGGCAGAGGCGACCCATATTTGCATCTTTCAAAATGGCACCCATTCACAACCGGTTGGCAAATGTGGTGAGGAAAGGAACACAACGCCCAGCTTCCTCTTACGCTGTACCTGTGAGATCAGTCATGGTCACTTCAAGGTCAGTGTCAGTGGTTGTTTCTTCTCTCTGGGTCTGCAGCACTGGACGTGGCTGAATGGCATCTGAATGCTTCAGTGCAGTCCTCAACATGCGTGACCTGCAAGAAAATATGTTATTTAATCTTCAAAAGCATATGGGCAATGTTTCCACCGTGTGTCTGTGTGAACTGACAGACCTAATAAAAAAATCGCACCATTGCTTGTGGCTTTATTCAACGTATTTGAGCTATTTCTGCAGGAACAGCAACGTCAGCCACTTCAAACTTTCATGCGCACCTGCTGAAACCGACAAAGTATCGTTTTCAACAGCTAAGGACTATGAACTCATCGGGTTTAATATCTGAAAATGTCATCCATGTGTTTTAATTTTGCACAAGCGGGAGTATCTGTCCTAGGCGAGCGATCACTGTCTATCCACATGTCTGTGCTCATTCATATCTTTTATGCTTATGGGCAGCAAAGCGATGAAATACTGGCCCTGACAGGTAAAGCGATATGCTATGCGATGGAAGTTCTTTTACAGTAGCCCATTTTCAGAAAGGAGCTCGATATTTAAACATATGATATCCTGTTCCAAACCACAGTTCAGAGCAGCCTCTCTTCTAAATGTGAGGGTCACACTGCACTGACAACCTGTATTTATGGCTATCTGACCTGACACCATGAAGTTTTATTTCCATCAGATGTTTCCATGCAAGAAGAAGTGAACAGGGAAAAAAGGGAATATCAGTGTTGGCTATTGCGCGCGGAAAATTCTAGTTTAATTGAAAATCCATGAATTTGTATGTTTTAGCTTTACTTTCAAATTTCCCCCCTTTTTTTAAGTATTTAGAATTTTTATGGGATTGGCCTTAGCTTGGTAACATTTTTCAATTTTTACTGTAAGATCCTTTTACTAAAGCACCTTTAGCTCCACCTGTATAAACAAACAATTATTTTAAAAATAAAAGAGCTTTTCTGCAGGGCTTTCAGTGCAGTTTAAGGGTTACATAATCTATCAGAGGTGGCGTTGGAGCTACTTAGATGAATACAGGCACTTTTCATCAACTCATAGACTGTTTAGTCACTGTGTGTTACACTGTACATCAGTATATATATTCTCTATTGATGATCACACCTCGCCTGCTTCAACTCTCTTGACTGAATTCAAAATGATGCTGACATTTACAGAACAAATACCCCGCATGTTCTTCTTTGTTGAGTTTTTTTTCCCCACTTTGTTTTTACTTAAATAAATAACGGTATGAAATTTCATGAGAGCTATGGGAATCCATGGCTTAAAAATAAATCAGTTCACAAGAAGCAGACATGATTTTAACAGCTTAAAAAAAAAACTATAACACTCTGCAGGCCACAAGGATGTTTAGCCTTTGTTCCCCAGAGTCCTGCACTGTCAAGAGCCTCTCTTGTGCTGTTTCTCAGGGTTTCTGACCCCCTCAGCACCTAGTCCCACAGGACAAAACATGTGGTTTTGTTGGATTGGAGAAAATGGAGAGTTCAGCAGGATGCAGAGGCATAGGTGCAGGGGATATAACCTTTTAAAAACAACACCTTCGAACAGTGTTTGAATCAGTATTAAGCCATGAATGAGGCCTCCGCTGACACGTCAAAGAAGACGGTGAGGTAAGTCAGTTCCTTGTTGCATTCGTTACTCCCTCTCACCTATCCCACCTCCCCATCACATGCCTCAAAGAACACCCCTTCACCCTCCCCGAGCCCACCTCACCCCCAAAGCATAGGGCTCGACAGCATGAATGGAGCATTGTGATGCGTCTCCGTCACGGCAGTGAATGTTTTCACTTCCATTTGATCCGTCGGCGAGGCTGCTAATTGGGTAAGCGTGTTCCCAGGTCACCGGGAGGTTTCTCTTTCCATAAATACAGAGCACCGGCGAAGGCTTCTACAGATGTTGTTTCCCACCCGCTTCCAAGTAGGTTCAGACCAGCTTCAGGGAGTAGATGTAATTTATTGTGTCTAAAACCACAGTCCAAAAGCCTTCCTTCTCTTTCTCTTCATTGCTCTAAAGACTACATTTTATCATTCTCCCAGGCACCGTAGCATAGGTGATGTTTGTCCTTTCCTCCAGCTCGGACTGTGTGTACCAAGTTGCTCTTAGAACCACAGGTGTCATGATGACATGGGCACGGTGTCCAGCCTTGACAGGTCCAAATTATGTTATTTTCCATTTATCCTTAAACCAATGACACGGTTTATGAGGGTCAGGGTTTATTTGTTTGTTTTTGTCATGGAATTTACATTTCCTCTCTTACATAAGGCCTCAACACAACCTCGTGTGCCAGCACTAAACACTCACAGCAAAAACAGAGAGCTTTGACAAACTCACATGCATGTTTGCTACACCTAGTCTTTGGTGTGTGTGATAAAAAAAATTGAATAAAATGGCCACGGGGCCAGAGAAAGTGTCCTTCAACCTGAGTGCCAAGGTTTTTGCCCGCATTGGCACTCATTCTGCTATGCTGAGTGGTCCATGAGTACTTTCCAGTTCCTAGGCTGTTCTTCTGCACTAGAGTCGGACACCAGACTCGGATGGGACAAGTAACAGTAGGCTCTCAGTTAATCTAAAAATATAATTTTTATTCTAAAAAAGCAAAACAAAACAAGTTTTTGTGAACCAAGAGATGGCTTGCACAATTAGAAAGCAACATTAGTCTCCTTTTGAGATATTACAAACAACTTTATTTGCATTATCTCAATTGATTTAACTCCATCTAATGTTGTAGTAACTTTAGTGGCCACTGTCAGGTCTTTCTTTCTGTCTCCAGAGCAAAAATAAAAAAAAAATCAATTAATAAAAATTTAAAAAAGAAAAGAAAAATACTGAAGTGACATAATTTTAACTACTTTAAATGCTCACTCAGAATTATATTTGTCCATTATATAACATGAATTCAAATGTTAAAAACGCTATTTAGTTTACTGTTTCATTTAGTCATTTAAATAAAGAAATGCCTCCAAGCCTTCTCTCTTCCAACACTGGTGTGGTCAAATGGCGCCACCATGTGGTAGCAGAGGTGTTATCAGGTTTTGAAGGGCCATCATTTCCTTCAACAAGACTGACAATGATTTCAAATTGCATTTGTCTCTCTGCAAATACGTGCAGTCATTAACAGTATTTCAACCAATGCATATGTGTAAAAAGAGATATAATTGATACAGTTCGGGAGTATAAAATTTCTGATAGAAAAAGCTGTTGCTAGGTGTGATTTTGCCAGTAGAAGGCTGACAAGATCTAATAGGTCAAAGTTCACAGTGTTGATGATGAGTTATTACGTCCTTTTCCATGAAGGAGATGCTCTTTCACTCAATTTAAAGACATTTATCTTAAAATATAACAGTTTGAATTTCATAAATCTGACTTATACGAAAGCAGCTGTATAGGAAAGTTAGCACATTCATCTTTCCTATGGTGGCGACATGAGGTTGATGTCCCTGCCCAGTTTTAGAATCCATTTCACTCTGAGGCGAAAGTATAGATAGAAACCAGGGGGTGGCAGGCTACACACATGGGCTCACTTCATGCCTAAATGACTAACAAAAAAACCACGAAACACACCTACACATTAAAAGCTACAAAGCTGGCTGTAATTCAGCGTGGCTGGGTGGTTGTCAGTAGAACACCATCTGTACAAATGGTAAAAAAAATGCTAACCATCTTTCTTACTGATGTGTTTCATTAGCTGGCAGTACGAATATGTGGAAAAGGCAAACTCAAATGATTCATCTTGATTCACTCATTGAGGAGGATGTGGGAATTATTGAAGGTGGGCTGATCACTTTGAGGTATATAACTGTTCGTGCTGTTTGAGGTCTGTAACTTTAAAAGCCATTTAAACAAAAATAATAATCCTGTTAGGATTACACCATCCGTTGAAAACATTACAACTTACAAATCGACCCTTACGCAAGGATGCATTTATAAATGCAACTTTAAATGTAAATACAATAAAGTAATAGTAAAAACAATAGAAAAAACGACAGTCTATCTCTCCATTAATCAGTGGTTAGCAATTTAAATGCAGTAAATGAAGACTAGGGGCAATGCTCACTTCTTCAAAGAAGAAACAGGTTACACTTTATGGATACACTTACCTGTACTTGCTCATTTAGACTGTCTTTCTACCTGTGGAACAACTGCAGAGTTACTTCACTTGTGCAGAAATTATCAAGGACAAAACTGGCAGGAGGAAGTCTCTTTTTGGATCTACAATATTATCTGTAAATTTAAGCTAATGTCAATTTTATCCCATGGTTATCTGAACAAAATGACAATGAACAACCCGTGCTAATGTAGTTGCTGCTAGCTAAAATACAAGACTGTAATATGGGTGCCATACCGAGGGCAACTGTGACGGCTACAATCACAGGCACCTTGTTTGCTTGAATGATGACACAGACATATTTCACTTTTAAAATGAAAATACATGCTTCTTTGTATAAAATGCTGACTTTTATATGTGTTAAAGCAATATTACCCTACATATTAGTTAAGCCACAGCTGCCCTAAATTAAAAGTATTGGTAATTACCAAAATTATTTTTTATGTTTCTGTAATGGTTAATTTACATGTATGTACACCTGTAACATCTTTTTTAAATTCTTTTTTTTACTATTGTTAAACCAATTATTGTTGTTATCCATGAATTTTTAAAAATTTCTGTTTAGAAAAAAACAGCAGAAAAAGGCAAATTATTGATTTTTGATTAAAACGCCAAGTTACAGTTATTTACTTGCATTTGTGAACAGAAAGAATTCATTTTATTTCTAGTACTTCATTTATTTTGGTCTCCTCAAAGAAGTTCCAATGTGCCGGCTGAAATTTGGGTATAAAAACATGAATTCAATCCAGTGAATTCCATGATTTCTAGTTTTAAATATGTTTTTGACAGATTTCTAAAATATATTTTTTCTTG
This sequence comes from Aulonocara stuartgranti, assembly GCF_965226115.1. Taxonomy (NCBI): domain Eukaryota; kingdom Metazoa; phylum Chordata; class Actinopteri; order Cichliformes; family Cichlidae; genus Aulonocara; species Aulonocara stuartgranti. Next base: position 4,416,234 of record NC_138951.1, on the reverse strand, counting down.
TTTTCATGAGAGGTAGTCTAATAGACAAATAAACAAAAACAAACAAATATACACAGTATGCGTTTTTAAATAAATATATAAAATGCTCTTCACCTTTTTTGTGTTATTTTGCAAAGCTCTGTTCTGTCATTTGGTCGTATATTACATGAGTAATAATATTTGAGTAAAAATGACTTTTTATTTACATCAGAAAATAATATCTAATTATCACTGGAACAATGGCCAGGTCTCTTGGAAAAATAGAAAGAATATTTTTGCCTTGAATATACAACCTAAAATACCCAACATCTAAACAAATCTGAAAGTGCATAGGCCATTATTTTGAAGACTTCTTCAGTTTGAGACACAGTGGGTTAGCATGATGTATTTTTAGTGATACAATTTCCCGCATCTACTATCACAATTGCATCCAAAATGGGCAACTGTAACAATCTGACGTTTTTGTACGATAGTCTTCCTGGTCCTTATTAGTAAAAAGATATTAACAGTACCATGGTGAAAATTTTTGTTTCTCAGAAAGATGATTAGCATTTCAAGTAGTCTGTAAATTATGAAGGTACATTTTAAAACAACAACAAACAAACCTCTCTTAGTATAATGTCAAACCAAATTAAATTTAATAACCTCGTGTTGCAGTGTTGGTTCTACTGACATCTCTATTTGAGCCAACTAAGAGCTGCCGTTTTCTTGTTATTTCCACAATAACAAAGTGGTAACAAAGTGACAGTATTAGCTGAGCGGCTGAGTATGTTCACTGAAATATTTTTGTTAGCATTGATAAACTTGCTAGCTTTAGCTGGTCTGTACCTTTTAACCACTGAGACGGACAGTATGGTAGTTTATTCATTTTATTTCTCATATTTTGCTGAAAACAGTTAAACAGCCGTCCGTATACTGAGGCTGAGAACAAACTCACCTCTGTGGGATATTATGCTACGTGCACCTCGGCCACTTCCTCCTACGTTCCCACCTCCGTTCTCTACCTGTGTGAATGAACTGGGCGTGTTTTACTCCCAAAGGAGCCTCATTCTCGGGGTCAGTCCACTTCCCACGAAAATATCCAGGAATTGCTCACTGGCAGGAAACTTTAATTTAAGGTAAGAATGGGTTTCTTATTCTCGGTTGGGAAATTTGTATATACTTGATAGGGGGAGAGGTTACCATTATTTTACTACGGAATTTGATCTCTGACGAAGAAAAAAAAATCATAACACATGATTGCGATGACCCTGTTGGGATTTATCCGTAGGCCTATATAGGGCTCAGCGATAAATGCACCCCAAGACTCTTCTGGGAATCATGAATTCTTGGAAAGTTTCTGTTTATGAAAGTTTCTAAAGAAAGTTTGCTATCATTTTTCATAATTTTTGAATGATTTAAGGATTGTTTCGGAGCTTAGTGACTATTTACAGTGAATAAGGAATCGCTGAGGCCTTTTTTTACGTGGTGTGGGTGTCCTGTATGAGGAGTTCCAATATGAGATCTCATTGAATTGTATATTTTGCATGAATATATTTGCTTTTCTCTTATTAGAGCTTCTGCATTAAAACAAATTTGCTGTCTCCATCAGTTTTTTTGCAGCTAGTGTAATACTATGCCAGTGAATTCATCATACTCCGACACATCTCAACAAGCTTTCCCTCAGCAGGCATGCAAGCTCCAACTTTTTACTGCACCCTACAGCAGCGCATAGTGCAGGAAGGGAGCAGAACAAAGAAAGCAGAGTGTGTGTATATAAAAAAATCCACCATCACAACAACGCAGTATCAAAAAGTCACTGATATACAGTGTTGCGGTGAATAGTTCAGATTAGTTTGTGTCAGAGTTTTCATGTCTTTATTTCCCACATTTCAGAGCTCAGATGTGATATAAATGTAGGCTGGTGCAGTGTGTGGAGATTGTTGTTTTGTATGATCTCTCCTGCACCAGATTCGTGTCCCTGCTCGTAACACATTCCACAGCTGTGCTGCTCCTCCTCCTCCCCCTTTCCTTTCTTATCTGCCTTGTGTCTTTCATCCATCACTCTACCTTATTAACATCAACCAATCAATCCCCCAGATGTGTGCTGTTATACTAGGTTGTGTCGCGTTAGTTAGCGCATGCTGCGTGCTCTGCAGTCTGATCTGTTTTCTTCCGCCCGTCGGTGTGTTCGCTGGTGTCTTATTTATAAATGGTATTGAGTGAGGGGAGTAGATCGGGGGCTGCAGTATCATTGCAGAGACACTGCAGCAGAAGCAGAGTTCGAATCTACTCCATACGCGGCCACTCAGAGACAGAAACAGTAAGGGATGTGTGGTGGTGAAATCTTTGCCAAGTAAATCAGAATGTTGAGAAACACTCAATCCTCTGACTCAATCCCAGACATTTCCTTAATATCCGAACAAACGGGATCAGCAAAATAATCCACATATTTTAGAGTAATTCCCCTCACTAAGTGCTTAATTAGAGATAGTAGTTTCCTTCTAAGATCCCCTGTGCTGCCCCTGTGGTCGCGTTCACTAAACCTGTAAGCACCCCCACCTTTTTTTTTAATAATCTCTTCATTGTCTTTTTAGAACAGGACCATGGCTACACCTGCAAAATATGGAGAAACATCGTGGCAGCTATCTGTGCAGGTGGATCAAAAGGAAGGTGACGAGTCCATGAAATTTAAGATGAGGGTGATGGGAGACTTGCACATCGGTGGCCTCATGCTTAAGCTGGTGGAGAAAATCAGTAAGTGTGCTTAGCACGGATGTGTTTCTGCATAGTGGCTGGAAGGAATTTTAAAAGTGTGTAACTACAAAGGCTAACAAACAACCTCAACCTACATGTGGTGCTACAACAGCTCTGCTGGCCAAGCCGCACCCTTGTTTGAGCTGCATTCTTCTACACTACAGTGCCATTGTGTTGTCACAGTGCGCCAACTTGTGTAGCCCCAGGGGCCAAAGTTCAGCCAGTCTCTGATCTGATATCAATTTACGCTCCTCTATAAACACAGAGGAGCTAATGTGGCTAACTTAAAGGCAACTTTATGGAGGTGATTCAAAGAGCATGGGACATAATAAATGACTAAGCGGCTTGTCATCAACAGATGGACTTCAGCCCAGCACCATAAGATGATGTCAGGTAGACTCATTAAACCACACCACCTACACAACCGTGGGAGCGGAAAATATTTGTGACGCTAGCAGATGTAGTTGTTGGTGAAGTATGTTACCTATGGAGCCAGAACCTCCCCCTGAAGGCTCTTTAAACCCGACATGTAAATTAGTGCAATAACTTTATGTGTGAACTACCCCTTAAACCTGACATGTGTTAATAATATGCAGGTGATAAAATGTCTTACTTAATACGTCTGCCTTGCAGAGGCTCCTCAGGATTGGTCGGACCATGCTTTGTGGTGGGAACAGAGGAAATGCTGGCTGCTCAAGACCCACTGGACCTTGGACAAGTATGGGATCCAGGTAAGATGAATTCTTACACCCAAAGGAATGTGGAATATCCCTTAAAATATCCAATGGGAAGGTGTTCTCCAGTCAAATCTGGCTAAATAAATTACGTGTGTTCTTGCAGCTCTTAAAGGTGTAGAGAGGTTTTATATAACACGTTGGAAGCTATTAAATAAAATTATATCCTCCCACTTAGAGAAACTCTTATTGACCTATTCACTGTAGCCAAAACCATATAGGTACATAATAATGTTTGATATCTTATCCAGTCAAGTAATGTTTAAGCCCAAGTACAAACCCTGATTCCAGTAATGGTGTAAAAAATGTGGACAAAAACACCAAAGTATAAATTAGACAAAAACGCTTTAATATTTATTTTAAATCTCGATTAGTTCTACTGCAATGGCAGACATTTTTTACTACATGCACACCAACATGATATTGATAATACTGGGTTTCCAACACAAAGTAAATATACAGGATATACACTGGCTTGACACCTGAAGTGTCATGGCTACTGGACAGACGCACGCGCAGACAGTTCTTTCTTTGAGAACAAAAGGGGATTATTTATTTATTTTATTTATAATATATATATACACGTACTCCTCTTCAGCCGTACTCGCTCCGAAACTCCACACACGCTGCCACACCCGGGCAGGTCCCGTGATTTGGTCGAGAAGAGGGATATCTACACAGAGAATTCAATGTTAGTTCCACAGCAAAATACACACAAGGGATTAGTTTGATAATGCCGAGAGCACGAACTCAGGAGGTTCAACGTTCCAGCGGCGAGCTGTTCTGTGCCACTGCCTTAAATAGCAGCTGGGGAAATCAGCCAGATCAGCAGCAGGTGGACACAATCACACAGGTGGTGGGCCAAGAGCGAGAGCCCGTAACGAGCTCCACCCAGGCAGAAAGGAGGAGGAGAGACAGAAAACAAAAACAAAAAACAACAACACGTGTAGCCAGCGTGAGCCAGCCAGAGAGACACGGGGACCGTGACATGAATTCAATTCAATTCAATTTTATTTATATAGCGCCAGATCACAACAAAAGTCGCCTCAAGGCGCTTCATAGATACAGAGAAAAACCCAACAATCATATGACCCCCTATGAGCAGCACTTTGGAGACAGTGGGAAGGAAAAACTCCCTTTTAACAGGAAAAAACCTCCAGCAGAACCAGGCTCAGGGAGGGGCGGGGCCATCTGCTGCGACCGGTTGGGGTGAGAGAAGGAAGATGGGATAAAGACATGCTGTGGAAGAGAGACAGAGGTTAATAACAGATATGATTCAATGCAGAGAGGTCTATTAACTCGTAGTGAGTGAGAAAGGTGACTGGAAAGGAAAAACTCAATGCATCATGGGAATCCCCCAGCAGCCTACGTCTATTGCAGCATAACTAAGGGAGGATTCAGGGTCACCTGGTCCAGCCCTAACTATATGCTTTAGCAAAAAGGAAAGTTTGAAGCCTAATCTTGAAAGTAGAGATAGTGTCTGTCTCCCGAATCCAAACTGGAAGCTGGTTCCACAGAAGAGGGGCCTGAAAACTGAAGGCTCTCCCTCCCATTCTACTCTTAAATACTCTAGGAACAACAAGTAGGCCTGCAGAGCGAGAGCGAAGTGCTCTAATAGGGTGATATGGTACTACAAGGTCATTAGGATAAGATGGGGCCTGATTATTTAAGACCTTGTATGTGAGGAGCAGGATTTTGAATTCAATTCTGGATTTAACAGGGAGCCAATGAAGGGAAGCCAAAACAGGAGAAATATGCTCTCTCTTTCTAGTCCCTGTCAGGACTCTTGCTGCAGCATTTTGGATTAGCTGAAGGCTTTTCAGCGAGTTCTTTGGACATCCTGATAATAATGAATTACAGTAGTCCAGCCTGGAAGTAATAAATGCATGAACTAGTTTTTCAGCGTCACTCTGAGACAGGATATTTCTCATTTTAGAGATGTTGCTCAAATGGAAGAAAGCAGTCTTACATATTTGTTTAATATGTGCTTTGAAGGACATGTCCTGGTCAAAAATGACTCCAAGGTTCCTCACAGCGTTACTGGAGGCCAAGGTAATGCCATCCAGAGTAAGAATCTGGTTAGATACCATATTTCTAAGATTTTCAGGGCCGAGTACAATAACCTCAGTTTGATCTGAATTAAGAAGCAGAAAGTTAGCGGCCATCCAGGTCTTTATGTCTTTAAGTCATTCCTGCAGTTTAACTAATTGTTGTGTGTTATCTGGCTTCATAGATAGATAGAGCTGGGTGTCATCTGCATAGCAGTGAAAATTTATGCTATGTCTTCTAATGATGCTGCCTAAGGGAAGCATGTATAGTGTAAACAGAAGTGTAAACATGAAGCTAATATAAATACAATTCATTTTGCTACACAGGCCGATGCTGAGCTGCGCTACACACCCCAGCATAAACCCCTGCTACTGCAGCTTCCCAATATGAAAACCATCCAAATGACCGTCAGCTTCTCCAATGTGGTCTTCAAGACGGTGACAGACATCTGCAGAATACTCAGTAAGCGTCTGTTTCTTCTGATTGCTCTCTCCTGCATTATTATAGCTCTAATTTTGAATGCCTCATTCACTGTTCTAAGTTCAAGGTTCAAGTTCCTTCCCATATTCTTCCTGTCTGCTCCTGCTTTGCACCATTTCAGACATTAGAAGACCAGAAGAACTGTCACTGCTGAAGCCTCCGGATGATGCCTCCAAAAAGAAGAAGAAGAAAGATAAGGACTCAGAGCAGGAGGAGATTTGGGACATAGATTTACTCAGTGGCGGACCAAGTGGAACAGGTACTCTGAAAGAAAAAGATGTGCAATAGGAATAGATGGTCTTTCATGTGCCTTGAAAGACTCTGTAAGCCTATCTAAGGGAATTGGTGCTGTTTACAACGATATGTGCATTTGATTCATTACTTTCTGTGTGCTGCATTTTGCATGAAGTTCATTTAACCTAAAGAAAAATGGTATATAAACATACATATTTTCAAGGTATATGAATGGAGCATCCCCACTGTAGTTTTAAGTTTTGCATGGTATGTAGTGCATCTGTGATCTGACAGGGCACATTTCTCAACAGTGAGATCTGACAGAATTGTTCAGTATGCTGCCGTGTTCTCCAGGAACACCCACTCTCGCACTCTTCCTCTGAGTCCAAGTTCATACTCTGCACCATCCTAAAAATCGCTCCGCCTTCAGTCTGTAGCTCAGTTTATTTTGTTTTTCTCTCACCTTTTTTTCGAAGTTATATTCTAACTTTGGCTTCTTGGAATTTGGATTTTAAATGCAGTACCTTTATATTTAGTATAAATATGAAGATATGTTGAATCTTAGCTAATCATTAGCCCTTTATTTCCCTCAAACTAGGCCCCATGTATAGTAAGACCATGAAAGCAACCTATGACCCTGAGAATGGGATGCCAATGTCTGCCACCAGCGTTTGGTTTGGAGAAAATCCTCTTGCAGAATCTCAGACAAACTTGCCACCTGCCGAGCTGGCCAAGATGTATCAGCCGTTGTCACTGGTGGACAAAGCAGTCAACAATGCAGGGTAGAAACCGACCGGATTTCCTATCTCAAGCTGATTATTATACATTGAGAGATATTTCTTTCCCTAGTTAAATATTTGATTTTGTTGTTGTTATAATAAACAGGTGGTTGGACTCATCCCGTTCACTTATGGAGCAAGACATTCAAGACTATGACAAGCTACTACTGCGCTTCAAGTACAATGTCTTCTTTGACATCAATCCTAAGGTAAGAGATCCAAGGTGAACACAAAAAAAGGAAAATGTTGACCTAAAACCGCATGTTTCTGTGTTTTAGTATGATGGCGTCAGGATAACCCAGCTATATGAGCAGGCCCGCTGGTCTATCCTGTTGGAAGAGATAGACTGCACTGAAGAGGAAATGCTGATGTTTGCATCTTTACAGGTGAGAAAAACTTGCCATTGCAGATAGCAAGCAAATGATTTTTTACAGTTGAAGTTGTTTAAATGTTGTGCAATCATTATTGTTTGCTTGCATATACTACGTGTGGAAGATTATTAAATGTAACCCTTGTTACCCTTCGCAAGAGGATGGTTTGGTTGATGAGTGTCAGGGTTAATGAGAAAACTGTTGTGTGGCCCAATAAAATAACTTTAATAACAAGAAGCACTTGGAGAGCACAAACCTCCAACTCAGCTCACTTTCTTTTTAGGGGAATAGTTTTATATTTAGTATATTTACATTTTGTTTCTTTGTTCTTTTTAAATGTACTTTTAGAGCTTTGCAGCCAAACCAAGAGCCAAACCAAGAGCAGGCTTTTGTTATTTGCTCTGCTGAAATCAATTTTAGTATATTTGACAGTTTTTGGATATAATTATTTTTTATTTATGTGGATTTAGTAGGTGTGTAATATTAATTTCACTGTTTAAATGTTAAGTAATAAATATAATTTTTTACCTCCAAAAAACATTAAAAAAATGTTTGCATGTATTCAGCTTTTTATGTATTTAAATGGTTATAACCCGTTACTATAACAAAGTTATAATAAATAATGAGATATTTAGAATATATGTCATTCATACTCACAGGATCAGTAGGAAACATAGTTTTAAATAGCTCAGTATAGCACTATTATCACACTTTCTGATCAATGTATTGATTTTGAAGGAGAGGACAATAGTTTTAATCATGTCACATTGTGTTCATTTTTATATGGCACTTTCTATATGCTGATAATAAGTTATAAGGCTTTTTGTCAATTTTCAATTAAGAGTTTTAATGGCTTGTTAACATGACCTCACACCACACACATACTAAGTTTTACCAGGATTCATTCAAAATGTTTGTTGTGTTGACAGACAGAATGCTATGCCAACTGTCCCAAAAACACAACTTTCTTGGCAGAAGTAATAATGAACTATATTTCAAATTTCAAGATGCTTCACATAACAAATTACTCCTTATTCATTTGACTGGCTGTTTTTGGATAAATGCTCAGATTTGGATCCTGAGGACTATAAAGCTATAGATTGTATGTCATTATACATTACACTTCTCATAAAACAAGGCATACTAGTGTAAACTTTCCTTTGGTAAAGCTTTGAAATGAAGATCATGGCATGCAATTCTTCAGGGCCACAGTAATGCAGCTTTTTTAGTCTTTGATACAGTTTATGTTTTTCTTAACGCTCATAGTACAGCAGAGTGATGTGGGTGCCTAAATCCATCTGAGGACATGTCAGGACATGAGGAAAATCCCAGTGGAAGAGGAGGAAAGGAGGGGGAGGCAGGGAAACGAGTCATACAATTAAAGACAGAGTAGCAGAAAAGCTAGTACGGTAATAATTAGAATGCCCCAACAGACACAATAGGAGGAAGCTGATTATTACCTGCAACATGATGAGTGTCCTGATTTCATCCCATCTTTGGTGACTTCAGCTATTATTTTGCAACGACTGGGACAGTGATTCAGAAATCACAGATTCAAAAGGAATGCTGCACTCACCTACACATTGGTGCAAAGGCTGGCACGCTGGGCTGTGCTCAAACCTCCCTCTGACTCATGCCAGCCTTGCATAACCTCCTAAGTCATGTCGGAGAACTTCATTACCACTTGTAGTTGTTAAGCCCAGTGCAGAATCTTAGCTTTTTGAGATTCCTAACCAGAAGTCTTTGTCCCAACAGTATCGCATTTGTAAACTGACCGTGTCCACTGAACCTCTGAACAACTCTAATGAACCAGAAATTGACGAAATAGAGGCAGCCCTATCCAACCTGGAGGTGACACTCGAGGCCGGACACACAGACAAAATTCTGGTAAACATATTTTTAAAAACCAAATGTTTTCACCTCTGTTGCAGTAGAATACCTGCTCTGAAGCTGAGGTTGATAGACAAGCCTTAGCTAATTGCATGCATGGGATAATTGACAGTTGTTTGTCTTGCCCCCAGGAAGACATTACAGACGTCCCAGAGCTGGCAAATTCCCTCCGACTGTTTAGGTAAACCCAACTTTAAATATATTACATTTATATTGCACAAAGATGCTAAATAATTATTGAAGTGTAATCATTCATCATCATAGTAATGTGTGTGCATGCTGCCCTTAAATAACCAAATTTAAGGTTTATAAGATCAACATTTGTTAGAGATCAAAGGCGTACTGGATAAACATAAAATATTCTGTTTTAAAATTCATTTTGTGTGTTTTTGTCTCTGATTCATGCTCCTGTTTTATAATGTCCCTGAGGATATCTGATAATTAATGAAAGGCTCTCAGAATTGCTGCTCTGAACGAGCAGCCTCCGTTATTAAAAAATAAGACTTTATGCACATTTTAAAACATTTATGCAGTTTTGCTTAAACAAATGTACTTTTTCAATGCTAAATCAGGCCAAAAAGACTGACGCTGCGCTCATACAAAGAGTACTGGTTTGTATTTAAGGACACCACCATCTCTTACTACAAGAACAAGGAGGCCTCCAGTGGAGAACCAATAGAGCAGTTTCACCTCCGAGGTCAGTAAAAAAGAATTATGTGAAAAAATTATTAATAAGTTTGAATTTAAATGGGCCCTATTATGCTTTTCTTTAGTTCATAACTTTATTTCACATTATCAAACATGGCGATTGTTTCAAATAAAGAGCTCTGCATATATATATATAAGGATATATGTATGCAATCCTGTGTACCAAAAGTTCAGGACTCACACAACATACCTCCCTGTAGCTTCTCTCCTCCTGTCATCCCCCCAAAACCTCATCCTAATGGAGACTGTATCTACTCACAAACCACCAAAAGGAATCAGCAACAAATTATTTAAGCATAAAAAGACAAAGAAAGAACTCCACCAAAAAGTAAAAGTGTTAAATGTGGATTATTTACCTTTAGATATCTCTCCTCTAAGTCCCTGTTAGTAGATAATGTAATGATAATAATCAACATGTTGATTTTTTCGGCCTTACAGAAACCTGGTTACAGCAGGATGAATATGGTAGTTTAAATGACAACACCGCCAAGTCATACTAATTGTCAGAATCCTTAAAGCACAGGCCGAGGAGGAGAACTGGCAGCAATCTGCCAATCCGGCTTGTTAATCAACAAAAGAACCAGTCAGTTTTAATTAATTTGAAAGCCTGACTCTTAGCTTTGTAAATCATAATTAGTAAACAAAAAATAACACACACAGAAAAACTGTTTTATTTGTCATAACTACAGTCCTCCTGGCCCTTATACAGTTTCTTTCTAAATTCTTTGAGTTTTTATCTGATTTTGTGCTCTGCTTTCATAAAATAACATAGTGGGGGATTTTAACATTTATGTAGCTGCTGAGAACAACACGATCTAGGTGACATCATAAACACTGCATTTAATCTGTTATTAGAATCAATGGCTTCTGTCAAAATGTAGATAAGCCCACCCACCATTTTTATAACACTCTGGACTTTATTCTGGCATGTGGCATACAAAATTAACAGTTAACAGGATTCCCCCAAAACCTTCTTTACTCTAGGGGCTTTATCTTACAATACAAAGCACCTTGGGGGGACTGTTTTTTTGTAATTTAGTGCTATATAAATAAATTTGAGATGAAATTTAATTGAAATTGCTGTTGGTAATGATTTCAGTAAGAGCAGGTGTTAGTTTATTATGGTCACAGAGGTACATAGCTAGCACATGGCTGTTCAAATCTTCTGTTTACAAGGAGCAGCCAGTCAGTAGAAGAAAAGGAGGGAATGAGAGGAGCTAAAACCAGTTGTGGATGAACTGAAGAGCTGCAAAGACCCAGTATAAGATGAGAAAGAATTATGTTAAAGTATGAATATGCAAAGCTACATTAATAGAGACAAGCACTAAAAATACATAGCTGGGGGAAAAAAAGGTTAGTCTCCCACTGAGAACCAAATGAGAATGATCATTTCCCCTCAAAGGCTAGAAAAACAGAGAACCAAAGTTTCTGATCATTTCATATATGATGTGAAATTCCATCCATCCATCCATCTTCATCCGCTTTGTCCGGGGCCGGGTCGCGGGGGCAGCAGCCTAAGCTGAAATTGAGATTTAAAATGTAATTCTTTAATATACATTTTTAAGCTGCCACAAAGACAGCAGTTATATTCTGTGACAATATTCTGTTAGAGATCTGCTGTATCTATCCATTCTTATATTACCATCTCCTCTTCTTGATTCCCAGGCTGTGAGGTGGTCCCTGATGTCAATGTAACTGAAAAGAAGTTCGGCATCAAGCTTCTGCTGCCAGTGGCTGATGGAATGAATGAGGTGTACATCCGATGTGACAATGTAAGCCCCACCTTATCATTCATATAAGTAAAGAGAATGTTTTCAAAGCAAAATCTTTACTTTTTGAGATTTTGTGCTTTTTTTTCTGTCAATACCAGTAAGTCTTCTTTATTTTAAAACGAATGCCTTGTGTATATTTGTGTATATAAACATGAGAAATTTGAAGCAAACTTTACACCTTGTTATTCTATTCCTTCCCTTTGGACCAGGAAACCCAGTATGCTAAGTGGAAAGCTGCATGTGTCCTCGCTTCCAAAGGCAAGACAATGGCGTACAGCTCTTACAAAACAGAAGTGAAGCACATTCAATCTTTTCTGCAAATGAAGAACCTGGCGCCCCCTCCTGGTCAATCAGCTCCTGACGTCGAAGCGATGGATATGAACGCCGAGTGTTTTGTTTCGCCACGATACGCAAAGAAACACAAGACCAAACAGGTTTGTCTTAGGTTCGTCATATTTTACTTTGCCGACAGCTATCTTTTTTTTTAAGTATTATTATTTAATTTGCCTTTGATTTCTGCATCAAGCTGACCGCACGTATCCTCGAGGCACACCAAAACATAGCACAGCTGTCCCTGGTGGAGGCCAAGATGCGCTTCATCCAAGCATGGCAATCACTCCCAGAGTTTGGTATCAAATACTACATTGTCAGGTACGGTGAAAGGACTGATATAATAGACGTTCAATGTCATTTATGAATGATAATCCAAGAGATTTTCCTTTTGCTTATTTTTCAATCATTCAGATTCAAAGGGAGTAAGAAGGATGAAATTCTTGGGATTTCATATAACCGCATGATTCGTATTGACATGTCCACTGGGCTGCCTGTCACCACATGGAGATTCGCCAACATGAAGCAGTGGAATGTCAACTGGGAGATAAGACAGGTGAGGGATTGTTTTTTTTTCTTCCTTCATTCAGGACATTTCTGGTGTATTATCTACAGACAGCATTACTTTAAATCCTGAATCTCTTGTATGTAATTACAGGTGGCCATAGAATTTGATCAACATGTGTCAATAGCCTTCTCCTGTGTGAGCTGTGACTGCAAGGTAGTCCACGAGTTCATCGGTGGTTACATCTTCCTCTCCACGCGATCTAAAGACCAGAATGAAACACAGAATGAAGAACTGTTCCATAAACTTACCGGAGGCCAAGAATGAGCAAAGATGTATTAGTCTATGCTTTTTTTTAAAGAGCATTGATCACTTATTTACATTTATGTTACAGTGTGAAAATAGAGCACTCATCAGCTAGCTGCAGTGGTCCATAAACACTGACCACATCAGTGACAGAAGAAATGTGATACCAAATCACATGAGATAAAGTGATATATTTTTACCCAGAAAAGAATGCTATGATCATTTTTCATCATATATCTTGTTTTAATCAGTTACGCCAATGTTCCCCGCACTAGGAAAATAACGCTGTTGATGTAAATATGTCAAGACTATGTCAAAAGTCTGGATGAACTGATGTTTTCAAGAAGTACACATTTGTTTCCAGCTGCACAAATGTACTCATTTCAAAAAGTAAAAAGTAATTAAAGGATTTTTTTATTTTATTTTGCAACTTGTTTCACTTTTTTTTTTTTTTTTTGGCTTACAGTTTTTATAATTGGTCCTTTTTTTCTGAGAGTTTAATGAACTCTGTTGGACTGATACTTATATATATATCATAGTCCCTTGCTGATTAGTCTGATCCTTTAAAGCACTACAAGTCTCATTAATCCAAATCGCTTGCACATTTTTGATTGCATGTTTCAGTCGCTCCCAGTAGGGCTCGCTACAGCGAATTATCCGCCTCCATCCCTCCCTTTCTTGCATTTCTTGCATCCTTTCTCTAAAACAAGGGTGGGCAATTCCAGTGTCCTGCAGGTTTTAGATCTCACCTTGGGTCAACACACCTGAATCACGTGATTGGTAAATGGCCTGTATTTGTATAGCGCTTTACTAGTCCATAAAGACCCCAAAGCGCTTTACACATCCAGTCATCCACCCATTCACACACACATTCACACACTGGTGATGGCAAGCTACATTGTAGCCACAGCCACCTTGGGGCGCACTGGCATAGGTGAGGCTGCCGGACACTGGCGCCACCGGGCCCTCTGACCACCACCAATAGGCAACGGGTAAAGTGTCTTGCCCAAGGACACAACGACCGAGACCGGCAACCTTCTGATTACAAGGCGAACACCAAACTCTTGAGCCAAGATCGCCCCACATTAGTGATTAGTTCATTACCAGGCCTCTGGATAACTTCAGGACATGTTGAGGAGCTAATTTAACCATTTAAATCAGCCGTGTTGGTTCAAGGACACATCTAAAACCTGCAGGGACACTGGCCCTCGAGACCTGGAGTTGCCCACCCCTGCTCTAAAACCAACTCTCTGCTTGTCCTCCTTAACTACGTCCATCATATCAGAAAGTCTTAGTCCCTACATTCAAAATCCCTACTCTCAGCTCCACAATCCTTCTTTCTCGCCACCTCCGAACATGCCTTCCCCTTCTTCTCCTCCTCGTCCGTCTGCAGCCAACAGTAGTACTAGCACAATGCTGGTCAACAATCACCCCAAATCTTCTCTTGCCTTCAAGCCAGGCCTTTACAGCCACTTCAATATGTTAACCTCAAAACATTTTGCCACAGTTTTAGAAGTACGTTTGGGATTATGTTTATTGGGAAAACCCATTTTTGATTTTTTTTTTTTTTTTTTAAATCCTGTAGCCAAAACATATCACTGACTTGATGCTGCGTCCACTCTGCTTTACGGTTAAGGTAGTGTCTGTTTGTTTTAAATAAACACCTGAAGGAAGCATCTTAAGCCTTGCAGAGGAATAGATTTGCACAGATCTGGAAAAATCTTTCTACAAGTTTCTACATGCTATTATTAGAACAACAATCAAGTCCTCCACTAATGTGAACAACCACATGGTTGCGTTGGACTGGAAACTGAAATGGGCCTTTAAGTTTGTGGGACGGGGGATTCATGACTTCAGTAAATGTCAAATGTCAGCATATTATTAAAGCAAAAAATTACAATAGTTTTCAGTGTATTTCAGTGATATTTGATTTCTCCCGACTTTATACTGTAATGCTCTAAGCTGATAGTATACAAAAACAGACAGATATTTTGCCAGATTTAACTGGAATTGGCAACAGCTTTATGCAGCATATGTCATTCTGTGTAAACTCAATGTGCTTAACACAAAAGACAAAAATACCTATGTAGTTTTACAACGCATTAAGGCAGTGACAGCAAAATATAACATTTTTTTAAAAAGATGTTGAGTCTATTTTTAGTCACAGATGTAACTGATCTCCGGTTAGCAGGCAGCTTATTCCAAAAACAGCACCACCGTGATTGTCACAGATAATAAAAAGCATAGATATGACGAGAAGAAGACCTTATTTGCTATAAGTATCATAAAATTCGTCCATGTTGCACATAATGTTCTCTAAAGATTAACACGTTATATATACAGAATATAATTTTGCATTATTGTGTTCCAATGCTTCTTTAAGTCCCGCTATGAAGCCGTTTTCTCGGGAAAGATCACCTTTTCCCCTCCCCGTACCCATGATATCGATTATTCTGAACTCTAAAGTTAAACTTAGCGCACTTCTATTCACTCTATACCCTCCTATTGGCTAGCGAGCTCGTCGATGTCTAACCAGCCAATCACAGGCAAGTAAGTCGAAGCATGGCACCAGCAGCACTCTGCTTTCGTTTAGCCGTCCTGAGAAGCTAGAGAAGTGAAAGCTAACACGTGGAAATATTAATTTGGGATATTTTGCTATTTATGCAGGGTAGTGTAGTGCCTTTTTGAACTGTGCCTTGACAGCGAAGACCCCGAATCATTAGCTGAGAAAAACATTTATCGTTCAGCTGAGCTAGTTAGCTCGTTTATGAGCTTCGTTATGGCGGACAACGGAGACGATGATAATCAGTACAGAATTAAAGAGGGTGACTACGTTGTGTTGAAACGAGGGGAAATCTTCAAAGCTGTGCAGATTCAGCCGAGGAAGTAAGTTGACAGCTTTAAAGGAAAATAGAAGCATTTTAACCACCTTAAATACTTCACTGAATTTGTGCTGATCATAATATTTTTACGAGAAGCACAGACTGAGGATTAGCTCACATAAGATGCTTTTGTGTTCATTTGTTATTTTCAGATCAAAGCATGTGTGCAGTGAGATGTATTATGCAGATTATACTAACAAACTGCTCTTTCTGTCTCTCTTAGAAAGGTGATTTTTGAGAAGCAGTGGATCTTCCTCGATAATGCAGTGGGACAGCTGTACAGCACCACATTTGAAATTTTGTCTGGAGGAAATCTAAAGCCACATGAGCTCAAGGACACTGCAAGCCCCCTTGGTGTGTAACCTGCTGTTAAATCTTAAGTCTTTTTCATATTTTCAGATATACAACTGACTCTTTTATGCTACCAGTTGCATTTGGACTTGTGACGACCACCTTCTATACCCAAATAAATATGTCATAGACTTTCTACCGCCTATAACCTTTTACTTACAGTAGTGTCTTTGTGTGCTTGTTTGTGCCTCCCAGATGCAGTGGAGGCAGGTACAGACAACAGAAACATTGTTGACGATGGCAAATCACAGAAGCTGACCAGGGATGACATTGAGGCTCTTAAAGAGAAAGGTCTGAAGGGTCAGGTACATGTGAAACTTTACAATTTCACATTTAAATGTGTCAGAGTACTGCCTATAGTTGTTATCTTACAGAGTGATGGTAAAAAAATACTTTTTTTTCATTGCAAATTGGATGGAAAACCAATGTTGACCAGTATCTCTAATTGATGACTTTAATTGAATATATGAAAAATACAGAAGGTAACTCGGTTAATACTGATAATAGTACTTTTGCACCAACAAGGGGATGCCTTAAGAGCTAGGCAGACCTGAAAAACTATCTAAAGCCAATGAACATTATGTGAAAGTCATGTCATAAAGAAATGGGAACAAATCCTGTAAAGTCATGACACGGGACCTGAGAGATTCATTTGGCCATTCAGCTGATCCTTTCACTGTTTACTGAAGCCTCATCAGAAATGATCTCAGTGGAACAGCAGCTATTTTTACAGAAGGAAATACTTCCTTAACGAAATCTCACAAGTCCACTTCTAATTTGTGAATGCCAAATTACAGAAGAACTGCACTGAGAATCCATGGCGATAAGTCTCATGGAACGATGAATCCTGATAGTCCTAAATAAGAACAGAATAGATCAGGTGAGTGGTACAGCACGGGGTGTTTATGGCCATCTGTAAAACACAGTGGAGGCTCTGTCATGGTTTGGGACTGCATTTCAGCCAGTAGTGTTGAGGATCTTGGCAAAACTGATGGAATTAGGAACACAGAAAATTACTATCAGATATTGATCCACCATCTATTACCACCTGGAAAACATCTGATTTGCAGCAGCTTCATTTTGATAAGGATCCCAAACATAGTGCCAGTGAAGTAACCTGGATAGAAATGCAAAGAATGGAAGACTATCAGTCATGGCCTGCACCTCAACTTTGTTGGTGTGGGATCATCATGACAGACAAGGGGACAAAGGGCAGTCAAGGTCCAAAGAAAAGCTTTGAATGTCCTTCAAGAAGCCTGGAGAACTGTTCCTGAAGACTACTTAAAGGCATTGCAAGAAAGCTGCCTAAGAGAGTTGAGGCTGGTCATTAGAATTGTCGATTTCTGATTTATATATATATAGTATTTTCATGTATGCTTGAAGATTTTTCAATAAAGTGCTGCACCTTTTCCCCCATTTTCCTAGCACAATGTAAAGAAATAGGGGGTGGCATAAGACTTTAGCACAGTACACATCTAAATGAGTTACTGCTTTAGAGACTTGTGTAAACAAGCAGTTAAACATATGACATATTTATTTAAAATAGATTTTAGTGGTTGCACATCTTAAATGGGAACCAACAGGCTTGGCGTTGAGTCCCGCATACATGATAGCAAAGTTGTAGGAAAATAAAGAGACAGAACACATTGTGTTTTTGTCTTTTCGTGGGAACATTGTGTTTTTAGGATTTAATTAAATTGCTGTATTCCAACATAAAGTGAGACGAGCGACTGTATGTGTGTTTGGTCATCACAGGACATCATTAAGAAGCTCGTAGATAACCACGCCACTTTCGGAGATAAGACTGAGTATTCCCAGGATAAATACATCAAGAAGAAGAAGAAAAAGTGAGTCACTTATGATGATACAGCCACAGCCTGTTCTGGACTGTTATTTAACGAGCTGTGTTTTAATTAGTGTTATCGGTTGTTCCCGTGTTTTGCAGGTATGAAAATACGGTGATGATTCTAAAACCGTCCTGTCGCATCCTGGCTATGATGTACCACGGCCGCGAACCAGGGAAGATCTGGTGAGTCAGCACATGAATTATGAGTAAGTGTGTTTTCTTTAAATAGCTGTAAGATGTCTACATGAAACAAATATTTCCATGTGCCGCAGCCACCTGCGGTATGACACACTTGCCCAGATGCTAACTCTGGCGAACATCCACGCTGGCAGTAAGGTGTTGGTGTTTGAGACTTGTGCTGGGCTTGTACTGGGATCCATCATGGAAAGAATGGGAGGCAAGTTTCTTCTTCTCTGTGTAGTTATTAAGGTTTTTTTCTTGTTTGTTTTGTTCTTCTTGCACACATCTTTTCCTTGATCTTTTGAATAAATACTCTTTGCTTCCTCCTCATCCAGGCTACGGATCAGTGATCCAAATGTACCCAGGGGGTGGGCCAGTGCGGGCGGGAGTGGAGAATTTTGGCTTTCCTGCGCATTTTCACGACACGCTGCATGAGTTTCCCATCTGCCACGTCAACGCTCTCTTGGCAGGAACTCTGGACACCAGTGCCAAAGACCCCACTGCTGGTAAAACTCGCCTTTTTTTTTTTTTTTAACAGTCTTTTCAAGATAGTTACACCCCTTTAGTTTCAGATGTAGAAGTATAGCTTCTCTCTTCCGTTTGATCTTCATTTGTTCACGTGAGCATACAGAAAACGTTTAATTCAGTAGTTCAGAAAGTAAAACAATAACCTAAATCTAACTTGACCCGTAAAGTATGATTCAAGAGACTGAATCATACTTTATGGTGTTCAATGTTACGCTGACAAAGATTTATCATTTCAGAGAATACTCATGAAAAGCAGTTGAACTTGGCTGCAGAGAAGAAGCAAAACCAGCCTGAGGCAGAAGAGCAAGGCACTCCAGAGGAGGAGAGCATGGTGACCAACACTGGTGATGACGCTGGTCAGGACGTGGAGAAAACGGAGAAGGATAAACTCAAAGAAGCCAAGGTGTGTCCAGCGTTCATGCATTTTCCTTTTTCCCCCTCAATCCTCTTAGTTTTGTTGTCATCAGGAACAGGAGCTAGCCTGCTAGTCTCACTTCATAAAAGGAAGCAAACACAGATGCACCATTTAGAGTAAATACTCCCAATTCTTTATGCTGCTATGAAGTTGCTACTCTGACTTCATAGAAGTTGCACAGACAGTCAAATGTGGCTTCCATGTTTTCATGGCAAAGAAGATATGTATGGGTGTGCAGATTTAGCAGTAGTTATCATTAAGCTAGTGAGGTACTCGACATCTAAAGATGATTCATGTCCTAAAAAACAAAAATATACCAGCCTCCTGTCACTTTGGACTCAAAAAAGGAACATGAGTAAATAAGTGCCGGTAAGGTTTTTGAAGGTTGGTGAAGTTAAGTTAGATGACAGTTAGAGTTTCCATCCACAGCACAATATTATGGCACTGCATGCTTGGTTGCGTAAGTTGCATAATAAAAATTCTGTTGGCTGGACAGTATTCCTCTTTGGTGCAGTTAATCAGTACAGATGTGGACACTGTAATCATGCTCGTGTGCAGACTAAAGCAATCATACGGAGACCCTTTGGAGGAGGTGGTCTCAGTTCCAAACTAATTCCAGAGCAGTTTCTTTATGGTGACAACGTGATCCGACCCAACTCGCAAGGGCACACTGCAAGATTGAGTCGTTTCTGTAGCCATGTATGGATTGCATTCTCGGCTGTACTATTAATACATAACATAGATGTGTATTAATACATAAAAGTATGAGGGATGAATTTTCCATGTTATTGTCTCGTTCTCATGTGGTTTGTGGTGGCACCTTTGGTTCACTTGGAGGATTAGCTGAGTGAAAAGAAACTAAAACACACAAAAAAAACTACATGTCTAAATACTCATCTACTAATTCAGACCATAACCAAAAAACAATGGATGTAAAAACACATGAAGTCTTAAAACTATTTAAAAAAACAAACGAACAAGGATGACAGTAGCATTTGTTGACAGGGCCAAAGTTAAAAGGCAGCATAAATAGTATTATTGGACGGGTAATATATCATCACTAAACAACTGGATACAGTCATCAATGATGCTGACACATCATTGATGACTCTCAACAGTACACATACTATCATATGGTTTCCTGACCTCAGGGTTTGTTTGTTTTCTACAGGCTCAGGTGAAAAAGCTGAGACTAGAGGAGAAGCAGAGGAAGCTGGCAGCTACCGCCGCCCTGCTGAAAGGAAGGAATGCCGACGGGTTGGTGTCTGATTTTATTCCTACATCGACATTTCTGTCTCTCATCCCGCTCTTTCTAACATCCACCTCTCTTCGCTCCGGCTCTGCCTTTTTAAAAATTACTCCATATTCAACCAGGTCATTTAAAAAAAAAAGAAAAGAAAAAAAAAAAGAAGCAATTACAGTAGATCACAGGGATGAGAAATTTATGAATGATTATAGTGTCATTAACTATCTCCATAAAAGTCATTAGAAATTATTTGTTTCTTCTGAGCACACACATATTGACTATTGTACATTGCCCTTTATGGGGTAAGTAAATTGATTGCTCAGCAGCTTCCTCTCATATAAAGTGAAGAACGCCTTATAGTTGTTTTGTGACTGATGGATAAATTGTTATCAAGGTGACATCTGAGACTGGAATACAAGTGTTGAGCTTGTTTCCCTATTGATTCCCCTCTAAATCACTGCTGCTTTATGATAATCACATTGTCCTAAATCACCCTTTTTGACTCGCTGTCTCGTTCAGCTTTCTGAAATATAGTACGAATGTCTACTACAGGAAGGTACTAAATCCTTGAGTCTTGCGTTAATGTCTTGCATGCAGCATTAGTTACTGAATTGCTGTATTGCCTACCTACGCATTTCCTGTACAGCTGACAGTGTATTTCATACTAGGCTTGTTTGCCTAATCATCTCTCTCTTCTTCACCTGCAGGCTGGTTATATCGAGCCGGTTTCACCCCTGTCCCGTCCTTTTGGGCCTGCTCAAATTCCTCTCACCCTCCAGGCCTTTTGTAGTTTATTCCCAGTATATAGAGGTAAGATCTTCCATGTCCCGTACGGAACAAAGCTAATAAGTGAGATCTCTCATTAGTTGCCACTGTAGTCAGGCTTGTATTGGTTAGACATCCAATGGGGGGGGCTGCCATACCACATGAATGCAATGGGCATTATCACCGCCAAGAGGTTGCTTGAACTTATTAACTTCCTTCATGCCCATGTTGCTAGAAAGAGCAATCTGTCATATTTTCTATGTTGATTTCCGCAGCCTCTCATAGAGTGCTTCAAGAAACTCAAGGAATGTGGCGGCACAGTCAACCTCAGACTCACAGACACCTGGCTGAGACATTACCAGGTAAATATTTGGACTCTGCACTGTGTGTGCTTTCTGTTTTTTTGCATTTGAAGCTATTCTATAATCAAAGTATAATGAAGGTGGCTCATAGTCAACAAGCAACCGGGAATAATTACTCAAATCAGCACAGCTAACTGCTTTATCACTGTTTAGGTTAACTAGACAATTACCTCTTTTCCATTAGCATCGGCTCTGCTCAACTCAACTCAACTGCTACTTTTTTTTGTTATTATTTTGATTTTTGTGAAGGAATTGCTCTCATGACTAATTAAGTGCTGCCGCTGACTGGATAGTCTGTGGCATACAGAGTTGACATTACACTTTCCCATTGACTCATACCGCTTGGACCCCCAACTGAGCAGGTACTAAAAAAGTAGATGGTAACAATAAAAACCGAGTTTAAAGAAGATTTGGGAGTGTGTCTGTGGGAACTGCTGCCCTCTCATCCAGAAGATTTGTGAGCTCAGATATTGATGTTCAACGTGAGGGCCTGACCCATAGTTTTCATACTAGATCACGTTAAAGGTGTTTAGTGAGCTTGAGTTCAGGCTTCTACGCAGGCCATTGAAGTTTTCCACACTAATCTCATCCAGCCGTACCTTTATGGACTTTGCTTTCTGCACTGGGGCACAATCATGCTGCAACAGAAAAGGGTCGTTCCAGCTTTTCCTTTACTGGAACAAAGAGGGGCAGGCCAATCCAGGAAAACAACCCCATGGCATTATTATTATTCTACCACACTTTACAAATTTAACAAAACAGACAGGCAGGGAGCCCAAACCCACCCATCAGACCACCAGATAGCAAAGTGTGATTTGTCACTGTACAGAACACTGCTCCAGAGTCCAGTGTTGGCACCTTTATACCTCTCCGCTGGTATTGTGCTTGGTGATGTGAAGCTCATTTGCTCGGTTATGGAAATCCATGCCCTGGAGCTCCCAGCACACAGTTTTGTGCTGATGTTTATGTCAGAGGAGGTTTGGAACTCCAGGCTTTTTTAACACTGTCTGCCTAAGCAGTCTGTAATGTTACATGGACTTCCACTTTGTGGCTGAATTGCTTTGGTTTGTAAATATTTTCACACTTACAGCCGAACAAGAAATAAATTTCCCAAACTTTTTGCTGCGATAACATCCTGTTACAGTGTCGTGCTCAAATTGATGATAGCAGCGATGTATAAACGTTGAGACCTTTTGAAACACTGTGTAGATGGACCCGATCTTTCACAAATGTCTGTAAATGCAGACTGCATGGCTAGGTGCTTGATTTTTATACACATGTGGACATGGGACACCTTTATTCAAAGATGAAGAGGTGTGGCCCAATATATTTGCCCAAATTAATAATTGTGGATTATTATCTTTCGATTCATTGGTTGTTGTCCCACCAGGATCTATTGCTTAACCATAAGTATTCACAATGTGTAATGACACAATCCAGAAAAGAATCTAATTCTCCGCTTAGAAACTGCAAGCATTGAATTAATTAGAACACGGGGATGTTGCTGATTATCCCTTTTATTTCTAAACACTTTACTTTGGACTAACTTATAAAATCCTTCTACATTTGGGAGCATCACTACATTACATTAATTGCCACTGCTCTTGATAAATTATTAGACTCCCTACTTTTGTTTTTCTTTATTTTGCATTCCTTTTCATTCCTATTGCTTCTTACAGAATTGGATACTAAGCAGCAGCAACTAGATAAATGCATGTTTGCAGACTCTCAGGACCAAAGTGTTATTCACCCTCTAACCATTCTTGCAGAGTTAATGTCTCCTGACTGAGACTCTGTTTGGTCCCTAGGTGTTGCCTGACAGGACACATCCTCTGCTACTAATGAGCGGGGGCGGGGGCTACCTCCTCTCAGGGACGACCGTTGCCACGGACCACTCGAAACCTGCAGGCTCTAAGCAAGCTGAAGAACCAGCGCCAAAGAGACAGAAACTGGAAGACACGGAGGGATAAACAAATACAGAAGCATCAAATCTTTTTAAGGGCACATTCCCAGAGGCCTGTAGGGATTTTTTTTCCTCCTGTGCTGTTGAACTGATTTGACACCATCAGTAGTAAGGGGAGACCGAGTGTCTGGTTTGTATTCATCAGAACACTTTTTCCTGCCGGGTGTGCTCACATCAGTGGAGATGAGGAGTAAATTGTTAGCCAGTTTATAGTTTGTGTGTCGAGAGTAACAGCTTTGGTTGTTTTTGTCCTGAGACAAGTAAAAGTTTTTTTGTTTTTTTTTTTATGCTTTCCAGATTCTACGTTATAACGTGCTTTTATTTTATTTTGTTATTCTTGCAGAAATTGCCATTTGTTTTATGAAACAGTTGCTGATGCAGCTTTACTGCGGGCTACATTTCTACCTGCACATTAAAAAGCAGTACTAAAAGAACCAAATGTGTGACCACGTTTTTTCTTCAATAAATAAAGGAGAGATGTTGGTTTGGTCCCAGAATAACTGTTTATTGAGTGCAGTCAGAACAAACTCTGCAGAACACATTTAAGTAATTATGATCTCATATATGTATATATTGTTTTTACATTTCTCTGAATATAAACATCCAAGCCATTCCCATGCTGTTTGATTTGATAACATCAAAATATCACAAAAACGAAAACTCAGCTAAAATGCTTTGGCAAGGCTCCAGGGTTGTTGTTTTTTTTCTTCATTTTAACACTGCAAGCACACTAAACTGGGAGACATACAGTAAAATTGCAACTTTTTTTTTTGTTTTTCAGTTATGCAGTGTTTTCATGCAACTTGGCTGCAATTTTCTGCAACTCCATATCCATCGCTGCCAGGTTCTGTAGCTCTTTCTCCTGAAAAACACAGATTAACACATTACCAACATTTCCTGCTGGAACAGCATCACATTTGGAATAGAAATCAGGACTGAATGATCATACATTTCCTTCTATTTCCCCCGCCACCCTGTGCCTGCTTCAAATAAAATATTGTAATTGGTCATTTAGGTTAACTAGTCCCTCGTCATGCTTGTAGTTGCATTGCTGAAGAACTAATAAATCATTATGCCATCGCCTCCCTAATTTGTTTTTCTGCTTCAAAGACAGGGAGGTCTCTGTAGGCTCTAGTTCTTTTTTTTTTAATGGGTATATTATTACTTTGTTTGCTCTGAGAAGCTGCAGTCATGTGGTTCTTACTGTGATTACTGCAGCACTCATAAAACGCTGGTGCAGGGAGAGCAAAAAAAAAGAAAGAAGCGCTGTGAGGAAGTCAGCACGCAGATTCAAAGCAAGCCAGACGAGTCGCTGCTCATGAATGCACTGGTTAGATTCTCCTTTATGTTTTGAGGACATGCTCACAAGGGGCGGTTCTTGATGTGCATTTGCACAGATGCGTTGAGCTTTTTGAAGGATAAATCCCAGGATCACGGTGCAGGCTAGAGATGTCCCTAATGAGACGAGCTGCTTTTTCTCCTCGTGAAGCGGTGCGGTGGAGGTGTGTGATGCGCTCCGTGGTTTTACTAGGTCAGCTAAATGTGGTGCAAATAGTTTACAGAAACAGCTGCAGAGTGCAGTGTGGTTTTTTTTATCAGTTTGCGTTTTTTGGATGAACTGACTTTTTGTAATATTAAATTACCTGTTTGTTGTCTGAACCCTTCTGATCATCAGTATAAGTGACAGACGTGATTCCAAGAATAATTTTCAGTCTTCATCAGTGGCATAAAACACTTTTTTTGCACTTGTGAATGCAGCCTTTTATAGTTGTTGTTTTTTTTTTTTTGTACCTCCTGTGGTGTAAGTGCTCTCTGCTGTGAGCTCCTCATTGCCTCCTCTTGAGGAGAGTGGTTAGCCAGCTGGTTTATCTTATAGCTCAGCAACTTGGTCAGTTCATCCATCTGAACAGACAAAAAGGGGAAAAAAACACATTATGTGTCTACAAAAATATACAGTGACTTCAGACTGGGTGAAGTAACATTCTGTTGAAAAATGTCAAAACTAAGCGCTCTTTGATGTAGCACACAGAGCAGTCATATGCATTTGATTATCTTCAGTCAAACGCTGTATTGTCACAACCTCATGCTTACCTTGTTTGAGGTTGCAGTGTGTTCTTCTGAATCCCTTTTAAACCAGGCTGGGTGGTAGAAGCCTCGGTAAATCCAGGGATTGCGCTTCTCAGCAAGATATCTGAAAAATGGTTAGATTTTTACCAACTTCTTCTTATTTATTCGTTTTTTATGGCAGCACATGTTTCATTTGTGAGATTTGGCTTTTATTCTCTGTTCTTACAGTAATCTGCAGTATTTTGTGCTCCAGATTGCAGGCAATGAACCTGCGACACTTAACAGTAGAAGTCGTTTGATGTGAAAAAAATATTTGAAGTACCTCAAAGCTGCGTCTCTGTCCTTTGCCGCCTCCGCGTCTTCTTCTGTGAGCTCCTCATCTCGTTTGTGTTTCTTTTGGTGGTACCTGCCGGGTCTCCAGTTTCTCTTCTCTTTTCCAGTATCAAAATCCCAGTATTCTTGGCTGCGTTCTTCATCCGGTTCATCCCTAGCTTCATCTGACAGCTCTTCATCCCGTTTGTGTCTCCTCTGGTGGTACCTGCCGGGCCTCCAGTTCCTCCTCTCTCTTCCAGTGTCAAAATCCCAGTCTTCTTGGCTGCGTTCATCATCCGGTTCGTCCCTAGTTTCATCTGACAGCTCCTCATCTCGTTTGTGTCTCCTCTGGTGGTACCTGCCAGGCCTCCAGTTCCTCCTCTCTCTTCCAGTGTCAAAATCCCAGTCTTCTTGGCTGCGTTCATCATCCGGTTCGTCCCTAGCTTCATCTGACAGCTCCTCATCTCGTTTGTGTCTCCTCTGGTGGTACCTGCCAGGCCGCCATTCTCTCTTCTCCCTTCCAGTGTCAAAATCCCAGTCTTCCTGACTGCGTTCTTCTTCTGGCTCCTCTTTGGCTTCTTCTGACAGCTCTTCATCTCGTTTGTGTCTCCTCTGGTGGTACCTGCCAGGTCTCCAGTTCCTCTTATCTCTTCCGGCATCAAAATCCCAGTACTCCTGGCTACGTTCTCCATCTTCCTCGCCCTCTGATGGCTCATTGCTGCGTTTGTGGGGTGTTTTCTTGTGATGATAGCGATGTGTAGGTTTCCAAATGCGTTTGTATCTCTCCTCCTCATTCTCATCCCCGTGCCTTTTGTCTGCTTCCCAGCGCTCTTGGCTACGGTCCTCATCTACCTCGTTTTCTCCTAGAGGTTCCTCATCTCGTTTGTGTTTTCTTTGGTGGTATCTTCCAGGCCTCCAGTTCCTCTTCTCTCTGTCTTCATCTTCCTCTTCCTCATCGTCTGACCTCTTTTCATCTACTCCCCAACTCTCTTGGCTGCGCTCGCCATCCTCTTCTTCCTCTCCTCGTTTGTGCCTTCTTTGGTGGAATCTTCCAGGCCTCCAGCTGCTCCTCTTCTCCCGTTCTTCTTCCACATCGTTCTCATGTCTCTTGTCCTTCTCATCACCCAGACTCCAGGATTCTTGGCTGCGCTCATCTTCTGGGTTTTCTCTTTTTTCTTCCACAGACTTCAGGAGTTCCTCGATGTCTTTCACATCTGCTGCCTTTGCCACTGGCTCTGCGTGAACTTTGACTATCTCTTCATGAGTTACTGAGCCATCCCCACTCTTCTTGTCCAACGGGGCATGTATAATACCTGTGACAGAGCAAAAGAAATATTATAAACAATCCACAAAGAGCTACACAGGTGCAAGTTATGATGGATTTGTAGAGGAATTTTAACCTTTAGATCAAAAGAATAATGATCTGAGGAAATCAGCACTACTTTTTTTTAGAGAAGTCATGTGAAAACTATGATCATTTTTAATGTAATGCTGCCTGATTTTATACCTGCTCAAAGCTTTGAGCTTCTCACTTGCGCTCTGAGTGCTGTTTTACCCGTCTGAAGGTTAAAAAAATAAATAATAATAACAATCCTGGAATTATCCAACCGATCATTTGTGCCACAGACCTGCTTGGATGATGTCTTTGCATTGCTGATCGACCTGAGAGTCCGGTTTGGAGAGAGCTTTGGACAGAACTTCAACCAAACAGCGTGTTACCTGGAAAAATCAAATGAGCTAAATAACAATATAGATCTTTGCACAGAAAATGCTTTGATTAAAAAGCAACGAATCGAAAAACATACCACATCCTCTCTCTGCTCTTCTTTACCAACTGGAAGCGCAAGATTTCCTGCATTGGAATAATTAAAAAAAATGTATCTGTGTTAAACATATAGGTTGATAAGCGAATAGTTTGCTTGTAGCGAATCTGAGGAATCGATGGCGTCTCTGTCCATGGTCCTGAAGAAACTTATTGCACAGCACTCAACAAAAAAGGGGTGAAAAAACAGAATAAAAAGAAAGGCATAACTCTTTCACCTACCTGTCAACAGAGCCGTAACCGCCAGCACGACTGGAACAAGTCTCATCGTGACGAGCTGACGGGTAAATCCGGGAAAACGTGACAAAGCTGGAGCTCTCGTCCCTCCGCGGCGGCAGGAGAGAGCTGCGCTGACTGTGCGCCTGCTGCTCTGAGTGTTGCAGCAGAGGAGCGCCTTAAATAAAGAGAGGAGTGGGCTGGAGGGGCGTGGGAGGAACAACCTTAGGCTCAGTTAATGTCATGACTCATTAGACCTGCAAAGAGAGCGACTTGATGGGAATTTCGACATTTTGTGGGAAGCCAAATTGTAATCCGGTTATTGTCGCGGTGCGTTCAGGTGACACGTTAGGTTAAAGAGGCGCTGGCATTAAGAGTTCATGCGGCGTGTTTGTCCTGCTGGTACGGCGGGTGGACACGACACGACCCCGAAGATGTTATGCAACGTGATACCTTACAAGACTACTTTGAAAGTGTCGTTTTCGATGTTCCCAGAGAAGTTTCTGTTTGCTGCTGGTGCTTGTGTCCTCCTTAGAAAAATAGTTATGTTTATTTCAGGTTATGCCTGGTGGCTAATTCCCTTAAAATATCAGTTGTCTCTGCGGTTTCCGGTTGTAGTTATATAATTCCTCCCTTATATTTGCCCAAACGGCTTGGGTGTGCGCGCTAAAGAAAGTCAGAACTGTACCCAAATTTCCCCAGTGATTCATCCACCTTTGAGCGAGCACCATCCACTTTCCCTTGGGAGCCAGTGGGCTTCAGCACTAGCAGAGGAAAACTAATGGAGATCTGCATCATTAGTTGTTGTGGTTAATCCTGCCTGGTGCGCATATAAGAAGAAATCAAAAGAAAAAAAGACTGTGTAGAGGTGTTTTTATTGTTACTGATATTGTTATTGTTGCCTTTTTTCATTGTGCAGTGATCTTTCTGGTGCAGTGTGGGCCTGATCAGGTGTGTAATCCCGCTGTCATAGAGAAACACGAACATTTACCCACTGCAATGTACAAAGTACAATTGTGGGTGTGTGTAAGTGTAGAGATTTTCTTTCCATTCCCAACTTTGTGGGAAACTAGGCTGTGCATAAACAGTGCCAGGATCTGTGAGTGCTGCTGTCTTTATGACAAACACTGGATTGGAATGAGCTGACACATGCAGCGACAGAGCTCAGACGTAGTAAGCTGGCCTCAGCATGGCTAAGGACATTAAAACTGACAAGTCCTGGCATCTTCTTTTTGGCACTTTGCATCATTTTCACTTCCCTGTACAGCAGTTTGTTCTCTCTTTGTCTACAGTGCAATCAGACGCAGGAAAAAGAAGGGAAAAAACAACAACAAATCAAATTAAAAAGTGAACTGAGAATTTTGACAATATAGAATGCTTAAAACTTAAAGTGGTTCCATCTCGGATGTTTTTAGATAAGTATTTTTTACATACGATGAGAAGCACTGACCTTTAAATGCCACAAAATACATTCAAATTCAATCATGTCTTGGAAAGCATAAGTCCAGAAACTGCAACCGCTGTAAGCAAAATTGGAATATTGCTTACCATAAATCTGAACTCTTGTCTGTGCTTGTCATCCCTACATGACTGGTTATTGACATCTCTATTTGTTACTGCACAGAGCCTCCTTTGGGGTGACTGAAGTAATTACTGTTCAGAACATAAAACTGTAATGCCAGATGGTGTATTGCACACACAAGCAATACACACTGATTCTGTGGCGTGAAATATAGGAGGACCATTTTCAAGTGTGTATGCTTTGTGTTCAGTGAACAGCAGTAGGGTAGAAGAGCTCTGCAGTTTCCTCTATTGTCTCTGGGGAGGAAGTTATGTCTGAGGCTCAATATTCCACAGTGAGCCATGCAGTCAGTAGATATCAAAAGCACTGAGCCACTGAATTATACAAGTCCTGTGGCCTGAACAATGTGTGTGTGTGTGTGTGTCCGTAAATGTGTGCTCATTCACATGTGCTTCTGTATATGTGATTTTTGTGGCTTTGCCGCTTTTGCTCCAGGCCCGATTAATATTTCAGTGAGCCACGAAGATATACTGTAGGAGCTTACAGGGGATTTCAGAGGAGAAGCCAGAGTGCTCTGCTGGTCTCTCAGAGCACGACTCAGATTGGCTCGTCTGCAGCAACACCACCTCTTTCATCATCTCCATTTACATGAATGAACAAAAGGCAAAGTGGCTCATGATGAACACAATGCAGTGGGCCGCATGAAAGCCTCGACCGCGCTTTGATCTTTGGTGGGGACAAGCTTTGTGTTTGGCTCAAACCTACTGTGTGACTTTGATGATAGTCCAAGAACAATAGGGGAGTCTGTGTACAGTCACTTTTGGTCAAATACACGTGCGTTTGTTAATATTCTATGATCAATGCACCATTGTTTTCTGATATTTTGTTGTGAAGGAGTAGCTTCTTATTAGTATATAGGCACAGTCTGATGTACTAAAGACTAAAGGTTCTCACTAATTAGCACCCATCCATTTTTAACATCTATCACAGCACAATTGACCATAAATAGTTTCTCTTTGTTCCAAAAGGAATATATCTTGTCTGCTGCTGTATGAGGCCCCGAAGCATTTTAGAGGACTCTGGAAATTGTGTGTTTTGTTTTGTTTATTCAGTAATTACAGCATTGTGTGTGTGGGTGGGTGGGGATTATTAAGATTGACTGTTGTACTGACAGAAGATGGCGCTAAAAATGTTTTTAAAGCTTTAAGCACTTATTTCTTAAATCCAGCTTCACAGACAGTTTTACATCTACATCCAGGTGTAAATTAGCCTTTATACATGTAGCGTTTAATGTCACCTTTCATGCCTCTCTCAGGGTGAACTGTAAAAACTTTGGTAATGCCTGATGCAAAAAATATGCCACATCCATCAGCAAGAACTGGATTTGTAGTAGGTTCTGGTTCCAAATCTCAGGCAAGCCCCCAAATTATGTTAGAGCACCTAAATCAATTGTTTAAAAGAACTGTAAGCATTTTAAATGCAAGTTAATTTTTTTTTAAAGTCTCACAATACTAAACCTCTCTCCCAAATTCTTATTTATCAAAACACACTGCCAAAACAAACTACCTAAACCAAGAGTGAAAAAAGGCCTTGAATCAACCAGAAAAGTGGGTCATTGTGTTTTCTACCAAGCTAATATTAATCAACCAAACTGGTGAAACAAAAACTAAAAACAGTGTGTTTCTAACTCTAAGCTTAATCAATTAATCATGAAAGAAAACTGTATTCTTCTATATTTTATGGGGGTTGGTGAAAGATGGAGAGCCCCTCCACCTCCTTTGACTTTATATGTGGTATCGCTCAAATGCCATTTCTTTAGCTATAACATTGTTTGTGCTAATTATCCTCATCACAGTTTAGGATTCAGAGCAGGATCCACACTGTGATGGGAAAAAAAGTCTGGACCACTTGTGGCTCCTGGTGTTTCTGTTGCTAGATATTCAACAAACAAGACCAAGCAGACCATTGGGTAAAGACGATAGAAACGAATAAGCTGTAAAGAATGAAAATGAAGCTCCAAATGACCCATGAAGGTGTCATTACAGAACAGCTTGGTTGTTTATGCACTCATCAGGCTGTGCCATATCTCCCTTTATCCAGATCTGTAATGCTATTAGCACCTTCATTGTGGCATCAGGGTGCTTTCTCAATACAGCACTCAATGGGGTCCAAAAGGCTTTTGCAAGGATAAAATGGCCTATAAAGAGGATTTAGCTCTGATTAATTGTTTAATTCAGGATCTAGATTATCCTAATTAGCAGCCATGCAGGTGAAGGCTTAATTTTATAATATAATATGATAATACTTTACTGGATGTACCTCACTTATTGTTCAGCTTCAGCAACATTTTCATAACAGAATTCAGCTCCTTAATTAAATATCAGAGAGATAACCTGAGGCCAACGACAGAGAATGAATGGGGCTGAATGCCCCACTGAACCTGAAGGCACTCTTTCAGTGTTTGTCTGACTGTGAGCTGCAGACTTGTAGAACTGGGTACTGTGACTGAGCTCTTCTGACACCACCCATGAGTCATTTTTTATTAATGCAGATGGTTTTAGGATTTTTTTAAAATTTTATTTTAGTAAAGGTGAAGATTCTAACGAAGTCTTCAAGGAGAAAAGAATACCAAGTGCTACTTAAACGAGAATAAATATGAATAAAGTGAATATGGGATTTTCAGGGTTTTCAAGAATAAAGGTCACTGAGCTTTTACACTACACGGTGAGGACACTGTGTGTTTGCATTATAGCACTGTTATACATCCATATCATCATTTTGACTGCATAACCCACCTCCAGTGAAAACTCATTCATCCAAAATGCTTGTGCGTTTCCTGCTGAATAACATTAAGAGTACTTATTATGGTAGCACAGGACCGGCTCATTTTAATGTGGTTACATAGCTGTTTGCCAAAATGTGCTAATGAAGTATAGTTATTGAGGAGATAGCATCATCGCTACACTCAGCTAAGAGAGCAAAATATCTCAAACTGTACAAGGAAGGCTTGAGCAGACTGTCGAGTTGGTTGCAAGAGCTAATGAAAGTTTTTATGTGGACCCTGCTGCTGACAGCATGGCACTCAAGTCTGGCAGTAAAATAAAAAGAACTCTATTGAGAACTTATGGTGCTGCAATTGTAGCGGGAAAAAAGGCCAATAAACTAACCAAATCAAGCCAAGATCCATGCAAAGTCCAGTTCAACTAATGAGTTTAATATTCAATCCAGTCAGTTTATACTGAAAGAAAAGGATGGCATAAAAGAGTTTGACCTCTCTCTAGTTTTAATTACTGTGCAACAAGGTTGAATATTTGTCCTTGATTCTTGTTTTAATTTTATTTTAAATCATCTAGTGTTGTTTTTCGGCAGTCTCTAATAGAGACATGTACAGTGGGGCAAAAAAGTATTTAGTCAGCCACCGATTGTGCAAGTTCCCCCACTTAAAATGATGACAGAGGTCAGTAATTTGCACCAGAGGTACACTTCAACTGTGAGAGACAGAATGTGAAAAAAAATCCATGAATTCACATGGTAGGATTTGTAAAGAATTTATTGGTAAATCAGGGTGGAAAATAAGTATTTGATCACCTCAAACAAGGAAAATCTCTGGCTCTCACAGACCTGTAACGTCTTCTGTAAGAAGCTTTTCTGTCCCCCACTCGTTACCTGTATGAATGGCACCTGTTTGAACTCATCATCTGTTTAAAAGACACCTGTCCACAGCCTCAAACAGTCAGACTCCAAACTCCGCCATGGCCAGGACCAAAGAGCTTTCGAAGGACACCAGGAAAAGTATTGTAGACCTGCACCAGACTGGGAAGAGTGAATCTACAATAGGCAAGCAGCTTGGTGTGAAAAAATCAACTGTGGGAGCAATCATCAGAAAATGGAAGACATACAAGACCACTGATAATCTCCCTCGATCTGGGGCTCCACGCAAGATCTCATCCCGTGGGGTCAAAATGATCATGAGAACGGTGAGCAAAGATCCCAGAACCACACGGGGGGACCTGGTGAATGACCTGCAGAGAGCTGGGACCAAAGTAACAAAGGTCACCATCAGTAACACACTACAACGGCAGGGAATCAAATCCCGCAGTGCCAGACGTGTTCCGCTGCTGAAGCCAGTGCATGTCCAGGCCCGTCTGAAGTTTGCCAGAGAGCACATGGATGATACAGCAGAGGATTGGGGGAATGTCATGTGGTCAGATGAAACCAAAGTAGAACTTTTTGGTATAAACTCAACTCGTCGTGTTTGGAGGAAGAAGAATACTGAGTTGCATCCCAAGAACACCATACCTACTGTGAAGCATGGGGGTGGAAACATCATGCTATGGGGCTGTTTTTCTGCCAAGGGGACAGGACGACTGATCCGTGTTAAGGACAGAATGAATGGGGCCATGTATCGTGAGATTTTGAGCCAAAACCTCCTTCCATCAGTGAGAACTTTGAAGATGAAACGAGGCTGGGTCTTCCAACATGACAATGATCCAAAACACACCGCCCGGGCAACAAAGGAGTGGCTCCGTAAGAAGCATTTGAAGGTCCTGGAGTGGCCTAGCCAGTCTCCAGACCTCAACCCCATAGAAAATCTGTGGCGGGAGTTGAAAGTCCGTGTTGCTCGGCGACAGCCCCAAAACATCACTGCTCTCGAGAAGATCTGCATGGAGGAATGGGCCAAAATACCAGCTACTGTGTGTGCAAACCTGGTAAAGACCTATAGTAAACATTTGACCTCTGTTATTGCCAACAAAGGTTATGTTACAAAGTATTGAGTTGTATTTTTGTTATTGACCAAATACTTATTTTCCACCCTAATTTACGAATAAATTCTTTACAAATCCTACCATGTGGATTCATGGATTTTTTTTTCACATTCTGTCTCTCACAGTTGAAGTGTACCTCTGGTGCAAATTACTGACCTCTGTCATCATTTTAGGTGGGGGAACTTGCACAATCGGTGGCTGACTAAATACTTTTTTGCTCCACTGTATTTGGCGAGAGTGTTGAAAAGTAAACAATCCCAGTATATGTTTTTGTTTGCTAAAGTTTTCATTAATGTCAATGCTGATTAAGCATTCAGATGACTGCTATATTTCCTGAGGTCTTTCAGCTGATCGATTCAATTTTGAAATAACAAACAACAGTAGTAACAACCCCTCTGCCACTTCCCCAGAAACTGCATAATCTAGTTTTAGCTTCTGTGAAATTTGTCAAAAACACTTTTGCATCACTCTGCTCAGACAATTTATGTCCACTATTACTCGCCATATATATTTATTTACCCCTAAAACATAACAAATGTTGACTGCTACACATCTCAGCAGAATTACAACCTTTTGGACTGAACCTCTGCAGTGAATGAACATTTAATGTGGTCCTGCTGCATATGTTCTCCTCTCCTGGGTTTAAATAATGAGTATTGATTTTTTTTATGTTAATGTGGCTATCACATAAATCAAATCAATAACTGTGATGAAGAGACACAGACAAATGTTCCATCAAAATAGTGATTAAAGCGTAAGTCCAAGCTGACGCTGAGGCAGTGTAGCATCGATGCATGTGTTTGTATTTTATCAGACCACATTTTCTTCCTAAGAGAGATTTAAAAGAGCACTCAAGTTTTTCCATTATTTCCCCCTCGTTTTCTCTCGTCGCTGCTTTTTCTTGCTGGCTTGCTGTAGTTTCTGCCTTTGTTGTCTCATAATACCACGTCAATATGGCACATGAAAGAGCTCACAAGAGGGACGACAGCTTCACAGTCTAAGTCCGTTTGTTCTTCATAGGAGAAGCAAATAAAAGCTGAAAACACTTCTTTTTTTTCTTCTTTTTCTTCTTTTTTTTAAATAAAAGAAAATGGGAATGGTGTTAGCTTGGCAATACATGAAAAAATCACATTTTATAGCTTCACTAAAGTTCCTGCACAGGAATGCTTGTGTCTTTTTGACTTTGAGAGACTTTTTAAAATAAAAACACAAAATACAAACTAGCTTTTCCATGTCATTGATTTTTGTCCCTACTACTTGCAGCTGAGGAAAGACAGATAAGACATAGTGTACTGTAGAACTACAATTTACACAATGGTTACACAGTGGTTTTGTTTTGTTTTGGACACAGTGTCCAGACTGGGGAGTATTATATTGCATTTTGCATGATTATGACTGTAACGCGGATTAAGCACCTGAGAACTGCTTACAAAATACCTACAGGGAAGGCTTTATCTCCTTAAGCTCACTGCAGAGGTTGTAAAACATGTCAATAACTAAGTTATGCAATCCTTTTCTGTGCAGTAAAGCAGTAACTTTTGAGTATAAAAACATGTTAGGGAAAAGCGATTCACTGCTTTAAAATCTCGACTGAAGTGATATTAAAATTGGCTGATTCTCCCCTAAAGCATCTTTACTGCTGTGACCTTCAACCCTTTACTTGAATTGACACTAATGTTTTGCATTCTTCACAGGAGTGACAACACTGAGTGGTCTGAGTCAGGACCGAGACAGCGGTGAATAAGAAATTGGATTATTTTATCTAAATTCTGCCTCAGGTTCAAAGGTTTAAAGCTTGTCAATAAGTGTAAAGCTTCAGTGTGTTATACTGGCCTCAGACAGAGCCTAGGGGTAACTTCTTGATTGCATTCACGGTGAGGCCTTTTGGTTTGAAAGGTAACCTTTGTGCTAGATTCAAATAGGAGATTGCATTACACCAATTGCATCACACCGGTGTGCTCTGCGGGACAATAAAACAATAAATAATACTTACTATCTGTCTATTTTATCTATGTGTGCAAATCAAAACAAAATCATCTTGCGATTATTATTTGCCATCTCTGACCTATTAACACTGAACACGCTTCATCTGGAGATCTGCTGCATATTTGATGTGGGAGCAAACAGCACATAATGTTTGTTGTGTAAGCTGATCACTAAATATTCAAAGCACACATGTGATAATGCCTCTTTGTTATTCTGTTTAGTTGCTGATGAATTTCTAGTAGTGTTCTCTTACAAAAATGCCCAACTGTGAAAAAGAGAGTAATCAGAGATTGTCTTTGCTTTAATTATTCGTGGCACAGATTCAACAAGGTGCTGGAAACATTCCTCAGAGATTTTGGTCCATGTTGACATGACAGCATCGCACAGTTTATGTAGATTTGTCAGCTGTTGTCGGATGATGAAAACATCCTGTTCCACTGCACCCCAGTGGTGCTCTATCGGATTGAGATCTGGTGACTGTGGGTCATTTGAATATACAGCGACCTAATTGTCATGTTCAGAAAAGCAGTTTGAGATGATCTGACCCTCATAAAATGGTGTGTTATCCTGCTAGAACCAACCATCAAAACACAGGCACACTGCGATCATAAAGGGATGGGCATGGTCAGCAATAACACTCAAATAGGCTGTGGATTTTAAACGATGCTCAGTTGGTACTAAGGAGCCCAAAAGTGTGCCAAGAAAATATTTCCCACACCATTTCCCCACAGGAGTCTGAACCACTGATACATTGATACAAGGCAGGATGGATCCATGCTTTCATGGTGTTTACATCAAATTCTGACCCTGCCATCCAAATGTCACAGCAGAAACTGAGATTCATCCAAACAGGCAACATTTTTCCAACCTTCTGGTGTCCCGTTTTGGCGAGCCTGTGCAAACTGGAGCCTCAGTCCCTTTCTTAGCTGACAGGAGTAGTACCCGACATGGTGTTCTGCTGATGTGTTGTAATTTAATAATAATAATAGTGGATTGGATTTATATAGCGCTTTACAATGCCACTATTCATTCACACACTGGTGGAGGCAAGCTACAGTTGTAGCCACAGCTGCCCTGGGGCAGGCTGACAGAAGCAAGGCTCCCATATCGCACCATCGGCCCCTCTGGCCAACACCAGTAGGCAGTAGGGTAAAGTGTGTTGCCCAAGGACACAACGACCAGGACAGAGAGCCCGGGGACCGAACCGGCGACCTTCCAGTTACAGATGCGCTTCCCAACCCCCTGAGCCACGGTTGTATTTGAGTTACTGTTGCCTTCTTATCAGCTCAAAGCAATCTGGTTATTCTCCTGTAATTCTGGCATCAAAGAGGCATTTTCACGCAGAGAACTAACACTTACTGGGTATTTTCTATATTTTACGGATCATTCTCTGTGCTGAAAATCCCAGTAGACCAGTAATTTCTAAAATACTCCAACCAGCCCATCAAAGTCAACCATGCCACGTACAAAGTCACATAAATCGCCTTTGTTCCCGATTACGATGCTCAGTTTAAACTTCAGTGTGTCCCTCTGACCATGTCTACATGCCCAGATGCATTGAGTTTATTGGATAGGTTAACCACAGACAAGGAGAATAGGTGAAGAGGGTTGCTCTCTTTTTCATCTTTTGAATAAGGAAAACTTACTTTAAAATTTCTCATGAAAGTGCATCACTTGCTGAGAAAGAGCCTTTCGGAAGGTATTATGAAAACAAGCTGACTTGTGACTGTACACTTACACCAATAATTCTGTGTTATGTATGCGTTTTATTGTTATTTATGTTATTTAATAAACAAAAACTGTAAATATGCTTGCGTATATAAAACCCCAATTATTTTTCACTACAAGGTCTGTGTTTAAAATGTTTTTTTAATCATTAAGTCTGCCTCATAGCAAGGCCACTCACACTGGTAGTTTGGTAATTTGTTGTATTTTTCCTTTTCTTTCCCTAAACTCACTTTTGAACAGAGTGATCCTGTCACTTGTTTACTCTGAAAAGGTCTGTGATTTCAAGCTGTACGATGTATGAGAAAGGCAGCCATTAATCTGATTATCTGATTTTATTCAGGTAGAAACGCAGCATGTTTGACGTATAACTCGCACGTCCTCGGTCAGTGTCTACCGGCCCGTCTGAGGAAGACATGAATGACTCACTGCTCACTATCACAGCTACAAAGATGCATGAGAATGATAGCAGGGGATTAAAACAATAAAGTGAACTTTATGATAGCTGTCATCTGCTTTAGCCGTCTTCCCTACTCACTATAAACGTGGACATTGAAAAATCATTTTCACCTGTTTCACATGTTTACTTTATAGTCTAAGTTGTTTAGATGTTGTCTAAAAGTATTTTTGGCAAGTTATGAAATTAAAAAGAAAAAAGATACAATGAAAATGAGCCTGATTATATACAATGCAGCCGTGGTGACATACACCGCTGCAGAGGGTTTCAAAGAGAACGCACATTCTTTATGTGCTCCCTCGGGCTCATTGAGAGTCTGTAGTTGCTGCATCAATAAATATGACATGAAGCATTTGTTGTGTGTGCCCTGAAGTCCACTAGCTGCATTTCCTTTGCTGTTTCTATGCCATGTGTTTACATTTCTGCATCCAGCCTTTTCCTTCCAGAACATGCCATCATGAGTCTGAGAGCAGATTTGCATGCATGAATGTGAACACGAGTCTCAGTCACATCACTGCTAACCGATGACTGAACGTAACGTAGATGCATCACTGCAGCTGTCACGTTTTAAACAGGGAAACGTCATTCAGCACAGGATGATGTGTGTCTGGTCATTATCTTGTTGCAAGTGTTTTGTTGTAACTACAGTGGGGGAAATAATTTACTCTTTACCGAAACACCCTAAATCCTTGGTATTTGAAACTTCAACTCAGTCCACAGATTTTCTAGGATGGAGGTCTGGAGCCACTCCAAGAGTCTAATGTGCTTCTTCTTTAGTCACTTCTTTGTTGCCTTTGTTACATGCTTTGGGTCACTGTGATGCTGGAAGACTAGTCCACAACCCGTCTTCAGTGTTCTGGATGAGAGAAGGAGGTTCTCATCCAAGATGTTGTGTTACATGGCTGCTCAATGCAGTGAAGGCGTCCTGTACCCACAGGAGAAAACAGCCTCCTGCTTTACTGTGGAGAGATGTCCTTTAGGTCATTCTCAGCATTTTTTTGTTTCCTGTTCTCATGCTGTCCTACCATGGAAGCACAGCATGAGTAGAGGTCTCTTTTTTTCCTCTTGTACTTTCCCATTGTAGTGTACATTTCAGTGTTTTTCTGTAACTCTACCGATCTCCGACTTGTATCCCCATGTGATGTCTGTGTTGTGTGTGTAAGGTCGGGGGGGGGGGGGGGGGGGGGGGGGCAACCTGCAACCTGCATGTGGCGAATAAAGTTTTGATTGATTGATTGATTGATTGATTGATTGATTGATTGATTGATTGATTGATTCTCTTCTTCCAAGCACAGCGGGTCAAGTCGATACTAAAGAGCTCGATTTTGGTTTCATCTGAACGCAGCACCGGCTCCCAAGCCTTCTCTGAATCATTCATAAAACAGGTGTACATTCGTGTCTTCTTGAGCACAAAGACCAGCAATATTTCAGTCCATTACAATGTAGTTAGTTAACAAAGGTTTTCTTGGTGACTCTGATCCAAACTGCCTTCACATCGTTAACAAGTTTTGGGCTGATCGTCCATCTCTCTCATGTTCATCCTCACCCCCATGAAGCAAGATCTTCAGACCAAGAGCAAGTGATGGTCATTTGATATTTCTTCCATGGCCAAATA
The DNA here is from genome assembly GCF_965226115.1 of Aulonocara stuartgranti. Taxonomy (NCBI): domain Eukaryota; kingdom Metazoa; phylum Chordata; class Actinopteri; order Cichliformes; family Cichlidae; genus Aulonocara; species Aulonocara stuartgranti. Next base: position 4,376,335 of record NC_138951.1, on the reverse strand, counting down.
ATTGATAGCTCTTTGGTTTTGCACATTGTAGTGGAGAGGTTGGAATGGAAGAAACTGATTCTGTGTACGGAGATTAGGATTATCTGTAAATGACTGGATGACTGATTTTAATGGGCATACAACCAATGTGTGGCATCCAGAGTTCTAGCAAATTCTGCAAATCAATTCATAACTTTTTCTGTAATGTTTTTTCTCTGGATTTTTGGTTTATATTCTGTCTGCATCCATTAAAATGAAAGCACCATCACAAGCGAACAAACTTAAAAATTCAGCAGGAGATTAAATTTCCCCCACTGTAAATACTTGCAACAAAACACATTACAGAAAATACTTCAGTGTTTTAATGATCAAAGAGATCATATTTTACTTGCTCTATCCACACAAATGGACTGAAATGTTTTTCTAATCTCAGAATATAAAAAATTTATCTGTCTGGTAATGATACAAAATGATAAAGAGGCACTGCATATGAAAATGTTGCAGGGTGTTAATAATTTGCCGTATCGCAGCCAGTGACGTTAAAGCATGGTGTTCTGCAAAGAGTAATTTAGAATATAAATGACTTTCTAAGTGTGCTCGCGGAGCTCACATTGCGAGCACAGACACAGATATTAGAATTATCTCAAAGTGCAAAGAGCTTGCTTGTGGCGCTGCTAACTAAATATCTACACCCAGTAAAAGGATTTCTCTTGACTTTGGGGTGGATCTGGTTTTATTATCCCGTAGTTCTGTTTCTGCTAGTGTAATTGCTTCAGCTCAATCAGAATAGGTGAGACAACTGTGTGAACTCATGGATTACACTGACTTTAGCTTTGGAACGTAGGTGAGTCTGGGTTGCTATGATCTCATATCAAACACCTAAATGTTGCTGCTGTAGAGACAAAGCACAGCACTGCAATTGACCCTCTTTCTGTTACCTAACTGGACACTGGAGTCTGTTTTCATCTGATGACTGTGACATATATTGCCAAAATATATTGCCATACCTGGCTCAGCGCATTAATCAACACTCACATTCTCCTCACTGCTTTGTGGAAAAAGAAAGAGTGCTTGCTGGCATGAATCTTTTTATCTAACAATTTTGTAACCTGTAATAGTCTGTAATAGAAGTCTCACATGGAAACTATAAGCCATCAAATAGAATCTGTCAGTGTTATCTATGAGTTCAACATGAAATCAGCAAATCAAAGAAGAAAGAAAACAATTTTTTAAACATCAGACCCACTGAGACACTAAAGCCGCGCAGTCCTCGCCCAAATATCCTGTCTATGACATATTCATTTTTTTAAAGTTTCCCGTGAGTTTTCTTCGTCATGAGTTTAATCGGACAATCATTTACCTCGGTGTACTCTGATCTCAGCGTTAAACCCTCAGAAAGGTGATGGGAACAGTGTCATCTTGTTAATGTTGCTCTGGGAAACATTACATCGGGTGTGATTTGGCGCTATATAAATAAAATTGAATTGAATTGAATTGAACATTACTGTCAAACAAACACACCCACTTACAGCAATGATTAGGCCCCACCCTAAAACCTGCAAAGGATTGCTACCACCCACAAGTGGTTTTATTGTTAAGAAGATAAGATAAGATAAGACTTTATTGATCCCACAACGGGGAAATTTTTGCGTCACCTCAGCTCAGGTACAGATATCAGAAGGAAATACAAAATGATTGGTGAGTTCATGCACCCACTCATATTCACATTTGCCAGATTTAGTTTATGCTCGTACTCACTGCTGAACCTCCCATTTACATTTATATTTATACATTTATTTCCTGATGTTCTTTTGTAGATTTCCTTGTGTATGACTTTAGAATATCCTTTACTTTAATTCATACTTTGTCTCTTAAAAGTTTCATGTGTGCTTTGGGATTTTTGGACCTTGCCTCTTACCTTTTCCCTTGTATATTTTGCTTAAGGCATGAGACCCCAAGCCTAGACTCAGTGTTTTCAATCTTTTTATCTGCCTCTGGTGTTATGTATTTGGACGCTTTCATCTCTGAACCATCACACCACCTCTCCACCAAGTTTCAAGATTTTTAGTTTATTAGTTTTCCGGCATTCTTGCTGACATACAGCAAGAATACAGCAGGACATACAGCTCTGCATGGCCACATTTCTCTCACATCTCTTTCTCCTTGCTGGGAAGTATATCCCCAATCATGCACCATCCTTAATCATACAACATTTTATCACTATTGCTGATATATACTCTCTGTCAACTTATCACAGCTTTTACTGGACTTTACGATTATTTAGAGTAAGTTAGGTTCCTGGAAGTCAACCTTTTTAATTTTTATGCTTTTTGCATTAAATCATCATATTTGAACACGAGCCATGAATGCAATTAAAGATTATCTATGTAAATAAAATCCATTCACTTAATTTTTTCCATTTATCCAATTCAGTGTCACAACATCCTCACTGTCATAGGGCAAGAGCTAAGGGACATCCTGGGCAAGTCGCAGGACCAACACAGAGAGACAGACAATTAACCAATTAACATAACATGCTTGGTATGTAAGCCAGAGTGCCAGGTGTCAAACCATGCAGACAAGGGGAGACCATGCAAATTCCACAATCGCCCAGTGGATTTGACCCGAGGACCTTTTTGCAGTGAGGAGATGGAAAACGAAAACACTGGCACTGCAGCATCTTCTATCCGAGGGTAAAGCACGGTGGAGGGAGCATAATAGTGTGTCTGTTTTCCTGCATCGAGCTGGGATAGGTTGTAATCATTGATAGAGCAAGAAATTCTGAATTCTTTGAAGATGAATGTGGTGCATAAAGAAAAACAGTGACCTTAAGCACACTGGCTGTTCTACCACAGATAGAATAAGAAGAATGAGGCTCAATGAATCAGTGTTTTATTCTTTTAGAAAATTCAATCCAAATTAGACGATTGGGCAAGTATTCCCATTAGCTGATGTCCAGGAGCGAAAAGGGGGGGTCACATCAGACCTTGAAAGCAAAAGTGCATAATTTTTAACTCACAGAAACTGGATAATATATGAACAAATGCAATAGTCAGTGTCATTTATTTACCTTGTTCTCCTAACTTACCTTTAGCGCTAGGAAGTCCACATGGTTAAAAAATAATTAACACGGGTGCCCGGAGCTGAACTTAGTCCTGGGATGACCATAACAGTACTAGCTATAAATGTGATACTCTGAAAGGCAGACACTGCCAGTAAGACACCTTTACAACGTCCTGTCCACCTTTGGCTCCTTAACAAGTAACAACTGCTTGTTAGTACCTTGTTGTACATACAGTTTGGTTCATCTCTTGTTAGAAAATCTACTTCATTTTGAAATTTCAATGGCTTCTGGGGTGGACAGCAGTGGACTCGACAATCTTGCGTTTGATGTGAGTACAATAACGTGTTTTTGTAAAAGATACCATTGTTTGCTTCTTTGAGCATTCTTTCTAAATAAGGTCAGCATCAATAGGCACCTGGAAACGTTCAGATTGCCTTTAACTGCAATAAGAGCTGCACTTAACTCTGTTCTAAGTGATCCAGTGGGAGTAAAGGGTGAGAAAGTTTTGAAAGTTTTGCAACCTACTAGTGCTTGCTGCAGTTTAGAGCACATATACACAATATGGTATTTTCTTTTAAACATATGAGTCCAATAAAGAAATAAAATGCTTTATGATGTCTGTGCATTCCATTGCATCTACTCTCTGCCTGAACGTGCACATAAAACCTCAAATTATTCAATGATTCAGTGTTAAATAATGAATATTTGCAAGTCACAAAAAGCAGCTGAAGGCAGGTCATTACACTAGTACAGTGCTTAAAAATTTTATTGGACCACCTGTCATAAAAACGAGAATTCACACATTCTAGCATCTGTCAAAAAACTTTGTTTGAAAACTAAAATAATTTAATTTTTTCATATATTTAGCATCCTAGTTAAAAATGATCATGTGATTTACTGTTTTATTGGGGTTTTTATTTATAAAAGTGTAAATTTCAAAATTCATGGATAGCTATAATTGTATTTTACAATCAAAACTATTATTTCAGTTATAGAGCTTGCACATGCTGGTGGATTAACCGTTACAGAAACAACAATTATAATAATAAATTTCTTAAAGCACTGTTTGTCCTCAGTAAAATTTTTGTTCCCTGTTTTTATATAAACTGGAAGTGAACTAGTCCCGAGATAATGATTTTTCATCTCCTTTTATTTTGGCATACTGATTCTTTTGTATTGATTTTTTGATTGATTTTTTTTCTATGATATTACAGATGGATGAGCGAGTTAATGATCACCTCAAAGGAAAGGCGTGTAAAACGTCTGAAACAGATGGAGACAGAAATAAACCGACCTATTGTGTGACTGATGTTCCACCTTGGTACCTGTGCATTTTCTTGGCTATTCAGGTGTGTTTAATCTTTGATGTGATTAGTGTATTGGTGTCTTTTTCATCCATTTATCAGTCATGTATAATCAGATCCAAAAGTTTTTGAACAATGACAAAGCCCCCTATTTTCAGAGGGTCAAAAGTAACTGGACACCCACTTAGCAAGCAGTTTAAGGGCTGAATTTAGATTTGGATTTCCCTCTCAAATGAGATCCAAAGACATGTTTCTGCAAATAAAAAATTCTATAATTGGGATGAAAATTCAAAATAAACCAGAGAAAGCAAAAACAGTAGGAATGGTCATAACAATCTTAAAAGGAATCAATGCACAGGTCAACTCAACAACATCAAAATTCCTGAAAGACCACAGGTGACAACTAAAGTGCACGATACCAGACTTTTTTCCATGGCTAAGAAAAAGAACTTTAAGAACACTCTCAAGGAGGTAGGTTTACCTCTGTGAGACTTCTTCATGAATGCAAATGCAAAAAGGTGCAGACAGATTAGACTTAAACATCTAACAGAGACTGAACAGTTCTGGGAAACATATGAAGAACGAGACGAACAGCTCATATCACATCATCTGTGAAGTATGGTGGAACTGATGTTAAGGCACGTGCATGAGTGGCTGCCAGTGGTGTTTATTGATGATGTGACTGCTCATAGAAACAGGAGGATGCATTGTAAAGTGTACAGGGCTGTACTCTCTGCTCAGATTCAAACAAATACTGCCAAACTGATTGGCGAGTACTTCACAGAGTAAACAAATAATGACATAAAAGGTAAAGAAATTCGATATTTTTTCTGTGGCACAGTGTCTCAGGGGAGGACATTTTTGCTTTTGATGATGTCCATGGGTTCTAGACTTCAGGCAGTCAGTAACTGCAAGTGATTTTCAAGTATTAAACACAATCCTTGTATTTCTTATTACATTAGGTTGTCCACTTACTTTTGAAAGTGTAGTGGTGGACAGAGATCCAACTGTAAACATCACAACAGCAGTTAAGGAGTCTAAAAGCAACCCCTTTTTGTTTGTGTACAAATACAGAAAATGACCCCATACCATAAGTGACACGGATGCCTTATAGGCCTTCTGCTCTCTCTATTTCACTAATGTTGGTAACAGTGTAATCACTGCCATCGTTTTGTCATCATCATCACTGTTTGTCTCTTCTACAGCATTACCTGACAGCATTTGGTGGGATAATCTCCATCCCTCTCATCCTCTCAGAGGGCCTATGTCTGCAGCATGACAGCCTGACCCAGAGTCAGCTCATTAACAACATTTTCTTCGTCTCTGGCCTGTGCACGATTCTGCAGGTCATCTTCGGTGTCAGGTAATAGTGCTGCTGCTGGGTTATTGCTGCTTTGTATCCTTTAGGGATGGTCTGATATTGACTTAATAGTTAATACAACTCTGTCTGCACAAGATGTTGCTGCCGTGGATGAGCAAGACCATGTTCAAAAATTCAGTAAAATCCTAATATTTACATAGATACAGGGATGGGAATAACGTAATATGTGTAGTGTTGTGGATAGTTTTGTGTTGTTTTGTGTTGTGTGTGAGAACAATGAGGCGACTGCTGTCTCCAGGTAGAAACAGGAGTGATACACCTGCTGCTGTCAGACCTGCAGGTATCAGGCTGTGATGTTCTCCTTTATAGTGGACAGAAATATTTGGAGTAGCACAAATAATTTGTGTGGCATCTTATTGAATGCAGAACAGCTGATTGTTCTGTAAATAGTTTGAAATGGTTATTTTAAAAAAGGTAAAAGGTAAATGGATGCAAATAACTTTGTTGTTTGCAAAACTTGTGCATATGATTTTAAAATTGACAATTTATATTTACATTTAAAGTTATGAAATATGATTCAATAAACATGTTTGTGGTTGTTACAGTAAAAAATAGAACTTTTTCTACTCTGATTTTATGTTTTTTGTCTGATTTTAGATCAATTATGTTAATACAGTCTGTCAAAATGAAAACCTGACTGTAAATTCAGACACGTGAGGTTGTGCTGAAAAGGATGATACCAAACAAGGCAAAGTAAATAGTTTTTAAAGATAAAATGTGGAGGGAAAATCAAAAGTAGTTAAAAATGGCCAATTATACCCTGGACCCCAGAGGGTTAAACGTTTTTTTAAAGTAACGCAATAGTTACTTTTCAAGTAATCAATTACTTTTAGAATGTTGTAACTCAGTTACTTTTTTGAAGAAGTAACTACTAACTATAATTAATTACTTTTTCAAAGTAACTTGCCCAACACTGCATAGATACTTTGTTTCTTTTACTAAATTCCAATCACATTTTTATGACAGGAATTAATAAAAAAAAAATGTACTTATGACACAAATACATGTTAAGTTTGAAAGGTAGCTGAATTAGAAAGATTATTAAATAACAACAAAAAGAAAAAAACAGGCATCAATTGGTGCTTGTAGTAAATCTTAGCATCTTAGTAAATGTTAGCTTGCTATTATGATAAATATTATTAATTTTGTCTTTCTGGACATGCAACCATGTCAGCACTATAGGGCACAAAGCTATGGGCTGTTAGCAAGACGTACAGTGACTTTTTTGTGCAAAGTATTGCATAATTTAGGCTAAAAAAACAAACAAGCTTACTAAAAAGAAAATTGAATCTGCTAGCTTGTGCTTAACGACCTACTGTCTTCTTTTGTTAGCGTACCATGTGCTAACTATGGGTCTAACTGATTGTCTGTTTATCTGAAAGTTATTACTGTTTATGTCACACTTCTAGGCTTCCCATCCTACAGGGAGGTACATTTGCCTTGGTGACCCCAGCCATGGCCTTGTTGTCCATGCCAGACTGGGAATGCCCAGCTTGGACCAAGAATGCCAGCCTGGTCAATACCTCCTCACCTGTCTTCATAGAAGTGTGGCAGACCCGCATGAGAACAGTGAGCCAACGCAAATTCTGCGCATCCAAATCTTTGCTTAAAAGCACGCTAACAAAAACATAACAGCACTTCTGCAGAGCTCATGATTTATTCAGTGAACACATGTGGTTTGCACTCCAGGAAGTAACGAGTTGTACTCATTGTTTAAGTCTAGCACTCAGCCAAAGAAAACACGGTGACATTGATACTGATGTTCTTGAACACTATGTTCCCGTCCACAGCTGCAGGGCTCTATTATGGTGGCCTCTCTCCTCCAGGTCTTGGTTGGTTTCTCTGGCCTCATCGGCTTCCTCATGCGCTTCATTGGCCCCTTAACCATTGCTCCAACCGTGTCACTCATAGGCCTGTCGCTGTACGACTCAGCTGGAGTGAAGGCAGGCAGCCACTGGGGCATTTCTGCTATGTATGTAACCACTCTGAAGCATCAGTATGGGGTTGAAGATTTTCATCCCACAAGGTCACAGTCTAGACTTGCATCAGGATGTAAATTCTGCCTTGTCGTGGTTTAGCATACAGCCAAAAGCTAGTGATTTAAACATGGTGTCTACAGCGGTATCACCAGTATCTTCCCATATGGAAAAGAAATAGAAAAAACTTATAAAAGACTTGCAGCAGATGTGGCCTACTTCATATAGTGAATCATATAAGGCTTATATGATTTACTCATGAAAGTGGCCACTTTCATATATTGTTTTAGTAAGTTTTCAAAACATACAAGTTTCATTTATATAATTTTTCAAGGGATCTTATATCTGTTTTCACTCTTGTATGCTTTTCATACAAGTTTCACACAAGACAGAAACTTTATAAGATTTATATATATCTTTTCCATATGGGTTTCCAATGACACAATAAATATAAAGTCATAATTTTGAGTAAAATGCACTGAAATATTTTTTTAAAAATCAAAGATTTATTTAATAAAATACAAAAATCTTTAAGGAAAATGTGTTTGGTATCAAACAATCAAATAATTTAATTCAACTATATTCCATAAAATGTAACAACTTGTACTTGTGCAACTTGTAACAAAATGACATGGGAATTTTACATGCAATTAAATTAGTTAAATTCAGCAGTTTGTGTTGATGTTTTTTGAGTTTTTGTTTGCATTCATCACCTTTTGCTTATTCTTTTCTATGCACAGGACCACAGTGCTGATCATCCTTTTCTCTCAATACCTCCGCCGCATACCAATCCCTGTTCCTGCATACAACAAGATCAAGAAACTGCACGTCTCAAAGTTCTTTCTCTTTCAGATAATGCCAGTATGTTCTCTTAAAATTCGACTTCATATTTGATGTAGCAAAAACATACTGGCTCTAATACTAACTTTAGATGTTGATTAGATTCTCCTGGGCATTGCAGTCTCATGGTTAGTCTGCTACCTCCTCACCATCTATGATGTTCTGCCATCTGATCCAGATGAATACGGCTACCTGGCTCGCACAGATGTGAAGGGAAATGTCGTGAGTGAGGCTTCTTGGTTCACATTTACTTATCCTGGTGAGTCCACAGGGAATTAAAACAATGCCAAAAGACGTATTCAGCAGTGACAAGCCTAACTGTTGACCTACCTATTCAGGTAAATGGGGGTTGCCAACTGCTAGCCTGGCAGGTGTGGTTGGCATTATTGCTGGAATAATATGCTCCATGGCAGAGTCTGTGGGTGACTACCATGCATGTGCCAGGCTGTCAGGAGCACCGCCTCCCCCCAAGCACGCCATCAATCGTGGCATCGGTGTCGAGGGAGTCGGGTCACTGTTGGCAGGGGCGTTTGGCACGGGCAATGGCACTACTTCGTTTAGCGAGAATGTGGCAGCCCTCGGCATCACCAGAGTAAGATACTGTGAATATGAATTGCATAAAATGTTCCACTCCGGAGCTTAATTATCTTTCAACACAAGGATCAAGACTGCAAACCTAATTTATGAGTGAGGCTGTGGGTCCTGATTACCCGGGCAAAACATATGAACCGCATGATGTTTCATTTGGCAACAGGTGGGCAGTCGAACAGTGATTCTTCTGAGTGGATTCGTCATGATTTTGATGGGGATCCTGGGAAAAATTGGAGCAATCTTCACAACCATCCCTACACCTGTGATTGGAGGGATGTTCATGATCATGTTTGGAGTCATAGGAGCTGCTGGAATTTCTAATCTGCAGGTAAACAACCGTGCTAAATCCTTTTTTTTTTAATCATTTACATTTTTGCTACTATCTGTGTTTTGCTGACACATCTTACATGGCAGTCCACAGATATGAATTCTTCTCGGAATATCTTTATATTTGGTTTCTCCATGTTTTCTGCACTTGTTATTCCAAATTGGATCATGAAGAATCACACTTTTCTTGACACAGGTAAAATCACCATTGAAAATATCACTATAAATAGTTTTTAATGTTAAATAAAAAGCAAATCATCCAAAATCTTTTGTGATACTTTTTTGTCTCAGGTGTCAAGGAGGTGGATCAAGTGTTGCAAATATTGTTGACTACTCATATGTTTGTAGGAGGCTTCCTTGGCTTCTTCTTAGATAACACAATTCCTGGTAAGCTGTAATGGATGGCTTCTCTTGAATAATACAGACTTTTTATAACAAATGGCACAGATGTATTTAAGATACATATTTATACCAGCATATCATTGAAGTATACTAGTCGTATGGCCCTGCTTTTGTGCATGTTGCCTCCTCAGCATGCGTGTATGCGTGTATGGTCTCACTTGTAAAACAGAGGTATCTCAATGGGACTTCTTGGTAAATGCAGGTAATAAATACAGTTAAAGCTGCAATCAGTGCGTCTCAGTGCATGCTCAGGGGTGCTGCTGTCGAGCCATGCTACAGCTCAGGCATGCTTTAGATGAGGAGTTTCATGTGGTTATGTGGATGTTTTAAACCTGGGATGCTAATTGGTTGTTGCTTAAATTGGCTACTGAACCCACACCCTCACCCACCCACCACGCCCACTAGGTGGTGATGGAGAATAACCACTAATTATAAGACACACTGCTGTATATCATGCATGGAACCACCAATAAAAGTTTCATGTACGTGGGATGATGATTATCACCTACTGTTGATTTCCTGTTGCCATAAATGTGACCTCAAGAGTCTCCAGACTCTGACTCTTATCAAGCATGTGAAGTCTGGGGCTGACCGGACAATGTGTACTTGAGATATACAGCAATTTCCTGTTTCATTGCCAAAAATCAGAATTCAACATGGCACCAATGTCACATCCTTTGATGAAAACTCAGTTTTCAAATTGTAGTACCACTAACTGCTTAACCTTATAGCCTAATGCCATTTGTATCATATTTGCTACATGAGTTTCTGAGACCTCTATCTCATAATTGCCATAATTTCAAAATGTTATGGACAAAACTCATGGCATTTCTTGTTGCCACAAGGGGGCACTATGACTACCATTAAATATTTCTATAAAAATATCTTCGTTTATATGGAAATATCAGAAAGAAGTCTGGGTCAGATTGAATAATCTATAAGTGAATGGCAGCAAATTAAAATTCCATGGCAAGTGTTCGAAATTCACCACAGTGCCACAGATACCGCCTTCAACAAAGACTCAAAAAGTTTGCAATATAACATTTCGCAGCTCTGTTGTTTAGACAAACCAAATATGAAATTGATACAATTACAACCCTAGGAGGAGTTTGAAAAAGTACAACGACTGAATAATACAAAAATCACCAAAATCAATTAAAAATGACAGACTTCCTGTGTGGTGTTAATTCAAAATGGTAGAATTACTAATAAATAAAGCTAACCAAGAAATGCAAAAGACCGCAGTCCCTTTAAAAGGGAGTCAATCCTCATAGGCACTCATGTTAAATGGCCAATCTCACAGAAGAAATTAACAAATTTACCGACAGCTAATAGTATATACATTGGAGTGTGGCTCCCTGGTGTTCTCCCAGCCTGAGGAGGTCACAAATAATCTGCCCCCAGTGCTGGTCTGAAGCCTGGATAAATGGGGAGGTTGTATTAAGAAGGGCATAAAATCTGTACCAACTCAAACATGCAGATCAATATGTTGTGGCTTTGGGAAATAATGGAGTCAAACGTATCTTCTTCAAACACACTATATGCAGTATGTCACCCCGGCTTAAAGTCATGCACATCTAGGAGCAGTTAGCTGACATGTCAACAGTGACTAATCTTGTTTTACACTGTATATGTGTACATATAAAGAAAGGTGCGGCATATTCAACTAACAGCCTTCTTCATACCATTCAGGGACTAAACGTGAACGTGGCCTCTTAGCCTGGGAAAACGTGTATCTTCAAGACTCTAGCAGCAGTTTGGAAACTGATGAGGTGTATGATCTTCCGTTTGGCATAACTTCTCACCTCCAATCTCAATCTTGGGCTCGTTACATCCCTTTCTGCCCACACAAGGGTCACAGATCTCAGTCGGAGGACAACCATGTGTCACAGAGCCCGGAGAGTGAGTACAGCACACGGATCTGAACGACCTTAAGTTTGCTTCTTAGTTTGAATCAAACTGCTCGTTTCTTACCAAGACGTGTCGCAGAAAAGACTCTGGTGTTTAGACCGTGCATCACTGACTGATGGATATCTTTTAAATTGAACCATGTACTGGTTAGCTGTAAATATCAGGTATATATGCATTTAAGGTAACGCTCTCTCTTTGCTTGATCTTGATTGCAAATAGAGATCTGTCCATCTTAAAAAAACAAAAACAAGAACAAGACAGTGGGATTATCTCTGTCAAACCTGCAGTCGCTTTATTTTTGATGTGCAAAGTAGATTTTGACAGTTTGAGCCTGTCTGCACCGAAAAGGAATAAAAATATCTAAGACTCGGATTCTGTCAACACAAATTAAAGGAGGACTTCAGAGCGATCAGAGTGTTACTGTGTGCCACCATTACTCCCAGATCTTCCAATAACTTGGTGCTGGTCACACAAACAGAAAACTGGAATAATGTGCTTTTCTTTCTTCTCTTTCGAAAGAAATTAAATTTAGCCCGTGGATAAATTTATTATCACACAGCACCATCTCCCCATTGATTCAGGCAGCTGCTTAAAAACCCACAGCAGCAGCCCCCTGAGCTGTTATTGTGTTTCCTTTAGCGAAAACAAACACAGATAACACATCTTCTCAATCTCCCTGCCTTCCATGCTGTCATATCTTTTTCCCTCTGTATTCATTTCCTTTGTCTAAGCAACTTTGACAGACAGGTGGGATATGGTGCAATGCTGCGATCTGTGGATCCATCAGTGTTCCCCGGGGCCTATTTTGACCACAAGTCATTGGTTGGTTGCACACCCTAAGGTTATTTCAGGATGGCGTGCTAGAACGAGGCACTGAGCGTAATTTGCACTTTAGAAATCTCACATTTTCTTTGATTGGATGTACCTCGGTGGGAACATATTGCAGAATATTAAATTTTGCACAGTGTTCTGGAAAGTGGCGTTCCTCCTCACTAAGTCAAAGTTTTGTGTCAAATTGTAGCATGGATCTGCATATCAGTGGCATAAAAGATTATAACTTAGCAATTCCCACTCACTGACGGGACTTCAACCCTGAGGAATCTCCTTTATTTTCTTTTTCAATCATCAGCGTCCCGTGACATGCCCTGCTTTATGAGATCTATTGTAAGCTCTTGAAAGATCAGATTTCAAGTGCCAAGTTTATTTTTTTTCTGACACAACTATCACTGCAAATGGAGTTTCAGTGGAGCAGCGTGAGGCTCAAAGAGAATCCATGAGAAATAGAAAATGACTGTGCATTTATCGCTGGTAGATAGAGCCACACTGCGGGCAAAACACGATGCTGGTTCATTCATTCATTGAAACGTGGTAAATAATAAGCATCCAGTGAAGGTATGTGAAGTATATGTAAGCTGACCTCATTTATGGGCTGTAATTCATGGTAACTGCTATTTTTCTGTTTATAAGATTCAAGCCCAACATAATTATACATAATTATGTGTGTAAATGAAACATAATTATGCCCTGAAGGTCATCATCAGAGAGTATTAAATGCTCTGAATTGTCAAGAAAATAAGAGCAAAGACATTCATAAAATGTTGTGTTTCCATAACTGTTTTGTATTTATTTGTTTCATTTAAACTTAACATTTTTACATGTTTATGCGCACATTGGGAACAGTTTTACTCACTAAGAGGAAACACTCTCACCTGACAAAGTGTGATTTATTCCTATAATAAAGATCAGGTTAAGCCTTCGACTCTTGTCGTACGCTTTGGGAAACAGCCTGCTCATTTCCTGAGCTGGGTGTCGAGCATATCTTGTACATCAGCGCTCAGAAATACTGATTGTCTTCACACTGAAGAACGGTGAGGAAGGAGCCTCGTCTAAGGTCGAGTGAAGCAAATCTGTTTGTGACATGTAGTATTTTATTTCATACAGAAACTACATGTGTTGTTGTAGCAAAAGCTAACAGGGTTACTTGTAAGGCAGCCAGTTATACTGCTGTGTACTGTCAGGATTATGCCTGGAATAATGGGACTATAAATTTGATGTGTTTCCTCGTGCTCACTGGTGGAAGAAATTATGACACTGGTTTACCTTCAAATAAACTCTGATAGCTTTTAAATAATAAAATTTTAAACAACAAAGTTAAAATTGTATGTTCCTTCCTTTCACAGACACATTGATCATATTAATCTTCATAAACTAAAGTCTCAGAATTACAACCCCAATGCCACAAAACAAGTCGGGATGCTGTGTAAAGTGTCAATTTAAAACAAACAAACAAACTGAATGTGATTGTTTTCAGATCACACACAAACACATTTAATTCAGAGTAAAGCAGTAGAATAGAATAGAATAGAATAGAATAGAATAGAATACCTTTTAGTGTCACTATATACATGTATAATGAGATTCAGAGCAGCTCCTATCCAGTGCAGACATGTGGAAAAAGAAAAGGGGGGATGAGGTGCATAGTTCTGAGGCATTATGAACAGTCTCAATTAAAATATCAAATATACAAATATTGGAAAAAATGAAAAATACAAATAAATAGGGTTTACAGTACACAGTTTTTGTTATGTTTATTTATAAGATTGTAAGTTCGAAGTTACATAAAATCACACCAGACAAAGGACATAAGATTAAAAAATAATAACATTCAAGCACAGAAGAAAAAGAAAAACAAACAAAAAAAAAAACAGGAAAGAAAAGAAAAAATACACCGGTTAGCCAGTACAAATCAAAAGTTCAAAAGAAACACCAGTGTCCAAAGAAGATGATTTTCTGTGTGAGGTTAGACAGGACAACAGAGAGTTCACCACGTCCAGAAGATGTGGGGAACAAGTCCAAGAAGGAATCAGGGTCCAGCAGAAGTGCAGTTTCACACAAACACAAAATGCAGTCAAATAGGTTAAAGTTTATTTTGAACCAAAGGAGCTTGCAAAGAAAAGCGTCTGGACTTCTTTAAGTTGCTTGAAGACGTTTCACCTCTCATCCGAGAAGCTTCTTCAGTTCTAAGGTCAAATGGTGGAGAGTCCCAGATATAAACCTAGTGGGAGTGACCCCCCACAGAGGGACAAAAGGACCCCCTGATGATCCTCTAATCGCCTGAGCCAAGGTGGGAAACTGGGCGTGGGTCCCAATCAGCCAGAGTTTCGGGTGTGTTCATTGTGAAACCTGGCCCCACCTTATCATGCGAATTCCTGAGGTCAGACGGCCCAGGATGTGAGTGGTCGTTAAGGCGTCTGGGAAGGGATCTCAAAACTGGATTATAGATGGCAGAGAGTTGGTGTCGTAAACCACCGCCTCTGTTCAAAGATGGTCGCTCACAGTGGACATAGATGGCTTCTTTCACTCCTCTTTCAAACCATCTGTCCTCTCTGTCCAAAATGTGAACATTGGCATCCTCGAAAGAGTGACCTTTATCCTTAAGATGCAGATGGACTGCTGAGTCTTGTCCTGTGGGGGTGGCTCTTCTGTGTTGTGCCATGCGCTTGTGAAGTGGCTGTTTGGTCTCTCCAATGTAGAGGTCTGAGCATTCCTCGCTGCACTGTACAGCATACACCACATTGTTAAGTTTGTGTTTTGGCGTTTTGTCTTTCGGGTGAACCAGTTTCTGTCTGAGCGTGTTGCTGGGTCTGAAATACACTGGGATGTCATGCTTGGAGAAAACTCTCCTGAGTTTCTCTGATACACCGGCTACATAGGGGATGACAATGTTACCCATCCAAACCTTTTAAAAAATGAGCTAACATTTTTCATGACATAGTTTAAACATGTGACATATTTCCTATGTTTGTTTGTTTTTTAAATTTGGGTTTTACGTTATTTTGAAACACAGAAATGAAGCAGAAATATTGCAAGATTATAAAATTAAAATCCACACTGATTTTTCTGTTGATTTGGCGTCCTTAATAATTCCTAGTGACTGAGCTCCAGTCTTTGGCCTGAAGACTTCTGTTAATGCCTGCTTACAAAACAAAACACATGTAAATGAATAAGCATACAGCACCAGGAAGTATATGGTGATTTGTAACAAGCAGACTGTTGAATGGTGAGAAATACCCTGAAATATTCATTATGCTGCAGTCACTTTATACTCATTATGATTTCTGCTTCCTTTACTCTTTCATCGGGTCTTCGTGAGCTGCACATTTCACTCTCCCTCTCAAACCTCTTTTTGATATAGATAGTTGAGCCATACAATCCCAGTTAGCCCCTCTAAAAGGTTCATGTTTATTTAGTGTCTGCTTTTAAACACAAATGGCTGAAGTATATAAACTGTTTTGTTTTTGTTGTACATAAGTGCTTTACATACACCTTTATCTCTGACTGAATGTCAGGATCTCACTTATAAGGACGCTTTTCGTTCTGACAATATGTTTTCTGATCTGATTGAGACTGCAGCGTTTTCTTACTGTTGCATGGTGTGTTACCTTAATTTGAACACGAGAGGGTGCTTCAGGCTAAATTTTGGCATTGATTATTAAGTCTCGTAGTTAATTGTTCGATGACATGACAAATACGTCTCATACATCCTAATTTGGAAACCAGATCTTCCTTCCTTATATTATAAAAACTTTGTTTGGATCTGGGTGCTGAAAATAACAATAGTGAAACATTTTCACAGTTGTACAAACCTACTTCGCATTTATCATTTAACCCTTGACCCGCTGCAGTAGTTACACCCTTTTCCACATACTCTACAGTAAAATAATAAAAAATGTTTTTGGCTCATCTGCATTGGATCGTATTTATAGTTATTTCAGTAATAGGCTATTAGTGTCTGACCATGTAAGACTTCTAATGTTCATCCAGTCTCAGTGAAGACAACCCTGCTTTAAAATGCATCAGTAGTGGATGGGCGTTTCAGAAATAGAATTAACTGCTTTCTACGATTTGTTTTTATAAAAGTTTGCGTTTTAATTTTAATGCCCATGCAGTGTTTAAAGTAAGGTTACACTCTCCAGTGCATAAGTCTGAGAGGGTAAGTGAGTTTAAAAGGCCACATCATCTGATCCCTCCCTGTCCCAGACTGCCCAAACAGTGAAAAATGATCATCTGCTCTTGACCCAAGGACGCAAATGTGTGATAGCAAATATGCTATCACACATTTGCATTTCAGTTATGCAATTCACGCTTTCGTGGAAAAGGACTTGCCAAAGACACGACTATTTGTTTCTCTGTGTGTGTGTTTTGGAAATCATTGCCAACTTGTGGGACATCTGTTTTCTCAATAGTCAAGAAGGCGGATTCATGACGCAATTGTCCCAAACGTCTCCTCCTATTTAATATCGGAGCACTTCGTCCTCGTCTAAAAAACAACTCATATTTTCAAAGAAAATGCTCAGGTTTATCGATTTCAGCTGATGGTATGTTGATACTTCTCAACACTTTTTTTTCTATGCGTTGTCATTGTTGTACATATTTTAGTTTGCCGGTGCATTGCAGCAAACTTAAGAAAGTCAGTTGATGTGGCATTGTGGACTTCTCAGAAGCTCCTACGCTTAAGATTTTCTTCAGTGTATTTTTATAAGCTTATATTATTTCTGAGTACATTTGATTGTAAACAGTATTTTTTTAAAAAAAGAAAAAAAAAGACCTTGTGAGAAAAGCGATTTAATGTAAGACATTTATCAGAAATATATTTTACTGCAGTCGACGTGGGCGGGGGTCGAGGTTTTTCTGCCGGCATACCTCATATAATTGCCGTGTTTCTGAAAAGTACGCGAATGCGGCATAGTTGACGCGCCTCAGATCCGGTGCAGAGCGGTATGAACCGGCTTCCCCAAGTAGTCACCGGAAGCCAAATACAAGAAGAGAAAATGATAACAAAATAAAAGTGAATTTTTAATACAATGTCCAAATGTTGTCGATGCAAATGCTAATATTGAAAACATTGCTGATTAGTTTTGAATGTTATTTTCTCTACATTCTGTGTCCCAATACAATAGTCTTAAAGTTTCTTTTCATTTGTCACTGTTTTACAATACGGTGTCTTAAAAAAAATGCATTTTTTTCATTATAATAAATAAAGGTGAAAATGTTAATCCAGCGGTACACCAAACATGTAAAAAAATGAAAACACAATGATCATGGATCATAAATTTCGTTCTGGTTCTTTTAGCTATCTCACAACCTCAACACAGGTAAAGCCATCATATTGGACAATGAGATGGAAAAAGTACACAACAGGTTTTAGTAGCATATATTAATAAAAAACTTGTATCTTAATTTTGTGTAATCTAAAGAAATGGATATGTATATATCCAGGAGAACTTTACCAAAGTTCTTCTGGATATAATTTCGTTGACGTTCGGTCTGTAGTTTTACTTTTAAAAATATATCCCGGAAGTCGTATGTGACTTCTGGTCATTTGACGCACACGCTTCCGGATGTTTGCTAAATCAGCTAAACAATGGTGAAGCTTTCATGTCAGTCAGTTAATTCTTAGTAAATCAACACTTAGTTGTGTCTTTAGGGGTTTTGCAAGGTTTCTGTCAGAACAGGGTTATATTTTCAGTGAGTGTTTTGTTTTCTCTTGAGATAAAGCTTCCTGTCTATCTGGTGCTTGTTTCTCTGAACAGAGATGGGTGTTGTTGGATCGGCTGTTCAGATTGGCTTTCGCTTAGACCGGCAGCTGTCAGCGGGATAGGCGTAGTGTGTTTTCCGCGGGCTCTCCTTACGCGTGGGTGTCAGGAGCCGATACAGAGCTACCAAGACTTAGAAGGTTAGTCGCTTCTGTTTGTATTCTTCTACTTTTCGGATTTTTAACGATGTTTTTGTGACACAATTTCTGTTAACACATAAGCTAGATTAATGTGCATTTTACCTTGAGTTAACGCGCTAACTGTTGCTAATGAGATAAATTACATTACTATTACTTCTTAGATAATGTAATTTTGATAATGTCGCAAGTTTTTAGCAGACCGTGGCCTCACTTTGAACAGTCCTGTGCTCCGCATGTTTTCTAGCTTAAATTGCATGAGTTGTATCTGTAGTTTAGAATTGCACAAACTAATTCATGGTTATTATCTTACAGCTTGTTTGCGCCACCTATTTCTGTTTGTTCCCGTGTAAACAATGGAGACCTGTGAGGTGACTTTGGCAATCAGGGGAGAGGCATCCCCAGGTATATCTGATAAACTTGGTGTGACCTTTAACCTATTTTCTCCACGATACTTGTATCAGAAGGCTGATGACTTTGTTTCAGTTTGTAGCCATGCCCCATTCATTTTTTTCTCATAAGGTTTCATCGGGTTCATGGCTTGTTTGGATTTTCCATAGGTGAGGTATTTGCTGTTGTTGGTAGCTGTGAAGCCTTGGGAAGCTGGAGCCACCAAAAAGCTGTGACTCTTCATCCTGTTGGTGGTGATGAGTAAGTTAGACTTTTTTGTGTATATTGTAAATACTTATATACAGGTTGCTCCCCCCCCTTACAGTTTGTGGCCAAGTGTCATTTATAATTACCTTGTCAGAATAAAAAAGTAAGCTGTGTGGGTTTTTTCCCCGTAGATGCATGTGGACTACAACAGTCACTGTGCCTAAAGGTGTTGTTACCCAGTACCGCTATTTCAAAGGCTTCTTTCTAGAGTCCAAGGTGAGCTGCTTTTCATTATTTTATTGTCCCCCATGTGAAAGATTCATTCCCCCGTAGTCATAAAAGAGCCACTGAATAGACTAGACTAGCTATTGTTTGTTTTGAAACAAGTTTTGTGGGTCATTGTGGTGTGCGGGATTCTTTGAGCCTTAGTATTTTTTTCTATTGATGTCATTTTCAAATCCCTGAAGTTCTTCCATATAGCAAAAGTCATTGTAAACCTCAACAGTTTATACCAATTTGTGAGAATAAATATTAGAAAGCATATCAGTTGCCCTGGTTTAAGACGGTATCTACACAAACGCTGTGTGACTGCCTGTACCTCTGTGTTTACATTCTCAGAAACATCTGTCAGTGTTGGTCAGCCACAGACAAACTGCCCAGGTGGCCTCCTCTAATCTAGCAGTGGGCCTTCATTGCACCTCGAAGCCTCGTGTGTGAAAATAGGCATAGAAAAACAAACTGAGAGAGCAGAGATCAAAATTCCTTGGAAGGAAAAAACACCCACTGTGCATGCTTTGCTACAGTTTTTGTTGACTTTGTTTAGCCTAAACATAGTGTGTTTTTATGCTTTTTCTAAAGCAGGTGGAGCGCTCTTTGTGTGAGGATGACTTAACCTGATTTCATAATGTGTTTGTACTGTGTTTTCGACAAGATGCTATGTAGATTACAGAGAAATCTCTGCAAGCTCACACTTGATGCCTTACTGGTTTAATTTAAGAACAGCTCCCATTTTATGAAGTATGTTGGGTCTGGTTTTTTTTGTTTCTTTGTTTTTGTTTTGTCGCACTTCAACTCAAGTTATATTATTGTGTTTAAAAAGTCCTAACAGGCAAAAAAAAAAGAAGATTTTAAATAAATGACAAGATGTCTTTAACTAGGTGGTGAATCGACAGCCATTGAGTCTTCTAGGGAGGTTTTCCCTCTAAAAATGTATTGGTATATACATGTTGTTTCTGTTGTGACTATTACTTAGTTAAAAGAAGATAACATAAACAAAGAAATGTTTCCTCCTTTTTTCTTTTTTTTTTTACACGTCACTAACAAATCCACTTTTCAGATTTCAATCCATGGTGGCTGACTGCCCTTTCTGGGGATCGGTGACTATGCTGGCTCTAATTCCTTTCTCACGGTCTGGTCCAAAGACAGCTTTGAGACCAGACTGAAAAGTAGGTTAATGTGTCTGATTTGAAAACCCTAACATTGTACCAAACATTGGAATTGCAGAGTGCAGGTGGTCCCTGTCAAGTGATAGTCAATATGTGGGAGACCCATCATCGCCCCCGCACGATGAGCCCCACAGGTATAGACCAACAGAAAACTGTTCAAGGTTTGGTTGGGTTGGGATTGATTAAGTGTGTCATACTCAACCCCCCTTTAAACCCCCCATTCTCTATTCTAACAGTTACCTGTAAACACCAGTGTAGAGTCTGTTCAGGCTTATCCTACTGAGGGTTTTGTTGTTTTGGATAACACTCACGCCTGAATTGCCATTTCCACCTGGCTGCAGTGTTTCCTCTTTAAACCTTGTCTGCCTGGAGCTTTTTGCCTTTTTGATGCTGTGCGTATGCTTTGGGGAGATATTTGGCGAAAAAGATGTACAATAATCCTGATCCAAGGAGGAGACACTGCAGTGCAGCCGATATTATGATCTGTTACTGTAAAGCTCTCTTTGTTAACAAGCTTGTGTTGTTAAAAAAAAAAAAACTCATTCAAAATGAGCTTGAAATGCTGCTTACACACCCCACTGATTTCCTTCTTTGACCGCACCTTATCACCTATTCTTATTTTTGTGTGCTATTTTAGTCCTTTAAAAAAGCATTTCCTGCTGCAGTAGGAATTTTTTTAGAAGTACTGCGTTCTTTGATTTCTGTTGTTTATTCTAAGTGACAAGTTAAAATAAAATTTAAAATACTATGTTTATTCCAGATCAGTTTGGAAAATTCTCGAATGCTCTGGTTTGATTTGACTTCAACTTTTGTCTCCATGAGATCCCTTTGTCCCATTTTTAATTCTCTTCTCCTTTACTGCAGCAACACACCAGAATATTGATGATGGACAGTTTGGATTTCACAGTAAGTTGGAATTAAAAATGCCAAAAAAAAGCACACAATAACAAAGTGCAATAACTGCACTTTGTTGTGTGTCATAGATTTTTAATTACATTATAGTTCCTTTCTTCAAATATTATAGCCATCACCAGTTCTGTGGTCAGCATTCATGAGACACAGAGTGGGTGTGAAGTCTGATCACATGCTTTCCTGTCTGTGTCTTCTCTTTCTGCAGATGGGATAAACTGTGTTGACTCTGGGTGGCTGACATGTCAGACAGAAATTCGCTTACGTCTGCACCATTCCAAGAAGGCTCCAGTGTCCATCACTAAGAAAAAATTCAAGAAGTCTCGCTTCAGGTATTGATTACACAGAGGCTAAATTTAAAACCAGCTAGAGAAAGTATCAGGGCACAGATCGTTAATGTGCAGTCGTTACCTGATCGATCTTTCACCTGAGTTCAAGAAGTCCTGCATAAGTATCTATAAACGACAGCTGAAATTATAAGCTTTATCATTCGATGCAAAATGTCTTTACAGTATGTGTTTGAATGTGGTTTTATCTGAACTGTTGTACCTGTTTATGCAGGATCAAGTTGACATTAGAGGGCGTTGAGGAAGAGGAAGACGATGAGGAAGAAAACGAGCTCAGTCCTTCATCTTGGCACAAGATGACCACCACTCTGGAAATCAGTATGATTAGTGCCAATGGCTATAAGTCACGCCACTCGCAGCCTGAGTGTGGCTATGCTCTGGAGCCTTCCCAGTGGACTGAGTACAGTATTCACACCATGGACCCAGATAACCTTGAGCTCACATTTGAGTTCTTTGAGGTAATCCTCCTGGGAACACTGTCTCTAATAATTCTGTACATCTGGTAGTTGATGGTGAAAGGAAGGGAAAGCAGCACAGCTGGTATTTATTTAGGTAAATTGAATTGTGTTGTAGTAATCTAGTGTTTTTGTTAACAGGAGGATCTGAGTGAGCATGTAGTCCAGGGGGACATCCATCCAGGACATGTGGGCGCTGCCTGCCTCCTCTCTTCTTCATTTTTGGAGAGTGGCAATGATATTGGAGTAGTCACTCTTCCCATAATGGGACGAAATTCCAGGCAGACCATTGGAAAAGTAAGAGGTAAGTTTTCCCTTTTTTTCCCCCCCTCAAATATTTATTTATGACAAAATGAGATACAAAATCTACATAAATTTATGACCAGCTTGAGCTTCCTTTTACATGTTTGCCAGAACTTATGCATACTGTGAATGTACAAAGATGTTAACTTATTAATTCATTTTAGTGGATTACCTGGTAATCCGACCCATCCAGGGACTGCAGTGTGACATGAGCTCTTCATACACCAAGTACTGGAAAAAGAGAGGTACTTTGGATGTGGGTCACAGGGGAGCAGGCAGCACCCATGCAGCCAAGTGAGTGATGATCTTTAACTACTACCCAACTTAAAATTAAACATTTGCTGCTTTGTGTTTGTCTTCAGATAATATTCAGATTGTTTTCAAGATATGGTTCATCACACATTTTGACATGATGATATAACCAGTGACATCCATCATGGAATATTTTATGTGATCTTGTGGATATTTTGTGTTTAACAGGCACCACAGAATCAGAGAAAACACAATAGCCTCATTTAAAAGTGCTGCTAAGCATGTAAGTCACCAAGAAGATTATTGCATGAGTCAGTACTACTGCCCTGCTATTGCATCTACTAAATTAGTTTTCTTTCTGTATTCACAGGGCGTAGCCTTTGTAGAGTTCGATGTTCACCTCTCCAAGGATGCTGTTCCTATTGTATACCATGACCTGACTTGCTGCATATCCACTAAGAAGGTAAACTATGATTGTAATTGGCTCCTCAGAGCTAATGAGAGAAATTCATAGTAGCACTGCATGATCAGTTTCCCATGTCGTGCTAATATTTTGTCTCACACTCAACAGAAAAATGACAAGAACCTGGAACTCATTGAGGTGCCAGTCAAAGACCTGACATATGACCAGCTGCAGCTTTTGAAGGTAATAATGCTGTTCAAGTTAAATCTGTCTGTCATGATTGTGTCAGCTTAGGAATGTTATCAATCAGACAGCTTGACCTATAATTCCTGAGCTATACCTCTGCACAGAAAGGTAAAAGGTCTCCAAACCATACCTTTCCTAACAGTTATAACAGCTGTAGAACAAAAGAAAGTCTGCAAAACTTCTTACAGATGATGGATGGATGCCTTTCCTCTGCTTCTGTTGTCAACACCAGAATAAAATCAAATGCTCAGTGGAGTAGATCATAGTGAAAAGCTCCTTTTTTTTCTGATGTGTATAGATATTCATAGTATCACATTTGAACCAACACTACATTTACCCACCTGTTTGCCTAAAACGGTAATGGGGGAAAGAGCGAGTTTATAAAAAAAAAAAAAAAAAAAAAAATCCTATTGATTGCTTTATTGATCATACAAGAAACATCATGGTCCCCTGCACTGATGCAGAGGTCAGATTGTTACCTAACAATCATTTAGCAAGACTGCAGGAAAAAAAAATCTACCAGCTTGAATTTTGGTGGAATTGATTACATTTTACACTCTGATCAGTTTCTTTAAAACTATGAAACTTGGTGAAGGATGTTAATGCAAAAAGTTTTTGGGGCGGGGTTGTTTTTAATTAGTTTATGTATTTTTGGGGCTGAGTTCCTGCCCCAAGTGGAGGAGTTCAAGTATCTCGGGGTCTTGTTCGCGAGTGATGGGAGAAGGGAGCCGGAGATCGACGGACGGATTGGGGCTGCAGCTGCAGTAATGCGGACGCTGCACCGGTCCGTCGTGGTGAAGAGCTGAGTGTAAAAGCGAAGCTCTCAATTTACCGGTCGATCTACGTCCCTACCCTCACCTATGGCCACGAGCTGTGGGTAGTGACCGAAAGAACGAGATCGCGGATACAAGCGGCAGAAATGAGCTTCCTCCGAAGGGTGGCTGGCCTCTCCCTTAGAGATAGGGTGAGAAGTTCGGCCATCCGGGAGGGGCTCAGAGGAGAGCCGCTGCTGCTCCACATCGAAAGGAGCCAGCTGAGGTGGTTCGGGCATCTGACAAGGATGCCCCCTGGGCGAGGTGTTCCAGGCATGTCTCACCAGGAGGAGGCCCCGGGGCAGACCCAGGACACGCTGGAGAGATTATATCTCTCGGCTGGCCTGGGAACGCCTTGGTATTCCCCCAGATAAGCTGGAGGAGGTGGCTGGGGAGAGGGAGGTCTGGGCCTCTTTACTTAGGCTGCTGCCCCCACGACCCGGCCTCGGATAAAGCGGATGAAGATGGATGGATGTATTTTTGGCTTGTTTATTTGTTTTTGTTTTTTTTGTTTTTTCACAGCTGGCTCATGTCACTGCAATGAAAGTAAACGATCACAAAGGTGTGCATTTATTTATTTATTTATTTATTTATTTATTTATTCATTCATTCATTCATTTATTCTTTCAATACTCACATGATCATGCTAAGACCTTGGTTCAAAGAGTAAAATGGCTTGGTTATGAAATGATATTGTCATGTTTATAGAGATTTTGTTTTGTTGCATGAGGTGTTTAAGATAAGTTATTTTATTTAAGCAATGATTTGTTGTTTTGTACACTGTAGATGACACTGTTTATCCAAGCTTGTTTTGTACACATCATCTTGTAAAGATTTGTTGAATGTTGGGGATAACTCGTACAATGTAGAGTAATCTGTTTTCGTTTGCTCAGATTTGCTGGATGATGAAGATGAAATTGATGAGCATCAGCCATTCCCCTCGCTCTCACAGGTAAATGACATAATTTGATTGAACCATCTTCATCTCTTCCTCTTAGTCTGATTTTTATGTCCCAGTGTAATAAAGGATTTTGCTCTGTACCTCTCTACAGATCTTCCAAGCTGTTCCTGAAAACGTCGGCTTCAATATCGAGCTCAAGTGGATCTGCCAGATGAAGGTTAATATTCAGAAGTAAAGTCAAAAGTTCAAGACTGTCATTGTCAAAGTAACCTGACGTTGTTGGTGATGCTTTGTATTGACAGGACGGGTCATGGGACGGAAACTTATCATCTTACTTCAATATGAACACCTTTTTGGACATTGTCCTGACAGATGTTCTGCAGAAAGGTGGAAAAAGACGCATCGTGTTCTCCTGTTTTGACCCGGACATCTGCACCATGTGAGTGCAAAAGGATTAAAAGGGGCACATGCTAACACTCATGAGATAAACTCTCTGGTATTCACAAATGGTAAACACTTATATGTGGATGGATAAAGTGTATATTCCAAAGAGAAAAAAAAAAAAAAAAAAAAAAATAAATATATATATATATATATATATATATATATATATATATATATATATATATATATATATATATCTCTATATATATCTCTATATATATCTCTATATATATCTCTATATATATATATATATATATATATATATATATATATATATATATATATATATATATATATATATATATCTCTATATATATATATATATATATCTATATATATCTATATCTCTATATATATATATATATCTCTATATATCTCTATATATCTCTATATATCTCTATATATATATCTCTATATATCTCTATATATATATATATATAGAGATATATATATAGAGATATATATATATATATAGAGATATAGATATAGATATAGATATTAAAAAAAGATTTTTTTTTTTTTTATTTACTTATTTTTTGAAATTCCTCAGACTGTGTTTTTACAAGAGTTGCTTTAAATAAGTTGTTGCTGAAAAATCTCTTTGTTAGGGCACCTTTAGGTAGTTCAGTCTCATAGTAAAGCATGGCTCTGGATGTTTAGCTGCTTGATTCTCCTATTCTCTTACTAGATTGAACTCATGAACAGATGTTGCCCTTCCAGCATTTAGTTATTAATAGGTGCTTTCCAGCAGTTTGTGATATCTGTTTTTGCTTGTCCTTCAGGGTGCGTCATAAGCAGAACAAGTACCCCATCCTCTTCCTCACTCAGGGAATTTCAGAGAAGTATCCTGAGATGATGGACATCCGGTGCCAGTCCACTAAAATTGCCATGAGCTTCGCCCAGAGTGAAAATATTCTGGTGAGATACAACCGTGTGCTTTACTACAATGATTAGTCTTCAGGTTTTTCAGTGTAATGTTCTTTTTATAAGTGCTACTGAATATGTTGTGTATAGTCAGTCATCTTGAATGTTTCAGTCCGAAGGGCTGAGAGTACTTTAGTGATTCATCCTCACCACTTTATGTAAGAAGGTATTTATTTATTTTTTAGGATGGACCGTATTTAATCTAATCTATATATGACTGTCGTTTTCCAGGGAATCAGCGCCCACACAGAAGAGCTGTTAAAGTACCTTAGCTACATTGGGGATGCCCAGTCTAAAGGCTTAGTGGTATTCAGCTGGGGGGATGACAACAATGATCACGAAACCAGAAGGAAGCTGAGAGAGCAGGGAATCGACGGGCTCATCTATGACAGGTAGGCTGAGTTAACCTTGCTTATCTGTGGCTGCCATGTTAATTTATTGTTGCATAGACTATTTCAAGGTTCAAGGTAAGGAGCAATATTGTTGTGTGAATTTCCAGGCCTGTGGGCTCCTCACTTTGTTGTCATTATGTTCTCTTGGAGCTTGTGATTATGTTACTTGTCAGACTTATAGGATTCACATCGTTAGGCTTGCTTTACATGTCAGCCGAGTCACAGTATTTCCTCGGTCCAATTGTCCTCTAATAGGAGACCAGTGAATTCCTTTCCGAGCATTTTGCTTTGTGTTTTATTAAGTTTCAGGAACATTATGTTACTGTTGTGTTGTTTCGGGGCTGACTCATTTGGCAGTGCTCTGCACATAAATGATTAACAGATATGTTATATATCTGTATGTTCACACAGATATACACACGTGACTTGTATTGCAGAGTCTGAGTTTGCATTTAGAGCTGTTTTGGTACATGCTGTGTATGTTATCTACACCTGCCACCTACTAATATCATTAACATTGTCACAGTCTAGGCAGTATAGCTTCAAGATGGCAGTGGCAGTACAATTTACATCTAGTACAATGTTTAATTGATACTAGTTGAAAGTGGAAGCTCCTTTTAATCATCACCTACAAAGGAACAAAATCATTATTTTATCCACTCTACAAATATGCTATCTGTGCTTTGGCACAGAGAATTGTAACTCACTAAATGAGCTACTAACTTCTACAGTAAAGAAACCAACACTGATAATATAGTAAAGTATACACAAAGTATCTGAAACACCTGCTTGTTAAATATCACTTTGTACTCCACACTCTATTGTGTTTCTGCTCTGGCTGAGACTGTAGGGTATTTCAGAGGCCTTTCAGGTTTATCAGGGATTATTGCATTCCAAGGTCCTTTTCTTATTACGGAGTACAATACTGAGCTGCTTTCCGGCTTCTTTTTCAGGTTTACAGAGTTATATAATTCAGTGCCGGGACACATTTTAATTATTTGGTACTGGCGTAGCTTTTGACACAAAAGCTTTGAGTATTCATTGACTAATTTGTGAGTGTAAAATGAATGCACACAATGTGCCAGTGCTGTTACATAAAGCTTGGCTGGAGCTGTAGGCAGGGTGACAGGGTTTTCTCTGGTCTTTCGCAAAGCTGCGTGGTCAGCAGAGCCTGTTTGTTATCAGTTTCAGTTCCGTGTCTGACTGTACAATGACAGTGACTCTACATTCCCGTTAGCACTTTCCCCCAGATTTCTGCAGACCCCTGCAGAAAAGACAACAGCCGCGCACACTCTAGTTTGTGTTTAACACCTGTTTTAACCCATCACAAACCAGTTGACCTCTCCAGGTAGTTGTTGTTATAACTGTGCTTCTTTCTTACAGAATTTCTGAAAGCTTGGTTCCATATTTAGACTCAAGTTCTCCAGATTCCCGTAATGTCTCTCTGGTTTCTGGCTGTGTTTTTGTTTATTTTCCCTCTGAACACTCCTTGGCTTGTTTTTGCCCCTTTAAAAATAAAGCTTGAATGAATCTCACTCATTAAAAGCTGAAAGAACAAAAGGATGTTCTCGACAATGATGCAAGACGGTTGACTTATCATCTTTTCCTTCCATATTCCACTTAATGTTCAGGTAGCAGTGGTTAATGCTTTGCATTTTTCTAAAATGTAATTGTAATAATCAAAGTTGTTTTGATTGGTCAACTGCCATGTTCATCATTTCCTAGTTTCGTTAGCTGAAAGCGGCTTCACTTCCTTTTTAATAATGCCTGTATTGTTTGGGTATGCTTTGAAAGGCCTCCTTATTACATGCTTAATTTTAAACTGTACACGGTGATGTTGAACTTTGAAACAAAGAAGGCAGCAAGAGCAAATGGTTTGTTTGGTGCATGAGACGGCACCTCTGGAGGCGTTGGCTTGTGTATGAACTACTTTAACACCTAGTTTTAATCTTATTCGCGTAGTACTAAAATATGAATGTTGCTTAACACTAAGCCACCTATTAAAGCATGCATACTCACTGTGTAGTTTTAAATAGCTCACAAAGGTACTTTGTCGGGTATAATAGCATTATTCTTCACAAATATGTTCTTTTGTTTGTTTGTTTGTTTTGCTTTTGCACTTATGGGGCTTGTGGATGGTCTGCCTTTACTACAACTCTCTATGTACAAAAGGGCTGATTGCACTGAACTCTCTGTCTTTATTTTGTGAACCTATTTAACAGCATCTTTCATGAAAGGATGTTAGACTTGCATCGCTCAATATGTGATGTTTTCATTATTATTGGAGTCTCATATCTGACTTCCTTTGAGTGCACATATTTACACAGACATGTCGATAATGATTGTGTCCTACAAAAGGGATCATAGATGCTTTTGTTCGTACTTGACCTAATCTGCTTTGGTTCAGAAAGTGAGCCATCCAGTTTTTAATGCGTGTATTGCCCATTCACAACAACATCTACTTCATATTGGAAGGAATACCTTATAAGCCACTGGTATGTAACATAACCAGCAGGTTCAAAAACAAAAACTGAGGTCTTCAAAGATTAATGGGATCTAAAATGTTTGCAGAAAAAGGCAGCTTCTCACTCACAGAATGGTCACCAGTGCAATCATTTCCCTGACCCAAATGAATGCAACAAATCCTGCTGATTGTATTAATGTGGGTGCATGGAAATAATGAATGTGAATTTCTGTAAAATTATGACTCTTCTTGATGGTTTAGAGAAGAACAGAAGTATTTTCTGTTGCTTGGTGGAGATTATGTGAGGAATAGATCAACTAAAGGTTTGTTAGTACTTTTGTCTGTGGATTGTTCTGTGCCATTGATTGTGTTGGTGCCATCGTACCAGCATGCTCGTGTACTCGATACTGTCACTGATCTAACTGCTAGCATGTCTTTTCTTTTTCTTTTTTCCCCCCACAACTAGTATTGGTGAGGACTCAATAGAACAGCCAAACATCTTCCAGATAGAGGAACAACACTCCCTGCAGGAGGTTATTACAGAGACCCTAAAGAGCTCATCTTGTTCCTGCTACTCGATTCCCTGCTCCTTGGCACCATGCATTGCCTCAAAGGACCGTGGTGGAAACCTCGAGTCAGACTCTGGTCTCAGCTCCTCATAAACATCCCTAAAGATCTACCTTTCTCTGTACTGTTGCTACACAGACAAACTCAAGAGGACCATGGTAGAAATGGGTGACTCTAGAAAGTTTATATCACTAAAACCACTCAGACCACCTTCACTCCACTCCAGTCATTAGCAGGTTTTTGCAGGCTGTCGTTTAGCTTCAGTGAAGTTTTATTATTTACTTCTGTTGAACACGTGTATGTTTAGCCAAAAAGTGAAAGCAGCCACAAATGCTTTTCATTTTTCTCTGTCAGACGCCGGCCTGTTTGTATAAGAGCAGTCTGCACAGAGGTTTTCATCATGCTGGAAACGAGGTTAAGCTGACAAATTGTTCATGAGTGGATATTTATGAAGCCAATGTTACATCTGTTCTATCGAATGCAAAATGCATGTGGTGTGGTTCAGGGGTATGTTTTTATGTGCGTGTACCCATGATTTATTGATCCTAAATATCAATAAGTAATTTTGAATTTTTTTTCACACAAATTAGTCAGTTGCTGGGTTTATTTTGCATACCACCTGTTCACTGCGCACAAAAATGTTCCAATTTGATGATGTTTAGAGGTTACCATACCACTCTGATCCTCTTTATGATGCCTTCAAACTCCTGATTATTGACTTGGTAATAAGTAGCCATTATTTTAACTTGGATACAGCACACTGGATGTACTGTTTTGTTTTTTTTATTACTTTTTTCTCCTTTGTACTTGATTTGAGGTTAAATGGGAAACTGTATTTATTTGCAGGGCACATTTATACCACAGCCTTAAAGGGGGAAAATGCTTATGTTTGCCTTTTTATTTGAACATTACCAATACCTCAATCACTGATTAGAATAGACTTGAGTTGAGATGCATACACTTCCATACTGTGTATATATTATTGGAATTCACAACACCAATGATGGTTTTTGGGTGGCGGGCTCATTTCTGGTGGACATTACCCTTTTTAGAAGTGTGTAAATCTGTGTTATTGCACAATTTTTAACCACAAAGACTGATGATTGCTGCATGTATCGTCTGTCTATCTGAACAACTGAAAGAATGAAAAGTGTCTAAGATGTAATATAACTACCAGTTCAATATAAATAAATAAAAAAAACAGATGAATACGATGGTTTCTTTGACTTTTGTTTTTCCAAGAAACTTAATGTTTCACATTTTCATAATAGTCACAGTCTAACTAAGAATTTCCATTTGATCTTTTGATTTTAATGGATCTGCATTTTCATTGTACCAAAGCTGCACTGCAATATGACTGAGTCACTGTTACAAAGCTGTAATCTGTAGTTGAAGTGTTCAGCCAGGTGTAGCCAGTGTGTAATTACCCTTCACTGGGTTTCCCTTGAAAGTTTCTACTGTAGAAGGTGAGTCATAAAAGTCAAACCAGTGGCCTGAACTGTTCACTATCAAAATTAATCAGTAATTGTGTTTCGTAGCAGCTTCACTGTTGCCATATCTTATCTATCTATATCTTGACTGTACACATTGCTTTTAATGTATTTTCTTATTTAAGCCATATTGTTTTATTAGAAACTAGTTTACAATTATGATTCTAGTACGAGTACCTTTTAGAATATTGGTAAACCATGTAAACAATTGCAAAATGCATGAAATTTTTCTTGACGCAAAAACTAAGTTGACTCATGTAGTAATGTCTTTATTGCTTCTGATTTTTAGATTAGATTAGAGTTTTGATTACCAGGTTGCTTGTTACAGATGCAACCAGACTAGTAAAGCAAACATTAAATGCAGATAAGAGAGCTGTTCTTAGTGCAATACATTAAAAGGTCAAAGTAAACAGACTCTTATGAGGTCATGACAAATGCCATTTCCAGGGAGTTGCTCTTTATATGGAGTTAAGTTCAAGACATACTGATACGTTCACTGTTTGTCAATTTTCCACCAACGTCGCCTGGACTCTCCAGACCTCTGCGCAAAAAGACTCAACGAGGACCATAAATACTGAGGATACTTAGATTTTATATCAGTATGGCTGGTTTAACGCCTGTCACTGACTCTGATTTCATCCTGGTACAGCCTCACTGTTATACACAACACTCTCTGATTACCAAACAGGCTGGTGAGAAAACAGGTTCTATTCAAGCACCGCTGTCTGAGTGAGTGGTATTGGGTCACTTACTAGGAAGGCCATGTGACCACACAGAACCCCCTTGCATCATCTCCATCAGTGCTGTTACCATCAGGCTGGCATAATCGAGTCCCCTTGGCTAAGACAAAGGTCAACAGAGGATCGTTTATCCCTCAGCTGTAAATATTTTGAATAATTTTTTTTAATGATGTTATATCCTTGTATTATTACAGACTGATGTTTAACTCTGATGCCCTTTATCAGTGTTTGTGTTACTTGTTTCTATTTAGAGCGGTGTCACTGATGACTTTTCTCTCCGCTGCTTTGTGACAAACAATAAAGTTGTTTCTATTCTCTTGTGCTTTAAGGACACCACCCATGTCCTTAAAGTCCTTCCATATCATCGTTATGTTGCAAACGGTGCAGAATTGTAAACAACAGAGCTGCAGCGCACTCTGCTGGACAACCTATGCAATGACACCATAATCTTTCAGGAATAAAAAGGGACTGCTTTTTCATCATACCCGGAACAAAACACTTTGCAGATGATATGCTGTATGTCTGTGGTATGTCAGCATTTTTCTGGCTCTAGAAATAGAAATTCCCTTACATCAGATTAAAGCTTAAAGTGTTATTCTGTAATATAAAATATAAAGACAATTGTCTTTATATTTTATATTAGTTAAATTAGTTAAATAAGTGTACCCTGCCTCTCGCCCTATGACAGCTGGGATAGGCTCCAGCGCCCCCCGCGACCCTGAAAAGGATAAGCGGAAGCGAATGGATGGATGGATGGATAGTTAAATTAGTTAAATTATTAGTTAAATTGTTAATATGTTAACATATTAACAATTTAACTAATAATATATCTAATATACAAATTTTATACTTAATGAGAGTCAGACATATCCAGATAATATAGGGACAGCAAACAGTGCTTACCACACTGACTTCTGCTCTTGTAAGCCATTGAAATATGAGGGCACCAGCTGTTTTCCCACTCTTGCTTGACATACAAGTTGCTGCTGTATGCAGACTTTGATCCATATATATAGCCTACAACACTGTGCTTAAGCCTTGATAGAGCCTCGTTTCTTTATATTTTGCTAAGGAAACAGGAAATAGGGTCAGCAATTTATGAAAATGTACAAATATCCTTGAAAATAGAGTACATAAGGCAAAGGAGTTTGCAGAGTTCCAACAAAGTTGAAAGTCTGTATTTGGTTTGACCACCTTTATTCTTCATCAGATCTCTTAGGGAAGCTTTCTGGTCATTTCTTTAAGTAGTCTGCAGGAATATTTCCCCAGGCTTCTTTGGATGATCTCTGTCAAAATGATCCCACGCTGCTTCAGTAATGTTAAGGTCCAGTATGTGTTTTTCTATCCAGATATTTTACTGCATTGGTAGTGTGTTTGGAATTTCATGCTGAAAACTGAAGCCCCGGCCAATCAAAGGCTGGTGTACTTTTCTCTGTTCATAATTCCTTCAATTTTCACAAGATCCCCAACACCACTGGCTGAAATGAACCATGACAAACCATGACAGAGCCTCCACCGTCATTTGCAGTTGGCTGTAGACACTCACTGTTGTTACATAATTGGTTACAATTAATATTTAAGTAATTACGTATTGTATAATGTAAATGACAAGCATTATCATTTGTAACCTACTGTTTGACCAGCTCTGAATGAGAGCCTTGTTGTACGACTTGGAAGGATTGAATACAGAAAAAGGACGATCACAATAGTGTCTTTCTCACACTTTTTAGAAATCTTAACAGTTTATAAATGTTAGAGCAGCTGAGCTAGGGGGCTATGTACGGTCACATGTTACGACAGTTTGTTTTTAAGCCCTTATTGAGAATTTACATTCACCAGGAGAATAGAGTCAAAGTCTAATTGTACCCAATGGCATTGTTTTGCTGAACCCATAAAATGAATTAGATTTTCCAAATGCACGTTTCCCTCTACAGTTTAATTTAGTTTAAAAAAAGGACATAACTGCACACGCACAGTATAATGTAAGCAATTTGAAGTTTTGTCGAAATAACAACAGCAACAAAAAGTTGTTTGAGCTTCATTTAGCAAAATGAATAATTAGGAAAGTCAAAATGTTTATAGTATAATTAGTCAGTTGCACTGCTTTCGCGCCCTCTGCTGTACAGAAACACAAAGGACACTAATTGTTGTGTTTCTAAATTCAGACAAAAATATTTTATTTATTATTTAACTATATTTTTTTTAATTAAATGCTGCAGAAAAAACGAATTAAGAAAAAATAAGCCGAATATTCAACATTTATTTTGTAATTTGGCACAAGATATTACGTAACACGGACATAAGAAAATTTGCTCATATCTGGCTGGGAGTTGTAGTTCTTTTTTGCCTCGGCTCTTGCTGAGTTTGGGGCGTAAAGCACTCCAACTCCCGTGATGCCACGGCACTCACCTAAGCCACTAGCTGTGCACGCCTACGCTAAATAAACCCGTCGACTGTAATCCTTACTGTACACACTTGAATCCTCTGCGGGTGTTCTCTGCTTAACTGTTAGCTTTTTTTCCTCCCCCAACTACAGACAAGAAATGGACAACTCTGGGAAAGAGAAGGAAGCTATTCAGCTTATGGCCGACGCTGACAAAAAAGTCAAGTCGTCTGGTTCTTTTTTGGGAGGGATGTTTGGAGGGTAAGACAGCACTGCACCAAAGAACAACAGCTAGCAAGCGTTTAGTGTCAGCGGCAAAGTTGGCACGGAGCCTGTTTCCATTCACACTTGCTTTCACTTAGCTAGCTGAGGTGTCCGTATGTGAACAGGCTAAATGTTATAGAAGTTTAGCTGATTGTTAACGTAGAGGAAGATGACATGCAGCGCAATCGTACCTGCGAGGCAGTTAGCTAACTTAGCTGTTTTTAGGTTTGTAAACAAGCCAGCAGATCACGACCTCCTGCTAGACTTAGCGCTGGCCTTGAGGCTACGCAGCAGACTGTTTTAGCAAGCTTAAAATATCTAATTTATTTACTATAGCTGTAAGTCTTTCCTTTGTTTAATACTGCCTGTTATGTCAGCTTACACATACAGTGTGCTGGTAAGTTCATTAATGTCATTGAACTGTTTATTTCTATTAAATCAGTTTAATGGCAAGTCCTGGATCATGTCTCTTAATTAAATACCCCCCAAAATAAAAAGGACTTAAAAAAATAGAAAACAACGTAATCAGAGTTAAATCACCAGCAGCAGCACATCATCTAATCCTGATGTAATCCGCAGAGGAGTGAATTTATTGCATTAACTACAGTTAATGGTTGCCTTCAGCTGTGACCAACACCCTCGTTAATCCCCATAACTATAGCAATGGCAGATGCTGTCATTAGATTCATGCTATACATAAACTATGGAGGACGCTTGGAGGAGGGGTGAAGTGTATTTTGATTAGGAAGCTCCTAACTCACACCCTCTGGTTTATCTGACCAGTTCTAACCAAATAAACGTTTCTCTTTTATATCTGTACCTGTATTCATGCGTCTTGCTTTCCCAATGGTCGTCATTACAGAAGCTCTATCCAAATCTTTTGCCACTGTCAGTGACCCCAGAAGAGATCAGCATTACCTTATTTAAATCTTGCAAACGTGTGTATATTCTATCCGGTAATGAATAAAAAATATTGTTTGTTTAGACTCTTAATGCAAAAAACCTTCGGCGATAGCCCCGTGTGACTCAGTGGTTTTTTTTTTTCTCTAAACCTCTGCACAGATGAGCCCCAGATGTTACTACGCTGCAGTTCTTATCCAGGATAACCATTGCCAGGCTTCATATTGCTAATTCTGTTGCCGGCCAGGCAATGATGTAATCCTCTGCCATGATTGAATGGCCAGAGTATGATTACGACTACAGGGAGCTCCCAGGGGTCTGCTGGCTGTCAAAAGGAATTGAGCTCTATAGTGCCTGTGTAGAAGGTTTATTTAGGACAAGCCAAACATTGCATCTTAGTGGAAAATCTAACAATAGTGTGTCTTTACATATAGCTCAGCATGATCGTCCTTTTCATAAACAAAATGCAATGAACATTTGCACTAAATTCAAAACTGTGTTCTTGTTTTTCTCCTCATATGAAT
Source organism: Aulonocara stuartgranti (assembly GCF_965226115.1). Lineage (NCBI taxonomy): Eukaryota > Metazoa > Chordata > Actinopteri > Cichliformes > Cichlidae > Aulonocara > Aulonocara stuartgranti. The sequence goes on along the minus strand of NC_138951.1, from coordinate 4,340,065 downwards.
ATATTTTTTTAGGGGACATCACAAAGTGGAAGAGGCATGTGAGATGTACTGCAGAGCAGCCAACATGTTCAAGATGGCCAAGAACTGGAGCGGTGCGATGAACTGATTATTGCTTATGACATCCACACCTTAAAATTTTCCACTCACTTTTGCTGCTCTCTTGAACAAGTTTTTATTTTATTTATTTTTTTGGCGCTGTAACTGCAAACTTTGTGAAAGTGCCACACTTAAGTTGGGTTCAAGTTATGCGCATAATTAAGAGTGTCAGCTAAATCCAAAGTGTGCAGTATGTGTGTGTGTGTGTGTGTGTGTGTGTAACAGTTTGGCATCTCCCTCGTCTCCAGGTGCTGGAAATGCATTTTGCAAGGCCGCACGTCTCCATATGCAGCTGCAGAACAAACACGACTGTGCCACCAGTTTCATCGATGCTGGAAATGCTTACAAGAAGTCTGACCCTAATGGTAAGACCAGGCTGCTAATCATATGTAATACTCTTTATATTCCAACTGTATAAATGAATGAAGTGTTGATTGTGGAGCCCAGAAAGCAGATTCTGTTAATCTGGATGCAGCGTTTTCAGTAATCACTCATCCCAATGGCTTTTTTAGTGGGTGATGAACTATTTCTCTCACTGAAAATGCTGCATTCACATGAGCAAAATCATCTTTTTCTTGAATGGATTATTGATCATGCATTAGACTGAGCTTTAGGCTACAAGGTTTCTATGGAAGCTTCGTTCCACAAAGAAATAAATAATTTCAGGTTACGTATCACAAACGTTTGAGTTATAAGTCAAATTTTTGAGAAAATAACTTAAATATTTAAGTTGGCGCTGTCATTAAGGAAGCTCTGAAGGTGCTACGTGAAAGCCACATGAATTACAAATGAATTTTTGTGTTGCTAGCTGAATCGCCTGGCATTGTTTTCTGCACAACTGCAATATGTTCATGTTTTAATGTACACTGGTAGCTCAATGATGCTATCACTGTCCAATTTTGCGTGTGCATGTGTCTGTACCATCTGCCATCTGTTTCCAGGTAACAAGGAAAAGGTGTCATTCACTGAGCTTCTTGATTGGCAGAGCTAACTTGAAATTTAATCTTACTAACTCAAAGGTTTGAGAAAATAGCCTGCAATTTCTTCTGTCAGTAGTGGAAACAAAAGCTTCCATAGGTTTCACTGTCAGCCTGCTGTGACTTTGATGTTGGCATGTTAAGCAGCTTGTTCGCAGTGTTGTGTAAGGTTGTTTCTTTGAGCTGCATGGTATTTACCTGTGACTGATGTCACTCTCTTTGTTGATGTGGGGTACTGTCGTCAAATTCATACCATAGCTGCATCTCCTAAAAACCCCAGACAAGTTTGAATCCCGGTGACCTTGAGCTCGAGGTCAAGTTCAGAGATCAAATTTTCTGAAAATCTTGTGAATGTGATAACCCGAGAACAAGGTTACATAGGATTTTAAAACTGATACCACAGGTGTGTTTACCAGTATTTTTATATTTTACCTTTATAAGTAAGAGGTAAGAAATCTCTTTTATGAAAAGCGTGTTAGATAATTGTATGACTCACACCATTTCACCCCACTGAAAGAACATCCCGTGTATACCGATGTGCAACACGATGCTGTGCAAGAGAAAGTGTCAGAAAGCTTACATGATGTCTAACTGTTCCCTCCTCTTCCCTTAATGCTGCTAAAAGAGGCAATCAAGTGTTTAAATGCTGCCATCGATATATACACAGACATGGTAAGATTTTTATAGTGTCTGATTGTGACTTGTAATTTTATTTTTTCCAAGACTGTACTAGAAGTCCCATCACCTGGATAACCGAAGGCCCTCATACACATCTGTGCTGTAGCAGGCTACCTCTGCCAGTATCATCATATCCACTGCCCATGTTGTGTTTATTGAATGTTGTTCTCCAATTTGCCCTTTTCTTGTTGTTTTTCTTCATGTTCCTTTAAAGAGGGTGATTTTTAAATGTCTTGTAGATGGAGCCCCACAGGCTGCTACTTAACCTCCCCTCTCAGCACTCAGAGTGGAACCTTTCATTGACTTGAGAGGCATCTGTCTGGATAGATCCAGTGTGTAATGATTTTTTCCCCCCTTTCTTTGTCCTTCAGGGAAGATTTACCATCGCAGCCAAACACCACATCAGTATTGCAGAGATCTACGAGTCTGAACTAGTTGATATTGAAAAGGTAATGGTGTCATGTAATCAGATTATACTACCAACTACTGTTAAAACTAATTATGGTGCAAATTTTCTTCAAGGGACATTGAAAATATAAATATAAGGGCTTTTTGTTGCTTTGTCTTCTGTAAAGGCGATTGCACATTATGAACAAGCAGCAGACTACTACAAAGGAGAAGAATCGAACAGGTACTGTCCCCTTTATTAGTATAAAATATTGGATTTTGTCAGTCGTTTTTTCTTTTTGTTTTTTGTTTTTTCAGCTCTGAATTCAGAAATTAAAGCAAAAAGTAATTTCAGGTTTCAGATATATGTGTGCACCCTCATCGAAGCTGTAAAGGTCTACAATAGTCGGCCACAACATTAAACCACCAGCCCAATATTAAATAAGTAACCTCACAACTTCAGCACAGCTCTAACCCATCAGGGCATGGACACAGGCTTCTGGAGATGTTCTCTAGTGTCTGGTGCTGGGATGCTGACAGGTTGAGAGTTAAATCCTTCTTGGATTGATGTCCAGCTGGATTGAGAACTAGCTGAGTTTAGAACAGGGATTTCAAACTCATCTTACATCGTATGTACATTAACTGCACATTTAATCCTTGAAATATCTTAATGCAAGAAAAAGAAGTGCAATCTCTCTAATATGTCCCAGTTCTTCTTCACAATAAGGAAGTGTGTCTGTAGTAATTGAAAGAAATCAGTCAGCATGACTCTTTGAGCTTCAATTGTGAGAAATGAATGTATAAAATAATAGAAAAAGCTATATTTTATTCATTTGTGTTTTTCATTTCTTTCAACTTATAAAAAAGGAAACGTTTTGTCTTTTAATTGCTTATCTGTTACTTTATTACTGTAGTATGAATGGGTATGGGGGAGGTCTTTATTATTAGGAAACACTGTAAAATTTATGAAAGTATGCCCTCCTTCACATTTTCCAAAGATGTCCAGTTTTTGAGTCTTTGCCAGACCAATTCTGGCTCGTGGGCTTCACGTGTCACACCGCTGGTTTAGAAGATGGGTCGGTTGTTTTATCGTGAGCCACTAAAGGGATGTTGGTTGCTGCAGAAGGTATTGCAGCATCGACTCTATATAAGAAAATGGACATAGCTGTGAGACTTCGACCATCGGTTATGGGTTTGTTACATTTTTGCCGCTGCTATGTTAGTTTTATGGACAAAAAGGGTGGTGTGCTAAGTTACCAGCTAGTCCCAGCAAGCTTTGTTAGCAAGCTCCATTTAAACATTGTGCAGGTGCAACACACAGACAGATATCTTCTGATAAGTGCAAAGCAACATACTAATAAATAGAGAACTAGAGGAACTGCAGTTTTTTCTTCCCCTTTAGCTGACATTACCAGCTGGTGCAGTAAGATTGTTAAGCTACTTGTTTTTTGCATGAACATTCAAGCAAAACAAGATCAAGTGTTATTCACCTCCATCGGTCTGTGATTGTAATGTTGTGGCTGACTGGCGTTAAGCATTGATCACTCACATAGCTGTTTACTGAAGTCTTTGTTCAATAGTCCAATCCATTACACAAGTAGAAAGAGGATAGCCATTAAAGCAGGAACAGTATTAGTTTAAAAATATCAGCAGCTGTTAAATAATCTCTAACCAATAACAAATCTTATCCAGGTGGGCTGAACTGCACAAAACTGTGGCATTGGACGCACTCGTTATTAATAAATCAGCATTCGAAACTAATTTAGCATAGCGCTTTTTGAAAACTGTGCAACACTGGTTTCAAACAGCCCTCATGGTTATACAGGTTGCATTAGATTCACTGTGTGCTGTTTACACACTGTCCTTAGTTCCGCCAACAAGTGTCTGCTGAAAGTGGGAGCTTACTGCGCTCAGTTGGAGCAGTACCAGAAGGCTATCGAGATCTACGAGCAGGTGTGTCTACAGTGCTCTGCTTTGTATTTGTGCATGAGGTTCCTAACTCAGTTTTGACATTTCTGATAAATGTTGAATGATATGGATTTATATCCAGGTTGGAGCCAACACGATGGACAACCCGCTGCTGAAATACAGCGCCAAGGAGTATTTCTTCAAAGCCGCTCTTTGTCATTTCATCGTTGATGAGCTCAACGCTAAGGTGAGTTTACGCCTTCGTGAGTGACTCTCAGGATCTGGGATGATGAATTCTGGAAGAATTTTAACTTTGCCTCTCCGTAGATCGCTGTTGAGAAGTATGAGGAGATGTTCCCGGCTTTTTCCGACTCCAGAGAATGCAAGTTGTTGAAGGTAGCTGGATAGCGGCTTACTTTCTTCCCTTAATCTATTCAGTTTCTATGAGTGACCTACATCTCTTTGTTTTAACAGAAACTCCTTGAGGCTCACGAGGAGCAGAACAGCGATGCTTTCACAGAGGCAGTAAGTCTTGTATACACTGAAAACTCTCTTCTTCTTCTTTTTTAATAAGGCGTTTGGAGAGTGTAGGCGTCCGCTTGTGACTGTTTCAACTTGTAGTTTAGTTAGATTTTCATTCAAGGAAGCTGAAGGCTGGAACTCGGCAATTCTCCATGGACTTTGTATGTGAATGTGTTGCAAAGTGTAGTGTATAGTGCAGCCCGGTAATCATAACAGCTAAACTCATAAAAGACAGTTTAAAATTAACTCAGAGTCACAGAGCGAAAAGCGTCCTCGTGCCAGAAGTTTGAATAAACCAAGTGTAAACCTTTGGGGCTGAAAAATTAAGCCAATCCTGAAATAGATACTTGAGGTTGGTTCCAAAAATGAGTCGGTCCCCACGGACTCCCATATTAAAACGCATGACTGTACTGGAGGAATAACCATAATTACAGCCTGGTATAAAAATTGTTTTGGTCCCTGGGTTAATTTTACCGCTTTTTACAACTGTATAGAGGAATCTTTTTTAACCTTCCCTGTAAATTAATATTAAGGCTTAATTATAAGGGCTTCAGGCTTCAACTCACTGAGCTGACTTTTCAACCATGCAGCTGTCTGACCAATGTACAGTTTGTTGTGCAGTTTATGTAAGTGATATCCTAGTAGTTAGTTACTAAGCACTACTTAGCATGCAGCTGTGTTTGTGTAGCACATCCATACATTCTGTGGTTATAGTTTGCTAACTTCTTCCTGTTTAAAGGGAGTTTTTCCTTCCCACTGTCGCCAAGTGCTTGCTCAAGTGGGGTCATTTGGTTGTTGGGGGTTTCTCGGTTTTATTGTAAGGTCTTTACTAGAGATGGCACGAAACCACTTTTTAATGTCCGATACCGATAAATTTGGATATCTGCCGATACAGATATGAATCTGATATAGTGTATTTTAGAATCAATAAAACTGTTTTTTTTTTAATATATTTTGCTGCATTTTGTATAAGTTCATACTCAAGTTTTAAAAAATAAAACACTAAAGCTATTCTATTATACCTTAATGCAAAAAATACACTGCACCCAAAATATTTCATAGTTCAGCAATACTGATCAGTCTAATAAACTTAAACCTGCACCATCCTCTCTAGTCTGGTATTTTAAAGAGTACTTGGCGGAAATATTAAACAACCTAACTAATGGGATTGCCAACAAAAAAATATGGGGAACCACCCCCCACCCTCCGCCTCATGATGCTTAATCGATGTAATCAACTTTAATTTGATATATGTGTAAAACAAATGCACAGAAATCAATTATTTTTCTACAATAATTAAAAAGATTCAACATTTTTCTTCAACAGAATTTTCCCTGTTAATGCCCTACCTGCCCCCCTGGCAAAACTTTGCTAGACCCGCCCCTGCACAGTTACCAGCCGTCAGCTACGTAGAAAAGGATCCTGGTGTAGAAAGTAATATTAAATACATTCTAACAACAGCTTATCAAGCTTAAACGTGCTGCTGTTGTTTATCCGCTGGTTTCCTTTTTCTGGAGCAAAGTGGGCGATAAACAAACAAGAGAGACGGACTCGCGACAGAAAAGCCGATCGCCTGATCATTGATCAGTTTCATGATTGAAGTAGCAACAGGAGAGGGAGGGGGGGGAGAAGAAGAGGCAGTCGCTCCATATATCGGTTGTTAAGCTTAACGTGGGAATGCTTTAAAACATTTAGAGATGAACTTACACACTTGCTTTACTTCTCTGGGATAGTTTGTAGTTGTACAAATATGGTCAGGCAAGGCTTCAAAACAGGCATCCACAAACCAATAGGTAGGCACCATGGTTATTTTTGGAGTACAGCCTTTTACATAAAGGACCATCTAAAAAGGATCTTGTTTGTGAAAATGCACCACTTTTGATAGAGTGCTGGTGATGCAAAGCAGGTCATTCTAGTTGGAATCCTAATTTGAAGCAGGAAACACTTATTGTGTGTGCCCTTGTCTGCCTGATGCAGGTAAAGGAGTTTGACTCAATCTCACGTCTGGACCAGTGGCACACAACCCTCCTGCTGCGCATCAAAAAGACCATCCAGGGCGATGAAGGGGATCTGAAATGAAAGACACCTCGGGGTAGAAACGCAGCACGGAGGGAAAGTTTATCACGCATGCTTTCAAACACACAAACCAACACACACCCTTACACTCCCCTCACTGTGTATATAGGAGTGTCCACTGATGATTTTTCAATATTTCACTGCTCACTTGCTGTTCTTTCAGAGCACTGTCTTTGTTTCAGCGTGTCTGAATCTGGTCAGAATGTAAATCCTCTCGCCCTCACCTCTGTCTAGAGGATTGCTGCATACATTTTTCTCTTGAAATCTGTCCTGGGGGATTTCAGAGCAGTGTATTCTGTTTTGAAGTTAGTACTGATAAGAAATATTGCATGTTTTGTACAGTTATTGTTTACTAGTCAGATGCAGCTTCTTTCTTTCTTTTTTAAATCTAGTTTATTGTATATTTAAACAGATTATGTAATGTTTCTCATGCTTTGTATGAATCTAAAGAATGTACCATTATCTTAGCTTGTGTTGTTGAGATGGAAACAGAAAGATCTTAAAGCAAAATTCATTTATTACATCCACAAACTCTTATTTAGCTTCCATTTTATCACCACAGGGAGGGTAATGATATGCACTAAGTGTAGACTGTTATACATTTATAGGTAATTTTATTACTGCTGTTTATGATTTGTCAACTTAATGATACTTTGAATGTTTGAAGCTGCGATTTAGAGTTTGTACTGTTGAATGAAAAGCACTGACACAGATCTCCTTACTTCTTATACCCAGGGCTGTAATCCTGTGCTGATGAGCATCATTAGTCACTCATTATGTGCTGTAAACGTATCATAGAAGGTTTACTACTGCACTGTAAACCTTGCAAATGGCCAGTCGCTAAGCATGTCATTGTGTATAGTTCAGTGTTGTGTACTTTCACTATTGTTAGCCAGACCAAAGTGTTTACTAAAGGGTCAGTTGCCCCGTGTACCCAGCTTCTTCCAGGTGGGATAACAGTGGGCTGTGGATTTGATCAGTATGCTTGTGCAAATGGAAATTAATAAAGGCATTATATCCCATACTGTTGTTGCCTTTGGTGTTACCTCAAGCAGGTTAGCTTATCTTGAATAATATTTGTACTCTGGCCTCATCTGTCATGTGTGTGTCATCATGACAAAGTTTTACATGTAAATGATAGCATTTTGTTTTCTATTTAAAAAAAAAAAAAAGCTTAAACTGTAGTTTTTCTTATTCAAGGTTTTCTGTTAAATAGTTTTTTACCCCTCTGTTGTAAAAGGCTGATGTCGTCAGGCAGGCAAGTGGACACCGAACTTTGTGAATGCGATAACTCGAGATCAAGGCAACGTAGGATTTTCAAAATAACACCAAAAGTGTATCTAATAAAATCTCAGACCGGTTTTATTCTCAGTGACCTCAGGGTCAGAGGTTAAGTTTTCTGAAAATTTTGTGAATGCGATAACAAGAAGGTGACATATTTTTGAAATTGATGCCTTAGCTGTGCGTACTAGGAGGCTGAGGGACAATTTCAAACAGAGACAAGTGCCAGGATTTTGAAGGACTTAAGCAATTTTGTTCACAGTTAGATTAAATGATCAAAAGTTCGTTGCTGCTGTTTCACAGCTGCAGTATTTTATATGCAGAGCGTTTCTCTGTAATTAATACAAAAGTGTTGTAAAATATTCTAAACCATGCTTTTGAACATGTGTAATTGATTACAATCTTCACTTCATTTGTATTCACTGGGGTTTGTGTCAGATTAAACTTTAGCTTCACCTCTGTAACAGTGTGATATTGAAATGCCAAACAAAAAGTGCTAACGCTATTCCTGAAACACCAGAACTCAGATAATTATAATAGTGAAAAACTCAAAGAATACACATAAGGTAGCATGATTTGATTTGAGACAGCTAAAAACTCCCCAAAGCCAGTAAAATAAGCTATTTACATTCACCCCCTACACACATCTTATTTTGAGGTCTCAGTTTAGTCCTTTCTTGTTCTTCACTTTGGATACTGGCTGTTTTCTCCCACAATCATTCTCACCAATAACCACAGTCTGAATGTTGGGGTCCGGAGGTTCAGTATCTGAAGCGGCTTTAGAGTCTGAAACTGGAGCCAAAATAGTTTGCGAAGCTGCAGCTTCCAGTACAGATGATGTCGAAACTCCTGGGATCTGTGAGACTGATGCTAAAAACCCCTCAGAAACTGGAACTGAGAGAGTGGATACAGACAGAGAAGTAGAGGGCGCTTCAGAGGACAAGGGGACAGAGTGAGCCATGGACACTGGTAGAGGGAAGGGAACAGGGATGGCTGACCCATCTAAAGAAATGACACTGGTCCCTGTATTGTCAGTGGCTACGATGGGCTGGATCTGAGTCCCTGGTGTGACATCCGTGTGGATAACGGTGATCCCGCCGATAGTGCTGTGGCTGACCAGAGCGATGGCTCCGTGACTGGTCAGCCACTCAGCAGGAACACTGACTGGCTCAGATGGAATCACAATGGAGTCGGTGTGGGTTTTACCACCAGCATCAGGAGCATCGCCAGCATCAGGAGCATCGCCAGCATCAGGAGCATCGCCAGCATCAGGAGCATCGCCAGCAGCAATTGTAGCACTTTTCCTGGGCGTGCTCTTATGCTCTCCTGGTCCTGCTTCTTCTGTCTTTATCTTAGTAGGAGATCTGGGCTTCTTTTCCTCCACATTTCCCTCCAGCACCACCAGGTATGTCTTCCACGGAGCATCTGAGTCATGAATCTGAAGGTCAAAGAATCCGATGTTATTTCTGCAGCAGTCAGTGCAGGCTTCTTTCTTTTTTCTGTTTTTTAAGATCTACAATCACTATACAAAAAAATCCAAAAATCATCAGCTTATGTGTCTTTTTTTCTAAATACGGGAACTTCAGCTCCTGCCACAATACAAGTTAAACAAACTCTGTACCCGTGTAGGTGAAACTACTTTTTCTAAGAAGTATTGCTCACCGTAGTGTGCCTGCGTAGGGTGGACTTGTCTGTAAATGTGCGTTTGCAGAGGCCGCACATGTAGGGCTTCTCTCCTGTGTGAATACGCTGATGCCTCTGCAGTGCGTTGAGCTGAGTGAACTGTTTGTCACAGTCTTTACAGCTGTACGGACGCTCGCCTGACAACCACCAAAGAAACAAGAAAATATCAAAAAATATTGAGGAAGAGATTAATGAAAAATCACCTATAAATTCAATGTAATATAACTATTAAATGAAAAACGACATCTACATTTCACCTGTATGTATTTTTAAATGCTGGTGGAGAGAGTTCCTCTGAGCGAAGCCTCTACCGCAAGTTTCACACTTATATGGTCTGGAGCCTGTGTGGATGTTTGAGTGGTGTCTCAGGTATTCTTTAGATGCAAAGCTTTTCCCACAGGCTTCGCACATGAATGGCTTCTCTCCTAACACGAGAGAACAAAAAGTTATGGTCTTGTATGTGTAGATAGTTTTGTTTTTAGTGTGCTCACACTTCAGGACTTTTTCTTTAAGAAATACCGTTTGTGGAGATAGACCAAAAAAATAATCTCCAATGAGCTTTAAGGGAGAAACTATAGGCGCAGAGGATAAAAACTGTAACACATCCCAACGAAGCATCCTCGGGTGATTAGCTGTTTCAAGATATTTTAATGAGGGTATTTTTTAAAAACCTAACACTTCATGAATCAGAAAACAGCCATTAATGCTAATGCCAGGTGCTGCTAATCAAATGTACTTAATTCGCTGATCATCCGCAAGCGTGAGCACGTCTATAAAAGCAGATGTTTTGGTAGTTTGCTGGTCTGGATGTGCAAACAAACTGAACTCAAACTCAAATCGTGCAATGCTCAGATGCAATGCAAAAAACCCAGGATGTTAAATTTTAAAGTTTATTGGGCACTACGAGGAAAAAAAAAAGAACAGGACAGCACAACTTAGGTTTGGAAAGTTGGATCTTACCAAACCACGAGACTTTTGGGACAATTTCCTTTGGACAGACCAGGTGACAAATTGAGATATTTGGCCATAATGCACAGTGGCACATTTGGCAAAAAACAAACAAACAATACTGACTTTCCAGCCCGATGGTGGAGGAGTGATGTTTTGCAATCACAGGACCTTGACAACTTGCAGTCATTCAGTTGACCTCCTCTGTATGCCAAAGTATTCTAGAGTCAAATGTGAGGCCATCTGTCTGACAGATAACAGCTGGCTGAAAATGGGTCATGCAGGACAGGATAACGATGCCAGGCACAGCAGCAAATCTCCAACAGAATGACTTTAAATTAAAAGAATCAAGTTGCTGCAATGGCCCCAAGTCCAGACCTCAACCTGACGCAAATGCTGTGGTAGGAGTGTACAAGAGCTGTGCATAAATAAATGCCAGCAAATTTCAATGAACTGAAACAACACTGCAAAGAAGAGAGGGCCAAATGAAAGACAGATAAAGCCACGCAGAGCTCAATTCCTTCAAGGTATTGCCGCTAAAGATGGCTTACAAGCTACTCAATCATGGGGTGTATTTAGTTTTTAACATACTGCATAAAGTCATGTGAAAACTTTCTTTTTCTTTTCTTCCCACAGGTCTGTAATGCCAAAAATGACCAAAGCACAGAAATGTAAAGAAATGACAAGATGAAACATGCTCTTGATGACAATGCTCAAATCTGATTAGTTATTAATGTTCAATTATGGTTTTACCTGTGTGCGATCTCTTATGGTAGGCCAGCATGTGCTTCTGAGTGAACCGTGCATCACACTCATCACATGCAAATGGCTTCTCTCCTGTGTGAGTCCTACACATGTGTAAACACACAGGTTTAAACCTCATCATCTGCTTACACATACACTACATAAACATGTAGGATGCACCAAACACACAGAACTGCCATTAAAAAAAACAGTCCAGTTGTTCTTTGACGGTAAAGTAACATAGGAGGCTCTCGTGCCTGATCTCCAATTGATGGCAGCACCTTCAGCCTGATATTCCAGCTGTTTCTGGTGAAAGTAGTCTATATATAAAGATGCCTGGTCTGAGCTATTAATTTAGCATACTGTTCTCCAGGAAGGCTGAAGGTGATGCATTTCATGACTAAGTAGCGGGATGCTAATATCAAAGGATTCACTATAAAGAGAATAACTCAAATGACCCCCTTAATACTCTCCCAAGATTAAAAGCTTTCGGTCAATTTCTTGCTTTTGCAGGCCCACCCCTACCCCGAGGCTTTATTTAACCACCTCCGTACCTGCGGTGCATCTTGAGGGCAGAGTTCTGGGTAAATCTGGCCCTGCAGTCAGTACACTCATAGGGTTTTGTGCCTGTGTGTGTCCTCTCGTGCAACAACAGGGCAGTTTTGGAGCTGAGTGATTTCCCGCAGTCAGGACAGATGTGTCGCAGATTGCGTTCATGCACCTAAGCAGCCGCGACAGAAACTCCACATAAAAAAATGTGACTCTCACAGAAATTGGATTATTACAAATTTAATACTTTTTATCATTAAAATAACATTAATATGGCTGTTAGAAATTCTACCGGTCCTCACCTGTCTTTGATGGCGGACGACATCCTTCTTTCGCTTAAAGGTCTTGTTGCAGGATTCGCAGACAAAGAGCCTCTCGTTACTGTGAACGTGCTTTTCGTGGATCTTCAGATTGCTGCGGTTTGCAAAGGTCTGCGAGCAGGTCTCACAGCGATAAACCACATCTGCTTTCACGCCATGGTACGTACTCACCAAGACACCAACAAGTTGCAGCATTATTTAAAAATATATACCATGTACATTATGATATAATGCACATACTGTACTGTACGTTGCAGTGCATAATTCCAGCTATATTAGAGCTAAAGCATTATTATCATGTTACCTGATATGCTTTAAGTAGCTCTTCTCATAGTGGAAAGTCCGCTGGCACTTGTTGCACTGGAACTGGGCCTTGGATGATTGTTTTAAAGTCTGCTTGGATTGTTCCTCCTCATCCTCCTCCTCCTCTCCGGGTGGTAAAAACAACGGGTCTTCAGAATCCTTACTCTGCGCATCGTCCTCACATTCCCAGTCATCCCCATCAGAGGCAGGGTCTCCCAGTGAACACTCGTCTTCTTTGGCTTTTTCTTTCTCTGGCTCAGCTTTATCTTCAGTCCTGCTCCCATCCTCCTCTCCATCTTTATCAATAGTTTGATTTTTGATGTTTAAAGGCACTATTTTAGTACAAACGCCTCTCTGTTGCACCTTACTGCCAGACGGTTTCACCTGTAGCTTTCTTCCCCGCCTTTTTTCATCCCTCACTGTTTTCTTTGCCTTGAATCTTTTTGAAGTGACTTCTGTCACCAGCCTATGTGGAGACAGCTGCCGCTTAACCAGCAAGCTTCTACGATGCCTCTTCCCGTTTGCCCTTTCTTCCTTTTGAGCACCATGCACATCATCTGGAGCCACAACTTTTGAGCTTTTCTTTGTGGGCTTTTGTATCATTTCTGCGCTTATGGCTTCGCCGCAAACCTTCAGCAGATCATCACAGTCCAAAAACTCTGCCGCTGCTTGAACACTACCTATCTTGTCTCTGGCAACTTCAACTTTACCGGTGTACACAAATTCCAGAAATGCAGAGAAATCCTCCGAGTGCATATTTGAGAGAGACAGTTTATCACGAGATGCGTCCGGAGACAGCAGAATTTTCTTGAAGTAGCCACTGGATGCAGCAAGCATCACCTGGTGGGCATGAAACTCCTCCACATCTCCCTCATAGTCCACCTGCACGGTGACGTCACTCAGCTGACCTTGCAGCCTCAGGTCATGCAGAGAAGCCAGAATGTGCTCATGATGCGAGCCTGAGGTAAGCTGGACCGCTTTGCTCCCCATAGTTCACTCGGGCACCTGAGAAAAACATGAGCTGTAATTGGCTGGGTTTGTTACTCAGCACTGACATTTGTGTATGTGCTATGAAAAGACTATACCGGCTTAAATCTACATTAGCTTGAGCCATCGTTAGAAGAGGCTAACTTTACAGCAGTTAAAGTGACATTTAGTCTATTAGGAAATGAGATGAACACAATAATAGGGAATTGGCAGTTAATAATTAACTAGAGGGCAGTAAATGCTCAGCGAGTTCCTTAAAATGACCCCGATGTCAGAAAAACTTACATATAATTACTTAAAGTGGTTTAAATGTAACACGTTTGTGGTTTTGTCTCGATACCACTCACTGACAGCAAATGCTAACAGCAGCGTCACATGCACTGTGGCAAACAAGCTAGGTTAGCTACAAAAAAATTAGCACTTCGTATGTAACTAATGTGTGTTTCTTTGGTAACACAACATCGTAGCACGACACGCTGCACGCAGTGTAGCAGCCAGCAATATACACAGCGAAACGAAGCAAGTTTTCTTACCGTAAACTCGGTAAAATGGCAGCCCTTCAGAAATGCTCTACTCGGCGGAGAGCACTTCCTGGAACAAGTCACTCACGAAAACGGCACTTGTCTCTTTACTTTGCCGACATCCGGTGCCGTTTAGACTGATTTGGGATCAGTCTTTATTTTGCAGTCGTGTTTAAAATCGTAATTTGCTGAGTACAGCTGCTGTTTCTGGGTCGTTTTGTGTCGGGTTATTGACTATAAGCGCAGGACCTTATCTAAAACTAGACGGTGTTCGAACGTTTGTTCACCCGTGACTACTGTTGTGCTAATTTAGCTAGATAGCACTTTATATCGGTTTACCTTTGCGCCAAAATACTGTCCATTTGCTTAATCAATAGGATACTGCAGTCTTCATGCTACTGCAACTGCCTTTATTTTGTGTGAAATAAACTGCTTACAGAACAATGACAGCCAAGTCCCCGTGTTACCGTAACTCTTAATCGCTATAGAAGATAATGCTTATGAAAACATTACTCCTAGCACCCACATGGTGGCAGCATGGCACAGTAGGACAGCAACGCGCTATACACCGCTTGTGTTGGGTTAAAAAACACTTTGTGTTTATGCATTATGTACAGTCTGCAGTCTTTTAGGGCTGGACAGTTTTCAGGAGTGCCTGTAATTTATAATGTAGCTCGCTTTCTGGTCGCTAGTATCACGTGGCAGCCTTCTTTGATGTCAAATAATTTCCCTGTATAATATCATGGACTGTATATAGTGTAATAGTTTAGTGCTGCAGAGGGAATACCAGTACCGAGGTAAAACAGGCCAGCATGCTGAAGGACTTAAGCTAATTCATTTACAGTCAGACCAAACATATATCATCTGCAGGGTTGCAAAATGCTGCCATTCCAAAGGTGTATGGAAACCTACTTGAGGATTCACTGGGGTGCTGTTCTGCAGCTGCCAAGGTTTTTTTTTTCCTTCCAGAGGAAATCCATTACATTTGTCTTAATGAATTCTGCAAGCTAGCAATCTCTCTGTTCCGGTGACTCATGCTGCTCTCTGTGTGCAGCGCTGTGGAGGCTTTAGCTCTGACCTGGAACACTGTGTTCACCTGGTCCTGGTTGCTTTCCTACTATATATACTATATTCTACAGATCGCCGTTTTCATACAACAGGTCCTTACAATACACAAAACATCTGCATTTGTGATAATCTGCAACTGCAGGCTGATGGGAATTAAAGGTATTTGCATAGATATTAATATTGTGTAAAGTATTAGCAGGGGGGGGGAGAGAGAGTTTAATGAGAAACTGATTACTTTGTGGAAAATAATGAGAAGACATATATGCATTTTACACTTTGAGCTTGCGAGCACATTTGTTGTTTAAGGCTTATCTAAATGAAGGTTTCAGTCAGCCTAGAAGACCTATATAAATGTTTTCTGTTTATAGAAGCCGCTTTACAAAAATGATAAAAGAATAGCTTAAGCAATCGTGGTGGTTATGTCTAAGTCGCACTATCATTGTTCCTGTGTAGCACAGTAAAGAGTTAAGCAGATTCTGGTTTGTGGTATAGTCAAGGGTAAATATGAAGGGCACTTCAGTATTTGTGGTTTATGATGTGACAGGAGGCTTTGTCAGAATGAAGACTGGGTAGAAAAATAGATGAACTGTTTCTACATGTCATCAGTGGTTGACATCTGTAATCAAGAGGATGAACACATGCTGCATCGCTGAAATAACAAAAGGTCAAACAGTCATTGCAAAAACAAGACTATCTGATCTACTTTCAGCTGATACTGGTTGACTTTTTACTCCAGTGCAGTTTGTGTTATTCAGTCAAGGTGTCAGATGTTGCTAGACTATGGCATGCCTAGTAGCCAGGGGTTCTTCCAGTAACGAATTAAATTCCCACATTAGGTTGCCAGAGAAGAAGGTGACGTGCAAAAGCCTGCTGAAAGGTGATGGGCTCAGCAAACAAAACACTGCGCCGACTTTTGGGCTGTGTTTGTTCTGCTATGGGCAGACTCCTCCACACGACTGAAAATACCAGTGCTGACATTCCACAGCGCACAAACAACACGACAAAATGTGCACTGTGTGAGTGAAAAAGCAAAAGTGAGAGCCAAGGCAGATTTAATTTGAGGCTACAGAGTGCGCACACACTGTAAAAAAAAAAGAAAAGAAAAAACACAACAGTAGAATTCAGGGAGTTGGATTGTGATGGTTATGTTTGGGCTAGGCTTGTGTGCTGGACTGTACAAACACTTTAATTTGGATGCTGTGAAGGGTAAGCCAGTTTGTGTCCTTGCAGGACCTCTGCAGATCTTTAGTGGGGTTTGTTGACTCAGAATCCCAGCACATGAATTGAACCAGTGATGGTAAACAGCCGAACATTACATGGAAGTGCGGACAGTGGTGGTCCAAGAATAACCGCAGAATTCTTTTTGTGCTTGCCCATATTTACCACAAAGCTGATGCCAGACCAACACAAACCGGTCCAACTCAGTATTCTGTGGTGTCTTTCCCTTCCCCTCCAGTCAGTGAACTCTGCAAACTAAAAACATACTTCTTTAATTAAGATACCAATGCTTTTTTGTCAATGGCTTGTTCCTACTTTGTGCACTTTCTTGATTTTATGAAAATTTGCAGAGCTGTTTCACTTGTTTTAGTAAATGAGCGCAACTCTTCCACCGGCAGTTATGTAAGTAAGAATCTGGTCAGGATTCAAATACTGTACATGTTTGTGCAGTCGTGTCAAGGCCAAGGTTGCTTTGCCAGGATACACACAGCAGTCCAGGCCTGTCTATGGTACTCTCGTCTAACACTTCAACCCAACACCCTTCTCCTTTTTCCCTTTTCTTTTCCTTTTTTTGACTGGCTGGACGCCAGACCACATTTAGCTAGTCCAGAATATCACTGGAACCTCTAAAACCACAATGTATCATCAAGACATATGAGACCAATGATTCACAAAAATTGCAGAAGACTGTCCATGCCATAATGAGGAAATGTGATACTTTTTGTTTTTGTTTTTTTGGTCATGAGTGCTGAGACTTAAGGTTTATGTAGAAGGCCAGATAGGCTCATACGATAGCAAAAAAATGCTCATTCCTTAGTCATACTCGTACCGTGGCTCCAGGCATGGCATTGTCTATAGTATGAGGATCTCAAATGTGTTTGATGGCTTTCAGTAAAATTGGCACAGATATCCATTGTGCCCAGCCGATGAATCCACTCTTAATACCATCCAAACTTAGGTAGGTTTAATAGTAGATTTTTAGCCAATAGGAGATTAATATACTGCCAGACTGTTAGTGCTAGCTACCTATACACATTACAGGGGATTTATAATTCTGTGTTAATCTGCATAATAACCCTTTTGAAACCCTATGCTGTAACATGCATAGCCTGACTGCAGTAACTACATCACCATCACTGCGCAGACAGTGGCTTCAGTCATTTGCTACATTGTATTACAATTAAATATTGCACGTGTTCTGGGGTTTATTGTTATTTATTTATTACGTGTTAAGGTATTTAAGTCTATTTAGCATTTGTTGCCAGATGCTTGACAAGTTAACATCAGCCAGCAAAATAACAGTAATCCTTTTGCAATTGTCTGATAAGCGCAGTACTTCTTCAGTTTGTGACAAAAGTTACCTGTCAAAATTTACAAACTAATCAAGTAAGTATGCTCTTGTACATAGTGTACTACATGAAAAAAAATTAAACCCTGCTCATCATTTAGGGGCACATTACCATGCCAGCGTTTAGCCATATCCAATCCCTCAATAAGCAACAACCGTAGCTGTGGGCTGTTGTAGGTTCGTTCCAAGATCCTCAATGCGGTGTACTGTAACAAACAACGTTAAATACAGCGCAAAAGGAATCGTGCCTGTCCTCTCCCATTCAAATAGGCTCCATTTCACCAAACAGAGATGTTTTTCTTCTTGCGCCTGCCTGGTTTGGAAAATACTTTCCTTTCATTGATGAAAAGATATACAGCATTCAGAGATGAAATTACTTTCCAAATGGCCTCTGACTCACCATCTCTATTCCCAGTACTCTCTCAGCTCCCCCCTCCTCACCCACTCTCCACCTTACTTGTCCTTGTGAATGTTCTATCTATTGTAACTGTATACAGCACTTAGCACTTCAGACGGCAGACAAACCAGCTCAAGGACAACTGCCCACTCTTACGATGTTCATAAATAGACTATTTGCCCAGGCTTACCAATCACGTTACCCACAGAGCCTGTGTGGGTGCTTGTGGACATTGTGTAGCTTGTACCGAAATAGACCTCCGCTGCTGCGTGAGGGTGCAATCAGGCCTTCAGCTTGCAGTGTGAGAGACCAGTTTGCACAGAAAAAAGCTTTGTTGTGTCGTTGAAAATTAACAATAATGACTCACACAGTCTATCCCTTTTATAATGTGCGATTTTATTATCCGTTTGCGATCTGCGGCACCTCAAAACAGGTGCTATCACCTCCGCAGAATTTTTTCCAGAATGCAACACTCCCCGACTGTGTGGGCCACAACCGTCAGCACATTCCTGGAGAGCTGGATCCCCAGAAGCAACAATTCCTCCTTCCTCTCTTCCCTCCCTTCCTTCCTGCCGCCCTGGTGTCTTCTACTTTGCTTCCATGGATTGCATCACTCGTCTGCCTCCTGGCCTCCTCTGCTCAGACCCTTTAATCACATATGGCACGCACACAAGTAAATGTGTGCGTGGCACAGACACACACACACAAATGTGAACACACAAACTGTGGGCAGAAGGAACCCTCGTCAGTCCTCATACTGGTTTTGAGGCTTCAGTTGGAATTTTATGGTTGGTTTGAGCAGAGGATTCTGGAGGTTTTCCAGCTGCCGTGCAAAGTCTCCTCTCCCCGCTTTCGCTCCCTCCATCTCTTTGTTCCTTTCCTTCAGCTTTCCTCTCTTTTTCTTTTCCTCCCCTCTTTCCTCTCCCCACCCTCCCAGCTTTACCCACTCGCCCTCAAGGTCAGAAATATCCTGTGGTTTCGGTTTGATCCCCTTGGATATGCTTTTGCTCTCTCCCTCTCTCTGCCTTTTCCTTCTTTTTTGTCTTGCTTGTGCGCACTCTCACACATGCACACACGCACACTTACTGTAAGCATACTGCATTTCTCTAAGCATTCCCATGCAGGAAACACATGTTGGGATAAGCACTGGCAGTTCTGTGTGCCTTGCAACACACACAGTCCATCTCATCAGGGGTCAGCAGGCTATCCGGCATGTAACGTTCAGGAAGGAAACAATGTCGTAGTCTCCTATTGCTCCGGGCTGAAGTATTTGCCACCGAAGACCTTATCCATATTAAATCTGTTGATTCATTGACAGTGAAATAATGAGCAATCCTCAACTTCCTCACATGAAGCCACGGTCAGTGTACTGCTCCAGCCCCAGCCAGGTTAACCCTGCTCTTCTGGGTTCACCTATTCTCTGAGTTGTGCAACATGGCAAAAGTCCAGCACTTGTGAAATAACAAGGGCCTTGGCTGACTGAAAGAACGGCAGTTCAAACAGTCATCGTATCCGCCAGTTAATGGAGGAAAACAGTCTTGCCCAATTAACCTGATCCCAAGTCTCTCGTGTGTACGCCTCAGTCGTAGTTCCACAAATGTTCAGCTAACGGTTTTCTACCAGAAAAGGATGAGATCATGTCCATAAATCCTTCCTCTTCTTTGTTAAAGTTATTTTTTAAATTCAAAAACAGTCCTCCAACTTTGAAGTTAAATGCTGAACCCAGCCGCCAACAGTTTTCAGTTAAGAGTGACGTAGATCACCTACATTTTTATGGAACTTGTATTCATCCAATGATTTTCAAAGTCAACATGACATATAGTTAAAAGATAGTGGAAAATTAAAACAATTGTGTACTTTGTGCAAAATGATAGCAGCCCTTGCAGATCCAGTTTGTTGAAGTAATCTGAAGACGATTCACGTCAGACTTCCTAAATCACTGTTAAATAGGGTTAAAAAGCAGTGAGGGTGATAGTTTTTCAGTCCACAGGCTATGATTGTCCATGTGGGAACTTTGTTATTTTTTACTTGGCTTTCCTTTGTTTTCTCTTCTATTTCTGCTTTTGTATTTAGGCACTACAGGTTAGCATAGGGCAGCAAAACCTGCTTGGTTATGTTGTAGATAAAGATTTCAAAACTTGAATCCTGCACACTGAAAATGTTCTCAACACAAGGACACCTTGTGTTCTCCAGCTAAAGGGACAGTTTGTGAGGCCTTGGGAAACGGATATTGTTTTGGACTCCTTCAGCATCTTTTCATGTCTTCTACATTCTGACTCATCATGACCACTTTGCGCATACTTGTGCCTCCTTGCGTGCTGGACGATCTGTGTCTGTCCCTGAGCTGAGTCTACTACAGTACTTGCCGGGACAGGAGCTTTGAAAGGCATTGTTGTTTCAGACTGATGCTTTAACAGTGAAGAGGGGAGACTCTCCCAGTAAAATAAACCACAAATACTTTTCGGGAAACGCTGCACCCTGCTGCTCAGTTTCAGCTTGTTGACACAACTGCTCGGGGCAGATTGTTTTTCAAATATGCAACCGGTCGTCAAATATACAGTGTCAAATTAATTTCAGGGTAACCTCCGAAAGATCTCTGTTCACAATATTAAATTTGTCCATTTTCTTTGGGTGGCTTCCCAGAAGCAGGCGAGACCACAGACACGAAAACCTATGTGAGATGACGCCCAACCATACGGCCAAACTGTCCAATCTATAGTGTGCATGCAGACGTACACTACTGTGGCAAGGCTGATTTAAAAATCATTTCCTTTGTAGCTTGTTAGTTCCTCATAACCTCTTGTTATAAGTATACTGTTACCACATGCTCTTTGTTGTTTTCTACATGAATCAGGCTTTAGTGAGAGGATGGTTTCATTAAAGTGAAACAGTATCTTATACTGAATATTTACTGAAAAATTCCCAAACACCCAGGCTGTTAAAGTGAGATTTCGAATGCTGACCTATTCCCTTTTGACTCTTTGCGGATCACCACGAAATCCCGATAATCCCAAGGAACACAGCTTTGCTTTAAGAGCCACCATTTTCTTTCAGTATGAACCCTTTTATCCCTCCACATCCTTTTGAAAATGTCCAAAAATGGAGAGGAGAGAGGAAAAAGAGGCACGAGGGGGGGAGGGAAGGGATCTGACAGGCTGTTCCAGCAACGAGACCCATGACTGACACATTTACTGTGGAACAGGACAAGTATATGAATGTGTGAGCGAGACAGAGAAAGACACACATGCACAGAAACTGAAATGTTAGCAGATAGTATCTCTTTTTGTCAGCTGAGTGTGGTCACAAGACCAAAGCTCCACTTCACTAATTTCATTCCCTCCTGGCTGGGTAGGAATTCTGCAGAGACATCTCAGCAGGACCTTTTTTCTGTTTCCTTTAAATCCTCACTACAGACACAGATTTGTCACTTTTTTTTCCAAAATAAGATCTCATTTGATCTCCTGCCATCTAAATGGCCTTCCGTCTGAGGCAACTGTCACTGTTTATCCACATTATGAAGATAACGGGGCCATCTTCTGTGGTTTGGGGGTGTCAGATGAGTTGAGTGTGGAGGAGCTTGTCAGAGGAGAGGAGAATGATTCATTGTGTTGCTCTATAATTGAGTGATCCAGCATTCATCGTGGGCATGATGGTGAGATCATCCCTCACTATTAGACGTGCAGGATTCGGTGCAGAACTGCAGGACAGCAGCTTTGAGAACAGAAAGGACTGTTCTGCTGGTTCTGCCTGTCTTTCCTCCAAAGTGCAAACTGTTAATGCTCTTCTCTGTTGCGTTAGGCCTTCATTTATTTCACTACAGTGCAAAAGCCATTAGAAGCAATTTAAGCATACCAGTGAAATGTTTCCCATCTTGAATCCATGTTGCATTCAGGGACATGCAGACATTTAGGATTAGCCTTTTTGGAAATATTCGTCTGGCATCTCGGTTTGGTTTGTAACCAAAATAGAAGTCTCCACACCTTGACTGTGCACATCAGCTGTCCAAAAATGAACCCCTTTGAAAGAGATTTGAAATCATACACATTACATATCTAAAGAGGTACTTGCAAAGTTTAGGGAATTTTATGAGGGAAAGTATGAATCCAGCTGCAAAGACGCTGTATTTCCAACCAAACAGACCCTTGTTTCCGATGCAGGTTCAATCTTATTAATTTGTAGTATTAACTCACATTAAGACTACACATTAATTGTAATAATTTAATAAGGAAGGGTTAGGAACCCTTTCTAACCCTAACACCTAACCTTTAGGATTAGGATTAGGGGTTAGGGTTAGGAAGTGTTAAACCACAACAGTCTTTGCGATCTCACCAGTCTCATTTGTTAGAGTGGACAGGACTGAAGAAAATATGGAGGTGTTTTTCCAATATGATTAGGATGAGATATTTTATTGTTATTTTCCAGAATAGCTGAAGTGGGGTAAACTTTAATGTTCTATGCTTCAAGGAAAAAGGACGTGCTTTTTATTCCATTTATTGACAAATTCAGCACTAAATTAGCCAAGTTCACCCATACAAATGAAGCAGTTGTGTCGCTAATCTCATCTGCACTTTACTTATGCAAACAGCTACAAGCGAAGACTTCAACATAGTTTAATTACAATGCAACATATGCATAGTTATTCCTTTTTTGTCTTTTTGACAAGTAATAGCGCACATTCTAAACAAAAACATAGTTTTTGTTTAGAAATTTGACCGTGGGGTTATTTTGGTTCCATTTTGATCAAATATGAACCCGGTATAAAGCTATCCTGTGTGACAGTGAGGGTGCAGGCAAACCATTTTTAGCAAAGCGAGTGCAGAGAGGTGTTGGCAAGGTCCTTTGTGAGAGATAGAAAGTAAGAGAGGGTGCTTGACCTCCCTTAAGAAGCCATCTGTATAGTGTGCTCACAGCACAGTTCAGTACAGGCTGTCCTGAATGTTAACAGCGCAACACTGGTACTTTCTGAGATTCATAGATTAGCTGCCCACACTTAGATAATAACTGCTTTTACTGCTTGTTGATATTTTGTGGATCATGTGAGATTTGCCTTCATCTCTGTCCTTTGCCTCGTTTTGCAAAAAAATGTCTTTCGCCGAGATGATAAAGTTGGAGACTGTTGACGTAACCAACAGTTACACTTCATTAGTTGATACGGTGCTATCATGCCACTGTGCATACAAGTGTGTGTGTGTTTGTGTGTTTGTAGAGCAGTGGCAGGAGGAGTGTGTGGAGGTCACCTTGACTTTGCCACTGCAGAGCATATCAGTAAGTTAGAGAAGGCAATCTTTTTCACATTTGTCTAGCGAGTCTCACATCGAAGCACAAAGAAGCAATTTACCTTCTCAGCACTGCACAAAGTAAATACACGAGCTGCAGTCATAACCTCGCCTCCTCCTTCTCCCGCCTTCGCCCCGCTCGGCGTGCACGAGTGATAAAACGCACAGGGAGGAAACAGAGACTGCTAGGTACACAGGTAAATGGACAAAATGATCCAGTTTGCCTCATTAGAGAAAAAACATTATGTTCCCGGGTACACTAGCGCACCAAGGTTGTCATGGAAACCAAGCAGCTTTGTCACAGAGTGTTTCCGTGGGGTTCTTGTCTGTCTGTCTCTCCACATTTGCTCTTCATCAGGGACACTCAGATCACTGATATTCTACACCACAAGGCTATGACTCATACACATCATCTTTGCATCTGGAACAAAAAGGGGTGGGGGAAAAACAATACACACACACACACACACACACACACACACACACACACACTAGATAGGCCAGGCAACACATACGTACTTACACTCCTACATCCACTGCAAATCTGTGTTAATTATATGCATATATTATATGCATACTTGCACAGAATAATCTTCCGTTTTTCACCAACTACAGAACGTGCATGACACTTTTAAGGTGCCTTTTTCAGACCATGACAGATGTGCACCGCACTGAGTAGTCCTCCTTTCTGAGTGGTTATGTTGGCGCCTGCCTTTGTGATCTGACTGGTTCACCTCATTATATATCAGGTAGATTATGGGCTTTAATCGGCCTTTAGTCTGTCCGATCAGCTGATGTGCTCAGTGCGTT
Organism: Aulonocara stuartgranti; assembly: GCF_965226115.1. NCBI lineage: Eukaryota > Metazoa > Chordata > Actinopteri > Cichliformes > Cichlidae > Aulonocara > Aulonocara stuartgranti. Next base: position 4,315,968 of record NC_138951.1, on the reverse strand, counting down.
TCCTGCTTATCTAGGCCACCAGATGTCAAAATCGGGGGCCTTATGGAAAACCAGAGCAGCATCCCGAGTACCAGGAGAGAGAGAGAGAGAAGAGATGACTGATGTGGAAGGGAATGCCAAACTTTGTAACGGGAACCAAATCTGCAGAGGGAGTTTTGAGAGATACATGTGTTTGCCAGAGATTTTTCAGGTGCACCAGGTGATTTTCATTTGAGTTGAAGATAGCAAGGCCAGTGCAAGACACACACACACAAGTACACATGCACACCCTGGGGTGCAAGGTAGAACAAAGTGATGAGTGACCCACTGTCTCATCGCTCTCCTGCCATTGCCTACAGCTGTTTCATCAAAGTCTCACTTCTGGCAGCCCCTCATGTGCCTGCCTGACACGCTTACTTGCACACGCATAGACACACATACACTTGTCTTGTAGCCATTTATCTCTCCTGCCAGCTTGATCTGGCTGCTTATCTCTTCAATCTTTTCCTAACTTGGATGGACACACATATACACACACACCATCCACCCCCTCTTCATCTCTATTCCCCCACCGTCCCGCCACCCTTTTTTTCCTCTCTCTTCCCTACTTTACACTGGCATTAGCTACATATGGCTTAACACATTATACATTTCACATATGGATCTGTGGACGGAGGATAAAAACATGTCTAAAACATTTGATGTGGATTCTGTGTCATGGTGAAAGTCTTTTATCATTACAATCCCTCTACTGCAGCTTGCTCCGCTCATTACTCCGCCTCCTCGGTTACAGAGTGTGTGTTTTCAGTAGTAACGATTCTCAGAGACTTCACATGCGAGCAGCACAGAGTCAAATCTCTTCAGATTCTGATTTATTAGCTCCAAACAGAGTTAACAGTACAATGAAAAGTGCTGGACCAGAAAGGTAGCACAGCTCAGTAATAAAAGCACTCATCGAATAAAAAACAATTTAGCTTTTTTTAAAAAGCTAAATATTAAATGTAGGTAGGATGCAATATAAATGTGCACATGTATGAAACGGGATTTTATGTATGAAAGCATATGCAGCAGTTCCGTGAGGAGTGCAATAAACAATGCAGTAAGAGTCAGTATCTGCAATGGATATGCGAATTGAGCAGCCTGACAGCCTGGTGCTAAAAATTGTCCTTAAGTATAGTGACACGAGTGAGCCACATGCATCAGACAGCAGCAAGGACAGCCGTGTACGTGCTGGGAGTCTGGTGCCGATCTTTAACATGGAAACTGTGACGAGACAGTTGCCCTCATTCAGAAATAGCTGTTCCAAAAATTCGGATGACTAGTTTAAGATATGGATTCATTATGAAACATCAGCTCGATATTCAAGAGAAGACCTACTGTCCAGATAAGGCAGCGCAGTGTTTTAGTATTTCTACCAGCACTAAGTAGCTGGGCAGCCCTTGAGACCTGTCGTAAAGCCCAAACAAACAGCTCCAAAAAGAAGACAGATCACTGTGATCTAAAAGGCTCTATCAGGCTTGACTGTTCTCAGCCTTCCCCACAAGATTGAAGCCTCACCAAATACAGAGGTCAACTCTTTAAAAATCCATTACAGTGATGTGCTGTGCATGCAGTCTATAGCAGTCTACCCACTCTATAGCGCTTTGTGCAGAGTGGATCAGAGTGGTTCAACAGGTACTTTGATGGTGCACCTTCACTCGCGTGCCCGCTGAGGTGTCCTGACCACAGTGTTTGTGTGACGTGACCGGGAGCACGGAGCTGCTGATCCTTTCAACATTAGTGTCAAAGATGTGTGTGGGAAGGTGTTTTTTTGCAGATGTTAAGTGAGAGGTTGTCTTGCCTCACATGACATATAAAAATGTCTAATTGACCCTTGTTGACAGCCTCAGGCGCACATCAGCAATAGTTTATCTATTTCTAAGCATAAATAGATACAGATACAATAGATACAATAGTGTGTGTGTGTGTGTGTGTGTGTGTGTGTGTGTGTGTGTGTGTGTGTGTGTGTGTGTGTGTGTGTGTGAGTGTGTGTGTGTGTGTGTGTGATTTTTTTTTGGTGTTGGTCTGTTGAATATTCGAGCATAATAGCTTAACTATCATGCTTCGGCACCTGTCACCTCGTTGTGTGTTTCCAGCATGCATCTTCTCTCCATCTTCTTGTTAAAAGGGAGTTTTTTCTTCCCACTTGCGCCAAGTGCTTGTTCATCGGAGGTTGTCTGACTGTTGGGATTTTCTCTGTACCGTTTTAGGATCTAGAAGTGACTGTTGTTGTGATTTGACATTATATAAATTTAAATTAAATTGAATCAGGCTTTTAGTCACTGTGTCTTCGTAACTGTTAATAATTCGAAGTCATTTAACATATAATAAGATGCTGGAAAAAAAACTGACCTTGTCGGGAAGAGTTGGATTACTGGCATGCATGTTGGGATTTTTCTATCCTGTCCAAAACCATCTGTATTCATCTTCCATTGCATTAAATGAGCTAATGAGGTGTAAAACTGGCTGTTAAAGTCACATGGCATTTCAAAGTGGGGTGCTTGATTCCGCACCAGAACAGCATGTAACATGTAAAGGCAGCTATTTTGCAGCCAGCTGCAAATCAAATATCAGTTAACAAGAAAGTCAGGGAGGCTTGTTGGAATCTCACCGGAGTCTTGAGCTCAACGGTGCATAGCTGATGAGTTTCCTGCATAACTGCTTCCAACCAGTCAGCCAGCCGCTCCCTGGCAAGCCATCCTGTGTATGACTCATCACATGGAGCATGTGATCATTCTTTCAATGCACACACACACATATACAGTCACATTTATCTGCCAGGAGTTTCCCTCACCAGCAGTGCAGTACATGCAGAAAGACATCCCTGACAGATTACAGAAAAGGGAAGCTCTTTGTGTTTATGTTTTTCAGGCAGTGCGTGCATGTGCGTGCACATCTGTGTTTGAGCATATTTGTGTTAATGACAGGATGCGTGGATGTGTGAATGGGATTGTGTTGATTTTCCAACAGGCCAGCGTTTGATGAGGGATGAGTCATCCGGATGGAGACCCCGAGGAAGACTGGCAGGTTGATGATTCATCCAGAAAAAAAATGCTCACAAAATAAAAGATGTGTGTGTTCTTAGTAGCATATGTAAGTATAAACACGGGCATACACAAAGATATGTTTCGTTGCACTTGTGTGTGTATTTTCTTGCATACTGTATGTGCGTGTGTCCTGTGGCTCGACAGCTTGCTTCGGGCTGTTTTTGTTTATCTTCTTGCAGAGAGCCGGTATATGCATTTATCAGAGAGATGCCACAGGGAGTCGCTGACTCCATTAATCCAATGCGCAGGAGAGAATTCCTCATTCCGCACCACGCGCCCTCAAACTCACAATCTTATCAGCTCGCTGAGGCAATATGAATGGCACAATTCAACATGGATGCAAGCATCTGCGGTCATATGCAGATGCGATTTAAATGATCTCATTATTTTCAAGTCAGAACGCTTCGAATCGAGAGAGCGCCGGCGCGAACGCAGGGAGAACTTCATCAAAGATATCAAGTGAATTGATATTCTGGTGGCTCCAAATCTGCATCATTTTTATTATTTAAACGTCTCCTGGCAAGAAGAATCCTAGATTTTCTGACAGAACTACATTGTTAAGAGATTCATTTTGATCATTTTTTGTTTTTGTGAAGCTGCTTCTAATAAAAAAGACAGCTCCCAGTATAATTAGAGAGATTTTTTGATTATGAAGTATCTTGCCAAATACTGACGACTTCATGCTTTAATTGAAGTTATTCACTGTAATTTAGGGGCAAGCGTTCGGCTTTATCATGCATGTATTGTGTACATCGCAGCATTCACAGGAGGAGTTCACAGAAGCTGTAATGAGCGATCATCGTCGTGAATGCGGCTGCGGTCAAAGCAGTCAGAGTCTATCTCTTTACATTAGGATGATTGATCAGCTGGCGGGATGCTAAGCTGATGATGAGGCAGTTATCTGAGAGAGGCAACAGCAAGATCATTAATCTTCCACCGCGATGATGATGATGATGTGTGTATGTGTGTGCCAGGACGGCCGTGTGGTGAATCCAGTACTGTTTGTTCACAGCGGTATTGATGATCCCCCCCCTCCAAAAAAGAACGGCGTCTCTTTCTCCCTCTAGGTTTCTCATGTACCCTCGCACATGCTCAGACACACACAAACAGACACGCCGATTTTCTCTCCCAAGGGTCACCTTGAGCTGCACAAATTGGCTTCGGTTGGTTGAGGTTTCAACACAGGCAAATTAGTTAGTCGCTGCATCTCTTTGAAAGTCTGAACTAGACTGTGATGATTTCCCCGTGTTTCCCTCTTTCTTCAAGCTTCCTTTGGCCTGTTTTTGCAACAGTCTTTCTTTGTTATTCCCTCTTTTTCTGGCCAGTTCTCATGTTCACGCACTTCCCATTCATCGCATCAGCGTCACTTTTTCATTCCCTTTGTCTCCATTTTTCCCTTCATTCACTCACTCCACTTCCACTGCTGATGAATGGAGTGGGAACTGCCCCAGTAGCATCCCCAAAAGCGGCTGCTGTGGTATTTCTTGACTTGTTCATTCAGGGTGTTGGGAAATGCAGCTCCGCTTTCAAACTTGCCCTGCTTTTTATTATGTGAATGTGTCCCTCCGCTTTTACTTATCATTGCAGCGGCTGAGCTTGTTTGCCTGGCTGACGTGCGGGAACTCGGGAGAGTGCTTTTATCTGGGAAGAATGATACTGCAGTGTCACCAAAGTAGCTGAGACTATTCATTTCCTGCAAGCACTGTCAGTGAAAACAAGTACTCATTTTGAAACTGACACAAGCATGCATCCATCAGAAAAAAAACACAAAACAAAAACCTATCAGACATGGAAAGAAAAGGCGAATCAATAAAATGATTCTCCATGAATGACAATGAGTTTTAATTACATGCTGAAAAATTAGCATGTAAACGCAGCGTGGATGTTGACTTTGGCATTTTGATTCGGAGCTGATGTGCTTCCCAGTGCTGCAGTTTGTGCTCTGCGTGACTTCTCGATTTCTGGGGAATTCTACTGATTGTAGAAGAGCTCATCCTCTATTCTCTATACTTACAGATTTTAATGTTCAGTTTTGTTCAGTTTATTTATAGTTATTCTGTTTATATTAATCCCAAATGTAATCCCCCAAAAAAGCTCCAGATAAAACATACCAAGGAGGAAGAAGACCATGAACTAGCTACACAAAGGGCCGTCAGATTCAAGCTTCTCTCCTGAATTAGTCCTGGAAAACTAGACTAATAGAAACCAAAACCTAAACAGTAGTGCTGGTGAAAGCAACAGAGGGTTTAAGGTGGTGCTGATGGAAATAAGGTAGGAGGAGTAAAGGACCAAGACAGTTGCCAACCACCATGGTCCGCCTTTTCCAGGCGTCATTTGATATTCTTAGTGTCAATTGGTGCACCAAGCCTTAAGACACCAGTTGACACTAAGAATAAATCAGAGGGAGAGAGCAGGTTAATGAGGGCGACAATAAAAAACACAACACAACAAATGACTGAACAAACACCCTGAGGTGGCACGTAATAGATATATATAGTGAGCCACCTATACGCATGCATTTGTTAAAAATATACATTATAAATGTTGGTGTTTAAAACCCACAAAAGGAATCAGTGACATTTATTTTGAATAAATGTGAACTTGATAGCCCATAACTGTGATGTGTTTCTAAACGGAGTGATAATTAAGAAATAGTCGAAAAACACGAAACATTGTTGAACTACACTGATACATACAAGCATTTTATGCAAGCTAAAAGTAAGAATAAATAGCTGAATGTGTTTTGTTGAATGCTTTGAACTTTTCAGTGTTTGCACAATGGACAAACACTAAAATACTGCACAGTAGATAGCTGAAACATCCAGCTTTTAGCATTTAATATGTGGCTCAACTTGACTAAACACTGACGCTAGCTAAACTGAACTGAATTGCAAAGTGGTGCACGTCATTTAAAAAAAATGATTGCAAAACATTCAAAATAATGTTGCTAAATAACATTCGATTATAATAACTGTGGAGTATTAGTGGAGGTGCTGAAGTAGTGGTGCTGTAGATCAGCTGACAGCGCTCTAGGTGGGAAGCTGATGAAAAAGAGTGGAAATCACCGTTCTGTGATATATCCTTTTTTTACATCTCTAGGTATGCAGTCAGTTTCAGAACATACTAGATAGCACGAGCAACAGACTGAAACAGTGCTCCCTTTGATCAAGACCAAGTGAGTCCTCATCTTTTGTCTTGCCACTGACGGCGTTGGCATGGAAACACCACCAGAGTGGGGAACACTGTGGTCGATCAGCAAATGGGTCACATGGAGAGGAAAACAAGCACAACCCCACACACGTACACACAGAGACTCATAGATGTGCGGCAACCCCCTTTACATCAAGTGTAGTGTTACAAAGTAAAGAAACCCCTGACCTATTTCGCCACAACGCTCCTCTTTCTTTTGCACAACATGCTTATGTTGCAACATGCAATACAGTTAAAGTATAAACCGTGACACATATGGTTTTTTGGCCTTTTGCAGAGTGTTGGGTGAAAGTTTCCTTTATGTGGATGCCAGTTTGAAAAATGGAAAGGCCCATTGAAGACGAATGCAAAGAAAGGTGTATTGAGCGGCGCCTGTAAAATGACTCTCTGTGACAGCACCAACTACCTGCCGGTGACGCTGGGTGAAGCAGGAAGAGGTTTTAGATTGCAGCGGCCTTTCTGCAGCTTTGTCCTGAGTGAGGAGATCCCTTCACGGTGATACTCACTACAGAGAAAAAAACAGAGAAGAGTAGAGGTGAAGGGGGATCATTGTTTGAAATTCATTCATATTTCTAGATGTCCTTCTGACCGATTCACAGCCCACGACAGTGTGTACTTGGCTTCATTTATGGCTCACAAACCAGTCGGAGATTTAGTGTTACTGTCTTGGTCCACAGCCACAACTTGGTGACCTTGTAAAAGTATCTGCAGGGCAACGTGATGCAATAAAAGATCATGTTTACTGCAGCAAAATCTGCAGAGGCCAAAAAAAGAAGTTTGCAACAGAAATAACGTCTACATCTGGCATCCTTTTGCAATTTGTAGCAAATAGTGACGCAAAGAGATGCAGTGCAAAGAATGTATATATATATACATACACACACACACACACACACACATATTTCAGTATGTCTGACTGGGCTTGCTCTCCTACGTGGTTCAGGGCTGGCATTCAGTTACATCATTCTTCAGAGAACGGAAGCTCAGATTACAGGAAAGGCAAACACAGGCCTCTGGGGTCTGTGTGTGTGTGTGTGTGCAGTCGCTATCCCTGTATGCTCTTCTTATATAACCAATCAGAATGCCCGACATGTTTCTCTTGATGGATGTGATTTCGTTTGGGTTCAGATTTCATCATTTAATTCGACACACAGTTTCGGGGCTGTTTGTATAGCTGAGATTTGGGTGATGTGTTTGTCTCTGAGCACTTTCATATGCATCTTGTTCACATATTCCCTCTTACTGAGGTAGAATACACTTAGTTATTTAACTGAAACACGATATCGCTTTCAAAACACATTTCGGTGATATTTATTCTGTAATAACTCCACATTTAATATAAATTCACAGAGGTTTTGCATTTTGGAGCCTGAAAAAATGATCAAAGCTGAAGAGGTCATTCGAGGTCCTTGAACTGGATTTCACAAGAAAAAGCTTTAACAGCAAAAACAGAGGCCTTACTTGCAGACAGCATATTTATCCTGCGTTTCTCCCTCAGTAGGTAGATAATATGGAGGGTTTTAAGTTGTTAATCACAAAAAACGGCTGCATAATTACCACAGACACATACAATAGCTGTGAGCGTCATCATCATGCAGGTTGAGCATGTGGTAAAGCAGAAGTCAGGGCACAGTGTTGCACATGGTTCACCAAGCATCTCCTCTCTTATCTCTAGCAACAACGGGTGAGTTAAATTAGTGCTGTATAATTAACAAGACAAAATGGGCCTGCAGATGTTCCAGAGTCAATTGAACATCAATAACTCCAGCTGAGGCCAGTTGCTCTCCTTCATCCCTCTTTTCTGTCTCTTTCCAGGCAGTGGACTTGAGATGAATTTCACAGTCTCTTTGAAGGTGCTTTTCAGCCCTGTGGATGAATGGATACAGTGTTTCTGCATGCTGCTGCTGCTGCTACTGATGCTGCCATTTCTCTCTCAGCATCTCTGGAGCTGGAGGGCTGTCAGAGGCGTCTGCTGCTGCTCGCTGCTTCCTGCCACTCACAGCTTTCAGGCTCTGATCACAGCAATTTCAGCCGGCCCCATTGTTTATGTGCGCCGGAGTGCTGAAGCATGGAGTGCCATCCCAGCACCGTTCACATAACCTACCATAAGCAGACATGCACTGCTGGGCTTCTAAGCTCTCTCACTTTCAGTAATATAAATGTTTTGCCCCCTGATAACAACAGGATGTTGCTAGTGAAAATGTAGTGCAATCAGTTGTGCGTGACATTACAAAAATATGTTTTTCTTAACCCCAGCACTAAATTTATACCTTATTGTTTTTGGTGGTTTTATTTCTCTAGGTTTTAAAGCTTCGATCTTCCTGTATTTGAGAGACCGTTTTTATTGAGAATACTTTTAACAGAAGAAATAGATCCACATAGATATACATATGAAGGTTTTAAAGAGAGCCTATTATTATTTGTAGCTTCATATTTTGATTTGTGGACTCTTTAACATAATCATTTATGCAAAAATGGACCAATTCTTATATAGCACTCAAAGCACTTTATGCAACTTGTATCATTAACCCAAGTGCTCTTTTCTGTGCTTTTTCTGCATAAGTGCTCCTTACATTTAACATTCACACCCATTTATACTCCAGTAGATGCATCCAGATACATGGGGTTAGTATCTTACCCAAGGATATTTGGCATGCAGACTGGAGGAGCCAGGGATCGAACCGTCAGCCTTCCAATTAGTAGATGATGAGCTCTAGCCACCCCTGCTACATTACCAGCTACCGAGTGTGATGACTCAGCTGTCTGAAAAGGCAACGTATCACCAACTTCACAGCATAATTTACAAATTTTAACAGAATGAAAGATAACTGGATGGAACAGCATCCAGCAACACTTTAAAGATATAACATTCTATTTAGGGCCAATATGTTGCAGATCCACCAATGTCCTCCCTGCCCTTCTTTACATACTTTAGAGGCTCTTATTGTAGACATATGACACGTCAGACACTTCTTTTTTTTTCTTTTTTCTTATTTTTTAAAGATAAGAAATTGAATACACAACAATTATATAATACATAATATATAAACACCCCCTCAGTCATCCTTTAAAACCCCCCTCCCCTGTTTGCTCCTGATAAAACCAGTTAAAAAACAACAATCATAAGTTCAGCAAACCAACCACTGCCTAAACTCAAAAGCCAAAAGTCTTTAACCCCAGTGCTCAATTCCTAATTCACTGTTACTGTGCTTGTATTAAGAACATTATCTTTAACTTGCTAGCTAGCTAGCAACATACAGTATTGAGAAGTGAATCCACCTTTTAGCAAAAATCACTTACATCAAAAGATCCTATTTATATTTGTAGCAACGGCACACCTGCTTAGATCAACAATATGTTATTTGATGTTATCCAGAACTAAACAGTTAAGATTTTCTAGGTTATATTAAACACGCAGGCCTCACAATAGAAACCATTTCATCTTTCATTGCTGAAAGATTCTGATTATTGTTGCTTACTTCAGCTGCCCAGCTTTCTTTTACACAACGGAGTCAACCCTACTTGACTTGAGAGACCAGCGTTGCATAAATTTCTTTGGAGAGGTGTTCTGTTGCAGTCACGGCAGGTGACACACTTGTCCAGGTCAGAGTTTCACTTTTTCTTCTCTAGATGTGCAGGCCACGCTTTGGATCACTGTCATGCTGGATTAAACCTGCGAAGCTTCTGGAGAACAGGAGCTCTTGTCTGACACTATTTTCATTGTGGTATCTATAGATGTTGTAAAACCAACACGTATTGCACTTATGCAACGCAAATGTTTTTCATAGATGCCTTCTACAGAGGTTGCTGTTATGCAATGTGCTTATCGCTGTCCGAGCTGTTACAAAAACGTTGATTTCCCTTGATAACACCTGTGCCAAGTTTAAAGCACTTGCCATTCTGTTTTTGCATAACTAGATTGTGCAAGTGCTGCACAGTGTGTGGTGTCATTTTACGAGGATGCCATTTTGTGGCTCTGATGATTGCTACTTTATCTCATTCTATGGCTCCTGATTACCGCTGCAACTGTGTTTTTGCTTCCTGCATCATTATCCATCGTAATGAAATCTAACAGACAAGTTTTTAATACTTCAGGCTAACTTTTCCAATGCGGAGGCATGACTACACCACCACAGTGGATTTTTAAACCAGTCAATATGTTATTGAAGTGCAGTTTTTCTTTAATTTGGAAATTACAGGCTTTTCATAAATAGTCCAGAATTTTCAGAAGCTTAAGCTGCATTTCCTCCCTTGAGGTGATCTGTTAGGCCTTTACTGAAGCCATCTTCAGTTACTGCTTATTTGTTGGTCTTGCTGTCTTCAGTTTTGTCTTTAGTCAATGAAAAGCTGCTCTGTTGGATTTACTGATTTGGCCATTGAAGAATATCCCATTTCTTTGCCGTTAGAGACTCTTTGGTTCCTTTGCAGGGTGCTTTGGGCATTATCCATTTGCAGCATTTGGATGATTCTGAGCAGAGAGTATAGCCTTCTACACTTCACAATCCACCATGGTCATTAATAGACTCTAGAGACCTGGTTCCAGGGGCAGTCATACAGGCGTGTGCCATAAGATTGCCTGATACAGTTCATTTTCTCATTCTAGTACATTCTGGTTTTTATCTGTCCAAAGTTTTCTTTTTCAGGACTGTGCATGCTCTTTTAAATGTTTTCTGACAAAGTCTAATCTGCCCTTCCTGTTCTCTAGTGTAACCAGTGGTTTGAACCTTGTTGTAAAACACTATCTCCTTAAGCATGTTCTTGACTTGTCTAGACTTTGTAATTTTTTCTGAACCGAGGAAGAATTTCAATGTTTCTCAACTGTAATGTTCTTTTGTGGCCTTTCAGGGCTTTTGGTTCTGTAAGGATCACCTGTGCATTCAGATTGTTGAGTGTCAATGCTCCTAAAGTTTGTAATACTTCTCAGATAAATTTATTTTACAGTATTATTTCAGTTTTCAGCCTAATAATGCCTGACAACTCTTTGGACTTCATATTAAAGGTTCCAGTGAACGGCCAATAACTCCAGTTATCTGCTTAACTTACCATGAAATAACAAGAGAACCTCTTCTGGCCATGATGTTGCTTGTCAGTTTATTATCCAATTACTTTTGAGCTTCTGAAAAAGAGCTCTATGTATAAAACATGCAAAGACAAAATTCTGAAAGTGTAATTGTCCAAAATCGTATGGGCCTGACTGTATGTTGACTCGATTCTGCCTAAACTAGGCCAGCAACCCACATGACTTTAGAGGCCTGGAGAAAGAAAAGACACACACTGTAGTTTGGGGGGGTTATAGCAAATGTTCAAAGTGCACTACAGTCTTTTAAAATATGACTAGAGCAGCAAGTTCTGTTAATTAATTCAAGTAATAGTGCAATTCTGCCCCCAGGCTTTATTAGCAGAGAATCCGATTGAGCGATGATTAATCTGTGCCGTGGTAAACCTGAAGTAAAAGGGCACAGCATACTGCAGACACTAATTTGTTCTTTAAGAAACAAGCTTACTGAAGTCTGAAGGCTAAATCACAGGAGGGCAGAGCTACTCCCCCTTAGAGGGTACAGAATGCAAGATAGTCTTTTGTTGTGAGTCACCTTAATTCATTCTTTATTTTGCAATTCAGCAAGGTGACAATAACGTGGCTCACATGTAAAAGAAGCAGACCATATGCAAAACACTCACTGAGCTTAGTGGGACACAAAACTGATGAGATAGCGGTGATTGAGGAGATCGGTTTGATGTGTAGTGTTTGACACTGAAGCTTCTGATATGAATTTTGTGGCTCTTTTATAAATGCAGAGATTCTACAATTATTTGTGAGCCTGCCTTTGCAGATCTTTGTCAGTTCTTCTAAACTACCTGCTGTAACAATGTGAATCTTGGCATTGTTTCATTTTTTTCTCCCTCTTCAATTAGGCTTTGTTTCATTGTGTAAGCGAGGTAGCCGCGCGAGCCCCTCTCACAGACGAGGCTGATGGCCTTTTCTGTGCCACTCTGTCCTTTGATTTTCCACAAAACATCAAAAAGTATCAGGTTGGGAAAGCAGGGTGATGATAACAGAGTAGAGTAATGAGTGGGTGGCTGTGGGTTGACACAGCCATAGAGACACAGTGAGATAAACTTTGACTTTTAGCTCTCCACTGAATAATCTGAAATAAGAGAAAGGCAGCCAGACGGAGGGAATGCAGGAGATAAAAAGCCCCGTCTCTTTAGGAGTTCTGCGATGCGGCAAGTGAAAGCCCGTCCTCATTCCCAGGGAGTCAAACACTGACGTTTTTTGTCAAAGCTTCTGTCTCGGAGATGAGCACCAGGTGTCCTTTGGCACAGAAAAACTGAAATTAATCTCAATCTCTAATCATCACGTATAGGCACTATTAGAGCACATTGTAATGCACCTTGAACCCACAGTTGAAATTTGGTTATCTTTTTTTGCGTATAGCTAATTTTTTTTTAGCAAGAAAGAAAAGGAACAGCATCGGTATCATTTATTTATATCATCTAGACCTGTATGTGTCTATGTGTGTGTGTGTATCTGGCTACCATTCAATATCCATTAAGCTTTTACCTTTTGTTTACCTGTTTCTCCTAATGGAAATGTCACTGATTAGCTAAATGTTCAAATGCTAATAAGCTAGCTGCTAAAGTTGCCCATCATCTGTTCAGTTCTGGGACAGTGGCAATCTTTTTGTGAAGCAGTTTGCATCTATGGCTAAAAACTGAGTAGGCAGTCAACCAAAACAAAGCTGTTGCTGCTAAACCAGCACATTTAGCTAAAATACATTTAACGCCAGTGGAGCTAAATATTTTTAACTTGTGTTGAATCAAATGTTATTTACAATCATTTCAGTTTCAAATCTTCTAAATTGTCTGTCAGTATGACTTGATAAAACACTTCCTGTTCGTGCTTATCTCATCTAACATCTCATCTTATCCCATTGTACCAAAGGACATTTAAAACAGTTGGTGAAGCTCACTATTTTTTTCTTTCTGACTACACAGATTGCAGCAACTACTTTAGTTTCTTTCTTTTTTTTAATTTTATTTTACAATCACGCTTTCTGCACCAGTGGATAATTTCTCATTGTCAAATTATGTAAATCTACGGTATGTAAAGTGTACGCAAATTGCCCTGGAGTGTTGCACATGAGCTACCTGTCTCACCGTGTATTGTGTGAGCTAATGATTAAAATCAGAGGTAGTCAGTCGTGTGTAAACTTTGAGCTTTTCTCTTTCTCGGGTTTGCACTTGCAAGCAATCAGTGAGACAGAAGCAAAGAGGCAGTGGCCCAATCAGCTGGGAGGTTATATTTTCTTTGAAAGGATGAGCAGGTTGTACACTACTGTCACTTGTTGGCTATTGGCCATCTTTTACTGCAATGCAGTATATCACCACTGCAACAGTGTAAAGGAATCAAACATTTAGTTGTCTGTCTGTGTGATAAATATTGGAAGCAGAGGTAATCAGACTAAATAAATTTAAAACTGTGTCACCCCAGTGCTTCAGAAGACATTCAAAGGGTGAATTATTCACAGAGGCATCCTGATTAAAAAGTGATTAATCAGTCCATCCAGCCTGGCCCAAATGGAAAAAAACACAATCTTCAAACACTGCAGAGGTATTAAGGTTGGTTGGAATATATGACGACAATCTCATTATAGAGGCCAGCAGCATGTAATCTTTTTTTATTTTCACCCTCGTCTTTGTCTCCCTGTTTCACTTTCTTGCTCTCTTATTCTCGCTCCTTCAAATATGCAAAGACGGCATTTCCTCCCGTGCTGTAATTAGCAGAAAATATGCAAAGTAGATCAAAAGTTGGAATTTATTAAGCTTCATATTCACAACAAATTAGGTTCTCATTGAGGTGCCTCTTCCACCCTGAGCAATAATTTGTGGGTTTTCTCATATTTAATTACTGATCCTCAAAGCTGACCTTGAAAAAAATGTTTTTACAACAATTTCTACATAAGTCAGGATTCTTGTTAAAGTCACATCATTCCTGCGAAAAACTTTCAAAACTCGGGAAGGGCAGGCTGGTTGGATCATGCTGCTGGTGATGTGTAAGTGACCTGTAACACCTGCAGCTCAGAATTTATTCTGTCATGGTGTCAGTTTCTGATGACCGCATCTGTTTATTCAACTAGCTTTGTCACACCCACACGCACACACACTACCATAAATGTGTAGGTGTATATGGGCTTGCTGTATGCACGTGTGCTTCATGCATGGCTGAATCTCTTTGTGAGCACTCAATATGTCACCGTGAAAGCACAAATCATGGACCCCTTGGATAATTTGCTGTTGTCGAGCGTGGACCGTTAGGGCTCATCCATTCACTTTAACTCCTGAACTACATTACTAACAAGTCTGGGGAGATGATAAAATTCCTCTTGATAGTGGCCGGTTTTCATAAGCAGGCATGAATGAGCGTTTGAAAAAAAAAAGAAAAAAGGACCAGGCCACTTTCACCAAGAGAAAGCGAAGTATTAATACTGTCGTGGGCGTTTCTTTGCCATATTTATCTCAGCACGCCCCGGAGGATGACCCCTGCAAAATAGCATTATGGGCTGATGGCAGGAAACGCTGTGGTTATGATGATAATTACCACTGTGAAAAAGCTTAGTTGGGGGCGGAAATAAAAAGGAGGCGGATTTGTTAATTTTGCACCCAGTAACCACACTCCACACCCACTCGCGAGCCCACATCTTTTATAGATATGCACGCCCACTTGAGCTCATGCATACGGCCCCGGCCTTCACGGGACTGAATAAGAGAAGAAGAATCAGTCGAACCTCTCCTCTGAAGTAGCAGCGGTTCATTTTCCGCCTCTGCCCGTCTAGAGTTACAGGAATAAATCTGGTATGGCTTCCAAGAAAATAATCAATTGCCATTCAGCCTTTAAAGCCACCCTTAATTTAAAACTGCTGAACCCCCGTGATATCCTGCGACAGATGGAAGAAATATTCAATAATTACCGTGTCTATCTATTGTGTGTTAGTGTAGCTGTTAACTTAAAGACTCAGCATGAGTTTAACTTCATCTCACTGCTGTCAGGCTAAAACGCTCACACTCTGCAGACGAGCGCGAGGCCTCGCTTTGATCTTCAAAACATCCGTGTCCACGCTTTGTGTCACTGTGGCAGTAATTTGTTGCTGAAGGTTGCACATGCAGCACGCGCTTGTGCGTTTTTCTCTGCAATCACCGAGTATTGTTGCTGTCTTATCAGTTGAAGGAAATCTGGTGTCTGAGTGCCGGTAGTGAAGTCAGCCCTCATCAGCAACAATCAAGGTGAGGTCCCTCTCCCCGGGCAAAGCTGAGCCACCAGCCACATGTTTCTCGCTCACCGCCTTGCCTTGCATCATGTTCTGAAGATAGCCACAACACGAGACAAGAGACGTAACATTGGAAAGACAGCAGGGGCTGCAGGGCTTGGGGGCTGAGGCAAACCCTGCAAAACTTTGCATCAGGACTTTTTCACAAGACAGGGTGTGTCCAAAATTGTCAAACTGTTCCAGAAAGAAAATTTAAATTAAGATGTAGGTGCGGGTGATGTGCCAAAGTTTTGATTTCCACTGTAGCTATTATGTAGTCTTTCCCAGTGGCCTACAAAATGATTGATTTGCACTGTTTTGCTGGCAGGAGTCAAGCAGCTGTATCATGGCCCTGTCTGCCGTGAGTTGGTATCCAGCTAAGATGAATGGAAATGCTCTGGTGCTCCTCCATCAGGAGACAGGCTTTCCAGTGGCCCTGTCCATTAATGCATTATAAATGAGCCCACTCACATCTTCCGAGAGACATGTGAAGCACGTGAGACACCGCAGAACGGTGTTTCCTGTCTTCCAGTAAGGAGCAGCCGATATCACGTGGGCTGGCCAGCAGGAAACCACGTGACGCAGCAGTCCAGACCACCAGACCAAAGAATTACTGCAGACATCAAAGGAGAAGCTCCACTCTACAGTTAAAGCCTCAAACACGTATTTTGAAATTGGTCCATGTTTCTTATTTTGACTGAGGTATGAAAAACAATCGCTCATCGGAAGTCTTATATGTTATTACATGCTTAAAATATCCATGAGTATGAAAACAAAAGAGCCTGCATGAAATTTTCATTGTGTTTCTGACTTCTGAAAGATGTCACATGATTGGGTGTCATGCATCTCTTCTGCGTTTTTGAGTTGCGCACACAGTGACTAGCCTTATTTGGCTCCTAGAACCATATCAAAGCCTTGATTCGGGAATACTTTCTCCAGGTATCAAGCAGAAAGGAAAATCCTGTCCTTTTCATCTGCTGCAAAGTTACAGTGATAACACGTTTGATGTCTGATCCAAGAACTCTCAACTAAAGCACTGCTGCACTTTGAAGTTGCTTGTTGTGCAGCCACAGCTGAGAATTCATTTAATGTTCTGATAGCTGCAGCGTGTCACATGATGGGACTAAGCATGAAAGCTGAATCTGATCCGTCAGGGTGGGAATAAAGATTTAAAGCTCCGGGTTTGCACTTTGAATCAACCGTATATAGTTTCGATGCTTTGTGCTGCCCCGTGCTCATGCAAGCTGCAGTCTCTTGCATACATTCGGCACATTGGGAACAACCGGCAACAAAAAACAGCCTGAAAATTTGTTGTCAAGCAGCCCTGATTTAAAAAAGGATCATGAATCATTAATTTAAAAAAATAATACTTACTTAAATTAACTTAAATTAATTATGATTCATCCCATAAATCATGACACACTGCTCTGTCTCACACCAGATTTGACTGCAAGCCTGACACGGGCAGTTATACAGGAGTTTTAATGCAGCGTGCTTTTTCTGTTTGTTGCGAGTCACTAGTAAAAACAAACTTGATCAAATGCCTAGCTTCATTATATGAGCATGACTATTGATTCATCACTCTCTTAATAATTTTTGAATGAAACAAATGGCAGTAAATCCTAGTATGAGACTTACATGTCATAATAGTGGCAAAAGGAGCCAAATGCAGGCAGACAGAATTAATGAAAACCAGCCGTTACTCGCCGATAGAAAACAAGAAACACAAACTACAAAAGTGAAAAAGAAAATTCTGAAAACGGGAGAACAAGAAGCACGAGGTGAAAGGCAAAAGCAAATATTTTTACACAGAGGGCTCATTACACTAAATTTACATTCAAAATGATGATTTATTTTGAACAGATATTTTTGCATGAACCTCTCTGAATATTTGTTTGAGTCTGACTGCTTAACCCTTGGCAAAAACTCTGCAGCCTGGCTTCATCATTTGGGCCGCAAGGCTAACATAAACATATTTTTCTTGTCAGTCGGTTAATTAAAACAGTTCACAGCACCTAGCATCGTGTAAGTGTGACACAACACTTCCTCCTTTGATGTCCTTGCCTCTTTTCCGCTATCCTCATCATCTCGTCTCCTCATCACCTGCAGAGTGCCTCCAGAGGTTAGCTGATGGAGTTTCATTGCTAGATTACCAATAGATGCTTTCACTTCAATTTGAAACCTGCTTTTAGCGGTTGCGCCATATGTGTCAGTGCAGCTATATAGTGTATAGGCTACATAACCCAGAGTTAGAAGCGATAAAAAGCACTCTCCCGCTCACCGATGAGTCAAATTCCCAAACTTTCCCAAACAGAGTTTGCATCTAACAGTGAAGAAAGGCAGACTGACACTTTAGCTGTTAAAGAACTAGAGCATGCACGCTGGTTATATGAACAGCAGCAGTCATGCTATTCACACCGCAAACACATATAAACACACACCTGCACACACACGCAAAACTGCAACAGGAGAGCGGGAGCCACAATGGAAACTCTGAGTCATGAGCGTCCTTTGCCATTCTGAACTTAAATCATTGTGGCATTGAGTCATTGCAGGGTTTCCTGTGTATTCATTTGTATGTCTGAAAGTTTGAGCGTGGACAAGCACGAGCTCAGCCTCTAGTTGAGGTCTGTGCATCTAAAAGACGTGCTCGCTTTTGTTTTCCACACCTGTTCGCTCTCATTGTAGTTACAGTTTTGTTTTCTTTTTGCTTTGTATAAAATGTGGCATGCAATATGATGCATTCAGGAGGAAACCCCTTTTATGAGCAGTGAACGTGAACATACTGTATCCTGTGCTGCTGAGAAGAGAAGAGAACCTGTACTTTAAGTGTAGACTTCAGCCCAAACACGTGTCTGGTGGGCAGCTTGTCTTACAGATCAAGGGTGTAGGCAGGCAAAGATGCTGCAAATAGCAACATAGAGGGGGATTTTTATTTTTCTCTTATTACCCGTCTTACACATCCTTCTTGCTCTCACCTTACACGTGTAAAACCATGCGTGCCAGCATCCTACACTAACTCTTAGATTTTCTTAGCAACACAACTCATTCCCAGGGCTCCGATGTGTTGTGAGAGTACATAATTGGGTTGACATGTCAACACAGCTCTGGTCAATCACACATTTTCCACTGAGATAATGACAGCTTTTAACATTCCTGTTGCACCAACAAGATTGTGCGAATGCATGCAAGCACTCAGATGCACATATGTGCACATATTATGAGTTAAGGGAGGATGCAGGAAGCGTATGACCTGTAGGAACAGTGAGATGCGCGTGTGGTTGCAGTGGCTCGATAAGCAAAATGCCTGTATGAATATGAATGCGCTGCACATTGTGCTGAGCGTAATTCGTGATCTGTTTCTGTCTGATGCTATCATCCAGCACTTGGCAGCCAGCTAGCAGTCATGGTAACATGCTTGCCACAGAATTTAAAGATAGCATTTATAGACGAGTCACCACCCAGAAATATTGCAGTTTATGGAGATGCGAAAAGAGCTGCCGGATTCTGCTGAAGGAACGGAAAATCTGGACCAAACTGTGTCCTGGAGTTCAAGTTGTGGCCATTCTCAGTCATTTGCAGCAATCATAGGAATTATATGGACGCCAAACATCCGTCTGTGGCCACTGGGAATTTTTTTTTTGGCACCACAATTGCCAGTTGTTGATCAGAAGTCAGTCTAAGCCGGGGCCTGAATTGATTCGAAAAATCTGTAGGAGTGATTATGAGACAGGAAGGTGGGAGGCTTTGAAACTGAAACCAGCCCAAATGGAATCAGATGCATGTTCAGCCAACCGCCGTCGGCCTACTGCTGGCTGCCTAAAAGCTTCTGACCTTTGACAATTAGAAGGATATGGAAATTGTTGCTTAACAGGTTCTAAACACACACTATTGCCTGCACGAGCAAACAGATGAATACACACACAGGTTCTTGACTCCAGTGACTAGGCAAACACTCAAGAAATTATCGGTAAAACAACATGGTAGAGTGTATTGCAACACCAAGTCTCCAGTGCAGCAGCGGGGTGGAAATGTAGCTTATCGTGTGTTTTCTAACAGACATGATTCACCACAGAGAGCAGGTAGTAACTGAACATTTTAACTTGCCTCCACTTCAGTAAGGCAGACCAGGAGGAACGAAGCGGCTGGCTGCCTCGGATGACTCATCCTCATTGATGAGCTTAACAGCCATCAATTCCACTCTAGGGAGCAGGGCCCAGCACTCTCCCCTGCACTTCTGCCTGGGGTGGGCTTCCTCTACTCTCCCACTCTCTCCCAACAGAAGGCCTGGAGCTTAAATTAGAGCTCTGGCAGTGGGCCATGCAAGAGTGGAGCTGTGAGCAGGCAGCGACCATTCATTCCTCTGGAAGCTTTAGTCAGATTCATTGTAACACTGAGACAGGGCTGGGGGCCGACTTAGAATGGACCTGTTAGATTTTCCACAATGGAGCGGAATTACTTTTCATCTGCAAAGAGGTTTCATTACAGTTTGAGAAAAAACTGCTGTCAAAGTGCAACTCAGCACAAATTACACATTAACTGGTGGTTTGTCCCGTGAAGTCTGTTGCCTTTTCTACTGATTTTAATGCTTAAACTTTGTCAGCCATAATGACTCACTTTGTTTGAACAATCTTAGAAAATGTTGAAATTTTGGAGAAATAAAAGGGGAGAAACAAATACATGTGTATATGCATCTACTGTATGCTGTACATAGAGAAAGAAAAAGCTAATTTTTACTGCAATTAAGGACGTAAGACACATGCAAACTTCATCGTTCCTGATTGAAATTTGGCCGGGGATCTTGTTACATGTCAAACATTAACTCACCACATTTGCTCCCTGCTTTCAACAATTATCTAAAGGGCCAAAAACATCTTGGCCAGTTCTGATTATCAAAGCGTGACCTGCCAATCCCAGTTTTCACTGATTCAGATTTCCCGTCTGAGAACTATATTTGACAGCATAAACAAATTGTTCAGCTGCTCTTCAATGCAAAATATTATTCTCACGATAAAAGAAATCATTAAGTTTCGGGATCTTCTCTCGCATAAGCATCTGAAAGTAAAGCGTTCTGGTATTAGAAAAAGATACAAATAAATGAAAGCAGGTGTAACAAATTTTTATAACAAAACAAATGACAGGTACTCACATCGTTTTCCAATATGTTTCTAACTTACTTAGATAACAGGCCATCAAACCTTTTCTTGATTTCAATCGTCTCTATAATTTTCATGGTAGCTTTGATCCTTTGCTCATACCGAGGCTGCTGACCTCTATTATCTGTACTCTGAATAGCTTTAGCCACTTTTACTTTGTTAGTTTCTTTAAAATGCCCACACTGGGAATAATAATATGATTGGGTTTGTTGTTGGAAACATGTTTGTTACATTGTATTCCAGCAGTTAACTTGCATTGTTACTCACAGCAAGGAGCTCTCAACGCTAAGAACATGTTAGCATGTTAGCATATGGCTGTGAGAGTGTGCTCGACTGGTCACCCGTGCTGCATTTTGTGCATGCACCAGCTGATAATCGGACATATGATAGCCTGGTCGGCCAATTCTGGAGTGAATTCCACTGATTTAATGTCAAGTGCACATATTCATGTCTCTTACATTTTATTAATTATAATTCATTATCTCAAAACCAAGTTGGGTTTTCACAGTACAGTAGCCTTGACCAATATTCACGAGTAAATGGCAGTGGATACAGTTTTGGTATCTTGGTAAGACTTTTTTGAAAGACTTATTTCACCGACGTATGCAATCTGCTGTCCTATAATATTTGATATTTTCCAGTGCCTTTGTTTTCTGGGCCTCCAAAGTGTGATGTTATCACAATTTGAGGAGATTGCTTTTTGGTTCGGTCTGTCATTTCTTTGGCAGTTATTACATCTGAAGTCGGAGAGGTCACCTCGGCATATTGCACAGGTTGCTGAAAGCCATCTGTTAGGTTTCATGTAATGCAGTGGCCCAGTGGTGCTCATGGCACGTTTTAGAGCAATAATACACCACATCCAAACTGCATCCCCGAAGTAATTTAAAGACCAACATCTCTGACAGGCTGTGCTGTAGCTGTACCATATCTGATACAGCACTGCACACAGATAAGGACACATTTCACATAATGACTTTCAGTATTTACTGTGCTTTATCACTTCTGTAAGCCTTTGTAGTTATTTCTTTTTTAAACCTGCCATCGCTTGAATCACGTTTCCAAACTAAATGATTATTTTAACTGTCATCAGTGCAGCAGAAGTGTACTTGTTGAAATCTCTGCTATCATTATGATCCTTCACAGTCTCTGTCGCTGTATTCCATATTGTTCTCAGACACTTTTGAAATTATACTGAAACAAAAAGGTTTTAAACTACAAGCAAGACTTGTCGCAGACAAATTAATTCAGAGGAGATGCTAACGGTAAAGCAAATGGTAATGTTGGTGGGGAGGTTAGGGTGTCACTACAACATCTGTTCAGTCTTTTGCACAGCACACTGGAGTATTCACACAGGAACGTCGTATGATTATCTCCACCTAACATAAGTTGGCTCAACACTCAATTTCCAGCGTTTTTTCCTTGTTATTATTTTTCGACAAAAATAAGAAAAAATGCATCCTACATTTTGAAGTCGTTTGCTTTTAATTAAGTTACAAAAATCCTCATTTGCGGGTCATTTCTCAGCAGGAAATGGATAGAAGGCTGCAATAATTACATCATGCTTGTGTTATTTGCATCTGTGTCTGTGTATGTGCGCGCGTGAGAAAGGAAAAGACAGAAGGAAGAATTAGATGCGAAGGCAAATGTAACCAAATGAAAGTGGAAATGCATCTGTGTACATCTGCAGATACAAAAGAAACTAAGCAGGAAGGCCTTTGCATCCATCCTTCCTGAAGGTGTTTGTAGAATAAACACTGGGTTTATTGTTAAAAGAAATGAAGCAATGGCCCTTGACGAGGGCATCAGGTGATGACCTTCAGAAACTAAAAGGAATCTGGTATTTGCCTACACACACACACACACACACACACACACACACACACACACACACACACACACCTGTGAGGTTGGCATTGAAGCATAGCTCGCCCCAGTCAGCAGAAAGAGACACCTAAGGTTCGACACTGAGAAACTAGCTGATGAGCTGTTCTCATCCGCAGCCTTATCTCCTCATCTCCTCCACTTGCAGAGGTGTGCTACTGAAGGGGCTGCCCTGCTCTGAGAAGGAAAAAACCATCAAAGACACAAAATCACAAAGACGGTATCTCAAAAGACGGATACACATAATGCTCCGCCCGTGGAACCCTGGCTTTTTTGTGTGTTGTACGACATTATCTAAAACCAGACTGAAAATGAGTTTCAGTCACTATCTGGCTGACATTATGAAAGGTTGTGCTAATGGTTATCTGAGCCTTCATCAGAGGGATTTCCACTGCCTTTAACACGCTCAGCCGTGATCACTTTTCATTTCTTTGTAAGCTATCATGATAAAAATATAGAGAGTAGGAAGAAAGGGGGGTGGGGGAGAATAAGCGTTGCTCTGTACTGGCTTTCCCAAATGTTGCGGTCATAGTCTGAAGTAACTGTATTTGAGCTCTATGCTAAATGCATTGAACCATGCCCAGTGCTGATTCCCGCAGGCATGCCAGCCTCAGTTAGCCAGATACAGCAGAGAAAAAAATGAAAAACGAAATCATTACTGTCAAAACTAATGCTGCTAATTTGCTTGCTACAACAGTAATCAAAGGCCCCTCACTCCTCTCCTTTTTATTCTCCCTCTGTCTGCCCTTCCTGTTTGTCACTGTCAGTCTCGAGGCTATTTTGCCTGGAGGGGAAGGCCTTTTGAGACGACAGCCGATTATCTTAATAGCCGCATTTTCCCCAATATGTGAATGCACTCCGCATTCAAAAGCGGCACAACCCACACAAGAATTTGTTTTGAAATCGTTACAGAAAGCAGGCATTCCCTTTGCGATTCTCATCATTTAACCGTGTGTGATTTTTTTGAGCTAAATGATGCATGCACTTATCTGATATCTGCTGCCCTCAGCCTAGTGTGGCCTAGATTCTCATTTTACAGCAGCAACTTCCTCTTTGAGATTTCACAGTACAATACGAGGTTTCTGTCTATTTTGATTTTTCTTTTTTCCCCCTTTGCTTTTAGTTTTTTAAAGACAACGTCTCGAGTAAACAAGGAGCGGGCATCTTTGTTTGAATTGATTGTCATGCAGCAGTTATCCCTGCTGTCTTCAACAAGGGATTATTTGACAAGAGCAATATAATGAGCAATCGCACAGAAGTGGGATTTCAAAGCACCCTTGTATGTGTGTGTGTGTGTGTACTGTAATGTACAAACACAAGATGAGGCTTGTCACATGAGACATAGAAGCAGTACAGGCAGGAAGTTGACTGAACTGATGAAGTGATGTCCTTCATCAGCGTCTCCTTTACCGCTATGTCTCACCTGTTTTGCACACACTGCACGGGGACTCCACCTGTCTGATTGCTCTGCAGAATAATGGCTTGAAAATAATTGCACAGCAGCTATTATTCGTCCAAAATTGAAAAGAGCAAGAGCCTCAGCTCCGTTCAAATGGATTGCATTTGTATTGATTTCATTTTTTAGTGTTTGAGTGGTCTAAAAGCAGTTTCGGAGGCTGTTTCAGGGAGAAAGGGGGAAAAAAAACACAGGAGAAAAGCTATTGCATATAAAATGAATACAGTATAATGAAGCAGTAATTCACTTAAGATGATGGAAGTGACAGTAAGCCAACCATAATCACGCTACGATGGAGTTGGGTGACTACATCATGATGCATGGTACAAGTAAGGGAAAGTGAATCATGACTCCTTGCCTTAATTTTCCTTTCTAAGCAGGCATGAAATGTACCTTTTGGCATAAAATCCCTCATAAACTGAGCAGACTGTTCTTTCCCAGGAGATTAGACCATGGAGTCCCTCATGTGTGTTTCACCGTGTGTAGCTGTGCGTGTATGTGTGTATTGTTATTTATGTTTGCAGTCCTGTATCATATTCCCTGGAGGAGGGAGACAGGTTGCCATGGTAGCAGCTTGAATGTAGAGTGAATTGCAGTGATATTTAGGTGCGTGCGTACGTGCGTGCATGCACGCGTGTGTGAGAGAGTTGTGCAGAGGCCAGACAAGGACAACGTGTGCTCGTCACTTTGTAGCTGATCACACAGGCTGTGGGTCGCTGAAAAAGAGCCGTTTCAGATGACCTTCCACTCCAGTGTGACCAAAGTGCAGTCACACTGGATCACAATGGCTGCCTGCATACTCGCAGATATCAAATTTATTTCATGAAGCACTTTAAGATAAACTACCGTTCATTCTGAAGCCATGAGGAAAATAGCACTGGCGGATTCAGTTGCTGTCTGAACACTGACCACTTATCCAAGTGAGTCACAAAGCAGATTATATACAGTCACTTCCATTGTATCCATGTCAAATGCTATACTACATGTTCTATTGGGAGCAGGCCTAGAATAATTAGAGGAAGCCCTTTAATAAATATCACATGCATCCATGACGGCAACATTTGGTGTTTTTTTTGTTTTGTTTTTTTGCTTTGGGTTGTTTGATACTTTAAAACACACAAACACTGCTTTCATGTACTTCTTTGGTATTTGTGCATGTCGTTCTGTTAATCCCTACATGGGTAAAATCACAGGAATGATAAAAAGAATTCATTACAATGTAATCCAGTTCATAAAAAAGAGGATTAGGGCCATAGACAAAAAAACAGGGGGTGTCTGTTATTTTTGGGTTTTTTTAGAATTTTGAGGAATAAAAGTCAGAATTTTTTTTTTCCTCAGAATTGATTTTAATCCTCTTCCATAAATTTAGAATAACAACAACAACAAAACAGCTACGTAGTTATTCTGGAGCCTTCAGGCCCCCCTAATGGTCTGAGACAGCAATGTAATCATCCACTTTGCCCCTTTGGTACTTCTGCCAAGATTACCTCAGTCATATGTGTTTTAGACTGTTACATTTTTGTCTACATCTTTGTAAACACTGCAGTTTACATAAGTGATTGTTTTTTTGGGGATTTGTGTGTCAAACTCAGCTTGGAAACCAACCTGTTTGCTCTGAGGCAGCAGTGATAAGCACTCAGCAGACTATTTATACTTTTATAAGTATGACTTGCCTTCAGCTACAGCTACAGCCCCAGCAAAACAAAGATCACATGTCCTTGCTAACTTAATGAGTCTTTACCTTCCACGTGCATTTTATAAATGCAAATCTTAGAATATTATACAAGATGTTTACAGGGTAAATCAACAGCATATGTTCTGCCAGAAGTCTTTAATAAGGCAACATGACTGAATGCACTTTGCTGACTGTGTTCGGCTCCTGTAGTCTGATCCTCTTGCAAGTATTGCAAAGTTGAGATTGACTCATCACCGGCAAATGTGATATAATGCCGACCTCTTCACCCTCGCCTTGCATCTCTAAAAGAGTGTCTTGTTTGAGAATTTGAATAAATCTACGTCTTATACGTTAAGCAGTTCCAAAAACATATATTTTCTGCAAAGGGACGACAATATCTGACAGAGCAGGGAGGAATCACAATTCTTTCTTGCTGGGATTGTCTTCTCCTTTTCCGGGCAGTTTTGACATGGCACCTGTAATGTAATGTTATTTTAAAACAGACGCGCTTGATGTTACAAGAGCGTCCTCGTGTCTTTCTCTACAGTGAGCCGTTTTAGAGGGCTTAAGCCAGGGGTGCCCAATCCCGGTCCTCGAGAGCTACCGTCCTGCAGCTTTTAGATGCATCCCTACTCCAACACAGCTGAATCAAATGAATGGCTTGTTATCAGGCCTTTGCCAAACACGATGGCATGCTGAAGAGGTAATCAAACCATTTGATTCAGCTGTGTTGGAGTAGGGATGCATCTAAAAGCTGCAGGACGGTAGCTCTCGAGGACCGGGATTGGGCACCCCTGGCTTAAGCTGTTAAAGCCGTGTTATTTCACTCCAGGAGCACTAATGTATGACTATTATTAACCGCTCCACTTATAAGCGAGTGAGTCACCCTGTCCAGTGACAGAGCTGCCACAAGTCCTCACTCAGCTGTCTGACTCCATGAAGGAGAGCCTGTGACGCCAATCCTGTCTCCCCTCGAGCCAAGATCCTTCCTCTCGAGGTCTTGCCTGCGTGACCTGCCACTCAAAAGTGCTCACACTTCCTGCTGCCTCAGAGTTGTAATCGGAAAAACGCCTCGGCAAGACACAGTCCTCGGGCAGCATCCTGAATTCATCGGTACAGGACATTTTCATTTTAGTTCATAAAATATAGAGGGAGCAATATCCTGCAAGCTTCATTACTGTCATTTGAATCACCAATATTTATTCTCCCCTTTGTTTTACTCTCCTGCTGATGGGGCATTTCTTCAAGCAGCATGCTCATTAATAAGCATTATTATATTTACTGTCTTAAGTAAGCAAAAAGAGAAAAATTATGATTCAGATACCATAACTGTGTTGGTCCAGTGTATAATATTTTTTAAGGTTGTGCTATAAAACAAAAAGGATCATGATTTTTACTATAATATTGCCTCCATCTGTATAACATGAGGTTTTCTAGATCTAATTACAAAGCAATATCAAATGGTTTGTGGTTGTGATTGGGATTTTTCTCAAATCGCAGTTGTTGTGCGACAAGCTGCTGCGTCAAGAAGATTATTAGGAAAGAAAGGAAAGCCTGCGAGCAAAGTCATATCACAGCTGAAATGATTTTCTACCCCACTTCCTCCTCCTCTCTGTTCCCACTACAAAGTCCTCAGCTCTCCATTTTCAGCCGCTTGAAAATGAGGTGTTGCCCGATCCCAGCACAGAGAGTCGGACCAAAGCAAAACTGAGAATATGTCTGATATTAGCTTGGTTTCGGTTCTTTCTTAGTGACTCAAAGCATTTGTCGCACTTGTCTGGTGAGGCATCTTTGCCTTTCTTGGTTTGATTCGATGCCCTTTCGTCCCACTTGTCGCCGCACACTTTTATTTATTAATCAATAGGATGCTGTGAATTTTTTGG
This sequence comes from Aulonocara stuartgranti, assembly GCF_965226115.1. NCBI lineage: Eukaryota > Metazoa > Chordata > Actinopteri > Cichliformes > Cichlidae > Aulonocara > Aulonocara stuartgranti. The sequence goes on along the minus strand of NC_138951.1, from coordinate 4,288,337 downwards.
AAACGCAAGCCGAGCCCACAGAAAGATCCCCCCCTCCCACACATTTTAATAAATGATTAATTAATACACCAGACAAATGGACCACAAACGAACTTACAGATCATGATCTTGTTCTGCCTGTGCTGTAAAGTCTCTCCCTGCACCTTGTCCATCTTCTGGGTTCTACTCTAACCCTTGTCCGCATCCTTGCTGCAGCCTCCTAGGTTTGAGTCTGCCCTGGGTCATGTTCTCCTCGTTATTCCCTGCTGTAGCCTATCCTTTCTAACAAAAAAGGCCAAAAATGTAAAGAAATAAAAAAGTAGTTTTCTGATGATCATTAAAATACTTAACCATTAGTGGATCTTCTCTTTGAGTAAAAGCAACATTATCACAGTGTGGAAATACTCCAGCACAAGTAAATTTTTCTACTTTTGTGTACCGGTATAGCTCACCAAGATATGCCAAAGGTCACTGCTGGGGATCTGGTCTGAGTCCAATCCATACCACTTCCTGTGTGGCTCTCTCTGACTTCCTGTCTACTCCGTACTGTACTAGTAAATAAAGGTTTAAAATGTCAACAACAGCGTGTGTGCACGTGTGTGCATTACCAGAAATTCTGGTTTAAAAAGTAAAAGTATTTATTACTGTTTTTTTTTTACTTTTACTGTAACAACAGAATACCACGTTCTCCTTTCTTCTCCTCTCCAGCTGAACGTCTGCTTATTGAGTCGTGGGTTTTTTTGGCACCACAGTTTCTAACACTTCCACCCATCTTTGCTCTCTTTTGTCTTTCCCTTTCTCCACCTCTCATCACGTTCTCCGAGCCGCCTGCTTCACCAGCCTCCGTCCTTCTGCCTCGCTCTCCCTCACGCTGTCTCCTCTCACTGAATGATCTCATTTCTCCTGCGCCTCTGCATCCATCTCTCCTGCTATGATTGAAATTCTCAGTGGAAGTTACCCACGGGGTGTGGATGTGACAGCATCGACTCTCGCTGGTGTCAACATGAGTTAGCTGGGGTTGCTATGTGGCGGCAGGAAATTGGCTTCTCTCTGAATTTGGAAAATCCGAGAAAAATACCTTTAACGGTTCCTCATTTGATTGCGACCAGTGTGATAAAACATGAAAATGGCATTCCCCTGGTGGATCTGAGCCCCAACTGACTCCCTGTAACCTCGAGAATACTTAGAAAATTGACCTTAGATTCCATTTCTACATTCAGATCAGCCTATTAAGAGGCGGGTGAGCAACTGCTGCAGGGATTCAAGGATGCTCAGCCGTCTGCACTGACCTCTGTAGTCTTCCAGGACACATCATGTTTCAGTGGTTTACAGTCTCTCACTGGAAGGCACTGCTGGGGCAGCCTGGTGTTACTCCTCGGCATGTAGGCACGTCTGCAGAGCTGATGAGCCTGCGTGGATTTTCTCGAGCGCTGCCCTCCACTGCGAATGAGTCACACAGTGTATCAAGGAATGAGGGCAAAAGGAATCTTTGGAGATTATTATTCTGATTCATGCACAGCTGCGATTTCAGCTTAGCAGAATCCCCATTTTGGGGTTAGAGTGATGGGCAGATGCGGAGCCTGCAGAGGCATCAAACAGAAATGTACTCCAGCAAAACCCATGTGTGTATCCCTGTGTTTATTTAGCTCATAGTAACCTGTAACACTTTTACAGTTCACAAGTTCAGTTCTTGACTGAGTGGGTGAAACCAAAGTGCAGCTATTGTGCACGGAAGAATGTTCCAGCATTTTGACAAGGAGCAAAGTGGGTGGCTCACAGAGATTATCTCACATAACCCACATGCATTCATACATGCACATACATTTGACGAGCTCGTGGGTGCTGCCGCATTCGAAGACCAGAAACGATGAGGGGCGAAAAAAATGCATGTCCATGCTGTGGGGGCTTATTCAAGCACACGGTGAGAAACAAGGATTTTTGAACAGAGCACGTCTGTGTACGCGCACGCACATCGCACACGGGAGAACAAACATTAAATCAAACACTTCTGCCAGTGTCTTGTGTCCAGCTGCAAGCATTCCTCACACCGCCCTGGAGTCCTAGATGGAATTGCACAAGCCTGCCGTCACACCTCCTGGTTACAGTGTATAGGGAAGAACAATGAATAATGAAGCTCTTCCATGCACAACTGTGTAACAGAACAATCTGCTGCAAGACATGTCTAAGATGTTCTAGCTTTTTAATGAAGCACGCTTGGCACACAAATAAATAAATAAACATCTGGAGTATTATACGTATTATACATTTGTAATGAGTACCATGTTACACTACTTGGTTTTTTTTTGAGTTTGCTGTAACTTTTATCTTTTGTGGAGTGGGGTGAAATATCTTATACTGAAAAATGAAGTCCCCTTTCAAAAGAAATAAATCTGTTAGCATGACTTTTTTGGGCTTGAATTTGAATAGGGAAATGTGTAAAATTACAGAAATACATAACTTAATTGTTTTGGTGTAACATGAATACCCATGGGGGGCATCTTTATGGGTAAAAAAAAAAAAGTTTCTGTTCTCCTTGACATTTTACAAAGCCATCCAGTGGGCCGGATTGGTGGCTTTGCTTGGCTGATTCTGGCCCCTGGGCCTTATGTTTGACACCCCAGGCTTAGGCCCTCCTTTAGTTACACTTTCATGTAATTTTAAATATAGACTCAACTGTATCCTAAGGGCTTAGTAACGCAGTGTGTTTTCATTTACAGGTGTAGATGCCGCCACAAAAAAGGTGTTACAAATAACACGATTTTATGCGGTAACTGCGCTGAACGGCGTGTGTGCTATTGTGAGAGCGGGATCTCCCTCGCTTTCCCTTGAATGACATTTCAGGAGGAAACACATTTGTAACACAGCACGTACAGTAGCTATACTCTCACTCCGGCCCCCCCTCCCCATCCAATTTACCAGCATGCGACGCATTTAGATTCCTGGGGGTGTAGCCGCACTACATGGCTCTCACATGACTTCACCGCATATTATAAGGCAGCTCGGAAGCCAATGAGCTCTCGCTGTTTAAATGACGTCAGGGGGCGGGTCGGCATGCCTCTTTGTATGTGTGTGCATGTGCGCAGGTGTGCGTGTGTACAGAAGCCCCCCCCACCCCACCCTCCCGTCCTCGTCCCCTCCTCCGTCAGGCAGGCAGGCTTGCTCTCTCTGTCTGTACAGGCGCAGTGTGTACAGCTCGGCTGGCCTCCCTCCGCACTTGAATGGACTAGATTCCCAGCCACGTAAGAAGCACAGCGGCACCACGGGAGAGGATGTCCTGCTGAATCGAGGGATTGGCCTGGGAAAGTCGGCCGGCCGTCCCTTCCTTCCTTCCATCAGATTTATATCAGCAGACACTCAAGAAAGACGGCACTTTTATTCCGCAGGACCGGACCAGCAGAAAGAGAGAGGACGTCGACTCCCGCACACAAAGAGCCACAGCAGTCTTTTTTCCGGATGGGGGTTTCTCCTTATGTGATAGATGACAATCAGCGTGCATGGATATGATCCCGGGGAACAAGGCCGTGCACTGACCTGGTACTAGTTAGCCAAGGGAGCTAACTAGTTAGCTCTGCACCTGCTAGCTACTAATAGTCTAAAAAGTCAGCAGCTATAATTGGGCTGGAAAGTTGCTTTATTTGTTTCTATTTTTGCATTTCCCCCCTTGCCTGACAGCTGTGTCTTATAAATTGTTTCCGTTTTATGAAACGTGCCATACCGTTAACCGGCAAGATAAGCTAGCAAGACGAGCTGCGGGTTTACTCTTCATTCATTTTAAAAGCTAACTTTTGGCAACCTTTGTTGCAGTTTTGTTCGCACTTAACGTCAGTGAAGCTGCAGCACGTCTGTGCTAAGGGGTTTCATCCAGCTTAAGTCAGTAATTCTTAATTTTTCCTTTACCCCAGTCTCATCCAATGAATGGAAAACAAAGGGGTGCAAGTGAGCAGTAAAAAATCAGAGACCAATTTTAGTTGCATGAAATCCAGCGAGCCAGTTTTGGCTGCACAGAGTCGGTTAGATTTTGCAAAGGCAAGGTGCATTTAAATCTCTTATTTTTTTGTATTTTTTTTTTTTAGAAAAAATTTATTATTTATTTTTTTACTTCATGCAAGCGTAACAGAAGTACTTGGACAGATTGTCTTTCTGCACAACGAAGTGTTATCCCGACAGAAGAGGATAAGAAGAACAAGGAGGAGGAAGGCCCCCGATTTTGTGGAGATATCGCACTTATTCCTCATGAACATACAGAGGTCAAATCCAATTAACATTTCACGCTATGGGAGATCGCGGCACAAAGCGCACGATTTCGAAGAATTGTCTTGTTTAAGGACTACAGAGTCTCATCAGAGTTTCAGCCCTAACCTCGGGTCTCCCAGCCCGCCGGAGACCCCGGACTCCTCGCACTGTATCTCCCGCATCGGGGACTACCTTTTGTTGGAGCCGCTGGAGGGAGACCACGTTTTCAGAGCCGCCCACCTGCACAGCGGGGACGAGCTCGTATGTAAGGTTAGTAGGCAATATGGTAACAAACCTTCCCTATTTCGCAGCATGACTTTACTCCCCCCTTATGACGTCAATCTGGGGAGAAAAAATATATTCACATATATATATTTTTTTTACTGCACGAAATATTTTTAGGGGTGCGTTGCTTGCACGTCTAGATGAATTAAAACGACTTTATTTCGATGCCTAATGTCCTCAGATGTGATGAATGTGCTATGCAGAAAAATCCTGAGCTGGCTTTTATGGGTTTCCTGTCCACCATCTCCACTTTTTAATAATTGCTTGAACTGTAAATAGAGAGCTGGCAGCAGCAGCCTAATGGAAAAAGTGAATGGAGTGAGCTGTGTGGCTTGGATTGCATGATGTAACGTTGACAAAGGAGTGAGTAACCACGCACACACTCCTCTGTGCTATTCTGGCACAGCCATGGCTTCTTTCTTTCATGGCACAGTGCTCACTCTTGGATCTGTAGTGCCAACATATCCATAGTGCATCTTTTTTCTTTTTGTTTTCTTTTTTCCACCAGGTGCTCAGTTTTTAAAGGGAAGTTGATCTGAGTAAAATGCACACATTCAAAAAAATATATAAAAAACGCTGCCCTGTTAGGCTTGGATGAAACTCATGGCCTCTCCTCACCACATTTATAGCTTCTGACTTCTGTAAATTACTGATTATGAGGGCAGGTGGGTTGTCCCTGAGGCTTAAGTGGATGAATTGAGGCAATACTTGCATGCACCCTTGGACTCGTACGCCACAACATATCAAATAACCTGTGCCTTTTGACTTGAGATAATGTTTTGTCAGGGCAATAACAAATTAATGGCCTTTGGCACAAGCCTGTGTACTAACTGCTGTTTGACCCCCATCTGCTTTGTGCTGGTTTCGATACAGCGGTGATCAATTCCCTCCCCCCCTTTTTTTCAGGATTGATTTTTCTTGTCTAGCTGGAGTCTTAGGCTGCAACTTAAGATCCCCAGACCTGTGGGGTGTATTTGTATCGACTGCAAGAGAAGCCCTCTCACCTGAACTGCATGTACTGAAAGTCAATTGGGGGTTACTATGGAAACAAAAGAGACACTGCAACCCCCAGGCTGCAGCACAATGCCATGTACTAATACAATGCTTTCAGTTTGCCTCTATTTAACCTTACTCGCTCTGCCAAAAGACCAAGTTTGGTGTCCCGGGAATGTGTTGGATTACTCATGTGTTGGTTACATTTAGTTCAATTAGAGGGCAATTTACACCTCCTTCAGTTGGATTTAATTGTGTAAATCTATGGTGGGAAAGGTTTGGTTTATAGATCTCCAACCACCAAAAGAATCTAATGATATAGCTGAAAAAAATATATACATACGATCTAATTCTCCACATTGCTAACAGTAAGCATAAATTCTTCCTTCTTCTGATTGCAGGTTTTCGATGTGGGCCGATACCAGGAGTCACTGGCGGCCTACTTCGCCCTTGGCCAGCACCAGCACATTAACCAAATCCTGGAGATTTTGCTTGGGGAGACGCGGGCCTATGTGTTCTTCGAGAGAAGCTATGGCGACATGCACTCTTTTGTCCGTACCTGCAAGAAGTTGCGAGAGGACGAAGCTGCCAGGCTCTTCTATCAGATAGCCTCGGCTGTGGCACATTGCCACGACAACGGACTGGTTCTCCGTGACCTCAAACTGAGGAAGTTTGTCTTCAAGAATGAGGACAGGTGAGTCCCATGGAAACCTTAGCATCTTTTGTGCACTTTGCAGTTTCCCTCTGTTGTTTTTTTTTTTTGTGTATAAGATGCTATCGGTGTGTGTGTGATATTACAGCTAATACCGCAGATAGTGTAAGTTGACACTATACAAGGTGTTGTGCAGAATGAAGGAAATGTGAGCCTTTTGTGTGTCGCCTGGTTATTCTTGTGCACATATACTGTAAATGTGAATGGAATCACACTTGGGGGAAGGAAATGAGTTACACAAATGTAATCGCTACTCATGCTAAGACTCAGGAAAGCTGTTGAGCTGAGAAACATGGACAGATAAGTTATCAGGGGAAGCTTTTGCATGTCAGATGATCCATTACTCTGGGCTTATGTGTGATGGAAACTTTAGAATAACACTTTTCACAGTGCGGGTTTACTGACCCCTGCTGGCAGCATATGAAAACTACAAAAAATCTAGACATCTGTTAGAGCAGCTTTTTAAGTTCTTTCTTTTTTCTTTTAAAGAATTTGAGTGGATGCCAGTTCAGACTCAACGTTTATTCTTTTCATTAGATACTGTATACAAATCCCAGCTCTAAAGCATGTCCTTAAGTACTTCTTATTTAACACCTTGAAGCCACATGCTGCACTCAGGGCCTTCAGTCTGAAAAATGTGACGTCATTCTCTGGCGCTCTCTGTGGAAAAGAGAAGTTGAGCCGCCTCACATATTTAGTACAGGTCCAGTAACCTTGAATGTCACCGGGCTCGGATGCTGAGGGCCCCTTCCACTAAATGATTCATGCCGGGTGAATTCTAAGAGTGATGTGAAGGGCAGCACCGGGTCGCATTTACTATGTGGCCCGTCAAGACTCCTCTTACAACCTTTCAGTCCTGCTGAAACGGTGAACGAGTGCAGAGAGATGAGAGAGGAGACAAAGCTGCCTTAGAGAGACCTCCTCTGGCTCTGAGGCCAAGTGTGGAACAAAACGCTGCGATGACTGCAGAGAGGAGTGGATGAGCAGACAGAAAATGATACCCGAGCAGGCTTCTGCAGCATTCGTTGGCTTCTTGACCCGAATTTGTCATGCTGCCGTTAACCCTTGACCAAACGGCGGCATCAGTCAAACGCTGGCCTCGAGTAGAATCATGTAGCTATTAAACAAGGCTCGTTTGTTTCTTTCTTCTCTACCGCGCCTCAAGATATTTCATCATGAGCGCCGCCTCTGACTCAGCTGAAATGCACAATGTGTGCCAATATTAAATTCGGCTCCGTTTTAGTAGTTTGCCTTCCTAGGTCCTCTTAGCTCTAATTGCAGGTTTGCACATCCTCCAAATGAGCTGTTATCCAGGCAGTGGTGTGCTGTGTTTAAAATTCACACAGCTCTTTATATTGCAGGGGAACAATGGGTATTTTGCTCAAGGAAACAATAGAATGTTCCTCGTTTTAAAACCTAAAATCGTTCTGCCACGTATTAATGAAAGGAAACGGCCTCATGTGAAAGTCAAACGTAGCAATAAATACATCCTTCTCTTCGATCACAGTCTCGTTGCTTGGTGCATCATATCGTATTGTCTTTACCTGCTTCTGCTGGCTGACTATTCATGTATGGGGGCTTTTTGTTTTCGGTGCTTGAACTTACACAGATTCTTCAGTGATAAAGCTTCTCAACAATTAGTCGCTATTATGAATACCCAGGGGCATTGTAGCAACTGTTGCAGGGTTTAGAGCAAAAAGTGCAAATAGATGCTTTGATGAGTGGGAGGGGGGGGGGGGAGATTTTACTTTTCTGATCAGTTACCCATAATTATGTTTCTTCTGGAAAATCTGTTTGTATAATGCCACTTTTTATATATTGAAAAGAAATGTCAGACGTAAGCTGAAAGAATTATGCGATCTACTTCCATTGACATCCAAAAGTGATGGATTTAAAGTACTTTACGTTGCCTGTCAGAATAAATTACCCACTTGATGGTTTTCTTCTGATTGCTCAAATTCTTTCTATATCATCCACATTTATAAGGAGCTCAATGAGTTTTGTTTGTGTGTCTGCAGAAGCCTTGTGAAGCTGGAGAGCCTCGAGGACACGTACATCCTGAATGGGCACGATGATTCCCTGTCAGATAAACATGGCTGCCCCGCCTACGTCAGCCCCGAGATCCTCAATGCCAGCGGCAGCTACTCGGGGAAGGCAGCTGACGTCTGGAGCCTGGGCGTCATGCTTTATACCATCCTCGTGGGGCGCTACCCTTTCCACGATGTCGAACCCGGCTCGCTGTTCAGCAAAATCCGCAGGGGCCACTTCAACATCCCAGAAACGCTGACGCCCAAGGCCAAGTGCCTGATCCGCTCCATCCTCCGTCGGGAGCCGGCGGAGCGCCTCACCTCTCGGGAGATTCTGGAGCACCCGTGGTTTGCCTCATCCGGGGCGCTAGGGGGCACTGCAGTGCACAGCAGAGGGGAAAGGGAGCAGGAGCAGATGGTGCCTGAGGTGAACATGGAACAGGAGCTGGAGCAGTTCTTCAGCTGAGCAAACACCAAGCACAAACGGACGACTCCGCCACGGTTGGCTCGCCAAGCTCGCAGCAGAGCCAAAAAAATAAACAGTAGAGTAGAAGTAAATAGGTGAATTTGTCACTCATAAAAAAAGGTGTTTCCATTGTGTTTCCTTTGCCACCATTTCATGGAAAACCTTGAGTCTGGCATGACAAATGGCATCTATACATCATCTGGCGATGCACGTCCCAATCGGGGATGTTGCTACCAGATATGCAAGTTGCAAACAATGTAGCAAATGTTCTTTTTTTTCCCAGATCTGTTTTGTTTTAAATGTGGTGCTCATAGAAGTAGACACATTCACCTTTTTTTCCCCTTTTTTTTGACACTATGGAAAGCATGAAGGGACATACAGACAAGGAATCCGAGGAGAACAATCCTAAAGGAACTGACAGACTCGTAACACCCCAGCTCTTTTTATTGGTTTTCTTTAGTTTGATGTCATAGCTTTAGGTGGTCATAGTTCTGACCCAGGAGCATTGTTTAAACGGAGCAGGCGTTTTCTTGTGGTTGTCATCATAATCGACATGGCTGACCTCGCCCTTGTCTCATGGTTTTAAGTTTTATGTCGTGTGTCCATGTCTCGTTTGTCTGTTTTATATTGTTGAAGATTCTGACAGTCACTAAACTCCTCAATGGCCTTGTCTTTTGTTATGTTTCCGCCTCCTCCTGTCTCTTACCACACTTTTGTTTTTCCACATTACTTTTGTAAAGCATTTTTGTTTTTTAAAAAGCTATTCCAGTCTATTGTTACTGCTGCTTTATTGTCACTCTGTACACCTCAATCTTAATCTATTTTCATAGTCAGCCTCCCCACTCGGTATCATGCACTTGATGTATTAGGTGAAAGGATGATTCCACCTCTAAAATTAGCTTACTTTTTTTTTTTAAATATATAATTTAATTCCATTCTTCAGTTGTAGGAACAAGAACATAACATTTATTTAAATTGTAACAGCTATATATATATAAATATATATATATATTTAAAACTACATTGCAGGGTTTTTCTTTATCCAGAGATTCCTTTTTCATGTATGATATAGGCAATATCTTGACACAGGACAGGCGCCAACAGAGAAAAAACAAACAAAAAAAAGGTCTGTCTGAAGTTTTAGAATACACATTATCTTCTGTGCCAGTATTCCTGTACCCCCGACAGCCTCATGCCACCCAGTCTCCCTCACTTCTTTTTAAGAAAATTGATATGAGATATTCAGTGATAGTATTGCTATGACATGCTCACTCCAGAACCTCATGTTAGGTTGTTTTTATTTTTTTTTTTTTTGTTTTTTTGTTTTTCTACTCCCTGCTTAGGTTCTGTGAAACGGTCATGCTCGAAAATGGGTACCAGTGGACACGTTTTGTCGTATCTCAATGTTACTTGAATTTGTGTTTTCCTTAACTAGACATTGGCATGTGCTCCATGAATGCTATAGCCTGCCTAGCAAAGGGTGGGAGGTCGGGGTGGGGTTAGGAGGGTGCTCGTTTTTCTTTTTCTTTTCTTTCTTTTTTTTTTTTTAAGAAAAGTTTAAAAACAGGAAAAATTCTCAGTTTGCTGCTTTTCTGAGTTGTTTTTGGATTTAAACAGTAAAACAGCTATTGCTTTCATCGTTTTTGTAGACTGAGCTACCTTTATTTAAGCTGGTGCTGATTTGGTGCTAATGTTTAGTCCTTTTTTTTGTTTCATGGATGGGGATGGTGCATGGTGGGATATCTGCCTCAGATGTTCTGATTGTATCGTAACAGATTCTGGTGTTTTGTCCAAATTTATTCAGTAAAATAAATTGTGAACTACTACTGGATTTTGTTTTGGGTTTTTTTTTTTTCTTTCTTTTTGTTTTTTTTTCCTGTACATACAAAATAAAAGCTCTTCAGCACAACGTGCAGAATCACGCATCATTACACACTTAACATTTGTAATGTTGTAATGGCTACATTTAATAAAAACACACACAGACACACCATTTCATCTTTACATTGTAAGGTAAAGACACTACAATAATACAGAGAGATCCCCAACAATCATGTGATTCCCTTTGGGCAAGCATTTTGGCGACAGGAAAGGGAAAACTCCCTTTTAACAGGAAGAAATCTTGGCACAGGGAGGGGTGGGCGTCTGGTGCAGCCGGTTGTGAGGGGAGGAAGACACGCTGTGGAGTGCCAGGGGTCAATAATAACTAATGATTAAATACAGAGTGGACACATACTTTGCAAAAGTCTTTAGCCACCCTTTGAAATCATTACAATGGTGAATTTTCACAATAAATGTGGAGAAAGTTTCAAGTAATAATTATATTACTCTACTATCTACTATTGGATATCATTGTCATGCAGTGGGGGTATCCCAAATCATCTCAAGAACACAGTTGTGACTTTGAGGACAGAAGACCCCACCCACTTGCTTTTCCTGGCTTTAAAAAAAGAAGGAATAAAAGGAGCATAAACTTCCTCGCCCTTAGACAAATCCAGTCGAGTCCTGGAATAAAAATGTGGAATTGGAATTTAGACTACCAGCTAAGTGATAGTTATTTCTCAACAACCAAGTAACTGTGATGTAGATATTTGCAGCCTATTTCTGTATTTAAAACAAACAAACAAAAAAACCCAGTGCTCTTCTGGCCAGCATGCCCCAACAAAAGCACTTCCCCATTCCTAATGAGACTGCAATCACTGTCAGAACTTGAATGGATTGCAAATGAGTGAGGACTGCTCTGTCAGCTCCACTTCATCTAAATGATCGCACACATGAGACTCTAGAAGAATGCTCTTCAGTCAAATCATTTTCCTGGTGTCTCTCTCTCTTGAGAGACTCCTGCCTACAGTCCTTTCTGCTGTTCTGTGTGACAACATTGTAGTTCTGCAATTGTAGCCGACCTGCTGACCCCATCCTGTGTTTGAATCGCTCCGAGGAAGAGAATCACTTCAGATTTCATTTGTTCATGCAGTGCTTTGACAGTACTTTCATCTGTGTGTGTGTGTGTGTGTGTGCTCAAGAGCACTTCCACCTATCGTGTTCATTCATGGTAACCCTGTTTACGGTTGAATTATCTAATGTGATAACCCAAATTCTCAAGAACAAATTCAAGTTCTTAGGTTTAGATTGACACTGTAAAGCCATGTGTCATTGCTCAACAACACCTGCTAGTGCACTGTGTTTCATACACAGCAACACAAGCCTCCTGATCTCTTTGGGCTAACATAGCGAGATGATTTTAATTTAACAAATGAGGATCTGTGGTGGGCTTTGTTGGTTTCTTTGTTTATTAAATGTGAAACATGAAAGCTTATGAGCAGAGTACACCTGAAAACTTGTTATCAAGCAGATAAAAGAATTCAATACAGTCAACTGCCTTCATAGGAGAAAATGAATGCTGGCCTGCCCTCTAGTGGTAATAATGACACTTGACATTTTTATGTCAAGTATTGCAACACTTGACATAAAAATGAGTTTATATAGAGATATGTTTCACTGAGACACAATGTTCTGTTTTTAAACTTAGTATTTAATTATTCCTTATAATAACATGTGTGTATAATTTCCCTAATAGGGGATCTTACAAAGAGGTAATGAACTTTAATTTGTATCACTATTAGCCAATAACTATTAACTAATTTATGATACTAAACTATTTGCTAATGCTTTATAGTTAAACTGAAAACAAGTTGGGCTGCATTTATTTTTTTCTTCTTGCTACACATGTGCATTCTCTTATTATATTCATCATAAAGGTGTCTACAAATGACCTTTAACCTCACAGGAAAAGGTTGTCCCATTTAAAAATAGACACTTTAAAATGAAAATGCACCAAAAGTAAAGACATCTCTCTCCTTTCAACTTAGACAGCTGTTTGTATCCATCCTAACGTCACTGCGATCTTGTTACATCGGTAGCCATCAGTTGGCAAAAAATGTAGCTGTGTCTGTTTTACAGGCAAGTGCATGATTTGAGCTAGCCAAGCCGAGAAGGCGGCAGTCCCCCCACCCCCCGATGTTTGAGCATGCGCATTGTGGATAAATCCTTAGCCTTCCACTGGTAGGAGACCAGTGTGCGAAGCAGGCTACCACTTGCTTTGCTTTTACAGGTCTGAGATCAGTTATCACACAGCTAGCATTAGCAAGTAAAAAAGCTTCGGTGATTTAGCATCCTAAGAGTTTCCTCTCGCTAACCACCTTGGTCAACATGTGTGATGTAGAGAAGATGGAGTGTGAAGAAGTTGTTAATAACTCAGTACCCGAGCAAGGAAAGCTGTGACCATGATGGAGAGGGGACCGCAGCTTTAATAAAACAGGCAAGTTGACCCAGGTGCTGGCTCACCAGCACTTTCAGATTAGCATCTACCAGAATGTTTGAATGTACTATGTTTAATCAGCTGCTTTACTAATGCTCCACCATCGATTTCTTTAATCCCCTCATAGATATTAACAATTAACCATGTCACACACTACTCAAGCCTTTTCATTTAGCTAATTTTTCTTTTTTGTCATGAATAAATTGTAATACATTGTACTTTTTTAAAAGGACATAAAATATAATATAATGTATTTAAAATGAACTCGACCTTAAACATATGCAACATTAATATTAATCAGTTTAACATTAAATTGACATTTTTCTGCAGAATATTTTTTTACTTTTTAAAATGTATGCACATTTTTCCAGTTTGTGTACTGGGGGTTTTCCTGGAGTTGTACCACTCTCTTTCCTGAAGGAATGGTTTGAAAAGTTTCTCCACCACTTGTCATTGCCAGCTAATATTGCGGAATTTTTGTTACTATGTTAGATATTTATTTAACTATAGAAGTAGTAATATTTTACAATTCTTCAGCCAGGAAGGAGTCCAGAAAGGTGAAGGCGTCCATATGAGAGTGCAGACAGGCAGCACAAATGGTATGTTTTAATCTGATCCAGTTTATCTTGTTAAATTGCTAATTAGTGAAGGAAGATTTTTTTTGTTTGTATTTTAAGTAATATTTACATCCACAGACCTGATGTTTAAAAGGACTATATGTTAATGATTTCTGCAGTACCTTAATATTTGCCATTGACTTCTGCTGCAGATTTGGTAGAACATGAGAAGCTAGACTTCATTACACTTTATCAGTGGCTTAAAAGCTAAATCAATTTTTTACAACCTGACAATACAAACACTCATGTAAACCTTACCTGCCAATGAAATGTTCATTTATTTGAAAATTTGTGCTTCCAAGTCTTAAGACGTTTCGCAAACGCAAAAACATTTGTAGAGCACATATTACAGCAGGAGAGTATATCAAAAAACCTGCCATGTTATGATGTAAGCTTGAAAATAATGTGAATCTAAACATTTAAAAATATAATTCATAGCAAATAACATGTAAGGATAACAATTTAGGGGTAAAAAAAAAGCTGCCACGTATAGTTTAGCAATCAAAACTAAGTTTGTCATACAATTTTTCCAAAAGGACAGAGGTGAGTTGTGATCTGTCAGAACAGTGTTCAGGTGTCATTCAGGCAGTTCCAGCTACTCCTCACACAGCTGTGTCTGTTTTCAAAAAAGCTAGCAAAGCATACATCCAAACACACTGAAATTAGTTAAACACTATAGCTTATTAAAATAGTAAAAAGTCAAAATATCAAATTTTGGAAGTAAGGATACGTTTAAACTGAAAAATATGTTTCCAAAAAATATGGCAGAAAACCTTTTCCTCAAATAAACACTTAAAATCATTGCATTGTTTACTTACCAAACAGCAATATGATGGCAAAAAATCTGTTGTTCTGTGCAATGAGAGACTTTTGATACATTGTGGCCATTCTAAAGTTTCTAAGAAGCTTTCAAATGTTTTGCAAGAACTACACGAGTAGTATCTAAAACGCAATCAGGCAGGCAAAATCTATCAGAACAATCAAAAGATCAATCTCTTCCTCACAGAGAGACAGAAAAAGCAACTTAATCAGAGCCACAGAACTTGCTAAATAAAGAACTCGAATCACCAAAACACTACTGTTCAACAGCGACCTCCAAACCACTTCACAGGAGGCGAAACAAAGCTTAATGCTTGGTTGTGGACTACACAACCTATCATTTGACAGTGAAAGTCTTATATACTCATAAATCCAAGTTTGAGATTAGTGGCAACAGAAGGGCGTATGTAAGAGGACACAGGAGAGAAAATGATACCTCAAACTAGCTGTGAAACATGGCAGTGGGGATAATGGGGTCTGAGGTTGTGTGGCCGTGAACACCTGCAACAAATCAGCTGCACCCTCAGCAAGGAGAAGCAATGCTCTGTTCTTCAGAGGCATGCTTCTCTGTGGAGAAGGATTCGCAGATTATGACCTCAAGCACACACGCTGCATGCCTTTTATGTGAAATCTCGCTCAAACTATCAAATTTTTTTCATAAAGACATGAAGGAATGGTTACTGTGCAACTGATAATGTGAGGACATTGTGTGTTTTCTAAGCTATGTTTGACAGTCTAGCGCCGTGATCGTAGGCTTTCATCTGATTTAATTCATGCAGTTTCAATGTGTATGCTATGCAATTAGGAATGTGACTAATTAGAGATCTTCAACAGAGGCCATGAACGGGCAATAGCTGCTTTGCCGTATAAACACCATGGAAAGTGTTGCCGTTTCTATTTTGAACATAAGTAGGTACATAAACATAGAAAACTCTACTTAGAAAAGACATTACTGGTTGCAAAGATAAAGATTTTATAGGCTGGTGGAGGCCAAGAGCAGAATTACAGACAGCCACATTTCTACCGCTCCGTGCTTGTATCGCCTGTGACAGCAATGATTCATCTCATGTTTACACTATTCATTCAGTATTGTGCATTTCCACAATCTGTCAAGCTGTTGACATTCACAAACCATTTCATGACTTAGAAAAAAACACACAAAAATGTTCTCAGACTCCAGCTCTGTTTGGGCTAAATAATTGATGTGTGTTTGCAGCTTATTGTAACACCAAGACAATGCCTTAGCTATTTAGTTAAGGGGGAGAAATCCATTCAAGTGTTTGCTTTATTTGTCCTTTTAACAAGTTTAATGTGTTTGCCTAATGTCCTCGGCTTTCTCTCAAAAAGCCAGAGCGACATACACTCTGGAGGAGTTCTGTTAGCAGTTAATGGAAGATTAACTCCATGGACAAACATATTCAGATGAGTTACTGTAATGCTGCTGGTTCCAATGCATGTGCAGTGACCCGCTGGCCCGGAAAATCCTTCTGCCACAGTAATCTTCTTTTCCAATCCAATCTCTATGGAGCTTAATATCAGCATGAGATAACAGATTTAGGCTGGAAGTGCTAGGGGGATTTTTTTTAAATGATGAATAGAAAATATTAATAATACTATCACGCTACAGTGGGGAAAAAGAAAGACCCAAGAGTCTAAAAGCTAGGCAGAAAAACCGAAACATTTAAGAGCATTACCTTTTATTCTTTACTATTCTACTATACATTAAGGGATGTGACATATGAATGTGTTGAATAAGCAGACTCGTAATGTACTGTAAGACATGCCCTTTCTAAATCAGTACTGGGAGCACGATTTAGCCGTATTATACTGTTATATTACCGTAATCACAATACTCAAAATAGGAGCTTTGCAGTGTAATACTGTAAGCTATTTGGTTGACATTATGCTGCTTTTATGGGGCTCCTACTGCAACCTCCACAAACACTTCATTACAGTAAAGTCTAACTGTATTTACTCACCCATGAACCTTGACTTCGATTTTCCCAAACTATGACAAGACATCAGCTTTGTTACAACTCTCTGCACCACATAGCAAGCTAATAGGAATTCTGTTGTATTCACTGTTTCAACAAAGGCCCTAAAGATGAACACCAGACAGAGCTGAGTATATGCTACAGGAGCCTCAGTCATGCTAGCCTGTTGCTAGCCAAACCTTAACATTATTCTTGGTAACACACAGGAGATTACGCCACATATCCACAACAATCAGTCTGATGAAAAATATGTATATATTTACTGTCACAACACAAGTGAATACATTTCCAAAACAATTTGTGTTATAGTAAAAATACAGTTGAATACTGTATTTTTACAGCAATTTGTCATAGTGAGTACCATACATGATGTAGTTGCTTAAAACAAGGTCTTTATTCAGTCTTTCACAAATAATTTATTGATTTAAAAGCTATTTTTAAGGGGATTCCCCTTAGCCTCCAATGTCTGTTCTTAAGTTTGTGTTTCCTGGACTACACCCAAGTAACAATCGTTATGGAAATTATTACAGCCGTGTCATTATGATTCCCAAGAAACAAGGGGAGGAGCAATGCTTCCGTGATCATAAAACAGCTCAGAAGCAAAGAATTAGTTCTAACTGTACAGCACTTACTCCTCAGTTACTCCTCAGCTCCTCAGCAGGACGATAAGTATTCTGCAATTCAATTAACTCAGCCTGAGATCAGTTTCGATTTTATGTAACTCAGGGGAACAACATCACTGCCTCAGAGTGCTGAAAGTTTTTCTGTGTTCCACCAAGCTGCTCCAATTAAGGTTAATGGCACGGTTGTGTAACGATGCAGCAACAACAAGGCCCTTTTCAAACGCCGTCGCTGTTGTGTCTGGGCTTTGGCAGAACGCAGGCACCTCCCAGTGGAGCCAGTAGGCTATAAAGGTGCCTCAATCAGCCGGTCCCCAGGCGCAGCATAGTGCACATGGGTACCCTTGGGTGTTCTGGCAGCAGAGTTTTGTGGCAGAGCACCAAAGAAAATAGACAGACAACAGATGGCCTCTGTTGTCTTCACCAAGCCACGAGGCTTCTGCTGGCTGTGGGGTAACAAAACCCACTGAGCTACCGAGACACAGAGAAGCCTGCAATTCAATCAGGTGGAAATGTGAGTCATATAGAGCTTGATATAGCCGTACTTCTTGTATCTGTATTCTTTTTTCCTCAGGATTTTAGAGCTTTATTGACAACTTAACTTAAAGCAGTATTGGATTTTATTTAATGGTATGTCACTTACTGAATTCAAACAAAAAATCATGGGGATATTTTGTGAAGGTATAAAATCTACATAGGCAGTCTACATGAACAAACTTTAAAAAACTAATTATGCCCTTTTTTGTTTTTAGAATTTAATGAAGCACATTAAATATAATAGCTTTCAACACTAGATGGTGCTCACATTTAAGTTTCACATGATTTTCTGCACTTGGCAATTAAAATGAGACACTGCATTGAAGCATTGTTAGAAGTTTAGAGTAGGAAAAGTATAACTGCTGTACCAATTTAATGTAATGACTGCTAAAAGTTCATTCCCAGCTAAAACTAGGCTTTTCCACATTATGTGCATTGTCTGTTCCTTCTGAAGAAAGATTAAAAATGAATTACATTTTATGTGATTATATAATATTAATAACAAATAAAAAATGTAATCAGCAGTATTCAAAGTTAAGGAATTAAAAAGGAAACCAAAAGTTAATATTTATTAAGAGTTTCAATTTAAAATGTTGAATGTTGCTAAATTTGAGTGGAGGATTCTTTCATCTTTTCTTATTAAAATTAAAAAATGTATCTAATGCAGATGGCCCCGCCCCTCCCTGAGCCTGGTTCTGCTGGAGGTTTCTTCCTGTTAAAAGGGAGTTTTTCCTTCCCACTGTCGCCAACGTGCTTGCTCATAGGGGGTCATATGATTGTTGGGGTTTTTTTTCGTCTGTATGTATTATTGTAGGGTCTACCTTACAATATAAAGCGCCTTGAGGCAAATGTTGTCGTGATTTGGTGCTATATAAATAAAATTGCACTGAATTGAATTAAATGCTAATAAACCGTGAGCTATCGTTTGGTTGCTTTCGTAGTAGAAACCATAATGGCATCATTCTCTCAATTAACTCTTCAGAAGCTATTTAGTATCAGCCAGAAAAGCACAAAAGCCTCCTATGCTTTGAGTGTGTCAGGACTCGCAAGTAGTTGCGGGAAATAGGAAAGCATCATTCCAGCTAAGTGTTTGGAATATTTTTATGCAAGTTTGCTTGTATTTGACATGTCCCCCCTAAAATGTTTGTTTTTATCGAACATTGCCCCAATTATCTGGTCAGTAAACAGCATAATCAGAGCCTTGAGATGACAGAGTAAATTGGAAAGTGGTCTTGCATGCTGTCTTTGCCTTTCACACTCTTTCGTCAATACCCAATTATCCTCTCTGTTGCTTTTCCTACTGATAGCGCATGACTTAAAATAGGCTTCTTTTTTTGCAGGATTGTTTTCTAATTGCAACAATCCAGAGTGACTTGATGCATTGATCAACCATTAATGGCTCTGAACAGTGGATAGACGCACGCATAAACACTTCACTTCTTGCACGTGTGCTGCAAAAAGATATTTCTTTGGCCCATTTGTCATTTTGCTCAAAAATGACTTAAAGTGCCAGTGGACTCTTCCACCAGTCCTGACATCTGTGGCTGACTGTAGGTATCATTGGCTTTTATGTGTGCCTCAGCTCTAAATCTCATAAGTAATTATTAGACAATACATCCTCGAGGGATGCCAAGCACGAATGAATTGGTTTTGCAAGGTCTGATGTCTGGGATAATTACTTTCATATTTGTGAAGGACACTGTGGGTTAGAGGTTATGTGATGCAATGATGTATGTTTTGCAAGAAAAACATGTCAGTTATCAGCATATCATCAATATAAATGTCCAGGTAGAAAGCAGCTTTTGCAGTACAGGGTGAATATGGTACTTTGTGCTTTAAAGCATTTTTCTGTCCCTCAGAAATCAGTTTTTCACAGAGTGACAAATGAGGGAGACATGAAATAACATTCTATTTTTGTCTCTGCAACCTTTAGTGGAGCAACTTGCGCTGCTAAATATCAACAGAGAATCACGAAGCAGTTTCAGTCCATGTGGGCTGACTTGTGGCCCCCAAAAGCTTTAAATCATCTGGCTCAATGAATCAGAGTCTTGACTGAGCCAAATTGCCTGACTGCGCCCTGTGGGAGAGATAATTGGGTGAAACAGGTTGTTTTTGTGCCTTGCTGAGGTACAAGAGAAGCAGCAGAAAGGAGAAAACAACACTGACTTCTCATTTTTTATAAAATCTCTGAAGCGTGCAGTGTCTAGTTTTTGTTCAGGATGAATTTAGTGGGGTTTTTTTTTTGTCTTTTCAAAATATAGAAAACTGTAACGCCCTACAAGATTGGCGAGAAATACTTTTTTGGGGATGGTTTGCAAAGATAATATGTGGTATACATGTTAAAAAAACTGAAAGGAATGGATAGAAGGATGTTTACACTAGCTGTAAAGGGTGAATTGATTGGTGCGCAGCTTTGATTTTAAGAGAGAGCAAAATAACGTTTTCCCTCCTTACATCTGTATAATAATACTAATAATACTACTACGAATAATAATAATGGATTGCATTTATATAGTGATTTTCGGGGCCTTCAAAGCGCTTTACAATTCCACTATTCATTCACACACTGGTGGAGGCAGCTACAGTTGTAGCCACAGCTGCCCTGGGGCAGACTGACAGAAGCGAGGCTGCCATATCGCGCCATCTGCCCCTCTGGCCATACTAGTAATAATAATAAGGAGAAGTAGAAGAATAGGGTAGGTTACCATTGTTTTTATGCATTGGTTGGCATGCTGGTAGCACGATTAGCACTGCTGCTAACCACTAACCAAGGAGGTCCAGAGTTTGAATACCGGTACTCTTTGTTCCTCCAGCAGTTCTAAGCTGTAGGTGCGACTCTGTGTGTGAATAGTTGAGACCTGGAACTGAGAACCTAAGGTTTGATAAGAGGAAGAAAATAGATGGATGAAAGTATCAAAGCAGGAACATATTAGCACATTTTAAAAATTAAAGGTGGCACCTGGGTACAGTAGTTATGATAAGGAGTTGGAGAAGCACATCTTGGCTTATTATGGGGGTCTCGGTAAACGAGAGGGTGTAGAGAGGAATCAGCTGTGCACGACTACAGGAAAGGAGATGAGCGCTTAAATGAAATCTTGAAGGTGAAACAAGATTGAAAGTAGGATGAGAGATGGCTTCCCCTGATCTCTGATAAAAAAACAAAAACCCAAACAACCAGAATAAAAAGCCCAAATTCAAGGAAGTAGTTATTTATTGCAATGAGACAGTGTATACAGGTGCCTGTGAAGTTCATTTTATGAGTGATAATGTGTCATTTAGGTACTGAATTTGCTTAATTTTTTGCATAATAGTTGCCAGCTGATGTATGAGCATTGTATATTCATATATATTCATATATATTTATTGGTAATACAAGAGTATGTACATTTGAAATAGTAGTTTTTGGTATTAAAGTGAGAAGCAGTGAGTACAGCTGTGGAAGCTGTTTATATTACATTTCTTTTTTGGAGACCTCCTTTAATTTATATGTAGTGCACTGCTATCTAACTAGCAAGCTGCACTATGAATACGCACCATAGTTTGGTAAGTATTTAGTAGTATTCAATAGGGCTGCCACAAACGATTATTTTGATAGTCGACTAGTCACCGATTATTTTTGCGATTAGTCGACTAATCAGATCATCATCCATTAGACATAAAACTACAGCTTATTGCACCAGCAGCATCTGCTCTTATATAACTATCATTAGCTTACAGCTTTAAGTGTTTAAGGTCTGTGCTAACTAAAAATAAAGACAAGATGATAGTTTATTAAATTTTAATGAAATTTGCAGATTGTTTCGGTGAAGTTTAATAAACTCCTTGCTTTCTAAAATATAACAGGACACTGGAGTAAATTCTGGAGCTTCTCACACTTCTGATAATCAGCTGTCTGCTTGACGTTTATTCAGCTGTGTAAAAACTATAACTTTAATCTCAGCCAAACCGATTTACTCAGGAACAAATAAAATACTAAAAAAAAAAAGCCAAACAATAACATTTTAAGTTATCTAAGTGACTCATATATATTTAACCTGAGTAGCGAAAGACGGCGGTGGGTTTGAAAACGATTTGCAGGGAGTCCGGTGTTCTCACGGCGCTAGTGAGCCTAGCCCCCGGCTCGCTAACGAGCTAGTGGGTAACAGACGTCTCCGAAAACGTCGGAGCGCTTTTGAAAATATGTGGTGTCCTGATAAACTGAGCAGATATTTGAGGTTTACACAGCTACATTCTCGCCTGAAAATATGTTAAACGTTTATTTTGTGACCCAGAAAGAATAATAAGAGTAATATTAAAACTAACTAGCTGCCGCCATTGTTGGAAACTGCGCTGGGCCGCGCTATGAATTCTGGGACACAGCTGCTGCTTCTTCTTCTTCTTCGGGGTTTAACGGTAGCTGACATCCTTGTACATGCAATGCTGCCATCTTCTGTTTCAGTCCGTTATTACACTCTTAAATCCTGCCACTTATTCCTGCGTCGTTTGTGATCTTACAAAGTTTCAAACGACGCGTCGACTATTAAATCAGTCGTCGACGATTTTGATAGTCGACGTAATCGTGACTAGTCGACAAATCGTGGCAGCCCTAGTATTCAAGTAATGGGCCCTTTTTGAGCTAATTATCAAACCTAGTAAGAAAAGAAGAGTCATACTACGACCCGGCCGATTATTTCTGCTGCGTTTTAAATTCACACCGCGCGATGAAAGAGTTGTAAACAGATCAAACAAAAGCACCAACTCACAAGTGCCCGCTGACAATCAGACACAATGAATGCGAGACAGCTCTGTGGAGTTGTGATGTAATTAGACTTGTTAATTGGAAAGGAGCATTTCGCCACCTGCGGCAGGAAAAGTGTGAAGATTGTGGTCATCTCTGAAGAAATAGTCCTGCTAATTGTTTTGGTTTCCAGGCAGCCATGGCGGAGGAGGAATGTGACAATTTGAAGTTGCTCTCAAGTTACACCTAAAACTGCTAAAACCTGCCGGCATTAAGGGACATCGTGAGCAATTTGCTGGGTTTATTGTCACAGAAATGGCAATTTCATTCACATTACATCCAGATAAAAAGCCACTTGAACATCACTGCAAGAATAAGATAAGATAAGATAGAACTTTATTAATCCCTCGGGTGGGTTCCTCTGGGAAATTCGATTTCCAAAAAAGCACAGCACCGACAGAAGTTACAGAGTTACAGAATATTATATATATATATATATATATATATATATGTGTATATATATATGTGTGTGTGTGTGTATGTGTGTATGTGTATATATATATATGTGTGTATATATGTGTATATATATATATGTGTGTATATATATATATATATATATATATATATATATGTATATGTATATATATATGTGTGTGTGTGTATATATATATATATATATATATATATATGTGTGTATATATATGTGTATATATATGTATATGTGTGAATACAGAGACAATATAAATAAAATATACGAAGGGGATAAATAGAATAAATAGGAATAAAAAATAAAAATAAGTGAATGCCAGCCATTCAACCATCTACTAACTCCTGTGCTCACTGGCAATAAGCAACACCCTAACAGACAGGAGAAATGTTCGACATCAAAAAATCTGTTTTATACAAAGACAAGAGAAGAAATCCTTTGATACTCTCAAAGGGTGCAGCATAAATGTCATTATAATTTAACACAAGCCAAGTGCTTTCACCCAAAGGCCCTCCATTAACAGCATTTGCATTTCTGAAAACTTGGCATTGCTCCTGTAATGACTTGTCACAGGAGAGAATGGCCTCTCTAATATATATTTTGCTCAGCTTGATAATGTGCATTCCTATTTGAAGACGCTCTAAAGCATATTGAGTTCAGCATGGGAGCATGAGTTCAGTTTTTATAGATAGCTATGCTGAGAGCCACAGCAGCCAATTAACCATTTGTAAATTCCTTGTTGGCCCAAGTTTCATTTGAAGAAAAATTTTTTCGGAGGCTGAACCTTGACTGTTTCGTTTCCAGCCAGATATGGATTTCATAATGGATAAACACAGACAGACTGTCTGCTTCATTTCCTTCTAATAGGATAAACGTGCAGACTCTGCCCTATTCTGTAATTCTGCTTAAAACAATATTGCCAACATGAGTCTCCCTCACCAGGGTGGAGCCCACATTATTTTCAAATCTGTCATGGCTGCTGAAGACAAAACACAACTTTGTACTTTTTTAAAAACTTGTTAAAACAAAAATGTTAAGTGAGTTTCTTCACGCTGAGAGAGCTTTAATTGAAGTCAAGTTAAATGAATGTAGAGTACATTGTTTATTGTTAAAAAAGAGTAAAAGTTTTTAAAAATACACACACACAAGCCACAGTTTCACCCACTGAATTTGATTACATTTCGCTAACATTTTTAGCGAAGCGTATCAGTCACATCTGCACACACACACACAAATCTCACAAGGCTTTGTTATATTTTCTAGCTTGATGGTTATTGAGAATAGTGCTTATAGGCAGGGTGTGTACATTTTTGTAGTGCGAATATACTGTGCGGTAGGAGGTATGAAAAATCTTTTCCTTTTTTTCCATTGAACTTTCTTCACAGCAAGTTTCTCCAAAGAAAGTCAGACATTTATTAAGAATATTTTTCCCCAGCTGTTAAAAACAGCACATTTGCAAACTAACTTGTTTTGTTGGGGGATTCATAGACTGACATTGACATTATGTGGACGTGACACAGGGTTCAGTGCTAGCCATCATCAAATACTGCACAGTTTTTGACAAGAATATATACACTGACCATAAAAAGAAATAAATAGTGGCACTGGGGCTGAAGTGCAAAGACTATACGCTGATATATAACCTAAAGTAAATAATAGATTTAGAAGCTGATCGATAAACTGCGGAAGTGAATGAAAGCATCGGTCAACAGTGGACTAACTCCCATAAAGTTTTTTCCCCTTCAATCTCTGACTAGAAACAAAAGTTGCTTGGAGGGCATGTCTTTGCTGAATTTCTATTCGCTTTCCATTCCTTTCACCTGCATTGTACCGAAAATAAATCTACAAACAAGATGAAATGATATGTAAACTCATGGAAGCAATTTGCTTTTTTTTTTGTCCACTTCCCCCTGAGCCCAATTACTGTTGTTTACAGGTTCCAGATTTATGCATGTAGTGGGTACAGTAAGGCATGAGTAACACAGTGCCCTGCAGAGCCCTGACACTCCAGCTAAGTAAATGGAGACTAACCTGTGAAAGGCAACAACATGACTACACAAAAGAAAACGATAAAAACGTTTCTTTATTTAAACATGTTTTGCACCTACAATTACTGCAGTTTTTTTTTATTCAAAATACATACTAGACTTGTAAAAAAAAAAAAAAAAATCATTCACTGAATGCATGCAAAAATGTTTTAATGTCACTGAACATACACACACACACACACACACACACACACACACACACACACACACACACACACACACACACACACACACACAGAAAAAAAATCCATAATGACCTTCCAGCATATTGTAATTCAAGTGGTACACCGCTGTACCTATTCTGGGTTCTGTTTTCCGGCATAAGAAAATCTAGCCTGAGGCTGGACAATTGGGCCAATCATTGGACCAGATCAGGTGAAAAGCACAAAGTGTCCTAACCAGAATCTTAAGCTGCTTTAGCTTTATTTATTTTTACGCATATAAAGCATGTGAACATGCTGGTCTGGTGGGAGATTCCTTGAAGAAGACGGCTGCAGACATATGTAATAGAGGTTATTGTGAGAAAAGAAGAAAAACACGATTGGTATTCGCGGTGGTGGAATGTGATTTAGAATGAATGCGAGCAGCTAGACTTGTAACGATATGACACTTTCTTATAATGAACTCGTGTAACATTTTTTTTCCTGTTTGTACTAGCTTGTTTTCACTCGCTTTATGAACATATTTTTTCTTCTTTCAGACAGGCAACTTTGTTATGTGCTTGCAACTGTGGATTTACAGCAAAGAAAGCTTGCACCCCTTGGCTCTGTTGCTGAATTTTGAAATTATATATTAGCAGAAGCATTGGCTTATGCAAGAGGAAGAATCAAAAGTCGTAGGTTTTATTTGCACTGTAACGCCTACCTGTAGACCTGCAGTTGCCACATACAGTTGACTTCTGCCCACAAACACACAAGTAACTGCAAACCTTCATGCAAAGTCACTTTGTGCATTCCTACGTTAGCTTGTGCAATACATATATATTTTTTAGTCGTTCCCCTATCCATAATAATTGCTCCATACAAATGAAAAAATGAAATCAATTTGTTCAGATATGTTTTTTTCACACGTTTTAACATTTAAATTAATTTGGACATAAACGTTTGTACAGATTCGCACTTTGAATGTATCGCCCACCTCCAGCGTATTCACCCAAAACGCCTTCACACATTCAGATGTAGTGATACACAGCCAAAGTACTCACGACCCCATTTTATTTCCATAAGAACAAAACCTCTCAAACCACAAAACACCATTAGGTTATGCTGGTGCCGTTAGTGCAGACACAGATACGCTACAATTTTGTTAATTATCAGGCAACAACGGCCCATTGTTCCTACTTCTTACAGATCTTGGACTGCAACTTTATCAAAGCTGGCATTAAATTCGCAGATGCACAGCATACTCCTTCCACCCCCATCTTTCTCCCTTGCTGAACTCTGAGTCATGTTAGCCCATCACCATTAAGTCGCTAAGAGCTTGCTCCATCATTGTACATCGTACCCAGTTTTCCCCTCTGGGAGACTCGTTCCACCCCAAAAAAACAAAGATCTCAGATAGGAAGCTTTATTTGCACAATGTAAGAAGTTCTGATTAATTCAAAGTACAACCTGCAGGCTCCGATTTGGCTCACTGGGCTCCACAACAAATTAGCACACACCATTGCACACCGTCTCACTCGCTGCCATAGCTGAAAGGCACAGCTGAAAGACTTCTGAAATTACTGCAAAATAGAATTTGACCCCTGATAAGGCCCACTATCTATTCTGCCAAGTGTGACATTTTGATGCAACGCAGGATGTCTCTGGAGTGTAGAGCACTCGAGTATTTCACCCAGGCATTTTGAGGAGTGCATACGCTTAAATTGTATTCCAGTGATCATGATATTTGTGCTCTGCCGAAAGTAAAACAATTGTGTTAGTTTTTTAACGCCGTAGGATTTTACACACTACATGCAAGTCTGTTCTCTTGTCAGAGGTTACTGCGAAGCCATGATTCGTTTTTGGAGGAAAGCAACTCACAACAACTCGGAGTGAAATATTGCCCTTTTTTGCCCCACTTCATTTTAATAAATATTTTTTCAAATGAATAGGTTTGCACACCCGTGCAAGTGTTTTAATTACTCAGGCTGATTAGACCTAAGGTGGAAATTGGGTTGAGCTATGCTGGGAATAAGATGATGTCAACAAACTTAATCATTAAGTAAGAGTGATAACTGTGCTCCAGTAGGGGGTTACAGTAAATGATGCATTATTACTGATTAAATATCAAACACTATGATAAGTAGTTTGTAAATACTATGGATATGCTTTTCAACTGCTATATATAACACTCACTTTTGATTCATATAGCTGATAAACACTTGAAAAAACCCTATATTTTAATACTTTTCAGCTTCTTTTTTGTTGTTTTTCTTTTGCTACAAAACATCCAAAACTGATAATATATAACAAATAATTACAAGACTCTGATACAAAATCATAAAGGAAAACATTTGTTGTGCTGTATTATAACCATAAACAGCCATAATTCTTATTTTAAGGGACATTATTCCAGCGTATAAGAGCCTGTAACAGCGGTTAGTGGTAGGAAGATTCAGTGGCGCTGACCCTGAAAACAAAGCAACTAAATTCAGCCATGTTTCCTTTCCATATCTGGGTTTTCCTGCTCCAGCATGTTAACTCTCCTGCATAGATACTCTTTATAAGATACTTTTAGGTCCTGTAAAGGGTGCAGGTGTTTTCACTTGGGGCTGATTAGACCCCTGCTCTAGCTGAAGATGAGTTACATCAGGAAAAAAAAAATCAGATGTCACCAAACATCACACTGAACTGCCTTGATATGAAAATGATAGAGTTGTCAATCTAAAGAGACCGTACACGCCCACGTGGTCTTGAGAGGAGAACTAATCAAGCAAAGTAAGTGAAAGCATTTGTACAGTGCAGTCGAGGCAGGAAAGAGGAGCTTGGTGAGAGCGAGCCAAAAAGACTGTAATGGATTCTGCGCCATGTGCCACTAACAGGGAGATAATCCATCAGGTAAGAACAAATAATCACGTTGGGCGACAAATTGAAAGTTTTAGAAGGCTGTAAAGATATGGCCAGAATTAAAAGGTTTCTGTCTGAGTTAATTGCCCCACAAGTAGCCGGTCCCCAGAAGGGGCTGAGATAAAGCTGAACTATCAAAACAAATAAATCTGCCGAATAGGAATTCATTTATCGTCCACACCTGTGTTTTTCCTGCCGCGGTGCATCAAAATGTCCTCAGTGAGAGGCCGGGGCTGTCTTTTCTTGACTTTCTGTAATTATTTCTTCCCACCTTTGCTTGATCGCGTGACATTGCTGATTGTGCTCATGGAAAAGTGGTTAGGGAAGCAAAAAGGACATTGATTTTAGGCAATTTGGATCAAGCTGGAGAGGGCCCTGTTGATTTTCATTCTAGCCATCTAATCAGGGGCTGCTTTACAACCGGGACGCTAAGTGAATGTAATTACCAGCATTTAAGCACCAGGTAGGACGGGGAAAGCTACAGCGGTTTTGGGAAGGAAGAACAACCAGCATTAGTGCACCTATCATCTGTAATTTGGACTTATTTGGGAAGATTGTTTGGGAATATTTCAGCTGTAACCACCCAAACACTGTTTTTTTTTCTTTTCTTTTTTTTAAGTGAATAATACAATTATTAGTTTGTTTTCTTGCTTGTCTAAGTAATAGAAGAAGAATACGATTGAACCTTTGGAACTCTCTTCATGGCTGATAATGATCCAAGGAACCTCCTGCGAGGACAGCTCCACTGATGCTGGAGTGCAAGCACAGCTCTCTGCAGGTACGTGCGATGGCACACAGTGGCGGGTGGGAGGCGCTGTAGGGCTTGTGTGAGAGAAACAAAGTGAAAGGGGAGGAGCAGCATCGGGAGTAAAGTGGCCACACGGTGTGCCAGTCCGTCCAAGCAGTCGCTTACATCTCAGATCCGCCGCCGCGCAGAGAGCGCAGAAAGCCCGTCTGCCAAGTCCTGTCTACTCCACTTGGTGACGTGCAGAGCCGAGCGCAGGCAGGCCACTTACAGACCGGCCCACAGCCGCTGCCACTGCACTGTGCTGCTCCTTTTGCTGTAAAATGCAACAGCGGTCTTTGCGGGATAAAGACAGCATTCATACATAATCAGCGCCGGAGCGAAACAAGGACAAACGCCGGGGGACAGGAGCAGCGAGCGGCCGGTGGAGGTAAGCGCTCGGTCAGCGGAGGTGCGAAGAAACACCGCGCTGACTCTCGCCTTTGCTTCAATTTTTTTTTTTACACGCTTTTGTGTTAAGGCAGGAGTTCACTCGTCCTATCATGAATGAATGAGGGGGATCATCAGTTTCACTGCCAGCCCTTAGCTGAGGACCATAGCCTACCAAATGGTGTGTACGGCGCTCACGTTGTGCGCAAGCGCTCCCGTTAAGAGGAGGGCGAATAAAACTAACTTCACGACTCAGATCGAGGTTTGGGAATTTAAAGGAGTGGTCTGCGTCAATGTCAAACAATTTAGGACTTACAGTTGGTCACTATAGCAACGCTATCAAATATACACACATATTACTGAATTATTTTGGTGTATATACACCAAAATAATTCAGGTGTAATCAGCTGGTCATGTTCTGACAAACTGCCTAGAAGCCTTTAATCATGTGCAAACGACCTGGCAGAAGAAATAAATTTCAATGTCACTTACCCCAGTTGTGCATCTTCTGAATTTACAGCTGCACAAATCCCACTACTGCACAGATTGTAACGGAAAGATTTATTGTGGCTCTGGAGTGGATTTGAGGAAAAATAAATAAATAAATAAAATCCTGTTATTATATTCCACAGATGCGTGTAAAGTTGTAGCCTGCACTAGGCAAGACTCATCCTTCAAACAGCTAAGCGTTGCTCATGACAAGTCCCATGTGTTGTTACAGTGCAGTGCTGTGAAGTGAAGTGGAGCACTGGCTGTGAAGGACACTGTGTTTTGCAGAAAGTTCCCGATGATCATCGAGTCCATGCTGTTTTACAAATGCACCTTCTGACCGGGCAGGAGATGTTGTCCTGTGCAAGTGTGAAGGCACTGTAGAGGCGAAAGCATGGATCGCAGAATTATCACATTTTGCCTGCAGTCCATATTTAGCATGATTTATTGTGAACTCTCACATCCAACAGCACACTTGTCGATCCTCCTGGATGGTCCCCCCCGGTGCTGATCCCTGTTTACGAGCCTGACTTACTGTATATAAATAGATGTAGCCTACGGCCACCCAACATGACTGCGCGTGCGTTGCTATTCTGAAGATGCATCCAACATTTGTTATTGTATTAATGGGCTGAGCATGTGGGGCAGGAGCAGGACACACATCCCTGCTGATGACATTTGAAAACCTAGCAGGCTATCACAAATCAAGGCAGGGATTAAGAGGCTTTAGTGCTAGTCCTCTCCGAAGAGACGGGGAGCTCTGGACTGGATAAGGTAAGACAATGCATTTGCCTGAGAGCTGCTGTGTTTAGCGGGGGTCTTCTCGCCTCACGTGCTGCATTCGAGGGAGAACTCTTGCTCTGCACATTTAGGATAACCAGTCACCGCAGGTGGATGATCACACAGCAGCATTACATGGAGAGGTGTTAACACACTCTGTAGCGTGTGTTAAGCTACAGAGCCTTATTGTCAGGCAAGCCTTACCTCTGTGGAAGTATTGTCGTCTCTTCAGTTTGTCACAAGCTTCTTTGCAATAAACTCAATCAGGGATAATCCTTCTATATCAAATGTGATTTAGGTTGGTCTAGGGAACCGCTTTGGCCGGAGGAATTCATTTAGAAATTACCCAGAGGCATTTATCCTATTAGCAAAGGCAAAGCGAAAAACGACTCCTGTTGTTATGGTCAGCAAATTACAAAACTGCAGCTCAAGGCCATTTATTATAATTTTTTTTCCACCACGTTTTCCAAGAAGGAGAACACGGGGTAAGCATGTATAATTTGACCGGTGTGGGATGTGTGATCTAAATGCAGGCTAAGGAGGTAGAAAGGATCAAATGCTGTACAGTGTTTTCTTGTACTTGGATGAAGTTGTGATACACTTGGTTTTGCCTCCGGTGATCAACCGTGTATTTCAAGGAGTCGAGGAAGCAGAAGCTGTGCCAAACTTGCCAATAAATATAACCGCAGAAAGCCAAGCTCTGAGTTATTTTCATGTAACAGCAGTCAGATAAATATAGCTATTCGGCAGCAGTTTGGGTAAGACGAAGTAATTTCCAGTGTCTCCTTTTGTTCTTTTTCTTTTTTTTCTTTTTTTTTTTTAAACTAATGTACATGTAATGCCTCTGTTTATCTGCAGCCTGCTCACCAAAGCAAAATATTAAAGTAGCCGGCAATTACGCTGATTCTGTTGGAGCAGTGGATATTAGAAGGCCAATCTGGACCAGCCCGCCCCCAATCAAAATGAGAATGAAAAGCAGTTGTGCATGTTTTTGTCTCTTTGGCACACAATGAACTCTATTTTCTCCAAGGTTAAAGAGGGTATCCTTTCTTCTGTAATCACATTGCTCTAGCAGATTTATACTGTGCTCTCTCTGCGTGTTCATAGAGGCTGCTTTGAGTATGTGAATAATTTTTTTTTTATTTATTTATTTATTCTTTTTTTGGGGGGGGGTTACACGTGCACCCCTTTAGAAACACCAGTATATTCAAACAACAGTATCCACACACTGGGATCTGAAATGTGAGATTTTGAAATGTGAAATCAGATTCTTGTAGCCTGTTACACAATCAGGTGACAGTGAGTTGAATTTAGCAATAATATCTGCAGCTTCAAAATCTTTTTATTTTCTTGTTAACAAATCTTTTACTGAATTAATGTGACACAACTGTCGTTATTAAATGATTTATAAAATTGATTATATATTGTTTTGTTTTTTTTAAGCACACACAGACAGGGTATTAAAAATTTTTTTTAATCCAATTTCAAAATACTTTTCTTTAAAAAAAAAAAAAAAAAAAAAAAGGAAAATTGCAGTAAAATTTAAAGTACATGGCTGAATATAAACTTTTACATACAAAACTTAACTATTGCTCAAGGCATACCTCTCCGGACACTTGCATATGTCCATACAATAGTCAAACTTGTCTGTGGTCACTGTAGCCACTGCTGTTATGCCACCTTCCAGCAACCACATGAAAGTCACGAATCCGTTCTTTCTAACTGTATGTGCTTCGATTGTTACGGGTGAATGGCTTGACCTAAAGCACTTTGAAATTGAATTATTCTTTTTGATGCACTCTGCATTTCATAAATATATATATTTTTTATGTTTCTGAAATGTGATATTATTTTTTAAAATAATAATAAAAAAATAATTATGGGTTTTGTTCGTTAAAGAAATCATTTATTACAGGAAATATTTTTAGTGGTTTCTTTTCTTGTCGTAAGTTAGAAAACAATATTAATGTCTCTCCTCTGTCAATACAAACATAAATCTATTGCATGCTACTGCTTACTGTATTTACTGTAAAGACTTCCTTCAGCAAGAAAGCTTGCAGTACATTATGTATACATTTCATGCTAACCCTTTGATGCTAGTGGCTCCTTTGAACACGGTGTACCCAGCAGTTTTCATAATATTGCTCCTTTTTTTTTGCTTCTGTTTTTGTGTTAATTGAACCGTTATTTCAATTCACTAAGCACTGTATTAAATTGCCATAGCCACTTAGATGGTACTCGGGTAGCTTTTTGTACTCTTAGTGCATTTATTTCCTTTTTCTTAGGTTAATTTTTTTGGGTCTTGTGCTGCTAGCAAATTGCAAGCATGGAATCTCTGTACAGGTTGAACTTGACCTCAAGGTCAGTTTGCTTAGCAAGTTTTTTTTAGATTTTCTTTTCAAGCAGTCATGCTGAAACAACGGGAGCTGCAGTTAAAAGCAGCACGGAGCAAGAATTTAGTCCTCATCATACCTGGCATGCTTCATCACAAACATCTGGGGTGACGACTTTATAACAGATTTTACTTCCACATTTATAAAAATAATAAGAGTCCTGCATTATTATATTATTACATATTAAAGTCCTGCCTACCTAGCTCAGTTTGGTACTGGACCCGTTACCCATTATTATGTCAAGCAAATCTAGACCCACTCTGACAGGCTATTGCGAATTGTGGAATTGTGCTTTCGAGGTTGACTGGCTGCATTAACGCGGTCAGTCTGCATATAATTAAGACAATGAATCTCTCGCCTCATTTGACAGAAACATATGTAGTTTTGTTAGTTGTGTGATTAAGTTTAGAATGCTTGGTTTAAAAAATTGAAGAAGAATATATTTTTGATGATTTGCATTTGGTTCTGGTTAAAAATTGTTCGATGGATCCAGAAATGCTTTTTTGCAGGAAAGAGTCTGCCACGTGTACTCCACCAACTGTTTTGCTGTTTGTTGCTGGAAAAGGAGCAGGTTAGTTAGAGCAGGCCATCTTTTAATGTGTCCAAGGACACGTTTGTCTAAAGACTGTTTAAAGATTGGGGAGGTATCCCCATCTAGACCACCTCCAAATGTGGTCTGAGCCATGGGGCATTAACCGAGTCCCTTCAGGAGCAGTCCACCTGTAGTTGTACCACCCAAGACCAATGTTAAGGCCATATATCAGCAGAGCCTTAGATCATTTACACCCGGTTCGTGATAACAGCCGTATTCAAGCTCCACCTGGGCTCCACTGTATGCTAATGACTCTGTGGCTCATATGCAAGCTTGCTTTAACTCAGTGCTTTAACAAATATTAAGTCTCTCATTGATCAAGATGGGTTTCAGCTTGTGTTGGCCATGTTTGTTAGTGTATTCAAGCTTGATAGCAAGCGTGGAGAGAATGCTTGATCTGTCTTGATTTGGTTTACCGTGTCCTGCTTTGATATCAACACGATAAAGGCGTTTTCAGTGACAGGATGACCAAAAGGCCTCGTTTTCCTTCCAACACAAAGCATTTTGGTTTTTTCCATTAGTTGTTTTAAAAGTAACACTTGTTATTAAAAAAAAGTAGCTGTAACGTCTTTTTAACGCACATTTTAAAAACATTTTTGCTGTAAATCTGAATACCATCTCAGGGAAAACTAAAATCCTATTCTAAATACTGACAGGGGAGATGCCTTTCAAGGACAAAGATGAAGATGGATCAGATACTTACCACATTAAGTTTTTTCTTTGCCGATAGTACTGAATTATTCTCCCGCAGCTTTTAAGGGAGCCTTTAAACTTTCCTTATTGGTTTTCTGGGACAGTGATGTCTTTGTTTAAATATGCCGCTGAATATTTAGCGTAACTGGCCATTACAAAGCATAAAATACTTGCTAACACACGGGGCATAAGGCCATGAGCAAATGCCGTGCTTCCCAAGCTCTTTAGAGATCAGTGAACTATGAAAAGCAGTCTCTTCAGCTGCCCTCTTGAACACAGTCGCTCAAGGGCTAGTGATGCTGGTATCATATTTCTAAAAAGCCTGCAGTTTCCCTTTTCAGAGACTCAAATGGTCTCAAAATGCACTAAGCTCTGAACCTCCTGCATCCATGGAGATTTGATTTAATAGATCACTTTCAAAGCTTAGTTTCTGTTGTTGTATTTATGTTGTTGATTATGAAAGTTAGGAATTTTGGTACTGTTTAACTGAATAGGTTCTTTAATATACATTTATGTTTCAGTTTTATTTGTATTTTTTTCACATATTTCAATATTAACACCTAACAGTAAGATTTCTGTTAGTGTAATGATTTTAGGTCTTTAATCTGCTGACTTTAAAAGTGTTAAGTTGTCATAGTGTTGCTGTGGCTGTAATATGTAATACGTGGCATGAGTGTTTTGTTGTCAAACAGCTATGCTTTCCAGGAATCTGAACCACCCTACACAAAAGGCTGTGAGCCATTAGGCCATAACACCAGGGCCAAGGGCTGCACTTAAATTCTAAATTTACCAGTAACTTTAGCTCCGATTGCATTTGTTCAATGTGGCATTGAAAGTATTTGGTCCTCCTGCCAAAAAAAAAAAAGAGAAAGCATTGTTAGGAAAACTGAAGACCATTCCATTAATGCTAATACCCACATAGAGTGTTTAAATTCACTTGACATGTTTGGGGACACGGGGTGAGGATTTGGTTTGGACTCAAGCCTGTGAGGCTACATCTCAGGGCCGCTGCACTCGGGGAGGCGGCTGTGTGGTGAGTGGCTCCGCAGGGGGCAGGTTAAGCCTGTTAGCCCCATGCGATGATGCCGTAGGTTTGCACCATCAAGGGAGGGAGCGGGCTGTGAAAGAGGTAGGCATGGAAAATCCTTTTTTTTTTTTTTTTTTTTTTTTTTATCTTGTAGACCATCACAACCAACAGAACCACTGCTATTTTTCCTCCTGTTTATGCAGGCCCCCATTAAGCCTGTCTACAGGAATATTTCTGCACCGCAGCTGACGGCCACAGCTCCCCAGGCATCCCTTTTATAAACCTTACTCATTTTAATAAGGTGCACTTCACTATCTTATCTCTGCTTTGGAATAAACATCTATAATGTAATACAAAACCTATTCAAGCTATGTCCAAGTTGTTAAAAAAAGGAGACTAAAGCAGACATTGTTTGGGAAGTGCACCGGGCCTTAAAAGGACACGGACACATTATGTAATCATTTATTTGAAATTGAATAATTGAATCTGCCTTGAGGAGAAGCCAAGCTTAAAGAGAGGCCTGTTGGAAGAGGTTTTGAGGTGGAATGTCAGACTCAAACTAACTCTGTCTGCTTGAGGCAAACCAGACTTCAAATTACTTCAAGAGGAAAACAAATTTCACCGGTCACTGAAGTCACTTGAACTCATTTCACTTGCTTTTTGTCTCAGAACCATGGGAATTTACAATAAAACCATTTGAGCTTTGCCACTGTCATTTCAGTGGTGCCACATTGTAACTGCAGTGTATAGTCTATGTGCTGTGTGCCTCAGGGTGGATTTTTTTTCTTTTCTTTTTTTAAATTGCCATTTGTCTTGGTATTAACAAGAAAATATACTAAAAGCGGGGTTTGCCCAGTAATCTTCTTACCTGAATCTGGGGATGCCACTCCTACTTCGTCCTTCACCATGCATTTATTTTGAAGGGATCTGTTTGAGGGGAAGCCTCTGAATCATTTATCTGCAGTGAGCACTAAATATGTAAATCGTTCACAATTAATTGTAGTATACATAACAGTGACTTACAGCCATGTCTGATTTGCATACTCCAACTGCGCGAGTTAAAAGGTGGCTTTTTGAGTTAAGAGGGTACATAAATCACGTGTTTACAGTTGGTGTGATGTGGATCTGTAATATTATCCTATTTACAACCTGTTTGCATTAGTTCGGATGTATTCTTTCAAGGGCCACAGCAGCTTATAAAATATTGGCACCATCCCAGCCATCCTAATGCTGCGATGCATGCACTCCCCTGTTGATTAATTCACGTTGGCAGTAGATTTTCTCTGTATAAATACCTGCAGCACAATGACCAGGGTCATTAATTGTATTTAGTAATTACCGTATGACAGCCAGCAACAAATTAAAAAGGAAAAGGGGCTGTTTTTATTCATTTAAACTCTGTGTAAGTGGGTCACCACATTATCAAAATTGGACTATTGACATTAGCTCATATTCTATTCAATTTTCAATTGAGTTCAGGTTTATTTATAGGGCGCCAAATCACAACAACAGTCGCCTCAAAGCACTTTATGCCATAAGGTAATGAATTTAGTATATTTGGATAAAAGCCTGACAACCAACGAGCAAGCACTTGGCAACAGTGGGAAGGAAAAACTCCCTTATAATAGGAAGAAAACCACTGTTAGTACCAGGCTCAGGGATTGGTGGCTATCCGCCGTGATCGGTTGAGAGTCAAGGAGAAAGAGAAAAGAGAGACGCAGACTCGTAGGGTATACTTTATACTTTGTTTTAAATCTACATCATAGGTACATTGTAACCGCAAACCCCTCTGAAACTTTATGCCGTAACATGACATGAACGTCCCTAGAAATCATATCTACATGTCTTAATGCAGCCCACAGCTATTGTAACTGGCCTGTTCAGCACTGTTGATGACTCCTGTGTGTTCCGACTACTTTTTCACCACAGCTTTTTAATTTATCAGTGAGAATAACAATCATTGCCTCAATAAGGAATGATAATCATTGCTCCAATATAAGGACTCAGATGGCAGCGAATTCCTGGAGGGAGGTCGCTGAAACCGTCAGAATGGACGTGAGGGAATTTACAAAGAAGTGGAAAATCTGAAGGGACAAATATGTTTGCCTCCCCCCTCCAAAAAAAAGGAAAACAAAAAGAAAATGACCACAACAAAGAGCAGGGGCGCAGGATGGGAAAAATGTACCAGCATTTTATTTGTTTGTGTCGTGTCTGGCACCGCATATAAAACACGACCACAATGTAATTAATACATAAAACGCTACACAAAAGTATGAGTGCTGGCAACGATTTCAACCACCTACGTAGGTTATGTCGCACACTCTGCAAAGATTCACTGCATAAGTCTAAATCAACAGTAAGAAGACAAAAATGTAATGATATGTTGGTGGCATATAAACACACGGGGAGTGAACAGAAGTGCTCAGTGCCTCACTTGAAGTCGTGTAGCACAGAGGTGAAATTTGTGTTTTTCTGCATTTTTATCAGTTTTTTAAATCGTTTTTATCGTTAACTTGGTTTCCTTGGGTCTTTCCCCGTGTGTTATGAATAAATCTTCTTTTTTGGTACTGTTCTGGTTCTGGTTTTATTTTGTTGTATTTATCCGGGACACCTTAAAGGCCGGTCTGTGAAAATATTGTCGGACATAAACCAGTCTGTGACGCAAAAAAGGTTGGGGACTGCTGCTGTAGCAGTTTGAGCCTACAGCACCATAACTAAGGCAAAGTTCAGGTCACCTAATCAAGCCTTAACTATAAGCTTTATCGAAGAGTTAAAACTGGACAGGGTGTCTGTCTCCCAAAACCAAACTGGGAGCTTGTTCCACAGGACAGGGGCCTGATAGCTGAAGGGTCTGCCTCCCATTTTACTTTTAAATGCTTTAGACTAAGCCTGCAGTCTGAGAGGGAAGTTTGTTATTAGGATAATATGGTAGTGTGACATCTTTATGATATGATGGGCCCTGATCATTCAAGACTTTGTGCGTGAGAAAGATTTTAGTGCATAAAGCTTAAAAAGGAAACGCCAATGACAGTGACTTTGGTTATACAACTGCCTTCGCTCAGATGCAACCCTGGCTGTTTAACCTCTCTTTACATGGACACAGTTCATTGGAGTAGACTTAAAAGTCAGGCAATTGCCACTCATATCAGCAGCCAAGCAAATGCAAAGTGAAAATCAGAGAGAAGAAAACTCCTGCTTGGAAAGACATAAAGGGCAGTGTTGCTGCTTGGTCTCTGTGCCCCTGGTACGTTTTATGCGTTGCAGCTTGGCTGTTTTTGCATTCAAAGATGAACAGACTCTGTCCGCAATAAAACTGACCATAACGTTAATAAGGCTGCAGATGAAGGTGGCATTGTAAAGATATCTGTCATTGCTCTGTGCCCGTGGGCCCCGCTGTGGTTTTATAGCTTTGAAGGGTAGACATTTTCTTTTTCTCAGCGTTTGTAAGATAGGCCTATCCATTCCCTCCTCTGTGGACAAGAATTCATTGCCACTTGGAAAAGAAGCCCTTTGATTTTTATGAGAGAATTTTTTTTTAACTGTAGTCACACCAGTCATTTGACGGCGTGGCCATAACGTGAAGCTGCTCGGCATTTGCAGTTTTTTGCCGTACTCTTTTTACTTTGCTTTCCTGTTCCTGCTGCAGCTCTCGAGTCTTGCGGCAATACCTTTACCCTGAAATGAATAGTCCACTTCAAAACTGCTCAAACACCCTTTTGAGAATGGAGCCAATGTGATGGCAGCCAAGTGTGATTATTAATGGCGGGTCTCTATCTCTCAGGCCTTAATTGGTCTCTGCTGATTGCTCAGCGTTCTGATTAAGAAATGTCATTAAAATTGATGTATTATACTTCCATGTGGTTTTCACAGTTAGCTGCTTCAATCAATTGATAATTACGTAGATGATTTATAACTGGGGTTCATTCTGACAAGTTTACAATAACGGACACGGTAGAACTTTTTCTGTACATCATTTGAGTAAGGCAGCGAGTGACTGAAAGTTGTACCGCTTCACCTTTTTATCCCAGTGATATTTTTCATTTTTAAGGTTATTAAGTATGTTAAATGTCATTCAGGAGTGGCCTTTGGACTGCAAGTATTCGAATTTCATCACAAATGCGTAGAC
Source organism: Aulonocara stuartgranti (assembly GCF_965226115.1). Taxonomy (NCBI): domain Eukaryota; kingdom Metazoa; phylum Chordata; class Actinopteri; order Cichliformes; family Cichlidae; genus Aulonocara; species Aulonocara stuartgranti. Next base: position 4,249,164 of record NC_138951.1, on the reverse strand, counting down.
AATTAGAGGAAGAGAGCAAATATAAATCTATAGGGAGAAGTCAATGAGATGGTTAATGATGTTCCTTTGTGTGGAGTTAATGGAAAACATCTCTAATTTCATGCCAAAGTAAACATTTCTCCTACGGGGGTTCAACTCATTTTGTTTTTAAAAAAAAAATACGAGAAAGAAATTCAAGGTTTTCGTTTACACACCAGTGCCAATGCGCTTGGTTCGGATAATAAGTATTGGTAATTTTTGTCACATCAAACTCAATATATACAATATTGCCTGGAAGTTATTGACTGTTTATGTCGTTAAAATTCTAATCTTACGTTCCATAAAGAAAATGGGTGGTAGCACCAAAACACATCATATTCGGGTGCATATTCATTATGACTTTCTTAAAATATACTTCTTATATATGCACACTTGGTTGTGGTCTAACTTTTAATGAGATTTCACTCTGGATTATTTTGGCACTGTTACATAAACAGCCATATGTCACAAATTTTATTTATTTTTTTTAGACTCTGCAACAGCAGATGTATTTTAGCCCCATAAATTGATGGTGGAAAAAAATGTTTAAAACCCAGCGAGTTGTTGTCTTTTATCATCCTCTCGAGAACGATTTGGCAAGGTAGCCCTTTCCATTCCTGCACAACATCACAAATGCAATCAGACTTTTTTTCCTTCCCTTCACCCCAAGAATAAAGAAATAAGCTTTCATTCACTGTGTTTCATCTTTAAAAAAAGACAAAATGTACTCAAGATCCAGCCCTGCAGAAAGTCTGACGTGATGCGCGTGACTCGGTGGAAGTGTCAGCGAAACAGGATAAATGAGCATTCAATAACATTTCCCTTTTTGAAAACGTTTCCCCGTCTGCTTTGCCCATCCTGGGAACTAATATACCTATATCGGTGTATTATTTTGAAGGAGAAGAAAATGTTCGTGGCATAGCTCACAGAGGGACAGTAAAGGAAAAGAGAGATGTAGCTTCACATCAAAAATGTGTACACAAATGCTGTGATTATCGGTTGTCTAACAATCACAGCGATAAAAGGGCACCAACAGTGTTTTGCTTAAATACAGCGCGTTTTCGTTTGTATTGGAGTTTTATGTGGACTTGCAGAAATGTGTAAACAGAAGTGTTTTTTTGTTCCGATGAAGGGAGCCTAATTTAACTTTTTGTTCTTTCTCACACTGCGTCATCTACGATGTCAGTGCATGTTTGGTGTGTCGGTAAAAAGAAAAGGCAATGCTCTTTGTGAAAGTAGAACAAGAGGGTTTTTTGGCAGCTCTTAAAGTTCAGTGTGGCTGTATTGCATAGTGGTTTATGTAGGCTGCTCTGAGAAATGTATGTATACGTATATACTATATATATTACATGACAGTAGTGCTTTTGACAATATCTGGCGCAGTCGGATCAGACATCCTTTAATCTGCCAGTTTTCTAGTCTGTACGAAGCCTGTGTGATGTCCAGTACGCAGTTAGGAAACCGTCTTCCTGTGCTCTACCTGTACTAAGGCAAGACCCTTATCTAAACCGTAACTGAGTAAATGTGGTAGTGGGATTGCGTCATCTCCTATTGTGTGCTGCAGGGGCATCAGCTAATTCACCTAACATTTTGTGGAAACGGCTCCTGCGTGACCTGCGGTGGATATCTGCTTGTTGAAGCCCCGTCTTCAGATATTAGAGAATCCACAAAAATGTGATTATACTCTTTTTATTTTTTAATTGTACGCTGCCGTGCAAAAGGGTCATGAAATTTTTTTCAAAAAGACAACAAAATCCCGACACCATAGATTGTTTTGTTTAAAGCCTCTTTGTTTGCCAAATTGATCTTTATTTCTTTTATTTGCGGTGATCAAAACGATAAAAAGATGTCTACCAAGTTTTTTTTTCCTTCCCCCCCCCTCACTTGTTTTCAGCAAAAAAATGTCATTGTGCATAGATTCCAAACAGAAGCACGTACTCTTTCATAAACAGACAGACACAAACAAAGAAGGAGACGTGGTGACTTCCAAAGGCTGCCACCGTCGAGGAGTCAGATGATCGCTGTTTTTACCAACACCAGCTCTGTTGTTACGTGCGACAATGAGGCCCTTTGAAGTGTCACGTCCCATGCAAAAACTCCTTTGTCGTCATCTCAAAAAGAGCAGAGCTTTCACTTTTGTGTATTATTGGAAGGTTTTTTTTCCTCACATTTTCACTCAGACATTTGTTTGCTACTAATCCCAAGGAGCTTTCCAGCCATATATGTTTAGTTTGGCTGTCTCCCACTGCCAATTGTCTATTGTTGACCTCCGATATTCTCTCGGGACTGTTGTAGAGCCATTAATAGTACGTCTGTGTGTAGATCTGTCCTCACTTTCATACTCTTTGAGTGAATGGAAACCTGTTTCTTATTAATTTTTGAGAACACCAGAGTATTAGGACCACGTTTATAGCAGTGCTTTTTTTTTTTTTCTCTCAAAGCCTTCCCATTTACCAACTGTTATTGTTTCTGCAGGTGTAGACAGCAATACTCAAAAGATCTAATTTGTCTGTGATGAGCATCCCCATCCACAAGAGACCAAAGGTACGGTAAGATATGAAAAGCTCATTATCTTAAGTCCCAATAAGCCACCGACAAGCCACACGGCATAATACAAAAGCACAATAAAACATGAGTCAGTCATATTCTGCCATGTCTTTTTATTGTTTTGTTTTTTTCCATGGAAACTCTTTGGAGCCATTTTAATTTCACAAATTTTACTAACGATATTGCTGTAGAGGAGAAGGGCTATAAAAATCTAATCTGATTATGCTCTAATGCGAGCTGACAAAACCTTGATTGTTTGATACAGCTTACTGTGCATAACGTGTAGTGTTGGCCTGGTTTGGCGGGGGGTTGATTGTCTGGAATTACTTGATATATGGTGTCATTAATTCTGCTTGACTTCCCTGCCATGTCCATAAAATGAGTTGTGTCTGTCTTTGTTTCTTTCCCGCGATGATCTCGCAGTTATGTCGGCAAGCAAAACAAAGTTGGTCTCGAAGCAATTACTTGGGCTAGAGTCTGATCTCGGGTCATTAAGAGATAGGATTACTCCTGGACCGCGGGACCCCAGGAATGTGCAGACCCCTCCGGTGGTCTGCTCACCGCTGATGAAATAGAATTGAATTAATGGGGTTGCCCACTGTGAGGACTGATTAGAACGACATACTGGCTTTGATCCCGGAGTGAGGTGACCAGGCATGGGCGCCACAGGCATCGAGGCGGGGTTTCGTGTGTGTGTGTGTGTGTGATTATGTGTATGTCCTGTCTTGGGTCAGTGCATCACTAATGAACGGTGCTCATTACGTGTGCTCTTTGCTGGGTTCATATCTCACTGGGGTGCTCCAGGTGTAAAATCACTCGATGGTGTTGGGTTTGTGGAAGGTGGCCCAGAATCATCCTGCTTTTAGATTTGGCAAATCATCTGTACTCCTCAATGCATTTTAAATGCCTCCCCTTTGATCACAGTTGCAACTTGTGTGTTGTAGTCTGAGGTTAAATTTAGTTCGGTGCTATAGGCCATTCCCTGCAGTCCATCATGTGCTGAAGTCTAATAACACAGCTGGAATTTTTAACCACCGGTGTTTACCACTTTTTGGTTCAAGTAGTGTACGAGTTGGTAATTACCAGTTGAGCGTAACATTGGGCTTTTGTGCATCAGGAATTTCTTTGCTTAGTTATTAAGTAACAGAAATGCTCTGCCACAGCTCACAGTGGGCCAGGTGTGGAGTAGAGTGTTTACATTTTGGTCAGTCTAATGCAGCAGATTGAAAATACAAGTGCTGTTCGGGAAAGGTTTTCTTAAAGTGTTCAAGTGTTGAGATTTGAGTGGGTTGAGATATTATCAGGCATTCTTGGAGCTGCTAACGCGGCCTAAAAAATTCTGGCAAGGAGTTATAGCTTTGTCAGAGAAATCTGAGCAAAGAAGGGACTCGGTGACAGTGAGATTGATATGCTTAATCCTTTAGAAATTAGCTTCTGTCAGTGTATGGATTCATTATGAATACTGCTTCATGTAATGAAAACTTCACTTGAATAAATTTAAGTCGTATTTTACAGTAGCCGACGAAATTGGCAACCTATAACGCCAATTTACACTTGCACTTCTCAATTTACTTGATATTAATAGGCGAGAAATGTCTCAGCTGTCCTCAGTCCTTGTGATGAAATGAACTGCGTCACGGTTTGAGAGTGTGAAAGGCCTGTTATTTGTTTGTGTGATCATTGTGCTGCTCGAAGGTGGCAAGAGATCCAGATCCAGAGATCATCACTGATGCACTGTTAGCATTTATAAAGTTGCTTTTTTTGTGATCGCTTCTTTTTTACAAGTTATAATTGCATTAGTTTGGGGATGACGTGAAGAAATCAGCAAACGCTGCACTGCAGGATTTTATTGACTTGTTTCAGTCATTTCAAGACTACACTCCATGGACAAAAGAATTGGACCGCCCCTTTTCATCTAAATTCGCCTTGGTGTTTCTGGTCCCAGTCCCAGGTGGCCATGCTGTCTGCCCTTCCAAACATTTGAAAAGACTCAGTCATTCTACAGAGCGCACTAAATACGAGGCCACTGTTGCCAAGTCAGTTTGTCTCCTAAATATTACTTGATCAGCAGTAGGAGTTATTATTGCAAAGATCATGTAAAGTTACTTAGTGGGGTCACTGAGTGGTGAGGTGTTTAGTTGGTGAAAGTCACCAGTGTTCTCCTGACTCAGTAACCACAGGGCTTAAAACCTCCTCTAGCATTAGCATCAGCACAAAAACTGCATGCTGGGAGCTTCATGGCTAAGCAGCTCATTACTTTTGACCTTTCTGCATTTTCTTTCCTCTTTTTAAGAAACTCTTAATACCTTCTAATACTTAAAAAAAATAAATAAACGAATACCTTAGGAGTTCCTTTAAACGACTACAATAGTTGTTTTTTTTTTTTAAAAGGCAAAAGGGGAAATTCATTTAATTTCAAAATTTCTAGAATTTTGTCACTATAAAAAAACTCAGTCACTAAACCCTTGATGCCATAAGAGATCATTCCACTCAGGACAGGAATGGTGTTCACTCAGAAAGCCTTTGTATCCTTTCTAAATGGACAAATGCACCCAACCATGCCAACAAAATACCCCCAACTAGGGCTGTTCGATATAACGATATATATCGGATGACGATATAAAAACATCTATAGTTTCATTTTACGCTATCGTTTGTTTCGTGGTGTCGCAAAATAAACTCTTTACGGCAATATTTTTTCATCGTTTTGATGGTCACTGTAGTGGCTATATTAATGTCTTAAAGTTCTCTCTTTCTCTTATATTTAATATAACCACACTACGGACGGACAAGCGCCTGTTTTTATGCGTTGTCGTTGGCAACAACGACGGTAACATCATCGCGTGTCCGCTTGTTTATGTTCCACATAAGCCTTTCACAATAAAGCTCAAGATCCTGTTGAGACTTTTCAAAATAAACTGAATCACATGAAAGATGCAGATTATTTATGGATGAGAATTAAAAAAGAGCCGTCAGGTGCTAAAAAATAAACCTTAGACTCAAACGTTAGAGCAGGCTTTTCCCCGCAGCACGCCGTGTAATAAATACTCACAAAGAAAACGGCGGCTGTTACAACTTATGTCTAAAAATGTATCGTTTCATGCATCGGTTAAAACACTCGACTCCAGGTCCACGACGCCCAGCTGGAAACACTTCACGCAAGTCGAGCTGCCCGAGATTCACAGAATTTACAGAAAATGTTAAATTTTTGTGATTTATATCGTTATCAGACGATAGAATTCTTATATTGGGATATGAGATTTTGGTCATATCGCACAGCCCTACCCCCAACTGGTCAAAGATTGAGTTATTTTTATTAATATGTCCACCCTCTATGTATTTAAATAGTAAAATCTTTTATTTGAATTAAACACCAGGCCATTGTGATAGTGTTGGTCGTCTAGAACAGCCATAGTCACCTTTGCCTTATTATGTTGTGTTTATACTCCAGTCCAAACTAATTGTTGGATTACTAAAACATCCAACAGTAATCTTTCGCTTTCGGTGATATTACAAGAATGGTCTTTAAACCTTTGAAGGCCACTATTTGATACCCTGCATTTAACCCATCTACCCACTAATTGAAAGTGTCTATGGGAATATCTTACAGCTAGTGGTTACCCGCTGGCTATAAGGTGTTACCATCTGTCTCCATGTGCCCATAAAGCTCAGAGCGGTTTGGGGATTTTTCCATTAGTTGGTACGACTGTTTTACGCCAAACAAACTGCACCACATTCAGCTCAGAGTAGCACGCTGAGTTGCATTTTCATGGGGCCATGGTGTGGTTATTTGTTTCTGAATGCTGCTGTTCAAATTTCAACCAAAAAGAGTTAGAGATCTAGAGTGTTTTATCTGCTCCAGACATTCTTTGTGTGGATGTGCCCTAAATCCACACAGCAACATGTGAAAAGGAAAAAGAAAATACCGAATTCTAATGATCAGAAATGTTGCACTGCCTGCCAACAAAACTCAATAAAGTTTTGTTTGTTTGTTTGCTTTTTAAACCACATATCTTGGGAAATAATGGTCATCATCACCCTTGTTTGCCCAGCAGTGTGCTGTTTATGTTGGGCCCCCAGACGGTAAGCTTGAGCTGTCTGCCAGAATCATTCTCAAGGCCGCCTCAAGTAATGATAGATGACAAGCTTCTGCGAGGAGGAAAACGGGTCCCTCCGGTAGCCACGCAGAGCCGCTCAGACAAAGGTGCTATCATCTGGCAGCCCATCCTCTGTGCTATTGTGGAGGAAGGTTGAGGGGTGGAGGTAAATAAAAGAGTGGAAGAGTGTCTGCAGCGGCTAATGAGAAAGAAAGTTACATCTCTCCTGTTGAGGAGTGCAGTAAATTGCTGTGAGGCGTGTGCATTGACTCCTTCTTGTCAGTGAATACTAATAAATCCCGGTGGTCACCTTGATTAAGCTGAACATGAAGTTCCAGTTTTGTGCTCTCGAAAAGGGCTAACCTTGACTTTAGACTGAGCAGGAAATCTCTCGTCGTCATTAATGGATTCAAAGAAAATGTATGTTTTGCACTCGTTTTAGGCTCTCTCTCTCTTTGTTAAACGCTGGTATGTTTCAAGCAGCAAAGACGACGTAATTTTTTCCTTTTAATAAATGTAACAGGAAAAATATATTTACCATGAAAATGAGATTTAAAAAATAAATCTTTCCCTTGGCTCTGTGACTCCATTCACTGAAGACACTGAGATGCTGTAGCCAGTATCCAGACCTTGGGTTTACATTATTCTTACATTATTTTCTGAATGTCCCAAGGTCAAGAATAAATAAATAACAAACAACCTTCCCAAAGATATTCATATCCTTACTTGAAAATACTTTTTTCTATGTTACCATGTGGGCTCAATGTCGTTATGCACAGTTCAGTTCAAGCCAGCAATGTAGTTAGAATCTAGCCTTCAGCGATGCTAATATTTCATTTAATAGTATAGATTTTACACTATAGATACATTAAGATATTAGCATTAATTAAAAAGTGAACAGCTGTTTTTAAATTTGATGTGGTGGGAACAGTAAAAATGGCTGAATAAGTAACTTTATCTGAAAATTTGGACCCAAAGTGATTCAAGGAAGGAGAAATTGTTAGCATTACAGCAACAGGCATCGAGATCGGGTGGATGTCAGAATGTGTACATGCTAAAACGCCATGTCACGCCAGAGGTCTCTGTGTGACTTGCCCACAGCCTTAGAGAATGATACTTCTTACTTAGATGTCTTGGAAAATTTCAGAGATGATGACACCGCTGATCAATAAAGCAGCCTACAGTCATACCATAATTAACTTTATCAAACCACACAGTGCTTTAACACAACAGGGTGCGTCAGAGTGGTAGGATAGGAAGTAATAACAAAACTCAGGAATAAAACAAAACAGGTTAAAGAAGAGTTTATACCATAATACCATATAATTAATACCATAATTCCCTCCACACTCACCACCAAGCTGGAGCATCTGGGACTCAGCTCATCTATGTGTCAGTGGATCTCCAACTTCCTAACTGGCAGACCACAGGCAGTAAGGATGGGCGGACATGTCTCAGCCTCCACCACTCTCAGCACTGGAACCCCCCAGGGGTGTGTTCTGAGCCCCCTGCTGTACTCTTTGTACACATATGACTGTGTGGCCACTACCAGCTCCACCACCATCATCAAGTTTGCTGACGACACCGTCGTGGTGGGCCTGATCTCTGATAACAACGAGACGGCCTACCTGAAGGAGATTAGGAATCTGGAGAACTGGTGCCAGAGGAACAACCTCCTTCTAAACGTCAGTAAGACAAAGGAGCTGATAGTGGACTTCAGCACTAAGCAGGAGAGGAACTACCAGACCCCCGTCATCAACGAGTTCCCAGTGGAGAGAATGGACAGCTTCAAATACCTCGGAGTTCACATCACGCAGGACCTGTCATGGTCCTGTCACATCAACTCCGTGGTGAAAAAGGCCCAACAGCGTCTCTACCACCTCAGACGCTTGAGAGACTTCCGACTGCCCTCCAAGGTGCTCAGGAACTTTTACTCGTGCACCATAGAGAGCATCCTGACGGGAAACATCTCAACCTGGTTCGGGAACAGCACCATGCAGGACAGACGAGCTCTACAGAGGGTTGTGCGGTCAGCTGAGCGCACCATCCGCTCCGAGCTCCCTGACCTGCACTCAATCTACAGTAGGCGGTGCTGGACCAAGGCCAGGAAGATCGTGAAGGACCTCAGCCATCCCAACAACAGACTGTTCTCTCTGTTGAGGTCAGGAAAGCGATTCCGCTCCCTGAAGACCAACACAGAGAGACTGAGGAGGAGCTTCTTCCCGCAGGCGATACGGTCTCTCAATCACACCACCACACAGTACTGACCCACACATATGGTTCTTACACACACACTGGACTTTCTGGACATTGTTTTCACTTCATCACTTAAATCACTTTAAGCATATTTGCACTGCACAAGACATAATGTGGATTGCACAACACTGGTCACTATATTCTTCATTTCCAGTTAATATTTGTACAGCTGCTGTCATTGTGTATATATTTATTTATATTTCTTCATACATTCTTATATATTTCTATATTGTGTATTTTGTTGTACAGTTATTTTATTTTCAACTTTAATTTATATATTTTATCTTATTCTCCCAGTTAAATTTACCCTTCATTCTAATTTGTGTTGTACAGTTATTTCATTTTTAACCTTAATTTATATTTTATTCCCTCCTAGTTAAATTTACCCTTTTTAATTTTTCATATTTATTTCCTATCTTATTCATAGCCTCTTCCTTTTTTTTTTTTCCTTTAGGTCACGAGCAGTTGTCTAAGCATTTCACTGCATATCGTACTGTGTATGACTGTGTACGTGACAAATAAAATTTGAATTTGAATTTTGAGTTTTCAAAATCGCATTCAGCAGCAGCAGCTTATTTGTTGTTGAAGCCAAAATCCCAGGTGAAAATAGCATTTAGATTGTTCAGCTTTTGTTGTTTTAATGTTGTGGCTGCTTGGAGTATATTCCTTTTTATCCTTTAACTAAAGTCTGTAATATTACACTTTGTGCTTATCCACACATGTTCCTTCACCTAATGGACTGTCCCACTGTGACGGGATAAAGACATTAAATGCAAAAAGGTGCCTCATCTCCCACAACCACTTACTTCAACTCAGCGGAGTACAGCAGAAGTTGCCTTATGTAATGTTTCATAGTGTTTTTAAAAACCCTACGTCTGCCACTATTATTAAAACAGAGTGTCTTCACCTGCCGACGAAGGGGAAAAGAAAAAACCTTTAGAAAGGCATTCATTGGGGCACAGCGCGCTGAAGTATTAAGCTGCAGAGACAGGAAGTGTTGGGAGTGTAGTGGAGGGGGGTAGTCCTGGGGAAAGTAATGTTCTAAGCAGAAAATAATGGCACTAATGACATGACCTCTGACCTGGGCACCATGAAGCGCATGTCTGATATTGTCTTGGTTGAGAATAATCAGGTGTGTAGGAAGGGCGGGGGGCGTTAGGAGCAAGGTCAGGGCCTGGTGCCATTCATAAGACAACCTCTGGCCTTCACAGCACACACACACACACATCTTTAATGATAGAAAGGGGTGGGGTGGGAGCACGGGGATCCCATTCACATGCTGTCACCAGACCATAACAGAGTCGGAACATAAACGCACATTCATAAACACTGACTGCGACCCGCGCTGTCGTACGTACCCGGTTATATTCTTGTCACATAAACAGTGAGGCATTGTCTCCTGCACGCCCCTGGAGTGATTAAGACGTACGGCGCGGCAGGGGGTCGGCCCGTGGTTTAAAGGAGCATAGAATCGGAAGAGGCTGACACACAGAAACGTGCACACATACACGCAGCAGGGGTTTTAGCATGGCATCTTATCCAGGCCATTGAGGCTAATATCTGTGAATGGGGCATGCTGGCATTTTCATGGTATCGGTGTTGTCGCTTTTCCTTAAAGCGCCCTGAGGGACTGCACGGTATGATCACATCATAAGGGAGAATGGGGGTGAAAAAAAACTACCCTACCACTTTACCTCTAATGTCCTCAATCAGGAGCAGATGACTACAATAAAGGCAATAATATTTAAAAGTCATTAAAAACTGTCGGCTCACGTTTGGCTCAGCAGATAAAATTTCTCCGCTTTGCAGCTTAAAAGGTGCGAGGCAGCCTTGCTTTGGCTCACCGTCATGTGCTCATAGTGATGTTTAAATGACCGGTTTTATAAGCTCTTATGTGCAGCATTTCAAATAGCACACTGTAAATTGAATAGGCTAGAAAAAAAAACGTACTGTATTCATTACAGCTTCAAAATGTCACTTGACCTTCCACCTTAAAAAGTGCTCAGGGTTATAAAACTTAATTTGTTTAAATTTGTGTTTAACCAGAAAACAAAAAAGACACACAAAAATCACTGAAATTAAAAAATAAATCAGTCTCTGCAGCGTGTGCATCACTGAGCCAAGGATGAGCACGCTGGGACAAAAACAATAAGTCTGATGCTATCTGCCGGCTGCAATTCATTGATTAGACCCATGAGCTGGAGAAATACCGGGATTTGCAAAAGCGTCCACGCGAAGAAAAAAAATCATTGCATTGGAGAAGCGTCGATAAATAGGCTTTACCGGGTAGTTTATTGAAAGACCCCTTCAGTTCCCATTTTAAATTGCCAACTCGGGCGAGGAAAGCGAGTATAACGCTGCAATATGATGCAAAGAGAAAGCTGAAAAATGTTCAGCATCGCCAGCTGTCCGTCCATCCATCTACTCATGCACAGAGTCCTGTCAGCCGTGCCTCGCCTCAGCCCTCCATGCCAAACATTCGTGTCCCCCTTTCGGTGAAAACGTCTTGCAGCCTGATGATATCAAGCAGCGGGCTTTGCCATTTCAGAGCACACAGTATGTCTGTCATGTCAGCTGTCTTATTTAAGAATATCTACACCTCAACGTCCCCTATTGCCCGGCCTCCATGCAAGTAATGTCGTATTGATTTTTATGCTTGGCATCTGTGCTCCGGCTATAACGTTAAGTCACGACCCGTAAATCAAAGCTTGGTTTGCGTCATTAGTTGGCATGCTATTGTAAGATGGTTATCGCTGCACATGAGGTGTATTGTTTCACTTAATGTCTTGAGCAGCGCTCAGCTCGAGCTCAGATATAAAACAGTGTGTGCTTCTGGAACAGAATCATAGGTAATTTCATATTTGCAGAACATATTGTATTTTATTACATTGCTCTTTCCTCCACGTACCACAGAAGCGACTATAAAAAAGGTTGTTATCTTTGTATTTTTTCCTCATATATGTTTGCATCTGGTCAAGCTATTGTATTCAAGGATACAGAGTATGCGCATATAAACTAGAGCCTACACAATGCATTATGCAATATCAGAGATGGAGATAAAAACCATGACTTATTGCTGTTCCTTCCTCCTTGTTGTCTGCTAAACTTGATTGAACGTTTTTCCATTTTTCAGCTGACTCAAGCTGTTTTGCAGGCAAAAAAAAAGAAAATGTATATAGGATTTCTTCTTCTTTTGCTTTCTGGGTCGAGCTGTTAGACAGCGTCACCGCTTCCTGTCCTGCATCATTTAAAGAAAATGAAATAAAAAAGTAAAGCAGCACGCCGATGTTGTGAATATCCCGTGTCCACCCCGTTCCAGCCCCTGTCAGATTCACAGATACGTTTAAAAGGAAGCAATTTCCATGCCTGGTATGAAGCCTCCTTTTTAACCTTAATTACATCGCAGCTCTGTACGGACCAAATGTCCTCTGCCGAAATTAATTTCCCAACAGGGACTCTTATCAAAGAATTCAGATGTACCTCCTTATCATCAGCGGTCAGTGCCACTGCGTTATAATGTACTTGCTGCCAAATTTTTATTTGCATAAATGTTGACACGAGCCTTTATAGCCATCCAGAGAGTGCATCTCATTATGTCACCTATCGCTTATGTACGGCGTCTCAGATGTCCGCCGCCGTTCTCAGGCGTGACAAAGATGTCAGGGTTTGCATGCATGAGACACAGAAAAGCATTTAACTGCATTTTCCACTTAAACTGGGATTCAGGAGTGCGCTGTCATTTATGCGAAAGGTTATTGTCTTTCAGCAGAGATGGCAGGGCGAATACAGATTCCGAGTAGTGAGCCATTACCGACATGCTACAGGTCATCTGCAGTTATGTGTTTATCCGGGCTCTTGTAGATGGAGATTTGGTTTTCACCGTTTTGCCCTGGCTTTAATGACACAATCCAGGAAGCTCTACGATGATCCACAGGTTGTGCATTTTAGTGTGCATGTAAAACGATTAAAGTGATCCTAGTGCAGTTTTATGGATGGCACACATGTGTAGCGCAGATGTCAAAGCAACACTATAGGGGCTCATACTTATGAGCGAGCATTCCTGCACCATATGTGTTTTTCCTTAACTCCGCTGCCCTCGAATCTTCTTTCAGAAACCGCTGCATACTGCTGAGGCAAAACAAATCACCTTTCAGTTTAAACTCCCGCTGCTTACTAAAATAATCAAAATTCACATCGAGCCTCAAAACCCACACATCGAAACCGTCTTTCCTTCCAAGCTGTAAACCCCCTAAAAAATGAAAGTGCCGCTTGTAAAAATTGATTTTGAGATTGAAGCAGAAATTTGTGTTGATAGCAGTACTTGGCACTATAGCATTGAGAATCTGAGCTGGGGAGAAAAGTTCAGTATGCAGTGAGTACCTGGCTCTGTTTCTTTTTGTTTTTTTTGAGTGTACTTGAGGTGTCGGATGAGCAGGTTGCGTTGGCTTTTGAGAGCAGTTGAAAAAGAAGCTCGTCTATACGCGCTGACCTTCCGCGGCTAGACGAGCCGATGAAAGAAAAACAATTAACGTCAGTGAAAAGTCTATTAAAGCACCGCGGCTCTCCGTCCGTCTGTCGCGCAGGTGTTACTTCAAAGATGCCACCTACAAAGTTTTGTAACAAACTTGCATCGCGACTGTTAAACACATTTTTAAATCCATCCGGTGCGCATTAATCCGAGCCTCTCCCGGCTCTTTTTCCTCAGTCATTATGTCTCATAATGTCACTCGACTATCACTCAGCTGTTTTTGTGTTGAGTTTGCTTCTCTGTATGCCAACCTCTGCTGCTTTTGTCAGTCTTACAGCCACCCACCGAGATCAGATTAAAGCAGATATGTCGAACACAGCACCACTGAGTGGCATGCCTGGAGCAAAGCATGCTGGGATTTAGCGGCTCGTACGCTGCTCTGTGACAGCTGAATGGGCGAGTGATGTAAGTGGCACTGTCCCTCCTGTAATTGCTGTAAACTAATTAGGATCTATGGTTTGTGGGCATTTTAATGGAGCTGCACTGTAATATGTTTTTTATGAGATTTTCCGTAATCTTGTTTTCTCTGCGACTGTCGCTGCACATATGTCGTTCTCTATTTTATCGAAACATTTCACTTGGTAATTAGGTTCCTTACACCTGTGCTTCATCAGCAGACTCATAAATGCTGAAGGCCTTACTTTTCCTCAGTTTTTAGCAGTTCTGTGCTGTACTTTAAGTTGGGTATACTTCCATGTAGTGCAGTATTTACTTCGTTTATCCCGCCGCCATCTACCGGTCACAGCCGATGGCGTCCCCTCACTCAGCCTGGTTCTGCTGGAGGTTTTTCCTTCCCACTGTCACCAATTGCTTGCTCATAGGAGGTCATCTGATTGTTGGCGTTTTTCATCTGTTATTGTAGGGCTTACAATTTAAAGAGCTTTGAGGCGACGGTTGTTGTGATTTGGAGATATATAAATAAAATTTAACTGATTTGAATTGGTTTGAATTGTGACGGGGTAGTGTAGTCCCCAAACTGAATGTGGGAAGCTCCAGCCATGACTATTTAACACACATAAACATCACACTTAGCAACGCATTTATCTTCAGTGACTAAAAGTCCAGCTAGATAGAATCAACAGCTGATACTAGCTAGCTCGCATCACAGTCAGCACTCCTGATATATCCTCCACCTCCCACTGGATGAAAATTGGTTGGGGGTCCCTTCCGTGGTTTAGATAAGATGGCAACCACTAACTGTGAGAATTAATCTGGGTTCTTGCAGTGCTCTGTACACGTAGCTGTACTTGTCAGTGTGAATGCACTCAAAATAGCAAGAATGTGCAGGCAGATTTGAGACAGAGGGCACGACTCCATCATTCTGAGATTCAGCACATCCAAAGTCAGAAAAAAGACTCTTAAGGGAGATGGTTTAATTATAATTTGAAAGAGCAGTTAAGTTCTCATCCTCTGTGTATACCCCTTCTCTCTCTTTCTCTCAGTCTCTAACTCCGGGTCTCTACACCACACCAAATGTCTGGTTACTGGTGTAAACTGGTTCGCTTTCAACTTATTTTGACATTTTAAAATGTGAATGGGGAGAGGTGGGACCAAATAATTAAGAGCTGAATCTCAGCAGGTTATCTGTTCAGGTGAATTCATGTTTACTTGAATGTTTGTTTGTTTTTTCATTTACTTGAATAAAACATACCAATAAATATAATTTGAGGCAATAAATTATCGAGCAAAGGTTAAATGTCTCTATGATGAGTTTATCATCACTTGGAAAGACTCGACCGTTTGAAGTTTGCTGCCTCAGTGAGCCACCACATTAACCAGTTCTCAACCAGCTTCTGCACAGAGCGCTCCACCAGCTCATCGAGGGTCTACAGAGCCGATTAAGGAGTACCCTCGCTGGACCATGGTGAAATGGTGGAGTTAGTCTGTCAAACCAAGAGATGGGTCTCACAACAGTGATCTGATGAGCCTGCTGATAGAGGAATAGGAGACAGGAAGAGCCCGTTCTATTTGCTGTTTATTTTACTAATTCACTCATGAATTATGGTGTACACATGTATTAAGCAGAGGAGTTGATTGTACAGTAGACTGACGCAGAAACAAAGACATTTTCTACCAAATTTCATGGTTCCTGGAACCACGATCCAGGCTTCTTTTAAAGTAATCTATCATGTCCGCTCAGTTAAATGGATTTTAACACATTTAACCTTCCTGTGAGGACGAATGCTGTTTTCTCCAATGTGTAAATAGAGCTCAATATGAACTCTGAACTCTTCTCAAAGTGCTAGTAGACTAACATTTTAGTTAGAAAGGATAAAAAAATGTTATATTGCAGTATGGACTACTTGGTAATTGAAATATTGAATTTCTAAGCATTTTTGAGTAATGCACTATGTGTGCTCAGAGTGTGTAGTGCAGCAAAATTATATACAAAAATATGATTAAAGAAGTGATGAAATAAACCAACAGATCAAACATCTATGAATGCACGGGTTCCTCATTTGCTGTTTTTTTTCTACGGTTGGATTTCCTCTATCTGCTTCACACCACCAAAAAGTTGAATTTGCTGTATTTTACCCCAGATATTATATAATTTTTTTTATCCCCGTGGCAAAAAATGCAGAACAACTTTTTAAAGTTTAAGATCCACTTTCTTATCATCTCTTGGGAATTAAGTTTTAGACATGCCCCGAGTGATTTCTACACATCCAAGCAAAGAACTGACAGGGTCACCAACCTGTGAGCCTCAGTCCCTTCCCCTCACATTACACCCATGCCATCAACACTTTCTTCTTTTTTTCCACTCACTTTTTCTTTTAAAACTTCTTTTTTTTTTTTTTTAACCAAATCAGGCACTTCTGGGTGGAGAGAGCCTCTTGTTTAGTTGTGAAAAATCAATAGCCATTACAGGAGGGAGAGAGAAAATGAAAGAACATGCTCAAGAGGGCGGGAGACAGACTGCTATCCCTGTCAGTCTGACCCTGCCTGACGGCTGTCATCTCCCTTAATTGCTTTGCTAATATCATCCCCGCTCAGCCTGGATCTAGGTCAGCAGGGCCCCTCTGTTGGAGCTGACTTGAGGCTGTCCTGCTTCATGATCTCTCCCGCTGTCTGCCTTTTTCTTCTCCCCCCTCCATTAGGGCCATCTCAATTAAAATAAAAACACACAGTAGGAGAGTGAGGAAAAATGCATTGTTTCTTGTTCTGATATGACCCTCGTTTGAATTAATCCAATCAGACACATTTTTTCCTGGCAGTAGATAATCATTTATGCACCCTGCTCTATTCTGGGAGGGGAAATAGACTTGCCAGAATGAACCTTTTTATGTTTCCCTCAGGTGATGCAGGATCTGCTTTTTCTTTGTCTGTCGTTCTTTCTGCCGTTTGCACCTTTAGGTCAGAATACAAAGCTTCTTAGTTACAGAGAAGCTTAACGCCGATAACTTTGGCTTGTGTTTCCGATTTGTTTAACACGGCGATTTTTATAATGAAAGCATTTGAATCATTTTTGTTTCACAGTTGCAAACTGCCTATTTTGGCTCAACGAGATTGAACAGAGTAGATTTAATGATGGTGATTTATTAAAAGTGAATAATTACAGCTGCTCTTGAGGACAGTTGTATTTAAAAAGATAAAAATTTATGAAAACTAATTTATTTAAAAGCAATAAAAACAAAGGATGAGGACGGACAGGATGATATCTAAAGCTGACGGATACATGAGTTTAAAGGTCAATACACATTTTTTGTGAATTAAAAATCTGATATATTGGCAGATATTTTTTCCCCACTAGTGATTCATGTAAGAAATAATAGTACTGTAAATATCAGGGATATGTAACTGAAGTAGATATGAACTAAAAATCACAAATAACAATTTATCTCAGTTTCAATTAATAAAGAATAAAAATTATTATTATATCCATCCATCCATCTCCTTCCGCTTATCTGGGGCCGGGTCGCGGGCAGCAGCCTAAGTCTACGTCTACACTAATCCAGATAAATTTGAAAATGGCGTTTTCGTCTAAAAACGCTCCGGGTCCGCACTGTTGTTTTCAAAAACGCTACGATCCTGTACGGCACATGCGTGAAACGTGAGACGATTCGACCTGCCTCATTTCCGTCTGCCGTTTATTTACTTTCCGGCTCTTTGAAATGTCGCGGCAAAATGTCGAGGAAAAGTGCCAAGTTTTATCTGGAGCTATCTGGAGCATGTGCAAACTGCTACTAACCTTTAATAGGGCTGTCAAAATTGAGAGCAAACAAAACAGCTGCCATCTTAGTTGAATTGGTCACATGACTGCATCATATGACTAAAATGTGTCATCGTTTTCCAAAGCCTCCGTTTTCGCTGTCCACGCTGCGACGCGCAAACGGCGTTTTCAAATGTATCCACTTTGGAGAGCGTTTTCAAAAAGCTCAGTTTTCCAAAAACGCCGTCTCAGTGTGGACGAAAGCTCCACCCAACAGCCAATTGGATCGGTTGGTCTTTTTGTTTGTGGCATTTGTTTGTTTCTCTCGCTCTTTCTTCTCTGCCATTATAAATGCTGATATCAGTTAACCACAGATAGTTAGCTCCGACTGATAAATTGGCCCTGCCGATATATCGATCGGGCTCTAACGACATGTCATAAATGTGACATCAGCAGCATCATATGCGCTTCCTCTGTAAAATAAAGGGAAGCCCATTTCACTACTAAGGTGGTTTAATTGCGGCGTTGCTCACTCTTAAATCAGGCCAAAGGACTCGGCACCTTAATGGGTGTAAGGTGCATCATTTGTTTACATGTGAATTTGCAATCTTTATAAAGATTTCCTCTCTCTTCGTTTTTTCCCTACTTATCTCATATAACGTGGCTTAATGAAGTCTGGAAAGCGAACTGCAACCTAGTTATTGTTGCCAACACACCACCAGTGTAACGCCTCGAATCATTTGATGCTCCAATTATTTTTACAATCAAGTAGGCTTGCATAACAAAACACTTTCTGCGATGAGACTTGAATTTCGCTTCCAGCTTTGCTTGGCAAACTGTCCACTGGCTAAAGAAAGTGGGCACTGTGAGGCTGTGTGTTTGAGAGGAAGAAAGGGAGAACATTAGTGAGCGTTGGGGATGAATCACAGACCAGCTGTTTTCTGCCTTTGGGGAAAAATGCTAGTGAGTTTGAAACGGTAGGATTCAAGAGCAGCTTGTTGGTTGTTTTTCTTCATACCTTTTTCACCTTCACAAATAGTTTTATTAGCACCAAAGAGTGTTTCAGATTTGTTGTTGTATCAAGCTTTAGACTAGTACCTGGATCTATTTTGATAGGACTGGACTAGGCATAGTGTCTGCAAATCCAAGTTTATACACTTGAACGCAACAAATAAAATGGAGAAAACATTGGGGTGTTTGAAAGCTTTTCTCGCTAGTCTGCAGCTTTTCTATTGTTTGCATCTCCAGTCATGGCTACAGGCAGCCATTTTAGCACAGACAAGGGACGAGGAACTAGTAATTGTGTCAGCAGCAGCGGCTCTCAGCCAAGAGCTGCAGATACTTTGTACTTTTTCCCCCTGCTCCCTGTTTAATGAAGCGTGTGAAGGCCAAGGTGTGCTGCCCCGGCCCCAAGTCTAGGCTCGGTTCAAATGGCCTCCCGCACCTTCTCTGATAGGCACAGTGGAACAATAAACCAAAGGTGGAGCAGCTGCAGAAAGCATTAGTGTAAGGCCATTTGTTCCTCGCTCCCATTTCAGCCTCGCTGCCCTCCGTTTGCTCCCACAATAAGACCCCTATTTTCATGACCTTTCACAGAGCCTCGAGTTGCATTACTGCAATTTAGCATAAATGTACAAGTTTATGATTCACACATTTGGGTTTGGAAGCTACCTACAGTCTGCTGATCTCCCTTCATGAGACCAGAAGAAGGTTTTTTTTACAATATCTTCATTCCTTGGTGGGCTGTAATCTTGTGTATATTGGCCCACAGTTGCAGATTTCAAGCACAGTCCAAACTGCGCTTCCCTTCACCATAAAGAGTGGAAGTCCAGCTGTCACCCAAACTGTTTGGTTTGGAGGATCTTAGGGAGCTGAATAGAGGCAGACCCTTTGGTTAGCGCAAGGCCTGTTGTTTTGGAACTATTGATGGGAAAAATGCCCAGATTTCACAGATTTGTGGTGCCACTGTTCAGACCACATCTAGCCTTGTCATTAATGAGCTTTTGAGTCAGACAAATTTCTCTCTCGGTTTCATTTTTCTCCATGTCTGCGTTTTCTTCTAACCAGCTTCCTTTCACTGAATTTCATTGTTCCCCAGCATACACCCCACTGCCGTCATGATAGCAAAGCCTTGACTTCATTACGGATGCCAAGTTTATTATCTATTTAAATATGCTGCACTTTAACTCAACACTATGTGAAGCAGATAAAATCAAGACGTCTGAGTGCACACACTCCTTTGTCAGTTCTGTAACAAAGGCTTGGCTTTTTGAAAACACTTTTGGTGAAATGGAAAATATTCTGGAGTGTTAGCAGCTGTCAGGCAGGGATGGCTAAAACCTGAACTCAAATCTCAGGTCAGTCCAAGTTTCGGTTAATTTAGGATGTAAATCTTTGCAGTTCTGACTAGATATGAGGTCTCTCTAAACGACGAGGAGTAAAGCCAATCGCTTTGCCAATCTGTCGAATTGTTTTCATCGTCTTCATGATAAATTCCATAAAAACTGTTGGCATCAAATCTGTTAACCACCTAGATTCTACACACCTAATATGGCTGCAACCCCTCCACGTGTGTTCATTAATATTAAGGACAGCTGAGAGGGTAGTAACCCTCAAGATCTCCATATAAAGCCAGGCCTAATTAATCTATACAAGAAAGAAAGGCATTAAAGCTAAGAAAAAGTAAGTAATCAGTCCTTTTTGGCAGGTTTATAGTGCAGGATTAGATTTAATTAGGCCTTATTTTTTTGTAGAGGCCTTTTTTTCTGTGTTGTTTAGTGAAAACTCCCTTAAGACTACTGTGAAATAAACATGTTTGCCCACTGGTGAATCTTCAGTTAGCCTATTTTTATTAGCGTGTTTGTGAATGCCATAAAAGTTTGTTTTGCACTGTTAACGCTTTTGGAAAAACTTCCATCCTACCAGAAACTGTTCTTCGCTGGGATAGTATGAGATGTTGCGTGATCGCCAATATTGTGCATGCTTTTGTGCACACTTGCACATCTGCATTTAAAATTTCATGAAAGATCTAAAGGACAAAAAGCAGTCAGGCCATTACAAGAACCAAGAAGCGGCTTTTTTTTTGTTCACATCTATGGGGTGGTGTACCATGAATTCATCCGCAGGTTCAGGTACTGAACACTGAGGTCTGCTAAGCTATCCAACGTAATGCATTACTGTAAATACATTACATTTTCCAGTAATGCATAATGTAATCCATTACTGTACAAAGTAATTACATTAAAGTAATGTAATTATAGTACACAGGCTATTCATTTATCTGCACACTGCATTGGGAAGCATCAGCACAGACTAATTTGCTAATGCAAAATAGGGCTGCCACGATTAGTCGACTAGTCACGATTATGTCGACTATTAAAATCGTCGACGACTAATTTAATAGTCGACGCATCGTTTGAAGCTTTGTAAGATCACAAAGGACGCAGGAATGAGTAGTAGGATTTAAGAGTGTAATAACGGACTGAAACAGAAGATGGCAGCACTGCATGTACAAGGATGCCAGCTGCCGTTAAACCCCGAAGAAGAAGAAGCTGTGTCCCAGAATTCATAGCGCAGCCCAGCGCAGTTGTCAACAATGGCGGCAGCTAGTAGTTTTAACTTTACTCTTATTATTCTTTCTGGGTCACAAAATAAACGTTTAACATATTTTCAGGCGAGAATGTAGCTGTGGAAACCTCAAATATCTCCTCAGTTTATCAAGACACCGCATATTTTCAAAAGCGCTCCGACGTTTTCAGAGACGTCTGTTACCCACTAGCTCGTTAGCTAGGCGGGGGCTAGGCTAACTAGAGCCGTGAGAACACCTGACTCCCGGCAAATCGTTTTCAAACCCACCGCCGTCTTTCGCTAGTCAGGTTAAACATATATATAAGTCACTTAGATAACTTAAAAATGTTATTGTTTGGCTTTCTTTAGTATTTTATTTGTTCCTGAGTAAATCGGTTTGGCTGAGATTAAAGTTATAGTTTTTGCACAGCTAAAACTGTCAAGCAGACAGCTGATTATCAGAAGTGTGAGACGCTGGAGAATATACTCCGGTGTCCTGTTATATTTTAGAAAGCAAGGAGTTTATTAAACTTCACCGAAACAATCTGCAAAATTCATTAAAAATTAATAAACTACCATCTTGTCTTTATTTTTAGTTAGCACAAACACTTCAAGCTGTAAGCTAATGATAGTTATATAAGACCAGATGCTGCTGGTGCAATAAGCTGTACGCTGTACGTCCAATGGATGATGATCTGATTAGTCGACTAATCGCAAAAATAATCGGTGACTAGTCGACTATCAAAATAATCGTTTGTGGCAGCCCTAATGCAAAACCAGCCAGAAACTTAAAGTGATGTTAAAGCTGAGTGTATGCTGACCCCAGCGCAGCAGCCAGAGCCTGAACTTCAACAGGTATCAAAGGCAGTGATGTCTGCTAAGGCTCGCAGCATTGTAGCGTCTGTTTTTACCTGCACCTGTTTCTTGGGTAGAATTACCTTTAATCTCTCTACTCATTACTGAGAGTGTGTAATGCATTGCTTTTCTTTGAGTTACAACCCCAAATCTGGTCCTGAGGCATCTGAGGGTGGTACTGTGGTGCAAACGACTTGAACCTGAGCGTGCGTCAGCTCACAGTGTGTATATTTTGACTGTGTCAATGCACTTGATCCTCCTGACCCACTTTTTGTGCCGGATTTACAATTTCTGTCTCTTCCAAAATTAAATTGGATTTAGTGGATCGCCATTTTGATCCAGTTGAGGAAGACCGTCTATGTGAACTTGACTTTTTAAGAGCCTTCCAAACATGGGATCAGAATAAAGTTCCAGCAGACTAGTTGGAAGGGGATGGGGACCAACTTTACCAAATTCTCGGTGTGTCTTTTTGCTCCCTAAGTCTTTGGGCACGCCTCCTGCATTGAAACAATGATGGAGGTGGTCATGGCAGCTACTCTGACTCTAACTTGTTACGTGCCTGAATTCCTTTATTGCACTGGGCTAACAGTTGCTGTCGGGTTGTTGCTTTTCAATAATGTGCTACTGATAATTGTTTTAAACAATAATTATAACTAAATTGAATCCAGTCTGTAATCTGCTGCGTTTTGCAGGCGAAATGAAACAGTTATGAAACTTGTCCTGCTGCGACAGTGTTCAAACCAGAAGACTGCAGACAGCAGAAGTCCAGGAAATAGTGCAGGTGTTTCCAGCACATTGTTTCATCGCCGTCTGCTCTGTGCCCAGTGAGCACACAGACTGACTGTGTACTCATGTTGATTAGCCACAACAAGCCTGGTTGCCTTTTTTTTTAACCATCTGCATGCCACAGGTTTTAGTGTTTGCCCCACACTCCCAATCCCATTCAAGAAGTGATTGCCAAAACAATCAGACAGTCGGATATTGACATGAACACACACGAGGCTGAGTTTGTGACTCATATTCCCCCTTTGTGGCCCTGCATCCCGGTAAACAGATTTTTAAAGGTGTACTTGTTGATAGGTATCTTTAACACGGTGCAAGGCCAAAACCTCACAGGGGAAAATACACAGCGGCACCCAGGAGTGGATGAGATCACAAGGCTATATTGGGATGATCTTTCCATTGGTTTTTCAAATGGCTTCATTTCTTTCTTTCGGTTTTTTTATAGCCTGGATTGGCCTAGGAGTGTGTGTGTGAGTGTGTCTATAGCAAACTGTCAGTTATCACGTTTGACATCGGCAATTGACTCCCATCAGTCTGCAGATAGGAGTCGCTCCACCAACAAAGATGTGGGAATGAAAGAGGCATATTTTCTCACAACCAGCCCCAGCTCCCCCCTCCCCCCCGGCAGCACCTTTTTTAAGGATTTTGTGCTTATTCAGGCAATTCCGTGTTCTCTCGGATCACGTCGAGCTCCGGGCCGCGTTGTGCTAGAAAATACTCGAGACACAAGAGGCCAAATGAAATTGCTTCAATACCTTCTTGATTATTTTTTATGTGGAAAGGCGGGGGGGGGGGGGGGGTGCGCGTGGGGAGGGACTGTAGATAACCGGTCCCGACACTTAAGAGTGACATCAGCATTATCCGTCCTCATCTCTGCGCCTTTATTGAAACCGGAGAATAAATTCAGAGTTGGTTTCACTGCCGGCACGGCCGCCTGGGAGTAAACGCACTTGAACTATTGTAATAATCCACAAAACACTGCACAGCTAGAGGTGAGACGCTATCTAGTTCACGCAGCATAATGGTTTCACTCAGGACATCAAAATTATTCAGTCATTTAGCTGTTGGTGGTTGGCTGCTGGCCTCTGTCTGGAAAATATAGATTAAAAATCTTCACCCGTGTTGCAAAGTTTCACAAAAAACATTCTTTTCCTTCTTTTTTGTGTCAAGCTGCTGATAGCACACGTTTAGCTGCAGTGAAAACCTTTTAGATTATGTGGTTTTTATTTTTAGGTAAGTGTAGTTTTTAAAAAAGTCGCGCTGTAGAAATGAAAATGTCAGCCGGACCACTGCTTCACCCCAACAGGTATAATTACTGCCTAGTGGATGGATCTGACAAGTTGAAGTTTACCTGCGAGTTTGTCATGACTCATAATTATTAGGGATGTAAAGAGGCAATCTGCAACACCAATGTTCCATTTTTGTGTCACCGTACATTTGGGCTGTAATCTCGAGGCTGACTCGTCCATTGTTCAGTTGATGTGCTCTCAACCACCCTGCTTCTTATGGACTTCACAACCATAGACTCACCTAAACCTTTTTTTGACAGCTGGCTACACTTTACTGAACTTCTGCTGAAAGCTGGCTCCAATATGGCACCATGTCAAAGAAATCAGAGTGTGGCTGCAGTTTTTAAAAAGAAGTTGGTAAAAAGTTGAGTTTTTACATAACAATCCTATAACATATCAGCAGAAAACTGCAGGATAGCTTGTCTGTGTTTATTGCTTTTGGCTTTGAACGTACCAGAACTGGTACGTTTTCATACGTTTGGCACAAACGTCCAACCGCACCTCTGATCCTGACCAATCAACTTATGGAAGAGCAGGCCAACTCAAATTTCTTTGGTTAGCTGTACAGCCACAGTATTTATCCCCTCTGAGTGAGACTCATTAAAAGACACTGTCTCAGTGGTGATTTTATTTTTAGAAATTTGCCTTTGCCAGTTTTGAATCAGCAAGTTGAGGGTGTAGATTTGCAACGCATAAGAGCCTAACCGTGTAGATGAGTGACTTCTCGCGCTTTGTCACCTTCTTTCACACTCGCACACATTTCATATACTAAAGGTAAATATCTTCCTTCCCAGGCCAGTGTGGCGTTGACTGGGATTACTGTGAATAATGTGATGATTGTCAGAGCTTTGGGAAAATAGTGAAAGGTTGTTTACTGCCACACCAACAGTTTTTACAGTTGATTGCTGAACGTTGTTTGATGTTACTCCACTTGGAATTCTCTTTCACACTTGAGTTGTCTGTCTGTGAGCTCTGTTACATTCCCTTTGGCATTTGAGGTCCAAAATGATTTGGAGGTTGTTACTTTTAAAAAAAGAAAGCACCAAAGTTTGTCTTTTTGCTTCTGTTACACTTTGTGTTGAAAAATGGACAATATAATGTTCTTGGAGTGAATCATGTAGATTATTGACCGTTTGGGCATAAAATGGTGTGTGTGTGTGTGTATTAGGGGTGCAAGGATACACAAAATTCACGGTTCGGTTCGATACTTTGGTGTCACTGTTCGATATGTTTTCGATACAAAAAATGTTCATGCTTTTTTAATTTGTCATTTTATTAAAATTATAAATATATATTTTAACTCAAAAGTACAGTTTTTAAATGTAATGTTGCTGAAACAACATTAAATGTAATAAAAAAATTAATCTATCTGATCGAGAAATCACTCATCTTTGGAAAAGAGAGTTTATTACAGAGAAATGTCTCTTTCCAAAATAAAAGCTATACTATACGCTTCTTCTGGGGTATACTCTCAGCAGCATATAAAACATATCAGGTCCCCATAAGGAGAATCATGTGCTAACGGCTGTCTAAATGACTCGGGTAAAGTTTGTAGCATGCGTGCTTGTTGTTTTTGTCTGCTTCCACTTGTCTTTGCACTAGGATGATGTCGTTGTAAATGTGCAGTCATATTCGTTGTGTTCCCACTAGTGCTGTCAGCGTTAATCTGAAATGACGTTAACGCCACAACACGGCAAATCTCCGTTAACGAGCTACCGCGGATCGCCCCGTGCGTGGGGCTGGACGGCGTCAACACGTTAACGAGCAAACTGCGCTAACGCACTAGTTCCCACCCATGTAATTGAGCATTGCGTGGCACATCCGACATACTGTTTTACTTTTGTCCATGACGCGCTTACCTTCAGGGTCATACTTCACATGAAAACCAAAATAATTCCAAACGCCAGATCTGAATGAGGGTGGGGGAGGTTCAATTTGTCATGTTGCAACGAGCTTAGCTTCTGTCTTGCTAGCTTGTGTTGTGCTCAGTGGATCTGCGCTCAACAGTGCAGCCTAGGCGGAGTAGTCGAACGCAGATCCACTGAGCTCTCAACACAGACATCATTGTCAGAAGAAAAGTTAACAAAATAAATTAAAAATTTTGTATTGTTCAATACATATGTGTACCGAACCGAAAGCACTGTATCGAACGGTTCAATATCGATACGAGTATCGTTGCACCCCTAAAAAATATATATAAAAAAAAAATATATATATATATATATATATATATATATATATATATATATATATATATATATATATATATATATATATATATTTTTTTTTTTTTTTTTTTTTTTTTTTTCAGCAAAAATAACTTATCTATCATGGCATCAAGAAGTCATGCTTAATGAAGACAAATAAGGAGGAAAGGCCAAATTACATAAGCACTGGACTGTAAACTGGAGTGTAAGCAGTTCATATGGAATGATGAATCCAAATGTGACATTTTTGGTTTAAATTATCCTCATTTAGTCTGTAAAAGTATCAGGAGAGAGTGTCTATAGCCACCTGTAAAACATGGTGGAGACTGTCGTGCTTCTGAGCTGCATTTCAATAAGTGGTGTTGGGATATCCTGTCAAAATGAATGCAGTAATGAACACGGAAAAGTGCAGCCAGATATTGATTTGCCGTGCGATACCATCTGGAAGGTGTCTGATGAGCAACAGCTTCATTTTCCAGCATGACAATGATCCCAGACATGCTGCCAATGCATACCTGGACAGAAAAAAGCACACAGTGGAACAGTATCAGTCATGGATCGGCCTCCCCGGAGTCCTGACCTCATCATTGCTGAAGCAACGTGGGATCATTTTGACAGAGAACAAAACAAAAGGCAGCAAACATCCAAAGAAGAACTTTAAATGTTCTTCAAGAAGCCTGGAGAACTGTTCCTGAAAGAAAGAACAAGAAAGCTGCATGCACATATTGGTCCTTAACAAAATGTTTTAGAGCTCCCAGATAGAATAACGTGAACCTGGGGCCAGTGTCTGCAGTTTCCAGACAATGCCGGTTCCACCAGCAGGTCAACATATTCAGCAAGTGAGTCATCATCTCCACTTCGAGCATCCACATTCAGAAATTTCACATCTTTAAATTATGCTTGACACTTAAATAATTAATTGAATTAATAACATTTTAATAAATCTCTTCATCCTCACCTTGAATCCCTCAGATCTGATTCACTGTGCCTGTTAAATAATAGAGCAAGTGAAATCTATGCAATGACCCCCCAATTTTAAAATTTCAGTGTTACTTATGACACAGACAGAGAACTTGAGCGAATGTGATATTTAATAAATGAACAACAGAGTAGTTCTTTTTTTCCCCAAAGTCTGCAGGTCATGTTAGATAGATGTGGCTGAAATCATATTTTATGATTGGGCTAATTAAAGTGGCCAGTCATTTTTTATGTCTGTGGCAGGAAGCTTTACTACCTCGTTTGGGGCGGACGGGGAGTGAGACACTGTGGAAGGACAATGAGCTTCCTCCATTACTCAAGTCGTCCTCGTATTTTTTCTACCAGCGACCAGTCAAACAACCTTTACATATAGTTAAGTTTAAGATCTCCATGGCAGCTCTCTGCTTGAAGGATACTCTATTTCTGTCTCATTAACCTGACGCATGAATCAAAAACCGCAGCAGCTATTACTCTTCAAGAGCTTAGCATATATATCATTCTTATAATCTTGATGGATTTGTCGTAAATGTTCTTATAATACATATTATGAGAAAAACGGTGAGTCAGGAACTCTTGCCGTTTATTAATAACTAATTAGTGATTCCACTAAAATGTGTTTATTGTGTAATTAATTACCACCATCACATTATAGCTTGTTCTGACGAGTCCATAGACTTTCCCGCTCAGGTCTGTGCAGCTGCGTTGCTTTATTTTCCCCATGGTTGTGATTTGATATGAGATTCACTAGACAATTTCCAGTTTATTACTGCTGTGTCCAGGTAGTCCCTGATAAGATTACCCAATGTCTATGAATCATTGCTGGAGTGTGTTTGAGGTGCCGGTCAGCGGCTGAACTTGTATATCCCGGATTGTTCACCAGAGCGAGCACCGTGCCCTTGCGACACGAGCAACGCTTTGCAGAAACTGCCCCCCTGACTGCCGATCCGGGGCCTCTGTGATAACGTTGTGCTTCTGTTTCGGGTTTGGGTCGAGCACACGGGTGTGCGATGATCCCTGAGCTGTGGAGGAGGCAGTGATATGCCTGTGGGGGAAACACTCTAGAGCCCCAAACCCAATTTCCACTGAAAGATTGAGGAGGCTAACGTGCTCTGGGCAAGGCGCTGGACTCCCTTTTTTGCCCCTCTTCTTGTCTTTTAATCACATCAGGCTTTTAATTCTTTCATGAACTAGTCTCAGACCTTTTTTAACCTTTTATGAAGAGCAGGCTGATGTGAGAGCTGAGCAGAACTTGGCAAATTGCTGCACTTTTAAAGGAGAGTTTTGTCTTACTTTTAGTTCACCACTCAAAAAAATAAAGCATCCCTATTTAATCAGAGTATAGCAGTGAAACTTCTGGGATATTGATCTGGTCAGTTAAGTATCTGAGGGGGTTGTTAATCATTTTCAGCTGCTTTGGTGTTAATGAAATGAACAACAGGTGCCGTAGAGGGTCAACCTCCAAAACAGGAATGGAGGACACTGTCATTTTTTTCCCCTCCTCATCTTTTCTGACAGTTTTTTTCACTAGTTTTGCATTTGACTAGGGTCAGTGTAACTACTGATGAGCCGATACCTGGACCCTACAAAGGTTGCGCAGGTAGTCCAACTCCTCCATGGTGGCAGACACCTGAGACTGTGCAGCCTGCTCCAGATCAACGTCCATCCTCTCATTAGGAGCATTCCCGGACAAACACGCAAGCATGTGGGAGCCATAGAAACTACTGAGAACCATTATGACTTGCTTCATCAAAATGGGCTAGACTAGAATTATTTCCCCTCAGTCATGAAAGGCTGATGGGGTATTGTGGTCAACTCGGAGGGCAGGAGATATGGACATCCAAGTTTGTGATGCAGTAACTCGAGAATGAGACAACGTAGGATAGGGCTGTTCGATATAACGATATGTAGCGGATGACGAAATGAAAAAGTCTGTTTCATTTTACGCTATTGTTTGTTTCATGGTGTCGCAAATTAAACTGTTTACGGCAATATTTTTTCATCATTTTGATGGTCACTGTAGTGGCTGTATTAACCCTTTAAAGCCGGTCGGAGCGGGCACGCTCTGTTTTGCGTAACTATTTTTAAATCCCGGTAGCTCTGCAACCACATAAGCTAGCGCAATAATTTTTTTTGCATATGAAACCAGAGGAGTTGTACTTACATCTTATGCCATCAGCTTGTCCTCGGTCACGGTTTCCTTCCACATATAGCTTTGCAAAAACTGCATAAAAAGCGCTTGCAGCAACAAAAACATAATATTCCAGAAACACGCTTTGCCGATCCGATCAGCTGTTCATAACACTTCCTACGTTGGAATAGATGTCAGCGTGAACTTTTGCATGTCCACCATTACCTGCCTGAAACCGGAAGTGACGTCATTTTCGCGGAAATGTAGTTTTTTACCATCAGAGCCTCATGAGCCTATACTGGTGTTTTTAAAAGTTATCTTTGACTTTATGACTTTCTGTGTCGTTTCTGGGATGCTTAGGACTCATATTGCACTGCTGGAAATAGTTTATTTTGATGCACATGCTACTTTTTTGCAAATTTGCAGTATAATATTTATTTTCGTTTTTCCTGCAGTATATAAAAATTGGTGTATTTCAAAAATAAAATTATGAAGACACTCAAAAAAATTTCCTGTGGTAGGAAACTATTTTGTGCAACTTTTTTGTATTTACAGTTTTGAGGGATAAGCCTCTTAAATTTCTCTAACTAGAAGTATATGTTTAAAAAGCAAAAACAATTTTCAATTTTTTTGTAGTTTATTGCACTTTTTTGCAATTTATGTAATTACTATGCACTTAATGCAGACATATTATTAAAATCTGGGCTATAATGGTTGTGTTGATGTATAGCAACTTGAAATGCTCCCAAAAATGGAACTACAGCATGTAAAAATATAATATAAGCTCTGGCGGACTTGGGTCTATGGTAGGTCTTAAAGGGTTAATTAAAGTTCTCTCTTTCTCTTATATTTAAAATAACAACACTACAGACAGATCAGTGACTTTTTTATGCGTTGTCATTAGCAACAACGACAGTAAACCCAGCTTGTGGATCCGCCGTCTGCTTGTTTATTTTCCACATTAACCTTTCACTATAAAGCTGAAGATCCTGTTGAGATTTTTCAAAATAAACTGAAATGATGAGAAACAGAAGGACCAGTCCAAACAAATCGAGGACCTTATTCCTAAACGAGGGGCTACCTCTGTACCATCGACGTGGTTGGGTTATGAAAAGTCTGACACGGACCAGAAAATTGTACTATGCAAGTTATGCAGGGAACCGGGAACACGACAAACCTCTTCTACCACCTACGCAAGAATCACGTGAAAGAGTTTACGGATGAGAAGCAGAAAAGAGCCGTCAGGTGCTCAAAGTAAACCTTAGGCTCAAATGTTAGAACAGGCTGTTCCCAGCAGCACGCCGTGTAATAAATTCTCGCAAAAAAAAATGGCGGCCGTTTCAACTTATGTCTAAAAATGTATAGCTTCATGCATTGGTCAAAACAGTTGACTCCAGGTACACGAAGCCCAGCTGAAAACACTTCACACAAGTCGAGTTGCCCAAGATGCAAAGAATTTACAGAAAATGTAAAATTTTTGTGATATATATCGTTGTCAGGACGATAAATGTCTTATATCGGGATATGAGATTTTGGTCATATCGCAGAGCCCTAACGTAGGATTGCATCCCAGTGATTTTGAGCTCAAGAGCTCAACGTCAGAGGTCAACTGGTGTGAAAATGACCTAGGGTCATCCCATAAATGAATCTTTTCGCTTTGATTTTCGAGGTGTCTTTGAATTCAGCTCTCTGTAGGCTGATAATCTTAATTTCCCTCAAATGATGCAGCATCCTTTCATTCCTAACACATTACCCAGTCAATATAAATGTAGATATCCAGCGATTCCCATTGAGATCCGATGTGTTTTCAAAATGTTAATTGCATGTTGTCGAATTGTCTGATGGTTTAACCCTCACGCATGTACATCCACACATACACAAGAAACTAATGGAATATATATTTTGCACTGGAGACAAACTAATCAATAGAAAGCGTCTAGTCTTCTTATTGATCATAAATGTGTTAATGTGTTTTTCACACTGCTCTGCATGTGCTGCTTTAGGCTACACGTGATGCATGTCAGCAGACAGGGACCATTTTTTACATCTTTCAGTGTCTCACATTGAGCTGCAAGGAGAGCTATTTGTCCAGTGTAAATAGATGGATCCGATTTTGGCTTCCATGTTTACATCATGCTCCGCTTGTCTTTGCCGGGCTCTGTGCACCTAATCCTGACAGGTGAAAATGTTGCCTGTGTCGTCCGTTGGGGCTGTTGCGTGCAATGGCGATAAACTGTGTGAAATCAATAAGCTTCCATTCTCGCCTATGCACGCTTTCCTACCTTTTAACTTCTAAAGGTCACGGGCCGACTACCCTTTACCCCGTCAGCGTTTGGTCTTTGTGTAACGCCTGGGTCCGCAGAGCGCAGTCTGCCTGCAAACGCTGCACAATCACCGTCGCCGCCGGCCCCTCTTCCTCCTATTTTGACTAGCTCCGAGATGTCTCGGAAGATGGATGGTTCTTACGTCCTTCACTGGTTTGCAATAAGTGCTGCCAAACCCTCCCTCCTATCCTCCACGTCGAATCACTATTCTCTGTTTGATGGCAGGCAATTACTGGAGATTGTTTCTTCTTTGTTGTACATGCCAGTTGGCACCGTGCCCCTTCTTTTCTTCTTGAAAGCTAGTGTCCTGTTTTTCTAAGTGACAGACGCACAAAGCATGAAGATGAGCATGATTTGACTTATCAAGCACGGAGATTGATAGGTGGTTTATGAGTAAATACAGTCAAAATTGCTGCATGAAATTAGTTGCCTTTCCTCGTGTATAATCTGCAGACATTCTGAAAGAATAATTATTGTTTATATTGATGGTTGGGTGTCTTGTGTTGAACACAACTGGCCGTCAGTGTCTGGTGTTTTTTTTGTAGTTGTTTTTTTTAATTTATTTACCGCTTCGTGTTTTGCGACTCGCGTTCTCGGTGTTTGAAGACACTATTTGCTACGCTGCTCTTTGGTTTTTTGGGGATGTGTTTTGTTTAAGAAGGTATTAATAGTGCAACTTACTCGCAATAGTTCAGCCAATTATGCAGGTTTATTCAGATTTGATAAGAGCCTTTAATTAAAAGGAAAAAAAACTTTAATCTTCATGGAAAAATAATTAGATCAGTCTCAAATCCAAACAAACAATGATGAGCTTAACCGGGAGCATGCTCTCTCTGACAGATTTAAGGTGTTTCCTAATCAAACATATCATTTTCAGACAAAAAAATACATGCAGTATTATTTGGCACCTGTAAATGAGGGATATATATATTTATATATGACCTGTGGGGAATGTGAGAGAGATGATGCAAAGCGATAAAGAGTTGCGGCTTAATCTGATGCATGGAACGACCTTGGCATTCGTATCAAAAGATGTGGGGGAAATAATCAGAGGCAACATGCCCCTGATGGCAGCACTGCAAACAATGAGCATCACTGATGCTGGGAGTGCGTTAGAGAGATGTGCTTCAGTTGCTCTCCTGTTTGTTTCCCCGAGTCCATTTTGGCTCCGCCTATAGCCGACAGGGGTCGCTCATTAAAAACGTCTCCGCGCCCGCCGAACTTCAGAGACAAAAGCTTCTCCTGTATCATTTGTTTGTTTGCACCTATGAAATAGTAGATTTCTGCACTAATATTGTTTGTGTTCAGTTTGGGAAGGAAGAAGGAGGGAAAAAAAAAAATCAATATCAAAGCCTCTCATTCAGTTAGGGGAAAAAATAAGCAGCATATGTAGCCTAGAGAAATGACAAAAAAAAAGTTTAAGCAATATTCAGCAGCAACGCGCCGGCCAATCGCCTTCAGTCTCTCTCACTTATTGATATTTGCTTGGCTCAAAGCAGCTGTGGTTTTGTTTGTTATTTAAAAAGCGGGGATGCAGGATGTTAACAGCGGGGATATAGACGTCACAGAGCTCTGCGGTGTTAGCAGTCACCCCAACAGTCTCGCTGACATTCAGCAGTTGGAAATGGCATTTGTGACATTCACTGAGTAAGAGTAATATATTCACCTCGGTTGGCTCATCTAGCCCTCACCAGAGCAGACAGCTGCTTTAAAGGCTATGTGCACCAAGTATTCTCACTCTGTCAATAGCTTTCTGTAGCCGGGCTGCATGACTTTATCACCCACAATGGAAGGAAAAGCTAGCGACACACGACACATGCCTTATTTAGCTTTATGGGATGTTTTTGTTTTTGGAATATTATATATAGATATACATGTATAATGCACACAGTGGATTTTCACACAGCAGCATTTACAGGTTGTCTGTTCCCTTCTTCCCCCCGTTCTTTCTTTTATCACTTGGCTCCGTGGTAGACCTGCTTTAACCCGCAGCTAAATGTGAGAAGATGTGACAGTAGGCTATTACTTTCTGACATATTGCAATGCATATGCCATTTAACATTTCACCGAAATGATGGACAGGGACGTGGCGCCGCATTCGGCTTGTCACAAAAAGCATTCCTTCAAAATTTTGTGTTCCTCATTTTAGATGACAAAATGGCAACTGCTGCCATTCTCGCAGTGCAGATGTGGAAGCCTGATGCCAGATTTTTTGAAATACTTTTTATTTACTGTCACCGTGGAGTGTGAAGCTTGCCTCCTCTGACTGTGGGAGAGGAAAACAGCCACTCACCTTCGGCCCCCAGAGGAGCACCCGATTCCCACTGCACCTGCACAGCTTTCAGGCTCAGTGATCCTACCAGTGCTTTACATGTTTAAATCTGCTGTGCTGACTTCAAGCTCTTAGGTTGTGCTTTATGAATAAACCTCATTTGCTCACGTCTTTGCACATGGATGCCTGGGATGACCATTTTTGCACAATCATCAAATGTGTTTTAGTTTTAAACAATAACGCAAATAAATACAAAATACAGTTTTTCAAATAATGATCACATTTTTTAAGGGAAAAGCTATTTAAACCTACCTGGCTCCGTCTGGAAAAAGTCATTGCTCTTCTTGTTAAGTCATAAGAACCTGTCTGTCAACGTTTAATATGCTAAAAGATTTCAAAAATCAACACATCATGGCACGATCTAAAGAAACAGCTGAGGAACAAAGACACTGACGTCTGGCTCCGTCGCCAGACGTCAGTGTCCGGCGAGTGTCTGACCAACCAAAATATCAGAGTGCAGCATAAACTCATGCAGGAGTTTCACAAAACAAGATCTAAAGATCTGCAGACCTCAGTCAGTGCTCATGAGTCAACAATAAGAGAGACACTGTGGAAAAATGGAGAAAATATTCTGAAGGCTGATGAGACGAAAACTGAACTTGTTGGAAAGTTTAAGTCCCGTTACATCAGGCATAAAACTAACTCAGCATTTCATCGAACATGTCAAACATGGTGGTGGTGATGTGATGGTCCGGGGCTACTTTGCTGCTTCAGGACCTGGATGACCTGCCGTAAATGATGGAAACAAGAATTCTCCCGTCTATGAGGAAACCTCATCTGACCAAATGATCCACGGTCTTGTGACACAGTGAGGCATCTGTCTGTCTTTCCACAAGTCATGAGAATCTCTACTATCCTGCTACTGTTTTGGTCAGATTTCAGTGACCTGATCTTGGATCTTGTCCTGAACATGAAATAAAATCTCTCAGCTGTCATTAGTTTATGCATTGCAACCAGCTTATGTCAGGAAAACTTCCAAGTGTCTTGCAGGACATCCCACATGTGAAATGTGAAGCACCCAGAGCTACTGCGTCATTGACATTCTGGTTTCACATCAACGTCCAACACGGCAACATTATTTTGAAAAAGCATTCACTGCAGGTTTTGGATTGATTTCCCTCCTGTGGAGCCGTTGGTTTCTATTTGATTTACATTTGAAAACCTACTGGCAGAAACTTAAACTTTGCTGGAAATGGGTAATCCATCACGCTGAACATTTCATTACCTTTCATTTTTGTCAAAGTTAAAACTTCGCTCAGTCTGCTCCTCTGCTCCGCTCGCTCATTCATTGCTCCCTCTCAGCTGGGCCTCGGGACACTTACCAGTTCATGGATTGCTTTGCTCTTTTATCCTATTAGTTCAAAATCTGAGAGAAAAAACTCTTTTCGGTCTTGCTTATAAGCCTTAAGCTGCCACTCCTCTCAATTATCTGCATGGGAGCCAATTATGCTATAAACTATTCTTTTTATAAACCCAATTATCTGCATGTTTTGGCAACTGCTTCCTGCTGCTGACACTAACAACTCCCTGACACCACCTCCTCTGTCACCATCCGGAGGGACGGTAATGGTCAAGAGTGCCACCTTAGGACACCTGTCTTTTCTTAACACAACAAACCATCGTTCACATAATACTTTCCACAGCTTCCCAACTTTTTTTAAGCATTCAGATGTTAAACAGACACACCAAAAAAGAGAGCTCTCCTCGTATCACACAACACTAACATAGCCATACTCAAAAGTGGAGAAATACTGGTCACTGCCCTGCAAAAAGGTGAAACTGTAACTACCAAATATCAAACAAGTAAGGGAACAGACTTCTTCCGTGCAAATGGAAGTGGATATTTTAGGAAAGAAGGCATCCTCGCACCTACACCCATTCTTGTGTAACGTTTACAAACTAAAAAAAGAAATGTGCGGATTGATGCTCGTTTCTAAGTGCAAGAACTGATGACAGGAAGAAAATAGATCTGTGGGGTCTGTAGGTGATGTTCACAGATGATTCAGCCTTTCGGGATTTTTAATGAGAATTGATAACAGCCGTCTTCGCTGCCAAACCCGGCGCTGCCGATTCCCCGCTGCACTTGAAGGACGTCAGTGCTCCCTGCAACGTCCGCCCTCCCCTCGCTTTCCACTCTCCTGCCTGAACACCCCGTAATTAGCCGACTCCCACATTTAATCAACACACTCATAGCTGCTGAGACCCTGCAAGAATAAATAGACTCGAAGGGATGCTAAAGACATGGATTTTCCTGTGGTCTCTGGCTCCATCGTGCTACTGCGGAGCTGTGATTGACTTGGCACGTTCAAAAATCAGGGCTCGTCTGGCTACTGTAACGGAGGAGATTGACAGGGAGCACTATGAAAGCGAAAAAACTGAGCCCGGGATTACGCTCGCGGCACGGGAAAGCGGGGCTATTGTATTTACAAGCCGAGCATGCAGCCTGCGCTCTCCTCGCCCTCTCCCCATCCGGCTTCTCCACCGGAGGGATTGAGAAGGCGTGTAGAGCGGTGTCCGCAGAGGGTTCTCAACGCCGCCGTGCGTTTTACCGCTTGTAAAGCAATCATTTCCATCTCCACTTCCCTTGCTTACCCCCCCACCCCCCACCCCTTCCTTCTGTTCCCGAGACTGCTGAGTCAGCTCACCTTCATATGGAGAGTGGCTCCCTCAACCGAGACGTTATTGATTTGCCCCTGTTTGTAAGGGGGAAGTGTTCCCAAAC
This sequence comes from Aulonocara stuartgranti, assembly GCF_965226115.1. NCBI lineage: Eukaryota > Metazoa > Chordata > Actinopteri > Cichliformes > Cichlidae > Aulonocara > Aulonocara stuartgranti. Next base: position 4,212,383 of record NC_138951.1, on the reverse strand, counting down.
CTCTCAGGCCAATTTTGCTGTGCTGCAAAGCCAGCAGGGCATCTGGGTATTGGATTGAGAAAGGAAAATAACATCAACATCACTACCACACAGTCATGAACTCGCAGGCGGTCACATGCACGTTTAGACAAGCTGTTAAGCGTCGGACGTGTACGGAGCACGAGCGCGTAATTGCATTCACGGATGTGGATGGAGCCGCAAATGCAAAGCGGTCGTCTTTTCTGTGCGAACACAGATTTCTTGTTCTTGATTTAATAGAACGTGCTACACAGAGGCCGGCATCAGAAGCTACACTAAGCACAAACTGCCATTTAATCAAATTTGCAAGGTAAGCAAGGCTCAGTTAGGTGTAACTGTTTCTGCCGTGCCACAGATTTGATCTTGTAAACAAAGTTGTCTTTTTTTGTTGTTTTTTTCCCCTCCATGAGTCGTACTAGGAGGGATTTTTTCCCCCAGCTCCCCCCACACACACTCTGACCCACCTCGCTCACGTTTTTTTTACTAGCACACTGTTTCACTTCAGTGTGGGCCCGGGCCAGTGAGCTACATCATTGCTTCATTTGGATCAAACTCTGGAGCTGAGGAGTCATTTATCTACATAGTGTGTGTGTCTAACCTTCATGCATCCCACTCTTTGCCACCAGGAGAAATCAATGGCATGGTGTAGAACAAAGAAGAGGGGAGAAAATAAAAAAAACCAAGGTTGAGATTTAAATAATTTATTTTTATGTTTCTGCTACACACAGTTCACTAGTTTGTATACACAATATGCAGGTGCTCTGTTCTTTTCTTTATGGTTTCATTGTTTCTGTATTTTTCTTGTTGGATCCTCAGATCTACAGCGTGCGTGCTGGAAAAAACCTTAAAAATAACACTAACATACGTTTCTTAGAGACAGCCGCGCAACGAAGCTCTCGCATTTTAAAGCGTGCATGTTTATTTACCTCCTTTCTGCCCTGACATTGGATCTGATTGTTCACACTTTTTAGCCATTACCAACTTTGTCTTAATTTGCACCGTTCTTTATTTGTCTCTAAGAGAAGCACAGTGGCGCTTTGCCAGAGGAGAATGCTTTTATAAAAATGTCAAGGAGATTTAGACAGCTGCAAAATTCATGAAGTGGCAGTTTGCTATTATCAGCATGTCTGTGTGTGTCTAAACCGGAGTTTCACAAAACCTTTTCCAGTATCAAGAATTTGTTTGCTGTGTGTCTTCTGTGTGTGTGTCTTTCCCAAGAGTGACTGATGATATCTCACTAGACCAACACTGTCCTTCCTTTTGTACAATCTGCAGCACACACACACATACAGAGGTATAAGAACATACACACACCCCTGGTGTCTGGCTATCCTGTTCTCACATCTCCTGTGACTCTCTCTAGCTAGTACTGCTTGAGTGACAGCTCTTGGTTTGTCTGGGTATCCGTGGTTACAGCCCAGAGGCCTGTGCCGGGGGACCCAGACCTGTCAGCACTCTCTGAATCCTGAAACCGGAGATGGATGGCCGAAAGCCACCTCTGCCCTGAGCTCTGTGCTCTGCTTGTCTCTTCTCCTCCTTCCTCTCCTTATCCCAGACCCTTCTCCTTAACACACCCGCTGCTGGCAGCTCAATATTGCCGAGCCAAACGCGTCTTGCGTTACCTGTTTATTTTCAAGATCGGAGAGGAAAACCTGATAAACAGAGGACACGGTTCAGTTGTCTTTTAATGGTTTCGGGGACACAGCTGTTTGAATTATAAGTGATAGGTGATACAGCAGAAGCCGAAGGTTGAGCAGAAGTCAAGTTGCAGCATTTTGTTAGGACAGCTGGTTCGGTTAATCTTGAAACTCCGTGCTAACAACCCGGATCATCCGTCCCACAGGGGAACAGCAGTTACAACATATCGGGTGTCTGTCCGTCTTTGATGCCCCGCTGCTTCTGCTTTGACAGAGACACGTATGGCAGCTCTGATGCCAATATTGCCTCGGAGCTGCCAATGTAAGCCCCACAACCGATGGATTGAGACGAAAAGAGAAGAAGGGCGATGCTGGTGGGAGGAGACGAGAACACAAGTGTGCTGGTGGTGGTGTTGGGTGGGGGTTGTTTTGGACTGCCGGAGGCTCAGACCGTTAAGGGCACCAGCACTGCTGCTGGAGTGATCTTTCAGCAAGCTAATGAGAATATTTAACATTTGCTGAGTCTACAGTGTGTTGGAAGTCATTCGTCACTCCATTGATTCAGATCTTGCTGGTATATGTTGAGTGCATAAAATGCCTGCCCTCAGGCATGAGGAGGATCGTCAAGTTGTATGTTCAGTGCAGAAAAACATGCCATAATACCTCATTAATTTTTAATCAGCCAATTAGAAGCTGAAGCATTGTGTGTTTCCAGTTTTTTAATTTTTTCTCTGCTTCTCTGTTTGGTTTTGCGCTGCTACAGAAACAAACAAGCAAAAAAGAAAAAAATTAAAGATTGTCACGACTATTTTAGTGCTTTATTTATCAATAAACAAAGATGTCAGATGGCTGCTGCTCGCTGAGCCTGGTTTTGCTGAAGGTTTCTTTCTGTTAAAAGGGAGTTTTTCCTCCCCACTGTTGCCAAAGTGCTCGTTCATCTGATTGTTTGGGGTTTTGTCTGTATTACTGCAGGGTCTTCACAATATAAAGCACCTAGAGGCAGCTGTTGTTGTGATTTAGGGCTATATCACTGGCTGGTGGGAAGGGACATTACAAGGCATGGAAAAGAAGTTGGCATGGGAATTCAAATGGTAAAATGGTAAATACTTGTATAGTGCTTTACTTGGTCCTAAGGACCCCAAAGCGCTTTACACTATACACAATCATCCACCCATTCGCACACACATTCACAGACTGGTGATGGTAAGCTACATTGTAGCCACAGCCACCCTGGGGCGCACTGACAGAGGCGAGACTGCCGGACACTGGCGCCACCGGGCCCTCTGACCACCACCAGTAGGCAACGGGTGAAGTGTCTTGCCCAAGGACACAACGACCGAGACTGTCGGAGCCGGGGCTCGAACCGGCAACCTTCCGATTACAAGACGAACGCCCAACTCTTGAGCCACGATCAGTAATGCCAAAGATGGGCAAAACCACAAACTTAAGCAAGTGATGAAGTTATCCGTCACTCCACGTCCAAGTGACGAAAGTCAGCCTGACCTCAGTGTGGCTGCCAATTAAGAATTATTAATTGATTGCTGTTGTGGACTGAGAACCTTCACAGACAAATTGATTGCATTATTATTATTAATCAACCAGCTACTATATAACTATTTCTAAAAACTAGAACTGCTTGTCAAAGGAGCTTGCAAAGAAAAGCGTCTGGACTTCTTTAAGTTACTTGAAGACGTTTCACCTCTCATCCGAGAAGCTTCTTCAGAACTGCTTCTGCTTGGCATTTTGAAAAATCGTGTCTTAAAATAAAACCCTTTTATCTGATATTTTGACTTTTTCTAAAATGGTTATTTGTCTTATAATTAATTTTCGGATGTGGGATAAAAAGAAAAAAAATCATAACTTGTACCTAGATCCACCGTGGACATCGATAAGACTTCAAAGAAATGAATGCAAAACAAAAATTGTGCATGCCAGGTTGCTTAGCAACACGTTTTGATATGAACACTGCTATAAAAGGAGCCTGAGCTAGCTAGATGTGACGGGTCGATGAATATATAGGCGGCTGTCGTTAGATAAAAGATGATTAATTACTGCAGGGCTGAACGGGCCACGGATGGGATGTCGAGTCGGGGCAGAGCGGGGGAGTGTGTGAACCCAGCAAACATGGTTGAACTCCGGCGTCATCTCCCTGGTCAAAACTGAGCACAGTACAGTCGCAGAACTGAACCGTGGGTGGACAGATTTTTATTGTTGTTCATTTTGTTTCATTATAATCATTATGGAGGAAGTAGAGAGTAATTCTTGATCACAAGCTTTTGCTTGCTAGAAGGTTTAATAATAGCATCTAGGTGGTGTTGAAACCCAAACCAATGTTGTAGTAACATCCACAACGTCGGTCCAGCTAAGAGAGACCAGGGCAGTTTGCAGGATGTGTGAAGCTCTGTGAGAATTGTAGCTTAACTCGGCTGAGAGTCCAGAGTGTGGAGAACTAATGAGAGCAAAAAAGAGAGAAATCCAGAGCAGAAAGCCGAACTGGGCCGGCTTCAGACCTGACGAGCAGAGCTGTCTGTGCCAAATTGAGAGGCTAACAAGTTGAGTATGGAAGAGAGCAAATTAAAATTAGATTTTTAGGAAACATCATTTTTGCTTTTGTCTAGGACACGTTAAAACATTGACCAACCAAAGGTAATCAAAAGTTTGTGCAAAAAGTAATAGTGTGCCAACCTGGCTGATATTAGTTACATTGTGGCTAGCTGTATTTTACGCTCCTCTGTGACAGAACTGAACTCTTATACACACACACACACACACACACACACACACACACACACACACACACACACACACCATGGATTTTTTTAAACTGAGATGAGTACCGTCCTTTGTGAGCTGTTACAGGAGGAAAAAAAAAAAGTGTGACAGAAAACCAAACATCAAGAACACATCGCTGAAGCCTTTCCAGTCTACAGTCGGGTCTCATTTGGCTTCCACAGTGGAGCACTGCAAAGGGTAGCGCTCTCTCTCTCGCGCGCACACACACACACACACACACACACACACACACACACTCTTATCACCCGATAAAACCTCAAAGGGTTCTTCCACTTTCATATGCTTTGCTTGGTGACCTTCACAGCTTACATACACCCACTCAGAGAAGAATATGTAGCAACACGCGTGCTCACAAAAAAGACAAGATAGATAGCCTTTCCAAAAAACACATAAGAAGAGCCCATCTCCCATCTGCGTGACGTGTCAAACCGCTCAGTGACCGTGATGCGACCTTACTCAAAGCAGACAAACCAGCCGGCTCGAAGTGAGGTAAACGCGCGCGCGCCCGTGTGGCGTGCGCAGAGACTCTCATGTAAGCGCAGACAAACCGGTCCCGTAACCGAGTAGCAGCCTTGCACTCTGCCTGACCCCTTGCAGCGATGAGCATTACATGACCAGTGATGCTGAAGCAGCCCAGCTCAGCCTAGCATGGCACGGCATAGCTCAGCACAGGGACCCATGACTATTTAATGACCGTTTCCAGGGCACAGGCCTGGAAACATGCTTCCTCCTACTTCACTGTGTGCTTTTCTTCAGCCACAGAGAATCAAACCGTACCCCAGAGTATTAACATGGATGGAGGCTGACAGGCAGCATGGGAGACTCGGCACTTCACTGCTGGAGTATGATACAAGAAAAGAGAAAAAGGAGGCCACATGAGACTCTGATTTCTTGCATTGCCCTGCGACGATTCGGATTATTTTCAGTTTCCAGCTGAAGCTGAAACAACACCGGCTGCCGGTGACCCCACCACCGCCCCCGCCTCATCCATTTTTAATGGGATGTAACAGCAAAAGATCAATTTTTAAAAAGGAATTGTTCATTGCTAGCAGCATTTCTATTAATGAAGGAGTCTTCAGCAGGGCACGTTGTTGTTGTTGTAATCACAGACATTGAACAGTAACATGAGAAATCGTGGAAATCTGCATGTTAGCATATTTATGTTTTACTTCAGATGTGCTGTAAATCGCGGGTCACTGCTTTCCTGTGAAAATCACATTGTTCTTAATATTAAGTTGCAGGACATTAACAGAAAACACAAATTGCAGTAAGCTTGCTGCGCTTCACTGTCGAGGAGCAATTTCCTGTTAGTGCAATCTGCTATTTTCAGACAACATCCTTAATATGCTCGCTATAGCCTGTAAAAAGCCGTGACCTGCTATTGACGGCGCGGCGTAGAAAGTAAACGGCACTCACAGCTGATCCGGCGGCGGTTCAGGGGTTTCATAATTCAGACCGTCTCAACCGACTCAGGAAAAGTTGGCTCGCAGTGTTTTCCCGTGGCCCTTTCTGTTTCTGTCTTCAAGTGGCCTCCTGTGTGGGCGACTGCACAATTATCTTCCTCTGCCGCAACCTTATTAAAGGTGACTAAGGAAGCTGGGGTGAAGGAGGACGAGTGAAAAGGTTAATAACGACGGGTGAAAGAATGACGGGTATTCTTGTTTTTCTTGTATAGAAAATATGCTGCCGGTGACTTTGTGCGTTTGATGTTTGTTTTTGATTGGCTGGGACTTGTGTTTTAGTTTGACTTTAAAATGACTTCGAGCCCGATCCTTTCAGCACTGTGATCATATCCCTTTATTTGCAATCAACTTCTTACACGAGCACGCCTGAAGTAAAATGATTTTTATGATCACTCGAGCCGTTTCCTCAAGCAAATTAGCTCCTATTCAATGCAGCGGCGAAGGGTGAAAGCTGAGTTTGAAAAGTAACGCTCACCGTGGTGAAAGCACAGTTTAAAGGGAATATTGATCATCATTTCATATCATCCTGTATGAATAAATGTGCAGAAAGACAAAAAAAACCCCAGCATGTTGCATCAAAGCAACAGACGGTTTATGCAGAACTTCTAAACAAACATTCTGATATCACCTCAGCGTATGTAATGCTTATTTTTCTTCCTGTAATAGACCCTGTGCACGAGAAAATGCTAACTTCCTGGTTTGAGACCGGATGTGGGGTTGTACATTTCCGGTAGCTTTACTTTGCGGTCAATCGCTACTGCGAAGATATCCTCCAAAATCATGTCCAAAACTCTAAAACGGAAAGATCGCGTTAAGTTACAAAGAGGAGAAGGTGGGAACACTCACCGCTGTTGTTTCATAAAAAATCTAATGATCAATTTTGACGTTTAAAGAGTTTAGATCGATCAGTTGTTTACATCACTCAACACAAGCAGAACTGCATCACTGCAGCAGAAGACACATCGTCCACATTCAGAAGCATCTCTGTATAGTGACTGGTCTCATGATTCAAACAGGCAAATGTTCAGCATTCAAACTACAGGTGAAGAATAGTCAAACCAGATGTTTCCCGTTATGTCGATATCAGCTAGTCAAGTACAAAAAATGAATGATTGCTGGTAAGGGTTTCTATACATTAGTATTTACGAAGGGTATGTTGTGACTTACCTTCAAAATTACAGCGGTCCCTCGCTAATAACGCGGTTCACCTTTCACCTCGCTGTTTCGCAGATTTTTTTAGTGCAAGTTTCCACGTTTTTTTTTACGTCACATTGTGTCCTGCGTCCTGATCGCTGCAGACGATCTCCTCCGTGACGTCTCTCCTGTACAGTACAGAATCGCTGCATCGATCGCTAGCAGTGTGACTCTGAAGTGCAGTGCTGTATGTCCACGATGTCCACGAAACGTTTTGCACCGTCAAAAAATAAAATTGGCTACTTGATTTCACCTATCGCTGGTTGTTTTTAGAACATGACACCCGCGATAAACGAGGGACAGCTGAGAAATATAACATTTGAATCCCTTTTCTCTTTTGCTCTGAGGCGCGGGGAAAAAATATCGACAAGTCGATGAACATCATTTACAGATATATTGGGTAAATGCCCAAGACATCTATAGAAATGTAAATCGCCGCTTGATTCATTCATTTGCTTAACTTGTTTTGGACCGTAAACAAGGCGCGACTAGGACACCGGAAACAAAGCTCCCCACAGGAGTTTCTGCACCGGAAGTAGCATATGCTAACGTGCACATAGTCTATCTGTGCCGTTTGTCTGTCTGTTTGTTAGCAGACTAGCATCCACTTTTTTCAAGTTATCATTTTCAAATTTTGTGGTTGTAGATACCAAAGAGCTCAAGCTGATTTAAATTTGGTGAAACTTGGGTTGAGGTCACAAGAACTTTATTTATTTAATCGATCGTCTTCAAACTTCACAACAGTACACTGGGCCTTGGGGGAAACGAGGACCTGGGTTGGCTAAGCAATTAACCCTGACCTTCATTGTTCGCATGCATAATCAAAATCACACACTGCATGAATGTATTTTAAAATCTGAAGTTTTCACAGTTTAAAGAAGCCGACGATTTTAGTCCGATCTGCTCGAAAAGGTAAACATAATAAAATACAAGATGCTATACTTTAAGGTCATGTGTCAAAGGTCAGGGTCACATGAATTAGTATAAAGCTTTAGTTTCCACTGGATCATCTCCAAACTTTAAATCAATATGTTAGTGAGTGAGAGATAAGCACTTTATTTGTTTGAGATCTTTAAAAAATATATATTTATTTGACTTTGACAATGACACAAAAAGATTAATACGTACTACACTAGATTCAATGTATCAACAATTCTGATATCAGCGTAAGACATGGGGTTTTTTGAGGGGGGGACATGAAGAACAGGAAAAAATTATGCAGTTTGCAACAGGAAGGAAATAAAGGACGCAAGTTTCACATAATGTTTATAATAATGTTTTAGATGAAATCAGAACAACATAAGAGTACTGTTGTCGGTTTCTATGGAGGCTGGATGTTTCTGGATTCAAAATGCAGAAGTATTCAGTACGTGCACGGACAGATCTGGAGTTAAAGATTCAAGAATGCCGATCTGTCACGATTTTCGGGTCGCGGGCTCGCACTGTGACTTTTTCCCTTTTGTGCGTGTCCCTCATCGTAGCCAATCGGCACAAAAACTGACAAGTCATTGTCTTCTCCTAAGCCACGGTAATTCATCAGCACTTGAGGCAGGCTTTGGCTGATTGCATTTTCGACAGAGTAATCTCCACTATGTCATAGAGAATTTGGCTTTTATGGCGGAGCGAAACTTTGATGCCAAATACAGGAGGACAGCGAAGGCGAATGTTGAGAGTTCGCCACGCTGGGTCTGATTACAAATTGAAAATCCCCGTGTGCATCTCCACCTATGCATGACTTGTGTACTTCACACTGTGTATGTGTGTGTGTGTGTGAGAGAGAGAGAGAAAGAGAGTCGGTGTTTGTACCTCTCGAGATGTGATGGAGCTTTTCCATCTGCTGCTCCCTCAGGCCTTATTTCTTTCATCTCCTGAGATATTCATAAACTGTAACAAAAATAATGGACGCTGAAAACCACCTTTCATCAGACTTTTTTTTTCTATTCCCTTCTCTCTCTCTCTTCTGTGTGCTACACAAAAATGCACTTTCTTTTTTTTTTCCATTTTCCATCTCTGCGGCCACAGAGCAGCAACAATAGTCGCCGTCCAGCTTCAGAGCCGTCACCATAACGGCTCTAATTAACACAGAAATCCCTTTGCGGCTCAACAAGAAAAATGGAAGCATTTCCCACTATTTTAGGGCTTTTTTTTTTTTTTTTTTGCTTATGCGTGTAAACTGTGGAGGAAACTAATAAGCAGGCAAAGCAATGCTAAGATGTGCAGCTTTTAAATGTCAGTATGTTGCACGAGTTCAACTTCAGCCTGGGAAAACGAGCGTTTCCTAGGAATGCACTCAAGAACCGGGCTATATAACTGGAAAAGGCTGATAGGGCTCGGTATCTAGAAGTAATGTCAATCCCTGGGTCCATGATAATACTTCACTGTCATTTAGAGAAATGACCATAAGAAGCTATTTAGAAGAAGAAAAAAAGGAAACAGCGAAATAGCCTGAGGATATCCAACCTGCGAGTGTAGCCTAACGGCCCCTGTGCGTTTTTCCAATCAGGGCCGGCCTGCCAAAGAATTATGCTCTTTGATTTCAGGCGTGGGGGCTTCAGATCTGAGGGGGGGGATATCATTAAATCACAACTAACTAACAGGATGCAAGAGTTTAAACTTGTACATCGCTCTCGCTTGTTAGTGTTTCATCCAGACTTGTGCTCCATGGTTGATTAAATCCAATATTGTCCATTAACTGTTCATACTGCAGTCATTTGGAAATGTAGAGACTCTTTATAAGAAGATTTCCAAACTAAAGGCCCGGTGGAACGCGAATATATTAGCACGTATTATTCTGCCTATTGTAAATCTCTCCTACTTATTGCTTCCTTGTGACAAGTAATAACGTGGAACAGTGTGTGTACTTTCATTTGGCTTCGGCGGTTCTGTGGATTTTTTAAAAGGAAACCCTTCTAATTTCCACTCGGCGAGCTTTAGCTTTCAGCGGCAGCCCCTGAGTTTTCGCTCAATGCCCGACACCCCGAACAATAAGAGACACTAAAGTGGCCTCCGCAGAGCTGTGTGTTGTGGGCTGCGTTAATCGATACTTTTAAATTTATATTTACTTCACTCCTGAGCTCAGTTTTGATTTCTTTCGCGGGCTGTAGTAAAAGCTTAACATTTACGGTAATAAATGGGGAAAGTGTGTCGCCGCAGTGCTCCCGCGCACCTCTCAGATGAATTCAGCAGTCATGTAGTCAAGACACTGCCTGCACTGCTGATTGAATTTCCTCATTATTGCATTATTGCCCTGAATGTGGCTCTTGGCTATGCAATGTGCTGTGTGAAATGTGCACTTTATTATACCAGCTAACCCCACTAACACCTCCGCTTCGTTCCAGTGGCTCCACCCCTCAGCCTGTTTAGACCTGTCTCAGGAGTTTGGGCGTAATTGGTTGAATAAATAATTGCGGCTTTAGTAGCTGATGTTTGCAACAATCGCAGTGAGAAACACGGCTCAATCACACACCTGATCTGTCTGTTGATTGGCCGTCTTCCTTGTGTCTCTTCCTTGTATTAAGCATCCTCGGGAGGGATTACCGTTGTATGTAACTCTTAGGTGAAGCCGAGGTGTGCATTCTAATTAAATGACGGGTTAGCACACTATTTGAGCATATTCACTATTTTGACTGACATCCTCAGTTCACACTGAGCTGACGAAGACAGAGTGACAACCGAGCTTACCACATGCTCTCACTACGCTTGGATGTTGAGATTCAGACTGATCATATATCATCTGTTAAGTGCGGTACTCTGGGAAAAAAGCTTTCAACTCATACTAGAAATGTAGTCACTCTTTCAGTTCAGTGTGTTTTAATTGGACCCCTATTCAGTTTTCAACAACCCCAAACATAAAGCCAGAGTAATAAAGGGCCATCTTCAACAAAAAGGAGTCATGCTTGTTGCTCTGCATGATGAATCAGTCTTTGATTGCATGAATTCACTGAAGAACTCCCACCAACCTACCTGCCACCTACCTTGAAACTCTGAATGCAAGTGTACATAAGAGAGCTGTCACACCGATGTGGCCAATGTTTGCCTTTTTATATACTTTGTATCAAGTTGGAGAATAAATACTGGTTGTGATATTTTCCTATTGGGCAGATGGTTATAATCATTGATGTGTTGTTCTGTCTGTACACACGGTGGCTCTAAAAGTTTAAATGAATATTTGATTTACATCCACCAAGTTCTTCAAGGTCGGCTTAACGATTTATTGGCCGGTAACTGACAAAGTCTTCGAATTTGAAAGCTTTGATTCTGGTGTGCAGTGTAAAGATTTCAAATATGTCAAATGTGACGTCTGAAATTTGACCCCGAAATGTGTTACATCTCTAAAGAAAAGAGAACAAGCTGCTTAGTTAGACATATGCTGCAATATAATAGATTTTAATAATAATTTAATAAACTCAAGCTATTCATGTCTGATTTTATTTGGCCTGCTACATAATGTTTAATGTACAAACTAGAATTTTATTCCCTTAAAAGTAAATACTAAAGTTAGCTTTAAAATAAATTTAAAATTGTGAGTTTTGACACATCACGTGTCAAATCATTTTTGCAAACATTTTGGATTATTTGAACCAAAAAAAAAAAAATCATAAATCAGAATGCAGCACATCTGCACCGGGAGGAAGCGGCGGTTACTAATTCTCTCCTGAGCTCCACAGAGTTCCCACCGGAGCGCCGCCTGCGCATTGCCAAAAGTGATCTTTGCCCCAAACAACTTCTGAGGGAAGAATGGCAGGGCCGGATGCAAATGAAGTGGGGTCGAGCCATTTAATACATGGTAATTAGACTCCACTGTGGCATTGAGGGTGACCTTTTCAGCCGTGGCCACGAGTTGTATCTCAACAGAATGAACCCTCTCTAGAAATAAGAACGGCATTAAGTGAAGTCCGGCGAAGTTGGGAAGGAAATTATTCATCTTGTCAAGCACACACAGTCTTCCTGCTTTATTTACTTTGTCCTACACACTCTTCATAATTGCATTCTGCTCTCGGGGAAAACGTAACCAGCTCAATCTCCCCCTTGTTTTTCGTGGCAGAGTTTGTTTGGCGCATATATTAATATATTTAACATTCACTCCTGATTGTACAGGCTCTCTCATCCACATGCACATTAGTCATTTTGGAGATAAAACCAATTTCAAAGCTGCTGATGTCGATGGATTTGCCTAACAGATAACTTTGATCAGTGGGAGGAAATGATACAATAAACAAAGTGCTGAATCTATTAATATTATTATTGTTATTTTATTTATTTATTTATTTCGCTGTTTTTTTATGATGCTTCGGTGTGATTGCTGCAGTTAGACAAGATAAGATAAGATAAGATAACTCTTTATTGTCATTGCACAGTCATACATAGTACAGTAGTACAATGAAATTGGAAAAACTGTCCTACGTCGGCACTACATATAACACAACACGACACGATATGACACATCACAACGTAACAAACAACACAACACAGTATATTAACTTAGTATAAAAAAGAAGAATAAGTGTATGTGTATTGCACACTGTTATTATTGCACATTAATTATTATTGCACCTTGTTATAAATATAAATATTATTGTTATCGTTTTAAACATTGTTACCTCCCCCTAAAAAGTCCAGGGAGGTATCCAGTCAGGTCAGCTATTTGCATTGATCAGGGCTGTTGCCCTGTTGTAAAAGCTGTCCTTGAGTCTATTTGTTCGGGACCTCAGCAGCCTGAACCTCCTGCCAAACAGCAGCAGCTTAAACACCCGGTGTCCTGGGTGTGTGCAGTCCCGTAGGATGCTGCGTGCCCTCTTGAGACAGCGAGTGCTGTACAGGTCCTTCAGGGAGGGAAGAGGATGTCCAATGATTTTTTGGGCCATGTTGATGACCCTCTGGAGTGCCTTTCTGTGTGCTGTGGTGCAGCTGGAGAACCACACACCGATGCAATATGTCAGCACACTTTCAATGGAGCAGCGGTAGAAGACGGTCAGCAGCTCCTTCTTCAGGTCCATTTTTCTGAGGATTCTCAGAAAGTGGAGAAAGTGGAGTTACCCCGTCAGGAGTGTGTTCACATTAAAATGTTTTATCCACGATTTGTAAAGTGTAATGGCCACTCTGTTAACCTCTTAGGAAAGATGGTAAACTGCTTCATCGCTCACCTGAGTGGACTGCGATGCCCCTGTTCTACCCCCCAGAGACTCATATAACAAAAAACAGGAGAGGAAATTAATGCAAAAGACATTTACTGAAAACCTGCAACGAACACAGACGTTCCAATCACAGTTGAGCAGCTGTAACTAGGTTTGGCTCATTCACCATAGTGGTGTAACGTACAAGGTGCTTTTAGGACTCTGCAGACCTGAAAGTGATCGCCTCAGTGAATCTACCTTAGAAACAGCTGATTGTAGCCATGCTGTCCATGACAGGAGCTTCTATTTTATCTGCCCCCTGTGTAGATCATTAAAGGACCTTTGTTATTGCGGCCTGTCCAGGGTGTGCCCCGCCTTGAGGCCTGTGGTGGCTGGGATAGGCCCTGACAGCGCTGCAACCCTGATAAGGGTAAGCGAATGGATGGATGGATGTTGTTATTAAATTTGGTGTTGTAATGAGCTCCTTTACCGTCACCAAAGTCACACCAAAACATGTGATTTGAATACAGTAACTCTTCGTAACACATTAATTCAACTCAATTTTATTTACATAGCGCCAAATCACAACAACAGTCACCTCAAGGTGCTTTGTATTGTAAGGTAATACAATAATAATATAATAATACATAAAGGGGAAAACCCCAACATTCATGTGACCCCCTATGAGCAAGTACTTTGGCGACAGTGGGAAGGAAAAACTCCCTTTTAACAGGAAGAAACTTCCAGCAGAACCAGGCTCAGGGAGGGGCGGGGCCATCTGCTGTGATTGGTTGGGGTGAGAGAAGGAAAACAGGATAGAAGGAAGAGAGCCAGAGATTAATAACAATTACAGCCAATACTGGCTTATGTGTGCTGTTATTGTTTGTTTCAACAATAAACTGTAATGCCATTTATGAATTTTTATTTAAAGTCTAATTTCAAGCTGCTGCGGTCGATTTAGTGAAATACATTAAACCTATTGTAAGTATGGAATTGTTTTGCTATGGTATAAATTAAAGTAAGCGCTTTGTATTGATGCCAAATGCAAGGTTGTCATAGTGAGGATTTTATATTAACCACCTATTCTAATCAAACAGGAACTAAGAAATGAAACAATCCTCTGTTGCAAGCTTGTTTTTAATATGGACTTGTTCCCTTCTACAAAAGAGGTGAGAAAAGTCTTTTTAGTGCTCTTTCATGATCTCCACTATGAGCTCTTTGTAAATTCTTCCAGCTTTGGAGCAGCTAGCGATACGTAGTGTGCAGTAGGGCTGGGCGATATGACCCAAAATTCATATCTCGATATTTTTTAGCTGGATGGCGATATAAGATATATATCTCAATATTTTTTTAAAGCCATAAAGTAAGAACAAAAAGAGTTCTTAGTCAAAGCTGTGTCCCAGATGTCACACAGGCACTTTTATTAACATACAGCACAGATGTACATGAAAAATTACTCAAAATTAAATTATGAGCATTCATTAAATAATAATGCTCCATAAATAAAAGAAAACAAGGTTGTTTTTGTGCTAAACAAAGAGCTCACAATTGTGCAGTCAAAATGTAAACTAAAAGACGCTGAGCGTAATAACAAAGACAGACAGATTTTACAGCTGCTCTGTTCCCAAGTTTTACTGTGTGACTGATAGCCTGGAGTTTGAAATCCGCTTCATAACCACGTCTCTTACAGGTGCCATTTATGGTCCTTATACACACACAATACGGTAATATTACGTTGATGCACAGTACGTATCACTCCGCGAAGCTCCTCGGTAGCCGTAATGCGCCGACAATCTATCAAGCGGTGCAGCTCCGTAGCTTACCAAAGTCGTACTCAAACATTTTTGACAGATTGCTGAGCGCCGTGTACCACATAAAATCGGTTCGCGGCCACCAAGCACAACCAGAATTCATACATAAGGCGCGCTATCAACTTTTGAGAGAATGAAAGGATTTTAGGGTTAGCGCGGTTAGCTCGTTAGCGCGGTTAGCTCGTTAGCATGTTTAGCTCGTTAGCACGTTGACGCCGTCCAGCCCCACGCATGGGGCGATGCGCAGTAACTCGTTAACGGAGATTTGCCGTGTCCGTCTTGTCGCTGCCTGCACGTGAAGCGATGGGGTAGGAGGGGGAGTTGTCTTCAGTGAAGGCGAGGCGGAGTAACGTTGCGTAGAGACAAAAGTGGACGAAAGAGAGGCAAACTTGCGGCTCCACAACTATAATTATAACGTAACATAGACTATATCGATATAAAGGATATTGTCACATCTTATATCTCGTATAAAAATATATCGATATGTTTTAAAAACTCGATATATCGCCCAGCTCTAGTGTGCAGGCCACGCTACATATTGCATGAAGCAGACACGAGGATCCCGTTTTTAACCTGGAGACGGGCCCAATTTTCCAGACCTCAGCCGAGTTCAAAGTCAGTGTCAATTGTGAGCCATTTAAAGTCCAGTCCTTCGACATCATAAAACCCTTGTATAGAATTTGAAATGAGAAAGAATTCAGCCATGACTTTAATACACGTTGGTACTGACCAAAGATGAAATAAAATGAAAATATCCTCTCACAGCGGATTTTTCTGTGCTGAGTATACAGTCCGGCGTTAGACTCCAGAATCCTTGTGTGGAGTAATTGCTGAGGCATACATCCACTTTTTTTTTTTTTTGTATTATCGATAAAGAGGAGCGAAGGCATGAAAGAGAAAATTAGTTCTGTAAAGGACACGAGAGAGAGGCTATCGGTAGAATGAGAGGAGTCGCTAGTGAGTGGGCTGGATTTACACAATGCCGAATACACACACCCACACAATATGCATGCGCGAGGTCCACAGCTGTGGCGCCTCATAATGGTTTGTTGAACACTCACTGTGAATCCAACCAGGGCCGACCTTCACTTAAATAAATAAATAAATATATATATATATATATATATATATATATATATACACACACACACACACACACACACACACACACACACACACACACAGTAGCTGCCGTAGCTTTAGACACAGTTCTGCGCTGCTATACGTACAGTATGTATTTTTGTGCATACCCTTATGCACGCGCTCATTCATCCTCTTTATCGTAATGTTGAAATACACAGGTTTCCAATACCGTGACATTGCTTCCACCTTTCTACTGTGTTTGTGTTCTTGTGTTGGTGTGTGGCGAGGTCAGTCAGAGTGCACAGAGAAAAGTGTGTCATTAGGGAGGAGGCGCTCTGGTCTCTCCTGACTGGTCTTTTCAGCCAAGTGTAACACCGGCACTGACAAATAACTGATGCAGAAGCTCTCTCCCGCGCTCTCTCTCGCTTTCTAGCTCATTGACAAACTTCTCTCTGCGCGCACACACACACACACACACACACACACAGAGTCACTTTGTCACAACCCGTCACACTTTTTCGTAGTGTTTCACACATACCGTAGCGTACGCGCGCACTTGGAGGCACTGGCAGCAAAAGCACGAGCGCACACACACGCACACATCAAATTGCAGCCCGAGTTCTGCAGTGTTTCGTAGACGCGCACGGCCGAGCGCAGAATTGCTTTGTCACATTAAGTCACACAGTCTCAGACTGTCTCTCACCCGTCTCGCACAGACAGAAAAGCTCACATGTAGATGACAGTCGGCAATATTCTTACGTAGACGCAAGCTAACGTGAACACATGCTGGTAACTCGGATGTATCGGTCAGAACAGTTTGGAAAACGATATCGCGTGTCAACAGAAAGCTCAAACAATTTACACGCAGCGCATGCTAAACACAAACAACTGCATCGGTGCCGGAGCGATCGATCGGGAGAAAGCGAGTCAACCAAAAACTGCAGGCTCTGTATACTGGGTCTTTAGTCTGGGGGTCGATTGGTCAATTCATCAGTCAATATGCTCTCGTCAGACCAAATTCTCATTTGCCAGACAATCACAGGTGTTACTCTCATAAAGAGAAAATCGCTACATCAGGATTAGTCCATTATTGTTTTGGCAAGAGAGGAACAGACCAGCTCGTTCGGTCTTACAGAAGCTGCTGGGTCTAAATAATTTAACCTGAACAGTTACTCGGCGACTTCCAATCGAAAACATCTGAAGTCACTGGTGCGATCACAGTTTTGCTCAAGCAGATTAGCAGAAATTGTGGTGTAAAGTTTCCAGCACGCGGTATAATCGCTTAAAAAAGATGTAGGCCGTGTGCAACGTATCAGAACTGGCATGTTTCAAGAAGTCTGGCCTAATGATGATTTCATGATGGCGGGCAGATCCAGCAAGGGTTTTGGAAGCACAAGCGTGTGCCAGCTGGAGCAGCTTAACCCGGACCAAGCTGCATGTGAAGCCTTATTTCTTCATCTCATCAGAATGCAAAAATTATACAGCAGAGGTCACTTGTGTTGGTCTTATACTGGTATTATCTTTGAGTATTTGAAAATGCAACATAAAAAAATATACATAATAGTTGAGGATAGCAAGTCAGCAAGAGAAAACTGAAGGGATAGAGAGGAGGATGTCTAACCTCACATGGCCCGCCTTCTTTTGCTCCAAAATGAGTCCTTTTTGGTCAAAACTGTGCCCCTTCCCCGCCGCCTGTAACGAAGCGCACAGGAGAATGCACTCCAGCGCTTACAGCGTTCACGTAGCAGTTGACGCACGACCGCTGTAGGTTTTGCTCAGCTGCGGTGAATGAGGCAGGCAGTGCAGCATAGTGGTACAAATCCAGTAAACACATTTGCAGCCAGGCAGGGAAGTTGTTTGAGCCGGCGAGGGCCGTCCCCAGCTGAGCCGGCTGACTGAGAGTTTTGGGCCATGGTTCTGACAGGAACAGACCCTAAGAGAGGAAAACATGGAGGGGATGTGCATTTTAAGGAGGATGCTGCAGTATTTATTTGTCTATGTACAAACAGAGTAAAGAAGAGAGAGAATATGACATTCTGTTATCTTTCTCCATCTTTTTTTCTTTTTTCTTGTGTGTGTGTGTAAGTGCGTTAGTATATAGTTTGCATGAAATTGAACTTTGTGCTTAAAACTTTTCTGCGAGCGGTCTAATGGTGTGTGATCTTTACGATTTTCCTCGGAACAGAATATATAATATATGGTAATGGTGTGTCTTGAGCAAGTGCTTTAACTCTCCTTGGCGCCTTTTAATGGGTAGCTTAAAAAGAGAGAATTGATTTCCTGGTTCATGCCGTAGAGAAGCTTCTGTGCACTGTTAAGAAAAAAAAAATCAGATTTTGTCGAACCATCTCGTCTTTTCGGGCTTACTTCTTGGAATACGTGAATGCTTTTGAAACGTATCGTTAATTTGCCTTTTTTGTAGATTTCGAGACGTTTGATGGGATGAACATGTGAGAGTTAACTCGAAGTTCACAAAGAACAAATGTAGTATATAGGTGTAGCCGTCCCCTGGGGCGCTGTTAGAGTTAAAACACCCTGGATTCTATTATTTTTTTTTCTTTTCTTTTTTTAATGGATTTCAAAAAAAGTAATGGAAGCTCGCTGCGATCTTTTATAACACCTTCAATTAAGCGACTGTTTCTTTTCATAATAAATAAAGCGATTCTAGCCACGACAAAGGCTAGCACTGAGTTCAGTCTCAACCCCCACAGACCTGCAGTGGTTCATATGTTGTAAATTTCCTCAGCGGGAGCAGCCTGACAGGTCGGCTTTGTGCTAATTCTTGTACACAATGGCTTCAGCTGCTTGTTCTCCGCCCAAATTGAAGACTTGAACTCTTTAAACTGAGAAAATCTTCAAAAAGTAAAGCGTTCCACTTAATCTTAAGTTTGCTTAACTTTTCCCGAGTTCCTTTAACCAGATAACAGAACTAACCTATCAGTCAAAGTGCACCTATTTTCCACTTTCAAGAAAGTCTGAACAGCAACTTTTGAACTTTGCAAAAAGAAAAAAAAAAGTGCTTTCTTCTCTCTCTTTTTTATTTTACAGTATGTAGCTCTGTGGGCGACTGCAGCGTTACATATTTCTCTCTCTCCATGTTAGCAGAGAGGGAGACAGCGGGTGAGAGAGAGCGAAAAGCATGAGAGACAATGAGAGGGAGAGTCTAGTTTCTCCCCCGCTCTTTAGAGTTTCCCTGGTGAGTTTGCTGGCGCAGAAACAGGAGGAGCAGCAGCAGTCGGAGGTATAGAGATTGCGATAAGCCCCTTCAGAAGCAGACAATAGACGGTATAATGCCGTTGGAATTAACGACTGGCGTCCCATCGTTTCTCATCTGATTAAGACCCAGTGACAATCTTCTTGCTACAGTCTCTAGTTGTCACCAGCTATGACTAATGAACTGTGATATCCTGCTCCTCTGTCTCTCTCTCCCTCTTTGCCCGTGTCTCACTCTCTTCACGCTCTATCGATTATTGAAATGCTCTCCTTTCCCTCCCATCCTCAACACGCCCTGGAAGCTTCTCTCTCTCCTCCCCTCTGCTCCTTTCACTTGCTCGGTCCGTGCTCTCCCTCCTCCCTGTGTGCTGTCCTCTATCTTGTACCATTCATTTGGCTAATTTGATATTTGGAGTTGATAGAGCTCTGAATAGAGGCCCCGTGTTTTCACATACATTTGTCTCCATCTTCCGATCTCTCTCACCCTCTTTCTCATTCCATCTCTCCCTTTTCCCTTCCACCTTCCTCTCTCTCTCTCTCTTCCTTTTTTTTCCGAGAGTAGCGATAATGATATCAGGCTCCAGCCCCTTCATCTGTATTAGCGGCATTTGCGGGTCTAAGAGAGACTAACAGCCTGCTAATTCTCTGCCTCTGATTCGTTAAACTGACAGACATTTGCATAATTTAGCTGCCCGCTTCCTCCTCCTTCAGAGGCTGCCTGCAGACGCTGGTGACATTGAATGGAATTGAAAGCTGTCAACATAACGACTTGTTTGATCAGATTTAGATATTTGTTTGGAGATCGGGGAAAAAGTCCAGTCGATTTCATAAACGCCAAATTTGGAACCTGCCGTTCCAGCGAATTAAATGTTTTATTTTGTCTCGTGACAAGTCAACCCAATTCTTTTTCACAGTTAAAAAAAATAAATAAATAAATTGTGTACCTCTCTGATTCGCCTCACCTTTAAGGTCTTACAGTATGCAGGCACGCCCACAGGAACACGCCCCCCTCCCTCCTCCTCTCTGTGATGCAGACAGATATGAGCTGTGGCATCTCGTTTTACCATTTTCTTTTGAGCTACCGTGTCTCAGAGCTCAACAGCACTTCCAGTGAATAATGTACACACTGTCACATGCACCAGCCACATGAGTCTGCAAAAGAAAGAAAAACCCCCGCACACAGAAAGGCTTCCACCGATTTACACACGATTCCCTCTGTGCGTTTCTCACACAGCGTGCATACAGGTGTTCCATTAACCTTGCAGGCTGCGTGTCTAGGTAGCCTCATTATGCTGCATGATTAGCTTTAAACTCGACTGTTTGCTTTGAGGACTCGCACGCACGCACGCACAACAGCACGCTTAGTCTTTCCACCCTCCCCGACCCCGATGTCGGAGGGCAGCCGCAATATATAGTCATGCTTTTCACCATAGATAAGTGACTGTGTGAGGGAATGAGAAGTTATGCGAATGCGTGCGGGAGACCCTCCTCCCTCCACCCCTGCCTCCATGCATTAATAAAGAGATGCGGTACCAGGTGCCCTCTGTGAAAGAGACAGCGAGGAAACCCAGTAGCAATGAAGCAGGAGGAGGAGGATTTTGTGTGTGTGTGTGTGTGTGTGTGTGTGTGTGTGTGTGTCGGTAATGTGGTTTGGCATTTTAGCGGCCTCCTTTTCCTAATGGTGCTTCGGTCTCGCTGGGATTATCCAGCACGCTGTGTCACGGTCGGTAAACTGCTCCGCGCCGGAGGGAAAGGGCGTGCTGAGAGGGTGGGGAGAGGGGGGACAGAGGTTTGGAAGGTGGAAGTGTCAGCAGAGAGCGGGAAATGTTCTCGAAAATGCCCGGAGGTATGCAACCTTTATCAAAGTGAAGGGGCCTGAGGGAGCGCATGAAAGAGCAACCCGCTAACCCCGTCGCTCTGTGCTCGGGCTTCACGGGGAGCGAGGCGTGGAGGGGTGGCGACTGAGCCGATGTCAGCTGCATCGCTCCACAGAAAAAAACAAAACAAGATGAAAGATGCAAAATTTTATCAGTCTTTAACATATCATCAGTCATTATGTTTTTCTCCCCTGTTTAAATATTTCCATCACCACTCCTTGCCATTTTTTTCATATTTGACTTTTACAGGGCAATTAAAGAATGGCTCCAAAGAAAGCACTTTGCCCTGCTTGAATGTTCTGGAGGGACTACTTGAGAAAGTGTTCCACTCTCCTCTGATGAAAAATGTCTGTGGAAATTTATAAAACTGCACTCCCTCCGGAGAGCGGTTTGGCATTTTTGTTTTACTGACGTCCCCGCCAGCCCTGCTTTTACAATACCTGTAAATTATTGCTCTGCTCTGAAGCCTTCGCTCGCCACTTTCCCCTTCCTCTGTGTCGTCTCTCTTTGTTGTTGTTGTTGTTTTTGTTTGCGGTGGTTTTTTTTTAACCTTCTTATTGATAACCCCTGAATAAAATGTGTCGTCCAGCACCGTTAACATTGAGCTTCAGTGCGGACGACCACACGAGCTGTGGGCACATCTTTCACGCATTTAGTGTTTTTCCCGTGCTCTTGCTGTCACAGCTCGGGTCCATCCGCACGCTGTGGATTCACAGTGGTGACTGATATATTGCTGTACACAAACATACACCATCCTCCTCCATTTCTGGCTCATCTGCTTTCCACGTCTCTCTCAGAACCTGGGGCTGACCCGTACAGCATATCAAATTCTGCATTTCACAGCTTTTTTTTTTTTTTTTTTAACTGACACTGCTGAGTACAGGAAATGTTATCCACATATTTATTCCTCTCTGGATGCAAGTTTCTCTCTGAATTTGCTCTTTACATGTGCAGGCGTGTTTATTGCCACCGTAGGTCGAAAGGCCGCAGAATTGCCCCACGTTTGCTTAGCGTGTCTTCCATTAGCGTTGACACCTCCCCCTCACCACCACCCCTCCATTCTAGGTGAAAAGCGCAGTTAGTAGCAGGCGAGTATTTCGGCTTGTTTTATTTATGCACACGTGTGCCCGTGGAGAGATCCATTATCTTCAGTGGTCACAGAGTCCCAGTGTAGGAGCTGGTGGGTGTAGGTGTGTGTGTGGGAGTGGGGGCGGTTATTATACTGTTTCTACCCATCTGATTTAAGCACTTTCCTCAATAAAGGGACCTGGGGGAATTGTGGATCACTCTATAACTATACTATAGCTAATATTTTAGCCTTGAAGTATGAAAAGGCAAGATCCAGATAGTTCACACTGCGCATTGAGAATGAGAAGTGGCCGGTTAAAAGCCTGCAAAAGAGCTCTGACTGATCCGGTGTAGTGCGTGGTAATTTCTTTGATGCCAATCAGAAGATAAGCCTCTCATTTGAGAGTGGGAAAAAAAAGCAGGGAAGCAAAGTGGTTAGGCTCGCCATGTGTCATCGGGATGTCACAGGCTAAGGCTTAATGCAGATCATTAGGACCCACATATTATTAAAATGTATACTGTGGAATTTGAGCAACATTAAAGTGTCTTTTACGGGGACAACTCGATTGAGTGAGACGCCTCATCTGCATTAGTAGTAATGTGCAGCTCTTTCTGGTCAACTAATTAAGATTAAATTAAGTGAAGTGATCGTCGCAGGGATTGTAGCGCATTCGGCCGGCCTGTCAGCTGAACTGTCATAGGAGCAGTAAAAGTGTAAGAACAAAAGAGAGGTAAGTGCAGTTTTAGTGTGTGTGTGTGTGTGTGTGTGTGTGTGTGTGTGTGTGTGTGTGTGTGTGTGAGGTGGTGGAAAGTCATCAACCGTTTCAGCTGCAGTCGCAAACTAATTCCAGCTTCCTGCTTTTCCATTGGGTGAGTGTAGCTATATTCACCTTACAGAAAGTAGCGGTCTCAGAACTGGTGTGTGTGTGTGTGTGTGTGTGTAATTTTATTTTAGACTGTGTGAATTTTGTAAGCTGTGCAAACGGCATATTAAAAGCCAAAGATGTGGAACCAAACACTGAGCAGGTGGTTCGGGCTAGGTGGAAGAACTGGTGGAAACATTATTAGCTCCTGATCTGACTCAGTGACCGTCTCAATTCTGGTTGCCCATTCCACATTTAAAGAAAATGTTCTGACGCAGCAGAAAGAGTTGGTCCCTAAAAGTACCACAGGCACCCAATCGATGACATGAAATGATCAGTATTCTGATGTTTGTGCGTACTACAACATCACAATTTAACAGAGCAATTCCAGACCAACCAAAAGGGAGAATAAGTGATGGTACGGTCACACTAGGAATGGTTGGAGACGGTGCGTTCAATCAACTTTTGGTCTCATTACCTGTGAAATGGTTTCTTTGAAGATAGGGACCGGGTCTGCAGTCAGCTGCCATCTTCAAAGTGACTTTAGTTGGTTGTTAGTTTGCGATTGAATGGGGTCAAATTAGCAATTGAATGAAATCAGTTTGTGATAATACAGAGATTAACTCGGTTACATTTGTAAAAATTTCTAATTTGTTCCTTTACATGCACAAAAATTCACAATTTTCCCCAAAAACACAAATTTAGATTATTACTTGATTCAGTGCCTAGCATGAACCTCATAGCTGTAAAACAGAAATGTAGAAATTCCTCCACAAATAGTTATTTAGTTGCTGCAGACGGTGATCTGACTGCAGATCAAATACTATGTTTAAATCAGGATGTAATAAGAATAGATTCCTATTACCAGAGTTAGCAAACAATATACATGTGTCGCTTAAATAGAAGCACAGATCTGTGTTGAACTACTCATTCACATTTTTTTCTCAATAGAGACTGTAACACACTCGGGAAAGTATAAAAGTAACAAGTTGTTCTTCAGAACACATTTCTAACAGCTAGTTTTGCTAAGATAACTCAGGTCATATCAATATCATAATAAAATAATATTAATTCAAGGGAAAAGTCAGCTTGAGCATTTTTTAAATCTAGAACACAAGCAGGGAAAAACAAAGGGAATGAAAAAATAACAGCTCTAATGTTTTCTACATTGTAGATTGATGACTTTGACACTTAAACTGAAAAAGCAAAGCCAGGAGTTTAAAATGGGATTCAGGAGGTGTGGTGGTGCAGCGTGGGGAAAGAGTGAGTCAAAAATAAGTCACAATACTTTCTACTGTGAGAGAAAGTGGTCTTTGCGTACAGGCTGCAATCAGCTGACCTTTGGGGGTGCTTTCTGTGGCTTTAGCCAACTAAATGTAATAATATAAAAGCATGTTACATAGGCTTTCATGGCTAATCTCCAGCCCCTTGACACTAGAAAGCTGGTACAAAGGTGGAAATCAGTGAGGAAATCTAATCGGCATCATCAGCTTAAACTTAATTTGATGTCTGCTACCCTTGATGTAACCTAACACTGACCATGAACACCACAGCCACTCTGCACCAAACCAACAGCTCTGCAAACTAACCAGTGTAGCCGCCACTAAATCTCCAGTTTATGAAATGTCACTGAGCACACTTTACCTTTAAAAAGACTCCTTCCTCTCCTGTCCTGTCTTTGCCACACCTTTCATTATCTCTGAGTGAAGTTATCTTTCTTTTCTCTCCCTGAGAAATGCAGCAGCTGCACCTTTAGCTAGCAAACACACTGTGTGACTAACTGCACACAGACAGTTTGTGTGTTTGTTGATATTTGTTGAGCTGTTAGAATTGTTGCATTGAATTGTTGTGCATGCTAGATGCTGAAGTACTGCAACCGCAATTTAGCCTTAAATGATGCAAAATTCAGTAGCAAAGTATTTGCCTGTTGCAAAGAGACGCACCTCAGACGGATTGGGCTCATCGGCACAGACAGACTGTCCGTTTTTATGAATTAGATGGTAGTTATTTGCAAACCTTCACCAATCTGTCTGAGAGTGACTGCAGTCAGTCTCAG
This sequence comes from Aulonocara stuartgranti, assembly GCF_965226115.1. Classification (NCBI taxonomy): domain Eukaryota; kingdom Metazoa; phylum Chordata; class Actinopteri; order Cichliformes; family Cichlidae; genus Aulonocara; species Aulonocara stuartgranti. The sequence goes on along the minus strand of NC_138951.1, from coordinate 4,187,194 downwards.
TTGTGATTGTTTGGAGACTGGTCGCCTAGTGGGAGGCAACCAATCACACACAAGTTCAGGGTGTTGCACCTCTGGGCAAACCAGCTGGTCTTTGCAACTACTTGCAATTGGTTGCTGAATGTGAAAAAAATTTAGTGCTGTTACCGGGCTATTTTTAATCTACTGTGACTCATCCACGAGATAATCACTTTGCCTCAAGTAGCTTTTTTTTTTCTTTTTTAATTCATTTTACAATACTTAATGCAGATCATTTGACCCACATTTTATGACAATGCGCAGTGGGAAGTTTAAAAAGAAAGAAAGAAGTGGGCTGGGTGAGTGAGACGCTTCATGTGCCTCTGTAGTAATGCAGAGCTCTTTGTGGTCAGCTAATTAAAATTAAATTATGTGAACTGATTGCAGCAGAGATTGTGCTTCGGTTCGGTCTGTTGTCAGCACTGTCAGCAGGGCAGGAAGAATGCAGCTTTGTTTCTGATCTTACTCTGTGGGGAGTTTCAGTCTCTGAATATTGTTCTTATAGGATATAATATGGGTTTCAGTTTGGTCCAGTGATCATTTACAGAAAATTCTTTACCAAAACAAAAAAGAGAAATTTTAGTTTAGCCTTTTTTTTTTCAGTTTACATTTCTATTTTATAGCAAACAGTAGAGCAATCTGCTCACATTCGCCAGCACAACAGCTTGTTGTAGTAACCGTGAAAAGCTGAAGGACTGTTTAACCGAGGCAGAAGGAAGTGGAAGGGTGAGAGGCAGGATGCTGCTCAGGAAAGACGCTGTCAATATGTTCCACTTGTCTTAATGAACATTTTTTTAAAATTTTATTTTAATTTCGTCTTCACGAGGAAGCAGCCCAGTCTTTTGTTATTAAAGCTGTACACCCTCTAAGTGTTTTAACTGCCCGTTTTATTTATTTTTTGAATAAAATGCCGAAGTTTACGGTACCCATTACCTACAGAGCAGTGCGACCATAAACGACAGCTCGTAGCGAGGTGATAGTAAACAAGTACACAAGTGTAAAGAGCAAATATAATGTACAGCTTCTAAAAAACGATGACTTGTTACTGTGTTGCGTTTCACCTCTGAGTTAGTCACATAACCAGCCTCTCTCTGTAGTTTGTGCACACGTTGAAACTGTTACCAGGTTTGGGGTGTTGAATTTCAGAGCTCACATATTTTAGCTCCTTACACCGATAGGCCATTTTATCCAGGAAGTGCTGCTGCAGATGCACATTACTCATTTTATTGTCACTTCTACAAATTGTTTCGGGCTTAGGTTTAGCCGAGACAATGGAATTTGTTAAACATTTATTAGGCCTGTGATTATTAGTGAAAGGTCGCTCCATCTACCTGTATATTTCACCCTCCTGAATCAATGTACACTTTGACAGTTGTCCAGTTGTACATAAATGCTAATCAATGCTATATGTCATTGGGTAGTGTTATAGGTTGGTTGGGAACTTCCATTTAGCTCATACATTTGTCTCCATTTGTTCTTCCATTAATCTCCCTTTACTGTAACCCATCCAGCTACTGGCTAGCCAAAGCAGATGAGATGCCCCATTACTTATTTAGCACCACTTTAAAGGGGACCCAAGTCAATTGAGAAGCCGCTCTCGTTTACGGTAACAACATTTGCCAAGCAGACTCAAACATAGCAGGAAAAAAGATGGGATTGAACGAGATGGAATCAAGTCAATAAAAAAACATGGTGGACGATGTGCCCTGCGGTCAGATAGTTGAGTGAAGGTCAACATGCCGGGACATTCTGTAATCTGGTGGCTCTCTGGACGGTGACAGGCAGATAGTGGTGGGAAAGTATCAATATCGCCCTTAAGCGATATAACCAGAAAAAGAGAGTGATAGTTCTTCCCCGAGTAATGAAATTTTTTCTGACCCTCTTGTATTATAGTACATCCTTGTTCTGGGGAAGGCAAGTTTTGATGCATTGGGAGCTCATGTGAAAAGACATACGATAAGGGGGGGCGGGGGGTTGTGGGAGAGAGAGGACACGTTCGCCTGAGCAGCTCCAGCTTTCCTTTGTGTCTGTGTGAGTGTTTGCGGATGGGCCAGCGTGGACACTTTACCCAACCTAATCATGATTCCCTTCTTTTATCTGGGTGCAGACCAACTGTCCAGGTCCATACATCACAGACCCCCCCACCCCTAACTCCCACTGTCTTGTCTTCTCTCTGCCTTCTTCCATGCTATATATTGCCGTGTATCACCCACTGACACTCCGGCAACATATTAAAAAGAGGGATAGTGGCTGCTCCCTGTTATTGCCAGGAAAGTGATTTATCATGGGGCCACATTCCCACCATATTGATTGAAGGACGTGTGTGTTTGTTCCACCTTTTCCCCATCACTCTGGGCTTTCTAATTTTCCTTTTCTGTCATTGCCTGTTCTTCTTCACTTCTTCTCTGTTTCCTCTACTCTTTTTATCTCACCTCACTTCCACTATCTGTGATGTTACCCAACAACTTCATCAGTGCTCTCTCGCTCCCTCTCAACTATAGAGCCATATATAATTAGTTTTACACACTTATGAACGTGTCAGGTTGAAGAGTATTTCTATCAGTTTTGCCCAAACCGAAATGGCTTAGCCCTGAAATTTTACACAGACATCAATAGTCCCAGAGGATGAATGCTAATAAGCTTCACCTAATGGTGTTGGGTGAAATTTGTCCACCACTTTTGGCTTTGAGGTTCCATCCTGCATATTTACTGAGTTTCGTTTTGTTTTTTGGTAATTCTTTAACCAAATGTGACATGTCTGAAACTTAGCTGTATTGTCCTTAGCTCTATTTTATCTTTAATGCTAACAGGGGAAAATTAGCCTGCTATGTTGCTCAGTATTAGCATGTTAGCATGCTGACTTTTAGCTCAAGGTACTATTGACCTAGGGTTGCCAACCGTCCCTTAAAAAACGGAATCGTCCCGTATTTCGAAACAAAAGTACACGTCCCGTATTGAGCTAATAAGGGACGCACTTTGTCCCGTAATACAGTGAGAATCAAAAGTAGTCTATAACTTTTAATGGAATTAACGCTTTGTTGGAAAACAAAATTCCCAGCCCCTCTCCTGCTTTGTGACCAATGAGCTGACAGCACACTTATGAAAATTCGAGTATGACAATTCATATTACCGCTTATCTCATTGGTCGAGGAAAGGTCGCTTACGGAGAAAATACAGGAAGACAACAGATGACCACAACAAGAAGCATGGCCAACAGGGAAACAAACGCCGACACTGCGGTGCAAGTCTCGGACGTCAGTACACCTAAAGCTGGACATACACTGGGCGATTTTCAAACTGCACGATTGACTCGCAGGGGTTATAAGTTTGTAGGTCACGATGCAGGGTCTCACACTATACCGCCCGATGCTCTGATACGACCTGAGTGCTCACACTGTGCCTCCATAAAATGAAGGTTATAACAGAAAATCTGTCGCTCGCTCTCCCTCTGTCTTTCACTCACACAGACACGCACACCACCATCAACTTTGCTAAATTTCTAATGAAAAACATGATCAGGCAGCTGTGATTGAGCAGCAATGTAAATCCAACTATTTTAACGGTTGTTGTGGTCGTGATAATTTTGTGATGCCACATCGAAAAGGCTCGGATGAGCTTTCCAAAGTTCTACAAGTTGTGCCTCCATCGCCTGTGTCCAGATCACAGGCTGCACAGCCGTGCTGCACCGTCTTTTTCACCGGCGGTTACGTGTTTGCGCGTGAGCAGTGTGAGCAGCTGCGGTGACACCCTCACGAGCGATTGATGATCGGGAGCTGCTCGAGGTGTTAATCGCTTCTCGTTACCCCACGTATACTACACGATGCACGATGAAGGCCAAAATTGGGCCGATCACCAAATCGGTCGCACGACTCAAAAATCGTCTCAAAATGGGCCAAAAATCGCACAGTGTAAGCCCAGCATTAGAGCAGCAATGTTTGTTCCCCTCAGAGAAAGAAAAATAGGCTGTAAAAGTACAGGGAGGAATGGGAAAAGGAAAACACCTTTAAAGCGCACTGCACTGTGTGCCGGCGCACTTTTTCCATAGGCATGCTTCTAATGGTGGGCACATGAAGAACATGAGGGGCGTGAAAGCTCGGGGAACCCTTAACCAATTTCTTGTCCACCAGGCCACGGCAGAAGCAGATATGGTATGTAAACATTGGTTTGTTTTTTTTTAAACCCTCTGGTTAAGGTTAATATGGGCATGTGCAGTGAATATAAGTGCTATGTGGCCAGAAGTGTGATAATATAATTTATTTTGTGTAATAAACAACTGCAAGGATAGATGATTACAACAAATAGATGACTAATACATAAAAGTAATACATAGATGAATAATGATGATGAGTTAAGATGCGTAATCATGGGAACAAGTGGGTTTACAAACAGGAGCAGCTGATTAGCATTAGAAAAGCTGAAATAATACCTCAACTGAAGCCAATTGTACTAAATGCACTATATGTGCACTGTTACAAGAATATTTTTCGTTCTATTGTTTTCTATTAATTTATATAATTTTAAGTTAAGCAGGACAGAGTTCTTTTAAAGAAAGATTTACTTATATTCTCAAAAGTTAAGCATGACAGGCTTCTGTTTAAGAAAGAGACCTGTTTTACTGTGTTAATGTTGTCATTTTGAGCTAAAAATAAATGGCTAAATGATCATTTGTTTCCCATATGGTCATATCACAAAGAATATGCATCTGCTTAAATCAAATTCAAGTCAAATGGTTAAAAAATAATTTCACACACAAAAAAAAGAGCTACCACACTTTGCCCGGCCCTGGCCACGAGGTGTCCCTTATTTATTTTTCAGGGAGTTGGCAACCCTATATTGACCTTAGTGTTAGCTCACAACGCTGCTAGCATATCGTATTGTGTACAACTCGTGACAGAGGAGTTGATTTTATTTATTTTGTGGTTCAGGAAGTAAAGTTTGCCTATGAAATGAAGTGGTTGGTTTGATCCCTGGCTCCACCATCATATATATATATGTCGAAGTATCTCTGATAATGAAGCCTGAGTTGCCCCCAAAACATCCATGAGAGTGCAAGTGTGTATGAATGTTAAGTTAAAAGTAAGAAAACACTGAATGCATTTAATGCACTGAATTGCGTAGAAAAGCACTATAAATGTAGCGGCCCATTTTATCAAACTATTTGTGAGATCTTAGGATTTAATACACATAAAATACGTGCCATTTTTTGGACTTATCTACTCTTAATGCAGTCGTTCACACTAACCACATAATTTTGCAGCATTTATTTATTTTTGGATCAAGCGTTCGTGATACAGCTTCAAATCCTGGATCAAACCACGAAATTCCACCTAGAACCACTATTCTCCTCCTTTTTCAATCTTTAAGTCAAAACAGCATCAGACAAAAGCAGTGCTTCATCTTTTTGCTTAAAAAGTTGCTGTGTTGATTAATTCTTATAAAAACCTTTCCAATTAAATTTTGCCCAATTATTAGTCTGTGAAAAGTTTTGTTTTCATCAAGTTTAATTGAAGTTGAGCTTGTCTCTCAGCTGACCATTCGCCCCTCTCTCTCTGTCATCTTTTTTGGGCTTGTCGAGCCAAAGGAAAACGTTCATGAATGTAATCTCAGTCGAAGTACGTTACAGAGTTTCCATTCCCCAAAGCAAAGGCTCCTCACTAAATCCGGGCATTGTTTGACTTCCATCCAACCTCTGCTGTCAGTGTGACACGGGTATAAAACTGTACAGCGATAGAACACATTCCCCAAATCCCTTCCTTTCCTACAGTATACGTTCTCTTTATCTTTGCCTCACTTCCTTTTTTTCATCATGGTCATTTCAGTGGCCTCTCTGTTTGTTCATTCCACTTGCCTAGGCTGTCTCCCAGGCCATTAATCTACACCGCTTCAACCGCTCCTCTGGGCCAGACCAGGCTGTGGCGCCACTCACCATGTGCTCTGAAAGGCTACTGTGTTCATACAGATATGAAACGATAGACAGAGACAGAGAATGGCTTTTAGAGAGAGCACCTAGAGACATGAGATAAGTGGAGAGAAAGGGAAACATACGAGCAGCAAAGAAGATACTTGCCTCTTTTTCACTTTTCATGTCATCTAAGACAGAAGTGAAAAAATCATGTATTTGAGACCAGAGATGATGTTGCCTCGAACAACTGCACTGAGATTACCGTTGGGTCTGCCCTTTGGAAAAGGTTGAGATTTGAGGAGATTAATATGCCGTTGGATAACGCGGGGTGGTGGTGGGGAGGGATTTGTTGCTCGCCTGGAGCCGGTCTGGACAGGCAGCGGCCATCAGCGGTGATGAGGGAGTCGAGCAGATGGCCCGGCTTAATCAGAGAGTGCTGTCCTGAGTGTACATTTGCGTATACCTGGGTTTCAGATGATGCGTGTGTGACTTATAGTGAGAGAAGTTTTGTGCTCGTCTTGCATTCATAAGTCTATCTGCACTGATACGTGTGTCTGCGTTTAATAGGTAAGAGCAACGAAGACATGAAACACACTTGGCGGTAAATACTGCTAGCCTTGATTTCTCTGTCATTAATCATCATAGAAAGTATTGGAGCTGACTGGGTTGGGAATTTGTTGCTCAGCACATCTGAACTCTGTTTTGCTTCAGCTTTAATGTAATTGACTCTCTAAGAAGGAAACATCAGCCTTTGATTTATTAGATATTCCCCCGTACGCTTACATTTGGACTTGAATCTATAAAAGGCCCCGTTTATGCTGCTAAATAAACAGAACAACTCAATAATCTAAACCTGTCTCCGAACATTAATCTTTGCATGCGTTCACATTTTCAGCAAACTGGGTCCATCCGCTTTCGATGCCATTACTGCAATTAGACAAATTAGCATGTAATTACATGCGCTCCGAAAACACTGCTGTTTCATTTCACTCTTTTTGTGGGTTTTTCCAGAGTGAAGTTTGACTGAGGCCATGTCCAAACTAATATGTTTTCATTTTAAAACTTATTTAAAATCCATTTATTTATTTATTTGAGAACTCTGGAGTTGCATTTTGATTTGAACTGGCAGAAAAAGAGACTTTTTTTGGAAATGGTGTTGCAGGCACCCTCATTCGACTGCTAATTGAGTCTGTCATGCAATGGGGCAGTGTGGTGGTGCGGTGGTTAGCACTGTTGCCTCATAGCAAGAAGGTCCTGGGTTTGAATCCACAGTTTGCATGCTGTCCTCCACCAGTTCAAAGATACAGAGTTTGGTTCACTAGTGATTCTAATTTGTGCCCTGCTTTGAGCTCCAGCACAACCATTACAATTGGATAAGTGGATGAAAATCTCCATGGCTTTCATGTGACAAAAGTCTAGTCATTTAGGAATTTGCAGGTGCCTCTGACCCTTATCTGTATTAGCAGTTGTCATGGAGTTGAATATTGGGCACTAGGGTTGGGCGATTGGACGAATATATTGACTTTCGATGACAAGCTGAGCCCCTCGGCGATCGTTTTTACACGGGCGATTTATTTATTTGTTTGCCCATGAGTTTGCTAATAATGACGGAGCTAATAGAAGCAGTCAGCTGAAAGAAACTAGCACTGTTTTAACAGCACCCTCTTTCTTCTGCGAGCAAATGCCCCCTCCTCAGAGTGCGCCCAAATGCCTGTTGGTGGAGCTGCAGAAGCTGCTGATAGTCGCATACTCAGTCGGATGGTGGACATGTACATGCTCATGCAAGTTAGCTGTGTTTAACTACTTTGCTTGCAGTATATGTCTGCACAAGCGGCACACCGCCTTGGTTACATCCTCAGGTTTACCAGTTTCATCTGGTTTAAAGCCAGAAAGATCACAAATTGGTGACTTTTTTAGTGCTGCCAGCTTTAACGTGCCGTCATCACGACTAACGTGATTAATAATGAACCCATCTGGAGTCAAAATCCCTAAAATGTTAATGCGTTAATGCTGATAGCCTTAATTTTTGGGGGAAAGTTCGTCCATGTTTGGACTTCTTCTGTGTTGTAAACACGCAAATCAGTCCGTGCATGATTACATTGCTCCGCCCATCAAAAAGTCTGCGCATGGGTGAATATATCTCCCATCATTGATTATTGGACTGACGATTGTCGGTTGGAAAATTTTTACATATCGCCCAACCCTGTTAGACACACATATTGGATCCCGACTGTCCATGAATGGTGTTCTGAATCAGTGATTGATATATATATATATATATATATATATATATATATATATATATATATATATGGAGCCTCAGTGTCTGCTTCTCCACTTCTGAACAGTACACCACGTTCTCACCAGGGAGCTGGATGGTACAACCACATTGTTAATGTCATCTAGGGTGGAAAGCAAGCCAGCATAACAGCAGAGCATCAATCAGCCAAAGAACCTGGGCTCGAATTCCTGGAAATCACCAAAAAGAGAAAAAACAAAATGACTACAGTTCAGCAGGGACGGGTCCAAGTAAGGACGGAATTCAGTGTTCGGTGTAATTTGGGAAGTTGTAGAACAGTATGTCACGTTCAGTGGCTCATGGACAGCATTTGTTGGAGGCAGTGTTAGTTATTCATTTTCCTCTTTCCGCAGACAGTCTGTGGATTCAACCCAGTGGGTTTCCCTGTCATAAACAAGCTTTCTTTACCACTGTCCGTGCCATCAGGGACTAAAGTTTTAAGAAGGAAAATGGTGGCTGTGTAAGATGTCATTTCCTGCTCGTTGCCTCTAGAAAAGAGGCTTAACGAGAACAATTTAACGAAGGCTTTTTAATAAATTTCCTCTAAGGAAAAGTACGTTCTGGTGGCATTTGTTGGATTATTTACAGTAACGTGTAGTAACTGACATGCACAGCGACAGTATTAATCTTTTTATTTCTTTATGATTTGCTCTTCAGCGTCTAGATGCTCTGCGTTTACGGGATCAACCACCTGGAGGGGGTCACTGGAACACAACTTGCTCAAGGAAACGCCGCTTGTGCACGAGGAGGATCAAAGCCGAGGCCCTCCACTCTGAGGATGACCTCGGTTACCGCTTAGCCACGCAAAAGTCAATAACGCGCGCTCGTGTAAGCGATGGGAAGAGCGAAATATGGAGCCATTGATGCTTCACGGCGGGGTCAAGATAGTATCCAGCCCCGAAGCATCTGTATGGTAATGATGGGAAGAGTAAAATCGAAAACGCGAGGCGTCGCCATGGCGACAGAGGTGATGTCATGATCCCAGCTGCCGGCGAACTCTCTGTAGCTGAGGGTGCAGCCGCATATCCGCGGGGCCAGTCGGCTTACAAACTACTCCATTGTAAATCATTGTCACAGGAGCCACTCCTCTCGCTCTCCTCCACATTGTCTCCTATCTCTTGCTCTCGTTTAATTCTCTTGGCCTCTTTTTTCACTCTCTTATTGCTGGCCTGTCTCTCTTATTGATGTCTATATCTCTTGATCTCCCCTCCTTGGCCGTGCACTCTAAGCTGGTGGTGTTGAAAGAGATGGATGCTCACTGCCCTCAGTAATCTCCGCAGCAGCCATTTAGATAATTAAGTCACTGTTCCTTCACTTGGCTCTCCATGTCCCGCTTCCAAAGCTGACCTACACACTCGCACACACAGACACACAACATCACACGCATGTTACAGTAGCTCCAGTAATGCCGCAGCCTAAAGACCCGCGCGTGTGTTTATGTGTGTAAATGCGCGCGTAGCCGTGTGCGGCGTCAGCCGGGAGAGCTGTTTGTTTTGATGGCGTTGTTGGTTTTTGTTTAGAGAACAGAGAAACACGCGAAAAGGATGCGACGGGGAGAGAGAACAGGCGACAGCTGCCACGGGCCACAGAGGATACACCCGGAACGCGCACACAAATACAAACACAGCGCGTGATTGGCGTCTGGAAATTCACCGCTCACGCACCAAGTAGAAAAAACAAAACCGAAAAAACAGCACGTAGGAAGGAAGCGTGCACGCTTGCCTCGGGGTTTTTCTCCAGCTCCGTGTCTTGCTGTTGTGATAATGTGGCGTTTTGTTGAAAGTCGGTGTTTTAATTAACTGAGCGCCGGCGCGCAGTGGTGGAGGTAGCAGCTTTCTCTCTGTTTGGGCTAATCATCACGCCCGGGCCGCCGACAGTCATACACCGTCGGGGTGTTTCTAACTCAAGTCGGCTGCACTATTTCCGCGGTCGTGCACAGAAGAGCGACTCTCGTGCTGTTTTCATCATGCACAAGCAAAAAACACACCCCCTGTACTCAGACCTCAGCAAACAAGCAGCTTAGAAAACCTTGCATCACACAAAACACACACATGCATTGCACACGCACTCATGCAGCTCCCCCTCTATTTTTTTTTCTTTCCACGTCGCTAGAAACTTTTACTTATTAATGCTCTGCTAAAAGAATTGTGCTGATGCACACGGAGAGGGTAATTTGCTGTCAGTGGTGTCGGCATATGCAATATTTCTTAATCTCAAGAAAAAATAACCCTTGGCCCCCACTTCCTTTTTATTTCTCTTCAGGTGCCTAATGCACCTGATCCCAATTTTTTTTTATCCGCCTTGAATGATTTGGCCTTTGCTTGCATGCTTTATCAAACAGGAGATGATCAGAAAGTGTCTGTCTCAGACAAAATGAGGCAGTGTGTGCATGTCACCCACCAGTATTTCATCCATCAAGGTGTCAGATTAATATACAAAGTGCCATCTCTCACTATCGTCTCTGAACCTGCGTGGAAATCCTAATAGGCAGATGAGATAAGGAAATGTGAGGTGCTGGATTCAGATTAGTTCCCGGTCTTGCTCGGAGTGACTGGTGATTACCTCGTGGTTTGGGTTTATTTTCCTGCCAAAGACTGTAGCGGCAGCTGTTTAAGTAACACCCGGCCTATATGCCTCTAATTTGCTCAAACCGAAGCTATTTTTGGTTTCTATGATGCTTAAGCTGGTGGGTTCTGTTATGAGAAGCCCTGCAATTTTTTTTTTTTTTCTTTTTTATGATGTGCTGCTGCCTGTGTGGTGTCTCTGGATTCCACTCAGACCACTAATGAGGTGTGCGAACAGTAGCAAAGTACTAATTCCCCTCAAACCACTGGGATTAATTCAACCTACTAATGCTAAGAATCAATCCCAACAATAGGCTTGTAGGTTTCCACTGTAGCTACATTTGTCTTTTCCTCTCATTTCTAAAGATGGCCCTTTCCTCACCTCTCTCTACATCCCCCCATAACTCACCTCCACACTTACAATGTTCAAGCACATGAAATACACACTCAACCTAATTGTTCCTTTCCTGTGTTTGCCTTTCCTCTGGGTTCTGCTCTGTTGTTCCAGCGGGTTTTTTTTCCACCTCTTCTCCTGGAACATCAATTAGATTTTCTCCTGTTTGCGTCCTTAAGAAGGAAAGCTAAAAATACCCAGGAAGCCCTCTTTCTTTCCCGGCAATTCAGTTTGCTTCATCAAGGTGGGAAAAAAGACAAAAAAATGCTGGAAAGAAAAATTCTCTCCCACCAAGAACGTATTAACTCTCTCCCATCCAATTTAGGTTCTAGCACATTGCCTAATTAATAAGGCTTGTGCGGGAATGCTTTTATAGGCAGGTGTGTGTGTGTAATGGCAGCGAAACATCCAATTTAAGACAGCGCTGTATCTTCATCATCAGGCGTGACTCATCATCTGGGACGGACTCTAGCTGTGAAGGAGAATTTTAAAGGCCCGAGACTCTGGCTCACTGCGCTTCGGGCTATTCCTGTACCAACAGTCTCCCCCATTATTTAAATATCAGGGCGAATACCTCCGTCGTCCTGGAGGGACTGTCAGCACATTTCTGCTTGCTGTGTATGCGGCGTGTGTGTGTGCACCTGTGGTAGTTACTCTATACTCGGTGCATGTCTCCCACAGGGCCGCTCATTTACAGCAATATCTTGTCCTCATAAAGTTACAGCATGCCATCTATCCCCAGCCCTCGTTTGTACCATCCAGCCTCGCTGATGGACGGGCCGATCATTAGCGCAGCCTCGTGAGTCTAGCACGTGGCTGTTTGTGCGCGAGCACGGTGAAAGCTGGGCTGTCACTGGGTCAATAGAAATAAACACTACTACAGATTGGAAACGGAGCCCTCACTCTTGGGGAGTATCTGTAGCAGGAGGAACTGCTGGGTGGTATTAAACACAGGGCAGAATGTGCTAGCAAAGCAAACATCACACCCCAGAACAGACGTATGACACACCACCCGCCCCACTCCACCCTGATCTCCATCCTTAACACCCTTCTCTCTATTTCAGGCTGCGTGTCGCGCTCGCACACACTCACAAGCGCACGCGCGCTTTACTGCTGTTATATCTCGTTTGCTCTCTCTCTCTCGCACACTGTCTGGCTGTCTCTCCGTCGTCGCTGCGTTCTGTCCATCTGTTACGCTGCCTCTTTCCTCACGTCTATCTGTGGCTCCCCGCTCATTCCCACATGGCTTTGTTAACGCGGTTCTGTCACGCGCACCCCAACATGCTGTGTGCCGCCTCAGAGTGACAGATGCTGCTCTAAAGGGTGTGTGTCTCACATTCCCAACCTGCCAGACAACTTTTTTTTTTTTTTTTTGTTTCCCCCCCCAAACCGTTGCTGCTTAAGAATCTAAAGTTGTCGTAAACTCCTCGTTTCGCAGGGGAATCTAATCTGATCTCTGTATCTGTACATGTGGAGCTGGCTGAAATTTGGGTTCTGATTCATCAATATTTCTTTTATTGCCTCTTTTTTTGCGGGGGGAAAAGTAGCGCCCAGCCACCAACACACTGCAGCTGACAGCCTTACACTCAACGATGTGACAACACAACGGAGAATCCGAGTCAGTCAGCTCATTAGGCTCGATTCCTGACATAGTAATTGTGTTACTTTCTCGAGTCCCTTTGCTCTCGCTGGAAACCAAAGCATTTTTGTTGCTATTTGGGCTTCCAGACGATTAGTAATTGTACTAATTTTAGTTTTTTTCTCATCTTACAGAAGAGATCATGAGCTGTTTTTAGTCAGAAAACAGCATTTGGCGTGGGAAACTGATACCCTCAGGTTAGATTATTAACATGCAGGATTGCAGGAGCTGAAGAGCCTCATTAATTGCTGTAGGGTATGACTGAAGTGCTGTCATTATATCTTATGAACTTTAAAAAATAAAAGCCCTTAGATTGACTTTAAACACGTGAGCCTCACAGCGAAGGTTATCAGCCCTCCTCTTGAATCGGCGTCACCTCGTCCAGAGTTTGACAGTGACTTCATTGGATGTGAAAGAAAATGGGCAAATCTTCATTGGCACCATCTCCCCAGAGCGGAGCGGTGCAGAGCCGAGTGTCATTGGAGATGTGATGCATTCAAGTGTTTATCTGGTCTGGCAGAGTCCACAGGTGTGTTGGGTGTTGGTTTCCACGAGGACCTCTGAGAGCGACATTTCCTTTATCGCCTTCTCGTACTTAACCTAAAAAAAAAAGGACAAAACACACACAGAGCACGCACTCTCTCAACGTGGGCTCGCACGCACATGCAGACTTTCAAGCAGTGGCAGAAACGTAGCCGTGGAGGGAATTTAAGTCTCTGTAATTAGTAGCTTAAATCCTTCTGTTCACCGAGGACCATAAATGTAGTGGGATTTGTCTCGGTGACACTCGTTCTGCGGGGATCTGTTGCCAGCCTCCAGTTCCACAGTACATACTGACATGCATAGTGCCAGGATGACAGGAATTCACTTAGAGGATTGTGCAGATATTGAAATGTAGAGCCAAGAATCTGAAAATGCCACTTGGGTGAGTGATAGAATGGGAAGCATTGTGATGAGAGAGTCTCCTCTAGAAAACAACAGAAGCGTTTGTCGTGTGTATGAGGCGCTCGATGATGCTAAGCTGGATGTTTGCGTTCGCTATCTAAAGTAAGAAAGGAAATGTGGAGCACGCAGACCTCTGATTAGGAGCCGTGATGTTATATGAGACATGAGAAAATAGCAGCTTTGCATACTGTTTATACAAAACGGAGCTAACCCTTTAATTGTTCTGCACTTGTTCTGTTGTGCAGAAGCCCCCTCATGAGCAATGCTGTCAGTCATGAAGAACTGCATTTGTTTCATAGTGACTAATTCTTTTCTGTATCTCGAGTTCTACATTTAACCTTTTCTAATTAATCAGCTCGCAGGCGCTGTTGCTTCATTGTGTTTTTCATTCTCTTGTGCCTTTACACAGACATATTAGCGTTATATTGAGTATTTTCAGTCATTTTAACATCAAAATGCACATGCAAAAAATCACATTAGTACAGCTGTTTATAACATGGTTTTAAATTTGTTTGAATTGTATTTACATCAAAACATTAATTATAACACTGCCTGGGATTGGACTGCAAGGACCTCTGACTGCCGCTTCTACAATGCACCAAACCTTACAGCCCCTCTTGTAGCTCTTTCAGGCTAGCTCCAACCAGGCCCCTGCCCCAGGGCCCGTCAGCCCTGCCCCTGGGTACGGTTGTGTCTCTTGAGTTTTTATTTCCTCATAAGGGTTTTCTGTGTAGAGCTACTCTATATCAAAAGGAGCCAATTTAGGTGGTTTGGGCATCTGACTAGCATGGTGGGCATGTTCCCAGGGCAGATCCAGGACAAACTGGAAAGATTACATCTCTGGCCTGGGAATGTCTCTGGAAGAGAGGAAGGAGGTGGTCGGGGTTGGCAAGTTCTGGCCGTCTGTGGTTAGACTGCTGCCTCCACAACAGATCCAGTAAGCAACAGAGGACGGATGGATACTTGAATTAGTACAAATGTTCTTACAGAAGTTATTTTGACTTTGTCATCAATTTGTTTTCACCTTATTTAAAATACGGAATTCAGTGGATAACCTTACATTCTCATCACGTTACTCATTTTTACCCATTTTTTGATTTGACATTCATATGATTTGAAAGCTGTGAAATACTTGAGCTATTTTATGTGTTTAAAACCTTAACCCTTCACCCTGAAGTGCATGTCTTGTTTCCTCAGCCTTGGCTACAAATAACTCAGAAGTGCCAGATCAAAATATTCCATCAGACAAACTATTTTTTGCATTTCTCTTAACAGGACTAATTTTGAAAAACAACATTTTTTTTTATTGAAATGGGCACTGGATAATCCCCACAGCGCTCCAGAAGGTATTTGAATAACTTTGTTCATGTTTTGAATTTTAGCCGTTAGCGAGAAATAGAAGACGGCAAAGGAGGCGACTTTGCTTGTTTCATTCCTCTATCCTGTGTTGTGTGGTGCTACCCTAGTGAGGTTTGTTCCACAGAGCTTGCTAGTGTGAGCACATGCAAACTTGTTCAATGCCTTTTCTTTAATCAAATGGATTGATTTGTTCTCAAGTGCACCGATGTCCTAAGAGGTTTACCGGGAGACAAAGCACACTCTGTTTTCCAGTGAATCACCGTCTAGACAGCACACTGGATGCACAATAGCATGTCTTCACTTCACATCTGAAACGCGCTGAAATTGTGAAAGCAAATGCACTCTTGCCCTCAATTCTGACTTTTGTGGAGATAATGTCCCTTTTTTTCTGCTTTTTCTTCCACTGTTTTCATGTGGAGGAATTTTTCTAACTGCCCTCTTATTTCTTTGCTGAGGTGTGGAGCTCGGGAGATAAGAGAATATTACCTGGCTCTAACTCTGCCATTGTTCCACTGGCCTAGAATCTTGTTAGTCTCTCTGTACATATTTTTAGAGATAATTCGAGCTTATTCTATTGGAAAATTTGAGGTTATTAAAAGGGGTTACTATGGAGAAGGAGTAAGGTTATTGCAGAGAGAGTGAGAAGAGAGCGTGAGAGAGTTGTCCCGAAGCGTTCGGTTGCTCCGTCTGACTCTGTCGCCACAGATCAGCTTGCTGTGTTTGCACAGAGTAGACCTTGTATTAGAGAGGGGAATGAAATGAACTGAGGATTGAGAGAGGTGGGTGTATATATAACATAAGAAAATACAGACGATAAAAACACAAAGGAAGAAAGAGAATTGTAGTGGATAAATAAATGGATGGTCACAGCAGCTAAAGTTACAGTAGGGCAGGTGCTCCCACCGCAGGCTGCTTGGTGTATCGCTTCCATCAAAGCTTTGTAGAGAACCTTTCATTTGCAGCTTCCTCGTAGACTCTTATACTGCACGGCTGGGCTTAAACACATTCAGTTGTAGTATATGCTGCTTTTGTACACTAGCGCGCACACACAGAGATACTCACAGAGAAGCCGGCATTTCAAGGCGTTCCCTCCTCTGTGAGGCTAAGAAGCAGCATGACAGACCCCAGCGTGCAGAATACAGACTTATCATCCGCTGTCATTCTCTCCTTGCAGACCAGGGGATTTTGCATGGGGCTCGCTGAACCTGGTGTGAGCTTGTTATATATTTATTTCATCTGTTATCAAGGGCTTTGAGAAGCATAACGTGCCTTTGGTGAGGTTGAGTACAATGCACTAGAAACCCATCAGTGATGGATTTCACTGCTCAGATCCCGTACCACTTTGATTTATGACATAATAGAAGAGTGATACGCTGCTCCTGCTGCACAATAGCGCCGTGCTCCATTCTTATGTAATTCCAGCTTGCTGTCACCTCTTAGCCTATCGCAGCTAGGGATGGGTATTGTTTAGGTTTTTATCTGAGACCAGTACCAAACCGGTACTTTTGAAACTGTGCTGGTGCTTAAACGGTGCTCGAACTGGTGCTTAAAGAATGTAGAACACAAACTTTGTCCAAAAACCTCTTATGTTTAGCTGTTTTTTTGTAAAAAGATAACAATGTTAGCCTTTTCTGCAGCTATAGGGCATATATGGCATCACTCTTGGCTGGAAGCAGTGCTTAAACAATGGAAAAAACACAAACTTTGTCCAAAAACCTCTCATGTTTAGCTGTTTTCCACTTTTCCTTTGGTCATTTTAGCCTTTTTGGCCAGGGTGAAGGGAGTATCTGGCATCAAACAAGAAGACAGCCGCATGTAGCTACGACGGTGTTTGCTAGTTCACCTTACATGCATTAATTTAATAACGTGGTTAGCCTACTCAACGTAAATTACACACGAACAACATTAAGCGACTCACGCAGAGAAGAACGGCTGCTGCTGCTGCATCATCCGTCATCATTTCTGCTACATTGGCAGGGCTAGGGGCCAGGACTCTCCTCTTTGGGTTTTTGGGGGATGCTGCTAACTCCGGGTCTGATAACAGGCAACCCACGCACAGTAGATGTGCACGGTGTGAGGTCTCGCAGCAAGCTATCAAATACGGTGCATTTCTCGGCTTTTAAAGAAACGCTATGCGTCGCCAGGTGTTTCATCAGATTCGAGGAGTTACCTCCTTTGCACAGTATCAGCTTAAAGCACTTGTTGCAGGCTGCTGAGTTTGCATCTTTTGCTGTGGAGTACAGCCAGACTTTAGACCGCTTCGCTTTGGGCGTTTTTTTAATCTGTAGCTCTGCTCTAAAAGAACGTACGTGGGCCCGCTTACTATGCTCGCAAAGGTAAAATGATTGGCTGGAATCCAAAGGGTATGACATCTCAGGAAACAAAAAAGCACCGAAATGTGCGCTGCTTTTCGGTCTGGTTACTACCGTTTATGTCACCGGATACCGGCACCCATCCCTAATCGCAGCCTGCTGTGCTTGAAAAAGGGAGAACCTTCCAATGCACTTCAAGGGCAATCTGATTGAATTAACCAGCCATTAGATGTATGAGATGAGCTGTAATTGGGGTGTGGGGGTGACGCGGGTATTTATCTATTTAGATGAATGAGTTTTGACCGCAAGGTCGTGTTACTGCTCACGCTGCCCTCAGGACAACTTGAACTGAGCGTGTACCTGCTTGCGTCTGGCTCAGCCATTTTGTTTGAACCTGTCGTCGCCGTGCCTAGACGCCTCGCATAACACATTTGGCTCCTTATGGTTTGGCACTGATGGTGTTTTTTATAGAGCTGCTCAGCGGCGCTCATTTCTCTCGCTCTTGTCGCAGCCCTCGTTAATGACTGGGAGAATAGGAATTAGAGGCAACAAATGAACCGCAGTGTATTCGCGTCAGTCAGGTGCGCTGGGAGCAGATGCTGTGAGCATTTACACCTTCATGTCAACATGTTTTCTCCTTAATTTACTGACTGACTGTTTCACTCTGTTCTTTGTTTTTTCCCAGAAACTTTTATTCTATTCGTGTCTGTATCGCTCGCACGTCGTGGTTGAAATGACCTTTACCCTCTTCCCGTTTCACACAGGCCTGCCCCTGTTGTTCCCTCTGAGAGGAAGAGGAAGTGATGTCACGCCACCACCATCGCTTTGAGAGGGACTACCGGGCACCCTGGGAGCGGAGAGACATCCGTCCTTCTGGCCTCCACAATGGAGGAGCCAATCATAGCTGTGCCTCTGCCGTTGTCAACGGCAACAACCGTCCGGGGCTCCTTCCCCTCCCAGTCATCCCCTCCCTTCTTCCAACTCCAGTTACAGTTGCCGTGACAACATCGAGCAGCGACTTAGTGGTCAAGCGAGGCATCTCGGCAGCAGGATCGGTGGCTCCGGCATCAGCCAAGGTAAGAGGCTCACCCAAATGGATGCTGGGACACCTGCTTCCCTCTGACTCCTCTTGGACAGCTCTCGATCTCTTTTACTGCTCTGTCAGGCTTTCTTTCCTCTCACTGTGTCAACTTTTCAATCTGTGATGACTCCCCAACTGGATGTAATATCTAACTTTTTCCATGCTTTTGAGACTCTTCTGCTTTCTTCTCTCGCTCTGTGTGTCTTCCAGTTCTTCCCTCCCACTTTTTTTCCCAAACATTTCTGCACTGGCACGCCTGTCTTCATGGTTCAACTGTCTCAGCTCCTCAAACCCCCTCTGTTGTTTCTCTCTGCAGCCTCTTTTGCTCTTTACCTTTATCCCTCACTCCACTCTTGCCAAACCATTTTCCTTCCATCTTCATTTTCTCTCTCTGCCAAATTGCTGGCTTGTCCTGCTTTTGCCTCCTTTGTCATTTTTTTCTTACATTATTTAAATGATCTCTGACAGCTGACTCAGATGGGTTCTGCTTTCAGGTGATGATTTGTAGTGTGCTAGAAACAAGCAAACAAAGGGAGCCATATTATTATATACCATATCAGTATATATTGATCTTGTAGGTCATTGATTCCCCAGTGTCCCAGGCGATATTTCTGCATTAACCAGTGGGAAAGATTTAGCTTAGTTGTTACAAATAATAAATTAAGTGGACCCGAACAGGTTTGCATAGAAGCATTAACGGATAATTAAAATTAATGTACGAGCAGTACAAAGCAGCATCTAAAAAGAATGCATAGATATATTTTGTTAGTTACTTTAATACATTGTATAAATTAATTTTCTTTGCAAAAATTATAACTGATAGTTCACACAGTAGTCAGCAAAATTAGTAAAAGGTAATTTTTTTGGCTTGCAGTTGAATTGCAAGGTACCATCATGGATTAACAATTAATATTGTTAGCCAAATATAATAGATACACACCTGTTATGGTAGTCAGGTAAAAATATGAACATAAAGTTGTGTTAAGAGTTTTTTTGAAGAATTTTCAAATCTCATGTTTTAGTACTGAAGAAGCCTCTCTGATCAGAGGTTACTATTTTTTACTAAAAAATAGTAACAAAGTAATATTTGTTACTAAATTTACTAAGATCACATCTTAGTAAATTTCCTAGTTAACAATATGTGTTAAAAGCTGAAATTGTTAGCTGTTACCTATCTAGCAGTTAATGCATATTGTGGATAGCAATTTAACAGCAGTTAACAATAGAAATTGTTAGCCAGCTAGCTAAACAGCTAATGTGGCTATAAAGCAAAGTTATGAATATAACACTGTAAATTATTTTGAAAAAGTATGACTAGCAATTATATTGCTAGATAACAGTATGGGTTAACAGATGAAATTGTTGTCTAACTCAGCGGTCCCCAACCCCCGGGCCTCGGACCGGTACCGGCCCGTGAGTCGTTTGGTACCGGGCCGCGAGAGTTGAGGCTCAGTGAAATGTATGGTTTTCAGGGTTTTTAATCGGTTTTCAGCGTTATTTTGTTATCGTTTTTATCGTTAACTTGGTTTTCCTGGGTCTTTTCACGTGTGTTATGAATAAATTTTCTTTTTTTCGGTACTGGTACTAGTTTTATTTTGTTGTATTTATCCGCGACACCTTAAAGGCCGGTCCATGAAAATATTGTCGGGCATAAACCGGTCCGTGGCGCAAAAAAGGTTGGGGACCGCTGGTCTAACTAACCAATTAATAAACAGTTGAAATGGTGTAGACAGGTGATGTAAAAGTGAGGCTAGCAGTTAAACTGTTTGCAAACAGTATGGAGCGGTTAGCGTGTATCAAAAAAGTAGCCTAGCATGCCAGAGTGTTAGCTAAATATTAGGGGTGCAACGATACTCGTATCGATATTGAACCGTTCGATACAGTGCTTTCAGTCCGGTACGCATATGTATCGAACAATACAAAATTTTTAATTTATTTTATCTTTTTTTTTTTTTTTTTTTTTTATCAACTTTTCTTCTGACGATGATGTCTGTGTTGAGAACTTAGTGGATCTGCGTTCGACTACTCCGCCTAGGCTGCACTGTCGAGCGCAGATCCACTGAGCGCAGCACAAGCTAGCAAGACAGAAGCTAAGCTCGTTGCAACATGGCAAATTGAACCTCCCCCACCCTCATTCAGATCTGGCCTTTGGAACTATTTTGGTCTTCATGTGAAGTATGACCCTGAAGGTAAGCGCGTCATGGACAAAAGTAAAACAGTATGTCAGATGTGCCACACAATGCTCAATTACATGGGTGGGAACTACTGCCAGTTTGCTCGTTAACGTGTTGACGCCGTCCAGCCCCACGCACAGGCGATCCGTGGTAGCTCGTTAACGGAGATTTGCCGTGTTGTGGCAATAACCTCATTTCAGATTAACGCTGACAGCACTAGTGGGAACACAATGAATATGACTGCACGTTTACGCCGACACCATCCTAGTGCAAAGACAAGTGGAAGCAGACAAAAACAACAAGCACGCATGCTACAAACTTTACCTGAGTCATTTAGACAGCCGTCAGCACAGGATTCTCCTTATGGGGACCTGATATGTTTAATATGCTGCTGAGAATATAGCCCAGAAGAAGCGTATAGTATAGCTTTTATTTTGGAAAGAGACATTTCTCTGTAATAAACTCTGTTTTCCAAATGAGTGATTTCTCGATCAGATAGATTAATTTTTTTCTTACTCTGTTGTTTCAGCAACATTAAATTTAAAAACTACTTTTGAGTTAAAATATATATTTATAATTTTAATAAATGACAAATTAAAAAAGCATGAACATTTTTTTGTATCGAAAAAATATTGAACCGTGACACCAAAGTGTCGAACCGAACCGTGAATTTTGTGTATCATTGCACCCCTACTAAATATATTAAGTAAATTGGCCAATAAGCATAATAAAATAAGTGGATCTTAAGGGAAGTAAGTTAAAAATATCCAGCTAATAGTTAATTAAAAATTGTGGAGAAATATTTAGCTGAAATGAAATTCATTAGAACCAGTGTTGAAGACAAAGGAGTTCAAGTGTAACAAGGCTGTTGAGGTAGATCAGAAGCAAAAGATGGTGAACTGCCGTCAAAGATTAAAAGCAATCTCTTCTCGCTCCATTGTGACCATGATATTTAATCCAAACTGTATTATAAAGCTATTTTTTTAAGGCCTCAAGTGACTTAGGTGCATTCATTCCTGATTTGATTATACGTTGTATTTGTGTTTAGAAAATAACTGCAGCTTGAAAGTGTCTTGAGTGGTATAGTCAAGAGCTGTAGTTTGTGTTTTCCACCCCTTCGTCTTGGGATTTGCTAGCAAGCTGGCTGTCAGCAACGTGTGAAGAGAGAGGCCTTTACCAAAAAGGAGTTAGACATTTTAGCCTCTCCCCAGCCTCCGCTTCCATGGATACCATTCATCTTCTCTCTACATTCCTCCTCACTGTCAGATCATTTTCTTTAACTTGGACTTCTTGGTCTCTTGCTCTTGGTGGAATCTGCTCTGTAAGAGCAGAGGTAAGCAATGCTCTGGTAATTTAGCCCACAAGTGCACATCATTAGATTCCCCGCTGAATACACTGACCACAGACGCAGTGAATCTGCTTTGGCACCGCATCGGCCCTTCCTTTTGTGCAGCTGAATAATTACATACATTCAGACAAAGTCTCGCCAACTCCCACCGTGGCCGTTGTCATCATTCAATGGCTGCCATAGCAATTAACTACTTTGCATTGCATCTGAGTGCACACTTGTTTAAACATACAGCGTATGGGGGAGTGCGTGCACGAGTGCGAGCGTGTGCGCGCACAGCAACAACTGTGTGGTTATTTCCCAAGATGCCAATCTTATTTAGGGATTTACTTTGCTTTGGTTTGCTCCTGACAGTCCTTTGTAATGTAGGCAGTAGAGACCAGCACAGTTTAGAAAAGCAAATACATAGTCTGGGTTCTGCTTTAATAGTGGCCTACAAAAGATACCAGAAGCCTTAAGAACTGGCCAACACTGTGGGAGCCTGTCTCTCTATCTTCTTCCTGGCTGCATACTGTCCTCACTTGATCTCTGTCATCTTTGATCAAAGCTGTTGGCGGTCACAAAGAGTCTGATGGACGGCTGTAGCTCGCTCTCCACGGGACCCGTGTCCCTGCTCTGTCCACATATACACTAAAAAGCTAGTGGACTATATTGATTTCCACTGGTCCGATGTACATGTGCACGTGTATATGTGCAGGTGTACATATGCGTGTAGGGTAAATGCTGACATTCGAAAAGGGCCATCTGGCTGCATTGTCCATGTAAAGCTAACCACATGGAACGATGAACCGTTGCTAATCTAGACCTATGCTCTGTTATCCCTTTAATTATTTTTTTTTACTTAATTTAACGTGCATTTTGTGCTGCTGTCACAGATGTTGAATTGGATGTAATTATCAAACAGAGCCATTGTGTCTCCGGCTGATGAACAGTATCGTGAATGTCAGGGAAAAGCTCAGTTTCACTCAGCATGCTAGTCGTTTTTCCAAAGCATTTTTTCCTTAGAATATCAATGAGAGTCAATTTACTAGGTAATAACTAAACAGACATCGTAGCATCTGAGCAGGTCGAGGCAAGAGCTGAGGCCTGGTGCCTGTCAGGAGTATTACTGTAGGCTCACACAGCAAGGCCAAATTCCATAAAACTTGGTGGAGAGGTGGAGCACGGGTAAAGGAAGTACTCGTCAGATTTTGGTGTGAATCCTGAACGCTTGCCTTAAACTAGCAAAAAGGTGCAATGGCCTTGGTGGAGGTTGTGCTCCGACTTTGTGTTATTTACTCATCATTTAAAAAACAGCACCTTTTCTGTCATATCTGTGGACGGGTATATGTGTGCCACCAGTACAACCAATGTTTTCTTAAAGCCAACTGCATATTAAAAGAGGGACATCTAATATTTGGTTACATGGGGATCAAAGGAGTATGTGTACATGTCCTAAATCATTTAGTGTGTGATGCTCAGTTCTGGATGAGACTTCCTTGCTTCACTATTCTGTTTAATTGAACGTAATTGCATCGAAGTTGCGGAGCGCTTGAAGTTCCAACCAGAACATATTAGCTGGACAAGCTGTCTGAGCTAAACATTTGCATAAGGGAC
The DNA here is from genome assembly GCF_965226115.1 of Aulonocara stuartgranti. Classification (NCBI taxonomy): domain Eukaryota; kingdom Metazoa; phylum Chordata; class Actinopteri; order Cichliformes; family Cichlidae; genus Aulonocara; species Aulonocara stuartgranti. Next base: position 4,163,566 of record NC_138951.1, on the reverse strand, counting down.
ATCCTTAAAAGGCACATGCTGTGCCGTTTTATTAATCTCATCTTTTACATTGCGTTAAGTCACACGCTTAACGGAAATACTATCGTCCAGCTGCTTTTGCCTGGGGACAATTAAGCAATGCTTATGCAAACAGCATAGTCGCACGTCCTCACTATTGACATAAAAAGAGAGAGGTGACATTACTTTGCACAGTTTATAAAGCTGAAGACGCATCGCTGGCTTCAATAATGAGTTAAAAAGAGTTTCACACTTCTTCTGTGTGATCCACATAAGGGGTGTGCTTTTAAAAATGTGTAGATGGATGGATTTGTATATGTGTTAATGCTTTAATGCTGCGGCTAAACGTTTGCACATTCATGTTACAACCTGTTATTAAGGTTAGCGAGGATTTTATAGACTTTATATGTGCACTAAAGCTGGAATTTTTTATCTCCTAACACATTACTCAGAAATTATCTTCCCACAGATAGGCTGCTGAAACATATGGATTTTGCTGCATGGACTAATCCCTTACTGTGAAATTTTTAATCCGTCCTTCCCTGATATTTAACAGTAGTGGTAGCTGGAATTTCTTCACCAGCCCTCGTATAACCCAAATGCAGCAGACACAACTAGTACAGCAAGAGCATGGTGATAAACTGAACGATTCACTGGCAGAGCACCGATGATGTTGGATAAGATGGACAAGATGACCGCTGTTTTGCAGCCTGTCTGGGGTCCACTTTTATAAATTTTAAATGTGTCCAAAATCAGAAAAAAATCCAAGAGTCTCACATCAGTACAGCCTTTATATCGATCAAGGGACCGCCAAAAATACATCATTATCATTTGCTTGAAGGTTTATGTTGATGGACGGCATCACTGGCATTTTGATTTCGCTCTGTTTACATCTCATTCGTTTCTCTGTTGAAAATGTTTCTTGATGAGATTTTGGTTTCTGATCTTTCGAGCAGTCTCGAACCGTGATTGCTATTTGTTTAGCCTGTAGCCATCTCATTAGTTTAATGTTGTTGCACTCAGTAGGTAAGTAATCTTGTGTTATTCTGGTCAGATAGCTGTTGTAGGAAGGTGCAAAACGCAGAGAGTCTCTAGCTAAAGTCCAATATTAATTATTTAAAGACAATCTGTGGAGGTTATGCTTTGTATTTTGTAGCGTCTCAAAAAAAAGTGTAAAAAAATCTGGGTAGCAGCGATTTGCAGTAAATAGAAGACGTATAGTTTGGTATCAGCCAACAGTTTGATCTTGAACTTGATATTTGCATTAAAAGTGTTGCTTCAGCAATGATTTGATCCAAGATAAGCATCTCAAAGGGGGGGAAAAAACCCCAAAAAAACAAAAGCAAAACGAAAAACCCTCGAAGCGCTGACAGCAACAATCAATAGAGCTTCTCTTAAAACAAAATTACACATTGTATCTCACTGGTCATTGATTTCAGCCAGGTCAGGTAGCCAGTGGATTGAAGCAGACCCCATACTGTGACCAACACAACACTGAACCGCGGGTGTCATGGCCTCACTCTGACACAATCAAAAAGAAGAAGAAAAGAAAGAACGCTTGCAAAAAGCACGTTTCTTCAGAGAGTCTTTTCTATTTCTGCATCCCCCCAGCTAATATAGTGATAGATGTTCTGGTCAGCGTTGAGGCGTTAAAAAAAACTACCAGTATGACACGACCGGGGCATCACCTTTGTAGTGCATTAGCAGCGGCTTAGCTTAGCTTTTATTCTTATTATCTCGCAGAGCCTTAATATCTGCGTAAAGAAACACTCCATGTGAATGTCACGGCGGTGTCAGGGAGCCTTGTAATGAATAGACTGGAAGAGCGAAAAATTATTGAATCTCTACCGAGGTTGAGGCCAAAGAGGGAGGTGAGGGTGGGGTGGGGGGTCCTTTGAAAAATGGGATAACTTTGTGACGAGTCGCTGTGAAATGTATTGAATATGAGATGATTAAAGTTTAAGTAGGCACACACTGGGGAAGCGGGATGAGAGCGCCGGAACGGAGACGGGAGGAGAGGGAGGGAGGCGGGGTGAGGCGCCAGGTGAGGGTTGCTTTTGAATTAGCTCGAGCTAGTGGAGGAAACCACAATTGTTCTGTCAAACACTGCGATGCAACTCCATCATCGAGATAAGATGAAAGTTTACATGTTACAAAGCGAGGCAGACTCACCATGGGGTCGCGCCGAAAGCGCTGCTCGCTTTTTACGAGGGAAGCTGAGAACACTGATCATCGCAGCGAGAAAAAAACGATCGCTTCACAGCTTGAAGGGATGTCATCCAGCGTGCCTTTATGCTGATGGACATAAACTGACGGTGCAGATAATTCAGCGAGATGGTTTACAAGAGCTGGTTAAGAATAGTAAAAAGAAAAAAAAATATCACGTGGTCCTTTTTTTATCATCCCTGACATTTTGACTTGCATTAAGAGTCAAAATATATACTCCAAACTCTCCCTAAATACTAAATAGTGCGATCTTTCTAAGGCACCTTTATCTTTCTCTTTGAGCTGCAGCAAGGTAAACAATCTTCATGCCGCCGCTGCCTGGATGTGATTTATTAGCTTCTACTGTACGTGTTGCCATCCCATCGCAGACTTGCTGCGTGCCATTTTCATTCACTGCAAAAATGTCACCAAAATCAAGCTTCTAAAAGACAATTCCTCTGAAGTAGAGCTGACTGATTGATGAGAAACCCTTTATTTCAGCACGGCAGCTTTCATTTATTATCTATATGGCATCATGTAAAACCTGAAGGCGTTTTCACAGGTGAGTCAAGAGTCCCTTTATGTGACTTTCAGCGTTTGAACACTTATTCAATTTTAAATATGCGGAGCCAGAGGTCTGTTTCACTCTTTCTTTTCCACCCCTCCTTCTTCTTCTCTTCTTTGTAAGCGGTTAAGTGGTGCATGTGTCGGAGGATATTTTAGCGCTAAAAGTCAGCTTGTCTAACAAAGAGCTGAGCCGAACCTGTCAGCTCTTTTTCCGCCTTGTCCATCTGGTGGTGGTGTCAGTTTGGATAAAGACAGCCCTTCGGCGGGTGCGTATGCAGAAAATCCGCCCTCGAGCGCGCTATTAAAAACGCCACTTTCTTTTTGCTTCTTCTGATTGGATTTTTTTTTCTCCTTCTCATCACTGGAAAATGAGAGCTCGAATTCCTGGCACATACAAGCGAGGAAAACATTCAAAGCTTGCCGATGCGTACACCTGATCTTAATTGGTCTGACAGTTAATGAACTAAGACTTCCTACTTCAGTCTTTTACTTTCCATTACTCAGGCATTAATTCTTTTTTTTTGTGTTTGTGTGTAATCGCAAACATCATCGGGGTGTTTGTGGACAAACAAATGTGCTGTCACCCATCTACGACAGAGGTACTAAGAAACGGCGGGCCTCAAGGGAGCAGTGGGAGGATTAGGCAGTGATTTTCCTTCACATGATACAGGGAAACTTTTGAGTATTAATGAGATGCAGCGATCGTGTGTTTACCTGGAGCAACGGCGCTGGGGTCTGGACGTCTCTGCGCCATGTGGGAAGAATTAAAGCTTCCCGCTTTGAATCAGACCACGCTACGCTGCCATGATTGCTAATCAAGGACAGAGATACAGAGCCAGCCAGCCAGCCAGACAGATGGACGGACAGACACAGAGAGAGAGTCAGAGACAAGACAGAGAGACAGGTGAACTCCTCAGTCATGAGGACTGCATACTGTCAAACTGTCAGAGGGAAAAAGGCATTGTAAAAAAGGAACTGTCAAAACCGTATTTTTCTTTCTTTCTTTTCTTTTTTGTCCGGTATTCACATTTTAAATCGGACGGGTTGTGAATGGGAGTCATGAATCCGATGACAGATTTATCAGAAATCTCTCGCCCTCATCGCAAAGTTAGGACAACGTCATCTTTCGCTGTCCAAAAAAATATTGATAGCTGTCTTGATTTAGGGAGGAAAGGTTGGTAAAAGAAAAGAAGGAAAAATCCACATAAAAACGAAACAGCGGGCAGATGTGGGAGGATAACGAAGCAACAGGTCAAAGGACAGGTGAAGGAAAGCGTTATCTTAGTCTGTCTCGTCACTCTCGCGGTGACAGGAGTGTCCCGCGGGCTTCATCTAACCCACATCTTTTTTCATGAGTGCTCCCGTGTCTGTCTATCCTGTCCACAGACCCACAGAGGTAGGATCCCAGCTGACCTTTTGTCTCGACAATGTAGCGCTGCAATTATCCATCCACCTCTTCCCCTGTAACGATTCTGCAGCCCGGCCAAGTCTTCCCTCTCTCTGTCTTTTTCTGCTTTCGGTGCACGTGTTGGATTTGGACACCTTTGGGAAAAGAAAAATAAAACAGACCGAGATGAGCTATTGTTCAAAGAAATCCACGGATACCCCAAAATAGGAGACCTTTGTGGGTAGGGGGGCTGGCTCTGCGGTGTGTCTGTAACTGGTTACGGTGGGCTTTACAAAAACATTCTGCATGCACGGCTCTGGCATTAGAAGAGAAGATTGTCCAGTAGGGGCCTGCTCTTCTCCTTTTTTTTCTGTTGTGTGTGTGTGTGTGTGTGTGTGTGTGTGTGTGTGTGTGTGTGTGTGTGTGCGCATATATGTGTGGGTGGAAATGGAAAAGCAGCCTTCTCAACACACCGGCTGTCTTATGAGTCTGGCTCCAAACTGGCGGCCTGATGGCTCAATCTAATAAGCAGTCATTGGATATCAGATTTGAATCTTTCTCTGCTGTGTGAAAGACGAGACGCAAGTCCCTTCTCTATTTATGTCACAATGACTATGCAATATGAGGGTGTTATATTGAAAGGGTTTGAGGAGTGTGTTGTCATCCAATACTGTACATCTGCTCTCCCACCAGTACATGGAGATCATTGTCCCTCCGGTCTTTGGCTGAGGAGAAACTGGCACGGTGAGCGTCACTAGACAAATAAAGGTGTGTTTACGAAGAGCGGATTTGTCTCGGAGGCTCTCGTTGGCATTAGTTTGTCTCCTGTGCTCGTATTTGTTGGGGAAATTAGTAGCTTATGCTACCCTCTGCAGTTGCATGATTTGATGACAGCAACAAAGGCCTAGAAATCCCAGGCTTTTTTTTTCTCTTCTTTTTCATCTTGCTCCATCACACCTCTATTACTTTTTCGATCTAATTCGTCTGCCCATCTCTGCGCTTCCCCCTCCTGTCCACCACCCCTTTTGCGACTTCAAACAACTTCTTGTCTTTGTTGAGGCATAGATCCCCACTCCTGCGTCAGCAATGCCACCCTCTGAGCGCGCTTGTGTGAAATTGGATTGCTGATCCGTTGGTTTTGAGTGGCAGAGATGTAATATGGGATAGCGGCAACCGCATGCTCTGATGCCAGAGACAGCTGTTACAGGACACCGAGGGATCACAGACGACGCTTGACTCCCGGTCCTCATCTCTTCAAGACTGTAAATGCTCTCAGTAAATCTCATGACAACATAAAGGAAAACAGCGCTGAACAACAAGCAGAAACACACAAGGCTGTGGTCAGGCACGTCGCGCTGCCCGGCGTGTTCAAGGCTGTCAGATTTGCCCGATTCGCTTAAGTGTCAGGAGGTCACCGTTGATCCCTGGGCAATTTGAAGTGGCTGTCGTCTTAGATTTGCCATTATCATTTGTCATCGCTGCCGACGGTGCGTGTCACCGCTCCTCTTCCTCACCACAGCTTGAGAGGTCTGAGTCAAAGGGAAAAGTTATTCTTCACACAAATGTATCTTGCGATTATCACACACTCGGACTTCTTTGGCCTGAAAGGTAAAAGGTTTGCACTCTTTATCAGCTTGAATTCATGTCACTGGCGGGAGCATTTTTTTTTTTTTTTTTACCCCCAAGGCAAAAAATGGTATAAAAGCAAGTGCAGCTACTTCTCAAAACCACTCTTGCAGCATAGCCTGTCTTCGACATCCCTCCATTTTTCTCCAGTTGTGTTTTAAACACTTATTTTGCTGCAAAGTATGGCTCAATCCACAGCGCTCACTCTTAGCTCTTATCCTCCTCGAAACTCAGAAACAAGGTTGCTTATTTTTTTTGTGCTGGCTGCAATAACTTGATTCAAAGTATATCATATTCTGAAAACTGCTCCGAGTGTAGGATAAAGCCGCAGCCACGCAATATCCACCTGAGGGCTGAAAAGCTCCCCCAAAATAATTGAGCTGGCTAAAAATATCAGTTTAGTAAGTCAGAGGATTTTTGTTGTTGTTGTTTGTATATTCTGAAAGAGAACTATGTCTAAGTTGTTGTTACAAAGGTAAAGTTGGTAGATGTTGCTAGTACTGGGTGGGCCCCTTTTGCCTTCAGAACTGCCTTAATTCTTCATGTAACAGATCCAGCAGGTACTGGACACCTTCAGAGATTTTGGTCCATGACATGATAGCGTAACACAGCTGTACATCCTTGATGAGAATCTTCCATCTCACCATCCCAAAGAAGCTCTGTTGGATTGAGATCTGGTGGCTGCGAAAGCCATTTGAGTGCAGTGAACTTGGTTTGAACCTCAGCAGGTCGTCTTTCTACATGCCTAAATGCATCAGGTTCCTGCAGTGTGATTGGCTGATTAGATATTAATCATTTGTACAAGTTTTCCCTAACAAAATGGCCAACAGGTGTACTTAACAAAGTGGTCAGTGACTGCATATTAGTAGGCGGCCATTGTTAGGTATTTGCAACTTAAAAAAAAAAATTTAAAAGAACCTCCAGTTACTGCTAATTTCTTTATCACCTTCTGGACCCAGTTCCATAGGGGATGGCCGTAAGATTGCTGAGAATAAATACCACTGTTTGAAACTTCAACCCAAAAGTTTTCATTATTTTTTCAATTAGATACTCTATTTTGCTAAAAGTATTCATTTTCCCAGCCAAATCATTGAATTCGGGTGTTCCAGTTGCTTCCATGGCCACAGGTGTATAAAATCGAGCACCTAGGCATGGAGACTGTACACACATCTGTGAAAGAATGGGTCGCTCTCAGGAGCTCAGTGAATTCCAGCATGGTACCATGATAGGATGCCACCTGTGCAACAAGTCCAGTCGTGAAATTTCCCTGCTGCTAAATATTCAACAGCCAACTGTTAGTGGTTTTATAACTAAGTGGAAGTGATTATGAACAGCAGCAACTCAGCCATGATGTGGTGGGACACATAAAATAACCGAGCAGCTTCAGCAGTTGTTGAGGTGTATAGTGTCAGAGGTCAGCAACTTTCTGCAGAGTCGATCCCTACAGATCTCCAGACTTCATGTGGCCTTCAGATTAGGTGTCGCGGAAAAATACAACAAAATAAAACCAGTACTGGTACCAGAAAAAAGAAGATTTATTCACAACACATGGGAAAAGACCCAGGGAAACAGAGTTAATGATAAAAAACCCTGAAAACCATAAATTTCACACCTGAACCTCAGCTCTCGCGGCCCGGTACCAAGCGACTCATGGAGCGGTACCGGTCCGTGGTCCAGGTGTTGGGGACCGCTGGCGTAGAGAGCTTCATGGAATCAGTTTCCATGTCCAAGCAGCTGCAATCAAGTCTTACATCACCACACCCAATGCAAAACGTCATGGCGATTATGGCGTGGGGTTTTTTTGGACTTGGGCTTGCCCCTTACTTTGCGGAAACAGTTTGGGGATGGCCCCTTCCTGTTCCGACATGACTAATCAGCAGTGCACAAAGCAAGGTCCATAAACACATGGATACGCAGGGATGGTGCGGAAGAACTTGACTGGCCTGCACAGAGTCCTGACCTCAACCTGACAAAACACCTTTTGGATGAATTGGAGTGGAGACTGCAAGCCAGGCCTTCGCATCCATCTTCATCGTTTGACCTCACAAATGTACTTCTGGAGGAATGGTCAAAAAGTCCCAGAAACACAGTCTTGTGGAAAGCTTTCCTAGAAGAGTTGAAGCCTTTATCACTGCAAAGGGTGGGCAGATATATGAGCAACATGGATTAATGATGGGATATTACTCAATTTCATATCCATGTGAAGGCAGATGAGCAAATAATTTTGGCAATATAGTGTAGTTATGACTTTAGTTGTACTAAAACGCTCCAACCACTTCAAAGCATTCATTATTTAGATGTGTCCTCATGAAATCAGCAGCAGCAGAGAATTTTTTTAGCACTCCCCACTAATGACAGCATCATCTTTAGTCAAAGGAGCTTGCAAAGAAAAGCGTCTGGACTTCTTTAAGTTGCTTGAAGACGTTTCACCTCTCATCCGAGAAGCTTCTTCAGTTCTAAGGTCAAATGGTGGAGAGTCCCAGATATAAACCTAGTGGGAGTGACCCCCCACAGAGGGACAAAAGGACCCCCTGATGATCCTCTAATCGCCTGAGCCAAGGTGTGAAACTGGGTGTGGGTCCCAATCAGCCAGAGTTTCGGGTGAGTTCACTGTGAAACCTGGCCCCACCTTATCATGCGAATTCCTGAGATCAGATGGCCCAGGATGTGAGTGGGCATCATCTTTACCTCTCATACACTCGTACAACTTTTTGTTTTGATTTAGCAACACTTCTCACTTGTGTTTTAACAGTTATTAGGGAATGGGTGTCTTTGGTGGAGTACGTCATGTTGTGAATCCCTAAAGAAGCATTAGCAGAATGCTAGCATTTAATGGGTTGTGCAAGAAAAAGTGGTGAGACGTCAGATAGCAGTGTTTCCTTTCGGTTGTGGCACATCATCTGTACTGTTTTCGTGAGAACTAGGGCATTTTTTGTGTCTAGAAGCATGTGTAAATAGTCATTTTAACCTTTTATGTAACAGAGAATTGTTCACCGAGTGTTATCTCATGAGCACCCCCCACTGTGCCCTCAGCTGAATCGCAGCCAATTTCTGTACAGTGGAATTAATAGGAGGTATAAAGACTCCCCTACATTGCTGACATTACGCATAGCTGTCTGAATTATCCACATTTCACTATAACACAAAATGAATACTGTGAAATTGCTTTAGTTTAACCTCATCAGCGGGACAAAAAAATGCTTGCTTCTTTGTCTGATGCCTCCTATCTTATTGCCTGCATCACTTCTACTACGGGCTCTTCTTTAGAGAACAGCTTTTCGATAACTCGTAAAAAGAACAAGACTCGCTTCTGTGACTTGTTTGTACCGCAGACGTCTTTTGTTTTCTGTTTTTTTTTTTCCTTTTTTTTGTATTATGTGGTTGTGACAGAGGCAGCTTTATAAAGTGAGTGGAATCACATGAAGTGTTTTTTCTCCCCGTGTGGGTGGGACCTAATTGTGCTCTGTCTCTGTGCTTATGCAAGTTTTAAACTAGCACTTTCATCTCCCACTTAAACAAGTTCAGTATTTAAAAAGGAATTTATAGAAAAATGAGTTGTAATTGACATTGTCCGCATTCGGTTGTTTACGGCACATTTTAGATAATAGTTTTTACAAAGCAGCAGTCAGATGTCTGGAGACGCTAAAGCCCCTCTCTTCAGTTCAAGGCTGCCATTCATTCATCTATGTAATTGAGCACATCATCGAATGAGTGGATCAGCACTCTAGCCCTTCATACCCGCACTTAGTACCCAAATTTCCTTTCAAGTGTTAAATGAACCCCCCGCTGATCCTCGCTGATTGTATGTCATTTGGATTTTGTCTGGTGGCAATAAAACCTCATCTGCCAGCATCGTTCTCCTTCCTCAATGGCCACTCCTTTCTCTTTGTCTGTCCTGTTCCACAATTGCGGAATAAAGAGAGGTGGCATTTAAAAAGGTCCACATGTGGAGGGGTTGACATTCAAAGTACTGCCACCTTAAGGTTAACTCCATGCGAAAGGTGATAGTGAATGCAGGCTTTTAAAGCATCAGTCATGTCGTGGAATATCAGATATCAGTGAGGAGGCAGACGGAGTAGTGTTTAAGATGCACAGGTAAACAATACAACCTCTCTTTGGCATATCTGGCACTTCAGATCCATCTCACCTGTGGTATTAAGGCCTGATGTGCTCTTAGCGTCAGTTACATGCTGCAGAAGACAATGAGGGATTTTTGTCTTCGTGTTTTGCTGCCAAGGCTATATTTGTGTAAATGCATACGGCTTCAAAAGAAGTAGTTATGGACAATTGCCCTCAGATGCAGCCCGAGGCTGAAACTTGACTCCTGGTAGAAACATTTACTTTTTTCATTCCTATTTGAAAAGGCTAGACTAAAAGTGTTTGTACTTTCTATGGCTGTAAATAGACACTGACAGGCTTTGCTTTGAAAATTCCTTGCTTGACTTATTGCCGTTTTCAGCTGGGTGCACAAAGGAGACAATAAACGTAAGGCTTAAGAGAGGTCCTGAAAATACTTTGGAAAAGAAAAATCACTAGCCAATTGGCCGTGCTCTTCTCACTCACTGAGCTGATATCTGGAAAGGATCTTAGGCGTTTTGTTTAGCTTTAATGTGTCTATTGAAGAACACAAAGTGCATGGAACAGGAGAAGGAATTTTGCTATTGACTCCGAGCGGCTCTGGGGATGGGAGCATCTGTCGCGCAGCCCAGCACTTTGATTCAGACTGACACATCTCCACGTTCCCTAAAGTTTTCTGTAAAGCAACCGCAAAGCTGACATTTTTGGTTTACGTCTCAGCAAATGCTGTGTTAAAGCTCAGTAGAGATCTGTTTCAGCTGATGCATCATAATGAGGTATTATGTTCTGATTCTGAACTCTTCATCACGCCGCATTGTCTAAAGTTTGAGTTTGTCTGATACTGTAAAGTTGTTATTGACCTTTTCTTTAGCTTTGTATTTAGATATCATTAGCAAATGCTATTTTAGTTATGTTACAGATACAACACTATAAAAAAGTATTTGCCATTCCTGATTTTTTTTTTCCTGGTAATGAGTATTTCACAGCGCCGTAGAGGAAATTTGGCCCACTCTTTTTAGCAGAATTGTTTAAATTCAGACATTTTTGGAGGGTTTTCTAGCAGGAATGGTGTAAAAAATTTAAATCTGGTTTAAGTCTTGACTTTGACTAGGCCAATGCAAAGCCTTTGACTTCCTGATGTTTTTCAAGATATGGTCTTGCTGCGCAACCCAAGTGCACTTGAGCTTTAGGGCAGAATTCATAGTTTCATCCCAACCATCCCAAGAAATTTGCAGTACCACCACCATCTTTGACTGTTGGTATGATGTTCTTTGTATGAAATCCGCTGTTAATTTTATGTCAAATGTAAAAGGACTCAAAATTCCCCAAAAGTGGAACTTTTGTCTCATCAGTCCACTGAATATTTTCCCAAAAGTCTTGTGGATTAAAATGCTTTTGGAAAGTGTGAGGAAACCCTTGGTGATCTTTTTGGTCAGCAGTGGTTTTCACCTTGGACTCTCTCAAGGTAAAAGTTGTTCTGGGTTCTTTTCTGACCTCCTGGATGAGCTGTCGATTTTCTCTTGGAGTAATTTTAGTAGGCCGGGCACTCCTGGGCTCACTCAGGTTCACCGCTGTTCCTAGTTTTTGTGGATAATGGCTCTCATCATTGTTCACCAGAGAACCAACGGCTTAGAAATGACTTTGAACCCCTTTTCAGAGCGATAGATATCAATGATTTTGTTCCTCAGCTTGTTTCTTGAAATCTTGTTGCCTATTCTACTTTGTCAGTTTTTGACAGTTGCTTGGTTCATTTTTGTCTAATATTTAAATTGTTGTTTGATGAAAATTATTTGCTGAAAAAGATGTGAAAAATATACAAAAACAAAGCTATAAATAATACTAATCATTGGTGCGACATATTAAACAAATACATTTGTAGTTGACAGAAACTTGCGTGATGCGATTAGTAGTAGTATTAGTAAAAGTAGCTGGTGATAGCTAAGTCAAACTTTGTTTTTCTGGTGCAGGAATGTAAAGTACAGGTTGATCTGCTCTAGCTGTGCTCTGATAGGTATTTTTAACTGGCAGATAAACATTTCCTGCCCCTAACAACCCTCGTTTTTATTTGTCCCTGTACTGTGTTAAAAGTGAATGACTGCATCCAAGTAAAATCTCTGCTGGATCCATTAGAAATGTGGCGCATACTTTAGCTCGCGCTTTGATTAGGATGTCCAGTTGATCTGGGCTAATCTCTTTAACGAATGAGTCTTGGGTCCCTGCATTCATCATGGTCAATAACAACAAATGGCTCTACTGTACTGCTGATAGTTTCTGCTTGGGGCGATAAAATAATTGCCCTTTTTATGTCAGATTGGAGGATGCTGATTTGCCAAATGTACAGGGCTATAAGCTTATCTTCAGTCAGCAATTGGCAATATTACCTCTCTGCCTTGGCAATGTTTCTTTGAGAATGCAGAAGCATTTTTTAGGGACACCACTGCAGCATAGCATTTCTATGGATCTTATTCAGTATGTTTAACATCTTACATGCACATTTAACACATTATTTATACTTAATCTGGAGACTTCTGCTGGCTAGCAGGCCCTGCTTCCTGTATTCTATTTTTACCATCCAGCGCATATAACAAACTTTTTTCTCTCTCACCTTTTTTTTTAATATAACAAGGTCCTCATTATGACAGAAGCTTTTCCTCGACTACAGACAACTTTTTATCTCTCTCTCCTTATTCTTGCATTTCTATCAGTCCATTATTCGACTGCGAGTCCCCAGCATTGTGGCCTACTTGCTGTGGGCCTTCCCTGTGCACCAGACTCAGGGGATCTAAAGCCGGCCATTTTAATAATACACACATAAATAATAGATATATTTTAAATGCAAATTCTAATAGGGACTTTGGGGGCGACTCAATCATGCAGCATTTGCGGTTTTGACCTTAACTCGGGCTAACAAATTACTGGGAGCTCAGTGTTTCTCATTAGGTGCTCCACGCATCATCACACCGCCAAGTTGCCTTTGGCTATAACCACAAACCCTGTATACACGTGTTCAATATTTTCCTTTCATTTTTTGTGTTTAGTAGTTTTTACCTGTGCGCTTTTTTTTTTTAAGTAAAAAGTAACATCAAATACCTCACAGTTGATGTTGCTGATAAGAGTATAATAAATACAGAGGTAAAGTTATATAAATGCCATTGTTTTTGTTCTCTTTTGAAAGAAAACATTCATAACTAATGCAGAAAATCGTAATACATACATATAGTAAGTACAAGTAAGAAGTTGTCTGGTGAAATAAAGTATATTCATTGTATAAGTAAATGTCCCATATTTGAAATTCAAGCAGAGTATTATTGCAAAATGCCTAAATAGCTAAAATCTAAGTGCTTTGCATGAAGATGGCTTCTTCTGATTATGGCTGTCTGGGGTTATTGCCAAGCCGCTGAATCAATTGTGATGCCTCTTGAATAGCACTGCTCTTATTTCCTTTTCGCCACATAAATTTAGAGAAGATATTAGTAAGAACACACATTTTTTGTGTGCTTAAGGAAAAGGTTCTCCTAAAATTCCATCCATATATTCATACTCTTTGCCTGCCTCTTATGTTAAATATTTGAGCTCATCTCAACATGAGCTCGGTGAGCCGATATTTTGGAAGGGTCACCAGTGGACCAGTGTCTGAGCTAACAAACAAACCATTTTGCATGTCTGGGCTCACACAGATGAAATAATAAAGAAAAAAAAAATCAAACCAAGGACCTTCTTGGCTGTGAGGCGGCTCTGGTAAACACTAAGCCACCATACTCCTATTCATAATGATAACAACAGTGGAACTGCCGTGTAATTGGAAAGAATAAATCTGGGCCGTGTATAATAGCGGGAATGGTTATTACAGATTGCACACATTCTAATGTGTTTCCACAAAAGAAAGAAACATTCCACCCATCCAAGAAATAGATGCAGGTATGCAGCAAAAATGTTAGAATTACTATAGCTATTGTGCAGAGAGGTTATGCTACGAATAAGGTCATGTTTTGTTGAATGGGTTTAAGATTACGCCAGGCAGAAAGCTCTTTACAGCTTCAGCATCAATTTTTTTCTTCCCCCAGTCCTATTTCACAACAATTGCTCCAATGTGCACCGTGACCAGCCCTTACATTTATTCCTGCTAATATCAACAGCTGGCCGTCACATTTACCTACAACCTCAAGTCCCTCTGTATTTTCATAATCTCGCCGTGCACGAGATGCACAAACACGCAGATCATCGTCTGTGAAACAACAAAGGCCACACAGTTTGTATTCCTTTGTAATTCGGCTCTAATAACAGCCCTGCAAACTTTATTGCAACCCTAATCAGATTAGATACTTCTGGGAAATAACAGTTGATAATGTTTGAAGAGGAGGATAATATCCCTATTCAAATTAGTCTGCAAATTAGAATGGAATAAATTGTCTGTTCAACATAATATTTTACCGAGTCTGGAGACAAAGCAATCCAAAAAGTAATTGAAAGCAATTAGATTATGATTACTAAATTTGATTAATCTGGTGGATTACACTACTGGTTGTCAATTTCAGGTTGGTATTCTGTTACAAATTGCTAATATATAACATTATATTTATATATCCATTTCTCAAGTGAATTTTTATTAGGACTGTGCTTTATAGCACCGATGACAGAATAGTGGATTTTCTATGGAAATAGCATCGCTTGGTACAGTATTAAATTCCATACTCGGGACTAAAAGCCTCTCTTAATATTGCCATTCATTAATCTTAGCTCTTTAGCATAAATCCTGTTCCTAAACTTGCTTTCTACTGACATCAGCTATAAAGCTTTATTTAGGCAAACTTAAAGCAAAGTAAAATTTAATCAATCACTGTAACCTGTAATTACTTTATGAAATTCAGTTCTGCCACAACTTTCTTTACAGGTGTTTAAGCGACACTGTGGGTCCTCACTCACCACCCAAACGTCAGTATGAGAATACACGGGACACTTGTTGTGTTGTCTGTGGCTTGCCACTGATCTGTCAGCGTTGCGTCGTCGTCTTAAGTGCCGGTGGGGTCGGCGGTTTTGTTCGTCGCCGTTCTCTTCCAGCCATGCCAGAAGGCACCGTTTGTCACGGCCTGTCATTTCACAGGGAGCGAGCGAGCGCGCGTACCGTGATTTGACATAAATGAAAAAGTAAGGTATGATTGTTGCATCGCTGCCCGCTCCCCGGCTTCCATCACGACATCCCTCGTTCATTTTGATCCATTCCTGGTGCTGTTACTGTGAGCTGGAGCCTAAATGTCAGCCCAGTTTGAGTCATATTTCCATCTTTGAAGGAAGCAGGAGGGGGGAAAAAAACGCTGTCTTTATCCGGCCGCGCAGACGTCCTCCTACGTTTTGGTTGTTTTTGTTGTTGTTGGCGATTCTACAGCTGTCATCTCAATTAGGAAGCTGATTTCAAGGGACTGTTTGCGCGCTCGCACCACATCTACTGTCTTCCTGATGACGCGCAGTATGTCAGAACGGTGCATGGAGAGAAGGCTCTCAAGGTCAGATTGAAATTGGAACCATTTCATCATGAATCATTATGAGAAGTGCTGTGCATCTGTTGGAGCAATAAATATTGTCAAACATGAGCCAAGCACAGTATATACTATAAATGATACACTTGCAGCATGTTATTTTAGGGCCACAGTTTATTGCAGGCTTGTTTTTGCTGAGCTATTGCACATCTATGAAACCCATGTATTGATTTCTTTGTATTTTGTTTTTTTTACTGTTAATTGCACGAATATTTCACTGCACTAAATGAATTTATGGATGTTGTTCAAATGAAAGCCCCCTCCAGCTCTTGGCAGGTGTTTTTTATTCAACAGCTTTTAGCCATTGGCCGGTAAATGACTTTGCTATGATAGTGCCAGCGACTTGAGTCAATTTGTTTTTCGTAATGGCTCGTCTTCTGTTGGTGCACAAAAGCATCTTGAAACTATAGTGTGTGATAATTAAGTTTGGGGCTAAGATTCAATTAGAAACTGACATTAATATCTCTGCTTGAAAGAGCAGTGCATGTTTGACACAATCCAGGACCTGTATTCTTAGTTTATTTGGGCAGAATTTTCATATTTTAGGTAGGAAATCATCAGGAGAGTGATCAGAGAATACGGCCTAAATTTTTTAAAGGGTTCAAAGAGCTCTGTATACAAGTCTGAGTAATGTATACTTGCTTCCAGCCATAAAAAAAGCCTTTGCGATATTTCCCAAATGTCTTTCGAAGGACCGTCAAGTCTGCATCACATTGAATCACAAAGTCCAGAACAATTCAATTGAAAATCAGCCGAATTATTATCTCGGGCTTTGTGAACCCACAATGAAGATTATTGAAAATGAGGGTGATTGTCTTGTTACTGTGAATTTTGTAAGCCAACTCGGAAATGAAACATTTTATGCAGAGTGTTGTGGGTTCGTGTGTTTGTGCATGTGTGTGGTTTCTCTCTGGAGAATAAAAGCAGAGAGATGAACGTGTGGGTGTGTCTGTCTTCCTCGCAGAATGATTACCTTGACAAGGTTAAAAATGAATAAGTGCAGTTGAATAAACCGTCTGCGATTCATTTAATGACAGCTGCTGATTTGAGCCGTGATGCCTACACAATATGAGACAGACACGAATAAAAAAAGCAGAACATCCGAGATCAGCAGTGTTGCTAGCACTTTCTAATTTTTTTTCCCTTACAAGATTGCAGGATTATTATACCTGCTTGTTTCATAAAACTTTATTGTACAAGTAAATCATCATTCTCAATAGGCACACACAACAAAAGAGAAACGCACAAAAGAAAATAGAAATACTGCAGACTGAATCTTGAATGTCTTGAACCATATCAGATTTCTCATGCGGCAGATTTTCCCTGATAAATGGCGCAGAACTCCCACAAATCTTTTTGCCAACCATCATCGAGGGCAGCTATTGAAACTGTCGCACGAAATAAGACTCGACTCTAGATTTCTTAGGCTTCACTTGTACAGTAAGAGTATTTTAGAGCATAATAGTGCCCCTTTTAATTATATTAAGTCACAGAAATACCTTCTTACTTTGCAAATTAATAGTTTAACCTTGCGTGGTCTAAATCCAAGTTAAACCACCAGCTAATTTTATTTTTTGTTATTATTATCCTGTCGTTAGGGGATTAAATCTCTTTTTTAAGACAGACCTCTATAAAATAAAAGTCCCACGGTTTCTGTAATATACACCAATTAGCCGCCTGCCTGTACCACCAGATCTGACCTGTCTGGGCACAAGAGGGTCAAAGTGTCTGACAGCAGGAAGTTCACACTGGATCTGTGGGGTTCTTTATGTTTCAGGTTGGGAGTCTCTGTGGATTTGGCTTGTTCGGGCACATCTTGCAGATGCTCAGTTGTGCTGGGATCTGTAGAGTCTGGAGGCCGGGTCAACACCTTATCCTCTCTGGCTTGTTCATTGCTAAGCAGTCTTTGACAAGCGTGGCAGGGAGGCGTTTCCCTACTTTGTGATGTGAGGCTCATTATTGTTTGGGTGTGTGTTGTGTGTCAGAGTAACCCAAGGTTTGCCAGCAAAACACTGGCAAGCAAATTCCAAATCAGTGTTGTTCAGTTTACCTACACCGTGGTTTTATTGTTGACTGTTCAGTGGTTAATTAAAAAAAAAAAAGGTGAAACCATATTGAATGTGTTGAGTCATTCATGCCGTGTAATCGTAATTCGGTATTTACTGGCTCCTCACGATGAACCTGAATGTCAGCTATTCCAATCATCACAGGAAACCAAGCTGGAAGGCCAGGGACCTCATTTAAGGCCTGTTTACCATATGCTTGATTTTCAGTGGAGTTTCAGACATCAGCAGAATATGGAAAAAAAAAAACCTGCAAGAGAAAAATGACTAAAACCCAGCCGTCAAACAGGATCATTTAAAATCTGATTAAAGTATCTGATTGCTCACCTGCTATAACTCATCAGCTTCACTAGCTTGTTGCTAAAGGCACATGTGGCACATAAAAACTAGCAACAGATTCAGGGTAATAATGCTCCTCGTTCAGTATGTGTGAACTTTTTAACGCGTTCACCATGTTTTCATGTTGCTGTCAGATCAACATTTAAGAAATTATCAATCGTACTATTAAATAGAAGTGATGCTTAATATTAAAAATCTTCCAAACAAAGTGGAAATTTTAATATATACTAAACAGTTTGTCTTTATCTTCAGGTTCCTGCACATTTGGGTTTATTTTGGATTTTTTTTATGCTTCGGCATAAAAGTTTTGCTTATTGGCTTGAACTAGACAGAAAATTTGAATTTATAGTAAACTATTATGAACCATCAGAGCTGTAAGCTGCCCTATTAAAGCCTCTAATACAGAATATCTTACACAGAAACATTTGTGTGCATACAGAGGCAAATTTAAATGTTGTGACTCTTAATTCCGAATAAAATCTTTTTCCCTTCCCCCAGCTTTCTTTTTAAACCATTAGCTGATATTTTGAAACAGCTGGTTGCACTTAGTTATCTCTGTAGGCGTTTCTGAGAATACCGAAAATATGTTACACAATTACTGCCATAGATTTAACTCTGTATCTGTAATTTAACCTTTTAGATTATACAAAAGCCTCCCCTGTGTTGCTAAACTGAACAATGTTCCTTCTTTGTGTCTCCTTATTTTATAAGGTGCCCCTCAAAGATCTGGGTTGAGCTATCATTACCAAGTATAAAGGGTTTTTTCTCTCTTCCTGCTGTAGGCACCTACTTGAAATTTATTGTGGTCAAAGAAAAGGGAAACATAAATATTTATCAGGAGGAAGCACGAGAAATAGAAGAAATGTAATAGTTGTTCTAATTCAAATCTTTTAAATTTGAATCGAGCGTTGTAAGGGTGTGACCAGAAATCTCTTGGTGTGTGACCTGCATATTTTCCTGGTAAATGAGACATGTTAAATGATGTGCCAGAGGGAAAATGGGTCTTTTCAAGCAGCACACACTGTTCCGATCATCACAGATAACCAAGCGGGAAGGCCAGGGACCTAATTTAAGGCTATTTACCATACGCCAGATTTTCAATGGAGCTGCAGACATGGGCAAAATATGAAGAAAACCTGCAAGAGGAAAAAGGACGAAAACCGAGCTCACAAATAGGATCATTTAAAACCGTCCAGAGTTCATAAAGGCGCGAGTAATTAATAATTCATCAATCTCATCTTGAGATCTTTTACCGTGAATGATATTTGAGCTTCTTCTCAGCCTTACCCGTGCACTCTGAAATGAGTGAATACAGGAAAAGAGGACTCAATTTTATCAAAAACAAAGAGATGGAATGTGATTAGTTTCCGAGCACATCTCCTGGTTGTATCACCCTTGACTGATTCATCAGAGTTGAGCAACAAAAGGAACACAGTTTTTAATCAGAGCCATAATTCTTGATTAGCACTTAAGCAGGATTTGTCTCTAAAGGGGTGATTGCTGTCACTTCTGAACATTTTAGGCAACTCACAGAAGTATAACAGTGAATACTGAACTGTTTCTCTTGGTCTTGGTCTCTTTACCATCTAATTCACCAGTCAGTCATGTATCCACCACACACAGTATATCATACATGTTGAGACACAGTTGGTATAGACATTATGACTCTTCTTTAGGAGCAACGGCTGAAAATAGTGCGTTGTTACATGTGTGATCTCATATTGCCATGTTGGTAACTGGACTGTCACTACAACTGACCAATCAAGTTGTTGCATTGTCAAGGACATTCGAATTAACATAACTCCAACTTAAAAGCAGGCTGCACAATGAATCTAATTTTCATTTCCATGGCAGAATTGGCTTCCTACAATTTAATGAACATGATTGAGTGATTTTGAACATGTGTGCTTGGCAGCAGAGAGCAAAGCAAAAGCAAATCAAGTACTTCTTAAATCGGTGCCTTACCATGTGCGTTTGAATTTTCTGGAGAAATTTGGTTGAGTAACAATACATTAAAAGGCAGATATACGACAAAAAGCAAATGTCTGGCACATCAGAAGGTGAAGACCTGAAATATAGAATTTCATCTTCATCCATTATTTAGAAATATTTTGGATTTAGGGCACGTTATATTAATCAAGAAGAGTGTTGTAGAGTTGTTTATGCATTGCAAAGCATCACAACAGGGCTGTGTTCTTTCTCCTCTGCTCTTCTCCCTGTACACCAACTGCTGCACCTCCACCCACCAGTCTGTCAAGCTAATCAAGTTTGCAGATGACACCACCGTTATTGGGCTCATCTCGGACGGGGATGAGTCTGCCTACAGGAGGGAGGTTGAACGTCTGGTGTCTTGGTGCAGCCACAACAACCTGGTGCTGAATGCCCAGAAGACAGTGGAGATTATTGTGGACTTCAGGAAGCACACAGCTCCACTCCCCCCCATCATCCTGACTGACACCCCCATCACCTCTGTGGACTCATTCCGCTTCCTGGGTACCACCATCACCCAGGACCTGAAGTGGGAGCCCACCATCACTTCCGTCATCAAGAAAGCCCAGCAGAGGATGTACTTCCTGAGGCAGCTGAAGAAATTCAACCTGCCAACACGGACGATGATGCAGTTCTACACCGCAATCATCGAGTCCATCCTCACCTCCTCCATCACCGTGTGGTACGCTGGAGCCACTATCAGGGACAAACAGAGACTGCAGCGTGTTGTGCGCTCTGCTGAGAAGGTGATTGGCTGTAGACTCCCATCTCTGCAGGACCTGTACACCTCCAGGACACTGCGGCGTGCAGCTCGGATCTCAGCTGACCCTTCTCACCCTGGACACAGTCTGTTTGACCTGCTCCCCTCAGGCAGGAGGCTCCGGTCCATTCGCACCAGAACCTCTCGCCATAAGAACAGTTTCTTCCCCTCTGCTGTTGGACACATGAACAATAAACGTACGACTGTCCCCACCACTAACTCATGACCCTACGCTGTGTTCACTGCATGATTCCATGTTTTGGCACTGATCACCACCTGCACTCATGTATATATCTTTCTACGTAGCACTTTTAATTCTTATTCTCATGTATATATCTCATGTATATCTCATGCATATATCTTTCTACGTAGCACTTTTAATTCTTATTCTTTCTTTTATTTTTTCATGTCTATTTAAGCGCAATTTATGACAGCATGTTTGCACTGAAGCACCGCAGCAATTTCCTAATGTTGTAAACCTGCTCAACATTTGGCAATAAAACCCATTCTGATTCTGATTCTGATTCTGAACTAACTTATTCAACTGGCTAAAAAGCACAAACTGCAGTTTGATGAATGTATGAAGGCCGAGTAAAACGATGCAATGGCTGGTAACGTGAATCATCCAACATCAGCTCAGACATCCACGTGAGCTGTGTCCATCCAGCTCTGAAATCACGAACGCCATCGCATTCTGTTTGGCCAAAGATATCTTTCCATTAAGCACGATGAGTACCGAAGGCTTCATGAAAACAGTCAAAACGCCGGACAAAAGATATGTTATCCCCCGGTGCAGTTATTTCTCCGAACTGACAAAACCTGCACTGTATGCAAAATGTTGCAGGGAAGATGGAAAGTTATCTCACAGCTATTCAGTACTTTGCTACTTTGAGTTTCCTTCACATCCATCATGCAGGTGCAGCAAATGGATTGAAAGACTTTATACTTTGCTTCTAGGAAATGCACTTAAATGAAGTGCATAAACAACTCATTTGTCTGCAAAGATGTTTTAAGTAGCGAGATTGCAGCACATGTAAAAATGAAAGCAGCGCCCTGTTGGTTACATTTTGTGTTAGTTTTTTTGTTACCATTTTTTAAACTTGGATAACATTTTTTTCTTCCAAGAGATGCACTCAACTTAGGTGAAAAAGAAGGCCAATTTGTTTATGCAAAGACGTGTACATTATCAGGAATGATAATTACACAACATTAATGCGAAAGATGTGTTATTTATTGCAAGTGCAATAAAAACATTTCCTCAACAAATTCAGTGAATAATAATGGCAAATAATCGTGATCTCAAAACAGATTAACATTATCAAAATAATTTTGGCTGTAAACATCCAGGCCTAATAGAACTTTGCTTGCATATTGCTCTTTATTTTGAAACTAAGTAGAAGAAGAAGCATTCTGAGAGTGCAAACATCTGCCAAGGCCTCTTTCTCTCTAGGCCGTATTTACCTATCAACCAAAACCAGCCACGGCAGGTGGATTCCCTCCCAGAACCTGGTTCTGCCAAAAGGTTTCTTCCTCTTGAAAGGAAGTTTTTCTTTTCCACGGTTGCCAAGTGCTTGCTGAAATGGGGTTGTGAATTGGCACTGTTATAAACTAAATTAACTTTTAGGGGAATACTATTGTATTTTGTATTTAGTTGTCTTTGGTCATTTTAAGAATAGAATAACTCAATTGTTATTGTAACTAGTATATTAAAATTACAAAATTAAAATTGCTAATCCCATCCTTGTGCACTCATTAAAAAAGCATTAGTCTAAAAATGGCAGTAAATAATAATAATAATAATTAAAAAAGATAAACCCATGCACACACACACACGCAGGCATAGACAGGTTGTATTGCACTCATGCCTAATTCCACAAACAGACTTATGTTACTGCTTTGATGAGTATAGTAATTGCTGCTGGGTAACAGCTGTTTAAATTAATTTGCCCTGGTTATACACCACCTGCCTGACAGCAACAGCTCAAACAGTGGATGACCCGGGTCTGTAATGTCTTTTTATATATATTTGAGCTTAAACTTAAATGTAGTAATGACGTTTGTAGTAAAAACAAGTACTTGTGTGGCATACATTTCACTGTTTAGTAAAAGCAGTTTAAATTTTGTGTATTTTGTTTTCCAGAAATAAAAGACACTTATTCAGGACCACAGTAACACGTATTGACATGTTACTTATTTAACAGTTGTAACCTGTCACTGCAATGTAAAAAAAAAATCAAAATAAATAAAATAAATCAGCTGAACTAAATAAGTATCCTATGCCAGCATGTTTTTGTCAGTGTGAAAACCTCTACCTCTCACTCTAATAGCATTATCATGATGTTGAGCTTCAGATCAGTGTATTGACCTTGTAGGAGAGATCAGAGGTCAAATGTGGCACGATATTTAAAATCTATATATGGTACTTACTCTTTGTGGAGTATAATGCTTTTTGTCAATTTTCAACCAATAAATCATTAAGTTGACCTTGAAGACTTCAATGGATGTAAGCCAGATTCTAATGATTTATTAACTGACCCCACTCTACATCCCCACTCCAGCCGTTCAGATACCAACATCATGAGCTACGTTGTTGCAAAATTAGACAGGAAAGACCATAATTAGCTTAATGTTTCCTGCAAAGGTTATTGTACATTCTTAACTATACCCACACTCAGTCCTCTGCCTGTACCAGGTAGATTTTTTTAAGGCCATATTTTATTTTATTTTTTACTGTACTTTAATGAGTTGTTTTGTAGCTAAACCCACTAACATCTGCAGAGGAATATTAATCTGTTTGGTTAAAGTTTTCAGTCAGAAGTGACCGTTGGTTTCTTTTTGTTCTTCCTCTGATCACCATCAGATCAGGCCAATTATGTTACAAACTATTACAAATCCCCACTGAAAGACCAATATGTGATAATGCTAGAGTGTGGTTAAATTGCTTATTTGTCACGGTTTGTGCATTATCATTGTGAGGATTACAATAATACCATGTCCTATTGTAGATTAGGTCACACATTAAGATAACTTGCATTTTGCAGGCAGCTGAAAACGATCTAATTAAAGGCATCCTAATGGTTTCATCACGTTCAGCATGCAACGCTACCAGCATGCTGAACCTGCTGTTGCAGTTACTGCTGCTCTGAAAATGTGTTTGTGATAGAGTGCATTGTGAACTGGGACTGGTGACTTTTGACTGCCAAACTGTTTCACCCAAGCTATTCCCTTCAGCAAGAGTTATTACATCTTTCACTGTGAAGACATTGTGTACCAGTGAGAAATGGCAGACTCTTACTTTTGTTTCTACATTCAAATATATGGCCTCATTTCATCAGCTTAACAACCTCATTTAAATGGGCCTAATGACTCCAACTAATGTCCGGGCATGGCCGAGAGATTGCAAATGTTCTCACGAGCAATGTCCTCTGCATGCACGTTGTATATCTCCATTATGAGGTCTTGTCTTTATAAAAAGCACAACCCATTTTTTGGTCTGCTCCAAATGTTTTATTTTGATATAATATGACGGCCTCTGTGTTGTAAGGTTTATGATGTGATTTCTGGGGCAGGATTGTGAATTTTTCTGAGGATTGTAAAGATGCAAATTTTAGTCAAAAAACACATTTTTGTGAAATTTATATCTCCACGTGTGTGTGGGTGTGTGTGTGTGTGTGTGTGTGTGTGAAAGTAATTATTAAATCATGTTGAACAACCAATTATTCTCACATACAAATAAACGAGCAGCCTAAAGATACATTAACAAATACATTATGAACAACAATAAATACAAAATAAAACATTCTGACACAACTATAAATTAAAATAAGTTGTTGATCTGCAAGAATTTGGTTAAAGGACGCTAATCAACAGCAACACGAGAATTTCAAACTCGATAATCGGCACCATCAGACAGGGAAAAAATGACAAAAATTTAGCAGAGAATCTTTTCTTTAAAAAGATGAGAACAATAGAAACAATATCATCACAACTTTTAATAATTTTTTAACGAAATTTTTCAGTTGTCTCGCAACTTCTAAGGTAATGAAAAAATAAAATATATTTTTTGGTAGTCGGAGTTAGTGCTGTGTACTCCCAGTGTAGAGTTATTAGGGTAGGTTTAGGGCTAAGAACTTGTGCTGGCTACTACATGAACTTTCTTTTATTATTTGCCGTTGCTGCTATTTGCTACCTTTTAATAGCATAAGCGATGGCTAATATGGCTGTCAGAAAATTGCTAATAGTTAAACAGCTCATTTTAAACATGTGCTCTAACAAGATTTACATGAGAATTTTGTCTTACTTACATTTTGTTGAAACAGAAGCTTTGCTGACCTCTCGAAATTCCTCAGTGGTGCTGTGTGAACTTGTTTGTAAGCTGGAGGAGGTGAAGACAGTACTGCTGGTTTCAGCACTGCTGCCAGTAATAATGTTTGTTGGGTAGTATTTTTATTTTTATTTTTTTAGTATGGATTAGTATGGTCGATTAGCATAGCTCAGGAGGTAGATCAGGTCAGGTACTAATCGGGATGTTGGTGGTTCGATCCCTTCGATTAAGCTGCTCCAGTCTGCAGAGTGTCCTTGGCAAAGATCCTGAACCTCGAGTTGCTCCTGATGCATTCATCAGTGTGAATGTGTTTGAATGTTAGACAGAAAGCACTTATGTATGTAGAAAAAAATTCTTGTGTGCATAAAATGCTCAAGTAGAGTAGAAAAGCGTTATATAACAACCAGTCCATTTATAGATTGCACCACTTTGTTGAATAGGATATCTCTAATAGGACAAAGAGCTCTCAAGAACAAAGACATCATGGACAAGATTTCTAACCTTCATAAGGCTACGATCGGCTACCATACCATCGGCAAATAGCTTGGTGAGAAAAATGACAACTATTGACAGAAACCCCCTTAAAGCCTGGGCCTCATACAATACTGTGAAGCTTTGTATATCTAAGTAACAGCCCAGAAACATTAAGGATTTGATGAAGCTCTGTAAAGACAAGTGATCTGTTTCTAACCCTAACCAAATCTTCTGTTCCAAAAGAATTAAATACTTAAATACCTCCGATCCATAATGCGCATTATTTTCTGATACAGAAACGTGTTTCGTTTTCTTGGCGAATAACCTTTTGATATTAAAATAAACCTACTGTGAATATCTTTTTCATACAGCCATTGATGACAGCAAGTGTTCCAAGACAAGCCTAATATTAATTTTATCATTTTTTTAAAGTTTATCCTGCTTCATTTGGTGTATTCCTTCCCTGCAGTATAGTTTTTGACAGCAGAACTGAGTGCTGGAAAGGTCACTGAAATGCTAATGCAAAAATATAATTTTAAGTTGGCTCTTTAAAATTCACAGAAGATTCATTGCAGGGAAATGTTAAATCTACACACACACTCACTCACTCACTCACACACACACACACACACACACACACACACACACACACACACACACACACACACGCATAAAGCACTTTTGCTGTCTTTGTGTCAGCTCGGGATGACTCCACTGCGTCGCACTCGATATACAGTGCGATAGTTTTTCATTAAACATCATAGTGTGAAGCAGGAGCCCGGTTACCCTGTTATGGATCCATTTAAATAAAGAACTATGCTTAGTGTCAACACGGATCAATATGTGGACTGGCATCGTGATGTGGTCTTAACCACCAAAGCAGGGCCCATTATGTGAAGCGCTCTTGTCAAAGACACTTAGAAAAGAACGTACAGTCAAATATGAGGCAGGAAATCAATGCGCTCTGATAGGGACTGAAACCTGACAGCTCAATAAGCTGGAGGGAAGATGTTCCCTCTTATTCCTCCTCGTCCTTTCCTTGCAGCCATAACCGTGTCCCACTCCTGCAAGGGACTTAGCAGCTCAATTCTGCAGACTATTTCAGATTACAAGCTGCCGTCAACAACTGCACGGTGAGCAGGTGTGCAGGACCATGTGAGGGGAAACCGCACACAGCGCGGACGCTATCACTGACAACAGAGGTGCTATTAAAGTCCAGAGACATCATCGAGTCATTCGGGTACAGTAAAAAGGACAGGTGCACACTCCTGGCCAACAAGAGGGAGCTTCTAGATAAAGTCCATCGAAGCCCTTACTTAAAAAACTGCTTCAAATGCATTCTTACTGCAGAGGTTAACAGTTCCTAGAACATTGCTGCCTCCATGCATTGCCGCATAATCGCAGACTAACATAACTGTGGTATGCAATGGATGTTTGTCGTGGATCAGTAGGCAAAGCAACACTCTCCAAGTATGAAGGCCCACTTCAGTGGAGCATGCTAGTTATATATTTGGCTGCAGGACCTTTTTTTATAACGTGACTCATCCGTGTTGGTGATTAATCATCTAACTCATGAATATTAATGTTATCTGTCTGTGTTCACAAAGCAGAAACACTTTTAATCTCTTGCACTATCACACAACAAATGAGTAAACTGAAAGAACAAAGTAAAAATGATTTTATAAATGCCAACAGGAGTAAATATTGGCTTTAAAAGACCTCCCTACTTTTTTTTGAAGTACAGCCTTCTCAGATGTGATAAGTGTATACCTGTTAGAGTGATCCAAAGCAACACTTTTGTTTTTTAGGCACGCCTGTTTCACTGGCACTCTGACTAAAGTGAATACTAAACCTTGAGTCTCTCAGTTTTAAGGTAAAAAAAAAAGGACAAATGCTAGCTAACGAGAGGAATTTCTCCCTGACACGTTCGCTTTTGGATTCCTTACAATGATGCTGTTGGTCGCATTTTAACTGCAATATGAGTTTACTGAAGAGAGGTGGACACTTTGAAAGCAGAAAACAAAGGAAGCGGAGAATATGTCTGCACTGCAACATCGACAGGCACACTGCATCGATTTTACCTCTTGAAATATACACTCGCAAACTGCACAGACCTTCTCTAGCATTTATTAATAAAAGCAAAAATAGATTTCTCATCCTCGTAGTGGTCAGAATACATGATTGTGAGGAATCTTTTTTGCATACAATTCAATGTCTAGTTTTCTCTTTAAAGTATTTATCTGCATTCTAACGAGGAGATGAAATGATTCAGAACAAATAGTTTTTTAAAAAAAAAAGTGCTGTTAAGAATCAAAACAAGCTTGTAGACATCGGCCGATTTGCAAAAACATCCTAATTTCACTTGTCAATTGTAACTTTCAACACAGTAACACCGGAGATGGACCTTGAAATTACTTTTGCCATCTGTATAGAACGGCATTAGCATTTGAAAAACCAACAACATTAGGCCAAATCAAGAGAAGCTCATTCACAGGCAGTTGAAAGGCGGCTCCAAACAGAAAAGTCTTTTGCTTAAATAAAAAAAAAAGAAAAGAAAAAGAGAAAAAAATCCTCCCATAATTCAAGCAAAGGTCTGTTTATCCACCTGCCGCTGTGTAGTTCATGGCTATTTCTCAGTTTCTTTAGGAGACTTGGGTTTCTAATGATCCCAGCATGCCTCTCCAGTTTATATCTTACCCCAAGCAGCGCGCTGTTTGGACTCCCCCCTGTGATTGCAGAAGCACAGAGCTGCACTGACCACTTCATCTTGTGGGATAAAACCAGTCTTTTAGCCTCCTCTCAGTCCCTGGGGGAGCAGGGCAGGAGTTCCAAGACCCAAACCTCAAAGGCTGCAACGCCACCACAGGTTACACATATGGCTGCGAGAGCACTGCTTCTTGACTGATAAAAGTCCCAGGCTGAAGACCATATCCCTCTCACAAGTCACGCTGCTTACATAAAAATGAATCTGCGTTTAGAATACGAACACGTTTTTTTGCTTTGTTTTCATGTGATGCTCAAATTTTTACACGCTGTTCCATCTGGAAAAGCTCTTAAGTGAAAACACTGTTATCTACCTCAGTGAAGAGTTTTATTTCCACCGTACCTCGCTTTATACTGCCCCCCCCCCCCGAAACCTCGATGAAAGGTGATAGGCACTCTTCAGCCAACTGGCATATTCATTTCAGTGTCCAGAGTTCATCTGAGTGGAGCTGATAAACTTGGCCATTGTGAGCCCATAATGCCGCAGCGCTGCGGCGATAATTACGCACATTCACAGCAAATAGTGGCCACTGGCAGCGCCTGAATTTTCAGTTTAATTACCAACACTTGTAGTCTGATTAGAGATTTTGCCTTCTGGGTGCCGAGGTGATGTAACACTGTAAAATGCTTCAGCATGTGCATTTCTAGCAAACTAAATCCGGTGGATTTGGATGGGCGGTTAAACAAAATGCAGCTCTGCTTATTTTAATGCCGTCTGATTTGAAATCAGCTATTGGGGAGGACAAATTTGGGCAATTTGTCAGGCTGACAAGAGTGCCAGCCAAAACCCTCTTCTGTGTTTATCCTTTCTATTGACCAAATGTATTTTTGTTTTTTGTTTGCCAAATCTTTCATGTCAAGCAAAAGCCAATAGAAGACATTTATATACACTGCATGCACGCTAATAGGGAATGTATATCAAATGCTTTATACCTGCAAGAGTCCCTCTCTTGACTCTAGATGCTATTAGTTTATTTTTTCCCATCTCATTAGCAGATTCCTATAAACACCAAGCCAAAGAATTCCCATAAAGATAAAGAAGATTTTCTGGGCAGCATTGAGTTGTTGTTAGCAGACACGTTAGCTAGAGAACTCTGCTCTCCTTCAATTAAACCCTCCTCCATGCTGTGTGAAGCGAGTGTCTCACAGGGGTAACATATTCTGCCTTCCCAGCACATCCCTTTGACAGTTACCATTATAGAGAAATAAGTGTTAAATGGAGTGTGAGGTTATGGTCAGGCTGACAGAATACATCAGAGGTCAAGACAGAAGTTTATAGCTTCTCCTCACAAATTGAAGTTCAATACTAATTTATCGAACGCTGCCGCTAACTCGTCCTTGATTTTTTTTTTTTTTTTGTAGAAAAGAAAAAAGAAGTTTGATTCGAAAATTCTTTAGCCGCTGCTAATACAACTTGGTAACACAGAGGGAGGAAGGGGTTTTCATGCATAACAGAATAAATGGCGTCGCTTGTTCCTGAAGCAGCCACATTCACTAAGCATCCAAAAGTCAAGGTAACGCTGATGCGCTGTGCCACCGATTGTAAAGCCATAGCAATGTGTGAAGTGCAAATGTATATGGTGGTAAAGAAGTCATTTCGTTTGGTCTTGACACACTATATAAACTCTCCCCGGGAATCTGCTATTTGGTCTGTCTGCCCAGAACATCCCAGTATTTGGCTTGCTGATTGCATGCATTGTAAAAAAATGCATTTAACAGCTCCCCATGCTGCTCTCTTGGCAAAGCAGATATTGTTTCCCTTCATATTGCAATATCAATATAAATTCAATTTATTCTTTAGCACTAAATGGCTGTTTGCCCAGTTAACGCTCATTTATTACAGCCACACATTGTGGCTTGGGCGTGTGTGCGCCCGTGGCCACACGTAGCAGTCGTTTCACCCACAGATAACAGCTACACAATCGTCTCTGATGCTGTCGCCGTGACAGGCCGTGGGTATTTTGTTCCCAAAACGCTCGCCACATATCAAGGCAGGGTCACGGCCTGCCGGAGTCCTGTGTCTCTAACTATCCCAGGCTGATCCGAAGGAGGGCAACATGGTTCCTGACACTCTCCTTTGGGAGGTGTTACCATGACATTAGGATGTCTCCGCGATTCACATGTCCAAGCACTGGTCAACCTCCCTAAAAGCCTGACCACGCCGCTCGGTCCCAAAGCTAAGACATGTTCACAGTACTGTAGCGGCCTAGCCACTTACTCGGTCTGAAAAGGAAAAGAAAACAAAGAAGGGAGGTAGGGTTTGGAGGGCAAACGCTGCAACCTCGAAGCACTCATGGGATATTAGGCGGAGTTTCCAGCCCTGCTTTTCCACTGAAGCTTGTCGGCCTCGCCCCTGCGATCACGCTTCTCTTTTCTGGAACGTGTGCATCAAGCCAGGAGCTGTCGGAGTGTCTTAGCTGGAATTTTAGTGGAAGCGAAGTCCGTTCCCCTTCACTTGTTTGGCCCGCGGCTTCAAATGATAGAGCCTGTATCAGTATCCCTTTCTGTGGTGCATCAGCAGCATATATATATCCACCAGGCACTCGTGTTTTCATTGTGTTTGTCTGTTGTGCTGCTGGGGGTCAGTATTAAGTGTTGGTGCCTGGAAGCATGTGCGCTGTGTTTGTGTTTAGTTTTCAAATTTTCGGTGTATTTCTTTGCCAGTCAGCAACCAGTAACGGCTGATATTAGTCTGGTATAAAGTGATATTTCTGAAATCCAGATGGCGACTGTGGATGTGGCATTTCTGTAGACCTTTGTTAGGGCTTTGTTTTATGTCGAGAGATCACGGTGTCCTTGTTTCTCACTGTCGCTCTGTGTTGTGTGTGTCCTTGTCGCTCCTCGTTTTCACTTCCTATTTTATTTTGCTAGTTGTGTGGCTTAGGTGATGTTACTTCCTGTCATTGCCATTTCCCCACCCATGACGTCCTTATGCCCTGCCTTGTTCCAGATAACGTCGGAATTTCTGCGTTCCCAGTCAGAATTTTAATCTGGAACGGCCCCTTCCACTCGTAGTAATACGAGAGTGGCTCTACCTTAAGAACCAAAACAATCCTGTTTATGCTCACTTTCCTGACTTTTTGGACTCAGGAGTGACGTCACTGCAGAAAAACCAGAAACTTCCTGACGAGAAATATTAAACTCGGTTTAACGGCGTCAGTATCGGGTGTATTTGTCAGCTGTCAAACTGCTTGTTTTGAGATATGTAATTTCATTAATGTCATTTGCAAAACTAAAGAGATAC
Organism: Aulonocara stuartgranti; assembly: GCF_965226115.1. Lineage (NCBI taxonomy): Eukaryota > Metazoa > Chordata > Actinopteri > Cichliformes > Cichlidae > Aulonocara > Aulonocara stuartgranti. The sequence continues at coordinate 4,132,217 of NC_138951.1, read as the reverse complement.
ATTTAAAAATGCAGTTGATTTGTGTGATGCTGCAACACTCTGCAGTTACATTACCCAGTACTTTATAATGTGTTAGGTGTGATGTTGCATCTTGTGTCATAATTGTTTTACTGTTATTGGTGGGTAAACCGCAAGACTAGCGTGACTACGTGCATGCATGCACGTAGTCACGTGTGCAAGTGTGCCACCTATGCATGAAGGCTCCTCTGAAAGCTTCCTCGTTTCCTTAAGGTGTATTTAAGGGATTTGAGGATCCTCTGTGGTGACGGAGAGGGAACGGTTTCAGGGTCACGGGAGGAAAAGGGACATGAGGCAGCATATATTAGCATAATGAAAAGAACCCCGAGTCCCGCTTCTCTCCTGTCAGTTTTTGCTTTTTTCAGTTTACCCTCCACTCGTCCGTCTCTTTGTGTTTCCAGTTAGGCCCTGAGCTTTGTTTTTTCTCTTCCTTGCACCCCCCACCCCTTTATTTTTCTTTGAATAAACTTTGTCTTTAACCTTGGACATTATTTAGGCAACCTGCGTTTCCTCAGCCTTGTTTTTCCACATCTATAACTTTATTTATTTTTTTTAAAGAAAAGTAACTTTTTAATCTTTCGTGCATTCAAGTCCAAATGCAGACTTGAAACATGGCGTTCTGGAGTTTCCAAAAGGCTGTGATAGCTGGCATACCAAAGCTTGCAGACTGAAAGTAATGCAAAAATTGCATAATAATAATGTAAAAGTACTTTGGAGTTGTAGTTTTTGCAGTCACAAGCATCTACAGAAGGTTATTTTTTCGGTTTAAATTGGTTTAAACCTGTAGGTAAAATGTAACGCATTTTGTGCTTCGGTAAGGCTAAAACAGCTTCGCATTCACAATAAGGTTTTTTAAACAAAGATTTGCTTCTCAATTTTAGAGAAAAGCGCTTCCACATTGCGCTCGACACGTCTAATCGCAGCATTTGAAGACATTTCGCTGGACCGGTCGGAGTAAAAACAGCATTACCTCGATTCCTCTCCATGTTTTCAGCGCGCAGCCATCACAGTGAATACGCGCCTTCGCCATCTATGCCACCAGGCTGTTCGGCACGTTGGTGCGCCGCTCGCTTTTTAAGATGGCTGCCAAAAATGGCGCAGTAGTCTCTTTGTTTACTTGTGAGATGCTCTGCTATGTTCCAGTCTAATAGATTGGACACAGCCGCCCCGTGGTTTCGCTCCAGCATTCAGCACTATTATGACGGAAGTCCAGAACAAATCCACTGCACATTTAGGTGTCAGCGCGTTGTCATGGAAAGGAGATACCTCTCTACAGTAAGTGAATAATGTCCGAAAGAAAATGAGTTGTGCGCTTTTGTCCACTTCTTCACGCTCCTGGTCAGTTTGGGACCACACTTGGTTTGGAGCTTTGAGTTGGAGGAGGAGGAAAAAGAAGATTTTTTTTCTTTCCCCCCCATCCTCTATTTTAGAAAAGCTGAAAATGATCTGTCAAAGGTAATGATAAAAGGCGACGTGATGGATGGGTTTGTCTTACTCTGCCTCTCAATCTTTCAGTCCTTCCTTCGCTGACATTCTTTCTGTTTCTTGTCTCCGGGGAGAGCCATTATTTCCATCACCCACCACATTTCAACCAAATTCACTGTATCACTCCATGCCCAGCCAAAGGGAAGAAAAAGCCATTCTGTTAGAGTAAAATTTCATTTCCTTACCAGCAATACAGTGTTGTTTTTTTCTTGGGAGGGAGGGTATCTGTTCATAGTGTGGAATTACAGTGTGATATTTTTATGGGTTCATCCAATATAGCAAGGCAGTGACTTCTGTTATTGAAATTTTGATTACGATTACAGTTGTGTGCGTGCATCTCCCCAAAGACAGCAGTCTGATAGCAGGCGGGGAGGGGAAGAGTGCGATTATTCATTTATTTATTTATTGCATATAAATGAAACCATAATGGCGGCTCCTGTTCAACCAGCAAAGAGCCCGCGAACATTTCTTGGTGCACCATAACCCGTCCTGTAAAACAGCTACACACTGGCCACCTGATAACCACAGCGAGTGATTGACTTCGCACGGCGGCGACCCTCCTCCTCACTTGTAGCCCGTGTTTCTCCCCCTTCGCTACAACACAGGATTTTAAAAGGTAGAACACAATCAACCTGTGTACATAGCACCGGCCTGCACGCCGCGCATCGCTATCTCATTGTGTCTGGCAATTGTGCTAATGACATTTCACAAGATTAGCTTTTCAATGCGGTATTGTTATTGACCAGCTCGGTGTGTTTGTAGGAGCCCATTGCTCCATTTAAGGCCCTCCTGAAGCACTCCTCCTCTCCTCCTCTTTTCCCTTCTTTTGCAAAAGCGGCTTTGCTCTCGCTACACCTGGTTTTTTTTGGTTTTTTTGTGTGTGTTTTTTCCACCCAGACCTGTTATTAAATCTCGTAGCAGTTAGTTGATTTGATCAGTGTGTGCTGTAATGTTGTTTACCCCCAATGGGATCTGGGCGTTACAGACATACTCATCCCTCTCTCTCTGTCGCTGTCTTTTGCTCTTTCCTGCAGTTTCTCCCCAAGTCGAGCAATGAAGTAATTTCTCTCAGCTGGATCGAAGCGCTGTATCTTTACGCTAATGAATGCAGGGCCCATATTAGAAGCACAATAGGTACAAAGTGCCGGAGCTTATGCAGCATGTCCGTGCTGGTGGTTTCGCCTGGTGTCCGACTCGGTGTTTTTATAGGATTGAACCGGTGCAATAACTCTCACAGACGAGGGCTGGCTCGAACAAAATGCTAAGGCAAACACAAAGCCATGAGCAAACGCTTTTCTGTTTATTTGGATGTGGATGTTGTGGATAACTCAAAGCAATCAAAGCCCAGAGCCCCGGATCACCACAAGGCCCCTCCTATATGTACTCATAGCAGATGGTAGCCAGTGGCAAGAGGTTCTGGTAAGCACAATAATGCTGCCTGCTATTGCAGGATGGTAGAGAGCACATAGTGACAGATGTCAGTGTTCGCCGTGTCCGAGAAAACGGCTGATACGCCGAGCAGAATATGACCGCTGTGTCCAGGCGAGGAGGACGGGCGTATGTTCGGGCCTGATTCGTCTCGATTTTTATCTTCCTTCCTCTCTTCGACGCACCGATTCTGACATGTCTGCAACACTCAGAGGTTCAGGAAGGGTGGGGGATGTTTCTCCTATTGCTGCGTGTGCCTGAGGAGCAGATGGATAGCTGTTTCAAATTCAGATTGCATGTTTTGCAGTACAGCAGTGAGCAAAATATGCAGAGTTCCTGTTAAATATAGAGCAAGTTCAGTGATGCACATTTTAATAGCAATGTTCCAAGCTGTTAATGCATTATGCGCCTCTGCAGAAGCTGACCTGTTATGTGTTAGACCTGAAATAATAGTTGATAAACTGATTATTCGGTCCAGAAAACTGAATAACTGCTTGTGAGTTTATGAGGTTTTGAATTTAAAATCTAAAGATTTCCAGTTTTTGTTTTCTTTAGAGTTGCCTCAGTGTCTCGGGTATGAGAAATATTGCTTTGATCAGCCCGTGTAGTTAAAAGTACTCTCGACTCAGGTCTTTTATTGACCCAAAAAACGAGTTAGTTTACATAAATGTGCTGTAACATTAAGAGCAACTGGATCTCCTACGAGAGCACCAGAATCCCGGACCAAAATAACCTAATGTGTTGGCCAAGGCCCCCCCCGCCATGGAGTTGCAACCATTAGCCCTCACTCACATTGCAAAATGTGCGGAACGTCTCTCTAATTTTATTTATTTTTATTTAACCTTTATTTAACCAGGATAATGTGACTTTCACATGCTACTGTAAGCCTGCACAGACATGTCTGGACTGCACTCTACTACACTGCCCTCTGCCATCACTCTTGGGGGAGGTCGCCGTTTTATTTTCATTAATAAATCCATTAAGGGCCGGCACTTTTAAATACAGCACTCTCAGGAATTAGCACGTATGTGCAGCTGGACCGGCTATCAAAACATAGAACGAAGGACCTCGAGTTACAACTCAAAGTGTGACTTTATACTTCACATCACATGATGTTTGAGGCTATAATAACATACGAGCCCACCCACCAAAATAGTAACAATAACAATAAGAAAAAAAGATTCGCGACTTGTTAAGATCATCGCTCGTGTTTACGTTTACTTATGTGTGCAGATTTGTGTGCATAGGTGTCAGCAGGTGTTTGTTTCTAAAGCGCCACATTGCACGGATGTTGCATGCGGACGTACAGAAAGCGCTCCCCGGCCAGCTCGACAACAAACACAGAATGGTTTGGCACGGCTCTGGAATTATTTATCTGGCTTCCCTCCTCTTCTCCAGCATGGTTTTTGTCAAGTCAGAGGAAACCATCTGCTGCCCGGTGATAATGGGTGGCCAGGGAGGAGGGGACTGGAAATAGGGAGAGCAAATAAAATTGAGAGAAAATGGCAGGCACTGTCCCAGAACCTACAGTACCTTCCTGCCTGCCTGCAGCAAGTCTGCCATCTTAATAATCATCCCTCCTGATATCTCCTGGCTTCTGTGTGTGTGCGTGCTTGTATTTCCACCTGCTGTGTGTACATACACACCTGTGTTTCCACTGTGTATATGTCTGCGTGTCTGTATATTTCCTATCTAACCTTGATCATTTTGAAGTCAGGATTGTTCCTGAGTCTAGCTGATATGCTGTCAATGTGATGGCGCTGACTAAGAACCTTTTTCCCCCCCTCTCTCTTTTACCTGGTGCACTAAAACCGTGACAGACGGATTGCTTTTCACTAGAAGAGATCTTTCCTGTTTCCTATTTTTTTTGTTTTTGTTTTTTTGCCTTCTATTTGGATAAATGGACGGGGCGTATTAATGAGAGAACGCCACGAGTCAGGTGCAGGGCTAAAAGAATGTAAGAGAGTCAATTAATGAGGAGTTGCCTGTATAGAGGGGAAAGTAAAGCATGGCTGGAGAGGAGTACAGTGAAACACACAGAGCAGAGGAGGAAAAAAATGCTCATTAAAATAAATAGTGGGCCACAGAAAGCACAGGGAAAGTCCACACCTTGAAAATGGTCGGCGTTCTCTATTTCCCAAAGCCTCCAGGGCTCTCAGGAGGAATCGAGCGCTTAGGGCATCCTCTGAGTAAACCATTTCAGTTTTCTCTTGTCTGAAGTCGACAGGTTGAGATGGACAGAAAGACCTGACAGCCTGTCTTCCCCCCTAAACCCGCCTCCATTCTCTCACTCCATCACACTGTTTTCTATTTTGCCTTGAGATGTTTCCTCTGTTTCCCCCCCTTTCCTCCTCCCCTACAAACACATACGAACTGTCAGATAACTTTCAGTATAGATTTATCAAGTAAGTGACGCTCATTGAACCTGTCTGCTATTGTGCAGCTGTTTATTAGACAGCAGATGGTGGCGCTGCGTCAATACAGAGTAATATCTTGGTGTTAAAGGTCCTGCAAAGCTGAGATAAATCCATATTCAAGCAAAAGAGGGACATTTTCCAGGAATGGGATCGATCCAGTATGTAAAGCTGCACATTAATTCACCGCGGGAAGAATTGTTTGGATTGCTTTTTTTTTTTTTCTTTTTGGGTCTTTGTGCGGTCAGTCCGCGCTCTGCCGGGCTTTGTCGACACAGCTGTTGGAATGCATGATGGCGTGCTTGATGAAGTGGACGCCGGGTCAGGGGGGGATAATGGAATTGAGGGATGGAGAAAGAGGGATGGAGGGATCAGCCGGGCCACAGGAGGGGCCTGGTGACCAGGTCTTTTCTATTAACTCTGGTGTGAGCAGGGCTTGGAGGGAGGCCCCCTCTCTCCCCGCCTGGTTGTTAGAGTGTGCGTCCAAAACTGGAGATAGGGGAGGCGAATATTGCTCAGAGGTCCAGTGGTGATTGACCCTGTGTTTTCATCAGCCTGCGCTTGCCTGATAACATTTCTTACTGCCCGACAAGAGCAAAATATTACAGACGTGGGTGCAAAGAGAGGCTCGGGGAACTCTTAGTTTGGTTTGGTGAAGTTTGATTCGCCCACCCAGCGCACACATTGTAAGCTAGCTTTTCATTTTCTTTTTTGAAATTACATTTTTCTTGTCTCCCGTCCCCGAGAAAAAGATTTCTCTCTTATTGAATCTATTTGTCATGTTTTGGTTCACAATTTTATTATCTCGCTTGAATGAACAAAAATGTTAATAATTCAACACGGAAGACGATAAAGAAAATCTCCAGGGGAGAATTTGAATGTAGCCCACGCCTGAAAGTTTAATTGTTATTAGTATGCAACAAGAGAAACATTGCTAAGATTCTTGAGGCCCTGAACAGGATTTTTCCCCCTTTGTTCCTGTTATATAGTCTGTAATCATCACTCACTCACAGCTAATTATACACCTCTCTACCATCATCATGGCTCACTTCAAGACCTTAAAGAACAGTTGAGATTGCTGTCATTTGTCACTTTTTCTCTTCACATCATAAAGGAACAGGTGCTTTTTTTATATAAACATGCTTAGTGAAGGATGTGACACATTTTTCCTTTTTTTCCCCCTGTTTTTCTTCTCTCCCCCCTCCCATATAATCCCCTAATCGGCACTGTTGTGTGTGTCACCGTGCTGCAGGTCTCCGGACTGTCTCCCGGAGACAGCCAGGCCCCGGGACTGCTGCTGGCTCCAGGCGTGAGGTGGGGACAGACTCCTATAAACCAGCTCACACCGTGGGATACAGATGAGCCCCCTGCTAAGCAACATCGAGATGCCGAGCCCACCGGTAATGAATCACACGCACAGCATTCACAAACACACGCACATGTAGCAGGGATGAAGCCAATTCTGAGAAAGGTACATGTGTGTTTGTATTTTTTTATGAATATTTATTTCATACATATATATTTAAAGAAAATAGGAAAGGTAAGAAAGATCGGGTGTTTTGTGCTGATGTGACCAAATGATGAGAAGCTGCAGACTGAAAAAGGAGCAGCCTGATTCAAATCCAGGGTATTTTTTTTTTTCCAATTAGGCTCGTCTTTTCACTCGCGCCGGCTTGTCGAGGTAGTCTAATACAACATTATTTGCGCCTTTGTGTTCCCGATGGACCTGCAATATGCGAGGCTGTATGCGTGACCCTGGAGGAGGAGATTTAGCTAGTCCACTTACACACCGTGCTCCCGACTCTTCCTGTGTGTCACATGGTAGCAGATCTCGCTGTAGGAGTAGAGTGCTATGAAAGGGACAGTTGACCTCATAATCAAATGTATATATTGTTCCCTCTGGCTGTAGAGCTGTTTATCCATCCAGTTTCTTTTGGTGTTGCTTGGTTTTGAAGATCAATGCCCTGGAGATGTTTGCCTTCTTTGGAAGAGAACGGAACTAAATGGCAGGCGGTGCTGGAAGCAAGAAAATAAAAAAATATGCAGCAATGCCTCTTTCAAGAAGTGATGAGGGTTATTCCACGGAGGAAATATATTCTCTTCTACTAATCTACAGCCGCCAACCGTTGAACTGTGGAGATGACAGTATGTAGCTACACCTGATGAGAAGCATGTGCCAATAAGAGGGGACAAGCTGAGCTGTAATGCTAGCTAGCTTTGGTTCGTGGGTGTAGTTTGAAAGATGATTTTACTTAAAGCCATTTGGCCTGTGTGATGTTAAAGGGTTAAGAAAACATCAGCCAGTAGAAAAATGCTGAAAAAGCACATAAAACACAGCAGAAGTGCTTTTGAGGAGACAAAATTGTGACGGAGCAGAACATGTGAAGCTTCGCTCTGAGCCGCCCTCAAAAGAAGTGGGAGAAAAATATGCAGGTAGTGTTTGTTTTAATCCCGTGATTCATGTAATATTATAGATACAAGTTTACTGTTAGCATGTCATTTCACCAGCTGTTCTGTGACATCATCGTCTCTCCAAAAGCATTTCCGCTGTGTTTCGTGTGCTTTTAAAGCATTTTTCTGCTTGCTGGTGTTTTCCTGTCTTAAGTTGCGTCAGAGCCGCTGTAGTCTATGCTTAAATCATATAACAGTTAATAATTGTTACTATGCTAACAATTAGATGAGGCACAAAAACAGGACTGGTGCACCTTTTGCCTGCTTTCACTTGAATACAAATAATGCTTCAGCAAATTGAGGCATAAATCCAGGCCCCGTGTTGTCTGTGCAGCCCCAAAATGAGCTTACAGAGCTGTACATTACATGTAAGCGCAGAGCAGGATGCACACACACTCACACACACTCACACACACTCTACACTTGTGCTTCGCATCTAGATGCTCTGGCCAGTTAAACTAGCATCCAATGCTAATAAGCCATCTTTCGTTGCCCTAAATAAACCCACTCGCCTCTGCAATATGCTTGCTTTACATACACAATCATGCATAATGTTCATTCATAAACATGAACTTTACGTAAACCAGCTTAATTAGGCATATAATTACAGAAATGTCAGTTTGCATCAGGACTGCGGTGAGCGGGGTCGGCTGCATCCCCTCACCCACATTCCAGACTCCCACCATCCTCCTTTGCCGTCATTTTGTCACCCTCGTTACTGTGTCACTAATCGGGGCTGATTTAGCCTCAATCAAACCGATTTAGCAAAACCGCGAAAGTCCTCCAAATGATCTCCAGCAGGTCTAATTTAGATGTCGACCTTATTCTGTTCACGCCACTTTAAGACGTGTACGGAGCGGCAGCGCGGCACAGCGCACGGCGCCGACAGTAACGAGTTGAGCCAATGCTGAAGTTTTTTTTACTCCTATTGTAATGAACTCACCCAGAATGGCTCTGCCCTAGAGCTGTTAATTTCCTTACATTGCTCTGTTGGCCCGTGCGCTTCCTGCTCATCACAAATGTGTCTCATTTAAGAGTAATACTGGCCCGGCGCGCGCTCCGGTGGAAATTCTGGCTCGACAAATCCAGATTACAAACAGCTGTGACTCTGTGGTGGCTAAGTATCATGTTCAAAACATGTTGCAACCCCTGCTGCTGTTCCCCTCCTAATTATAATTTGCGTGGTCTGCGGATTAATTATTAAACAGCCGATCAGTTACTCGAGGAATGTTTCTTTAGCAGAAGCCTGCTCGCTGCAGGAGCGATGCAGTAGCACTAGGACGGCGTGGAGCTTTTGTGCTCCGTCGCCACAGCAGCTCCCCACACCCACACCACAGCTTGGAGTTGAAGCGTGAGGAGAGTGAGATGTCACCAGCACCGGCACGCTGTCGCATATGACGCTCCAATTCTAGCATAGTGTTGCATATTGATTCACGTGCGCGCGCTATTCCAAGCTGTGACTGGCGTTTGCAACGAAGCCAGCTCCTCTCCACACTTCACTGAACTGTGTTGCCAGAGAGCTCTCTGCCAACTGTGCCAGAATTAATCAACGGTTTCTTTCAACAGAAACTTCACTGTTCTGTCTGTTAAAGAAAGTTTGCCTTTTGAAAAAGAAGTTTTGTTTCAACTTTCGCTTCTTTGTACAAAAATAGTCGTGTTTTTATTTTTTTAATGTCAGTCTTGCACTCAAGCAAATTGCTCTGCAAATAAATAAATAATAAACGGAGTTCAACGGTTAAATCTGAGGGAATAAGACGAAAATTAGAGACGCGGATTCTTCGTTTTTGTTAAACCTTGCAGGTGAGCGCTATAAATTTAGGTTGTTGTCGGGTCACGATGGCAAAATTCTTTTTTTTTTCCTCTTAAAAGACTGAAAGAAAAGTCAAGAAAGAACTGCAGGGCAGATGGAAAATGTGTGTATGTTCCAGTCAACTCCATTGCTCCTTTAAAACCTTGAGCCTCTGCAGCATGTGCAACCATTATACCAACACTTTTGATTACCATCCCTTATCAAGATGGGCTTCAAAAGAGGGGAAATGAAAATGCAGCGTTGGTGCCGATTGGCTCAATGACGTGAATCATGAACTGGACTGACCTCTCCTTTTATTCGCAATGTCTGTCTTTATCTCTCTTTCCCTCTCTCTCCATCCATCTCCGCCCGGACTGTTGCAGGGCTAGTACCATGAATAATGCGGGCTTCTTCTTCTTCTTTTTTGTTCAGCTTTTTGCATGCTGTCGTTTAGCCTTTGGCCCCTTAGCAGAGCGCTAGTCTATTTTTGGAGCTTGGGCCGTGGCAGGAGGAGCCAGAGATGAAGGAGTTGGAGTGGATGAGGGAGGGAGGGAGACGGCGTTTAGGTCCAATATGGCCTTCCCAGCACATCCACAGCATCTAACGCCTCGGGGTAGAGAAATGATTGGCTCAGAGTGTCTGGGTAAACACAGACTCCTGCACAGATAATGGTGCCAAATGCCGAATGCAATGAACATGTATGCCTTCACGTTCAGGAAGCTATTTGTTCATCTTGTAGCAAAATAAATCTCTTAATCTTATTACGATGTTGATTTTGGGTGCTGATCTGTACATCCCTTCAAATATTTTGTGTTTTATATTAAGTCTCGAGTCAAAAACAAACTTAGACTGAAGTGGAGCGGCACACTGACAGTTGTGGCGTGGTAAGGAACACAACTCAAGCTGGAGTCTGTCTTCTCATGCTGTTTTCTGTCTGTATTTGATCACGTAATATCACGACTTAAAATTAGCGCCCTTCTCTTGCTTTCGGCTTTGTGCAGCTTACCTAAATAGCACGGCAGCATAGAAGTCTTTATCTTGACTTTGTCTTGGCGTTAAAAAATGTGAAATTGATTTGTAGTTTTTTGCCTCTTTCCCCTCAGCTCCAACCTGGCCTGCACCGGTGGCGGCGGTGAGCCAGCCCAGTCTCCTGTCCCACACCTACGCCCTCCCTCAGCCGCCTTCTTTCAACCACAGCGTGACCGCGCAGTCTCCCATCATAGGAGTGACCCCATCCATCCAGGCGCCGGTGCCCCCGCAACACCCCCTCATGACCGCCCACTTCCAGCTGACGCCGCAGTCGACCCAGCAGCCGCCCTCTATGGTGCTGAGCATGCCCAGCCAGCCTCCGTACGCCTCAGCCCAGCCGACGGTCACACCATCCGCCCTCACTGCCCAGGCCAACCCGGTGGTTCATCCAAACGCTCACAGCATGATTGGCAACGGCCACTTAACCTCTCACCCCAGCCTCATCCAGCCCCACACCCTGCCTCTCACCAACGGACAGGCGGCGGCGGCAGCAGCAGCAGCGCATGGCCAGCAGACGGCTGCCGACAATCAGGACGGTCCCAACGGGCTGCAAATGCTGCGGACGGTTGGGAGCGGGAAGTACGAGTTCAGCGACCCCGGACATCCCAAAGGTAAGCAAGGGCACTGTAAAAACTCTAAAGACTATCTTTTCTTTATGTTTTTTAAAAAAGATTATAAATCCCTTTCTAAAACTTTGAAAGAGTACATCAAAGCAGATTTGTTTGGTCGCTCAGACGAATCCAAGCTAGGAAGGTGGTATTTGGTATTAAATCGGCGTACTCTGGGCTCTCTGCTCCTCGTGACCTCCTGTTATTGTGTGGTGGCGCTGGAATGAAATGCCTAGGCCTCTGCCCTCGGTCTGTATGCCCGGGCTGTTTCAGATGCCAGCAGTCATAAACAAAGCTGCAAACACTCAAGCGAGAGTTGTTACCAGAGCCAGTTCACTTCAAAGCTGATCCAAGGTCACCGAGAACATGGAAGCACCTCAAGCCAGCAGAGAGATCGGTGCTTCCCCCAAAAAATATATAGATATATATCCTGCAAGAAGGCCCTTTACTGTTATTCTTTGCAAAGTAGAAGGTATCTCTGCTCTAAAACATCAGCATCTGTAGATTTGTGCTCTTCCAAGTGTGTCGGGTTAATCTTTCTCACTGCTCCTAGCTGCACTGCAGAAGAGTCCTGCTAAACACGAGGCAGGAAGAGCTTTCAGTCCCTGCCCTCACATCTCCCTAGAAATCTTTTGAAGCCTTGTTGACTTACGCTGTGTTTGTGAAGGTGCTTCACAGCTCCAGCTCGTGCCTGAGACTGCACGCCATAAATTGGTGTTTGCTTTAACCTTGGAGTTTATGACGCAGGGCGCTAGAAACAGATGTTCGCAATTCCCCGACCAATTTTCACATTTAATGAAGCTTTTAATTTAGGTTTAGATTGTTTTCTTTTTCCTGACTCATTTTGATCAATAAAATGTGTGCAAATGAACTTGTAAATTGCAAAAAAGCAATTATTTTGGGGGCTGCCTGTGATACATCGAAATGAGACTGCAGGTAGAATTGGAAATGGATAATTAGATGGGCTCGTTTGCTTGGTCCGGTCTCTATCGAATAAGAGCTTTTTAGCTTCTGCCGTGTTGAATAGACTGTCTCGATCCATTAAGCATCCACATGTCAAAATGGAGTCTTCTAACAGGCCAAAGAAGCTTAATTTTTTGGCAATTATAGTGTTCATACTGATCAGTTTTACAGGAAGGAAATGTGCTGCGAGGCTTTTTTGTTTAACCCAGCTGTGGAAGCACACACTGTTCCTGTGATTCAAGTAATGATAAAGTTACTGTAATATATTCAGTTTGTGTGGGAACAGTTTTTGTCAGCTCCTCTGTTTCAAAGACAAAAGAGAAACATCCCAGTGTCAATTTGCAGACATCATACACTTTAAATCCTGTGCGGGCCTCTGTGAAGGTCAAACTGTAAATTGAGGCACTTGAATCTCACATCTCCTCAAGCATTTTATCTGCTTTTTTTTTTAAGTTCCTGCCTGGCACCGAATAGATATTAGTAAGCATGTCATTGTGGTAATGTCACAAGGACAGTGGAAATAGGTAAAGCGTTGAGCACCAGTAAATTAGCAGCCGTGACGTCTCTTCAGCAGACTCTCTCGGCTGACGAGGGCACTTCACTTCGCTTCTGTAATCCCAACAATGCCATCCCAACCACTCAGCGCCCACTGCGGCTGATCTGTCTTTTTGATTATCTCTATCTGCCACTTCCCCTGTCCCTTTTCGTTCCCCTCCCTCCTTTTAGCATGCTTGAGAAGTCTCAAATTCCAGTCGCTCGCAGGTTTTGGGCTTTTCGTCAATTAACACCACGTATTAGCGTGGCAAGGACACCCACTGTCCTGCTGTAGCGGCATACTGTTAAAATATGGAGGGAAAACTCTCGTGACCTCCGTTCTGGCTTTCTTCTGTTGCAATTATCGAGGACCTGCTGTTAGCATTTTCTGCTTAGGCGGAACACAAAATAGTAAATTAAGTAGTTTGTGGGAATCAAGGAAAGCAGCTTCAGGTTGGTATTCGGCAACTCTAATGGCTGTGGAAAGGATAAGAGTCACGCGTGTGTGCACGGCTATCAGCTTCTGCCCTGATTCCAGGGAAGGAAATGGTTCTTAAACACACGCCTCCTTTTCCAGAAAAGCTGGGATGCTGTGTGAAATTGAATTAAAACACAATGCAGTCATTTGCAAACCCTAAAAAGGGAACTTTAGATATACAGCATGCATCCAAGAGAAGCATCCGGGGTAATAAGGCTATATTTTTTTAAAGCTCACATTGATATAGAAGTATGACTCAATATGAAGTTTTGCATACAAAACACAAATGCTCAAGGTGTCCCCCTCCAGACGCCCGGCATGCGTCCATACTATAGTCAAAGTTGTTGTGGGCAGATCGATCCAAATATTAACAGCAATCAGTATTAACGCTGGTATCGGCATCAGATCATTACTTGCACGATAGGACTGATACTTTGTTCCTGTAAGTATCTGATAAGCGTGTGTTCACTGTGACAGTCCTTTTTTTTTTTTAAAAAATACTCAAGTATGACAATTTTAGTAAAGGAAGTTGAACCAAACTCCTATAGATAGATACTTTATCCCACAAGGGAAACTTTTGTGTTACAGCAACATGACAAAGAGTAAAAAATAGTACAGTCACAACACAGTGACCCAGTTAAACAAAAGTGCCACAGGCACCCGGTAAGTGGCTTATGCTATTAGGGAGTGCAGGAATTTATACATTTACAGCAGTGATAACAAAACAAAAGTTAAAATGAAGTTAGTTAAAAACAGTAAAAGCAAGACTCTTGTGTAAGAGAGGAGTGCAAATGGCATTAGGAAATATTATGTCCACTATAAATGTATGAAAAACAGCTGCATGAAGGTAAAATACAAAATGTGTGTGGGATCCTATGTCTGACAGGTGTGCTCACCTGTCACAGAATAAAGGGTTATTATACAGCTTCATAGAGAACGTTAGCAATGAAAACCTGAAGCGTTCTTTAAGAGACGGACACATTTACAGTCGAGGTTTCCAAAAGAAAAGCCAGTTTCAAAATACGTGAAAATCTGAAACGTGTTTTGCTGTGTTAGCTCATTATTGTGGACAGTAAGAATCACAGTGACTGAGTGATCATTAAAATGTGTTCAGAATTTTCAAGCTAATGATTAGACCAAAAATATTTATCACGATATACATTTGAAAATTTGCGATAACGATATAACTGACGATATAATTGACACTAGACAAAATACCTTACAACTCCACAACTTTATTAGTGCAAAAAACCCCATCAGTGTATTTTCACTTAAACAAGCAGCTGTTTTTTATGTGCATTAAAGTTATATAAAAATGTAACAGTGCAAATTCCTCGCAGACAGTTTAACCAAAAGGCATTTCAAGTGGAAATTGGCTGACGTATCCTCAGCATAACCATGTATAATATCCACAAAACTTAAAAAGAGGTTATACACACACAATACGGTAACATTATGTTGAACCACAGTACGTATCACTCCGCGAGGCGCCTGCCTACGATAGCTTTAATGCTCCGACAATCCATCAAGCGGTGCGGCTTCGTAGCTTAGCAAAGTCGTACTAAAACATTTGACAGATTTTCGAGCGCCGTGCACATAAAATCGTTTCCAGGTCAGTAAACACAACCAGAATTCATACATAAGGCACACGGGATTATAAGGGGCTCTGTCAATTTTCAGAAAAATCAAAGGATTGATTTTAAGTGTGCCGTATTTTCCAAACAACACGGTAATAACGACGGCCCGCTAGCACGCACTACCAAAAATAGTGCTTTGTTGTGTACCTGACGGACGAAAGCTAAACCAGTTCCACACCACTGAAGTTGCAGCATTTCTACAAACCAATTCTGCTTCATCCGTTTCATTCAACGATCCACTTTCGCCCTTCTCCTTCTGCGTCGTCGCCATGTGCGTATGTAAACATAGGCACTGCGCATGCGCTTTTTACCCATATTCTATCGCGATATTTCATTTTCCTATCATTGCCCAAAATTACACCGGTATTACCGTGAACGGTATGATATAGCCCAGCCCTACTAATGATGATCTCATAAATCATAATTCACTGTTTCTGCCCACTTTAGCTTAAAAGTTTGGGTACTGGGATCAGCAGTACTGGCCCTGTATTTACTTGGTATGGGATCGATACCAAAACATGTTGCCCTAAATCCTGCAAGTATCCTTTAGCCTTGGTAACTTCCACCACCGAGGCTAAAGGAACCAGAACCAGCTCTTCTCTGATAACAACCTTCTTCTTTAGGCTGGAGGATGCCACATCTATAATTTATAAAGCAAATAAAACATTTTAACTGCTCATATTATTTCTGTTTTTATTTTTTCTTGTGACATTTTAGCTCGCATGTGTTTACTGATAATGTTTTTTGGAGGTTTTCCACCATGCAGTGATCCCTTCTATAGCCTCATGTCTGTTTTTTTTTTTTCTTGTTGTTTTTTTAAATGTTGTACTGGACAAATTTAAAAAGAAATTCTCTGCTTCAACATTTGAATTGCAAATTATGACACTGCAGCTTTATTTAGATTTCAAAAAGCATCCCAGCATTTTTGGAAATGGTTGTAGAAAACCGCCGCAAATGTCAAAGCGTTCACTTCAATGAAATAATGCCACTTTCCCAAATTTACACATGGTCTTTACTTACTTTGTATTTTTTAAAAATGAATATTTATGACATTTATTAGAACTAACACACAACAAGTATGCTAATTCACTCATATTTGTTAAAGATCGTGGTAAAAATTTCAGCAAAGGAATTATAAATGAGGTTTCAGAACTTTTGCTGTTTGCCTGACACGCGCAGAATTTGCTTTCCTTTCAGATGTTCAAAGAGTAATGTCATGCAAGCAAAGCACGCGTCAACCTGGGGAATATGTCCATTCTCATATTGAGAAACCATGCTGTGATCTGTGGTCCGATCCCCAGCTCAGCGTCTCACGTCTGCAGATTTTATAGATGAAATATTGAACACCCAGTTGAAATAGTAAAGCCACTACTTAAAAAGACTGCGTTGCTCTATTTTAAAGAAGTTTAAGCCTCCAGACACAATGCTGGTAAGCACTGATGTGCAGAAAAGGTTCTGTGGCTTTTTGATGGCAAAGGCCTGGATTGTGGAGGAGCTGACAGAGCTCTTCCTCCTTAATCCAGCTTCACAACAGGCCTTATGTGCATGTGTGTGCGTGCGCGTGTGTGAATACGCACGTGCCCAACTTCTTGGGCGTGACTGCGTGCATGTTTTGTCAGATGTCAGCCTCACAGCCTTAAAGCCAAACACTCCAGTGACAGAAATCACACTCTGTGTTTGATTTGGCTTTGCCTTCAAAGCGAGCAATTTGTCTTCGCTCTGCATCAGTGGGCACATCAACAACTGTCTTCCCCTCTCTCTCCCTCTGCTCCTATGTGTGTGCGTGTCTGCGCGTTAGTCTGCATTTCTGTTTACAGTACGGAGCATACGTGGACGTGACGTACGCTTGTCTTTTTGTGTGTGTGCGGCTGAAGATCCACACAGCGCGTCGCGGCGGCAGCTTTAACTACATCACCTACTGAGATATGCCAGTCACCGGGTTATGATCGGCCTTACCTGGTTTCTGCATCCACAGCAGGGCTTTTTCATAATACCTGCCTGTCATAGCGTACGAATCAAACTCCACACCTTCTTGCCAGTTGTTAATTTCCTTCACACCACCCTCTCCTCGCTTCTTTTTTTCCCTGTCTCCTCTTTGTTTCCCTCAAGTGTGGATTTTATCACAATTGTACCAGAATCTCGCACGGCTTCTCCGCTTTTAATAATCTGTCAACATCTGCATCTTGAGCCTCAGCAGTCACAACTGTTAAGGAAATTTTCTGAAGTGCAGGAATCGGGAGTGACTGACATTATTTATAAAGATAGTAATAAAAAAAAGGAAGAAAATCGGCACACGGAAGGAGGTGAAAGTAAAAAGAGATGCATACAGGAGAGAGAAAGAGAGCGAGTGAGCATGAGGGAGATGCTGGGAGTGGAGTCAGTGTGTGTCTATTGACCAAGTCATTAAAATCGATGGCTGCCCTGATGAATATCAGCCTGGAAAAGCTAGTGCAGAGCTCAGCAGGGATGAACCCGCTCACTGCAAATGTGATTGAGCACCATTTAGAGGCAACTCGTGACTTAAAAAAGAAAAACACATTAATATCAAACAGGAAGCCGTTAGTTCTGAGCCCTGTGTTCAGTGACGTTGTCACTGTTACCCGTGACGACCACTCGAATCATGTGTTTCATGGTGCTTTTTTTGTAGCTTAACAAATGCAGAGACAGCTGTTGGGAGCCGTGTTGCGGTCGCGCGGCGCTCTGTCGCTTTTGAAAATATGCTGTTATTGTGGGTAAATGGCTAATGGTAGTGAGCCCACGAAGCACGGTTGCCATATGTGTTTGGGGGCTTTAGCAGAGATTGAAGATCTCACTGAGTGTGCCCTGTATACCGTACACCTCTTTTGTGATGTCAAACATCATTTTAACCTTCCTTCCGCCTCACCAGGCCTTTACATGCACATATGCACGCGAGGGCGTAGCGCAAACAGCTGTAAGTCAGCCTCCTCCACCGTCTCTCGCACACAATCGGCAGGACCCCGGCCTCTTCTCTGCCCAGGAAGTTCATCTTCCAGTCAGCTCACATCAATCGTAATCTGGGGACCTAGCCGCTCTGGAACTGCTAGTGAATGCAATTAAGATGTCTTGTTGAGTTAAGATCAGAGTTTTACTTTGCTACAGCACGATTGGCCCAGCCTCACAACCGGGGCAGACCCATCTTTCCTCTCGTGTGACCGTTTCATCTCCCTTATCTGCCTTATTCATACCAAGGGCAGAGTAAGATTTTAATTACGTGTTCGCCTTTGTTTACTTTTGGTCTGAGCATATTGGCACTGCAGCATTACTGTCCACTTGCATATTGGTTCTCTGGCACATTATTGCTGCAATATTGCCACTAAGTAAGGACGTTACAGATCGCCGTATTAGCGAGATAGCGACTGTTTACAAGTCCGGGTTGTGCATGCTGCTGCTGTTTATTCAGGGGAAATAAGTTCCTTGGTTTCCTTAGGCCTTCCCAGGACTCCCAGAAGGTTAGATCCAACCTGACATCCTGTTGTAGCGCTTGATTTGACTTTTTACTGGCTTCTAATGTCAGTGGATGCAATAAAGATGTGTCAGGATCTGTTCACGTGACTGCTCGTCATATTTGTCCACTCGTCTTTGCTCCGTTTACGCAGTAGACTTGAAGCTTTCAGTATTTGCAGCGATGCATAAATATTTATTTTGAATCAACCGCAAGAACGTACTCCTATCACGACAGACCGCTCAAACCAGTTATTAAAAACACAGCCAGTTTGTGATAGCCGCACCGAGACCATTAATCATAGCGAGCACATTAATTAAACCCTCCCCTCTCCTTTCTCCCCCTGTTTTTCTCCGTCTCGATCTCTCTTTCGTTCGCTGAGGTTCTCCACCCTTACCCGCTAGAAATTCCTGCAAAAAGCGCAACTTTCTCCGAGACAAATATAATGCAAGAGTTGTGGTTTTCGTTAAGATTTCATTTCCCGTTTGCTGACTCAGATCATCGTCCGTGCAACAGTAGCAATTTAATTAAAATCACCGTTGGTGGTGTTGTGCTGGACCGATTATCTTAAAGCTATCCACATCAGGATTAGCTAAAGCAGAACCGGAGTTATTGTGATTCCAAAACAGGCCTAGCTTGGAATATATAATGAATTTGAAAGCTCCTCCTTCTCTTTTTCATGGCATTCCTTAAGTTGAGGTAGCTCTGCTGGAAACTAGAAATGTTCCAAATTATTAATGAGAGAGGAAATTATTCCAGTCACTCTAGGCACATTGTGTGCAGTTATTTCTTTTAAATGAATACATGCAATGCTATGGTGATATGCTTAAAATTAACCTTGGCTCACGAGTCCATATGGGGGCCACGTATTAATGATATTGACTCAAACATCTCATTTTGGAACGCCAGGGGAGTTCTGGAGACCCCTCCTCGTGTGTGCCTGGCAGCAGCCTGACGCTGTCTCTTTAACTTTGCTAAGGATGACATCCATTGAGCTGTCTTAACTGTTTCTAGTACAGCTCCAGCTCTCAGGAGGGAGCCAAAAGAAGAAAAAGGAGGAGAGGAAGCGCGAGGTGAGCGGCGGCAGTGTGTCATAAGCGGCTGGAAGCGAACCTGCTCGCCCTCCTTCTTCCTCTTCCCTCGTTATCGTATTTTAAAGGAGAGATGCCCCGCCAGGCTCTCCATACATTATATCCCCCCACAGTTAATATAGGGACAGTAGATAGCTCATTAAGATTGATCATTCCTCGTCCACCTACTCCACACAGAACGTAACACCAGCTTCATTAATCACAGGGATTTCGAGATAAAGCTCGGCGGCGGTGCATTGGCGGGACCCGAAGCCTGACAAACCTGGCTGCTACATGCATAATCACAGGCGCAGTGCAGCCAAGGAGCCGTCGCCCAGCTCCGTACCACAGTTAGAGGGGGGGGACACCGTATCTACACTTTCCTCTTTTCCTCTGTTCTCTCCTCAACCACCTCAGCTCCTCCCCCTCCCCTCCCACACGGCGTCTTCGTTGCAAATGTCTGTTTCTTTCACTCGGCTCCATTTCCACTCCTGAACACACCCCTCTCACCATGCTGTTGTCTCCCAGTATCATCCCCTGGGTCTCCCACTGCCCTAACATCCTCCTCCTCATATCCTCTTATAGCCTACCCCCCCATCCCAACTCCTTTTTTTCATCAGTTTTCCTCCCTCTCATCTTCCAGCTATTTTGTACCTGTTCTGCGATTTTTCCACTTCCCTCTGTTCTTTGCTTACTCCTCTTACGTTCGATTTGTTAGCCATTTCTCTAATGGCCTTGTTTTCTTTTATTTATTTATTTTATCCCAGTAATGCCTCAGTTAGCAAAGCAGCAGAGGACAATTTAAGAGAAGAAGGGATTAAAGAGGAGAGAGCGCAGAGGGGGGAAAAAGCCCAGTAAGCCCAGATTGCTCATTTGCCTCTGACAGCTGGACCGAGTGTCACATGGCTGTTTTCATCTCAAACGCCCAATCAAACTGTCTCTTTCGCCTTATTAGATTAACAAAAAACTTTTGCTTTTGCTCAGAGCCTCAGACGGCTAGTTAAGCACTTTATGTTTCATTTGATGTCTTTATAGATCTTCATGTAAATCATCTAATGCAGCTCGAGGTTAGCACGTAGCTCGTCTGTCAAAGAGGCGAGGGCACGAAAAACTAAAAGCTAAAAGAAGTTTGTGTCCACGCTCTCAAAGACTGTTGTTGTAATCCTGTGCTGATAAATAACCTGAAAATGAACTTTAAAAACGTTATGTTTATTCATTATTTAAAATTAAAGGACTTTCAAAAATGTCATATTGTTTATATGACTTTCCTTAAGTTGCAACGAACTACAAAATAATATAAAATACCATTAAGTGGAACAGCTGCAAAAAATGCTGAGTGACAGGGTCGTATCCTTGAATCAGAAATCGTCAGTGACTGAATTGAAAAAAATGCCTTTGAATGTTTTTGACACGGCCTCTTTTTTTTTGTCCCCTGTTTATTTACACTGAGCCTGAAGCTTGTTTTTTTCTAGAGAATTGAAATGCTTGTTGCTTTTGCTTGTTACTCTTCAACAGAAGTGAAATCATTCTGCGTAATTAAAAGTAAGAATACAACAACAGAGAGGGGAAAAAAGCACAAATAAATTATCCGAATACAGTTTTGTGATTATTTGCATTTCTGTACAGTTCGTGTTGTAACTAAAGTGCTGGAGGAAAAAAGTCCTTGCAAGCAGAGAGGCAACCATTTAAATTAATGGTTGAATGGTTAGAATCCTGTAAATAAACAAGCTGTTCAAATTTGTATGCATTATGTATGTAAATTAATGGTTAAACACTGAAAAAGCTTAGCCCAAACAGAATGGATAAATGGCTAAAAGAAAAGCTTAAAATAAAAAATTGTTGTTGAAACATTTTTTTCTATTGTTTTAAATAAGATACAGTTGGTAGTCACGTATACGTCTGTTCCGTTAATTAGCTATAAATCCAAAGAGGCAAAACAAGGATAGGATAGCGTAGGGGGTCGGCAATATTCGAACAAAAACATTTTATGAGTGGTTTTCTTTATTTTACTAAAGATAATTTGTATGGAGCTTTTTAAGTATAAATAGTCTGTCACCATCAATGATGTGTGGAAATAATGAAAATCTTTACCATATATGGCTACTCTGCAGTGGGCTGTTTATTATTATTTGATATTTAACTTTGCATTTATGAAATTATTAAACAAATAAAAATATGTTTGTTTTATTAACATCAAAATTGAGCAACTGTGCAGTAGAGGAAAGAAATCTATTAGTGTGCTCACGCCGACTTTGAATGAGTTGCTGTAAAGCTCTACAGCCCACTTTGGGTGCTACCTGCGTTTGTGCAAATAAATTGAAATAAAAGTCGAATACTTTTATAAGAAATATTAGGACTAGCAATCTTAATAGCAAAAAAAAAATGTTTTCCTTTATTAAAAAGCCAATTTTCAGTTAAATTCAGACTGAAGTCCAACAGCAGGTAAAGGATGCTGGTAAACCAGCCACGCTGGTAGTGAAAGCAAACGAATCAATCCACGTGCTGTTAAATTCTCTATTTTCAACAGTTCCTTTTACTTTAGTGTGTGGATGGGTGGATGACTGGATATGTAAAGCGCTTTGAGGTCCTTAGGGACTAGTAAAGCGCTATATAAATACAGGCCATTTACCATTTAGTTCATGGTTACAGGGACTCAAAGGCGTTTATGTGTATTCATCCTTATTAAGCATCGCTGTTTAAATTTGATTTGATTTATTGAGGCTCAGGTTCCAACACATATTTTAGTTATTGATTTTTTTTTTTAATTCAGTGTGTAATTTACACAATTTCTCAATTGTAAAACGTAACGAGGAATTTAAAGCAATAAGAACGAACACGTTAAATTTATAATAATTGGTTCAGGTTTTTTGTTTGTTGTTATTTGGTCAAAGTCACGTGAAGCCCCCGCAGGTTCAAAATCCCCAAGTTATTGGAAAAATCACTTCATTGTAAATACTTAGAGACATTTACTCTGTTCATTTAAACCTACAGGCAGCTCTGAATCAACACTTAATCTAACAATTTGGACAGTGAGAGGATTGTGGGAGATAACCCAGGCAGCCATTGGCACAACACACTCACAGTTGTACAGCAAATTTATAGTTATTAATTTATTTTTTAAGAAAGAATTAGGAGGCCAGTTTCAGGCTTGTTTGGAAACTTGTCATATGTACTTGTAGGCTTCATTTCAGGCTTTAGAACATGCACATGCACTGCCTGGGTTTGTGAAGAAGTGTGACACTCTGTTCCTCTAAGCTGTACCATCACGCATTGAGTATTCAGGAGAGGTTTCAAACTTGAACAGTGCCATTTACCAGCTTGAAACTTTCACTGCCCTTGGTTATGGGGGAAGCACATTAATTTGTGTGTAAAGCAGAGCCAACCCGAGTGAGGGTTACACCCTCAAATGGGCTTGAATATCAAGCGCCTCGTATCGCAGGCTTACGTGACGTGACGGGATTAATTGGCAAAAGTCAAATGCTGATGCGTTATCCCGCACATCAGCCTTCAAATAGGCGGTAATACATTATCAATGAGGCCGAGTGTAAACACAGCAGATGTTACCAGGAAGCTAGTCAATAACGGATGTTTCTCTCTAATGAGAAGGCGTAATTGCAACGGGGACGAACTCCAGAAACAGCGGCAGATGCGCTGCAACATCTCAGCAAAGAGAAATAAATAAAAGGAAAGGAATCCAGAAGAAGTTCAGCAGCATTAGCCTGCTAATGTTCACCGTGTGCTCCGTTATCTGAGCGGGGAGTCGAAGTTTTTTCCTTACCCAGAAACTTTTAAATGGGCTAGATAATGCATGCGGGGCATCGAATAAATACTAATGACAAGACCAGACATTAGCAAGAATGGCTCCCCTCTCCAAGTCATTATTCAAAAGAGTTAGCAGCAGTCTTAGCATGTAAAGATAAATAATTTGTCTGTGTCTTAGACAAACGATAATGGCCTGCATAGCAATCAAGGGATCTTTGTAGGCTAGTGGGGCTCTGTGTAAGCTTGATAGCCTTCTTTAGCAGTAAGATCGAACACTGTGAGATGCCGAAGCCGCAGCGCGACATTCCCTTATTAGGGCTACCGAATGGTTTTTTTATTTATTTATTTTTTCCCAGAGGCTGCAGCTCTGAGTTATAGTGTCGATTATTATCATTATTCTACTACAGTGCAGTCTGTGTGCCCGCTCGCAGATACAGCCACTTTTGTCTTATGCAATGCAACTTTCTAGAATGTAGGATTAAAACCATTTTTTTTTAAAGTGTTGCTTTAGAGATTTAAAGTTAGATTACAACTTTACAAGGGCACACCAGCCATACATACTGTAAGCATTCAAGCATGCTGGACACAATCAGAATTTGTGGGGCATTCCAGTCACCTCACAGATTTGTTTTCAATCCCCGGAGAGACAGCAGGTGAAAGGAGGGAGGTGGAAACAGAAAGCGAAGGAGGAGTGAAAGAAAGCAGCGAGGGGAGGGTTGGGTGGAAGAAAAAAAATCTGATGAAATGCGAAGATTACTCGCCTGACTCCACTGTAGGCTGCAGAGGCTCATCCCAGGCGTGCAGTCTGCCGAGAAGACTCCCACATACAACCTAACCCCGCCACTAACCTTTCTGCTTGGACTGCTATGACTTTCACAAAGTTACCCAGTAAACACACATCTTCTGTCTTCAGGGGGAGATGTGACATTTATCTTAAGCTGCACTGGTGGCGTGGGATTTTTTTTTCCTCGTGTTTGTGTGGTTATACTTACTGTCCTGCTGTTTCAGAGGCAACCTGCAAGGAATGTAGCCCAAAGAGGAAAGTAACACCCATGCACAAAGCTTGTAAAGAAGGCCCACGAGCCAAACTCATAAACAAGAGCAAGGTGCGAGACGAGCCGGGACTCTGTCACGCATACGCTGGCATCTGTGCTCAGCCGGTGGAGCCTGCTGGGTCCGGGCTGCAGTCGGGCCAGTGGAGGAGAACTTTAAACTTTTAACGAGTGCTTAAGTGGAGTTTGCACTTTATATAGCGTTTGTACTTCTATATCTGTACTCGGAAAAACGTGAAACAACTTCGCAGCTATTCTTCTAGGGAGCATTTAAAGTGCAGTCATACTATTTTATTTCCCCAATGGCTCCGATTGGCTGCCTTTGAAGGAGTTCTTCATCCAGAACTTTGCACTTGTATTGCTGTTATTAGGCCTTACTGTCAAGGCAGCTGAACTTTGGGGTAAAACCTCAGCAACAGTCATTCAACTCGAGCGACGCAATCTTAGTTAGCTTACATCTCGAGGCTGAAAATGTGTAAATAAGGTGAGTAGCTCAGGTTTTGTCATTGACATATTGGGAGATCCCCTAAAATAGTTTTTTATAGTCGCTCTGTTAGAGAGCTCGAGTTGCTTTATGCTACATTCATCTCGCAGGTGCAATACAAGAAAATAAAGTAAGAGACTGAAGAAAGCATTTGAGTGATGAAACGTTTCTTCCACTTACACACTGCTGCATCAAGGTGAACAGGATCAGGTTTTTGGGATTTTATTTCTTAGATTATTGAGAATGCATTTGACAAGACGGAGTGTAGATTTATGTCTATGGTGCAGAATCGGCCTGGCATAGACTCCAGTTTGGCCCACTGGTCGGCTGCTTTGGACTTTAAACTGTATTTTCATGAATTTTCCTGCTTTTCCTGCTGATGAAGACCTCCCCCATGGTCATTCATTACATACGACTAATTAAGCAATAGATTAAAAATGAATTTATTACTGAAATTTTTGCTTCTATGAAAAGCAGATTTTCTGTGAGTTTAACAAAAATGTTCCATTTTATAATTACAGGACAGTCTGGGCAAGGAGCTGTAATTTTATATATTTATTTCTTGCAGTTTAAGCCCAAAGAGTCATTTCATTTATTGCAGCAGCATTTATTTGTATCATGTACAAAAACATACTGCTGACATTGCACCTTTTTCTTATGCTATGGGATCTCAGGGATTGAGTGTAGAGTTAAAACTTAGGGGAGTTTCGCTGCTCCGGCCCACTTAAGATCAAAGTACTCTGTTCGTGGTCGATGATGTGAAATGAGTTTAACGTCCCCGTCCTTTGTCTTCACCTTGGCTCTGTTTGAATTGACCACTGTTTCACTGATGGTTAATTTATGCCACTGTAGTTGCAAAGGTTATTGTGGTTAACTAAAACAAATGTTGTAATTAAAACTACAACATTTAAATAAAGAGTGATAACACATACTGTATTTACATGCTTCAGGTGAACCCTGTCTACCTACAAAAACATTGAGATATGTCACTTCAGCTGATTTTGAATTAGCCTTGTAAAGCTTTCCAGTACATCAAAGTAACTCTGACTAAAAGCACCATTGCTGTTATAGCCTGTGTGCAGCTACATCATAAATAACCTATTAAGCAACATGTCACTCATATTTAGAGTTTATACTGAGCAACCCAAGTGTCTCGAATGTTGTTCCAGACTGCATTTAAAAGTATATGTCTGTGTTTATGTAGTCATGCTGCTGGGACCGAGGAGACACCGCACGGCTTAGACAACCGAGGAGTGTTACGCTCACCAGACACTCTAATCGGGAAAGAAAATCACATTAGTGCCATATCTGATGCCTCTTATTTTATCCTCAGACAGACTGCAATGCATGATGGTCCATGGATGCAGTGTAAAGCTTCTATATGCTATTCCTCGGTGTGCCATGGGATGATTTTGTAGTGCGCTATACTGGATGAAACTTGCAGAAGAGATTTCAGACAGATACACAAAAGGGCTGACTCGTCACACAGTGCACTATCTATAGTGAATAAGTGGGCAATTCAAACACAGCCCTGGATTGTCACTGTAATGGCGCTGACATATTCAACTTCCACACAGCACACCTTGTTGGTAATGCCTCTGTAATCACCGGCTGTGCTCCCTTCAATCATTACCTGTTAAAGTGCTCAATAAACTGCACTGAGAAAGAGTGTTCATGTATGGGGTATTTTTTTAGTTTTAGGTGGCTCTGCACTGACTTTTAAAAGACAAAATGGTATATTCTGAATGTTTTCTGCCTGTGGGGATAAAAGTTCCACTCTGGTGAAAACTCAGACTTGAGCTGTTGAAATACTAGAGTGGACAGACTACCTGACTTAGGGCCTGAAGACAAGTTTGGTATTTGTTCGAGTCATGATGTCCTTTAAGGTCAAATCTCATTCTCGGTGAGTGCTTGGAACTTTGGCGATCTAGCAGGAGTGACTAAGAGAAACCTGCATATATGTGACCAAGTGTGACACGTGCACAACTTGGGGAGGGGGTGGACTCGGATGCTCAGTCAACCCTCTCAAGGTGAAGCACAAATGCAACACGGTTTGCACAGATGCTTCCCGAAAGGTTCCATTCATGCCGATATGCAAATGCCGTGTCCAGATGATTCATTTTACCCAATAAGCCTTGTTTTTTTTTTCTCTCCTACCAAGGTTTATGATTCGGGCTAGATAGGACCCTGGTCCTTGCAGCAATTTCTATAATAATAACTTAGCAATTTAATTAAAAGGAAAGATGGAGAAGTGTTGCACACCCACTCAGCTCTAATCAAATCCCCTCTAAGCATACAGTATGTTATCTACACCAGCCAGCAACTCCTCATAAGCACAACATTCTTATTAGGATTATTCTCTCATGACTTTGTCTCGCCTAAAGTCGAGCAAGTGCGCAGATGTGTATTTGTGCGACTGTAAATCTGCATGCGTGCATCTGCATGCGCAAGGCTGCACGAGGGCCTCTTTGCGTGTTTTGCACAATGACAATGTCATCTGTTACGGCGCGGGTGAATTACTCAACCCCGAGCCGAGTTTGACAATGACGTCCTCCGTAATGCTTAAGCAGTATGCTTGCTAATCTGTGATACAGTAGGATGCAGCGTGCTTTTGCATTTTCACATGCTGCTTTAAAAAACAACAAAACGCCCCTCACGTTGGAATTTTGCCTCTTTGGCATTGTGACAAATAAGCCAAGCCACCATTTCAAGGCTTAAGCTTGGACTGAGCGATAAAAGGTGAGCTTTTCTTTAAGCTTACAAGCATGTATTTTCCTAAAGGAATTATTCTCTCTGTTCCCAAAAGTTTTTGGATTTTCTTGCCTTAAGTTTACAGGATCAAGCTGTGGTGTAAATATAAAGGAAAGTGACAAATGTATTGGAAATTGTGACTTCTGAGACCTCTGGGGTTATGAACCTATTGATCCATCCAAATTGTCCATTCAGGGGCTGTTGTTGTGGAAGAGCTTGGCTGGTGCCTCAATATAAATGTAAATACATCTGCTGAGCAAAACAAAAGAGAACAATGCAGAAAGTTTTAACAGAAAGAAATTTTCTCTACACTGAATATATTCAGCTTGTAATCCTGTAACTGTGAATCATCCCCGCTGCACACCTTTGCCTGCTCCCGGAGGGAAAACACAAAAGCACATGCACCTCCTACTATATGGGAACAGTTAATTTAGCTAATTACTTTATAATTATTACTTAATTCACTGTTCATCACATCTCATTAGCTCATCTTTTTTCCTCGCTCACTTCGTTATGGACTAGTATTCGTGTTGTATAAGGCATTTTGAGTAAAGCAACGAACGCATCAACCAACCAGCATTCAAGTGATGTCGGAAACACGGGAACCGTCAGTTCGGACTGCTTGAAACACACCGGCGAGGAGTGAAAGTATCAAAGAAATCTCTGCTTTCCTGTGACGTCCATGTTGCTGAGATGTGACATTTATGGCGCGGAGCACGGTTCTACGTCACACTGTCACAGCTGGTGTCCTTCAGGTTCAGCGACGAGTTAAGTCGTGGCAGCACGTTGCCTCCGAGTTGTGCGTGTGTTGGCACGTCAGACTTGCTAAAAATCAAACCAAAGCCTTAGTAGGCTTACTTGGGCCCTCCTTTCTTTTTAAGCTGTCATCAGCTCATCCTATATGTCGAGACTTTTTTAAAATATTGAATCTCCAATGGTACGCTGGGATCGATAAGACAAAGCAGGTGGCAGATGTTGTGATATTTTTCCGTCTGTAAAGGGTTAAATATGAAAAGAGTTTTTCTAAGCATGTATAGTTCAGTGGGCGTTTCATTTCTGTGCTGCTTTCTGGAGAAAGAAAGTATGAAGAAAGCACTTTATTAGAGTTAGGACTGCCTCATTAGCAGGTTGGCACCGCACTGTAAAAAAGGGTATTTGAATTGTAGTTGATTTAATCCAATGTTTTAAATGCTTATCACCCAGCATTTTGCTGGTGATATATCCCTGTAGAGGGATGACACACACACACATGATAAGAAATATAAATCTATGTACATCTTGGATGGTTTTACACCAGCATTGAAGTTATTACACCTGCTTTGTTGTTGTTGTTTCCTCCTCGAGTCTGTGTGGCCTTCGTGTTATCTGACACGACTGTTTGACAGGTATCGATAGAGCCAGTATTACCTCTGTACCACTGCAAGGTCTTCAGACCTGATTTTGGTGGGGATCAAGATTTCTTGCAATTTTAGAACAGATACTGCAGAGGGTCTCTGAGTTTTATTTCAGTAGGAAATGAAAATGCGTACCACGAGGTGATTTGTTTGCTCCTTTTAAAATGATTTCAGCTCTCCTTTGAATTATTTTGGAACATAAGTCATGTCCCAGTTAATCCTGTGGTGCATCTGTTGTCGAGCTCACTCTAGTCTCATTAATTGCAAAGGGGAAGATAGATTTGCTTGCTTTATTCTTCTCATTTACCAAAGTGAAATAGAGAAACTTGTCAGGGCTCCCATTTCAAAATCGACTCTTAAATTCGTCGATTTTCACTCTGATACTAATTTGATGGACTGCTTTTTTAACACCAGGAGTATTCCTGCTAAAAATGTGTGCCCTGTTAACTGATGTTTATATCAGCAGAACCTCCCAGTGGTTCTATTTTCTATTACTATGCATATAGTAAAGTAAATAGCAAGAATAGGCTTAAGCTCACAGCAGTTGAGGCAACTACTTCCTCCAAGGAGAACAGAAACCGTCCTCCCATAAAATCTTTTTTTCTTGTAGCTGAAGTAGCTGCATCAGGCAAGGAGGAGATTCTTTGAATTGTAATGTCATAACTGCAGCACTGAATGTAAATGTTAACCTCCTGTAAACTATATCCAGTTTGACTTGAAAGTAGCTGTTCATGTGTTATTTATTCTATTGGCTTCAGAGCTGTGTCACTGGCAACTTTTTCCACATCTGTGTGCATGAACAGAGCAGATATGACCCGATATTGCAACGCCTGAAGGAAGGGATATGATGATGATCTCTTGTTTGCTGTCCACAGGATTCTCCTGTGGACAGCAAACAAGAGCACCTTATTAAAAACCAGGGTATGACCGCTTGTCATTTACTGTCCCCCCTCGCCTGGCTAATGAGGAAGCCACTACAGCAGCCAGGACCAGAGACTTTTTTGTGTTTTCACAAACACCAAGAACAAGAAGAGCGTAGCCTGACATCCTGTCACACTGTTACAACAGGCCAGTGGATGCTTCCAGGGCCTGTTGTTTATGTTCTCCCTCTTCTAAGCCTGTACTTGTATTTGCTTCAGCCTAGTTCTGCTGGTGCCAATTGTTTGTTTGCACTTGTGTATTGGACCAGAGGGGATACGTGGAGGTTAGAATATAACGTGCAGGACAGAGCAGCTTTATGCTACTCCAGGTCTTTTTTTGGCTTGTCTATTGTAGAAGGAAACAAAGGCTCAGGCAGCGTCTTTGAGGGGTACAGGTTCCTTTTTTCTGCTGTGATGTCTCCCCCCGGCCCAGTCCAAGCCTGCTAGCAGCAGTGCTGGGACTCCAGCAGTTCAGTTCACCAGATGCAAGCAAGGGAAATAGCAAAGCGGCCTCATCATGGACTATTCTCCAAGGCTATATGGTGCCACTGCTCTCCTACAGGCTGAAATCAGGACAGCTAGAGACTCAAGAGGTCTTGAAGATTTGCTTGAGCTGCTTTGCTGGGAGTAGGTGCAAAAAGTTGAGACGTCTCTGGAAATGAATGTGGCGGTGATTGTTAGAGGTATGTTTAAGAGACTGTTTAAAGAAATAGCTTTTGAAAAAGACCCAAGCTGGATTGGGTTACACATGACATTTGATGGTTTTTATGTATAACTATTTAGTTTGCAGATGGTGTCTTAGTATCATGATGGTGGTGATGAAGTTGTGTATCTGCTAAACACTAAATGAGGCCACTGAGGTTTTGTATTTATTTATTTTGTGATGGTGCTAGAAAAAATTACTTGTTTTTTCTAACACAACAAATTTCTTAAAAATATTCTAGGAATACCAAATTTTTGAATTTGGAAGTATTAAATTTTAAAATAAGAAAACAATATTTTGCCATCTGTTAAACATACTAATCTGAAATCAAACATTTTTAAATTTTGAACTGTTATTGTTTTTATTGCTGTTATTCTGGTTCGTTCTTAAAACGAGAGAATGAACCAGAAACATTTTGTTTAAACAAATTAATTAATTAATTAAAATTAACATATATGAAGATATATTTACTTACATGTTTGTATTTTACCGATTTAATAAATTTAGACAAACTTTATCACTTTTTATCACAAAAATATGTATTTCCTAAAGTGTAAAGCAGTTTTCCTAGATTTAAAAAAAATATTTTTTGAGAATACATTTTATTTTTTATAACCAAATTGATTGTTGGACCATATTAATATCCAATGAACATGATATATTAGCTAGCAGCAGTTATTGAAAGAAAGACCTTTGTTGACTTTTTTAAGAAGGAAAAATGTATTTGAAATATAATATTGTAAAAATGTAATATTTGAACATGAAGATTGAATTTAATACAGATTCTAATTTATTTTACATCCTAATATTTACTTACATTTTCTCTTAGTTTTGCTTAAATTAACACAGGCTGATGCTTTTTCTTAAAAAAATCAACAACAACATGAAAAATTTGATGTATGTTTACATTTTTTAAATTATATATAACCAAAATTTAAATGAGCAAGCTTTGGCTCCACGAAGGGAAACAATATATATCAGTCTAAGAAAATGTTCTTACAAACAGTGAATCTTTTTGGCTTTTGTACTCGGGTCCTAAAACTTACAATACAGAGATTATAACATCGCCCAACAATTTGTGCTGACAGTGAACTTCTGACCATCACTCTACCTTTAAATGTTGTGTGTAGGTGTATTTAATTTGTGCAGTCACAAAGACTGAAAAGTGTTTACTCTGTCAAAGTCAGAGAGGAAAACAGCTTTTATTTCTCCCCTAAATATTTCATGTTGCACTGCAGTGGTTTGGAGTATGTCACAAAAACGCACCAATCCATGAACACACAATTAATATCAGATCGTTTATTCGCTTTCCTTTTCATTCTTAATTACCCCGTTTCTTAATTCCCCCTGACACTGTCGTTGTGTTTATTGGAGGGTTGCAGGGATTCTGTTCTCTTCGATGGTGAGACATTTTTGATGGAGCCAAAAACTGTGAAAGCTTTTTGCTTGGAAAGAGCTTCTTTGTGTGCTTATGAACCGTGTACTTGGCCCACTGTTCTTATTCTGCTGTGTCTCTCTCTTTGAAATGAAATTTCTCAAACATCCCTACTTATCAAAAGGCTTTTGTACAAGGAAGCCCATTTTGATCAGACTTCCTCAGTCCAATCTACTTCAGTCCTTTGTGTGTGTGTGTGTGTGTGTGTGTGTGTGTGTGTGTGTGTGTGTGTGTGTGTGTGTGTGTGTGTGTGTTGCTTTACTTTATCCTGCAAATCAGTTTTGATTTAAAATTCTTATGGAGGTTAAATAGATTTTTTTGCAGTTATTTGTCACTATAACCGATTTAATATTTTTTCCCAAAAGGTAGTCATTAAATTATGTTTCTACCTTGAAAGCACTTTGATATAAATTCTTTAATTTTATATTGGTTACATTATTTATGTTGGTTATTTTTAATGCGGTTGGTTTATCAAAATAGTTTTTGGAATTCTTCAAAATGCATTAAAAACAGCAGCAGTGTTTAAAATTAAATGAATTTATTGGTTCCCACAATTTGTAAGTTTTTGTCATTACACGGTGCTAAAAGAAGCTTTATCTTGTGGTCATGTTGGAGATAAAAAGTCATTTATTTTAGCAAAGGAAAATGATGACGCACTGCCTCTAGTTAAAAAAAAAATGCAAAAGCTAAAGATGATGATTATGGCAGGGTTGTACATTGAGTTATTGATCTGCTAGCATGGTTTGTTCTGGGTAATTAAGCTGCGAGTGTTGGTGGGAATTGATTGTTGAAAGTTTAAAAAAAAAAGAACAAAAAGGTCAGAATGAACACATCAGTGTCTGTTCCGCTACGCTCCAAGAATCTGAATCAATGGAAAGATACGTGTGAACGATTGAATGTTTACTTACAGCATTGATATCACGAATTATTACTTAGTAGGTAAAAAATTGTAAATATTGTATTTCACCCTTTTTGGGAAACTGGCTTTTCAATGTTGTTGTCTTTTTTCCCCCAAGGAAAAATTGTTTCATCGTTACTCTTTTCGTCCCACTTTGTCGGTACATCGCTGGCTTTCTTAGCCATCAAAAATAATGCATCATAATAATACAAAATAATATTTGTAAGAGCCGAACGCTGGAATATTTGATCCACTCTGATTTTTATAAAAAGGCGTAAATAACTGTGAGTTAAATTTCAAAATTTGAAACCATTTTATCGATTTTTTTCTTGGCAGGAGAAATAAATACAAGGCAGTTTCTGTGAAAAACACACAATGGCTGCCCCACTTTGTGCCGTTTTACTGAGGTACATGTTCAGTTTTGCCGTTGAGTTTTTAGGTAATTGCAAGCAGAAGCTCAAGGAGCCGACAGGCTACTCAAAACAAACAGAAAATAATGCAAGAAGATGCTTCTGAAGAAATATATTTTTGTTTAAACACAAAATGGTGGGTCTGCAAGGTGCATGTACAATACATGTAGGACCCCAAAATGGCTCCAAGTTCAGCAACCAATGGTGTGCCGAGTTGCCCCCTAACAACTGCCTATTGGCAGCCCGGTTGGTGGTTTACTACACCTTATAGCGGTGCATGCTGATAGGTTACTGGAAATCACACCCGTGAACCCCATTGGCCACAGCGCGGAGATATTCGACAGTAGAGTTACTAGGCTGAACAGCAGAGTTGGCACCGTTCATACCCCCAACACGGTGCGTCTGCCAATCACGAACCCCGGTGAAGAGTACTGTTGTTACAGTGAATTACTTAGGGGCCGGGACACGTGATCGCTGCGCTCGGGAATTATGGCGCGTTATACCTCTTTCTTCAAACCACCTTTTCACCCATCTGGTGCCACCCTGTCTTACAGAGCTTGACAGTCCTAAAGAGTATTGAGACGTCTGGTGATTCAAAGATACCGTGGCTCCATTGAGAGTGGCTCTGCCTCACCACACTCCAAGCCAAAGCTGAGAATGGGGACGCCATGTGCAGTTTCATGGTCCCCGGTGGTGATGAGTTGTTTCGAGGGCGCTCACCAGTCCACCCTAAAGACACCATAATTAGCTTTTCCATCAGGCATTCAGGTGTATCTGCATGGCTCAGGGGGAGGCGGCCATTGTTTCCTGACAAGTGGACTTCTCCGTTTCCCCCTCTCACTTTCTCTATTCTGGATGGTATGTGGTTCGGCTGATTAGAGTTGAGAGCCATATCGGTCGCTGGAAATTCACTAATGCAAACTGCAAACTACTGTATATTCGCTATTCACAGCCCATGCCCACACAGTAATAAGATAGCTGGCCGACTGACAAGCAGCAGTGGAGTGGAATGTGGAGAGTGGTGAGAGATGGATGAAAGACAAGGCAAATGGCAGCCTTTGTGTTTACGTGCGGGTGTGTATGGCTCGCTCTAACCGTGCAGCTGTGCATCCAGACGCATTGTCCAAAAAAATTGCATCTCATTATTTCTTCCCCCATTTAGTATTCAGCAAGTTTAATAACTTGGTCATTCCCTTTCTGGCCATTAATTCCTTGATGCGATAACTCTGAAGGATGCGCCGCTCGGAGAGAAAGGATTTTTACCAAAGCACGCTTTTGAATTGCACCTTATTTGTCATGTGTCTTTATACTGTATAATTTCAGCTACCAAATTAATTCAGAGCTGAGCTCCCAGTGTCAGACAGGAGAATGGAGGGAGCTAAATGAGTAGATATTCTAGCCAAAGAGAGGGGCGAGTGTCATTCCAGGTTAATTAAATCCCAGCTTTGAGGCGTGAAGACAGACCTCTTTCGGGAAAAACGAAAGAAGAAGAAGAACTCTTATTTCATCTTGTGTGTCATCGGTACGATCATAAGTCTGATCGTTGTCCCACATCTCTCAGCTGCGCAGCTGCGTTGAGCACATGTTTGTTCATAAACACGCGCTTCTTGGGCTTGTTACACATGTCGTGATTGACAGGTGACTCACCATTTCCATTGTTCAGATCGCTTTGTTTGCAAAGGTAGCGTGTGCAGATTGGCTCCGAGAACGAGGAGAATTTATCTCCTTTCTTCATCTAAATCATTGTATATCTCTCACTCTTAACGGAGGATGTAGCAGACTGTGCTTTGTACCAAACAAGTGTTTACTATGCCTCACAGGCTCTGTTATTGCTAAGGCGACAGTATAGAGGGCGGCTCTCTCGTCTCCCCCCTACTCCTCAACCCACCCATAATCATGATGTTCCACATTATGGTGCCTGTTTGGCTCTCAGTGTTCTCTTTTTAGTGGCGTTCTCGATAGGAGATTAACAACGCAGCGGTGTTGGTTATCCCTCCTAAAGCTGTAGAATAAGTTGCTAGCCTCCCGCTGATTTTCACTCTCAGCAACCCCTCATGGTGCCTCATTAAGATGCAGAGAAACGAGCGCCTCCGACCCAACGCTACAGTAAGGCCAGGCTTAAACGAGGCGCTGCTACACCACAACTCACACTGTACAGCGGCCTTTAACAGCACAACGGTTTGCTCCACGCATGTTTCCTCAGTGGGTTTTTTTTTCCTAGTGTTTCTTTCCAGAGATGAAGACAAGCATGGGTTCGGGTGGGTGGGTGCATTTCTTTTCTTTTCCTTGGACGTTGTGTGAGAGAAGGGCGTTTTGGGGGATTTGGGGATAAGCAGTTGTTCTCTCAATGAGCAGCATTTGAAGGTCAACTCCTCTCTGACTAGGACATTAGCGAGAAGCCAAAGAATTTTTATTTCAGTATGATTTAATGCACTGACAGTGTTTCTGTTTTCAGCCTCTGTTAGAAGCTTTTCGGCCTCTCTCCATTGAAGTTCTTGAGCTGCAGTGTAAATTTGCCAAAGTCAAACACAGTCAAGCAAGTGTTTCCTCATAATGATCCGTGTTTCTGATCTCATTGCTAGCTCTGTTATCCACGAGCATGCACATTCCTTGGTACACTATCCAATATGTGAGCTCCCTGTTCTGCTTCCTGTTTTTAGAGCCGTACTTTGCTTTGATTCTGCTGAAACGTTTGTACAAATCTTTACTTCTCTGTCATTTTAATGAACATTGTTTCTTAAGACTGACCGGCAAGTGTCGTGTTCTACAATCTGCACTTTTCAGCGTTTGTTTCGTTTTTGCTTTCCTGTTGCGTTGCTGTTTTTTTCTGCACATGTATGTTCGAAAATGAGAGAGAAAAGAAAAACTCTAAACCCAAATGTGGCATTGTCTGTTTCTTTTTCTTGTTCTACAGAGATGTTGAAGGAGTTGAACCAACAGCGCAGAGCGAAAGAGTTTACAGACCTGAAAATTATTGTTGAAGGCAAAGAGTTTGAAGTCCACCAAAATGTTCTAGCTTCCTGCAGCTTGTATTTCAAGGACCTGGTGAAAAGGTTTGCCTTCGCTTCCCCACCCCCTTACCTTCCACCTTTCCCCCCTTTTCCCACCAGCTGTTGATCCAATCTGTTTTTTTTTTTCATAGGGCGCATTTGTGTCGCTTTTTTTCCCTTCCCCTCTCTCTCTTGCAGGTGTGTGAAGACTTTGGTTCCTAGCACAGGGCCAGCAGCCATTCCTTCCTCTTCCCACTCAAATGAATGTATCTGAAAGTGGAGGGAAAAAACAAAGTCGTCCCCCCCCCCCACAAACACACACACACACACACACACTCGTCATTACCTTTCCTCCCCATGTAGGGCAATTTAACCACATTTCCATTTTAACGAGCAGTGAAAATGTTCCATGACTGGGAATGTTTTAAAACTCACCAAAGGGCCAAAACAGAAACAAAACTCCACGTTGGGTGGCCGCACTGTGAGCAGAGGGATTGTTGCCTCCCATGCTACTATATTTTTTCGTTTCTGATTTCTTGAGTATTTCAGAACAGCCTTTTCATATGCTAATACACCTTGGTTAGAGTGATATAAAAGACATTTCAGAGTCATAAAGGACGAGACAAAAAGCACATCTAAGACCACCACTTTCACAGGTTAACACCATCCTTCACTAATGTATTCATTTGATTTTGATCCAAGTATTCCCCCAGTGTTACGCCCTTCATTCTGCATACTTTTTTTGTTTTTGATTCCGGCTTCACGGGCGTGTTTTCGTTTCGCCGCTCAGCATACTTGTGCATGTGTGTCGTCGGTGTGAGTGTGCGTCAGGTGCAGACCGCTTTAATCTCTCTGTATGTGTTTGCGCATGCATGTAGTATGACTGTGTAAAGTTTGATAGCACGAGCATCTGCATTGTTTTCCTGGAGAGGTAATACCATGAATCCCTAATGTCCTCCTCCTTACTTCACATCCTTGCAGGTGCTTTCGGCATAATTGAGAGTCCCCTGGACCCAAAGTTACTTTGCCACCTTGATGTTGTTTTTGAGTGTGCGTGTGTTTGAGTGTGTGTTCTTGCTCGCATGGCTAGGGATGAAGCGCTCAACAAAGACAAGCGGTCGCGAGCGATAGCTAGAAAGCCTTAGAGAGGTTTGCCATTTTGCCCCGCAGTCATGCTGCCTCCACAGCGAGGCCATCAGAGAGCACAGAAGCTGCTTATCTGCTGCCGCGGCCTCCTTGCTCACCACCGATACACTTGTTCCTCCTGAATGAGGATGGAGCGAGGAAGACCAGAGAGAGACCAGAGGTAGAAAAGCAACAGAGCCACGTCTGCGCCAGCACCACTCATCTCCATGACAGCCACACATCCCATGAATAAAATACAGACACAGTCTGCCTTTGACCTTGACAATAGCAGAGAAGCTTCCTGAGAGACCGGAGTGACTTTGGATAGAACTGAAGCCCCCATGCTGGTCAACCTGTCTATCAGATTGTCTCGTCGGTGGCTCTTATCTGGGACGTAGCCAGATCATTTATGCACTAAGACAGGGGCCCTGAAAGACACCCAGGGCTCCCAGAGGAGCAGGCTGAATTTCATCAAGCTCATCTTTATGCCTGCTGCTGCCTGCTTTGTCTGATTTTTCTTTTTTAATTTGACAGTTTAATAGAGTAAGTTCTCATTAATTGGTTAATTAATTGTAAAACTACTTTGATTTATTGTCATAACACTGTCATTTTTCATGAGATAATGTCTAAAATAGAAATTCTCTCATTTGACTTGAGACTGAAGAATATCTAATGAATTTGTTACACTAATTGTTAATTTTGGAAGACGTCTTTGCTTTGATGTAATGAAGTCATGATCAGCAGCGCTACGTGAACATGACGCCGCAGCTTCGCCGAGACCATCTTTGATTTTATAAGACACGTGGCACCTTGGTTTTATGGAAATGCGAATCGGCAGGCAGCGAGAAGTTGACAGGAAGGGGAGAGAAAGGGAGCACAAACAAGAGAATGAAAAGCGTCTAAAGAACATACAGAGATTTATTTTTTTTTGATACTTGACTTTGAGGCGTTCGCAGCAAGTGACGCAAGCTCGGACAGAGAAGAGCAAAGAGAGCCAAAGGCCCGTCTGTCATCGAGTTACGGCCTCCCATGTGTCGCTCAGGTCACTTTCTTTCACCGGGGCCGGGATTACGCTGATGCCGCACGTGGCTCGGTACTGTCCACGTCTTTATGAGGTCAAACGAAGATGGGAGAGAGAGAGAGAGGCTTCTTTGATGCCGTGTACCCCAGCCTTCCTCGCCCAACTCATTCACTACGGCTCAGATTCCTGCCTCCTCTCATAAACCACCTTTGTGTATGGGTGTGTTTGAAATTGTGAATCCGTACGTATTCAAATGGACTTGACATAAAGCGTGCTGCTGAAGTTTTATCACGTGTGTGTGTGTGTGCATGCGTAGGATTCAAGGACATAATATCCAGGCACGCTGTATTAGTCAGACTAGTAGAGATGTAATACTGTAGGGTGAGGGAGTGCACATCACACTTTTTTTTTTGGCCCACCCACCCACACACACGCACGCACAGACACCAACCCAATGACTTATTTACGAAATTAAAGCGTCTCTTGGCACCGTGTCAGTATTTAGCAGCGTGGTTTGCAGGCTCCGCAGCAATTTGAAACGGTGCTGAAAATGTCACAAAAAAAAAGAAAACCACACATTATCCACCTAAGTGGACTACAAATACACTGATTAGTCTTCATTTCAAATTCTCTTTTCAGCAGAATCCTAAAATGTCTTTATTTCCTCTTTGCAGCGTGCTGCTCCACTGCCCACCCTCACCCGAGCAAATCAGCCTCCCGTCCCCACCCCACCTTACCTGGAGGATGTAATGCCGCTTGGAAGTGTGAGCACACGCTTGCCCCTTCCAAAAACCCATTACATTACTCTTTTAAAGGGCCAATGCACCTAGCGAGGAGGCAGATCATCTCTAGTAATTCCATTTTACCCCACGGGATTTTCCAATAAGCGTGCTCGCAGGCATTTAATTTATGGCCACTGTATCCCAGCACCACACTAATGTTAAAAATAAAAAAATAAATAATAAAAAAAGCTCCAGACTCAGCCCTGATACATGTTTTGGTGCCATCTGCTTCCCCGCTCTTCTTCTGTCAGTGTTGACCCATGAGGTTTTTTGTGCCACTCAGAGCACTCTGACTGTGATGGTAGGGGGTTATTTTAAAGCCCATTACTGTGTGGACGCTGTGTGAACTCTGCAGCTCGGTGTGCACGGTTTAGCCCTCTGCAGCACCATTCAGTCAGACGGGGAGACAGGTTACTATAATACCCCATTTTTGTTTTGTTTCTTTAACAATTTCGTACGGCATCTACGCGAGTAAAGGCTTTGTTTTGTTTTTGTGTTTTTGGTATTGATTCGATAAATCGTTACTTTTTAATGTTGCTTTCTTTTTAGGTGACATGTGTAACTGAAAACCAAATTAAACACACGATTGCATTCAGGCTTTTTCACCTTATGTTCATTCAAATAATTCAGAGAGCATGTCAGCAGTTTTTATTGGACCTACTTCTTTTTTTTCTCTTGGCAGAAAGTAGTTCCAATGAAAAATGTACAACAATGGAGTCTTTTGAGTCTGACATTCTTGGAATAATTGTTACTTTGTGACCACTGACAGTATGAAAGATGGCAATGGGTACAGTGACGTGCCCTTTTTAAAGCTTTGAGATGAGCCTACTCCATCTTTTTAAGACCAGCGGGTGGAGCTGACTGTGCAAGTGCACACTCATTGGCTGACGTGTCGTCAAATCTCGTTTCTGACACTTAGAATGACCCAAATTTACAAAATGGACTTAACGGTTTATTCACAATGGCTAAATTGAGAGACTGAGTCCATAAACACACCACAAAAGTCTTTATAGAAGTCAAGTTCGAGGGATGTTTTCTCGTTGACCTCTATTGGACTGGAAGTGTCTTTTCAACCACACCGATCGCCCCCTGGTGGCCTTTGAAAAGACTGCAGGTTTGAGTCGCTCAGACGTTGGCTTCATTTTTCGGACCTGGAAGCTACATTATCTTTTATAGTGTGTACGTTTGTGAGTTTTCAGCACTGTCCAAATTATAGATTTAATTCTGACTAATTCTAACTTCTCGAAATGGAAAGTGAAATCGTGAAATTGAGATGTTTTAAAAACGGTGAGACCCTGCTGAAGTCTTTTATAAAATTTTTGGCATAAATTGTAAATGTAATCTTGAGCTCTGCCATAGTGGCACTGTCAGAGATTCTTTTTGTCATCTTCAAGTCAAGTTTTTTATACCAAGAGTCCTGTCAATCTGGTGTCTACATTTAGGTTTTTGTGTGTTTTTTTTCTCGAGTTGATGGCCCCTTTGTTTTACCCTTGGATGCACGTGTCAGCTTTCATACTCTCCACCTGTCACCGTGTCCTTTTTGTCCTTCAGACGATCTAACACATATATGACTTGTTCCTTCCAAGTGTTATGGATGCAGCGCCCTTATAATCCATACCGGAAAAACCAGCAGTCCCAACGCCGACACAGCCACGGCGTTCTGTTTATTTTTACAATTTTAGTCCTGATTTATGTTGTGACAACACGTAAATACGGGCCATTTTTAGCCAAGACACTTTAGGTTGTGGTTCTGAGTAAGCTTCTGTGTTAACATGTCTTGGTAGTGCATATACTCCCACAGAATAAATGATCTTGTAAGAACAAGCTAAATGTGTTCCTTGTAAATGGGCTTTTTTTAGGCTGAAAGATGTATTAGAAATTGTGTGTGCTAGCACGTGTGTGTGTGTGTTTTCCTGTTTCCCTCCCGCCTCTCCGCCTCTGCTCACCACCATTTTGACACTCTCTGCCGTTTTTTTTTTAACTTCCTCTTGAATAAGTGCTACATTTTTCATAAACAAATTTCTTTGCCGGAGTGTGTGTGTCTGCGTGCGCGCGCCCATCTCCCCCCTCCTTCCTTCCCCACCTTTTCTTGCCCCGTCTCTCCTCTTCTGTCTCTCCTGTCCTCCCTGCCTCCCTTCCTCTCTCACTATTCAAATTCAAGTCTGCAATCAAACGCGGCATAAATATCCACCTCTTTTTAAGAAGCTCCCGGAAAAGTCATTTCCATAACATAAGTGCTCAGACAAAAACAAACTGCCACTCGAGCTGGTTCCTATTGCACTAATTGACCAGGTTGATGAGCATGCTCTTCTTTTATTTTTAGCTCTTTCCCACCCCTCTCTTTCTTCCCGCCTCACCATCACTTTAACCCTGAACAACCCTCCCCTTTCCCATCTTTCCGTCTTACTACCTGCCCCCCACCCGCCCCCTCCTCCAACTGCAGGGCTTTGTGCAGGAAAAAAAAAACGCGGGGGGGGGGAATAACACTATGTGGCTTTTTGCTTTGCAGGAGGAAAACGAGTAACTGCCTTGGTTTTTCCAGCCAATGTCCATCCAGGGACAAATGCCATTGTCTTTTCTTTTATTTGGATGTCCTTCTCCCACCCCCACCCCACCCCCACCTTTCACCTCCTGAGTGCGCTTGAAAATGACAACTAATGTCTCAGTTCATACACCACAGGCTACTGGTGATTATTACGCCGGGGACAGAGGCTCTGTTTAGGTGTGACGGTGTATTTATTTATTTTTTTTCCGGGGGTGGGCGGGGATATCTCTTATTTAAAAGAGCAAGGCACAGTCATGGAACAACCCAAACTCTCCCCCTCAGAAGGATGGCTGCTGGCTCCCCTGTGGAAGAACCGTCTCACCCTGCCTCCCTTTCCTTCTTTTTTTATTTTTTTTCTGCTTCCCCACCATCGCACCCACCCTCCCCCCCTCCACCCTTCCAATCTCTCATCTCCACTCCATCCATTCTATCTGTCTCGTGTAGTTTGTTTTTGCTGTCTCTGTCTCACTAAACGCTGACTGTTTGTCATGATTTCTAATCCAACCAACTGACTTCTACACACAAAAAAAAGGAGAGGAAGAAGAAGGTGGAGGGGGAAAAAAGGGATCAGACAGACACAGAAGCAGACAGAGCGTTATCACAGCGCTACCATGACTGGCAGAAGCAAACAGCCTCCATCCATCTTAATGCTGGCTACTTTTCATATTGTTGATGTCCATATCCGCTGGGAGCGAGACACAGCAGTGGGGGCATGCATTCTGCGGGGCTTTGATTCCATTTATTTTGCCCTTGAGTGGATTATTGTTTCACATGGGACATTAAACATGGGTGGTGAGGTGTTATTTAATGCTCTCATACCTCCCCGAGGGGATCCTGCATGCGAACTAATCTCGGCCATTTGATCCCGATGAAGTCACAACGTGGCCCAGTTCCCAAAACGGCCCTCGTTGTTCCCCCTCTCTCTTTCTCTCCAGCACTGCATTACAAAGGGATATCATATTCTATTTAATTTGTCCATCTAAGCTCTCGCCCAGCACCTGCAACGTCAGTCGGAGTAGACGCGCCGCTTCGATGACCGGCGCGCGCGCGCGCGCACACACGCAGGCAGCCGCGCGCTCTCTGCGGCAGCGGCGTGACTCGTAAACTGTGCACTCACGCTTTAACCAGCTGACTTTCCCATTCCATTATGTCCGTGTGTAACACCATCTCTCTCCATTTTTCACTCTCTCACAGCTCACACGTGCCCTGCCATGTATGCATGTTTGCCCTCCAAGACTATGCATACATGAAACCACACGTTCAAAAAGCATGCCTCTTGAAACAAAGCAATAACTTTTTTTTTCATTTGTTTTGCCTAATCTTTGTGCAGTGAGGACGTTTTGTTTCAGATGCAGCGCTCTAGCTGTAAATCCGCTTGCCCCATAGTAAAGTAGAAACCATCCAAAGTTCTGTTTCTGTCTCTTTTTTCCACTTTTACGTTGTTATCTTATTGTGTAACGATTCTCTTATTTTTCTCCCCACTCTCGTACTTTCCCAGGTGTGTTTTAGGTGTTGTGTGTAGCATACGTGTATTCTTGTCCCTCTCTTT
Source organism: Aulonocara stuartgranti (assembly GCF_965226115.1). Classification (NCBI taxonomy): domain Eukaryota; kingdom Metazoa; phylum Chordata; class Actinopteri; order Cichliformes; family Cichlidae; genus Aulonocara; species Aulonocara stuartgranti. The sequence continues at coordinate 4,089,029 of NC_138951.1, read as the reverse complement.
TATTTTTCAATTTCTTTTCTTACTGTTTTTGGGGGTTTTTTTATCCCCAAGTTTCCTCTCAGAATGCGCCTAACTCGCCTCTCTCTGCCGTGATTGGTTGATCAGGTCGTCGGGAGAGACGAGGAGCAGGGAGATGCTGGAGCTGAACATGAGCAACATCAGCGCCGACGTGCTGGAGCTGCTGCTCGAGTTTGTCTACACGGGGTCGCTGGTCATCGACTCGGCCAATGCCAAGACGTTGCTGGAAGCTGCCAACAAGTTCCAGTTCAACACCTTCTGTAAAGTCTGTGTCTCCTTTCTAGGTAGGCGTAGCTCAGGGGGAAGAGCGGCGGGGATGGGTGGGGAGGGGTGTATGTGTTTACACGAGTGTTATCTGCTTATATCAGCAGCTTATTACATCAGATATGCCTGCCGCGACCATACGGCCCTGGGTGTTTTCATATACGGTCATGCTTCATCGCTGTGCACAGAAGTCCTCATGCAGCACCTACATTTCCTCCCCGGCCCTGGCACACCGCTCTCCCATTTTTGTCATGTTTCCAAAGCTCGCAGCCGTGTTAGAATTCACTCTCAGCCGGGCACGGTGCCTCTGATCTCGTCCCAGAGAGCAGGATCAAGCACGGGGGCAGATTTATAAAAAGGTCAGGGAACAATTGTCACTTAAATGTCAAATCCTCTGGTCTGAGCTGCGATGGAATCGAAAAACAGCCAAACAGATTGATACTTAGACAAGGTATGGAAAGAGGTGGATAGAAGGGGAGTGGGCCTGTTGGGGGTGGAACCCAAAGGATGGGGGGAGGGGTCTGCATGAAAAGCAAATGGCATGTTCCATATTTTAGTGGGTCGGCCAGCCAAAAAAGCCGCAAAGGTCGAGTTTTGCATTCCATTTAATAAATAGTTTTGGGTATCGGTAACACGGGGGAAGTGCATGTTAGCAAAAAGGTCAGCAGCAGGAAAGGAGGGGAAAATTGTAAGAGGAGCAGCAAGCGCCGTTATTGATTTGTTTTTCTCACTTTGGGAGGGGGGGAGGGTTAAAAATGGGAAAAACACAGAAGCCATTTGTAGACTTCATCGCCAGCGAGGCGTCAATCCGTTCTTCCTCGACAAGATTCATGACATTTCAGCGCTTGAGAAGTAACGAGCACGACCGTGTCTCCTTGAGCAAAGAGGAATTGATACCGCGTGAGAAATTATTGAAGTTTGCAACAAATATACCGAGGAGGAACGGCAGACATCTTCTCCGACCTACTTACGCTTCACACGTCTTCTCTCTCCAACAAATACAAAACAAAGTCATTCATCGTGCGCCTTGTGAGAAATCCCAGCTTTTTTTGTTCTATGATTGGAAAATCAAAAAGTAAATGAACAAAACATGCTCACCTTTTTACAACCCGAGTGTGTAGTATTGGAAAAAATGATTTCTTTTTTAAAGGGTTGTTCAGATGATCATCTGCTGTGAAATATACTTTCAGACAGAGTCTAGCTTTGATGCAGCCCAAACCTGCTTTTTTTTTAGTTTGGCTTTTGCTCACCTGTTATTTACCAGATGTTGGGTGGCTTTTTTATTGGCTGATATTTGTTTAGGAGACACTCTCAGGCTCTGTCTTTAGCGATAAAAGGCCTGGCTTTGCTTCGCTTTGATGGCTGTTGTTTAATCGGGCGCCTTTCAGCGGCCACTCAACCGTTTGTGCCCGCATCCGTGCGTACGTTCACTACAAGACCGGGGGCATTTCCCTCTCTTGTGATAAATGGTGACACTTGTTAGAAAACTACATTTGGAGACACATCACCTAAAATGCCGCCCGTGCTCTCCACCCCCCAAACCCCGCCCTGCAAAAGATCACAGGCGGCAGTATAAGCCTTCTCCCCGCTGGCCTGGCCCTGAGGGTAGTTTCATATATTCCAGGCTGTGTATGTGTGTGTGTGCATGTGTGTAGTAGATCCTGAGATCTGACAGGACTTCTTTAAACTGGCTCAGCTAATCCCAAATCCCGCTCCCTGCCATCCACCACCTCATGCCTGGGCTGTGAGCGATCGATTCCCCTTGTTGTTTGTCCCCAGAGCTGTTTTGAGTTATTATACTTGTTCTCCCTCAGTCTCAGGCAGATACAAAGCCCAGGCTATGGCTCTGTGCTACCTGCAGCTGCTTTCTCTGTCTTTGCAGCTTTGTACGTCTGCAGTCTTTTTATAGATGACTGAATGGTGTTTTGTTTTTCTCCCCCCCTCCCCACTGGCTGTCTTAATCAATCTGCGTCTGTCTTTTGTTTTCTTCTCGTTTTTGTTTCTAACCTCTTCTCTTTGTCTATCTCCCTGTCTCTCTTTCTCTCTCTGACCTGCTTTACATTGACTCCAGGGAAACAGCTGACTGCCGCTAACTGTCTGGGAGTGCTGGCTATGGCCGAGGCCATGAGCTGCACCGAGCTCCACAACATGGCCAAAGCGTTTGCCCTGCAGAATTTCCCAGAGGTAGGTCGAGGCTCTTCGTCTTTCTGGATTCTTTGATTGCTGTGGAGCAAAGTTACACACGGCGGTTTGCATCTGGGAGAAAATGAAACACCTAAATCAGTGATCAGCTCGAGGAAAAAGGAAAAAAACTTGTTTTGCCTAAGCATCTTTTTTGTCAGACTCAACAATGCAATGGGGAAAATTGCACTTTCTTCTACACTAAATTAAGTCTGTAGTTACTAGATTCCTATTAAAGTCTCACATGTAAAGCATACACAAAGCTTATTGAATTATATGTTTTTGTCTTCCTTTTTTTCAAGCTAGCAAATATCAAATGGCCCTGTTAATTCACTGCTTGCATTAAAATGCTTCTCTGGAGTTAACCGTTTTTACCTCATGGGATGCAATTTCCTGTAGAAGCTCCACGTACCCTACTGAATCACCCAACAGTACACTTATTACCGAGCAGCTTTTAGATAACTTAATGGAAGAGAAATACAGAGAGCTCTGTTTTCTTATAGTTTCCAACCAGCATGAATCACACAAAATAGCGTGGAAAATAAGGGCATCAAAGCTCAGCATCAGAAAGTGTTGGAAAAATACTTTTTTGTGTCGAGCGTTACTCGGTAGGAAAAACAGAGGAAAAACGTCTCTCTCCACAGATCAGAAAAAATTAATACATTATGTTCTGCCTTTGATGTGAGGCGTCCGGGCTGGTCACAGAAAAGTCCACTGTAAATCTGAAATCAACACCTATTTACTACAAAGAGCTCAAAATTAGCCTGTTTTATATGTCTTAGTATTTTTATACAGCATATAGGAGAATAAAAATGTCCACTCATTATCTTGTTTTTTACGTTTCTGTTTTTATGTGAATCACACAGTCGAGAAAAGCCTGAAATCAGGTAAAAGCAGCAAACAAATGTTACTGTTGTCAGTGAAAGAAAATAAGTACATAATGAAACCGCGATGATGCAAAATCAAATGAAATGTACTTTCCATTCTCTTTCAAGATTTACTGTGCAGATGTCTTTGAACTGCCTTAGCTGGGCTTTCTTGTCATTTCTTTAAGCGGTCTTCAGGAATAGTTCTCCAGGCTTCTTGATGGACATTCAAAGCTCTTCTTTGGATGTTGGCTGGATGTTTGTTCTGTTCTCTGTCAGGATGATCCCGCACTGCTTCAGTAAAGTTCAGGTCCGGGCTCCGGGGAGGCCAATCCATGACTGATAGTGTGCTGTTGTGTGCTTTTCTATCCAGCTATGCTTTTACTGCACTGACAGAGTGTTTGGTGTGATTGTCACGCTGAAAAATAAAGTTACTGCCAATCAAAAGCTTTCCAGATGATACTGAATATTAGATCAAAACCTGACAGCACTTCCCTGTTTTCGTTCATGCATTCATTTTAACAGCCCCAAACCATGACAGAGCCTCCGCTGTGTTTTACACATGGCTGCAGACACTCACCGTTGTATCTCTCTCATGACCTCCTCTGTACATATTAACAATAAATTGAACCAAAAATGTTTCCCTTCATTAAGAATGGCTTTTTGACAGCCATCCTCTCACTGAGATCATTTCTGGTAAGGCTTCAGCGAACAGGAGATGGATCAGCAACACGTGCTCACTCCCAAAGCGTAACAATTTATGCTAGGTGACAAATCGTCAGTATATTAAGCTTCCGGCCACACACCATATTACGAGTTTGGAAAAATTAGGAAACACGAGAAGCTTTTGAAATTAATCTACACATGTACGTTACTTTAATCTCTTTGGAATACACTATCTAACATGATTAAGGTGGTGGTTAAGATTAGGGATAAGGTTAGGGTTAGGGCTGGAATACACGGCCGGAGCGTGTGTTACGCGTCGTGAGTGAGAACGAGCTGGGATCAGCTGAATGGCCAGATGCATCAATCAGGTCCTGTGTCAGATCTTTGCTGCATTTTTTCCCTGTTTCTAAAAAACGTGACTTTCAGTTAGCGTTCATCAGCTGTAGATATTTTTAGGCCAGGCTTTTCTGCTTTTTTCCCTCCGTTTTCCCAGTTTCGTCAATTATTTGTAACTTCAGAGATGTGCCAAGATTTTGGCTAATAGCTGTTTAGGAAGGTGCAAAAACACAATTGTATCCCGGTCACACTGTGCTGTCGTTTTTCATATATTGAACTAAAGAAATGAAATCGAACAAATTGTGTATTTTTGGGACAGGCTGCTAGTAATAAAATGCCTAAAGGTTGTCTGTTATATGTAGACACAACCCTGTGTTAGGTGTCCTTTTTTATTCTTGAATGATTCACAGGTCGGTGATAGGTGACTTTACAAAGACTGGAGTGTAAATGAGGGAAAAAGCAGCCAAGTTCAAAGAAAAACTTTGAAAGACGTTCAGAAATCCTGGAGAACTATTGCTCAGTTCCACCCTAAAAATGACAACAAAGCCTGGCTCATTGGAAGCAAAATATAAAGAAACATCTAGAGGCTCAAGACTTTTGCACTTACTGTACGTGGGAGAAATACACTTTTTTTTCCTTAAATGCTACGGCCACATGATGTGAAGTTTTAAAGGCCGTTTTTCTGCCCCTGCTGGTCTCTGCGCTGGGTTCCAAAGAGGCCTTTGTGTTAGTTTTATGCTAGACAGATCTGAACATCTGCCTCTGCTCAAAAACAGGAGCTTCACTTTACAGAATTGTGTATGTTCAGAGCTTGGCACAGGAAAAGTCAGATTGTGTCGCTGAAAGTGAAAAGTTTTTTAGCTATTGAATCTTTTTTTTTCAGGTGGCAGGGCAGGAAGAGATCCTCAGCGTCTCCAAGGACGACCTGATAGCCTATCTGTCCAACGACAGCCTGAACACAAAGGCCGAGGAGCTGGTCTACGAGACCGTCATCAAGTGGATCAAACAAGACCCCAACTCTAGAGTACAGGTAACGACGCACAAAGTTAACGAGGGTGTTTTTGGAGTGTGCGAAACTTTGTTCTTCCAACACGAGCACACACTTCCTGCACCACGAGACTAAAAGGCAGCCAGTTCTCGTTACATCTGGCAGAACAGTTTCCGCATGCGTGCCGAGCCGTGTTAGAGATCGGCCCACCTCTTCCTCTCTTCGCAGAAGTGCACGGCACCAAAAGCCACACAAGTGACTCCCCGTTTTGTCCCGCTAGCGCTCATCAACTTTGTGCTTCGGATCCAGCCTAACGCAGCAGTTGTTCGTAATCCCAGGAGTGCTTTGCCCTCAGAATGCGCTCTATTCTTAGTTACACTTCATTTGTTTGTGAGACACTGTACCGCATGAAAAGCCTAACAAAAACAGCAGACAGCCGCAGCCCTCTCTGCGCACGCCTAACAGGTGTTTGATTTATTCCTAGAGATTATATCCCCGAGATGGGTATTGACAGTCAGGTGCAAGCAGGTCGAATTTTAACAGGCACAGAATCGATAAGCCTCAAGGTCAAAGCATCAAACGCCCGCCACATATACGGAAAGGTAAATGGACTGCGCTGTAGACGGATATCCATTCAGCAAGGGGGGGGGAAGAAAAAAAACCTCAGGTTGTGCGATATTTATGGACTGGGTCCCAAAACCATGAATTTAAAGCTGATGATTTTAAAGTATTTTATAGCTGTTTTAAAATGGAGAAAAGATTGTTATCAGATAAATTACACCAGTCCATCACGGCAAGAATCACTCCTTCAAAGTAATGTCTTCTCACCAACCAGCAAGTGCAGGGAAAGGCCTTATATCACCCGGATCAGATTTGGTGCAGACCTCAGCAATCAATGTTTCTTTATTGGCTCCTGCTTTTATGAGGCACATATGTCAATATTTGAATTTTTCACCTTTTCAGATTAAACATTTAGCGTTTATTCTTTGATATGTGGCGCTGTAGTGATTTGGGGTAAATCCATCAGACCTGCCAAGCGTTTTTTTGTTGTTGTTTTTTTGCAGTGGAGAACCTTAAAGTATTTAGTGCTACACAAAAGGGTAAGGAGAAACTTTTAAAGCACAGATCGTGATGGGTGCCGGAAAATGAGAAAGCAACAGTATGAAAGATGGTTTTTTTTGGCATCGCTCTCAATCTCTCCCACTGATAAAGCCTTTAAAATTGAATTTTTGTAGCATCGCTGATAGAAAGGTTGAAAATTCACCAATAACCATAACAAGGCTGGTACACAGTTTTTAGGAGAAGCGTACGATCCCTGTCATCTGTGTCGAAAACCTCTAGCAGGCTCAGTCCGGCCAACTTCTCCAATCTCACACTCTATTGGAGAGGTGCAGAGGTGACTTACTCAGATGAAGTAGAAGAAATTTTCCCGGTTGTCTGAACAACCCGCCGCACTGGTTCCTGAGACGAGGCACCCGGGGTCACCCCCCGTCTTCACGGGGAGACGGGAGAGAGTCGGCGAGGAGGAGAGGGGGAGGAACCGCGAGCGAGGGAAAGAATCAGAGCGAAGCAGAAAGACAGAAACGAGCGAGAAACGTGTTGGTGAGAAAAGAAGAAAGTGGATTGGAAAAGGAGCCCCTGTGTTCTAATCTGAAATCCAACGGTTTGCGTCTCTGCACACAGCCATGACATCCAGGGAGCCGAGATGTGATTGAGCTCACGGTCAAGCTCAAATCTCTTGCCCGCGTGTAACCAAAGAGAGAGAAAAGAAATAAAAAAAAGACAGCTAGCAAACTCTGGTGTCTGCGGCGAGGACAGGAGCATACGGAGAGAAGCGCGTCACATGATCTGCACATGCCGACATAGATCTCAAGCCATTTATATGCATGTAAGAAAGTTTTAGGAATCCACACGTTTCACAGTCTGAGTAAATATTTAATATTTTACTTGCATACAGATCTCCACTGCCCCACTGTGAAATTACACATGCATGCACTGAAAGTCCCAGTTTTCCACCGGCGCAGGATGTGGGTGGAGCAGAGAGGCCCGCTCGCTAATGTGACCTGATTCATTTATCAGCGCGTGAATAAATGCAAGTGAATGTTAAGATTGTGTATGTAAAATATTAATATTTATTCACGCTGCGATGTACACATTTGCATAGCAGTTTGATCTTCTCCAGTTGGTACATGTGTGTTTGGATTGCAGTAAGTGCTCAAGTGCACACATTTGTGAATCTTATTTCCCTTTTTTTTTCTTCCTGTCGCACACTTGTGACCAATTTGAGAGTGAAAGAAAAAAGAGAATAGGCTTCTTGTTTTATGCCACAAGAGAAGGTTGGATTCATACCCAGTTCGGCTCCACTTGACATGTCAGGGCAGGATGTCACAGAAAAAAAACGCTCGCATTCATCCGAGCATGCGTCGGTTCTGTGCGGCTTCGCGGGTTTTTGTGTGTCTGTGCATGTGCTGCGAGTTGTAAGCTGCAGGCTATAGAGTGGAAAAGTGGCATATTGAAGGCACTGGGTAAATAATATGCAATTTTCTCTCTCCACTATGCTGTCACTAACAACCGATGGCACCGGGAAACGGGGGACCCGGGCATCACTTAGAGACAGAGGGAGAGCATTTGAGCGTTAATAATGGTTTGCTATGAGACACAAAGCTGCTGAATGAAAGTACAGAACTGTTTCGGTTCTCTTTGAATGGGTATCATCGAAGGTGTGCCACCCTTCAAGCATCTGTATGTGTCTGTCTTTACAACTTAAGTGAAAGGGGAGTTAGGGAGGCTTCAAAAGAAAAAAAGGAAATACCCTTTTTGGAAGAACGTATTCCTGAAGTGACTGTTATTTGACAGAAAACGCAGCTATAGCTGATTAAAGAGGACCTGTTATGCACTTTTGCTGCTCCAAGTTCTTCTTCTTGGACCTAATTAGAGGAACTTTGCACAAGTCAGAGTTCAAAATAATCATTACTTACGTTATGCTGGCCTTTGATGTAGCCACCCTCCCTTCAAGCCTTCAAGCTCACCTTAAAGTCTTGTTATTAGGCTGCCCATTGTACCCAACAGCTAAACACAGTTTTGTGCTTACAGCCAGAATTCTGTGCCTGAAATGACCATATTATAGAGAGATCTGCTGTCTGTAATGTCATATGACACCAAACATTTACAGCAGTCTGAAGCTTGAGCCTTTTTCTCTTACGTATACGTGCTTATGTTGGTATTTGAACCTTCTGCTGCGTTTGATTTGAGCATTCACCATTTTTACAGTATAATTCATGTGACATATACGACATGTACACTGAACTTTATTTGGTGTACCTTGCTACTACCAGGTTGGACCCCCATTTGATTTCAGATCTGCCTTACATTTTTGTGGCACAGATATATCACGGTGTTACACAGTTGCTGCAGATTTGTCACCCTTCATGGGAATTTTCCATCCCATCCCATCCCAGAGGTGCTCAACTGGATTCAGATGTGGTGATTATGGAGGCCATTTGAGTGCAGTGAGCTCACTGTGGGGAGGCTTTGGCTCAGGTCATCTACTAATAGGAAGGTTCGATCTCTGGCTGCATAACAAAAAATATCCTTGGGCAAGATGCTAACCCCAAGTTGCTCTCTGATGCATCCATCAGAGTATGAATGTGTGTGATAAAGACAGAGAGCAGTTAAGTAGAAAAAGCATAGAAGACAGTGCTACCATTTACATTAATATCATGTAGGAGAAATTAGTTTGAGAAGATCTGAGCTTTGTCACATGTCACGTGGTCTTGAAGTGCTGGACATGGTTGGTAAGAACTCTGAAATTGGCTGTGGTGTTCAAATGATGCTCCGTTGGTACAAACGGGCTCAAAGTCAGCCAATAAAATATCCCCCACTTCATTACATCACCAGCAGCACTCTAAACTATTGATACAAGGCAGCATGGATCCTTGCACCATACCATGTGAATGTCTCAGCAGACTCATTAGATGGGACAACATTTTTCTACACCTCCACCTCCAAATCTGAGGCCATGGTCATCAGCTGGAAAAGGAGGGTGGAGGGTGGAGTGCCCACTCCGGGTCAGGGACAAGTTCTTGCCCCAAGTGGAGGAGTTTAAGTGGAGGAGATCGACAGACTGCGTCCGCTGTACCGGTCTGTTGAGGTGAAGAGAGAGCTGAGTGTAAAAGCGAAGCTCTCAATTTACTGGTCGATCTACGTCCCTACCCTCACCTATGGTCACGAGCTGTGGGTAGTGGGCTTCCTCCTTATCTCCTTAGAGATAAGGTGAGAAGTTCGGCCATCCGGGAGGGGCTCAGAGTAGAGCCGCTGCTCCTCCACATCGAAAGGAGCCAGCTGAGGTGGTTCGGGCATCTGACAAGGATGCCTCCTGGGCGCCTCCTGGGTGAGGCGTTCAAGCCATGTCCCACCGGGAGGTGGCTGGGGAGAGGGAGGTCTGGACTTCTCTGCTTGGGCTGCTGCCCCTGCGACCCAGCACCGGGTAAGTGGAAGAAGATGGATGAATGGATGGTTTCCTATCCTTTGCTGACAGGACTGTCACCTGGTGTGGCTGCTGCTTTAGCCCACATGCTTCATTAGCAGAAATGCTCTTCTTCATACCTTTGTTATTTGAGTTGCCTTTCTATAACCTCAAAGCATTCTGGCCATTGTCCTCTGACCTCTTAGAAGGTATTTTCATCCAGAGAACTGCTGCTCACTGGATGTTTTTTCATCTTGGGATCATTCTGTGTAAACCCTAAAGATGGTTGTGTGGGGAAACTCCCAGTAGAGTATGTCTACATGCCTAAATGCACTGAATTATTGATATATGATTGGCTGATTAGCTTAGGCAGATGCATTAACAAGGTGTATCTAATAAAGTGGTTCGTGTGTGTCTGTCCCCTTTTTTATTTTATATGCTAGTCAGTGAATCCAAGAATAACCTGTATATTAATATGTGATTCAGGGGTGAACATGGTCATTGTAGCCTGAAAACAAGCCTTACACAAACGTGCGCGTGCATACAAACATGGAGTTTTTTATGTGCAAACTGAGTAGTCTAATCTCACGAGACAAAGGCTGGAAGAAAATGGTTTCCAGCATCATGTTTGCTCTCTGAAGGTGCTGACGGTGAGAGACCTGTCCTTCCTTTCACCTAGCAGTCCTTTGTGGGATAACACATCGCCCCAATTATAACAGGCCAGCTTCTGCCAAATCCCTGAATAGGACCTCCATTACGCTTCTCTTCAACATATTTCATAAAGGATCCTATCTTGCCAGGTGACTCAACCTGACAAAAGAGGCTGATTAATTGGCTCTTTGGAAAGCGGCCAACTAATGTAACAGCTAAAAAGAACAATTAATGGTGTATTTTTGTGATAAAAAAGGCCGGGCTGTCCATTAGAGAGGACCTGCTGTCCACTCATCAGAAATAACAATGGCCTAGCGTGACATGTGCAGCTCCCCCGCCCAAATTAATATAGTTAAAGGTATTACCTCTTATGCTTATAGGTTGCTGCTGATTATTATTTTTTTGGAGGGTTTGTACAGTTGACTCATGTAATGTGGTGATTTTTTTTTTTTTTCCCTCCAGCATTTGGTGAGAAAAAAATCATTTTCGCAGAACAAATGATGCTATCATTATGTAGTTAGAGTATTAAATAATCAAAGACATAAATGCTTTGAGGCTGAGTAAGGATATAAACTGAGTTTCCCTCACAGTTTTACGAATCATTTACCTTCAAAACTCCAAATGACCCTATCGGCGCAAGCATCACTTTTAATTTAGTACTTCTCTTCTTTTAGGCTCCGAGTTCAAATTAGAAACTTTTCATCTTCTCGAGCTCCTCGGGGAACGGTTAATTTGTTCTTTTTGTTGTTGTTTTTTTCTGATAAGAGGCGCTTTGTCACAGCAGTAGTCCTTGAAGAGGAAAGTGAAACTGTTGTAGAGTCCACTGGCAGCGGGATCTGTGACGTATGTGCACTTTGAAGAGGCCGAGCCGGGCAATGGAGATTGATGCGGCAGGCAAGGTTGGCCACTTTCCTCCGCTCTTCTCTCCACTTTGTCTCCGTGGCACACAAACGCACTCAGGGGCTCGCTGAGATGTCATCGTTCACGTCCCCATTTTCGTACTCAAAAACGTTCACACAAGAGCGAGAATCGCTCGCACGCGACTTCCAGAGCGGACGGGATCAGTGCGCCCCAGACCTCCGTTCTCATCGGTGCCCTTAGTCGTCCCAGAGCGCGCTCGGTCCTGATGTGTGCAGCCACTTTGAACCGCAGCCACTCAACCACCGCGGCTGCATGCCCAGAACAAAGTTAAAGCATCTGATCTCCTCCGGGCGCGCTCATGAACACACAACAGCTGCGTGACACGCGATTCGTGGAAAACAAATGAGGGTATCTGCTCACAGGACGCCACCATTCTCAAACCTCTGTTATGCTATCGTCTGTGTTATTTAAGGGAAACGCTGTAATTACTGGAATCCACTCGATGTCAAAGAGAATTCAGTTTGTCAGAAAGTAAGCCAAAAACTTTTATGTTAATGTGAAGAAGGCAGCCGTACCTACAAATATGTTTCTAATGAAATCAGCAGAAGAAAGCTTTTAAAACATTTTTTTTCTTTGAATGAAGTCATGCTGAAACAGGCCTCGGAGGACAACGCATTGCACCTGTCAGTAGTTGCTCAGGGCAGCATCGAGCGTCTGTCGTCCTTTACGCCTCTCTCTATACCCCCCCACCCCCCAGTCCCTCCTTCTGGCTGATATGCACACACACAGTCATGCAAGCAAAAGAGCACAAACACGCTCAGCAAAGCATCACTTGAATCCAAATGAAGTGCCATTTGCGAGAGCATATTTTACTTGCTCATAATGTGTTACCAAAGGAAAAAAAGGCCATGCATGTATTTACCTCACAGAAACCTGCTCACACACACACACGCACACACACACAAAGGGGTGCAGAGCCATGTTTGTTTCAACTGAGTGGGTTTTGTTAAGGCTGTGAGGGCAAACATTTAGTTCTTGCGCTATTGAACACACACGTATAAGTCAGTAAGCTTGTGTGTGTGTGTGTGTTTAATTTTTAATGCAGGGTTGTGTTTTAAGTGTTGAGTCGTCCGTTTTTCACAGTAAAGCAGAGGAAATAGATAGGACCGCTCCTGTGTCATTTATTTGATGCCTCTGTGGCACTCAGTCATTTTACACACACACACACATGCACAGTAAGAAGCGTTAGTCCTCACTGACAGTAGTGGAATGGGAAATGCTCAGTGGACATTTGTCATCTTTGTTAGCAGCTGGCGGCCTCCCGGCTGCTTCTCTGCCGGCACTGACAGATCTGAGAGGCTCCCTGTTAGACACATTATCCCTGCCTTTCACGAGGCTCAACCTCCTCCGTCCACCTGCCCAAATGTGTGTGTGTGTGTGTGTGTGTGTGTGAGGAGAAAGAGAAGTTTCGAAGTGGGCTGTGCAGCGGTGTTTCGGCAGTAGACGCAGTCTGACGAGGCTGCGGGGCATGTGTCTCCACTGACACTGACCCGGTGTGCTGTTGCGTAGCGGGTCATCGTGAGATTGAGTCCATTAGAGAGATGAAGTCAGAAGGTGTTGTCAGGGCTGCGTATCAGAATCTAAGTGGATATGAATACAAGCTCCTCGTAAATGCAGCTCATCCAGTGAGGATGGAACAGGGGAGGAAAAAAAAGCGAGAGTGGGCAGACAAGCTAAAAGCAGTACCTCCATATGTCCTCAGTCTCCTGTGGATTCTTTCCATATGTTCCACGTTTAAGAAAAAACTAATAAAAACATCAAACTCCTTCTTAGAAATCTGTAAGGATCATGCACAGTAGGCTTGATGTCTTGCAGTTGGCACTGTAGTGGATATAATTTGCATCCATTAGATGCCATCTCTGTTTAAAAGTGCACAAGGATTGCTTGGATGAGTAAGCGAGAAGATGAAAATGACAGGTCACACCATTCGTCTGCAGCGAAGGCGCCCGCATTCGCTCTGCGTGCGCCTGTGCATGAGAGACTGATTGCTTGAGAGCTTGTTGAAGATGGAGAGAAATGGAGCCGGATACGTGGCGCCTTTCCTCATCTGCTCAGAGGACGTCACCCATTGGTCTGAGTGTCGCGAGGATTCTCGTTTACCTCGGGGTTCATGTCGCACGCATGCACACGCATAGACAAATTAGTATGCTCATTAATGTATGTACTCTTCACTCATGCACGATTGCAAAGTCTTAAAAGTTAAAGCCCAAGGAGTTTAAATACCAAATCTTTGATTTACTTATCTTTGGATGAGCTTTGATTCATCCGAGTAAACCTGATACACATGAAAAATGTCAACTGGAAGAGTTAAGTTCAACTTAATTATGAATTTGCACAGTGAAAATGTATTTTTCACGTTTCCATGGTGTGAAAAAGATGGCTCCAACATCTAGGTGTGTAAAGCGCAGCCACGAAAGAATTCCTGTAAATTTGGATTATTCATAAAGCCCATCAGCTGGTATGGTTGCAAAAAGAAATCTAGGAAAAAGCAACTATATTCCAGATGTGTGTCGTCAGTAAACACTTTGCTAATGACTTTGTGGACTCAGATGTTTGTTTTTAAGTCTTTGCTTTAAGCTAATATTTACATTTAAAGTAGAGCAGCGGGGTATAATTTGACTTGTGACTGCCTTTCACAGCGTCATTGGTTTCTCAGTCATATCCTCCTCTCACTCGTGACAACTGGTCTCAAAAGAGATGAGATGAGGGAGGGACGTGATGCTGAAGTGGAGGCTTCGGAACTTTGTTAGCTGCTTGTTAGTGCAAATTGAGAATCAGAAAGCTGGTTTAAGTGACTTTGAAGGTTGACGTGCTGGGATTATCCCCCACAACCCTGACAAGGTGTGCAGAAGAGCATCTCTGAACACACAACATGTCAAGCCTCGAAGCACATGGGCTACAGCAGCAGAAGACCACACCAGGTACCGCCGTGTCCGCTAAGATAGGCTCACTAAAATTGGACGACAAAAGATTGAAAAAATGTTGCCTGGTCTATTCGGTGTTGCTTCTTCCTGAGACGTTTGGGTCGAGTTGGGGAGTAATGGAATACATGTACCGGCGTTTAAAAAGGTGGTATTCAGAATACAGTTACTTTGTTGAAGTAAATGGATTACAGGGCGGTCTTTTCCTGTTTCATATGTTAGGCTGTCTCTATTTTTGGTAATTCCACACCAGTGGAAACCCAAACAAAACACACATTAAGAGAAGAATACATTTTAAACTCCACAGTTTACCTGTATTTGCTGAATCCACAGTAGGTCCATAATTCATTGAACTTTTGTCGTTTTACCTCTGTGCACAGCCACAGCTGATTTTAAATCAGGTAGTCAGCATGTAAGCGAAGTGCAGACTGTCAGTTTTAATTCACAAAAAAATGTAAAGAATTTTGCATCACCTGTTTAGAAATTACAGGCATTTTTTATACACAGTCTCCCATGTTCCCCTTTTTCATTCAGCATGTGTTCATGTGTTCATAATGCTGAAATGTTCATGTTAAACAGGGATAGTGGTTTTACTGTTATTAATGTTTGCTAGTAAGCATTAAGCAAACATATGACTGAGACTGACTGGACTGTAGCTAGTTTTTGTTTGCTTTTGCAGGTAATTTGATCACCAAGCTGGTATCGGTCCATTTTTTGGGGGGGGGCATGATGCTGGGGCAGATTAATTCATACGCAGGCAAAGAAAAATCTCTGTTTCATAGTAATCCATCAAGCTGTTGTTGAGAAATTCCTTTCAAAACCATAAATGTGAAGCTCATTTGTTTTAGAAGACAAACAGCAGCCTGAGTAAACAGTATCTGCAATAATTTCTGCTTGACTAGTTTCAATAGCTGGCATGAAGCACGACTTTTTTCTTCTTTTTTTTTCATGGGGTCTGACACTTTGGATTTGAATATTAGCACCAAGTGTGCAACTCTACTTCATTTCCATGCCGATATATGCATGTGTGGGAGGAAGAGCGACGAGCGGGGAATGGAGGTAGAGAGAGAGAGAGGCAGAAAGTGAAGAAGAAGTGGGAGAGATAGGGAGTTAGTTAGAATTAGAGATGGAGAGTAATTCTTTTTTAGAAATAGACGGACAGAGGGAGAGGGATGGCGGAAAGGGAGCTGAATTAAGGTAGAGAAAAGCTGCTAGGCACTCTTTCCCACACACACACATACATAGGGGATATCCCACACTGTTTACAGTGCAATCGAGTCAGCGGCTGGTTTATTTAATCAGAGTTCAGCCTCAGAGACTATACGTTGTCTTAATCTCCTTAACAAGATTTACCAGCCAGTCAACTTTTGGACAGAACACTCCGAACAGAATCCAGCAACTTTGACCACAAACAGCACAGGATGAAATCAGCGCGGTCATAGTGGATCCACTCCTGAATGCACCCATCTGTCTCTGGCTGTATTTACACGCACATGTGTGTGTCTGTGCACATGTGCGAGCTTGTTTTCAGGCAGATTTTTACCTGTATGTGGAAACAGTGTCTGTCCTAACCTTTTTTGCAGAGACCAGATGCTCTCTTTGAGGTAGTTTCACTGTCATTAAAAGATATTTGGCAAGGGAAGAGAGGCTACAACAGATGTGGCTTTATAGGTAGCTATGATTTGCAGATGGTACAGTAGGATGGTTTTGCTCTTTTTTTTCATGTTTGTTTAAGGAGACGTGAGTAAAAGAAAGGTGTGTGTGTGTGTGTGTGTGTGTGTGTGTGTGTGTGTGTGTGTGTGTGTGTGTGTGTGTGTGTGTGTGTGTGTGTGTGTGTGTGTGTGTGTGTGTGTGTGTGTGAGAGAGAGAGAGAGAGAGAGAGAGAGAGACTGAGCACTAAAATGGGAGTGGTTCTGCAGCGTGTGTGTGAACCTCTAACACAGATGTCCATCACTCCTTGAACGCTCTAGCTACTGGCTAGGAAGACGGTTATAGGCATGCACGCACAATTATATTATAAGTTAAATAGGGTTTTACTAACATTATGAGTTCTTGAAAAAAGCAGAATTAAATTAGTTAAATTCTGTATACACTAAAAGGTTAAGAACAGTTTATCTGCCAATCAGATCGTTGCAGGCTGAGACGGGTGGCCATTTCCCCAGACAAGATCGCCTTCAGCGCTGGAAATTTACCAATATTTCCCTCATAAAATTTGAAAGCGGTTCTAATATTACAGTAATAAGTAAAGCTTGTTTATCAGCAGTCACCATCGAAATGCTGGATATTAGATGTGAAGAACTATCTAGACCCTGAGGTCTTCGCTTCATTATGACTCAATTTAAATTTTTTATTTTTTCATTTTTAGGAAGTTTTAATTAGGTGCTTGCTTTGATGTGTTAATTAAATGGCTGTTATATGTCAAAAGTAACCTTCCCAACTGGTCGCAGGCATTTTTAGAGTTTCCAGCTCAACTGAGCTGTGTGATGTCGGACTGCGAGCCAGTCCACCTGCCGTTCCAAATAAGAGCAAGGCTTCCAGATGTGCGCACAGGCATTCGAGCACATTTATTTCTGTAGTGCCCTTAAGGGCACCACCTGGCTGAAACTGCCCCATATACAGCTTTAATTTAGTTCTGAGGGCCAGAAGAGTCCGTAGAGGACCTATTTCTGATAACCTGCAGATTTCTGTGCGAGATTTCACGAGCCACATGAATTTTAAACACAACAAAATTCAATATTTCCTTCCTCAGACGGTTTTGTTTTTAAAGATATTTATCTTAATGAAAAATTACTATTAAATATGGCCTTTTAACATTTCTCCACAGCCGATTACAGGTATTAATAACTTGATAGGATGTCCGAAGAGGTGTAGGTTGAAGCAGACTTGGAGTAAAGTACCTTGTAATGGAAGTCCATAGCAGTAAGCCTGAAGCTTAAGTCCTCCATTTGAGTGTGACATGACTCGGTAACTACTGGGGCAAATCTCCCACTATGGGGGCACTTTAATTGGAAGTAGTAGCTTCTCTTGAGTAAAGAAGTCTTCCCTTAAGAATATTGCAGAATGCTAAGGAGCTTGCTCTGACTTCACCTTCTCTGTGTTTGAGCTGAGGTGCTCGGAGCGATTGCAAGTGTTTATGTAGGAACTGAGCTGTTTGTTTGATAAACTGCACTGTGGCAATTCATAGATGAGGGAAACAGACAGTCCCAAACGCAGGACAGCGTTTTGCTCCGAGCGTGCTCACAGAGAGGAAATGTCATCAGCAGATTTCTCTGGCTGCCATAAAACCATCACTTCGTCTCTCCCACCTTGTCTTTCTTCAGATCGTTCGACGTACTTTTATCCTTTTCTGCCTTGCCTCCTCTTTTCCTCCCGTTGTGTCATCACTTGTCTTCCCACCCCCCACTTCCCATGCCCTATCTACTTCCTCTCGCGCTTGTCTCTCCGTCTTTTTGTCCCGCAGTCTGACATCTTATTTACTTCTTTCTGGTCAGATGAGCTCAGGACATCGCTGGAGAGCAGATGGGACACATGCCAGACTTAAAAGGCCTCAGGTGGAGGGGAGAGAGAGAAAGGGAGATATGCTTAGGCATTGTCTGCTTATTATTTATACTCGGCTGAATGATGCTTCTCTCAGCCCGTTGTTCTGTCGCCCTCCCCGCGTGGCTCGTCTGCGCCGCTCTGAGCCAAAGGGTCAATGGGGTCAGCCTCCACCCAACTCTCTGCCGCTCCGTCCGTGCTTGTTTACAGCTTTTTACTGTCAGCGTAGACGAGGCTCCCGTGGGGTCGGCGGTGAGGTGTGAGGGGGGACACACATACACATGTACACACAGACTGGAGGGGAGGCAAAAAAAAAAAAATTCACTCAGCAGCCAGAGCTATAGACAAGGTTGCTATAGCAACAGCCTGTCCTACCTCTGAGCTGAACACCTATACAGTATAAGCATAAATGCATGCACGCCCAGAGATGAAACAAACACAAATATGCTAAAGTTGCTATACTAAAAAGATTCCCTCCCCCCCCATTACCTTCAAAGCCTAATTGTCATTAACCAGCTCGGCACCGCGGGAAATTGATGGTGCCAGTTTTATGTTACAGAAAAAAATAAAAAAAAATCTTGCTGGTGGCACTGCAGCATCTTGGCTTGAATGGGCTGTGATTAGCCAGAACTGGGTCTTAATTTAGCTGCAAAAGAGCATTAGCTGTCTCATGAAAGATTTTTATTTGGAGATGGGGGTGGTGGGAGATTCCCACCCCACCACCGCCCCCCGCCGACAGTGTCAGCTGTGTCATCGTAGCCGAATGCACCTACCAAAGTGAGATGAGGCTCGGATCTTACTGTAAACTTTCAGTTCAAAACAAGTCTCCAGAGTTCCTTTTATTTGCTTTTTTGGAAAATTACTGGGGAAATTCAGTCACTTCAATCTGTGAGGACTCGATTAGGCATTTTCTCATTTTTCTCTACACGTTTTAGCATTTTTGTCCGATATGAGTGTAGAAATTTTAGAAAATGCGTGCAGGGTTTCACTACATCTTTCAAGTTTTGACACTGACGGTAACCGAGCTAATGGTCTCGCTACTGCCAGGTTTCCTCACGCTAACGGTCCCGGCTTTTATCAAACATTTCTTTTCCCAGCAAGAAACACAAATGTTGGCTATACAGCAAGAACACTGTTCTTTGATCACTTCAACTAAAATGAATTCAAACACTGTTAGTGTTCGGTAAATTGGAACTTTATTAACAATAACACAACTTACAGTCAATTTGAAAATTTTTAAAGAACCCAACAAACCTAAAAAAATGAGGTGAAAAAGAACCTAAAAGAACATTCACACACTCACACTAATTGGTGGACAACCCACTCTGTTTCTTTATTTAGATCTCTTTCAGGTTATTTAAGCAGCACTCACTAACTGCAACCTGGAACAAGTAATGACTCTCTGTTCCTTTCCCTCCTTTTATGTCTCTCTTATCAGCATTTGTCAGAGCTGTTAGCGGTGGTGCGTCTTCCCTTCATCCACCCGTCCTATCTGCTGAACGTAGTGGACAACGAGGAGCTGATCAAATCTTCAGAGGCGTGTCGCGATCTGGTGAACGAAGCCAAGCGTTACCACATGCTGCCTCACGCACGGCAAGAGATGCAGACGCCGAGGACCCGCCCCAGACTTTCTGCCGGTACGTGCGCACACATAAAGCACAGATAAACTGACGTCCATCATTTGTGCCCTGGCCTCGGTAGCGGTCACGTGATCTGCCTCCCACATAACTGATCAGTCGGCGCTGTCGGCATCTGGGCGCCCACACGCTCACACATATCCTCGATTCATATTTTACTGCAGCAAGGTGACCGAGAGGTCAGGGCTCCACACGAGACGCGGGCTCGCCAGTGCACTGGATTGATTTTTTCTTTTAGCCCACAACTCAAAGGCGGTGATTTAGAACTCGGTAATGTTTTGCACACAGCTACTGTAAACGCTCGAACGTACATGTGGGCAACGGGTCACGTATCCAAAAGTCACGACGCATTTTACTTTCAGAAGTCGCTCAAACGGCTTCTGCATCGAGTCTGATTGAGGTAACCTTGAAAAGTTAAACACGGCCAGCTGTAGTGGCTTTCCAAGGATTGTGCAAGATGCTATAAACTTTTATTAAAGCAAACCTAGCACATAAACAACTTTCTTAACAGCAGCTAGGCACAGTAGGATTTCTTGCTTTGAGATTTTTGGAACTGGCCGATCATTTGCTCTTCTACTGCAACCCAAGTCCAAGTCATTTGAAGACAGTGTTTGTTTACATCGTTAAAATCAAAGGATAATTCCAGAAAATTGGAGGGCGCCTGCAAATTGCTTTTGGCCGTCAGATTTCTTTTTCCCCGTAGGTCGGCCAGGATCCCGTTCTTCACCCTGTAAAGCTTTACCTAATTATAGCGTCTGCGTGGCATTATGAGTTTCGCACCAGCACACCTTAGCGTTCAGCACAAGTCATTTCTGCATGGTAGAATAAAGATAATTGCCTAACAAATGGGACTTTATGCAGGTCAGTTTACCGAGCCGACTCTGCTCTCCGGCCGTGGAGTTTTTGAAAACATGGGGAGGTCAGCCTTAGGTCAATATCTTATTCTTTTGCATCTTTAATCCAGCAGCACGAGAAGAATTATCTGTTTCTTGAGAGAAGACATTTGTGGCGTTACATATGCTCACCTTCATCCCATTACTCATCCTCGAGCCGCTAGTTTCTCTTTGTTCTCGGCACTTTCTTGAAGCATTTTCTGTCAAGGCGCATTTTATAGTGTTTGGTATGTGCATATCTTATGCCTTCTACATCCCCCATTATGCAGGCTGAAGTGTGTATTGATTCCCAGTTGCTTGTGGCTCTGTACAACAGAATTATATAAATGCATAAATGCTGCCGGGATGAATACATTCATGATGCATTATACCCCAATGGCTCAATGAATGAGAAATATATGTAAGTTTTTCCGATCAAGTTTTGAACTCCCGTGAAGCTAAAACACTTATTATGACTGACTGTCTGAGGCATGCATTTAATCAGGGCGTCACTGCCGAGAAGCCTGCGTTCTAATGCACTGAATGCACCTTTTCTTGTTTGGGTTAGCAAATGCTTTTTGCATCATTTTAACATATTTTACGATGCTTAAGCGTGCACGTGATGCCAAACGCGCTTGTTCGCCTGCCTCGCTTCTGTTGCTCAACCATCTGCTCCGCTGGGCAAGGTGGGTTCTGCGCAGCGGGGCACGTCGTCGCTGGGATTTCACCGCAGACGAGGAGACGGCAAGAAAGATAAAACGATGAAGACTCGAAGGAGAGTTTGAGGTTGTTCGGTATCACTCGCGTGTAGGCGAACCAGTGATAAGGAAGAACAGGAGGAGAGGTCACAGAGGGGGAGAGAAGGGGATCAGAAATGAAATTTGAAGGGCAGACATTTGATTGAGTTTATTCCTTGAGCATGCGTCTCCTTGTGTAAGCAGTAAGCTAGTGTGTGTGTGTGTGTGTGTGTGTGTGTATTTTAAATGTGCACAAGCAGATGGGGCACCACCTGAGCTCGGTTGATAAGTCTGTCATGCGGAAAAAGAAAGGAAAACTGCCATCCGTGAAGCACTTCTTGCTGAGCGCAGTCAATCTGTGAACTTGTGAGTCGCGTGCATGCGTGGGTGTGTTACAGTGTGCGTGCGGACACACGCCTCACACCTCCATTTCTTTACACTCGAGATAAATTTGAGTCGAATTGCACTTTTTCCAGCCTTGAATTTTTTTTAAGTTATTCTTGCGGGACATATTTTTAATTAACATCCTTTCACATTGAGACTTAAATAATAAGAGTTGCGCTCATGGTGCCGGTGTTCCTCGGCCATTTGTTAGCTGAGTCCAATGAATAATGGATCATTAAGGCTGACTATTTAAAAAAAAAAAAAAGGAATAAGACAAGTCGTATATATTTAATTTCATGGGGGGGAGGAAATGAATAAAACACCCAAATTGGTTTGCGAGCCAATTAGTTTTGCGTTTTAGGAAAATCTTGTTATTGTTGTTTTGGGGTTTGTTTTTTTTTCCAAGGATGCAACAAATGGGACACAGGAAGTTAATTAGCGAGCTTCTGATGGAGCCAGGCCAGCTCTTTATCCCCTATGTTTAGGCTTTGTTAAAGACAAGGTGTCTGTTTGGCTGGTAGGTAACAGAGATAATTCTCTGACATCTTAACCTAAGGTCAGAGTGAAAGGTAAGGGTCGAATATCCCAGCTGATGGTGGGCAAAAGGCAGGGACCGCCCAGTTCAGCCTGTATATATAAACTATTGAACGACTTAAGATCGAGGTTTGAAGTTTTTAAAATTCAACGTGTTTGAACTTTTGTTCAAACAGACAATAAAATATCTGATCAGACGAGAGACAGTTTCTAAAGTCAGATTTTTAAATGATCGTCTAACATGCACATCAATAGCATTACAAATGTGACAAGCTGTACGGTCTCTAAGGATGTCATCAAGACTTCGTGGGGATTTATGCTTGAGTGTGTAATTTACTTCGTAGCTGTGTCGTAGCGCTCACCCACCTGGAAGTGTAGCTAAACGTCAGGTCGACGTAACCTGAAACTACTGCTGTTGGCCCGTTCAGTACTCGATTCCTCCTGTGCCACCCCTGCTGGATGGGTCGTGTGTGGGCTGCGTGGACACCCAAGTTAACACCCAACTGGTTCAAGCTCAAGGTCAGAGGTCACCTTTATACTGACACCTCATTTTATATCAATGAAGACGTTGTTTGACGACCATTCGAATAGGTTTGGGGGTTTTCCAAAGGTAGCTGCACAGGTAGAGACAGCCCTCACTAACTTCTGTTGCACATCCAGTCATTTTATTCCATATCCAGGCCTGAGACGTGACAGAAACCACTCGGTGCAGAAAAGAGCTTAAAGGGTTACTCCTAGTAGGCTTTCACAGGATAAAGAGCTAGTAACTGTGTAAAGTACCATGTTGGTCAGCAATAGCTGTTCTGCACACGGAGCAACATTAGCATTAATGATTTTGTTTTTGTCCATATCATCAGTGTGCATCCACTATTCACTCTCCTTCTCGCTGTTTTCTGAGTATCCTGGTGTGTTTATACTGTTTGAGCTGTTAAATGTACCAGCTTTACTGAACACGTAGCAGAAAGTGGCTTTTCTGAGAGAGTTTCTTACTGAAATCAGTTGCCGAATGCCAGGAAACAGTCTTGACGAGAGAGCAGTAAGAATTTAATGAAGTAAAAGAAATGTGACTTTACAGCCCATAAAAACTTGCCAGTTTTTTAAACATACTAAAAGGCACCAGAGGGTAGAAGTACAAGCTCCCATTCCTAACTGTACATAAGTAAACAACAGCAAATATTAGCTACTTTCTTAATATAGATGTATACGCTTTAGATATGGTTTTCTTTTTTTCTGAAGATACTAAATGTGCTTGTGAAATTTCATTTGTTCCAGGGTTTTGCTGAATTAAGCTCATAAATCATGACAAGTGTAAGCTAACCGCTAATAAGAATATTAATGGCCTATGACGATACACGCTGCAGTGTGCTTATAAGATGGAATAGCAGGAACTTTTTTTTAAGTTTAACAGAAAGTGAGACATTTTAATGAGTACTTGCTCCATTAGCTGCAAGCTCTAAAAAAAAAAAAAAGAAGTTATTTCTATTGTGGCTAAACAGAAGCAGCCAGATGGTTTTCACACATCCCTTAATTGTCTTGTTTTTGCCAGGTTTTTCTTTATGTAGAATCCTGCTGTGCTGCAATGTTGTAATTTCTCTCCTTCTCTTGCTTTTCTTTTTTTTTGGACTTAATTGCTCGGTTTTTATTGATTGTTAATCAGTCACTCTGACAAGCCCTGGCATGTCACGTTTTGTTTTGCTCTTTGCAGAGTAAATAATACTGTGTTGATGGGGAAAAAATAGAATAAGATCAATCTGTTTGTAACGATACTGGACGACGTTAGGGCAAAGCTCATTTTTTTTCCTCTGGAGACAAAAGTCGTGAAACCCGAATCACAACCGTGACATGAAGTTCATTCTTCAGCTGAGAACTTTAATTTCATTGGATGCTAATTAAGGAGCCAAAAAAATGTGTTCGGCATCGAAACTGGCTCTCTGTGATCTTCAAATACAAATGCAGATTTAAAATTAGATGTGTTAATACGCTCGGTTACTGCGTGAATGTGTGCGCACCGGTAGCGATGTTGCATCTTTTCTTTTTTTGCATTTTTTTTTAAACATAATGTGCACCATTGATTTAAATGTTATTTTTTTTTCCTCTTGTCACCCCTAATTTCCCTCGGTTTGCTGCTGCATCTGTGCATTTTGCGTTAACTGCCTTCTGTCTTTCACATTTGGCCCAAAAAGTCTTGGGTAAAGTGAAAACTATGGGTGTCTCGTAATGAATCCGTGGCATTTTGTGTAGTGTATGTGAATCCATTAGCTGCTAATTGGTTAATTAGACTGTGGATGTGCATCTGATTAGCTGTCATTAGACTTTGCAGGGGATCGGGAGGGGATTAAACAGCCGCCGGTGCTGCAAATTTTGCCCTCAAACATTTTTGCCTTAAGTCATATGAGTTGCACTCCAGCTTTGAGGAGTGTTGACATCCATATACAGTTTGCGTTTGCCTGCTATTAAGCAGCAAGCTAAGTTTTCTTTTGTGTGCATGCTGTGTGCGAATGTGCGTGCACCGAGACAAACTCATACATTATGCTCCCATTTCCTTCTCTCCACATGTGTCACTGTGCTCGGCTCAGAGGAGGGTGGAGAGCGCCAGGGCAAACTGTTAACTCAACCCAGCCAAGTGGAATAGCACTCAGACAAATGAGCTGTAATGACTAGGAGACGCAGGGGTCCTGCTCGCCTCATACTGTTTCTCTGTCTTTGCTCACTCGCACACACACTCACATTGTTAAAACTTTAAATGCATACACTGTGGGAGGGAATCCTTAAACAGTAGCTGCACTCTCAGCCAGCCTTTCCCTCTGTCCACTTCATCATCTGTAATCAAGCGTTCATGTATCTAAAGCTAGAAAAGTGCAACTGCAGACACATTTGCGACTGTGAGTGTCGCAGGTTTAGCTTTTTTTGTCACCCTTAATGCCAGAAAAAAAGGAGGTTGTAATTATAGATTACATACTTTTAAAGTAAGAAAAAGCTCACAGCAAATTGTTACTGACCGTTTTTACATTCCTGCGACATAAGGCCAGCCAGAAAATGCTGCGCTAGTGGTGGCGGTCTAAAATGGGTGGATTTTATTAGATCAGCAAGCACAAATAGTGCGACTTGCATCCACAGTTTAGAGACAATAAAAGCAGGCTGTTGTGCGAGGTCCTAAAGGCCCGTAGGCGTGACATTCATCTACTCGTTCACACCTCCGCCAGCCAGGAGATCCTTGGAGAGTAGTCGTAGCGTGCCACCACTGCAAAGAAAGGAGAACAACACTCACAGCTTGTAAAGAGAGCATAGAAGATCATCAGATAACTTTCTTCTGAAGTCTGCCACCTACTGCTTTTGGCTTGGGTCTGATAAACCACTCCGCATCGCTGATCCCCCTCCGGTGCTTCCTCATCACTGCTGACAGCAGTTCTTTTTGGTGGAATAATTGAATTTATTTGTCATCTTTCTGTGTGGATGCACAGCCTCAATGCTAACCATTAGGCAAAAGTGATGGCGACTGGGAGGCTGTCAGCAGTTTGGAAAGACAATTGTGTGCTTTGCTGGGTCCTTTTTTTTATGTCAGGACTTTGTTGATTGTTGTCCTGCTCTGTAATTATTCAGCATGGTTTGTCTTGTAGAGCCAATGCAGCATGAGATTACTCTGCCTCACCTCTCAAACCGGAAACGCGGGATTCAGGAGAATGTGCCAGAAATGTCTTAATCGCTCTCTGCGAAGAGTGCCCTTCAGCAGATTCCTCTTCCGATTTTATTTCTGGAGTCTGAGATTGGTATTTTAGGAGGGGGAGAGGGAGAGCGAGGGAGGGAGAAGGAGACAGAACAAGTAAGCAAAGAAGAGAGAAACTTAGATGCAGCTATGCACTGGAGAATTGGGAGTATGAGTTTTTTGATATTCTTTGGGCTTATCAGTGAAAATCTCAGCAAACACAACTGTCCCGGCTCATAAATGTAACATGGAGGCAGTAAATCCAGAAGAGATAACCACTGGTCCGAGTGTCTGCGGGGGCTGCAGCCAAAATTAAGGTTCCCTCCACTTGTCCTTTTGACTTGTGACTGCTGCCAGCCCGAGCTCCCAGGGAGGGAAAGGGCAAGGGAGGAGGGGAACGAGTGAACGATTGCTTCCCCAGCCGCTGCCAGAAACCTTGACTCATCCTGTTCCTGAGCCGCAGTTCGTGCTCACGAGCAAAGTGAACAGCATTTACAGAAGCACGGATCAGTCTCAGCATCGTTCATGCCACATCTGGTACTCTGACCTGCTGTACCTGCTGCGAGGCTGGAAGGATGCATCAGCCTCATCCAATATTCAACAGGAGGGATGGGGTGAGCCTGCTTTGGGCTCTGTCGTCGCGTGTGCTGACGGTGCAGATTGAGGCATTTGGATGGAAAGTTCATCGAATCATCAGCCCAGAAGGTTTAGATCCACTATATGTTGAATTCTAAAGGAACTGACATGTTTTTCTTTTATTGGGAAAATTTGGACAAAACAAAGTTTAAAAAATAAGATATGATCCTCATTTATGCTCGCTCCTCAGCGCCTCAGTGCCTTCCTACCACTCCCCTACAGCATCAACAGTGTGCAGCGCTTGCTAAAAAGCAAAGAAACCTAAAAAGTTTCATCCCAAACATGAGCAACATTTATTACGGTGCTATTTTGCTCGATGTCTAGGATCTTCACTCGCTTCCACCTGTGCGTTGTAAGCACGGGCAAAAAGATGCTAACTACAGTTCACTTAGTAGTCACCGGTATCATTAATAGAAAAGATCATTTTAATATTATAAATGATTTCTATTGTACACACAGAAACCAGTTTTTGTACATGTGAAGCTCTCATTGCCCATTCCTCTAGCAGTGTAGCTAGCTCGGTCTGTGGAAGGGGATTTCGAGGTGAACTGAGCCTCTAAGTGTTGTTCGAGGACACTTAAACCCTTCACGACGTTTGTTTTTCCCTTCTAAGGAGACCAGCCATCACTGCAGATTTTCAGTCAACAGATGCCCAGCAGACAATAAAATGCACACACACTGCATGAACGCAAGCACACAAGATCCATTTCAAGCACGCTCACTGCACCCTCCCTGGACTTTCCTTTGGAGCCCTTTGGCCCTCTGATCCTCACCGTAGCAAATTAACACCCCGGGAGAGAAATTATGGGATTCGGAGGGGGAAAAATGCTAAAGAGAGAGAATGGAGAGAAGCGGCTCAGATAAGAGAAGACTGCTCTGCGGCTGTCAGTGGGACTGTGATACCCAATGAGAAAAAGTCTTCATCCTCATAGTTTTCTGCACTTAAACTCTATATGAATGTATATTATTTACACATGTATACATCTATGCACGCTTTTGTAAAAAACAAAACAAAAAAACAACAACAAAAAAACAGATTTTCCCTGTTTTGTTTTGTTTGTTTGTTTTTTTTGTCACACTAGACGAGATGGTTGTCGTTTGTGTAGTCTTATGATTTATGTCTGGCTGCAAAGCAGATAGGTTTTAGAGGGAGAGACTTATGGAAAATAGAGCTTAAATTGACATAATCTTACAGTCTGAACAGTTATTTGAGCAATGTTCTCATTTATAAATTATATGGTTTTCATACTTTACACCTCCTCTACTAAGCATTAAGGAGAAAATGTACAGTTAATATAAAAAAGAGAACGTGGAGAAGTGCTTTAAATCAATTTTCAGAGCAGATCGTGTATATAAATATATATAAATAGAATGTTTGATAGTGTAATTTACTGAAGATGTGTTGTGTACAGTAATAAATCTCTTCAAGCTGAATTGAGTGCACTTAATGACCAGATCAGTAGCTTTCGGCAATAGCGCCCCACACTGGTGGGTGAAAGTGTTAAGACTACTCAACTACAGTAAGTAACTATTTATGAAGGACATCAAAGTCCACAACAATTACTATGTTGAAATCATGCATCACTCCAACTAGTCGATGCAGATGGCTCCGCCCCTCCCTGAGCCTTGCTCCGTCTGAGGTTTCTTCCTGTTAAAAGGGAGTTTTTCTCTCCCACTGTCGCCAAGTGCTCGCTCATAGGGGATGCTTGGGGTTTTCAATTCAATTCAATTCAATTTTATTTATATAGCGCCAAATCACAACAAAAGTCGCCTCGAGGCACTTCATAGATACAGAGAAAAACCCAACAATCATATGACCCCCTATGAGCAAGCACTTTGGCGACAGTGGGAAGGAAAAACTCCTTTTTAACAGGAAGAAACCTCCAGCAGAACCAGGCTCAGGGAGGGGCGGGGCCATCTGCTGCGACCGGTTGGGGTGAGAGAAGGAAGACATGAGAGAAGGATTAGATAAGATAAGATACCTTTATTAGTCCCACTAGTGGGAAATTTCATGTTTCATGCCGACCAATTGTAGGAGTTTACCTTACAGTGTAAAGCAAGTTGAGGTGAATGCTGTTTTGGTTTGGCACCATTAATAAAACTAAATTGCAATGAATTTCAGCAGAGCGATTCCCCAAAAATTAGTAGTCGAACATTTGGCATAGCTCTGCTTGGTGAGCCATGTGTCCTTAAAAACTATGAGACAGCTGGAAAAGTGCGTTACAAAAGAAATGATGACAGGCCTTAAAAATAAAAGAACTATATCTGAAAGTCACGTACTTAAGAAATAAGAAAAATATCCATCAAAGACCTGAGAGATCCATCTGGAAGTTCAGTTGATCCACCTACAGTTCACTAAAGCCTCATCAGAAATCACTTTGGAGGGGTGGCTGTCAAAAAGGGTTCTTTAGGAAGGGAAACGGGGAGAAAAGATGGGCATGCCAAATTACACAAGAACTGGACTGAAAATCAGTAGCTAATTGGACTTGCCTGAAGTATGTTATAATATGCTCTGATTGGTGGTTAAGCTGTCAGGCAGCGAATGACAGCCCGAACATTCAAAGAGTTTGCACTGGAGCTGAATGAGTTCAATGTGGACTACCTGCTGGTAGCCTAAATAAGTTTTTTTAAAACACAAAAAAGTATAAAAATTGATCTTAGAGCTCAAGTCAGAAGCACAATGCTGCTTTTCCAACCAACAGGCCAAACTGTTAAATTATCAAAGTTACTGAAAGGAAAAGAAGCAAAATTCACACATTTAAAAATCTGCAACTGTGAAACTTTAGTTAGTCGCACCGTATCGTAGCTCTACTTCTGAGGAACGTAATACAAAAATACCTTAAGAAGCTGTATATGTTTTGCATGTAAAAGAAACTTGCATAGATAATGTTTCAAATGTAGGTATTGCTCAAGGATAAGATAAACTGGGCGTCACAGTTCACAGTTTCAAATGGTTATTTATTTACAAGCTATAAATTGGATGTCAGTAAGAGTCAAGCGAGCGAACATCTGGATGTATCCATGGTGAACGTTGGGTGGGACTCGGAGGGTGGTCCATTCACCTTGTCTGTCTGAGAGGTCAGGCAAGTGTAATAAATCATCCAGGTGACCCACTCTAGTACTAGTACCTGAACTTCAAAGCTGAGATTTGTTTCTTCGGTGCTGTACTGTAGTACACACTGGTAATTAGATATTGAGAGTACAGCTTGTCTGGATTGTATTGAAACTAAAGTCTCAAGTTCCACTCTGTTGAGTTACTTCTATCCCCCTTGTTTTTGTCTCTGTGACTCAACCCAGCCGAACCTCCAATGCCCCTGTGGCCCTTCTGCTGCAAAGTATGCCTGGTTAAAGCAAGGTCATAAAAGGCTGCGAAAGGTAAAAAGTGCACAAGGCAAAAGAGCAGGAAGCATTGAAGGAAGATGAAATGGCGAATATGTTGGAAGGTAGAGCAAAGACTCTTGGGGTTTAAGAGAAAAAGAACGGAAGAGAAAGAAAGCAGGAGAGAGGGCAAAGTCTCCCGTAGGTTGAGAGAATGAGAGAGATGTTTGCCACGGGGTTAAAAAACAGCAGAGAAAGAAGGAAAGGCAGGTCGCAGCACGAGGCAGAGACCAAGGAGACCAATAAAAAGGTGATATAAGACCCATTGTGCATGCAGGGAAAGAGAAAAAAAACAGTCTTCTCATTCTATCTTTATCTTCATATCAGCCTTGCTGACTATACATCTGTGTACAAGTGTGTGTGTGTGTTTGCATCCACATCGAGAATCCAGCATGGGGTAAAGCATGGGCCGTGTGCTCCCGTCAAAGATGGGTTTCAATTAGTTGAATTGGGTGGAAGTGATGCACAGAAACATTCAGGTGTGTGTGTGTGTGTGTGTGTGTGTGTGTGTGTGTGTGTGTGGTCACATCATACTACGTGGGTGGGCTTCAATTTGAGAATCAGCTCTTACACAAGCCTGCCCGTCCCTCAGACTACATCCTTTTCTGGAGCTTTTTGTATTGCCACACAATACGCCTCCTCCCGTCACCTTGTTTTTCCTCTTTATGCTCGCTCTCTGCCATGCTGCTAAACTCATCCGCCGTCTGTGTTTCTAATGCCAAACAGATGTAACTGATATTTTTCTCTGATGGGCAAAAATCTCTGTCTAGCTGATGAACATTAGCTCCATTTAAGAGGGACTTAGCTTCTGCTAATGTACTAATAAATGGTAGATGTAGCTATCATGATGTCACCTATTGGTTTCCAGTTCTGAAGCCTCAAGATGAGCTTTTCCACTGTCTTAGTGAAACTGCATGGTCATTGGTTGAAAGCCCTGGCATACCCACCCTGCTGGTCAGTTCGCATGCCACCGGTAATGTTATCACACAGCCACATATATGTATGCTCGCCATTTCAGTGCAAGGGCAAGACGGTGGTTAGCATTGTTGCCTCACAGCAAGCAGTGTTCCTCCCACAGCCAACATGCATTGCTGGGGTTAGGTTCATTGGTAATTCTAAATTACCCTTGTGAATGTGAGTCCGTATCTCTGTGGGTATCTGTGTCAGAATGGAGTACCCTGCATCCCGCCCTATGGTAGCTGGGATAGGCTCCAGCTCCTACGCTGAGGTCATGTCCACACTAACACGTTTTCGTTTGACAACACATCGTTTTCTCTCCGTCGTGGCCTCCCGTCCACACTGAGACGGCGTTTTGAAAACGCTCTCGAAAACGAATACATTTGAAGACGGTGCTTTCGCGTGGCAATGTGGACAGCGAAAACGGAGACTTTTCGAAAATGATGGCGCATTTTAGTCATGTGATGCAGTCATGTGACCAATTAAACTAAGATAGCGGAGGGCATTATACAGCAGTTGTTTTGTTTGCTCTCAATTTAAAGATTAATAGCAGTCTGTACATGCTCCTGATAGCTTTTCTTTAAATTCTTTCATTCTCACTCACTGTTGCAACTTTGTACTTCTGTGTTTTCGCAGCAACAACTCCACCTCATTGTCAGTCCATTTAAAAAACTCGGTGCTTTTCCTTGACATTTTGCCCCGACGTTTCAATGAGCTGGAAAGTAAATAAACGGCAGACAGAAATGAGGCAGATCGAATCTTCTTGCGTTTGGTGCATGCGCAGTACTGGAACGTAAGCGTTTTCGACCGTTTCAAGGTGGACGCACAACTCTGTGAAAACGACTGAACGCCGTTTTCAAATCTATCCGGGCTAGTGTGGACGTAGCCTGAGGATAAGCAGAAGAGAATGGACGGGTGGCATCACAGTGCAGATAGCAGCTAGAGAAAGTGGACATGGCGTCAATTTAGCGTCAGCTTTGTCGTATGGTGCTGTTCACCAGGTACAGCGTGGCGGGTATAAAGGGGCCGATCATTAGCCATACAAAATAGTGAAGATAATCCTTCATTTTAAAACAAGGTATGACCAAGATTTACAAAACAGTCCTTATTTTTAAGATTTGCATAAACCATAAACTCAGCAGAAACACGTTTGCAGTCAGACCTCCCCGTGCACGGATGATCTGATATCCTCGTGTTGGTGTTGTTCCCAGACCATCATGAAAATGT
Organism: Aulonocara stuartgranti; assembly: GCF_965226115.1. Taxonomy (NCBI): domain Eukaryota; kingdom Metazoa; phylum Chordata; class Actinopteri; order Cichliformes; family Cichlidae; genus Aulonocara; species Aulonocara stuartgranti. The sequence continues at coordinate 4,057,150 of NC_138951.1, read as the reverse complement.
TGTTCCAGGTTCAACATTGCAAGTGACCAATCACATTGTTGTGACGTTATTCTTTTGCGCGCCAAGCCATTCGTGCATTTATGAAATTCCAATGTTGCAAGGACAATATCAATTCTGCTTACTGTTTATTAAAGGGTTAGCGTTAGGGTCCGTTGATCGGCGGACAGAGGGGGTTTCACGCAGCTTTAGTACAGTTTTTTGTTTTACGCCGGTTTTTCCCGAAGTTGCAAAAGTATGACGTCACAACATTCTGATTGGTCACTTGCAATGTTGATCCTGGAACAACACCAACACGAGGATATCAGATCAACCCCCCGTGCACTTCTATGGGACCAGAAGTCTTTCTGCAAAAACAGACTTCAGATAGAAACCAGGTTTTAAGGAATTCCCGTGTTGGCTGAGGTTTTACGACCTGGAAGCTTCCATGTTTTATAACTGCCATGGCGTTACTTAGCCAAGCAAACATTGTTATGATGATGTAGGAACACCAACATAGCTAAATGAATCAACATGTTTCTCTGTGTATCCTGAATAAGCGACCTTTAGTAAAAATGCAACTATAGCAGCTCAGAGTGAAGTCCAGATCGGGCTGTCATTGGTAGTTTGCATCACTGCTACTACTGATAAACCACCAAACTAGCAGGTCTGAACACTGAAGCCAGTGTGGGTCACTGTGTATCTCTATTTCTTGTTCATGGCCACCTGAGGACACTTTGGTTTCCATAAGCAGTCGGATTGTAAAGACGGTGACCTCAGTGAGCTCTTTCATAATGAAAAAAGACTAAAAGGACTCTCTGTACCGCTTTCCCTCTGCCATTATGCTCTCTCTCTACAGCCTACGTGCGTCTGCTCACCTGACACACGGCCTCACATTGATAGCATTGCTGTCAGTATTTGGATAGAGCCGTCCATCCCAGTTTAAACTCTTGTGCACCACTACTTTTGACATAATAGATCTACCTCACCATGTTCTTGGTCCCCACTGGAACCAAAAACAGGATCTGCAACCACATTTAAAAACCTCTCCTAACCATCCCTGTTCTCAAGAGGACTTCCCAAACCAAACTGATCTGATTTAGGTCCAAACCAGATGCAGCTGATATTGTCACTTGTGTTATTTGACAGATAAGAGGACAGAACGTCCAATCAATTAAACACACTCACAAATAAAGCAGTTTGTTACTCAAACCTTGAGTTAAGCTGATGTTTTTATTTCCTTAAATACAGTCAGATGGAAAGTATACCAACAATGCAACAAAAGGTCAGTAACTATCAGGAGGAGGAGGCATTTTCTCCCCCAGCAGTCACGGGTATAAACTCTGTCAAGGAAAAAAAAGGAGAGCTGTCAGAACTTGGTTATCCCTTCATCCCCAACCGCTCGTCTCTATCCTTCGATTCTCCATCCCTTCATCCCTCCACCTAACTGGTATCAAACCTCACACTGACTGACAGCCATCCCTGTGAGGCTTCATTGTCTGAGAAAAAACGAAAACACACACAGACGCGCGCACGCACCAGCCATCTGAGCCGATGCCACGACTCCCCGTCAGCGGTTGCCGTACTCGTGTTTCGTTGCGTTCTGACAGGCCGGCGTCGGCTTATGCGGGCTTGAGAATGCGTTCGGGGCTTCAGAGGTCAGAGGTGCGCCGCAGCGTCAGCGCCCAGATGTGTACTCTCCCTGACGTGTCTGGCCAAGCAGAAAGCTACCAGGAACAACCCTGCGCATGTGCACTAGATGATAATAAAGACCCGAGGTGCGCATCCACTTAGGCACGTTGACTCGGCACGTGGAATCATTTGTTTGTCTTATTAAAGTTGAGCTCGATCGTCATATTTTAGAATTCCAGCTGCAAAAACATACCCGTGATATCAGGAAATTCAGTTTAATACATCGTCCGCGTTGTCTTAAGATGCAATTAAATGGAATATGTCTTCCTGAACAATACAAACCTACGTAGATTTTAAAAGAGCCCTTTAAACTGTGCAACACTGATTGATGTGCACACACAAGAAAGAAAATCCCAAATTGGCTCAGGCATAGACACAGAAACTTTGCCAAGTTAATTGAGCCAGTCAATATCAACAAAAGTGAAACAGCTAATAAGATGAAGGAAAAGGGGGATGAAAAGAGATGAAAAATTCAATCCTATAAAGGCGAGGAAAAGAGTCGCACGTTTACAGTCCAGTAAAGTTGCAAAATAACACGTGATCAAGAGAAATGGAGTACAAGCATGTAGAGTAATAGCAACAAACTCATCACGGGGAAGAACTAACAGAATAGTGTCAGTATAATTAATCTGTGAGTGTGTGAAGGTTGGAGTCTCATGAGTGGGAAGACAAAAACTTTTATTTTTGTTTGGTTTGCTTTTGTTTTGCTTTTTTGGCAAAGAACCGCCGCTGTAACCGTGACTGTCCTATAAAATTGCACGCTCATTTACTAGCTGATTGCCCAGGGTCTGTTGGAGGTCTCGGGCCGATTGAGGCTTGAAGTGCAACAGGAACAAGTTCAAGACTAAATCTTTTTTTTTAAACTGCACTTCAAGTTTGCAAATCTTTAAAACACATCCAGAGCGGGCGGCAGCGTGCAAAACTCTTACGTCTTCTGCACAATGCCAAAACCTTCATCTCTGCGGTGACACTTTCACAATTTCTTCTCGAGCCATCGCTTTCTTTCGCATCCCACGCGGAGGAGCACATTCTTAAAAACCTCACTGGAGGAGAGCCAGCCGGCTTTAAGCTGTCCACTAAGTCTAAGCTGTATGTCCACGATATGTCTGAGGCAGCGCTTACTGGCTCTGTCTGTTTGCTCAGCTTCAGCAAAGCCCATTGTAGTTTTTGTATCTCCCCGTCTTTTACCCTTGTTCCCCTTCCAAGAGAAAAGCCCTCTGTTTTTACCAGCATTGAAAGACAAGTGAATTTTAAGAAGAAATAAAAAGGGAAAAGAAACGATAAGGGGATAATTTTAACAGGAAGAAGCAGAAGGAAAAGACGGCCGCCTGAGGATGTGCCCTGTCGGGAGAGTGCACGCGAGGAAGAGTATCGATCCAAGCAGGTGAACCAGGGGTTCGCCCTGGTTTGGAGTGTATGAAGATTAGCTCTCCTGCCTCCACCTTTCCCCCCCTTTTCCTCCATATTTCTCTCTCCTCTCGCACAGTCTCTATTCCTCCTCATCATCCTCCTCTCCCTCCCTCCCTGGCTCGCCTCCCTCTGCCCACCTGCCTGCCTGCTGCTTACAAACACAGCTCATTTCTGTCTGTCGGCTCGTCGTCTTGCCTGCTCTCTGGAACCTGCTGCTGCTGCCGCCGCCGAAGACTGAGAGGACCTGAGACACGCATGTGGCAGCCTGCCAACCTGTTTGTGTGTTTTGGATCACTGGTGTCTTTATCCACCATCTCTGTGTGTGCGTGTGGATGCCTGAGAGCAGAGATCCGGTGAGCTCTTACAGGGATAATCATTGAACGTGTTTCAAGTATCTTCTTAATCACACGAGCCCCGCCTTCACATACAAATGTACACAAATTGATTTTCCTATTCAATATGCAGTTCTCTTATGGCATGCCAAAGTGGTGCGCGTTTCACTACGAGTGCATGTGTGTGTGTGTTTGGGCAAATCTATAGGCAAGCGCCTGTAGTACACGTGGGAAGGAAGAATTTGAGAGCTGGGAGGCAACTAAACGAATGGCAGCACCATCAGTCTTGGTAATTGAGTTAAATTTCAACATTTAAATCAGCAGTTTCCTGCGACCAAGAGGAAACTTTCCTGCTTTGCATTTTCTTTTGTTTTCCGACAAACGTATTGACTCAGAACAAGAAACTTTTTATTTCTATCACCTCTCAGTATTCATGTGAAAAATATTTTTTAAGCAGCCAATGCGTATACTTTATCTGTACTTAAAAGCCAGACAGCACGCCACAAAACATGTCTGCTGGTTACCGCTGCACTGAGAGCTTCACAAAGAGCCTTTGGTTCAGTCTTGGCCTCTATTTACTGGTGGAAACCTTTCCTGATGACCTGTTCTCTCCCACCTCTTTCCCTCCTTTATCCACCGCAATCATCCTCCTCCATCCTCCTCCTGCTTCTTTGTCCTCTAGGTGTAGCGGAGGTGATAGTTCTCGTGGGAGGGCGTCAGGCTATCGGGATGAACCAGCGCTCTCTGACAGCAGTCACCTGTTTTAACCCCCAGAACAGTAAGTGGTACCCACTGGCCAGCCTGCCCTTCTACGACCGCGAGTTCTTCAGTGTCATCTCGGCGGGAGACAACATCTACCTGTCAGGTGAGCTAAATTGTCCACTCCAGCTGTATAACTGTGGCGTTGCTGTCACAGACATTCAGTGGTGTGGGGCCGGAGATGGAAAAATGATAGAGGGACTTAATAACAGGGCAGTTTTGAAAGGGTAATCCTTAAATGTGTAAATAAACTAAACTGTTAAACGTCTAAGTAAAGTAAACTTTTTTTCCCATGAGAGTGTTTTGGGATTACTCGTGTACTTTACAGCCAGGTTTGGCTCTGAAATACTCCCTTGAAATTTAGCCCAATCACTTCTGGTTGACACAGGATGATTCACAGGTTAAATTAACAGGTCAGGTTTTAGTTCAAAACTGAATTTATGACCTTAATGGAACACACTCAGCTACTTTTCTTCTATTTATTAATTTTTTTGGCCTTTGACAATAAAAAAATTACTAAGCGTGAATTAAATTCTATCATTGTGAGCATGTTTAGCTCAAATAACTATAGACTCTCATCATCCCACAGCCAGTTCCTCTCGTGATTTATTGTGTGGAACAATATTGATTATTGTCAAACCCAGGTAAGGGCAGACTTAATGGATTTTTTTTTGGAGGGGGGGGGGGTGTCATTTACATCATCTGTTGAGACGTGCTTTAGTGCCATTAACTGCAACGAGCTGTAATAACAAAAAAAAATCCCACCTCAAGTTCAGTTTCAGAGTTCATTTTCCATCTCAGCAAACGCAGTGGTCAAATCAACTTCAGCATGCATACTTCAACTTTTTAATCAGCACAGACGAGCAACAAGGCAAATTGCTGAAGTAGACCGTATAGTGCTATATAAGCTGCAGGGTAGCGGCTTAATGGACCTCGAGGCGAGATTAGAATTCGCATATAAACTTGTTTCTTGGTTTTTATGACGCAGCCTGTAGCTGTATAAATGCTTATGAGCACATTACGGCGTCAGGTTAGGAAAGCCAAACGTGAGTTAAAGATGGTCACGAAGTTGTCTTCAAAGTTGACATTTGTGACCTCTTTTTATTATAGATGTTTTTCCTCTGTGGCTACTTTGATTTGGCCGAGTGAATCTACCCAGGCCGCTGGTCTCTTCTCTGACCTTTTATGAAACAGTTCAAGAGTTTTAAAAGGGGGCCAACCTCAAAGCTTAGTCACATGTTGCTCGGCCCTGTGCTGCAGACAACTCAAATGTCTTTTTAGAGGAGTCGTTTTTATATAAAATGGTTTTGGTTTTTTTTTTAATAGACCTTTTTCCTCTCTGTCTTGCTCTGTAGTTGCTGCAGCGTTCTGCACTTTGTTTTGCTCCATAGTGGCACACTGTGCGCTCTGCGACTCCCACAATGAGACACGTTTAGGTTGCTTCTCTACCAGCAGACTGAATTTCTGCCTCCATGGTTCATTTGTGCGAGATTCTCACACGGTACTCAGACCTTCATATTACACAGTGGAAATGTAACGGGATTTTCTTTTTTCCTGCATGCACCTTTTCCTCTCCCTCTTTTCATATAAATGTAAATGTGTTTTTGGGCATTGGAACAGGTCTGCATGTATCCTCTGGGAGGTAGACAGCCAGTGGGGAAATCAGGGTTTTTCTAGCCAGCCAATCAACAGGCTCCGGCCTGTAACCGTCCTCGCAATCTGAACAGGGTCACTGAATCACGGCTGGTGTCACATGTCAAATAACACAGCTAAGAGAGCTGCTCTGAAGACGGCTCAAACAAGTACAGTTTTCTTGGCTGGCTGGATGACTCAGCAGCAAACAACTTTCTGACGGTTCAAGTTGTCCAAGTCTGCCACTGTTCCTCTTGGGGACTGGAGGGGTGGGCGGGTGGGGGGAACTTCTATATGTACTTTAAGAGTGACTTTTATTAAATATAAAGGGCTAAAAATCAAATTCAGAAATAGTTCTTTAATCTGAAATTATTTCATTTCTATTTCTAATCTAATAGGCGCAGGTGCTGTGCAGGTAAAGGAGCCCCTGTTTGTGCTTTCATCACATCTCATTGATGTTGAATCGCACGAGGAAACACAGTCATTCTCATTTTCCAGCTTTTGTGACACAACTTTTTCTTTGTGTTTGAGTTGTGAAGTTTGAAATAAAGGATTTGGTGGGAAAGGAGACTGAAAACGTTTCTATGGCACTTTCGGAAAGTTACAAAGTGTTAAAAAATAACAAAAAAAATACATGTAATAGAAGTAAAAAGAAACCACTATATTAGATATAAACTCAATTTCATTAAATTCGTTTAGATAGCACCCAATCAACACAACAGTTGCCTCACGGCGGTTATTTTGTAAAATCAGATGACTCTATGTGAGCAAGCACTTGGTGACAGCAGGAAGGAAAAACTCCCTTTTGACAGGAAGAAACCTCTGGCAGAACTGCAGTCATCTGCCATGACCAGTTGGGGGTGTGTTTGATGTAAAAGACGTTGGATAAATACAGGCAATTGTGTAATAAAAATAAGAAACGCAATAAAAGTAAGTATTAGCAAAAGATTAAGAAGAGGATACAGAGTTTATCTGGCTCACATCTCTAGGCAGTAAAGTCCACACTTTGAGGGTCACAGGGCAGCAGAGGTAAAAAGTCGAGGTGTGGATCTCTAGCAGCGGACGGTCTCGTAGGGAGTTGACAGATTGCAGATATAGGCAGGAGCCGGAGCACTGAAGGCTTTTTGAAAGTAAAACCTTAAAATCAATTCTGAAACTCCAGGGTAACCACTGAAGAGAGGATTTCTGTGAGGTGGTTGCTTCGCTTACTGTGTGTTGAAAATCTTGGCAGCAGCATTTTGTAACAGCTGCATTATTTAAATGTTTCACGTGCCGATACCAGAGTAAAGTGCATTGCAGAAGTCAAGTGTAGACGAGAGAGAAGCATGGGTGACCTTTTCTAAGTATGCAAGGAAGGAATAACCCGATCTTGGTCAGCTGTCTCGGTTGGCCAAAGCAGCACTAACTTTCCGTCACCTGACCGCTTAGACAATAACACAGTCATAAATAACACCTCGGTTGTGGAGCTCTTTTTGAACATTATTAGATGAGGGACTCAGACTAGCGGAGAAATTATTAAGTGCTACAAGTGTTGGGGACTTCAGGGGGCATTTGCAATTACCTCTAATTTGGAGTCGTGAGCAGGAAATTTTTGGACATCCAGTTTTTAATTTAAGCAAAGTAGGACGTGATGCATCAACGGCGCCGAGCTTTACTGGGACATACATGTGGGTGTCTGATTTCTCAAGGTTACCATCTGGAAAGCATGAGTACAGTAAATAAACCGCTGGGGAACTTCATAGAAATAGAGTTCAAGAGATGGGAGGCACCTTAAAGCACGGCACAGGAGAGCCAGGCCAAGAGATGAGAAATGTCGTGAAATCAGGGGTGAATCACTTATGCAACACAGTTCTTCAGGCTGCTGATTAAATACCGGTCCGCTGAGCCGAGGTCAAAGAGAAGATCGATGGTTATTTACTTCTTTGTTGAACACAATTGCGATGAAGCCGGTAGTAAGAGGAAATCTGACTATCACATTCTCTTAGCGTTAATAAACATGACAATAATGATGGATGCGTGGATGATTTTGATAGTGATGAAATCATTCAGCACCTTCTCACTTTGTTGAAGCACCTGACAGGTCTGGTTTTAACCAGTCATTAATCTTCAGCCCTATAATTGCCACAGCAGTAGTTCCACAAACCCCAGCAGCGACTAAAATACACCAAAGCAGAAGATTTAGCCCATTTTTGCTACGACAGAGGAAAACTGAAGGAGGCGTGTTTGTTTTTCTTTCAGATCTCTTGATCGCCCTGCTTATCAACTCTAATAAACCTTTTTTTTGTGCATTGCAGGTGGCACAGAGTCAGGTGTGATGGTGGCTGATGTGTGGTGCTACATGTCTCTTTTGGACAACTGGAATCTGGTGTCCCGGATGACCGTGGCTCGCTGTCGGCACAACAGCCTGGTGTACGACGGCAAGCTGTACACGATCGGCGGACTGGGCGTATCGGGGAACCTGGACCACGTGGAGAGGTAAAAGTCACGCAAAGCACCTCTGTCGTGGCTGCCGCGTCAGAGCTTGATCAGCGCGGTCAGTAGGGGGATGCTGAGCAGTACAGTTCGAGCAAATAAATATTCACACTGCACAGCAAAACATGGCAGATGGTGTGGCATGCAGTAGTGCGGTGCAGCATATTGCAAAAGGGGTTAGACAGGTTTCTTAGCATTTTTTTTCTTAGAGTAAAAAGGTGCAAAGGAGTGAATCTGGGCCGGGGGATATTAAAATGGTCACAGCTGTGAGTGGTGTCCCGGAGCAGCACTCGTGTTTGTGAGCGGCGCACGAGTGAGACGATTTGCTTTCTGAGATCAGAGCGGCACAATGCGTCTGATTCCATCCACGTCGGCATCGGCACATTAGCGAGACTTTATCTGGAGGTCGTACTTTGTGGCCTGTTCAGCTGGGTCTTCTTTTATGGAAAGTCTTCAGCATGAAACCAGAAATAGGCGACGTCGTCAAGGAGTATAATGAATCCCTAGTGGCACGGAACGTGTGCAGACGTTATCCAGATTTAATAGTTTGATTGATCTCATTTAGATTTTTTTTTAACACTGCTCCCTATTTCTTAGTTTACCCTCTAACCTGGGCTGATGAGCGTGTTACAAAGCGGGGAGAAGAGGAGGGTTGCCTCCCTTGCTCGACAGAGCAAGATTAACCAAAGCAATCAAAAGAACATTACTGAGTATATTAGAGCAGGCCGCTGTCGCTCATTACCTAGCAGCTCAATTGATCTCCGAAGCTTCTCGCAATGCACAACAGTCCTCCAAATGAAACAGCCTAATTTGATATTTCCCCATAATGCTGCCATACAGTGTCGTTATGACAGGGGGGAGATGGAATATTTGCCCCGTAATGGAAACGCATTTGATTCCTCCGTCTCTGAGCTGCTTAATTTGAGAGCTGCCGATGCATCTAGGGCATTCGAGGCTCCAAAGAAATCACTGTTTCACAGTGCGATGTGCCCGTGCACGTTTCTCACTCTCTGCCCTGGTGTGTGTTTTTGTGCAATCATGAGAAGCTTCTGTGAGGCCCACAGCAACTGGACTCAATCATCAGCACCGTGAAACTTTAACCTACTTTGCCTCTCTCCAAGAACGACCAGAGGCCTCCTCTGCTTGTTGTTAGTGCTCCACTGTTGCGCTGTAGCAGACTGTGCAAGCTACAGAGAAATAACACACGAACACACTCACTACACAAAACCAAACAGAACAGCTGAAGTTTGAATAGTTAATATGGAAATGCACGGTTTGCGCGCTGAGGCGAGGCATTTGTAGCACGAGGTCAAGGTTGTTTTCTCTGGCCATGTCATATAAACGCCAGCAGGTCTCTGAAGCAATTGTCAAGGCAATCAACGGGCTTGTTTCTAAGCAACCCGGGTTTTAATTTTGTCTCCTTTTAAGACTGTTATGTGGAACGAGTAACAAAGTCACAAGGTCCAAGGGTTCACTATACTAGGGCCAGAATTCCTATGTTTATGTGTTTAAAAAGGGTCAACATAAAGAACTACCTGTGGTAGCATGTGGAGGGAATATCAAAGACAGACTTGCCTGTGGTCGTCCCAGTAACCCTTGACCATGACAGCATTTTTTTGTTGTTTTTTTCGTCTTTTTTTGTGTGTTTGTCTTATAACAAAAATGATCTTGAGCTGCACGAAGCGCTCTTGCACACTTTTCATTCATTCACATACAGCGGGGTATGCACCGTAAACAGGAAGCAGCTGGGTGCTTCGGGGAAAGACATGTTTCGACTGATAAGACCTGGCCAGGTAGCAAACAGGGTATCTGTTATCGTTGCCATAAGTCTTCTTTTCTGTCCTGTCTACGCTTCCACACTGCAAGCAGAGTTTCCAAAAACAGAGTTTTAGAATAAATTTAGAAGCTTTCCAAAAGAAGAAAAGGAAGACGATGTTTTCAGTGACCTGAAACTTCATTTGCATTTAGACAAAGGGCCAGAATGCATTAAAAGAGCTATTTTTAAAAGATACTTGCTTACAGTACTCGTAGAAAGTCTTAAACTGCCCCTTATTTCTTTACATACAGTACTCCAGGCTTTCTGACAGTCTTACTTTAATTTGTTTGTGTTGTAAAACAAATAATTAATAAATGGGAAAAGCATGTGTTACATATCAAAGTTCTTCCAGTCCATTATTCCTGCCAAAGTAAGGGGAAATATAACAATTACAGAATAATAAGTTAAAAAGAGTGCAGATCCTCAGGAGCTAATCACTGTCTCCAGCTTTTTGAGTGTGTTTCTTATATTCCTCTTGTTGTGGATGTTCCTGATGACATTTTTCCAAAAATGTTCCCTCTCACTTCACAAACTTGCTGGAGGATCACTATAAATACATTTCGCATATTCAATTCATATTTGCTCCCTGTCCTCAGAGGATGGCCGTCTTCCAGCTTCTGTTTTCTTCTTTTTCACTGCAGTATCTCCTCTGTGCCATTACACCTCAATCACCAGCCTTGTAGTTAGCTTTAGGTGTCTATGACCTCGTTGCCAGTTCATCAGTTGCCCTTTCTTCGAACACTTTTGTGGGTACACCTCACATGACCTGCCATTTTGAAGATGCTGTCACCCTGTCATCTAGCCATCTCTGGCCCTTGTTAAAGTACATTTTGTCCATTTTGTCAACTTGAAGAACTGACTGTTAACTTCATGGCTAACACTGTGTATCCCACCCATTTATACTTAGTTATTTACTGGTGGATGGTTTATGCTGCAGTGCATCTGTATATCTCTTATATTTTTAAAGTTTTAGCAGGGATTTTGTTTTGTTTTGTTTTAAACTATCTTAATGATTTCCAATCAAAATGCGCTATTTCTATAGTCGCTTAATTTTCCGATTGGGCGTGTTGACTTCTGGCAAATGTCTTTGTCGTCAGTGTTGTTGATTAAAAGGTTGATTAACCAACTGGCAGATATTTGCATTGTGAGCTGCAGCTACATTTCTGAAGACTGGGACATGAAGCTATATTCACTGCAAAGCAATTACTGAAGAACAATAGAGGTAATATGAAGATTATAAGTAAAATAAATCAATAAATAAAATAATAATAATATTAATGATAATATTAATATTAATAATAGTTAATATGTCCTTGTAGATATCCAATTAATCCTTTAAAGCCGGTCGGAGCGGGCACGCTCCGTTTTGCGTAACTATTTTTAAATCCCGGTAGCACTGCAACCACGTAAGCTAGCGCAATAATTTTTTTTGCATATGAAACCGGAGGAGTTGTACTTACATGTTATGCCATCAGCTTGTCCTCGGTCACAGTTTCCTTCCATATATAGCTTTGCAAAAATTGCATAAAAAGTACTTGCAGCAACAAAAACATAATATTCCAGAAACACGCTTTGCCGATCCGATCAGCTGTTCGTAACACTTCCTACGTCCATCAGCGTGAACTATCACATGTCCGCCATGTCCTGCCTGAAACCGGAAGTGACGTCATTTGGCGGAAATGTAGTTTTTTACCATCAGGGCCTTATGAGCCTATACTTGTGTTTTTAAAAGTTATGCTTAACTTTATGACTTTCTGTGTCGTTTCTGGGATGCTTAGGACTCATATTGCACTGCTGGAAATAGTTTATTTTGATGCACATGCTGTTTTTTTTGCAAATTTGCACTATAATATTTCTTTTCGTTTTTTTTTTTGCAGTATATAAAAATTGGTGTATTTCAAAAATAAAACTATGAAGACACTCAAAATAAATTTCCTGTGGTGGGAAACTAGTTTTTGTATTTACAGTTTTGAGGGATAAGCCTCTTAAATCTCTCTAACTAGAAATATATGTTAAAAAAACAAAAACGATTTTCAATTTTTTGGTAGTTTATTGCACGTTTTTGCAATTTATTTAATTACTATGCACTTAATGCAGACATATTATTAAAATCTGGGCTGTAATGGTTGTATTGATGTATATCAACTTGAAATGCTCCCAAAAATGGAACTACAGCATGTAAAAATATACTATAAGCTCTGGCGGACTTGGTTCTATGGTAGGTCTTAAAGGGTTAAAAGAGTGAGTGGTGATACAGCTAACTCATCCATAAGCATGAGTGTTCATATTTAAGCCACATTATAAACACCTTTCAGCAATTTTCCTGTCACTTAGAGAAAACCCTGCTTTAAATAGTCTGAGCTGTAAGACTATTCAGGAACCACATATCACTTCTGAGTATAATTTGTCTTTAGTGGAAAGTGAAGTAATGAAGGAATAATGTGATAACAAAGACATTTTAATTAGTCGCTTTGTCATGCACTACTAAAACTACATCACTGAGTCTCACTGTCAGCTGATTAATTTCACTTATTAACAACAACTTCACAAAAACCCCTGTATCCCGCCTGAAGCTAGACCTCACGGCTGTGCTGGAGAACTTGAGCAACATGATTTACAGTCATGTGAAAAGCAGTTTTCACAGGATCGACGCAGTCCTGTGAAAAACTAACTACACTCATTTCAGTAGCTTAGGAGAACTGCCTTTATCGGCAATAACTTGGAGTACTCGTTTTCTGTATCAGTCTCTCACATTGTCGTGAAGGAACTCTTTGTTACAATGTTGCTTTGTTCACGGAGAGCACAGTCCTCCAAACTATTCAAATCGAGTTAAGTTCTGCACTTTGACTGGACCGTTATAAAACGTTGATTCTTCTCTTTCTCAGCTATTCTGCTGTAAATTTACTGCTGTGCTCGGGGTCATTGTCCTGCTGCATGACTCAGTTTCAGACAAACTCTAGCTCTCGGACAGATGGCCTCACGTTAGTGTCTAGATTACTTTGGTATGCAAAGAGGTTCATGGCTGATTGGAAGGTGCCCAGGTCGCAAAACAAACCCAAACATCATCCTTGCACCACCATGCTTGACAGTTGGTATAAGGTTTTTGGTCTCATCTGTCCAAAGAACAGTCCAAACACTGTTGCAGCAGTCTTGAGGTTTGCTCACGTACACATTTGCAAACCTAAGCTGTGCTGTCACGTTCTTTTTAGAGAGAAGAGGCTTTCTCTTGTCAACCCTTCCAAATAAGCCTAGTTTTTTTGGTCTTTTTCAAATTGTACTGTCATGATTTGTAAGATTTAACATGCTGAGGTCTCTGACTCTGAGATGGAACTTTTATTCTGCTGTGTTGTTACACCTCAGCCGTAAAAGGGTAATGGGGTATTTTCATCACCTTGCTAGGCCGGCGACGTGGACACCCAAAACCTCAGACGAGTTTGAATCTCAGTGACCTTGACCTCAAGCTTAGATATAAGACCTGAACGCTCAAGACCAACAAACATCCAACACTTCTGCTTTTACAGAGGTGCTCAACATCTGCCTTCTGCTTACCGTCATAAAAGGAAACAGTAAAGATGTTTTCCCGTGACTATATCCTCTAATTCTGAAATAAGAAGCAAGCACACAGGAGAAAACTGAATCCCTTAGCATTAAATACACTGTAATCCATTTCATTAGCGTTTTGCTGCAACAGGATTACAACTTCTGTTTTAACCAGTAGCTCATAGTATTAGCAATATTAATAATATTAGCAAAAACTAGGTTTACAATAAGACTTCTGATGTACAACTGCTACACAGTCCTGTAGCTCTTATAATCAGGCTGTAATTGCCACTTGTGGCGATTCTTTAACAAAAGTTCTGATGCGTCCTTCTCGCTTGAATTTCATGTGAGTCGCGAAACGCAGGCTTTGAGTTGGTTATCACGAGTCGACGAAGCTCGAGAAGCCACACGGTAACAGACAGCCCGCTAAATGTGTTTTTCAAAGTTCTTAATACTTTCTTAAAATGCTTAAACAATGTGAAAGAAACTGTGTGGGGGCAAGTTTTGGAGCTTAATACTGCAGCTTTGTTTTGCAGAGGAAGGATGAGCAATTTCAAAGATTAAGGAGGATTTGTGAACAACAGGCAACTGGTCTGTCAAATCAACTCAAAAGACAGATGCTATAAGTCATACACAGTCTCAACAGCTTGGTGAGGAGCTTGACAGATTAACAACAGCAGTTTCATAAGACTCATAAACAGGATTCTAATTCTTCAAATTGCTTTTTTAAAAAAAAAAAAAAAAAACAAGGTGCAGGCCAGAGGCACCATTAGAAAGATTAACTCCTCTGAAAATTGAAGTTGACATAAAAAAAATTATTTCCACTGTAAAAGCAGTAAAACTGGGCTTTTTTAAGCTTTTGAACTTACATGAGGACGTCCGCAGTTCAAATCAGCCGCGTCTTTGTTTTGTTTATCACTTACACTACTATAATATCTCACGTGCTACATCGTGGTTGGAGGGGGTGCGGGGGGGAGCACTTAAAATGTGATATTTTAATAGAGTGTACATATGAATTATTGCATTTGTCTCACAGGCCAGGAAATGATACAGCTGAAGATTATTCAGATCATTTCCAGGCCATTTCTGAAAGCATTTGTTCCTCTCTGCTTTGATAAATGAGCTCCATTAACTGCTGATCCTTGAGTTTTGCAGCTAACCACTAGATTTGGCAGGTGTGGCCCTGCTGTGAGTCGCAGTTGGCTCTACTGCAGCTCAGTAACTGTGGGGCCAAAACTCCAAAGATAGTAGAGACTTCAACGGGGAGGCAGCCAGTCCGCAGCAGGACTAAATCCTGGCTGCTGGAGATAAGGTAGCTGTAACTCAAACACTTTTTTTTCTTGCCTCTGCAAGGAAGAAGAACTGCACACATCTGAAGTATACTTGTAATATGGAGAGTTAATAACATTCAGAAATCATTAGTCAGTGTATGTGAATAGCTGCCTTGTTTAATATGCAGATGGCTGGTGGGGATTGTATGTGAAGGCTGCAGAATGGCACGAAACGATGCGACAGCAAGAGCTGATTTGCTCCTCTCGTAGACTGATTGATGCAGAGATTGTTTACACACGCAGCCAGTCTTTTTTCATTATGCATGAGTCTGCGTTTCTGCCTGCGCTTGTGTGTTCCTTGAGTATATGTACATATGTATGCACACATGTGCGTGTGTTTATTTGTTGTCTGCATATGATGTCTCATCCAGCAACAGCCAAGGTCTCTCACCTTCCAGCTCAGGCTCTGAACACTCTGACACATCATTTGCAGTCCGTCCTCTTTCCCTGCACTCCCCATCTCCCCATCCATCTCACTGAGGGTTTCACGCTCCTAACCGTGAAATTCACCCACATTCACAATTATGTCTTCAATCAGAGCCATCTCAAAGCTAGTAGGATAAAGCCTTTCCTTGGGAACGGCAGGAGGTCCAAATCAACACTCAGAGGACTGAGCTGGCTTATTCCTTTCTCTGCTATCTGTGCTAATGACTGACAGACTTTTAGAGGTGGGAGCCGTTGAGTTCGGGAGGCTTTTAACTTGCAATCAGGTATCCCGGGCCCGCATGCTTCTTAGCATGTTGATCCTTTGGCAAACCAAAATGATTGCAGACATTGAATAATTCATGGCTGTCTAATAATGTGTCAATCACGGATGGTTTTGTTTTATTTATCACGCACTATGAACAGGTTTGTGCGTCCTCCAAGCTCTATTGCAAGTTAATATTGCATGAAGACTGCCAGCAACATGACGCTGAGTACAGCAACTAGCTTTTCTCATCAGGGATGTTGTGCTGTTTGGCTAAACAAGTCTGAAGGAGAGAGGAGGCTTTTTTTAATGGCTTTTCAAAATAAAATGACCTTTTAAATTGTGCATGCGCCTGTAAAATCTGCAGTGAAAGAGCTCCATTGTTCGTCTCTTGTTTTTCAGGTTCATTAACATTTGTTGTGCTGTAAAAGAAACATCGCCGCACTTCACCTACGTGTGTGTGTGTGTGTGTGTGTGTGTGTGTGTGTGTGTGTGTGAGATTATTCAGACGTCAGTCGCTGAGCGCCGAAGGTCAGGACTGCGTTTTCTCCCATCTCCGTGAAGGGTGCCGAGCTCCTCTAGTGCAGTCAACCTTGGTTTGACTCAACCACTGTCTTTTTCCTACCCTTGATAAAAATCCTCCTCCTTCTATTTTAAGTTTGACTTTTTCCATTAAGTGCCGCTATTCTTTCGACCAGCATAATGGGGCATTTCAAGAATGTTGGCTTAGTCTGGCACAGGAGGCAAATTGTAACGCCTCGACAACCTTACAGAGGAGTGCTGAATAGCTCTTGGGAAATTTCATCAACTCGAGCATGACCAAGAACATACAGTGAGATGGAGACCCCAGCGGGAGGTTTTATCATACCTCACGCTGAACACAGTTTAAGTCTTCTGTGAACTGACAAGTCCCTTAAATACTTGATGTCCCCGGGAAAAAGGTCCTCTCTTCTGCATCCTGCTCTGCAGAAGGAGGCTTCGGCTGCTGTTTGAGTCACAGTCCGGCAGGGTTTCTCCCACATAACAAAAACATCTTCATTTGTTTTTGCAAGGCTCCAATCTGTTCACATTTTCTCACACATCCTGCCACCTACATTTTAGCTCTTACTCTCAGGATGCAGATGCACTGCGAGCACGCTCATTCCATGTAAATACTGACAGGCTGGATTCGGGTACAGTGACTTGGGAGATGGAGGTCCTCCTTTGTCCGTTTTAGCTTCCTGCCCAACAGCACTCTCTTTTGGAGATTTGGGGGAAATAACCAGGAGGGTAATGATGCTAATAACAACAGAGCGTCCTGCAGCTCCGCAGCCCCAGGCATTCAGGACCCTGCGGTGAAGCAGGCAGGAAAGAGGGGAGGAGAGAGACAGAAGAGGAGCGAGTCGAAAAGAGTTTAGCAGTGCAGCGCCAACAGGAGAAGATGAGAGGGAGTGTAGACGCAGCAGCCCCAGGTGGGCCTATGAGCGCTGCACCATCAGTCACAGTGGAACCAATGGGCTTGTGTGAAGAAACCCTCAGTCTGCTCTCCCGGACCCTCCAGCCTCTGCACAGAAATAATGAACTGACGGGCTGCTGCGTCTCCTATACGTCCGCATGCGTGTTGCTGTGTGTCTCTGTTTCTGCATACTGGGTCAGACGGCGCCTGGGGCTAGTTTTGGAGCGGATGGGCCGACGGTGTTAGTTGAGGGGGTGCAACCACGCGGCGTGCCACTGTGGTCGAAGGGGAGACAACGGGCTCCCAGAGACCCCTTGCTGAGGCAGTTTCCCCCCCGCAGAGCAAATCCCCGCTCCTCAGGATTAACTAACTTCACAGCGCATCACATCGGATCGAACTTCAGCTTCACACCTCCATTCACGCTCAAACACAAGCCCTCGTGGCCCCTCTGTGGTACCCGTGACCCCTTCCCAAAGGGTCGATGTGGATTTTCTTCTTCTCATGACTCTCCGTGTTCCCATGCAAGCAGTAGCTCATTTACAACAGATACTGTTTACTTGAAGAGTTCAGTGTGTTTTTGCTCAGATTTAATTCCAGAGCAGCAGGAAAATCTATTTGCACACAGCTTAGCTTTCTGAAGTGAAATTAGGCTGCATTACCACCAATTGTGGGGGGTTTTGTTGCTTTTGTTTTTTGCCTTTAAATAAATGAATCACTTTGTTAGGTGCTAATTCAGCTTCTCAAATGTGGAAGTTATACCCGCATGTATGCAGTTTTTGTACACAAACAGGCCTTTGGCAATGTTTTTCCAGATGTTTACAGAAAGGTTCATTTTCCTATTTACAGTGTTCTGCCTGTACAAGGTCATTTTCCAGCTCTGTGGAAGTACTTTGCTGTATTTTTCAGGTTCTGGGGAAAAAAAAAAAAGCAAGGGAGACCAAATCAGGCAGATCATCACATCTCTCTCATATTTCTCCCTCTCCGTGCCTCCTCCTCCCCCCTTACTGTTTCCACTTTTAACTGCAATCTCCAGCCTCTTCTGCACCTTGTGTCCCATTGCTCTCTCTGTCTCTTTACAGTGCTGATTAGGTGGGCAGGAAGATGATGGGTGTATTTGGGGCCTTCGAGGCCGGCGATGTCGTATCTGTCTGACATGCTCGAGCAAAGACAGTGTCTCCTCTTCATTGTCTTCTAATAGGGCACCGGGGTCTCTGAGACAGGGAGGTAGATGGCGCATTGCGTGTGTGTACGTGCGTGCACATGCGTGCACATGCGTGTGTGCATGACAGTTACAGAGAAACATTGGTGAATGGTGGCAGGTGTGGTATTAGGGAAAGGTGTGAGGAATACTGCAGGTAATGAGTAGTACGAGCTGTATGTGCTTCTGCCTCACTGATAAACGACGGTCTGGCACTTTGGACAATTTCAGCCTTTACCAACAGGCGAGCCATTTTTCTCCCACCTTTTTTGCTCCTGTGCTTTTTTTTCCTCCTCTCTCACTTCCTTCCATCTTTCACTCCTAAAGACACCCAGACACACATTAATAAAACGTATATTCCGTTTGAGCACTTGCTGCATAATTCCTACCTAGTTAGACAGGTTGCAGCAGAATGTTTGCTGGCTAATTATCAGTGGTTAGGCTGTGACAGATGCTGCCATGATGGTTGGCAGCCAGTTCAGCGTCCCCGCTCAGGAGGAAGCAACAGCTGACCTTTAGAAAGCATAGGCTGGCAAGGCAAACCTTTGCAATATCCAGGCAGCGTGCCTCCCCAGGACACAGGGAGGGATCGACAGTGGAGGTGGAAGGGTTAGTTGTTATATATAGATTTGTCCTGAGTGTATTTGTGTGTGCATGTGTGTGTACGGTCAAGGTGAGGGGTTTTCACATAAACAGTGATAAGCACAAACACAGTGCTATTTTCAGCTTTTGTCCAGGTCTCTCCAGCGAACGTGTGTGCAGCATATACAGTGTGCTCAGTGTGAACGCCTTCATCTATTGTCGAAGTAAGATGCAGACAGGAATTTGATAAAATTCAACTTAGGTTGATGAATACAGGTCCTTTGTGAAGCTCCTGTTTGACACAAGTATTTTGGCTTTTGCACTTCTTGTGTTTTGAAAGTGAGCGTTGTGAGCAAGGTGTGGATGTGAACCAGCTGCAACCTTCAGTGCTGGAAAATGACACCAACATGGAGTGTCATTTATCTGTTTTTAGTGGCTCGTTCCAAATGTGAGTCAGTGCCATTGAGAACCATGTTGATGAAGCCAACTTTACTGCATTAAAAAGCATGTTTGCACCACGAGTCATGTGATAAATGTAGCTTTTCCATGCATAACAACTCTACGGCGGGTAAATTATTTATAACCCAACCATCTGGACAGTAGAGTAGGGACAGGACCCCTTTGATTGGCAGGGGTGTTGGAGCCAGTCAGTGTCTTCTAGGCCTCATCGCTGCTTATTGGAGTCATTTGACTGGAAAACTCATCCGTGTTTGTGCTGCTGGTGCCTTTGGAGCAGTTTTAATGGAATTAACTGACCAATAATGTGGCTGAAGTTTGCACTTTAGTTTTGGTGACTGGTGTTTTATTAGTAATCTATTAGTGTGTTGATCAGCACTGTAGTTAGCAGTCTGTGTCTGTGCATTGCACCCATACAGGCCATGGATGCTTGTCAAACCTTCTAGCATCTCTTCATTTAACCATTTAAATTTCTGGCTCTAAAAATCCATCCAGTCAAAAGCTTCCAAAGGTATATTTAAAAAGTAGTGGGTGACAGCTACTCTCTCTTTTTCTGTTTATGGTCAGGACACTGTCCGCTCAAACTATAGCGATTTGTTGATCACCGGCTCAATTTACAGTTAAGCCCTGAAGTTTTAACTGACTTTTTTTCTTTTTTTTCCTCTGTTCACCAACACAGAAATCAATATGTGATTGAAGTGCAGACTTCCAGCTTTAAGGGGTTTAAACATAAGAACTGCTTTAACTGTTGAGGAATTACAGCCGTTTTTATACATAGTGTCCCATTTTTAGAGGCTCGGGTGACACCAGGTGAGTGACTTTACATTGAAGAACATCTCATTTCTTTGCCTTGAGGAACTCTCGGCAAAGCTCTAAGCTTTGGACCCTCATCTACTTGCGCTGTGAAGTCAGTCCAGTCAGTTTTGCATTTGGCTGAATTTGAATCTGAACGTGCACGCTTCACAATTTCTCCTGCTGCTTCTGTCAGCAGTCATGTTATCAGTAAACACTAGTGGCCTGATTCCACTGATAGCCATACTCCACCATGTTTGACAGATAATATGGTATGCTTCAGACCATGAGCTGTTTCTTCCCCATTAGAGGTGGCGATACAGCCTTAAAATTATGTCACAGTATTTCAAGTAAATTTGCGATGATGATAGTTCTGACGATAGGAAAAACATTTTATCTGTGATTGCAGCTTGCAGGCAGCATCATTTATTTATTAGTGCAAACAAAATGAATGACATTTTCCTTCTTCTTCTTTTCCACTGAGCAGGTTTGTTGTTTCCACCTGTAGCAGGAACAGTTTTCTTGCATATTTTTGCAAAGCCTTGTGTTTTGTTCAAGGTTATTTAAGTAGCTCCCTTTATTTTCCCCGTGACGCACAGCTGCTGTCAACAGCCTCGTCTCATTGTAGTTGTGTGCACTAGGCAGTGTAAACACACGATGGTGCTACATCGATTATCTAATATGACACATTCATATCATGTAAAAATGCATCATTTATGTACAAGACACTATGATATGGCACACTGCTATTCTCCATACTCTCCTTTCTGTCAAAGTTAATCTGAATTCCTAATCTGATACTTTTGTTAAACCTCTTGAATCAAAGCTGAAAGTCGTGCTTTCAATCACATTATGACTGATTTTAATAAAAAATGCCCTGTGTTGATGCACAGAGGAAAAAGTGCAAACACAAAAACCCTGTCATTGTCACAAAACTAACTGTACACTACACTGAATCAAAGTTTAGAAAACGAATGAAATAAAATCATTAGAAAAACATTTAATGATATTCTAAACCAAATGAGTATAGGCTCCTGAGATCTGACCACCTGCTACATGGCTAATCATCTCCCCCCTTATAATACACGACATATTCACCTCTAAACCAACTCAACATTGTTAGCTGATTTTAATAAAAGAGACTAGCAGGAGCACTACAGGTGTCCCTCAAACCACCAGTGCTTCTGGATGAGAACAACAATAAAAAAGAAAATAGAATTACAGCTAAAGCATGGCATAAAAATCCAGGTCCTAGCACTCAAGGTTGTTTTCAACATGTAATAAAAGGCCATAATTTCACTGAGTTAGAGACAAAAAAATATACCAACACGCATTTGTGCCTTTTTCAGAGTGTAGAGGCATAAAGATACCAGCAATGGCAATCATAATTTCACTCACCACGGGTGCACAATTCAAGTGCATGCATCATTTTCTTTCTAGCTTCCAGGGGCAGTGATGAGTATGCAGCGTTTCTCTTTTTAAGCTAAGAGCATCTCACCGAGAGCACACATACTAAAGCTATAAACACTTTTCTTACTAAGGATGGTGTTGACAGAAGAAGATAAAACCCACAGTACTCTCCTATAGACATATAAATACAACACACTGCAGTCATAAAAATATCATCATACGCCGTAGTAATCTCAGTTTGGAGAAATACCCCTTTGTAAGTCAGTGTTAGTCAGTGAAAGGGACGGACAGGATGAGTCACAATCTTCACCTGTACGGTAAATGGATGGGTTCTTATATAGCACTTTTCTGCTGGAGCACTTAAAGAGCGTCACGCAGTACGTCTCATTCACACAAGCATTTCTGTTTCCTATCACAGTGCTTTCTATGTAGCACTCCAGTGAAAACACAGCCGTCCCACATTATTATAGCACCTGTATTTTATCAAATACTAAACAGTAGATGAAAAAAGAGGCACAGACTGCACACAAATAATAGCTGTAGGCTCTGGATATAAAAAGTAAAGAACACTCAACGTGCTTTGGTGGGTTTTTTGGGGGGATTATTTTCATTTCACTAGTCCACTTAAATTTACCCTTTTTTAAACTTTCAAATCTCTTAGATTCAGTAATAATAGTAATTAATCAAGGTGACCAAACCTTATGCTTTGGCTGCGGCGACTTTTTCCCCAGCAATTTGGATGTTAATTTTAATACTAGCACCACTACTCGCCACCCTGCACCAGCACAGCGCTGCCCTACTTGGCTGCTATCAACACGGGGGCTTACGTCGGTAATGAAGTGGGGTGTCAGTCTTCCATCTTCCATCGAGTTTTGAAGAGTGCGGAGCAGTAATTGGTGTACGACCTACAGCACCGGCAGCACTCATGTCCCCCGTCCTACGTGACATTCCCATCCAATTAAATCTGCGTCTGCACACACATACAGACACTGAAAAAGTGCACACCCTCTCTATTATCGTCGCTCCCTAACTTCTCTTCCTGGTGCCCTTTCAAGGTGCCTTTTTCCATTTACAGGAGTGTTGTGCGGCATATCTGTAGGTTATCTACATACACAATGCGTATGTGTGTACGCGTATCTTGCCAAGTTGTGCGTCGAGGCATTGAGGAAACAGACTTGTGTTCCAAATGAGTTCATTTTCAGGGATTATGGTTAAATCTGTGTGGCCTGTGGATGGATTGCTCTGTCTCACAAGGATTAGCTGAAGGTGACACTGAGGTGGTAGGTCTGCGTCCATCTGTGTTTGTATGTACTCCCATAGTCTGCTCTGTGTGTGTGTGTGTGTGTGTGTGTGTGTGTGTGTGTGTGTGTGTGTGTGTGTGTGTGTGATTGTGTGAGTGAGTGCAGTTATGCATGGTGTGTACAAGTATGTCTGTGTTATTAGCCTAAAATGTTCTGTAATCCATCAGAGTTAATGAGGTGTGTGTGTGTGTGTGTGTGTGTGTGTGTGTGTGTGTGTGTGTGTGTGTGTGCTCTCCTACAGTGATGGCAGTGAAGTGTGTGTTGTGTACGTGGTGTCTTTTGAATGACCTTGACTTCAGTCTGTCAAATGAGCACTTCCAGGCCGTCCATACGGGAGCAAGACTCCATCAGATCCCCAGATGTCGTAATACACAATCTGTCAGATGTGTGTACGATGAGTAAATAACAAGCAAAACACTGCTGCCCTTGAAGTAAACGAGGAAGATCTGGGAGTCCATGAATGAGCTAGCGTGCCAGAGGTTAAATCAGTGGTTCTTAACCTGAGGGTCAAGAGCCAGTTAGGTTTAAGGCAGGTCACACGGATGACTAAAGGGATCACATAGGGACACAAATTTCCATTAATTATTTCTCTCTCATGCTTAAATTGTGGTCTTTTTTTTTTATAGCCGTCCTCAAGTAGCTACAACAGAAACTGCAGTTTTAGATACTTCCACATATTCTGGAGGTTGCTGCTTATTACGAACCAAAAATGTCCAGTTGGCTCTAAACAGTAAGCTGTCATTTCTATGCTATATTGTAATAGCTATACTGATTTTCCTCAATGTGGTCACTGGCATTTACCAGAAATAAAAAGGTAATAAAGACTATAACTAACAATGATCCTAATAAAAACTAAAACAGTTTCATACATAAAAAGCTAAACTGAAACAAGCGATCCCACTCTGGAAGCTAATCTAAGCTAAACTGAATTTTTAAAAAAAACCAATAAGAAAATACAAAACTACAATAACACTGGTAGCACTGGTATAATAAGATCATCCAGTCATCAGCCTCCAATTTGGTTGCCTGTGATCTGTAACCTAGCATAATCGCGCTGTTAGTCATAGCCGCTAGCTGCTACCCTAATAATGACTTAATCGGGTAATTGCTAACAGTTAAACAGCTAACATTAACGTGTGTGCTGCCAGGTAATACTTATGATTAGTGTTTAATAATTTGATGATATTTTTGAAATTCCTCATAAAGTGCCGTTCGGTGTTGTGAACATCAACGATTTCAGCTGTTAGCGCTGCAGCGGCGCTGTGTGAAGATGTTTGTCATCTGGAGGAGCCAAAGACAGCACTGTGGCAAACGAGTATCTAATCCGACATTCATTTTTATTAATGAATAGTATCAGTTCTTTTTTGACAACCCTACATTGAGGCTAATTTTTCCTCGCGGTAACTCCCAGCTGCCGCTAACTGTTAAGTGCAGTCAGGCTAAACTACCATTAGCTTCGCAATCAGGGACTCATTCAGAAAATAATGAAGAAAATGGTCCTCAAAATTATGTTTTATAATATAACCAATAAAAGATGTTAGATTGGATTTTGCAGAAATTACACATTACAAAACTTAATGCAGTTCATGTTAGACTGAGTGACAAAAGCATTAGCGTAATTGCAGGATAGTTCTCACACATTATGAACTACATGAATACCAACATGAAATGTAAACCGTACATTATTGCATGCATTGAAACATGAATTAATTTTTAAAAAATATTATTAAATCGATAGGATATTGGCTGTAAACATATTGCCACTGAAATTTTTGGGCATTTAGTTTGTGATGCTTCAGGATTTTCCTCCTACGGGTTTTAGGTGAGTTTATTTGCACTTACAGATGTTTTCTATAATATGTTGATACATTAATTAAGGTTTTACAGGTTTACGCAACACAAAACCACTGTAGCTTGCTGCTAAGAACTTAGGAAGTACACATAGCCTAATCCACAAGTAATGATGGACGTTTTTGATGGTGACGTGTTAAGTATTCATTACTATCCTGCCTTAACAGACGATTATTTGTGTTTTTTGTCTGCTTGAAGCTTTGGGCGGGTCTTTCTATAGAGTTCTTATAACCAGACATTTATATGTGTGAAGGGTGCTGAGCTCTCTAAGGTAGGACTCGGCGGATTTCACCATCAGACATTGATTAGCAACCTGGGGAGAGATCACACAGATACAAACAGCTGTCACATGCAGAGAAAATCAACACGGGAAATAGAGGTGCATACAAACGAGTTCAAATTAGTTGTCACAATGCCACTGTTTTTGTTTTCATGTCTGACAATTTGTGTAGAGTAGTGTTTTTGTGAACTAGAGCTAGCAAAAGATGGGGTTTGTCTGTGTTATTCTTGGCACATTGAAGGCTACGTGTTTATTTTAAGAAAACTGAATAATTGTATTAATGTTAGACTTATGCATCTATTTAGTATTTCTCAATGATTACTGTTGACTGCATCTTTATCTAAAAGTCATTTGTCCCTTATTAGCCACATAATGCATCAGTAATGAATTTTATTTTCAGGATTAAGTGTCTTCGTGCTTCAGGAGGCAATTCCAGTGCAGCTGCAGTCGAGTACAAGACCTTAAAATACCCACAGCGAACATGTGGCCAAGACAGCCTCCTTGGGTTAATTGATGCTAAATTTCTACATGTGTCCTGGTGCAAGGAAAATGTAGGCAAAGAGTGCAAGTCAGACAAGAAGATTGTGATTTGGAGAAAGGGATGTTTGAGTGCTGGTGGCCAACAGAAAGCAGGGTGATATTGGAGGTGTGGGCGCAGGCCTTACAGTTTCTGTGATGTGCTCTGACACACAGATGGCAGCTGACACAACACAGATAGACTCTCATTCTGTGCTCTCACACCCACTCTCACTCCTCTTCTCCAAAATGGATGTTTTCTCTCTGTTCACGGTTCCATGCCTCAGTCGTCTGACTTGATAGACAGACACACAGACAGATTAATCTGAAAAATATTACTACCTTTCTCTACTTGATTCCTCTCCTCTTTTTTTAACCCCTTTTCCATTGCATTTCCTCTCTATAGCCATTTAAATTTGGATGAGGCTGTAGCACATATGCAAAGAAGCTGGAAGTCACAGTTGAATGATCTCAAATGAACATCCACAGTCACAAACAGCAGCTTCCTCTGTTAACAACAGCCCACATGCACACCTGGTCTTTACCTGGACTCTTAAGGGTAATTTATGTTGTGCTCTTGAGATTTTCACCACCTGGCTGCTAATAAACAGTCTTGGCAAATGTGAAAAATGTTAATGAGAAAATGATGCCTATATCTCTGTGTAAATTATTCTGAAAGCCCTTCAGGCTGGAGCAGCCCTGTATTCTTCGAGCCAAATCACTAGCTCTTGGTTCATAACTTCTGACAGGAAACAGAGGGCTATGAGAGACTGACACTCTCTCACACACCTGTTCTTCTTCTCTTCTTGTGCCCGTTCCAGTGGCAATATACTAATCAAACAGCTGCTTCATATGTCGCTGCATGCAAATATATCTCTGTTGATTTATTTGAATGAAAAGCTAAAGTCGGCATGCTTCAAGGCTCGAGTTTTTGCAGGTGAACCTCCCACCTGCTAAACGGGGTATAGGTAAAAGGAGTGCTATATGTGCTACAACTTGTATGGATGTGGGTTGGGTAGCTGAACATATCACACTTTCTTAAGTTTTATCCAGTGAACTACCAGAAAGCAATCTAAAATATCAACTATACCAGTACTTGTTTCTGTCACTGTTATAGAAATTAAAATACAGTCATAGTAAAAAGAAAGTACACGTTACAAAAAAATTATCTACTGTATTTTTCTGACCATAAGGAGCATTAAGCGAAACAAAACAGTCAAATAAGTCAAACTTTACTCAACTCATTCTTCTTGAGTCCTCCATTTCCATACCATTGATTAATTAATGCTAAATTCTCTCGCAGCTGCTCTATTAATGACTAACCTCGTATTGTGGATGGATTATCTCAGTTGTTCTCCTGACTGAAGTTTGGTCCGTTTACAGCATCCTGCCATGCGATTGTATTTGTCTCTAACCATCAGGAACCCTCACATTAGCTTTTATCGAGTGGAAAAAAGTTAGCGTTCATCCTCCAGCTTCACTGTGTTTATGTTATGCTAACATAGCTGTGTAGCTAGCGATCACGTAGCATATACCAGTTAGCCCAACTTCAGTAGCCCTACAAACGTCACTGCTGTTTAGTTTTCTGTCTTTATTTATGTTGGAAGTGATAGCAGAGCTGTACGTTTGAATTTGTTTCAGAAATCTCTCAGTCAGAACATGCTATATCATGTTTAGGTGGAAGCTAGCGAGCTAACTTCCTGCTAACTTCTAACTCTGTTAAATTTAATAAATTCTGTTTTCATGATGGCTGGATGTTAAACTTAATTGTTACACCTGGTAAAGCAGCAACACTGATCATTTTATTAAAGATAAAAGAATTTAGACAGTTTTTAACTTTCAGTGATGTCGCAGTATTTGTTTGACTTTAGGACCTGAAGTTGAAGTTTTGGACCCAGATTACTCCCTGAGGCTCCTGACTACAGTAGCTGTAATCCTCCAACAATCCATCAAGCGGTGCAGCTTCGTAGCTTCCCAAAGTAGTACTAAGACATTTTCTAGATTTTGAGCGCTGTGTACCACATAAAAGGTCAGTAAGCAAAACCAGAATTCATACATAAGGCGCACTGTCGATTTTTGTGAAAATTAAAGGATTTTAACTGCGCCTTATAGTGTGGAAAATACGGTAGACTATGCCCGGCCTTAAAGTTGGGTAAATACAACCTGAGATAAAGAAAAACAGAACAAAACAAAGCTGAAATGCAGAAATGGCTCAAGGTTTGTGGCCATTGTCTTTAATTATTTTGTAATAACACCTGAATGCTCTGCAAACTGCCAAAACTGCTGCTTTTAGAAAAATGCTCACACTTGTTGATTATAAATTAATCAAATGCATGTGATAAATATGATGTAAACATGGCACCTAGCTGCTAGTCACCCTTTTACTTCTTATTGAAGGAGTAAGGGTGTATTACATTTTTCATGCAGTGCTTATGCAGTGGATTTGGTTTAATACTCCCTCCTCTCACCCCAGTCAGTCTCTACATCCCTGAGCCAGGTTCTCCCGGAGGTTTCTTCCTGTTAAAAGGAAGTTTTTCCTTCCCCTGTCGCCAAGTGCTTGATCGTAGCGGTTGGTCTGAATGCTGGGGTTTCTTCTGTATTATTGTAGAATCCTTACTGTACAGTATAACGCATATTTGAAACTAAGTTAGCTATAGAAAAACAATTATTTGATTCCTGTGAAGGTATGAGGGCTCAAGGTGACAAATTTAAACCCCCTGCTATTTAACTTTGAAACTATCAGTAGGTATGAAGGTAACATTTTTCATGATAAATATAATATTGGACAAAAAATCAGCTGTTTCTGAGGTTTTCAGATTGTTCTGTGGAATGAGCTAGTTATGGTTGCCACCCTGTGTCTGCATTTTAGCATGCTGCTTATTCAAAACTCTAGGCTGCGGTAAATGCTATATGTTGTGTTATATTGGACAAATGTTAAAAAAAAAAATCATTTTGTTGAAGTGCAGTTCTGAGAGATTATCAGCATGAATAAATGCGTCCCCCAGACAATGCTTGCAGAGACATTTAAGTGAAAACAAACTGCCAAATCCCTTCAAACCCCGAAGAGCGTGACACGCTGATTTGATCACAAACTGACGGTTTTTCTTTTACAAACAAGCTGGATTTACTCACATGACTAACACAGGTTTTTGAAATCCACATTAGAGTGCACATTTGGTGGTGCATGTGTGTGTGTGTGGGGGCAGTGGGAAGAGACTACGATAGACTGTGTTCATGAGAGTAAGATAGCTGGAGTTGTTGCAGGGATTAATGTGAGTTTGTAACTTAAGGGCACGAGTTGCTGCTTGATATAATCTAGAGCATCAGCTCCTCTCTGCAGGCGATAAATGCTTTTTTTCCCCTCTTTTTTTTTTTTTTGCATTCCAGTGAGCACGCTCAGTTTTTTTAAGGTTACGCTGCTGTGAACCTGTATGGTTTAAGCATACTTAACAGCATGAGTAAATGCAGGATTTGTTATCATGCCTTTCCTGTTTGGGCACTGTATTCCACCACTTGCTGTTTGCATCTCAAGGCTTTTAATAGCAAGTGTGGAGGATACTGTAGCCATTGTTAAGTCCATGTTTGTGTGCGATTCCAGAGTAGTTGTAACTGCAGCACGACGCAATCCTCTGCCTCTTAATGGATCTTTTTGTCAGTGCTGAGGTGTATAGAGCCCAAGTGGTTTTGTTATCCTAACAAGGTTTTTTTTCCTCCCTTTCCTCCCGACTCACTTTTCCTCACTCTATAAACGCTGTAGTTTGTATCTCGGGGGAAATGATGCATGTCAGTATCTCAATGACTGGCAGCCCATCCATTAAGGTTTATCGCATGTGTGTGAAAAATAGAGACAAGTATGGAGAAAAGCATGGTTCATCATCCCCACTACCCTCCAGTTAACTACATTAGTGAATTGGATCCAGTGCCTTGGGCGCCTTCTTGATGATTAGATTGCATGACTTGCGTGTTTTGGAGACAGCTAGTCTATGGACATGTGGTCAGAAATGGAGGCTGTGTGGTCAGCATTAAAAGGCAGGAACCGGTCGACAGTTTCCAAATTAACCAGAGGCGGTACAAACGAGACCAAATGTGTCAGTTGTCAAATGAACTGCAACAGCCAAGCAGCGACCTCAGATGATGAAAAATTAGGCCAACGGGGGAAGTGTTAAAAGGTGCAGTTCCTCAAATAGCCACTGAGCGTTGACTCCAAATGGGAATCAGTCCCCACGGGCTCCCATATCAACCTGCCAATCTTTAAAGCAAAATTAAACGTCTTTGAGGCCTGGTGCTACAAAAAAATCTCTCATTTCTATTACCGATTTTCTCTTTCATGATAAATTAATGAGGGGAAAACTTTTTTTTTTATAACCTTCCTCTTTTTCATTCAGCTGCTCCGTTTAGAAGTTGCCACAGTGGATCGCCTTCCTGCATCGCTGAGCTGTCCCAAACCCAACTAAAATCTGAGCATCTTCACCGCCTCCAGCTCCGCCTGGTGTCTTTTTGATAGTGCTACTATCTCCAGCCTACCTGTTTAAAACCTACAAAAGTTTGAAGTTAAGCTTAATTAGGTGCATGGCTGCTCCAAGTGATCAGTGGTCATTGACACAGTCCCCTCGCTGTCAGCTAGGCTTCGCCCTCAGCTAATAAGAGTCACTGAAGTGGAAGCGTGTTTCTGGTGTCTTTTTGAAGCATTTTTAATGCAACTATCTGATAAATATCATAACTTGCTGTGCAGGTATTTGTTCCAACAGTCCATCTAAGATATCAGTCCTCTACTTTTAGTCAGTATAGCATCTCATTTGCATGTTATTTAGCTCTAATAAGCAGGTATCTGGTATCTGTCTATGGATACAACGTTGCACTTCACTCTCTTCCTTTAAAAAGGGAGTTTTTCCTTCTCACTGTCGCCAAGTTCTTACTCACAGGGGCCCGTCTGATTGTTGGGATTTTCTCTCTATTATTGGCGCTACAAGATTTAAAATTAAATACAGTTGTGATCAATTTTGCTCTAAAACGGCCTCTTAAAAAGCTCTACAATGCACAGTCCAGAAGCAGTGTGTCATTATGCTGTGGCTACGTCCATATTTTATATTGCCTCTGATACATTTCATGGCATGAATTCCTGTGTCACATTAGATCACACTTACCGATTGATGTTATTCTTAGATGCTATAGCACATTGATGTTGTTCCATAATCAGAGGAAACAAGATGGCGAGCACACGCACGCAGATAACAGATACACATACATATTCACAAGGCTTTAGATGTGTAATGCCACTGAGCAAATCCGACGGCAGGCTGCATTTGGTTCATTTTTATGGTCTGTGAGTCAGATGTTTGTTTCCGAGTTATTGTTAAAAAGTGAGGGCCTGAGGGCC
This sequence comes from Aulonocara stuartgranti, assembly GCF_965226115.1. NCBI lineage: Eukaryota > Metazoa > Chordata > Actinopteri > Cichliformes > Cichlidae > Aulonocara > Aulonocara stuartgranti. The sequence continues at coordinate 4,026,304 of NC_138951.1, read as the reverse complement.
AATATCTTCTTATGTACTGCATTTTCTCAGCAGCCTGTAATGACATCAGTCTTAGCTGGTGAAGCCCACGTCCACCACACGTTCCAGCTTTTTGAAGATGACGGAAACGGGTTTAATCTTTCGGCATTCTCTTGAAGTGCCAAATCAGTCTTATAGAAGACATAAATAAATAAATAAATAAAGACTTGATTCTATTTTAAAAAGGATAAAACTAACAAACAGTCTGACAAGTATTGTCTGTGTATAACATCTCTTCATATTGTGCATTCCTTTGTACCATACAGCTCAAACAGTATTAAGAGCACATTGCAGGGCAGCGCTTTTGCTCAGGATAGTTTGATATCATTGATGAACATGTGCACTGTAGTTTCCAGTATTTTTAGTGAACATCGTCAACGGCATCCTGATGCCTTAAATACCATCAAGGGACCTAATATGTATTCATCTGCCACCCTAAAAAAAAATGGTTTTCAGTAAATGTTCTATTTGGCTAAAAAGTGAAGTACCAAGCTGTGTTAGAAAATTACTTTGTTAGATTTACTTTGTCTGTAAGAACGACTAGGATTGGCGCTGGGTGCCACAGATTGTTAGGGAAATTGGAAAATGCTGGAGACGGATGGAATTGTCCAATAGGGAATAAAAATAACTCCAGCCTTTTGGTTTTGTCGCTGGTGAAAAATGCAGTGTAGCCAGTAAACATGCACACTACCCACCAATAACCAGGTTGTATGCCGATAAGTCAATCAGATTATCCCCCCCCATCAATTTTATTAATTACCAGTTAATTAATTAAGGTCGGATCGCCACGTAGAGTCTGCAGACAGGTGGAGAAATGGCACGTCCATCTGCCAATCGTCGTGAGCAAACGCGGCAGCTGCGGCTGCATATTTTGCACAGCATCCGTCTCGATTCACCTGTTGTTATCAAACATAATGGTTCTCATGCAGTCTGGTCATGTGGGAACACAATCACACTTTGCGGGGATGCCTCACACCTGGGTGACACGAAATTATAACGCTGATTTGTTGACGCATTAGTCGCGGTGCGCGCCGCGAGCATCAGCCTGTCATTTTTATCCGCGTTACGCATTCGAAAGCCTGGCCTCTTTCTTTCATTCACATCCTCGCCCTGCCCTTCCTATCAGTCTTTTGTTCTGTCTCTAACCTGACATAAAGGAACACAATCCCACGTTGTTTGTTTCGTTGTAACCCCGCAGCTGCATTTTCAAGATGATTGTCCCTGCGTGATGAAACAGTCCCTGTCAAGAGCTACAGACGATTACATGGCTTCACGCGGTGATCAGTCTGTGTGTAAACACTTTTTTTTAAATTTTTTTAAAGAAAGCAATCGATGTAGCGCAGAATGTCGATGATTAAACTCATACGTTGTCTTTAGTGACGATGAAAACAGCTTCTGTCTGACTGAGGGAAGAGGAAACAGAAGGACAGAGATGGTCTTTGTTTTTGTAATCAGCAGAGTGTCTCCCTCCTTGCTTTGGCTCCTCTGCCTTGGAGATATAATCGAACCATATACACCCACTCTCGAGTCTTTTTAGTGTCAGTCCTCATGTCACGGTTCACATTAAATGCTTGACGGTGAATCACACACGTAATGAATTCAATCAGATTTGCAACCTGCGAAACAGCCCCGAGACGGCGGCTTTCTTCTGACCTGCACGTGTTCCCTTTTATTACAACTCCTGACCCTTTCTGATTGGATGATAGCTGTGCTGTGTTTACATTAATGGGATTTGAAGGCCATTTCCCTAATCTGCTTCTTATTGAAAGATACTGGGTCTCACGTGATGAGCACATCGTTATCTGAAGAAGTCAGAATGGCAGTTTTTATTCAGCATTATAGCTATTTCTGTTTTGTGTCTAAAGCTTTGAATTTGGAGAAATGCAGCCAGTATTTCTAATCGTCTGAATATTTGAAGAGCAAGAATTGGAATCAGATAAAGTGCTGCAGGAAAAATTATCTCTTCTTTCAAAATATGTAAAAATATAATTGCATAAATGTTTTATTCCAAGCCCTAGCAATGTTTTTCCCTTTACAATAATACCCAGGGCTATTATCTGGCTCTTTAGCAGCCACTGTGTTCACTAGCTGGTCGCCAACTGCGTCTGCTATACGAATGAACCAAAACTGCGACACCGCGGGCCACGAGACATTTATTATGTGCAGAAATATGGAAACCGGCTGTTTGCAGCAGTGCCGTGTGACTTTTGTCTGTCCCGTAATCAGCATCACTCAGCAGCATCTGACCCTTAAATTTGTGAACCTCCCCCGATGTGGTCCGAGGGGTAATTACATCTGCCGGGGAATGACCACGTGCCAGTCCTTCTATCTCAGCGGGGTTCGGTTACTCAACCTGATTCGGGCAAGTGTGTGAGCGTGAGTGTTTGAAAAGTGCTAAATGGCACTCTTGAGTGTTTCAAGTCCACCTTTCCTAGAGCAGCTTCTGTGTCACCACTTTGTCAGACTGACACTCGATTTTAAACCCACCCCATCCTCTCGGCAGCTGTTGCCAAGGTCATTATCAGACCTCGAGAATATTCCCAAAGGCTAATTCACCCATATCCTCTGGCACTTTATCTAACAGCCTTCTCACAGGAAGGTGGTTGCAATGAGTGCTTCCAGGTGTCATTTAAATTCAGCCTGACTTCAAATGCTGCACAGACCGCGGTGGCGAAGCATCCGTACGCTAAAACAAACACCTGTATGTTGTATGAATGGGAGAAGACACCTGTGCCGTGATGAAGGTCGTTGACCCCAGTGAGAAAACTGGAGTTAAAAATGACTTTTAAGTGTGGCACTTTTAATATTCACTCAAGCGCTTCAAGTGTAACATTTTGTTGTCTTGGGAATTCTGCCCCCGGTTTTCAGACAAAGGTGTTTTTCTTTACAACAAAGCCGCAACCTTGATTACGGAGGCTCGCTTTAGTCTGAATGGATGCGTGTTTTAATCACAAATCCTGGATCCGTTTGCGCCTCTTTAATGAGGCCCGCTCCAGCTGGAAGGCTGTCGGCGCGGCTGCTTTGATCAGTGGCCCATGGACACGGGATTACGCTGCTAACACACCGCGCTAATGGAGCCGCAAGTCAAAAACACACACCCGCGTGGCGCATGCACGCACACACATGCCCAAACAGGAATGCAAATGTGGGGAAATATACATATAAAACGCACACGCTCAACCTCTGACAAGGGCACAATCCAATAAGCCAGCGTCTTGTTCTCATGCAGCCCTTTGTGTCAGGCCCTTTCATCTGGCTGTATCTGTTTGGGTCGGCTGAGTTTTAGGCTCCGCGTTGACGTCTCTGCCAAAGAGGGCTCAGCGAGTAAGGTCCAAAGCTCAGTGCTGACACACAGCCCAACTCTAGAGACTAATGGCTTGTAGCTCCCAACATATGTTGTTTTGTGTAATTGCTTTAATTGCTGTCATTGTACGTAATGGTTGGTCTTTTTCATCTTCCCTGGTGGTGTAGGCATTCTGCTAATTAAATCTGTCAGCCCTGCAGCCAAATTGAGCATTTCACTGTGAATTCAGAGCAGTGGGAACTTTTAAAATCAGAGCGTTTCTGTAAACTATTGGTGTGCGTGTGTGGGTGTAAATGAGTGACTGACTGCTGGGTGTTACAGGGGTTTTCATAAGTAATTCTCCTCATCCTGGAGCTGTTTAATAGAAGCGGGGTCGCGAACTTTGCTCATCAGTCAAGTCTAAACCTTGACCTGCGCGTAGTTCTGCTTCTTTTATCTGTTTTATTAACTAGAAAAAAAGGTGAAATGACTATATGGGTAATTTCATAAGCCTAAGAAAATGTCTTTGTTTCCGTTCAGGTACGACACCATCACCAACCAGTGGGAGACGGTTTCTCCTCTCCCCAAGCCGGTCCATTCTGCCGCAGCCACCGTGTGCGGAGGGAAGATCTACGTGTTCGGAGGTGTGAATGAGGCCGGGCGCTCGGCGGGTGTGCTCCAGTCCTACGTACCGCAAAGCAACACCTGGAGTTTCATCGAATCGCCCATGATAGGTAAGACAGGTGAAAACACACAGCGTGTTTGTCACAGATTCACACATGCAGCAAAAAAAAGTGAAGGGATGTTATGTCCTCAGGGGACTTGTCGCCATTGTTGCATCAACTTTTGTCTGATGACGGACCTGTTTCTCTCAGATATTCCCAAATGTAGGGTCCTTCTTCCTCATTGTGCTGTCAAATAAATTTAGTTGAAAGAGAATTAGCCCCTGAAAACCTCCACGCTTTTCTTTCAAGGCATCATATCAGAGCATCAGTATTTAGACTGCTTTTTATTTGCGATGTAAAATCTAAAGTGGAAACGGCACAAAATGCAAAAGTATTAGTTTAACCATTTATATGCATCCATTCGTTTATTCTTTGACATCTTACTATCACATTAGAGAGCAACAAGATATCTTTGGGCCTCAATTATGGCTGCCTGGTTGCCTAGCAACAGTGTTCTCACAACTCTACCCAGATGAACCCCTTCACTTCATGTCATGCGCTCGACTTACCCTGTCGAAATCTTAAACTCCTTCTTTATCAGTGCAGTGTTACACAGCACATTACTATGAGACCTTATATTTTCTTAGCGTGCATAAAACCAGACTCAATCAGTTTTATAAGTTAAGTTTGCAGCTCTGTTGCCTCATAGCAAGAAGAGAAGGTCCTGGGTTTGCATGGCTTCTTTCCACAGTCCAAAGACTGTGAACGTTAACTGGTACTTCAAAATTAGCCTTTGGTGGGAATGTGAGTGTTAATGGTTGTCTCTGTTGCACTGGGATGGACTGGCAACCCTGGACAGGTTACCTGCAAGGTGGCCAGATATTACAGGTTGCCCTATAATAGCTGGGTAGGTTCCAGATTAATGGATAGATTGATGGAGGGATGTCCTGTCCCTCCCCTCACACCCAACCGACCAATAGGTGGTCGTCTGATCGTTGGGGTTTTCTGTCTATTATTGTAGGGTCTCCATCTTACGAGATAAAGTGCCTCGAGGTGACTGTTTCATCTAGGGTTTGAGAGTAACGAAATTTCTATTTTCTGTATGTCCTGTACATGTGGCAGAATTGACAAATAAAGTTGACTTTGACTTTGACTGTTGTTGTAATTTGGTGCTGGATAAATAAAACTGAATTGACTTGAATCGAACTGAGTTGAAAGGATGGACGGATGGTGGTTTACCGATATATGCCAGTACTATAGTGGTCTGTTTGTGCTGTTGAGCTTGAAGGTGTTTGAACATGCTGTCTAGGAAATTCGACTAGCACAAATGTAATCTATATCTGTCGCTATTTAGACAGCAAAGATTTCTGGCACAACTTCGCCTACTTCCAAGGTGCGTGGAGAGAATGTTTCCGTGTTATGATGTCCTCTTGTTTTTTAATCTAACTGCTGCACTGACTTCTAATTAAATGTAATCATTTTATGGGTCTTTTTGTATATTTGTAATATTCTTCTTACAAACGGGGGGGAGGGATTACGTCTCCTCCCCCCCGTCTTCATCATTAATGATCTAGTGCAGTATTTACTTGGACATGACTTAACCAGTTAGCCAATACCAACCTGTTATATGTCAGCTGGTTTATCAATGAAGCTGTGATTGGTTAATTTGAATGTTTTTTTGCTACCCTGATGAAGGCCACAAGCCGAAACGCGTTGGTCAGTCAATAAAGTTGTTCTTCTTCCCTTTAAGTGTTGCTGGAGTTCCTGCGTTGTGTCTGTTTGGACAGCAAATGATAATAATTTTCAATTATTTATCACAGTCAGTTGCTTTATTGTTGGAAAGCAATTGCATGTAATTGACTTGACCCCATTCAGACTGACAGCAACCCGACTTTGTTTCATTGTATCATTTATGGCAGGTTTTAGTGGCAGTGTTGGTTTATTGATCTCTTTTTATTTTTGCATTGAAAAATTATTGAAGTGAGAGAACTTAATGTTGTTGGATTATTGCAATAATATCATCATATTGTGAGGGAAGTGTTTTGATAAGACTGTATCATGGGGTGTCTGGTGATTCCCAGCTGTACACAGTCACCCACCAAAACTGGAGCAACTACTGCTCGGATGGTCTGTTAATACAATGAATCGCACAACAAACCATGCTGTTCCTCAGTTTGTATTATAAAAGCTCCAAGTGGCACTAACACCACAAAACCAGTCCAGAGGTCGAGTTGACTGATTTGACCGAACTAGGATGACGCCTAGCAGATAGCTACCAGCCGAGTTGGCACTCCTCTTTAACTCACAGTGCCTTTGGCCCTAATAATGCGACACAATTGCCAAAACCATTTTTCTCTGCTAAGCTGTAATTGTGTTTGTTTGTGTTGTAAAGTAGGGCATTTTAATGAGGGAGTTTGTGGCGACTAACTTGCTCTAGGAGTCAGGCCCGAGTGGTTTAATTTTTCAGAGCCAGAGTTTGGTTCCCGATGCTTTCTTTTCATCTGTATGGCCATGTAAACATAAAACCAACTACTTGGATTATATACTTGGTAGTTTTTTTCCCCAATTAAGGAAACCTTCAGTGTTTATCCTTTCAGTGAAAATGCTGAACCACACCTGAAAATTCAGCAGTCAGCCTGTTTTTACTTTTTCTCTTTATCGTTATCATCCTCCTCGGGATTTTCCATTATTCCCCCTCTTCCCACATTATTGCGCTGTCATAATAATGAGAAGACCATCGCTAAAATGATAGGTGGTTCTGACGATGGTTTCTGACGTGCTATTGGCCAAGCTGTGATCTGAATAACATCAGAATAACACCTGGATCCACATTCCAGTCTGATCCACCGGGGAGCTGTGAAGGACGAAAAGCCAGAAGAAAGCTGCCGTGACTCAAAGGTAGAAGGAAAAACACAAAAGTGTACCAAGCCTACAACTTTGTTATTCAGAGCACTGGCAGATGTCTTCCCAGTGCAAAGATCTTATCCACAGGCATTTCTTCACAAATATAAGTATCCTTGAAAGGTGCAGAGCAGGCGAGATTGCTATTGATTTGGACATATTCTGCAAATCTCTTTGTTTCACATTCTGGCCTGGACAACACTATTGCACACAAGTCAGCTTTAAGCCTAACCTACAAACTTCTTTGTGCTCTATAGATAATTCAATATTTTGTGAGAAAGAGTTAAAAAAAAAAAAAGGTTGATAAGTGGGATTTGACTGAATTGTGTTTCTCTATTTGCAAGCTAAGAACCAGCGTTGCCTGCAATAAGATTCTCATCCAAGCCAAGAAACAGCTCCGGACATAATTGCAAGAAATATTGCAAATTGTTTAATCCACACAAAAAAACAGAAGATATAACTTGTTAATTAGTAAGATTTAGAAGTGCTGAGGGGCAGTTTGTTACCTTCTGGCAGAGGCAGGAGAGCTGTTTCCAGTCTGTGAGCTAATCCAAGCTAACAGAACTGCAGAGTGTAGCCTTATTTTATCCATACTGACATGAGAGCAGTGCCGGTCTTCTCATCTTACTCTTACAATGTGCATACATGCCAGGATATTTAAAAAGTTCCTTTATGGTTGGATTTAATTAGCAATCTGCTACAGTCATCTCCAGCCCCATATTTTTGTTTTGGATCTTCACTAGGATGGCTTTGCATGATTTCATCTCATTTCATCCATTGATTGATCCATTTCATCCCCCTGTTCATGGACTTCAGTGTTTTAGCTCCTGTCTCTTAAAGGCCAGACGCCCTCAAAGCTCACTTTTCTTTGAAGTAACAATGATTAAATATTACTGTTTCTTGCATGGCTTTGTCTTTTGTTCAATCTTCTTCATGCTGAGTCGGTCCACTGAGCTTTGTGGGCATCTGCGTATGCAGAGCGATCTCACACTTCAGTCAGGGTGAGGCCTGGACTTTGACTGAGTCATTGCAACGCGTTAATACTTTTCTTTTTCTGTTTAGATCTGCTGCTATGCTTCAGCCAACATGTCAGACATATGGCTTCATATTTGATTCTTGGATACTTTGGTTTACAGAGGAGTTCATGGTGCCCTGGTCCTGTATCTGCAAAACAGGCCTAAATCATCACCCCTCCTCCCCCATGCTTGACAGTTAGTATGAGGTGTTTGTGCTGATATGTCGGGTGCTGTGCATTATGGCCGTACATCTCCACCTTGCTCTCGTCTGTCCAAAAGACATTGTTCCATGTGGTTTGTCGAGAGGCAGCTTTGCAGACCTAAACCATCCTGCCATGTTCTGTTACAGAGACGAGGCTTTCTCCTGGACCCCGTTCCAAAAAAAGCTGTGCTTGTTCAGCCTTTTACTAACTGTACTGTCATGAACTTTAACATTTAACATGCTAACTGAGGCCTGCAGAGTCTGAGATGTAGCTCTTGTATCTCTGAGCATTGCACGCTCATTGTGTTAACACTCACCTGAGTGCTCCAGACCAGTAGTCTACCAAAACATCTGCTTTTGTAGAAGCGCTCACACTTGCTGATGATCAGATAATACACACCTGGCTGCTAGCTAGTAATCCAGCTTCATGCCAGTCTCTTTTGAGCAAATCGTCCTCTGTGGTGTTGGCTTTTGTTGGTTCAGTAGAACAAACTGTATGCATTGTTCTCCTGTGCTTTCTTCTCTAGGAAAGATTTGACTTTATTTCACAACTGGAAAAAAACCTCTACCTTACTTGTAGAGCACTGAAAAAACTTGTTAAAAAAGTGTTATTATCAAGAGCAAAAGCTACGGCTGTGCAGGCATCGACTGTGCAAGGAAAGATGATATCAGCCGGGCCGAAGAATTGGAAACCTAGCAGACTAGCAGAGCCGTCTGAAGCCTGAGCTTATGGGTCGCAGCGATTAATTGTACATCCACTGACCTCATTAATTGAAACTTTGGACCATGTTTAATATGTGAATCCACTTTTGTAATATTATATATATATATATATATATATATATATAGCAAAAAAGGGAAAAGCATGAAAGAGCCACTTCAACAAATTATAGCACATCCTGGGAGCTTAATGGCTATGGCGCATGCCTCAAAACCGCGCTGTCCACAGTTCAGCAGAAACACAGAGTCAGAGAAGTATTTGAAAGTTACACCAGCACAGAGACACTTTGCTGAGCGCTGTCGCCCAGAAACTTGCTTTCAGTTACTGGAGCCGTCTCAGGGCTTTACTACTGTGAAGGAAACGATGATTATGTAACACGGGTGTTTGGGGCGAGCGCTATGTGGTATTAAAGGGCTTGCAGAGCAGCTGGCACAGGAGAAACACACACATATATACGCACACACAGAAACACATAGATCCAGACATGCACACACACAACGGCTGCTTGCCTCACATAAACCGTGCATCCCTGAGGACCACAGGTACACAAATTATATAACAAGCTGGGAGGTTACACATGCGTGCGTGTATGCATTGTGTGTGTGTGTGTGTGCGCGTGCATGGCAGACACAGACAGACATATCGTCATCTGTCAAGCCGTAGATGAGCTGGCGTCTTACAGCCAACGAGGCAGGAGATAATGGACGGGTTTAGTGCTTCCAGTGAAATTGGGCCGGCGATGATTTTAGCGAGGCGTTGAGGGCGGGGAGCGCTCCTTGAACAACCCCCTGCTTCCCTCCGTTGCTCTCCATCGCTATTCTCTCTGTTCATCTCTCTGTCTCACCCCTACACCCCCCGACTCCGTCTCTCATGGTCTCTCCGCACCGTCTTATCAACTGACACAAATATTTTTTTCACAAATTTTTTTGCAGCTGTGTGTGTGTATGTGCGCGCATCTATGTGTGTGTGTTTTCCCCCTGCGTGCACCGTCTCCCGCGTGGGCTGCAAATGGGTTTCACAAACACTTATCAGGACGGACTTCCCATCTCTCGCAGAGTGAAAAATAATATTACTCATGCCAAAAATAGTCCCTTCAACAAGTCTATTGAGATACGCCGGGTCTCTGCAGCTTCGTTCATCCAGAGCTTCCTTTGTCTTCAGCGTGTCTCTCTCTGCTGAGCAGTATATGGTCTGAAGATCATAACTGAGCACTTTCACATGTAGTAAGCTATTTAAGAAGTCTCATTACTTCATTCTCCAAAGGTCAGCTCACCTAAATTACCGAAATGCCATAGTTTTCTGCTTCCATCTCAGAGAAGAAAAAAAAATCAGCATGTAACATGTTTTTAAAAAGGTCAATCAAAGACCCCTTTAATATATCCGTTCTAGTGGAGCTGAAACATAGCATAGGCAGGGAGAGCTTTGGCAATCACTCCTGCCTCAGCTTCACAAGTCTTTCCTTCTCTTTCTAATATCAGTGTTTCAAATATGAGCGATAACCCCCCCGCTTAGAGTCGTGTCATTGAATGAACAGTTTTTATATATTTATGTCACGTAGCCTTTTTTTAAATCACTGCTTAAAAGAAATTAAGGGAACCCCTAAATCACACATGACTGAAAAAATACTCAAGTTGAAAATCTCCACAGCGATGTGTAAAAACGACATAACAGTCAAATGAGACAGCAGATGGTATCCTGGGGATTCTCCTCCCAGACCTGGATTGGAGCAGAACGTAGCTCCTGGACAGTCTGTGGTGATATTTGGATGCACCCCATACGTAATATCCCAGAGGTTGCAATTGGATTCATGTCCTCGGGACGTGAGGGCCTGTCAGTGGCATCGACGCCTTTGTCGGCCACAGGAGGAAACCAGGGCCCAGCACAAAGCACAAGGTCTGACCCCGACAGCAGTCAGGGTACCGTCGGCTAACATATGGAAGTCTGTGTCTCCTCAGACCATCACTGACCCACTGCCAAACCAGTCATGTTGGACGATGGCATCGTAATGTTCACCACGGGATCTCCAGACCTTCTCACGTCTGTCACATGTGCTCAGTGTGAACCTCCTCTCATCTGTGAAGAGAACAGGCAGCTACGGTGGACGTGCCAATTCTGGTGTTCTCTGGCAGATTCCAGTCAAACAGCACGGCGCTATGCCGCGAGCACAGAGCCATTAAACAATATTGGATCTTTATATCCTCATGAGAAACATGCACAACTAGCCTGCTGGAGGTCATGTTGTAGGGCTATGGCAGCGCTCTTACTGCTCCTCCTCACACAAAACGGCAGATATTGGTCCGGCTCTCCTCGTGTCACAGCCCACTTCCTGTTTCTTATCTCCTCCACACTCTTGAGACAGTGCTGGTAGATGTAGTAAACCTTCCTGTGACAGCATGTGTTGATGCGTCATCCTGGAAGAGCTGGACTACCTGTGTAACCCGGCAGATTCTGTCTCATACAATCAGTAGTAACAAGGATACAAGCAAAAAGCAAAACTGAGAAAAATCAATGAGGGGAAAAAAAAAGTAGATATCAGCGGTTTGTGAGCACCACCTGCAAAACCATTCCCTTTCAGGTGGTTGTCTCTGCAGTGCACCTCACTTTCATTTGAACCAAATCAGGTGCAATGGACTCACATTGATTTGTGCTCCCTTCATTTTTTTTCCTTTTTGTGTTCCTGCCTTGTCTCTGCTGTCACAGACTGCTGACAGCAATGAGCCTGAAAGCGATGACCGATGGCTCGACATTAGCTAATTACAGATCACCATTCCTTGACAATGTCCTTCAACACGCAAACGGCAGAAATATCGACCCATCCAGATCTAAAGCTGATAAATCAGTGTGCACTTTTGAACACTTTTCACCTGGCAGCAGTGAACAGGAAGGGAACCGTCACAGGATGGATATTAAGCTTCACTGAGGCGGGGATCTGGGAAAGGCATCACTGTCTCATTGTTTTTTATGATTTTCTGTTTTAGTTGAGAGGTCATCTAAATATTTGCGTCTAGAAACAGATGGAAAGTTGACAGACCTTGTGCTGCAGGATTATCCAGAATGTTAGAGGGGTGTTTAACCCTCCATGGGGTCTGCAGGCCGGTCACATGACTAAAAACTATGAATTGTGTTCTTACTAAATGTAGCAGATGTCTGTCGACCAAACAGTTTGTCCAACCAAATCTTGGCCACAACTCTTTGATAGATTTCCATTGAAAATCTGCACAAAGCTGCAGGACTGACACGCCAGTTAACCTCTGCTGCTCTCGAGCTTGCTGTTAGCATGCTAACGCAGTAAATTAAGTATGTATGCATGATGTTCAGCAGATGCATGTTTGGAGTGGATACGAACGCTGATGCTGGCAAATATCGCCGTGCACATATATTCTCATAAAACCCTATTAGCGTTGCTGTCGTTCCTGATGACAGAGCTGATATATGACGCTTTTTAGGGGCTTTTTCTTCTTAACATTGTGGTTTTTGTTAACTAATCTGTGCTGCAAAAAAACAAACTGTTCACAGCATGTTCTTTGAGGGAAAGAAATGAGGCAGTAATTTTAGAAATATGAAGCATAAATGAGGATATTTTTCCACAAAACCCCCCAAACTAAATTCATGTTTGAGGCCAAAATTCTAAAATCCCATGAAATCTTAGAAGCCTTAACAAAAAATTAAGTTTACAGCATCTTTATGTGCAGTTTCGTACCGAAAAGCATTAATGTGGCACACCAGGACTTAATCCACAACAAATGACCGACCAAAGTCAACTGTACACAAGCTGTCAATGCAAAAAATGAAGGATGTCGTCTCACAGATACATTTGTCGTAACTTTAAATTATTAAAATTACAACCAGTGAAGCTCCTGATGATTACAGCCTTTTTGAGGAGCTTTTTGAACTTTTGAACTTGCTGTTCTCTTTGCTGTTAAAGCGTGGGGAGTCACCATGCCAAGATCAAAAGAGCCTCTGTGAGGATTTTGAGGAAAATGCTGGAGAATGCCTGTGGGTCTCACTTATGGAACGTTAAAAAGATCTACAAATCATTTGAAATGGATCGTTCCACCGTGAGAAGAATCATCAGCAAGCTGCTCCAACCTGAGTTAACCCGCCGACGTCCCCCAGCTGACAGACGGGTCCCCGTCGACCGGTAGACTCCAAAAGCCCGGGAGCAGGAGCGCCGCTGCGAGATACCGACCGTCGGGATGATCGTTTCCCCCGAATGACGTAACGGCAGACCGGCCGCGGCCCTCGAGAGCGCCATTTACAGAGGTGGAGGAAGAGGAAGGGAAAGTGACAGAGCAAGAGAAGGTGGAGAAGGTGGAGTGTTTCCATAGCGACCTAATTGGACATGCACCCATCATGCTGAATTAAAGTACATCATCCTCTTTCAGCTATTTCGGCCCATCATTTCAAAGGCAGCTCTTATTCTCCTCACACTGCATAAAAGGACATTGTGTGTGAAGAGGGAGGCAAAAAAAAGGGGGAACTTTTCGCTGCTCCAATTACCTTGTTGTGATCTTATCTAAGCTACTGTCAGAGAGAACTGACGCTTCTTTGTCCTTTTTCCTCACGCTCTCTGGTATGATACAGCGAGCTGGAGTGGATCACCTCATCCTCCGTCGTTTGGAGGAGAATGTCTTGTTTATCCCTTGTTTGCGTTTCCTCCCGCAATCGGCCGCACATTTCAGCGTCGATGTAATGCCGCTGCGGCTTTGTGATGGAGGCTGCTGTTTGGCTTTTTATCAGAGACTGCGGTCTTGTCTAGATCTGTACAGCAAACAGTATTGGTCTGATTGAGTGAATTGTTCTTTACTCTATTTGTGTGGGTTATTGTTGCTGCGTGCTGGTTTTACAGCGTCGGATATCTGCTGCCGGTGTTGATGCAGGAACGAGATAGGGAAGAACAAGGTGTTTGTTGAGACAGCAGCTACACAATTCATCATACCCGTGTGCGGGTGTGTGCGTTTTCTTTTGTTTGATGTCCTTGACCTCAGCCCGGGGGGAACCCAGGCTTGGTGACTAAGCTGTTTTATCAAGGTGCGGGAGAGTGTGTCAGCCCATGTTGCCCCGCAGGCACAGTTAAAACCTTGTTTTGCTGCCTCTTTTTATTCATTTTTTATGTAGAACGTGGTCAGCTGTGGATTCCTGGCTGAGCTCTCTAACCTTCGAGCTGCGAAAGCCGACAAAATCTATTGCGATATTTCAAGAATAGCAAAGTCCATCTCAGAATTGAAAAGTTTTCAGCTGACACAGACAGATTGCGCTCCCTTTACTGTATCTCAATGTTGTTTCAGCAAAAAATGACTCGTTTTCTGCAACGAAGGCCAAGGGATGAGAACAAAACCAAAGCGGTGGAAGAGAAGTGGAACCCCAGCAGCAGTCCTCCGAGGCTTGCCAAACGAGAACTATGAGATTTACCTGCCTGGTACTCCTCCAAGCACTCAAACTCGGTGCTTACTGTTAGTCCGCTAGAGAGAGGCAGGAAGTGATGGCAAGAGTTTCAATGGGGGAAAAAAGAGAGGAAGGTTTTTCCTTTGAGAGCATCCTGTTATTATTCTGCCTCGGGCACAGAGCAGAGAGAAATGAGTGTTCTGTGTTTATGGGACCTAACACAAAACATCATGTACACACGCTTACGCTGGCACACACACATACGCTCAGGAAGACTGGCAGCAGCATATCAATGAGACGAGGAAGGTAAAAGAAGAAAATAAACACGTCTGGCAGAATGTGAGGAGGACCAATCAGTGGCAACTTGTTTCTCAAGGGCAGAAATTGAGGCTGACGCCTCAGATGGTTGCAGTGGAACTTAAGATTGCATTTCACTCTGCGTAAATGATTGCAGGATCGTCATATGTAAATAATACAGTATTTTTCAACCGCAATAGCAGCGTAGTCTGTCTCTGTCAGTCTACAAGTGAGATAGTTCAACAGCTGCTGAATGATATGCCATGAAATTTCATGCAGACACTGGTCCCAGGAGGATGAATCATTCATGACTTTGGTGATCCTCTTTTTCTCTAGCACTCACATGAGTTTGGTATTTGAGATTTTAAGTGAAATATTTCAACAACTCTTCGAGTGCTTTTTGGAAAATGTGGCACCCTGCAAGGACAAACTCTTTATAACTTTGATGAGCTCTTAATTTTTCTTTTGAAATCTTCATCAGCTCCAATTCTTAGGTTTCTGGCGCTAATTAGCAAATGTTAGCATGCCACCACTGAACTAAGATGTTGGATGTTGTAGACATTACACCTGCTTAACATTAGCAAACATGGATGTAGTCGTTATGTAGTTGCCCACAGCTGTGTGCAGGACCATTTAAGGCTTTGCATTTGGTATTTTTAGCTTAATGTAATCATATTTGAAAGGGAGGATAGCACAACTCTAAATAATTGTAGCCTCATATAAGATTTTGGCTAGCGAAAAAATGGCTCAAACAAAATGTTCTTATCAGAAAAAACAAGATCACCCAAGGCTGAGCCCTTGAATAATTTTTTAGATTATTTGATAGAAAAAAAGGACAATCTGCCTAAATGTATTTTATGTATGTGGTTAGAGATCAGCAGTATATGTAGCACGCCAAGCCCTTATCGTCCTCTTCATCCTGAACTGCAGTTAGGGCTCTAACACCAAAACATGTCTAAACATGCTAATTTGTTCCAGAAACTGTCACAATTGTTGTCAGCAGTTCAGACATGCGACTCTCCCGCCTCCAGATAGCTAACAACGAGCCAGCAAAATGACAACATTAGCTAGTTATAAGCTAACAATTAGCCAGCTAATGTTAGGTTCGAGTATCCTAAAACTCACACTTTACCTCTAATAAACTGTTTAACTACATTCTCACATCATATGAGAGTTAATTTGCTGAGTGTTGACTTGAACAATGTTAAGAATAAGAACAATAACTCTGGTATGGATCATCCACTATTTGTATGACAATTGAAAAGCGTGATGGCTGTGGGTGCGAATCATTTTCTGTATCTCTCAACTAAGAGAGAGCTAGCAAATCTAGATGTTAGAGACACTTAAAAACACAGGTTTTTCTAATAGATGCTAACAGCAGTTAACAGAGGCTAACAGCAGTTAACAGAGGCTAACAGCAGCTAACAGGCTAACAGCAGCTAAGAGTTTACCAGCGGAAAAGTTCAAGAAATGCTCAACAACCTCAGTATTACTGTCATCAGACAAACTTAGCTTCGCTGACAACTTTTTCACAATCTGCTCCACTATAAATAAATGTGGATGCATATTGACAGCTGAGGTAAACAGCCGACTGACAGCCTACATTCACTACAGATGGACGGCGACCAGAGATGGCTGTCTTACAGTGGATTATACACATGAAAGTAGAACTTGGTCAACTGCAATCTACTGACATCTAGTGATGAAATTTTACACACTGTAACTTTTAACTAACATAATAAAAGATCAATGTAGCTGTTTTGTAGTTACCCACGGGTTTGTGGACTACAATTTTACAAAAGACTTTGCACATTTTTTTTTCACTTAACGTCACTATATTTGGGCAAGAGTCATCAGCTACTTGGTTAACTGTAAATAACTGTAGCAATAAAAAAAAGAGTCAAAAAAGATTTTTGACTATTAAAAAAGTGGCTCAAATAAAATATTCTTACCACAAAGACGGGACCTTTTAGTACAACTGAATAAAAAAAAAAAACCCCACCAGAATCTCAGAATGTCTAAGCCCTTAAATATGCACATCTTCAAGCTTTACTAAAGTTTTAATGAGTTTTTTGTACCAGGCTGTACATGTTTATTTCTGCTGTAAAGCTAAGCATTAGAGTCTAGAGGGACTGACTTACTTTTGGAGCTAACCTTAAGTGGCCATTCCAGCAGCTTAAGTTTTTGGCACTTTCTCATTGGCTTCATTTTTCAACCCAGGAGGTTGGCACTTGCTGCCATTATCATTTATTTTAAAGCAGCACTATATACACAGAGCCCCAGCATGGCAGCGCGCCCCTAGAGCACATAATGCAGCACAGCCAATTCAATAATCAGCAGCAGCAGCACCTCTGAACTCTGGAGCTGACCTTTTAATGAAATATGCCAGTCTCCTCTCAGCAAAAGGTAAGAGGAAAGGGGAGCTGGATCAAACACAGAGGTGAGGCTTTTTAGGGCTGCCAGCGCTGCCTTTATTAAGGCGTCAGGCTCGAATCCTCCCGGTGCCTGTTTGCGATGAGGGATGCCCGTCCACTGTGGCAGAAAACGGGGAGGACAGCAGCTTACGGCCAAGTATCCGTGCATTATTCATGCTGCTTGTAAATTGGCCAGCTGCAGTCTGCTAGAGAGAAATTGCCGGGAGTTTGAAATACATTTCCTCTTCCCGCACAGCAGGGCCACTGCTCGCAAACTCCTGGTTTCCAGCCGGCATCGTTACGCGCAAACCGCTGTTTCATTTTGTTTCCCATCATCTATACCTTTGCAGCGGTGCTGCTTCAATGCCTCTGCTTTCCTCGCGCGCCATATACAGTGTCAGAGTGAATTATACACCATGCACAGTATGCAGTATCCCACCTGTTCACTCATGTATTGCCAATACATGCGCACATTGCTTTTTCTTTTCCTTATTTTTGGTTCTTTATAAATCTACGGAGGTGCCACGGGGCCTAATGCAATTGTGAATTATTGGTACTTAGGTAACTCTTTTATATTGCTTCTAAGCCCAAACATATTTTGGAGTGGAACCCAATAAAGCCACCGTGATTTATGAACTCTGCTTTTTCATCGGTTTTGGTATCCATTCTGTTTTTTGTTTTTTCCAAAGCAATCTTGAGTGGGGCATATCTGTAAAGTGATAAGTAGAATGTTGACGATGATCGTTTTTGCATGCGCTGCGGGGACCAGGAGGAAGGGTGGGAAAAAAAGAACAAATTGATGTCATTATACCGAATGGAAATTTCTGCTGTGAGTGAGAATGACATCCAAACAATAGCTCTGTTTTCTCTTTTTTTCAAAATAAAAAATCTCTCCTGTTTTTCCCTCCCCTTTCTCTCTCTGTCTCGCTCCCTTTTTTTGTCTCTCATATCTTTAGATAACAAATACGCCCCTGCAGTGAGCCTAAATGGATTTATATTCATCCTGGGAGGAGCCTACGCTCGAGCTACCACTATCTATGACCCAGACAAAGGCAACATCAAGGCCGGTCCCAACATGAATCACTCTCGGCAGTTCTGCAGGTAAGAGATAATTAATGTAGCGGCACCACATGCAAGTTAAATCCCCAGTGTGGAATTTAAAAGATTTTTCAAAAGCTCAAAACTGCAGCTCTGTGTTTTGTGAAGCTTTAAGAAAAAAAACCCTCTGTGACATTATTAAACAGCCTGAAAACAATCTAAAACTCAATCTTATTAGTAATCTGTCAGTCTTTGTGTCATAACACAGGTAAACGGTCGCACGGGGAAAAAACGTTTTCAGGCCAGTTAATTAAAACTCGAACAACGCCACGGGGCTGACAGCCTTTTCCAACGCGATGCGGCTCGATTGCGAGAATTCTCCCTCGGCGGGAAATTTGCTTTCTAATACGCGACTGTTAAATCCGTCTGATCGGTATCGCCGCCGTCTGTCACAGAGAGAGAGAAACAAGACACATGTGAGGCGGCTTGATTTAATCAACTTTTCTACAGACTGTTTCGAGTTATTAAACTGAAATCTGAGTCATTTAGGTTTTAGTGGAGGCGGAAAGAGGAGGGGGCGGCGTATTTGTGCAGAGAGTCACGTTTGTTTCCTAAGAAAAAGAAAAAAAAACAGGAAGTAGTACAACTGCGATCTGCAACTTTCCCACCATTAGCGAGGCCATAATGGCTGATGAAGGGAGAAAAATGAAAATGAACAGCAGTGGGATCACACCCTAATATCCCAGTCAACTCGAGCCACTGAGGTGTGCAGTTCGCTGGATAATGAACTCACAGTTTTCTAGGCCCTGAGCCCTTTCTTCTCTCTCTCTCGCTCCTTTTTTTTCTCCCCCTTTTCTTTTCCTTGCAGAAGTCGAGAAAAAAAATAGATTAAAAAAAAAGCATGCATGAAATACATTTGGGAGGCAATTACAGACAGTGATCTTATGTGCAAAACGTACACCATAAATCATGTTGTCAGAGTTATTGATAAGCTGCACCAGCACACGCCAGGCAGCTGTTCTGCTACATTTAACTAAGTCTGACACAAGAGAGGGGAGGAGATGCACGGCCGGGGGGGGCGGGATGGGATTGGGGGGGGACAACAAACACGCCGCTGTCAGACAGGAAACTCGGAAAAATATCTGCAGTGCACGAAGTCTAGGAGGGTCATCATGCAGGAGAGCAGATATTTTCCCCTGGCTGCGTCCGGCCCTCCGCAGGCCCTGCACCTCCCCTCTGTTTATCAGGAAGAGCAGCCTCCAGGCTTCGCCCCGCGCTCTCTCCATTTTGGATCAGCTGTGCTTTTCTCTCTGAGTAGATTTAGGCTTTATGTAATAATCTTTTTTTTTTTCTCCCTTCTCCTCTCGCGGTCCTAACAGTGCTGTGAATTTGTGCAGTAGGACGGCATGTTGCTCGCCGCGTGCGAGCGCGTCTGTGTGTTTGAGCGTGCACCTTATGTAAATGCAGATCGTTCCAAAGCCCAATAGGAGTACAAAGCCCTAATCAGCTTACGGCCCAAGTTTTAATCCTCTCCGCACACAAACTCCTGTTTCTGTTTCTCATATCAAATGAGCACATTTGTACAGATATTTGCTTTTCAGTAGTTTTCCCCCCCCCTCCTCTCTCTCGTCCTCGAGAGAAAATGTAATGTGTGAGATTTTATGTATTTTTTTTTATATATATAAATTAATCCACCTCACCCTTCCCCAACCCTTCCCCACCTTAGCCCATGTTGTCGAGAGCAAGTGCGAGTGATGTCAATAATCCCAGGCGTGGCCCCCAGCGTGACAATCAGCATGTTTGTGGAGATGCCGTCTTTGTGTGGCTTTGTTGTCTCGTCGTGATTAACGCCACCAACAATATTTCTGCCGCTGTGACTCAGAGCTAGCTTTATCAAAGCAGCTCATACTTGCACTGAGCTACTTATCTTCCTGACACTGATTACCTCTCATTACTGTTTATCCTAACAGTCGATGCGCGCGTAATGCTCGCTTTCCCGTACAAAATCTCAAGATTTGTCATCTTTTAGATTTCACTTAAAGGTGACTGGGCGGCACAGTCAGTTACAGATGTGTCGTTTTTGTACTAAAGCTACTTTCGGCTGCTCCTTTCTTGTTTTTACACCGGATGCGATCCCAAAGTTTGCGTCTCCTCCCAGGATTTAATCGGGGATCTTTCGCTTGCTCGGCTAATTTGTAACCCACTGCACTATGGAGCCACACAGTTTGGTGTAGCACTGTAGACAAACTTGCACAGCAGCTACTCCTAAAAACCTCTTGACTCAGTGGCACAATAGTAACTTGTACTAGTAACCTGCTCTTTCTTGCTCCCTCACATTGTTGCACAGGAATCTTTGGCACCACAGCGCTGCTTTAGTTCATTGAGGCCATGCACAGCTCTCTTTAAGGTCCCACCAGTGCACTTTAAACGGGTTGACATCTGGACTTTGATCGGGCCATTGCAACATGTGGATTCTTTTCTTTTTCAGCCATTCTGTGGAACAGTCAACAGCTTTTACCACTTTGTTGTTTGTTAGAGGCAGATTTCACCTCCAACAGATGTTATAGAAAAGCAGTGAATGGCTGTTGCTTTGATTAGTTTCGTTTGTTTTTTGCGAGGTAGATATGAGAGGATTCAGTATTGCATATAGTTGTTTAGTTTAGCATCAGGGAAACTGATAGCTTGCTATCAAATGGGAACACATAACTTTTTATATTGTGTTCAAATTTAGAAAAATGTCACTTTTCCTGCATCCAATCCTTGATTCGAAAGAAAATTGTGTGTCTTTTTATGCAGCGCCGTCATTCTGGACGGGAAGATCTACGCCACGGGAGGCATCGTGAGCAGCGAGGGTCCAGCCCTCGGCAGCATGGAGACATTTGACCCTTGCGCCAACACTTGGACACTCTTGCAGTCACTGCCCTGCCCGCTCTTCAGACACGGCTGCGTGGTCATCAAAAAGTATATCCAGAGTGGCTGAGGGTGGCTCGGACCAGGTCGCACTGGGTCAACGCTTAACACCAGCTGAGCTCCAGTTGTGGGACGATGTGTGACAGCAGCTTCGAGACGGGCCGATCGCTCGCTCGGTCTGTCGGCGACCTCTGAACTTGACGTCAGCATTCATCCACACTGTTGCCCCACACCTGAAGATAAAGTCAAATAAAAACGCCCTGTGCAGAATGTACTCATGTTTAACTACTCAGCCATGTCAGGTGACTATTCCCAACCCCCAGTACTGTATGTGTCATGGTAGTAGTTCATTCTCTGTCATCAAACAGGCACAGGGTCCCTCTTAGTAATTTGAAAACTCCAGGGTTTTTAAATGAAGTCTGTTTCCCCCCTCTGGTACTGCCTTTTGTTTTTTGTTTTCAGTGCATATCTCTGTAAACTCAACACCTTCATTTCCTTTCATATAATCTGACTCAGCTGAAAGCCATTGCAGGTCCAGATTCGTGTCCCTTTGAGTAAATCACACGTTAACAGGCGTAGGTTTCGCAGTCGTGCATTTGTGAAAGTTTTTGTGGCATACAAACGTTTTTCCAGTAGCGACATCTGAAGGACAGGAGGGAAAAGCGAAGGGAAGCGACGCGACTGTTTTCCTCTTTATCAGTGGATCCGATGAGTTTCTTTCTCCACTGCAACCAGAAGCAAAGTTCCAACTGTGCAGATTTATGGGGTAACTTTAAATCCAGATTCTGAACTCTGTGTAACCTGGGCCTTTTTAATGGCTCTCTAAATATTGGAAAAAAAACTATCAAATCGGGGTCAGGTTGGGTTTAAAAAGAGATTTCTTCCCCCCTCCTTTGTTCTTGTACAATTCCAGTCTGATTGAGATATCATCTGGAGGGTGCGTGGCTTTTTTTTCCTGCCTTTATTCACACTGACTTGCTCTCTGGGACAAAGAAAGCACCACACTGAGAGAGAGAAAGAGGGAATTCCTTCTTCCGCTGGCGTCTGATCAGATTCAAGTTGGGACAATTCCTCCGGAGAAAAAAAAGCACAATATTCACCCGCGACTGTTATCATAGATGTTATCTGTTTATCCATGTTTCTTCTGTGTTTCAAGTTCCTCCTTCCCAAATCCGCTTGTTTTATACAATGTTTCATTGCAACCTGCAAATTATGTCGGGTTGGTATTCTGTAAATACAGCGAGGAAATATGTATATTTTAAAACCTGAAGGCAATTCTGTATAAATGTTTTTAGAAAAAAAAATGATAGGCTGGATTGAGAATGGTACGTCTGTAAATCTGTACCCAAAAAGGAAAACTTAACAATTGTTATTATTGAAACCTAATACATATACCAGAATATGAACACATTGTCAAGTCTGTTTTTTTATGTGTTGTCCGGTTTAATCAACACTTTAATCAGGGCTCTTAATGCAACAACTGTGAATAGACTTTTTAACCTTATTCTGAAAAACCCGTGGTTTCCTAGGCCTGCTTTTTAGTACGGCTTCATCGTTCCGCCAAACTGACTGTATGTAAAAGAGCCACAGTCGGCGCGACGTCACACACTGGTTTGTAAGCAACAAATGTGGAACTGCCTTCTATCGGAAGGCCACCAGATGGCGATAGCTGCGGTTGTAAAAAAAAAAAAAAAAAAGATTGCGAGTGTCAAGACTGATGAGAATACTTCCTGTTGAGTTTTCTTAAAGTAAGGAATTAGCTAATGAATAAATAAAACCATCCCATTTTAATATGGGAGTCTGAGGGTTAACTCCTTTTCAAATCCAGCCTCAAGTGGCCATCAAAGGTACTGCAGGTATTTTAGGCTAATACTTGTCAAAGTTACTTTAAAAAAAACAAAACAAAACAAGCAGTTCAAAGTTACAGTTTGCACCTTTATTCAAGTATATCACAGCAGTTTATTTGAGAAATACAGTAAATGTTCCATTTTTCAAATATAACTTACACTAAAGTAACAATTGCGAACAGGTGTGTGTTAGATACACAAACAGAACTGACAAAGCTATGAAAAGTCTAAATTAACTGAAAGAGAGGGAAGAAGAAAATAATTCAGGATAGAACAAGCCTTTTTCCTTCTGCATACTGGACTAAGTTGTCTCCACTACCAGACAAAAATTGGTTGTTAGTCCAAACTGGCAACAATTTATGATTAAAAAACAAAAAAAGAGCACAATGTATGACATTTGTTACCCATATTTTATACCCCATGGTTTTTCTTTTAAATCCATAAAAAATAACTCTTGGCAGAAACTGGAGACAAAGTGAACATCATTAACAGAAAGTTGATCTGGTCCTTTTCCTCATAACTGTTTTAAATATTCTAATGCTAGCCTCTTCCAGTATGCCACAGTCTGTAACCACTTTCAACAAAGAAAACAGCAGAACAATGAAATAAATAGAAAAGCTGAAAGGGCAAGTTGTCACGTGTTGAAACCTGAGAGACCTGTAAACCCTTTATTCCCCCGTACACGCCAAATAAACTTGCTACACAAACGCTACGCAATTCAGCAAAATCGTTCAAATGGACGCGCAACGCTTCCCGATTCGGTTCAGTTTCAGACGTACAAAAAGACTGAATGTACTGAATATCAGGTGTAAAACATATTTAATAATAAATACCCAGAATCATGA
Source organism: Aulonocara stuartgranti (assembly GCF_965226115.1). NCBI lineage: Eukaryota > Metazoa > Chordata > Actinopteri > Cichliformes > Cichlidae > Aulonocara > Aulonocara stuartgranti. Next base: position 4,002,762 of record NC_138951.1, on the reverse strand, counting down.
GATGAAAATAAAAAAACAAACAAGAGACCCAAACACAGTTGGAACACTTGGGAGTAAAAGGCGATGGGTGTGTAAAGAGGCAGAAAATGCTCTCTATAGCTTTTAAGAAGGTATTGGGTGATAACAGGAGCAGATCCGGGACGTCTCCTCAGTGTCAAAGTACGTAAAGTAATCAAAGACAACCTGAAACTAAAGCATCAAATATACAGTCCATGAAATATCCGTAAAATTTATGCAATCATCATCTGGCTCAAATGCAAACATACGTATATAACAATCAGAGAGATATAAACAACTCTTGGATTACTGCAGCAGCCGTGGTTGCGCTGAGGTGGTACTGTGGATGTTGCAACAGTATTTTGAGTGGGAAGAAAAAAGAAATACTGTTTTTGTACCCAGTAAACAGTTTTCGCTTTAAAATAAATTAAGCTGAGGTAGCATTGGTTTTTTATTCCCCTCTGCAGTAGTCCAAGTGCTAACCTGCCATTGCCAGTTTGCATACGCTCTTTAGATTTTTTTTGCCACCTTGAATCCGAGAAAAGGCAGAGGTGAGCTGGGGTTAGAGTTGTACCGAGAGGTTTGAGGACCGGACAAGAGCGTGCACTGAGAGAGATGAAGAAAGACGACGGGGTAGAGGGGTAGGGGAGTGCGGGGCGGGCTTCTTCAGTCTACACCTGTTCAAAATATGGCATCTTCAAAACACACACAGAGAAAAGAAAAAGAAAAATGCCACCTTATAAAGCTTCTGTAAGTATCTTGATTTACTACAGTCGGGAAAACATATTCTGTGTCGGCCACAGGTGAAAATCCAGTTTCGCTTGTCTGACGTTGAAAGAGAAGAGAGCAGAACAGATAAAGTCGGTTCACACACGTAAAACAGAAACAAGTAATGCTTTTTACACACTTTAGTGACGGGCACTGCCTAGAATGGCCTTTGTTCAGTTTGGATTTACAACACATGTAAAAACAATTCAAGCAAAGCGTTTTTATAAAAAAAAAAAAAAAAATTATGTAGAAAAAAGTTACAAAATATAAAACATAACAAAGTTTTTTAGGATTAATAGAACATTTTCAGAGTTGAAACAGAATGCCGGTGAACAGGCACCGTTATGTCAGCACCTTTTGAGTGAGTGAGATAACACTTGGCACGATGAATCCTTTGACTTGCTTTATTTCATTTATTCCTTTTTTTAATCTTTTTTTTTTTTGCATATTTTTAAAAAAAAAGAGAAAGAGAGGGAAAAAACTGAAGGCCGGTGTCACCAACCTCTCCTTCCACCTGCTGTCCTGCTCAGGTGGAGACTGACCTTCACCGACTGGTCTGAGGTTTTATTACAGAAACATGAATTTAAATATTTGAACATCATCTGAGATGTATTTGACCACAACACTGTTTCCACTTATTTCTTGACCAAAGAGTTCAAAATTAACTAGAGGTGAATAACGTAGATATGTTTAATCGATCTAATGGCGGTAAGATAATCATTTTTAGTCGTCGTTGCCTCAAGGTCCCTGTGACCTCGGTGGTAAATACCCTCCTCCCCAACTTGGGAGCCTGTTCATTGTCACGAGTAGTAAAAACAAACATCCTGCTAAATATACCACTTTCATATGAGGTTTGAAATAAGGCACACGCTAGGCAGTGCAAAAAAGTACAGACGCCTTCCAATTTGTACTGCTTCCAGTTCCTCAGCAGGAGTGTGTCGGTAGGGGGGTTAAAAAAACGAAAGAAAGGGGGGAAAAAAAATACAAATCAACTGGCGGGCGCTGCTGGAGCAGGAGGGAAAACATTCATACTGTGAATCTAGTGAAGAGGAGTCGGGGGTCTGCGCTAGCACAACTATTTAGGACATAACAATCCGCTAAGACTGTGAACGCCAGAGGTGGCCTGCCAGCGAATGTTTCGAGTGAGGAGGTTTTTACAGATGACCCCGAGGCGACGCTACGCTTGTTCACCAGTAACTCTGAGACCAGCGCTGAGGGGGCTAACGGCTTTCCACGCTTGATGACCGCCATAATGAAGAGGACATAATTGATTCTAGTCCTGCTGTGCTAACCTCATCGAGTTTGTGTCTACGGTAAAAAACTTCTTTGTAAACTATTCTTCTGGGTGATTGTGGCTCAGATATGGAACTAATCAAGTAGCTAAAAGGGCAGAGAGAAGAGGAAACAAAACAAAACTACAACAAAAAAGGTCGCACAATAGCGCGGTAACAACTGGCCTATGATGAAGCGCTCCACTCGAGGGCAGGAGGGCTCGCTGACGTGGGTCGCCCATTCACTCCCCGTCCTCGTCTCCTGGCGGCACTCTGCTGTCACACTTCTGCTGGTGAGGGTCTGAGTGAGTGTGTCTGTTTGTAGAAATGCATGCATACTCGTGTCGAGTGTTTCGGAGTGTATGCGCTGCCACGTTGTGATATGACATCACCCCATCTGTTGGTTTTTCTAGTCGTCCAAACTTAAGAAATCTTCCCGAGAGCAGCACGGATAAAGTTGAGGATAGCACCCGAGTAGCACCAGTGTTGCCCGCCACTGTTGGTTTGTGTGCACACGTGTCTGTGTGTGTGTATAAGTGTGGCTGACACACCTCCAGGGGTTTGGTTGTGTAGTATGCGTCTGGATGTGGCCAGGTTCCTGAGACGATAGCACCATTGAATGTCTCTGTCCTCATCCTCGCTTTGTTCCCTCCCAGCGACGAGGAGGGTGCTGGATTTTCCTGTGTGGTGTTTTTGTGTTGAGGGCTGAAGCTCCTCCACTCGTGCTCACTCAGTTTTGTGTGTGTGTGTGGTGTTGTTGTGGTCCCAGGCTGTTCAGGATCTACCTGATGGGTATTTTCTCTCCATTTCACAGGAATGTATCAAAACGCTGGATTCTCTCCTCCATCTCCTGCACAAACAACAAACAAACACACACACACACGGAGCTTAGCCTCAACTAACACAGCAAACTCGAATGTGTGTATAAAGCATCTGTGCAGCGCGCTTTCAATATTACTTGGAAATTTCCCACAGCAAACAACAGCTTTCACCATGATAAATGATGTAAAATGAAGGAAAGCTGTGCCTGAATGAGACGGGCGATTTTTCTCAGCGTGAAAACAGCAGTTTGACACTGACTAAATCTGAGCAGAGCCAGAGGAAGAGAGATGGATGTTAGCCTGCACTAGACCATGATTAATGCCTGGAAGATGTTACACTGTGTGTTTCTCTCATCTGAATGGCTGAGTCAGTGCGACACGCGCGGCTACAAGATATCAATTTCAAGAAGTTTAAAGAAAAAAAAGGAAGAAGAACTGCCAACTTTACAGCAATTTTTTTTAACATCTAAAGAAGGGCAAACTTTTTCCAGCAGAGACCGCAAGTTTTAACAAGCTGAATAATCCGTTCATAAACGGATTAGATGATCGATGAAGAAAATAGATTTTCTGTTATTTACTGACTGTATTTGCCTCTGTATTTGAGCTGTTGGTTTGACAGTGCCAAAAACTGAACTTCACTTTTTATTCATTTTATTTCTTCCTTTCAAAAGTCAGCTTGGAAATACCACTGAATTTTTGGACTGATTAGATTTCTGGGCAAGCAGCTGGGCGATAGATGATGAGACTACACTTTTTGTACCGATGCCCTCTTAGCCAGAGGTCGGGGAGGTGCATGCGGCTCTTTCGCCCCCTTTGGGTGAACATGCTGTGCTCAGGGCTGGTTTATTGCAGACGATGACAGCACACTGAAATGGACTGAAGTCATAATTACATACAAATAGTTTTCATGATTATTCTTTTTATTTCACTGCTATGTTTTATTTATTTTAAAGTGGGCTATTTTTTATTTGATTAATTTTCCACAAGCTGTGAACTCAAATAGGTTATGTTATATTTGTTTTTCCTCTTTTTTAAGGTGTTTGTTAAACAGTAAAAAAAAAAAAAAAAGCTCTTCTTCTTATTAATACAAGAATAATCAGATGCCTTAAGTATATGTATTATCCTCTCCAAATTACATACAGCTATTTGTTACTTGCCCACCCACACACACACACACACACACACACACGTTTTTCCCCCCCTCACATTATTCAGTTAAAAAGGCTCTTTTGATGTTGAAGGTTGCCGACCCCTGCTCCAAGCTGAGCTACAGAAATCATCTCTTTAACAAAGCCATGCCAGTGTTTGCATCTCTTCTCTCTCACTAAACTGTGTGACTCACTCAGCCCCACCCCACACTCCCTCTGCATCTGCAGCCTGCTCTCATGCAGCATGGAGGAAGGATCAGCGCAGCACCAACAATAAATACAAAACTGAAGCTCTCAAATTTAAGAAGGCAGATGTAATCTTTTAATGGCACTGAGGAAACCTGTTTGTTTCCAACTGCTCGCTAACCCATGCACCAGTTCAGCCAATCACATGGCTGCATTTAAGCATCTAGACATGGTCAAGCATCAAATTGGAGAAGAAGCGACTTTGAATGGGGCATGGTTATTGGTGCCAGACGGGCTGGGATTTCCCCCCGCGCAGCCATCTCTAAAGTTTACAGAGGATGGTGTAAAAAAGAGAAGCAGCTCTCTGGACAAAAATGTCTTGTTGAGGAGACTGGCCAGACTGCTTCAAGCTGGTAGGGGGACAACAGTAACTCATTACAATCAATGTATGCAGAAGAGCACGCCGATTACCAGTCCTGTCAGCTTAAAACAGGACAAACCTGGTCTGATGAGTCTCGATTTCTGCTGCAACCAACCTGATAATACCTAATAAAGCATTCGGTTCAGATTCAAGCGAAGTGTTTAAACACCAAAAGGACACAAGAACACAAATGAACCAATCAGGGCTGCAACAGACCAACATCTGTGCTTCTCGGGATAAAATGATTAGTTCTCTCAGTGGATTTGATAAGCGTCCGTCTCCATTTTTAAGAATTTACCACCGTTTTTCTAATTTAATTTCATTGTGACATATGTTGAAACGTTTCCGCAGTTTTATGCGTTTTATTTTTGATCCTAAATATTGCCGACATCTCACATGGAACATATACATCATGTATTGCCATTCAGCCTAGAAACGGCTTTTGCTCGGCAGCTCCGCCGTCACCACGCATCACTGTTGGCAGTACCCAACCCAAACAAAAGGGAGTCCGCTTTCACTCTTCCCACCAAAACAGTCCTGCCTGTGTATTTAACTTTCAGTTGACACATCAGAACATGAGATCTAATTTAGCTGGAGCCAGGTAAATTTAATCACGCCAGTGTTATTCTACATGAGATTCCAACTTCTCTTGAAACTTCATTTAGAACAACAATTAAGCGCTTAGCACTTCATCACAGCCCCACAGCGATCAAATCCAGGTTGCACGAGCTGTAAAAAGCCAGCAAAGCCAAGAAAGGTGAAGCTGATGTTCATTTGAATGAAAAAGTCTTCGTGAAAACCTCGACTCAGCCCATGTCTGTGCTTTTAGCACTTTTTTGCTGTGTTTCACTGTAAACACGGGCACATGCAAATGAGCTCTTCACTGCCTTGACGCTTTGCGCCTCTGTGATCTAAAGTTTATCTGCCTGAAGCCCTCGCACGCTGTCATCCCGAGTACACAGCAGACTAACAAGCCCTCACAGCACCTCCCCTTTGTCTCACTGACATAAAGTTAGCCTGTAACACTGTCTCTATCTAGCATGGGTGGATGGTGACTTACATGGCAAAAATGTCTAACCTCTGCACAGCTCAACAGGTCAACTGCAGCCAAACTGCAGTTTTAGGTGTTTTATATCTCACTGGGGCCCTCAACGCGTGCATGAAAAGAAAAATCCAGCGTAGCATGCTCTCCACTGTTAACTTTAAATTACTTTGGTGCACCCACCTTGTTTGAACCCATCTTATCTACTCCCACATCACTTACAGAGTTCCTCCATCTCCCAGATCTAATTTGCTACAACCCCTGGGAGGACGAGGTTCTCTGCAGCATCTACGTGAAGGTTAGGTGAGAGGGGGAAAAAACCAAACAAAAAAATCTTCACAACAACTCAAGTATAAGTTGAGTCGTTTTTTCCAGGGAAGAAAGAGTCGAGAGAGAACAATCTTGTGTATTGTTCCTGGATGAAGGTGTTGTTACACAAGCCGCTGACATCAGATTCACAGACTCACAATGATGAAAGCCTGCACTGCATAGCCTACTGTCAATGGAGAAACTGATACCGCCTATTTTAAATAGGTTTCTCTTTATATGGCTATTCAGCAACAAATGTCAGAGAAGGTCTCAAAAGACTCTTTAAAGAGGACCTGTTACGCTTTTTCATATTTAGTCTTCCAATAGTGCAGTGCGTGTAATCCCATGAGCCAAAAGCTGAGTGTGAGGCAGTTTTTATACTCTTGTCTCTGTAGGACGTCAATGAGTGTTCATATGAGACCACAGAAGTCTTGATTGTGAGTAACAGCCAATCAGAAAGAAGCTAACTTAAAAGCAGGGAGAAATGAGCTAAATGCTTGTTGGGGTGTACCGAAGCCCAGTGTAAAATAAATAAAGATCATTTCTGAACTCCATAATGAAATGCTACTTTAATAATGTGCAGGAATCAAAATACGGTGCTGGAAAATGAGCGTAATAGGCCCCCTTGAAGCTCAAGTTTAATCAATATTCTAAATACGAAATGCATGCCAGGAACCAATCAAATAGTTCAATGGTCAAATTAGTTTTAGGAACAATTAGGCTCTTATTCATGACGCTGCTTTGGCTAAACAAGTAGGAATAAAAGTGTTAATTGACCTGCAGGCCAAAGCCCTCAGCAGTATACACACAAAACTGGCAGAGAATTAATCAACTATTGAGGGGTTTAGTTAACCTGACTGGTATCCTGTTCAGCTTTGGCACAGCACAGATTTAGGTTAAAGGTCAAAGGCCCTTACAAAGTCTTTAATTGCTGTCTGAGACACGAGCAAAATATGATACCGGGCCAAGGGAAACACATACGCCAATTTGTGGACAGGAACATAGCTTGCGGGTTTCTGTGTACAGAGCAGATACGGTCCCTCTGGCTTTAAACGCAGCGTGCTATCCGCTCCATCTGCTGAAAAGGTCAGCTCTTCAGGAAGACTGAGACGAGCCGTGCCCAGAGGAGGACGGCGAGAACGTAAGGGAGACAAATGTATGGACACGCTCCATTTCACTCAGCTCTACAACTCGGACATAAATACCGAGAGTTGCCCCCAAAAAGGCTGCAGCCCCTACACTCTGGACCACCTCGGTGTGCATCTGTGTGCTCGTGGTTTTGCATTCTCAAGGAGATGACCTGCTGTGGGGTTGAGATGTATGTTTGGAAATGCAGGCAAACAAAACACGTGCCAGATGAGCTGACATTTCTGCTCTCGAAACACCAATTTAGGCTGGCAGTATGAAACGAACCCAGACACGCGCCCTCCCTCCCTTCACCAGAGCGGCCCGTAGACAGGTGGCACCACCTGGCTGACTGCTCTCTCTCCCTCTCCCTTTGCCGCTTCCTCCCTCTGACATCCTGACAGCCGGCACTGGCTACCAGCGCCAGGACACTGCCATTCTGAGCCCCTGTCTGCACTGACATCCTACAGCAGCAGCAGATGACCAGATGGGATTCTGGGAAAATATACAGCAGCTTTTTCTACATGGAACATTGTCAAGAAAGAGCCAAACTTAAAAGGAAAAAGTTCCCATTCATTCAGACCCTTTTGTCATCCTTCGCTTATTATTATTTGCAGTATTTTCCCGAGAGACTTGGGAAAAAGATAAATGAACATTTGCGGTTATTGTAGCACGAGTTTGTCTTTATATTACATTTTATGATCTACATCTCCTCAAAATTACCATCATGCTACCATAATATAAAACATTATTGTGTGTCAGCGGCTTGATTGCATTCATGAATATAAAATTCTGACTTTCAGTCCTGTGCCGCTAAGATCTTATTCTGGCTGCCTGAAACACAGTACCATTTTAAATTGTAATTATTTTGGAAAACAAAGCCATAATATATTTTTCATGAAGCCTCAGTGGAGTTTAAGAAGTTCAGTACATTTGTTTGGCCAACTAACATCAGAATTATGTGGAATATACTGTGGGGGTCTCCCACAAGCACTGAAAACAATTTTTTAAATGTTCTCACTACTAGTTTCCACTGTCCTCATTAGATCACACTCTGCTGCAGACCTCAATTTCTACCCTGATCTAGATGCTGTTTATGCTACTCTTACCCATCTCTTCTTCCATAGTCGATATCTAGCCTTTTTTTGTCATGAATCCCAGTGAGTGCCAAACACGTCTTCTTGTTTCAGTCTGTCGCAGTGTTCAGAGATGTCTAAGCTCCCTAAGGAGAAAGCCACACCTTCTCCGATATCATCTGCCTTTGTGTACAACTGTTTCCAGCTCTTTAATAATCGGAGTTATTTGGTCTGAACAAGGTCAAATCTGTAGGACAAAATATAAAAAAATAAATCTAAAAAGTAACATTTTCTTGACATCCATAACATCTTGCTTTGAGAATTACTTACTACTAATCCTCGGGATGCCGCATCACTAAAAATGCAAATGTTAAACATACAGAAGGGGAGGGGGTCCTTTGCATGTTCACTTTGGGCCAGCAGAAACACCGATATGACTGCGATCTGCTACGCAAGTTAGCTAATTACCCTGTTAGCTATTATTCAAGCACGGAGAAACACATGCCACTCATCTGTCCATGTGACACTAAATCCAAACCAGTTAAATCTATGTTAAGGTTACGAGGGGGTTCTTTGAAAATCTTCAGGAGGGTTCTCTGGTCCCCAAGAAGCTCGATTGCTCCTGTCCTTAAACCTACTTTCTGATTAGCCCGAGTTTGTTTTATTTTTACCCTTTTCAGTGCGAGAGTCTTTGGGTGGTGCATGGCTTTAAATGATTATCCACAAAGGATAAGGTTTAGGTAAAGGCCGGGCACTCCAATTTTTGTTAGATCTTGTACTGCTCTCCAAGCTGCAGTTATTGCATGCTGCCCAGAATTTCCTGGCATTGTCCATCTAATTTATATAATAATTTTGAGTGTTTGTGGGTTTCAAACAATAAAAGAAAACATTTATTACCATTGTCAATACATTTCTATATTAAAGAGAATCTGAAAAATGTGAAATATTCTCATTTGAGAAGCTGAAAATGGCAAGATTTGGCATTTGTGTACCTAATGCATTATTTAAAGTAGCAATTAAATGTTATGATTCAACAAAATCACTTTCACCTTTAAGTGAAAGGCTCAAGGCAGACTGCAGTACTGGATAAGGACTATATTTGTATTTAAATGCACATTATAAAAGGCTACACCAGTGTGTGTTGTGTCTCTCTGACCTCGAGTAGCTGGGTCTTGTCGTACTCTCTACGATGCTTGTAGATGCACTGGCTGAGTAGGGAGTACAGTCGCTCCAGCTGCTCCACGCTGTAGCCCTCACTCTTCTTCACCACCATATCCAGTAGAATCTGCAGGAAACAATAGAAATCATTCGTTTTAGAAAATAAATACATCTTACAGATATATACCACAGAAACAACAGCACAGGCGCAATCGGACAGTCGTACAGTGATGGAACAACGGGTCGCACAAGCAACTCACTGATGCTGGTGCGTGGAGATGCATCATTTGGAGGTCAGCTGCATTCAAAAGCAATTAAGATCAGAATGACAGCTAATTAAGGCTAATCATAATTAGAACCAAGTTTACATTTCACTGCTACTTTAATTAAAACATTCTGGACAGTCAAAGGCCCTTTTAATTGACCCGTTCTTCGCATTTTACCCAAACCAAAGTCTGTGTGTATATGCGCTTCTATTTAAACACGCAGCTCATCAGAATGCACGGACTGAGACAGCAAAGGCACAATAATTAAAGTTATCATCACTGACACAAGGCAAACAGAGAAACCTCAACTGAAATTAAATGGTGTGTGTGTGGGAGAGACAGAGAGACAGAGAGAGAAAACTGCTTGAAAAACATAAAATCAAGGCAATATGATGATTAATAAGACATAGATGTTTGTCAGAGCCTCATCAGTGAACGTCTGAGAGATAATTACAGTGAGCAAAAGAATGAAAATTGCAAAGGTAAAAAGGTTAGCATTGTATTAATCACTGTACTCCATCTGACAATGGGTTCTGTTTAAATGACAGTTGGCCTGATTAAAGTTAAACTGAGGCTTCACATCAAGAGAAACTTGAGCAGAAACTTAATCCCAAGACAAAGTCTGCTCATAACCGGAAATCTGGCCTGAAGAAAAATACTCGGTAGGATTTTTTACTTTTTAGCTTCTATTAAGATACACCACAGCTTGGAGCCACGTACCTGCCACCAATATTATTATTGTTATTATTCTTTATAACTGAAAGAATGAAAAACGTCATGCATGATGCATTAGTCCTAATGGTTCGTATCGAATCCTCGTGACAAACATTTGCTACTGCTCTTCATCTCAGTGCTGACTAACGTAATCAGTGACCTCCTAAAAGCCTTCCTTAGTTTTTTTTAGATTGTTTTTTTCTGCTACAAACATCACATGGAGAGAGAAATTACACCTGCTTCCAACTAAACAACATTATCTGCATCAATGTTTTCACATTTTGTATTTAGAAGATTGGATAAACTCCAGCTCAAAGTGGACTTAATGTGTCCGTTTCCAGCTCCATATTTATTATCCTTGGAGTCTATTAGAGTACCTCTGCATAATTCACAATTCAAAATAAACATTATTCATCTCATATTAGGCCTCGGTGCAGCCCCTCAGCTCCTCTTACAAACATAAGGTTTGAACAGCAGGTTGGCAAGTCCACTGTGTAATGTGCCTGAGATGACTATATTAAGGATATGTAATCTCTTTGACATCATAAAGCACCACAAATGGAAAAAATTGTGTTAGAGCAATGATTACTATGAAAAACCACAGTGTGACAGATCATCAGAAAAAGCTTTTACAGCTTCTCTTTCAGTCACATGTAAACATTTCTATAGTTGAAGTCAGTCTGATTCAAGACTTTGTTTCACCTGTTAACTTCTCCCCTTCTTCTACAGTTATCAGTAAACGTCACATGTTTAATCAGCTCCCTGAACACAGACAGCCATCATCTGTTCGCCACAGCAGTTGCCGTTATTATCGCACTCTTAATTCCTGAAAACACTGTATTTAAAACAATCTCTATGCAGATTGACAGCTGCGCTTGCAGGCTGCCATATTCCAAAAGCAGAGAAGCATATGTTCCTGCACTTTTCTGTCAAGATGGAGGGCATGTGGAGAGAAGAATGCAATCAGGTTAAATTACTTACATTGTACAAGTTTTCTCCTAATCAGTTTACACAAAGGTTTATTTCATCCCTCTGAAACTGAAAAAAAGCGGGCGTGTTTCTTCTGATTGGGGTGTTTAAACTAAGCATTATTTTTACTGTTTCAGCTTTTGAAATGATTACAAGCAGAACATCAGACTCCGTATAAGCACAGCCGCTAAATGCATACCATATAAAACTTAAAGGTCCAGAAAACAGGACGATTATTCCTTTGAAACATTCAAACTTTCATAATTTCATCTGGTAGTGTAGAAAATCACTGGTTATATCCCTTTTCACAAGAACTTCCACCTGGCCAATCTAATAACCAAGTCCCTTGACAAATAATGTCTACATAAAGAAGCTAAGAACATGAAAAAAATCTAATATTCAGAATTCATGCAGAGCGATAATCATGATCTCTGCAACACTGGGAAAAAAGTGCCATCAGCTGCTACATATTGAATATATTTTACTGGTATCTTTTTGTACTTTTTTCACATTAACTCTGGCCTAACATCAGGGGAGCTATCAGCTTTCATAGTTTCAATCCAGCCATAAGAACTAATAAAAGAGGTCCAAATGGAGCACATCACAGTGAGATGCCGGTTTTAACAACACATGCATAAAAGCTTTAATTAGCATCATTACCAACCCATCGCACATGTGTAATAATGTCAGCCAGCCTTTCATCCCACTGCCACTGCATTTCTCTCCATTTTTCATCATGTTCCCCAACTCTTGCTTTAAGTGTCTCTACTTTATAATGCACCTTTTTCTCCTGAGATAGTTCATCTTCTCACCTCAAGCCATTTTCACTGTTTTACACAGCCTCTTCTCACCTCCTCTTCAACTGCATTTCCGACATTACTATTGCACAACAGTCTTTGCTTCTGGTGTATTTGTCTTTGCATTCTCCTCTCTTATGCGCCTTTCTTTCCCCTCTTTGTTCTCTCTCTCTCTCCGTTTCTTCGCTTTATTCTCCTCTTACTGTTACCAGGCTGATTGCAGCAGTGCACTTCCCAGCCTTTGTCAGCTTGATCAGGGTGTCGGCGACACTGTGGGGTAAATGGTGTGAGAGGGTCTTACATGGGCTCAGTGACTGAGTGAGCTCACAGCACACAAAAGGGCCGTAATCCCATGCATTAAAGACTACTACTGACATGGGCCATTTAACCTCACCCCTTCTAAACTCCTTGCTCCATCTTCCCCCACAACCTTTTCTTTACCACATCTCTATCTATGCTTCTTAAGAACATAGATTCAAAAGGGAGGGTTGGGATGCCTGCGATTTTAAACAACAGCTGAATAAGGGTATACATTGTCATTAGCGGCAAACTCAGAGCTTTTGTTAACGTGGCTTGCACAAATATTTTATAAAATGCAGTATTTCCACTTAAAAGTCTCGAAAATGTGCAGAATGTAAGTGCAGTCCACTGAATTTACAGTCGCTCTATGCTTCTGGTATTTTGCAAACAAATCCCTTTTTCAAATAAGCATGCTGTACACAGTCAGGCATGCAGACTGGAGCTGACTGTGATACAGTAGAGGGTCTTCTTTGATCACTGAAGGCTTCACTATCTACACGCACATGTGTGTTGGAGAGACTTCCTCACCACTGGCTGAGAGAAGAGGGTTAGCAGGCAGAGAGGGAGGAGGAAAAAACTCAACAACAAGGACTCAAAACCCAACAGTCTCCATCACAAGGGACGCTATTAAGCCTTCAATATCTGCCTCTAAGAACAATTCAGCCTGCTCTTCCTGTTAACTAAGATTTTGTGTCTCCAATACTAGCAAATGAATGAATTATTAATGATTCTGGTTTGTTTGTTACCTTCAGCTGAGGCAGACACTGGATTTGGATTTTCAGATTTATTTAAAAAAAAAAAATTAAGTCATGGTGGCAAATAATGTGGTTTACAGGGCACTCGGTCACACGGATAATGCAATATTGATAGTGTTACAAGGGTCAGGGACAATCATGATGAATCATATTACCATGGTCCCAGAACATTAAAATGAAATGGTGTTTCTGTTCAGTTGCCCATGTAAAAACCGCTGCAGGGGTCGACAGCTCATCTTAAATATGCAACGCTTGGCTTTACAGGAAAATGCCATTAGATTACGGTGAATTCTCTTGACTTTAGTAGAGGAGGAAAAAAGGGTTTTCGATGCTATATATGGTAACGTCTTTTGTGCAAAGTATGCAATTTGATATCTGAATAAAATGAGTCCAATGATACTGTTTAAAAACAGCATTACTCTCTTCTAACTGATGATTTTAATATTTACCTATGTAAATGAACACATCATGCTCTGTGTGCCGTTAGGTTTATGCAGTGACTCAGCCACTTAGATAATGAGTAGAACACTGAATTCAGAATCACACACAAAAATATGAATCACGGATAAAAATAAATGTAGATAATTGTTATTATATTCACTCACACACAAAGATCAATAAAGGAGTTAACTTTAATTGATAGAAAACTTAAGAGACCTAAGGGCTGGTTTCCTGGGCAGGGGGTAAATTAAACTATTCTAAGGCTTTAATCTAGAAATGTCAATCTTAGTGGTTTTCCTAATACATCTTAAATGTAGTTCTACAGAATAGAGCTGCCTGGGATAGCTCAAACTTTATCTCAGGACTTAAAATGTCCTGAAGCACCTGGCTTCAATCTCAATTAGGAGGAAAAAATCTGAGCAATGAGTATTGTTTTTTTTTTTTTTACTCAAAAACACTGATAACAATATGAGCCTTATAAATCAAATAGTCCATACATGACATGAGTCTGGGTAGGAATATAGAACATTGAGAGATGTGAAAATGACCAAATGTAAAATCTGCAGGTTTCATTTGGCAAGTCCTTGGCAAAAAAAGTATTACAAGGTAAAAATTACAATTGGGGGGGAAAAGATAATAAGATGGAAAAAATAAGGAAGGAAAAGGAGGAAAGAAATTTCATATTTTACAGACTCAAGACAGGAGAGATCCAATATCACCAGGTAATAAAGGAGAAGAAAACCAAACAGACCTCCACATACACAGAGCAAAATTATCAGATGAAGATATGTTTACCAAACAAATGCACAGGGGAGAAAAATTTAATACAGAAAAGATTTAGGTCAAGGTTATGGAAAAGGATTTGCTAATGAACTGATATGATTAAACTTTGGGGAGAGCTCAAGGGAAATAAAGGGTAATCAATACAAACTCCTTTCCATGTGTCGTGCAACCAGTGTGCAGGAAGAGTAAAGTGTTAAACAGCGAAAGATGCTGACAGAGCACTAAGCGTTGCACACCGTCTGTGCATTATGAGGGTATGCTTTTGGAATATACAAAAGCATGTACGGCCTGGTAAAGCTGGATTCATCTGAATAAGCAGTGCAGCTTAAAGCGTTACAGCAGGTATTTGTTATCATAGGATTTGAGCAGTGAGGAGGTGGCGGAGGCTTGAAATTCGTTACTACAGACCTACATTTACGATACATTATTAACACACACAATATAACTGACCTGGAATCGCAGCCTGCCCATGAATTAACAACTGCAATAGCATCTTAACAGGATTGTTATCTTTCCATTGATTGACTCGGTACAACACAAAAGTATGGGATATCACATCCCTGCGTTTTCTGGCTGAAGAAACCTTGATGCAAGCCACATATACCACCGGTCATCAAATCACCCCCCAGTTCTTACATTCTTCACCTCGCTAAGAACACCTCTGCAGAGTTGGGCTGGCTTGCTAGAGCAAATTAGCTATGCGTCCTGGCAGCTTAGGTTTAGCTTAACGGCTTCTGTTGGTGTTGGCCTCCACTGTGCAGCGGCTGCATAGGCTGCCTGCGGAGCGCTAATTTTGAGTCTTCCTGTGCAGCGTTTTGGAATGGACACTAAACCGAAGCAAGCAGGGCAGAAGTGTTCTGTTCGGCCCCGTCCTCAGGGGTGCGGTTTCTCTTTTCATGACAGTGGATGCCTCATTCTCTGGTCCGGTGTGTGCCCTATCTACCTACATTGATCGCACTCAGAATGTGCATTTATGTTACCATTTGTTTGCCTGCTTCACTAATCCAGCAAGTGGTAGAGCTCTGTCTAAACAGAGGCTGTCCCACTGCATTATGGAAGCTGCCTCATGTGCGTACAGCACCAAGGGTCTCGCTTTGCCCCAGGGGGTGAGAGCACATTCCACCAGGAGAATGTAAGCTGATGTGCTCTTTTTAAACCCCGCGTAGGTGATATTTGTGCTGCAGCTAGTTGGGCATCACCGCACTCTTTTGTTCAGTCCTATCGATTGATGGCTCCTGCTGTCCTTCCCCTGGATCTACCGCACACTAAGGTGCCGGTGGTCCAACTGGAGTACGTTGGTTGTATACATGTCCCATATTTATGTGTTGTCCCGAGTGAATCGACTGAAAAGGAACAGTTATATCTATGACTTTGTTCCCTGAAGGAGAGGAACGAGGTACAACACAAGGTTGCCTCACCGCGCACCTCGGCTTGACTGTGATGGCAGGGGGTATATGTGCAGGCAGGGCCATGCGCATGTCATCACATGGCCTCCACCCTAAAAGCATGAATAGAGGTTTCTTCAGCCAGGACATGCGGGGGAGTGATATCCCATACTTACGTGTTGTACTTTGTTCTTGTCCTCTCTTTCAGGGAACAGAAGAAACTGTTTCAGCCCTGATATTAAACATTGTAACCAGACATTAAAAATACCATCTTCATGTACTGTATGGGTATTAAGACGTACAAAATCCCACACAGTGTAACCCTAAGCCAAAGGTTGAGGAGATGGGAGCAACGCAAAAGGGCACAATAAATCTGGCCGCAAACTATTAGAAGAGAAATAAGAGAGACTAACTGGTATGTTTATGTTGTGTGAGCAAACAAGTGACCCTCACCTGCATAGCCAAGAGGCACAGATATGCAATTACATGCAAATGGGAGATGTGTCAAAGCAATCAGTGGGAATGAATAAAAATAAAAGAAGCACTTCAAGCACCATCTATTTTTATTGACAATCAAAACGATGGTCCAGCACTACTATTAGGCTGTCTTCTTTTGAACAGGCACGAGGCATGGCTACTTTGCCAAAGGGGGCCCCTGCTGTTATCAATACTAAAAAATGAAGGGAGATGACAAACTGAAGCAGGGCCATTTCTGTTGACAAGCTTCTCTAAAACAGGAAATCCTGACATGCTGTAGAAACTAAGCATCAAGCCAGAAAGACTCCATACTGCGCCAGTGACTAGAAACACTGGCTTTTTCTGGGCAGCTGCTAAAGGAAACAGCAGAGCAGATGATAATCTGTGTGTTCTTGGTGAGATGGAGGAAAAATTGCTGGGGCCAGATTGGATTTCTTGTTACTGAATTCTCATCTGCAATCCTCAGCACCACTTCTCCTAGCCCATCTGTGGACAAGTGTCTGATTATTGATGAAAGAAAACAGCTGAGAATGAGAGACGTTTTGGAGTAGGGAGAGAAACAAGCCTCAGGACCTATTTATTCATACTGAGGAATTCATTTTGATCCAGACAGCATCAAGCATCATTTCAGAGAAACTGGCAATAACAGAACTTGATTTTACTAAGTGAATCAGAGCAAATAACTGTGCAATGGCTCTGAAAGGCAGGGTGTGAATACTGAAAATAATACCCAAGCTTTGCGTGTAGGGTCTGTGAACAAACTCATAACACTCTGATGGTATTTAATTCCAGAGAGATTTCAGAGCCTCTTCCATCAAGTTAAAAGTCAGGAATAATGAGGCTTCTACAATCAATGAATACAACTGAAGAGTGAGGGAACAGTACACCACTCACTGTGGGCCCTAACACACATCAGGCACCGTGCCAGTCCCAGCCCCGCCAGCAAATATCTGCTTAAATGGCGGCTCTCATCCTGCGCACCGGAAATTCAATTTGTTCCGTAAGACTGGGATGAAAAAGCAATTATTCACAGTCCCCTCTTTTCACAATCTGTTTCTTTAAGATATCTCCCTTCTTCCCCCTGCTAACAAATAAACCTCCAGATTACTGCTATGTGTGGCTGTTCATAGGGGCAGCCAGTTGAAGCACTAAGATCAGGCCAGCTAAAAGGCCTGTCAATCAGGCTGAAAGATGGAGTCAGGTTCAGCACGAAGAGATATGTACCCCTACGGTCCCCATCATCCCCATGGGATGTGTGTAAAAACCACTAGATAATGGCTTGATAGTTGGATGTCTCTTCGGAGCGTTGAGGAAAGACGTAAGCACATGTCAGAAGGACACTTCTTTTACACCAATTACACTACACAGAGCGCTGTAAAACCAGCGCCCCCTCCCCAACCATCCGATCAGTGGGAAGTGCTGTCAAGGGGGCCCACTGAGCCGAGGCTCCAATTTACACTTGGGGTATTAGGTGGGACCCTGGCGTGACAGTGCAAAGTACCACGGAGCTGCTTCACATGCTTCCACTTACTTGAACACACCCTGGGACGAGTTGGCAGATCTAGTGGGTCAGAGAGAAGCTCATGTTTGAGTCATGACCTTGTTTCCTTCAGATTTAACTGGAACAACACCTGTTGATTGAACGATGTGAAATTCGTTCTTTCCATTGTAATTGGCTCCCTCCTATGTTCAGAGGGCAAGGATACAAAAGGTTGATAATTGAAAGATGGAAGGGGACGAGCGACAGTGGCGTAACTGTAGCATGAATGAAAAGGAGGGATAAGCTTAAGAAGTTATTCATCTGAGAAGGGCAGTGTGACAGCATCAGCTCCAGAAGAGACCTATGGATCTGGTGAAAGCTTAAGGCTGGTCACCCATGATTGCACTTCCACAACCTCAATACCTTAAATCCCATTCAAAGAAGAGAGAGAGAGAGGGAGAGAGGGAGGGAGGGAGGGAGGGAGAGACTTTATTCAACTTTTTCTATATTCTACAGTTACACAAAGGTATAAGTTAAAATGTGGGACTTTCCAGGCGTCTAATCTACCTGTTGATTAAATGGGAGGGAGAAAAGTTCAATAGTCTAAAGGCAAGACAATGTAAAAGATTGATTTTAACATCAATTAAAACTGAATGGATGAGGTTGTGCAACTTGTGCATTTAATAGAAACTGTTTTGTTTTTTCCCCTTTCTTACTTTGTGCAGCTTACTTGAAGCTTGCCTGTTTACGACTTTGCATCAGAGTCAGAGAGGAGTGCTCAATCTGCCAGGGCTGCAAATGGCTGCGTAATATCTCAGACTCAACAATAAACTAGTGTTTTACATCAATAAAACACATATTAAAATGTAAATCAATTCAGTTCAATTACATTTCGTACATAGCACCAATTCATAGTGCAACATAAAACTTCAAGGAGCTTTATGTTTCACTGTTGCAGAGAAATGTTACAAGTTTTTTGTAACAGTGGAAAGGAACAACTCTCCTAACAAGAAGAGAACTCCAGCAGAACCAGGCTAACTGATTAGTAATCCTGATGCGAAAAGCAGCCATTTTTAAACATCTGTATGTATGAATACGACCCACAGTGCAATTTCCAACACTGGTCAGAACAAGCCACAGTTTCACTTGCATATAAAAATATGCACAAACAAGATGACTTAATGGTTCATATAATTCAAAGAGTGACCAATCAAGACAATACAAATGAGGCACAGCTGTTTCAATTACAGAAGGGAGGAGAAAACAAAAAAGCAAGCCTTTCACCCAGACTGTTAACAACAGCATTGCAACAAGTAGCCAAATGAACTTAAATAAGACTAAACAAAAACATATTTTCAACATTTTTGATTATAGTTCATCTTCTCCATAATCAAAATCTAATTATGCACTTTCAAGATGTGACAGTCCACAGCTGGTAGTGTTGGAACTAATACATCTTTGCTTAACATTTATATTTTATAGATTTTCTTAAAATGATCAGAAGTGAAGCCATTTGTATTTACCAAAAAAGGGGCAACCCTATATTTATACCATCTTTATAACACCAGTATTACTTATTATTACAATTAGTAATACAATTAGTAGAAATTCTATAGAATTTCTACTAATTGGATTGGCTACTACACAATTCATTTTTGGGGGGAATTGTTTAATTTGTTTAAATGTTTTTGCAAGATCCTACAATCTTCTTCCTCTAACAAAGCAACTCAGGTTGGAAACTGTTGAAATCATAACTGGATACATTAAGAAATGCTCATTTATTAACATTTATTGTGACTATTTCCTCATTACAAAATGTTTGCCTTTGTGTTACCAGAACATTTTTATACAGATCACACTACCTGTTAAATCTGAAATGCTTAACAGTGCACAATGCCAAATCACACCAGCTGTTACATCCTTCATGGTCTGAATCAGAATGATGGCTGTGTAAAATCAACAAGATGGCAATGAGGTGTGGACAGGATTTTAAAAAGCCGAAGTCTTGATGGTTGAAGAAAGTTAAAAAGTGTTTTAGTTCCATTGTGTGTGTGTGTGTGTGTGTGTGTGTGTGTGTGTGTGTGTGTGTGTGTCTTTTCTCAGCCAATTATTTCAGAATAAGCGAATGCAGACCAGAGGCCAATGTTTCTAAACTTTCAAGTAGATTTTTTTGTTGTATTTTAATTAGAAATACTGAATACAACTGCTGCAGTAATGAAATAAAGTCACAACAGACAGTTGAAGAAAATGTCTCAGTCTGAATCAAACAAGCTTTGAATTATTAAGCTGCCATTTCAGCAACATTTAAGGTTCACTATTTTCTGTTACCGTTTTAGTGTTTAAACGATAGGATGCTTAATAAGTGCTTGGAAAAAAGTATTTTCGAGCTTCTCTAGCACTTCATAAATAAGATGCTCATAAATACGTGATACTGATCATACAGATCTATTTAAAAAATATATTTTAACAATATTTTTTCCAAAAAGAATGACAATGTTAAGTAAAACACCATCAAGAATAATGTATCAAACTATGTCGGGCAACTTAAAGATCAAAACATAACCTTTATTCATTTTTCCAGTACAAACGCACACACAGATGTATTTTATTAGGCTTTCACACGACTAGCATTCTTAAACCAGCATTAACAGCTCCACATTAGTAACATGAGCACGTGGCCAATTAACATTAGACCACATCTAATTATCGACCTATGTCAAAGATGATTACACTGATGCTCAATTAAACCGACATCAGTAAAACTGTATTTCCCCATAATACTTGGACAACATACCCATGGTGACAGCTAGCCTAGCTACAGTGACAAAAGCTCCCCCACCACGTCCTGTAGAATTTACAGGAGGCCACTCTTACAGATTTCGCTCGTTTCAACCATGACCTTGTCTTTTTCATTATCAAACTAACGCTCATTAAACCTGCCACCTCACAGCATGTTGTCATGTCCCACCCACTGCTCCATCACAAGGCGTATATTTCAAAAACACCAGCAGATCACACTATAGCCAAACACAGAGGCTCCAAGCAGCAGGTGGTACTTGAGTGGAGTCGTATTTATTTTATGGAAAAGAAGAGGTTCTCTCCAACTTATTTTCTTTCTTTATCTAAGAGGCAAACCATTCAGTCAGAAAGCATTTCATCACAAAAGCAGTGCAGTTTTAAGCAATTTCGAGCACTTTAGCGAAAATCTATGCACCTTTTAAACCTTGAAAACACCCCAATAAAATTACAGTATTTTCAAGAATGTAAGGAAGCTTAAGTGCATGTGGTGTGCTGCTACACCTGTTATGGTCATAATGCTTTATTTATTTTCTTAAAAAAATAAAATTCTTACCAAAAGTCGCTGGTGGTCAATTACCACTGGAGGATGGGGAGGTACTGCTTGTGGCTCTTCCTCGGTCCTTTCAGCGGACTCCTTCAACTGCTCTGATGAGCTACTGTTGAATGTCCCCACTTCAAAGACATCAATGAAAAGACAAATGAATAGATTACCAAAGAAATATTAAATATTTAACTGCAATCAAGAGTAACTGAATAACCTAAGCAAACTAACTAAATTGATGCAGTTTTGTTCTTCTCATTCAAATGCTATTCAAAGAAAAATACATTTAAAATGTCATGGCTACAGGTCCAATGCAATTATACAACAGAAAAACAAATTATCTGCAGCTACGATCAGCTTTAAAGTGTACAATATCTCGCATCTGGCTCAGTGTTTAATGAGATGGGGGTGGAGTAGCTTAGTTTTTCTATTGGTTCAGGAGCCACAATTCGTGTTCTGTTGTCCGATCATGTCATCCTCTGATGGCTTCTTCATATTTTATCAGCACCATTACCTCAGCCTTCCAGCTGGCCTCATCATAAGCCAAACCACAGGCCCATAATCAAACAAAAACTTATTGCTCGTCTCTGACTTGAACACAACATCCCAGTAGAAGGAGCATAAGGTTTCATGGCAAAGAAACTAAATATACTGGAGCAAAGGAAAAGGCAGCCACTGCTGAAAATCCAAAAATTGAAAACCATCCAAAGATGCATATCAGGAGGTGTAACATATCCATATAACTTTCAAGCCCATGGCATTTTGCTATGAAATGCATCCAAGCCAAGAATAGTATTTATAAATGCTAATGCTACTTAAGTTTCACCACTGAGTCTTACATCCTATTTTAAACCAAGCATAAATCAGAAAACTGGATGATAATAACAGTAATTTATCATAGATAAGTGCTAGGCAACCCACTGGCTGAATGTCTAAAAACTCACAGATGTTTGTTAACTTTGCATAAAAACATATTTAGAATTTAAAAATTAGCAAGTCAAATTAAGAGATCAGAACAAGTAGCCCTGACATTGCATCTCTCTCTTTTTAACTCATCACATATATTTGGATTTTGAAAGTGTGAGAAAGCATTAATAGTGAAAAGCGTGTACTGCAAGCAAAAGCTCTACATTTGTGTTAACCAATATTAATGCTGGAACATAACTAACATACCTTCTTTGTTATGATCTTCCTCAACAGTTTCCGTTACTGCCACTCCATCCTGAGGATGCTGCTCCTGAGTTGGTTTGCTCTCATTTTTGTCTTTGTGCTCATCCTGTTCAGCTCTATTAGAGCCCTCAGCCGTGCTCTGAGGAGTCCTTGTCTCTGCCTCACTGCTCCCCTTGAGGCTCTGCAAGTCAAGGCTGTCCATTGACTCATTTCCATTCACACAGTCCACTTGTGAAACCAGGAGAACCTCTGTGTGCTTAGGCTGGTCCTCAGCATCTGAAGACACCGACATTTCAATCAAAGGCTGGAAGTCAGCCCGACTGGCCTCGCTATCCCCATCTGTGTTGGGCTGAGAACTACCACCAAGGCAATGTGGTTCGGTGTGTTTCCCTGTGATCTCAGGCTCTGCTTCTTTAGCTGCCGGCTCCTCAACCTTAGGCATTGGCGCCTCTCTGGCTTCGCTAGCATCTGGAGGTTTATCGGGAGCTGCAACAGGGGGTTCGTTGGAGCTTTCTTCTTCTGTGGAGGGGGCATGTGGATGATGGCCATTGGGTTGGGGACCTGTAATATCGCAAGATGATTCCTCATCCTGTGTTAAACAGGAGTCGCTGGGCCCTGCCGCTTCCACCTCTGCTTCAGGCTCCTCCTCTTCCTCCTCTGTCCCTTTCTTGTAGTTCTTCTTTTTCCGTATGATGCCCCGCCCCCACGATGGCCTCCTCCGAACCTTCCGCTTTACATAATCTGTGAGGAAAAGGGGAAAGGAAAAGAGACAAGATGGAACAATATTAATTTAAACAAAATATTCACAAGGCTAGCATTTTTTGTTTTAACAGAAATCTTGCATTTTGGACAGATAACTCAAAACAACACACCTTCACAACGACTAATGCTTAGAAAAATCCATTTCTCATACTGTAAATTTTATACAAACCATCTCTCCTTGCCCACATAGAGTCACAGCATGTATTACAAGTTCACTGCATTTAAATCTGGACATTTGGCCTTCCTCAAAGGGTAATAAGCAGCGGGTGACATAGATCACAGAGAAGAACCAGACAGAGACAGCAGTCCTGCTATATCATGGATTTTAGACACTAATGACAACAGATGGTGCTTGGGGTTTTGAGAGGAAAGAGCAAACCAAAGCCTGATCTTTGAAAGTGCAGTTAAAGTGTCACAGCAAGCCAACAAGGATGCTAAATGCAGTAAAACTTCAAGGCATTTGCCTTCATTTGCTGCTTTACAGAGCAGACACAAACCACAGCAACAAAGTCAGAGTGAAGGACAGATACAGAAAGACTGTGAAAGAAAAACAAAACAAAACACACATACGGCTCCATCACAAGTCAGTTTTTTATACATTACCATAAGTGGCTGAGACACACAGACTCTAACCCCAAAGAAACAAGTTGTTCCCAAGTTTAAAAAAATAAATAAATAAAAATCTGCTCAGAAATATTACTCACGTTGCAGGAAGCTAGACCTGCTTACACAGCCACACTCAACATTATGGGTACATGTCTTGCTTAAGACATGTAAAGTAAACTCATAAAGTAAAAACATATATTAGGACTATTGTAACAATAAGGTTAGGCACATATTAATTATGGTTAAGGGCTCCAGTTCAAGTCCATGAAATCTACTCTAAAGTCATGAATATAAGACCACATGTCTACATGAGCTGAGCTGTGATTTGGACTGTTAGTTCACTGTGGACTCTCTAATATTCATAAACTACTAGGCTTTATAATTCTGTAGAGGGTCATTGAATGATCTAAATCGGCCAAATTGGCATTTTATGCAGAATCAATAACATATGTAAGCTTGGTTCTCAAAGGACTTAAGGATCACAGCTCCTTAAAATTATTAGGCAGAGATCACACTGTACTGCACATACTGAGTAAAGCTTTTCGCCTGAATACTCCTGCTCCCCACAAAGATATGAATAGGCACACACTGAAAGGAAATCAGGATATGCCTGCATGCTGTCTGTCAAATTTCAAATCTCACATTCCTCTCTCCCCTCCAGTGCTTTTAGCCAGGTTTCATCTTTCCACTCTAAACGTGAGATGTGGTTATGCACACAGTATATGTACATTATGTTAAGTACCTGTCCATAATGAGAACAGAAGAGCAATGACAACTATTGCACCAACCGAAAGCTATATTTGGTCTCCCAGAAATAGACAACACAAAGAGGATAATTAGTCAACCAGTGCTTGCTGATGGGACTCATCTTTGGTAATGGTGTTCTCTAGTGACCCTCTTAATGACCAGTCACGAAACTGCTGTCAGCCACAACCAGCACAGGAGACAGCTCAGAAAGGAATAAAGTACACTTCATGCCAGATAATGTATTACAATTATTGCAGCAAACAGCTATTTACACAAGACTATTCTTCAGCTGTGTTTAGAAATCCATAGCATACTTGTATGTCGTTCCAAAGATTTTAATCACGTACATATACCTTACAAAACCAATGCATGATTCTGCATCTGGAGGGCTGAAGCAATAAAGCATGCAGCATTATAATTTTATCTAGACCTCCTCTGTGGCATCACTTTACATTATTGTCTTTCTCCTGTCAGTAACAATTAAATTCTCATGTTGCATCTGAAGAATAAGAAGTGAAATCCATCTGTCCCTGGTTATTTAAACTCACACTGGTATCCACGTAAGTGCTGCCTTGAATTCTTTAATTTTTTACTGCTTTCACCATTTATTAAGTGTCCAGCCATTCAGCAGGCTAGGTATGCGTCACATTGGGGGACTAATCCCATTCAAAATCCAGAGCTAGTAGCATTTTTCATGCACAGTAAGCGCAGACCTTCTGATCTTATATAAAAATATTCCAAAAATAAGTGAAAAGAACTGCGATTTAAGACACTTTAATATAGTAATGTAGGAGCCACCTTTCCCATTAGCGGAGGACTGCAGAACTAGGGGCAATATGAGCCAGAGTTCATACTACCACCACAAAACAACACTGTGCCATTGTGCCCACAGTTTGCCATAAAGCCTCTCTCAAGCAGGTGCAGGGGCTGCAGTCTGGGCTAGATTTAAGGTGGAATGCACCTTTCATTTTTGGTTCCTCCTGATCTGATCTGAAAAGAGATGACAGCTGGAGGGTACGCTATGGAGCAGGCGCACAGTTCTATTCTTCAGACATGACTGGCACTCAGAATAGTTTCTTTGTTATAAGAGGAAGGGCCAGGGAAGGACAAAGAGAGCAACAAAGAAGAAATAATCTGGATAAACATTGGATTCTGTAAGCAGATATTTCACATTAGCAACAATGTGTGTGCGCGCACTTTTCATCTGGTCATAATGCTCACTTTTGACCACTTTTTTAAACCTTCCAGATATACAACCCCAATTCTGAAAAAGTTGTGTAAAATTATTCACAACAGAACATAGAAAACATATCAAATATTAGAACTAAAATATTAGCGCCTTTTGAATTTAATGGCAGCAAAACATCTCCACAAACTTTGAATAAGGGTAATAAAACGCTAAAAAAAACAGTAAGGGGCACAAAATAAAACAGCTGGAGAAACATTTTGGGACTAACTAGGTTAAGTGGCAACAGGTCAGTAGCATGATTGGTTACCATAAGAGCATCTTACAGAGACTGAGTTTCTCAGGAGTAAAGATGGGCATAGGTTCACAAATATGCAAAAACTGGGACTACAAATTGTGCAACAATTTCAGAATAATGTTCGACGATGCAAAGTTGGCCTCACAATGTAAAGTTCCATAAATAATGTGATTACATGAGTCTGATAATCTGGAGAAATCGGTGTGCGCAAGGGACAAGGCCAAAAAGCAATACTGATCTTTGGGCCCTGAGGTGGCACTGCATCAAAACAAACAAACCCTAGCATGATTCTGGGAGCCTTTTTAGCTCAGTGTTGAAATTGTGACTCATATGTCATAAGGCTAATTCAAAGATTCCTCTGGTCTTTTCTCCACTGTCCCACCAAGAGAAAGGCTAAAAGCCCCAAAGCAAGACCACATACTGCATCTAATCCAACATCATGGTATCATAATAGAAGAGTCCTGGTGCTGAACAGGCCTGAGTGCTGTTTGGGCCATTCAATAGACCAAAAATGACACAGGACTGTTGAGCAGCTAAAATCTTATATCTTAATTTTTCCAGTTCCCAGATGTTTACAGTCTGTTAAAAGAAGAGGGGTTGCTGTACAGTGGTAAACATGGCCAAGTCTCGATGTTTTTATGATGTGTTGCTGCCATAAATGACCTAATGTTTTCTTAAAATGGTATATATTGTCAGTTCAAAACATGTTTTCTATGTTCTGTTGCGAATAAAACATGGGTATGTGAGATTTCCAAATCACTGCATTCTGTTTTTATTTTCATTTTTACGCAGCTGCCCAACTTTTCAGAATTAGGTTGCTGGTAATAACGTAGCACCATCACCTTGCCAAGTCCAGCAATTAGTCACAGCATGGCTCTTTTCAATTTCTGCTGAGAAAATATTGCTTTCTTACCTAAACTTTTACCTCAAGATATGAAGCATCCTACTGAGAGAAGAGAAGGTGAGTCGGAATGGCAGCAGATGACTCGTCATTGTGAGCTCTTAAATAATGCATGAAAATCGTTAGAGCATGAAGAGCCAACCACAGAGGGGAGATATGCTGATGGGGGCGGGGAGACGGGAAGACGAAGGGAAAGAGAACCAGAGCACTTTGTAATAATTAAAAGTGTCTAACCCATCCACGGTGCATGTACGGGTCCACACACACAGACACACACACATTTTGAAAGCAGAAGCCCCAGGAGACTGCTATCCAAGCTGCCATGCAAGCAAGTATTAAATAAATAAATCAGTTCAGTGACACCAATGAGAAAAAAAAAAAACCCCAGCAGCATACTCTGGCAATGCCTTTGGGAAAAACTGTGAATCAATGTTTCTGATACACTGTAATTGGATCACCACTCTTAAGTCACATCCAAACCCATTTCAGACTTCCTTTCCATTAATCAGATGTCATCTGAATTATAAACCTTATAATATATGGACATAGCTTTAGGATCTGAAAAGTAAACCAATGCTGAGGTACCGTATTTTCACAACCATAAGGCGCACTTAAAAGTCTTAGATTTTCTTCAAAAAGTGCGGCGCGCCCTATAGCGCAGTGCGCCCTGTGTGTTGTAAGGAGGACGTAGTAGAGAACACCATGAGAACGCTAAAGGGTGAAGTGTGTGCGTTGACTTTATTGCACATACCTGTATAAAAGAACAGGTATGTGCGTTATGCAGGACATCGTTGTTTTAACAACCCTGAAAATGGCAAAGAGACACGCTTACGAAGCACAGTTTAAACTGAAGGCCATCAGCTACGCGGAGGAACATGGAAATCGAGCAGCGGCGAGAGAATTTAAGATTAATGAATCGATGGTTCGCAAGTGGAGGAAGCTGGAAAACAAGCTCCGGCAGGTCAAGAAGACGCAGCTGAGTTTCCGCGGACATAAGGCGATCATCGAGCAAAGAACGAGCGGGAGAAGCGTTTCGACGGTCACCATTCGGCTAAAAGCAGTTTCACTTTTTATGAAACGGTGCCATTTTTCCATCCGGACCAGGACTACGGTAGCGCAGCAACTTCCAGCGGATTATAAGGAAAAGCTGGCCATCTTCCGCTCCTACTGCAGCAAACACATCGGCGACAAACACATCCAGCGATGGATGACCGATGGAGACCACAGTTTCACCAAGAGTGGAAACCAGCGCCGGGCGAGTTACGCCACAATTTGCCAATGGATTGTAGATGCTTGGGCTAACATGTCTGCTGGCACTGTTGGTCGAGCTTTCGCAAAAGCCGGCATCATTTCCGAGGAGCCGCACGGCACGGAAAGTGACTCTGATAGTGAAGAAAGTGAACCTGGCATGTTTGATGAAGATTTAGCGCAGCTGTTCAATTCAGACACAGAGGATGAGGACTTCGATGGGTTTGATTGATGATAAAAATGTGAGTACCAAACTTTGTTTTGCTCCTGCTTTATTTTTAAATACGCACACTTGTATGCTTGTGTGTTGTTGATGATGACGATTACTGGTAATAAAAATGTGAGTAAGGTACCGAACTCAGGTTTGCTCCCGCTTTATTTTTAAATACGCATACGGTACTTGTATGCGCCCTATGATCCAGTGCGCCTTATGTGTGTGTTAAATACAGTAATGGCACACATAACTGAGACTGCGCCTTTTAGCACAGTGCGTCTTATGGTCGTGAAAATACGGTACTTTAAAGCAGCATTCTTCGTAATGGCCACCAGGGATCGGTGCCTCGGGTTCCCAAGAAAAACCTTTCAATTGCTAGTTTTAGGTCTCATATTATGTACACAATGCTCATCTTATAAATAATGGGTCCTATTAGAGTTGGGGGGAAAAAATCAGAAAGAGACTTCACAAACCAATGGGCTGCTGTCTCTGTGGCCTGTCTTTTTATATAAAGGCTATAAATGTGAATGTGTCCGATTTACGTCTGATCGAGTACCTCGCTCAATTTACTCACTTTAAAAGTGAGTAAACTCATCCAGTAAATGTTACTAGTAACATTAGCACAATAGACCCAGTAAATACCCCAAAGCCTTGTCATTATTGTCCAGATCATACAGTTTATAGTCTCTCTGAAGAACCACATACCATTAGCATTATGAAATGTGGTGTACATATACTATTCATTAGTTTTATTCTCTCGTGATACACTAGCCCATAAAGTGTATCCACCTCAGAAAGGCTGCATATACTAGGAATATGGATTCAATGCCACATTATCAGTGCTAAGTCATACTTACTGAATACCTTTAAGCTAGTGAAACAAAATCAAGGTAATCAATCCATTCAACTACTATTAATTCTTAATCAGTTCTTGGCCTACATAATCCAAAACCCATTGGGCTGATTAATGTTAAAGTTTTAAGAAAGGAAAGTTTCTTAAATTAAATGTTCAACATTTTATGAGAATAATATATTTTATCTTTGTTGCTAATGCTTAACAGGAGTCCTTGTGGGCAACAGTAAACACCGGGTTATTTTCACTGGGCGCCAGTTTACAGGATGCGCCACAAAACCACAGTCGACTGTTCATTTTAGACATTGGCTGTATTACTTGTTTAACATCTGAAAAACTAACATACAACGCTAATTAATTAAAAAGTAAAAGGATAGGGATTTCTGTGCTTGATGCCTACTTTGTTAGGGACGAGTAACTTTCAAGTCTTTATAAGCTGCTAAGCTGAGAAGAAAGAAAGACTGATCTTATTTTACTTCAGTTTTATCCATCAAATTCATAGTTTATAAATTAGTTTCTTTACTTTGGTGAGGAAGGATAACTGAAGTCTTTTCTCATCTTCTCCCTTAGTGTAAAACCTATTTTAAAAGGCATAAACTCAGACACACAATACATATGACAATTCTTCCCAATATCCTTTAAGAAGCAGAAATGCTGCTCCACATCTTACTGCAATGTTCTCTCACTGTGACCCCTTCACACATCAGCTGACAAACACTGTGCATTTACAAATGGCCAAAAAAAAGATCTCACTTCCTCAATACAACAATGCCAAAGAAGAAAAGAGGAAGAATTACGCTGTAAAGCTTAAACTTTTCACTGCTGATCGAATATATCCCAGACATGAGTTATTACGCTCAGTGATGTAAAGGACAATGAAGCTGCTACAATTACTGAGTTTAAAAGCTACAATCATGACACATACCATAATTAAGCACCATGAAGTGATGAGCACTTCACAGAATAACATCAGTTGAACACAGACATAAAACTAAACTGTGGCAGACAGTGCATATAAAAATGGTTCTCTGGTTTGATCCATAAAATCCTTTTTGTCATTAGGTCGTTAGTTCAGAAAAATAGCCAAGAGACTGCTAATGTCTGCACTTTATATATTTGCAGAATTCACTGTGTCTCTCTTTTTTAAAAAAATATGAGATACAGCTTTTAACACTCTACATACTTAATTAATCATTAATTTGTAAGTGTCATCACCACTGTAAGCATTGCTGCCTTTTTAATTAGACGTACATTTCACAAACAATTTGAGGCCCTGTCGAAATTGTAGATAAATTTCACGTCCATTAATTTTCTGAGCAGCACTGGTCTGAGGAGTTTCCCTGGTCCACTCGACACAAGTATGTTTCTCTCCCAACCTGGACAGATGTACTGTTGTTTACTAACCCATTTACCTCCTTCCTGCTGAATGTGTGTGTGTGTGTGTGTGTGTGTGTGTGTGTGTGTGTGTGTGTGTGTGTGTAAGGGCGTGGAGTGTGTGTTTCCATGGCAATGAGCAAAATTTTCCTTGCCTACAGAGAAAGCTTGCTCTGTAATTTTATTCTATGAATTTGCATGTGGGACAGCAGGCCAACACAGCGGTGCATTCATGCAGGGAAATATATTACAAAATTATGGGACTAAGGGAAACGAGCTCCCAAGAAAATATGTGAATATACAGATGGTTTTGTTTCTGTGTTTACATGTGTTATTTAATAACCACATAGGATTTGTGTGCGTGCTAGTCACAGCAGAATCCAATTGAGTCAAGCTATTGAATGTAAGGTCAATTTACTGCAGCTCTCGAGAAATGAAGACAAGGCACTGATATTAGACTTCCAGATTTAAGAGATTACAAAAACAACCAGAATATGAGCGTGTGACTCTGGTGATATAAGGACACGTTGTGAATAAGGGGGGAAGTTGAGAAAAGGCAAATCACCACTAGTAAACTTTATGACTTACATACAGTATAGGCTACTCACAAAATTTAAAGACACACTTCTATTACTTAGGATGTCTCTCGAAAAAAGTTATTCCATAACAAATCAATACTTGTGTTTTCCAGAAATCAAAAGCATATGTGGTACTCTACCACTGTGAGCAGCATAAAACAAATATTTATTTGTTATGGTCAGTGCTCTGGATGAAAAGGTATTATAATTGTGTGCTTGTGAGGAGCTAGAAATTTATGACATTACCTTTGTGATGCACCGTTTCATTTCCAGACTCTGTGCACCTTCCTTCATACATGTAGTACGCAGGCAGCCATGAATTCGCTGCAAGCATGGGTATAGGGTATTTTCCACCTGCATCCACATCTGAATTAAAAATATGACGGTCCAAAAGAAAAAACAAAACAAAAAGCACCACGACAGGAACGGATCAGCTTCCAACTCAGCTTTTTGTCATCCCAGGTCACTGGAATCGATTGAAGTTGGGGCCTCAATTGAGTAACATTAATGAAGTATCGATCAGTCCAGCTCTGATCACCCAAGACAGAGGGGGAGGAGCTTGGAGTTAAGAGCTGTGACCCAAACTTAAAAGTTTAAAAGACTTTCTACACACATTCTGTCCAAGTAAACAGTAAACACCATGCCACTCAAAGTCTACAGATTATTCACTTAAAATGCACAAGATTTTTACTTTAAAATTATCCCCAGGTGTCCTTTAAAACTATTAGAACATGCTTAAATGTCACCACCTTTTTTCTAAAAAGAAGCATAATTGTAATTCAAATGGATTGGCGACGTTGTTCTAAACTCTAGCAACAAGCACTTATTCTTGAAAAACTGTATTTTCCCAGCTGTATCCCTCTCTGGGGATTGCAGCCATTTCTAAATCATTCAACTGAGTAGTAATTAAAGCAATACAAAAGCTGCATATCCCCTGCCCTGCCTGCAGAACAAACTCCAGTTCATTGCTTCCTGATAACTTAAACCAAATTAATGAATTAAATGTTGTTTTTACAGAGGCAAACATAAAAAAAGGGAAAACCATATTAGGAAATGTCAAAAAAAAAGTTACATCAAGAGAAGCTCCTGTTTAAAGGGTTGTTTCAAATGCAAATCATGAGGATGTATAAGTAAAAAGGTTTTTAATATGATGCCTTCACTCATTTGAATCAGCAATACCAGTGGGGCAAATGGCAAATGAAAAATGCTCTGTATAGAATATATTAGGTGCAGACGTGATACACACAGGTGCAGTTTGCACCAATTATTGATCCTTATGGACATGAGAAAAAACTCAAAATTATATGATGTGTCCCTCATGGGTTCATAAATGCGGATATAATTTTGCTCACTCAAATGAATGCATGCGATAAACTGACTTATAACTCTCAAACGCCTCAAGGCCATTTAAGCTCAGCTTCATACAAACACTGACTGACACCAGTCTGAGACAGACTCTTTGATTTCCTTTAGCTGTGCTTCCACTTTTACATATACATTCCAACAGCAGGACTTCATGTATGAAATCATATACAAAAACACTTTAATCACAACTGTTTTAAATAAAGAAAAACACAAAATTTTTACTTATTTTTCAGGTTGCAAGCTATGATGCAACAGCACATAGCAGCAGCAGCAGCATGTACCATATATGCTTCAAGTAGGAGACAGGAGAATATGCAGAAGAATGAGTGAAGAGAAAACACGAGATGACAAATAAAACGCTGGAGGAGACAAAAGAGAAAGTTCATCGTGGGACGCACGGCCTCGGGGTCTCCAAGTCATGAAAGGAAGCCGGCTGTTAGTTTATCAACTGATGTGACACTTTGCACTGACACTTAATGAAATGTCCGGATCAATAAATGATCCGCTCCTTGCTTCTTGAAATTAAGGAGATCAGTCACTTCCCTCTATTGCTGTGTCACTACCTTCCCATTTCACACATTCACCCACCACACCTCCACCTCAGGCTGTGCCACTACTCTT
The DNA here is from genome assembly GCF_965226115.1 of Aulonocara stuartgranti. Taxonomy (NCBI): domain Eukaryota; kingdom Metazoa; phylum Chordata; class Actinopteri; order Cichliformes; family Cichlidae; genus Aulonocara; species Aulonocara stuartgranti. Next base: position 3,969,810 of record NC_138951.1, on the reverse strand, counting down.
GGTTAAAAAATAAAACAGTTTTATTGCCAAAAGTCTCTTTATGCCACTTTTCTGAACTTTAAACAAAGCAACAGTACGTGCAGCTTAGCACGAAGACGCAGGGATATGCAGGTAGCCTGGCTCTGCCAGTAGGAAACCGCTTCTGTTTAGCACAATTAAAGCACTGGCAAATAATTTCTACCATTTACACAACCAATACACAATAAAAAGGTTGAAAGCTTCTTTTCTTGCTATTGTGTTGGCTGGAGCAATGACCTGAGGGAGTATCCTGGCAAGTTCAGTGATGGTGAAAGGGGTTAACCAGGGGTTAATTTTCTTCTAAGTGCAGCACACTGATTTTATGAAGTCACAATAGAAAACACACAAACACACGCGCTCACACAAAGAGCACCTCCATCTGCAACGCCAGCAAGCATCACTGTAAACTAAAAGCACTCACTTTAATGGGTAAGATTATTCACCAACACCCTGCTTTAGCACAATGCCAGAAAGAAACATACATATTTCAGCCTAATAAAATGGAGCCCATATGATACAGCAAATTTTAATTTACTTTTTGTATTCACTTTCACAGCAACACTCTTGATTGTTCTCATATTGTAAACCAAAGCCCCCCCCCACCCACACACACCTTTTCCTTCCTTTTGCCCCTCCCTGAAATCTCTGGATCACTCACTCTTTGTTCATTTGCAGCATAGATGCCTCAAAAAAAAAAAAAAGACAGCCTTCGGTCAATAAGCTCTATAGTGAAAGATAAACTCACAGGGTTTCCATAAGTGAACCCGAGGAAGGATTATTAACAATTGCCTGCAGCTTCCTTTGTCTGTAGGTTTCTCGCTCAGTCTGCTTTCTGTTGGGACAGCTGGATGTTAGCTGCGCTTCTCTGTTGCTCTTCCCGTGAGTATTATACAGATCTCACGAGACAACCAAGTCCACCGTTGCCTGGGGCTCTCTTCACCCCTGCTTGTACCTGTAAACTTACCACGTAGGAGGCAGACCACCAGTTGGCCACCTGTTAGTCTGAGCCTTAAATTCCCTGTGTTGCCACACTCTCCTCCATTCTTCAATTTGTTTTTCATTTCTATTATATTTAAAGATTAGGGAACCCTCCAGTAAAAAGGCATGCTTTAAGTTCAATAACTATATGAAGTATAAATGGAAGAAAAATCATTTCATTAATAACATGCTAGTCACCAAAATTGGGATCATGATTTTTGCTATATTCGAGCAGCCTTAAATAAAATGTAACGTGCAACAAATAGCTTCTTTTGTGTCAGAGTTGCCACCCAGTAATGCTACTGCATATTAGTAGTATTACAAAGAGTAAATTCAGCCAAAGAAAGAAGAACTGAGAAAATAATTCAGTCAGAGCATCAATCTTTTCCTGTCCTTCTCCTCTCTGCTGCTCAGTAAATGGCCAGTGGGATAACAGTGCCTGTGGTGCCCTCTTCACAGAAGACAGATATGCCCTCACGCACCAGCAGCTCGCAAGAACTATTGAAGATGTCAGCCTATACGCACACATGCACATACAAAGCAGGCCATGAAAGCCTTTTGGGGAAAAAGGTCTGTCGCCTGCAGCAATAACATGCATACACACATGTTGTAAGTCAGGAGTGGGAGGGGGTGGAGAGATCTGCACCGGTTGACTCATTTTGACTGATTTGCAAGTAACAGCACTCCTCTTGGAGTGGAGAAAGTACGATCATGCACCTGGCAGAAGTCTTTTGACAAGGGCAGTAATGTTCAACAGCCAGCTATAATGTAAAATAAAACACCGTGAAGAAAACGGGAACACTATACTCTCCAGAGATCTGTGTTAGAGCAGGAGGTGGGTGCCAGTATAATGTAGAATTTAAGTTTTAATCTATTTATCGTCTGTAAACACTTCTACAGTTTCACTTGGCATAGACGTTGTTTTGCTACATATTAAAATGGTGACACGTCTGCGGAGCCCCGCGAACTTTCACAGGTAAATTAAAATAACTTGTCATACAGTCCATGTGTCTTACATGGAAATTACCGGTTAGATTACTCTGGGATATAATGCCACAGCTAGAATCAAAATCAGAATCAGAAATGTTGAGCAGGTTTACAACATTAGGAAATTGCTGCGGCACTTAGTGCAAAACATACTAGGCCTAGTTTCATTTTACTGTCCGTCTGACAAAAGCCAAGATCAGGAGGCATTTCACATTCACAGTGAGGGATAGCAATTGCACTCTGCTGAAAGTCTTACACGTGCTAAATTGATTAGATTAGATACCAATTAGATACCCTGTGAGTCTGTTAAAGGATTCTGGTTGTCACAGCTGTATGATAATAAGACTTGGCAGAAAGGAATATTAAATTAACCGATGTTTACACTGAGATTCTTTTCCTCCACACAGACACCTTTCAGTATGCCGTTTTCCTTTCACGATTCAACAGCCATTTATTAAACTTAGACCATCTGAATCCCGGTAATCATCTTAATATAAAATATGACATGTGACTGCAGATTCCTGCCACATATTGCTACAGCATTATTTGGTCTGTTCGTGCCGTTGGCTGTGAAATAAAAATGATATGACGCTCTTATAAGGTGTAATAAGACGCAGAAATACAAAAATTGGTCATTTTTGCCATTGCTAGGTAAACATGTGGCTATTATATCATTTCTAATTCAGCTTTTGTGAAAATAAAAAGAGACGTTATTGTCATTACAACGGGATGCTTTCGATGGTGTTTTAGGTGCATAAAGGCAAAAAGCAGGTCATTTTAACCTGTTACCAGGTGGCTGCCAGGCAACGGGATAACATAATTTATCATGCACATTTAAAAAAATATTTTACCTTTTTCTTTTAATGACTTTTATTCACTCTTGTTTTGTTTTTTTCCATCTCCCTGATCACTAGAAAACACGCAGAAAATATGGGAAGAGGCTGATTGCCTCCCCTCAAAAGCCTATCAAGAAAAACACTGCATTTAATTGTAGATACCTTGGCTAAATTTCCTTGAACCTCTGGAATTAAAGCTCCAAGATGACACTTCAATCACATTTTGATTGCTTCATTTTCAAGTCTCCTGGTGGTGGTGGTGAGGGAGGTACTGTAGAGAAGTTATGAAAATTGTGTCACTGACCAAATACTTAAAGACCTGACTTCAAAATGGAAATAGCTCAAGGTCTGTGAATATAGCAATTTACACTCCCTTGTCCCTAACAAAGACAAAATGCAGTGATGAATAAAATAAGTGAAAGTAGGGCTGGGCCATATCATACCGTTCACGGTAATACCGGTATGCATGTCTTGAGTGGTGTGGAACTGGTTTAGCTTTTGTCCGTCAGATACACAACAAAGCACTATTTTTGGTAGAGCATACTTGCCCAGAGTAATTGGCGTTTCATGTGAAACGTACAATGGTCAACTCGCTGTAAAAAAGTCGATCGAATTTGGATGGAAAAGTCTAATCCATTTTCTTTACTATAGCTTTTTTGATCTTTGATTTTTTGATTTTGATATACAAAACTACAACCATTCTGGATCAGGTGCTTTAACTGTAGAGGACATACTTGGAAACAAGCATGCCTAAAAAAACAAAAACAAACTATGGGCCCACATGGACTGCTTATAAGTCAAAACATGGGTAAAATTCCTGATTTCTATAAAAGTATGAACATTAAAATGCGGCTAGTGATTATTAAAAACCGTTATTTCCTCCTTTTTTTCTGAAAAGGTGACGTATATGGAGAGAGAAAAGTGCATCTGATCTCCGGGTTTAATGGAGATGTGGTGATTAGCCTAGACGTGATTGTAGGACTAAACTGATGTAATTAAAAACCTTGTCACCACACATTTCTCTTCTTATGATGGTCTAATGTGACTCTGCTTTTAAAGAGTCCCCAGAGATGTGAGCATGGATATGTGAGTTTATATGAAGGAAAGTTAATCTTCACCAAAGAGATTAGCTTCTCTATTGTAGGCGGGGGGGGGGGGGGGAAAGGTGTCGGTATCATTACCAATAACCGCTGAAGCCAAAGGATTAAAACCACTCGAGTGAAAATTTGTAAAGCGTGTTTGAACAAAATACTCAATAAGAATTGTAGAAAAAGGTTGTTAGCGTGCTGTCCAAACCAAGCCAAACGTTATGAAAAAAGCAGGATGTTAATAGGAACACTGATAACAGTTCACATCCTATAAAACCGAGTTTAAGTATTGCATGAAGTTCAAAAGACAATTTAGGCCTCATCAACAAATCCATATGTCATTTCAACTAATCAAGCACTAATGCATCATGTTTGTGCAATTGTTCCAGTCAATTACAACTTATCAGGACCGGGCAGAGAGAGGGAATGCACCCCATTAGGCTGCTTGCCGTTTACTAGCTTCTGATGTTTACTGAAACTGACTAATCGACTGCACTATGGTAAAAACAATGAGAGTAAAAGCCCAGGAGGCCTTGTATAATTTTCTGTCTGTAGTACAGACTAAATGCTGGAATGCCGGGCTGCTCTCTAATGTTGGAGAGAGGCAGAGTAAAAAAGGAGAACCCCTTTATCACAGAAAGCACAGCTCTAGATCCACTTTAATTGGAATGGCAGGCAAGCCAGTCCTTTGTGAAAATTCAAACCTGTCTATTACCAACAGAAGCTCAGGAATGACGGAAGATATTCCTAGAAAGAAAACAAAAGGAGTCATTTGAGGTTTAGTCATTTGATAAAGCAGTCCATCAGCAGAAATGTCGCTGTTAATACACTGTATGAAAGCTTTTAGGCTCAACCGAGCTCCACAAAGAACAACAAAAATAATAAAAACAACACTGTGCAAAATGGACACCTACGCACTGGCAGTATTTTCATACTCACCCTTGCCCTAATCTGTCTGTACAACACTAAGCACAGCCTCTGAAAAGGCATTAACCATATATCATAATAGGGAATTGTCAGCGTTATAATACTTTCTGTCTAGCATTCAGAAGCCTACCGCCCTCACTCACTCATTTACTTCCCCCTTTCCCCTCACTCTCTCTCCCCTTTCCTAGCGTCCTTAGGCAACACAGCTTGTCGTCACTGGGCATGCACAGAGACACTGAGCACTGATGCTCAATCATTCTAGTGCAACTCTCCAGGCTCATTTCTTTCAGACAGAAATGTAAGCGGTTTAAAATAATATATATGGTTATCTGCATGGCACAGAAATAAAAAACAGACATTAAAATCCTGTGAAGAGCCTCATCACACAACGCTGTAAATTGTGCACACTTAGCATGTGGCAACAGCAATGCACGGAGATACGTTGGGAGTGGAAAGATCCACATACGCAGAATGAATCTTCAAAGACATTAACTAGTGCAGATAAGCTGACACTGATGTCAGCTCATCTGCACCCCAAAACAATAAATTGAAGCAAGAGGCATCACAGATAATTTTACATTCATTTCACGCTTGGTGCCACAATGATCCAAGAGGCATCTGTGCCCACAAAATGGCAGCTTATGCTCGGGGCTTTGCACGGATTTTATTAGTGACTGCCACGGGGTGTCAGAGTGTGCAGCTCAAGATTGCTTCTGCTTGGTAGCCAAGAAGTGACTTGAGGAGAATCGGTGTCCAGTTCTAATAACTAATAATAACATCATCACCTCAGCTTTAGGCAAGGTGCTTTGTTTTCTGCTGCTGGCCACCAGCATGTTCTCATTTGGACCCTTGAGAAGCTGAGGAAATATTAAATCCACACAACAGGATGATTCATCACCTCTGGTCTGTACCAGATGGCGTTTACAAGGGTTTGCAGCACATGTAATGTAAACTGAAATGTGCAATTTACTATATTTGATCAACAACTATCATGAAGAAATATCTAGATAATTGAATACAAGAATGTATTATGTAACTGCAAAAAACCCCAAAACAAAACCTTATTTTATGACAAGTTTTGGTCCTTAGGGTGTTTAATTCTTCTCATGAGACATCGTTAGGCAGGCAACTGACAGGTCCTAACTTCGTTCAACAAGATAACAACTCCAAATATACAGATAATGATAAAGAACCATATTCAGCGACAAGAAAAGTAAGTACTGCAAGGAATGGCAGATCCCCCGCTGGGAAGAGACAACTGAGACAGCCTAAAACCACAGAAGAAATTAGGCATGTTTGAAGCGAACTATCAAAAGCTGTTCATGTGTGCACCTGAGAACTGGTGCTGTTTTGAATGTCATGGACGCTTACACAAAATAGCCGCTTTTTTTCCCTCCATGTGTCTCTGTATGAAGGTAATGACAAATGAAAGCTACTTGAGGCATTATTTTCAAAAGCATCTAAACTTTAGTCCGAGTGCTTAAACCTTCCCACAGAATTGTGTTCTGGTATTTAAAACTTTGGACTCAACAACACTGTCTCTTTCATTTTCAAGTTCATTTGGCAAACACGGCAGCCTCTTAAACAGGACAAGTGCCATTATTACTTTTTTTCAACTATGAACCATAACATCAAATCAAATAAAGGAACTTATTAAAGTACTTAAGAAAATTTAGCAAATGGAGCAAACTAAATGAGATGATTGGACTGAAATCTAAACTGGCTAATTGTACATCCGTATTCCATTTACCTGAAATGTTAGGTTACATGCAGCACCTGTAGAGCAGAGCTGTATAAAAGCTACAAAGACAACAAACGCTTTGCAGCAGCTGCAGATTCAACATGTCTTTGGCACGCTGACTTCAAGGTAAAACTTAATTTAGTGGGTCCATGTAAATATGAAAGGCACAGATGAGAAAATGAAGTTAACCAAATTCTCTGCTTTGTGTTTATAAATGAAACAGAGTGCCCTTCTATTAACCTATTTCCTTGTGCGCTGCAACCATCACAGCAAATCACAAGCTGCGTGCCTGCTGTCCCTTTGAGCCAAAATTCAGGCCATCCTTTTATGCAGTGACTACTTCAGCCTGAGGTAAAAGGAGTGTTTATTGTGACTTTAAAATACCCCATCAAGGTCTTATGATGGATTGACATTGGCAATGGAGAGAGGATCTGCCTGTTTATTGTGATACCAGGCTTGGGGAGAGGCAAGGCGCAGCAGTGTTCCATCTACATGAATGCAGCTGGGTGGCTGTTGCCTTGGGCGTGCCATTGAGTGACGCGGAGGACACATTATGCAGCATCTGCATCATTACTCTTGTCTTCCACAAACGGTTCAACAGTTGAATAGGACAATCTTCATAAGTAGCAAAAGAAAAGCACTGGTGAACCGTGCCAACAAAACAGACCGAGTTTAGTCTTTGCCAAAGTGAAAATGTAGCCGGCCGCTTGAGACAAAGCAAGAGAGAATAATCAAAAACTGCAGTTCAGTTAAGCAATTAATCAACAGCTGTCTTGTGATGGTCACAGAAAGAAACCTTGCTGATTTAGCTTGTAAAACAGTCATCAGTGAATCAGGAAAACAGGGGGCTAAATTATGAATGAAAGGAAGGCACTCCACATGAACCCAATGCTGGTGGTGATGCACTATGAATGAACCCAGCCTTTGGCCCAGGTAATGGGCCTTGGTTTTTCTCCTGGGAGGGGGTGGCAGGAGAAGGGGGAGGGTGAGAAAAGAACGTCCAGGAGAGGGGAGCAGAGAAACTATCACAAAGCCACGCATGGATTCTAATGGAAACCCCATCGCCCTTCACATTTCCTTGTGCATTAACAGCAGCAAGGTCTCCCATCTTACTAACCCTGAGAGGGCTGGTAGCAGCAGCAGCTGCCCGCCCACCATCTACATTTTCAACGACTCGGCTTATCTACCCAAACTGCTTTTAACACCTGAATCAGAAATACCGCTAGCCTTTCAAAAAGCCTTCCACGTAACTTTCTCCATGCTTTCAAATAGTGCATTGCATCCCCGCTACCACTCTGTTATATCTGACTGTCATGGGCAATTCTCAGCTTCAGGCAAACAGAAAAGAGGGATGGAAGGAGAGGGAGAGTGGTGGCCCAGATAAAAGCCCTATAGAGCTGCAGATGCCCAAAGAGCTCCAGATAGGCTCTATCCCCGGAAGGTAATGATCGAGGATAACTTTGACCTTCAAGTGTCCTGCCCTTCCACAGAAGAACAGGGGAAAGGTAATAACTCCAGAATGACCTGGCTGAAGTGGATGCGATTTCAGGAACGATTCTTCAGCTCTGGCATCTCTTCCAGCTGATGTTCCATTCCTTTGTTATGTGGCTTTGTCATATCTCGGCACATAACTGGTTCAATTAGCCTAATAGCTGCCTTGCTGAGGTGCACCAGGTGAGAACTGGCTGCCAATGTCACCAATTAATCACCTGAGTTAGCCTAATTAATTAAGTCTCTGGTGGAGGCTGATAACGACTCTCCCAAGAGCTTTTAAATCGCTGGTTAGTATCTGTGACATTTAGCGTCATAGATAAAGACTGCAGCTAAAGGTAGCACATACAGCTGGCTGTCACCTGTTATCAAAGAAAAAAAAGGTCTGTGCAGATTAATAAATTAGACCCTTCTTTCACTTTGCCACTGATTTGTTTGGATTATTTACAGATTATATTACTTAAAATTTTGCAAATAATTGTTATTAGCAATCAACTTATGACTAAATACACTTGCATAATATCATGTGATGCAATACAACAAGCAGCAATTTGGAGATTATTTAAAATATGAATAATCTGGCTAATATAACATATTTTTGTTTCCACTTCTCCAGTGCTACATTGGAAGAAAAAAAAGGGGGTGGAAACAGGACTGTGTTGGAGTGTGATGTTAAAGTCTTCTACCAAAGCTTCATTAGTTAACCCTGAACTGCTGTTTAGGTGAACATTAATCTGCACATTTCACCTCCACACTATCAAACTGTTACTCTTGGCTTTAACAGAACCTGATGAGTTGCAGTGAGCTTGAGTTCTCAGATGTTTGCCGTTCAAAAAAGATGCCCTCCTCTCTCAAGAGGGCACCATCTCCCTCAGAGAACGCATGGTTTACTCACACAGTAGGGGTTCCTTTAGGTAAACTCTCATGAGAGACAAGCACCACCTAGTGTTGGACTGGTGCACTACACAGGCACACAAAAAGCCACAACAGAGCATTTTAAATAGCTTTTACCACTTCAGTCATTAAATTTGATCATCTCAGATAATTAACCATCATTATGTAATGATGTAGTTTTATAAAGAAGCGAGGGTCTCAAAGTGATCTCTAAATTTTTCATTTTCTGTTGATCTCATGGCTGCAGAAGACCCTTTGGCTAGCATCTCAGTCTTCCCTTACCCTATCCAGGTAAATGCTAGAGAACATCTTTTCAGATTACTTGCATAATCTGCTTACCTTTGATTTGCAAAAAGGTAACAGCCTCATTAGTCTGCCCCCCATCCATTCCCGGCCCTCCCTTCACCTTTAGGCACCTGCCGTTTGCCACAGGTGGGCATGTAATTGCTCTGTGGCGTGGTCATGTTCTGAATGGTTAGAAGAGAGCAGCCTTGCTAATGAGGCTGCTCACTGTGTTGCTTCTGCACTGCTGAGAAATGTATGTGTGTGTGTGAGGAGCCAGGTGTGGGGTGTGTGTGTGTGTGTTGAGAATCACATACATCTGGTATTCTGTTGCAGTACGACACAGCTGCTGGCTGCTGTGTTTGGGAGAGTCAAAAGTTTTGAGTGAATGTGAGTCAAGCAGAAAGGCTCGCAGTATTTGGAGAGAATCTGAGTTTTTTCTGCATTTGCTTGACACTACAAGGCAAGCGTGTGCATGATCAGCCTGTTGAGCTCATCTTCCACCCCCGTTGTGGGTATGTGTGTGGTCTAAAAGATTGCATAAATACTCACTAGTGGTGCAATGTTTCTCAGTGGCATCACCCTGAGTGCTGCTCCTGGGTTGCTCCTCTCCCGCACTGTGGTGCTTCCTGGTTGCACCAGCACCCGGAACCGCTGACAGCTGAGCCGGCGTCAGAAGGTCTGCGGTGCCCACAGAGGATCAGTTACCGACAATGGACAATACTCTTTGTGCTTTGTGTGCGTGTGCAGTTCGGTGTGTGTAAACACAAAAAGCACTTCTGAAACACGCTGCTGGCAGTATATTATGTCAGCGTGTATGTGAGAATAAAACACCAAAAGGCTATGAAGGTACGTTGGCAGACATTGATAAAAATGTGATGTGACACACAAAGATGACCAAAGGGTTGTGATATGCCGAGTGAAGTACAACTGTGTGTCATTCAGCACAGACATTAATATTAAAACTACAAAGATATAATTTGCAATGGTTATGTTTCACTCGGAGCTCGAGTATGACAGGAATAAAAAACAGAACTGGAAGCGTAGAGACATGCAAGCCCCTGAAAATGAGACATTTCAACTCTAACATCCGGCGATATTTAAGTTTTTAGCCAAATTTATCACAACTCCTTTCATCTTGTCACGGGGGAGGAACCCCCACCCACCCCCGGACGCACTGTCGGTTTTGAACGCCGCTGCAGCTGGACATCATGCAGTGCTGGGCTAATTGATAGCTTTATAGCAGGACCTTGACTGGAAGATTAAATATTTACACTGCTGTATTCCTCCTCTCAGGCAATTGACTTCTGCGCCTGCAATATTCATTTAGCATCCTGTGCTTTTAGTTGCTAAAAGAGGAAATCAAAAGAAACAGGGTGACTTCTGAAAATTGGCTTTTTTTGCTTGACAAAAAAACTGTCAGGCCTCTGTGGCTGATGTCAATAAGACCTCTGTGCATACTTCAGATTATATTTTATATGAGAAATTTGGTCTTCTTGTGCAGTTCCCTGGCAGTCGCATCACTTTGAGAGGCGAAGATGGAAGATAACCTCAGCTTCAAGAGCAGTTTTGTGTCCATTTCTAGAAAAAGTCAGTGCAAGGACTGAACACATCCTGTTTTTTCTGTCGGCATATGCCCACACAGATATGATTTGTAGCCCAATCTGGTCATGGCTTACATTACTAAGAGGAATGTAACAAGTGTGCTGTGCTCTTTGTACAAAATGTTGTTAATTAATGTTAACTCCCACGTGGGCATGTAAAGCAATCGGAATATTTAAACAAGATTATACAGATTTGTGCTCAGTATTTGACAGCATACATAAAACACATCATATTACTGCGTTGCCTGTGTGCTTCTATGTGCATAAGCCTAATTTAGATTTACCCTCCGTCCACCCAGCACTGCTTGGGGCTGTTTGGTGAGTGTACAAATATGGAGCGTCAGGCAGACAGCTAGCACAGAAGGTACTGTCTGAAACACTGGAGCCTGAGGCGCCACTCCTTTTTGTGCCACATACTCTGCACTAAAAACTGACTGCTCCATCAAGTACTGCTGGGCTACCCTACAGATTTTCTTCCTAAAAGCAAATTTCTATTCTCTGAAAGAATCTATCAAAGACTTTCCAGATGAGAGGGGGAGGGGGGGAGCAGACAGGCTGGGAACCACACAGCTAACATTAACTGGCTTGAGTTCATTAATGAGCTCAGCCTGAATATTCTCCCAAAATATTTAGATATTTAGATAAACAAACTGTACTTTTAAGTGTCATCATTAGTCAGCTGACACAACAATATAATGAAACGCAGCAAAACACTCCTAACAAAATACTGGAGTAAGAGTTATTAAAATGATCACATTGGAAAAACTCTTCTTTTTCTTTTTATAAGCAGCTAATTTAGGATGTTTGGATCTGCAGCAACCCCCCACCCCGACTCCCCCTTCTCCATTTAAATGAAGTTCTTACCCCTCTTCCTGCGCGCCTCCTTAATCTCTTCACACATGCGATCAAACTCAGGGTCCAGCTCAGCAGCGAATATGGCATGGGCTGTGTCCTTTAAACTGCACGCTCTGTGCCTGATCACCTTGTCTGAGAAGGGAGGAGACGACAAAACAACACAAATGAAGAAACACACAAACCACAGCTTTCTGTATAGGGCTGCATTCATGTGCCATATGTTCAGAGACATGCTGAGAACATAGTGCAGACATCTACCCAAATCTCTGGTATGGCATTTTAAATATTCATTTGCCTCCCATCATGAAAGCATGCTCTCCATACCCTAACGAGCAGGCAAAGCAAAGAGTCAATAGAAAGCCTAACCCATTCCACTGTATCTGTGAGAAAGGGGAGTGTAGAATTTTCTCACAGTACCAACAAAAGGAAAGAGCTGGCTTTAGTGAGAAATGTTAGTGGGCAGAACTGCAGACATGAAAGCAGGAATGCCACTACTTCAAACATTTAAGACAAAGTTGGGTGCATTATATGCACACACAACTTTGTATATTGCACATACAAAGAGAAATATTTTTAAAATGCACACTCATTATCTCTCACAGTCCTTACACCTTTATAACTTCCAGGCCTTGTTCCCTTTAGATGTGTCACAGCATCATTAAATCCTCCTTTCCCCCTGCTTCTGCATCCATGGAGGGAAAATAAAGGCAGAGCTGCAGAGGCAGGCTAAAAGCATAGTCTCTGTAAACAGGCCGTCTCTCATTACAGCAGGCAGTGGGAGAAGAGTTCAGGCATAGAGTGGCACAGAGGTCACAATCTGCCAGCTTCCCTTGTCTAATTGGAGGATTGCTGCTTAATTGCAATGGAGGCAATTTGGGTGCATGTGTGTGTGTTTTTCTACTGACAGAGCACGTCTCACAGTATGCTCATGCACGTGCATTATAAGGGGAAAAAATGCACGTGCATGAGCCCAAATGTCAAAGGCCAGGTGGGATGCCAAGAGCTCATCTGCAACTTCATGGACTAACCTCCCCATCTAAAACTGGCAGGGACGGACTGACATGCAACTCTGTTGCTTTAGCGCTCCTTTATAGTTAAAGGGTTGTTATTGCCATTTCCCCCAATCAGCTAAAGAGTATTTCTAACCCTGAGTCGTACTGTGGAGCACAGAGATATCCCAATTTTTAAACAAATTATTTAGCCAGGTGGGGAGGTATAAAGCAAGCAAACCAACATGACTGGACGTGGAGGACTTTACGCTAAATTCAGTGTGAAGGACAAGGAGAAACCGACCACAGAGGGATAATGAGGTTCTTTCCCAAGCACTAGGAGAGCTGGTGGAGAACTTCCCAAGCAGCATAATTGTGCAGGGTCTGGGCCATATTCCCTGGACCAAGCACAGGGTGAGCAGACAAGATGCTTCGTTAGTCTTCTTTATTAAATTGCCTAATTGCAATTTTTTTTCCCTTTAGTGTATCATTTGTAGGCCCTGCATTCCAACAAATGACCCAGGACCTCGGCTGCAAAGACAGAGATATGATTTATTCCTTTGGGCAGAGAATTGCTTCCCATTAGTATCGGGCAGCTATATTCTAGCAAGGGTGCCGAGGCAGCTAAACACACAAGGCAAGAATTAAAACAGCAATTTTAAGTGAATGTTTTAACGCAGGCCTGCCACATGCTGCCTTCAGTAAACATTATATCAGATTTGAATCATTTGGTGCAACAATAATATAATTATATAATAATATATTATATTAATGCTAACTGCTATATTATATTAATTGTAAATTCTGCATAAAACACATCACCTTGAGGAGGCTGTGTTGTGGTTGTGAACTGAACTTAAATGAACCTATTCACCCCAGAACATTTCCTGTCATGCAAAATTCAGACATATGTGTAAGGTATAGAAAATGAAATATATTTCTGTTTACAAGTGTTTCCCACCAATCCTTATAAAGCCCATTCTAAGCCTGGAAAATGTGCTGAGATGAAGTGTGGATGGGGTAAAATTCAGTTCAAACTGCAAGAAAGGAGACAAATTAAATTTTAATGCATATGCAGCCTTCCACAGCTACAGAGCATGAAGTACACTGTGGAAATGCTATTTTCAGTGGGGGCCGTATGTACTGCATTTGAATTTCCAAGTTAGAGAAAACCATATTTAAGCAATTTTACCGCCTGGAAGCTCTCCTTTTAAGTCATTAAGTATTACATCTAATTACTTTTTACTCACCAGTGGTGGTCTAATGGAACACAGCCATGACTAGAGATACACAGGCTCATATTTATTTGGATATGTTGATATAACATCAAAGGAAATTGGACACTGGGAGTTTTCTATAGATATTGTGCCAGTTTTAGGGACGATATCACAAATAAGCTGGGGATTAAATAATTATACAACTTTTGGGGAAATTTTCTAATTTGCTTCACTACCAAGGGGTGTATAGAAAGCTTGATATCAAAATAAGATCTGAGTTAATTATGAGATAGAACAGATATACTCAGCCTACCTTGGTAATACAAGACTATTTATGAGTTTTTTTTGTTTGTTAATTTTTTATTTTACATTTGTGACAGCCTGCTGGTGAGATTGTATTTATGTACGTGGATTCATAATCAAGCCCAACTACTTCTCACCTCCAGGGTCCTTGTCGGGATTGTATTCTAAAGCATTACTGCAGATGAGGTCAATGTCCACCAAGAAGTCCTTGGCTGTCAAGTACTGGTGGGTGTCAATCTTTGTCATGACAGTGGATAGGTCCATGGGCTGCCTAATCACCTCCAGGTAGTCTGACACCTGAAACATAAACACTGAGTTTGTGATCTCATTCACAGTTTGACAAAGCTGGCGTCAGTCCCTCCACAAATCAATTCCACTCTACCTCTTCAATGTCAACTGGCTTGCTGAAGATGTTAAAACGTTTGTCAGTGGCCAGGCGCTTGGTCACGTCCCTGAGAAAGAGCCTGAGCTCCCGTAATGTGTTCTCCTCCTGTTCAGCCAGGCGACGCTGTTCCTCTGCTGAAAGGACTCTCGGGCCTGGAGCCTCCGCCACTGGCAGAACCTCTTCACACTTATCTGTTTGAGGAGGAAAAGCAAGAAAAGTGCATAAAGTATATAAAGTTTTCACACTGCTTCCATCCATCCAGCAAGACAAAAAAAAAAAATCTAACACATTTAAGAACTGTGAGCGTCTATAGCTTAGCAACAAAGCACCAAAGATTTGGCTCAACTATCAGCACAAGTAAAGCTGCTAAACAAAATCTTTTGGTTTAAAGTCAGACACCAGTCATTATTGACCTTTTCCTTTTAGCACCATTGCAAACAACAAACAAACTTAGTCCAGTGAAGAAGAACATGTAAGGATACGCTGAGACAAAATAACTGTCTGACCAATGCCAATTTTTTTAATTAGGTGTTACCTTTTCCTGCTTCTTACTGATTTTATGCCATCGAAACAAAGAAATTGTTGGGGGGGGGAAAAAAGTCAATAAATAACAGTTTCATAGCTCATTGGAGTTGTCTATCCTTATCATACCCTCTTTGGACATTTAAACAGTAAAACAATTATTGTTCCAAAGAAAAACAGTAATAAATGTCAAAAGCAGTGAAGGTGCATCCCTAGATTAAAGATTAATTAAGCTAACGAAATAAAACTCCCCTGGTTTTGAAATACACCTAGGAACAGCCTCTGGCCAGTGGCGAAGCGATAAAGCAAAGCCAGCAGATCTTCACCCTTCGTCTCTAGAGGTGCCCATACTTGCCCAAGGCATGAGCCGATATCGTTAGGAGGGCTATACAGCACCTAAGGGCGCTTCACTCAGCAGCAGCAATCCAACTCCTGATTCTAATTATGGTTAATCGCGGCCGGGCCCTCTCACAGCAATTCCTCTCTGTGCTTTTCTGCTGGCCTCTCTGCAGGAAATCAGACTGCTGTCTTAGAGAGGCAGGAGCCCCTGAAGAGCACAGAGCGAGTACAGCAGGGGACCCTCCTGGTTTGCATCAATGAGGAATCGAAAGATGAATGCTGGACACCATTTCCATTTGAAAGCCCGGGTGGACAGCATTCTCATATTGAACTGGAACAGTAGACTTTGGGAACACTGAGATTGAGCAGTAGAGAAATAGCAGGGGGTAATTGTACTGGTGGATGGGGATGTGATTGAGGGGTGCTGTGGCCTGATTTTGATGTGGCTGAGAAATAGAAATGTCCAGGATTCACAGGTTTCACACTGGGCCAATCTTACACTTCTGTGTGCACCACGCTAATTACCTTAACATCTGTACATATTTTTGCCGAGGTGAAATTAAACCAATTCTGAACACGTCAAACAAAGCTTTGATCTGAGAATATGAATTAGGGACACACGTACACAAACGCGCACACACAAGGACCGTTTTTAACATACCGATCAAATAACATTTGCTCCTCCAGTCTACATTTAATCCAAAATAAAAGGAGAGTTGAAATACGAAACCAGAGCTAGAGAGGGAATAATACAAGCAGTCAACACCAGCCAACACTGCCCTCTAGCACTGACAGAAGAAATGAGTCATTATGCTATTTACTTATGTATGCATAAATAGATACCTGCATTCCTGAGGCGTGGTGGAGGCCTGGCTGCTTGAACCAACAGGAGGTCAGAGAAGAAGTGCCGTATTTCCTCTTCTCCCGGAGGGGACAGTGCAACTACTTCCCCATAGGTCCTCTGGAATATACTTCTCACCTGTATTTAACAAAAAAGAAAAGAAAAGAAAAAGGAGTTTTTAAAAAAGGGAAAAAAGAAATAAGGGTGTTTCTGAAAAAGACTCACCAACAGAACATGTCAAACCTTGTTGCCACGCCGGTATACTTAGTATGTTTATTCTAAGGTGCCCTTTTTCATTGAGCACTATAAGGCAGTTGTTTCATTCATTTTTGTTCCAAGTAGAATTCATGAGATGTGAAAATATTCCACTTTGAGCCAATTTAATTTCAGTTTGATACCAGGGGCACAAACTAACTGCTTCCACTGAAGTTTGTTATGTACACTTTTGTTAACACAGAAGCCAATGATAAATAATAATTATGACATTGACGCGAGTCCTCTTTTCATCTGTCGCTACATTAAACTAATGCACAAAATAGCACAGCAGAAACCAAGCACAGGACTTAATGAACGTGGAAAATATTTAAGTCCAAATTGCAAACCAAAGCGGTAAAAAGAAAACGGGACTCGTTATTTCTAATAGAACCCAATTGATAAACAGCCCACTGTCCAAGGTTTGCAGACAATGCATCGCCTTAAACACGCGGCAGATTTCTTGTGGGGAAATTCTTATATTATAAAAGCAACAACTTTCCCATCTGTAGGAATAATAAAGGTTATCTTAACTGTCAAAAACTGCAAATCAGAGTGGGTAACAATGGGTTAATAAACACTAATGCTATTAAAAGGTGTTTGATAAATTCTCAACCACAACTCTACTAAATATAATGCATGTATGAAGTATTACAGATGTCCTCAGTGAATGTGCACAGCTAAGCAGTGTTTTGAAAAAAAGAAAAACAAATAGCACTGTGGTGGATTTTAATGGATAAAAACTGTTCATATTGGATTGAATTAAATTCAACTGAAGTCAATTTTCTTAATGGAAAACAACAGATATGGAAAAACTGTGCTGAACATGAGACCCTGTAGTGGATGAGTTACATGGTCTGATTTGATGCGTTTTCTTTTAATGGTTGCTTGTTTGTATTTTTTCCTCTCAGCCTGCAGGATTCAATAACAATGTTTCAATGACTCTAAATTTGGTCTGCCTGTAAGTTCTGATGTTTCAACCTGTATAATTCAGAAGGACTGACTAAACTGTAAGTATTTAAAAATAAATAAATAAATAAAAATTAAAAAAAAAAGCACAATAACCTCATTCCCTGATAGCCAAATGTTTAACCTGAAGCAGAACTTTTTATTATCACATACAATGCACGCTTGGAGTCAAAAGACCTCAAGTGAGAGCATCATTATAATTCCTATTATTAATTCATTTTATTTGAAAAGGGACCATGGACAATATTAACAATATTAACATAAATGTCGAGTTAGCTTGGGCTCATTTGCATCTGTAGTCCCTCTGCAGCAGGTCATACGCAGAAGATCATATAACCTGCCAATGTGTACATTTACATGGATGCAGTATCCTAAGTTAGTTCTGTGATGGAGCTGAACACCAGTTCCAACAGGATGCCCCGCTGCTGACGAAGCGCCGACTTTACTCTTTATAATTCCCCCGCTATTTGTCATTCACATCGATCCTCACCCTTAGCTGTGGCATGTTTGCTCGCTCTGCACCGCTATCTGGTGTCTTTCTTTCACACACTCTCTGAATTACTTGCTCTCCCCTCAGAAGAGGTTAAAAAAGGAGAAACTGAGTAAAAACAGTAGGAGAGCCAGAAAGAGATCGTGCAGGTAGCACACAGCAGGTAATGATTCACAGTATTTTTATTATGATAAAGGCTGCAGGTGTATTAACACCAGGAGAGAGAGCAGTAATGTGTAGACAGATGAATGTTTAAAAAGGAAGGGAGGGTGGAAAGTATAAAGGGAATGCCTACTGGCTAGAGAGACTGTAAAATAAAAGTGGACACCTATTCTTTATAGACTCAGATTAGGGTTGTTAAGATTTTGAGCTGGTTTACACAACAACTTTCAAAGTTTGTAGCTAGAAATCAATGTTTGCAAACCTATAAATTGAATCACATGAAAAGTTTGTGTATGCGTACAAGAGACACGTAGGTTTCCATTATCACCGTTCTTTCACTTCATGGTTATAGAGCCACTTATCTCCATCTCCAATGCTTTAAAGGCTTTATTTAGTAAAATCACATTCATGTTGGCTAACCTGAATCAAATTCCCAAGTCCCTACCTACTACACGGCATCTAGGGAATAAAAGTGAGAAATCTGCAAGAGTAATGGATAACTGGAACACTGAAGCCCAGATGGTGATAACATGGACCGTGAATGTGTCGCATCAGCAGGAGCTTTTCATTCACTGGACTGCATTCTGAATCTCACATATGAACTCTCTCTCAAGCTTGGTATGAGTTTTCTGTAGTTACTGAAAGAGCAAGAGAGCGAGGAGCTCACACATCCTGAAGGAGCTCCGAGAAGAATCAAGGCTCCTTTGCTCTGAAACGAGTCAGTAGAGGCAGCGGCACAAATAACTGGAAGGACATGCCAAAGGGATTACATTTTAGCCATCACCAAAAAGGGCTGGACGACATGGATGAGAGAGAGGTTCTGCTGGCTTACTTTATTTAGCCTGCTGCCACTGTGACCCAGTCCCAGAAAAGCAGAAGAAAATAGATGAATATGAAGTGACAATTCATTCTGCCAGTGCACACACTGTTGTGCTTTGATAAGTGAAGATTTAGCATGAACTGAGGAACAATGGTCAGTGATGATTTTGCTTTTGGAGACATAAATAGTGCATGACACAAAAGAGCCAGTGTGCATTTAGAAACCATTGAAGAGGTCAGTGTCAGATATCTGAAACCCTCTTTCCAAGGTGATGCATCAGTTGTGCAAATGTGAAGCAGCAGGCGAGATTTGCTGTTCACTTTCAATGTCTTATCAGTAACTGTGCTATTGCGGCGTATCGCCCAACACTGGCCTTTACAGCCCAACCTCAAGCGTGAACAGCAAAACAGCAAAACCGCTGCAACTCAAGTCTGGCTGAAGGACGCACTGTAGAAACATCACTACGCCTCATCATCCATCTCACAGGACATAAGTGTTACTACACTGTATTTATTGCTCCTTGGCACTGCAACCAGATTACCAATGCATTATTAATCATGCTTTTATGGTCAATCAGCAGTGGATAGAATTCACACTCTACAGGCTGTTGATACAGTTATTGTGCACTTGAACAGTATAGCAATGCATCAAAGACACAGCAAAAGGTGTTACAACTAGATAGATCGCAAAGATACTGAGGGATGCCACCATCCCTCCACACTCTTTGTGTTGAACCTGGAGCAAATTTTCCTTCTACTTTTATAGAAAAGGGAGTCAATCTTAGCAGGCTGAACGACTGTTAAGGGAGGGAGGGAAATTATGTAGTTGGACCCAAGCCTGCAGTGTCAGTTTTGGCTGGGGAGGGATCCTAGCCATTCCCTGCTGAGGCTTGGAGCTGAGACAGCAGCTGTCACTGTGTTCTCCGTGCCAGAGAGAGAAACAACACTCTCAGAGATGGCCAAATCACTTAAAGCGCCATAGATTGCGGCATGTCCGTGCCTAAAAATGATTGATAAAGCAAACAAATCCAGCAAATAGGTCTAATTAGTAGATGAAACAAGCTTTTAAATAGCCTGAACAATACTCCCAATCAGTGGAACCAACTCATGTACTCGTTATGTTCCCATTGCAGGATTTAAAAGAAAGGCTGTAGATATAAGTAGTGCAACAGAAACTATTTCTAGCAGCAGCAGGAATGACTGAGTTTTTATACCATTAGCTTCAAATAGTTACTTTCTGATTTCTTACATTTTGTCTGGCTTTAACCACCATTTAGGGTCATCTCAGGGCAGTCTGAAAACTATTAGAAACTTAAAACCTGCTTATCATAAATAATCTTTCAGTCAATTTATGTCACTGATTACACCATAACATGGATTTAGTCATGTGTGCTAAAACACACCTACAAACTAAAGCTTATCTTAAGTGCTTAGTGGAAATGTCACTTCCAGTGTAGCATATTTCAAGGAAATCAATCTTCACATCATTTAAAGAAAAGTCAATCCATTAAGGTTGCTACAGCTGAGAATGAGGGCTCATTTAATTTCCAGCAGTGAAAATGTCAGTGGTCAACACTGTCAAGCTATGAAGTATTTTCTCAGAGTAAATAAAGCCACAAGTGTTAAGCAACAATATTCATCTGTCTGTCAACCATTAATCATCACACATATAGTCTAAATGTTCATTTACAGTCAGAAAACAGTGCAGACTGGGGCACAGTGTGGGGTACAAAGCTTGATTATTTGGTTTTTCAGACTGCTCTAAACTGCAGCATTTTTCCTTGAATGTTTGGGTGGGAGTAAGGACTCCCTGTTGGCTTTTTGCTATTTTTTTCCCTCATCAGTCATTGGTTAGCAAAGTCTGTGTCATCAGCAACAGAACTTCAAGCGTTGTTGTCAGTGCTGCCAGATTTAGATCCGGTCCGTTTTTTGTTTTAGCTTCAGCCAACAGAATCAATTGATAGGCTTATTAGCTTTGCATTTTTCTACAGAGAATATCCAATATATAGCAATTATTTTAATTTTGTTTTATTTAAAAAAAAATTCCTACATGCCCCTCACTATGGGACAAACCTATATCCAATATAAACAAGCACAATAAATGAAGTTCTAAAATTAAAAAATAATGACATTTAAAATGTTTTGATTTTAAATGAACCAGTCTTTCATTCTTTGCAGGCTCTGTTGCCTTCATTTTATCAACAATGTTTATTTTCTTTTGCTTTTTATTTTTCATATCTCTGGTTGAACAAGGTAACCCAAAAAAGACAAGCCTGATGAGGGGGTGGGGAGGTGGGGAGACTGGGTTACCGTGGGAGGGGGGATTGTTACGATAGTGATTATGACTGATGATTAGGGTTTCAGTGTTTCCCCTCAGCTGACTGCTCTGAAGGGTTGGGTGAGGTGTGGCGGTCAGCGGGTGACAAAGCAAAAGTAGATAAAAACTGTGGGAGCAGATGACATTTACTGTGACGCACTGTTTGCACTAGCATTACAGCTTAGCAAAGGAAAAAAAAACCCTTCAAATCATGCTTTAACCTCCAACACCACATAAAAAGGACACTGGGTTAACAATCTTCTCTTTCATATAATGAAAGAAAAAAAAAGGTTGCAAGCCTTCAGGAAAATCTCAAAATGTCAGCTCAGGTGTTCGTGTGTGCGTTCCTACCTCATCTGACAGCTTTGAGTAGTGAGTTTCAGCTGTGGCGAGGACAAGGACAGGGCTGAAAGAGGGCACATCCTGCAGCAGGGTGAGGAAGGTGCTCTTCACAGTATCACTTACTGTGTCCCACCACTCTGAGATATGTGGCATGTATACTACACTGGGCACGCTCCGGCGGGCCTCGCGGAATACCTACAGGGAAAATGGTCAAGCAAACAATGTTTTCTAAAACTGAAGAAATGGAAATAAAGATTGTGGAAGCCAGCAGATTGCCTACTGTCTCCAAATTTTGTTCTCACAGTAAAACAACTTCAGTTAAATAAATACATGTCTGCACCTTCTCAGTGCATCGGTATGCGTTTGCGCTTTACCTGAGCACAGGACTCCTCTGGCGTCTTGGCGCTAACGGAGTAGAGAGTGGGCAAGTCCAGGCGGTGTACTGGTAGCTTGTCCAGGTGGTGCAGCAAGGCAGGGGCCAAGTGGGAGCTCTGTCCTGAGCCCGGGGCCCCTGCCAGGAGCAGACGAGGCCTGTATGCTGTGGGCTGTTGGAGGGCAGAGCTAGAGGCAGATGGGAGTTCACAGTTAGTGTATCATCTATCACTATATGAGTGCAGTACAACAGTCCTCCAGTCATTTAAAAAGCCTCGTCACAGCAGAAGCCCCATTGTTCTCTTTTTACTTTTGTGCACTCACTGTAAAAGCTACAGCTTAGTCCGAGTCTGTAAGAGTTGCTTTTAATTGCAATGAATCTTTGGCATTTGGTGTAAAAGCAATCCCACACACAAGTGATGCAGAAAAATAAGCCACACGTGAAGAAGAGTGGTCAGAGGAAAAACAACAGGAATTCAGTATGGTTTTGCAAACACCCAGCTGTGAACACATTACTTGTGCACATGTGCACGCACAAGGCAACATGCCCGCTTGCAGCAGCTTATTGTTGTTTTCAAGGTTTGTGTGGGAGCACAATCTTAGTAATCCTGCTCTGCATTTTACTTGATGGCTTTTTTGAAGGCAAAAATGACTGGGACTCCTCCCTTATCTCAGAGTTACATGAGTTCTACTTCTGCAGTAATTGTTATCTGTACTCAACCTCGAGGAGACATGTTTTTGAAACAGAGTTCTGACAAAATCTGTCCTACTGCAGCACAGCTGTTTGATAACAACGCCAATAAGCCACTTAAGCATGGCTTTGCCTGCATTCAATCCAGTAGGTGCCATTAATCTACAAATCTAGACATGCCTTCAGGGGCTTTTCCTATGTGCATCTAACACACAGTGCGAGCAAATTTTATACAGCTTGAAAGCAAGAAGCTTGATAAGTGCTTAATGTGTTTATCAAATAGTTCAAGTTAACGGAAAGTCAAAGGCCAAGTACTTGATCGGTTTATTTCCTTTGCCCGTCTACTTTTCTAAATAGAAGGTGCAATAGCAATTCTGGTTTGTGAGTCGTCTTTTCACCTTCTGTTTCCTCTTTCATCCTCTCCTATGATCTAACCCCTTTGACTCTACAGCTGAGGATTGTTAATAAATACTCCCAGTGGAACAACTGTATATTTTTTGCCTTAGAGGTTGCCTTCATCTAAGGAGATAGCAGTATTTCAAGGCTCACTGGAGCTATTGTAGCACGAATTAAATGGCGAAAATGAGAACCGATAGCACCTGTTTGTACAAAGTTATTGTAACTTCAGCGTTAGAAAATGCAGTTCTGTAGAGCAGTCTGAAGTTTTTTTATCTGAGTAGGTCTTAAATGCAGTCTTGTGATAAAAGATGTTTTTTTCTGACACAACATTCATTCCATCTGTTGGTTATGACACGTAAGCGCCTTTGCACAAAAAAGCACATAAAAGCCATCTTTGGTGAACTCACGAGGAGAAATGGAGGAAGGGTCTGTGCATTGCAGAAGAGGTGAGCTGACTCTTTGGGGATGCAGCAGGCTGGACTTCATAAATGGAAGCAGAGCCTTCCTCATTGTCATCGTCGCTATACAGGTCCTCTTCTAGCAGATGATTGTCACCGCCTAGCACTGTGAGGAACATTGATCATGTACACATGTGGCTACTCACTTTTCCTGGCTTTACTCAGTGTACTGATGGCAAACGGGTACATAAAAAATTGTTTCTGAAAAGTTTAATCCTGAAAGTAGCACTGCTGCTGATGTTAATGAAGCAAATTCAACAAGAAAATTAAATTTAAAGAAAAAAAAAAAGCAAATCTGCTTATTAGGTAGAGATGTTTAGGCCATTTGACATCATGCACAGCTATGGGATTTTCATGTCATTAATGGCTTTTAGAAGTATGATTCCTGCAAGCAATCTCCAACTGGTCGAGTATTGCATCGAGCCTAATCTGCTGTAAACAGTCTTCAGTTGACTGGAGTGGGAGTTGAGTTATTGAAGCGCTCACAGGATGACTAGTTATCCAATCTCTGTGCCATCACTTCTGCATACACAGGGGAGATGTTTCACTACAGATTCTATGTTCACTGTGTGAGGGCGATACAAAGCACTTTGGTAATAAGGTTGGGGAACGAGATAGAGATAATCAAATACTACAAAGTACCAACAGGAAAAACAAACTAACAAGAGAGACAGGTGGCAAGAGAGATAAGAGCAAGAGTGACAGTGGAAAAACAGCAGCAAGAAAAGGAAAACACATGATAGAATTGAAACCACAGGTGCCTGGGTTCCAGACGCCTACCGTGTGTGTTGTCCCTGTCAGTACACTGAGCATGGGGGAAGACTCGGAGCAGAGCTTTCAGCACCAAGGAGAAAGAAGTGGCCAGCAGGGGCCTGAGGGTTGGGGACAAGGCTCGGCCTGGGGGAGCCAAAGCCCTCTGGGAGGCTGGGACAATTGTCCTCATTGCTTTGCTGAAGTCACCAGGCCCCAGGACGATAGAGGCGACGTCCAGCTTCAGTTTGACGCTACTGCCATAGATCTGGGGATAGCGGCGGCGCAACGCCATCAAGGCTGCCTCTGTGCAAAGTGCTTTGATGTCAGCACCGCAGTAGCCTGTAAGAAAGAGAACAACAAAGCTTAGTGAATCATTTGTTTTCCTAATTAGGGTTTTACGCTGGCTCTTTTGGCACAGCCACCGTGAGCTGCTGCCACTTCATGGTGAAAATTTTTCAATTGTCTTTTATTGTTCTACCCGAACACCTGGAGCTTTAAAGTAAAGCTACACACTGCAGTCACTTTCAAAATTGGCATAATGTTTTATACTTAAACGTCACTCTTACCGACACATTTTTCTGCAAGTTCATCTAAAAATGGCTCAGACAATTTGGGATTCCAGTCCCGTGTGTGGATCTCCAAAATGTGCTTTCTGGCCTGAAGAGAGAGTAGTGAATAGGGAAAAAAAAACCCAGATAAATAAAACACAAGGAGCAAAAACATGAGGTAAGAAACCCAGAAAAACACACCATAAATACACCTATTAAATGTAAGCACCCTTCACCCTATCTAGAACTGACAACATAATGAGAAAGATCAAAACAGAGCCAAGTGAGTGAATGAGTTCAGCTGAAACGTTTGCCAAAGCTACACCCTACAATTCACTGCAACATCTCCACAGGACTCCGCTTTGATGATCGGGCAATGAGAGCAAAGTGGTTTTTATCGTGAATAAAGTGCGAGAGTTTTCATCATGTTTCATCATATCTACCTTTCTATTCAACTGGCATCATTGAGATGGATTTCATGAAGCTGTCTAGCTTGGGCAACACCGGAACATAGCAGAACTAAAACATGTAAAAAGACTCGCTTTTGCATAAGAGAGAGTGTTTTTTCCCCCATCCTCTAATCATTCAGAGCTTACTACCGGTGAGAAGCCACCACTGGCTTGCAGATTAGCCTTTGATTACCAGTGATCCTACTGTGTGGACAAACGATGCAAGGCGACCCATTAGACAGACTCGATGGGGAGGAGTCACCTGCACTGTTCTGGTCATCTGATTCACTGTCACTTTTACTCACACGCAACATTGTTTTATGCTTCCCGCCCTCTAAGAGCTAAATAAATCAATTACGTATGGAAAAAAAAATTAAACTTCTGAGACTGAATTTTAATTTTCTAGAAAGCTAATGAGCATCTGCTTTGCCACATGCTTAACTCAAAACATCAAACACTGAGGATGAAGAGAAAAAAAAAACAGGAGATTTTTAATAGCCAGCGGGCTGTGGGTACCAATTTTGTCACAGGACTTATGAGTAAGAGACTAATTATGTTTGCATTATTTTCGATCTCCAGCTGGGTGTCATTGAAACAACTGTGCGCACACTTCCACTGTATACAGTATTGATGTTTCTCACCTTCTTATCGGGCAGGCTGAACAGAAACTCCCGGTCAAAGCGTCCAGGCCTCCTGAGTGCCGGGTCGATAGAGTCAAGTCTGTTTGTAGCACCAATGACCACTATCTCCCCTCGACTGTCCAAGCCGTCCATCAAGGCCAGCAAAGTTGATACAATAGAACTGTACAGAGAAAAGGAGGCAATTACAAAAGCTGCCAGACAGTTATAGAACAACAAATTCAATTTTGTACATGCATGGCTCTAAAACATTATACGCAAACCTTCATGCAAGAGCCAAATACTGTTTGAATCAATACTGATACGGGTCATGAGTTGGTACAACCTAAATTAACAAGGCTTTATTTTTGCAAATGGTACAAAGATTTGGTCCATTAAACAGCCATACTGAATAAAATAGTGTGGTGCAAAGAGCAACTGTGCTTGTGCTCTGTTGACTAAAGCGTGGCAGCATGGATGAAAAAAGAGAGCATACACACTCTTCACTGGTTTAAATGGCACTCTTCACAGTTACAAATATTTAATTTTCTAGCAGGCAATTGTTTAGCAAGGCTCAACTTCAAACTGTGTTTACGTGAAAGGGCTCTTAACCCACGCACAGTTCAGATTCAGTGGTTTAAATCAGAAATGAAGGTCTCCTGATTTCCACTACTACTGTGACCAAGGCTCAAATGAAACTCAAATTCAAGCAGGAAAATAGATATCCAGTAAATTTAATTTACAATTGGAGCTACAATGCCAGCAGTTTTAGCAAAACTGCGCCACCTATTGGTAGTTAAAAAGACAGCAGTTTGGAACTGCACATGCAGAGACATGCCACTGCTGCTAATGTGCAGCAGTGTTGTATAGGTTAGGCATTTTACATTTACATGAAGCAGCTGTGCATCTTTGAAAATGACATTGGCCTTACCTGTGTATCTGGTCTTGCTTGCTGGAGCGAACAGGAGCCAAACCATCAATCTCATCAAAAAAAATTATGGATGGCCTCATAAGGTAAGCCTGGTCAAAAGCACACACAGGACCAAAGTCAAGCTTACTTAACTCAATATATGATTACACTCCTTAGCTTTACCTGTGTTTAAGTACAAAGAACTAGAAGAACTGAAAACATGCCATCAGAATCAAAAAAATGTCTTCCACCTCATCAGAGTGCTGTTGCAGTGGTTTACCTGGTCAAAGAGCAGGCGTAGCTGCCGTTCTGATTCACCAACCCACTTGCTGAGGCAGTCGGCTCCTTTCCTCATGAAGAAGGAAACCTTCCTGTCACCATGACTGCACTCATTGGCAAGAGCTCGCGCAACCAGGGTCTTTCCTGTGCCTGGTGGGCCATAGAACAAACACCCTCTAAAAAAAAGAACAGGGGGAGAATAGGACCTTAGTTTATGTGATAATTACAGCTCACCACTTTTTAGATTCATCTCTAAAATGACTACATAAAGGAAATTCTCACCCTGTGGTTGATCAATATTTGATGTTAATAGTACTTCAAGCTGTAAATTGTTGGGATAACTCAATTTTATGCTCCCTTAACCAACTTCAAATAGTGCTTACACTTCTTTTATTGTGCACAAAAGGCATAAATATAATGTCATCATTAAAGTAACGATCCCATTTTTTTCCCTAGAAAACAGCATAAATTGGAACTGAATAACCTTATATTCTTGCAGTACGTTCTCACCTGGGAGGCTGAATCTTGAACTTCTCAAAGATCTCAGGATACAGCAGAGGGAATACCACCATTTCCTTTAGTGACTGTATGTGATTACTAAGACCACCCACGTTGTCAAATCTTACCTAGGGAGAAGACACACACAACCACAGACATATTTTAAGTCAGTTTATCCAATGTCGGAAGCAAGCGCTGTACCTCTCTTCCTGACTTTAAGCCACCTTTCTTCTAGTGGGCTCTTTCTTGCAAACAAAAGATTTGAAAATCACATGGTGGAGTTTCTGTGCTCAGAGATCGAGCTGAACAAATGAAGGATATCCCCCCTCCCTGACATCATACAGACCCAAGAGTAGAAAAAGAAAATTGTATGGGATATTTATAGACCTTTTCCACTAGTATTTACTCGGATCAACTGGGAATGGCTCGACTCGGTTTTTCGGGTTTTCCATTAGGTGATAGTACCCAGTACCAGGTATTTTAGTACCTACTCAGCCGCGTTTCCAAGCATTCTGAGGCAATCCAAAAATGAGACGTCAACAGCCTGCATTCTACTGATTGGTTAGTCAGTGGCATCACTCGATGAGTCATGAGAGCATCTCCTTCACAAAAATCTAAAGCCCCATTATTTAGGGAAATGCCTAAAGGAAAACAACACCGTGGTCCCCAAGTCTGACGAAAACCCACACCGAGCAGCGGGTATACCATCATCTCAACGCCCTCCATTCGCATTACATACAAATGACGTCAGAGGACTTTCGGGACACGGCTGTAACGACCGCACACACATTTTGTGATGTTTAATTGTAATGGAAAACCACCGAAAAGAGTCGAGTCCCGTTTAGTCCAGTAGATGCTAGTGGAAAAGGGCTATTAGAGCAGCCTGAAGTACATTCTAAGTGTGTCCATATACTGAACTCTTTAATGGAAATTTTGGCTATGTTTAATATGGCAATCCACCACTTTAAATAAGGAAAAGCATAACAGGTCACATTTTAACTCAGAAAATTTCTTTTTTATGTATTAATAATTGACCGTTCCAAAACTAAACAGTGGGTCGTTTAGTTTTGTCTAATAATTTTGATGAACCCAAGTATTCAGGCTAAACTGTGTTCTATTATTGTTTTGGAACTTGGGAGTATTTTCACTCACTGAAGGGTCAAGGTTCATTGGATCCACATCAGCCAAGCTTGCACCCACTTTAACTCGATCACGCAGCACCCCACTAGCCAGGTCTTCAGCCGTCAGATTCATGGGCAAGCACCTGTTGCAACAAATTCAAGTGAAATAAGTGAGTACAACAGAGTAGTTAAAAACACTGAGGGAAGAAGAAAGAAGGCAGCAGCCAGCACCTGTTCCTGGCCCGAGTCATGCTCTTGCTTTTTCTGCGCTCAAAGCGTTCTTCATCAGAAGATGAGGTGGTGTCACTGCTGTGAATGGCGTGTTTCTTCACTCTGGAGAGGCGTGACAAATCAAGAGTCAGAATTGTATCACTCCGCACTGACATTCCTTTTTTCCCTCATGAGCACATTACTCGTACTAGTGAAAAGCTACTTGTGAAAAAGACAGTAATATGTTGAGCACCAGATTTGGGCTTTTCACAGTTTGCCCACCTTATATGGCTTCTCCTCGCTGGGGATCTGTGGGTGTCAAAAAGTGAGGGGTTGCTCTGTTTTCTGTTCACTGGCTCTGAAAAAAGGGAAACAAAAAATGATTAGTGGTTACACTCTGGTATAATTTCCATTTACTGTGATTTTTGTTCTGTTTAAATTACATTTGAAACCAATTTAGAAGCATGAAGAATAATTCAGAAAATGCATATATTTACCAATAGGCGGTGCTTCATATCTCTGCACTGTCTTACGCTGCCGCAGATTGTACGGCCTGTCATTTTCCTCCCCTGCCTCCTCTGCTTCATCTCCTTCATCATCGTCATCATCATCCTCTGCATCTTCCTCCTCTTCCTCACCATGAGATTCTGAAAGCCATAAGTATCATCTTTAAATTTGAGAATACTGAGTTTTTTAAATATTATATAGTACACTAAGCAATCAAAATTTTTTATGATTAATTTGTTTTAAGACGAGGTACTTCATAACGACTTCATGATCTCTTGCTTTCTTCACTGATTCGTAAGCAGAACATTAATAGGGAACTGACCTTCAGTTCCTTCCTCCTCTTCCTCCTCCTGCTCTGTTTTGCCCATGACTTTGTGATGCGCAGGTATGTTGAAAGTACTCCTGCGCATGGATTTCCTGCGTTTCACCCGTGAATACATGTCCATGTTTTCCTAAAAGAGAAGAGCCTTAATGCCAACACTTGCATTCACCTTGCATCATCAGGCAGTGGTACTTTTCAAACCCTGGTTTGTGTGGCGCTCCACTGCTTCGCTCACCTCCTCAGTTTCTCCGGTCCACATGCGAAGTCGCTCCACCTCACGATTCTGCCTGATGCTACTGATGTTGTCCATCTCCTGAAGAACAGCCTCCGCGGTGCTGCACACACGTAAACCAACACAGAATGAGAAACAAGATAACAACTTTGTCTACAGTGTTCTCTTTTCAGAGTACAGAATCTCAAAAATGTTTTTCTCTCTACTCATGTTTCATCTTAAATCTTGAACCAATAAACACTGTGACAACTTACAACACACAGCATACAAATACTATTTAATAAGGAATATTTTTTTAGGATCCACTTTCATATGTTCCAAAAATGAATGTGTCTTTCAAATGAACCGGTTAACCACATTTCCAGCTCATTCTCTGTTCAAAGCACTGTTGCAAAGAAACATGTCAATAGTATGACTGCCTGAAGCTACCTGTTGACCAGCTGGTCAAACAGCAGGCTCTGATTGAGGTGTTCAAATTGGCTCTTCTTCACCCGACAGCTCCTCTTCAGTTCCACATGGCCATTCATATGAGAGTGATCTCCCCCTCCGCTCTCCTCATTCCGGTGACTCATATGGGCTGCAGCACAGATAGAAGATTCAATTAAAATTGGTATTTTTTAATCATATGCTCCCCAGATGATTGTTATTTAAACAGGGATAAACTGGGGGAAAATACTTTACCGTGCCCATTTTGCATGATGCGAGACGACAGTCTGTAAAACAGAACAACAAAGAAAATAATTCTGACAGCTGCACAAAAGATGGCAATCACACATATTACTGCTTAGGAGCTTAGGATGGAGTGTTTCTGATCACAATGCACAACAAGGCTACAAGATTAAACCAAAAATCATTATCACAATTATTTTAGTTGATAACTGTGACCTGGATTTTTTTGAACATTTGAATTTCCATGAAGAAGAAAAAAACAAAACAAAAAACAGGTAGAGCTAGTGGGTGACACGGGTAAAGAGTGCAGCTACCAGTCTGCCTCTAATGGGGAGCCTCAAGGTGCAGTGAACTTGTGTGCCTTGTGAGACCTGCAAGTTAGCCCTGGGCCAGGTGGCCAAAGGAAAGACCCTCAAATACGAGGCCAACTTCTAATAATCCATCCCCAAGTTCACCCATGGAAACCTTATAAGTTTTTCTTCCTCTTAACAGGTCTATGCATGCTCTCTTTTGGTCATCTCAGCTAGAGCTGAACTAAACAGCAAGTGAGTCTGAGCTTTTATGGAAGGGTAAAAAAAATGTATGCTTGACAATAGCAGGAAAAAAGTATTAAAGAAAAATAAAAATATATATACAAAGAAATAACTCTTAAAAACAAAGAAAACTGCATTTTAAAAAATTAGGCAAACGTAATGCAAAAAGAAGTAACTGTTTTATCCAGATAATCTTGTCTTCATAACTGTTAAAAGCGAAGATCATAACTGATCAAAATTTCAAATTTGGTTAATCACACAGCACTAAAACATGACATGTAACAATGCAACTCTGGTTTCACAGCCAGAGCCACAAAATATCAATCTTGACCAACTCTGTCTTAATTAAATTTACGTGTGTAAAAAAAACTAGGCCAAGAGCTGACCTTGTGCAGTAGGTAGGAATGCCCCAGCTGACCCTCTGGCCCTTAGTCTGAGGGGACGGGGAGGTATCACTGGAGCTTGGCTCAGAAGCAGTCTGCCGCCGTGTGCGCTTGGAAGGCGGTGCAAACCGTGGACTGCTGGGACTGCTCGCATCACTGCTGGGCTCCTTCTGTTGGACAAACACACACATAACACCAGAACTTAGGGGAGTGAAGGCAAAACTGTGACACACAATCAGAAAAAACAAGGAAAGGAAAAAAGAGGATAACAAATACAGAGAGAATGTTTCACAAATATCTGCATACAAGGTCTCTTTGAATATTAAGTAAAAATATATTTCATGGGGCGGGAAAAAAAAATAAAAAAATCGAGGACACAAGAGAACAAGATCGGAGAGCGTCAAATCCAGAATAGAGGACTGTCATGAAACAAGACGCCCTGAACCCACTTCCTCAATGTACCCTGTGATTCTCAGCACAGCACCAACCAGACATATGCCCTTGATGCTCATGCCCTTCACAGCCTAACTTCCCCGCTGATATGTGAGCATATCTCACTGTTGTCATAGGCAACTGTCTGCAGTGCTGACAGAGGGGTTTGTCTGACTGGGTGGATAGATGGATGCAGACAGACTGTAAAATGCAGGATGTACCAGGAGTGAAGAAACGCACGGAGGCTGCCCAAGAGGTCCACCGTGAAATCATTTCCACATGTGAATCACTCTGCAAACACTGTCACAGCAGGACAGTCGGTTCTGACAAGTTCTGACAAGGTCAACAAGTAGCTAACAGAGTAAAATGGCTGGTTGCATGGAGTACAACACTACACTGACTTCTTGTGATATGGCAATGTAAATAAAAGGTGGGAAAGTTACAACTCTGTTACAAAGAGTGCAGTTCTACACTCACACAGTGCAATATCGGGTGCTATCGATTGGTCTGGACTGGAGCTACGTATTTCATGAATCATGACCCACAATTCTGCGACGTACCACCACTCGTCCAACAAACCATTAAAACTCAGGAATGCGCTAACAGCAACCAACAGATATTTCCCATTGATTAAATGATTTCTTTGTCTGTGTTAAGTGCCTTAATAATCGTAAATATTACGGAAATACAGACCTTCCTGTCTTGCATAATCACAATGTTTACATTTTGAAACAAAGCCTGTCAGGCAGCTTGTAGGTCGGGCGATCGGGAGTAAAATCTAAAGCTCATTTATCAAATCATTCTTTCGAAGAACACATGGGAATATTTAACTCTACGAGTGTGTTTTAAACGGACAGTCTAAAAACCAACTTGCCCATGGGTCTTTGGGTCATTTATAACTCAAAGTTCACCAGGTTCAGACTTGCTAAATACGGACCCGAGCCAGCCAACTGTTGTGAACCTGGGACTCCCTTCCCCCCACTGTAAGCTAGCTGCTAGGCTAACTATAACCTACAATGCTAGCTTAACTATCGCTTTCTCCCTTCATATGTGAGATAATAAGTAAGCTGACACTTCGAGGATAGCGACACATAGTAGTGCCAACAGCCTTGAGTCAAAACCCCAACTGTCTTTATTGGGTGGGCTAATTAATGGTGAAAACAGTGGAACAAGTCAGCCGGTTAAAATTGCCAAAAACAAAGGGAACTCAAGTTGAAGCTATAGCCAGTTCATATCGCTAGCTTGTAATCTAACAGCTGTACAATCCGTTCAGTGCGAAGGATACGCAAACGACTAGCCGCAATCATGTCTTACACTGTGTATCTGCGTGACTGTGTTGGTGTCAGTGTCGATACTGCTCGTATTTTGCTGTGAATAATACATTATGTGGAGCACCTTGAGGCCAAGGCTAGCAACCAGCTAGCCAAACTAGCCAGCCAGCTAGCTCGCCGGTAAAGAAAAGAAACCGGCTTACATGTTCCTCAGAGTTTCGCTCGTTTCTCGACGACGACCTAGTCCTCGACGAGATGAATGGACCGCTCCTAGTCCGTGAGCTTTTCCTTGTGTTCACCATGTTTTTTTTCTTTTGTCTGCCCCTTACTGAATCTCTCTAACCGGCTCTAAACACTGCCTCAGTGAGAGCAGGATCGAGTTCGAGGCGCCATCTCTCTCTCTCTCTCTCTCTGTGTCTACCTCCCTATCTCCCCGCCTCTCTCTCCCTCTCTCTCTGTGTGTGGTGGTTCTAAGTCTGTTTGGCAGGTGCATTCATTTCTACTGACTGGATTACCACCAAAAGACCTACTATCTTTGTTATTACATGGATACTTGATATCACAAAGGCAGTAATTCTTAATGCAGATATGTTACTATGGGTAAGTACTTGTATTGTACACTGGGGACAGTCAGTTAATCAGCTAAGTACTATTAAAGCACGATAAGTCACCAAATGAATAACAAAAGGTGGTACAATTGACGCCAGCAGGAAAACAGATGGAAGTGGGCAGCCTGGATGCCCAGTATGTGCAGCAATTCACTCTTTGTCTTCATCAAATATATATATATATATATATATATATATATATATATATATATATATATATATATATATATAAAACATCAACAAATGTAAAAGGTCTGTGAATGATAAAAATATTTAGATTTGCCCTGTAAAGCAGCAATCAGAATCTTTAAAACTCGAATAATCACACAAGCTATTATTACTACAACATAAAAAACTGTTTTTGTTTGCAAGACAGGGCTGAATTGTACTGACTATCAAATTTTGAATTCTTTGTGACCTCCAAGTATGTAGTAGAAGAGGCTGAATTAATAATAATCTCTTCTCACTTTGATGCTTTTAGCCTTGCTTCTTTCACTGCACTCCCTGTCATTTTATCCCCACAAGTAAAAATGACTGTTTGTGTGATTTCTGTTCTATTTCTGGCTCGAGTCAAGATGCAACTGTGCTAGCCATCTGTTTTGGGTTTTTTTCTTCTTTTTTTCCTCTTTTTTGGTTCAAGCAATAGTTTCTAAAAATCAATGTCAAAATGTTGTTGTTTCTTTCTTAAGAACCTTGTGCCATAAAATATTCCCATTTGATATCTCAAATAAATATTTTTTATACAAATGTAAGAAAATTTAAACCTTTCACATGGAAACAGGAATCTGTTTTCATTATCATTGTACCCTGTTCTGAGCATAAGTGGGCAATGCACTCCAGACAGGCTGTCGATTTCAAATGAAGTGAACTAGACGATTCATTCACATGTCCAGTTCATTATCTCGCCATCGAAATATCGGTTAGATGATTGAAAAATGAAATTTCTTTACCTGTGCTTATATGTTCTCATAGAGTTTAATAGAAGGTATGGGAATGCAGAAAAGGTCAAGGGTCACTGAAATCATTCTCCACTGATACGCCATCAAAGATCAGGCATGGATTTCATGTTAACCAAACATATTTTCCTGGATATGATTTAAGTCCACACCTAAACTAAATTCTGTTACCATCAAGAGCTTCCTTTCATTTTTAAACATTTTTTTTAATCTCTCATTAGCGTAATTTCAGAAATACAGCCTGTTTTTCACACCATACATCACCATCTTCGCTGTGTAGCTGCTTAATAATTGATGTAACATATGTCAAGTTTAAATTACTACTTTTATTAGAAGTAGTGAAAATACTATAATAATACATTTGCTAACAATGATAATTGATTCAAAGATAATGAAAATAAGTTTAAGGGTGTGTTTTATACTGAACATGCCACCTTGGATGCTATATTATTTCTCAAGCACAATGTCTATAATTATGTCAAAAAAGTATAAACGTATGCCAAATTCATAAATACGAGGCACATTTAATAAGTAAGCAAATGAATGGGGAAAAATAAAAAGATCTTTTATAAAATTATATTTGATGTGTTGAATTGTATTTGACTATTAAATGACCATGCTGTAGTATTGTTTCTATTGGCTACAATGTGCAACATAATGACATCATAATATATCATGCATTATTCAAGTTTTGCGTCACAATAACAAATAGGCAACAATTTAAATGTTATTGTTGTACAGTGAAAGTGGTGTCATGCACGTGAAAGGTAATTTAAGTGCATAACTGCTACAAATGGGTCATTAAAACCTGTTGAGAGGTGGTTGTTAGGGAACATAATATGTGATATAGATGAGAACCTTGAGGGGCCCAAAGCTGTACCCCTACAGGAAGCAATTCACAGCGATTTGGCAACTACAGGCCACAGAAAGTGATTTACATTCAGGCATTTGAAACAACTACAAGTAAAATAACCAGTGATGTTGTATAGAGGGCTGGATCCAAGACAAATTTTTCCAAACTTCCAAATGAGCGACTGAAACTACTGAGTGCGGGATGTCACTGATCAACGTAGTAAATATATCGTAATAAATGTATTGGAGTTTCAGTGAGGCAGTCAGAGCCTAGAATGTCCATAAGCAATCACCTGTCAGCTTCAAAGACAGGTTGCTACATTTCACTGTGTGTTATACTTGTATAACTATGCATGTGACAAATAAAGAACCTTGAACCTTGAACCAAAGCAATATGATCACATCCAGTGTGGAAGATGTACCTGTGTGCCAGGTTTGGTTGCTCTGTTCCTCAGTTAAAACAACCAAAAAGAGATTTTGTGCGTTTCAGTAAGATAGCTTTTTTAAAATTGTTATTTGTTTTTTACTGATTTATTTACCTGTTCATTTATAATTTTGGTAGTTTTGGTCCTCAGGGCGTATGAGAAGCTTCTGCAAGAAAATGTACCAGAAAACTATATTAAATTATTTTTGTCTGTGTTTGTTTCCCTGCGTGTTTATTAGTGAGTCATTAATTATTTGTTTTGTATTTTGGCAGTTTAAGCCCTCCATAGAGTTGAGCCATATGAGACATCTTACCTCTAAATAGAAACAAACGCACACAAGTTTGGATCCAGTGGGCTTTCCATGCCATCTAATACTGTATCGTGAGTTTCAGCTGGGAGAGAAGACCTGCTGAGTTCAGCACAGAAGAGTGTACAACCGCGACATCGCGAGTGGATTTACGGCACTGTTACGTCACATGTATTGCTCAGCAGAAGCGCCGCTACCCTGAAACTTATGGCTACAGATGTGTAGCCCTGGATTAACCGATTAAAACACGGACTGGTAATTCACTATTCGACCTTACCCTTTATGCGCGCATGCTAATGGGCATCTGTTGTGTTTATGCTGACATATAATCCTCGTTTTTACGACCGGCTCCTGCGTGTGTGTTTTGCTCTTTGCGGGTCCATCGCTTTCTGCCGCCCACTTGCATAAATAACGATAAAGCTACAGGCTGCTTGGCTGTCTGGCTATCTATCGATCACGTAGTGCTTTATAAAAATGATCCGTTTTAGGTCATTTTTAAGCGGTGTAGCACAGTTTTACTCCACACGTGTACATAATACGCCGCTAAGACAATAAAAGGTTACCCTCCAAAATATTGAACATCAACCACGCTAGTGTGTGTGTGTGTGTGTGTGTGTGTGCTCGCTTGTTCCTTAGATGGGAAACATAGGAAGACATGAAAGAAACTGACACTGTGGAGAGTGAAAAAGATGAACAATGGTAAGTCATTCTCTTTGTTAAATCCACTTCTAGGCAAATGAAGTCCTGTAACTGAATTGATGCCGTGGATGTGAAATAATCTGAAAATAACTGGGTTGGACATAATAATAATAATAACATATTCTGGGGTGTGTGAACTTGCTTTGCATGGTCTTGCACATTAACGCTTGTGACTGTA
The DNA here is from genome assembly GCF_965226115.1 of Aulonocara stuartgranti. Lineage (NCBI taxonomy): Eukaryota > Metazoa > Chordata > Actinopteri > Cichliformes > Cichlidae > Aulonocara > Aulonocara stuartgranti. Next base: position 3,932,483 of record NC_138951.1, on the reverse strand, counting down.
GACTGACATTCAATAAGCATGATGAGTGAATACCTGCACTTTCTTCTCATAAAGGGTGGTCAGTGAGGACAATGAAGAGGAAGCTCCAATGAGTCGTAGTTTTTCTGTGGAAGACCTCCTCGATGAGGTGGAGAAGATCTGTTACGATGCCTCAGGGACTTCAAAGGTCAGAGACAAATTCACACTTGAGAGCCAGATCTCTGCAAATGTCCAGCCTACATTTCTGAGCTTATAGACTAGTAATAACACAACATTTAAGTAAAGTATACACAGTACTATGCAAGAGTCTTAAGCCACACCTCATTGCTTTACATTTATGCTTCCAAGGAGCCAGACTCACTTGTCATTTTTTAAAATTGGTTTTCATCAGTATTGGCTGCTTTTTCACTCATTTTCAGTCCGGTCCTTGTATCTGACTATTTTCACAGGATTGTTATTTTTGTTTGCTAAGCCACTTAATGCATTTAAGTAGAAAAAGGCATCAAACTTAAGGAGTGAAACTAGTGTTATGTCTATAAATAATTGACAGCTTAGCAAAGAATCAATTTTTGCATCATTAAGGCAAAAACACTTAATTTGTTCACATTTCTTTAGTTGAAACTATGAAAAATGCCAAAGATAACACCACAAGAGAAGTATAAATAGTATTTTTGCACCAGCAAAGTAATTCCTCTAGGACTATTAGCCCAAAATGTTAAAGTTTTGAGGAAACTGGATAAGTACAGAATAAAAAAAATCTGGAAGTAATGTCCTTGAGAAAAACCCAGCAAAAGACCTAACACAGGAGCCGGGAGATGTCTCTATCCTTCAGCTGACCTATGTACTGTTCATTGAAGCCTCATCAGAAATGGTCACAGTGTCTCAGGTTGTCAAGAAGCTATTGTTAAGGAAGGGAAACGGGGAGAGAAATGGAGGAGTCAGGAAAGAGGTAGAACAGTGAGTGTCTACAGCCATGCAGGACGCACTTGCCTGCAGAGAAATCACTGAACTATTACCTGTAGTTTTTCTGGCACGTGCCCAGACGAACCTCACAAAGCCTTTTTAATAGGGACCCGGCAGGCTAAACATTTGTTTAATTGCGTTGAAAATTGCATGCTCACGTTCGCCTCCAATGGCCTGCGGTGCGTGAGTGAAAGTGGCGTAAGACTCTCCAAATGAGAACTCTCGCCGAGCTCTGTCAGGCAAATCTCAGTTGAAAGCACAAGCACCAGGCTTCAGTGATCACAGGATATTTTGTTTACCCGTTCGTTGCCAGGATAAACAGTCGGCAGTAAAAGTCCGACCTCCCGAGGTTAACAGCTGTGTGGCGACTTTATCTCTGAATCCTGTCAGGCCTATTTGATTGGGGTTTTTTTTGCTTTGGTTCCAGGTGGAGATGGTGGTGAGGCTGTGGAAGGACGGCTTCACTGTGAATGACGAGGACTTTCGCAGCTACTCCATTCCAGAGAATCAAGAGTTCCTGGATGCCATCAAAAGGGGGTGAGTCGACTGGCTGAAACAGGATAACCTTCCTGTTTTAACGATGTCTTCAGTTAGATTTTTGCTGCCTTACCACAAAGGAGGGCCATCAAATCCTAGGCTTTAATCATGGTTTTTAATTACTCTTGGTGGCTTAACGACCTCAAATAGTGTTCTCTCACTGATGAGAAGGGAGTGTTCAGACTAATAGTGCAATTCTTATTGTTCCTCAGGCAGTGAAAAGTTATTGGCAAGACGGTGTCATTTTTCTTATCATCTTAATATCTTTTTGAGTAATCTGTAACATAAATTTAACACATTTCTCCTAATAAGAGCAAAGTCATACAGAAATTAAATATAAAACATGTTTATTTATATTTTGTGCTCATTGCGGAGCAGATGTGCTATCAGTGTTAGGGAGAAATGTACAGTAAGGTGCAAAAGTTGTTTAACATTTCGCATCCAAGGAGAAAGATTTTCTTGTCATTTTTAAAGTGTTCTTGAACAATAGTTCTCCAGGCTTTTCTTCATTCATTAGCTCTTTTTCCACTCATCTTCAGTCCAGTACCTGACCATGTAACACTCCCCACTGAACATGTCTGCTCCTATTAAAACTTTCCCAGCCAAGTACTCCAGTCCCTACTGTGACACGTGACTTTTCTCTGAAACACCTCATTTGTTCCTATTTATAGTTGAATACGTGACAAATCTCAATAATAACACCAACAAGATGATTTCCAAATATCTGTTAGCCTAAAGCTTGGCATATCTTTGCAAGGTGTGCGGTCTGACCTTAAAAATATTCAGGAAACTGGACAAGGGGAGGACAAAAAAAGAAGTGGCAGACGTTATACTAATTTCTGATTTTTTTCTACCAAAAACACACTTATACTAAAACAATCAGGACAGCTAAAAACACCAATTCAGCTGAATTTATCTGTAAAATGTCCATCACAGCTGTTATGGTGCAAAAAGCAGAGTGCACGGTGGACAGGTTCCCCATGTCTCACATGCATAAACCAAAAACATAACATTATTGCTGAGTGGGCACTAAGCAACATTTTACAACTGCTTTAACAAGTGTGTAGTAGCTGCCGCTGCTTGATGAATGCATTGACTGGGCATGGCTCCACGGCAGGCACGGGCATGACCCAAAGTTGTTTGTGGTGTCAGAAGTTAAGTCAATATCAAAATGCCAAAAAAAAAAAAGTTTTAATGAATTAGAGGTGGTCCACTTCTCCTCGACACCAGCCAAGTGTTTAATGAACGTCAGTTCAAATAGCATTGACCCGTTCAGTTGAGACCGCCGGCGTGGGTTAATACTTTATTGATTTCAATCAGAGCCTGCAGCGTTAGATCGCTTTGAATAAATGCCAAATGAAGTTGTTTTTTATTTTCTCTCTTTCTTTGTCTTTAGTTTAAATATGTTTAAATACCATATCTACGTCCATTATCAAACCTACTTGCCAGAGTTTAGTGATGATAACCAATCATGCTTCTTGGTATACCTGCTTGATTGCCGTTTTCTCAATTTCCTGAGTAGCCACCTCAATCCAAAAGACAGCTCTCAATCAATCAACGGGAGCTCTTTTCATCATGGGCTAATGACAAAATGTCAAAGGGCTAGATCAGGAATATTAAGTAGGCAATTGTCTGATTGCTTTTGAACCCATTCACTTTGGGAACACTGATGCAGACCTACTTAAATTATATGTGCTGCACACATACAAGAAGGAGGGACAGACTAAGCCTGAATGTAAGTCACATGTAACATCTCTCCTTGGTTCGATTCACTGGTTTTGATCACTCCCCCATGATGAAATTAGCAGGGAAGATATTCTCCCTGCTGACCAAAGCCCGACACTTGAAGCTAGATAAAGCTTATTAGTGCAGCTCATTTGTCATATTGATTGATCTGAGTGGACTCCAATCCGGATCTTTAATCTATCCCAGGGAGCTTCCGGCAGAGTGGGAGAGCAGAGCAGAAGAGGAGGAGCTGGAGATTAGCGTGGAAGATCTGACAGAGGAAAATTACGTTCCCAAGAAGAAGGCTTTTCATCCCTTCAGCGGTCGAGGATACAGACTTGGCAGGTGAGAGATTGTCGCTGTGAATGTCCTATTGTTTTTGTATTTTGTGCAGTGTGATCTCAAGATTTAAAGGCTACCGTGCACCACTAGGTGTCCCTCTAAATCCAAATATCAAAAACCCCACAACCAAATCTGGCACAGCAGACGAGTCTGCTTGTCAAGCTGAGCACCAAAACATTTTTGCACCATCACTGACACAAAGAGTCTGCAAACATTTTGCATGAGATTTTTTTTTCCTGGCGTCGGTGTGCATGGTAAACCCGGCGTGCGCACTCCTAAACTGGTGGTTAATCTGCTATTTATCTTCTGTCCATTCCCAGTGTGGCACCCAGAGTAGTAGCCAGGTCACCATCTGTGCACGAGGACGGAGAATCTCCTCCTATTCCCATGGTAACACTAGACCACGCCCTTCCCGTCACCTCCCTGCAGATCTGGTTGGCCGACGGCAGGAGACTGGTGCAGAGGTTTAACCTATCGCATCGGTACGTATCGCCAATACGCCACATCTCGATCTTCGGTTTGATCAAAGGACAAAAATAAGAGAAAGAATCAGCAAATTAAAGACCGACTAACTGCGCTGTGTAAGAGGAATCTTGACACTTTTCTGCTCCTGCTGCGCTGCGTGTAAATCCCATAATCTCAAACAGGAAAAAGAAGTGGTTGAAGGGATGAAAAAAGATTTTTGTTTGCTCTAGCTTGGGAGGTGGTGAAGTAGGTGGGGGTTAGGATTACGTAATGCTCTGTTCTAGGCTGCTGGAGTTAAAGGCTGGAGGCATGCTGCGTGTTACGTCCCCCTGCCCCACAGTGCATGGGGCAGCAGAAAACATAATCTGAGATGTAGCAACAGCGTGGATCTATAAAATCCCCTGAGAGGGATTGCGTAAGTCTGGTGCAGCTTTTATATAACAGGGTTAGTAAGCAAAGGATGGATGGAGAGGACTGAACCCTTCCAGCCTGCAGCGTGAGGAGCAGGCCTTACATAGGATTGCTTCATATACACTGGGGCCTCATTATTAATAATATATGATGGTACTAGTATAGTGCTTCATACAGAAGTCACGTGTCACAGTAGGGACTGGAGTACTTGGCTGGGAAAGTTTTAATAGGAGCAGACATGTTCATTTCTGTATTTACGATGGCAGTTTGTTTGTTTCGTTTATTTAAATCTCCAGTCTTGATGTTTAATTTATTTATATTTTTTCTCCTCCAGGATCGCTGATGTTCATGATTTCGTGTCACGCTGCCAGAGGAGCTGCCCACCTTTCGTCCTGACGACGTCTCTTCCTTTCCGAGAGCTCACCAACAAAGAATTAAGTCTGGAAGAAGCGGATTTGACCAACGCTGTCATTGTACAGAGAGCCCTGAACACACAGGCTCCATTTGGACACTCCTGACCAACACGAGCCCATAATTCACACACAGCACGCTGCTTTTCCCCCTCACTGACTCATTGTGTCCCCCTGATAGCAATCTCAAGGTCCACAGCACTCGCATTTGACAGCTGCTGTCTCCTTCTACTGTCCCCGTGTGGGATTAGCTCAAACTTTATTAACGATATAATCGCTTAGTTGCAAAAGGTGCTGTCCTTCCTCTGGAGGACAGCAGTTACCTGTCGTCAGACCTTCTTAAATCTGCTGAAAAACTATATAGGCTGTCGCCCATGCAGATGGTCCTCCAAGGGATCTCCATCTGTTTAATCTGCCACGTGTGAAACCTCCATCCGCCCCATCACACATGCAAAATCCCACCACCATCACCACCAAGCAAGTCTTCCCAAATTGTGATTTACCACCTTTTCTGCACAGTCAGCAGTATATATATATATATATATATATATATATATATATATATATATATATATATATATATATATATATATAAGGGGCTGAGGTTTTAAGTTTACAAACATGTGATTTTTTTGTTTGCACAGTACTGTGATACAAAAGAAGTATTTATGTTTGCCTTGCTGTTTAATCTCTATCTCGCCTTGTGTAGTGTTATGATTTTTCTTTCGGTCAAATGCATTGTTTTATTTGACCAAATCATTGGCCGACATATCACATGTCAAGGTATGACAAAATAAAATTTTAAAAAATCCTTAAAATTTTGCATTTTTTTGTTTTAACATTTAATAAATTGATCAAATTGAATTGGTGTTGTTTTAATATCATTTGTTTAGCTGTGCTTTCACTACTGATGACAGATACGCGATTATGGCTGGACTCTTAAGCACCAATGCTGCACCTTACTCCACATCTGTGCTGGCATTTACAGTCCTAATAGGGGGTTTAGATTAGGGAGGGAGGGAGGGCTCACTGATGAGGAATGATGACATCACAGCGGTGCTTAAGACACTTAAGCGTACATCTGATGCTGATTCACGGAAAAACTGCCAGCAAACACAAACATCGTATTCCGACGGTTCTTTCTTGAGTATTGAACCTTGTGTTTCTTTGTACGTGACGTGTTTGGTTTTACGTGTGTGTCTGTGTGTGTGTGCTGTAGCCAAGCTCTCAGCACTGGCCTCATGATGAAGCCCAACACCATTATCCATCTTCAATATTTAAAGGCGGGTGAGGAGGGGGTGGGGGGAGTTGAGGAAGAGGAGCTCACATCCTCTGGATGGTCAAGGTCACACGAAGAAATCCGGCAGCAGAAATGTCTCTAAGCTGATCTGACTGTATGTTTAGGATTTTATACCTGAAGCTGCAGGCTGGGTGCATCGCTTGGTTGTGGGCTAGAGAGTTAAAACAGACCATATTTCCTTTGTGCTGCATATTTAATAAGGCAAAGCATGCAGGGAATTACTTTCCCTTCAACTCCCCACATTTCCTCTCAGAATGACCTTCTTTACTCGAGCAGCGGCAGACCTTTTCATTTCGTACATTCCTCTTCACGCATTATCGGAAACATACCCATTCTAATGCAGGTCATAAGCCCGACTTTGCTGCCGCGGTGCCTGTGCCCTTGTCGGTAATGTGGTTTTCATAGAGGGGGTTTGCATGCTTGGAATTTATGGAGAGGTCTTGGTTCAGGTAGCTGAGGTCTACATGACATGTTTGTTGTCATGCTTGAAGGAGAGGAGGATCGCTGAGAGTAAGCATCTGGGACCAAAACAGCTGCTTATGCTTAGTTGGAAAACTAAAGAGTGAAATCAAAGAGTGAAAAGGGCCTTTCCAGAGTTTGTCTAATTCCCCAAACCATACAAAAACGCCTCCTTTCTTTTTCGGGGTCCATCTTAAAGTGAATATATTATGCACAATTCCAGCTCCATATTTTTTATCCTTGGACTCTACTACAGTTATTTTACATGATTCGCAGTTCTTTTTACCTTCTACTGTGCCTCAGTGCAGTCTCTCAGCTAGCTCACTGTCTAAAAGAAACAGGTTTAACACAAACTGTGGTTAAAGTCAACCACAAACTTGAATTCAGTTTACTCTGTCGTGCAGTTTCCTGCTCAACTTGTATGACTAATTGTGGGAAAGAAACTACAGTGAAAGCCAGGATTGCAGACAGGTAGTGTGAAGTTGAAAGAAATCAAACTCTTAAAAGGCAGCGAAGGTGAAAAGACGCTGTTAAAAATATTTTTGCACTATGCAGCTGGTGACATTTTTTATTATATTCATGTTATTTTACATTCTGGGTGAACAAGGTTGACTAACGCTTGATACAAACAGCAAATAATTATCATAAATACTTCTGTTTTTGGGATATTTCTCTTGTCTCTGGGATAAGGAAGGTCAAATCTAAGGCATTCCCAACAGAGGAGTAAAATTGTTGTTTGACCATTGTAACAAAGGATTATTATCAGCTAGTTATTTATAATAAGTTCATCAACCACATGTTTAAAACAAGACAATATTGGTAAATAGCCTGTGTATGAAGGTTCATGAGGTCGCTGCTGATGGTAAAAGGAAAAACGTTTATTTTGAAGATTGCACAGTGTAACCCACTCCATAAACTGTATAAGAAAAATGGAAATGGTGAGGGTGACATAATCCATTAGTCTTTTTTGTTGATCCAGTTTTCATCTGCTAACACTACAAAGCTTTGTTTGTCTAGTTGGTGATATAAAACTTAGGCCAATGCAGAAGTACCTTTAACCCACAGGTGTCGAACTCCAGGCCTTGAGGGCCGGAGTCCTGCAGGTTTTAGATGTTATAAATCCAATACAACAAATTCAAATTGCTACATGACCTCCTCGACATGTCTTGAAGTTCTCCAGAGGCCTGGTAATGAACTAATCATTTGATTCATGTGTGTTGACCTAGGGTGAGATCTAAAACCTGCAGGACACCGGCCCTCGAGGTCTGGAGTTTGACACCCCTGCTTTAACCAGCTGTTATGACCAGCAGAGGGCAGTTGGTCGGGTTTCAAAAAGAGGCCCACCTCCTTAGAAGTCTAATAAAACCATGAGCTATTCTCTACATTTATCTTGTTATCGCATTTAAAAAGCAACCTATGCTTTACTTTGTGATTTACAAGTTGCTCACATATGAGCATGAGCTTCAGCACCATCCCTCAGTATCTCAGTTGGACCAAACACCAAAATGGCAACCAAGAAAACACCCAGTTTAAGATTTCATACTCATTACAGTTATTATGTAGTCAGAAATCAGTCATGCAGGACAAAACTGTTTTTTGTATAAGGCTGTAAACATGTTTATTTCTGCTGTAAAGTTGTGCATTTTAAAACTGAAGTCTAGGGGACACTTTGGAGACATCTACAGTTGCAAATGTTGGTATCAATCCGATATCAATTAAATACAGGGCCAGTATCGCCAATACTAATACTGATACCGATACTTTAAAACTACAAAGGCAGCTTATGCAGGTAAGAGCCATGTGTTATGACTTATGAGATATCTCATAAGTCATGACACATGGCTGACACATGACATGATGCTGAGCCATATGACTCAGCATCAATTTACACATTCTGAGCAGTTTAATCACTGCCATGTTTGCTTTCTGCAAAAAACACACCTCTGAAACACTTTGGGTCAACTCCTGTTGTTTAAATGTGCTTTAGACTGTGAATAAAATAGATGTGACAGTCAAAACACGTGTTTGAGGAATATTGTTTTTCATTAAACACAAAATAATCTGTCCTACCATCTCTAGAGGAAGTGCATTTTTCACATTACATTTCACTGTTTGCCTCTCTGATAAGATTGCGCAAATCTCATGCAAATCATCTGAATTTGACATTTTCGTCCGGCTTCTTTGCCTATCATAATAAAAAACGCAACAATAAAAAAAAAATGCTTAGTTTGAACGGCATCATTTCTTTTTAGGATTTGCTGCCACTATAGATCTGTAGGCCTTTAGGTCTGGATTTTGGTGCTTCCCGGGGACTAAATCCGCACAATAACTATATAATAGTGAAGACGTTGATGATGATAATAATGCATTGTAAGAAATATGCAGCTAAATTCTTGAGCGCATTTTTTTACGAGTTCCGTTTCCGGCTCCCTCTTCCAAAGAAGCACACTAATGCAAGAAGATATGAAACCAAACTGCATTGCATACATTCCACTTGTAGCAACTGCCAGTTCCCATGAATGGGATTCGTGGATTGCAATGACTGGAACACTCTCAGTGTGAAGCACCGATAATGGACTAATAAAAGATTCCTATATGTGATAGACCGTCAGATAACTAACTAGACAATAACACAGGAGCTAAGAAAGACTGATAAAAATATTTTATTTTATACATAAGTGATAAATATAGATAATATAGGAATTCAAAGGTTGGTGTTTTTGACCCGAGCTTAAAGGAGACGATAGTGAGAGATAGTGGCTTGATTGTAAAATGATGCCACTATCTCCCATGTGAAACACCGGTGCGGCCGCTGTAGGGCGCAGCGCGTCACCGTACTGAACGCAGGAGTGGAGACGCGCACCCCGTCTCCATCCTCCGCAGTCTCCTCTCCTGCCCGACAGACTGACTGAGTGACTTGCAGATCACCTCACTGACAGCTCAAAACTAACCTGCTAACTGAGCGGCACCGGCTATTTCCCATCATCACGGGGTGAGTTGATATCTGGTTAGTGCTTCTATTATTTTTTATTTTTTTAACGGGCTCTGGTGTTCATGTAGGTATGCAGACTGGTTGTTGATGGATGCACTTACAGTAATAGTAACGTGAGGGCAGACTACACAGGAGGCTACTCCTCCTGCACGGGACATCGTCGCATTTGCGCTCCCGTTTGTGCCGTTTCTCAAAGCCAGCTGTGCAAACATGTCAAATTCTGCATATTTCGGTCGTGCCATGAATTACATTCTAGTTTTATTTTGATCTCAAGACAGTTCGTTTGTTTGTGTGGATAGGTGCGTGTGTGTGAGAGGGAAAGAGAGTGGTATTATTTAGTGAACTCTCCTGCCCTTGCATTTGTCTGTGCGCAAGCATATGAACTCTTTTTTTTTTTTCTGTCCTTGTGCTGACAGAGAAAGTGCCTTTAAAAAATGTGTGTGTGACACAACCTGTCTGACTTTGGTCTTTCCTCTTGGCCTCATTCCAGAGCACCACAGCATGTGAATGGCTGCAGAAAGCAGCAGGGTTGTTAGAGCAGAGGAGCAGGAGGAGCTCCCTGCCTCTGGAGCTGTCACTCACCACACACACACCCGAAGTCAGAGCCACATCCAGTTTCAGCCTCTGACACACACCACTCACTGGCAGCAGGCTCCTCGCGCCCTCGCTCACACAAGGAGTCACAGCCACACTCACTTCAACAACAGCACCCCGTCACACACACAGAGGTACGGCTGTCGCCTCACACACAGTCTTTCAGCCATGGCCAAGGGAGAGAGGGGCGTGCAAGGCTCTGAAGGAAAGCCCAACGAACCTTTGTTTCCCAAAACCTCTCAGCAGGTAAGATCTTCTCTTATCATTTGTTTGTTGGTGATTTTTTTCTATTGTGCAGTCTTGCATGTGTGAGTTAATTTTAAGTCTCATAGCTGTAACCTTTGTTTGGACAATTAAGGCTTGCTGAGACTTTCAATCTCAGTTGGTGTCTTTAAGGCTCAGAATGAGTCTGAATTAACTTGATTGGATAAAGTTGGGAAATAGATCTGTTTATTTGCTTATCTGTTTGGGATTAATCACCTCCATTGTTTTCCTGTGACCTATAATCCCTCAGATAACACATTCACTGTCCGGAAGCTGATTATTTTTCATGTGAGTGTTTCCACTGATGACGGCAAGATCGGCTTGATGATTAGCTTCTTTTGTCTGATATCAGTGGTGATTTGCAGTGAAAGAGGCAGTCATTATCACAGCTATTATAGGAGTAAACAGTGACTAGAGGGCAAATTTGCCGTGATTAGAAAATTTGTTGCCTTATGTGTAATTTTTTGTTGTTGTTGTTTCATTTAACCTTATAGATGTTGCACAATGTGTAGGATGAGTTGGTGTGAGGTATGCAAAGCTTTTTTTGTGTGCATGGGAATGTGCTTGCACTTGTAAACCAGTTCAATCAAGAGAAGATTATAGGTCCTCACAAGAACATGACCCACAGGCAAGGGAATGAAAGACAGACAACCAATTCCTTACATGGAGTATTGTTCCTTTGTAAAGACAGATACTACAGTTCGTGGTGTCATCTCAATGCAATACCATAATAGTTAGTCATCTATTCTTTGTTTCGTTAGATTAGCTCAGGGTGTTCGGGGAACGGCAATTGAACCAGTTCTGCAACTATTTCATCTCTGCCAAACTATCAAATATGCGATGCATTTTGTTTCATTGAATTTGACTTGACAGTTGAAATTTTACACGTTTGCTTCAATCAAACGGTTGTGAAGTGGATTACTCTTCAGGCAGCAGAACAGTGATGTGAACATAAAACACGATTCACTTTTTAGCGTCATAAATGGGATTTAAACAAACTCATCTTAGACAAAGAATTGAAATGAAATAAATCAAATGTACATTTACTGGACTAGCTGTTAAGCTCAATACATACAAGTATAAAAGCGTTATAGTCTGATTTTCTGTTACAATAGTTGGATGAACTGCTTTTTTTTTGCACATTTTAAATTGCACATTAAAGAAAAATGGACAAAAAAGACGGGGAAGTTATTACACTATCTGAAAAGTTCAAATCAATAAATGCAAATTATGTGCGATAGAAACAGAACTGATGGATTAGTTGCCTTCACGTGAAGCTAGTGTGCTCCTAACACCGGATCCTAACATGATGTTTCAGATGTGACGGAAAAGTGCAGCGTATGAAAACATCAGCTCTGTAACCGTCCTCAACTATACACACTCACTTTCCATCGTCTCTTGAATCTATTAATCTATACATTTCAAGTTGAACTACCTTTAAAACAAAGGAAGGATTAAAGGTGTTTTACAGCGTAGACTCTTGCGTTCCATTCTCTCTGAAAGATGAGGACTACAAAAGGAACGTTGCACGTGAAACACATATTCTCTTTGAAACTACTTGAAACTCAGATGACATGATAGATGCACACTGAGTAGTAGCATGGGAAATTATACACCAAGAACTTTCCAATCCATCACAAAAGCGCTCGTCACATTGCGATGATATCTATTCATATGCAGTATTGTCGGGAGAAAGAATAAATCACTTCTGTGCACTAGTTCATGTTTCGATTTTGGATAAAATCCAAGGGCCTTGAGCCATGTCACTAAGCCCACTGTGGACATTTATAATGGCCTGCTGCCATCACTTTACTTTCATGCTTATAATCCATAAGCTGAATGGAGGGCAAAAAGCTGCTCTTGTTGACACAGATAACTGGATTCTGTGGCGTAAACCTGATGCACCAAAATGTCCAAAACCCTTTCAGCGACTCAACATGGATCCATTTTTACCAGGCTGACATTAGCATTGCAAACACTGAGTGTGTGCATTTTTTCTTTGATAGCAAAGCTCAGTTTTTCCCTCCCTCGCTTCTTTAATTATTCTCAGTCCTAAATCATTTTCCCTCAGTTTCATTAACTTTAGAGATTAGTCTGTCCTTGCCCCTTTGCTCACTGTATGAACTCTCCAAGTACTCTGTTTTTAAATGTGTTTTTCTTTGTGTTTTTTCCCCTCCTCAGACAGTGTTTCTGTATATATACAGTTTGTTTGTGTGTGTCTATGCTGACTTGTGTGCATGTGGTTTTTTACGTTTGGGCATCCAGCGAACAGTAGCAGGGATATCCTGTTTATCCTCTTTGACGATAAGAAGTCAGTAATGAAAGATGGAGTGTAAGATTTTGGGGGGGAAAGAAAAAGTGTTTTGAGACACAGAGAGAGTATTTTCTGCACATCATCAGTTAAACAGCATTCTCCAGACACCAAAGACTTTGATTTTTTCCCCCTCTCCAATTAGGGGTAATTGCAGTGAGAGCAGAAGAAGAGAGAGTTTTGAAGCCGGAACCGCCGCGCAGCCTTTACTTACCTCTGACCCGCTTGTCTTGAGATTGAATAATTACACACCTCCCTCCTGGTAATTGTCGTTCTCCAACCCCTTCCATATTTTGATGGGGGGAAGAGAAAATGTGAGGCGGATAATAACAGCGTGTCAGTAGGGGTTGAGGCCACTTTGGTGATTTATGTCTTTCATGCAGCTCTGAGGGGAGTAGCTGTGGACCAGCCTGGCCACTAGATGTGTGTCGACTCTGCTGTTTGTGCGTCTGACACTAAAGGTTGTGCAGTCCAGAAGGAGGAAAGGGGAAAAAAGGTCGATATGTGTTCACAGCCAGTTGTAAATATTGGGCTCCCTAGACTGCGGTGTCTCGTCGTATTCGCGTCTGAAGATGAAAGCTCGCCCTTGCTAAACACAAATGCGCAGAGTCACATGCCTGATGGTTTTAGCAGAGCACGGGGAAGGAAATGGAGACTCGGTGGGTTTCTTCGGCTCCTCTGTGGGCTCTGTGTCTGCACACATAGACCACAGTGCTAACAGCTGGCAGGGGGTCTTCTTCTGATCCTTTTTTTGAAATTGTATTTACACACAGTCACATTCCCACACAGTCATGAATGAGCAAAGAGAGGCAAAGATAAAGGGAGATGTGATCACCGTATTATGCAGTTTGGGCTGGGGTTATTTGAAGGAGTGCAGTTCACAGTCAAACACATGTCATATGTGACGTTTCTTTACACTGAATCACTGCATCATTGCAACAGGAAGATATAGAGGAAATGTTATTTTTGGAGCACCACGAATTGGAAAGGACACCTCTTTGTGTTGTAAGCCTGTTCTGATGACTTAAAAAATGTGAGAGGGACACACCTTCATTTGTGTTGGTGTGTCTGGGAAGAGTTTCTGACTGAAGGAACTTACAGTACATCTTTCAACATTTTTAAATATGCTTATGACTATTCTAGTCTTGTATGTGCAATAAATATATACTTACTGCTGTGATCTAAATATACTGGTGTGTTTTGTCCCTTCTCACATCTGTTTGCCCAGACCGACCTGAGCCAGAAGTTGTCGCTATGCAGCAAATTGTGTTTTGCCATCGGCGGCGCGCCCAAGGAAGTGGCTGCCAGCGCCACAGGATTCTTCCTGCAAATCTACCTGCTCGACGTTGCTCAGGTAAGCGCACTGGAAGCGACTTTCACAGATGAAAAAATGAGCTGGTATGGAAATGTGTGCCTGTGAGTTCCAGCGTGTCCCTGTTGCGCTCCACAGATTAACGCCTTCCAGGCCTCCATGGTGCTGTTCATCGGTAAAGTCTGGGGTGCTGTGACCGATCCTGTGGTCGGTTTCTTCATCACAAAAAGCAAATGGACCAGGATTGGAAGACTCATGCCCTGGTGAGACCCTCTCCTCTCTCTCCATAAACTAATACAGGAAAGCTGAAATGATAATTTGTTCCCAGTTTGATGGAATTTTAAAAACTGGCTGTGTATTCTTATAAACGCCAGTTGATACCACTGGCAGAGACATTCACTGAGGATTCTTCCAATAAAACACACAAATACTAAGTGAATTCATAAATGTGTGTTCCCCAACTGGAATAAAAGCATACACTGCATAAAGTGGAAGTTATAAGACTGCATCATAATATCTATAATGATTGTCTTTACTCCAGATTCCTGTAAAGATTCAATCTAAACTGTTTATGGAACTATTTACCGAAACTATAAAGCTAGGGTATGTAATTCTTGGTTTCAGTGTCTTATGTAAAGGACTGCAATTTGTTGACAGACCCTGGGACTCACTTAGGTTTGCTCCCACTCTCTCAGACATAATATGGCCCCCACATGATGCTAATGTTTATGCAAAAACAACAACAAAAACAAGCTGTGTGCTCCAGTTTTGGAAAATTATTCTCCAACTCGAGTCTGTCACCTGAGGATTGTGCTAGATAAACAGCCGTTATGCTTGAATTTGTTGTTTTAGACACTCCCTCTGATTAGCTATACAGTCTGTACACTTCAAGGACGTGGGCTGCTCTTTTTGACTTTTGAACGCCACACAAGGAGAAAAAACAGGGACGTTCATCTGCATTTGTTCATAAATCATCCGCTGGTGCTCTCTTAAATACATTTACGTAATGTGCCACGTCCCATTTCTTTTTGCTTTATCTGCAAGCTCAACCTCAGCATCTCAGGGGGCTTTGAGTGCAATTTGAATTTTGCGACTTTGTAAGTGTGGATTATACGACGCTATCAACTCAGTTTCGAAAATCATCCCATAAGCAGCTAAACCGAGTATATGTCTTTTGAACACACTGGCATGACACTTGATGTAATTTACACAAGCAGGCAATCTAATGCCTCCTCCATTATAAACCATAGATTAAACACTGGCTGACAGTGCTGGAGGGGGACCAAGTCAAGTGTGGCCAGCCAGCCACATTCAGTAGCAGACAGATGCTGATGTTAAATCAGCTTCGATTACCCCTGGGAAGCTGTCGGTGTGCGCATATGTGAGTGTGCCCACTGTGAACCTGTAGTGTTTATGGGCATTTTTAATGTGTGTTTTTGGTCATAATTGTGATGAGATGCGTGCAAAGCCTTCTTTGGGAAGTCCCCTCTGTCCATTCGGCAGGAAGTGCTTTTCTCTTCCCTCTGGCTGACCCATCCACAACCAGACATTAAGTGATTTGTATCTGCGCCTTCAGTTCTTAAGGATGGAGTCTTTTAGCCTAAAACGCATCCCTTGGGTACTGCCGTGTTTGTTATTTGTGAAGGCAGCAAACCACCATCACTGTGGCAAGCCTGAGAAAGCAGATTTATCAGATTGTCTCCATCAGAGACAGACAGAGTGAGAGTTAAGTGACAGAATTTGTTTAGTTAAGTAAACGTAGCCAAAAACAGACAATAAAAGTATATTCAATTATTAGTAAGTGTCCTACAGTTATAGCTTTAAATACCTGAGAGCTGAAAAGTATCATCCGCAAAACTCAAAATGCTACATATTAAGTAGTACAAACCCTTATTTTAATCTTAACAAGTGCTGAACTTCTGTTGACTGCGGTGGCGTTTGTTTCATTAGCCGTGACAGCTATCAGGCTGACCGCTGTACAGACCGGTCAGCAAAGTCCTCGCAGGGACACATTTAGAAAACCTTGCTGTCTAAGCTGCCAAGATATTTCACATCCGTTGTGGGGTTCAGCGCTAGTAGCCTCGACACCAGATCGCAGGTCGGCTAACTAAACTGCCCTCACTTGGGTTTGGGAGCACTGTGACAAACATAGATGGGAGGTTTTGATGAAAACAAAGAGATAAATACATGAAACAAAAGCAGGTGTAGCTGGTGAACAGTTTTATGGTTCCTTGTATTACAGAGAACTTGTCACAGTCGTCACATGTAAAGAAAGCCAATGCTACAGTCACACGAGGGGAAGCAGTGGTTAGATACTGCAGTATGAACAAAATTATTGCTTGTAATCTCGTTGCCTTTGAAATGGGTGCTTTGAAGGAGAGGTGCAGTTCTGTGCCGTCTTCAAAGCGTCTTTGGCGCATCACAACGGCGATCAAACAACAATGAGACAGAGTTAGTGTGCTATCAGCTTGTGATTGAATGGGGTCAAGTTGCAATCACTTTGGGATTAGATCCTATATGATTTGCAGTGTGCTAGCAATCAATCTGAGCTTATAAATTAAACAGCGATTATTTGCAAACCCACACTGAGCTGTCTGAGAGTGATTTCAGACAATCTGACCCAAACTGCAACTGTCTGGAGACAAGTTGCCTCCCTAAAGGCGACCACTGTGATCACCCCTGCGCCTCGACAGCCTACTAATCTGAGCGATTACTGCAAGCAAAATCCTTCACCGCAATCAGTGATTTTTACTAGTCACAACAAATGTAGTGGTTTTAAAAGTAAAATACTTAATATGTGAGGGCAGTGGAAATATAACACGGCATAAACAGGAAATGCACATGGAAAGTACAACAACAGTACTTGAGTAAATGTACTTATATATCCACTGGGATATATGAACATGGCTAAGCCTAAAATCAGCAAAGAAAGTGTAATCTCACCTACACAACCTCTTCCAAATCCCCTTTGCCCAGTCGCACATCTTTTAATTAACATGCCGCAAATGTCCCCGACAAGTCACTGAGGAGAGAATTGTAAGTGCCAGCTACTTATCAATCTTCTCTGGTTTAATTAAGGCTGTGCAAATTATTAGGACAGGTGTGACAGGTGTGTAGTCATGCGTGTATGACGTGTGAGAGAGTATGCTAGTGTTTGTGTGTGCTTGTGTGTGTGTGTGCGTGCCTTTGTTGCCTCTCCCCGGACATAGTCATCTTGCAGGAACATTCTAACTGTCCCATTCACTGGCCCCGGGGCCCTTTCATCGCTCCCATGACCAAGCGGTCAATACTGCAGCACCAGCGATGTCAGTCGCCTTTGTTACAGCAAACAATCAGGAAGAGAGTGAGGTAGCCAAGCTGGATGATGCCAGAAATGACTGCAATCAACCTCTCTCTACCTCTTTCTCCCACTTTCTCTTTCCTGGCGAAGAGCAGGTCAGAGGTCAGAGCCCCCGTGGGTTTTGTGACAGTCACCTAAATTCAATCGTTCCGTTTTTTCCCCCACCTGCAGATGTGGCTGTGCTACAGCTATTCCGGTCTGCACTGCGGGATAAACTCCATTTACTGTTTAGAGGAGCAGGGTTGGTGATACATACTGATGTCTGCAGCCAAGTCATGCTGTCCATCATCCATCATCTGTCAGCATTTCTCTTCATTTTGAACACACAGCTGTTTGCTTTAACCATAATGATACATATCCGTTGTTTACTTATGTATTATACATGGCCCACAACGTTTTAGAAGAAAATCCCAAAAAAACTAGCACAACGCGACAGAATTGCTTCATGCTGCGTTTGCACGAGTGTGGACTACATATTTGCGTGCTTGTGTATGTGGATCTTTCATGAGGATTTGAAATACTGCGGTATTCCCCTCCCAAGGCAGATTCCTGCCATGCTTACAACATTATCATTTAGCATTCAGCTTAAACTGACTGTAATCTGACAGAAATATGGCCTCAAATTACCAGCGCTATGAAAATGACAGAGCACAGCTGCTGTAACACTTACTGTGACAGGTTGAAGCGGTGACGATGGAGGATTTGAATTCAGATCCAAGTTTGCTGCCTTTTTAGTAGGTGGTGTTTTTTAATGAAACCTTTTCAGAAACAATCTGATATTTTTGCTTCTGTATGTTTAGTTTTATCTGACACACTGTCATTTGTCTTCTACAGGATGGTGGGTTGCACTCCTTTCCTGGTGATCTCGTACTTCTACCTGTGGTACGTTCCTCCTTTCAGTGGCAGCCGGTTCATCTGGTACCTCGGCTTCTACTGCCTCTACCAAACCCTCATCACCGTGAGTATGCACGCTCTGTCAGAACTGTGTGCGTTTAAGAAATTCAGATTTATGTGTGTGCGATGCTTCAGATAACTCGGAGGGACTGCGCATTCAGTACAAGAGAGATGTCAAGTTGAAACGGGAGATAAAAGCTCTGACTGATGCAGCTCACAGTCTGCAGATGACAGATTATGTAACGTATAGACAAAACGCAGAAAACGTTGGGAATAACAAGATTTCAAAGTGGAAATGATTACAGTCATCTCATGCAGGCTCTGACAGCCCCTCGTAGGATTTCTGCTTTGATTTGTGAGATGAGCAGCAGATTAAAACCCAGAGCGCTTAAACACCTTACCTCAAATGGGGAAGTGTAGCTATTTAAGTTCCCTTTTGTTGTGATGGTCCAAACCATTCCTCCTCCTCCTCTTTCTGTTCTGATTCTGGGGCACCCCATATAGTATGTGCTGCAGAGCATGTAGCCCACTGCAGCCACACTGTGGTGAACTGTAACGGCATGTCATTCTAACTACTTGATAAGTATACGGTCAGTCCTGCCAGGAACCTCTTGCCGGATAAATGCTGGTTGCCACTTTTAGCCGCCCTTCATTGTCTCTGCCTGTGTGTTTGTGTGAAGTTTTCTGGGAAAGCGCAGCTGTTATCATTCACAGTCTGTAAACAGAGGTTAGAATTCAACATTTCCTTTGTTTATGCAATCAACTAATAATAGCTTTCCATCTAATTAATCAGTTTTCATTCACCTCTGTGTAGGAAAGTTTGATTCCCAAATGTGTTTGCATCCAGGAAAAGCCCCATAAATGACATGCTGTACAGGAGCGATGGCTGAAAAAAGTCCTTACAGAGTCACATTTATTTTCGTTGTGGCTATGCATACTCATTTGGCCACAGTGCTGACTGAGCCCTTGTGTAAATTACAAAGTGAAGCAGGACTTGGTTTGCTCGCCTTTTCTCTGGGAGAGGTGGTGAGAAAGGAGAAAACAGATCTGAGGTTGGCCAGCATGGAAACTGCAGAAATTGCTGTTGATATTTATATACCGTGTATATTTTTCTTCAGCATTCTCTCTGGAATATATAGATAAAAGGCATTAAGGGTGTTTCCAGTTATGAGCCAGATTTTGTTTTTAACAGTTTGACTGGACTTTAGCACAGTAGGGCTATGAGTTACATTCTTCTTTTGTATACACGGACTGTCAAAAAATGATGGACATAGCCACTGAGACATCACCCATTGCTTTAAAGCTTTGAATTTAGCATTTTGGCTGCAACAATCTTGTTTTTCTTTTGTTTTGCTTGTTTGTTTGTTTTTTTGGAGCCAAAAGACTGTGGCATGCTAAACGATCAGCTAACAAGCCTGGTTAGCCAAATACAAAAATACTAGCTTTTCACTCATCAGAATTGGGTTGTTTTCTTGGTCACACCATGTTATTTGTTAGATGATTGCACCAAATAAAATAATTTGACATAATTTAATATAGAATAATTTAAGAAAATTGCTCCAAAAGAGACCAAGAGGATCTCAGCTAACAACCTTAGTTAGCTGAGGTGAAGGCTAGCATACAGTTAGCAGCTACACTGACTCACTTAAATCTCACCTAAATAATAAGAAGTAATAAGAAGTAAAATATATTAGAGGAGTAGGAAATAAGCTTTACACATTAATAATTTCTTGTACCAGACCACAATATTTATTTCTGCTGTAATGTTGGTCATTTTAACATAGGCGGCTTAAGGGACTTTTTGAGCCATCTTAAGTGACTATTTGAGGAAGCTTTATGGCACTTAAGTGGTTTACTTCTTCAGCCCCTTGTAAATTGTTCTTTGTTTAAATTCTAATATCAGCATGGAAATGTGCATACATTTTTAAGGATGAAGGCAATCTTTTTAGATTTAGGTATTTGGAAAAGTTAAGAGAGAGATATTTAGATTTATCTTGTAGGGACTATTAACATGCTTGCTTAATTTTATGGCTATCTATCTATTAGATTTTGACACATACTATGAAAAAATGTTCACCTCATGTTGGTGCCTGAGGGTAGGGAACTACTGTTGTTATGAGTCGTCTTCTGGGGACCACGATCGGAGCGCAAAATTCGATTGTAACTGATTCAGTAGCAGCGGAGACACATTTTGTTCTGGACCAAAGTATTACAACCTTCAATCTTCTAGAAATAAGCCGCTAGCAATGCTAAAAATAAAATAAAATACCTTCATTATCTTTTCCTTTCCTCAGGAGACTTGTGCAACTGTTTGCCTATCTGTTATGCAGGACTTGCATTTATTTCTGTCCATGTCTTTCTGCTCCTCTTTAGTGTTTCCATGTGCCTTATTCTGCTCTCACAATGTTCCTGAGCACGGACCAGAAGGAGAGAGACTCAGCCACTGCCTACCGTAAGTTTTAATATGCACAAAGTTCTTAATGCCTGCAGTGCTGAATTAATCTTTGCTCTAGCTTTTCATTTGCATAGCGTTTGAAGTGCTGCAACCAAGAGTTGGACCTTTGCTCATTTGATGACAGGAATGACAATGGAGGTCCTGGGGACACTTGTGGGTGCTGCCATCCAGGGACAGATTGTGGCCAGCGCTCACACTCTGAAACACTGCCCTACCAGCAACATGTCGGCTGGTTACCTTGGCAACAGCAGTGGGGCAGAGATCGTGAAGAGCATGGTGCACTCCAAGGAGTACCTGTCATATGCTGTAAGTATCACCGTGCCAAGCCAGGAAGCCAGGTGTGCTAAAAGTAGGGCAAAGAGTTGGTTTGAAAATAACTTCTAGTTTACCTCGGGGCTGTGGCGTGTGTGTGTGCTCAAGGCAGTTATAGAGAATATTAGAGGCTAAAAAAAGCAGTGATGAATGAGAAGGAGGATTGTTCACAATTGGCTCCATATTTACTGTCTACAGGTTCTTTTACTTTTACCTTTTTACTCCTATGTTTACCTCGTGGGAGTGAAAGGAAACACCACTGTTTGATATCTGATCCTCGCACCCTGAGCCAGCTTCTCCCTCACCACCACAAAGGGGGTGCTTCCCCTGGCATCACACTCCACATCTTTCCCCATTGCACTGAGGGGTCGCCACAGTCTGCCAGTCATTGGGCTTGTTTATGCCTCACCCAGAACATTTGAAGCCATCTTACATACAATGTAATGTGTTCAATATATTAATGTCTTATTTGCAGCTTAGGTTAAAGTTGAAAAAAAAAAGGGGAAAGGGACACATTCATGTCCGCATTTCAGTTTGCAGAACTGTGAATAAACTGAGCATCCATCATGAGACTTTTTTTTGTGAAGATGAAACAAGCCAGAGTCCAATCTGTCCAGTGTTGGATTTGGGGTTGCACCGCAGCTATTTGGGCTTCAAATGGTTCTTTTTCAATGGATTTTGGGTGAACCCTATCAGGGCAGCCCAAACCCTCTGCAGCCACCCACTAAATTCCTCCGTGGTTGCTGGTGAGGGTGGCACACCGTCTGGGCAAACTCCGTCTGCCCTCAGAAACAGGGAGTGTTTGATGTGCATAAATAATAATGAACTGCTGGGCTGAGCCGCATGGAAAAATAGCAAACAAACAGAGGTTGTTTAAGGCAGAGCAGTTCCTGTTGGTTTACAGCTTTAAATGTCTGTATTTTGGGATACGGATCTACTTGAGGTTTCTTCCTGTTCCTGCTAGTATTTGGAAAGCAAGATGTGCACGGATAGTTTGGCTCCCCATAGACGTCACGTCAATAAATCATGCACTGCTGAGTGATAGAATGACAAAGAATTGAAGAAAATAAAAGCCATGTAGGCTAAAAACTGGCACATTCTGTGTCGTTTGTTTCCAAAAATTGATCTATAGCATGTTAAAAAGAAAGAGTTAAATTTTTTAGGGCACTATGAATTAAAGATTGCAGAAAGTCTCAAAATAGACTGTGTTGTGTCGCCTCCATGAAACGAGATAGCTAGATGGAGACATGACTGTACGTTTCTTTCTCTCTGCAGAAGCAGGTGTACACGATAGCTGCCGGCGTTATTGGAGGCGTATTCGTCATCTGCACTGTGGTGATGTTCCTGGGTGTTAAAGAGAGAGACGGTGAGGACTTAATTTTTGTGTGATTGTGTGTTAATGAGTATTGAAATTGACCAAAAAAAGGTTAATCAGTTGTAATAGTTGACATTCAAGGTTTTAAGCAAAGGTTACGCAAACATCTTCAAAGACTTTGTCAAAAATGGACAAAATCGCTCACAGATTGGAAGGTCTCAAAGGACACCAGGTTAACTTGTCATCAACTCTCCATCAGGAGAACGGTGATCAACAGTGGGTGCTTGGCAGGAAAAAGCCACTGCCCTACAAAAACAACCCTCTTGCCTTTGTGAAGCTTGCCAACGGTCACGTGGACAGGCTGCTTGAACAATGTTTTGCGGACAGGAATGACCAAGGTAGAACACTTTGGTTTTAAATGAGAAGCTTTATGTTAAGAGAAAAGAAAACACTTCATTCCAACCATAAGAGTCGACCCCACCTCTGAAAAATAGGGTTTTAGTAATGTTCTGCACCGGAACGGCATCATAGAAAACGTCTGGACATCTGAACCAAATCCAAGTGATTCATAAAGCAAAATAATGGCCTTAAGCAAGCATTTCTGCCAAGGAAGGTTATTGCTTTGAAACAGTTTGAGTAGAGTTTGGACCTTGAGCCGACAGAAATGTTGTGGAAAGACTTGAAGTGAGCAGTTTAAGTGAAGAAAATCACAAACATCTGAAAGTTTAACCGGTTCTACACAGAGGAATGGACATGGATTGGAATACATCTAAATCAATGTGCAGGACTGGTCAACGGTCAGCAGAAGAATTTAGTAACTATTTTTACTCTTGTAATATTTATATAAAAAAATCAGTTAAACTTGTCCGAAAACTGTTATTCAGTGAGGCCCCCGAGGAACTGTTTCAGGATTAAACCAGTTTCACTGAGACCAAATTAGTTTTCTACCCAACATATTTCATAACTGGACTTTTGTTGCATGATACCAGTATAATAAAATAAAAAAAAAACGAACAAATACAGGAAAATTTTAATCTAAACCTATCTAGAAATTGATAACACAATACTTAGAGTTACTGGAATATGTAAGAACATATATACTGGGCTACGTCTCATAGATGTGATCACATTAGCTCTCATTCTCTGCTCTTTATTATAAATGACACCTCTAACTGAGACAAGCACAGTCCACTGCAATGCAGGGGCAGTTCCAGTAGTTCCAGTGAGCAAATCTATCAGCTTTCCCTTGCTGGGTGTTATTTGATATACTGCTTATTCTAATTCCTCGTGTTTCAGATCCATACGCCCCGAAGACCGAGAAGCAGGTCTCTTTCCAGCAGGCCTTCGTCCTGGTGATGAGGCACGGGCCATACCTCTCTCTGACCGCTGCATTCCTCTTCATCACTGTTGCCATTCAGGTAAATTTATTGGCAGAACACTTCTCAGTCATGACACTCGGCCTTACAGTAAATGGAGACCTTACAGCGTGGGAGAACTGCTGGCGCTCGATGATGATTTGATCAGAGTAGAAGAGCACTTACTGAAAGCTCATCGTTTTTAAGCGTGTTGTGAGTCGCAGGGCTATTGGGAGTGATACCAGCAGTGTGTTCTTGCTTTTTGTTTATCACATGTGCGCGGATGCTCACTTTTCAACCTCACTTTAACGCTGTTTAAATGATTGCAAACTTGTCCAATTTTGCATCAGATCTGGTTCTCTGTATTTCATATATCCTCTCATCTCAGAGGAGTTATCAGCTGTCTTCTGCGAAAGCCCCAGAGCGGGAATAAATCCCGGCAAAAACACTGTCAGCAGCTTCTCCAGTCACTTTATTTGGCGCTCAGCATAGCAAGAGTGCACAGCTACAGTGCTGAATAGACAAGACTGAATATCTGAATGTTTCATCTCTGGTTTTTGCAGCTGATCCAGAGCAACTTTGTCCTCTTCTGCACTTATGCAGCCGACCTGAGGGATCATTTCCAGAATATTGTACTGACCATCCTGGTGAGTACAGCTTTTAGCACTGAAGATCTGCAACATTAACGTAACCAAATGTAACACCTTGTGCATTTTAACTACAATGTAATGTGGGGAGCTCGACTTCATTTCACATCATGTGCCACATAATCAATGTGAAGAACTTTTAACTTCAAATTTAATCCCTGAGACATCTTATTATAGAAAAAAAGCAATGAACAGTACGTTCTTGTACATGATGAAGAAATGCTGCTGTTGTAAATGAAAGAAATCTGTCAGCACAAGAGGCATAATTTGTAAAAAAAATAAACATGTAAAATTACAATTTAATTCAATTTAATTCAGTTTTATTTACGTAGCTCCAAATCACAACAGCAGCTGCCTCAAGGAGGTTTTAATTGTAGGTAAAGAACCGACAGTGATACAGAGAAAACAACAGTCAAACAGTACCCATATGGGCAAGCACTTGGCGACAGTGGGAAGAAAAAACTCCCTTTTAACAGGAAGAAATCTCAGCAGAACCCTAATTGAATTTTATATCTATTACCTACTTTGGTGTAGTATGAACCACAGGAGGAAAAGCTGTAAAATGTGTGAAAACACTGTTGAAAATCCAAAATCTGTGTAAATCTGTGTCATTTACATTTCCAAAGCTGTCCAATGGGCCGGACTGAAGTGTTCGCGTTACTTGGTGTAAAGGATTATTATTTTGTCCAGTATTAGCACTACTTGTCATGTTATTTTAAATGTTGACCATCTTTCCTAATACTATTGTTTCTTTTGTAAGTTCTAAATTAACTTACAGACTAAGTCACTTTACGCTTTTGCACACATCTGCTCAGGTATCCGCAGTAATAAGCATTCCACTGTGGCAGTGGTTTCTGCAGAGATTTGGGAAGAAGACGGCAGCTTTTTGTGGCATCACCGTGAGTAAATTGGTTTTATTTTTGTAACATTCAGCTTTGACCATCAGACTTTTTGTTTGTGCCTTCTTGTGGATGAGCTTTTAAAGTGTTTGTCTTGACCAAAGAAACAGTTTTAAGAAAGTTTGTTTTTTATGGATGTGTGTTTGTCTCTCCAGTGGATCCTGCCCTTCACACTGATGTTGGTGTTCATCCCTAACGTCATAGTGGCTTACGTTGTGGCCGTCTCCTCTGGACTCACTGTGGCTGCATCGCTCCTCCTGCCATGGTGAGACTCAACAGTTCAGATGAAACACGCTCGTCAACATAAATTAGGTGTAAATATTTGTGCTAAAATTTTAAAAGCCCTGTAGTGAACGGTCCCGTGAGCGTCCCTGCCATCTGCTAAGTAATATAAATTTGGTTGCCCCGCCCCTTGTTATAAAGGATTAAATAAAACTGAAATCCCCTAAGCCGCTGATATTGTTTACCTAAATTCAACCCTGCTATATGTATGCTCTGCTGTTCATTTTAATCCCCTTTTGATTTGATGCAAAATGTCATTAGTCAAGCCATTCTGTCAGAGGGCCCTGAGCGCTCACCAAGGTCATGCCACGGTCATGAAATGATGTCATTTTTAAGAATTACAGGACCCGTCTACTATAAATCTTCCATACCATCACAGAGCCCCGGCAACGCCAGAGGTATCACTACATCTGTTTTCCAGTCGTTGCTAAGGCCCTCGCCTCTCCTCACTCATCTCTTTTCCCCTCCCTTTAAAAACCTAAATTACAGCCTCCTGAGGGGGGCCTGTTTATTTTGGAAGGGGCTGATTGTTTATCCTGTCCCGCCCGCTGCTCATCATCTAATCGTGTTATTAGCTCTGTAATTTTGGCCCACTGGTATATCAGAGCTCTGACCTCACATCGCTGCGCGCTGGCATCCTGACTGCACGTGTGAGATAACCTAAGTAAGAGCACGAGGGAGGTCTCGGCGCGTATCAGCTTAAAGTTTTACCATGGCTCACTGTGATGTTGAACTTTTATGACAAACGACACATGCTCATTCAGCTCTGCACGCCTGTTTTTGTGCTTCAATCCAGGTCGATGCTGCCAGATGTGGTGGATGACTTCAGGTTGGCCAACCCCTACTGTAAAGGCCACGAAGCCATCTTTTACTCCTTCTATGTCTTCTTCACCAAATTTGCCTCTGGGATCTCCCTGGGAGTGTCCACCCTCTGCCTGGAGTAAGTCTGCATTACTGTTACACATGCATGATTAACTCAAGCGCTGCGCGATATTCTACGTCTGCACTTAGCATGTCATGATACCTCACCGAAATGCATTAACCCCTGGTGCGATGCATAATTCATCACACGAAAGGTGTCGAGTTTGCTCATCTGCAGGGCTGCACAGTGCGGCCTGATGCTCATTTCCTCTCGCGCATTTTAACAGAGCCTCTCCGTCATTGCTTGTAGGTTTGCAGGATACGACACAGGCGCCTGCAAGCAGCCTCCCCCTGTGGTGTACACCCTGAAGCTGCTGATCGGCGCCGCCCCAGTGGCCTTCATCGTCACGGGCTTAATGATCCTGCTCCTCTATCCCATCACTGAAGATGTACGGCTTAGGAATAAAGTCTGCCTGGAGGAGCTAAGGTGAGAAAGAAACCTGTAACCTTTGACCTCTATACTGACGTTTGAAGTGTATAGGAGAAAATTGACTGGACTCAAACGCTGTATTTGAAACCAGTGTCTCTGTGTCTCTCACATAGGAAACAAAGCATCGGCTCCAGAACAGTGGAAGATCCGAGTAACGTGTGACCTAAACGTCGAATGGAGTGAAGACGCGAAGCCACGGATTCCAGTAATGCGTCTGGGAAGTTGCTCATTAGTGTACATTACACTGCTAAATAGATTTAATGTAAACATTTTTGTTTCATTTTCACATGTACTGTACAGTCATACTGGATATATATAAATATATGAGATTACTTAATTTATATAA
The DNA here is from genome assembly GCF_965226115.1 of Aulonocara stuartgranti. Taxonomy (NCBI): domain Eukaryota; kingdom Metazoa; phylum Chordata; class Actinopteri; order Cichliformes; family Cichlidae; genus Aulonocara; species Aulonocara stuartgranti. The sequence continues at coordinate 3,905,223 of NC_138951.1, read as the reverse complement.
ATGAATGTATAGAGTTATTTGCTGTGTTTAGCTCTACAACACTGTTATTTATTTATAATATATGATTCCAAAAGGTTTGATGATATGAGATGAATAAATGTTGTAGAGAGTGCTTTTTGTAATGGTTGTTTTGGGGGATCTTTACCGAGGAGGTGGTGCGGTGGAAAATAACAGACGAGGAAGCACTACATATACAAATTTAATTTTCAGAAAGCTCCCCAAGCATTCCTTTCTTTGGACATTCAAAACAAACCACAGCGGTCCTAACAGCAGGGTATGACCATGAGAGAAAAGTTACTGTTGACTGTTGCCCCCTCTAGTGGTCACATGGGTTTTCCTGAACGTGTTAAAATTCTAGCAGGATGGAAAATCCTTTGGGTCTCTCGTAGACAGAACATTTGAGATGTTAAAGTGCTAAACTTGACATTTTAAGTGTAAAACCTGAATTTCATACATCTACTTCTGCTTCAAAAAAAACAACAACATTAGCCTCCATTTGTTCATATAAGACGCCAGAACAATCAGAAACATGTCCCAAACATATCTAAAACGTACTCGCCGCTGTTGCTGGACTGCTAATCAGCACGTCCTGCGTCAGCAAAAACATGAACTGCACAGGTTTTGTTTTTTTAAAAGAAGAAAATGTAAACAATGCATGGAGTGCAATGAGCATCTCTTGTCAAACGGCTGTCATTTCAACACACACAAGAGTAATTTTGTCATACAGCTGCGGTCCATTTGACAGTCGAATACATCATGATAACAGAGGGACATTGTTTTGTGAGTCCATATATTGAACTGTGCGTTAGGAGTGGCTACACGGAGGCCTCTGTGGTTGTGTTGGGGCTTTGGCTGGGGGCTGGACTGGATGGGCAAGAGTTCTCTGGACTCCCGGGAGTCCGCAGGGTTGATTTCCGCTTCCCGTTCCGCACCGTGAGCTCCTCCTTAGGCTTAAATGTCAGAGGGACAAAGCCATCTGCATCTGCCACAAGTACAACCCACAACGGTCCTGGAGAAAAACAAAAACAAAACGACAATTAGGACTTTTTGACTTAGTATGGTTTTCTAAATGTCAGTGTAGTTTAGAAACTGTAGTTTGTGCGACCTACATTTTGGTGGTCTCAGTTTAGGAAAGCCAGTCTTTGCTACAGCAGCAACAAAACACTATGCACATTAAATGGTAGTAAGCTGCTTTTGTTTTAGACCTTATAATCTGACTTAGGCTTTTAATCACTTCCAATTATAGCTCACGCACGCTATCGGAAGAACAATGCCACCACAAGCTGCCTGAAATTACAACTGACTGCAATAAATAAGGTTTCTTATAAAGTACAGAGCAATCTGAGGGGGATGCCTTCATGGTGAATAAAGCCAGCAAGAGCATACAGATCTTAACATTTAGTCAATGACTTGCAGTTGACCCCACTTGAGGACCAGAAGAAATTTCCTCAGAGTGATTTTAGTTAATTAACCCTTTACACCCTGTGTCACAACACGGTTAATCGCACATGAAAAACAACAGATGAGGCTTTTGCACAAAGGCAGCTTAGGTACTGCTTTACATTAAGGGAAATGCCACTTAAAATGCACAAACAACAGAAAACAAGTAGCAGAGGACACGTGCTATTTGCTATACTTTGTTACTGTTGACCTACTGATGCCAAATCCAATTTTGTGAACATACCATACATCATCTCCACGATGGTAAGGTTGAAGAGGTCTTGGAGCGCACGCAGACACAGTTTCCCGTCGCACAGCAGCACCGGCCTCCGCTCGTCAATAAAAACATTTTCTGACAACTGCTTCTGCGTGAGCACAAAGAAAGGAAATGTGATGGAAAGAGACATGCTCGTGGCTATTATTATGTTAAAAAATGCAATATTCTTATTTAACTTACTTAACTTATATAACTTATATAACTTATATATATATATATAATAGGGTATCAAACATAACACGTAAAACTGTACCTGGCATGTGACATTGACATACGGGGGTTCGCTGGCATTAGGGTAGACACTTGGGGCCTTTTTGCCATTCTGAGTGTAATCTCTGATTTCTGTCAGGCACTGCTGCACTTCTGCAAAGCGTGTAAAAAGTCTTTCCATGTTGTGAACGAGCTGCTCCAGCGCGCGCTCCTTGGCCTTGCCGGGAGTCTTTTCAGGCATAGGCAGCTTCGGCTCTGTGTGCATCTTGTCAGATGGTTCGAAGCGAGGAGAACTGGCTCGGCTGGAATCTCTGCTGACCTGTCCGGCCACCGCCAGGCTGGCCATGCGGCTGACATGGTCCATGTCAAAGTTTTCCACTGTAACTGAAGAGGCACTGGACGGGGCTCTGTCTGATAAGTCCACAGAGCTGGTGATGGGGCTGTGCTCGCTGCTTCTCACCTCCTCGACCAATCTCCGCCTGTTCCCCGGTGAGCAAACTACCCCCCTTCCAGGCAGTATCAAGTCTTTTATCCCTGGGCGCTCTCTGTCATCCTTTGACAGGTGCTCTGAGTGCCTCCTAATCCCTGTGCAGAAATTAGAGGTGGACTCATGGCTCTGAGCAGAGGAGGATGGTATGATAGGAGACATAGGCGACTCTCCATCGTAGATCAACTCTTTGGCTATGAGATGAAGAATATATTTGTCAGTGTTAGCAGATGGGAGGAAGGCGGGGTCGTTGGACTTCTGGCGACCCACCATCAACAGTAAAATCTTATCGCTGAGGAAACAGACTCCTTTGGGTCTCTCGTTCTGCTGCAGAGAGATCTGCTGTATGTTTGGCATCGTGGAGGCTGTGATGCAGTACACAAGAACCATGTTGCATGTGTTTGATGCAACAGCAACTGTGGAACCACGGGGATCAAAAGCCACAATGTCTGGGACCAAAATCCCTGGAATGCTGACTTTACGAGTGGTGGTGACCTTTCGCTCATAGGTAACCAGAATGAGGTGCGAGGAGTCCTGCCCGGAGCCTGTTACAGTGTCCCTGCGACGCAAATGGATAAGGGGGCTGGGGTCAGAGCGACGGTGTCTCGCCAGAAGATGGGTAATATCAAGAGGACCTGAGCTAGGGATGTAGGACCTTTCCGATTCGAAGGATCTTCTCCTCGAATCCAGAAGGCTGTCATCATCTGACATGTGAGAGCCATGGCCGTGCAGGGCCTCTGTCTCTGCTGGTAAGTCGAACGCTATGCCAGAATTTAACCCACATAATTTATCCAGCGGCAGCTCCGTAGCCACAGCTACTTGAGCTTCCCCGGTGGCCTCAATGGCACAGATATAGCCTCCCACGTCAAAGATGGGACAGAAGGAACAGGCCACCAGACTCTTTTGGATGTCATTCCAGATGTAGGAGTGAAGGGCACTGCCTATAGCCACCACCAGGCGTGTGCCATCCTTAGCCCAGCATGCACAGTGGATGAGTCCACTACCTTTGATATCTGCTTTGATTCTTCTGTTGTCCACCCTGACAGAAAACAGCACAGAGGTGTCTCTCTTAGTCAGCACAGCAAGAATGTCCAGTTTAGGGTGCCAAACGCAGCCTTGTGAAAGCAAGGGGAAAGGCTCGCTCATCTCACAGGTCTGCGTGCACAGCAGCTTGTTCTGTTCAAGAGCACTGAGCTGCAGTTGCCACACGGTAACATGCTTCTTGTGCTGCACAGCCAGCAAGGCGGGAGAATCAGAGCAGCACAGGGGGCCCCAGAAGAGTCCGAAGACATGCTCAAACTGCCCGATGACGTTTGTGTCGCCAAACTTCACGTCGCCGTTGATAAAGTAGAGAGATGTTAGGCAGACTTGCTTGCCATCTGTCCAAGCAATCCCATGCACAGGGTGGATGGCTTGGTGCAGTGTGTTGAGACCTGTCCTGAGCAGCTTTGCCTTACCAAGATCCATCCTGGCAGGTATGAAGAAGCTTATCCAAAGAGAAAAAGAAAACAAAAGAGTCACAGCGTTAACATTGATAATAGAGTCCTGTATGTCTTCTAAATGGGTCTTGACGACGAGTGGCTATTGCTACCTATGCAGATTAAGAATAGCAAAAGCCTCTCTTGTGTCTCCTTCCAAGTACATGCTTTAATCCCTCTGTGCCTGAGGCAGTGGTGACGAACACCTATAGCTGCTTACGCCTGATGACCTTAACAACACACAGGCCCTTTAGGACCTAAGGGTATTAACATTAGTATGTGTTGAATAAGAGTGTCTCATTAAAGTATTTGTCTTTTTAGACTCTGACATGATTACAAAAAGTACATTAAGTCTTCAAATACACGTCATCAGAGAAAGAAAACTGTAACAGACTTAAACTGTAAACACCATTTTAACACTGGAGCACATTAAACACAATCAGATTCTTCAGAAAACAGATTTACTGTGTGGATTGATTACTGCACATCAGCTTAAAACGCGTAGACACAAACCACGAAAAGGAGAAATGCTCATTAATTCAATTAATAAACATTGGAAATCACTAGCGAGATTAACTTGCTGCTTCCCTTTAAAAAATATATCAGATAATTAAAGCTAGATTCGACACAAACATGAGTTTTAAAGCTCAGCATACCTTACAAAACTAAAAACACGTTCCAAGGAGCTCGTATAAAACAGTGAACATTAACTCTCATGTCAGCAAACTCACGTTTTACCGGTTAAAAATCGCCTCCAACGTTTCTTAGTAAATGACACGGAAGCAAAACTACTCGACAGTTTCGGTGCATTGTGGGAGACGTAGTTCACTTTTAACAAGCGCTCTAGTTTTATATAGCCCGAATTAATAAAAAACAATTGGCTTACTTAGAGGGACTTGATAAACTTAATAAAGACTATGACAAACCAGAAAATGAAAATTCAACTGACATTAGACACTCGAGCTTTATTTCACCTCCAGGGGTCTGCAGGGCTGAAGACGACGTACGTAGTGGGGTTGTAGATCTCTACGCTGCCTCCCTGCGAAGTGGAAAATATCTTGGCTGTCTCACGGTTGGCTGTAGCTACCGCGGGTGGGTGAATGCCTGGTTTCTGTCGCTAAAGCCCGACTTGTAGCTGCAAAAGGGTAGAACTGGCTCTAAGAAAAAAAAGCTTTGTCGGCTGTATGCTTTATAGCTAATATTTGAAGCAGCACAACCATGGGCGTGGAGGTCGAGACGATATCTCCCGGTGATGGTAAGCGGATTTATTCGCCTATGTGTGCTTTGATGAGGGTTGGTGGTGCTGGTGTTGTCGGGGCACGGTAGTTCCCCGGAATGCCATTCAGATATTTTTAAATATTTACTTTTTTTTTTGTCAAGATTAATATTAAGATGTGTGCGACGCGACTGAATATATCCCGTAGATATTTAGCAATTAACGGTAGTATGCTGCGGCTTTACCCTGTTTTGATTTTAGTTTAGTTTCTTCTTTTACAGTTTAAAATCACTGACGCCTGCACGGCATCTTTCTAGAACTCTCTATCCTGTGAAGTCAAACTCCGTCCGGTGTTTTAAAATTGAGCATTAGCACATAGGCACGTAGGGAAACATTTGAAGAGTTACTCATGTGTAAGCAGTCAGTCAGCTCAAGAGTGAAAGACACCAAATCTAGGGCTGGGTAAGGCAGACTACAGTGTCCTTATAGGCACTGCTAAATTAAAGTGCATCTGATAGCTAATTACTCTACTATTTCTATTACTATGTAGGAAAAAAAATGCCTGCAGGCTAAAGTTACAGCATGAGGATGACAGATGCATATCTCACTTTAGTATGCAACAGTACTGGCATCAGCACCCCACCAGACTGAACCTTGCATTTGCTAATGAGACTGCCAGTCTAATTACAAGATTAACCTGCCAGCCTCAGAGAGTATACAAACACACACTAACACTTGTTTTTTCTCTCTTTCATTAACAGGAAGAACATTTCCAAAGAAAGGCCAAACATGTGTTGTTCATTACATAGGTAACTTCCTTTCTCTTTCTTCTCTCTCTCCCCCCCCCTTTTTTCATTCTCTGCATTTTTTTCTGTCTTGGAGTCCATAGGGGGAAATATGTGCACAACACACCAAGCTTTCAAAATACGCAAAATGCTCGTAACATTGTGTAACTGAGTGTTGGTTACACTTGCAAGTTGCCGACAGAACCAGAAAATACTGTTTTTTCTTTTGTTTTTGTTTTAGGGTGTGCTGACATGCACATATTCATTCAAATGGGCATGTTTTTCCTGTTTGTGTCTTGTCAGATTGCCAAGTTTTTAGGTGGGACAATAAGATGCTGAGACTTTTGGGAAATGAATTTGGGTTGCTCTATGGCCTCGGGTTAGCAGACCACACAACTAGGTCAGACAGAAAGTAAATAAACCTCGCTGGCATCTCGTCTGTTGACTGTCTGAGTATCACATGGTTATTATATGGTTATAAATGCAATTGTACACACTCTGGCTATGGTCTGTGTAGTAAAGAGGGTTGGTTTCGAGTTTGTAAGTATTTATTTATTTTTATTGAACGTACACGTCCATGTAGTTCCATCTTGTAGCTTTGGGACTTCATTTTCATCATTTGAAATGGGTTAATGTGATTTTCCTAATCTATTGTAATACTGGCTGTATATCTTGATTGACCTATGCATAGTGTTTAACCTTATGTGAAAATTGCAGCTTTGTTTGACTAGTGTGTGTGTGTGTGTGTGTGTGTGTCATTAGAGACAAAACGATCCACAACAACTATGCCCTATACTGTACCTTATACTAGGATGTTGTGCTGTAAACTCTCCTGGGGAAAGTTGGATTTGCCTTTAAGCCTAATTTCAGGTATCCCATTTTTTTGGCTGCTGCCTTATTTCCATTGAGTCGCCTAGTGGATGGATCTGCATGTTTGATGCAACCCTTCCATATATCTGCTTCAGTCTGGCCCTGTAAGTAGACTAGCTGGTGATCCCTCGAGGCTGGGTTTGTGTCTGGAACTGGGGATCCTTCATATGTCAGGCGAATGTAATCTTAATTTATACGTCTCAAATTGTGAAGCTAGGCTCTTGAGATGTGCCACATAGCATTCTAGAGTAAGGGTTTGATTGACACTTGGTGTCTCTGCTCCCCTCTACTGTTGAATACGCAGTTATGAACATGGGTGGATGGATATATTGTTACAATATTGAAAGCCAAAAATTAATTAAAAATTAATTCATTTGCCTGGTCCTGTTGCACTGCTCTATGCGTGAAACTCGTAATTGGACACACTGGAGGCTGAGCGGCCAGTCTCATGTCCATGCCAAGAATGGTAGAATTTGCCCAGTTCTGGTCCCTTGTTTCATTCGAATCGTGCATCAGAGTTTTGGGATTTAAAGGTGTCTAAACTTTGGGTTCTGGTGAGGTTGTTGACGTTTAGGTAATGCATCAAAACCCAGGATTATATAAAGAGCTTCCCAATACTAGGACAAATAAAGTATTTCTAATCTTAAAGTAAGAATAATTTAGATCTGCAAATAATGCAGACCTTCTCTCGCTGTGAGCAAGAATTAAACATAGGGGATGAAAATGAGCACAATAGGTCCCCTTTAAGTTTTAAACTCCATCAAGACCGCACCACCTCTGCTGGATTGCACATATAAAAAAGCTTTTCCTTTTTCTGCTTTATTTCCTTTCTCCGTGTTGTTACCTGTTGCATTTTTTTATTTATAAGAGGGACAAATGTAAAGAATCCTGTCTGCAAAATCTACAAATGGTAAATCGACTGGGAATTACATGGTGCCTCTCTACTCAATTTGAGCACTCAAAGCACTTTCTATTACAAATCTCATCCTAATCACATATGCATCCATTGCTTTTATCCATACCTAACCACTTTACTACACATTCACGCTTCCATGAATGCATCAGGGGAAACTCAGAGTTCTGTATTTTGCCCAAGGATACTTTGACACTTGGACTGTAGGAGCTGGTGATGGACAGCCAGCTCTACCACTTGATCCATAGCCACCCCCAACAATTAGCATGGGTACTCTTCTTTTTGTTACATTCGTCACCTATTTCATTGAGGTACTGTACTCCCCATCTTTTGTTTGTCTTTTTGTTTCGATTTACGCTAACTTACTCATAAGATGCTTATACTTATTGGAATACAACTCAAAAATACATAGTTGAGCCAAACTGAGGCTTCAATAAAGGAACGCCCAAAGAGCTATAAATACAGTTTTGTATAAATGCAGGAAGTGCATTTGCAAAATATATTTAAGGGTAGAGCTGAACTTGGTGATGAACACATGAAATTGGCTAAGAATGTGGTTTATGTAGATAATCTGGGAGTATTTGTGTTGTAATCTGCAGAATTGATATAATGTGTTCCTCACATCAAGGTTTTTATGGACTCATAAACAAGTCTCCGATCCTATAGTGAGGGAGGAGGTTTTTTTTAATTCCTTGCTGAACTGTTATTATGTTAACCCAGTTAAATTTGATACATCGGTTCAACTAGTTTCAGGTAGTTATCAAGGGATTTGTAAGAAACTGAGGCAGGGAAGTTTTAAGATTATACTTCACAGTTTCAGTGCCCCAGAGGACAAGTGTTTTAATTAAAAGCTACACGACAAGATTAGCTGACACTCTGAAAAAAAGATAATGTTTGTAATACAGGTTGGTGTGGATTTGTAACATAAGTCAGCTGGCTCTCGGTGCAAAAACACAGACTGTACCCTCAACTCCACTCCACCCTCCCCTGGTGTTTTCCAGATAGCAAAGGCAAACAGTAAGAGTAAGGAGAGAGAGTGATTTCCCAATACATATTGGGATATGAAGCCACTCTGCTGGAGAGGCTTTCTCACGCATTCTCTTAATGCTGTGCAATTTTTGACTCTCACTTTCACCTCTGGGATTTTGAATATGCAGATGCACACATGCCAGAAGCACACAGACGCTCAGATATGCGAGCGACCTTCTTCTCACTCTGGTGAAAGTTGTAGCCACCCAAATTAGCCGAGTGGTCGTTGATGGCTCAGGCCTCCAATAATTTATCCTGTCTTGCATTCTTGTTTCTCTCATGGCTGACTGCAAGTCTGCTCACAGAGTGGCAGCTCTGTCAGCTGCAGTCCTGCAGTCTGAAGCTCATTTTGCTGCAAGAGGAAAATTAAAGCAGATCTGATGTCAGTCAACATGAGACAACAAAAGTAGCTCATGCGGTTTTAAGTTTGATGAAGTATGGCACTAAGCTACGAAGATGAATGGCATTGTAGCCTCTTTTGACATGAAGCTCGTGCTGCATGTGATGTCATTCCTAAATGTGGACATCATACCTTACCATGTTTGTCCTCCAGACTTTAGCATAAAACAGACAGAAACTGAGACCTCGCGGTTCTACGTGTTTGACCCAGAAATAGATCAAGCTGTGTGTCAGAAGATGCCAAAGTCTTCCTCCATGGGAGAGTGGTTGTTCATATAGTTGAGCAAACAATGGGAGGCTCCAAGATTAGTAGAAAGGCTTCTGCTGAAAATCATTGACTATTGGGTTGTCTGAGTGCTTCACAGGCTTTTTGCAACTTGTGTTATGAACATGGATCGAATATCTATGCAGCACCTACTTGGCAGGCAAGACTGGAGGAAAAGTGATATTCGAGCACATTATTATTTATCAAGTGAACTACTAGGCTCCACTAAAGATCTAGGACACTCCATATCTAGTTAGAAAAAAGCTCTTTTTGCACTTAATGATAGTATTAGAGTAACTTTTAAGTCATGGCTGAGGATTACTTTCAGGCTCCGGTGTCAACTTTACTCATATGCCCTATCCCAGTTGCTTGGCTATAGAAATGAAGAATGATGAAGACTCTTGTTATTAAGATGTCTGTGCCTGCAGGTGTGAAACACAGCAGACATGTAAGTCACATACTCAGATAGCTTTACACACATCTCATTTCATCCACATTTGAGCCAAGGGGCTTGCTGTGTTGGCAGCCATCCTAGACAGGGGCTAAGACAGGATAAGGTAAACAAAGTAAAAATAGCCCCACCCCTGTGTGGAATGGCTTTTTACAGCGATAGCTAGCCACTACCAAGTGTAAGCTTCTCACAAGGAGAGCCTAGGAGCCAACCTCAGAAGGGACAGGCTTGGCTGTATTTTTGCAAAGACCTCACCCATGCTCGGCTGTACAAATAGTGATAATAGAGCAGTGATACGAGTGTGGTTTAGTTAGCAGTTTGGGATTTTGCTATGGCTATCTCTGTGATCTCCAGGAAACAGATTATTATAGAATATTAACACAGGGTCCAATGTGTTGCAATTCATAGTCCACGGCCTGGTCCTCGTTTAGCCTGGTCCCATGCTGGCCACCCCTGGTGAAGGGTGTGGTCTGGCAGGGGCAGACACCTAGCTGCCTGTGTGAAATGAGCTATCTGTGTCCAGACTGGAGCCCGACTGATATATTGATGATATTTTGAGGATGTGTATTGATTGAGCCTCTGCCTTGTTTTTGTAAATTTTCACTTTACAACGGAGGGCGGGGGGCCAGCACCAGAGGCCGGCCCACTTTCCATTGGGATGGCCCTCCCGGCCAGGAAGGACACACTGAGCATGAGTGTGTTTGTTGTGTCTGCGTTCTGTTGTGTCACAGTCCATCGATTTTTTACACATCAGCCGTAAAAACACGGTGGGGTATTGTCGTCACCCCACTGGGTGGGTGGGCGGCGTGAACACAGAAGTTTGTCAATGCGATAACTTGAGAACGACTCAATGGAGGCGCATCGGTGCATCTAATAAAAATTTCAGGGCTGGTTGAACCTCGACCTCAGGGCCAAGGTCAGAGGTTAAGTTTTCTTAAAATCTTGTGACTGGGATAACTCCAGAATGAAGCTGTGGCGGGGCGTGGTTCGTGGCACGGCTGTGGGGGAGGCTGACACACCTGAGCTCGATCAGCTCATCACGCCTCCCCTATATTAAACATGCCGGGACCTGAGGTTGGGGTTTGTTGTTGTTGTTGTGTGTGGCTGTCAGCTAAGCTCCGGCTGTGTCTAAGAAGCGACATCCGGAATAAAGAAGTGTGTAAAGAGTGAAACATGTGGTTCGGTCTATCATTCCTGTCACAGAGGAATTGCAGGATTTTGATACGGTGGTTGCATCTACTATAAATATCAGACGACTTCAAATCTCAGTGACCTCTAGGTCAGAGGTCAAGTTTTCTGAAAATCTTGTGAATGTGATGAGTTGAGAAAAAGGTGACGTACGATTTTGAAATTGATACTATTTATACACTACCAAACAAATTGATACCCACTAGGAAGCTGAGGGGTAGCACTGGCAGCCACCAGTATTTTTTTTTTCCATCTTTGAGTTTGGAGTGAACTGAAACCAGTTACAACAGATGCAGGGCAATGAATTGGGGTTCATCCTGAACGCTCTATCACATGGCTGAGATAGACAGGTAATCTCTGATTAATCTAACAAACAGGTTTGTCATATGTGGGGGGAAACCGAAGCACACAGAGGAAACCCACATAGGCTTAGGGAGGACATGCTAACTGCACAGAGACAGCCCCAACCTGCAGGAGTATGCACTGCTGTAAAAATGCATTTCAGTTTAGCTGAAATGCATTTTCTGTGTCAGGGTTTTTCTTCAGTGTGCAGCCAACTGCTGCTAGAAACTCAAACGACTTTTCTGCAAGAAGGTTTTGTGTTTCTGCTACTCGAATGCCCTGCAGCAGGTGGTATTCACCAGGGGGTGTGAACCTGATGACTCCGCAGCTGGACCTGGCCCAGCCCGCTCATATCTGGGCTACTGGACTTCTTGGAAATGATGGACCTTCTAAGTTTAGTGGGGGAATGAAAGTGGAGAAGGAGTACAGTACCAACTTTCATATGACTGGATGAGCAAGACACTGTAACTAAACTTCAGCTAACACCAGCTTTAAATGCCAAGTATTCACACTATGACATAGAGATAAAATAATGAACCAGAACAACCTCCAAAGTGATAGCGGATCATTATTATTATTTTTTTATTATTTAATTTATTTATGTAAAAACGAAACCTTTTAATCTGTATTTCTAGAGGATGGAGGACAAAATATTATTATTATTAAAATCTTATTATATTAAATATGTTAATTACTTGAAATAAAACACATTATTATATTGGTTGGTAATGCACAGCATTGCATTATATTGTATAATCTCTGAATCTCCAATCTCAGTTATTTGAACTTTGTTTGCAGTTACAAGTTTCCTGTTCCACAACAATAGATTGTGCAGAGAAAATAACAAACACCATTAAGTTGCTCCTGTTGCTTTTTTCTGGCCGCCAACGTTTCCCAAAGTTCACGACTTTTCAGAGTAAAAGAACAGGGATTGAGATTGTGGCTAATGAAATGATTTAGTGTTTTCATGCCTTTAGTAGTTTAACCGCCACAGCAACAACAGCCCTGTCATGCCTGAATGGTCAGTCATTGTTCTGAAGGAGCTGAGTCCCGCTTTGCCTTTGTTACCCCTTTCTCTCGCTGTGGTCTACATACAGTTAAGCAATGGCCTAGTTAACTTTAAAAATAATCCACTAAACCAGGCCAGTTCTTCCTGATTCACATTTCCTCTGTTCATTTGAGAAGTTGAAACAGACCCAAGAAGTCCCACCAGAAAAATTCCTGGTTATTGCAGCAGCTAACTATGCCCATGCACTTTTGATTTTTGAGTTTATTTTGCCTCTAAATTTTGTTTTCATATGCTTTTTTGGCAGGTATGTTGCAGAACGGGAAAAAGTTCGACTCCTCGCGAGACAGGAACAAGCCCTTCAAGTTCAAGATTGGACATAGCGAGGTCATTAAAGGCTGGGAAGAAGGAGTAGCACAGGTAAGAGAGGAAGGTTGAGGCCCTGCTTGTTTTGTCTTTTAGTATTAAGCAGTACGTTATGCATTCCATGTTCTAAGTACATATTGAACTTCATTTATTCATTTATACTGCCAGGTTTTAATTGATCATACCTAACAGTTAGTTGCAATTCTGAAGGTGCTCTCATACAGTGAACAGGTGCACCACTGCAGTTGTTTGTTTTTTAAATTGTGCTTAGATGCACTGCAGTGGTCAGCAACAATGAGAGGGAGGCTGTAAAACAGATTCTACTGTAGCTATTGGAGTTCAGATCGGTTCAGCTGTAACACATTCCTTCCTTCAGCTCTTGTATGATAATGGCAGCCACAGAAAATACACAGTTACAGAGTTTTCAGTTAGAGAAAACAGATGAATGAGGACAAATGGAGTCACAGCATCAACAGCAACAGCAGTCTGACATTACTTATTTTCTGCAGTTGTGTATGTAATGCTGAGTAGCTGACTTGATTGCTGTCCGCTTGAAAGTGGTCTTTTACAGCTGCAGTGAGTAGAAACCAAGATCTGTTATGAAAGGAGAATAAACTATGCAGTTTCTCATATTTTACTTGTGGTCGGGCCTCTTGGTAAAGTACGCAAACAAAAGCCCTGAGTTCCGAATATCTGCTTGTGTTTCAGGTTCCTGGTATTATGTTTGCCTGCCAACTGTCACACTGTTATTGTTTACAGGGACACTTGAATAGGGTATTAATTTACAAGTCAAAAAGTGTTTTGTGTTCTGTGACAAGGGACTTTTCGGGCGTAGGCGTAAAGTACAAGAAAATGCACATAAATACTCAGTGTGTTCTGCTGTCCCCTCGCCTCTCCTCTCCTGTGCTGCAGATGAGCCTGGGCCAGAGGGCTAAAATCACCTGCACACCGGATATGGCTTATGGAACAACAGGCCACCCCGGAGTTATCCCACCAAACGCAACCCTTATTTTTGATGTGGAGCTGCTTAAGCTGGAGTGACGCATGGGGTAGAAGGCAAAGGCAGAAGGCTAATGGGGCTGCATTCACCATAACCCACAACCGGGAGACTATACCCGACTGTTGCCTCTCACAGCCACCCGCTCTTATGTTTCTCTGTTTTCACAGCCTTCGTCTTTTTCTTCAGTTAGGTATTTAAACGCATCTTCTGCTTCGTTGCCATCGTTTTGAGCTAGATGCTGCAAGAAAATGTTCATGTCGTACAAGACTCTTATACACACACACACACGTTTTGGTTTGTTTGTTACACATGCTTGTTTTGTTGAACTTCATTTAATGTTGTAAATTTTGTTGATCCCTGTTCTCTTTGAAAAGCCGTACTACATTGCAATCAAAACATATATTGCCTTACAGTTTGAACAGCGGAGTTGAGGGTACATAGGTTAAAAGTACAATGTCTGCTCTGTATATTTACTGGGCATTATATACCACTGTCTGCATCGCCACTTTGAAAAAAGGCTTGTCCTGCTGAATGCTCTGAATGATGTTGCTGTGTTTGGTATATTTTATAATCCTTGTGAACATGCAAGTGTAACCTATAAAATCAAACCCAATCAATACTGTACAGAAGTCTTTAAGAGCCATTGCTACTATGACAGTTTATTGACCAACTCTTGAATAAAGTGGCATGCACTATGTTAAAAAGTCTGTGTCCTTTGTGTGATTTGTGAGTGACTGATTGCTACCTCCAGAGGCATCTGTTTACCAGTTCACATATTGTGTTCAATTTTTATGAAACCATAATCAAATTTTTTGTAAAATAAGTAAACCATGCATTTAATCACATCTGGAATCTCGCCTTCAGACGACAAGATGTGGAGGACTTCATCACTTCAAGAAACACATGTAAACTAATACTTATTCCATTTAAGGATAAAATTTCTTTGCAAGAAAAAGGTCCTTGGTGTGCCAAGAAATCTGTATACAGGGGAGAAGGCCTTTAAAACCTGTATTTAATGGTCATCAGGCCAGAAATTAAGATGAATACAGATGTTTCAACTTCCTGGGACCAGTTTTGGGAGGGTCTTTTTCTGTCCCAGCATGACTGCCGCAATGCACAAACCAAGATCCATAAAGGTGTGGTTAGTTAAGTATGTTGTGGGAGAATTCAGCCCCATCTAGCATTTTTCGGATGAACTAATATGGAGATACATCACAACCTGATTTGTCCATGTATTTTATCTCAGTTTCAAAACGTGATATGTTGTTACCATTTTTATTTAACTATGGGTTTGAATTATATGCAGTCATTGCACGTCTGTTTTTATCACCTTGAATTTTCCTGAAATCTCTAATAATAATAATAATAAACATGAATTCTCAGTCTTCGCGTCGACAAAACAGGGAATAAGGGTGGTCATTATAAAAAAATATGTTTCAACTGTACTAATTGTTTACTACAACTGAAACGACATCAATAGCTGAATAACCCAATAAAGCAAATTAAATATACACATACACTAACAACTGTTTGTGTCGCTCATCTCTACGACAGTCAAATATCTTTGCTGTAACATGTG
Source organism: Aulonocara stuartgranti (assembly GCF_965226115.1). Classification (NCBI taxonomy): domain Eukaryota; kingdom Metazoa; phylum Chordata; class Actinopteri; order Cichliformes; family Cichlidae; genus Aulonocara; species Aulonocara stuartgranti. The sequence goes on along the minus strand of NC_138951.1, from coordinate 3,889,922 downwards.
TTTCCGGTGTAATAGGTCAAAGGGTACTGTAGTTGATTCTCGCAACCGATTGGCTGACTGTCTCTGTTGTCAAACTCCATTGGCTACAGGCACACACGCCTGTCATCAGTCTGAACAAGAAAACAAACGACAAGGTCAGAATTCTGTTGTAATATCTCTGAAAATACTCACTGTTAAACACGCGAGGCACCAATATGCCTCATGTTGTATACCACTGTTTTGCTTTTACGTTTACGCCATTGCAAACGAGTGCAGCTCGGTAGCGTTTTACGGCTAGCTGACTTAGCTTAGCAACGTGTCTAGTCTTTTGTTTTTTTTTGCATATTGCTCTCATATAAGTCTGTAGTTTTATTCCACCACAGCGACATAAACAGCGCGTGGTTTTGTAATTTGATAAAGTGTGATGTAGTCATGTATTTATTCAGTTTGTTTCTTTACCACTATGCTAACAACTAGTTAGCATCTTCTCTTTTAATTTATCATCTGCAAGTTAAAATACGCCACGAAAGAGCAGGTGTCCACCGCCTGTTACTTAACTTGATTTAGTCACATTGAAATGCATTTTAAAGGTCAACAAACCATAAAAATTTGATGTGCAGAATATTCAGTCAAATCTGATTCAATCTGCATAAAAGTTTGCAAACTTTGCACACATAAGATTTTAAAAGCTTCTCCTCTGGTAGGTATGCTTCTACCAATAACTTTCAATCTAAAATATAAATGATCTTATAAATTACATTTTAGAACTGAGTGCCATATCTCTGTCTTGTAAATGTCTCTGCTGGTACCCAGGACCAAACCTAGCCGTGACCACAATACCTCGGTCTGCCCTGCAACCGTCCAACACGGCCCATCTCTGTAAACTTAACCACATCACTGCAGACTACCTAACCTGCACTTACAATCTGCTATAAAGTTTGAGTACATGGATTTATTATCATTTAATTTGCTTTCAAAAACACTTTAGGATATGAAACAGGCAACTCTAGCAATGCATGCAAAATATCTTCCAAAGTAAATGAGAACATTGCATGTAAGCTTTACATTTCTAGTTTATCAAGTGACACTTGCTGCTGTGTTTTGTATTAAACTGTCAAACAGATTTAATTAGTCATTAACTGGAAATTGCCAGATTGTTCCAACTTACTACAACTGCTGATTTGAGCAGCTTTTTCTCTTCTGCCTCCAGGTTTTTCCATGTGTGAGTGATTAAGCCAACAGTAAGCATGCTGACCGCACAGAGGGCATGTGCAGCGATGGCTGCCCGGCACCTGGTTAGAACTTCAGTCTCCTCATCCCTCACACACTGCTCTCTGATCCATACTTCAGTACCCTGTCAGGACCGTGCTGAGCTGCATTCTGAATGGGCCAGTCTGGCTAAGAAACAGCTGAAGGGGAAGAATCCAGAAGATCTGATCTGGCACACTCCTGAGGGGATTAACATCAAGCCCGTGTACACCAAAACAGACTCAAAAGATGTTGCTGATGAACTGCCAGGAGTGTTTCCTTACACTAGAGGGCCCTATCCCACCATGTACACATACAGACCTTGGACTATCAGGCAGTATGCTGGATTCAGCACTGTTGAGGAGAGCAATAAGTTCTATAAAGACAACATAAAGGGTAGGTTTTGTTGTGGTCTACGTTTTTCACATTTCTGCCAAGCTTGCATTGAAATAATTATTACGCTACTCTTTGACCCTCTCGTTTCAGCTGGTCAGCAGGGTCTTTCTGTGGCCTTTGACCTCCCAACACACCGTGGTTATGACTCGGACAACCCCAGGGTCCACGGAGATGTGGGCATGGCTGGAGTGGCTATAGATACAGTTGAGGACATGAAGTTGCTCTTTGATGGAATCCCATTGGAGAAGATGTCTGTTTCAATGACTATGAATGGAGCAGTTATCCCTGTGTTGGCAATGTTTATTGTCACCGGAGAGGAGCAGGGCGTTCCAAAAGAGAAACTAACTGGCACGATTCAAAATGATATTTTGAAGGAATTTATGGTGCGCAACACCTATATTTTCCCCCCGGAACCTTCCATGCACGCCATTGCAGACATCTTTGCATATACCTCTAAGGTATGTAATAGCACAGGTTTAATGAAACCTTTTTTCCGGTGCTGTTGAACACAGTGTAACTGATTTACTACCACGGTCATGTTCACAGCACATGCCTAAGTTCAACTCCATATCCATCAGTGGCTACCATCTTCAGGAGGCCGGTGCCGATGCCATCTTGGAAGTAGCCTACACCATTGCTAATGGCCTGGAGTACTGCCGCACTGGACTGAAAGCAGGGTTAACCATAGATGAATTTGCTCCAAGGTAAAAGTTGACAAAGTGTTTTAATAATAATGTTATTTAATAATAGTTTATATTTCTGAGAAATCTATGATATAACATGTCACAAATGCCTTCAGGATTGCTGCCAGTGATGGTCACAATATCAACAAATGACAGTTGTGATGTTGGTGAATGAATAAGACGCTCAGTAAATGTCAAAACTTACATTAATATTAATGCACAATGACAGTGATGATGCAGATTTAACCAGTAAACAAATGTTTTTATATCAAACCATTAAATTACTGTGAATCATCATAAAAGTAAAGCCAATTAACCATAAATCTTTAACTATTATCGAAAACAAACATGCAGGTATTGCATGCTCATCATTTCCGCCGCAATTTACCACAAAAAGAAGGGAAAAAAACAAATCAAGTTTTTGTTGGAATTGCACAAATTACACGTTTTTTTTGCTAATATGAGTTCAGTCATGCTAAAAAATAACTACATCACATTCATTTGACAATATTAACAGAGGTGCTACAAAGTTATTTTTGTAAATTAAATGAGATAAAAAGTAAATAAAAGGTAGGTATTCCTCTATATTTAATACATTTTCAAATATATAGATTCAGTCACAGGGGTGCCAATGATTGGAACCTTATTTTTTGTAAAAGCTGTTTAAACATTTCACATCTGGAGTCTGGTGGTCTTTATATTTAAGGTTGTGGTGTCATTATGCCAGTATTGAAACAGCTCCAGTGAGCCTCCAGATAAGTTTGTTAGGTTACAAGACATGTTTAGAAAAGGCTTAAAATATTTAAACTAAATAATTCCACTGAGAGGAATCCATCTACTACTGGTGCAGGTTACCAGTCAATTGCTGCTCCAGCAAATTAAACCCAGGATCGAACCAATATATTAGCTTGTCTAAATGTGTCCATTTAGCAAAGGTGGAAAGTAACGAATTACATTTACTTGCGTTACTGTAATTGAGTAGTTTTTTGTGTATTTGTACTTTTTAAAGTCATTTTTCAAGTCGGTAATTTTACTTTTACTTACCGTATTTCCCGGACTACAGAGCGCACCTGAATATTAGCCGCACAAGCTAAAATCAGGGGAAAATCCTGTTTTGTACATACATTAGCCGCACCTGACTAAAAGCCGCAGGTGTTTCAATGTTGACTTATCATATGTAAGAGAATTGTCAAAAAAAGAACAAAGCGAATTGTCAGGAAAGAGATGGCTGTTTGGAGACATCACTTTTATTAATATTTTGAAAAACAAGTTATGGGTACATATTTGCACATGTACTGTGCTTCATAAATGAGTAACAAATGTAGTACATAACAATAACCTACAGCACACCAGAAAAATAGATTCAGACTACCTTTTAGGCTCAGGTGCAGTGACACGGCTTTTAACAAGAAGAAAAGTCAGTCATTCACCATCTTTCTCTTCTTCCTGCGCACTAAAACCACCAAAGTCCTCTTCTCCAGTGTCGGAAACGAACAGGCTCATGATGGCTTCGTCATCCACTCTCCGCTTCTCTCCTTCGTTGTCACTTTCAAAACCAAAGAAATCCTCGTTGTCAGTGTCAGAGTTGAACACCCTCAGAAGGGCCGTGGCGGTGTCCTCCTCTCCATCATGCAGCAGTCCAGCCCTTCGAAATCCGTTGGTGATCGTGGATGTTTTCACACTTTTCCACGCTGTCAGAATCCACCGGTGGAGTTGGGCATAACTTGCTTTTCGCAAGTTTATCGCCGCTCATCATCCAGCTGAACGCGTAGCGCTACTTTGAAGTTTGTTTTTCGCGCTACTTCGTACGGCATTACGTTGCCTGGCGGATGGACATGTGACCAACATACCACTCTTGAACCCCGATCCTTCCGCCAGGCAACGTAGTGCCGTACAACAGCGGAACAAACAAAACAAATCCGCTCATGGACAATCCATAGAAAAGCCGCACCTGACTAAAAGCCGCAGGGTTCAAAGCTTGTGCAAAAAGTAGCGGCTTATAGTCCGAGAATTACGGTAAGTATATTTTTTAAAAAGTATTGTACTTCGCTACATTTTCAATCACACCTGTTACTGAGTAAATTAAAAGAACAAACAAAAAAAACCTCCAACATTGTGCTTCGGAAATACTGCAGGGAATGATGGGTAGTAGAACAAATTGGCATTGGGTCACGATAAAGATGGAGTCTGACATTGGTGGTACGGATCCAGCGAAAAAAGAAACCCCGTCGAATTCTGCTGACTCTGAACTCGAAGAAACCGATCTGAACCCCTGGCTATATTTAAGGGACCATTTCGGCTTCAAGTGCAAGAAAGGCAACAGCTTTATTATGCAGTGTAAGCTGTGTTTGCCCAGAGAGACAGAGTTAGCAGCTTTTAGAAATTCCACATCAAACCTGCGCAAGCATGTAGAGGTAAGTTAAATGAAACTTGTACATTTATTTTAGCAAAAAGGCTGTGCTCAAGTTAATCACATTAAGTTAAGACATAAGCTGTTATTGGGCACGTTGTTGTCCACGCAACTTAAATTTTTTTTTACTCGATTGGTAAATTGCCAAAAGAAAATGTGTTTACTTACAATTTTCCTGTTTGTTAATAATAATAATTTATTTTAAAAAAATAGTTAAATTAGACAGAAGCGGCTACTTTCTTACTTAACCCACATATGTTCACACGTGTGCAGAGGTGTTTTTTTCTGTTCTCAATAGGGGTGCAACGATACTTGTATCGATATTGAACCGTTCGATACAGTGCTTTCGGTTCGGTACGCATATGTATGAACAATACAAAATTTGTAATTTATTTTATCAACTTTCCTTCTGACGATGCTGTCTGTGTTGAGCGCTCAGTGAATCTGCGTTCGACTACTCCGCCTAGGCTGCACTGTCGAGCGCAGATCCACTGAGCGCTCAACACAGACAGCATCTTCAGAAGGAAGAGCGCAGGGCAAGCTAGCGAGACTGAAGTTAAGCTCTCCTTGCAACATGGCAAACTGAACCTCCCCCACCCTCATTCAGATCTGGCGTTTGGAATTATTTTGGTTTTCATGTGACGTATGACCCTGAAGGTAAGCGCGTCATGGACTAAAGTAAAACAGTATGTTGGATGTGCCATGCAATGCTCAATTACATGGGTGGGAACTAGTGTGTTAGCGCAGTTAGCTCATTAACGTGTTGGCCGTCTAGCCCCATGCAGGGGTAGCTCGTTAACGTCATTTCAACGAGATTAACGCTGACAGCACTAGTGGGAACACAACGAATATGACTGCACATTTACTCCTACATCATCCTAGTGCAAAGACAAGTGGAAGCAGACAAAAACAACAAGCATGCATGCTACAAACTTTACCCGAGTCATTTAGACAGCCGTTAGCACATGATTCTCCTTATGGGGACCTGATATGTTTAATATTGTGGCGAGCTCAGACAAGGAGGAGACGGAGGTGTCGTTTGGTCTTGCTTCCCGTGAGCTAGCCAGGGAGCACAGCCGTTTATTGACATCTGCAGAAGAACACTGCCGCTAGCTAACTGCTCAGCGCGGCAACCGCACAGCAACAACAACACACAGAGCGCCCTCTGACCCCGGAAGGACACACCGTCGCAGCGAGAGGGCGTCACCCGTCACTATGGCAACATAAACAAAACATAACTGTACAAACAGAACCCCGAACAGCCCTGACCCGCTACATAGCCCCCCACCTAAGGGGTCAGTCGTCCCCGACGACCCCATTGCCCCACACAAAGTCCTGCAAATGTCCAGGTGCCTTCTTTTGGCGCACCGGCCGGTGTTGTGCCAAAAAGTGATTGTCTGCCAAAAACTGATTTCCAATGTTTCTGTGTATTTTTTATGTGTAATATCTTTACGTATGTTCGTAAATAGACTTCGGTGAACAGGGTTTACAAAGGGGTTATATAGAGAATTAAAACAATATCTGTTTTTCAAGTATCTTTACAACTCTCTGCTATTGTACTTACATTATAACCAATCCGGTCCTTTATCCCCACTTAAAATATTTTTACAGAAATATTGTAATATTTGCTGCCATTTCTGCTGTCCTCTTGGCCAACTTACTCTTACAAAAGACATTTTTAATGTTAATGAGATTTTTTTAACTGCATAAATAAAGGTTATATAAAAGTCACTGCCAAAAACTGATCGCGGCTTGTATCTTGTTACACGAATGTTGTTTGTGGCTCAAGATGACTTTATGTCATCCATGAGGGATGCATTTGACATATGTTTCACCTATTATAGCCCAACAAGTTACTTATAGCAGTTTAAATACGAGCAATCAGTTTTTGGCAAATACCGGAAATCAGTTTTTGGCAGACAATCACTTTTTGGCACAACACCGGTCACGACCGGCGGGGGAAAAGTCACTCGGGTCAGAACATGGGGTGCCACCATCATCCCACTTCTGACACCAATGTGGCGAGCTCAGACAAGGAGGAGACGGAGGTGTCGTTTGGTCTTGCTTCCCGTGAGCTAGCCAGGGAGCACAGCCGTTTATTGACATCTGCAGAAGAACACTGCCGCTAGCTAACTGCTCAGCGCGGCAACCGCACAGCAACAACAACAACACACAGAGCGCCCTCTGACCCGGAAGGACACACCGTCGCAGCGAGAGGGCGTCACCCGTCACTATGGCAACATAAACAAAACATAACTGTACAAACAGAACCCCGAACAGCCCTGACCCGCTACAATATGCTGCCGAGAATATAGCCCAGAAGAAGCGTATAGTATAGCTTTTATTTTGGAAAGAGCCATTTCTCAGTAATAAACTCTCTTTTCGTAAGATGAGTGATTCCTCAATCAGATACAGGTGTTACCGCGCCAGATCCGCGGCCCCTAACCGTAGTAAGGAAACCTCTGGCAGTTACTTGAAGGTTCCGTAACTGACTCGTAGCCGGAAACAGCTTACTATACAGGTCAACTCCGCTAGCAAAAAGATCGAAGGAGGCGTAGGAAACTTCTTTACCGAACTTTATTTCTTCTCTAAGGCACGAACACCGCGTACAGTGGGCTGAAACAGTTTACTCACACCGAGCATCGCCGACACAACTCTGGCTGTCGAGGGAGTTATTATATTCCTTTTATTTATTTTCTTTTCGTCTCTTCTGTAGCTAACCGTTACTTTTTCCCCTTCTCCGCTCTCTCTCTTCACACACACCAGGCAGTCCCGCTACACACATCCCGAATACATTTCCCATCAGGCTTCATCCTTAAAGGGGCATGCCTGTAACACAGGGCTTGCAAAATCGCTAGCCCGACGTCCCGGGGCTAGCGCCCTCCACACAGGGCGCCCTCTGACCCCGGAAGGACACACCGTCGCAGCGAGAGGGCGTCACTAGTCACTATGGCAACATAAACAAAACAACTGTACAAACAGAACCCCGAACAGCCCTGACCCGCTACAATATGCTGCTGAGAATATAGCCCAGAAGAAGCGTATAGTATAGCTTTTATTTTGGAAAGAGCCATTTCTCTGTAATAAACTCTCTTTTCCAAAGATGAGTGATTCCTCAATCAGATACAGGGTTTGCAAAATCGCTAGCCCGACGTCCCGAGGCTAGCGATTTTTCCAGTCGGGCTACCAAAATCTATCTCTGCCCTGCCCGTTGGGCTATTGTAGGAAGGAAAAATATATGTCAATGCTTTTGCATTCTTTCAGAAATGTAGCTGGGTAATTATGTCATTGGCATCGGTGAGCCACTGTCAATATGTGACATATTGAAATCGCGTTTGAATTTGCGCTTGTTTTTTGCTTTCACTTTGCAATCGAGCGAACTGTGTATAGAGAGCGACAGTACTGATTGGTGAGTGATGATAATTTGCGCACCAATTCCTCTGACATCGTCATCATATGAGAGGTTGATCGCGCAGAGAATCGCTGACCGTTATATGTGTGTGTGTGTGCGTGTGTAAAAGCAGCAGGATATATATTTTAGTTCTGCTGAGGCAAATAAGACAGGTCAGGGTGAAGAAGTGACAGCCAAAGAAAAGCTCACCACAAAACGGAAAAGTTTATATATATAAAAAGAGTTTTGCTCTGAACTGTATTTTATTTCTTGAGAAGACTAATCACTGTAGGGAACCTAATTCCTATTAAGAAGCCTATCTTTCCCATTTTTTGACACAAATCTGGGGTTGGAGGCATTTGATGAACTTGCAATGAATGACCCAAATATGTGATGAAAAACCTTTCCATGTCTTTCCTGTAATTGCTGCTTAGCAGCTGACGTGCACACTGATGCCAGGATATTTGCAGTGTGCCAAAATCAATTGAAATAGTAGCTTCGCCAATTTATTGCCGGGGCTGTGCTTTTCATAAATGTCAGACTGAGACAGATCAGGCAGTTGAATTAGGTTGGATATAAAATTGTAATTATTCAGATCGTTATTATTTGGCGCGGTCTGCAGTTGATTTTGGATGATGTACCCTCTTGATTTGGAAAGTGCTGGTTAAGGATAGCAAATAACAGGAAGGGAAGAAAGGTTATATCCCAAACAACGATCTGATTGATCAGATTTTTAGCTAACTTGTACCACATACCAGTGGTGTATGTGACAGTTATTATCTGGCTGCTTAGTGACATTTATATAATCCATAATAAAGCACCAAGGCCAAGCTCTTTTTCTGTATAGAAAACACTAAATTCTACGCTGGTGTGTCACTTGTAATTTTTAACAAACCTCTCTTTTGACATTTTTGTGTTTTTCTTTTCAGGCTGTCGTTCTTCTGGGGCATCGGGATGAATTTCTACATGGAAATTGCCAAGCTGAGGGCAGCCAGGAGGTTATGGGCTACGCTCATTAAAGACAATTTCCAGCCCAAGAATGCCAAGTCTCTCCTCCTGCGCACACACTGCCAGACCTCAGGCTGGTCTCTCACTGAACAAGTAAGTATGAATTGTTTTATTGAATGCTCTCACAGTACGAGGAGATAATTGTCCAACTTTGAGATCCCGAATTGTTAGATTTCGAAATCTGCAAATAAAGACAGAAATGTAAAAATGAAAATTGTAAATGAATTAATCAGTATTAATGTGCCATGTGACCGCTCTCAGGATCCATACAACAATGTGATCCGCACGGTGATTGAAGCCATGGCCGCTGTGTTTGGGGGGACCCAGTCGCTGCACACCAACTCTTTCGATGAAGCTCTGGGCTTGCCCACCGTGAAAAGCGCTCGCATCGCCAGGAACACTCAGATCATCATCCAGGAGGAGTCGGGCATCCCCAAAGTTGCAGATCCTTGGGGAGGCTCGCACATGATGGAGGCTCTCACAGATGATGTCTATAACACTGCTTTGAAGGTTGGTCGCAGGGCCAAAGGCAGTAACCAGAGCGGTGAATTCATTATTGTTAACCATTAACCATTTTTGACCTGAATCTTGTATTGTGCAGGCTTTATTTCTCCTTTGCTCCAAGTGCTCTTGCTGTAGCTTTAGAACAGCAACCCATAATCATAAAGAGATTCTTTTATAGCCGGTCTTTTGCTTTTTATAGTTTATTAAAGACATCGAAGAGATGGGAGGCATGGCCAAAGCGGTAGCCGAGGGAATTCCAAAGCTCCGTATTGAGGAATGTGCTGCTCGTAGACAGGCCCGCATTGACTCAGGTACTGCATAAAGGTGACTTCTTTATAAGGCCTTAAAGCCTCTCTTTCTTTAACCTCCCTCCTGACTTTAATTACTTAAAGCAGTCCTAACATTTAACCTGCCCTCTGCCTGTGCTGCAGTGAAACGGAGAATTTACATCTCAATTCAAAGAGAAAAAAAGGGATGTTGTTTCAATGTGAATACAGAAAGAAGTGGTTAGCAAATCTCTAAAACCCATATTTTATTCACAATAGAACATAGAAAACATCAAATGTTTCAACTGAGTTTATGTTTTATAAAGAGTATTAGCTCATTTTAAAACATGTGTGAAAAAAAGTTGGGACGGTGGCAACGAAAGGCTGGAAAAGTGTCATTTTGTAACTATCTAGGTTAACTGGCAACATGCCACTAACATGATCGGGTATAAAAAGAGCATCTTAGACAGGCAGATGTTCATCAATCTCCCAAAACTGATTAGATATTTTTAGAATAATTACATGATCTGCAGAACGTAATATCATCAAATGATTCTGAGAATCTGGAGAAATATCTGTGCGATAGGGACAGGATGAAAATCAAGTCTGTGTGCCTGTGACACAAAACAGACACGATTCAGTCACTCGGAAATCAGTGCAGCACTTGCAGAAATCACTGTCTCTGAAGTCAAAGGAGCTTGCAAAGAAAAGCGTCTGGACTTCTTTAACCCTGGAGAAACCATGGGGTCGGATCTGACCCCATGGTTTCTCCAGGGTTAAGTTGCTTGAAGACGTTTCACCTCTCATCCGAGAAGCTTCTTCAGTTCTAAGGTCAAATGGTGGGGAGTCCCAGATTTAAACCTAGCCACCATCTGACCTTAGAACTGAAGAAGCTTCTCGGATGAGAGGTGAAACGTCTTCAAGCAACTTAAAGAAGTCCAGACGCTTTTCTTTGCAAGCTCCTTTGACTACGATGACCTGGATGACTGAGAACCTTCACAGATACACTGTCTCTGAATATTCTGAGCCACAGTGAGGGAAAGTGGAAAACTGGTGTGTGATTGAATGAACTGACGTTTGAACTTCTTTTTGGAAAACACTGAGGCTGTGTCCTCTGTAATAAAAAGGAGAGGGACTATTTATTGGCAACTTGAAGATCTGAAAAGACGCCGTGAGTGCTGAAAGGTATAAAACAGGTTTTAGAGCTGCATCCAGATGTATTTCTTTTTCAGGGAAGGCCTTTCATATTTCAGCAAGATGATGCCAAACGGCATACACTGTCTTTCACAAATGTGTGACTTCGTGCTAAATTCATCAGTTGAAAACATTTGAAATATCATGAAACTAAAAAAATACAAGAAAGCAGACCCAGGACTGTTGAGCAGCTAGAATCCTCCATCAGACATAAACAGGACAACGGTTCTCTCCAGCTGCTCGTCTCCTCCGTTTACAGACTGTCGTTAAAAGAAGAGCTGATGCTGCGCAGCAGTAAACATGGCCGTGTCCCAACTTTTTAGAGATGTGTTGCTGCCATGACATTCGAAATGAGCTAATATTTTCATTAAACGCTGCAGTGTCGCAGTTTACATGTACTTGAAGTTGTATATTTAAAAGGATAACCTTTCTCACCAGATCATAATGATCTTCATTTCTTCTCATCATCGCCCTAATAACTTACCATTTACTTCCTTTGTGTCTGTCATTTATCCTCTGTCATTCTCCTGAATGTTTCAGGCTCAGAAGTTATTGTTGGTGTGAACAAGTACCGTCTGGAGAAAGAGGAGACGGTGGAGGTCCTGGCCATAGATAACACTGTGGTGCGCCAGAAGCAGATTGAAAAACTGAAAAAGGTCAGTGGTACAGTGAACAGCTTGATGAATTGGCAGTATGACAGGTATAATATACGCCTTTCAAAGACACATGCGCCTTTTAATCGGCACAGGAGGGTTTTTTTTTTTCTTTAAACTGGAAAAAACGGTTTGCAGAGTTTGGGAAACATCAAGGCTTTCTAATCTTCTAATGGTTTTTTAATTTCACAGTTCCAAACAAACAAAACACTTTATATTATAAGGTTTGCCCTTTAAAGCCTGAAACATGAAATGTTAGAAATAAAAATCTATTTTCCTTTGAACATTGAGGGTTTATTGAACTTTCTCTCACATAACATAAAAAAAAAAACCAAAACAAAACACACACACACATATACATATACATATATATATATATATATATATATATATATATATATATATATATATATATATATATATATATATATATATATATATATATATATATATATATATATATATATTTTTTTTTTTTTTTTTTTTATGTGAGAGAAAGTTCAATAAACACTCAATGTTCAAAGGAAAATAGATTTCTTTTTTCTTTGCAGTTACTGCTTAAAAACTTATTTTGCACTTTATTTAGGTATTTGGGAGAAGTCTCAAAAACTTTTGTACTGAATACAATAAACTACTTTGTTGGGTTCAGACCCTACAGCTTTATTTAGGATAGTTACACATTGTGAGACACTGAGCTGTCTGCAAAATGTACTTTTCTACATATGGTCCCAGTTTGCTGATATAACCAAGTGATGAATATAAAAATTCATCACGATTTTCCGCACACAAAAATAAGTAAGTAAAAAGTAAGTAACATTTATTTATATAGCGCTTTTCACAGATAAAAATCACAAAGTGCTTTACAACACAAGAAATGGAAATATAAAACAATGTAACAGTAAATAAAACAGCAATGTAAAACAACAAAACAATAAAAACAACCTAAGAAGAAATTAATCAAATGCTTTTCTAAATAAAAATGTCTTCAGCTGTTTTTTATAAGAATCAACGTGCAGCGCAGAGACATTGGAAGACACAACCGTGATGCCGCTGCCTGATCGGCCCGATCACCACGAGTTTTAAAACAAGTGCGCAGTACCACCAGCAGTCTCTGGTCTAATGAACTTAAAGCTCGAGAAGATGAATGCGGTTTCAGCAGGTCAGATAAATATTGGGGAGCTTGACCATGTAGGGCCCTAAAGGTTAGAACTACAATTTTAAGATGAAACCTAAAACTTACAGGCAACCAGTGAAGGGGGGCTAAAACTGGAGTAATATGAGATCTTCTCTTGGTGCCTGTTAAGAGACGTTCTGCAGCGTTGTGCACAATCTGAAGACGATAGAAGGCTGATTTGTTAAAACAAGTAAAAAGACCGTTACAGTAGTCTAAATGGGAAGGAATAAAAGCATGAATAATAATCTCAAGTTCAGGCTTTGACACCATTAGTCTGAGTTTTGAAATATTCCTTAAATGATAAAAACAAAAGTACCCAAACCTGTATAAGTAGTATATACAACAGCATGATGGATTAAAACATTTAAGTGCCATGTTTATATCACATTGCCTCCTTTTCTTTAGGTGAGGGAGAGCCGTGACCCTGAGAAAGCCAAGAAGTGTCTGGCTGCCATTGAGGAGTGTGCCCGAACCAGGGAGGGCAACCTTTTAGCTCTGGCTGTGGAGGCATCAAGAGCCAGGTCAGAACTGACTCAGAAAAACTCCTTTGATCAGTCTTATGTCTGCGTGAACGCTGCTTCAAAACCTCAGTCAGGCTGCAGTTTTATTCTGGTCTGTTGTTCCTTTGTTAATCAGTGTAAATCGTTTCCTAATCAGTGCCTTCAAATGAGCAGAGTGACCTTTTCCAGCACTAGAAGGGCGATCGTGGCTCAAGAGTTGGGTGTTCGTCTTGTAATCGGAAGGTTGCCGGTTCGAGCCCCAGCTCGGACAGTCTCGGTCGTTGTGTCCTTGGGCAAGACACTTCACCTGCCGCCTACTGGTGATGGCCAGAGGGGCCGATGGCGCAATATGGCAGCCTCGCCTCTGTCAGTCTGCCCCAGGGCAGCTGTGGCTACAACTGTAGCTGCCTCCACCAGTGTGTGCATGAATAGTGGAAAGCGCTTTGAGGGGTCCCGAAAATGCAATCCATTATTATTATTAGATAACTGCTATTAAATGCACCCATCCTGTGTGAATGTATTTACCACTACACTGTAATCCACTCTGTGCTTTTTCTTCAAGGGGTTTTTGTTTCTGGGTAACTTTTAGCACCGGTTTTCAATTTCCTTTCATACCCAAAACTGTTATGTGACAAACCAAATCACGAGGAATAGAAGGTTAAAAGGCGTAAAACACAGAATATAATCGATATATATATATAATGTCATCTCTACACACCAGCACACCTGCAGCCTGTTCATGTGCTACAGCTTCTACAATACCAGAGTCTGACTGGTGTGTTCTGATAATCTGCAGCAGGTTATTTAATAGTCATTAGTTACTCTGATATTAGGTTAAGAAGCTGGTCACATGTGAAATTAAACGTTATTGTTACATTATCAGCCTTACTCTCTGGTCTTGAGAATGTAATAATGAACTGTGTAACGCTTGGGTGCAATATTATGTGAAGAGTTCACGTGCTAATTGCAGCTTATTTCCTTGGATGCAGGGGGATAGCCTGACTGGGAACGCTTATAACGGCTTCATATCCGGTTATCTCTAAAAAAAACATTTAAATTCCTTCCAATATGTTTTTTCATATAAACACAAGTGCCTCGCTAATTTACATTTCAACAGCTGATTTAAAATTAGCAGTAAAATTACGTATCTGTTGCTTTTTTATTACCCTCTGCGGATCAGTGACGACACGAGAGCTCCCATAATTCACAATGAGCATACAATGATAAAATTTGTAATGCTATTATTAAAAAACAGGCTATTAGTGTATTGAGTGTGGGTATCTTAAAATAGTGCTTAATGATTATTTATCACTCGAATCTGCTCCTTTCTGCAGATGCTCTGTTGGTGAGATAACTGAAGCCATGAAGAAGGTGTTTGGGGAACACAAGGCCAGCACCAGGATGGTGAGCGGGGCTTACCGCACTGAGTTCGGAGAGCATGAAGAGATCACTCTGGCCAACAACAGGTAGAAAATAATAACAATTTATTTCATGACCTTTATAATTTACATGCTAGACTCTCGATTTGCTGATTCAAGTAAAATTCTTCTTCCCCCCCATTAAAAAAAACAAACAAAGAGTTGCAGAGTTCAAGAGCCATGAGGGGAGGAATCCTCGATTGCTGGTGGCAAAGATGGGGCAGGATGGTCACGACAGAGGTGCCAAAGTTATCGCCACGGGGTTTGCAGACCTGGGCTTCGATGTAGACATCGGACCACTGTTTCAGGTGAATGTTGTACCAAGGAAATAGGATGTTTTACTGCCTGTAATGACCTCAATCTGATAATATATGTATCAGAATTGTTTCGTTTTGTTCATTTGTTTCAAAATTCAAATTCAAATTTTATTTGTCACATACACAGTCATACACAGTACGATATGCAGTGAAATGCTTACACAACTGCTCGTGACCTAAAGAAAAAAAGAATGTATGAAGAAATATATATATATATATATACACACACACACACACACACACACAATAACAGCAGCTGTCCAAGTGTTAAATGGAAATGAAGAATATAATGTCCAGTGTTGTGCAATCCACATTTGTGTCTTGTGCAGTGCAAATATGCTTGAAGTGATTCGATTAGATGACCACGCATCTAATCGAATTAGTGTAAACAAAGTCCAGAAAGTCCAGTGTGTGTGTAAGAACCATATGTGTGGGTCAGTACTGTGTGGTGGTGTGATTGAGAGACCGTATCGCCTGCGGGAAGAAGCTCCTCCTCAGTCTCTCTGTGTTGGTCTTCAGGGAGCGGAAACGCTTTCCTGACCTCAACAGAGAGAACAGTCTGTTGTTGGGATGGCTGAGGTCCTTCACGATCTTCCTGGCCTTGGTCCAGCACCGCCTGCTGTAGATTGAGTGCAGGTCAGGGAGCTCGGAGCGGATGGTGCGCTCAGCTGACCGCACAACCCTCTGTAGAGCTCGTCTGTCCTGCATGGTGCTGTTCCCGAACCAGGTTGAGATGTTTCCCGTCAGGATGCTCTCTATGGTGCACGAGTAAAAGTTCCTGAGTTTCGGTACCGGTACCGTGTTATTGTCGGTGCTTACTGCAGCTGTCACACTCGAGTGGAAGAGAAGTGTTATTAATATACATACAATACAAAAACTGTAGGCTCAGGGCTCTGAGCTGCAGCAGGCTATGTCGATTGGGTGTCTGCACTAAGTTCAGCATCGATATGGGGCTCCGTGGGGAGCCCGAGACCACCAGGTTGTCTAAGGAGAGGTGCAACTGCGCCCAGGCCACACCCCGCCACATGCGGTTTTTCTGTTATTTGAAGTGTCCGACGCATTTAAGGTCTTCTTTTGTGTTAAAGAGTAGTTAAAAAATAACTGATGCTCACACCTCAGATTTCTATGTAATCGGAAAGGTTTTGCTCTCTACATAATGCTCTGTAATGTGTAGTACTGACAAGCTACATCAAGAAATGGCGACGAACCCCGACTCCATACCGCATTAGCTTTAAGTGAATTTCAGATGCATATATAAGCTGAAGACATGCTGTTGGCGATTGTCATAACTTTTAAAAAATGAATGACATGCCGCTGAAGTCATACAGACGCAATCGCCGCATCTTTGTTGGACAGTTCAAAAGTTCAGACAACC
Organism: Aulonocara stuartgranti; assembly: GCF_965226115.1. Lineage (NCBI taxonomy): Eukaryota > Metazoa > Chordata > Actinopteri > Cichliformes > Cichlidae > Aulonocara > Aulonocara stuartgranti. Next base: position 3,873,406 of record NC_138951.1, on the reverse strand, counting down.
TAAAGGTGCTTATTTAAGCTTCGCCAGATGATCTCATGGTCTGTGTGCATTTTGAATTGAGCCCTACAGCTAATTATGTCACACTTTGTTGGCATGAGTTCGCACCACTGATCACAGGGCTTGGTGTTAAGCTCAGCTGGTGGTGGTAAGTAAAGCGTGGCGTTAAACTGCTGTTATTTTTATCCCAGCTCATAAAAAAAGACAGAGGGAACTCAAGTATTAATATTCAAGTGTTACGCTGTTTCTGAAAAAACTGGAAAAATTAATCAAGACGATATCAAACATTGAAACTAAGAGATGTGACTGTGAAATAGGATTTAGAAAACACTCATTAAAAACTGCTGGGAGTGACTTCACGTTGTAATGCTTTACACAGTTGCCTAACAACCAAGACATCCCCGCTTAGATGGTGGGAGGAGACAAAAATCTCTCTGGGGTTTTGTCAGGAAAAAAATTAAGAGAAATGTATAATGGAAAAATAAATCTAGTAATGTGAGTGTGAGTCTTTTAGAAGTAATGATGGGCTCTGTGAAAGACTGTGTAGGCACAGTCAACAAATTAAAAAATAACATTTCTATGGAAAAGCCTTTCATTGTTATTAAAATGTGACACATGAAAACAAAAAGACACATTAAGTGATCTTTGGGCATTTTGGCAGTTCTACATAAAAAAAATGACATTTTGAGAACAATACAGTAGCAGCATTACTGTTGCATTCATGTTTATTTTCCTCAAATCCTGCCCACCTCACTCTGAGTTGTTTGTGTGTTTTCCTCTTCTTTCTTTCTCCTAAACAGACCCCCCGGGAGGTGGCCCAGCAGGCGGTTGATGCAGACGTTCACTGCGTCGGGGTCAGCACGCTGGCCGCAGGACACAAGACCCTGGTGCCAGAGCTCATCAAGGAACTCCAAAAACTCAACAGGCCAGATATACTTGTCATCTGTGGAGGTGTCATCCCACCCCAGGTAAGCAGTCCATGCATGGTTTCCTTTGGATAATTAAAGCATTCCAGAGGATTTTATCTCCTAATGCGCCTTTTTTTTAGAGCCTGAAATGTAAGTCTAAGATTGTAGGTTTGAAATTAAACAGATAGACGAAAAACACAAGCTATAAATGCTCAAGTGTCTTTCTTTCCAACCCTTTCCTATTAGCTTAATATTTGCTGAACACTTAAATCCTTTTACCTTTCAAGGATTATTGAAGTTGTGGTAATTAATTGACAATATCCATCCCACTCCAGATAATAAAAGTTGAATTACTATTTCGTTTTTTAAGAGTGCATCGCCTTTTTAAAGATTAAAACATTTACCAACATTGCCTGAACACCGTGAATCTAAACCGTGTGACGCCTCTGTTTGAATGCAGGACTACGAGTTCTTGTACCACAGTGGCGTATGCGCCATCTTTGGCCCAGGAACCAGGATCCCACAGGCTGCAGTGGAGGTTATTGACAACATTGAGAAGAGCCTGGACAAGAATCGACAAGCAATGTGAAAGCTAACTGCAAAAAGCGAACTGCTTGTTCAAGCATCTGTACAGGATCAGTCTGACTGGTAGCACGAGGATGTAAAAGAAAAAGCAAGACTAATTGTTACATTTAGTTTTTTGTGTGTTCATTAACAACACTCAAAATGAACAATGCAACGTCAGACAAACCTCAGTAGGATTTGAATGACGTTTGTTAATGATTTCACCCTTTGCATCATACCTGTGTGATCTGTATTGATTTCTTAATCAGCCAGATTATATTACATCTGAAATTCCAGAAAATTCCAAAGTGTAAAAGAAAGCACTTATTATACACTGTTATTCCAATTAGGATTATGATGTGACAGAAATTTGCCCTTTTTTCTTTACAATCCAAGATAAAACACGGGGAAAACCACAAACCTGCTTTGAATGTATTTTTTGAAATGTCTCTGTGTAATTTAATAACGTAGCAGAGTGTGATTAGTGCCAGTGTGGTGGAGATGGATCAATCCTCTTATATAACTTTATCCCTGCCTCTTATTTTCATGGATATGATAGTCCTGTAAGTGGCCTTCTGTCGCTCTGATCTCGACTCTTTGCATCAATCATAAATTTGTTCCGAGGATAAAACCCCGTCACAGTGGTCGGAGTTTATGAAGCCGTTAGAGAAAAGTATTTTTCTGATTGTGACTCTGAATTCGGTTTACTGGTCTTTACTCAAAATAAATACTGTGAACTTTGGAAATGTATAAGCTGAAGCATGTTCTTGTTGTGAAAGGACAAAAGATGACAATTTAGTTGCAGGTGCATAATGGTCTGGTCTGAGTATCTTAGGAACTACTGATTTACTGGGATTTCCACACACAACCATCTGTAGACTTTATAGAAAATGGTGTGAAAAAGAGAAAAATATCCAGTGAGCAGCAGCTGAGTGAAAAGGCCTTGATGATGTCAGAGCTCGGAGGAAAGTGGCCTGCTTTAGCTGATAAGAAGGTAACAAAAAACAAGTAACTTATATGAACTCTTGTTACAACCAAGGAAGGCAGAAGAGCATCTCTAAATGCACAGTGCAGAGTAGAGTTTGCATGGGCTCACGAAAATTGATGAAGATCATAAAAATGCTTCCATTACTGATGAGTCTCAATTTCAGCCCTGACATTTGACTGGGAGGGTCAGAATCTGGCTTAACCTCCTAGGACCTGCCGTCCACATATGTGGACATCACATTTTGGGTTATTTAGACCAAAATACTCAATTTTGCTCTGCATGGGCCTGATATCCACTTACGAGGACTTTATACTGCTACTGTTCTGTCAAAATTTTAAATGAATATCCTCATTTGTGGCTCTCATTTTCTTTAAAACAAAAATAAGGTTAAAAAAAATCTGGTAATTATTTGTTTTTTTTCCGTTCTTCGGGCCCCAATATGCCCAAATATCAAAGAGAAATTAAAAATGCATGTCGTGGAAGAGTCTTTGGAGGATAAACATGAAAGCAGGACTCCGTCCTTCCTGGGTGCAGACTCCTGGTGGTGGTTCAATGGTGTGGGAGACATTTTTGGGCGGCTCCTTGTACCAAGTGAACATTGACACCTCAGCCTGAGTATTTTTGTTTTGAACGTCCATTCCTTCATGACCACAGTGCACCCATATTTTAATGTCACTCACTAGAGTTCAGATCATTGGAAACTGGTTTCTTAACACGACGATGAGTTCACTGTATTCAAATGGCACAGTCACCAGATCTCCACCTTTGGGATTTGGTGGAGCACATGGTTACAGTTTGTATTCTGCTCTCAAGATGACCTTTAATTGAATCAAGGCACATCTGAAATACATACTAAGAGGAAAGCAATACATGTATATGAAATACATGCAAATTCACACCCTTCTGCCTTTAATGGATTTATACGTCAGCTGGCGTTGGCGACCTTTATGCCCCGATTTTAACCCTCTCAGGCTCAAATTAAACTTTTTGTTGCTAATGCACAACCAAGTCCTGCAGTGGTACTTCGGAGTAAAAAAGAACTCATAAAATATGTATGTGGGGTAATCAGGTTGGTAGTTTTTAACTGTTGCAAATCGGCAACGCCTGCCTTGAGAGGGTTAAAACGAGATTAAGAAAACATAGACTTAAATGTCAGTCTTCTTTCATTATTCTTGTTGGAGATCGAATGTGTGATTGTCATTTTCCAAGACTTTAATGCATTCATTAAGTGTTTATTTTCAAATATGCACAATCCCTTATATACATAAATATGTTCAGTGTTCAGAACGCTACATTCACAAATCACGATCGTCAACAGTAGTTACAAGTTGCAAGAAATAAAAAAAGTCTGCTTGCCACACACAACAAAATTAAAACACCAACTCCAATATCAAAGGCAAAGGGAGTTAACATCAGCTGAAGATTCAGTTCGTGCCACCATTTAAGTCGATGTCTCAACACTAAACCAACCTTTCAAAGCCGAATGAGCTGCAAATGAGGCTCTGTCACAACACACTTGTATTAGAGAAGTGTTTTGAAAATGTAACGCACTTCACATTCTGGCTCCACATTTAAAAACAAGGATGTAGACTATGACTAAAAGCAGCCAGTGTTCATGACTTTGACTGAAAACGAATGAAAGCAAAGCCACGTGTGTTCTGTTAATCAAGAACGAACTCTTTCAGATGCTATCAAACAAAAGGACATCCCAATACAGATATTTACCAGCACACACGGCCACACACTGTTGGCATTAAAGCTCCAAAAATAAACAAAGCAAAGAAAATTCTGTCTGTCATTTTAATTTCATCAAAACAAGATAAACTCCAAAGAGAGGGATCCTGTCCCAGATGACGCTGGGCGAGACGCACTGGACCGAGATAGAAAGAGATACCAATACAGTACATGCTCACAACATGGGTGTTGTCAGAATCACTGATTAAACCATGCATATGTCAGGTTGCTGAAATAACAGTACAACACAATACCTATTTAACACATACGGTAACTGCCTGTGCTGTTCCAGAAATAAAATGTCAGTCAAAAATATGATTGTGGGTTTTTTTTTTCAGGAAAACCAGATCAAGTATCTCAAAATAATCACAAACCTATTCAAATACACGTGTATACTGAACCTGAATCATTAAAGTGGACCTATCCTGCTCATTACTAGTCCCGTATTTTTAATACCTAACTCCAGAGCTAGCTCTTGCTTTCCACATTTCACAGTTCAAAAACAACCCTCCATTTAAGCCAGCTTTCTTCTGATTGGCTGCCGCTCTCAAATGTGCTACTGTTCTCGCAGTGAGATCTGTGTGTCTGAGATATGGAGGAGAATTAGGGCCACCATGTTCTCTCTCTCTGACATCAAACAGATCCAAGAAAAGAGAAACAAGTTGGACATTTAGGACAGTGTTTTGGTTCACCAGGACTTCAGTTGAACCCAGTATTTGAAACTCTGGCCATGTTTAATTGGAGCATCCACTACCAAAACAGTTTATGTGACATGATCAGGAAAAGCAGAATAGGTCCACTTTGAAGTAAAAAATCACCTTTTCTTTGCTATGATCAAGGTTTTTGTTGTATTTTTCTGCGCAACCTTTGGTTTATATCTCACTTTTAAATGAAGGAGCCACCTTTCTCAACAATCATTAATTCAGTCTTCTTCACACTACTGGTTGGGACTTAAAGCCAGGGAGTGTAAAATAGGGATCAGCTATTCTTGGTTAAAAGTTAAAAGGGAACATCAGGCTGAAATGTGCCGAGTATTTGGAAACACTGGGAAAGTGTAGCATCTATTGAAAGTTTGTAGCATTGGGCATTTGGCTTTTATATCTATAAACTGGATGGAAAACAACCTTCCCCTATAATAATGCATTCCCACTGGTAACAGCCTGTGGGAAACACTGCAGTAAAATGTGGTGACAACAATAAAAAGAGTGGCCCTAAGTTTTGATTGTTCAAAACCTACATTGCTGCAGAGTGCACATTTGCACAGTTTGAGTATATGTCGCAGTTGATTGTCTTCTCACTCCTCTGCCTCTTTCACATCTCATTGTGTTTGTGTGTATATGTAGTAAATAACAAAAAGATGTTTACTGTGGTGAGTTCTTCAAGGGCACGGGTGTGCTCAGCAGCTCTGTCTCTGAAACGTCTCTCATAGCAGGGTTTCACCAACTGTAAGCACAAATTTGACTCTATATTACAGCTTTTGTTGGCTCCACATTCACAGCATTTAATACATTGTGCAAACACATCCTCCCACATGTCATGGCCAGTCAGAAAAGGGCCAAGTATTACCCTGCTGTGGTATAATACCACACACCGTTTGGAAAGAAACAAACAAAAAAACTTCTGTCTGTCTTGATAACACATTATTTTCAGTCTTTGTTCTCAAGTGTGCTCCAAAAAACAAACCAGTCTTTCAACCCAAAGTCACTGACTTGGATTCTGTGATCTCCTGCAAGGTAGATCGTGGTTGTTCTTTGGGCTTGATGCTAGCACTAACCATGTAAATATTGTTGTCACTGATCGTGTTGGAGACTTTGCACGGCTTACACAGCCACGACAGCTGATTGACCTCCCTTTTGAAGCTTTGGCTGAAGAAGTAGTAGATCACAGGGTTGTAAACAGTAGAGCTCTTTGCAAACATGCACGGCAGCAGGCTGACTTCAGGTGGGATGGTGCTGCTGTCACGGAAAATGGACCACAGGCTTACCAAACCGTAGGGTGTCCAACAGCATATAAAGCCTATACTGATCAAAACAGCAATCTGAAATAAAACAGGAAGATAAAGTCAGCAAAAAACTCTCAAAGTCGATGAAAACAAAGACAAGGCAAGAATTTCATTGGATTATGATTGGGAGCGTCACTGATTTAGTTATGGTTAGAAAAAAAACCCTATCAATTCTCAGGTTTTACATATTGGGACATAATAAGAATGATCTGGTTCTTAGAAAGTCTTAAAATGAGGTAAATAACAACTTCAGGTAAACAGCAACACATCACATCATGGCATTACTTAATAAAAACTAAGCCTAAATGCAGAAGCCGTGTGTGAAAAACTGTCAAGCACGGTGGTGGCAGGTTCATGATTTGGATTCATTTTCTTGCCACAGGACTTGGACACCTTGCAGTCACCGAGTTAAGCATGAAGTACCTGTATACCAAAGTGCTCTAGAGTCAAGGTTGAGGCCATTTGCCTGATGGAAAATGAGTCGTGCAACAGGACAGTGATCCCAAACACGGCAGCAAATCTCCAAAAGAATGGCCGAAGGCACACATATCAAGGTGTAGCGATGGTGTCAAGGTGTCCAGTCAAAACTCAGACCTCAACCCAAATTAAATTCTGTGGTTTAACCTTAAAGGAGCTGTGCATAAACAAATACCTGCAAACCTCACTGAACTGAAAGAAGAGTGAGGCAAATTCCTCCTCAGCATTGTGATAGACTGAAAAAGTCATACAGAAAACCATTTGATGTAATTGCTGCTTAAGGTGCTTCAACATCAATGGTAAATGGCCTGTATTTGTATAGTGCTTTTCTAGTCCCTAAGGACCCCAAAGCGCTTTACACATCCAGTCATCCACCCATTCACACACACATTCATACACTTGTGATGGCAGCTACATTGTAGCCACAGCCGCTCAGGGGCGCACTGACAGAGGCGATGGGGTTTTCCTAATTTTTTGACACACTGCTTCTGCACTGTTGCTTAGGTTTTGTTCAATAAATAATGACATGGTGTAATATGTCATATGGTTTACCTAATTTTAAAACCTGATAAGGACCAGTTCTTTTTTAGTGCCTCTTAATTAAACCATAGACAGAAGGTATGCTTATATTTGGCTCCAGATTGTGACACTTGTGGGTGTAAAATGGATTGGCTTAAAGTTTTCAACAACGAGGTTAAATGTGCTTTTCAGTCCTAAAAAAATTAAAATGAACTGATTCTGAGAAAGGAATAGGAGGGAACTTAACTAACATCAAGCCATTGGTTGACCAAACCACAGGGTATAGTGCTGACTGGATGAACTGTCTCTCTCGATGATCAAATATTCAACAATTTTCAGAATTTTAACCCTTTAAAGCAAACTACAGTTTCAGATCTTTATAATCTTCAGTAAAGAGCGACTCACTAGTAACAGCCTCCGATGGAGCTTGACGATGTTGGGGATTCTGTGGCTGTTGTGCATCGACTTTTTGTAGGTGAAATAGAGTTTGATGGCGATGCCAAAGTAGCAGCAGAGGATGATGACAGTAGGCATGACCAGGTTGAAGAAGAACAGGGAGATAACAAAAGAGAATCCCTCATATTTCATCTGGCCCCAGGCAAGTGAGCAGGACAGGCCAAAGGGTTCTGGGCCGTATCGACCCCAGCCCACTATGGGAAACAGAGCCCAGATCAAAGCATACAGCCAGGACCACAGGCACAGCATCTTCACCTTCTTCCAACTGATTTTCTCCCCTGCAGTGAGAAATAAAGAGAACAGTTGCTTTCTCCTTCTTATATGCAGTTAAATGGCAGAGCTTAGATAAGATCCTATATTTCTTAAATCACATATCACATGCATAGAAATAATTTAGTTTTATTTATTAAACACCGAAACACAAAAACAGTTGCCTTTATGTTAAAACGCAAAAACTCTGTTACACAGTTACACTGAAAACAGGTTTAAACATATGGACGTGAGCGAGATGTTTCTACCTTCAAACAATTAGAAAACATTGCGGATGGTATGTAATACAAAGGTAAGAAGATTTTTATTTCCATTAATTCTCTTTTATATTTGACAGCATGGCTCTTGTCTGTGACCTCTCTGCCGGTTCTATGCATACATGAAAAGAGGCAGATGTGGGAAGAGCATCTTTGGAAACAGTATTTTTGTCAGCCCTGAATTACTTACTAGGTGACTGCAGGTTGAGGGACACAATCAAGCGCACAACAGCCAAGATGGTGAGGTTCATGATGCTGGCCATGCCAAAGAAGAATCCTGCCAGGCCATAATAGACACAGGAAACATCTCCCCCAAGCCAGCGATGGCTCCAGGCAGACGCCACAGCTAGAGGGTACATGGTGACAGCTGCTCCCAGGTCTGTCATGGCTAGATTCACACTCAGCAGCTCCGGCGGTTTCATCCTGGACGACCTTTTGAATGCCACGATAAGGACTTGCAGGTTTCCCACAATGGAGAGCACAGCTGGGATACAGAGGAAGAGGAGAAGATGATATAATGAATAGAAGTCTAGCTACACAAACACACATGCCGTCTGCAAAGGTGTTTAAAGTGGTTGATGCCTTTGGATGCATATTAATCGTGCGTTAAATTATGTCAAATTTGTCCTTTAGCTGTTAGATGATTTAACAACAACAATAATCAGCATTCACTGGCCTTGATTGCGGTACGTGTGAGGTCCACATTACTGTTCCCCTGTGTTTGAAGAAGTGCATATAAGCACATACACTGACACACAGGTTAAACACACAGTGCATTAACAATGATCCTGATCTGTGTAAAAACACAAGACTCTGGATGGATGTTGGATTTGTTTCTCTGGAGAGGAGTGCGACCACACGGTCGTTACATCGTTTATTGAATCCACGGTAGAGGTTTAACTAAGGAAGAAGGACAGCTTTACCCACTGGCTGCCTGCAAATGACACACAATGCTAATCTTTTTAAACAGCCTCACAGCCCATTACAAAATGATTTGACCTTTTCTTTTATAATGGAAGGTAAAAGTCAGGCGAGCACCTAAGTGCAGCTTCAAGGTTTGTGTGAGGTGCTTTTTTATTACTAGTTTATACGCTTAGACCACAATTCAGAGATAAATACGTCACTTTTTACTCCTCTATATTTATTTATTATCTTCTGTAAAATAATTGCTGCAAAATCACATCTGCAGCACAGTTTAAAATAAATAAATAAATAAATCCATCAGTAGGAAAACATTACAATGTACTGTTTTAAAGGAAGGAATTTTCTTTTTTGGGTATCTTTTGACCACACATTGATTTTTTTCCATTCTCTATTTACAGAAATCTTAATGAAATCTTAAAAAAAAAAAATAGATAAGGTAGTGTTAGTTGTTGTTTCTGACTCTATCCTCTCGTCTCCCTGCATTTCTGGAGCAGATGTATAAGACGGAGACGGAGATAAGGTGAAGCATTTTGCACATCAGTTTCCACACCTCAGGCAAATCTGTGTTTCATTAAACTCACTATGACATTTGCCCCATTAAACCTTTAGGGGATTATTTTCCTGATAAACACAAGATGTTTTTGAAATAGGCCAACCAGCATCTGACCATAGCCTGAAGAACTATTCACGTCTGCCGTTTAGTCTAAAGGCCAATAAGGATATTACTTAAAACATTGTACGTCTATTTGAGCTATCTGAACAATACTGTTTTTATCACACTGTTAAATATTCACATATAAGGGTAATCTTTTACCTCTGACCTCTCAGTAATACAGAAAACAACCACAGAAAGAAAACCATAATGTTAGGGCATTGGCAGGCGCTCAAAGCTGAAAATAACAGTACTTATTTCTTTCACATTTCAAGCAGAAAGAAGTCATGATTACGTCAGACACAGATTAACGCTAACTCTGTTGCCTCTCTTTTGTTTTCCTCAGCACAAAGCCGCCATTGTATCTCTCAACATGTGAACTTGACCTTGCCTAGCAGCCTTGCACATGAAGAAAGTTTGTAAGACTGTAAGCTTGTATTCACTGGAGTGGGTGATTCGATGAATTTCCTGCCAGATCGGTGAAATTGGTGAACGTATACGGTGATTATCGCTGTGATTAGTGTAGAAAGAAGAGCCTAGCTTCTGTTTTTGGCAGAGAACAAAAGGACAACAAAGGTTTAAAAAATCACTGATGTGGGGAAATAAGAGATGGGATTTTTTAAAAGGAGGCACAAATATTTGTTGCTAGATCAGCTTTTGATGCTGGTCTCACAGTCATGGTAAAGCAATGGCTAAGAGAATGAACTGATGAGGATGGATAATATCTAAAAAGAAAAGTGACAATAAAGTGTTCTGCAGGGGAGGAGAGAAGTGTACACATTGTGTTGAAGTGCTTTTAAAGTGCTCATGTATAATCAGCTTTCTTCACAGCCTCCGCAGTGTTGAACTGTGAGGTTCGGTTGGTAGATTTGGATCAATGCCCGTGTATTTCAGAGAGATAGTTTTCCAGTACACTTCATATGCTTGACATCAGCTGTCATGACAACACCTGCAGACTGTTAGGTGGCATTCACCTCTAGAGCAGTAATAGAAATGTGACTGACTAAGAATCCATTAACTGATGTCAAAAGGTGGAGAACATGAAAAATGTGAAAAATGTCCAGATGCTGAATGATGACCTGCTGAGCTTCAGGCTGTAATTAGAGCTAGCCTATAGTGTGCCACGTCTGCTCCTTGGCTTGAACATGAAACAGTTTCCAGAGGTGAGGATTATTCCTGAGCAACCTCAGCTTAGAGCACTGTGTACTTTCCTCTCACTCTCTTCTACTGTGGGTAATCTTGTTAACCTTTCCCCGTAAACTAGAACACCAAGAAACTCCTTTCCTGCACCTGCTTCTGTCTTAGCGCTTGAAGGACTACTTTAATGTTGCAGAAGTCCATTGTCTTAAGAGGAGTTCAGCATTATGGCCGCATATATTATTAAAATCAGACATCATGAGTGAGAGGTCTTGGTAGCCGGGAATCGGTCTGCCAGGGGCTCCGCTCCTGGCAGACCAGCGTGTCCTGGATCTCCTGGGCAGATCCAGGACACGCTGGAGAGATTTTATCTCACAGCTGGCCTGGGAATGCCTTGATGTTCCTCCGGATGAGCTGGAGGAGGTGGCTGCGGAGAGGGAGGCCTGGGATTCTCTGCTTAGGCCCCTGTGACCCGGGCCCTGGATAAGCGGAAGAAGATGGATGGATGGATGAGTGAGAGGTGGATCAAGCTCATAAGTTGAAGACACTTATAAGGTAGTAATTTCTCAGTCACAGGTTCAATAAGCCCTAAAGGATCCTGCTTTTTTTTCTGTTTGACTCTAAATCATACTGGAGGTTACAACATGAACATAATGTTTATTTAATAAGAGTTGAAACAAGCAATTAAACCATAAACTGATTAGAAAGATTTTTATTGAGGTTTTAAATCAAGTGATGAGCCGTTTCCCAACTTTCCTTGACTTCATACAATATTTCGCCCACCTACTGGCTGTTAGATAGCAGGTATACATTGTTTTCATATAACGTTCATGCCCTGTCTTGCTGAACAAAATATTGCATTGATTTTTTTTGCTGGAAGCAACCTCAGGGAAACAAACAGATGACAAAACTAACAGCATAAATGCACTTCTGTGTATATCAAGCACTAAGACAGACTCCTTCGTCGTGAAGGGAGATTCTCTGACAGTCTCCCTACACAGGAACTCTTGATTTTATGTAAGATCTCCTTTGGGACTTTTTAAGCTCAAAGCCCAGTGACCCGATCCTCTGAGCAGAAGGAAGAAGACTTGGTGGTGGAACGAGGCTGTGCAGGAAAGTATTCAAAGGAACAGGTTAGCAAAGAAAAAATGGGACAGTCAGGGAGATGCAAAAAGTATACAGGAGTACTGGGAGGCTATGCACACAGCAAAGAGAGGGGTGGCAAAGGAACGGACTTTAAGTGCGTTGTATGTGGACACTAAGAAAGGAAAAAAAGATTTGTATCAATTGGCTAGCAAGAGATTGAACTGGAAAGGACGTGCAGGAGGTTAGGGTGCTTAACCCTGGAGAACCCATGGGGTCCCCATTGGTTTACTAGGGAAACCATGGGGTCAAATTTGACCCCATGGTTTCTCCAGGGTTAAAGATAGAGGAAGGAGTACTTTAAGGAGCTGATGAATGAAGAAAATGAGAGGAGCCCTCACTTCCTCCTGACTAATCCTCTGCACTTCCTGATTCAGTAACTGCAGAGGATTAGTAATGAGGAAGTGAGGGCAGCTATGAAGAGGATGAAAAGTGGAAAGCTGGTTGGTCCAGATGACATACCTGTGGAGCTATGGAGATGTCTAGGAGAAAGCACAGTGGACCAGGTTGTTTAACACTGATTCCAGTTTTTATGAACAAGGAGGACGTGCAAAGCTGTAGGAGCTACAGAAGGATTAATGAGCCATACAATAAAGACATGAGAAAGAGTTGTTGAAGCTGCATGGTGCACTGTCTTCTTTCAATATGGAGAAGGTTTGGACACATGCAGATGAAGCACATGGATATAATGGACAACGGATGCTGAGCATGGAGCTGCCAAACTGAAGGAAAAGAGGAAGACTGCACAGAGATTCATGGATGTAGTGAAGGAATACATGCAGAATGGTGATGTGACAGAGAGGAAGGGGTGAGGTGGAGGCAGATAATCCAGTGTGGTGACCCCTAAAGGAAGCAGACAAAAGAAGAAGCAGTAGGTTTGAAAACATGTGTCCCTCCTGGACAGACTGGATGTGAGAAAGACCTGTAGAGATCCAACTGCAGCAGCATTTGTGATCTATGGATACACACAGGGGTAAATGAAAAGGGGTCAATTATATAGTGGTATGACAGCCCTTACTGTTAGATTTAGACAGACAGATGAAGAGGCTGTTTTCATCCTAATCCATACATGGCTTAATAATGGTCTACTGGTACAGCATCGACACGTAGGAGAAGAAGTAACAGCGTGTTTTATATTTAGGGTGACTTTTGCTTAAAGGTCACAACATGGGACAATGTAAAGACGCAGCTCCTTTTTTTTCACGGGTACAAAGTTTGATGATTTTATTTGAGTTAAGCTACAACATTAATAGAAAGGATGGGTAGTTCTAAGAGTCTTTCTCCCACTGCACTGTCGCTTTTTGTTTGTAAAAATTGTAAAAAGATTTTTAAAAAATGTAAAAGCACATCTGCAAAGGATACACCTGTGGATCTTTGACTATAGCTTCCTTGGCAACCATTTGCCCACCAGACTGAACAGACTGAGGAACTAAAACATCCTTCAATGTGGAATAATAAGACTGACATCCAGGTCACAGGAAAAAAAACGGAGGACAGAGGGAACAAGGAGGTGCAAATTACAGAAATGAGAAAATCCCTTTGTGGTCCCGTCGTTGTGATTGTTTGCCCCACCTTAACTGCATCTGCCTCTGCTTTTGTTTAATCATCCCTCTGTGTCTGTAGTCTTGTTCATGGTGTTTCATGCTCCTGTTCCTCATGCTGCTCGTCAGATGTTATCTCTGACTCTTTTAGTATCCTTAACTGTTCGTGCAAGTCAAATAAATGGTCATCCTTTTGTTTGGGTCCCCTGTAGACCTCGCCCCGGTAAAGGTCTTTAGTGTTTAACCCTCACAGATAAACATAGGATCCTTTTGTTTCTAAGCAGGCATGCTTTAAACAATGCAAGGGCTAATTTGAATCCAAAGGGAATTAATTTTCTTTTTTTAATCTTTGGCCATTCTGCACAAAGTCAAGGGTGTAGACACTGTGTGGGAACATCAGGATAAAGGGACTGTACTACAAACAGTTGGAGTAGAATGGTTTAGAATAGGAAGTCAATCGGATTACTTTAATGCAGCTGTAGCTAACTTGGTCTTCTATCATTATTAGGGGGGAATTCAAACTGTTACTAAACTTTTCTTAGCCTTTTAGCAGCTTTTATGAGTGTGCACATGGACGTCTCCCTGCACACATGTGCTGTTTTTCTGTTCCTGTGATGTGACTATGACTTCAATCACTGGATATAATTTGTCTGTATTTGTGTGAAATTTTCTGGGAAGAAACTTGCCTCATAACCAGAAGCAGAGCGATGGTGTCGGGACTGATTTCAGTGGAAGTGATTGATTAAGCCCTATATAGTGTATTTCCCCCCCTGTGGGCAGCAGAGAACCGAACAGAAATGAAATCAGACCAGGCTTTGTATTAATCATCCAGCATCAAAACGCAGCACGGTTTATCTTTCTCTAACTTCTCTTAGCTTGCATTATTTATCCAGCTTCCCTGTAGCACAATCTGTCAGACTACAAACTACAGCTCATCTATGTTTTTATCTCAAAGCATTGCAAAGCATTGCTGTCCTCCCAATCCCACCACGTCACCACCTAAAAACACATGAAAGGCCAGCTACATTCTGAAATCATGTTTGATTCTAAATGCAAAATGCAGCACAAAAATAAAATAAGGCACACATTTCTCATGCTGGATAACAGAAAGATCAGCAGGGATGACCTGCAGGTATGAGGTGAATGTGGTTCCCAGACAGAACAACTACACCAACTGTTTTTGTCCATTAGAAGAACCAATTCAATACATCAAACCTCAAACATTTGGATTATGAACCTCTGCTGCTTTGCTTCATAAATCCTGCCATCAGTGGATGAAAGGGCCGGTGGTCTTTGTCCTCGGCTGCTATTCTCCACCCTCTATTATTTCAATCTATCAGTCTATCTTTGGTTGTGCAGTAGACTTACTGCTTAATGATGCATTTCCAGGCAGATAAACTGTGCGAAATAGCAGGAGGATGACTGAGTCTCTGTGCTTCTGTCCGTCTTATTGATCAGGAGATCACAGTAGCTTTGTGGAGATTTCTATGTTTTTAAAGTCTTTACCAGCAGGCTGGACACCAGAATTATCCCTGCACTGAATTCTCACATTAAGTCTGCACATGCACAGACAGACCACACCCCCTTTGGTCTCTCACCTGATAAGTGCCCCTTTGGTAAGATTTTTTTCTTCCCAGTTTCTGTCTGGCGTCATTTCAAATTTTCATTTTAAATATGGCCCCTGGCATCAGTTCTCAATAAAAAGCAAGGAAATGCCTCACAGCTGTGTTTCCATAATTCTTCTAACCCTCCTGCACCCCAGGACCTCCTTCCACCTTTTTCTGTCATCACAGCCACTGCACGCATTTGGAGCACCTTGAGGAGCAGCATCCTCTCTGACCTCCGTTCATTGGTGACAGGCAGGTAATGATAAGTGAATGATGGTAGTGTTTACCTCGGCCTCGTCCATGTCTGTCACTGTAATGATATATAATATCCCAAACATAAGTAATAATAACCTCCTCCACCCCCATCCTGAAGGCTGTAGTTTTTCTTTTAAATAAACTATTTTAGTAAACACAGAATCTAAGATCTTATATAAAGGGCGGCATACAAGGTTGAAGACTTACTTCTGTCACTTAGGATTATTCTGAAAGTTATATTATATATTCTCTGAAACCTAAGACCACTGTTCTCCTTACCTGACTGTACCAAACAGATTTCATGCAAATACACTACACACCACACAAACTTACTCTAACCTTCTAAATGACGGTGTGGGATTATATTATCATGAGATTATATTTTTTTCCCAGTATTTTCTCAGAAAGCTGCTTTGAACTCATGTGCGCAAAATGGATTATAAAAAAAAGATCACGCTCTTTTAATTCAGTTTAGGTCTCCAAAGCCGGGAGAATAAGTCAATGCTATTGAAGAGTATATTCCCAGACAGGATTAAGATGATCAGAGATGGGAAGCATTCAAAAACCATAAACTGTCATTGTTTCTAGTTTAAGTGCGATTTTCAACTTACTTAAGACCAGCAGGTAGCAGCCCGTGCCGATGTCCAGCGCCGGTGATAAAGCAGAGGTGTACTTATCCATGAAAACAATGATCAGTAACCAAGATAAAAGAAAAGTGATCCTCATGCGATCCCGACGAAGCGGAGAAGAGTCAGACTGCGCCTCTGCTGCTGCTGCGCTCCGGTGTCAGAGGCATCTGTCCTCAGGAATGAAGCTGAGACACGTACCGGCTGAAGCCTCGTGCCTGCAGCCAGCGTGTGTTGTCAGGGTGATGATGCGTAAAGAGAGGATCATCCAGCGTCTCCAGTGCCGTGGTGTCACTGAGCGTTAGATGTCAAAACGGGAAAACAGGTTTATGTTAGCTTCAGGTTGAGTTAGGTGAGAGTGGAGTGAGCTAGCCAGAGACCACAAAGTAAATAAATAAATATACAAGTTAAAAAAAAAAACTCAACCTTTTACCAATTAGACACAAAATATCCTGTTCTCAAATTTTGCTTTGTTGTTTTCAGTGAAGTATCTGAAAATCCCCTTTATGTAAATGGAGTCAACAAAATATTTATTGTATCATTATTTCTTCTGGTAGAACAAAGATAATTGTTTCTGTGTAAACAAGATAAGAAAAAGTTCCCCAAAATAAACACAAATACATACAAAATAAATACAAAAATAAATACAGAAAACAAATACAGAAAAGGGACTAATTTCAGCTATCACTTTTAGGCTAATAGACATAAAAGTTGAGGGGGCAAGGCTCTAGAGCAGGGGGCAGCTGCCCCCCCTTGCCCCACTGTAGATCCGGCCCTACAGTTAACTTTTGCTTACTCAGAGTAAGACTGCAATGTAAAATTACACAACATGAACTGCTATAATATGTAGCACGAGATCCATTAAAAACTGGCACAGTAGATTTAATAGCTTAATCGTTGAAATGCTCATCGTTAAAGTGGTGGTTAAAATTACCAAAGTAATTTTGCCTCTGTACATAACCACAATGTATTTTAAATATACTTTTGTGTAAACAGTTTTCAGGGGATGAAAAGTAATTGGACAAAATACCATCTTTTTAAATATTAGAAATGTTTTAATAGTCAAGTAAACTAACATGAGTCTGCTGAGCTACAGATAAGGAGGAGTATGGTTCATCTTATTAAGACATCACATTAAAACATCATGTGGCAAATTCCAGGGGGAGCCTTTAAAATACTGATATACTAACATGCTCATTATACCAGTTTTTTATTGTCAAAAAGCCCCCAAGAGCACTTATTTCTCAATCTTCAAGGAAGGCAAGGAGGCAGGATACTTTTTTCCTGTTCATTTTCAGGTGACAAAATGCATCAAAAGGTCTTAACAGCTGGGGTAGACTGAAATTGCTTTCTCCAAACCAAGATTCCTCTGGGTAGATATAAACCTCTGAAGATGAATGAGCTCCAATGTGCCTTGATATTGACCGTATGAATGAGGAAATAAAGTGGCAGTCACTGGAGGAGTCAGAGACACTATAACTAAACCCTTCCTTCTGCAGCAGGCCTAGAATGGCCAAGCAAACCTACATCGTCTTCCAAAACGTTTCCCTTTTTCTTTCGCTCCATTTCTGCTCAACACTAAACTTCCTGAAATCGTTCACATAGACACGTGTAGCGCAGGTGCTGTCAATTAAGGATGGTTTGAAATTCATAGATCACAGGTTTATAAATTGCAGATTGGATTTTCCTTTTTTGTGTTCAGCATCATTTGACTCACATGTGGGCACATTTTTGTGGATGACGTTGAGCTTTAAAGTATAAATCTATGAACATCTTTAGAAAGGGGTCTCGTGACCAGTGTGAGCTCGAGGGAGGGTTGCTTGAGGTAAAGAGTAGGACTTACTAATAAAATAATGTTATGCCTAAATATAATCTTAGTGACATAAGCTTTGTTAACTAGTGAGATCCATGGTTATTTTTCTGCATTTTTTCGATTTTGGATAATTTATTCACATTTTATTTTATTTAGTTATGCTGCAATAGGTGTCGGCTGCTGGGGGATTCCCATGATGCATTGAGTATTTCTTCTTCAGGCACCTTTCTCACTCATTGTGTGTTAATAGACCTCTCTGCATTGAATCATACCTGTTATTAACCTCTGTCTCTCTTCCACAGCATGTCTTTATCCTGTCTTCCTTCTCTCACCCCAGCCGGTCGCAGCAGATGGCCCCGCCCCTCCCTGAGCCTGGTTCTGCTGGAGGTTTCTTCCTGTTAAAAGGGAGTTTTTCCTTCCCACTGTCGCCAAAGTGCTGCTCACAGGGGGTCATATGATTGTTGGGTTTTCTCTGCATGTATTCTTGTAGGGTCTACCTTACAATTTAAAGCACTCTGAGGTAACTGTTGTTGTATAAATGTGCTGTATAAATAAAACTGAATTGAATTGAATTGAAAAAAAAAAAAATTCCAGAAAATGAATTTAACTTTAACTTCACCGGTCACCTTCTCCTATCAGTTATGAGTAACCTATTCCGCTTTTAATATGGTTATTATGCTTAAGGTTATACTGAAAAATGAGGAACACCTTCAATGCCCAGGTCTTCAGTTGTCATCTCTATTTTCACACTCCATCAAAACAAAACAACGTAATTGTTAATTTTCTTGACAAATACAAATACGGGCTCATCTGTTGGAAGAGAAGTGACCCAACTTTGAGAGCTCTGAGCTATATCACAGTGACCAGGGCATTAAGAGGTCTTGTGGAAGTTAAATGTCGTGTGCAATTAGGTGCTGACAGCTGGACGGTGGTGTTGATTTTCTTCTTCTTCTTCTTTCTTTAGAGACGAGCTGCTGATGAGTGACTTTGTGTCTTTGTCTCTGGATATTTTTACGTTCAAGGTTTTGTTCTTTGTTTTTATTGTTCAGCATTTCATTTTTCCAGTTTAGTTCTAGTTAGGTTCTTCCCTGTGTGCCTCTGCCTTTTGCTTTTGTACCTTTTTTATCAGCCATATTAAACGGCTTGCTTTTTGTTAATATTCAAGTTTTCTTCCACGTTCTTTGTGTCTGCATTTTGGCTCCTCTTCACACATTCACACGGTGTGCTGCCGTATACTGTGACAATAAAAGTAAAAATAAATATTTAAAATTCTCAGTTATACAGCAACAAAGTATTTGTACTCCAAAACTTAGCACAAAGAGAGGTCCATGGACAGGCAGAGCTGAAACTTGGCCAGGTGTTCTTCATCACAGCAAATCGGCTCCTCAGAGAAAATCGAGCAATCACACAAATCGGCAAATCACTTTTGGGTTTGTCGTCACAGTGGTGGTTAAGGACTAAAATACTGCTTTTAATACTGCTGGTTACTGTAATCTTAGAAAGCATATCATCAATTCCCACTAAAACACAACACATTAACCATTAATTTGTTGTGGCTTGTTGGCAGGTAATCGAGGGTTATTAGTCAGATCTCTGGCAATCCTGCTGGTGGAATCTGTGGTTCTTCAAGTTAGTTTCACAAAGGATGAATTGCCATGAAAAATGATTTGATTGCCCCACTTTGCTTTGCACTGCAGAGGTAATGTGAGATGTAGAAACCCAAAGAGGAAGAGAGATATGAAAGTGCGAATGTAGAGAACATAAGGTTAAAAGCAACTTTTAAGCCAGTGCAGCAGCAGCATCATTCATCTTATCTTGAACACTGGGTTAGATTTTTAGTGCAAATAGTCACAACGATTTAATATTTAATCTTGCCTTATTAGTTTAGGCAGAGTTGAAATGCACAACAGTTGCCAGAGTTCCCTAACCCAGCGGTCCCCAACCTTTTTTGTGCCACAGACCGGTTTATGCCCGACAATATTTTCACGGACCGGCCTTTAAGGTGTCGCGGATAAATACAACAAAATAAAACTAGTACCGGTACCAAAAAAAAGAAGATTTATTCATAACACACGTGAAAAGACCCAGGAAAACCCAGTTAATGATAAAAACGATAACAAAATAACGCTGAAAACCGATAAAAACCTTGAAAACCATACATTTCACACCTGAGCCTCAACTCTTGCGGCCCGGTACCAAACGACTCACGGACCGGTACTGGTCCGAGGCCCGGGGGTTGGGGACTGCTGCTCTAACCTACAGGCCAGCAGACAGTGACATTTATAAAGCTATAACCTAACGGCGCTGTAATACCACTTATCTCGTAATTACACACAGCGGTAAGCGGTTATTTTGCTGTAGCGCTCATAAATACAGCTGAATAAAAATTAAGACAAAAAAGTCATTTTGTTGGTTAGTAAGCTCAGCGCTTACATGTCCGTCACATTCACTCACAGCCTAAACTCACATGCAAAGTGAGATGAATGCACTCAATAATCAATACCACGTCTTTTATTGGAGGCGATCAACACCCAGCGCCAACAACGTCACTTTGAATGTTTTCTTTGTACTGTGGGAAGTGGACTGGTTAGGCTGAGGTGTTTGTGTTTTTGCATTTGTCACTTTCTTTACAGAGAAAAGGTTTCAAGGATGGCATGATGATGTAACTGGTTAACAGGTTGTCATCAGTTTTCTCAGTTGTTGGAGGTGAGACATCCGTTCGTACAGCCTCACAGTGGTCAGATATTGAGATTAGTTTGAAAGAACTCTGCTCTTAATTGAAGCGCTGCAATTTGTTTTTACAGCACATAACAGAGGCTGCCATACAGTAAGAAGCTCCAAATAAAGCATCAGGTTTGTTTTCCACTGTCTCATGTGGTCCCATATGTTCTGCTGCTCAAAGGCAATTTTCTGACTCCTCTCCAGGTACCCTTTGAGTACATTTTATTCCACTATATGAAACTATATGGTCTATAAATGTTCTCTTTACAGAGAGCATTTAGCAATTTAATCTTTGTAATTTAAGACATGATCTTGGTGTTAACATAAACATGAAACGTGATTTATTGAAGAGGAGGTTTGTGATGTACTAACTGTGATGAAAAACATGATGGACATCTTATTTTTTATACTCTTAGTCCATTCAGGACCCCTCATGCCCTATGATGGATGGGGGCACTGTAATGGAAGACCTTTCCCGTTGCTCTGAACAGCTTTGTATTGATTGAGGGGCCAAGTGGACACAACCCTTTTAAGAAAAACGCCTCACGCAGCACAACAAAGGCGCCAGATCTCCTCACAGTAGAGGTCAAGGGTTCAGACCTGCGCTCGCTTGTCAAGAATAAGGGAAGAACGACTCATCTGACCTTATCACTGTGTTTTTCCACGTCTTCACACCAGTGCTAATGGTTTTTGCACTGATGACCCCTCAGATGTTCATTCATCTTTGAGGGAATTGTGCACTGCGATCTTCCTTAATATCACTTTCTGTGTAGTTATGAACCGATTGTTGTTGCTAACTATCTGATCATGCATTGACATTGTGACCTTTTACCCAAAGAATCAGTTTTTTCTTTTTTTCTTTTTTCTCGAGCAAATGTGCGTAGTCAACCATAAATTCTGCCCCTATTTTCCAATGTCTTTCCCATCGATCTACAGGCAAATACAGATGTGACTTAAGCCCAAGTTGCTACACTAGCAGTCTAGTCTGGAGCCCCCAAACCAACCACAATGTCTCTTAGATCTGTTTCTCTCATAATTTGGATGCAAAATTGGATTCATGATACAAAGCAAGACTGGATGTAAACGATTTAACTGTACCACAGAGTGCAGCTGTGTGGAAGGACATGCATTTATATCTGAACATCTGAGCAGATAAATCAGAATCACGCTTTTAAAACAAAGTTTTTCAAACCTGTTGTCACAGTCTAGCTGGCAGACCCTGGGGGGTGTAGGGAAGGAGCACCCAGGCGTGGTGCTCTGTGTGCGAACAGTGCGTTTATTTACAGTGTATGGTACAAAACAACAATAAATCCCCGTATTTTCCCCAGACTCCCGTGTCGTGTCTTCCCTGACGAGTCCGTGTCTTTGTGCTCTCCGCTCCCGTGTCTCAGCACTCCCCGTGCTGGCTGCTGTCTGGCACTCCACACCTCTCCTGGGGACACAATAGAAGCAGCCGTCAGGACACGTATAACCGCGGGCATACACACACACTAACTAAGCTCAACAGGATGACTAACATGGAGTCTCACACAATGATCCCACGTCTCATCAGCCTCCTGACAAAAGAACTGATCGCACATATTGTGAATACAAAAAACAGATTAGGGCTCTAAAAAAGGCCATAAAACACAATAAAAGTAGACACTTACGCAGATTAATATTTCAGCTTCTCTTGTTCTGGCTCTTATTCAGATTTCATCCCGTCTGTGACCAGTTTCACATTTATGTTTAGATGTCTCTAAGCTGACACTAAAATGCTTTCCCCCAGTTTTCAGATCGAAAAATGGCCTCTTAATCTTTACAGTTTTATGCATATGTTCGGATTGAACAGGCTAACTGCATTCTAAGCTAGTCTGGCTGTATGTTTGAGTTAGATGTTTACACTATAGATATGACAGCGGTCTCAATTTGCCATCAAATTCTTAGAAAACAACATTTAAAATGAGAGAATATTTCCCATTTAAAAAACAAACAGGTCAAATAAAAATCCAGACTTGTTAAATAGTAAAACCAAACTCAGCATCTCACTCTCTGTCTGACAGGAAATCCCACTGGACCCACATGACCCTTGGCTACTTTAGAAGGCAGCTTTTGGTCATGCTCCCCTCCAGCTTAGCTCCTTCAGCAGTTGACCCAGCTCCATGGTGTCGATTGTGTGCTGGAAGCTGAAGTGTAATCCAGTGGAGCTTTTAGCAAAGAAGCATGCAGCTATAAATGGAGCTGAGAAAAGCTGACAGATGATGATTCTCCCTTTTGTTTGAATGCCAAACATAGAGTTCTTATGCAAACTCAGGTAACCTAGCTAACTAAGTTAGCTTAGTTAGCTTTGTACTGTTACAAACGAAACATGTTATATGCACTTTGCACTTTTCTCAGTCTGGCACTTGTGAAATCAGTACACTATAAACTGACACTTTTCCTTATTTCAAAGGTTTGTGTTAAAGCAAGATAAAAAGGCTATCTGGCGAGTCAGGTACTCTTTAGAAAACATATTTCAAAAATTATTTTAAAAACATCTTTTGAAAATGTCCAGTTCCCCATTGCACATGAGTTTTTCATCAATCAAAAAAAACTCAGATACTCATGTTCTTATCAGGAAACATTAACCGGTCAGAAACAAACTCAGGAGTAAGGTCAGCTACATAACCCCCCTGCAAAAGCACAGATTAATTGGTCAACAGTGTATTGCTCGACTTGTCTCACAGGCTGACACAACCCTGCACCAGGCTTTACTAAAAAACATGAGACATTCAAAATAGGAGGTCTAAGTGGACAGTGACAGATGAAAGACCCAGACTTAACCAAGTTTTTTCCATAAACCCACATCTCTGAGTTACTTAATTTGTTAAATCAGCCCTATTGGTGAGGTGACAGCAATCCTTTTTTTGGACTGTTAATGACCTATGAAATGCTCATTTTAATGTAAATAGCAACAGAATTGCTGACTAAAAAATTATTATCTGACAATTTATAATTGAGTGGAATTGTTAATACAAAGTGTTGACTTAAAAAAAAAAGCTGCCTTCAGACTGCATGCTGTCATCCTCTGCGGCAGACAGTTAACGTTTGTCTCACGGGTCATATGGTGCTACACAAATAAAAGTGTTGTTCTCAGAAAAACTCAGACGTGTGATACCTCAGACTGGTGACTGATCGATAACACTGTGTGCTCTGTCAAGCAAAAACGGCAGATCACTGGAAAGCTTTTATTTTTACACGATGTCTGACCGGTGTAATCTGCCAGCAGTATCTATGCTGTCCTATATATGTACCTAAATGTAAAAATGGATGCCAAATCTTTTACTAAGTTTTACAATTTAATCAGTGATAATAGCTTCTAAGCAAATCTCAAGCACTTTTAATTTTTGGCAGCGTTGAAGGGTGAAGGGTTAGAGTTAGGTCACCCAATTCATACCACTCATGAACACATGCATGATGGGTATGCTAATTCACACCATGGAGCCCTCTCCAAAAAACTGTCATAGATTAAACTCTGTCTGTGTAGCTGGATTTAAGAAACTCTTTAAAGTTACTGTTAAAAAAATCTATTGCTGAGTGGATTACTTCCTGTGGGAGGATTTTTTTTTAGATTCAAATACACAGAAAAAGCAACAGTATTTTTTCTTTGATATATATACACCCAGTCAAAAATCACAGGTTAACAGCATCTCAGATTAGAGTCACATAAAGCTCCAGTAGCAGACACATCTCTACATCAACAGTTCAGAGGAGACTGTGAATCAGGCCTTTATGGTAAAATAGCTGCTAAGAAACCACAACTAAGGTAAAGCAACAAGCAGAAGAGATTTGTTTGGACTAAGAAACACAAGTTATGGACATTAGATCAGTGGAAATCTGTGCTTTGGTCTGATGAGTCCAAATTTCAGATCTTTGGTTCCACCTGTTGTGTCTTTGTGTGATGCAGAAAACATAACTGGATGGTCTCTACATGCATGGTTCCCACCATGAAGCACGAAGGAGGTGTGGTGTGGAGGGCTTTGCTAAATGGACTGATTCTTATATAGCGCTTTTCTACTCTCCCAGAGTACTCAAAGTGCTCTATACAACATGCCACATTCACCCAGTCACACCCATTCTCAAAAGCACTGTGTCTAACCACATTCGCAAACATTCATACTCCGATTGAGAGCAACTTGGGGTTAGTATCTTGCCCAAGGATACTTGACATGCAGACTGGGGGAGCCAGGGATCAAACCTCCAACCTTCCGATCAGTAGGTGACCAGCTCTGCCTCCTGAGCTGCAGCCACCCTGGTGACGCTGTTGGGGATTTATTCAAAATTGAAGGCACACTGAACCAGCACGGCTACCACAGCATCCTGCAGCGACATGACATCCCATCCAGTTTGTGTTTAGTTGGACCGTCATTTATTTTTCAACAGGACAATGACCCCAAACACACCTCCAGGCTGTGTAAGGAGAGTGATGGAGTGCTGCACCAGATGGTCTGGCCTTCATCACCTGACCTCAATGCAGTCGAAATGGTTTGGGATGCGATGGACCGCAGAGTGAAGGCAAAAGAGCCTCTCTGAGAACTCCTTCAAGACTGTTGGAAAACCATACAGGTGATGACCTCACGAAGCTCACTGAGAGAATGCCAAGTGTGTGGAAAGCAAAGGGTGGCTATTTGGAAGAATCTAAAATATAAAACATGTCTTCAGTTATTTCACACTTTTTTCTTTACTACATAATTCCATATGTGTTCATTCATAGTTTTGATGTGTTCAGTGAGAATCCACAATGTAAATAATCATGAAAATGAAGAAAAACCATTAGCTTATTGAGTAGTTTATATGGTAAGCTTCATCAAGATTGAACCAGTCGTCTACAGCATCAAATACAGTATTTCAAAGTGGATGCGATGTGATTCAATAAAACACCTTCATTTAGTGGCTGCTGATGACCTCAGGCAGGATTAGACTTAGATTTTAAATCTTCCCTGATCATCATGTGCAGACGATATGTATTCTACACAATAAGAACAATGAGTGGATTCTCTGTAGCTTAAATTCTTCTGTTTGTTTATTCTGAGATGTGAACTTTCAAAGCACTTTTGCTCTGACCAAAACTGCTGTGACCACCCTCCAATAAAAAGAACAGTTGCTGCTGTATTTGTCTGATGTCAGTCACTGTGGGGTTTACTCATCCCTTAGGCTTAGAGACTTGATGTTTCTTACATGCCTGGCTAACTTCAAATCCTTTAAAGCTCACAATAATGTGTGAAAGCTGGCTGTGTGGGAGATATTGCAGCTAAGTGAACATGAACGATCTGCTGTAAATCAAAGCAACAAGCAACACATTATGCAGCTGCTTTATAAACTTGTACCATTTCACACTTGAGGGTTTTGCACGTCATAGCAATAGTAATTACCTCCTTTTATTTTCATAACACCAAAGTAGGACATGGAATATGAAACGTAAACAGGTGGTCAGAGATAAGATAAGTATTTATTTGTTTGTTGGGTTTTTTTGTTTGATTTATTTTAATCATGTAAACAATATACAGAAACCCATGTGGAAAAAAAGAGAAATATGATCAGATTAATAATATAAGAACTAAAGCACAATATCAATTCCCACCCCTCCTCCATAAGTCAAAAGCTTTGTTATTGACACAAACAATCAATAAAAACAATAAACATATTTTTAATTATACAGATAATATGTATATATATTTACATATACACACACACACACACACACACACACACACACACACACACACACGTATAAATGTATTTATATATGTGTGTAAATTAAAAATATTATCAGATTTTCTTGTTTTAATTGCTGCATAACTTTACGTTCAAACATTCAAATCAAGCATCTCCAGTTTTTGATGTTAACTGCAAAAACAGACCGAGCATCAGGTAACATCACACTGAACAGAGACTGGAATTTCAAACATCTTCCTCTCTGTATAGTATCTTGTACAGTACCCCCAAAAAACGTTTTAAGTTGTAACTATGTAACTTCCTTCTCTTAGGAAAAAGAAACAAATGAAAATGAAATTGACTGTAGGTGGATGTTTGTTATCTGTCTGTGTTAGTCCCGTGATGGACTGGATAGGCATCTGTCCACCGCAATGACCCTGAATTACATGGATACATGGCTGACCGGATGACTTAATATAGTTTGTGCGCAAGTATTTATCATGTGGTGTATTTTCATTCATATTTGAAAAGCTGATTATAATCAGCTTACTATAAAAAATTTCCAGCAACTTTTGCTCAAGCACTAATAATCAGTGCATGTGACTAGCTGTTAGTAGTCATGATAGAATCTACCCTCATGGTACAAAACAAAAGTGACGTTGGAAGAGGACCTGACCAATGTTAACTTGAATGTATTCGTACTTCAGCTTTGATTAAAATACACCATCATTTACACAACTGCACAATTGCAGAAATATATCCTGATAGCAGCTCAACATGTTTACAATGCCATGAAGGTATGTCTACTGTAGCTCATATGTTTTTGCACTGTCAATTTTAAATAGTTAAAAAAAATACTGTTTAAAAACATATTTTTGATTTGAGGTCACACTCTCTGCAAGAATTCAGAGGAACCTGGTTGCCTTTCACTGAGAATTTTAAAAACTTGAGCCCATTTTAAATTGTCTTTCCAGTGTTGTGTTATACCCACGAGCTGACACTGAATAAAGGACAAAGCTCCTCTTTATATGCGTTTTTGAAATTTGAGGTGGGTGTGGTTAGTATATCTTTATGTTTGTAATTGAAAAAATATCAACGAAGTATGTTTTTCAAAGAAATGTAGATACATATAAACTACTGGTTAGACAAAAATCAAACTATGAAGAAGGGACCTAAAAAGTAACATTCTGAATCTTGATTTTTTTCCTTTTGTATCATCAGAAAAACAACAGCAGATTATGATGCAGACGAATTGGCAAATGCTGATCAAAATATAATTACAAAATTACTGCTAATGTACTTTCATTACAACGAGGGATTGTTTTTATGTTTATGCAACATACAAACAAAGTTGTGCTGGTTTCTGTGCATATTTAGAATATCCTTTTAAATAAAGCTTTGTTTTCCCCTGAGTGATCCTAATGTGCTTTTTCTCTGTCAGCATAACCTTGGTACGACACAACTGCTCTGAATCAGTAGAATCTTTTTAAAATTTCTTTCATTATGGAAATGTAACAGTACATTAATGCATATTTTTCTGTTTTCGTAACCTTGGTAATTTGCATTTTAATTACTTTAATCTACAGACTGACAACAACAACTGCTGCTCTTGTTGTCATACGGTGCTGTGGCCCTCATTTATTTAAATGTTGTTAGGAAAATGGGAAATATGTGCAGCTTTTCATTAAAATGTGCAAACATGCATGGAGATACAGATACAGGGAGAAAAAGATTGCAAACAGAATGTGCATTTGGTAAGACCACCTTTATTCTTCAACACAGCCTGAACTCTCTGAGCCAGCTTTCTTCTCATTTGTTTAAGTCTTCAGGAATAGTTCTTCAGGCTTCTTGGAGGACATCAAAGCTCTTTGGATGTTTCCTGGCTTTTGTTCTATTCCCTGTCAAAATAATCCCACACTGCTTCAGTAATATTAAGATTCAAGCTCTGGGGAGGCCAATCCATGACTGATAGTGTTCAATTGTGTGTTTTAATACCTACTGTGCTTTAGTGCATTGGCAGTGTGTTTGGGAACATTGACATATTAAACATTGAAGCCACTGGAAATAAGACACTTCTAGTCTGCCTTTCAGATACTCTTTATCTGCTGTAGTTTTCAGGCCTACCACTTCTTTTTTTGTACTGGACTGAGCAAAGCTCTCAATCTACGGTCGATCTATCCCTACGCTCACCTATGGTCATGAGCTTTGGATAGCGACTGAAAGATCAACATGGAAACAAGTGGAGGAAATGGCTTATGATGACGTGCCTCTCGCCTCTCTTCCTAGAGGCAAAGTAGACATCCTGCGATCCTAGTAAAGTTGGTAAAAGTTCATGCTAATCATATAACATGGTCTGCTTCAGGAGATGTTCCTATGTTCAGAATTTCATGTTTTGTTTTATTTTTTGTTTCTATGAGATTCAGGCTTTATATCTCTTCACAGAATAGGGTATTTTTCTTTCTAGGACATTCACAGATAGTGTTGGGAACTTGTTGACCAATCACAGTTCAGTACAGGTTTTAGGTGTTCTGCTTTTCCCTTCTGAACACTGTCCAGTTTGCGTTCATCTGCATATATTGCAAAAATGATCTTCTTGTCTTCTCTGTTATCGAATTTCTTACACGATCCAATCGTGACATGAGTTTCCAGCTCACAGTCAGGCCTTTTCATTTTATTTCTTTCACTAGCAACAGTCAACTGTTATGATAACCAGCTGTGTTGGCCTCAGAGGCTTTCGCCAGAGGGGCTTTACTCCAAAACATTCTCTTAAAAGATAATTTTAACTTTAATTAGTTGATGATTAAAATCTCCTGTAGGGGTATAAACTTGAAAGCTCACTCACAGTAATTGTGACAGATTTTATCCCTGATATCTGCAGGGTCTAATAAAGCTAAATCTAGCATCACCCAACAGCAAGATTTCAGCGTTGATCATGGAGTCACACTTTCAGTAAGACAAGGTAACTGAGGAGCTAATGTGATATGATTTTGCTGGCTGATGCATGTAAATTTAGGCAGCAATTTTGATTTTTTAAATTTAGATGTGCAAGTCGTGCCTCGTCATTTTCTGGGGACATTTATAACCTAAAAGCAGCCAAATAAAATCCAAGTGTGCTACCAGAAAAAAAGGACATAAGTTCATGGTTGATTTATTTCATGAGTGACAGAGTAATGCACAACTCTCTGGGCAGGAAACAATATGAGACGCAGTCACAGTAGACTGTGGAAACAACACTTGCAGGATCAGGAAAGTCAGGTTTGTTTGTCAGCTTGTTTGGAAGCTGTTGATATATTAACATTTGGTTTATTAGAGACTGAGAAAATTATACAGTGCGCTGAAGGACAGAATAATCAGTAAATACCAAAAGGTCAAACCCTTAATTGTCACGTTTCGTAGATCGGACTCACGCGCAGACCACTAGTGTCTTCAAAAGGTGCATTTATTTACAGTGTTTCCTACAGTGGAATTCATATATATACATAATAGTGTCCAAAGAAAAAGGTGCCGGGGTTCCAGGGTCCAGGAGTGAAAGAGGCAGGAGTCCAGGAAGGGAAAGTTTCCATTCAGTCCTAGCACATCTCCTCTCCTTTATCTCTCTTGCTCCCGTTCAGTCGCCAGGCACAGGGGAAGAACAAGTCCAGAGGCAATCTATGCACAGGCAGAAAAAAACCATTAGTCTCCTGGTTCAGACATGCTCATAAACTGATTCTACAAAATACAGGACGACTGACGCTGATGACTCAACGATCCAGCGACGAGTAGAGCAGACTCGCCCTCTTAAGAAGGGTTCCAATCTTTCATGATCAGCGACAGATGTGCTGATCACCTCCAGGTGCGTAGGCCAGGGGCAGGAGCCCATACTGAGCTCCGCCCCGGCAGGAGAAAGAGAGAATGGAAGAGGGCGAGAGAGAAAGGGAGAGCAGAGGTGAGAGAGAAAGGTAAACAAAACAAAACACCTGACGGCTGTCAGCTGACGAGGGGCGGAGACCATGACAGTACCCCCCCCTCAACGGGAGCCCCCCGGCGACCCACCAGGCTTGTCCGGATGCAGGCGGTGAAACTCCCGGAGCATGGGCACATCCAGAACGGCCGCCCGAGGGACCCAGGAGCGCTCCTCCACGCCATAACCCTCCCAGTCAACCAGATACTGACAGCCACGCCCACGGCGCCGAGAGTCCATGATGCGAGTGATGGAGTAGGCCGGCAAGCCATCCACGAGCCGGGCGGGAGGAGGGGGCCTGGAAGGAGGGCACAGAGGACTAGAGCGGACAGGTTTGAGTTGTGAAACATGGAAAACATCATGGATTCTCATATTGCGAGGGAGTTTTAACTTCACAGAGACAGGATTGACCAAGGCGGAGATTTCAAAAGGGCCAATGAAGGTGGGTGTAAGTTTCTTAGATTCAGTCCTGACCGGAACAAAGCGGGTAGAAAGCCATACCTTCTGGCCGACAGAGTATTCGGGTGCTGGAGTCCGGTGCCGGTCTGCGATGCGTTTGTTGTTCTCCTTCGTGCGCAGTAGAGCCGCTTGAGTTGCCCGCCAAACTCTGCGACACCTGCGCAGATGAGCCTGGACGGAGGGTACAGAGTGCTCACCTTCCACAGCAGGAAAAAGAGGAGGCTGATATCCCAAGGAAGCTTCGAAGGGAGACCGGCCGGTGGCAGAGGCAGTCAAGCTGTTATGGGCGTACTCGATCCACGGCAACTCCTCACTCCAGATGGTTTGATTGGTGGAGGCGACGCAGCGCAGGGCGGTCTCCAGTTCTTGGTTGGCCCGCTCGGATTGGCCGTTGCTCTGAGGATGATAACCCGAGGATAGACTGACCTTTGCGCCCAGGGAGTTGCAGAACTCTTTCCAGACCCGAGAAGTAAATTGAGGCCCTCTGTCGGACACTATGTCTTCCGGGATCCCATGCAGGCGGAAGACGTGAGTGGCGAGTAGGCGTGCAGTCTCTAGAGCTGTGGGAAGCTTAGGCAGAGCAATGAAATGAGCCACTTTAGAGAAACGATCGATTATGGTGAGAATGACAGTGTTACCTGCTGATGGAGGTAACCCGGTGATGAAGTCCAGTGCTATGTGAGACCATGGCCTGGAAGGAGTGGATAACGGATGGAGCTGACCCGCCGGGGGTTGGTTCGATGGTTTGTTTCGGGCACAGACCGTACAAGCAGTGATGTATTCCCGAGTATCTTGGGTGAGTGAGGGCCACCAGAAGTACCGCTGGAGAAACTTGACGGTGCGATGTATCCCTGGGTGGCATGAGAACCGGGCCGTGTGAGCCCATTGCAGAACCTGGGATCTGACAGAGCGCGGAACATAGAGTCGGTGGACGGGCCCCCCTCCCGGATCCGGTTCGGCTATCTGAGCCGCCCGGATGGCCGCCTCGATCTCCCAAGTGATGACCCCAATAGTACAGGTTGCCGGCAGAATGGAATCCGGATCCGCCTTTTCGTCAGCAGCGGAAAACTGACGGGAGAGAGCGTCCGGCTTGACATTTCGGGAACCGGGTCTGTAGGTGATTGAGAAGTGAAAACGGGTGAAAAACAGGGCCCATCTGGCCTGTCGAGCGTTGAGACGTTTCGCCGTTTGAAGGTAGGCCAGGTTTTTGTGATCGGTCCAGACCACGAAGGGTTGAGTGGTGCCCTCCAGCCAATGCCGCCATTCTTCCAGGGCGAGCTTAATCGCCAAGAGCTCCCGATCGCCCACGTCGTAGTTACGTTCTGCAGGGGTGAGACGACGGGAAAAATAGGCACAAGGGTGCATCTTACCTTCCCTCTGTTGGGAAAGGACGGCCCCCACCCCTGAGTCGGATGCGTCGACCTCTACCACGAACTGAAGAGTGGTATCAGGTTGGACCAGGATGGGCGCTGAAGCAAACCGTTTCTTGAGCTCCTGAAAGGCTGATTGGACAGCGTCACTCCACTGAAAAGCAAGCTTGGGAGAGGTTAACTGAGTTAATGGTAAGGCAATCCTGCTAAAGTCCCGTATGAATCTCCTGTAGAAGTTAGCGAAGCCAAGGAAGCGTTGCAACTGGCGACGGTTGTTTGGTTCTGGCCAGTTCACAACAGCCTTGACTTTCACAGGGTCGGGTCGAAGATCTCCCCGCTCGATTATGTACCCTAGGAAGGCAACCGAGGGCACATGAAACTCACATTTCTCGCTTTTGACGAACAGCCGGTTCTCCAGAAGGCGTTGCAGCACCAGCCGGACCTGGGTCTCGTGTTCCGCCTGGGAGGAAGAGAAGATCAGAATGTCGTCTAGATAGACAAACACAAATCGGTTAATAAAGTCCCTTAGAACATCATTGACCAGAGCCTGGAATACTGCAGGTGCGTTAGTGAGGCCGAACGGCATGACCAGATACTCAAAATGTCCAAGGTGAGTATTAAACGCCGTCTTCCATTCATCGCCATCCCGAATCCGGACCAGGTGGTAAGCGTTTCTCAAGTCCAGCTTGCTGAAAATGACGGCGCCCTGGAGAAGTTCGAAAGCGGAGGTGAGCAGGGGCAGTGGATATTTATTCTTGACCGTAATGTTATTGAGTCCCCGAAAGTCAATACAGGGTCGGAGGGTCTTATCCTTCTTTTCCACAAAGAAGAAACCTGCTGCGACGGGTGAGGAAGAGGCCCGGATAATGCCGGCAGCGAGAGATTCAGTTATATATTTCTCCATAGCCTCCCGTTCCGGCAGCGAGAGGCTATAGAGGCGGCTGGTTGGTAAGGGAGCTCCCGGCAGCAGGTCTATGGCGCAGTCATAGGGCCGATGGGGTGGCAGCGACTGGGCTCGGTCCTTCCGAAACACCTCGGCGAGATCGTGGTAAGCAGACGGCACATCTGCTAAGTCGGAAGACCGCGATGGCTCTGGGCCGGTGACAGATTTGTTAGGAGGTACGGCAGCCTTAAGGCAAGTCATATGACACTCTTCTCCCCAGCCCGTAATGCCTCCTTTCTGCCAATTAATCGTGGGGTTGTGTTGCTGGAGCCAGGGATGACCGAGAACTAACGGCGTCTGAGTGGAGTGAAAAACAAAAAAACTAATCTCCTCCGAATGATTGCCAGACAGTGTGAGGGTGAGCGGTTCAGTGATGTGTGTGATGTCGGGGAGGCGCTGCCCTGATAAAGCCGTGACACGTAAGGCGTGGGGTAGTGACTCCACAGTCACACAGAGTCGTTTAGCTAGTTCAGAGTCAATGAAATTTTGTTCTGCTCCAGAATCAATAAGCACAGAAAGTGAATGACACTCGGAATGAACCAGAAGCTTAGCCGGCAGGGCTAAACGTGGAGGAGATTTATCCTGATTCAAACCGCCCACCAGTACTCCAACCATCACTGGCGGGCGCGGCCTTTTGCTCGCGACGGACAGGAGGCAATCATGTGTCCCTTATTACCACAATACAGACACTCACCGGCCGTGATGCGTCGCTGACGTTCTGCAGCAGTTAGGTGAGAGCTGCCGATTTGCATGGGCTGTACCTCTCCGTCGGCGCCCCCTGATGTCCGGGAGGACCGGTAATCGGCCGAAGCCTCCGCCCATCGCGGTCCTGCGGCCTCCTGGGAACTGGAGTTCCGTGCTTGCCTACGAGCTCGTAGCCGCTCATCCACCTTAATACATAACGACATCAATTCGTCAAAAGCAGTGGGTAGGTCCCGCATAATCAATTCATCTTTCAGATCTTCCCGGATGTTATTTAACAATGTGCTCCTGAGCGCATCCGGTCCCCAGCCGGTTTCTTCTGCCAAAATCCAAAAGTCGATTGAATAATCTGCCATACTCCGCTTACCTTGCTTAAAGTTAAGGAGGCGGAGCGCTGCAGCCTCGACTCCAGAGCCCTGATTAAACACAGTCTTAAAGTTAATCACAAACCTCTCAAAAGAGATCTCCGGGTTGGAGTTTAACACGACCTGGGCCCATTTCAAAGCCCGGTCACGAAGCATCTGTACCAAGAACGCAATCTTTGCCCCGTCATTGTTATGAAAACGCCGCTGTTCGCGGAAAATCAATGAACACTGGGCCAGAAAGCCAGAGCACTTCTCTGTCTCCCCTGAAAAGGGCTCAGGCGAAGGCAGAGGACCGTCAGAAGATGGGGTGGCTGCCGATGAGGGACCGGCCGTAGCCGCCGCGAGTGTCTCCTGCTGGGCAGGGCGAGCCGGCTGGGAGGTCCCTGGCTGTACTCCCCCTGGCGTAGTCAAACCGGAAACAGCTTGAGTTAGTGCAGCGATCTCACCTCGCAGCTGATGTAACATTTGTTCGTGGCGAGTCAGCGCCGCTTCTTGGGCAGCCAGTGCCTGACCGATGGTATTCTGATCTGCTGAGTCCATGTTGTGGCTGGATCGTTCTGTCACGTTTCGTAGATCGGACTCACGCGCAGACCACTAGTGTCTTCAAAAGGTGCATTTATTTACAGTGTTTCCTACAGTGGAATTCATATATATACATAATAGTGTCCAAAGAAAAAGGTGCCGGGGTTCCAGGGTCCAGGAGTGAAAGAGGCAGGAGTCCAGGAAGGGAAAGTTTCCATTCAGTCCTAGCACATCTCCTCTCCTTTATCTCTCTTGCTCCCGTTCAGTCGCCAGGCACAGGGGAAGAACAAGTCCAGAGGCAATCTATGCACAGGCAGAAAAAAACCATTAGTCTCCTGGTTCAGACATGCTCATAAACTGATTCTACAAAATACAGGACGACTGACGCTGATGACTCAACGATCCAGCGACGAGTAGAGCAGACTCGCCCTCTTAAGAAGGGTTCCAATCTTTCATGATCAGCGACAGATGTGCTGATCACCTCCAGGTGCGTAGGCCAGGGGCAGGAGCCCATACTGAGCTCCGCCCCGGCAGGAGAAAGAGAGAATGGAAGAGGGCGAGAGAGAAAGGGAGAGCAGAGGTGAGAGAGAAAGGTAAACAAAACAAAACACCTGACGGCTGTCAGCTGACGAGGGGCGGAGACCATGACATTACCCAGTAAACACCAGTATGTGGGCCCCACATGGGCTATGGGGGTTCCAAGTGGGGATGGGCTTACAATGGGCATCCAATCTGGGACCCACCTGGGTTAGCCAAGTAGGACCCACTTGAGCCAGCCCAGATGGGCTATATTCTATGGGCACCATATGGGTAACATATGGGAAGTTGCATGAACAGGCAACTGAGTTTAACGATCTTAGTTAAGTATAATTATTAGTCATGTGTAATGAAATAACTGATAATAAATTATGCCAGAGGCAGCATATGTATATTTAATTAATAACAAAATATACATATAAAATATATTAATATAAGTGAAACACAAAGAACAGATGCGACTTAAAATTGTAAGACGCTTAATAAAATAAAACAAATGGTTTTACATTTGAGTGGGAAAAAAATTTCACTCCATGTAGGAGTGCTTTTCGAAATCTCGCGTTATTTCATGAAATATCACGAGGTTTTCTCAAACTCGTCCCCCCATTCTGGAACATTCTTCATTTCGCGCCCTTGGACAAAGCTGACAGTTAAGCTGGCAATTTTTGGATTAAGTTCATCTTTGAGCTATGGACTTATTTTCTGCACTAACGGTAAGAACTTTTTGACTTAATTTGAATCCCTAAGTATAAATGAAATGTTTACAAAGTTATGATGCTGCAAAGTAATGTATGGCACAAGTGCTGGCGAACTTTTTCCTAGCACTCACGCAAGGCTAAGCTAGTTTAAATTTTTAGGTAATGTTGGATTTAGCCAATTTTCACAGTTTGAAAGCATTTTCTGGTGTCCTGTATACTGCTTAACTAGCACCAAAATTAATTACTGCGTGTACTTAACATCAAGTTGTACTTAAACATTATCTTGGTTTTTCTCTATGATTAGTATTAATAAAGGACTGTATTAGACCAATTTAACAAAGTTCTAGTTTTTTAGGAGGAATATGGGAGGGTATTTTCACTATCAGAGCAACCAAAATTGCTTTGGTGTTGTCTTTATTAGCTTCATTCCTCACGGCTAAGTGAGGAGGGTAGGCCATGAGCAACTAGTCCCCAGCTTTTGCCCCTGTGTCAGGAGCATGCACAGCAGTCAGAGAGGCAGATCAGTGAGCACTCTATTTCTGTAGAAGACATAATCATCATTTTTCTTGCCATTGTTCTCATTTTTCCAGAAAAAGCAAAAAAGAAAATATAGGTATTCTTGATTTGTTTGGGGTTTTTTTTTTTATACACACTTTAGTATGCAACTTTATATGTGTAGTTGTTTTAGTGAGAACTTCATCAGAAATACTGTACTGACTCAAGAATCTGCCTCTTACTGTTGTGCAAGCTGTGTACATGAGGGAAACTGAATATTTAAGCAGAACTGGTCAGTCTTGTTAGGGCCACAGTGCCAACTCCTTTTACTATGATTGCTGTGGCCCTCCTTTTTTCCTTTTTGTAATGTATATTTGGCTAGAATCTACACATTTATTTATTTATAAAAAAGAAAAGCAATTGCTCTTTGGATGTGGTCCTAAAGATCTGTGATCTTTAAGTGTTTGTCTGATGCCTTATTTGTGCATGCGCACTGTTATTTTAATTTGTTTCATTATGGCTTAAATTTGTTTGAATTTTGTGCATGCTCCTTTATCAGCCTTCCTGCATGGACAGCTTGTGTGGTTATTGGCCAGGAGGGTTTGCAATTATCTCAAAACTTGAGATGTTTGTTGTTTTGATTATGACTATGGCTACTTATAAATTGCATAGTCACACTATTACAATAATATGTTATTAATATCTGTATATTGGTTTGATTTTGCTGTTGGACAGTGGAGTGAATAGTAGCAAGGGTTATGTGTGATTTCTTTCTTTCTTTATTTTTACAGACTTTGACATAAGAAGCAGTGTATATTTCAAAATTCATTTATATTTAAAATTTGATGCATGCCAGAAATATACTAGTAGGAATCTTTTTTTGAGTTTGTAACAATTAGAATTGTTACTTTATAAAGTGATGTCAGGGTCTTTTATTGTAATACAACAGCTTTTAAGGCTGGTGTAAGCATCACAGCAGATGTCTTTATGCCAAAGTAACTGAGGATAAAACACAGAAAAAAGGAGATTTTCCTGGAGTGGCTTTTTAAATCAGATAGCCTTAGAAATATTCTGCAGTTGAACAAAAACTGAAGAAAACCATGAATCAATATATGAACATTACCTGATGCTGCTGAAGTAAAGCAGAGCAAAGTTACAGAAAATTTTTTTAGAGGTTTTAATAGTGAACAAGGTGAGTTTTTTGCAATTTGGCACAAAAAACAACTGACAACAGCGCTAAGCACAACTGTACACTGATGTATAATAAGCAAGGGAATAATGTGGAAAACATATTTCAGATGGGGAAACTTTTCTTGAAGTATACTACGAGAGAGCTGTGCAAGAAGTATGATGTTTTGTTTTTTTGTTTTGTTTTTTTTTTCAATCGTGGTGGAAACAAGACAGGAAGAGGGAATTAATGACAGTATTTATCAAATGTGAAGCGTAGTTTGGATCTTCTTTTGCTGCTGGTTCAGTTAATTTTTAATTTTGATTGGAGAGTGATGAAACCTGGAGCTTCAGAATCTGTGAGCTGTCTTTCAGAAAGCAATGGAGCAATCTCAGAGGACAAAGAGCTCAGAAAGTTGTTGAACATTTTAGTTTCGTTTCACAGTAAAATGAGTCAGAGCATCATCAGGACTTAATATTGTACTCTGATTCTTTTGAGAATAAAACACTTGAGGAAGAGCACTACGATTGCGATGAACATGCTAAAGATTATGTTATCATGAAATTTATGTTGACTAAAGGACTGATGAAACTTTGTGCTATGGCCAACAAAGAGCACCAGGTTGGGCTGTCACTTTGAACGAGCTGGGTGTGGGATATGGGGGTAATGCGCAAGCTTATTTATCTTTGGTTAAAAAGTCCCCGAAAATGCAGACAGTCTATGCAAATTCTAACTGATTTCAGCATTCATGGTTTCTGTCAGGCAATATCTTCCTTAAAGTTTTGCAAGAAAACCAAGGTCTCTCATTGAAATTAGCACGTAGAAAGCAACTGAATTGAGACAAGTTTTGCTTTACACAAGCCCAGTTCTACTGAATAATATACCAAGCCAAATGTATAGATACTTTATACTGTTATCTGTATCTACAAGAATTCTTCTAAGTCCTGATTTGTATATTGATAACTGACTGTGATTATGCAGAGGGTGTTTTGAAGCAGTTTGTGAAAGATTTTGCTTTGATTTATGGTCTTGACTTTGTTGGTTATAATATACATTCTTTAATACACCTAGCTCAAGATGTACGGAAGTTTGGCCCTTTAGACAGCATTTCCTGCTTCCCATTAGAAACCTTCCTTGGTGGAATTTATTTGGATTCTGGAAGCAGATTGGGAAAGGGAAGCGGAAAAGGAGGTAATTGTGTTGAAAACACCTTAAAAGCAAAAATTTATTGAGATTATAAGAAGAAAAAAAACCTGACAGTTTCTTTAGCAGACCCTTGCTGCTCATCAGGTTCAGATATGATTTCAAAATAGCGCTTTATAACTTGTTGACTTTTAAAAAATTGTTTTAGACTTTTTTTTGATGCCATTATATACATTAATGTTTTTAGTTTGTAGGACTAACCAGTGCCCTAAATTATGTGTTTGGATTATTATTTATTTGTGTGTGTATGTTTGTTGTATTTTGT
The DNA here is from genome assembly GCF_965226115.1 of Aulonocara stuartgranti. NCBI lineage: Eukaryota > Metazoa > Chordata > Actinopteri > Cichliformes > Cichlidae > Aulonocara > Aulonocara stuartgranti. The sequence continues at coordinate 3,834,475 of NC_138951.1, read as the reverse complement.
TTGTTTGTTTGTTTTAAGGCCAGTGATCCCGTCGAGCTCTGCTGAGGATTGGGACAACACTGCGGAACAGCCAGAGACCTCACCACCATCAGCAATGGAGAATAGACATTCAAGTGAAACTCACTTCCTGAACATCACTCATCCATTTGTTCAGCCGCTACAACCCTCAACTCCTTCACCTGTGGTTTCACAACCAGTTCCAAGACAACTTCTACAAGCCACCAATACGAGCATGTTTGTACGTGTTCTAACCCTCCTGGAAGACATTAAGGACACTCAGAGGGTCCACAGTCGAATGCTACAGTCTCTCCTTACACAACGTGATGGACCAGTTGCTGCAGTATTACCCGAGGGTGCTGTATTTCCCATCCGGACAGTAGCAGATGTGGCAGCACTGGAGCAAAAACTGGCAGACCCTGTCTTCCTAAAAGAAGTGGTAAATAATAATGATGTAATAACAATATTCAATGATTAATGCCTCAATCAGTCTGTGTTTCATGCTAGCAGTTATGATCAAGGAAAGTTGCTGTTTGTTCGAACATGGTCAGTGCAATGAAGGAGTGGGAGGAGAGCTGAACAAAAGTTGCTATTTTTGTTAATAAAATAACTTCTCCAAACATTACCTAGTTATAAGTTGTGCCATGCCAAACCCAAAACTTAAGAAATTACTTTTGGTGAATCATTTAGCTCTTTGCATTCACATCAGACAGTGTTTGACTTTGACACCTAACTCTTTCTCAGTCAATTAGCATCAATATTATAGAGCCTAATTACTGTGTAGCTGTGCTTGCTTTCTTTTAGGTGTGACTGATGGTACTACTGTCAGTAAAATTATTGTCCTTGCGTGACCTAAGGTTTCTGTTGTGGCAGAGATCAGAGGGAGCACTGTTGATGAAGCCACAAGAAGAATGATGGCCTTCATTATGGACAATGCTCTTTCCAGGCAATATAACTTCGTTGGGTGCCATGGAAAGCGGGAATTTCGAGGGCTTAAAGTTTTTGAAGTGCTATATGGTAAGTTCATTAGTTGTAAGATATTTTGTTGATGTTTGAATAACGGATGCTCACTACAGCTGCAGTCATTCAGAATCAACTTTTCTCTCCACCATTGTGAGCGGCTAGCTTCGCAATAACAGAAGTTTGACTTGATTGACGCGGGAATGTTCCCAGTTAGCCTAGCAGTCAGCAAGGAGGCTTCAGCGGTGCATTATGGGATCTGTAGTTTGTATATTATTAGCGCCTCATATCGCCGGGCCATGCATAACAATAATAGTACATCTATATAAAATGATCTTGCGGGCCGGATATAAATGTATGCCGGGCCGGATGTGGCCCGCAGGCCTTGACTTTGACACGTGGTTTAGATAGACTGTACAAATTGTGGAGATGAAACCATCAGCTCATGTTGTTCTGGAGGTTGGTGGCTGCTGGCAGGAATGACCACGTTTCTTTCTGGCTTGTAGCATACTTGAAGAAGTCTCTCACTAAACAGTTTTTTGGTTGCTCACAGAATGTGAATAAGCTCCAGGAACTCCAGAGCCAGCCTCTATTTTTTCCAGTGTAATTAGTAACACACTGATTTATCTGATGGCCCTATTTTTGATTTACATGAAAATTATTGGCGCCCGCCTGGCACACACCTCAAGAAGTGGAATCTGTTTTCTCCTTGGTAGATGTAGCCCTTGTTACATTTTACTATTTTGTTTTGTGTTCATTATGAGGTGCTGTACCATGCAAAAAACTGGTTAACCACTTGCCTGTTCTAAGCTCTGTGCCAATCACTGAGACAGCCCACAACACCAGTTATCATTGTAACTATGTAGACATCTTTTAAACATTTGTCTTAAATGTTTTAAGGTAAAATATTTCACATTAATTTAATTTTTGAGTGCCTACTTGGTAAATCATTTTGTAAATAGCTTTTCTGTTTCCATGAATACTCATGGTCTTCAAAGAGTTCAATGTAGGAGGTCAAACAACTTGAACAGCACAACCTCCAAAACAACTTCAGTACTATCACAAATCTGATTTTGTTTGTGAAAATGCACTAATTTCTTTTTTTTTTTTATTTCTTTCAGGACCAATGGATTAGTGAATGAGTGAGAAGCTGTGGTTTGCTGCATTTGTTTTTCCTTTAAACTGTATAACATTTATTTGTTATTGTTTTGTGTATACTGTGGACATTTTTGTCAACATGTTCTCCACACAAAAAATGTATTATATAAAAAAGCATACTGTTTTAAAATTTCATAGTAATCAGTATTAATAAAAAAGATAAACTGGCTTTGTTGTACAGGTGATTTAAATTATAGCTTACTTACATTATCCAAAATTCCATCTGGGCAAACACACTTGGGGCCACCATGGAAACTGAGGACAAAAATAGCTGGGTCTCAGGTTGGTAACCCAAGTGGGCCCCAAGTATCAGACCTGCTTCTATCCATCTGGGCCCCATACTCATTTATTGTCTGGGGCTGATTTGGGACCCATCATTAACCCATCTGGGCAAACACATTTGGGGCCATCATGGAAACTGAGGACAAAAGTAGCTGGGTGCCAGGTGGGTAACCCAAGTGGGCCCCAACCATCAGACCCGCTTCTACCCATCTGGGCCCCATACTCATTTGTTGGCTGGGCCTGATTTGGGGCCCATCCGGGTCCCATCAATAATCCATCTGGGCAAACACATTTGGGGCCACCATGGAAACTGAGGACAAAATTAGCTGGGTCCTAGGTGGGTACCCCAAGTGGGCCCCAAATATCAGATCTGCTTCTACCCATCTGGGCCCCACATATTTTTTTCAACTGGGCCTGATTTGGGGCTTATCTGGGACCCAGCATAAACCCATCTAGGAAAACACATTTGGGGCCACCATGGAAACTGAGGACAAAATTAGCTGGACCCCAGTTGGGTTTCCCAAGTGGGCCCCAAATATTAGCCCTGCTGCTCCCTATTTGGGCCCCACATATGTGTGTTGACTGGGTAATAAGAGGCATGTGTGGGAAATAAATTCTAGAGACTTTGGCCAAAACACGGACCTCTGATCCAGTTTATTACATTACATGCTGATGGTTGAAAATAGATATTAACTTTAATTTAATTAAAATAAATTGAAAAATATAATTTCAAATGTAGTTTAAGATTGGTGAAGCCATCCTCCACACTTACCCATGAATGATAGCTTTATTTATTTTGGAACCATCTATTCATATTTTATAATTATTTTAGTGGCATAAATGGACGACATAATTTGGTTAAACTGTCTCCTGCACAATAAAAAATATTAATGACACTTATGCAATGGAAAAAAAAGAAAACGGAAAAGGAAAATTCTTTCAATAAAAGCATTTTTGAATAGTAAAGTCATTTTCAGCACCTCCCTTATTCTCTAAGGTGCTTCCACATTAAAAATCCTAATGTGGAATATTATAAATTTAACAACAGATCATCTTCCTGATGTAACCCTCCCATTTATTGATTTACCAGATGTTATGTTTTTTTGTATCTGGCCTCAGTTTTAAGCTAGGGATATTTTGTGTATAAAGTAAATAAGGTGTCACGGTTCTGGGTCCGTTGGACCCAGTATTTTGAGTTCATTATGTTTTGGTACTTTTGCATCATGGATTTTCCTTTATGTTTCTCTGGTACTTGGTGTTTCAGTTATCTTGGTGTTTTTCTATATTATGATTTATGATCTGATACTGTTGTGATTATGATTATCATTTAGTAGCCTTTGGTCAGTGTCAAGTCTGTCTCTGTCTAGTCTGTGTCTTAGTAAAGTGTGTTTTGTTTCCTGTTTTACTTTGAAGGTTCTTGTTCCTGTCTGATGTTAGTATGTGCAGCTTTGTTCCCCCTGTCTCGTTAGCCCTGATCTCTCCCAGCTGTGTCTCCCTCCTGTTGCCGATTCCCCCGTTACTACCCTGTGTATGTAAGCCCTGTGTGTTTTCCTGCCTGTTGCCGGTTTGTCTGTATTACTCAGTGTCAGTCTGTGTAGCCACCGTGTCTTCTCCCTGTTGGTCATCGTCATCCTCTTCTGCTCGTTTTCATTCAGGTTTGTGCTCTGTAGTTTAGTTGTTTCCCAGTTTAGTTTAGTTCGAGCCCCGTTTGCTGTTTGTCCACATTCTTTTGTGTTCAATAAATCACCTTCACTCCTCTACGACTGCCTGCGATTGGATCCTCATTTATTCCACACGGCTCGCCTCGGCAGCCGTGATATAAGGTAGCTAATTGTGCACTAAAATATACATTAGTACAGTATTCTTCAAATTAATTATTGTCTTCTGTTTATTTAGAAGTTAAAGAAGTGATTCATTACTTGATATTTTAATGGTCAACAAAAAGAGTAATTATATACCACACTATATACTATAATTATTTAGAATCATTATTTCTACATGAACGATTGATCTGTTATTAAAAAGTTCAAATGGAAAAAGGGATTTACATAAAAACAATATTCTACACTCAGTAAAAAACTTTTTTTCCCAGAATGAAAGAACAAATATTCAAAATCTTTTCAAAAATTCAATTTAAAAAGAAAAACAAGTAATTAAATTCTAAAATTGAAGTAAAAATAAAAGATTCCCCACTGCTCCATATCAAATCCATGTATTTTTCTTATTAGCTATTTGATTAGCTAAAGCCACCAGTCACCCTTAATGATGGCTTCAGGACCTTAGTCCTATATAAGGATCATTGTTCTTAAATTCACACGTTTACAGTGTTATCTTTCATCTCCAGCAGTGCTGTATATTTAAAATTTCCATGGCTTCAATGTATCTGTTCTGGTTTATTCTTCTATGGAATTTATTTATTTGTTTTTTATATAAAATATTCCTCCTTATCCCACTCCCTATCACCCTCCTACTTTCCCCCCTGACCTTCCTGTTGTCCTCCCTCATTGCTGTTCCCTACTTTCTCCCATTCTTCCTTTCATCTCCGTCCTCCCTTTCCGCCATCAATACTCTCTTTGTCCTGTCTTGCCCCAAAAACTTAAATCATGCAATCCAACTCAGTAGCCAGTACAATAAAATAAAGTGAAATCAACTAAAAATTGAACTCAGAATTGGCTCTTTAGTTTCTTTTTTTGATAGATTCTTGCAACATAACATAATGTACTTTTGCACAAACAAGGACTTTGTAGTTTGTTGCATCAGAATCGTTGCTCTGTGTGTGATGCCGTGTTTACATATCATGTTTCTTCCTCATTGTCTTGAAAGTTGAATGCAACATAGTTTATGAATAACTCAGAGTAGGAGAATCTTCAGTGATGAGATGAAGCAAAACAAAAAGGAAAACTTGAAGCAAAGATGCCACAAAGGCTTTTGTTTCTATGCATGTCTCCTCCTGATGTGCTGAAGTGTCCTTCACCATGATATTCAAACACACATATATACATGTTTCTATAAAGGAGCAAATATGTCTCATAGCTAATAATTTCTTTGATCAGTTGGTTCAGTCACAGTCTCCATGAAGCTGAACTACTTTTCTCTACTAAAATATAAGCACAGGCATGAGTCCTGAGAATAGTATACCATCACTCACTTTGAAACTGCATTAAGAAAAAAACCCTTCATAGTCAGCAGAAACCACTTTCAGTGTTCTTTTTATTTTACATCAAGCTTTAAAAGTTAACAGGCAACTATAGGACAAGAAAAAGGAAAATGATGGTAAGGGTTAATAGGAGAGACAATGTGACCAAAGTCAGTTTGACATTAAAATCAAACTAAATGTGGATGTTTAGTCACAAGTTGTTTGTCAGTGAACATTCTTGTTGTTAAAGCCTGGTTAAATTTTGTGCAGAGGGCTTTCAAAACTGGGTCATGTCTAAACTTTGGATCATGATGTTCTTTTATTCTGCTGTCCGTACAGTTTAAATCAATTTTTTTTTTTACCTTACAGAGATCAGCCTCACCAAAGCCCCACACTTTCTTCTTTGGTGTTATGATAAACTAAATCTGGTTTAAAAAGGCAACCAAACAAACAAATGCACCAAAAACAATACAGCCCAGATAAGCGGAGGAATATTGATGGATGGAAAAAAACAAAACAAAAAATGGCTCAAGTTGTCCAACCTTGTTTTTGGATGACCTCATGAAGATTAAATTGGCTCCAATGGAGGTGGTGAAGTCTGGACATCCACGTCTTCATAGACCGCATCTGGATGGTTAACATCTCCACCCAGCTCAAAAAGGTCAGCTACTTCCTGAAGCCCTGTGTGGAAAAATTAACCCTCATGCAGTTAGGACATGGTCCACAGTGCTGTAAAACACAATACAGAGCAGTGCTATTTCACATATTTACTAACTCTTGAACTCTAATTAAGACGGGGGACTTCTTTCTTGTCTGGGGACTTGCAAATATGGCCAAAAACAGAAAAATGCACAGAAGAAAACCAAGTATCTCCTTAGTCTGATTTATTAGTCTCCTTAGTGGAATATTCCATAGTTCTTTTTTTTAAACAGACAGCATTTTGTGCTGGTGCATTTTGACATATTTCATACAAAATATTGAAGTTAAATTGCGCAGCTGACCAAACCGTACACTGAAAGAGGAATTCTAAATGAAAAAGACTTTAGGGACATGATCAAAGCTTAGTCATAACACACATTTAGGTTTCCATTTCCATGTCTGACCAAAGGTCACAGTCGTGGGCAAAAAGCTGACAGTCTATAAAATTTGAAAAGGTAATTTATTCATACAAAAATCCAAAAATAAAAGTTAAAACAGTCCGGTGTCCCATTTGAGTACAGAGTAAAAACACACAGTCCAAGGCCAGAGCCCGCTATGCCACAAAGCCGGCTGCACTCCACACATCGATCACTTTAACAGGAATAGCAGATGTCCTCTAAGACCCACCGTCCTGTAAGTGATCACTCCGGCCTCTACAACTCAACTGCCTTTAGGTTGCGGCATATAGGCCCTGGCCTGCACAGAAAGACAAAGTAACACGGCAGTGTTTGTGGTGTTGGCTGTAAGTAGACTAGTGTATCAGTGCAATCAATTACACCCGCCTCCAATTAGTCCAACTTCATTACAGCCACTGGCTCACTGCAAATGTGACACACACACAACCACTCCCAAAACAGTGCAACTTTACACAATAGTATGGAGATGAATTAATACAGGCACATTAGTCCACCATGTTATATAATAGCCACGTATGACACCTAACTTTATCCTGTTTTTAAGCTGCACTTTTTATTAATTAATTAATTAATTTTTTGGCCTGTCAGATAATATATAAAAGTTAACATTTTCAGTATTTTACATGAACACAATTGGTGTAGCATATGCTCTAGTTTTATACTATTTCTGTTTTATTGCATTTATTTAATTTCCGGAAGTGTACATTGTTTGGGGGCATAACATTTTAGCTTCCCTTGTGGGGAACAAACACAGTCCGAACTCCTTTCTTTAAAAAGCCCGTGGCTAACATGACGGAAAATGGTGAGTGTCTTGTACTGTACATTTGTAAAAACATTGTGTTAATATCTAAAATACTAAAACATAATTTGTTTTTTAGCATGCTTTATTTTATTTATTTATTGTGACGTTATAAGGCACAATGCATGCTAGCTTTCTAGCATACTAATTAGCCAAATACGTTTCCGCAGCAGTACCTATCAACAGGCAGCTTACCTTGAAAGTTGTCTTGTATATATTTGGATGTTGACATAAGATAGATGAGGTTATTTGACCTAATTAACTTGTAACGTATAATGTTAAATCTTATGCTGTTGAATAAGTTTGTTTTGATAAATATTTGTCGTTTTCTTTCTTACTCACTAATTAGTTTTTAAAGTTAGCTTACATAGCCGTTCTTTTTCTCATTATACTGTATAGTGTACTAAATGTCTACTTGTACTATGTACCAGTGCTTTAATGGGAGAAGGTAATGCACCACTCAATACAGGCCACAGGCTTTTGATGCAGGGTGTCAGCTCTAAATCAATGCACTTGTGCAAGTGACAAGTTTGTCTTTTACTTGGCGTGATGACCAAGTATGGTTAGGAAGTCTGTCACTGAAGGCAAGGCTACAGAGTCTGTGACTTGTTTACTTGTTGTCCTCCACTCAAAATAATTACTTAAATGATCATTAAAAATAATCTTGGAAAGGATTTCCACTTGATTAAATTGCTTTATTTTAGCATCATGTAATTCTGTTATTCCAACTTAATGTACTTGAGTTGGACCAACTTATTTAATTAATGATGAGTCAACGTATTTTCTGCAGTTCAGTCCAACTTAATTTAACTGAGTTGATCCAACCCATTCAAATTACATTAGTCCAGCAAAAGTACTTTATGCTTATAGAAAGTAATTGGTTAACCTAGAATTCTTTTTCATTGTTATTTTAAGTTTTATTTATTTATGTTAATGTTATTCTTTGGAGTGTTCAACAAAGTCTAGAATCTGGTTAACATGAAACAGTAATGGATTTATAGCAGCTTTCACATAGCTGCACTCCATCCATGCATTTTCTTCCACTCATCCTTATCAGGGTCGTGGGTGGGGGGCTGGACCTTTCCCAGCTGTCACAGGTCGCCAGTCTATCGCAGGGCAAACAAGCAAACATATGGACACATTAGGCTTATCAGTGAACGTAACCCCACTAACATGTCTTTTGACTGTGGATTTGAACTCAGGACCTTCTTGCTGTGAGGCAACAGTGCTAACCACTGTGCCATACTCCATTACAAAAATGAAAAATAAAAATAAAGCAGGAAAAGCTATGATTAGAAAGCTTGATACAAAATGTTATGGTTTTGTCCTTGACAGGTTAAACCACAATAAATAGCAATAGCATGCACGTGGTGTGTGAATGCTTTGCTGCCTCTTATGACCCCAGTGGTTTTCCTGTGGTTTAAATTCTGGCGTGATCTTGTGATAGCGCGAGTCCAGGCCGCTAACCACTCTTACACCGCTAGATTGGATCACGTCATCTCAGCAAATGTTAAGTTGTTGAATTTCATGCAGATTGTAAAAGATGTAATTAAGTTCACCATAGAAACATTAAATTAATTTGTAATTTGAACAAAATAGACTACATCACAATAATGTGTTTTTGCAGCATACTGCTAGTAACAAAGTGTAGAAAGATACAATTGGTTCTTTGCTAAGTTGTCTGTTATGTGAGCACACAACACTGGTTCATACCTCGAGTTAGTTGCCTTTTTTAACGCTTGAATGATTCACCACTTATCTGACAATGGTACAAGAACTGGACTAAAAATAACAGAAAAAGCAGCCAATGTCCACAAAAAATAAAATAAAAATAGAGTAAACTTTGAAAAGTATTGTTGCTATAACCTGCAAAATGTGTCTACTTTGCACCCTCGCCACATTTATACAATTGTCTTTGTAACACTTTATGTGTGAAAACTTCACACGCAGTGATGTACAAAGAGGCTCTCCACACTAGGGCTGTGCGATATGACCAAAATCTCATATCCCGATATAAGACATCTATCGTCCGATAATGATATAAATCACAAAAATGTAACATTTTCTGTAAATTCTGTGAATCTCGGGCAGCTCGACTTGCATGAAGTGTTTCCAGCTGGGCGTCGTGTACCTGGAGTCGAGTGTTTTAACCGATGCATGAAACTATACATTTTTAGACATATGTTGTAATGGCCGCCGTTTCTTTGTGAGTATTTATTACACGGCGTGCTGCGGGGAAAAGCCTGTTCTAACATTTCAGTCTAAGGTTTATTTTTTAGCACCTGATGGCTCTTTTTTGCTTCTCATCCTTAAAAACTCTGCATGCTCTTTTACCTGATTCGGTTTATTTTGAAAAGTCTCAACAGGATCTTGAGCTTTATTGTGAAAGGGTTATGTGGAAGATAAACAAGCGGACACGCGATGGTTTTATCGTCGTTGTTGCTAACCACAACATAAAAACAGGTGTTTGTTCGTCCATAGTGTGGTTATATTAAATATAAGAGAAAGAGAGAACTTTATGAAATGAATATAGCCACTACAGTGACCATCAAAACCATGAAAAAATATTGCTGTAAACAGTTTATTTTGTGACACCACGAAACAAACAATGGCGTAAAATGAAAGAATAGATGTTTTTATATCATCATCCGATATATATCGGCCCTAGTCCACACTGTAGGTGTACTTGATGTGGGAGTGTACAATTATCACATTGTCCTATATGGTCATATGCAGCGCTTTGTTTTGGGCATTAAAACACTGATTTAAGTTTGTATAACTGCTTGACTACAGAGGAGAAAATCTTGCACATTCGGTGGGAAAAAAGTCGGTGGAAATTTTTTATTTCATCCACATGGAATAGTGCTTTTTCTATTAATGTGTTAAAAGCAGTTATAGTCTTGTGAAACTGGGTTTCTATTATGAGATTAAATTAGTATGGGTAAAGTATTGTGTTAAAAGGATATCTGAAATAGCCTCTTGAATGAGAGGAGAAATGAATTTACAAACTCGTAGAAATCCAGTTGGCTTCTTTTTTTAAGCTTTTAAAAATAGACAAAAGCATATTTATTTTTTTATATTATGGTCTGTTGATTTATTATATTCAGGGGTTAAAGTGTGCTGGGATGGCATTCTAGCAGCTTTAATTAATGAGCAGTTTAAATCTGATAAGAAAATAATTGCACATTATTGAAAAATGAGTTAATTATCATGTGTTGGAGCCTTGGATTGCTTCCAGTGACAGAATGGAGATACTTGCACTGTATTGATTAATGTAATGTAATTAATGTAATCTTACGGCCAGCTTACACCATCATGGTGCAAATGCAAAGTTTTGATTGTGGTTATTACCAATGATCCCTCTAATTTTTCATGTGTCTGAGCGAACACACAAACTCCCTGAGCGGTCCCTTGGACCTCTGTGAGCAACAGCAGACGTGTGCACTGTGGTCACGCCAGCATTGAATCCATCCAAGTCACATGGTTTATTAAAATAATCAAATTACAGCATTTACGTTTATGTTAGACTACTTTTAATTAACTGCTTTAGCCCACTTACAATGGAAATTAAAAAAGTCTTGTTCATGACCTGCGTAGTATGTTAACACTATTGGAAGTAAAAATAACTTGAGCGACTTGAAAGACAGCTTTCTTTTTTTATTTTTATAAAGCTCTGACTTGTATTATGAGTCTGTGGTCTGGGATAGAGTCTGTAACTCTGTCTGCAAAATACAATATATAATGACCAATGTTGGGCAATTAATTATATAGTTACTTCTTCAAAAAAGTTACTCAGTTTTTGCAGCTGTTTCCCTAAAAATGCAGCCAAGGCGTTTAAAAAAAACAAAAAAAACAAAAACATTTCAAACTATTTACAGAACAATCAGCTGTTCTGCATCAAATCTGATGCCACACAAATTATTTGTGCCCCTCCAAAAAATAATTTCTGTCCACTATGAGATGAAGGAGAACAACAGCCTGATACCTGCAGGCCTGACAGCAGGAGATGTATCACTGCTGTAACACCTGTAACATTCAGCAGTCGCCTCATTGTTCTGACACACAACAAAACTATTGACTACACTACACACTGACTACACAAGACAACACACTAACTTTAAACTACAAACATGCTAAAGGTCGAAAATCTCTCACATCTCAGAACACCGCCGTCACTCCTAAAACTTCCCCCTTTCTAAACAACTAAATGCCATGTTGCCATATCATTTTTTGATTGGTCGACATGGTACATTTTTCCACCAATAGGAAAGGCTGGTGAGGGGCTGTTTTTGCTCACAGGCTTTTGAGCGTTTTCCTTATAAAAAGCCGTTTTTACCGTTTCTTCCCGCAGTAAATATAAACAACGACAGTATTCAGGAAGAAAACCAAACAGTGCAGATATTTTTATCATAACTCTGGTTTTACGTGGCCGATCAACACAAAATCAAAACTGGTATAAAGTCCACATTTTTCCCGTCAGTTGTTCCGTCTGTCCTGCTCACATCTCCAATGGTTGTACACGTTGTCATTAACGTGGCTTCACTCCACATCAGCCGCTTTGCTAGCTAAAACACCGGTGTCGGCACATAAGGACGCTGTCATAGCCTGTCAACGACTTTGATTAGCTGCATATATTTGAATGTGAATCACATCATTGGCTGGACTATGGGATAAGGTGGCATCGTTCTAATCCCATACGGGAGCAGCCAGTCACTTATTGACTAACACTGCAAAACAGAATTGTTAAAGTTTTTATTTTAATTTCAATTCTGGTTAGATTTTTTTTTGTGCGCAACGCAGATTTTCTGTGTGCAGAGTTCGTGCCAGCAGTGCGCGGGCAGTTTAGAGGGAACATTGGTTATTACCGTATAGCCCAGGGGTGGTCAACTCCAGGCCTCTAGACCCGGTGTTCTGCAGGTTTTAAACATGTCCTTGATCCATCACAGCTGACTTAAATGGCTAAATTACCTCCTCAACATTTCTTGCAGTTCTCCAGATGCCTGGTAATGAACTAATCATTTGATTCAGGTGTGTTGACCATGGGTGATGTCTAAAACCTGCAGGACACCGGCCCTCGAGGCCTGGAGTTGGCCACCCCTGATTTAGCCAGTGATAGAGAAGGGGAGCAAGCTCAACGAAGTAATGTTTTTGTTTTTTAAAATTTTTTCTCAAAATCTCAATAAATTTAACAAATAAGAACAGATGTACAAATTAGTACAAATATGTACAAATCTTGTATAGAAACAAACAGTTTCTATACAAGATGTAAGATGTAAGAAGGCGGAAACACTAGAGCAGCGGTCCCCAACCTTTTTTGCGCCACAGACCGGTTTATGTCCGACAATATTTTCAGGGACCAGCCTTTAGGGTGTCACGAATAAATACAACAAAATAAAACCAGTACCAAAAAAAGAAGATTTATTCATAACACACGGGAAACCAAGTTAACGATTAAAAAAAAAAAAAGAAGATAAAACTGATTCAAAACCATAAAAACCATATATTTCACACCCGAGCCTCAACTCTTGTGGCCCGGTACCAAACGACTCCGGTCTGTGGCCTGTGACTGCTGCACTAGACATCAGATTTTGGAGCTATATGTGTGCTTTTGTAAAATCTCTTGCAAAATCCTGTAATATACTGTACTTGTGTTATTCAAATGCGTGTGTGCGAAAATGCCACGCTGTTTAAACTGGTTAGTTTACAGTATTTTGGTGAGATTTTCAGTGATGGACTATGCTGGATTGGTGCACAGCAGGCTGTGTTGCTCATGGTCAGTGATGATTAATTCACTCACCAAATTCTGCATTTTAACCTTACGCTATATTGCCAGTGAGTTGAAAATCAGCCATATAACTTGTGAAAAATCTGCTTAGATCTTGTCAGCTAAATCAGCACACGTCACCTGATCACAGCCTGTATGTGAAGAAGAATCTGAATGTACAGGCTCACAAAACAAGCTGTTACGTGATGTATTTTGTAAGTAATTGTTTTCCCCACGCTACACTGCTACACCTGATCTTAAAGCTTCCCCACCTGTCACATCCCACTTTAATCCCTGATTATAGAAGACAGAGTTATTAGGAGTGGACTGCAGCTTAATTTTCCCAGCCTTTATTTTGACCACGTAATACAGAGCAGACACGAAGAGCACAAGACGGAAGAAAAAGCAGCGAATGGTCCAGGGTGGACTGAAACTCAGGGGCCTGAAGCTTATGTGTTCCTTGCTCAAACATGTGTGTTAATTGCTGTGAGTGCTAACACCTGTGTTTATCTAAATCAAATAGGCTGCAGTAAAAAAATAAAAAAGCAGCAATTAATGCATGTTCACCACGCAGAAAGGTGCCACAGATACAAAAAATATACCCCAATAAATACAAATAACAAATACCACAAGTTGGTCACAAACAGAAGTTTCTCACATATTATAAAGGTGTAATGCTTATAGCACAGTAAAGTTTAAGTTACTCTGCTATCAGAGACATATTTGTTCCATGTAACACAGATCCAGCTAATCTGTTGCCAATTCATTTCTTATGAAGTTACAGTCAAAGCCTGATGATGTCACGGTACCCGGGTCTAGATCCCAGGGTTTTGAGTTTTTGGGATGTTTTCTCTAGTTTTGCACTTTTTGTGATATGGCTCTGCATTCTGGATTGTTGATGTTTAGCTTTCTGTTGTTTCCTAGTGTTTAGATGTCTTGTTTGTTTTCCTTCTCCTTGATGCAAGTTTCTCTGCCTTTACTATCTCTGCCTCTGTTCTAAAGATCTTTAAGTTCATTATGTGCTGTGTAGGTTTGTGACTTCCTTCTGGTTTTCAGATGGGATTTATGCTTGAGCTCCTTAGTCTTCTTTTTATGATATCAGTTTTTCTTTCCTTGTGCAGTAGTTCCTCTACTGCTTTAGTTGATGATGTCTTTCTTTTCTGTTCCTTCTTTTTTGTGTTTGCTTGCTTTCTGTGTCTGTGTCAAGTTCTTGTGTTTGAGTCCTGGTCTCAGTTTTAGTTATTTACAGTTTTATTTTGATAGTCCTTTATTTAGTTCTACTTCCCTTGTCTCACCATCTGTGATTAGTTTCAGCTGTCCTCTCACTGTCTTGTCCTCTGTTAAATACTCTCTCATGGTTGTGTTTTCTTGTTCTGGAAGAGTCCTACTTTTTGGATTATTTTCTCCTGTCCTGCTACTGGTTGCGTTTTGTGAAAGAACCCATCATTAAAGTTACTTTTTTTTTTAGTTTTCTTCTACATTCTGCATTCGGGACCACATCCTGTCTGCCACACAGCCGTCCTTCACAGATGATAAGTTATATGTTAACAATTAAAAGAAAAGGAATTCAGGGTGTTTCATATAGTATTTCTGAATGTGACAAATAGGTAAATGTAACTGCATTTGGCTCTTGTACCATTGCACTGTGTCTTAGCATGCTTATACTAAATTATGTCGAGCACTGCTTGACTAAGTGCTGCCTCACAGAGCTCCTTTTCTCCACAAATAAAGGAAATAACATAATAGAGCCTTTTCTTGATAAAGTGGGAGCACATTTAGATAGTTACTGTGTGTCTGCTTTTAAAAGCTTGCAAATGATCCGGGACAATAATAAACCCATTACTATTATGGCGGTGAAGGAAGGAAGTTTTCATTAGCACAGAGAACCACATAATGTCGAGATTTTTTTTTTTTTTTTATAGCTTCATTGTCCCCACCAACGTTTGACTCATATCATTATCTACATGTACTACAAAATGTCATAATTACTGTGAGTGGTATAAGAATGTCAGATGTATACTGAATATCAATATTTTTCCTATCTAAATGCTAATTGCTTGATACTTGAACCAGGCTTATAGGATTACTTAGTCATACTGAGCCCGACGTCTCAGAGTTCTGCTTTATCTGACTTGTTCTCTCCAGGTTCATACTGGTTTTCAGTAGTAAGTTGATTAACTACATAAACCCTTTGTGTAAACAATTTGTTATATCAATCATGTATTGATTTCTTTTTATGCTTAATAAGGAATCTGTGGGATTAATGTTGGAGCCCCGTGTGTTCAAACTATGTACCAGGTTATGTGTCCAGATATGTGGGTTATATAAAACAGAAAGTATGATGAGTTTAGTTTGTAATTTCTGCTGTGGAAAGTTTGAGAATTATATTTAATTTTATTAATTTAATTTCCTTTAATTCAATTTATTTTGAATTATCCCAAGTGTGAGGACTGTGCAGTCGTTATCACAAGCACAGACAAACGTTTTCCATCCACAGATGTAGTGAAAAAGACGGCTCTGCTCACACCAGTCGGTCTATAGCTGCCCCTAAAGAGTAGAAACAAAGTGCAGTGTGGTACTTTGGGCATCTGTGATTGGAGGACAAACAGTATTAATTAACTGTACTTCAGTTTTAAGGTGCACAGAATTAACATCATATGGTGGTTTTGTTTTCTTAAAAATACACCCACTGACTACTAAGAGACTGGCCTTAGCTCACTGCTATTCCATACTGAATGATCAATATCAGTTACTATGACAACACTGCGTAAATAAAATAATAAATCAGTTACTCTGTGTAATAGGAATGGAAAGATCATTCTTAATAGCCAGAGCCCCCTAGCTGTTGTTGAAGACATTGCAAGCAAAGTTAAAAATCTAACTCCATGAACATTAATCTTCTCCCCCCTTCCACAGTTTTAGCTTATACTTCAATAATTTACCCTATTTCCAAAAAGACGCTGCAGTATAAACGGAAGATGTAACTGCATCGGTAGTTTCCATCCGTTTGCTCCTCCTGTCATATGGAGTTTAACTAGTGAGTGCTCCTGCAAAGCTCAGTGGAGTCATTTGTTTACTTTTGGGTCACACATCAGCATCTGCTACTCTGTCCTCCTCATCTTTGTAGCCTGGTTGTACCTGTGATTTTTTTTTTTTCCTCAAGTGGTGAATCAAATTTCTTCTTTTCATCTGTAGCACATAAGCCTTGTGGTTTGTTGGAGGAGGTTGAAGTGGCTCCCTATTTACTAAATCGTCATTGGAGGCTGATATGTAGCTCTTATCATGTGAAAAATTACGCAGGTATTATAGAGTACTGTGTGATGGTCCATAACCTTGATGGTAATCAAGTATTTTTAATAAAGTAGAGAGGGGAGAAACAAGATGAAGTAATATTAGACGGGGTGTGAAGCAGCCAGTTCTGGCAGTCTTTTGCTGTAAGAAGAGCGATCAGTAACATGAAGCAAAGTAATGACATGTAGACTACTCATTACTTTCTTGTGTATTCTTACTGTTAGATTATATTAAATTAATAAATGTAAGATCAATTATGAAAGACCAGATGAGGTATGATTGACTCTGCGTCTATCTCTGATGGTTCACCACTCTGGGCTGCAGGGATGTGCTCTCCTGCGCATGTACCAGTGCAAATAAAAGAAATATTGCAAAAAAGTTTTTATTTATTTGTTTATTGATACTTTTTGGAATTTAAATAAAAAAAGGTACACTTTGATATACTCTGTGTATATTACAAGTAAAGTCTTCATGTTTCCTTTTGAAGTTTGATGATTGTGGTTTATAGTTGATGAAAATCTGAAATACCTCAAATTATTAGAATATTTTATAAGAGCAATCAACAAAGGATTTACAACGCACAAATATCCAACTTCTGAAAGATACAATCATTCATATACTCAGTATTTGGGGTTCCTTTACTATGAATTACTGCCTCAGTGTGGCATGGCATAGTTATGTTCATCTTGTGGCACTTGTGGCACTGCTGAGGTGTTACTGAAGCCCAGGTTGCTGTGTTGTTTCTCATTTTCCTCTTGACCCCATGGAGTGTGGGCTCAGGTCAGCTGAGTTGAAGGGCCTAACAAGCACAGTAGTTTCCACTGTGTGAGCCGATGTTAAGTCCTGCTGCTAAAGGAAATCTGTATCTCCATAAAGAAGGTGGTGTTGTCACCTATGTTGCATTCACCTTTTCTACCACTCTTCTAGTCAACTTTCCATTCTTACGCTTACCGGCAGCCCTCCGTGAACAGCAACCCTTTTCAGCAATGATCTTCTGTGGCTTGTCCACAGTTATCATCAAGACAGCTGTTAAGTGGACAGTTTCAGTGATACACAGTTTAATTTACCTTTTTTGAGTTTTATTTTAAAAAAGAGCGCTTGTTGTGTGATGAAGACTTCAAAAACAAATACTTTCCTGTAAAACTGAATCAAAAGACTGGCCCAATACCATCAGATATCATAATTTCATAACTGATGCATCCCTAACAGGTACATGGGTCAGACATGTGGCAGAGCAGGAGCTGAACACAAGACTCGCACCGTAAACATCATCACAAAGCTTGCAGGGAGGAGGTCAAACCTGGGGCTTTGTTGGGTGAAGGACTGATGGAGGAATTTGCAGCGATTTAAAACGGTTAAAACTGTAGTTTTTAACTTTTTTTATTTTGTTTGTCACCATTTTTCCCCCAGCAGAGTGGACCTTGGTGGACAAAATTTGGGGTTAACCTTTTTAAATGGAATATAGGTCTTTATGTATTATTTGCATGTATCCAGTTATTTAAAAAAAGACCATAAGACAACCTTTTGCAGGCTTGTCAGCTGGCAGGTAGAGCAATAAAATCTGCCCTTACAAGCATTTCTCGTGAATGATACATGTAAAGCCGTGTTTTGTTTGCTACAGCGCCTTGATAAGAGCAGTGGTGCCCGTTTGTGTCTACTGAAACTTCTAGAGCAGCGGAAGAACAACACCTCAGTTCAATAATGCATTTTTTTTCTTTAAGGGATTTGAGTGTAATGTATTCAGTAGCTGTGTGGAGGAAAAGTCATTCTAAGAATATTAAATGAAAAGAATCCTAAAGATGGATCATTTATTATTCAGTGATGTGTCATCTCACACGGAGACCGAAAGCTCAAGGAAGACAAAGTCTGAGTGTGTCAGGGACGAACAGCTCCTTAGAAGGATGTCTGTATAATACAACCTACACGAGATCATTATTAGTGCGAGACGATAATCTTTTTGAGATATAATGAGAAAGATGAGCTCCGATTTTCTGGACTCTTTGAAAACTTATAATAGTGGGTTATTTTAAAGAATTAAAGGGCAATAAAAGGCTATCTACCTTTTTTTTTTTTTAACTTTACAACTATAAGAAGAAAAATATTTTGGGTTTGTTTCTGTATTAATATAATTATAACACTTTTTTTTAGAGAAATTCAGCAAGACAGCAATAATTATCAATATTAATTTATCTGTATTATTTTGATTAACCGTTTTTCTTTATTATTTCCTCAATCCTTACTTAGGTGTTACATGCAAAAATACTCAAGGTGACAACTTGAAATGTATTATTTTCTTAAGCCCCAAACTAAAATATATTTTCTTTATTGTCATGAATAATAAATAAATTCACTAAATAACTGAAAAGCTGGAGGTAGACAGTTTGACCCCGGGATTAATCAACAACCAAAACATGCACCATTTAAGTTTTTCTTGACTTCGGCTACGTTCACATTGCAGGCGAAAGCGCATCGAATCCGACTTTTTTGACCCTACGCGACCCATATCCGATCATGGTATGACAGTGTGAACGGCACAAATCCGATATTTTCAAATCCGACCTGGGTCACTTTCGTATGTGGTACTGAGCCCGATACATATCTGATGTTTTAGAAATCGACTGCTGTTTGAACGGTCGTGTCGCATTAAATCTGTCTTTTACGTTACTGACACAAGACAGACGCCAATTATCAGCGCCGGAGAAGACATCGTGAACGCTTCCTGGCCATCCAGTGTACATGTCAGTGAAACTGTTGGGAAGACAACGTTGGAGAAATTTGAACATTTTCTTTGTACTGTATAATCTGCAGATTCTGACAGAAATCTGCAACTATCCTTTGAAGCACCGCTCCTCTAAAACAGCAATAAGGATCATTATTAGGCCAAATGTAAATAACAAAATAACTTTATAACTTAAAGCAAAAGTCCGAAACAAGTCTTTATATTAAGGGCCATCAGTCAAACAATACTGTTTGCTCTGGGTCTAAACAGAGCGCGTTGTGTGTGACGTCTTCTTTTGCGCATGCGGGCCGCTTTGAGGGTTCACACTAGAGCGCGTTTGCTGTCACATTTTATTTATAGTGTGAACAAGCAGACAAAAAAAATCGGATTTGATCAAAAAATCGGAATTGAGCATTAAGACCTGCAGTGTGAACGTAGCCTAAGTAATCAGTGACTGTTTTAGGATGAGAAACACTCACCAGTGCAATTTAGATTGTCCCCACTAGAGGGCAGGATTGCTTATCTCAACACTTTTCTTTTGTGTGAGTTTTTTGTAATACTTTTGTCCTGTAGTAAACAGAATTTAAATACCCGGTTTAGATGTGAGCTTTCAGACACATTACTCTGCACCTAAGGTAAATATTACGAAAAACCTGGGTGTTATTTTGAACCACAGTTATTTTAGTTTTTAAATGGTATAAATAATAATAATGGTTATTTTAAACGCATAGAGCAACCGACGGTGATTCTCCCTTGTTGAACATTTCAAAATATTGTGTAGTTCGTCTCTGCGTCATCACTAATGTTGGGCTGGTAGAAGATCCCGCACTCCATTAAGCGCACCACAACAATCCTATTTCCACTCGTGTCATTGCAGTTAAAACAATCTCCTGCTCAAAGTTATTGATGCCAGCATTTTGTGACCACTAATGCAGATAAAGTTTCAATATTTATCTTTCAGTCAGATAATCATACTGGTTCTCCGAATGTTCAGGAGAGGCATGATAAATGTAGTTTCCATGTGAGAGAGTTAAAACAACTTTGATGGGAACGGTGTTTGAACAGGGCAAGTAAATTCTGGCACCACCAACGGCACTTTCCTGTATTTCTTTTTCAGAGAGGTACATGAAACTCAGCCTAATCAAGGCTGCTGTGCACAAAGGGGGTATTTGTTTAATCATTTTGGCTCTGACAGAGGTATGCGCAGACAGGCTGAACTCACAGCAATCACTTGTGCAGTGTCAGTGTACATGGACGTCTGTCTTCATTCCCAGGGAGTCAAATACTG
This sequence comes from Aulonocara stuartgranti, assembly GCF_965226115.1. Taxonomy (NCBI): domain Eukaryota; kingdom Metazoa; phylum Chordata; class Actinopteri; order Cichliformes; family Cichlidae; genus Aulonocara; species Aulonocara stuartgranti. The sequence continues at coordinate 3,813,966 of NC_138951.1, read as the reverse complement.
ACATTTTGTCAAACCTGCTGGCGTCACGCAGATACACACAAGGTGTTCTTTGACATTTGTGCCTTGAGTCACTGATCGCAGCAGGAGTATGTTCAGTCTTGCTACAAACTTGCTACATGTATATGTGATGATTCAGGACCCCTTGATGTGATGTTTGAATGCAGTAGATATGCTTGAGGGTAATTCTTTTAACACGAAAGTCTGCACTTTAAACCAAATCCTGATCTTTTTGTAAACCTTTACAGGCAGTTGTGGTGCTTAAACTTAAGCAAACAGAGTGAAAACAAAGCACAATTAAGTGCTCCCAAGTGGCACGCGATCTGTGACCTTCTGGTTGACATTCTTGTAATTTAGGCAGCCGCTGCCGCTAAATCTTCCTCGTGTATACTTTGTCACTCTTCCAAACAAGCCTGTTTGCTTTCAGTGTCAAATAATGCCACAGCCGAGAAGCCAAAGGGAACACCTTGTGCACATCTTTGAGAGTCCAGTGACAGTTTTGACACCCTGGGAATGATAAGCCAGGAGGTTTTTCATGTCCAGTGAAAGTCACCACATGTGTGTGAATGGAAGAGCTTCTCGTGCAGAGCTCTCTGATGAATCATACGACTGGAGAGGCACTATGAGCTCTTGGTAGTCATCATATGTGTTAATATTATTGAGTCTTATAGGTTGCAGGATTTAGTGTATAATTTGGTGTTGTGCCATACATGCAACAATCCACAAAAATACATTAGAAGTTAGCGCTACAGCACAGTTCCTAGCCCTGTGCTGTAGTGCTAACTTCTAATGTTAACATGAACATGCAGTGACAATGCTAACATGCTGATTTTATGGCATAAAATTCACCGTCATAACCTCAAAGTTAAGGTGAGCTTGAAGAAATATTTTTAGAGTTGAGAGTATAGATGACAACAAACTAAAATTGTCAGTCAAATAACCCTGCATGTGTCTTTCTGGGTCTAGTTCAACAGCACTGTAAGCAAAGTAGTAGGTTGAATTTGTTGATTTATGGTGGGGATATGATGGGGAATTCCCTAAAATAGTTGTTTGGATAATCCACCAACTCATTCACTGGCTGTTTGCATACAAAGTCGTGTTTCATGGTGTGGTGTGTTTCATCTCTCAGGGCTTTTATTCAGCAGTCATGGCTGAGAGGTATCTGAAGATTGCAATTGGGATAACTAAAGATGTCATATTCTTTTTGAAATCATCCCTTTTCATTGCTTGATCTAGTCTCATGGTTCTTCCCAGAGATGTAATGAAGCTTTGGATACAGCTAGCTGTATACAGAGCCTGTCACTTTGTCACTTTTTAAACTGACATTTAAAGCCGAGCTAACAAATCTGTTAAATTTATATTTCTGTTGCTTTGATGGTTATTTTGAGATGTTGGTTAACCCACCTCTGTACTATAATTGCTTCTGTTTACAAACTGTGTCTCAAAGAGGTTCAAGTTTTGCAAAGTTCACGTGGAAATTACAATTTTGGATCATGCTGCTTGTATTGAAGTATTTTATTTTTTAAGGGTTGTATTTTTTCTGCTTTCCAGAAGATGTGCAATGATTCGGAGAGCCCCTCTAGCAAGATATTGCAGCAGGTGGATAACATACGCTCATATGCCGTTAGGCCAAACTCACTGAGGGTGCAGAATCCAAGATGGTGCATTCGTGTGGCAAAAGAGTTAATTGAGAGACAGGCGAGTAACATCAACAACTGCTATAGCAGCAACCTGGCCAGCATGCAGGTAGGGGAACATGAGCTGGCTGTTTGACTGTGACTGAACTTCTTTGAAGGTGTATATGTTCGGTCCCAATTATTGTAATTTCCAACCAACTGCACTTGCAGCTTGCCATTACATGCCTTACTGGCTCTCACTAGCCTCGGTGAAAACAATATAGGACTTGAAGTAATGAATCTGCAGAGTGTGGGAAGTGAACGTGGAAGGTTTGAGAGCATCACACCGCTGCAGTTGTCAGATTTCTGATGTCACTGATCCAAGATCTTATTTCACCTTCCCTGGATGACTGTTTGATCAAGCGATGGGGCAGGCGCCACTTTAGAGTTGAGATATCTGCCCTCCAGCCATTCTTTTCGAAGCCGTTATTTGCAGCATTTCCCTCACCTCAAAAGTCAAACATTAACCTGTCAGACACAACTTGGAAAGTGCAGTTTCATAGTGATCAGCAGCGCAACGTATCTAGTGACCACCCGAGGCTCTGACAGCACACTGTCAGCGAAGTGTCCACTGTTACTGTACACTACCAGCCCTAAAACAGGAAAGAAACCAAAGCAGGAACTTGATACCTGTTGACACAGTGTTTAAATGACAGTATTCCATAAACACAGAGGTGGTGGGCCGCCTCTAGGGATTTGTAGGGGCCTGCTGCTCCTGTGTACAGTTTAAATAGCATGTAGATGATTAGAAGGATCAAATGGCCAAGGGATAAAACCACAAAGGGGAGCTGTGCGCCGTGTGAAAACATGAAGGTGCCTATAATAATTACTTACGACTTGTTGACTCACTAAAATTACTGTGAAATTGGTCATACTGTTGAGGAAAGCTGCGTTCAGACAGACAGTAATTGCATTTCCTGTTAGTCTCAGGCTTCGTGTCTCTTTCTCGCTGTGTGTGACTGAACACCTCTTTCAGCTGGCCCTGATCAGAGCGTAGACTCAACTGACTGTAACAGAGAGAGTCAAAAGAGATCAGGCAATACGGTGCATATTACACTCAAGCCACAATTTGAGTGAAAACCTGTTTTTCATCAGGTTTTTATCATTACCATGAAAATAGCTTCACTCAGACCCCACAAACTGACCAGAGGTTTAACTGAACTTAACAGGATTTTCTGATGCCATTGATTGTTAGGCGAGCGTTCACCTCAAAGCCCAGCTTAGAGCCCGTTAGTCGTGTGTGCACGTATGGCACATATAAAAAGCCCCTGCTGATGGGAAAGGCACTTCCACAAAATAGTAGTAAACGGTTGACTGCATTTGGGCCTCCTTATGGAACTGAGCTGAGAGAACAAGCTCACTCCTCCGTGTCCTGTCTGATAAAAGCAGGGTTTGGACGTTTGCCATCTCTGGGGGCTTGGCAGGATGCAGTGACTCGCTGAGGTTTGAAACCCCATTAAAAATTGTCACTTTATTTTAAGCAGCTGCCACACTAGCGAGTCCCACATCCTTCTGGAAAACGAATCAGAAGCCCAGAGCTGGCTGGGGATTGGCTCAGCTCAGACCATCGCATTCATAGTGTGCTGATCTGAGCTGTTAAAGTTTGTTTCCCCTAGATGACTTTAGGGTAATGAAGGCTTTTAATTTTCCTGTCAGTTGAATTAAAGACGCCTGTCCGGCATGTTGTGTCTTGAGACGCTGGGAATATTATTTATGAAACTTTCTCTGCATATCTGAGCAAACCATTATGATTGTGTGTGGGCCAACCCATAATCCCAACTAGATTTAGTGAAGTTGCTACAGCAAGACACTTTATAGCACAAACTGCCAATTCTCAAGGTTACCCTAAGTGTGAATTGAAGGTCCGTGGATGGTCCCACTTCCTCAGTTGGGAGGTTGTTCTTCCGACTTCACTGCATTCATGTCCTTTTAATTCGGAACGTGGGAAAGATTGATGCTGAAAAGATGATGTGTTGTTTTATAGCTCAGAGGATTTAAATGACACATTGATAGCTGTTTCCAGGACATACAAAATGAATATTGCTTTGACTGGCTTGTTACCAGATTACTGCCAGTAAAAAACTTATCTAAGTAATCTAGTGTGTCCACTCAGCAGAGACGGCAAAAAATGTTTAAAATGTTAGCAAAAATCTGAAAGAAGCAAATTTCCAGCATGAATCAAAAGTGTATTACTCTGACATGTTTCTTTTCTGTGCTACTATTCTGTTTATGTTGCATACCGAATATCCTGCAAGTTATGTACAAAACTTTTTGCCAGCTTTCCAAATTGGTGTTCCAACTTGAGAAGGGTTCATATGAATTTTCCAGTGAGGAACTCCATTTTTCCAATGATTCCAGTGCCATAAATTACAGCTGGGCAATGGAAAAAAAGTCTTAATCACAACTATTTTTTTCAGTCAATACTGATCTATATCACAGTATAAATTAAGTCACTATTTCTGTTAGGAGTAAAAAAGAACCTTTAAGCTTAAGTGAGATGAGAAAGTTAATTTTAGTTTCAATATGAATTGCTTTCTGTGAGATGTTAAACATAATAAATGTACTAACTGTATTCATAATAACTAACATGGGCATTTATAATAAACTAAAATCATAATTATGACTTGGCAGCAGCTTCAAGTGTTACACAAGAACACAAACGAACTGGAAAACTAAGTTCTTTGATCAGTTCCAGAGGAAATAAAGTAGCGATCAACACTGAAGAAAATCTCATACTGTGACTACGGCTTCCGAGGAAAACCATCTGATTGTTTAGTTTGTAAGTGTTGCATTAAGTTTACCAGCCTGTGGCTTAGTTAGAGTTTCAGCTGATAGCGTACAGTCTTCTAACTAAGAACAACAAAGACCGAATTGAGTTGGGCTTAAATTTAAAGCAGTGAACTGAAAAACACTAAAACATTCGGTTTACTTCATGGAAGCTGCAGAGAGTAAATTAGCTAAATTTTCAGTATGCATACCAGTCCCCCAGTTTCCTTACAGACTGACTCTTGTGCTTTCGTGCACAGTTCTCCAGTTCACAGACCTTGTGCTCTTGTTTTGATGATTTGGTGATGGTGATTTTTTTCCCCACCATGTACATTTTTTGGAACCCATCTGCCAGAGATGCCACTGTCAGAGAAACTGACCTTTTACATCTTGTCTTATACATTTCCCAAAATTGAACTCTGAGTCATAGGGAGGTGGCGAGAAAAATGCTGCCCCGTCGCAGGTCTCAGCACTCTGGCCCATTTCTAGAAACAATGTCAATGCACAAGTGAATACAAATGTGCAACGGCAAGTAAAAAGAAGAAAAAAAAGAGAGAGTAAATTAGCTGTCCCTGAGTGTCACCTTTTAATTGAAAGACTTGTTTAGTTTAGTTTAGTTTTTTGGCTCAAAACAAAACATGGCTGTAGATGTGGGGATGAAGCTCAAGCTGCTGTTGAACTGTTCCTACTAACAATTCTTCCAGTTTCAAATACAGTTCCCATAGGCACATGAAACAGTTACAATTTAACATTGCACGTATTTGTGTAGTACTATCTGCCTACAAAATGTGTTGTGTGGTGCCTCAGACAAAACAGCAGGGTTGTTTTTCTCACTTCCAGCATGAATAGAAATAAATGCATACATATATACACATATAAACTTTTCACTCTGTGCAATCCTGTGAAAAATTATGTAGAAGCCCACAGTTCAGTAGCTTTGTAGAGCCATCTCTATCAGCACGTTTTCTTTTCATAAAGTCAAAATAACATTTTGAGAAAAAGTGGAAATGTGGAGATTAAAACTAGAACATCTGCCACAGCTGCTTTACGCTAAACAAAGTACCTTGTGTAGGTGAGTTACTGAAATCATACTTGAGAATCAGTTTTAGTCATATGGAAAATATTTATCTTTTAGGAGATAAAAGGTTAAAATGTAAAAAAGTATAAGATTTAAAGTACGTCCATCCAAGATTGTGAGCATTATTTTATGCACAGCTCTCTTTACGTCCCATCACGGTGTTTCTGTCAGGTCGCTGGACTTTGACTGCATTGATTCTTTTCTTTTTCTGCCATTCTGTGGGAGATTTGCAGCTGTCCACCCCTGGGAGGATTGTGTCATTGTGTTAACACACCCATGAATGCTCCAGACTAGCAAATTGCCAAAACATCTGCTTTTATAGATGTGCTCACACTTGCTGATAAACCAGCGGCAACAGCAACAGCTGGTAAACATACCCTTCTTAAATCCCATGAGAGCAAAGAGAGTGCACTTAATTTTCCACATTACACTACCTTCAGTATTAAGTTGTGTATTTGCCTGATCCATTATTCCATTTTTCACTTCTTTTTTTAATGATATTAAATATATTATTTTACATTTACAAAAACGATTAATAAGAACAGTCGGCTAATAAGATACATAGGCAAGCTAGAAACAATACACTGTGCATAGGCCCTGCGGGGTCTCAGTTTGGGGGATTAACTGGCTAAAAACCTCAAATATTCAGCACAGTTTTTTCACGATTTTATTCTGAAATTTATATATTTCAAATATAATTTTAAATATCTATCTTCTCGTGAAAAAACATACATGTAAGAGCGAAAGAGTTAAAGATCGTGTGCACATATATATGACTGCATATTGGCCATCTGTTAAAAGTTGTCCCTAAAAAAACAAACCAATTATGTGATTGTGCTTGACATAAAATCTTGATGACACGTCTTTATTGAAAATGAGGCAATAAAATGAAATTACCTTAGTCTTCCACACTTGCTACTGAATACTTCTTTTTACCTATTACTGGCTGGCTGTTCTCCATCTTTGTCTCTGTCTGGTTCTGTTTTACACCCTTACACCCACAAATACACACCATCCTCATGTATGTAGAAAGTTTTTGTCTTGCGTGCTGGACATCAAGCTGGCAATTTAGTCCTTATAGCATGCAGATGGTTGGTGTCACTCCAAGGTAAACCTCAGCCCTGCCAGACAGAGTGCACACTACCTACCAGCAGCCTCCGCTCTATCATGGTCTAGTAACATCCACCAACCCTGCGCTTCACAGTGGGCGTCTGCCTAGCAAATCCATATACACAGTCTAGTTCCTGTTGTGGTTCTGTCCTCAAACGCTTAGAGATGAGTATAAACAAGCCAAGAAACCCAGCTGTTTATTGTTACAGGTATATGCAGTCAAGGGCTAGTGATGGGGCGAAAACACGACTGTTTATTTTATATCCATTTCTGAAGTGTGCCTGGAGACACACGGAACAGGATGAATAACACATTAAGGAATAAAGAAAAAGACAAAAAGCAAAATAATCAACGCAGGATCACGGTGCGTAAATTTTGCTCGAATTTTGCAGCAGCAGCACAAAAAGTCAGTAGAAACATGTCTCCATAAAGCTTTATAAAAAAAACATTTTACAACTGGAAGAAATGAGGGAAAGAAGGGTGAAACGTTTTGTTTTTGTCTATGAAAGTTAAAATGTTTGGCTAGGCTTGGTGCCAGAGTGGAGGACAGCATGCTGTAGTTCCCCTGTTCTGGTGGGCTGTGAGGCAGAGGTCAGCTAAGTCTGCTGAAATCTAATCCAGTGTTTCCCACCCGCAATAACAATGTGGCAGAATGGCCCGAGGCTAATGACACGATTATGTTGTTGTGTTCTGGGATATTCTAACGAGAAGCCCGAGTCCTGCCCATGCTGTCTCTTTGGATTACATAGACATGCAAAGCCTGTCTAAGCAAAAGCCAGGTGCCTGATCCTATCGCCTTTTGTGGAAAGAGCTGAATTAGCGGAACCTTGGTTAAAGTTAGTCTGTGCTCTTAATGAGCTCTCTTATCCTCTTTCATGCTTGAAACCTGTTCAACATCTCTGTCAAATGGCCCTGCAGTATCCACACCTGATGACAAAAACAGATAGAGGGAAAAGGAAAACACCTTTTTAAATGAAATTGTTCCACTGTAATCCTAATGTACGAGTCCCTCGATCAGGCTCAGATAAAGTCAAAGAAAGCTCTTTAAACTCAGTTCAGTATGAAACTTTACTGCTTGGTTTGCTCGGGTCCAAACAGGAGATATACGTTAACGGGACCTATACAAGCTATTTGAAAGGCTACACTGTTACAAGATCCTGCTTAATCAGAATGAGCCATGGTTTTTAGATGGTATTTAGATACATAATGCTAACAAATGAGGCTTTGCTGTTACAGTAACAAGCTCTTATTGTTATTCCAGAAACCATGTCTGTCTCTTTCTTGTGTTTGGAGAAGCTTAGACAGTTTCCTGAAGCATGGAGTATTCATGTTTTGGTATGCACATTTTCTTAGTGTGTAATTGGGCGATTATTGCCATGAAGCATCGGTGTGCAAAGTTCACGAATTCAGGATTTAACAAGGCAGCTGTTTGCATCTTTAATATGCTGGATAGGACTTTATTTAATTTGAACTTCAAGTGCCAGTGTTACAATAAGAGAATTGCCGGCGACTCCTATCACTGATCAGATAACCATTTTTCTAGATTAGATCTCCACTCAGCGGTCTGCTCGCTATTTGTTCTTTTTTTTCTCTCCACTTTTTCCCTACCACCTCACACACCTCTCAGCTCTACATCAAGGAATGCATTTTTTCAGTCACGCCTCTGTGCTCCTGACAGGTAGCGACTGCATGAGAGGACAGTTTGTCCCGCAGAGCTGCAGGGGCCCATGTTTGGCTTGGATGCCAATGAATAACATTGTATGGAGAGAGGAAATTAAAAATGCAGGGTTGTAATTTACTGGAGAGTGGAACTGATTTAAAAGCTCTTTTTTTTTTTTTTTTCTCCTTCTTGCCGCTTTGCTTGAAGTTTTCCAAATATGCCACAGCTGAGTGTGAACTGAGCTTCGTTGTACCGGCAATAGCGAGCCAGGCAAAGCTGCCAGCTCTCTGTACCTTACCCCCCCCCCCCCCCATTACTTCTTGGCGAAGACAGGACCGTGCTAAGGTAGGCCTTCATCAAATCCAAATGCTAGACATGACTAACTGATTTCACATCTCAAGTCAAACGCAGCCTTATGTTCTCAAAAGACATGCAAAAGTATTCCCCCCTGCAGGTCGACTTTTGTATGAGCTTCTCTTCTATATGAGCAACATTCTCTAGATTTTCCGAGCGAGCATGTGTTACCTGCTTGTGGTCGCTGCGGATGGCTTCCTGGTGTGACACAGATAACAACAACGGATTAATAGCGTAATGAATCCAGATTTACGAGGCAATCAAGCTTCCATGAAATTGGAGCTCATGCCTTTTGTCGCTGTGCTTAAGTACGCCACTGAATCAGAGCACTTAAAACTGTTTTACTGTTTTTTTTTTTCTGTCGCCCATTCCTGTGTGTAACACTGACTAATGACAATGAATTACATATTAGGACAGAGCACCTTACCCCGGCTAGCCGCTGAGTTTAAGGAAACTGCACTCTGATTTTTTTTTTTTTAACAGCTTTCTCCTTTTATAAACCTCAAATTTGCTGCTGGTAACTCAACCACTTCCTCCCTTCCTGTGAGATCAGGCAGTTAAGCAGGGTGAAGCCAAGCCATGCAGGGGCTGCTGTGGCTTGCAAACAGCTGGCACAGTATTCACTATACCTTTGGCACCTGTGGGTGGGCGTCAACACTGTTGGCTAAACAAACAGGGCCATTATCCAGCTCTTACCGTGATCTTGAACAGAGAATGTAGTGAAAGCGCCACCTGCTGCAGAGGAGGCCAAACAGCATGACATGTATGATGACTTTTTCTTGACTTGTTCTACAGCCTAAATGTCCAATATATGTTGTTGCTTGTCATTTAGGAGTTACATTATTGTTTTGGTAACACTGAGATGTGGCAGATAAATTTTTTTTTGGGGGGGGGGGGGTTAAATCCTTCAGCCCTCCTGTAGATGGCGATGTCACTTTGATTTGAGTAGATTCTATACCCTGGCAAAGCCTAAAACGCAGTGTGCGGCCTTTTTTCCCTAATTGGTGGCATTTAACAGGCATAGTTAAATGTATTTCCCTCTTTCTATCTCCTCACACGATGCTGAAGATAAAAGACATCTCAGAGAGGAGGTGATGCATTTGGATGGGGAGGTTTGGGCTGAGGTGTGGCTAGCTTACACAGCTCATACGCCCATACAAGCATCCGGTTGAACATCAGCTTCCAGGACACAGAGGTAACCTAGATGGATGTGTTTGCATAAAACAAACACAAACTGGAAATGTGTGTCTGTGATGGTTGCATGGAAGACTTGGGCTGCATGGGCACACAGCAGCCGAATTTTCCTAAAACAAGACAAGAAAGTGGAGTGCCAGCTAGACAGAAATAAAATGAGTGAGGAGAGAGGGGGACCCTCCAGAGAGGAGTGAAACTTTCCACAGGTTTGCTGTGTTTATGTGGGGCTGGTAAGGCTTTATACCAAAGAAGGGATGCTGGAGAAGTTCTAACATTTTTTTCTGAGCGAGGTTCTTTTTCTCTGATCTCCTCACTGTCTGCTCTTATTGCTATCCGTCCATCTCTTTCCCTTTTCTTTGCCTCCCTTTTCAGTCCCTTCTCCTTTCCCACTGTTCTCACATCTTTGATGTGCTGAGTTGTGTCCAAGAAAGAAGGCCTAGAGGGCAAGCCTGGGAACCAGCCAGATTTCCCACTTTACTACCCTCCCACCCTTTCTCTCCCTCCCCGTTGATGACACAGCTTTTTTTCCCTTTTCCTTGATGAGTGCCCAGAACAATAGTGGACAAAGATGAATTGCAGACATTTTCAGTAAAGGAATAGTTTTCATTTTTCCCCCCCAGAAGTTTGAAAAACAGTCGTATTTCGTGGCTAGATTACTTAGTAGAAATAAACACATCATATAGATTTGTTTTCTTGTCTTGAAAACGTGTCTGCGTTAAATTTTTTAATAACATTTACATGAATATATTCAATTTACATTGAGAGGCCACCCTAAAGAAGCTTTCATACAATGGCTATAGTGTAGCCTGTGTCACCATCGCCTCATCTCCATCAGCACACAGACGTTTACTTTTCAGACCTGACTCAGTCTCCAGGATGACAGCCAGCCTTGGGACTTTTGTATATGATAAACTATGTGATAGGTAACCCCCACTGACCTCCCCTCCACCTTTTCCTCTCTCCTTTGCCTCTTCACAGCCACCTTTTTTCCCTCCTTCTTAATAAATCCTCCTCTCAGATTTCTCCCTCTGCCCCTCATGCGTCCCCCCCTGCTTTAGCCCCAGCTGCTGGCTCTCTGCCCACGGCTGAGGAAGTGAGTGCCCAGCGACGCTGTGCGATCCCCAGGGATGGGGAAGCGATGGGCTACAGTGGGATTGTGGGAGTAGGGTGGGGGCAGCGGAGAGGGGGGATTGGTCAGAGCCTGAATGAGTTGAGCGGCCGCAGGAAAAACCACATAACCGCAGTGTGTGTTTGTGTGTAGAGCCGCGTGCGTTGGTGCGAACTCCGCTCCCATGGGTCAGCATGCAATGTCCTGCAGAACCGATAATAATAGAGCATGCCCTTAAACATGATCACACATGCAGGCTCACATATTGTGTGTCTGTTCAACAGCTCACAGGCACAAGAAAAGGCAGCGCTGCTTCACAGCTGTAGAAAATGTTATTTTACCAGCAGAGTTATCAAAGTTCTGTATTTTCTGTTTTCTATTTTATTTAGTTTAGCTCCAGTTAGTCTCCATAGAAGTTAATATCTTTGAATTTAGTTTGTATTATGTGAACATGTTTTAGTCTAGTTTTTATTAGTTTCGGTGTTAATTTTAGTCCTTTATGGAGGGCATTTGGCAGATGTGAGATTTAGGAAAAATCATTATAGGTATTAAAATAAAAACAGCTGACCCAAAATTTTGTCGATAGCGTAATCTCAAAAAATATGTCCATCAAAGCATCATCATGAAAATTATTCAAATTATTCTCACATTAACAAATAATAAAACACAGACTTATATATTTTTTTAAATTTTATTTAGATTTCTAAGTTCAAAGTCATTTAAGCTAGTTTTAACATTTTACAAAAGTCTATTTTTTATTTTTGTTCTAGTAAGTCTAATTTGACCATGGTTGCCGGCCTGTCTGGAGAGTGACCTGTTATTTGGAAGGCGCTATCACAGAGACATCCCATTGTCTTATAATGACTTGTTAAGTAAGAGCAGCCACTCATTCACATTGCAGTAAAACTTGACCACTCTGCTGAGTAGTAGAGAGGCTGGTGTTGCAATCAAAGTTAAAAAACTGCCTTTGTTATTAATGCATGAGTCATCCTCTTAACCCAGCACAGCTTTGAAGTCAGTAGACTGTTTGGATGACTGAAAACACATAAAAAATAAATTGCAAATGAAGCATATTAATTCTGTCATGTGCAAAACTTCCTTTGTTGTCTGGTCAGCTTGAAAGTGTGGAAGGGCAAAAAATAATGGACATGATTCAGTGATTGGTATGTTTCTAATTTTAAAAATATGGTATCTGACATGTTTATTAAGTTAAAAACATTTAAACATGAAAAATGTGTTGTTTGCTAAAACAAATGTGAAAGAACATTGTGCATGAAGGCAGCCACATAAACTCTATAATAATGTGTTGAAAAGTGTGTGTCGGTTATTAATAGGCTCTCAGCCTTTGACACCATAAGCCTCAGTACTGTCAGATCTTTCTCGTTATGATTTGAAGTTTTGCTGCAGATGATTCTGCTATGAACAAGTTTTAAATTTCACACAAACTTCCACACTGGCCTACCTTTGTCAACTGTAGATTTCTCCTGCTGAGGAGGGAGACGACTGTGAATAAAGTCACAGGTGTCAGGTGTGGATTTGATCCGTTGTGTGTGGAATAATCATGAGAGCTATAAAGATGAGTACCTCCCCTCCCATTATAACCGCTACATTGGTCCCTTTGTGCGTCGCAGGTGATGTCATCACACAGCCGAATTCATTTATGCTTGTCGTTATGGTGCAGATACACCCAGCAGTTTTCTAAACGATAGGTGTCGCCACTAAGACAAAGCCCCCCATACGCTGCTGCCTGAGGAGGAAGTCAAAACCAGAAGCAAAGAAACTGCAGATGTTTTTCAAACTTTTTTTCCATGAAAACTCAAATAAACGGTCTAATATATATATCATTAAAATGGTGGCAGCAACCGACACAATCGTACACTGGTGTCGTTAAACCGATCTTGATCAATAGTTTTTCTTATCAGGCTTTCTGAACATCTTTCAAAGTTTTCCTTTGGACGTTGGATACTTTTTCACTGACTTTCAGTCCCTGTACCTGACCATTTCCAGAGGAATGTTTTTTGTTAAGTCATTTAACATTTACCTATGAATCATTCAAGCATAAACAGCTCCCAACTCAAATAATGAATCAGTGTTGTGTGAGCACAAACAGAAAACTTCTAACAGGCATAAAATACTAAATCAAGGTGTTTCCCAAAGAGCCAAAAACTTGGCATGGTGGACAAATGAAGAACAGGTGGCAGGCTACAAAATAAAGATGAACGGTATCTGAAAGTCTTGTCCTTAAAAAAATAGCATAAAATCAGGCAAAGGAGCTTAGAGATATATCAGGACCTTCGGTTGATCCATCTGCTTTTTACCAAAGCCTCATCAGAAACGATCTGTGGCAGGATGGTTTTCAAGAAGCCATTCTTAATGAAGGGAAACAGCGGAAAAAGAACTGGACTAAAAATCAGTGGCAACAGATCTTATGGAGTGATTAATTTAAATTTAACATTTTTTCTTCAAATAATCATCATATATCATGGTCACGAGAAAGGTATATTTGTCTACAGCCATCTGGAGCCTCTTTCATGGTTTGGAGCTGCATCTCAACCAGTGGTGTCAAAATTGATGAAATTCTGAACACAGAAAAGTACCATCTGATGTTGTTCCACTGTGCGGTACCATTTGGAAAGAGTCTGATTGGCAACAACTTCCTTTTTCAGTTTGGCAATGATCTCAAACACACTGCCAATGCAGTAAAAGCGTAGCCGAATGGAAAAACACACAGTGGCGCTCTATCAGCCGTGGACTGGCCTCCCCAGAGTCCGATCTTCCAAATTATTGATGCAGGGTGGAATCATATTGACAGTGAACAAAACGAAAGGCAGCCAACATCCAAAGAAGAGTTTTGAATGTCCTTAAGGTAGCCTGGAGAAGTATTCCTGAGGACTAATGAAATAAATAAGAAGAAAGCTCATCTAAGAGCAAAATAAAGATGGTCATACCAAATATTCACTTTCAAGCTGGTTAAAATTGTTCTTACTCAGTTTTTGTCTTATAAACTGCATTTCTGTGTATGTTTGCACTTTCCTAGAAAAATGTAGTAAATGAGGGGCAGCTTAAGACTTTTGCACTTTTGCACTTCTAAAGTCCTGCTGCAAGAAAAAACTTTTACATCCTTGCAACATTGTTTCATTCTGTGCTTGTAATGAAGTTCTTACCACCAATCACATCTTGGTGACTGTAGCTAAGTTATATATAGCATGTCAGGGCTATGGATGATGGCATTACACGCAACCATTGTCTCAACCTAGAAGCACTGCAGAAAAATCAGATGCCCGAGTCTTGGATCATGAAACTCCAACTTCTAAATAAACAGTGGTTGAGTTGTGTTTGGGGTTTGAATTGCGTGGGCCTGCCTGGACTCAGTTTTTGCTTGCTATTCTTTTTTGTCCTTTTCACTGATTTAGTAAAAAGAAGTAAAAGGTTCTCTTTTTTTGCTTATTTTTTGAACTTCAAATAGACGACAGCAACCTGGCTCTGGGATGTTTTTAATGTCAAATTTTTCTCACACTTTATGGATGTTTCATGGTCTAAACAATTCATCAGAAAATAATAAATAGAAAGATAAAAGTAATACAGGTTAAACAGGGGTTTTCAACGCTCCCGAATGCTGTCCTTATACAGAAGAAATGGGTCTCTCCCTGTCTCATGAGGTTATTCCACTCTCTGTACAGTCATTAACAGCTCATGACGGTTTGACAGTAACCACCTCAGGAGCAAATACAGTCGCTCTCCTCTCCTGTGTCAACACCTTTGATCTTGAGGTGGTGGTGGATGGTTAGCAATGGCGCTTCGACCTATCGCTGTATTGGTCCTGACAGGTCCTAACAGGATTAGAACCCCAGCCTGCACTGCAAGAACAACAGAGGGAAAGTGAAAGAAACTGTGACACAGAAAGGTTGTGGTTGTCATAATACACGTGTGTGAAACAGACTGGATTAAAGTCTGACACATGCAAGGCCTGTTAGGGGTTTGCACATGTATGTAGGGTAGTATGTGAGCGTATACATATGTTGGTGTGGTGAACGTCACCTCCCACCCCTCTTCACACAGTTACATGCTGTTTGTTTTCACAGTTGCATTGTGGGACACCATTGCCTAGCGGCCCCTGCTCCCAACTGTCAAACAAGATTATTGGGGTTGCCCTCTTTTCTCCTCTGGGTTGAATACTACTAAAAGCATACAGCTTTGTCAGAAATGCCGAAAAGTACAAAGAACAAGGACAGAGAATTTACCCAACGCCATAGCTTTGCACCACAGCAGATAATAAGACCCGAAGCCAAAACAAACGAAAGTGTCTTAAAACAAAGGGTCTACTATTTTGAGTCCAAACATATACAAGAAAGACTGTTTCCTTTCTTCAATGACCGAAACAAAGACTCTTTAAAAAATGTGTCTTTATGGTTTTGAGTTGCACAGAGAAATTGGATTGGAGTTCAAAGTGAGCTCATTGAAGGTCTTCCCAATACAACAAGAATCTCGACGCTTAAGAAACAGCACATACCCTGAGGTAAGACAGCATACTAGGAGTCATACTGGTTACTGGAGTTGAACTCTGAAGACACAGATGACAAATTAAAGGAAAAACCTGAACCAGTAAGAGGATCCAGTGGCTCTTGGTGGGATGGTTTGTGTTGACTTGTTCTAGATTAATCCTTTAATGAAATTGTTCAGTCCTAATTGAAATCATTTAGTATGAAAATTATGCGAACCATTTGCTCCTGGCAATCAATGTATGCCAAATAAAAGTAGCAATTTGCTAGTTGGCAAATGTTGCTGTCACTCACAGACACTCCTGGTTGGATAGGACAGCGGTCCCCAACGTTTTTGGCGCCACAGACCTGTTTATGTTCGACAGTATTTTCACGGACCGGCATTTAAGGTGTTGCAGATAAATACAACAAAATAAAACCAGTACTGGTACCCCCCAAAAAAGATTCATTTGTAACACACAGGAAAAGACCCAGGGAAACTGAGTTAAACCCTGAAAACCATGAATTTCACACCTGAGCCTCAACTCTCGCAGCTCGGTACTGCTCCGTGCCCTGGGGGTTGGGGACCGCTGGGATAGTTAACTCTCTTGATACCACTGATAGTCGCTTTAATCGCTCACTTCAAGGTTGAGTGTAACTTGGCGCACAGACACTCTGAAATGCGAAAGTTCAAATCGCTCACATTCCACGATCTCTTCTTTCAGCACCATTAACCAAATATAAGGGAAAATCTTTTGGGAAAAAAGGTGTTCAAAGCCGCTTGCAGATTTTCAGAGACTTGAATCAAAGTCACACTGAAGATATTCTGGTGGCATGTGGTGGTCCAACATCTTACTACCATTTTATTGTGTATTTCCTTTAATTTGTCACCTGTCTGGATATTCGAGAAATATAGTTTCAGCTGGTACCTTAAATCTACAGGTTAAATCCAGCTGAATACGTCCAGTATTGGACTAGGTCTGGAAAGACCATCATGTGAACGCAGTGTGCATGTCATCAAAAGCCTTGGGTCATAAATCAAAAATAAATTACCAAACTTTTTTACCTTCTTCCCTAGCCAAGGCCAAGGTCGAACTGATCAATATGCACGATTTGAGACAGACGAAGCTCCTCCGCAGTCGGGAAGAGATAAACGCCTTACAGAGAGCGCACGCTCTGGCCTATTTCCCTGCTTGAAAGACATTTGTTGTATTGCTTTACGGTATTCCAAACTCTGCACTGTGGCAGGTTTGAAAAATTTAACTGAAAACTATCCAACCACTGAGAGCTGACATGTTACAATACCTCCAGTCCGCTATAATGATGTCACATCCTATTAACACTCAGTAAGGAGTAGATCCTTTTTCTGTATTTGTGTGTGTGATGCTTGGCTTGCTGTGGGTCTAAGTCAGAGTGCAGACACCTGGAGGGGATAGAGTAAAAAGAGTGTTAAGGGAATAGTATAGTATGGGGGGGCTGTAAAGAAGAATAAGGATGAGAAGTCTGCTGGAAGCTGTAGCCGTAAATCAGGTTGTCTCCAGACGTAGAAACGCAGAGGATCGACGCACATGATAAATGAAACCTTTATAACCAAGAGAGGTGGCATTAAGCACAGCAAAGAATTACAGATGGAGAGGTATTAACCTTTGTCTGCTGTGTCAAACTGATACAGTTGCACAGAGAAAAACTACCCTCAGAGACCAAGCAAGGAGCTGCAGGAGTTATAACCCTCCATAAATGTTCGATATTTTGTATAGTCAGCGGTGGAAAAAGGCGCACGCGGGTTTCTCTGTCATCACTTAGTTGGAGAAAGTGAGCCTTTTATTTCTCCTCTTTGAAAAGGGCAGGTTACTTCGCTCTTTAAAAGTCAGCTCCCTGAGTGTATTTTACACAGCAGTGAGGAAGAATCCTCATGAAAATGAAAAATCTGTGGTGCCGAAGCAGCCTGTGTGTTCCAAATGATGAAATGAGCCGATGGAGCAACACCAACAAAAGTGAAAGTGATAAATTCGACAGCCGCCCTGTAAAAACACATCAAACTGAAAATCCCTTTTCCAAACATTCCAGCCTCGTTTGAGCACCTTTGCATTTATTTGTTTTTTAATTCGTTCTCATGCATTTTAATAGATCCATTAGCTATAAATATCCGAATATACACAGGGACACATCCTTAACGGAGACCAAGAATAACAAGCCCAGGAAGGCTCAGATAGAGGGGGCTGTGTGTTCATTATGATATGCAGTGTTCAATTGCCACATTAATTAAGCAGCTCGAGGCAGCAGCGGCAGGATGACGGACAGGCCTAGTCACTGGAGGCACGTCTGATACGCCGCCAAGTCCAAGCCCCTCTGTCCGGCTGCTGATTTATGAACAGGGCCACAAGTCGGAAAACTATCCAGGAGTCATATTTTTAGAGGGCGGTAGTGCTGTGCACATGTGTAGGGGCTTAAGCCGGCCCCGTGGGATACCATTCATCTCTCATCACTGCCATGTTGATAACATCCTCCTCTGTATAATACACACATCCTATTCAGCACATGCACTCACACACTCTTATTCAGGAGAACCAGGTGCTGGTCAGCTTCCTACAAATAGGGTTACATAAATACACAGGCAGCGTTTAGATGACACAGGGTCTCTGGTATACTCTTTTTGTAATCCTTTTGTGAGTTTGTGATTTGCGGATGTTTAACAGGAAGTTATTGAGGAGTGTATAAAGCCCGGTTTCCTTCCTGTTCAGACAGCAGTGCAATTTGGCCGTGTTTTATCAGC
This sequence comes from Aulonocara stuartgranti, assembly GCF_965226115.1. Lineage (NCBI taxonomy): Eukaryota > Metazoa > Chordata > Actinopteri > Cichliformes > Cichlidae > Aulonocara > Aulonocara stuartgranti. The sequence goes on along the minus strand of NC_138951.1, from coordinate 3,795,772 downwards.
TCCCTCTGCTTGGCCTCCTTTTTTTCCCATTATTTCTTTTTCATGCATCACTTGTGTCCAATTTTTATCTTCAAGTGTTACAAATTTAAGAAAACGAGAAGCGTTTTTAGTTCCAGCTGTCCCTTGATATATTCTGGTCATCAGCTACACATGTGCGGATAATGCTTTTCTGTTCTCATTTGAATATCAGAATAGCTCCTTATGAGCGTTATGGCATGCATGAGCACAACCCTTCCGTGGTAGAGAGCACAAAATAAGGGACAGAAAGATGAATGAAAGGTCAAGTTAATGCCTGTGCCTGGCACTGAATATTTCAGTCAGTACAGATGATTCTTAAAGGATTTAGGAGTAATAGGATTACAGTATTAAGTAATTCCATCATTCCATCAAGTCACTGGAAGTTTATTTAATAAAAATGTGAAGGTATTTTTTCCCCAGGGGTTACCGTTGCAGATGACACTGCATAATCGCTATTTTGATTGTACTGTAGATGCAGATGTCTTTTGTTGCTAAAATATGCAAAATGATCAGGGCACCAAGAAATGTCCAGAGTTTCCTTCAGATGGATTTAAATTCAAAACAGAAGGTATGTTATATAACAGTAGCTGTTTATTGACAATGTCTGAAAACATTATAACTTAAAAAGGGAGACCATTGCCCATTATTTACAGCTGCCCTGAGAGGTCAAATGCATGCAACTTAAGAAAACACCAGCTAACTAAAAAGTGCTGCAAAAGCAAACAAAACACAACGAGATGCAAGTCAAACAAACAGTAGTGTGCTGGACCAGGTGCTGAAGTGGCAGGAACCAAGACGTGAACTACACTGAAACATGCAGTGTTGTGATGGAGAAGAAGATGCAGATTAATGTGTGTTTTAATGACATGATGCATATAATACTTTAGATACATCTTTGCTGTTAGCTTGTTATTTCTGCAGCTATTCTGTCACACTAGTGTCTACCCAAAAACGCTTGTTGTGTATTGTGAGATTTGTTTTATTTGACATTTATTGTGTTTTATATGCTTTTGCAGCATTTTTCTATTTGCTGGTGTTTTCTTTAGTTGCATTGTATTTGACTTGTCAGGGCCTCCATACTTGTTTGCCTTTGAATACTTTGTCGTTCACATAGAAGGCACTCCAAATTCTCTGCGAATATCTAAAGGCTAATGTCAGGTAAGGCTAGTTTGCCTGCTAACGTTGTAAGCTAACTTGTAGCTCAGTCATGTTACCATAGAAACATCATCACGACTAGGAATAATTGGTGGTTGTCTTGTTACTGCATTGAATTTTTGTTTGCAACTTGGAATACTGAAAACTTTGACCGTTTTCAAAATACTTTATTAGTTAACCTTATAAGCAGCAGGACCAGACGGCATCCCAGGTCGTATCCTAAGAGACTGCGCATACCAGCTAGCTCCTGTGTTCACTGAGATATTCAACATCTCTTTATCTCAGTCGGTGATCCCCACATGCTTCAAAGAGTCCATCATTGTTCCTGTCCCGAAGAAACCCCACCCTGCTTCTCTCAATGACTATCGCCCTGTAGCCCTCACCTCAGTAGTGATGAAGTGCTTTGAACGCCTGGTCAGAGACTTCATCATTTCTTCACTACCAGACACACTGGACCCACTACAGTTCGCTTACCGTCCAAATCGTTCCACAGACGATGCCATCTCTCATCTCCTCCACACATCACTCACTCACTTGGACACTAGAAGGGGGAATTATGTTAAAATGCTCTTCATAGACTACAGCTCTGCATTTAACACCATAATTCCCTCCACACTCACCACCAAGCTGGAGCATCTGGGACTCAGCTCATCTATGTGTCTGTGGATCTCCAACTTCCTAACTGGCAGACCACAGGCAGTAAGGATGGGCGGACATGTCTCAGCCTCCACCACTCTCAGCACTGGAGCCCCCCAGGGGTGTGTTCTGAGCCCCCTGCTGTACTCTTTGTACACATATGACTGTGTGGCCACTACCAGCTCCACCACCATCATCAAGTTTGCTGACGACACCGTCGTGGTGGGCCTGATCTCTGATAACAACGAGACGGCCTACCTGAAGGAGATTAGGAATCTGGAGAACTGGTGCCAGAGGAACAACCTCCTTCTAAACGTCAGTAAGACAAAGGAGCTGATAGTGGACTTCAGCACTAAGCAGGAGAGGAACTACCAGACCCCCGTCATCAACGAGTGCCCAGTGGAGAGAGTGGACAGCTTCAAATACCTCGGAGTTCACATCACGCAGGACCTGTCATGGTCCTGTCACATCAACACCGTGGTGAAAAAGGCCCGACAGCGTCTCTACCACCTCAGACGCTTGAGAGACTTCCAACTGCCCTCCAAGGTGCTCAGGAACTTTTACTCGTGCACCATAGAGAGCATCCTGGCGGGAAACATCTTAACCTGGTTCGGGAACAGCACCATGCAGGACAGACGAGCTCTACAGAGGGTTGTGCGGTCAGCTGAGCGCACCATCCGCTCCGAGCTCCCTGACCTGCACTCAATCTACAGCAGGCGGTGCTGGACCAAGGCCAGGAAGATCGTGAAGGACCTCAGCCATCCCAACAACAGACTGTTCTCTCTGTTGAGGTCAGGAAAGCGATTCCGCTCCCTGAAGACCAACACAGAGAGACTGAGGAGGAGCTTCTTCCCGCAGGCGATACGGTCTCTCAATCACACCACCACACAGTACTGACCCACACATACAGTTCTTACACACACACTGGACTTTCTGGACATTGTTTTTGCACAACACTGGTCACTATATTCTTCATTTCCAGTTAATACTTGTACAGCTGCTGTTATTGTGTATATATTTATTTATATTTAGATTTCTTCATACATTCTTATATAGTTCTATATTGTGTATTGTGTATTTTGTTGTACAGTTATTTTATTTTCAACTTTAATTTATATATTTTATCTTATTCTTCCCAGTTAAATTTACCCTTCATTCTAATTTGTGTTGTACAGTTATTTCATTTTTAACCTTAATTTATATTTTATTCCTTCCTAGTTAAATTTACCCTTTTTAATTTTTCATATTTATTTCCTATCTTATTCATAGCCTTTTCCTTGTTTTGTTTTCTTTAGGTCACGAGCAGTTGTCCAAGCATTTCACTACATATCGTACTGTGTATGACTGTGTACGTGACAAATAAAATTTGAATTTGAATTTGAATTTAAACAAACCACCAACAGATTTACGCATTAGCAAAGTTATAGCTAGCTGGCTAATTGCGTCTTGCTTGCTAATGTTATTGCTAGCAAAATAATTTCAAAGTCTAAATTGCAGTTGGCTCATTTGCTGACTCATGTGTTATGTAATATGGTATTGAATTAAGGCAAAGGTAAATAACAGTAAAAATGTAATGGCACAAAGCAGAGATTATAATTAACATTTACTTTTTATGTTAATAGCCAGAGTAGTTAGCCAACTAGCTGTAACATAGCATTGCACCATATATTGTTACTTCCAATTCAGCTTTGTTATCATTCTTCTGATATTCAGGCATATGCAGTGTATATGCTTGTCTCTAAGTTACACAAGCAGTATGAGCGCAAGAAACTTTGCTGCATTTCTCTTGACGGTCATGTTAAAATAATAGCAATGGTTTTCTGGAGGTTGTGCATGTCTTTAAACACAGAAGGTCATTAAAGAAATGGAAAATATTTCAGCAACTATTAAAGTATTAAGAAAGCTATTGGATGGGTTCAAGCAAGCAACATGTAATTTGTTTTTAATAAACTGGTTGCCAATGTTTTGTAATTAAAAGCTCTTTATTGATGACACATGCTGCTTGGAATGACTGTGAATATTTCCTGTGAAAGCTGATGTTAAGGTTTATTTGGCACGGACCTCTGTACTGCAGCAACAAATAGCTTTTGTGTTTTATTTTTATGCAGAGGTGTGCATGTTGAAAATACTTTTGTTTCCGTGGCTTATAAGCAGCAAGGCAGTGTGAAATTTTGACCCTAGACCTCAGCGGTTCTCTAAGTTATGGGGATTAAATTAGCTACAGATTGTTTACAAATATGCACCACTAACATTGTCATATAACCTGGGGTGGACATTTTTACATGACCTTGATTTTGTTGACCGTCAGACTCACTTTATGTAATCTATATGTTCATGCCACGTTGCTTCATTGTGTTTATTAGATAAATGAAAAGTAACTTTATCTGTAATTGGCTGAACATGTTACGTGCAAGTGATTGACCCCAGTCATCTATAATCATTACCAAGGCCAAATCAGTCCACAAAAACAAAACAAAACACAGCAGCACATTTATCATACTCGATCAACACTTGCAAGTCATCTGATCTCAACATATAGAGAAAGTGGAGTAGTAATGTTATGGTGATCGAAACACACTGCATTTTTCATCAGTGTCAGATATTGGTAAGTGACAGGAGGCTGGAAACTGGCAGGAGTGCCTGGCTCCATAACTGCACAATAATGACCAGATGAAATGTATTCATGTATGCTGATCTGCTGCTGGTTCTGCACACAATGTGTTGCTAAACCAGATGCTGTTTGCTTGGGCTCAGTTTCCCTTTTCCAAATCTGACAACTGGTGTTTCTGATGAACACTGGAGAAAGTTCTTTTGATAAAGTGATTGATTTAACCTCGATAAAGTTAAGACAAAAGATAACAAATACTACACACACAGTACTTGCTACTGAAGATAAACAGTAATTAGTTCCATGTGAACACAAAGCCTGCTGTACCAGTCTGGCACAATCTCACCCTTACATTTTGGAAATTGATAAATGCTCTGATTTCTGTGGCACACAAACAAGGAGTGGAATTATAATAAAATAATTGTTGCCCAACACAATTTAAATAAATCATTTTGAAGTAATATCAGCATAAAAGCCAAAGATGTAATTGAACACAGCTTTCATACAGACAAATGGAAAAAAAAGGAAACTGACTTTATTTCATTTGCCACTGGGATGGTGCCTCTTTAAGAATGAAAACCGCAAATTGCTCTCAACAATTCCTATACCTCTGGAGTTGACCACTTTAAAATTGGCCCGCTCGAAGATTATAAATATGGCTATTTGATGGCTCTGTTATTACGCTTGAGAGGGGGGAGGAGAGGGAGGGCTTGTGGCTGTAAGGCCGGATGGTTTCTCTTGATGTGGGCGAAATCTTTGAGCTTCCACACCACACGCTTCTGTGCTCTGCAACAGGAAAAACACAGGAGATCATTTCCAAATGAAAACGTGTGTGCACATCACTCACACACACAGACACACACATGCTCTCCGTATACACTCGATAGAGTGAAGCGATAAACAAAATAAACAGCTCGTCCTTCCACCGCACAATACCCCTAAGTGTTAGCTCGATGACAGTGCTGGGTCCTGTTGCTATAAACAGGAGCTACATAAATTATATGTTTGCACTTTAATAGGTTTGCCTTTTTCCATTTGTGCTCCTCACCTAATCTAATTCCCCTGAATGTTTAATGTGGGTTTTTATGGAGACCTTGATCCGAGACAAAGACAAATTTTCATTCCTGCCTTCATTAAAGAACAGTAAAGTTTGGCATCTTTATTTGTGGCTGACCTTAAAATGAGTCAGTCTTTATTTAGGTAAAGGCGACATATGCACGCTGTTTATCATCCCATTTCTCCTTCTGTTCGTGCACATGCATGCGTGGGTATGGGAGTTACATTAGGAGCCTTGTATGCATCATAAGTCTTTATTGTCCCTGGTGAGCAGCATTTCCAGTAAACAGGGCCCTCGTGAAGGCCAAGTTCCCCATTTGTGTTTGTGTACTGTGGGGTCAAGAGTGGAATCATGGAGTCAAATGGTGAATGGCAAAAAAGTAAATCCCACAGCAGGAATCTTTAACAAGCTCCTTTTAACAAAACCTTGGGTTATTTTCTCTCCCCCCATTTTCCTCTGCATCTGGCCCTCTTGCAAGTACATTTCTCGCTTTTCAGCTCGCTGTGGCTAGCTGCTGCTAGGCTGACTCAGCCCTCCGCTCTATTCTTGGGCCCTGACGAACAGTGTTGATATAGCCGTGTCTGATGGCCACACGCCATAAACCAGTCTTTGTTCCTGCCACTTCTGCTGAGCTATTTGCCCTCGTCTCTCCTCCCACAACGTCTGCTTGTCCGGTCGACCAATTGATGAAGCGTAAGCAAACCACTTTAGGTCAACAAAAAGCGTTTATCTTTCAGTAAGCGAGTGGGCCACTGTAGTGAAATGTGATACTGCAACTACTGCGGAGGCATAACATAAAAATAAAGATGACCACAAGTAATGTAATCCTGTGGCCTTTGGGGTCAAGCCAATGTGTGAAGACATTCTTTAATAGAAGCCCGGAGAGATGAAAATCATTAATCATCCAATTAGCTGGGTGTTTGAGGAAAACGCCCTTTGATCCAGCGTTGCCAGAGGCAGGAAGACACTTCGGTACCTGAGAGAGAGGCCCGACTTTTCAAAAAGAAAGAAAATGGGTTTATTGTTTGGGATCACAGTGCAGTGACGTTTATTATCTGACGAAAAGCCTTTGACAGATGTCATGACCGCAGTCTTCACACTCAAATACACGCCCATTCATTGTGGAGTTTGTGCTCCGCTCACGTTATCTGTCTCTTCCTCGCAGGGGCAAATTGCCTCATTCCTTAAATCCAGTTAAATAAATATGGTAATAAACAGAGTGTGAGAGGAAAGGCTTGGCAGTGTGCAAAGTGCTGTTGTCCATTAAGATGTGAGAAAAAATTAAAAGCATGTCTGATATTAGTGAGTGGCGGCAGGGGCCTAAACTCAAACCATCTGCCTGCGTGTAATCACGCAATGCGCCGAGACGGGGAAGGGTGAAAGGTATAAGCATCACCGCAAAAGGCACACGCTGCTTATTAGGGGTTTAGAAAGACACAAAACGGCTGCAGAATCCCTGGAAAAAAAGCAAAAAAGCGTAACCATCATCAGATTATCGGATCTGAGAGGAAATTCACATCGCTCCCACTCTCAAAGGGACAAAGGGACCTTTAAACATTTGCGGCTCGTGAAGCTCTGAATGCGAATGATTGATGGAGCTGCCTAAACACGGTGAATAGACAGGAAAGATAGAGTGTGAGAGAGGCACAGATAGAGAGATGCTGACAGAATGTGTTGATCTGAGAGCAGAGAGATCAGGAGGTGTGTATCTGGTCTCCCTCTATGATCCACATGTGTGGATGCAGAGAGCGAGAGCGCGCGCCCAGATCTGGCTACCATCGCTCGTCAGTCATCACTGCAGGCAGACGCCGCTTTTTGATAGTTGACATGGCTGCCATCGGCTGCATGTGGAAAGAGCGAAAACTGAGTGAGGAGTTTGAAACTGTACGCTCCATCGAAGGTATAACCAACTTCAGCAGATTGTGTGGAATGTTTGAAGAGGAATGCAATCCTTAAAATAAGAGCCACAGACTACTTTTATCAGTTATATAAGGCTTAGCAGATGCCAGCCACTAATCTAATGATGAATATCAAGTGCAGACTTTGTCAAAAGCTTTTATATTGAAGGTGTTGTGATTTTAGCAAATCTCTAGATCGTTTTACCGCCTGAAACTGAAGGAGCTCGGGTAGCTGGTCATAATAAATTATGTCACATAAATCAATCTGCTGAACAGAGAGAAAAAAAAGACCTGTGGAAGAAAATCGCCATTCACCACTGGAAGAATGAATGCATTGTCTGAGGAGCACTGTACTTCACTGTACGGCGTTCAGCGCTAAAGAGACAAATCACCCCAGGCCTTCATGAGTGAAGCATAGTGGGAGGCCAAGATGAATACAGTACATTTCCCCTCTCTGTTTCCCTCTTAGCTAAAACATAGCAATTAAAAAGTCCCCATAGAAGCAAAGCTCGAAGGAGCCAGCAGCTCAGTGAGAGACACAGACCACAGCCTCTGCTGTAATTGAAACAGGGCCCGAAGTCTAACAGCAATACCCACATTTATTTATTTTCAGCCATTTAACATGTCTGAGATCTTTGTCTCGGAGAGCTAATTGCTCCTTCCGACAGGAAGACAGTGAGTCAATGGGTAGTTTATGTACAAAGAGATTTTAATCTGATCCCCCTTCTTGTTTTCAGCCTCGTGGAATCAGTAGAAAATATGGAAAGTATGAGAGTCTTTTCTCAGCGTTCTAACAATACAGGATAATCCCCAACTGTTTTACTGAGATTGGTAAATATTTAAAGGGTTTGCCGGGGTGTAAACATTTGCTTATTGCTCTAGCAGTAGAGCAAAGTTTGTTTTGTTGTTGCTTGCATCTCTCCAGTCCATTACATCATGAGCTCATTTGTTTAAAAGTTTGATTAGGGGTCTCAGAAAATCCACAAAAATGCACAAAATTGTCCATCCTGTTGGGCTGGCAAATAGTGAATAAAGACAGGGAGGAGAGAAAAAAAGGAAGGGTGAAAGGAATGTAATCACAGTGCGTTCATGAATGTCAGTGCATTGAAAGATCCCTTTAAAATCCCATCCGATGAGTCTCCCAGACCACTCCTGTAAAGTAGAGAATAGGAAACGTTATACTTTCTCTCTCATCGACCACACACTTGCTCAACCAGCTAACCAAAGGAGGAGTGGAGGCCACTTCTGGAGTAACCAGAGCTTTTGGTTTCTTTGTGCCCCCACCCCCTCACCACCCTGACTTTTTGCCTTTGTGCACATTGAATTGTGTACTTTAAACATGTCTGCACACAGTTGTACATGTGCACGTGCATGATTTCTGAAGCTTTGTCCTTGTTGCTGAATTAGCGGAACGTCAGGTGAGCAGAGAGGAAGGAACCAAAGAAATGGTGACTGGCTCTCGTCTGAGAACATCTGTCTGCCAGCTGTGCGTGTGTTTACACCCGACCCCAGCCAAGTCACCGTCTGGGTCGCTCTCTCACTCTCCCCTTCACATTACTGCCATTACCCCCCACCCCACCTCTTCCTTCCTACTGTCGAGGAAACTCTTCAGCTCCTGCTCAAAGCTACTGCAGCACCTCCGAGCATCTCGCCCAGTCACACACACACACCACCAGGAACAGTAGGCCTGGACTTAGCTACCGCAAGCTCTGAAAATTGGTTAGATTCAAAGGTGATTAAAGTAATCAAAGCAAACTGAGGTTATTGGGGGGAAAAAGGGATCCTGTAAAATGCGTGGCAGAGAACTGAGCCAGCGACGGGCGGAAAAACGGTGACGGGATGGATTTTAGAGAGAAAAGGCTGATTCACGGTGGTCACATGTGTCATGGCTCACATATGACTGATATTGCAATTACTGCTTTTTTCCCCATAAACACTAACCCATTGCATCATGTAGCAAACAATAGAAAAAATACATGACATTCACAGGGAAATTTATGTCCTCCCTTTTGTCCAAATGAAGCTGTTTTGAAATGACAAGTGTTTACACTGGCACGGACAAGGGGAAGTCTTGGTTTGAGTGATTACTAAACATTGCTAATCGCCATGATAAAAATGGAGCATTAAAATCAGCGTTCGATAAACATGAGCCAGGGAGTCACAAGAAGATAGACTTTGATACAAAGGAGGTTTTCCCCTCACTGTTTCTTTTTTTTCCTGTTCTGTAGGTGGCCAACCACTGAACTGAGTTTGGAGTGTAGTGAGTCTTTGGTTTAGAGAAGGACTTGGGGTTTTAGCTGTCATTTTGTAGAAACAAACAAATCTTGGTAATCAAAGTCACTGTTTGGAGGAAGTCAAAGTCCCATTCCATCTTCTCCACCAACCGTGGGTTGTTTCATTAAAGGAATTTGTGTTGTATTCTAAGTGCACTTAAAGTTTCTTTGTGTACAGATTTTTTTTATATTTTTACAGTATTTGACAGAAACTTGAAATCGTAATGTAGAACTGTGCTTTTAGACTCCAGTATTGCTGCATTACATAATGCTGAAAAAGTTCCCAATTTCCACAACACATGACTTTTCAGATACTGTTCATCTGCCATAGATATTGTTTTAGGCCTGCCTCTGATTCTTTTGTCCTCTGCATGTCCAGTTTACTCAAACATTTTAAGGACACACTGCACACCATGCCAACAGAGCCACGTTTCTGGCTAGTTCATCTAGAATGACCTTTGGCATGCCTGTTAAACTCTGTTAATGTTGCCATTTGCCTATTATGTGTAGTTATAACACTGGTTCATCCTTGAGTTAGGTGCATTTTTTAAAATGTTTTGAGTAATTGATTGAGTTGCTTAACATACAAAAGCTTCCTCTGAAAATAATCAGGTACAAGATTTGGACTGAAAGTGAGCAAAAAAGCAGCCGCTGTCTGAAGAACTTTGAAAGACCTTTTAGAAAGCACGGAGAAGTCCAGTTTAACAAAAAACACAAGTCTGCCTCCTTGGAAGCAAAATATAAATAAATGAGGGGTGGCTTGAGACTTTTATTTTTCTCATGCTTCTCTTTTCTATTTCTCTCTTCTCAGCATTTTGAGCCTAAAACTGCTTCAGTCTTTGTTGTCTATTGCTACCATGGTAACAAGCGTTGTCATCTATGGCAAGGTTAGTGGAAAAGGAAGTGAGTGATGTGTGATACCACTGATTTCCTTTCCAACCCACCGTCAAATAAAACCCAGCCTGGTATCCCAGATACCAATACCTTAGGAGAGTTCACACTCATCTACCAACAAATGCAGAGGGGCAAACCAGTTGGTCAAACTAAAGAGCACTGAAGCTCTTTGAAGTACACTGCGAGAGACGCCATCTTCTACAAAATGCTGTGTTATTAAAAATAAAAACACAGCTGGTGGAAAATGTAACGAAGTAAATAAAAGCCATAAAAATATATGAATTAGTCAATAATTGTCTGCTGTCAAAACAAATGAGACTGAGTCACTCAGCATCATTGGTCGCTCATGGGCCAACATTTGGTTAGGCAAAGTTTGCTGCTTACAGTGTAAATCATCTAAAAAGAGTACGTAAGTGTCATCCTAGCATACAGCGTCATTTTAATAAAACGATGTAATCTCACTCTAAGCTGAACTCTGCCCTGATTTTTTTCATAGCTATTTATTGTGGCATTCCATTGTTTATTTTGTTGGCATGTTAATTTATATAAATTTAAAACAGCTTTTAGCTTTATTAGGAACAACAACACTCAAACTGAAGCCTAATTGAGCACAGATCACTGACACTGACACGATAGGTGCACCGTCTGTCTGTACCTGGACGTTGCCTGCCACTACCAAACGACTCAGTGAAAGAAGCCTGTCTGGGTGGAGCAGCAGCTTTCTTCTCCTCTTGAGGCGGGCTTCAGTGGCTTTTAAAGAGTAGTAGCTTGCATGTGTGGCACTATGTTAAAGATAGAGACACGAAAATAGTAGCCCCCCATTTTATTTTATGCTCAAAGACACTTTCTTTTAGTAAGGCCACTGTAATGTCAGTTTTACTGTTATATAAGTTCCGCCAGCAGAGGGCGCTCAGTCTCGTACGCATCGGTAGCTGACGCTACACTCGAAGAAGTAGTGTCAGGGGTGAAGAGGCAGCGTATGGTCTGCGCGCCAAAAGAACTGATTAATGTCACATTTTTCTGTTTTTACAGGTAAGCTGGGTGGTTGATAATATAAAACAGAGATTCTAAAAGTGACAGCAATGGCGATTAATGATAAATGTCTTGTTCAGTGTTGGGACTAACGCGTTATTAAGTAACGCGTTACAGTAACTACGTTATTATTGTGGTAACGAGCACGGTAACTAGTTATTATGCCAAAATCAGGAACGCGTTACTCGTTACTGGGATTTAGATAGGGTCGTTACTCGTTACTTCGTGTGGTGGCATCGCGGAGTTTCCACAGATTCAGTAACATTAGCAAGTGGTGGAGGCCAGCAGGTGGATGAAGGAAAAGGGACGCAGAAGGAAAAGAGACCCGAGGTGGCCGCCGGTCCAAGTGTGAACTGAACTTCAGGTAAGAAGTTATGACCTGCAGTCTCTCTGGGTCAGATATGAACCAAGTTTAGGTGGAGTTTATTTTCGTTATTCTGACTTTTTCCGTACTGCGTGCTAGCTAGCATGACGGAGTTTCTATACAGCTGGGTGGGTGCTATGAAGTTAATGATGTTTAACTTTATTTTGTTCATAAGTTATTAGAGTTGCCAACCGTCCCGTCTGGTATTCAGAGAAAATATTACGCGTTTCTTATTGAGGTGAAAAGGAACAGTTTGTCCCGTAATTCAGCTACAATGAAAAAGGCACAAAGCTGGAGTTATTCTGTGTCTTTACGCTGCACAGCTGCCTCTTCTCTCATTCTCCCCCCTCCCTCTCCCGTTTCTACTTCAATCATGAAACTGATCAATGATCAGCTGATCGGCTCTCTTGTTTGTTTATCGCCCACTTTGCGCCGAAAGAGGAAACCAGCGGATGTCGCGCTAAACAACAGCAGCACGTTTAAGCTTGATCAGCTGTTGTTAGAATTTATTTAATATTAATTTCTAGTATCAGCTGATGTTTGCTGGAGCCACAGCTGTAAAAAAAGCTGCTGGTCATGATATGGTTTGGTTATCTGGTGAGAGGGAAACATGAAGATGAAACCAGGAGATGTCCTTACTGGATCATCAGAGCTGAGCAGGTGATGGAGAAACAGGTTTACCTTTTAGGTGACATGAATGAGTTGAAGTTATGAACTGTTTCTGAGAGACAAATAACCCCAGGATCCTTTTTTAGGTAGCTGACAGCTGGTAACTGTGCAGGTGCGGATCTAGCAAAGTGTGGCCAAGGGGGCATGTAGGGCATTAACAGGGAATGGGGGGCACAAAGAAATACTTTTCTTTCTTATTCTCATTTAAAATGTCTAGCTTTTAAAAAATAATTATCTGAATCTTACAACAAACGATTGATAGATTGATGCATATATACCATCAAAACAGTGTACATCACTGTCACAACAGTGTTTGTTTTCATTCAAAGGCTTTATGATTTTTCCTATAATGGTGGGCCAGTTTCTAGTCAAAATGCCCGGGCCAATTTTCTTTCCCAGTCCAGCCCTGTATGCAGCTCATCTGCAGTCTGGTGTTACCTACATCTTCCTATTCAGAAGGCAGAATTTCTGAGTTCTGAGTACAATCGAAAGCACCACGACTGCAGTTTTTGTGTTGGATGTAAAAGGCGCACATGACTCTGTGACGTAGGCTAGAATCATGGCAGCAGTCAATGACGGTCCAGGCGTGGGATTTCTCTCGTGGAAATATGCACGTTATCATATCCTTTCTATTGGTAGGTGGCACAGTGCACTTGTGGCAAGTAAGCAAGCTAGAAGACTGGCAAAGTTATGGAAGAAACACATTAACAAGAGAATTCTGAGTAAAACCAAAGTTACTTTCCCTAGTAACTAGTTACTTTGAAAGTAACGAGTAACTTGAAGTAACTGAGTTACTTTTGAGAGAAGTAACTAGTAATGTAACTAAGTTACTATTTTAAAGTAACTTACCCAACACTGGTCTTGTTTGTGGCGAATGTTAAGCTAGAGAGCTAATTTCCAAGTTGGTCCAGTTGTTAGCCTGTGCCAATCCAGTTATTAGACTTTACCGAAATTCTGTGATTTCCATGCAGGTATATTTTTGTGCTAAATATATGTTTTGCATTATAAGAGAAAATGTGAATCGCTGTATGTTTAGTTCAGGAGGAGTGAATGCTATAGAAATATGTTAAGAAAAACATTATTTGAAAGCGATCTAGCTTAATAAATAAGACTGGTTCATAAGTAGATTAAAACAGTAGTAAAAAAACAAGATAAAACTGTAGTGAGAGTTCACTATGTTATCCATGCATACAGTAAGATGTATTTCTGTGATTTAAGCAGTTTCTAAAAGTGGTGCAGGTAAATATTAAACTGTATAAGTTTGGAAAAAGTAATGTTAGCTACACTAGAAGAAGTATTGTCAGTGGTGAAGAGGCAGTGTACGGCCCACGCGCCGAGAGAACTGATTAATGTCACATTTTTCTGTTTTTACAGTTTTCTGTAAAAATAAATATGTTGCACGGGAGATGAGTTGGCCCATCATTTCAGCGGTGTAACACATGCAGCATGGGCAGGTGAAAAGAGAAGTAGCATGTGCAGGATTGTAGTTTGTTGGCTGCTGATGAGTCCCAGTGTCTGCGGGGAATTGCCATAGTTACAACTGTTAAATTGATCATTGTTAAAAATCATAAACATATCTGTAAATCGACCACTGTGTGAGTCGTTCATAAACACAGAACACTGAATGAAATTATATTTGCTTTACCTTAAAGTCACCTTCTGGTTGCATGTTCACACAGCTTCTATGTTGTACTGTCAAATTCAAATGAATGAAATCCATTTTTACCCCCCAAAACTGTATTTGCTAAAATATAAAGAGAAGTAAAACATTACAGCTGCAGGATACACACAGATCATTGTGCCAAATATTAGATTATTTTAAACGTTAATTAATAGGTGTCATAATTTTTCCATCTTTAAGATTAATTTTTCTTCTCAGTGAAGTAAAAAGTTAATAGTGGACTTAAGTAACTACAAACCAAACGTACATATTGTGTTTTGTTCTTTTTCCAAACACATACATCGGGGTTTATTGTAAAATATTCAGACCAAGTACTTAGTTATTATTATTACTTTTTACTGCCAGGTTGAATTAACAAATTTTGCTAAAACAAAAAAAGTTTCCACCTTAAAAGAAAAACGGCTTATTTGACAGTTACAGTTTTAGCATGTACATATCCTAAATTCTTAGCAATTAACTTTCTTGTGTTTGTGGTGCTGTTTTAGGGAATACTACTGACAACATGTGTGGCATGGAAATAGACTGTTTGCAATTATTATTGACCGATTTCTTTATTAAAACAATCTGAGCTGCTTTAGCTAATCTGCGAACAGATACACCATCTGCTCCACTGTTGTATTTCCTACAAGTAGTTTTAAACCACACTTGCCACTCACACTAAATATCACAACTGACTTATCAACAGGATTAAAATCCAAAGCATTACAAGTAATACAGATTTTGTCATACACGGTTAAAATTGCTTATGAGAGATAGTCACACTACCATTACAGTATTTCATACGATGATTAAAATAATTTGTTTAATTATTTTTCCACCCTGACGGTGTCAAAGTCGGCAAATAAAAATTAATTGTAATTAAAAATCATAATTACCCCCTCAGTGTTTTCTTTATAAGAGAGTCATTAAATTTTTTTCTTCAAATCACTCCCATGCAGAGGCCTAACGGAGGCCTGTGAAGGGCTGGGGGTCTACAAGAGTCGATGGGGACCACATGGATGAGCATGGGCTGGTGAGCCAGACAGTTACGGATCGCTTGCTTTTAATTAGTGGCTTCACATGCACTCCATGTGGAGCTGCAAGCCCACCGCAAACGCATGGAAGATGTGACAGTTGGGAGACACGGCCTGAGGAACGGCTCCGGCATTACTGCAGCGTCTCAACTCAACACAATGCCCAATGTGCACGCCAGACCCAAAGCAATTAGCTTCTAAGGTTCCCCCTCGTTCTTTTCCTTCTCTCTTTCTTTTTAATGTCGGAGCTTGGAAAGGCTCAATATAATCAAGTCAAGAAAAGTTTATTCTGTTTAGAATTCCATCTGGTTCCAGGGGGGCTAATTTTAGCGGCGTGCAGGAGTGGTATGCAGTGAGGCTGCATGTACCATCCTACTTAGAGCAGTGTGCGGAGGGGGGGCTTTGTGCAGACACCCAGGCTCCTAGGCAATAGACTGGCCGACTGGTGTTTCTAAACACTGCTGTAGCCGTTCTCCCATCACTCAGCACAACCCGTGTTCCAACAAAACGTGTCCCTCTGGCACTTACCACAGGATCCAAGGCTCTTTCACCCCCCCGCACCTTCTACCCAGAAATCCCCCTGCCCCCTCCTCTTTCCTCACTCTTTCTTCTTGGTAACTTTTACTGTGTTTCAGCGGTTGAGCATCACCTCAGCTGAAGGCCGTGCAGAAAGAGTGACTACGCTCCAAGCTGTGATGCATTGCTGATTGGATGTGGCACTTGAAATTACCTCGGGCCCGACTACACAGTCATTATGTATGCCTGCATCATTTACAAGCAAGGATGGAGCAGCGAAATTAAATTTGCAGGAAAAGTATCGCTTTTGTTTCTCTATGAGATGATTGCAGGATTCTGACAGAACATAATTCTCTAATTTCAGGGTTAAAAAGTGACGTCTCTAATCTCTCAAATGAAACATTCACAGAAGGACTTTTCATTTTCTGCATTTCTGGCAAGTGTCCTACCTGACGTACCTGAGCGAAGGGAAAGATGTACATTTCAGTTTATTTAACTGCAGCTCCCTCAGTGCAGCGTGCTAATTTACTACCACCTGTAGCTGTACAGTGAAGTATGAAATCACACCTGACTGCACAGCTTTCACAGTGTACATGTAAAGTTGCTTTAGTTTGTGGAAAATTATGGCCTGTGGGGCTGTGGATGTGGCCGCCTTATTCTTTTGGGCTACAGCATGTTTAACAGAGGATAGAGGGAGACTTGTCTTAAGTCAGACACAAAAAGGGAAGCCTTTTCACGCCTTACTGAAGAAACCTGAGAGAGCTTATATATGAGCTCTGTGGGACCTGCAGAGTCCAGTAGTGATTCGAACCAGTTAAGAATAACACACCCTCACCTACTAAGTAGTGTTTGGGCTAATATTTTTTCTTTGGGAAAAAAAACCTCTGGTCAGAGCGCTGATTTGTTTCTGTCTCTGACCTGCCATTTGTCATTTAACATTGTGTGTCAAAAATGCACCCTCTGAGAAAACCACGCAAATCCCCCCAGACCATAAGTAGATTGTTTATAGTTTCACTAATTTGATTTTAGCGTATTTGATGGATCGCGGACAAGGGCAGCAGCCACATAATCATAGCACTGAGGCATTTATACCCTGCATAATTAACAGTCTTGCTGTGAAAACCATCAAGGTTTCACAGTAACCATGAGATTATTTGTGTATTGCTAATTTTGAGAAAAGTTTATTGCTCTTAGCGTACGGCTAGGAGGATATAAATATCAGTTATGTGTTTGTCATGTTTTCATAGTGGAGAGATTTTAGTTTCCTGTAATAAATGAAGTTTAATGTGTGAAAACAGTGGAAATGCTGAGAATCGGAGGGAGAGAAAAAACACTAAAGAGTCAAATGATTTAATATATAATTATATTGTAATACTGCATATTATATATTATACTTATTAATAATAATAAAAGTTGTGTAGATTACAAATGTCTAAGCCTGCAGATGAAGCAGTCGTTTGTCCTTAATGTCCAGTAGTTTCCACCATTTTTCTTTAATTAACTCAGAGGCAAAGTATGGATCGGTCATCAGAAAATCCTGTTATTAATCTCTGTCTGTATTCTTAACAAATGAAGGGTACAATCATATGGAAACAATCTGGCTCTTGCCCTCAAAGAGACAGAAAACAGAGCCAAATGAAGAACATCCTTTCTCTTAAGACCTGTAATTTGTTTTTATTAGCTATTAGGTAAAACACCTCATTTATCAATGTCAAAGCCTTCACAAAATGATAGCTGTCCACATGTAAATCAGCTAATGCGATGTATGGTTCAGAATTAAGTGGGCTCTTTCTTATGAAATGCTCTACTCTGTGGGCTCAGTGACCCAGCTAAGCCACCCACAACCAGACGTTTTTCTTTCACGGGGCTGTGCTGGAAAACTGAGGAGCGAACACTTAAAAACAGAGCTGATTAAGCACAGACCAAACTGTGTTTCTGTACCCCACACACAGTAGAAGCCAGGGACGCGAATGTGAGTCTGCTACAAATCCGGCAAATAACACTGAATAATTTTTGAGGGAAGAATCGTGTCTCACCTCCTCTGTTTTTTTTTGCATTTTATTGAAGAAAATGCGTTTGAATCTTCACACGAGCTGCCTCAGCACAGGCCGAAAGTTTAATCCTTGTGCATTTTTTAAAAGTCCGTAACCTTACGACCGCACAAAGATGCTCACTGTAAAGCAACATACCTCCTGCTGCTAAACTACATGTGTGTAACTGCAACATCTGATTCAGAATACATTCAGTCAGCCTA
This sequence comes from Aulonocara stuartgranti, assembly GCF_965226115.1. Taxonomy (NCBI): domain Eukaryota; kingdom Metazoa; phylum Chordata; class Actinopteri; order Cichliformes; family Cichlidae; genus Aulonocara; species Aulonocara stuartgranti. Next base: position 3,777,704 of record NC_138951.1, on the reverse strand, counting down.
TAGTAAGTAATGTACAGATTTATTGCTCCCCGACATGGATAAATATTTTCTTGTTAATAAAATCACACACACCATCACTCGTACATTTAAACGTGTGTCAGATTGGACGACTGTGTCACTTTATGTGCGAGTTCTTTGGAGTGACGGCTCTCTGAGTCCGCCACTATCCACGGAGCACCTTTACCATTACTTATTCAACGTGTTGCACACTATGCCATCATAAGCAACTCGGCCCACTACTTTCGGCTCGGAAAAAGCATGATGAATGACAGGTCTCGCCTGAGCTGTGCCAAGTAACACAAGTCAAAATACATGATACGGAACCATCCAATACTACTGTGGAGCATATCTGTCAGTCTGGCAGACCTCTCCAAAACAGGGACCACACACTCTTTATTAGAGCCAGTAAAATGTCCCAAAGACGTGGCTCGACTGTGCTTTCTGCCTAGCTACCGCGAACAATAGTAGGATTGTGCTGCTCGTCTCTTTTTCTCTTTGTAGGCCTATTATTTTTTCTAGCATTTGTTATTCTCACTTAAACTACAGGCTGGCTCCACGAGTGGGCCGCAGCGTCTCAGAACCGGGCCTGCTCAGGCCAGGAAAAACCCGGCGGAGCCAGACGAATAAAAAGCCAAAGCGCCGACGCCGCGCGGCTCCCAATCTGGTTCCTGTCAGGGGGACATCAAGGGAACACCCGCAACGCAATCTCCAAACGTCTCCCCTTCCTTTTCCCCTCCCTGCTTCTCTCCTTCCATCTCTCCCCACCCTTCAAGCGATACGTATTACAGATGACTGAACCATCGCCAAATTCTCCCAGAATGCTGCTTCTTTTTTCTCGCTTTTTTCCCCCTCTCGTGTCTCCGTGTTTGGAGCCAGCCCACATGGATTGGGATCAATTTAGGGTGAAATGATAATTACCCTGTCAGTTTCAATTCCAACGTGATGAAGTGAGAAACAGGAAATGTAATAAACATAAATGGAATCTCACACGCTTTTGATTGGGAGCGGAATCGAATCAGACGCCACAAACTTGGTCGAATTGTCAATTCCGTGCCGTCCCCGCTGAGAGAGCGCTGCGTTTATTCCCCGTCTCGCAGCAAAACGCTGGATAAAGCATATTGCTGCAGATAATTACTGAATTCCACATTCAATACCAAGACTATATGCCTGTTACTGTTTAGTTTGGAACTTCATACATGAGAAATGATTTGTGTCACATCTTTGCAGTGGGAAACTCGGGAGCCCGTTTCCCTCCTCCAAAACCGTAAGCAGAAGTCACACATTTCAGTGAGTTTGATGGCCGAAATCAGCGCCTGAACTAAAGCGAGCTTGTCATTTTGGAGCGTATTTGGCAAAGGATGATCAGTGATAGCACGCGGCTAACGGTAGCCTGCTCTAACCCTGTCATGTTGGCTGTTCCACAGCTGATGTATGGAGCTGACTCCTGGCGAGCCACACTGCACTGCCTGGATTTGTTTAACCCAGCAGATCAACCTTCAGACAGGAGCATGTGTGCAGGTAATGGCTGCCAGATGAGGTGAGGCCAGTTCTTAGAGGCCTCGTGGATGCTACAGAGAAGGAACCAATAAACCACACGCGCGCACACACATGCATATACAAACAAGCTCATAGCCCTTGGAACTGTTATGAGAGACAACAACAAATGTGCAAATAAAAAAGTCAATATTTAAAACCATCACGACGCCCTCCCTATTTAGGTGGTTCACTGAGAGTTTGAGTTTTTTGATTTTTCAAAATATTGATACAAACGTGAACTCTTCTAGGCCCAGCTTGCGGCTGCGATACCAGCGTGGCTTCGAGTTGAGCCTCATTGTGCCAGATCTGGATTCTGGTTGGCAGAGAGCAGTGAATGGTCGTGGGCTAAAGCGAGGGTTGCCAGGCGATGTCTGGACATTGGTCTGTAGGAACGACTGCTCGACCAACCACAGTCTAGCAGGATGAACGGCCCCCTGTAATGAGGATACACTGGAACTAATAGGTCTTTCCAGCTTGCATATTCATTCACAAAACAAACAAATAAATGTCAAAGATTAAACATAGCGAGGGCATCTTTGGCAGAGGCCGCGGCCACCCAGGCGGCCACAATGACGAACTTAGCTGACAACCACTCAAAAATAAATACAACCCCAACTTAGTGGGCTTTCAAATAATTAATTGTGCATATGTTGTAGAGTTAATATTGTCACTGTATGCATCTTCAGGTGGAAAAAGATGTCTGGGCTGTAAATCTTGGCAATTTAGAAAATTGCAATATTAGTGTCTGATTTCGTCTCTTTCACACGTTTTTACGGTGTGGCTTTTAAGGGCAAGCTAAAAGTAATTCTTTCCTCCCAACGTCATCATGTTCTAAACCGGTCAGCACGGCTGTAAATTAATTTGTTCCCTTCGCTGTACAGACAGTGAACTGGGGTAGTAAATTTCCAAGAGTAAGCTCGGAAAGGATGAAGGAAATCTATCTTACAAGCGATCATTAGTGAGTGACTCAAATAAATTGAAGTAGCTGTTATGTAGGCCATCTTTTTCCTTCAACATAGTGGTTAAATATCCTCGAGCGATGCGGCTCAGGAAAGAAAGCGAGCAGCGAGATGTAGCTTTAAACACACCAGAAAAAGGAAAGCGTACCACCCTTGCTCACGATGCTGCTTTTACGAGCTGCCTCCTGGTAATTAAAAAAAATGGTGCACCGTGTAGCTGATATTTCATTTGACACTCTGCGTGCGCAGTAATCGGGAAAGGATCCGCAAAGGAGCTCCCAACATCTCCTGCAGCCTAATTTATAACGGCAACCCACCAAGCAGGAGCAACAGGAGAGCAAACTAGACCCAGGGGTTTGATAAAGAACCTTGGCGATGAAAAGACCTCCGCTACCAGCAGCCGCCCTCTTGCCTGCACAAGCCAGAGAGCAGCTGAGAGTTGAGCCAAACTCTGCACCTGGCCTCCTCAGAGTGCGCCAAGTCTCTTTCCTGTTCCTGTTTCCTGTTATGACGTCTCTTTTTTTTGAATTCCTTGTAGTTCGGAGCAGGTAAAGGGGCCATTCAGGCATTAAAGCCACCTGGGACAGCAGGTTGAGCAAAGCACTGGGGAGTTCTGCTCTGGAACATGTCTGCGGGCAAATTACTCTGCCTTTACTGATTAGTCCGGCCAGGCTCTCACCTGGCAAACACAATATCACCATGTGACAGCGCAGCAACGCTAACACCGTCGGCTAAGATCTGGGAAGAGTGGTGGCTTTCTGTGACATTTTATTATTATTATTATTTCATTGTTTTAGTGTTAGAAGTTTCATTTTTATTACATTTATTAGTGGTGGTGGCGTTCATAAAAATGGATGTTTAAAAAAATGCAGACACAAAGAAAAAATTGCCGTTTGTACAGAATCTGATGAAAACCATCAAAATGTAAATATGTAAGGGCTAAACCCTGTATATGTTCTGTTCTGTACATCATTGCCTTCAAGTGTTTAAATGATTAAAACAATCTGCAGTGGATGTAATTCTCAGCTGACCCTAACTTTGCAAGAAAAAAAAGATTTTAATAGTTAATAACATTAAATATTAAAATTAAAAAGGCATTAATTACATAATAAGAATAACTGATGTGCATTTAAAGCTATAAATCAGTTTTTAAGCTGTGATAGGTTTTGTTTTTTGTTTTTTTGCGATAAACAAAATTAGTTATCACAAAAAGTTTTATTTCAGGGTCCTTGTGCCTCTGCTTTGAAAAACAGTGGGAAAAGCAAATATGTTGTGATGTATTCACTTCATATACACAATATAAATTCAGTGTATAGCATACATATATACATTGTAATTGTAATGTATAGTTCTACTCAACTACATTTCCTCCCATACTAGGTTATTATTATTATTATTATTATTATTATTATTATTAATTAATAGCACATACATAAAGAATTAACACATTATAAAGCCCTTAAGCGAAAAGGTTAAAATAGTATAAAAGTATACAAAACCATCTGAAAAGTAACAGCCAACTTAATCAGCTCCAAGATTAAAAGCCACCTTACATATTTTAGTATTTCATACGTTTTTATATTTATACTTCTGCATAATAACTATCTTTTTATAGTAAGGTTTCTCTACTTTTATTCCAGTAAATATTCACATTTCACCAGCAGTTTGACCATGATTACTTACCCATGTGAACACTGGGTGGCACTGTGCAGGCTGGCACTGGGATTTTCACAGCAGCAAAGCGGGAGAGAAAGTGTAACTGCAGCCAGTTTAGCTGGTGGTCCTCTCTCTCACCATCCTCCTGCATCAGCACAACGCTGGCTGAGAGCTGGGCAATATTTAGCCATAAGAAAATATGAAACCCAGTTTCTATGTAGGCTGAGTTACCCCCCCAACACACACACACACACACACACACACACACACACACACACACACACACACTTGACTCACATTTCAGCTGCAGTGTACATAATAATTATTCTGACCACTCTTTTCCTTCTCTTTCTTCTTCTTGTCCTTATCCTCCTCATTTCCTGCCTCCTCTGTAAGACAGAAATAGATGGGCAGATTCCCATGCAGGGTGGCTCTGTTTTTTCTGCAAGATGTACTTTCACTATAATTTTCTTCCAAGTGCTACATTCATAATGCTAGTGAAAAATTTTCAGGAAAAAGTTTCATTTCTTTTCAACAGCAGACGTCAGTGATATGTGAATACTTACAAACACCAGGCTGTGTATATGTCAGGATCTGATAGTGTTGGGCATTAGAAAGGCTGCTTATTATTGAATGGACTCTCTGTGAGGTTTCCGAGGCAGGAGGACATTTATTAGGAGGGTTAGCAAAACACTATCAGCTAATACGACTCGTAATTACACCAGCAGTGAGGAAACACAGCAAGCTAACACCAGTATGGAAACAATCTGACAATGCAAACACTGCAACTAAGCCGCTGCATGTGTGTATGCACATTTGTAAGTGTGTGTGTGTGTGTGTGTATGGGTGAGTGAGTGCACGTGTGTGTGGATGGAGGCCTCCTTGTGCAGATTGTGGGTGTGCGAACTGTCAAATTGGAGTGGGTGGGTGGGAGTGGAGGGAGCACATCTGGAGGGAATTTATTGTATAATTCAGTCTATTATTGCTGCGGTCGATGCTTAAGGAGCACGCACACAATTACCGTCCACTCTGCAAGGCTACAAGTGGCCTCTGGCCTAAACTAATAAACTGTGGAGGAGGGTGGAGAGAGGAGAATTCATTTGAGGTTATCATCATCACACTCCTCTCTGCTACCTCTCACACTGACACTTACCAGAGTTTATATTGAATCAATGAGGAACACCTACTGTTCAGGTCTAGATTGTGGTCAAATAAGATTTGAATCTGGTTTTAAAGGTTTGAATTAGACACACATGCGTTGCAAAGTTTATTGAAAGTTCAAGAGGGTTGTTTAGAAGTACTGAAGATTTACATGTGAGCTGGGGCAGAATTTTCCTTTGATTGTGACAAAGCTGATTTGATCATCCACCGTTTTACTTTTGGCTCTGATTTTTATTTAGTATCAATTTTTTTTTAAACTGTTACAGTAGAATCAGTAATAGTTTCACATTCAAAATAAAGTAACATAAAAATAAGTAAAAGCAAGTAAGCTCAAATATATATAAGACGTGTTAGAGAATTTGCTCCAAATCACATCAACAGTCCTTTCATGGAGATTTAGACTTAAGGTAAAAACTCCACAATAATTGTTGATAACTGCTTTGACAGACAGCCGGTTCTGATACAACGCTTTCATTACATTTTCTTCTGTAGCTGATTGTGGTGGAGTAGATTTGATCATCTACTGTTTTTACGAGTTTTTATTTAATATCCAAAGTTGAAAACAGTTAAAACTGTTACTCAAAAAAGTTTAAGAATAGAATAAAGAAAGAAAAATAAAAGTAAGTAGTCCCCTGATGGTGCTTTATATTGTAATTTTAGTTGTTTTACAAAATCAGAAAAATACCAATATCTGATCAATAAAGTAGTTAGAATCAGAATCAGAAACTTTATTGTCATTGTCATGAGAACAACGAAGTTACAAATTAAGAGTAGAATAGTGTAAAAGTGCTTGAACAAAATGCAGGTGCCTCAGAGTTGTATAGTACAGTACTATTGTTGGAAGAGTTAAAATGTGTTACATGTCTTATAGGAGTTTAATTGTAAGACTTACAAGCCAAAGATCTGTGGTTCAGTCCCAGGAGCGGACACAGATCTCTTGGGGTCGGTCCAGGAAGGGCATCCAGTGTAAATAAAATAAAATAAAATAAAATGATATAAATATATGAAGTGACCACTTGTGAGAAGGGAGCAGCTGAAAGTTGCAGTATGTAATGTAAAACAGCTGATCCCCCTGGTTATTTTTTTAAATTATACAAAATGCTGGTTTTATGACAACCAAACCAAAACCTAATAAATATATATTCGATATAACTGTTATATTTGATTTTATTTTTTAATACGATTTTTGTCAGCATAACCGGTTATTCGACTAATTGATTCTGCTCCAATAATGTAATCACACCTTCACTGTTCGGTATTCACAGGTCATTGTCATTATCTCAATGGATTTTGCAGCTCTCATGTTTCATGTGAAATGTCTTGTGTGGTGCACTAAGTAGGTGCATGAACAAGGGAACTCTATTGGTTTATGAGGTGATGTCTTTTCATATACATTAGTTTGCATCATAAAATGGTCTGAAATAAAACCCACCTCGTCTTTTCCATTTCAGCAGCCTCTAGGAATAGACTGGTGAGGCGTCTAGGATAAAGACTTTACCAGGGGAAAAATCTGTTCAGGCCATGCATGCAGTATCTGGCTCAGGCAGCCCTGAATGACCCACAGTGTGTGTGTGTGAGGGAGAGAGAGAGATTTAGAGCTCCTAACAGTGCTGGCAAAGAGCTCACAGCCCAGAACAATAAAGTACTTCCTTTCCAGCCCTCCTAGTGGCGACCTCGAGTGGAAAGTGAAAGGTTCAGCTTGTTGTGACCTTTCATCACCTGAACGTGTCAGTCTGACACTTTTTTTCATGCTTCCTCTTTATTTATCCCCCCAAAACGCGCACACAAACTCATCAGTCTTTCTTATACATTTTATTTTGGGTGGTGCGTCCTCGTATATTAACGGCTGCACAACTGTGTTTCACATCTTATTTTTATTTCTTCGTCTGTATGAGAGAACGACACAGTCTCTTTACTCGTGGACAATCCTCAGCTGCACACCTCTGTCATTCCGCTGCTTCCCAAGAGACTCTCCTGTCCCGCAGTCAGATAAGCTCCAGACTCCACCCTGGCTGTTGTTCTTCACTGCCAGTGTTGGACGCTAACCAGAAACTGCATCAGGTGGAGAACTAGTTTGTTTGGACTCACCCAAGCCGCAGAGGACTTTCATCATCAGCTGCAGCTGCTGTTTAAGACAGTGGAGGGGTTCATTCATTCAGGATTAGGAAATTAGTGAAGAAGCAGCGTGCCAAAGTATGTTTATGAAGGTGTGCGTAAAGCAAGCCGTCTATTAGAGTCAGTCTTATTCAGTGGGAAGGAGCACACACACAGAGACGTTCGGTACTGATATTTTCACTTTCTAAAGTCTTGTGTTTTTTTTCTTTTTCTGAGTAATGAAAATGTATTGAGCTTCTATTTTGGCCAGGCAGACTTCCAAACTGCATTCTACAGCCTGACAAAATTACTGTGTGCATTTCCACAGAACAATCGCAAAGGCACAACATTTGGACGCACACTTCATCAGTTATGCGTAATGTTTTGTTTTTCTCAGACTTATAGTTCATAGAAACTGCCTGACCCAGCTTGTTTACAGCTTATTTAAGTGAATATGAGGTATAACTTAAATTCCTGATATGGTCATACATACATATATGGGTATATGACTTGTTTTCTGTTTTATTCTTTTGGGGGGGGTTTTTTTCTTCCATTTTTTTATTAACATCTCCTGTTTTACACTACAACCGCAATATTATGTCTCTCTCAGTAAGGTGTTATGTCTGCCGGGTATAGCGCAATCCCTAGTCCCTGAATACACTGCAGTATTTACCAATATTGAAATAGCTTGGGATGAAGTGAGTATTGAATCAGGAATGTGCTTGTGGCAGATCTCCACCCCTGATAATATAGGGTGTTTTTTCCCAAAGTGGTTTTTGCCCACTTGTTTTTCTCTGTGTTTTTTTTTTTTTTTTTCTCATCGCAATCCTCTGTCACTCTTCCAGTAAACGTCTATGTGTTTGTGTGTTTGCCTGTGCCTTAAGGAGACTTGTTTTTATTCCGGTTGCTGTCTGTGTTTGTCGTTATACTATCTTTACAAGCCCTTGGTTTGTGAGTTGGAATGTAAAGTGACACATGTCCAAAAAACACAATAAGGCCTTACTGGTTACACTTCCTGTGCACAATCTCTTTGCTATGCAGTATCCATTTATTTGGCTTATTCACATAATAAAAATGGTTTGCTTCTGTGGCTCTGTTGCGGTAAATGGCTACAATGTGTGTTTCTGCTTTTGCCCGTTACCACGTCAAGTTCTTTTACAATTGGACACTTTTTATTCTTATTCTTGTTTTGTTGCTAACTTCAATATTTGTTTAGGGTTCTTTTTACTAGGATGCTTATATTCAAGTTCATGATAAACTTGAATGTAGGATAAAACATTTCGTAAGCTGTCCAAAAGGAGGGAATTTCCTCTTGGTTATGGTTGTCTTTATACATTTATATATTTATTTACTCTAGAATATCAAAAAACTTCTTTATTTTAATTTAAAAAATTTAAAAAAGGGAGAGTGCATCTGGTTTACTACAGTTAAATACATTTCATTCACTAGAAGCATTTCATTCATTTAGTACTGTGCCTAGCATACAGTAGTCAAAATGATACCCTTCTCTTTTGTCTACCCGAGTGTGCAATTTACACAGCTTGGTGATTTGGTCAGAAGGAGACCACACGATGAAGGGTGATAGACCACAGATCAAGTGGCAAAAGAACAGGAAATATGCGATGAAATGTGCAGTAAAGTGGATGAGGTCACCCACACACAGCAACTGAAAATCAAGAGACCAACAGCCTCAGAATTAAAGATAATAATTTCTTTGACCTATAACATTTAAACCGCCACCACTGAAAAACTCATACAAGGCTTGACTTTTTTTTTTTCTTCCTCCTCTCTGAGCGAGCCTGCATGTACATTCATTTAAGCTGAGTGCAGAGAGACCACATGAGAGGGGGACACAAACAGAAGCCAATTAAAGAACGATGGGAATGAAACGACAAGAGAAAGAATGTCACGAAACAGCTGCGGTCACTATTTGTGCGACAGTTAACAGGCTTTTATAAAAGAGAAGAGAAGAAATCATCGCATATCTTGACAAGTACAAGTGGATGCAGAGCTGGAACCACCACACATTCCTCTTTTTGTTGACTCTCTGTTTTTATATTTGTCTTTCTGTCACTTAAAAGGATGATGGTGTCTTTGTTCTCAGAATAGTGAGGAAAGCTGTAGTTTGATGTAATGGAAGTTTTTTCTTTCACTGTAAGACGAGGCAGATCGGTTGATTCAAAGGGCTGATAGAGAGGATCAGAGTACACCTGTGCTCACTCAAGTCTGCTCTCTGGATCCACACCCCTCATGAATGCAGTTGGTGTGTGTGCTTTTATAGTAGTATGGCTTTACGGATGGCAATGTTAGTCTGTCACCTCTTTAGTCTAGATAGTAATATCTCAACAATTATTAGATGAATTTTGGTTCATACATTATAGATTTACTGGTCTCGGATTAGGAATCGTTGACATTTTCTATCCGGTGTTTAAATCTGACGTCATTAGCCATGTCTGGGCCCAAACTCCGCTGCAGGTCTCTAAGTCAAATGATCACTGCAGCATTACTGAGAGTTGAAAAACTGTGTAAATTCTTTCATCTGTAATAAAATGATCGGTGTGGCAGTTAGCAGGGAGTTAGCACTAGCTTCCTGCTAAATATAATATACCATATTCTGACTGAGGGATTTATGAAACTAATTAAAAGCGTACAGCTCTGCTATCACTTCCAACATAAATGAAGACAGGAAACCGCAGCGACGTTTGTAGGGTTACTGCAGTTGGGCTAGCTGGTATATAATGATGTGCTGCACGATCGCTAGCGACACAGCTATGTTAGTATAATACAAACAGTGAAGCCGGAGGACGAAGGCTACCGGACGGAGGACTTTTTTTTCTCCACTCGATAAAAGTTAACGTGAGGGTTCCCAATGGTTAGGGGCAAATGCAATCGCATGGCAGGATGCTGTAAACGGACCAAACGTCAGTCAGGAGAACCACCGAGATAATCCATCTAGAATACGAGGTTAGTCATTAATGTACTGCTGCATGGGCTGGGCTGTAGTTACATCGTAAGGGTTTAAAAACTGAGCTTTAAAATGATTAGCGGTAATAAAAACCGAGAGAAGCTGACACTGAACACTGACTGTTTTTTAGGGGTTTGTTGAGATTAAACAGAACAAGATACAAAGCATTAAAACATTAAAAACACAACAGCCTTATTAAATGCAGACTACTTTGGGCCCGTAAGCAGGATTCATCACGTCATCACTTAAGGACCGGATTCAATTCACTTCACTTCAATTCAGTTTTATTTATTGCCAAATCACAACAGCGCCAAATCACTGTTGTGATTTGGCGGTTTAGATTGTAAGGTAAACCCTACAATAACACATTTAACCTCCTAAGACCTGAACTCTTTCATGGCATGCATTTTTAATTTCTCTTTGATATTTGGGCTCATTGGGACCTGATGAATGTAAAAACAAAGAATTACCAGATTTTTTTTTTAAACCTGATTTTTGTTTCTAAGAAAAATGAGAGCCACATATGAGGATATTCGTTTAAAATTTTGATAGAACAGTAGCAGTATAATCGTAAGTGGATATCAGGCCCTTGTAGAGCAAAATTTAGTGTTTTGGTCTAAATACCCCAAAATGTGATGTCCACATATGTGGACGCCAGGTCTTAGGAGGATAGAGAAAAACCCAACAATCATATGACCCCCTATGAGCAAGCACTTTGGCGACAGTGGGAAGGAAAAACTCTCTTTTAACAGGAAGAACCCTCCGGCAGAACCAGGCTCAGGGAGGGGCGGGGCCATCTGCCGTGACGGTTGGGGAGAGAGATCAGCAGATTGTTTAAGAACAGATTAACAATAGATTTGGTACTAATGATTGTTGTCCCTGACGAATGACTCTGACCTGCAGTATGCAGTGTGTCCAAAGGCGTGCGACTTGCCAGAGTAAGCTGAACTGGGTAGAGGTCTGTGAGGAAAATACAGGGGAAATAGTGCTGTCAATAGATTAAAAAGATTTATTACAGAAAATTGTGAGATTAATTAGTTAATCGCGATTAATCACAATTACTTGATCAATAGCCTGGTTGCAATTATATTTTTTCAACTTTATATTTAAGCTTGTAACAGACATTTATGCAATATAATGAAGTAAATGCAGAATAAACACAAAGAATGTTAAATGCTTAAATTCAAAGAGAATTTGAATAGTTTTCTTCAGTCTTTTAGCACAGGTTCTCCCCTGTGAAATACAACTTTTTAAAAAACATTTTAATAATAGGTAAGTATACACTAATATATATATGTTAGTGCTTTCAAGCATTTAAAAATGTAATCAGATTCATTGTTACTGTGGATTAATTTTGATTAATCACGATTAAATATCATTCATTTTTATCCTACATTAGTCCCATTTATCCTACATTAGTCCCATTTATCCTACATTAGTCCCAAACAGACTTAAGAAAAAAGGCTAAATATATGCACTTAACATGTTTATTGAACATCTTGAACATTCATACTAAGAAAAAAAACTCTGTAATTATTTATCCACTCTCTCTCTGTCACTCTTGGGGAGGCACTTCAAGTCCTTGAAACGAGGAACCAAATTTCCCATCGAGAGGGCCAATGTGCGTTTATCATCCTCCATATTGAGTTGATCGGTTCGGCTGCCCGTCACTACCAGATCAACTGCCCATTTGCGCATGTGCGAAGGTAACTCTACTTGGAGAAACTGCCCGAAATGCGTTGACATAAACATTTCAGGGATTTTTCTGCACTCCAGACGCGTTAATTGCATTAAAAATTTTAATTGCGTTGACCGTGATAGCGGATTAATTTGCGTTAACACGTTAATTTTGAAAGGACTATGAGAAAAATGTTTAGCAAAATATTTACAGATGGCAATCTGTTTATGGCTTTGATTAGTTATTCTTATTGGATCATTTTTATTTGATAATTTGTGGTCACATTTAGAGTAAAATAAGTGACAAAACAGGGGATCGCGTTGTGTAGTGTTTTTAATGTCTCTGGCAGATCCACTCCTTGCCCCTTGCTCATCATGTTTGGTTTGAAAAGAGCTAAGATGGTCAAATGGTGAGCCTAAGGCCTCCAAACAGCTGTCCACAAATCAGTGGCTGATGTGATGGTGTCCACATTCGTCTTTATACAGTCTTTATCACATGGTTGTGACTTTCAGAGTCTGCACACTGAAAGTTAGTCAGCGTATCAGAATTGTAGTATTGTGACCACTATTGGATTAGTCTGTGATGGAATTTGAGTGGAATTTAAATTTCGTTCCCGGCACCATTTGTCACTCTAGTGGCATCATTATACCCCTCAGCCTAAACTGATATCATGAAGATGGTAAACACTGTACTACCAACATTGTCAGTGTCAACACGATGACGTTTAGTTCAGAGGATCCCTGCTTTGCTATTTCTGTTCTCGTGTGCTTTAGCATTTGACCACTCTTCTAAATGAAAAAGAGATAATGATAATGATTAACGCCACAGGCACCAGTGACCCTCTGATAACCAGTGGTTGCTACGGAAATCCTTACGAAATCTTTATAAATCCGTCCTTACATCTTTCTGAGACCTCATACCAGCGTCCATAGTCACAAAAGTCAGGGCAGGGAAACTGTTTAGGAAAAGTGGATGTAATATTTTAGACTGCTTGAGCACAAACTGAGTCTTGTTTGTATGTTTTGTATATAGGATGTGATTCAGTATGTTCCATCATGCAGTTGTCAAATTCAGACAACTGTGCATGCTTAGTGTTCACTTAAATTTCCCACATCAAGGAAATGGTCAGCAGAAAGATGGTTCCTGTGAGAAAATCCCAACTGCTGTCAAGTTTCAAAGGCTAAATACACCCGAGTTCAGTCTCTCAGAATCTCACTCTGTCAGAACCCACAAACAGAGCCTCCACAATTACCAACAATTACAGAGTAAACTTCCATCTACTGTTACCAAATGATTTTTGTGTGTGTTTTAAGGGGCCTTATAAATGAATGTGTGTAAAGAGCTGTTTGTTTTTTCATTGGGTCCGCAATCTTCTAATCCCGGAGCACTTCAAAGTATTTACAGGAACAAGCCATAACAGGATCAGCCTCTGAACAAGGCAGCAGATCAAAGAGAGGGGCTGCTGCCGACATAAATATGGAAATAATATGACTCAGTGGGAACGTAGGGTGTTACAGGGACTAGATTTGCAGACGAGAGAACAAGATTGGTCGACACACGAGAGAGGAAGAGACTTGGTTTGAATGCACGTGGGATTTTATCAAGTTTTATTGTCTAACTAAATTACTCAAGTAAAGTTGGGGTTTTTTTCATTATTCCTCAGGAGCAATTTGTCCTGCAGTTTGCTGATTTTTCTTCGACCCAGACATTGCATTGTGGGGGATTTAAACCAGCAGGCTCTCTCTGTTGAGTGAGTTATTGCCTCTCATATAAAACTAGTAAAAAACAAAGAATAACAAAACCATGTGGCGTGACCCTGGCCTATATATTTGCATGTAGGTAGTCAACAAACCACAACAAGCAGCAGTCTATCTCTACATCTCAAAGGCAAACAGTAGCTCAGGGCCAAGCAGCATTCGTCTGAAGAAACACGGCACATGACCCATGTTAATTTTCATAACCTGTAAAAAGGAAAAAGCTGACTTCTGGCTCTGACAGACACACACACAAGCACACAATGTTTATGTGCTTTAAAAAACATGAGTAGGTCAAAATGTACACTGTAGATGGATTTGTACTCTGCTACAGGACAAAGATTTATATCTTTAACCCAAACACAGTAACATGGGCTGATGTATTCTGCAATTTGGAGCTGTGGTGTTTAATGTGCAATCAAGGTGCGTTTACCATGCTGACATATAGCCATAACTTTCTGGCCAAATGCTTTGATGTTATTATTATTCAGACTGTGTACTTTTCTCTTGAAATAGGTAGTTCTGGAAGATTCTTGCCAGTCTGGGAACTTGGTTAATATCTTCAGTTTGTCAATGACACAATTTTGTGTGTTAAACTACATAAATTTACATCAACTTTGCAAGCAATGCCCCTCATCACATTGATAATGAAATGAAGAGATTTTTTTTGTCATTTAAGAAGCTAATTCACCCCAGTGAAATCTTTGAAGGGCACTTTTTCTTTTCTTTTTTTTTTTCTTTTTTTTAAGCCTATGCTGCAGCGGCCATGAGAGATCAAATTTACTGCAACTTAAAAAACCCCAGCAAGTTGAAAAATGCTGCAACAGCACACAAAACGCAATAGAAGTTGAATAAAACACGACGGAAATGGGGGGGAAAAAATCACAAAGCAAAATGTAAGTGTTTCTGGCGACACAATCCGGTCTTTAAGTCTGACGTCATTGACCATGTCTGGGCCCAAACTCCGCTGCAGGTCTCTAAGTCAACGTCAACGTCCAGGCATCCATGAAAACAGAAAACGGTTACATCGTAAAGGGTTTAAAAACTGAACTTTAAAATTATTAGCGGTAATAAAAACCGAGAGAAGCCGACAGTGATCACTAGGGGCTTGTTGAGATTAAATAGAACAAGATACAAAGCATTAAAACATGTTAAAAACACAACAGACTACTTTGGGCCCGGAAGCAGAATTTGTCACGTCATCACATAAAGACCGGATAAGTTGAGGGACCAGCTACGGAACCAATGACTGTAGAAAACAGTCAAAAAACTGACAGAAACAAAGTCATGCAAAGGATTGTGCTGAGCTCAAAAGAAGCAGCGTAGTCATCCGTGTTGTGAGGGAGAAAAATAATTAATTAATGTGCGTTTTGATTGCAGTTTCATATAATGCTGGTGATTCATGTTAGCTATTAGCTGTTTACTGTTAGCTTGTCACTTCCGCAATCATTCCATTGTGTTGTCGTCTCACCAAAAACACGCCTGTTTTCTGGGATTTTTTAAAATTTCTTTTATTTTGTTCTGTTTCTGGTGTTCTTTTCCCCATTTCTGTTGCGTTGTGTGTTTTTTGTGTTCTTTTGCAGCATTTTTCTATTTGCTGTTTTTTTTTTTTTTTTTCTAAAGTTGCAGTCCAATTGACCTCTCAGGGCAACCAGCCTATACTAATGCTGCAGTTTAAATGTTGTTGTTGTTTTTTGTTGTTTTTATCAAATTGAAGGATGCAAAGTAGTTCAGACTGGCAGCACAATCAGACAGCACAGTCCAATGACATAATTTGACCGCTTGCTCACAGCACAGCTTGTGTAATGATATTTTTGCTGTGCTCCTTGATATTCGGTGGCCCAGCTAGTCGAATCAGCCCTTGGCCTCTACCTTGTATTGTATTGTTTCCTCATTAGCTAGCATACATGTTATGAGTAAATGTCTTTGCTGTCTTGTGGTGTTGTTTATGTGCTTGTCAGTATGTGTAAGGTGCCAGCTATGTCATTGTTCTGCTGCTGATCTAATTGTTGCATCTAAATTTCGATCACGCATTTGATAGTATTTAAATACAAAATAATGGATTTATTTGACAGATCTCTGCACTATTCTCCAGCCTGTTGTTTAATCTAAACTGCCTAGCTCCCGTTTCAGTTTACTGTGCACTTTTGCGCCAGTATACTCAGCTGTACTCACCCGCTGCCAACCTAAAGCTTGTATCCCCACGCTGATGTCATCTGCTGCGTATCAACGCGACATGAAGCAACACGAGATGAAAGTGTCTCTTCCAAGCCATGAGGTTTTGCAGATTTCACATGCATAAGTTAATAATTATCTGCTGGATAGCTGACTCCATAAGTTAGGTAGGGATTCAACAGAAACATGGGCTCGCTGTGCTCTGCTAAACACAAGTCAGCATTTCGTCACTTTAAACGCTAAAATTGATCATAAACTGGAAAGTTGGAAAATGAAGGTAATATCAGGATTTCAGCCCTCGGTAAAAGGTTTCTGTTCTCCTTTGAAGCAGCATAAAGGAAAAACAGACAGATACTGGAGGTTGAATGTGGATATTTTAAAATATATTTAAAAGATTTTGTATTCTTCAATGCAGTTTTGCAGTCGTGCATTGTGTGAACATTTGTACGTTTTATCTGGCAGCTGCTCCAAGTAAGTAGAAGATAAAATATGAATTGCTAGAGTTGTAAAATTCTCAAGGGTGTTGAGTGTTTATATTGTTTGATAAACACATTGCATTCTGTGAAAGAGTACTTAAATGCACAATTGTACTAAATTCAGTAATCACATTACAGTTACAATTATGTCATTACTTGTGGTTCAAAACCTTTTCGTTCTGCCCACTTGTGCTGCAGTTAGCTTCAGTTCGTGTGCAGGGAGGAGGACAATGCTGGAGCAGTCGACGACATTTGACGAGTGTGGATTTGGACATTACTTTTATTTTTATTGCACAAAAGAACAAGAGCGTGATGGTAAAGTGCAAACTGAAAGGAAAGAAACAACTGCTTTATTCTAGTTACACAAAATCAGCACTTTGCAAGCATCTGCAATGAAAAATGCTAACGGAAAACTAATCAGGATCCTAGAGTGACATTAAAGCTGAGCCACGGCTGAGCAGACGAGGCCTGATTTTCGACAGGTAGCAAAGTCATTGATGAGCAGTCAGGCTTGTAGCCTCCAATTCTACCTTCACCTGTTTTTGTTTTGTTTACAGTAGAATCAGTGGCGATCACTTTGAAGTCTCATGGGCTGGTTTTCAGCTTCATACTGTCGGCTTCGTGTTCAAACGTAAAGGTTTATATTGCTACACTGAAATGTGACAGTGTATTTCAGGCCACGTTACAGAGTAATGCAAAAGTAATGTAATGAGTGGTGTTTCTCCAAATTACTGTAACATATAATGTGTAATGCATTCTGTTTTTAGATTAACAACCTCAACACTGTTGATCAGCCTCCATGGGTACGATGAGTTTTTAAAATCTTCTTTTTTAAATATTGTAACTCTTGTCTGGTAATTCTGGTAAAGCTAAATCATTCAGGTCAAATCATTATTATTCAGCTCTTGAGTTAACTGCTTTTGTCAAATCAAGATTGTTTGACAAATAAAAAATCTGCCACACAGCAAGTCCAACAATCTTAAAGTCTAAGTGAGAGTGGCATCAAGTCATAAAAGCGAGTTCCAGTTTATTTAAACAGCATGTCCTGGGGGAACTGACTGTGTTTTATATGGATTAATTCATCATCAGTAGCCTAGAACTCAACATGTCCTTGAATAAAGAAGCCCCGACTTTTCACAAACATTTTTGAAGAGTTTTAGTCTGTTTTATTTGTATATGCAGCTTATGTTTAAGTTCAGTTGTTGAACAGCTTCATGTCTGCATGAAATGACACTTCCGAAGTAACGTGATTGATATTTTTCCTTCCTTAATTGGTGTACATGCTTATATGTATGCTCAGCCCTTTGCATGTGCAAAAAGCTGTGAATGTGCATCTATGTGTTGTTAGATGTGTATGTTTGTGTGAGAGAGTGTGTGTGTGGGCGCGGGGCTGAAATTAAAGAGGCCCCGGGATGAATATGTAGAGCAGATGTAGCAGCCAAGCTCAAAGGCTCACGCCTGGAGCCTATTTGACGCTGTAGGAAATGTTGTCTCTGACAGAAGGAAAAGAGACTGCTGGGTCACCAGGTTGAACTAATAACTGGGATCTTCAAAATGATATAAACATATACAGAAGTATAAATGCTTGACCCTTCCAGAGGAGCGTTTCTTTTTAACAGTATAATGGAGGCTGTTGCCATAAGTCTGGGAGTGCACTTTTACGACTTCCCCATTTAATTTCTGCTCCTAACATAAAGGCATTTGTAATATAATAAATGCCAGCAACTTCTAGGGGGAAAATCTATAATTCACTCCAGTTGGGTAATTTATTCCATTTGTTTAGTCACAAAGGGCTTTGGTCAAGATCAGAGACAACTGTCTTTCGAAAGCGAGCAGACTGGCCGGTGATCAGTCAGTTCCTCCGGAGCAAGAACGAGGCAAACGTTTCTCTGTAGTCTCAACAACGCCTCCAAACTCACGGGCCATTTCTGCATCATGAGGAAACTGTATGTCAGCATTTCATCTCAGGACTCCCACTCTCTCTCTTTTTCTCTCAACTCTCCATCTTTCTGTGGCTCCTTCCTTCTTGGATTCTTCTCTCTCAACTCTCAAAAAATACTCACACATGCCCATAAACAAGCTGGAAAAGAAACATCCACTAAAAAGTCTGTGAAATTAAACCTCAACACCACAACATATGCTAAGCAGCAAGAAAGACATGTTTGATTTAGCAGTTATGCATGCAGACAGTATAGCAGGAAACTGGTGGCTGTAGCCTAAAGGTTAGAAAAGCTGATTTGTGACCAGAAAGTTGCTGAAAGGCTGGAATGGCTGTCGGGCTGTCTCGTACCTTGTGTTTAACCCTCAACCAATCCAGCAGAGCTGCTTTGTGGCCAGCAGTTGATGACTTTGGATATTTTTGCAGCTTCTAGGTGTGAATGTGTGTAACTGTATAAATGAGAAACTGCTGCTGAAAAGCGCACGTGTGGCGCGTTGACTTTCAAAAATTAGACAAAGTCCGTCAACGGCGACAATGAAGGAAAGCGGAACAGAAGGTGCGCTAGCTAATAAACGCTAATTATAATGTCGATGATGGCCGGCGGTGCAGATTAACCAGTTAACAGCTAATATGATCCGATGGAACATAAAATATACTTTAACACGACATCTCACTGAAAAGCCTGCTTGTACAATTATGTAGCCATGATTGGTAAAACAGTGTCCACTGCTACCCAGAAATATCTCAAGCAGCTGATGTAGCTGCTTTAGTTGTTACGTTAAAAGCAGCAGCTGTCAACTGTCAAGCTTGTAAATCTTTCCCCAGATGTTTTCTAAATTAAAAGTTTGGATTTAATGTTGTCCAGAGTTTTAGCTGTCTGTCTGAACCATAACCTGGACTGTGATTAGTGTTTTTTGGCAAACGAGCAGTAATGCAGCTTGAGCTCAGGTAGCTGCAAAAATACAGTGTTCAAGAACAAAGGTGTAAAAAAAGAAAAAAAGCTTATGTAATGAGAACAGCACCTGTGACTATGATAAACAATATGGAGCCAGTGGTAGCTTTTCTATGCCAAGAATAAATCAAGCGTAGTGTCAGATCAGGTAGTGGAGTTCCCAGTACCAGTCATCATCAGCTGATGGCTTAGTCTTCGCCTTTTGTACGCATCCACATGGTAAATTGTTAGCACTGTTGGCGCTATCTAATCTGTGTTAGCCCATTTGCAGTTCTGCAAGCCACTTTGTAATATGCACCTGCTGAAATTAATGACTGCTTTGTTGTCTATGGGGGATTTTGTTGCTGCCTTATCCCCAGACCATGACGGGGCCTCCACTGTGTTTCACAGATGAGTATAGGTACTCTCTGTTGTACCTCTTTCCTGACCTCCTCTGTACACACTGACAATAATTTCAACCAAAAATGTCAAATTTAGATTCATCACTTTACTTCACTCCCAGTTATTGTGTCTTTTCTCCTTCTTTAAAAATGGCTTCTTGACAGCCGCACTTCCACATTTCTGATGATGCTTCAATGAACAGCAGATCGTTGGCGTTTTTCATACATTCAGCTAAAGAAATGGGGACAAATTATGTGTGTTCTTTTTTTTCCAAGAGGCTTCCAGTAACAAAGTGCCTAAAGATACATTTTAAAATTGGTTCTTGGCTAAGTTGTTTGTTATGTGTGGACACAGCACTGATTCATCCTTTGAGTTAGGTGTCTTTTTTTCTGCTTAAATGATTCATGGGTCAGCGTTCAGTAGCTTACCAAACAAAAAACATTCCTCTGAAAATGGTCAGGTACAAGGACTGGCCTGAAAATGAGTGAAAAGGAGCCCATGTCCAAAGAAAAACTTTGAAAGACCTTCAGAAACCTTGGGAAACTCTTGCTGGAGACCACTTTTAAAAATTACAAGAAAGGCTGGCTCCTTGGTAACAAAATATGAATAAATGAGAGATACCTCAAGACTTTTGCACAGTATTGTAAAGTGCTGTTGTGAACACTATTAACTATTATTTGACCTCAGCTGTCTCCTGTTAGCTCTACACCTGTGTGTGAGGAGGAAAAGGGAGAAACTACTGTGACTGTAAATTACAGCAGTTTGAACTGACATGGAACTGGTCCACATAAATTAGATAAATGACACCAGCAAATTTTAATATTTTTATGTTGTGTGCCAGACCTTCCCAAAGTGTGGGGCCCGCCCCCCAGGGGGGGCGCGGAACCATTGCAGGATGAAAAGGGGGGGAAGAAAAAATAAAACGCTTGGACACTGCTAGCACGGGGCGCCCACAGAAATGCAAAGCAGGAGATGAAGCATCGCTGAATATGTTTCCAAACCAACTTAATTCTAAGCCAAAGACTAGAAAATATGGTGAAGCAAATCTTCCCTTTGGTTTCACCTGCACAAGTGCCGAGGTAGGTCTCCCTGCAGAATTGGTTTTCCCTGCGTCTGGAGCAGCGCTGGGCTCTCCAAATCACGGACAAACAGGATCCTACAGCTGTTTATGTTTTTAAACCAAAACCATTTTACACAGAGAGGCATTTTTTGAAAAATGCATTGATAGCAATGTTGAATATTATTACACATACAGTAAAATAATCACACCGTGACGCCTCTGCCTTTCTAAATGGAGGGACAGTAACTGCCTGTGTATATGTAAGTGTGTAAAACCTGCAGATAGTCAGATTAACAGTATTTTGTCTCTATCTGCCATTCTGCAATTCATCTCATGTTTTCAAAAATACCCGTGCAGGTGCGGACGTAGCGTAAAAGAGTTAGTAGTTTATTTCCTTACTACCTGTAATTTATTGCAGATTACTTGTATTTGCTTAATTGTTTACTAAATGTTTGAGGTGCGAAATAAACCGCAATGGAGCAAAATATGGGTGTGTGTGGTTGGAGGATGTGGTTGTGCATGTGCGTGCGCGAGAAGGGGGGGGGCGCGAACATTTTTCTTGTAAAACAAAGGGGGGCCTAGCAAAAAAGGGGAACCACTGGATTAGTTGACCGATAAGTACCAAAAATTCAGTAAATTCATATTCTTGGATGTGTCTAATTCTTGCATTTTACGCTACAAAATGAGGAAAGGTGTTTAATTTGAGCCTGATTTTTGTCTTAAAATTTAAAAAAATGATTCCCATTATCTTCCTCAGAGTGAGGAATACAGATTACTAATTTAGGAATTAATCTGATTAATAATTCAGTATCTGTTCAGTAGTTCAGTACTTTCCAGATACCCACAGCTACGGTATTGCTCTGTACTCAAGACTGTTTCTTTTCTCAGCTCTTTTGGACAGTGGCATTGATGCCCCTGTGCTCAGTGACAGAAACTATTTTGAATGTGTCCTCCTGTCTTGATTGACTGTGTTTATTTTTTCAGTGCAAGACTCAAAACAAAGACAATGCAAGGAGATTCAGACTGGGACGTGGCATATTTGCAGAGGCCCTGAAGCACATTGTGGGATAAATTTGTTTGCACCTGTCTGTCTGTGTAGAGAGGGACAGGGACCAGAGCTGGGTGTTTTTCCAGAGTTTGTCACAGTAGGAAAAGTTTTACTTTTCCTGAGTGTAATCTGAATTGCTTTAAAACCTCGCTATAAATACAGCACTGCTCTACTAAAATGAAAGTGAATGGACTCATATGGCATCACTCTGTGTCTGTCTTATATCATGTATTTATCACTGACCAATTCCTTTAGAGCCCGTTTTACATCTTTCTGCAATTTGTAGCGTGGAACTTCAGCTATCTATTGAAACCATGTGTCTCATATTAAACACTTCCCTTCCACTTCAAATAAATCAGCCATAGTTGATGTTCTAACTTTATTGCAGCTGTATTAGGCTGCGTCATCTCTGTAGATATTCTTTTATTTCTTTGTTACGGCTCCTGTTTGGCTACACAGACACCCAAAAAGGTACACCCCTTGATTCTTCTTTATACATTCACCAAACTTTAATCTCCGGTTAAAGATATGTTATGCTTGAGTTGATTAAAAAAGAAAGCTCTTTCATACCCGTCACTGAGCATTGAAATAGTGGAAGGATCTATTTTAAGGAGCACTGTTTAGAAAGGGGCCGCCACAGCCCCAAGTAACCGCACCCTGCCCGTGTCCCATCTTACCCCAGAGTACCTAAGTCCTCCTGCTCTTCAACCTGCCCACCCTCCTCCCCTGCACTCCCGAAGCTCTGCTGATGCTTCTCTGTGATAAAATAATCTCAGAGGCGAGGGTCAGGCTGCAGGAGAGGATGACACGCCTCTGACTCTCCTCATCCATCCATGCCTTTCATTACTAATCCCCATGCAGCTTCATCTTCTGCAAAACCCCAACCTTATAGCCCCAGCCTCAGACTCAACCTCAGCCCAGGGCCCTGCAGCAGCCAGGCAGCCAGACCCCTTAGAGAGGCACAGGGCCTTTGTGTGGCTGCTTGTCTGCTCCCTATTATTCCCCCATTCAAGCTCCAAATCAAAGCCAGCTCACATATGAAATGCTTTTGAGGTTTAAAGCTTAACTATACTGCGAGTGCAACTACTGCAGCTACGGCATGATGGATCAATACACATACATGTGTCCAGCTCTACGGAGCTATAGGGACAGTCATCCTACAGCAACTAATACCTCTAACATTAACACTGTCTTTGTGTTTCCAAAATAACTACCTTCCAGTCATCTAAGCTCTAATGTGGGCTAATATATTTTATTTTAATTAATAACTACTCCATCTTGTGGTGAGCCGTGATTACGCTGTACCTTTTTTTCCACTCTCAGTTTGACAAGTGGTCAGTCAAACGGAGCGCCAGAGGCCTGCAGACTTCAGAGTACAGAGGGACTTTTTGCAGCTCGATCTTTATTTAATCTAGCGCGAGTGGAAATGAAGTGACAGCTGCACCGCGCTCACATACTCCCCTAACAGTGATGATGGATGCTTTTTGATTCCCCTTTTTCTGATGTTCATTTTGCCACGGTGCCCTTTCAATAAATATTTTTAAGCCTGTCAGTTAATTCTGAAATTCCATCGATGAACTATGTTCGGAAAAATAAACAGGCCAGCCACAGCAGTTGGCCTGGATGGGGAAGTGTTATTTTGTTCGGACTATTGGCAGGGACTCTCCACAGAAATATTGCTTATTTTGCTTCATTTCAGATTCAAGCTTCTGACAGTTTATGTGAAAAACTGCAAAGCGGATTGCCATTTAAACACAACTGCTGTGCTCTGTAATTACAAGCTCCATTCACACAGGCTGATTGGGGCAGCCAGCCACAGAATGAGGATTGTTCTTGAGAGGCTTCTCGTTCCTAAGATCTATAACAAATTGTGGTCAAATTGCAATCAGAGGGGGGGTGGGACGGATAATTTTCCTCATTATATTAGTCATCTTATTTGTATCAGTCTCTGCTTGCTTTTCGAGGATTTAAACTAGAAACCTTGGAATTCCCAGGAGGGCAATTTGTTGGATAGAATTTGGGAAAACACTGTGGTGAAATTCAATGTCCGCTCTCTGTCATATTTCTTTATAAAGGATGTTGCGCTGTAGAAATGTTGACACAATCACCTCAAAAATGTCCTGCGTCAAAACTTGCAGCTTCGTAGGCTGGTTTAGACCCAATCATCAGTCTTTGCTTTAAAAGTCAAGAGTGGGCCAGTGGCCGTAGTGGCCCACAACCCACTGAGTGGGCTCAGTCAAAAATAGAATAGTACATTCCTAACCAATATAACAGCGGCACTGCACCATCACAAGACCGCAGTAAATGGCAAAATTATTGTGCATACTTTCTGAGGCACGCCTAAAAAACCCCACTGTGTCCACATGCACTCCCGCTAACATCAGGTAGCACTTAAGTGTCCTTCGCCCTAATGTATGACTAAACATGCTGCCCCTTCACCCAGCTACCCCTGATACGCAGAGAGGGACGCTGACATGTGCCTCACGGCCACCATAAAGATACCCGGGCTTTCAATAACAGGATATGGGCCGCATTTCTCATTTTGAAAATGTGCACAAACAGCCCTTTAAACTAAAACACAGCTTCTGTTTGATTTTAAAAAACAAAACAAAAAAAGGAAAGAGTCGCAAAGCAGCTGCCTTTCTTTTTTTTTTTTTCTCGGAAACTTTGGCGTGTCGCTGAAGCCTTTTAAAAGTCTTCTCCACTCTAACACCAGAGTGGGAAAAACTCTTGTGTTGTAAAAATCAGGAATGTCGCTGCTATAATGAAGCAGCTCTCTGAAAAGACAGGACGGGAGAAAATTGAATTAATGTTAATATGGCCATTAGCTTACCACCCAGCAGGAGAAATATGGCAAACCTCAGCCGTTCATGCTACCGCTGTTAATCACTTTGTTACACTCCAAACTTTCATCTGCATAGTTTTGGCCTGCAGCAGGGGGAGAAGGCAAAACCCAGAGCTAAACCAGAGATCTGTCTGCAGCGTAGTCTGTCTTCCAACCACGCACTGAAAGCTCCTGGTGAACACACAAACTCTGCTGTGAGGTATCCTTGAAGAAAATATCCACTTACTTCACAGCAACACACAAAGGTGTGTCTGAAACTGGGCTGAAAAAAAAAAGGCTGACACACGCCATCACTCTAGCTGTGTCAGATATCCCTGCTCTTTCCAGTTCTCATGGGTGAGTGTATCTGGCAGTACTTGTTGACTCTTTGGGCAACAAAAAGGAGCAGTGACTTGGACCAAAGCTGTCAAACGTTTTAATTTAGTCTTGATGGAAAACTTCATCTCATGCAACAAATAAGTATTGCAGATTTTTATGTCGCTCGGGCTCTTATTTGTGAGAGAATTTATGGTCTAAATATTGACTTGAAATTGGTCTTTTAATTACCGTACCAGCCTGAAATAAACAGAAGCAGAAGCAATGAAATCAAGCATTTGGATGCAGTCACTGAGTGGAAGAGATGCAATCTTGTGCTCACATTACACAGATCCGAATCTCCCCGTGCCCTGTCGGCGTATTTGTATATATCCTGTGAATCATCTGTTGTCTTTCAGCTAGATCCACAGATTCATCTGACAATGGGAGTAGCATCAACATCAATGTATTCCAGATCTGGCAACCTGATAGCCTGCTTTTCTTCTCCCTGTAAACAGATCATCTATTCAAAGCTTCTACGTTTTACTTAAGACCAGCCCAGGCTCTGCATGTCCGCTGACTGGTTCCACGTGTATGCAGGCGGCACTGACTCGTGTGTCTATGTGGTTGTGTATGCTCCAGCTCTGCTGAGAGGGTCATGAGTCACTAGAACACGGGCATGACTGATGCCTTCTCTGAGTCTTAGTCTAATTACTGTGAGGTGTTTGCGATTGCCCCAGTGACAATCCCGAGCTTGGCTGCTGTGTTGTTACAGCCCCGCCATGATGACATTGTCACAAAACCCAAGTCCGTAAGCTGTAATTGTGCAGGCTTCAAAAACACTGCGCTTCTCAGTCACTGCACACCTTGACGTTTGGATGTGCGTAGGTTGTGGCAAACAGCAATCCTGTCAACTGCCGTAGTAATTGCTGCTGAGTAATGTTCTTGCTTTGGCTCGGATCGC
Organism: Aulonocara stuartgranti; assembly: GCF_965226115.1. NCBI lineage: Eukaryota > Metazoa > Chordata > Actinopteri > Cichliformes > Cichlidae > Aulonocara > Aulonocara stuartgranti. The sequence continues at coordinate 3,751,767 of NC_138951.1, read as the reverse complement.
GAAAAAGCTCACCAATAAATCTGGAGGCCATTTTAGGACGTTCGGCTTTGAGTTCACATGGGAAAAAAGCAAAAAAAAAAAAAAGCCCGACTACTATAAGCCAAAGAAATGGCAAAGTTGAAACCATACAACCTTAACAACATCAAATTAAAGCTCCCATCAAAAGTTGGCTCCCGTGGAAAGAGGGCGAGAAGGCACAAAGTTGGCCAACAAAGAAGCACAGTTGGAGGAAATACCCACACCACTGACTGCACAGAAGCACAGCCTCTAGTCATTTCCAATGCTTGCAAAGACAATGGGGATACGCTGAGGCTTAAGTAATAAGCCCAAAATGACTTCCAGAGCAGCAGGGCCTCCTCATTTCAGTGTGGCAGCGATGCGGGGAAATCAGAGCCACGCGAGCTGAGGGTTTCGCGAAGGATCAAAGATCGTGATTAGCCTACACTGTCCATCCACCATTATGGGTAGATCTGCCGCCGATGGCAACCATATGCCGGCCGGATTAACCTCTCCATCACAATCACTACCCAAGGGAGGAGGAGACGAAGACAAGAGAAAAGAACAAGAGATGGAGGGAAAGGGGAAGGAGAGGAAAGCAGAACAGAGAGGTGAGAGGAGCCAGAAGAGACGGGGGAGCGATGAGGAAGTGGAGAGGTAGAAAACATCAAATGTCAGTCATTGATGTGTGGCATAACACATGTGCCCAATATGCAGGAAGGCTTTTGGCAGGTTTCCCTGACCTATATAGTCCGGAAGTTAGAGAAACTGCAGGGCTCAAACAAGTCTTTCAACTTTTAAATGAGTCACAGTGGATGTGCTCTGTACTGCACATTTGGAATTTTAATAAAGCTGATACAACCGAACAGAGAAGCAGATTAATTTCTTAAGCTATTTTAAGGGGGTAGAGTCACCAATTTATTAACTAGTTTAACATTTCATTTAAAACTATACTGAAATGTAACTTCTCATAATCCTTAAAAGTTTTAAGTGAAAGTATTCTGCAGCAATTTATTTTCTGCCATTTTCTGCCTTTATTTCATGCAGAAGAAGACAGAACACAGGAAATGAAGGAGGGGAAAGTATATGAAACAAAGGTCCCAGCCAGATGTAGTTCATGGCCCAGAAGCAAGCCCCTAGGCCAGAGAGGAAAATTTACTTCCAGGGCGCCACACTTTATATTCTTTTATTTCAAAATGAGGTTTAGACTGTTAACAGGCATATACATGGAAAAAGTGGTTGAGCGACAAGCGTGTAAGGGGAGTTATTTATAGTACACAACTAACTGGAGATGGTACAGCCTGAAAAAGAGAGTGAATGGTCCCATTTTCAGTGTTGTGTTCATCCTACTCTTTAAAATTTGGGATTTAGGAGTTATTAGTGTATCAGTTCAGACAGATTGTGGAGATATTCACAGACAGGGTTGTGGTCAGACAGTGACAAAGTTTAATCAGCTGCATTTGCAGAAAAAGAAAATTAAGACCAGCAGTTTTGAAGAGATTGGCCTCGAATATTTTTCCAATAAAAAAGCTTTTATGTAACATTTGATCATTTGCATCTTTTATTTTACAGAACATTAGGACAATGTGAGTCATTAAACTGTTAAACTGAGTGCAACATCATCAGGGAGATGGGTTTTGGCGTTTATTTTTTGGTTTGTTTTTTCCAGGTTGTCGTCAGTTGTTAGGGCTGTGTGATATGACCAAAATCTCATATCCCGATATAAGACCTCTATCGTCCGATAACGATATAAATCACAAGAATTTAACATTTCCTGTAAATTCTGTGAATCTCGGGCAGCTCGACTTGCGGGAAGTGTTTCCAGCTGGGCGTCGTGGACCTGGAGTCGAGTGTTTTAACCGATGCATGAAACGATACATTTTTAGACATAAGTTGTAAAGGCCGCCCTTTTCTTTGTGAGTATTTATTACACAGCTTGCTGCGGGGAAAAGCCTGCTCTAACGTTTGAGTCTAAGGTTTATTTTTTAGCACCTGGCGGCTCTTTCTTAATTCTCATCCGTAAAAATCTGCATCTTTCACGTGATTCAGTTTATTTTGAAAAGTCTCAACAGGATCTTGAGCTTTATTGTGAAAGGTTTATGTGGAACATAAACAAGTGGACACGCAATGCTGTTATCACCGTTGTTGCTAAACACAACGCATAAAAACAGGCGCTTGTCCGTCCGTAGTGTGGTTATATTAAATATAAGAGAAAGAGAGAACTTTAAGACATTAATATAGCCACTACAGTGACCATCAGAACCATGAACAAATATTGCTGTAAAGAGTTTATTTTGCAACACCACGAAACAAACGATAGCGTAAAATGAGACGATAGACGTTTTTATATCGTCATCCGATATATATCGTTATATCGAACAGCCCTATCAGTTGTTCAATTTTTATGGACTTTCTTGTGTTGATTTCTCAAACTCTTATTACCAGGCTGTGTATGGTTGCTATGTTGTTGCACAAAAGTGGTTTAAGTGATGAAATTTCAACTTTATTTTGTTTCTAAAATCTTTTTTTTTTCAATCTCCTTAATGAAATAACCTTCCCAGCACTTACAGTGGTTCAACCTGGAAAGATTCTAAATCAGGCATTCCCAAAGTCAAGACTGCTGCGGCCCACTTAAAAACAAAGCCCACCTAGTCTTAAATGTTCAGTCTAATCAAAATACAAGAGGGAGTGATGTAGTTTCTTGAAATTTTTATTCGAAAAAGCATAAACAGCGCAGGTTGTTGGCTACAAGTTATCTATAAATTGCCAAGATCAATACGTGACCCAAGAACAGTACATTTAGGTCAGAATAAAAGTAATATCACTAACCAATAAATCAACCACCTCATTTTAATTCCCCTTAAATACTTTTAAATAACTATGTAACTGTACATAATGATGTCATTTCTGTTTTCGACTGCAGCCCCACCAGGGGGGCACAGTTTGAGAATCAAAGGTAACAGGAATGGCTCAGAAACACAATTATCTAATGCTTAATGTACAATACTGAGGAGATGAGATTTTAACTAACAAAAACGCACTCCTGTAGAGTCCTCCAAAAACCCATGTTTCTCAATGCGAATGACATTGCGTGTCGATCTAATGCTGATTGGTTGAAAAATGGGGCGAAACAGGGAAGGGATCAACAGCTGAGTTCACCAGGAATGGGAGAAGTGTGAAAAACAAACAAACAAATCAACAAAAAAACATGAATACAGCATAAAAATACAGACAGTGGCTGAAGTGAACACTTTCCATTGCTTTTAACACCCAGTTTCACTTCAGCGCTTTGTAGGGCAATCCCTAGCTGCCAACAGACTGCCAGAACCCTGACCACCTCTGAACCATAATTTCCCCTTAAGTTACAGCTAATCAGTATATTCTTACTCAGTTTATTGACTTTGAGACTCACTGGCTTGTTTTCAAAAGTTTTATCCAGCAACGAATCCAGTGATTTCATCTCGCGTCTCTTGCTTGAAGACATTCCATTAGATTCATAATGAATATTAAGTTAGCTTTCACCAGTGTCCCTGACTGTGTTCACAGAGGAGGAGGCAGCAGTACGTTCAACCAGCTAATCCCTAACCGAACATGCACAGTCAGGTCCTTAATCATTTATTTTTTCACAGTAGATTTTACATCACAGAATCAAGATGTGATTTCAGCTATAATTCCAAGACTTTAAAAAAACATGGCATGAACTATAAAGATTGCACCTCTTTGTATACATACAGTGGGGCAAAAAAGTATTTAGTCAGCCACCGATTGTGCAAGTTCCCCCACTTAAAATGATGACAGAGGTCAGTAATTTGCACCAGAGGTACACTTCAACTGTGAGAGACAGAATGTGAAAAAAAAATCCATGAATTCACATGGTAGGATTTGTAAAGAATTTATTCGTAAATTAGGGTGGAAAATAAGTATTTGGTCACCTCAAACAAGGAAAATCTCTGGCTCTCACAGACCTGTAACGTCTTCTGTAAGAAGCTTTTCTGTCCCCCACTCGTTACCTGTATGAATGGCACCTGTTTGAACTCATCATCTGTATAAAAGACACCTGTCCACAGCCTCAAACAGTCTGACTCCAAACTCCGCCATGGCCAAGACCAAAGAGCTTTCGAAGGACACCAGGAAAAGTATTGTAGACCTGCACCAGACAGGGAAGAGTGAATCTACAATAGGCAAGCAGCTTGGTGTGAAAAAATCAACTGTGGGAGCAATCATCAGAAAATGGAAGACATACAAGACCACTGATAATCTCCCTCGATCTGGGGCTCCACGCAAGATCTCATCGCGTGGGGTCAAAATGATCATGAGAACGGTGAGCAAAGATCCCAGAACCACACGGGGGGACCTGGTGAATGACCTGCAGAGAGCTGGGACCAAAGTAACAAAGGTCACCATCAGTAACACACTACAACGGCAGGGAATCAAATCCCGCAGTGCCAGACGTGTTCCGCTGCTGAAGCCAGTGCATGTCCAGGCCCGTCTGAAGTTTGCCAGAGAGCACATGGATGATACAGCAGAGGATTGGGAGAATGTCATGTGGTCAGATGAAACCAAAGTAGAACTTTTTGGTATAAACTCAACTCGTCGTGTTTGGAGGAAGAAGAATACTGAGTTGCATCCCAAGAACACCATACCTACTGTGAAGCATGGGGGTGGAAACATCATGCTATGGGGCTGTTTTTCTGCCAAGGGGACAGGACGACTGATCCGTGTTAAGGACAGAATGAATGGGGCCATGTATCGTGAGATTTTGAGCCAAAACCTCCTTCCATCAGTGAGAACTTTGAAGATGAAACAAGGCTGGGTCTTCCAACATGACAATGATCCAAAACACACCGCCCGGGCAACAAAGGAGTGGCTCCGTAAGAAGCATTTGAAAGTCCTGGAGTGGCCTAGCCAGTCTCCAGACCTCAACCCCATAGAAAATCTGTGGTGGGAGTTGAAAGTCCGTGTTGCTCGGCGACAGCCCCAAAACATCACTGCTCTCGAGAAGATCTGCATGGAGGAATGGGCCAAAATACCAGCTACTGTGTGTGCAAACCTGGTAAAGACCTATAGTAAACGTTTGACCTCTGTTATTGCCAACAAAGGTTATGTTCCAAAGTATTGAGTTGTATTTTTGTTATTGACCAAATACTTATTTTCCACCCTGATTTACGAATAAATTCTTTGCAAATCCTACCATGTGGATTCATGGATTTTTTTTTCACATTCTGTCTCTCACAGTTGAAGTGTACCTCTGGTGCAAATTACTGACCTCTGTCATCATTTTAGGTGGGGGAACTTGCACAATCGGTGGCTGACTAAATACTTTTTTGCCCCACTGTATAGTCCTGAAGTCCAGAACTCGTGGACCTCACCAAATGCTCTGTCAATCATTTTCTGCAGCCACCTCCAGTTGCTGCTTGTTTGTGGGTCTTTCTGCATTCAGTTTTGTATTTGATAACTGAAAAGTCTGCTTTATTGAACTGGGATCAGGTGACTGATTTAACCATTGAAGAATATCCGATTTATTTGCCTTGACAAACTCTTGGGTTGCATTTCAAGTATGCTTTTAAGCATTATCCATTTACTCTGTGAGTACTGTCCAGTTATGCAGCATGTGGCTGAGTCTGAGCAGGGAGAGTATCCCTGCACACTTCATCCTGCTACTTCTATCAACAGTCACATCATCAATAAACGCTAGTGGCCCGGTTCCACTGGCAACCGTACATGTCCATACAATAACACTGCCTCCACAATGGTTGAAAGATAATTCGGTATGCTTTAGATCGTGAGCCGTTCCTTTCGTTCGCGTTTTACTCCCATTCTATCGCGATATTTCATTTTCCTATCGTTGCCTAACATTATACCGGTATTACCGTGAACGGTATAATATGGCCCAGCCCTACCTCTCAGCCTGGTTGGGGGGCTCCTTGGCCTCCCTCCTGCTGTGTGCCCAGCCCGGAGGCTGCGGTCTGTGACCGGCTCCCGGTGCAGACGGCTCTCTGTTATAATGTTTCCTCACTTGGCTCATGCGAGCCCAGCCCAATTTTTACTTTTTAAGTGTGCGCGCGTGTGTGTGGGTGGGGGTGGGGGGATATATGTGTATTGAGAGTGTGGGGAGTGAGTTGGAGGGTGGGGTGGGCTGCTTTTAACTATGTAAAGCACTTTGTGCTACATTTTTTCTGTATGAAAAGTGCTTTATAAATAAAGATTGATTGATTGATTGATTGATTGATTGATTGAAAATAAGAAAAAGTGTGTCATTGTCCAAAAACAAATGGACTTAATTATATGTGCTGTGAATGTGTGTGCCCAGTAACTAGTCATTAATCCACACTGTTTGTCTGTGGAACTTGTTCTCCTTTGTTTGTACTCTAAATAATTTAAATTTATTACTTGGTCTTGGCTCTTTTCACAAAGCACAGTTTCCAACAGTGACTTGTATGTATGTATGTCCAAAGATCAAACCAAATACCCCTCTGTGTACTGCACATTGTTTCCTTAACATACATGCCACCAAAAGTGAAGAAATCCTACATATGTTAGTCAGTTGTTTGTCTCTCTCTATCGTCTGTCTCCCTCACTCACTCGCCTAATTCTGTGCCTGTTCCAAATTACTCAGATGAACCGATGAGTCCTAAGGCTTAATGGGGCTCTGCTCGCTTTCATCAGCAGCGAGCCCAGTCATCACTACTGAGTGGAAAGCCTATGTGAGCTTGACTGCTCAGGGAATAGGAGCAGGATTAAGTGATATCATATTGTTTAGCAGGGGATCTCCCTCCCTTGGCAGCAGCCCTGATATTCAGTCATGCCTTCAATAGGTGGGTAGTCATCGTGCTTTCTGACTCGGCTCTGTATCTCCACTGGTGATATTTTATCTTGCAGCTGTCATGACAGTAAATTGAAATTAAAATGAAGGCGTTTGTTAGAAAGAGATGAGTCACTTGTATATCATACAGGCACATTCATGCAGTTATGTGACACACAATGAGCATCTGCTGTAGTCCATCTTTCTCTCCTCCAGCTGAGAATGAGCCTGGGTGGGACATCCTTATTCCCTGAGGCCTGTTTTTTTCACTGAGCTATCTGGTGAAGGCTCTAGTTTATGGTTTATACATTTTCTGTGTTGAAAAAATTACTCTTGTTTGAAGTAATTGCTCCAGTGACTTAAGGGCCCTGTTAAGTTTCTCAACACTGAGATCATGTTTGCACATCAGCTTACAGTGAAACCTAGATGAACTTACTGTTGCACAGAGATGCTTTAGGGAAACCTGGCCCTGGTTATAAGAGCCGGTCAGAGAAGATACCTGCTGCTGCTGCTTTCGAGACTTTATAATAGCGGTTCACACTTAGCCTCGGATGACTCCCCCGTGGCATTTTTGTACTCGCACCAAAAGATAATGTCAATTTTAGAGCCCTGACACTATGAAACCTGAACTCCCTGCAGCCTTGCAGTAATGTGCAAGATCATGTCTTGCTGAATTAGGTTTTATGCTTAAATAATACAACATATGACATATATCATTCATTTTGAGTTTTCCCCAAAATAAATGAAACGTAGTGATACGGCGCCTGAAACAACACAAAGACATTGCAGTTGTATTAGAGCAATGGATATTTGTGAATGGGGCGGTGGGCTCGTGTGAATGAGCAGACCCTTGTGTCCACCATTCCTCTCTAATTGGGTGCAACAGATTCAATATAAACGTCACGGCCTTCCATATAATCCTGCCCATTAAAATAAGAACCACCATTACTGAACTCTAATGTAATAAATGTTATGAATGCAAACAGTTCTGAATGTCAAATGTCATTTTTCATGGCCACCCAAGTTTCTGCATGTTATGAAACATTTAGGAAGGTTCACAGAGGATTATCAGAATCCCACAGTGCTTTTCTCCATTTTACACACACAGAAATGGTAAGAGTGGAGGTATGGTCGCAGAATTTAAAAAGGGAATGCATTACCAACAACTGGGGTGGTGATGGTGTGTCTTTTAAACTGAAACATGACTTTGCCACAAAAACAAAAAAGTGCTTTGTCTGGTAGAGTCTAACCAATATAGGATTAGGACCAGTATTTGGGTTTGTTTTTTTTTATATAGATAAAAATAGAAAACAGTGAACATTATTTGCAGCTTGCAGACACCAGTGTGTATTAGAGCAAATGGCATTTTCCATCCCTCTTTTTCAGTGAGCTACTATTAAAGCTAAATCAAAGCACTTCCATAATAATAAAGTAACTCCCTTTTTGGGCACTAAAAAGGACGCTCTCGTTCTCAGACATGTTTGGTCTTCTGTTATTTTGTGTTAGCGAACATCACGTTGCTATAACACTGATATGATGGTACGACACTTTTTGATGAATCACATAGATTTTATACCAGTGCCATTCTGGACTATATGGTATCGTACAGCTCATTTAATATGATGCTGATTTTTATATCAATGACTATTTGAGAATAATGAATTGGTAATTTCATCTTGATGTAACTGTTAAATGCCTGTTCAGGCTACATCTCATGTTTTTTTCCAGTGACACCTGACCTGAATAAAAGAATAAATAAATAGAATAAACATGAATAAAAATATTAAAGATATTGATGACAATTTAAAACATTTCTAAATCAGCTTAGCAATAACAGAATTTAAAATGCCTTATTGAGTGTCGTGAAAACAGCATATGAAATTTCATATGAGATTAAAGTGGTTCAGTATAGTACAGTATGGCGCAAAGTGTAGCAAACAATGCAGTATAGTGAGGGAGGAGGAGGGGGGTATTTGTGTGTTAATTGTTGTGTTAATTGTTGTGTGTGCATGGTTTAAATAAATAGGTTTGTTTTATTTTATTATATTAAAAATGAACAGGTAAATCTAATTAAATGAACAGGGACTATTTTCTAGCACTGAACACATGTATTAATACTTGTTTTAATACTTTTGCATAATGTTCGTCTTAATGGAGAAATTACACTAAGCCAATGTGTGAATGTGTTAAAACCCTTTTTAGAAGTGCATTTATTTGGCCCCCACAGATTGTCTCATATCAACACCTGAAAATAAAAACTAGCTTTAATGCTTTTTAAACCAAGCCTGACGTGGTAGGTAAGAGTACCACATTTTAGAGTGAAAAAGCAGAACTCATATATATTAATTCATTCTCCTCATGCTGTAACTTTAGTCGTGCCTCGTGGAAATGTCTATTCCTGTGGTTGGTTATCCAAGAGACAACACAAAAAGACACTTTAGATCATTTCATCAAATTTCATGACATGGAGAAAAATACAACAAGACAAATATTATTTTTAAGGTTATGACAGTTGACAGTAACTGTGATATATGAAGTGCGATGTGTGAGTTAGAAACTTCTTCGGTTCTCAAATAGAGCAAGGAGTCTTCCAGAGGAAACAGCTTTAAGGATGAAGTGTTCCTTCAATCTATTTTGAGTGCAAGTTGGTTCATTTAATATGCTGGAAAATCACATTTTCTATGCTGGTCTGCAGCATAAAAGTCAAAGAGAGGAAGCTTTAGAATTCCAAATATAGACTGAGGTGGATTTTGTCTTTAATGTCTCATTTCTGTTATTTCAGTGGGATCAAATGGTAATATTTCACTAGAGCAGGAGTCGGTAAACATTACAGCAAATATGTACATTGGATAGGCTGGAATGCCTCTTCAAATGTAGGTTTTGGTGAACTTCACAATCTTAAAAGATCTCCTCCAGTAAAGAAAAGCTTATAGTTAATTGTGAGGCAGTGATGTCTGTGCAGACATAAAAATGTTTCTTCCCCACCCCGACTCTTTAGGGAAGACAGCAAGAGGAAAAACTGTAAATCTCTCATATGCAAGACATTCAACAGTTTAGTCACCCTTTGAAATTTGCCTTGATGAGCAGTAATTGCTGTGCAGACCCTTCCATCTTTTGCACACTTTCATGTCCCCTCAGTGGGTCTTGAATCATGGCATCTCGTGGTCTCCTAAACGACCCTTGGAGTGTCTGAAAAGACCACCAAAAGTGCAAAACTTTGGCACCCAAGAAAGTCCTATGGTGTGCCCATTAAATCATCTAACCCTATTCCCATCTCAATATAGCCACGTATTTTGGAACAAGATAAATATTTGACCAATATATACTGTAGGTGTAGCTCTGGGCTCAGGCCAAAAACACCACTGTCAAAACATGAGTGAAAGAGAAGCATTCACAAGTCGCTGATTATTGCAGGTGCTGTGTCTCCGATAAGGCAGGATATTGATTTTATTAGAGTGGCAGAACTCTAATTACCTCCTGAACAAAACAGCCAGCACTGACCTAAAGCCATGAAGTCGGTCTTTGTATTTTGACTGCTTATTGATACAAATTAGGTCCTTACAAATAACATCTAGAAAATATTCCTGGTGTTTGCCTTCTTGAAATCTGCTGGCCGAAGCACTGTTTGCTAATGAAAAAGAAAAATAATTGCAGACTAAATGTCCTTGGTCTCCAAAGAAACGTTGCCTACATTCAGAGCTTTTCCTTCAATTACAAACTATTTCAAATACATCACATATAATGTGGAAAAAATAAACACTGATAATTTGTTGAGAGATAATTTTGAAATGTTTACGGTATCTCAGTTACATAATGCCTTTTGGGTTGAGGTCCAATTGGAGAGACACTGCTGGCTTTCATTAGCAGCAGGCATTTTTCTCCATCATATTGAGCGATGCTGCCAGAAATCTGTGCTTCTGAAAACATTGCAGAGCCCTGCCAACAAGTAACCCCCCCTCACGCCCCCTTCCCATTCCCGGCGCAGCCAGAGCGGGGCCAGTTTGCTGAAAGGCAGCACAGGCAGTGTGGCACTTCTCCAAGCCTGGCCACTTTGGAAATCGCCACACGCAAGTGCTGGCCTCCCTGACGGTGGCGTGATGGGGTCACCTCTGGGGCCTGGGGTGTGTAAACACACATGACCCAAGACAAACTTTCACAATTCCGCCAGGTGTGCAAACAAGAGGCCGCAAAAATACCCGGAAAAGTCTGACCATGCAAAAACAATATAAGTGCCTCTGATGAACTCCTACAAATACAGGGGGAGAGGCAGAAAGGCTGACCGACCCTGGGTGGAACTGTTGTCAGAGCATGTTAGCGCTGCACATACAAATTCGTCACGTATTAGAGAATCAGAGAGTCTGATGGGTTTGACGAAAGGCTTACCTGTCCTGATTGGTCACCAATGTGGAGCTCATCCAGCCCACCCAGTCAGCTGAGAAAACCCTCATCTTCACAGAAAAAGAGAAACAGGAAAAGCATACTTTTTTTTTTTCATTTTTATTCTTTTTTTAGAAGGGTAGATTAAATCTGAGCGCGTCTACTTTTTGCCTCGTCTCTAAAATTCTAGCTCAGTAAACCTCCCCAAGTGGCCAATGGTCTCCTTTAATGCCTTAAGCCTTTATAGTGTTTTTTCTTCCACGGCCTGCACTACAGATCCAATCCACCCTGTCCTGATCCATTGTCTCCTGGGCCGGTGAGTCCTGGAGCTGACCTTTGTGGGGAGTCTTCCAGGCACCACATGTTGGTTTTGTGTTCATATGAACTCTACTCGCTTGAGCTGTTGGGCCTATGGCACCAAGTCTGAAGGACACAGCAAAACAAGGATTTAACTGCAACCAGATGCAGCAATGTCCTCCCATATCATCTGTTATGCTTTGTGTCAGATCTTCCTCAGATAGCCACACTGCCAGTTGAAGGGGACATGTGTTTGTTTGCCAGGGACTATCGAAGCACTGCAGCATATTCCCCAATATGTTTTAATTCTGGCTGCCAGTTAATGCCCGACCGTAAACGTAACATCTGGATTTGGTGAATGTGTTTCTTTTTAATTGGTTATTCCAGAATTATTCATTAACGACACACGGTGTAACGACAAACAGATAATTCTCTTTAAACTGCCGTAAATCTTTGCCATCACAACATGCAATTTGAGCCGACCAATTTCTACTTATAATGATATCATTGTTACAGCTTACCTCCGCTCACCCCTACTGCTAGACATTGAGTGAGCACGTAGCAGCCTGCTGGTTATACTATTAGCAACACAGATGAGAGATGTCTGCATGTCTGTAAAGTCAACCTGTAATTATCATGGCGGTATATCCACAGGCAAGAGACTAAGTCAGATTTATAGATTTATTCTGTCTTCAAATTAGCATCATGCCTCGGATTCCAGCATTTCATCTCACAGGCTGCAGGAATGTTTTGAGAGTAAGAAAAGGGAGTCATTGTAATTCACAGCTACACATCCCAAAACCACCAACTGCAAAATAGGGCTGTAGAGGCAACATTATGTGAGTGTCGAGTTCAAAGCACACATATTAGAAACCTCATTTAACTGTGGCTGTACCCTTCAAAAGTTTGGATCAGTTTAAGGCTGCGGGGATAAAAAGGGTTTGTAGCTTTGTGCATCGTTTGGAAATAAAGACGGCGCTCTTACAGCAGGCAGAAACGTACGAGGAAAATGAAACTGCATTAGGCTCTTTTTGCCAGTTTAGATCTCATGAATGATTTTTCATGCTGCATGCAAATATGTTGCTACCACAAGGCTCCATTCACAGATGGCACCAACTATCAACATCAAAAACATGCACTGCATGTCACGCTTTGTGTGTTTGTGTTTGAACACGTGCAGATGCTTACTTTGGGTTTTTAATCCTAGATTTGGACAAACCATATCAGTATATTTTTAGATTGACGCCACTGAATTACTAATGACCTTATAAGGTAGTGTTAATAGTAGCAAATTTGTTTCAAACATGAAAAACAAGACATCCTAGTGGTAACTTTTTAACTGTATTTACTCTTGGTACACTGCTACATAATTTAACTTGCAAATCTTATTTGTTTACATATAATATAAAGATTTCCTGTCGCACACTTTGTTGCATGGACTCTTTCTAACTTTCTTGCTGTCGCTTAAAACCTGCTTTGAGTTACAACAAAGCATATTGGAACGTGTTTCGTGCTGTCTATACTGTAATATATGCATTCCTGTGTATTCCACTACGCTCTTAAATAAGCGAAATTCCTACATGTATTATAATCATAACATGATAGGTGCTTTCTGTTTGAAGTGAAGTGTTTTCTCCACGAGGAGTAAATACATTCCTCAGTTGGCTTGTCCTGGATTGATCTCTGCTGACTCAGAAGGAGGATTGCATACCTACCAAACATCTAATAGACAATGCCCCGGGGGTTACCGCTGTGCACGTACAGTCGGCTTTGTGTGGAGAACAATGTTTACAGTTCAGCCCAGTCCTTGGGGTAGAAACACAGACACTCATTTGTACTGGGTTTCAGCAGACTTTAGCATAATACTGTCAGCAAGACGGAAACATTAATCTTACAAGAGATGCAGGTGATAAATATCACCTTTTAAATCCCGAAACCGAAACAGTGCTCATTGTTCTACTGTTTTATTGTTAATAAAATAGGAAAATGTGTACAATCCTAAACACCATGACAGCGTTCTTTTTGTCGTTATAAATCTAGGTTAGCGTGGCTTTGGAGTAGCCCCATATGATTTGAATTTGATATTCTGATATAAATAAGATGTAAGGCCATAAACTATGGTACAGTTGTGTGATTATCCTAAGACAATGCCGCCAGTGAACTCTGGGAGCTGGCCTGTGTGCCTGTGCTCCAGGCTGTATTATGACTGGTTCAAGTCAGCGTCCTGCTCGTACATCTTTCTAAAATTATACACCACAAGGAAGAAAAGCGGCCACTTCTAACAATGTCAAAAATTCAGATTTAGACCTCCCTACGCCTCCCCCCGTTTTTTTTTTGTTTTTTTTTATCTTGTTATTGTCTTACACGGGGACTGAAAGACGAGTCACAGCGTTATGAAATCATGTGATGAGGGCAATTATCCATCACAAAAGCCCCACAAAAAGAAAAAAGAAAAAAATAACCCACCGGCTGGAGAAGACAACAGAGCCTTTTGTTTGCTGCATTGTCAGTGACACAGCACCGAACTCCTCCTCATAATAGCTTGTTTCTCTAGAGCACTGTCTGCCTTTATCAGGCACACTTTGTTCTCCTCAACAAGTAAACTGAGTTTGTGAGAGTCATAATCGGCAGCTCATCTGAAAGCTCATTCAGGTTGGGATTGGCTGTTGTCACCCCCAGATTTGAGTCACGGCCAGCGCAGAGTTAATTTATTCTTCCTAGCGCACGAGATGAATGACACACAGTCATTTCTGTTATTGACATTTGCCTGGAGTGACGACATCATGTGACCGGGGGCGTCATGTGACTCCCGGGCCTTGTTGCCGTACAGTTGTATCATCGGTGCATTGTAATTATAATGCTGACTTAGCAGTTCAGCCACTTGAACTCTGTCAACCTTGGCCTTAGCAGCAATAGTAAAATCTCTCAGCTGTTGACAACTGACCACACAATGACAGGGTTTCAGGCGGCCGCAACTATACTGTACCGGTCTCAGTGGACGCGGACTGTAGAGAAAATCTGAATAGAGTAGAAGCAGGAGCATCACCAAGGTCCTCAGTCATGGTCTTTGGTCTGAAGAAGCTGCTGTAAGTTTCATTTCAGGCCTCAGCGGCAGGACCTGTCCTCACCTTTAACACAGCATGGCATATATAAACCAGACAGCAGGATTTGTGGAGGACCAGTATGCTTTTCATACAAAAAGCACCATGAAGTTTCACAGAGGTGGAGAAATAGCGGGAGACTGGTATGCACGCCAGAGTAAGGAAGATATATATAAGTCAAACTCCATCTACTTAGCACACAAATTAAACCAACTTGTCAGTGAACATTTAGAAATCATCGCTTGGGTCTCAGCGGGCCTCGCTGTTTGAACTGCAGTGTAGGTAGGCACTGTTTATCCTGGACTGGCCCTTGATTAAAATGAGGAATGGAAGAAGGGGGGAAAAAAAGAAGAAATGGCTCAGTCTCTCGGTGGTCAGCCACAGCCTCCTCATCGCAGCCTCCACCAGTGATCTGACTTTCTCCTTTTTTGCAATTTTATGTAATCACAACTCCAAGAGCTATTTTTAATGTGTGTTTAGGTTGTGCGCGCGCCATTCGATATTAAACATTTCCCCTTATTACTTAAAGGCCGACTTTATTTTCCCTCATAGCTGTGACTCCAAAAACAGCTGTCCAGACACCACAAGAAAGGTCCTTAAGTCACTGGAAGATGTAGATACCGCTGCTGGACTCCAAAAGAAAAATATCTACTTTTCATTAAGATTATACCATACCGTACTTCACCAAACAATTCACAAAGAACATCAACATCCTCTTGGCGAAACGGCGTGATAGATTAAGTTTTTCACTTCCATGAGTTTTGGATCCCGTTGAAGCGAACCTCTGCGTGGCGCTCGCTTTATTCTGTTGCTTCAGGTCACCGTTCTGCCTCAGCAGCAGCGTAAGGGGATATTTACGTTCACACCAGTGGCGCGGTGGCCAACAGAAGCTGATTGCAAGTGGTGTTTGTTTCCAACGAAAGCACGTTAATTCGGGCCCGGCCGCAGTGTAAACTACCTTGGCGTTTTACAGATGTCGCCTGTTAAAGTGAATCACTGTACCTGCCTGTTTGCCCGACCGGGCCGTTCTGATGCCTCGCCAGAGAGAGTACACAACACGAGCCAACGGGGCTATTAATAAGCCCTTCCTTTTCTAATACTGTAATCCGTCCGTGTGTGTAATGTCTCGCTCCGGGCTAATTATGTCACGTCATTTTTAGCTTTCGCGACGAGACGAATACAGACAGCCTCTGCCGGAGTTCATTTTAACCCATCTTAGGTATCATTATCCCCCAATATTTTTCAGAAATAATTTTCTTTGAAAACAGTCATCTGCGAAGGTCATCTGCTGTGACAGAGCGAGGAAACAGCAGCACTGCATTACACACATGCTGCGTTAATAGCATGTGTCGTTTTTTAAGCGCGCTCCAACACACGATACCTCTATTATGTGTCTGCGAGAGCTTGTGATAACAAAGCGAGTCCATTTGAAGGTGTGTGGTCCTGAGTGGTAGAAGAGGGAAAGTGTCTGGCAGGGTGGGCCATCAACCACAGTCCTCAGGGCAGACCTTGGCCAGAGCTCAGAGTATGGCCAAGCTCTTCAGCGCCGCACACAAGTATAGCAAGCTTAGTGTACGGCCACCAGTGGAGAACCAGTAATGAATGAAATATTATATTCCACATTATATTTCAGCCTTTAACATTATTACCTGCACATAAAATCTCTCTCTTTTTTTTTTTGACAGCAAGATGTACGAATGTTACAGAATAAAGCTTCAAACTGTTAGCACACCCCCAAGCGACGAGGTATAGTTAAGTATTTCCTTTTACTGCATTTATACATTTATACATAGGCCTGGATGTGCAAAATATATATATAAAAACAGTGTTTTTATGAGCTCTAAATACCAGCATGGATGGGTTTTGCCGTGTTTGGCTCTTCTCTCGTCAACATAATTTCCAAAGAAAAATTCTTCCAATCAAGCCGACTTAAATCCGAAGAATAGCTTTTCAAGTGAGCTTTGCTGAACTGCACAAAGTTCCAAAAACAATTCTTATACCAACAAAGTCAGAACCTTTCATTTGGATGTCTTCTGGATTTGATCTAGAGGGAGTTAAATCTTCAGATTTGAAGACCAGCAGTTTCAGTGCTGGAAAAGTGCACAGTGGTTTTTCATAAGGTGTGTGAACCTCTGACCTGACAGCGAGATGGGCAGACTTCAACGAATCTTTGCTGCTGTATCGGGGGGGGGCATCTGCAAAGTTGAAATCTGTGCAGCCCGGACAGAATTCATGCAAGATATCTGACACTACAGCATCATCACAGTTCAGATTTTCGCCATCAAGGTTGTTTATCACATGCCGTGCCACCCAAGAAGTTATGTTTCCTGCCATGTGAGTGGGGCTTGACATTTATGCTTTACTTTTCGTTCCATGTTTTAGATTCAATCACGATGTGCAAATTATATCCCCATCAAACTGCATGCAATTTACTGTGGCTCAGCAGCACTCGGTGGTGCTGGACTCTGTCCTAAAGTTTAATACTTCTGACGGAAAAGCATCCATTTGCAGTAACCCTAAAAATGTTTATACATAACCTTAAATATTATTCTTGAAATACTTAAAGTATCGAGCACTAAACTGATCCAGATCTGCAAGCGTCTGTCTTTGCTGCTGCACTGCTGTGATCTGAAACTTAGAACGTCTAACAACTGCAGAAGGCTGCTTCTGGGGGTTTTAAATATTTTCTATTTCGAGTGAATGTAAACTGCACGGATGACACGATCGATTAAATCTCGCCACGGAAACAGGTACTGTCTGTGATAGTCGGTGTGTTTGCAGGATCTGAATGGCCCTTCCCTAAGGATACTGTAACATGCGCTGCAACTCAAGAGGCATGTTCTTGTTTTAGACAGCAAATATTTACAAAGCACCGCGCCAAGGAAAATGTTTCGCTGTACGAAAATAAGGTCGGTGGCAAAGACTTGTGGAAATGCTGTTGTGCCTCTCGGGGAGGGGGAGTGGTGTTATAATTTATGTTTGACATATTAGTAGTAGTATTTGAAACAAAAAGGGCTCAGACTCAATTGCTAGAATATGACAGTATGCTTAGTTTTTACACAGTAGTGTTAATTGATTTGTTGACTGTGTGTTTAGGTCTTTTTTTGAGATACAGTGATACATTTGTTTATTGTGGACTTTGGCTTTGATCTAAATTTTTCATGACTGTTGCTTAAGCATGGTATTTAAATGCTATTTTATATGTTTTTTTAAAAACACCCAAATTTTAATGTGCTGTCTATTTTTAATATAGTATTTAAAAGCAGACTGTTAAATAAAAAAAACACTTATTCTAATTTGTTTCTAAAATGTGTATCTGTGTGTATAGAGAGTGATTTTCTCCTGCCAAACCAGGAGCAGTATGGATACATTACAATCGACACATACATTATTAGCAGGGCCTGAATTATATATTATTTTTCTTAAATCACAAGTAGCATGAACAACCCACAGAACCCAGTGTCATTGGATCATTGGAGCTTCTTTGTATCATTTCTATTAAGAAACACCCCCAATAATCTTCACTCACAACAAGAGTATTTTCCATAGTAGCTGGACGTAGTATCTCTTAATATGTTTATTGCTTCTTTTTGTTTCTTTGTAGGTTTAATGAATGAATGTGGTGAGCCACATAAATAAAAGTTGACTGTTCTCCAGTGTGTATTGGCACAGGTAACAATGCCTAGGTAGAATATTAAAAGAAACTGTCACATAAAAGCAAAATTACCTACATGAATGGCTATCATCTCATAAATTATAAGCATTTGATAGGTTTATTCTAACGGCTAATTAAAGGGAGAACGTTTCAACTGGCAAAAACAACTCCTAAGACAGAAAGACAAAAGGCTGAGGAGCTGCTCGACTCTTTGCTGCTTAGTCACACATGCCTGCTGGCAAATGAAAGAATGATTAAGATACTGTTAACACTTTCAACCTGACTGAACTGCCAGCTTCATTCCACACATTCCTCTGCTTCTCCTCTAACACCCCGTCTGCGTTTTTGTGATGTGTTGTAACAAACACCTGTGATCAGGGATCAAAAGACAAACCGTGCTGAGATGTGCGAGGGTGTGGGAATCGGTGTGTGTGTGTGTGTGTGTGTGGGGAGCGTGTGATGATTCACTGTTAATTGTCGAGACCTGCCTGCTCTGCGCTACAGGTTGGCAGGCCGTTCTTGGCAGGGTGATAGTATGTGTGTGTCTCCTGTTAGAAGACATCTCTTTTACAGAAAAGACAGGTGGCCATGATCTATGGCCTCTTACGGGAATCGCCCCCCTGACTGCTGCTTCAGTGAGAGCCAATGAAAGCTCAGTATAAGCTTGGATGCATACATGCACAAACACGGCTATTACGGTAATAACGCGGTGACATAACTACTGTTTGTGACACAGCAACGTGCAAGGAGTGAGAAAGAACAAATTCAGGCTGCACCGAGACGACTCTTCAGAAACGCTCCTCGGTAAATAAGCAGAGCGTCACACCACCTCCGCTTTCCCTTCACACACATGCGCTCGTCCAGCTTTTTCCTCTCTTCCCCAATTCTTTCTGTTGCAGACAAACACACGCGCGTACACACCCAGTCTCACACCACCACCAGCCAGCCAGCCATTCACTCCTCACTCACACCCTCAAATCTTACCAAGCTGAGCTCTCCCTGCTCAGAGGCAGACAGGAGCAGCACGGCAGCCTGCTAAAGGAGTTGAGGGAAGGAGCAGCAGTGTCAGGGAGAGAGAGAGTTTGAGGAGAGAGAGTGAGGAGGGAGGGGGATGAAAGAGTGAAGGGAGACCAACCCAAGAGAGAGCACTGCTCCCCATATGCTGAGGAGGCATGGGCGGTTGAACAAGCTGCCCCCACTGAAGCCTCCTGACTCATGGGAGCGTCAGACCCCGATCCCCAGAGAGCCTGGAAATGCTGCCGAACCACGCGCAAGAGAGGAGGGGAGCCAGAGAGTAGAGGAAAAAAAAGTCCAAGGAGAGGAGAGGGAAGAAAGCCACAACGGTAGGCTGTCCCAACTCAACTGCTGTGCCGTGATGACGTCAGAGGGCATGTGACCCAGGCTCTCCAGTGACGGCACATGGAGGGCAGGAAAGAGACGAGTTTTAAAGCTGGTGCCTTTTGGGTTGTGTGAGGGCTCTGCTCGCCTCCCAAACAACCACAGAACCACAGACGTGCGGCTCGGGGTTGGTGTTTGAGGGCAACCTGGAGTGTAAATGGTTAATCGTCGCGGGCCAGCACCAGTCACAAGGACGGCGCTAAGCGAGTAAGTACGTTCCAACCACACTCGCCAAGCAAGCAAGTCCGACACCATCTGATCTATCCGCAAAGGCGATATTTGTCTCTGCAATTTTTTTTTTCCTCTATAAAACCAGACCTGGTTGTTACTTGTGGTCATCCAAATAGTTGATACGTAAAAGCATGTCTTGTGGATGGCTTTTCCATTTTTTTTTCTTCATGACATGCTGCGTGCTCTTGGTTTAGGACGTGTCAAGGGTCAAGGAAACCACAGAAGAACAAAAGTGGGGCTTGCTGCAACCAGAGGCAGCTATGGCATCTAACAGCCTTTTCAGCACAGTGACACCATGTCAGCAAAACTTCTTCTGGGGTGAGTACCACTTTCCTGCTCCCTGTTGTGTCTGGATTGGGTTGGGGGGCTCGGGTCACAGGAAGGACTTGGGGTCAGGTGGTGAGGCTTGGGTGGTGGAATTAATGGGGTTCGAGGAAAGCGGGCGAAGATGTTGGAACTGGTCTGATGTTTTGGGTCCAGACGAGTGGAGGGGATCAGCTGAGGTCATGGAGGACCCCGCTGTCAAGGTCCAAGCTTTTGTGGCGGACGAAACACCCAACTATCATCAAGGCTTTTTCTCTTTTTTCTTTGTGCACCCAAAAAAAAACAACAAGAAAAGAAAATCTGCCCATAGAGATTCCAGTATTTATTCTATGTGATGTTTATAAATATTTTCCAAAGAGGGAGATGATATGTTTGTGCAACATACCCTTAGATTTACAAAGCGATGCCATTGCGGAACCAAAAACAAAGGCACGGGTGATATTTTTGACAGACGTAAACAGACGCTGCACAAGGGAGTTTACAGTGGAGCATTGGAACAAGATGTGGGGGGATTACTGGGCTGTGTGTTGGGCGCCTGTGCTTGCGCATAGAGAAGAAGTATTGATTAGTTTGCCAAGAAAGATCTGTAATCACTTCCTGAAATTGTTTAGTTGCGCTGCTGTCGTTAATTAATCGGTGTCGATTTCTGCAGGCTCCAGGGAGCATTTACTCGACAGACATAAATCCAGATTGAACACGAAGTTGATCCATGCTGACTTCCTTTCTATGAATTCGGTGCTTAAGTCTGTAATGATTAATGTAAACGTATCACAGTGATTGTGTTTGACTTTATTCACTTCTACACAAACGGATAAAAAGATGAAATGTCTTTCGTGTGTGTAAGAAGCTCTTAATTTGCACTTTTACAACCAAAGAAATAATTACGTTATTCTTAATGTGATGATCTAATATCTAATAATATATATTCTTAATATCATATCTTCCAAATAAATACAAGATTGTGCCTCCTTCCTGAAGTGGATCTATATGGAAGTAGAAGCAAAACAAATCCAAAAACCTGTGAACGGTAGCAGTGACAACCTAATGATTTTCAACTACCTGTGAAGGCCAGCTTGCGTTCTCCAGGCTGCAGCCTGTGTTTTGGGTTTGCTCTATTGTACTGTGACAGCTTCTTTACACAGTCTAATTCAATCAGCAAAATAAATGGTTTACAAGATGAATTTTCAAATTTAAACAAACATTTTCCTTCCCTTGCGACACAAGAAATAGACAGGCTCAGCTTAATAGACGACCTCCTCCTCTCCCCCCCCCCCAACCCGCCGCCCTCCTGCCTCCCGCTCCGGTCCATAGCCTCCCGCTCGTCTTGTCCAAATCAAATGTTTAAAAGATGTTTTTAAGAAGTCGCTCGGTGGTCAGACACAGCTGTTCTTCTGGGCTCCTGCTCCGCACAGAAGCAGGGTGGCTCCTAATACACTCTGAAAGCTGGGAGAGAGTGAGCGTCTTCTACCAATCACCACCACCTATTACCATGTTAACCTCCTGACCTTTCGCCGTGTCTCGGGGGGGGAGGGCGGTGGAGGGGGTCGGAGCGCAGGAGAAGGAGAGGAGAGGAGCAGCAGTGCAGGAAATTGAAAGCACGCCGTGGGAGAGGCAGACGGTGAAGAGAGAAGAGCAGATGTGTGCAGATGCTCAGGTAGAGAAGACACCCCATAAGGATGATAATCCCTGATCAGTTCTCAGACATCAAGGTTTGCTGATTGATGCCGTGCCACGCCTCATTGACTTTGCCCCTGTTTATGAACATCTGGGTAGTAAATCTGTCAGTGCAACCACAAAAAGCCCCCCTGACGGCACGGTGTGATTTTGCAAGACCACCAGTTTTTTCTGTTGTATTTATAATTCTGAATAAATAAATGTAGTGTACTGTGCTGCATCTGAACTGGCAAAAAATTAGGAATGGCACCCTGGATATTTTTTTGCTTTAGCCAAACAAAAAAAGGAAGGGGAAAAAGTAACGTTGAACTCATTTGACTTGCATAAGAACGTAAAACGTGGATTTTGTGGCATAAATATTTACATCTGTAAGCATCCTTATCAGTTCCTGTGAACTTAAAATGCATGAAGTGGATATAAAGAGAGCTGGAGCGTTGACTTTTGTTGATTTTACATATTTTCTTCAAGTCCCCCCGCTCCCGTGTTTCTCCTGGATCATTTTGCCCAGCGTCAGCCGGTTTGCCGAGAGCACAAAATACTGTTTTTGTAGTTAGAAAGCCACATTACTCCATCCGTCTGTATATTTGTGTTCATTAAGGACATTTTTAATTTAGAGTCGAGCCTACATTCCCGTGCAGCGATAAATTGAGCTGACTTGAGGGAACGGGCAAATATTCCAAATTAAAGTAGAGGGGGCTCATTAAAATTTGTCTTGGCATTTACATGAGGCAATTTTAATTTAATTGCTTTGAATACATTTTTTTTATAACTCCTCATACTGGCAGATCAGATGGAGAGGGCAGAATAATCTTCAACATGTGTGGCACCCACTCAGCCACCGTGCCTCTCCGGGGAACATTTAAGTGCCTCTTTTCTCTATTACAAACTTAATTACATATAGACAATTAAGTCATGGGAGCAATTATCGTTCGGCAAAGCCGTGGAGTCGCAGTCGAGAGGGGGGGGAAAAGGAGTGCTTACACACAGACGGACCCGAATCAACAACATCAAAAGAAAGAAAGCGGGGACGATGTGGGTAAATATCTGAAAACTCCAGGCGGAAAACTTTCCCCCCGAAGAAAATCTCGGATAATTTGCAGGGAAACCGTATATATGTATTTGAGAAAGGGAGCTTCTGTTGCATAAGTGTTGCCTTAGATCTAACCACAGGCCTGCTTCTTGGAGACGTCTTAAAAGTGAACCAGACATCCCACCGCACCACCACCACCACCTCCCACCCGTTCGCCTCACCCCTCCCACCCCCTCATCCACCCGTGGAGAGACGTGAAGCCCACTCATCAATAGGTAATTTGAAAATGCCGGGGGATGGGTCGGGGGAGTGGGGGGAGGACGATGTGAGGGCTTCACTGGCTGCTACTGTGCAGCGGAGACTCTTCCCTTAACTCCAGGCTCAAAGGAACTCTATTTAGCATCGCTTAATTGTACCTCTGAGGCAAACATGCTATTTAATCCCAGCAGGGTCATATTGATGGAGTAAAATAGCGCTGTTTGTGTTTGCGAGCTGCGCCAGCTATTAGAACTTATTAGTGCTGATGGTTTACATTAGCCTACATGATTCCTCGGGGTAATCAGGGAGTGTTAATGTGATCGGGGTTTAATCAAAGATAGATTAATTGGTGTGTAATTCTCTCAAATGTACTGTGAATGTGAGGCTGATTGTGCCCAAAAATAGACTTTAGGCTGTTATTAAAGTCTAAATGAAAGCGTCGTGGGAATAACGTAAGCTGTGATTTTTACGGTCTGAAAATCGAGTGTGATGTGAAAGTTGTGGAGAGTTTCCTGTCATTTTAAAAAATAATAAAGGGTTGATATACTTTACTAAAGGGGAACGAACGTTGAGAAAGCCTCTGCTGCTTTCTGAAATTATAAATGCGGTGTCTTTGCTGTGAATCGCTGTGCTTTGTGGTCTCGATGTGGTACAATGTCTGCTTCACTACTTTCAAAATAAAGCAGTGAAATGAGGGAGATTACTCTCATCTCTGTAATATGCAGACTGCAACAACAAATGTAGAACTCAGTGTAAATACTCACAGTGCGCTGTATATTATCTCTTGTTCTGTCCTAATATTCAGTCGCTCTGGGGCTAATTACACTATTATGATAAGGTAACCTGCCAGCTGAGTGCTTATCGTAGGGTTCTGCCTATTCAAAGCATTGACATTAGACTCAAAAACAATCTCCTTAAAGGGCCAATAAACATTTGAACGCTTGCTTAAAAAAAGTGCTAACGCCTCGCTTGCTATAAATCAGTGCAAATGTTCAATATGCCGTTGGTGTTTTGGCGAGATGAGAGCCAAATTGGTGCGTATTTTTGGATAGCGTTGCAAACTCATTCTGCACATAGCTATGATTTTTAAATGCACCATAATTACCGGGTAGCTTAATGCCATTGCGTTAACCAGTGAAGCTTTTAAAGCGTCGCTGTGCTATTTTCACACTTAACAAGATCCTGCAGCCACTCATCCATTTCAATAGCATCAAGCTGGGTGAATTACCGTTATCCGATATAAGCCCTCAGAGAGGAAGTAACTACCTAACACTTTGAAAATTTGGTCTATCTTGGAACGGCTTCACCCTAATGAAACATAACACCAGTATTATAAAGCAGTCTGCTCTTTCTTTTCACATCCTCCATTTTTTTTCTTCTTGGCATTTATGTTTTATTTTAGTTGTTTAAGTCAGAAGATGACTTAAAGCGGAGCTGATATGGCAAACCACAGGAAAGGCTTGAATAGCAGCGTTTCCCCCGTTGCCCCCCTTTCAAATAGGCCGAGGCGGCCTTGCTTCCACACTCCCGTGTTTCTATAACGGGGAAATATGGAGTGTTGAGCCTCCTGGATGTTTGGGTTCAGCGTGTAACGATGTGAGTGAGAGCGTGGCCACAGCATCTACACAAGGCCTTACCTGTTCTTCCCCGTGCCGGAGAAAAGGGCAGGTTTTTTGGCTTGTTAGTTTAATCTTAAAGGAATGCGGTATCCCCTCCGACTCAGGCCAGACTCCTAAATATATAACCTTACTTTCCAGCACTAATGCACTGAAGCAATTCTGATTATTTAGTTGGTGTAACCTCTAACGCGTAGGAGTGTCAACACAGACAGTCGGGATTGTGCTCAGTTTTTGAGGAGAAGGTGAAGAAGATGAGCAAAGGAGCATCAAAGAGGGCTGAGCTGACATCAGTGGAGCACCTTGTTACAACGTGTCCAGACATCAGTATCAGCGCTGACTTTCTCTCAAGTATTTTCCTTTTATCGCATAGCACTCTTATAAAAAACATTTAGGGACAAATTTGGTAACTTAAACAGACGTTTGGCATGTAGCAAAGTCGCTGAATAATGGCAGGTGGGTTTTGTAGTTTCTATTGTGCGTGCACATTAAAGGTGTGTGTGTGACAGGAGGATCTGTCTGCTTGATTAATGCTCTCGCTCAAACTGGCACCTGGAACCAATCCCCCCCTTCTGCCGCCCCCATGTGCACCGTGTGTGTGCATTCCACACAGTGGGACTTTAGAGGGACTGAGGGTGGGCGTTGAGCTGGAGGCGCAGATGGGACCGGGGGACTTGGAGCGGAAGAAAAGAAAGGTGTGCAGAGGAGGGAACAATAGACGGACGTGCATTGGAGGGTATAAGGGTGTCATTAATAGTGCACAGGCCCCATCTCCTAATTTGCTCAAATTACCTGCCCACACAGTGGGCCCCCTCTGCCAGTGCTGAGGTGTGAATACAACAGATCAAATACACCTGAAAATCAGAGAGCCCACCCACTCAGCGACGCCCACGCGAGGCTTTTAAGGTGGCCTGACAACTCTCGGTGCCTGTGCGTGGAAGAGAAGGGTCAAATGTTTACTCTTTCACGTTTCAGAAGGGAGTAAAAAGTGAGAAAATTAGAGAGAAAGAAGAAGACATTCGGAGGAAGAAAAAGAGTAAGTGAGACTGGGATATGATACAAAAGGAAGGATCAGTTTGCACTCAAGAGGCAAGTACAAAATTGACTCGTACAAACCACCTCCCATATGGCACTGTGGGGGCGGCTATTTACCCTCATTTACCTTCCTCGCCTCCCTTCATCCCTTCCTCCTTCTGCTTCTCCTTAAGTCGTCCCTTTATCCTTCCCCTCCCACCCACGCTTTCAGGAAAAGGTTGATGACAAACGTGATGGGCGGCGATGCTTTGGTCACCACAGTAATCAGAGTCACCAGCACCGTACCACCTGTGGCACACACAAGCTGGCATGGAGACTTATTCAGATGTGTGCAGAGACACTGAAATTAAATATCCCCCCGAGACACAAAAGGAGGCCCGGAGAGTGTGTGTAGGTGTGTGCAGTGGGCTGCAAGCCTTTGAACTTCGAGTAGTGTGTGTAGCTGATATTGACAAGTCCCCGGGGGGAGATGAGGGAAGCTAGAAAAAGGTAGCTCTCATTTGTAAAGTGGCCTCCAGAGAGAAAGAGAGGAAAAAAAATACTCCTCAGCTCCCCCACCCCCACTGCTAGGATTTATTAGGAGTGTAGTATAGATAATATACTTACGCCTAAGGCAACCTATGAAGTACTTGTTCACTTCCTGTTAATCTGCGTGCACGTTGGAAGCTATTTGCTCGTCACACATCGCTTTGAAACTGATGACTGGTCGCTCGTGGACATTGCAGGCGGCAGTTGCCTAGGTGACCGTTTAATGTATATGTATATGTTATTCAATGGTATTCTTCACTTTTACTGGTAGTCACCTGGAAGTTGAGAAAAGTTTAGCTTGGGTCCTGCCCACCTTCCAGCACCTGTGGGGGGGTTTTCGCCCAAAGTCGCTTCACGTTCGATTCTTTGGTCGCCGCATCGCAACCGACTGCTTTCAGTACTCATGGAGCGTCAGCGCCATTATGCAGAAACTGACTGTAGTTAGAGGGCGCTCGCGAGAGTGTCCTCAACTGACTAGAACAAATGAAGCCAAAATATATATACACCTGCTTTTAAACCAAAAAGCTCCAATTGGATTAAAGTTTTTATAAATACATTTACATTTAAAGTCAGTTTAATGCCTGATTAAGACGTTACAATACTGAATTTTGCCAATATTTTTTTTCCGCATTCTGCTAATATATGCTGATTACCAAGTTAAAACCCACGGGTTCCACCTCCGTTAAACGAACCAGTTTTCAAAGAGTTTCCACAGCGTTTAGTTACATCAGTACACGAACTTGCACAAGGAGCAGCGAGCGTGGCGTTCGAAATCGATGTTACCAGGTGGCTGTTGCTAGAAACTCACTGGCGTCGCTTGTTTTGTGCATGAGATCGAGATTGCAAATTGTTTAATTTTTGTTCTGGTTACAAGTGACAAAAAGTTACTTTTTTTTTTTCCACAATTACCAGTTTTCCCCTTGGAACAGCGATGACCTGTGTAGAAGTACGCGGTGTGTATATATTTGATTTATAAATAATTAAATGATTTAAAGGTCCAAACCAAAATCATGTATAATTACTACATTTCAGCTGGGCATTCAGCAATTCACAGAGTTTGTAAGTTGTATTTAGAAGTAAGAGATAAGAGAAATAAATTAAGTCTCAGATCCAAGTCTCTGTCTAATGATATTTATTACTAAGTGCAAGATCTCATAATCATATATCATAAGTGTATGATCACTTATTACATTTTAATCTTTGTCTCATAAATGCTAAAAATGATAAAGTGGAACTACTCAGGTTTTCTGTCTTATAGTTTCTCAGACTTTCTAAAGTCTGCGTGACTCTTGCTTGTGGAAAAAAAGCAAAGGTGGGAAAGTTTCGAACAATTTCTGCTGGAACAGCAGTGCAGAAATCCCCTACGTTACATTTCAGGTTGTTTCAAAGGACTTTCCTGTGACATCTTTTTGAGAACATAGCTGCTGTGTTTACGTTGATCCCTGAGCTGTTCCAGTTTACACACATTCAATCCGATCACGGCGCTCCGACAAGCAGCGGCGTCTGATCAAAGTCTATATACATACATGGTGTCTGATCCTCACCGGAGCAGGCTCGAATCCTGTCACTCACCCAGACAGCTGCTCCCTTACAGTCGTCTGTAATTCATTTTGTTGTCGCAGTTAAAAGTTTTCCTTCAGCTGTTGCTCTGTTCAGCCCGTTTGGTGTCTTTCCCCAAAGGAAACAGACCAATAACAGGCCTTTTCCACTTCACTTCTCCTGATGCTGAACGAGCAAAGGAGGATCCCAGAGGAGCTGGAATATTTTATTAGAGTGATATTTTGAAAGTTGCTCTCCTCGGTGTTTCTTCCTCTCTCATGATGAAATTTTAGGATGCTGCAACAACTCAGCGTGTGTGTGTGTGTGTGTGTGTGTGTGTGTGTGTGTGTGTGTGTGTGTGTGTGTGTGTGCATGCGTGTGAAAGAAAACAGCTCACACAGGGAGCAAAGACAATTCAAAGTTACAGCTAAATGACAGGCTGGGAGCTCTGGTCTTTTGAATTGCATTGTTTTCTTTTTATTCCTGCTTTGGAGGAGGGTTGGTGGGGGTGAAAAAAGCCCAAATGGGACACAAAGCGAGCAGTTTAGTCTCAGGAGAATTACCCTCAGCACAAACAAAAATAGCAGTCATTTTTTGCTGACAAACCCTTTTTAATGCAAGGGTGCTTTTTTAGCAAAGTTTGGCTCTTTTTTTGTTTTCTTATTTATGACAAAGCTGCCATTTCAGAATAGAAGGAGTAGTGAATGTATATTCTTGCATTGATTTACTGTAGCTTTAAGATGCACGAGGAAGAAAGGACAGGGAGGGTTGTTGAAAGTTCTTCAGCTTAGTCGGGGCCCTGGTTCTTTGAAAAATAAGCACAGTGGGAATTTTGAGGAAACTGATCATTCACATAGCATTTATAACGCTCACACACGACCTGTTCACGGACCTATTCTTGTCACTTTCACATGAATTCTTCATTACGCACAGAATTACACCTCCACACTTTTTTTATGCACACACCACCAGACAGATACGCCCTTTTCCTGCAGGACCCTGCAGATGCAGCAGAAACAGTAGAGTTGGTCTCTCTGGTAAACAAACAGTGAGAGGCTGCTGGGAGTCTTCACTGGGCCTCCAAATTATAGTCTGGTTAACCAGAGTCTCCGAGCCAGCCCGTTTACTGCTACACACATGCACGCATAAGGTACACACACATGCACATGAGCACATGTGCACATGACCTATGCACACTAAAGGCATTATAGAAGCACACTTTAAAGCCCATATACAATCAGGTTCTAATGGGAGCTTGTCTGTGCTACAGTTGAGCTAAGGGTAAAAGGTTTTATAGACATAAGAGAGGCTGAAAGGGAAGCACACCCTAAGGGCTCATAATAAATATTACCCAATCATCAGGCTCACAGTGTGAGGCTATTACTGATGAAAAAGAATCCCTTGCAATGTAAACACAGGCTTAATGTTTACAGCTTCTAACCCTGTGTATCACTTTTATGATTCTAAGGTTTTCTTTCCTTCTGCAAGTTGGTTTGTGTAACCTGAAGTATGCTTCGAGGAGCCTTATGATAAGGCCCTGTGTTTTGTAGATATTCGATGTGAATGTATACGTTTGCCTTCTTAGTAGGAGCAGTGCAAAAACAGGGTTTCATTTGTGATAGGCTTCCATAAAACGTATCTGAGTGAGAGGAGCTTCTTTAATTGCCTGTAAATGAGTTCTGCAACTACTGGGGACAGTTTTAAGCCTCTTGAGGATGCAAGAGTGTATCAGGGTGATCTATGGTGCCATAAAATCCGGTTCAAATATTTAAGCTGATCAGTTCTCTCAAAATTATTCGCCGTAAATCTCGTGTTTCCAGAGTGACAACGTATTCCGAGCGGACAATTTAATTGTCAGTTCGAAACCACATCCCAGCAGCCCCGTTGCCAGAGAGAGATTTTTTTTATAAGTGTGTGACGTTCACATTCTCAGCTTTGCCATAATGCAACACCGCAGAATAGATTGTGTTTGAAGGACAGTGTTTCACAATGTGATTGATGCTCCCTGTGGGACCCAGCAGTTGATGAGACTCTGTTTAGGACTCGAGTTAGGCGCTATAAGGCTGGCGTCATCAGAGTCTCAGCTTGGGGAAGAGAAGTCCTCGTCCTGGAATAACAGGCAACGTTTCTGAGTGTATGTGGAAAATACAGGGTCACAGGTCGAATAATCAGACAATAGTCGTTTATCTTCTGGTAAATTTCCCTTTGCTTTGATGATGCTTTCTTTCGCTGAACCCTTTTTTCCGAAGATGACTGGAATTGATTTTGTCTAAGGACATCTCAGGCTGGAAGCTATGAAAGTGAACTCCATCCACCCGGCTCTTTTTCTCCGCACCCCCACCTCTCTGTGACTCATTTCTGACCAGTAGCCTAATAGTCTCAGTGTAATTATAGGCTAAGGTTTTAGGCAAAAGCCAATCTCTGAGTGAGCTGCATCAGCCGTGACAGATTCAACTTAACTCTTTAAGTCATTTAGCAACATCTCATCCTACACGTCAAAAGCCAAGGCGTCCCGGGGCCATTTTGACATCTGAATGGTTTGGAATTTAAACTGGTGTGTACTGCTCCAGGTTGTGGAGTTCAGACTCAGTGTTTTGGAGCTGCTCCGAGCTGGACTGCGATCAGGAAGAGATCAGGAAAAAAAAGCGAGATCCAAACACTCTCGACGCACACCGACTGCAGTGGCTTGCTCGCGCTGCCTGCCCATTACTGTTGTTTTCATTTTCTCTTTATCTGATTGGCTATTGTCTCGGCACTGGACATATTCACTTGACTGACAGTTTTGATGTCGATTATCTCCCAAAAAGGAGGAAGCGAATTGATGCCAGAACTTCGTCCTAAGCTTTTCTACACGAGCTTTAAAAGTCCATCCATGACAGCCAAGCAAAATAAACGGTATATTTAATACAAATTCTAAAGCTCCCAAACAAGAAATGTATATGGGACATATCCAGGCGTGGGCTTACTCGATCTATGGCTAGATGTTTATGTCTGTGTGCAATTGAGCATCCATGACAGAATTTTCCCCCCTCCATCTGGACCTCTTCTACACCCCCGTACCTCAATTTGGACCCAGTTCCCTTGGACATTCCTCCACCCCACCTCTGTGTATATACATACATGCATACATCCTCCTGTCTCCTTCCTTTTCCTCCCCTGTTTCCAGCCACTGCCTTTCCATCCTTACCTTCCTCTACACTCAGCTGAAAGGGTGGAAATGGGCAAGTGATAGCCAATACCCCCCCTGCGAGTGCTAGTCTGGGCTGCAGGCTGTTTGCCTCTTGCCATGAAGTCACTCTATCTATCTCGCCTGTGCGTCCATACCTCACATAAATCATCCTCAATCGTGCTACACGGACGGGGAGAACAGAGAGAAATCTCCCCCTGTAAATCTGGTATTAGTTTTACCTCGCATAATGAACACAGGGCTAAACGGCCTGGATACATGAGAACAGCATGTCTTGCAGATGTACTATAAATATTTTGATACTAGCCGGCTAGTTTGCAGAGGGGAAGTAGACCAGTGAAATACACAGAGGAAGGGAAAAGTGTAAAGTGGAATGTTGGCCTAGCCCGAGTGTCTGTATTGTCTTTAGCACCTACAGAAGGTCCCGGTCCAAGAAAAACGCTCTTTACAGGGTTCCTGTTCCCAGCAGTGGTCCAGTACCACTCCTGGATACGCTGCGTTGCCTTCAAGCCAATCTGTCAAACTGGTCTCCAAGGAGAGGGGCTCATTGTTTGATTAATAGCAGGATCAGACCTGATTGAGTGATAGACGGTTTAAAGGGGAAACCAGCACAGCTTTAAGGACATTCTGGGACCAAGTCTGGGAAAAGCTGCTCCAGCTAGAGTTTGATTGGTGAAACGGCTGAATTAAAGTGAAAGACTAATAATAGCATAGCTAATGATACACAAGCTGCATGGCGAGGGGTTGCCCAGATATGCTTGATGGCTTTGAGAGTGTTCTTTTGCAAGCAATGTAAAGACAAACTGTGAAATGCCTACAAACACTTGCATGTAAAAGTGGAAAAACTGAAGTACCCCTTTTTGGCATGTTTTTGGCTTCAGCCACAGGCACTGTCACCCTACCCCATCAAAGAGCCAAACACCCACCCACACACACGCACATACAGAAAACCTACAAATACACTCTTCCACATGCACGGTTTAAGCGAAGTGACAGCAGGTGGTGTGTGACACGTCAACATCTGAAGGTTCCCTGGCAGACGCAGAAAGAGTTCTCAGCTCTGCGCCCCACTCAGATCTATCATTGGGACTCTTTAATGGCAGCCTTCGTCACATATTGCTGCTTTATTTTCTCCTCTCCATCTTCCAGCCCACAGAAGTTCCTTTTTTGTTCCTATTTTTAAGTACAAGTGATCTCAATTAGGGACCTCCGTGAAGGCAGTAGGCGGCAGACAGTCAGAGCAATAAGAGCAGAGAGGAAATTGTCTTTATACCCCTCCCACCCTCCCTCCCTCTTTACCCTCCTGCCACAAGCAGCGAGCAGCCGCCCCCTCCGTGTCTCCATCTCTTTCCACGCTGCTCCGTGCCATTTCAAAAACTGAGCAAAAATATCAGACAACTTTCTGTACCCCTCAGCGAAGCGCATGTATACATATGTAAGACTTCGAGGGCGCAGTCGCCGGTCCGGCTTTCTCAGAGTTTAATGTATTTTGGGTTTGCTCTCTGTGAAGGCAGTTGCATAGAGACACGCACAAACACACACTCACACACCACAGAACGTGCTGTCCTCGTCCTAACAGTTTACAGTGATGTCACGGCCTCGATCACAAACAGTCATTAAGGGCTTAGCTATGATCTGGGATCAGCGCTGGGATGTGAGTCGCTGAGGTTGTGTCGATGAGGTCACAAGGAACAAAGTTTCTGTCCGTCGTCATCCTCCTCTGCTGGCTAACTAACCGGCCCACTAGTTTAGTTGGTTCTGCAGCTACATGCCTGTTCTCCGGGTCGGTTTGGTCGATTGGATCGTGTGCTGGATCTCTGGCTGCTTTGTTGCAGAGCCTGGTGGGCTCTCTGATTGGCTTGCTGGCAGGCCATTTGGCTGGTGGCCTGCCAAACATGGAAACATCCCGTTAGAGCTGAAAAAGCCTGGGCCTCGTCACTGCGCTCCTCTAGAAGGCTATAATTAAGTGTCTTGAAAAATGCAGCACTGTGAAATGGAGTCTTAATCCCGAGTCTTAAGTGGCTGTGCTTTTCCTCTTGGATGAGAGTACAGTATATGCTTATGAAGAAGCGAAAGAGTGAGGCTATATGACCGTAATGTTACAAATTATTTTTCTAAGAAAGCTAAAAGTGAGCGTATTTTCATAGTTGGTTGTTTCCTGCTTAAACTGGAAAGTTTACACACATTTCTAGCTGAAACACTGAGCCCTGTGTCTTGTCATCTTCCTTAATGAGGTGTTGTTCACAGCGAGGATACGCGCGCCTCGTAAGTACGTGTCTGAATGCGTCCCTTTGAATGTCAAACAGCGAGGGAGATGTGAAGGTCACAGACGCGCCGGGAGAAGCTTTTGCGCAGTTCGTTTGCTGACAACATTATAGGCGGTGGATGTGTGCACATATTAGCGGTTCACACACTCTTTGTCATTCCAAGTGGGAACGAGAACAGAAACTTTTATTACTCGCTTGATATCTCGACAGGAAAATTAGTCAAGAGAATGTCAGCTAAGTTTGATTTTTATTGAAAACAAATAATTGAAACTGAGCTGCCGAAATACAATATTACCATAAATCATAAAACGCACATCCTGCTCGATGTGCTATACTGTGGTTCCTCACTGTTAGTGACTTCTCCTACTGTGCAGTGACTCCAAGCCAGTGTAACACAGTAGATGAATAATACCAGAGCTGAGAGAGACGATCCAGCTGTGCACCAGGCAAGCAGCAGAACCACTGAAAAGCTAAACGGCTTTATGCTAGATTCATTACTACATCATATGAAATCAGTTTATGCTGAGGAGGATCAGCGGAGTATCCTTAAAAGGCCAATTCTGCCCGAAACCTTCCAGCATTCGCATTTAATCAAAAGTTGTCGGGTTCCTAAAATGTTATTTTGGTAGGCATGGTATGTTCTTTTTTTATTGAACGGATTATTCTGGCACATTAACGCCATCTTTCCGTCACATCTCTGGAACATCAAACGTTTTGAACTTGTGCAGATTTTGCCCAATACCTCTGAATGACAGAGAGCCAGACGGTAAAAAGCCCTCGCGCTGTATGAGTGTGGACCGTATCCTGTAGGGAGCTGGAAGACAGATGCTGGATGTGCAGCGGAGAAGCAAAGCGGAGTCAGATGGGACAAACACTCTTTGATGAGCTGAGCTTGTCAGAGTTTAAAGCACGGCTAGGTAGGGAGGGGGGGGGGGCTGTTTGGGGCCCTGGGGTTGGGCCGGAAAATTACGTTGCCTCTGATGGGACAATAACAGAGTGCAGCAAATCTAAATTTAGGCATGATTAGTTTGACTTAGAAAAGTTGGTGAGTTTGTGTAATGTTCTCATTAAAGGGTCTGTTATTCATAGAACGTGCACATTGACAGTTCCACTTCAAATTTAAGTCAGGATTTAAAGTAATAAGGCTGATTTGGCTGATGGCATGAAATTGGCCCCCCTCCTTTAAATTTCCTAAACTAGATTCCACTACAACATTAAGGGTGTTTTCCACATTACTCTACATTTACTCAACGATAAAAAAGCGATATTATCAGAGCTGAAACTTAACTCTGTTGGGATAACCGGCTCCATGGTTCCTGCAAGTCCATGTTTATCACTATTACAGATTTAATTACTACTATTCACATTTATCCATCCATGAATTGTTAGATGATCTTTGAGAATGTTGGACAATGTGAACCATATTTCTGGTGTTTGGGGCACACAGAAGGGAAGCGTAACTCAATCACTCGCCCCCCCCTCCTCCGTCCACATGACGAGGTGCCAGATGCGTGTCAGTGCTTTCAGACATTATATATATATATTCCTCCCACATCCTCACACTCACACACAACTTAATAGACATGTATATGTGCACACATACTTGCTTGTGAAACTTAAGAACTTGACTTATTTCAAGCGCTCGGGCTGTAGTGTACGGTGAATTACATTATTTCTCTTACAACACTGCAATCTTTAGCAAAGTATATAAAACTGCATCTAACTTTACAACATAAAAACAAGCTACAAAGGCTCTGACTGGATCCAAATAACCCAACAGCTGTGCCTCCCACTTGTCCCATTTATTTTGAAACAGGCCTGGAGTATCAAAGCTCTTTGTCTTAAAGACTCACTGCAATAAAAGCCTGTTTGGGAGCAATGGAAATGGAACACAGAGTGGCAGTACACATGCTGATGTGTGATGTGGCATCCAGAAAAGTCTCATTGGGAGACCGATGGGTAATCAGGGCTGAGGGTGGGGTGGGTGATGAGTGCCGGCTGAGATATAGAGGCTCACAGAGGGTAAATGATGCCCTCTACAGTAGACACAAGAGGGACAAGCTAAGTAGGCCCTCTCACTGTTTTCAGTGCAGCAGGCATAAAGAGTATGTCAGCCATAAAAGTTAAAGTGTGATTTTTATTTATTTTAATTTATTTGTTCTGTTTTGTTATGATGTAAGGATGTATGTAGCACTTTTTGTTTTGTTTTTTAAAAAAAAGGCTTTTAAAAAATGCATGATTTTTATGTCATGAGTTGCAGATCTACTATTTTTGTTGTGTTAAATATTCTTGAGAATTATTTTCATTCATTTTCTGAGTTTCAAAAAACAGCAGCTGCGAAAATAAAAACCGCAAGTGCCGAAAAATCAACTGAAGGTTTCAGCATTTCTAAAGCTGAAAAGTGGCTCCTGTGAGAGTTCCTCTGTTGTAAATTACCGGGTTATCTTTAAGGATGCATACATGTGTAAGCAGTGTTTTGCTGTTGGCTGACATTGAGCTGGTTTTTACAATTTGATACACTGTTGGCTAAATTTACAGCCGTTCGGCGTTTTTGTGTCTCACACATTCTGCAATTAAATAAGAAAACGGGTTAAATAATGTAGTGTTGTAGTAAAGTACAATAAGTGTGTCAAAGTAGGAAATAAAAGCTGCGTCAAATGGACTACTCGGTATGTGATCTCGTTTTGAAATATGCAAATACATTTTAAGTTGTGCGTAATTACGCAAGGAGTCTCATTTTGGTGCTGCTTATATAGATAGATCGTTTATTTTCGGTCTATGTGTAATAAAACGACCGTGTAATAGATTTAACAAGTTGTATGAGGCACAGAAACTGTTGAAGTTGGATTTTCCATAAATGCCTTTCCCAAACGCGCAGTCGGTTCACAGGGCGGCCACGTGGATGGATAAACATAAATTAAAGCCCCTGTAAAGTAGAATACCTGTACACCTGCACAACAGCTCTCCCCTGTGACCGAGTGAAACTCTACCCCTGCGCCTCTACCTGACTCACCGCTCTCCGGTGACTCACTCACTCCTATACCTTATGGAGTGTAACTCGCTTCTCGCCGCGGCTCGGCTCTCTCTGAACGCGTCTGTGAGCCGTTTACGGTCAGGACACGGCGGTAACACTACACGGTCTGATGGACTGATGTGCGCGTTGCTGACTGAAAATGAGCACCTCCGCTGTTAGGAGCGCGCTGATGGTCCAGGGGAGCGGTAACATGTCGGTACGTACGGTATAGGCTGTGAGCAAACTTTGAAATGTAGGTAAGAGACAGGCGTGAAACGCAGCTCCACGTGTCTTTCATGAAGTTATGGCCATTTACAGGGAGATCTGTCAGGCAGTCTATATAGGCGTGATAGATTATGGCGGAGGGAATGCATCTGACTCCAGACACCACGTGTTGGAGTCGCATCAGCGCAATAATTGCTGGGCGCTCGAGCTATATAAACCACAAAAAGCCTGAGCACGGGAAACCCCGGCCTCCAAACACTAACCGCATTTACGGCTACAAAACCGGGATTCGTTTTTCCGCCTCCTTCATCTCACCGGCGATAGTTTTTTTCTCTTCAAACGTCTTTAAACCTTTTTTTTTTTAACCCTACACAAAATCAGCGGCACGGCCGGAAGACTTAACAGAAAAATATGTTGAATTTGCAGGCGTCGCGGGATTGTAAATAACCCTGTAAAGTATTGTTAAAGCTTATCCCTTTGACTTTGAAAGGTTTTTTTGTGTGTACATAGCCTGCGGACTTTCAGAAAGCCTTTCAGTTTGGCACAAAGACTTCAATGACGCACCTGGAGCTGCGCTTTGACTTTTCACTAAAGGGAGACAGACAAAAAACTTTTCGTTTTTTGAGCATCTGGGTCTGCTGTTCCATTTTAGACGTGCTTTTTTTGTAATTGTATAGCCTATTACGAGCTCGGACATTTATTTGATGTTATTTATATCCGCACATGAGCAACTACGCCAGCGTTATGGCACATGGACTCTTCCACCGAGGAGTTTGAAAAAGAAAGAAAGAAAAAAAAGAACTTGTCATTTAAAGCATCATCAACTTTTTTAAGGGTTGTTTTTCTTGCTGGAGAAGTCTATTTTATGTCGTTTGAAGGCGACCACTAAAGTTTGTAGTGGAGAGGGTTTTGAAACGCGGTGTGCGCTCACTCGAGTCCCATTTTCCATTGGCAGGCGCGCTGAGGTTCAGCGAGCAGCGGCGCACGCTCCTGAGTTTCTCCCTGTGTGAGAGAGAGAAAGAAAGAGAGCAGCCGGAGAGCCTTTGGTGCCTTTTCTGATAATCCACGCTGTTGTGATGCGAATTCCCGTAGATCCCAGCGCCAGTCGGAGGTTCAGTCCGCCGTCCAGTAGCCTCCAGCCGGTCCCAGGAAAGATGAACGATGTGAGCTCTCCAGCCGGGCAGCCGGACGCAGCGGCGGCGGTGCCAAGACTGCGCCCCCACGAAAACCGCAGTATGGCCGAGATCATCGCGGACCACCCGGCCGAGCTAGTGAGGACCGACAGCCCCAACTTTCTCTGCTCGGTCCTGCCCTCCCACTGGCGGTGCAACAAGACTCTACCCGTCGCTTTTAAGGTGAGTCCCGACTCAGCGCTGCGCTGCTGAACGAATAAAGCGACTTTTGATGGCTATCATGGCTCACTGCTAGAAAAAAAACTACCAAATGAAGCCCAAAGCTGATTTTGAACAACAATAAACGCGTCATCTTTCTCTGAAGACATTTTAACAACGTTAGATGACGAGAAGTTCAGATTTTTAAAAACCTTCTCTCACTCGATTATTTACCTCTTTATCTCTTAAGCTTTTTCTTTGAGTTTCCAAGCCTTAATGGCTATTAATGTAAACATGCAGAATCCGGAAGTTATTACTGTGACATTAAAAATAAATTATAGTCAGGAAATGCATAAAAAAATAATATTATTGAAGTTTAAGGGCATTAGTCTGATGGTTTTAATTGTAGGAAAATGAGTCAGCGTCTGGAAGAAAGGAGCCACATGTGCATATTGTTTTCATCTTGCGTTTAAAATAAATCATTATAATATTTATTTCCGAGAATCAGAAAATGTTGTGAATTAGTTTAATACAATATACAAGCCTTTTAAAGCAACTTCCCATCCAGTGAAATAAGCAACAAAGACTTCATTGTATTGGATATTTCTCTTTTTGACAATTTGCATCAAATGTGAAAATTATTTAATAAACATTACAGCATGTTGTCTACATTTAGTTAGTCTGTACATTTTCATTTTCCTCAAGTTTTTAATACTCCGAATCAGAAAAATATATTTCTAATGCTCCAAAGAATAATGCTTGTGTGTATTTGGCCTATTTTTGTTCCTTTTTTTCTCTTTGTTTTTGGCTTGCATGATATTGCAAAGAAAAGCCTCTGTTAATTACTTGACAGGTATTATTTAAACGGCAGATCAAAGACACTCTCAAGTGGAAATTTGTAGCTACAGCCAAATCAAATGTGACACTTTTTAAATATAAGTGTTATTTAACCGTTCTTATAACTACAGCTCTGTAATTATTCCACTTCTGTGGCCTTACTTATCCTCTTTCATCTGCATCCAAGAATCTAAATGATAACACGAGGCCTTGGCGCTTTTGTTTTGAAAGACTGCATTTTACATGATTCAACTGAGGACATTCATCATGATATCAGGCTGCTTCGAGGCATTAAAATTAAATCCATTTATCAACCTAATTTGTAGGAGGATGGCAGGATGTAAAATGATGAGTCTAGACAAGCTTTGAATAGTCAAAACTGAGAAGACGATAATGTTTTTGTTTTCCCACAGCTTCTGATATTTAAAGTAAAATCTTTCCCCCCACAGGAGCAGTGGAATATAATGTAGCTTACGTCAGATTGAAATTTTGAAAGGAGAACTTTTGTGCTTCTAACAGGTGGTAGCCCTGGGAGATATACCTGATGGGACCGTTGTCACCGTAATGGCGGGCAACGATGAGAACTACTCCGCTGAGCTGCGGAACGCCTCAGGTGTGATGAAGAACCAAGTAGCACGTTTCAATGACCTCCGTTTTGTGGGCCGCAGCGGCAGAGGTGAGGCCTGGAACTTTCTCTGTGCTCCTTTCACTACAACACAGTAGTAGCTATTAGGTTCAGTGGTGTGGATTAGTGGCCACATTCACTACGTGGCAACCACATAATGATCTCTCTGACTCCAGACTCAAATCCCACCACCCATCTCGCAGAGCCCGAGTGGTGAAGCGTGTTGCTCCCCCCTTTCTTTCCCTTGAAACGATACTTCTCGATATGTTTTTCTATCCTTTAATCCAGACGAGTTGCTTTTTCGTACTTGTGATTTTTAGATTGAGAAACAAACTGTGCAAAGATAGAAATGCGCAGCTCTCCAGTGTCAGCCACATTAAAAAGCGAGAATCTGATAACAAGAAATACTTATCAAACTCACAGGCTTTTTTTTTTTCTTCCTTTTCACCTGATATGACCCAGCTCAGTTCAGGCTCATAAACATGTTGGGTGGTGCTGCAGCTCTACGGCTGATCACTCTCTGCGCATATCTTCACGCTGTCAGGCAGAGAAGCGCGCCTATTAAGTCCAATGGCATTCTTCAAATGTTTGGCATCACGAAAGTGACTATTTGCATCATTTACTGTCATGTCGGTAAATCATGTACGTTTGGGTCTCCTGATGTGCTCTTGCACTCGCCGTGCTTTCTGTAACTATTTTATTTTTTGTACAAATCTCACAGAAAAAAAGTCGCCTGTCGTAAGTTGATGGTGATAAGTGCTGTCAGCAGCTCCACCAGCAACTTTTCCTCCCGGTTTCCTTCTCTGTTGTAGCTGTCAAAAAGGGGAGGAAGCAGAGCAGTCAGGAGGGCTGAGGAGTGACAGAGTTTTAAGAGGAGACAACGAGGCATTTGGGTTTGACCTGTTGCCACAGAGACCTTGCGTGCGTCCCTTTGCTGTAACAAAGAATCTAGTAACAGGAAGTGACATAGGAGCCAGGGGAGATCAGACTACGAGGTGTCTGAAATGAATACCCTGCAATGACAGATAAGTACAAGCGAAGTGAACTGATAGGATGTTAGATAGCTGAAAGTCATGCACGGGAGAATAAGAGAGAGAGAACAAAGATGCACAAGGATTGATGGTTACAGGGCTGACGTGGTGCCTCTGTATGATGATAGCACAGATGCACAGGACGGCTAGTTCAGAGGTCTCAGATATCGCTGATAACATCATTAAAATTAATAGCGTCATAGCGTACAACCTTACCTTGACAGGAAGCACGAACAGGATCACAATTAAGAGATGACAGCAGCTTTAACAGCAGTGAAGCAGGAACACAATGCACAAGATGCCCCACTGTATCATAGATCATCAGTATGTGTCACTTTATTTATATGTAACAATATATCAACAAAGTCAAAGGTCCGTACCAGTATTTTGGTGATGTACCGGTGCATCCTTAGTATCCACTGTGTTGAGCTAGTGATATCATTTGTTTATCCTTACTGTCAGCTAATAATTTCAACTCTTAACCCTAGCTAGCATTACTTTATGTGTTCCAGTTATTTAGAAATTCCTTTTAGTTGCTATTTTCTACAGTTTATCCATGAATTGTGGTCAATTTTTATGTTGAAACTGTTCACAACCACTTAAGTCATTAATTGATTGCAATCATAGAGCTAATCTTTCCAAATACCACACCTGATATCGTTGAAGTAACCCTCTGGGGTTCTTGGTCGGGAACACCCACATGCACCTTGAAACGGGTATGAGGGACGCCTGTTGCATCTCCTCTGTCTGACTGCTATCTGATCTTTGAAAAGCATGTTTACACTTAGCTGGGGCTCAGAATGGAAGAGGGGATGGCACACACAGGTGTATGGATGAATAGACAGGGGCTCGGATGAGTTGCTACCCCCGCTTCCTGTTTCCAACGTGTAGCCATGGTTACTCATTGCGTCTGCATACCTCAGATATTACTGTTCCTGCTGACTTGGCTGTTGGACTCTGATTCATAGCATTCCGCATCCATGCACATAGGGACGCATACACTTGCACAGACAAACACTCAACCCCAAGGCAGCAACTGCTGGGGATTATCGAGAAAGGAAGTGACTATTAAAATGCCTCTCGCCCACTCACAAAGCATTAGAAATTCTGGATAACACGATACTGGCTCCTGCAGTCAGTCTTCCATTTAGACTCTGCCAAAGGACCTAAATAGACCCTCTCAAACAGCCAATGTTGTCTGTTGTTAATCCTCTCGAAGTCGTTTCTTCCCCAGTTTGTATTGGCTATTATGTGATCACAACCACACTTGTGACTTGGGGATGTTGTAGAGATGAATACTAGCCATTGTCTCAATTGTCATTTGATGTTGCTTGATGTCACTACAGGCAAGAGCTTCACTCTGACAATCACAGTATTCACCAACCCGCCACAAGTGGCCACTTACCACCGAGCCATAAAGGTCACCGTGGACGGACCTCGTGAGCCCAGGAGTGAGTACCAATGCACGCACAAGCAGTACAGTATGAAAATAAGTGCACACACACAAGGAAGCATCCTAAGTCTTCTTTCAATTTGCCAATTTGCAAGCTTTCAAATATGGGATTCTACTTTTTCATTAGAATAAGTAGAATCCCATCGTGTTATGTGGGATCAGATTCTAGCTCATATATGTGATGATGATAATATCAGGGAGCTAACTGTGGAAAATACTTCTCAACTTTTACATAGTTCTTCACCTATTCTTGATATGCAAACTCAGTGGAGTGCCCTTTAACTGAGCTATGTGTCCAGCCAGCAAACAGAGTCGAACGTCCGGCTTAAATGATGACACTAATAAAACGAGGAAATTAACAAAAAAGAAAAGGTTTACAGGAAAAGGTTCT
Organism: Aulonocara stuartgranti; assembly: GCF_965226115.1. NCBI lineage: Eukaryota > Metazoa > Chordata > Actinopteri > Cichliformes > Cichlidae > Aulonocara > Aulonocara stuartgranti. The sequence goes on along the minus strand of NC_138951.1, from coordinate 3,709,545 downwards.
AAATTGTGTTAATTAGCAATCACTTAAAGACTTCTCACAAAGCAGTCTAGCCTCCCATGTGACACTTTGAGAGACAGAAGAGAAATAAAATGTGAGGCAACGTATTCCTCAGAGGGTACGCGGGGTAGCAGAGTGCTAGCATCAGCTCATTTTAATGGGCCATATAAAAACAACTGAGGAGGGAAAAAAAAACTTTACTATAGCCAACAGTGCCAACTGGTCTGGCATGCAGCTGTTTCCACAACCCTCCTCCCTATTCATAAAAAAAAAAGCATATTCTCATCTCATGGCGTCTCAATGAACAATATCACATCGCAAACAACTCACCCCGCCTGTCCTGTCACATATGGCACCAGGACACACAGAGACACAGAGGAGCCAGGAGACACTAGGATTAGTACCACCATCAGTCTCTCGTTGTAGGAAACCTGCCTGTGGTGCCAAAAAATGCCTCACACACTCGACATTCAGCGCTCATCAACATGCGCCCTGAAACAAAGGCATATGCTTGTCCTCAAACGCACATGTACTCACGCTCACGCCCACTTTTCCCCACCATCCGTTCTCGCTCTTGAGCCATCTTGTTTGATCAAAAGCATTTCCTGTGCATCTGCTGTCCCACCCCCCCAGATGACTTTCAAACAAGTCCTGTTATTTGGTGGCGAGCAGATGGGAGTCGGAAGTGAATTTGTTTAGAAAAGCTCGGTGCGGCCTCAGCAGAGCTGCCGTCTTAGATTTGTGTCCAGAAGCCTGAACACACGAGAAGCGAGTCTTTAAGCTAGAGACCTGATCAGGTGAGGGTACACTGGCACAAGACTTCACTCTCACAGGCATTGTTTTTTCTTCTATTTAGCCTGAGTAAAAAAACATAAAGCTAGAGTTTGCATGTTCCAACTTCAGTCTCAGGACAGTAATTTAAGCAATAAAGACTATGTCATCATGCATAACCCCTGAACTTCTTTCCTTTGCTGCTAAGTGGTCAGAATTACAGTGGTGGTGTAATTTACCCAGAAACTACAGCCAGAACACGTCTCCCTCTCAGGGGTCATTAAGTCGAGGTCGGAGGGTGGCAAAACACACATGTGCCCTCTCCACAGAGCCTCCCCCTCCTCCAGGTTTTCAGCGCAGAGACTCTGAGCTGAGAGCAGTGACTGTCTCCAAAACTGTGATTCTATCTGTGAACGCTTCATTGAGACGCTGGGAGGGGGTATGGGGGGGCTTTGTTGGCCATTACGGCTCTATTTTGTGTTAAACGAGTGGATAATTAGGAGGCCTGTGGTATAGCCAGGCCCCACCAGGGAGGGTTGCACTCAGAGATGGAACAGTAGGCTATCTTAAAGTTGACATACACTAGCCCTTTGTGGCCCTCCTCTTTGAAAACACTGTGGGGCATTTTTTGTTTGTTTGTTTTCCTCCTGGAAAATAAGTTGACAATAGCAGAAGATTTCAGCCGGTTCCTGACATAAAAGTTCAAATGTCCAAATATTCTTTATGCTTCTGTTAACTTTTTTTCTAACCGTATAATTGCTTGCCTGGTTGTGGGTGTCTCATTCAGGAAGTAGATTTTGTGTTAACTTGTTTGATGCTCCTTATGGTAGCCATATGAGTGTTCCTGAGGGATGTCATTTTCCCAGCGCTCCCTTGTCTAATATCAGTAGGACCACCCCTGTGACTCAGTAAGGCACACATCTCTGAACTGTGGACCCGAGCCTTAGTTAATTAATTGCGTGGTCGGTGACGAAAATCAGCGAGGCCCAAGTATAAAGATCTGTGGTATAATTTTCCTCAGAGGTTTACAGTGTGTGTGTGTGTGTGTGTGTGTGTGTGTGTGTGTGTGTGTGTGTGTATGGTAAGTGGTTAGTCAGGTCCCTCTGGCCACTGTGTCATTAGCGGGAGGCTAACTTGGTTTTTGTGGCTCGTATTGTGCTTAATCGCTTGACAGCTCTTGGTTAACCTGTGGTTTGCCACCGCACAGACGACTCATCGACTGTGTGTATACATGCGCCCGTGTGTGCTCTCACATGCAGATGTGCGTATCCGTTTGCTCACGTGCGTTTCTCACAGCGCCTGTGTCTGCTGGTGTGCCCCCACATGACATGGTTTGCAGAATGTGTGTTATTGGTGTCATTAGTCTAGTGTAGCCACAGTGCTGATTTGGAGCAGAGCTAATAGGTCTCATTAAATGTCATTTTGAGCTAATAGACAGGGAGTGGTTGTTTAAACCAATATGCTTTTATAGGTGGTTCTGTCTCCTTTCAGCTGCTCCTGACGGTGGCTGTGGCCAGCTGAGACAAACTTCCTGAGTGATAATAGCCGAGCCGTATTAACGCAATATACAAGCCTTTCTGTCCAAACCCACTATTCTCATTATAGTTAATTGATGACAGACAAGCACAGAGGGTGACAAAAACCATTGTGGCATTACACATACTGTGTCTTGCTGTGGCGTAACACGGTGGTTATTTCTCATAACTTGGTGTGTGTGCGCGAATGTTGTGTGTCAGCAGTGGAGGTTAGCGGTCAGGCCCGTCTCTGCACTATGGGGTTTGAAGCCGTATGGTCTCGGGGGTTCTGGGCATGGGGACGGGGTCGTGTTTTGGTTCAGGTTTGGTCAGGGTGTTAACAAGTCTGGTGAAGAAGCCATGGTACTTACAAGCCTGCAGACAATATTAGTGGTTCAGGAGACCTGTCTGCCAAGCCAAACTCGTGCAACACACACACACTCTCACACACACTTAGATGCACAATACTTCCATATGGAGTTATGCTTCTCTATGTACTTGATGATAATAACTTAACTTGCAGCTACTTGGTGCTTTGCAGAGTAAAACTGAAGACAAGAGTGTGTGCATATTTTCAATAATATTATGAAATAAATGATTTTTAAAAACATTTTTACAAATATATATATATATATATATATACCCCCAAAACAGGAAAATCAACGCTGGCTTTCCTAACCAGGAATTCCAAAGCTGGGGAGTCCTCACGGCAAAAGTTCCATCATTGTTTTCACAAATCTGGATTAGGAATATCCAGAATAAAAAGCTGCTTACTCTAATATATATAATTTGATTATTTCTCTTGGACAAGATAATCTTCATTAAAACCTCGTACGTTTCAGTTTAGCTGGAAAAAGATGACTCAGGACTTTGGCATTAGGAGTGGTGCATGATTGATAGGGAAACAAAAACATGTCACTTAATTTGCAGTGTTACTACTTGGTGAGATTTTGTTGTGGAGCTTATTAAATTAATGAGTTTAAACTGAATGAGTGATACTTAATTTACAGTAAAGAACACGGAGAAAATAACAGCCAACAAAAGAGTTGCTATTTTGTAATAAAATGAACTGACACTTTATTAAAACTGAAAATAAAGCGATCGCAGACACACTCTGACACAGATTTGCTGCTCTTTCATTTTTAGTGGTTTCTTTTCTTTATCACCTTATTGTGATTCCTGTGGGCAGCTTGTGTCAATATTGCTGTGTTGTGAGCTTCTCTGTGATTGGTTCTTGTCTGGCACACTCTCAGCTGGGTTAATACGCAAAATGTAGTGCCTACTGTTGGATATAATGATACAAAAAAATGCCTCCAAACATTTATATATTACACACCTACAAATGCCATTGCAGGGGCTTGTACAGTAAGTGCTAAAGTGCCATTTGCATTAAACCGTTAAATTCAAATGATGTCAGACAGATACCATTTAATATCCTTGAATTATGTTCAGGAATGAAGCCCTCTACGTGTCTGGATTATTGTACCCTTTCAGTTACTGCCTTAAGCAGTAACTGAAGCAGTGTTCTTTTGTTCATCATCCAAGTAATTAAAGAGGATTTCAGAAGATTCACCTATCGGCTACAGCCACACTTGAAACAGCTTTTACAATGGTAGCTGAACAAATAAAAGTCATCCAAACATCAGGAGGGAAAAAAAGGCAATGAAATGAACGATGAACAGAGTAGGAAGGTGGGGAACAGGGCAGAGGGAAAAAAGAAAAGAAATACTTCAGGCTTTTCTAGAGGCGGCCAGTCACTTGAATGTCTTATGAAGTCCCTTGAAGACGTGCCAAGGCGTCTAAAGAACAAAATAATCCAGTGGGAGGGAGAGACAAAGAAGACAACAGAAGAATGGAGAGCGAGAAAGGGAGGCAGAAGTGAATCATAAGGAGATATAAAGATAACGAGACAGAGTCTGGGTTTGTTTGGCCCCGAGATGCGACAAAAACATCTCAGATGGATTTGTTCTCCCCTGTTCTGAATCAAAAGACGTTAATGCGAGCAGAGAGGTGCAGAAGGAGCCTGTCTGAAAGCCACACATGAGCTAAACTCTGTGTGTGTGTGCGCGCTGGTGCTCTTTAAACTTTGTACAGTATTGTACAAATGTGTATAAAGTGTGTTTGCATTCAATAAATGTATCGCCTTTGGGAATTTTGTGTGTGCGCGTGTGTGTGTGTGCCCTTCCCTTGCCTGGCTAGCTTCCTCCGGGCTGGAACGCATGGACCACACAGACGGCTGGCAGCGCTCCACGACAGCCTGGCTCCCCCTTTCCCTCTTTCTCCTTCACTCCTTTGCTCGCTGCCTCGTCTCCTACACCTCCTCTCTCCTCTCTTTTTTCACCTCATCATCGTTTCCCTCTTTTCCCCCCTTCAGTTCTGTTTTTATTCTCTGCTCTCTTCTTTTTCTCTTCTCCCCACCTCGTCTCCCTTTATACCAGACCCCCATGGTAGACGTGCGTTTGGCTGTCACCCACTAAGCCACGCTTTGCCAGCTTCAGATTGCAACGTGAAATAATTCATTGTTTCTGACCACTCACAAAAACAACATGGCCACTGTGAAAGCTCCAAATAAAAAAGTGAAATATGGAACCAGCGTATTCATTCATCCAGTTTACTGTTCCACCGTGAGATGACTGACACACACAAACACAGACGGGCTGATTCAACCCAGGCTCCATGAGTATTGGGGGAGAGGTGGGGGGTCTGAATCAGCCCCAGTGATACATTCATCCAGGCTCTCCTGGTGATCATAAACCAGACTGAAGGGCTTAGAGGGCACGATGTGACACCAAATATATAAATTATTCCATTTATTCAGGATTTTCTGTTGCTCTGCATTTTCCTCAGATTTTACTTAGTCAGGCTTGAGGTAGGAGAATTTCCCACTGATGTTTCTGTGGTGACACTTGAAACTTGATAAGTTCGAGGAGGAGGAGGAGCTTTAAATGAACAGATCAGCGTTCTAAAAATACACTTCTTGATAGGCAATGACAGTCGATTCCAGCCTCGGGCGTAGGCTATAGCCAGGAGTAATGATGGTAATCTGGGATCAGTTCAAAATGTCCAGTCCATTGAAATTGCATGCCTCTTTGCTTATCAATTACTTCAAACGGTGCTAGCAAGTTTTTCAGACAGCTGTGCATTACGCAATAATATCAGCTCATTGCAGACTCACACCTGACTCACTTGTAGACTCTTATTTTCCAACTATTCTCAGTGTTTCCAACAGATTTAAGCTGGGAGGATGGGAGGATCCTCCCCCCTCTGGTCTATATGACCCTGCCGCTGCTAGGGAAAGAATTTTATCCAGATATGATTGTTGAAGGATGACCCAGGTCAGTTCAGTTTCTACTTTTCATAAAGCCAGAAACCACCACTGTTTCCAGAGTGAAAACTACAATTATCTAAACAAAAGAGAAGTGAACTTGATTCAGAGAGTCCGGTGACTCGCAGAAACATCCTTGAAATACTCCTACTACATGTCAAATATTTGCCTGATTGCTGACATCTGAATTCCCTACAAAGGTGTGTCCTGCAGCTTCTTCTTTTGACTTGTTGAATTGTACTTGAGCTGCTGTCTGCGACAGTTATGTTAAGCGCACAATTTGATGGCTTTGGTGTAGCGGTTGTGGCCTACTAACTATTCAGCAGGGGTCCTAACCTGGCCGTCATTCATTGCATCATTCACAGGTTAGAACCTGAAGCTCTAGTCAAGTCATTTTCACATTTTTATTAACTCTCAAATCCAAAAGTTCATAACAGTAATCTGTTACAGTATTCTTGTTAATGCTGTGGTAATATGTCTAAGCTCTGAACTTGTTTGGCTAAGGTTTATAATTATTCTGCAAACATTACAGTGAAAGCAATAACTCAATAACCAGCCTGCTCTAACAGGCTTTAAAGTATATAGGACCACAATGGTTACTAGATTGTTTTTATGGGGGGGAAAACAATAACATCTCCCACACTTATTTTTTTTTACAGATTACACCATGGAATTAGATTTAGTTAAGATTCTTTGCTGTCAAATGTTTTAATTTATGGGGGGGAAAACACCAGGTCCCCTGTTTAGACTGCAGCTACTGTAGGTAGTCTTTGTTCTGCTTTGCTGCGTCGGTGAGTTTACCATTGCAGCAGAGCAGATCTGCTGGTTCTGTTTAGATTGGGCCTCCTGTCATCCTGTCAGACGGAGCCACCCACATCTGAGGATGCGATGAAGAGTAGCTGAATCATATCGAGGGCTGTCATAATAGCAACCCGGCCATAACGCCAGCCAGATATGAGAAGAGCTGGGGTGCGCTAATTAGCAGAGACTGAACTGGCACATCAATAAAATCTGTCTCTAGCTTGGAGACATTATCTAAGATAAGCATAAAGACCTGTGACTGTCACCACCTCCTGCATGCACTAATTATTATATTATATCTTGTTTTTTAATCCGTACAAAATTCGTTAACACTGCACGCAGCCTAGCTTAGCTTAGCCTAGCATAGCTGTTTCACCAGTGTCCTGTGTTTGATAAGCTTTGTTGTCTGCCTGTAATTTCATGTGTACATACATTTGCTATAAAAATTCATAAAAAAAGGCACAAAATTCTTCAAACATTTCTAATATTTTAACTATTGAAGCTCCTGAAGCTTTTTTAAAAGGACATTGATACACCACACGATGCAAAATCCCTACACAAACCACTATCCGGCTAAAAGAAATGTATACGGTATTTGAGGGATATTCCCAGCCAGGACATAACAGCCAACCATTAGTCAAAGATCTCTGTGCTCAGGCTCAGATTCAATCTAATGCTGCCATTAATTATGGAAGACTTATATTGTGTTTGCCTACTTGCTCTTACTAACTGTTATCAGATCAGCAGGGGTGCTGGATCCAGCTTATTTCTCTGGAACGGCTGAAAAAATACTATCCTAGGATCAGCGTGCAACCGTGCGAGTTGAGATACTATCTATAGAGGTGTTATCTAATCATTCTAAATCTTAGTTTGTGTGTGTGACTAAGTGTGTAGTGGCTGAGTGCAAACACGCATGATTGCGCATGCAGTAGGAGTGTGTATCCATACATCCTTTTGTTTTTCTGCGTTTCTGGTGTTTCCGTGTGTGTGCGAGTTGTTCACATCTGGTCTGAATCTGTCCATGTTTCCGGGCGCTGGCTGGGCAGGGAAGTGGCAGGCGCTATCGAAAATCTCCGCTGTTTCACAGGGATGATGGGAATCTCAGGGACTTTCCCTACGGCAGTGAAATCATCCGCCTTTCCCGCTCCTTTAAATACCCCCGGCTCATTCCTCCGCCCTGCTAGGGTTCCGATAAAACAGCTGAGACATCTTGTGTTTGGCAACAGTTGTCCTCTAAAAGGTGTAATTAACTCATGAAAAACTGTATTTACTGTCAAGGCCTGCTAAACTAATGGACTTGAGGTCTGGCTGGTTGGAGTGTAAATTGGACCTTAATGTGGTGGTTGACATGCAGCATTCCTATAGGAGGAAAAAATACAAAGGCTTCCTTTAAAACGGAGTGTCATCCATAGATTTGTTGACATTTACGGTGGCTGAGGATGGAAGCTGAATGAAACTGTAACAGAAGTGAAGTTAGCTTGTTGTATGTCGTGTCAGTATAATTTTTATCTTCTTAAACATCTGTCTATATTTTAGGATCGTCGACAAATATGTTGAAATCCTAAAGTCTCCCTAACTGTTTCACCATTCAGCACTCCTCACAGAACCTGCGTCGCCTAACCAGCCCAGAGCTCTTAATTTACTGGTCATCAGGGTCTCTCCCTCGCCGGCGTTGCCTCCCTGCTCGCGCCTGTCCCCCTCTGTCTCCCATCATCCCCCTATGGTCTCCCATTGCTATTTATTCCCATCACTAGGAAACAGGCTGTGCACAAAGCCTGCTCTGTGTCCCGAGGCTTTTTTAGAATAGAAACTGGGTCTGTTGAAAATGGAAACGCTATGATTGACTGGGCGCAGCTTGCACAGAGAGACGAGGAATGCCAGCGAGAGGCACAAATTATCTGCAGGAACGATGGGGAAATATTATTAATGAAATATGGGCTTGAATTATATTATAAAGTCTTCAATAAGCTGAGGTCTTTTAGTAGCCGCTATTATTCTCCTTTCCAGAGCAGCTAGAGGAGACCGATGATGAGATTGTCTATTTATTTTGAGCTGGATGATGCCAGTCCGGTAACGTCATTGTAATAAAAATCATGGTCTGTCTGACTGTCACTGGCTGCCTTCTTTTTTTCTCTGCCGCCATTCTCGAGTCTCAATTTCATTGCACCACTGTTTGGTATTAAAGTTCCAAGCAGTTGTTCCAGAGTAAATTAATTTGTTGTGAGAGAGTCACATGGTTTGTAGCAGCATAACTGAGGCTGAAATAATGCTTTGTTGCAGTAGTGGAAAAATGTTCGACTGTTATGGGCGGTTTCTAAAAGAATTTCTGTCTTAGTTGAATAAATACAAAACGACAAACTTAGATAATCAGCACAAACAGGAAAGATGGATACGACATGCAGCGGAGCCCCTCAGCTGGGATGTCATCGGTACACATAGTTAGGCTGGAATTTTTCTTTGATCTCTCTAATGATGCCTTAGTGATGATTCTTTTTAAAGCTCTTTTTTGTTCGCCCTCTCCTGTGCACCCACCCGGTGTTATAAGAGTATTGGCAGGCCTTTGTTCCCAGCTCAGGCAGCAGTCAGGTTAGGCAGGATTCTGAAGTAGCGCGCTGTTTCTGCCTGAGCCAGCTGGAGCCCTGCCAAGCACAGCAGGAGTTTCTACTCTGTTTGATATTTACTTTACCGCCTTTACAGGAGAACTAGTGCAAGACCAGACAGACACACCGACACAGGACTGTGTCGGTGTTAAAGAGAACTCTGTGTGTGCGTGCGTGCGTGCGTGCATCCAGGCCTCTCTTTCTACCCCACCTTTACTAGACTATAATCTACACCTGTGGGCCCTGGGCAGGTTTTGCACTGGTTCCCACTACAAGGCCAAACGGACTGCTAAGACAGGCTCAGACATCATCTTGCGTGGATATGTGTTTGTATGTTGGAGGAGTGTAGAGTTACCAGGCTGAGAGAGTGGAATAGAATCGGGGATATAAAGGGTGTAAAATTATTGGTAAAGGAATGCAGGAAGAGAAAATGCATAATATATTTGGCATAGGTTATGACTCCTGTGGGGATAATGGGGCAATGGCGTGAGAGCTTGTGTTTACTAGTGGAAGAAGCCTCAGGTTAAAAATTAACATACATCAGAACATCTCTTTTTATTCCCATGACTTTGTTACTTATCAGAGTCTGGGACACCATTCCCAGATGCGCCTGCACCTCCTCCTCGTTTGGGGTACAAACTGTGTTTATCGGGAAGTGAGCCTCTAAGGTTCAGGAGCAGCAAACAACCTAAGAGTTGAACGTCTGCCCAGAACTTTTCTTTCACAATGATAAAAATATTCTTTGCTGGCAACATCGGAGCACTTACAGTCAGTGTTTAAATGGGTGTTTCGCTACTGCCTGCGTCCCGTCAATATAACAGTGCTTTGTTTTGTTTTTCTGTGTCTGCAGGGCATCGTCAGAAGCTCGAGGATCCTCCCAAAACTGGTCTGTTCTCCGACCGCCTCAGCGAGCTAGAGAGGATGAGGGTGAGGGTCGCGGTTCCGACACAAGCTCCCCGGCCAGCTCTAGACACGGCGGCCAACTCCTTCAACCCACAGGGACAGACGCAGATAACAGGTGAGCCGCCAAGGACAGCTTATACAAACCTCCTGGTGTTGATGGAGAATCCAGGTGCTGGAAGCGTCCAGGGAAGTGTGCATGCACAGAATCTCTTAGCATGCTGTTCCGTATCTGATCTTAAACCTCTGCGATTTTATAGTTCCTTGTTATAAGTTTCAAATACAAATATTTTGCTGTTGCCCAAGCTTTGTGTGTGTATGTGTCATCTAGGATACCAAAACCCTCCTTGTGCTGAACATGATATGATCATACTCTGCTGTCATCCTGCAAAATTGAGTTGCCAAAATTCCATATTGTATTTTAAAAACGAGTCTTCTTATTTTCACGTGGGAAGAAATCCTCACACAGACATACATGCTTTGAACTGTGGATGCACACAAGGAAAGGAAGGTTTTAAAGGAGTTAGCGGGCATTTTTATTTTAAAAATTTGACGTTTTTCACATCGCTTCCCTTCCAAGAAAGTATAACCAAGTTGACGCATGGAATAGGCGCGTGTCCAACACGTGCCATGCTTTTTCTGGACAGGTGGGCTGAGTCACAAACCGAGCACCGTTTACTGTATGTAAGGTGAAATATTAAACCCCAATTGGAGCCTCAGACACATCCTGAGCCACAAAACACCAAGCACGGTGCCTCTGAGATCATCTGTCTTTCTCTGCTCCATCACTCTATCAATCTTAGAAGGTAACAAAATCTCTCACGGTTTGGGATGGCTGCTACCCGATCACCCAAATCTCTGGAGGCACGTCACACGTCGTCATTTAGCTCTTAGTTAATCTCTGTCACGGTTTTGTGTTGCGACTCGATGGATCGTTGAGGGCACGGTTTCGCAGCAAAGCAGTGCGGGGGTGACAATTGTACACTGGACTGAAAGTACCACGTGAGCTAACTGCCAAACAGGTGCTGCTTGATTGATAAGATTGTTTGGTTTCTTTGGGTTTTTTGGCATGCCTCCTCACCTTCTGTGATCTGACAAAAACAGTGAAAGAAATCACTTGAAAGTAAACAATCAAATAGTTTAGCTTTGTCATGCACACATAAACACGCGCACACATATACTTTCTGTCTCAATCAGCTTCCATTCTGAGTCCTTGTTGCCGCACAGACACAATGATAAAGTGTTGTGGTTGTCTGCCGGTGTGTTTACACCGTGGCTGAGTGCCAGCGAGGCTCTCTGTGCCTCAGCTGCGAGCACACAGTTTTACAAGGCAAACAGGAAGATCTTCTCTCTAAAAGGTAAACATTAGAAGTCTTATTATTAAAAAATGTTGCATAACATGCCCGAGTGATATTTAACCCTAAACACAGGCGCGGAGAAGCATAGCGACGGATCAAGTCCACAGCTCGTTGTGTTATTGTTGCCAACCTTCCTGCCCCCCCCTTCCAAAAGAAATCTGAATATTTGAACAAGCTTGTGGGCCAGTGGTAATTCTTTCGTTCTTCCTTTCTTTTCCTGTCTTGTGTTTTCTTTATACGTCTTTCTGTAATCTTCCCCCCCTCTTTCCCACTTCCATTTCTGTCCTCTCTCCCTCCGTTTCTCCCCTTCAGACCCTCGTCAGTCCCAGTCCTCTCCTCCCTGGTCGTACGAACAGACGTATCCGTCCTACCTGAGTCCCATGGCGTCCCCCTCGGTCCACTCCACCACCCCCCTCTCCTCCAGCCGAGCCACAGGTCTGCCTGCCATCAGTGACGTGCCTAGACGATTGCCAGGTACTGTCAGGGTCATTTAATCTGCTACAAGTAATTTAGTTTACAACATTTTACAACAAGTTTGCAGCATTTTTCTTACAGCGAGAAAGAGGGGGTAGGGGTGGAGAGACAGGCACACACGCACTTTCACACTGTGAAAAGCAGAAACGTATACAAAGAGGGGAGAAAAAACTATGAGCTACTATTTAAGAGAGAATAATTCAGCAAAGCAAGCTCATTCTCAGGCGAACGTGAGGAATGAGGCCATATTGTCCAACCATCTCTCCAGAGAGCGCTTTGCTTGATGTTTTTCAAACAGTCGAGGGAAAAAAACAACTATTGTTTCCTTTTTTCTTTTTTTTCCAAGCTCAGAGCCTTTGATCCCAGAGGAGCATGGGTAATAACAGGCCCAGGGATAATAACAGGCTCGTGACTGACAAATAAAGTGTCTTTACAGCGATGTGCCACTCTCTCAAGGCATTCTGGGTAATTGCATTAGCCAGTCTGTTTGCAGTAACGGCAGCATCTGTGTTCCAATTTGTCCCCGTTTTTCCCCCAATGTAAGAGCTCCTTTAAAATCCCTGCACGCCGCCAGACGAGTTTCTGCCCTGTACACCTGTTTGACTCACTGCCACCAGTTTTTTTCTACACTACTTTTTGTTTCTGTTTCCTTGTGCTAACATACTACACCCTCCTCTGTGTGCATGTGTGTGTGTGTGTGTGCCCCGAGCGAGGGTGAGTGATTAAGCGATGCAGCCATGTGACTCTGCATTAGAAAGGGTTTAAAATCCCGCCAGCTGCCCTGTCAACTTTGATTAGTTTGGTCGCTCACTTCAGCTTTCATCTAGCGAGCGTTGGTCTTTGTTCTCAAAGCGCGAGCACCAACACGGGGGCAAAAACTCGCCTCCCCACTTTTACCCAGTCGCACACCTCAAGCGCTTAATGCCTCCTAAGCGATGTGACTAAGGCTCTCAGATCTCCAGAGATCATGTTGACACCTCGCCAGGCGGCTGTGTAACCGTATCCAGCCGCAGAACATACCGACGAGCACGAGCAGAAGCTGATATGGATGCTGTATCGGGGTTCCGCCCTCCCTTAAGCGGTCCGGCTCGTGTGTCAAAATGTTACATTTGCTCAGAAGCGATCGCAAAAAAAGTTCATCAGTCAAGTCAAACACCTCATTCGGAAGCAACGCCCCCGAGTTTTGTAACATCCTTCCAAACATTCAGACGTTTACACTCTGGTTTTATTTAGGCTGATAAAGTTCGATCTGGCCCATCATCACAGGGCCTCTTTGAGCACAAAAATAGGTCCTGAAGTTAAAAGCAGGGGTTTTATTGAACAGCGCCGGTCACGTCTGAGATCACACTGCCCCTCTGCAACAGAGAGACAATCGCCTACTATTTCTATTAGAATCAAACGGATCTCGGGGGGGAAAGAGGAAGTTTAAAGGCCTTAATTAGCAGCATATGCTATCTGACGCTGCAGCGACAAACCCGGCTTCGCAATCCCTCCCTGCACATAAACACTGCGCCCACCTCCCCTCCTCTTCCCCACCACCCCCTGTCCTCTCGCAGCAGACATGGTGACACAGAAGACGCCTGGTGATTTATGATAAGAGCGCCATGGCTGGACTAAACCGCTGAGAGGGAGACGGGGAGAGAGGGGAGGGGAGGACCTCCTATTCTCCTTAAACTCTTCGCCCAGCGCAAAGCTCGCCGCAGCCAGTTAGTGGTTTTTTGGGTATTTTTTAAAGGGATGAAGCGAAAAGAGGAACGAAGGGTGAGATGGAGCAGCTCCTTCTCATCCCCCCCTCCCCACACACACACACACACTCCTCCCGCGCGCGCTTGCACGGACGCACACTCACACGGATACATACACACACAGGCTGGAGCCGATGGGAGGCGAGGAGAGGAGCCACATCAGAGCTCAGCCCTGCCTCATTATGGATCTCATGGAAACTGTTTCTGCTCAAAGTGTTTCCACATGTGCAGCTCCTGATTCATCCCAACTGCTTCTTTTTTTTATGTGCATACAGTATTCACACACATACAGCTCCCCCCACCACCCCCACACGCACGCACAGATATATTTGCATGCATAAACAGTTGCACAGATGCACATAAACATGCACCAACACACTCACAGGAACATAAATATGCAAAGGTGTAAACATGCTTGCACGCGACTTTGCTGATGTGCGTTTGGTAACTTCATGGAAACCGAATAGCAGCAGCTGGAAAAAAATCTGACTGAAGTTCATCGATATATCATTATTAATATTGATAGATGAAGGCTGCTCTGCAGCCGTGCCCGCAAAATCTATTAGCTTCTTCAGATTGGTTCATAGACAATTCAGTTTACTGCTGTTTAATTTCTCAAGAGACGTATTCGTTAAATTCAATTACTCTACAAGACAAAGTGCTAAATGGTTTAATAGTCCAAACCACATTCAGCGCAATCACAACTGACAAGCTGATGTGTGATTATTTAGGTTCCGTAATAAATCCTTCCTGTCGACGTCATAAAACACCGACGAAATTCACGTGTTTGTGCGTTTTGTGTTTTCACCTTTCAGGTTCCTCTGACCTGAGCCCATTCCCCGGTCAGTTCGAGCGCCAGTTCCCGAGCCTCTCCTCCCTCACAGAGAGCCGTTTCTCCAGCCCTCGGATGCACTACCCGGCAACCTTCACCTACACCCCGCCCGTCACCTCAGCCATGTCGCTGGGCAGCGCCCACTACCACACCTACCTTCCCCCTCCGTACCCGGGCTCCACCCAGAGTCAGAGCGGACCCTTCCAGACCAGCAGTACGCCCTATCTGTACTACGGGACGTCCTCCAACACGTACCAGTTCTCCATGGTTCCCGGCGGGGACCGCTCGCCGTCCCGGATGATCCCGCCTTGCACTAGCGCCTCCACGGGCACATCCCTGGTGAACCCTAACCTGCCCAGCCAGACAGAGGGAGGGGTGGACGGCGACGGAAGCCACAGTAACTCCCCAACTGTACTCAACCCCGGAGGCCGCATGGATGAAGCAGTCTGGAGGCCATATTGAAGAAGGCAGAGAGATAAGAAGTCAACTGATGTCATGGTTTGAAAGCACAAAACCTTTTCTTTCTTTCTTTTTTTAAATAAAAAGGGGATTTTTGAGCTTACATCAGCTGTCTCTACCTTTGGAAATTAAGGTTGAGATTAAAAAAGAGGGAGAGAGCAAGAGAGACCAAACGTGTGTGGACTTGTCCTCCTGGAATGTGTTTAGACCGTGGCGCTACAAAGGGAGTCAGTTTCAAAGCAATAATGAAAAAGACAGTTTTGGTTTACTAGGCCCAAGTGGATGAGACATTATTTCAGTTTTATTCTATTCCACAAAGCTAAAGGGATGCTTCGACGATATTTGTTAAAGACTGCCTCTTTTGTACAGTGTTTGTATTTCTTTAAGGCTTTTTTTGCAGAGCATGTTTTTTTGTGTTGTTTTTTTTTTTTGTACTACGACAATATCAAGATGCAAGTTAAGCACTGAGTAGCAAGTAATAAGAGTAACGCATATGTTACTTTAAGTGGTGTGGACAGTAAATTTTGCTTTAAACCGATTAATTTAACTTGTATATTGTGGGTGAAACGATGTAGATTGAGGCGTTTTCTTCGTTTTAACTTATAAAGCCATAAATTATGTATTGTATTTGAAACTTGAGTCAAAGAAAGGTAATCTGAATATTTTTGATGCATCTATATGACTAAGTTAAAATGATTTTTTTTTTTTTTTGATAGGTAATTTAAGAAAGTACGTTTTGTTTTTGTTTTTCTGGTAGCACCCAAAGATTTAAAATCGTGTTGAATATGAAATGTAATTTCCAAAGAGTATTGCAACATTTTTTTTTTTCTGGTGTAACTTTCAGTTTAACTGCTCTACACATCCAGAGCCCCACATCCTTGCGAGGCGTTGACACACATTTGGCTCGGAATTAAACCTTTGGTATTTATTGAGCAATAACTCGTATTGTGCCTCTTGGCAACATACCATTAAAGAGAGTTTCAATGGGGGAAAATAATTATCCGTTTGGGGAAATTCTGCTTGATTTCTTTGCTCTGTCTAGTCTGACATGCACACAGATACTTATGCATTTTCTCTTCCAAATAAGAAATGGTGCATTTAGACACGAATTGACGTCCAGCCCAAAGATGATTGCAGTGGGTACTGTGCCTAATGGCCCACTTTAAAAGAGGCAGGTCAGACTTTAAGGATCACTTATTTTGTGATACATGAACTCCTCAGGACTGGAAGAATCCTTGGTTGATCCCACAGATTTGCTATATCTGCATTTCTTTTTTTTCATACCCAGCCTGGCTGAAAGCACGGTCAAGATTATAGCTCTGACATGCCAAGTCTATTATAGCTTTCATATCCTATGTAAAAGATAGCTTTGAAAAAGTCTGTCTTAGTGTGTGACACACACACACACACAGGTTTGTATTTTTTTTTTTTCTTGCTTTCTGTCTTTTGGGTTAAAAAGGAAATCGCAGAGAAACAAAAGAGACTCTGGTGATCCTTTCGGCTTTTATTTATTTTCCAATTTTTACTCTGGGTTTACCGAATTGATTTTTACCCTCTTTATTGGCTAATGTCAACAATAAGGGTCTAAATCTAAAATCTCTCTGTGGGCTCGATATGAGGGGAGGTCTGGGTTTAAAAATTACCGTGCGAGATTTTAAAATGTGTTAAAGTTTAAGGGGAAAAAGTGCAAAACAACAACCAAAAAACACAAAACAACAAAGTGGTGATTGGATTCAGCTGCTGGCAGCAAACTGGTAACCAAAAAATATGGGAGACTTGTGTATGTTTGTTTCATAAAGCACTTATTTCTTGTTTTATTTCTAGCAGCACTTGCGGCGGGCTGCCAGCAGGGCTCGTGGTTTTGGTCCTCAGTCGAGATGTAACGCCACTGGAGTCTCACACACACACACAGAATGGATAACACTTGGCCAAACAAGCCATTTATATTGGAGTTTAATCTGATTTCACAAGGCAGTTGGCATTTGTTTAAAATAAAAAAAGCATTTCTTTTCTTGCTTTCATACAGTATGATACTGAGTGCATGAAGGTAATATAATAACCCAATTTTTAAAAGCTGAGAAAAACATGGCCCTGTCCAAGGATCAGACTTCAAGCTTTTCATTTAAGATTTGCACGCACACTCTGCAGAGGATCTTCTCAACTCACACACACACACACACATTTCTCCAGCAGCTTCAGCCCAGCACGAAAAGTACTTTTGCTGTTAGAGCATAACATAAATAAACAAATTCAAAAACCTTTTAGATTGCTGTGATTTTATAGCATTTTCCCAAATACTATGCACATCTGTTGGAATTTATTTAATCTGCTTCACAAATCTTTTAAAAACTGTTTACACCTAAACGCAGCACTGACACCCTAACCTGTCCTCATCTGCTCCTGTTTGGGTTTTTTTGCTGTTCCTCAAAATACAAAGGTTCATTTTTTTTAATTTTTTTTTTAATGTTGCGTACAAACTGTCATTAAAAAAAAAACTTGTATTATTCATTGATCAACATGTATGATATCCAGGAATTGTACCTGCTCTTATGTAAAGTTTACTCGTTATTTCTATTGTTATGCTCCTTCTCATGAACACTTGTCAGGAAACTCAATCTAATGGAGACTGTTAGACTTTGCTGGTACGTTTCATAAAGATCATAATTTTTTTTCGATTGTTTGTTTTGTTTTGTTTTTTAAGGGAAACACAGACCTGACAACAGTGAGTGAAATTGGCATTGTGATTGTACATTTTTGTTTATTTTAAGAATAAAATAGGAATTTTGTAACTTACTTCCCCCCCCCCCCCACCCATCAGAATCTTGTTTCTCCACCAAAATCAGTTTTTCTTTCACCTTAATAGTAATAATAATAATGCAGTTTATGTGCAATGGGGACCCCAGAAGACTTCCCTGTGCTTATCTGATTCTGAGATACACACATTTACTTTAGAAACCACTGCTGTTACAAAATTACAGCCGTGTGATGAGGAAACTTGGAGTGAGAAAACATAGCCAGGTAATTGCATTTCCTTATACAGGATCTTTAAGTTAAGATTCAGTTTCCTCTACCTATTTCAAAATAAAAGCCATCACTCTGTCTACTCTTAATCGCCTGTGCACACTTAGCAGTCATTGCTGGTTCGATCTCTCCCTGAAACACGCTGATCTCTGCAGCGTGTTGGTCGTGTCATCTCTTGTCTGCCGCTCCGTCTGCACCAACATTGTCTTTGGACGCGGGCCTGAGGCGGTGTCGAACCTCCGTCCCTAACTGCACGCTCAGCCGGCGCACAACTGACATGGCTGCATTTCAAAGGTGAAGCGAAAACCCCAAGAGATGGAGACAGGGAGAACCAGGGGAAGCTGTTTTATATTATTCCAAGACATAATAGAGCCAATCCAAGCGT
This sequence comes from Aulonocara stuartgranti, assembly GCF_965226115.1. NCBI lineage: Eukaryota > Metazoa > Chordata > Actinopteri > Cichliformes > Cichlidae > Aulonocara > Aulonocara stuartgranti. The sequence continues at coordinate 3,691,363 of NC_138951.1, read as the reverse complement.
GCACGTACACAAGAAACAGAGACGGAGATCTACAGCATCCCCATGTGTTTTTTTTATGATCCAGATTGGGGAACATTCTCGGGATTTCCCTGAATATAGATTGCGTGGAAAAAGCTCCTGCTGGTTTCAGGTTCACATTCTCAGCGTTCTCATCCATGTCTAGCAATTATCATAATGAACTCTGGAGGAGCAGCGGGACCCAGACACCCAGGGAAATTAGCATAATGTCCTCCATGCACGGGAGAGACAGCAGCGCCGAGGCAGACTTGTTTAAAGAGGGGTTGGAATAGAGCTTTTTGTCCCTGTTAAATTTTGGTGGTTGAACATGATGCCAGCGATGATGTGCGCTTGATTTTTATACCAGGTTGTAAGTAGTTTTTCAGCAGCACAGCTCAGACTGTATTTTCTTCCTTATATTATGCAATCAACTGACAGGAACACAAACAAGAGTTTATGAGGAGACAAAACCACTCCACTCAAAGGACTGTGCACACACAGATATACACACACACACACACAACTGACAGCCCAATACAAACTGTTTACGTGACCTCTACAAACGTTTCAGAGGAGCAGCTCAGGCGGGAAGTGATCCTCAAGGGCCTCATACCACTCAGAGCTGTATATATCTTCCTATGTTTCCGTCTCCACTAACAGAGCTGTGGGTTGAGTGTGTGTGTGTGTGTGTGTGCGTGCATCTTGATTTCTCATTTAGTCCCAAGATAAACTGAGGCTGACGGGCTCTCCAGTGTGGGCTGTAGAACCAGCGTGAAGCCTTTGACCTCCCTGAACCGCTGTTACCTGATGTCATCTGGGCTTCAGTGTTTTGGAGCGACCACCGTCACGTCTCAGAGGATGACCACCTTCTCCGACTTCAGCCCACTCCCACCATAAAATATATAAAAACTGTCAGTAATTTGATGTGATGGTAACTGACACCTCTCCACCGGCACCCACCCACTGCTTGATCCTTGAGATTTTCAAACTGTGACAACCATAACTGTGTACTTTGGCGCACTCTAGTGGCTCCTTAATTTAACCATGGGGACCGCAGGGAGGGGGCCCACCTATACAGCGTTCCATATAGCCAAACTAGCACTTATTATGTTAGTGGAACTATTGCACAGCCTCCAAACACCCCACATCTTGCCTCTGTGGAGTCGAGCCTGCACAAGAGCTTTTCCTCCATAAATGAATGCCAGATCTGAAAAGCTGTTCACCCTCACAGAGAGGGGACCGTAAAAGACAACTTGTCTTCTGACCTGTAATAAAAGAAATGATCAGCTGGCAGGCGAGCCGCATCCAGGCAGCAGCCCAGAACCTCACAGACATGGTAGGGTTGTAAGGCAGCCTTGACATCCTGCACCAGAATCCATTCATCACTAGATTAAAGCATGCCTGTGTCTTTAGCTTGCTTTGGAAACATTTGATTCCATGAAACCATTTGCTGCTAAGTGAAGCTCAAAGAGAGTGCACTTATGAAACCTAAAATGCCTACATTTAATGAGCACTGCTAGTTCAGATTATGCAATTTGATACTGGCCACACTGCCTGAAAAAAAAGAAAGAAGAAGAAGCGGGAATTACTGTGAAAATGTGAGTGTCAGTACCATGGAGAGCGACCAAACATGCAAACAAAAGCCCTCTTTGTCCCATGCCTTTGCTTCATGTCAGTGTTTCAAATTATACACCATCTCGACTGTCAGAAAAATGGCAAACTGGTGCAGCACAACCGAATGCACAGAACATAAGACAGGATAAACTCTGTGCCAAATATTCATGTAAAACAGGCGTTTTTCCATAGGTTTCAGCCAGGCAATAAAATTTTAAAAATTTGGGCCCGGTCCCCATCTATTGCCTGAAACCAAGCATGAAGGAGCCCTGTGCGTTCTTTGTGTCAGATGAAGGGTTGTTAAAACTTTATCAGGCAAGTGTTAATTGAGAGCTAATGGACTGGTAATTCGGAGCAGTCACGGTAATCCAGCTCGCTGCTGAATGACATACAGCCCTGGTGACATTTAGATCAGGCGGAGGCCTTTTTTTTTTTTTTTTAAAGGAAAATCTTCCGTACGACCATGGCCGCGTGAGGCGTGCCAGGGGAAAAGTGGGGGACGAAGGATGCCCGCCATCGTGTCTGGTTCTGCTTTAGACATTCATCCTCTCTGTCTCCAAGGATCATAACTCGTGTTAGAGGCGGGTTTTATGGTTTATGACTGGAAAATAAAATGCCCCGCGCTTCCTGCAGGCGAAGTGATGATTTATAAGTATGAATGATAAAGTGAGCGCCCGTCTGACAGTGTGTGGATGTGTGAGGGCTGCTGAGGATCCAGACATGTCCGACATGTGGATGCGAGTGTGGTCGTATTGCGAGTGTGGTCACCGCAGTGTGGTTATATACGTTGGAACACAGCGCAGAGGGAAAAGTTGTGTCTCAGTAGTAGGTATCACTACCTGACATCATCATCTCACATAATTAGCACAGTGTCCACATCCTTCTCCAGTGACCAAGGATTATTTCATGTGGTTCGCAACTGGAACAGAAACCCTAACCAGAGAATTTAACCAAGATCATAAATACCCCCAGGCTCTGCTGTCTGCAGACATGGTTACTCACTTCGACGGCTCCTCTCCAAAAAGCCAATCAGATATGTTTATTGTTATCTTCTGCCTAAATTTGGGTCTGATTATTTAAATACATAGAAAAATGTCTTGATCACCTGGCTCCAAGCTCAAACAGTCCACAGTGGAAGCCATGGCAGCCTTGTCCCAGCAACTGATGTAAGACAGGGGCCCGTGAACGCCAAAAAATCCCTCTGGTGAGGTCGTCAGTCTTGTGCCGTAACCACAGGCGCGCGCCAAGCAGATCAATAATCCCCATCAACCTTCACCACAAGTCAGTCAAAGCTCTGAGGGCAGGCCAGGAGAGGAGGTTTGGGGGACCTGCTGAGAATTTGATACTCTCTAAGATGCTCCCTGTCTCAGAGTGGATGGAAGAGATGAGTCGTTTTCAGCAGCCATGTTGCTCTCTTTTTTTTTCTTTCTTTTTTAAAACAGGATCTCCTGTTATGACTTGTTCCTGCGCTCTGATTAGAAACTTCCTTCTCAGCCCTCACCTTCTAAACGGGCTGATGCAGACGTCATACTTCAGACCTTTACGATTCGACTTAATGTAAGAAAACAAAGGTGGAAAAAACGAACAAAAAAACATTGATTCTGCTCCTCGCAAAATTAGCTATGAAAAAACAGACTGTCTAATTCATGCCTTTCTGTGTCATCACTCCAATCACAGAGCTCAGCATCTGTATCCCTCAAAAATAAATATCCGAAAGTCATTTAACAAAACTTACTACTCTGGTCTGAAGGCACAACCACAAGTCAAGGGTTCAATTTTAAAACAGTTCATATATATATATATATATATATATATATATATATATATATATATATATATATATATATATATATATATATATATATATATATATATATATATATATATATATATATATATATGTATGTATATACATATATACATGTTGGACAAACTTTGGTTTGTGGCTTTATTTCAAGTTTTACATATTTACTTTTCAGAAACATGGACGCTTAGCCCTGTGGCTTGAAGTTAATAACAAACCATAGTGCCATGAGCCAAATATAAAATAATTTTTTTAAAAACAGCAGTTCCTCAAACAGTTACTTACAGCAGGCTCCAAATATGAGTCAATCCTCACAGGCTCCCAGGTTAAAATCCCCAACTTAACAAAAATAAAAACGTTTAGGCTTAAAAATAGACTCAGCTGTTACAGGTTTGGTTGCTTTAATCACTGACCTATCTAAATACCTTCCTTCTTAATTTATGGACTCAGTTACTCGTTTTGGGTTAAACTGAATTTTAAAAACTAAGTCTATTTTGTAAATCTTGGTCATGCCACGTTTCAAAGTCGTATATTGTCTCCGGTAAGAAATTAGCTATCGAGCTGCCTATTACTATTAGCATGTTCATTATCATGTTTTGGTTTTTTGGAGAGGGGGGTAGCCAAGATGACTGCAACACTCATCTTGAGGCTTAAAAACTGAATTTCAGAAACAAATGGGCGACGTCTATCTTTTGTAATGCCTGTGGCGGATACAGCCTGTGGTTGCTAGCTAGCGTTTCCTCTTCACTTGTGCTAATATCCAGTCTCTGAACTGGACCTCTGCTGGAGCATTTTCCCTTTTGTAGCATTTTTAAAACATTTATCTGACAGTGAATATTACTCGGTGCACTGTGATTGTTCTAACAGACCATTCCAGAAGCCTGCGTGCCAGTTTTGGTGAGTGAAATTCTGGTATTTTATTTTCATGTCACTTAGCATTAATTAGCAAACTTGCTAATGAAACCAGCTAATGTTACTTAAGATATTGCGCACTCTTGCCGAAATATGCCACTTTTGTCTCAAAAAACAAACAATAACATGGCAGTTGACCAATTCCACCAAATTTGGAAATATAAAACTTAAAAAATAAATAAGAAGAAGCAAAATTGTTGAAGATAACACAGCAGCAACAAATGTATTATAACAAAAACAGGACAGGAGAAGGAAAAACTAAACTTAACCTCAGCCTGAAACATATATGTCTGTCTCCCAGGTGCAATGTCTTTAGCAGCAGCTAAATTTGACGTGTTCTTGCACAGGGGCCTATATGGCAGTATTTCTTAAACTATGGGCCTGGCCCTTAATTGGATCACAGGTCTGTTTCTGGTAGGTCCTCACACGTCAAGCACACCCGTTTGTTTTAATCAGCTCAGGTCTCAAAGCAAGACTCAATTTACAAAATTTATGCCTGAGCTGAAAAGGTTTACTAAACCTGGCTATAAAAGTGCACTGTGTGAGTCCCCTGTCAGCCTATATGGACTCCCTGCGCTATGGTGGCCAAGCCAAGGCCAGCGACTGGTAGATCCACTGGGAATGTAATAACAGATTAATGTGGCGTGCCAGGCCCCATGACCAGACGTGTTTGACGCTAATGCTCCACTGTATATTATCCAGCTTGCAGAAATGTTGGATGTGAGCGATGGGATCCAAGGACAGGGATGTTTAGGTACTAATTACCAAACAGCAAGGCACAAGTCTCGCTCCATATTTCCTTACTCCTGTGGAAACACTAGGCAGGCTCCATTTATTTTCTTTGACTGTTGTTTCTGGCAAGGCCGCGTCTCAGTAAACACCACTCGCCCACCATTGTAAATCCGACAGGCGCAGATCTTTCAAGTTAGACTCCTTTGAGGAAAAATGGAGACAGATCGGATGGCGGCGCTCGGGTTTTCCGTCTTAATGAGAGAGTGGAGAAGAGGGATGGCGTTTGATCCCTGGCATGGAAGCCTCTATTTAAGCCTGTCAACGGTCATCACTCTCTCTCCCCCCTTCTTTCTTTCTCTGTTATGGATAGAGAAACAGACCTGCACCACTGGATTTGATCAACTCAGTACTGCACACTTTAACCCTTTTTCAGAACCGGGATCCAGTCTCCCCTCCAGCACCTTCACTATCACCCAGAGAGACTTGCTCAGCCTTCCCCTTCCTGACAACCTGCGAGCGTGGATGTTGATTGATTACCTTAGCTGGAAAAGAAAAGAAAAGGCAGAAGCAGATCTGTGAAAATATTATTTTATTTGTAGAGCTTTGCAATGAGAAAGCCTTTCAGTCATCATGCTCCAGTTTCATATCATGTGTTTGTCCAAACCACACAAGAGCCTTATGGTTCTTCAAGGAAGTCGCGCTATAGTTGCAAGCCCGACAGCAAGCCAAAGACGATAAGCCCCGAGACAAATTTCTCTGTTCTCTGCTAGACAATGAAACTTTTGAACTTTAACTTTTAGGCTGCGGATGTTGATGAAGTCCTCAGAGAGGAGGAAATGTCTTTCTGATGAAGGGCTGGAGGGCAGGGCTCCTGACCATCGCGGACCTGGCCTGGAAGACGCTTTTCATCGCAGCACTAATGGCTCTGGCTAATCAGGCCTGATTGGGGCTGCTAAATAAATACTCTCTCCATTTATAATATCATGCGTAACTTAAGACAAAATCAATACTCGAGACTGAACACTAATAGCTTGAGGCAAAACAAACGTCCCAGCTCTGGCTGCAATACATTTTTCAGAATGAATCCATCAGTGACATTGGCATGGATTTCTCATACTTCCAAATAAAGCCACGTATCTGTGGAGTTTTCATATTTCCGAAGGCTCCGAATTGGTTTGAAAGACATTCACGCATGCAAGCAGTTCAGAAACAAGCCTCGTTCTAAACTTTTAATGCCCATATTAGGTACATTTGTTCTTTTTGTCGAGCATATATTTGAATAATATATATTTTTTTTGCCTTTACATCAAATTTTCAGAAGCATTAGAAAAGAAAAAGAAACTACAGCAACACCCACAGTAATGAACTGAAAATGAAACTGCAGAGTGGAACAGTCATATTCAGCAAACAATTAGCATCAATCATAGATGAATCAAGGTGTCTCCCCAGGAGCCAGAGCCCGATAATAAACACTGGAGTCAGACTAGACTTATGTGGGCTCGGGAATAAATAAAGTGAACGACCTCGACATCAGCAGCTAGTAAAATGTTTGGCCGTGCGGTAGAGTAGGTATGAAAGGGAGCTTTGTGTTATGAGGAATAAATACAGACAGACACAATCACATTTGAGCGAAAAGAGTTATGTCAGAAGTCTCACAGCAGCAACGTTGGAACCTGGCTTTGAAATGCGAATCACGTTAAATGTGTTTGATTTATCTTCTGCTCCACTTCTGCTTTGCCGTGTCTCTGCCGAGGTGATTGAAATACCATACACACTGTGCACCGAGTAGCTAAAGTCCATCCACATCTGGAGCTGAAACAAAGACATCGGACTTGTTTATTATGACAGACGAGGATCTCACAAAGGACAGTCGCGTGTTACGTTCATGGGGGATGTTTTCTTTATGATGTGTGTTGCCGGTTTATTTTTCCTTGCGCTCAGGTCAGGCTACTTGGCCAGTCTCCTCGCCACGTCTTTGTAGGCGGTCTCGATCTCAGTGTCAGCAGCACAGGTGTTGGTGAACTCGTCACGCGTGGAGGCGTTGTTCAGGTAGCGCCACACCCCCGACATTTCCGCTGGGATGTCGTAGTTGCGGTATTTCTTAGCAACAACCTAGGAGAGAATGCAAGGCGATAACTAAACTACCCCGTTCATTCAGACTCGAGCTGATATCTTCAGCACCTTCCAGGAGGTATGTTTTTTGGATGAGGTGTTCCAGTTTGCCATTTTGAAACAAAACTAATAACATTTATGCTTTTTTTTTAGCTCGTGAATGTAAGAATTAATGCCTTTCAGCAATACTCTGTATATCGTCTGTGCTCTGCATCCAAAAGGTAAGTCAGAACCACTTCCACTGCAAAACCAATGAAGCATTAAGTAAGTCAGCTCTGCAGGAGCAGGACATGCCGGTTAGATTCATTAGATACTTTCCTCCAGTGGTGAATGCTTATCTGCCTGATATATTAACCCACCGTAGAAAGGACCTGCTCTTGTTAAAAATTGTAGTTTTAGTTTAAAACAAAAAACTTTTAAAGGGAATTTGTGTTCTTACATTTTGTTGTGTCCTCCTGGACTAAAAATGGGATTTAGCAGTATAACCTTTAGCTACTAATAATTTGACATATGGATACTAAATGCCCCAAATAACAAATTCAAGATAGTTTTTTTCCCCTTAATTAAGAAAAGAGAAAACTATTTTTTAAAGTCTAAAAATCTAATTTTTAAAAATTGTGGCTGTGGAAGACAAAGTCAAGAGCAAACCTAACTTAAACACACCTTGGGGGCAGAGTTGCTTGACATTTTCAGTCTGTTCCTTTTTTCCTTTTTACTTTCTTTTCAGATCCTGCTGGTTTCCAGAATAGATTTACTTGTTTTAGTTTAGTTTTTATTAGTTCCAGTGTTAGTTTTAGTCTTTTTTTTAAATCATTCATGTATTCCTGTGGCACAAAATTGAATACAAATGCAACATTTGTGGAGGGAGTTGGCTCGCAGTCATGTAGACACCCTCAGGCAGGCTGTTGACAGATTTGACCATATTGTTGACGATTTTTGACTGCATAGTTTTATTTGACTTCAATTCTTTCTTTCTTTTTAAATACACATTGTTTCAGTTAATTTTCATTTATTTATAGTCTCTAGTTTCTGTTATAACTTAAACTATAATGTACGTTGACATTTCGTTTTAGTTAACTGTAATACTGCTTGGGACCTCCCCGGGTGTTACCAGACACCAATTTAAGGCAAACACATCATCATCATCATCATCATCATCAAGCACATATTAGGTTTATTACCACAGCCTTTATTACTCAAATGCAGCAAAACACTGAATTCATTATCAAAATGGAGTTCAAAATCCATGTACTAAATCTGGTTTTGATATATCAAAGTGTTTATTTATCACCGGCTTTAATAGAGGAACAGCTTGATATGACAACTTCTGTGAACCTTACTGTAGACTGGAAAACTTGTTTAGCCCGTGAAAATGTATGAAACTTTTTAACAAAGTCCAATATTGCAGAAACCGACCTCATAAGGTGGTTTGAACTTGGATAAACTGGTGTGTGCTTTAAAGGTTACTTGGAAAAACACACGTCTAACTTTAACAGATAATAGGATCTGGATTGCTCAAAGTACCGATATGAAAATCTCATCTGAGAATAATAAGGGGCCGGTAGAGAATGATTGTTGAAGGGCAACGCAGCTGTAGAATCACCACCACTAATTACTGCCCCTCAATAATTTTCCTCTCATGCCATATTTCTTTACCTTCACTATGTAGAGTTTGGGCAGGAGGTTGCAGTCTGCCAGAGTGAACTCGTTCCCATCCAGGAAGCATCGGTTGGAGCCCTTCTCCTCCTCCATGCTGTTTGCATCGATCTCATCTGGCAATGGGTTGTTAAGGTAGTCATCCAGCTTCTTCAGGGCTTTGGTTAAACCTTTCTCTAGAGCTAAAACGCACAGATACAACACCTTTAAAAGGTGACGGAACACGTGTGGCGCTAACCTCACTAGGTGGCAGCAAAGCAAACGGCATGAGCTCATGCCTAAAAAGTGGACTCTGCTACCACCTAGTGGAGGATTTGATGAATCACTCCCGCATGATTTCATCTTGTTCCGTTGCACATGTACATGTGTGAATGTAAATGGCATGAAATAAGCAGCCCACCAGCGTTGGCTTCTGGTTTGGTGTTCTTGATGTAGGCTGAGAACTTGGCAAAGATGTCGTTTCCAGCTGTATTGGACTCTCTGTGCTTGGCAGCCAGTCTGGGATACCTGAGTGGATGGGGGGACAGGGGCAGGAGAGGCAGTCAGAGACCCAGGCAGACCAAACCATCTGGATAGCATTAACACCTGGGCTGAAACTCAGCTCACACTCCAAACATGTTACACACTCTCACCAAGCTGGCTACTCGCCCCTTGAGCTTCTCACACTGAGGTCGGTTTATAATGTAAAAAACTTTACAGGCAATAAAATAAAGATTTAGTTAATCTGACATTTTTCTCTGCAAACGCTCACACGCTGACTCTGGTCATTTTTACTGGAATAACAACAACAAGAACCCTCTTAGGCTCTTTTACTAAAATTACCCCAATCAGATTTTGTCAATAAAGCTTTGGATGTAGAGTGTTAAAGATTTTGCATTTAGGAATTAAAAGTGCAAAAACACATACCTGGGACACTTACATTATACTGTATATCAACTCAAAATAGATTTGCAGCAGCTATAAACAGTAATCTCTGTTAACGTCAGCCTTCATCAGATCCAGCACTCTTTTACTGGACTAAAGAGTTTCCTGTTCTTTCAGCAATGCTGCTGAAGTGAAATAAATCCAGCCAAACCAGGATGTGTGTAGTTGGTGGTATAATCTGATACTCTGTTATGAAAAACCCTCTAGTTGAATTACTTTGGAGGACAGAGTGTCTCCTCAAGAAACTCTTCAATCTTGTTGACGTCTGTCTTGACCTCTCCTTCGAAGGTCAGGAAAGGAGGGTGCGTCCCTGGAGCCAGGTTGTGCAGATCTGCCGGCTTCCTGCAGAAGACACGCGGAGAAAGCAGAATGTCGTGAGGGGCGACGTTAGCACGTTTTGTTTTCATGTTTGCAAACTTGGCTTTTTGTAACCTCACCTCTTGAGGTCGACGGTCGTGACGTTGAACATGACTCCTTTGAGCCAGAGGATCATGAAGAGGCGCTGAGAGAAGGGACAGTTGCCGATGCTTTCTCCATCGCTGCCCGCCTGGAAGCAGACAAAGGATGAAAAGACTTACATCTTGTTTCTCTAATTCAGCTGTGGGAAGCAAGTACATGACCCTTTGGTAACAATGTAACAACCTTGCTACTAACAGGGATAAGTCTCCTGTTATCTTAAGCGATAAGTGTTAACTCACTCTTTACCTGATATAGTTGTTCCAATAAGTAACATATAACATTACATAAGCACACATAAATAGGTCATTGTGACAGATTCGTGATGAGGACAGAGTCAAACTAAACCTACCGTCTGTGCACGTGTTATTATCTGATGTGAACTGCATACTTGTAGCAATCAGAATTATTGTCTGAAGGCCAAAAAAATGCCCACGGTGAAGGAAACATCCTGTTTCTTTTTTATTATATTAATACATAACAGCTATCAGATATAACCACTTTGAACACTTAGAAGAAAAATAACCAGTGATAATTTCAATAATTATGTAAGACATGACTGGCTAATTATTACCAGTGCACTTAAGTTTAAGTAACAATACTTAAACTTTTACAGTAGGTTCGATAACGTCAGTATTTACAGAGTCAGTGCAGTATACACTTACTGGATCTCCTTTCCTCTCTTCCTGTATATGCATTTATTACAGGCCATTAACACCGTGTCTTCTCTGTGCTGTCGTCTATGTTTTTGTCTCCCTGTACCTTTCTGCACACGTCTCTGTTTTCTGAAGCTGCACTTTTGCACTTAGTATTTCTCTCTGGATTGTCTGTTGTGTTGTTCCCAACCGTAACCCACCCACTCGTGCCGCGTGGCTCCAGGCACCTCCTTCAGTCTGGTTAAGTCAGAGGTTTCTTCCTCCCCACTGTCAGTGGGTGTTTGCTCACAGGGGATTGCTGTTTCACACCCTAATATTTTTAATGATAGGGTCTTGAGATGGCCACTATTCATGACAAATTAATTGAATGAACTGGATGAATTTAAAGTAGCTGTTATTTTGCAGATGCTGACCATACAAGTGCCTGTGAGCAGTGTATCAACAGTGCCCAAGGTTGTTGATTTTTGACAGTACGCTTGTGCTTTGATCAAAAAGCTCTGAGAGAAGGTCCTTAAAAGTTAAAAACCTGGCCTGATTTACTCTTGGCCATTCTCACGTTCAAGGTCATGTTCTCAGCCACGTGTGCTATTTTTAGTTTGCTCCCTGGAAGTCCCCTTCTGACCACTTAAACTGTGTGCTCTGCAGTTTCACCACAGACCTCAAATCAACTTCTGTCTCAAACTGGCGCAAAACATGTTTGGAGGATGAACTGCGGTGCTTGTCAGCAAGTTGTCTCATGCCTGCTCAGAGTGCACAGACAGCACAGGAAATTTTCTGTCTGCTCCAACACAATTTTCTTCACTACCTGGACGACACACTAGACTGAGATACCTACCGCTTTGCTCACTTCCTGTAAATAAAGATCAAGCTGAATAATCACTGTTTCGACACACTAGAGGAGATTCAATGTGCACTGCTGAGGCACAAGTGCAAGTGGAGCCTGACGAAAACTTCTGCATAGTAATCTAGAAATAGCAGCCATGCAGATTGCAGCAGCACAGATGTGTATGAGAAGATGATACTGAATGAACGAGTTAAAATGGGCATAATGTGCCAGGGTTCCATCATCTACCCGTACAGAGAAATGCAGGAGGTTTATGTGGTCCTAACGCACCACCACAACGTGCATAGTAGAGACACGAATGCAAGAGGACATCCACCGAAAGATCTAAAAAGTAGCAGGGCACATTGTCCTGATATGGGAGAGAATGTGCTGTCGAACATGAGCTAGGCCACATTTAAATCAGGTAACGGGTTTGATTTGATTCACCTGTTCACTGCTTTTCTCTTTAAACGTTGTATTTTTATTTATTTATTTTCTGATGAAGACAAAGCTACACAGAATCACTTCCTTCCTATCATATGCTTGTGTACATGCACTGATATTATGTGTCGGCATGCACGGATACTCAGAGGAGCACAAACGGTGACATCTGATCCAGTGAACCTTCTGAATTATACATGGTGATTCTGATAAGCAGGTTCATTGGCCCCTGGGGCACAGAGAGCAGCGTTCGACCTGCAGACCTGCAGACGCACACAAGCCCACAACACATAACAAATATGTGAGTGCAATGACGTCCCGGTCATTACGTGACAAGTGTGACCATTGACCACATTAAAGTTATTAGAACGGCAGATGAACTTCATTGCATGCTATTTCACTATTTATGTCACTAAAACCTTTGAATGGCCAGTATAACAAATAATTGGACACACAAACAATCCCTTCAAAAAAAGAAGTTACTGCAACGACGTTAAAAAATATTTTGACATTCACCACAGACGTCCATCATCAGTAAACAGCTCCTAGCAAAGACCAGAAATAAAAGGGCCGTCAGGCTCAAAGTAGCTGAGCCAACTGTATGGACGCCAGCCATTGATGCTCTCAGTGCTGTCTGTGTATTGTTATGGCCAGGCTCAGTCGCATGGTGGTAACACAATACACTGGCCTCAAATAATCGCCAATCAACATCTAGAACACAGAGCACAAAAGCTGCCACACACAGCTAGACCACTAGGCCCGAGGAACGTGAGAGCATGGAGCTGCTGAGTGATCAGATGATGACTGTTGGGGGCTCTCACGTCATACGATCCATCACATGCTGTGTTATGCTATAACTATAACTGGGTTTTGGCGTCCTTAGTTTGCCTAAGCCTGCTTTTTAACAAAGAATTCATAAATGGGGTTCTGACATATTAACTGAAAACATTGATACTACAGTCATTCACAGAATAATACTGTAATTTCTAAAAGGCATACGAAGATTAAAACTGCTAAGATTGATCCCTCTGGTGCACGTAAGACTCCTATAACCCCCGATAGTCACCGTTTATAGGCTAATTCCTGTATGTGGGGTGGAGCATGATAGTTCTCCAGCCATCAGATCCATGTAGATCGTAGCACGATGAATAAATTATTATATTAGGATTGTAGTCACTCTCTATATATATTAATACAGTTTGTGTTTAATTAGGATTTATTGAAAGAAAATGACAGTTTAGAAACTAAATCAAAGATAAAGGCCTAAAAGTTAATTAGTTGACCTCCGAAGTGCCTGCAGAAAGTCAGACTTCTCACCAGCTAATTAGAACTGTGCATCCAGGCAGCACGTTAGCTTTTCCACCTGCCTCAGGTGTATCCATCTGCCTGTGTGATTCCTCAGCGGACCTGAAGTAAAGCTTTTTATAGAGAACAAAACACCACTGCTGTGTCCACTGATGGTACCACCTTCAAACTGTTGTCATTTTTTTTCCACTTTATTATTACCTGTTTCAAAGTTTCCACCCTACATGCTATCTTATATAAAACATCTTTTTGAAAGGTCCTTGAACAAGCAAGCCTCACCACTTGAAATTCTTCCAGAGATGTATTTGGGTAGTTGTCTGCGTTAACGTTCATTTTCATTTGTTACTGGAACATAGAAACTTCAGGTATAGCATTATAAGGTACTTTAAAAGTTTGCCCCCAAAAAACAAAGATCATAAAAGTTGTTCATCCCCTGGAAGTCATGTTTCTACCAACATCTTTGCTGCTGCTGAATACTGCAGATTTCAACTCAGGAATGCAATGTCTGTTTTACATCTGAGACATTAGACAGATTCTCGAGACTGATTGCATAGCACAGTCCTCCCTGAAAAAGTGTGGACTGAAGTAACAGTACCACTGCATGGCCTGATGTGAGCTTCTCACCATCAACAAGCAGCTTCGGTATCACTGTCACAACCATCCTGGGTCGGGGTGCTTGCTGGTGCTGCTGTAACTCTACCTCCGCTATTGGGTTACGCAACTGCTCCATAACACGCAGCGATGCTCATTTGAGAAATTCAGGCAATACTTGGTCCCTCAAATGTTATCAAAACCTTCACTGCAGCCATAGTTTTGTGTCTATCTTACCTTTACAAAAAGTTCAATATCAGGGTCTCTGTCTTCATCAGACATGATTCCTTTTTCTTTTACTTTTTTTAAACTATGTGTCCTTTTTTATCCTTGGAGCTCTACATCTTCTGGAAAGACAAAAAAAAAAGGAGGAGAAACTTTTATCTTCTCTGAGGTTATCCTCTCTCACACCTAAGGAAGTTCTGTTCCCTTCACCTTCACCACCGTTTGCAGCTGTAAAGGCAGTTTTCTGCTCCGTTTGTGTCTCCTGGGTGAGGCTGAAAGTCGGTCCAGGTGATAGTCACAGCCCTGTGCTCTGATTTAGACACAGATGGAGGGCAGCATTAGATGTCACTGACACAAAGTGGAAAACAGGTGTCAGTCTATAGCAGAGGGGGTGGAGCCCCGTGTCTCTCTTCCCACCACTGCAACCAAACCTGACATCAAAATCGCATCACAGGCAGCACTTGCTCCCTTATCTCTCTGCCCCACAGCTGACACATTCTTATTTTTCAATATTTTCCACTATTAAATGTTTTATTGTATTATTTTTTGCCAAACTGATGAAACACTTCCTGAACACCCAAACCATCAATAATATATTCTCCCCATCTGACAACATTGCCAAAAATGGGACACTATTTGCGTCACTTTGAGTTTCTGAGGCTGTCAGTCCATCACTTACCGAGTAGTTGTGCAGCAGCATTTATATTTAATTCATGTTCACATGTGTTTGACTCTGGCAGGTTATATTTGATCACCAGCAGCAGACTAGAGAAGATTCCTCTCTAAATTATTGATGCACGGCTGCGGTTTTAAGGCAAAAATTTGCATTTGTTTGCAGAAAGAGGCCACAAAAATAATTTTAAAAAAAGCAGGTACATTTGACACATGGAAACTGAGTAGTGTGTGTGTTTGTGTGTGTGTGTGGCTTATGAGAGATAGATCCGAGAAAGAAAGTTTGATGAAAACAGCAAAGAGGAGACAGATGGCTCAGCTGGAGAGAAACGTTTTAACTGTTTCTATTTATAGAGCAGCTCCCTCTCCTGGCTGGTGTACCAACTTGCAGCACAAACCAATTAAAAGGGAGCTGCAGAGGAAGAAGGTGCTCATTATCAGAGTTCAGGATGGAAAATCTTGAACAGTGTCTGAATGTGTTATTTTAGGTCTTAGTTAGTTTATTTGCAAAGTTACTGAGTGAACAGCACCAAAATGAGGGAGGACTATCCATAATAACGAGCTGAGGATACCAAAAATATGTCCCAACTGGATTTATATTCATTTTAAAAAAGAATAATAATAATAAAGTCTAGATGAGAAGATTTTTTCAAATTTCCACCACCAAGACTCTTATCACCTGTAGCTTGTAATTCTTTCAACAAATGGACTTAAACATGGACAAAGGAGGTTAGTGCTGAATCACACTAACGGTTTCCCCTTTTTTCCAGCCTTACATTTAGTGTGCAGTCACAGAAACTGTACAGTTTTTAATCTAACTCGAGTAAAAGTATCGACCAGAATGTCTTCTTTTCTTGTCATGGATTTCTAAATCAGTAATTTAAATCAATAATAATGGGACCATTAGTGGTTTCTAAGATATGGCCTTGGCGTTTCGATCCCTTTGAAACAAAGGGAAGTTCAAATCAGTGACTCGCTGGGCTAATCATTCACCATAAACATCAAACGGCTACAGAGAATTGTCTCTTTCCGGAACTGAGGTGACAGGGAGTGTGTGAACAGCGTATACGCACGAGCCAGAACTGCTGAAGAGTCTTGGACAGTTGCAGTTATGTGAAAAGGTCTTATCGCACAAAAACAGTGACAGAGCCAGTAAAAGTGCATGTTAGCGATACTGTTGATAGCCTAGGGCAGCCCACTTTATCTGACTGTGGAGGTTTCATTTTAAATTTTCCCCTCAGAGACGTGACCTCATAACTCACCTTCCTACTTTTATGATGGAGCTCGTGTTAAGTTTATGGCCATTGTTGGGAAACGCACCCACGGAAAGACACATAAAGGATAGAGGGTGGGGTGTTTTTCTTGAAGGGGCTGAGGATGTTATCACGTCTGTCGTCTCCTACGGTCTTCGGGGGTGAACTATCCTGCATATTTATCATAATTGTGATATAATGTAGTTTTGTACACTGAGTGTGTTAAGTGTGTAGACTGCGATGAGCTTTCAGATCCTGCCAATGTCGTTCCAGCTCACCGAGGAAGAAGGAGCAGCTCAGACAAAAACTGTGCACTCTGAACTAGATGCAATTTTTTTTGTAGGGTTCTTGAAATGTGTTTTTTTTTTAAAGACAAAACATTATTATTCTTGAAAAGCTGTCTGGTGTTTTCTATTCTCCTTGTCATAATCACCTTTTTGGTTTTATGGTGGAGTAAACAGGGAAACAGGAAACGTGTGGGCGAGGAAGATTATGACATGTAACACAGCTGGAATCAAACTCATTCACCGTCTCACCCAACAATGCTTCACGCTACAGGGAGACAAGGCAATTTTAAAATAAAATAAAAAAACAAAACAGCCTGTTGCCATTACCCATTTCATGACTTTCACTGACTAATCAGCAGCCTAATCAGCAAAGTGACCCCTGCATTAACTGATAGTACACTCACCAGAGCAGGTATCACCAAAAAGCAACAAAACACACAGACGGATTTGCTCAAGCGTAGAGTTCACCCCTGGTTCCTGTGACCTTAACGCGAACAAGTTAATTATTACAGCAGAGTGATTAAAGTCACACACAAAGATTTGGATACAAAGAAATCACTGCTTATGCACTATTCTTTTAAACATGCATTGTTCTAAATATACACAGCTTAGTAACACTTATATTTAAATATAACTATTTAGACTTAACTAGTAACCACATGGACGTCTAATGAGGTGAATTATCATTTCTATAATTTAATATAATATAATATAATATGCACAGGAGCAAATGATGAGAGTCTCTTCAAAAGGATGCTCTACTTGGCCTCAGAGCCTTCTTTTGTGCAAGGAAGTGAAATTCCACGCGCCTGAAGGCTCATGCTGAACCCTGAGGCTGTGTATTGTTGATGCCTGGATCAACCCTGCAGAGCTCTTTTTATATAGTATAACATATGTCTCACCTTAATGTACAGGGCGATGTTAGGCTGGTTGGGATCAGCTGGCGCAGAGCTGCTTTCATCCAAAGAGACACTTTCCAGAGTTTTAAGCGTGTAGTCGACAGACTCCTGCGGCTCGGGGTCAGTTTTAGGGCGGCTGTAGGCCATCATCATCCCATCCTCGGCGTTATCCTCTTCCTGGATCTTCCTCTGAAACGGCGGGTCGTCGCAAGGATCTCCGGGTGAGGCGGATGAATCTGAGGAGGAGGATGAGCGCCTGGATCCGTTGTGCGCCTCACCACTCACCTCCTGCACCTGTGCCTCCACTTCCACCGCAGGCTGGGGCTCCACTTTTTCCTTTCTCGCTTTAGCGTCCTCGTCGTCGCTGGATGAAGAAGAGGAGTCGCTGTGTTTGCCCCCTTCCCTGATCTCCATGTAATCCGGGGAGCTGCGGTCTTCCTCCTGAGACGGCCTGTGGACCAGCACCTCGCTGTACAGCTGCTCCCTCGCCTCACCCGAGTTCTCATATTTGGGCTCGACGCGATCGCGTCCTGCGGGCACATCTTCGTGATCTAGTGTTTCGTAGATGTTGTCCATGTCTGGCAGCAGACCTTGAAGTTGAAAGTGGAGGAGTAGTGCTGGAGTGGTCAGTGTTTTCACACCGTGTGCCTGCCTCTGACTCACTGACTGAGCGCACTGAGCAAATTCCAGTGATAACTTATAAAAGACCTTTGATCCTGCAAGTTAACGAGTGGATAGCGTAAAAGCGGAGCACTGTGCCCCTTCACGGATATTCCGGTTTTAAATGTGATGGCTTGCAAGGACAGAGAGCAGCACATAAACACCGAAAACCTTTCAGAACTTTAAATCAGAACACGATGACTTAATCTTCTGGGACCTTTGCAAGGTTGATAAGCTGTAGAGCCCTTGTGCATTTTCTAGACTTGCTTACGTAAAATCTGTGTAAATGCACCTTGCCAGGTTTCCTCCACCCTGTGGCTGACAGTAAGATAGAAAAGAGGGGGATAGTGGGTACTGTAATGATTATAAGATGACAGAGGTGCAAGCTTTGTTTGTGGCCAGTAACTTAGAAACACACATCCACTGGATGGGTGCAGAAAAGAGGGCTTAAAATTTCAGACAGTCAAATGTATTTTAATGAGTTTTCCAGTTTTTCTGTATTTATTTCTTGCAGTTTCAGCTCAAACGGTGATGCTGACACGTGTCTTTCATTTACTGCACCAGCATTTCTTTGTCATGTGGAATGACTGAGACATACTGTCGTCTTTTTATTACATTCAGGGATTAAATGTGTAATTAAACCTCTTTATACTGACAGAAAGGGGAGTTCCACCGGTTACCCACTTAGGATTAAAGTGTGCTGTATGTGCCCCTTGATATAAAATGAGTTTGACATCTATTAGATGTTATCTTCACCCATTGGAAAATACAGGAAGGAAGTTTTGTTAAGGCAAAGAGTCTGTGTTACTTACTGAGGTGAATCTGTGTTATTGATGAACAATAAAACCCAACTTTAAAAGGTTAAAAGATGGTATCACGATACTGCTGAGCTTCCTTTGGTGGATGTTCTTTGCAGGGTGAGAATATTTTTTTAATTCCAAATTATTAAAATTACAAAACCGTCCTCATCACTATTTTTTTCAAAGAAATGGAAAAGGTAGGCATGATTGCATGCACAGTTATACTCCAGTCTGAAAAAGGGGAATCTTATGGTTCAACTAAGTGACTGATTTTTTTTTTTTTCCATTTATTTTCCAATCCATTCGCTTCCTCTTATCCTTTTCAGGGTTGCAGGGGGCGCTGGAGCCGATCCCAGCTGTCATAGGGTGAGAGGCGGGGTACACCCTGGACAGGTCGCCAGTCTGTCGCAGGGACAGACAACCATTCACGCTCACATTCACACCTATGAGCAATTTGGATTAATCAATTAACCTGTCCCCACAAGCTGCATGTCTTTGGACGGTGGGAGGAAGCCAGAATACCCGGAAGGAACCCACGCAAACACGGGGAGAACATGCAAACTCCACACAGAAAGACCCCGGCCTGATGGTGGAATTGAACTCTTGCTGTGCGGCAACAGTGCTAACCACCGTGCTGCTCTTATTTATTTTTTTGTTCCTTAAATGCATCACACTTTACAATATTTAGCTGCATTTCTGAAGAATGACAGATTACTACAAAATTTTAATTTTTGTGGACTAAGAGAAAAAATGTAAAGATCTGGGCCTCGAACACAAGGGTTAAAAATAATAATAATAATAATAATAATAATAATAATAATAATAATCAACAAACACAGTTATTTTCACATTAGTCCCTTTATTTCCAGAAGACTCATTATTTGCTTCAATATGGCAAAGATAGTTAATTTGTAAATGATATTAAATATCCACGATTTTAATCCAAGGTAGTAACAAACTGAGATCAGCTTCATCTAATATTCTTTCTTTTCTTAAAAACTTCAAATAAATCGTTTTTGGAATATAGCATGGATACATTTCACTTCTCTGTCAACAAGTTAGGGGAAAATTATCAGACAACACTTTTCCGTCATAAAACAACACAATTCTCAGAAAATTAACAATTTCATATAAATGCTCTCAATTTATGAATTTAAATTTTGTAAAAAGTATATATCACAGTGATGTCTGTCATTTTCGGGCACGGGTAAAGTCAGTGTGTCGAAAAGCAAAAAGGAGAAAATTGAAATTGAACCAATTCTTTCTTAAAAGACGCTGGAAAAAAATGATAGTATTTAATCTGCAGATTATAATTCTAGTCTTCTACCTCTCTCTCCGATTATGCTACTTAAAAAGCTTTTAAGCAAGAGGCACCTATCTTTTTTCGTCATTTCAAACAGCAACTACAAACTAGAAGTGCAAATTATACATGACCTAGAAGCTTCCAGCTACTGCCCCTTCATTCAGTTTCATTTCAATCCTGTAGTGCAAATTATGGGAACAGCTCTCGCAAGTCATGCTCGAAATAGTCTTCTCAACCAAACAGAACCCTTAAAACTCCTAACACAAATACTGACCAATAGCAATTGCACTTCACATTTCACCAACAAATGACCATGGTAATGACAGCAGACATATGAATGGAAGGGCACTACACAATCATCTTACACTGGAAGAAAAAAAAAAGCCCTCCTGACACACACAAAAAAAGGACAGACGCACAAACAACTGCACACGTTCGAGAGATGTTCTCGGTTAAGTTCAAAGGCAAATGGTAACTGACTACTGAAGTGATTAGCTCATGGAATGACCTACACGTATGAGCAGTAGCTTGGCACGAAGAGTGAGATTTTAGTGGTTCCAGTTAACATTCAGAAGTAACACTGACCACAGTCAAGTGCTTAAAACGAACAGTTTGGAATACTTTAGATTAATCACAGCATTTGTAGTTCAAAGTAACATCTTATTCAGTGCTCAGACCACAAGAAGAACAGGTGGTGACGGAAAAAAAAAATCTCACCAGATCCCTTTTTCACTTTATGACATACAAATCTGTTTTGCATAGATTTGAAAATGTCAAAGCAAACGGACTGAAGACGACTCTCACTGTCAGGATGAGAAAGGTGTCAGTAGGCTTTCCAAAAAGTTACTCGTTTGACCTTCTGTGCTCATGGCACAGCTTCCCAACAAGCTAATGAGTGTTACATTATAAATTCCAACAAGGTAAGATTGTCTGAAGGTACGCACCATTACAAGATTTTTACACCCCACCTTGGAAAAGAACAGCTTTAGTGGGATTTGAGCATACTGATACCTCGATATCATCCGTGTCACAGGCTTGGCCACCAAAAGCTCACCCTTTTACAATCACAGGCTCAAACTTCACGTATACTTTTGTATCTTTACTCATAAAGTGACAATGAAAATGTTAGACGCTATTAGGTAGAATTCACAATCAAAGCAAAGCCACTAAGAAACCAATTATTCTGAATAAACCCAAACCAGAAGCACGCCCGGGACGTTTCCCTTACACCAGACGTACCCCTACGCACGAGTGGGAGGGTACATTTCCTTTATCTTCAGTGAATAACAAGAGCAGCACAACGGCATTTAGTGATGTAAGGGAGGCATTCAGGGGATGCTTCTGGATGTGGGAGTACCTTGGGAGGAGGAATACCTCCTCTTCTTTTACGTCTGCCTCTCTTTCCACTCTCAAGCTACAGGTGCAAATCCTCTTGCAGTAAAGGCTGCGACATCTCCCAGCTCCTGTGTTTTCTCGAGGGCCGCTGTTTGAGTGTCACTAGTATGACGTAGACCACTAGGAAGCCCAGCACCAAAACCACACCGAGGAACGAGCCCACGATGGGGGCGCAGGAGTACCCGGTGCCCGGAGGGGGAACGGGAGGGTGAGGCGGGACCGGCGTGGTCACAGTGGGCTCTATGGACAGGAGGTCCTGAACATTCGAGAGGGAGCCGTTGTTCGGCATAGGGCGGATGGACAGGATGTGGCACATGAGAGGGTAAAGGTCAACGGAGCGCATGGAGGATTTGACGTAATTCTCACGAAAGGCCGGCCCACGAGCCACGAACACAGGCTGCATGCTACGTAAGCTGTTGTTATAGCCATGGTTTCCCACTGGAGATGAAAAAAAGACAAAAACATTTGCATAAGAAGGTGGAAATCTTTGATGTAAATTATTATTCTGTTGCTAATAGACCTTTTATACATCTATATCTGGTTTTCACATCCCATAAATCACAGACCGCTCGTTTTGTTTCCAGATTTATGGGACCTGGCGCCGCAGCTCTACCTGATGATTTACTGCCAAAACGACTTGCCTCAGCAGACGGGATAAGGCTAAATCAATCACAGCGCAGCCCAAACAAAAACTGAAAATGAAATCACAAAACACAAAGACCTTACATGAAAGCTTAGACAGGCTAACAGCCGCTCCTCAAATTTATCAGTGCTATTACATCCAGAAGATCTGACGTGATTCTCTCAGCGCGCTGTGAGTAAAAATCAATACACTCTATCAGCGCTGCTGCGACGGCAGCTTCAGAGGGTTTAACGGCCATTCGAGCAGGTCCAGGGTCTGCCATAAATCTTACCTTAAAGATACCCCGCGGAGATTTCCGATCCCCAACGTTGCCTGGTCGACATTTCTTTCCTCTATATTTTTGTTTTGTAAACATGCACAACTACACACACGTGCGCGCGCATGCAAGAACATCAGCAATTCTACCAGTGCTGTAATCCCATTCCACTGATCGATGTCGCAAGGAATGAGCACAGAAGTGCAGCAATCAGCCGGCGGAATGCTGCTAGCAACTAAATATGGATGTATAAAATGTCTCCCGCTGCAGTATCTAATAAAGGCAAATGCCAAATAAATAGAGACAGACATATAATGGAATACCAAGAAACGCAGAGCACATTTTCTTTCAATTGATGTAAACAAAGAAGAATGACTGGGTTTGTGGAGCTGCAGTGTTATTTGTATTGCATTACTCCGCAGCGCTCTGTGATGCACTGAGAAACAGAAGGGGCCACTGCTGCACGGGAAGAGACATGTTTTAGTCATGAATGCATATCGCTCCCTCTCAAAAACTTTGTTATAGCAGGAAAGCATCATAATACACACATGTGTATCTAAGCAGTCTCACATCGCTTTGTCCCTGAAGACTGAAAGTCTGCTAGTTTTCTTTCCAGCCGCAGGCTCCACCTGGTCATTTCACTCATTAACAAGCCTTCAAGCAGCGAGGAGGAATTAAGCAGTGACATTAGCTGGTGAAAAGACACTCTGCCTCCATGACACATGGGTCTGAACGCTCTAATCTGAGGAGGTGATGCTCAGTAGGTTTTGTATTAGGAAAAAATGATTGCACTTAGAGTTAATGCAATAAAAGCCTCCAAACCCATCCATACACACACACACACACACACTTTTTAACTCAAACACACTCTTGCTGGTCCTAAGGGAAAGCATATCCAGCTTTCTTTGTTAATTACAGCTGCTCTAAACCAAGCGCTGGTTCAGTGACTGAAATAAACCTTCTGTGAAGCTATTATTAGAGCAGAAAAAAGGCTGCTGCTAAAACAAACTGACAAAACCTGTTTAATGTGCACAGTAACGACTCAGCAGAGCTTTGTGATGTGCGAAAACGTACGCATGAAGGGTCCGGTCCTGTTCTGCATGATGGTCCAGCCTTCTTTGGCCTCTATGACGATGGGCATGATCCTTGTGTTGTGCTGATAATGGTAGTGCTGGGGAATCTCCTCCTTCTTGTACACCACCATGTTCGGGTTTGCATCCACCAGCAGATTATACACCTCGTCGAGTTTCCCTGAAGGACACATAACGAGCGGTAGCAGAAAATCTTTATAGAGGCTGCAAATTCTGATTTATGAACGGCGGCTCATG
Source organism: Aulonocara stuartgranti (assembly GCF_965226115.1). Classification (NCBI taxonomy): domain Eukaryota; kingdom Metazoa; phylum Chordata; class Actinopteri; order Cichliformes; family Cichlidae; genus Aulonocara; species Aulonocara stuartgranti. The sequence continues at coordinate 3,667,619 of NC_138951.1, read as the reverse complement.
AGGAACAAAAGTTCAATACTTTAGAGATTAACTGAAAAGCAGCAACTGTATATAAAAGATGGACATACCCTACAGTTACAGACAGGATGAATATAAGATGACTATAGTTTCTAGGTCAGAAAAATTGAGCAAGTGCAGAAATGCCTTAAGCCTCCATTCTATATGAAGGCCACCAGATGGCGATCACTTCCAGTCCTGTAGAAGTCTATGGGGGAAAATGGCTCAGTCACTGGTTTTGGATCAAATTTAATAAAAATTAAGTTTGTGATGTAAACCTTGGTCATCATGGAGGATTGTCTGTGGTATGAACTGTTAACTAAACTGATAATGTTTAGGTCAGTCCTGCACATCCACTTTCCCTTTTTTGGCCAGATAAAGTTCATTTACAGCTGCAGCTTCATATTTAATATACAAGCATGATGGTGGTGAAGAGGAAAGTGAATGAATTTCCAAAAACATTACGGTTTATACCTTCGTTGGGCAGGATTCCCACCACTGGACTCTTATCCACCCAGGTGTACAGGTCTCTGCTCACGTACTCATCCAGTTCTATGATCTTCTCAGGAGAAAGCTGAGCCATCCCATGGTCACTGGTCACTATGAGGTTCACTCTGTCATACAACCCTGCCTCCTTTAGCTTGTTTATAAGGAAGCCGAGCTTCTCATCAATCCACGCGATGACTACGTCCATTAAGGAACTCTGAGGTCCAAGGTTGTGCCCGCTCTCGTCAGGCTCCTCCCAGTACAGAACTCCAAAGTCCACCGCCTCAGCTTCTGGTGCAGAGAACCACTCAATAATCCGTTCCACTCTGGTTTCAAAGGAGACTGAGGCGTTGTAGGGGAGGTACTGAGTAGGGTACATGTTGTGGATTTTGACATCAGACCCGGGCCACATCGCTGCCCCGCTCCGTCCTCCAGCTTTCTGGATGGTCACCCAGATGGGCACAGCCTCCTCCCACCACCGTGAATCATAAACACTGTCCGTCTCCATGGAGAAGGACCGGTTCAGAACAGGGTCGTACATCTCATTAGCCACAATGCCATGCGTCTCGGCATAAAGCCCCGTCACTAAGCTGTAATGATTAGTGAAGGTTTTGGTGATGTAAGCATTCTCCACAAACTCCACTTTCACCCCTGTGTCCATGATGCTGCGGAAGTTAGGCGTTGGAACACGGTCAATGTAGTCCCAACGGAAGCCGTCAAAGGACACGAGCAGCAGCTTGGGCCGCTCCGTTACAAGGTAGTCCCTACTTCCACGGTGGCTTGGGCGATCGAGGGATGCCAGAGGCAGAAGCAGGGCCCAGAGGCAGAGCAGAGGACTGTGGCCTCTTCGCAACAAGTAGCAGAGCATAGTGTGCAGTCTGACGAAACAGCCTACGAAAAAACAACACATTAATGACTACAGCCAGCATTTAACCCCTCTAAGTCTATAACCTGTTATTAATCTATGATTATCTATGGTTTTTACTGAAATCATAGATAAATTATTTAATCCATACAAAGTTAGAAAATCGTATGATAATGCAGACCCAACTTCCAACATTATCTGATCAGCTGCACTTACTGTTTTATTCATCTAGTGCACTTCCTCATCAATATAAAAGTACCGTCTGCTAATCTAGTTTTGGAGGAACTACGTGTGGTTTCAACTAAAGCCTGACAGATTAGATTGGATACTAACCAATCACAGACACATCCATATTCCATTATAGGTTTTCTGATACAAGCCTACACAGACATTTGTTTTTTTACAAGAAGCTGTGAGCTAGTTTGTGAAAATGTTCAAAAACATTGAGGGCATCATTTTACCTTCCTTAATGACTGTATGCATTTTATTTTTTCCTCTCAACTTGTCTATTGGAGACAGTACAGGTGACCATTAAAAACAGTTTAAATGCCCAGTGTTCGCACACAGAGGTGCTGCAGCGTCGCTTTTTGTTAACAATTAAGATTTTGCGTTGCTGCAGCTGAAAGAAGGCAAAGATGTAATTTCATATGCAAATGAAACATTAACAAGGGAAAGTTCAAATTGTTCCAGTAATGAAGGGTCACTGCTGTGATGTGAAAATTGTTTGCCTATGCATATTTCTTCTCTAAACAGCATCAAAAACATTAGCTACTGGAGGCTAGACCACCTGATTTATTAACTAATTTCAGCTTTCTAAGCAATAAGCCGCTATTTGCCAACCACGTAGCTGATCTGCTTTATTAGTTTCCTGTTCTGGTTGAATTGAGTCTCATTGTTTGTTTACAGTACAGCAGAGCTCCAGAGAGCTCGTCAGAAGAGTGTTGACTGTCAACAGCCAGTGGCAGCAAGTATTTAATTAGAATATTGTTGTAACGTGACGTAAATCAGCTTTTTATTGGATGATAAATTCAGCTTCACTGTTCCATTTACTTTTTGGTGACAACACAAAGACTGAGAGGTGGATGGGGAAGGTGAGAAGGAGAAAGCGTTGGATGAAGACAGCAGAGAGCAAAATAAAACAGGTTAGAGTGGACATGAAGGCAAGTCAAGAAAAGTTACAAAGCTGAGGTAACTTCTGCTTTGTCCACAATTTCACATTCTAAATAGAACATATTAATTGATATAAATATCAGCATTTAACAGGATTCATGTCAATGAACATGGGTTGAACGGTGACATTAATATTAACTGCAACGCACTCTATGCATGACATTATGATAATTACCCTAACCCTTAAGGGGCTGAGCCCCGTAAAGTTTACGAATGCAAAGGCAACATTTACTGATTACCCAGATTTATATATTAAAATATTAGTAGAGTAAAGTTAGGAAATCAATCACGCAAAAGAAACACACATTTGCACATGTGAGGGCTGTTCTACATAATAACAGATCTCTGGGTTTTGAACTTTTGGCCGAATCAAACAAACAGCTGAAAATGCCTCCTTGGAACTTGCATCACTAATTAATAATAATAAAACTAATGGCTTAATTAAACAAATTATAAAAAAATATATGTATACATTACACTAAGCTGGTTATGAAAACAATGCAGAAATTAATTGAGAAAATTGATTTAAATAACAACGTAAATGATAAAATAATAATAAAAACGACATTTAGATATTTCAGTTCATGACAGCAAAGATGTCATTGGAAATGTGGCGAGCTGAGGATATCACAACGGCGACACATCAGAGAGACACTCACATCCAGACGAATTAAAGTGAACCTCCCGACAGTCCGCTACATTATAACAGATCCCGTGTTTTAGCCTTTGTGCTGCATTGCTAACAGCTAAAAAAAAAACGCGCAGTTCTGATTGCAACAATAACCACGCACAGCAACGAGTGCAATTTACACGAGTGCAGCGGATGGAGCGACAACGAGGCAGACTACATGCACAAACTGAGAAACACGCCAAACCCCGCTGCTGTCAACGGGCTTACCTTGTTATCAGATCCTGCACTGGCTCGATCCCTGCGCTGCACGACGAGATAAACAGCCCGACTAGCTGAGTTATGCCAGGAGGAAGTCCCGCCTATCAGCCTGCTGTGTGTTTTTGCCCCTCTGCTGCTTTTATGTGTTTAGAGGCTATAAACCAAAAGCGGATCATATGCAGACAAAAGGCAGTCTGACCGGTGTTTCCTGCAGACGCATGATTCGCCTCAAATTTCCCAGTGTGCACACAAACTGTGTGTCCCAATGACGTAATGCCGGACCGGTAAGAGTGATGGGTGGGAGGGTGATCCAGCTTTATAAATAGACATCTGGGTGTCAGAGGGGTTAAGTTTGTCTCGTTTTAAGAGCAAAAAAGAGAACGTTTAAATGTGTCACATAAATAATAAAACGCTGCGTTGGAAATAGTTATATTAAAATGTATTGCTGCTTTAAACCCCTCAGCAGTTTCCTTGAATAATATACTAATGCTGAAACGTGAAATAGGGCAGAGATGTTAAACATAAGGCCAGGGAGCCAGACCTGGCTGAACAAAGGATCCAATTCGACCCACTGGAGGGCTTTGCAAAATGTGAAACATGAACAGAGATGAAGCATCTGTGAGCAGTAGTGAGTTTTACTTTCATCTGAGAGTCTGAGATCTGAATCTTCATCGATCTTAGAGCCTCTCTACCTGACAGGCACCCTGGCATGCCATACTGCCATATAACACCTTTTTATTTTATTTTGTTTTATTTTTTATTTACTGCAAATTTTGTATGAATTAATGAAAGTGCTTCATGTTCAGCTTTCATTGCGTTTTCTGTTTTCTTTATGGCTTCATGTGTTACAGTTTAAGCGTAAGGAGTCTGTGTTGCTGTCCTTGGACTTACACTAGAGTCCGTGACACATATCAGATATGAGATCTTAGGTTCCTGATCATCATTTTAAAAAGCAGATAGCTTATTAATTGTGAATTTTTTCAGAATGTGCTTATTAAATTTCCTTGCAGAAGAAGAAAGTGGGAAAAAGAAATATGAAGAGTTTTATTTGCTATTATTACAGAGATTATTACAAAAAGGTTTCAGTGGATGGAATTGGGCTTGTATGCGGTGCACATATTAAAATGACTTTCAATCCTCTGTAATTCAGTATTCATCTATAATAATCATGCAAAAGATTGTCCACAAGGTGTCAGTCACGTCCTGCCTACATGCGGGTGTATTTGGGCCTGGGTCTGGCTTTCTTCACATTCTCTACAACGAAATATGGCATCTCAATAATGTCACCGCGTGGTGAGAGCGAGACTATTTCTGACTTGCTGACGAGCACTTCCGTGTCTGCAGAGGCAGCCTCGGCTCTTTTACTGATGTGTACTGCTTCAGCGAGTCATTCGATTTCCCTTCTCATTTGGAGTAGTACAATGAATATGGAAACCCAAATTTTAATCAGACACAGACACGGTGTGTTTAATCTGTCAGAGGAGTGTGGGGGATAACGTTAACCCATATTGTATTAATTTGATAAACTGTGCTTTATTTGTATAAAAGGAACACACTGACCTTCTTAACTGACCAAGCATAATTTGATATTTAGCCCTGAGCACAGCCCAAAGAAACTGGAATTTAAGAAAAAGTGGAAGATTTCCTTTTTTTCTTTTATCATCATGTGGGATGATTAAAAGCTTCATGGGTACATAAAGTTCAGCTTTTGTTGTCTAATGTTCCCAGGGGTGGTATAGTGGGGAAGTTGTTTACACGGCTGCTCACAGCAAGACAGCTCTTGGAAAAGCCGAGGCCTTTCTGTGGGGAGTTTGCATGTTTTCCCTGTGCAGGCGTGGATTCTCCTTCTTTTCTAGTTCTCATTCAAAGTGGGCTGAAGCAGGAGGAAACGAAGGGGACAAATTGCAGGAAAAGAAAGGACAATGGTTCCATATGAGGTTAAATATTTGTGCTGATTTATACTTTAACTTGTCATCCAGCTGTAGATCTTAGATATTTTATCAGCGAGCGCAGACAAAGATGTTACGGTCACAATGACAAACAGTCTTAATATCTAGACCCCTGGAGCCATCACAGGGCTAATGGAGAAACATACAATCTTTTCTGCCCACATTCACACCTATGGCCAGTTTGGACTATGTGAGGAAGCTACAGTACCTGGAGGGAGCCCACGCAGGCACAGGAAGAACACGCAAACTTCACACAGAAAGGCCCCAGCAGGGAACTAAGCCATTCAAGCCTTCTTGCTATGAGAAAACAATGTTAACCACTGTTCCACCCCCATCAAACAAACTAAAGATCAGGCTGAACATGTCCTCTATTATGACTTAATATAGCTTAAAAGGAATGAGCTTGGTTCTGCTTGATTTAAATTTATCAGAGCAATACTAATATCACTTGTATTTAATGTCTATACCAACTTTTGAGTGTTCATTATGTCACCCAGAGGCGCTGTACTTATGGCAAATGACCCTGTGCTGCCATAAACCATGACCTCGGTTAAACATTTTGCAATAAGTTTATGTTCCCAGTTTCAAGCTTAAAGTCTTATGAAATAAAACAATCATGTTGGTTTTGTACATTATCTCTCCATCATTACAAGAAGGGCTGACAAACTGGGGCTGTTAGGCTTTTATTGCATGTCGCTAACTTATAAACGTGAGCTGTCCTCAGTTTGTCAGTTAGATCAACGCCTCACTCACAATGTCTGTTTTCAAAAAAGGTGGGATGGCGATATCAAAATGCTCAGCTTCAGATTTACAAAGCAAGACTTTCAGACCAACGGGTGACGCCATGTTTTCAATTTCCATCTTTTAGATACAGACTATGAATAAACATTATATTTGTTAAACATGTGAGCATTATTTTATCAGACTATAGGCACTTAGCCTGATTCATTAATAAGTTGTTCATCTCTTTGAACAGCCTTATAGAGATGTTAGCATGCTCTAAAGGCCTAATCTTTCCTTTTAATACAGCCTATCTATCCATTTTGTTCCATTTACCCAATTCAGGGGCACAGGGGTCTGGAGCCTATCACAGCTGTCATAGTGTCAAAGGGAGGATACAACATGGACAGGTCTCTAGGCTGTCTTTGCGAGGAAGCTGGAGTACCTGGAGAAAACATCCATGATATGCATGATTTAGTGTATATAGGGCATTTTCAAAAGTTCGGTGTGGAACATAGATTCATTTTGACCAGCAGAGGTGAAAGAATTCACCAGGAAGTAAGGCGATAAGAAATCAGTGATTCAATGAATAAAAAAGAGAAACAAAGTAACCATGTTTGCCCCACTGACTGGATATTTAAGCAGAAGTGAAACTCATTAAACACGGTAAACTTTAAAACCTAAACTATTTTGTATTGGCTGAAGTCAACCAAACACAAAATTTGCAAAATCTCACTGGCCTGCTGTGAACACAACTCTCTCTCTTTACGTTAACTTACACAAATATGGTTCCATTCTATTAATTTAACCTTTTAGGCAATGTATTTGCTTTGCATCTTTTGTGTTCACATCAGTGGCAGATTATTGGAAACAGTTCAAATGGTGCCCGTACAAGCCTGTGCAGCATACTGATGATTCAGACAGTTTTCACACTTGTGTCATCTTTCACCCCGTGGCCTTGTGGGTTCAGGTTTTTCCTTGATTTTTTTTAAAACTCTCTGTCTGTATATATAAGCTTGTAGATGCGCCCCATTGTGATTTTCTTTTCTTCCATTGAGCTGACTGTGTCAATCTATGTGGGAACACTGCAGCTCCCATCAAGCTGGTTCTGGGTTAGTTGGCTTCTACAGCGGTTGTGCGTTCATACCTGTGTGGAAATCAGGGGTTTTGTTTGTTGGCTTGTTTAGGGCAGGAAAGCTCTGCCTATTGTAAAACTGGTTTCTCTGTGCGTTTCTCTGTCTGTTGTTATGTTGAACAAGAATGTGCCTTTTGTTGATTTCTGTGCAGTTTTTTTTATGGCTATTGTGTGTCAAAACAGTGCAATATGTGCATTTGTATATTGTAGAATATGCTGAAAACAGTTGCTTTGTAAGTTCTGGATGTTTATTGTTAGTTCAAGTTAAGTTCAAAATTGACTATACCTACTCATGGGAGCACTAAACAGTTAAACACCTGTTTTAAAGCTTTAATAGAAAATTAAACTCCTTGTAGCGGTGTAATTTAGAACATCACGAGATTTAGCTCAGATTTGGAGTAGAAACAGAAAGTTAGCGAAAAGAAATGAATTGACACCTTCTATCCTGAGTATTTGGTTGACTTCTTTGACTGGATGGCTGAACGAAATGTTTTTTCTTCTTTATTTGAGCTGCTTGAAGGTAGCACCTTGGCCTCTTAGAAAATGTGAATGGCATTTTTTTCCAGTACTTGCTGATGTACTAAGAGGATGTGATGCATGCAATCAAAAAGACGTTCATTCCAGGCGATAGGTGTTTGTCATTCTGGTTTATTTTGTCCATAAGAAGAAAGCAGGCAAAAGAACAAAGTGTCATGGCTCCTAGAATAAATAAATATATTATAAGCCACCGCTAGTAAAAAAGTCTAATGACAATTAATAAATAATTTCTACAGAATTTTTAAAATGTTTTTCTCTCTGTTCAAATCATCTGCATGTAGTTGCACAAAATGTGTAGTTTTTATAAAGGCCATTCATCCATCAAGCAAAGGAGATTCTTCCTGTTAAAAAGGGGTTTTTCCTTCCCACTGTCACCAAGGCGCTTGGTCGTCTTATTATGGGGATTTATCTGTATTATTGTAGAGTCTTTATCTTACAATATAAAGCATTTTAAGGAAACTGTCATTGTGATTTGGTGCTATAGAAATGTATAAATATATAAATGAAATTGAAATTCTGAACACAGTTGTATTCTTGATGGTGCCTCCACTGTCAGTAACACTGTTATACCTAAGCACAGATATCTACCTTGGGTTCATTTTGTCCTTCGGGTCATGATGAGTGCGCAATTTGGCTTATCAGGAGGGCAGTTTTGGGTCATCTGAGTTCACTTGGGGCAACTAAGGCTGACCAGATGGAAAGCTGGGATTACAAGTGAAACCTTGCCTGACTACAGGGGTCCTAAAACTTCCCAAGAGGTAATTAAATTCAAAGGTATGTTATGTTAAAAATTGTACTGTGCACATGAATGACAGATTTGGTTTCGTGATCTACAACTTGATTTAATTCTGACTTTATTTCTAGGATGCAAATACAAATGCAAAAAAAGCACTTGTGCACAATATTCGTAACCCTGTCTGACACGCTGAAATCTAACACAGTACACCCCCCCCCCCCCCATTGCATCGTTTTACAGACCATCACGTTCCTGAAGGGAATGTGACAACCTTTTTGCAGAAACGTTGTGTATGATTTCTCTAGTTCTCTGTAGCAGGGAAACCCCTACAAGACACAGTACCTTCCAGCTTTTCTGGATCTCGCCTGTGGCTGACATTGTGCCATTGTGCCCATTTTTTCTGGTCCTTTGTATTTTATTTACAACATTCTCTCTATCCCATCCTACATTACCCAGATTCACCGGGAGGGATCTGCGCACAAAGAGCGCGTAGCCAATCGTTGGGAGACTCTGGTAAATTTCGGCCAATGCCCGCGACCCTCTTATTTACATAGAGACGAGACGATCCAATCGGGAGTCAGCACAGGAGTGGATTTTGACTTCTCTGCCCAATGGCTGCGGACGGTGTAAGTTTTGGGGGAGTGCATATAATCAACATATTATCGAAGGTGCTTAGATATTGATCCCGTATTTCGAGGTAGTTCAAATTCACCTATCTTGGCCCTTTGGCTTTGACCTTTATTTTGCTCGGTGGAGAATTATTGACGCATAAAATGCCGAAGAGAAAGGTGAGTGTCGTCCCTGCGTGCAGCACACTTCACTGTAGTTTTTTCGAGCTCATGCAATCGAGGAAAAATGGGAATAATATTTTGTGGCGACGTCGAGGCAGGTGAGGTGATGCCAAAGTTTGAGGAAACGTCTTTTCGACTGCAGCCTTTCACGCGTAGGCGTTAAACACCCACTTATTAATAACGGATATTTTATATGCGACATTTTGGGGCTTTTTTCATTATAAATCCTCGTGTTCATCCCAATGGCCGTTCTTGTGGTCGTTTTTCCCCCCCTGCCACTTCCCTGTCCACAGTGCGCACCGGTGAATGTTAGAGCCGCTGGATGGATGGACGCGTAAATCCTGTTGGAGACGTGCGCTGTGATCATTCTTCTGGGCGCATTTCACTCATATAGATTCTCTCATCTACTCATGTAGATTCCTAATAATGCGTGATATATGTAATATTTAATAAACAAATAAAATAAAAGCCCTCCACCTCCCTGTCTAATTTTGGTTCTCCGGGTGGTGATGAATATGGCAGGCGCCACGCAGAATGAACGAGCCCTTAGCCCCATGAAGAGAAAGGAATAAAGGGGGGGGAAGGATCAGGGACAATCGCCGCTGTGTGAAAAGAGGCCGTGGCTCTTATCTGAACAGGACTGCACGACAAGCTCCTGTGCATTGTATCAGCGCATACATGGAAATTGGCTTTTCTGTCACCTAAAAAAACGGCTATTGTCCTCGCAGATTCGCCTTTGAGGACAGAGAATGGGGGGCCTCTAGGGGCGGAGGTCGGCCACATGCAAATGATGCAAATAATGTGAATGTCAACCTGCGAGCTAAACCAATATTTTTTTTTCGGGTTTTTTTTTCATGGTGGGAGTGGGCGCACTTCTCTCGTGCGCCGTCCCTGCCTACCTGGAGCCGGGAAATACGGTGTCCATTAGGAGCAACAAATGACGCCCGTGTTGTTAGTTAATAAGCGCCCTCCCCCGAGTGAATCGATGTCATGGTCCATTATTCTTTTTTTTTTCTTTTTTTTTTGCACGTAAGCAAGATGCCTCCATTAAAAAAATGGAATTAACCAGAGAGATTGTGGCATCATCATATATCATCATCACATAATGTGATTTGCATCTGTGGAGAATTTTGGTCACGTGTGATGGAAATTGTGCTTTGATTATGTGAAACATTAAACAGTGGTTTTATTTTTTTTTTAAAGACCATTGATTTCTGGGGGAAATTATTTTAATCCTTTTCTTAAGAAGGATTAAATTTAATTGTGATTACATTCTTTTTGTGATTCGGCCAGAATGAGAAAAACCTTCCTCCATCATAAAATCCTCAAATATTATGATGTAAATAATATCTGAGGATTATTTTTTTGTAAGTAATCAAAAACATGCTAATTGTTTCAGCTATTGTTACAGATGTGTTATACCATGAGTAGTAAGTGATATTTCCATTAAGACATCCTGGAATCTGTTTTGGTTCACAGAGATAATTCACTTGTGCATGAGAAAAATTAAATTTGAACTTTTTTTATATGTTCATTTTATTTCCTGTAGTCCCCAGAGGCTCCTGAGGGCAAGGAGGCCCCCAAAGTCACAAAACAGGTAGACGCTTTGTGAGTGTGTGTGCTGTGTGTGTGTGCGTGGCAGTGTTTCCGCGTGCTGTGTGGAGTGTGTATGAGTGAAAGAATACTCACATGAGGAGTTAATGATTAGGACACGTGTAACAGTCACCAAGTAGATCGTCTCGAGAGCAGTTGGCAAAGGTACAACTGATATCTCTTTCTCTCTCTCTCTGTCACTGTCTCTCCCTCGCTATCTCTCTCTTGTTGATCATTTGTTGCTCCGGTAGCCCACCAGAAGGTCAGAGAGATTGTCAGCGGTAAGTTTCACTCTCCCCTCTCTCTGTCTTCACCTCTGTCACTGTCCACTCTTTCCTCTCAGTGTCAACCCCTCATCCCGCCGGGCTAAAACATGTCACATTACCAAGGCTCTGAGTAAAGTCCTCTCGACCTTTATGGATTTCATCAAGGCAATCGCCAATTAAAAGAGCTCCATAAATGTGCTCCCAGAGGACTGGCTCCTGGCTTGGTATGCATGTCTACTCTCTGTTGTCTTTGCCCATTCTCAGTGTTGTATGTTGCACAACATGTTGATGTTCAGGGCTGCATGACTGCCACCAGTGGTGTTATAAATTCTGTAATCATGTGGATGAAAATAAGTATTTTCCTTGATGACGTTATGCCTAATTTGTATTAAGCTATTGATTGTGAATGGCATTTTAAAACAATGTTATCTGAAATATAGTGTTATTTTTATGTGGTCTAGCAGCCCTGCTGTGCAGTCATTGTGTTTGTGTGTGCGTACTTTGCATGTTAAATCCACCGGTGCTGGGTCTTTTTACCCCGTCTATTTGCATGTGCTATTGAAATCATGGGTATCAAACTGGCGAAGAACAGCCTGAATTCTCTTTAATTCTTTCATTTGAACAAAATCTCTTTTTGGCATATGTAGTCAGTCTCCTCTAATTACATGTGCAACACAATTTGTAGATAGCAGTTGATCGTTAAAGGCCACAATTTAATTCTTTCTGATTCAAGCAACCTGTCAACATCTAGACATACTTTTTGGCTTTGAAAAGTTTCTCAGCACCAAGAAAAAAGAGAAAAAAACCTGAGTTATTAATGCATTCTCTGCCTCTTTCACACTTTACGCAGTCATTTAATAGCTTTTGAGGGGCTGGTTCTTCTCTGTAAGTTTGACACCCTTGATTTAAACATTAGTTTGACATTTTGAGCCTATGTAATTCTTGCTAAGGGTTTCATGGGAAATCTTTATCACTTTCATCTCTCATTTCTGTATGCTAGATATGCTAGCAGTTAGCTTGGCTTAGCTTAGCATAAAGACTGGTAGCCAGTCTTTATGCTACCTAGGCTTGTCCAAAGGTACAAATTAACTACTTGCACCAAAAAAATGTATGGTGTAAGTTCTTTTTTTTTTTTTTTTTTTAAAGGGCATGCGATACCATGTCTGTGTAGCCACAAGGTTGGTTTGTCTACACTACAAGCTGTGCGTGCCTCATTCAAGCTAACGCCAAGTAGACTGAGGTTTAGCTACAGTTAAAGTGCCTCTTATCCTTTTATTTTCAACTCTAAGTCACCCTAGCAAGCAATTTCTTAGCTGTAGGTTTACTTTTGAAATTGTATCTTTAGGCAATTTGTTACTAGCAGGATTGACCCTCTTCAGCACAGTTTGTCTTAATTCAAGCCTTTTTATTTTAGATCACATGTGCTGTGTCAGACATTTCTTGAGCAAAACAGAGATATTGTGAGAATAAATCACATGATTTCATTTCATCACAGCAGCGTTACTGTAGCTTGTGGCTTCAGGGTAACATGGTCCACACGCAGCAGCCTAAAAAAATGGCCAGAATCTTTGCTCCCATCTGATAAAATCATTGCACAGTGGTCTTAGGTCAGCCCACATCTGATATTTAAAACCCATGGGAATATGATGAAAGCCCATGGGTTATGAAATATGGTGCAAGTACTTAATCATTATCAATATTTGGGCTACAGGAAGATCAAGTGCAGACATTTCAGTCAGCAGGCTTTGGGTTAATCTCAGTGAATAACTCTGTACAGCAAAGTAGCTGAAACTGCTTTCAAAGAGTAAAGAGAAAAGATAACTCTAGATAATATAGATAAGAGCAACATGTCTTCATAAACTCTGAACCATGAATTAGTTCTGACAGGATTTATTTATTTATTGTAATTTTCAGAGACCTGCTCCACCCAAGCCTGAGGCCAAGCCCAAGAAAACTGTCGTCAAGGTGAAACAGATTACACACACACAAACACACACTAAATTATTTGTAATAATTTGCAAAAATCTGAGGAAATTGGCTGCCTTTTAGTATTAGTTTATATGACTGTCCAAAGCTGCTGGATTGGAAAAACAAAACACAAACTGAAAGCAGGCTTAACTGTGATGAGTATGTATGCAATAACTCAGGCTATTTTTACTTGAAAACAAAGAAATGGGGGGTAGCTCAAGACTTGTGTACATTACTGTACTGTTACTGAGTTTTTACAGAATCACATCACTCTAGCTTTAGCCTTATTAACTCCCAGTATATTCTGGAAGATTATATTGGTTACTTCACGGCCTTGCTCTGAGCTGACATCTTAGTACTTGCCTTGAGATCCTTGGGCAGATCCTTTGTGTCCTCCAGGGGCCTGGCTGTAGCCGGAAGGGGATAGAGCATTAACACCCCAAAGCTCTGGAAAGGTCATTTTCTGAACCACTTATTTCCTTTAAGATACAATATAAAATAGAGAAGTCCTTTCCTGGTTTTAGTCAAGTTTGATTTTTTTAACTGTAACCACTGTGCATTGACTCTTTGCTGCCCTTGTGAAGCTTTTGCAATGCTGATTTAGAAAATGTTACTATAATTATCATTATATGCACATTATGTTATTCTCACTTGTTCTGTGCAGAAGGTGGTAGATGATAAGGGGGCAAAGGCAAAGAAAGGTGGCGCTAAGGGGAAGAAGGAAGACGGTCCTGCCCAGAATGGAGACACCAAGGCCAATGAGGTATGAGGAGGGGAAAATAAAAACATGATGTAATTTTTAAATAAAATGTAGGAAAATTATATTCAGTTCTAAAAATAATAATCTTTATTTCCTTATCCTGTCAATTTGTGTACAAACGAACATTAATTACAACAAATACGCCACACGTCTGTTTTTGCTCACATGGATATACCCTCACACATAAACACACACACACAGATCTATGTGTCTCGTCCGTCTGTCAGTGTGTCTTCCATCAGAAGCACGGCTCCCTCCATGATGTCAGTGAGAGGACAGAGTGAGACAGTCAGAGTTAAGGGTATGGTTGAGTGTCTCTAACTGGTCTTTGGTATGTGTGCTTGGACACTAACGTGCTGCTAATAGTCACGTCTGCGTTAACAGGGAAAACATTTACTCGCTGTGCTTTGCAGTGCTGTGTTTATTAGAGTGTTTGGGAAACACAATGAAGAAGTAAGGATGTCCCACTTGCTCTCTGTGTGCAGTGAAGTGGGTCTGACACAACTTTTTCCATTAGCAGGAAGGTTAGCTGCTGCTCACAGAGCTGCAATGTGAAATGTGCTCTGGTTCATGAACAGCTGACTCCACTATTGACCAGAGGGGTGTAGTGGGAGGTGAGATTAACGGGTTACCGAGCTATGTTTAGCTTTTAGGCAGAGTTTTCTGTGTCACTAGTGACTTTCTTTTTACTCGGCAACATTACCGTGTTTGCTTTTTCTAAACTCATAAGCTTTACGTTCAGATTTTCGGTACACTTCTAAGTACAAATATCTGCTTGACGAATATATTTTGTATGCAACCTGTTGAGCAATATCTTACTAACACCACCATGAAGCTCAGCTTCAGCAGCCCAAACTGGGCGTCACGGTGTCACTGGAGTTTGCATGCATTCAGCTGGTGATGCATAAAATGTATGAATGTTTTTATGCTTGGCTCTAACCTGCTGCTAATTCTTCTTTGTGCTGCAACTAGAACCCAGGTGAGAAAACCGATCAACTGCATTTCCAAAATGATTATAACTAATTAAAACTAATGTAGACGTTAAAAAACATTTTAGTTGACCAAAAAAATTCAAAAATTAAAACTAATGAAAACTAAATTTTGTAAAGTTGGAAAACTAACAAAAAAATATAGAGAAAATATTCTTAAATGTAGTATTTGTTTCTTTAGCAAAAATATTATTACAACTCACCTGACGAGGCTTTGATGAACATGTTTACTGGATGTCCACAAGACTGTGAGTCAAAACATAAAATAATAATAATAGAAATTTAAGACACTCCAACTTAATTAACAAAAATTAAACTAAAACAAAGCATTAAAAACTCAACTGAAACAAAAAAAAAAAGAATGCACTCTGGAAACTTCAGCTAAATTACAAATCATAATGAAATAAAAATAAAAAGTAATATACAAAATACAAAACTATAACAAATCAGTACATTTGCAGGTTGTTTATTGACAGTTTTAGATGAATACAGTAAATTTGATTTTGATATAAAGTGATTTTCATATCTTCTTCATTAGGTTATGGCACAGACTGAACAGACTGTACCCTGACCTTTGTTTAAAAGTATTCATTTAAAAACATCAGAGCTGTGATGCGCAGTTGTTACGTTTCTAACCAACAACAGCACAGCGAGAGTGCCAGGTATGATTATGTTTCTGCTCTGTGCGCTTGTGATGATCACAGATTCCCAAAATTATCCTTTTTCTCAGCACCACTGTCGTCTTGTTTGGTACAGTGTTGCATTGCACTGTTTTATAATTGGTGCTCAGTCAACTGACTTGTCTGATGTGCCTGGGTTAACAACAAAAGTTCTTAACCACTATTGTGGTACCTGTTGCCTCTGAGGGTGTTAGGTTTGGTCAAACCAACTAACACAAAGAAAACCTGGCTGTGCTGAACTTAGCTCTCAGAGGAGATCGCAACAAAATTATTGCTAAGTCAGGAGAGAATGTAAAAAGTAAGTAAGATAAAATAATTGTGCCGCTGCAAAATTTTAGCTTGAAAAAAACGAGTGATGAGTTGAGCTAACAGCTTGAAGCTCCTCATTGGCAAATGAGGTCATATGTTACCTTGAAACTCATGAACACCGACCTGCCTGACTTTGTAAATTTCTTATTGAAGGTTGACTTCGGTCGAATCGCAGTACTGATAGTTCTGCTTTTATTTACTGGAGGTTTGAGAGGTCCATAAATAGAAATCAGCCACTGCTGGCAGTAAGTGAGTAAATGTGGTGTTTTGTTGGAGAAATGAATTGAGGTTTAAGGTGATGTTCTGCCTGGATAGAGCAGTTTGTGAGTTTGTGTACTCATATGCACCTTTGTTGGGAGATGTCATGAAAAGTTCAAAGCTGCAAAGTGGATGTGTTTAAACCCCTTTAAAGTCTGAATGCCCATAGAAATATCTTGTTGGTGTGTTCAGGTGAATCTTGACAACTTTGGATGGAGCTAGGCAATAGAGAAAATATTTTACATTTTTATTATGTAATTAATTTTTAGTTATTGTTAAAGTAAAGCGTTACGCAATTATTTTATACTTAAAATGTCCGGTGAGGAAACTACTTAGGCACCTTGTTTAAATACTTCAAACTAGGAAGTGTGCCATCAGTGCCAACTTCTCATTGGATACAAAGGATGGAAAATGTAGAAACGCAGCTGTCTGCAAGCATCAATAAAATGTAGTTCAGTATTGTTTTTTCTCTATCGTCAGAAGTATCATAATTATAGATTTTCTTGAAATTTTGAGGAAATATCACCCACCCCTTATCTGTAGTTATTTATTTACTCATTTACACTCTGCTCAACTCTGCCGTTTGTTGTGTTTGTGGGGTTCCAAACATTTGTTGCCAACTTGGCAGTTGCAGAGTGCTAATAGCTGGGCAAACCGTGTTCCTGCCGTCTGTTCTTTACTTTTTAAATTTTCATTTATTGGTTGTCATAAATGTCTATGCTGATAGACTGGTAAAGACCTAAAAAAGACATGCGCTAGACTGAATGTAAAGAATCAAACAAGACTTCTAGGTAAGAGTTTAAAAATATGACATTTATATAGCTTTTATTTTACAGACTTAGCGCAGTCTCACACCCAAGATGTGACCTGATGTTTATCCTTTGTTACACTCAATGTTTACAGACAGTATGACAAAATGCAAGAAGACTAAAATAGAAACTAGTTATTGGCATCCCCAGCAGAAAACGAGGAAACAATACGACAAAAGTGAAATAAATCAGGTGCTAATTTAGCTCAGTGGTTGGGGTGGCTGCCAGGCCAAAGCGGCATCGAAATAGGTTTGCTTTTGACCCGAGCCGCTTTGGTGCATGTCCTACCTGCTTCAGTGAAAACTATCTAATAAAGATGTGAAAAAACACATTAGCTCAACTTTTAAAATATTTATAAGCCTAGAATTTCTACACAGACAAGCATCCCTATAACTCCCTGTAGTTGTTAGCAAAACCATCCAGATAACTCATTTGGAAAGCCTTTTACTCTACAGACAATAAACCAAAACATTAAGTGATCTTTATGCAAAATAAGTTTGGATCTACACTGTTTGAAGGGTTGGTTACCACAACTTACTGGTTGGGTTTTCCCCTCCGTGTACCTCATTGGCCCTCTTACGTCTCCTGGGGTAAATAATGGCTACACCTGCATGTGTGTTTTTCACCTCCAGGTAACTGAAGCAGCAGAAGAGGCGACCGAGGAGAAGGCGTAAAGGCACGGGCGCGTCCATCGACTCGCCCCCTCTGACTCCATGGCAGCAAAGCATCTTTTTTTACTGACGATTTTGTACCATGCTGAATTTTTTTTAGACTTGTGATAGTAGAGATGGACAACCAGCAGCCCCACCTCCCGTATCTTCACACTCCTTCCCCCACCTCCTGTTTTTGCTCCATTCTCCTCCTCCCCCCAGCATTCTGTATTGCTATACTGTATGCCTCTTAGAAGCAGAAAGGCAGAATGAAGTGGTTTTATCAGACAGCTGCAGATGTTCTTTGTTTTGCCCAAGAGGAGCTGTAAACAAGACTTTTTTTAAATCTATAAACCGGCTCTACCTTCATTCGTAGTTATGCTTCTCTATAATACATCACTTACTGGCACTTTGCCTGCAATCGGATGATGGTCACACCATGATGTAACCCCCTTACGGCTAAGGTGAGCATATCAACAGTTTGGTTGCAGAGCCACAAGAAACCAGTTCCACAGTCACCATGGAGAACATCTGCAGCTTTTTAAAAATCTTACTTTTTAGTCACCACCACTGTGTTTCACATAGCTCCTTTTGTATGTGTATACTGGAGTGAATGTGTTTGTGAGTCTCTGTGCTTGACTTTGTTTCCTCCCCCTTTCCTTTCCTTTCTTTCTTTCTTTTTCTCTCTCCCCTGAACACCTTGTCCTGCAGCAGAGTGACATAGCAATAATGAGTGGTGCTTCTGTTCTAGACGGCTCTATTGGCTTTGGACCCTCTGGGCTTCTCTGAGTTTCATCCTGTTGGGAGAATATTTTGAAATAAAAGAAAAAGTTGATGTCTCGTGGGACTCTTTTTTTAGTGTCTCTTCACTCGTTGGTAAATAAAAACGTTGTGAAATAGGTTCTGCATTTGGACAGCAATGCCATGTTTTGTTCTTCCCCAGACACTAGTAGGCTGTATTTTAACTGTATGCCTGCACACAGGCTGCTTTCCCTCTCTGTGTTCAGGTTTTACAAGTACTTTTTAACCAACACAAAGCTGCCACTCTGTGTCTGTGTACACTTTTGTGTGCATGTGTGTGAGGTCGCCAGGGGCACGTGGCTGTGTTAAATACAACTGCTGCGTCAGGAAGTGAAAGGTCAGCATTTGCCAGAGTGGTGGGACCAGTGAAAGTGTTGGGTCTCTCCATTGCAGGACAACCTGTCACTCACACTTGTGGGCCTATAGCCTGTTCCTCCCTCTAGCATGTAGAGGTGAAATGATGGCTGTGCAGGTACTGCCACATACTGAGACAAAACTGTACTGAGATGAGCCTCGGTCAACAACATGATGCCTTTTTATCACCATTCAGCTGTTGGATGCTGTAAAACACAAATATTGCTATAATGTGTTTAAGTGGGAAACACCTTTTAACCCAGTGTTACCCCTATAGGTACTTTGGTGTGCTGCAGTGGGACCTCCAGGTTTTTCAAAAGGTTCATTTAACCCTGGAGAACCCATGGGGTCAGATCCGACCCCATTGGTTTACTAGGGAAACCATGGGGTCATATTTGACCCCACGGGTTTTCCAGGGTTAAAAATATACATAAAATTACTTAAGACACAGAAAGGAGTTTGATCAGCGCACTTGCCCACAAAGAATCAATGGGTGCAATGTATCAGAAAGTTCCAACTCTGTGCAAATATGTCCTTCTAGTGTCCTTTTTTGGTCACATTTAATTTACAAGTTCATTTAATACATTGTTAAACAACAATGTATCTATTTTCTTAACCACTTAACCAGTTTAGGGTTGCGCTGCCAACTCCCAAAAAATGATTTTTCACCTTCAGTAAACATGAAACAATCATTTTGAATAAAATGAAACTGAAATATATACAATAAAAGGTTTGATTTATTCAAATGCTTACCTAACCATACCACTTTATTTATAAAGTGCTTTAAAAAACAGCAGGGCTGACCAAAGTGCTCTAAAATAATCGCAAACATAAAAGACAAACACAGGACAGAGAACCCGAAACACTAAAGAGCTGTAGAAGCTGAATGTATACCAATCAAGTAAATCTCTTTTGAGCAGATTTGATTAATTTATCATTTTACATTATATAAAATTATGTGGATAATTTACATGTGATTAAATTAGTTAAAGCATTTTGACCAGAATTTTATTTTCAATGTATCCCAGCTGTCATGGGGCCAAAAGCAGGGCACATCAGCCCAGGAGCTCCTAGATGCAAGGTTATGGTGCAAACCACTCAACCACCCTTAGTGATCTAGTTTTATATTTTGTTATTACTTTTAAATTTTTTATTTACCTTTTTTTTTTACTCATGTTTCAGGTGGTTTTATTCGTTTCATTGTCAGCTGTAGCATCTTTATTTACTCAAATATGCAGGGAATTTGAAAGTGAGACAATTTCAGAAATTCAGAAAAAGTGTAGCAATGCAAACACAACCCTCTGTGAACGTAGCAGAGTCACAGTATTGTAAACATGACAAGTCTCAACAAAAGTAGTGAAAGATTTGACCACTATAATATTTATTTTCACGTTTTTTTTTTAAATTATTTTAAATTATTTTCATTGGGGTTAACTAAAATGTTTTATCACACCTACTTTTACTTAACCTTGATCATGACACTTAAAAAAGAGCCATTGTATTAACCCACAGAGCAGACCATTGAATCCAGACTAAAGATATGAGAAAGGTTACGTGGCTGCAAAAGTACTTAGCTGAAACTTCTATTTTCTAACTAGTGAAGACATCAGAGTCCTGATTGTCTGATGATTGTCTCTAGCAGGGAAAGAGTGTTGAAGCCAAGTAATTTTCCACACCTCACAGGATTTTTAAGCTATCTGGCAAAGTTTAGTAAAGGGTGTGGATTTGCAAGGGTGTGGATAAACAAGTATCTCTGTGTGGACTGTTGTCAAGATAACCTCAAACCATTTCAGATCTCTTTTTTAATGTGATTAGTATTTATCAGTGAGCTATTTATAGTAAAAGAAAACCTGTAACTGATTGCATCTTTTCATAACCTTTGACTCCTCTTAGGCCCGTAAAGTGACACATGGTGAGGTTGCCTCCTTGTGGTGGTGTCAGCCCACACAATAAACTTAGTCATAAGAGTTCAGGTCAACCGGTAAAATACAAGTTAATGATTAGGCTGAAAAACCCATAACTGATCATCTAAATATTTTAAGTATTATTTTAACTTTTTTTCTGTGCTTTAAAAAATATATACAGAATTTGTTGGTCAAATTACACCCAATCAGTGAAGTCCACGGATGGACAGTTTAATCTGGCCTGATACGATGCGCACATTTGGAAGAGAAGATCGAAAACTCTGTCAGGGGAGGGTCAGAATACTAAAGTGGATTTTTGAAAAGCTCAAATATTGCTTGTTCCTCTCAGAGTAATCGTCCACCCACCTATCTGCCAGAACGCTTTTGACATGGAATAATGGTAGGTGGTGTAGCCACTGGTGATGAGAACACTCTCTGTTGAGTTCCTGTCCATCTGGCAGCCTATAAATGTTGTATTATTTGTGTTTAACGTTGACAAAATGAACCCATAATTGCCTAACGATGCAACATAAATGACAAAGTTGTGGAAAGTGTCGATACAGACCTAATTTGTGTGCGTTACACTTGATTTTATTTGAGTTACACCTTGTTAGTTTTACAAATAGAATGGCATTACTCTGTTTAAAATAGACAAAAAAATTAAGTTGACTCTTAGAAGCACGAAGCCTTATAGCATCTTCCCAGATGCACTGTTGATGTGTTAGATTTGAAATAGTTTATAAAGAAGAAATTAAAATGTAGAGGTGATATGTTTCTGTACTAGTGTTAATCATTTGTGCAGGTAGACTGAATTATATGCAACTGTAAGTGGGTGTGAATATTTCAATTTAGCTCAATTGTACCACATAGGCAACTTCACACATGTAAGCTATAGATATGAGTGAAAAGAGAAAAAAAACAGAAGATATGTGGCAAAATATTTCGAAAAAGAAAACTCCAAACTGTTGTAAAATGATCTGAAACACGTGTGGTGTGTATTTACCTTCACTTTCATTTGTGTCTTACTTGCAGCAGTAAACATTAAATGTGGGAAATAAGATTAGACCAGGAGGGGTTGTTTGTCATTGGTGACGTGGCTTTTAATAAAACTATAATGCACGTCCCTTGCACACATATTATTGTGAGTTTACTTTAAAAAGTAAAAATTAACACCAAAGAGTTGCTGTTCCTTTTTTTTTCATTCACAGCTGTCACCGAGGCATCCTGTCATGCATTTCCTTGATAACCCCCCTTGATGTGTATGCCTTGTCTCAGTTGCCACTAAATTGCTGTAACTCACGGGGTTTCATTCATTAAGCTGCATTCCCCTTCTCCAACCCTTCCCCCATTTTATTGCCTGGTAGTATTTGGAAGAGAAATGGACGACTTCCCCACCAAACGGCTCCCTGAGAGAGTGGGTGTGTTAGCTAGGACATCTTATTACACAATAGCGACAAAGTTACGACAAGCGAGACCAGCAGCAAGAACACGGAGAGCTGATAAGAGAACAGGCTAGCTGTGGTGTTTGATAATAAAAAAATAATAATTATAAACTAAGCTGAAACGTTTGCTCGCCTGTAAATCCCTCTCAAACACGGGAGCCATGTTCTGAACCCGCCAGCTACGAATATACAGAAAATAAATATGGCAAGAATTAGGCTGTGGTAATCCGCAATAGACACTAAATGACAGAGGAATGGACTCTAATGAATAAAAATGTGATAAATGCCGTCTAGTTACAAAATAACAGCCATTCTGCAGCAATGTGTCCTCTCCTTTAGCAGGCTGCCATTTCTACCTCCCCTCGACGGCGGCGTACGTGAGCCACAGCGCCTGTATTCTTCCGCAGAGGGCTTGCGCTTTTTCCTTTGAGGGGGAGGGGGATTAAAACAAACATGCCTCCACGGCAAACCGGTCGTAAGTGAAATTCGCCCCAGCCGGCGCTCAGTACAGCCACAATTTAGCCATTCGGTCTTTGTTAAAGGAAGGCGGTGTTTGGCGGGGTGAAGCCTTCAGCGCGCACTAATTATCGCTCCGCGGAGGTATACTCCCGCAGCCGGGACTTCGTGCGAGCGAAGCTGAATGGAGGCAGCCTCTTCCTGGTGGATAAACAGTGACAGCTACAGGGCAGCCACCTAGACCCACCACACAGGCTCTGGCGCTGCCCTGGCAAACAACACCAAAATGGCTTCAGACAGTACACACATCGCGCAGTTGACTTCTGGTGAGTAAAGGAGATCGGAAACTATGTCACGGTCGTTGTAATATCCCCCCAATTTCCTCGGTGCCCTCTTCTAACGCAGCTCCCGTCCTCTTCTCCCCCTCCAACCATACCAGAACTGTACTTCCTAATAGCCCGATTTCTAGAAGCTGGACCGTGTCAAAAAGCAGCCGAGGTTGGTGTTTTCGCATTTTAGGAGAATTTATAATATGTCGGCAATTGTCACGAGGTGTAATTCTGTATTTTTATGCTATTTTCAGACCCTGATAAGGGAGGTGGAGGAGAAGGAGGTAAGCAGTCAGCAGCACGAGAGAGATGCTTCTCTCTGCACTGTACTTTGTGATGTTGCTTTGACTCTGATTTACCATTTACTGTTTTAAAACATCACCTGTAACGTCTATAAACTGGGTGATCACGGTCCACACTGTTTTTCCACCTCAGCTGCTGCCCAAAAGGCTGGACTGGACGGGGCAGGAACACCCCGGGACGTACGAAAATTTGGTAAGGGTGCTGTATAACTGAGGAAAAAGTTTTTAGAGAGCAAAATAAAAATTGAATTTCCCGCAATTTTTAAATCAGGTGGTGGAGCACAAACTGAAGAAGGACTTTGCAGGGCGAGTCGGCTGCAGGCTTTAGGGGGAGGGAAGCTGCTCTTTTTGGAGCACTTACAAGGGGCTCGGGTCCCAACCTTGTGTGCGCCACGGTGTGCGAGTTTGGTGTCCATGCATGTCCAAAAGGTTGCGAGAGTTGTTGGTGAAAAATGTGTGTGAAATGTTGATACGTCATGAGTGTTGTGGTGTAGGAGCGCCAGGATCCGGAGGAGGGACTCCCTGCGCCACGAGCCTCTAGGAGAGAGAGAGAGATGGAGGCGCTCTTGTCCTGCAAGAACCATAATTTGTGTGCATGGGTTGAAAACACACAGGGGGGCACAAGAGTTAGAAAACAGGACTTTTTTTTTTATTCGTGGGGAATATAAAGAGTATAGTCAGTATAGCCGGAGACACGGCTCGCCCCCTGTTCTTTGAGGTTGTTGTGGAGTGGTTATTTTTTATTATTTGGGGAGAGGGTTGTTTTGGTGCGAGCTCGGACGGAAAAGCAGAGGAAGGATCAGTCGGTGTGAAGATGCGAGGTAACGTTCAGCTTGATGTATTATAATCGCGCTATTAATTGGAGCGCTTAATTGTCATGTAAACAAACGGGGCTTTCGCCTGAAAGCGGCGTTTTTACGCATGGGGGCGTGGAGTGAATTCACCATCCTCTTACATACTTGTTTCCGAGTCAGACCTGCTAAAAGCGCGCACTCCCCGTTATCTTTTTTTTCTTTTCCCTTTTTGTGTTATTTTAAAAGTTTTATTTTAATACTGATTTTAAAAAACAGCGACCTGGTTAATCTACGAGATAATGTTTGTGGGGGACGATTTCCGTCTTCACGTCCCAAAGCACACACGGAACTAGATGGCGTAAAGTGCAGCTTGATCGCCATGTAAATGTATAGGTTTAAGAAATTATTGACAGCGTCGTTCTGCCCGCTCGTATGAGTGTGTGTGTGTTTTTTTCTTCTCTCTTCCTGCTTGGCTCGCTGGGCTCTCCGTTCCTCCTCCTCCCGTCCCCAGTCTTTCAGCCTGCCTCCAGTCTATTGTGCATAATTTCCCGTATTAAAAAAATACTGCGGAGGGGTTTTAATTATTAGACCAAGCGGAAGCAGGGAGGTTAGAGGCAGGAGGGCAGGATATCGGCTGGATTTATTTATTTATTTATGATTATTTATTATTTTTTTGTGGGTGTTTGTAGTTAGATGTCTAGGGGGGGGGGGGGGGGGGGGACGCTGTTAAAGAAGGGGATTGGGCATCACTGAGGACTCAACAATGATATTGTAATAATTAACGATATTAATTGCGGCTAATTAACGAAGGCGGATTCATTAGATGTTCGATTGCTTTCGTGTCGCATTTCAAACTGATCAGGAAGACGAAGCGCAATGAAATACGGCCGTGTTTTTGAGTGGAAGTGGAAGCCTGCATCGTTATCAGCACAAATGTGTTTAGACTCATTTATTAACGGATTAATTGTCAGTAATAATACACTTTAATGAATGCAAATCTATGTCAGAGGCAGTGATGCTTGAGGTGAAAGATGTTTGTAGGGCTATGAATGGAAAGCAGGATGTTTATAATAATAATAAGAATAATAGCAATACTAATAATGATTACATAGAGGGTTACTTGTAGTGGTGTGGGGCCATGTGCTTTGTGATGGTGCAGCCGTGGCTGGGGGAGTGTTATCCATTACCCTTCAGAAGGAAGGAAAATGGAGCAAATTGTTATTGCACATCACTTAGTTTAGTGTGTGTGTGTCAGTTGTGGGTCTGCGTGTACCTAAGAGGGGCTGATATGTACTTAGAAACACTGATCACGTCTGTGAACCAGCAAGGATGTTGAAAGCAATTAAGGGGTCATTAATTGTGTGTGTGTGTGTGTCACAGAGACAGATAAAGGAATGGAAAAAGTGTGTGTGTGTGTGTGTGTGTGTGTGACTGAGTGGAATAATTGTTTAATTTCAGGCTTACGTGTCTGAAACAAAGCCGATGACTGCACGTCTGATTTGAGTGAATACATTTAAACCGATCTGGCTTGCTCCAAGTAAACACACTGCTGCAGTGGAATCAGAGAGGCTGTGTGTTTATAACAGCGTAGGTTTCTGTGTGCTTCATCCTTATGTTGCATGCCACACCCCCTCCATCCCACCACACTGTTGTAGTGCGTATGCTGCTGGGAGCCGCACCATTTAGAAGCCTTCATCTTTTTCATTTTAGTGTATAAATACGTGTCCGGTTGAATTTTTATTTCTGCAGTTTATTAAAAAAAGGAGGATCTTATCTGTTAGTTTATCTGTTATCGGTTTAGTGTGATTTCCTCTGACACACTCAGAGAGCAGAGGGGCCTTTACTTGCATCCGCATTTGTGGAAGTGGCCTGGATTTTTCAGTGTTTCTGTTTGCTGGAAATACTTGAATTTGAAATTAAAGTTTCAATTTCCCTTTACTTTGCAGCCACCGTTTGCCTTCTGACATGTTTTCACCCCCTGATGTGTTCGATAGATTTGTAGATTTTTGTGTGTGAAAATTGGCGTAGTAATGTGGAACCCATTTGTACCTCCACTGAGACGTTTTCTTTTTCACACCACTGTCGTCGGGTTCGAGCAGCAGAAATCATCCAGCTGGTGGGGGTTTGATGTCTTGACACAGCAGCTTTTGGCAGGAAAGCTCTTTGAGCACATTTCTCTCAGCTTCCTTTTTATCTTTTTTTAAACTCTACCACCCTCCCCCCACTAGCAGTAGTTGTTTTTTGTGGTCATTTACCAGCCTGAAGACAGATTTAATCTGAGTGTATGCTTGCGTTCAGGTAAAGCTCTACAGGCACATCACGCCAGACCACCTGCTGCAGGTCTGCACCAGAGTTTGTCCGCTGCTGGAGAGGGAGGTCCCTGCCAGTGTGCCTGGACTCACCAGCCTTCTAGGAGCTGGCAGACAGAATCTTCTCCGCACCGCTAAGAGTGAGTTCACGTGCAGTGCATTTGCATACTTAAATATACACACGTGCAAAAACACCCACTCGCTCAATGCCTGTGTCTTCCTGCGTGTAAGTGCTGACTTACCAAGACATGGAGTGAATGTATACATTTGCGTGGTTATGCAAATATGACTGCATACATCCAGATCAACATGCACAACACACACTTAACTATAGCTGTGCATGTGCTTATGCATCTGTGCTGTGTGTAAATTCCAGGTTGCAAACATGTTGTGTGGAAAGGCTCAGCGCTGGCTGCGCTGCACTGTGGACGTCCACCGGAGCCACCTGTTATCTACGGGAGTCCGCCGAATATTGGTAAGGAAAACAGTCATTTTGGTAAAGTGGGCCAAAATGACTGGGCCAACTATTGATTTGCCTAAAGAAGTCTGTATGTTTGCACACAGACTTGTGGACTTGTTGTGCTCCACCTCGCGCTTAATAAACATGGCCATAGTTTCCAAAAATCAGGGGGATGCATCTACAAATAATCCAAAAGCTCCGGCTCCAGACGTGTATAAGAGCGCTGTTTGGACAGTTTTTTTAAACTCCTGGATCTGATGTCAGTGTCAGTGAGAGTGGATGTGCTCAGTACGACCATCTCAGTCCAGGATTATACTTGCTTGTGGAGATGCACATGGACAGCTGTGGACACCATGGATGAGTAGTCCTTCCTGTTCTATTTTTTTCCCCAAGTCCTCTTGGAATCCATCTGAAGCATTCATGCGAATTTTGGCACACTGGTTGCAAAAAACTGCAGGTCACATGGACACTTCTCTACAGAGCATCTCATGAAACGTGAAGGACGAAAGACCCTCTATAAACTAGCAGATGCAGCAACTATACCACCGGCATCAGATACAGCGCAGAGGAGCCTTACTCATCTACATTCAAACCTACTGTGTGTCAGGGACAGCCAATCAGAAGAGGGTTGTGCTGCGGAGGATAAATAAGATAAATGAGGATTATTTTGAATGGTGAATCATACAAAGCCAATCTTAATAAGTCCAAGAGTGAAAAGATGGAGGTCTTTTTTTTAAAAATAATTCACTTTAAAATATTTCAGCATTCTTATGCTCTATTGTAAAAACTTGTGTCCTTCAGATTAGCAGAAGAACAGTGTGTAGAGAGCTTGATGGAAACGGTTATGCATCATGAAAGTAGCCGCATCCAAGTCTTACATCGCCAAGCGCAATGCAAAGTGTCGGATGCAGTTGTGTAAAGCACGGCGCCACTGCACTCTAGAGGAACAGAGTCGTGTTCTGTGGACGAGTCCAATGGACGAGTCTGGGTTTGGCGTTTGGGTTTACTTTGTGCCAAGTATAAAGTATAAAGTTTGGCGGAGGCAGGATTATTGTTTTTGAGGGGTTTGAGGGAGCCCCTTAGTTCCAGTGAAAGGAACTCTTAATGCTTCAGGATATCAAAACATTTTGGACAATTTTATGCTCGTAACTTTGGGGGAAAACTTTTGGGATGGCCTCTTTTTGTTCCAACATGATTGCGCACCATTGCACAAAGCAAGGTCCATAAAGACATGGAAGATCGAGTGTGGTGTGGAAGAGAACTTGACTGGCCTGCACAGAGTCCTGACCTCAACCTAATAAAACACCTTTGGGATGAATCAGAGCAGAGAATCCGAGCCCGGCCTTCTCATCCAACATCAGCGCCTAACCTCACAAAGGTGCTTCTGGAAGAACGCTCAAAAATTCCCATAAACAAACTCCTAAACCTTGTGGAAAGAAGAGCTGAAGCTGTTATGGTACCAAACTGCATTAAGATTGGAGTGTGCATGGGAAAGCAGACGAGTGGAGACTTTTGTCAATTTAATGTATATTTAGTGACGTTTACATCTGTACATTCTGTACAGTCGTGTCTTTCCGTACTAACGTGCATGTTTTTCTTGACATCCAGTGGAGACGAGCTTCTGCCGTCGACTGAATGGCGCCTACCGTCTCCGTCAGCTGGTGCCCACGGCCGTGTACACACACATGAAGATGCACAAGAGGATCCTGGGACACTTGTCGTCCGTGTACTGCGTGACCTTCGACAGGACGGGGCGACGCATCTTCACCGTAAGTTTTCCCACGCGCGTTTTTGTTCGACGTTGCGTTGACACATTAGCTTGTGAACGAGAGCCTGTTCGAGTCGAATCTCTTGTGGCTGCTGCGCGATTGCGGCGGCTCTGTGTTTGTTTAGAGTCACGTCTCGCATTCTGTGTTAGATTGTTACAAGGTGCCGCTCGCTCACCAAGATGCACAAGCATCTGCGTTTCATGCTGTAGCGGTTCTGCTAGGCGGTAATTACTGTTTACCTAACTGTGGTAGGACGCTTTTACTCAGTGACTCACAGCTATAACCTGTTGGGTTATACGTCGGGAAAAACTCAGACAGCTGTGCGATGATAATAATCACGGGTAATGAAGTGAAAGCATTTATCTCAAAAGAAGTAAGCTGACCTTTGCCCCCTGGGTGCCCGTTGTATACATTTGCCGCATGCCTTTTCCACCTAGTTTGAGAGAGGTACAGCTTCTGGTAACGTGTTAAATGGTGAAGGAACAATGAGACAATGTTGATTTAATGTCGCCGTCCTTCTGTTTGGAATCTTGAGTCAAACACTGCCTGCTGTTCTACACCATTTTCAGCTTTCACTTCTTAAATCTCTAAAAATGGCTGGCTGCTGAGAGGAGGAGGAGGAGGGGGTTAGATTGAGTGTCTCTGTGTCTTTTTTCCTGTTATCTCTCTTTCTCTCTCTTTCTCTCCCCCCGTCCTCATGCTATGCTGCCCCTCCTTTGTTCCTTTCTCTTCCTCCCTCCCCCCCACTCTTCATCTTGCTATTTCTCATCATAACTGGAGAAAATGTTTCCTCTGAGGCGCTGGCTAAGTGCCAGAATTAAAATTCATTCTTGCTCTCCCTCACTTTCTCTCCCTTCCCCCCCCCTCTCTCTGCTACTTTTCCCCCTCCTTTTATCACGAGATCATTTTTATTTATATATGTTCTTATTTTTAGATCTCTTCAGTCCTTTTGCTCAGGCTCTTATGCTGTTTCAGGCATATTAATTGATTATTTTGTGCGCCCTAAAGATTCGCGGGGATCGTTGTGTTCGGTGAACAAGTGCACGCAAGTTTGGTCCAACAACAGCTTTGCTGTCAGTTATATCGATTTGCATAACATAATTTTAAAAACAGCCAATTCTTGTGGTCACTTGAAAAGACAAATCGAGAGCAGTTGGTTTGTGCTTGTTGTCCTTGTGACTGTGGTTAAAATCTTATCTGTAGTTGTGAGGAAACAGGGAGGATTGCACTTTGCTCTTAAATCTATGGTGGTGCAGACGGCGTGGCAGGTCTCCCAAAATGCTTTGTAGTTATAAAAGGTCAAGGCTTTCGGGGCAACCAACACGTCAGCTGATACTTAACATACAGCACTGTGTTAGTTATTTTATAAAGCGTTATGATTTTTCAAAAGGTTTCAGGTGCATGTTGGAGCACATAAAATGAAACACCGTCATTAACAGTGTTTGACCCTCAGCGTGTCAAAAATTCTTATTTTAAAGCGAAGAAGTTTAATTTTATGAAGCGTTACATCCTGAAATCGCTGGCTTTTTAAAACAAGTGGATTTGTGTTTGTGTGTCTTTCGCGTCTTCATCACGGTTACCTGTTACTTAAATAATTTTGAGCTCTTAACTAAAAAACAGATGGATCTGGCAACGTGTTGAATCACGAGCATTTTAACCGTCAGCGAGTTGGATCGCAGTCAGGCACTCGCCCCAAAGGCGGTTTCACGATTGAAGACTCGATCGTGCACTTTGATTGCAGACTTATGAGTGTTTAAGGAGAATCTGAGCTAACAATTCTTGTAAATGCTTCACTAACAAAGCTTTTTTTTTGGTAACTATTTATAAATATTAATAGAATTATTATTTGCTTCTACTTTGCTACAAAACCGTTACAAAGTAAGAGGAGATGAGTTGGTTTCTGCCTGATCTATTTTCTGTGCCTCCGTTCTAACAGTCGAGTTCTCATGTGTGTAAAACCAACTCTGTGTCATCACATCCAGTCTCAGTCTACTGAGTCAAATGTAATCAGCCTAAGATATTCTCAGACCACAGTAACAGTGTGCGTGTTCATTTGGCAGTGCTCACTGTTGTTTTGCATTGATAACATTAGCCAGGGAATGTGTTTACATGCCAGCTGCGGTCTTTTTCTCTTTACCTGTTAATAATAAGCTGATTACAGTGCATGCAAATGCACCGTCAGTGCCTTGAGATGTTCATTGTAGCTTTTTTGTCAAAAAGCAAATTAATCATTGATCTATTTTTACATTTCAAGAGTCTCTTTCCCTCCTCTGTTTGTATTCCACATTTGCCAATTTGCTGAGAGTCCTGCTCTGCAGCGTGCTCAGATAGATTTTGGAAATCTTCTTCAACTTCACATTTTTAATTTGTCTTCCCAGAAGCAGATGCGCTGATCTCAAATGTGAATCTTCACTCATGTGCGGTGGTGTTTTCTTTCTGTCCCAGGGCTCAGATGACTGTCTCGTGAAGATCTGGGGAACAGATGACGGGCGTCTGCTGGCAACCCTGCGCGGCCACGCTGCCGAGATTTCCGACATGGCCGTCAGCTATGAGAACACCATGATTGCCGCCGGCTCCTGTGACAAGACCATTAGAGTGTGGTGCTTACAAACCTGCGCTCCTCTGGCTGTCCTGGAGGGACACGCAGCATCCATCACCTCACTGCAGGTATTGTTTTAAAGCTGTTTTTATTTCATATTCTTTACAGACTGGGAGAAGCCACCACAAACTGCAACTGCATTTTACTGTAGAAAGCTAGGTTTTTACTTAACAGGCAATATATATCTATATAAATGTTTTTGTGTTTACAGCACACAGTTTAACTTGTGTCAAGTTTTATCTGTGCAACTGCTTTCAGTTTACTGGACGCTTTGTTAGTCACCCTTATCTGCTCCTGGCTGGACGCTCTTTTGCCTTTATAACTGCTTTTAATCTTCATGGCAGAGATTCAACAATATGCTGGAAGCATCCCTCACAGATTTTGGTCCATATTGATGTGATACCATCACACAGCTGCTGCAGATTTGTTGCACATGCATTGTATTAAAAATCACATCCTAAAGGTGCTCTGCTGGATTGAGATCTGGTAACTGTGGAGGCTGACTTGAGGGCAGTGAACTCACCGAGATGTTAAAGAAACCACTTTGAGATGATTGGAGCTTTGTGTCATCGTCCTGCTGAAAGCAGCCATCAGAATATGTGTTGACTTCAAATTCTGACCCAGCATCTGGTTGTTACAGCAGAAATTGATGCTCATCAGACCCGGCAATATTCTTCCAGTTTTGGTGAACCCATGAGAATTGTAGCTTCAGTTTGCTGTTCGTAGCTGACAGGAGTGGCACTCATGTAGTCTTTCTGCTGCTGTAGCCTGTCAATGCGATTGGCTGATTCCATATTTGCTTTAAAAAGCAGACAAACAGGTATACTTAATGAAGTGCCCAGTGAGAGCGACTGTGTTTGTGTGTGTCTTTGTCCTCTGTTCATTCTGCTAACCTCTGATTGGTTGTGTTTGCAGTTTTCTCCTCTCTGTAGCGGCTCCAAGCGCTACCTGTCCTCCACTGGAGCTGATGGCACCATCTGCTTCTGGCAGTGGGATGCACGGACACTCAAGTTTGGGTGAGAAAAACACACGGTCTCACCTGCACAAACATTTCTCACACTTTGTGCATCAAGCATTTTGTCAGCACGTCATCGCAGCTCCTTTTCAGACACGGCATACATAACACAGTTGTCCTCATCAATCTGTAAGTGACAGCGTTCTGTCATTCAGATAAAGGTCACTTTTTGAGCTCATGCTCCTCACGGCCTCATTCAGTGAATTGCGCAGCCGCGATGTAGAAAGCCACGGTTTGGATGCGATATTTGGCATGAGATGACACGTAGTTTTCAGTGGAGTAAAAAGACTTATTTTTATTTTTAGAAGTTGATCTGAGCTTCCTGCATCTTCTTCCTTATTGTTACCTGCACTGGCTTGTTCCTGACGCTCATATTACCTCTCTGTGAACCTTGTCCCCATATTGTCTCTGCTACTCGATGCAGAGAGCCTGTGCTTCATTAATGGGTCTCTATATACTGGCTAGAAACCTGTGCACGCCCTTGGAAGTCAGTGCGGTGTAATCTTATTACGTAAATTCGACTGCTTGCAGTTTAGGCATGTGTTGCACTGAAATAATTACTCGGTCGCACACGGTCTTTTTGTTTTTTAAAAAGAGACATGAAGTTGATAAATTTTGACGAATGGAAAGGAGTGCATGTCTGAAAGAGGCTTATTTGTGTAAAAGTTTGATTGTATTGATCTTAAGTACACATGAATTTATAATTGTCTCTGTATTTAATGGCCAACTGGCCAGTTTTAGAAATGTTTAGGTGCAGTATGTAAAGCACGCCAAACTCAGCCAAGACGCCAAAATGTAAAACATTTTCTATTAAAAACACAAGGTGGTGGTTCTTTGTGTTAAATTGTGTTATAAATGATTTTGTTCTCGTGTGTGTGTTTGTGTGTGCGTCCAGTCAGAGGCCCAGTAAATTCACAGAGCGCTCTCGACCCGGCGTCCAGATGATCTGCTCCTCCTTCAGCGCAGGTGAACGCAGCTCGCTGTGGTTTTTTTATGCATGCTTCCAGAGCACTGACAGAGAAACAGAACAAGATGCTCACTCAGACTAACTGGAGAACAGCACACATTGTGCGTCACCACTT
The DNA here is from genome assembly GCF_965226115.1 of Aulonocara stuartgranti. NCBI lineage: Eukaryota > Metazoa > Chordata > Actinopteri > Cichliformes > Cichlidae > Aulonocara > Aulonocara stuartgranti. Next base: position 3,634,446 of record NC_138951.1, on the reverse strand, counting down.
GTGTGGCTGCTGCTCCTTATCAGTAAATGTGGAATGACTGTGGTCTGTTTTTTGTGGGTATTTCTATTTTAAGGGTTAGAAATATTACTGGTTTGCAAAAGCACGCACATTTGCAAATAGTTAATGTATACCAATGTCCCCGAGGTAAACCAGTGAATGTGAAACAAATATTACCCTAATCTTTTTTCTTTCTTTCTATTAAAAATATATGCATCCAGGTGGTATGTTCCTCGCCACAGGAAGCACAGACCACATCATCAGGGTATACTACTTTGGCTCAGGCCAACCAGAAAAGATCTCTGAGCTTGAGTCCCATACGGTGAGTCAGCGTACTTATTTATTTATTATTTAGTTACTACAAAAACAGCTTTAATCCAAGCGCACTGTGTTGGCTTATTGAACAAGTTTACGATTTGAGCTAGTTCTCTGAGAATATTACTAAAAATGATCAAATCTGTAGCTGTAGATCTATAGCTATAGTTTTCTTACTGTTTGTGATATAGTTTTATTTTTTTCAGTGAAAGCTCCTCTTGATTTTTCAGTTTGATTTATTTTAACAATAAAAGCAAAAAAAACATGCTGGCTTCTGAAGTTTTCAGCCATATATCAACCTCCTCAGGAACATCTGAAGCAGACCTATAATAGTCTTCCTTATTTTCTGTCCTGTATATACTCTTCTAACCACAGATGCTTCAAATAACAAATACGACATGTGCACAAACAGTGCTCATTTTCAGACAGTTTTTTCCACTCTTGCCTGTGTATGATCTCAGCAAGAGTGGATATAGTTATTCCAGACATACTGCTCTGATCATGAGCACCAGCTGCTGTTCAGACCTTCAGTTTGTGAAGAGAGCCAAAGAGGAGGAATTGAGAGGATAAATAAAAAATTGGAATATCTATTTGGAAATGTGAAAAATACAAAGCTGCTCTTATAGTAGTCAATTTTAAAGGTGGATTTGAAATGATTTGTCACAAATATTGTTCTTGTCAATGAAACGTGGAATTGTAATTGAAAATGTCTGAGATGAACGAGTTATTTGACATTTTTTAATTTGCTGAAAATACAGTTTAACCCTAACTAAATAAGAAATAGGCTTGCGCTGACGTTTCTCTCTCATATTTTCCCACTTAGGACAAAGTTGACAGCATCCAGTTTTCACATTGCAGTGACAGGTGAGTTTACGCAGATTGCATTTCTATACGTGTGTGCGTGAGGTACATAGTTATTGCAGTTAATTTTTCTGCACCACTGTTGCGTTGTGAACCTCGCGGTGCTGTGATATAACTTGATGATGTCAGCAGCTTTGCTTAATGTCTAACACACACTCTTTGTGTGTGTCTCTCTCTCACAAACACACATTCAGACACACACTTGTGCTTGTGCGCGACATATTAAACTAGACGGAGTGCAGAAAAACAAGCTCAGCTGTAATTCCCCTGGGTTGCTGTAATCTAAGCAGGGAGGAAGGTGTAGACGGTGTATGCAAAGAGCCAGGGTGGTAGAGGTGGAGATCCGGGGGTACATGTATTTACTGTTGATGTGTGGAGACGGAGGGAACCATTTTACTGCAGGAAGCTGATCTCAAAGTAAGTGTTATATTTTCATTCACATAAATGTGTGCGCGCGCTTGTGTTGCAGGTTTGTGAGCGGCAGCAGGGACGGTACAGCTCGGATCTGGCAGCTTCACCCTCAGGGCTGGAAGAGCATTCTGCTGGACATGCAGACCAAATTACCCGGGTATGTGTCTCTGCACTGCCGTCAAGGCCTGGCCTTCCCATTAGTGCTTTTGTGCTTGGAATAAAGACCTTGTGAGCTGGGATCATCCTGGAGGTGATGATGTCAGTTTACATTTTAAAATAATCAATCACCTGCATTGAACGCTACAGTGTGTGATGAATTCTTCTCATGAAAAATGCAGAGTTTTGAAGTGTTTTACACGTGCTTTTATGTATTTAAAGTACAATGACCTACTGCATAATATAGAGAAGCTGCATCGTTAAGTTAAAGAAAAATCTCTTTCACACCTGTGGGATAAAGTGTGACATGGTGATTGATTACCTGACTGCTCCTAGACAGAGTATAGATTTATTCCCAGACGGTGCATGAGTAGAGTACACTGACAGACTGTTTATGTCTTTGTTGCCTGAACAAACGCAACAAACCTAATGCAGCAACGAGGTCAACTAAAACAAAACCTAAAAAAAGTCCTAAATGCCCACAACTTGGATAATACAAGAAGTTACTTGAAGTATTTAATAGAGTTAAATCTATAACCATTGCTCCTACAATCGGTCTGTAAAATAAAGAAAGTCTGGGTCAGGGAATTGCAGCAAAAAGTATTGGGATGTTTTGGATGTGTTGATTTTCACATCTTTCTTATGTAAACAGGAACAGCTGGGGTTGTGAATAATTATCTGAAGCTGCAGAAAGATAAGGTCTAACTGTCAGATTGGTCTGGCTCCTCATTAACGGTGTAAAAAGGGACTGAGGAAAATAGAATACATTCCTCAAAAGGAAAGGACAGTGGAGTTTTTTAAACTTAAAACTAATGTAGTTAGAAAAAGATGCGTTTCATTTTTTGTTGCGTCTACTTTTTTTGTTTTGTTTTTACAGTATTTTCATATTTGATACACAGTCATGGCCAAAACATTTGGCAGTAGCACAGAGTTTGTTTTTCATGCAGTATGCTGCTCAGTTTTTATTTAGATGATTTCTTCCATGTTTCTGTGATATGGTGAAGATGAACCTTTATTGGAAATGAATAAAAATTTGAATTTTGGAGTGATGCTGCTGCTAATACCTTTGGCAACGACTCTGTGTCTGATTTTTATGTGTAAACTAAACTAGAAATACCTTAGTTGGGCTTAAATTTTAGTCCTGAACGGCATCACTGCTCTCCCCCTCAGGAAGTACAACCCTCCGCCGCTGGAAGACAAGGTGACCAAGCTGAAGGTTACCATGGTGGCATGGGATCGCCATGACAGCACAGTGATAACGGCGGCCAACAATCTGACGTTGAAAGTGTGGAACTCCATCACTGGAAATCTGGTCCATGTCCTGATGGTATGTGGTGACTTGACACTCGGACACAAACAAAGATGTGTATCATAATATCGTAGTTCAGTGTTGTGTGTTATTCTGTAACAGCTCAGATCACTGTTGACTGGACCACAACACACTGCCAGTTCACACTGTATACACATTCATGGCCCTCAGAGGTTAAACCCTCTTATTCACTTATCCACATGTTGATGTTATTACAAATTTTCACTTTTTCGGATGCTGTGAGTTAAAAAGCCCTGCAGACATACAGCCTATTAGCACATGAGTAGGGATGGGTATCGTTTAGGTTTTATCCGATACCGGTGCCAAACCGGTACTTTTGAAACGGTGCCGGTGCTTAAACGGTGCTCAAAGAATGTAGAACACACACATTGTCCAAAAACCTCTCATGTTCAGCTGTTTTTTTGTAAAAAGATAACAATGTTAGCCTTTTCTGCAGCTATAGGGGATTTATGGCATCACTCTTAGCTGGAAGCAGTGCTTAAACAATGGAAAAAACACAAACTTTATCCAAAAACCTCTCATGTTTAGCTGTTTTCCACTTTTTCTTTGGTCATTTTAGCCTTTTTGGCCAGGGTGAAGGGAACATCTGCCATCAAACAAGAAGACAGTCGCATGTAGCTACGACGGTGTTTGCTAGTTCACCTTACATGCATTAATGTAATAACGTGGTTAGCCTACTCAACGTAAATTACACACGAACAACATTAAGCTCCTCACGCAGAGAAGAACGGCTGCTGCTGCATCATCATCCTCATCATTTCTGCTACACTGGCAGGGCAAGGGGCCAGGACTCTCCTCTTCTGGTTCTTGGGGGATGTTGCTAACTCCGGGTCCGATAATAGGCACCACACGCGCAGTAGATGTGCTCGGTGTGAGCTCTTGCAGCAAGCTATCAAATACGGCGCATTTCTCGGCTTTTAAAGAAACGCTATGCGTCGCCAGGTGTTTCATCAGATTCGAGGTGTTACCTCCTTTGCACAGTACCACCTTAAAGCACTTGTTGCAGGCTGCTGAGTTTGCATCTTTTGCTGTGAAGTACAGCCAGACTTTTGACCGCTTCGCCTTGGGCATTTTTAATCTGTAGCTCTGCTCTAAAAGAACGTACGTACCTGGGCCCGCTTGCAAAGGTAAAATGATTGGCTAGAATCCAAAGTGTGTGACATCTCAGGAAAAAAAAGCACCGAAATGTGCGCTGCTTTTCGGTCTGGTTACTACCGTTTATGTCACCGGATACCGGTACCCATCCCTACACATGAGTGATATGGCTCAGCAGCTGCTGTGTAGGCTGTTTCCGGAATAAGTCATCCATGTTGTGTTGTGAATTTTTGATTTGCTGATGGAAAATGCTGTACGTTGGAACTAAATAATAAAATTACATACGATATAAATAAAAGCCAAATAAAAGAAAAAAGTAAAATAATTAATTAGTTAGTTAATAACTAATTTAATTCCAAGAGAAACTAAGTCTCACTACGGTCAAAAGCCAAAGAATAAAAATGGGTTTTAAGACGTGTTTTAAAAGTGGACAGTGAAGGGGCCTCTCTAACGTGCAAGGGCAAGTTATTCCATAATTTAGGAGCAATGATAGAAAAAGCCCCGCCCCCTCTGAGCTTCCTCTTGGATCTCGGTACTTTCAGGAGCAGCTGATCAGCTGACCTAAGAGACGGACAGGGTGTGTACGGACGTAGAAACTCAGAGAGGTAAGGCGGGGCTAGATTGTGATTGTTTAAAAACAAACATAAGAATATTAAGATGAACTCTAAAGGACATAGTGAGAGCAGCGACTGACTGACCCACGTAAAGTGAGTTAGAGTAGTCCAGACGGGAAGGAATAAAAGCATGGATCACTGTTTCCAAATGCTGCCTAGAAAGAAAAGATTTCACTCTTGCCAGTCGCCTTAAATGATAACAGCTGGACAAAGGTCAGTAATAACAGATGTAAAATAAACTTCCAGGCATCCCAAATCAACAGAGGAGGACTCACAGGGACCACTAGCACCAAACACCAACACCTCTGTTTTCTTTTCATTAAAATTTAAAATGTTTAAAGCCAACCAAGCTTTAATGTCACCCAGACATGTGGTTTTATGGAGATGCCATCCTTCTGCTTTAAGTTATTGTCTTCCTGTCAGTTAACAAACTAAACATTGTACTCAAGTAACTCTTCTGTATTACGGTGTTGCTGTTAGGGTCATCTTAGGCTGCTGCTGTTTCACTACTTAGCTCTTGGCCTTGTTTTCATCATTTTTACTTTATCTTTTGATCAGAAATCTAGTTGCTAACACGCTGTCAGAGTCTCCTTGGTGACGCAGTGATAAAACTGGAACATTTGATAGCTGCCTGAAAACAGTGTATATAAAAAGCAAACAAAAAACAGATGAATATGAATTTTTTACTTGTTAACTTAAAAAGCATGTGGGTTTGCACACTGACAGTGAGAGGATTGCAAAATATGCTCAGCTGTGTGTGGGCTTAAGCATAAAAAGTCAGGTTTGGCTGTTGCTTCTCTTTTCTTATTTCTTAATCTAATCCTAGATGTTCGTGTTGTTGGTCGACAGGGTCACGAGGATGAAGTGTTTGTTCTGGAGCCACATCCCTTTGATCCGAGAATCCTTTTCTCAGCGGGGCATGATGGGAATTGTATTGTGTGGGATCTAGCCAGAGGAGTGAAGATCCGCTCCTATTTCAACATGGTGAGCGTCTCGTCCACAGAACGTCTCCTCGCCCGCGTGTCATCGCCTTTCACTCGCTTCTGTTTCATTCACAAGTGTCCAGATCTCGATCCTCTCCCTGCACTTTTTTTAACTGTATTTTCTCTGTTTATCTGCATAGATATGTGGTTTTATCAGGTATATTTCTGCTTCTCTTACACACATTCTTTTCCCATTCCCCTCCTCGTCGCACCCTTTATTTCACTTTCACCTGCTGTTGACCTTCTCCCAACTCTATACTTTCACTTTCTCGCTCTGCTTTCTTTACTGTTCTCACTTCCCTTCGTGCCTTCGTGGCTCTCTCATCAAAATGAATCACATATGCCACTCCACAAATTTATCCAGTGCTTTAATTATTGTAGTATTTCCTGCTTCCTGCTTCTATGGTAACCAAGGACGGCATTAACCACATTCCCAGAACATGTGACTCACATAGTGAGCTGGTCCTTTGGCCAAATCTTGGTGTTGGTCATAGACAGTGAATAGTGTTGCTTAACAACACAAAGTCTTTATGCATGTGAAAAGGCCCAAGTTTCAGGCTGAAACCTGCTGTGAGACTTCTCCTGAAAAGCGTCCTCTTGTCAGGGTTTTTCCTAGCTTTGAATGGGTCTTTTGGTTGGAGGAACAACAATAGGGACGATAGATACATGGAAAGTAAAGTAGTAAGTCAAAAATGCCCAGCAGTAACATAAAAAACAATGCCTTGAAAAATAATTTTACTACAGCAGTGTAAGGAGGAAGCAGTTTTTTCATTGGGTCCGATCAAACTTTGAAAACCTCCCTGTGGACAGAAAAAAACACAAAAGAGGGTTGAAGAGTAAAGGTGAATGTAGAGTAAGATTAGCACAAGCAGAAAGGACACACAGGCAGGGAACTGCATAATCCTTAATTATCTTACACCGGGCCTTAGTGCACCCCCTCACTTCATCCTCTGCCTGCAACAAGCCCTGTTAACTCCCTCCTCCCTCTGCTTTTAAGATGCCTTGCTCTTAATTGGCTGCCCCTCTTAAGCAGAAAATGTGAACAGCAGGTGGGTGTGGCTTACTGTCAGAGCCGAGTGCCTGAGATGACCCTATTAGAGAGATCAGCTCTCATTGACTTTACACAGTGATGTAAATAACGTAGCTTTTAAAGCTGTCTGAACCCTGAAGATCGGTCCAGCCTCTGGAGAGTATGTTCATTTTTAAACTCGCTGCCTGCATATCACTGCATCACTGCGGGCTGGGATGGAGGTGATCAGATCGGGCACTGCTGAGGTGTTGTTGAATCCCAGGTTGCTGTTATAGGGGCCTTCACACAGTAATAGTGGGTGGAAGCATGAAATGGTCTAAAATCTCCTGGTACACACCTGTGGTGACTTTGGACTCGATAAAACAAATTTCACTGACCACTACCAGCACCAACAGAGGACACAGCCCACTCATAGCCCACAGAAACAAGGTCCCCTCTAAACCGCACGGCTTCAAAGTTGCTGTTGAGGCCCATACCTGCTGCACAGACTCTCTGAACGATGTCACTAGTGCAGGACGGCAGAGGCTGTTTACAGGATGCCCTGGTTTCACTTTTAAGCTTGAATTCTTTTGAATCGGTATTTCTATTGTAGCAAAATTATGGTGCTAATTTCCAACAACTCTGTCATCCAGCTGGGCAAAAACACATGCAAGGTGTATAAAACTGAGTAGTCTATGTGCTGTTTGAGTTTGGCATATTTCCATCTTGTAGTTGAATGGAGCCTTTGTGAGAATGAAGGAAAACCCGCAGATCAAACCAAAAGCAGCAGCTGGCTGACGGTCAGAGCAGTCAGGGGTTTCTTGCTGATTTCCTGTTGAAGAAGTTTTGCTTTCTGCAGGTGTCCTGTCGGTTTGCATAAACAGGCTACTGTTGTGCTACAAACTGTTTGATGTTTGTTCTTTGTGTGCATATTTCTTTCTGGACAATTCTGCTGGCTTGCTGACAAGACATTAATAGTGGGTTGTGCCCATGCAGTTCAAATAGCTACAGTGCAGTTTTAAGATTTCCCCTCCACTCTGTCTCACCCTTGATAGATTGAGGGCCAAGGGCACGGAGCGCTGTTCGACTGCAAATGCAGTCCAGATGGGCAGCACTTTGCAGCCACCGATTCCCACGGTCACCTGCTCATCTTTGGCTTCGGCTCCAGCAGCAAGTACGACAAGGTAAACTGACCTGCAATATTTATGCACATACACGACAACTCATCGCATGTTATTAGTAATAACAACAGCGCCGCACCCTCTCAACCTCAAAACTGTTTCAGATAGCAGATCAGATGTTCTTCCATACCGACTACCGGCCACTGATCCGGGATGCCAATAACTACGTGCTGGACGAACAAACTCAGCAAGCTCCACACCTAATGCCCCCTCCCTTCCTGGTGGATGTGGATGGGAATCCACATCCACCAAGATACCAGCGGCTGGTGCCCGGAAGGGAGGACTGCAGGGATGAGCAGCTGATTCCTCAGATGGGGGTCACTTCCTCAGGTATTCAGGCTGAAATAAGACCTCTTTCTTTGGAGTTCTGCTTATGCGCTTTAGATATTTGCCTGGAGGTGATGCTGTCTTCTGTCTTATCAGAGACCATCTGTCTGTGCTGTCATAGCCTGACAATAACCTTATCTGTCTTTAAATGAGCTCAATGTGAGGCTTTTATTGAAACTACAGTAGCAATGGCAATTAAGATTAGAGTTCATAAGGCTGTTGGCTGGGATATAAACAGAAGCAATCAGCAGTTAATGAAATGTGTTAGTAAGGCACAGCAGAGATAGTTAAGTTATTAGGCAGCAGTTGTATTCGTCATGGCTGTAACAATGGTTGGATTTAAGCTCATTTTTTAAAATTCTCTCTCTCACTTTTGCGCTATTCCTGGCAGGCCTGAATCAAGTGGTGAGTGAACAGGCGGTGGATGGTCCCAGTCCTCTGGACACCATGATTCAGAGGCTGCAGCAGGAACAGGACCAAAGACTGGGAACCAATGACATCTCTGCTGCTGCCTCAAACACCAGGTCCAGCAGAGGTAGGAGTCATGACATTAAAGCGATGCTGACTGTTTATTCTGATTCATTCCCCACCCAAATTTCTTTTGTTCTCATTTTCCTGGATTCCAGTCATTATTCACATCTATCCATAGCAGCACTAATATGTTGGAGCATCATCTTACACTTGAAGCAGACGTGTTTGCTGTGATTGATTAATTCGTAGAATTAACAGCACATGTATTACAGCCACTATTTATGTTTTCTCAGACCTTTAGGTTGACAACATGATTCGTGGATCGTGAAGAGAGTTTTTTTTATTACTATTCAATGAAATAATGCATAATTTGCAACAACTGCAATTATGTAAATAAGTGTCTCAGTGGAATTTTAAACAGGAAATGTAATAAACCCCCCCCTGATTCAAAGAGTTAGTGAATGCAGGGAACCTGTTTTCACAGAGCACACTGAGAGTAGGTAATGTGTGTTTGTGGGATATGATTTTTTATTTGGTCAATTAATTCTCAGAGTGATGAGTACAGAAGATCAGAACTATTTGTGTCCTCAGCTCTGGTGCTCCGTGGTAGCACATGAAAATAGAGTGTGAGCCAACTGCATTATGAAAGAACACTTTTTTTCCCTTTATAGATTCCATCAGTCGGTGGCTTAATAACTGATATCTGCATGTAAAGATGAAGACATCTGTAGACAAAGCTTGTCCCAGCTTCCATTTGTGGTGTTGGTTTTATTGACCAGTGACATCAGACATCATGGGTACATGCTGGTAAACGGCCAGTGTGGAGACAAAAAAAATGTTCAGTCTCAAAACCATCAGCTGAAGACAATTAAGCTTTTTACTAGCTGCATTAAATTTATTTGCATTCTTAAGCAGTGACTGGTCGTCTCAGCCTGTATATCTACTGGCTGCACCTGAGCCCCTGTGTTATGTCCCCAGAGTCAGCAGATTAGCTGATGGGCTCCTAAAATACTTAATAATCGACTCTCTACTATTTGAAGTCACGTTTTAAAAAAGTATTTTTTAAACTCCTATTTCTTACCTATGCAAACCAATTGTGTTTGAGTCCTTGGTGATTAGTCGATTAATCACGGGAGATAAAATAAATGGAAAATTGTTCTTTTTTTAAAAAATAATTTAAATAAGAAAAACATGAACTTGAGCTTTAAACTTCTGGTTTTGGAAGAAAACTGCAGATAATTCTGTGGGTTTTATGTAATCAATGAGTTTCATTTATTTTTTAAAATTCAGAATCTCAGATTTAATTATTATTATTGATAATTCAAATAATTTCTAGTTACAGATTTTTCCAATTTATTTCTCATTACTTTCTCATTTTATATCAAAGTTTTCTACTGTGATGCACTGAAGTGTCCCATATGTCACACCTTAACAGAAGGTCTACTGGAAATAATTCTGAGATTTTGCTAGTGGGCTCATCATTTATTTAGTGCTGTGCAACAGTTCCCCAACAGTTTAAGTGAAACCCTATCTCTCCTCCCCCACCCCTCAGGATCTGTGGGATCTCCCACTGAGGTGCACTCCCCGCCCAACGTGGGTCTACGGCGCAGCGGGCAGATCGAGGGGGTCCGCCAGATGCACAGCAACGCCCCTCGCAGCCAAATGGCCACAGAGGGAGATCTGGTAGCCTGGAGCCGCAGGGTGCTGGTCCCTGAGCTCGAAGAAGCCTCTGTCAGGTAACTCCTGAAACAGATATGTACACAAACACGTTCTCACATTCTCTGGGGCACAGGATCTCCTAAATATGACGAACCTCGTGATCTGTGTGTATGCAGGAGACAAGTGAACTGGCGTGAAGCTAAAGGAGAGGAAGAGATCAATATTTATCAGTCAGAAAGGAGAAGACGTACTCTCCACTCTCTCCCCAAGGAGAGCAGGGTGAGTTCATGAGCATAGCTGTTCGACTAGATTATGGCTGTTTTATTATGATTTTTTCTTTTAATTTTTTAATTTCTTAACCAGAAATGTCTCAAACGCAGGACTTTGGTTACACTCAGCTCCGTTCTTTGCTTTTCCAGGTTCATCCGACATCAGAGTGTGTGGTAGACGAAGCGAGGAGGAGCCAAGGTAACCATGGCTATCAAACCCGCGCTGCTATGGAGGAGACAAGTCGGCAGAGTGCTGAGGCTGCAGATGAGGATGATAGCACCTCAGAGGTACATATTCATACTGCATTGTTACGAATTTAGTGAATAGTTTTAAGTTTTGATGTTCTGAGGATTTTACATTTTATTATAATGATTTTTGTCTTTCTTTGTCTTTTTTTTGTCCATTTGCTTTTGTGTCCTAATTTAATTTTGTATGTGTTTTCAGGGAGAGGTGGAGGTACGGCAAATAAACGGGCACTCCTCAGAGGAGGAGAAGGATGAAGAGGAGAAGGAGCCCTGGCCAGATGAGCATAGTAGTTCGAGGTAAGAAACACCGAGCGCATCTCCAATTTATCACGTCACTCATCTCCCGACGATGCGTTCGCACACTAAATGCAAATCAGAACGCGGCACGAGCAGACGCCGCACATCTGTGTGTTTAATCTCGGCCCCGTGATGTATTTGCAGCGATTACTCCAGCGATTATTCGGACTGGACAGCCGATGCCGGGATCAACCTTGAACCGCCCAAGAAGAGCGTTAAAGTGAAGAAGAAAAGCAGCGGCTCAGAGGAGGACGGGGAGAAGAAGAGGGAGGGGAAGAAGGAAAGGAAGAAAGACAAAGCAGATAAAGATGGCGCATTACCAAAGAAGAAGAAGCCAAAGGAGAAGAGGAAGGTTTGTTATCAGTAATGAACTGCATTTTCCTTCTCCGAAGTTATTTGAAGCTGACGAATGAACTAACTTAATTCAGTCAGGTCTTTTGCTTCACGCCGGATTATAAGCAGTGTACGTGTCATATTTATTCTGCTGTGCGTCTTGCAGAGGACGCAGTTTCAGGAGCAAGGGCTAACTCTGGAGGAATGGCTTCCCTCTGCCTGGATCACAGACACGGTCCCCCGGAGATGTCCTTACATACCCCAGATGGGCGACGAGGTACACGCCGACCGCATCTTCACCACATGTCTGCTCACACCAAAACACAGGGTCATGTTTTACATGGCAACAAGGACTAAAGTCTGCATCACAAGTCGGAGACCTCATGTGGCATTAACGGTCATTACACCCATGAAAACAAAAGGGCACATCTCGAGCAGTTATGCCATGTCGTTGTAATTACATTGCAAACGCGCACCAAAGGAATTTACAAGTGCAGTTAAAGCCGTTAATTCTTTTGCATATGTGTGTGTGTGCAGGTGTACTACTTCAGACAGGGCCATGAAGCTTACGTGGAGATGGCCAAACAGAAAAAGATTTACAGCATCAATCCTAAGAAGCAGCCGTGGCACAAGATGGAGCTCCGGGTAAGAAACAGTTTGACAGTAAAATCCGAACCAAAGCAGCGTTTCTCTGAAAAGCGCTGCCTCTCTCCTAAATATGCAGTGAACCGCAGTTATATCCTGGCTTCACTGACATTTTGAAGGTGTCATATTTTCAGTGACATTTCTCTTTTAAGAATGTAGACATCCAAAGGTAAAAAGGCGAGCCCATGAGAAATTTTTAAAAAAGACGCTGTGGGCTTGCTGAGCTTTGGTCCGTGTGGGACATGGTCGTGTATGGAGGGGTTCACCCTGCTACCCCCTCCCACTGGGATGTGGATATTTGTTGGTGCGCGTGGCTGGATGTTCTGGCGTGGTCGTTGACCCACTTCCTTGGTGGTCCGCGATCTGCCGGGTGGTTCTTTGGCGCATGGAGCCCTGATCTCGGCTCACGCTAGTATGACTGGCCTCTAGTGGAGTCGGCTGCCTGCTGCCTCTGGTCATCTGGGACTCGCGCCCCTTGGCTTTGGGCGCCCCATCTAGGCCCTCCCTTCTTGTCCTGCAGGGATGGGGATTACCCAGTTTTCCCGGATCCATCTCTGTCTGCCTGAGCTCTTGAGGGCCATCATTGCAGCTTTCCACCCTCATTTTCAAGTACATTTGGTGACAAAAACACACAAACACACTCACACTTGACACTCTCTCTCTTTCTCTCTCACACTCTCACACACACACCACTAGAAGAGTGTTGATTTGTTACCCGTGTCATACTGTATACCCCATTGAATGTAATAACTGGAATAACATGAATAGAAATGAAGAAATAAACAGTTAAACCCTGAACAAGAAGATCCTATAGAGACTTTATAGAGCTGATCTTGGAAAAGCAAAATGTGTTTGGCACGACAGTCGCTCAGCTCCTATTTGTGATCGCAAAAGCTGCCAGACGGGACACGATTAAAACAAAATAAGGCAAATAAAAAAAAAAAAAAGTCCTCCTAGGAATACATAGCAGGACCCAGGGATTCACGCACATGTTAGTGTAATCATTAACTGCTGTTTTGTTGCAATGCAAAATTCGACAGGATTTTTGCTGCAAACCTTTCACCGGTGTGGCTTCTTTATCTCCGCCACACGTCTGGTTTCACACTCCTAGTTTAATCTTATTTTTTCTTTCCTAAAAACGTCTCTCTACCGAAAGACAAATGTCTACCGAGCATAAAAAAAAGGTTATGAAACTGCATATGGAGCTGTCTACGGAAGAATGAAAAAAAGCCACCAACTTCAGACACTTTAACACTTGAGAGCAACAGTTTATAGGATTGCATTTTATATTTGGTATACATTTCATTTTTTTTCTGTCCTTCTGCGTGAGGAAGCTGAAATAGCAATTCCTGTGCAGACAGCAGAACATAATGCATTGCGGGCACAGTGTGCTTCCTTGTGAATGTGCTGCTTGTAGTGTATGAAATGCAGCGTTTTCTTCTACGACGTCTTTTTATTTTCTCTTAGTATTTTGTACAGCCAGACTTCTATCTTTAAGTTTCACTTTTTCTCAGCTGGAAACAAACCTGCACCCTACACACAAACAAAAAAAAACACCAAACCCTTGACTTGGGGCTTTCCTGTAGGAAAGAACAAGAAATAACTGAAAGAGGAATCATTAATCGAGACTTTCAGGATGGTTTGCTTAATTTTTTTGTCTTGAGAACTCAAACATGCTCGTTATGTCTTTTTTGTGGCATTTAGGAGCAGGAGTTGATGAAGATAGTTGGCATCAAGTATGAGGTGGGTTTGCCCACGCTGTGCTGCCTGAAGTTGGCGTTTCTGGACCCAGACACTGGAAAATTAACCGGGGGATCTTTCTCTATGAAGTAAGTGTCTCTCTCTGCCTCCACATAAGAGTACAGGGTTTTTCCTGACTCATATCTGGCCTCTGACTACAAGTCAGAATGCAACTCTGTTATCTTACTTAGTTACCCTAACAATAGGGTTTGGTACCTTTCACGTTTGAAACAATGCTGGTACCAGAGCCGGTGTTTGGGGAATTTGGGACTGTTTCCCAGTTATACCTTTTTCCAGTACAGCTTTTTGTAAAATAATACATAAAACATTTTTATCCAGCTACCTAATTATCTGAAGAAGATGTAGGGTCCCGACCATCATCCGTGGGTTCAGTGGCTCATATGTTGGCAACAGACCTCTGGTGTATTTGGCTTTCAAGATGTCAAACACTCCACAGCTTTTAGATGTATTCTTGAGTCTGACAAGGTGCTTCCCCAGATTAGATGTGTTGTCACGGCCAGCTTTGTGTCGCCTGCTTTGCGTTTTGAAAAGCGTAGCCCCACCCAAGGCTGCTTTTTGCACACCGCTGCTGCCATTGGCCTGTGTGATTGTTGACACATAACTGAATTAACGGCACATGGTCTCACTCGCTCTTCATCTTCCTTTCGTCCAGATGTGTTCTAATACCCGAATTTGGCACCAGCTGATTGCATGCAAATCAGTACTCGGCAGTACTAATTTGGTTGATACTTTTAAGAAGTAGAAAAGTTCATTTCTGAGTTGAGAAACAAAAATGTGTGTGCTGTTTTATAAATACTGATAGTTTTTCTTTGGCTCTGGCTAAAATCATCTGTGGAATAACTGCTGTTGTAAAAGAGTTTAAACAGACTGCAATACATGCCAAACATTTATCAGCTTTTAAGATGAGCCGACGTCATTACTCTTTCTAAAACACTACGGGACTCTTGTCTTATATCATGTTATATGGTCTCTCTTCAACTTTGCAACATGGCAGTTATAAAACTCACATTTCAGCAAGGTTTCATATCTTTACACAAGACAAGAGGTTATTGATAAAAACACTGACTGCAGTAATATTTCCTGACAGCAGATAGCATATACTTTATGCATACAGAAGTGAACCGCTACTACAAATCTCTTGACTACTTGCAGGTACCACGACATGCCTGATGTAATCGACTTCTTGGTGTTGCGGCAGCAGTTTGACAACGCCAGAAAAAGGCAGTGGCGCATAGGTCAGTTTTACCTTTGCAGTGCGACTTCACTCAAATATAAATGATATCGTATATGACATTCATTTTCTTTTTTGCAGAGTTCTCTGTAGTAATGTGATGTCTCCATAGGTGACAGGTTTCGGTCAGTGATCGATGATGCCTGGTGGTTTGGAACCATTGAGAGCCAGGAGCCCTACCAGTCCCAGTATCCTGACAGCTTGTTCCAGTGCTACAATGTCTGGTATGACCACAGCTTGGATTTGCTCTATTCTCAGCAGGGTTGCACTTCTTTTTGGCATGACAGCAAATCCGTTGCATTCGCATTAGGTAGGACCGTCTTGCATCGGCAAGACTGCAAGACGGTCTATATAAGAACAAAAATGTGCACAGGCAGAGATGCATACAGAAACAAAGAAATTAGATCAAAGGGATGACGCAAACAAGACCAACATGAATCACATTCAGAAGAACTCGCTGGTGATGGTGAGGAAAAGGAAGTAAAGAGGAGCAAAGTGTCACATTGACTGTCATCAGATTCAAAGGTGATGATGACAGTCACTACATACTTGACGTGTTTTTCCTCTGAATGCCAGAAATATCTCTGAGACGCTGAAACAGTAGGTTAGAAAGCCAAAGTATAGATGATGTAATCACCACCAGACAGTTTCTACTAGACTCCACTACAGTCATGTACAACAATGGCATACGATAACGTAGACGAGGCATACTTGATAGAGCTAGTGCCACCTCTTAGTGACACCATGAAACTTCCCCCAAAAATGGCACGCTATGAGTCAGAGAAATTTCAACCAGGATTTTTTTTTTTTGGTCTTCTTTGTTTTCTTTGATGTTGGCTGTTGCAAAAGTGTGAAACCCTCCAATCAGTTCCCACTTTGTCTACTGTCCAGTTGGTCTCCTGGTACAAAAAGATAATAGTGAATACTATTATTTAACGATTTCAGGTTCTTACATCCTGAAACACCAACAGAATATTTGTCATTAAAATATTCCCATTAACACTTAACAGGAATTTACTTGCTTGGACAAACTCGGACAGATAGCTGCTTGTGATTATGCTGCATCTCCCTCACTATTGCACGAAACACCTCGTGGCTTGGAAAAAATACCTTTTGCATTGCTGTGACTTTACAGTTTGAACCACTGATACATATATTGTATGTTTACTGAGCGCTTCATTATTTGAAACCTTGTTAAAGAATGAAGCGGTATGCTCAATACTACATGATGACTTTGTAAAATACAAAAGAACTAACAAAATACTAAGATTACAATGTGATGATGATGATGATGATGATGATGATTATAATCCAACCCTGTTTCCCATCCAGCTGGGATAATGGAGACACAGAGAAGATGAGTCCTTGGGATATGGAACCCATCCCCGATGATGGTAGGAATCTGAAATGCGGTGCTCATCTGAAAAACAACAAAGAACTCATTCCTTCAGTTTTAACAGCTTACAGTTGTGACAGTTTTGTCCTTATGTCTTTGCAGCCACGTTTCCGGATGAGCTGGGCCAGAGTGTTCCGCTCATCGAGGAGGAGCAGAAGGAGCTGCTGTACGTTCCCCTGGACGGTGAATGGGGCTGCCGCACACGCGCCGAGGAGTGCGAACGCATCATCAAAGCCATCGACCAGCTCTGCACGCTCGGTATGATGTCACGAAGCGCCCGTTAACATTAGCCACGTAAGCGGTGATATGAAGTTCCGCCGTGAGGGCGCATTTCTTGTAAGGTAGCAGCTGGATGACTCTTCCCAGTGTGAGTCACCACTCTTAGCCCATGAGTCAGATGAACCAGCCAGGGGCCAGGATCATATGGTCGAAGGAGTAAGCTGCTAACACAGTGAACTAAATGTTAAGGTGCTTTCATGAATTCCCGTTAAGTGATGTAATGACACATTAGGAACAGACTGAAGGCCTGCTAGTGGAAGAAAGATGGTGTGATGGCTCCCTCTAGTGACAGTTTGGGGATTAGACACAGATTCACACACAAGCTCTCACTGCACAGCACGCTTGGCCTCAGATTTACTTAGCAGGGCAAATTGGTGTGATGCTGAAGCTGCAAGTATGTGGGAGTGGCAGGTTATATGGCTAATTTATGAACACACAGTCAGCCAGCTATATTGATTATAACATATCTATATAAGTCTGTATTCATGTCTTCCTTAACCCTTTAAGACCGACCATAGAACCAAGTGCGCCAGAGCTTATATTATATTTTTACATGCTGTGGAGCCATTTTTGGGAGCATTTCAAGTTGATATACATCAATACAACCATTATAGCCCAAATTTTAATAATATGTCTGCATTAAGTGCATAGTAATTACATAAATTGCAAAAACGTGCAATAAACTACAAAAAAATTTAAAATTGTTTTTGTTTTTTTAATATATATTTCTAGTTAGAGAAATTTAAGAAGCTTATCCCTCAAAACTGTAAATACAAAAAAGTTGCACAAAATAGTTTACCACCACAGGAAATTTATTTTAAGTGTCTTCATAGTTTTATTTTTGAAATACACCAATTTTTATATACTGCAGGAAAAAACGAAAATAAATCTTACAATGCAAATTTGCAAAAAAAACAGCATGTGCATCAAAATAAACTATTTCCAGCAGTGCAATATGAGTCCTAAGCATCCCAGAAACGACACAGAAAGTCATAAAGTCAAAGATAACTTTTAAAAACACCAGTATAGGCTCATAAAGCCCTGATGGTAAGCCCGCTCCGACCGGCTTTAAAGAGTTAATCGGTGTGCAAATTTAAACGAAACTTTGCACGAACATCGTTTCACAAACAACGATTATTAACATCTATATGTTTAAAAAAAATCTAAGTCTGTCCCAATTCTTTTGATTTTCATTCATATTACATTTATTGAAATGCAATGTTACATTCTCCATTTGTGTTTGTGTCACGTGTCACATTCAATATACGTATGTACGTATGTAAGACTTGGTACTTTTAAATAATGACCAATGCAATCTACCAAAAGCAGCGCAAATTTGCATGTCAACTGGTTTTGATATGAGGGCAATGGACTGTGTTAGAAACGAGCGGGCTCCGAGGGGTCTTGGAAGTCGAGGGAGTCGTTCTCAGAGTAAATCAAAGAGCTTGGGTTGTGTTCAGGATTCATCCAGAGCAGGGCTGCTTTATAAAGAATGTTTCCACCATATAAACCTGTGCAGTCAAATCATTAACATGGGGATCAGCAGGGATCAGGTTCCAATCATGTTAATGAACTTGCTGCAGCTGCACCACATCTATAAATGGTCACGTTGCTCTTTTTTGCTGTAAGAATACACACATTACTACTCACTACTACACACATACTAACACTAAACATCGTTGTACTACTAGACATTTCAAAGTTTTCTATAACTGATCCTATTGTAGAGCGATAAAAAAAGTAAAATGCATAAAAATAACGTATCGTGTTGCAGAGCTCCATGTGCGCGCTGAGTAAAATGAGCAAAGATGCAGGTGCTCTCGTGCTCTCTGCAGTTTTCCTTATGAACCGATCTCTGTGTAGAAATGTACCTAAAAACTAGGGGTGCAACGATACACAAAATTCACGGTTCGGTTCGATACTTTGGTGTCACGGTTCGATATTTTTTCGATACAAAAAAATGTTCATGCCTTTTTAATTTGTCATTTATTAAAATTATAAATATATATTTTAACTCAAAAGTACAGTTTTTAAATTTAATGTTGCTGAAACAAAAGTAATTAAAAAAATAAATATATCTCAGGGCTCGCAAAATTTCAAAATCCCTGGTAGCCCTTCGGGCAGGGACTCTTCAGTTTTTGGTAGCCCAAAATAAATGTAAGTAGCCCGAATAAAAAAAGAGCAATTTTTTGATTGATGTTTTGTTTCCTGTTTTGTTTCCTTTACAATATTATACATTAAAGTATAATATTGTAAAGGAAACAAAACATTAATCAAAAAATTGTTGAAAAACAAATTAGAACATTGTATAAAAATTACAATCATCAACTCAAATACTTGGTTCTAATTGAACAGAAATTTCTATGAACTTGTAAGAACTGTGTAGGACATGAATCAGTCTGTGTCAGATCCTGAATTTGAAATTTCCACTGAAGTCATGGGTAAGAGACAAGTGGAACCAAGATCGAGGCCATTTGCTTTTTGAAGTTTGCAAAGACTGCTAAATTTTGCCAGTGGTAGTTCACTCTTTGCAACATAGTAGCTGTTCTAAACAGATTTTTCAGGTTTATTTTTAGTATGTTATTTGCAATTGGTGTTTGTTCTGGGAAAGATATTGCAGACTGAGCAATAATGCATTTCTTGCATTTCTCATGGGTTCTAATGGGGGCCTTTCTTAAAATGACTGGTCCCAGTAACAAAGACGCTTGTCGACTCAGAAATCGAGAGAAAACCAACAACACACCCGGCAGAACATTATGTTATTTACACGGGTGCACATAAGTGGTCGCATGTGCGCATTCGCTGTCAAAATAAAAGACGCGCACCAGATAAGAAGTTGCAACGCGCGTTTGCGTCCATATAAAAGGCTGTTTTTGTCCACTAGAGTGGGATTTTCACGGCACATTCCGCACCACATCTCTGTGCGTTCATCATTTGTCTGAAGCCAGCTCACCTCCTGCAACCACTTTTCCGAGAATACATGCTTCTTTTGTGGTTTGGACTCCTTCTGACATTTCTTTGGAGGTGGAGGAACACCAAAGTAATTGCTTAAAGGAGCTTCTTCGACATCTTTAAGAGTTTTAAACAAATGTCTGTCCTCCTCCAGAAAATCTTATGCATGCAAACACGCGTTGCAACTTCATATCTTGTGCGCGTTTTTTTTTTTTCACAGCGAATGCCCACCTGCGGACCACTTATGTGCAGCCCTGGTTATTTAGCTTGTCGTATTGCAGCCACAGAAATTCTTTTGTCCATGAAACCATAAAGCTGCACTTTCTTTTTGCCTTATAGTCTGATTTGTCATAACTTCTTCACCCTGACCTGTCTTATTTGGCTCAGCAGAACTAAAATATATATCCTGCTGCTTTTACACACACACACACACACACACACACACACACACACACACCCATAACGGTCAGCGATTCTCTGCGCGATCAACCTCTCATATGTTTAAGCTTGCTGCGGGAGATTTCACTCGTCATGTTTGCGTAGTAAGCTAACGATTAATAAGACGATGTCAGAGGAATTGGTGCGCAAATTATCATCACTCACCAATCAGTGCTGTCGCTCTCTATACACAGTTTGCGCGATTGCAAAGTGAAAGCAAAAAACAAGCGCAAATTCAAACGCGATTTCAATATGTCACATATTGACAGTGGCTCACCGATGCCAATGACCTAATTACCCAGCTACATTTCTGATAGAATGCAAAAGCATTGACATATATTTTTCCTTCCTACAATAGCCCGACAATAGCTCGCGAGCCCCGGGGCGTCGGGCTAGCGATTTTGCAAGCCCTGTGTTACAGGCATGGCCCTTTAAGGATGAAGCCTGATGGGAAATGTATTCGGGATGTGTGTAGCGGGACTGCCTGGTGTGTGTGTGAAGAGAGAGAGCGGAGAAGGGGAAAAAGTAACGGTTAGCTACAGAAGAGACGAAAAGAAAATAAATAAAAGGAATATAATAACTCCCTCGACAGCCAGAGTTGTGTCGGCGATGCTCGCTGTGAGTAAACTGTTTCAGCCCACTGTACGCGGTGTTCGTGCCTTAGAGAAGAAATAAAGTTCGGTGAAGCAGTTTCCTACGCCTCCTTCGATCTTTTTGCTAGCGGAGTTGACCTGTATAGTAAGCTGTTTCCGGCTACGAGTCAGTTACGGAACCTTCAAGTAACTGCCAGAGGTTTCCTTACTACGGTTCGGGGCCGCGGATCTGGCGCGGTAACACCTGTATCTGATTGAGGAATCACTCATCTTACGAAAAGAGAGTTTATTACAGAGAAATGGCTCTTTCCAAAATAAAAGCTATACTATACGCTTCTTCTGGGCTATATTCTCAGCAGCATATTGTAGCGGGTCAGGGCTGTTCGGGGTTCTGTTTGTACAGTTATGTTTTGTTTATGTTGCCATAGTGACGGGTGACGCCCTCTCGCTGCGACG
Source organism: Aulonocara stuartgranti (assembly GCF_965226115.1). Taxonomy (NCBI): domain Eukaryota; kingdom Metazoa; phylum Chordata; class Actinopteri; order Cichliformes; family Cichlidae; genus Aulonocara; species Aulonocara stuartgranti. The sequence continues at coordinate 3,613,141 of NC_138951.1, read as the reverse complement.
GTGTGTCCTTCCGGGTCAGAGGGCGCCCTGTGTGTTGTTGTTGTTGTTGCTGTGCGGTTGCCGCGCTGAGCAGTTAGCTAGCGGCAGTGTTCTTCTGCAGATGTCAATAAACGGCTGTGCTCCCTGGCTAGCTCACGGGAAGCAAGACCAAACGATACCTCCGTCTCCTCCTTGTCTGAGCTCGCCACATTGGTGTCAGAAGTGGGATGATGGTGGCACCCCATGTTCTGACCCGAGTGACCGTGACCGGCCGGTGCGCCAAAAGAAGGCACCTGGACATTTGCATGACTTTGTGTGGGGTAATGGGGTCGTCGGGGACGACTGACCCCTTAGGTGGGGGCTATGTAGCGGGTCAGGGCTGTTCGGGGTTCTGTTTGTACAGTTATGTTTTGTTTATGTTGCCATAGTGACGGGTGACGCCCTCTCGCTGCGACGGTGTGTCCTTCCGGGGTCAGAGGGCGCCCTGTGTGGTGTTGTTGTTGTTGTTGCTGTGCGGTTGCCGCGCTGAGCAGTTAGCTAGCGGCAGTGTTCTTCTGCAGATGTCAATAAACGGCTGTGCTCCCTGGCTAGCTCACGGGAAGCAAGACCAAACGACACCTCCGTCTCCTCCTTGTCTGAGCTCGCCACATTGGTGTCAGAAGTGGGATGATGGTGGCACCCCATGTTCTGACCCGAGTAACTTTTCCCCCGCTGGTCGTGATCGGCCGGCGCGCCAAAAGAAGGCACCTGGACATTTGCATGACTTTGTGTGGGGTAATGGGGTCGTCGGGGACGACTGACCCCTTAGGTGGGGGCTATGTAGCGGGTCAGGGCTGTTCGGGGTTCTGTTTGTACAGTTATGTTTTGTTTATGTTGCCATAGTGACGGGTGACGCCTTCTCGCTGCGACGGTGTGTCCTTCCGGGGTCAGAGGGCGCTCTGTGTGTTGTTGTTGCTGTGCGGTTGCCGCGCTGAGCAGTTAGCTAGCGGCAGTGTTCTTCTGCAGATGTCAATAAACGGCTGTGCTCCCTGGCTAGCTCACGGGAAGCAAGACCAAATGACACCTCCGTCTCCTCCTTGTCTGAGCTCGCCACAATATTAAACATATCAGGTCCCCATAAGGAGAATCATGTGCTAACGGCTGTCTAAATGACTCGGGTAAAGTTTGTAGCATGCATGCTTGTTGTTTTTGTCTGCTTCCACTTGTCTTTGCACCAGGATGATGTCGGCATAAATGTGCAGTCATATTCGTTGTGTTCCCACTAGTGCTGTCAGCGTTAATCTCGTTGAAATGACGTTAACGCCACAACACGGCAAATCTCCGTTAACGAGCTACCCCTGCGTGGGGCTAGACGGCCAACACCTTAACGAGCTAACTGCGCTAACACACTAGTTCCCACCCATGTAATTGAGCATTGCGTGGCACATCCAACATACTGTTTTACTTTAGTCCATGACGCGCTTACCTTCAGGGTCATACGTCACATGAAAACCAAAATAATTCCAAACGCCAGATCTGAATGAGGGTGGGGGAGGTTCAATTTGCCATGTTGCAAGGAGAGTTTAACTTCTGTCTCGCTAGCTTGCCCTGTGCTCTTCCTTCTGATGATGCTGTCTGTGTTGAACGCTCAGTGGATCTGCGCTCGACAGTGCAGCCTAGGCGGAGTAGTCGAACGCAGATTCACTGAGCGCTCAACACAGACAGCATCGTCAGAAGGAAAGTTGATAAAATAAATTACAAATGTTGTATTGTTCGATACATATGCGTACCGAACCGAAAGCACTGTATCGAACGGTTCAATATCGATACGAGTATCGTTGCACCCCTACTAAAAACCTGAAACACTGCACATCACTCTAGTCACTGTAAAAACTAACTGTGCTGACTGTGATATGTCCAAGGTTTGTCTGTTGTATTTTGCCTTTGCTCCTAGCTACAATGCTCCACACTAAGTTATCCTAAGTTCTGCTCTGTTTCATCAAAAATACCAGTATCAGCATTCAGTGTTAGGATTCAGTGAAGAGCTTTGGCACTGCCCTCGGAGCTTTGAGCCGTCACACCCAAACCTATTATGTGTTTGTGCTGATAACCTCTTCCCCAGGCATTCCAAGTAAATCAGCACTCCTACTGCAAACTATCATAGACACATAAAAAATTAAAATTCCAACTCTGATTTTGTGTTCTGAGTGAAAACAATTCTTCAAATATATGAACAATAAAGTTAGAAGCAAAAAGAACCAAGTCCACACCTTTCAGTCACAAAACTGACACTCTGCCTATTTAGCAAATCCTTAAAGTTTCCTATTTTTAAGGTAAAGGAAGGGTTTTGTCCTAAATCTAGCCCATGGTTCACTATCAGGAATGTTTTCCAGTTATGCTAAAGCTCCATTCAGTGACAAAGTTAAACAGAGATATGAGGATGAGATGAAAGGGTGCAGGAAGCAAAGATGCCAAAAGAGAGAGATTTTGTTCCCTAACAGTGTTAAATGGAGCTATCACGTGGTATTTATATGTAATAAATGATAAAAGGTTCCGGGTATGATATGTGGGTCTGGAGCCAGCCATCTTCAAAGTGCATTTGAGGGACAGAAACATCCTCCATGATGGTCCGATAGGTGAAAGGAAATGAAGAGAAATAAGTAATCATAATGAAGAGCAGACTGTTTTTTGCAGAACAAGATTTTTATCAAATATTTTTCTCCATTGGAAACATCTAAATTAAGACAGGGATGTTCAGAATAGCTGCAGAAAGAAAAACAGGATAAAAGTGTTTGCATTGCTGTTGCAGGGCTTCTTTTGTTGGAAAGGAATCAAAATCAATTTCAGCAAATGGATTAAAGAAACACATGCACACCATCCTGCCATAGAAAATAAATCAGTTCGTGTTTTTCTGTTATGTTTAAACTGATTTAATTCCTCATAATACCAAATGTGGATCCCATTGGCTCATGTGCACCACTAATATAACTCGTGTATTTCTCTTATCACTTACTTGCTTCAACAAACACAGATGTTGCAGCACCGTTTGCCTTCCCAGTGGACCTGCAGGCGTACCCCACGTACTGCACAGTAGTGGCCTACGTCACTGACCTCAGCACTATACGCCAAAGGCTGGTGAACCGCTTCTACAGGTGCGTCCTCTCGGGTTATCACATACAGAGCGCGTGTGAAAGAGACCGACCGTAACAGCTGCGTTTTCCTTTCAGGCGGCTCTCCTCTCTGATGTGGGAGGTTCGCTACATAGAACACAATGCCCAGACGTTCAACGAGCCGGGGTCATTCATCGTCACCACCGCCAAGTTTGTCTCTGACCTCATGCTGCAGTTCATTAAGTGAGCACATTTAATGTCGAGCGTTACTAAATCACAGTTACGTGATGTGAAAATAATCATCTGAAATGTCCTCCTTACTCATCAATGAATGTTTCATTCCCCACATGTAGCTTTCCCAACAGCTGCAACAGTCGACTTTTTGGGTTTAATAATTTGACATGAATAATTTTTAGATCATTGACCCTGTCCTATCACAGAGGAATAACTCCTGATTCCTCCTCATTTCTTCCACAGGGACCAAAGTCTGACAGACATCATGCCCCTCTATAAAACTATGAAGAAGGCGACCTTCTCTGACTCTGAAGACGAGGTGTGTGTGACTGTCCGTATGCATGCTTACACTGCATTCATTCACACGATGATCCGGGCACGTTAAGCGTAAAGCTTTGAAAATAGACACTAATCTCGCTTTTTTTCCTTCTTTTTTGAATTATTGAGCTAAAAAATATAATTAATTAAGCTGACAGAGAAACATGTTAGATTATTTTTCTTTTATCCTATTTAGGATGACGAGGAAGAGGACGAAGATACTAATACTCCTGGAACATCCACACGGAACCACAAGGTAACATATGTAACAGATTCACACGAGCGGATACAGTGTCAGTGTCGATGCAGGTTCGGTATCAGAAATGGCCGTTTACTGTTTTTTTACTAATTCCCACAGGCCCGTCGACCCATGCAGCGCCAGCTGCGAGCTCGACCTCATTCGTACGACCCTCACGCGTGGAAGGGACGCTGCAAAGAGCTGCTGGATCTCATCTTTCAATGTGAAGACTCTGAGCCCTTCAGAGAACCCGTAGACCTACAAGAGTACCCGGTAACTATGCAACAAACCTCTCGCTTTTTGTGTTATGTGCAGTGCATACCTGCGAGCTCAGAATCAAACTCAACTCTCTGGAGCTGATCTGAATTTTTAGCTCCTTGTAAATTTCCATCACAATCACATTGATTTGTGTTTTCAGGGGGCACAAGTGGCTCCAGTTCAATTATGATGAGTGCTGTTTGAGGCAAAGGCCTCTTCATTCATGATGTGAACAGACTCACAGCTTCAGTGGCCTTGAGTTCTCTTCAAAAGAAGAAGGGTGCAGTTCTTTCACTTCTGGTTTTTTTTCCTTTTCAGCTCATTGACAGTAAAAACTTCAAACCTCTCTATTCTCTCACTTCTTTCCCATTTCTCTCTCTCTCTCCTTTCTGTCATCTTTTGAAAACAATTCAATGAAAGATGAAAAATCCCAACTGTCCCTCTGCTTCTTCAAGGACTACCTGCAAATAGTCGAATCACCGATGGACTTTGGCACTGTTCTCAACACGCTGACGGAAGGAAAGTACCAGTCTCCCATCGAGCTCTGCAAGGATGTCAGGCTCATTTTTAGTAATTCCAAAGCTTACACGCCCAGTAAGAAGTCTCGGGTGAGGGTCACAAACACACACATTTACAGCTCATTATGCCTATAATATAGATTTTATGGGTCCATAAAATTAAATCCTCAAATTATTATTTTTTTTAACTTCTTCAGATTTATAGTATGAGCCTAAGGCTTTCTGCCCTGTTTGAGGAGCATATCAGCCCCATCCTGGCTGACTACAAAGCCATCCACGGCCTGACTGATAAACTGACCAAACAAGGCACCGACAGACAGACACGACACACTACAGACAGACAGACACGGCACGTAATGAAGAGGAGGAGGAGGAGAAGCGAATCTCCTGCAAGCAGCACCGCGTCCAGGTAGATGAAATTTAACTTTCTCTGCAGCTTTAAATATATATATTTTTTAACCTGATGTCACACTCGGTTACTTTTTGATTTCATTTCTAGCCCAGAGAGGAAGAGACGCGTATCGTCCAGAGTGAACGCAAAGAAGGAGCCTTCGCCTGTCCCTTCACGACCCTCCTCTCTGAGGCAGAGCATCCCCGTCAAGCAGCAGCCGCCTCAGATGGTCAACGGCAAAGCAGAAATGCCAGCTCCAGGACGCACGCGTAGCGCTGCGCGCCATACTACACACTCACTACCCTCCTCATCCTCATCACATAACGTCACGAACAGCACGCCGAGCACAACAGGTATCATCACAGACGTGTTCAATAAATACGATAACGCTCCAGGAAGTCACTGCAGCAGGCAAAGGAGTAGTCGGCCACAGCATGTTGCTGTTACATTTTGGTTTTTATACACACACAACACAAGTTTGTGAGTCGCTGACAGTCACCTTTTGTTACCTTTGGACAAAGCTAGGCTAACTATACGCTGCCTGTTTTTCAGCCTTTATGCTAAGCTATGCTAACCAAAGTGATGTTGATTTTCTTATCTGATGCTGGACAAGAAAGCACACTACATCTCCTCGCCTGCTGCCTAGCCTGGCTGTTTATTTCCTTCTTCTATCTCCTTCTCATTAACAGAGTCGACTCGCTCGTTGCGGGCTCATAACTCTGTGCCAGCTTCGTCATCACCAGCTCCTGAGAAGGTGACACCTTCCCAACCCACAGAGAGTAGCAGCGGAAGCACTCGACGGAAACTCAGGACACCTGTTCGACACACACCAGGTAAGAGATCACGTCACAATCATGTGACCGTGTAAAGCAAAGGTTTACGATCAGGACGTAAACATTTACGTTTCTGTTCTTTTCCATCTCAGGCTCTCCTGGCAGCACTTCATCTCATAGCACAGTCCACCTGAATGGCCACGGTAGTCATGTGACCCTAGGTGTGGGAAGAAGGGGGAGGAAGTCGAGAACAGAGCCGCCAGTGAGTCCACCAGAGGTCTCAACCCCGGCCAGCCCTTCAAGACCGCGAGGTCGCCCACCTGGCAAGAAGAGAGGCAGGAAGAGCAAGCAGGAGGCGGAGGACACAAGACAGAGCGGCAGCCGCAGGAGCTTCACCCCTGACGACGAGGTCGACCCGTCTACAGGCGACGAAGGCGGCATGTCTTCTGCACAGGAAGTGTTGTCGGACTCTGGCATGGCGTCGACGCCGAGACGGCGTGGCCGGCCCCGAGTGGTGAGAATCGAGGAACCTGCTCCTCCTCCTGAGTCACCGGAGCCCTCGCCACTGAGGAGGAGCAGCAGAAGGGCCAACGAAGAGGGCACGCCTCCGCTCCAGACCCAACGACCCAGCCGGAAAGAACCTCCTAAGGAGGAGGAGGAGGCAGGCGACGAGGCAGGAGGGTCCATGCGCACACGTAACCAAGGTCGACGGTCAGCCTGGTACATGGAGGAGGACTCCGAGGAGGAGCAAAGGCAGCTGCTGTTTGAGGACTCATCAATAACCTTTGGCACCTCCTCAAAAGGGCGTGTCCGCAAACTGACAGAGAAAGCCAAAGCCAACCTGATTGGCTGGTAACGGAGGAGCCACGCAGGCTGGGACATGTTCGCTCGTGCGTTGGAGGACTGGGAGGGCGGAGTGGAGGAAGTCACGCTTAGCGGTGTATGCATTTGTGTGCGTATGTGTGCGTACATCCATGGAGTCGCTGGTTCAGCTGCTGCTATTTGAAGCTGAGGAGAGCAAAGAGTTACCAGCCCACTCCTTGTCGCTGCCCCTCCCCTTCCACCTTCCTCTCTTGCCCAGTAAGCACATCTGTACGACATCCGATGGCATGTTCGCGTGTTCCAGCTCCTCCTACATTATTGATCCATGTTGGATCCCGCAGGAGCACGAATCACAGAGCCTCATGTCGACGGTGTTGTGACTCCTCTCTTGTGAACCACTCTGTCTCCTTCTGACCTTGTACACAGTTTGGTGTCAGATTGGGTAAAGTTGTTGGTAGTTGGAGACTTTTAGTACTTGAAAAAAAAATCACGAGGAGGCCAGATGTATCTTATCTAACTTTTACTATTTTTGAGGACTTTTCAAGCGTCTCCGCCGGACAGATGGAAGATGCCCACGGAGCTGAACGCGGTAATGGACGACGGGACCGCTGGCCTAACAACGTCCTTTTCCCGCTTCCCCCTCTCTCCCTCCCTTCCTCATTGTTCCCAGTCTTTTTTTATACAACCTGCTCTCTGCTTTTTCTAAGATTTGTACGTGATCACTGCTCTCTGTTTTGGAAGTCTTACACGTTGGCTGACCTATCTGTCTGCGCTAAAATACCAAATGGTGTACCTTTTCGGAGGTACTGTAGATCTGTAGGTTTTGTTTACTATTGATGTGTGTGGGTGTTTTTTCTTTTCCTTTCTTTTCTCTTTGCATGTTATTAGAAAGAGGAAGCAACTTTTTTTTCCTTTTCCTGATGCTGTTTTTACTGTGGCGAGGAGGAGAAAAAGGATGCATGGGTGAAAAGGGTCATTTATGTCTCTCTAGTTCATGTTTCAAAGCGTCCTCAACATTAGCAATACCTTGTGCCTTTATGTCTTTTGTATGGGTGCGTGCGTGCATGTAGGTGTATGCGTGCTTGGCTTCTGCCCTGCAAAGTACATGTGCCTGTTTGTGTACGAACTTAGTTGTGACTATGCGGGTAATTGAAGGAATGTGTGTATGTTTTTTCGTTTGTTTGTTTTTTTAATAACACAACTGAGCGTGTCATTTCAGCGTGCAAACAGTGGCATACAGTTTGATCGTTGTGAAAACCTCTCAAAGAAATGTATTTATAGCAGCTGAAAAGAAATTTACTGTTGTTGTAAGCATACCATTACTCATGTCGATATATTATCCTATAACCAACCTATTGTCAGTTTATACCTAAGGTACAGAGGGGTGGAGCTTCGGGTGACTAGCTTTGAGATGCACTTACCAGAGACCGGTTATCAATGCAGTCTTAGGGAGTAACCATGTGTATTTTAAAATCTTTAAACATATAAAGTTTTAAAGTGTCGATATGTTTCCACGGTGACTCCAAACTTGTACGCACACACATAGACACACGCAAATCTGTCTCGCATGTTCTAGCACTTTCTCACGCCTGCTGCAAACAGGAAGGAGACGGATCAAACTGGGATCGGACTGAATTTGAACTGAAAGCAAACCGGAGAAAGAGACAAGTCTTACCTTCATCTTTCTGATTGTGTGCCTTTGCTACTCTGGCATATTGAATCCTTGGTTTCTCCTCTTTGGGGCCTTTATTTTTTTAGTGTTTGTTATCGTTTCGGATCTCCCGGTCCCGCTCGTCACTGGGTTCAGAGAAACTGGACTTCGGGGAGCGGACTAGACCTGACAGGCTCGTGAGGAAAATAATGAAAAGACCGAAACATTAACATTTTGACAGGGGACAAACATATTATGTCACTCTTTGTACACACAGGTGAGAGTTTATAAAGATGGGTTTTGTTTTTTTTGTGGGGTTTTTCTGTTTTGTTTGGGGTTTTTTCCCCACAGCACGGAGTGAGTGAATGCCAGAATCCATGAGTTTCCACTCGTGTTGCAGGACTGACTGGACGGAACTGGATGGTAGCATCAATATACACCTGGTTCTTTTCATAGGTCTCGTCACATATTACTAAACGTATATCTCATCTGTTCATCTTTATTGTCAATGTCTTTTTGTTGTTGTTATGGATTTGTCAATGCCAAATTCTGTCTTTGGGCACTGAAGTTGTAGAACATGGCTTTTGAATGTGTTTTATTTTCTAAAGAGATTTTATTGTCTCCATGGTGAGTGTGTTGAGCTGTTTTACATATGACGCGTTGGCTGTTTTCTGTTTGTGTCCCTGCCATAAAGGACGATATACCAGTGGCCGCATATGTGAAGATGGGTTTTTTATCCTCTGCCACACCTATTTCAGATGTTCTGGTGGTTCATAATTGCTTTGTTTATGCTGTGTTTGTGAAGAGTTTCATTCAAAAATTGCCTAAAAACACTGACACTATCCTCCACAAATGACATGAAAATGAATTTTATTCTTGAGGTTTCAAGGTTATATTTGCCTATGATAATATTTATGTTGTGGAGAAACTTTATTGTAATAATTCATGGCTTTAATAAAAAAAAAACCACTCTAAAAACTCTTCAGAAACACAAAGATTTAAAGATTTTTTTTATCATGTGATGAAAGCAGAGATGGGCTTGCTTTGACCCAGGATTTTCAAATTTGAGGTATGACTTTATTTTTAAAGGGGACCTTTTACTCCGACGTCCATGTCCATGTATTCTGTTGTAATGGACTCCATTACAATAGTTCTGCCTAATTCACAGTTCAGAATTATCCTTTTTACCCTCTACTGGACCTTGGTGTAGTTCTAGTTGATCCAGTGTCTTAAACAAGCTCTCCCTCTGCTGTTATGCCAGCTTTCCTTTTATTGTGTGGCTCCCGCAAACAAACAATCTGTGGGCGGAGCTTCTGTGCTCAAATGACCGTATAAGGAGGTGTCGGCTTTCGCTGACATCATACAGAGCCAAGAAATGAAAAAAACGTTTGGAAACAAAGTGTTTAGATGAACCCTGAGCTTCTGGCTCAGATGGGCCACCATAACATATCCTGATGTCATTAATTGAATCGGCACCATTATAACAATATATAAATATATCAGAAAATAAGAAGTTTAATAGATCCCCTTTAATGTGTTTACATGAGCCAGCTGAAAAATAAACAGTCCTCCAGAACTACATGGGACTGTGAGATATCGGTTACACGGCCATATTAAATTAGGAACTACTGGTGTGCTACATAGCCATTTAATCCCCATGCAATAAGGTGATGGGTAAGGATACTGTATATTTTTTCCATCTATTTTTTTTTCTTCACTGAAATACAGTCAAAGTGGGAATGCAGTGGGTATCAGATGTGGTTATTTCTGCTGTGACACCCTATTCATCAGATCATCACACTACCTGTACTCATCACGGGTCAAAGTAGATGCGCTGATATAGCGTAGCTGGTCATATTACCTTAACCGTGGCAGATCAATGTGTGCAACCTAATCATTTTAAAGGGGCCTTAAAAAGAACTCACTGGTGTATAAGCAAGACTTTGGGTGTTAAGCCATTCAAACAGACATCACACACATCTGTATCCAGCTCTTTATACGGTGGAGGTATATATGCCGTTAGGTTTTCAGATTCTAATGTAAGGTGGTGGTGTTACTGGTTCAGAGCAGCACCTCTGCCTTGACGCTACATTTCAGAGCTCATGTAAACATTCACACTGGCCTGTGTTAATGTGTGGCAGAGCTGTGCTGTTTTGGCATCACAGTCTTTGGTTAATGGTCACTGTGTGTGTGTGTGTGTGTGTGTGTGTGTGTGTGTGAGAGAGAGAGAGAGAGAGAGAGAGAGAGAGAGAGAGAAGGGACTTCATGTTAGCCACCAGGAAGAATTTTGGGTATGTTTTCAGAAGAGGAGGAGAAGGGGTCTTTTTCATGTGAATTGATGAGGTCGTCTTTGTTAGTTTGGATACTTTTTTTTTTTTTAAATATAAATATATATATAAAGGAATTAATGCAAAAAAAATAAGCATAAGGCTAGAATGTATGTGTAGGGGAGTACTGCTGTCCTGTTAGTTCATACCAATATTTTAAGTGAATAAAAAGTTGTGTTTCCATATTCACTTTTAATGCTTGTTGCTTCTTTGTTGTATAAAGATAAAATAATAATAATGAAAAAACACTGACGCTCGAGCTGCAGGTGGGAAATGAGGTGCAGAAGAATGAACAACACTCCCACCTAGCGTTGGAAACGGTAAGTGCACAAAAATCACTTCCCACACCTCCGGCTCTTCCTGACGTGGCGAGCCGCTAAAGGTCCTTGGGTACTCCGTGGGCTGCGGCTATTGGTTAGAATACCTGTTTGGCAATTTTTCCAAAAATGTAAATACACAGGTGGCTGGAGGCGACATGGGCCGGAGTGTAGTTTATGTAAATAAAACAGAAGTGAAACCGCGCCGCTGTGTTCTGGTTTCCACGCGCAGCAGACTCACTCAAACGCAATGTTCGACACGCAATCAGAGGGAAGACTTTAGAGCTTAACAAGAGGTAAGTGTCACAATTAGAATTAGTAAAGAGCTTTCGCGGTTACCTGGTTTGACCTACCTGCGGGGTCACGTGTCCTTTAAAGTTTTACCTGCCACAACTTTATATAAATCTAACAGCCGCCATAAACATATGTTTGAGCTGATAGTTGCCTACGCTCAACAAACTTAAACCTCATATATATATATGTTAACTAAAATAAATATAGAACTATCGCCTAGGTTAATTTTGGCGCTCACTTTCGTGCATGTACTTTTGGTTTCCGGGCAGGTGCCAGCTGTGCGGTCATGCCTGTGCTCAGGGCCTCTGCGGTGCTGCAGATCGCGCTGCTGCTCTCCGCCGTGCCCGCGCAGTACTTCATCTCCAGGTGGAGCGGCTCCTCGGCGGCGCAGCGCTACCATGCGACCACGCGGTGAGATCAGTGCGCCAAAAACCAGCTTTTATTTACCGCATCGAAGTTTGCAAAAAGGGGGAAAACGCCTTAAGTTGGCTGGATGTGAATGACCCAGGATAACCTTTTATGTAAACTATTAGATAAAGTGGGCCTTACCAGACTAAGGACTGTTGTGGCCGTTTTCTTTCTGTTTTACTAATAAAAAGAACATTTTTGGTTTCAGATTGCTTCGAATATGGAGAGAATGGAGAAAATCATACATGAATGTCACTGCATGGTCAGACTGGACAAGCCAGCAGATGTCCAAAGCCATGTGAGTGTTTGAGATGAATGGCATTCAAATGAGGACTGAATTTAACCTGAATCATCGCTCGCTCACTCGGGATCTGAGGCTACAGTTATTTGCATAATCTTGTTTCATATTCAAATCCCACACACCTCAAAAGTGATTTCTGGTGTTTTTATGGAAACACATGAGTTGTATTTAGAGACTGGTGATGTGTTTGTTTCCTGAAGGTCTCTGGTTGGATTGGGACAGGAAGATCAAGTGGGACAAGGGCCACCTCCTGTGGAGACCATGCTTTTTGACAATGACCTGGGATTCTTTGGAGGTTTGTGTCTATAGCTCTGCTATACTGAAGCATTTTTAACCAGCCACATGTGATACAGTCTGTCCATATCCTCATTCTCATAGGTTAATGTGAAATTTCACCTTCCCCATCGAGTGCAATTAATTACCAAAAACTAATGGATGTTTAATTCTAATTTTACATGTCCTCCTGAACTATTGCACTTTGAAAAGCACTACATTTATAGTAATGTGCAAAAGTCTTGAACCATCCCTGATATCTTTATATTTTGCAAGGAAAATAGGAAATAGATGCAGTGAAACACACATGGAAATACAGTATATGAGGACAAGAGTTTGTATGATCCTAAAAAGCTTGAAAATCAATATTTTATTCTTCAACACACAGCCTGAACTCTTTTAGCCAAGCTTTCTTGTTATTTCTTTAAGTAGTCTTCAGGAATAGTTCTCCAGGCTTCTTGAAGGACATTCAAAGCTCTTCTTTGGATGTTGGCTGCCCTTTTGTTCTATTCTCTGTCAAGATGATCCCACAGTAATGTTGAGGTTCAGGCTCTGGGGAGGCCGATCCATGACTGATGGTGTTCCACGGTTTTTCTATCCCGGTGTGCTTTTACTGCATTGGCTGTGTGTTTGGGGTCATTCTGATGAATTAAAGCTGTTGCCAGTCACACATTTTCCAGATGCTACTCTATGGTGGATCAAAATATAATGATGATGATGGTACATTGCTCTGTTTGTAAGTCCATTAGTAAGACAAGATCCCCAACATCACTGTATGAAATGCAGCCCCAAACCATGGCATTCGATGGATCAGCTGAAGATGCAGCTCTCAGGCCCAGTGTCAGGTTTTTGCAGCATTTTCCTCCGTTTCTTGACTTTGGATTGCTGTAGGTATTTTTTTAAGGCCTGTCGTTTCTTTTGCCCTAAGAATCACTCCACACCATGTTGGGATATAACAGGTTTTTAGCTAAGCACTTTGGCAATCACCTTATTAGTATTTGTTTTTCTGACAACTTTTACTTCCAAAAATCCGTACTTTTTATTCCTTACATTTGGTTCAACAGTATCGTTTATAGCATTTATGCTCAGGATTTAAAGTCGGAGTGCTTGTATCCGTATGTTGTGTTTGCGGTACTTCAGCATCTAGACAGCTCTACAGATGGGAGGAAGCATGAATGGGAGTGATGTTTTTTTTAAGTGGCAGGCAATTTCAAATTCAACGTTTCTATCAGCTCGACAAACATCAGCAAACACACAAACTGTTTGTGTGCAGTTTGTCTCACGATGTGTTGCTATCTATGGGTCCAGCTTCTGTATTTGCAAGGAGAGAAAAAAAAGAATGAAGTGTAGCAGAGAATTTGCATTTAAGACTATGATGCTTAGATTCATTCACTGAATTCCAACTTTATACCAACTGTCTAATGCAAAGATACTATAAACAGTGTAGGGAATGTATATCGGTCAGGATAGCTGTGAAACATCTGCTGACATCTTGATGAATTCACTTGTGTAAATCCACAAAGAGCAGCAGTTTAGCTGATCACAGCCTGTGCACTCAGAAAACCTACCGAGGTCATATTAGAAATTATCATGGGATTTTAGTTTTATTGCCTGGCAAGAGCAGAGCTTTCTAGAAAGACACAGAAGGAAATCTGATCGTGGTTTTTCATTAAAAACAGATCTTATTCATGCATGTCATGTCAGTTCTGTAATCTCTTCTCTGTCTTTGTCACATCAGCATCCAAGACGGCGCGCAGCCCTCGTCCCCCGTATGTGTTTCTGCGGGTCGGAGAGGTGGTGTTGGAGACAAAAGGCCACATGGTTGGAGTAGTGGTGAGCTGGGACCCAGAACTGCGAGCTCCTCCAGAATGGGTTGACAGAATGTACTCCGGCTCTGATGTCAGTAGCCTCCTTCACTTCCTCTGATCATTTATTGGTAATATATCATTTAAGTGTTAGTAACGGAAGCGTGTGTTCATATAGGACACAAGAGCAGAAAAGACACCTCATTACAAGGTGATCTTTGGAGGACCTGGACCCTCCTCTGTCATAGTTGCATACTTGCCCCAGACACAGCTGGAGCGCATCACAGGGATGAGGGTAAGTCCTGAAAATCACAGCGCATACAATCATATATATTAAAATAGGTCTTGGGCTTACTGTTGGATGTTTCCAGCCGGACATTCCCACCCTGGAGAACTACTTCACGCACTTTAATGGGAAACGCTTTGTTATGCAGCCCTGGCTCAGAGAGCTCTTCCCCGAAGACGAGGAGGATGATGAGGGCGAGGACTTTTGACTCTGGAGTATGAAAGCCTTAGCCAACAGACAGTTTCATCCTTTGGCTTCTGTGGTTTTCTTCAGCCTGGTTCTTCTTTTTGTTTGTCTACTGGAGTCCAACGAGTGGACACAAAATGCCGTCTTTAAGAGTCATCGACCCGCTCAAGTAAAAATAGGAGTTAAGAGTGACCATCGAACCCTTTCTTTAACGGAGCTGAAGATAAATGATCAAAGATGAAGAAATGTAATTACGCTTCTGAATTACTACATTTATTTCTCTGAAGTTTACAAATACAAAATAATTTAAAGTGTCTACCAAATATGTAAAAAAACAACGTTGACAGACAGATTCTTTAAATTGCTTTTAAAGTCAAAATAAAATTATTTTTTTATTTCAAGAAAGTGTTGGCTGAATTAAAACTACTTTTTTTTTTTTTAAGCATTATATCTCTCATCTCATTTTCCTGCTCGTGTCTCTGAGGCTGAAGGAGACGGACACCTGCGAGGAAGCAGTGACTGCAGGTAAGCTGGGAAAGTGAGAAGGGGCTGCAGACCCCTGCCCCCCACCACCGTTGTCCTCGTTGTTCCTCCACTCTTTGGTTTCGTCCTCTCTAACCAGCAAAGGGGGTCCCAGACTTTGTCCCAGGAGCTGACTGACTTTGCTGGCCTTCAGCTGAGCATTCTCGACTGCAGACACACACGCACGCAGCCTGCAGCACACACGGGCTAGTTACGGTCACACCATTTAATGAAAATAATAAAGAGGTACGATTGTGTTGTTTTTTTCATACCTCATTTGACTCAGGCATTCAGCACTGTGGTAGAACTCTGGTGTCCCCACAAAAACGCTCTTGTCTAGCTTTTCCAGCAGGATGCTACATATTCGCTCCATCTTCTCAAAGTCTGAGAAAGTCACTATGACCTATAAGATATATTACAGCACGGTCACATGCTGCTCAACACGTCTGTGCTGCACGTTCATCGGTGTTTGTCCAAATACTCGACCTCTGCATCCATCCGATACATGTCTGCGTCTCGGTGGAGAAACCTCCTTACTGAAGTGTCTTCTTCTCTGATGTCATGTTGTCTAAGCAGAATGGATTAAAAATAAACACATGGTCACAAAAATTACTGTGTACTTTGAAAAATTAGCTACTGTCCCTTAAAAGAAATATAAACAAAACAAAACTGTATCAACTTAAAACACTGCTTTACTGGACACCAATTGCTTTGCAAGCATATTTAATGTGCCACTTCTGCAAATTTGAAGTAATTGTGCAGTTTACGTTTTTACAAGCACTGAAATCCAAGTTAGTTTGCCAAAATCACTGACTTCAAATATACAAGGATGGAGGGTAGCAGGGGTTTAGTCTGTGATGGCCACCCTCAGGTTCCGCCCCTGCATGCAGCTGTAACAGCAGTAGGACCAATAAATACACAAATAAGTACGGTTATTTCTCATCCTCTTAAGGGGTTATTTTAAAATTCGAAATGAAACTCTTCTAGTTGTATTCTCGTTTTTAAATATACCAGTAATAAACTTTTCATCGCTTCTTCCATTGCTGGTAATCCTAAACGAGTTGGCTGTATCTGCGGACGCACTTCTCTCGCTGCTGCCTCTTTAACCGGTAATAGCATAATGCTAACAGTAGCTAGCTAACTTTACAGTTTGCTCCTGCTTCGCTCCAACTTCTTTTCTCACCTGAGAGCCTGTAAAATGTATCCAAGTCGCCGTGAAACGCTGTGGGTTGCTTCGCTGACGGACTCCTTGCTGTTGCCCACGCTGACCCGCACCGATGCTCGGTCCGCCTGGCAGCGAACCTCCGCTGTCCCTGTCACCTGGACCTCCCGTAGACACTTACCGGGACTCTGCCGACTAACCGCTCTTACTTCCAGCCCCTGCTCTTTTTCGTTACCGGAGAGCTCCCGCCCGGCCGGTACTATCGCCGCGAAGACGCGACTCTGACTTTCCATGATGGAGGGTTAAGCACAAACGACAGCCGTTGTGCTTCCCGCAATAGCCGCAATGGTCTTTGGGATTTGTAGGCTACCTGTTCTAGTGCGGCGAGAGCTTAATCCAGCCCATTTGTACATGGAGAGAAGGTAGTTGTCAACGGATTAAAAAGAATGTAAGATGATGTCAAATGCACATGTCAGGGAAATAAAAGGCTTCCCTACCAGGGGCAGATGTAGTTATTAAGCCACCTAATTTAGTTATTAGGTGGCTTAAACTACACAGGTTAAAGGTAAGTATAGTTACCTGCATTGCATTCGATCATTTGCACTTTTATAATAATAATAATAATAATAATAATAATAATAATAATAATAATAATAAATTATTATTATTATTGTTTTTGTTGTTGTTAGCCCTTCAAAGAGCTGTTTGAGGCTGAAGAGTTGGATTTTGTTTTAAACTTAGTATTAGCTTCAGGTGTTTGGCATCTAGGTGGGATTGTTAAACCTATAAATAAAAGGCTTGAGAATGCATTGATGTCGACAATGGATAAAAATCAACAATCAAGCTCCGTATGTATAAGGCAGCAGTAATTTACAGTGGTAACGGAAACTTTTGGCCAAACTCAACACTACAATTACACCTACATTTACACTCCATATGTAGATGGCCAGGCCATGGTAAGAAACACTATCTCCTTTAATAACAATAAAGTGCTAATTTATTTAAACCTGCAATGATATGCTTTCAGTTCTTGTTAACACACTTTTGTTTGTTCTTCTAATTAAGCTAGCGGATAAATCAGGCCTCTTGATATATCTGCAGGAAAAAAAAAACTGCAAACCATAAATAGCTCAATTTTGCTTTGTGGCACAGTCTTATTTTTATTTTTAAATAAAAACATTTGAATTGCACTGCTCTAATATTATTGTGTTTACACCTTGGTTTAGCACTGCTAGCTGATAAGACAAAAAGTTAGCCAATTAGCTTGTTTGAAAAGAGCACTGCTATTAGTGAAACAAATGCTCTCCAATTCTGGATACAACATCTTAAGTAATTTAAGGCTTTTTAAAAAATATTAATTTAATCAATTTCAATGTCTTAATACTTAATTTTTTTTAAACTTTAATTCTAAGCTACTAGCTGCCATTGGTCAAAGCACAAAAAAACTTTACAAAAACTGCAGCGGGTAGGCTGACAGTCATTTTCCTCACAAAATTCATGTTCTTATGTGTGTTTTAGCTATTTGTAACAGTTTTGAAAAGCAAAATTAAATAATTAGTCAATAAAATATTAACCAACTAAGGTAAATGTTAAATAGATTGGGATAAAATAAAACAGCCTTTTATTGATCTTGTACATATATAACAAAACTGTGCATGCTCCACACCAGATGTGCCAGACAAGAGGAGTATATACAACAAGATGAATTTAAACAAATTAGAGGGCATGCGAAGTTTTCCTTTAGGTGTATCATAGCCTAATAAAGTACAGTTTATTACTTGACAGCCTATTTTACATGATATCTGCTATGCCGCTTCCACATTTTTGTTTTTTTAACTGAAGGTATCAGTAATGGAAATGTTCTGTTCTGTTTGGTCAGCAGGGGCCAGCAGAGTACCGATAATCAGACAGAAAAAAATGCATCAAATGGTCATGCTTTTTTAACGCACTATACACGGTTTTCCGATCTAAAAAAAATAATAATTTTGTTTTAACCCTTGTGTGGTGTTCGTATTTTTGTTACTCAGCCAGTGTTCGTGGGTCTGGTGGACCCGCTAGAGTTTTGGCTTTCCAAATTAACACTATCAAACAATTTTATGTTAAATTACTCAACAGATGTTTACTTCATCCCAATTACAAGACATATGAACAGCAAACATGGTTAATTTTTTCCCTTTACCTTTGTTAGATCACATTTATGAATTAATGTGCTTCTCGTTTTTCTTTTATATAAAATGTTATAAATAAATCAGTTATAATCAAGTGGAGTGAGTGGAAAGACACAGCACATTTACACGTGAAAAAATAATTAATTGTTTAATTTTTCTTTTGAAAAAAACTGAACACGGGTCTCACAGACCCGAACACCATACAAGGGTTAAAGAAATAGCATCCTAGTTTTTTTTTTTTTTTTGCTGATGTAAAACTATCATTTCAAACTGAATTGCTTCTATTAGATGAATGAAGAGGCCAATAAAAAGAGTAAAAAAAGTATTAATAATTGTTTTCTGGCAGTATTAAATAAGGAACTGGATATGTACAACACTTATTTTTCTCGTATTTATTTATATTTTTTCAAAGGAGTATTTCATGATATGTGAAAGGACTTTTTAATAAACCAAATAAAAGTATAAATATGAAAAGAAAATTAGTCATTAAAAAACTCACTGTTGATCTAGTTTATCTGTAATTAATTATGTGTCTTCGTTTTCCTCAGAATAGCATGCATTAGGTAAATAACAGGAATCACTCCTCTGCTAAAAGAGAACCTGTTGTTCGTCAGTGTGTGGTATTTAAATCTGTCACTGAACTTCATAGGCCCGATGCTAAGTATATATACTGCATGTGCATATCTTTTTGTATGTCCAGGACATTTGGGAGCAGTAGAGATTTGATCCAATACTGGATGCTGGTTTCTTTATACAACCATGTTTGTTTGGCTTCCCCGGAGTATTAAACTGTGAAATGAGCTTTATAATCACAACCTAAAAATACAAGGCCATATTTGTTGATATTGTCTCCAGTTTCACCGGTCCCCCAGTATGCTCTCTGAAACCCTACATCTTTTGCGAAGCTCCAGCCAAGAAAGATGCAACACCATATAATAGCCTATTTTCAGAGAAGAGGGAAAAGGAGAAGATTCTTACTGCTAAATCTCCATGGAAGTCTGGAGCATTTTCTTTCAGTGGCCTGCAGACTATCAGGCTGTTTTCGCCTAGCGCCCAGTTATCTGTTGCTCTAATCGCCTAAAAAATGCACGCTTTCCCGTCTCCCTTTCACCTCTCCGCCTCCCAGATGAGAAAGATGGCTCCCTCAAAGTGAATTTAAATGCTTAGAGCAGCAGAGCTGGGTGCTGTGATGTTGTGGGAAATGAAAATGGTGGTAAATTATTTGTTAAGTTGGCAATCACCATAAGGTTACCAACCACTTACATAAACAGCAGTCCGTTTTACTATTTAAAACATTAATTCTTCTTTCCCCACAATGTTTATACAACTACCATCAGTTTAAGACTTGATGATGCCTGCCATGAAGTTAAGTTGTAAAAGGTTTATGTAAATACAGAGCTGGGTAAACTCAATTGGGAAGGTTTTGTCCTCTACTGTGCCCTTTTTTGCTGGGTGAAAAAGGGGCTGGGGTCCTTGGATGGAGACTGTGGCCACTTTGGGTAAAGGATTTGACTGTAATAGTGTCTGAATCTGTTGATGTGTGCCTCCTTTTCTCTTGCTCTCTCTTAGATGAAGTAATAAAGCTGTGCTGGAGTCCCTCCATGTCTCTCCATAGACCACAATCAAGGCCCGTGCAGTTTTATTGCAGTTTTATTTTCATATTGTCCAAGAAATCTCCAGACTCCCTTCTGTGCCCGTTGCCATAAATCATATATTTTGACTGTATTTCTTCCACTCTGCGTTTTTTATTTATGGGTGAAGGCGATAAAACATGCAGCTTGCACTCTGTGTGTCCACAGCTGTCATCTGTCTAGAACTTTATTGTGAAAGTGGGGAGAAAAAAAAAGTAAAGTTTCACTTTTTATTTCCCTGCACAAATCTCTCTCCCTGTTAAAAACAGATGCTGATAGAATGAGAAAACACAATAAATGGAGATTTTTCAATGTTTACGTTTCCAGACTCTTCCGATGAACACTTTTATTGGTTATAAAAGCAGCAGTATTCAGCTCTGTTTAACAATAGGTTCAGGTGGTGATCATTGTTTTGTCAGCAGGAGGTACTCTGTACCCGCAGGCCCAACTGTTAAAATGAGATGGACTTGTTTCAATGTTTCACTGTCATTATAACTGGGATTGAAACATTTCTAAATCATCATCTCTACGTTGTTGTGCGACAGGAAGGGCAGAGAGAAAAACAAGCGGCAAAAAGGATGGTGAAGTCTTAGCTACACGTGCTTGTCCAAGAGTGTGAGTAAGTAAACATTTCCATGTGGAACATTTTCATTCTCAGAAAACAAAGTGGTCTCATGTAATATGATATTTTTAGTACGATGCTATAAGACTTACATACGACCACGAAGATCTAGAAGATGAATTTGTTTCTCTAGTACTCATCTAACAATGTAAAATGCAAACGAGTTGCTTTTATGGAACTATTTAGTACTGACAATATTCTATAAATCCTTCAGTCAAACCTGAAAAGCAGTAGGTGGTTCTTTACCTTTCCAAACATCTGCATAAGGCCTCAGTCACACAGGCCGAGAGATCAAGGAAGAAACTACTGGCAACTGTAGAAGTCAACTAAGAGGTTTTTAGTGCAGCACCGTTCAGCTCTTTGTGACTGGTTTTATGCTACTGACTGCCAGGAATCTCCAGCAGCTGCTCGCCAAGCGGATGTGGAGTACGCACTTTTCCCTAGCGACCTGTGGTTGCCAGGGGGTCACTGACTTGTCTCTAGGCTTGTGTGAATTGGACTTGAGCAGCTGATTTCACAGACATCCAGCAACTCCTGCAACCACTTGCCCACCAGTTGTGGAATATACATTTTCCCCCAGTGGTTGCCAGATGTTCACTGACCGATCTCTAGGCCTGTGTGTTGCAGTATTTGCAGTATCTAATAATAAAAGCAAATATTAGATAATGTTAGATAGGCCTATTCTCAGCAGATATTTTTGACCCGGCAGAGGTGTTAGAAAACAAATTCATAGCCATTACACTTGCAAAGCCTCGGCTAATATTATTTAAACACCTGGCCTTTTCCTGCTGGGATAAGTCAAGATCGTGGTATTTTAAGAGTTAATAGAATTAGGAACGTGATTAAAATTTTTTTTCCGATTAGCTATGGAGGGATGCCCATAGGTCCTGAGAGCTGAGCAAGGAGTCAGGTTCACTGCCGAGTTCTCTGCATGTCAGTATATTATCAGAGGTATTTTCTCATGCTGTCACTCAGCCCCACAGCGTCCATCTCTGTAAACAGCTCATAGTCAAATAAACAGTTCTGTTCACAAGCCTTCCCCACTCTCATCGCTGAGCGAGCCTTCAGTAGAGATTTGGAGACGCGATAGCAGGGAAAGCACACGTGTAATTTATTGTTTAATGCTGATAACGCAATCTGCATGCTTACCCACTGGGAAGACTGAGGCAGTTAAAATTCATATTTTGTAGTGACATCCAGTTTTTCTCTGACAAATCGACATATAAAACAATTAGCAGAGGTGGCATTGCTGTCGTTATTGTTTGCTAACGTAGACGGTTTTCCCACAATGGTTTAAATTGCTCATGTTTTAATGAGCAGTATTTCTCTTAACATTTACATTTCCTGCTTATTTCCGTTTGTGGTCTGTCTTTTTTTGGCTCACTGATGAGAGGTTTCCATGTTAGGCCCATGTAGGCTTTCTCTCTCACACACACACACACACACACACACACACACACACACACACACACACACACACACACACACACACACACACACACACACACACACTGAACCTGTTGTAAAGACCTCATAAAGACTCAACATCTGTTTATTGCAATGCATACCAGGAGATTGTGCAGCACAAACACCCACCCTGATAAATACCCACTGACTTACACACACACACACACACACACACACACACACACACACACACACACACACACACACACCGGTTGGCGATTTAATTACTGCATGCAGGCACAGGTACAGGTGCCGCACAGAGCAGGGGCCCTAATGATGATAATGATGTGCGTAAATGAGAATTTTAAGATACCTGATATACCAGTATGAAGCTACAATATGTGTCTATCAGCAGGTGAACAGCTGTGCGATTATTTAACATGTTGTGCTTCATTAGTTGGCTAATTAACAGCTGCTTTGTTAACATTGACCAAACCATAGCATTTGTGCCTGGATGTTATTACGGTGTTGTGGATCTAAATCTTACGGCAGGTTTTTAGCTCGCTGTCTTAGTTCATACATTGCTTGCATTTTATGTGAATTTATTTATTGTTACCATTTCTCCCTTTTTCTCTGCATTTTGTCTTCTGCTGCAGATCTGTGTGTTTTTAAGGCCTAGTTGGGTTTCAGGGCTCCATTAAAAGTTCAAAGGCAGCGTTTACTACTGTAACTGGAGCTAGTCTGCACTGAGGCTTTTCGCTAATGAGTACACAGCGTACACACAAATGGACACATAGCAGCAACACATGTTCCCCTCATGCAGGCTGCAGCGATATTGGCTATTGTATAGTCCGTCATTATTAGAGTAATTATGTCTGTTAGGGTTCCAAAAGATCTATCTGACTTAACAGCCCTTTCAGCACTATGATCCCCTGTTCCTCCCCTCTCTTCCACACTATAGATCAGGCTAGTTTTTTTTGGGTTTTTTTACAGATAAAAGTGGAAAGCCTGATCTCAGAATTCTTGCTAAATGATGCACTCAAATAACCAGAGCTCTGCTCCTCGGGAGCTTTTTTCTAGTTATCAACTTTTTGTTTCTAAAGCTCAGTGAATGTGTCATTAATGTTTGCGTTCAAACAGGGTATTGACTCATACGCTTCTACTGAGAAAAATGAATCCAAAGAAAAAAGTTACGATCAGTGAAATCATCTTAGGTCATGTGCTCTGAGGAGATGGTTTTTAGCCTTTGTCCGCTCAAACTTTGCACCCTGTGACTTTTCTTGCTAGGTTCTTTTATACCTTTAAACTTTTGCTTCCTCGGTTACGAATTTGTTTTATGTTTTGATGGCACTCAGTTCTTGCGGTGATGTTTCTTTACATGATGCACTGTATGCTCGAGATCTGGCACGATATACAAACCTGCCCGATTTAATCATCAGGCTTGTGTAGTTTGGATTTAAAGGGAACACGCTCCCACAGTGCATAAACCAGTGAAATCGTTAATAGTTTTACTGCGCCACTTTCCGCAAACATTTTATAACAAATTAGAATTTAATAATGTTTGTTGAGCCTTTGGAGGTTTGCGGTTTTGACCTTCCTCTCAGCTGTGTCCTCGGATGTCTGACATTCCTGAGTAAACACTAAAACAAACAAGTCAAACAGCAAAGCCTGGGATCAGACGGACAGCACTGACATATTTCTTAAATGCCGATGTGTTTCTACGTGTGTTGGGACAAATCAGTTAGGGTTATTTAATTTCATGCTTCATTTTTAATTTTTATTGAGCTTGGGGTTAACTCTTACAAAAGAAAATAGGTTTCTTATTATTTTTTAGTAGGTTTGGGAGTTTTTAGTAGATATGATTGTCATTTAAAAAAAAAAATTTGCTCTTGTAACTTCAGATTTTTAGTATTTTTGAATTGATCCTTGCAACAACAAAAAAAAAGCGGCATTAGTAATGTTAGATTTTTCAGAGGACAACGATTACAACATATTTGTCCAGTGACTTAACCAGAACCCTAACTATTGATTTACAGTTTGTAGAACATGCGTTTAAGATTGCGTTCACAGTAAGTTTGTGAATTCGATGGGTCTAGGCGAGTGTGTTTGGTAAAGGAGTCGAAGCCTGCAGACTAACGTGACAGAGTAATGGGGCGGTGGGGTTTGGAAACTCAAAACGACAAACGTTTATTATTACCCCGTTTGTAGCGGACTTGCCTTCAGGGGAGACTCTGCAGCAGTGACCCTTGGCCCCAGCTTCTCCGCTCCCACCACGCCTCCCCCCCCTTCGTTCTCCCGTCTCGCATTTGCGGCCCAAAACGTTGAAAGAGAATAAAAGAATACAGCGGAACAATATCTGAGGTCATCGGCGCTGAGGCCGCCATTCCTGGAACAGTGGAGGTTTCTGAGGCAATATTCTTTTATTCTTTTATTATGGCAGAGAATGAGAGACGAGTGAAAAACATACTTCACAGCTTTTCTCATCCAAGAACAGATCCAGAGCGATAAAAGTGGACGCTCTTCCAGAGTTTTACAGCTTACCACTCTCTCCTTGACTTTCTTCTTTATCCCCCCCCCCCCCCACCCCCCCCACCCAACACACACACACTTTTTTCCTTTCCCTCTATCCTCTATCGTTCCTCCTGACTCTTGGGAACGACTGGAATCTGCTACCCGTTGGCACTGCGAATAATAAACACCCCTCCACACTGCCTTCCTGAACCTTGGGACAGGAAACCCCACGCATACGCACCTGCGTGGACTGCCATGACAACAAGCACCATCTGTCCCTGTACCAGTGTCAGAAAGAACCTGTTCTAAGGGGAGAAACACGCACACACACACACACACACACACAGACAAAAAGTGGACCTGGGTCAGGGGTTAAAAAACCCCCTTTCCTGTCCAGACAGAAGTGGCCTCCTCTCAAGCCCACTCGGCTTCTTTCTTCCATGTTTTCTCCTTCTACCCTTTCGTTCATTCTTTCTTTCTCTGAATGTCTTGAGTCATTTTCTTTTCATTTTAAATGCGATTGATGATGTGTTTGTGACGGCTGCCTCGCCTTAGCTGCCTCAGCAGCTCATCCCACTGATTATTAAGCAACCGCTTTTTCTTACAGGTGCTCTTTACTGCAGACCAAAGACTGATTTAATAATAAGCAATGTAAGGTAATCTCTCAAGAGTTACCATGCTTTTTTTCCCACACTACTCTCAAGAGCTTTATTAAAAGGGCATGATCTTATGTTACGCAGATTCGAAAAGGCTCTGGCGAAAGCTTCTTATTAGCCGCTATTGAAACCAGCTCCTCAAAAATAATTTTGGGCTGTGTATTAAATCAGCATTTACATTAAAAAAACACAACTCTTTAAGTCTTTTTGAGGTCTTTTCACAGCAGACGGAGATGAATATATCTAGATACGGTTTCATGCATTTGAACTGCTTAAGGCATACGTAATTCACCCTCTGCTGTTTAAGCAGCTTCAGAAGTGGACACATCCCTCGGCAAACCGAGACTAACCGAGCACGCCTTAGTGTGTTTTTCAAGTATCCAGAATATATTTGTCTACTATTTTGCCTGTGTCTGCTTCGGAGCGAGCCTCTGTGGTGCAGGGCTGGTCTGGTAATAGCCTGTGTGCTGTGCTGAGATTAATGTGAAGACTTATTGATGTAATGATGGAGCCATGAAAGAGCACTCTGGGCCGTGGTTTGGGCCCAACACATGAGCCTAATGGACTCGGTGTGTATGTTTGTGTGTGTGCGTTTCATCTGTGTGTGTGTGTGTGTGTGTGTGTGTGGTTTGGACAGAAACAGATGAAATTAATTGGGAGGTTGAGCATTCATAAGAAGCAATCTGAGAAATAGTAAAGTCTATATTTCGGTGTGATTGCGCAGCTCATAGAGAGTACCTGATTTTAGGGTGCCTTAGATGTTTGTGTGTATTTCAAGCTGTTTGACCTTCCTGTTTCTCGTTGCACATACATGCTTCTGTGCGCCTCTGTGTCATTTCTGCATGTATGCGCTTTGCAGCGTGGTTCTCAGCAGAGTAGCCCCTGCTGACACTGTAGGTCAGCATGGTTGGAGGCAACGTAGAGGGAGGCTGAGTAAATACGACCAATATTAAAGAGGTACCTTCACAGAGTTGTGCTCTGTGGTGTGTGTATATGTGTGTGCATCTGTGCACATTTTCCGGTGAGGCGCAGCAGGTGCTGACAGGACCCCCTTCATCTCTCCACTCCCCCCGTAAACCCCGTCTCTTTTTTTTTGTGTATTATATGTGTTTGTATGCCAGCAGGCTCGATCTGCTCAGTGTGGGTCTGATGTGATGAAGTGATTGACAGGCGAACAGTCACAGGGGTGATTGTGAGCAGTTGTGGGAAGAGAAGGACCTTACAGCCTCACAGCTTTCCGCCCTGAGGGGAAGCGAGAGAGGCAGCGATACGGAGAGAGAAAGGGAAGAGACAGTCTAAACAGATTAATCCGGCACACAGAGATGGAGACTCCATGACTAAATGAGCATGAAACGGTTGCAAAACAAATGATGTGCTGCATGGTTGGCTCTCACAGGAACCTGTTGGATGGCTGAACAGAAACAGGCAAGATAAAAACTGAACTCACTACTGGTAAAAGGCAGTCTTGGTTCTTCCTAATCACCCTGCCCGTTTCCCTGATCTCATGGGTGGGAAACCCTGGGGACCACAGAGGTTTATGGGAAATGGCTCATGCTCAGCGAGTGATGTAATATATATAGGAGACAGACCAAATTCTCTCTGGCTGATACAGTGAAGGGAGGACAAATACAAGTTGCAGGATCTAAAAAACACTCCTTAATTAAACTGGACTGTCTTTCAGGTCCTTTTCCCCCTTAAGTGTCACTGTTAGGTCACGCTCAAAGAGCAACCGCCATATTTCAAAAACATGTCACAGAAGAGTAAAATAATTTGGCTTGATTCATTCGGCTGAGTAAGTTGGATTTCATGTCATCTGTTTTCTGTTTCTTCCACTTACCCCGGGCTCTGCAGCTTCTCCTTCATTCCCACTGTGAATGAAAATCAGCTAAAATAAATTATTCTGTAATTTAAATCTGTTTTGCATGACTGCCACACGACCTCTTTGTGTGCCGCAGACACTTCCAAGGTGGCAGAAGTAAACCAGGCGTGGGCTCACAGGCCTTGGAGGATGCATTCATGCAGGTAAGTGAGTAAAATAGGTTTTTCCCATTTTGCTGTGTTTATGTATGTGTATAGCAGAGACAACCACAGCGTCCCTGCCAGCACGGCACAGGCGAGAGCAGGCCTGCAGCCATCTGGGTTTAGTGGTGTCTTTAAATGCAGAGGTGTAAATCTACTGCCCATGTGCTGGAGGGGACGTCCGTTACTCTCTGGCCCACAGACCCACTCGCAGATCAATAAAGTTAACTCAAAACATTCACACTCTGCCATCTGAAATCAACCATTTAATGAGTTGCTGTTCCTGTAAAAGTGGAAGAGGCCCCTTCAGATTTATTAGAATAGAGAAAGAGTAGAATTCCAGAGAGGAGGAGGAAGAAAGATGAAGAAGAGGAAAGAGGAGGAAGAAAGCAGGCAGGACTTCAGGGTTTTTGTTTAGAGCCTTTTCTAAACATTTAAGAGCCACAGAGTGTATCTCTATGGAGCATGCAAATAAACAACAAAAATGGCTTCCTAATCGACCTTTTATGAGGGTGCATAGCTAAGTAGAGGTGATTGGATGCTTTTTACAGGATCATGGAAAGTTTCCAGACTATAAAGCAATGTCAGTAATGTAATTTCACTTAAAACAGCAATCCAAATGTGGGTCTGCTTTCAGAAAGAAAAAATTGCCAGCAGCAAAATGGCTCTTCAGCACGTTTCAGCAAATGACCATAAGCGTCTCGCAAACAAAACCAAATGCAGAGTAAAAGAGCGAAGCATGACTTCCCTCTGTTTCCGCAGGCCTCCAGAATAACTCATACTACTGATGATGTGTGAAAGAAGTTCTGGCAAACTGTTAATACATTTACAAAGACCTTGAGACATGGTCCTTCCTGCTCGTATCAGTTGAATAAGAGGGAAGAATGGAAGATACTCCTGATGAACTTTCTATTACGTTTGAGGGATTCATTTCAAGTTGGTGTTATTGAGCCGAACTTTATGGACGAGATAAGAGAGTTTGAAACATACCGAGGGAGCTTCAGCTTCTGCTGCTTGAGTTAATCCATAAACAATCTTTACAGAGTTTGAATTTTTGGCTACCTTTTACCAAAAGCTCTGCCCCCGGGTTTTCCAATACCCCCGCTATATCCGTACCCTGGACGTGCCCCATAAACGCATGCAAACACTGGTGTCCACCTGAAAATCATCTGTTGATTGGTTTATGCTGATGGAGTGCATATAAGCGTTCCATTTACTCTCTGCTTTCCCCAATCTCTCACCCTCGACTGCTAGCCAGCCATCCCCTCGGGGCCACACAGGAAGAAGAAGAAGGACAAATGAAATTGTCCTTTTTACGTCGGTGTCTTACTTTGGGGGCTTACATTACCACATCACGAGGTAAATCCCTTTAGCAGCTGGCAGACAGAGCCAAGTTTCATGAGATTGTGTTACCTGCACTCTGCTTTATGGTGGCTGCAAAGAAAATCCTACATGTTAACAAGTGCACATGGAAAGAATTAGACTGCCGACTCCATGCTGGGTGCCGGGTCTCATCAGGTGTGACAATATGGGGCTAAATCTGAAATGCTTGAGGACGCACGGAGCGACAAGTGCTGACAATTAAGACGCAGGTCAAGAAGCCGTGCTGTTTCGGGGCAGCGTGTGACGCACAGAGCCGTTTACCTGTATGTGAAGACAAGTCGAGTTTGCTGTGAAAGATTATTTGGAGAGTCTGCAACACACTCTGAGCAGGAAGGGTAGTTAAACATGTGTGAGGCACAAGCATGTTTGTATTGGTAATGGCTTGTTTGTGCGAGTGTGTGTGAGCCTGTATGTTTATGCTGCTAATGGGGGTTTAATTTGATAAGCGGTTGGCGGATTTGTGAGGGCTCAGCTGGGAAGGAGGGAATTGGGCTTTGTATATTTTGGGTAAACATGAAGAAATTCGCTCCAGGTTTCCTCTTTTTCCCTTACTGCCAGTGTATATTTCCTATTAGTCTGCTAAGACAAAGATGTTACTGTGTATCTAAAAGCTTTTTTTTCCCCTTTAAAAAAATGTTTCAAAATTTTGGGGGAATTCCCGAGTTCACTGTCTTTCTAAGAGAGCACAAAATGAAAAGATCAATGCGACTCCACTCTGTTAATGCTGTTAGCTTAGGATAACGACTGAAACCACAGGAAAACTGTTTCCCTGGCTTCATCTACTCTTCGGTCATGCATCCACAAAGATTTTGGAATTTTACTAATCAGCTGTGCATCTTGTTTTTCGCTTTTATAAACAAAAACATGTGTAAGTTTCTGTTAATTGGTTTGGTGCAACATTTTAACAATGGTTGGAGTGGTTTATTAGTAAGTCTTTAGGTTAATTAGTGATCCCAGATTGGCTGAAGGTGTGGATGTGACCATGAATCGTTTATAAGTCTCTTTCATGGCTCTTCCCCATCTCTTGCTCATTTTCAGCTGGGACGGTGCCTTTGTACAATTCATCCACCTACTTTGGGAAACTGAATGATGGGTTTAAAATAAAATGAAAGGGAAAAACACAGTTTATTTGTAGAAAGAAGCCAGTGTCATGGTAAAGCAGAGGATTTTTCTTTCCATCTAGATGTCTAAGTAGCAGCTAAAACAATCCATTCACATTCCTGGGAATCAAAGCAGCTAGTATCCCAGAGACATGACTAAGATGGCTTTTGGCATATTTTCTGTGATGTGCTGTCTTTCTGTTTGTACATAACACTAGTGAGAAGAGTTTCACCGTCAACTTGTCACATATTTCAATTGTTGAGGAACACTTGATGTCAGGCTAAAGAACCTTGGGTACTCTTTAGCACCATTTTTCAGTGATGCATGGTTAAGTTGCTCTTAAGCCTAGTATCAATCAAAAAAAGGCACAATGGTTCCTCCTCTCCTTTTGTTGCTTTGTTTTAACTGGGTGGTAGGATAGGTGGAACTTATTGAGTAAAATTTGTTACCTGCATTCACTTCTCCTGCTTCTGTGGACAGAGCTTCTTCTGACTCGCTGCATCCAGAACTTGTTCCTCCAGTGACCTGCTATAAGACATGTGTCCCCATTGGCCATAATTTAGGCTCTAAACAACATTAGAAACACAACTTTCATAATATAGCAATGCGCTTTTTAGGAAGATTGTACTTCTCATCCAAGCTAGTAAGCGAAAGAAAATAATAGACTCTTTGTTTGTGTTTCGAGTTGCTGTACTGTCAAAAAGAAACACCAGGAATGACCGAAACAGTCTTTAAACTGTGAAGTATAGTTGCATATCACTGCTGTAAACAGGGTATATCACTGTTAACCCCCAAATATTTGCAAAGCTATTTCATACACCATAAGCAGTCTTATGTATCTCTAATTGATTACACGCTGCCAAAGTTTAATGGATTCATATTTAAATCTGGTAACAGGGAAATATCAAAATTACCGAGCAGTGTTTAGCAAATTTGTGGACTTACTATCACACACTATAGTATAATCTGCTTTTAAAATGACAACAAAGAGCAAAGCGTTTCTCATGTGTTCTCTTAAACCTTAACTGTTACCTTAATTGTGTTTAATTAAAAGCTAGAAAGGGTGCTGTTGAAAAGGGTGTAGCCGTGTGTGCATGGGCTGCTGTTGGGTTTTAGTATGGTAGACATATGGAGTTGGGGGAGGCAGTGGAGGAGCTGTAATGTAGTCACAACAGTGACTCAGAGCCAAAGGAAGCAGGGGTCTCTCTTTCCTAAACAGGATGAGAGCATGAGACCACACGCATGGCACACTGTACACTGTATATGTATCTCCATATAGATCAAACAGCCCCGTTGCTTTGCTAATATCTTTGATTTTTGTAGCTACCCTATTATTTATGTAGCTCCTAAAATTTACTTTAATTCCTTCTCTTTCACTCAGTTCCTCCCAGTACAAAGCTACTTCCCTGAAGCTCTATGAATGGCTTCACTGTTTTTTTTCTCTTATCTTTTTATTCCCCTTCCTCCTCCTCCTCCTCCTCCTGACCAGGATGGGCTTTATCTTCATAGATTGGTGTCTTTACTCACTCTCCTGCCCACATAGCAAAAACACCCAGAGAGTGCACATTTAGTACTTTTCTCCATCATGCCAATGTCCTTCTTCCACATAAGATAAAACACTCTCACTATCTCGCCGTTTCTCGCCTTCTCTCTCGTTCTCTCTTTGCTCCATTTGTTCCACTGTGTCCTCCAGCTCAGACTTGCCCAGTGGGGCCTTGCGTCTGCCATTTGGCAGAGGAAGAAGTCATGTTAAGGAGCAAGTGAAACAAAGGTCAAATGAATCATGTAAGCTCATGAAATGTTCCATGACAGTAATGTTGCTGATGTGGTGTATTGGTCAAAGATATGCAGTTTAATCCCGCAGCTGCAGTATGTTGAGAGTTTATGTGGTAATGGCTTAATGAGGAGAACCTCGGTTGAAATGTCATTAACAGAGAAACAAGGAAACTGTTTTTTCCCCCTTTTGTTTGCATAATGATCCCACAGTCATGTCTAATGCAACAGTCCTGTTGTGTGATTTTTGCTTCATGGTTATCTTGGCACAGCAACAGTAGAGCGGCTCTGTCTTTCTGGTATGTGTGCCAGTGTGTGTTGAGGTGTTATTCCAGGTGCTTTGTCAAAGAGGGTGTGTGTAAATCAGCAGGAGACCGGGGAAAGGAGGGTTACCATCCTTCATCACCATGCATGGTGTGTGCATATGTGTAATAGTGAAAGAGAAGGTGAGATAGCGAGAGCCTGAGAGAGAGATAAAGAGAGAACGTCAGCTCAGGAAGTGAGGGCGGATTTTCCGAGATCCACAGACACAGAGAGATGCTTTGATAATATTATATGAAGAAACAGAAACAGGAGCTAGACCAGCTACCCTCACAATACCACGACCACAGTGAGCAAGAGGAAGTCTTTTGTGCGTTTATGTGCATGCATGCGTTTGTGCCTTTCAGCATCTCGTATTTACAAGAAACTACCTGGTACCAGACCCACCTGGCCTTTTTGACGGCCACGTCTGGCCCATGTACCTGAAACATAAGAACATTCAGCCATCCTTCTCCCAGGACAGGCTGGCTGTAGTATGACGATAATGAAATTGTGATTAAAACGTTTTGTTGAACCAATCAAAAAACTGAAAAAAGGATGTAATATGGGGCGTCATCCATTTGCACTGTGATCAGTTTCTTCAGCATTGGGCTGAACATGAGTTGAGACTTTAGCCCTGTGCACAGCAGCCACATCATAGTGGTCCGGTTCGAGCTGAGACTGAGGGCTGGACTCAAACACTTGCCACAGATTAAAAGTTCAACATGTTTATTGTGGAAACTGAAGGAAAACAGGTTGATGAAGCTGTTTTGGAGTGTTTGGGAATGCGGCACAGGGAGACAGCGTTCTCTCTGTCTCAGAGTCTTCTGAGACTGGAAGCACCTGCACATAGAAGGAGGTGAGTCCAATTACTAACACTGATCCAAACGACAAGGCAAAAACACACAGCAACAAGAGCCTAACCACACTACCACAGTTAATATAACAACCTCTTGATTTTCTCAGGGATTTTTTAAGGGTAGCAGACAGGAAATGATCAGTTGCACAGAGGTAAGATAATTGCTGACAGCTTTGAGTAGCATAAGTCAACTCAGGCCATAAGGATTCAGAAAACGTCAGTATTCGACATCCTGGGACTGAGAGCTTGTTGTTCTTGTCTGTATCTGCCTGAAGAATTCAGTATGTTACACTCTGTGCACAGTTAGATTTTTGAAACACATTCTCACACCTTACTTGTTAGATATCGACCCTTTGTTAGGACCCATCACACTCATATTTATATGTATATGCAGTCACTAACTTCAAAGAATATCATCCAAATATTAAAACAATCCTTACATTTAAAATAGTTTTTCTTGTCCAATTACTTTTGAGCCTCTGGAAATGGAGAACAAAAAAAACAACAAAAAACCTTTTGCAGTAATTTGAATTAAAGTTAAAAGTCTGCACTTAAACATTGATTGTTTGATTTAAGATCCCTTGTGGTCGCTTATGGACCACACTGGATGTTTTCCTTTATGTCACAGTGCAGTGTGCTGTAGGTGTTTTGTTGCTGTCCAGTTCAACAGTCCCGTGCATTTCTCCTTTGACCCCTAACCTGCCGTTAAGCTAAGTGACACCATTTGCTACTTGTCCTTTAGCTTCTGGTGACCTTCAAGGACCTCAGTCACCACCACACATGGAGGCTATCTGATCTCTTATGCATGTTGAGCCTTGTACATCACAGCAACACAGGTACAGTAAAGCAAAGTTTTAAAAAATCCTCTCTGTTAACTCCGACATCTGCAGAGCCCCCTTACAAAAGGTGCTATACGGTTTAGTCCAACAATTCAAACTGTGAGGTGCTATACATATGCTGTAGCTCAAGAGATCAGACGCAGCTCACCTCAGCAATGTACACTTTAAGTCTTTGAACCAAAACGCACAAAAACACACACACAGGCAGCAGGCAGTAGATTTGCAGAGGATATAGAGTGCTGTATCTCGGTGTGACTCCAGGAAACCTGGCACTCACTTCCACCTTCAGATGAAAGGAGTTCAGGGAGCTAGAGTTCCACTCCCCACAGTGTGTTAGTGTGTGTGTCTTTGAGTGAGCGTGTGGGAGTATAGCACCGCTTTGGAGCCCCTATCTCCTGTCTTTGCGGTTCCAGTATAAGCACATTACAAATTCACACATGCCCCTACCAACACCCCCATACTTCAAACCTCTATCGCTCCACATCTGATACAATCACAACATGGCTACAAAGAGGCTGCCAGACAGGGGGTACCGGTGTCTGTGTGTGGACGTTTTTGTGCGATTCTCCAGCTCTATTCATCAGGCAGGATGCAGATTTTTGGCACTTACTGTAAAATGGTGAGAATTTCCCTTAACCTCAAAGCCTCTTTGCACATACGCACATCGGTGGCCTTCCTTCATCTTTCTGTTTTAGGTTATTTTAAACACTGAAACCCTAAACCCTCAAACAGGTGAATGGGGCTTTTGATTAATGCTGTCTTCTTCTTCTCTGGGCCTCAGCACGTGTGGCTTTAAAGAAAGGATACTAAATGAGAAACATTCAAACAGAGGTCGTGTAGAAAAAATAATTAAACCCTGAGACACTAAATGTTTAGTTGGAAGCTGTGCGTCATTTCACCGTCAATTCATGCTTTAAAGAGCCTACGTGTCTGCCTTTAAAATGATTTCCTTTACTATTTTTGACTAAAAATCTCCTGTTATATAGATGTTCATTCCTCTGTAGTCGCTAAAAGGAAGACTTCACAGCAAGACCTCAGAAGACTCCTTAGTGGCTGAAACTGGTTATTTTTATAGATGTGACCAACTTAAGACCATTATTAAATTGGAGGGATGAAAGCCTGCATGGTTGTAACTTGAAAATGTATCCTTTGCTTTCAAAGGCCTAAAAGAAAAGTTACCACAAGAAGGTTTTGAAGAAAATAGAAAAAGAGTCACTAAATCAGTTTGCATTTGAATAGTGTAAAGTTGTCCATCATGTCCAGTCTGTTTGTGAGACTTACTCAGATTGATTGCAACCTGTTGGCGATCTGTTTGCCTCCATAAATTGGACAGCAAGTACTTGTAAACCATCGCCTGTCTGTCTGACAGTGATTGAAGTCATTCAGAGTTGGACTGTGGTTGTTTAGAGACACATTGCCTCCCACCAGGAAACCTGTGCAATTTCCTAGTGACTGAACTAGTCTCCAACAGCTGGGATAGGCTCCAGCATCCCCTGCGACCCTGAAAAGGATAAGTGGAAGCGAATGGATGGATGGATGGATGAACTAGTCTCCTAGTGGGCATTGCCTGCTCAACCTGTACTTGCAATTGGTTGCCAAATGCAAAAAACAAAATTTAGTACAATCAACAGGTAACCACCATTTGTTTTCCTCTAATTTTCCAAACGGTTTTTCCTCATCTAGTGTGACTGAGCCTTTACTGAAGTAGGGAAAAAAGATGTTCTTGTTGATCCCACTTTGAGTCAGGCGCATCAGGGGCGCTAGTATAAATAGTAGCGGCCATCTGAACATCCCCGAATCCGCGTACCTGTTGTCGTCTCCTTTCGATCACCTGACTTCCCCCGGTGTTGCAGGTAGGAGCTGCGTGCGCGTCGCTGCTGTCTCAGCCTGACTTGGTGGTGCGTGTGTTGAGTGGTGTTTCTCATGTTACAGATATCGCCTTTTTGAAGCCTCCATTGTGGCTGGTAGGTGTTTATTTGGCGCATGTGTATACTATGTCGCTCGGTGGTAAACTAATGCTATTCATAGGTTGTAGCTGCCGGAGCCTCCTACGAGCCACCTCGTTAGTAAATTGAGTGCCGCCGTTGATCGGTGTGTAATTTTGATTTGTAACAATCCCTGCTTGATGTTGTTTTTCTTTTAGTAAATATGTATGGTATGACACCTTGCAGGAAGTGTGGGCATCTTTTCCTGACAGAGGTGCTGCTGCTTGGCCTTTCTCCTTTAGTTTGAGTTTGCAAGGTTTCTTTTTCCCTTCTGCTGCCAGCCTCGAGTGGACGTCTGTGTGGACAGTGGCTACATACATGACGGCCACGGGAGCCGGCTGGCGTACATGTGACTGACTTAATTATTAGATTGGAGTAGTGGGGCGGGGGACAATTTGGAATAACACAGTGACTCGGCTATTCCAGATTTAAGGTTTAATTTAGTTTGTATGCCTGGCTCTCTGTTGTTTTGATTCGTAATTTGGTTTCTGTCACACCACTGGTAGGAGGCCCTTTTTCTAGCTGCAGATCACCAGTGTGTTTCTGCAGTTGGGCTGACCCCAGTGTGTGCATATTAGTTTTTTATGAACACGTTATAACTTTCTTTGTTTCTTTTACTCAGATGCAGAGGGCCTGACGTGGAGGAGACTGAGGTGCTTTGGTGGTGGGATCCTTTGAGTATGACACACCTGTGTTTTTCAGTTGTATTAGTGTGTGTATGATAGTGTGCTGCACTTGTGTATTGGTGAGTTTTCCTTTTTTTAATTGTTCTGTGTGTGGCATCCAGAGATGGGCAGTAATGCATTACTTGTAACACATTACTGTAATCTGATTACTTTTTTTCAAGTAACGAGTAAAGTAAGGGATTATTATTGCAAAAACGGTAATTAGATTACCGTTACTTTCCCGTAGGAACGCTGCGTTGCTGCGTTACTAAAACCGTGATTTTTTTTTTTTTGCGAGAATGTCTCACGACAGTGACGTAAGCGAGTGCGACGTTCGTGACAACAGCTGTGGGCAGATCAACAGTGGATCATATATCGAGTGCGGGAGAGAGTATGAGCGTGCAGCGTTTAAAGCGTGGAAGTACTGACCTTACTTTGAGTTTGATTCCATAAAAAGTGACAAAAACATTAGCATCCGTTGTGCGTGGGAAGAAAACCTCTTTTTACAGCAAAAAAACCCCCTGAACAAGCACCGAGTGAGCTATGACGTAATGGGAAATTCACAGAGAAACTCGCCGATTCTTCTACTGACCGCTGCGGCACACCTGCACCAGGACAAACCTCCGCCTGCCCCACTCCTGCTTTACAGGTGAAAATAGAGCAACAGGACCGCTGAGTCTTTGACTTTATTTATTTTCTGCTGTGTTTTACTTGCATCTATTTGAAAGACTGAGTGTAAACACAAAAAATATTTTATTTTATGAGCTGGAATGTGCAGAAAATAGGTTTAAATGTTAAACTAATTTCTTCAAGTCAGAGAATGTTGCATATAATGTAATCTTTGCTTGATGCATAAAGTTAAAAGATTAAAACTAATAAAACAAGTTTAAAAAAGGGACTTTTCCATTTGATTACATTTTGTATGATGGATTATGCAGAAAGTAGAATTGGGCTGAAAGATCTATCGCTTTATCACCTACTCAGGTTGTAAATCGTGTTTTTAAAAAGTAACTAAGTAATTAATTTTTTTTAGAAAATAAGTAATCAGTAAAGTAACGGGATTACTTTTTTGGGGAAGTAATTAGTTACTGATTACTTTTTTCAAGTAACTTGACCAACGCTGGTGGCATCCCTGCCCCCCCACACTGGTAAGCCTCCGCTCTGAATTTTTAGAATACTTGTATATTGATATCGCTGCTTGTGCTTTTACATTGAAAATATATTATCAACTATTTAAAACAATCTGTTTTTAATCATTGAACCGCGTCTCGAGTATAACGGATCTGAGTGTCTTCCTGGTAATTGGCATTATTTCGATCCAGTATTCTCTGGGTGAAATTCCCAGGGTGGTGTTGTGTGTTAAATTATGAAGAGTATTTATTCCATCCCCAGACTTTGTTTTTCAGTCTGTGTTTTAAAAGTTGATTACAGCTATTTAACTAAGCATACAGCTTTTGAGTTTGCTTTACCTTAAATATAAATAACCCATCGCCTTTGGATGCCAGTCATACTATTGGACATAAACTGTGCACATACCCAGGGAGGCCCGACCGACACAGTTCATATTAACACAAAAACGTGTGTGTGTGTGTGTGGTGTGTGTGTGTGTGTGTGTGTGTGTGTTAGTTACACACCCATCTTTTCACACCCACCTACAGGTCCACAAACTCACCCACTCTCACCTATAAGCTGTGTCTGTGATTGTGTGAGATTGACACACAGTAAAGTTTTACAGGTGTGCTGAAGCGAATAATTTGCCTGTTAGCTGTGACTAATGAAATCTCCACTGCTGTGCCCTCAACTGCTGCAGGGGCAGAGGCTACTTTCCTGTTTGGATAGGCAGTGCTTTAAAGCAGAGCAGAGGGGTGTGTGTGTGTGTGTGTGTGTGTGTGTGTGTGTGACAGAAGTATGTGTGCGTGAACTCAGCCAAACACAGGATGAAAGGAGGGAAAATGGACAAAATTCAATTTACTGAGGTGCAGGTGGACATTCTCACTCTGGGGTTTCTATACGGAAAATTACAGTGAAGGAACTTAGTGGCTATGTTCAGAACAGAGAAGGTAACGAGCACAGTTCTCGATGCATGCTCAATCATTCAGGTAAGTAAATTCCCAAAGGTTGATTCTGTTCATCTGGACGTAGCATTTTGTGGGAGAAACGTTTCATCACTCATCCAAGTGACTTCTTCAGTCTCAGCTGACTGCAGGTTTCCCCAATCTTATAAACAGTACATTTGCATAATGACTGAAACCAGCCCACTGAAGGAACAATGGGCTGTGAGGTCAGTTCTTTGATCATTAATATGCAAATATGAAACATCTCTCCCACTGAAAATGCTACATCCAGATGAACAGAACCAACTTT
Organism: Aulonocara stuartgranti; assembly: GCF_965226115.1. Lineage (NCBI taxonomy): Eukaryota > Metazoa > Chordata > Actinopteri > Cichliformes > Cichlidae > Aulonocara > Aulonocara stuartgranti. Next base: position 3,574,706 of record NC_138951.1, on the reverse strand, counting down.
TGGGCATGATCCTGCACTGCTTCAATAATGGGGAGGCCCATCCATGACTGGTGGTGTTCCAGTGTGTAGTTTCCTGCATTGGCTGTTGTTTAGTATCGTTGTCATGCATCAAACGCTTTGCAGATGGTATTGCAAATGCAGCGTCAAACCATGATATAGACTCCATCATGATTTACAAATGGCTGTAGACACTCACTGTTGTGTTTATATGTACTGATGACGATTTCAACCAAAAATGTCACATTTGGATTCATCACTCCATAAAGACCTGTTCCAGTTCTTGTGTAATTTGGCATATCCCAGGCTTTTCTCCCTCTTCCTTAAGAATAACTTGTTGACAGCCACCCTTCCACAGAGACGTTTCTTATGAAACTTCAGTTTACAGTAGACGGGTCAACTCTGGTCAGGTATAAGGACTGCACGCAAAATGACAGTGTCCAAGAAAAACCTGGAGGGCTATTACTCAAGACCAAAGAAAATCTTTCCCCTTGATGTAAAAATTACGAGTTCATTGTTGCAACCGACAGCTTTTAAATTCAAATTATTAGTTCATTATTAGTCAAATTAATTGGTTTTGAAATCTAATTGTTTTAGAAACCACCAGCAAAGAACAACAGTGCTGATTGCTGGTGGATTCTTCGCATGTTTCCACTGTTTCATCATTACACTCATGTCACTTAAACAGAGTGAGTGGTCAACAAGTGTGCATTTACTCATCTGCCCCCTCGCCTCCCCCCTCCCTCCCAGGAGAGCTGATGAGGGCCTGCATACGGCTCACCCCTGACCCTCACACCACATCAGGGCCTGGAATGCCCGTACACACACACACACACACACACACACACACAGCTCTTTTTCTTGGCCTTCAGCTAACTGCTGACAGAGCTCGTTGCTGCAGTTATGTGATCTGATAATGGAAGCTGATTGATGATTGGCTGAAGAAGGAGTAGTCAGCAGAATGTCAGTGGGACCTGTGACCTCTGACCTGCGACCCAGGACAGTACCGTTGTGTGCCACAGCACGACTATGTTGTATTGCATCGGCTTACCTTAGTTTGAGGCAATAAATAATTCTAACCACTGTATTTAGGTGTAACTTGGGTGCTTTTGTTGACCGATTCAGGTCCTGAAAGAGCCTTCTGATATAAACCCTGTGCAGTGTAGCTAATGTGACAAAAACATATCACATAAAGAAGATTGTTTTCTCGGTCGGTATGTGTGAGATGATGCTGCAGCGTGGGGGGCCACGCAGCTCTCTAGGTGGTGTGCGGTGTTAAAGGCCACTGTGCAAGTGAATGTAATGAGCTGGCAATATGTTGCCTCCGAGGTGCTTTATTTCACGCGTGTGTGTCCTTCACCATCTGATGTTACTTCTGCTTTAGTCATCACCGCTGTCACCTCTGTGTCGCTCTGTTGCGTGCCGAACAGACTTCTAGTGAAGCCCTGGCACCTTAAAAAAAGATTGTCTCAGTGCGTATATTTTCATATATTGCTGCCAACACATTATAACGCGTTATGATCTTCTTCTGGTGAGCTTTGCATTCTCACGAATAAAACCTTTACCCTCTTTCTTCTTGGATGGCGTGCATGGCGGCTGAACTAGCTGCTGAGGCCTGCTGACATCCACTAATCTGTTGAAAACCTTCTGTTGCCACGAACCTGCGTTTGCAGTAGTTCTCTCAACAGTTTTCCTTCTAAAACTGAAAGTAAACACAGCTCTTTTCTGTTTAATAAATATTGCAAGAGAATAGTGTGTGTGACCTACAGATGAAGGAATGGAGAGCGCGGCCGAAGAACAAAGGAGGAAACCAAAGAGAGGCTGCAGTGATGATGATGGGGCTTTACGATGTAAAAGTTCTGATGGGAATTTCAGCTGCCGGACTTAAGGAACAAAGCAGATGTATGTGTGTGCGCCTGTCTGTGGTGTGTGTATGTATGAGAAAGAGTGAGACTTGGACAGAGAGAACATTTATGTCCCTTTTTTGCCATTCTCTCTCTGAGGAACAGTAATTGTGATCCATGCTCTGTTAAAATCTTCAGCCCGCTGGGACTTGCATTAAGTCATCACACACACACACACACACCAATGAAGACATCACACACGTACAAGTCCTGTCACTTTACCTGCCCTTGCACCCTTTCTGTTCTCCTCCTCCACATCTGGATCGCTTCTTGTCTGGTCTCTCCAGGGAAAAGCCGGGTAGCGCCGAGAACGGCCTCAGGAGGGAGCTCTTTCTTATGTTAAACAGATGGGACGTGAAGCAGCTGCACATGCTTGACCTTATTTATGTGTAACATGTAGCCTAGAGTGAGAGGACCGAGGATGTTATGAGATTCGTAAAAACAAATCTTTGATGTATCCTGTGGCGCACTGATACAGGTTTCTTCAGACGTGATTATTTGTCTGATACTTTTTAGGTTAAACAAACTATTCAAAACCTGTTGGAGAACGAATCCATCACTGAGAATATTGGACTAGAACTGCCAAGGCACTGTACATACGCCTACTCTGTCCTTTAAGAATCGCTACACTGGACCAGGGTCATTTCTGTTCTTTTATAATGTCCGTATTTACCTTTGTGATGCTGTTAAAAGCTGTGCAGAGTATCTTGGGTGCACATGTCTGCATTTGAGTCCCAAAAATGTCCCGCTACGTTTATAAAGATTTCTCCCATTTTAGCCTAATTTTGTACTTAAGTAAAGTGGTGTGGCGATCCGTGGACTTAATGACTGCTAAATGTGGTTTTTATGTTGAAGTTTTTAAAAGCACAGTAAAAAGCCAAGCTATTTAAGAGCAATCTCGATTCTGTCTGTTAATTAAATTCAACAGCGACTCGACTTCCTTTGAAGAAAGGCCGTTAAAATGTTTGGGATATTTTTCTCTGCATTTGCTCTCAAAAATAACCAAACCCCGAGACCACAGTCAACATAAAGTTTCAGCCTTGAGAAACATGAAAACTTTTTGAAGGGACGTAGAAGGAAACAATCACGATCAATCCGAAGCCCAACGGGGTAAAAGCGCGCACACACATGCACTCATTACTTGGCAGGGTTCTGAGGCCTGTGCCAGGAGTTGCATTTCATGTTTTATGTTCATGTATACAGGGTAACCATGAGGAGAGAAAATAAACCAAATGCTATTTTGATTGTCAGCACATTTCATCATGTCCCAGCAAGTGAGGAAACGATTAACAGACTCAACATATTATGGATTTTAAGAGGGCAGGAGAATGACTTAATAGTTATTGTTTCATGTGGTTCAGCCAATGTGATGATTTCCACTTTGTAGTTGTGTCAACTTCGAATCTGTTTATTTTGTGGACTTTGTTTCCCAAGAATTGCACAAAATGTCTGCATGCATTCCTCGGCATGCATCAGCACCTTGAACACAGTTGAATACATTCTTCTGTGTCAGTAATGGGAAAGGAGTCGGCCGGCATTTTGACAAATATATTTATTCCTGTTTTTTCTTAACGTTGGACAAGAAGATTGATATCCCGCTAAACTCTGTGCAATAAATACGTCGTGCCGGAGTTCAGATATGGTCAGCGTTAAGATTAAACCGCCTACAGTTCTAACTGAAGTAAAAATCAGCCTTCCATCAGGGTTGCAGAGTTTGATTTTGGCTTTCTGTTCTGTAGACGATGGGCGGTGGGGCCGAACATGGCGACTGAGACAAGAAGACTGTGACGCTGGGTACAGTGCCCAACAATCTGCCTGTTGTTTGTCAAGAAATAGTTTCAGCATGCAACTCCACCTAAAACCACAAATGGAAGTGTTTCCATTTCTCTTTCTGTATCTGTTAAACAAGCTGATATAACGTGCTAATTAGAGAGCGTTTGAAAAGCTTTGATTCCATATTGGATTTTTATGCTATTTCTGCCTGGTTTAAGCTTTTATGCTAAACTAGGACTCCCAATCTGTGCTAAATGAGTCTTCTCATGTGATTTTTGGTTTAAAAAAAAAAAAGTAAAGCAAGTCCATTTTTAATGTTGAACTGCTTGTAGATTGCAGTTAATAACTCGTTTTGTAAGTAAGGGCAGGAAAAGGCTTAGGTAAGTGGCCCAGAAACATCAGAAACCCTCGTATGTTTTAAATTTGACCAATATGGGATCATCTTCTTAAAAAAACCTGCAGACCACCATCATCATAGCTGCTAGGGATGCACCATCCCGCTTGTGCCCTTGGGATTTAGCTGGAGCTCTCTTGGAGTGTCAAAACTTCCTGATTTGATAGAAAAATGTGTGTTTTTTTATATTGGTATACACCACAGTTTTAGTTTTATGCTAAATGTTGTCCCTTACCAAATTACAAAAGAACTTTACTTTGACAGTCCTCTGTGCAAGTGTAGATGGGTAATATCTACACTTGCACACATGCACGGTCGTTTTTGTTTTCTGTTGCTGAACCCATGTGGCAAACTAAAGTGCATGTTCTGTCTAAAAAATGACCCAGAGTGAGTCTATGACCAAATAACTCACAAAAATCATCTGTTTATCTAATATTTCTAAGAACAAAAGTGGAACATTTAGATGCAGCTGCTTCAGCAATAACCTGTTTTAAGCTTTAGGTGGGCTGTACTGTATTTCCTTTGAAACTTGAGAATATTTTTCAGATGTGCGTCTTGGAGAAAGTGAAAAATGCTTTGAGAATGAAGCCTTGAGGAAATGCTGTCATATTTGTGGTGATTTCGTTTGATATGATTATTATTATTAACAATAATAATAATAGTAACGCTAACAATGGTTGTAGGTTTCTAGGGACAAGTACAGTCTTGGCTAAACTTTCATGGTGTTGGTTTTTTTTCCCAACCCAACCGTCCGTTCTGGAGGTGCTTTTAATACTTAAAGACAGGTCTGTATAGGCCTGTGAGGGACTTGTGGTTTGTGTGTGTGTGTGTGTGTGAGAGGAAACGAGAGAAAGTGTGTGGCATTTTTGATCACCTTCATAATAACAAAACCAGCACCAGCTTAGGCGGGAGGAAAATTGAATTTTCACCTTCAGTTTTATGGCGTTCAGTGTGCCATGATTCCAGTCAAAGTGCTATGAAGATGCCTGTGTATCTTCATAGCACTTTGACTAAAATGCAGACGCACACAATGACACACAGCCAGCACATGTAGCTGTTTGTATTTTATAGTCATGCGAGAACACTTAAGCCTTGCCTGGTTTAAAAGTTCAAATCTCTTAACAGACTCTAATGGAAAAAATGTGACAGACTTCTGTACGTAATAGTGCGTACTGATGTAGATACAACAAACAACATATAAAATATCAACATTTTCGTATTCTTTCTTAACTTAAAAAAATATTTAATGCTTAAAAAACTTAACATATCCAACTTAACGGGTAGGCAACATCATTTATGCATCACTGTTCAAAACGACTACAAAAGCAACCAGTGAACAAACATTTTTAGCTTTGGCTCCATTTTAGAAAACCTAACCCATGACAAAGAGACTCAATTACTGGTGTTTTCAGACCAGACCAGGTGAATTGTATAAAGTATCATAAGTGGTTAAATAAAAAAAAAATAAAAAAAGCCTTTGTGGAATATTTGATAGGTAACCGTGACTGGAAGATTAAATCTATCAGCTGGATATGACACGCTAAAGAACTGCAAAGTGTTCAAAACTACTAAATTGCACTGTTGAAGAAATATAACAATAAATAAAATCAAAAAGTAAACAAATTTTAAAAAAGGTATAAAACTGGTAAATTTGGAAATACACAAAGTTTTCCTTCCAAAATTATACTTTTACTTCAGAAAGGAGTAAAAGTATCAAAGTGCTGATGTAGAGAACCAGACTGTAACATTTAACATTAGATTTGATTTGCAGATTTTACTTATCTGGCCTACAAGATAAGTAAAGATACGTTTAAATATGAAGGCATTCACATTTCTCATTTAAAATCAGTCAGCCTTTTTCTGTGGTCTCTGACTCTGTGCTGTGTGTCTTGACTAACCAGTCCTCGTCAGCTGCTGTCTTTGTACCAGCAAACAGGACGTAATTAGCGGACTTTGCTGGCTTTGGTAGAAAAAAAAAAGACAAAGTGACATTAATTTCTTAAACACAGATTTTATTTTTATCAGTTCCATGAACACCAGCCGTACCCTACCCAGGCTGTGACGTGGCCTTCAAAGGTATTTAATGATAACACTCAGTTATCTAGCTACTTAACAGTCCTGCCTGTTGAAAATATGCTTCTGCTGTCTTTCAACTGACTGACACTCTTGACCTTCGCATCACTGGGGTTTGAAAACACTTTTACTCCCACAGGTGCATTTCCAATCTGCCTGGTACATATTTCTGTACCAGAGGAAGCAGCTTTACTCACTTGCTTTTTCCTGTCTGCAGATATAAAACTGTGGAAATTCTTCTGTAATTCATCCTTCAGGCTTCCCCCGTCAACCTGCAACCTTGTTTACTGCAAAGCTGCAGCACCACGATGAATGTGGGGTCCAGGATGATACTGATGACATGAAATGATGATGATAATGCTGATAGCTGTTGGTGAACTGTGACTGTTGATAGCTTGTTTAGGGTTAGGCTATGATATCAGCGCAGACAGAGTGAAGCATTTTAAGAATTCTGATGATAAAACCAGTCACGCGTTCACCCACACACACATTTGTAGGCACCTCAAATTTGCTGAAGACACACAGACAAATGGCAACACCCCACCTACCTCCCACAGTCTCATGTGGTCCTGGCCTTTTGGAGCTAATTTCTTGGATTTTCAGAGCAAGGGATGTGCATATCGGTATTTTACATTTCTTCCTTTGTCTTTTTTTCTTTTCTTTATGTTCTTGCAATACTGCTTTGGACATAAAAAGTGCAAGATAACAAAAAGGAATGAAGCCAGTGATAGAGATTTAGTGCAGTGCTGTCAGTTTTTTATCTGCTTTTGAACTGAAATGACACAGATAGACAAAGGTAGAGGACAGACGAACAGGAAGGTTATATACTAGCATGGAAAAGTTTATGTGATTCATAACACTTGTCCATTTTTGCTTTTTGCTCCTGCAATTCTTTTGACTGAAACTGTAACAAAATCCTTTCAATTTATAATTTATGTCAACAGAAGTAGCTTATTAAAGAGTTTGACCCCGCATCAGAAGTTCTGCACTCTAAAACGCTTGGATGCAACTTCAACCTATGACTATTTTCCTGGCCTTAACCCCACAATCTGTTTGCAATGGGGCAGTGAAAATTGAGCCACTAAAACAGTTGGAAATAGACTTATTGAATGCTGTCAATGACAGTGGTTACTTAAGCTATGGCTCAGCACCCGAAATAAGTCACAGGCCCTCTTTGCTGGTAGGTCTCCATGTGACGATTGCAGCCAAGGTCTCATTTAATTCCTGAGCAGAAACCTTGAAATGAAGTATTTATATCATCTGAATGTCATTAAATGCAGCCAGTAAGTAGTAGTGGTAGGATATTTAAGTATGACTGAAAGGAATGTCACATCATGAGAGGCTTTATAACCCTGGACATGCAGAAGAGACGAGTGAGCTTAATGTAATGTTAATGATGTCTTTAGCTTTTTTTCTTCTCTTTAAAAGGGCTGTAAGGAGATTATCAATATTCAGGAGTACCAAATAAATATAGTGGTGTTATGTGATTGATCAGAGATGCAATAGATTATTTATGTATCTTTTTTGGTCTCAGGCTTAAAAACATAAGGCCTATAAAAGCAGAGCTGACAGTTACTGCAGTAGCATCAGAGATAACCAGATTTCTCGCAGCATGTAAAGCACGCTGACCTACTGAGTGTTAACTGGACAAAGTTGTATTTTCTTTGCCAGACAACCTGCTGGTTTACAGGTTGGTTTGATCGACTGAACCAAAGCTGTGATGACTGCAACTTTCTGGGACTGTCAGGGGTTCAGAACACTGCGTGAACATAAGAGCATCAATGTTACTGGCTGAAAACAGCTGATTTTGAGATTAGCAGATGGGTGGCTCTCACTGGTTTTTCATGCAATGATCCTCCAACAGAAAAACAACAACAAAAAAAGCCTTCTTATTATTCTGGTTCAAAGTTTCTCATCCCATTCCCACAAACATAAAAATACACAAAAGGTGTTCTTTGCTGATAGGGCCTTGACTCACCATCTGTGGTAGAGCTGAATACATAACGTCCCTTTATTAATGAACTACAAAGTAGCTGCACACTTGTCAGCCAGGAGGTTCACTTTCTGTTTGGCTGAGTTTTAGTTTTTATATGTTGATCAGTGTGAGTTTTCCTTTCACTGTCTGTTTACATTTGTCACTAAAAACTACTCGATGAACTTTAATAAAAGACGACAGTTTGGCTTAAAGACTGCCCTTCACAACATTAATCCTGCAGGTTGAAAAATGACGCCTACCCAGTACGATCCTTTACAAGTGTGATGAGGTGGGAGTGACAGATCTGTCTCCCTTCTGCTCTGATCCAGTGCTTCATGGCAAAGGACTTCTCGTGTGTCTCTGTGAGATACCAAAATGGCAGCATTTGATGTCCCGGGAATAAAATGTCCCGTTTGTTTATCACAGCTCTGAAAAACTGAGGTACTCTAGTGAGTAGCTCTAGTGTAGTGTAATTGGTTCATTTTCAAGAGTTGTGAAGAAGATTTGGCTCCTTTGTGATTCTTAGTTGTTTTGGTTTTTTTGTATATTTGTTACACTTATTTGTTACACTTATTTGTTACACTGTTTCAGATCACCAATCTAAAGAAATGGCTGAGGAACAAAGTAACCAACTGTTAGCGTGGAAAGGGTTACAAAGTCATTTCTAAGGCTTTGGGACTCCAGTGAACCACAGTGAGAGCCATTATTCACAAATGGAAAACACTTGGAACAGTGGTGAACCTTTACATGAGTGTCTGGCCTACCAAGATTACTCCTAGAGCGCATTAATGACTCACCCAGGAGGTCTCAAAAGAACCCCGAACAAGTTCTAAAGAATTGCAGGCCTCGCGTGCCTCAATATGAAAGAGACTGGGCAAAATGGGAGAATTCAAAAGGTGGAAGTAAATGCTGAACACAGAAAGACCAACAAAGGTTGTCTAACATTTGTAAAAAAACATGTTGACGGTCTCCAAGACTTTTGGGAAACTATTCTGTGGACTAAAGAGACAAAACTTCACCTTGTTGGAAGCTTTGAGTCTCATTACATGTCGCATAAAACTAAGAGAGCATTTCATTGAAAGAACATCACGCTAAAAGTCAAATATGACTTGTGATGGTTCAGGATCTGGATGACTTGCTGTAATTCGTGGAACCAGGAATTCTGCTCTCTAGAAAATCACAAGGTGATGGCTTGAAGCTTGAGCACACATAGTGTATGCAGCAGTACAATGATCCAAAACACACCATCAAGTCCAACTCTGAATGCTCACAAAAAGGTTTTGGAGCGACCTAATCAAAGTCCACACTTAAATCCAACTGTGATGCTTTGGTATGAATTTAAACAAGCTGGTCATTCTGGAAAACTGTCCAGTGTGGCTGAATTAAAACAATTCTGCAAAGAAGAGTGGGCCAAAATTCCTGCACAGCAATATGAGAGACTCGTTGCCACGTGGGCCCAGATTTTAAACCCTGTGGGGAGTTAAGAGGGTCGTTGACCCACTATTGATCATTTGCCTCATCACATGAGCCAAGGTGTGAGAAATGGTGTGGGTCATCACCAGTGTTGGGCAAGTTACTTTGAAAAAGTAATTAATTATAGCTACTACTTCAAAAAAGTAACTGAGTTAGTAACTGTGTTACAAGATTCTAAAAGTAATTAATTACTTGAAACTATTGCGTTACTTTAAAAAAAAAAAAAAGAAAAAAAACAATTGTTTAACCCTCTGGGGTCCAGGGTATAATTGGCCATTTTTCACTAGTTTTGATGTTTCCTCCACATTTCACCTTTAAAACTATTTACTTTGCCTTGTTTGGTATCATCCTTTTCAGCACAACCTCACGTGTCTGAATTTACAGTCAGGTTTTCATTTTGACAGACTGTATTAACATAATTGATCTAAAATCAGACAGAAAACATAAAACATTTCAAACAATCAGCTGTTCTTCAATAAAATGCTGCACAAATTATTTGTGCTACTCCAAATATTTCTGTCCACTATAAAGAAGAACATCACAGCCTGATACCTGCAGGTCTGACAGCAGCAGGTGTATCACTCCTGTTTCTACCTGGAGACAGCAGTCGCCTCATTGTTCTGACACACAACACAAAACTATCCACAACACTACACACTAACTACACAAGACAACACATTAACTACACGCCGTTAGTAACGTTACTTGTAACGCTGTTATTCCCATCACTGGTCATCATCAGTAGAGTTTAAGGGTGAAACTATTGTGAGATCTTGCCTCACCCTGTCATGTGACTGACAGCGGACATAGATGGCTTCTTTCACTCCTCTTTCAAACCGTCTGTCTTCTCTCTGTGAACATTGGCATCCTCGAAAGAGCGACCTTTATCCTTTAGATGCAGATGAACAGCTGATTCTTGTCCCATCGAGGACCTGCTGTCATCCATTATGTATCTCTTATTGGTCTTAGCTGATTTTCGTTCCAAGCTCCCTAGATATCAATGACTTGAATGACTGAGGACCTAAATAGAAAATATTAAAAAAACTAAGAAATCAGGAAGGGAGCCAAATACTTCCTCACTGTGCAGTAGTACTATTTTAAGTAGAAACGTTCTTTGAGATAAATTACATACATAATCAGTGAAAACCAAGAAAAATAGTGATTCTTTCGTGGGATGGAAAAACAGCACAGACTTTGTGTTTTTTATGATTCCACAAAAATGTTCAAAAATACTTGGCCATCATAAAAACCAAAAAACATTTACAGTAAAAATGGAGTTGACATTACTTTCATCAACCAGTGTAATCCACTCAATACTTCAGTCTTGTTTTCCATAAACATCTGAGGTACAGTGATCTTCGTCCAGGCCTGCAAGAGGTTTACCAACTTCTGGCCTCAACACTAAAAGAATATGAATCGGAGAGTTTCTGTTTCTAGATTTTTGCCATACAGAGAAAATTAGAAGGCACCGAGCATATTGTATTTGGTAAAATCGTAAAATATGTGGTGCTCCTTATTTTGCTGAGTTTAGACAAAAAATCTTAGGAAAAAGTTCACAACATCACATTTTCCCGTGTATGTGAAGAAACTGTGATAAAAAGTAATAGCATTTAAAAAGTTTAAAAAGTTGTAAAGTACAGGACACAAACAAGCAGTAAATAACATTTATATGCTTACGATCACGGCTTAATGATTACATCAAAAAGAACCAGTTATTAAAGGACACTCTCTGTGTCTTTGCCCCAAAGTGAACACACCCACCGTTTCACTTCAGCTTTCAAGTAGTTGGAGTTCATGTAAAGTATCTGTTCCCTGTAGATGTAATTAACACATAGACACATTTAATCGCGCACTCACAGGGCCACGCCATGTACAAGGCATGTCTCCTCCTGGTGCTGCTGAGAATAACCAGATTATTTTATCTGCAGATACTGGCTCATGGAGCGACCTCCCCACTTCTCTGTCTCCATCTGTCTGTCTCACTCTTCCTATCTTTCTCCGTTCCCCTCTCGCTTCCAATAAAAAATATTACAAGACGTCATAAAGTTAGTGAAACCTGTGCACACGTGTTGAGAGTGTGTTGTTGTACAGGCGTGCCTTTATTCCTATTAATGGACAAATGGTATGTAAAAGTGATCTTGCGCTGTCATTGTCCGAGGTCTCTCTAATGCTGCCTGTCAAACTTTTTACGGGCGATCTTTTTGGATGACGTGAAGCTCACAGGGTAAAGGCTGAGGGGTCTTTGCTTGGATGGGCTGTATTTGATGAAAAGCAAGAAACTGTAGGTAGAAACTGCAGTAATGTAGTGTGACACAAAACCTGAGATGGAGCACAGACGGTCGCACCAGTGATAGTGTGAAACAATGCTAATGGCTGTGTAGTGCAGGCAGTGGTGCTTCTGAGAGTTGTAGACGCAAAGAATCGAGCACAATTCTGAAAACGTGACGCCGATGCATCAGAAATATGACTCAAAACTGCTAAAGTCTAAGCACAGCTCCACTGATACCGCAGATCAAATCAACGCCTGTAAGATAACTCTCAGTATTGTTTTGGTGGAAGGAGGAGAGTGTTGAGAAGACAGAACATGGTTTTTGGTGCCATGTTTCTTTTTACAAGACTTCTGTGGAGTTTTAACAAAGCGGTTAAATCTTTTCAGTTTGGGTTTAGAGTTTCTGGAAATGTGTTTAAACATGTGGGGAGAAAATGTAAAAAGAAAAATGCATTTCAGCGTTATTGACTGCATATGAAAGATACACTTAGCCTTGGGATACTTTATATGTGTTTTTTCTAATGACCAGCAGGGGGAAACGCGTCTGACTGAAAAAGAAGTCAGACTGTATCCAGTCTTTAAGTGATGCCGTGATGAATCCTGCTTCTGGGCCCAAACTACTCTGCGTTTAATAAAGGCTTTTGTGTATTTAACATGTTTTAATTCTTTGTATCTTGTTCTATTTAATCTCAACAAGCCCCTAAAAACAGTCAGTGATCAGTGTCGGCCTCTCTCGGTTTTTATTACCGCTAATCCTTTTAAAGCTCAGTTTTTAAACCCTTACGATGTAACTAAAGCCCAGCCCATGCAGCAGTGTATGAATGACTAACCTCGTATTGTAGATGGATTATCTCAGTTGTTCTCCTGACTGAAGTTTGGTCCGTTTACAGCATCCTGCCATGCGATTGCATTTGTCTCTAACCATCGGGAACCCTCACGTTAACTTTTATCGAGTGGAAAAAGTTAGCGTTCATCCTCCAGCTTAACTGTGTTTATGTTATGATAACATAGTTGTGTAGCTAGCGATCACGCAGCACATCATTATATACCAGCTAGCCCAACTTCAGTAACCCTGTCTTCATTTATATTGGAAGTGATAGCAGAGCTGTACGTGTTAATTTGTTTCAGAATCTCTCATTCAGAACATGGTAATTTATATTTAGATGGAAACTAGCGAGCTAACTCCCCGCTAACTTCTAACTTTAAATTTAATAAATCCTGTTTTCATGGATGCCTGGATGTTAAACTTAATTGTTACACCTGGTAGAGCAACGCTGATCATTTTATTACAGATTCAAGAATTTAGACAGTTTTTAACTCTCAGTGATGCCGCGGTGATCGCGTGACTTAGGGACCTGCAGCGGAGTTTGGGCCCAGGCACGGCTAATGAAGTCAGACTTAAAGGCCGGATAGAAGTCTGGCACAAAGCAACCCCTCATCACAGTTGTACGGTGGCCCCTAGAGACAAAGCACGTACAAACTCCAAAACACTTACAAAATCCAAAACACTTACAAAATCCAAAACACATGCAAGCTCCAAAACACTTACAAAATAAAAAACACATGCAAAAGACAAAACACGTACAAAATACAAAACACGTGCAAACTCCAAAGCACTTACAAAATACAAAACACGTGCAAACTCCAAAGCACTTACAAAATCCAAAACACGTGCAAACTCCAAAACACTTACAAAATAAAAAACACATGCAAAAGACAAAACACGTACAAAATACAAAACACGTGCAAACTCCAAAGCACTTACAAAATCCAAAACACGTGCAAACTCCAAAACACGTACAAAATACAAAACACATGCAAACTCCAAAACACGTACAAAATACAAAACACATACAAAATACAAAACACGTACAAAATACAAAACACGTACAATATACAAAACACGTGCAAAATACAAAACACGTGCAAACTCCAAAGCACTTACAAAATCCAAAACACGTGCAAACTCCAAAACACGTACAAAATACAAAACACATGCAAACTCCAAAACACGTACAAAATACAAAACACATACAAAATACAAAACACGTAAAAAATACAAAACACGTACAATATACAAAACACGTGCAAACTCCAAAACACTTACAAAATACAAAACACATGCAAAATACAAAACACGTACAAAATACAAAACACGTGCAAAATACAAAACACGTACAAAATACAAAACGCATGCAAAATCCAAAACACATGCAAACTCCAAAACACGTGCAAACTCCAAAACACATGCAAAATACAAAACACATGCAAAATACAAAACACGTGCAAAATACAAAACATATGCAAAATACAAAACACGTACAAAATACAAAACACGTGCAAAATACAAAACACGTACAAAATACAAAACACGTGCAAAATACAAAACACGTACAAAATACAAAACGCATGCAAAATCCAAAACACATGCAAACTCCAAAACACGTGCAAACTCCAAAACACATGCAAAATACAAAACACGTGCAAAATACAAAACACATGCAAAATACAAAACACGTACAAAATACAAAACACGTGCAAAATCCAAAACACGTGCAAAATCCAAAACACGTGCAAACCCCAAAACATGCGCAAACTCCAAAACACATGCAAAATCCAAAACACAACGGAAGTGCTCCAGGACGCTAGGGGCAGTGTTGAGCTTTTGTTACCTAGTAACTACACAAGCCAGGAAGTACCAATGACCGGATTTGGGGTCTGCAGCCTTAAAGGCCGCATTTTAAGGCCGATTATGTCACAGCGACACGACAAAGACTGTCCCAATTCAAAGGCTGCTCGAAATGCGGCCCTCAAATGCGTCCTTAATTTCCCTGAATTTTAAGGATGGGTCTGTGTAGCCTTCATGGCCCAACATATCCCAGACTTCATAGCGCGGCGGTGGTTTGGATAATTTTGCCGAAAAAAAAACGGCGGAAGCGGAGCGGACGAAGAGTAAACTTCCAGAAGTAAGTACTGAATATTATGTCACTTATTTATGCGCAAATGTTTTTATAATGAAGAACATTAAAACATTACTGTTGGCAACATGTCGGGAAAGTTATGTGACATTAGTGACGTTTGTACTAACTTGGTTTTAAAGCCCTCACTTCAAAATATTCGCCGTTCAATAGCTGACTTTAATCTTACAGAGAATGTGATGATTTTATGCGTAATTAAAGTCAGTCATGTCAGTCAGCTGACGGTTCACTCCTTAAGCTGAAAGAAAGATGCTTTAATCACAGGAGTCACACATGTGTCCACTGTACCATCTGGGAACTCTTCTTGTTTACACTCGTAATGACACAAACACTAAATCCTCCTTCTCTGGTGCTGTTTTGTAGCAGTGTGTACACCTGAGACTGTCACCTGTCTGTCTGTCCTGCACTCTCTCTGTTTCTTTCTCTCTGATTGTGTAATAAAAGTATGAACATGTATTTATAAGTCACACTTGTGTTTGAATCCTGCAGCTTATCACACATTTGATTTCTATGTGTGACACCTGCAAGTGTCCAGAGTGAGGACAGACTGAGGGACCCACTGCATTACATCATCTGTGAGGCTTTGCACCCCTGATGATCCACCAGGACAATCTCAGCAGTATGTGAGGAAGAGGAGGAGGAAGAGCCAGCAGCAGCTGACAGATGGAGAGAATAGACAGACTGTTCCCTGTTTGTGAAGGACTCCTAGAAAAGTTTAAAATAACTAATTGTCTGTCCTGAATCAGTCTTATTAGGTAATGTTCAAATAATTTTATCATTCCAGTGTTTCCAGTGTGGGAGAAAGTACTCAGGGCCTTCAAGTTACGCACTATGAAAGGCAGCAACAAGTTTAATGTTCAGAAACCTAAAGTCTGTATCAGCAGCAGAATGGAACTAAAAATAAATGTTTGTTTCAGTTCTATGAAGCTTTGAGTATTTTGGATCAGTAGCACTGCTGTGTTTGTTGCATCATATTGCTGTAATTGTTTATATGCTTTATATATTCTGAGGTAAGTTGATCTATAGTGTTACATCATATTCTATAAGGATGTTATGTGTTTGTAGACTTTCTGCCCAGTTTGACCCATTTAGCAGACGTCAGCCTGTTTAAAGCTCTGATATCTTATTCTGTATGACTTAAAGCAGTTATGACATGGTCTGATTTTCTCACCCAATAAAGGAATATTTAATACATCAGTCTACTCTTCATTTTATCAGAAACATATATATACTATTATATATTGTACATGTATTTATTAGTTTCAGATGTAGCCATTCTTGTATTTTGCTTGTTTACATTATTGTATTTTGCACAACTCTGTTGCTTGTGAAGCTCGCACACAAGAATTTCACTCACATGTGCTGTACCAATGTACCTGCACATGTGATGTGACAATAAAAGTGATTTGATTTGAAACAGCTCACAGCTTGTACATTTTCTTTTTACACATGTATGTAAGCATTTGAGCCAAATTTAGTAATGCCAACATACTGAAGGAACAACATTTGTCTCTTATATATGATACACCTATATATGCACTGTCAATATACATTTTGAACCAGCTGCAGATGTCAGAGTAACAACTGACTGACCCCCACATAAAGTGCGTTACAGTAGTCCACAGGGGAAGAAATAAAAGCATGGATCACGGTTTCAAAGTGCTGCCTAGAAAGAAACGATTTCACTCTTGCCAGTCGCCTTAAATGATAAAAATGGACTGGTCCAACTTAAAACCAAGGGCAGTAACAACAGGTTTAAAATAAACCTCCAGGGGTTCCAAATGAAAAGAAGAGGACTCACAGGGGCCACTGGGTCCAAACACCAACAAATCTGTTTTCTTTTCATTCAAATTTAAAAAGTTTAGAGCCAACCAAGCTTTAATGTCATCTAGGCATGTCAAGAGAGGTTTTATTCAGATGCCATCCTTCGGCTTCAGTGGCAAATAAATTTGGCAGTCATTCCTATATACTTGTCTTTGAGTGAAGATTTAAGGTGGTAAGACCAGAGGTGGGACCAAGTCATTGTTTTGCAAGTCTCAAGTAAGTCTCAAGTCTTTATCCTCAAGTCTCAAGTCAAGTCTCAAGTAATGTCAGGCAAGTCAGAGTCGAGTCTCAAGTCACTGGTGTAAAAGTCCAAGTAAAGTCACAAGTCTGAAATTTTGAATTTCAAATCCTTTCGAGTCTTTAAAAAAAAAACGAAAAAAATAATGTTGCAGTTATGCTAAATGTAAATATTAGACCATGCAATTTTTAAATCTGTGTTTTTCTCAACACATGACAAAATAGTGAACTTAGAAAATATACACAAATTGTGAAATTGCACCTCTTTAAAATGCAGCTCAATTAAACCTAGCTCCAAGAATAATTTTCACCGACAGTTCTGAGATAAGCTGCATGTTATTCTTGGATGCGGTTGTAGGACCGGCTTTAAAATCGCATGACAAAAATATCATACACATTAAAAAAAACTGCATCACCAACGTAGCCTGGAAAACATTTGCTAGTTAGATGAAGTCAGCTATCTCATCGTAGCATATTTATATGCATATTTATACGCTTCTTGGAGTGAGTGCATACACTCATGAAGTTTAGTAACTTCAGGTCACTGCAACAAGCCCAGGTACAGTTTACCGATGGATGGGTACGGGACCTTGAAATGCACCGTGTAGAAAGTAAAGACCATCGTACGTATCATAAGTTTACCAGTCTCACAAATCGTCGTCATAAATACACATTCGTTAACCGTTTATTAATATAACCTTTGAGCTCAATGGTAATTAATTAGCAGTGGAAATAATTTCTGGTAGCATCACAGAAATGTAGCAGTGACAATAATATTGTATGCTGTAATCATACTGGACAATTAGTGATACAAAACAACTGTTTTATCCTGTGAATAAAAGTATATGTTTTTGTCAATGTACCATAATAACAGAAGCGAAACACAATATTGTGTCAGGACAATTCACTATTTATGCACAATAAACACAGGAGCATAGCGCGACAATTTCTGTTCAGCGCCAGACTTGCTTGTAACCTATATCACCAATTATGTTAAGAAAAATGACGCATTAACTACAACAGCAGACTGACCTTTGTGGAAATGCTTGGAGCAGACTAACCTGTGAGCTGGAGTGTTCTGGGACGTTATATTTGGTCTTTGAATGGCTGCAATCCAGGCCATCCGTCGCCTCTTTGTTACTTCGGAAACATGGCTCGAACAATTTATCTTCAACGACGTAATCCGATAAAAACGATCTCTTTACCCGTCAGCTTCCCGTGGCTGTCATGCGACCGGCTATTGCAGTTAATAATACAACAGCTTCTTGACATTTTTGTGTTTCTTTTTATCGCTGTATAACTGATTTTAATTGAAAGCCTGCGTGCGCTAGTACCGCTTGCCACGAGTTCCCAGAATCCTTTGCGGTTCTACCCGTGAATGACGTCACATTTTCAATCTCTATATAATATGCATGTTAAATTTTATATTTGGGGTGAAATATCAAGTCTTTTCAAGTAAACCGGTTCAAGTCCAATTCAAGTCCCAAGTCATTGGTGTAAAAGTCCAAGTCAAGTCAAAAGTCTTAGAACATTTTTTCAAGTCAAGTCTAAAGTCATAAAATTAATGACTCGAGTCTGACTCGAGTCCAAGTCATGTGACTCGAGTCCACACCTCTGGGTAAGACATGTAAATAACTGCAACTTGAATCTGTACTGAAGCTCAGTATTTGACAAAGAGTTCATGTTCACTGCTGTAATACCTAATAATGACTAATATAATAACCATAATATTGGCCATATTATATTTACATTACCAAAGTGATATGACTTTAGTCTCATGAACAACATTAGCTAATTGTTATTTACTAGCTAATCTTAAATGACTGTTCAGTACAGAAATGAAGCCCAAAAATCATGTTTTACTGTCCTGTGGTCTCAGCCTCAGATACTTATCAAATCACACAAAGCTCTTGTAGAAACAAACAAACAAATGAAAAAAAATATGTTCTCCTTCATTTCTGTCAAAAAAAGTTGTATGACACGTTTCCAGCTGTTAGTATCATAGTTGCTAGGCAACCTGGGAAGCGCAACGGAGACTAGAGCCCATGTGTTTGCAACAAACTTGCCGTTTATTTTACAAATCGAGCTCAACACTGCCCCTAGCGTCCTGGAGCACTTCCGTTGTGATTTGGAGTTTGCATGTGTTTTGAATTTTGTACGTGTTTTGGATTTTGCACGTGTTTTGGATTTTGTACGTGTTTTGTATTTTGTACGTGTTTTGTATTTTGCATGTGTTTTGGATTTTGTACGTGTTTTGGATTTTGCACGTGTTTTGGATTTTGTATGTGTTTTGGAGTTTGCACGTGTTTTGAATTTTGTACGTGTTTTGAATTTTGTACGTGTTTTGGATTTTGCACGTGTTTTGGAGTTTGCACGTGTTTTGAATTTTGTACGTGTTTTGGATTTTGTACGTGTTTTGGATTTTGTACGTGTTTTGAATTTTGTACGTGTTTTGAATTTTGTACGTGTTTTGGAGTTTGCACGTGTTTTGGAGTTTGCGCGTGTTTTGGATTTTGCACGTGTTTTGGATTTTGCACGTGTTTTGGATTTTGTACGTGTCTTGGATTTTGTACGTGTTTTGGATTTTGCATGTGTTTTGGAGTTTGCATGTGTTTTGGATTTTGTATGTGTTGAGGAGTTTGTGCGTGCTCTTTGGAATTTGTAAGTGTTTTGGAGTTTATACATGCTTTGTCTCTAGGGGCCACCGTACAGTTGATCTATGAGGCCAGTAAACACTTTCCTGATGAGCTGATCAAAATGCTCAAGTCAAGGTTTCTTAGACGGGACTTCACTAACCAACACTCAGTATCACGGCGGCCACATCCATCTTTCATACATTGAATAGCATGCTAACATGCTCAAAGTCAAGGTTGATTGTCATCAGAAATTATGTTTACCATCTTAATTTTTCATACTAACATTTCCCAACACAAAACACAAGCAACAGCTGAGGGTGAATGAGATATTATTTTCATGCCTCTGATATGGTGACCTCTCTTTCTCACCCCAGCTAACATCTATCATAGTCTGATGTTGTCTCTCCGACAGTTTTCTGTGTGCATAATCTTTTCCCCTCTCTGAAGAGACGAGACCTTTTTGTATATAGCGAAGATAAGGGTGAGGACAGGGGAAACGCATACATCCCTACCGAGGCTTACTCAAATACACATAGACATGCACTGGAAGATGGGAGGTGCTAGTTTCACATTAATGAAGATGCCCGCTGTCATATTTATGATGGCTGGAGTCACCAAGCCCCATCATTCTGCTGCTATGAGACAAGTAGTGAAAGAAATGCTGACGGTGAGATTAGGGAGCAGAAGAGGGATGACGGGAGGATGAGGAGAAGATGAAGGCAAAGAGAGACCTCTGTGATAAAGAAGTTATTAATGGTTTCTCCTTTTTCTCTTTCTGTTTTTCTCTTTCCTCTCCCTCTCACACACAAACGCACACCCAGCCAACTGGCCTTTCCTCTGTGTGTTTTCTTAAGACACTGATACTCCCCACTTCAAAGGATAGAAATGAACTTTTGCCATGTAAATACAGGCAGCTTGTATTCCCACACATGCACACACAGAAGCGCGCGCACAGACACACAAAGTCACGCTTGCTTTTGTTTCTCTGCCGCATCCTGCCCTTCTGTCTCAGCCTCAGTGGAGCAGAGGAACTGATTCTAACATAACCCCATCATACTTATCATATCCACGCACACACAGACGCACACTGCAAAGAAGTCCCAACACACACGAGCACGCACACTAACTTACATAAAGACACTTTTTCTGTCGTAGCCATAGCCAAGGCCAAGAAAACAGCTTAAGAAATCACTCCGGCTCCTTTGGATTCTGGTGGAGACGGCTCGACAGGAACATCCAGCACACAACCGCCGCTGCCTGGAAGGAAGGAAAAAAGCTACTGCATATGGATGATAGCGAAAGTGCTCCACAGGATCTGTTTAGTGGCCTCATACATATAACATCACAGCTGAAAACTTGAATTGATATCAGAATTTGCGGTCTTGGTCCAGCGCTTTGTGCCTGTTTGATCTTTCAGTAAAACTGCAACGCCTGCTCCAGTATTTTGAAATATTTCAATAAACACATTTTGCAGAGAAAATCTGTTGCCAGGCAGTTTTTATAACATTATAGTGCAATCAGTGGCACTTATTGTTGAATCATTTTTTCTACCTATACTTGTGGGTAGTGTGAGGTGGGCACGTGTTGCACAAACTGCTTTAGTGACTCTATAAAAGCACTAAATGTTTACGTGTGTACGCGTAGGTTAAATATGCGACTGCAGCAGGGGTGTCTGTTTGTCACGCGACACTTACGCATGTAGTAAGTGACAAATGATGCTCTCGATGGCTATCGGGCCAGATCCTGAGCACAGAGACTGTGACAGAGACACATGACAGAGACCCTGTTTGTCTTTTCTCACCCACTACAGCACTTAAGAGTCCCGATAAGAGTGTGCAAGCCTACCGTTTAGCAACACGAGATATAGCAAGCACTTATTTAACACTTGGACTGACTGAGGTGGGTGAGACGGGCTTTTTGGGCCGTGACAGTGGCCAGCACATTACCGCAAGCTATTTGTGTCTGTATCTGGAAATAAGTTGAGATGCACTGTTAGACCCACTCCTGACAAGAAATACCCAAAGCAGGGAAAATAAACACCCTGAGAGCGCAAACCTCCACCGGCTCACTCTCTGGGGAGTATTTACTTTAAAGTCAGACGTTTGTATGTAGTTGAAAAAAGCACATAATTCAGGTCTTTGTTATTTGCTCTGTTGAAATCCATTTGAATACACTTGACATAATTTTGAATACAGTTATTTTATATTATCTTTTTTGATTCATTTCATTAAAAGTTGACTTTGTTTTCCAAATAGATTATTCTTCTTCAGTAACATTTATTTAAATTATTATGTTAGAAGCTGTTACTGTAATCTATATAAGTCATAATAATATATCTTTTCCTATATGCCTCTATGTTGTCAATACACACAATGGGAGTAAGAAACATATTTTAAAATAGCTCTATATGGCATTTTTATCACTTTGACCTCCAGATAACTTCAGAGGTCAAACATGACATGATATTTTAAATGTTTATACGGTTATACGGTTATTTTTTTAATCAGTTTTTGACCAATAAATCATTAAGGTGACCTTGAAGTCCTTGATGGTTGTTTTTCCAGATTGTTAACATGAGCCCACTCTACACCCCTACAAAGTTTTATCAGAATTCATTCATTCAAAAAAAAAAAAAAAATTAAGCTATTGTGTTGATTGTGTATTATTTAGTGGTGGAAGAAGATTTAGATCCTCAAATTAATTACAAGATATACTAAACAACTAAAAATCTTTATTTTACCTAAATGCTGATGATTGTAATTTTTGATTGTTCAGTTTTTAGTAGGTTTCTGTAACATTTACAGTTTACATTTACAAGTGGCAACTTTACAAAGCCTGGTCTGGCCAATCAAAAGGCCCAAACCTGATCTAATTGAAACAATATTAAGAAAAGCAAACAAAATAAATAAATAAATAAATAAATTAGGACAATTTTGATAACCTTAGATGGAAAAATACAAAAATGACTTACCAATTAATGTTCTGGCATGCAGCTAATTGTTGTTCATATTGTCGGAGCAATTCATATCTTGTTTAGCCAAAGCCTGCACTCAGAAACATATAAACACTAAACTCTTATATTTGTGCTCGGTGCTTTTTATTTCCTACCAGTGGTGTTACTGATGTTGTGGGGACTATACTTGAGATGCATTTTCATTTTGATACTTTGTAATTTCTAAAATTTAAAAGAAGCCGTTTCAGTTACAGTTGTACAAAATGTGGTCAGCTGAGCTGTACTTCTGACTGTGACACCAAAAATCCTCCACAGCCCAGCGCTGTTCAGGTACACTGTGGGTCACACAGATGATGTTCCCCTCTCTGCAGGTCGTCTGACTCACGAATGCATTTCATAGTTTTTTTCATCATGTCATGATAGTAATGCCCACCTGGAGGGTAAAATAAAAACTTCTTCCTCTTTGTTAGTTTTACCATATTTGTTCAGTTAAAATGGTAAATGGTCTGTATTTGTATAGAGCTTTTCTAGTCCCTAAGGACCCCAAAGCGCTTTACACAACCAGTGATCCACACACGCATTCACACACTGGTGATGGCAGCTACATGTAGCCACAGCCACCCTGGGGCGCACTGACAGAGGCGAGGCTGCCGGACACTGGCGCCACCGGGCCCTCTGACCACCACCATTAGGCAACGGGTGAAGTGTCTTGCCCAAGGACACAACGACCGAGACTGTCCAAGCCGGGGCTCGAACCAGCAACCTTCCGATTACAAGGCGAACTCTTGAGCCACGATCGCAGGATGGTTGTTCAGCTGAACAAGTTGGCTGTGTGACAGATTTGCTTGCTTTTTATGTTTGCTATCAGGCTGCTGTCTGTTTTATTGATGATCAAATTAATCTACTTTTAATTTGATTGATTTGTATGAACACAGCGTAAAAGTCAATGTGGCTGAGCTTCCAGCAAATCTCTCTCAAAGTGGCAACTTGTGACTAAACAGATCAACGAGTTCCTCCTTCTTCCTCGGGTTGTCATTGGTGGGTCATTTAAAGTTTAGGAATATTTTACCAGACGTTAGAAACAAAATGCTTCGGTTAGATTTATGGGACAAGATTTTGTTAATCTAATCAAGATATTACTGTATTTGACACTGACTACAGGAACTCCTTATAGATCTGTGGGAGGAAACCTTACATTAATGTTTGCTAATCATCTCTAACCTTTGCTTACAAAATGAAGGATATCCTGCTATTTACCTCTCAAATCTCAGTGTTATAGCTCTTTTTAATGTTCACCAAACAAATACCAATGACCTGTTTCTGCAGATCCCTATTGACACACACTTAAAGTTCATCTACAAAGAAAAAACAAAAGTAAACATGCCAAACTTCTTCACACCTTTAATTTAGCATTTTTTCAGTCACATCCAGGATATTTTCCAAGTTTTGTTGATTTTATTTTAACTGATTGATTTAATGCCAAGCAAGAAGTAAAGAATTAATTGCAGCTTTACAAGGTGTGTTCTTTGATAAACAAGTCAAACTATGTAAATGAGCAATAATGAAATATCATCTTGACTTCCTGGATCTAAGATACCTCTCCTGTGAGGCCTCTACTTTCATCACATTTCATTTTACTGATGTGTGCTTGCTTATAAGGTAATTACCTTATTGGGGGAGGGGGGGGGGATAAACTATCTTTAGTCTAGTTTGTTTACATGTCACTTCTGTTTTCAGGCTAATGTTGCTAACATAGCTTCTATGATGTAATCGTAAAAACTGACAGTTTTCCATCAATCAAACTGATATCAAATCAGTGTATTGACCCTTTCACATTAAAATACATATATATCACTGTCTAAAATTTTACATCCTTTTATCATCACATTGTCTACAAGAGAACCGAAATACTGCAATAAGTTAGTGTATGTGGACCCAAAATGTGCACTTTGCTCACATATATATTTTATTCTGTGGGGTGTGTTCTAACAGTGTTTGGCCTTCAGGTCGCCGCGTAAGTCACATGACAGAAAACTGTGAATAACCTGATCCCTCACTGGCTTTCTGCCATTAGTTGTGTCAGCACGAGTCTTCTCATCGCACCAGTGCTGGGTATTAAAACCTTTTTTGTGCTTTGCTAATTTTAGAAGGGATGCAATTAAAATGATGATACCGCTTAAAAATCTACAGTGAACATGGACAACGCATGTTGCTGGCAGTCACCACATATGTTTTTGACATTCATAGTAAAACAGAAAGAAAGCAACATACTGGTAAACTATAATTAACTTTATTACTTTAAAGATTAAGATTATAAAACAATCATGAATTAAAATGTTATGAGTGCGTTTATGGGATGAAAAGAAAAGAAAAATCATACTGAACTCCATCAACAACAGCCGCTACACAAGTGGAAAGGTCACTGCGGTCCATGTTTTGAACCCAGTGGGAAATTATTGGCACGTTTCCGCTGTACCTTTCTGTGTATGTGTTTGAGCTCCCATGCATGGACCATGTACTGCTCTGGGTGTTATCTGATGAACAGCTGATGGTGCTTAGAGCAGAGTTTCCCCCCATGAGAGCTTTTCCTGCACACTGTAAATCTCACTAATAAGGCTCGGGCGCCGGGCGAGCCCCCCTCCATTTTAACTTTGGGTGATAAATAACGGCGGCCTCACCGAACAGACAGCAGCCGGACAGAGCCAGCTACAGTGAGCAATCCCCAAAGTTGGGGCTAATAGCTGTGGATATCAAGGACTCAGGATAGACTTTGTGATATCACAGAGAGGAAAGCCACGAAGAAGATAAACGAGTGTATCCGTCTCCCTGATTGTGTGCAATTAAAAGGTCAGCAACAGGATAAATGTTGGAAAAAGTAGAGCGGCTGCTTGTCTGCCTCCGCCAAAGATTTGCGTTGTGTTGTAATGAAAATCTGGTTCTTCTCTGTGTTTCTAAGGTAACAACTGATTGCACATGGAGACAGCCGTCTGACACGATGTTCTCACCCCCACAAGCTCATTAATTACACTCATAAACACACACACACACACGGACACACACTTATCACTTATCTCCTCTGTGTATGAAGGTTGAAGTTATTCACACAGTTTTTGCAGGACTGGGGAGGAGAGACGGGGAAGAGATAGAAGGAGAGAGGTTAGGGAAGGGAGGGAGCGGTGAGAAGAGGAGGAGGAGTGGAGTTTGTGAGAGGGAACTGTTGAGTTGCTGTTATAAATGACTCAGGGTTTAGAGGAAGTGGCAGCGACCATTATAAACTATGATCCCAGCTTGCTGAATCCACTGATATGTATCAGTTTGATCATTAATACAATCATCAATTAAGCGAAGACACATTTAACACACGACTGAGGCACATTTTTACAGGTTTGCTAACTGGTTAGCCCTGCATGCAACATTGAAATTGCATGCGTGACGTGGCTGTGGGGGGTACAGATTTAGGTCGGGTGATGATTAGGTCTGTACTCACACAGGGAGTTGCATAGAGGAAGGGGAGATCATGGTCCATCTCCAGTTTCCTGGTCTACTCAGTAAACACGCAGAGCTGCCGTGCCTCATAAAGAAAGCAGTGAAGGAAAAGTTTTATTAAATTACGTATGACTCCTGTGTTTTTGTTATCATGCACCATAAAGCTGAGGGTAAATGTTGAAAACGCTGCATGTTTCAAATGGACGATGTGAACAGAGCGCCGAACGCAACCGAACCTTGCTCGTATTATTTGAAAACTGAAACACGTCAGTCTGGGAATCATCTGAGGAAACGCTGTGTTTGTTGTGAAAGATCATCTTTTTTCTTGCAGTAGGTTTTTTAAGCACTAATGGGGACTTGCTTTGATGAGTCAGTCAAATCTAATCTCACTTCCTGTGAACGGCATCAGCAAATCGTTCGTTTAAACCTAATTTCACCTCATGCAAGTGTCCGCATCACTTTCACTAAAATACAGTTTAGTGCTCGGACTTGAGTTCTCTTTAAAGTCTGTGAAAAGAAAGATTTCAAAACTTTTAAAGGACGAATAACGGCCCTTCTTTTGCTTCCTTACACGCAAAAACACACACACACACACACACACATAATGATGTATGTGTGAATAATAAGGTGTTAATTCTGGAGGTGTTGCCAGCATGCTGTCACCCTCACAACACACTCACGTAGAGCCCTTGTTAGTCCCCTCCACTCATTTCCTCTCTTTCCCCCCTTGAAGTCTTTAAAATATGTAAGTGATTTGGCCTTTCCTGCCCCACACTCTGATGGTTTTATACAAAGCTGTCGCAGCCTGGCCGTTAGCTTTCTCACACACAACGTTCCCTGACTCTGTGATTTTTGCTGCTGCACAGTGTTGTGTTGCCTGTGTTAGTGTAATTATATCAGTAATCCCGACTGTATGGTGTCACCTCTACGCCTCACTGGCCGCTGCTGAAACACACCCATGGCATCTGCCCCAACTTGCGATTACCTGTAGCGGTTTCTTGGGGTTTTTTTTTTGCCCTAATGTGCTTTGTGGTTACGGGGTGTTAATTTCCTTTTGTGTCACTGTGCATTTCCTGCTCTTTCAGATACAGATGTGTAGGATTTGGGGTTTTCTCCTTTCAACACCTTCTTTCTCTCGCTGATGGCAACAGATAACAATTCTCCCTGGCTTCCCCCCCTTTCTTTCATCCTCCTCCTCCCTTCGTTCCCAGTCTTTGCGATATGTCCATGTTTACGTTCAGATAACTTTATTTTGACTCCTTATATGCTCTTGTGCCAGTGGTGCTGGAGTGTGTGTGTAGGGGAAGTTGCTGACAGACATAAACAACAGGGCAACAGAAGCACAAAGAGGGCTGATCCGGGGGGTAAGAGGTACTTGAAGATTTGAGTGTGTGTGTGTGTGCGTGGTTGTTTATAGTGGTAATAGGCTGCTCAGTCTAGACCCCTTTTGATCCTTCCACGGCATCTTGGTTAGCACCTCTGTATGGTAGGAACTCTCTGAACTTGATAATGAGACACCTCAGAGCTTCGGTCAGAGTGGGTTTTTTAGCCGGAGCTGTTGCACAGACACAAATAGAAATGGGCACACATGCTTGTATTTCAGGCATCTTGTTTATGTCTATGATCATCTTTTAGAAGTTTGTTTTCAGGGAAAATTGTTTTACAGGAAACGCTTATAGCAACATCTATGCTGCCCCCACATCATCTGCTACATGTGTGCGCCTTTTCTGGGTGGGTGCGGATGCGCTCCACATCAATGCACATTTATGTACAGACTTGGCAAGGAAACCTTCGCATTTTATTAGTTTCTGTCTTTGCATCTGTTAGATGTTTGCCGTGTTATATTTAGCATTTACATCCCCGTGTCTGAAATTACCCCCGCCATGTTTGGAGCTAATTCTGGGAAATATATGCTAAAATAAGGTCCACATAAAACACATTCTCTGGTTTCCGTTCGCCTGGCTGTCTCTGATCACTCTGTTGTAACCTGCTAATCAAAAGCAGCGTGGCAGAGTGCTGGTCACAGCCCCACTATGTTTAGTGTTTACAAGGCTTAAACACGGCCCCATTTAGACTCATATAGGCAGAGAAACAACAGATGCAAGCGCACATACACACACGCGGATGTACATGCTTTTTTGGAGGCATGCTATATGTATCCATCCATGCAGCCCGCAGCCAACACACACTCTGTTGTTCTAATTGGATTTGAGGTGAGACGGTACATGTACAGAGACGACAACGTGAGGAGGTTGATGCAGACATTTTGCGTCCAGCTACTAATTTTATATTTTTGACCGTGTAACTCAAAAACCATCACTCTCTGCAGATCTGGATAACGTGCGCCGATGCAATCAAAAGAGCATAACTGGATTTGTTCCTCTCCACACTTTTCATTCTAAGAAACAGTAAAAAAATAAATAAAGGTTCAAAAATAAGTGAAGAAACAGAAATCTAGGGTTTTATAGCAGCAATCTGAACTTGCTCATTGGTAACATTTATATTAATCACAAATCCAATTTTTAGAAGAGATATTTTTAGTTTTGATCTTTTTTTTAACTCTGTAATTTTTTTTATGTTTTATAAAAGTTCAATATTACTGAGCTAAATACAAGCTTGCGGCATATTAGTCTGAAAAAATGAGAGGCCTGGTGCCTGCGCCGTTGTTTTTACCGGCTGAAAAAAGTTACCTTAGACTTGTTAGCCTCAAACTTTCACAAATGTCTGCACGCTCTCCCGTGCTCTCTTCCGTTGGCCCCCGTGTCGTTACAGGGCATGGCGCCTATAGCAGTCAAGAGAGTCATAGCTGTGCTCCTAAATTAAATCTGAGTCTCAAAGGGGAGAACCGTCCTGGCCACATGCGCACACACCATTGCCTTGTGGTGTCTGTGTGTGCCTCTCCTATTTATGTTGGTGAAAGTCCTCTGGATTTATCTGTTAGCGCTCAGAGGCCAGTGTGTGTGGGATCCAAACACGGTGGAATTATGGGTGATGAAGTCAAAGGTCAAGGCTCGCGGCTCAATGCAGTGTGTGTTGCATGTAAGTGTCTATGTGTATTGGAGCCGTGATGAAACTCGTCAGGGAGGGCGCTCTGCACGGATCATCAGCCGCCTGATGGAAGGTGTTCATGAGGAATTTAGATTAGCACTGAGAGAAAGCAAATGAGAGGAAGAGGGAGACTGCTGGGTGGTGTTGGTGGTGTTGGGGGGTTACCCTTTTTCTGAAGCAGATCAGATCATCTAAAGTTTTAACTACAGTTAAGTTAGCTCCCTTTATATTAGGTTTACATCTCAATTATGCTTTTCCATGACTTTTGCATTTATTCTTTACATGTAAGCCGCAGGGTTTAATTGCACCGGGTCACTAAAAATAAAACTAAAGGAAAAAATCTGGAAATCTTTATCTTCTTCCAAAACGTAGATATTAGCTCTCAGCCATATCACTGTGTAGCCACATGTCCATATCTCAGAGGACTGGCATGGCATGTGTTTACATTGTACAGTCAGCTATAAACCTTACATGACATTAACTCAGTTCAGCAGCCCTTCTCTTGGCATATTTATTATTTTAAAGCCCCAATGATGTTGTCATACTAGACCATCACAATTCAACACACAAACGCTGAAAAGTAAGAAAAGGTGAACTGTTAGGGTTCATTAAAAGTCCAACAAGAATCCACACACAGAGGTATTTTTGTTAGATGTTAAACATATATTGATGACAAGTGAATCCATGTATGAAAAGATGGAGGGAGAGTGAGAGAGACCATATTTCTTTGGGTGAACAGATTTTATGGCATATTGCCGGAACCATCATAACCTCTGCCCACACTCTGTTTTATTTCAATTACTCACACAAGGTTTTGTATTTGTGCATATAGGTGTGTGTGTGTGTGTGTGTGTGTGTGTGTGTGTGTGTGTGTGTGTGTGTGTGTGTGTGTGTGTGTGGACTCGGATGGAGTGTGAATGCTGTTTATTTGGTCGTGGGTCTAAACCGGATGGAGAGGTGTGGGAAACAGCAGCAGTGGGAGATGATATCATGAATATGCACGCGCATACACACTCACTGCGTACGTATACGCTTGTCTGATTGTCTGTATGGTTCTTATTGCAAGAAGGGCTCATGCTACATTGGTATCCGAACGCCGTATCCTTCCCAGCAGCATGTCCTGCAGCGTCTTGGTCGTGGGAATGAAGAGCACTAACATGAGGCGGTGACAGGAGACTCAGTAAGTCATTCCTGATGGGAGCTTTTTATTGACCTGATTCTTCATTTCCTTTGCTTTATTTTTTTGCCCTCTCTTATTGGCTTTTATTGGCCAGTAGAAAAAAAACATAAATGGATTCATTGCACACATAAAGTACATTATAATTTGAAAAGTTATGTACATTTCACAGATTTGTGTACATAACTTCAGAAAACAGCTGTAAAATACTGTATTACCAAACCAAAAACTGTGTTTTATACGGGTTAAAGCTCTGAACTTTTAGTTAACATTAAATCCAAACCTACATTTCCTTATTTCGGCCAAGCTGTAAATATAAATTTCCCAAGCCACTGCCATGATTCTTATACACAAAGATCCCAGTCTGACTGTTTCTCGCCTCACTTGCAGTCGGTCACAGCAGATGGCTTCACCTCCCTGAGCCTGGTTCTGCTGAAGGCTTCTTCTTGTTAAAAGGCAGTTTTTCCTTCCCACTGTTGCTACATGGAGGTTTTTTCTGTATCTGACAACCTTTCAATATAAAAACACCTGGAGGTGAGTGTTGTTTAAATAGTGCTATATAAATAAACTGTTGAACCAGAGGATTAGCCTTCCATTAGCATTGTATCAGGAGGCTTCTTCCTGTTAAAAGGGAGTTCTTCCTTCCCACTGTCTCCAAAGTGCTTGCTCACAGGGGGTCATATGATTCTCTGTATGTACTATTGTAGGGTTTGCCTTACAATCTAAAACACTTTGAGGCAACTGTTGTTGTGATCTGGGTTGATTTGAATGGAATGAAAGCAGGTTTGGGGCACCTGTGCGTCGACTAAACTTTATATAGTGTTTATGATGATAGCAAATATTTTAATTCTGGCAATTTTTTAGTGTCACAATGTAATTTAAAAAAAAAGGTGTTAACCTGACCTGAGAGTAACCTCTGCTTCCCAGATATTACCCGCACACATACTCATGACACACAGAACCACAACTGTAAACAAACAATATGCACAAACACAGGCAGCGTACGTGTCTAAACAAAACAGCCAGAAACCAACAGTGACCACAACACAGCAACAGGTTACAGATGAAACAGATGGAGCTTCTTCTCTCAGCCAGTTTCATCTACTCTCCTGCCTCCGTAAAGATGCCACCTCGGATAGTCTCGCCTCGCTGCAGGTGTAAGTGTAAGCTTGGGTGTGAGTGAAGAGAATCCAGAGACGCGGCGAGTTAAAGAGATGAAGGCAGAGAAAGAGAGACAGATGAGCGAGCAGATTAGGCTCGTCCTTGGCGCCTGTCTGTGGTTCTAGTGAACTGATGTGTCACCCGGATCCTGAGGGTGTTGACAGCAGAGCCGGGAAAAAAAGGTTGTTGATGCTACTTGGAGTCATTTTGCTCCTTTTAAGATCTGGGCTGATTGTCTATGTTTTGTCCTCATGCGAGTGGATTCAGGAAGGAAACAAAAGCACTCTAGTCTTCACGTATTTAAGTAGGATTTCAAACTTTGGATGTGGGTGGCGGACGCTGCTTATAGAGTTAAAAATGATTGAAAATATTAGTCTTTCTTTCTGATTGGGGAAAAAAACAAAACTACAAGTCTATCTTCTTACTTCCAAGCCTCTCGCCTCGTCATGCCTGTGTGCAAATGTGAACAGGAATTCACAAGTGTGAGGGGTGTACATATATTTGTGTCTGCTCGAGAGTGCGTGTGTGTGTGCATTCCTAGGTGACGCACACATGGTTTTCACATATCTGTTTTACAGCATTTTGCTGTGTAACCCTGACCACTGTCTAACCATCTGTCCTGCTCTCTGGATGCCTGTAATAACCAGTTACCCCTCTCTGTCCTTGCTGCCCTCCCCCCAATCTGGGACACTCTCCTGTCATCACACTCCATCCCCACCCCACCTCAAAGAAAGTCAATGAAAAGCAACAATTTTAATATGTTTTAATGTGATTTTCTCTTTTGATAAAGTGTGAAACGCTATGGCGTTTTAGCACAGGCGTCACAGACGTCATAGAAGTGGCAGTTTGATACCAGACACTTGCTCACACATTTAATATGCACAGTTTCTCATTCACAGGTGCGCAAAGTGAAGCATTCACAGGTGGTTTATTTCATTTCCTTCACACCTTCACACCTGCGTGGCTGATATTGGCCTCAATAGATGGGTTATGCTAACACGCATACAATTGACACACATGTGCTTTCTATAGGGAAATAGAAACAAAGGAATGCATTCACAACCACTCAGTTATCAAAATGATACAGCTGGGAAAAGTTGCGGCTGTGGGGAGGTACCCATAAGTCTCTGTGAAAA
This sequence comes from Aulonocara stuartgranti, assembly GCF_965226115.1. Lineage (NCBI taxonomy): Eukaryota > Metazoa > Chordata > Actinopteri > Cichliformes > Cichlidae > Aulonocara > Aulonocara stuartgranti. The sequence goes on along the minus strand of NC_138951.1, from coordinate 3,542,212 downwards.
GATAAAAGGGCACACACACACACACACACACACACACACACACACACACACACACACACACACACACGTACAGTGAAGCTGACATACAATGGACAAAGGTAGTTCCTGTGTATTGTATCTGCCCTTGTAAAAGCAGTTTCCAATCAAGCACAATATCTTTCAAATGTGTATCTACATCTATATATCTATATATATATCTATATATATATAGATATATATATATGTGTGTGTGTGTGTGTGTGTGTGTGTGTGTGTGTGTGTGTGTGTGTGTGCTGGAAGAGAAAGTAGGAACTCAAAGCTGTGGCTTCTTTTTTCTGCCTTAGTACTGCAACGCGAAGGGAAGCTAGCAACACAATATTTCCTCTTTGATAAAGTACCCATGTTAAAGGCTTACACTGTTTACATGGACTCATATTTCACCTTACTTTGTGTTTCCTTCTCTCCCATCACAGTGGAACTGACACACAGAGAGTAGACAGGCTAGGCGACGATAGCATTTCTCAATTTGAAAACAACCCATTTTTGTAAAGCTTGATTTATAATATTGTGTTCAGTCTACACAGTAGCTACAGCTCAGCTCTATGCTCCATGTCTACATCATGCATCTTCCCAGAAATGGTACTATTGTAATAATATCTGTGGGCACAATGTAGAACTTGCACCATATAAACACAATAGTCCAATGAGGCTGTTAGCAAGCTGGTGAGGAGTGAGGCAGGAGGAGTTAGTTGCATATTTCATAATTTATAGAACTATCTGTAACTAATGTAGCCAAATTGTAGAGCTACATAAATGTATGAAGGAATTAAAGGAATGATCTATGTGAGAGACTTTTGATGAAAGGTAAAAGATTTTTGTTCTGCTAACCTGTTAGCTTATCAATATGCTAATAAGAAAAGTGGAAGAAGAGGGATGAATCTGTCAGCTTCCATCTGAAATACAGAAATTTTTTTGTCGTGTTCAAAAACCTCAACAAATGCAATGCTGTCTCAGTTTTGTTGGGCATCGACACTTTTAAGGCTACCACCGTCTTTTGTTGAATACAGTTGATTACGGTTATAATCTGTTAAAGTTAGTGGAAAAGATGCTTTCTCACACAAGTGTCTGTGCCTGTTCTGAAAATGCTTCACACCAAAAACCCAGAAGTACTTTAGAGGCTGAATAAATCTTAAATACGTACACGTGCATTTGCTGATATTTAAATGCTAAGGAGGTGCAAACAGAACAGCGTGCATGCCAAATGAATTTGCACGAGCTAAAAAATATCTAATACCATCTAACAAAATGCCAGCCTATCAGCTTCTAACAATGACAAGCTTGGAGATATGCTGTGGTAACCTAAATAGTGCGCCCCTGGCTGTGCAACTGTTTTGTAGCTTGGTGTCAAATTGCATCGTGTAAGCCTAACCCAAGATACTTTACATACTGTACTTTATGTGTGTGTGTGTGTGTGTGAAGTGAGAACAACTAACAAGGACATTTACCAAATAATGAGGACATCGGAAAGGTGTTAGCAGGTTCTTTCAGTTGAAAGACAACATTTAAATTGTGTGCCAGTAAACACCGACTGCCAAATGTTATGGCTTCAAAAGCTGGTTGTTTGAGCGGCCTCATTCTGTGATGTCTCATTGTTTTAAATGAGAATAACTACTGTGTGTTTTTTTTCTCCACAAATGTATAGATTCATGCTTCTCTGAGGCCATCCTCTTTTCCTTCTTACTGCCAGCTCCGCATTCAATATCCTGCATCTAATATATCCGCTATGCCAGAGCATCTATGCTTTTTTAAATGCATAGTCTCTATTTATTCACAGAATTATTAAACAAAAATATTAAACAAATGTTCCAGCTTCTAATCTAGATGAATCCACCTATTTGTGCGAAAAAATAATAAATATCCTACATATTTGTAGATATATAATAAAAAGTGATCAGTAATCTTTTTTTCTTAACCTGTGTAAGTGTGCATGTGCACGTGTGTTATGTTAACAGGCTCATTTCCGCAGATTTCGCCCATGAATGTTTTTGTCGGTTTTAAACTGGAAATCCAACCTCTGCTTCCTTTCTGCAAACCCCACAGTCAAAATATACTTGTTTAGGTTTCAGAGGGATTACACAGGGGCTAGCTAAGGCTATAGAGTGTTAGTAGATGGCTCGAGGAGGCTGGGGCGTCTGGAAAACTTTGTGTAAGCGGTAAGCAAGGCAGATCTTAGGTTGAAAGTGAGGTTGTTTTGGCTGTGGGGATTTATTTTGCAGGTTTGGGACTGTTTAGCGCAGAAAATATTCAAGAAGATGAATGAAAATTGTCCCTCACAGAACCTAAACCAGATGGAAAAAAGAAGAAGGAAAGGATGCATTTAGCAGCGGCAGGGTGTTGTCGAATGGAGAGTAGTGTACACTTCCAGGGATCATCAGAGACTAATCCCTCTCTAGGGTCGTCTGCTGGGGTCATGCCTAAAAAGGGAGAGGTCACAGCAACGTCCGGCTCAATGCATTAATGAGGGGTTTATACTGTAGACCAGTGGGTGTGGGTATCTTTTCAGTGTTTTTCAATGGTTCTCTTTAATTACCAGCCTTGGCACCATGACTGGTTTGGTTTCCACTCAATCATGCAGTCATGGAACTTTGCAGGCATATGAGTTTGAAGCCTGGAGTAGTCCTGCCCATGAGCAAAGGGTAGGGTTTTGAGTAAAGGCTGGTAAAGGAACAATGAGCCCCCGACTTGCATCCACGTCCCACGTTGTCTTTAACTTGTAACTCCTCGTATGAAGCCCTGTATCTGGTGTGAAGTAAAGGTGGGTGTGGTCACAGGTCAAGTGTTCACACTGTAGTGCACAAAGCAGCTGTAGGTGTGTGGAGTCAGGCCTCAGTGTGTGGCGTTTATTTGCTCGGGTCAAACGGCAGCAGATGGAAGCGTATTGATGACTTGCCCTCTGATCAGTATTATTGATCAGTGGTTACAGTGAAAAGGCTTTACTGTATTCAGTCCAGCATGCACACAAACACACTGAAGGAGATACTGTAGCCCGCTTGGGACAAACTGCTCTACGTGCTTACACCAGAGTGTGTGACTGTGGAGCAAGGACAGAGATTAACATGAACACACACACACACACACACACACACACACACACACACACACACACACACACACACACACACACACACACACCAGCACAAACATTCCCAGTGAAACACAAAGAATTACAGATAAAACCCAGACAGAACATGTTATACAGTCACATTTAATTTTCAGCTGTTGTGTGTTGCACAATGTTGCTTTGTAGAAGTACATAAAACGCTTAAGAGTGAGAAAATACCTAATTGTTTTTTATTGACTTTCCTGCAGGCCCAAGACAGACAGTCAGATCCCTTCATATGTCGAACAGTCCGCCCATCTGGTTAAACCTCGCTGCTGCTTGTGATTAGCGATGCACTTTTATACAGCTGAAGTCATGATTAGATCATTTTGTTTTACAAATGTAGCATTTCAGACCCTTTGATTGCGCAGCTGGTAGAGCGAAGGACTGTAGCGCCATCATAGACGACATCCTTAGGTCACTAGTTCAGTTTCATTCATTTACAGAGACTTTATCCTGTGTTGACAGGCTTACAGTTGTCTGCATCAGGCCAACACGTTGCATGTAGCTGTCAGCCGTGTGTGGGAGGATGAGATCTTTTAGATGGTTTGGACTTAAAACTTAACAGAAATCAAGCTTCATATTAAATTAAATGATATGAGATTTTTAAAGTAATGCCACGCTGCTCACCCGCACATGTATCATTGTAGGGTCTTTACCTTACAATAATACAAAAAGTGCAGATGCTGCAGGGATTTGACGATGTATAAATAAAATTGATTTGAATTTAATGAAAAACAGCTTTCATCATCTAGTTTTGTGAATATATAAAACTGGAAATTGTTTAGATGAAGCCATGAATGGTTTTCTTAAAACATAACTGTCTGATAAAACTTGAAAAATTGAAAAGAGGATTGATCGGCTGTTGGGCCGCACACAGTAGCATCATAGTTTTTATATTCCATATCCAGTCATCACACAATATTTTAAAGAAAGACATTGTGTTGGCGTTAAATTTGCAAATGATGTTAATGTAAAAATAGGCCCCAAACTACATCGTGAAGCCACGTTTCATTTATTGCCTCATGAGTGAAGATTTTTACAGATCGCTTTTAATATTTGAAGAATATTGTTGTCATTGGGGGTTGTTGTGTTATGGTTGGATTAGGGTGATTTATTTTAGGATGTATGGCTAACATTAAATGTGTGTAATGACCCCCAAAATGCAGTTTTATTAACAAAGAAAATGTTCTATAACTCCAAAGGATGTGTAAGCAAACCTTCAGCATACTGATGGACTAAAACTAGAAAGCTAATTTATACAAAAATTCAGTCATTTTTTTAATTAAAAAAAAATTAAATGTTAATTTTTGATACCATCATGAAACTTCACCATTAACGACTTAAAGTGGGACTTTTTTTGAACATGCCTTGTACTATTTTAAATATTTTCTATATTTAAATAATGTAACATTTTTCTGATAGACAAAATAAGAAAGAAAATTAACACTTAAATGTTTATTTTGGACATTTTCTTTCCTTGGGTCTGAAAGAAGACGTGACTGAAGCAAAATAACCCAAAATGTTGTCCCAGTATATAAAAAAGCTTCCTGTGGCACATAAATGTCACATTATACAATTCTTTTCATTCCCCATAATGTTAAGCATTTCTTTTTTTTGTACTTGCCTTCTAGATCCTGTGTTGTTTACCCATAAAGCAGAAGTTCTGTTGACATTTCAATAATTTAGAATAAAAGTATACAGGTTTGTATTCTTATTTAACTCAGTACTAACAAAATTGCTTCATAATAATTGTTAAATAAAGGTTGGGAGTTTTTATTGGTTGCGGTGAGGCCTGCCTGTGGTTGGCTGAGAGCCAGGCTGATCGACAGCTCTACCTGGGTGGCAGGAGGCAGTGACAGCTCTGTCGCTGTGGAAACAAACACAGCAAACCTACCGGCCAATCAGAGTCGACCGTGAACCCCGGGGATTCGTCTAACACATGCCGAAGATTTCCTCAAGACTAAAACACACATAAACACACACATATTCTTCTATGTGCCGCGCTGCTGCGTCGGATATATGAGCGTATATGTGCTAAAGTTGAGTTGATGTGTTCTTTCTCCCCGTGTGGTGTGGTCTTCTTTCGACACCGTCTCTGGGTCGTTGACGTAGCTGTCATGGGAGAGTGCTCTCTGGACCCACATGCGCTCCCGTACACATGCACACACATCAGGGGACAGGGGTCAGCTTGTATTAAAAGACCAAATAAACGAAGTGTTCGCGCCGCCAACCCACCGCAGACGAGCACAAAGAACTCGAGAAAGTGACAGCAGGAAATAGGTGGATGTTAGATGTTGGAGGGGAGCAGCTGAGGGAGATCTTTCATGTCTTGGGGCAGCAGTTTGGATCGCTTTGGGGGTGTTTCTCACCTGGACGGTGCAAAGTCATCTACACGTGCACTGTTTAGTGCCATTTCAACATGATTCTGTAGTTTACCTGAACTTTGGCCTTGCTGTAAAAGACAGTAAGTCACTTTTAATCAGTGTCCTCAAAGCACACTGAAGAAACAGATGTACCGGAGCATCTAAGCCTGTCATTAGGGGGGCTGTCGTGTCTGTCAGCTGCAGAACTGTGCGGCTATCTGCTCAGCTGTCCTGCTTGTCTGATTACTTACTGTAAAAGGCTGGTGTGTGTTTCAGAGATTCGATGTCTGTGTGCACACTTCGTCTATGTAACAACCTGACATTTTTGTGTCTTTAGTGGATCTAGGGGAGACCATGTCTCTTTTTTGCTTTCCTCGTCAACCGTCTTGCTCTCTGTCTCGTTCTGTCCCTCCTGCTCCTTGTTTTCCGCCTATTTATCTATTTCTCTGTCATTTTGTTTTGCTTTATCACATTTCCTTTCAACCCCTCATATTCCTTCTGTGTTTATTTCTTTCTTTCTCAGTTTTTCTCTCTGTTTATGTCTCCTTCTCTCCTGTCTGTCCTATTTTTCCCTCCCCGGCTCTTTTTCTCACTCTCAAGCCGCCATAAATCGCTCTCTTGTTGGCTGTTGAAGTGTGAGGAATGGCAGATCTGATGGTTTCTCACAGCTGTTACAGGCGTTCCCAGGTTTACCTCACTGCACTGCCCTCTGTGGTCCTGGCTTTCAGACCTGAAGGCAAAATATACAAGACATGAATAGGGTTTTAAATATTTGAACTGCTTTGATGTGAGCTTGACTTATCTTGCCGAGTAGTCCAGAGAGTTAACACATCTCATCCAACAATAAGACAAATCAGGCACTATTTTTTAAACTTGTGCCAAACAATGGCTTTATTTGGGTCTATTGGGTTTGTGGATTGCAAAAATATGTGTAAACTAGTTAAATATAAAACTTAAAATGTGTCCAAAAGTAATAAAATGTATTTACTGGCTCATCTAAAGCTCAGTAACTACATAAACTGTATAAAAGAGGAAACTAGAGACACCATGATGTCGCCCATTGGTATGTGGACTACTGTTTTACACCCTGGAGTTTAACATTTATCAAACTGAGACACTGGACTGTAAAGACGGTCTAAACCTAGCAACTCAGACTAAAAACTCATCAGGAAAATGTCATAAATCAGAGGAGCAGTGAAGTCATTTTCTTATAAACTTTTATATGATCAAATTTCTTTTTAGAATCACATTTGTGAATCAGGTTTAAGGCATTCTGTTACATATAGGGCCAGATTTACTAACGGTAACTGGGTTTGGGGTAATAAAAGTGCTGGTAATAATTACAGTGAGACAGTGACAGTTTTGCATGTAGGAGGTGAGACGCCAAGATTTTTCTAGTTCTTTTCTGAAGGTGCAAACTATAGGGAGGAGAATATTTAAATCGGGCATGAAGGCTGATTTATTAATGTTTTTGACACCCATTTTATGGCTAATTGCCACATTTAGGCCATGTCCACACTGATCTTTTTCTCTCCGTCCACACTGAGACGGCGTTTATGGTCAAGGAAAACAGAGCTTTTTGAAAACGTTCTCCAAAGCGGATACATTTGAAAACGTCGTTTTTGCGTCACAGTGTAGACTTTCGGAAGCAATGACACATTTTAGTCATGTGACCAATTAATTAGGGCATTATACAGCAGTTGTTTTGTTTGCTCTTAATTTGACAGCCCTATTAAAGATTAATATCAGTCTGTACTTTTGTGTTAATTGCAGCAACAACTCCACCTCATTGTCAGTCCATTTAAAAACTCACCATTTTGCTGTGACGTACCCATATCTGTTTTCAGGTGATTATTAAAGGAAAAGCAAAATTCTCTTCAACTAGGGGCACGTTATGAACTGTAAATTATGCCTTTCTGAATCTGTCTTGAAACTAGCAGTGATCGCTCCGTTGTTGCATGAAGATGCAGTGTACTGTGTCAGCACAGGCTCGCAGCACATTGCCAAATATCCTCTTGCCATTCCCCACCCCTCAGCAGTGCTCCTGCCCCCACTGACACACACACACACACACACACACACACACACACACACACACACACACACACCGCCCCATTCCAGGACCAGGACTCAGAGCACAGTGTGATCTGATGCCCAGCATGTGACCTCTCCAACTATGCTGGCAAAGCAGCATGTGTTAGTCCACCTTTACATGAAAATTGATTACCAAAATAAGAAATATGAACAAGAAATATAAACAGAAAGTATCAGTGTGTTGTAATGCAACTGAAACCTTGACTCTTCAGCACTTTGTGTGTGTCTGCAGTGGCAGGAGCACGAGAGACACGGATGGAAGACACCAGATCAGATCATTATTATCACCAACAGGAATAAACAAGTTGTGACCTCTCTATTTCTCACCCCATCCCTCTTACTTACTCCCTCCCTCCTCAGTTTCACTCCCTCAGTGCTCTTTCGCCCTGCCACCTCCATCTCCCCTGTCATCTCTTCGCATGGCTCCCTCCCCGTGTTCCTCCTTCTCTCCTTGCCCCCATTGAGAGAATAGTGATCATGTCTGGCGTTTCATCGGCTCTTTGCACTTCTCTCCTCTATTAAGATTGATGGACTGCTTGGCTATAAATGAGCATGCTAAGACTTGGACAGGGCCACGGTCAGGCAAGGGCTACATCTACAAACCCGCACACACACCCACACTCAGACTCTCACATGCACCCTCTTTATTAGCAGCAGAATGTCTGAGCTGGGGCCCAGGAAGGACGTGACAGTATGCAAACATAGACAACACACAAACACACACACACACACACACACGCACACACACACACACACACGCACACACACACACACACACACACACACACACACACACATATATATATGTCTATCACCTCCAAAGATATCTGCTGTAAACTGGTGGTCCTGAAGTCCAATACTTTATAATCAAATTAAAAACAGTATTTCAGTATAATGTCTAGAATGCCAAAAGGGGAAGATTAGGCATGAAAGGCTTTTTTTTCTTATCATTATCATCATTTGTTATCTGTGGTGTGCAGAAATGCTTTGTTTCATTGCTCGCCCTGCTTTGTCACCGTTAAAGCCGTATCTCGACAAGCTGTAGCCAACTGATTTTCTCAAACTGACGATGCTGCACAAGTGCACGAGTCAAAAGTATTTTCAGACAGACATTCCTCCTTTGCTTTCAGAAATGATTTAATTCTTTATGGCACAGATTCAACAAGGTGATGGAAACTTTCCTCCGAGATTTTGGTCCACATTTACATCATGGTGTCACACAGTTGGACCAGATTTGTTGGCTGCACATCCATGATACCAATCTCACATTCCACCACATCCCAGAGGTGCTCTGTTGGATTGAGATCTGGTGACTGTGGAGGCCACTTGAGTACAGTGAACTCCTTGTCAGGTTCAAGAAACAAGTTTGAGATGGTGTGTTCTACTCCAGAAGATGGGTACACTGTTTTCATAAAGGGATGGAAATTACCAGCAACAATATTCTGGTAAGCTGTGGGTTTAAATTATGCTTACTTGGTATTAAGGGAACTAAAGCGTGCCAAGAAAATATCCCCCACGTGATTTACAGCTCCACCAGCACCCTGAGCTGTTGATTTAAGGCAGGATAGATCTATGCTGTGATGTTGTTTACACCGAATTCTGACCCTCCCATCTGAATTGTACAGCAGAAACTGAAACTCATCTGACCCGGCAACATTTTCAATTTTTGTGTTGTCCATTTTTGGTGAGTCTGTAAATCGTAGCCTCCGTTTTATGTTGTGAATTGACATGAGTGGCACTTGGTGTGGTGTTCTGCGGCTGTAGCCCAAATTCTGCAAGGTTGGATGTGTTTTGCATTCAGAGATGCTCTTCTGCGTATGTTGGTTATGATTTTTATCAATACAATACCTTTGTTTCTTACACCGCAGATCACACATCCACAAGAAACTTCATAGCATGATTAAAGGGAAGGTTATGTTCTGGGATTTGCATCTTAGCTATTAGATTAGAAATGCCATTGTGATCTATTTTAAGGTTCAGAAGTTACAGTTCCTGTTTAATTGTTGGTTTTGGATTTTGTCACAGTGGATGGATGGATAGATAGATATGTTTCTGTGATACTCTGTTTAACAAGTGCTTACATCCAGTGCTAATTTAAGTCCTTAGCCTTTAAAACTGTCCGCTAAGGCAGCTGTGAATAACTGTCCTGCGTTCGGTTATGTGTTGGCTAGAGGACTCAGGAGGGACCGAGCTACAGATCACATGCTTAAATAACTGATAGACATTTACAAGGCATTGCAGTGACTCTCCTTTCCTTTTGGCTGGACACTCAGTCTGTCAGACCTTCTCAATGTCTCACACAAGCACGAAGCGTTACGCACTATGAAGTCTACATGTGTATTCCCATGAATGTGTTTTGCATGTTTCTATCACTGTAGAACTAGAGGGGGGAGTGAGAGTTGTTTGTGCCTTCTTTATTAACATGGAAAGATTACAGGAAAATATGGTGTCATAATTATTTCTCAACACCTCTCTCATAGATCAGAGTTCATGGGGTGTCTAATAGGGGTGCACTGAGAAACTTCCCGGTGGAGCTTGCTATAAATCAGCTTAGCTTGAGCAGATTTGATGACAAAGAATTAATAGCTGTAAAGGACACCCTGAGCCCAAACGTCTAAAAGTCAACTGTCATCAAATACCCACGGGGCCATTAACAGGTCACACAGGCGTAGCTAAGCTGAGCCTGCAACATCATCAGCACAGTTACCCCCCCTCCCCTGAAGCGCCCGGAGCACAGGTGCACTTCCTGGAACAGCGGCAGCGGTGGAAGAACCTCTTTGTCCAAGTATTTGTCCTCTTCCTTCATCCTGGTGAATCTTTGGCGCTTTAATTTGAGACACCGTAGCACACGATGCATATAAGATGTGAGATCGTGAATTGTCAGCTGGCATCTTTAGCTAAAATCCAGCTCTCAAGTGTTGACAGATGTTTTAATCTCATTAGAACATTTCCTCCTGGGAAACCTATAAGGTTCCTTTTGCATTCAAGACACTCAAGGCTTTTTCTTTTTTCCTACACAAACCGCCATTTGTAATTCTAATATGCTGTTCATCAGATACAAACAGACCTCCTTTTTGCCTCGGACCGTTGCAAGCATATTTGCCAAACCTTGTTCTGTGCTCAAGGGGAACTTTGCTGTCACTGCCTAAAATGACCTCACCTGTGGACTCCACGGTTTATATGCTTGGTCACGTACAGCAGGCCGCAACTCCCCTCTGAGCACGCTCGACCACGTGGTCACGTTGTCGGCCCATATGCTAATGCGCACTTCAATCACACAGAATGCTAAAACCACATAACTGCCCTCTATGCAAATACTGACTTCTGTGTTGAATGCACCGGGCAGCCAATTCCCTGAGGGAAGCAATGAAACGAGTATAGAGGAGAAATATGGTAAACGGGTTTGCTCACTGATACCACAAACATTAAACCGTACATGGAAAACATTTTTAAGGCATTGCAGTTTTCCCTACTTAATAGAATTATTCTCGTTTTCTTAAATGCTATTGTTCATATTTAATAGAAGCCACTTACTTTATCCAACATGTTAAAAGATACATAAAATAAAAACACCTTTTACTCTTTCTCAGCTGGTTCAAGATCCCAAGTGAACTTGTCCTTGCACCAAAGTACGTGTTTGATTTTGAAGGGTACTGGTGATCTGTGACATGTAAAATGCATTTTAATTGCACTGCAGACAGAAGTGAACTGTCATCACTACTGTGGGACGTGTATCCATGGTAACTAAGGACACATAACTGGGTAACACAGGAGAAACTTGCTGCAGATGGAAGAAGTTTGCCTTTAAACTTGTGTTTAACATCGTGAAATAGTCTGTTTGAACCCAAACCATGAGTTTTTCTTTCCCCCTTAAACCTAAGCAAATACTTTTGCATGTATCTAACACTAACAGAGGAGGTGAGGACAAAAATAATAGTAAAAGGAGAGTGCAAAAACGTGGTCCCATGCAGGACTCGACCCTTCAAATGCAGACGTCTGTAGGTTTTGTTCTTCTACATGATAGAAACAACAACCTAAGGGCGTTTAGGGAGCAGAACAAAAGCACTGGGAGCTAAATCTGTTAAAGCAGGTCGCAGATGACAATAATGTTAGTGTTATATTAGCTTCCAGAGTTTCTGGAAATCTTCCCTCAGATGCCCCAAATGTAGAATGTTACTGGAACTTTAACCCTTTCTCCTTGAAAGCCTACTAGGAGTAACCTGTGATGCTTTTTTCTGACCTGAGTGGTTTCCAACATATTTCAGGTCTGCTTATAGAAAAAAATATCTGTGTTTGCATCAGAAGTTAGTGAGGGTGGTCTCTGCCTCTGCAGCTACCCTTACAAAAACCTGTTCTAATGGTCATCAAGCCATTGATATATACTGAGGTGTCAGAACTCATTATTAATCATACAGAGGACAAAGTCAAATATGTCGATGACCATAAACACTTTTTGTTTGGTCTCTGGACTGTGTGGGACCCAGCTCTTATAACCAGTAACAATGCTTCACATGAAAGTTGTGTCAAGCTTCAATCACAAGTCAGGATTTCCAGTGGGGTCAGAATGAGTCATGTAAGGAGTGATCCAATTGTACCTCAGTGCAGTGGGTTGCAAAGAGACTATTTGAAGGGAGTATTAAATCTGTGTTGGGTTCATCACAGCAAATAGTTGCTTTAGTGCAGTCACAGAAAGTGTATGTAAATATATTTTGATTTGCAGTAGTGCATCAAATGAAATGGTTGACAGCCAGTTTACCTGTTTAGTATCATCACAACAACATACAGCACTAATCTTTCCATCCAGCATCAGCTCTTTTTCTACTCTCTCATCCAAGTTGCATTTGCCTGAGCTGGCATGAACGCACAGCCTTTAGAAAGAAGCCTGATGTCTCTCATTACTCATTGTCATGGTGAGCTGCTTTGGCAGCAGTGCTAGTGTATATTTATGTGTAGTTAATGTTAACAGGAAGACAAAGTAGTGTACTCAAATAATAACAGATATTGCAAGTAAAGAAGATAAATAGTGATTTTTATTAACCCTGCGATGCCAAGTGTGTCACACTTGATAGTTGAATACTTACTTGATACTTACTTGATACTTTTTGTGATACTTTGAGAACGCTACATTGTCAGCACAATAACATTTTAAGCAAAAACTGAATGAAAATGATGGATGTAGTAAAAAATGGTTACAAATTAAAGGTCATAATTGTTCATTGTAAACTGATGCATTTTAATTGTAAAATGCATCAAAATCCCAGCCCAATAAGTCTCATGTACATAGAGTTAAATGTGACTCAGTCCTCATCTACCTCATATTGTAGATATAATCATGCATTTGAGACTCAGCTGGAAGTTATCTGATCTATTTGTAAATTACAAATGAGGCAAATTTTTGTTTTTCTCATGAACACCGTTTGTGTAACTCTTAATTTTTTTTTAAGTCAGTAATTGAAATTGAAATCCACTTATCAAGTTGTAATTCTTTACAAATTTTTGTTACATTTACCCTTTTAAAAACATTTAAATAATAAAAATGTGGCAAATATTATATTTTTAGTTTTTTAGATTTTTCTGAATTTTGATTGGTGACACTGACTGCGAGAAGTTTTCGAGTGATTTCCAGCACATTTGGTTACGACGTGTGCCGAATAAACATGTGAGGAAAGATAAGCTGTGGTTATAGATTTCATTGCGCTTTAGTTTAAACAAACTTTTGGTTTTAGCTGACAAGGTGTACAGGTATTCATGGTCGTCAAGGGACCAATCCTGCATTTTTCCTTTGGCCTATTTCGTTGTGTTTGTTTGTTTTTGTTTTTTTTATATTGGCACCTCTGTGTTCAGGACATTGTAAGTCATGGTCATAGCATGAAATATCCTAAGAATGCAGGATCTGGGACGATGAGATCGGAGTAAAATATTTCCTCCTGTGATGGTGTTACAGATGTAATCTTCTTTAGATCCTGTCTTGGTCCTCTTGTCTCAGCATCAGTCTGTTTGATGTGTGGATACTCCTACACTGTGCTGACAGTGTTCTTCGTCACCAGATGTGACCTACTGGCCTTTCTACCATTGCCATGAGATCCACTGACATGTTACTCAGAGCACCTGACTACCATTTGGGAAATGCTACTTTGTAATAACAGTGAATCTCATGGAGCATATTTGTTTTTTTGTGCATGTTTAATTTCTGATTAGACTTTGAATAGATTTATATCAGGATTCCCTGAAAGTCTCATGCTAAAGAGACACATACAGGTCTTAAACACACAAACACACTGTTCCCTTCATCCTCCTCTGTCCTCCCCTCCTGTTCTCTTCCCTCAGGCAGATAGCATCAAAGATCTGTCACGTCGGCACCTGGTCTTACACAAGTGTTAATGTCCCCACCTCAGCTGAGAATCACTGGAGCACTGACGCCAGGCTGAAGTGTGCCTCTGTGATTCGGTGTATTTTAGCTTTAAATGTATTTTACCATTGCACCTGAGATCAGAAGTCTACTAAAGCTGTTTTCAGAAAGAAGGAGGTTTAGGCAGCATTGTGTTTAAATATCTGTGTGCGGTGCGAATATAACAGGCAGAGTTCCAGCTCCTGCCGCTCGGACACAACAAGCCAATCATTCCTGAGTTCTAAAATAAGCTCCCCCCCCGCCATCCTCTTGCTCTCCCTTCACATGTGCTCCTCTCGTCAGCACCTCTCACCTTCAGAGTGACAGGAGACAACTGATGAGGAGCTGAGGAGGAAATGGGCAACATCAAGAGGGAGTCAGCAAACTTTGAAAGGGGAGAAATGGGGCCGAGTAAATCAGTTTTAAATGGGCAGATTACCTTCTATCTATCACAGCTAGCTACTAAAGAGGCTGTTGTAGTTGTTGGCCACATGATTGTTACTGTGATTTGCTGCGAGCTCAGACAGTATGTAATACATTATTGGACTTTGTAGTTACAAATACCACCAAATTTATATTGTACCTTGACTGCATTCTGAATGTTTCTCCCTCCTCCATTGATCAGTGTTTCCTGTCTGTGTGTTTGCTCTCTATTCTAGGAGCCAGTGCAAATAATTTCATTGTGTAGTTATGTCTTACGATGCAAGTTTCCCATTTTGGGGCAGCTGCTACAGTTTCTGATGTTTGTGTAGCTTTAGTGTGGACAGAGCCTCTCAGTATTAAGATGAGCTTAAGATAGCTGTAGATGTAGTTGTCTTCTCACAAGAAACCCTGCTTTATCTGGCTTTCTTGGGAACTCTACTTTTCCGGGTGTTAGAGTACATAAAGACTCAAAATTTTGGCTTGTGCTTTCATACACACATAACTTTGTGTGTGCATATATGTGTGTGTGTGTGTGGGGGGGAGAGGATGGGGGCGTCAATTCTCTGGGATCCACATGAACTTTGAGACTGTGAGGTCACACACTCGCTGACAACTCAACCACCTGTTGCCCCCCCCCCCCCCACCACCACCACCACCACACGCACATGCACGCACACGCAAGTGTGCACAGGGACACACATATCCACATCCTTACACCCACATCCACATTCATAGCACACCCTCTGTCGTAAGACTCGTCACTTCTGCAGACTTGGAGTTGAAATGAGTGGTGATCGTGACGATGGTGTTTGAGAGTTGTGCTTTCTCTCTTTTGTTCTGGGATGTTTTTCATTTTTCTGTGAAAAAAACGGCTACTTTGTCTCTCACACACACACACACACACACACACACACACACACACACACACACACCTGCAGTTATACTCAAATACAACTAGGCGTATTTTCTTGAGGAAATATTGTATTGTGATTGCTTTGATTTAAAAAAAAGTGTAAAGAAATTGTCGTGCCCACACGAACATGCATTGAATTTCATTACAAAACCACGTGAAATCAGTTAAATTAGTAAGTTATTGATTACATTCAAACATCGTGACACGTATACATATATTTTATTTGGCTCAAAAAGGTCACAGAACATGTTAATGTCCTCAGGCCAAAGGGCTTGTTGTTATAGCGCATTTGCAAAGAAAAGCTTTTCAGTCAAGTTCAGGGTAGGGTGTCCCATACCTGACCCAGTCTTAAGAGCAGAAGCAGGTGCATCGGGGTTTTTAAGTGCGAAGGGTTGCACGGCCCTTTATATACAGAAATCTCCTCCCGCCCACCTCCCCCCTTATATATACAGAGTCATGTACTGTTGCTTTTCTGTCAGACATGAAAAAATACATTTAAGCCTTAAATCTTTTCATTATCCACTCCTCTCTACAGTTTTACCATTAGACCACGACTGCCACCAGGAGAACTCCTATGGTCTGTTGTGGCTATGACGTCATTAAGTAATTATACGTCTGACCCCGAGTGTTGTGTGTAAAAAGTGTTTTTGAGTGGTGAACAGGCCCTGCCATTAGTGCATAGTGATCGAAGGAACAATCGTGCATGTAATGAGAAAAACTTTGATGGTGTTTAGTAGTCCCACCCACTGTAGGCAATGATAGAGACAAAGGCAGCACTGTATGAGTATCATAGTTACTGTTTCAGGGCAGAGGATGAAGTGCTTGCTTTGATTCTCTGGGCCACAACGGTCTGAGCCCAGTCCAAATTCAGTCAGTGTGTTCATTCGTCTGGACTCCTTAACCACCACTGCTGCTTCTTTAGTGACCACTGCAGGTCCACAGACATGTCATAGAAATCGTGCGTGAAAACAAAAGTAAAAATTATTTCCTTCAGGTAAAGCTTTAACAAGCTCATATATTCACAGAGGCAAAAAAAGCCTGCTCTGTCACTTCTTTCTGTCTTCAGCGTGATGCTTGATCGTTAACTCAGAGAGTGTTCGGGAACAAAAGCAGCACACACCCAATCCAGGGTGTCACTGTGTGTTTGTGACAACCCAGAGTCAAAGTCAGCCCATGTGAGCAGTGACCTGCGAGGCCCCGCCTCCCGACTGGCTCCCTGCCAGTCCCAAAGTCCGAGAATCGAACAAGAAGCCTTGCTGTCCTCCGCCGAGCACACCCAGACTGTCCGTTAAAGTCCCACTGGGCGACGAGCCAAGGAAGGCACTCTGATGATTGGCTGTGGCGGCCATTTTATCAGGACTGGCAGCGAGGCGCGGCGAAGAGGGAAATGTGTAACCATACAGGCTGTAGGGCGGCGTGTGGAGGCGAAGGCCGGCATAGCCCTGTGAGGTGGGGTTGGAGAGATAGCCGAGCTGAGAGGCAGGGAGAGGCAGGGAGCAGAATCCTTCGGCTTCATACGCAGATGGACCTCTGGGTGGGGGGAATGGCTCTGGGGCGTTACTGTAACGGTGGAGAGGGTGTGCCGGCCGGCTACAGGTGTAGTCCGGTGGGCTGAGAGGGCAAACTTGGAAAGGAGATGAGCACGGGGATGTGGAGAGCAGGTGAGGCGATGCTCCAACCGCTGCATGAGTTCCTGGGACTCCTACAAAATAAGAGCAGGATAAATGTTTACAGCCATGGCAACCTGTAGTTATGACCAACCAGTACTCTGTGAGTGACTGATAAACACTTTCATGGTGTGAATAAGGACGCCCATCACAAACAAAGATTTTGTCTTTAGGTTGGATATCTTATGTTCACCATCCAGAAGCTTCCTGTTGTTGAACTTTACCTTGCTTGGTCATGCCAGGGATGTCCTCAAATGTGAGTGTTCGCAGGGATGGACGCCAGAATGCATAAGACTCAACCAAAGCCTCCAAACCCATCCTGCAAACACACACAAATGCACACATTAACACTTCACCGTGAGCTCTCCCAACCTTCTAATGTCTGATGCAGTGGGAACCTCTCTTTCTCGCTCTAACTCAGCACGCCTCACTAAATCGTGCATTTCGCCCAACCACCTGGCGGCCATCTTAGTCGCCTGTGGGGCCCTCCTTGCCATCTCCATGGAGACCGCAGGTAATGAGGGGCATAAACGCCAGGCTTCGATTGGCTGCTGCTGGTTGGGTGCTTGTGTGTAATTGCTTTCACACGGCTTTTACGGGCGAATCAGGACGAAGGAGCAGGAAGCCGCAGCAACGATTTATGAGGTGGGACTCTCCTTCTTCCTCCTCCGCCCCCACCCCAAATCTGAGCCTCCATGCTCCTCTAGGTGGGGCGGAGGGTTGCTGTGGCGGGTGGGTAATGCGAGTGCTCTGTTACCCCTCGTTAGCATGAGGATAAAAGTCTTCCCCCCCGCGGGGTTGTAGCCACGGTGATAATTTAGACAAGCTGCCCGGAGCGGTTCTGTGTGCTCCAAAGCAGCCTATCAGAGCAGAAGTTTATTTAGCAAACTGCTTAACTCTTCCTGTAATATTTAAGAGGAGGGTTTTTTTTTCAGCCTTCCTGAGTTTAACTTTTATAGGGTCAGCTGTCAAGGTGCCTGGGTTATCCAGTTTGCCGTTCTCTACCTTCCTCCCTCTCGCACATTCCCTCTGCTTCCCTTCCTCCGGCTCTCCTCTCTAATGATTTCTACGAGGCCTCAGGGGAGTGGCTGTTTGGAGACTGCTAGAGTTTTACTGCTGTGTTGTTTTAATGCTGTGTTTATATATGTTTAGAAATGTGTTTATACAGATTTTCTTCGGGACACTCTTGACTTTTATTATTTTGCTGTTGATGTTTATGTTCCCGAGGCTGGCTGGAATCTGACGCTCCATTTAGGCTCGCAGACAAAGTTACAGCATGTGCCTGTAACAGTGCAATTGCAGGAATTAATTTGCCTTTAAAGTTAGCACATTTGAACGAAAACGAATCACCACTCTAACCATAGCTACGTGCCACGTCTTTTTTCAGCTTAGTCCATTTCTTTTTCCTTTTTTTTGCCCTTCAGGACAAAATTTAATGGGAGGCTGTAGCACATTTTCCATTAGGAAAAAAATAAATAAATAAATACATAGCTTTACTCCCCATAAAATCAGACTAAAATAGCAGTGACAAAAACCACATGCAAGCCAAAATATGAAGCAGTCATGCATCGCTCACTACCCCTAATGCACCAGATAATGTGCAAATCTCTGCGGTTAAAATGAACTCACCGGTTTCTGCCAGAGTCTCTGAAGCCTTTGGCAAATGGGTTTCTGTCAATTTTCAGCCTTGTAATCTGAAAAAGCAAAATAAGACTCTAATTATTTCCTGAAACGTTGTTATTATGAAATCAAAGATAACGCACTACGCTATATAATACCAGTTCCAGCCAAAATGTTTTCTTTCTCGGAAATCTTTCAATCAGGTCTATAAATAAATTCATTTGTGAGCATGCGTACTTGTATGTTTCTTTGCACATTTATGTGACTTTGTGTGGGTTCATGCATGCATACATGCATGGAGTTAATGTCTGAGCCTGTTCAGACTGTGGGTGGTGTTTAAGGCCCAGCTCTGTGACCCTCATCCAAAAGGACTTTTATAGACATCACCACCATGTTCTGACTTCAGCCATCATGCACTGCAGGCCAGCAAACCTCAGCTAACGTCCTACTTCAAAGCTCACATGGAGCAAACATGTGCAAAAACACAGAAAAGCTGCAGCTTTCCTCACTGAAAACAGAAAATATAACAATCTTAAGCTATGTGTGACAACGTAAGCGAATATCACTATTATTTCTTAACAGCCCGTCACATAAGCCTTTATTTGGTAAACTGCTTTAACAGCCTGCAGAGGAGTTTCCAGAGGACTTTATTCTGTTTATTTTGTAGAGCATGTACATGCATAGACATACACGCCTGCTGACAGAGATGAATCTGCCTTTAAATGCAAAACATAGAACATGTGTGATGTTTTTTTAATATCTCTGTAAAGCACTTTAAATAGACTATCGGCTTAAAAAGTGCCATATAAATACATTTTACTTACTTACTTACTAGGAATTAAAATAGCTTATCTTTACACTGCATGATGAGCTGCACGAACGTATATTAAACTTCTAACATCTACTTCACAACCACAACATCCAAAATTACATCATGTGTTTTCAAATTCACAGCACATTGTAGCAGCACACACTGGAAATGTGACTTTCTTGGCGACTGTGAGTATTTTGTTATATTTAGTTTATGGGTCTCTAGGAGTTCAGCTGAGCTACCTGTTGGTTCTGATACGCCGTGACAGTGGTAAACACGGTCTCCGGGAACGAAAAGGTGCGCGTGCCTTCCCCTGCGGGGATGGTCCTCACTGGGGATAACTCTTCTCCACACTCCTTACGGATTACATGGACCCGCGGCTGGTATTTGTGCATGGAGTGCAGAATGATCTGAACCGGGGGAGGGAAACACATTGATTGAGGCTTGGATTATGTAACTGCTATTTTATGTGTTTCATAAAGCATGGCTGGGGAAAATGTACATGTACGCTTGTGGGTGCACAAGCTCTACAGACCTACACTGTAAAAAGAAAGAAAGAAAATTAAATAAAACATGAAAATGCACAGAACATTAAGTCATGTTCAACTCAGACTAGGAAACTATGAGACTTTTACTATTTCATATGAGATGAGACTTTTTAATATTAGATTAGAAATTTACATTTTATATAATAGCTCATTGTGAAATTGAATGTTTTGATTGTAAATAATATGCAGTCATATTATTTGCTACAATAGTAGTAAATCGTTTCATACAACAGAGCCACATTACAAATGTGTCACACAAGTGTGATGTGCTGCTACATACATGTCCTTGGTCATCCAGCTCGTTGTTGGTCAGTTTGAGTTTGTCGAAGCTGATCACCTGACGCATCCACGTCTCTCCTGAGGCCGGGGAGTCCGGATGGATGTATACTCTGGGAGGCACAGGGGAGTCGGCATTCCCCGCTACCATCCACTTGGAGCTGTGATACACGTACCTACACAATTCACACACAAGACAGTGAGTGAGCACGGTTTCTGTCTGAATGAACGTATCATTTACAAATCAAAAGGTAGACTCGATACTTCAGTAACTGATGAATAAATATACAGTAATAAAGAATAAAATGTTTTCTTACAAGGGAGTGAATTTATAAAAGCATAAAACTTTAACACTAAAATCTAAGTTCATATTTTACTCTTTATGACTTTAGGGCCGGACTGGACTCTCCCCTCCAGGCCACAGGTTAGACTCCACTACAGGATTAATGCTCTTTTTAAACAAACAGTATTTTCCTTCTGTTTGATCCACGGCGCTTTGACACCGGACGTTCTGAAGTGCGCCAATGCGCACCAAAGTTTACATAATGCATTTGTTATATGTTCTATAGGCAGATGGACCAGTAACGTGCTATCCGGCATGTCATTCACTTTAAAACGTGGTATCCTATAAACTGAATTTTGAACCTTTGAAATGACACCCACGCGGTTTATATCACGCAAAGACTTGGCTGCACGGATACCGCTGCAATAACACGCCGTTTTCTTCTGCTTTGTAACGACTTTTGCTGGTTTGACCTTCCAGGGTGGAGAGGTTAGGTATCCAAACGGTCCTCTCCAAAAGGGACGACAAAACCGCCGTGACAAAACACCGGTGCCAAGCACCATTTGTGGAGGCAAAGCTGAGGTTGCACAATTGAAAAATCCTGGGTTGTACCAAGAACACAGTGTATGGAGTCTAAATCAGGACTACATGCTAAAGAAAATTGCTGTGCTGTTGCCATTTATACAGTACACGCGTGTGAGAGTGTATCTTTAAGCTACAGCGCTGTGGGGTACAGCTTTCATTCTTTTGGGGACATTTTTCGCGATTCGTTTTTTCGCCTCGAAATCGCTTTTCTGTCATTGGGAATGCGTCGTGTGATTTGCCCAAATTCCTTATATTGTGCTTTTTTCCGGACAAAATGGAAATGAATTTGTTTTTTTCAGGGCTGGATGACACAAAACTATTGAACTATTTTACGAATGACGTGTTTTATTGCTTAGTATTAGCGAGACCTTTAAATCCTAACAGCACATTTAAAATAATCATGTTAACAATTGTTTTTGTTAACATCCAGCATGTTTGCTTAACATTATGCATTAGCCTATTTTGATGTGTTATTATAGTTTAACAGATTATTACGTCAACAAATTGCCTTGGGCTCCATAGTCCTGCTATTGATAAAGGTGTTACGTTGATCCAACATGTTTAAACAATATGTATTTTTTACAAGTATTTTCTAGAGTTTTGTTTTTTATCAGTGCATAAATTCATCCTTTAACTTTTGGCACTGAATATATCCAACCAGTTCATTATCGTGCCCAGTGATTCATCAAAACACTTGAATATAACGTTTTAAGGATTAAAACAATTCAATTCGACATCCCATCACAAATCAATAAAAAGTCTGTGGTTAAAACTTACGTGGGATTAGCGAATTACATCACTGCCACACTTAATCTACCTTTTAGCGCATTCTTTATCTGAAAAGTTCAGTCAGCAAATGAACACCAAGATTATGCCCTCATTTTTTCAAAAAGTAAACATTATTTAAAAATTACTTTTTAAAATATTTTGTACAGAATTATAAATTTAATGAGATGGTGTACATGCCATAATTGACATTATTACATATTATTAACTCAAAAAGTCCACATTTTTGTTAAAATAAAGCTGAATATGTTCTTTTAGTTCACATTTAATTTGTTTTTTTGGCGCCGACCACAGTCCCTCACGTGATGTCGCAGGACTTGTGTCATGTGACTTTGTTTTATATTTCGACAGGGATTGCTTTGACAAGTCAAAAATAAAATGGTGTTTCAAATATCCCAGTGTACTCAGATTCGCTGGCACTCTATTCTGTTTTTACTTTTTCCTTCATTACGAGATTTGAAAAATAGCTTTTAAAAATTCTGACAGCAGGATCTCAAAGTTTAAGAAGCAGCATCTTTACGATTTACGAGCTTTGGAGTAAGTGTGCACGGGCCTGTGGTGGAGCTTTTTGTGGGTCTTACCTATATCGTTTATTGTCCACGGGGATTATATCCATGGCGATGTAATACTGCTGATGTGGATCCAAACCCGTAATCTTCACACGCATAGCGGGGAACATCCGGCTGCCAGGTAAACCAAAATCATTCTTTTGCAACACTCTGTCATTTTTTAACTGGTGAATAATATATTATTCACCATCACAAAAAATGCATTAATAATAGCTTAATTAAAGAATCAATGCAATAGAGTTTTGTTTGGCTTGGTTAGACAAATTAACTCTCTAAATAATTATTTTAATAGCAATTTTGCTCACTTTTCAAATTATCATCTGGTTCACTGCCTTGCTCATCTAATTTCTACGAATCGTGCGTCGTATTTCTTCTTATATGTTTGATATTGTTTTCATCTTTAACATTTTTTTTCTCTCCTCGAGTTTCTCATTTCTTCTTTTCTTCAGTCACCCATAAAGTTACGCATTCACGCGAATCCCTGTCTCACCGTCCGGCCTTGGTGATGATCATCTCCGTGCCAATCTCGTGGAACCTTTTCCACAGGTCTGATCCCTGCAGGTCCACGCGGGTCTCCTCTCCGGTCCCGGTTACCGGCGCCGTGCACAGAGCTGCTGGGTGCGGGCTCTCCAGCAGCGCGTCGTCGCTCTCTGCTACACCGAGATGAATTGAGATTGGCACGTGTTAATTGTAACATTCCATCACAAGCCAAGCGTTGTTCACGAGGTGTTGCATTTCACTCTTGTTGTGTGACTCATTAAAACAAAAGAAAAATAAATCTGAACGGGGTTAAAGCGCGGTAACGTCACACGGTAACGTCTCAGCAGAACAAAGGAAATACGTTGAAAGCCTTACTTTAATTTACAACACAATTATTTCAGAAGAGCAAGAGCGAAGTAAATATTTTTAAACCTCTGGCAGTTATTTCTGTCTCTACGATTTAATGTCACGCTATTGATAGATAGCCTTTAAAAAATGAAAACTATGAGAAAGTAGAAATATCTGCATGCTTAAACACCGTCTCGCACTCAGTACTGACCTTAAAAATGTTCAACGATTTTCACGCCAGTGCTTGAGTTGAAACCTGTTTTAATACTGAGGATATGTTCAGAGGAAGCACTAACAGCGGTGTTTATGCGTCTCGCCGCTGTTGTTATTTGTGCTATTCAGCACAGGCCTCCCCAAGTGGTAGAAATTTATGGACATTAGACATGGGCCTAACGAGGCAAACTAACACAGAGACTCCTCAGCCAAATGCATTGTGAACTTACAGCGGGTTTAAATCCTGATTTGTCCGGGCCAGTCGGCTTATTTCGTCTGCAGACCTCTTAGTATCCTTTCCGTGGCAGTTTCCCGGCCTTTATACGCTGCTAATTGGCGTGTTTATGATTGCAACACAACTCATAAAGCCTCTCACATTAGTCACACTCACACCGCTCATATTTACTAGACCAGAGCAGTGATGTATCACAGTCTCACCGTGCGGCCCCGAAGGAAGCCTATTATTGTTTTACTTTATAAACGTCATCTTTTTTATGCTTATGACCGAATTCTAGTCGGTGACGAGAAGAAGAGAACATGAATTATTATGCAGGCAAGGGGAAAATGCTCATGAATACATAAACAAGGATCAGGATTTTGGTCTTCTGATATAATAACAGAATAACAAATGTGCGCGGGCAGCAGCTGCACAGTAATTAACCAGCTTAAACAAATGCATCCTATAATGATGGAGTATGAGCGTCAAGTCATAATTTTATAATGCTGACATGTCAGACACCTATTATTATTATTATTATTATTATTATTATTATTATTATTATTATTATTATTATAACTTACGGGATCCGCCACTTCCACATTCAACTTCACTGCCCCGGTCGCCGGTACACCCTCTGTCCGCCCGTAGTCCCGGACTCCCGGTTACATCAGACACATCTGTTTCGTCCTCGAAGCCGGGGGACACGACCTCCTCCCCGCTCGTCCTGCGGCGTTTTTCCGCGCCGATCAACGCTTCTACTGAGAATGCATGCGCCTTGACGCTCAGCGCGCACGGGGACCTGCGCTTCTCTGCCATTTCTCCGCGTCTCGGGACAGAGGAAGAAGACGAAGGAGATCGCTCACGAGCTTGCAGGCCGGGAGCAAGAAAAGTTCAAAACCGAGGAAGTCGCAAAAAAAAGGTGATCCACGCTGGCAATCCCGCGCCAAGGGCAGGGTAGTTTCTCCGTGCTTGCACGGAGCAGCTGACGAGACAGAAGGGCCTGGGGCGAGCTGTAATTGTGTCTCCGTTATCCGTAGGTGCCTTGCGGAGTTTTGGAGAGTGTCAACAACCGAGCTTAGAGGAGAGTCGGGGAGAGGGACCTGTCAGTCACAGAGCAGAGCAACCAATCATGAGTAATCACAACCCCCCGGAACTTTTCCTTTGGTCCCGCCCGCTGTGGGGGCCGCTCGTGCCGCCTTATGTGGTAAAAGTAGAGCTGGTGAATGAATCATGTCTTCAGGCCAAGGAGAGCTAGGAGCGTCTCTCCGGGGCATTGCGCGCATTTTGACACACCGGCCCAACATGCTTTGCATATCTGGCCATTAGTAGCTCCTGCACGACTGGACCCCCCTCCCCCAAATAAAAAAGTCCTGACAGAACTATCATACAGACTGAATCTTATACTGATTATTTACCTCAAAATATCCATGATCATAATACGAGTATGGAATTAAATTTTGTTGTGTAAAATACTATTTTTATGTATTTAACAAGTCTTTTAAAAAATCCCAACTATGTCTACTGAACACAAGAGCTTTGTTGTGTACCATTTCACGTGTATTTTGGCATAAATGTCATGGCAACAGTGCCATTAACTTTAGTTACATTTCGATTTTTTCTTTTCTACTCAAATATGCAACTGTAAAAAGAGAAGCAACTGCTGCACTAAAAACAACCGTATGATAGCTGCACACTTAACCCTGAATCTATAGACTATTTAAAGGCTAATACAATAAGTATTAGTCTCTTAGTCGATAACGTAATAACAGATATGATAATGTCATTATAACGATCATGATCTAATCGGCGCTTTTGCTGTTTTCTTATGAAAAACGTAAATCACGAGGTAATATTTCCGTCTCAAACTGAACCCGAGTCTAACAGTAGCTAAATGAAATATTTGGGAATATGTTTGAAATACAGGGGGAAATGAGTGAATGCAACCAGCTGGATAAAATACATGGATGAGTTTGACTCGCTCTTACTGCAGGCGTGGAAATAATCGTGCGCATTTTCAAGGCCGTGTTAACGAGCGCGGTCACGCCGGGAATGCGCGTTGGTGTGGCGGTGAGATATGGAGGGGAGAAGCTGGCTATAAATAAACAAAGCACTGAGCCTACGTGTGTGTGTGTGTGTGTGTGTGTGTGTGTGTGTACAGGTTTCTTTAGTTCTTGATGTTCTTTTTCAGACCTAAACACGCCATTTATTCCAAGAGTAATATGCACCGCGCGTGCTGCCGTTTGCATAAAATGTGCCAAACTAATGAACCTGTTCATTTGTTGGTGTATTTATTGAGCTGTTGTCGGAGTTAGAAAGTACAAAATGCCATTATTCACAACAGTATTTAAGCCTCCAGCTTACCTCCTCGGCTCCTTCGCCAAAATCAGCGTGAACATCGGGCCTCTGCTGGCTTGTTGGTCACGTATCCGCCGTTTGTTGGCGCAAATTTAATGTAAATATCTGGACATTAGGAGAAATTCCTTGTCTATATACTTTTGCTATATCAGATCAAAATCTGCCTCTTTCTCTTCCTCTTGGCGTTTTTTTTATTTAAATGTGGTAGGTTATTTATAATTCCGTCACATTTACAGAGGCTAACATTTGTTTAAAACAAAATTTAGATTGTAGTCGATGCCAGGCCTCCCGACTTAACCTGACACTGTCAAAAAAAAAACTTTAAAGCGAATATTTTTGCTCCCTTACCAGCCTCGGAACCAATAAAAACGCATGTAAACAGATGTACTTAAAACAAAAACAAAACAAAAAAAAGAAGAAAAAAGGGGCAGAATTTAGTAACAGCACCAAACGGATTTCCCTCTTTTTTCCAGTTTAACAGGAATGTGTTCACAATCGTAATCTCAACATTGTTTAAGTAGTAATTTAAACCGGTTTAAGTTTGTTTTGAAAATCTTCACTCGTGAACAAAGGTTCTGTATGAATTGGATTTTTTTTCATAAAGACTGCCTTATTTATGTATTTGAGATTTTATTTGTAAGTTAAATGTTTTTTTGTTTTTTTTAGAAGAAACTAACATTCTAATTGGCTGGCTGATCGTTAACAGAGTGCACATTATTTTCCCATCGTTTTCATGAAATACATACTATTTAATAATAATAACAATAACAACAATAATAAGAATAAGAATAATAAGAATATTTCGATTGGTATTGTTGATTTTTGAAACAGCTGTTTCGTGAAACTGATGTCGTTGCTTCCAGAGCACTGTAACTATTATTATCACATTATCGTAACTTTGTTATCATACTGTGTTTCGTCGCAACAGTGTATTTACACTGTAATACAAAAACATTGGTAAGTCATGCGATATTTATTTATGAAATTATTTTTTTTATATTATCTGATGCTTGTGTGATATTCTTCATAATAATATCTTCCCACAGAAATTTTTCTGCACATTTTAGTGACCTTTTTGTTTTTATTCGACGGTTTTTTTAAAAACATTTTTTTTAATGTATTTATTCATTTTTATTTTCCCCTTTCTATCCGGCAGCTCCACACTTCATTTAACATTACTGCGTTTTGCATATAAGTCAGGCTACAAGATTAAATAAATAAACAATGTATTATTTACGCTGTTTTAACTAAGTTTGGCAGGTTGCCCTGCTAGTTTTGTTAAGTGTTTCAGTTTTTCATTTCCCGAGGCTGATAGGATAAACTGTTCAAAATGAAATAAAATAAAATGAATAAAATAAAAACATTTTTTAAACAGGGTGTAAGCTTTAAGCATCAGCACATATTAACGTGTGGCCATTTTCTAATGTAGCTTAAAAAAAAAAAAAAAAAAAAAAAAAAATATATATATATATATATATATATATATATATATATATATATATATTTTTTTTTTTAATATAAATCACAGGTTATAGCGGCAGGCTTCGCCTCCATACGTGAAACGCTGTCGGTGCCGCTATAATAGGCTCAAGCTGTTGCTTTGATTTATTATCCTTCCCTTTAGTCTCCAGTTTGTGAGATATTGGACGAAGGTAATTAATTTGGGAAATAAACAAAAATACTAATACTTAACAGCATTTCGGTTTAATGGACTTAATATTCAGTCCACTTGTGATTGACTATATCCTTTAGTCAAGTTTAAAGCATTATCCTTAATTACCCGGTCACATGCAGGTGCGGGGTTACCTGATGGCTTTTAACGACTTTGAGAAGACTTCAGCCAATCAGAGCCCTGCGCATTTGTAACTTTATCTAAAGGACAGATTTTGCCACTTTGAAGGTGGGCGTAACCCGCTGCACCAAGTAGCCTCAGCTGTTTATTAAAAACCTTTGACATAATTACCTGTGAGCTTTGAAGGGACCCGTGGAAGGGTAGAAGTGCCTGAACAGGGGAGTCTGGGTAATACATTGTTAACAGTTATTTAGCGCCTGCTAATGGGCACGTGGAACACTGCCAGGCATTTTATGGCGGAAGTGGCATGAGAGCAGGGAAGGTGTGTGAGTTTCTTTCTGTGTGCGTGTGGGGAGAGACCTCCGTACAAGGCAGCGGTAACGCAGTGCGTTTTATAAGCTTCGGGAGTGATAGCTTTCCACAGTTTTGTAATGTGTCACACTGATCTTTCCAGAGGACATGGGTTTTAGTGCTACAGCTGATCTGAGCAAAACGACAGACATCACACAGATGCAGTGGTGTACACAAAGATGGATGTAGTTATACGGGGAGAAGTGCAACATTCATCTTCAGCCATCTGTTTCCCTCCAGAATCGAGGGTCCCTGCTACACATCCGGCATGTCCTGGGGAGGCAGACCCTAGTCCGAGAACTGCTGGATCCTCTGCATGGCTCCACTAAGAACAGCCATGACTTGAACTCCGTGCCTATCTGCAGTTGAAGCAACACTGCAAAGTAAACGACCGGGGCCCCTCCGAGCGTATCCTGCTTATGCTGGCCCAGAATCACTCGTCATCCAAGTGAAGTGACCCCCGCGTTCTTTCATAAAGTTAACCTTCCATTCAAAATGTGGTATTTACTGACACACTTGATAGAAGTTGACGGATCTATGACATTTATTGATTTTCTTTTTACGAGCCGGTTCTGGTCTCGACGCCGTTTATTCAGGCCTCTGTGCGCCTCGGATGCTATTATAGTTGAACTCCTGCTCTGGCTGCAATAGCTTGTCTCATTTGCACAAGCGCAACAGACACACAAAGACAGAAAGAGAGAGAGACAGATGGCTCTGTGCACCTCTGAGTTACAGCCCGAAGCAGCGGGAGTCATCCTCTTATTCAGAGATAAAAAAATGCTTTGCTCAGCTTACTAGGCTGCTGCTACACACATCACATTATTGTTTTCATGCTATCAAACTGAAACTTATTTGGTATAATTATCTCACTGTCTACAGATAAAACAAAAGAAGAGGGTTCAACATAAGAATTTACTATTGTAATTAAGAAAAAAAGGAGTGTTTAGAGTAGGGAGGTGAGAGGAAGCAAAACTGGAACAACGATAAAAAATTGTAACTAAACTTGCAACTAGTCTGAAGTCTGTCCATGATGAACAAATTTAAAGTAATTTACATCAAATCCTGAAGGACATCTACCCGTTTAAACCTCTTCATGCGTATTTTTTAGACACAAGCTGACACTCACAGGTGGTTTGCTGACCTGGTTTGCCCTTCTTTAGATGAATTACGACTCATTGCTAGCTTTTGTCATCATTTCTAGCTGATGATGGTAAATACTGTCTCGATGGATTGAGAACAGAAGACTGCAGCCTCATGATAGGCTGGAACGGGCAGAGGACAAAGCCTTAAAACTATTCTGTTGGTGCCATTATGATGCCGTTAGACAAATTGATGGTGTTGTGGCGTTTAAACCACGTTGTGAACATGCATTTCAGAGAGACAGATAAGAGGGATATTTTGATCTTATTATCAGCTAAGTTTGTCTGAGGAATGTCATACCAGGGATCACCGCTTTATAAAAGAGCGTCAGTGAGTGATTTATCCAATGAGAGCACATTTGATGTGTCATTACTTCTCAAGATTAGGGACAGGGTTTTGTTTTTGTTTTGTTTTTTACTTTAGGGATGTTAGCCTTTTGCATCTTGGGTTTATACTTTAAACTGTGGAAGCTAAACGAAGGAGTTTAACAATAAAAACGGTCCTTCCTGATTGTCTGTTGAGCGCTTTATGTAGCGGTGCTGTAAGTAATTGTCTCTGAGCTCAAGGGAGGTCAACAGAGGTCAACAGCTCCACAGGATTGGCTCCAGTCGTATTTATCCAAGTCAGCAGGAGACGCAGTTATACATGTTTCTCGGGCTGATCTAAGGTCTGTTAATTACAAAGCATAGTCATAATTTGTGGAAGTAAACAGTTCATTTTCTGGCACTGAACACACTGTTAAACAAGCATCTCTCGTATCCAAAAGACAACCTGGTCCGATTCCACAGCGATGCACCAGTGATCTGCGTTTCATCACCTCATAGCCTTCATGTGCAGTGATTAATGCCCTACCGCTTGAAGATATTTGAACTTGGCAGGTTTTGTTGACCCCATCTTGCGGCCTCGAGGAAGACGCCAAACCCTTACCTGTCCAATCAATTTTAAGATGCAAATGTAATGTTTTTAATGCCGTTAGAAAGCGGCCAAACAGCTCGTCTCATTACCTCACTGGCTTCTTTTTTTTGCTCCCTTCAAAGACAGACAGACGGAGGAGGGGGAGGGTGGGAGGCGCAGTTGGGATGGAGAGAGAACAAGCGAGCAGGTGCTGTTTTTATGGTTTTTCTTCATCCAGCGAAGAAGAGGTGAAAACTTTTCTCCTCTTGTAACCCGCAAAACCACGTGAACATCTGAGCGGCGTGTGTGTGCGTGTGTGTGTTTGTATGGGTGTGCATGAGATCATAAGAAGGAAGGATTGTATGTAGTGGTTTGATTACCCTACTTGTTTCCTGTTACATAATTTTGAAATATATAACTTTATGTGTGTGTGTGTGCATATATAGATAGTCTATCATCGTGTGCAATCACCACTACAGCTTCCTGCGATCAGATTGCATAATAAGCTGCTAAAAAGCACACAGATTAGAACTATGGTTAATTAAACTCAAAATACTCGGGTTTTCTTTTTTGGAAGCTCCTTTCTCACTCACGCACTCACACACATCAACACACACACTCTGCTAACGAATGCAAAGCTCATCATAGAAACACCGCAATTTGAAAATAACAACAATCATAAAAAACCATACAAACATCTGCAGCTCGTAACTAGCGTCTCAGGCCAAACCCAGCACACGTGCCTCTTAAAACTGGAGAACAACGGTTATTTTCATCTCTTAGATGTTGGAGTTTTATTTCTTTTCTCTTTCTCTGGCTCAACTGGAACCATTTAAGCATTTTTTTTAATCAAAGAGCAAAGTCGTTAAAATTGAGGATTGGCGGCGAAGGCGTCCGTTAAGCCTGCCTCTCCTCCCCGCCTGCGCTCAGCGCTCAGGCCAGCACTAACTAGCATTTAGCGCAAATGTAAGGAACGCTGTTTTATTACTGTATTTAAGGAATGTCTCCATTATAGCGCACAGAAAGCATATATATGTATATACGGGATTTTATTACCTTGTTATGAATAAGTGTTTCAGTGTTTTCGGTGTTTTTCGCCTGGTGCCTGGTGCTTACTATTTTTAAGCATTTCTGAGGCTTTGAATTACACAATTTTAGCTGGAGAGAGAAAGAACAATTTCTAAAGGAAATTCAAGACATCAAAAGGTCTAAGGAACTTTTATCCACATCAGTTTAATAACACCCCCCCCACACACACACACACACATAAATGTCTCTAACATCCATTTTTGCTCAATATGAAACAACAGAAGCAATTTCTTGGTTGTCAGCTGCAGGTTAATACATTTCGTTGCTTACTTTTGTTTGGTGTAAGAAAAATCTGTTTTCTGTTTTTTCCAGGCGCAGAGTGAGTCTCAGTCAGTTGAGGCTGTGTGTATACGCTACCCATAATGCATAGAGTGAAAAGTGATGCAAACAAAAATAGTATCAGCTTTATCCTTGTTTGCATCCCAGTAAATGCACGATAAAAGAAAAACAGTAAAAACTGGATTGAATTCTAAAAAAGAGGGGCAGATATTTTATTGTTAATTTTTTCCTTTTGAACACTTCTCAGAAGATGTACATCTCCACTACAAACTGAACTGAAGAGCATTTTTAAAATATGCAAACTTTATCAAATGTCACAAGTTAAAGCCCTTTGTTTGTTTGTTTATTTGGCTTGTTGACAGAGGGCTTTAGTTTGTGACTGTACCTGTCACTTCATGTACCGCAGGACCTTTTACTGATAGTGACCAATAATATCCGACAGTAGATTTTGGCCATGCAAAGCATTCACCTTCACGCATGAGTACATAGAAACGTATGCTTTTATATACAGTATGTGCTGGGTTCGTAGCCGTGTGTCTGCAGTGACACAGCCTCGGGGAGAAATGTGTTTTTGATATAGAGTCTCTTCCTCTCCCTGCATGCGTCTAATACGCTCCCTCTTCCCAGGATAACAGGGTCACAGCATGGAGACCTCAACGACTCCACACCTGGAATAACACCACCCAGAATATCCGCTCTGCCCGTGAGCTTGTGTGTGTGTGCTTGTGTGTGCGCGCTTGTGTGTTTAAGGGAGATCGAAAAAAGGGAAGAGAGTGAAGGAGGCTTTATGAATGACAGAAGGGAGGTGGTCGTGCGGTGCTTTCAAGTCATCTGTCTCACTAATTTCTTTTTCCTTCTCTCTCCGTCTCTCTCTTTGACACATACTCAGACACAAAAAGAGCTCTGGTGTTTTTTTGTGATGGTCTGTTTTGCAGCAGAGGAAATATGAAACACCCCGAGGCATTTGTCAGTGGTCAGTTGCATGTTCTTGTGTGTATGTGTGTGTGTGTTTGAGTGTGTGTTCACGGAGCACGTTTTAAACTCACAAACCCATGTGCGTCACTCTTCCCCCTGACACACTGCTGAGGTCTGATTAATAAAAGATGAGTTTAGGGGAAGTATGACTGTTTTGTTTGCACCCCCCCCCCCCCACCCACCCACCCCGCTGCAAAAAGAAAAGATGGGATGAAAGATGGAGAGAGAATGAAAGCAGAGTGAGAGAGGGCAGGGTCCACTCTGATCACCCCAGGACCGCACTGTGAATGGGCCGCTGACCCAGAGTGAGGGATGGATGGAGAAAATAGAGGGATGCAGCGAGTACGCGGAGAAAGAGTGGGAATTCATATCTTCACAACAGTTTGATGCCTGCGGTGTGCCTGTGTAACTATAGCTCTTTTTCTTTAAACCAGATCCCTCTTCTCCCCTCTCTACCTCTTTTTTTAAATACCCCTCTCTTTGCCCTCTTCCTGCTGATCTGTGCCAACCACCATGAAACCACCGCCACATTAGAGCCTTTAAAGGGCACTGCCTGGCATCCTGCTCCCACCAAACATATTATAGCCTAGTCGTGCAAACACACACACATGTAAGAGTGTGTGTCACATAAAGTTTCTGAATTCACATCTATAGGGTTGCAACGTATATTAAGTGCTGGGGGATATTTTTCATCCCTACAAAACTGCCACGTGTCGTTGTGGCTCCAAATAAACTCCAAAGATGTTGACTGCTGCTAACAGACTGTGGATGGGGAAGGCGGCAAATAAATGGCTCACATATACCGACAGAAAAATGATATTAAAGCTGAAGAATTTACAAGGAATATGGTTTAGACTGATGTTTAAAGACTGGAATATTATTATTACATTCCTACTTGTGTAGTTTTATGAAACAGAGCAGAGAACAGGACTGAGCTCTGTTTTGGCGTTCATCCATTCGGCCCTTCGTCATTACTCAATGTTCTGCTTTATCAGTCAGCTGTTTAGTAGCCCATCTGTGAATCTGTGACCCATTTATCATTTATACAGCACAGAAGGTTGTGAGTGGTGGATATAATTCTTCTCACACACCATCTGAGACTCCAACAGCCCGAAGCCCTTTAATTACCCCAGAAAGCTCGACATTTTGACTCAGTTTGAGCTTCGTCTTTCATCTTTCACATGAACTAACCCTCTGAACATTGTCTCGCACCCACACACTTACACAACAAACACAAACACATAAGCCACACATGCCCACGTGAGGATTTTATGATTTGTTAATGAGGCAGTGAGGATGTTGCTCATGACCCGCCAAGTAGGATGCAGCTGGATGGCACTGACCACACCTGCTGACATCACGCTACCATGATGTTTGTTTGTGTGTTGTTTAATTTGACAGAGATGAGATAATGGATCATTGGACGGGTTATTTTTATGTGATCTGGCAAACCTGGGTAGTTAAGTGAGAGTGTTCACTTACCTGTACCCTGTGCTCGATATTGGCCTTTAACCTCCATGTGGGGTGAATAAAATCTGAACTTTTTTTTTTTGCAGTGATAAATAACAACAAAGTTGAGATTTGTCAGCTGCATGTCTGCAATGCACATTTCCCGTTTCCACTAAATGCCAAAGGTGGTCTGTTGGATTGAGATTCAGTGACTGTGGAGGCCATTTGAGGGCAGTTGGTTGTCAGGTTCAAGATGATTTGAGGTTTTTGACATGATGCATTATCCTGGTAGAAGGAGCCGTAAAAGTTTGAGTACACTGTGATCATAAAGGAACAGGCATGGCCAGCAACGATACTCAGTCAAGCTGTGGTGTTTAAACTGT
The DNA here is from genome assembly GCF_965226115.1 of Aulonocara stuartgranti. NCBI lineage: Eukaryota > Metazoa > Chordata > Actinopteri > Cichliformes > Cichlidae > Aulonocara > Aulonocara stuartgranti. The sequence continues at coordinate 3,507,776 of NC_138951.1, read as the reverse complement.
GCTCAACTGAAACTAACGGCTCCAAATTGCCAAGAAAATATTCCCCACACAGTCACACCACTAGCAGCTTGAATCATTGGCAGAAGACAGGATGAATCCATGCTTTAATGTGGTCAGCACCAAATTCTGACTCCACTATTGAGACTCATCAGACCATGCAACATCTTTTCAATCTTTTGTTGTCCGTTTTTGGTGAGCCCGTGTGAATTGTAGACTCGGTTTCCTGTTCTTAGCCGACAGGAGCAGCACCGGTGTTCATCTTCTTGTACATTTTGAGATGCTCTTCTGTATATGTTGATTGTCATGATTGATTGAGTTACTGCTGCCTTCCTAACAGTTTGAAGTAGCCTGGTTATTCTACTCTGTACTCTGGCATTAGCAAGGCGACAACTGCCGCTCACTGAAAATAAACTCTAGAAATAAACTCAAGAAAATATCAGTAGTTGAGCAGTTGGTGTCCATCTGGCACCAACAACCATTCTTCTCCATTCTGATGCTTATTTTTGAACTTCAGCAGGTCATTTTCCAGTCACCTTTCTCACTCACTATGTATTAATAGACCTCTCTGCATTGAATCATATCTGTTATTAACCTCTGTCTCTCTTCCACAGCATGTCTTTATCCTGTCTTCCTTCTCTCACCCCAACCGGTCGCAGCAGATGGCCGCCCCTCCCTGAGCCTGGTTCTGCCGGAGGTTTCTTCCTGTTAAAAGGGAGTTTTTCCTTCCCACTGTCGCCAAAGTGCTTGCTCATAGGGGGTCATATGATTGTTGGGTTTTTCTCTGTATCTATGAAGCGCCTTGAGGCGACTTTTGTTGTGATTTGGCGCTATATAAATAAAATTGAATTTTAACCATGTCTGCATGCCAAAATATATTTTGTTTCTGCTGTTTGATAATAGCAAACTGGGCAGTTACTGCCCAGTAAAGGTGAGTGTATACTTCATACTCTAAATACAAGGTGCCACATTTCTAATACTGGAAATCTCCACTCTCAGAATTTTCTGTTTCAAAACATAAAAACAACAAAAGAGTAAGCACTGACATTTAAATTTGTAAGTAAACTTCAAGTGTCTATGAAATATATAATGCTATGCAGTGGTCCCTCGCTATAACGCGGTTCACCTTTCGCAGCCGCGCTGTTTCACCGATTTTTTTTGTGCAATTTTGCATGTTTTTTTTTAGCGCATTGTGTTCTGTGTCCTGATTGGTTGTAGACCATTGTCAATCAATCTTGTGCCGTGTCTCCTGTACAGTACAGAATGCGTTCAGCTTGTCATATTTACATAAATCTTCAATCATTAGCAGTGTGACTCTGAAGTGCTGTACTGTATGTTTGTAAGTTTTCTCCCCAACAAGCTCAACACTTTCGACGAAACGTTTTGCACCGGCTCCTGCGGGTGTCTTTGGTTTCATTCTATAATACTGGACTTATTTTTCTACGAAGGTTTGACATTTGAGAGCTTTTAAACAAGAGAGAAAAGTGTGAAAATGTTCATGCCTGTCTGAGAAAAGTGTTTACAGTGTGTAGTGGGGGGTTTTACAGCCTTAAAACATCTATAAAATTGTAAAAAATAAAGTTGGTTACTTTGCGGATTTCACCTATCGCTGGTTATTTTTAGAACGCAACTCCCTCGATAAATGAGGGAACACTGTATTCATGATGGAGAGATCTTAAGACCTATAAAGAGACCGGATCTATTTTGCTTGTATATTTGATGGAAAGGCCAGCAGCGCCTGTGTGACAAGTACAAACACACATGCATACGCACATCTTCTACCAAAGAATCCCAAAGCTGCAGCTCAAAAAGAATCTACATCACAGATTCGTAGCCTAAATGTGTCCTGACCGTGTGGTACTATGAAGGCTCAGATTCAGAAAGTTCCTTCCATCAGTGAGCCAAGAAAAAGTGTTTTGGTTAGACAGACGAACAGCAGGCATTACTGTCAGGGAGTATCACTGTCCATGTCTTCTAACTTGGCTATGTAAACAGCATTTATAGGTTTATTAACAACACCCTGTATTACTAGAGGTCACAGGAACAGTTACTGGTGTATGTGACAGTTTGTTTCCCTTTCATAATGGGCTCCGAGTGGGGCAGGTAATTATGACAGGCGGCCTCTTGGGCTGCACATTGATGAATGAGTGTTTACAGTCCTGGGACAAAGTACAACACAAATGTTGGAGCCTCGGAGTATCTGGGCATCTTATTACTGGCAAGCGCAGCCTTTAACAACATAATGATATTTTATCCCTGCTCTTTATACTGTCTTCCCCCTGCCTTTTCATTTATATCCCCTTCTACCCCCATGTCTGTAATACACTAAATTTTCCCATCTTTTTCGCCAGTGTTCAGTTTCACCTATTTATCTTTGTGCTCTTCTCTGCAATTTTATTGTTTTTCAATATAAACATTTTTTTATCCTTTCTTCCTCCTCTCACCCCCAACTGGTCGTGGCAGCCTGGTTCTGCTGGAGGTTTCATCCTGTTAAAAGGGAGTTTTTCTTTCCCACCGTCACCAACTGCTTGCTCAGAGCGGGGTCCTTACAATGTAAGGCGCCTTGAGGCGACTGTTATTGTGATTTGGCACCATATAAATAAAAATGAATTTAACTGAAAATGAATATTCTGTAGGACACTAGTGGCCATGCTGTCAGCAGCTACCCACAATCCTTTGCACCCAAAGATAATTTGAAGAGACCAACGCACAAATAGACAGACTGAAGGCTGGTCTGGGCTTTTTTTCTGTCAACGTAGCGCATCACATTGACTTCTCTTTTGAAGCTGGGGCCATGGTCTGACCTGTGACTTACAGCTTGGACTCTTAACTGTAGTTTACAGCCTTAAATGCCTTTTTAGTGCTGAGTTTTAATGTGATTTCATCAGCCTTGGCCAAGCAGGCAAGAAACACATTTTTAAAATGTGGGCCTGATTTGAAAATGTTTGGAAACCTTAACTCTATGAAGCAGTCGACTTAAAACTTAGCAACGGAGACCAGTCGTGATGTTTTCCCCTGTGAGTTGCTCGGCAACTCCACTGTTGTATGAGATGGTGATGAGTGAGAATAACAGTGTTTTCAGCTTTGTCTGAATAGCTGCACTTTGTGCTAAATATACTGGAAGAGTGGAGATGTTGTTTGGTAACAGTTAACAATGAGAGAAAAATAATATGCACCACTGCAACGATAAAACAAATAAGTGTATTGTTAAGTGAAATGTTAAGAGCAACTATCTCTGACCTTGGTGCAGGAGTGTGCATGGCCTATGCTCTCCTCACACACTGCTTCAGAGAAAAACCCACAATACGTTTGTCACATGTCAGCGATGATAATGTAGCAGTCTGCCTTGGTGTACAAAGTTTCTTTTACCTGTAAGCGATGTTAGCTTAGCTTTACATGACACTTAGGAGTAAACACTCATTAGTACAAGATTACTTTAACCTTTGAAGTGAGGGCCAGGGCTGCTGCTTTCTACTCCAGTAGTTTCATATTGATAGAGGCATGATATTCTCATGTGATTCAGCAAGAAAACAAAGAAGCAGATTTCTCCAGATGTGAAACGGTTACTTAGAAATAGCCGGATATGACATAAAAAATGCTGCAATCCAGAGTAAACCAAAAAGATCCAATAACAATATTAAATCTGCAGATTTGCTTGTGACCAATTCCTTCAGATTGTTACACAGTGCTGTTTTGTCAAGTGCGTCGCCTTGTTACACACAAGTTCTCATTTGGCATTGTTGCCTCGATGCTTGGCTATGCTGAGTGCCAAGACATAATGGTCCCGTAATCTACGGCCAGCATTATGATGTTACAGGGGGTGGCGGTGGTGGCATAAGTCGCAGGTTTGTCAGCCAGGAAACTGTGGTTTGTGTCCTGTTGAGACCTTTGTGTTTTGCACTTTTTCATGCACTCTTTAATTTGCTTTTTTCACTGGCTGTTTAGGTTTAGACACTAAAAACTACTTGGTTAAGTTCAGGAAGAGATTGTGGTTTGGGTTCAAATATGGCACTTCAAACAGTAACACTGTCAGGAGTCAGGAGTGACACATCACTAATATCATCCCCCAGACACCAAAAGACATCTTGTGGGTAAATGTCTTATGCCAGTAAATATAGCATGGTGAAGTTTTCTTTGTGAATCCCTGCTGAAGCTGTGGATTTGCTATTATGGCCTGTCGCCATCTTGTTTTGGACAAGATAGCCAAATGCTAAGTTATCAGCTAACTTTAGCAAGCAGAGAAACAGCAGAGCTTCAATGACTAAAACAGGAGCACGCTGCTAGTGCAACAAATCCTAGATTATTGCATTAAAAAGTCCACAACCAGAGAGAGGCGAGAGATGAAGCCTTAACAGAAATCTAGCAGGTAAACCGCCTGTTTTGGGATCCAGCTGTCAGAATCAGAGCAGCCCACACCCCTGAATCAGGTGAGTTTAAAAAAGATTCCCCCAAACAGCCCATAATGAAAGTGGGAATTCTCTGCAGAGATCAAATCCATTATTTCTGCCCGGCTTAAGTAAATTTGGGCATTTTCAACACAGTCTAGTAGTAGACAGAGAAAATGTTGTGCTGGCTTTATTTTTCAGCCTTGGTTGGAGCTCGACTTATACCCATCACTAAAACTGGAAAATATTGAAAACTAAATTGGTGAAATAACATTTAGTACACATGCAACTGTTATCTGAAGGATCCAAAGAAAACTCAGAACACTGTACAAGTGATTGAGTATAGCTTTATTTCTCTTTTTCTTTTGAAAACTTACTCAGGACTCTGCTCTGTAGCTGGTGTTATTGTGACTGGACCTTTTTGCTCAATTTTAGCTTCTAGTGTAGGTTTCGAGCCTTAAAGAGAGCAGCAGAAAGCCAAGGAAAGAGAAGACGACACGTTGGAATGAAAACCAATAAATGCACCTCTCTACGTATCAAGACAAACCGGAGGAAAATGGATCGGGGTGCGCTCACTTGCTCATTTGGAAACCATCGGCTGATGTTATCTGTCGATCAGACCGCCGTGTGGCTGATGGTGGCAGCTAAATCCTTCTAAATACGACGAGGTGGTGAGAGGACCAAATCCAGCGAGCAATCAAAACACAGAGAAAGGGGCTGAAATGGGAAAGAGAGAAACAACTCTGTGGACACAGCAAATTTACTCCTAATGGACTATGACAAGGACCCATTTTTAGTCCTGCGGTTTTGGTTTTGAGTGTGTGAGTGTGTAGACAGTCCAGGAAAAGAGATCATTGTCTTGCGATGAAAGATGAAGCCCCTGTGTGTGTGTGTGTGTGTGTGTGTGTGTGTGTGTCTGACTCTGGTCACATGTTCAACGAGTTCAACATTTGATATGAAGGCTTTCAGCGACTTCACATCTCTCACTGTCCCTTTCTCTCATAATATGCAGGAATTCTCAGCAAGCGTTGCGGACTTCCCTTTTTCCGTTGTTAAACTGTCTCGTCGGTATCAGCGCTGACTCACAGAGTTGGGCTGCTCTCGTCTTATGCCTCTTCTCTTTTTTTTACTTGACTTTTGTCAACAGACCACTTAAAAGGAGAACAATAAAGCACAAGGATTTTAATCGGGTTTTAAACAGACTTCATTTATTTGTCGCCACCAGGAAGATTTTAACCCTTCCTCCACCTATCCCTCCATCATCTCTCATCATGCCCGTGCCCCTACAGCTCCCCGTTCTTGTTGAATGCACTCATGCATGATGGTCTGAACTTGATAGACATTCAGAGGGCATAGGAAATAGAGCTGTTAGCATGTGCATGCATGCATGTGGTAAATAGCAGAGGTGGGACCAAGTCATTGTTTTGCAAGTCTCAAGTAAGTCTCAAGTCTTTATCCTCAAGTCTCAAGTCAAGTCTCAAGTAATGTCAGGCAAGTCAGAGTCGAGTCTCAAGTCACTGGTGTAAAAGTCCGAGTCAAGTCACAAGTCTGAAACTTTGAATTTCAAGTCCTTTCGAGTCTTTAAAAAAAAACCGAAAAAATAATGTTGCAGTTATATGCTAAATGTAAATATTAGACCATGTAATTTTAAAATCTGTGTTTTTCTCAACACATGACAAAATAGTGAACTTAGAAAATATACACAAATTGTGAAATTGCACCTCTTTAAAATGCAGCTCAATTAAACCTAGCTCCAAGAATAATTTTCACCGACAGTTCTGAGATAAGCTGCATGTTATTCTTGGATGCGGTTGTAGGACCAGCTTTAAAATCACATGACAAAAATATCATACACATTAAAAAAAACTGTATCACCAACGTAGCCTGGACAACATTTGCTAGTTAGATGAAGTCAGCTATCTCATTGTAGCATATTTATATGCATATTTATAATCATACGGTTCTTGGAGTGAGTGCATACACTCATGAAGTTTAGTAACTTCAGGTCACTGCAACAAGCCCAGGTACAGTTTACCGACGGATGGGTGCAGGACCTTGAAATGCACCGTGTAGAACGAAAGACCATCGTACGTATTATAAGTTTACCAGTCTCACAAATCGTCGTCATAAATACACATTCGTTAACCGTTTATTAATAGGACCTTTGAGCTCAACGGTAATTAATTAGTAGTGGAAATAATTTCTGGTACCCATCACAGAAATGTAGCAGTGACAATAATACTGTATGCTGTAATCGTACTGGGCAATTAGTGATACAAAAAACCTGTTTTACCCTGTGAATAAAAGTATGTGTTTTTGTCAATGTACCATAATAACAGAAGCGAAACGCAATATTGTGTCAGGACAATTCACTATTTATGCACAATAAATAAAGGAGCATAGCGCGACAATTTCTGTTCAGCGCCAGACTTGCTTGTAACCTATATCACCAATTATGTTATGAAAATGACGTATTAACTACAACAGCAGACTGACCTTCGTGTAAATGCTTGGAGCAGACTAACCTGTGAGCTGGAGGGTTCTGGGACGTTATATTTGATCTTTGAATGGCTGCAATCCAGGCCATCCGTCGCGTCTTTGTTACTTCGGAAACATGGCTCGAACAATTTCTCTTCAACGACGTAATCCGATAACAACCGATCTCTTTACCCGTCGGCTTCCCGTGGCTGTCATGCGACCGGCTATTGCAGTTAATAATACAACAGCTTCTTGACATTTTTGTGTTTCTTTTTATCGCTGTGTGACTGATTTCAATTGAAACCCTGCATGCGCTAGTACCGCTTGCCACGAATTCCCAGAATCCTTTGCGGTTCTACCCGTGAATGACGTCACATTTTCAATCTCTATATAATATGCATGTTAAATTTTATATTTGGGGTAAAATATCAAGTCTTTTCAAGTAAACCGGTTCAAGTCCAATTCAAGTCCCAGGTCATTGGTTTAAAAGTCCAAGTCAAGTCACAAGTCTTAGAACATTTTTTCAAGTCAAGTCTAAAGTCATAAAATTAATGACTCGAGTCTGACTCGAGTCCAAGTCATGTGACTCGAGTCCACACCTCTGGTAAATAGAGCATGTGTGGTCTCTCTGATTGGCCTCCATGCGTGTTTTCCATTTCTTTACATACTATGTTTCTAAACGTAAATCAATCGAACGCTCAGATCTTGCTAACTTTCATCTCCAGCTCTTATTTTATTTTCATCAACAGCAAGGAATGTGTTAGTTTTATGTGAAGTCAGTGCATATGCCAACAGGCCTGTGATGTGGATGCCAAAGTATGACGACTCTATTCGAGCTAGCTGTCAGACATTAGCTCTAGATGGATGTGAACGAATAATTGTGAGGAAGTTGAGCTGTGAAGGAAAAGAATGTGGAGGGCAGATAGAGATGCAGAGTTTGGTTGCCTACAGCTGTCATTGCCTAGTAACTGTTTTCTTTTCTTGGTGATCCTGGGAAAAGGACTGGAAGACAGGGAGACAGGCAAGGTAGGGGCTTAAATGTGGGGTGTGTAATTTAGGCGGAGGGATTTTTAATGAGTGGAGATCTCTGCAGGTAACTTCCTCTGCACCCTCCTTCCTCCCCTCTGTCTCCACCATCTCCCCCCAACGTAGGGGGGAGAAATCCATCTGGTTGGACTAAACAGCAGATTAGCACATTAGCACTGGAAGAAGGGAAGGCATGCACCACGGGAAAGACCCAAGCTTACATATGACATTGGCACACATGGCGTATGACTCATTAAAGGCAGACATAAAAGTTGCACTAATTTAAAGGCGAGCTCCATCCGCCTTCATTAACAGATGGTAAAAGTTTCCCTCGTGATTGTAGATTTTATACTTTGTACACAAGGTGCTGCACACATCTGAAAAGAGTGATTTTGTTTCAGCACGGTAGGAGGAGCTAACCTACAGTGCTTTTAAAAATCCCTCCTGCAAATCACAGTTTTCAATCATCTAGAAGCTACAGTGGAAGATGGGCGAGGATTAGATACACAACAACCTTTATATACATTTTCATGTGCCAGCTGCATTAGAAAAAAATGAAGCACATATTCTAATTTGACCTGGGAACATGTTGAGGTATCCTCCTCTGAGACCTTCACAACCTTCAATCCAAGTGTCTGAGTTTTTTTAGTAGTTTAGTGTCAGAGTTCTGGCACAGCCAAAGTCTGAGGCATCAAGAGACATACCACATGGGCTAAAATGGCCTTAGCAGGTGAGCGCTTGGCATCTGGTAAGCACTGAATGTCATTTCTTTTCTCTCCTTATTTAGGTTTTCTATCTTTTCCCAAACCTATATCTAATATTACAAAAAAGTATTAAGATAAAAGAGACGTGACAATAGGAGAGGGTAAGCTGCAAAAACAAAAAACAACAACTTAACTCTGAGGAATGCCTCCAAAACACTCATTTGTCTCCTTTAGAAAAACTACTACCAGTCAAGAATGTGGATGTTGGACAATTCAGCAAAATGCTGGAACTTTTTTAAATTCTTTTTTTTGTGTGAAATTTGTGCAAAGGAGCTGCAGTGTTACTGTGTACAGAGGTTAGGCAAAGATTGTGGTCACAGTTAAAACAAAGCAAAGCAAAAAGCAAACATTGGAAGTTATTGTGATGGGATGCAAACTCTGGTCTGGCCCGGCTCAGGCCGCATTTGTTTGCATTGGAGCCGAGATGTAGCTTTGTTCAACGTGAGCGTCATTCTTAGGGTAACTTGGCTGGAGAAAACACTGGTAGGTAGAATGCAATGTATCCTCTTATAATGTTAAGTCACTGAAGATGCCTGTGTTGGTCTGTGTACTAGTTGATTGAACTGAAGTTACTTGTTAAAGAAGAGTTGATGCAACATATACTTTTAACCTTCCTGTCACTTTAAAGGGTGGAGAGTGGTCAAAACATTCAACAGGTAACTGTGTTTGATTTATTTTTCTTCTAGTCTCAGTTTTAATTATTACAGAACTGAGCTATGAGAAACTACAGGTATGACTGGAAGGGGTGCAGTTTTGCACATGCAAACCAGTGTTTGAAAGAAATTTCACCTGCACTACTGGAGATAGCTCGGACTGAAGAAAGTAAAGTCCTGTCCACCAAAGAATTCTTCAAGCAGGCTCCAAGGTATAAGACAGACAAAGCTAATAAAGAGCAGGGATGATTTAAGACAAGAGGGAGCTGTGAACTAGATGATTCCCTCCCATATTTCTCCCCTCAGGCTTGTAGTATTTCATATCCATCCAGATATAATTAGTTTGGGTTTTGGAGAGATTTACTGGAGAAACATCTTCATCTTCGTGAGTATAATAGAACCACATCACATTTGCTTGACATTTGCACTGTAAGAAAAAACAAACAAAGTGCAAGACTACATGCCAGGTTTACCAAACAGTGCAATAATAGGACCCAATAAACAATCTCCAAAGTCCACACAGGAATATTTACAAAAGTTTGAGAGATTTTTTTCAGTCCTGTCCACGAGTTCCTGAGCACACAGAAGAGACAGTAATTAGTTCTTTCTTGAGACAAAACACAAGAGGTTACCTTTAGTGGGAGCCAGGCTTGTAGCGCAGACAAGTAGTGTCCCAAAGATGAGATCGACAGCTCAGGTGAGTGTGATTAGCTGCCGGTGTGCATGGCTTGAAGCGGGAACTCCGCCAAGGTCCCGACGTTGTCCGGTCTTGCCAGCGAGGACATAAGTCTTAGTCTTCCCAGGAGTGGACAGTCCAGTAAATTCAACCCAAGTTCAGACGCTGCAATGCTGAGAGAAACTACAAAAAACCCAAGACCTGCATCTCCACAGGTCTCAGTTAGCATGTTAAATGTTTGAGTTCATGACAATACAGTTAGAAAAAGACTGAACACGTTTGTTAAAAATAAAACATGGCAGTACAGTTTAAGTTTGCAGAGTTGCATCTGTAAAAAACCCACATAACCTCTGGAACAAATGAGACCAAAGAAGACATCTTTTGCTATAACGCACAGCCACACATTTGATAAAACCAAACACAGGACATCAGCCAGTGCCAACTGGAGAGGTGATCATTTGGGCCTTTTTTGCAGCCACAGGACCTGCCAATGACCTTCTCTGTATACCAAAGTACTCCAGAGTCAATCATGCGGCCATCTTTTCAGACAGTTAAAGCTTCGTGGACGTTTGGTCCTGCAACAAGACAGTTATCACAAGTACATCAACAAATCTACAACAAAATGGCTTTAAAAGAAAAGAATTAAGATGTTGCAATGGCCCGGGCAAAGTCCGATACGACCTGTGACCCATGAAAACGTTAGTTTTGACTGTTTCCTCTGACATAGCAAATAGTTTTTTGTCAGCTATGAGTGTTTTATTTGTGCATTAGTTGCAGTTTTCATTCACATTGCACTTTATATCTTTGAATAAATAAATAAAAATATAGAATTTTCTCTTTTTGTCAGCTTGCATTGTGGTGTAAAATTACAATTAAATGTTTATATTTTAAAAAAAAGATTGAGCCAAATGCCAACAGCAGGACAAAAGAACTATAACTGGTACTGCCCCTTCAATTGGACCACAGCAGTGTGTTTGTGTTTTCCATGCTAACTTTGCAATCACGGTTACTTTTGCTGACTTACCAGGACAACATCTTACATGCTAACACAGCTGCATGAACGTAAAACAGTATTTATTTACACACGCACACAAACATATGCATATACAATCCTTACATTGACAAATATAAGCCCGCCTTTGTTAAGTGTAAGTACACAAGCAGCGCAGTTGTACACCAGTTTAATGACCTCATTTTGTTTGGCCAATGAGGTGTGCTGTTAACAACATAACACGTGTTTAATGAACGCACGCTCACAGGCATACACTCCAGCGCATGTTGTCTCAGCACCTGAAATATTACCTAGTTAACAAAAACACTATTAAACTGACCTACACCTAAACACGCACAAACTAATTTCGCCAGGCCATTTTACCACATGCTAATGAAAGGGAACAGACTTTATTAGCTCTTTTTAACAGCCAGCACCCCACCTAATCATGTTCGCCCAGACTCAAACACGTGTGCATTTTCCTACATGAGTCAAAACAAAGATATCAGAGACATGCAAACTGAGATTTTAGCTGGAATATGGATGAGCGATTAGCATATCCTGCTGGTTGAGGTCAAAGAACCACGGGGCAATCCAAAGTCTCCACTCTATGTCGACGCCATGTTTAAACTGGTCCCAGCACCACCACTATTACCAATATTACACCCCTTGATATTCCAACATGATGTATTTTTGGTCTCTTTAGACAATGGAAATCAAATTAAAAGCTATGCAAAAGTAACGAAACATCATGCACTCCTAATCCCGAACTGGCAAACATTTATGTGCAATTTTATTGCAGGACAATAAGCTTGCTGCAATTTTAGTAAATTTAATCATAAATGGATTTAACTAATCTCTATTTCCTCTAATTGCATTCTGCTATTTGCTTTACTATTTTGCAGCCCTTTTCCTGATGCAACCGCACGGTTTTTTACTTCGGAAACTGTTTTAGTTCCATCCAATCATGTTGTAGCTTATCTCATCCTCTAAACCAGAGTCAGAGGTGCTTGTAGCCAGCTGTCAGCTGGGACAGCAGAGGGCCCGGAGGGACTGAGAGGGAGTGAGAAATTTGCTTATTGAATACAGAATGGAGCCCGTTCCAACATAAGACTCAAATTAACAAAATACCAGGATGCAGCTGACACAGAAAAAACAACAGAGAATGCACTAATCGAAAAGTGTGACTGCTTTGATTAATTCAATGCTTAGAAATAATCAGATGTAATATAATAAAAAGAATTTTGACGATTTTTCTAAAACTAAAACAGAGACAGAACAAAATCTTTTGTCCAAGCTTCCAGCTGATTTTAAAATATAGTAAAGTTATAAATGTTATATTTATCATCCTTAAAGCTCTCCAGGGTCTGGCTTTAGCTTTTCCCAGCTTTTGCTCCACACATACAAACACAGATCCTGTGGCAAATCTTTACTAGCAGTTCCTCAGTCTAAACTTAGAGCTGAGGTTGTACAGTTGCTTTTGAGGCCCACAGTCTCTGCAACAGGCTTATTGCTTAAATTTGTCTTCAAATTTACATCTTTAGCTTTGTCCTTTGTACTGTCAGTAAAAGCTTTAAAAAAGTAGATAAGTTGTGGTTGTGTTTTAAGTTTTTTTAATCTGAATTTTGGTAATATTTTTTTTGACCCTATTGTGTTTTTTTCTTTCCTTTTAATTTCTTTGTTACAGTGTACTTGCACTTTTAAAAGCCATAGCACAGACACAGAGAATGACTAAGGTACCGAGCTTTAGTTTACGATGCTTCGAAAAACACAGAGTAATTTTCGGCACATTATTCACACCCTTTAAACAAAGACTCGTCACTTGTGACACACCGTGATTTTGGAAAAGAAATTGTGAGCTGGGCTTTTTTTATGGACACGGGGCATAAAAGAAAGTTTGCACATGTAGCAGTTCGGGGAGCCTGGGAACGGAGTTAATATTTAGTGGTCACGGAATCATGGCGGGTAGACCTGGCAGCGCCTTTACTGTCCAAATTAAAACAGCAGAAATCACCACAACAATTGAGAACAGATTTTCACCAAAGGTGCCTTAATGACACTGTCAGCCACTCACCCTGCAAACACACATAAACACAAAAATGCAGCACATGCTAACGCTAATGATCTACCTGCTTAAAGCTTAAAGGATCAAAATCTTATCAGTGACCAGGTCTTTTACATAATCAGTTGGGAAGGGGTTAAATGTGTATATCTTAAAGTACATATATATACTGTGTACATATACATATATATATATGTATATGTGTGTGTATGTGTGTGTGTGTGTGTGCATCTAGTAGGCATCAGAAAGCACGCACCCGCTGTTCCAGTCTGTTTCCTCCCCATAAAAAGCAACACTTAGCACTTCATTCTCGAGCAGTCCTGACAACATTATACAGGTTAGTTTAAGAGAAGAGAGGAAAAAAACAAAGCCAGAGAAAACAGAGGGTGAAAAAAAAGTTTGAGGGATGGAAAAAAAAAGAACAAAAACGGAAGCTTGATCACTCAGCTGGGAATATTCAGAGAATTGTTTTTAACGAGTTAAATAAATTTTCCCACAAATGAGGTGAGGGAAAGCAAGAGGGGCAGAGCAAGGCGGAGAGAGAGAGCTAGGGTGTGTGTGTGTGTGTGTGTGTGAGCGAGAGGGAGGTGAAACTGAAGTGAGTGTTTGGCCTGGTGTTGGGAATATTTTACAAGCTGCATTAATGGTTGTTCTTAAAACGCAGCTATTAAGAACCGTCCATAATGTTGTATATCATGGGTGATTATGTTCACATACACAGGCTTACGCAGCTAAACACTCCCTCATTAGACACACACACACACAAGCCAAAGCCCTTAAACGTGTGCTGGTCCAACACCTTTTGTGTAAATAGCTGCTTCCTCCTGCCCAAACAAACTGCACCTCTTCTCCAGAGCGCACAATGCAGCAATTCACGCTGGAGTGTGGGTTAGAAAATTTAAAGACAACAGTTGCTGACACGGGGTAACCCCGGTTTCGTTCGTCCTGTTAAAAATACCGATGCACATTGCCACGTGTGGCCAAATGTGAGGCCTGTGCATGGCTGCCAGATTTGGCTCTGTTTGGGGTTAGTTGGCTGTCAGCTGGTGTCAAAATTAGTCGTTAGCAACAGTACGGCCTGCATGGTTCGTTGTTAGCTCACAGATGTGAACCAGTTTCACCAGTATCACTTTCTGCAGTGTTAACTTGGACTCATGTAGCAGTAGCCATTTTTGACATAACAGAAGATTTCTACATTTTGCAAAGTACAGTGTGGTTTGGCTCTCTGTCCAGGAGTCAGTTGCATAGATGGATGGCTATATGGAGATTTTTTCCTTTTTAACATTTAGCCTATAAACCCTGTTTGGCTTAAGCAGACTGCAGCAAACAGCTAGGTTGGCATTAAACATAGAAAAACAAGAATCAGTCTATCATACGTCTATGATTCTTTCATTCATATGGTGGCTCTAGTACAGACTCGGTTCTCCGTCCAGTGCAGGGATGTCAAACTCATTTTACCATGTGGGCCTTGTACAGCCCACTTGATCTTAAGGAGGCTGGACCAGTGAAACAACTCTTTCTGTCAGTGTAAAGAAGTTTAACTACACATTTAATCCTTGAGATATTTTAATATAAGAAAAAGTGCATCTCAGGTTTTTCCACAAAATAAAGAAATTCTGCTTTGGGCTTAAATTGTGTAAGGAATAAAGCTCATCAGCTCATTGTGCAGGCCGTCCACCAATTATAAATGTAATTATATTATTTATTGACAAAATATAATTTTATTATTACATTTTTATTTTACTATGAATCCACTGTAAAAATCATAAAATTCTTTAGCAGATAGTGAAAAGCAGGAACTTTCTGTTATTGGCATGTGTATCTATTACTTATTTACTTTAGTGTAGCATGCATGGCTATGAAGGAGGTCTTTATCAGTAGGAGAAGCTGTAAAACTTATAAAAAATATAGTTTAAAGGCTAAAAATTGTGTCCTCCTCTCCATTTTCTAAAGTCTTTGACGAACCAATTCTGGCCCTGGGCCTTATGTTTGACACCACTAGTGTTTAACTGTGTTGTGTGACATCCCGAAGGTGAGGAGACCCAACACCCTCCCAGCTGTCCACAGAGTCCATAACATGTTCTGAAAGTGTATTTTTATTTCCTTCATACATTTCTGTTTGTTTATATTAAACAACCTCTCCAGCTGTATAATGCTTAGCATAATGCTATGCTACTCTAATAGCTTCCTGGCCCTAATGCTGTATAATTTATGCACAGCCATGCAGGTCAGTACAGCTTTATCTCACAATAAATACGTCCCACTGTGTATTTACTGTCTCCCCAGTTAAAACACATAGTATACTGGCCTTAGGAAATCTGCAACACGCCTGCTTTATTTCCTCCTGCAGTTACTTCTGAAAAAGCTTTATTGAACTGGCAGAAGGATCACTGGAAAAGGATCTGATTGTATTTCTAAGTTATAATCCATGAATCATGCGTATATGAGAACAGAAGGGTTGGAAATATTAAGACATCAGACAGTATGGAGCTGAATATTTTCTTTGTTATTCTAGGCGCCAGGGCTTGCTCCCAGAGGAAGTGGCGGGCATTGTGGTCAGTAGCTGACTACAGTATGGAATAGACCCAGTGTTTGTGTGTATGTGTGTGTCTGTGTGTTCTGAGTGGCGATTGGAGGTGTGTCCATCAGTCCATCTAGCTCCTCCTCTCTCTCCTTCCTTCACTTTCTGCAGTGCTGCAGCCTCAAAAACTCCAATAAAAGCAATAAACCACACTTTGTGTGTATGTGTGTGTGTGTGATGCACCCCTAAGAAGGACACACACCCACACAAACTCATTTCCTAAGCAAAAACAAACAATGTGCACACATATATTTATGCATGCAGGTAAGCACACATGCGCAAAAACCCCCGCGGTCCCTGCCACCCTCCGTCTTCCCGCCTCCCCTGGTTAAATATCCTGGTTATTAAGCAGAAATGTGCTGCAGAATTCTGAGGCTCTGTGTGCAGCACATCTGGCCCGAGCCTTCAGGAAACGACTGGTTCACTTCACTCTTGTCATCACCTTCCAACACATTTCTTTCACGTTTCAATTTAGGAGCGGCACAGCAGGCAGCTACAGCGCACACAAGCACGAATCTGCACATAAACACACACACACATCCACGCGCAGCCACACATGGACACACATCTGGGCATAAGCGCTCAGGCACTGACACACACGGTCCATATTAGCAAGGGTGGGAGTGTACTTTTAGCTGTTACAACGCACCATTTTCAGCCTTTCAGCTCAAAGGGGTGGGCTCCTTTTTCATCCTTTTCTTTATGTATTTTTATTAGAGCTGTCCCCCTCTCTCCCACTTTCTCTCTCTGTCTCCCGTCGGTGTTTTGTTGACAGTAGAAAACCTTTAAACCACCCGTGACACAAACTCCCATTTCAGGCTTGGTCAGGATTGTGTGGGATTAACAGAGTGCGATATACTGAGGCTCTGGGAAAGGATTTTTTTATGGAAATGTATTGTGTTTGTGTGTCTGTGTGTGTGTACAAAAGGACTTTACTGTCAGTAAAATCTAAAAACAAAAGCCTACTTTTCATCAAGAATTTAACACAGCGTAGCGTCTTCATTTTCAGAGAGATTTTACACATTTTCGAGTCTGACTTATATTATTTAAAGTCTTTAATTTTAACAGTTTGGGGATAAAAAATGAAATTTCATAAAATGATTTAGGTTGGGCGGTACTCGTGACGTCTTTTTTTTTTTTTTTAGACTGCAACTCATTTGTGATACCACAGACAAGACTGCCTGACACTGAAATACTTCAGCATCTCTGTCTTTGTGTAGACTTTAGTTAAGAGTCCAAGACAGCCTTAAATCAGGAGTTATTTTTTTTTATCCGTCCTTTCTTTGTTTCAGTTTGTATTGGCGCAGTATGTGCTCACCAAACACGTTTCCCCCCCACTGTTCGGAGACGTAATTTACTACAATTTCTGGTTGAATTCACTGCTGAAGCAACCTGATCTCATTGAAATGTTTCTGTGGGCAGCAATGGTTTGGTCTCTGGTCTGCTGTCACAATACGTATGATGTGGGAGACACACGGCTTAAGGTCTTAGAGTCCGGCTCGTCGTTGTCTGTTTAGAAACCGTGCAAAACCATTTCTAATCATCGTCACAGAGGCAAAGACCGCAAAACATGTGAGGTTTAACCCACAGCAGCATGCAGGCGCTGACTGATGACACGCTAAGCCTGCTTCGCTGCACTGACTGATGATGACACGTCAAGGAGGCTGCTTCCACTGATGAAGTCATCTGGGATTAACAGCCGGCTGTTTCCTCGCTCCTACGTAGTGACAAACTGAAGTGATAATTCAGGATTAGACAGTGACATCGTCACATGCTGTTTCTTTAACAGCAGTGGATTGAAAGTGTATGAATAAGACCTTCTTAGTCTCCTGGTTTTGACATTTCATCACTCCCTTGCAATCTGATCATTGCGTGCCATTAAACAGTATGAGTAAGTGATGTTTACTCCTCACAAGCAGGACTACCCTCCTGTACTTCCTCACATGATGAGTGTCATCATGTGAAACACTGTTCAGTCCGCTGTGGGTATGCAGGTGGTGAGTGTGAAAGCTTGTAAAGATTGAAACAGACACTAGCAGTTCATTTTCTCAGCGTAATCTTAAACACATTTAGACTCCATCACTACAAATGTAGCTAATGACTCAGGATTTTTTGGCTCAGGAGGAGGAAAAGTCTGTTATCGAAAGACAGAGACAAAGAAAGAAAGCAGACAGATTGGAGAAAAAGAGGAACACTAGTCTTGCTTCTATTATCTGCAATGAAATTGCATGGATGGATTTGCAGGTGGGGCTGTTGCACGAGTTTCCTACATCCACTTGGGGGCAGACATCGACAGCAGCTCTGGCAACACTCACAGAGGTGAGACAGAGGACCTGTTGGAATGTCTTAACTGTGCAATGTCATGTTATTTTATTATATATGCAATCTGAGAGTCACATGAACAAGCAAAAACTCAGTTTGCAATCTCTGCAGCAATCTGTAGCTCAGTGCTTCTTCCTGCATAGGACAGCGGATAACTATGTGAGACCAAATTCTATATTTCAGTCCTTACGGCTTCATAAGACCAGTCAACAAATCTCAACGGGGTTAACTTGTGACTCATAACATTAAATCATTAAATATCACAAACAGTCTAGAAGCCGCAAGGTCTATAGTTACACGTGAGAGCTGTCGTGTTTTATATTTTACTGCATGTTTGGACGCATGCAGTAAAACACCTTGAAGTGGATTAATTTATGTAGTGTTAAAATAATAAATCATGAGTTTGTTTTTTCACGGGCATATTCTGAACTGCACAAATCTACAGTTCTAGTTCAATCATTTGCAGAATCCATGTGATTTGTTTTTACTTTAATCATTTACACACTTTGCAGTCGTCCTTTCAACATACTCTGTAATTACATAAATGCATTAGCATCACATGTTTCTTGTATTCTTCTCTCACAATTTAGATGTGTTGCTTTCCGCCGTTTTCCTCCACATTTTGTTACATTCACTGTTTTTTGCATGCAAATTTTTGTATTGTGCAATACAGACTTAAACTTTCAGAGATAATATGTGGATTTCATCTTCTTGTTTAGGCTCAAAACAGTCGAATTAAAACATTTAAACAAGGGGCAGTCAGTGCAAGAACGGCCACCGTCGCGACTTTCATGAAACACTCAAACTGTGTGACTGTGAAGTTCATCACGCAGGAGCTTATTTTTACAACAAGCGCCTTTTTTTGTACAGAAGTGGCAGCGGTAGTAGAAGTGAAAGAATAGGAAACAGAGTGAGGAGTGAGGAGATGGTGAGAGGGTGGGGGTCGTGTCTGTTCTAGTGTGGTTTGGGGGAGTTATTTGGTGTTAAAATATGCCTTAATGGTTGCTGGGGATCCATTTATTACAGGCAGGAAGCAGAAGGGGGTTTCTCTTCTCATTTAATGTGACCGCCGAGAAGCTCGCCAAGTCCTACAGGCAAGCCAGCATTCCTGTGCACCAACGCTGCACACACACACACTGGACTATGTTATACACCTAATTATACTGCCGTGCATGTAAACGAAGTTTACATGCATGCATGTGTGTCGATGCATCATTTTAAAAACATACACGCATCGCGGTACTTCTAGAAAACTGGCAAATATGTGCGATCTCATAAAATGCACACACACAAATAGACTGTACTCGCTGGCAGTGAGAATGACCTTTTCTGAACCATGGAAACACACACATTAACACACACACACACTTATACACACAGAAAAGCCTCTGCAAAACATTTAGGCATGGCAGGGGCTGAGGTTATATAAAAAGTCTCTCGAGGGCTTATTAATTCACATTTGTTTTGCAGTTGTGAAGCTTGGTTTCTCTCCTTCTCACTCATCCCGTCTCTGTGTCTAGTTGTCGGTTTTCACTCATTTCCGGTCCGTCGTCCTTCACTTTCTCAGGGATGTATGCAGCTTCCTCCCGTTGCCACACTTTCTTCCCTTCTCTTTCTTTCCCTGTGTTCATCCAGCACAGAGCCATATCCAGCTTGACACCCTTTCCCAGCGTTAGGGAGGGTGTGTTAACACCTCGTCCCGCACACATGCCAGGGCCTAAAGACCCGTTTATGAAGTGTAGTGCTCCTGGCGTGTAAGTATGCACAGACATATTTATGCACTGATGGGCTTTGATTTCATATTTTTGTCTTGTTTTCAAAATATTCTAGAAAAAAACAAAACCTTCATTCCAGTGTAATAACTATGCGCCCCCAGTTGGCTCTTTTTAAAAAAATGTTGGCATGGTAACCTAATGGGAGACGAGGTGTGCTGATTGTGATCACAGCGAGTTTAACGACAGGCTGTCATGTCGTTTGGTCAAAATGCCAAATCAAATTATACAGTGTAACCACTTTTAAGGCAAAGTAACCATAGAGGCTTCACTTGGTTACTGCAGGCGCTCAATTAAAGGTTGCGTAAGGTTGTGTGTGTGTGTGTGCGCGCAAGTGTATTGGGTTACATGGCCGATCTAAGGCTATATCCCTGTTTTCATCAGCTGAGTGAGGAAGTATCCAGTGCCAATACAGTGCAATCTGACCCCTACTTGCAAACAGACGTGCGCCTTAATGCACAGAGTAGCAGAAAAGCAGACACACACTTCAATGATGACCTTTTTCTTTAGCAAGTATTGTATCACTGAGTCAGTACAAGACTTGAAGCCCTTCTAACTGCTGTTTTCACTGGAAATCATTGTTCTCATTTATGATTTGGTTTCTTACACAGGCTTTGATTCAATTCGTGGGATTTGGCTTGTAAATATCTTCTTTGATTTAGAGATTTCAAGCAAGCCATTTGGCGAAAGACTGGAGGAGAGGGGGCGGGGGGGGGGATTTGTTGTTGACCTCTCACCTCTCTGTGCCAAACAAAAGACCTCGAACATCTAAATAACACTTTTGTAGGGAATCCTTTCTCGAGGTAACCTACCTAAGTGGCCGATGACGTTACCAGCATTCATACTTTTGTGTGGTGTGTTATGTGTTAATTACCCTGTGGTCGTGTCCCAGTGTTTTATGTGCACAATAGAAACAAATAAAACTCTGGTATTCCCCCCGACTCTTTGTTGTGCTCACTTTGTTTCTCTCGTTTCTCACGTTTTGTCACGTTTTACATTCCCTCACATGCATTCTGATTTGACTTCAGCAGACCCCTCCAACTGTATCTGTGAGTCCTTACATTGAGGCAATGATTGTTATTTCTCACTGATAAATTCAAAAACAGGCCAATCACAGCAGTTGCTGGCTATGCTTTCAGTGATGAGTGGTTGCATTTCCAGGTGGGTGCACGTCGGGTTATGGCGCAGGGTGTCAGAGAGGTTTGCAGATAGAGCATGTCTACAGTGTAGCTTTAGCACAGATTTCCTGTAAGAAGTCAGTACTGATATTAACAGTTATGATTGACAGGGGATGTTTTCGCATTGTTAACTTGCTCTTTCTAATTAGCCAAAATGAATTGGGGGGATTCCCATGATGCATTGAGTATTTCTTTTTCAGTCACCTTTCTCACTCACTATGTATTAACAGGCCTCTCTGCATTGAATCATACTTGTTATTAATCTCTGTCTCTCTTCCACAGCATGTCTTTATCCTGTCTTCCTTCTCTCACCCCAACCGGTCGCAGCAGATGGCCCCGCCCCTCCCTGAGCCTGGTTCTGTCGGAGGTTTCTTCCTGTTAAAAAGGAGCTTTCCCTTCCCACTGTTGCCAAAGTGCTTGCTCATAGGGGGTCAGATGCTTGTTAGGTTTTTCTCTGTATGTCTTATTGTAGGTTCTACCTTACAACATACAGCTCCTTCAGGTGACTGTTGTTGTGACTTGGTGCTGTATAAATAAAATTGAACTGAATTGAATTCACTAATGTATAAACTACTGTATGTGACAAGTATGTTGACACATGTTGCTGGATATTTTGGGGAACTAGGTTAGTTTGATTCTTGGCTTTAATTCAATCCAATTCAATTCAGTTTTATTTATATTGCACCAAATCACAACAGCAGTTGCCTCAAGGTGCTTTATATTGTAAGATATAATTGTAAGCCCTACAACAATACAGAGAAAACAGAGAAAACCCCAACAATCATTTGACCCCCTATGAGCAAACACGACAGTGGGAAGGAAAAACTTCCTTTTAATCGGAAGAAAACTCCAGCAGAACCAGGCTCAGGGAGGGGCAGTCGCCTTAATAAGATGACTGATTTTTCACGTCTTATATTATTTGATATTAACATAGCTTTGATAAGCTTAGCAGAGCCGGAGCCTAAAGAGCGAGACCAAGAGAGAAAGCTAGCATAGCTCTAGCTAATCTACCTTGTAGCACTTCTAAGGCTTTCTAAATTCGGGCTCTAGCTTTGTATTTAGTATGTTTACACACAAAGAGTGTCTTCTCATTTAACTTTTAGCATCAGAACAGTTTCTCCAGATCTTTACAATCCATGAAAGAACTTGTGGAAACAAATTAAAACAAATTCTGGATCATCAGCTGAATTTTCAGCTAATAATGAAGCTTTAGGCTTCCAACACTTATTACTAATTTAAACACTTACAATCAATCCCCTGACCTTTTTGTACAGTTAACACAAATTTTTCTATGTGTCTGAAGTGAAACCGAAATGGACTGAAGTAGAAAAAGAGCCGATCAAGAACGCTAACTAAGATCATTTTAAACGGTCACTGTGTAACTGCGAGTATCCGTGTGTACCTTGGTGCAGGAGGGGGGGTAATTTAGGTGTAGAATGTCTTCCTCATCACTGGAGCTGACCTAAGAACACAACGGTTAATCATCCACTATCGGGCAGGGACAGGCAGAGTGAGAGAACAAGAGAGGAGCCGGGTGAACAGCTGAATGACACTTTGAGGCATTTGCACTTGTTAAAAGGCAAAAGAAAGAAAGAAGAAAAGAGGAGTCGTACATCAGACAGTTGGAACAAAAGGATATGCTCACCCGAGAGTGGACAACAGAAATCTGCATTTGAAGACGCCTCTTGCTGATTAAGGATTTGAGTTTTACTTCAGTTTTGCCTGCTGTGGTTAAACTCCAGCATTGTGTGTCTGTTTGTGTGCATTTGTGTGTTAGCATGTCCGTTCTGTAAGGACTGTCCTGTTTTTGGATTCAATTGTGAGCGCAAGGGGAGGCCACATGGGGCCCGGGCCTTGTCCGGGATGCCAGCTGCTGCGGTGAAGCCTGCTCTGGACATGGTTGCCGAGGGAGGGGACGTAGGGGAGCGCGGGGTGTCCCAGTGGGAAGCCTCTGGGCTGGGCCGGCAGAGGCTGCCTCTGCCCTCCCTGAAGGTCCCCAGAGAGCTGCTGCGCAGCTTCCCCCACTCCAAACGGGTTGGATCCTACCTGGTGGGGAAAATGATCAACAAGGGCTCATTTGCCAAAGTGATGGAGGGGCTGCATATCAGCACAGGGGAAAAGGTCAGTGCTTTCTCTCCAATTTGACAATTAGAGAGCAGACATGAAGTGACATGTCACTGACTGGTGGGGTGGCACACTGGCAAAGAAAAAGATCACACACATACAAGATTATGATTACATGCTTACAACTAGTGCCTTGTAACTGATAATTATACACTCTTGGGTTTAAAGAACGTAGTAGTCTGTTATTATTCTTGTTATGTGCACAGAACTCAGTCAGATTCATCCATAACTGCTTATTTCATGACTATGAGGGGTTTTACAAGACAACATTTGCTCAGCAGATTTAAGAGGTCTGAAATGCATCTGTTTCTGTGCAATATGTCTGTCGTTGGTTCCTTTAAAAAGTGCAGACTGATGTTAGAATCGGCGCTCTTTCAGATTAACAAAAAACATGAATTTGCATCTTTGTAAGTACTCTGTGTCTTCCACATCTATTTTTGGTGATATGGCAATCCATCTGCACTCACTGTGCAGGCGAGACTGTGCATGTGTTTCATTAATGTGTTTGTGTGTATCCATAAGTGTAACTTTCACCGGTCACCGAGTCGCTGACCCTGGCAATGTACCTGACCTGGTTGCCTTAGCGATGGCCAAACTCATCTGGGGGGTTGTTGTTCCTCTTAACCCAGTTTACCCTCTGCAGGTAGATACTGTGTTAAGGTGAAAACTGTAAACCTGCAAGCATCCACTGCTGGGGGCCTTTGGATTTCTCTGGAAATGTTTTGTTGACCTAAGCCAGAAATGTTACATGTTTATGACACAGAAACTCACGCATGCAGTAAGACACAGATTTGGTAATAAAATGAGCCCTTTTGATCTTAACTGCTATTTAAACCAACGGTGCTACGTGTCCAAGATGCATCATTTTTTAATAAATAAAACATTTACTTTGTTTGTCTTTGCAGACTATTTTGGTTGTTTCGTTTTCAAATTTTCTTTTTAGTTCACTTTCAAAAGTTTTTCTTTTTTATAAAAAGAAAGAGTGCAGGATATTGTTTCACTTAGTTGTGTTTTTTATTTTTGGGGGAGGAGGGTATTATTTTATTTCATTTTAATTTTGATATTCAGTTTTAGTCCATTTTAAATGTGCTTGTTTGCCACGATCGTTATTCTGAGGAAAAATAGTTGTACCGAGCACAAATGCTGTTGTTACCAAATATTTAAATATTTTTTCTCATTTCCAACTTAGTGTTGTTGTTTCACCCTATTAAAGTAGTTTTATATGAGTCACAGTTTACAATAATCCTTATTAATCTTACAATGAGTCTACGTGTAGCTTTCCCTTCATTCTCCCTTTAGGCCAATTCTTTTCTGTTTGGCTGCTTCTTATACTGAACAGCAGGTGGGTGGAGCTGCAGTGCTCACAGCCAGTTCCTGAGATCACCATATTAAGGATATTCTCTCTCTGGCATCATACTAAGTGGCAAAAATCTAAACTCGAGCGTTCAGAGCAGTCCGTATCCTGAGCTTTTGAAGGGTTCATGACTATAGGCCGTTGGCTCAAACCTCTGGATGAGTGGAGAAAATGCAGACACAAAAAGTGACAGACCTACGCACCCTACTTCCTTAAAATAAGCCTCTGAAATTTCAACCTAAGTGTGTTACATGTTGGTCATAATAAATATCAGGTTTTCTTACAGTCACCTGTGAACATTTTAATCTATTTTCTATATAAAGCAAAGTGTCTTTGTGTAAATTTCTGTTGATTTCTGGCAAAAACAACAAAACAAAAGAATGTGCATGTGTGCATGTTTGTTCTCAGGTAGCCATTAAGGTGATAGACAAAAAAAAAGCACGACAGGACTCCTATGTACAGAAGAACATGAAGAGGGAGCCTCGCATTCATCAGATGGTGCGACACCCTCATATTGTAGTTCTGCTGGAGGTAAAGACATGAAAATAAAAAATCACAACAACAACAACAACAAGTACATATTCACCCATCAACCATTAACATCATCAGAAATACACATACATGAATCCAGAGACATATTTCTATCTCAGTGGTAGATGTTGATTGCAGACAGTAATTGAAAGGTTATTTTATATCTGCTGTGAACCACATATGAATAATCCTGTGCGTCAGACTCTGGAGACTGAGAACAGTTACTACATGGTTATGGAGCTCTGTGCTGGAGGAGACCTGATGGACAGGATCTGTGAGAGGAAGAGGCTGGAGGAGCGGGAGGTGCGGCGCTACACCCGACAGATCCTCTCTGCTGTGGAACACCTGCACAAACACGGCATCGTGCACAGGTCGCTACACACACACACGCACGCACGCACGCACGCACACACACACACACACACACACAGGAGGAGCATGTATGCCTTCGAGGCAGATCTCATCTACAATTTTAGAAGGCTTCTGACTCTGCTCCATGTCTTTATCTAGTCTTCATAGTAAATAGGTGGATTTACTCCATTGCATCGTTCACAGTTCACTCATTTGCATAGAGAAAAGATCAAATGCTTTTTGAACAGTTGTCAAATTGTTATATTACTACAATCGGCTTTAAGTCTCTCATCGAGTAAAACTGATGTCAAAGCAATACAACAGATGTTATTTAGAGCTTCTAAACATGCTGCAAATGGTATCTCTTTATACTAAAATGCAACCGATGATGTAATGATGATGATACTAATGAAAATGACGATGATGATGAACAATCAACAGCTTAGCTGGTGATCAAATAATGAAAAATCTCCTTCTATCTCTCTGACTGTGAACACAGTAGGTCCAGGTCACCTGCTATATAAATATATATGCAAAACATGGAACAGGAACCTCCCTGTGATTAGGAAAATGATTGCACAAAATGTTTTCACATTCTACAACCAGTTACAAGCAGTTGCAACAACAAACTGGTTGCAACCAGTGTTGATCGCACAGCGACTGCACAGGTCACCTGCTGGGAGGCAACCTGTCTCTAAAGAATTGTCTAACTTGGAGTGACTGCAGTCACTCTCAGATAGGTTGGCACAGGTTTGCAAATAACTGTTGCCTAATTTATTAATGCAGACAATTCCCAATATGTTCCCAATAACTTGCCTGTCTGCTCTTTACATTAGGGAACTCAGATCATCTGGTTGCCAGCTGTATTCTACTCTGTGCTCTACTCCCAATAAAAGCAAGGTTGCTGTACATGTACCTCATTTAGCATTTAAATCACAGTCCTGCAGCAACTGTGTATCTACTTGTGGAGGAAATTCTGAACTTCCCTTTCAGATTACTGAGTTTCTGGCTGGAATTTGAATTTCTGTGTAGATGGCAACAGGTTTGCAATGTTCACAGATTTATCACAGATTGGATGTAATCACTCAGTCACCTGATAGCAGACTGATGCTATCTTATGACCGTTTAATCAGTGTCTTGTCACACCGAAGCCACTTTAAGGATGGCAGCTGCCTGCAAGTGGTGTTAAATATTTGTTGATGAGGGAGAGCCAGTCAGAGGAAAGTTGGTTTTAAAGGAGATAAAATGGCCTGTGTCAGGTGGACAGTGAACTGATGGGGCTGTATAAAGACCCATTATAGAATAAATATGGATTATTTTAAACTGTGAATCATGCAAAGCTGCTCTAGTAGAGCCCGCCAATAAAATAAAGGGGGCGGAAATTACTGTAGTAAGTCCACTTTAACATTTTAACTCATACCTGGTTTTGTGCCCGACTCCAACTAAAGCTCAGAATCATAGAAAGAAAAGAAAAGAAAGCTTTTGGGCAACCAGCTGTGAGGCCACAGTGACCCCCAAACCTGATCACTTTTGAGTACATTTAGTGCCAAATTTGAATCTCATATGGCCTTTGACATGTGATCTCCTAAAGCATGTTTGATAGGCGAGTAGAAAATCCTACCAATCGAAAATTACTAAGAAAATATTCTTGTTGAGCCGATTGGTCAAAGATATTTATTTTTAAAAAGGTGGAAAAAAAGAGAGAGAATTAAAAAACGGATCAAAACAAAAAGTTGTTTATATGGTTCAAAGCTTTATGATTCATACACACATCTTGAAAAAGCATGCATATACACGCAGAAAGAAGTTTGCAGGACATTAACAGCCTACAGAGGAGGAAGTGCTGGGCACAGCGCGGTGTGGGAGATGAGAGTTTTATTTTAGTGGTATTTAAGTACGTGTAGGTGTTAGAGACTCAATAGTCTCTCACACACACACTTGCAAAACAGCCGCACACATTATGCACAGCTCTGCGCTTTGGTTTAAGACCTTGGCTCCTCTGAAGGTGGGAATGTGATTACCAGGCAATGACCTCATCATCCTGCGCCGGCGCCATGATTCACACATCATCACAACATCATGGACTTCCTCTCTAATGAAGTCCCTCAACGACGTCGCTCTCAACCCTTCAATGGCACCTCTTTCTGTCACACACACCCACGCGCTCACCTACACGCACGCACTCGCTCACGCGCGCGCGCGCACACACACTGCACCACAATGCCACACAGAGATGATTAAACTGGAAATAAATGGAAATTTTGCACTTAAACGCACCTCCTGCCACCCACGTTCAATAGGTTCACCGCATACATTTTCTCCTTTATGACAATGTCTGCTCTCGCTCTCTCTTGCTCTTTTTTCTCTCTTTCTTCCTCCGCCTCTCTTTGAACTTGTCTCGGGTTGTGTGAGCAGGGTTTTCTGGATTTTTGGTTAGATGAAGGCAGATGAAAGGAGCATGGCGGATTCCCAGGCTGTAGTTTATAGGGGCTCTCTCGCTCCTGACCGCAGATTTTCATTTAGCTTGGTAGTTTTAGTGCATTCAGTGTGGTTGGTGGTGAGGCTGGGGTACTTTCAGGGGAATGAAGCAACTTTTTCAGGTGAACAGAGATATGGTATTTTGGTAAAGAATAAGAGATAAGTCAGAAAAAGGTGACGTGGATTGATTTGAAAATCGAGTGCAGGCTTTTAAGTTTGGGCGATTAGCTTCTTTTCTAAAACATAATCACCAGAGGAGATTATTCTGACAAAAACTCTCTTTTTGAGGATTTTTTCCAAAAGCTTGAGCTCTACCCAAACCCAAATTTAGCGTTTGGGTTATTCCTTTTGCTTCTGTGGGTCCAGTCTGATCCCATCTCATCTGGTCATCTATAAATACACAGAAAAAGCTTAGTGTTGGAGTTCTGAGCAACCACCATGATGTCTGTCAAGTAAATTGCCCCAGAACACTCATCAGCACTGTGTGGAGAAAAATAACTAGAAATTCCTGTAGGATTAAGGACAGAGCCTTATAAAAATGCTACTATGAACCACATTCTTCCTTTGAGACCTAACCGATTTGTCTCTTATTTTCCTTCTCCCCTATTTTCAGAGATTTAAAGATCGAAAACTTCCTTCTGGATGAACACAACAATATAAAGATTGTGGGTATGTTGTAGTTTCGTCACTAACATACTGATTTCAATTATTTACGCTAAACTGTTTTAGCTATCTAAAATTTCTGAAAAGAACTTTGCTGTAAGATGATGATTTCTCCCACAGACTTTGGCCTGAGTAACACCCTGAAGACTGACTCTTTATCTCTGGAGCTCCTCAGCACCCAGTGCGGAAGTCCAGCCTACGCCGCCCCGGAGCTCCTCGCTCACAGGAAGTATGGACCCAAAGTGGATGTGTGGTCTGTGTAAGTGAGAAAGTCTCAGTGTGTCTATCAGAGAAACTCTCTGCTTGGATATTGAACACATTTTTCTATAGTGTTGTAACCGATTATGTAATGATTTTCTCAGTATTTTTCATGTAAATGTGTCGACCGCCTCCTCACATTTTCCCGTTGTGTGTATCTACAGAGGCGTGAGCATGTTTGCAATGCTGACAGGAACTCTGCCCTTCACTGTTGAGCCGTTCAACATCAAACAGCTGCACCAGAAGATGGTCAACGGGGAGATCAGCAGCATCCCCGGTGACATCAGCAAAGGTACCTATCAGAGTGACCGAAACAAAGCTTCTATCATTACCGTATTTAAACAGAATGCAATCATTTGAAAATCTCATAAACCAAAACTTTATTCACAGTAGGACAAAAAAAAATGGGACGGGGTTATGTTTACCGCTGGTTAGCACCCCCTCGTCTTTTAACTACATAAATGTCTGGGAACTGAGGAGAGCTGCTGTTGAACTTTCAGGAGAAGAAAGTTGCCTCATTCATGACTGAAATAGGATTGTAGGCTCTGAGCAGTCCTGGGTCTTCTTTGCCATATTTTAGATTTCATAATGTGCTAAATATTTTCACCTGGATTGCAGACAGGTCAGTTCAGCGCCCGGGCTCTTACTACGAAGCCATGTTGTTGGCATAGATGCAGTATGTAGTTTAGTGTTGTCTGGCTGAAATATGCAAGGTTTTTTTTCGTGAAAACGATGTCATCTGGATGCTCTTAAACCTGCGTATACATCTTTCAGCATTGATCATGCCCAATTCAATTCAATTCAATTCAATTTTATTTATATAGCGCCAAATCACAACAAAAGTCGCCTCAAGGCGCTTCATCCCACAGGCATTGATTGACATCCATATTATCAGAGATCCAGGATTTCAACTGAGTGCTGATTACAAGCTAGATGACTCCTTTACTCATTGCGCTAAGGTGTGCGCTGTCCATGATTTCCAAAAAATTATTTCAAATTTCAACCGGTTTCCACTTTGTCTTTGTCCATTCTAAATCTTTGCATGATAGAGATTTTACCTGCATTTGTGGATGACATGGTGAACTGTGTTAACACACTTGATTTCCGGAAGCGTTGATGAGCCCGTGCATTGATGTCCAAGATAGAATTGTGCCCATCTTTAATGCAGCGCCACCTGAGAAGCCCAAAGATCAGACTTGTCCCTTGCACACAGAGATTCCTCCAGATTTGCTGAATCTTTTGATGATGACATTTACTGCGAATGATGAGGAATTCAAAATCTTCAGTTTCTAGTGAAATTGTTTTGAAACTGTTTCCCAATTTGCAGACACAGTTTTTTGCAGATTGGTGAACCTCTGCCATGATTATTGGGCTTATACTATTAAAAAGCCACTGGGTTAAGTGTAGTTCTGAAGTTGAGTCTTGGAGAATGAAGCGAATGAGAATAAGTGAGTAGACTTAGACATACCAAAGAAATGCCAGATTATATTATGAGCTGATGTAGCTGAAAGTGTTTATTCATTCTGAAACCAATATAAAAACAAGTCTACATGATGATACTTATTAAACCTTTATGGAAGTCGTGTTTTTGCCTTTAGACGTGTCGTAGCATAATAAATCGGAGGAAAGAAACGTTTTACAAACTGCTTACCTCTACCACTTGTCTTCTGCCAAGTCCACAGCAGCCTCAGTGTCCTGTTTCTCTCTACTTTATTTTGGTCTCTCTCTTACACATAGTCCCATCATTACGCTCAGTCATGGCGCCATGTCACCGCAAACAAACATAGCTCCTGTTACTGTGGGGAAAACCAGCACAGCTCCGAGGCTCTGAAACTGTGACAAGATCAGATTAGTGGCTGTACCGCTGCCATGGCCGGGCATCTGAGACATTCACATTAACTTTTAGACTTTATTCTGCCTCCTAATGGGGCTGTGTGCTTCTAGAGTTTTTAAATTATGCATGATACCGATTCTTTTTCTCTTCAGCCATGGTAATTCATGAACTTCATGATTTGGTGAAGACTGGCCCGTTTCTTAGCTTACATGCTTGTCTGGCTTGTTTCTGTGATATCCTTTAAATTATATATCTTTGCTTTCTAGGATTTTCTTTCTAGGCTTCTCTACTTTCATCTTAAGTATATTTTTTTCTTTCATCTGTACCAGTTTGCCAGTTTATGTGTTTGTTGTCTGGAGGAATGACGATTCCACAGGTTCACTGATTAAAATTCATCAATCGTGTGTCTTCCTTTGATCTGTTACAAACAAATTGAGTTGTCCCTGGCTGAGACAGGCGTCTGGCTCTGAACCAAAAGCGAACTGATAGCAGTAAAGTGAACAGAGCAGTCTTGGCTGATGTGTCTTTGAATGTGGCAGCCATCCCGCTTGAACCCATCTGCTCTTTTACACTGTGAAACGTATCTGGAATCCCCATCTGGACTCAAACTATCATCCATGCTTGGCTGCCACAGAACAGCTCTCTGTCACAGGCTGACAGGCTGAATTGGTTCTCCTGAAGGGAAACCCTGCCTCTCTCCTCGCTGTCTGATACAGTTTCACAAGTCACAAAGAGCGAGCAAATTAAGTCGTCAGTACTCTAAGTATGTATCACTTATAAGGTTGCAACAGCAGTGGAAAAGATGGTTCTCGGCCCTGGGCTCATCTGTGATGAGATGTTTATCAAACAGTAACCACAATCCTGCCTGTGATTAACGACCAGCTGATGCACACTGGCTACACAGGTCCTCTCATTTCTATGTCTAATGCTGCTCTTTTCTCTTGACCACAAAGCAGAAAAAAGGACATTTTAACAGTTATCACCTCCTTCATGAGAATCTACCCATGACCTTCCTTTAACAGCTCTTTTAGTTCAGTTCATTGATCCACTATTGATCTACTGGACATTTTCAGAGTAAGGAGAGTGGATATACTGGACAAATCTATCTATCTCTCTATCTGTCTGTCTGATGCATTAATGGGAAGTTAGAAAATGCTTGTAAATTTCTTCGGCTTTCTGAAAATGGGCAATAAAAATTTAAACTCAACCAAATATAGAAATCGCCTGTTTTAAAAAGATTCATCTTTGCAGGTGCTGTGTCATTTGTGTTGTCTCTCCTGGAGCCCGACCCAGCAAAGAGACCCAGCGTTAGAGCTGCCATGGAGGAGAGATGGATAAATGAGGGCTATTCCAAAAAAGCTCTGCACACTCTCTCTCATAAAAACAGGTACAAACACACCTTAACGCATGTGGTGCACATCCAATTCATCAATATACACAAAAGACAATGGTAATGTGTTTGCAAAAAGTGGAACCCTTCTTGTAACGATTGAAATGATTTATACCGTTATTATACTGTAACATAAGAATGTGCATCTGTTCCGTGAGAGAAAAGGAGGACACAAAGCCTCTCCTCAGGGAAAGTTCTGCAGCAAACATTACAGTGTGGGTAAAAGAACCAAGAGGGAAATCACTGCGTGTCTGAGAACAAAATGAACATTTTTGTGGTCTGCAGTGTAACAGCTTTGTGTATTATAGCACAACTAAAAAGCTTTTATCACTTTACGCAGAATGGAAATGCAATCATGTATGGCTCCTGCTGGAAATAATGCGTTTTCCGAAATCCGCAGGAATGATGCCACAGTCTGTGAGCGAGAGCCGTTGCAGCCCTGCTCCAAAAATCCTTCAGCTCCAAGTCTTTCTTTGCCACACAGGCCTGTTAGAGCCACTTCTTCTTCTTCCTTCTATTTCTCATTTGTGAGCCTTTTCCAAAGCTTTCTCTTGTTTTCCAGGTTGTCTTCAGAGGATCTCAACTCGACCGTGCTAGAATACATGACAGAGACACTGGGATATTCCCTCTCTGAAATCATACACGTGGTCACAACCAACCGACCCTCGGCCCTCACGGCCTCCTATCACCTGCTGCTCAGCCGACTCAACAGGAGTCAGAGAGGAGCCAAAGCCAGCAAGGTATTCCCGTTATAACACACAGATATACACACAAAGGCCTGAAAACATGAAACACAAAAAACCATCAGTACAAGTGATATATTCATGGTTTGGCATCAACAATGATTAATTTGTCAGAAGCTAGAGAATAACGACTGGAGTCTTCCCAGCAAGAATACATGGAAAGAGAGGAATAACAGTGAATCCCAGACTCCACAACAGGTAATGCTGAGGTCGCCCATCTCACTACTATTATTACTCTCCCTGACATATTGGTTCAATCAACAGTCAGATAAAGTTTTGATCCATTTTAAGTATAAACTGAATTTGGGCCACTCATGTGTGCTTACAGTACATAATAAAGGAACATATAAGTCAAAAACAGCCCACACAGAAAAACTGACCATGCATCTCATTCATTTGATTCACATAGACTGTATATAACACGGACATTACCAGCTGGTTTTTGGACTCGTACTAAAGTCTAGAATTAAAATTCAAAATTCTAATTCAAATACAAATTTTATTTGTCACATACACAGTCATACACAGTACGATATGCAGTGAAATGCTTACACAACTGCTCGTGGCCTAAAGAAAAAAAGAAAGGCTATCAATAAGATAGGAAATAAATATGAAAATTAAAAAGGGTAAATTTAACTAGGAAGGAATAAAATAAAATATAAAAATTAAAGTTAAAAATGAAATAACTGCACAACACAAATTAGAATGAAGGGTAAATTTAACTGGGAAAGAATAAGATCAAATATATGAATTAAAGTTGAAAATAAAATAACTGTACAACAAAATACACAATACACAGTATAGAAATATATAAGAATGTATGAAGAAATATAAATATATATATACACAATAACAGCAGCTGTACAAGTATTAACTGGAAATGAAGAATATAATGACCAGTGTTGTGCAATCCACATTATTTAGTGTCTTGTGCAGTGCAAATATGCTTAAAGTGATTATCATTAGAGGATCACATGCTAACATATCTGCTAACACCAACAAGCTTATTTAACAAGCTGCTTCTGTAAACCCCACAGACACAAACAGCTGCTAATTATTGCTGCTTAAAACACAAAATGCAGCCTTTCTCTCACCATCTCTTTTGTACAGACTTCTTCAACGATTGGCTCTACATGAACACATCAAGTCGAATTATATATCTGTTACATAATTGCACTAAAAACTCCAGAAACCACACACGCGTACAATCAAAATCAAAAACTGCAGAGTTGAAACCGGGCAGAAAGATAGAGGCAGCAACCACCTGTCAATCAAAGTAGCCATGTCCTAAATAATGCAATGCTTTTTGCATTGGCTTTAATTTTTTTTAGTTTTTAAGGCAACATTGTGGTACAAACTAGTGTCAGGTAGTGTGTTTCAGTATCATACATGTATTGTTGGTTTTATATTCCTCTTTCATCATCCTGACAACCAATCACTGATCAACCTTCAGAATGAACCAACCAATGAAAAAAGCTTGAAGCAGCTGAGCAAGCCTCTGAGGAACCAACAGGCAAGTGAATTTAAGAGCAGCAGAAAGAGGACTGAGAACCTGCACAGAGAGGGTGACGAGAATCGGTCACCTTCTCCTTCTCTACCCCAGCTTCCTCACTCTGCCTCTCCGTCCTTACCCCCTCATCTCCCCTCTCCTTCCCCTGCACCTCTGTCTGCAGAGGAGAGGGCTACTGATGAGGAGACCTTAGATGCCAGAGAGACACTGTTTGCAGAAGGTGAGGAGGGCATTAAATACAAATGCTGCATGCAGTGACAGTATAATACAATGTCAACTATACTATACTTTTATCTCGTTGTATTTTAGTAACTGTTTTTGGAGACAGGGAACTCGTCCACCTTTCTCCTCCTAAAAACTCCACATCTCAACTCTGTGACTCCGCCCCTTGCCAAGTTCCCTTACCTGCAGAGCCAATCAGAGATACTAGCACGTCAAGACCAGTCCGAAATACGCACCTGCTCAGGACTACTCAGTCAGATGGTGCTGCAGACCCCGTGTCAGACTGCTTCAAAGGCACCCGACGCCAGGAAGATTCTAATCACCTGAGCATCAATGAGCGACTGGAGAAGCTGCAGACGTTTTATTCATCCGAGAAGAACGGCACGTCTCCCAGGACGCTCCTGGACACTGACACGCGCACCACACACTCCTCAGACAGAGGCCACTTGGGTTCTGTTGAGGCGTCACAGACATCGCCCTCTTCCCCCCTCCCACTCCTCAACAACGTGGCGCTTAAAGACGGGCGGGGAAGGAAGATGACATGGGCAGGGCTGACCCGACCCGGGCCCCCGAGACTCCTCGTGAATGGGTCTAAACCTCCTGCTCTCCCCTCACAAAGACAACATACTCTGGTCTTCAAGAACCTCAGGCAGGAGAGGGGAAGGAGGAAAGAGCTGTCTGCAGCACGAGGAGAGAGAGTAGCAGGAGGGATAAATGGAGCCAAGAGGAACTCAATTCAGTTGCGCTCGTCTCTCCAGCGTCGCGTGGCAGACCTGAACCTTCCACTGCTTTCTGCAGGCCTGCAGGGGAAACCTGACAGGAAGAGTCAGCTACACAGCATGGACTACTGACACAAAGATGACAGGATCTGATAGTATTTCAGGGACAGTAACTAAAGAAGTATTCAGTAAATACTGGTGTCAACAGAAATAATAGCGAGCAACAGTTATTTGGAACAGATTTAAATGGCAGCTACAGAAAAGTACAATCCTAACGATATTACTTTCTCACTCTGCTGTTCTCTTCATGCCTTTTCTCACCAGCAGGGTCAGTGCTGCAGTGCCAAAGCTTTCAACTCTTAACAATAAGTCATACAACTCCAGTGTCCATCAACAAGACTTTGGCTGAGCACCTATCAAGCATGTTGTTCTTGAATTTCGACGTGCTGATCTCCACTGACACAAAGTCAAAGGCAGAATTTAAAATGATGATTTTTTTTGCTTTGTTTGTATTCACTCTTCTGAAATAGATTTTTGTACTGACAGTGAAAGTAAAAGCAATCCTTGATACTGGTTAATGTTTTTATGTGCTTTCTTTTTCAAAGTTATTGTTGCCATAAGAAAAGAAAAAAACAGTCACACAAAGAATACAAATATTTTTATTTATTTATTTTGTGGTCTGTGTCAGATGTACACTAAACCATTATCATGGTTAAAAGAAGTGATAATATGAAAACATGATGATCATAACAAGAAATATATTATAAATCTAATTTAGGAAATAATCTATCCCTCAGATTCATCTTTAACTCTTCTTACTCCATCTTCTTCCGATTATCCGGCCCCAGGTCGTGCTTTTTTTGGACCAATGTCTCACTTGGTGAGAGGAATAAAAAATGTTTGTGAGCACAAACAAATATCAGTTTGTGACTATTTGATTGACGAATATCTTGCCAATCAAATAGTCAAGCTTGACAAGGGTAGTAGAAAAAAGCACAGGGGTAATACATTGTATATGCAAGTATATGTCTATTATTTTAATAAATTGCTAGTTGGTTCTTAGGCAACATTATAACATCATAACACATCATGCAAGTTTTGCGGTCATAAATTAGACGTTATTGCCATGAAATTAA
Organism: Aulonocara stuartgranti; assembly: GCF_965226115.1. Taxonomy (NCBI): domain Eukaryota; kingdom Metazoa; phylum Chordata; class Actinopteri; order Cichliformes; family Cichlidae; genus Aulonocara; species Aulonocara stuartgranti. The sequence continues at coordinate 3,471,578 of NC_138951.1, read as the reverse complement.
ATGCTATTATAAGGTGCTGTAAGTGCATAATGACTACACAATTTAGTGTATTGTGATATTATCATGTTGCAACATAATGACATCATAATATCTGATCTAGATAAGAACCTTCAGGGGCCTACTGACGCAAAGATGAGAAGACTTGGAAGTGCACCTGTGCGCCATTTTCGGTTGTTCAACTCCTGTATAGTAGGAGTTCACAGACAAACAGAAAGTTTCTGTATTATGGTAAAATTATAGGCACTAAGCACCCATATGATTTACGCCCTGACTAGTATCGGGCTGACAGATGCTAAAGGTTACTGTGCTTTAAAATCATAAAATTTAAGCTCTTACATGACACAAAGTTGTTGTTCTGAATGCACCTTCATATACAGAGCTATCATTAGGGCTGTATCGTCACTGATTTCTAGAATCAATTAGACTCTGATTCACAAGGTTCTGATTTGATCCACGAGTCGATTCAATTTGAATCAGAGAAATTTTGCCTCAGACAGTCAGAAGCATTATAATTCTGATCATTTATCAGTACATATCCATATTTTTATATCTATAAAAAGAAAGCTGACACTTGCGAGACTTTATCAGAGGTGTGAGCATCACAGCAGATGCCTGTGAAGGAGATGAAGGAGATTTTCCCGGCCTGGCTTTTTATAGCAGATAACCTTCAAAATATTCTGCAGTAGAACAAAAACGGAAGAAAACCATGAACCAACATATAAACATTACCTGATGCTGCTGAAGTGAAGCAGAGCAACGTTACAAAGGTTTGATTAGAAACACAGCTAAGCATTTTTCAATTTTGCATCATTTTAAAAAGTTAAAATTTCTTTAGTATTGAACAGCAGACATGAGACTTTCTTCAGGGAAGTCAGTTAAATTTAAGCAAGCAATAATGCAGAAAACAGATTTTTAGATGGGAAACTGTTCTTGAAGTACACTGAAGGGTGCAGGAAGTGTGATTTTATCATGGTGGAAGCAAAACACCAAAAGTCAGAGGGACTTCGTGACGATGTTTATGTGAAGCGAAATCTGAAGCGCAGTTTGGATCGTCTTTGGCTGCTGGTTCAATCAGTTTTGGTTGGAGAGTGATAAAACCTGCAGCTTCAGACTCGAGCACAAAAAAGTCGTAAACACAAAGCGCGAACCCGCCGACGCATCAGAATCAGTGAGCTGTCGGCCCCGACGGCGTGTCCGTGTACCTGCCGTCGGGTGAGAAAGCGTCGGGTCCGCGCTTTGTGTTTACGTCTGATTACGTCTGACACCCGATTTAGCTGTTTAGTGGTTGTCGAAATTTAGTGAGGTTTAACCTGAGATTCTCGTGTTTCGGGCAAAATAAATGTATATTTAAAAAGTCAGCAATGTTTTCTCCCCAAATCTCTGGCTTGTGCCACCCCAAGTCTAGGATCTGCGGATCATTAATATTCAGGACAAAGATGTAGAAGAATCTGGTTGCTGCTTGGTGGCTCTCAATAATTCAGGGACCGTCATCTGATACTTTTGTTTGCGAGTGTGTGTATTGGTGAGGTGGATGTTCTGTGTGTGCCCACTATGGACAGATTGAACCCACTGAGCTGGATACATTTCGAACTCCAGTTACCTCTCTGGCTACTTAACAGTGATATGAACCAGTAAGCTCTGATACTGTTATCAGACATGAGCACACATTCAAGCTGTACAATAGTAGAGTAACAGTAAAGCTGCCAAGTAAAGTAAGCCTATGTAAATAAAGGTGCATAACATTGAAAACAAAATATGTTATTTCAGTATAACTCTATAATGAAACTATATTAGCTCTTTGGATTAAATTAACATAAAAAGATCCATAATGCTTGTTTTGGATGCTGGAAATGTTGGTGTGAGTAAACAAGCACTGGTAACCCTCACCCGTTTAGAAATGACTTCAGTCACACTGATTCTGAATAAACCATGCGCACAACAATTTGGATGAACGTGGTATGGAAATTCAATTAAAAATGCATGCTGCACCTACAGATGTATCCATAGCTACTGGAACGTTGCATTTGCATGCATGCCACAGGAAATGTCATGTGATGAGCATCATGCCATTAACAAAGGCTTTCAAAGGTGTTAGAGAACATAGAGTTCAAGCTCTACTGGCTTCATGCAGGAAAAGTTAGACTTTCCACAACCAGTGGTATAAAAGGGTCCATTTAGGTCAGAATGACATCCGAGGGTCAACGTGAAGCTCTGTGAGGTCTTTTGCACTAACTACACACACTTTCTGAAAGTGGAATGGGAAATAGTAAAAGATCAGGATTATACATGCTTTATGGACAGCTGTAATATAAGGTCTCTGAGACATTTACATCTGTTGGATACGGTGGCCCGGAGAGGCCAAACAGACTGCAACTTAATAAAACACCAGCAATAAGAAAAACGCTGCAAAAGCACACAAAACACAACGGAAATAGGGAAAAACAGATTGCCAATAGCACAAGGGAAGTGTTTATGGGGAAACAATAACCCGACGGACCAGTTGCAGGAACCAAAATATGCTAAGAATTGCGCTGGGAGACACTTAAAAGAAGTGGAGGATCTATCACTCTTGTGAGGAAAGAAAAGATGAGAGGTAAGTGTGTTAGCCTAACTATTAGCCTAAAAATCCATCATCAGTATTTTATGAATCATGATAAAACACACCTACCATGTTTTGGGTTCCTGCAATTGGTCCGTCGGGTTATTGTCTCCCCAGAAACACTTCCCTGGTGTTTTTTCCTATTTCTGTTTTCGTTTTTCCAATTTCCGTTGTGTTTTGTGTGCTTTTGCAGCGTTTTTCTTATTGCTGGTGTCTTAAGTTGCAGTCCGTTTGGCCTCTCAGGGCCACCGGACCCAAGCAGATGCTTACATACTGCTGATGAAGAGGGTGAGTACCCACAAAAAGATGCTATTCAGCTGCTGTTCAGTGACATTTAAAGCTGTCTGTAAACACATCTGCAAGCACAGTCGTGAGAACAAGAACGTTTTCTCAGGACTCTGTGCAGTCCCAAGAAAAGTAAAATCCATGATTCAATAACTTGTAGAACCACCTTTAGCAGCGATTGCTGAGATGCAGCTCCTGAGTTTTTAAAAAGCATTGCATAATCTGACCTTGAAGTGAGTTTGCTGGGACGTCCAATCCTGGGAATATCTGAGATAACACACACCTGAAGGTTATGGCCCATTTGGTAAGATGCTATAGGGATGGTTGCTTGTGGTCAAGGGCAGTTAGTCATGTGTGCTCATTTAGTTAAAATTGTTCAGACATCAAACATGCCTGGACTTGTCTCCCTGCAACTTCTTTTGATGTTTGCTGTTTTTTGTTAAGTTAGTTAAATATTAGAGAAGCATTAGAAACAGCAGCCGTGAGCTTTCTGAACCCAGCAGATGTGTCTTAAATCTTTTTTTCACTCATTTCCCTCCAGTCTCCCTTCTTTCCTCATTTGTCTTTGTACCCATTTATAAAGTCATTGTAAATTTCTTGTCTTAACTAGCATTTGTTCACACCACCCTCTGTGGATCAGTGTCTTTGTCTTTACTAAATTGCTATGCAACAATGTGGTCTCGTTAGATTGCTTTTGATTGTCTGTGCACAAAAAGTTGTCTCCGTGCAGACTAATCCTGAGGGAGAATCGTGTATTTAAAAGCTGCAGAAAAGAGCCCACAAAAAAACCTAACGTACCCTGATTGTACTTGTAAGCTGAAGCCTTCATGTCTGCGTATGTGTGTGTGCCTGCGTGCGCGTACACTGTGAACGCATAATGCCACCGTCTACAGTCTACAGCTCAGTTCATCTGTTAATGACTGATGAGAGATGTCCCCAGATGATCCCAGAACAAATGCAGGATTAACAGCTGATACAAAACCACAAATATGTACAATAGACAAGAATATTGTATCGCTATCATGCATGAAAGAGAAGAACTCATCCACTCAGCTACCCCCCCTCGAATATCATGATATGACACAGATTTTTAAATTGCTAGTAACGATGACACTGATATGGAAAATACTAACTGGTGGTGAGCTGGAGGCCACAGGGGTTACAGGTGCAGTGCTTATGGAATGAAATGGATGGTGTTACTCCATTAGCACTTCAATAGTCTTGGGTGTCTCTGAGCATAATCGCTGTGTCCATCACGGTGTTTGCGTGCGCGCCTGTGTGTGCCAGTCTGGGTAACCCTGTGTTCCGGCGTGTCTAGTTTCTAATGATGGTCATCCATAATTGAGAGTCACCTCGCAGTGGAGGGCCGGGAACAGTCCAGGGTGGCGCGGTGGTTAACTGGGCTCCAGCTGCTCACCGTGAGCGTCCGTATATGAGTCACGGGGGGTCAGCGGTGCACAAAACGCCCAGCACCGCAGGGCAGCAACCTGAGCCCAGGGCAGTTTAATTGATGCCACCTCTGATTAACTGTCAGTTGGGCATCAACACCAGCTAATTCACTAAAGGACGTCCTGACCAGAGACGTTTTAACCTCGGCGCGTGGGAGCCGCCCTCAGCTTAAACACACGTCGACTTTCAAAGCGCGGTAGATCATCGGAGAATGGGGAGAAAATCCTGTTTGTCCATGAAGCACATCAAAATCCTACAGTACAGCACTGTAAAAGTTTAAGGTCAGGGATGGATGGACAGACACCTTTAATATCTGAATTGGGTTCAGTGAGAATCACTTCAGTCTTTTAACTTCTCTCTGCCATGTAAAGCTTCTCTTATCTTTCCTGCAATGAAAATAAAGGCTAATGAAATCTTTTTACTAAAGTGTCTCATCATCTACATAACAAAACATGACATGAAAAAAGCTTCCTCTCTAGAGGTCGTCATTTACATTTATATTCACTAAACATTCAAACTTACTAACATTTTATCACATCTAAGCCAATAAAAACAATATTTTAAGTGAACTGTTCATTATAAAATATTATTGGCACTCATAAACAGTAAGAGATGCCGCTACAGGTGCACAGTTTATGTCAACCTAGTAAAAGTCCATACATTTGTTTCTAATAAGCAGACAGTTAAAATTAGTCAGTTATCTGTTTTACATGTTCCTGGGTGGATTTGAGAACAATCAAGTGTGCAGTTGTAATTGTTACTCATTCATTAGCAAATATAATTAAAGACAAAGTTTTTTCCACCTGGTCCCACAGAAGCTGTGCTGTTTAATGGATTAGAGCTCAGCTCAGTCTAAAAGAATTCTTCACTGAAAATGATTTTAAAATTCATGGCTTCAGAAAGTGGCCCCAAGGACTCACGTTTTGACAATATTAATAATGTGACTGGAAGACTGAGCACATGGATCGACCCAGCAGAAGTCCCCTGCTTTAGGATTAGGTTCAGGAAACTAAAGCTTCTTTCTTTGTGACTTCTTGGTCTTTTTTCAGTTTGCTAATGCTGTGAATCCACCACAGCTATCAAAGAGGCCAGCTTTAAACTTTTTTAGCATTTCAAGCAAAAAGACTGTGAGATTTTAAAGGATTAATATATTTCTCCATAAAGTGTGGAACTCGTTTGGTGCACAGATGTTAATAGCAGGGCTCTAGACTAACTTTTTGACATGGGCGCACCGGTACGCCTAACTTTAAAAATTTAGGCGTACCGGCACAAAAGTTAGGCGCACTCAAATTTTTCAACCGCATCGCTTAACACCGCAGTTTTACATGTGCACTTTCTTTGGGGGGGGGAAGTCCATACAGACAATATTAATTTCTAAATTATTAACTAACAAACTTGTGCTTAAAGTGCTTTGTCAATATTGTAGAAAATGTTAAAAACTTAATCATCATCTTGGCCTCCTCTGACGACCTGTTTGCTGCTGTCTGCTGCTGAAAGGCCGTGGGGAGAGGGGACACTTGGGCAGTGCATTTACTGCAGCATATAATGTGTTTTCTGGATACACTGTGCTTTTTCAGCATTCAAATATTGATGGCACCGTGTCAGAGCACTGGCTATGAATTTCAGACAGATCAGGCCTTAACTTAACAAAAAAGTTATCAATAGTTCTTTTCATCTTTTCTTATTACCCACAGCTACAGTACATCCACTGCTCTCAGGCCTAGGCTGCTCACTAGGGCTGAGTATCATCACTGATTTCTATAATCCATTCAATTCCGGTTCTCAAAGTCCTGATTTGATTCAATTTAGCCTCAGACAGTCAGAAATATTATAATTCTGATCATTTATCAGTACTGATACACATGAGACTTCATCAGAATTGTGAAAATCACAGCAGATGCCTTTGTGTGAAAGTAACTGAGAATAAAACACAGGAAAACATGAAGGAGATTTTCCTGGTCTGGCTTTTTATAGCAGATAACCTTAAAAATATTCTGCAATTTTGCATAATTTTAAGAAATTTAAATTTCTTCAGTATTGAACAGCAGAAATTAGGCTTTCTTGTCCGAGGTCATTTAAGTGAAAAAAGAAAAAGCGCTGTAAACAACGCTAGACTGGTGGGTAATAAGCGAATGAATAATGCAGAAAACAGATTTGAGACGGGAAACTGTTCCTGAAGTACAGAGAGAGAGAGAGCTGTGCAGGAAGTGTGATTTTTATCGTGGTGGAAGCAAAACAGCAAAAGTCAGAGGGAATTCATGACGACATTGATCAAATGTGAAGCGCAGTTTGCTGCTTCTTTTGCTGCAGGCTCGGTGAATTTTGGTTGGAGAGAGGCAAAACCTGCAGCTCAGAATCAGCGCAAAAAGACGTAAACACAGCGCGGACCCGAAGAATCGCTAAGCTCCGACAGCGTGTCCGTGTTCAGGCCGTCGGGTGAGAAAGCCGAGAAAGACGAAGCTGATTCTGATGTGTTGGGTCCGCTCCGTGTTTAGGTCTTTGTGTGGAATCCGTTAATGAATTGATATCGCTTTATTCAAGCTACTCACCTCTCTCTTCCACCTGCACTTTCAACTGGACCACGGCCAATCAGAGAGGTCCCGCCCCTGACTATCTCTGATTGGTTTAGTCCACGATAGGGGCATAATGTGTGTCTGTTGTTGACCACACGGAGAGTTACAGAGATTTTTTTTTTGTTACCGGAACAGTTGGTCGCACCTGTGCGACCAAATATTTATTTTTAGTCGCACCACTGAAAAATTTGGTCGCATTTGCGACCAAATTGGTCGCACTCTAGAGCCCTGAATAGGTATAAATGATCGACTGAAAATGAGTGATCATCTGTAATTTATTCCCCCCCCACTCTTCTGTAACACTTCTGCAACCAGGCCGTTGTTCCCAGACAATCAAGTTGATCTCGTGTTTAATGTGCCAACAGTCCCCCGGCTTGCTCTTTGTTTGAATGAATCATTGCTTCGTGAAAAAGATCTTGGGGAGCTGCCAGCTGTTTTGACAGGCAGGACTCAGCACCTATGCACAATGGAGAGGCCGGCCCGACGCGCCTCCACATTCAAACATACAGCTCTGTGAGCTACAAGCATTTATTAAAGGCAAACTTGCCACAGACTCTGCCTCTTTGATGTTCTCTGGGAGCTGCCCTAATGACTTTAAGCATTTCAGATTTCTCTTTGTTTGAAAGTTTTCATTCATTTTCAATCAGTACTCTGCCTCTTAAACTTCCCCGTGAGATTTATTTTTACAGTCTTTCTGTGAGCGCAAAGCTGATAAAAACCAAAAACACACAAACTTTTTGCTATCAGACAAACTTGCATGCAAGGACACATCAATTACTAATGAAGTCTGTTAGAGAGAGCAGAGCCACATAAGTCAGGGGTGTTGAGTTCGGCACATTTTGTTCATACTACGAAGAAGACTTTAAAATGCCAACGTGTGAAGCTCATTTTGTGGAGAACTGTGTGCTGAAACAATTCTTTTATAGCAAGTAAAACTGCAACATCTGCTGAGCTACAGCGCCATCTGCTGGATGAGCTGCATAATGCACAAGGATGGGCCAGTTCCTACCTTTGATATTTCATCTCTGAGGCACACACAGCGCTAGAAATGTGCAATGAATTGAACTCACTTGAACAGCATAGCTCCCAGGTATTAACCAGGGGAAACTAGGGTATGTTTAATTGTTTTCCTTATTCCACTCAAATGTAATTGTGTTGCAGATTGTCGGAGTTCATTCGACCACAGTTTGACTGGAGAACAGCTGCAGACATGTTGAATTCATTGCATGGGCAAAACTGTGGATGATTTAATCCACATATTAGTTCATTCCACTTCTTAACTTTTAGTTTCACTATTTTTCTTTCCACATGTGACTCAGCAGTGTAGCGATTTACACATCTGCCTGTCAAGCGACCGATCGCTGGTTTAATCCAAGGAGGAGATGCAGATTTCTTGGGCGTTGTGTCAAAAAAAGCATGTGGTATAAAAATCTGCCACGCATGTGCTGTGGTGACCCCTTGCGACAAAGGGAGCGACTAAAAGTAGCTTCTTCCGTTCGTGTAAATAGGTTCAACAGTATATTCCATTTTAAAGCAATTTCGTTATTTAAATGAGTGAAACTGAAATAAATGATGTGGTAAAATGCTCATTTTAATGTGGCGCAATAATGGAAGCATTTTTCTACAGCTGAGGTCTTGTTAGATTTTTATTTATATTTTCTTATTTTAGCATAAGACACTTGAATATCAGTAATTATCAATTTTAGTAGTGTATTTTTTTTTTTGTCAGATTAGATCTGTTGCAAAGGTCAAGTGCTTCCCATTTCTGATAATATATACTATGAAATGCAGATATATTTTTCTAAAGTTACAATATATACTACCCTAAGTTGTGAAAATTGGAGTGTGCAGTTTGCCCTTAAAAAGTTCAGGGAACTGGACAACTGGAGCACTAAATGACTGCTACGCCTAAAAAGATATCTACAGCATCTGAAAGACATGTCTTTAAGAAAACATGTCACTTTGTTCCACCATACAATACGTTCTGCAAAGACCGATTGCCAGTTCCTTCATTTTTCAGCATGACAATGATCCCAAACACGCTGCCAATGCACTAAAAGCATCTTGATTGAAAAACACACAGTGGAACATTGTGAGACATGGATTGGCCTCCACCAGAGCCCAGACCTCAGCATTGCTGAAGCAGTGTGGGAGCATTTTGACAGAGAACAGACCAAAAGGCAGAAACGTCCAAAGAAGAGCTTTGAATGTCCTTCAAGAAGCCTGGAGAACTATTCCTGAATACTTAAACAAAAGACAAGAAGGCTCGACTGGTGAAGAAAAAAAGCACTCACACCAAATATTGAGTTCCAAGCTCATTAAAATTGTACAAAGTCTTTTTTTGCTTCAATAAATCATAGCAACTATTTCCATTTTCCTAACAAAATATAAAGAAATGACCGGTGGTCTGAGACTCTTGCACACTACTGTGTGCAAAGAGGATTGGCACATATATTAAAACAACAGTGCATGAGGTGCTGCTCAAATCTGTTAGATGGGTCAGCTGTAATATTCACTGCTTTTAACCAATCAAACTTGCGCTGACACCCAAAAGCTTCAAAGACAACAGTCGGGATACTGTGGAAAGTTTCTCTGAATATTCTGCATGCAGCTAATAACATAGTGCTGTATGTAATCACAGTGCAGCACTCTTACTACACGAGGTGAGTGAATGCTGCTCTCTGCTACCCTCAGGAGGACACTTAAGAAATGACAGGCTTCCAAGCCCTGAAGTTCAAACCTCAGTCAACAGCAAAATGTTAAAGAAATCTATTTTTATTTGTTTCCGTACAGTCCTTCTTCTACTGGTTAAGTACAACATCACAAGAAGCCACACTGAGGCTCTGGAGCGTTTGCCAGAGCAGCATTATACAACAGCTTGGTTCATCTGAGGGTGGGTGGTTAAGACTTGCTAAGGAAGCAGCATGACAATTTTTTGTTTCCTTCTTTAAATAATAATTTTAAAAAATCCCAGATAACATTTTCTCTGATATGAATTCCCTGTTTGGATTGAGTTTGTAGTGTCTGCAACCTGGAGAGGAAATCCTACTGCTCCTTTCCACAGGATCCCAAAGACCTGGAGGTGATCTCATCAGCTGGTAAAGCAGCACACATAAAAAAAAATAAAATCCTACAATTGTTAAAAACAAACAAACAAAACCAAAAAACCTTAACATTGACACATTTAAACACTGTTCCATAGACCATTTTGTGTTTTGTGCTGCTGACTGGCATCACACCCCATCACGAACTGTCAGACAGTCAACAATCCCACTTAGTTTAAAAAAAAAAAAAAAAAAAAGGAAGAAGAAATAATAATATGTATTTACAGAGATATTCACACATACAGCGTATACACCCATACTTAAACAGACATGTACTCATGGAGCTGTACATACCCAGACAGTGCACAAACCCACCAGAGACACAGTTAGCTCACTGTGCCGGGCTTAAATCAGTCACAGTTGTTGCCATATTACTACAATCTACTTCATGAAGCGGGGCTCCATAAACATCATTTATTAAAACAAAAACTGTCCTATCAGTGTCAACTGTTATAATGCGATAATGACTGAAAAACAGGTACTGCGAATCACAATCACCTACTTAGCTGTCCATGTTCCTCCCAGCCATACAGGGACAGTAACTAGGTTGTGTTGTGGTCTCAGTGTTCAGTGATGCTCAGTAACAGTTTACGTACAAAACTTCTGCACAAGTGGTAAAACTGCAGAGATGATACCAGCGTTGTTTATATATCCCCAGTGCATGTTACCTATGTATCCTTAAAATAAAGAAGACTGTATAAAGAGATGATGCTTACTATGACTGTAAATCGTATTCAGTCAGATAACAAACAAACATTAACTCCTGACCGGCCTGACTGTTCCTGAGCCCAGTCCAAGGTTTTCCTATAATTCTTATTCAGTGTTGAGTTTTGTCCTTTTATTTTCAGCTTATTGGTTCTTCCTGTCCCACCTTTCAATAAAGACTGAGGTACCCCAAGTAAACAAGAACTTTACATACATACTGGTTTTCTTCTGGTTTGGCTGGTTTTCAAAAACGGTGAAGCTCAAACTGGTGAAACTAACAACCTGAGCTGAACTACAACAAGCCTGCCCCTCTTCTCTCGGCATGCTTTAAAAACCAGTTTGATGAAAATCCAAGTACCGAGGCCATGACTGAATGGCTATCACACTGGATCCATAGTTACAATCACAAGAGAGGAACAGTGTTTTACAGGACCGGAAAAAGCAACGAGAAGTTATCAGACACACTGCTGAGAAAAAACAAAAATAGAGGCGCTGACAGTATCAGTGCGAGGAGGGACCACGGAGCCAGGCGGTGCTGTGGAGTTCGCGGTGTCCCGTGCGACGACTTGTTCCCTCAGAGTGAGCCCGCTCCGTTAGCGGTTTTTGGACCCACTCTTCATTCAAGTGCTGCGCAACTTTACCACACACCATTGCCATAGCAACAGTTGAATCAAACCCCCCCCAAAAGACGTGATGTATGTTAAAAAATGTTAAAAACTACAACCAAAACACAGTTTTAAAAAAAGTGTTTAAAAAAAAGAAGAAGAAAAGAACGAATCAGCATGAAGACACGACACCTCAGATAGTAGGTAGAGTTGGGAAGCCAGTGCTCAGAGGTCAAAGTGGAAAGTTAGTAAAAGTCACCTGGGTTTGCTCTATAGTCAACTCTGTTCTAAGACGACAGCGCAGACAGTGAACTTCAGAGGGAAATTTGTACAATGTTTTACAGTTTCATTTAAGTTAGAAAAAAAGGATGCCCCAAATCCCCCTGACACATACCATTTATATATATAAGTCATCTCATTAAAAAAAAAAGGTGACAGAACCTTAAACACTGGACCCAGCTGTGGAGCCACATGTGGCCAGAGTTTGATGGTTTGGTCACGTTCAAGAACAACACTACTTGAGGCATTCCTGTTAATATAATAAAACTGAAATGGCATTTCCCCAAGGCATACGATACATTCATAATACTTTTAAGAGTACACGTGTGTGTGTTTGTGGCTGTGTCTATAATCAAATATCTGCCACAAAGTATTTATTCATCTGCATTAAAACAGAATAATGCATCTTCCTGTGTCAATTAGCTTGTACATCTATCTTATAAGTGAGGGGAATTTCTGCCTTTCCTCACTTGGAGTCGGAACTTAGAAGACAGGCTGTGTGAGGTGGAGGCCTGGAGTAGAAACGTGTGCGGTTAAGGGTTAGGCATTGACTTGTTATGGACAATATAAGAGGGGGGCGGTCTGGGCACTGCGCTGGGACAATGAGGGCCCTCACGAAAGATAGCAGAACAAACGATGCGAGTGTTTATCTTTGCATGGCTCGTCTGGGCTCCTGTCCTCGCGACTGAAGCACATTTCCGTAGGAAACAATTGCACCTCATTGGCTCAACCAAGTTGGCCAATCATCAGTGACGGAAGCCAGAGCCCCTGGGCCCACCACACCGCTGACACCAGAGTTTGGTTGGTGGATAGGTTAGGGGAAGTGTGAGCGTGCGTGCTCAGAGTGACTGTGTGTTTTTGAAGACACTGGAAAAAGAAAACCCTAGTCCTTTCCACTTGCAGTGTTGTCATGGATGGAGGGGATGCAGTTTCCGCGGTGATGAAAGTGAAGTGTCGGTAAGCAGAGGAGGAGAGAAGCTTAAACCTCTGCTCCTTTCAAGCCGATTCGTTCCTCCTCCTGTCAGTCGCTGTTGGGCTTCTTGAGGGAGAAGGCAAAGATGTTGAAGTGGTTACTGAGCTGTTTTACCTAGCAACGAAAAAGGTAAAAACAGCAGTTAATTCAAATTCAAAGGCCTTCATATATTCTGTTTCAGTTCAGTTTTGCATTGAATGCAAAGTTTAGGAACAGGAAAATTACTGGTCTCCTCAGGGTTCAGGTTTTGGGCCATTGCTCTTTAACATGCACATTTTCTCTCCAAGTTAAATCATATAGGACAGAAGCATTATTCATTACAGCTATACAGGCCATGCAGTAAGATGTATTATGTATAAAATGGCTACATAAATGAAGACCTTTTGGAATTTGGTGGTTTAACGTCTATAAGTTTTGATCTAAATGAACACAATCACTGTTTTGGGGGGCTTTTTAAGTGTCTTCTTAGCCTCAGTTGGCTGCGTGTTACTGGCACTGCTGCAGTGCTGGTAATCAGGATAAAGGCAGAGCTACAGCAACAAACACATCTTTGTCTTTGGAACAGCTGCAGCCTCTTTGCACAGCAGGGAATCAAACATGTTCTTTGCATATGTGCTCTTACCACAGACACGCCGTAGTGTATGTGCGCTAATACGACAGCAGCTGTCCACAAATAAAGCAGAAGCGTCTCGTTGGTGAAGACCCTGGTGATGGCTAACACCACCACCGCTGTCATGGGCAGTAACAGTATGCTCAGTGGCTGGCAGCGTGTGTTACTCATTTGACACACAATCAACTTACACTGAAAGACAAACACATTCACAAAAAACACGTGAAAAAGCATTAACTATGTACTTCATCAAAAGTAATATGTATGGCATGTTTTGATTTCCAAAAACACGATAGTACCCGTTTGTTTTTTGATTTTCTAAAATAGATACTCAGCATCTTACAGACCGACGCCCTTCTATTTCTGAGGAATTCCATGAGGTCAGTAAAGCTACTGTTTCACCAACACTCAAGTATTAAACATAAATGTTAACCAGGCTGACATACACATTACTGTTAGCCTATATACTGTTTTAACAGTCACATTAAACCATAACTTAACAGATGGCTAAGGCAACAGCTAGTAACTGTGGCTACTTGATAAAAGGATAACATTATTGTGGGAGTTAGGCAGCAAATGCTATTAGTCTTGCCCCTCTGTGAGGTTAACAGACAGCATTACTTAACAGAAAAACACAATAAGGGTCTAAAAAGTGTTGTGTTGCTCCTAAAGTCTCACACTGAAGTTGAAAAGTCCTGAGTTGAAGTTCACCAGCAGCTAAACAGAAACAGTGGCAGGCCACCTTAACAACTCATTTTAGAAAGAAAAATACGGTGCCAAGTAGGGGTGGGCGATACATCGAATAAACTCAATGTATCTCAAGTTTTTCCACGTACGATGGTTAAAATGGCTTTATTGTAACCATCCAGTATAAGTCGCCATGGAATTATTAAGCTGTCTGAATGTAACTCACTCTAAATTTTCTTTTCTCCCACATGCTGCGAATGCATCATTAACCCCCCCCCCCCCAACCAGAAAATGTTCTACCCACGCACTGTGCTGAGCATGCGTGTCTATATACCAGCAGATAAGGAAAAATATGGTGATAGTGGGAGGATGTTGAACATAATGCTGTAATTTGCAAAACATGCCGTAAAACTACTGCCGCAAAAGGTAGCAGTACCAAGAAAACTTTCCACCAGCTCAAAAGTCATCCACTGCAAAATTAAGACCGTTTTAAACTCTGCAATCTGATTCGGGGGCACTGGTTCGGGGGCACTGGGTTTCAAGACATATTGCGATGTATATTGTGTATCGCGATATAGCCGAAAAATATCACGATATTACATTTTCCTCACATCACCCAGCCAAGTCACCAGAAGCATATGAAATAAACAGGACTGTAGCTGAATACATGTGCATGGACCAGGACTATTGTAATCTATCTTTGACAAGTTGAAAAAACACAAATGAAATCTTTGGTATAGAAAATGGTATCAAGTATTTTCCTGGGTATCAGTACAGAGTTTGAAATTCTAGTGAGAAATTCTGACTGAGGAAACTACATTGCAGAGATGAAGGAAAAAAACAACACAAAAAAAAAAAAGAAAAAAAAAGAAAAAGAAAAATCACACACTTACCGTGACGTTGGCAAAAGCTGTCCCCACCATGAGGTAGAAGATCCTGGGCTGCAGCACCAGGATGTTGGATGGAGAGTAGATCACCCAAATGGTGGACAGGACAAACAGAAGAAACGGCGAGAGGAAAGGCAGTAAACCTTCATACAGGCTGCTGTGCTTCAGTGTGTTATTCCTGTAACCCCTGCAAAAGCACCGTGGGAAAACAGTTAAGAACAGAATTAGCAAAGGCAAGAGAAAAAAGAAAATATGATCTAAACTGATATAAGTTGTGCTTACTTGAGGACGTTGTAGAGGCTCATAGGTAAGGTCACAGTGAAGGAACAAGCTGGAAATCAGCAGAAATTAGTTTCAGTTTCACTGCTTTGGCTAATGAATGAACATATTCAGTAACTGAGTAATTAAACACAGCTCACCAATGATCATAAAGGTGAAGAGGTCTCTGTAGAGAAGGTGAAAAATAACTGGCTGGTACCAGGTTTCCACACCCACTGCAGCAGTAACCAAGTAAACAAGGGAGATTGTCTGCAAGGAGACAGGACACAAGACAGATGTTTAGAAGTCTAGAGTAGTGTCTCACACTGTCAATCAACCAAATGCCCAAAAACTTACCACTTGGCTGATATCATATCCCCAAGGCAGAAACAAGATGCCAGTGTTATATTTCTCCCAGTGGGACAGTATGAAGGAGAACAGCACCACCCACAGTATGTAAAAAAGTGTGACCACACCAACACCACTCTCCGCACGCCCAAATATAGAGTATACAGTGGCCACAAAGAAGACACAGGCCCAGCTGTCCAGACCGTGGTCAAAAAGCTCCCCTAGCGGTGTGGAAGAGTTGGTGCGACGTGCCTGTTTGCCATCAACACCATCTATAAAAAGCACAGACAGACACAGATCAGCACATACAGTACAAGTTTATGGGGATATGTATTAGGGGTGCAACGATACACAAAATTCACGGTTCGGTTCGGTTCGATACTTTGGTGTCACGGTTCGATATTTTTTCGATACAAAAAAAATGTTCATGCCTTTTTAATTTGTCATTTATTAAAATTATAAATATATATTTTAACTCAAAAGTACAGTTTTTAAATTTAACCCTAACCCTTGTGCGTGTTTTTTATTTTGACAGCGAATGCGCACCTGCGGACCACTTATGTGCAGCCCTGGTTATTTAGCTCGTCATATTGCAGCCACAGAAATTCTTTTGTCCATGAAACCATAAAGCTGCACTTTCTTTTTGCCTTATAGTCTGATTTGTCATAACTTCTCCGTTTTGTGGTAAGCTTTTCTTTGGCTGTCACTTCTTCACCCTGACCTGTCTTATTTGGCTCAGCAGAACTAAAATATATATCTGTCTGTGAAGGTCATCGTAGTCAAATATAAATCCTGCTGCTTTTACACACGCACTCACATAAGCTCAGCGATTCTCTGCGCGATCAACCTCTCACATGTTTAAGCTGCGGGAGATTTCACTTGTCATGTTTGCATAGTAAGCTAACGATTAATAAGACGATGTCAGAGGAATTGGTGCACAAATTATCATCACTCACAGATCAGTGCTGTCATTGCAAAGTGAAAGCAAAAAAACAAGCACAAATTCAAACGCGACTTCAATATGTCACATATTGACAGTGGCTCACCGATGCCAATGACATAATTACCCAGCTACATTTCTGAAAGAATGCAAAAGCATTGACATATATTTTTCCTTCCTACAATAGCCCGACGGGCAGGGAAGAGATAGATTTTGGTAGCCCGACTGAAAAGATCGCTAGCCCCGGGACGTCGGGCTAGCGATATTGCGAGCCCTGTATCTGATTGAGGAATCACTCATCTTTGGAAAAGAGAGTTTATTACAGAGAAATGGCTCTTTCCAAAATAAAAGCTATACTATCCGCTTCTTCTGGGCTATATTCTCAGCAGCATATTAAACATATAAGGAGAATCATGTGCTAACAGCTGTCTAAATGACTCGGCTAAAGTTAGTAGCATGCTTGTTGTTTTTGTCTTTGCACTAGGATGATGTCGGCGTAAATGTGCAGTCATATTCGTTGTGTTCCCACTAGTGCTTTCAGGTTAATCTCGTTGAAATGACCTTAACGCCACAACACGGCAAATCTCCGTTAACGAGCTACCGCCGATCGCCCCGTGCATGGGGCTAGACGGCCAACACGTTAACGAGCTAACTGCGCTAACACACTAGTTCCCACCCATGTAATTGAGCATTGCGTGGCACATCCAACATACTGTTTTACTTTAGTGCATGACTCGCTTACCTTCAGGGTCATACGTCACATGAAAACCAAAATAATTCCAAACGCCAGATCTGAATGAGGGTGGGGGAGGTCCATGTTGCAAGGAGAGCTTAACTTCTGTCTCGCTAGCTTGCCCTGCGCTCTTCCTTCTGACGATGCTGTCTGTGTTGAGCGCTCAGTGAATCTGCGTTCGACTACTCCGCCTAGGCTGCACTGTCGAGCCTAGGCGGAGTAGTCGAACGCAGATTCACTGAGCGCTCAACACAGACAGCATCGTCAGAAGGAAAGTTGGTAAAATAAATTAAAAATTTTGTATTGTTCGATACATATGCGTACCGAACCGAAAGCACTGTATCGAACGGTTCAATATCGATACGAATATCGTTGCACCCCTAATATGTATATATGATGGCATCTCTGCTCAGCTAAGGCTGAGCATAACTGGTCAAAGGGAGCAACATTCCTACTTCCCACTTCACTGTTACACCAACACAGCTGGGCTTCATTCAGTTCACTCAGGAGCACAGCCTCACATGAAACATCACGGTTGCTTCACTTTAATGGTTCACAGAGTATGACGGAAGGATAGATAAGAAGGGATCAGTATAACTAACACAGATCATGTCAGTGGGAGAGCAACAGAGAATTATAAAAAGATATTTATCATAAACTGCAATGAGAAAGTCAAAACTGAAAGTATGCCCAGAGATAAGAGGCTTTGTTCATGTCTAAACGTTCACATTTAATGTTACACGCAGTGATTACTGAGGTCATCAGTCATTAGGGCTGTGTGATATGACCAAAATCTCATATCCCGATATAAGAATTTTATCGTCCGATAACGATATAAATCACAAAAATGTAACATTTCCTGTAAATTCTGTGAATCTCGGGCAGCTCGACTTGCATGAAGTGTTTCCAGCTGGGCGTCGTGTACCTGGAGTCGAATGTTTTAACCGATGCATGAAACGATACATTTTTAGACATAAGTTGTAACAGCCGCCGTTTTCTTTGTGAGTATTTATTACACGGCGTGCTGCGGGGAAAAGCCTGCTCTAACGTTTGAGTCTAAGGTTTATTTTTTAGCACCTGGCGGCTCTTTTTTGCTTCTCATCCGTAAATACTCTGCATCTTTCACGTGATTCAGTTTATTTTGAAAAGTCTCAACAGGATCTTGAGCTTTATTGTGAAACGTTTATGTGGAAAATAAACAAATGGACACGCGGTGATTTTACGGTCCTTGTTGCTAACAACAACGCATAAAAACAAGCGCTTGTCCGTCCGTAGTGTGGTTATATTAAATATAAGAGAAAGAGAGAACTTTAAGAAATTAATATAGCCACTACAGTGACCATCAAAATGATGAAAAATATTGCCGTAAAGTTTATTTTGCGACACCACGAAACAAACAATAGCGTAAAATGAAACGATAGACGTTTTTATATCGTCATCCGATACATATCGTTATATCGAACAGCCCTATCAGTCATTCACTAATGGTGTTCAGGACAAACAGAAGAAACGGAGAGAGGATTCAACTCTAACCTAACTCTGCAGTCTAGCAGGAATGGCTTACGTTTCAGGATGCTGCAGTGTGACCCTTCTCTACAGTCAGGGAATGAAGCTGCTTCAAAGTGTGAGATTATTATATTATCTTATGCCACGTTAGACCCCTAATTAAAGATTGTGAAATCATTATGTAGTTTTAGTTTGCATTATTCTCCTGAAGAGGTGATAACTATCACAGTTATTAAACTGATTTGTATTACATTAGACTGCTCATTTATTGTGAATGAATGATATTGTTTTATGATGCATTATACTGCTGAGTTATAAGAAATACTGTTTTCAGAGAGTCATCACCTTATTTGTCTGATTAGAAAAGAACAGAACATACTGCACAGGAAGCCAAGGTCATAACAAATGTGTGGAACGCTCAGACACTTCAAGATCAGGCGGACACCTTCCCGCGCTCATCTCTCCTCCGGATGGTCTCGGCTCATAAAGTGTTGAATTGTACGGAATAAACGATTGTTGATTGAGCATTTATACACCGAGTATTGTCCTTCCTTCAGCCCAAAGACCAAACAGAATTGGGAGAATTTAACAAAAGGCAATTACAGTGGTCCCTCGTTTATCGCGGTACTTACGTTCTAAAAATAACCCACGGTAGGTGAAATCCACTAAGTAGCTAACTTTTTTTTTTTTACAATTATTATAGATGTTTTATGCCTGTAAAACCCCTCACTACACACTTTCTACACTTTACTCTGACAGGCATGAACATTTTCCCACTTTTCTTTATGGTTTAAACACTCTAAAAGTAAAAATAAGTCCAGTGTTACAGAATAACACCAAAGGCACCCGTGATTGCCTTTGACGGTGCGAAACGTTTCATCGACATTTTTTTGTTTGTTGGAGAAAACTTACAAACATACAATACAGCACTTCAGAGTCACACCGCTAGCGATCAAAGATTTAGATAAATTTTACAAGCTGAACGTGTTCTGTACTGTACAAGAGACACGGCACGAGATTGATTGACAGTGGTCTACAGCCAATCAGAACACATTACACAATGCGCTGTTTAAAAATGTGTTGTTGGTTGTTTTTTTAAAAGCATGCAAAATTGCACACACAAAAAATCAGCGAAACAGTAAGACCGTGAAAGGTGAACCGCATTATAGCGAGGGACCACTGTACTTATGTTATAGCTATTAAGTGGGCAGCCATATGTACTGAAACCTATTTCCCCAATGACATTTTCCAGCCTGGATTTCCCCCACCTTGCTACTTGTCAGAAGATACGTCTCTTTTTTTCAGCCTTGACAACCACACATCATACTGAATATCAGACAACAATTTTATTTCAAATATGCTTTCCTTCAAGTTTTGTTTTTTTAAATAAAATATATAGATATCAGAATTGGGAGTGCAATATATTTACTCTTATAATGTTGTTGCAATGGTGGTTGGTCCCTTATATTTCATACACATACCTCCAGGATGTCATGCATAGCTTTAGACAGACAAGTGCAGCTTTATCTGATTCAAGTTACAAATAGTCTGATAACTTTTATGATTTCAGTTAGAGATACTTCTAAAAAATGAAAATGTAATGCTATGAGATGTAACATGAGTGCATATAAACAATCCAGAAAAACAGGTGTCTGCGTGCCTCATTCTATAAAGTAAGCATCCGAAACAAAAACAGAATAGGGGCCTTTAAGCTTTCGAGGGGCACTGCACTTCCCTGTGAGTTTCTCTACTTCCCATGAGTAAGAAGGGGGAAAAAATGTACAATAAAAATAAAAACAAGCCACATGGAGTTGCAGAGGTCAGAACTCACCAAGTGTATAGGCTAAGAAGTTGAAGATCCCCGCTGCAACCCAGACCCAACTAGGCACGTGTTGGTATCCTGCAGCTGAGAAACAAACATTGTGAGTATATGGCACGACACACGGAGATCATGAAAAACTTAGACTAGAGTAATTTTCCACATTACTGATTCCACTCACTAGACCAATGTTATCCAATCTAAAAAAGTCAATATTTTAGGACAACTGTTAATATGTGTGCACTGTTTGGATTAGCTATTCCTCTAAGAGCTCAGTACTGACAGATAAAATCCTGACCGGCCCTCTTATTGACTGTAGAGGTCAGCCTTTTGTCCATGAGTGTTTCATTTATGTGTGTATAAGGTAACCACTTAGATTGGACAGCAGACACGCCACAGCAAAGTATCTTATTTGCAATACAGAGATGTAGTCTGGGCATGTAAACAGGAACAGCTCCCTGGGTGTTGTTGCCTGTGTTAATGACGTAACGGGTTAGTGATTACCATGAGCCACCATAGGCAGTCGATCGCTGGACTTTGCCTTCCATAAACAAACTTGCACATGCCTGAATCTCTCTTCCTACTCTAGACAACAGCGATGGATTCAACCCACGTCTAGTCTGTTTGAGGGAAAACAAACTGAGCAACCCTCCCCAGTTTAAGAAAAAGGAAAAAGTGAATGACCTACAAGATGCATTGAAGTCAAAGTCGTAGAAGGCCAACATGAGGAAGTTCAACACAAGGAACATAAAGCCTGTAAATGTAATGAGGTTTGGTGCCAACCATGTGGGTAGAAACTGTTGAGAAAAGAGTGAGAGAGAAAAAAAAAAAAAAACAGAGGCTGTGAGAACAACAATTCATGATCATGGCACTCAGCTCTCACACACAGTTTTCTCATCATAGTAATGGCATATTGAATAACTGGAATTTAATTAGTAGTGCTGAATAGAAGATTTATGTATATTAATATGAACCTTTTCAAATGACTGTCTGGTTAAATGACAGCATTAAAAACAACAACAACAAAAAATCCTCCCAAATCTAAAACAAACCATTACAATCAGTGACTGATGTGTTCTGACACTGGCAGAAAAATGCGCGCTGGTAATGCATCAGGTCGCCTCGCTACTGTATCACAGCACACGGCTGGAAATCTCATTAATGATGTAGCCTGCAACTGACACATTAAGCTGGACGGGTCTTCCTCACCTTCACAACAAGGTTCCAGAAAGGATGCATGACGTAGATGGACAGGGGATTCGAGTCCACTGCGCTGTACTGCAAAGAGGCACAGAGGTGTGATCACAAACAGGTCTTTAATTCTGCATTTCATTGCAGATAAAGCAAAGCAACTGCCTTGTTAACTGGACCGTCTTGATACTAAATAAGAATAAAACTGATTGCAGTGTGCACCTTTTTCCATTGTAGGACCCAATGTAAAAGCTATATTGCATTGGACTGTGTGTTTTATTTTAGTAGGTTTTCCTATTAGGAGTAGATATTGAATCTTTGATATCTATCCTTTGGCACACCCATCTCCTGCGATAGACTTTAATCACACTGTCACTCTTAGATACTTGGAAGAAGGGTGGGATCTTCATTTTTAGGGGACTACACAAAACTATTGTTTTTTTGTTTTGCTTTGTTTTTGTTAAATACACTGTTCTTACAAAAGCTGGGCTCCCCAGTCTTCACTTTCCAAGTTCACTGTGAATACAGTGCAGCACTTAATACTGCAACAGCCAACTAAGGACACAGGCTAATTTTACTACACAGTGCTCTCACTCAAGCCTACACAATGATTTATCTAACCTAATATGAAAATGTTTATCTATTGCTGCAATACTGACAGCGTGTTCACTGCAGATAATGATGATTATAATATGTGATGACATAATAGGTTGTTTGTGTAATCACCTGTGTGATTAATTATAACCATACATGGAAAAACAGGCACTATAATCATAGTCTGTGTGCATTAACAGATACACAAGTATGTCACTTTCACACCAACTAGGGGCGATCGTGGCTCAAGAGTTGGGCGTTCGCCTTGTAATCGGAAGGTTGCCGGTTCGAGCCCCGGCTTGAACAGTCTCGGTCGTTGTGTCTATGGGCAAGACACTTTACCCCTTGCCTACTGGTGGTGGTCAGAGGGCCCGGTGGCGCCAGTGTCCGGCAGCCTCGCCTCTGTCAGTGCGCCCCAGGGTGGCTGTGGCTACAATGTAGCTGCCATCACCAGTGTGTGAATGTGTGTGTGAATGGGTGGATGACTGGATATGTAAAGCGCTTTGGGGTTCTTAGGGACTAGTAAAGCGCTATATAACTACAGGCCATTTACCATTTACCAACTAAGGTGGCCCTGCAGTCTGTGACCTGTTACAAATGAATGTGAGAAGTGGAGTGACAGAAAAAAAAGTGAACTGATCAGCTGAGCAATCTCCACGCTCTTGTGTTCTTCCCACTTAAAGCTCATCTATATGCATCTTTATTCCCCTTTTGAGAAAGCAACCTCTATTTTCAAGGAGAGCCACAATCCCCTCATTTGCTCTCATTTGTCCTTCTCTGCTGCCTGCTAGAAACCAGTGCTTGGGTTACGGCTGCTATTAGACAGGGGAAGCCACTTACAAGGAAAAAACTGGGAAAAAATGGTTTCTTGTGACAATCAGAGATATATGACGACTCTTGCTTTTGCTTCAGTCTGAAGCATTAAAAGCATGAGGTATTAGGAAGGAGCCTGAGTACCCACACTAGGGTTTCAAAGGAAGAAGAAACTTGACTGAAATAATGCAAAACATATAGAAAAAGTTGTAATGTTATAGCACATGTTAACAAAATGAAGATATTCAAAGATCAACTTACTACTTAAAATACTCCATGACTTCCATGCCCTTACAGATGAGCGCACTGGTAATAGCCCAGTGAAGCGCATCCTTATGGGAATTAACTAACAACTAAAATGCTATTAGTTGGCAAACACAAAGTGTGATTCCGTTCAAAACCCATCAAAAGACAATGTTGCACACCCCAGGATTTTTTACAATTAATTTAGACGTTTTTAATGTGCTTCTTTGTTTCTCATATCCTACTGGATCCAGTTCAATGGTTTCCTCTCCACGCTACCATTACAGGTGTTCGTTAGCAGTTTTATTCCTTACAGTGGCTGAAATAAAAAATATTAACAGCTGGAGTCCAATAAAAAGGAAATAGATAAAGTCTCTGAATTGTGCTGTCAAAGCAAAGAAGCCTCCATTCAAATACAACATAAGCAGAGAGGAGTCGCTAGCTGTTAGCGCATATGCACCAAATGTAAAGTAAAATACAGAAAATAAGGACACTTCCGAGCAGAAATTTCAAACTAAAAACGTACCATTGGTGAATATGAGATGAGCTACTTTGCGGCTTTTATTTTCAACAGGAAAAATGGCAAACATCCGGTATCGTTCCGTAAACTCTGAGTACCTTTACACATTTTTCAGGGGAAGCACCCTGCAGATCGTGACAACTAGCTGCTAAACGTACAGAGCCTGTCCGCTCAGCGGCTAGCATGCCATTGTAACCTATAAATCATACCTTATATTTGTCGAAGCCCGCAAGCTGCTCCTGAGTGACATATTCGTAAAGAGCCATGGCGGTAGGGTCTGGCTCAAAGACGAGATAACTAAATATCTCTTCCTTTGGAAATGCAAATCTCCAATGTTAGCTGCCGTGTTCAAGTACCATCTAGCTTGGCCGCCTTCGTTTACGCCGGGTGAGGCGATGTCGAACCATAGGGGCCACTCCTACGGAGCGCAACCCCCTTCCCGGTTAAACAGTAGCTCACTACCGCCACGCAGGCCTGGAGGACCCTGAAAAAATAAACCACACAAAATTCCATGAAATTCTGTTGACTGGGTCCCTCTTCCACTATGGTATGGTGATTGTGGTCTCACCTGATAAAAAAGAATGCTAAAATAACTTTTAAAGTGCCGGAAACAGTTTTGACTCCTGTTAATTGCTCACCAACTCCATCAATCAAACAGCTTCTATGGTGCTCCTAGATGTGACGTGGCTTTCCTCTTTGACCGGAAGAAACGTCACTGCGCTTACCTGCTGTTGGAGAGCTGGAGTATTGCTCGAACCGGGAGTTAAAAAGCAATTTAACAGAAAATGTGAGTGATAACATTTGGTAAACGTGATTGCACTTGGATAAAATTTGTAATTTTGCTGAAATATAATATGAAACGTTACTTATTTTACTTAGTTCAGTTCGTGGGGGTGTTAGTAGTTAGCATGCTTAGCATCGCTAAAGCTACGTTGATTGTCCACTTAGAAATTTTACTAAAATATGATAATTTGGCGGATTATTTTGAAACTATCCGATCACTCCTATCTGTTATTATCACTCTGTTGATTCACATAAAAATCCTAATATGCAAACTGCGGCAACGTGCAAAATGTCGGCACTTAATTGTAACATTACATGAAGTTGTGCATGATCTCGCTACTATTTCATTTTTTCCCAACTTTCTGTGTTAATTTGTGACATAATTGTCATGCCTTACCTTCAAGTCGCTAGTGAAAGAGAATGACATTTATTTGAAACTGGTGAAAGGTCCTGAAATGCATTCAGATATCTGCCAAAGCTGTAAAAATAAGCACAGAATATACAAAATAAACATGACTTTATTTTAACCTTTTGAAAATGCCTCTTCTCCTACTACCCACTGATGTAACACACTTTTTCTTCACCCCAGCACCTGCCTAATCTTGCCTCTGTGTCCTTTTGCAGAATGGTGACAGACGTGCAGCTGGCCATATTTGCCAACATGCTTGGCGTCTCCTTGTTCCTGCTAGTGGTGTTATACCACTACGTTGCTGTGAATAACCCCAAGAAGCAGGAGTAGAGTTGTACAGTATGACTGCAGAGGTCAGTGAGGTCAGACACTGTTTGCGTTTTTTTCTTTTAACATTGTCATTTCTGATGTTGATCATCATAAAATAACAAATTGGACAAAAGCAGGTTCTTTCAGTTTTTCTTTTTATTGTGTTTCTATTATGTATACCCCCATGTATTAAAAAACATGACTCAAATCCATCTATAACTGTTTTATAGTATGGCAGCTTTTACATTTAGTTAGTATAATTTTGGTGCTGCCAGTGCTACATTATTCTATTATTGAAGAAAAGTCTCTTCTACAGTTTTCAGTAAGTGTCATTAATAAAGGAAAATGCACAGAAATAAAGGTTATTGGGCTACATATATAGAGTTAATTTGTTCCATCCTAGTTCATGGCTGATCACTGAGCACTACTAAAAATCTGGAGGAATAATTACAAACAAACAGGATTTTAAGGTTTAACAACTGTGAAACGACTGAGGCTTTCTTTTCCTCCCCACAGATGAGATGGATGTCAAAACCACCACCTTGATTACATCATCCCCCTCATCATCTCCTCTTTCTAAGAGGTGTAATTTCTGTTTGCACAAGGATCTTTTTTCTTTTTCTAATAAACATGTTTGAATTTGAATTTCTACAGTCTTTGAATTTTTTCACCTGCTCTGTACACATGTAAACATTTGTTATGCAACTTTAAAATACATGGAGTTTATTGCAGGTTATTTATACTTCCAAATTTAAACACAGTTTTGTTCATCACAATCTTTGCAAAAAAACCCAAAACACGAACGCTAAATGAATAAATATACACATGTACATATAAAAGGAAGAAAAGTTAAAAGTTAATTCAGTACAAATGGGTTACTATTTAGGTGTTCACTCCATTTGGATGCATCACGTTTCCTTCATTAACCTCACTGAGTGCATTTTGCAGCATTAACTTAACCCTCGACTTCCATAAGCCTCACACAAAGCTTGTTTTAGCTTCAGCAATTTTGGTTTCTTATACACATAATACATTATTTTAAACCTGCACGCAGGAGGATTTTATAATGTGACATTTACTTTTATGGTGAGTAGAATCACAAAAACTAAAAAAAAAAAAAAAAAGGCCAAGTAGGTGAAAACCATTTTATGAACAGTATGTGCAAATCACAAAAGTGGAATAAATACACTCATCTCACATTTGTTAAACATCCACAATAGAGATAATGAGATTATAAAGTTGCTATTGTGCTTATGAGTCTAAATAAAAATCAGCCCTTCCCTGTAATTGTACAAGTGGCTGCCTAATAAAATATTTAGCAGTGCATAACAGTATTGGTCGGTATCTGAGGGGAGCAGCAAGGACCAGAAAAATGCAACTTAAATCACAAAAACAGGAAATGTGAGGTACAATTATGGTAGCTGAAATGTTCAAGGATGTTTCAAGTCTGCATTCTTGAGCAGCTGGAAAAATTTGAAAAGATTGAACCACTCCCCCAATACAGCTGCTAATGTAATGTCATAGAGCAAGGCACTTAACCTTCAGCTATTCCAGTAAAAACAAAAGCTGCTCAGTAGTTGTAACAGGTAATTCTAGGTTCTAAATGTTGCCCAAAAAGGCTAAAAACAATACGATTAAACATAAAAAAATTTATTTATATTGCACATCATCATGCCCCAACCAATCCTCCACTGGTGACAAGCCCCTCTCACATTTTGAAGTATTCAATTGCTCAATATGATATTTTTAGGCTGTCGGTTTCCTAGGCTTCTCCACACAGGGTTACTGTCTCACACATGTTCACAGTGTCAGGCACAGTCACTGGAGTTTCCTCCGCCTTTAAAGACAACATCACACAGCCTAGTCATCTTTTAGTTATTCATATTAAATTATAGCTTCAATCTAAATGTACATTAACAACAAGAAGTGTGCACATCGGTTTTTACCTGTTGTTGTGGTCCCATGTCCTCTGCTGCACTTTCTATGATAGCACTTTCTTTGCACGTGATACTTCTGTCTGTGCTTTTCTTCATTAAAGCTTTAGAGGCCAGCTGTATGGCAGCTTCTTTCTCAGATACACCTGCAGAATGGAATAACAGAGGGAAGCAAAGAATATGTGAGATGTCCACTGTAATAAGGGAAATGGGAGTATTAAGTAAAACTTGATGGTGACATTGTGGATTTAAGGACCAGTACTTCAGAAATTGTTACATTTTAGTGGACACAAAATTATGTAGTGCAGTAATAAAATGCTCCAGCAGGAGGCAGTTTATTAAAGTCCATTTCTGAGTCTAAAGACTGCTGGGTTCCATCTGTTTATTTTTACTCTTTTCAATTCAATTTTATTTATACAGCGCCAAATCACAACAACAGTCGCCTCAAGACGCTTTATATTGTACAGTAGATTGTACAATAATAGATACAGAGAAAAACCCAACAATCATATGACCCCCTATGAGCAAGCACTTAGGCGACAGTGGGAAGGAAAAACTCCCCTTTAACAGGAAGACTCTTGTGTCTGGTTGATGTGAATGAGAGGGGATTGCAGTGTATGGTCACAGATAGCGTGTTCCTTGGATTAAACAAGACCAGTTACACTCAGTTCAGCTCCATATTCCAAAGTTTTGAAGCTGAAATTAATCTTTATTTATGTCATGCTGGGCCTTGGCGCAGCTCTTCAGTTCACTACATCACAGAAATCAGCTCACGCCCCTTCCTTAAGCTGACTTTCTTCTGACTGGCTGCTGATTGCAAACAAAAGATCTGAGCAGCAAGTGGGTAGGGCTTTCTTGCTCAGAGCCAGAGCTATGTGCCTGGGTTGACCATCATAAATTATATATTTTTCCATTCTCATATATATATCACTCTTACATACATGGGCCTCAGAGAAAGTTTTACTTATATTTATTACAAGCATTCGGCACTGTAGCGGTAAAACATGTTGTTTAAGATGGTGGATAACCTGAGGGACTGTGTCAAGGTGTCACTAAAATAAGCATGTGTATCATTCAAAACTTGTAGCAGAGCTCAAGAATAAAAACATTAAGCTAATGTGCCTAATAGGTCCACTCTGAAGCATCACTATGCTAACATATGCTAATTACCACTAAAGTAACTTCTACATCTGCGGATCAAAGCCAGGTGGCAAACACCATAGTAATTAGAAGGGGGAAATGTATGACTGCACCAAAAACAGCTGTTGAAATATTTCACTTAAAATCAGAAATGTCCACCTCATATTAGCCAGTGTCAAAATCAGGGGGTGACTGAAGTCATTCTACCACTTGGGGATCCTGAATGTGTGTCCTTTATATGGATGTACAGATCTGAGCTTCAAAAGTGGTATCTGAAAATTCTCTGGATGTCATTCAAAGTTATCTCATTACATTTCATGCACACTGTGGTCAGATGCACAAATAAGCACAATCATGAGTTCTATGTTGTTGTTTTAGAAACGATTCTCCTTTAATATCAAGTAAAACATACTTTTATGAGATGCCTTCATGTCACTTTTAACTGATCATTGGTCAGCTCATCTCTGTAATCTATGTCATAAACAGCCCAGAGCAACAAGCAGGTGTACATGCCTGACAATGACAGGTGTCTGTGGAGGCCAGGTCTGAGCAGCTTCCACACCTTCATGGTAGCAGACACCTCTTTACCTCCTGGTGGGTTATTGCTAGATGGAGATGCTTTATTGTTGTGTTTGGGAGGTGCGTCAGTCGACCCCATCCTTCGGATGGGAATGCGGCTGACGTGGGGCTGCAGCTCACACCTGGGCAGGCGACAGAGAGGTTAACATTTTCGCTATTCAAGAAAGAAAATATCAGCATGAAGAAGGGGTTTCCAGTGTGGTTTTCATTTCATTTTTCAGATCCCAGCCTTTGTTGACTGTTTTGGATTCAAATTATTACAATGCAAAAAAAAAAAGAAAAAAGATAGGGCTTACTTGCTAAATTTGATGGAGGAAAGGATGTGTTCAGGCCCCTGGTCTTTAGCAGTCTGTGACACATGGAGACATTACAACAACACATCATAGTCTAAGTGTATATTAATACGGGACAAAGTGTTAATAATGGAAATGTGAATTTGCTCAGTGAGTGAGCCAGCAAGGTAACCTAACCTCTCTACCAGCTTCTGTGGGAGGATGAGTGATTGTAAGAGTTCGGCACCCTCTCCCTATGTGCCCAGGACGTACAGGTAGAGGCATTCTGGACCAGACCGCAGAACTGGGTCCACCAGTCTCAAGGTCCGGGCAGCTAATGCCTGTCAACCACATGAAGACACATAAATAAACAGAACAAAGAGAAGAAAGGAGAAACAAAGAGTGGAAGATGAAACACTAAGAATCTGATTTATAAAACTTAAGATTTAAGCCATTTAGTGTGTGTATGTTTAAAGTATCACAATTATGCTGGCAAAAACCAAATATGTTGAAATAACTGAATGTCCTGTAATATCTCATAATCTACATATACTCCTAACTAAGTTTAAGTGGTGAGAGTTTTGGTGTTGATCTTTTCCTTGACGTGAAAGTTGAAAAATAAAGATCACAATCAGAGTCAAAAGAGAGCAAAAGGACCCACACTCTGTAGCTGCTTGACAAACGGATAGTTTTTATTCCAGAGGTTAAACAGAGAGGCGCTAAAAGACAGCGGCACATTCAAGAAAGGTGACAATTGTAGAGACGTTACAAGGACAAACACATAACTGTAGTCTGGTATAGAAGGTTAGCACCACATTGAAGGAAACGGCACAATTCTCATAAGGAGTATAAAGCCGAAAGACCTACTGAGAATGTGACTATGCATACAGTGTTTTCACCTAAAGCTGAGTTCGTCATTTTCAATGAAGACGTAGACGCTTTAAGGCTGAAACAACTGGGACACAGAACATCATAGCTCACAGTGAGAAAGCAGGAAAAAAACAACAACTACAGAACACTCCTTCACCATTTAGCAGGGCACTGATCTAAACTGATAGATCGTAACTCCACTGAGCTGAGGCTACACTAAAACCTTTAGTACAGTAATATTAGATGAGACTACTGTCCAGTAAGCACAAGACAACCATCAGATTTGCAGGGTTTTCTGAGCTTCTCTAACTTAAGAGAGCTGACATTTGAAGCTAATGCCGTGTTCAGACTATACGATACCAGGCTGGTCAGATCTGAGTCACGTAAAGCATCGATTGGAGGTTGGGAACAAAAATGAGAGTAACGCATGCCAATAGGGTGTCATGATAGACAAAAAAAAAGCTATGTGCCAACAAAAGGGCTAGCATATAAGGTAGGTGTACTATTGCATACATTACAAAAGAGAGAATGATGTTCCAGTATAGTTAGGAAGAAGTGTGAGAAGCAGTAACACAAGATAGCCAGCGTCATAGACACTCCTTTGTTTGCTGTTCTGTTGACACTCTTATTTAAAATCAACTGTACCTCCAATGATATCACACTGATTGTGAAAGAAGAGATGAACAAGATTTTATAACTCTTAACCACCTG
Source organism: Aulonocara stuartgranti (assembly GCF_965226115.1). Lineage (NCBI taxonomy): Eukaryota > Metazoa > Chordata > Actinopteri > Cichliformes > Cichlidae > Aulonocara > Aulonocara stuartgranti. Next base: position 3,440,850 of record NC_138951.1, on the reverse strand, counting down.
ACACATCGACCACTGCGACAGACTGAAGTATCATGTAGTCTGAGCCCAGCGTGAGTATTAAGGACTGTTTCTACAAGAGCTTTTTATTTGGCTTAACAACGCTTGAATTCGCAAGAAATTTATGTTGTGAGATCACTGCAACTTAGGCAAGTCACACTGAATATGAAAGACAGATGAAGAAGAAGGATATATACCCTATAAGATCACAATAGGAGCAGGACCTTCAAAACCTACTGCTTACAACAAAGCAAGGCACAGCTTAACTACAATGTGTAACAGCACTGGATCAGACAGTAGCTACAGTGAGCAAAGGCCAGATATTCTGAAAGCTATTTTGATCCCTTAATGGTCTGGTTTGTTTGCTCCTTCTAAAAAAGAAGAAAAAATAAATAAATAATAATTCACTTCTGCATGTTCAGTGCAACATAAACGGCCGGTCCTAAAACACAGACCATCATCAAGTACTTGGATAACAGCACGCAAAAAACGAATTACAGACAAGTTACTATAATTCCACAATAGATGAGTAAAATCTTAGACAACATGGCAGCTTCTCATGACTGCTTACCACAAGATATATTAACTCTAGCCGTCGACAGCCTACTACACACCTGCCACGATCGATTTACACAAGGAACATGTCTATCTGCTTGAACAAATTAGGATAAATATTATCTTCATCGGTTTAAGGAAACATATAATACATAAACAAACAAAAAGTCTTCACCATATTTACACCAGACCAGTGTTAGTGTCATATTAAAAAAACAATAAACACCTGCCAGTCAAACTGGTTATAAGCTAAACTCATTCTTTTCATATAATACTACTTGCTGGCAAATAGCCCCACAAATCAACCGTAGTTATCCCAAAGCAGCTACAAGATTGCAAAATCCATAATGAGGTCTCCACACAGGAAGTGAGTGACATGGTGACCAAAGTCAACGATAATCAGAGAAATTGTAGCTATCACCAATGAGAGGGAAGGATGCTGTTTACTGATGTATGAGGATGGTAAATGCCAACGAATGAGCCGCACAACGTTTCCTGTGTGGGTGCCCCTTAAGGACTTAAGCTAATGAGGGTACACAGTTTCTGGCAGTAGGCTATGCTGTGATTATAACGTCATGACCAATGTTGGTCCGACATTGGAATGATGCAGGTTTTTGTTTTTATTTATTTTTAATGGTATTTAGATAATGAAAAACTGACTTGTGTACAAAAATCTAAAAGCAAACCTTTGAATGTCACTTTGAATCATAAGAAATTAAAAAAAGCTATTTAAATGTTTAGCCTCAAATGACAGTATAATGTGATCGACTTGTGACATCGTTTTACAAATCAACATTAAAGTGAAACCCAAAGACAACAGAACAGATCAGAGTGTGCTTTGGAAGGCTTTTAAAGAAAATAAAGTCTGACTGTGTTCAGTCTATAAAAATATGTCTCAAAAGTCAAATAAAACCAATAAATAATTCAAACATTAAACGCATCACAAAAGCAACTGTGCGAATAAAGAAGAAAATCTCCCGGCTACTTTCAAATGGTGAGCAGAGTAACGTGGTAATTAGCTTTAGCTTATTATTGTATACAGAAAAAGCTTCGTCTGGATCCATATTATTATATTATGATGTCTACGGATAACATCTACTGTGTGCTCTGAACGTCTTATAGGACAGCAGATATTAGGTACCCAAGCAAATATCCCCATTTACTAACCAGTCTGCTATGTTTATCAAAGAGCCAGAGGACAGTGCGGCAACCAGCACTTGATTCAAGGTCGGTGAGAAAAAGCATTTCAGTCATAGCTGAGATCTGAGGAACACATTCGCTCTCAAGTGAAAGTGTTATTTACCTTAAGGTGCTAAAACTGTAGACATGTAATTACTGTGCAGAAAGAAAAAAAATTATTTACTAGCACCAGTGATGTTTTGCACGCACGCTTTGACCTACATGGACTACCAGGCTGGTTTCTGAAAAGACAATCTCACTCAATCATCTCGCACAAGGACATGTGCCCAGTGTTTCATGGTTTAAGTCAGATTCAGTCCGGGGTGGGCCCAGTTGGACTGCTGGCGGCCGGCGGTAAGCTCTGAAGGAGCAGGGGACTCAGTTTGGAGAGCAGCCCAGGGCGGGGCAGGGCCTGCAGGGATGGGAGCAAGGTGGAGAGGCTGGGGGGCTGGAGGGAGTACAGACCTGTCATACTGACGGAGGCCGGGAGGGGACAGGAGCCTGCTGCACACACTGAGGAAGATGAGGAGGACGAGGAGGAAGGGGGTGAGAGTGGGGGACGAGCGGGTGTGTGGCTGTTGCTGGGAGACCGGAGGATGAAGCGGTGGTGATGGGGGGGGCGTCTCTTCTCCTGGGGCTTAGTGTCTACAGAGAGGGAGACACATACACCTGCTCAGAGACGTGCAGGGACCGTAGGGATACACAAAGTGGCTGAAACTACCCTGCATGCACTGAGAACAAAGTCATTACAGGTAACGCAAAGTAAATGCAAAAAAACTCATGAAAGCAAACTGAAATTCTTTTGGTACACAGGGTTTCTGCCAGGAAAGAGAAAAGGAAGACAATCGCTATATCTTTTTTCACACTTCCAGCATGAAGAGAAAGTAAAAAGCATGTAGGTGCGATATAACCAAAATCTCATATCCCGATATAAGACCTTTATCGTCCCGACAACGATATATGTCACAAAAATTTTACATTTTCTGTAAATTCTGTAGTACAGTTTTCTGGTCCGTGTCAGACTTTTCATAACCAAACCATGTCCATGCTACAGAGGTAGCCCCTCGTTTAGGAATAAGGTCCTCGATTTGTTTTGACTGGTCCTTCTGTTTGTCATCATTTCAGTTTATTTTGAAAAATCTCAACAGATCTTCAGCTTTATTGTGAAAGGTTAATGTGGAAAAATAAACAAGCAGACAGCGGAGCCACAAGCTGGGTTTACCGTCATTGCCGCTAACGACAACGCATAAAAAAAGTTGCTTATCCATCTGTAGTGTGGTTATTTTAAATGTAAGAGAAAGAGGGAACGTAAAGAAATTAATATAGCCACTACAGTGACCATCAAAACGATGAAAAAACATTGCCGTAAACAGTTTATTTTGTGACACCACGAAACAAACGATAGCGTAAAATGAAACGATAGATGTTTTTATATCGTCATCCGACATATATCATTATATTGAACAGACCTAAAAGCATGCATGCATATACAAGCTGGAGAACACCAAAACATATTCAACTCTATTGAAATAAAGTGATGAAGGATATATCTTACAGTGATTAATGGACCGAAATGGATGAATATGAGCAGAGTAAGTAAAACAGAATAAAGTCATAACATTTGCCAGGTTCTTTAATGCCCTTTAATAATTGTGGATCTCCTTTTTCTCAGAGACAAAAATCAGGTAAAAAACAAAAAAATGTAATTCTTTGTTTTTACATTCATCAGGTCCCAATCAGCCCAAATAGCAAGGAGAAATTAAAAATACATGCCACGAAAGAGTTGGGGTCTTAGGAGGTTAAAAATGTAATTAACTTATAATTGTTAAATTGTTTATCTGATGCCTTTATCTGCCAACTTTATTTTCATATTCTTCTATCTGAAACAACAGGAAAGCGGTTAAAAAGATTTTTTTTCTGTCTCTGATGATTGCTGCACCCAACCATGTAGCACAGGGGTGGGCAACTCCAGGCCTCGAGGGCCGGTGTCCTGCAGGTTTTAGATGTGTCCTTGATCCAACACAGCTGATTTAAATGGCTAAATGACCTCCTCAACATGTCTTTAGGTTCTCCAGAGGCCTGGTAATGAACTAATCATTTGATTCAGGTGTGCTGACCCAGGGTGAGATCTAAAACCTGCAGGACACCGGCCCTCGGGGCCTGGAGTTGCCCACCCCTGATGTAGCAGAATACAGGCATTGTGAGGAGCCAAAAAAGTAGTGATGCTTATCACGTCCAATATAGCGGACAGCTCGACATGCCCATGATGTCACGTGCAAACCCTTTATACACTGGTGGAAACCCTGGTACATGTGTTATTGAGACAGGGACGCGTGTCTATTCTGCACTCATCATATTTCTTTAAAAGGAGAAAAGAAACTTGATAACTCTAACTAACTCTAAACATCATGTTAGAATACTGTATTATCCATACTGTGAGAAAAATTTCTTTAGGGTAAGGACACAGCAGCAGGAAAAGGGGTCATGCAAAGGTCATGCGGGGGTAATGTGGGGGATGTTACAGGTCGTTAACATCCAGGACACCAAGCTCATCCCAAACCTTGCTGCCAGTTTCACGTCACGCGCAGCAAACCAGAAACTAACATTCACGCAGACAATAACACATCAGCCAGCCTTTCTGAACAGCTCCAACAGCAACGAACAAGAGGTTGAAGAAAGGGAAAGAGAAGAAAATGAGAAAGAGAGAGACCACAAGAGAGGATTTGTGATACAGAGAGAGAGAGAGTGGAGCAGAGGACCACTAAAGGAGATGTGACTTAAGAAAAAAAAAAGAAAAAAAGGCAGCCACAGCACAGGCAGATAGTTGGGAATTCAACTTACCTCTGACTGGCCCGAGTGTTTTGTTGCCTCCACGTCCGCTGCTGTTGTGCTGTGTATGAGTTCGGGGTGGGGGGCACCCGAAAGTAAAACTTGGGGAATTGTGCATCTTCGGCGAGGGTGTTTGGCTGCTGCTACTTTGGCTGTTGCAGCGGACGCGGCTGAAGGTGTTCTCCGATGCAGATCCAGACAGACAGCTAGTAGGAAAATGAAGAAATCACAGAAATCCATGACCCAGCTGTTATCTTTGGACAAACTAAAGGCATCCAAGTTAAAAAAATGTGTGGGAACTCACTTGTTAAAGCTCTTTGGTGGTGACACCTTGCTGCCATTGTGGTGTATTCGTGGGGGAGGGTTGGCATGGATGTGAGTGTTCAGTCCTTTGGTGTTGCGGACGTGCTTGAGGATCCAGGCTCGCAGATTTGTCAGACAGGTGTGCTCAGAAAGCACCAGTCGCGGCCAAGGGTTACACTCTGCCATGTCCAGGGCAGAGATCGCCACAGCACGCCCCACCTGATGGCATCACCCAAATTTATTTCAGAACTGATATAGATGGGCACACTTTGTTTACATAAATTGCCAAATTTCTTTAACATGTCAGGGTAGGTGTACAGTACTGTCTTGAGACACATCTCATTTCTTTATATTTTGTAGAAAAATGGGAAACAGGTGCAATGATTTATTAAAATGTGCAAATATAGATCCGGGTTCTGGGGAGGCCAGTCAATGACTGACAGTGTTCCACTGTGTTTTTCTGTCCAGATATGTTTTTCCTACACTTTCCAGATGGTATTGATTTAGGTCATAGATTTAGGTTCTATTTGTTGGAGGAGGGGGGTCGGTGCATACAAGTGCTTTATCGGTCATTAGCAACAGTTTCTCTTTCTAAATATTTGATTTGCCAAATACTTTGTGACAATAACTAAGTAATATAATCTGCTCTCTAGTGAGTCTTTCATCCTGCCGAATAACTCTAACTCCATTGTCTTGATGTCAAGGTAACCCTCGTTTTGCTCTATAGCTTCAGTGAGCTCATCACATGTGTCTTAACCAGTTCCACATACAGTATGCTGCAGGCTGTGGTTAGTGTGCTTTCAAAATAAGAGCAAGTAGGCCTTGTCTTTGAGATGTTGCTCTCACTAATCAATAAAAAAAAAGAAAATAGAAAATTCTAATGTGAGGTGACAAGTATGCTTGAAGGGGATGGTAATACACTTGGACATACCTCCCAAGTAAAGTCTATGGGTGGGAAATAATTCAAAGAAAAGTGGAGCATAATATGATATGATATGATATGCATGTGTGTGTTATATATGCGCTTCCTACCTGCTCAAATATTTCTGGAGTGTATTTTGGAGGGAAGGATGGAGGTGGAGGGGGGGTAGCTCTTCCGTTGTCATGGCAGGCAGGTGGGATTGTATTCATGGTTTTTCCTGTGTTATAGTTGCACTCCAGAGTGTAACTGGTCAGTACCCAGTTGCAGAAGCAAGATAAAATATAAAATTACAACACAAAAGCATTACTGTGTTTCCAAGGCTTTTTGCAACTTAATTTGTACTGGGCCCACAAAATCTGCACTTGGTCATTATGGCTAATTCGAAACTGAGTAAAAATTCTGGAAATCACACTTTAAACACCTGAAAAATGACTACATAAACTTCCTACACCGAACACAGATTGCAGCAATGTCATAAATCTAATGTCTGACCTGTGAAGCAGCCCTATTGCCTTGTGAATGGCAACCCGACCGCTGCCTTCTTTAGATTGGCCATCTCTCTTGTCTCGTGCGTACATGTTTTTCTCAGAGAAGTTACAGCCCAGAAAATCAAAGTGGGCAGAATTCACAGCGATCAGCCTTGGATACAGCATGTTCTCGACCTGCGGCAAGAAAATCACAGCAATTCAGACACACGTGACAGAAAGTATTACAAATGTAATGTAGAAAATGTTTTTCTAAAAAAAAAAAAATTTCAATGAAAGAAAAGTAAAAAACAAATTTGAATGTTATTTGACAATTTTGCAAAAGTACTGCAAAGTAATGGATAAAATGCATTCATTATTACCTGCTGGCTCTCATCAGGAAGGCTATTTCCATACATGAAACACCCACGTTTAGACGCGTGCCCATGCAAGTCGACATAATATGCCACACCCCCCTCCTGTGGTGGCACCGACTCCTGTTCCTCCACCTGTGGTACTGCTAAATCTCCAGCACCTGGAACTACAGTCTCTGTGGAGCTCGATGAGCTGTTCTGATCTCCCTTCTCCGCCTCTGAGGTAGCCCAGGCGTTTTCCTCCATCATCATGGGGACCTCTGGCTGCGCAGGATTTGCATCTTTCTCAGCGTTCCGTTGGTTTAAGGTGACTTCGAGGGCAGTGAGGGGAGGTGCTTCATGCTGATTTGCAGGTTTTGTTTTAGCAGCTGGGGGCTCTGTATGGGTGGGGCCGTTAGAACGAGTGCTTGGCTGTGTTTTGTGCAAGCGGTTGTGTGTGTGGTGGTAGAGCAACAGTGTTTTGGCTGCATAGATGGACGGGTGTAACTCGGGGCTGGGGTTCAAGTATTGTCTATTCAGGTTCACACCCCTGGAATCCGTCCTTTAAAAAAAAAAAAGAGAAAGTAAAGAATCTTTTATTGTCGACAAGTCTAAACCCAGCAGAGAGTATTTTGTACACTTCACCTCTGCTATATTTAACATGTGAGCTATTTTATACATTATTACACGGTGATGTTTAGATTGTACAGAGGAACACAGGTCTGGGAATCAAAAGAAGAGGCAGCATACCACTAACATGCCAAGAAAGCAGCGTCACCATTTACTGACACCTCAGTGCATCATTCTCTGAGACACAGGGACATCTGGTAAAAAGGTCACCACATCTCACCTCTGCTGGCTCTTCTAACCTCCTTATGACTAGTAGCAGTGATGAGCCTAAACTAAACTCAGCTGTGGTCGACTTTCCCTTCCAGTTTGATTTCCAGAATCTTATCATTTGTACCAAATGCAGTTTCCATAACCAGAATAGAGCCAGGGTTTCCATCACTGTATTTTAAGTTGTCACATCTTGAAAGATATTGCTTTTTTATTTATTTAACGCAAGCAATTTATCGTCTGTACACAATAATTAAACATAAAACCTCAAAACTGAAAAAAGTTAAAATATTAAAGAAGAACCAGGCTAAAACCAGATTATGACTTAATGATATTTTACTCTGTCTTCCTGTGTCCACTAGGTCTACCATGATTTGGTGCTCTCTCATTGGTGTAGTCTAAATTATTGCTGGGAATGTGAAAAAAACTCTCCAGTGTCTCTTATTCTCTCACCCCTGTGTCAGCATATACATATCTTCACAGTGTTACAGCAGATAGCAGGTGGGCAGCTTTCCATTAACTGAGTGCAAATGCGCCTGCATTAAATTGCACGTAATTTCTGAGTAGGTCGTAGTCACTGGGCTTTTTTCCCCCTGAGTGATAACTGCATAGGGCTTGAAGAAACCTAATTTTTCCAGCTGGATTTCTTGATTTCTCCTAAAACGAGCAGGTTCATTGGCCACACACATGCATAAATTAGTTCTTATATAAGTTTTAAATGTATGCACATGTTAGCAGAGACATTCAGTTGATATTGACAATGAATGTTGTGAAGTAGGGCTGCACGATTTTGCATAAAATGAGAATCACGATTTTTTGGCTTAGAATTGAGATCACGATTCTCTCACGATTTTCTTTTCCAGTATAAATATTTATTGCACTTATTAACTGCACATCAACTTCGTAACAGTTGAGACTGAACATAAAAACAATAAATAAACATAAAAACAACAAATGTCTCACGTTTTGTTGTTGCCGCAAAATGTTGTACTGCTTGAAATTCCGTCTCCATCGTTGCTCGACGCTGCGTGTATAGAGCAGGTAGTGCAACAATAGAAAAATAGTTGCGGGACAGCACTGTGTAGCGTTTGTCTAGGGTGTTGATCATTTTCCTAAATCCCTCGTTTTGCACAGTGTTGATGGGAGCCATATCTTTGGTCAGGTGATAAGTGATAGCCTCCGTAATTTCTTTGTGCCTGCGGAAGTTCGACAGGTATAGGAAAGTGCTGTATAAGGTTCCCGTTATTGGTGTTTGGGTGGTTGACCGGGACGGATTTTCTCCTGTCACTTTCTCGTCATCCCTGACGTGCTCTCCGTTGTTTTTCCCCCTGATAATTTTAGCATCACACGGCACAGCTTCTATATCACGTGGTATAAGGCTCCGCCCTTGTCATTTGTTGAGCAGGAAGAGTGAGCGCTTGTTTTCATGCAGATTACGTCCCGGATCAAAATGCGGTACAATCGTGGTTGTCGTTTTAATCGTTGTCATTTGGAAATGAGATCGCACATAAGTATGAATCGAGATCGCGATTTTCTAACGATTAATCGTGCAGCCCTATTGTGAAGGCAAAGTAAGAGGAAGATATGCACATAGTAATACAAAAACTAATGGTCATTGTAAAAATTCAGACACATTTGCACTGTAGCATCAGGTGCCATATCCCCATTGGTTGCCTGGTCTTCAGACAAACTTTCCATTCAAATCAAAATTTCATTAGGAAGCCAAAAAACAAAGATTTTGAACACACAGAATGCTTATTTTTAATAGGATATATCCATTGTATTTGCAGTACATATGGGTCTACAGTTGTAAGACTTCCTATGCAGAAACACAGAGCTAATCATCTTATACTAGCAACTGTTAACTGCTGTGTAGCCTTTTAACAGGCTCAACATCAAACCAACTTGCTTTGTGACAATAATGAAAGAACATTGTAGCACAACAATACATTGTAGCACATTTCCAGACTATAATTGTGGTACACACTACTCACATTATTATTGAGAGGAAACGCTCTCATGTCTCATTTAAGGATGTGGATGAATGTGAAACTCTTACCTGTAGTGTCCACGGACAACCCCGTCTGGGTTCAGCATGGGAATGAGCTTGAACACAAACATGTTGCGCAGCGCATGTGCACGTGGGTCATCTCTTCTCAGGATGAAGTTGAGGAAACCGTTAAACACAAATGATGAGGGAGTCTCCCCAGGGTGCACCCGACTGCTGAGAAAAAACACCTGGGAACACACACAGACACGCAAATACCAAGAGTGAACGTTCCTGTTTAAGGTCAGAGTCTTATAAATTATCATTAAAGGTCCCAATCTACAAAACACTGGAAGTGATTCACAGCCATGTGGCAACTGGAGATCACAGAAAGTCAAGGATATTCAGTGACTTTAAGAATGCCAATAATTGACATTTGTACTGGTAGTAAATACATTAGGGGTTTACCTAGGCAGCCAAAACCTGGAATTTCTGCAAGTGAACAGTCTTCAGCTTAAAAGTAATGCACAATGAGCAACTCACTTCCAGTGTGGATGCAGCTTAACAAAAAGCCAGTTAAGTTTAAATTAAAATGATCATTTCTTTACTTGTGGTAAAACAGTCCTTTCTAAGGTGGGAAAATTGCTGCTGACAATCCACATTATTACATTTAGCATCTATATTAGCAGCATGCTATAACTCGCTACATCAGACTCACCGAGGAAGAAACAAGCAGCTATGGGTTGATTATGTGCGAATGTACTAGTTTACTCTTTTCTTCATGGGGGGAGGCTAACTGCTTGGAGGCGGTCTAGGTGCCCGGTTTCGGAAGAATGTGCATTGTGACTTTGCTTCACAGATCATACTTTACACACGGGAATGTATTTAAAAAAAATCTCATAATGGTCTAAAACTAACTTTCATAATAGGGGACCTTTACAGAATAGTGATTGTTTTGTTTTTGTGTATGATTAAATGATACCCTTTTGCCAGGGAAGCGGTGTGGTCTTGGAGTGTTGGTGTCAGGAAACAGCTTGGGCAGACGGGCTTCCCGTTCATCCTGCATCCCGCTGCAGTTGGTCACAGTGAGAAGGTCCACCCTATTGCCATCTAGAGAGTGGCATAGCAACTCCCTATGATAATACACAGTGCCTGGAGTACTAAGCAGTGGGAGCAGTGCAGGAAAGAGTTTAAGGAAAAAAAATGTTAGAGAACTGTACACATTTAAGGTACTTTGACAAAGAAAAGATTCCAAATTTGTGTGTACATAGTTGTGTCTTTTGTGCGCTTTACCTGGTCGGACTGAGCTGAGCAGCCCTGGGGTAGCTCTGATCCAACTGCTGCAGCATCTCCTGGCACTCTGTGTAAGAGAATGGGTAGCAGAAGGAGAAATAGGTGGTAGCCCCTCTCACCTCCAATAGCCGGTGAGTGAATGAAAGGATGAACTGGTTATCTACAATCTGAAAAGCAGCAGAAGAAAAGAAGAAGAATGATATTTATAGATGGATAATAATAGCCTGACAGGCAGTACTCTGCCTCACAGAGTCCTGTTGCCCACATCCTCTCTGACAGGCTCAGAGAGTGAATATCTACCTCAGATGTTGGTCTGTCTCGTATCCTTTCCCAGCGGATTTTGCCCGGTAAAGTGCGTACGAGAGGAGCCATGCCTTGGCTGTAGAGTTTCCTCTGATTGTTCATGTTCATCACATTGATCTTCAGTAACTTCCCAGGTGCTGCCCCCTTCACACTGAAGTAAAACCATGATCTGAAAAACCACAACATGATACGGGATACTTTAAGTCATCTAATGTGGTAAAGTTGGTGTGGCACGAAAAATTAAATTTTGGTTACCTGTTTCCGTTCTCGTGCTCTGTGCCGGCACAGTCTGGCTGCGTCCACACATTGAACTCATAATCAGGGGTGAGGCTTGACCCAGAGGAGGAGCTTCCACTAGAAGGTGTGTCAGAAGAAAGGCTGGAGTTGCCCTTCTCCACCTTCTCCACACGTGCCAGGTTCCCTGAGTCAAACTTGGAGCTAAACACAATATTCCCAAAGCGAGCCTCCATGGCTCTGAACTCTGGCCTCTTTCACTTTTCTTTTCTGTGAAGTGCCCGTCAGAGTTCTGACACAGATCACCTGTCATGAAATTAGGGTTACAAAAATATGTTAACACTGGGCAAAAACATAAAAGGGAAAGGAGGTATAACCGGCTACAACAGGGGTTTTATGTATATGTAACGTATTTCTCAAAAACATAATAAACAAAGAATTTTATACAGATGTAATATACCATAATACTAGTTTTTGATTGTAAGACTAAACAGCGACATCTCGAGGCCATTACAGAAACTACAACGATGGCCACAACCAACAACACAAAACATTTTCTACAATTACAAGCTTTATACGTGTAGCCATTGCTGTACATTGGTTGCTTACTGTTTCCTTATCATTAACAAAAACGCGAGTGAAAGTCTCTCCAACAAGATGAAATAACGTTTCAGTGTATCAACAACAAGCAATAACAACAACAGCTGACCGAGAAATCGAGGGCAGCGTAAAAAGGGGGAGTGAACTAACGGCTGCAAGCATTACAGTCGGTTCATAAAAAGATTTCACATGATTTAAGGCAAATTAGCAACCGCTAGCTAAAATCGATTACACAGCTAATAGCCAGTGTCCTTCCTTTATTAATGTTCCACACAGCTAGCATACCTTTCTAAGCTACGGAGGCTAACTTAGCAACGGAACTAGCAGTCATTGCTCTGAAGGAATCTGTTTTTTTTTTAATTATTCTACGTTTTTGGTCCACACACTACCTCGACACCTAATCTGCATCAGCGTCTTTATGTGAAAATATAAAATGTCAATTTTACCAGCCTATTTTCGATCGATGTCCATTTTTGTTTCACCGTCCTTCTCAACCCTCAATTCATAGCTCTGTATGCTGCGTTCAGGGTTCTCTGGAGAACTGACACTGCCTGGAAATTTCCTTGTGTCTTAGCCTAACAAATTGCAGGCGAAACGTTTTAAAGTCATTCTGTGCATTTGGTCTGCTTATTACAGTGGACATGCAAAAATATAATCAAAATATAAGTAGATTTATCTTTAAAAAAACCAGCAATTAAAGTTACCAACTTTGTTGTTCTTTTCCTTATGAAACAGCGCAATAAAGAAACGTAATCTTAGTGTAGGCTTACTTTATTTAAAGGTCTCATGCATTATTTGGCTGTAGCATTGCAGTGACATTATGCACCCAGAATATCTCAAACCTGAAAGGCCTGTTCTACAAAGCAGACCTGGGGTTAATGGTCACCACCTCCTTACCTCATATGTGTGTGTGTGGGGGGGGGGGGGAGCTACAAAAAGTCTGAATAGTGCTTATTAATATATGATGGGGTCTAATTAGGATTTTGTAGGTAAGGAGAAGAAATTTTAAATTTAATTTTGGATTTAACAGGGAGCAAATGGAGAGAAGTCAGTATAGGAGAAATATGTCTTTCTTGTCCCTGTCAGAGCTCTCGCTGTAGTGTTTTGTACTACCGGGAGGCTTTTGGGGCTTTTTAGAGCAACCTTATAATAATGAAGCACACTAACTAACAATTAATTCATTAATTCAGACTTATTGCATAAGTTATATGCATAGTTAAACACTTAATGGTATTCAAAGCAACGAGCTTCGTTTGAAATAAAGTAATATTTTTATGTAATACCACAGGTAATAGACAAATATTTTGCTTATATTTAAATATCAAATTCAAACATTTTATATTGATCCTTTATTTGTTTATTTGTTTATTTGTTTATTTATTTTTTAACAAAAAAAATTGTTGCAGCCAGGGGTAATAAAATGGATTCTCTTAGGCTGTTTTTATTTATAACAGCCTTCTTTTCCACTCAGTAACGGTTCTGTTATTAGTTAGCTTAGCTAATAACTAATGTTACTCCATAAGCAGCAACCAACCCAGTGAGGTCACTTTCTGTACTGACACAAGAGGGCGCTAAACCTGTTCAAAAAACTTTAGGTTTGTACGCTTATTTCTTAAATCCAGCTTCACGGACAGAGTTAAATTATTACTGTTTATCTATTACAGTGTTTTTTGTGTAAATTACCCTTGATACTTGTCGTGTTTCGTGTGCACTTTAATGCAGCTTTAAAAGCATACATACCTGGGGCTCACGTCACGTGTCACTGTTCTTCTGCGGCTCACCTTCATTGCTGAACATGGAATGTTCAAGGAGCGTGTTATTATTAGCGCTGTTTTGATTTGAGAAAGCAAGCAAGCAAGATATACCTGACTCAACTAAAGAAACAAGTGCAACAATGTTTCTGTAAGTACTTGCGTCCCCCCTTTTTTTTGCTGCTTTTTCAGCAATTTAGCTAGCTAAAACACATATATCACTGCTATCCGGTCTTTGTTATGGTTACGGATTTGTTATGGGATTAAAAGGAATCATATTTAAAATTTCGAAACAAAATAGTTGGCGCAAGTACATTTTATGCATATTGTTAGTTTTTTCATAATGTTATTTATTTTTAAGGTTTCCCATTAGTACACTAGCTTTTTCCTTTTACTCCAAACAGGGGCCAAGCTCCCACGTGGTCAGACATGCCAAGGACCTATGGGCTCACTGGTCCAATCAGCGAGGATCTACCTGAAGAGGAAAACTTGATCCAGACCAGAAAACTGTTAGACACTATGAAGTCCTACAATGTATATGAAAACAACTTAGAGTTGGAGAACAGGTATTATACATAGTTTTTCCAGCCCTTTTTAATGTTGCATCACCTTGAGAAAGAGTCAGTGCAAGCAGTTGACTGCATAGCACCCCTCACTTCGGAGAAATTTAAAAATGCTCTGTTTCATCTGCAGAGAAAGGGTTGTTAAAAGACTGGAGTCCCTCTTTAGGGATTGGCTCAAAGAAATGTGCATAGAAATGGTAAGAATTTATCTAGCATTTTTTTAAAAAAGAATCTCCAAATCTGAAAAACAAAGAGAGTTGCACAGGGTTGATTTTGATAGGTAATGTCATTTGATTTTTAGAATGTACCTAAAGTGGTTACAGAAAAAGTTGGAGGCAAGATCTTCCCATTTGGCTCGTATCATCTGGGAGTTCACTCAAAGGGTAATTACCCAGACATTATTTAATGTTGTTGTGCAATTAAACATTGCACGTCTTTGTGATTATACGGCATCTTTCAGTGCTAACTTTCTGTAAGAACATGGTGAAAGGACAGTAGTTAGCTCTTTCCCTGGCTTTGCTTTTATCTGAAATAGTGGCATTTTGACAGGTGCTGATATTGATGCTCTGTGTGTTGGACCTGGATTCCTTGAGAGAAAAGCCTTCTTCACCTCCTTCTTTGCAAAGCTGAAAGCTCAGAAGGAGGTCAAAGACATACAGGTCAGTCACATCACTGAGTCACTGTACAAAAGTTGAATGACATTTTGCTATTTTGTGCAAGCTGACGGTATCATTGTCCTCAGGCCATCGAAGAGGCTTACGTCCCGGTCATCACACTGTCCTGGGAAGGGATACAGGTAATTTGTTTAGAGAGCAAATTTTTTAATAATGCAGGATGATTCAGTGTTTTTGTATCTGTCTTAATCATGTTTTTGTGTTTGTCTTACTTAAAAGATTGACTTAGTCTTTGCTCTGCTGCCTCAGAGGAGCGTTCCTGATAACCTTGACCTCCTCAATAACAGCATAGTGAAGAACGTCGTAGATGCACGCTGTGTCAGAAGTTTCAACGGTAAGTGTCAGATTAAAATTTGGTAATTAAATTGCTAATTAGCACCTGACAGATCTTCTTGGCCTCCCCCCTTAAAAAATAAATAAATAAAACAAAATTCTACTTTTATTTCTTGTCTGTAGGCTACAGAGTTACAGAAGAGATTCTCAGGCTGGTACCCAATGTTCTCAACTTTAGGGTTGCTTTGAGAGCCATCAAACTATGGGCCAAACGTGAGTCGAACTTTCAACTTGCAAGATAATTACACATTTATATTCATATTGTTAAGCCATGTTGGCATTTCATTCGAGCACGCGCCTTACATTCTGAAATAAAAAATGTAGACCTTGAGTAGTTTACCTCCTGACACATCTGTTAGTATTTTGACATAGTCTTCTGTCCACAGGCCGAAAAATAAGTCATGATTTATTGTTTAGTGACACAGTGACTAGTACCTGTCCAAGTACCAATTTGAGTATTAGGAATTAGCAGGAGAATTAGGAAGCAGCAGCAATGCAAACTATAAAAGTCTTATCAAATACCTAAAGGGTGCTTTGAGATAATAATATAGATGCTGAAGTCTAATGTTCTCTGTTGTTTCCCTTCAGAGCGTAACATTTACTCCAACAAGCTGGGCTTCTTGGGCGGTGTATCGTGGGCCATAATGGTAGCCAGGATTTGTCAGGTGTACCCAAATGCTACCGCTTCTACCCTGGTGATAAAATTCTTCAAGATCTTCTCCATGTGGTGAGTTGTCTCACTTTTTCCTCATTTCATTGATGAAAAAAAAAAGTGTCAACACCCAATGCAAACAAGGATCAGCTGCCGTGAAACTCTCATATGTTTTGTCTCAGGGTGTGGCCGATCCCAATCCGCTTGATAGAAGTAGAAAAATGCACCTACAACCTTCCTTTTTGGGATACCAAGGTATGCCCAGCTAAAAAAAAATCTGGTGGAGTCACCACCACCAGACGTTTAATAAATGAACATTTTCAAAAAGCACAAGTAAAACATGCTTCTGCATTTCCAGGTCAATCGATGTGACCGCTATCACCTAATGCCCATCATCACCCCAGCGTACCCGCAGCAGAACACCTCAGTCAGTGTTTCTCGGTCCACGTTTGCCATCTTGAATGAGGAGATTCATCGAGGTTAGAGATTATAAGCGCCATAAATACAAGCGTAATTTAACAGTCTTTGAACCTTTCTGTTTGCTCCAATGTGAAGAAACTGTTCACTGAGTTGAGTTGAACTGTTCAGACTGTTTCACTCACAACATCGGGGATGTTCTTCTGTAAGCAAAGCGAGGGGGTTTAATTATACCTGGACTCTAACCACTTCTATTTCCTTCCTCATCCACAGGTCACGCCATCTGCCTGGAAATAGAGCAGAAAAAAGCAAAGTGGTCTGAACTCTTTGAACCAACTGACTTTTTCAAAAAGTACCAGTATGTATTAAGACATGTAAAGATGAAAATCGACATTGCCACACACAGAACACAACTGTCTTCCCCAATTTCCTTATATTTTACCACACATCGATGTTTTGCACTCGTGTCTTCTGATTGTTCATTTGTACTTTGACAAAGAAAAGAGCGTTGTATTTGATGATGTTTGACTTTTTAAATTGTAATATTAATAAATTAAATGAAATTAACAGCTAAGGGCAGCACGGTGGCACGGTGGTTAGCACTGTTGTCGCACAGCAAGAAGGTCCTGAGTTCAATTCCACCATCAGGCCGGGGTCTTTCTGTGTGGAGTTTGCATGTTCTCTCCGGGTACTCCGGCTTCCTCCCACCGTCCAAAGATAGGTTAATTGAATAATCCAAATTGCCACTAGGTGTGAATGTGAGTATGAATGGTTGTCTGTCCCTGTGTGTTGGCCCTGCGACAGACTGGCGACCTGTCCTGGGTGTACCCCGCCTTTCGCCCTATGACAGCTGGGATAGGCTCCAGCGCCCCCCACGACCCTGAAAAGGATAAGCGAATGGATGGAAATTAACAGCTATTTACATTTTAGTATCTTTACTGTATATAAAGGGCAAAATAAGAATGTTTTGTGCACACATTGTAATCTTACTCTATGTATTGTGTAAATTTAAAGTGGGTGGTTAAGCCGGGCTGTCTTATGTTATTCTTTTTTGAAAATGTCTGGGATGCCGACTGTACGATGATTGTACAGAAAATGCACTGCTGTTATTCAATTTATATACAGGAAACCTGATTGGTTAAATGTAAAAAGTGGATCAGCTTTTGCCTGATACTGTGACGAATTTACTTTTGTACCTGACTTTACTGAACTGTGGTTGGACAAGTTTGGCTGTTTGCTGTCATGAATTGAAACGCGTTCAGTGAAGTCTGTTTGAGTAATTTGTAGGAAGCGGATCGTCTGTCAGTTTTTGTGGGGATTTTAAATTATTTGTTTGCTTTCTAAACGCTTGGTATGCTGCTTCAGACATACATTTGCATAATGGTGGGTTTGTTGAACAGATTTTGCTGTTTTCTGTCCATGATTCAAATATAAACTGAAACCTGTTGGGGTATTTGTAGTAGTTTCTCATTTATTCATCGCTATATGAGCTGCTGGACGGTTTGAGTCATTTTTGAGCTCCTGATATTCTCTGATTCTTTAATGCTTTCTCTAAACTCTTGTGGAATCTGTAGCTTCTATCATTTCTGCTGCACTTACATCGTCCTGTCTGAATAAATTCACCGTGTGTTCTGATCTTCTGGGTTACTTAATAAAATGGCAAATAAAAGGTTAATGGTGTAATCATCAGCTGTTGCTTTAAAGTGTGGTTTTGCTTGTTTGTTGCAAGGCCTACACCGAGTGCAGTAAAGGGGAAATCATCAGTGCGTCAGTATTCTCTCTGTTATGTGTACAGCGTTGTTACCCACTGTCCTGTTACACTGCCTGACTTGCTTTAAATATTGATTAGACAGTCAATCAGCTTCAAAAACAGGAAGCATGATTAATGTACGATTCCAGCATGTGTGGAGCCTATCGCCATTGTTCTGTCTCATGTTTCAAGGCACTACGCTGTGTTGGAAGCATCTTATACTACAGAAGAGAAGCGTCTCGAATGGTGAGTACATAGCGCAAAGCAAAACTGGAACATCTCATGACTTTGGGTATGAATCCTTCTTATGTGTTCCAGCACTTCTCTTAAAGGCTGAAAACTGTTTAATATTTCATTCCTGACTGCTGTAGCGCTGTCCTCTTTCTGAAAACTCTGTGTTGTTCGCTCTGGCAGGATTGGCCTCGTGGAGTCGAAAATCAGATTACTGGTGTCAGCTTTGGAGAGAAATGAGCCGGTCTCCTTGGCCCATGTTCACCCACACGCCTTTCCTGGGCTCAGAACAGCGAATAAAAAGTAAACACAAGCGATGTTCTGGTTACGTTTAAACCGTGTTTACGAGTAGCGTTGTCTTTGCTAACTCGTGCCTGTTTTTCTGTCTGGTTTAGAGATGGACAGAGCACAATGTGGCTCATTGGACTTGTCTTAAATGGGAAATACTCTGAAAGATGTAAAGAAAATCTAGAGCGCAGCTTCAAAACTTTCACTAATATCAGTAAGTTTTTCTTTTTTTTTAATTAGAAAAAAGTAATTCCTGAAATTATAAAATGTGTTTTTATTTTGTTGCAGTCAACAGCCTGGCCAGGAGCTCTAACATATATGATGAAGGGATGTCCTTATCAGTCGCATGCCTAAGGAGGGAAGACCTCATTTATGAGCCACAGCAGAAAGCTCTCCAAACCTCTGAAACTGAGCCGCCTCGTCTCGTCTCACCTGTCAGCGCTGACAAACAGGGCACGACAAAGAGAAAACTACTCCATAGATCTGAGACACCATCCAAAAAATTCAAAGATGACAAGGTTTGCTCAATCATCCATCCAAATTGCTTGTCTTGGATGTTAGATTGGTTTTCTTTTTTTGTTTTGCTTTCTTAAGTGGTAAAAAAGTCAAAAAAAAAATTGGTTTTAAGGTGGATTAGACACTCAGCCATGTCACTTACTAGAATCTGTAGTAGTATTGTACATTACCTTAACCCAGGAGTGTCAAACTGACTTAAGCAAGTTGGCCTGACCGGTGAAACTACATGAAAAACATTTAAAGGTTTTGGTAAATCACTGCTTAGTAAGTTAGTATCCTGTAATTGAGACTATGAAGTTTTAATTAATTCAGAGAAAATATTCTTGTACTTTGGTGTGGCGTGGATGGCAGGGGGTGAGGATCTTTATCAATAGGAAAAGCTTTAAAGGTTATGAAAATACTGTTACAAAATACTGGGCCTCATTGGAGTCTTTGAAGGGCTGATACTGGCCCCCGGGCCCTATGTTTGACACCCCTACCTTAACATAAAGACATCAGACTGTTATCAGTTTTCTTAGACTGTCAGGAGATATTAATATGCTGTGAATAAGTCTGTTCCTTGTCTCTCAGAGTCTGCCCGTCGACCAGCCTCACAACGTCCCTTCAGGTGGCCACGTCGCTGGACCTTCTGCATTTGCAAAACCCGCCGTCAGCCTTACAGCCCCCAGGTACAGAAGAACACGAATGAACAGAAACCTCTCCCTAGTTTCCCCCAGTTCATGTCTTCCATGTGCCAAAAATCACATAACATAGCAGCTTTTGTGAGGTTCATGGAAGTCCTGTTGAAAGCGACACTTACAAGATGAATTTCATCTCTTTACCACAAGAGGGCAATGAAGCCTTTCTACTCAACTGCAGTGAAGCAATGTGTGCACAGATCAACTTTTCAGACGCCAGTCAGTGGCTGATAAAGAAAAAAAATGCTGCAGATTAGAGTTATGGGAGCAGCTTTGGATTCAGTTATCTCTGCGAATATTCTTCACTTTGAGGAAGGAAATTAAAGAATCCGAATGCTTGCATTTTTCACTTTAGTGTGTTGATTTGGAGACCAGATAATAGTAGTGAGGTGCTAATTAATACATTGGGGGTGGTGATCTATTATGTTGTGCATTTAAAAATAATTTATCGTTTCTTTTTTCTTTTTTCCTGGAAGCCCTGCTCCCAGAGGAAAGTGTTTTGTCTGTTGACCTCTTCCAGCTCTTTGCTAAGTGGTGCTTTTAAGTCATCTGCTGTCTTTGATTAACTGCAATTAATGACGGGGACAAACAAACATCACTTATTATTGGGCTGTAATATATTTGGATAAAGAGGCTAATAGAACTATGCTTAAGAATTTAGTATTGCCAGAAAAAGAAAAAAGTGGGAAAAAACAAAACAAAAAGAAGCTTTCAATTCCTCATAGGCTTTGGAGTTTCGTACTTTCACTTGCATTGAATAGATTTCCTCTCTCATTTCTACACCAAATGCGACATTTGCGGCGTTCAGCTGATGATATGAAACTGATTCCGAGTGATTGAGGGAGAACAGGGCTTAAAAAGTGTGGCTGACCACTTTGTGACCATTTGAGAGCACAAAGTGTCCGTTGTGTGACAACTTGTAAAATTATCATGTGTGATTTTTTTTTTTCTTTTAAAGCTAGCTCAAAAAGGTACTTTTGTTCTTTTTGACATTTAGTCATAATGGATGTTGGAACGTTAATGGTATGATTTGTAATCGCTCAAGTAAAAATTGAACGGGACTAAAAACAGGCCGAGATTTTGATTTTGCAAAAATACCACGAGCTGGCTCTTTTCTCTTTACTGTCTTTTGTTGATATGCAATATGTATCATTTTGGGGGAAGATTTGTGCCAGGCGAGACACTGAGATACTCATCCATAGGGAGCTGTCTCATAACATGGCCTAGTTAAAGGTTTTCTGTTGTTTGCATCCCAATCCGGTCAAAATTTCCCAAGATATGGCTTGTAAGAGTGTGTATGTTGTTGCTAAGGAACAGTTTTTTCTGCACTCTCAGTAGGTGGTCTCTTTATGAATATCATTACATATCCTTATTCAGGGGAGGCAAGGCATGTTTATTCTTTGCTCACCGCGTTTATCACTGTTTTCGTGTTAAAATTTGTGAGGGCTCTGTGTGGCCACTGTTTAGACCTTGATGTATTTCCTAATATCTACAATTGTGATCCAGACTAATCGCTGATGATCTGATATGTTTTTAAATAGGTGTCTGATCTGACTGAAGTTAAAAGCGAGCCTGTTTTTCCCTCACTTGCATTTGTCTGTAATTAATCAAGGACAACATTAGGACTCAATCCAGAGGTGTATCCACGGGAGGTCCAGTTTAAGGTCTGGGGCTCCCCTGTAGTTGTGGCCCTGCTTACTCCTGCCGTGTGCACTCTGTGTGGGGCTGAGGCTCAGGGCACGGCCCCCTGTCTTCCTGCTGGGCCTCCATCTGCTGTGGTGGTGGTTAGGTCCCCGGATTGATGGCAATACAATGATTTTATGACAAGTGTCGCAGTGAGTGACAGAGGGTCTCGTCCTAACCGGGCCTCCCGACGACCACGGCTCCCACATTTGTGGTCGGCTCTTTGCCAAGGCTAATGGGAGGAGTGATCCTCCTGCTGTGGAATGGGACTTGTAGTTTACAGCTGGCTGGTAATTCAGGACAAGGAGTAAATCTCTCCGGCTTCTGTCTCTTCTGGCACCAGCATGTTTTTTTTTCTCAAATAGTAATCTTTGGTAAAAAAAATAAATACATAAATAAATCAGCTATTCTTAGAAACTAGCCTTCAGTGCTAACTTCTGATTGGTACATGAGTGTAGTTGCTCTTCTGCCAGAAAGACTAGCCCACTCTTTTGAGAGACTTTTGTTAAGCCTTCTAAACTGGTCTCTGAAGTTCCCCAGTTGACCCAGCAGCACTCCTTTCACACACCTGTCAACACGCTGTTTCTTTCCACTTTGGTGGGTCCAAGTTAAAAAGAAATTGTTTCCTTCATCTCCCACTACTCTCCTCCTTGCCCAAAAAACAGGATGATAAAAGCTAAGAAAGAGTTTCACATCTGAGCAACAGTAACAACGCTACTGTACCTTCAAAGGGGAAGATGCCACATTGTGAGATGACAGGGTATTGATATGAAAGTGTTGTCTCCTTCCTGGGAGAGATCAGAGGAGGCCTGGTAGATGTGTACTGTTATGTTGCTCTGAGTGATCTGACCAGTGTGGTGGAAGAGAAGTGCCATTCACTGTGAAATGTGCCTGTGTCAGTTTTTCCCTGACAGGATCCAGGGTAATACTTCGGAATAGGCATCGGATTCTTTTTCTTTTTTGCTCTCTTTAAAAAAAAAAAGAAATCTTGGCTTGAGTTTGTTGTTAATCACTTTTTCGGGCTATAAATTACTTTTAATTTCTGGAAACTGACATTTCTGGGGAAGATAACACAGTTGATACCAATAATGAAGATTTTTAATCTGTTACACACATTTTAGTCTTTACTTTGTGTACAAGACAAATCAAACTCCACGAGTTATTTGTTAAATCTTTATGATATCTGTTGTACTTGTGCAGGATTGTTCTGCAGGTGTTGCAGGTGTTACAAGCTTGACCGCTAACTTAGTTCTGCCTGTTTCTCTTACAGGCAGACCACTTAATTGCCACCGGTTGGATTGCTTTCTGCTTGCAAAATAAATACATAAAAATAAAATACTCCATCTCCTTTATTTGCCTGATTTTTGTGTGTGTTAAGCCTATATTGTACTGAAACTATAGTGCTATACACACATGCATCGCTGCATGTAGAAGAAAAAAGCATGTAAGCACATAAATCAGCCCCACAAGCATGCAAGAGCTTCTGCTTTAGAAACTGAAGTGCTGCTTGTGCTAATTGACTGACTGACTTTTGACAGTTACGGGCCGGAAACCAAGGGAGGAACTGGCCTTTTGATGGTCACTCTAACAGCAACGGCACACACACAACCTTCCTGACTGACAGCTCCGGTTAACTGAGTTATGCTGAGTTACAAAGTGGCAGAAAAATGACTTTATATTTGTGTTTGCTCAGTTAACTGAAGCTGTCAGTCAAGAGGTGGGGTTGTGTGCATATTATTTCTTTGAAAGTGATCACTGATAAGAGGGTCAATCCCTCCTTGTCACAGCCCACCCCCACCACCAGGAACTGTCAGATCCACTTTAGCAGCAGTTACCTGTAAAAACATACAAATCCACAAACTCTCGAACACCTGGTTGCTGCTTAATTCCACACCTGCACCTATTGAATTTGTGCACATATACTGGAATGCCTGACACCTCAGCAAACAAACCTAAATAAGCAAAAAATCTTTACACATGGAAAGCTTTCTAGTTTTAAACAATGTAGTTTTTTGGTTTTGTTCTGTGTTGCAGCATTTAAACGGTTACCTTCAGAAGACTTCATGATAGCAAGGATTCAGAAAATACACAAAGTGTAAATGTAATGCCTTTTGGAAGCCCATTAAAGTTTGGACCAAAGCCACATTTTCAGCACCAAAGAAAGTAAATTAATGAAGTAATTAATACTTTATTTAAATGTGAACTCCCCAAAGTCTCAATATGCTTTACAAGAAGAAAATGAGCCCATAAAACACACCGATATCAATAACATATATTCTAAATTGATGCTAATCTTTGCTTTCCAGGTGCTGGTCACAGCGTGCCTCTAATTTATATGAGTCTGAGTCTTTTTTATAAGAAACATTCATGTCTGTCCTCTAAATGTCCCCAAGTAAGGAAATTATAGGACAAAATAGGAAACTTGGATAGATTAAAGCTCAAAAACAGTGAAAGAGAAATAAAAGCATTTGGCTGTTTGTGTTTATGGATTGTAATTTCTGCATTAATGAGAGTAGATATCAGCTTAGTGATTCTGACAGTCAAAATATTGTCTGTTTGTAAAGTGTGACCTGCTTATGCTCCACAAATGAAAACAAGAGTGTTAATAATAGACTAATATCAGGATGTATCTAAATTATTCTGACAGTCGTCTGGAAATTATGGAATTGGAAAACTGTCCTAAAAAGCAAAGAAAACGCTCAGTGTCTGCTTTGCAGCAAAGGCTGACGTATACATCGGGACGAATAACGATCTTTTAAATTAGTCACAGCCTGTGAACTTGTGTCAAGCAAAATTCTTGACAACAGGTGAAGTCAAAAAGTCTGATACAAAGCTCCATTCAGACCTCTTTCTGAAGTCTACTTATTACTGTTGACAATAAACAACTTTCATATGCTCCTCTAAACACTTTTCAGCCACATGTAAATGAGTGCAGCGTAAGACTTAATGTAAATATCCTGGTTTAAAAGGTGGCTTAGTTTTGATCGACACGTGCCAATGACTTTAATTAATATTATTTAATATCATGTAAATGATTTCAGCAATTACTGTACCAGTATCAAAGAGGAACCCTGGCACTAAACACAATGGAATAGAATATAATTAGAATTGAATTCAACTTCATTGTCATTGTACACATCACAGGTACAAGGCAACGAAATGCAGTTTGCATTCATCCAGAAAGTGCTTTAGCCGTGATATAGATATATTACAGAATATAGATCTATTATAGATACAATGTACACAGTATGAAGGTATGTTATGAATATACTATAAGTATGTACAAGCTATGAACATGTTACATGTATGGTTATAAATACAAAAAGCTACAGCAGATCATAGATATAGAATTGCGAGTATTAATAAACAGTTCTAAAACTATAATTATTGTATTGTACAGTATGAATACAGCATTTACAGTAGTGCAGTCGAGATCAGTGAGATCCTACAGCGCCTCCCAGAGGGCAGGAGGGTGCTTTGTTTGATTCAAGCTTAACTGTGTGCCACAGAAAGCCCACAATGTAAATCTGTGCACTTCACCACATTTTTTAAAGCTATCCAGTGGGCCAGACTGGAGTCTTTGCAGGGCTGATTCTGGACCCCAAGCCTTATGTTTGACACCCCTGATGTAAACCTTTTGTAAATGAACTTTTCTTATTGACAGAACATCAAACACATTTCAGTAGAAACAGTAGTCTCAAATATAGATATGCAGTTATAGGAGTGCTACTGTATGACTGCTCTTTCTAATGAAGGTTGAAAACGCTAAAAAGAATAAAATAAAGGAGAAAAAAATGAGTAATGAGGTGGGTCTGTCACTCCCAACTCAGTCCTTCATTTAAAGGCACTTGTTAAACACCATTTTCTGATGTGTGTGTTTAATCTTGGGAAGCAGCGTGTTTTAACACAAACTACCATCTTTCCCTCAACCTAAACTAGTAGTTTTTGGTAACCTTTCCAAATATTTCTCAATGGCTAAACCTAACCAGCAAGTGAAAGGGAAAATACCTACCACACTCAAAAAAGGCTCAGGAGTCACAGGTGCAAACGTGACACGAACCACAGCCTGGTGTTGGTTACACACATTGGACGTTCCGGGATGACAATGTGTTGCCACCTGTTTAAAATTCTGCGTTTACACCTTTTCACAGCACAAGTCTAGAAACACTGGTTGGTGTTTAAACCTGTAACTGTAATTGGTTCAAATGACCATGTTTAAGCAAAGCTGAAACAAAATAATTGTACCTTTTCAAAGCAACCACGCTTATAAAGATTTCCAGTAGAATGAAGCTCAAATGTGATGGCGGTCATAAAAAAACATCATAAATAAATGTAAAGCTGTCAGGTACGTCCACCGGAGTTCAGTTGAGTTAATGGCACCTCTTTTGGTTCTGCAATGGGATAACGATTCCGCCAAATTAAAACAAACCCTATAGCCAAGTTTCCAGCAGGGCAACAAAGTGGTAACTGAAGTCAATGTCAAGCTCTGAAATGTGTAAGGAGAAAAAGTTAAGCTCAGAGCAAGGCGCTGAACCCACTGGGATTCTCTCAATTCAAAAGCAACCTGAAGGATGTAATTGAGGCCTACGGACACCATAAGCACAACATGGAAGAGCACCTGTTCCTGGATGGCACCCTGCCATTGCTCGCTGTCTGCCTGCTGTGGAGGCTAGCTACCCACTGATAAGGAATTAGAAAGTCATTAAGGAACACAAATAGCAGGATGGCACAGTCGCAACCAACTCCAGACTAAATTTGTGTCTTCATTTGCAGACTTATGAGCGAGGGGGGAAAAAGACTTTTTTCTCAATTCATTATTGATCATATTTACATTTGAAATTCAGACTGTCTCATCAGCTTTGGGCTCTTTATTAAATCTCACTTTCAGATCATTACCAAATTGCTAAAAAAAGATTTTTTTTTAAAAAAAGTTCCAATTAAATTCAATATTTGTTTTCCTTGTTTTTTGAAAGGTCACCGTGAAACATGAAACACAGAACTGAAAAATGTTACACTGTTTCTTTTTGGTCATCCATCTGCAAGATTTTTAGTGCAAAAAAAAATCTTCTTTGAAAGCTATTCAAGCATCCTACTCTGCAGAGTAGTTTGGTTTTGTAGAAATTTAATAACAAACCAAAATATTGGATAAACTGAAAATTTGAACAGGTGTTACTATGTCTGGACATTTTCACCTGGAGGTTGGGCCTCTTTCATGATTTGCCTGGAGATAGATGGGCTGTGCGTGACAGAAAAGTGGTAAAAGTTAGCTCTTGTCAGTTATAGCCTCTGGGCCAGCTGTTGAAATGCGACACAGTTACACAAAACTATTTAAATATCCAACGGCTACTATAAGGTTTTCCTCTGGCCCTGCATTTCTTGAGTCTTTGAACTTTAGCTGATTTCCATCTGTTAACACAAACGCAGTCTCATGTCACTTTGTCAAAATACATCCAATATTGAGTCTATTGTTCTTTCTATGTTTATGGACACAAAGATCTCCCATTTTTGGATTGTGCGGATGTGTGTGAGCACATACACACAAATATTCCCTGAGAGCATTAAGTGAGAAAATCATGATATTGAAAATTCTTATCCAATTCTACAAAACAGTAGTATTGTAAGCTCCTTGCTGTTTCACAGTGCTACAAAAACAGCATGAGCTGGCTCATCGCTCATGTTAACATACACTTAAGAGACTTTATGTTCAAATCCCACAGATAGCTGATGGTGTTTATTTATTTATATGACTTTTAGCTTTAAATTTCAGTGTTTTCATTCACTGTTTACCAACTTTATTACCCTGGACTGATAAATGTCATGGGGGCAAACAAGTTAATTGCTGCCCATTTACATGATCAAACAGACTGCCTTACTAGTTCAGGTTTTTCCCACGCCGTGTCCTCTGGGGCCGAGAATGAAGTCAATTCAGAAGGGACAGAAACTGCCCTTTCTGGATTAACCACACGAGTGTTTAGCACAAAAAGCTGGTCTTCACGGGGAGCATCTGTCTAGAAAAACATCGACTAAACCAACAAAAACAGTTAACTAACTCATTTCTAATAACTGACATGTTTGGATTTTGTTAAAGCCTCGAGCTAAGGGTGTGGTCTAATTTGGTGCTTTATTAGCATTAGCTGATGACTCATTATTTTATGTGCTTACCTATGTATGGTCACTTCTGTCTCTAAAAAGCCCAACATGGCGGTGGGAAAGTAATAATAATAATAATAAAATAAAGAAACCAAGTTGCCAAGTTGAGAACGCCTTTTTATAGAGGCTATGGTTTTCTTATGCTTCTTTAACTTTCGATTTAATGACACTTCAAAGACTTTGACTGTAGTCTTTTTTAAACTGTTGTCTCTATATATTCAAGCAGAATTACCATTTGATATAATATTAATAAAATATTGTATGTCTACTGTTTCATTTAAAATTTTAAACTCAATTTAAAGGTGAATACTTTAATGCCAGAAATTAAATGCAGTTATAAATGTTTCATTGCATGAGGCATGAGAGAGCCTCATACACCTCATTTAACATATTTTGGTTTAGTTCTCATGAACCTTTAAAAAAAAAACAACTGCAGTTTGCGTGGTTAAAGTTTTTATAAAAAAACTCTGTATCCTGACTGGCTATTAGCAAAAAGGTGCTGGAAACATGAAGACAAAAGAATGCTAACCCTGCTCTAGGTGTGCTGGATGTGGAAACCCTGGAGGCAAAACTTCTGAGGGGCCAATTCTTTGCCTTTACAACTTGACATTTTATTTGTAAGTAACCAAAATAACATTTAAAAAATGAAAGACTTTTGAAATATTCAATGAATGAAGCATAGTTTCTTGAAAAAAAAGAACTTTGAGAGTCTCTGTGTGTAAAATTGAGTTGTACATCGGACAAGTCAGAGAGAATTTATGTCTGACCTTTGCACGGAGACAGCTGCATGTGCAGACTTGACTGCAACCATCAGTTAAGCCTGCATGTGTAGCTTTAAAGCTGGGGCTTTAAGCTTCACTGTTTTGGCTACACGGTAGCTCGAATTGACCACATGTCCAGTAACTTCAGCAGACTGTGTCTGATGACTACGAGATGAATGTCTGTTTCACTGAGGTCCTCAAATGCGTCAAGTGCACTAAAGCCCATTTCAGGCTGCGCTGCTTGAGAGGTCAAGGCATATGGGAATCTGACAGATATCATGAACATGGCAATAACTCCTATCTTTTGCACTTAAATTCTGGAGCCATAATGCATTGTACTTTGAGAGTTACCCCAAGGCTCACTAGCCGTGTGAGTCATTGACACACCAGTGACTCTGACTGCACAGTCAATTACCCATCTACCTTTCATGGGACAGGAGTGGAAGACAGGGAATGAGTTCATCCATGCATTCAACCTACAGCAGCCATGCCTATACCAGAGGTGAAACCCATATGCAGACTGAAGAGACAAGAGGATATTGGGTTAGTTTTTTTTTTTCTAAGTGGAGAATAAAGGTTAATAACAGTCCTTTCCTGTGTCATATTTGACATGACCAGTCATCGCAGTAATTACAATCATTACACTCCAAAGGATGTCTAGTTATCCCTCTTAAACACAGGCCGCACAAAGGAAATCAATTATTCAATCAGAGCACTCCCATTCATCCCTGCCTGAGTTCACTTAATTTTGGGCCTGGGTGAATCTGCCGCAAATAAACCCCACGACCAGAGAAGAAAAGACGAACAGGCCCCTAATTTGTACCCTTTCAGACGGTCAATCACTTTTCAAAGGAATGCAAGCTTATTCTGACAATCAGGCCGACGTGAATGGGAATGGGTTTCATCTGCTACTTTACATAAGTTATCTGGTGATAAAGAGGGCAGAAGAAGAGAGGGAGGGGTGAGCTTTCTGTCTACAAGTGCAGCCTGTGGCCCCCTCCGCTTTTGCTCTCAGCCCCCTCTCTCTTTTCTCTCATCCCCCTTTCACCTCATCTCTCACCCATCCTCCGCTCCTCATCTTGCCCGTGCCCACTAGGATTGGCAGCATGTAATTTAAGAGCATGGGCACAAAGACCAAATGCCAAGCCCATAATGGAAGCTGGATGTGTTCTGATTTAAATGGGCTTCTCTGCACAGGGCCCAGGGCCTGTAATTAAGATCACTGGGACAAAGGCGAGGAGACAGTTTCACAATGCAGTCGGGACCTGGTTGAAGACGAGGGAGTGAAAATATCAGCTCCTTGCACCAAAAATGGAAAAGAAGTTTTTTTTTTATTTTTATAATGGACACTTGAGTAGTTAGAAGAGGAGACGGAAGTTAAAGTTAAAGTTATAGGCGCTGTCTATTTGTTAGTACTTTGTTGCGATGATCTGATAAAGGTACTCGTGCCGGTGCTGTCCATTCATTAAAATGACAACTTGGACACGCACTCGGCTAACTTTCAAGGATCCGCCACAGTACATGCATCTCTTTGATTGCTTATGGAGCATGTCATGTTGCAAAGAGCAGCTTAACTTCATAGAGAATTCCTATTACCAAGCACTGGCTCCATCAGCATTCCTGTAGGGGTATTTGATCAATCTGAATGATGAAAAGACTACGAGAGGCCTTCATATCCGGATGGAGGGTTGGAAGTCTCGTCCTCCATAGCCATACACCCTCCATCACTCTCTCCTGAGCGTTTTTTGTTCCCGAGGACACACTCTAGCTCCTGGTGCTCTGGGTGGTTGTGTGTTCAGACCTTTTTCCGTTTAATTAGATTTGTTAAAACAATTTTTGGAGTGCTTTATTCGGTAAAAGCTCTCAGGGGTTAATATCCGCAGAACACTTCTGTTCAGCTTCTTTTCACCAATGGAGCATAAATTATTTAAATTATTCAGAATTGTGCGACCTTTTATCTCACCCCCTTTGAAGGCAGCAAATTAAAAATGCAAATGGGCTAACTAATTAATATGTAAATGCATTCATTCCCAGTTAACAATTAGCAATTAAACCTGCAGTGTCTAGAAAGAGCACTGACAAAATTAGCAACTTATTTTTTCATTTGAAAAATAGTCAGTTCGAAAAAAAAATTGATTGACGAAATGACTTTTACTGACAACCACCTGCCTCGATATAAACAAAATTAATAGGATGTCATGTTGGAGACACAGAAATCTGAGTAGAGTCATGTCACAAACAACCAAAATGTGTGTCATTTTTTTTTTCATAGTTTGGTTCCAAGTCTTGTATATTTCATAGCTCGTTCAGCATTAATTGAAACATTAGAGTCTGAAAGGGATTCTGTGCATGTGTGAGGAGTTTCTATAAGGGCACTGAGACCTGCCACATTGCATAACGCAAATTACTGCAGGTCCTACTTTTTAATAGCTTTAGTCCAGAGCAAAGAGAGACCAACAGGAAACCATAAAACAGCAAAAGCTGTCAAACAGTTTCCCATTTCCTTCAGCATGCTCTTACGCTATCTTACACTTCACACTATCTTCTGTGTTACACTTTATGATAGCTAATGTTACAAACTCGACATCAATCATGCATGCCAAGCCCCGACCGTCTCTCCAGTGTCTGAATTTAACCACATCCAGATCCTTTGATGTGATAGCAGGAAGGTGCGGGGGCCGGGAGGCGTGAACTGCACCTCCTGTAAAGGTTATCTGTGATACACAGACCCGGGGGCACCTGCCTCATGCAGAGTATGCGCACATTTCGGCGGTGAACATACAAAGTGATGTATGTGTGCAGATCACTGTCAGCTGTGGAGCTCTGACAATAGAGGTCAGTCAGCCAGTCAATCAGGAACAGAGAAAAATGATTTGTCCTTTTCTCTCTCTCTCTCTCTCCACGAGACCTTCTTAAGCTTATATCCTAATAATTACTGTCAGTGTTCAACTTGATCTCTTGTCAGCTGGCAACTTCTGCCAGAGGGCTCAGCAGCACGATCATCACCTTTCGACAAACGCTCAGCGATTGCCAAGCCTTTAAAAGCGATTCTTGTGTTTCATTAACTTGCATTAAGTGCCCACGTCCCCTGATACTTGAGCGCTATATTGCCAAAGAAGGTTCATATTTTATTTATTGCGGTTTAATATTGTTTTTGAATATTTGCGCTGCCTTTTGGCCTGCCTTGCAGTCACATTATGTTCCTTAATTTCTCTTTGGAATTGACTTTCTGTTGCTCGGAGTGACGTGTGATTAAAAACATTTTCTCGCATAAAAATGTAAAACGAACATGAAGTTAGTCTCCACGCTGCAGCTGTTTGCTACAATATCTTTAGATTACGCCCACGTCTTTATTTAAAGCACTTTTTAATTGGGCTGTTTTTTTTTTGTTTATGTTGCACAAACTAGACTCAGCCACTTAAGAGCAACTCACCTTGCTGACCATTTATGCCGATGACAACCTCTAATTCGCTTGCTGGTTTTCATATACATGCTGGTAATATACTAGCAACTGCGTAATTACTGCACTCGACACAAGACACTCCACATGCATCTCTTTATCCACTCATTCGTGGAATAAATAGAACTAAAACACAAGAAATGCAGCAAAGAGCCTCTTTCAAGCAAATAGGCTGGGGGTGGGGTAGATAATTAATTCTGAGATTAATGTACTGTAGCAGTGGTGTGTTATTAAAACGCTATTTTTAAATTACAGCTCAGAAAGCACCCCCTTGGGATTAAGAGTGTTAGCCACTGATCTCTGCTTAAGTTATGGATGGAAAAGGAGGGGTGGTCTATTTTACATGCTCAGGTCTCATCTTATGGCTCATGCTGTGGGCTGACACGGAAAATCTTTTTGGTGTTTGTTCGCCTCAGTGACTCACTGAAAAGCCTCTAGTCCCTTTATCAATGGAGTCAGAACTTGTGCTTTTCAATAAGTCTAAGTGTTTGATAGGCGAGGGCCACTGCTGGCTTACAAGTGACATTTGATTAATGGATCTCGCTGTGCCTATTGTAAAACACTTGTTTGCCGAGCAGGGGAATGTTGGGAGGTTGTTGTAAGATAGAGGACAGATCTTGTGGTAATATGGTGCTTAATAGAAACCAAACTCAGTACAGGACCTATACAGATCAAATGACAGCAGCAGCCAAATGTAGACTTTTAAGGCATTATTTTCCTTACAGTTCATTATAAAAGCTCCTTATGCTGATATTATTGAGATCTATGGCAATGTCACTCTAAAGAGGTTTAATTAGCCAAAGAGGAAGCTAATTTAAAAATTATATGTTGTAACTGTGGCTTAGATAAGCTTAACTAGTTTATTTTGGAACTGTGCTCTCATGAAATATATATCAAATTGAAATGGAAATCATATGTCAATATTATCAGGAAGATTTGCAAAGAGTTTGTTTACAGCAGTTTATTTTTCCCTTTATCTTGCTTGGGAGTAAGAGGCTTAGCTAAAACTGCTAAATTTATATCACTGATGTGTTGTGGCTAAAATACCTTTAAATACGAGTAATATTTGCAGTATTCATCTAGTTCTGTTTAGATCATCACAACTGAGGAAAGCAAATGATTATCATTACTATGCTCACCATTTAAGTGCTAACATTGCTGCTGTCTGGTGCTGAGCCGGTAGCATTCAGTTTCTTTATCTGTTTTTAAAAAAGTCCTTGTATTTACTTTATAGTTCAAACCATCAGGGCAATTTTAAAAAGAATGATGGCGAGGCTCCACAAAGTGTACAGCATTTTCACAAAGCGCATACTCATGTAATCCACTGATAATGTGAAAATGTTAACGCTGCTTTAAAACCTCTGCATTTTTCTGTGTCCTTGTATCTGTTTGTTACAGTAATACTGTTTGTAATTTGCCTCTAATGTGCCAGTCACAGCTCTTGTTTTGTGCACCGGTGCTGTGTTCCTCATTTTTGTTGTTGTCTTTTTTAATAGACAC
This sequence comes from Aulonocara stuartgranti, assembly GCF_965226115.1. Taxonomy (NCBI): domain Eukaryota; kingdom Metazoa; phylum Chordata; class Actinopteri; order Cichliformes; family Cichlidae; genus Aulonocara; species Aulonocara stuartgranti. The sequence continues at coordinate 3,407,588 of NC_138951.1, read as the reverse complement.
AAGTCCTGAAGATTATACAGCTGTCCTTTTGTTAAATGATGTTAATGCATTAAATAACAATTTGTAACACATTGATGTGATAAAAAATTGTTACAATGTTACAGTTACAATGTGATGTAGTTAAGGTGTGATACGGATGTCCTCCAATTATCTGAATGGCAGGCTGATAAAAAGGGAAATAAAAAGATTTAACATATATATATATAACATATATATATGTTATATATATTATATATATGTATATATAAAACACCCACCCAACATTTCTCAAGCTTCTCGTGTTCCTTCTTCCTGATATTGCTGTCATTCGGAACCGCTACATCGATCACTACGGCCGTCTTCTTCTGTTTGTCTACCACCACTATGTCCGGTTGGTTAGCCACCACCATTTTGTCCGTCTGTATCTGGAAGTCCCACAGGATCTTAGCTCGGTCATTCTCCACCACCCTTGGGGGCATCTCCCATTTTGACCTCGGGACTTCCAGGTTATACTCGGCACAGATGTTCCTGTCCAGCCACTGGTAGGATTTCTGGATATCAGCCACCTCCTCTATCTGCCGGTGGTACATACCGTGCAGGGGCCTGTCCTTCCATGATGGTTCCTCGTCTCCCTCCTCTTTCTTGGGTTTCTGCTGCCTGAGGTATTCACTGAGCACTCGGTCAGTTGGGGCCATCTTTGTGATGTATTCGTGGATGTTCGTTGTCTCATCCTGGACTGTGGTGCTGACACTCACCAGTCCCCGGTCCCCTTCCTTCCGCTTAGCGTACAGCCTCAGGGTGCTGGACTTGGGGTGAAACCCTCCATGCATCGTAAGGAGCTTTCTTGTCTTGATGTCAGTGGCTTCTATCTCCTCTTTTGGCCAGCCTATTACCCCAGCAGGGTACCTGAACTCATATACTGTATATATATATTTATTAGGGGTGCAACAATACTCATATTGATATTGAACCGTTCGATACAGTGCTTTCGGTTCGGTACGCATATGTATCGAACAATACAAAATTTTAAATTTATTTGATCAACTTTCCTTCTGATGATGCTGTCTGTGTTGAGCGCTCAGTGGATCTGCGCTCGACAGTGCAGCCTAGGCGGAGTAGTCGAACGCAGATTCACTGAGCGCAGGGCAAGCTAGTGAGACAGAAGCTAAGCTCTCCTTGCAACATGGCAAATTGAACCTCCCCCACCCTCATTCAGATCTGGCGTTTGGAACTATTTTGGTTTTCATGTGACGTATGACCCTGAAGGTAAGCGCGTCATGGACTAAAGTAAAACAGTATGTTGGATGTGCCACGCAATGCTCAATTACATGGTGGGAACTAGTGCGTTAGCGCAGTTAGCTCGTTAACGTGTTGGCCGTCCAGCCCCACGCAGGGGGCGATCCGCGGTAGCTCGTTAACGGAGATTTGCCGTGTTGTGGCGTTAACGTCATTTCAGATTAACGCTGACAGCACTAGTGGGAACACAACGAATATGACTGCACATTTACAACGACATCATCCTAGTGCAAAGACAAGTGGAAGCAGACAAAAACAACAAGCAGCATGCTACAAACTTTACCCGAGTCATTTAGACAGCCGTTAGCACAGGATTCTCCTTATGGGGACCTGATATGTTTAATATGCTGCTGAGAATATAGCCCAGAAGAAGCGTATAGTATAGCTTTTATTTTGGAAAGAGACATTTCTCTGTAATAAACTCTCTTTTCCAAAGATGAGTGATTTCTCGATCGGATAGATTAATTTTTTTATTATTTTGTTGTTTCAGCAACATTAAATTTAAAAACTGTACTTTTGAGTTAAAATATATATTTATAATTTTAATAAATGACAAATTAAAAAGGCGTGAACATTTTTTTTGTATTGAAAAAATATCGAACCGTGACACCAAAGTATCGAACCGAACCGTGAATTTTGTGTATCGTTGCACCCCTAATGTATGTATATATGTGCTGTGCTTTTTTGGAAATCGAATTTCCCAGAGGAACCCACCCGAGGGATTAATAAAGTTCTATCTAATCTAATCTAATCTAATCTATATATAAAAACATTCCTGGCCACTTATCCTACTTGTGTGCAGGGAAGAGGACAATGGTGCCGCAGTGTACTACTTAGGAAGAGTGGTGATATGGATATAACTGGTTTCAACAGCACAGTGGTAAATTGGAAACTGTATCCAGGTCAGAAAAAACTGCTTGGATCCAAAAACGTAACGTGTAGCGTTAAAAACTAATTATTAAGTTGAGTAATTCATTACTTTAAAAAAAATAATCAGTAATGTGTAATATCCTGGCTTGTGTGATGAAAATCAGACTCAACCTGGGGTTTTTGGTGCCTAATAATTCCAACCACACAGTAACATATTCATTACTAACACAGCATTGTTCATTTTTGGTGTATTCTTCCTGCTTTGCAGTGACATTTGTTTCTGCTGATTGTGCACTCACTGAGTGACCCTCAGCATGTACATTAATTAAAGAAGACGTTAACCCTTACTCAGCTGCGTTTACGAGCCTAACAGTACATCTATACCTAGTGCTGAAATGCAACTAAAAATCCATCTTCCTCTTTCCCAAAGGCACAACTTGGTTGTTTTAAAATTGATATATGCTGTGTTTCCAAAAAGCAAGTGTTGAAATTAGTTAACCTTTACAAGAAGTTCCCATTCGTCATAATACAGGAAAACACCTTACAGGAGAAACCCAGTTCAACAAAATAAATGGCAGCTCACCACTGAAAACTGCTTCAGACTGCTTCAGATTAAAATAACAACAACAGGTAGAAAGATGCATGGCAGGTTGACTTGAGTCCTTTACTATGAATTGGGCTTTGAGAAGTCTTACTGGCATACTTTGCCATGTTAACTTGTGCTTATGCAGATCTAAGCTGCTCTGGAGCAGGTTATGTTAGCGATTAGAGATCGGCAGATATGAAATCACTTCCTACTGACCAGTCGGTTCTTTGGAAAATTGCATCTACATTCCTGAAAGATCCCTGGGACCTCTAAAGGGGATGGTAAGATAGTAAAAGGGGAGAGAGTGAGAGTCTTTAAATTGTTTGCCTTTTCATTATGATAATCTGTGGTAATTATAGAATTTTTGATGCAAGTTTATTCTTTGATTATTCCTTGAAGCCTTTACAGTTTTATTATTGTGTACATTATCCTAAACCGTTTATATTTTTCTCTCAGATCTTTAAACACCACCAGGGCTGCAGCTGAAAGAGTGAAAGCTAAAACTGTCCAGTGCACATCTAAAGATTAATTTAATGGAATGACGTAACACATCAGATTCTCTTGTTTCCCTGTTACAACAGAGCTGCAATATTCTGTATGTATGTAAACTCACACAGTCAGCATTTTTGTTGGCTTTGCTTCCTGACTTCAAATAGGCTAAACTTTATTAATATACAAGCTCTTGTCCAGTGTGCATACCCGTTCTAATTCTATGCTACTGTACATTTCCTAAAACAAACTCTCACACTGCAGATTTGTTTGGTTATTTTTATCCTTTAATATGTGCTTAATTGGTCGCATTTTAGTAAAACTATACTTTTATCTTCCCTTTTAAACCAGTTACTGCGTTGGCAGTAAACTCCTTGTTCGTGATTGGCCACTTGCTGCTGACACTATCCTTTTCATGTGAGCGTGATTTTAGCTAGACGGTGAAGCTCTGGATTAATGTATTGAGGCGATATCTACCTTTGTGTCACTTTAGCCTGATTGCCAGTGTTAGGGTAAGTGAATGCAGATAACGGAAATATATCCTGGGTATGTTGACCTTACTTCATACAGAATCTGGAGCTATTGTTGTCTTGGCTCTTAGTGTAGACCATAGGTGTCAAACTCTGGCCCGCGGGCCAAATTTGGCCCGCAGCCTAATTACATTTGGCCCGCGAAGCCATACCAAATTACTATTAGAGCTGGCCTACTGGTATTATACAGCTAATATATATTGTTTAGTATTAAGCTTTGCTTGTTCCACATTCAGTTTTTCAGCAAAACTTGTTTGAGTCCATAAGAAGAGATTCATTCTTAAATCTGGAGGAAGATATTTTTCAATAAATATTAATGTTAGCCCGCGACCTTGTTCTAGTTTTGAATTTTGGCCCACTGTGTATTTGAGTTTGACACCCCTGGTGTAGACTGTTTTCCTCAGCCTGGAGCCAATCATCTGAAAGCCACGAAATGCCCCACTAGGGACACAAATAGCCTGGTCAGGCACCTCTACATCTCAGTTAGCAAACACACTCATTTATACCTACGACACGTCATGCAGATATTTTTAATAACTTGAAAGAAACTGACCAGAAAAACACACTTACAAAATCAAAGCAGTGTTAGCAACCAAGGTGGCAAACTACAAACAGTTAGCCTAACTAGAGTAAGCCTCCAAAAGCTACCTGGTAGTTTTTTATTTTTATTTTATTTTACCGTTATTTGTGTTGAAAGTGAATGCAGTCCACTTTCAACACACGTGAAGTCTGATTTTGCTTTTTATAGAATACCTATTTCCTCAAACTAGCTAGCTTGCTAACTATTGACAAAATACAACCTCACTCAGCTTAATATAGTAAATGTTTGTGTTCATGGGTGGATGACTGAATTGTTAGAAAATGGAGAAAATATTATTGGAATGTTTCCAAAACTGACTCTGGGCACAAGATGTTCCAAAGTAACACGTGACTGTAATTACGTTACATTTTTCAGTAATGCTGTAATCTAATGAGTTACTGCACTAAATTCAGCAATCTCATTACAGTCAAGATTAGGTTGTTACATGTGTTGCAAAAGTTTTTATTCTTTTCTGCATGCCCGATGGATGAAAGAAGAAAGACAAATCAGCTGATTCTTCTGTGGGTAGGCGGACAATGGATGGAGCGGTCTACAACTTTCGAGGAGAGGAGACATGGACATTACTGTTATTCTTACTGCACTAAAGGACAAGAGCGCAAAATGCATTAAGGGCAGAAACAGCTGCATGGTTTTGCTAACACGACAGCATCTCTTTGTAAGTGTCTGCACAGAGAGCATGCTAAGCTAGCAATGAATGTAGCATGACGCTAACAAAGAATGCAGAGTGATGTTAAAGCTGAGTGTATGCTGACCCCAGCCCAGCTGCCAGAGCTTGGCTGTAGTGAATAATCAGGCTAGTCTCCATTTCTACTTGTACCTATTTCTGCAGCAGAGACACTGTGGCTCTGAAGCTTTTTTTTGCTTTGTTTAAGTGTGTAAGTAATAGGTGACTCCTCTCAGTAGGAATACCTCTCTCCTGAGTTATGAAGTGCTTAATTCACACAAATATGTAAAAAAACAAAACAAACAAACCCACACGCAAACAGAAAAAAGACAGTGGTGTGGCCATCTGCATGAGATGACCGCTACATGATAGAGTTGATATTGGTGTCTGCATGTGTATGTCCCTGTGTTTGTGTGTGTGTGTGTGCATGTGTAATGTTCTGTTTTTAACATTGGCAGTGAGTGCTTTGCACCTGTGGCTGCTGGCAGACCATTCGGTGTGTTGCAGCTCCGGAGGGACCTTGAAGCCCGTCGCAGTGGGAGAGAGGAGTCTGTCCTGCTAACCGTAATTAGCACAGGCCTGTTGATTCACTGATAATGAGAGGGAGTTCATTAGCGCAACGCTAATTGCTGCCTACTTCACCACTGCCGCCACCATCGCAGCCATGCCAGCCCCCCAAACCCCTTGCACTCAAAAAAGTTTGCCCGTCTATCACATTAGTAATGAGGGAAAAAAAAAGGAAAAAACGTAAAAATCTGTAACTTTTTCAGGACATTGAAGTGGAAGCAGATGGAATACGGCCTTTGAATTAGTTTTGACTTATTTTTGTACATATGTGATTAAGTAGAGCAAAACCTAGTTAGAGGTTTTTTGCTTGTGAAATTTCACTGCGATAAGCATTTGTAGTGTTCTCCGGAGGCACAGATGCACGTAGATAGGACGGTTCTGTCCAAGGACACGATGGCGGTTCAGAAGCTAATTGCCAGAGCAAGCAAACAAGAAAAAGCACAGGTTGCTGACTCAGCTTAAAGACGACCTCAGCTGTACCTGCATTATATAACAACTGTGTCACAGGCATACTTTAGTCCAGTCAGGCAACGAGTTTTACTTACAAACTGCAATTACCAGGGACAACTGCACAAAGAATTATATTCACTCTGAATAAATACATCAGAAAATCCAAAGCAATGACGATGAATGTATCCTTACAACCAACACTAATGTAATTTAGGTAAATAAATCAAGCGGAGCGTCTTTGATAATGTTAGCTAAGATTTAAAATGAATCCCTTTGATAGTGGATATATTATATCTCATGATCATAAAGAAGATTTAAGTCAAACATACATGTGGTACTTTTAAAGCCCGCAAATGAAAAATTAACACAAAGCAAACAAACACACATAATCAGAACTTGCCACCTATAGCTATTGTCCTTTGGTCCATTTTTGCAGGTGTGTGCTAATAGCTCCTCGTTCCCTAAATGATGTCACTAAAATACGTAGTACAGTGTAACAGAAAGCTTATTTGCAATGTACAAATCTCTAAATTTGCCTTTAACCACATTAATTTGAATATCTGTAAGTGCCAAAATATATGTATTACCGTCGTATGATTCCTGTCAACCGTAACACTTGAGCTGTTCACAGTAACTGTTGCTGTTAAGACAATTGTTTTGTTATGTGATCTTTCATTTGCCTGCCATTTGCATCTGATATTGCCGTAAGCCGTCTATGCATGGCCCCAGCTGAGCTTCAAAACATCTGTTTCGTCCCGTAAAGCAGCCTAGTGTATGTAATCAAGCAGTTTTCTGACAAAAGCTGTTGGCACACATTGTAAAACACCAGTCTTAAGGCTGATAAGGCTGTCTGTTTTCCAGATCTGGAGTCACGCTCTGTGATTTTTCAGTCTTATCAGTGGAACCAAACAGAGTCGTGAAAAAACACAGGTTAAATTCATTTCATGATCTCATGAACGTACCAGTACTGAACTTATCATTTAATTGTTTTTGGTCTTTTTAGACTCACAGCTTTTGGGTATACAAAGTGAAGTGAGGGGCATTAACCTCATTCTGTGATCTTAGTCAGCGCTTTCCTGAAAACTTTCTGGATTTCTGCTAGTTTAAGTTTATACTCACAAAGTCTTCATTTTTTAAATTACGGTCATTAAAATCACAAAGGCAATTTTCTAGAGTTGTTAGTGAACCAATGCAGTGTCCTCGGTTTCACAGTCAGATCCACGCTTTGTTTGGCATGTTCAAAACACGAGGACGCCGATGGCAAAATTAAGGCTTTTCAGCAGGACTTCACCTACCCTACCACATAATGATGGATAGGTCCGTCATTTATATGTTGGAAGTTAACATGCTAATGTAGCATTAAAGGGAGCAGCAGGCCTTATCTATCCCAATTGCAAGGGCTTCATGTGACTGCGCTCTGAATATCCAATCATATTCAAAATGGGTTTTTGTAATTGTAAACTTGGGTGTTTTTGCAAAGATGGATACTCTTCCCTCAAAACTTCTCTCCTAATTGTGACGCTTTAATCTCTGAAGCCGTCTGCAGCGTACAGTCCCCTGAGAATACTTTGCATTCGACCGCGGGTAATGTCAGAATAGATGGATGCAGCTATGGATGGAGGATGGAGGGATGACTAACCAGTCCGAAAGTGCCATGGCAATATCCGTCAGTGTTGTGTATTTCTACATAACAAGTGTCCATCCACGAGGCAATCTCACCTCGAGAGAGTGATCTGTCTCTCCTCTCCTCTCACTAAGAGGCTGAGGCTTTATCAGTGAGGCCATGATGAATTCTCAGCAGACACCCACTCCGTATGGGCCCTGAGTGAGCATGCATTTAAATGAACCCTCTCTTCCTCTGCCTCGTACTACACAAGAATTTCTAAACTCTATCTTGTCAAGCACTACATCAAACACAATAACAACAACCGTCCTAGCCCACCTTCATCCCCTCCCCTCCATTTTCTACTTCCTTCTTTAAGTCATTTTCTTCTCTGACATTTTTCTTTCTTGGTCCACATCACCAAAGACTCCTTTCATCTGCTTTTCATGATGGACTCATTTACATTTTTTTAAAGCGCTTTTACGTCATATCCGAGTTTGTTGCTTCTCTCAATCAAACCACAAAGAGTCGGAAGCCATCACTCTTAACCAGCTCGTTTCTTGTCTTCTTTTTTTCCCCCTCCCCAGGTTTCGAACCGTAAGGTGAGAGAGGTAGCGTACTGGTGATCAGAGCATCAAAGCTGCCAGTCAGCCCCAAGGCTGGCGCATCATTCTCGAGGTGAATTACAGCACTACGAGAGCCCTTTTGTCCACGGCCACTGCTGTTACAGGCACAGCACGTCAATCGGCAGCCTAATTACTATGAAGACGCCCCGCTCTCACCTGGTCCTGCGTTTCAAACACTCAGATTAAAGCAGCGTCGGTTAAGTTTTGGCAGGACTTTCCTTGAAACGGGAATTTCAGTGGATTACGGTGGAATAGAGACATTAGCAAGATTTTAGTTTGGATTATCAGTGTTTGGTAAGTTACGTGAGATATATCATTATTAAAGGTAATTACAGAATTTTAATAATTCCCTAGTTGCACAAATAACTTGTACTTATTGTGCTTCTTAGCTCAGCGCGGTCAAAGGTGCCTTTAAAACACCAACAAAGCAGGTCAAATAAAACCAGATTATTCCTGAATGTCAGCCTGTTAGTTGTTAACATAAGAAAGCTCGCTAAGAATAATGGGTTTGGCGTTTGTGTTGGTAGGTTCAAGGTCGAGTGTTACGATAACTAACGGTAGCAAGCTTGGTTAGCAAGCTGCATCCACAAACTACGCAGGTCAAATGCAATAAGATATTTTTAAGCATACTATATTATTTATCTGATGATTCTATTGAAATTATAATAATAATTACATAATAATAATTAATATTATTTTGATATATTCTTCATTTTACATATTTATTTTGTTCAGAGTGCAACATCTAAGAAATTCTGGTACATTTATCAGTAAATGGCTTTTGACCCATTGATAAAGCAAAATGTTTGCTGGTAATACTAAACAAGACTTGACTGACATTGAAACTAATAAAAACTAAACTAAAGATAAAAAAGTTCAAACACTAAAAACAAAATTGAAATGAGCAAGCTGACTCTGATAACTAACTGAAACCAAACTGAAATAAACGAACATAACTGTGGAGCGGACGTCAGGAGGGCTGCCTGTTCTCTGTGACCGCGCAGAATTGATTGCATCTACAATACAACTACAAAGACTTAAAACATAAATGACCTTTCGGCCAAGTTGTCTCCATTTCCACAACAGACCAAAACCGTTTTTATACCAGGATGTAAAAAAGCTTTTTAATGGTGTTTAGCTGGCATTTTGATATGGAAGTCTACGGGGATTTGCTCTCTTTAGGGACTAGCCTGTGGTCAAGTGGTCATTCCAGGAAGTGCACCTTTCTCACTTCCTTTTTGTCAGCCCCAGAGGCTGGCGCTTGGTTCAAGTCCCCTACTACCCAGCTAAGATAACCTTTATTAGTCCCACACGTGGGAAATTTGTTGTTAATCCACCACACCAGTCTTTCCACCAAACCACAATGATCATCCCACTTCGCTCTCGCTCTGCAGGCCTACTTGTTGTTCCTAGAGTATTTAAAAGTAGAATGGGAGGCGGAGCCTTCAGTTTTCAGGCCCCTCTTCTGTGGAACCAGCTTCCAGTTTGGATTCAGGAGACAGACACTATCTCTACTTTCAAGATTAGGCTTCAAACTTTCCTTTTTGCTAAAGCATATAGTTAGGGCTGGACCAGGTGACCCTGAATCCCCCCTTAGTTACGCTGCAGTAGGTTTAGGCTTCTGGGGGGTTCCCATGATGCACTGGGTGTTTCTTCTTCACTCACTATGTGTTAACAGACCTCTCTGCATTGAATCATATCTGTTATTAATCTCTGTCTCTCTTCCACAGCATGTCTTTATCCTGTCTTCCTTCTCTCACCCCAACCAATCACAGCAGATGGCCCCGCCCCTCCCTGAGCCTGGTTCTGCCGGAGGTTTCTTCCTGTTAAAAGGGAGTTTTTCCTTCCCACTGTCGCCAAAGTGGGAGTTGGGTTTTTCTCTGTGTATTATTGTAGGATCTACCTTACAATATAAAGCGCCTTGAGGCGACTGCTGTTGTGATTTGGCACTGTATAAATAAATCGAATTGAATCCCCAGGTAATGAGTATTCCTTACAAGGAAGCGTTACTTGGGATTTATCTATTTGGTTACTTGTCAGTAAAAAAAAAAAAAAGGTAATCTAATTTTTTTAGCCGTTTTGCAGCTGTGTGACTTTGCAGTTTTGTAAAACATTATAAGTAAATTGTATTGTTACTTTAGCTAAACGAGATTTAAGATATCAAGGTTTTTCCGAAAAGATGGGAGGGATTAGTTCAATTTGATTTTATTTATATAGCACCAAATCAAATGAAACTTTACCTTATATTGTAAGGTAAAGTCTCTACAATAATACAGAGAAAACCACAACAAATCAATTGAACCTCCGTTGAGCGAGCGCTGGTGACAGTGGGAGGGAAAAACTCCCTTTTAGCAGGAAGAACCAGGCTCAGGGAAAGGGCAGTCATCTGCCACAACAAGTTATGGGTAAGGGGAGGGAGACAGGACAAAAGACTCACTGCTGAAGAGAGCCAGAGATTAATAATAACTAAGAGTGGTGTATAAACACGTACAGTGTGAAAAGAAGTGAGAGAAGAAAGATAACAGAATACGCATTAAATATAGGGAATAATTGAGCATGGCTGTTACTACTTACTCCTTCTTGCCCACTGATTCAGCATATAAAACTGCTTGTTGGTAGCTCCTACACCGAGCCACGAAAACACAGCAACTTCACACCGCGTTTGGATTTTCCTCAATTAAACCACTGAAGTCATTGTTTCTGTCAAAAAGGGAAAAAAAATGAGGAAAGTTCCAGAAAACGTGCAGTAATTATTCATAATCCCAACAATTTGAGTGCAGCTACCTCATTTGGCTCAGTAATTTTGGCTTTTCTGAAAATTTCTTGCATACATTTGCACATTAATGTGGCCTGTTGTATGTGGAGAGGGCTGCGTTTTCCTGTGTGATGTCTCCCACAGTGGTGCGGCCCAGTCGGGAGGCAGGGCCAGCTGAGACACAAAGATTGGTTTTGTTCTCCTTTCGCTGTGGAGCACTTTAACACATTCAGCGTTATTGCCTCTTGTCAGTGGTGTTGTGATGGTAAACAAACACCTTTGCGGGGCGTGTGTATGCAGGTGTGTGTGTGTGTTCTCTTCCACGAGACTCTCTGCGTTGTGCCAAAATCCCCCCCAAAAAACGAATGCACAAAAACCCCCTAGCTTTTTGTCATTGCTTCTCTCACTCATTAATTGTTACTTTGCACACACCATTTAATCAAGGCGCCTCGCGCATCTTTGAAATGCAGAGAAAACAGCACGCCAAATCCCTAAACGCCGCACACCTATCTGTATCACTCATGCATTTTATTTACCATAAGCTCCATATATTTCTTAATCTCCTTGACTTTGTCACTCCAATCCTCCTCTTGCCACTCAGTCCACATCTTTCATGTTTTCTGCACTATTTCTTTTTTTTGTGCTGGTGGCGAGATATGGCCACCGGTGTCTGTGGCCGGCTCTGTGTTGTGCTGTGACTGTCTCCCTGAGATTTGCATAAATAAGCTCCTAGTCCCAGCATGCCCACGCTGTTGCCCAGGTGCAAGGACATTTGCATATAGAGCTGTGATAGGGCTCCCCTGGGTCCCCTCGGCAACTGCTGAGCGGGTAGGGGGCCGGCAGCACCACAAATGAGTTCTGAATTGGAACCTCACCGCTGCCCTCCATTTTATGTGTGTGGAGGCACGGAGCACAGCAGAGAATGACCGGAGAGAGGGAGGGAGAGGAAAGGAAGAGAAAAAATAAAGGGAGTGAGAAAAAGATAGACGCAGGGAGATGGGTAGCATATGGCAGACGGCAACAACAGCAGCAACACGGGCTGCTGGGTAGAAGCGAATAACCTGTATTTGATCTGTAACTTGGTTTCTTGCTGAATTTTCACACCAGGGCGAATGAATCAGTTGTTTATGCACATCATATAATGAATCCCATAATGACTATCAACAGCTCTCCTGATATATTACCCCATATTATGTCAGACGCCAAGGAAAGCTACATCAGCTGCGATACTTCTCGACTTTCTCTGATTCCCATCATGCTTTCCCATTACCACGGAGTCTCAGTGGCCTTTTGAATCAGCAGAATAGGGTTTGGGAAGCAGGGAGCCGAGCCCAGACCTGATTAGTCACATGCCACTCCTCTGACAGCGCTCTCTCCATCTGAGCACCATCGAGCCGTCTCTCCTTGAAGAGAGGAGTTCTGATGGGACGACAGCCAAAGGAGTCCTACGGGATCTGCAAGGAGATCCTGCAAAGAACATATGCAAAAAATCATAGAAAAGCACAAATATTATACAAAACATTTCATCCTATAGCTCAGTAGTAAGCACCACAAATCTTTCTTTCTTGTCATTGGGCTGTTTGAGAACAGACACATTCAACTCTGGTTAGATGTGTCTGTTCTCAATCTATAGCAGCTGTTCTGTATACTTTGTAATGAATAGGATACAGTCACAATGGGAATGACCAGGCAGAAGCAGAAAAACAACCTCTTGCAAATTACGTTCACGCTCTAAAAAGGCTATTGCACCTGGTCATCACTTAAGGGATGAAAGAAATATCAGCGCAAAAATCACCACATAGTGCAACATCTAACGTGGCGAAGACATTCTGACCCCAATTACCAGAGGACGTCTGTCTAAACAAGCGAGTGAGAACTCAAGGCCAAACAATGAGGTGGTCTTCTTGTCAGAGATGCTCAGGAGTCGGTGCAAACTCTCATTAACAGTTTCTTTATTCTGGGCTGTGAATGTTTTACATTTAAAACACTGGTGCAAAGAAATGAAGGTGACCCGTCCAACCTTATTGTAGCTGGGGTCGCGTATGCAGTGAAATGTTATATCATAAAGAGACGACACACAATAAATCACCCTCACCGGGAAGAAAAGAAGCGAGCTGTGTTTGTTTGAGCCAAAAAAAAAGTTTGCATTTATTTCAGTCCAGCAGCCTGCATAACTAACCTTGGAGCTTTAATTATATAATTAACACCTCTGGGACATCACGAACAAAAGCTGAAGGTTATAGGCATCATAAATGCAGATTTTATTGGACTGTCCAAAGTTCAGATGTTGAGGAGGCAAGGATGCAATCATAGAGTCTAGAAAGCAAGACTACAGAGATTTTACTAAATTATTTAAAATATAACTGAAGTATTCTTGCATGTAACAAGTGCAAGACCACCCGATTCTGTCTTTGCAGTAAACTGTACAGTTAGAACTGCAGCACCCTAATGCGGTCCAAAGTGAGTTTTTGCAATTGATTCCACAGCAGCAGTAAATTTACACAGCAAATGAAGTGAAACCAACAATAATAATGCAGACATTTGTGTAACGTCATGGCTGACCATGCGTGGTTAGCGTGTCTGGTCAGGGGGAGGCTTAAAGACATGCTAATGGCTCTGTGAATCTTGTATTTTCTAGCCCACTGAAAAGCTTCTCTCAGACACTGAATATGCACAACTGAAGGAAAGAAAATGCAGTCGAATTTGAAAACGTAAATAAAAATGCCGCAAAGTTGAATAATCTGTTACATCAGGGCTGTGTGTATTTGTTTAATCATGTTTGATTGAGAGTGGGGGGCAGCATGAGTGCATAAATAAACAACCCTGCATCTCCGGGCAAAATGTTGATGAAAATGACGGTAAAGTGTGATTGGTGCGTGAAACCGATATCTTTGGACTGGAGACAAAAATGACAACGCTGTTTAAACTGTATAACAATGTGGTCATGTAAGACCCCGTTGCTGCTTTGATTTTTGAAAGCTTCTCAAAAGTACACACGTACACGCAAATGCATTTGTGCATTTTAATTTATTTCCTGCCTTTCATTGCCTTTTTATAACCACTGCTAATGATTGAGGCCCCTGTGACAAAGGGAATTTTTCTAATCGCTACCATACGCTATTTAGAAATGCAGAAGAGTCTTAAAACGCCATTCTCGCTAAAGGCCAGCAGAGGGCGACTGCTCTGGTTTCAGAGACAAGTCTGATTGTATAGAACACTATGGGAAAGCCTATAACATCAGTTTGTTGAATACAACTCCATGTTCATTTTGTAAACAATGGTCCCAGTTAGAGTCGCAAAGGATGATAAAGACGCAGTGTTCTCTTAGTTTCCCAATTAGACTCGTCCAGCCCAGAGTCAGAACATTAAAATGTTCCAAATTGCTCATCAAGGCTTCAAGATAGGATTTCTGAAAGCAGTAGGTGATGTCACAGTGACTACATGCCTCTTTTATATACAGTTTATTATGGCCTAGTACTTATAGAGCACTTTCCTGCTCTAATTGAGCACTTGAAGCTCGACAAGCCCCATTCACCCAGTCGCATTCATACAAAATCTGTGTCTAAATGCCTTATTTATCCCATCATTCATGCACATGCACACGCTCGCACAATGCATCGAGGGCAACTCGAGGTTCAGCATCTTGTCCAAGGATGCTCTGACATGTAAACTGGGGGATCAAACCACTGACCTTCTGATTAGTAGATGACCCCCTAACACAGAGGTGTTGATCTCAAATCCCCTACCAGCCAAACCTCTGCAGTGCACCTTAACTCAAATTAAGATCACAGAAAAAAACAGTATCGAATGATATTTTTTTTCTCCACAGCAATCAAATGAATTCATAGACCTTCGTTGTTTAGCCACATAAAACACCTTTGTTTGATAGCTGTTTGTTTTCAGTATGCACATTTTCTGGGATTAGCTAGAAGGGTTTTACATAAAACGGTCAACTGTGTATGATTAATCAATTTACTGTGCATGATTGATACAGTATGTTTTGTTTTGTTGTTGTTTTCCAGTGTGCCAACAGGCTGAAAATCGCTGGTCTAAGGGACACCAGAAGCGCCGCTATTGATGTGTCTGTGTGGCTGGCATGACCTCCACTCCAAATCTATTCAGGGCCTTTTGTTTGCTTCTTTGTCTTGCTCCAGGCTCTAATGGCGATCAAAAGGGACGTGGCGGCCTTTCTCAGTCCTCAGCACTAATGACATTGGCACAGACGCACAGAGACAGCGTTCATCCTATCCGCTGGCCTCCCAACACGGTCTCGTCGCCATATACACCGTGCCTTTGCGGAGTCTCTTCGGAGAGCTCCCATTTAGCCATTCTCTGTGATTTCCCTCTCAGGAAACAACCAAATCATTTTCTCGTAGACACGCTCATTAGCTGACAGCCCGTTCTCTGCCAGTTTCAACATTTGAATATTCCCGTGTGGACCTCGGCAAACATCGGAGGTCTCATCGTTTCCAACCAAAGCTAGAGCCGACTTGCCAGCAATGCACTCCAAGGAAAAAGATCTAGATGCCAAAGCAATAAGATGAGGTAGAAAGAAATAATGGCTCAAATGTTATGATACTCAATTACAAGACGCGAATATGTCAGAATGTAATTAGACATTCGGTTGGTAAACTGATGAAATCACCGGATGCTAGGCTGCCGTGACGGTTCACCTAAACCTGAGGATATTAGGATGTTTAACAACATTCAGGGAAAAGCGGATAGACACACCGACCCTCACTCGCATGCCGTCAGTATCACCGAGTTTAGTAGCTGATTTTTATTTCCCTAATATGTTCTGCAGTAAATCTGCATTGTCTGCGGCTATTGAAATACAGAGAAAGAGAGATCAATATAATAGGTTTGGCACCTGGCCAAAATCATCCCTGACAATGTGCGAGGCAGGCATTTGAAATCATCGGTGCATATCCACGTGTTTGGGGGATAAAAATAATTCCTCGCCTCTTTGCCAGGGAGCGAGAGGCACAATGCCCAGGTCTGAAGGGAAGGGTGCCACATGGGTCTGCAAATTGGCTCAGGCGATCAGACACGGGCATCTCATTTTGTAGAGGAGAAGAAGAAGAAGGAGGGGTTGCGTGGGGGTGGGGGGGGGGAGGAAGGGGGGGGAGGAAGAAGGAGGAGAGGGAGATGAAGATGGGAGGCGTGTGTGTGTGAGGGTGGGTGAGTAGCGGGTGGGGGTAAACAATTCCAATGATTTCCCCAACCTGGCACAGTCCAGGATGTGGATGGCTGCACAGGAGAGGAACTGCAACGGGTTTATTTGGCTCTCTGTTTGTTTCTTTATTGGGAGAAGAGAGCGAGAGAGAGGGAGAGAGTAAAAAGAACGAGGCGGGAGGAGGAGGAGGGTGTCTGTTTCTTGTCAGAGCAGTTAGATGAGGGAGGATGTTCAGAACAAATTATTTCATTCAGATGAACTAAAAAATCATTCTTTCACATTTGCAAACATTTGCTGTCGGAGTTGCCAGTCCCGAGCATAAACCGCATTTATGAACACACAAACCTGAACGTCGGGGAAGTCATTTGCTTTGTGGAGGCTGGCTGATAACATTAACCTCCGGAGTGTGATGTCAATTTTAATGTCAACCGTTTTAACTTGAGGCAATTACCGGCGTAGTTATGAAACAAATTCCAGATTTTAAACACCCGATAGGGTCGAACCGACTGCGCGTAAACACGCAGGCGCACGAGTTAAAAAGGCATCCATGATTATTATTTTTTTTCCTTTTTCTTTCTACGTGTGTTGGCTTTCGCGTGCACGTGCGCACGCACACCCACACCCACGTGCTTCCCATGCAGGTACCTTTGGCACCCTACAGACTAGACTGTTCCCGAAGAAGTCTCAGCGGGAGTGCTAGATTAAAAATGACAATCACTCGGGGTGCACGGCAAACACCACAGGAAACGCAGGTGCCTTTGTTAAGAGACACCCAGCGCTCTAAAGGGCCTAATTATCTGCTGTTATTTTGGCAGTTATCAGGCAGAGAATAACTCCCCTGCTCAGACTCAGAGTCACACAGCGAAAAATTACTCACTCGCTCACTGTGAGGTATTATATTTCACCACTGACACGGTATGAATATTATATACTGTGTAGGAATTTCACTAGAATTTTCACAATAGAGTGGGGTTGGTTCCTGTTTTGAAGGAAAAGAAAATGATTAGTATCACCCCTGATGATTAAAAAAAAGAAACATTTAAATGTATCGACTTTGAATTGCATGCAGCGTACTTTCCAAAACAACTGCCAGGTGTAAGAGATGAAAATTTGGCACAAAAATTTGTCTGAAAACACACACACACACACACCAATAATAGTGACTTCAGCGATTTCCTCATGGATCATAAAAATGAAATGCAGAAACAAGAGGAAGATATTAAAAACCGCTCCCCCTCTGCTCTCAAGGGCTAGGTGGCACTGTTGGGCATGCTTTCAGACGCGTGCATACATATCCTGCCCTCGGCTCATGAACAGATAATTGGACAGTTTTATGGAGGATATGAACTCTGAAGGGGAACTTAAGCCATCTAATCATTGGCATTCAGCGTATGCTATTCATATGCATAAATACAAATAAAACACATTCGCCGCGTGCACAAAGAGAAGCCTTGCTGAAAAGGAAGTCGCACTACAAAACAGCCACATTTCTCTGAAATTGAGCCAAAGATTATAGGAAGTAAATGACTTCAGGTAGAAGAACCTCTAAATATCTTTTTCCTCCTTTGGAAAGGATGTCTGAGTTGGAGATTAATCGATACAATGTGTGATCCACGAAGACCTAAAATCTCAATCTATTTTCTTAAAAAAAATTCTGCACTCGAACAAAAGAAGCGAAACAATGCTTTGCTCGGATTGCAGTGCGTGAGTGTGTGCGAGTTTTTACGCGTGCCCGCTGTGTGTGTGCGTTTTCCACCAGCAGCGCACAATTCATATGAGAGGCACATTTTGCAAAGCATTCACACCTCAAGTGTTTGCGTCCATAAATCAAAGCATTTTGGGATCTCAAATATATTTAAATTCGGCTTCATATATTTCAAGTGCTGCTGCTGGGTACTACTTGAGTCCAGAACAAGGTGCATCAATTGCAGTCCCGCCATAAATGAAGCATTTCTATAGTAGTGCTCTAGATGCGTTAAACCAATTTGTCTTGTGTGTGTGTGTGTGGGTTTTTTTTATATCTGCTGTTTACATGTTTACATCATCACTTAAGCTTCTTTCACCTTTCAGCTAAGACTTCCTGCCTGTTTCCCCCACATGCTCTAGCCCGCTAATGTACCCGGCTCCATATAATATGCAGATAATGGTGCATCAGCGTGTCTTCTCCGTGTCGCCCTCGCTGCGTTACAGTGGATCACACGACACGGCCTTGCCCTGCAGGAATACAAGCCCCTTGTAATTGAAATGAATCAGAGAGGGAGGAACACGTCTACAGAGAGCCCAAACTTCTTGCTCTCTCGTCAGCGTATTCAGTGGGGATCCAGCTTTTCAGCCGGCACCGTCAGTCTCGGCAGCTCTGTCGTGGGGGCTGAGGCTCGTCACTGTGGCTGATCGGAAGTGGCACGGTCGAGGAGAGGAGGCTCTCAGCGTGGGGTGCAGGAATTGGGGACAGTCCCCTACGGTCTCCTGCTCCCCTCTCCCCCTCTTTCTCTCTCCCTCTCTCGTGTGCAAATGCATATCCATCTCTTATGATCTTTGGGTCTTCTTCTTTTCCCTCGCTGTGATCTCCCTCTTCCTGTTTCCCTCCCACACTTCTCTCTCCCTCTATCCTTCCTTGTATCTTTGTTTCTCTTACTCTCTCCTTCCCCACGGCCCGTCCTCCTTCATCTTAATCCCTCTTCCTCCTTGAGTTTTCAACTTTCTGTTTTTTGGGGGTTTTTTTGTTCTGTGTTTTTTTTGAAAGTTCAGTTTCACAGTCATAAGGAGAGGAAAAAGTAGCCCCAGTGTGGGTATTGCAGCACCTGTTAAACTCGCTGCTCTTTGTAGAAAGAGTAATTCACATCTTTTATACCTTGTGCTTGTTTTGGACACATGCACAAAACTCTTTATCCAATTCTTCTTCCTCTGCTCGCTGAAGTTTTAATATTTCACTCTGACATTTTCTTTTTCCATTCCACATGAGATGCGCTCTTAAGTCATTTGCTTGAGGTTTACTGCAAAAGCCCAAAAAAACCA
Organism: Aulonocara stuartgranti; assembly: GCF_965226115.1. Taxonomy (NCBI): domain Eukaryota; kingdom Metazoa; phylum Chordata; class Actinopteri; order Cichliformes; family Cichlidae; genus Aulonocara; species Aulonocara stuartgranti. The sequence continues at coordinate 3,388,381 of NC_138951.1, read as the reverse complement.
TGCACATACGGTAGTTGGTGCACCCATGGCACACACACTTGCACACACACTTGCTCCCCGCTTCTTCCACACACCCGCCTCTTGCCTCTTTACACTTCACCCATCTGTGTGGGGGCAATTATGTGCCCCCCTCTCATCCCAGTGAAGCCACACACACTCAGCAAAACCACATTCATCCCTCAGTGCACCTGCATCCCTCATGTTTCTAACAGTCCCACAATGCCCTCCGTCTACCGGCCTACAACGCCCCGTGTTCCTGTGAGAGCGCATCGCTGCCATCTTTCTCTTCTATCTCTTCCATCCGCTCCCCACTTTGGTGACACGCACATTATTTATTTTATGACTGAGAACTCAATTTAAATCCCCCTTTCTCCATCAGTCACATGCCACACAATTGCTTTCTCCTTATCTACTGGAGTGTCCTTTTTACAGCACATCAGGGCACCATAACACACCAATAAATTCTACTGTTTCTGTATTGTTACCTACTGAAACCTGCGGTTTAAACTCATCTTGGAAGGGGGAGCGGGTGGGGGGTGTAGTGGCTATGAAAAAATATTACAGTTTGCTCCTCTGTATGTCACTGACATAGCTGTAAACAAGTAGCTCCTCCTCAACTTTCATTCTTTTCTTTGCAAGTTTTGTAAGGCTTCCCGCCGGAGCGAATAAACAAGCTGATTATTATTTTTTTTCTTGTTATCCTGGGGCTTACTCGCTAACTTTGCCAAGCGCAGAGGACAAACGCGTACACGAGTCTGGGTGACATTGCTGACCATGTCCAGCGGCCCAATTACCTCTCTCCAAATACGGCGTACAAAAGCGGGGCCGGTGTATCTGTACACATGGTGTCTGTTACTCCCCAATTATTCCTGCATAAGCAGATTGTGTGGAACATCAAACTGGGGATGTGATGGCTCGTGTGCGGGCTGCCTCCAGCAGAGTGCTCTTTCTTTCCTATCATTTGATCTCGTATTGTAATCCCAGGTGCTTTGAATAATTTATAGGATACAGCTTCTCGTTAAACAATAATTTATATGTGTCTATGAGAATTGATTCCACAGGAATGCACATCTAAATAATGAGAGAAACTGCTGCATTTCATCTATTAGAAGAAGCAGAGAGATAATAATAGCAAAACAAAGGCAATTCAACAACAACAGCAGCACAAGCAGGGATAATAATAATAATAATGCTAATAATAATAGTAATAATAACAATAGGAGTTAAGTACGGGGATTTAATCCGCTGTTACCGGAAACTAAACAAGTTCAGCAAACATCCTCTAATGAGGACGCTGTATTATCGTTAAACTCGTGCAGCTGGGTATAAAACTGAAGATTGTCAAACATCCCTCATGAGATTCGTTATGACGTTAGTGTCCACTTTGGACTTTGCGGCTCACTTGTGTCACTTCATCCCTCCTCCACTTTTCAAGCCAGCGCCGCATTATCCTATTCACATCCACTTATGAATTCGCAGGAGAGGACCACACTCATGCATGATAAATTTATTGTTAATGCAAAAGGCTTGTACCGCCCAGTGCCGGAGCCCTAGGAGAAATGATGCAACTGATTCTCCTTCTCAGGCGGAACAATCAAAATGTTCATCAGAGTAGAAGATGGGAAAGGGTGGGGATGTGCCGGCTGGATGAACCCATACACTCTACAGTTTTTTTTGGGGGGAGTGTAAAACACCTCATGAAAACCCTTAGACCTGAAGTAACTGCTTATTTTATTTATTTATTTATTCTTTAAAATAAAAAAGTGGAACAGTGTTGGATTCATTTACACACACAGAAAAACAAATGAAAGATAAGTTTCAGATTACAAGCCGTCACCTGACACGTCTGTACTCACACTTTCTCAGAAACTGATTGACTGAAATCTGTCATCAAAACAAAAGAAAAACACTTCCTGTTCAGGTTACATTACGGCTTAAACTACGATGTGGCATGCATAACAATGAGTCAGAAAATGTGGTGTTGGCTAAGGTGCAACGCTGCGAAGAAAGTTTTATCGGGACCTTTGTAAAAAGAGGAAGTTTGCCTGCTTTTACAGGAAGTGCCGGAGACCAATTATCCAGAAGTGTGACGCTGTCAGAAGTCTCCGGGTTTTGTCAAGTCTTCTGACACCCTGCCAGTGTTGTTCTCTGGGAAATGGAACTGTTGAGGGTTTTTTTCTTCCCCCCCACCCCCAAAAAAAACCGGGATGGAAAAAAAAAAATCACTGCATCCGTGAGTACCCTAAGGGTCTGGATTTAACTTCTCCTGGTCGATACATTTTTAATTATCTTTTTTTTTCTCTGAATATGCGATAAGCATTCTGTGTTTGTTTGGAGCCCCTCCCCCCATCGCCCCTCGCTTTTTTTTTTAATAATTTTTTTTTCTTTACAGTGGCTTGAATTGAAATATCTGACATTAAAACGCGTAAACGTCCCTCATTAGTGACAAGATTCGAGATGTCATCGCTATCACATGGAAATCAGAAAAATAAGATGATAAAACGTAGATTAGCATTTTAGAACTGCCTGCATCTAGTGCATCATTCTGCTTCAAAGAAGAAAAAGATAAATGATGATGCCATTAAAAGTGAACTAATTAAGGAATGCTTCTTTTAAAAACTCATTAACTGCACCCTCATTTACATAATGATGCATATTAATTAAGTTTTAATGAATCTGAGCTTCCATCAAGTCTCTTCTCCTTGGCAGTGGAGCCATCTCTACAAATGAATAAACACTTCTCTTAAGTATATTTCTCCCTGCAAATGGGAAATGGGTTTTAAACAATAGCAACAAACAAACAAAAGCCTACAATCTCTGCTCAATAGAAATGCAACATAATTCAAGGTCAAACTTCAACGGGGAAAGATCGACGCAAATTCCTACTGGTTAAAGCGAAAAAATTGCTCACTGACTGCAGTTCCCTCCCCGTGTAACACATTTATTGAGAGGAGCATCTCCACAGTCGTTTCTTGCGGTTTCTTTTTTTTGAGGAAATTAATAATTTCGCACTGTGTCTTTATATATAGAGAGAGTACAGTGACAGGCTATGGGTTGCTTCTAATGAGATGCATTTTAAATTAGAGCGCACCTCTCACATTGCCAGCTGGTGCTTGCTCAGGTGCTTCTGTGTGTTGTGAATGACGGAATGCGCGCACACACACACACACACACACACACACACACACACACACACACACACATCCTCATCATCACCATCATCGTCCTTTGGCCCCCCACCGTAAACCCTCCCAAGAAAAAGAGATTTCCTCCCAGTGCTTGCTGTTTGAATGACTTTTCTTAATCCAGGCTTTTTGCTGCACTTTTAATTATTTCATTCCTCTTAGTGAAATAAAAATCATTACAGCAGCGATAGACAAGTTTCCTTAACTAAATGGAAGGGCTGCGGCTTTTTCTGAGAGCAGCAAGGAGAGAAATGGAAAATAGGATTTTAAGATGAGCTAAGTTTTGGGTCGGTTTCTGTCTGCTCCCCCTCTTCTCTTTTTTTCCGCTCGGTATGTGTTCTGACTGTGCCGATAGAGTCGCAGCTCTCTGAGATAAAAACCTACCCAAGCTAAGCATAAAGGGGAGTCCTGGTTCTGTAAGTCTCAGTCATTTTTGTTTTGTATGTTATTGTTTGAGAAAATGAGTAAATTCTATCAGATGTTTGGCAGGGACAACAACTGCTGTAAAACACAGAAGTGGGATGTCTGTCTTCCAGATGAACACTGTCTCATTGTTGTGTTTGTTTGCGTGCCCTTGCGTCTCCCCAGCTGGTGTGTGCGGCAGGCAGGTAAGCAGGAAGGAGGGCTGCCTGTGCCAGCAGCCAGGCGAGCGAACGACGCAGGCACACTCCGAGGCAGACGAGCTCGGCGGGGTTAAAGGTCATAACGATCAGATGATTGGAACTACAGAGGGAAAGGGTGTAGCCATGTAGGGAAAATGGGGGAAGCAGATGCCCGTTAATTAGGGGAAATGTGACGGACAAGATTTGATCAGCGAGGGGTACGGCTGCCTCCTGCAGCACGGCAGCTGTTGCGAGGGGGGATGCTGGTGGGGCTGGTGTGTGTGTGTGTGTGTGTGTGTGCGCGCGTTCCCGTCCCCACAGGGCACCGCCACACTTCACAGACATGCCAGGAACCGTCCGCAGGCCAACGCAGTGCCCTACGGAGAGAGACTATTTACAGCACAATACAATTCAACTCATTAAACTCTCAGATGAAGTTGCATTAGTCAGTGTTGACTCTTAGCAGGAAACTTCATTTGTTTCGATAAAAATTCGACATCCACTGCTTTGTTTTTTAGTTTGGGGTGGAAGGCACTTAGCTGGCACGTCATTACAAGCGTAATCTAAATCTAATTTAAATCGGTATTTCCTCCTATATGACTCTGTAGTTACGAACTGAAAATATTGGCTTTTATTTTGCTCCCAAAACCTTCTCGCACCCAATTCTAAGATATTTCCTTCCTCCTGAAATTATACATGCGTCTGTGTGGGCATCATATATCAAACATTTTTCATGTCAGAGCACTGCACACTGGTGAGGAGTATATTATTCAGTATACCACGCAGACCTTTTTTCTTTTGAATTTGGAGTTTGTCATACTTGTACCTTGGAAAAACTTTCTAAAAATATTACCCATATCTTTCTTTCAAATTTCTACCTTGAGTTCTGAGTCAGACTTTGATAATAACTGACCTAGACATTTGCCGGCAGCCCTCCTCTGACGGCCTCTTTGTCATTCTATTTCTGAAAACACGACGATCCCACGCTATCTGTCACTTTTGTCCTTTCAGTTGTGAAAACAGTAGAGTTTCACTTAGCTGAGTAACTTCTCCACCAATGACTTTCTGCCTATGTGTCTCCCCTGTCTTTCCGTCTGTCTGCATCCTTGTCAGCGTGCTTCTCCTGCTTGCCTGTTTCTCTCAGAGTGTTTCTATCTACGGTTGTGTCAGGTGTCCTTGTTCTAATGCTCTCTTTTGTACACGTAATTAACATGCTGCGAGACAGACCGACGCGAAACTTGACAACGCTGACAGACATTACTAATGCACACACTCAACTAGATTATGATTCGTGGAAAGGTTCGGTGTAGATGAAGCATAAAGAAGTTTAAAAATAGTCCAGCCAAACAGAGGTGATGCTAGTCTCGGCATGTTGGAAACAAGATTTTTTTTTTTATAAACATCAAACTTCTCAAGCTGAAGACGGCAATATTCATGCAAAATAAAACAATAAGAAAGATACACAACTTTTCCACAGTGCTTCCAAAATGTTTCATTGTCTGGTCATTGTGCTCTCATAAATGCATTGTATTTTATTTTTCTTAATGCATATTTTATAAAACACCAGTCAAATTAAAGTCTGCATCAGTTAGAGAAGTCATTGTAGAGGTGGGTGTTTTTTTGTTTTTATGTTTATGGAGGACCTAAAATGCCAAAATCACAAATAAATAAATAAATGTGTTAAAGAAAATTAAAAATGTCAACAAATACACAAAAATATACCAAAAAATGCAGACTTGCAAAATTGGCTTAAAATATTTCTGTTTTTTTAATGAATATCATACTCAGTATTTCCTCTTTGATGTTTAATTTTGCATTTTATTTATTTTTATTTCCTAAGCCTTTTCTGCTGCGAGCCTGACGTCGATCAACCAATAGGTCCCTCGAGGTGCTTTGAATGACAGCCTCCCTCATTTGCATAATGAAGCGGAAATGCCTAGAAATTCAAAAATGAAAATTTGGGGAAATAAATGGGCAGAACAATGGAGAGGTAAAAACAAGCTAATAAAAGAATAATAGATGGAGACGTCAGTGTTAAAAACAGAACAGCTTTATTTAACGCTTTGCTGAGTCATTCCTTTCTTTCTTTTTTTATCTTGTTGCATTTCAGTGACAGCAAATGTAACATGTTCAACTTTTTAAAGTCAAAAATGTGTCATGTACCAAAAAGTAAGTCGTCAAAAAAAGGGTGATTACTATATGCAAAAAAAAAAGTTTTTAAAACACCTCATTTGCGTCAATACTTTTTATGTTTTTGATACACTTTAGATCTTTTATGTTAAATTTATCATTTCATTGTTACCAGCAGGAGAGTGCGGTGTGCACAGGAAACATTGTTGCTGAGAAGAATCCCTCCCTCCTTCCCTCTACACCCGCATCACCACCACCACCTATTAAAACTTATCTTTCTTTAATCAATTGTTAAATGTCATAGACAATCATCATTTAACACTGTCTTCCTGTGTGATTCTTTTTAATCTGGCTGTAAATAGGGCAGCCCTGTCTATCACTTCAGTTTTCCGCCGTACACAAGAGACTTAAGGTGTTTCAACAATAGCTCATGAAGAAAAAAAAAACAGGCAAAGGAAAAAAAACAAAAAAACAAAGAAGCACTTTTTTTTCTCCCTCCTCATCTCAAATCCCCGCAGAGAACACCAAAGGTATGAAAAGTGAAGAAAGGAGGAAATAAATCCAGGCGATGATGAATAATTTGAATGTAGAAATGAAGCTGTTTCAGGAGTGAGTGAGATACCGCACAAGGAGCAGCCATGGGGAGCGTACAATTAGGTCACCCAAAATAAAACGCTATCCTCCAGAAAGTCTTTCTTGGAGTTGTCAAATTCAATATATTTCACTGCCAACAGAATTCTTGATTTGGCTGTGAAGTGAGAGGGCGAAAGAAAGGAAATGGAGGCCTATTTGAGAGAGACAGCTCAGGACCGCATACATTTCATAATTTATGTAAAAAACGGGGGCTTTTCATTTAGAGTCAGGCTGTCCTCTTAGGAGGGACAACAACAAGAACCTTATTGTCAAGCATGTGCCGAGAAGCGTGACGTGCCTTTGCAAGGATACCTGGTGCTCCTCTGATTTTTTTTATGAAAGCACGCTGACATTGTTTGCTCTCAGAGGCTTTATATTAGATTTAATGACACTCACAGAAGAGCCCGAGCCATTGCGCACACATGTGTCCGCCTCGTGTACCGGAGCATGGCAACAAAACTTTGGGGTGGCGGAAAGTTTACGAAGCATCAATACAGTGACAAAAGTCAACAAACAACCCCAGCCAGCCAGCATCTCTCTCCCTCGCTCCGCTCTCTCTCCGTCTACCCCCACGACACCCAACAGGAAGGTGAGGCTTCTCCGGAGAGCACGATACGGCACGTCTCCAGGTGACAGATATGTCACACCACCTAAAACCCTGTGGCACAATTATACCTCTGTCGCTCTGAAGACAGAAGGGGAGGGGGGGCGGGGGAAGCGTGGTGGGGAACGGGGGTAGCAGGGGGGAGAAAGGAGATGGTGGGTACAGAGCAAGAGTGAGTGAGTGAGAGGAGAAGTGGAGGGTGTGCGGGCTCGGTGATGCTGGTGGATGCTTTACTCCCGGCTTATTCAAAGAGACAGCCCAAGGGATGCCTCTCGTTCTTCTAACAAAGCACTTCTTTTTTTCCTTTTTTTTTTCCTTGAGTATTGCTGGGTGTGCGCCAGTCGAATCCTCTGGGCCCCCAGTCTTCCCCCTCAGCCATTTGAGGATGCCTCAGAAAGTTTTTCTCGCAGATATCGGGCCTGTTTCAGTGCTGATGTTTCAAATGAATATTGCAATGCTGCTGCGGCCATGCAGAGGGGTTACTTGGGGAGTAAGGATAGATGCCGGTTTAATGTCAAACTTGCAGCTGAGGGATTGTCACTCTACTCGTGTTGTGCTGCACAGCGGTGACAGCCTGCTTCAGCCGCTTTAAAGTCATTTCATAAAATTGTCTTGATCCTTGATGAGTTTTTTCTTTGGCTCAAACTTAGTTAAAAAAAAAAGAAGGTGCTTTTTTTTCTCCTTCGTAATGCAAATAAAACCTCGCATTTCCAGTTGCACACAGACACATACACAGTTTATATTAGCTCCTTCTGACATGTGATGACTTGGGAGTACCTAATATGGGCCCACGGCTTTAACAATGCATGAGTGAGGGAAAGAGAGAGGGGACGTGCCTGCACTCCAACTAGGTCAAACTGTCTAAGGAACAAAACAGAACAGACCTCAAGTTTGCGGAAATCATTACAGGAAAACAAACTTGTCACTCGCTTGACACCCTTGACTGTTTTGCTTTCCGAAGCAGAGAGAACGATAATAATAATAAAGAAAAAAAAAAAAATCTCCATTGCAAATTAGCCTCTATGGTTGTGAAGTTTTTTCCCCCGTTTGAAATGCATATCAAAAAGCCAGCCAAAGCCACAACTTACCTTGTCGTTGACATCGGGGGACAGGAGAAGAAAAGGCGCTTTTCTCTGCGAGAGCTGGTTTCGGTTGTATACACAAGCCCCACAAAGGAAGATAAACCAGAGGCATACATTCATAAAATATACATTTGCTTCTTTGTCTTTCGTTAAGATCTTCAACAAATAGTGCTGATGCAAGAAGGACAAAAAGAGAGAAGGTTACGGGGTGTTTGAAAAATAGAATTGCAGCAGGATGACTTAACCCCCGCCTGTTCCTTTATGAATTACTGCTAATCACAGCAACAGGCTCATTTATACTTAAAGAAGCTTTGAGGGGCACTTTCGGCGCCATTTGCCACACTCTGTCGTGGGTTTCCAGAGCGGATGACTTTGGTCTGCAACCCCTGCTAACTCACTTAGGATGCTCCACCGACACAGTGACAGACACCTGTGTCAATGCGCGACACTTAGTTTGTCATTATCTTATAATACGTGTTGATATCGCCCATTTCCTCGTAGTTTATTAACACCTGTCACCTGAATTTCTCCGTCAGTTTGCAGTCGGTTTCCAAACCTGCGCTCCTCACCTTGTCTGTGCATGCATGCGTGGCCATGTTGCCACTGCGTGTGCGTGTGCGAGTTTGTATATGTGTGTATGATTGCCAGTACAGGAGAGAGCGGCAGGAGTGACAGCGCCCCTCCCCAAGGTCACGTCCAAGGAGAGTCGAGCCAATTACTATGCAGATCAGAGCTGATGGCGTTTAAGGGGATTGCTCCGATGCAATCACATTAGCTGGCCAGAGAGGAATCTCCAGGCTGACCCCAATCACAAGGGCTACAGCGCCGGGGTCAGCCGGGATGGAGGACTGCCGCCCATGTTTTCTTTTCACAAAACACTTTTTCCTTATCTCGAGCAGGCACGTGATTATCAAGCCAAACAAGCCTCCTCCTTCTCCACCAGTCGGCTTCCTACAGGCGTGCACTTGCATATATATAAATATAAATATATATATGCATATATATATATATATATTTTTTTAAACTTTTTTTAAGAATGCATATGGATTGCAACACGTACTTTAGTGCTGTGAGGCCCTTTTTGGCTGAAAATGATGCATCTGCGTGGTAAACCGGGATCCAAACACAGCCCAACAATGTGCACAGTTGACCACAGTTATCCACGGACACATATTCACACTTTTCTTGCCATCTTTTTCTCCCTGCTCCTCTCTTTCTCTCCCACTCGTCTTTCAGGCGAACGCCTGTCTGTGATCCGCCGCGGTCTTGGAGGGCAGATTGCAATTTACTCTCTCCCTGTGGGTGAGGTGTGTGTGTTCAGGTTGTAAATATGCCTCCTCTCTCTTTTTTTTCTCTCCTCCGTCAGTAGTTTCCCTGTTGCCCATATGGCCAGTAATGAGACTGAGTCTGATCAGGTCGCCTCTGTGTTCCTGGAAAGATCTCACTTGAGCCACTGGCCCGTAATGGAATCTGCATCTAATGCATACATAAATCACACCTCTTTCAGGACATTTTCATATGCATAATGTCTTTCAGCCCCCCTTCCCATTCCTCTTTCTCTCTCCCTCCCTCTCTTTTTTCCATCCGGTGAGCTTTGTATGGAGGGATGGGGAGAGAGGTGGCAATGGAGAGAAAAGGCAAGACAGAAAAAAGAGAAAGGTGATGAGTCCCTCTTTATTGTGCCTTTTTTTTTTTAAAGAAAGAAAGAGAGAGATCCATCTGTAATTCTGTCCTGTCTATTGTGCTGACAAGACGGGGCTGAGTGGTGAGATGATGCTAAGATTGGGGAGGATCTTCTTTAGGTGGCTGCTCGACATCTGTTCTCACTGTCTGTATCCTGTGTGAATGTATGTGTGTGAAAGAGTAGCACAGAGAAAGAAAGAAAGAAGCTAAAAGGAAAAAGAGAATAAATAATAATAGCTAAAAAAAAAAAAAAAGCCTGGTGAATTTGTCAATTCTGCACATCGGGGGTTGGACTTTGGGTTGATTTAAGAAGGACAGTTACTGTGGCCTTTCTCTTTCTGTCTTTCTCTTTCTACCTCTCTCTCTCGCCCCCCACACCCCACCCTCGGAGGCTTTGTTATGTTAATGCAGACGGATGTGGCGGATTCACAGTGATTTTTCATCTGCCGGTGACGAGAGATAAAAGGCGAGTGACGAGTTGTCGCGATCGTCCTCACTGTTCGCCTCTCAGTCACTAACAAGCTTCTGCATTGTACCTCCGCCATTTTCCACGTGCTCCATTTGCATCTGCAAGCCTCCACTTCATCCTGCCTCCTAAAAGTTTATGCCTCCTCGTTAGGGCCACGTAGGTGTGAGATTAAAATGTTGGGCACACTTTCATTTTCGTAAGCGTACTGACTGCGCGCAAGTGTGTTGCATTTGTATGTGTGCGTCTACATGTCTAGGGCACGTGTGCATTTTCGCATGCTGTAAAGCTGATATTACCATACAGCATCTATGCTAGTCAATGTTATTTATTTATTTGAGTGCCTCCTTAGTATGTGGCACTTTTCTTCCCCCCCGTAGGTGCTCTGCATCTCTTTAGATGATACAAGCTGCCATATCAGCACAGGCTAACCCATTCTTAATCACATTTGCATTTTTATTTTGAGATATTCCTCAAACGTTTGCATTATTGAGGATTTATGATGAGCTCTTCGCCTGATCCTCCATCAACTTCACTCATAAAGAAGGTTCTCCATAACTCATAGGCAAGTGGAATATGCTGCCCCCCCTGAAGTAATTAGATAGCAGAATTCTGATATGGAAAGTTTGAATAAATCACTTTGTTTATGAGTGCTGAGGCCCTGAGAACAGGGGAGTCAAAAAGGGAGGCCTGTTCACACCAAAGAGGAGGAGAAATTCCCGGTGTGCAGTTTAGCCGCAGTGCTGCGGAAGTGCACCATTTGATTTTGAACCGTAGACATGAAACTATAATTGTGGTGTAACACCACTCATGTCATTGTTTCTATCTCTTTTGATAACATTGTACCAGGGAGCGCTGCAATGATCCTGCAAGGTGGGGGGGCGGGCATGACACGAGCTATCAGAAGTCTGAACCACCAAGCGAATGTGAGCAAACCCGAGATGTCTCTCAGGAAGAGTGTGTGTGTTTGTGTGCACAACTTACGTCGAGTACAGTAGGTTCGGGTTGAACCAGGAAGTTTGTGTGCAAAACCTGCATGTTGGGAGGTTCTTAAGCGGCTGCTATGACATGCCAGGCAAGAATAATGTGAGAGATGAGGATAGCTGAAGGTGTTAGCGAGCTAGTTTTAGTGTCTTTGCCAGCTGGGCGTCGCGCCTGTGTCATCTGTAGGATAACATTTAGAGGTGTGACATTCGCAAATTCCTGTTTACAGGAACCACTTTTCTCCCCGCGCTGGTTCATACCTTTCTTTCATCCGATTGTCAGACATGCAACTTGAAACCTGCCACTGTCGTCAGCCGTGGCCAGTCAGAGCCAGTAAGGTATTGAAAGGGGCGCTGAATGCCAAATGACTGGAAACTAACCGAAACAGAAATTGTACACCTACGGAAAGGTTTTAACGATAGTTTAAGGAGCTAAAGGAGTGGGCTATATGACAAGAGAGTGGGTGTTCAAGAAATTCAGAGAAACCTCTCGCTGATGACTGAATGAGAGACCCGAGTTTTCCCATCACGAGCAGCATTAGCATAATAGCGTGCAGCCGATAATAGTAAACAAGTAGTACATGCTAACAAATTAGCCATCTAGCAAGGTAGTCCAAGTAGTAGTAGCCTTCTTTCAGGAAATACAAGCACATGTGCTTTTACTTGCCAGCTTCTCTCTGGTTCTGAAGGAACCAGAAAAAAACATGGAGGGAGTCTTTTAAAATAACAATATCGTGTTGCGTTATGGGAGAGGTTCTTTTCCTACCCCTAATCCATATCAAACTACAAAGTGGATCGATGACAACAAGTCTATCGGCAAACAATGGTTCGAGAAACTCTTCTGCACACTTAATCTGTGAAGTCCGGAAAACCGCGGTGGGATCGGGTCGCGGCATTTGCTGGCACAGAGCAGTTGCTCTCTCTCTCACACGCCACAGTTAATGGGAGATAGCTGGCGTCGGCTGCGTGGTAACGCCTGGAAATAATCCACCTGCGTTGAGCATGCAGGACACATGACGGCCAATCACTCGCTGCAAATTACCCGTGCTACTCTTACAACGGCGCAATCAGAAACCGCACAGATTTTGTGCCGGGGCGTGCCGGCGGGTTAAAGATCATTTAATGTCCGATCCAGCCGCGAGGATAATTGCGTCCTCACATGCACCTCCGCCGTGTAATGTCCACGAACACGTGAAAGCGGTTTTGAGTTGTTTTTGTGCAGGCAGGAGTGTTGCGTTTACGATTTTGACATCTGCTAAAGTTCATACTTTGGTACAATAACCTTAAACAGGTGCATACCAGTGTCTCCTTCTTTGTCTGTCTTTTTCCCCTGCAAGAAATTTAAATGATGTTCTCTCCAATTCCAAATGAGTGTTTTTGGCAAATCTATGGGAAATGAATCAAGTCGAGTTTTATTAAAAAGGATTTGAATATTCAGATGAACGCTTGACTGATCTTTTGTTTAAGCCCTCTTCCTGTCGCCAGTTATTAGCTCAAGAGGGCGAAAAGTTTCCCATATTTTGGCGAATTTCACATTGGATTTACACTGGAGGGGATTTTATTAAACCATTATTTACATTGACTCATTTCCATTTTAGTTCCCTACAGAAAGTTCAAGCTTGACATTTTTGAACAAACTGTGTTTTTTCTTATTAGTTTTTATTATAGATTTGCAATGATGCTTCGGTAAAAATAGGATTTCCAGTGACTGTTTACCGAGATGTAATTGGCTATCTGGAGTAGAGAGGTATTTGGTGTTGGGCTGAACTTTGGGATGAGACAGAAATTACTGCCTCAATGCCTCTGCCTAATTGCAGGTAGTTATTCTACAAATAGAAATCTCTGCCTCGTGATAATTACTGCCACACACTCTCCAAGTGATGCAATATGAATGTGTGAATCCATTGTATGTGGGGATCAAAATAATGACATGTCGACCCATGAGAGGAAAGGATTAAAAATGAGATGGATTGTTTTTTTGCATGAAAAGCAGTTCAGTGATGTTGAACAAGTGGAATTCGGTGCAGTGATTCAAAAAAAGGACAACTTGCCCTCTGTGTGAGGCGCGTTAAACAAACCAAGTAATAGTGGCAGACTTCCCATTAATTAAGCTTGAAGGATTCAGTTTCAATCCTCCATTTGTTGATGGGGAATTGCATACTTCACAGCCTCTGCCCCTTTGATGGTAGTTTTGGGACCAACAAATTGATTGATGGATAGCTATTTGCATGTATCTTAAAATGCATCTTTTTTTCGCCACATTTTCATTGAAAATAATGGAATGGCAGTAAGTGCGTGTAGGTGGGGCTGGCAGTGTGCAGGGTAGGGCGGTGTTGGTGGTGGTGGTGGTGGGGGGGGCCTTGTTAAGCAGAATTCATTTTCCACCAGATCATAATGCAATCATAGTGGGTCCGCTTTATTGTGCCAGTCAGCACATGTGCACACACACAGACACACACGCAGAAAATGTTTCTTACTCCGTTTAGGATTTGATTTTATTATTCCATCTCACTGTGTCCTATTCAAGCATGCACAACAGCCCGACATTCCTATTTATTTATTCTCAGACTGTTATAATCAACCATATCAAGCATGTGCAACGCGGTTACACACTTCCTTCGCGTCGCATGCGACTCACATTCGTTTAAAGTAAAGTATCACTTTTGTTGCCCCGCACAAAAAGCGGGGCTCGATTACACGTTGGCCTGGTGTAAGAAAATTGAAACCCTCTGTAATCCCACCTAAAAGGAAATTACTCTGATTTCCATGTTCATGGCAATTCCATTATTGATGAGGCAAAGTGAATTGGCAGAGGTGGTGTCCAAAGACCTACATTAAGTGCAATATTTAAATTGTACCCCCTCTCTCAGTATGAGCTGTGACCTTCGGGTGCCATGAAAGCCCAGCCTTATAACCGAGGCAGTTAGTTTGCCTAAGGCATATGAGATATAAGCATATGTATATTGATATATTGAGGTAGTTCGTCCCTCGGCAATGCAACGATGCAGCATATATATTTATATCTCGTGTCCGGTGGACGCAGTGCCTGTGTCCGCTGATGAGAATGGGTATCTAGCTCCACAGCATGTGGGTGAATTTACTCGAGGTAGCGTATGCAGGGGTTTCAATCTCCCCTGCAAACCATTTGAATATAGGCCGCTGATTTATTACCTTATTTGGTCTGTCTTCTGTATGCAAATGCATTAGTGGGGGGTGGCGGGCAGTAGGGTTGAGGGTGGCGGCGGCAGTGGTTCTGTCGTTGGTGGTGAGGGGGGGGCACACTTTGGTTGTATGCATAATGAGATTCCCAGGGTCATCCCTCTGGTGTGTCAGGGACCCGTTCTGAAGCAAGCCTCCAGGGGATGTAGAAGAAGATGGGTGGGGGTGGAGGGCGTCGGGGCGGGGTAGGAGAGCTAAGGGGAAGGTTGCAGGGGAATGGGCTGCACTAGGCATAGTCCTCAGGTGCCCCCCGCACCGCCACCTCCACCAACTCCAACCTTCGCGGCCCCTCCTAAACTCCTGGCAGTTCATCAGCCTATCTGCTGCCAGCTCCAGCTACCCCTGCCACCCAGCCTAGCTTGCACTAAGAGTCTTCTGTGACTCTTGGCTCAGTGGAAGTGCATTAGCCCCCATGACAATATATCCCCCTCCCCCGCCAATTATGGATCTGATCTGTGTGTTTAATAATTGCCCTCTTCAGACGCATTCAATTGTGTCCAAATGGGAGTGGAATTGATTTTTTTTTTTTTTTTGGTAGGATATTAGCCGATTACTTTGAGTGCTCCCCTAATTTGAATCGATTTGAATAATGGTTATTCATGTGATCTTTGCCTTTGCTACTGTGCCACGCAACGACACGCCCTCAAGGTGCAGCGCTGCCACTGTGATAAGTGCACTGTACGCCCAAGTGCTGGCATGCGCACACACAGTTTGATATTACACGTTGTTTCATAACTCGAGAAATGTAAAACGATTAATACGTTACAAGTTAGGGGATACGAGGGAAATTGCGGGGCGCGGATTAATGCGTAATCTGAAGAGTCATCTCCTCAGCCGATCACAATCGGGCTTAAATTGAATCAGAATCAGAACGGCGCCTTTGAGTGTGGCAGTTTAAACTCTAAATAAATATATGGTTTTCATTTGCCTGCTTGCACGCGCAATCGCATAAACCTGCTACATCGGAATGAAAATTTATGAAAGAGATGCTCGGCCTTGACTCACTTTTGTCGAGCATATATGCAAAAAAACGCAGACCTGGCTGCTCTCATCCGTAACCGCGTAAATGCTACCCCGGCCATCCCATGTGTCTCTCAAAGAGACCTGGGGGACGCAGACAGTGATTTACCCTCCCCTCCCCAATAGATAGACAATAGGTCTGTCTGACACTTAAAATATTAAAGAGTGGAATATGCACCGCTACGTTGATCTTCACTATCAATATTTAACATCCTCTTATGCATGTATGCTGAGTTGTCCAATTTCATTAAGGCCATTTGTCATCTTGGAGGGCACTGGTCTTGGGCCCTGAGGAGTACAGGGACAAACTGAGGGGGGGATTGTGTCACCAGCACCCATATCAGGGAGTGTGGGGGGGACTAATCTGCCGTCCTTACGGTATACACACAACAAACACACAAGTAAAATCTCCAGCAACACTGTTTCAAGTGAGTGTTGAGCAGCTGAAACATCACCTGCAGTGTTGAATATGGACTGAACAAGTAAAAAAATTATAAATCTATTTGGGCCGTAGATTAACATGTCTGTGCAGCTGCTCTCGATGGAAGTGCACGAGCACGTGTTGTATTTCTCTAATTTGTCAGCTCTCTGAACAACTCAACACGGGGCTTTCATTTATGCTCTGAATGTCATTATGTGCGTACATGTTGCTTTTTTTTGTCATTATAGAGAAAATGCATGAGTTCCTAAGAGAAAGGTGCAAGGAAGTATATAACCACAAATTGTGCATTCATCAGTTTGCTTCTGTTCTGTGGGCGTCGTTCTGAGCACGTTGACTAAGACAACGTGGTATACACGGAGCTCTATTTGCTACCCGTACATTTGGCTCGTGTTTATCACATTTCCTCTAACAATGCATCTCGATTCCTAAAGGCACAGAATCTCAAATGTGACATTTTAACAACCCTTATTCCTTTCACGCTGCACCATTTCCTTTTTGCACTTTAGTGTCATTTTCATTCCAAACCTGAATTACCAATTTGTCTTTGTGGCACGGGCAATTTACATGCATCCGTTTCAGTTTTTTTTTTTATATGCAAAATGCACTAAAGTGTAGCATTTTTCCCATCACAAGGATATTTTCCCGGGTCTAATTTCATGGTTTTGATGGTGAGTGAGTCTGTCTCGGAGGAACTGTACCTCTTGTTCTCATAGCTCCTGGGTGACGTCTTGATGACAAGTGTCTTTAATATGCATGGAGAATGGCAGGTCCCACATTTTGTCCCCACAGTTTTGCATGTTGAGGGGAAATTGCCCAGCGTTGGGGCTGTGGTTACTGTAGAAGACGAATGTCAGTAACCATTCAGAAAGAGACCCTGGCTTTTTATGATTATTGCCTCTGTGTACCACCATTAAAAACGGAGTGGAGGGAATTGTCCGTGCAGCGTTCTTGGCTCTCTGTGCGGTGGCTAGGTTCCAGCAGAAAGGGTTGCACAGACATTTCCCTCTTACGAAGGAGGTACAGTGATCCCGTGCCAAACCCAGAGGCCTCGTGTCCTACAATGGCACAGCCAGCCTTAAATGGAATCTGAGGGCTCGTTTGCTTGCTTGCGGGAACACGTAACCGTGTTTGTCAGGTTTGTGCAGGCGACAATGGCCCGAAACTCTGCAAAACGTACAGATTTTCGGCAGAACGTCAACATCCGAGCGTATGAAAGAAATGTCTACCAGTATTAGTTGCATGTATCTTGCAGCTGAGATCACGAGCGCCGGTGTAGGTGCAGGTGTTTTGGCTCTGTGGAAAGAGGTGCACTGCAGTTTCAAACCACAGTGGGCTGAATCCAGCACACAGCCTTTTCACCGTCTGCGCTAAACTGGCAGTGCCAAACAGAATGACGATCAAATGTAATCAAAGTAAATGTAAACATGTTTGTACAGCGTGCATGTTTCTGTTATATCTGACAGACTTTTGAAGCTTCTTTTTTTTAATTGACTATTAAAGGTTTGTCTACAAATGCCAGTCTTTGATGCTGAAATTCAATATTCGTCATGTGTTACTGGCATATTTGATTTCATGTAGCTGACATGGATTCCAGTTTGGCTCCTCTATTTTTTTCTTGGCAAATCGGAGACGTTGTCCTTCTACATTATTAACTTTAGTTAATAAGTTGCTCCACCATTAGTATAACCTCTGTTACTGCTGGGACTCTTTAACTACTGTCAGACCTCTTGATTACTACAAATACCCGAGAGGTAACGCTTCAAATAAGAGGTTTTTTTTCTGGTAAATAGATCATTTTGCTAGCGTTTCAGTTCTTGTCATTATTTCATCATTGTGGTTTGTTCCAACTGACTGTATAAGTGCTAAAACAGAAAAAGAAACAAAACCACAACCTTTTCTGTCGATGCTAAACGGCACATCCACCACATGAGAAGTCATCTTTATCTCATTTGACCTTTAAGTCGCCAAAAATAATTGTGGAAAACATGTATTTGCACCAGAATATGGAATCTTAGAGATATGAAGGCTTTTTTGTAAATAATTAAAAAAAAGAAGCATGCTCGCGATTAGTGCGGCTGCACAAAAACAGGTGTAAACATGCTCGGAGCGATCTCGCTGTGGCTGCATAACGGCTTTCTTTTTAAACAAAGACCAAGTTTGATCTGTCACGGGCAACTTTTAAAAATGACAATCAAAGGAGAGGAAAGAGATTGTTTTTAACGATTTCTGACGCTGAAAAATTGAACTTAATTATTCAACGTACAACAGATGCCCTACTCGCATTGTGTGTTTGCGCGAGTTTGGCGAATACGTTGTAAAAACACACTTCCTCATAAAAATCATTTAGTCTCATATTTAGTGCCAAAACCCTGATCAGCTCTGACAAAGCGAACACGGTCTTGTAATAATTTCTCAAGTTTTCCCTGCACGGGGTTCGCTCTCTTCTTTGAAACACTGCAGAATAAGACGCATCACTCAGGCATTATATAGAACATGACAGATGATACCCAATTATTGAAAACTTGAAAACTGTAAAGGCATCTCGGGCCACTCAGATATGTTTTATTTAAGAATGAATGCTAAATAAAGTCACTTGTTTGGATTGTTTTGCGTTCACTGTTTGATTGCCTCCACTAATGAGTTTATGAAGCTTATCTGTTTTTCCCCTTTCCTCAGTTTTTTTGATTCCACCATCTCTCATCTCTCACCTAAATGATACTCTCCGCAGCCATTCCAAACACACATGCACAAATGAGCACAGCGACACGTCGCACACACCTATTCACTTGCACACTAACCTTTTTTTCCCCTCATGCACACAAACACACACACACACGTCACGGTATATTCATGACTTCAAAAGACCTTTCACCCATATACATTAATTTCCTGCAACCTTAGTCGTAACTGCTCACCTACCGCTAACCTTTATCATAACCTCTTTTTTTTGTCCTCCACTGGAAAGAGACATTCCCATAATGCGACTGTGTAAACTGATTCGAGTCCCCACAACATGAGTGATACCCAGACTACACACAAACGCGCACGCACACCTCTGGTGGCCATATCCGCCACACTTCTTACTGGCGCTAATCAATCTTACAATACATTCATCATCAGCACCCCACCGCAGGCTCCGTCCTGCTGAGTGAAATCTCATTTAGGCCTCTTTGGATGTTTCACTGCGGAAATACGCAATTACATCACGGACATGGAGGGACCGGGCTTGGCGGGGAGCAGCCACTGACAATTAGACACCAAACAGACCAGGTATGAACTGTGTCGCTGCACACCAATGAAGAAGAGCACAGTATTTAAAAACTCTATCTAGCTGTAGAACCGTAGATTGTGGATAGTTTAACATTTAAACCGTCCCCCTTTTTAGTTACATTTACCTTTACCTGGCCCCATTTTTCCTTCAGATCTGCCCTAAATCTTCATGGCATTAGAATCAACAAGGTGCTTAAAACATTCCTCAGAGATTTTGGTCCATCTCCAGCTCCATCACATCCCAAAGGTGCTTCACTGGATTAAAATCTGGTAAATATCGAGGCCATTTGAGTGCAGTGAACTCAAAAAAATTTGATTTGTGATCACTGATTTGACTGATACACTGATGATCTGGGGTCATCAAAGGATGAACATGGTAGGCTGTGGAGTTTAAAGAATGCTCATTTTGTACTAATGAGCCTAAACTGTACCAAGAAAATACCCCCACACTATTACCAGCACCCTGAACTGCTGATTAAAATTAGGATGGATCCATGCGTTCACAGAAATTGAGACTGATCAGCCAGGGACTGCTTTGTGTTGTATATTCAGAGATGCTCTTCTGCACACCGTGTATGTAATGAGTGGTTCTTTGAGTTCCTGTCGCCTTCCTATCAGCTTGCAGCAGTCAGGCCATTCACCTTTGACCTCTGGCACCAACAAGGCATTTTCACTGGGTTTTCTCCTCTTTTTCTGAATATTCTCTGCAAAAACTAACATATCAGCTGTTTTGAAATGCTCAGACCAGCCTGTCTGGCTCCAGCTACTGTGGCACATTCAAAGCCACTTAAATCACCTTTCTTCTCATTCTGCTGCTCGACAAGTTCAGCATCTTGTCTTGACCGTGTCTACATGCCTAAACGCACTGAGTTTCTACCACATAATCAGCTGATTGGATATTTGGATTAATAAATTGTTGATGAGGTGAGTGTATGATGCTGTTAATGATTAATTTGTGTGTAAAATTGCAAAGAAATAATACAAATGTCCATTGTTTGCCTCTGATATATGTTGTCAAGCATGAAATAGCATACAGCCAAAGCACCTCAACATGATATGCAAACGGACTGCGTGAGTAATTGTACTTAGTTACATTCTACACCAGGTTATTCATTAAAAATGGCTTAAGTTGACTTGAGAATTAGACCGCAAAGCAGCTAAAACTGGAGTCCATTTTCATTTCTGTAAGATTTACACCACAAATGAGACTTAGTTATGGATTCATGGAGCAGCAATGAGATTTTAGAGTATTGGTTTGGCAAATCCTTAAATTAGCCCTGTTTTGTTTTGCACGGTGAGTTTACAGAAAAGGAAAAGGACACGTGGAACCGTTATAAGCACTGACTACAGGTCTGCGGCAACTCTCAGCTATTTTAAATCAGTAGTTGTTTTCTTTGTTTTAGAATGAAATCAAATCATTTGTTTACTCTTTTCCTTTTTTAAAAATTCCTGCTTAAACGCTTTTACTCTGTCAGGTATGATATCTGCTGCTCATTTTACTTTAACACCTCGACTTTCTTGTCAATTACAAGCATTATTTCACTAAAATTTTATTTCATTAAAATAAGTGTGAAATACAGCTTACCTTTACATATCACATTAGTGTCACTAACCAACCTTACATGGCTTGTTTGTTCCACCAGATTTCCCTTTGCTGCTTTGAGACTGTGATGTGTTGAATGCATCGGTGGCAGCAGAGGGAATTAAAGGTAACTTACTGTAACGTGTACTCTTTGAGTGTACTCTCTTGTAAGCACTCTATTGCTCTGATCTCCCTTGGACACGTGATATTGTGCATCGGTTTTTTAAAAACACGTTTTAAAGAAGGAACGATCTCAGACGAATAAAGCATTAAAGGTGGCGCTCGAGATGACAGTCGGCACAGCTGGGAGGCAGTGAAACGAAACACAAAGGCTCATCCATTAATTATCACTCTTTCACTCACTAATTTCAAGAAAATATAATTGGTATCTTCACAATGGTTGTGACACAACTGGACTGTGACTGGAATGTGACAGTGAATAACAAAATCAGAAAACTGCTCTCCTTCAGATATGTGTGTGTGAGTGTGTGTGTGTGTGTGTGTGTGTGTGTGTGTGTGTGTGAGTGTGTGTGTGTGTGAGTGTCTGTTCACACAGCCAGCTCTAACTTATGATTGTGAATGAACATGCATGAGTACAGTGCAGGTGTGTGCACGTGTACGTGCCCGTCTGCGTGCAGGGTTCACAGGCCCAGGCTTTGACATTCACGCTACACCACCTACGCACTGGGGTCCCATCTCGAGGTCATTTACATATCTTTGAAAGACAGATTGAAAAGAAAGAGAAAGGAGAGGGGCGAAGGGGAGGGTGGGAAGAAGGGAGATAGATGGAGAGGAAGAGAGAGCGATGGAGAGAGTGTGAAAGGGGAGGAAAAAGAGAGGAAGACCAAGCCCGAAGATTACAATTCCCCCCATCTAGAAAATGAGGGGAAAAAGGCAGGGTGTGTATGGGGCCTACTGGGAGGATCCTTATTCATATTTGTGTGTGAATTGTTTATCACGGTGACAGAAGCGTGCCAGGGCTGAGATAAAGGCAGCGCTCCATCACGGGGCTGTGACAGCGGGAGGACACGCCGCGCACTCACCGCAGCAGCCCCAGAAATATTATTAATAGATGCTGACTTGATTTGCCACGATTGCAGCGTCTTGGCACCGCTTGATTGTGGCCTGTGAAGTTCCGTCCAAAGGGGAAGCTATTTTTCATGAAGTGACAGAAGTCTTCGCGATTTCTATCCCCTCCCCATCTCTCCCTCCTTCCTTTCCCTACCCCCTCTTTTCCTCCTCTCCTGCCTTCTTCCCTTCAGTTGAGCAGTTGCATCTCTTTCCAAGGAGCTGATATGCAAGGCTGCTTATTATGAGAGCAGTGTCAGATTTAGAGAGAAAAAGCCAGACAGGGACCGGGAGAAATAGTGGCTCCTTTGATGGGATGGCCTGTGAGATGGCCTGCAGATGATATCCGGTGTGAGCGCGAGCGTGCCGCGCACGTGTGCGTGCGAGCGTGCCGCGCGAGTCTTCAGTAGTTTCGAGCAATATCACAGCTTTTAGGAATATTGGAAAATTTGTTATCACATGTGCACATACATAAATTCATAAGTTCACACAAAGCTGGTAAACACAGGTTTCCTTTAAATACACACACACACACACACACACACGTGCGAACGTCAACGGCGGCGATGATGCACGCATTAGCCGCCCCTTGCTCGCAGCACGGCTTGGATGAAGAGCAGAGCAATTTACAGTACAGAGCGGGAGGCTCGAAATCCAACATGTGAACCCCCCCGCTCCCCGAACACGTCCACCCTCGTTCGACACAATATCTCGCTCACATTGCGGGAGGCTTGCTTTCACTTTTTTCCCCCCTCTCCATTTAAACTGCTCTCTGGGTGTGTGCTCGTGCAGCCATGAGAGGGCATTGCAGTCCCAGATGTGTGAAGAAACTGTGAGCAAACTTGGTTTTTGCCTGTCAAAGTTCAGCTCATGCACACGTTGCCTTTGACAAATGGGTTTGCGACTCTGATTTGAATTTCAATCCCGGGCCACCAACAAGTTTCACAGGCGTCCTCCCCCTCCTAAAGTGCCAAGTGGCACAAAAAGATCAGTGACGATATTTGACAATGAAATAGAGACAGAAACCTTTGTATTGAACAGTGTCATCTCAAAACCGCAGACGAGCCTCAAGTGAGGGGAGTTGAAAGAGTACAGTGAGATCACGACATCTGTAGACCGCCGTCATAACGGTAGGGCCGCCTCACCCCTCCTGACCTTGTTTGCTTAGAGACTTATCAAAACGACCATGAGATCAGAACACGGCGGAGTTTCTCAGGTCTGTCTTTGTCGCCGCACATACACACACACACCTGCGCCTGGCAACCGCAGGCTCTGTCCTCATTGGCGTGGAGACGGGAAGGAGCCTGCGGTCACACACACACATACACACTTGTACACACACAAATATACATTGCAGCGGAGTGCTGCGCTGGTGGGGCCCTAACCTCATACAGGATGTGCGCTTGTCTCCGTACAGCCCTTATCTCTGCGCGCTGCACTGCTACTGCAGCCCAGAGGCCACAGTGTGGGTGTGACACCTGCCAGGGAGAGAGAGGGAGGAAGAGGGGGGGTGGGGGGGTGCAGAAAGAGAGAGAGGGAGCAGGAGAGCTGACAGAAGAAACAGAGACAACAAGATAACTTTTCAGAGGATAGGCTCGTAATTTGACTATCAAGTCTCTTTTAGCCTTTCTTGCACCGTAATGAACGAAGCTGGGAAAAACGAAAAAACAAAAGCTGCGAGGCCGGGGTTGGCACCCACGTTTGAACGTTTTATCCAAGAAACAATCCCCCCTCGCTACAGTCCACACATGCGCGCGCACATTTCTTTGAAAACTGCGGGAAATCTCTTCAGTCTCCTGACAAATAGTCGATGTTCGGTATCGTCTGACAAATTAATTCCAATAATATTCAAATGCAGCGGCGTTGGCAGCAGCGGGTCATCTTTATTCAGCATTATACTTTCCACGCCCAACGTTGTTTATTCAATCTGCACCCATGCCGACCAGCCGCCGTCTACTTTGGAGTGTTCTGTTTTTCAAGCAATCTGTTTCTGATATTGCTCTATTTTCCTCAGACGGAGTGATATTTTCACACTGGTCTCGTAATATTACACCACCCTTAATGGAATCACGGCGCTGCCACCCCTCCCCAACCAAGTCCCCCTCGATTTGAAGGAAAAAAAACCCTCATTCAATTAAATCAAAACCTGGAATACTGTAGCTTTTAATTGAAAGGGAATTATCCTCTATATGATTTCAGAAACGATCTCTGGGGAGGTAGCGCTTGCTTTTCAGCAACTCACCAATTAGACACTTGTCTCTTAAATGGAAACTACCTCCAAAGGAAATGCCCTGCATTAGGGCTTAATGATTTGGGCACTTACCAATTACGGTAGCAATGAATTTCTTTTCTCGTTAAAACAAGACATCATTTTATGGATTCATAAAAAGCTGCGCTTGTGCATACTGCCGAGGAGCATTTCAGGGTGAGGGGAAGCAGTGCACAGTCGCATCGTGTTCCTTAGAATACCATTTATTTAGTTACGTAATCGTTCCAGCGAGAGGAATATATTAAGAAAACGAAGGAGCAGATTTTAACAGGTTAAATGATCTGAAAGAAGAAAATGTGTCCAACATTTAAACTGTTCTCGGATTGTCAGTTTGACCACCGAGTTTTTTCTCTGCAAGCCTTTGAATGCTCCGATCAAAACAACAGTCCAGCGCAGCCATGACACTGACAAAAGAGGGCAGCAGGCTGCTGCTGAATGACCACTGAGGAAAAAACAAAAAAAAAAGGAAAAAGAAGGGAAAAAGGAGAGAGCGAGATTTGGCCAGAGAGAATCTGGGTCTGGTTTTGCTCACTGAAGAGGGTCTGCCTGGCTGCTCGCCTGCCTCCCTGGCTGTCTGTCTGTGTGAGTGACTGTGAGATTGGTTTATTTTGGTTCATCATCTCGCTCATCAATCTTTTACATGGGACTGGGTCAGCAAAGATGACAAAAGTGAATCGCTTATGTGGTCTAAAGTTTCTGGCAGCGACTCGGTGTGAGTAAACACAAAAGACTTGCTCTTCCCTTTCTTCTTCACCCCCCCTCACACACACATCCACCCACAAGCACCACCATCCACCCCTCCTCCCCTGTCACCCGCTCCCAGTTTCTGTCTCTTGCTCTCATTCCCCATCACACGCCCTCCGCTCACCCCGTTTCCAGAGATATATGAAGGCAATGTGTGGATCTGGTTGGCTTTGTGAACTAGGAGCCAGACCACATCTGAGACGCTGTGCTGAGGGAGCAGATTGCATGGTGACGTCTTTCTCCTCTCTCTCTCTCTGTTCCTTCTCTTCTTGCACTTCTTCTTTTTCTCCTCAGAAGGTGTTGCGAGTGGCCACTGATTGATAGGTTTCTCAGTTTTTCCATGCATCTAACTGAACTAAAGAAAAAAAAAAAAAAACTGTGCCGCTCTTCCAAAAGTCCACTCCGGAGTAATTCTCAATCATGTAATCAGCTGAGTGACTACTGTACTGCAGCCTGCGTGGGTGGGGCGGGACGTGTGACGATGGCCCACCGACAGCTCTAATCAGGAGCGAAATGCAGAAAAGATGCGAGAAAAAAAAGGGGTGAGAGAAAGCAAATGAAAAGATGAGCATGGAAAAAGTGGAGTCTCCACTTGACCTTTTGAATTCAAACACATGTCAGATGTTGTAAAGACTTCTCAAAAACACAGGGGCAGAGGGAATGCTGGGACACATTGGCGAGGAGCGTCATTAGGGAAGCCTGACAAATCTCAGTGGGCCACATGAAATTACTCACAGCTTCCATAGGTTTATCATGGAAAACTTAAATAGGATGGGAAAGGTAAGATTAACTTTCCGTGACCTTTTTCTGCCGAGCGACTGTTTAATGACACATCAGGCTGTCGTGTAAATTTTATGAAGGCGAGATTTTACATTTGTTCGTCATAATAAGCTGCACGCCCATATAAAGTTTTTTAAAATCACGGCTACTGATTGCTTTATTTCTTAAGCTGATTAACTTAAAAGACAAAAGCTTTCCAAATTTAAATATTTTGATTGCATGCTATATGTACTATTTAATTAAGCCTTAAATTAAAGGGCTGATTAAGTCAACTCAGATATTTTCAGTTAATGTGACTTTGTTTTCACAATTTCTCCTTTAATTATTTTATTTGCGTAAAAGCACTGTAGCTCCATTACTTTAGGCAGCTATGAGTAATGTATACCTTCTTAAATTAAATGTGGCAATTACTTATATCTAAACGCAATCATAAATCATTAGTGCTGCCTTACATAAAACTTCTGTTGACTGATTACCCGCTTCTGAGCATCAGTAAGAGATCTTGAAGTTAAATTCCAAAATCTTCCCGTTTTTTTCATTTGTTACAATGAGCAAAGTAGCACTCTGCACACTGTGTGCTACTAGATCTGCAGTCAATATCCCAGTTATGCACCTCACTCTGCTACAGCTTTGATATTCTAACACGACGGCACATAAAGACAACCTCAGCTGCTGAACCGTGATCGTAATGGAACAACTCAGCATGACCGAGCAGGCAGAATATTTAATGTCCATAACTTGCAAACTTACAAACTTCCACTCTGGACACTGCAGTATTAATGGATTAGTGCGAGTTATAATACGAACACAAAATAGAAAAGAATAAGAACTGAAACTACAAACGAAGAATCTGTTTCATCAACTCAAAAAAGGGAGAAAATGTCACAGAAACTCAACAGATTGAAGCAGAACCACTGAAAAAAACATTTACAGTGCGCAACAGCAACAATTAGTTCGAGCACGTGTGTTTTCTGTTGATTTCTCTGTACATAACTGTCGGTCCAAAATCTCCCATATCTGTCCAGTTTGGTTGAGGTGAGGCAGCTGCAAAGGCCACAGCTTATGAAGTACTTCTTGGTAATACTCATCAACCCATCCTGTGCTCCCCCCCCCCCCCCCCCCTCTTCATTCAGGTAGGCAGGTGCACCCAAACCATGCTACCCTACAACATCTAAGAAGCACCAGATTATCCCTAACAAAGCACATGAGCTGGACAGGCAACCACCACTGACAAGGGCTCTTTTGGCTCAACTCACTTTGCTGTTTCATTTTTTAATAAAGTATATTTATGCTATCATGCTATCATCTGTGTGCACAGTTGGACTTGGAGTCACACATGCTGTGTGTTGCACCGTCAGAGAGACATGACTCCATTCTCCTTATCATCAGCAACCGACGCTCTCACGTCTCACACACTGTTTTTCTTTTTTCCTTCTGCGCTTACTGATGACATCACAAGTCTGAACTCTAACCTCCTGGAAGTAGTGAACTAAAATAACACTGAAAATGTGTCCAAAACAAAATACAGTTAAATCAGTATACTCTTTAGAGATTCAGAAAATGTCAGTTTTATAACCACTCTTAGATTGCAACATGTGCACTGTAAAATAAGCTAAATGTAGATTTAGGACAGTACTGCAAGAGATATAACAGGCTACCTTTACACATGCTTCAAATGCAATAAACTCCTCTTAACTGCACTCTTATTGCAGTAACTTTAAAAATATTATTTCTCTTGTCTTTGTGTACTTTTGCAGCAGTTTTCTAGCTCCTGGTGTTTTCTAAAGTTGCAGTGCAAATGTGACCTCTCAGGGCCACCCTATAAATCAGTCAGATAGACAATTAGTTCGTGTCCATTAAATGTCACAGGTTAACACAATTTCTCTAAAGCCCAAGGTGACGGATACAAACGAGTTGAGCACAGTTAAAGATGTTCAGTTTTCCACAAAAGACAAAAAATAAAAAAAATAAACCTTGCACAACTGAATATAAGCGCAGCATTAAGTGACCTTACACCGTTTAGTTGCAGGTTAGGAGTTAATAACATCTTTACTTCTCAGCTTTATGTGTTAGACGCTTATTTAAACGAATCCTTAGTCATCTGTAATCTTTTAAAAGTCCCGGCTGTGCAAAATATGCGAATAGTTCAACATAACAAGATACACTCTGACTGTATTTTATAGATGCAGATGGAAAGCAGCTAGTAGCTAATCTGGCACAAACCAAAGAGATCAATGCTGTTTTTTTACATGATGCATAAAAAATACATATAACAAAAGTTAAACTGACATATAAAGTCAGGAAACGTTCCTTAACAGTCTGCTTGCATTACATCCCATCCTGTGTCTTACATTAAAAACTAGAAACACCAGATAAACGTCTTTAAGGCTTAAAGGTTAAGAACAAACAACAAACAAAACTTGCGGTCAGCAGCTGGAAAGAAAAACTCTTCCTTAGCCAAACTGTGAAAACACAGCTCTGCAGGAACATGTGACTCACCATACAAACTGCTTAGCCACAAACGTGATCAGCGCCTTTCCAATACGGCCCTTTGCCGCCCTTTCTCTCACTAACCCGCACACATATAGCGCGCAGCGAACGCAGGGCAGGGTCGGCCAGCGCACATGAGAGGGACGCTTTGAAAAATAAGCCCTCATTTGGACAGAGTGGATTCAGATGGTTTGGCTGCAGCTCAAAGGCGAGCAGCTCTCTGGGTCAGCTTATTATTTCAATGGATGCAAGGCGCTGATGTTCTCAAGTGTGGTGCACTTCAATCAAGCAGCCCGGCAGCTCAGCACATGGGTCAAGGCTACAGTCTCATCTTTCGGGTCTGAACCGACTGAAAGGCTGTCCTGTAGCGGTTTGGACCGGGCACTGCTATCCCCTACCCCCCTGCGCCCCAAGTCTTCTGTATGAGACAAACTGCCCCCCCCCCCCCCCCCCCCCCCCCCAAAAGAATAAATAAAAGTGCAGTAAATTGAATTCAGCTGCAGTAAGGGAATCCCAGACCTGACCAGGAAAAAAAGGAAGAAAGAAAAATTACTGAAAGATGCCAAGTTTTGCAGGAGTGAGGAAGAGAAAAGACAGATGTTTAATTTCCGTCAGTGTGTGAGCAGTGGGGCTAAGAGGTGTGGATAAATGTGTGTGTGTGTGTTGGGGGGGTGTTTGTGTTTGCACAGAAAAATATTTTTTGACTCTTATTCTTCTGAAACAGCACAGAGTGTAATTAACATAAGCAGAGACTCTGAGCAAAAACAAACAATTAAACCCGTGAGTCACACAAAAATATGGAAGTAATCTTTGTTGTTTCGTCTTTATCTTACTTTCTGGCCGCTCTCAAGTGATTCCTTGCTCCGTGCGTTTACTTGTGTATACACACTTTTGTTTGTTCGGCCGAGGACCGATTATTACCATAAAGGATTGCCTTTCCATTTTTAAAGTTGTGGTAGTGGATTTCATAAACACCGGCTGCAATTAAATCACACTACAATTGACCGCACAGAACAGGAGACACCTAGCACACACACACGTGGAGAAATGTGCCTGTGCAGCCACACGCACACACAAACAAAAAACTAAAACTAATAAACACTTAACACAACAGAGTGAAACACAATCACAGCTGAATGAGAGCCATCATGTGCGCTTGACCGAGCCTGCGCCTCTCTGACTGGTCAAAGGCAGCCTTGCGAGAAGGTTAACCGGACTATATTTGTTGTTATTCCACTGTGGGCATCTGTTCCATTGCTTACATTAGCAGTTATCGACTGCACCAATATTTGTCATGGCCCCGGAGTTGTGTAATTCAGACTTACCAAAGCGTACCATCCACCACCATGGTCTGTTTCCCCCTCTAGCCATGCCCTGATAGGGTAATGTGGGGTGTAATGATGGCCAATTAGAAGGGATCACGAAGCAGGACGTGCAAACAGAACCCAACAGACCAGATCTGAAGGTGCGGCGCCCTGCTGTGGCTGCAGGCAACCTAGCTATCGCCTCGCTTTCCCTGGTGCTGATCCGTTATCGGCATTCCTCCTAATGAATAAGGACTTCATCTAAGGCAAACTGATTTGAAATCTGCGTCCCTGAGAAACATCACGGGGATTACGGTACGACTGCGCTGGGCAGTGTAAAATAGTCGGACCACCCAGCTTCCAGCCCCACCAAAAGCCCATTGTGCAGCCACACAGGCAGCACCTTGATTCATAACAGAGCTGATGGTCTATGTCTGAATGAGTGCAGTATGTGGCGAGAGAAGATAACCTCCAGCACTTTGTATCAGTAATTGGCCCTGATGAATTGAACAGCCTTAGAGATTTGCTTGGTGCAAATTGAATAACGGTTGTTTTCCTGCTGTAGATGTATTAGATAATGATACTGCACAATGACCTGCACACAGTGTGTTTGTGCGCAGGTCATTGTGTGTCTTTCTGCTCCTCGTGTTACAATTCAAAAAACTTGGCCCTATTGTTTGGGTGACTTTTCTTCCTCATTGTCTGAGGTCCCGCAGACTGAAGCTAATTGCTGTTTCCTCTAAATGTGTGTTTTCTGCTGACCTTGAACGTTTGTGATCAAACTCTAGTAACACAAATACAAACAAACTTCACTAACTCTGGGGGGGGGGGGGGGGGTATTTTCACTAGTGTGTCATAGTTGATTCATGGGTTTATGACTCTTCTATCATCATGTGTGATTTCCCTCCCTGAAAACCTCAGTGAATCCTGAAATCTAATCCTGAAAAGACTTAGCAAGTATTATGCATATTAAAACTCATATAAGCGGATGAATATTTAAATATTTGAGAAAAATGTCAACCCTCTATTTTCAAGAAACTTCTGGAGGTTATTTCACGCTTTTAAATTTAAATGGTTCGGGGGGTTTAATAATTCTATAACAGATAATGAAAATGTGATATAAACCTCCACAGTATTGTGCCCATGTGGTGATAGTTGCGTAGAGCTGTTAATGCCTGATTTAACAGCCTCATTTTCTTTTTAGAAAGACTATAAAGATTGTAGTGTATATATCTGTATATTAGGGATGGAAGGAAAAAACATCAATCCAGTTTAGTATCCCGATGTTTCATGTGTATACCCAATGTCTATATTTTAAATTAAATAGTAAATAATAAATAAAATAAAATAGTTTGATAATGCATTCTGGTCCTGAGATGGTTACCGAGAAAACCTGTATTAAAATGGCCAAACTGGAAAACTACCCACACTTAGCTAACACGCTTAGCTTAGCAAAGCTACCTACTTAACTCGTGGTGAGTAAATGGTTGCCCAAAAATTTACATAATAATAAAAACTTTTCTGCTGAGAAACTTTGCATGGACATCGTCAGATATACAGCAGTTATTATCATCTATGTGTTAAGTTCTCCGTTTGTGTTTCTGTCATGTGATACGCTCAACGTAGGAGAGCGTTACGTGACTTAACGGTCACGAAAAATTAAAAAAAACTTCAATAGGAAATATAATTTCCTAAAACTCATGCAAATTCTAAAAAAAAACACAAATACATGCACACAAAAAGTAGTGTGTCACCATGGAAACCAACAAAAGGCAAAGTTATAAAAGACTTAATTTTTTAACATCGAAGGAAGATATTTTTCTAAAGCAATTTTTTTAAGTAAACCTAACCAATCGACATATTTGTAATTAATGATATGTTCTAAAAATGTGTGTGACTCAAACTTAGCTCTCTGGTGTGGAAGGCTGACGCTTCTCACAGTCCTCCACAGTTCCTAAATGCAGACTTTCTTCTTGCCTTTTAAAGAGAACATATGAGAGCAAACTATCCGATTATCAAGCAGAGCCAGACTTTATCCTCATTATTTACCTGCAGATTAATTGAGGCCATTTGATTATATCAAACGTTTATAATATTTTGGAGTTAAATAAATATGACAAAACGAAAGTGTGGCCCCTTGCAGTTAGTCCGATAAAATCTAATAAAGCTAAGTGAATGTGCTAGTGAGCTGCACAGATCAGATGCAGGAAAAGCATTTCAATATGAGTTAAGTACACAACTTCAAATGCAACATTAGCTCTGGTGCATCTAATGGTGTTACCAAGTAATAAAGCCCACTGGCAAGCATAGTACTGTAGACAGGTATTGCTGACAGTTTTAATCTCACCTGTTGTTCACCTGAGCTTTGCCTCATCTCTGGGTCTCTTTGACTGATTGACAGGTAAGTAATTCAAAGTGTCCCCTCCCCAAACTCTACCGAAAGCCGAGCCGAAACCAAGCCACTGTAGGGCAGTAGAGGAAGCTACAGGGGAGCAGTGTGTCATGAGCTATGAGAAGAATCAAAAGTGCACATTTTTTTGAAGACCAGGAACATAAGCAGGCCTGCATCTAAGGCTACATCCACACATACACAAGTATTTTTTTAAATCCCGTCCACACGTGCAGTTTTGAAAAAATATCTCCGTCCACATGTGAATGCCAAATCCTAACAATGCAGAAATGTTGGCCAATCCAAAATCTAGTAGCCTGGGAGGGAAAGAGTAAACAGGGTTTTGTGCCTTAAGTACTTCTGAAAAGTTTTTGTGTTTTTCTGGGAGGGCAGCTAATTTTGTGTTACTTTTCAAGTGCCTTCATCATTTCAAATGTTAATAACTAACGACAGTATTTTGGCTGGTGTAGACTCACAACTTAAGGAATGGACAAAACACATACAGCATACATAAGTTTAATGTTAAAAAATTAAATTTATTCAAAACCAATGTTGTGATTTGGGTTGTGAGAGCTCTGTGTTGACTGTAGAAGCCACATCCGAAGTTCACGCTGACGTCTTTCTAAATGGAGGGACAGTAACTGTGTGTGTACATGTGTGTAAAAACTGTACATAGTAAGATTAACTGCAACAGTATTTTGTCTGTACCCGCTAATGTTGAAATTAATCTCATGTAAACAATAACGTGGCGCACAGAGTGACGTCATAAAAGGCGCACACCTTTGACGTTGCGTCCACGGGTGAATGCTAAAAGTTTTCAAAACATCTCCACCCTGGAAGGAGTTTTTAAAAATCTCAGTTTTCAGTGATCCAAAACGCTGTTTACGTGTGGACAAAAGGACCGTGTACGTGTGGACGTAGCCTAAAGCACTTTGGGTCAACTTCTGTTGTTTAAATCTGCTGCAGGCTATAAATAAAAGGTTTCATCGTTTTTCACAGTGCATGATTAAGGTATATTTTTTCATTTCCCAAAAAATTTATTTAACATAATTTGCTACATACTGAATCTTAGGGATAAAAACAAAGTGCTAGTATAGACCCGATGTTGATACCAGAGTTGGTATCGATACTATTCTTTGGCTAGGACTAAATCGCTTCCTGTAGAGATGTTGTGATGGGGAAAGCATTCTCTTGCTGTATTTTAACATGTGATTCTGTATTGAGTTGCCTTGTTTTAACCAGCCTCAAGGGGAAATAAGAGGAACTCCAGCTTTATTCTTCAACATTAGCCTCGTTTTTCAACTTGGAGGTTGGAAGTAATGTTTTTTCTCCAGTAATAAACTTCTGAAGCATAATTTAAAAGCCATGTTTTTACAATAAATTCTCATACAGTTATGGAACGTCA
Source organism: Aulonocara stuartgranti (assembly GCF_965226115.1). Lineage (NCBI taxonomy): Eukaryota > Metazoa > Chordata > Actinopteri > Cichliformes > Cichlidae > Aulonocara > Aulonocara stuartgranti. The sequence continues at coordinate 3,355,031 of NC_138951.1, read as the reverse complement.
CAAAGAATCAAGATGATAAAACCATGTCAAATATAATTTTGAGTGTCGAACGAAGGTCAAGGTCTTTCAACATGAAAACTGTGGCCCAAAAGCTGAAATATTACTTACTCTAATGATCTCCTGATGACACTCCAGTCTGTGTATGCAAACATGACCAAGTCTCTCCCAAAACTGCAAACCACACATACCAGAATGCTAATTTGTGATGTTTATGACAGAGATGATCTGGAGCTGCGACAACTGCAGTGAATACACGACTGGCAAAAATATATTTATTTAAATCTCTCATAAATTCTTTTTGAAATCTGTATTGTGTTAACAGTTCTCCAGAAGAAAATACCCACAACACAAGAAAATCGCCCTGAGAACCCAGCCTCGACACTTCATCTATGCAGGATACACAAGCAGCATCACGAGTGCCTTTTTTAAAGCCACGCGATTAATTCATTCATGTGCACTATTCATATCGTGAACTGATGACAACGCCAATAAAACCATATGAATTAAGTTTCTGTGCAGATTTCCACTGTTAATGCTTCAAGTCTGAAACCCATTTGCTGTAGCAGGAGATGGAGGAGATACAGAAATGCTTCAGATGTTTTACAGCCAGTTTTACCAGCAGTAAAATTGCCTCACTTCATATACAGTAGTACTGCTCAGTGTCTGCAGGGTAACATGTGGGCATCTTGATACAGTATGGAAAACATATAAAACACAGCCATGAACTCTGTGTTGGATGACATGAAAAAACATTTGGATAACATGTGAATTTACCTCTAAATGACTGAGTCATGCTGGACGTGGATTTACTGCATTTATGCTGTTTGTGTTTAACATCTTGGACTTGTGTTAGCTGTCTGAAATGTTATACATGGTTTTTGTTTTATGCCAGAAATCCATACATAGACCAACTGATGACCTAAAAACACTAAGCCAATGGCTGTTTTAATAGTAGATTTATAATGTTTAACCTCGTATTGCTTCCCAGTGCAACCTTATAGTAACTACAGTGATTTCAGTGCAAAAAAGGGAGAGATACCGAATATACTGAGCAAAGGATGTTAAAGCTGCCAGGGAGGAAAACAGGGAGGCCACGGAGAAGATTCATGGATGTAGGGCAGGAGGTGGTGCTGAGGACTAGACAATAGTAATATCCAGATGGGCAGAGTGAGAAGTCCACAGAACAGACAAAGACAAACAATTTATTCATCCTCATATTCATGTAGTCTATTATTTTTATACAGTCGTGTGAAGAGAGTGTGAGAAACAGTCGCAGTGTATGAAAAAACGACAACTTGGTAAACAAAAAGGTGTCCTCTATTTCATCTCTTTGTGAAGCACAGCACTGCTCCCAGCGCTCCTGATTCACTCCCAGGAAGTCCAGACTAACCGCAGTTGCATTTGATTCCCTGGTAAAGAGGTTACAGAGTCAAATCAGTTGGTGCAAGGCTTGAGCGGTGGAAATGTCCTGTAGGCTCAACTGCCAAAGAGCGCTGAGAGTTTGCGTCTTTTGGCCTTTGCACTCTCCTGCAACATGTTTCTTCATCACAATCAGTTTTTTAAGAAAATCTTTATTTCATATTAAAGGGTGATACAGGACATATAAAAATGTGTGGATAACGATTAGTAAACTTTATAAATTGCTGAACAGAATAGAAAACTGAGCACAGACAGCCTGTGAATGGATCTTCTTTAGCTAAAGCAGCAGTTTAGCTAAAGAGCCTAGCTAAACTGCTGCTGTTTAGCTAACTTCTCCATGTGCCTTTGTGGTACTTGCATGTCATATTACTTTGATTTACTTTAACACAAAACAGTTTTGTCAATCTGTATGCTTACTTCATAGATCGATCTGTGTGCTTATAGACATGCAAACTTAATTAGCTAACTAGCTGTATGGCAGCTAAACCATGCTTACAAAGGAGACAGGTGATGCCTTGCAATGAGAGGTCTGTTTTTATCTTTGTCTGTTTGAAAGGAACAAGGAACTGCTTTAAAAAAAAAAGACTTTCGATTACTTCAAATCAGTTGAGTCCAGCATTATTTTCACGTGCTAGTAACTGCTGATTAGCAGCTAAGCACGATTTAGCAGTTGGCGAGTTACACAGCACTACAACAGCACCTAAATCCTTAACAACTAATTGGTGAGAAAGAGAAAAATAAATGCTTAACTGCATGGTTAAACACGTTCTTGACGCAGTTCTCTCTGAACGATGAGCTCCAGCTTCGTCGGGAGCTGCAGGTCTTGCAGTTTCCACACAGTGCGCGCAGTCTCTCCCTTTCCTCATAGTTTGTTTTATTGGAGCTTCATCACTAGATGCACATGCACACATAAATTATGCTCAGCTATACACACGCACATGCAAACAGGCGCATACCGCTCGTACACATGCACTCTTCTCTTTGGCTTTGAGATGCCTCCAGTGGGTCACAAAGCGAAACAGGCGATTGACACCCTCTGGTTTCAACTTCTGTGACCCTTCCAGCTGCCTGTGAAGTAGGCACAGAACAGCAGAGCGAGGCCCTTGGAAATATCTGCGGTCAGCTGCATGGGGAGGAGGGAGCGAAGGAAAGAAACTTGCTTTTAATAAACAAGATAATGGGTGCCATACGCCCCTTCTCACACCACCGCTGCTCAGTCGCTCCCTCGCTCCCATTACTTTGTTTCTGTCTCCGCGCCTCGCCCGCTCTATCTGACTTTCGCTATAAAAATTACATTCATTGTTTAAGGATGGAATGAAAAGACGGAGTAAGTGTGAGAAAAAAGGAAAGCAGAGTTGAGAGGGGAGGTGGGAAAGGGATGGGGTGGGGGGGCTGCTGATCTTCAAACCAACAATTAACTGGCGTCAGGATGTTTATGGGCAGAGTTAGTTTAAGCGACTGGTCCTCAAGTCAGTTCAGCTGTGGCCTTAAACACTCATTCCCTTTAATACTGAAATTACGTAGAAAGAAAGAACGAAAGACAAAAAAAAAACAAGCATGTTCATTTTCAACTCTCGGAGGAAGAAAATCTGTTCATACCAAAATCAAAGGACGACTTTCTGTCTGTAAATTGAATTGTTTAACAGCAACAACTTCATTCCTGCAACTCGGGAGCCCAAGCGCTGGCCCCAAAGCGCATTTTCTCGATGTGCGCGTGTGCCAGAATAGGAGCCGATGGCTTACAGCACCGTCCTATCTGCCTCACCCTGATTTCAATAAGTTTGACAGCAGTCTGAGTGCTTTTCCAAGAATCACAGAGAGGTGTGGATGGGCTGACATGAAAACTCCACAATGAGATTTTAAACTAGGGGAAAAAAAAAAAAACGCTCACCCACAGCAGTTAGCACTTACACAACCAGGGTAAGCTGCGGTGCTGTGTGTGTGTTTGGGGCCCACATCTGGGAGAACCCCGTTTCCCTTAGACAAACACTTGTTTGAATTAAATGCAACCAATCAGACTCTTAATATTTTCCTGATTTACGTGTCAAAAGTGGGAAGAAAGACGTTTAAAATGTGTCTTTTAGAAAGCTTTTCTAAAGCACAATCTTGGAATATTAAATAGTGAGATAGTTTTCCAAGAGAAGCAAACAGGATTCATCTAATCTCTCCTTTTTTCACCTATACATATTTCTCTCTCCTTTCCAGATTAAGTTCGATTACAGCTTTGAGAACAGTCATTCAGACAGATTCATGTCTTCACGTAACCTTGCGGTCTCAGTTGTCAACAAATTGCCCTGCGTCTGCTTGACAAATCAGCTTAAACGTAACTGTTAACAACTTCACTAACAACTACTCTTAAGTGAACCGCAGGACGAGCCGATGAAGTGTCTTTAAGGAGCTGCAGTCCTGGGAAAGTGCACAGCCAGAGTGCAGCCTCATGTCATCGAAGTCGCACACAAAGACAGTAAGTGGCTCAACGATTTTCATGCTCATTGAGCGAGTCCTACCCGGCAACTCGAGCCGTAATAATGCCCAGACTTTCCAAATATGAGACATCTGAATACTTTTTTTCTTTATGGCTTTGTAATACATATTCATGTCTGGTGAGTGGAAAACACAGAGGATCAGTATTTTGGATCCTTTCAGTGTCAGAGCCCGTGATTCTGTATGAACACGTAATTTACATCCTAGGCAACAAAGTGGTTTTCACCACAGTCATAGCTGTAAAACCGCTGCTAACTGGTTGATGTGGATCCCAGCGTCTTGTGAAATGTAACGTCCCACAAGACTCCATCCTGGCCATCGCCCCGCTGTACTGGGACTCCTTTTTTTATTAGCAAGTCCTTTCTTTTTTTTCTCACTTTCTCAGCTACCACCCCCCCACCCCTTCTTCATTTTCATTGTCTTTCTCTCCCACTTTTTGCTCTCCGCTTGTGCTGTTAAGCCCTCTGAGACCGCCGCTGTGGTGTTGCGCCAAGTATTTTTGGCTCGACACTGCTTACATGCAGAATGCAAATTATGGTGAAATCCGTTGCTCCACGATCTAATTTACTGCTAAAACCGCATTTTATAGTGATATCTTTTCTGTCACCCCTGCTTGTTTCAGATAGGTTTTCACTGACACATTAGTTATAGTGCCTCATATTTCTGGCAAAGAGAGCATGTGTTTTATTCAATTATATCACTTGACTTGAAATTGACATTTGGTAATGGATCCAGTGCTGTTATTAAAATGTACTCACCCTACCACATCTGCATCGCAGCGTCTTCATGTGACTTTTCTCCTCAGTTACATATAATCTTAGGATGAGCACATGTCTTTACAGGTAATACCACCTTCCACTTCAACACAGATGTATTGTTTTCAGCCAGTATAGGGACAGGGGATTCCCCCCTCTATTTATGCGGTATTAGTGCAGCCCCTTGGCCAGACACTTGGCCGGCCCTCTCCTGTCTGGCACGGCGCAAAGCGGGGCTTGCCAGAACACGCCGGTGAGCCAGGCTGTAGCTGCTGCCGCTCGCAGGAATGTGTCAGTCATCCTTGCCAGTCCATTGCTGCTGATAATTCAAAATGACAATATAATGAAAGCGGTGGGGTAGAAAGTGCGTGGCACTGCGATGTGTCGCTCTCACCCACTGCTATCAGCTGAGTGGGCTTGGGGGAGGAGGGGGTGGATGGTGCCAAGTAAAACACACATAAAATGTTAGTGAATGGGGAGAAGTGTGAGTGGCCATGCCAAATTGTTTGTGGATATCAGTGCTTTTGGACCTACAGCATATTTGGCCTCGCTTTGCACAGCGCGTCATAAATTCCAGGCGGAGGAGAAGCTGGCGGTGCTTTTTTGGCCCGTTATTACTTGATGTTTTGTCTCCATTTTTCCAAGATGAGTGTCCAGGAAATGGCATCAGAGACATACATCAGAAAAAAACACAAAAACAATAAAACAAAGGCCTTAGCTACTTCCAGAAAAGTTTCTACTTTTTCCTAATTAATAGATTTTCATCCCATGAAATATTAATCAAGATGGATGGTTTAACATGCAGGGAGGGATTTGCATACTCGAGGTTCTTTCGGCTTGCCCATAATTTCATCTCTCTGATTCCACCTTGTGGCTTCTGTCAACCAGAGAATACCTCTGATGAAGGTGTCCTAGTCTGTCTCGTTCTGGCTCCGTTGCCAGACAGATGTTGGCATTTGAGTCGGGAACCTTAAGGGACTGGCGTAGTCCTCTGGGGTGAAGGGGAGAACAAATTATATTGACAAACATGCATGAGATTCATCCTCTGTCACACAACCTTTTCAGCAGAGGAAAGTTTGAGTGAGTCAGACAGGATATGAATATTCTGTTTTATGTATTAATGACACGCGCTCGCGATGCTTTCGATTGACTGACAGATTAGTTATAAAAGCTGATCACTTTCACTTTTTGTCTTTAAACGAGACATTTAGCAAAGCACCATCGCTTCACTTAACCAGGTCAGAGGAGAACAGTTGCGGCCCTTAAGCCCAGCATCGCCTTCCAGCATCCCGGCGAGGACGGCGAGTCTAATCGGTGGATAAGCGTGCTGATACTCCTTGCTTTCCCCGATGCCTCCCGAGGGACGTCCTGGCTTGGCCGTCAGCTCAGGATTAATTAGAACCTCCTGTGTCCCTGCAGACGTATTATAGAGCTCAGTGCCGGTCAAACACCGGTTAGCGGTTAGTGCAGGAGAGGCTAATACCTTGTGCTTGAACACATCGTGGTATAATTAATAACTACCTCTCTGCTCCCTCAAGCATCGGCAGTTATTATTTACTACATGCGGCCTAAAGGCATTTTTATTCCTGATGCAAGGGAGCACAAGCTTTCTCTCCTGTTTTTCTGACTTTAGTAATACTCCGCAATGTAGTGCAATTTTTAAGACATCTAGTTGCCAGCTAATTATTGGAAAATGACACTTTGAAGAATCAGTCATGGAGGCACGATGCAGTGAGATAATTCCTGCCGTTTTTTAAATGTTTGCATTTTTAAAAAAACATTTTATATAAATGTAATGAATAATCAACGATCAGATCCTTTGAGGAGTCCCAAAATAGAAAGGATGTGTTTTAAAGACAAAAGCAAAAATTTCGTAGTTGCAGATCAGCAGATTTGCTTTGTATTTTAACAAACCAACTGAGATTACTGTATATTTATATATAGCTTTCGCCCTGTTTTGCTATGCACACTGATTTTGTCTTCATCTCTACCCTCACGCTATTAGCAATTTTACTTGTGTTCCTTGGATAAACTTCTTCTTTTTCAAGCTGTTCCCGTCGTCACACGCACCCCGACTCAGATGGTCCACCTTGCTCTTGAATAAACATGGGCTGAGGAAGATCAGGGTGGCCTCGATTGCCTGTGGTTTGGCGAAATGTCACCACAGAAAGGCGCTGAGGTAGATGTGGGCTTGATCACTCAGTCATACTGCGTCCATTGAAGGTTAGAAGTGAGGCGATTTGGGCAGAATATGCTCTCATAGCTTATAGACATGCAAACAAACACACACACAGTCTTAGTGGATCACAGCATATCCCTTCTATCCGACTAGCAGGTAAAGGAAAGACGCACAATTCCATATTTCTCAGGTTAGAGGACTTGACCGTTGCCTTTGAAGGACTCGGTAAGAAGGCATAAGGGTATGGAGAGGGGATATAAAGAATCCCTGCAATATTAATGTCCAAAATGTCACAGAAAGGCCACTGTATCATTCAAAGTGCGACAGGCCTGGCTCAGGCTTGCAGAGTGACATCTAGAGCCAGTGAGATACTTGCCTGGTATAATGAATGAACTCAGAGTTCCCGCCTCAGATCCCTCTGGACTTGGGTTTGTCTCCGAGTAAAGCATGGCCTGGACTGTCAAGAGACTTTCTGTCTAGACGTTAAGGGGAAAACAAACTGCACTCCGCGAGGTCCAGTTCAAACAACAAGGCTATCATCCTCATACTCACTCAAGCCTGAAGTGATTATTTTCCTGATTACTCCCGGCTGAGGAGTACATGTTTAGTTACCTCAAATAAAACAACAATTTGCCTTCTGTTTTGTGATCACCTCCCTTTATAAATTAAGCCGCGCTGAAATTCAAACAGCCAAACGATGAGCACGAGCGTCAATATTGCAACATCTCTTTTGAGAGGGTGTAAGCTCCTTATATCAAACTGGTTTGTTTGTCCCCCAGTCACAAATCATTTAGTATTTTTTTTTCGCTCAGTGGGTTATATGAAAATGAGCGACGAGCCTCCGTTTCTCCTGTGTGCGGATTATGAGCCTGTGTTTGGGAGGGCCTGACTCTAATGGGCTAGTAATTACAGTTTGTTTATGAGTTTATCGATGCATGCCACCACCATGCCTGCATGGGTTATGGGCAATGCAAGATAAGGATCACACATTTATTTTCACCCTCCCCTCGAAAGAGCGAGTTAACTCACGTTGTGCACTCCCACTGTGATCATATTACAAGGCCCAATACTTTTGATCTGTGCTGGTATAGGTCGGGGGCATGAATCTTACTTGACTTTGCAACCTTGGGATAAACAAGTTGTACCGTTTCTCACTTTGATGTGGAGCCAGAAGCTGTGAAAAACACAGAAATAGCTCATTATAGAAAAAAAAGTAAAAAAAATGATTGTCCAATTTACACCTCCACCGTGTCTCTGCAGCATTGCTATTAACAAGGTCAGCAGCTAACCATACGGTGAATTTCTAACATAGTTCCTTCACCTGTGTTTACATCTCTGGACCGAATCTCGAAGCAGGGCCGGATGGTGGGTCATGCTCCTGTGGCGTCTCAAGGGAGGCTGCGGGTGGGGGGGTCTGAGGGTACTTTCCATGGTGTGTTGTCAGCAAGGCAACAGCAGCAGGCGGTTTGAGATCCTGCTTACTTTCCCGGGCTCCCGACGACCTGCATGGCATATGCTCTGGGAACCCTTGACGCAGACCCACTCGCCTCCATTTGTGTTTGTGCGGTCAAATTTAATCAAGATGGCATCTGTTGGTGTTTAATGTGAGTAATTGTCCTATACAGTATGCTTGCGAGCATGTGCATGTAAGTGTGTGTGTGTGGTGTGTGTGTGTGTTCAGACGGCCAACCTTAGCATACACTCAGGGAAAGCATTTAGGCAAATGTGCTTTCTATATGCTCGTATACTATCTCACATTTACTATTGACGCATAATTTTGCTCCGTATGCCGTCAACACCCCGGACTGCTTTTTTTTCTCGCTCTCTACAGCAGCGTCTTCTTGTTATGAGTGCATTCCCTCTATGATGGTGTGTTGGTCTGTGTCAAATCATGTGCCAGAGTAATAACTGTCTTGTATGAATGTACCTGCAACTGGCTGGCTGTGGAAATGAATTTCCTCCTCGACAACAAATAGAGCTCTAATCTAATCTACCCTGCATCTTTCCAGAGTGTGTGAAGATACACGGACATGCAGTATATGTGTGTGGTCGGTCGTAAGTGTATCTCTGCAAGTGTGAGAGCAAAGACGGAGCGCAAGTGTGTGCATGACTTCAGTGTGTGTGTTTGTGTACAGTATGTGTGTTTGCATTAAGGTTCGCCTAAGAGCCCATTGTTGACTTCAAAAGGATTCCTCTGAGGTTTTAATTATGCTACTGCTTAACTTGGCACCAGAAAAAGAGAGTGATCCTGGCTGAAGCCTATAAATCTCTCGGTGCAGACATATCCACGCCCTCCAAAGCCATCGACTCCCCTGGACCTCCCAGACACATTAAGAAGGAGCGCTAAGGTTGGCCCCAACCACAGTCACCTCACTCGCAAACACTAGCACGTACACACATGGACACAAGCAAAGTGCTGAGCACACATGGGCAAACAGCCGCCTGAGCTGATGCCGCCAGACTTGCCCTCACATGTGTATGCGTACACGCGCATTTATGTTTGCATCTTTACAGGTATGCAGAGTTTAAATACTGTTGCTCTAAAAGACTATTTCAGAGCTTTGTCCCGTAGGGTCAAAGGAGAATGCTGGCACACAGCAACCTCATGCCGGTGCTATCGTTCTCCGGATAAAATGCATGCGAGAAAAGGAAAAATGTTCCCCTTTTGTTACATGAACACGCTTCCCGAATCACACACTAGTCCGATACTCGGCAGAACACAAATCAAGGCTTCCGGGATGCATTAAGGGATGGCTTTAAATCCATCTGCTTTCAAATGCATTCTAGCCAGATGTTGAAAAGTAGTTAGTGCAACTGTTTCTCCCAGATGCATACATAAGCCGTACTCCCCTCCTCCCCACCCTGAGTGCCCTTGTCATGTGTGATTAGCTACACAGCTAAACTTTTTGCACATGTTATTTTGACATAGTTGCTATTTGGGGATTGTTACCAAACAGCTTCAGGTGTAGCATCATCCTTTGGACTGTGCAGACCCCGACCCCAATTTGTCTCACGTAAAGACAAGATGCAGTCAGACATGAAGAAAGACAGAAGGGCAAACCAAAGGGTTTTGAGTGAGGGTTCGGTTACACTGGGCTTTAAAATGTGAAAATAAAAAGGCCTACTCGGTCCCAAAACTTGGTGCCCTTATCGAGGCCTGAGGGCAGGCACGTAAACTCTTCAAAACAGTTCCTCACAGAAATGTTGCTGCAGTTATACAAAAGACAAAACTCAAGCATCTACTAGCAATGTGAAGAAAAATTGTTTATTTGTATCAGCTTTTTTTCTCTCTTCACTGTGAAATGACTTTCTTGATGTCTTCCAGAGTGGCTGACATATAGTTAATGTAGTGTATCCCCCCTCCTCTGCCTTACCCATATGCCTCTAAAATCTGAAGTGGAATACCCAGATTTATCTCAAAGGCAAATGATGGTTGTTGGTAGCAGACAATCTTCAAATGACTGTATCTTTTATCTGTGTACCCTTTTCCAGGGTAAAACAGAAGGAGTGAGGGACTTGAAAAGTGATACCTCTGCGTACCTGCTTGAAAGAGGTGTTTTTTTTCCTCAGCGAGGGATTAAGAGCAGAATGTTTTTTTCTTTCTTTTTTCTTGTTATTCTTCACCATTGCGCTCCACCCTCCTCATTAAAGACCATGCATATTCTCCCAGGAGAGTCCTCCAACATTACAACTCTTCTCCACAGGTACAGCTCTCTGGGGTCCTTCACTTTTTCTCATCCTTTTTCTCTCTCCTCCCCTTTCCTCTTCTCCGCTCTCCCTCCACCTCGTCTCCTCGTCTGTTTCCCAGTCCGTCGCCCTTCTTTTCATGTACTTCCCACTCCCTGCGCCCTTAGATCCTCTCTACCTCCTTCCCTCGTCCTTTACCTCGCTACCTTTACTTCGGCGGCGCGCGGCGCACTCCTTCCCTCGTTCGCTCCTATCTCCCTCACCTTCCATCTGCATATGCGAGTGCTTATTTTGAAGTCGTGGCCCACAACAGATATTCAATATTAATGAGGACCCTCATGAATTTTTGAGCTCTAATTAGATGGCTCAGAGTTCGTTAACTGAGAGGGTTTTGGTGCTCAGTAGTGGTGATGGAAGGCTTGGGGGGGGGGGGTGAGCTGTGAGAGCGAGGGACTGTCCCACCCTCATCTTCCACCTCTACGCTCCTTTCCCCCACATAATGTCTTGCGGTGGGGACGGCAGCGGGGCGAGGAGGGGGGGCCTGGATCGCCAAGCTCATTATAAGACAGCTGGCCATTAGTTTGCGGGCCCTGTGCATTGTATCATCTCGGCAAGCCGCCTCCTGCTGGGACATTATTTAGCTATTCTATTTCATCGTCGCTTCAAATGATGCAATGGCCTTTTCAGGAACAGGCAGGCAGAGACAGGGCTGAGCCGAGAAGGTGACACCTCCGCCCTTCAGTGGCAGGAGAGGCATTCCTCTTCACGAGCGAGAACGACTCGGGCCGTTCATCCGTGGCTTGCCCTATCTTTACTGCACCCTATTGACCGCCTGCGGGCTGGAATTGCACCTTTAAAAGTTTGTCTTCTTGGTACCTATCCCCATTTGAAGAAGGATTTTTCAAACGGCTTGCTAGCTGACACCTCTGTGTCATCTTGCACAATGTCAAAGTTGCGTGCCTTGCCCTTGCGACACACCCGCCAACACCCAAATTCCCTCTACTCCCATGCCGATTCTCCCACTCCATCTCGAGAAGCATTCCCTCTGTCCTTTGGTTTCTGATTCCCAAAGGTGTGTCATGATCAGCAGATATTACAGGCGTCTTTGCCTCGCCACCTCCCCTCCCCATCCAGTACCCTCCCACCCACCCCTGCCTTGCTTGTGCATATGCAGAGGAAGGAAGCATCTCCGCTGTGGCAGCAGCAAAACACCACACTACAAAAGAGATGCGCACCTCTGACAGTAACCATCAAGAAGGGCGTTGACAGAATAAGGGCGGGAGATGATGATCTGAGAGGCAGAGATGTGCAGAAGGATGCAAGAAGGAAAGAGAAAGGGCTTTCTTTCCTCTGTCTCTCTTTTTTCATATCTTTTTTTTTTTTTTCCCAGGATTCATCAAGCCCCACTTGACACATGTCTGACTGGGGTGGCGTTAATCTCCCCAGAGGGTAGGGTCCCCCTTTCTCCTCTTCATGCCACTCCTTCACGGAGCCCTTTCCTTTTCCTGTCAATTTACATTTCAAAACAGGCGATGAGCCGATCAAAGACGGTCACTAACGATGAGGCCTTTCATCAGCGGCTGGCATGGTATGCAGAGATAGTATACAGTGAGGTTTCATTGATCATAAGCAGGTGGGTGTGCTGTTTGGCACCGGTTTGTGTGCTGTGGGGCTCCTGTCATTGTTTTATCCCAAGTTTGTCTCTAGGGGCAAGACGTCGCTAGCGGGGGATGTGCCAGTGGGTCTCACCGGAGAATGTCTTTGTCATCTAGAAGCCTTACATGCCGGTGAATTAATAACAAGCACCTGAATCCAAATGAATCTAAAAACTGTCTGTCAGAGAAGTTTCAGTAGATCTTGGCCATTTTAACTACTCGCTTACTGAAGTTAAATCTCAAGTCAATTCAGTTCAAGTCAGACGTAAAATGGCAGGACGGGAGAAAGGAAGCAGAAATGTCACTTGTGATACCGAGGTGAGAAAGGAGCACAGCACGGGCCGAACGCCAAGTCGGTGTTCTACAAAAAGTCGTGGGGTTTTTTTGTTTGTTTTTTCGGACAGATGCAGAAAAGCATAGTTGAAAATACCAATAATGCTTAGACACACACACACTGAACACTGTGATTCAGCTCATCAGTTATTCAGCTTTGCAGGAGAAGATAAAGAAAAATACTCTATATGGTGAGTCCGCTTATATTTGTTGCTAAGTGGGGAGTTGGGGAACTTTCCTCTGGTTTGTGGTAAGCACCAGGCTTAAACAAAATTACAACTTTTGAGTGACTCAAAGAGCTGAATACTGCAATGAATACTGAGTCAGACCCTTAATCTTAGGATCAGACCCCCCCCGGGGTGGGAGATTATATTAGCAGAGACATTCATCTCCAATAATTTAGTAATGTAGATAGTAGATTAGCTCTATTCCCCATTGTCTGCCAACACCTGGGGCATAGCTCATATTCAATGCCTCCTTGTTCTCTTACTGTATATTGTTGTAGGTGGCCTGGACTCCCTGCTATGCTCATTTGACTCCAAATTGCCAAGTTCTCCGGGGAGATAATTCAATAGCAGCTGACCAAAAGACCCCCACCCACCGCCCCTACCCCCACCCTTTGCACAAGTCTGCACTCTTTCTCTCAATTACTATAAAAGATCACACATTAAGGTGTAAAAAGAGCCGGATTAAGCACATTAATGCCTAATCACATGTCATTTTTATTATACTCACTCGGTATGTAACCCATGCCCTTTTTCCTGTAATTACAGCCAAGTGGCAGAAGGAAGGCACGCTGTAATTGTCTTTGAGGGAGGAATGGCAGTGGCAAAGATAGATTTCAGATGGCATATTTGCACTGAGGAATTTGAGTTTTTTTCCTCTCCCCCTTTGCTTTCTTCCAACCAAAAAAGGACCCTGTCGTTTTCAGAGCTTGCTGCTCCCGGGGTAGTATGCTTTTTATTATTTTTCCAATTAGAGTCAATTGACCTGACAGAATGGAGGGCAATTAGTGATATTTCCCCCTCCTCGCAGGCCTGCGGGGTAATTTGCTGGAGGTTCTCGGCGCTGCTTTATGTGAATATACGCCCCGCCCCGCCCCGCAAACCCTTTTCGGAGCATAATGGCTTATGATTTTTCAGAATATATCTCCTCTTACTTTTTTTTTCTTTCTCCCAGGAAAGTACAATTACAAACTGTTGAAGGGCATCATCTTTTAAACTGCCTATAATCTCTCTCTCTCCCTATCTGTCATATAAAAAGAGGGGCTTCGCTATCAGTGCATTGCCTTAGTATTTATGAACAGAATAGAGATCATGTTCAGGGATTGTTGTCAGAGTAGTAGCGGTAGCTGTGTTGGTTTCATAACACATCCATCCAAAGAGGCATAATTGCAAGAAGATAATTTTTTTTCGGGGTATGCAGAATTAACTTGTGCGTTGAAAGCCAGACTTATGGACGATGGAGAGGAGGCGCTGCAGAGGGAGCCTGTTGGCTTAAATCTCCACTTGCTATTGATAAACTTGATGAATGTAATTTGTGCCTGCAACCCCGGGTTTTTTGTCCCCCCTTTGTACCTGCAATGCCAGAACTCTCTGTTCCCGTGTGCAGAGGAGCACAATGGACGGGTCCACGCTGGCTCCCATCTGAATACCTGTATCTGCCTCTGCCTCTGCTGACGAGCCTGACACACAAAGAGGAAATAATCTTCTGAACTAAGCTTGTCTGGCGTATCCACTGCTGAGTCTATAAGTGCGGAGAAAATCTCCTCAAACTGATGCACTGAAATAAATACGCTTAATTTACCGGCGCGGAAGCGGCATTGCAGACCGTAGAGGCCGTCAAATAAAAAGAGCCGTCGATTGGAGTTGTATGGAGACGGAGATGCAAGACAGTGTGGGTTAGTGGAGCATGATATGTATATAAGCAACATGCAAATTTACTGAGAGGGGGAGAGGATGCAACAAAAACACGTTTGATACATTGGGTAAAATTTATTCCATGCATGCGAATGTGCCGCCCCAACCCGAGCACATCATTTGCTCGACATTCAGTACATCTGTTGTGTTAAGTGACTGTAATTTAGGTGACATTGGCACAAAGCCTCTTAATGTAGCCCCGGTGGACCCCCTGTAAGAGGGGCACGCGGGACCAAACAGAGGCATCTCGCAGCTGGAGCCGCGTCAAGGATCATTTCCCTCTTCACATGATTAATTACATTTTGATCACTTGAATCTAAATCTGATTAATTTCGGTCACATGTCAGGGAGGCATCAGTGGTCTATAATGTATACTGTGTTAATCTCTGCCAGGCTCTCCTTGAGAGTCATTTTATGAGACTACAACATGTGAAACTAATGTTGTGCATGTGTGAAGAGCCGAAATGATCACTTTGCGTCATTCATGTGTGAATCTTCTGAATCATCGTGTGTGAATCAGTGGATCTGGCAACGGGGAAGTGAAATGTGCTCTCTTTAATGGGCCACCCATACAAAAAGGGGTGGTAGAGACTCTCCACACTTTTTCATCTGCATAGGAGCACTGCAGCCTGTGTGCACAACATTAACCTTTTCTTGGAAATCACTTGATGGGATATATATGAGGAGCTGCAACCTTCAAAAACCCATCATGGCTGTTTTTTACTGTGATCAACGGGAGAAATACCTCAAGCAAAAGAAGGGGCTTTAAATCACACACACACACATGCACCCATTCCCTTAGGACCACAGGCAGGATTCCTGTCTTAAGTGCTTGTTGTGGAACACCTCTCTCACCTCTCATGGGTCAGGGCACAGTGTCAGAATTCAGCTAACTGTATGGTTTATTTATTAAGTTGTATTTTTACTGTAGGCAGAGTCAACACTTTTGTTATATTAAATCATTAGTTTCATTAGGTTTGACCAACATGCCTGGTTCAGTTTATCCAGTGACAGCAATATGTTTGCTCCAGCATAAATGCGAGGAAGTAAATATTGTTGGATTGTGTATAAAGTTACTCTATGAACTGTTTTCTAATGTCTAGCTGATAGACTGTATATAAAAAAATGGAAGTATCTTCCATACCTGAAATGTGATATCAATGCAGGACTTTTTTTTTTCCAATACAGAGTTACTCCTGAAAACATCCATTGTGTACAGCTTTATGGGAAGTTAACCTTCAGCTGCCCTGATCAGTGAAATCTGATCGTTTCTATGATCTTCAAATCAAATATTTCAGTCAGATTAGCTCAAAACTTCACCACGCCTATACCCAAACATGTTCTGATAAAAGCTTCGAGATAGGAGGATCTCACTTACCAGTGGGTGATGTCACAGACACTGTGTCCATCTTTTATATACAGTCTGTGAACCTGTGTTTGACAGACATCAGAAAAGGGGTAGATCAGCCTCACAGGGGCCCTGATGCACGGCCTCAGAAGTATGGCAGGAATGACTCGTGACAGGAGTACAGTGCAAAGAAAACATAGAGAGGCCAGAGGTTACTTTACAGTACACGAGCACCCTCAGGCCTAGGGCTTGTTTGTATCTCTTTCCCTATTTTCGTGTGTGTGTGTGTGTGTGCTGTAGATTTTTGTGGTTGCAACTCATCAGTGAGCTACAGGATCACAATTTCTGCCAAAACCAGTAATTAGATAAGAATGATAAACACACCAAAGCTAACAGGGAAATTTGGGGGAGCTGAATGTCCAGTAATTTACGTTGTTTTAATAAAATATCAACAGTGTGTGTGTGTGTGTGTTTACACCTTGGCCCCCCTCCCCACTGTGGGCCTATTTTAACTGTCAGATGACAGCTTAGTCAAATTGGTGTAATGTTTCAGTTCTGAGATGTCACGAGACGTCGTGTCCCGACTATCTTGTCAATGTCAAACATTGTTTGGTATAATCGAAATCACCTTGACTGCGCTTTGTGGGCAAACAGAGGAGGAACTGTAATTGTAGATATGCTGTATGAAAGAGGGGCACAACAACTTTCAGGGAGGCTTTGTGAAGAGTGCGAGCTCTGGAACTGTGATCCTCAAGGGCGAATCAGCAGAAAACAAAAGCACACAACAGTCGTGGCCTACATTCATGTTGCAGCGCTTTCAATGCCAACAGAGCTTATTTTCATACGCCATTAATTGCTTGAATAGATTGCCTGTTGAATTCTTAATGTGCTATAAATTCCATGTTTGTTTTCCCCAAGTTGACAGCACACAGGCACATTGTGTCAGGCCTTGCCCTGTAATCAGCACTGGCCTTGGAAGAACCTCAACTAAAGAAAACCCTTCCATGTTCTCCTCTCTGCAACTTTACGTGCTCCTTGCCTATTGTGGCAACATTTGTCTCCTCTTGTTTTCATCGCAGTGGAATCTGGCCATTACATTTTGCGCCGTACATCGGTGGCATTGTGCCAGAGGGATTTCTTCTTTGTATCTATTGAAGAAGTAAGTGTGAAAGCTGGAGAGGGTCACCGAGAAGTGCGCAGCGTCGCCAAACCGATTATCCAGCAGCACAGTGAGGAGTTGGACAGGACTGAAGGGACATCTCTGGTTTTTGTCTCCTCAAAGTGCAGAATCAGTCACTCCGAGGGTTTTACCTGTAGGAGTCAAACCCTGCTTCCAATCCATTTTAATGCATAACCAGCAGGGCTTTCCTTTCCAGCTTAATTCGTACGCAGAGACTTTGCATGTTTTAAGCTCTATGCAAATATTATTGGATTTTCCAAGGATTTGGGCGGATTTCCTGCCATGGATTTTCCTTTACAAATGTCTTTAGAAAATAAAGTGAACCTATTTTATTTAAATTCGGTTTAAAGAGGCAAACAAATATTTAGATGCTAAAAATATTGAGTAGGGATCTTCTGAAGTAGGTACCCAACTTTATATGAATTTTTTTGCCCATACTGGCATTTACTTTCCTGCCTAATCTTTTTTTTTTTTTATGGGAGATGAACTTTCGCTTGAGTCAAATCCAAAGTCTATCAACTGGATCATCATCACCGTATAACCCGTGTGGCTCTGTGATGCTCAGTGTGTCTGCTTGCAATAAAAGTAGATCATAGCCAAACAAACAGACAAATTAAAGTTTGAACCCTTGATTCTCACTGTTATGATGATATGATTTGGCTACATGTTTTCCCTGGTCTGATTATCTGGGGTATTAAAATGATATGAATTTCTTTGGCTCTCATAGTCAACAAGTATTAGCCAAATAAACACCTAAGGCTTCAGTGATGCAAGCCTAGACTGGTCAGCAACATCTTGGCAACTACTGGTCGCTAGGGAAAAATGCGTATTCCCCAACCAGTTGGCAGGGTTGCTGGGTGAAACTGGGTGAAAAGAGCAAAGGAGATGCTGTACCACAAACCGGCTTGCTCACAAACAGATTGGGACACATTTGTCTGCAAGTCTCCAAGTGGGCGTCTTCTGTGCAAGTTACGGGTGACCACGGCAACCTGCTAATGACCAGAACAATCGCATCACATGGTGGTTTTCGGTGGAGCATCGTCTACCTCTTTCCAACAACCACTGACCAACCAGCCCTAGAACACACACACTTTTCCATAGCAACCAGAGCAAAAGGCCTGAGGGAGATGTTTGATCTAGAGCATGTTACACTAGCAGTCCGCAGGTGTTACACAAGTTTTGCCTACAGGTTTCAAGGGGTTAGTCTCAAAAATATCTGGAACGGTCAGTCATGTAGTTTAACTCCTGCCGGAGAAGATAAAGATGTTCATATACAAAGAACTTAATGAGTCTTTAAAATAACAAAATAGTGACAGTGTTCTTCTCACCTGTGTTTTTTGGACTTTGGTGGGTTATTTCTTCCTTTTTTTCTTTTAGTTTTTTCTTCTCTCCATGCTGAACTCCAATCAAGAGACTTGTTTAAATAAAAGAAGTGTTCTACATGTAGGCAGCCGAGCATTGCAGTCATGCTACATGTTGGTTGCATTTTGGAGGACAGCAAGTAAGTGTGTCTCCAAAGCTTTTCTTCAGTTAACATCCTACGTAACATCCTGCATTAGGCCACAATCTCAACTGCAATCTTTTAAACAAAACAAAAGGCAAGAGGTGGGGGGGTCCAACCCTCTAGTAGACTTCAAGAGACTTGGAGAATGAGTACCAAGAACCACTGAAGATTAACGGCACGCAACACTTTATGATGATTTCTCCCTGTATCTGTGTAATGTTCCACAGCATTGTTTTTCCCCCAGCCTTGAAAGGCAGCACTGACAACATCACATCCTTGAGCAAACCAAGAGGCTGTCCAGAATAATGGGCTGCTGTTGCAGTCATGTCATCTGAGAGGGCGTTGTATTCAGGAGCCACAGCAAGGAATATGATGGGGGTTTGTTTGGACATGACCGCGGCGGGTACACCATCCCCTGCGGCCGTGGAAAATGACACTGCGAAGGAAGAAAGCACACAAAAACAGGTAAAGATTGCCCCCGAGAAAAACTCTAAGTGCTGCCCTCCTGAGCAAAAAGGCTAGCTCCTCTGAAAGATGTAGACTGTGTACACAATTTTCCCAGTCGCAAATATTAACCCAACAAACAGGGACAAAGGCGAGTATATCCCCCACACCCCTCACCCGCTGTGCCTCCTTCAAAAACACAAAGTTTCAACAACTACTCTTGTTTTTCCAGCGTCCAGCATTGTAGCTCTCGAGCATTTTACCAATCAGCTCCTGCATTTTTCTGTGAGAGTGTAGCTGGTGGCAAACAGAGCTGCACACTGAAAGTGCATCTAAATCTAAATCGAAACAGAGCCGGGGTAAGTAGTGACTCTTATAGTGATACGTTAAAGCAGGAAACTTGCCCATCCCTGTTTTGACAAAGGCTAATCAGACAGTGCTATGAGTGGAATTTGAGATGCACGTGTTTTTGATTAGCGCTCACTTGTGTACCGTTCCTGCATTGCAGCTTTAACGGTGGCAGACATTTTGCCAGTAATGTGTTTTTTTGTTTTTGTTTGTGTTTTTCTCCCTCCTTAAAACAATGAACAGCAATTCCTTCATTTACAGCATTACAGTTAGCTGTTCTCTCAGTATACGGGGACCAATTTTAACGACTTTCTCTCACACCCCGCTCACTTTCTTATGTCTCTACCCTTCATTTCTCTCATAGTTTAGTCTGTTGGTGGCTTTTTGGGCTGAGAGGGGGGTAGGCCCTGGCCACAAGCTGAAGGCTTGATTACAGTCCTGGCAAAAGAACAGAAAGCCGAGGGGCAGAAGGGATGGAACAGGATGGGGAGGGGGGAGGAGGGAGGAGGGGGGAGTATGGTGGGACCTCAGGCTTTGACTAAAAGCAGCTGTGGAGTGAGCTGGAGTGAAGTGAAAAGTGAAGGCCCTGTTTGCTCTTAAGGGCTCACCAAGACTGACCTCAGCAGAGCTACACGTGGTAGCGCTAAGAAGCCCACGTTAGCAAACTTGGCATAGAGCTCCACTCTTAAACACTTTAGCATTACCTACGGTTAATTGGGTCTTATTTATGTGGCCTTGAATGCTGGTTCTCTGATAACTTGTACTCACCAAAGTAATTACTGAGATGAATGAACGTAACACTGCAACGTTGAATTGCATTTTTGCTATATACATTGATTTTTTTTCCTTCCAAATGAGACCACATTTAAAAAAACACCCTTTTTAAATGGTTTATACCCTGTAATAAATTGCTTTATTAATAATTTCTTTCTTTCTTTTTTTTAGATCAGTCTATAAGGGAGAAAAACAAATTTACTATTGCTTTTCCTTTTTTACAATTTGGCTCTCATGAATGAACACTTCAAAAGTTTTTATGAATTCTGTGCAGCCATTTACAACCTTTCTCACTGTGCATTTTATTTATTAAGCTCAAAGCCTAAACATGTTTCAGTAAAACTCCTAACTGATATATAATGGTTTGTAAAGAATTCGTTAAGATTTGCAAAGCCAAGAATTAATTGATATCCCAGGTTTATTTCCCCGCTGAGCTTCCCAATACTGAAAACAATATCGGCAATCAAATCCAGCTTCTGAGAAACCAGCAGGAGCTTAATCGTGAGCGATGTAACATAAACCTTGATACTTAAGGCCCTAGTGGGATAAAAGAGATCTTACAATCAAAACCAAGTAGTAACATAGTAAACCTCACGAGCAAATGAGTCCGGTCAGTAATTCAAGTGACTTGATGCTGTCTTTTCATGAAGCTTTTATCTATTCAAGACAAAAAAAAAAAAAGGATGGAGAGAGAGAGAGAGTAATGGCGATGAGCTGGAAGTGATAGTGCTGCCAGAATAATAATATATTCAATATAATGGCAGTGAGAGAGCTCCCTAATGGCAATATTCAGGAGCTGAGTATTGTAAAGAACCGCGACAAGGCTAAACTTGTGCGGTGGATTTACATGAGGAAATAGCCAGCGACTCCCACTCTTTTCCTCAATATCCGGGAGTGGGGGGTGGCGGGAGGGGCGCGTTTCTGCACATAAAAGATTTGCAATAGTCCACACGGTGTCCTAGTATAGTTTTTTTTCACACTCCCACAAACCTTCTGTCAAATGCAACACTATCATGGGAGAGAGAAAGCACCAAAGAGGATCGAGATTTACGAAGACAGTGGATCTGAAAACAGGGCGAAATTATACTTTCACATATGTAAAACTTTAATGCTGCAGGAATTCAGATTTCACTTAAGTGCATTGTCATCTTGGCCAAACGGGCACAGGAAAGGAGCACAGTTTGTTAGTGTCTTCTCCTGAGCTTTAATAGGGGGAGGAAATCAGCTTATGTATACAGCTTATGTAATTTGGGGGATATATTGCATCCAAGCGGGGTCTCGGTCCAGCATTTTCCCCCCAAATCTTGGGGGGAGGCAATCTTGCATGCATTTGGGCTAAAGTGAGAAGGTCATCCTCGGAGGCTAAGGTTAGGTGCAGTGTGTGGATTTCCCGTTGAAGCAGCGCTGGGATCAAATGCCTTTTGTTTTCGGAAAGGGGCTTTAATGTGAAGATAACATGTTGTTGTTTGGAGATGTTGAAAATGCAATCTTAAGTATCCCTCTTGAATGTGAATCATCTCATTACCAGGCATTCTCACACTGAGATAATGCGAAACATAATGTGTTTTATATCATCATGGTATGAAGCAGGGCCAGCAGTGCACTGTGTAAAAAAAAATCCCCTTCAGTGGCATTATTTTGGTCATCAGAAGCATAAATTTGGATGTGAGAAACATCAAAGCCTCCATATAAATGCCTTTCTCTTCATGTTGTCATCCTATCTTTGAATCACTCCCCCTCCCCCCTAGGGCCATGGTTATTTACATTTTCAAATCTGCATTTTTCATATAGATCTGTCTGCCTCTGATTTTAATATCAGTGATGTTTCCCACGACACCTTTTGTTTTATTATGCATTATGAATTTCTTCCCCTCTCACTCCTCCCTCTCTTTCTCCCTCTCTCTCTCTCTCGCCTCCATCTTTTTCTAATCCCTATCCCCCACACTAGGCTTATGAGTCCCAGTGTTTTATCATGGGGAGAGAGATTTATCATTTCAATCTCATTTCAATAAATAAAATAATCTCTCTTCTCCTGTACGTGACAGCAGCTAATAGTATTTTGTTATCGTGGAGTGAAACTTTGCAGACTTAGTGCACTTGCTGAAATGCTTTGCATTGGCATTCTGCAGCAGCGTACAGTCGCCTGCAGTAGTGAGGAACGCTTATCGTGTTGTAAACCGTGCACCGGTACATTTAAAGAAATGTGACTCCGGCCCACCTGATTAAAGTGAAGCGTGATGTCAAAACATTTCACGCGCCGATTTAATGGATGTAATAATGTAATGTGCCTCGGTTGCAGCACGCACTGATTGGCTGCTACATTGTCATTGAGAGGTTAAAGACAACATCGTGTTAGATGCTTAGTAATTAAAGATAGTGCACCTATCGGGTTTGGTTTGTACCTATTTCACTTGCAATATAAGGAGCCTCTTGTACCAATTCCGTCCTCTTAAAAGCTACTGGGCTGCACTCATGTATGCTTTTATCTTTCAGCCAGGATATGTTCTTAAAGCACGGTCTGTCAGATCCGCCTGCACTGTGGTGTGCACAAGAACAAGAGCAGCCATCAAGACGACAGTTTTATTTTAATTGCTATCTCCATTTCCTCCCGGTCCTTCATTTTCCCTTACCCCTGGAGCAAATCAACAGAAAAAATGTAAAAGGACTGACAGGAAAACAATTGCGTTTCAAATTGAACTCCCTGCAGAGTGTGTTCACTTCCTTAACCTGACATCCCTCCCTTCCCCACACATGGCAGAGGAGAAGGCAAGGCGAGCGGCAGCCACACTAAAGCCAGAGAGAGGGGGGAGACCGTCCTTTTGAATATGTGTTTTCTGTTTATCATTAGCTGACTGGGTGCTTCATCATTCGGCGAAAATCCCTATCTGCTGAACATAAGGCCGAGAGACAGCGGGGAATCAATCTTTTGTGCTTGGGCAGATAAACACAGGACGCAATCAGGGGGAGACGGAGCGACGGAGCAGGCCGCGGGACTCACGCCGCCGGTGATGGATGGCGGAAGTGAAAGTGTCAGGATGGCATTATGCAAATGGGGGAGGCATCCGAGCATCGCCCCGGTGATTATGGGAGATGGGAGAGCAGCCTGTGGTCCCCCTGGCACCAAGGCAGCCATTTTGGGGGCTTGTTGTCTCCTACTGGAGCTGGGGGGGGGGAAGGAGGAGGAGGAGTAGAGCGATGGATAGAGTGGTCGACGGGGTGGGGGAGAGAAAGGAGGAGATGAAGGAGGAGGAAAAAGGGAGGGAAGAACGTGTCATGGTATCATTCCCTCACATGCGCCACCGCCTCACCCCCACCCCCTTTACTCCAAAAAGGGGAGGAATAAGTCTATAAGCAGAGTGAGAGGCATCTGTGTCATTTACTGAAACAAATGATCAGCCTTCACTTTCCGTGGGGTTTGAATGAGGAGGGTGAGGCTGCCGAATGATAGAGATAGAACACTGATGGAACAATCATGAATAATGAACTTGAACTGGACAGAAATAAAAGCTGGTCTGCGTGATTGCGACAGCCGGCGTGTTTTTCGACAAGTCGAAACGACTGCATGCAGAGTGGCTCTCAGAGGCCTACGTGACCCCTGGGTACAGTGGTATCTGTTCTGACTGTGCTGCCGTATAGACTATGACGCACACACACACACCAATCTCAATGACAGGCAAGCAGGACACACACTCTCACGGTAATGACCAAGGATGCTACTTGTATTCAAATGAGGGTTGAAGTGAGAGCAAGGCAGATACTTCAGGGAGCAGCCGGGCCCAGAGGGGAGATCCAGCCGCAGTCCCTGCTGCACCATTACAGTAAGATTGGATGAAGATGGAAACATGGAAAATATGATGGCGTGTGTGCGAGCGGATGGGATGGCGCAAGGAGACGCCCCCCCCCCTCCAATGATCTATGCGCATGAGCCTGTGCAGGTTTTGTATATCCAAGAGGTAGTAAGATAGTGCGTGATAGGTGAAATTAGTACCCTTAGTCACACAAGCCTATTTTTCTCTTGTTTACACAAGAAGAGAGGGAGAACATATTTGTTTGTGAAATGAAAGAACAGGTGAGAGTTGTGGGCGTCACAGTTGACTCTGTTATGTTTCACTAACGCTGCTGCTACTACTGCTGCCCGTCTCGATCTTTGCAATCCTAAATTGTTGTCCTGTTTCTCCTTTTGAGGCTATTTTTAGTCCCTGACCTAGCGAGACAAAGCGGGCTGAAGTGCCCGTCCTCCACCTCTAACTTTACCACTCGCCACAACGCACAGACAATACCCCTCCGTTCCGCCTGATTGGATCCATTTGCATTGGACACCTCCTCTGCATATTGATTGATGGGTTTAATCAGCGAATCAGGGGGAGCGCTCAGACATCAATCTCTGTCAGGCCCCTACCTTTTTTCCGAGCCTGTGATTCCCTGCTAGGACTCATCAAGGAAAGCAAGTTTAGACAGAAAGAAAGGGTGGGGGCCGGAGAGGGGAACAGAGGCAGAAGATTGGGGGGGGAGAAGAAAGGCATGCGGGGAGTGGAAGGACAAAGTATTTGCAATAACTTCAGGTGGATTTCTCTGACTAGGCCCTATAAAGTAGATCAGGTGTAGCATAAAGGAAGGTTGGCCAACTGTGACTCCATGCAGGAAATCTATAAATGAAATAGAAGCCAGACCAAAGACATTTATGCAGGTAATACATGTACAGTAATGCAGAAAATGTGTCCATCAAGCATAAAAAGGTGCTTTACATATGTGCATTTGCAGT
Organism: Aulonocara stuartgranti; assembly: GCF_965226115.1. Classification (NCBI taxonomy): domain Eukaryota; kingdom Metazoa; phylum Chordata; class Actinopteri; order Cichliformes; family Cichlidae; genus Aulonocara; species Aulonocara stuartgranti. The sequence goes on along the minus strand of NC_138951.1, from coordinate 3,330,240 downwards.
TATTAATCATATCATTTGACACATTTTTTTAATGTATTTTTTCTGTACTTTTTCTTTTGTGTCACGTTAACTTACATAACAGAGGATGACAACAAAGGGAAAATGAGTGGCATCAACCAACTCACGTCGTGTCTTCCTGTTGAATTTTTTTTGCAGGTCCTACAACACATGTAGCTGTCAAAGCCCCGGGATCGATAGGAAGGGTTGGAAAACAGCTTCTTCACCCCCCACCGCCCCCGCTGTTTGTGTGCGAGTGCATGCGAGTGTGTGTTTCCCTGCGCGCACAACTGTATATATAGAAAGTGTTAATTGAGTTGTGATTGCCATTGTGTGCCTCATCAGGGGATGAACAAGACCACCCTCCACCCTTCTCGTGTCGACGTGAGAGTGTACCTGTGACACGTCGAGCTGACAGATACTTCGTTTCCTTCTCACTTGATAATTGCTGCAATGCAAACTCAATTAAAAGTAAGCAGCTCGATGTGGAAGGCGATGAGTTTGATTAAAATGTGAATAAAAATACAGATCTGTGATCCTCGCAAATGTATCGTCGGAGACGGGTTTGGTTTTTTTTAGTTTTCCTGGATGTTTCACTTCTTTGTGGCAGAGATTTATCATCGAGTCAGTAACCAATAGATGAATGAAACATGAAAACACTCCTTCTTCGCCATGAGCAGACACTCACTATTTTGGAAGTTATTAGGGACCAGATAACTGTCATGAAACGGCCTCAAACACCACTAGTAAAAACAGCAAATGAGCTCTCTTCCTCTGTATTTCAACATTTGTGTTTGGTTTTTTTTTTTATATATCTTCTATTAAACTCAATTACTTCCTGCGTGAACCTGGCCTTGACGAAAAGGGCCCCATAATTCAGTTCGAGAGTACAAAAAAAGCAAAACATTGCAACATGCTCGTTTTTTGGAGGAAGAAACTTTTAATACCCACAGCTCTTAATGACGGCACTGCAATTAGAGTGGCTGCATTTTTGCTCTAGCCGCGAGTCAAAGGAAAACAAATAAAGCAGCTCGATTTAGAAACCTTATTAGACTTTGAGTCCCTGAGCAATTAAAGTATTACAGCTGAAGTGCTTCTGTGAACCCACCGATGGAAAGCATTTATAGGTGGTCTCTACTTTACTGGTGGTCTGTTACTGGGCATTTTTTTTGTTTGTTTTTTTCTTTTTCTTATTAGTGGCACTCAGAGCTGCAGACGCTCCACTGTTTATGCGCAAGCCGGAAAAGTTACTGGACAATGAACGCTCTTTATGTATCTCAGTGTTCGTCAAGGACAAATTCTACACGTGCAAACTTCAGCCACAATCTGCTCACTCGCTTTACTGTGGCAAAATGCCGTGACACGTGACGCAGAGTCAAACAAAATCCGGTGATTTAAGAATTAACAAGAAAAACGATTAAAATTAAACCCAACTCGTCTTTTTATCATCTATTCTTTAATCTTCTTGCTGCAGCATTTGCCCCATGCAGTGTCTAAATTGGCTTGGCTGTGATGATGCCCTTTGCAATGCAATCTCTCCAATTTGATGCCTTATCAAATTACTAACCCAGAGGAAATTAATGGTATCATCTGTGTCAAGGCATTGATGTAGTTTCACTTAGCCTGAAACACTATGGTCCTAATTGAATGATTAGATTCCTTTAGATTTTCTATCCATCTTTATACTAATTACAATTGAAGAGGAGAACCGAGTGCCTTACATATCAATTTAAGGAAATAAAACCAGGTAAAAATTAAACAAAAACTTATATCAATCACACCAAACTCAATAACAGGTTATGATAATTGGCGATAATTGGAGGAGAAGTGTTCTGAAGACAGGCCGAATTTCATTTTCTTAGATATGTGTTATTTTAATGGGTTGTGATACATTTTGGAAGAAGAAGCACAGCAATAAAAGACTAAAACCTGATGTGCCACTAGGGGGGGTGGTGATGCTTTTTGGCCCAGGCTAGAACGCAGGGTTGGTATGCATTGGAAAGTGAAGCAAAAAAATCTTGTCTTTCAGTGACTCACACTCACACACACACACACACACACACACACACACACACACACACACACACACACACCTACATGTAGAATGTGGCTGCGTTTTAAAGCAGATAATGAAAAGAAAGCGAGAGAAAAAAAGAATGTGAGAATGTGATCACACGACTACTTGTGTTACTGCTACAGCTTCGTCTCCACTAACTTTGGCGTGTAGCAGTTTCACCCTCTGCCTGCTAATACCATAATCCCCCTGGAATGACCTCCTCCTCTCGGACCGCTTCTGACACCTCCTGCTCGGCCACCTCTGCCCCCAGTTCCTCCCCTCTGATCACTCAGCGAGAGCCCCAGCCATAATTGACTAATGACCCCATATCAATATTTGGCTGTGGTCACAGGCTTTCAGTACTGTTGTAATTTAAAGTGGATTAGTGTTCGCCTCAGCACGTTTCTTTTGGCAGCCAGCCAGTGGGACGAGCTTTTGATAACAGGTTCCTTCTTGCGTGAGTGTGTTTCCAGTGTAAGTGTGTGGGTGTGTGTGTGTGTGTCTACTTTGTACTTGTGTTTCTGTGAACTGCGCAAGCTGTCCATCGTCCCATGCACCTTAGATGCCAAAGCGGCAGAAAACAAAACAAAACAAAGAGAAAGCCTGCAGCATTTCCTGGTCAGAAGCTGGGAAAACACGCATGCGGCCGCAGGTCGACTGACTTACCGCCTGAGCCTGTTCCTGTGTAATGCTGTGGTCCCAGTCCAGGTATTTTTGCTGGTTATTGTGAATTGCACCTAAAAGTGGTTAATTACTACATATAGCTGATCAATATAACAGCAAGACAGCTATTCTAGCTGTGGATCAGGGGTTCCTAATCTTTTATCATTTGCGATGATAGCCACAGATTTCAAAGGGTCGTGACCCCACGGGATGGGCGCTAGTGCACACAAAAGGAACTCAGCTCTCTATCTTGACTTGATTTACATTCTTAAACATTACTTATAGATTTCTCCCCCCCACTGTTCTATTTCTACGTCTGCACTGCTGTGGCTGATCAGACACAAACAGATCCAGACTTGTCAGGATACACCGTCTGCCTCTCTGCTGCGCTAAACAAACCATCGAGCTTCGCTACAGCAACGCTGAGACACCGAGACAGAAAGAAGAAAAAACAGAAGAAAAGAGACTCTGGCCGTGTCTTACCTTGTCCCTGCGCTGCTCTCTGTATGCAGAGCGCGCAGGCAGTGTTTATCTGGTGGAATGTTTGTGTAAGTGAACGCTAGGCTGATCGAGTTCAAATCACGGCGGGATAATTAAAACATGTTGATCCCTTCAGTCATGGGAAAGGGGCAGATTTATTAATGATACACTTACCGCAGCCGTGGACCGCGTGTGCGGCTGAGAAATGGTAATATTACTTGAAATCATTGGTTATCATTGTCATTTACCTGCAGGCCCGTACCAGTGTGAGTGGTCTTTCATGTAAATGAATTTGTCGAGAGAATGAGAGAAATGAGAGACGGAGGGAGGAGTGAGAGATAGAATTAATAGCTTCGGGTCATGGGGATAATGATTTCTTCATGGACCTAGTCAGAGTCAAATGGCCCGGGCACCTCGTTCGGGTTTTTCTTTTTCTTTTTTACAGAGGAATGAATGTAAGGGTGAACATTACACCGAACAGGGGCATTTACTGAGTATGTAAATGCGTTTGCTTTTATGACGAGGTCCACATGCCAGTAACGCTTCCAAATGACCCACTTTGTATTCACGCGACGCAAATTTGCCACCGCGTCGTTAGATCTCGTTGATTGAGTGCTGCTCCCGTATGTTGAACAAGAGAACATATAATTTGCTCATGATATCAAAATATTATGACAGTTAAAGGTTTAAAACCCCCACCACCTTTTCTTTCTTTCTTTACAAATATAAATCAGACTGCTTGGTCAAGTTCTTCTCATTCAAAATCGCCCAATCCCAATTGATTTTCACGGATTCGCTGTGAATCCCCCGTGCATAAAGGTGCACGTGGGATTTTCCACCCATGCTTACTCAGTGGGGGGGATGGATGTGTCAAAAGTTGCTGGTCAATCTTTTTGCACAGCTATTGTGAAGGGGGCAAGTCTGACAGAGTCGAGCAGCATGGACACATGTGAGCATAAAGGGCATACCTCACACCCCCACCACGCCATGCTGAAAGAAGCCAGTGAGGGTGTTAGCAGGAGGAGAGAGAGGAGGGGACAGAAAAATAAAATAAAAGGGCCCAGGCCAGGGCCTAATGGTGGGAACAGTGCGGAGGTGAAGCCTTCTTTTTGTTCGTCCCGGATAAAGGAGGCTTTTGAGAGGCAGCGTGCGTTTTTGTTCTGCGGAGGGCCATCGAAGCTGCAGGCCATGCTTGTCCTGGGCTGTGTTGTTTGAGGAGGGGGGGGGCAGGAGTGTGGACACAGGCAAGAGGCAGAGTTACTTGCTCCAGGGAGAGAAATATGCTACTGCGAGGGTGCTGGAAAGAGGACAGCATATCATCTGTCTATGAAGAAGAAGCAGGAGGAAAAAAATGGGAGAGTGAGAGAGTGAGACGGGGCAATAGAAAGAAACAGATGGAGGGGGGCAGAAAGTGAGACGGCGAAAGAGAGAAAGAGAGAGGAGAGGTGTGAAGGTGCTTTATGGGGTACTTAATGGCTCATGTATCCAAGCTGCCGTCATTTCAGGACATCCATTATGGTGTGTGCACCTGTATACATGTGATTTTCACTCAAAATATTCCAGGAAAAAAACACGCAAGTTCTCAGCTAATAACCGTCTCTGTCGGCCTGTGACAATGACCTGCTGTTCAACTCGATGGCGAGACAGCTTTAGGCAGTCAGCAGTGAACTCTCGGTGCTCCCTGACCCGTCTGACCTATCCAACAGTTCAACTTCCACAGAGCAGCATTGATTGATCTGCCTTCAGGGCCTTTAAATTGCTGCGTGTCTCTTCTGCAGACAGGGAACAAAAAATCGGTGATTCCTTCACTGAAACCTGATCTTGTTATAAAGTCTTAAGAGGAGAATGATGCATTCACACCAACCTTTATCTGCTGACACAGTGTTACACCTCCAGCCTTAAAAACAGCTTCACGTGTCTCGCATTTGCATGTTCAACTGGAAACATGCGTTTTCTCACTTATTTTACATCTAAAGCTTTTTGGTTTTTTACTGTAAACATCAACACTGATATGCTCAAAAGTGTCACTGCAACATTGCCTGACTGTCAAAGGAAAATTATGTAACTCCAACTATTGTGCTGTTTGTTATGTTTACTGCAGTGAATGCAAGCATGATTATATAACTGATTTAAAAGTTTACAATTTAGAGATTTATTGTATGATTGGATGTATGACTGGATAAACTGTTTAAAGGATAAAACTGACAATATGTTTGCTGTTAAATGTTTCACATTGCAGTCGTGTCATTATAGGACACTCCATACCAGGAGTAAACAGGAAGCCAGTCACATATTTTTTATACTATTTTTTAAATTGTTTTGTTTTGGGTTTTTTGGAGGATTTCTTTATTTTTTGTTTTGATGTTAGGTCACTTTTTTCTTAATTGATCCGCGGGGATCATTTGAAAGGTCTTTTAACCTTTTGACTGGCTGTAAAGCTTCTCCTAAACATTCATTAGGTGTGATGGAGAGCACAATGCGATTGATGCTATCAGATGGCATTTCATAAGTGTAGGAGGACAGGCTCCTTGATGAGTTGCGCGGACCTAGGATTAAGTGACAGGGTGATTGCTGAACTCGCTGCTGTTTTTGCTGTAGGTTGACTATCTTTGCTACACAGTGTAAAAATGCAATTTACAGTCATATGAAAGAGAAAACTCTATACAATCCCAAAGTACAGCCCATGATTTAGAACCATCTTTAGCAACAATCAGAGGAAGTAATCATTTTCTATATGAGTTTATCAGTTTCTCACATCAAGCAGCCTTGCTCCGATTTATTTAGGTTTGCGGGCATTAACTTGTGTGCAGGTCTTAAGGTGCTGCCACAGCATTTCTGTCAGGTTGAGGTCTTTTACTGGGTCATTGCAACACCTCGATTCTTTGCTTTTTCAGCCATTCTGTTGCAGTTTTGCTGCTTTAGCTTTCAGACAGATGGCCTCATATTAGACTAATGTAAGACTTGTTTTGCACAGGACTGAGTCCTCTGAAAACGTTCTTATTAACTAGACTGTACCTTTAATGTTTGTTTAAAAAAACTTAAATCTGCTCTCCAGCTGTATAAAAAGCGCTTTTTGTGAAGCGAGAAATGTCATTCAGTGTGACGCAGCTTGTATATGTTTAGCTTTTATTTCAAGTCTAGTGATACAAAACAGAATTACACAATTATAGAGTAATTATTCACTTCAGTGCAGGTAAGAAGAAGAAAAAAGTCTGCAAAACTGTGGAGGATCACAATGTATCACAATGAATGTGACGTGAGAATGCTTAAAGGATACCTTCTGGGTGAAAGGTGAGTTTACTCGAGTAAGAACTGGCAACGGCAATTAGACCACAATGAGGTTTTTTCTTTCACATTTTTAAATGGCAGTATATCACAGTCTGATTTATTGTTACATGGCCAATTAGCACCTCGGTCAGGCATTTACCTCAGGGTCAAAGGTCGTGTTCCTTTAGTCTGGGAGAGAATGAGAGCTTGACACAGGCAGCCAGGCAAAAGAAGAGAGCAAAGAATATTGACTTTTTCTGGGCTCATGTTATTGTGGGAAATTTAAAGCTGGAAGAAACTTCCATTACAATATTACATTAAATATATGCAAATGTGTAACAGAGAGTGGTGGTGGGCAATGTAGCCTCAAAATTATATTGTGATATTTCAAGAAAATTGCAGTAATGATAGTTTTGATAAGATTTTACAAAAGAGAATGCTTCCAGGCAACAGCACTTGCAAGTGTACGTAAATGAAGGCATCTTCAATGTGCTGCTGTCATCAGTGACACACTTCCTGATTTTGAAAAGTGAATGTACTGAATCAAGGTGCCAGCAGAAGCTTTGTAGAGCAATAGTAGTGAAACAGCTTTATATTCAGTAACACGGCGTAAGTCAAATGTAGGCACAAAAGTACCGTAGGTAGTGCTTTTAAGTAAAAATTAACTGTGCTCATCAATTTTAAGTAAGATAACAGCAGCTAAACAGTAAATAAAGCTACAAAACCTTGTGACTTATCAAGAATCTATATAATACTGTCACATAATAAAACAAAAAAAGATGTTTTCCACCTGGGATGTTGTATCTTTTTCACCAGCTGCTTTTCCTCCATATACAGTGGGGCAAAAAAGTATTTAGTCAGCCACCGATTGTGCAAGTTCCCCCACTTAAAATGATGACAGAGGTCAGTAATTTGCACCAGAGGTACACTTCAACTGTGAGAGACAGAATGTGAAAAAAAAAATCCATGAATCCACATGGTAGGATTTGTAAAGAATTTATTCGTAAATCAGGGTGGAAAATAAGTATTTGGTCAATAACAAAAATACAACTCAATACTTTGTAACATAACCTTTGTTGGCAATAACAGAGGTCAAACGTTTACTATAGGTCTTTACCAGGTTTGCACACACAGTAGCTGGTATTTTGGCCCATTCCTCCATGCAGATCTTCTCGAGAGCAGTGATGTTTTGGGGCTGTCGCCGAGCAACACGGACTTTCAACTCCCGCCACAGATTTTCTATGGGGTTGAGGTCTGGAGACTGGCTAGGCCACTCCAGGACTTTCAAATGCTTCTTACGGAGCCACTCCTTTGTTGCCCGGGCGGTGTGTTTTGGATCATTGTCATGTTGGAAGACCCAGCCTCGTTTCATCTTCAAAGTTCTCACTGATGGAAGGAGGTTTTGGCTCAAAATCTCACGATACATGGCCCCATTCATTCTGTCCTTAACACGGATCAGTCGTCCTGTCCCCTTGGCAGAAAAACAGCCCCATAGCATGATGTTTCCACCCCCATGCTTCACAGTAGGTATGGTGTTCTTGGGATGCAACTCAGTATTCTTCTTCCTCCAAACACGACGAGTTGAGTTTATACCAAAAAGTTCTACTTTGGTTTCATCTGACCACATGACATTCTCCCAATCCTCTGCTGTATCATCCATGTGCTCTCTGGCAAACTTCAGACGGGCCTGGACATGCACTGGCTTCAGCAGCGGAACACGTCTGGCACTGCGGGATTTGATTCCCTGCCGTTGTAGTGTGTTACTGATGGTGACCTTTGTTACTTTGGTCCCAGCTCTCTGCAGGTCATTCACCAGGTCCCCCCGTGTGGTTCTGGGATCTTTGCTCACCGTTCTCATGATCATTTTGACCCCACGGGATGAGATCTTGCGTGGAGCCCCAGATCGAGGGAGATTATCAGTGGTCTTGTATGTCTTCCATTTTCTGATGATTGCTCCCACAGTTGATTTTTTCACACCAAGCTGCTTGCCTATTGTAGATTCACTCTTCCCAGTCTGGTGCAGGTCTACAATACTTTTCCTGGTGTCCTTCGAAAGCTCTTTGGTCTTGGCCATGGCGGAGTTTGGAGTCTGACTGTTTGAGGCTGTGGACAGGTGTCTTTTATACAGATGATGAGTTCAAACAGGTGCCATTCATACAGGTAACGAGTGGGGGACAGAAAAGCTTCTTACAGAAGACGTTACAGGTCTGTGAGAGCCAGAGATTTTCCTTGTTTGAGGTGACCAAATACTTATTTTCCACCCTGATTTACGAATAAATTCTTTACAAATCCTACCATGTGGATTCATGGATTTTTTTTTCACATTCTGTCTCTCACAGTTGAAGTGTACCTCTGGTGCAAATTACTGACCCCTGTCATCATTTTAAGTGGGGGAACTTGCACAATCGGTGGCTGACTAAATACTTTTTTGCCCCACTGTAACTGCATCAGTGACTTCTGTCCTCTGCTGCTAACAAGTGCAGCTAGCTGTTTTGAGGCTACGTCCACACGTACACGGGTATTTTTGAAAACGCACATTTTTCTATGTGTTTGGTCCTTTCATCCACACGTAAATGCAGTTTTGGGTCACTGAAAATTTTTGCATTTAGGTGTGGACGAGGAAAACGGAGATTTACTCAAGAAACATCTTATTCTTCTTCTAAATTTTATTAGCAGACTCGTGCAACGTCAAAGGTGTGCCCCATTTTGACATCAAGCTGTGCGCCAAATTATTGTTTACATGAGATGAATTTCTACAAAATACCGTTGCTGTTAATCTTACTATCTGTAGTTTTTACACGCTTACAGATACACACACAGTTTAAATTGATGAAGGCACTTGAAAAGTAACACAAAATTAACAGAAAAACAAAAACTTTTCAAACCCTGTTTACTCCTTCCCTCCCAGGCTTCTAGACTTCTGATTGGCCAAGATTTTGTTTTTAGCGTTTACATGTGGACGGAAAATTTTTTCAAAACTGCACGTGTGGACGGGATTTTTTTTAATAAACGACAATGCAAGGAAAAAAGATTTGTTTTGGTTCTTAGCGAGGTAAATCCATTCATGTATCCACTAGCGTTACACCTTAATTCTTGCTGTTAATACTGTTAATTCTGGGTTGCCGGGACTGCTCCAACTTTCCGAGTGGGAAATCTGAGTTGAGGGCGCGTTCCCGATTGAAACTCAGTCTTTCTAGGAAGCTGTTAATGTAGCTCCATTTTTAGGCACTACGTTATCATGGGAAGCTGGCACACAGCTCTTGATCTCAGACATGACTGGGCTCGTCTACGAACGTAAACTCCATAGCAAAGATATCGCGACACTTTTATGTCATGCAAAAAATTAGACCGGTATTACTGCAGATGACATGATATGACACAGCCCTAAAAGAAAGGTGAAATCACACCCGTGCAATAACGACAAAGCAACATCTAGATATCTTTGTAGATTAAACACAAACTTCCTCGTGTCACTTCATATCTTGCACTGGATCCTGTATTCATACACATACTATGTAAATCTTCAAAAAGGCATTAGATTGCACACAGTCATTTGTAAAAGGCAAATTATCTCTAATAATAGCCTTTATTTGAGCACTAATTGCCATAATCCATAAATCATCCTCAGAGATTACATCACCTAAGGACTGTCAAGTAGCACAGATGCACGGTAAACCTCCAGAATGAGCTAATCGTCTCTGAAAGAGTATATAAAATGAATGAATGGATTCTCTTTAAAAGAAGCTTTGTTTGGATAAGCTAGGACATGCAGTGAGTGAGTAAAGCTTTGAGGTGATAGAAAGCTAGCGTGTGTGGCTCTCCTGTCCATTGCTTTGCTCATTTGGCATTCTCCAGCAAATAGACAGTAAAAACAATGCAATCCAGAAAACATGGCGCAATGGCCCCGATTTCAAACCATCAGCACTCACTCTCGTACCTACCAGGACCCTCCATTAGCCTGCCCATGTGTTTACATTCCAGGGGTCTGTTCACAAATGATTTGAATGTATTTTTCTGACTATGGTTATTTATCACATGCAAAATGGGCTGGGACACCGTGATGTATGCTATCAGCAGTGACAATGATAACCAGGACAATAATTACACAAAGCTCAGGCCATCCATCACAGTCACTTATCACTTAAATAATCAGGCGTTAAACAGAAGGAGGCGTGGAGAGGAGAAGAGGGATCCTGAAGCAAATCCAGCTTGTACACATGGTTTCATTGGTTTCATTGGTGTCAGCGGTGTCACTTGACGCAGTGCTTATTAGGCTACAGGGGTATTAGGTAGCCTTAAACAGAACAGCCTCCACATCTGATATATTGTTGATATCACCACTAAGTTGATGCTTTTTGCGGAGCTCTAAATCACTTACGCCTTAACTTTTATGCCTTACAGATTTGTATCCCTTTTCCATCTTGAATAAGAAAGTTGCTCAGAAACAGTAACATGTTATCTGCTAATAAAGATCACGTGGTCTCACTGAAAAAAGCTCTAAAATGCCTCAAATAGTCTCAAATCTTGTTATTCTAACACCTGAAATTAACATGAACCTAAACCTTTTGTTGATTAAACTTTGACTTTTCAAAAGACTAAAACATTTAAATTCATTTAGCTCATGGGTCACGCCCACTCCCCCAATTTAATCTCTAAAGCATGACAACCTTAATACAAACACAAAGCACATTATGAACAGCCCAGAATAGTTGCAACAAGATCTATCAGGGGTTTTTTTTTTCAAATGCACACACAATAGCTGATGTTCATTGTCATTTTAGGATTGCCGAAGAAGAAGAAGAATGACACTCTCTGTTATAAGTACAAAATCTGTGATCATGTTTTATTTGCTTTTGTTTAATTTCTGTACTTTGGAGACTAAATTTTCCACAGGTTAAAAAAAATGTATCTTTGTTTGGCTTCACTCAGAGTCCTGCATAGTCTCAACATGTCTGGGCTGCGCTGATGGTGAACTTGAACCCTAAAAGCCATGAAAGAATCTGGAGAGGGAACGGCGCACAGAGAGGGAGTGTCCAAAGCAGCCAGAGGTCACAGGTTATGTAAAGACTAGGGAAGCCCTCTGGGTCAAGTTGATGCACTCAAGGGTAATGATGTTGACACCCTCAGGGGGCTTGTAGCCTTTCAAACATGAACCTACCGTGTACTGAGCTGTCGGGAGGAAAAGTGCAAATGCGCACTGGCTAGAAGACTCGATGGAGGAAATATGGTTTAAAAATTAGACAAAAAGACGACTGAAGAGCAAACATCTGCTGCATGCCAGCACCAAATGAAAAGCACTTTACACCAGCGTTTCATTCCCTTGTTTACTGGAGTAGAATTATGAATACGTTTCCTTTGAACATGATGAATCATTAAAGTAATGGTGTACTGAGGTTTTGTTCTTCTTCTTTTTCTTTTTTTTTTTGCTTCGATGTTTCTTCTTCTTAATACAAATTTCTATCTGTGTCTGTGCCTCTCCTGAGAGCTGCCATTGCTCTACTTACCAGGAAATACTTTCTAGATATGCTAATTTATAGTCATGAGAGAGAACAAGTGTGTGTGTGTGTGTGTGTGCTGAGAAATGCATAGTTGAGTATTGCAAAATAACAGCAAAGCAGGAGCATTTAAGTAAGTCAGAGTCTCTGAGAACGTTTGCATGTACTGTTTAGGTATTTAAGGTGTGTCTATATTTGTCATGTACTCAAATGCATACTGTATATAGCCGCCAACAGTTTGCCAAGGACAACAATGCCAGAGGGCAGCTTGTGTGTACATCTCCCTTGCTGTCGGCCAAAACAGCAGTATTTGAGCATTTGTCCTGCGTGAGAACTGTTTTTTTCTTTGTGGTTCTTTGAAGCAAACAAAGGCACCAGGGTCTTAACATTATCTGCATTCTGCATATCTGCCTATGTCAACCACACTAGGCAGACCCACTCCTGCCACTGCAGTAGGCCACATGTGAAAACCTGTATAAATGCATATAACAGTGCTGTGAAAACGTGAGATGGAGAGCCTGGAATGGTTGTACCTTCCTGCTTCAGTTGCTGTGACTCTTATAGATATTGGCAGTAACCATTTATTTATTACAGACAACAATGTATGGAGTGCTGAGTTTAACTGCCCAGAATTATCATCACTTCGTGTCAACTGTAGAGCTGGTTGCAAACTAATATCTTTACCTATTCAGTTTGACAGTAGACATATTTGCAAAATACACAGACAGATGGACGCCACATGTTTTAAAGTGGTGCGCTCCCCTGGGAACAAAGGGATAGTGTAAATGAAACCAACTTCCTCTTCCAAAAAGTGTACATATGTACATATTTCGTATTGGGGAGCAACCTAATTCTAAAAAAAGAACGAGTTAAAGAATAAAAATAGGATGAACTTGTGGGTCATGTGACCTGCCTTTGCCAGCTGTTTCTAGTGGCCCAGGCGTAATGACAAAAGAGTCTGTGGCACCGTTGTCAGAAAGTCAATACTGTGATTAACACTGTCCTTCGGTTGAGCCCCAGTCCACCACTTTAGCAGCCAATAGCTTTGACAGTCATTACCTAACTAGTAAATCACCACAAACAGGATGCAAGTAAATAGGAGAGTCAGTGATTGAATAACTCCACTAAACAGCAAGAGGAAACATGTTGCTGAGTATTTTTACACAAACTCATTGTAAGTGGAAAGTGAGCATATGTTACAGAAAATGAGCTTGTAAAACGTTTTCGTATTTCTTCTCTCCGGACCCCCTCCAATAGCTCTGGAAGTGAGTGTCATTCAAGATGTGGCCTTTCCACACTCATAAAGAACACATAAAACACACATTGTGCTCTCGTTAAGTACTTACAGAGGTGAGATTTATGTGCTGGGGTCTGGATTTCCAAATAGAGACCGATGCTGTCTCTAAAGTGTTTGTGATTTACACAGCGAATGTATTGGCACGGGCAGAATACCAATGTGATTGCTTAACACCGGAGTTTGAATGGAAAGAGGTGAGCGCAGTTAAAATGTTTGCGAGTGTATGCTAAAGGAGGGTCCCTGGTTAGCGCCAACACATTTCTTTATAATGTGTAGTACGGAGCACCCCGGGGTCCTTTTCCTCCCTGCTCCTCATGTACATAGGCTAAAAAGATCTATTTGCTTGTGTAACCAAATTCTCTGTAACTGCAGAAAAAAGACGGTGATATACTTCAGAATTCCTGCTACGATAGTACAGGAGGTGCTCCTGCTTTAGTCAAGGAAAGAATGAAGTCCCTCTTTACCTGGAAGTGTCACCAACTTCACTAATGTGTCTTTAATGTAGCCAGTTTCACCCTTGGACAAGGATATCAAAACACTTAAATCGACCTGCTCACTGGAGGCAGAAGTGAGCCTTGTAAAATGAATTATTGATGCCATGCAAGGCTCCTCGCTGACTGAGAACAATGTAACATTGCGCTGGTGAATTCATCTGAGCTCTTTAAAATCAAGGTCTCTCTGTTCGCTTTCATGTTCTGACGAGGGCTCAGCCTCCAAGCCACAAGACATTCCTTGATTGCCGGTGATGTCCAAGTCTTTCTCGGAGGCACCTCAGTCCTGTCGGGACAGAGAACGTTATTGTTGGGATACCTGCATAGTTGCATGATTGGTGTCAAATAAACACGGTGCTGAGCTACAGTGCTAGAGGTCTTTTTACCTGTAATTATGGCATGGCTAGCTTTCTTCTGTGGGCCAGCTGCCAGCTTGCTTTGGCTTTTATGGGGCTTCTGGTCCTTTCTTGTGGTTGTCATGCTGCAATTAAAACTGTCTCCAATCGCTGGGTGGCAAAAGGCGCTGAGACAGACTCTTGTCTCTCTCACACACAGACACACATATGCCTGTGTGCTTGCATATGCACACACACACACACACACACACAAACACACTGTGGAGCCTCTGGCTGGAGGCAATGGGAAAGTGTATGATATAGGAAAAACATAGTTAATTACATTTGACAGGTATCTATTAAAGTGCATTCTTAGACCTTAGAGGCCTTCGCACATCTAATGGAAATACACACTCAACTTCTGCCCATGAATAATAGGGCTTCTCAGCCAAAAGCTTTGGCTTTTTTCCCCCTTATCTCACCAACATCAAGCATCTGTCAGCGAATATACAAATCACCACTAATCAAATCCACAGAAGTATAAACCAAGGTCTTACACTGGTATTCGGATTCTTTTTAATTAGTTATTCAGGGATTCTTTTCACTTTTAAGTGAACAGGCACTTGAATCCCTCCTCCGAAGCAGCGCGAGCTCGCCTGTTTATTACAGACAATAGCAGTGTGATTGTAATGATGGCACCCGATTTTGCCATTAAAGAGGGGACATATGCATCGCAGAGGTATTTGATTGTAACCTGCGATGTTCAAATCCATGGGTATGTGTACAATAAGGCAGGACAAGGTTGAGATGGCTGTCTGTTTGGTCTGTGCATTGCCTCGTTCTCTGTTATGGTCTGTCAGTCTGTCTGGTTTGTGGGTTCAGCGTGTCTGGATCCCCGTTCTTTGCCGATCTTTCATCTAATCTGCCTGAAGACTTTGTCAGATCAGCTGTCTTGGAAAATCCAATTTAGGTTCTTGATAAAATATATTTGAGGCAACAAGAACAGGAGACTGACTCAGTTTAAAATAACACGTGTTCTCAAGGAGGAAATTACACGATTTTACAAGATTTTTTATCAATTCCTCACAATGATCAAAGACGGATTAATTAGTGGAAGGGTTACATTTTACATATGTTGAATTTGTAGAGCGCATTAGTTGTCATTTCATGATAATCTCAGTAAAATGCCTCATAAGCATTTCTAGCTCAGTAGTTTTTACACATATATGCAAATTTATTTTGAAATCTCCTTTTTGTACAACAAACTACAAGAACACCCAGGAGCAGCTGTGGCTCAGGTGGTAGAGTGGGTTGTCCACGAATCGCAGGTTTGCATGAATAAATCCAAGGACTTGCTCCGTTACAGATAGGTTGCTAGGCAGTCCCTGAACTCAGCCAAGGATCAGTTTGGCCTGTCACCTCAGCATCATATTAGATATTATACCTCTTTGATATTAGACCGTTTTTGCATTTACTAACTTGAAAAGTTAGTAAATGCAAACTAAAAGACTAAAAGCAGACCAGCGTGTTCCTTCACTTTCTCTGCAGCAGACATAAAGGATAATATTAAATAGTATTGGCCCTGTGCATGATTTATTTGACACCTTAAGTCCCACCCATCAGCTCAGTGGAGTGGATTGATCCAACCTTGCAGCTTCTTCTTCCATTTCTTCTTTATCAGTTAAAATATGATAAGCTTTGGTGGTCCAACTTCCAAAAAGAAAACTTCAGTTTATGCAACAAATCGAGCGCAGTATTTGATCAAGCAGTTCACATCAACTAATAACTTCCATATCCAGTTTGCTACCTCATATGCTTTAGCCTGTCCACAGTTGCTGCACAAGCCACTTTGCAACCCACCTCGACATCATGCTGTTTAATGTCACCACTGTTGTCACTGATCCCTGGACTGTTCTGTGATACGGGTCTTGCTGCTGCCTCTTAAACTTTCCATATATGTGCATGGAGCGCTTCGCTGCCAAATATGAATTACTGCAGATAGAGATATCAGCCTTCTTTTGACTATAGCAGGGCTGAGTTAAATATGTTTCCTTATGGCAAGTAAAGATTGTGATTACAGGCAATGAAATGAAATGAAACAAACTGTGGTTTCCTACTTGAACCTCAGAAATGCAACGAGCGCTCCAGCCTTCACATTTTTATCCCATCCAAATTTTATCATAGAGGCGATGTTGACACCTTAACCAGTAGTGGCATTTTATCCTTGGCTACAGCAAACACTGAAAAGAATAGAGGAAAAAAAGGAGCAGGGAGATGTTTGATGTAGCCAGGCAGGATGTCATGAAAGCTTGTGGTGAGGTAAAGGCCATTCAAATCTGGAAGTTCTGAAAACTGTGGAAGTCAGTGACATTTTGAATTTCTGCCCTTCCAAGAATTTCCAATGCACAAAATTTGGCTCTGTGCAAGTTTTGGCTTGCTGTGTTTGGCGTGTTTTGGACAAACTATTGTCTGGTATCAAAAAAGTAATGATCCTACATGAAATGTCAGATATTAATGTCAAAACTAGGTAGCCATCATGTTCATACCCCTTGGTCCCTTGATGGGCTTAACAGGAAATATTTGGTGTAGCACTCGGTGTTATCAGACAAACTGGCGAATACTTGTGGGTTCAGGCATTCATTGTGAAACCTGGGAAACATCCATGTAATGAATGTTTGCTGGCACAATCCATTCCTCTGACTTTTTTTTCCTGGCCAGGGAGTTCTTTGTGTGGTCTGCAGCATTAGTTAACCCAGTCACCAACTGAACTACTGACTTGTTGATTCATGTGTTTGTTAATTAGCTTTCGATGCCTCGTTAACCGCAAAGTTAACGAGTGAGTGTGCAAGAATTTTCCCCGTGCATCGATTGGCATCTTTGCTACTCGCTCTATTCTGCATTCCCCCACACCCCCCAAAAAAATCACCTCTCCCATTTCCCCCTCCTCCCACACCCCTATGTTTCCCCGTGTCCTATCTTCTGCCTTTAAAAGGGCTCAAGGATCCCACACAAAGCCAGGAAAAGATGATGATGATAGTTTTGTTGCCTGCCCCCCCGTCTCTGTCCACATTCCTCTGAAATGAAAGGCGGCAACAATTATCTTCATGTCTGATGCCTCAAGTCTTTTGACATCTACCTGGTAGAGCAGGTCTGGCTCACTGCGGCTTTGGGAGCAGGTTTGTCGTTTGCCCCAATTACTGTCCACGTTAAAATGGCTGAAACCTGGGAGTTGCCCATCTCTTCAACAAAGTTGTATGTGTGAAGCCGGCAATTTTCTTTGGCACCGAACGCTGTTCTGCATGTACAGGCCAACCTTTTCTGAAACAACTGACAGCACGAGTGCTTTATGTGCTACTTATGGACAGCTAGTCAGGATTCACTCTAAATATTACCACAGGTCAGGAGAAAGGCAGCGTGTGGGTATTTAAATAGACCATACATCAAAGCGTAGCAATTTGAAAGTGACATGTCTGGAAAGTGCTAATAGCCTCCCTGAGCTGATTCCATCCAACCTCCTGCCAATGTCAGAATCCAGCTGAATTTGCTTTCCAAGATGTTCTTCTGAGGTGAAAGCCAGCAGTCAGTTGTAGCTCCACTGGTAGCCGTTTCCGATGCTTTGGTAGCGTAGCATCAAAGTCACGGGGCACACATATATTCCGCAGGATTAGAGCAGCGTAAAAGGACAGCCCCAGCCCATTCACTGTTGGCACGGCCGCCACAGCCTCGGCACAAGTGAGTTTTTAATGCATTCCATTTAACTTTAATTACTCCAATCTCTGCGAGGGCACACAGGAAGAAAAGGCCCGGGCGTTTGTGCCGAGCAGATTACCCCACTGCCCTGCCAAGTCCGCGGCGCGCTGCATCCTAAGATAGAATTCAAATTCAAATGTGGGCTAAAGAAAGTGCAGCTGTCACCCCTCTGGCCTGCGAAGCCCCAACCGGATCAAAGATGAGCTGTCCTCCTCCCCTGCCCGTGTAAAAATGAGCTGTCCTGGCCGTGCCAGTGTCTCGTCCCCCTGGGGCACCTAATCCTCCTCTCCTGACTCCACACTGACAGTCTGAATAAAGGCATTAAACCCCGCAAAATAATTACCAATTAAAACGGATGGAGAAGTCATCAGGTAGTGACTGGGGGGGAGAGCAGGCAGAGGCGGCAGAGAGGGATGGAAGCTGTGGCGGGTTTCTTTCCTCCCTGCCAAGAACAACCTGTATTTTCTCCTTTATGGGTTATGGTTTTGCAGTTCTGGATGAGTGAGTGACCTTACACAGTGGTATCAGACCGGGAACAGACTTCTCAGAGCTTCTAGGATGTCGAAGAAAGTTTATGTGAGGCATCCCAACTGTACCGAAGCCAGAAATAAGTTTTATAAGCTGCTGAAATTAAGAGTAGTTGTTTTATCTTGGATGATGCTGTGTAAGGCTGAGTTAGAGTGAAGCTTTAGAGACTGCTGGTGTTTTTCTCCTTTTTTCATGTTTTAGGATCTTGGTATGTTTGCACACGTGCAAGGATACGGCGCATAGGTGCGTTTGGAAGTGACCCTAAGTGCAAAATGAGCCATTAACTGTGTGTCAGCTTGCTGTGCTTGTGCTCTAAATTAGCCTGCGTGTGTGTGTGTGTGCTTTTTACCTGTCATAGAGTGTTATAGGGTGTTTGCAGACTAGCGTGCCATGAAGCCCCGGGCACTAATCCACCAGCGCCACACTGCCGAATCCAGGTAAAGTGATCCTAAAGCCTTCTTACCCCTCTCCCTCCCCTGTTCTCGCTGCTCCCCTTTGAGCTCTGTCTATTAGCAGTGGCAGAGATCAGACTAGAGAATATCCACTCAACAGACCAGTCTGGACCAGGACATGCATTTTGACAACTTAATCTCCTCTTTGACGGCAGGCAGAAAAGGAGTGAATTGCCATGCGACAAAAGGGTTTCTGACTTGACCATGTTCTTTAGAAATTCCTTCCTCTGGTATGGGAGACAACCTGTGCGGTGCTCGCACAAGACTGCCGATACCATTGTGCAGTGCTCACTTTGCAGCTTCACTAAAACTTTGCTTTTTTCCCCTCCTCCTGGCTGCACGAGGTTCCTAACAGGAGGACGGATGGGGACGGAACATGAAATTCCAGCTTGACACTAACGGTCTAATAAAAGGCAGATGGCATAAATCAAAATTACGCTTGAATGCTTGTTTATGACCCTCTGTTTCATAACGATGATTGAGCAGGGTGTCTCGTTCCAGTGAATCCAACTGCTTGTCTGTGCCTCACCGCGGTATTTCACTGATGTTGATCACTTTTGACCTGAGGGACAGTTTGCATTGCTGATATGACTTGCCTTTTGGTTATTGTATCTGTGCCAAATCTCTCTGGGCTAAGTACAATGGGTGTGTGCACTACTGCGGACGTTGTAGCTTGTGAGTGTGTGAGAGGAAGAGGGAAGGGATTTTTTATTTTTTTGTCCATCCTGTGAAACCCATAATTAGGTCATGACTTTGACTCAGACACACGGGAGTATTTGCAGAATGCATATGTACTATACACAGAAAACACTGCAGAGTACACTACATTTATCTTCAGCAGAAATTTAAAGGTGATCCCATGTGGGTGTTTTCATCTGTCTTTTACTGTCTGTGATTAAGCCTGGGATCACTTTAAATCTGCTCCCGTTTCATCTCACTATCCCACAATTATCATGTTATGGTTATATTATCATCTTGATTTACAAACTGAGCTCTGCTTTTGCGGGGGCAAGTCGGCTCAAAGCGGCAACTTTAATTCCGTGTATTTTTAAGTGCAGCCTCAGGTATTTTATACCTGAACTACCTTGATCTCTGAGTTGACAACAGCACTGTATCCAGACCTCAGTTTCAGTCCCTTTCTAAAGATCAATCAAATACTGTCGGACGATATAAGGGGGAGAAAAAAGTCATAGTCGCATAACTCAGATGATTTTAGGGACTTATTCTAATGGCAACTATAGCCTAACATATGCAACTGTACCTTTTAATATATTTAAATACAAAATCTCACATCCATGCAGCGTGCCCATTTTTTGAGCTTTTGATTAATCCCATCAACAGTCTCCTTTGTTCTTGTCAGCTAAATTAAACACCTTCACTGATATCACATTAAAAAACCCTTTTGACAGGTCTGTGCGTCGTGTCAGGAGAACTGGCAGCTTATGTTAAGTTTAGTAAGGAAGATCTGTGTTCACTCATCTGCCTGCATTGCAGGGTGTTCAGGCTGTTAGGCTATCCTTTACATCCCTCCGCTCTTCCTCGCTTAATTCATTCCAATTGGCTCCACCCACGTCGCCTAACTTATCCTGACCATGTACGGATCCTCCTCCAAGTCCTGACCTACCTCCCAACATCTGTGTTGTGTTATGTAGCTTAATCAGAGTCTTAACACCAAGTCGTTTATTTCTCAAGGCATAAAAAGTTTTTTAATTTAATTATTATCCTTTAAAATATGTTTTTGATGAGATGATGCCAATTGGATACATTTCTGGAACGTGCACAACCTTAAAATTGCAAAAAGACAGCTTCCTCTCAGCCACTATCAGTTTCCACAAGCCCTTCCCCACTGCCACTGTCCCAAAGACCAGCTAGTTTTTAGCAAATCTTTAATCCACTGAGTAAATGCTGGCTTCAAGTTCACTCTAACCTCTGCTACATTCCATAACAAGATTTTTCTTCTTTTTTTGGCAACAAAAGCTATAAACAAAAGCACAATTGCACAATTGGAGATACAGTATCTGAATTTCAGGAGCGGGACCACGCCTCCAAACACGCTCCTTCCGGTCCTCATCTATATAGGTTCCCCCAGTTCTGCAAGCTGTTCGTTCTCGTTTACGTGCCCCACGCTCCCCCCCTTTTCTTTAACTTCTTACATGGGGATCAGCGAGGCACGGGAGCCGCCATCCCCAAATGGGGAATGCTGTCAAACCTAAAATGAGGACGTGGGCCCAGTGAGTGAAACAAATCTTTATGTTTTTGAGATTTCAAACCTATATAGATCCCAGTTCTCAGGCAATCAATATGCAGGGTGTGGCCAGGGTGTCAAAAAATGCTTTAATTCTGCAGCTCGGGGAAATGGATTCACGACTTGCAGGTAGGTAGCATCACAACAACAGCGGGTGCAGTGACTCCAGACAAGCCTGCAAAAGTACGGGATGAGTTTGGGTATCATATGGACACATGCCGTACATCTGGAGACGACACAATGGGCCTTGTGAACATTGTACGTTTTGTATATAAAACTTTATTCGGCCATGTATTAAAAAATGTACCACAAGTTTCTATGTCCATTAATTTAAGGAAACATGGCCTTTTAAAGTTGGAGGATTGGAGAAAATACAATGCGTTGTGGCAGAAGATGAAAACGGTACAGTGGTAATACTCACCGTTGTGACATGAAAAGATGCTGGAGAATGCGTGGAAGTGATTAAAAGACAATATTGTTTAAAAAAAATTGGCTAATGATGAATTTCTAGTGTGTGAGACATTCAGAGCTTGCGGTCGCTTTCTCTATTGACTTTTTCTCACTTGGAGGTGGCACACGTACAGCAGCGCTAGCACGAGGTAGACATTAGCATATGATTGCTTGCGACCACTTTCCACTTCTGCCATCCATTACGTTTTAAAAGAAAGGACTTTTAAATCAAATGCAGCACTTAAGCAAAGGCAACATTCAGTGCGCTCGAAAGCATCTTTGATAAAAAGATGAGAAACTTTGTGATACGCTAAGGTCGAAGGACAATTTGATAATTTAGGGAGGGCAAGGATTTCTCTTTTCATAAAGAAAGAAAGAGTGCCATATAAAGAGAAAGAGAAGGCCTTCAGACCTTGTCAACCATCTTCATTAGAAACCCCACTTTAGTCTTAATGCATTTCTAGTCATTATCCAGGGCACAATATGTCACAGCCCTCTTTAAAAGAATATATACACATTGTTCAAATAATTACCCTGTGAAGGACAAACAAGCACCATGTAAAAGGCATCATTATTTAGGTGAAATCACTGGCAGGGACTTTCAGGCCTTCCCTCTTCTTTGCCATTGTTGCAGAAGGCCATTTGATGTCAGAGTGTCTGAGCGATTTGCCAAACAGCAGCACGAGCGCCTGTGTGGATTTAAACAGTCTTCGATCAGAGCTGCTGCTGCTGCTGCTATGATCAACACGTATCCAAGAATCACGATCCTTAGTCTAATGATATTGTTTCAAACTGGGTGTGTTAATCTAAACTGATCCGAAGGGCCAGCTCTGTTCTAGGATGCCCTCTGGACCCAGTGGAGGTGGTGAGTGACAGGAGAACGGCGGCTAAGCTGTCATCCCTGTTGGACAACGTCTCCCACCCCATGCAGCAGACTGTGACAGCACTGAGCAGCTCCTTCAGTGGGAGACTGCGGCACCCACGGTGTGGGACGGAGAGATTTCGCAGGTCTTTCCTCCCCACTGCTGTCAGACTCCACAACAAAGACTTTAACTGAACAAACACACACATCCACACATGTGCAATAACACTAAGTGCAATAATCTTTTCTGGCATCGTTGTATTTTTACTCAGTTGTATATAGCATTCGTATTCTATTTTTATCTTATTGTATATTTTTATTCTATTTTATTCTACTGTATATAGTATATTATTTTATTCTATTCTGTACAGTTGTGTACTGTATTTATTCTTATTGTATTCTAATTTTTGCGTCATAACTTTTGCACTGTCCACTTCCTGCTGTGACAAAACAAATTTCCCACGTGTGGGACTAATAAAGGTTATCTTATCTTATCTTATCTTAACTTACAAAAAACACTCTGCTAGTTTGGGGGAAAAAATGACACCCTTTAAAAACACCCCCCTACCCCACCTCCGGTTGTCAATCACCTGTTATAGATCTCAGGTTTTTAATTAATATGCATAGTTAATTAGCTTCTTTCTGTCAGACAGCAGTAAAATGGCAGCTTGCTGAACTAACCAGCATCACCACGCATGGCTGGTTGCCATATTGTCTTATGTATTATCATTACTCACACTTGATGTCAAATCTATAATAACCCATAGAAACTAAATACTGGTGGCCTCTCCTACCAGTCAGACGAGTTTTTACGCCCTCTGATATTCCTACTAAAAAAAACAAAACAAAAATTTTACTTTATTTTACTTTATTGTGTGCAGGTGAGTGTGAAATGTCGTCCTGTGGCAGATTAGAGACCTGATAAATGATAGATAAGTGTAAGAAGATAGATTTTGCCTGTTCTTAATCAGGCAAGGTTTGCTTAGGGTCAGGCTTAAAATCCTCACTTTCCCAGCATTGAGAGGCCAAACTTCTCTGCAGCCAGCTTCCCAAATATTCCCTTAGTTACCACAATTATACAACCTGCAGCACCATGGGAGCACTTTTCTCAGTCGTCTTATCACAGCTGTAGCCCTACTGGATGAACTTGTACATCGACAAATTATCCTAAAGGTGTATAGTGTGAATAGTGTGTCTGAATAAACTGATCAGGATGGGGGTGATTATAAGTGAGTGCAGGATAATCCTGACCACCCCCTGCACCACCTACTGGACAGTCAGCAGAGCACTGACCCTGACAGACTGATTCAGCTCTGCTGCCGTATTGGACAGATGCAGGAAATCTCCCATACTTCGCCCTCTAGGTCTTTACATTGCAACACATCTGTGTAGCAGAGACTCATCTCTTCTCTCATGTTAAGAGTTTAATTCAACCCTGCAATGTCACAACACTTAACGCTGATATTCTTAAGCCACTTGAACGTCATCTGACATCTGCTGTGCCTGTTTTGTTGTTTTTTTTACAACATTTAGCAAGCCTCTTTTATTCTGCTTTGGTGAATTTACTGCGCTATCTGACTTTGTTGTCACTTCATTAGAGCAGCGCGGTGGTTAGCACCATCGCGTCACAGCAAGAAGGTCCTCAGCTGAAATCCACCAGCCCGTCGGGGTCTCTCTTTGTGGCGCTCGTAAGCTCAGTCCGTGCTTGCGTGGGCTTTTTCAGGGTACCCTGGCTTCTTCCACCAGTCCAAAGACATGAATTTAGGTGAACACCGGTGAATCGAATTTGGCTGCAGGTTTGAGTGGGAGCGTAAATGGTTTTCTGTCTCTCTGTGTGAGCTGTGTGACAGACTGAGAACCTCTCCAGGGTGCATCGTGCCACTTGCCCTGTGGCAACTGGGATAGGCTCCATCCCCCCTGAGACCTTGAATTGGATAAGAGGAAGAAAATGGAT
This sequence comes from Aulonocara stuartgranti, assembly GCF_965226115.1. Classification (NCBI taxonomy): domain Eukaryota; kingdom Metazoa; phylum Chordata; class Actinopteri; order Cichliformes; family Cichlidae; genus Aulonocara; species Aulonocara stuartgranti. The sequence goes on along the minus strand of NC_138951.1, from coordinate 3,305,918 downwards.
GGATGGATCTTTTTGCTATTTTTTTATATGAATAACTGTATAAATGTTCTTTTTACCTTTATTGTCTTTTTTCTAGATTTGTAATGTTTGACATTTGCTCCATTTTATGATATTTATTTCATTTTATCAAGCTGTACTACTGTATTTAGGCTATTCTGTTATAGGTTTGTATTTAATGTTTTGGCTGTTTTGGTATATTGGTGATCATTAAATACGCTTGGCTAGTAGCCTGTTGCTAAGTTAATTTGCCCACTTTATATGTATCCTGCACACAAGAGTCAAAATCCTCTACATAAAAGTGCAGCGCATGTTTTACTGAGATGCTATTGATAAAATGATTACAAAGATCCAATCTGTCATGTGAAAAAACACATGTTTGTACATCCCATGTCAGTTTTTCAGGAAAGTCTTAATCTCTTTAAAAAGAAACAAACATGTCTACAGATGAGATCCTCAAACAAATTACAGATTGTTGGCATTTTTTGTTATTTTCATAATAATATGAAAGAATAGACAAAACCGAAACATCACATGTCACAAGCACCCCTGCTTTTATCACACATTCAAATTCATAAAATTATCAGGGTTTCCAGCTCCGGAGCCAACGGTACAGCTTTCTTAGGGAGCTAGTTCAACCTCAGACGTCTTGGGTCTGCTGTTCTCTTTGTTATTGAAGTGTGTGGTGTCAACACGCCAAGATCTAAAGAGCTCTCTAAAGCTTCTCGGGGGAGAGGGGGGGGGGGGAGGTTGTGGATGCCCATGAGTCTGGCAGGGGATTTTAAAAGATCTCCAGGTTTTTTTTGGGAATAAATCAGTCCACGGTAAGGAAAATCATCTCCAAGTGGTGAAGATTTTTTAAATGACTGCCAGTAATTCCAAGACTGGCCTGCACAGTAATTTCAACCTAAAAGCAGACTCAAAACCTCTCCAGGACGTGCGGGTAACTTTTGCAACTACTAGTGTCAAAGTGCATCTATTGACAACCTCTGCTGAATGTCTACACAAAGAGTTTGCCCAAATTTAAATGAAATGGAAAATGTCTTTGCACTCCAAAAATGTTCTGGTTTGGGGTTGCTTCACTGCCTCGAGGACAGGTCTGCACGCAGGCACTGATTCGGCTACGCTTTCTGCATCATGCGAGAGGGGCTCGAAGTTACTTTGAGGCCATCTGTCCGAAAAGCGAAGCTGAAATGGAAGACGACGTTTCAATGGGATCGCGATCCTAAGCAAACAAGCAAATCCACCACAGAATACCTCAAAAAGAAGGAATGAAAGGTTATGGAATGGCATTGCCTGAGCCCAGATTTAATACCATCATAATGTTGTGGGAGGATTTGAAATAGGTAGTACATCCAAGAAAACTTTCATGAATCTCACAACCGAAGGAATTTTGAATGTAAGAGTGGTCAAAATTTTCAGCAAGCTGATGAGGAATGAGTGATTTCTGCTAAAGAGGCAATTCTAGCTTCTGAGGGAAGGGGTCTAATTCTGTCTGCAGAATAACATTGAAATTTTTCTTCAATAGATGATTGAAAAAGCTCATTTTCCCTGCAGTGTTGTTATGATGTTACTTGCAGTTACTGTTTCACACATGTCAAATATCCAGCAGTTTCCAAGGGATATAATTGCTTTTTTTCGTTAGAATTCACAAAGGAATTTGTGCTCTTTCAATTACACTAACATAAAACATGCAATACAGATGATAGTGATTAGATGATAATACCGGTAGGGTCAAGATCACGGCATCTCTCTTTCTTGTCTGCTTTTGCTGTTGTGGTGCAATTTCTGACATGGTTTATGTGGCGTGCTTTATATTTTGGCTATTTGTTGGATTTTTGTCCCCTTTCTGCCAAGGATCCAGGTTGGCTTTTGCCTGCGTTCTGTCAGGCTGATGACGTAAAGAAAAACCACGAGTCCGGCACTTTTAAAACGACACAGGACCTATAAGTGATCTCCTGATAAATAGCAAAATAGAAGACGTGACAGCTGAGGTGACTACGCAGATGTAAAGTTTAATACCCACACTTTGTCTGCCAAAACAGGAAAAGCAAGGGTAAAAAAAGGACACATTTTTGGCAGCCCTTCATCAAAAGCATAAAGCAGTGGCCACAAGGGGAGAAGTAAACAGATTAGAAAAGCTATTGACATTTCCCTGTAGCAAGGAAGGGGTGTCGAATGGCAGCGGGGATGATAAGGTGTACAGGCATTTAGTCCCCCCTCTCATGTTTTATGTATCTGTGATCACAACCGATCGTGAGCGAAATTAATCAATAACAATGCCGCCAGGATGTGTGGATGACACATGCCACTGCCCGCCCCCCACCGCCGCCGAGCTGGCCCCCACCGCCCTCAGCACCCTCTCGCCCCACTCCTCCATTCTCCACCCTCCTTCATTTTCCTCACCCCATCCATTTTGATACGGGGGCCTGTTGTTCGCCCACGTCTAGGTGAGGGATTTTTACATCCCCGGCGTGCTTGGAGGAACTCCATATGGCCGGGATCAAAGGTGTTGCTGGGTGCATGGTTCTGCTTGGTTGCCAGCCACCGCCGTTAATTAGAAAACAAGATCAGAGGCGGTATTAAAATCCAATTAAGCCCGTATGAACAGATTGCCAAGTGATGTTCACTAATGCATTACTGAGCACCATGCAAATTTTAGTGGCAGCATTTGGCTTTATGTTATGTGTTCATGTCATTAAGAGTCTGTGTGTATTTGGGAGTGTATCCGAGTGTCTGCGGGAGTGTGTCTATGCGCATCACTTGCCGGCTATCTAAGGCTCTGTGACATTGCCTGATCTTTTCCTTGATACACAGCCCTAATCTCATACAAACAATCAGCTAAAGCTCTGCAGAGCAACAACACCTATCCACACAATAAGATTGGATGATATTGCTTCTTACAATTAAAGCATAATTGAGAATGCTGAATTATTGATCCATCATAATTGAGTTCTCTTCATTTGATTTGTATGAGAAACTAATATGATGCACAGAAAATACAGCAGATTTGACTAAATTGCCTGAGAGTATTTGAGCTTAATCCAAAGATCCATAACGTTTCTACGTGGCCTCCACTGGCCACTCAAAGACATAAATTACAAGCGGGACAGGAGCCTTCTATTTAAATCAGTTTAAAATCCGAGATAGCTGTCAGCAGATAAAATTAAACCGTGTTAAGGAATTGGATGAGGCACATTAAAATGCGTACATAAAATGATTCTGCACAATAAGTGCCAATTTAGTCCATGAGTTTCATTCGCACAGCAGACAGACAGGGCATCTGTACCAAAGACTGACAAGTGGATGCAGCTGGTGGCCTATGGCCCGAAGCATCCACATTATCTCAGACGAGGGTTGTTAATGTTGGGCTGAATGGAGCCCCTTTTGAGATACAAAATAACATTCTGATTAGAAAGCCAGGAAATACACATCTGAAGAGCCGGAAATTGTCACAATGCAGAACCGCGGCACATTTGGCACAGTCTCAAGCTGGGTATGGAGGAATAAGATCTTAATGAAGGGATGTGCTCTATCAAATGCATTGAGCTTTCTCATATAGTTGCGCTGTTTATCAATTTCCACAGGATATGTTCTTCCAGTTAAAGTTTTGTGACAAGAAAACAAATTGCTGCACCCCAGTTTTTGGTTGGCGCCGATGATTTGTTTGCTGTAAAAATCTTTCGGAAATCTAATATTTTACGAGGGAGCCGTGTGACGGGCCTTTTGGCACTTTAGCTCCACCAGCATAGGACATCTTTCTTGTGTTTTAAAATGTTATTTATCTTTAACAACCCAAGACTCTGAGGAATTCAGTTAGATAGGTGTCCGTCTCATTACAGTATGGACATGCTGCTGAATTACTGGTGCACGTTAACCATGATAAAACAAGTGACCAATCAAAATCACTGGGCCAACACGCAGTGAGGCACAAAACTGTATGTAAAGAAAACGTTTTGCACGTACTGTAGCACTGAACAAAATCATTGCAACTGGACCAGCTTAAATTTCAGGTTGAGGGCTCCGCCTTTATCTGTGCAGCTGTGCGTGGTTAACTTGTTATGCTGTGATTGGTCAGGGCAGGTCATTTGTAGCATTTATAAAGCTTTGACAGGGCAGCAGTGGCTATTAAGAAGCTCGTTCAACATGATGGGTGTTTGGCTTTCCTTAGGGTAAGTGAGTGGTTATATTTTCTGAGGGGTCTTAGTTGTTGCCAAGTTGCTGTAGTTAATATTTTTTCTATGTCGACAGGGCTTTGCTGCTTGTCATGCTGAGTGGCGATAGTTACAGCTACTCTGTGAAGAGAGGTAAAATTCAACAAGTCTCAGCATTTCTAATTCTAAATGTTAAGTCTGCTTTAAAGTTGTACTAATGACTTCTCTTGCTGTGCAGGTACGGATCCTGACGTCTCCTCCAGCAGTGGTTACTTTAAATCTCCTGCTGATTCTGATTGGGAAGTACCTTCTGCTGTGTTTGCGCCCGTGTCATCTGATTCTTGGGTTGTCCCAAATTCAGATCACCCTGAAAGTAGTGCTGCGAGTGGATCAGCAGGCAGCTCTCACAGCTCTGATGCTTATCCTGCGTCTGCATACTCGGGACGCAGTAGTGACTCCCACGCAGACTCGACACAACCGAGTTTTCAGCTGGGCTTAAATCACGGTAACTAGTACAGACATGTAGAAATAAACTCTTAATACAAGCTTGCCATAATACTCAACATCCCTCCTTTAACTTTTGTGCTCAGACTTCAGCTGGGCAGTTATGCCTCCCAACCCTCAATCTGACAAATTTCCACCTTTCTATGTGGGAGCACCAGACCCTCTTCCCCCTGTGTTCCAGAAAGGCGAACTGTCTCGTGTGGAGAGGGCCTTTGAGCATGGCAACTCAGAATCTGAAACTGAAATGCAAGGCTTTGAGTCTTATCCTGATGCTGAAGGTTTCAATGAGGACTTCAGTGACCCTCTGTCATCAGACCTTGATAGGTTTTGGTCTGAAAACCCTTATTTGGGCTACATATTGCTTACTGGCAAGTATCCCCCAGGCACAGTCACTCACTACAGCTCCAGTTTTGAGCAGGGGGGTGAGCAAACACAGGACACTCTGAAGGCCAACTTTAATGTTGCCCAATAAAGATCTGATTCACTAATACGGTGCTCTCTATGGGTTCTTTTTTTTTTTCACCCTTTTTCAGTACACTCATCTAAATGAGTTGACATGGCAAAAGACATTACTTAAACTGACACTTAAGATTTCTAAATTTATGGTTTGTAGTCCACTCACAAATTTCAGCAGAAACATGTGAAGGCCATTGGGGATTCACATATCCAATAATGACGGAAGCTGTTTAATGGGGCAAATGCTAAAAGCATCTCGTCTAACCATTTTCTACAACACCCCTAGAATTAGATGCTCATAACACTTGAACCGATGGTTCAAAGCTTTTGAGCTTGAACAAGCAGATTTATTAGAATTGTGCATTATGTGCACTTAATGGTGCACTTCAGCCCACACCAGATTAGCTTATAAACTTCAATGCGACTGCATACAACTACCTAAAACCCAGCAGAAAGATGTATGCTGCTTATCAGTCTTCTGATGACTCGTATCCTATGCATTTGTAAACTCATCTAGGAGGCTGCTCGCAGTTCGCCGTGCTACGAATAAAGGACATTAATGAGCAAATCCTAATGTCATGAGCTACAGTTTAGACTGTGCTATTTCTCAAGCAAGGGCACATCAATACCCAGTCTTACAGTGATATTGCCTGACAACATTAATGGACACCATTCTAATTCACATAACAAATCGGCTCGGAAAGACTCTCCATTGATCTTTAATTAGAGGCGGCTGTTAATCACCTTTATGACTCCTCGGTGGCACCGTAATAGTTTCTGCAGTGAAGCCACAGCAGTCTGTTCTAAGAACCGCATCAGTGGGGAGTGTTTACTGTGTTTATGTACAGCGCAGCACATTGCTAATGGATCTGCTTGGAAGATTTTGACTTTTTTTATCTTTGTGGTTCTTATTCACGAGAGAACGACAGAATTGCAGAGCCTTGATCCGAAGCTCTGCTGCTGTAACAATCTAAAATCCTCTTTCTGTAATGGTCTTGTTGGGCGTAGGGACAAACAATGACCCACAGGAGAGAAATGGCAATTACCTCTAGTAAGATGTCCACTTCACATACCTGTCACAACGCTGATGAACCCATCTTAAAAGGCCGGCAGAGAGGGACAAAAACAAGGGGATTTTCCCTTTGTGACCCTTCAGCTTTCAGTCTTTCTTTTTCATCTATTAAGACATAAAAGGGTGAGTCCCCAGACAGATCCATCCTTTATCCCTCCCTCACTCACTCATCGCTAACATGAACCCTGCCGTGTCCATATTCTATGGCTTATCAGTACCCACTGACATGACTGTAGCATGTATTTGCTGTATTGGTGTATTATTTTTCTGAGTGATGGTTTCATGAGTTAAATTGGGACCAGAGCCAGTTTGTCAGTGGGTCCAAACCAGCCCACTGAGTGGCTTTGCAGAGACGGTGGGTACAATGTTTTGACTTCATTGTATTTTACACCAGGAAATGCTGTGTTGTAAATCTTGAAGAATGGATCATGAACCCTATATTATCAGTTTCACAGCCTTCATATTGACAAGTCATATCCCCTGCCACACTGTGAACAATAAACTTATTGTTTAAATACTTACTTATTTTTAAGACATCTGAGGCTGTTCATCATCTGGTTAGTAAATCCATTAAATGTGTACATTTATACAATCCACTGTAGGATACCTCTTTTAACTGAATGGTCTATCCATACCTTCTCTTCCAATTATCCAATCCAGGATCGGACTGAAACCCATCCCAACTACCACGGGGCAAGAGGTGGGGTACACACTGGACAGGTGGCCAGTCTGTCACAGGGCTAACACAGAGAGACCGACAACCATTCACACCTAGAATCTCCAGGTAACGTAAACCCACTAAACGCCTGCATTGGACTGTGGAAGGGAGCCAGAGAACCCAAAGAGAATCCACACTGACACGGCAAGAACATGGAAACTCTACACAGGAAGTCTGCGCCCAGATGGTGGATTCAAAGCCAGGACCTTCTTGCTGTGACGCAACAGTCCTACCAACTGTGCCACCGTAAACGAAAACATAAGGAAGAATTTTAAGGTGCTTTATTTATAGGTTTTCATACACACATTACTGAGATCAAATTTGAGCACGTGTATGGTGACCCGAAAGGCACTGCAACTAAATGAAAACAAGAGCAAATAGAAAAATCCTGCAAAAGCACACAAAATGTAACACAAGATTTTTTTGGAGACAATAATGCAACGGACCAGCTGTGATCATTTGCATGTTTTTTCCAACATGTTTCTATTTCCTCTTGTTTTCTTAACTTGCAGTAAGTTTTGTTTTTTCTCTCTCGGGGCTGCCGTACATTTGTGGATTTTACACCCTGGTTACAAGTTGTAACACTCGTGTCTAGACGAATATCTGCAAAGCCATGTGTGCATCTGTGTAGAACCAAACACAGCCATGCCAGTCGCTTACACTGGACTTGTTGCATTTTACGTCTCTTACGCTGCTCAAACTCTTCCCCTGTAAATCAACAAATGTGCAGGTTGTGTGTGGAGGCAGTTTGTTGTAACCTATGGTTACATTTTAAGATTAACTGACCTCAGGGGGTCGAAGAGTTTTGGTGCCTAAATTTGAGCAAACTGTGAGTGAAAACCAAACAAATGGTCTCACAAGAGACTCAAACCACATTTCTCCTGGTTGAAAGTGGTGCGTGGAGGTTTCGCAGGCTCTGATGTCCACTTTGTCCTCTTAACTGGAAACACTCCTGTTGTTTCTGACAGACTCCGCAAGCAGCCAGTGTATTTATTTGGCTGGAATATTTGTTGTATCAGAGCATGAGCATTGCTTCAAAATATACTCCATGAATTACAACCCCCCCCAAAAATTCACACTTTGTTACCATATGCTGTGATTGGGCATCTGGCATCCTGCTGTGTGCATTGATGTGAAGGTGAAATCTGGTTCGACTTAACCATTTGGCAAATGTGGGCCTAAACAAACATGTATTTCAGTTGCGTGGCTGTAAAGACCAGATAAAGAGCTGAAGCCCTATGTGGAAATAATTTGCCCATAAAATTCATAGATAATACACGTGTATTATTTTGTGTGTTTTATGGCTCCGTCCTAAGATAATGCACGAGATAAAAGAGCCACGGTTTATTTAAAGGCGTTCACACATCAGTGTGATTTCTTTTGATGAGATTTACTCATTTATTGTTAAGTTTACTTATCTGTCTGACTTCACACAGTCAATTTGAAGTGTACAAAGACCAGGAAAAAAAGCCCCTTTATTCTCACCAGAGAATTTGAATACCTTTGTGGGATGAAAACCATATCATTAAGTGCACCGCAGAAATAGAAGAGGCATCGTATTCCATTACCATGTACATCTGCTTAACTCTTGACTTTTTTTCCCCCAGAATCCACAGGATGTGTACAGACCAGTGTTAAAATCTACCCTCAGCCATTGCAAACGGCCAAATTGCCTTGTGATTAACGCACAATAAAAGAATGTGATGGCTTAAAGAAGCTGCAGGAAAAGCTGCCCAGTGAAAGATGGGTGTATGGCGCACTCTGTAATTAAGCCAGTCTGCACTTGATGAAAGTAGATCACACTGGCGGGCCATGGCTTCACAGCCAGTTTGTTTTTACGACATAATTACAGTCCAAATCAAATGAGAAGATTTAATATTGCACCACAACGAGCATGTGTCCAATGTCAACAATGACACTGACCCCCCTGAGGCAAGGTGTGCATGTGTATGAGTGTGAGGGTGTGTGTGTGTGTGTGTTTGAGGGAGGGGAGGGGGGGGGCAGGTCAGGCGTCAGGAAGCCGACAGCACAGAAGCTTCCCCACCACAGCAGCTATCTACCTGTGTAGGAGCCTACCTGGGAGGTCTGACACCAGTGGAATTACACTGACAGTGGGACAGAGGGGAGTAGAGAGGAGGAAGAGTTTATCTAAGAAATAGAAAGAAGGAAGAAGGAGAGGGGGAACTCGACGTATGAGGAAAAAAATGATCAAGAAGAGGTTAATCTAGCTGAAGGACAGGAAGGAGAGGAAACAGAAAACAAAGAGCCGAGAATGAAAGAAGCGATGTTATGAGCAAGTGATGAAGTGACTGAATGAAAAGAGAAAGAGAAGCAGCAGACTTTAATATGCAGACAGCGAGGGTGTGGCTGGAGCGTAAAGATAAATAAACGTTTTGCTTGACTGTGTCTCCATGGTGAGGTGTCGGCCAGTGGTTAGGAGGACTTGTGCAGTCACGACCCACTAAGTTTGTATAAGCGCTTAAAAAACCCGAATCACTCGAGGACAAAAAGGGGGAAAAAATCACTGTTCAAGTGAAAAGAGCGTTTGTGAAAATAACGGAAACTCTAATGACTAATTGTCAAACAATAGATTTCAGGCTTACTGTAGCCGAGGAATCCTTTGAATATAGGTTGGAGCAATTATAGCATCTGAAAGTTGTCATTTCTGTTTTGAGGTGGGTGCTGTTATGATGCTTGACGACATGGTTATGCTGTAAACGACCAAAACCTTCCACTGAGCGGCTTTTGAGTTTTCTTCCCACTGTAAAAAAAAAGTCTGCATTTCCTGTCCTCTAGTTAAACACTCAACACAACCACAAAGCCTTTGTTCCTCTGGGTCAGATTCTCCCAGAAGAGAGAATCGTCCCCAGCCACAGCTGTTGAATGACCACCATCGACCACACTGCTTTCTGTCTTCTGACCACCCTTCTAAATTGCTCTTCTCTCTATCCAGTCCTCCCTCCACCCTTCCCCTACTTCCATGCCTCTTTCCACCCCTTTTTCCTTCTTTTCCCAAGAGCAGCCAGCTGGGCTGGATTTACTCTGGTCGGCATGTCGCAGGGCGAAGCGCCGTCGGCTCTTTGGGCGGGCAGCGTCATTTGACTGGGTCCTGGTCAGGGCTGGCAGATTACTAACTGGATATCTACAGAGAGGCCAGTGGGGCCTGAGCCCTGTCATCCACTGGAAAGCGGGGTCTCTGCGGTGACCCCGTGGTTCTGTGGGGCCCAGGACACGAACCACAATCCCTGCTGACACCCTGTTCTCCGAGGACGCGGTTTTACTCCAAATCGTGATTTCCCATCAACTGCTCCGCGACAGACTGTCTGTGACTGCAGGCCTCTGCCCAGCGCTTTCTAGCGAAGAGGATACAACGCCACCTCACTAGCGGTGCTTGTGGCCACATTTCCCCCACGAAGCTGGGCACGCAGGAGGGGGCCTTCTTCTGCACGAGCTTAAAAGAGAGCTTTTTAAACTCGTGTGACATGTGTACTGTGAGCCGGTGTCAGAGAAGTGGCTGGGATGTCTCTGATTACATGGAGAGCAGCCCTTTTGAAAAAAGAGACAGTTCAATATGGGCACAAGGTTGCACCAAAATAAGCTGTATAATAAGATGTTTAGGGTTGTAACGTGATTTACAGTTTTGAAAGTGGAAACTCACAGCTTTGTATTCAAACTTGTCCATCTGAAAAGAAAATGTTTAGGAAAACCATAGAAAACGCGTCCGCCGTGTAGTTGGTGAGAAATAGTCTGAGCAAATATTAACTTTGATCAATCTATTTGTATTTTATTTCTGTCATTAAAAACATCTGCAGCCACAAACAATCGCACAGTCACACTGTTCCAATTGTTATGTCAATAGTTATGCCATTGCTAGGATAAGAGCTGTGGGAATGTGACATCTTCTCAACATGCACATTTCTGCTGACCAGAATCATCAACATGGTACCCAGATGTCAGCCTTCAGGCACAAACACACACACAGAGTCAGCAAAATCACAGTCAGATTTCTTCAAGCACCAAATCCATCATCTGAGTATTTGTAGCTTCTTATCTGGCAATCCAGAGAATATTTTACAGTAATAATCACATTTTACACACCGAATCGCTCGCAACTTTGGGACATTTTGTTTCGGCCTTTGCGCCGAGAGCTCCTCCTGATTCGACTTTCTCACACAAACCCACCCAGCGCGCGCCTCTTTTCCTTACGTTACTCCACCACCTCCGCCCTATTGTGGCGTTTCTCCTCTCCCTTCTCGAACTTTCTCTTTGAGCACGCGCGTCCTGCACACGCACTATTTCTGTTATGCTATCCAATGGCCTGGAGGCTCAAGTGAGGACAGACTTGACTGCTGTTGGCCTCATATCAAGAAATACCTGATGGGTCCCTGCACTCATGCCAAGACTCATTTATGAAGCGTGAGACCGTCAACAGCCATCTTCAGAAATAAAAACCTATGAGTCACATTCATAGCATTACTCTCAATAAGAACAAAGGAGTTCTACTAGCAGTTATCGCTGAGGTTCCATGTAAGGTGTTTTGTTTACCCGTGAGCTGGTGTGCTAGCGCGCTGTGAAATATGGTTTATCAGATTCTAATCAAGATTCTGTACTTACCATCCATCTGTGTCTTGTCTTGCCCCAGCCTTCGGCCAAATGTCTGCGAGGCAGCGAGATTTCTCACTGACAGCATGATAGGTATTTCTTGAATTTCAACCATAAAGATATCAACTTGGAGAGATCCAGCTGAGACTGCAGTTCAGTCAGCAGGACATTCAATTTCAATTCAATTCAATTTTATCGGTCGTGGCAGATGGTTGCCCCTCCCTGTGCATGGTTTCTTCCTGTCAAAAGGGAGTTTTTCTTTCCCACTGTTGCCAAGTGCTTGTTCATAGGGGGTCATCTGATAGTTGGGGTTTTCTCCCTATTATTGTTGGGTTTTCACTTTACAATCTACCCCACCTTGAGGTGACTGTTGTTGTGATTTGGTGCTATATAAATCTCGAGATTGAACATGACTGATTTAGTAGGAGATTTCTCTCTTCCACTGTAAGCACAGGAAATATAACTTAAAACTGGACAGCATCAGAGAAATGCTTAATTATGCACTTATAGTATCTCACAAAGAATTTGACAAATCCAGCAGCGCAGTAGTCCAGCTCGTCATGCACAGTGTCATAACCCTTTTGAATATGTTTTGTCTTCTGTTGTTGTGAGTCAGAATGGATTATCTGATCTGGCCTTCTTTTTTTGTCTTCTGTTCCAGCAGTTTCACTTCATACTTAAATATGATCATAAGACATGACTCCTTGCTTTAACAGTTTACCACATCAGTAATATCCGTAATCGGTGGCCAGAGTTTGGTGTGTTTTTTTTTTTTTGACAAAATGCAATAAAGCATATAAGGATAAGCAAAGATTCACTGAGGAGTGGGAATAATGTTTTGGCTCATCAGTCCATGCAGGGCCATAATGGTGGCTGGAGCCTATCACAGCTGCACACTCTGCACAGGTCCAATCAAGTCCAACCATTCATATACAAACAGCAACTTTAAAGACACAGATTAACCCATCGTGCATGTTTTTGGACCGTGGAATCAAACCTTTCTTTCTATAAACATTTAGATTAAAGGTAAGAGTAATTGGGTTTCTGTTTGGCTGGCGTGTGCTTTGTATAGTTTTCATTCATGTTGCAATCTGCAGATCAGCAGCACACTTGGAACCAACATCAGATTATGAGGTTATACTAAATTATGAGCAGCTGCTTCTGTTGGTTTGTACATAAGTGTATGCAGAAGTCAGTTTCTCGTGTGTGTCGGCCCAGCGAAATGATTTAAAAAATAACTTTTTCTTAATGCCTTACAGAGATGCCTGCCGCAGTTCCGAAAATGGATGACTATTCACATTTTAGACATGCACTAAAATTAAAAGTCGCGCACAGTAGCTGTTCCACGGCCGCGTCCGAGTCAAAGGAAGAAGAAATAATCAGAGAGGAAAATTGTTTCAATCATAGAGCAATTGCAACATTTATTGAAGTGTTGGCTTTCTTGTATTGATTTTTCAACACATTACAAAAATACATATATGTTCAAAACAGCAGATGTGTACTGTTCTGAAATCACTTATTTTTTCACAAGGATGCACCCCCCTCCCCCCACCCTCGCCCCAAAAAAAGAGAACAAGGAAACTATTTTGTACAAAGAGTGTAAGTGAAAGTTGTGAAAAGTGAAATATGAAAATGTATTTAAAATTACATTTTAATGTGCTAGCACAAGACCTTCAACCAACCATGAGGATAAACACCAAAAAAAAGAAGAAGAAGAAGGAGTCCATGAATGTCTGATAAAATGATTCGATAAAAGTATTCCTGCACAAAACCACTGTATTCGTTTTTCTCAGTTTTGAAAATCATTTTATTTTACACCCGTGGAGCATAGCTTCACCAAAAAACAGCAAATTCATTAAAAAAAAAGAAAAGTGAAAAAAAAATACTTAAAAAGATGAAGATACCAAAAGTCAATAATGGCACCACTGTTAGAAAAAAATGATAACCTGGCATGATTCTGCAATATTACATTAAAAAATAAACCAAAAAATCTGTTCATAGAGTGAACAAGCAATCATACAGAAATATATTCATGTAGATAAAATCCCTCCACCAGGACAATCATACAAAAACTGCTATGGCATTCAAATCATTTGAGAAAACATTGGAGGAAAACAATAGTTTATTATCATTTTTAAACACTTACACAGAGTATTTCATTAATGGCATACTTCAACACTGTAAACATATTGTAAGACTGAATGTCCATGTGTGTGTGTGTGTGTTTGGGACACTGTGAGGGCTCCACTCTTCCAGTTGCACGACTCACTTTGGCCTAAGTCTGAAACTGGGCTTTCGGGGGAACGTGCGCGTTCTCGACAGAACCTTGATTCTTTTGCAGTCGTGCGTCAACACGTGTAAGCAAACTGAAAGTAGCTCTTCAGGCAGTCTCGCTTTTCAAGTCGATTTGATAAAATATGTCAAACTAGCAGGTAAGTGGATAGCTTATGAAGAGCTCGACAGCTTGTTCCTTTTCGAAAATCATTAAAAGAAACAAAGAGCGCTTTGAATTCAAGGTACCGCGTAGTTCAGTTTCTTTAAAAAACTAAATGGCACAGATAAAATCTGAAAATAGGCCAAAATGGGAGGTCAAATCTTCAAGTGACAATGCTTTTGATGATTGAGATTTGCAGTAGTAAAATGAAAGATGTATTCTCAATCTCCTTTCATGTGGCTTTGCTGTCTCCCTCCCCTCTCACGCTCACTCTGTCTGACTCTGATGGTCTGTTATAAGATGTGGCGAGTAGATGTGCATTTGGTTACAGAAAAAAAATACACTTTTCATATGCTCCCAATTTCATTTGAATGACTATTCTCCCTGGTCAAGGTCTTGCTCTCTCTCCCTCCATTTCTTTCTCTCGCATCTCCATTTCTCAGTTCCAATCTTTCATTTTATGCTCTGAGAATAGCCCCCTACTCAAGGTCGGCCGGCCATCCCTTAGTGCAGCTGTGCTCAAAATTATCATAACTCATTCAGCCTCTCTTTATATATATATATATATATATATATATATATATATTACAGATTCATTTCAGAATGAACAATGCAGAAAATAAAAACTCCAATCCCCAGAAGACACGAACTCGCACACTGTCTCAAAATCTGTTACTGACAGTTAAACCCGTATCACTTTGTGAGGCGAATGAACAGGCTTCCCTTTAAAAGCAGCGCTAATACACGAATCTGAGCTAGTGAACTGTGAAAAGACGCCGTCACAGAGAAGGGCTTAGAGCGCGCCGCCGAGAGGAGAACGCACGCCCAACACGGACTGATATGAATTTCATCTGAAACCATTTTGTGCGCCGTGAGGGGAACACAGGAAGTCGACCTGGGTCAGAGAGAGTCGCCGTGCCAGACATGAGTGGGAGATGGAGAACGATTTAGAGAGTGTTGAAGCAGGTTTGGATTAACAAATTACCTTTAAGTAAAGCACACATCAGGTGGGGTCGTGGGTACTCGGACAGTCTGATAAAGCAATAATGTATGGTAGTTACATTTAGCATATACTGTGGATGACGCAAGCAGCTGGTCTTCTGATTGTTTAGTCTCGGCCATATTTCATGGTCAGTCAGGGCTACTTTTACATATATAAAAAAAAATAATATATTTACAAACCATAAACAGGACTGTTCTCCTTCTCACATTAATCACAAGTAGTCTCAATTTATTCAACATATTAAATATGGTGGTTTTAACCTACACTGGGAATGTACTGAGCATCAGTTAAGGGTTTCTCCATCAAGTGCAACCTTTATTTATGTCCTTTGTGAAGCAAGGACAGCAATACAGTAACTGCATTTTCAAATTATTCACATGCCAATGTTGAAAAGGACAAAAAATAATAATAATTCCCTGAATAAATTAATAGGAACTCACCAGATCTCTAAGGTAATGCTGGATTTTTTTAAAAATCCGCCATATTGTTTTATTGTCAGGCTGACATTCAGTGCTTTGAGCCTGTACGAAGGGAATGGATTGTAGTCCGCTGCTGCAGTTAATATAGAAAACAATTATTTATTTATTTATCTTACTTTTAAAAGCTATCTGCTTCACACAAATTTATTCTCACTTGATAATAAGCTTCCTTACAGGAAAAAAGAATGAAAATTTGTATTAAGGGTGACTTCTTTTATCACATTTTTGTAAAGAAAATTCTATTTTTTTTAAGCACATTTCAAAACTAACTCCATATGAAATCCCACAAAGATGTACCTGCACATGCCAAATATCATTACAAAAATCCAATAAATACAGAAATTATTGCACAGTAGAAAGGCTCCATGGATTCCTAACTGATAAAATCCTCAGACGGTTTGCCAAGAAACACCTAGTTAGGCATTCTAGGCAAGTTCTCATTAAAGTTTCCCTTTGTTTATATTCTCAGGTGGCAGTTTCTGTGACGAGGAAAAGAAAGAAGAAAGAAAAAAGGATGAACATCAATCATCAATCAAAACATTTTCTAGAGAGATTATCCAGCCAAGCCCCATTGCAGAAAGTGGTTATAAGGATTTTGTGTGTGTGTGTGTGTGTGTGTGTGTGTGTGTGTGTGTGTGTGTGTGTGTGTGTGTGTGTGTGTTTGGGTACACTGTATGCTGTGTAACTAATGGTTGCTGGCTTAACTTCTGTCTGCTTGCTCCAATTTGACCTCGCTGGCCATCAAGTGTTCACCATGCCATTTCTTCATGTGTTTCTCCAGTGTGCTGTAGACACTGAAGGGCATGTGGCAGATGTCGCAACGGTATACCTCTTTTCCATATTGCCCGTGGGTCTTCATATGGCGCGTCAGCTTGGAGCTCTGGGCGCAGGCGTAGCTGCACAGGTCACACTTGTAGGGCCGTTCCCCCGTGTGGCTGCGTCGGTGCACCGTCAGGTTGCTGCAGTTCTTGAACACCTTGCCGCAGAACTCACAGGTGTCATTCCTCCTCTCTTTGGAGCTTGGAGGCCTGCCAGGTCCGGGTCCCCGCAGGAGGTGTGGGGTGCTGCTGCCACTGCGCCCTGAGGCACTCCCGCCTTCCATTAGCTCCCCAGGTGGGGTGGAGAAACGGAGGCTTCCCGTTTCTGAAGAGGAGTGCTCCGAGGAGGTGGCAAACGGCGACTGACGGGAGTCAGTGAATCCCAAGAAAGGTTCTCTGATGAAGTGGCGCGAAGCAGCGTAGCCAGCCAGCAGCTGAGAGTAGACGTTTTCCGGGGAAATGAGAGGTATGGTCGGGGGAATCTCCAGCTGTTCTTTCTCGATCTTGATCCTCTTGTTGTTGGAGGGGCTCGGGCTGGTGATGGGGGTGGGCCGCCTCTGGAACAGCCCGGGAAAGCACTCTGCTTCAGATACGCTGATTCTGCCATTCATCACAGGCCTCTGGTCCTCCTGCTCCTCTCGCTGTCTGTCAGGTTCCCTCTCATTTTCTCGTTCTCGTTCTCCTTCAACCCCCTCTCCGCCGTCGCCGTTAGGTTGTCTCTCCAAGCTTCTCTTGTTAGGGTTAAGTCTAAGGTGATTGTCCAGATGGTTGTAGGGGTGCATGATGCCCACCCCACCACTGTCGTTTACTCTATCCCCACTCGGGGGCTTCTCACTGGGAGACTGTCTTGAGCCATTTTCTCTGTTCTGGGTGAACTCTTGGGAGTCCTCGCTTAAGTTGGAATCTGGCCGACTGCCATTTTGCAGTTCTTCCTCCTCTTCCTCTTCCTCCTCCTCTTCTTCTTCCTCTTCTTCCTCCTCCTCCTCATTGTCCATCCCCATTCCTCTTGCATCTCCCTCCCTATTCTTCTCTTCACCCTCTCCCCCCTCCCCTCTATTTCCCTGTTCTGGTGAGCCGGTTATGGCCCCAGACTTGTTGTGCATATGTGTCTTCATGTGCCTTTTAAGCTTGCTGGCCTGAGAGCAGGCGTGATCACATAGATGACACTTGTACGGCCTCTCACCTGTGTGACTGCGTCTGTGGACGATCAGGTTGCTCTGGAACTTGAAAATCTTGCCACAGAACTCGCAGGATTTCGATTTCCCCGGGGCCTGGTTCTGACCCTGTGTGTCAGGAGGGCTTGAAGAGCCGTGTCCCCCCTGAGAGGTGGGTGGCTGAGGGGGATAGGTAAGAAACGGCGAGAGCTGGGATCCGGGCTGGAAAAGCGTGGGACTCAGGAGGCGATGCATGGGTGGCACACGGTTGGGTGAGAGAGGAGGCGTGGGTCCACCGTTGTTGGTTGTGTTGCCTGCCAGTTCCCTCAGCCGACGGGAGAAGTCCATGGGCGGGTGCTCCATGGGGGTCATTCGCATCACCCTCTCGAAGGCACTGGGGTGCTGTGACAGCAGCCCCATTTCCTCTGGGCCCAGCCGCTCACGAGGTGGTCTTGGGGGAGGCGGTGGGCTGACAAAGGGCGGTGTCGCGGGCAGCCGCGTCTCCATGTAACCCGGAGGATGGGGGTGATCCCTGAGCTGGGGTCCAGCCATGCGGAGGAGGTGGAATGGGTTGCTGGCATCACCAAGGAAAGTGGGGAGAGGGGAACGGGGCAAGGCGTCAGCTCCTGGGGGTGGAGGAAGAGCCATGCGGGGAGTGAGGGAGCAGTTGACTGGGTGGTTGTCCAGGTAAATGCGGATGCCATGGGTGTGCTGGGCGTGCTGAAGCAGAAACCAGGCACTGGTGAAGGTCTGCTTACACGTAGTACAGATGTAGCTGGATGGCTCATCTTTTTCTGTGGACCAAGAGAGGAAAAAAATCACCATCAGTGATGAAACAAGAAACTCAAAAATCATTTTTTTCCTTCGACAACTAAACCAACCCATAATATTTTATTAAACACAAGCAAATGAACTGCGCATTGTTTTTCGGTGTGTGAGTGTGAGTGTCTTCTGTGGGCTTTTGTGTTGTCTCTGTGTGTGTAGTGTATGAAATACATGTGCAGTCAGGGCATGTGTCTACAGGCTAGTGTAGGTGGCAGGTATTGCCCTTAGGCCATAGCATATTATGCTAATTCTAATGTCAGCTTGGCTTTAATATACAGATCCATCTCGTCTACTTTGTCATTTCCATATGAAGAAAGGGTAGGCAGCAGTGGAAAAGGGGGAAGAAGGGAGGTGGGGGCGGCAGCTGGGGAAGGGAGGTGAGATGTGGAACTAGAGAAAGAAAGCCACTCAAAAGGAAGGAAGGAAGAGCGAGACGACGTGTAAACAGCAAGAGCCGACACTGTATCCACATTAAATAAAGCTCTACGTCACGGATGTAATAACAGCAGTAAAGTGATCTGTTGTGACTCCGCATGCAAACACGCACAGAGCTATATGCCACACACTGACAAATTGGCCCTTTAAATGTTGAGACTTAATAATGCCAAATGAATCTATCAGTCACTGTGGCGTGGCCCTGTCAGCCTGCTTGTGACTCATAAAAAGGGCCTTCGTAGAGATTCATCTAATTCAACACAGGCTCGTGCTGGAGAGGCATTTCCACATTTCTCGTGTTTGCTCACAAACCATCTGCATCTACTTTATCATCAGTGGCTACCGCGAGCGGAGTCGAGTTGGTACGGTGGTCCCAAAGTTTGAAGCCCGCCAGGGACAAAACAAAGACGGGGAAGTTAGTAGCGCTCAAAGTTTAGTGTGATCAAGAAAGCAGTCCTGAACCATTGGCTGACGAATATAAAACACACATTTCCCCTTTTTCCCATTTCCTTTTTCACTCATCGTCTCCCTTCTCTCTACACCTCTGTACACACTCGCACAGATTCACACATACACTCGCGCTGTGGAGAACAGATGAGCGAAAGCTGATGTTGGATCAGTGTCTAGTACAGGAAGCTGATTTGGCGGTGTGATTGGTTTGGCTTTCCCCAGGGGAGAGAGGGTCAGAAAGAGTTAATGAGGGGCTCATTTACTGATTCTGTCTGTTTTTCTCTGCTATTAGTGGTGCTCTGGTGTAGCCATCGCTCTCGCTATTTGTGTGGGGTGGGACACGACCTGACTCCCGCTACTTAATGCGTATGCTCGAGCGTGTGTTTGTGAACGTGTGTGCGGACATGTATGTGGATGTATTTTTTTTGCGTACGCCTGTGTGTATGTGTGGGGCGAGTGGCGGGCTGCCTGCCCGTGTTTAGTTTGGCTAAGCTTCACACGGCCGCTTGGCAGCAGAGAGCTGGACAGCTTAACAGCTTGGACGGGGAGAAGAGAGCGAGAGAGGGAAGGGGAAAGGAGGAGGAGGAGGAGAGGGGGTAAGAAGAGAGGTGGAGGGACTTTAAGGGCCAGACGTGCTTGGCTAAACACGCGTGCACGTACGCATACACACAGACAGCACACATACGCACACACGGGGGCTGCTTACATGTCCCCAGGGAGCAAGTTAGGTGTATAGACTGAATAATCTCATCAATGCACAAGGATCAATATTAGATGAAAATGTGAGTTTAAGAGAAGGACTGGTGATTTCTTTTTTTCCAGTTTTGTCTACATTTTTGTCAGCGCACAAGGCCTCATCAGTACAAGTTATCCAATCAAACAACACCAGTCCCACAACCTTCCAGCCCCCCACCGTTACAACAACACATTTGCATCTTGTCATATCTTACACAGCCGTGCCATATGCTGTTAAAGGAAGCGTGGCAGCTAATAGAGTGGCAGCTGATGGCTGCTGCCTAATGACGGCCAAAGACAAATTTCATCAACTTCCCAAACAAGCAAGCAAGGAAGGAAGCAAGCCGGGTGGGGGAGGGGGGAAACCGAGACAGGGGAAAAGAATAGAAAGCAAGTGCTGTGCTGCCAATTTTGGTATCAAGTAAATACGGCACCGGTGTTGTCGATATCGATACCAATACTGTTACTTTTAACCCATAAAGCCAGCTTATGTAATGGAGATCAGTGTGTCATGACTTATGAGATGAATCAATGATTTGCGAGTTCTGAACTCATTTTAACGACCGCTAAATCAATGTGATTTTTACTTTAATAATAATTAATTAACACAACAAAACACAGCTTTTCATATATTTTGAAACTGCGTTTTTTTGGGAGCCTGTCTCTAAAGGACTGTGGCTAAACATGTCATAAACTATAAATAAAATAAACTTGAAAGACAGCAAAAAGAAAAATCAGACATTTTTGTAGTGTATGAGGTGAATAACACAATCTAACACAATTCAGTGAACTCACAGGATAGAAACAAAGTATCAATCCTATCATTCTAGTATCAATCTGATACCAATGCCAGTGTTGGTACATCTAGGAATCACCAAAGGGACGAGAGCGGTAAAACAAAGCCTGCAGCCTCCCTTATGAGTAACATCACAGGGCACTACCTTCTTGTTGCTCGCCGACTACGAGCCATGACACACACAGCTGCACAAATAAGTTATGTTACAGACATCCTCTCTCCATTCTTTCCTCTTATATAAAGACTTCCACACATGCTGAGAGAGCGTCGCTCGACAGTGCTCCGGCCAATAAAAGCCTTCATTAAAGAATCACGGTGGGCCGTGTCATGCTTCAGTTTGTGGTAATTACAGTCGTCTGCCTGACACACAGGCAGGGACC
Organism: Aulonocara stuartgranti; assembly: GCF_965226115.1. Lineage (NCBI taxonomy): Eukaryota > Metazoa > Chordata > Actinopteri > Cichliformes > Cichlidae > Aulonocara > Aulonocara stuartgranti. The sequence continues at coordinate 3,284,906 of NC_138951.1, read as the reverse complement.
CCTCCACCGCTGACCGCCAAGGTCAACTACCAGTTAGAATAGTTACATTCTGCTCTCTACGCGATCGCTGATGCTGGACCTAATCGCCCAATTTACTCCAGCACGCCATGCGCGCACAGACACACGCAGCCTTTACACACACACACACATTCAGCGTGTGTGTGAATGAGACTGAGAAGAGAGGTTAAATGAAATGGAGTCACAGCAGGATTCGGTAATGTGGTACAGTGCATTTTGCTGTTTTTTTCTTCTTCATTTTGCTAGCAATAGTGTGGTTTGTAAATGTTCTAGTGTAATGGGATTCACCTCGAAAAGACTCCCAGCCCAGGTGTTCACTCCAGCAGACTTTTCCCATGAAAGAGAGGAACACAATACAGAACTGAGACCAGCTTAGGAGGGCAACTCTTTGTCCTGTGCAACAAAACAAGGGCTAAGGGCCAGGAGGCCTGGAGGAAGTTATTAAAACATTGGCACATGCGTGGAGCTGAGGTGGGCCAGTAATGCTCTCCTTCTCTCCTGGGTTGTTTTTTTTTTTTTTACTAAACCACCAGGCCAATTAACCCAGACTTCGGGGACTAAGATCTGAGCTTTACATCAGATTTTATTCTTTCCAGATTGCCTTTTATAGCCATTATTTTGCCTTAAAAAGTACAAACAAAATGCCAGTGAAGGAAGGGGAGCCATGACATTGACTGCTTGCATATGGCCAGTGTAGTTGGCTGGTAAGGGTTGACGTAGACACCAGGTGTATGGCGGAGACATATGGAGTTGTGTTTAATTCACATATTCCATCTCTCCAGCTTGTCTGATTTATATTTCAAAGCATGGGCTTCCTCCATTTACATTACACTTACATTATGAGGCCTTTATCGGGTGTGCTAATCCACACGGACTTATAATAAGACCACAGAAGGATAACAGAATTCCACAGGCTCAGCCTTCAACGAGAGGGGCAAACAGGAGCCTCTCTGCTGAGTGAGAACAGCGAGTGGATGCTAATGAATCCTCGCTGATGCCAAATTAACTCTCAGAAAGCTCAGGGAAATACAATCATAACTGAAAATAAGTAGCGATGAATTCCAGACCGTCAACTTCTGGACAGCACCAAACCAAACAGCATGAATGAAAAGTGTAGAACAAAGTTGTTTTAATGTAAAACAACCCAAAAAAGAATAACCCAGTGCAGGTTTTTGGTTGTTAACAAGAAAACAACTGGGGTAGAGAGGATGTGCTATACTCGACGTCTCACACACACACACACACCCACACACTGCAGCATTCCTGGGGTTCACGTTCGCTGTACTGCTCCAACATTCCATCAAGGGCGACAGAACGCCACAGCGACAGATTTGCATACAGAACAAAGCCGCCCGCCGGCTAGGCCACTGGGACACAAACCTGCGCCCCTGCAGCCCCTCCTCTCCTCTCCACCTCTGTGCACGCACTCACACTGCCTCTGATGCCCGTGCACACGCCTGCACAAGCCCTGGGAGTACGCATGTGTGCACCTGTCAGGGGTTAGCTGACACCTCTGCTGCTGGCAAAGCAGCTTCTCATTAGCATGGCTGTGATCTAGGGGTCCCCAGGGGTCCCAGCCTCCTCACCTCACCCCTTGCCCCCCCACAAACCTCTGCTCCTCTCCTCCTCCTCTTCCTCCTCCTCCTCACTTCTCCCAACTATCCCTCTCGCTCGTCGTCCTCCTCCTCCTTCTTCTGTGCTGCACTCCCTTTCTGCTCTTGATGGCTTGTTTGTCATGAAGCAGACTAATCAGGAGACACAGGGCCACGCAGATCAACTGTGGAAGCCTGTGTGTGTGTGTGTGTGTGTGTGTGTGTGTGTGTGTGTGTGTGTGTCTGCTTCACAGGAGATAGGGAGTTTGGACGGTAAACTACAGTACAGCCCCCGCTGACAGTCACACATAGGTGGGTAAAGAAAGAGGGAGATGGAAAGAAAGAAATAAGTGGAGAGACTGTGGAGGGTGGCAGTAGTAGGCAGGGGGTAAGGCTCTCACACAGTGTGGCTGGCTCCATGCTAACTCAAACCAGCTTTAGCCTGCTAACCATATACATCTGTGTGTGTGTGTATGTGTCTGCAGCCAATATGACCAGCTGAAATGCCTGACAGCCTCAGATGGGATTTTAAAGAAACAGCACTCTTTTTAAATTGTGGCAAACTCAGAGCCACACACAAAATATATATAAATATTTATTATGATGTGTTTTACTCTGGCCTCCTTTCTTTTTTTAATCTCTTCACTTGTCTGCGTGTTTTCTCTCTTTTCCCTGTCTTTCTTTTTCTCTCACGCACACACTAAGCACCTGTACATGCTATCTGGGTACTCCACCCTGACCCTCATGCCTTTTGCTATGTGGGTCAAATGAACAATATAAGGGATCGGGTATCTCCAACAACTTGATCACAGACACGCACACACACACACTGACTAGGTCCAGCTGCACAGCAATGCATGAGTGGAGGAGGCTCTCATGTAGCACGACTGAGGGAGAATGTTACCACCATGAGGCAAGCTATCCCAGCCAGGGCACGGAGGACACGCTGTGAAAAATAACTGGCAAGACCTCTCCGTCAGTAAAGAGCTATGACTTTGGCTCAGGTTCTAGGACAAAGAGGGAGAAAGAGGGAACGATATAAAGTAAAAGGGGAGAATAAAAAGAAAAAGGGAGCTCCATAAAGTGCATTAGCTAAGCCCTCTGTGCCATTTCTCTAAGCCTGACTCATCGCTATCAGCTCCTAACTGGTCCCAGCGCCTGTGTGTGTGTGTGTGTGTGCGTGTGTGTGTTTTGGGGGTCTTTGAACACACTTGTGGGGTCTGCTGTCTATCACGTGATGATGACAAATGGATGACACTCAGTCGTGCTTGTGGTTGAAAGAAGATGCAAGAAAGTCGGAGTGAGATGGAAAAGGGGATTGAAGGAGGGAGGAGAGGAAAAGAAGTGGAAAAAGTAGAACTGCACGCAGCGTGGAAAGAAAACAGAATCGCACTTTGTTTTTGTTGTTTTGTCTTTATCACATGCATTTCAATTTTCAGGCAAAAATTACATCCACTTTAATCTCTTGTTCCATCTCCTACCCATTTTACCATGACACAGAAGCGCGAAAAACAGACAAAACATAAACTTAAAACTTAAAAAAAAGGACCCAGTAGCGGCGGCGTCACCGGGTGGGGGTGATGAAGGGAAAATTCCAACAGAAATAATACGAGAACTCAAAAACCACTTTCACAAACAAATTGAGAAATTGAGTTAGTGGATTCGCACAAGGTTTGTTGAAAATGTCCTTCCCTCTAAAATGGGCAAATACGTCATTCATGAAGGCGGTTTTTACAACCTCCAGTTGTTTTCAAAGTTTAGCCACCTGTAGCCGCCACGTGAATGAGTAAAACGCTCGCCCGTGTCAACATTTTCACACGGAGCAGGTTTCTAAACACTCTTAACCTAGAAAACTGAGCTTTCTAACAAACCCAAGCAATTAATTTTTTTCCTAAAATTACCCAATCAGTTTTACAGCAATCTACTGAAACAGCAAGCGAAACTACAAAGAATTGAGACGAGACTTGAATTGCATCACACGGTCACAATTTATGGGTGTAAATGTTTTTTTACTCATACTTTTACAATGTCCTAAAATAGAAACATCCTGAATATTTTCACGTATTGTCTCAGACATGAGGAGCAAACGGCAGATATCACCGGTTCGTTGGAGGTTTTACATCCAAATGAGTTTCACTTATACCCACAGGGACACTTTGTCCACAGAGCCAATTTGCTATTCAGCGGCGCTAAATAGCAAATTGACTTGTGACATGTGAGCGAAATGTGCGTAATTAAAACAATGTAGGCATTATAAAATGATGTGAAAATGTGAGCTTTAATATGGCGAACATGCTGAAATGTAGTGTTTGTCCTGACTTGTATTAAAGAGCACATCCTTTTGCAAATGTCTCCCAAGGATGAGCCGTCTGCATTGACAGACATATCTTTTGCAATGTTGCTACTGTGCCTCGGTTTTGTGATGTATGTGTATCTATGTGGCATTCCATGTGCCCTATATGTGTTTGCATGCATGCGCCCCTTGTTATTGTGTGTATATCTCGGTCTACCATTCTATGAAGGGGTGAAATATTCTTTCAGCAGTAGTAATGATTCCCAGCTGGCTTCTGCCCACTGGAGCCAAGAAGCCAGTCCCGCTTAACTAACAGCCCACAGGAAGACACCAGCATGGCCTTGAATGGAACACAAGTCCTTCCAATCTAATTACCTTACTATAAAACTCGCCTCTTGCATGTCACAAAGGAGAAGACCTTCGTGATCTGAGTTACTATTAATGAACACCTTTTCTATATAAACGATCAATTCTGTTCCCCTATTTCAGGAACAAAGCAGAGGCAACAAGAGAGACTACAACAACGATTGCATGTAATTAGTGCTAGTTCACTAAAGTTGTGTTACGGGGGGGTAAAGTTGGACCACAGATTTACATTTTTCTTATCTAACTCGGGGTCGAAAGGTAGTGTACATATTTGTTCATCAAATATGAGGCTAAAGCCAGGAAATTGTGCACTTGGTTAACAGAAAAACTCAGCACAGCGGAAAAACGGGGAGCTTGGGCAGTCATTTTCACACTTCAGCTCATATGGATTAAATAAACGAGATATAACTTAGAAAGCTTTAAAGCTGACGGGCTTCTCTTAGATTTGTGGTATAGTTGGGTTTTCCAACACGCTCTCATATCATAGTCACATGCGGCCATTTTATCAAACAGGAAACAGCGGTTCGCGTCTCATTTCGGAGGTGTTTGCTTTGCCCTTATTTGCCCTTTGTTTCCATTTGGCTGTTTACCTTTTCTTCTGCTGTTATCTTGTTGGGCTGTTTTTTCAGCTAAAGCATCCATTTTTCAGTTGGGTGATGTTCGTTTTGAGGGCTTCGTGCTTTGCATTTTTTTTTGTGAACTTCTTGGATACATTTGGGAAAATTCACAAATTTAAACCTGGGGTTTGAAAAATCATGCTTAGCACTACCCAAAATGCAATTAAACGTGACCGTAAAGGGCCCCGAAGCATCACATGCATGCAGGCGTCTACAGGGGATGATTTGAGATCTGTTATGCTATTCCCTTAACCAGCATGTTGAGCCACAGATGCCACTGTGTATACCTCGTGTGTATCACTGTGATTTATCACGAAAAAACGCACTGATGCCAGCATTACAGCACAGGAGTGAGCATGTACGGAAAAAAAATTTTTTTTTCTAAAGATCTTCTTTTTAAAGGAAAAATGTTCCAAATCTCTACATGTTGAGATTTTTTGCCTTCAAAGATAAAAGGGTCATGGAATGTGGAAAAAACTGCAACATAGTTTTAAAATTGCTTTTTTTTTCTTAAAACATTTCAGTTTATCAGCTATTGTGTAAATGGATGGTTGGTAAATGTAAAAGTTTATTGAAGGTTTTGTACTTTTTTCACCAACAGAAAGGGAAAATATTTGGAGTTTGATACTTGAGATCAAATTAATTACACTCCACTGCGCACAAAAAACAAGATATCAGTAAAGTTTATTTTCATTATTACTGTCTCTATATGCAAATAAATGAATTAAAACCAATCAGCCTCTGTGCCCCCCCCCCATGTATTTATGCATCTCTCCCAGCTATATAATGTCTTGTGATCCAGTAAAGGCCAGCAGCAAAATGCTAAACGTTATTTGTAGTTGTAGCTGTCATGTCTCCAGGGGGAATTCTGTTTTTTATCTCCTATCAGTTCTGAAGAATGCCTCTGTATGTCAAACCATCTCCTGTCCCACATTGTGTCTAAAAACAAAGCCTCTCAAATTACCTCATGTAAAAAAAATGTAAGCACGAAGATCTGAAAAAAATAAAAATAACTACAGTTCATCGAAACCACATAATCTACCGAAGACTTCTTCTGACACAAGGACAAGTCAAAACAGGATACTAATTTTTTTTCAAACATTTTAAAAGTATTTTGTGGAAATTCAGTGTATTAAATCATTGCTAACCCATTTTATTAATGTTGAATACATTGTACTATCATTTCTGCGAGCATGACTAGAGTTAATTCATGCCTTTTGTGATTTAACTTATATTTTGCCAATATCAAAATCACTGTTCCATTTTTATAACATGAATATAATGTTGTCTTTTTTATATTTTAAGTAATATTATATATTTTCCTCTCTAATATTTTACAAGTAATTTATGTCAAATGTAATATTAATTTCTGAAGATTGCAGCTGATGTAATCTTTGGTAGTGCTAAAGTAACTCAAAATAGACGATCTTGGTAAGGCCTCCTGGAAGTTACTACATAAATGAGAAATCTTGGTGTTGCTGCTTCACAACAATAAGGAATGTCTGAGTAGAGTTTTTTTTCTTTTCAATATAATTCTATAACTCTGCCACTGGCTCCAATAAGCAGCAGCCTTTGCAGGTAGGGAGAGAGTAGACAGATGTGCTGTAGATTAGCTGACCTTGGGTACTTTGCTAAGCTAAGAAATTTCAGGTGCATACAACATTTTTTCCAGAGTAAAAAATTCTAAATGTTATCTTGCCAGAAAGGATAGTTTACAAAGCCTGCAGTTGTGGAGAACAAAGACTGCACTCGAGCTGTTTCAAAATGCTGGCAGAAGACATTTATGGATACATTTCAGGTAACGTCTAGTAGCAAAGGCTTCGTAAATAATGCTAAGTGCTAATGCTATTCAGCAAGCTAACAGAGGCTAAACTACTAATATTCTGTGTAATTAGATGGCAGAAAAGTAGCAAGAGGTGTCAGTCTAGCTTTTATTAGGCAGATAACATGAAGAACAGGAGCCTGGACAATCCTCTGGTCAGTGTTTAGGGTTTCGAGAGGATTTTAATCTGTACCAAATTAAGAGCTAACAATTCTAAAACAGAAGGAACAAATGACAGGTGTGGGCTTATATGTCGCTAAGCACAGGTGAGGGGAGACACAAAGAGAGCAGAGCATTAGAGGCTGAATAAGGTTAATCTGTTCAAATAATTATCTAGCCCATGTAATCACTAATAGTGGGCGTAAGTGGACAGATACTAATACACAATTCTGAAAATGGTGTTGGCCATTTTTACATGGAGGTTAAAGGTAGCCAGAGACTAACTGGAACATTTTATCCTATATTATCCTATATTATTAGGAAGTATTATCTAGCTAATCTAATGTTTGCACGGATTTCGTTTATATATATATATATATATATATATATATATATATATATATATATATATATATATATGTGTGTGTGTGTGTACATACATTTTTTTCTGCAGGATTTAAGCAGTTATGTGCAACATTTACATATCTTACTGCAAAGTGGGACATAATCTCAGTTTTAAAAAAATGGAATTGCAGAACAGCAACAGTCTCTTTTCCTTAGCTTTGACAAAATATTAACATAGAACAATGATTTGTTTTACCCCACATTAATTGAGGCTTTGATGCCTACATCTGTTCTGTGGCAGGATGTTTTAATCATCTGCTTGTATTTCTCTTTGAAAGATTGAAGATGGAAAATAAAAAGCATTTCCTCACAAATTTTCAAAATCACCTGACAAACTATGTTAAAGTTATCTATTTATTCAAGTTTACTTTACCTGTTTATAAACTATAACAGTAAAATCTAATTGCGTTATTCCATGTGTAGATGAATACTTGACCGTTAGTTGGTCATCAGCAGCATGGTGGAGGTATGGTTAGCCCTGTCACCTCACAACAACACAGGCATGATTCAGACCTGCTGACTGTGTTCTGTGCAGGTTCTCTGCCAATGAGAGGATGAGTTTTAGTGGTGTAGAGTTCTCCAGCTTCCTCCCACAGTCCAAAGACATGCATGGAAGGTTCTAAATTGGCTGTAGGTGTGAAGGTGAGCACAAATGATTGCCTTTCTGTGTCAGCTCTGTGATTGACGGGCAATTTTTCCAGGCGAGAAGAAGATAAGAGATTGAGAAGAAGAATAGGTAGGTGGATGGTCATTTTTAAATGGAGAATATTTTATCTGCACTGCATAATATGGTGTTTTTATTCTTTTCTGTGTAGGTCTGCGATGCCAGACTGGGACACAATAGGGACTGATTCTCCTTCACACACCACCTTGTTATTGCCACAGTTTGAAAGATTTGAACGGTACAAGATGAGAAACACCCTGAAGGCCTCAGTGGAGGTAAGCTGAAGGCAAGGCTAAGCTCACCACCTGTTTGCTGATGATCCATGAAGGCTGTCTCTGTAGAACCTTGAAGTAGAGTTTTCAGAGACGGTCAATCTACGCGGATCTCGTCACTGCACTAGGGCTGGATAAGGTGTCAAATTAAAATTAGGGTTAAAATTAAATTTGGGTGAGATGATCTGTTTATCCCATAAAACTATGCCAGCGTTTGTATCTCTCCAACTTCTACCCCTTCCTTTGCATCTCTCATAATTTTTTTCCTGCAGCATGGTGGGAAAGCAAAAGTCAGTGCAATAAGTAGCAATTCAGAGTTTAAAGGCATACGCTAACAACATGTTAGTTGACAATGGTTCTTCCCACTACACACACCATGAAGAATTAGACTTTTTCTCACTAGGACTCGACAATGGTTCATGTCACCACAGCAAAACCATTAAATCCTTTTTTTAAATATAGTTTTTTGACTTCTTGATCTCGTGCCAGCTGCCATAGTGCCTGTTTAGACTCACTGATGTCATACCACATGGGACTATTGACTTCTTTGTCCAATGTGAACAATATCACTGGCTGGAGGTTTTTAATTTGCACATGCCTTTACATACCAAATGGGTCTCAAGAAAGCAGTGGCTCTCTTCAAAGATTTAGTCGATAAATCTGAACAAGAATCTCACAACCCAACGACCCAGCACCTCTATGTTCTGCAAGCTTTTGTTAGTGGAATCTAGAGGCTTTGACAAGAGCAATATAATAGCTTTAGCTGCTTGTTAAATGGGCTGTTTGTGGTAAACATGCCCTTAAATATAGTGCACACTAAATTGATGTAAGTTTTAAGAAGCAGCTCTTCTGTGTGCCGTTCATTCGCTGTAGGGAATAAACTGACTATAGATAAGTACCTCATACTACCCCACTTCAAAGGAACCAAACTATGCCTAAAGGAGTGAAAACAAAGTAAAGTGGTTGTTATTTTAAAAAATGATGGTGACGTATGTAAAATGAAAATTGAAAAAGCTTCTGGCAAAAAAACAAGAAATAAATATGTTGTGTGATATTGATTTTCGCTCGTGAACACTCACATTAACTTTGGCAGTAAATGCTGAGATTCACATATCCTGTATCACCATTCAGACTGACAATGCAGAGGACTGATTTTTGATCCGTATTTCCCAGCCCTACACCATATCTGTGACGACAGCAGAAGCTCTGAGGTATTTTCAACCTCCACAAGAATTCAGACTTTTCCTGTCCTGTAACCCAGGAGAGGCTGAATGCATTGGCCGTGCTGTCAGCGGAAAAGAGATGACTTACTTTAACCAGAATGTAATTGAGAAATGTGCTGGCCAGTGTTTGGGCAGCATGACAGGGTGGTGTTTTGTTTTAAGTCTTTTTTGACTTGAGTTTTGGTTTATGTTAGGCAGTAAAATGTCTGAACAAATATTAAATGGATTCAGGAGCGTGTATTTGACACACTTCACTGGCATTTCTTTGAGTTTTGAAAATACACATTTTAACTGGTAATGTGATCGATTCACAAATGACAGCATGATAAATACTGAAACTGAGGAATTTGATTGTAAAATATATAAACTCACAAGCTTTAAAATTTTATGGCATCTTTCAAAAGATTTTGGCATGCGGCAGGAAAAGGTTAGCACCTAGTGGATTATCTCACAATTAATAGGGTAAATAAATAATATGATTAGGTATAAAAAGTACATCCCAGAGAGAGATTATCTATGATTGCTAAATGTGTGTACATATGTTTACACACATTACTAAATGGGGTAATTTTCAGCTCCTGCATTAAAAATCCAATGATTTTGTTGTGGAAATAACTGCAAAAGTGAAAGAAACATAACGGGATTTATGACTGCATTATTGGACATGGACTGGATAACCTGCACAAACATGAAGGCCCCATTAATACTGAATCGTACGTCCCTCTGGGGTTGCATCACGAAGGGTAGAAATCTGCCAAAACAAGCCATGCGGAGCCACCCGCTGTGGAGCAGCAAAAGTCACTCCTTCTTAAATAGAGGGTTTGAAGCATCTTATATCCTGATAGCATCTCTTAAAAAGAAGATCTTGCTTATTTCAGCAAGAAAATGTCAAGTCACACGTGCATGCATTCCAACAGCGTAACTCGACAGTAGTGTTCGTCCTTTCCTGCCACCCACAGAAAACACTCGGCACATTATGAGAGAAAAAATCATGGAATCTGTTAAGCAGCTCGAATCTTAACACAATCAGGAATCATTAAACAGGTTTCTTTCAAAGCTGCAGCAGTCCAAAGGAATTCCAGAGGGTTGTCCAGAGGAGTCCTCTGCTAATCTGGTATCAAATTCAAAATGAGAACAAATATTTCTCAAAGAGTTTAAAAAGAAAATTCATTTTCAATTTTTTTTAATTCAAGATTTTTTTTTTAAATTTACAGATAAATGACTGGTTTCAAAAAGTTTGATAACTACATCGTAGTTTTACCGTGATAACGTGATTATTTTCTAATGTCTCACGTATTATTGGTGCTCTTAAATAGGTTCAGTTTTGCTTTGTGAGTGTTTGGTGGTGTTCACACTTGAAGTCCCCGATCAGTGGTACCTTACTACAGGGGCTAACAGTGACTTTCCTTCTTTCTTTTTTTTATTCCTAGCCAATAAGCAGCGTTAATACATGGATATATCCTGTGTCAAGTGGCTTTTATCTAGTCACACATTACTGATTGTGTGATTTTCAGTGTGTCTGCACTCACAAATTTTTTTAGCATTAGCCGCCAGTGCACCTAACACATTTTTATGAAGGGCTGAGTTTGGCTCCAGACCTCTTTCCCTCTCTCCTTTCTTTCTTTCTCTTTTTCGTTTTTCTCTCTGTCTCTTATCACGCTGATACATTTCCTGCTCCTGGCACGGCTCCTGCATAGCTTATGGTTAAAGAAAGCTTTCATCTATCCAGTGCCTCTAGGACACACACACACTCGTTCACACACACACACACACACACACACACACACACACACACACACACACACACACACACACTCACACCTATACTCACACACACACACATATACAATCACTGGTACAGGCCAGCACTGCCCTGCCAGACCACAGGCCCAGACAAGCTCCGCTGGCACCAATCACCCTGATAACATCTTAGGCTTTATTTCATTTTGGCTTGCTCTGTTTTGCTCTGGGAAAGACCGGCACATGCAAGAGGGCTTTTTGGAAAAGAATGAATTAAGCCAGTATACGGGGAGAGTGTAGCCCCTTAGCCTTGAGCAGTTAACTCCCCTGTCTTCAATGCCATCTATGGACATGACAGTGCAAGCCCTCTTTCATCCCAAGAAAAAAAAGACCAGGCCAGAGCTGATGTTTCTTCTCCATTCTTATAGATGGAAACACAGTTTTTATAAGGTAACATAATAATAAAAGATAATGAATAAGGCCAGAAGGACAACTATGAACCTTTCATCTAGAGGGTGTGTTTGCTCAAAGTGCTGAAGAAATAAATTAAATGTCAGTCCGTTAAATGTCCCCTGTAGTCTGGGTAATTCCAGACTTCACCAAAAAAAGTCTCTAACATGGAGATAATTTTTACAATGTAAAAAAGAAAAAATTTATATTTTATTTTATTATTTTTTTAAGTTTTTTTTTTTGTAGTAGTCATTTCTCATGCAATGGGGTGGAGCCATTCAACCCAGAAATCTGTATCTCAAATCTGAGTGAGTGAATGAAATCAGATGACTGATTTGGTAAGTGAAGAAAACTGACACTGAAAGAAATGAAAGTGTAAAAAACAGAGGCGACGGTGACCTTTGCACCCATGCTTTTTCCTTCCCTCCTTTTTCCTGCTTACAGTAAATCGTTGCTGATTGCGTAGCGTGTAGGAAGAAGGCGGTATTAGTAGCATGTATATCACAGCATTGCTCTAGGAGCACTCCTGATTTATACTTAAGTGGTAGACCAGCATAAAGGCAGCCCGCGTTCAGCACGTGTTTGTCTGTGTCTAGTGTTCTCTCCCGGCATAATTGCTCAAGACAAATAAGTAGATGAAATAAAAGGAATTGCACCATGAAAGGCTTCCAATATCTCTTGCGGTGAAGCAGCCTGCAAAAAAGGGGTGGAAAAAAAAAAACGACATAAACGCTGTCTCCTTATTTTCTTCTCGCGACCATCCCACCCAATCAGAGGCAGGACGCTAATAAGATAAGAGGAAAGGAACAACGGCGGTGTGGCAAGTAGGATTACCCCTGTCTGACTGGCTAACAAGCACCATCTCTTTTTCTTTTCACAAACACCTAATGCTAGCCCCACTTTTCCTCCCCCAAAGGCAAACACACACAACTTTTCAATAGGAAAATGGGAGCGAAAATTTCCCCGTTTATGTCTGAAAGGGGCATATGATATGTTTACGCACTAATGTCTCCGCGATAGCTGAGCACACATGTGAGGATTTTATCCGCATGTTTACTTGAAGGTTTCTCCGAGAAGTGTTTCCAGAGTGGGAGAAGGTTTATGTGCAAGTTCCCATTTAAGGTCCATGCACGTGTATACTTTAATTATAAGCACGTACTGTAGGTTCTTTAAAAGATTTGCAACATTGCCCATCACTGATAAAAGCACACCTGTTATCAATTGTCACCACCAGCGAGGGGAAGCGAGGGGTAGCTCAAGTTCAGCGGTGGAAACACCTTGATTATAGCTATTTACACAAAGAGCATAAACACATTCAGATTCCCACTGGCACAACGTAAGGTCTTCACTTCCCTCAAACTCTTGCGCCTGTGTCGGAATCCCAAAGCGCCATCATCACTCGCCGTGCGTACGTACACATATATATAGAGCAGGGACCAGGGGTGTGAGGTTCCTAATGCCTCTTCAGTAAGGAGCAAAGAGTCCACACATCTGGAAGACACAGTCAGTCAGCACATGCTGAAAGTTAGCGGTGGCGCTCGCAGTCCAAATTAGTGGCGAGTTTTATTCCCCCGCTGTGGTAGGAAAATATCAAATCTGTTGCCATATGAGTGCCATAAAGCCGGCTCTGGAGTGTTTGATGCCTTCATGTGGGAGCCTTTAAGCCGTGTGTGTATGCCCGCGTGCGTGTTTGGTGGGAGATGCAGGCCTTAATGGAAGATGAGAGTCCCTGTATGAATTCTTGCATGCACATATGTTTTCTATGTGTGTGTGGCTCTTATCAGTTTATGTTTCTACTTTCCTGCACACACATGCAAATGGTTTCTTGAAATCTCTGCGTGTGTGTGTGTGCGTTGGATGCTGTGGCAGTGTGCATGTGCAGCTGTGCCATTTAGCAGCTTGCTTATAGACCTAGTTGACCCTGCTGCATAGAGCAGACAGACAGACACAAGCAGAGTCAGACGGCCCCTGGGGTGGTCCTGTCTGAGTCGCGGTGTTATGGGCCAACAACACTAGGGGCCCATACACAGGCAGGAACACATACGGTAATTGTGCGCACGCACACACACACACACACACACACACACACACACACACACACACACACACAGGCAAAAAAATTAGATTTTAACCACCACAAAGGATTTAATTATTTTAACCTAAATTTAAAGCTGAGGCAGGAACTACATTTGCTGTGTTTTCACAGGTTCAGTATTACTATGCATGTGCAGCTCCTAGAAAACACACAGTCCAGCGTGCTTCTCGCTCTTTCATTAACATGTTAGAAGCTGAAAATTGCAAATAAATAAGTGGCCAATTATTTTTGCTTTCAGCCTGCAACCGCCTGTAGCTGTGCAGAAAGGATGACTTGAGAAGATTTACGTGCAGCTTTGTGCAAAAGCACCAAACAAAAGCGTGCGCGCCAACTCTCCAGACCAAACTGCATAAAATAGAAATACTTTTCTATGCACGTGCTGGACGTATTTTGCAATTGACTTCAGTGTTTCAAATGTAAAACCGAGCCAAACATGTTTTATTTATTAATGCAACTGATACTGTGAATTTGTGTTACTCAGTGTTGTGTGTTTAAATAGAGGAGGGAGTGTTCGCCGTTTTTTTTTCCCCCTGCAGAGGAATAAGGAAATATTTGCCACTCGTAGAAACTAGGAAACACACACACACACACAAATTAAAATAGACGCACATGCCTAACAGCAGACACAAGATAAATTCCTTGGCAAGCATTCAAAACACTCATGTAAGGACAGAGAAACACACTCAGACCGCAGCAAAAGACACACACACACACACACACACACGCTACCTCCACAACTCCCACCATGTGACCCCTAATCACAACCCCAGAGCTTGGACATCAAATGAAGCAAGTTGAAAAAAAAATCATCAGGAGTAATTAACGCATTTTCATATGCAAATGTGATTAATGCAAAACTACAAAGTCATTATGCAAATCGACTTTTCCTTGAGCCTCTGTACAAATATTCGCAGCTCAAATCAGGGATCAGTCTCGCCATCTTTCTTTTTTTATCTCTTACCCCTCTCTCTCTCTCTCTCTCTCTCCTGCTTTCCCTCTCTCTCTCTTTTGGAGTAGAGATAATACATAAGTAGCATGTGAAGTTATTTCTAACTCACGCAGTGTGTGTGTTTTCATGCGATGGGCCGGGGCTATGGCATTACGCCGCCTGCCTACTGATTACTGGCTGCTTGGCACTGGAGCGAGACAGGGAAGCCGGCGAACAGGGGAAGGTATGAATATGCAAAAGCCTGATTGCTTTTCATGATTAAAGCCTATTTAATATGGAAATGAGAGCAAGCCAGGTGATTAAAGGAACATTGGGTGGTGGGGCAAAAAAAAAGAAGAAAAAAATCAGGGTGGGGAGGGAGAAACAGAGAGAGGAAAGAAGAGGAGAGGGACACCTTCAAATCTAATGTAGAGGTGTGGAAACAGGAATGTCACCGTTATTTTGTGGCAGATTTGACCTCTTTGATAGCAAAGGTCAGTGTTGCTTTTGTAGGTTACTCCACAGGCCTTTATCTAGAAACCATAATGACTCATTTCAGGTAAAAAAAATAGAAAACGTAAAAAAAAATCCCCGTTTCATTAGGACTAAAAAAGACGTGTTTTACGTTAAAATGCCTCTGCGTGTTTTTGCACCTGCAGAAAATGTAGGTGTGACGGTTCTAGAGTGGCGGGTGCCTCATTTGAATTCTTTGATCATGAATCCAGCGCTACTTTGGCTCAGTTAAGAAAAGAAGTATCGGTATCGTATTGAGTTTGTGAAGAAGAAGAAAAAAGAAGGAGAAAAAAAAAGCAGCGCGAAATCTTTATCTCAGTGTAGTGACATGCCCACTAAAGCGAAAGCAGGGGGATCAGAGGTGGGCCGAAGAGAGAAACACAGAAAGACGTTTGAGGATGTCACTGTCGTTCACATCACCTCATGAAATATTTACTTTGAGCTCCTCGCAACGTGTTTGCGCGCGCGGTAGAGAATGAGATAGAAAAAGAAAGAGGCTGTCATGATGCGACTTTACCCGTCTGTGCTGGATGTCTTAAAGTGCTCCAAGGGGGCCCAACAGCAGTCCTAGGAGGAGTTCAAAGCGGGGCCAGGGTCGTCTTAGTACACTAACACTCCCCTTGCGACAACCTCTCGCTTTCTGGATGACACGCATCATTCTTCACCCACACATACACATATACAAATTCATCCCAGGCACACACGCACGCATATTAACATAGTCTGACAAAGCTCTGACACACACATGCACACATAGTGCATGCATCAGCAAGAGAAACTCTGGAAAAAATACAAACAGGGCACAGAAGGGCCATTTTTCATCTACGCCGTCGAGTATGCATTTGCTTGCGTGCATGTGTGTGTGCACGCGTGTGTTTGTGTGTGTCTGCGTGCAGCTTTTGGGGTTGAATCTGCTAGCCTTGCAGCATGATTGCAGTTTAAGCAAGGAAGCTGACAGACAAAGAGGCCAGACAGGATGTTATAAAACACAGCCAGGTGAGGAGTAAAAAAAAATAAATCCAGGACCGGGGGGAGGAAGGCAGAGGGTTAATAATGTTAGATATGCAGGGACGGCCCAGGCATTTCATGCATTATCAGCATGCTTACATTAAAGCTTATTTCATCTTCCCGCAAGTCAGATACACACTCTAATTTACCTGTGTGTTTTGTGTCGACTCCTGTGCTGCAAATATTTGCGTGCATCTGGTTGCGCACCCCAAACTTCCTCGATACCACGTGTAAGCCAATGCGATGTTTCCTTACAGTGTGTGCGTGTACAAATGTGAGAGCTGCTAACACACTGGACGTAATTAGACCTAATAATGTAATCCAATTTGGTTGAAACTTGAGACTGCCTTGAGTGGCAGTATAATGTGTTGAACAAAGCCATCCTCCTTTCTTTCATTTGGGGCTTCGAGTGCTTTCATGTTCTGTTCTCTTAGTGATAAGACTGTCTGTGTGAATGACTAACTGACTGCTGCTGTAACAGGTTGACTCACCCCCCTCCTTTAAACATTCACTCAGCACCTCTGTAAAATGTATAGCATCTTTGTTTTTTTTTTTTGCTTTCAAAACACTATTTTTGCACTCGTGTTGCTACTCAATGCTTCACACTCAGTCTAATGGGAACAAACTAGACAGTTAAAAAAGCTTTTGCTATTATCAGTGCTGGTTGGTTATTTTGTAATTGATTTTTTATCCACTACTGGGTAAAGTCTTAGTAAAGGGAAACAACATCGTTGTACACTAAAATTAGCAGGTACATCAAAAACAAGCTGTCGCAGGTTTGTGGTCAGTAGATATTAACCAATCTGTGTGATAGTGGTACATGCAGCTGCAACCTGTAATAGTCTTTAACTCTGTAACGCCTGACACATTGAATGATGGGTATTTTGAAAGTATATTTAAAAAATATGAAAAGTATCATTGCTAATTTTTTTCTTCTAATATATTTGATATATAAATGTATTCACAGTGCAACGCTGGTCACGACTGTATATTTTTAAATCAAGAACAAATGTTTTTGAAAGTTTATAGCAAAATATTGCACATATGAAAATACATCAAAATATAAATTTTAATAATTTACTCAAAGTGTAAGTTTATTCAGCTGGATGCAACTTTATGCAACATTGTTTCACTAAACAGGAAGGAGTGTGTTTAATTGATAAGGACAAATGCTGTTTTGTAATTTGTATCTGTTACTCCACACGTTATTAACAAAAAAAAATCTTTACATTAAGAATCTTTAACTAGTAAAGTTTATCTATTTTTTATTCACTTATTTTATTTATTTCAGTATGTAACAAATTCTTTGTTTCCCTTTACTGTCTGAAGTTCCTTTACGATCCATAAGTGGGCGGTATATAAGGTAAGGCTTAGAATATATGAAAGGTTTAGAAATTTTAAACTGTATTTAAATATCACATTAATCAGATTTCAAGTCTTCACAAACAAAGGCGGAGGAGGTTTAGGGGCTGCCTGCTAGCAGTTCTCTTTTTGAATGAAAGGAAAAGGTAACGTTTGCCAACCACGTAGCGTTACGTCAAACTTTACATTTCAATCCTTTGATGTTGTTCTGAAGAATCTGAATTTGTTTTTCCTTTATCAAAAGATATTTTTAATGCACACTAGTAAAAGAGATAGCACAGCATGCTTAGTAGAAGGACATAGAAAGGAGGGTGGGACACTTGCAGAAAAGGGCAGTACTGAAAAATGGGCACATATCAGTGGGTCTAACAAGTAAACGTGGAAGTTAATGGAACTGCTGAGAGACGCTTAGCCATGGTGAGACTGAGAGAAGGTAAACCATGCAGGCAGAAAAGAGGAAAAATACCGATATATTCATGTTTCTGGACAAAAGGAAGCTCTAATTTAATCGACGTGGTAAACATTAAGAGCCTGAACACTGGTGCAAGCCTGCTTTGTCTCCATTTAGCCCAGGACCTCACAGCTTCTTCAACTCCACTGACATATGACGAACGATATCTGAAAGCTATCTTCATGTCTTTGCACAAAAACACATCGTACTATAGCTGTTGTGCTTTTCAGCAAAGATTTACACACTTATCCAGCACACACAGAGGCCTAAACAGGTGGCAGCCTACTTTAGACAACAGGGATCATGTATGTTTGTTCAGAAAAATAAGATGGCATGGACTTCATGTCTCCTCCACTGAGAATCATCTCAGACGCCTTTGTAAAGTTCGACTGCTTTTTTTCGTATAAGAAATTGTATTTTAGGTGCAAGCAAGGCGGGTTGTGCTTAAATGACCCCGCGCTGTCCACAGTGCTGAAATAAAGAAGCACACAGCAGCCTGTTACTGGCTGTGCTTGAGTTATTGTCATTGCTTACATTAGATCGGTGCTGCTGGCGTGTATGATGTTCAGATCAAGTGGCCTGTCTGTGCCTTTGACTCTGCGTGTGTGTGTGTGTGTGTGTGTGTGTGCCTGTGTGTGTGTGTGCAGTTAGGCAGTGCAGCTGCTACGGCCGAGTGTGCTATTCTGCGCCTGGCGTCTTTGCCTTTTTGCTGCGTCTGTAAAAGTTACTGATTGTTGTGAGCCCTGTACTCGTTGCTCGCATAATGACATTGATTTGGCCGTTGTGGTGTCTGTA
Source organism: Aulonocara stuartgranti (assembly GCF_965226115.1). Classification (NCBI taxonomy): domain Eukaryota; kingdom Metazoa; phylum Chordata; class Actinopteri; order Cichliformes; family Cichlidae; genus Aulonocara; species Aulonocara stuartgranti. Next base: position 3,266,133 of record NC_138951.1, on the reverse strand, counting down.
TGTGATGCAGCATCCTGTTTTACTGTGATAGTGGTGCATCATTGATGGTTTCACTAACCGTGCATGCATGTCTTTGCAGTTCTTCTCTCTCATAGGAGTTGTGTTTTGTCTTTCACCCAATTTAGGTTAGAGTCGCTGTAAATATGGTGTGGTTGTCAAATGACAGCAGCCAGTGGAGCTCTAAAGTGTCATAGTGAGGTTATTGGGTAAGATACTGTTTCACATATCAGCTCGGTCGCTACAATCTTTAAAAAAAATAAAAAATAATGTTACAAACTTAGTGAGGTTTACTCAGGGTCATAATAGTGCCTCTCTGTATTTTGACCACCTGCCTGGTTTGTAACTGTGGTGACTGAATCTCATCAAGTTTGGGATCAAATACTTCACAGTTCACAGTCGCTTCTACTGTACATGTGTGTAAATATATTATAAATTAGTGTGTCACAGCACTTGTTACACGAGGACGTAACAATATAACATTGTGCTGACCGGCTCCTGCATTAACTGCATAATCTCGCATGTAATTCTACTCGGTAACTTTCACAGTGAAGCCATCTTCCCTCTTCTAACCAGCCCTTTCTGACTCTACTGGAGTCTGTGTAATCCTGGATACCCTTCCCAGCTCTCGGGTGTGATGGTGACTGTCTCTCTCCTGATAACTTTGAATTGGTTTCCCTCCGGCGCTGGCACTCTCCAGGCCTTGCCCCCCACCCCTCCGCCTTTCCCTTCCCCTCATAGCCAGATGAACGGCCTTGCTGCTTTATTAATCCCCTTCTCCTCACCACGCACACAGATGAATTTTAATCAGCTTTCTTAACCTCTTCATATGCTGCAGGATTTCTATACAAACGTTCAGACACGTGAGGTGCACTCAAAAAAAGAAGAAGAAGAAGAAGGAAAAAATACAGGCACACACAAATAGACACACACATTCTGGGGGCGGCTCCTCTATCACCTTCTTTCACAATTGGTTTCAGCTGAAGAAGTCCTTGAGGCCTGCAAGTGCGTGTGTGTGTGTGTGTGTGTGTGTGTGTGTGTGTGTGTGTGTGTGTGTGCGTGCGTGCGTGCGTGCGTGCGTGCGTGTGTGTGTGTGTGTGTGTGTGTGTGTGTGTGTGCCCGTGCCCGTGCCCGTGTATGTTTGTGTGTGTTCTGGTGTGTGTGTGATGTTTTACTTAAAATGGAGCAGAATAGACACACAGTGCAGCTCTCACTCACTCTAATAAAATCATCTCAGGCTACATTAATCCCTCCTGAAGGCCACTGTCAAAATAACAAACAGCTGGGATTCTTTAAAGAGAGCTATCTGTCTCGGACAGGTGAGAGACGTGTGTGTGCCCGTGTGCCCGATCCAGGTATTACTCATGTTGTGGGGACCTAAATCCGTTTGCTCTGCCATGATAGGCCAAGTGTCTTACTGACAGGGACAAAAAACATGATATTTTCAACACAGCAGGTTAAGGTTTGGGTAAGTGTAGTAAAATGAAAGCAAGTCGACAGCAAGTCCTCTGAAGTCACAGATATAAAACTCTATATGTGGATGTGAATGCTCATTTATGTAAGTGCGCCTCTTGTGTGACAAGAGAGCTCTTTCCCGACCTCTGTGTTTATGGGCTCGATGTGTACTGGTGCGCTACAATCTCTTTACCTCCTCTCTCTTGTTTCGGGCAGATCCCTTTGGCTGGGGTCAGCCTCCTCGCCTGATCCTCCTCCCCTCCTGGGGTCACCTGGACGCCCACTTCCACCGGAACAGCCCCTCTTCCCAGCTCCAGTGACCTGGCCCTCGGAGAGATGGGAAGGCCCATAACCCCGCCAGCTGCCCCAGGTTTGGAGAAGGACCCCAGTCCGCCAATGGGCCCCCGGCACAGACGGCGCTTGTGCTCGATGAAAACCAGGATATCACCCAGAGGGAAGTTAGTCTGGCACTGGCCGCAGGTCAAGAGGTCATGCTCTCCAGATGCTCTCCTCCGAGGGCTCGGGGTGGACAGCTCAGGAGATGGAGATCCTGCCCCTGAGTCATGATTGGCCTCTGCTGCCGAAATAAGAAGGGGAAGGTAAAAGATGTCAGTCAGTGATGTTATTTTAAGAAAGATAGGAGTAAGATAGTTAGAGCCAAATATAGAGAGGTAAAGGGAAAAAACACCCAGCGAGTTTAGTTATCCCTGAAACCATTACCTGATGAAAGCCATCTCTTCCTACCACACAAGATGATCATTACAGTCACAACTGTGTGTCACTTTCATGGCATGAAACAACGCCGCTGTTAAGTTGCTTCGCCTAGGCAAACACCTGCACTGCTTATCCGTGAGAGATCTGCGTGGGCTGCACCCAACACATAAACTCCACGTGTATGTGTGTCTGTGTGCATATCAGCCTGTGTGATTGTGTGTGTGGCCAGGAAGCTATTCATCTCACAGTGCAGGCTTGGTTTCCGGTGAGGGCCTTTTGCTGCACTAAGCTGTCATAGCTAGACGGCTCCCTACACCACGGGAGCCCCAGCTTGTGCAGAACAAAGTGTAGAGTAACGTAGGCCACATCCACCACCCTGTGTGTGCGCGCGTGCGTGTGTGTTCGTGTTTGTGTGCATCCTAGAATAAGACAGCGAGAAGAAAAATTAAAAGGAGAGAGAAGAGAAAAAAAAGGGCCATGTCTAAGTGCGTGTGTGTACATGAATGGATCAGGTGAGTTTGAACAGTGTATTCTCCACAGACAGAAAATCTATAAAGCCAAACCCGGGGTCCTGTTAGGAGAGTAAATCTCATTCTTTACAGATCTGACACGGTCATTAATAACATTTACACATTCTTCCCTCTGTTCCTCCCCGATGGCGCAGACTCTGTCCCTCAGCTTAACGTAAATCCCTCATGGACAACCTCCATTTTTTTTTACATTTTAAAACTCTACCCTCATGCACCAGTATGGAAATGTGTCCTCTTCTAAAGAGCCCCGAGGAAACCTGAAGCTCCAGAGACTGAAGGCGTGTCTGAGTGAGCGGGTACCCAGGGAGAGGTGTTGATGCCTGGGAGAGAAGCATAGCAGCACTTGCCTGTCTGCTGCGTCTCCACTTCTAGCGCCCGTATCTCCCCCCCTACCCACGCCCCCACACCCCTCCCCCTACACCCCTTCTTCTTTGCCTCCTTTTCTCTTTTCCTGACACCCTAATAATTGCAAAGATTAGACAAAGAGGGTGTGTGCTCTCGCTCTCTTCTTCTTTTTTCTTTTTTTTGTTCTGCTGTATTTATCAGACCAAAGATCCTAAACCTTCTTATCAGCCATCTCACTCTGTCAGGGAAGCATTGCGTCGCTGTCATAATGCTTAAACTCGGGCAGGATTGGGGATGAATACTAACGCATCCCTTTTTTCCCCAAATTATCATTATTATTATTATTATTTATCATTTTCAAATATTTCTTTGTAACTATGATCCCCCCCACCACCACCCCCTTTACCAAATCACCCATCCGCCCACGTATACACTCATACACACTTTCCAGTCCTCTCATTCCACCCTGGAGTGATGATCCGATGCCAAATATCTTTTCTCTAAATGGCGATGGCTTCCTGGATGTCCGCCAAATAATTTCCATCTCATAATCTTTTGGCGGAAAAGAAGGAACACAGCCGCATATTTACCTACAGTTCACAGCTTGTGACCATGATTCGCTCGCGCAGGCAATGTAACTCTGCATGTATGTGCAATGCATACAAGTAGGACGGTGCAGGAGATCTTTCTGCTAACGTTATTTTTTTTATTTATTTATTTTTTTTACTTTGGGGAAAAAAAAAACAAAAGAGAAAAGAAAGAAGACAGGTGGCATGAGGCACGGATCCTCGTGTGAGAAATGCGAAAATGAAAAGAAAAAAAAAGACAACTACAAGTCAGCGAGCTGACAGACACCTGGGCATTTGAACTCGACTCTCTCTCCCTGTGAGAGACAGAGACAAATAGTGAAAAGGCCTGTTTGTTAGCCTACGGTTGAGTAACACGGCCCGAGGCTGAAAGCAGTAAATTAGCAGGAGTTGGCACCGTGACTGTGAATATCTGGAATATCAGTCGGACATCTTCTGAAAACCGCACCCCTCTCTGAAACCCGCGCACTCATCTGTCCCGAGGCTCACCTGTGTGAGAAAAACATGTGTGCAAGAAGGAACCAAACGTGGAATGCTTGCGGGGCGGGAGGGTGGTACAAAAATAAAAAAATAAAAAAATCTTGGACACAAGCACGGCAAAATGGAAACGTGAAAGAATAACAGACTAATGTAGCCGATCACGGTGACAGACAGTGTCTAATTCCTCAGTATAAACTCCTATGTGAGAGGAACAAGCTTGATAGGTAAAGGAGCATAGCTGACACGCTGTCAAACATGCCATCGTTGGGGAAGGCGTGATGATGGCAATGAAACCGGGCTGTCTGACATGATAGCACACATACTTTATTTCTGTCTCTTCTTCTTCTTCTGTTTCTCACATACACACACATATAAACTTGGAGTTATATTCACCCTGTGACAGTCCTGCTACTCTGCCTTATCAAGTGTGAGTTAACTGAGGCAGCCTTAGAGCACCCCCTATCAGTTTGATGAGGAGAGAGTCAGTCATTCACTCCACTATTACTACTGCTGCTGCTGCTGCTGCACACAGCCACTGCACAATATGTACCAGATGGGAGCTCAAGACAATGGGCCTCTTTCACCAAAATTTCCATCTTTGTAGAAGGTCAAAAAAAGCTGTTCAAAGGCCAGAAAACACTTAATAAAAAAAATATTTTTGGGATTTTTTAGATACTTTTAAGTGCAAATGCTGAAATTGATCCCGTGTAGTTTGGCTATGCTCGAGCGGTGATTAAACTGGTAAAAAGTTAGCGGCTGGGTGAAACCAGCTAGGTGGGTGAAACCTGCCAGAGTGCATATAGGAGGACTCTGGCCTCCAGTCATGTCCTCAGACATTAATTGCACCTATAAGTCCTTCTAATCCTCAACTATTGTGTTTGTTCTTATATGTTCTTATACATGACGACTCTCTCGCAGTTTCACTGTGCCCGAGGTGAGGGCAAAAGCAAGGAAATTTGACAGCACGGCAAAACAAGCTCTACTCTTCCCAACGGAATAAAAGGAGGAGAGGAGGGGGGGAGTCAATTTTTTTTGGATAAGACACAATTTTCTTTTTTCTTTTTTTTATTTGAATTTGACGAAATGCCCCGAAGAAGCAGTGTCAGAACAGAAAACCACGAAACTATTTTCCGCTGGTCTTACACAACACTTTAATACCAGCTGCGCGCTCTGTTCGGCAGTTGAAAGGCAGAGGAAGGCCATGGGCACTCGTATGACAGTCGGCCATAGCGTATGGGTTCAGACCTGTCTCCCTCTCTTTGTTTTCCCCCTTTCCATTTTGCTGAGCTGAGAACACATGCACACACACAGAAACCCCCAAAGGGGAAAGTTGGGAAAGATTCACGCTGTCGTTGAAAATAAATGACACCAGCAACGACGCAGATGGTTGCAATCAAAAATTCAAACGACAAGCGGCCTCGCTTAGCCTCTCCCCTTTTTTCTCAGCAGCGATTGCCAAGGAGAGCTGCAACAGTGTGCGTTGTGAAAGGCCAGGCCTGTGTGTTTCATTATCATATCACCATTTAATCTGTAGCAGCCCTATTTCTTATCATAAATCTTAGATTATCAGGCCTGAAAGTGAGCAAAATATGACTGCAGCTGACTGTGACTTGTCACTAAATCGCTATAAATGACTTGCAACCTCTGAGGCATGACATTTGGTGATATAAATCAAATTTGCCAAACAATTTTAGAGATATCATAATAATAATAATTAAAAAAAGCCGCTTTATAAGCATTGCAAAACGGATTAAACGTGTTCGATAATATTGAAATATAGAAGGAAAATCGGCGAACAAACTGCAGCACTGCCTCGCAGTGAATCATAAATCGCTCAACAGTCATCTCCCCTGTGAGATTATCATCCGGTTACCACAATGTGTGTGCATATTTACTGTGGCGTAAGACTGCGTACGGTGGGTTTCTCCCCATCATTTGACAGCCATATGGTGTGCATAAAGAAGAAAACATTAACTGTTTCACAAGTAGCATGCCAATTCGGAGGGTAAACAGTTATCACGAGGCGTTTCCACGGCTGAATCCAGAGAAGAATTCACAGTAATAAATCTGATTCGAGATTGCAAATGCACCACTCTCTGAAGAAAGGGGGGGGAGCAAACCTGGGATGCTAAACGCCAGTCGTTCCACATTAATTTGACTAATTCATAAGGATATTTGTGTGACAGGTCTCTCTTTGTCACGGATGTGACTCCGAAGCTGAATCACCGAGCCTGAAAAAGCCTATAGGGATGATTTCCCTGTAAGGAAACCGAGAATGAACTATAAACTGCGCCGACTGAATCGGCCTGCTGCATTTGTCACAGTGAGAGCATAAACAGATACGTGCTGATGTATTCTGAGCGTGGTTCTTTCTGCAGTTGCACAGTATAGGCAGATCTACATAGAGTCAGCGTGTTCCTTCCTTGCTGCATACTTGCGCACTGAGTGCCTCGACTGCAGTTACAGTCGCTTGTTCACCCCTTTAGATGTCTGGCCTGGCAAGTACACAGGCTTCTGCTAAGCCTGTCCAGAAATATGCAGATATTCAGGTTCTGTTCATAAGTAGTGCATGACCTGTAGTCCTGCAGCTGGCACAAGGCTGTGTTCTGTTACAGTGAGCCATGACGTGTGTTTTGATGAATGCTGGTGCCCTGCAGAAGCTAAATATCATTCCTTTTATAAAGAGATACGCCGAGACTGGTCTCGACAGTTGATACAGAAAATGTGAAACCGTCGAGCTGCAAAGTGATATTAAAATCAAACTTTCTTTTTTCAGAAATGTACTTCTTTCTTCTTGTCTTTCTTTCTTTTTCTTTGGCAGTATCTCCGTACATGTGTTGACTTAATCAAATAACAAGTTGGCTTTCCTCCCACTGCCCCTCTTTGTCCTCCAGCCTGAGTTGTGGACACAGGTCCAAGTCCTCCCTCTTGAACCTGAGCCTCTCAGGTCTTTGCCACTGCTGGAGTATGTTTTTTTTAAGTAGGTGACACTGAAAGAAGATGAGAGCCAGGCCCTCTCTCCACACATTTCCCCTCCTTTCCTCCACCCTGTACTCGACCACCCCTGTGTTATTAGGCTAAGCACCAAAACATTTGTCAGCATTTAGAGATATGAAGTTGTTTTGTGACACTTGCAAGTTTTGTTTTTTTGTTTTTAAAGACCAAGCCAGAGATGATTAAAAAGATTTCTAAATCCAGTCATTTAAAGCTTCAGGCAAGAGCAAATGAATCCTGGGGACATTTCAGCGCAGCTTGAGAGCTTGGACAGAGAAATTAAGAAAATGAAAGCTGATCTGTGACAGCTAATTATCAGCCTAATGACATTCAGCAGGTGCAGAAGCAGAAGCAAATATTATTTTAGCCTTAATTTGTATGAGTTGACTAATAACAGAGGGATGTTATGTAAAAAAGAGGGTGAAAAAAAGCTGCAATTGTTAGACACACTTTATCCAGATTAAGTGTTAAACACACAAAAGCAGTGCCTGAGGTGCAAACAAAGTTTTGCAAATTTTTGTTTGTTTGTTTTTCGGTTCAGTCGAAAAAATGTACGACTGGGGCTGAAATCATCTGCACCTGAATTAATTATCAGACAGCCAGAGCGACAACAGAGAGAATCAGCCTTCACATCAATAGCTGCACCATAGCCAAGCATCAGCTTAACGTGGTGCTGCACGTTATCACAAATAAAAATAATTCCATTAATTTAACAAAAAACCAACCGCTTATATCTGGATGTGTCTCTCAGATCGCTCTCTGTGTCTGAAATTGGCGAAACAATTTCAGCAACAACAAAAACAAAAAGAAAAAAAACTTCAGAGGGGAAAGTCAATGAGAGAGTGCCAAAGTGAATAGTGATGAGTCTAAATGTTAAATGTGTCGGGTGGGACGGAATGCACCTAACCGTTTTCAACGCAAAACAGATTGGCCAAAGATTACATCATGAACTTCTGCAATGAATTACCCAGATTAGGCCTCTATGAAATTGGATTTAGGCACAGCAGAGCGCTGGGAGATGAAGGTTAGATTGATATAATTGATTTGAAATTGGATTATAAGACTTTTTAATCATATGCTCGCCTCCCTAAAAAAAAAAAAAAAAAAGAAAGAAAGAAAAAGGAAAAATCCTGCGCAGTTTTTTTTTTTTTGCCGCACTCGTGAAAAGAAGTTGTGACCCTACGGATCCTAAAATGTGGCCCACGTAATAATAAGATTAGCAAATATAGTACAAATAAAAAAATAGTGATCTTCCCCGTGTGTGTGTGTGTTTATTTTCGTGCCCTGCTCCATTCTTAAATATTCTTCTTGTGGGCCGGTGTGTCGCAAAAAAATCATTTTAAGTTTGATGCTTTGTGCCAAAATGTTAGAGTGTGTGACAAAAAGTGAGAGAGAAAGAGAAAGAGGCTATTTTTTAAGAAAGAAAAAAAAACTTTAATCGTGCAAACTCACCCTCTGTGGAAATGTTTAACAAAGTATCCACGCGCAAATGTGACACATCCCGGGAGAAGAGAAAACGTAAAATTGAATATGAATTGTTAGAGTACAACCTCAGTGCACGTGTGTGTGTGTGTGTGTGTGTGTGTGTGTGTGTGTGTGTGTGTGTGTGTGTGTGTGTGTGTGTGTGTGTGTGTGTGTGTGTGTGTGAGTGCTACTCACACACACAATCAAGCAGACACCCCAGTTGTAGCTGTCACAGGATCGTCCCTTGTAGTAAAATCCACTGAAGCCGAAAAAGGCGCATGTAAAAACGGTCTCACTTACACTGATACAAATGATAAAATAGTTTAGAAGCCATGCAGTCACTCGCATCGAGTCTAAAAGTTTAGTTTTAAATAAGCAGCTGCACGGTATACCTACTATTTTTTATTGTTTGTGCATGAGTGATATCACATGATCTATTTATTTTTTCTTGTTCGGCGCATTTTTTGCAATCACTGAAAACAACGTGCTGTCTTCGTGTTTTACTAAAAAGAAAAGTGCGTTATTAATCACGTTTAGTTCTTTATTTATTTATATTGGCCCGAAAGTCCGAATCGGGCTAAATAATAATATTGACAAAATTGCAAAGCAGTAAATGTTACGATAAAGGAAGTGATAAGCGTGTAAAGATTTTAACCTCACCTTGTATTGTCTCCCTGTGCGTCAACGATAAGTGCTGCGGGTTCACCTGCTTGCGGCGGGACATTGCCCCGGCATCTACTCTGGCATCGCCCGGTGAACGGCACTTGGAGTCGGCTTGGACCGTGGTGTCGGTCCTCTCTGGATCACAGGTCCCCGACTTCCCGCTCCCTTTTGTATTCCCCTGCTGCTTTTCACAGTCTTTAGCTGGAAATCGTCTTTTTTTGTTTCTTTTTTTTTTTCTTTTGGAAAGATCACCAGTCGGACAGCAGCGCGATAAGGATGAAGGACCGCTCAGTCCACGGTGTCCTGCTGCGCCTCGGAGGAAGCAACACTTGGATTAAGGACGCCAAAAAAGTGTAGTTTTAGCAAGGAAGCGTCTGCAGACGACCGATGACTTAATGAGTGCGCCGGTAAAGTGAGCTTTTGCAGATTAACCAAATAGGACAAGGAAAGGAAAAAAAATCCTGGACTGTCCGCTTCTGCAGCGACCGCGGTGACAGATTAAGTAGCCTACGGAGCACTCCACCAGTGATGGATGTTGTCACCTATTTAACTCCTCTCCTTTTCTTTAATTTTAATGATATAATTATATCATCTGGGTTCAAATGGTGGCTCTTTAGTTTAGGATTCCCTACAGTCCTTCCATCTCAGCAGTGGCGCGCTACAATGACCCTTTGGCACTGACTCCCCTCGCGCGTTTTGGCATCGGTGCGCAGAAACGGCAACTCTTGGCTCTCGTGGCAGTAGCCGCGTTGATTGAGAGAGGGAGAGAAAGCGACAGAGAGAGAGAGAGCGCGCGCAGGCGGGCAGACGGACAAGAGACACCTCCCTCCCCTCCTTCCAACAAGCTCCAGTGTCTCCTATTGAGCCGTCTTTGCAGCTCACACGACGAAACATGCCCTGTTTGGGGCGACCCGCATGTGTGTGTGGGTGTTTGTGTGTGTGGTTGGTGTTGCCTCATTCAAGTTTAAGTGTGTCCAAGACATCAGCCACTACAGAGGTGCAAACAACACAGAGACAATTTGCGGGGGGCAACCAGCAGTGGCTCCCCAGAGCTCCACCACCAGCTTCAGACGCAAACATCACTCAGCAGTGGCTACTTCACAGACACGCTCATGTCTGGCTATTGGAAGCAGTGTCGAGTTAGCAGCCAAAATTCACCTTGACTTTCTTTTTTCTTTTTGGTAATTCTATCACAAATAGTATGAAGTAAATCAATCTGGTCATTTCACCTTTTACCTATTTAGAACCACCACCTCATCATCCTTGCTTACAGAAGCCTCACAGGCACGCCAGATGGAAATGATCTTAAAACAAGAACAGCAAACACCTCGATCAGGTCCAAGTCAAACTTGGATGAAGGGTCACCTTTAATTTAGACAATTAATCCTTTGTGTTGCTGTGCGTTTGTCGGCTGTGTAAACGGTGAAGCAATGCACAGGACACATGGCACCATACATGTAGTATTTACTCACATTTGAGTCAGAGGGTGGAAAACCCATGCTGTAGCTTTGTTGTTGGGGATCATTTAAATATGTTGTGAGGCAACAGTACCCTCTGTTGGCACAGTCTGGAGAACCTGTTTAGGCGGTGATACCTTAATGCAGCATTACTAAACTCCATCCCTATTTTTAGAATGAAGCCTCCTTAATTTGCCATTTATACAGTTCAGCGTCTGAGAGAGAGTCCTTGGAAAAGCAGATCGGGTTCACTGAGAGGCAATTAATAGCACTAAGGGAAGGTAATTGCACACGTACGGGTCTGCATTGAGATACAGGTTAGTACAGCTCTAATGCCACCACACCATACAGTCCAAAGTGGTGCCGTGCCGTAATTTGCTTGAAATACATTGTCGAATAAAAATAATAGCCTCACACGGCCGTTTAAAGTTGACACTGTTTCCTCGTAGATCAGCAGAGAAGTGTGCAGCCATAGCAATACATTTTACAGCCCGCCATTAATAAAACATGGTGGGCAATTTTAAGAGCATTAGAAGTTTGATTGCTTCGGGGCAGGCCTAGGGGACTTTCAGGACAGTAATTATTTATATAAATGAAATGTCATCTCAGCTCTGGCTCAAGTAGACGTAACCTCAGCAGACGCCACATGGAAACACTACGGCACAACAGCTATCTTTCACAGATAGGCCAAGCATGTTGTCGAGCATATTGCTTTGACTGGAGCGCATAAATTCGATATGTGATATTACACGGAGTATCTTCGACTCCGCGTCGGGCCAAGAGAGCAACAGCAGTCGCGGACATATTGAATGCTGAAGGAAAACATTATCCTGAGTTCACACACGCTCTCTCTCTCTCGCTCTCTCTCTTGCCATCCCTGCCGGCTGCGAGCAGCTCCTTGATCCTTACCCATGGGTTTCTCAATAATACATCAATGTCTCCATTATAGCTTGTAACTGCAGGCTCTGGGCAAAGGCAGTTTAAAGCTGGGTTGCATGGGGCCAACATACCACAAATACCCCACTTGTGGACACAGGAAAGGTTTTAAGTCCAAATGTTGCCTCTAAGGAGACATGCATCTCTCATGCTAAGTGCAGTCGCTCAAGAGGAGGTACCTGAACACACCACGGGGCAACATCCAAGCAAGATGTGAAAGTTTTGTCCAACTTACAAGGGGCCACGGTGCTGACATGCAATCTACTGACTTTAGAAAGATCTGCCTTGTTTGTAACTTACAGTTAAGCATTAAAATAATGAGCCCGATAACAAAGTTTTTTTTTAAAAATTAGAAGCTTTTGCATTTGTGTGGACACGCGACTCCCCCGGCTTTGACTCTGGGTCACCTCCATCATTGCATCCCTTACGTCTTCCATTTTTCATGTCCCTCCCATTTATTTACTCTCCAAAGAATACAACAAAGACATTAATATAGTCCTAAAATAGACTAATGTACATGACGGAAACTGGACTTTATACAGTTTTTAGGGTTATGCGTGCAGACCTTTGGAGGCAGTCGCTTCAACGCGTTTAACCACAGCGTGACAGAGCTGACATAAACAATGAAAGGTCCACTCCAGGAGAGCTGGGGTAATATGAATATTGCTCTGGGATTTGCTTATAGTCGGCGCTTCATTATGCAATGTTTAATATTAATAAAGAAAGTATAAGTATATATTATTCATAAGCTGATTTACAGTGGCTGGTGTGTGTGTGTGTGTGGATTTGAGTGACAGATTGAGATGCTCCCTTGCTACAGGCAATACAACTAGACAAGGCTCTTACTTTTCTACAGGACACATCCTGACAATTTCTCCCACAGTTAAGAGGATTTGTCCGAGCAGGGGTGAATATATAATGCATGCAGATTCCAAATTTTAATTTGGACGGAGTAAATGATTCAATGCTGGCTTTTCTCAGAAGTGAGACTGGGCGGGAGGGGGATGCAGAGGGCACAAGATGTTACTTGCAAGCCCCGCTCTTATGCAGTGACATTTAAACAAGCACAGATGATGCTGCACCTTTCACGTGTCAACAACAGGAGCCTAAAGGAAAATTACTTTTCTAATATTTTCATTTTCCTGCTTAAAATTCCTTTTTGGTTAATATGATAGCAAGTTTCCATTACCAGTAAACACGTCTTTTTTTTGTCCTAATCAGTCCCTTTTCTCGCCTTCTCCTTTGCAGCAGGATGAGGTGGTAAACTTTCCTAATCTGTCCTGTTTCACAACCTTCATGTTTGAACTCAGAAGCCATAGCGACAGATAATACATGATAATTATTTGCAGTTTGAATCTCATGTGCATATATTGTTTTGCGTATTAATTAATATCATCGTCATTCTGTGCATACAGCTCAAAACCAATATTTAAGTTAATTTTAAACGTGTACGTATTGTTTGATTAGATATAAATAACTCACGAGTAATATAGAAGATAACGCCGGCACTGAGGTAAAAGAATGAGTGATTTTCTTGTGTTTAATCAGTAAAATAAACCAGTGATGTTTATTTTAGGGAGTCAGACAGAGTAGATTTTGGCTCAGTGTTCTTTAGTATGTGCACTATCAGGCAAACACCGGCAAAACTCATCTACTCTTAGATCCAGTTGTGCATCAGAAGTATGTTTGTAACACATACAGATGTATAAAGATCTATAGGTATCAAAGGAAAATCTGCTTCAGTTTATGTATTATACGTGTTTAACCTTGTCATTTTTTCTTTTTAATTTAATTTTTAACTTACCTGCAGATTCGCATTTATACTGGTCACAACTCATACTTGTTTGGTTGGGTTCCTTAAACATCCTGCTACTGCTACATCGAGTGATATTTCTTATGAGGAGCATATTTCTATGTTTGGGTGTTACCTGCTGCAGGACTCACCAGGTGTGAAAATAACCGGTGACTATTTAGCACAATGTAAATAATATTTGCTTGCTTGTTTGTAATTTGCACATGTAAACTATTTGGTCAATGCTGACCGCCAAAGTCCAAGAGAGATTCTGTGTCTCCCTCTAGTGGATATTATTGGGAATATCATCCTTTAGATTATTATCAAGAATATAAGAATTTAAAATGTTTTCAGGAAAGGCGGGCTGTTTCCAGCAGCGCTAGATAGACTCAAAACACGAATGAAATTAATTTAGCAGTGGAAATGGAAAGAAAAATGTGACCCGAGAGCACGTGTACCTCAGTGCCTGCGTGATGACGTCATCCAACGGTCTGACGTACCGCAAAATGGTGGTGCCCTTGTTACAATGGGGTCTGTTGTTCACTTGTTAGCCAACTTATTGTGATCAACTGTGGATTATTGCTACAACTGCCTGATTCAGGCGATTTATTCGGACGTCTACATGTTAAAGGTAAGAGTTGTGTCTCGTTGGAAGCGGCGGGGAGGTGAAGAGGCTGAATTCTGAACTACTTGTGACATGTCGGAAGCTTCGGCGTTACACCGAGTGGAGCAAGTTTGCTAGCCGAGGTTTAGCTAGCCGAGGCTGGTGCAGAGTGGCCCTGTTGATGTGACGGCGTTGGTTGCCCTCAGCTTGAGTGTTTCATAGATGTTAGCCTGTCGGTGCGTTTAAGCCGCTTCGAGTGTGTGGCTCGTGTTACCCTAATCTCCGCCTCTAGCGGCTTTTTTAGTTTTACGAAGCTAAGTTACCATCACAGCTAACAGTGCCAGCAGTAGCGGGTTCGTTGCAAAGCATTATTCGCTGTGTGTAAACTCAGCGACTGTTGATTCTGCTGTGCTGCTGTATGCACACTGGGAGCCGACATTCACAGATCCGTGAAAACTATAGAAATATATTATGTTGCTATCTGAATCCATTTTAATCATCGATTTGTTTACAACGAGCCTGGACTTGGAGCTCAGTGTAGCTCAGAAATGTTTACTGCTCTTTAGCGTCTCACACCGTGGACTACAAGCTAATTACACTTTTTATAAGCCTGAGTGTGTATAAAACTGCGCTATGGCCCTCACAGAATACACTGGTGGCCAGGTTATAGACAGATCCTTTTTAAGAAAGAGACAGGATTTGTGGTACTCTTTGCCTGAACGTAAATATCTACTCGTGTGAGCTATGCTATTTAATGCTTTGCTGCCCTTAGTGATGATCCTTTTTATTTTTATCTCAGCAGTCCAGCACAGCGGGTCCATCCACCGCCTCTCCTCAATCAATGAAGGAATCCAAGGAAAACTCGTCAATGACGGGCCAGGCAATCTTGGACCATATAAAACCATGCTGGTACTGGGACAAGAAGGATTTAGCCCACACGCCCTCTCAGTCTGAGGGTCTGGACCCTGGCACAGAGGCCCGGTATCGCAGAGAAGGGGCTCGCTTCATATTCGACGTGGGGACCCGACTTGGCTTGTATCCTTGATTTAGATGATAGATTCATTGCTACAGCTACAAGAGAAAGGGTCACAAGATTAATCAGTGCCACATGCTTCAGTTTTATAGTTAAAGATAAAGAGACTTTTAAAAAGCAATACATCTGAAAACGCCTTTTATGGCTGTCTTGTCCTTTCTCACAGAACCTACTTTGATGTGAATGTGAACATTTTTACAGGGTCTGTCTGATATATACTTATTAGGGGTGCAACGATATTCGTATCGATATTGAACCGTTCGATACAATGCTTTCGGTTCGGTACGCATATGTATCGAACAATACAAAATTTTTAATTTATTTTACCAACTTTCCTTCTGACGATGCTGTCTGTGTTGAGCGCTCAGTGAATCTGCGTTCGACTACTCCGCCTAGGCTGCACTGTCGAGCCTAGGCGGAGTAGTCGAACGCAGATTCACTGAGCGCTCAACACAGACAGCATCGTCAGAAGGAAGAGCGCAGGGCAAGCTAGCGAGACAGAAGTTAAGCTCTCCTTGCAACATGGACCTCCCCCACCCTCATTCAGATCTGGCGTTTGGAATTATTTTGGTTTTCATGTGACGTATGACCCTGAAGGTAAGTGCGTCATGCACTAAAGTAAAACAGTATGTTTGCCATGCAATGCTCAATTACATGGGTGGGAGCTAGTGTGTTAGCGCAGTTAGCTCGTTAACGTGTTGGCCATCTAGCCCCATGCACGGGCGATCGGCGGTAGCTCGTTAACGGAGATTTGCCGTGTTGTGGCGTTAAGGTCATTTCAACGAGATTAACCTGACAGCACTAGTGGGAACACAACGAATATGACTGCACATTTACGCCGACATCATCCTAGTGCAAAGACAAAAACAACAAGCATGCTACTAACTTTAGCTGAGTCATTTAGACAGCTGTTAGCACATGATTCTCCTTATGCTGCTGAGAATATAGCCCAGAAGAAGCGGATAGTATAGCTTTTATTTTGGAAAGAGACATTTCTCTGTAATAAACTCTCTTTTCCAAAGATGAGTGATTCCTCAATCAGATACAGGGCTCGCAATATCGCTAGCCCGACGTCCCGGGGCTAGCGATCTTTTCAGTCGGGCTACCAAAATCTATCTCTTCCCTGCCCGTCGGGCTATTGTAGGAAAAATATATGTCAATGCTTTTGCATTCTTTCAGAAATGTAGCTGGGTAATTATGTCATTGGCATCGGTGAGCCACTGTCAATATGTGACATATTGAAATCGCGTTTGAATTTGTGCTTGTTTTTTTGCTTTCACTTTGCAATGACAGCACTGATCTGTGAGTGATGATAATTTGTGCACCAATTCCTCTGACATCGTCTTATTAATCGTTAGCTTACTATGCAAACATGACAAGTGAAATCTCCCGCAGCTTAAACATGTGAGAGGTTGATCGCGCAGAGAATCGCTGAGCTTATGTGAGTGCGTGTGTAAAAGCAGCAGGATTTATATTTGACTACGATGACCTTCACAGACAGATATATATTTTAGTTCTGCTGAGCCAAATAAGACAGGTCAGGGTGAAGAAGTGACAGCCAAAGAAAAGCTTACCACAAAACGGAGAAGTTATGACAAATCAGACTATAAGGCAAAAAGAAAGTGCAGCTTTATGGTTTCATGGACAAAAGAATTTCTGTGGCTGCAATATGACGAGCTAAATAACCAGGGCTGCACATAAGTGGTCCGCAGGTGCACATTCGCTGTCAAAATAAAAAACACGCACAAGGGTTAGGGTTAAATTTACTACTTTTGAGTTAAAATATATATTTATAATTTTAATAAATGACAAATTAAAAAGGCATGAACATTTTTTTGTATCGAAAAAATATCGAACCGTGACACCAAAGTATCGAACCGAACCGAACCGTGAATTTTGTGTATCGTTGCACCCCTAATACTTATATATAATGATGTTTGTGGAAGCATTATTAAAATAATTTTTTTTTTAATTTAAAGAGTCACATGTTAAAGCTGATATTTTGCAAACCGTTAATAGTCTTTGTGAGTCCTTGACCTGCATTCAGACACTATGACACACTGGCAACGGGCATCATATATTTCCACCGCTTCTACATGTTTCACTCCTTCAAGCAGTTTCCCAGATATGTAAGTCAATCTGATAATGGTCTCTGTTTGTTTCACTCCTGGAAGCAGACCTGATGTTTGTAATGGTGAAGTAATGGTGTGATATGTGTCTCGACAGGTGACGGGAGCTTGTTGTCTTTTCTTGGCTGGTAAAGTAGAGGAAACCCCAAAGAAGTGCAAAGATATCATTAAAACTGCCCGCAGCCTCCTGAATGATGTGCAGTTTGCCCAGTTTGGAGATGATCCCAAGGTGCAGTTCCTTGTATTGACCTTTGTTTTGAGAGGTTTTTCACTTGTGATTGCAGAAGCAGAATGGGTGTGAATACCTGTTTAAAAACAGGTGGTGTGTAACAGCGCTCACTGATACAGGCAGAATAAATGAGGTCCTGGTAAAACTGAAGTTTCCAATAACCTAAAAAGTTCCTTACTTATTTTTTTAGTGATCAGGGCTTTTATTTACCATTGCTGCCTGTAAGCGAAGCAGGCTTGCATTACAAACAAACTTTTATTTCTCGCTTTTATTAGAATAACTGTCTGTGTTCACTTGCATACAAAGCTTTGCTCAAACACGCTTACATTTCTTTAGTTTTAAGCTGGTACATTAGGTGTGTAATACCACAGTGAGCCATGACTCATTCTTTAAACACATCAGCAAGGTCATCAGAGCGTCACTCAACACAGCTTTATGTGCCCTGACTCACAGAGACAGTAATCAAACCGGCAGCTCTCACGGGGTCAAAACCAAACAAGAACAAGCTGTAAATGCAGTGGAATATGATTATGTCATTATGCCGCTTCACGTCTTTGCTATTAAAAACTCCCTCTCAACATTCAAGATTTTCTTTTTCCTCTTACCAGTTGGCGAGCTAAAATATCTATTAACTTGAAGTAGCCTCTGTTTCACTTAACCTTGAGTACTTTTGATAGAGCTGATAGATCTGTGACATCTGGACCTGGCTTATAACTTGTCACTTTGTTAGACACATTTACAGCACTCACATGAAGCGGCACAAGCATCTTACAGACGGCTTGTTTGCTTTCCCAGTCGCTCTTTAGCTTATTTAGCATCATGCTAGAATTAGCCAGTTTCTCCCAAAACATGAGCCTGAGTGCTTTACTCAGTTGAGCTGAAGCCTTTAGTCCAATAGCTTTAACTTATAGAGGGCTTTTACTGCCAATCATTTGCAGTCATACCAAATACCTCATTGGTATTTGGATATCAGCCTTTTAGTTATAAGCCACCATCAGTGTCCTGGCTTTTCTCACCAGTTTTTAGTAGCTTAACTACTGTCATTAAGTCAGAATTGTACATCAGCTTCTTTCTTACTTAAGTGTTTTTAAATGAAAAGTTTAGCTATTCGACTCTCATCTGGCTTATCGTTACTAATTGGAAGTAAAGGTAATGGGAACTTGTCTTGTTAAGCCACTAAAATTAGGATTTTTCCAAAAGACAATATTATTGTTACATTTTTTAAAAGGAGAATTTTTTGTCATTCATTGCCACAACAAATGGCAACATCCAGAGAAAACGACCACACATGCAATCTAGTTGTGAGCTTTCATGTTTTTAACATGTGCAGGATTTCCAGCACCTACAGCGTTTTTAGAGACTGCCTCCACAGGGTGTTTTTTGGAAGAACGATACTCTGACACAGCAGTAAGCTTTTAATTAGCCTGCTTGTTTTAACAGGAAGAGGTGATGGTGTTAGAGAGAATTTTGCTCCAGACGATCAAGTTTGACCTGCAGGTGGAGCACCCCTACATGTTCCTGCTGCGCTATGTCAAGCAGCTCAAAGGTGAGATAGGATAAGTATGACATCAGCTCCACAGAGCGTGAGAAATGATGGTCCTGTGGGCAAACTCTGACCTGTTTCACGTTACAGGGGAGAAGAATAAAGTGTGCAAGGTGCTGCAAATGGCTTGGACCTTTGTCAACGACAGGTGAGGATTTTGTGCGTCAGGTTTTACAGCCTGGTTAGTTTTCATTTGTAAGGAATGCAAAGTTATATGGTGATGTCACAATAACCTGGTGCTTCAACGGGCAAAAACTCAAACCACCTCTCGTGTTGTTTGCAGCCTGTGCACCATGCTGTCTCTGCAGTGGGAGCCGGAGATCATCGCGGTCGCTGTCATGTACCTGGCTGGCCGCCTGTGCAAATTCGACATCCAGGAATGGACCAACAAGCAGTCTACACGCCGCTGGTGGGAGCAGTTTGTCCAGGACGTTCCAGTGGAGCTACTTGAAGGTACTCAGCATAAAGACGTTCCACTTAAAGCCTCTTCCTTTGTATTTTTATTTTTTTTGTCTTTACCAAAAAAAACATGTCTTTGCCTTCCAGACATTTGCCACCAGATCCTGGACCTGTACTCTCAGGGAAACAAACCCATCCCTCAGCAGATGCAGGAGAAGGAGAGGGCACCTGCTGCTCCGATCTCTGCTCCTCCAGCTCCACAGGGACAACCGCCAGCCGCTAACCCTCCTCCCCCACCACCAAAAAAGACTTCCCCTCAGGGTGGTAGCCCGTCACGCCAGCTTAAACGCTCACATGTAAGTATACATTCAGCATGTGCTGTACAACTCGTGTTTAACATGATTCATGCACGGGGCTCATATTTTATTTCCTCTGTGTTACAGACGTCCCCCAAAGATGAACCAAAGGCTCCAGGTAACATGTTTATTAATGATTAGGCAGATTTTAAAGCTGTTAAAATCTGATGAAATTAAACTGAAATGTCTCCAAGAAGCAACAAATTAATGTCAACGAAGAGCAGTTTAGAGAAAGATGAAAGACGGCAGTTAGATTTTCCTGGCAGGGTTGAGGTTTTTATGATTATCCAGGAGCACAGAAGCATTTGCTTACGCAGTTACAGTTTTGTTTTGTCTTAAAAAGCTTCTATTTAATTCACAGAACAAGTTGGATCAAAGATTCCTCGACTGGAGAGCCCCATGCCTCCTCTACCCACAACGCAGCCACCCCCAGGTAAGCGTGACTGTGTAGCTTACGTCATCTGCATTCTTTACACTGTCCAGGAAGTTCAAATGATTTAGAGCTGGATCAAAATATCGTTACGTGCTGGCGTCCTCTTAATACTCTGTTTGCGTGCGCCACCACAGCAACCAATAATGAGCAGCCAGGACCCCCTGCCTGCAGCTCGAGCTTAGAAGCAGCCCACAGTCGTTAGTCCTTTCAGTCTGCTTACGTAACCACATCTCGTCTGGACATTATTTCCCAAGACACGCATACCCCTAACCTATCCCAGACCAATCTGATTAGTGCTTGAGCCTCATAATGAGACCTCCTATGTGGCTAAGCCTGGTAGTTTTGGTCTGCCCGTGTGCTCACTGTCTGAGAATGGAGAGCTTCATTTTAGATCTTTGCAGTAGGGAAGCTGATTTTTATTAACAAGTCGTTTCTCTTTACTTTGTCCTTTCACTCCAGCTCCTCCCGCAGAAGCAGAACCAGGAAATGAAACAGCTCCTCCTCCCCCACAGGCTCCACCTCCACACCAGCCTCCTCCGCTGCCCCACCGCCCTCCTCCTCCACCACCTTCCAACTACTTGATGTCCACAACGAGCTCTTATATGTCTGGTGAAGGCTACCAGAGCCTACAGTCCATGATGAAGACTGAGGGTCCCTCCTACTCCATGCCGCCCAGCTACGCACCCCCAATGTATCACGTCTATCCACCACCTTCAGCACCTCCTCCTGGGCCACCACCTCCTCCCTCCACATACCCACCACCCAGCTTGCCACCATCCTATCCACCACCGGTCTACAACAACTACCCCCCGCCACCGCCTCCACGCATGCCACCAGGCCACGTGCCTCCACCAGGGATGGCCCTTCCACCCACTGGGTACCCTCCTCCACCTCCAGTGCCTCCAGGACAGTCACAGGTGCCCTTGCCCCCTCCGCCTGGTATGCCTATGAACCGTGGCGCATGGATGAGATGAGAATGTGATAAGTCTGTGAACTGAGCTTGTGCAGAGCCACAACTGGGGCGAATAAAAACAACCAGGATCTTGTTATCTTGGAGCAAAACAGGAAAAGCGGAGCTGCTTCATGACTTAACTTCTGATAGAGAGGTGCAGGGTTGTGAAAGAAAGCGTGTAGGTAAATGGACTGTAAAGATAAAGTGAGGTCTGGACAGTTTTGTTATGGGAGGTGATAGGAAGGTTAACAAATTAGCAAATATGTAGAGGATAGGTACTCACAGTGCCTAGTTCCAGGAGCTTATGAGAAACACTGTCCAGTCATTGTTTTTATTAGTTTTTTTCTGGAAATTTATCAGGAAATAAGAGATTTTTTTTCTGTTGTCATACATGCACTCTCACTAATTGTGGGATGGTGAAATGTTCCAGTTTCATTCAGCCTTTGAGTGGATCTAAGGTTGGGTCTTGTGTTCCTTCCTTTATTCTGTCACCTTTATTGGTTTTCCTGAATACACCTCCCTTCACTTTGTGTTCTCTTCTCCACATTCTCATTGTTCTGCTGAGAGCAGTGTAATAAAATCTTAAGGTGGTTGAATATGCTGTGGGACTGTCGTATTGAAAGACTTGAACAGACACATGCTGTATATTTTTTGTGGTTTAAACAGCGTTTTTTCTTTTGTTTGTTTTTTACATTTTACTCTGATAACACTGAGGTAGTGTTGCAAGACATTTCTGCTGCTTTTCCCCCCTCATGTCACCACCCATCTTCTCATCCGCTTCTGCACCCAGAGCAGTAAACATTAAAACAATAATTTCCTCATTCACTGTCACTGGTCTAAGAAGCCCAATAAAGAAGAAAAGAAAAACTGACTTCAGCTGTTCTTTATCTGGGTTTTGCTTTGGTTCTATTTTTTTTAAATGGTACTTTTTATGGCCGTAAGTTTAAAAGAGTCAAAAGTTCATCAAAGAAAGCAGAGCGAAGTACTTCCTCTGGGTTAGGTACCTCTGAGTGGCTGTTCCTGCAGTGGGAACACACACGCAGAACACTAATAGTTAAAAGGATGAAAAACTGCTTTTTGGAAGAGCGGAAGGTTACAGCCTGGGCAGGTCATCAGTAAACAGTGACAACTTTCCTACAGCCACACATAAAAACAACTATAAAAATAAAAAATAGCATCTTTTGAGTGAATCTAAGTACTCTGAGAAAAGAGACACAGGAAGAACAAGCAAAACCTGGGTGTGAGGCCACAGTGCTAACCGCTGCACCACCAGCTTACTTTTAAGCACCTTTTATTTCCTTGCACTGCAGGAAACACACACAGATCAACCACAACTAACACTGGACAGTTTGCAAGTGTAGATTTCAGTTTTTTTGAGCACTTCTGTATAAAACTGCCTTAGACTACTCTGTGCTTTGGTTTAGGTGTAAGAAAAGTTCTCGTCACCTGCTCTTCATAGCTGAAAATGGGGTCTGTGTGAAGAGAGAAGGTGTTGCTTCTTAGATTTCTCCCACCCTTTACACACCAGCTCATGTTCCTCTTTATCTCCACCAGTCAAATGTTTATGAACAGAGGCCAGGATACAGACAGATGAGCGGATACCTTTTCCACTAATCGGTTTTAGCAGTGAAAATTATACTCCCCCACTTCTTCAGTCCACCCATTCAACTGCTTATTGACGCAAATATCTAATCAATCGCATAGCAGCAACCCAGAGCATTTAGGCAGATAGACGTAGTCATGATGACCTGGTGAAGTTAAATGGGAAAGAAAGTGAGCAGCAGATCTCTTGGCAAAAATACGTAGTTGATGCCAGAGGTCAGAGGAGAATGCTTTGAGATGATAGGAAGGCTACACTGACTCAAATAACCAGTCATTACAACCAAGGTATGCAGAAGAGCATCTCTGAACATACAATTATATTATACAGCGCCAAATCACAACAACAGTCTCAAGGCGCTTTATATTGTAAGGTAGACCCCATCATAATACATACAGAGAAAAACCCAACAATCACATGACACACTATGAGCAAGTAAGACAGTGGGAAGGAAAAACTCCCTTTTAACAGGAAGAAACCTCCAGCAGAAGGCTCAGGGAGGGGCGGGGCCATCTGCTGTGATTGGTTGGGGAGAGAGAAGGAAGACAGGATAAAGACATGCTGTGGAAGAGAGACAGAGATTTATTGAGAAAGGTGACTGAAGAAGAAACACTCAGTGCATCATGGGTCACCTGATCCAGCACAACCTATACGCTATGAGCATCATTTAAATGCCACATTTAAAAGCCTGTGTGAGTATTGTTGCAGACCAGGGTTTTTATGATGTATTTTATGACTGTATTATGTTTTTACCTTGTAAAGCACTTTGTGACATATGTCTGTGAAAGGTGCTATATAAATAAACTTTACTTACATGTCCATTTTTCACCATAAATGTGCAGAAACTGTGTCATCCTATCCTGCCAACGTGGACCAAAATCACTGTTTTGTTTTCAACATCTACGCCAAGAATGAAGGCAGATTTGAAGGGAACAGGGGTACCTAGTAAATTGGCCAGTGGTGCGCATTCCAGTTTTTGGTTTTACATTTTCATTTCCACTGTTCCGCCACCAGAGGGCAGCCTACCCCAGCTAGTGAAAAAAAAATGTAGCGCATGCTTAAATAAAGAGCCGTTCACAACATCATTAAGCAACTTGTTTATTTTCTTCCAAATGTTTCTAAAAGTGGACTATTTCATGTTTTCGGTCTCACCAGCGAAATATTCTCCTTTATTGGTGAAACCACGAAAAGAGGTTCCAGTCATGCTAGTTACTAAAGGAATAGACATTTACACTGTAGATTCTAGGTTTCTGTATTGTGGCTTTAGCATATAGGCAGGAAAAAAAACACTACAGATGCTTTTTTTTTTTTTTTTCTTCAAATATACAGCTGGGTCCAAATTAAAACACAATAAAGAAAACAGTGTGGCACGTCTCAAATCATTTGCCATATATAAAGTATTCAAAATTGTATAATGGCTTCAAATCGGTTCCTAGAAAAAGGACACTTTAAAAAAAAAAAAATCATACTTTGATTATTATTATTATTATTACATATATCTATATATTTTAACCCTTTAATTGAGAGTACCAAGGTGGACAAACGGGTAGCCTCAGAAATGTTCTAATTTGGAACAAATAACACTAGAGATGGGAGAGCCTGAGCTGTCGAGTCACTCGGCAAACTCATCAGACAACTTTAATAACACGAAATCCGTCTGATGAGTTTAAAACGTGACCGTTCAGTTACCAACTGCGCTCCCATCTCTATCTCACTATGTTACACCTGGCAATAAATACACCGACAAACAGTATTTGTTCATTCTGACATCAAGAAAAGTTTTTTGTTTTAAATGTTAGTGTTTTATGGTACGGAGACATCAAGGGGAAGACTTATCTCATATTCTAAAAAAGAAAAAATAACTTCAATAAAACACGCACTGCATAAACACACCTGCTGAATCCATGATGCGAGAAACGGTCTAATATCCATCTATGTGACTTTTCTTTCCCTACCCTTATCGTCAGAGATACAGTGGTGTGAAAAAGTCTTTGCCCCCTTCCTGATTTCCCAGTGTTTTGCATATTTGTTACACTTACATGTTTTGGATCATCAAACACATTTTAATATTAGGCAAAAACAGCCCGAGTAAGTATAAAACACTGTTTTTAAATGGTGATTTCACTGATTAGGGGAGAAAAGTTATCCAAACCTACCAGTTCCTGTGTGAAAAAGTAATTGCCCCTGTTGTTAAATCAGGAATTAACTGTGATTAACCACAGTTCAGTTAAAAAACAAACAAACAAACAAACAAAAAAAACCCAAAAAAAACCCCCACACAGTTCAGTTTCACTAAACACACTCGGGCCTGATTATTGGCAGACCTGTTGAATCGAGAAATCACTTAAATAGAACCTGTCTGACAAAGTGGAGCAGGCTAAAAGATCTCAAAAAGCAAGACATCATGCTACGACTCGAAGAAACACCTGAGAAACAAAGACACTGACAGCTTTCAGTCTGGAAAGGGTCACAGCGGTAGTGTGATGGGCTGGAGCTGCTAATCCGCCTCAGGAGCAAGACTGGCTGTTGTAAATGGAGCCATGAATTCTGTCGTCTACCAAACCATCCTACAACTGTCCGGCCATCTGTTTGTGACCTCAAGCTGAAGCGCACTTGGGTTCTGCAGTAGGACAGTGACCCAAAACACGCCAGCAATACCACCTCTGAATGGCTTAAGCAAAGTAAAATGAGTCCTGACCAGAATCCGATTGAGATGCTGTGGCAGGACCCTAAAAAGGCGGCTCATGCTCGAAAACCCTCCAATGTGACTGAATTACAACAATTCGGCAAAGATGAGAGGGCCAACATTCCTCCACAGCGCTGTCAAAGACTCATTGCCAGTTATTGTGAATGCTTGATTGCAGTTGTTGCTGCTTTATTGCGGTTTTTGCTGGCCCAACCAGTTATTAGGTTACCAGTTATCACTTTTTGCACACAGGCCCATGCAGGTTTGGATTTTTTCCCCATTAATAATAAACACCTTAATTTAGAAACTGCATTTTGTGTTTACTTGTGTTTTCTTTATCTAATATTTAAATTAGTTTGATGATCTGAAACCTGCAACTGTGACAAACATGCACTTTTCAAACCACTGTATAAAAAAAAGTTTCAGAGCAGATCAAACTGAGTGGGGAGGTTCAGGATATTTTAGTTATTGAATTACATTTTATTTTGGATGGATTCAGAAAATGTCTTCATCAGCCTTCAATCGGGCTGTAACCAGGGTTCAATGGCCCAAAAAAAGAGGATTCACAGGCAGATGCTACAGCTCCAACCATTCAGTCTCCTCCCAC
The DNA here is from genome assembly GCF_965226115.1 of Aulonocara stuartgranti. Classification (NCBI taxonomy): domain Eukaryota; kingdom Metazoa; phylum Chordata; class Actinopteri; order Cichliformes; family Cichlidae; genus Aulonocara; species Aulonocara stuartgranti. The sequence continues at coordinate 3,240,148 of NC_138951.1, read as the reverse complement.
ACAGACTCACACTCTTAAACACACTCACACACATGCGCGCACGGTCACAGATGGGCAAAGGTAAAGCTGTAGCCCTCCCAACCTGAGAGAATGATTGTCAAGCATGCACACAGCATACAATTTTTAGCCCGTTTCACAAAAGTAAGAAAATTTATCTGTTCCTTAATAAACAGAGCGAGACGGCAGATTCAGAATGGCCCGGATACATTTGAACGAACATTACAGAGAGAAGGAGTAAGAGCAATTCATCTGGAAAAGAATGATAATGATAACGATGACAATAACAAAAAAAAGAGTATTACCAAAAGCAAACCCTGTTTGAGGTCTGTGTGTGTTTGTATATGTAGGTGTGTATGTGTGTGCTTTTTAAAACTCAATTGTTGATCACATGGCCACGCTAGAATACAAAATAAAGTCAAATCAACAGAAACAATGACGTAATGCTATGGTTTTATACATAATATACACGAGTTAACAGCGATCTCTAGACTTTATTATCCATAGACTTGTCTTACGAGCAAAAAGGCGCTAGGTCACAGTGGGTTTCACTTGGCTAACATTATAGAATGCTAATGCTAGTTATACTCATTGACCGCTGGAGGAAGTGGGGAGGCGGGGTCATACATGTGACAGGAGCTCGGGAGGGGATGGGGGTGTCTCTCTCCATAGAAACTAGTATTAATCGCCTCACTGTTGCCAACTTCTGCCCCCCCACCCCCGTCACCTGTGCTCGAAACCACGTCTCATCCCTAGCTTATTACAGCTCAGCTAAGCTCTAAAGGAGCGAAAGCGGGTGTTTGTTTACAGAGAGAAAAGAGAAAGCCTCCAAACCGATGCAGAAAAGTGGCGGGTTGGTGACACTAGCTGCCGGCTGTCAACATGTCAGCGCAGAGATCCAAAAACGTATACAGGCAACAACGAGACTAACAGGTCCATTCTGTAGCCAGTCTAAAAAGAGAGCGTTCGCCGGAGGAATGCCGGGTGCTGTCGGCAGGTGGGAGCACGGTGGCGTGACGGGTCCGTGTAGGTGCAGGTGGGAAGGTGGCGTTTCAGGTGAGTGTGGATCCTGATATCTCTCCGTCTCTTTCTAGGGCTGATATGCTACAGCGGGCCTTTGAACTGGTTACCAGAGAGGTGCTGTCTGACGGACAGCTTTGATCCTGCTGCATCACCCAGTTTTCTCCACACCACCTGCGAACAGAAGAGGAGAGAAGAGGAGCTGAGCGAGGAAGAGGAACAGCGAGAGAAAGACGGGCAGACACAGAGGCTGGAAAGAAAAGACTTTCTTCTTCAAGAGGGAAAACTTCAAATGCCCACAGTTTGGCTTTGAGCTGGGAGGACTACACACACTCACACTACAGTAGAGCTTCAGTGCAGTGCAGAAGTCTCGAGCTTTCTTTATATTTTGCTTTCAAGAAGCCGGATTTTCTCATAATTTTTTTAAGTGGTCTTGAGCAACAGTCCTGCAGCCTTTCTGAAGGTCTTTCAAAGTGTTTCTTTGGACTCATTCTTCAGTTGATACGTCTACTGTTCACTGAAACCTGATCAGAAATGGCTTCAGTAGAAGGGGTGGCCCATTCTTAAGAAAGGCAGGGTGTGTATGTATGGCCGAGGTCAGGAGAGAGGGACAACAGCCATGTGTACAACACGGTGGAGGCCCTGTCATGGTTTTGGGCAGCGTTTCAGCCAGTGGTGTTGGAGATTTATGGAATTTTAAAGGGAGAAAAGCACAGTGAGGTTTTAACCCACCGTGTAGCACCATCTGGAAAATGTCTGACTGGCAACAGCTTCATTTTTCAGCATGACAACGATCCCAAACACACTCCCAGTGCAGTAAAAGCGTACACGGATGGAAAAAAAGCACACAATGGAGCCGTATCAGTCATGAACAGGCCTTCCTCTTCAACATTACTGAAACAGCGTGGGATCAAAAAGCAGCCATGAATGGCCTTCAGGAAGCCTGGAGAACTATTCCCAAACACCACTTTAAGAAATGCTGCTTAAGAGAGTTATTAAGGAATAAAGGTGGACACATCGAATATTGACTTTTAAGCTCTTTGGAGTTATCCCAACTGTTATCTTATACACTGTATATGTTTGAACATTTCAATGAAGCACTGCACCCATTTTCCAATTCTATCAAAGCATAAAGACAAGAACGGGACTCTATCTCAGTCCGTGTCGTCTCTCCGGTGCTGAAATCTCTCTATGAGAGTGAGAGGGGCCCCCGCGGGACCCCGGTGATGTTACAGAGGTACTATTGTAGTGCTTCCCCATTCCTGGCCTGTCACATACCTCTGCAGGGCCCAGATAACCCCACTCTCGTACTCGCTCTAATCAGCAGACCTTTTTATCCTGGGAAAGGCCTTTTCAGCACAGACAGAGAAAGATGAGGGGAAAATGAGAGGTGGAAGAATAGAAGGGTGAGGTGGAGGAGTGCTATTGGGAGGGAGGAGGGGGTGGTGCTCTTTTTCCTGCCGCACCAGTTTAATTGCTCTGACAGCTCAACTATGAGCCTCTATACTTTGGGCTTTCAGCTTTGGAGTGGAAAAGGGGGGCACAAAAAGAGAGACAGAGGGATGGATAGAAAGAAAGAAAGAGGCAGAGCTGCTGTGTCATTCCAAACCAAATGAGCCCAAACAAGTTCCTCATTAGCCAAAAAGGCTCAAAACTGACCTGATTTGAATCCAGTAGAATGAATTAAAAAAGCTAATGAACAGACTGAATTTACAACTATCAAATTCCTCATTTTTCCATTGTTACACTAATGGTCTGCATATAGTGCACTTTATATTATTGGCACTACATCAGTGACAAACCTGTGGTGTGATTAGCTAAGTGGTTCTGCAGTGGCAACAGACCTGTGTGAGAGCTCAGACACCCACCTAGCCCCCCACTTTCAGGCTCTCCAATAATCATGACAACACACAGACAATTAGAATAAAGACCGGGATGCGAGTACATCTGTGGGAGCAGGAGGTGCACTTACATTGCACATCTCTCGCACAATGGCCTTCTCTTTCTCGCTGAGATCATCCTCATAGTCCTCAGGAACCTGCTTATCCAAGTTCTCATGGACCTCCAGCACCTGATGGCAGACACAGGGTTGGACATGTCTTATTTTCCTTCTGTATTTACAGAACTACACTAGGCAACGCTGTTATCTTCCAGCCTAACTGCCAATGTGTTCTTGTTTTTTTCCATAGCGCTACCAGCCTGACTCACTTGAACATGGTTAAGTACTTCTAGGCATGGTCTGGTACTACTTTATCTGCTAATATAATGCTACCCCCTTTTAACCATTTAAAAGAAAGTAACATTACATTAGCAACAAATGTGTTTTTCCCACATTTGAACTGTCACGCTGGTCGCAGCTATACCATAATAGCCTTCAGGCATCATCCTGCAAATTCTCCAGGAACAGCACTATGATAGCATCACAGCTGCATCAATGATACAAAAGCTGTAACACTGTTTACCAACAATTACACCCTGTGATTGATTTCCCTGACTAATATTACCTTCATGGCATGGACCACAGCCTCAGGCTTTTGGACGCAGGACAAATAGCCTGTAGCTGGAGAGGACTCGCTAGTTGGTAGGCGTCCAGTCCCCTAAGGGGAGAGAAAAACAGAGAGTGAGAGAAAGAAACAATAACATAACAATGATGAAGATGTTAGGGAGCGGGAGAACTGTGACAGAGGTTAAGAGGCAGGTGCAAACCTGCACCAGCCAGGACATCTGCAAAGAGCTCTTCATTTGAGTCAAGATACCAAAAAAGAGGCCCCACTCGTCCCATCAGGGGGCACCTGTTCGGATTTAAAAAGAGAGTATTCCTGTACTGTCACACTGAAAATGTCACCCCCTTCATACCAGCTCAAATCACCAATCCTCCACTGGTGTTTTTCTTCCCTGTTTCTTTTGTATTCCACTCCCTCCTCTGGTCTGCTACCTGCACAGAGTGATTTAACCTGGTGTGATGGGAGCAGCCAGCCAGGAAAGAGACTGAGGGGGAGTTTGCTTGACTCATCACCACCCCCCTCCCGGGTAGTTCCAGACAGTGGGTCTCTGTCTGAGGGACACAGAGATCACTGGGATACACAATGGGTCCCATTCACCGTAACCTGGCATCGGGGTCTTGCATTAGACACAGATCCCTGGCTCTGTTAGCCTGGGTTAAATTCTCTGCTCGCTAGTGATGCGCCTGTCAGCTCCCTCCATGCCCGCTGGCCCCATTTGGGTGCCAGAATGATCCCACGTAACCTGATAGCACGGAGATAAAATAATAATCCCACTGCACCCAAGAGGACCGATTTGTGGAAACTGCCCAGCAGTTTATTCACATCACATAAACCGCACAAAGCACTGATTTACATCTAGAGGCTTTTGGCCATACAAACCAATAAGAAAAGTATTCTTTCAACCATTGGAAAAGAAAAGGTCAAAGTGGCAAAAGAGCTTAACGGCACGTTTCCATGTTTTTAAGCATAATTTGATGTTATCCTCAGACAGGTTGAGCATTATATTTACAAGCTCTGACATGAGAAAAATAGGATGAAAGTGAATGTGAGTGTACATTTGCACATTTTGCCAGCACTTGAACTGACGCAGTGTCTTAGTTTAGTAACTACATCAAAACAACCATTTATGACATCCACTTAATTACATACAGTACCAGAAAAGCTTGGACTGGTTTGATACTTGATGTAATCCAGTGCAGATGCCAGTCCAAGCCCCCTTTTTTGCACATATTTAGTATATTAAATTTACCCACCGTTTTGTTTTTGCCTGTGTGGATTCCAAGGTTTCTCTTTAAATCTGCAACTGTCTGATCAAAGAGCAGCTAAACAACACAGCAAATTCATCCAGACATCCGAGGGAAACATTTTGTTTAGTATTCCACAGACACAGTTGAGTTCGCTCGTTGCAACAGCTGCTCGCTCATGTTTGACCTAAAAATCACGCTTGCAAAACTTTGTGTGTAAAAACACGTAATACAAAAGACAAATGGAGTTGTTTTTAAAATTTATGCCATTTATGATATCCAATTATCTGTGTGTGCATCACAAAGACCCATCCATACTTTACAAGCGCTTCAATTTTCCAGTGAGTTAAGACTGTGTCTTTATACCAACAAAAGGTAACAGCTTCCATACAGTGAAGTGGACTTTGGTCTGACTGAAAGTATGAATGTATAATTCATTGTTAAGCCTTTTGTGATATTTAATATTTGAAATATGTAAACATTCACTGCAAGCATTTGCCAAGAGCAGTGCAGTCAAGAAAAGGATTTGGACACAGATAGCTCGGGGCAGTGTTTACTGCTCGTAACTGTAAGCATCTCCTGCATTAACAGGGCTGATTTGGGTCATTGCAGCAGGAGGCAGGCAGGGGGACAAACACTGTCAGGAGCAATGGTTTGAAGTTTAAACATACGAAAATGAGCACAGACTGTTGAGCGTCTTCTATTCGACAATCTCATGTACGCTCACTGACCTGAAACTTTGAGTAAGACAAAGAAGTGAATATAGAGGATGAGCTGATCGATTGGGAGGGACACACACAACTAAGAGTCCACTTCACTGAAGTCATTCTGAAGTCCCACATCTCATCTTCGATTTTATGCCTTCTTTCCCTGCTCCTCAACATGAACTGGGCAAACTACAGAGCTCAACGTTAGTGCTGTTCTGTGGGCTTGTCACAAACAAGGCCATTAGCAGAAAAAGCTAAAAATAAATAAATAAAATAAAAAAAATCTGCCTTTATTGTACAATTTATAAACCCACAAGAACATATTACAGTCATGGTGGTGGATTATTTTACTGTCAAATAGCTCCAGACGAGCCATTTCTCACCGCTTTATCACTAAGCTAAGCTAAGCTAAGCTAGGCTAACTGACAACTAGCAGCTATTAGCTTGCCACTCTCTTTACTTCCTCTCTTCTCTCTCTGAATAAGAGTTTCACAGCTTTTTATATTTATATAAGCATATACTAGCTGCTACGCTTTGCTAATGTTTAGATTTAGATTATTATTTTATGCTTTATATTTATATTTAAATATTTCTAAGATTATATATGTTGCTCTTTAGATTGAACGACTTAACTCGAAATTTCGAGTTAATAACTCAATATTTTGAGAAAAGTAACTCGAAACTTCGAGTTAGCGCTGCCAATCAGTAATCTACTGTACGTGAATTATGTCATTTCCTTGTTAACCGGAAGCTGAAGCCCTCAGCTACAAATGCTACAGCTAAACTACTAGTATTACAGCCAGTCATGAATGCACAAATTACTGATAATTTTCAGCGTGGCTTCACAAATGATGAAATCTTTGTGTTAATAGCTGAATTAGAGCTGGGCGATATGAGATTTTTTCATATCACGATATGTTTTTTTTCATTTCAGGCGATAACGATATCTATCACGATATAAGTCAAATAACTATATTTGTAAGATTTAAATGTGCCGTTGCTCACAAGTAAAATGTGAAATAATCAGCAGCTTGTTTTTAAATATTTATTTCCCATAATAAGTTCAACAGGGTAGATGTACTTAAGGAACATGAGACTTTTTCAGATAAATAAAGGCAAATATTGCAAACTACACAAAAGGCAGCCGCTAAAGCGTTTAAGTTTCAAAATAGAACAAACGAAACAGACTAAATTGTCAATTCCACTTAGAAATAAAGTATTAATTCTAAAAATAAATCTTAGTTTGTTTTACAGAAGAACAGACAAAACTGACTAACTTTTGTCAATATCAAGTAAACTGAGAACTAAAAGGAAATTCTCAATCTCTCCTTGTTGTATAGCTGAGCTTTTCAAACAGTTTTAACAGTTACTTTAGTCTGCCAAAACCCGAATGACGAATTAGCGCTTCCAGTCAGAGACTGAGGCTACGTCCACACGTACACGGGTATTTTTGAAAACGGAGATTTTCCATTTTCGTTTTAAAAAATAATCCCGTCCACACATAAAGGCAGAAATGAAGGAAAACGCTGCTATGAACATGCCAAAGCAGCAGGTGGCGCTAGATTCCTAACCGTGCAGAAATGTTGGCCAATCAGAAGTCTAGAAGCCTCGGTGGGAAAAAGTAAACAAAGCTGGGGCATAGAAGCAGACCCGAGTCGTATGTGTGGAGGGACAGTAACTGTGTGTATATGTAAGCATTTAAACACTGCAGAGAGTAGAATTAACAGTATTGTAGAAATTCATTTCACCGAAACAATAACGTGGCGCACAGTGTGACGCATGCACCAGTTTATTGTATTTCCAGACTTGCTTTCGGCACAATTTACAGTGCGCGCTACTCTGTTTTTTGTCAGACTTGAAATAGCCGAAATACCTTCACACTACGGAACTTCTATGGCTCTTCCGTTCGACAATCTCTCCGGCATTGGAACCGTCATCTGTTTTCTCTTCGGTCACGCTCGGTTGATTTTTCTAGTCGGCACACTCATTTCCTCCATTATGCGCTGGCTCCATTACCCGCTGGCTGCTTCCCAAACAAACACGTGCGGCTTGGCACTTGTGCTGTACGTAACAAGTCACGCGACGTGACGCTGCGGCTGTGATTGGTTCGGCTGACCTTTTTTTTTTTTTTTTTTTTATAAAGAGGACAAGAGCGGCGAGGTCTATCGCGATAGCTTAATTTCTCTATCGAGTAAAAGTTATATCGCGATACATATCGTTATCGTTCTATCGCCCAGCTCTAAGCTGAATCACATGGCGTTACTATCACCAAACGTACTCTCAAAAGCACCAATTTGTTACGATCTGGTTTTGAGTGCGAATTCTACGTAGATCACTGATTGGCAGAGCTAACTTGAAATTTAGAGTTATTAACTCGAAATTTTGAGAAAAGTAACTCGAAATTTCGAGTTAAGTTGTTCAATCTAAAGAGCAACATATATAATCTTAGAAATATTTAAATATAAATATAAAGCATAAAATAATAATCTAAATCTAAACATTAGCAAAGCGTAGCAGCTAGTTTTCAGGAAAATGTTACTATAACGATCATAGGATGTGTACATACATAAACTATCTCCTCCTTAACAGAGCGACAGTTAAGAAAGAACTTTGAAATATTGTCACACATACTTATTAATATCTATACATTTTTTCGATTTATATTACATCCCAATTCTTATGGATGTAACATAAATATAAATATGTTCTTTTCTGATATATTATGTACATTTAATCATCGCTTGCGTTTGTTCGGCGTACGTCACCCATACATAATTTAACAGTCACCAAAATTGGTGTGGACTGAATTTTTAAGACGCACCACTAAATACACAATGAAATGATGAATAAATGAAACAATGAATAAAAGGCGCTGCTGCTAATAATTCTAATTTAACAATACATAAAAATCTATTTTAATACCAAATTCATGATGCTAAAGCAAAAATATAGTTACATGATGATTTAATCAAATATATCCAACATTTTTATATCCAGCATATTTTTTCACAACACATGCCTGTTAAATGTCTTATTCATAGCACATCAAAAGTTTGACCTTATTTCATATAAAACTACACTGTAAATATGGGGAACCTACAATTCACAATTTACCTCTGTGCTGCAAAATGACCCTGTGATTAAAACAAAAAAATATATATATTTTTTTAACACAAGGAAGATTTAGTCTTCTGAGGAGCGGCACAGCCCGACTCTGACCTTCCTTAATTGCCAATCCTCTCCTCCTGAAGACATTGGCAGGGTTAAGGGTGGAGGTGGAGTGGAGAGGATTATTATTTTCATAGTGGAATTTGGTTCAAACAAGCTCCAGGGAGGAAGAAAAAGCAGGGACAGGATATGAGGAAGAGTGCTGACTATGCTAAATTTCTATCCTGGTCTCTGCCTTAGTTTCTCTTCTGTCTAAGACTCTGTCTGGATCATCCCCCTTATGCCCCATTTCCTTTCATTCCTTTTCTTCTCCCTCTCTCTTTTTTCTTCTTCCTGTCACGTGTAAGCGAGAGCGAGGTTGCCTGTGGAGGTTTAATTGGAGTGTGAGAAGTAAAGTGAATTAGAGCTGACTTGACTTTGCCGTGGAGGCACTGGCATAGCGCTCCCTACAATTAAGCATGTGCATGTCTGTGTGCAATTAAGCCCTGTCTCTTTATGTAACCACATCTGTATAAGCAGTGTCATAGCGCTGACTGATTGCTGTGACTATTGTCTTAGCGGTTAGTGTGAGCGGGTATTCATCTAAGCGTGTCAGTGTGAATCTTAGTATAGGTGGTTAGCCTTCTCCAAATTTGTGTGTTTGCGTATGTGTGCGTGTGTGTCAGTCTTCTCATTACTGACCATGTGCATGGCTTCCTGGCGCTGGGGCAGTGAGGACAGCTGGGACTCTGAGTGGTACAGAGTCATTCCCTTCCTCAGGGCACGAAGGTCACCTGGGTTACACTGCTGGACACAAACGGTCACAAAACAAACACCAAAGGAAAAAAGAAAAGAAAAATAAGACTTCAATGTGAGTTTTACCTAAAATTACCCAAAGAGTGGCTTCACTGCATGCTAATAAATCAAAGTTAATAATCCAAGACAGAGTGCAAACACACAGGGAATCCTGTCAGTTTGTTCACTTTGGCACTAATTTGACTTTAATATTCATTCTGACAATGTTGACAAAAATCAATGTATTTGCCTCTATGAGAGATATTTTAACATAAAAACGGCCACTTTTTACTCAAATACTCAAAATCCTGAGGTACTCGCAAGTACCATCACCAACATTTGATAGAGATTAGCCCAGTTTTGTGCACATAAACAGAGAAAACACTGCCTGTGAAGCAATTTTACACCAATTTTCTCTTCTTGCATCTGTGTCACTAGACGCACAACTACCAGCATCTTTGTTACTACCCAGGTTTTGCCCGTTGGTATTTCCATCCAAGGGGGTTTATTAAAGTCTTTGGCTGTGTCTCCCTCACCATACAAGGCACTTTTCCTCATCACTCTCACGCCATTGCTCGTGTGCGGAAGTATCCCGTTTTGCCTTCATTGAGGTTCACTACATAGGGGCAACATGCCTAAAATTTGTCCTCATTAGCAGCCAAAGACCACTGGTTCCTGGGGGGCAGTTACCAGCCCAGCTTCGCTCTGCAGGCAGGGACACGGCAAACACCACTGTTTCTTGTGACATTTCTCGTGTCGCGCACTAGTGTTCCCTCTGTGCGTGGCGCGGTGCATGAACACACGTGATGCCTGGGAGCGCTCAGCTATAAATAACCCGTTGAGCTGTGGGTGTGTGTCTATGAATGCCCGGACATTGTGCTGTGTTGTCTGCCTTTGTTGTGTGTGTGTGTGTGTGTGTGTGTGTGAGACGCACTCAGGTGCACGCTCGCACGCACAAAGCCACAATCAGCATTCCCCTCGTCTTCCCCGTCCTTTGATATTCCTGCTCCTCTTCTCTCCTCCAACTCAGTATCCTTGTAATGTTCCTCTAACCTTTTCCAGTCCTCCCCCTGGCGCTTCTTGATCTATCCTTTCAGTTTCCATATTCATGCCCTCAATAGTGCATCTTTTTTGACATCTCTATAAGCTTTGTGTCTGGTAACCTTAAATGTCAAAATCAAGAGGGGTGACATAAACGCATAGTTGATCACCTGAATAAGAAGGCTTGCTAAAGAGTTTTATGTTACCGATGCAGACCTCTCCCTGAGTCTAGCTTTTCATTTAACCATCACACATCTCCAACTTTACTTCCCACCCCGACATGACCTTGACCGCTGAGACCAGCAAAGCCATTTGTTTGCCAGACAGCTGAGGACAGTTGGCTCGCTGCAGTCTTCCTGGCTAAAATTCAGGGGCCCTGCATCTTATCCATCCATCACAATGTTCTTGGTGCTGACGGGAAGATGCTGTGGGTGTCTTGCATCGTTTCCTGTTTGAATTATGAGGGGCAGGGGTGATGCCACTTTGACAAAAGGGTAGGAAGGACAGCGGGATGCTCCTCCAGAGCCGTGATTTAATCAAATACAGGATGGAAACTGTTAAATCAGAGTAACTCGTGCTAGACTGAAATAAGAGGCGTTTCCTTATCACAGTTACACCGTTAGACAGTTGGGCTGTACATCATATGCCGGTGCAGTATGGATGCTAATCTGGGACAAGCAGCTTTAGCCTCAGTATTTTTGCATCTGAAATCAATGACCTGGTCTTTAAACTTAAATACGTCGCTCTTCCATCATTATTGTTACCTAATTATGCCATGAATGCAAAGCCTGACAGCCATAACATTAAGTGTTTGAGAGTTTGGGGCTTATTGCAGTGACTCAGGGGACGGAGCATCATCTGATATACAGATCATTACGTGCTTACACTTGTCAGTTTCATGACAAAGTGTCAGTGTGGATTGAGGAGGAGCGCATGAGTGCTTCACACACTGTAGTGAGTTGACAAAAGATATTTTCTCCACAGGTCTGAGCCTCTCTCAACGACGGCGCAAATTTCTGACATTGGGTGATAAAAGTGCTTTGGGTTGCAAGCTCCCAAATGCAAAGTTTACAAGATGCCTGACTCACCCTGACCTAAACCAAAACAGTATTTACCAAGAGTGAACTTCCGACAACGTCCGGACCAGATTATCTCAACATCGTCCGGAGTTCGTGTGCGAGCTCGACTAGAGACAAGTAACAGCTGGAAGAAATGGGAGAGCTTAGTGGGAGAAAGCCTGAGGAGGATGCGCGTGTCTGAGCATGTCTGAATGTGTGCATCTGAGTGCACACACCTGTTTTTCTAATTGTGTTTACACCTGGGCTGCGTAGGCCCTTGTTAATGTTAATATCCACTGTGGGATCCTGCTGTTAACTCCCTCCACGCTCCCTTGAGTATGGTTAAAATACCTCAGCCAAGCTGGTCTGGAGGGTCAGCATTCCTGCACTAAGAGGCCATTGTTTCCTCTAGCTGAACACAAGTTTCGCTGGGCCGGTTTCATAACACAGGAAGTTAGGCAATACAATCCACTGGGGAAGATAATCCATTGTAACAATTGAACCTGCTAATATGCACACACGTCATCAGGTAGGATATCATGAAATCTAACTGAATGGTAAACTTCAGTAATTCTTATTTTCACCCAATATTTTCCTGTTATCACCTCTGTGGGAAAGTCATGTTTAGTAACAACAACCAGAGATTACAGATTCATATTTTTCAGCTTCAGATTAACAGTCCTTCATTGTTCAGTTGCACTCCCACAAAGGTTTCGGCCATGCATAACAGATGCCTGAATCTACCTGGCTTGCCCCCCGGATCTTTAATTATTCAGCCCTCCAGACATCAACACAAGCTAGGACATGCGTGTGTCATTTATGCACCAAAGCACAATGTAGCATTCATTCACTTAAGTTACCTTGTACCAAACACTGTGCGGAGCAGTTCCAAGGACAGATAAAAGCTTTCTTGCCAAGAAAGGCCACGTACAAGCAAGGGCCACCTGTGTTCATTCATTAGCACAGCATGCTAGCAGCACAGAAAGGAAACCCCTGGACACAGAAGCCACAACCCTGCAAGGCGGTGCATTTAACTTCCCGTGTTCTCGGAAAACCGGCACAATCACAAGGTGAATCATTTCTGTGGTGATGTTTGTCAATGCACTTTACTGTATTACGAAAAGTTGGAGATCAATATCAATATTAGGTGTGTATCAATGATATGAAGTCACAACCAGAAACCGGTTAGTTTAGCACTACAGGACGAGAGGGAGTGATGGGGACAAAGCTCGTTTGAGTCTGATAACACGCTCTCTCATGATTTGACCACTGATAAGCAACAGAAGTTATGTGTTGTTTAACTTTTTTTAATGGTATAAAACATGAGATATATTATGTTAATTAGAAGTTCTAAGTGTTAATAATACTGTTATGTTAGCACTTTGAACCACAGACAGTGGGTAAATCAAAAGTGTTTTTACGGTGGCCCTGAGAGGCCAAACGGACTGCAACTTAAGAAATAAGAAAAATGCTGCAAAAGCACACAAAGTGTTTCTGGCGAGACAATAACCCGACGGACCAGTTACAGGAACCAAAACATGCTAAGTAAGTGTGTTTTAATCTCATGATTCATAAAATACTGATGACGGATTTTTAGGCTAATAGTTAAGCTAACACACTTACCTCTCATCTTTTCTTTTCTCACAAAACTAATAGATCCTCCACTTCTTTTAAGTGTTTATCGTCAAAATTATTGGCATATTTTGTTTCCTGCAAATAGTCCGTCGGGTTATTGTCTCCCCAGAAACACTTCCCTTGTGCTTTTGGAAATCAGTTTTTTCATATTTCCGTTGTGTTTTGTGTGCTTTTGTAGCGTTTTTCTTATTGCTGGTGTTTTCTTAAGTTGCAGTCCGTTTGACCTCTCAGTTCCACTGTAGTTTTTGCTTAAAAACAAAATGATTTCAGGTCCTGTAATTTATGTGAAAATGGATTTCTGAGTTGACTTTTTTAAATACTTTCCAGCTGCGTTTATGGGCTCAGTCGCTCATTTTTGGTCATGAAAATTAAGTGTATTTCATAAATCCTGGTCCTAATAGGTTTCAAACTGGAGGATTATCTGCGGTATGCTCATTAGCTAACGATTTGATATTGACAAATTCATAGCCGATGAGCAAGTGGTTTGACGGTCAGACCCACCCCTCCTCGTCATATTAGATTTGTTTTTTTAACCAAAGTGGAAATGGTTTCTTCAGAAGCCAGTGGATGATGTCACAGTCCCGATCTTTGCCGCAGTCTAGCTAGCGTCTAGCCTTTATGCTAAGCTAAAAAACACTACAGGCTGTTGCGTCATAATAACTTAATCCCATCAAGGGAACAAATCATCATATTCCTACCCTTTAAACATTACCACAGAGGTGATTCCTTGTCTGAAAGGCACAACATAAAACATTACTGCAAAGAGTCACCTTGCCTTGTACAGCTGCTGCTTTGATAGTGTCAGCCCTCTACAGAAGAGAAAGCAAGAAGCTCAAAGATGTGAAAAGTCGCACCACCAAACGAGTAAAAAGAGTGAAAGGGCCAAACAGACTGAACCAACCAGCCAGCAGAAGAGCCAACAAACACAGACATCACAGAAGATTACCTTTCTCGTCTGTATTTGCGATAAGCTATAGCGGCTATAAGCCTAGGGAGAGAAAAACATAATGGTGGAATGGTTTATTATGTTGTTTCGCTCTGTGAGGAGCCGTGAACAGCAATGGAAGCAACTGTTTTGCTGATGGATTTAAACACATAAAATTAAGGTAATGTATTTGTTAAAAATAAATAAATAAATCAGTCTCAACAGTTTCACATTTTGCACAGCACTTGAACGCATTCATATCCCAACATCACGTCTGCAGAAAACAACGTGAACAAAAACTATAAGACGGGAGTTCATATTCTATGCTTGGACTGCTGCGAGACAATGTGTAACACCTAACTGTAGCGCGTAAGAGATAATTATGAGGATCGTTTAGGTTTCATGTCAGTGATAACAGCCTACACTCTGCCTACACATGAATCTGGTGGGATATAAGTGGGAAAGAAGACTTCAAATTATAGTGTGAAATTCAGCCTCGTCTCTGTGCAACCTGATTTGCATTAAACGAACCGACTCGCACCATAAAATGATGCGATAAAATTAAAGAGGCCAAATTATAAACTTAAAGCCTGAGCTGTTTTTTTTTTTTGCCAATAATTAGTCGAACACTTCATGAATCAGATTTCCCCTCACGTGACCAGATTAGTGTGCTTCGATTTCGTCATCTGCTGTTTGTGCTCGACTGGGTAAACACACCTCCGCAGACTGACATGTGACCTTCTGGTGAACCACACCAGCATTCCACACACACCCCACCCCGTTTTTGCACACACCCCCTCCCTCACCGAGCCCTCCATCCTCCAAATTTGGGAGAAGTCAGAGCAAGGTCAGCTTTGGGGATAAATCCTTTACTCTGTCACTGTCACTTAATGCCTCTTTCCCCTTCTTTTTCCTCCTCTCATCTCTGCTCCGCTCCCACAGTTCGCCTCGGGGGCTAACATCAGTGCACGCTACTGAAGCTTACTGACTCCCTATGAATTAAACATGGATAAACATATTCCCCAACTAACAGGGAGCCTGTTGCAAGGGGTAGCTTCACAGAAGCATTAGGCAACGATTTTATGTCATCGCAGCTTCCTGTCATGCGTTGAGGATGAGTTAAAAATTCGCACAAGAGGAGTTTAGCGAGGGTATAAGTTTAGACGGAAACTCAAGTGGGCTAATTGCGGCATGGCACATGTGCCTGTGTGTGTGTGTCCTTGTGCAAGCCTCACCTGTGAGAGGAGCTTATTGTTATCGTCTTCCAGTATCCGCACTTTCGTCTCCAGCTGCCTGATGTAGTTGGTGGAAGAATCTGGAGGAGAGATGAAGAGGAAAAAAAAGAGAAGAGGAGAAGTGATTAGCATTTCAAAGACCTCAAGCGGAAAACGGGCAGGCAGGGCCACTGAGGCAGAAGGACCACAGAGAGCTCCAAAGGTTGCCGTGCAGTTTGAGATGCACATCATATCCTTGTGAAAGAGCATTATAATATTAGCTAATATTAGCTAATATGCTAGCTCTGACACTCAAAGATCTAAAAATATTAAATTGGCACCCAAACAAAAGACAAAAGGTACAAATTCTCCCACCTTTTACATTTATGCACTATGGATGCAAATGTTGGTATGGGCTTATATCAGGTATTTATCTGGTGACTTACATTGGCATAAAAAGAAAGATGGCATCAGCTTTTAGACGGCTAAAAAAATTGTTGTAATAGTAGTAAAGATTTCATCCCTAATTTTAATTTTTTAGTAATTTTAGTTGATCCAAGTATTGGTTCCATCCTCAAATTCAAGCCTATTGGTCGCTTTGCAAAATAAGTTCTTGCAGCTGATGTCAAAGGTCAAGCACAGTGTTCACGCTGACCCATTTTTTGACCCCATACTCGACCGCTTTTTCCTTTCCCAACTTGGTGCACATTTCTCCTGTTCTCTGTATGAAAGAGAGTCAACTGTCATATTTGAGATTCGTCACAGAACTGTCTGTAATCTGCACATCTGACAGTCTAACTGCAGCCTAATTATCCCACAGAGGTTTACACAACCAAGGTTGATCCCAATAAAGCGGCACTGTGCTGACTTGAATCAACTTTACCGAGTTCAAATCAGGGACGGGAGCGGATGTGAAGCGCGGAGGTACAGTTTGACTCTGCAGGTGCCAGGGAGCCTGTTATCTAAAAAGGCATGTTTAATTTACAGAGAGAGATCAAAGCCGAGTTACGCACAGGAGCCGCGCTCTGGTAGCTACTCGGGAGCACAACACCGCACGCACGGCTTTATTTTGTTTTGTTTTCTAAGTGGAATTACAGAGAGGCTGAGAGCGGCGACGGCGGGGAAGCTGCTGATGAAAATGATGGGTTGAGGTTTAACAAGATGCACATGAGGACTCACAGCTGCAGGGTGCCGCACACGCAAATGAAACAAAGCTTCTCGCATCTGTTTGGCAACTCTCGTCTTAGTTTGCCTCGACTTAAATGACCCTCACAAGTCCAACACGCATTTAAGCAAGTCGACAAGCACTTTGCAAGCAGGGGGCACCACTGTTCACAAATCAGCCCACTCGAACGCCAACCTGGATTCAGCAGGTTTGCAGTTACATGCACACAGCCACAGATGCTATCAGTTTCAGACATACTTTAGAAACCTCCTGCTGTTTGCATAAACACGTCAGACAGCATACACACTCAGCTGTCTGCAGATCCATGAAGTTTTGGTCAAGCTTATGCTTAACTGGTGTCCTAAATCTACCTTACATTATAGATGCAGAACAACATTTTCAGAACTGAATCTGGAGCCTGTAAGTGTTCTCATGTCAGAATTGGTGCTCTGTATTAAATGCACTTTACCAGAACAGCAGTGGTAAAGCCCTCGTTGTCTTTCATTCAACTACTGTTGTCTTTTATCTTCTTTTGCATCATTTTTCTTTGTGTAATAATGTGAAACAAGTATGAAGAAAGGGAAATATATCCTATTTTAAAACCCACGGGATCATCAATCTTTTCCCACAACTTGAAAGCAGACAGAGCCAAGTCCAATCGGTCTAACCCCATGACTTTTTTTTTAAGAAGGGCCAGTGCAGACAACACTTGTTAGCCAGTGACTGGACACCTACAGGAGGCCACAGTGGGACGCTGGCCAGATCTGGTAATCCTCTCTTACTGCCTTGTGACACTCTAATCTGTATTCATCTGCTTGCCTGACCTGCAGCCAGATCTCAAGCTGATTAGGATGAAGGTTCCTCAGCGTTCAGTCAGCAAACAACAAACGAAGAAGACTCTGAAAGGGGAGGGGGGGGCAGAAAATGGATGTTAACTGCTGCTTTTCTCCCCCACTGTTGTGTATGTTGAGATTATTCACAGGGATTAAGATTAAACCATCAGTGTTCGAACAAACTCGTATTTTTTATCTTCTTAAGACCAAATAAATAACAATAAGATGTAAAGATGTACAGTCGAAGGTAAATATTGATGCAGTTTTCCATTTTAACTAGAAAAACAAAACAAAAACAGAATTGGCCCTAAGTGATGGGTTCCACAGACGCGAGCATGAACAGCTTCTTCACATAACACAGCACCATCCCTCCCCACAAGCCTTTGATGTGTTATAGGAGGCTAAATCTCAAAGTGCATCCCTTCAGCATCACGCACGGCATGATTAAGTTGTCTTTCTCAAATATGTGCAGATCTGCTGTGAGAAAATTCACAAGAACACACACACACACACACACACACACACACACACACACACACACACACGCTCAGAGCTGCGGGGATCTGCTCGTGGAATCCAGCCGTCACCCTCTCTCTTTAACACCCGGCTCCGGAGTCATCCTGGTGGGAGAAGGGTCAGGCAATTAAACTGCTCCCTGGCTCCCCTGCCACTCCTTCATCCTTTCATCCCCGCAGCCCCTCCAGCAACACATCCTCTCCCCTGCATCACTCGTCCACAAGGAAACGCTACAGATCATACAGAGATCACACAGCAGAGCCAAAATAACCGCCTTTCAAACCCCAGCTCGGTGCATCTGCTCTTTCATGCACACACAGCCCAACAAAAACAGGATCATGGGAGAGGCTGTTATTATTTATGCACAGCCTGAATGCAATCTTAAACAGGTGAATAAGCGAGTAGAAGATGCTGTGAAGCAGTGAAATATTTCCAACTAGGCTGTAAACAATGCAGCATGAGAATGCCGGAGGCCCTGACAGAGAGAGGAAAATCCGGCCTTTACGTGAGCTATTTTTATATCTGTGCTACTGATGTTTACCCGCTGAACTGAGCTGATGTGAGACTGTATATATCTGTGTGCACAAGACAGTGTATGTGTTATAGCAGCGGTCCCCAACCTTTTTTGCGCCACGGACCGGTTTATGTCCGACAATATTTTCACGGACCGGCCTTTAAGGTGTCACGGATAAATACAACAAAATAAAACTAGTACCGGTATTGAAAAAAAAGACGATTTATTCATAACACACGTGAAAAGACCCAGGAAAACCGAGTTAACGATAACAAAATAACACTGAAAACCGATAAAAACCCTGAAAACCATACATTTCACACCTGAGCCTCAACTCTCGCGGCCCGGCACCAAACGACTCACGGACCGGCACCGGTCCGAGGCCCGGGGGTTGGGGACCGCTGTGTTATAGTATGAACTGTAACGCACTGTAACATTTCATAGTATGAAATTTAATGCATAATGTCTATTCAGTGTTGAATGGACTTCTGTCGCCATGAAAAAATAAAGACCTTTAAAATAATTTAAATGTTGGAACCTCCGAGGCTGAAACCTGCAGCCAGTGCACTCGTGCCAAAAACTGCAGTTCTTCAAATAGCCGTTTGAGAGCGTCTCCAAATACAAGTCACTCAAGCATAGACTCCTTATGTTTAAAAGACCAACTTTACAGCACAAATAAACAAGTTTATAAACTTTTTATACAAGTTTGTAAAACTTTTAAACTCTAAGAAAAAAGGTGTTGCATTTTTCTCCTTTTGCAACAACAGTATGGTGGTCAATGCTGGCCATTTAAATGATATATTAAGGCTTAAATTGGTAGTTGTTTGGCCACTTTGAGCAACAGTTAAACAGGTCGCTACCAGAAGACATCTAAGAAGCTGGCTGTCCACTTCAGTCAGTAAGTGATTTTAACTTAAGCTAAGCAGCTAACTAATAAAGCTAATGCTAGCTAACAATTACGCCAAACCTTTTGCCCAATTGTGGCACATCTGGTTTAGAAACAAATAAATAAAAACAAACAAAAACAAGTTAGCAACAGCCAACTTTAGGCTTCATAGCAAAAGTCCACAAACCAATGGGTGATGTTAGTGTGTGTGCGCATCTTTTATATACAGTCTGAGTTTTAAGACTTTTCAGTAAGTGTGAGATTTTGTACGTTACACTGCTGATTAGCAGGACAAGGTGGGAACATTGCAGCATTTCACAATACAAACAAACGTGAACCCTCTCATAAAACCGTGCTCCGCCGCGCTACAACTGGCCAAACCTCCAGAGAGTTCCTTTAGTTTCTGTTTGAGTACTGTTACCTTCCAGGATGATTTATATAGCCTGCACTGAATCACCTCATAATGATAATGTATCATCCACAAGAAATGGCAGAATTAGTGTCACTGTGATGGATAGCGTATGTATAATATCATTCTCCTCCTTAAATCTGTAGCCTGCTTTTCCATCTCTTTATTAGTTCTTTTTCTCTGTCACACCCTCGGTGCATATGTTTCAAACCCCCGAGTGGAACAAAAAGGTACGCCTGATGTTATCGGAGGTCACGGCAGAAGAGGGGGTTTCAACAATTATATTGACGAGTCTTAAAATTAGACCACACATATACATTTACAATCGACATTGGGCAGATAGTGGCGGGAATGTTACAAAAACCAGCCTCCGAGGTCTTTGTTACATCAAAGTAGCTTTGGTAAAGCAGTATGGTTAAAAAGGACCAGGCTTTGGAATCCCCTTATGTTTTCAAGTCAGATCCCAGGGCTGTTTAGAAAGCCTGCAGTGCATTGAAATCACTCTGCTTTTATTATTCCTGGCTCGGCTCTGGCTTTCATCTCCTATTCACAGCTGTATCTCAGTGTTTTAGTGCAGAGACATGTATATTCTCTCAGCGACGTGCGTGTCTGTGTAGCATGTATGAGTGCTTATGCACAACATTTTGAAGACAGGGAATGCATGTGGGCTGTATGGGTGTCTAAGCTGACAGTGTGAGCTCATGTGGGAGGGTGAAAGGATGAGTGAGAGGGTTCGAGCGAGAAAGGGGATTTTTTTAACCTATCTGTGATACGTGTGTGTGTGTGTGTGTGTGTGTGTGTGTGTGTGTGTGTGTATACACATGTGTTCAAGGCGGGAATAGGTTGGGTCAATTACCTCAAGATGTTGAAGAAAGTGAAACAGTATGGACTGTTTCTGCTTTTTTCTACACTTACACCCGAGTCAGTGGTCAAATCAGTTCCACTGGTTACATAAAGCTTAAATCGTTATACTAAAATAGCTTTATTAACCGGCAACTTTAAAAATCTCAGTTTGGAACGAGCCGTATTCATGGTGGGAATCTGAAAGAGGTCCACCTTAAAAGCTGAAAAAGGGGGTGGAAAAGAGCAAAGGCAGAAGAGAATCAAAGACATGGAGAGACGCCACTCCCTCCAGCCAGCAGTCAGAGCAGCAGTAAACATTTAAATGTAATGTTTGTCTAAGTAGCTGCAAAAGTAATTCCTTGAATTATTGTTCCATCACTTTATTGCTTTTGTAAAAACCCATTAATTGCTGAACTTACCCTTAAACCCAGTGAGGATGGAGCTTACATGAGTGCGTCACCATAAGGTGTGTGAAGTACAGTCACCACCTCCAGTCACGGTGTTGTAACTGTTGGAAATGCATTGCTTGCATAACATGCCACATTAAAAGTGGCTTTTCAAGCACCTTCAGCTGCTCTTAAACAGTGTGCACAAAATAAGATGCTAAATTTTAACCTGTGAATACAGATTAGCCTCCATTTGCGTTGCCAGGTGCAAATTTGCATCAACTCAGTTGATTACATAGGCTTTGTATGAAATCAAGCATGACGAAAACAGGTTTGGTGTGAAGGCACCATTAATGCTAGCCCATACCAAGCTACACACCCGTTCACCACAGTCTCTTCTCATAATGCATCTTCTGGCTTAATAAATGGTGTATCTGTCGTGACTGATGCTCTCACTTTTCTGCGATGGGGTCTCGCTGCCTCCAACTTTCCATGTAGCACTTGAACGGCGAGGAGTGCAGCATGACTGATAAAGCATTTTTAAGAGTGATACCAGTGGCTATATTTGTTGATTAAAAAAGAAAATGTAAAAAAATTGTGAAATTAGCTTTTTTCCATTTTTGGCTTCCAAACATTAAGATAGCAAAGATGACAAACAGACGGTACATTCATTTCACAGCGTTGCTTTCTTTTTGTCTTGATGTTGCAAGTCTAACAAACCTCCGCCCTTGCGTAAAAATGAAACTTTCATTAAACATTCATTGGCCAGTTCATCAAGATGATGGAAAAGGAAACTGTGTTCAACAAACAAAGAAACAAAAAGGAAAAGTATTCAGTGACATTTGCCTGCAGAGCCTTTCTGTGCTCCATAATGTAGTACTGTGTACTGTCAGCTCAACGAGATGTTCAATTCAGGCAGATTAGTTGGGAAAATCCTTCCCTAAGGAGACTGGTTAGAATGGTCAGGAATGTCAGATTGAAGATGGAAAAGTTGAGCTATAAGAGTTATGTCCAAGAAAGAATTTTTGATTACTGATGTGCATTTGTGTCAAAAGTGAAGAAATTAAATGTTTGAGATTTATTTATTTTTTCCTGTGACATTTTAGCCCGGAGTGGCTGAGGAACCCAAAGAAACAGGGTTTCAGGCTTTCCTTTCTAGATGAACAGTTTTAATTTATCAATTACGTTTATAAAAACTGCAATAAAAACAAGCTAACATTTCATGTGCTGCATTCTGCAATCCACAAATACAGGCATGCACTTGGCCAGTTAGTTCCTTTGCTTGGATGCACAGTAATCGGTCATAGCCAGGGTGAACTGGCCAAGGGAACAGAGAAGAACAAGTTAAGTGGGCAACCATGCTGCATTAATGAGGGGGATGGCAAAACCTGGCAACCCAACCACGTAAACCACGGGCTCCTGGAAGGTCTTCAAAGCCTCAACTGGCTCATCAGCCGGCGGGGAGCTAACCCCATCTGACAAGACATGGCACCCACTCCAAGGGAGCGAGAGCGCCTCACCTCCCCACGCACTCCCCCGTGCGCGAGTCCGTGCATGTGTACGTGGGAGAATGTGCTGCGGAGAGAAGCGAAACATGTTTTGTTTTTTTGTTTTCTGTCATGTGCATGAAAATGTGAAAGTGTGTCTTCGCGTGTGACAACAGTGCAGCGTTGCTTTACGCTCGAGGGGAGACGACCCCTGCCGAGTGACTAGCGTGAAAGTTAAAATTGTCAAACGAGCTCCAGAGGGAAGGCTCGTGCGCGTCGACAGCTTAAACACTGACCAGGTGAGATCGGCTCTTTAATCATTTGCTGCTTGTCAGTTGGAAACAAAACCAAACACCAACAGCTCAGCGCGGCTTCAGCGCAGAGAGAAACTACTAGAGGAGGTTTTTGCCTCGGGGAGTTTTGGGTGGCATAAATATTTCACGCACTTTGGTGTATCACATGAATAACATGGCCTTACGAAGCATTGTGCGGGCATGCAGTGGAAAGTAGACAGTTGAATGGATGTAAAGTGCACCTTGGACCTTGACCACAATAAAAATACTGAATAAACAAGCTTTGTGTTCTCGGTTTAAGAGTAACAGCAGGTCTTCCTCTCTGCTAAGCATTAACTTTCAGGACTTGTGAAGAGAGAAATGAATCTGACCATCAGTAAATTAAATCGGCAATTACAAGGTTAATATTTGGTTTACACGCCGTTTTCTGGACAGTTTTCTTCCTATGGAAGATGGAGTTTGGTTCAGTGTCCCATCCTGACAGAAAAACAACATAAAAATTTTTAAAAAGTCACATGCCTAAAAGTGAAAGCACCACAGCAGAATACAGCGTCCCCTTTTCTCTGATTTCAAAATAAAGACCAAAACTTTCAAAATCAAGGTTTTCAAAGTAAAACATAAAAATATTTGTGTGTTAAAAGAAGGACAAAACTCTCAAATAAATAAAAACATATGGAAAGGCCGGCCCTCCGAACCTTGTTAAAAACAAGTTTGGAGAGAAAAGCAGTGGGACACCCAAACTGCTCTTCAAGTACACTAACAGGCTTCTGTCAGTTGGAAAGGTTCTCTCAGTCCAGAAGTCTAAACACATTACAACATAGGCTTTCCACTTGTTTCCTGCTTCTTGCATCCTCGTCTGGCCTCATATTTTCCAACGCAGATCAATCTGTCTGGATAAACAAACGGATGCTGGCATCGAATCCCTATCGACTTTGTCCAATTCCCCACGGTAATCATATCCTGTTATGCATCTAATCATGACAATTTCAGACATTCACAGTTACGCACAGGTCAGCTGGGGCTCTTCATAATGTCAGAGGTTATTCGCTTCCATTGAGTGGAAATTGAAAACTAATTCTCTGACGTCCAACGATCGATCGCTCTGTCTGCTTCGACGGTGGCAGAGAAAGAGGGAGAGAAGCCCGATTTATTTATAGGTACTCCAACAGACAGCGACGCTGACGCGCGCCTTGTTCCCATCGCACATCCTGCCCGACAAAGTGATGCCTCCCTCCGCTGTCTCCTCAGCTCGTCATCACCACCCTTGCAGGGTCAGCGGATGCCTTTGCACGTCTGCACCTACGGGCGTCGGGCTGAAAATACGGCTGCAATACAGTACGTGTGATATCCGTGTGCGTCACTGATTACGTACACGGTATGAGGCCACACATTAACGCACAGACATTTTTGTATGTTTTTTTTATGGGAGATCTCCAGGGTGACTGCTAGCAAGGCTGTCAAAAATCAATACATATGGTTTAGCGCTTGCATTGCTTAAGTGCTCTACAGTACTAGGCCACTTCTCAGACTACTGCCCCATGCTCTTAATCTTTTGATTAGGCTAAAAGAAAGGCAATCAGGCAGCTAGTTGAGTTCAATCCTGTGAAATCAAAGCTGTGGGCTTAATTTAGTCCGCACCCTTACTGTCCGTGTGTGTGTGATGGCTATTCACTGCGAGACAAAACAGAAAAAGATTAGTGACATTTTGTAGATGGATTAGCTGGTAGCTATTGTTTGCCTTCACACTGCCGTCCCGAAACCCTTCAGCCTACTCCTGCACAGCGCGTAAGTTCTGTTATTTAGCAGATAAACCTTTTTAAAATCATCCTTTACTCCTTGGTTTACTGGCCGATCAAGGTCAGGAGCCAAACTACAAGATAAATGGACATTAAAAGCGCTCCAGTACTAATTTAAGAAGCTGTCAAGGGCTCGCTAAAGCTTTCAGGGGTGAGCCATATATTCTGTTCAGTCTATGCTGATTCCAAGGACCAAAAAAGGCTTTACCGATATCTCACGCTCGGCAGCACTCAAGGCCCTTGACAATGAAGGTCAAGGGTCATAACTCTTGACTGACTCGGGGACGGGACGCGTCCTTCCTCTAGATCAGCAACCATTTTCTGCTGGCGCAGAAGATGACGATGGTGGAATTAGTGCGTTTCTGTGTATTTATTTTAAATAACAGCACACAAAACTGCACAATCCCCTTTGTCTGAATACATTCCAGTACAATGCAGCCATTTAGATGGGATGATTTGTTCGGGGGATTAGGAGTGCTTTATGAATATTTACTTGTTGAGTTAAATCATGTTTTAGCCAACAAAATAAAATGAAAAAAATAATAAAAAGAACATTTTTGGAAATGTCAGCGAAAACAACAATTTAACACGTGAGTCTGGACGACAGATTCAAAGATATGTTGCCTGTAAACATGTGGATGTCATCAACGTGAAACCCCACAGTGCCCACGGAAGGCTTTGCAGAAGAGGCTTAAGAGATGGCTGGCTTTACCTCGCACAACCCACAACCCACCGCAGTGTGTAAACAAACACCAGAGGGCATTGTGGGTAGAGAACGTCCCCCCAGAGCCCACGGCCCTATTTAACCTCATTCCTCTCCCGTTACCACGGTTTCAGCACCGCAAACCCAATAGCAGCCTCATTTGCATAAATCTGCATTCTTTTAAAAGCCTGTCTGACTGACTGCTGAGCTGGCAAAGGTTGTGCTTATGTAAGCAGAGTCTAAGAGCGAGCAGTTAGATGGTAAATACAGGGGACGTTCAACACTGAAACCCCTTTATTATCGGCCTCTGAAAATCCCATCTCCCGTGTGGGTTCTGATGCAATCCGCAAAGCGGGGCTTTTTCTTCCAATCCTGTGAAAATAACATTTCCAGTGACATCATGCGGAGGTTTCATTACTGTTGATGCCAATATCAACCGCCAGTGATTTCACTGCAATGTAAATCGGAGAAAACAAACGGGGAAAAAAATGAGGGCAAGATTCAGCTTGTGACTGCGCTATTTAATCTATGAGCCGACAACATCTGTCTTGCTATGTGTCGACATGGACGGTATTTATGTCGACTACATCTCAAAACAAAGAATTACATGTGACAACATGTAGGAAATCCCGAAAATGACTTTGCATAAGAATAAAAGTAAGAAGGGGTAAGTTAACTTAATGCAGAGTCGTATAGGTGCAGCTCTCACTGCTGCCGGTGCAAGGACAGAAAGAAGCAAGAAAGTTTGTTCAACGCTTACGGTTTAGCGTCTGGTCAGAAAAAGTTTTCGACCAATATATGGGTCCTATCAGTCGATATCAGAGACGGGGAAACACCACTCAAACTTTCTATGAGTGTTAACGTTGCATCGTTTGTTCACCAGAGGACACTCTGCAAAGTGAGCTCGCAACACCGCAAACATCAACCAGCTGATTCGAGTAGTCACTGACGGCATCAAAGTCATCCATGACTTCCTGCGATGAAAAAACGAAATTATTTTTAAACGCATACTTTTTTAGGCATGTATCGATATCGGTCTTAAACATCCTACATCAGTCGGGCTCCATTTCTAATTGCACAACTAGTCGAGAGTTTTGTAACAGCATGAGGACAATTCTCACAAACGAACATAAAAGCCTGTCCATGCGCTGGAGTCATCTGGAGATGTACCAAAAGGGGCTATTGGCACAGTTACTGCCACAAAGAGAAAAAAGGTCTTATGTAAGAGCTGTTCAGATAGACAGTATCTCATCCAAACCACAGCTTAAAATTGGATTGATGCTGGATCCGAGTTCGCTCCCATAACAGTGATTTGAGAAACGGTGAAGCTAAGCGAAGGCGACAGCACTTATACTCTGCAGTCGTCAGGAAAGAGGGCCATTAGAAAGGAAACAGGAGAATGACAGCAAGGCGTACAGTAGGGAGACAGGAGACACTGTGCAGGCAGGACAGAAACAGGCATAATAACAAAGGGAATTCTATTATAGCCTCCATTATGAATGGTTAGAGCTGGCTGGACTGAAGTCTCCACTACAGAGGAAAACAACACAAGCCAGGAATCATTATCCACGCCACTGATATTATCCCCTCAATTTTGTTGTTTTTAGCTCCAAGTAAAACTGGCCAGTCTGTCTAGCTTTGAAACGTCTGCATCCTTTTCTGCAGGAGAAGCGTTCATAACAAGTCCAAACAGGGGCGCGCTGCTAATAAACACATTCGCAGACACAGGATGTGTTTAACCTCTCCCCGACGTGAGGTTCCTGCAGCAAAGTAACGAAGCGAACAAGTCCTCCTTTTCCCTTTGATGGCAAGATGACACCTAGCTGTTCCAGATGGATACAAACAAAAGACTTCTTCATCTAATATTTAAGTGCATGAAAGATAAAGTCAAAGGTGTGAAACCTGAGGGAGAAGAGGAGTCAAGTGAGCGTAAATGCCGGCGACCTTTGAGGAAGAAAGTATTACGAGTTGTGACAAGCACACATTAGGCTCCACTCCTGGTTATTTTGGTCACGTGGCAGGCCTGAGAGAGCAGGGCAGCACTGAGGCCTCGCCCAGGCCTGCTAAGCTTTCCTGAGGTGCCTGATCAGTCCAAATGTGTGCAGCTAAAACTGATCTAGAGCCAGTGTCCTTCAAGATGGACCACTAGTCTCTTCATAGCTCTGCTTCAGTGGCATCTTTAGTAAAATCCCTGTGCCGAATTGAGCGAACACTGAAATTTGCTCCTTTTCTCTCTCTCATAAATTGAGTGCGGACCCCCCCCGGTTGAGAACAACTGCTTTCATATTATTCCAATATGCCAATAACGATTTGTTTCAACGCTAAAATGAAAAAGTTAAAGAGAAATGGAGCCCGTGGTGACAAATACCCGAGCGGCGCTCTGTACTGGCAGAGGTTTAAATACTTTGTAAAGAAGCCCAATCAATAAAGTAAGCAGCTCCAATCATGTGAGGGTGATTAATTATACGAGTAAACACTTAACTAATGAAGCTAATGAACGGCTTCGTGGAAGCAGTGCCGTTGCAAACATTAACTCTACTTCCAGCCGACCACCGGTGCTGCCACCCGTGTCGGCCGACCCTAAAATTTAGAGCTTTAGATTCAATCGGATAATGGAGTGGATTAAAGCATTATAGATAACTGTAACCCAGCATATAGGGAGAGTTTAAAATCCCATCGCACACACCATGCGGTGGTACATCACAAGGGTCCCAATTCCATAAGTGCCAGTGTAGCAGTGAAGCGCTCCATGCTTTTAATAGGCCTAAACCCTGCCTCTGACTTTACAGTCATTAGGTTTATTAGTGTAGCTTGTTCACGCGCACACATACACGCATGAGTTCAGAATCCCAGGAACAAATTCCATTAGCGAGTAAGAGTAGAGGTTTATGGCCAGATGGTTAACCTGCCTTGAATCAGCCTACGGTAAAAGACACACATACAGACACACACACATAAATGCCTCATAAAGCTTAATGGAAACTCATCAGTTGGTAATTTTATTATACAAGACCTCCCCGGCACCCCATCGTCTGGTCGTCAAGTCACACTTTCTCTCTGCGTGATGCATGGCTATCGTTCGCACAGCGGGGTGGTTACACAGGCTGTTTGGTTTGAAGCCTCTGATGGGGGCAGGATCTGAAGCCCGTTTTATGTCAATCTGACAGATGCAATCTTTGAAGATGTTTTTTTGGGGTCTGGCTGTCATAAATAAAATGTAGAAGAAGAAAAAAAAAATGTGAGGGGACCATTTTTCACTGGGAAGTTATAAGTGTGGCAGGAGCTGCCGCTGGCTGCTGAAGCCGCTGAACTTTAGAAGGTGGTTGAGTGAAATATGCACTGGACTGGGATAATAATTTTAACGACCAGGATTGGATTTTTATTTCACGAATGCCTCAAAACGTCTCCAGAAACTTCATGCAAAAACTATTTCAGCTTGTCCAAAAGTAACAACTTTACAGGCTTAAACAGAAGCGTCACCTCCACACCGAACGGTCGACCTACTTCAGTTGACAAAATCGAGCTACGTTGATCAGCGAGTTCATCGGCTATCTGGAGCAAACTCTCCCATTAAGCCCATTAGCCGTTCTTCTCCTGATTGGCCGCCGCTGTTAAGCAGAAGGTTTGAACTACTGGGGAGGCAAAAGGCACCAGACACCAGTCAAGAACAAAAGCGGGGCTAACTTTATCTCGGCGAGCACGGTTGGGTCACGCGCTGCTTGGCCTCCATTGTCGTTTGCGGAGCCAGCTGTCCTCTGGGAGTCGCCGTGTCAGCTCAGATTAGCAGTGAGTGACACAGATCAGAACAAGACAGCGGTCACCAGGTGGTCTCTGACTCCACTGATTGTACTAACAGGCCTACAGTAAAAACAGAGGGTGGTGAGCAGTAAATCTCCAACAGAATCCAGTTGGGAAAAACGTTAGTGTGTCAAAAGGAAAACGGAGGATCAGGCTGGGGGCAAACAAATTTGCACACACTTACAGATGAACAGAGTATATAGGAGTTCCAAAACATAAGCGGGAGGTAAATCTTTCTAACTGGACTCAGCCCTCAGCGTTTTTGTGTTTCATTTTTAAATGGAGGCTTTTCAAACCTCTAATCATCTTACTGTAAAAGCTCCAGATTAGCAAACAGGAACATATGTTAGCTTTTTTTTTGTCCTTGACAATATTCTCATGTCTGTCTCCGTTTAAAAATTCCACTTAATCCAACGTGTTCAGCGAGAGGAAGCTTCTCCTGTTGGGAGATTTTTTCCCCCCCTCTTCTTCCTTTGTTCTCATGCTCTGCGTCTTCAGATTTCCTCTCAGTTTAAAAACACGCAGGCTGTGAGCGTCTTGGCCTTCTTGTCTGTGTCAGCCCTGTGACAGCCTGGCCTTTCACTTCAGAGTGTGCGTCGGGAAAGCTTCAAGCAATGCTGCACAGGACGGGATGGATGGGATGGTGTTCAGTCCATGAGGTGTCCGCACAGAGACCAAAAAGACGCGCAAAAATGAAAACTTAAACCGCTGCAGGCTGACAAACTGATGTCAGCTGCTGTGTCTTCACCAGTTTAAAAGTTAGTTTCACGTACATTTCTAATGTTTCCTTGCCAACCTAGTGGAAAAAAAACGAATCCGTGCATAAAATTCTCAACGCTCTCACACAGCACGGAAATTAAAATGACGACATTAAGGCAAAGCGGCCGATTTGCCTTCCCACCTGGTGGAATATGACCTCTTCTGTCACATTTTTCTTTCCGCATGTGGAATCCCACGAGGCAGCTCAGCAAAAAGGCATCTTCACAGACACAGAGTTACGTTACCCACCTGTTTGTTTTTTAAACAGCGTAACAACAATAGACTGCACTCACTGCACCTTTCATCCAAGTTCCTGTCAGCACGCCATTCTTATTGACTTCCCACAGAAATGTAAAGAGTCAAAGAGGCCCCACCCGAGAGCCATTAACATCTGCGGCCTTGCAGCAATCACAAGTTCACATTCCATATTTTACAGTGAAAGCCATAATTCACATTATAAAAAACATGTAAATAAGCGAACTTCAGACCACCACGGAGACGTCTGATGGTGACAGAGCAGTTAAGAAGTTGGATCCGCTCCAAGCTGGATCAGTTGTGAAACACACTGATGGCGATATGCAAGTTTATGAAAGCCTGGCTACAAAAGAGATTTGCATAGCGTTGCATTTGGTGGATTACGCTAAAGGCTGGAATGTGAAAAGGGGAGTGTACAAGCCAGCCCTTTAAAAAGCATCAATCATTCAAATCAGCGTCGTGGGAGCACTTTTAATAAGCCAATCATCGCTGAGACCGAGGGTAACGCCACTCACAAAGTGCTGTCAAACCCTGACAAGCTGTGCGGTGGGACACTGGCCTCCAATGACTGGTTAGTGAGCATTAGGGAGCTAATCTTGCTAATGCCTCCAGGCAGCTATCCGGGCAGTTATTTTGAAGGTGCTAGCTCAGGGGTCTGCAACCTTTAAGACCCAAAGAGCCATTTGGAGCCGGTTTCCACGCAAACGAAAACACTGAGAGCCGCAAATACTTTTTGACATCTAAAATAAGATAACACTGTATATATTGTTTTTTACCTTTATGCTTTGTGTGAGCAACTAAGGTGTGTTGCTTATGAAATCCATGAAGTGCTACAGAGAAAATTACATTTTATTTATGTAATTAACACATTTTGAACTCTTAAAGAAATATAACCAAAGGAAAGCTGAACTAAAATGATCCATGTAGCAAACAAAAACTGTTGGGAGCCACCACCCTCATATCGCCTTTGGGCTTTTGGAGCCTTGACCTGACTTAAAAAAAAATAATTGGAAAAAAAAAAAAAAGCACGATGCTGCTGAAAAATGAGTATTTTACCAGGTTAATGTGTGTGGTCGGGTGCGGTCGCAGCACCGCTGCAGGGGAGGGGACGCACCTGAGCGGCACCCGCAATCACGCCTCGCCGCCTTAACGTCTGTGCTCTCTATGCTGTTGTTGGTGTGTGTCGGGCTGTGAGCTGAAAAATACAGCCGGCTGTATGCGTACAGCAACCGTGTGTGAAAAGTGGTCAATAAAGAGATGCTGAAAAGCGTGTTCATGGAAACATCGTCGGGTCTGCCGTGATATGTTTACAACGGGACTTCTGCTCCTGAACCTCTGCGCACAGCGTCTGCAAATCAGGGCTTTCATCTTTACGCAGGACTGTAAGCTGCCATCTGTGAGGCGTGAGCGGTGTTTGTTTTTAACATAGTTCACGGTGGAGAACAGCTGCTGACAGCTGGGTTGGAAGTCTCGATAAATGCACGACGTTTCGGCGGGTACACCGGCTTCCGCGAGTGTGACGCTTATTTTGAGCGATGAAATTTTATTTTTATATTTCAATGTCACAATAATCTTCCCATTTAGAACTACAAGTTTAAAAAAAAACCAACTAACATAAATAAAATACACTTCAGCTAAATACTTCTAATTTATTTCCCAAACCAGGCGGAGCCGCACTATAAGGACTAAAGAGCCGCAGGTTGCCGACCCCTGAGATAGATGAATTGGGAGAGAAAGCCACAACTACAGTTTCAGTGGTCACCAGGACCCAAAACTGCATGTGTGAAATCTCAAGGCAAATTTTATATATAGAAACAAAAAAAACACCTTAAAGCAGCTGCCCAAAAATAAGGTTTCTAAAGCTATTTTATCCCTCTTGGGTTATATTAACTTTACAGCTTTGTTATCAACACAGAGAGCCAAATGTCTCAGGATCATCCATGCAAAGCACAGATATGAGAAGAACTCATCTGCATTTTTACTACGATAACACGTAAATATGCCTGCCTCTGCCGTGTGCGCGCATCAATGCAATCACCTGATTGTCGACTCGTGTTACAAGTTTTCGTTTCTCAATTCTTGAAGTGCCAAGTCCCCTACAGCGTGGCTGATATCGGGAAAGAAGTGAACAGTGTGGAATCCCAATCATCAGCACCCAGCAGGGCCGGCCTAAATTACTAATATTGTAGAAAAAAAACAAAACAAAACAAAAAATACATTAAAATTGAGCGGATTCCTCAGATTCCTTACAAAAAAAAAACTTTACTGTGTTCGGTGCTTGGTAGAAGAGCTTTAGGAATCACTTATGTGACTCAAAAGGTA
This sequence comes from Aulonocara stuartgranti, assembly GCF_965226115.1. Classification (NCBI taxonomy): domain Eukaryota; kingdom Metazoa; phylum Chordata; class Actinopteri; order Cichliformes; family Cichlidae; genus Aulonocara; species Aulonocara stuartgranti. The sequence continues at coordinate 3,207,896 of NC_138951.1, read as the reverse complement.
TGCAGGGCAGAATGTAACTTGCACTTTGTACCTCCAATGTAAAACACAGTGATAAAGTGGGAGCTGTGGAGCAGAGATAAAAGGCTTTCCTCTGGTGAAATATTTACTCCTCTGAAAATGAAAGTATGTTAAGTCAGTGCCAAGTCCTTTTTTCAGCACTTAGTAATGTGCATTGTTCAGTGCGCTGCAGGTGTAGTGATGTTTCTAGCTCCTTAGTCTTTTTCTGTGCGTCTTCTTCAGACGTTTTTTTAAGCAGAAGCACTTAAGGTTACTGTGGATAGCCTGTTTTGTCTCTTTTAAAGCCATGAGATATTTCCTCTCTTTCTTTTATACTTTGCCCCTCGTCCTTCCCATCAGCTCCACCAATAATTTGGTCTCTTCTTTATTTAGGCGCCTTTAATGCTTTTGGTTTTCTCTCCTGTTCATGTTTCCACGTTCATGTGCTCAGATCTTCTCTCCCTCTTGCACATTTTTCTTAAGCTTTAGAATTTCTCAGATTTCCCCTCATCAGCTGATGGTCACTGACGTGAGCTCCCTGAAAACCTCCTCTGTCAGCCTTTCCACTCGCTTGCTGCACCGCGAGCTGCATGTCTGTGCTTTTATTTTACTTTGTGGCTTTCTATGAAAGTGTTATCTCATCCAGCATTTCTCCCAAACAGTGAATGAAACTTCTGCACGGAAAGTGCTTACACTGTATCTTTCATCTTGTTACACGTTGTATAAATGCTCCACCTTACGTAGCTTAACTGAGCTCAAACCGCTACCACATGGCACAGCCTCCCTTTTCGTCTCTTTCCGCTGAATGCCCAGTTATTGTTCAGTGCACATGTGCTGACTACGAGGAGGCCCCCGCAGGTACGGAGCGCACATTCCTGCTCAAGGGAGGCCTGATTTAAAGTCACCACCCTCCATCGAGATACATTCCTCTGCAGCAAGATTCAACCTGTTTAGAAGTTCCCCCCCCAAAAACAAAAATAACTAAAGCTGACAGGAGAAATTTGTCAAGATGTACAGCGAGATGTATGGCAGGAATGAGCACAGCAAAAGAGGTGCCTCTCTGTGGAGAAAGCGCTGTAAAGCACACCCCATAACGCTGAATAAAAAGGGTATAGTATCCTAGCAACTGGCAAAAAGGGAACACTGCTTGCTCTGCAGTGTCCTCCGTTGCTCCTGGATCTTCAACCTTGCATCGTTCTTACAGAGGTTCCCCCTCAGCAGCCCCCTCCCTTCTCTCATACTCTATTCTTCCGCTTCCTGTTAGGACACTCTATTGCACCCCAGTGAGGGGCACTTTCATCAAGCACACATGTCATTTAACACTGCTATGTCATCTAAAGGGTTTAAGAGAGTGCATCGGTTTATTCAGCGCCTATCATACGCAGGGCTACATGCCACGTATTCAAAAGAGTGGTGGGCAGAGATATAGCACTGGAGCCTGCTCTTCAAATCCTTTTTAAACAGAAGCCCTCCCCTCCAAACCCTCTGCCACGTTTGAGATCCGTGGCACAGCTACAACATCAAGCGGTTTAATCCACTTCCATGTTTTGCAGACTGAGAGGAGATTTAGCAAAGAGGAGTGGGTATACAGGAGATAACGTAGGGCGAAATGTCTCTGGAAATTCCCCATGGCTGCTTTTGCTACTCCGTCTACAAATATAGTGACGGGTGTCTGCGAAGACAGACACGGGGTCAGAGTGGCTTCCTCAAGAAAAAGGACGGTTTTAGAATACGAGATGTTTGTTTGTGGGCAAAAATTAATAGGCCAAGTGTGACTGGACTTGATGGTGAGGTAGTGAAGTCAGTTCTGGTGAGTCACTTTGCTTGAAAATCACAAACTAAAGCGTTGGCCTTGGTGAAGGACACACTCTGCAAGCGCCCTTTGTGTCCTTCTGTGCTGTGGCATCTGCATATGAGGATGTGTGGGGTCAACCGGTCCACTCAGACAGACGGCGTAGAAAATATCCCAGCTGCAACGTTTCCGTAAATTTCAAGAAGATTATATCATATTTAGTTTTAGTACATCTTTGCTTGTGGATGTTTTTTTTGGACACTTTGAGATTAGGCACATTTTGATTTTAAGTTAAACCTTTAAGCCATCGTTAAATTTATGTGAGACTTCTAAACAGTTACTGAAATTTATGAGTTATGTGTGACAAACATGTTGTCTTTTACGCCAAATTCTTGACTGGCTTTTAATAAACAGAAAATAATAATAGAAGTACCGCTCAGGAAAATATTTTTCCAAACCAAGCTCGAATAAACAGATCTGACTGATCGGAGAACTGTCTTACTAAATGTGCATTCACAGCTCAAAACGGCGACCTGTACTGAATATATAAATTGTAAAATAACACTATGGGTGAACCCTTTTCTTGTTTAGACACACGAGGACCCACCTTCAGATCTGCAAAGTGCTCGGCCTTAATGCGTTAAAATCAAATAAATTCTGCAAATTTTTCCAGTGAAATTACACGGTCGGCATTTACGCGTCTGGTGTGTAAAAGCCTCAACTCACTTTAACTGAATTTGGATAACATTCAGCTTATCATTCCCTTAGTTAGCCATCGATAACCATTAGCCTATTCTTGCAACCACTGATTTAGCCTGCTAGCTTTGGCTACAGCAGCTAATTGCTTCTTTAAGACATCTACCCGTGTTTCACTAACATTCATTTCTAGTGTTTGCTTTTAGCTTTTTAACATATATTTGAAGTTGCAGGCATATATTTAGCAAAAAAGTTTTACTCATAATTTTAGCTACTCCATTTCAATGGTTTATTCATTATTTTTAGCTAATGTTTACATTTTTCTTTTTTAAATTAGTAAATCATTTGAATAGCTGTACTTTTAGAACCCTTTTGCAAACACTTATTTATTTACTTTGTGACAATTACTTTTCCATTTCAACCAGTATAACTAGTTTTTGCTCTCTTGGGGGGGGACACTTCACCCGTTGCCTACTGGTGGTGGTCAGAGGGCCCGGTGGCGCCAGTGTCCGGCAGCCTCACCTCTGTCAGTGCGCCCCAGGGTGGCTGTGGCTACAATGTAGCTGCCATCACCAGTGTGTGAATGTGTGTGTGAATGGGTGGATGACTGGATGTGTAAAGCACTTTGGGGTCCTTAGGGACTAGTAAAGCGCTATACAAATGCAGGCCATTTACCATTTACATGTGTTTAGCTCAGTCATTCGGTGCAATAGCTAAGTTAATCTTTCCACATACCCCCTTCCTATTGCAGCAGGACCTCACACTTAAGCCACTGGTTAGAAATCGCTGTTTCAGTCGTACCGAGAGCCTGATGAGGATGAGTTCTTGTGGTGCCTTGTGAGAAACACTCGACATGAAGTGCTAGCCAACCTCTTTTGCCCTCCAAGCAGATGTCTGACTCAAAATGTGCCAATGCTGAACTTTCCCAAAAAGAAAGAAAAAAAACAAAAACCAGCAGGCGAGGAGAACAGATCAGAACCAACTAGGCCACAGAGCTGGGGAGGAGAAATAGGCTGGCTATAATTGGCTGTCATAAGTGTCATCTCCTCTCAGTGTGTGAGTTAGAAGAGATTTGAAATATGATGTGTGATGCCTCTCTGAAGATGAATAACTGCCTCAATTTGCCTCATATGACACCTACCAACTTTACACCAAGCTCGAAACCCGTCTCTATACAGAGAGGCTTGAAAAGACGGAAAAGAGAGGGCGATTTCTTTCCCCTCCGTTTCCCACTGCAACACTTTTAAACCAAATTGTCTCACATCCTTTTAAGAACCATGATTGCGGCCAACCATAGCCAGGCAGCCTGTGCTTAATCAGACATTATCTGCGCATCTGCAGAACCCACAGCTAGCTCTGATGGAGTCAAAGAGGATCGGAGGGAGACCCAGGAACATGTCCAGATTTTCAGATAATCACACAGACTTTCCCTGGCGGCTAGTCCATAACCGTTAATACCAGCACAAACGGCAAACGCATGCCAGATAAAAAGCATCTGCATCACTCTCCCTCTGTTGCCAGTCATCGATTTAGTCAGGTAAACGCCTTTTCTTCCCGTGAGCTTGCATTTTCGCCCGATTATCAGCTTTCATGTAAGCTCTTTACGATTGTCACGGTGGAATCAAATGCCCTACATTTGGCTCGGTTTGAATAAATAATGACTTTGATCAGGCTGTATAATCTGAGGCCGAGCTCAGTTAAGTGGGGTGGTCTTAATACCTTTTTTGATGGACTGTCGACAGCTGTCAGATCGTCGCTGAGCATTTGTGGTGAGAAGTGGGATGTGGTAAAAGACAGATGAATACATATTTAATGTGTTGGGAAGACGTTTGATGCGTATTGCAGCTTCAAAGCCAACCTCTGACCTTCTACGTTCTGACTTACCTTCTTTTCATCTGTTGAACTTTCTCTTTACGATCTTTTTCCCTTTATATATCCAAGTTCAAAACAGACATGCATTTCCCAGCACACCTAGACTTTATGTATAAGCCTGGTGGTTCAGTTCTTTGCGTCATTGTCCAACTTGACCACTTCACTATTAAAGCTCTACTTTAAAGCATAACCAAATGGTTTCAATTGGACTTTCTTTCCAGCGCCCAACATGAAATAGCCGAGAGAAATGTGTTTCTCAAGTGTCGTGCCAAACCACAACAGAGATGTTTAAGTTACGCAGCCCAGCCTGCAAGAGGAAATTAGCCTCCAGAGCAAACCAAAGCAATGTTACCTGAAACCATCTAAAAAAAATAAAAAATTCCTCAGGATGGAGCAATAGTGCTGTAGACTGTACGATTGATTCCAGATGTTTTAGCCGAGAGTCAGACCTCCACATTATCTCATCCATCTCGATGGCCAATGGCCAGTTTCACTATTTTACAAGTGCTCCAGTGAACATCCAACTAGGAATGTGACGCTATTCTCATCCAAGCAACAAAGCAAGCGTTTCAATAATTCTTTAATTTTCTTTTTCCTTCTTCACAAAGCCAACCAACACAAAGCGCAAACACACTGACCTACACCACCAAACCATCGCACACACCAACCTGTAAATGCTCTTTTGCACAATATTATTACTAGATATATTATATATTTTTTTTTTTTTGCACTAACTTGTCTTGTAGCACCTTGGTTCCTGGAGGAACGTTGTTTCGCCTCACTGTGTATTTTTAAACTGTATATGGTTGAAGTGACAATAAAGTTGAACTTGGACTTGGACTTGAAGAAAGTTCATTCTCCTGGCTCCAAAACGAAAAAGCCCCATTTAAAGAGTCCAAGCACTCACAAAAACACAATCTATAATTGTTAAGACTGGAGGCTGGAGTAAGGTGACAGCGCTGTGTAAACTGAAGCAAGGCGAAGACATCTGCTGACTCCAATGTCACAGCGACCAAAACAGAAGAGCTGACAGGCAGAAAATCCAGATAAACGCCTCGTTCCTCCCGGGCCCTCGAAAGGAGCTGATGAAGAAGTGTTCTATCTACGAGCTGCTGACTTTTGGCAACCTGTTCTACTCTCGAAGGTCACTGGCGGTGTTGCGTAGACAAAATCAAATTGCTGATGGTGACTTTACAGCGCGGCCCAGACGAGTTTTTGCCACCGCGCCAATTGCACCAATTGAGGTCTGTCCAGCTGCTCTCATTTGCATCCTAATCAGCTTGTTATCGGATCTAGTGCCATCTGACGTGAAGCGTGAATCGATAAGGGTCTCGCCAGGAGCACAGCGTCTTTCGCTTACCTCGACTTTAATCGAGAGGAGGTCGCCAACCAGGGATGATGAGGGTGTGAGTTAAACTGCACTGCATTCGAGACAAGTTAGCCACATTATTTTAGAAGAGAAGCAGGAAAAAAGATTTTGGACATGATCTCGGAAGGGTTTATGTCAGGAAATTTAAAGTGCATTCTACATTTAATTGTTACAGTGTGACCTGTTTTACCTGTATAATGCTGTCGCAAAATATTGTTCAACTTCACACGACAGTGCCCACATAAAACGTGGTCTGGTGATGAGTAAGCGCACAAACCACGCCCTGCTTGTCTATTGTGAGCGAGTAACTCACACACAGACAGAGCTGACCTCACTGGGCTGGCATCATTGTGCACGGGTCAACCACCATGGAGGCCAACCATGCCCAAACCAAGCCCCATCCCCCCAACCCCTTACCTCTCTCCGCTTCAGTGACTCTGAGGCTAGGCGTGGGAGCCATCGACTCGCCCCACTGATCACTGCTTGTTGCCTTGGCAACTGAGCAACCAAGCCCCTCCAGCAGCCCGCTGTCCAATGATCAGAAGAAAAGGACAGCCTCTTAGATAGGCACGGTCGCAAAACGGCGGCACAGCGTGAGGACGACAGAGCCAAGTGCTTTTATTAATTGTATTAAATCACAACATCAGCGGCACTTTTATAGATTCCAGGGTGTCACTGATGACCACACGAACATTAAAGCAATCACGACGTGTTGTAAAACTTTTTGTTCTATTAAAAGGCCTCGCATTGGATCTCTGAGCCAGCCCGTGTGTATGCGCGAGCCTCACGCTGGCTCTGTAACCTCATTCTGTCGGCCGGGTGCTGCGCTGACGGGAATGAAAGGACAGTGAATAAGACAGCAGGTTCACAGAAATCGGCAGAGAGACGGATGAGGATAGAGGCAACGACTGGAATAGTCTGTCACGTAAGAATAGACGGGGAGGCAAAAGTTCAAAAAGCGGCCTAGAGACACGCGCTTTCCTCGATTTTTTCCATCCTGCTGCTCCTCTCTCTGCGCAGTCTCATTCCTGCTGTGTCACAAAGAGGAACGGGACCCACTTCCTCTTTTGTTTGTTCAGGAATGTGGGACGTCCTGACAGGCAGGCTTTTCATTGACAGTGAACAGCTGAGAGTTTCCCCACTGAGGCTCTCTCTCTCTTAACCTGTCCTGCGTACATCAGTGAGTTTGTGTTTCTTCTCCATTATCTGTGTTATCAGCCCAGCAGGCTTCACACAGATAGTTTGCTGGAGGAATAGAAGCCACAGATGCTGGCTATACTCCAGGGACACGACATGTGACACAACCCAAGTCACCACTGGGTCTAATTATGTTTTGTGGGGTATTTTGCAAACTATGAAACGGCGAGCCACGGCAATTTTACGTAGATTTATAGTTTTGTTTTAATTTGATGTGGTGAACCTTTATTCACTTTGGCAGTTATGATGATCTCAAAACTGCCGTTTCAGTTTAGCAGCAGAGAGCAGCTGCTCTCTAAGTTTTGACTAGGCAACATGGAGGTGTTTATCTTTACCAGAAAAAGCGCCACTAAGCAGGGGAGAGGTTACAAGAAACCACCTCAGCGTCTTGGAACACAGAAACATGAATCTCAGCATGGACAAACAGGATATCGGTGACAGAAACATCCTATTCCTGCTTAGACGCCCTTTTTCTGCCACACAGACTTCCACACAATGACTTGAAACGACAGCAGAGAGGAAAAACACCATTGTGTTGCTGGTCCTACGGTTTCCTTTGAAACAAGAAAGGAGCTCACACAGAGAAACAGAGTCGCTGGCTGAGATATAGTGAAGAAAAACATGGGAACCATTCAAAAACCCAACTTTCCTTAGAAGTAACAAACTCTTCTGTATGAAGACTTTGAACTAATGCAGACAAAATAGGCAGAGACTGATTTTCCCCATAAAAACTGACTATAAAGGGTGTTTTAGTTCAGGACTACTGTGAGGAGATGAAAATAATCCTTGATCCTTTGCTTTTAAACTAACTGATCAATCATAACGCAGAGAAAACTGCTTCTGTCACACATGAATGTGGACATGACTAATTTTCTTTAGTATGATGAAGTATACAAACACACGCTGGTGGCCAACAAAGACGGCTGGCTCTACACTTTTATTGTGAGCTTTTAGGTCATGTCACTCCCTAAGGGTAACGAAAAAGGAAATGAAAACAGAGTGAAAGAGGAAGATCGCTACATGAGAGAGGGGAATAGTTCACACCGACTGTGGCACCTCATACATTAAAGCACACATACATGTAGCAACGGCAGGTGCTAAAGACCCCAGTTTAAACATGCATTTTTATGACTTCTCAGTCAGTTAATTAGGAGTAATTTGAACCTAATTTCAGCCTGAGTGGGTTGGTTTGGTGGATGACTCAGCCGAGTGACTAAACATATTGTACTAAGGCACAGCTTCTCAGGAACAAAACGTTTTACTCAGGAAAGTAGTTGCAGGAGATCGGGGCACGCTTCAATATATAGAGTACTGGGGAAAACGTTTGAGCCACTCCTTAGTATTTTCCATTTTGTTATGTTTTGAATAGAGTGCAAACATACATAGATATACATGCACATACAGTATATAAAAGTAAGAACCATCTTAGACCAGATTTCTCGTCATTTCTTTTAGTCTTCAGGAATAGTTCTCCAGGTTTCTTGAGGCTGAAAAATGAAGCTGTTCCACATAGACTGATTCATCTGCATTCATAACTCCAACACCACTGGCTGAAAGGCACCCTGAACCATGAGATAGCCTCCGTGTTTTGAAGATGGTTGTAGACAGTCACTGTTATCCCACTCTCCTGACTTCCTCTGTATACACTCAGTTTAGATTCATCACTCCACAAGTCCTGTCACCACTGATTTTCAGTCCAGTTCTCGTCTAATTTGGTGTAATTACCCAACACATCAGCATTTTTCTCCCCCTGCTTTCCTTAAGAATGGCGTCTTGACAGCCACCCTTCCAATGAATCCATTTCTGATGATGCTTCAACAGTAGAGGGCCATTTTCTATTTCCTAAGAACATGATGTTCATATACGGGTCGTCTGCTACAGATAGTTTTAAATCCTGACATTTATTTGTTTATCTCTAAGGACTGAGTTACAAATGAAGCGAAAAGTAGCCAATGTCAAAGAAAAAGAAAAAAAGAGCAAAAGCCAGGAGAACTATTGCTCAAGATCACTTTAAACAAATAAACAAACATATACAAAGAAATCTGGTTTCCTGGAACCAAAACGTAAAGAAAAGACGGGCGGCACAAGTGTTTTGCATGACGCTCTAAACCAAAATTCAAAAGTAGTATCTTGACACATCTTAATCTCTGGTGAATCACCAACCTATCTGACTGGTTTCTGCGAGCAGCACACACAGCTGAGTGGGCTGACACACTGGGCGGTAACAAATTCTAAATAAATAAATGAAAGAAAACTCATCGCAGAGCTGACGAACTACGTCAGCTAGTGAGCCAGTCGCTAACATGTCAGCCACTCACTACTGTGGCTTCTCTGCAATGTGCACTTTATCCCCCCTTTGTTCTCAAGCTTGCACACTATTCCACTCAAGCATTTTTACTGAATAAGGAAAATAATCTATCCAAGCTTGCTAATTGCTCGCCAGCCAGCTCATTAACTAAGCTACTAGCAAGACAAAGTCCCCATTGTTTATTCAGAAGCCATACTTGCAGCTTTCTGCCTTCCTGTAACGCTCTGCAAACTTTTATGTTTATAGTGAAACAGCAAACTAACATCCTGAATTTTGGACTGTAGGGCTCAAAGGTCAGCTCTGGATGGCTTGGTGCTCACCCAATCTGAATTTTCTTCTTTTTTTCATAGCAAATGAGCCCACCCACTGCAGCAGTGTGACTAGAATAATACGAACTGGTAAAAACAAGCCTGTGGGAAAAGGGAGGGGAAAAGTTTTAATAATCAAGTATACCAGCATTTTGGTATACTTCTGCAGCTGTCACCAATGATTGGGCTTTATTCCAAATTTCACTGGCCCCAAGCATGCACACATTTACAAAGAAAACACTCGCACTAGGCTGTGTGAAAGTAATGGATTAACCAGCTGCACCTGCATAGCCCAATTAAAAGTATTTACTGAATCAGAGTCTTATTTACTACACGTTTTATTCATCTGTGTTGGTACACAAGTGTCAGCCAATGAAAGGGAAGATTTTTTGTAGAATGGGAATAATTTATGAGAAGTGAAATCCACAGCACAGCGGGGGCTGCGATACTGCGGATAGATCTTAAAATGTTACAAGCGGCCAAAAATATGCCGATGACAGCGTAAATTTCTCTCTTTCTTCAACTGAGTCTGAGAAACCTGATCCTCCGGGTTAGCTGGGCCGTAGCCACAGTAACAACTTTCACTAAAACCCATCTCCATCTCTAATAACACGTCCTATCATAGTGATCATTCGTGTGCACCTGCATGGTGGTTTGACATCTGCTTTACACCCAGTCCCAAGCCTGGAAAAATGGGAAGAGCGTCCAGTTTAAACTCTGTGCTAAATCAAGTATGTGGCTCTCGCCTTAAACATGGCAAAGCTCGGACAGTTTGAGTTATCAAATCAAAACTGGCTCATTAGTAGTGTGGACACTGGTAGAAAATAATTAAAGCTACAAGCAAACACATGCAAGTAGCATGTTTACACCTTATTATCTGGGGCGGTTTTAAAACAGAAAACATTTCCTGTCCAGGTGAGAGTTTCAGCAGATTATTAGATTGGAAGTCTTGATAAGTGCTGCAAAGAATGCAGCAAATGCAAGTCAAGTTAATTCATCATCAAGGCGTTTGTTTCCCAGAAAAGGAAGGACACGTAAACTGATGGTTCCTATCAGTGTGTCATGTCTAAAGTTTATAGACTGAAACGTGCTCAGCAGCACTTGCAAAAGTCAGGAAACTGTGGACATCAGGCGTAAACGTCGTTGTGTGCGACAGACTGCTCTTTACAATCCCTGGCAGCTAAAAGGTCAGTGGAATGTGTAAGAATGTCTAAAGGTCAAAGAAGCACTACTGCAGAGAGGATCCTAATCAGTTCATCTGGACAGCCTTTCCCCCTGACTCGTTTGGAGACCGAGTGTGGCTGTGTGAGTCTCAGGCAATCTGTGCGGCACTGTAGGGGAGCCTAAAGCGAGCCCTCTGTGACAGCATCATGTTTCAGGCGGTCTTTGACTGGAACTAAGTTCCAGACCACCAGAAGCGAATGCAAACGTTAAAAGTCTGGAAATATAAGTCACTGTTTTAGATTAGAAAACTGAGCTGTACTCAAAGCAACCCCCAATGCTTTTTCTTCTAGGACTTCTAAACAGGAGCCTCACAGTTAACGGCGCACACCCCGTCTCACACACACATTGTCCTTATATCCACAAAAGAAGAAGAGTTGGTAGGGGGAGTAGGGTGGGGTGAATCGGGGTGGGGGTGAGCCATGTGAGTGCACAAGAAATTCAATTAAGCAGACAGCGGGATAGCTCCACAACCCAACCTCCTTTGAGCACAATGTGCCCTCCAACAGTCCCGGCTCCACTCCCAAGCTTCCCAGCCAACCCCTTACCGCCATTCAGCCACTCCCCCAACACCACCAAGACCCACTGAGGACCCTTTGCTGGGCTCCCTTTCATGCACCCCCTACCTCCCCCCACCCTCTTCCCAGTTGTCTCTTTTGCCTCAAAGGAGATGAAAATCTTTAAGATGTGCAACAGCCAAGATGGAAAAACGAATTTAAATAGTTGACATTAAAAAGTTTAAGGCAACTTGGCTAAAAAAAGAAAGTTGTTCGTTTTAGACACACAAAAAAAATCTCTTCTTTTTGTTTTCTGTGTGTGTGTGTGTGTGTGTGTGTGTGTGTGTGTGTGTGTGTGTGTGTGTGTGTGTGTGTCTGGCAAGCTGACAGATGCTGTTCATTTAGCACTTGTGCAGCAATCCTCGAGCTTGTCTCCTAAATGCCCAGGGGAGCCACTGGCATTTGGACAGCATTAAATAAAAAGCCACTCTGCAGACCTCACACCACGTCCAGATCTGACCTCGCAAAGATGGCCACTCCGCTCGGATTTCAACCAGCCAACTGACTAAATCTGTGCCGGTGAAGAAGCCCGTTCTACTCACCCTCCCCTCAGCCTCGCTCTGGCATGTAACAGGTAGCCAGGCTGCTATTCGAGCAAGGTTTTAAGAATTATTTACTCGGGGTGGAAGCGATGAAACACCTGCTCGACCGGCACGCTTCTGGGTAAAGCAATCTAACGTGTGTAAATAACAGCTTCCTATGAGAGTAGCCTTGCTTTTTCCTGACATGTTAGGAAATGTCAATAGCTGTTCTGTTACTTACCAGACCCGCGCTGTTTACAGCACAAGAATAATTTGCGATTCTCAGGGTTGTTTGGGACGACGCAGCGTCAGTCTCATTACAAATGCATAGGTTTTAACAATGAGATAATAAACCTCTCAAATGAGGCGGCCCTTTCCCATGCCAGCGTATTGTTAGAAATGTGTACATCATTGTCAGTGATGAACACACAGAGCCCGAGACTCAGGGGCGCACAATGTCACACACACACTCGCACATAAAGGCTGAGAGAGGCGCTAAGCTGCCGCAGACACAATGTGGATGTTACATAATAACAGCAGAGCACAGACCAAAATGTTGCGTGTTGTGCGAGTATACGTGCGTGTGTGTTTGCGGATTAAGAGCCCCTCGTGCATGCAACCATTCTTTTATATTATGTTACCTTCACGGTTTTCTCAGCGCACAATTCCAGGAATGTCCAATGGATAACATGTGACCGGTGTGATCTGATTTGAAGCTGCTTGCTTTGAGCCTAAATTCTGCTGCGGTTGCCCTGTCCTTGTAAATCGGGGTAAAATAAGGTCCAACCCCCCCCAAACACACACACGTGAAACAGACTTTATTCCTCTCACAAAACAGATCACAGTGGGTTATGAGCCCGTGTGCTTGCTAAACGAGGCTTAGTGTCCTCCTGTTCCATCATGGCTTTTTCATCCCCACTTGCAGCTTTCAGTCATGTATTTAGGTCTTAAAAACAGGGACATTGACTTCTGGTCCCAAGCCACGCATTTCAAACGGGGGCCCTAAGCAGATATGAGTCCTCTCCCACAGCCAGAGACAACAAAGATAATCAGTGAACAACCCCAAGGAGAAAAAAAAAAAATCAATCTGCTTGATCCCCTTTTGAAAGCTATTAAGATAAGTCTCCTTCATTGAGAAGCACAAGTGCAGTGACCTAAATCAGTGCAGACATAAATGACAGGTTGGCGTGGGGGCTGAAAAGGCTGTGTGTTTCATAATCACCCCAATCAAGACTTTACAGTGAGGTTAAGCCAAGACCCCATGGGTGTTAATCCATCCCAACAGTTCTGATCAGCATATGCGGCCACAGCAAGCACATACGCGCAGTAACTACACAGTGTGTCTCTATTAGCAGCAGAGCCCAGGAATACAGGTGTAAGGGCCAATTCCCCATTGTTTAAAGCAGGGGTGTCAAACTCAAATACACAGTGGGCCAAAATTCAAAACTGGAACAAGGTCGCGGGCTAACATTAATATTTATTGAAAAATAAATCTCCTCCAGATTTAAGAATGAATCTCTTCTTATGGACTCAAACAAGTTTTGCTGAAAAACTGAATATGGAACAAGCAAAGCTTAATACTAAACAATATATATTAGCTGTATAATACCAGTAGGCCAGCTCTAATAATAACTTGGTATGGCTTCGAGGGGCAAATGTAATTAGGCTGCGGGCCAAATTTGGCCAGCGGGCCAGAGTTTGACACCTATGGTTTTAAGAAAGAATTGGACCAAAGTTTTTATTTAGGAACTTTTAGATTCCGATTAGTTGACGACTGCTCTACTTCCCTACAGAAACCCCATAATGTGGGGCGTGCATGATGACTGTGGCATCCAGGTGTGTTTACAAGTGCATGTACTCACCATTCAGTCCATTGGGGATGCTTCTGTGATGATGTGGTGCTGATAGGTCATCCATGGATCTTCTTATCGTGGTCCCCATCTTACCGTTCTCTGAGGGCTTGTGCATGTGGTTGTGATTGTGGTGATCGGGGCTACCGGCACTTCCTGTGCTGGACGTGCTACTCCCATCTCCAACATCCCTGACCGTGCTGGTGCCCCCGTTCAGGTTGGTCAAGCTGGACTGACTATCTATGGAGCTCCGGGACCCTGCCCCATTCCTCTCTTCATCCAGCATGAGGATGATCTCCTTCAGTTCAGAGTTCTCCCTCAGCACAGTCTCCTGGTTGGCTTCCAGCTCCTTGAGCTTCATCATGTAGGTGCCCACCTCCTTCCACATGGCGCTGGCTGTGTAGCGGCCGAAACGCTGCCACTCCCGGGACAGCTTCTTGCCCTTCTGTCGGTCGTCGTCCAGGAAGCAGCAGAGTTCCCGGAGCTCGTGGTTGTCATCTTGGAGCTTCTGGTTGATTTCCTTCAGGTTCCGGATTTCATGAAGGTGCACCTGCAGCCGCCGGTTAATGTCCTTCATCATGTTGCCATGCTCGATCATCAAGTTCATTTTCTCGCCGTCAACCCTCCTTAATTTCCTAACCAGCTCCTCTTTGCTGCACCGCAGCAGCTCGTCGTCCGTCAGCTGGCTCAGGTCATCCTTCGGCCCCTCGGACGGATTTTTAGCCATGACTGTGGCGGCTGCGAGTCTCAGTTCGTTTATGCAGCTGCTTAAAATTAACTCTCAGAAACTCACTAACCTAACCTCAATTGCGGAATCGTGTTAAAAAATGAATACATTGTCCAAAAAGGGGGGGGAAAATCTGAAAAGTATCGATAATGCCCTGATCTTCAACAGGCCGATAATAAAACCGAAAGAATAAACAACACAAATATGACTGTGATGCTTCCACAACCCGAGCTTTTAAAGAAATGACACCACTGATCTGGTAAAATAAATAAAAAATACTCACAGGAACAACAGTTGGTGGTCACAGTCGGTCAGAAACAAACAAGCGATATAAAATCGATTATCAGGGATTTCCGATCACCGAGTCCTGTCGGCAAAAACACAGCGACCCGTAACAGTGTGCACAGTCTCTGCTGGACATCACAACATTCACATGATGGAAAACGTGAAATCCGCCAGCTTCTTCCTTTATGTTTAGGTGAATTCAACCTAATTTCGCGCAAAACAGCGAATGTTCGAGTAAAACGCGCAACCTATAAGAAAAGTCCTCTTGGACGTGTTTCACCGTCTCCTCGGATAAAAGCGTCTTCAGTGAGGCGGTGTGATAGTGGACGGACGACTCAATCCTTTCCACCCAGCAGCCTCGGAATTATCAGTGGACCCCCCGCCTCTCTCCTCCCTCTTGTCCAAACACTCGGGTTTGAAATCATTCAAGAGGATTCAGCTCGAGACGACCAATCAAGACGCGCGAGAGAAGTGGGCAGCAGGTAGATGAAAAAGTGCGGCGCAGCCTCGCAGAGCTCAGGCTCGGCCTTCTTAAAGGTACAGGAGGACGCGCTCGCCGTAAAAACACACTGGATTCATTAAAGAAGAAAAATCAGACTACGCCTCACGACTTTTATTCTTTATTGTTAAATGAAGCACAGATGTATTGTGTGCTTTTAATGGCCGTGATTTCGTTGACAATACTTGAGCATTAAAAAGCTGGGCTGGTTTACTGAAATGAAGCCCCAAAATATTCATTTAGTTAAAAATCAAAAATACTTTAACCTATGACAGTAGGCTTTAGCTACATGCATATTTGATTAAAGATTAAAAAAATATTATCATCTGTGTTTAAACCAGAGACAACTTCTGGGAGAGTTCTTTTTCTGAACATTGAATTTAAACAGCTTTTTAAAAGTCAGAGATCTCTGCAAGATCTCAGCGCCCCCATGTGGACACTGTCCGTAAAGGCATTAAGACAGCAAATCGGGTAAAGAAATATAAAACACGCTTGTTTCCAAATGATTTCCATTTACACACATATTAGTTTTGTAGGCACAAAGAGGTTTGTGGTTATGAAAAAAAAGACACTACACACCGCTATATAATGAGTTTGTGCATGATTAACAAACAAGTGCAAATGGTATTTAACCCAGCTGTCCCCCTCAAAAAAATAAAATTATATTGTAATGAAAAAAATATATAATATATAATTATCACCATCATTTCATTTCGCTTTACCATGTAATTCATATCTGATACTGTTTTTATTATAACGATTTATTTTTTAATCACAGCTTTTAGGCAGGAGTAGATCAACAGTTTTACCCTACAGACCACTATGATTTCTTTTTATGTAAAGTCCTTTAAGATCCTTTATTTTTGTAATCCCTGTGACTCAAAGTGCACAACACTCCACTCTTTGGTCTGAGTGTGCCAGCATCCAGGATGTCAAAGGTCTGTCCCGGGACGAGAGTGAAGTCAAACCTCTGGAGCAGTTTGGCCATCACCACTTTAGCCTCCATCTAAAAAACACAACAGCGCCCACAGAGATGAGTCAGTGTGTTTATAGGTGAGCGGGTCTTCATGTTGACTTACGCTGTCATCCTCACCTGAGCAAAGTTCTGTCCCAGACACGAGCGAGGACCGAGGGCAAAGGGGTAGTAGCAGTAATAAGGCCTTGAACAGACGAGAGACAGCCTCAGTTACTGTGAACCGTTTCACTCATTTAGTCTGAGATAATAAAGTGTGTGCAAACATGAAACGTAATAAAGTCAGCATGGTGAAACAGTGTTTTTCTTACTTGGGAGCATCTGGGTGAAATCTGTCTGGATCAAATTTTAGTGGATCCTCGAAGAATTTGTCCAGTCTCCCGCTCACATAGGAGTTGAACTAAATAGGAAAAAATTTCACATTTTAACCATAAATGTATTTGTTCTTGCTTGAATAAGACCTCATTTTTTATGTTTTTCTGGCAACTTTGTGACAGTTTTGTTTATACATACGCTACCAGTCAAAGGCTTGGACATATCTTCTTATTTTCTTTATTATGGGTTTTTCTTTTTTTCATGACTATTTACATTGCAGATTCTCACTGAACACATCAAAACTGTGAATCAACACATATGGCATTATGTAGTAAACAAAAAATGTGAAATAACTCAAAACATGTTTATATTTTAGATTCTTCCAAATAGCCACCCTTTGCATTCTCTTGATGAGCTTCTTGAAGTCATCGCCTGAAATGTTTTTCCAACAGTCTTGAAGGAGTTCCCAGAGATGCTGAGCACTTGTTGACTCTCTTGCCTTCACTCTGCGGTCCATCTCATCCCAAACCATCTCCATTGGTCAGGTGACATCTGGTGCAGCACACCATCACTCTACTTCTTAGTCAAATAGCCCTTACACAGCCTGGAGGTGTGTTTGGGGTTCAGTGTGCCTTCAATTCTGAATAAATCCCCCACACCATCACACCTCCTGCTCCATACTTCATGGTGGGAACCATTCATGTAGAGACCATCCGGTTACATTTTGTGCATCACACAAAGACACAGCAGGTGGAACCAAAGATCTCAAATTTGCACTCATCAGACCAAAGCACAGATTTCCACTGGTCTGATGTCCATTCGTTGTGTTTCTTGGCCCAAACAAATTTCCTCTACTTGTTGATTTTCCTTAGTCCTGGTTTCTTAGCAGCTATTTGACCATAAAGGCCTGATTCACAGTCTCCTCTGAACAGTTGATGTAGAGATGTGTCTGCTACTGGAACTCTGTGTGCATCTATCTGAGCTCTAATCTGAGCTGCTGTTAACTTGCTAATTCTGAGGCTGGTGACATGGATGAGTTTATCCTCAGCAGCAGAGGCGACTGTTGGTCTTCCTTTCCTGGTGCCGTTCTCATGTGAGTCAGTCTCGTCGTAGCACTTGCTGATCTTTGAATGTGTCCCCAAAGTTTAAGCAATTTTCCAGACTGACTTTCAGTTCTTAAAATAATGAAGGACTGTCATTTTTTCTTTACTTAGAATTCATATTTAGTATTTAGTATTTATTTATTTATTGTCATTGTCAAGAACAATGAAATTGCGTTTGGGGCTTCCATACAACCCAAAAAAAAGAAGAAAATAATAAATACCCCTTAAAACCCAAGTGTACATATTTAACCCAGTGTGACTCCAATGCAATAAGACAATCCTTAGCAATAATGTTCGTAGAAATTCAGACAAAGACCTGAGAAACATGACAAAATACAACAATGCAACCCATTCAATATTATTGTACTGTGAGATATGATATCAGATATGATAGTTATCTAGATGCACCAATGCAGACCAGTTCATTGCTATTAAGAAGTTGGATATGGTTATTGTCCGTGAGAGGGGGGCAGAGAGTTCAGGAGCCTCACAGCCTGTGGATACAGGCTGTTGGCCAGTCTGGATGTTCTGGCCTGTATAGACCTGTACCTTCTCCCTGAGGGCAGCAGATGGAAAAGGTGGTGCGCAGGGTGATGTTGGTCCCGCAGGATACTGTGCACCCTCCTCAGACAGCGAGTGGGGAAGATATTACTGATCTCTGGCAGACTTGTTCCAATAATTCTGCCAGCTTCTTTCACCACCCGCTGGAGTGCTTGCTGATCGGCCTTGGTGCAGCTGGGGAACCACACTAGAAATCCATACGTCAGAACGCTACTGATGGCACAGTTGTAGAAGTTCAACATCAGAGATCTGGGAATGTGTGCGCTCCGCAGTCTCCTCAGGTAGTAGAGGCGCTGTTGGGCCTTCCGTACAACTGAGGTGATATGGTTGCCCCAGGACAGGTCCTCGGTCACAGTTACCCCCAAGAATTTAAAACTGCTCACCCTCTCCACCGCCTCACTGCCAATGAAGAGAGGCAGATGGTTGTTATGACCCCTCTTCCGGAAATCTACAATGATCTCCTTGGTCTTTTTGGTGTTTAAGACCAAGTTATTGTCGTGGCACCATGACTCTAGTTGTTGCACCTCTGTCCTATAGTTTGTCTCATCATTGTTGGATATAAGTCCGAGCACTGTGGTGTCATCTGCAAACTTAACAATGAGATTGGACGCGCAGGAGGAAATACAGTCATGGGTGAAGAGAGTGTATAGCAGAGGGCTCAGAACACACCCCTGAGGGGCACCGGTGTTGACCACAAGGGTGGAAGAGGTGTTCTTACCCACTCTGACACTCTGTCTGCGGTTAGTGAGGAAGTCCACAATCCAGTTGCACAGAGAAGAGTTAAGTCCCAGTTGGTGGAGTTTGGGACGGAGTTTGTATGGCCGGATGGTATTAAAAGCCGAGCTGTAGTCTACAAAGAGGAGCCGTGCATAGGTGTTCCTGTGTTCCAAGTGCTTCAGTAATGTGTGCAGCACTGTGGCGATCGCATCCTCGGTTGACCGGTTCTCCCTGTATGCAAACTGGTGCGAGTCCAGGGATGGTGGAAAAGCAGCTCTGATGTGTTTAATGACCAGTCTTATGGCGAGAACCAATCAGATAAGGGCTGTCAGCTGTGTACCAACCTGACTTCTGCACAACACAACTGATTATCCCAACTCTATTGAGGCGGAGAGAAATACCACAAATGAACCCTGACAAAGGCAGACCTGTGAATTGAAACCACTTCATGTGCCTACATCATGAAGCTCATTGAGAGAAGGCCAAGAGTTTACAGCGCTGTCAACAAAGTTAAGGGACTTGAAGGACTCTATAAAACATATTTAGAGTTATTTATCTTTTTTTCTTCGCTACATAACTCCATATATCTTGCTTCATATATTTGTTGTCTTTAGTATGTAGTTATCATTTAGACTTACAAACATATTAAAAAGAAAATGACTCACAACAACGCTAAATCCCCCGGGTATGTGGATACCGTCAATCACCATGTCTTCAGCAACATCACGAGACGTGCCTGGAGCTGGGGGGTAAATTCTTAGAGTCTCTTTTAACACCTGAAGGAAGGTTACAATGAGAAGTGCACACTTTGGGTGAGTTATTAAAATAAATAAATGAATAACTAAATTTACCACATGTACCTGTGACAGGTAGACCAGCTCTCCTAAGTCGTCATAGCTTATGTCACGTTTCATCCCAATGACATCATCGACCTCTTTCTTCGCTCTAAGAAATAAAAATACAATTTAGAAAACCAAAATTCACTCTATATATTACACAGTTATAACTGCAGAAATATTACCTAAATCATCTTTAGAGGTTAACACAGGTCATAGGAGTAAATATGTAGAAACAGATGTAAAACTACATTTTTTATAGAGAAAAATGCACATCTACATAAATGTCTGTGGGCTTGAGATTTATATAATCTCAGGATTGGGAATATTTTTGATGTTTGATATTTTGATGGATCAAATTAGAAGAAGTTGTTTTCACACAACGGGTTGACAGTCAGATCTGAGGGACACACTGATTGTAAGAACTGGATCTATCAGACTGACTGTACAACAAGTGTGTCACAGCAAGAAGCTTTCTGAAGATCTCACAGACTTTTGTTTAAGTCCTCTTTACTTATAGGTTCAATCAGATGATGTTTCAGGTTATATTCATGCAAAGATATAGAAAGTTGTAAATAGAAAGTGTAAATTGTTGAGTTCTGTTTGACTTCTTACTTCTCCAGTATTTCAGGATGTCTTCCAAGCGCCATGATGCAAAAACCCAGTTGATTGGCTGTTGTTTCTTGGCCTAAAATGTTGCCAGTTTGTCAATAATGCATCAGAATATTACCTCAATCAAGAAGTTGTAATCCTAATTTCTACATCACAACTCTTTGAGTCTTAAAAAGCCTAGTTAACTCAAAATCAATAATATCATTATGTAACAAAAACAGATCATATGTTTCTTTTTCTTGATTGATATTTTACTCATTTGCAAATGTTATGGTCCCGGTCAAGATTGAAAAGAGTAATAAATATGTATTTTTTTTTACATTTGAGACAAACAAGTTTACCCTGCCCGGGATAGGGTTACCGGGGCCCCGCCCTGGAGCCAGGCCCGGGGAGGGTGCCCGAGGGCGAGCGTCTGGTGGCCGGGCCTTAGTCCATGGGGCCCGGCCGGGCACAGCCCGAAGAGGAGACATGGGCCCATCCTCCCGCAGGCCCACCACCCGCAGGAGGCGCCATAGGGGTCGGGTGCATTGTGTGCCGGGTGGCGGCCAGGAGCGGAGGCCCTGGCGGACTGACCCCCGGCTGCCAAGACTGGCAATAGGGACATGGAATGTCACCTCTCTGGTGGGGAAGGAGCCTAAGTTAGTGCGTGAGGTTGAGAGGTACCGGCTAGATATAGTCGGGCTCACCTCTACACATGGCTTGGGCTCTGGAACCAGTCTCCTGGAGAGGGGCTGGACTCTGTCTCAGTCTGGAGTTGCCCCTGGTGAGAGGCGGCGGGCTGGGGTGGGTATCCTAATATCCCCTCGGCTTGCTGCCGGTACGTTGGGATTTTTCCCGGTGGACGAGAGGGTTTGTTCCCTGCACCTTAGGGTCGGGGAACGGGTCCTGACTGTCATCTGCGCTTATGCGCCGAGTGGCAGTTCAGAGTACCCAGCCTTCTTAGAGTCCCTGGGGGGGGTGCTGGAGGGTGCTCCACCTGGAGACTCTGTTGTCCTGCTGGGAGACTTCAATGCTCACGTGGGAAACGACAGCGAGACCTGGAGGGGCGTGTTTGGGAGGAACGGCCTCCCTGATCTGAACCCGAGCAGTGCTCTGTTATTGGACTTCTGTGCTAACCACAGTTTGGCCATAACGAACACCCTGTTCGAACATAAGAGTGTCCATAAGTGCACGTGGCACCAGGACGCTCTAGGCCGTAGGTCGATGATCGATTTTGTAATCGTATCAGCAGACCTGCGACCATATGTTCTGGACACTCAGGTAAAGAGAGGGGCTGAGCTGTCAACTGATCACCACCTGGTGGTGAGTTGGATCAGGTGGCGGGGGAGGACGCTGGACAGACCTGGTGCACCTAAACGCGTAGTGAGGGTGTGCTGGGAACGTCTAGCAGAGGCCCCAGTCCGCGAGATCTTCAACGCACACCTCCGGCAGAGCTTCAACAGCATTCCGAGGGAGACCGGGGACATTGAGTCCGAATGGACCATGTTCAGCGTCTCCATTGCCGAAGCTGCTGCATTGAGCTGCGGCCGCAAGGTGGTGGGTGCTTGCCGTGGTGGTAATCCCCGAACCAAATGGTGGACACCAGAGGTGAAGGGAGCCACCAGGCTGAAGAAGGAGTCCTATCGGGCTTGGTTAGCCTGTGGGACTCCGGAGGCAGCCGACAGGTATCGACAGGCCAAGCGGAATGCGGCTCGGGCAGTGGCTGAAGCAAAAACTCGGGTGTGGGAGGAGTTCGGAGAGGCCATGGAAAAAGACTTTCGGACTGCCTCGAAGAGATTCTGGCAAACCGTCAGACGTCTCAGGAGGGGAAAGCGGTGCTCTACCTGCACTGTGTATAGTGCTGGCGGAGCGCTGCTGACGTCGACTGAGAAAATTGTCAGGCGGTGGAAGGAATACTTCGAG
This sequence comes from Aulonocara stuartgranti, assembly GCF_965226115.1. Lineage (NCBI taxonomy): Eukaryota > Metazoa > Chordata > Actinopteri > Cichliformes > Cichlidae > Aulonocara > Aulonocara stuartgranti. The sequence continues at coordinate 3,185,678 of NC_138951.1, read as the reverse complement.
GACCTCCTTAATCCCACTGACACGTCTTCCGAGGAGGAAGCAGAGTCTGGGGATGAGGGGAATGACCCGCCAATTTCCGGGGGCGAGGTCACTGAGGCAGTTAAACAACTCCTTGGTGGCAGAGCCCCTGGTGTTGATGAGGTCCGCCCCGAGTTCCTGAAGGCTCTGGACGTTGTAGGGCTGTCCTGGTTGACACGCCTCTGCAATGTTGCGTGGAGATCAGGGGCAGTACCTGTGGACTGGCAGACCGGGGTGGTGGTCCCCATCTTTAAGAAAGGGGACCAGAGGGTGTGTTCCAACTACAGGGGGATCACACTCCTCAGCCTCCCTGGGAAAGTCTATGCCAGGGCGCTGGAAAGGAGAGTTCGTCCGTTAGTCGAACCTCGGATACAGGAGGAACAATGCGGTTTTCGTCCTGGTCGCGGAACACTGGACCAGCTCTTTATCCTCTCCAGGATACTTGAGGGTGCATGGGAGTTTGCCCAACCAGTCTACATGTGTTTTGTGGACTTGGAGAAGGCATTCGACCGTGTCCCTCGGGGTGTCCTGTGGGAGGTGTTGCGGGAATATGGGGTGTCTGGCCCATTGCTACGGGCCATTCGATCCCTATACAACCGTTGCAAGAGCTTGGTTCGCATTGCCGGCAATAAGTCGGACTCGTTCCCGGTGGGTGATGGGCTTCGCCAGGGCTGCCCTTTGTCTCTGGTTCTGTTCATAATTTTTATGGACAGGATTTCTAGGCGCAGCCAAGTGGCGGAGGGCTTTCGCTTTGGTGGCCTCAGAATCTCATCTCTGATTTTTGCAGATGATGTGGTTCTGTTGGCTTCATCGGGTGAAGGCCTCCAGCTCGCACTGGAACGGTTCGCAGCCGAGTGTGAAGCAGCGGGAATGAGGATCAGCACCTCCAAATCTGAGGCCATGGTTCTCAGCCGGAAAAGGGTGGAGTGCCTACTCCGGGTCGGGGATGAGTTCCTGCCCCAAGTGGAGGAGTTCAAGTATCTTGGAGTCTTGTTCATGAGTGATGGGAGAAGGGAGCCGGAGATCGACAGACGGATTGGGGCTGCGGCTGCAGTAATGCGGACGCTGCACCGGTCCGTCGTGGTGAAGAGGGAGCTGAGTGTAAAAGCGAAGCTCTCAATTTACCGGTCGATCTACGTCCCTACCCTCACCTATGGCCACGAGCTGTGGGTAGTGACCGAAAGAACGAGATCGTGGATACAAGCGGCAGAAATGAGCTTCCTCCGAAGGGTGGCTGGCCTCTCCCTTAGAGATAGGGTGAGAAGTTCGGCCATCCGGGAGGGGCTCAGAGTAGAGCAGCTGCTGCTCCACATCGAAAGGAGCCAGCTGAGGTGGTTCGGGCATCTGACAAGGATGCCCCCTGGGCGCCTCCTGGGTGAGGTGTTCCAGGCATGTCCCACCGGGAGGAGGCCCCGGGGCAGACCCAGGACACGCTGGAGAGATTATATCTCTCGGCTGGCCTGGGAACGCCTTGGTATTCCCCCGGACAAGCTGGAGGAGGTGGCTGGGGAGAGGGAGGTCTGGGCCTCTTTGCTTAGGCTGCTGCCCCCGCGACCCGGCCCCGGACAAAGCGGATGAAGATGGATGGATGGATGGACAAACAGTCAGTAACACAGGAACTAGAGTTGTGTGACACAGTGTGTGTGTGCAGATATTATGCAGCCCCTCTGGATAAGAAAGGACAGTTTTGTCCATGCTAAGTGAACACGTGACAACAATTCACAGACAACAGTGGCCACATTGTGTAAAACTGAAAATAAAACACACTCTTCAGTGCAGTGAGCTTCGTCTGACGCTACAAAGGAGCTTCCAGCTGCATTTCACACATCAAAGCTGAAACAACAGAGACTCACCTGCAATGAAAAATGTCACAAAATTGTCCAGCATAAATTCTTCATCTTCTTCAGTCATGTTTTCCTCTGAAATGAGGAGAGAATGGACAGATACATCGATATTTAACTTCTCCTGGTTTCCAACATTACTTACAAACCACATGCACCGAACTGAGAAGGCATCAAAAACTGTGGGTCACATTTGTTCTATTCACTTTGTCTCGTCACAAAGAGAATAAAATATTGCTCTAGTCTAGTCTAATGTGAAATTTGGGAACTCCAACCTTGGCTTGCAGTTTTGATGATTTGTGTCAGGATGTCTTTGGGGACCTCGTCACCGTTTTGCATGGCGGTCTTTCTCTCACTGATCCACTTGGCTCCAGTTGTACGGAGCAGGCGGCACGCTTCCCTCACCTCATTAACGTATCGTCTGTTCTTTGGATTGTACTGGAATGGCAGACTGAAGGGTTTAGCCTGGCATCCTGATAACAATGTTGTTGGCAGACATACTTCATAACAACAAACGCTGAAGTAATACCTCAAAAAATATGTCTCTAAGGTAGGTAACCATTCCTTTCAGACATGTCTCAATGGCTTTAGGGAAAGGTGAACTATTCTTCAAGAGGTCCAAGTCCACCCCGAAGGCAACCTGTTATCAAGATAAGACATGCACAGCAATTCACTCACGCTTAGAACATGATTGTAGCCTTTATAAAAAGTTAGAAAAGTTAGAATAAACATATTTTTTATTCTTCAGTATTAAGAAAAAAAACAGCATGTTAAGGAAGCTCTAAAAACCTTAGTAATAACATCCAGGGTGACACAGTTGATGAGATGGAGCATATTAGCTTCTGTTTTACTGTCAGCAAGCTCTGCAAGTTTATCCATCAGTTTCTCTGCTGTCTCATTGAAGGTTCCCATTAGACCTCTCAGATACCTGGAAAAAACAAAAGTTTGAGACAGAGGAACAGCGACTAAAGGATTAGGATGTATAATTTCATAACTCACAGGCTGCTGAACGCAGGGTCCATGATGCGTCGCTGTTTGTACCACCGCTCATGATCCCGTGCTGTTATCAGACCATCACCTAAAAACCTTGAAGACAGTTAAGACAATGATTTAAAAAAAAAAAAAAATCTGTGAAGTGACTTCAAGAACAAACTAAAAGTCGCTGAGGGGCAAAAGAATCCAAAACTCAGTGACAATAAAGAAATAATAAAAACATTAAACAAATTATAGCAACACATTCACCCTCTCTCCTGCCAGGCAGGTGCCTGATACTGGCAATCACTGTCCCAACCAACCACAAAAGTATTATGCAATGAGTTTCAAAACAACAACAACCCTGCAAACATCACTGTTAAAAATTACGATAGACAGCATGAAAATGTCATCATCATAAATTCGTACATGGCTCCTATAATATGATCACTGAGGTCAGGAGTTAAATAAAATGCTAAGATGTGACACAAGGAAAGTATCACAACATGGTAATACTATCAAGTTCTATTCATTGTGACTAATAAGGTATGTACACACAACTACAATAAAGTGACTCAGATAATCTGATACATCACCTTTGACCAAACAGGTTGAAGAGTCTTTTATAGACAGACTTCTGTTTAAGGTATTTTGGGGACATCAGGATTTCCTGAAACCAGAAACAAAATGACACAAAAGTGTGACGAAGAAGAAGAAGAAGAAGAAGAAGAAGAAGAAGAGGGCTTTAAATGTGAACAAGTCCCCAAAAGGCCAGTAGCTGGCACTGTTTATTAGCAGGGACCTCTGCCAACAGGATTGATGGGTGCACTTTCACACACAACAGGTTTGTTGCACTGTAGTCATTTTAAACTGAAACAGCAGAGATACACAGGTACTGCTAATCACAATAATTCACAGATTTACAGAAATAGACCCTTTATTAATGACACCTGTGTACTGATGTGAAAACAGTCAAGTAACAAGTGTTTACCTTGGTGGCCTCTGGACAGTACGTACACAGTGAAACGTAGTGAAGCACATTTAACCTGTAAACAGGTCCATACTTCTCGGCCCTGCAGGTGACATCTTAATTAGATCTTTTAAAGGCGAATGTACGGTGGCCCCTAGAGACAAAGCACGTACAAACTCCAAAACACATGCAAATTCCAAAACACATGCAAACTCCAAAACACATGCAAACTCCAAAACACTTGCAAACTAAAGAACACACGCAAACTCCAAAACACGTACAAACTCCAAAACACTTGCAAAACCCAAAACACTTGCAAACTAAAAAACCCTTGCAAAATCCAAAACACGTACAAATTCCAAAACACGTACAAATTCCAAAACACGTACAAATTCCAAAACACGTACAAATTCCAAAACACTTGCAAACTCAAAACACGTACAAACTCCAAAACACTTGCAAAATCCAAAACACGTACAAATTCCAAAACACGTACAAATTCCAAAACACATACAAATTCCAAAACACTTGCAAACTCAAAAACACATGCAAATTCCAAAACACAACGGAAGTGCTCCAGGACGCTAGGGGCAGTGTTGAGCTCGATTTGCAAAATAAACGGCAAGTTTGTCTGTATGGGACGGTCTAGTCTCCGTCGCGCTTCCCAGGTTGCCTAGCAACCGTGATACTAACCGCTGGAAACGTGTCATACAACTTGGTTTGACAGAAATGAGGGAGAACATATTTTGTTCATTTGTTTGTTTGTTTCTACAAGAGCTTTGTGTGATTTGATAAGTATCTGAGGCTGAGACCACAGGACAGTAAAACATGATTTTTGGGCTTCATTTCTGTACTGAACAGTCATTTCAAGATTAATTAGTAAATAAGAATTAGCTGATGTTGTTCATGAGACTAAAGTCATATCACTTTGGTAATGTAAATATAATATGGCCAATATTCTAGTTATTATATTAATCATTATTAGCTATTACAGCAGTGAACATGAACTCTGTGTCAAATACTCAGCTTCAGTACAGATTCAAGTTGCAGTTATTTATATGTCTTATCACCTTAAATCTTCACTCAAAGACAAGTATCTTTGACAGTGCATATATAGGTGTATCATATATAAGAGACAAATGTTGTTCCTTCATGCTGGCATTACTAAATTTGGCTCATTGCTTACATATATTTATAAAAAGAAAATGTACAAGCTGTGATAACTGTTTCTGATAAAATGAAGAGTAGACTGATATATGAAATATTCCTTTATTGGGTGAGAAAATCAGACCATGTCATAACTGCTTTAAGTCATACAGAATAGATATCAGAGCCTTAAACAGGCTGGCTTCTGCTAAATGGGTCAAACTGGGCAGAAAGTAAACAAACACATAACATCCTTATAGAATATGATGTAACACTATAGATCAACTTAGCTCAGAATATATAAAGCATATAAACAATTACAGCAATATGACGCAACAAACACAGCAGTGCTACTGATCCAAAATACTCAAAGCTTCATAGAACTGAAACAAACATTTGTTTTTAGCTCCATTCTGCTGCTGATACATACTTTAGGTTTCTGAATATTACACTTGTTGCTGCCTTTCATAGTGTGTAACTTGAAGGCCCTGAGTACTTTCTCCCACACTGGAAACACTGGAATGATAAAATTATTTGAACATTACCTAATAAGACTGATTCAGGACAGACAATTAGTTATTTTAAACTTTTCTAGCAGTCCTTCACAAACAGGGAACAGTCTGTCTATTCTCTCCATCTGTCAGCTGCTGCTGGCTCTTCCTCCTCCTCTTCCTCACACACTGTTGAGTTTGTCCTGGTGGATCATCAGGGGTGCAAAGCCTCACAGATGATGTGCAGCAGTGGGTCCCTCAGTCTGTCCTCACTCTGGACACTTGCAGTCGTCACACATGGAAATCAAATGTGTGATAAGCTGCAGGATTCAAACACAAGTGTGACTTATAAACACATGTTCATATTTTTATTACACAATCAGAGAGAAAGAAACAGAGAGAGAGTGCAGGACAGACAGACAGGTGACAGTCTCAGGTGTACACACTGCTACAAAACAGCACAAAAGAAGGAGGATTTAGTGTTTGTGTTATTACGAAACAAGAGGAGTTCCCAGATGGTACAGTGGACACATGTGTGACTCCTGTGATTAAAGCATCTTTCTTTCAGCTTAACGAGTGAACCGTCAGCTCGTTCAAACACACGTTAAAGTCCGTTTGGCTCGACACCACCGAACAGAGGCAGCAATATAACACAGCTAACATTAACAGTGCAGTGAATCCTGCTTGTGCTGTGATATTCAGGACTGCAAACCGAGCAGCATCACTGACTTTCAGCTTGTTGTGTTTGTGGATATATGACTGACTTTAATTATCCACAAAATCATCACAATCTCTGTAAGATTAAGGTCGACTATATATATTTTTTTAAAGTAAAGGCTTTAAAACCAAGTTAATTCTGAAAGTACAGACATGACTAATGTCACATAACTTTCCCGACATGTGGCCAACAATAATGGTTTAATGTTCTTCATTAAAAAAATATTTGCGCATAAATAAGTGACATAATATTCAGTACTTACTTCTGAAAGTTTACACTTCCTCCGCTCCGCTTCCACCGTTTTTTTTCGGCAAAATTATCCACACCACCACCGCACTATGAAGTCTGGGATATGTTGGGCCATGAAGGCTACACCGACCCATCCTTAAAATTCAGGGAAATTATGGACGCATTTGAGGGCCGCATTTCGAGCAGCCTTTGAATTGGGAAAGCCTTCTCTTGTCGCTGTGACGTAATCGGCCTTAAAATGCAGCCTTTAAGGCTGCAAACCCCAAATCCGGTCATTGGTACTTCCTGGCTTGTGTAGTTACTAGGTAACAAAAGCTCAACACTGCCCCTAGCGTCCTGGAGCACTTCCGTTGTGTTTTGGAATGTGCAAGTGTTTTGGAATTTGTACGTGTTTTGGATTTTGCAAGTGTTTTGGAATTTGTACGTGTTTTGGATTTTGCAAGTGTTTTGGAATTTGCATGTGTTTTGGAGTTTGTACGTGCTTTGTCTCTAGGGGCCACCGTACGAATGATATTAATACTGTAATACAAAGAGTACAGTAAGAACTGCAATGTATTTGTTATATAGGCAGAAATTAACAGGCAATTAGCGGCAAAATATGCTGTGAAAAAGGAAACTGCGTCAGTTCAATACAGCCAGGCTAGCTAGCATTGGCTGGCAGCAGTCCCAAACACTGACCTACATATTGTGTTAGCTTAATGGTTTGACGTGTTGTTTTCTGCATAAAAACTTTGTTTGCGCTAAACTTACCACTCCAGAAATCTGTCGTGTATAAATCCGTCATTTTTCATCGCCTTCAACATCGTTGGTGAGTGTCCGAAGAAAAAACTGAGGAGGAAACAGCGAGTTACTCTCAAGTAACGTCCGCATAACTGCTTCAGCCGACGACCTTTCCTACCTGTCCCTCGGCGGCCCGGGGATGTGGTCATACTTCATATGAATGTATTTAATGTACAAGCAGTAGCCAAGAAACGCAATGACGAGCAGAAAGAAGAGAAACGTAAGTGCCCGAGCAGCCAGGCTCAGAAGCAGGCTGGAAAGTGCCATCCTGGAAAATGTCCCGGAGACGTCCGTGTTAAAGCTGGTTGTCCTTTCAGTTAGAAAGTCCACGGCCAGATAAAAGCAGCGAGCCTGTTATCAGTGACTCTTCAGACTGAAGTAGCCTACGCAGTTCAGATCATTAACACGACACTCCACAGTATCCCACTTAAACTTCAGGAATATCGATATGTTAGGAAGCAGAAACCATAGTGCTTCCAGTTCAGCTGCTTTGGTGCAAATAAAGCAACAAGAGGTTCACTGGAGCTGCAACAAGAAAACCTGGCTTTTCAGCTGGACCTCTGCAATGCACTCCTCATCGATCCCAGTCCCTTTAAAGCTAAGCGTATCGTATTTGATACATGTGGTTTTGTGAGTTTTATTTGTGACCTTTATTTACCCTCAAAAAAAATGATACAAATTGCATGACAAGTTTTTAATGACTAAGTTGCAAAAATATGGCTAATGTAGCAAATGTGATACAATTTAAACACATGTGCAGATTATAATTTTATATATAAATATTTTTTAATACATGTAGTCTAAAGGATCAACATACACTCCATTATCAGAAAAATAAAGATTTCTGGCAGTTATTTCATGGTTCAGGTTTTAAAGGGCTGGTTTTGCTGGTGCCCGTGTCACTGCTGGCAGCATCATGAGTTAATGTTACAGGCATTAAAAGTCCTGTTGTAGTCATGAAAAAGCAATGACAGAGCTACATTAAAGTAAAGAGAATATTAAAGTCAGTGATCATCAAAAAGATATAAAACTGTATTCATTATCGTTTTTTTATTTATTATTATAATAAAAATAGATTTATTATATCAAATTACAATCACATTAATGCTTTTAGATTTGTTTTTGTTTACATTAGTAAAGAGTAACCCATTTTTCTTCTATGGTCTACTACCACTTATGTGATGTTGCCTTATTTTATTTTATTTTTAATCCCTGTGAATCAAAGTGCACAACACTCCACTCTTTGGTCTGAGTGTGCCAGCATCCAGGATGTCAAAGGTCTGTCCCGGGACGAGAGTGAAGTCAAACCTCTGGAGCAGTTTGGCCATCACCACTTTAGCCTCCATCTAAAAAACACAACAGCGCCCACAGAGATGAGTCAGTGTGTTTATAGGTGAGCGGGTCTTCACATTATTTAGCCATCCTCACCTGAGCAAAGTTCTTTCCCAGGCACGCACGAGGACCGAGGGAAAAAGGGTAGTAGCAGTAATAAGGCCTTGTTGAACAGACAAGAGACAGCCTCAGTTACTGTGAACCATTTTTCTCATTAGGTAATAATGACCGAAAACAAGAATAAAACATGTCAGCATGGTGAAACAGTGTGTTTCTTACTTGGGAGCATCTGGGTGAAATCTGTCTGGATCAAATCTCAGTGGATCCTTGAAGAATCTCTCCAGTCTCCCACTCGCATAGGAGCTGAACTAAACATTAGAACAGTTTATTATTTATCTCGATTCCAGGTAACTTTTTTTTAAAGGACTTAAGCTGGTGGGGGGGCTGTTTGGGTTCTGTTTGAGTAAATGATTAGAAGCATACACGCATACACACACCCATCTTCAAACCAAAAGGTATTAAAACATATTTTAAATCTTCACAACTTACAAGAGCAACAAATCCTCCAGGTATGTGGATCCCATCAATCACCATGTCTTCAGCAATATGACGAGATGTGCCCGGAGCTGTGGGGTACATTCTCAGAGTCTCTTTTAACACCTGGGGGAAGATTACAAGGAATACTTGTAATGTGTATGTGTTAGTCTGCATTTAACCTAGTGAAGCAGTGGGCAGCCACTGACTACTGAGCTATCCCTGCCTGTAAACTGGTCTTGTGTCATAACACACGAGATGCAGCCTTTGATTGTTAGTTGACAAACTTTGATTTTTAATCTCATGGATTCACACTAAAAACATTACCACAATTTTCAAATTGCCACATGTACCTGTGACAGGTAGACCAACTTGCCCAGGTCATCGTAGCTTATTTCACATTTCATCCCAATAACATCGTCCACTTCTTTCTTCGCTCTGAGAAATGAGAAAACTCCATAAGAAACCAAAGTTCACTTGTTCTAATGGAAACTGTTATGTGCTATATTTTGAGTTCTTACCTTTCCAGTATATCAGGATGTCTTCCAAGTTCCATGATGCAAAACGCCAGCTGATTGGCTGTTGTTTCTTGGCCTGAAATAGCACAAATGCTTTAAAATCGAATCACAATACCACCTTAAAATGAACCAACTCACCCGAGCGTTTGTATTCTTAATATCGAAACAAATCTTTTGATTGAAAAATCAAGTGAAAGCAGTTCCAACAAACTATATATGAAGCACGCTGCTGTTTTTCAATTGCTTAGCAGTTTTGAAACTAGAGGTCAGTCAGCGTAAACAAGAACACTGGACATTCATGAGGAAAAGACCAAAGACACCATAAATACATGTCTATACAAAGACAACATAAACAATGTAGCTTTAAGGCACTGCAATACATTTGTCACTTTTGAGACCTAGAGACTATTAGTCTTTATGGACCAACTGGGTTCTGGACTTCATGACCAACAGGCCGCAGTCTGTGAGGATCCACAATGTCTCCTCATCTTCCATGCTCCTCAGCACTGGCTCCCCTCAGGGCTGTGTGCTAGGACTCCTCCTGTTCACGATTCTTACATATGACTGCTCACCAAACCACCCTGGCTGTCAAACTAAGGTTTGCGGATGCATCACAAACAACGATGAGACCGGCAACAGGAAGGAGGTGGAGCACTTGGAGGATTGGTGCAGGAAAAACACTCTGCTTAAATGGGAAGACCACCAAGGACATTATTGTGGACTTCAGGAGGGACGTGTGTGTGTGTGTGTGTGTGTGTGTGCGCGCGCGCGCGCGCTACAGTTGAAGTAGTACTCAGTACTCAGCTACAAGTACCTGGGTATGCACCTGGAAAAACAACACTTCCTGTCTGATCAGGAAGGCACACCAGAGGCTCTGCTTCCTGAGGCGGTTGAGGTGTGAGAGACTTGAGCTCAGTCCACATCTCCTTTTACAGAAGTGCGGTGGAGAGTGTTCTGTGCTCCGGCATCAACGTGTGGCACAGAAACTGCACTGTGGCAGAGAGGAAAACTACAGAGGGAGGTGAAGGCTGCACAGAGCTGTCAGAGGCAGCCTACCAACCATCACAGAAATATACACCTGATGCAGGAAGAGGGGCACCTGTATCATGAAGGACCCCACTCACCCAGCACACTCTTTGTCCCACTCCCTCAGGCAGGAGGCTGAGGAGCATTACATGCAAAACCTCCAGACTGAGAACAGGCTTCATTCCAGAAGCTGTGAGACTTCTCGGTACATAATGGACGAGAAACTGCAACTGTAGCGCCTTAATCACTACGGATACTTTGCTGCTAAAATATTTATATCTATACTCCATACTGTTACTCAGGTTGCTGCACTTCTCTTACTTGTATAGTTTACTAGTATTTGATACCATTTTATTACTTGTTAATGGAAAACCGGGACCGTGGGTACATAAAATCGTTGCAACTAATGTAAACATGCGATGAAAATGACAACGCTTCCTTGAATTTCCATCTTTTATATACAGTCTTTTGTAATGTACACAGCTCATTTAGTCAGTAATTTATGTTCATGTGCATTATATGCATGTTGTGAATAACTGGAGCAAAACTTGCCAATAAATACAATTATATAAAAATTCACACTAAAGATTGTGACCATGACGTAACTATGCGAGCTGCAGGAGCCCGTCACTGGAGGAGGGACGGGTCTGTCACACAGCATTTTAAACATTAAAGCTGAAATAGAAACTCACCAGCAATGATGAATGTCACCAAATTGTCCAACATAAACTGGTCATCTTCCTCAGTCATGCTTTTCTCTGAAATAATAAGAACATTGACATGTTAATTAATATTTGATTTCTTTGTCTGTCCTGTACTTACCCCGCATTTTAAAATTATCAGTCAGGTATTTATATTCTGCCTCCATTCATAAACAAAAACCTCCATGGCTAATACGATGGTAGGATGATAAATATTTAATTTATTGCATATTTTAGAGATTCTTTTGTTCCAGCAGCTGAAATACTACTACTAGTAAACTTACTCAGTTATTCTTAATTCTTAGTAAGTGATTAAGCAAACAAACAAAAACAAGAGCTACTGCAGCAGGCTGCCATGCAGCATGGCGCCGTCCCTCATGCTGAGAATGCGATGTCTTTTCATTCATCTTCATTGTATTTCTTTACTCTTTGTGTAATATTGATAGCAGTTTAAAATCTGTTCTTTCCCACCACAAAGAATCTATAATATCGCTCTTATCCAGTCTAATCAAATGTCAGATTTAGGGGCTACAACCTTGGTTGGCAGTTTTGATGATTTGTGTCAGGATGTCCTTGGGAACCTCGTCACCGTTTTCAATGGCGATCTTCCTCTCGTGGATCCACTGAGCTCCAGTTGTACGGAGCAGGCGGCACGCTTCCCTCACCTCATTAATATATGATCTGTTCTTTGGATTGAACTGGAATTGCAGATTGAACAATTTAACATGTCACACTGTTAACAAGGCTTTTGTCAAACATACTTCATACTAAACAAAAAAAGAATCTACATCTCAAATACCTCAAAAAATATGTCTCTAATATAGGTAACCATTCCTTTCAGACATGTCTCAATGGCTTTAGGGAAAGGTGAACTATTCTTCAAGAGGTCCAAGTCCACCCCAAAGGCAACCTGAAATTTATCAAGAAAAAATATATAAGTATACACACACACACACACACTCACCCTGTAGAAACTGTAAAATTGACTGTAATATAAAACCTTAGCAATAACATCCAGAGTGACACAGTTGACAAGATGGAGCATATTAGCTTCTTTTTTATTGTCAGCAAGCTCTGCAAGTTTATCCATCAGTTTATCTGCCCTCTCATTGAAGGTTCCAATTAGACCTCTCAGATACCTGGAAGTAATGATAGCTTTAGACAGAGAAGCAGCACATCCCAACAAACTATCACAGAAATTCATTAAAGGATAATGTTCAACAGAAAAAAGGGAAATGTTTCCAACCCTGAACAAGTGGTTAATCAAGGAAACCGTTGTGTGTTTTTGTGATAACTGAAACTCACAGGCTGCTGAACGCAGGGTCCATGATGCGGCGCTGTTTGTACCACTGCTCATGATCCCGTGCTGTTACCAGCCCATTGCCTAAGAGCCTTCAAAGAAGACAGTTGACAAAATACTTTTTCACAAATTTGAAAAAAAAATATAAGGGTTTAAACAGTTTGGATTTGTCAGCTGATTTTTACTTTGTTAAACTGAGATTACAGGATAGTATTATATCCGTTTTAATCTTAGTAAAAGGAATTGAACTAACCACAGCATCACAAAGCTCACGTCTACCACTAAATATTGGTAAATGAATGCAAGTCGCACACTGGTATCTGCTCATATCAGCCTTACCAAACTCAAAAAAGTGCGTGTGGTGGGGGGGTTAGCGTGTTATTTACCCTGGACAGGTCACCATCCTGTTAATCTAACCTGTGCTCAGACAGAACCCAAGCAAACACATGGAGAACATGCAACCCCCACGCAGAAAGGCCGGGACAGATGTTGGATTTAAACCCAGGTCTTTATTACTAACTCTGCTTTTGAATTAGTGCATCCTTATAAAAATTAAAAGCGAATGAAGCAGACTGATAAGTCAGTGTTACCTCTGACCAAACAGGTTGGAAAGTCTCTTGTAAGAAAATGCATCCTTGGAGTACTTTGAGGACATCAAGATTACCTGAAGCCAGAAGCAAAACGACAGAAAAGCATTTAACAGAAAGAGGACTTCGTGCCAATTTTATCGAGAGTTATGCTTTTTGATACAAAACAAACTTCATTATTTCACACTCTGAAGTTAACTGCGGGATTTACCTTTGTTGCTTCTGGATATGACACAGACACTAGAACATAATGAAGAGCATTTATCCTGCACACAGGCCCATACTCCTCTGCCCTGTAAACGACATGCTGTCATTTAAATGATACACTTAAACATCATTGACACTGAAATGCTATTTTCAACTGCACAAAAACATAGTTTGTACTTAACTTACCACTCTAGGAATTGTTCATGTACATTTCCACCATTTTTTAATATCCTTGAAAACGTTGGTGAATGTCCGAGGAGAAAACTGGGGAGAAGAGCTTTAAATTAACAAGATCAGTCGCACATAATGTCAGCACAAGTGTTTTACCCAACAACTTTACCTACCTGTCCCTCGGTGGGCCGGGTACGTGGTCATATTTCATATGAATGTGTTTTACGTACAAGCAGTATGCAAGAAACGCAACGATAAGCAGAAAGAAGAGAAATGTAAGAGCCTGAAGTGCCAAAGTCAGAAGTGTGCTGAAAACTGCCATCCTGATGGTTGTCCTTTCTGTTAGGAAGTCCGCTGCAGATAACGCCGCAAAAGGTCCCACAAGGCGACACAAAGGGGCCTCAGGGGGTCACAAGCTGATGTACTCTTAGTAGGAAGGTTGTGTCAAGAAGGGCATCCAGCGTAAAATCTGTGCCAAAATCAAACATGCAGATCCACCCACTGCTGCGTAAACAATGAGCTGTTCATCAAGCACTCCAAGACTAGCAGTTAATGCAACACTTGATCATTGCACTGTGGCACAAGGTCAGGTAACTTTCAAGGATATAAATCACTCATTCAGAAAATAGAAACCACTTTTTTTTCCCTCAAAGTGAGGAAGTAGGATATTTAAACATGTACTCTAATTAATTCCTTGCTAAAGCACACTTCAAGCAGGACAGTGTACAGAGACACACCGAATGATCAAAGCTGTCAAATTACTACTTCTTCCTCTCAGCTCCAACAATAGCTGTGCTCTGGTGCTCAAACAAATAGTACTGCACCTCTGATTGTGTCTCCATGTCACCTGCTATGGAATAAATGGAAGTGGGAACAGGTGCGCTGGAGAGGCAACAGAAAGACAACCCCCACAATGGGTGAAGGATACAGTCCATTTCTCTCTCCTCATCTTTCCTGACTGACTTTTCTCTAGTTTTAGGGTCCTCGTCACTACACTAGGGCATGCTCCTGCAACACAGCAGTAAATGCATTTGAAATGAGCCATTCTCACAATGTGTGCTTCCCACTGGGCCGACAACTGTAGATAATAGTGTTTTTCCATGGCCTGATGGAGCGTGTTCTTAACCTGTGTGACGTCATCTAGCTCATCCTGTTAAAAGGAATATATCAATTTAAGAAAAGCGCATACATGCCTGCCTAAAAAAGTAGAAAATTATAGCATTTACAGTTTTCATTTTATTTTTTGCACCCCTGGTCCTCTCCATTTCTCTCATTCCTTCTGCAAGTCTCTCCATTCCCTCAGCCTTTGCCCAGAAACCCACCATCAAAGTACTTGTTTATAGTTTAGGCCAAGTTAAAAAAAAAAAAGAAGAAGAAGAAAAGTAGCAGTTCTCCATCACGCTGGTTACTTCAGGGGTCTCAAGACTGACTCAGAGGGATTCAGGGTTCAAAACTCATTTTACTGTCATTCAGCACTACCTCAGGAAAGCGATGCAGAACAAAAATATGTGGCATGAGCTCAAATAAAAACACAAAAAACCTCATTGCAATGTTTAAAAAGAGGCAAGTGTGAGACATAAATAAATGTAAAATAACAAAAAACAGTGCTGCATATTTGAAAACACAAATAAAAATGATTCAATTATTGCACAAGAGAGCCGATGAGCTGATTGCACTGGAAATTCCTTCTTGACAGATTTGTAGAGTATAATAATCTACAAAATAGCAGCTGTTTGAGCTGTGCAACAGTCTGATGGTGGTTGCAAAGAAGCTTCCACAGAACTGCAATGACCTGCACCTCTACGTTACTGTCTGCCTGAAAGCAGGAGTGAGAACAGACCGTGGTCGGGGTGTGAGGTGTCCCTGATAAGGTTTTTGCAGCGTTGTTGGGCCAGGCCCTAAATAGATGGCAGGGTGGCTCCACTTGTCCTCGTTCTCATGCTAGAGATATGCTGCTTGTCAGCACACTCTCAGCGGTGCCTCTTTAGGAGGTGGTGAGAACATCTGGACTCAGATGTGACCTTTTCAGCCTTTCTTGATCAGTGAGGTGGTGTGCAGGGACAGACCATACATCACATCAACTCCCAGGAAGTTCATGTGCTCCATGCTCTCTGCTGCGGTGTCGTTGATGTAGAGCAGTCTGAACGAGGGGTTTCTTCCTGTAGTCAGTCACCAGTTTCTTGGTTTCATTCACATTCAGGAGAAAGTTGTTGTTGCTGATCCACACTGTGAAAAGCTCCACTATCTCTCATCGCTGTCCTGGATCAGACCCACGGCTGTTGTATTCACAGTATACAAAAATCTGTGGAACAATCGTGTCATCATGTCAAGGCTATAGTCACTTAAGCAGGTGACTGAGGGTTTCTTTGGCGCTGGGATGATGTGATTTGTAGCAGGATGGCACAGCATCTTGGAAGCATGCAGACTTAAACAAAAAAAAATTCTGTGGGATCTCAAAATTTATTTTCATTTTCATAACATGCAGCACTTTTATGAAAATCTTGGATGCTATGCAGGCACAAAAGGTTCCTTTGCTCACTGGTTATTAAAAAAAAGTCACATCAAACTATGTGATGATTTTGTGCAAGATTAAAATGCTAAGTGCAAACGTTATTATACCAGCACTCCCCATGATGTTACCATATATATTATCATAATGAAGACATAAGCATGATTACATTCATTTCATATGAATTTACAGTGTAGTTCATACATGACACAATTTTTTCTTTAAATTCTTTTTTTTTTTTTTAAATCACAAGTTTTAGACAGGAATAAAAATCAAATCAGTTTTACCCTTTAAACCAGAGGTGTCAAACATGAGGCCCGGGGGCCAAATTGGCCCACGGCCATTAATATTACGGCAATGAAATTCAGTAGTAAGTAAACAATTTAAGGACAGAAAAGTTTCTATTTTTCAACATCTACTACAGAAAGTTTAGGGTTTTTGTTATTGTAAAAACAAAAACAGCAACAAAAACAAAAAGTCCTCAGTAAAATAAAATTTTTAAAAGAGAAAATCCATTCTGTTCTTGACAAGGATCTTTTTACACATTTATTTCTACAATTTAGACTCAAAGAGTTGTGCTGATTTCAGTTACTAAAGAAGCATTTCTAAATCATGTAGCAAAACTGAGACATAGTGTTGAAGCTGTACTTTCTTTTTCCCTATATTAATATATCTCAGGGACCAAAAATAGACCACTTTTTATGTAAAGTCCTTTAAGATCATTTATTTTTGTAATCCCTGTGACTCAAAGTGCACAACACTCCACTCTTTGGTCTGAGTGTGCCAGCATCCAGGATGTCAAAGGTCTGTCCCGGGACGAGAGTGAAGTCAAACCTCTGGAGCAGTTTGGCCATCACCACTTTAGCCTCCATCTAAAAAACACAACAGCGCCCACAGAGATGAGTCAGTGTGTTTATAGGTGAGTGGGTCTTCATGTTGACTTACGCTGTCATCCTCACCTGAGCAAAGTTCTGTCCCAGACACGAGCGAGGACCGAGGGCAAAGGGGTAGTAGCAGTAATAAGGCCTTGTTGAACAGACGAGAGACAGCCTCAGTTACTGCGAACCGTTTCACTCATTTAGTCTGAGATAATAAAGTGTGTGCAAATATTAAACATAATGTTTAATGTTTAAACATTATGTTTAAACATTAAACACACTGTTTCAGCATGGTGAAACAGTGTGTTTCTTACTTGGGAGCATCTGGGTGAAATCTCTCTGGATCAAATCTCAGTGGATCCTTGAAGAATCTCTCCAGTCTCCCGCTCACATAGGAGTTGAACTAAATATGAGAAGATTTAATTTTACATTTTAACCATAAATGTATTTGTAATTGCTTGAATAAGACCTCATTTTTTATCATCATCATCATCATTTATATAGCACTTTAAAAACACACCTGGTAGACCAAAGTGCTGTACACTACTAATATGCACATAATAATAAAACCAAACATAGCAATAAAGTTAAAAAACAATAAAAATGTCAGTTACCCAGGGAGTTAAAAGCCAGGGAATAAAAATAGGTTTTTAATAAAGACTTAAAAACTGGCACTGATGCAGCCTGTCTAATATGGAGAGGAAGGTTATTCCAAAGCATCGGCGCGGCAACAGAGAACGCTCGGTCTCCTCTAAGTTTCAGCCGTGACTTTGGGACCGAAAGCAGCAACTGCTCAGCTGACCGAAGGGAACGAGTGGGGACGTGGGGCTTCAACAAGTCAGACAAATAAACAGGTGCCAGACCATTTAGAGATTTAAAAGCCAATAAAAGGACTTTAAAACGGATCCTGAATTCAATTGGAAGCCAGTGTAAAGAGGCCAAAATCGGAGTGATGTGATCAAATTTTCTTCTTTGGACACTTTTCTTATTCAATGTTTTTTTCTGTTTTTTTCATGAGTATTTACATTGCAGATTTTCACTGAACGCATTAAAACTTTGAATGAACTCATATGGAATTATGTAATAAACAAAAAAGTGCGAAAGAACTCAAAACATGTTTTATATTTTAGATTCTTCCAAATAGCCACCCTTTGCACTCTTGGCATTCTCTCGATGAGCTTCTTGAAGTCATCGCCTGAAATGTTTTTCCAACAGTCTTGAAGGAGTTCCCAGAGATGCTGAGCACTTGTTGACTCTCTTGCCTTCACTCTGCGGTCCATCTCATCCCAAACCATCTCCATTGGTCAGGTGACTGTGGAGGCCAGGCCATCTGACGCAGCCCTCCATCCCTCTCCTTCTTGGTCAAACAGCCCTTACACAGCCTGGAGGTGTGTTTGGGGTCATTGTCCTGTTGAAAAATAAATGATGGTCCAACTAAACAAAAACTGGATGGGATGGCATGGCACTGCAGGATGCTGTGTTAGCCATGCTGGTTCAGTGTGCCTCCAATTTAGAATACTAAATTGAGACTCTTGGTCTTTCCTGGTGCGCTCCTCAAGTGAGCCAGTTTCATTGTAGCGCTTGATGGTTTCTGTGAATGCACTTGGGGACACATTCAAAGTTTTAGCAATTTTCCGGACTGACTGACAGACTTTCTTTACTTAGAATTCATATAATGGCAAGAACCAATCAGCTAACAGGTGACTACATCATGAAGCTTATTGAGAGAAGGCCAAGAGTTTACAGCGCTGTCAACAAAGTTAACAGTGGCTACTTTCAGGAATCTATAAAACATATTTAGAGTTAATTATCTTTTTTTCTTCGCTACATAACTCCATATATCTTGCTTCATATATTTGTTGTCTTTAGTATGTAGTTATCATTTAGACTTACAAACATATTAAAAAGAAAATGACTCACAACAACGCTAAATCCCCCGGGTATGTGGATACTGTCAATCACCATGTCTTCAGCAACATCACGAGACATGCCTGGAGCTGGGGGGTAAATTCTTAGAGTCTCTTTTAACACCTGAAGGAAGGTTACAATGAGAAGTGCACACTTTGGGTGAGTTATTAAAATAAATAAATGAATAACTAAATTTACCACATGTACCTGTGACCAGTGTTGCCACAGTTACTTTGAAAAAGTAATATATTACGGACTACTGATTACTCCTTCCAAAAGTAACTTAGTTACTTTACTGATTACTTTATTTTTAAAGTAACTAAGTTAGATTACTAGTTACTTTATTAGTTACTTTCAGAAGCTGCCAATAACACTCCCCACTGCCTCAACATAAAAACATCAACCGATTTTGCCAATACTCACTTTATTGGAAGTGTATTTTAACAGTAATGTCAACAATATATCTCCTGACATTTGAAGTTGAACTTAAAACTTTTTTCCTGACAGAAATACTTGTTTGTATGAAAATAAAGACAGTCTTGTTACTTCACTTAACATAAATACTTTTTATAAAACAAACAAACAAACAAACAAAGAGTCTTTCTTGACTTCCCTTAAGATACTTTTTATACCATCCACATGTAAGCACTATTGTCTGCTTTTGTAACTTTGGACTAATCTTATGAAAAAAAAAAAAAAAAGAGACTGCAGGTCCAACTTAAATTGCCTTACTTCCTTGCAGGTAATTGTTTTAAGTTAATCAACTTGAAAACTTTAATAAGTTTATTAAGTGACTTTGATAAACTTAATTCAATTACTTGTAAATAGTTATTTAAATTGGATTCCCCATTCTCTGTTTTTTCAGTATATGTTGTCATCGCATGTTATGGGGGAAACAGTAGAGTGGAGCGAGTAAACCAGTGGTTGTACCTCATTAACAGAAGCTTCTCAAACCTTTTGTCAGAAAGTCGATTTCTTTTAGGCGTGAGCACCAAACCTCCCAGAGTAAAAAGTCGCTCCACAGGAGCACTTGATGGGGTTGGAGTGTTATACTTTAAAAAAATTGTCTTTATGCTTGAAAATTTATGCAGAATCTGAAGGTCGTAGCCT
This sequence comes from Aulonocara stuartgranti, assembly GCF_965226115.1. Taxonomy (NCBI): domain Eukaryota; kingdom Metazoa; phylum Chordata; class Actinopteri; order Cichliformes; family Cichlidae; genus Aulonocara; species Aulonocara stuartgranti. Next base: position 3,165,712 of record NC_138951.1, on the reverse strand, counting down.
GACATCAGGTAGTCCATGACTTCTTTTTCTGCAGAATAGGTCTCCTCCTCTGGCTCTGGCTCAAAAGTGAAAAAGTCCATCTCACCTTGGCTGCTAGATGTAGTAGCACTGGGCACACTGGCAGGGTTTTTTGCCAGAGGAGCAGTGGTGCAACACTCTGCTGTCAGAAGCTGTTTTACTCGCTCCCTCCTTCCTGCATCTCTCAGCCATCAGAGTTTGAATTTTGGACAACTGGCAGCCGCAAGAAGGGCATCTTTGTCATCCAGCACACCGGCGAAACGAGTCTGAATAGCCTAAAAAACACAATTGATATTTTTATGCCTACAATTTATTATGTTATTGAATTATTTGCAAACCATGCCTAATATGAGATCAGTATTATGGATTAATTTTGTTTTAGGTTACTTATAAACATTTTAATTGTTTTAATCTTATTTTTCAATGATAATTAATATTCTGTTCCATGTTTGTGAATTGTATGAAGCAAAAAATCTGACTAATTTCAAGATAGAGCGTACCTGTACAATGGCATCTGGAAGGCCTGCAGTCATCCTGGAGAGGTCATCTTTCACAGCCTGGGTCTTCTGCATCAGAACTTCAAGTGTTGGTAGTAAAGTTCCATATGGACAGTCGCCTTGTAAAATGTCCAGTGCTGCAGTCAGAGGTTTCATGGCCATGCAGTACTCATGCAGGAACTGGTATTCTTGATCTTTGAAGCATTTCAGTCCTAGCTTTGTGCACAGAGTATTCAGCTCACCCATGGGGATTTCTGCAATTCTCTTTACAGCATCAAAAAAGGAATTCCACCTTGTGGATGTTGGTATTAGGAGCTTTCTTTTGCTGATTTCTTCCACTGTTTCTGATGCAAGTGTAGATCTACTCGATTTGGTCCAAAGAGCTGTGCATTTTGCTGTGCTGCTCCTATACACAGCCCTGCTCTCTGCATTGGTTGTTAAATGTTTCTCCACATCACGTGTGCAAATTATGTTGATGGTGTGCGAAGCACACCTGCGGTGCGGGGGAAGAGACAGCTGACCATCACTTTCATTCTCAGCCGAGAGGATTTCTGACAGATCAGAAAAAGTGACATCATCGTCTTTGGGGCTGGACTCTTCCTCCTCCGTCTCATCATCGGACTCCGTGACAGGATGATAAACTTGAAACGCCTTAACAAAGTTGGATCCATTATCAGTAACTGTTGCAACTACTTTGTTGAGTAATCCATAAGAGGAGTGGATGTTTTCGATTTCTGTACCAATGACATCATACATGTGTCTACCACGAATTCGCCTACATGCTAATGCAACCTTGTGACGCTCTAATGTGGTTCTACTGATCCAGTGGAGCGTTACTCCCATATAGCTTCTGTTGTTAGCAGTCCAAATATCCGCGGTAGTTGAAACAAAGTCAATCTCATTCAGTGTGGCCTTCAAATTTCTCTCCATTTCTGTAAACTCCTTCTCCAAGTAAGAAGTAAAAGTCGTTCGGTGAGGCAGCTCGGCATTAACAGAAGTAGGGATCTTTTTTATTATGGCACGAAACGAGGGCGAGTCAACAGTGTTTATAGGTAGCATTTCTTCTACAATATACTGCGCGACCAACTTCTTCAATTCTTCATCACTTACTGGTTTTGCACCAAAGTCCAACTTTTGTTGTTTGGGGGGTGTAGGACCTTCTGCGGAAGTCACGGCTCTCTGCTTCGGACCACTTGGTGGCAGTGGCGTGTCTAGAAAATTTTTGTTGGGGGGGCCAGGTAGGGGCACAGATTTGGAGAAGGGTGGCAGATTTAATTGGCAGATAATGTTTTAAAAAAAAATTCTACCAACCCTTAACCATAATTCAATAATCCTATAAACCTAATAACCAAATGCACTTTTAACTCTTATTAGAATAAGATTTTAACCACTACGGTGCAAAGTTTTTAGATACTGCGTTGATAAAGTACAAGAGATACAATCAGTGCTTTGTCAGTGCTTACTCAGCATTCAAGGACATCAATATTTGCATAGTATTTTTACTGACATGTAGTGCACATATGTTTTGGGCAAAAACATTTTTGAAAATTAAAATACGAACATTTGTAACAAACAATTGACAAATTAGCCAATGCCAATGCAAAACTTTCTCTGCCTGTTAAAAAAAGAAGATAATCTTCTCACAAACTGGTGTTTGATTTTGAAACAGGAAAAAAGTGGGGAAACAAATGAAAAGACTAACATTTGAATAAAACCTGAAAGCAAGTAAATACTTTCTATGCTGCCTTATGGTAAACTTTGGTAATATTGATAAAGAACAACACTGGCTGATGATAAAATACAGTCAGCTGGCATGGTGACACTGCCAGTATTAACCTGCAGGGCTGGACTGGGACAAAAAAATTGGGCATTTTTACTACAGACCGACCCACCAGGTATTAAAGCCATAAAGCCTTTGAATGAAAACAAATGCTGTTGTGACAGTGATGTACAGTCTTGTTGGTATATGTATGATTTCTATACATTTTACGTCAGATAAAAACTTTGGTTGTAAGATTTAGATAATTATTTAATAAAAACTAGGTATTTTAAATGAGAATAAGAAAGAAAAGTATTTTTTTGTGCCCACCTTTCCCTGCTAATGCCCTACCTGGCCCCCTGGCAAAACTTTGCTAGACCCGTCCCTGCACAGTTACCAGCTGTCAGCTACCTAAAAAAGGATCCTGGTGTTATTTATCTCTCAGAAACAGTTGATAACTTCAACTCATTCATGTCACCTAAAAGGTAAACCTGTTTCTCCATCACCTGTTCAGCTCTGATGATTCAGTAAGGACATCTCCTGGTTTCATCTTCATGTTTCCCTCTCACCACATATCTAAACTGACATCATGACCAGCAGCTTTACAGCTGTGGCTCCAGCAAACATCAGCTGATACTAGAAATTAATATTAAATACATTCTAACAACAGCTGATCAAGCTTAAACGTGCTGCTGTTGTTTAGCGCAACATCTGCTGGTTTCCTCTTTCTGGCGCAAAGTGGGCGATAAACAAACAAGAGAGACGATCAGCTGATCATTGATCAGTTTCATGATTGAAGTAGCAACAGGAGAGGGAGGGGGAGAGAATGAGAGAAGAGGCAGCTGTGCAGCATAAAGACAGAATAAATCCAGCTTTGTGTCTTTTTTCCATTCTAGCTAAAGTCCGGGACAAACTGCGTCTCTTCTCAGCTCAATACGAAACGCGTAATATTTTCTCTGAATGAGGGACCATTCCATTTTTTTAAGGAGCCGTTGGCAACTCTACTAACTAACCTTATGAATAAAATAAAGTTCACTATCAGTAACATCATAGCAACCGAACAGCTGTATAAAAACTCCGTCAAACTGGCTAGAACGCAGTATGAGTTATTGCAACTGACAGTAAAAAGTCAGCAACATGAAAATAAACTCCACCTAAACTTGGTTTATATCTGACCCAGATAGACTGCAGGTCATAACTTCTTACCTGAAGTTCAGTTCACCTGACACTCGGACTGGCGGCTGCTTCGGGTCTCTCCTCCTGCCTCCCCTTCCCTCATCCACCTGTTGCCTCTGTGGAAGCCCCGTCATAGCCACCACCAAACAACGGAGTTATTTCTACACATCGACCTGCATCTGGCCAATCCACCACCTCTCATTGTTCATGCCATTACAAAAAAAATAAAAAATAAGTCACTGGGGATATGCCCGGTATGCCCGATGGCCAGTCCAGCTATGTTAACCTGCAACCAAATCTGCAGCTCCATACAGCAATGTTACGACTTAGATTATATCTTATAACGCATAACTCTTATGTTAGCTGCCCTCAGTAGCATACTGCCTGAAATATTCCACAGCTGCAATAATTCTTTAAGTGTTATTTTTTTCCTTGGTATTCTAATTTCACCGAAGTTTACTAAACTCAACAAACTTGATATTACTTACCGGGACATTTATTCTGTCTTCATTTTCTTTCACCGAAAAATTGTTTCCTGCAGTGCCGTCTTTCGCGCTTGGCTCTCCTACCTTTGCTAACGTGATGCGCATAGCGCAGAAGCGATGCTGCATTCACTTACACTCGGATATCTGAGCGTCACCGTGAAAACATAATCGGACATTTGATATTTGATTGAATTTTATTGTTTTGCCTTTGGGGTGGCACCTGGGGTGGCCAGTCTGGTTTGGGGGGTGGCCTGTGCCCCCCCAGGCCACCCCGCTGGACACGCCATTGCTTGGTGGGACTCTCTCTGTGAGTTTGACTGTGCTGTGCTGCGACTCCAAATGTTTCTTTAAGTTTGACGTAGTGTTTTTGAAGGTAGATAACACTTTTTCGCCAACACAGAGTGTACAACGAACCTTAATATTTAAATCTTTAGTTGACAGAAACTCAAAATAGTGACCATATTTCCAGCTAAAGAACGAACATCTCTCTCCCTCCATTGTTGTTTACACTTTTTTACGTCGCTGGCTGCTTGTGAGCGGGAAACGTGACCTGTCGCTTATGTGACGTTTCACGACACGTATGCGTTTGTCATCCGCTGAGACGAAAAGAAAAAACCAAATCTTTTTGCTTAAAAAAAAATAGTAACGCACAGTGGTTTGGACAAGTAACTTTAATCTGACTACTGTTATGGAAATAGTAATGCGTTAGATTAGTCGTTACTGAAAAAGGGGTCATATTCGGAGTAACGCGTTACTAAGCAACGCGTTACCGGCATCACTGCCTGTGACAGGTAGACCAGCTCTCCTAAGTCGTCATAGCTTATGTCACGTTTCATCCCAATGACATCATCGACCTCTTTCTTTGCTCTAAGAAATAAAAATATAATTTAGAAAACCAAAAATTCACTCTATATATTACACAGTTATAACTGCAGAAATATTACCTTAGTCATCTTTAGAGGTTAACACAGGTCATAGGAGTAAATATGTAGAAACAGATGTAAAACTACATTTTTTATAGAGAAAAATGCACATCTACATAAATGTCTGTGGGCTTGAGATTTATATAATCTCAGGATTGGGAATATTTTTGATGTTTGATATTTGGATGGATCAAATTAGAAGAAGTTGTTTTCACACAACGGGTTGACAGTCAGATCTGAGGCACACACTGATTGTAAGAACTGGATCTATCAGACTGACTGTACAACAAGTGTGTCATGGCAAGAAGATTTCTGAAGATCTCAAAGACTTTTGTTTAACTCTTCTTTACTTGTAGGACCTTATAGGTTCAGTCAGATCATGTTTCAGGTTATATTCATGCAAAAATATAGAAAATTGTAAACAGAAAGTGTAAATTGTTGAGTTCTGTTTGACTTCTTACTTCTCTAGTATTTCAGGATGTCTTCCAAGCGCCATGATGCAAAAACCCAGTTGATTGGCTGTTGTTTCTTGGCCTAAAATGTTGCCAGTTTGTCAATAATGCGTCATGTAACAAAAATAAATCATACGTTTCTTTTTCTTGATTGCTATTTTATTCATTTGCAAATGTTATCGTCCTTGTCACAAACAAAGTTTGAAAAGAGTATGTGGCGGAGCGTGGTCTGTGGCGCGGCTATGGGGAAGGCGGACACACCTGAGTGCCATCAGCTCATAACACCTCAACTGCATTTAAGTCTGGACTGGTGCCTTGGGTGAGTTGTTGTTGGTGTGTTTGGCTGACAGCTTAAAAGCTGCATCCGAGTTGTAAATGACAACCGAAATAAAGAAGAAATGCTGAAAAGTGTTGAAACGTGGTCAGGTCTGTCATGCATCTTTTACAGAGTAATAAATATATATACACATTTTTTTCTTTTGGGGGGGGGGGGGGGAATTTGAGACAAACAGTCAGTAACCAGTGTTGGTCAAGTTACTTGAAAAAAGTAATCAGTAACTAATTACTGATTACTTCCCCCAAAAAGTAATCCCGTTACTTTACTGATTACTTATTTTCAAAGGTAATTAATTACTTAGTTACTTTTTAAAAACACGATTTGCAACCTGAATAGGTGATAAAGCGATAGATCTTTCAGCCCAGTTCTACTTTTTCTACATAATCCATCATACAAAATGTAATCAAATGGAAAAGCATCTTTTTAAAACTTGTTTTATTAGTTTTAATCTTTTAACTTTATGCATCAAGCAAAAATTTAATTATCTGCAACATTCTCTGACTTGAATAAATTAGTTTAACATTTAAACCTATTTTCTGCACATTCCAGCACATAAAATAATTTTTTGTGTGTGTTTACACTCAGTCTTTCAAATAGATGCAAGTAAAACACAGCAGAAAATAAATAAAGTCAAAGACTCAGCGGTCCTGTTGCTCTATTTCCACCTGTAAAGCAGGAGTGGGGCAGGCGGAGGTTTACCCTGGTGCAGGTGTGCCGCAGCGGTCAGTGGAAGAATCCGCGAGTTTCTCTGTGAGTTTCCCATTACGTCGTTGTGCACTCGGTGCTTGTTTGGAAGTTTAGGGGTTTTTTTCGCTGTAAAAAGAAGTTTTCTTCCCACGCACAATGGACACTAATGTTTTTGTCACTTTTTATGGAATCAAACTCAAAGTAAGGTCAGTACTTCCACGCTTTAAACGCTGCACGCTCATACTCTCTCCCGCACTCGATATATGATCCATTGTTGATGCACACAGCTGTTGCCACGAACGTCGCACTCGCTTACGTCAGTGTCATGAGACATTCTCGCAAAAAAAAATAAATCACGGTTTTAGTAACGCAGTAACGCAGCGTTCCTACGGGAAAGTAACGGTAATCTAATTACCGTTTTTGCAATAGTAATCCCTTACTTTACTCGTTACTTGAAAAAAGTAATCAGATTACAGTAACGCATTACAAGCAACGCGTTACTGCCCATCTCTGTCAGTAACACAGGAACTAGAGTTGTGTGACACAGTGTGTGTGTGCAGATATTATGCAGCCCCTCTGGATAAGAAAGGACAGTTTTGTCCATGCTAAGTGAACACGTGTTTGAACGGTGATATCAGGATGCTCTACAATTAACATTAAACTGCAGCACACAGCAGCAGGATACAAATTCACAGACAACAGTGGCCACATTGTGTAAAACTGAAAATAAAACACACTCTTCAGTGCAGTGAGCTTCGTCTGACGCTACAAAGGAGCTTCCAGCTGCATTTCACACATCAAAGCTGAAACAACAGAGACTCACCTGCAATGAAAAATGTCACAAAATTGTCCAGCATAAATTCTTCATCTTCTTCAGTCATGTTTTCCTCTGAAATGAGGAGAGAATGGACAGATACATCGATATTTAACTTCTCCTGGTTTCCAACATTACTTACAAACCACATGCACCGAACTGAGAAGGCATCAAAAACTGTGGGTCACATTTGTTCTATTCACTTTGTCTCGTCACAAAGAGAATAAAATATTGCTCTAGTCTAGTCTAATGTGAAATTTGGGAACTCCAACCTTGGCTTGCAGTTTTGATGATTTGTGTCAGGATGTCTTTGGGGACCTCGTCACCGTTTTGCATGGCGGTCTTTCTCTCACTGATCCACTTGGCTCCAGTTGTACGGAGCAGGCGGCACGCTTCCCTCACCTCATTAACGTATCGTCTGTTCTTTGGATTGTACTGGAATGGCAGACTGAAGGGTTTAGCCTGGCATCCTGATAACAATGTTGTTGGCAGACATACTTCATAACAACAAACGCTGAAGTAATACCTCAAAAAATATGTCTCTAAGGTAGGTAACCATTCCTTTCAGACATGTCTCAATGGCTTTAGGGAAAGGTGAACTATTCTTCAAGAGGTCCAAGTCCACCCCGAAGGCAACCTGAAATATCAAGACACGGACACAACACGCTTAGAAACTTTTTAACAGTAAATTAAAACAAACGTAAAAGCTTGTGCCTTCATCAGAATTATGAAAAAAACAACAAAAAAACCCCACGTTGCATCTGTAAAACTGACTATGATACCTTACTAATAACATTCAGGGTGACACAGTTGACAAGATGGAGCATATTAGCTTCTGTTTTATTGTCAGCAAGCTCTGCAAGTTTATCCATCAGTTTCTCTGCCCTCTCATTGAAGGTTCCCATTAGACCTCTCAGATACCTGGAAGTATGATAGCTTTAGACGGAGAAGCAGCACATCCAGGACATCCCAACAAACCATCACAGAAATTCATTAAAGGATAATGTTGCACAGAAGAAAAAAAAAGGGAGATGTTTCCAACCCTGGACAAGTGGTTAATCATACAGACTGTTGTGTCTTTATGTGGCAACTATGAAACTCACAGGCTGCTGAACGCAGGGTCCATGATGCGTCGCTGTTTGTACCACTGCTCATGATCCCGTGCTGTTACCAGGCCATTTCCAAAGAACCTGAAAAGATATTGAGAAAATTAATAAAAATAGCAAAATATGATTGCAACACAAATGATTTTAACTCTGTAAAAGTCAGGAGCTCAACAGATTACATTGTCACACAGCAGGTTTTATTATTATCATAGTTAAATTGCTGCTAGCATGGCTACACAGCATGTTAAGTTACTGCTGAGTTGCATTTAGTTTGAACAGTAATGTATGGATACATAAATACAAACTACTTGTGGTCAGATGTTTACATATATTAACCATTGGCATGAATGTCAATTCATGTTTTAATGATTTCTTTGAACGTTTCTTTCTCTGGGGTGGAAAGACTGTGCAGTATATAACTGGCTTCACAAGTGTAAATTAATTTCACAGTGGGTCAAAATTATACAAACATCTTCAAATATCTACATACACTACTGTCATGATCCGGAGTTTGTGACTCCGTGTTTTGTTTTAGTAGTTATTATTATTCTGGGTTTTATTTTCATGTTCCTATGTGTTCCCCAGTCTGTGTGAAGTTTGTGTTGTGTCATTGCGTGTATGTGTTTCCTGTTTTATTTTGAAGGTCTGCGTCTTATGTGAGTGTTTTCAGTTTGCCTCCCTAGTCGCGTCACGTTAATCACTCCCAGCTGTGTCCCCCACCTGTGTGTAATCTCCCTGTGTTCTTTGAGTGTTTTTAAGTCGTATCTTCTGTCTTAGTCGTTGCTGGTTCGTCTGTGTTGTTTCCCCTCGGTCTCCCTATGTATTTCCCCGGACCTCCCTGCATCTTCGTTCAGGTTTGTTTTCTTAGCTCTGCCCAGTTTAGGTTTTCCAGTTTTATGTTCACCCACCATTGCTGTTTTTACCCACTCCTGTAAATAAATACTCACCTGCACCAGAGCTGCCGCCTTTTGGGTCCTTTCTACAAACTCCACACGTCTGCCACACCGGACGTGACAACTACACTCCAGCTGAAAACACTACGTCCAGATGAACAGAATTAACTTTCTTGTACACTGCAGAAACTTCACCACCAATTAAAGCATTTATGAATGTATGTATATATATCCTAACCCTAAATAAATTCTAACTTGTGCACTCAATTCTTATTGAGTCAGCAGCGTAGTATGCTGTACAATCATTCCACCCTGGAAAAAGAAAAGCTCAAAGAAATAATTAAAGCCCAAAATTACCATGACCATGAGAAACGTAAGTGCCCGAGCAGCCAGGCTCAGAAGCAGGCTGGAAAGTGCCATCCTGGAAAATGTCCCGGAGACGTCCGTGTTAAAGGTGTGTAACAAGTGTCCCTTGACAGTTCGCTGACTTCTGCCGTGTGATTGGCCCAGGAGCTTTAAAAGGTAGTGGGTGTGTGAGGGGAGGTCAGTGGTCTTCTGTGGGAAGTTCCAGACCTTTGGAGATTAATTATTAGATCTGCAGTCTGCAGATCTAATAATTTATTATGGTAGGTGCCGGTTTTTAATGCGTGCTGCTGGACTTATTAGTGTGAACACGAGTTTTAATGGAGGAATCAATCAAGCTCTAGATCGACTGCGCGCGGGGAAATCGATCAATATTGTAGGTATATTGAGTGTTTGTTTTATATCTGTGATTTTGAATCGTTTAATAAAACTGATCTTTTATTGGATAACATTTTAATCGATAGTCTTGATCGTGGTTGTTGTGCTGCCTCTGCTTTAAAAGTCAGGTTTCTGTGCAGGAGCTTAGCGCCCCCATGTGTACACTGTTGGTAATTGCATTAAAAGAGCAAGTTGGGTACATAAGAAATCACTACACCGCAAACACAAATAACATCACACTGACAAACATTAAAGTTTCAGTTTTATTTTCATTTACATAAAACCTGTGCTTAAATTAGTTACAGACACTAAAGCTTCTGTGGTTCAATGGCTATGAAAAAGCAACTACATAATATAAACTAAAAAATATATATCAGCAGTGTATAAAAGTAACAAATGGCAATACCTTAGAGACCAGCGCCCCTCAGAAATGTTTCTATATACTGACTATTGTAATGGGTGGCTCTGAAGTGTAGTGGTTAACACATTTGCCTATCAAGCAAAAGATCTGGTCATTCGCACAGACACAAGACTCCTTTTGTTGTTGCATCAGAAAGGATTTCTTCCTCTTCTTTTTCCTGCTTCCTTTAGTAGTTTCCAGATCATCTGCCTCCACCTCATTCCATCCCTAGGATCCTCTTCTGTCACACCACCTCCACCAGTCATAGTCCCTACATTTTAAATTCCTACTCTCACCTCCACTCCTACCTTCTCTCTCTCTCTGCCTCCAAACATACCTTCCCCTTTTACTCTTCCTTTGTCTTCAGCCAACAGCAGCACAGTTTCTACAGACTCCCTGTTGGCCAACAAGTAGTTTTATATTCATTATTGTAATAAATAAAAAACACGACATAACTTCATATGAATATGCTATGTATTTAAATCACACCATTATTGTTTTCATTACAAGGTTTTCGTCTTCTTTTTTAAGTGACAGTTTTAGATATGAATAAAAGCCCAGTTTTACTCTATAGACTACTATGACCTCTTCTAATGTATTGGTGCTTTATGGCCATTTATTCTTTTTATTCCCTGTGAGCGAAAGAGCAAATTACTCCACTCTTAGGTCTGAGCATTCCAGCATCCAGGATGTCAAAGGTCTGTCCCGGCACAAGAGTGAAGTCAAACCTCTGGAGCAGTTTGGCCATCACCACTTTAGCCTCCATCTAAAAAACACAACAGCGCCCACAGAGATGAGTCAGTGTGTTTATAGGTGAGCGGGTCTTCATGTTGACTTACGCTGTCATCCTCACCTGAGCAAAGTTCTTTCCCAGACACGAGCGAGGACCGAGGGCAAAGGGGTAGTAGCAGTAATAAGGCCTTGATGAACAGATGAGAGACAGCCTCAGTTACTGTGAACCGTTTCACTCATTTAGTCTGAGATAATAAAGTGTGTGCAAACATTAAACGTAATAAAGTCAGCATGGTGAAACAGTGTTTTTCTTACTTGGGAGCATCTGGGTGAAATCTGTCTGGATCAAATCTTAGTGGATCCTTGAAGAATTTGTCCAGTCTCCCGCTCACATAGGAGCTGAACTAAATATGAGAATAGGTTATTTATTCGTCTTGATTCCAGGTAACTGTCTTGTAGGGCAAGACACTTTACCCTACCGCCTACTGGTGTTGGCCAGAGGGGCCGATGGCACGATATGGCAGCCTCGCTTCTGTCAGTCTGCCCCAGGGCAGCTGTGGCTACAACTGTAGCTGCCTCCACCAGTGTGTGAATGCGAGAGTGAATGAATAGTGGCATTGTAAAGCGCTTTGGGTGCCTTGAAAAGCGCTATATAAATCCAATCCATTATTATTTATAATTATATAAAACAGAAGTTTATTTTCTGCTTTGAAGCTAGAAACACATAAAAAAAAATATCTATGACTCACTACAGCAACAAATCCTCCAGGTATGTGGACACCATCAATGACCATGTCTTCAGCAATATCACGAGATGTGGCCGGAGTCACGGGATAAATTCTCAGAGTCTCTTTTAGCACCTGGGGGAAGATTACAACGTTTATGGTGCATCTTGTTTTATAAAAACAAGACTGAGAGCCTAAGTTTACTGTTGATGCAGTCTTTCATTGTTAGTTGACTAATTTTGAATCCATGGGTGAACATGAGATTACAAATCACACTAAAAACATTACCACAATTTTCAAATTGCCACGTGTACCTGTGACAGGTAGACCAACTTGCCCAGGTCATCGTAGCTTATTTCACGTTTCATCCCAATAACATCGTCCACTTCTTTCTTCGCTCTGAGAAATGAGAAAACTCCATAAGAAACCAAAGTTCACTTGTTCTAATGGAAACTGTTATGTGCTATATTTTGACTTTTTACTTTTCCAGTATATCAGGATGTCTTCCAAGTTCCATGATGCAAAAAGCCAGCTGATTGGCTGTTGTTTCTTGGCCTGAAATAGCACAAATGTATCAAAATTGAATATTACCACCATGAAGCTCAATAAAATGTTACAACATACACTATATACAAAAGAAGCTGCTGTTTTTCAAGTTTCAAGTTTAGCATTTCCTCCATTGCTTAGCATTTTTGAAACCAGGGGTCACAATCAAAAGACAGCTCAGACGGTGAAGCCAAGAGCACTGCACACTCATGATAGCAGCAAGCCATTATTTAGATTCCTGTTGATGCAGAAATCTACAAATACCATGTACTTCAGCATAAAGACTCGAATCAACAAGGCACAAGAAACCTGTAACTCCTTGATGCTGCTCTGGACTACAAAAATCAATAACATCCACCAGCAACTCAGTTCAATTGTTGTGTCTACCCCCTCTCCAGAACCTTTTCTCTATTTTGAGCCGTTTTCCACTTTCCATCTTCCTGATTTATTTGATATTTCTGAGTTTATATGTAACTCAAAGCCTGCCACATGTCATCTTGACCCTATGCCTACAGGGCTTGTGAAATCCTGCCTCTCTTCCTTACTCCCACTCATCTCTGCTATCATTCACTCTTCACTCACCACCGGTGTCGTCCCCTCCTTAGTCAAGATTGCTTCAGTCACTTCGTCAAAGGAGCTTGCAAAGAAGGGCGTCTGGACTTCTTTAAGTTACTTGAAGACGTTTCACCTCTCGTCCGAGAAGCTTCTTCAGTTCTAAGGTCAAATGGTGGAGAGTCCCAGATATAAACCTAGTGGGAGTAACCCCCCACAGAGGGACAAAAGGACCCCCTGATGATCCTCTAATCGCCTGAGACAAAGAGGATCATCAGGGGGTCCTTTTGTCCCTCTGTGGGGGGTCACTCCCACTAGGTTTATATCTGGGACTCTCCACCATTTGACCTTAGAACTGAAGAAGCTTCTCGGACGAGAGGTGAAACGTCTTCAAGTAACTTAAAGAAGTCCAGACGCCCTTCTTTGCAAGCTCCTTTGACTACGATGACCTGGATGACTGAGAACCTTCACAGACTTCAGTCACTCCCATGCTGAAAAAACCTTCTTTAGATCCTAACAACTTTAACAACCGCCGTACAATTTCTAATTTACCCTTCATCTATAAAATACTTGAAAAAGTAGTTGCAGTTCAACTTCATTCACACCTGGATAATAATAACATCTACGAGAGATTTCAGTCTGGTGTTCGTTCATGTCACAGTACAGAAACTGCTTTATTTAAAGTCACTAATGATCTTCGAGTCGGAGCTGACTCTGGTCTTCTCACCATTCTCGTCCTTTTGGATCTGAGCTCAGCCTTCGACACGATCTCTCATTCTGTCCTTCTAAGCAGACTTTCCTCTCTCGGCATCTCTGACCCACTCCAGTCAGTTCAGTCTGTAGTCCAGTCTCTGGTCCAGTCACTCATTCATCATCCTGTTCAGCTCCCTGACCTGGTTACAACCATAGCTCCTTGACCACTCCCAGTTTATTCAACTGAAAGCATTCCACTCTCGTCTATTCCTGGTCACTTCTGGTGTACCCCAAGGTTCAGTGTTTGGATTTAAACCAGTCTTTGATGAAGGGGGCTTCATATATGTGGACGAATATGCTGTGGCAGTTAAGCCTTGCAGTGTGCCAGAAGGAAGCACAACATCCAACTTATTTTGTAACATTTCACAGATCCATCCAACTACCCATCTACTTTGTTAACCGCTTATGCTCTTCAGTATCACAGTCTGCTGGAGACACACGAAATAACAGAGACTCACCTGCAATGAAGAATGTCACGAAATTGTCCAGCATAAATTCCTCATCTTCTTCAGTCATGATTTCCTCTGAAACAATAAGAAAATTGACATATAAATTAATATTTGGCTTCCTTCTCTTTTTTTCATTTATTACACGTCAGATGATACAATGTCTTCTGTGTTAATGTCTCTATCAGTCATCTGTTTATATTCGGCAAAGCTTCCAAAGTGTCCATTTTCAAGCGAATCACAGAGCCAGCCTTCCTGATCAGTTTATTTAGTTTGCTGGTGTCATCGGCATGATGTCGCTTCTTCAGCATCAGCACGCAGACCACAACAAAGAACACTCCACTCGCCACAACTAAAAACTCAGTGTATTTGTTTACTCTTGTGTGTACTATTCACAGCAATTTAAAATCAATGCTCAAGGCTTACTGAGTCTATTCAAATGTGAAATTTAGGGATTACAACCTTGGTTGGCAGTTTTGATGATTTGTGTCAGGATGTCCTTGGGGACCTCGTCACCGTTTTCAATGGCGGCCTTTCTCTCAGCGATCCACTGAGATCCAGTTTTGCGCAGCAGGCGGCACGCTTCCCTCACCTCATTAATGTATCCTCTGTTCTTTGGATTAAACTGGAATGGCAGATTGAAGAAGTTAACATTCCATGCAACAAGACTTGCAGTACATACTTTCTTCTTCTTTGGCTCTTGGAGGAGGCGGACGCCTCCCCCTCTCCCTCCCTTATCTTCTCTGCTGCTGCTTCTAGGTGTTTGTCTAGTCTCGTCTAACTCTAACCCTCAAAGAGTTTCTCGGTCTTGTTCTCTAAAACCTAAAGAATTATGGATTTGATCAACTGGTCCCGTAATGGAATTGACAACCTGCTAGGCTTGGGAGAGCCCGATTGTCCTGCGGAGACGTTTGCTGCCGGATACTCCATGGTCGGTTGCGTCGTGTGTCTGGCAACACTCGACGGAGGACATTGAACGACATCTACCAATTTGGAACCACGATAACGGAGTTCGGGCTGATTGGAGCTGGCTTGGAGCTGGCTTATCGAAGAACAAGAAGCGGCTACAGCTGTTCAAAATCCCATAAGGCTGGCCAACATGATAGACGATTGGCAGGGCTGGGAGTACTCAGACTGTGTTTTGAACGCAATATGGATAACATCTTGGAGAAGAACAATGGGAATTGAGATAATTGGTGACCAGTGATGGACATTAAACCAACTGTAAAAATTGGATGCCGTTGTTTGCACTAAACCCAAACATTCACCAGCTTCACTCATGTGGCTATCCCACCGGCGCCAGCTGAAGGTCTGCCAAGGTCGAAGCTGACTGGAACAACAAATTCTTCCCATGATAACAGGATTGTTGTCGAACTCTTTGTACCTCATTCAAGGCCACCTGGGTCAACTGGAGACTGTTGACTGATGCTTAACCGGGCGTGGTGACATTTTCTCTCAGCTGAACATGGGATACACACACACACACGCACAAAACATGTACGCTGATACTCACTATCACCCTCCCTCCCCCGAATCCAACGCCTCCTCCCATGCTTACCTCCCATCCGATGTGGACACCGGATCAGCTGGAGGTGCAATCGAAGATTGCAGTGGACCCAGATCAGCTGTACACACTGGAATACTCTCCCATGTTGCTTGTCTGTGTTTTATTGTGTTATGGTGTGTTGATATCTGTGCATTCCTGGATTATCCTTTTGTGTTACACATTTCGATGTTTTTTTTTTCCTTGCTACCTAGCCTGACCTGTCTCCCCAATGTGATGTTTGTGTATTCTATGTACGGTCGGCAAGGTCTGTCATCTCAGTTGTGGGCAACTGCAACTGACAAATAAAGGCTATCTCATCTCTCATCTCGCTCATCAAAAAACACTAAAGTAATACCTCGAAAAAGTTGTCTCTAATGTAGTGAGCCATCCCTTTCAAACATGTCTCAATGGCTTTAGGGAACTGTGAAGTGTTCTTCAGCAGGTCCAAGTCCACCCCGAAAGCAACCTGAGATTTATCAAGGAAAAACACAAACATGAGGAAATATTATTTGGATAAAGACTGCTGTAAAAGCTGTAAAACTGACTGTAATATAAAACCTTAGTAATAACATCCAGGGTAACATAGTTGACAAGCTGGAGCATATTAGCTTCTGTTTTACTGTCAGCAACATCTGCAAGTTTATCCATCAGTTTCTCTGCCCTCTCATTGAAGGTTCCCATCAGACCTCTCAGATACCTGGAAGTAATGATAGCTTTAACCGGAGGAGCCAGAACCTGCCAACAAACTACCACAGAAATTCATTTGGAAAAAAATCAGTGGTTGAACAAACAAACTCTTTTGTCTTTTTGTGATAACTGTGAAACTCACAGGCTGCTGAATGCAGGGTCCATGATCCGGCGCTGTTTGTACCACTGCTCATGATCCCGTGCTGTTGCCAGGCCGTTGCCTAAGAGCCTTCAAAGAAGACAGTTGACAAAATACGTTATTTTATTCCTCTGAGTTTTAGTTACTGTTAGTTTTGCTTACTGTTGGCATTCAGGTTGCATCTAATCTAAATGTTCCTATCTGGTCCTCCTATAGTTTTAAGCTGTGCGTGCCATCTGCTGTCTTCTCTTATTATCCTGTGAGTATATATTATCTCTGTCTCCCTTTGTTCATTGCCACATTGCCCCTCTTCCCTCATGGTTGCGTATTACCTTATTCTGTGTTTCCCAGAAAATTCCTAGTGTTTGGATTCCTCGTTCCTGCCCAGTTATTGTTTGAGATTTTATGATTATTTTTGCTAGATTTGAGTTTATGTTCTGTCTCCTGAATCCACATCCTGCCTGCCATACAGCGAATACATGACAGAACGACGCGATCCTGATGGACTCACCGAGCTTTCTCAGACTGCCTCCACAGTGAGGGAAAAAGGCTACTTAAGTATGTGATAAAGTATTAGTACGTCATTGATTCCCATCTCTGCAGTACAGTCAGTGTTGGGGAGTAAAGGAATACATGTACCGCTGTTACGTATTTAAAACATAAAATATGAGTAACTGTATTCGGTTACAGTTACTGTTTATAAGGGTGGTATTTAGAATACAGTTACTTTGTTGAAATAAAGGGATTACACGGCGGTCTTTTCCTGTTTCATATGTTCGGCTCTGCCCTCTCTATTTTTGGTAATTCCACACCGGTGGAAACAAACAAAACACGCATTAAGAGGCTCAAATGCCCGTGTCTCAATCTCGCGTCTCATAATGACGTGAAGAAATATTCAAAAAATGATTTAATATGAAGGCAATAGCAGAGTGTTACATGCATAGCCCTAAAGCATGTAGCCTGATGGGCAGTGTAGTCCGTGCTGCAGGGAGAATGGACTGTCATACCCGTTATGTGTCTGTAAGCGAGGGAGGGAGAAAAAGGTGAGTGGAAAAGTACGAGCTGTCACCGAGCAGAAACGGGAGCTGCAAGCATGTAAATATAATAATAACCACTGCAGCCAAACAGAGAGCCTGACGAGCCCAGTTGTAAGTAAGCTGTTAAGACTCGACTGTACGCTGTGTTCCTGTTTTCCTCCGAAACAATAAGTTCCATTGAAGCAGCCTTTCAACGCCTCTCTCTGTCTCTCGCTACCAAAGTTGACCCAGACAACAAAGTAAAGCTAGTTTTTGGCTACGAGCCCGACACGAACCCGACGTATTAGCCAGAGGTCCTTTACTACGGTTCAGAGCCACAGACCTGTTTTATATACGCGCGGAATAGTTTTCTATATGAGATCGCTGCAAAAAGTGCAGCCTTACCTAATGTCCACCTACTGTTACTCATTTATATTAAGATTTAAACATCTAGTTGCTAATGGTATGGTGAGTAGCCTTCAGTAATAGTAATAAATCACACAGCAATAGGACATTCATTAGTTGTTAAAAAGCATGATAATATATTAAGTAATCCAAAGTATATTACTTATATATTAAGCAATTACAAAATACATTTTGGGGCATGTATTCTGTAATCTGTAGTGGAATACATTTCAAAAGTAACCTTCCCAACACTGAGTACAGTGGTGGTCTGTATTATACCTGTGAGTCTTAATCTTAGTCCAGGTGTTAAACAAATAAGAGTATTGCAAAGCTCACTCCACCTCTAAATATTGGTAAATGAATGCAAAGTATCACACTGGTATCTACTGATATCTGCCTTTGTTGATCAATTCCAGCCAGTAACTGAAGTTAAAACGATATCAGTAACAGCACAGCCTTTTAGAACTGGTGCATCGCTACAAAAAAGCGCCTGATAAGGCAGTCTTACCTTTGACCAAACAGGTTGGCAAGTCTCTTATAAACAAGTTTATCTTTGGGGTATTTTGTGGACATCAATATTTGCTGAAGCCAGGAGCAGAAAGACAGAAAAATTTTTTTTAGAGAAAGAAGATTTGATACGAATATTATCAGGAGTTATGCTTAGTGAAACCAAAATGTCAGTAGTTCACACTTTGAAGTTAAGGGCAGGATTTGTGCCAAGCACTTTCACACACTCAGCGGCGGTCCTAGCCTGTTTGGCGCCCTGGGCGAACGGATGATCTGATATCGTCACGTTGTTGTTCCTGGAACAGCATAGTAAATGTTGTTCCAGGAACAACATTGCAAGTGACCAATCACATTCTTGTGACGTTATTCTTTGGCGCGCCAAGCCATTCGTGCATTTATGAAATTCCAATGTTCCAAGGACAATATCAATTCTGCTTAGCGTTTATTAAAGGGTTAGGGTCAGGGTCCGTTGATCGGCGGACAGAGGCGGTTTCTCGCAGCTTAAGTTTTTTGTTTTACGGCGGTTTTTCCCGAAGTCGCAAAAGTATGACGTCACAACATTCTGATTGGTCACTTGCAATGTTGATCCTGGAACAACACCAGGGGCCCGTTCTTCGTACCTCGCTAAGTAGGTTAGCCGGATTAGATTGTTGACGATTTCGCGTGATCCTGGATCAGTCGGTTCCCCGAAGCTCATCCGGGACTTGCTGTCATAGCAACAGAGCCGTAAGCGTAAACCTGCTCGGGAGCAGGTTTACTTTATGTAAACAGGATTAGATCGCGGCCACGCAGGTATGTCCGCTTCATTTATACGAAAGCAACAGCGATATTTTTCCACTGTTTCACCATAAATAAATATTATCAATGTAACTAAAGATAATGCAGCACTTGATCCTTTTATTAATGTCACACAGATACATACAGGTCATTTCCTAAAAAAGGGAAATGTACTATTAACATTCTATTACATGTATGTGATTATTACAGATGTAATTCATATTTCAGAGTAGCAATTGTAAATTACTTCGTGTAATCAAGATGAGAGACCACGGCTATAAAAGCGAAGGTGGATTTGGGAAGCCTGTTGCAGCCATGTCCTGTCCGTATACGCGACCAACCCATTGCGGAAGGTGCAAGATTGATAAGGAGAGTCCTCAGAATTCAGCGTATATTGCGGGACAGACAGGATCCTTTAGCTCAGCGCGACAGTGTGCTCATAGAGAGATATCGATTTTCCCGTGAGGGTATTATTCACTTAACCAACTTGTTGACGAGGGGGTGCAGGACCACCACCTGTCTTTTTTTTTGCTCTGCCCTTTTCTTGGTTGCTGTTATGAACAAACTAACAGAGTATTACAGGCCAGTATTACCTTGCCAAGAGACGCAAAGCAATCTAAGAGATAAATATTACCATTCTGTAGAATACTCCTGTATTTCACTTTTACTTGTTCCCATGTTCTTGTGGGTCCTGTTGTGGCTCTAATGTGAAAGGGGATATAATATAACATATTATAATATAATATAATGCCATATGATATTGGACAATATAGTGTCATATGATAGATCTACCCTACCGCCTACTGGTGTTGGCCAGAGGGGCCGATGGCGCGATATGGCAGCCTGGCTACAACCGTAGCTGCCTCCACCAGTGTGTGAATGTGGGAGTGAATGAATAGTGGTATCGTAAAGCGCTTTGGGTGCCTTGGAAAGCGCTATATAAATCCAATCCATTATTATTATTATTATTAAATTACCTACGAGTTTGATTTGTCAGCAACTTTCTGCCAGCCCTCTCTCCTTGCTTTTGCAGCCTTTGCAGTGTTCTCTTGCGTTTTAATTAAACTCTGAAACTCCTGAAATCCCTCACTCATGAGTTCTTGCTCTGCTGCCGGAAAATACCGAGCACGCCCCTTCGACATTTTCGCCGACCAATCAGCGGGTTGCCGATCAATGTTTCTACTATCGATGCGTAGCCCCTTTTACGACACCCAGTGATGTCACATTCCTGCGTCCAGCTGTAGTAATCGTCAACAGCAGGTGTGTTCGGGGAACCGGATTAGCGAGCTCACGGTTAGCGCGATGATTTGATCTTGGATGTGTCATTTGATCTTGGATGTAGTAAGCGACGTACGAAGAACGGGCCCCAGGGGCCCGTTCTTCGTACCTCGCTAAGTAAGTTAGCCGGATTTGACTGTTGACGATTTCGCGTGATCCTGGATCGTTCGGTTCTTCGAAGCCCATCCGGGACTTGCTGTCATAGCAACAGAGCCGTAAGCGTAAACCTGCTCGGGAGCAGGTTTACTTTATGTAAACAGGATTAGATCGCGGCCACTCAGGTATTTCCGCTTCATGTATACGAAAGCAACAGCGATATTTTACCACTGTTGTACCATAAATAAATAACATCAATGTAACTAAAGATAATGCAGCACTTGATCCTTTTATTGGTGTCACACAGATACATACAGGTCATTTCCTAAAAAAGGGAAATGTACTATTAACATTCTATTACATGTATGTGATTATTACAGATGTAATTCAGATTTCAGAGTAGTAATTGCAATTTACTTCGTGTAATCAAGATGAGAGACCACGGCTATAAAAGCGAAGGTGGATTTGGGAAGCCTGTTGCAGCCATGTCCTGTCCGTATACGCGAGCAACCCATTGCGGAAGGTGCAAGATTGATAAGGAGAGTCCTCAGAATCCAGCGTATATTGCGGGACAGACAGGATCCTTTAGCTCAGCGCGACAGTGTGCTCATAGAGAGATATCGATTTTCCCGTGAGGGTATTATTCACTTAACCAACTTGTTGACGAGGGGGTGCAGGACCACCACCTGTCTTTTTTTTGCGCTGCCCCTTTTCTTGGTTGCTGTTATAAACAAACAAACAGATTATTTCAGGGTCTCTGTCCAAGAGACGACAAGCAATATAAGTGATAGATATTACCATTCTATAGAATATTCTTATATTTCACTTTTACTTGTTCCCATGTTCTAGTGGGTCCTGTTGTGGCGCTAATGTGAAAGGGGATATAATATAACATATTATAATATAATATAATGTAATATAATATTGGATAATATAGTGTGATATGATAAATCTACCCTACCACCTACTGGTGTTGGCCAGAGGGGCCGATGGCGCAATATGGCAGCCTGGCTTCTGTCCCAGGGCAGCTGTGACAGCTACCAGTGTGTGAATGTGAGAGTGACTGAATAGTGGCATTGTAAAACGCTTTGGGTGCCTTGAAAAGCGCTATATAGATCCACTCCATTATTATTGTTATTATTAAATTACTTACGAGTTTAATTTGTCAGCAACTTTCTGCCAGCCCTCTCTCCTTGCTTTTGCAGCCTTTGCAGTGTTCCCTTGCGTTTTAATTAGACTCTGAAACTCCTAAAATCCCTCACTCAAGAGTTCTTGCTCTGCTGCCGAAGAATACCGAGCGCGCTCCTTCGACATTTTCGCCGACCAATCAAAGGGTTGCCGATCAATGTTTCTACTATCGATGCGTAGCCCCTGTTGGGCCACCCAGTGATCTCACATTACTTCATCCAGCTATACTAATCGTCAACAACAGGTGTGTTCGGGGAACCGGAATAGCGAGCTCAGAGTTAGCGCGATGATTTGATCTTGGATGTGTCATTTGATCTTGGATGTAGTAAGCGACGTACGAAGAACGGGCCCCTGATCGTGCCTGGGCGAACACTCCCTCTGGCGGAATTATAAAGTGGAATTGTAAAGCGCTTTGAGGGTCTCAAAAAGCGCTATATGAAAGCAATCCATTATTATTTAAACCAACTGTTAACTGTATATTTCTGTACATTTAAGTATTATTATTATTCATATTGCCGCATTCATTGGCCTTTTTTACAATTAATTTTATTGTTTAATCACATTAAAATGTTCCTAATTTAATGTTTAACAGCACTTGAAAAAGGCAAAATCCCATGTAAAATTAGGGCAACAAACTGTATTGTCATTACTGAAAATAACCGTATTTTCATGAGAAAGTTATTTTCTGTTATTTTGTGGTATTATTTTGGCGCCCCAGCAAATGGGCGACAGAAAACCGATCGGTGCCTATGCCATTCCCAATACGCGCTGGCATGATGTCGGGGCAGCATGAATACGAGCAATTTGTTTTTATTTTTTGCCGATGCCCGTGATGCCGCCCCCCACTGCGATGCCGCCTCGGACCCATGTCGCCCGTATCAAAAACCGCTACTGCACACACTCATGCTGTTGTCACAGTTTACCTTTGTTGCCTCGGGACAGGACACACACACTACAGCGTAATGCAGAGCATATATCTTGTAGACAGGCCCATACTCATCCGCCCTGTAAAAGACATACTACCGCATAAATGATACGTTTTATCATTATTTATTAATCACTCCTACACACAACCATCGTTTACGTTCAAATTACCACTCCAGAAGTTTCTGGTGCATATTTCCGCCATTTTTCATTATCCTCAAAAGCGATGCTGAGTGTCCGAAGAGAAAACTGGGGAAGAAATCAAGTGGTCAGCGTCGAGCAGTGTCAGCAAAAGTGCCGAGAACTTTACCTACCTGTCCGTCGGTGGGCCGGGTATGTGGTCATATTTCATATGAATGTGTTTAACATACAAGCAGTATCCGAGAAACACAACGACGAGCAGAAAGAAGAGAAAAGTTAGCGTCTGAGCAGCCAAAGACAGAAGTAAGCTGAAAACTGCCATCCTGAGAAATATCCCGTAGACGTCTGCGTCAAAGATGGTTGTCCTTTCTATAACACCGCGAAGGATCCCTGGTTCAAGACCGAGGGGAGACACAAACAAGCCTCAGTGAGGTCACAAGCTGGTTTACCCCAGTGTCGTCGTTCTAAACTCGCATTAACGGGAGATCCAGCCGCCGTGGCTGTGGCGACCCTTTGGGAGGAAAAACAAGGGAGCAGCTCCAAATACCGACCGCACACAGCCAGATCTAATTAGGCGGAAGTTCGACATAGCGTACTTCAGAGAAGAGAGCCCACGGAGACGCACTGAATGTCACAGCTTTCGTGCTGTTATTTTGCGAACATTGTGAACAAGTGCAAAAACCCTCTACAGTTTAAAAAGGCTACTGCTGGGATTTATTAAACAGGCGCAGTTTCGATTTTGCGACATAAAGGAGTGGGCCTTTTTTTCGGCTTTGTATTTCATATGTGTTTGCAGAAGTTGTGCTTTCAGAGCGCAATATTTTGGGAAGAGAAAGGCGTCTAATTGAAGCTGAATTTCAGGCCAATAGAGGGCTTTGAGCTGGCGCACACACTTGGTAAATCTGCCTCTAAGCATCATCTTTAGTAAATAAAATGCATTCCACCTTAAAAGCTGTCGGCACCTGCAGGTTTATTAATTACTTAAGGTTAAGAGATCAGAGTCCCGGAACACTCTGCTTTGTTCATATTAACATTATATTCAAGTCTTCTTCATCAAGAACACAAGAAACAAGATAAAAGCAAATAAAATGCATTCATTTCATCTTATAGTGCGAGGCGTTTATTTATCTCAGCAGATGAAAATGTCTGACATCTTCACTTTTCGTTTGACAGCCAATAAACTCATCATCCACCAGTCTTTCATCACGACTTCTGAACCTCTCCCGCTGTGAAATTTCGTACCTTACGCCGTTTATGCAAACTTTCTGGATTTGTTTCAAATTAAAAGCGCTCACCAGACAGTAATAGAGCTTTTCTTAACTGGGCTCTTATTCTGAAACATTAGTAGGAACCTCTTGTGAAAAACTAAACCGTTAAGAAAAATGGCACATAGGATGTGTGCCTCTGAGATTTCACTCTCTAATAACAGTTTGTTAATTCATGTTATTACTGTATACAGTTTGTCTGAGGTAGAGAAAGGGGGCAACTTCTCAAAACAGACATTGTATTTCAGTTTTATTTCATTTACACAAAAGTCATGTTTAAATGAGTGCTACAGGCAGTGGCTATGAAAAAGCAACTGCAATACATTTTGCAGTTCTCTCCATATTTTGCTTACAAGGAGCCAGATTTTCCTTTAATTATTTAAAGTGGTATTAATCATTCAAGCATACAATAGGCACCTATAACTCAAGTGATGAATCAGTGATGTGTCTGCACATAACAGACAGCTTTGAAAGTGTCTTTTATATTTAGGAAATTTGTTACTAACAGAAAAGAAGTTCCTATGTTCTAAGCAAAATAAAAGAAATTAGCTTTGCACAGTATGTGTCTGTGTATATTTATATGTGTGTGTATATGTGTGTACATACATACAGTAGCAAATGGTATTGATCCTAGCTTCCTCAAAAATGTTTCCATAATAATAATAGATTATTCCAGTGAAGACATAAAAATAGTTATAAGCATTTCATATGAATATATTGCGTGTATTACGATCATACATGAGACTATTTTCATTACAAGGATTTCTTTAAAAAATCAGTTTTCAGACAAGAGTAAAAACTCTGCCCCACCATATAGATACCTATGACCTGTTCCAATGTGAAGTCCGTTAAGATCATTTATTTTTGTAATCCCTGTGACTCAAAGTGCACAACACTCCACTCTTTGGTCTGATTGTGCCAGCATCCAGGATGTCAAAGGTCTGTCCCGGGACGAGAGTGAAGTCAAACCTTTGGAGCAGTTTGGCCATCACCACTTTAGCCTCCATCTAAAAAACACAACAGCGCCCACAGAGATGAGTCAGTGTGTTTATAGGTGAGCGGGTCTTCACATTATGTTGTCATCTTCACCTGAGCAAAGTTCTTTCCCAGGCACGCACGAGGACCGAGGGAAAAAGGGTAGTAGCAGTAATAAGGCCTTGTTGAACAGACAAGAGACAGCCTCAGTTACTTTGAACAATTTAACTCATTTTATCTGAGATAATAATGGGTGTACAAACATTATTATGTAAAACATGTCAGCATGGTGAAACAGTGTGTTCTTTACTTGGGAGCATCTGGGTGAAATCTGTCTGGATCAAATTTCAGTGGATCCTCGAAGAATTTGTCCAGTCTCCCGCTCACATAGGAGTTGAACTAAACATTAGAAAATATTGTATTTACTTATCTTGATGTTTATACAGAAGTGTATTTCCTGCTTTGCTAGAAACACATCAAAAAATACATGTCTCACTAAAGCATTTATTCCTCCAGGTATGTGGATCCCATCATGTGTATGATTAGAAGCATACACACACACACACACACACACACACACACACACACACACACACACACACACACACACACACACACACACATCCATCTTCAAACCAGGAGATATTAAAACATATTTAAAATCTTCACAACTTACAAGAGCAACAAATCCTCCAGGTATGTGGATCCCATCAATCACCATGTCTTCAGCAATATGACGAGATGTGCGCGGAGCTGTGGGGTACATTCTCAGAGTCTCTTTTAACACCTGGGAGAAGATGTATACAATTCATACGGCACATCTTGTGTATATATATATATATATAACACCGTTCTACTCAACAGAGCAGTGAAAATGCTTAAAACCACAAATCTCATTAATGCAGAAGACCAAGGATACTTTAAGATACAGAAAAATAGTACCACAATTTTCAAATTGCCACATGTACCTGTGACAGGTAGACCAACTTGCCCAGGTCATCGTAGCTTATTTCATGTTTCATCCCAATAACATCGTCCACTTCTTTCTTCGCTCTGAGAAATGAGAAAACTCCATAAGAAACCAAAGTCTATTTGCTATAGTGGAAACTGTCGCGCAATATATTTTGACTTTTTACTTCTCCAGTATATCTGGATGTCTTCCAAGTTCCATGATTGCAAAAGCCAGCTGATTGGCTGTTGTTTCTTGGCCTGGAATAGCATAAATTACACACGACATTAGGCAGTACAAAAGATGTATGCAGCTATTGTAACATCATTCACTGGTCTGATTGCAAAGCTGCAAGATGAGAGTTTCCACCATCTTGATTCCAAAAAGAAAAGGATGTGATGATGAGGGGGTCAGCCCACACACCTGACATTTGACTGACAAACCAATGAATGTGTTGTTTAATACTACAGATCGGCCCCAGCCACCTTCTCCTCAAAGACAGTATGGCTAGCATACTGGTTTTTGATTCAGTGTTGACCCAGGATGAGTGCCTGAGCCTATAAACTCTGCAGGTTTTACAAAATCACATTAAAAACAGCACCACTGAAAGCCATTTATGGAAAAAGTCATTTTTCCATAGACTTCTATAGGAACAGGAGCAACCGCATATATCGCCATTTCGTGGGCTTCAGAAAGAAAGCAGGTTTAATTCACTTCCATTTTAAAGTTCACTTTTAAGACACTGTAAATGACCACGGCAGACCCGGGTGCAAGTTCATGCTTTGCAGCATACTTTATTGACTCACACGGTTGCTGTTCACAATGCTCACAGAGCTGCAGCTCTCCCGCTGCCTGCTCAACATTATCGCAACCACAAATACAGCACCCATTACAATGCGTGATTGCACACCCCGCCACAGACACAAAAGCTATTTCCATCTTTGATATACAGTCTATAACAATACATCCATCATCTGGATGGTCAGTAGTCCATGAAAATGAATGTATGTTGTGAATACCTGCAATAGATAACATTTTATAAAGATGAAACCATTTGGCATTAAGTTAAAAATTGATGCTTAAAGTGGTGACTGCATTGTGCGCCTTTTAACACAGCAAACCTTTTGGTGTTCCACAAAGATAGAGCAGGCCCAAATTATTGTGTAATATTTCATACATCAGTCCATTTTCTTAATTGTTTTCTTAACCTATCCCAGCTGTCACTGAGAAAAAGGCACTATCCTCCCTGATCAGATCGCCAGTCAATCACAGGGCACTACTTCTAACATCAAAGATGAAATAACAGAGACTCACCAGCAATGAAGAATGTCACAAAATTATCCAGCATAAACTCCTCATCTTCTTCAGTCATGCTGTCCTCTGAAATGATAAAAAACTACCTATAAATGATTTGACATCTACCATGTTAAGATGTGCTCTCATCATGAACAGGTACTAACACAAACCTCCAAGGAGAGTTCATATGGGAGACACTGAACTTATGCTGTCCTATCATTTTTTTTCAGTGTGTTTATTTACTCGTTTTTATGCTCTTCACACAGATTCAACAAGATTCTATATTATTGCTCTTATCTAGTCTAGTCTAATGTGAAATTTGGGAACTCCAACCTTGGCTTGCAGTTTTGATGATTTGTGTCAGGATGTCTTTGGGGACCTCGTCACCGTTTTGCATGGCGGTCTTTCTCTCACTGATCCACTGAGCTCCAGTTGTACGGAGCAGGCGGCACGCTTCCCTCACCTCATTAATGTATCGTCTGTTCTTTGGATTGAACTGGAATGGAAAACTGACAGGTTTAGGATGGCATTCAGATAACAATGTTGTTGGCAGAACTACTGCATAACAACAAACGCTGAAGTAATACCTGAAAAAATCCGTCTCTAAGGTAGTAAACTATTCCTTTCAGACATGTCTCAATGGCTTTAGGGAAAGGTGAACTATTCTTCAAGAGGTCCAAGTCCACCCCAAAGGCAACCTGAAATTTATCAAGAAAAAAGTATACACAAATATGCACACACACACTCACCCTTTGGAAGGGTAAAAATGACTGCAATATAATACCTTAGTAATAACATCCAGGGTGACACAGTTGACAAGCTGGAGCATATTAGCTTCTGTTTTACTGTCGGCAACATCTGCAAGTTTATCCATCAGTTTCTCTGCCCTCTCATTGAAGGTTCCCATCAGACCTCTCAGATACCTGGAAGTAATGATAGCTTTAGACGGAGAAGCAGCACATCCAAGACATCCCAACAAACTATCACAGAAATGAATTAACGGATACTGTTGCACAGAAAAAAGAAAAACCTTCCTACTATCTGCTACTATCTCCCTACTGTTTCTACTAGTTCTCTGGGTGAAATTGCCTTGTTGATGCCAGAGATGGGATGAGAACGTCCAGACTGCTACAAACTGAGTAACTACTCATTACAAATCCTCTTAAACTGGTTTCTTCCACCTCTTTCCATCTCTGTAATATTCTTTGTCAATATTTTTGATATTTAAAATTGAGCGATTTTTGATAAATTTGTGCTATTTGTCAAATTTGTAAATTCTGTAACATGTTGTATTATTTAATTAGTGTAGTCTGTTACTGTAACTGTCTTGGAGCAACTGTAATCCAAATAGTTTCCTTAGGGATTAATAAAGTATTCAGAGTCTGATTCTTAACCGTGCTAATGAGTTCACTGTGTTCAAATGGGCTCCACAGTCAGCTCTCTAATTCCAGCTGAGGTCCTTTAGGATGTGGCGGATTTGAATGATGGATGCACAGCCAACAAATGTGCAGCAACTGCATGATGCCATATGGACCAAAATACCAAAAATCAACCAAAACGTATTTCCAGCACTGGTTGAATGTATGCCATGAAGAAATGAGGCAGTTCTTAAGGCAAAAGTGGTTTCAGCCTGGTAAAGGCAAGGTATACCTTATAAAGCAACAAATGCATAACTCACGTGCTGCTGAACGCAGGGTCCATGATCCGGCGCTGTTTGTACCACTTCTCATGATCCCGTGCTGTTATCAGGCCATTGCCAAAGAACCTTCAAAGAAGGAAGTTGAGAAAACATTCTCACAAAACCCAATTCCTAATTGCTGTTAAAATAAAAGCATTTTTTCAAAATGTCTTCAAATGGAATAATCATAAAAATATATAACATTTCTCATTTTTTAAAGTATATTATAGTGCACACCAGATCTGCGCTGGCTAAATCAGCAGAGGTAGTGTATTGAAGAGCTGGATGACTTTAAAACAGTTTGGTTATTTATTCATGAAAAGACATCATTTTATCGTGAGAATTTAATTTTGTTCCACTGATAAAGCAAAATGTAAATAAACAAGTCTGATGCTAATGTAGAGAAGCAACCTAAGTAGCCTGATAAGGCAGTCTTACCTTTGACCAAATAGGCTGAAGAGTTTTTTGTAAACAAATTTATCTTTGGGGTACTTTGGGGACATCAGGATTTCCTGAATCCACAAACATAAAGTAGAATCAGAATCAGAAGACTTTATTTATCCCCAAGGGGCAATTAACAAACAATGTTCAGCATATGTTGAAGATAAGAACAATAAGAACAGGAAATAGGAGTGAAATAATAAATACACAGAATATACAGTATATACAGTTTTAAAATTAAAGTGACTGAAGGTGAATAAATAACTCTAAGTGACTAAAAGTGAATAAAGTGTCAGTAGTGTAGGAAGAGTGTAGTTTATGGGTGTGGGAAATGAAATGAAACATTGCAAGAAATTGGATTTATGCAAATATTATCGAGAGTTAGGCTTAATGTAGTTATTTTTTATTATTTGGCAATTTAACAATTGCAGGATTTCTGCCCAGCACTTTCACACTGTTTCACCTTTGTTGCCTCTGGACTGGACACGCACACTACAACGTAATGAAGACCATTTGTCCTGTAGACAGGCCCATACTTCTCGGCCCTGTAAAGGACATGCTGACCTTTAAATATTATTAATCACAACTTTTTAAAAACCGCACAAAAACATCGTTTACGCTCCACTTACCACTCCAGATATTTGTCGTGTATAACTCCGCCATTTTTCATTATCCTCAAAAACGACGGTGAGTGTCCCAGAAGAAAACTGAGGACAAAAACAGCTGGTCATTCTCTGGTAATGCCAGTACAGGGGTTTCGACGACGGCTTCACCTACCTGTCCCTCGGTGGGCCGGGTATGTGGTCATATTTCATATGAATGTGTCTAACATACAAGCAGTATGCAAGAAATGCAACGATAAGCAGAAAGAAGAAAAATGTAAGTGATGGAGTTGCTAAAGTCAGAAATACGCTGAAAACTGCCATCCTGAAAAAATGTCTGATATATGTCCGGGTTAAAAATTGCTGCTCTTTCAGTTAGGCAGCCCCAGCCTGAAAGAAGACGGACTTGTTTGGACGATCTGATTTCCTCGTGTCAGCATTTTTGTTCCCACATCATCATAATTAATGTTGTTCCAGGTTCAACATTGCAAGTGACCAATCACCTTCTTGTGACGTCATTCCTTTGTTGTCCTTGAGACATCGCGTAAATGTTGTCCCTGAGACATCGCGTAAATGTTGTCCCTGAGACATCGCGTAAATGTTGTCCCTGGGACATCGCGTAAATGTTGTCCCTGGGACATCATGTTAAAGTTGCCAGAGACATACCATATGAAAGTTTAGCTTCTTTTAGCCCCTGTTTGTTTTATATATATATATATATATATATATATATATATATATATATATATATATATATATATATTTTTTTTTTTTTAATATTATATTTAATATTTACATTGTATTGCAAAAAACCCCAAAACAAGTTAAAATGAATTAATGAATATTGACTAATTAAACCTTCGTTATTTTTCCACCAGAAATGGACGATATAATTAGAAGAAGTGTTCTGAATGACGAAAAAAAAAAAACTGGAAAAGACACACAACTTTGTGTGCATGTGTCACAATGCCAGGAGGACCCATTCAGTGTTGTGTTAGAAAAATTGAACTCATTAACCCTTCATGGACATTATAAATGTTTAAATGTTGCCTCAGGTAAAGACAGGAAAAGAGACTATTACAAATTCAACTGCATCAGAGCTGGGAAAAAAAGTTGAAACAGCTACAGAGCAGTGGGCTGTAAGGCCTATGTTTCATTTAAAGTACTCAAATGTTGGAAAGACCACACAGTCATCGTGCAGCGTACATATGATAAGCATGATGGGCATGATCCTTCGGACCCAAAAGACGCACATTTCAACAATATTTCCAGTGATTTGAGGAGGAAGATTGAGGAACTGCTTTCCCTTGGAACTAAGCCAGCCATCATACTAACCGAATGTCATAAATGGGCCAAAGAACATGGACACAGAGATCTTCACAACAGAGAGCATTTTGTCACACCACGTGACATTGACAGTGTTAGAACCTGCATGATGAGGAAGAAGCACTTTAACTGTGGAGACAGTCAATGTGTACATACCTTACTTAATGGAAAACATCAAGAACATGTTCTCTTCTATCAACCATACACATCTGACCAAGAACTAATGATTGTTTTGCAGACACCTGTAATGAAATCAAACATGGAGAACTATGCAAAACAGTTAGTATTTGTTGACACCACGCACTGCGTTAACCAGTATTCATTTCCCTTATTCACACTTGTTGTAAGAGATGATCATGGGCATGGAGTCCCTGTGGCCTATGCTATTGTCAGCAACGAAAGTCAGAAAACCCTGGAAACTGTTCTTGGAATAGTTTGTGAGCATTTCCCAACTTCCCCGAGGTAAATAATACATTGACAGCTATTAATTTTGAAATAATTCCTTTTCAAAAAAGTTATAACATGCCAGAATCTAATGCTATAGCTGCAGCATGGGCTGCAAAAAACTTTCCTTTCCAGTTGTTAAAGTTATTCCTATAGGCTGTATGCAGTATTTTATACATCTACTTGTGAGTTGAAATGTTTAATTTGGCATTGAAGTGGTGCTTTGAGATAGCAAAAACATTTTCATACTGTTTAATCTCATTTAGTGTTTTCTTTTTTTCTGTAGAGCATTTATGGTTGACAAAGACTTTGCGGAAATAAATGCTTTGCAGAAGGTTTTTCCAGAGTCAGCTATCCTTCTATGCTGGTACCATGTCTTGCAGGTAAACCACATTGTTTTCTTTTCACGTTGTCTAAGATGCACCTGAAACACATTTTTACAACAGGGTCCTGTTGTTATGATTTGCCTCATTGTGATATTCACCTACTCAGGTTAATGAATATAAAGGGATAAAATGTTGAGTGACTATGTCCATCCATTTAAGACCACAGTGCACTCATCTTCTGGTGGCTGCTTCCCAAAGCTCTTTTTGACATTTAAAAATATGTTTGCCTGGTTGATTTCTGTAATGCACAGGTCCTCTTGTCCAGTGAGTGACAAAGTTATTTTTGGACGTCAGCTTTCTTTTATGCTTTTTGTACAGCTGCTCCTCTGTCTCTCTCTCCAGATTAACTTTTTTTCTCTTACATTCACAGGCTGTTAATCGATGGCTTTCAAAATCAGAGTCCGGGGTCCATGGGCTTTCTAACACCCAAAAGAGAAATGAAATCATTTCTTTCTTTTGTAAGCTGAAAGCTTGCACATCTGTAAGTGTAATTTGTCTATTTCACATTTTGATTTCTTGATTACACTAAGAGCATAATAACTTTCAGTTGCTAAAAAAAAGTTACAGAGAGATACAAAATAGATTTTTGAAACAATTTCTAAAACTGGCTTCTTATCTTGCTTATCAAAACAAGTACTTAAGCTGTGCAGAACATCATTGTGTCACCCACTGTGCAGTAGAACTTGTGAGTGGGATTCTTTCACAGACAGATGCTGAAACCAAATATGCTTATAGGTTTAGTGTTCCTTCATAGCCATTGTAAGGGAAGAAATAATTGCTTCTTAATACAAAAACACGACATATTATTAATAACTTAAAATTCTTAATGTTATTCAATAAAAGGAAAAGGGCTTCAATACATAATATTAAAGATTTCAATAGGTCTGTTAAATGGATTGAAATATATTCTGTTGCATCCAATTCTCTTAGGAGGACGACTTTAAAGCCACATCAGCAGAGTTCTGCCAGACATTTAAGCAATACCCTTTGGTGTGCCAGTATTTTCAGAAGCACTGGGAAGGCATTGGCCACATGTGGTGTGACTACGGCCGTCGCTTCAGTCACGCTCGTTCTGAAACAAACAATGTGATTGAAAGGTATGATTTATTATTTTGACCTCATTCAATTGTATTGCTGAAAAAAAGATATTATGCTTTAATCCAAGAGGCTAAACTGAGTAGGTTCGTCATGTCATTGCCAGAACAGGTTTTAGGCAAATCCTTTAAATTCTAGCAGCGTTTTTTATGTTATCACAACAAAAAACAGAGTAGGTGGATTTGCCTAAATCAGCTAAACCGGCACAGAGCATTCCTTTATAAAAGACGTGTGCAATAGGTATTCCAATTTTTAAAAAAATAATACAGTCTTGATTAAAACTTTAAATTCCTTCAATTACAGTTACTAATCATTTCAAATAACTGTTTTTCAGATTTTTCCACTGCCTGAAATACCAGTTTTTATCTGGCTACAAGAATAGGCGTCTGGATGATCTGATTGAAGTGCTCCTAGGGAAGGCCGACGACTACTTCTCAGTCATAAAAACCCTGCAAGATGTGGGCCGCATGAAAAACAGGTTTGCTGACACCTTGTCTCAAGTTTCAGACTCTGCTTCAAGACTGATGGAAAGTGGTTGGGCTCTTAAAATTACAGTCAAGAACAGCCATGGAGTTAATGCATATCAAGTCCCATCTGAGTCAAGAGAAGACATGGTGTATGATGTCTGCCCTGTTGAGTCCTACTGCAACTGTACATATGGCTTACGAGGACTTCTTTGCAAGCATCTAGTGTTACTTGCAAAATTAGCAGAGGCTGACAATGACATCTATCCAAACATGGAAACAGACATTTCTACCTTGGCAAGAATTGCAGTGAAAGAAAGGCATTACTTTGTACACTGTGAGGACTTGAAAGTGATAAAAATGCCAAGTTTGTTTGGAAATCTGTGTTTTTTTGCATCGGCTGAAACACTTCAGTGCACTTGTTGTACGTTCTCTCACTATAACACATGTGCTTGCCTGAAGGTGGCTTGTAGCCATTTTAAACAAATGAAAAACTCTCTGAAAAGTCCTCTATCAACTTTGAATGACACTCCTGTAGTTGAAAGCACAGACAAAAAATGCACAGAAGATGCGGTTGGAAAACTAAATGCTGTTTTAGACACAGTTAAACAGTGGGCATTCATTCCAGAGGGTATTACTGCAATGATAGATGAACTGCATACAAATGTCTTAAAAACAAAACAAGTAGGCAAAAGTATATGCCAGTACGAAATAAAGACGACAGATAATGCACGCAAAATTAGGCCATTGTATTCTAGCAAGAAACGTTCGGCCAGCATCGACATTCCAACAGTCTGTGAAAATGAATGTGAACAGTCGATAACCACTGAAAGAGAGACATCCTCTGGAGAAAATGAAAACCTTTTGGAATACAAAACAAAAAAGAGAAGAGTTAAAGCTAAGTATATGCACAAGTAGACTTTTGTGTGACATTTCAAAGGGACTGCATCCATTACTTCTGTTTATTGAAACCTAAAGCTGAATAGCTGTCTTAACTTTCTGCCAAGGAACAGATGAAAAGAAATTGTTTGCTCTCTCAAGCAGTTGTTATTTATGTGTGTTATTCATTACTTTGGCTTGGTTGCTGTTTTTGATACAAATTCATCTGTGCCCATTGTAATATTTTCACATGTTACTATTTTTATATTGCTATGCATTATAAATAAAGGATTACTTATTACTATTAAAGGTCTGCATTTGTAATTGTTGGTATTATTTATAAAATATGCGCTCTTAAGTTTTTTGCTCCATAAAACGATACCTGTCACTTTTTGGACATGGTAAATGGCCTGCATTTGTATAGCGCTTTTCTAGTCCCTAAGGACCCCAAAGCGCTTTACACTACATTCAGTCATTCACCCATTCACACACACATTCACACACTGGCGATAGCAAGCTACACTGTAGCCACAGCTGCCCTGGGGCGCACTGACAGAGGCGAGGCTGCCGGACACAGGCGCCACCGGGCCCTCTGACCACCACCAGCTGATACAGACAGAGTATCAGCTGTTGAGAATCCTGGCTCATACAAAATAGAAGTAAAAGGTTTCAACATCCAGCCTTTTTATGATTAAATACAAAGTGTAATAACAGAGTTATTGGGGTGTGATTTTGTTAATAGTTAGTCTTAAGTATAAGTTTAATAGTAATGAGTAAGAAAATATAGCCAGAATAATGGAATGAGACTAACACCTGACCTCACACTGAGATTTGGTATGAAGTGGCATGTTTGTGCTAATGCTGACATTGGGGCTCAGAGTTCCTCTGTGTGTATATATTTGTGAACGTTAACTTGGCTAATGTCCAAGGGTTTGACTGCTTTCCTGTTGGATTGTATCACAAAGAACAGGGATAAGAGCACCAGTGGCCGTGCACACCCTCATCTCTCTCCTTCACCCGATCATTAGTGTTGGAAACCGGCATTAGCTCAGAGTAGATTAGACTTCAGTATAGTGCAAGTGATTTGATTTTATGATTATTTGATTCAGTTTTTTCTGTGTTCAAGCTCAATTACTTTAATAAAATATGTTGAATTCAAACAAATAAATAAACAAATAAACTGTGGACATTACCCTTTTAAACCTTTCTGAAACAAGACAGGTAAAAACCAGTGTATAAAAGTTTACATAGGTATAAATAGCTCTAACACTTTACTCCAGCCTGGCGTCCACACATGTGGACATCACATTTTGG
This sequence comes from Aulonocara stuartgranti, assembly GCF_965226115.1. Lineage (NCBI taxonomy): Eukaryota > Metazoa > Chordata > Actinopteri > Cichliformes > Cichlidae > Aulonocara > Aulonocara stuartgranti. The sequence continues at coordinate 3,129,852 of NC_138951.1, read as the reverse complement.
GTTATTTAGACCAAAATACTAAATCTTGATCAACAAGTGCCTGATATACAGTTACGAGGACATTATACTGCAACTGTTCTATCGAAATTTCAAATTAATGTCCTCATATGTGGCTCTCATTTGTCTCAGAAACAAAAATTAGGTAAAAAAACAAAACCTGGTAATTCTTTCTTTTTACATTCATCGGGTTCCAATCGGCCCAAATATCAAAGAGAAATTAAAAATGCATGCCATGGAAGATTTCGGGTCTTAGGGGGTTAAAATGACCAGACCCCTCCGGCCTGTTTTCCAGGCCACTAAATTAAACCCAGTCAATTACCAATTGAACAGAATAAAAACCTACGAGGTCCACTAATAGTCCAAATCTTTAATAGAAAAGACAGGCAGAACTCAAACAAACAATAATCCAAACGAGGAGCATATATACACACTGGAAAGTAAATAATTATAAGTTATTAAATCAGACTAATTAAATACAGTAAAACTAATAAGGGAAGACGAACACACGGGAAATAAAAATAACAGTGTAAACATACCAAAACTCAAAATAAAACAGGAAAGCTACTACAAACCGAGTGTGACACAATTACATTCATATTGAAACATATGTGATAATTTTCTTTCTTTGTAGCATTTTTAAGATATGTGTTAGAACAGTCATTATGCTGTTTGGATTAGGAACCAATCATTTTTGCCAAATAGTTAACACAAACTTAGAACAACAATGAACAATTTTCAAGATTCTGATTTACAGAACAAACAAAAGTCACAAAAGGTTTCATTATTTAAGAGACAAGATCAAGTTTTTCACACAGGAATGAAATGACAGAATCCAGTGCAGCGGGGCCAAAGGTGTGTGTCAGCAAACTGAAGGTTGAGGAATCAGTCAGCTCATGTTTAAGATTGTGTTGGATTTTGAGAAGAGTCTGTCTGTTATTAGAAAGTAAGATTAACAATGTTACACCAATAACCCAAATACGGGGAAATGACAAATAATACCAAAAAAGATACAACTTTCATATTGTTTTACTAACTTACTTTGTCATATCAGCACTTGAATGGTCGATGCCTTTACAGACCATGTCTGTTGTGACATCGCAGGCCAATCTTCCGGCAAACCCGAGGGCTAGCTCCCCAGCCTCCTCTTCACTCAGAACACTAAACACTGTTTATGCTGATTTTTTCCCTTTTTCCGTGTGAGCTTACCTGCGATAACTTCTGGACACTTGTAGATCATTAGGACTAGAGTGTTCTTAACAGAAACAGCAACATTTTATGGTTACCTTGTCCTCAGCGCTCCGTGTGTCTGTGGCCTAGACACAGCTGAAGCCTGATTACAGCGTCTGGGCACCGAGCAGCCTCAATAGCCTGGAAAGGTGCTAACCGCTAGGCTAACTAGCAACAAGATGCCTTCCCTCTCCACAGATGACTACCACAGCCTCCTGCAGAAGATTGCAGTACTGGAGACTCAGTGCACTTTATCGACAACTTTAATATTTTTTGGGAACGCAGGCATCTGTTCAAAGCAAATGGATTTAATTTTAACAAGTCAGGGGTGAAACTGTTCACCTCCAACTTGTTTTATTCCATACGTCATCCATCCGTGCTTGGTGCCAAGGCTGAGATAAACGAGGAGTTATCTCATAAAGAGGAACAAACAGTACTCCAAGAACACACAAAGCCCAGCAGAAACCTTGAGGAGGAGCTCCATTTGCCCCCACCCGGGAAGAGCCTCAGAAAGGAGAGACATCTAAGGCAAGAAGAGGGGTCCCTATTTGCCTCCAACTCTCTCAACAACACCAACGACCAGGACAAGGGACCACGACCTTCCCCAGTCCCCCAAACCCCTGACAGGCCATCACCCTCCTCCCCCTCCCTTTCTCCCTCCTCCCCACACCTGAAATTCACTGAGGAGATGATGGAGCGGGTCAATGCTGGGCTCAGATCTACCCCCCGTCCCAATCCCTTTTTGTCCCCCATAAACCCCCCACCAGAGCGGCCAAAGGTTCGCCATCGAGCCCCACCCTCAACAGAGCAATCGAAGTCACATTGCCCAGCCTCGCCCCCCTTAGTTCCTCTTCATGCCCTGTCTCCGCAGTCTGATATGTGATATGTGAAGGGTCCGGGCTGTGAGGATTATGGCAGTGATGACTTTTCCCAGGAGAAGCTGGGACCCTGTTTACTAGAAGGTTTTAAAATTTCTGTACTTTTAGGTGACAGGAGACATGTGGCCTGGTCAAAACACAGAGAGCTGCACTCTCAAAGATCTTTAAATATAGTAAACATACCTTGTGTGCCACAGACTGCTCCCAAACACGAGGGGACAAGTAATACCTCTAAAACACTTAAGTTGGCTTTATTAAACATTAGATCTCTAGCTGGGAAAACATTTTTAATTAATGATTTAATCACTGAGCACAGCCTTGATTTTATGTTTTTAACTGAAACTTGGTTGGACCAAAGTAACAGTGGAGCTGTTCTCATCGAGACGACCCCTCCTAACTACAGTTTTATCAGTGAGGTCAGGGCGAGCAGGAGAGGAGGAGGGGGGTTGCTGTCTTATTTAATGAATCATTTCAATGTAAGCAGCTATCTCCTGGAAGTTTTCAGTCTTTTGAATATGTGGCTTTACAGCTGAAGGCCCCATCCAAAGTTGTGTTTCTTAATGTTTACAGGCCTCCCAAATACTGCACAGACTTTTTTAATGACCTCAGTGAACTGCTGTCTGTGATCTGTGTTGATTTTGACTGTGTAATTATTGTTGGGGATTTTAACATTCATGTGGACAACCCTCAGGACAAAGGGACTAAAGACCTGAGTAACACTCTGGGCAACTTTGGGCTGACTCAGCATGTAACAGAGGCCACACATAATAGAGGACACACTCTTGACCTACTGATCTCCAAAGGCCTGAGCATTTCAAAGGTTACTGTGTCTGATGTGGGCCTGTCTGATCATTACTGTGTTTTCTTTGAAAGTAAAATCTCAGCCCACACAAATATATCAACAACAGTGATCACAAAACGGTGTATAACTGAACACAGTAGTGCAATTTTTAACCAGGTCTTCCCATTAACACCTGACCTGCCCAGAGGGTCAGTCAATGAGCTCGTCAATAGCTTCAATGCTAACATGTTAAATGTAATGGACACTATTGCTCCCATTAAGGTGAAGGTTATCTCAGGAAGGAAAAAGTCTCCATGGAGAAACTCCACACTGGTGAAAAATGAAAAAAGAGAGTGTAGGAAAGCTGAGCGCAGATGGAGAAAAACAAACCTCCAGGTTCATTATGACATTTATAAAGAGAAACTTCACAATTATAATTTACAACTGAGGAGTGCAAGGAGGTCCTACTTCTCTGACATCATCACTAAAAACAGCCATAATGCTCGGGTCTTATTTTCTACAGTTGACAGGCTAACAAACCCTCCTGTGTCAGTGGCAGCTGAACTTCATTCAACCATGGCCTGCAATGACTTTGCCAAATTCTTCACTGAAAAAATCCAAAAAATTAGACAAGCAATTGGTACATCAACAGCAGATCCAGGATATGTACTGTGTCCACCAAAAAACTGTTTAAACACCATGAAACAGTTTCAACCTATTAACAGCAAAGACCTGGAGGACATCTTAGGTAAACTGAACTCCTCCTCCTGCTGTTTAGATGTCCTGCCAACAAGTTTTTTCAAAAAGGTCTCAAAGACTTTAGACTCAGACCTGTTACAGATCGTCAACTTTTCTTTATTATCAGGTGTGTTTCCAGAATCACTAAAAACTGCTGTAATCAAACCTATACTGAAAAAGGACAATCTTGACAAGACACAAATGAACAACTACAGGCCGATCTCAAATCTCCCGTTTTTAAGTAAGATCATTGAAAAAGCAGTTTCTCAACAGCTCAGTTACTTCTTAAAACAGAATAATTGCTACGATGCCTTCCAGTCAGGTTTTAGACAGAACCACAGCACTGAAACCGCTCTGACCAAAGTGTTTAATGACATATGTCTGAATACAGACAGTGGAAAAATGTCAGTCCTAGTTTTACTGGATCTCAGTGCAGCATTTGATACAGTTGACCACAACATATTACTCAAACGACTGGAGAACTGGACAGGTCTTTCAGGAACTGTACTAAACTGGTTCAAAACATACGTAGAAAACAGGAAATACTTTGTATCAATAGGTAACTTCACATCTGAGCAGACAAGTATCACATGTGGAGTTCCCCAAGGTTCCATCTTGGGACCCCTTCTGTTTAACATCTACATGCTCCCACTGGCACAGATTATAAACAACAACAAAATAAACTATCACAGCTATGCAGATGACACACAAATATATATCACAATGTCACCAGGAGACCGAGGCCCTGTACAGGCTCTTGGTAAATGCATTGAGGAAATCAATGACTGGTTGTGCCACAATTTTCTCCAGCTAAACAAAAACAAAACTGAGGTAATAGTCCTTGGCGCCAAAGAAAAACGATTACAGGTCACCAGAGAACTTCAATCTATACATCTAAAAACCACAAACCAGGCGAGAAATTTGGGTGTAGTGATGGATGCAGACCTAAACTTAGAAAAACACATTAAGACAATAACAAAGTCAGCTTACTATCACCTCAAGAATATATCAAGGATAAAAGATCTGATGTCTCAACAGGACCTGGAAAAACTAGTCCATGCATTCATCTTTAGTAGGCTTGATTACTGTAACAGCATCTTTACAGGTCTACCTAAAAAATCACTCAGACAACTACAGCTCATTCAGAACTCTGCTGCTCGAGTCCTCACTAAGACCAAAAAAGTGGACCACATCAGTCCAGCTCTGAGGTTCTTACACTGGCTGCCTGTCCGTCAGAGGATAGACTTTAAAGTTCTGATGCTGGTCTATAAAGCTCTGAATGGTTTAGGACCAAAATACATCAATGACCTCCTGACCCAGTATGAACCATCCAGATCCCTCAGGTCATCTGGATCCGGTCTTTTATCAGTTCCCAGAGTCAGAACCAGACACGGAGAAGCTGCATTCAGCTTTTATGCTCCTTATATCTGGAACAAACTCCCAGAAAGCCTCAGATCAGCTGAAACACTCAGTTTATTTAAATCCAGGTTGAAGACTCACCTGTTCTCAGCTGCATTTGAATAAAGCACCAAATCCACACTTTAAGCTTAAATTTCAAAACTTACATTTAACTACTGATTTTATCTACTGTTCTGATTTTATCTGTTTTGATTTTATAAACTGTTTTGTTTGTTTGTTTGTTTGTTTGTTAATTAGTTAGTTAGGTTATTTGCTTGTTTTAATCAATTTTAAATCATGCTTTTTATTTGTTCTTGTTTCTAATGTCTCTGTAAAGCACTTTGAATCACCTTGTTGTTGAATTGTGCTATACAAATAAACTTGCCTTGCCTTGCCTAGTGTGTACAAAACAAATCAAGACCACAGACTCAACACGCACCACTCAATTTTTGGTGTTCTTTATCAGTTGGCCAAGACAGAAATGTTTTAATCTGTGTGCATTGCTTTTGAACAAGTCTTTACACAGAAAAGGTTTCAGAAAGGTATTTTTCAGGTTCTTCTGACAAGGCTTCAATTTTGGAAAATGCTGTTTGTTTATAGTGGCAACTTATAAACCCTTTGTGATAAGAACATAGTTACCACAGTCCAAGTCATACCTTCAAAAAGTATGCACTTTGTGCTCTTGTGGACCCATCCAAAATTTTTCCAGTGATTTGACTTGGTATTGGATAAATGTGAGGGAAATTCTATAAAAATAACATAAATACACCTATGTTTTCAAATACATTACAAAAAACGTAAACATGCTATGTCATTATGATTAAACAAGCTTTTCAACATACCTCACACTGCAAATAGATTAGGCCATCTATTACCTTATAAAACAAATAAATAAATACATATAAATAAAAACAGAACTAAGGAATACGATTCATTAAGTAAATTGTACAATAAAGTGTATTTAAAGCAGAATTTAACATTAGTTTTATGACAACATAAAAGGATTTTTATGTCAAGAGGTACCTCATCTGAAATGTTAGTCTGGTCAAACAGGGATTTCAAACTTGAAATACAATAGAGTTTGGTCCAGCTACTCCCACAAGGTAATCTGTGAGAAAGCATATGCTGTAGTCAACAGATATCATTTTCTTTTTGCATGCTGCAACCATCATCCATTTCAGTCTTCTAGGAGCTTTGTCTGGTTGTAGTTCTTTTTTCTCCTCCTCTCCCCTCATCTATTAATTAAATTGTTTTCTGACCTTCCTAACTGTTTCCGACCTGTCTTCCCAATGTGATGTTTAAGCAATATATGTATGGTCAGAAGGGGGTGAAATTTTCATTGCAGTTGTACGTGTAACATTGCATGTGATAATAAAAGGCTTGATTGGTTGATTATTCAACATGAGTTGACATTTACCTGACATTGTGAAGGAGTCACAGTTTCTGTAAGGGTGTAAGAACATAACATGTGGATTTGTTACACTTCTTTTTCACAAGTTAATAACAATCAATAATTTTCATTCCATTATTTACAAGCTATCACACGATGTCCCAGGGACAACATCTACGCGATGTCCCAGGGACAACATTTACGCGATGTCCCAGGGACAACATTTACGCGATGTCCCAGGGACAACATTTACGCGATGTCCCAGGGACAACATTTACGCGATGTCCCAGGGACAACATCTACGCGATGTCCCAGGGACAACATTTACGCGATGTACCAGGACAAATTTGTAAATTTCTGGATTACTGTTAATCTCCATAGAATCAAGAACTCATGTCCAGTTTCACAGCTATGGACCAGTTAATTATGTTTCCAGGTGATAGTTTGATTCATAGATTCAGCACACAACCATAAGTCTAGGCCTTTTAGTCCAGATTCTCTTCACTTATGTTTGTAAAATGATCAGGGAAGCTACTGCAATAGCTAGGTTTCATTTGACGTAGACGTGACGTCGACGTAAAGCGCGAAATTTGACTGGCGGTCGGAAGTGAAAAAGATAAGCGCAAAATCACAGACAGACAGTACGCAAAATGCCTATGTCCTGTTGTGTTTGCCTGACCCAACCCCCGGGCCACGAAACACCCAAAAAGTTGGGGGAACGCTGGTCTAGAGAACACTGGTTAGCTAATGCTGTCGTCAAGTAGCCTATCGCTAGCAAACAAACAGCAAGCCAAGTGAGGAACATATGTATAATGCTTACCGTTTATTAAAGGAAAGTATCCTAAATTGACTTCAAATTCGGCGGACAGGCGGCGGTTTTTCGCTTCTTCACTTGTATTTCGAAATAATCGAAGGCGGGTATTTCGAAGTCGCAAAGGAATGACGTCACAAGAAGGTGATTGGTCACTTGCAATGTTGAACCTGGAACAACATTAATTATGATGATGTGGGAACAATGCTGACACGAGGAAATCAGATCGTCCGACTTGTTTTTCCTTTCGTTCACCACTTCCGTGTTCCTCAGGAGTAGTAATAAATAGCTGTTTTAAGACTGGCGATACCAGCACAGGCTCCATAGCTCAGTGGTTAGAGCACTGGTCTTGTAAACCAGGGGTCGCGAGTTCGATCCTCGCTGGGGCCTGTCGCGGGACAACCTTTTAATCCCTTCAACATAATTTAAAAAAAAAAAATTCAGGTATGTTACATTGTTGCTGTTTTTTCTTTTCGTTCTCTAATAACCATGTTGATCGACAGAGACGGATTTACGGCCGTGTCATTGGTGGCAAATAACATTTATATCTAGAATGTTTCAGTCAGTCATGTTTGGCACTGATCACCACCTGCACTCATGTATATATCTATCTACTTAGCACTTTTAATTCTTATTCTTATTTTTATTTTCATGTCTATTTAAGCGTAATTTATGACAGTATGTTTGCACTGAAGCACCGCAGCAATTTCCTAATGTTGTAAACCTGCTCAACATTTGGCAATAAAACCCTTTCTGATTCTGATTCTGATTCGCTTAACTCAAATTGTACAGGTTCAATTATTAGCTGGCTTTTTTGTTGTTCGTCAACTACGTAGTGTTACCACGACGAGCAAAACATTTCTCGTGCTACATCAATATTAAATGAATAGTCACAATAGTTATCACTAGGTAAACGCTATAATCGTCTTATAAACAGTTTAAGACATTTAACTTCCGAGTCATCATAATTAAAATGGCATATTAATATTCACAGATCAAAACCTACATGCTTGACTGAAAAAGACTGAGGTACTTTGAGTAATAATAATCATAAATAATCCCTCGGTTACATAAAGCGCTAATGAAAACAGAAGGCTTGGGCTTGATATAATTTCATGTTATAGCATTAGAAATACGATCCAACAGCGACCCCTGTCTCCGACTCTCGAAAATTGGTTCAATTTCTAATCTGGCGAGCCTAAATTTCTGAGTAACACAAGCAAGAGTCATCGCCTGCATGAAGCTGTACAGTACATAAGCATCATTATTACAGCTATGAAACATACCAAACAATAGTAGATGGGTCGATGGACTCAGTCACACTCAGAAGGGAATGTGATTTTTGGGTAACTCAACGTCAGGATGGCCGAGCGGTCTAAGGCGCTGCGTTCAGGTCGCAGTCTCCCCTGGAGGCGTGGGTTCGAATCCCACTTCTGACATCAGTTATTTTCTTGAACAACTGAGGTTCTGAAGACGGTTTTCCTGTGAAATGCTCGTACACGGTCCATGATGAGGCAAACTTGCTCTCAAACCGCATGTAAATGTGCTCTTATCCCCTTGGATGCTGGGAATTTGAAAACAGAAATTTTTAATTTGCAAGAGCTCTTAATCTACTAATACGAATCAACATTGCTATAAAACACTTGGCTGGAAAATATGAACCCATGAAATGTCAACAAGGAAAAGAAAGCTGTTTTTATTGTAATTATTTTTATGTGGTAAATACCATGACCATAACCAACAATAATAAAAATGTAATTAGCAGAATTTCTAAGATGAATGTAGGCTATGCCGCAAAAGTGCTTCCTTAGAATACGTATGTTAGGTCACCCCATGAGCCATATGAATTGAATTAATGCACCAAAAGTTTAGCAGGAGCAGGCTTGTGTGGCACCGCGCCCTGTAAACTTCAGCGCACGATGTGACGCAGATGCAGTTTTGACTCATCACAACTTTTAAAACAAACTGTAAATGGGGGAAAGGCAGGGAATTCCTTCGAAACATAAAACAGGATCAATTTTGTGCTTATTACAGAGATAGATGTGCTTCACACATCAGATCCCGCCTGCCTTTTCCCCTCTGCTGGCGAAGCGGGAAATACTCTCTCGGTTCATGCGATTACACTCATTTCCAGGAGCGCCGGGTAATTGCTTGAGTCAGCACAGAATCTCACGTAGATGTGATGAAGACACGCGTACAGAAGCGACGCGCTGAGTGATGCGAATGGGCATTGTGACTCAAATGCGCACTTATGTTCGCTCGTGTAAATGTGCTGGCTGAGCATTAAGCACACTGCGCGGTGCTTAAGCGGGCTGAAAGGCTGTGACTAAGTGAGCGTATAAACTGTTACTTTAACTCTCCTAAACTGATTTCTTCTCTCTCAGTCCCAGCAGCATGAGCCTGTGCAGCATCCTATTTATAGGACCCAGTATTGCGATCCATGTGATTAGGCTGACACAAAGCTAGAAGAGGAGATCCATGATTACTATCTCCAGACGTGGGTGGTGATATATACGCACACTGTGGGATTATTTTGACATGCTAAGCCGAGTTGTTGATTGCTTTTTAGTAACAGTGTGCTGGGTGAATTCACCAGTGTGAAAATCTAAGGCGGTTTAATACGCTATGGTTTCTGATTTACGTGGATCTTTTTTTAGGTCACTTATTTCAAAAAGATTTAAGTGAAATGTGATTTCTAGAACAGGCCAGCAGTTTATATACATCACCTGCCGACTGTAAGCTAAAACATTTAGCCGCAAAATACATTTTATTTGTTTAAATTATTTTATTTTTAATTTCATTTAGTGGTTTAAGCTTCATAGATATGACTTTTTCATCTCCCTGTCATGATATTAAAATGTTTTCTTATATGGACTCCTGTCAGAAAGAAAGCTTTCAGGCTGGACTCTGTGCAGCTAAGTACTCCCTGTGATTCTGTAGCTTGTAGCATAACTTTAAGTTATTGTTTTCTGTATGTTACTTCAGTTCACTCAGGTTCTTTTAAAGCCCTGCCAAGGTTTTTCAGTCAGATTGAGGTCTGGACTTTGGGCCACTGCATCACCTTAATCCTTTTTCAGCCATTCTGTTGAAGATTTGCTGCTGTGCTTGAGGTTGGTGTTCTGCTGTATGACCCAGTTTCAGCCAACCGTCATCTTACAGACAAATTGGCCTCACATTAGACTCTAGAATACTTTAGTATACAGAGTTCATGGTTGAATCAGTGGTTGCAGGGCTCAAACCAAACCCAAATCATCACCCCTCCACCACGGTGTTTCTGCAGATATGCTGTCTTTGGTTTTCACCAGACGTGGTGCCCTGCATTAATGACAAAACATCTCCACATTGGCCTCATTTGTATATTTTTTTCAAGTCTTGTTGTTTGTTAAGATGCAACTTAAAAACCTAAGCTATGGCACCTTATGGCGTTCTTTCTTTCCTTCTCTGAGAATTGCACAGTCTGAAGATTTTGTCATTTTGTTACCTGAGTGCTCCAGTCCAGCAAAACCTCTACTTTTATACGGGTGCATTTAATTGGCACCACATGGCTGATATTTACCCTCTTAATTCCTATACAATACAATACAGTTTTATTATATAGCACATTTAAAAACACAAAGGCACACCAAAGTGCTTCACAATAATACAGAAAATCAACATAAATCAATTAAGAAAGTACAGATTGGGCACTAGCACCAGCACAGACGGAAAGGAGGCACTAATAGACCAGAAGAGTTAAGTAAAATAGGTATCGAACATCCAAAGGTTAGGTGCAGCTGAAGCAAAGGCATGATCGCGTCTGGTCTTCAGCCTAAACTTAGGTTGGGCCAGGAGTAATTGACCTGATGATCTTAACGCTCGGCAAGGAGAGTACAGATTGAGGAGATCAGTGAGATAACTGGGCGCAATATTATTCAGAATTTTAAAAGTGACTAGCAAAATCTTAAACTCAATGCGATATTTAACCAATGGGAATCAACAAGAGCTGGAGTGATAGAATCTAATTTTCTAGCTCCAGTAAGAAGGTGAGCCGCAGCATTCGGAACAAGCTGTAGCCTATGAAGAGCGACGGCTTGGAGACCAAAGTAAAGAGAATTACTACAGTCTAACCTGGAGGTTCCTTCCTATGGAAGGATTTACTTGGATTTTGGAGAACTCTAAACCGTTCTTATTCACATGGCTCGATTTCATAAATACCAAACAAAGTCCTAAAATGATGAAAATAAATAATAAAATAATAATAGAAAATATTATTATTATTATTTTATAAATAATAAAATAATAATTAAATAAAACATAAATAGCTTTTAAAAAATTCTCTTTATTCTTTCAAATATTAGGTCATTTATTAGGCTACAAACAAAGCGTTATATCCAGGACTGCTACAGTTCAGGCTGAATTAATAAGGCCTGTGTACTTACAAATGATGACCAGCAGATGGTGCTCAATGACAGCTTCCAAAATAATTCCCACCATTCTTTCTGGCCTTTTTCTTTAGAGAACTAAAGTACGACATACATAGACTGGCTAGAAAACACTGTAATGGTTTCTACTTTAAAACACACTTTTTTTTTAATCAAACATTTAAACGAGAATGCCGTCTGTTTTTTGTTTCCAACATTTCCTGCAAGACAAGATCGCAATTCTGATCTAAGGAATCCAATAATCCTCATCTGACCTTAAATACCACTTTCTTTCTATTTGTTTGATACGATCCAGCCACTTTTACTGCTACGGCCGCTTCATACCTGTGCATATTGTTCGCAATAACCTTCAAGCTTGTCTGCATTCTTATCTTAAAAAGAACAAGCAATCATATTTTGGTCCAGGATCTTGGCTCTGTGTAAACGCTGGAGGCTGGGGGCCGTTTGATGTTGTTATGGCTGGCTGGCTGCCGCCTCAGCACTACTGGATCTGCAGGCCCCTCTCATGTCCAAAGGTATTGTGTTGGCTGTTCTTTTGATTATATTATCAACAGAGAGAAAATTAAGACTCCCACTGGACATGAGTAAACAAACAAAAGTTTGTAGAGTCTGGTTCATCCAAAGAATGTCAGCTATTCAGACTGCTCTGAGGATATTGATGTCCAGTGTTGGGATTATCATGCCGAATATTATTCTTACTTGAAAATGTTATCAGTCCTTGGTTTGCGAGAGAGATGAAAAGCATGAAAATACTAAAGAGGGAAGGACAAGTATCCCAAACTTGAGATTGTTCATGTAAATGCATGCCGAACCCAGTTTTTTTAATCTCTTAAGCTGGAATGTGACAGCGAGGGTTGTTTGTTTTCAGCTGAAATACATCAGTAATAACTGGATATGTCCTTGTGAAAATTTGACCGGGCGTATTTAGGTTCATCTCTTTGAAAAACTGTCGTGCAGATACCTTTTAAAATCGTACGTATTGATTGCAATTTAACTTGTGACAGGATTATATTATGCCTAGAGGATCACCTAATTATTTTTCCCCAATCACCACGATATTGTTATCAAGCCAAACCAATGCTGAAAACTGCATTTGCTTTAGCGGCCACTTGAGGCCTCTTGTCCTGTTGCCTTTCATATTAAATTAATTCACATAAAACACAGACTTAGCTTCTGGGTCTGACACGTGAAGCCAGCATGAAAGTGACTTAAACCATTCTTTTTACAGGCCACCAGGGGTGGTTGCAAAAAGACCTACAGTCCTATAGTATCTACAGGCAAACAGCCCTCTGCAAAGACATCTGTAACCACTTTACTGAGGAGTTCATGCCCTCATTTTGGGTCATACTGCACAAAACATGAAGTTTATTTTGTAAAATTGGGGTATTCTAGGCATCAGAGATGAGGAACAACACGCCAGTGAACTTGTAGCTTCACATGTCATTGGTGTCACCTCATCAAAATGTGACCTGAGAACCAACTGGTGATGCCATGGTAACTAAATCCCTCTCTAATGCTGTGTATGGTTAAAATGGCAAATACAACAACTTTGAAAGGCATATTTGTCATACTGTAAGCATACCTATGGGTAATTTCACCAACAACATTCTTGACAAAGAATGTCACTTTCCGAGTCACTGTGAGTCACTCTGTCTGCAAACTGGTGACTCCTTAGTTTTCTGTGGTTATTCTTGCATCTAGAAAGTTTTCTTGACATCTAGTATTTTTGTAGTCTGCAAATCAAGCTAGCTAGCACGCTCTGCCTTCCCATTTCACTGTAACAATCGTAGTGTATCCTCGTCCTTAACGGATGGGCTAACCTCAACAAAACCTTTCACAAGCATCATCACACATGCAGCGATTATTAACATTTATACATTTTAAAAAGGCTTTATTATAAATGCCAATTCTTTGGATTTTATGATTTTTTGAATATGGTGTTCCAACATGCAAAATGAAGCTGGCAAATGAGTCAACCAGTCACTGTTGACAACATGCAATTGCCATTAATTCGGCCTGCTGGTGTTAGCATTTAGCTTCAAGTACATTTGTGCTTAAGTAGTTTTATATTTGCAGGGTTTTCAGTCTGTAAGAGTGGAAGTACAAATTGTGTGAAGTGCCACTTGTATCCCACAGCTCCTCTTTTTTCAGACTCTCCCTGGGATAGAGGCTCCATTTTCAGATTAGTTTTGTTGACCACCTGAGAACAAGGCCTTCCTCTGTGTCAAGCTGGTCAAGGAATGGGATAATTCAGGCCTGCAGATAATCCATCAGTTCCACTGATCCTTTGGTATTCTCCAAGTCGCATAGGTAGAGCTGCTGAGGCATGTGTATGGATCTGTTCGTGTGTGCAGACATGCATATGTGAATTAGCGTTTAATTAGGTTTGTGAGCACGTCCGTAACGACCGCTTTACTCGACCTTACTGAACCCTTTTCTGTCTCGGTGAATATATGTTTGTTTGTGTGGAGTTACCCACGTCACAAGCGATCGGCGGGAGAGCTGGGGATGAGGCTGCCTGTAACAGGAGCAGCGAGGCACTTGAAGGACCGTGCTGTTTGCAGGTCGACCAGCCGCAGCACACCCAGAGGAAATCTCATGTTCCTGCCAGCCTGCAAAAGTAAACAGATCTGTAACCACCGAGGGCTGGCACCAGGCCTGGGCCACCAGCGCTATAACTAAAGGAATGAATCACATAACACACACACACACGTTCACGGCCTAAAATTAGAGTGCACGGCAAAGAGCGTATCCAGAATCCTCCACGCCGGTCCGGTCTTCTCACATTTCGTGCGTAAAATCAATCGCCCTAATTTGAAAAACAATGATTTTTGTCAGCTTGAACTTCTGTGCAACCACAGCACACTCCCTCTGTGACATGATCCACATGCTCTCCATAAGCTGTGAAGTGTATTCACCCAGTTTTAAACGCATCTGCCCAGAAAAAACTCCTGCTTCATTCAATATTCCAGACAACATCTTTCAGCTACAAAGCTTTGAAACCTCCCCTCCCTTTTATGTTCCCTTTCCCTCTCTGTTTCCCTCTCCCTGCTTTCTCCTCTGTCTACACATCTGCGGTTATTTATCTGTTATTCTGTGGGAGCAATGTGGTCAACATGTGTCTGGCTTCCCTCCACACAGCACTCATCTGTAGTCAACTTAGGAATCACTGGACGACCATAGTAGATCTACCAAACTCTAAGTAGATACTCTCCATGGAGATGGAGACTGATTTTTATATGTTTTTCTAAAGCATGTAGACATGACAGTAAATCTTTCTGCAATGGGGGCCCACTTTTAAACCAATATTCTTTTGTTTCTTGGGTGAATGTGGGCAGTAAATGAAGGTTAGCCAACATGACCTACAGGAATTAGGGGATCTGAAAGGAGTATTTGGCTTGCCTAAGCCTATGGATTTGCATTAGCCTGACCTTTAAACTTTTAATCTCAATGTTATTTAATCCTCTGGAAAGAGTATAGCCTCAGACAATGTTATGGTACGAGTAGGTCAACCTAGGCCACAGCAGAGATGGCTGACATTGATGGCGGCTGTCAGCTAAGGCATGCAATGGCTTAAGAGGTTAAATTCATGTGTTTAAGCAGGTATATTTTTCTAATTGGTTAATCAGAAAACTAGCTCATTGTATGCACTTAGTGTGGTTGAGTAGAGCCTCTCCACAGTCTGATGTCTTTTGCTGACATCCAACTTCAGGAGGCTGTGGCTCAGGAGTTTGAGCAGGTTGTCCACTAGTTGAACAGTTGAAGGTTCGAATGCCAGCTCCTCCTGTCTGCAAGGTGAAGAATCCTTGGGCATGATATACGAGATGCCCCCAGATGCATTTGATTGAGTGTAAATGGTGAACTTTTCTAGTAAGAAAATGCTCTGTGTGCTCAAATAAAGCGGAAAAGTGCTATATAAGTACCACACTATTTACCCACTTTCTGGAACATCAGTTTAAAGGATTTTCTAGCCAAAAACCACCATCAAGATCTTTCTCTCTCTGTCTTGTAAAGTCTTTCAACTTTGGGCCCAAACCACAATTGATAAATTAGATTCGTGAATTATGCCTCACCCTCGTGAATCACAACTAGGACAGCTATAACATGTTTGTAAATCGTGACCCATGCGTGGCTCGATGAAGCTGTGGCTGATTGTTTGGAAGTCTTAGAGAAAATGTTAGTATGACTTTTGACTTGTAGACGTGAAGTCAAGTCTTGAGGCAGACCACTGTTACACTGAGAAGAAGCAAACACAATCAACAGAGTAGGCTGATGAAATGTTGGACTGTGATGGTGCAAGCAGTGACTCTTTGCTAACATGCTAGCAAGGTGCCTCACTCAGTATGTACTTGGTGACGGAGTTGGGGAAATTGGGTCCAAATCAAATATAGTGCCCAGTCGCTGCCCAGTTCATTATCTATATCTGTTTAACTGCTGGGGAATGCAGATATCTTATGAGCCAGTCACGTTGCAGCAACTCGATGCATTTAGG
This sequence comes from Aulonocara stuartgranti, assembly GCF_965226115.1. Taxonomy (NCBI): domain Eukaryota; kingdom Metazoa; phylum Chordata; class Actinopteri; order Cichliformes; family Cichlidae; genus Aulonocara; species Aulonocara stuartgranti. The sequence goes on along the minus strand of NC_138951.1, from coordinate 3,113,716 downwards.
TCAAGGTGACCTGCTGAAGTTAAAACTCAGCATCAGAGTGGGAAAGAAAAATGATTCAACTGACATGGTTGCTGGTGACAAGTGGGTTGGTCTGTTTCACAAACTGTTGATATGCAGTGATTTCTCCACACAATCATCTCTAGGGTTTCCACACAATGGTCCCCTCCAAAATATCCAGTGGGCATCAGTTTTCTGGGTGAAAATGTCTTGTTGATGCCAGAGGTCACAGGAGGACAGAAGGTAACAGTAAGTCAAATGACCAAATGTTACTACCAAGGCTGTGGTTCCCAAACTTTTTTTGCTAGGCCCCCCTTTGTATTACAAGAAAAATGTTCGCACCCGTGCAGGTGAAGCCAAAGGGAAGATATGCTTCACCATATTTTCTAGTCTTTGGCTTGGAAGGAAGTTGGTTTGGAAACATATTTGGCGATGCTTCATCTCCTGCTTTGCGTTTGTGTGTGACGTCAAAAACCTGTCCATTATGCTAGCAGTGTCCGAGCGCTCTTTTTTTTTCTTTTCTTTTCATACCACGCCCCCCTCCCACACTTTGGGAACCTCTGCTACCAAGGTATGCAGAAGAGCATGTCTGAACACACAACGTGTCGAACCTTGGAGCAGATTGGACCACACCAAGTGTCTTCCCTGAACTAAGAATGAGAAACTGAGCTCACATAGGCTCACCAAAATTGGGCAATAAATGACTGGAAGAATAGTGTGATGAGTCTTGATTTTCTGCTGAGATATTCAGATGGTAGCATCAGAATTTAAGCATGGATCGATCTTGCCTCTCCAGTGGTGGTGTAATGTGTGTGTGTGTGGGGGGGATTCTTGGCTGTAGATTTCAAATCTGCAGCACCTCTGCGATGCTGTTATGGCACTATAGACCAAAGTCTTTGAGGAATGTGTCAAGGACGTTGTTGCGTCTTTGTCGCAAAGAATGAAGGTAGATCTGAAGGGAAAAGGGGGTCCACTACCAGCAAGGTGTACCTAATAAAGTTGTTGGGTGAGTGTATCCTTCACATGTTTTGGACTAAGCCTGTAACCTACATACCGGTAGTTTTTTTTTTCTTTTTCTTAATTTTAGATATAAAACTGTATCCACTCCAGGCATTAGTAACATATTGTTGAACTCTTACATACTGTTCTCCTCACATTCAGTTTGTTGGGTTCAAGTCCCCCTCGTAGGCCTTGGCGCCCCTAGAAGTGTCAGTACGGATCTGGATTAGCATCCAGGAATTTTTTAAAGGATTGTTTACCATTGCTAGATAGGAAAAAACTGCACATTCAGAATCATTTCTTTCCAAATGCATATGGAATAGAAATGACTAGAAGTGACAGACATCCTCTTTATATTGCTATATCACAAGCTGATCCAGATCCACATGACTGTCTGGATACAGGGATTCAATTCATGCATGTTGTTGAGGGAAATTTCAGCCTTGGCGGAGGCGTGCAGTCTCAGGCTGCTCATGTTTTTAAAGCATTCAGCTTGGCTCTACTACACAGTACCTAAAGAGTGGAAAAAGAAACACCACAAGAGTCAGATGATGAATGCAAGGTCTTTATATATATATTTCTTCAGTATAATTGCAACATATTTATAGAGTACTGCAGTAGAACAGAATAAAACACAGACACCTGTTGTTGTTTCATGTAGTGATATGAGGCAGGAGGTTTCCCTTTAGTTAATGGGTGCCTTCATTATTCAGTCTTACTAGTGCACCATGATGAGAGTAGAGTCATTTCAAAGCTTCAGCAAACTTAAAAAACAAGAACAGACAAATAAATACTGTACAACACCATATATGTAATACTAGATTCAGAAGTCACAAAAAGGTCATGCTTTTCTCAACAGAACAGTTATACGTATATATGCACCTTCATATAACAATGCAGCATTTCTGGCGAGTTTCCCTTCACAATAACACTCTCATCAACAAATGGCAAAAGTAAAGTGCCTTTTCTTTAGAATTGGTGATACCAAAATGCAAATGCATGATTGCAAAAATGCATCTGGATGCAGACTTCCTGAAAAGATAAAGGTTTGGAGCAGACATCCATAGAATTAGACTGGATAGAAAGGACAAGTGGCACACGAGGTCATTTGATAGGCTGTTATAGGAGTGAGGATTGTTTAAGTGATGTGCAGTGTTTAAAAACCTCTGTAGCTACAAAGCCAAAATATATTCTGAGAGCGGTTAAACAGTCGCTTGATCAATCTCACGAGCCACACTTAACACTCTTAAGCCACACACTTGAACACACACCATATAACGGTAAGAGACTATTACCAGTATCCTGCGTCAGCCTGTTTATGGGTCGCTACCTGAATGACCTCTCAGGGATGTTTATTTGAGAAGCGATGTCCTTTCTATCCAATCAAGCACTGTACATAAACTCAAAGACCTTAAACAACAAACCACACAATTCATCAACAACAGGGATCAAAGGACTCCAACTGCACTAAAGCATCATCTGTTCAGCAATTATTGATTACACACCCAACACTCCTCTACTAATCTTTACCCACAAGACTGTACAAGATCCAATAGTGCTCCGCTGTCGAGGTAAATGAGCAAATTTGTTGTGATGGTCAGCTAGTCCCCCCCTGAGAAGATAGCAGAGACACAATCTAAAAGAACGTAATGTTTTCCCCACATTGCGTGGAGATACGGAGGTGGGATTTACACAGGCACCAACAGTCAGACTTCTGTTTTAGCTCTTTGGCACCCAGATCACATATACTTCCTGGCAATGAAAGAAAATGTGTGGAAACACTTGAAATCAATCGGTGTGAAATAGCATTTGAAATCAAATGTTCTGTTCTTTTATAGTCTCTACCTGAAGACTAATAGCATCATTCTCTCTAGCAAACTAAGCACTTGCAAATGAATGTTCCAAATCCTTTTAGCTTAGTTGTCTGGCTGAGACCTCAAATTTCTCAATAACCTCCTACTTCAGTTAAGTAACTCAGAGGACTGGCTGAATGAATGTGTCCTGTGAAACTAATGTCTTGTTCCACTTTATAATGCCTTTGTAAAACCTGAAGGATTTTATACTGTAGCAGCATAGTTAGTTATCACCTGGACTGTCCAAGCCATGTGCTTGTTCCATCAATCAATCAAGCTCATATTCATTATATTTCCTCATGTAAAATCTACAATAAGCATGATCAGGATGTTTCCTTAATGTTGGTGTTGTCAATCACAAGCGCTCAAAGATAGCATCAAAAAAGCCAGTAGGCAGACATCATGCTTACACACACCCAGGAGAGAGTACTGGATATAAAGAGAAAGAGCTTGGTGTCATGCCAGATGTGTAACAGGTTGGCAAGTGATGAGACAACAATGTATTTTTTGTTTTAGTTCAGCTTGGTTGAGGCCGATATAAGGATAATGTGCCAAATCCTAACTTGAGGAAACCAGACTTCACCAATATTCCTAAACCTCCGCAAAACTCCTAACCTGTAAATTTCCTTCAAGTCATGTCTATTTAATTATTTATAGGTGGCTTTGATGTAATATTTCATGACTTTTAAGGTAGGCTACCTCCCCTCAAATTAGGATTGGGCCCTCTGACTCTCTGAGTGAAGTGGTAGTTTTGGCTGTGGTCCTTCAGTACTCCCTGGCCTCTTCGAGTTCATTCATGAACACGTCCTCGTGGGGGTTTTCTGGGCAACTCAGTCCATTGTTGGGTGGTCGCACCGCATGGAAGCGACTCCAGTCTCCCTTGCACAGAATCCAAGGCAGCACATCCACTTTGAAGTGCAGCTCGGGCGAAAACTCGGTGCTAATCAGGTTCGGCGTGCCTGCGCCTTTTCCTCGTGTGATCAGCCTCCCGCGGTCGTCGTAACAACAGTGCTGTGCCGCAAGGGTAGTCGAGTCACTGGACAGTGCCGAGCGGATGCAGCTGCGCGCTGAAGGCTTGTAGATGTCCAGGCGCTCCTTGGAGCCGCTGGCATCGTGCCAGCGGAACGGCCGTCCGTGAGCGTCATCATAGACACTGACCACAGTGTACGCGGCTTCGAAAGGGTAGGAGCAGGGGCAGTTGGGCAGCTCAGACAAAACCTGATGGAGGTACCTCTGCAGGAACTCGCTCTTACAATTGAGCCATTTCTCACAGCTGTCTACATCTGTTGGAAAGAAGACAGCAACACTGCATTAATCTCTGCCACTGCTGAGAGCATGAACAGATGAACAGACACCATGGAGTCAAGTCTGAATCCTATACTTGCATCTGTATACATCTGCTTTACACTACTGAGTAAGCCTAATCTAGATCCAGTTCCAGTATATATCTGATTGAGAAACCTTTTTTACGGTTATGGAAAACTTCCCGAATAAACACTCACCTGTTCCAAAAGGCTCTGTGCCATTTTCCATTTCGAAAGGGAAAGGCTCTACCACAGTGTTGACATCACCTACATAGAGAGGGATAGATTAGCCGATTAGTGAAAAAAAAAAGCCCTGCAAATCAGAATAAAAATCTGAATATTTAATGCACGTGTTAAAGTAAAATATGCTTGGAAGTAAAATATTACCCGGGCAGGGCTCCAGGTCACATTTAGAAGCTTCTGTCAGAGTACAGGAGTACCCACAGGACTTGGTCCTCTTCCTCTCACCATGTCCACATGTCACTGAACAGGGAGACCAGGGTGTCCAATCATCTATGTCTTTCTCTGTGGAAGAGAAAATGTAAACATCAGTGTCAGGAACCCAAAGGTACACAAGTAGTGCTTAACAGATTTTAACTTCAGACATTTATTTGCTCTTACGCACACAAACATGCAAACGTGTTTCAGCCTTGTGGCTTTCATCAGCGCATCAGAGACTGAAAATGTAAGCATTTTCTGTGAACTCATTTCCTACTGATCAAAACCTATTCCACACAAACAAGAAAAAGCCTATTAAGATTAAAGCACAAGAGAATTTACACAATGGGAAAAGTGTCGTAGAGATTACGAGAGGTGATGAGAAGATTAGAATAGCAGCTCTGCACCTTCCTTTTGTAATAGGTGGAGCTAATTGGAAGCAGCTTCGAAGTGTTGATAAATAATTACAAGCACAAGAGGAAGAACCGGCAAAATACAATAACACCGTTTTGTGTTGCTATGAACTAAACACGCACTTCGACAGGCTAAAAAATCCAAAATGAGCTTTCAAACTTTCCTGACTGCCTCAGCCCAATTTTCTCCTGGTCTAACCTTTCCCATGCAAACCCATGTTCTTTTTAAGAAGGCTTCAGTAAAATTAAAGAGAGAAAAGCTGTGCTGTGGCTGTCCGCCTCCGCGCCATGCTTCCTTGTGGTGTTAATAACACTGAAAACAAGTCATTCTTGATTAAAGGCGAGGTGGGTGCAGAAATACCAGCTTGGGTGTAGCGAGCACCCAATTTTACTTCGTGGGCGCTGCCAACTCGCCATGTGGCCATACAGGAATGAGGTCTCAGGAGAGTCTTAATTATAGAAGAAGCTAAGGCAGACATCCTTGATTTATGTTCACCAAGCCTTTAGATGTGACCACTTTATAGGCATTGTTGCCTTTGCTCGCTCGTCTATACGCACAACAGTTAAACAGATGGAGCCTATATACCGATATAAAGGACAGAGGAAAAGCGTTACAGTAAAACCTAGTTTTAAGCACCTGTTACTGCATTACAATAAAACAGAGGAGTTTTGTGCAGCGTCAACCTTCATAACTGTTCAAAAACACAAATAGATTAATTGTGCACAAATTTGTATCTATGGGAAAACCTTTGACGACTAAAACTTTCATGCTGTGGTGAGTCTATGGCTGTGCACTGAATTAATTTGCTTTTCATTCACTGTACAAATCTGACCTCTTCTCATCTCGCACTATTTACTATTTTTACAACTGAACAAATTGTCTGTGCAAGCTGAGACACAACACTAGTTATGTGGATCCTTTAAAGCACCCCGAAATTCTTGAACTCGCTCAAAAGGCCAAGCCGCCGAGGGTACTGAGGACCATCAGGGTCTGAGGGGGGCCCGAGGGGTCCCAGGGAAAGATGAAAGGGCCGGACAAATGGCCGCTGTCATTCTCTGTTCCCAATCTGCCCTCTAATTGTCTACAAGCAGAGGGCTGTTTTGTCCCAGGGAACAGTGCCGGCCTCACGCTGCCATTAGCAAAAGCATCAGACCCATCTTCAAAAGGCAGGCCTCTGCGACCAGCACAACCAGTGTCAACTTCAAAGTACCCATAACCCACAATGTCCTCATATTCAAGTGCTCATGCAGCCTCACTTGCTAGCATTGTTTGGATCTCTGTGACTACAGTTAACATGCAGTCTTTCTAAGCTACACTTCTTTCTCCAGCTCTACTTCAGGACCATCTTCATCGCTTTCAATATGATTTACTGAGCTATTTAGTGTCCAAAGGTTCATTTTTAAGCCTTTTTTTCCTTTGGGAAACAGAAACAGTTGTGTTTATACGGCCTTAGTTACACACAGAGAGTGCACCACTTTGCAAAACCTACCATAGTAACTCTGTATTGGATCCCAGCCTTCGTTCCAGTGAGTATCCCAGTCCCCGCCTACTCCGCTGGGTAAGGGCTCCTCACTACCGTAATCCAAAGAGTAATCTTCCTCCTCCTCTTCTTCGCCAGTTTCCTCCATGCCCGACCGGCTGTTGCTGTCCTCGCTGGAATCGGTGTAACTCCAAAACAGGGGCCAGAAAAGCTTCTTGCCTCCGAGCAAATCTACTGTGGATGAGGGGGAGGAGGAAGAGGAAGGTAGCCAATCTTTTTCCTTGGCAAGGTCCATCTCCACTTCCATTTGAGGATCATCGACTACTTCAATGGTCACCTGAGTAAAATAAGAGAGTGTCACTGATATCACAGCATGAACAACGCTTAAATGAATTATTTGGAGTCAATGAAAGATAATCAAATATTATCCATCTGAAATGTTCAATATCGCTACAATAAATCTGCTTTGCGGTTATGAAAAAGTACAGCATATACTTTTTGCAGCTTTAGTGCTTGACTTACAACTCTTCTTAAGAAATCAACCATGTCAAATCCTTGGAAGGGTATTTTAGTCAGGAAACCCGCTCTCCGGATCTAAGTAAGCCAGTCAGACGTAAGCATGAGCACTCAGTCAACTAAACGATCCTCTCAGGGAGAGAATGCGAACCTTTATTCTGGATAACTACCTCTCATTACCTCGATATGACTCATCCCAGATTCACAGTACTTCCAAGGGCCCACTTCAGCTGATGTAAAGACCAGACAGCAGTGAGACTAAAGAGAAAAGCTATGTTTCTGTAATTGTTGTAAAATGAATAGTTAGAAAGTAGCTTGACGATCGAGTACTATGGTCATTTCAGTATAGCTGGGTATATTCTTGCTGTTATCCTCGGCCTAGGGTAGGTCTTGTAGGTCTATGTTACATAAAATCTCCTCGGAAATCAAATGTCTCTGTACTTATATTGATGTACAGCAGATTGGTAAAACTATGTCTCGCATTCTGAATACTCTGACCAAACAGGAGAAGATAAGTGCCTGCAGAGATCATAGAAAAGACTAAATCTGTGTCTTCATCTGTTTGTTGTAGACATTAAAGGGTTTCCTTTTAGCCTCTAGACATATAACACAGAGGTAATATCACGTGACTCCCTTGTCCCTACTAACCTGTATGTTGGGGTTCTGTGAGTTAATGTCAGCTTTGGCCAGGTCTGGAAAGTTCTTCAGATCCAGTATAAAAGGTTTGGTCTCCTCCTCAGGCTCAGGTTGTGGAAGAACACCAAGGGAGCGGTGCTGGGGGTGAGACCACCTCCTCTGGTGGCTGTGGGGCTCAGGCAGCAGACTCTGAACCTGGTTCTGCTGCTCCAAAGCCTCAGAGGCAAACTGGACACCACCACTATGAATTGACTGGCCATGAGCCTGACGGAAAGAACAGGTAAATGCAGGTTACAGTGAGCACAAGTTATCTACTGGAATAATTTAAGAAACTAACCAAAAGAACACTTGACAGAAAAACTCTTAAGGTGCGATTCTGCTTGCAAGGTGACAAAGTTTGCAGACACCACCAGTGTGTGCTGCTTAAGGGCTGGTTGCAGAAAGAAAGATCTATTATTAATAGTGGCTTACTGAAGGGTCTAAAAACAATTAGTGTTCAGTTTTCAGGAAGAAAGCCTTTACACCATCCACCGCTTTGCAGCTTGGTAAGCAATTCCAAAAGGCCCCTGGGCATCCACTAACCAGCCAAGTCATCACCCAGCCTTCGGTTCGTTTTCTTTTTTTTTTTTCCCACAACAGTCATGCCATCCAGGCCGTGGACAAAGAGGGTCCTGTGCCAGAGAGAGATCCGCTTTTAGCTTTAATGAGAGGGCCTGGGAGGCGTGGGACCCCTGGGCTGATGCGAGTGTGTCTGAACCTGCTGTGCTGCCGCCGCTACTGCCACTGCTTAATTTGACCTTTCAGGTTTTACAGTTACTGAGAAGGAAGGCCGGCAGGAAGAATCGCTGATCTCCGAGATTAATGGTGATTAGAGGTGACATTATAATAGTGGGTAGTTGCGGAAACATGTACCAAATGTAGAATGCAGTCTCTAAAATGAGATGCTGTTTTTTGCTTAGTCTGTTTTAAATCTAATAGGACACATGACTGTTTCATGACAGTCACTGGTAAAGAGGAAAAAAACAAAAACCCCTAATGAACCCTTGTCTGCCATTCGTTCATGTTTTTGTCATCCTGTGAAAGAGCTAACTGGCCCAAACATATGATTTGACAAGAATTTCAGATTGGACCTGTGCCAGTTTGTGGTACGCTCAGCACAACAGTGGCAGTCGGTGGGCTAAAGAGCAGAAGAAACGCTTTAATGAATGACCAGTCAGTTCATGATTTATGGTTATGGCCTCGAGAACAGGGCAGACTTTTCAGGGACCGCCTGTGATCATCCCATAAAGAACTTATGTAGTCAGTCAAATCCAAGAATGTGAACACATAAAGCTGGTTAGGAGGCGGTGCCTGTCGGGGATGATAAATGATGGATAAAGGTGAGCCCTCCTCAAATATGTGTAAGCTGGTGGTGACAAACAGATACTTTTTTCTGGAAACATTTAGGTGTTTTCTTTGCACTATTTGCCACTTTTCTTACAAGAAATGACAACAAAAGTTGACTGAAAATAGCGATGGTGCACATTTTTTAAGCAAGAATTTTAACATTAATTGTAAGAATATAAGTAGCGGTGAGTAACATTACAGTTGTATTTATATTACTAATGTAAAACAGTTATGTTTACTGGATTTTAGAATTTTTAGATGAACATTTAATGTGATTTTTACTGAACATTTTATACTTTACAATACATAGTCAGCCAAAGAAGACCGCCAACTTGCTGTGCCCCCAACACGCAACACCCCCCACACAGATCTAATGATTCACCATCTTCAACATTACATCTCATGTCTGATATAAGATTTCACTGGTAAAAATTCACCCCCACGTTGCTGCGTTTATCCCCGTACCTGACCTTAGTCCATACAGGTCATAACGGGCTTACACAAACCAAACACACACAAAATCTCAAGTCCAGAGTCATGAAAGAGACCGCATACTTTCACACCCTCCTCATCTCGTCCTGTTACACATCTGGATCCTGTATTCTTTCGCCCTGTATATCACTCTCCTCCTCCTTTCGTCCTCCCCCTCATTCTCTCTGATCGTGATCTCCTCCTCTTGGTAGTGGGGCTCCTCTGATCAAAGGCATCATGGCTGATGGCATGCAGTGCGTTTTAACAGGGACACTGCATGATGCACCGGGGGTACTCAGCTCTGGCCTGGGGACTGGATTTTCTTCTTGAAACAGCCTGACAATACACCCTTTTGGCAAACCGCAGCGTCCTGCTTTTAAGTGCCCGGAAAGACTGAATGTTGGGCTACTGTCACTGCTACTGTTGCTGCTGACACGCATTTAGGTTAGGGAGAGGAGGTCCGGAGACTGGATGGGGTGAGCCAGAGTAGAGGGGTAGGGACAAGATCCGGTTGGGGTTTGGGGGAGGGGGGTATGCAGTATGGCAGCCCTGATTTATGCACCCGCAGATATCAAAGGGTCCTGCACTTGGCTGTTTCCAAACCATTACAGAAGAACAATAAACTATGGACTCTCTTTGATCACCATCTTTGTGTAAATGGAAAGAGGACAACAAATGCATGCCTGGTAGAATCAGGGTGAGGTAGTGGAAGTTGGTATGTATAGTGGGGGTACAAAGCAGAAGAGGGCAAACAGGTCCCAGTATCTGGAAAATAGGCCACTTCAACACAACGCCCCTCCCTCTATTCTCCACCGAGGCATGGGGGTAAAGGCAAAAACAGGAAATTCCACATTAACACAAAAAAGAGCCAACGTAAACAATCAGATGAATGACACTTGACCTGAGCTCCAGTGTGAGAGATGCCTAAGGCTTCCCTTTCTCTGGTTACATAAGCATCTTCTTACTGGGCACCCTAACCCATACTGAGCTTGTCCTCCTCCTCCCGCAGTCTTCCTCTGCTAATCTCCCCTCTTCATCCACCACTCACACATGCAGGGGGTCACAGGCAGAGAGAGTCGCCAACATTTGGCTTTTTGGTGAATGAAATGAGCAGTCACAGCAGCCACAGTAAGATTTTTATTTTCTTCTTGTCACTAATGAGTCCTTCCTTGTGTCTTTTTGCTTTGACATCAATCAGGCAGATGATGAGAGAGAGAGAAAGTCCCAATAGGGCATCCATGGGAGGCCACACAAGAAGGAGAGAGTTCAAAGGCAAAAACTGAACCCTGACACAAACACACACAAGCGGACTTTGATATCCAAATATGTCCATGTGTAACACAAACATTCCCCTTTGACACACCGCACAGTGTGTGTGTGTGTGTGTGTGTGTGTGCAGAGAGTTTGGATTTAGCAGAGTGAATGCCCAGAGATGGCAAACCTTACTATACATGGAGAGAGCAGTGGAACAAAAGAAGGCAACAAATTTCTAATGTGGAAATTCTTTAGTTGATTAAAGAATGCCTGGAAAAAGAGGGTGAGAACATTTCATTAAGGTGTTTGTGATTTTTAAATTTCAGCAAACAAAATTACAAACAAATGCACAACATAAATTTTAAATGTTGCAAACAAAGTGAATAACTTAAATAATTTGCACCAAGCAGTTATATTACCAAGAGGCTGAATGGGAAATTAAAGCTAAGCACCAACTTTCTGATATTTTATTGTGCTCTAGTTTTAAAATTATGTTGGTACAATTTTATAAGCTATTGTAGTAATAAAAGGAACAGGACTCAGGAGACATTTTACAACCATCAGCAAAAACTTCCAACGCATTAGCTAATTGCCTGTCAGTGGCAAGTGTGATCTATGGCTTTTTCTAACTTGTTGCTAAACTCTACGCCACAAAAAAAGCCAACACACAGAAAGGGAAAAGAAAAAGGAAAAAATGGAGAAGAGAACTTACTTTGTGGGCAATATTCTTGCGTCTGGTAGGTAACCCTGTCACCACACTCACAAGAAGTATTGACCAGAGCACAACCAGCATCTGAAATCTTCTCGGGACCTCTTGACTCATCTTCTCCACTTCAAAGCTTCCCGTGAAGCCTAAAGGCGGTAAAAGTGCTTCACTGTGCACTGTGTGTTTTAGGTTAGATTACAGCTTTACAACAACAACACAAAAAACGCTTGTGTCCTTTTCGCGTTTTCTTCTCTCCGACTTTTGGCTCAGGACAAATAAAAGTTTTCAGCCTCGTCTATCAAGAAGTGTCGCAACTTTAATAAGATGCGCACGAGCGTCCGCAGGTATCCCGCGCGCTATCCATTCCTGACACCAGCGCCTCGCGCAGCAACTGTCAGTCCGTGTGGCGGCTCGAGCTCGATGCTGCGCTTCTCCATAAACACCGCGGGACGGAGGAGCTTTAAGTACCAGAAAGAAGTTAAATACCCCACGCAGAAACTCCCCGTCCGCACTGTCGCTCACTTATTCAGCTACTTCAGAGTGTGACTCACTCGTCGTGGGCGGGTGCTCACTTCCAATACATTGACATCTGGAGTTCATAGTACGCTGTGCATTTTGCTAGCTGTCTGTCTGATGCGTTCATCCATTATCCAGCTGAAGTTCATCCACCGGCTCTAGAGAGGGTGTGCGCGCGCACCGCCCAGCCAACCGGTTTCGGTAAACTTTCCTTTTACGCACGCATTCAGGGGGGTTGATGCTGAGGGAGGAGGGGGCAGGATGCTCATTGCTCACAGCTGTGCGGAGGGTGGGTGCGCTGGGCACTGAGGTACATGGTAAGGTTTAGTTTGCGTTGCAGACGGCAAGCCACAAGGCGGACATGCTCTCACGTGTTACTGGGAAAAGTTAGAGATTATCTTCAATCTCGAATACCAGTGGCTTAGGGGAGGAGTGTCAAATATAAGGCCCGGCAATAATTGTTTTTTTTGTATTTTCATAAATGTTACAGCTTATCCTCCTGATAAAGACACACACATTAATACTACAATGATGAAGTAACAGATAAGCAATTAAATGATACCATAGAAATGTCTAGTTTTACTGTGTCCACGGTAAAACAAACAAAAATAGGAAATTTCCCAGGAAATTAACAAAAACTTTCTTTATAATTACAGGACAGTCTGGGCAGTGAGGTCACAGACTTCTCTGTAATTTTACACATTTCTTACAAATTTAAGCCCAAAGTGACAGATTTATTTCATTTACTACATCTTTATATAGGTAAACTGAGATGTAGAAACTGCACTTTTTGTCCTAATAATGAGATATCTCAGAGATAAAATGTGAAGTTAGACATCTTTATGCTGACAAAGGGTATTCTTACTTGTCCTCCTTACTTAAGATCAAAGCATGACCCTCGAATGTAAGATGAGCTTGACAACACTGTTAAGTGAATTATTCAGCTTTAGCTCTGTGAAATTTTTTAATCAATTTAAATTTGTGTCACTGCTTTAAAAGTAGGTTAAAGGGCAGCCAATGACTGGACTGTAAGGAATGCTGACTTGTAAGGCAAGAAGCCTTTGTAACGTATTCTTCGTGAGCTGTGCCTGCAGTCTGTGTGTGTGTGGTAAATAAACACAACGTCTTTCTAGAAGTTGATACAAAGAAAGTGATTTAATCTTTGCAGCACCGTTTCCAACAGCACGGTCAACAAACATCATGGCTTTATAAACTCCTTTAAGTGGTTTATCTCCAACCCAAATACGATTCCAAAAGGCAAAAGCAACAGATAAGTTTCCACTGGTCATTGCAAGCAAGTTTACAGGTATTGTAAGCAGCTGTGCATTTGAATCATTTCTGCAGACATTAAACCTGCAGTTTCAGTGGGGGGAAACCAGGCTGAGAAAAACAGCCGTGTTGCTGTTTGCAATTACATTTTTTTTTTTTTTTTTGCCTCCATGGACAGAAATGTGAAGACTTAACATACTGCACGGCCCTGCAGGAAACTGAGTTTTATGTCAGGGTGCATACAGATCATAATGAAGTGTTCCACATTTTATTGCTTGTTAACAGCAAATGCATCTCCGATCTGTTAGTCAAACTATTTTTTTTGTGTGAACACAGTACTGGAATGATACAGACCAAAAAAAAAAAAAAAAAAAAAAAAAAAAGTGACTAATGTATGATGGATGTACAGTTTAAAAGACCAGCAAATAGCAGTCACGCTGTGCTGAAATGCCCAAAACATTAAACACACACACACACACGTCTCTAAACTTGTGTTTCATCGAGTGTTTGCGGGAATTGGCCAGACGCTGGCCAGGTTTCTTACTGGCTACACTGACACTGCAGCTCAAATCAATAAAGAGATGGAACATAAACACACAAAAACAACACACACTCAGATGAACAATGTTTGACAGTGGCTTGTAAAGCCACATGTTTGGGGTGACCTTACACAGTAATGTCGGACCAAAACAGAAAGTCAAAAAAAACAAATGTGACACAAAAAGCAGGTTGATATGGAATGTCATTCCAGAGGATGATAACATCTGGTGAATGATAAAGTGGGGGAAGGGAAAAACCAAAAAGAAAACCCCAATGACATTTGGACTATAACCAAACAAACCTTACAGGTTTTCAGTGACTACGTCATCTGGACACAAAACGCCCGTCAGTAGTGCTGCACTGAAGTTAAGACATGTAGTCAAGTTGAAACACACTTTCCACTCAGATAATGGTTTCCACAAATAAAAAAATAAAAGAGATCGCTAACGATCGACAAACACATGTTAAATAAATAAAGTTGTCTGTATATCAGATGAGCCCTACATCGTCATGCATACAGCGTGCTCAGATTGGCGATTCTCATGAAAGCGCTTGAGTGAGAACGATTTCAGCAGGTGAGAAAGCAACAAACAAGATAGAAATCACATGTAGCTCATTAGCTTATAGAAATGTTAAAGACACAAGGCTCAAGTTTTTGAGTGCAGGTGTAAACCGTAAATAAAGCTGAAAAATATTTCTAGAAAATATGCAGTTAAAAAAAATCCTTTGTCTTCCTCTCTGGAATTCTTTCCCTGTTAAATGTTTTAATTTTGAATATCTGCTTTGCATTTTAACAGGAAGGCTAGAAAACATATCTATACATATACTTAGAACCTTTGGTTGGGTAAAAGAACCCAATAATCTCTCTGTTCAAGTAAAAGTGATTAGGATTAAAACAAAACAAAAGCAGATAAATACATATAGTATACACATGCTTATTCCCGTGAAATAATGCATCTCTCGCTGAGGTTTGGGATGCTACCCCAAGGCAGTATTACCAACATTGTGATAAATAATATTTACATATATGATCGTTTCCTATCGACTTCATCATAGCACGAGCTATGATCAGATTTCAAGAGTGCAAGAGCAGGAAGTCATGGCAGAGCTTCTTCTACCTTGCTCTGAGTTATTTGAATTACAAAGAAACACCACGCTGCTGCTGTTATTGCACAAATAAGATACACATTCAATGTGCGCACAAGAATAAGACTTTATGTTAGACAGATGCAGTCGCAATAAGTTAGGACAAACTGGAAGGCTCTGAATGGACTTTGTAACAACGGACACGGACGCATGTGGCTGATTTTGGTCGCGGTGAAGCTGTTGGGACTTTGGCTTTGAGTCCACTGGAGTTTGATGTGAACAAATATGGATAGCATGAATGCAGACACTGGCTCAGACAAAAATACGTGGGGGCATAAGACTGATATCAGACGAGAAACGCTAAGAGAGGGGCCAGTGAGTTAGGAAAACACGCTCTGTGTGACAAGAAGAGGACGACGAGGCTCAGTCCTGAAGAAGACTCTCCTCGGACATCCACCCAAGCGAGGGAAGAGCCTGCTCACGTCTTGAGTATTTCAGCTGCAGGAGGTCGCCCACTTCACTGATGGCTTCCAATGCCTGACAAAGCAACAGGAAGAATGCAGTTAATCTCGATCCAAAATACAAGAAGAAAGCCACACAGTAAAAAAACAAAACAAAAAGACGGTACACATGCCAAAACTTAAGGGATTCAGCCAGACTGATAAGACTGGCTTTGATTTCTAACACGTCAGAGTGTTGAAGGAGGCGAGGAGTCCAAAAGCAGAGGTGAACAGAAGGCTCCCTGTATAAACCACAACTGAACACTTCTTTCCACCAGAGACTGTATCAGTGTTGCAACACACTGCAGGGCACCTGGAAACAATTTACCTTCCTCCTGACCTTTTTTCTGATTCCACGCTTTGCCTGGCTTTTCCAAAGACGGAAAAAACGGCTCCTAGAAGCTCTGCTACAAAGGCAGGCCTGATGCCGTTTAAACGGACTATTACAAATGGTGTTGACAAGCTTCCCAGTAAGATGAATGAAGTGTCTTTGGAGAGACAGAGCAGCTCAAATAAAAGTCTCTGCCTGAGTCACGCTGTAATCTTTAGAGACAGCTTGGCCCTTCTAGGTTCCTTCGAAATAAAAGGACATATTGGAAGCATTTATTATTCGACAGGCACGCTCACACATACATGGACTCGAACGCAAGGCACAAAAAGCTGTCAGTCAGCGGTCAGGCAGGCAGTTGATTAAAAGTGCAGGAATCCATGATCACCCACAGTGGATCAAAACAAACTCTTAAATCACATTGAGGATAAAATTAAGTCTTCAGCAATCAAATAGTCTATCCTGTAACAACAACTCTTGAACTGGCTTCAGTGGTGAAGGAGACCACTTAGAAATCAGATGTGCCCCTCTCTTTACGTCTTTGATGATATTTAAGAACTTATTGGAAGCTGCAGATCAGAAGTGGCACTTTTGCAAAGCTCTGGTTTTAGGTCGTGCTTTACAAAGCAACATTGCAAACTGTTTTTAAAAGAGTGAACAATATTTTCAACTCAGTTTTGCACCAATTCTGCTTCCATGCGCACACAGATACGATTAACTTTTAGAGTAAAAACAGCCCATGCTGCAAGTATGAGTAAGGAGGGGGGGGGGGAGAAGATAAAAGTAAACTTTTGTGTTTCATGTTAGAAATGGGACTTACTGTATCGAGCATCTCTCTGGTGTGAGCGGCTGATACACAGAAGCGTGCTCTGGATTCGATGATGGGCGTCGCGGGAAAGCCGACGACCACTGTACCGATGTTCCTCTTCAGCATCTCCCGACCGAAGGCGCTGATAAGCAAAGGAAACTTAGACAAAGGGCAGTGTGCTGCTATTCATACGATGGATCTACGATTAATGTTCTCATTAAGTAAAAGGTTATATTAAAAACAGAGCATATGCTCTTGTGCAGCTATACCCCAAAAAAATCTAAACAAACAAAATAAAAAACACACCCGATTTTGGCCGGCATGTAGAGCATCAGCGGTACAACGGGGGAGTCATCGTTGCCATAGATGATAAAGCCCATTTCGTGCAGTCTTCTACGGAAGAAGGTGGTGTTCTGTGAAAGCTGTCGGAGGCGATCAGCACCTGGAAAAGGTAGACAGAGATCCAACTGGGCTTCAGAAGAGTTATTCACAATTTTGAGTCAATCTTTTGAGTCAGTTTACTCTTTACTCCCTGAGATTTCTTCCTCTTGAAGAAGTATCAACTGATTCTTCGCATTTTTGTCAAATTAAATATTATAATCTCTATTAAGTTAACTTTTTTGCAATTGGAGACCTCAAGTATTCACCAAGTAACATCTCCCGGCCTTGATTAAAGCCCCTCCACATCAATGGTGCAACCACACAGGTGTTTTCACTAAATCTGCCTGATAAGCCCTCTTCAGTACAAATTGTTCCTGATTGGCATCCCCCCACCCCTCACTCCCCATTGCACCTGTCAGAACAGGAAAACTTACACTTTTATGGCACTTTATTAGTACATGAACTTCAGTGATCTCACGCATTCCAGACAACCTGAGCAGACGTCTAATCAGCCAGAGTGAAAGCACCTGTGAGGGTGTGCTGCTCCTTTAAACCACACCGTTCTGGTTACTGGTGCTTGTAAGCTTCGTAAAATTTCATTATCTGCTCTTTTTCTGCAGCCAAGTGAAGAAAGCAGTGTGTACTTTACAGAGACCCCTCCCACCACCACTCATGACGTCTTTATTCCTCAATTTAGCTCGCTTTTGAGCACAACTGATCCAGAGTGAAATACGCAGTTGTGGTTCTAACAGCAAAACCATGTTAACAAAAACAAACAAACAAAAAAAGTACAAAACTCTCAAGAGGGCCACATTGTTTCCAGCCTTCTAGTTATTTGAAGACTAGCTTTGAAGTCAAACAGAACTCTAATATTTTATGGTCAAGAGGTCAACATCAATCATGTGTCAACCTGATACATGTTGTGGATTCACTCACTGAGTCTGTCTGAGCCTCCAGAGATAGCATCGTAACCCAACAAATAACCATATGGCACAAAGCGCCTGCCTGGCTGTGCTCAAAAATGGAGCAGAAACAGCAGCTTCAGAGCACTAAGAGACACAACAAAGTCTGACATTACACTTAACCACATGCTTCTTTTCCAGTCAGGGGATCCAAAGGTATCCACAGAAGAGTGGAAGATTCTTAAACCTCCTTATATACGGATGAAAGCTTTGTCTACATACATTTGATTAATATAAGCTTACAGGCTTTCAGCAACAACAACAGTTTCGCAGGCGGCTCAAATGTCACTCGTGACTTTGTGTCAGCGCCTGGATCTTCAAAGGGTTTCATTTCGAGGGCTGACGGGGCTGCAACCAATCAAACTGTAATAGTTACTGCTGCAATGCTGCAAGGTCAGCTGGTCTGGCCTACTCCTCTCAGACTAACTTACAGGAAAAGCTGATGACACTGTAGAAAGACAGTAACAAAAGTTAACACCAGATGTTTATTCCTATGCCTAATGAGTTTCATTTCATCTTATATCAGCATGTTTTGGAACTCCAAGTCAGTCAAGCCCTGTGAAGAGTAAAGGGGTCCCACCCTGCAAGAAAACAAGACCCTATCATCTATTTGTGTGTGTGTAGGAGAGTCCAGCAGAGTTTGATCTGCACAGACCTCTGGTCGCGAGCACCATGCTGCTTTGTACCCACAGCGTGAAGGAGCACAAACATATACAAAGAAACACACATCTGAAAGCCATAAAGGGGGAGAGGGGAGGGGCAGAATAAAGCCTTCCATCAGCCTGGACTGAACTGGACAAAAGAAAGGAACCGTTAACAACCAAATGGAAGAGCCACAATCACACAAAGTTCAGAGCCTGACCAACATATGTTCTCAGCTAACTTCAGACCAACACAGATATATTGCTATCAGTGTATATGTTGTCAAATATGCAACTGGGCTTGGGAAGAGTTCATTTAGAATCAACGTTGTAGGTGAGCTTATTATTAACTCAACATGTTGCAGCAGATAGCCACCCTCCTCGAGCCAAGACTTGTTCTCATTATTTTTAAAGAGAACATAATGCAGAAAAAAGTGCCTGTAGTAATCTGGTCTCATCACATGCTTTGTCCAGCAGAGCGCGCTCCAATCTCAATGTTTATAACACGTAGTACCATGGACAACTAATCTATATGTGTCTGATACTTTAAAATAAATAAATAAATAAATAAATAAATACTGCATTTCTCAGTCCCTGATAAAATTCTGAGCCTAAAACTCCATCATCAGTAAGCCAACAGTTTTTAAACATATTTAGAAATCAGAATCAGAAGTGTCTTGTACTAAACTTTGCACCCCATGCTGCAGTCACACGTGACACTGTCAGATTGTTTCTTATATAATATGGGCATGTACCTGTGCAGCATTTACAGCACACCCAGAAAGCTGTAACACACACACGCACTTTGATAAAGTGGCCTGACACACCTTTATGTATAGGTAAATATTTACCAGTTAGCTAATAACACTGGCTTTTATCTCTTAGCTGTGATAAAATATAGACCGTATGAAGGAGTAGAAAAGCTGGCAAAGTTGATTAGAAATTAAATAAAAGCAATACCATAGTAACTTTGCATCCAATAACCCACCAATATGTCTGCAGAATAATATCTGAATGACTGGTCTATACTGCCATCTTGTGGTTAGGTCAAATAATAGCAGGAAAACTGACCACAAACACAAGGTTAAAATTTCAGTGATTTCTTAAGTGTTGCAACCAAAACAAAACTGCAGGGGGAAAACAAACAAAAAACCCCAAACCATACCAAAAACCATTTGTAATTAAAATTTTAAAGATTCAACTTTAATATTTGATTTGCCAGGCTAATTAACAAAACTTCTATTTGCAATTTGACCACCAAAATGTTTCTGCACAACAATAAATAAGCAGTTATCAGAAACAGTTTATGGATAAAAACACCGTCTACACTTCCCTTCCAGTATTCCAAACAGCTGTGAGCAGTTTTTCCACCTACCCAGTGTGGTCCCATCTTCTCCCATGATGATCTTCATAGAGGTGATTATCTGCTGGGCCACAGGAGGGGACATAGAGGTGGCATACATGGCGCTATGAGAGTGGCGGCGCAGATAGTCAATCAGCTCCTGACAGAATGCAATTAAAGTGAGGGGGGGGGAAAAAAAAGTATCACTAGGACAGTTGGGACATGATTTTTTTATTTTATTTTATTTTTAAACGTGGCATACTTGAGTTTTTCAAACTGTCGTTTCTAGCTCAAAATGAAAGCATACACTCAATCAGATCCTATCTTGTAAAACAGGAAGCTGAATTCTACTTTACCAGTAAACACTGTTGGCCAACACTGAATTAAGCAATTTAGGAGTTAGGAAACTACTCAAGCTATTGACTATGAGTAAGTGTCTCAATACTGTAATAACCATGAACCATTGCTTTGACTACTTCACATTGCACAGACTAGACTTAGCCTTCTGAAAACTGTCAGCAGTTCACTAACCTTTTTGCCTCCAATATATCCCCCAGCAGCCCCAAAGCTTTTGGTGAATGTTCCCATCATGATGTCAACATCTTTGGAATCCAGGCCAAAGTAGTCCACCACTCCCCTGCCATTAGGGCCCAGGGCGCCGATACTGTGAGCCTCGTCCAGGTACAGGTAGGCCTTGTAGCGCTTCTTCAGAGCTATGACCTCCGGCAGGCGTACGATGGACCCCTCCATACTTCAGGATTATGAAAAAAAAAAAAAGAAGAAGAAAGAAACTAAATTAAACGTCTGCAACAAACCTAAAGCCATTATTAACAAACACCCACAATCTGAACCAAAGCACCAGAAGGCTGCTGTGTAAAGCAGTTGACATTAAAAGGTACATGCCTAACACTTGCAGGGCTGTTTATGCATAGGTGAGTACAGTCTATTTTAGCAACATAAGGTTTAACTCTAGAAATCCCTGTGGAAATGAAACTCCATTAACATTGCATCAGTAAAGGGCACTGACTCTTTCAGGCAGTTGGTCTGAGAACTATATTGATCAACAGGATTGATTGTCCTTATAGTAAATCCCTTCAAAGAACAAGGAATTAGGGGTGCAACGATACACAAAATTCACGGTTTGGTTCGGTACTTTGGTGATACAAAAAAAAAAATGTTCATGCCTTTTTAATTTATCATTTATTAAAATTATAAATATATATTTTAACTCAAAAGTACAGTTTTTAAATTTAATGTTGCTGAAACAACAAAATAAATCTGATTGAGGAATCACTCATCTTTGGAAAAGAGAGTTTATTACAGAGAAATGTCTCTTTCCAAAATAAAAGCTATACTATACGCTTCTTCTGGGCTATATTCTCAGCAGCATATTAAACATATCAGGTCCCCATTAGGAGAATTATGTGCTAACGGCTGTCTAAATGACTCGGGTAAAGTTTGTAGCATGCGTGCTTGTTGTTTTTGTCTTCCACTTGTCTTTGCACTAGGATGCTGTCGGAGTAAATGTGCAGTCATATTCATTGTGTTCCCACAGACAGACAGCTGCTATGTTGCTCAAAGACCGATCAACCAGCTCACATGGACAGATATCCATGTTAGTCCCACACCACCCAAAAAAAGAAGCTGTGGTTGAAGAAGCTAACATATTAAACTACCAATCTGCTAACACCACCTATGTGTCATGATATCAGAAGTGGCTAATTGTTATCTCTTTGGGTGCAGCTGTCTGCCTTGGCTAGTGGCAGATGGTCATGTAACAACTTACACCCAACCACAGTAGTATAGTCATAAAATATTAATAATTAATTTGATTTGAAGTATTTATGAGGTTGAAATGACTAAGTATACATTACCAGCTCACACAGCATATAATCTATGCTAATTCGTTAAGGCAGTACATTATTTCGTTTAGGCAAGTGTAATGCTTTAGAATAGTATTTTATCGTGCTGAAAAACCACAAAAACTGCTGTCTGCACCTGTAGATGCCCTCCACCACAATAAGAATTTTCTTCCAGGGTCGGTGGGTTCTCGGCTGCCCGTGCACGATGGCATCTCTCAGTAGCTTCTCAAGGCTTTGCATGTCTACAACACAAAGGAGTTTGTGAATAAATGTTTGTTTTAGGTTACTCGTTAAATCACTGACAGTAAGAAAAGCCAAGTAATGAAAAGACAAGCAAATTTAAGGATTAACATTTTCCCAACAGAAATATGAGACCTGTGTTAAATGGATGAACAACTCTGTCAATATTTCATGATCACAGAGCATTTTCTCAGAAGCCACACAGCTTGGTTCCTGCCTGCTGACTACACGTCATGATCTCAGGTGTGTGTGTGTGTGTGTCATGTTTTTATCCTGAGCCGAAAAATAACCACACCCTATAATGTGTTATTTAGCACTGGAAACAATACAGTCAATGTATAACTGCAGACGTGAGTAAGCAAGTGTCCAAAAAAATAGTTTGGATTTTATAAAAGCAGCATGCTGAAATGTACGCACACACCCACGCTGAATGTCTTTGCTATCCTTTTGACTTAACGGGAATTATTGTTAATTGTTGCATAGAGTTGAAAGATCCATTCTAATCCTTTGTCTCCAGTGTAATGTCAAGCTTTGGGTGTAACGCAAAATACAGCTCAACTGCTTGCAGGTCAGAGGTTTAAAACTGGAAGTCACTCACTGTTGTGTTTGAAGACCCGAATCGTGGAGCCCGACAGACGAGCACCCAGCACCAGCGACGTATGATTCAGCTCATCGCTCAGGATGAGGCAACCCTACAACCGCAAACAGAAATGAATTTTTCAAATGAAAGCGACAAAGTTTACACATTTTCACGTAACTTTAGCAGCTCACCAAGTAGCCAGAACAGCAGAACGCCATCATTTCTCCAGAAATGTATATAGCTCAGAATTTAAAGAACTATCTTCGCTCATCCTTGTTTAGGGATGGATCTATTGTTATTTAGGTTACACTTAAGGTAAGCCTTTAGTACAAGAGGCAAATATTACAAGAAGAAGAAGTCGCGTAACTGACACACTATGCCTGCCAATGTGAATTTTTATTACATTGAAGAGTGAATTAAATATGACAGATAAAAAATGGATCGATAATTGTTAAGTTCATACAGATTGAAAGCAAAAAAGACATCATTAAAAGCAATACCAACCCGTTTAAAAAAAAAAACAAACCGAAAACAGATAACATAGCAAAATGGCAGCCTGCCCAGCTCTTAAAATCAACACGCCCAAACGGTCAAATAAAAGTTCCTCTAGCCAATGAAAACCCGAGTTCGTTACAACATCACACTATGAGGACAAGGATGTGAGCTAGTAGAAACGTGACAACCACAGTTAAGAATTTATTAATGTTTATGACCAGAGCAGTCTGATTAAATGTCAGTCTCGATGTTGTTCCCTTTCCCACGTTTGTCATTAATGGTCATAAAGACGTATGCTCTGACTCACAAGGTGCAGTGACACGCGCCTATCAGCACAGGTTTCTACCTCCCCACCAGCTACAGAAGAAAAGCATCACGGCTGGAACAACAGGAATTCCAACACTCAGATGTTTTGAAAACTTTCCCAGAAACTAACGGGTTTTAGAACAACCTGAACTCTACAAGCGTGGCTATCCATCTGAAAAAAATACCCTGTTTTTGTTTGTTGTTGTTGTTTTTTTTTTTTTAAATCCTGTCCCCTCTGGCAGCCTCTGCAATCTGAATTATGATCTGAATGCATGATTGTGCCAAACACATTTTGGTTTTCCCACCAACACAACACCCCAGGCCCCACACCCAGAGACCCCGATTAAACCTGTTTGACCAGGATGTATTATGAATGGAGTGATTTTTTTCCAACTGTTTTGGCAAGGCCTTTGTAAAGTATTTAGTTTTACATTTATAAGTGACATTGGGCAGTAGCTCTGTGGGAGGGCAGGATCTTCGCCTGGTATCCAGTAAGTATCCCATTTTCACTTTATACAGGAAGAGGTGGGTTTCCTCAGCAGAAATTGCTGTTACCAACACTCACAAAGGGCTCAACGTGATAACATACGTACAGACTCAGATGAATACATTTGAGTGACAATGGAAGTGAATGAAATTCCTCACCTTCCCCATGAGAGCAGGAATATTCATGGAATTGGTTGCAAAACCCATGCCAAAGGCCATGGCTGACTCAACTCCCAGAAACCTGGCAACCAATTGCTCCATTTCCTCGTGGATGTCCAAGTTTCCTGAAAAATCACAGCAGCTCTTCAGGTTCCTCTAATATTTAAATTACAGACTTTTCTCTAAGTCACGCTGCCTTTTCTATCATATCGGTGAAGTCAGTCCATTTCCCTTAAGCTACACCCCCCCCAAAAAAAGTAAAGAAAAAAAGAGAAAAAGAGAGCAGCATACTAGGTGCTGAACTGTAAAAGGATTTGAATTTCAAAGCTCCCATCACAGATTATTATTTCAGCACTTGAGCTGTGGCTACTGATGCATCCTGAAAGTGAAAACAAATGTGGAGCAGCGGTTTAAGTGGAAGTGGAGAGTCTGGGCAATTCCACTTTTACTCATAGTGGAAAAAAGCATCCTTGAAGGATGACGAATCACAAGAAGGATTTCACAGACCAAATGTCAACATTCAAAAGATTTCACCCCTTACCCATCTCACAGCGAGTGCTGCCCACTCCCACTCCATACATTTTGGTGACCTCGAGAGCAGCATCGGCACAAGCTCCGGTGTTCTCAGCGAAGCCGAGGTAGTTGTATGAGCCCATGTTGATAACGTCCTTCACCACTTTGCCTGTATGCCTGACGGGAAGAGACAGAAAATTGGGTTTTAAAAAAAGTTGTTTCTTTAACCTTGTTTGCTCATTTTGCAATGCAAATCTTTTTTAGTGTTTACATTTCAGCTTCCAATGTTATCATGCACATTGGAACAATAAACTTATGTTATCAATAGAATTTGGCAGGTATGCTGCATTTTTTAAAACAATAGATACTAATCAGAGAAATATTTTTAAAGAATGATAGTCTTTAAAATAAGCAGAGCAGTTTATTGACAGCTACTGAACTAAATTCAGTAGCTGTCAATAAACTTTTCAACTCTTTAATTACAGATCACTTAACATTATAAAGACCCTACTGTACCCTATTGTAGGTAGCATGTGCTAGCTCGTGCTACCTACAATAGGGAGAAATAACAACATCCCCTTTAACAGAAAGAAACTTAGAGCAGAGCCGGACTTTATGAACAAAAGTATTGGGCCACACCTGTTTTCAGCCCTACTGCCAAATGCCGTACACACCTGGCTTTGCAGTCTGCCTTCACAAACTTTTGTGATATAATCAGTCATTCTAAAGAGCTCACTGAATTCCAGCATGGCACTGTGACAGGATGCCACCTTTGCAACAAGTCAGTTCATGAAAGTTTTCCCTCCCAGACATTTCATGAGCAGCTGTAAGTGGCATTATTGCAAAATGGAAGCATTTAGGAACCACAACAACTCAGCTACAAAGCAGTGGACCTTTTAAAGTTACGGTGGATCGTAGGTAGAGCTGGGCGATAGAACGATAACGATATGTATTGCGAAATAACTTTTCTATCGAGGAAAAGTTAAACTATTGCGATAGGCCTCATCTCTCTTGTCCTCTTTAAATAAAAAAAAAAAAAAAAAAAAAAAAAAAAGGAACAACAGCCAATCCAAATTAAGTAGCGCAGAGCCGAACCAATCACAGCGGCAGCGTCACGTGACTTGTTACGTGCCGCACATGTGTATTTGTTTGGGAAGCAGCCAGCGGTAATGGAGGAAATGACTGACTAGAGAAAAATCAACCGAGCGTGACCAAAGGTTACCGAAGAGAAAACAGATGATGGTTCCAATGCCGGAGAGATTGTCGAACGGAAGAGCCATAGAAGTTCCGTAGTGTGAAGGTATTTCGGCTATTTCAAGTCTGACAAAAACAGAGCAGCGCCCACTGTAAATTGTGCTGAAAGCAAGTCTGGAAATACAATAAACCAGTGCATGCTCAATCTCTGACTGGAAGCGCTAATTCGTCATTCGGCTTTTGTCAGACTAAAGTAACTGTTGAAACTGTTTGAAAAGCTCAGCTATACAACAAGGAGAGATTGAGAATTTCCTTTTAGTTCTCAGTTTATTTGATATTGACAAAAGTTAGTCAATTTTGTCTGTTCTTCTGTAAAACAAACTAAGATTTATTTTTAGAATTAATATTTTGTTTCTAAGTGGAATTGACAATTTAGTCTGTTTCGTTTGTTCTATTTTGAAACTTAAATGCTTTAGCGGCTGCCTTTTGTGTAGTTTGCAATATTTGCCTTTATTTATCTGAAAAAGTCTCATGTTCCTTAAGTACATCTACCCTGTTGAACTTATTATGGGAAATAAATATTTAAATAAAAACAAGCTGCTGATTATTTCACATTTTACTTGTGAGCAACGGCACATTTAAATCTTACAAATATAGTTATTTGGCTTATATTGTGATAGATATCGTTATCGCCTGAAATGAAAAGAACATATCGTGATATGAAAAAATCTTATATCGCCCAGCTCTAATCGTAGGTAAAAGTCGCCAAAGCTCTGCAGACTCATTAACTACAGAATTCCAAACCTCCTCTGGCATTAACATCAGCACAAAAACTGTATGCCGAGAGATTCCTGGCAGAACAGGAATCTGTTTGTATTTAAAGTTTTACAGAAGTAAGCTGCTCTTTTAGGGCACTGAGCTAAAGCACTCTGAACGCCCTTGAAGTAAACACAGAAATAAAAATGATCAACTCACTCATCTAATTTGGTTCGTCATTATCGTCTAATCATATTTTCCTAAATAGTACCTCTGGAAATCTACAGGTGTAAGGGAAATACATTTGAGGCTTTAAAGGACCGACTGCCAGTTTGCTTTGGGATGTCAGCATGTTCAGGGATGATTTCTCTTTCATACTTTACTGTAATGAGTTGTGTAGGGTGTATCTTAGGACATCATGTGACAGAAAGCAGTGGTTTCAACA
Organism: Aulonocara stuartgranti; assembly: GCF_965226115.1. Classification (NCBI taxonomy): domain Eukaryota; kingdom Metazoa; phylum Chordata; class Actinopteri; order Cichliformes; family Cichlidae; genus Aulonocara; species Aulonocara stuartgranti. The sequence continues at coordinate 3,086,853 of NC_138951.1, read as the reverse complement.
TAACCACGTGAATCATGCCTTGCATCACTCACTATCAGAAACACAAGGTCAGTAAACTGTGAGTGTAAATCAGTGACACAGAAATACACACCTCAGAGAGACTACGTCACTCTCATTATCAGAACTGCAAGGTCAGTGACTTAAAGTGCATGTTAATGGAACAGACACACACACCTCTCAGGGGAGTAATGACCTTCGTGTGAAACACCTCTATTCAAAATAAACACATGGAGACAAAGAACCACAAAAACAACACAAAAAACAAGCGACTTACTCAAACGTCCAGTTGTAGTCGTGAGTTACTCTCTCTACCAAGTCCACCTTGGCACCAGGAACACTGCAGATAGGGCGGTTCCAGTTGTCTCGGATCCGCATGTACAAATTCCTGGTGTAAAAGTTTTCAAAATCCTGATAGAGGGGGACAAAATCCTGCAGAAAGAAAGCGAGAAAGTGCAGACGATTTCTAACATAATCTTGACAGTTTAAATTAGGAGCAATCTCTGAACCAGATGTAAAACAACATAACATGAACACCAACTCATCAAATATCCAAAATTCAAACATAAAACATGTTGCAATAAAAGTAGGACGACTAGATTATTTTGTCTTGTTTGGAATTTGTCCCCTGAATTTGTCTTGTATGTGAAAAACTTCAGTATACACTTCATTACCTTCTGCTCGTCTCTCTCACGGGCCACATGGCACTTTTCAATGTCCCAGTGTCTAAGGAAGTCTCTGAGGTAGCCAAAGATGGTGAGGATACCGTAGCCCATGTAGGTGAGCACAGCAACCCATAGAGGAGTCTCCTCGAAGGATTCCACAAATGGTTTCTTGTACAAGCTGGAATTATGGGGGACATTTTGGTTCTGGAAGTCAACAAAAAACAAAACAAAAGGTTAGAATCTCAATTTCAATTAACAAGTGAAATTTAAACATCTTTGTGCAGATTCAACCAGCCAATCTGAGTGTGAGATATAGATTTAAGACCATTTCCGCATCTCGCCAGATCTGTTCGCTTACTACTACTATACAAGAACTCCAAAACACAGCGGTCACTCCGGTTTAAGCTGGAGTTTGAGTTTGTCTTGCAAAGACTGTCAGAAAGCTAAAAGTTACACAATAAGCACATATATTCGTGGACACTGAGGCATTCCTGTGTCACTGCAGCCCCCCCCAGCCCATTCCCTCTAGGGCTCTGAGTCACTGAGCTTTATGAATAGTTATATTGATCTTGGATTGTGAGGTGATATAAATGTGGTCATAGATTGGTGGAGCAGCACAACATTGAAAAAAATAATAATAAAAAAGCTTGGCTATTTGATTTTTTTGGTAACAGTAAACCGATGAGGGCAGTTACTCATTACATTGCTCTGCCCTGCAGCTTAGCAGCCATATCGCATATGACCAGTCATGCCTCTCCGAGAAACACCTTTGAGCTTATGACCAGGAGAGAAGCGTGCATGTGTGTGCACAGGGTGTGTAACTAAACCCAACCACACAGGTAAAGGTTCACTGAAACAGCACTGAGAGAATAGCACTCGGGCAGCCATGTTTTCTGAAAGCAGTGAGCACAAAACAGTCCTGTTCAAGTGCACTGTTCAAACAGACTGTTGCATACCGATGGCAGCCAACAAGACTAGATGTAGTTTGCCTGGCTTCAGATTTACTCTGTTTAAAAATAAGATAAAAACTACACCAGAGGTCCCATTTGTTTATAGACGAGCATCACTGAAACTGCACCCAGAGAAACAGCCAAAAAACAACCCTTTATGTTTGCTCTTTCTCATGCTTCCTCTGCAGTTCAGCAGATCATATTACACTGTATACATAATAAGAGCAGCTCTTGGTGTACGGTTCACATCAGACACAACAAATTATGTCTAATTGTCAGCTGAAAGGATCTTTCACTCTGCAAGCTCAAATCCTTCTTCCAACCATTTTTTGATAAACTTGTCATACGTGATTATTGATCCGTCATTGAAATCCAGTCTTTACTGTAAAATGTGTTAAATACTGCACTCGATCAACAGGGAACACTCATTTCAACTAGCTGACTGAAGGAAACAGTTTAAAAAACAAAACAGTGCTGCTAAAAGAGAGAAATTATTAACAGCCCTATTCCTCCATCAAACACAGGTCTCACCAGGAAGCAACAACAAATTCAAGGCCTTATCAACAGCAAGCAGAGTGCCCAATCAAAGCAGGCACAGGAGAACGCTTTTTCACCATTTACAGCAATTCCAGTTTAAGTGTAAATACCATGTATAACAATGACCAAGGCCAATCACCCAGTTTGACATTGCCAAATAAAATTAAAGAGGTCCTAATGTGCGCATTTCTAGCTCCAGGTTTCTTTTTTTTGGGACTCCATTAGCTTTTACTTTTTGCCTTAAACCAGCTCATTACAGGCCCCGCCCTCATAAACTGAAGGTTTGAGGAGCAGGTGGGTAGGGCAGCAGTCAGCCTCGTGTCCCTAAGATGACCATATTCGCTACCAGTGACTCACACAGAGGCAAGAGTAGGAAAAAGAAACTTTTCTAAACTGATCGTTTGGTTCACAGCCTTTACCGCCACATACATTCATTTCATTATTTGCAACTTTGACGATGTTAAAACGAGCGTCTATATATATCTTTAAGGATTAAGCTGTTAATATAGCCACAAAATCTGGATCTAGTAATGTAAATGCATTAGTGTTGAAATCAGCATTCTGAATGCTGTTGGATTAATGCTGTCTCCCTTCTGTGTTTAATTTAAACAAGCTAAAAACAACAAACACAAGGCAGACCTCCACTACCACAAAAAAACAAAAACACTTTCAAAAAGAGTTCTTTTCTTTTCTTTTTGTGGGTTTCATTCCTGCCTTGGGAATGAAAGGGAAGGACCCCACCCTTCACAGCCTGAAGACATTCCTCTCCTGCTCAAGTGTCATGTGAAAGTAGTGGTGTCCTTCTCTCCCAGGATACTGATAGGTTTCTGTGGTAATAACTCCGCAGGACCTCAGTCGTCTCATACTGGGGTCAGCGCAAACAAAGGCCTGTCTGATTTCACCTGGCACAGGTGCAATATACATACAAGAGGTGAAAAACAACAGAGTGTAAAGTTACAGAAAAAAAGTCTCCACTGCAGTCAGGCCTGATCAGGTGGCATGCTCCCCTTGACAGCATAAGTATATGTAGCCTATACAGCGCAGTAAAACCCAATACAAGGTAGAATCACAGTAGTGACTTTCTAGATTGGAATATGTTAAAGAGAAATGCTTATTTAAAAATAAAAAGTAAGTACAAGTTAATTTTAACTTAAACAGCTAGCTTGAGGTTTATAGTATTAGGCCTAAAAGTGTAGACTGTATGAGATCACCAGAGAATGCATTTCCTGAAGAAACTGCAGTGTGAATGCTGATAGCTGAATGTTTTGAGCTGAAATGTAATGTCATATTGAATGAGCTGAAATAGGCCGAATCATTCACCTGAAGGCTAAAATGTAGAACAGTTAAGAGCTAAAGTTCACACAGAAGTAGTTTCAAAATTGGAAAGTAGCTGAACATCTTTAAAATTGAGATGAGAAAAAGCTGACCAATACCAAAAGAAATTTAGAATCACAAAACATCTGAATGAATATTGAAAGTTCATATTCTTTAAATCACTGAAATGTGGGGAGAATCCACTACAGACACACAACAGTGTGTTCGTTATGCTCCTGCTGTCATAAATGTGGCCACAGGAGCAATTTAAAAAGTGGAGTCTTTCCTGCTGTTGAGACAAACTAACTAAAAATACAACACAGTATGTCTCTATGGGTTGGTTAGAAGTTACTCCCTTCACTTGCATCCACAGTTTAAAAAGGTTACATGTGTTAGTTTTGAAAGATGCATTGTTGATAACTGTAGACCAAACTCTGTGGACACAGCAGCAGTTGAAAGAGAAGATTTTAAGGTGCATCTTTTGATCTATGCCACTCTGGCATTTGGCTTTTCTCACTGTAATTGCCAACATTCCATAGACACCCATTATAAACTCTGAAACGGGTGAAAAAAAAGCATTAAACTCAAACTTTGAACACCACAGACACCATTCAAACTTTGTGTCTGTAGGTCAACGTATGTGGAAGTAGTTAGAGATGAAAGATGAGTAAGTTGAAAGAAGATTTGAACAGTCTCCCCCACTGAAATACATTATAAATATTTGTTGAATAAAGTTGAATAATTTGAAAATATAAAAGTTAGAAATGAGGGAAAATACCAGCAGTAATGTCCAAAAGAAGAGGAATCTAACGGTGGTTTACAGTTTTTTTCTATGCTGAATGGCGCTGAAGGAGAAAGCGTAAAACAAACGTACGGAATATGAAATAATAACAATAATAATAAAGACGTGAACCAACTGCCCAGACTTCAGTCTTGGCTAATTTCATTGACATGGCAGCTAACTCGTGAGGTCACAGTCATATGGCAGCTACTCACACTCACATGCCTGCTGTGGAAACACACTCCCTCACAGGAGTATGTGGCCACAGTACAAACAGAAGTAATACAAACGAACGGCTCACAGGCTAACACTAACAGGATTAATTCAAACTATGCTGAAGAGCTGTTTGTATATGAATGTGCCCTAGCAGTTGACGGTTGGGCCTTACCTTGTCTCTGGGGCGGCGATACTTCTGTGGCTGTTCAAACAGAGAGTGATCCTTCACGAAGCCATTTTTACTGCCCTTTTTACCATTCGAGGTCCGGTGACAAATGTCCCCGTTTAGCAGCTTACTCGTAGCACTTTCCGTCATCTTCGTCGACCGGCTAAACCTATAAATTTCCCGGTTTGACGTAGCTTAACTTGGGTAACGTTATCGTGAAGTATGAGCTGAAGAAGAAGACGCTATTCAACGCCCACTATGAACCATGAAGACACGAGACTGCCGGAAATCCCCGCCCCTCAATGGTGTTATTGGCCAATGCGGTTACTCCAGGACAAAGATCGTCTATTTAAGTCAAAAAATATTGTTCCTATCGTTTAAACAAAACAATGAACGATAAAACACACACACACACACACACACACACACACACACACACACACACACACACACACACACACACATATATGGTGGTGTGTGTGTGTGTGAGAAATAGAGAGACAGAGAGAGAGAAGAGAGAAACGACTGTCACTGCTTATATCATTTCCTGCTATGTCTTACGTAACAGCTGCTGTTCAAATAACAAGAAAAGTGATGATAACTAATTTGGGGTCTTGGATTCATTGCAATTAGCACTTGTCACGATTCTCCCAATTTTTAGGCAAACAATTTGCCATTAAGCTCAGGAAACATAATCTGCAAATTTCGTGGCGGGATTTAACAACGTGATGACATTGCGTTTTATTAGGAACAGTGTGAGAGCTCTTACTCTACTCCTCCCTCCCTCTCTGCTAGGCCCACCCTCTCGTTAGCGTTGGACGTCCTAAAGCCCGGGCCTTGGAAATAACCCAGAATAACCTTCGCTTGGGCGTCAACTGAACACCTTTTTCCGCAGACGTTTTTATGTGCCGAGAAGATACAAAACAATGCGTCACTGTGTATACTGTGCAATAAATTAATTCCACTATTAACGCCTTAATTACGTATTACTTCATGGGAGAAACACTGCCATGGACCATATTTGAAGTACACAGGCAGGGAAGAGATCTCTGTTGTGAAAGCGTGCAGCAACAATGGCATTTCCTGGACACACAGCCAGGGTTTTGTGGTGGACCTCCTTGTTGTACTTCCTGTTCTTTTCCTGTTTGGTACATGTCTAGTGGGGAAACGTGCCTGGCTGTCAGCACACAGTGCTGGATAATATGTGACTGTTTGTACAATCCTCCTGCTGTAAAGCAGCATTACGCTCCTTTCTGGGTCCATCATTTGCATGTATTTGTTTGGTTGCTGGAGGAATATTTCATGTGAACAGGGCTGTTCAGACTCTTTAAAAACCCATTCCCACTTTTAGCCTCCTAGATGGCACTGTTGTGCTATGGAAAGGTTGAGCCCCATCTGTTCCCGTACCTGCAGTCAGAGGTTATATGCTGGTGCTGTCGGTCAAATATAGTTCAGAGTTAAGCGGCATCGGCGTGTTGCTTCGGTGTCACATCCGCAATTAAGACACTGATGATAAAATCTGATGATTTAATTCTCTAATCAATGGTCAGCCCTCCTCTCAAGGTGGTAACCTTGTTTGTGGATTAATGCAACATCAGCCTGGTCAGCTCTTACCACTGTGCACAAATGCAGTTAAGCACCCATCCATTCCAAACCTGATAAAGGTGATAAGGATCCAGCTTTAATAGGATCAGAGGCAGGGTTAAAAGGTACAGGGACGTGCTCTCATGGATGCAGATAGTGCAAGGAGCTTTTACGTTGATGGTATTCGTTCTGATGAGACTGTGGAAACCATACTAACGTAAAATGAGCAAGCAGTTTGTTTGTTCTTGGTATGACCTCTGTCTTCTCGTAATTATTAGCTTTATCCCTTAAACAGATCTGATGCATTGGATAGTCATTACACTGTTATTTGTTAATAATACAAATTCTATGTTATGTTACGCGTTATGATAACTGTGGAACAGATTCATCTCTGAGATATAACCTTAACAGTATCACAGACCTTTTTGTTTTTCAGCTGCTACTATCGCACGTCCAAGGGTTCCCAACTAAAGCAAGTGAGGCAGCAGTCCCAGGTACTGAGCTCCAAGAGCTGAAAAGATATTAAAAATTGACCTCCATTCCTGCCAGGGGTGCCAGATCTGTAGTTTTCCTAGAAGAGTGGGTTAAATAGGGTAGAATTAAAATGTATACCCTTCTCTTCTTCTTTCAGCTCGTCTTGTTAGGTGGATCATCTGCCTCACTATCTGCATGTCCTCCTTCATTGCATCCATGAACTTTCTCTATGGTCTTTCTATTTTCCTCCTGCCTGGCAGCTCCTCTTCTGCACATGTCCAAAACACCTCAGTCTCGACTCTTTAACTTTGTCTCCAGCTCACTCCCAGTGAAACTCTTAGCACCTTCCAATCTGTATACTCAAATCCTAACAAACTCCTAATTAAAGTTGCCAACTCTACTGGTATTGGGCTTTTTCTTTTAGTTTTCGATTTATTTTGGCTAGTTGTGATTGGCTGTTAGACTGACTTGTTGGCAAATGAATGCTGAAGAGGCCTGATTTTGTATATCTTCCGTAATTTGGATGACCATGACTTCATTTTTTGACTTTGTATCTTACTTAATATAATGATTAACTGGTCAATGAAACAAACAAGCCCATAATTACTCTCATTGCCTTACTTGCAGTTATAATATAGTTGTCCTACACAGTACTATAGGAATGAAAGTAGCAATTAGTTAACAAGCTTCAAGCCTTTGAGAGTTATTTAACTTTTCTTACTATTGCTACATACAGTTTTCAAGGCTGTTGATATCTAGCATTTTTTTTAATCTTAACAAAATGTAAAGTTGCTTCTATGTTCCTGAGCAATAAATATATAATGAATACTGAAGTCAGTGCAGATCTTAAACTTGCATTCTTTCTAATGGCCACCAGGTGACGACTCCACTGTATGCAAGAAGACGCTCCAGTGTGCAGAAGTGCGTGACTGAATGACATATCCTTGGTAAATGTTTCCAAATGTGTTTATGGTCTTAATGCTAATATTAGGTCACTTTGAAATTGTAGAAACAGTTGGACTAAAATAAACATTAAGCAGGCTGTTTTCTCATTGACGAATTGCTACTGAGTGAGGCCTAAGTCACAGTGATTATTCCCATCATACATATACAGTCTATGCTAAGATTAATGGGGAATTTGCCAGATGGGGGAATGCTAAGATCCTATCTGTCGATGCAATGGCAGAAAATGACAACTTGTATTGTGAGTTCTTGTTTTCCTTATGAACTGGCTGTGAGTTTAACTGACCCGTGCTGTTGTTCGTCTGATGTTAACATTTCAACATCTGCAGCCCGCTTTAAAATAATATGGTCTGTTATGGGAACTGATCAAAGGGATTTTTTTCATCCTCTCCCCATCTCTGGTTAGACATGAGGATCTATTGTCTATAAAATATTTGAATCTAAATGCAACATGAGAGTAATTATGCCTGGGAGCATATGTACCTCAAGCCTCCTCTTTCAAGCAAACATCAACTTTCCAGCCAACTGATATTCAGCTTTAGCCTAGTCATGCTACCTGTTGGTGTTTTTTCAAAATTTGCCCAACAACAGCTTCATCCTCATCATGAAAACGGAAAATTATCCTTGCAATTTATTCGTATTCAAAAGGAGAACACTGCACATAGCAACTCTTTCCCTGGGCACCTGGCTGATTGGATACCTGCAGCGACTCAGACATACTATGAATGCAAAAACTCTTTACAGATATTGATTCTTTCACTGATCCGCGGTGCTATAAAACCTATGTGCCTGCTCTTGCATCATAATCCAAATACCTTATTATCATAATCTACCCAGCGTGATGCCCCAAGAAAACTTCCCTGATGAGAAAAACATCACAATTACAATATCTCCATTGACAAGGTCATATGTCCCCGCCAACGTTCTTACAGTGTAATTCAAACAGGGCATTATTTCCCATTCACCGAAGATGCATTCCTGCTCTCTGCTGCAATTTCCCCGCTTTGATGTCATCTAATGAAATCATCAGGAGAATCAATCTCTCCTCCTATTCCCACGACAGCCTATTAAGACCCAGTACTAGAGGAAGTCTAGGCAAGCAGCCATTTTTAACTTCGGCGGTGTCTAAACGCAGGGCGATAACAAATGATGAAATCAAACTGGTGCACAAGTAAGAATATAAATGAGTATAAACGAGGGTGCTCGTCGCTAGGAATTACGCTCCGCTTCGCAGAGAATTTGCAAGTCATATCCCAATCAATGATCCATCCCGGCGCTCACTAATAATTCCTGTAATCAATGCTTCCAACAATCGTGTAGGGACAAAGTGTTAATTAGAGCACTGCTTGTGACACTGTAAACGGCTAAAGGGAGAATAGTCAGTATGGGCGTAGCATGGAGGAGGATTAGGTGATACTCATATGAGCAATATTACTCCACCATCGTCATTCCTTGTTGCTTGTTTTATAAATGAAGACATCAGCTGCCGTGGTTATAATCCATCAGGGAGCGGAGCAGTCCATCCCATATGGGCGAGAAATTAGAAAAATCTTGTGGCCCTCTTCTGAGTTTTCTTATCAAGTTACGTATACATCAAGCAACCACACAATATAAGACAACTTTTTAATATTGTAGGCAATGGGAAAGGAAAAAAATCTATACGCGCACCTCCACAATGTTGGATGGATCCTGTCGCCACTGTGCAGCAGCTAGGCTGCTTTCTGACTGACACCACCATTAGAGATGGTTACACCTGTCTAAACCTCGCCTCTGTCACAGATTATCAGCAGAGAGAGCCACTGAGAAGAGGACAGAGCCTCCTCCATGGAGTCAGGTAAGGCAGGCGGGACAGACAGATTGACAGGTGGACTATTTTCCAGAGAGCAGTAGACTCTGTCCAGCTCTACACCGCTTGCATAATGAGGAGTGACTTCTGGCGTGAATGTGCGCAGATGAGGAACTAATGATAAGAACGTGATTGAGGGGCACAGAGGTTGCTCAGGTGTGTGCTGCTGTTAGTGCTGAGTGTCAGTTTGACATATTCAATTTCCAGACTGTGCGGCTTTGTAAACTGCACTAACCCTATAAATATCTCAGTATGTGTTTGAGTGAAAAACCATATCAGGCCCAAAGGGGAATATTTCAAGATTACAATATAAAATAAACATTGTAAGTAGAAGACTGCTGGAACATAATGTAGGTCATGTTTTTTATGCTAAATGTTCAGTGAATAAATAGATATTTTTTTCTGCCAGTTAAAGACGGTATGAATATTTCATATATTACAATCAGCATTAATTCTTTGACTTTTTTAATGGCACAGAAATAAGATGTAAACACAGCCCTGACACATTTTAAACTGACCAAGTTAATTAATAAGTAAGCAGCAGACAAGGGACAACACCTTAATTTGCAGTCAAATGTTCCCTTATATTTACTAGCGAGGTGCTAATTTGATCTTCCAGGCTACATCCAAAACAATGAGCTAAAAGAGGATAAAAAGGGTCTGCAAAGCTATGGTGGAATCATGGGAAGGCAACAGCAACTCAAATCCCTCATTACAACCAAGATATGCAGAACAGCTTCTCTGAATGCATAACTTGTCAAACCCTGAAGAAGATGGGCTTCAGCAGCAGAAGACCACACCAGGTGTGTTCTAAGCCTTTCTGCTTAGAACACGAAAGTGAGGATGCAATTCACACAGACTCACAAAAACGGGACAAATAGACGTTTGGAAGAACATTGAGTCTTGATTGGTGCTGATACATTCAGATGATTGGATCGGAATTTGATGTAAACAAAATGAACCAGTGAATCCATCCTGCCTTTTATCACCAGTTCAGGATGGTTGTGTTGTTGTAATGCTGTTTGTAGAATTTCTTGGCATTTTTTTTGCCTCCTGAGTGCAAGCTGAGCATTGTTTAAACACCACAGCCCACTGAACATGTACTTCTCTTTACGACCACATCATACCGATCTTCTGATAGACGGTTGGAGCACAATCATGTGTAATGTCATGAAACTCAGATCATCTCAGACTGTTTTTTTCCACAGTCTGCAAATCCCAATCCAATAGATCTCAACAAATATGCATTATCATCATCTGCTATCATGTCAATGTGGACTAAAATCTCTGTTATGAATGGAGGGAGTTCTGAAGGCAAAATGTGGTGGTCAAGTGAAAGTATATTTTCTAGATTATTGCTGCTGTAAATCAAATTTACATTTCTTGCACAGTGCCTACGTAAATAAAGAAAAATCCATCTCATAGAGAGAGTAGGGATTTTTGACCTTTTGTCCTACAGAGCAGATAAGTCATGCCAGTTTCATGGCAGAGAGGGAATGGATCCAGTGTTTTCCGTGGATGCAGGGGTGTTTCTCTGACAAAATGAAAAGGTTGCCTTCAATACTGGAAGAGACACAGAGGGAGACAAGATCTCTCTCCGGCCACTGTTTTCGACAGGTCATCAGCAGCAGGCTAGAACATTTATCACCAAACTTATTGCTTTGCTGCCACCAACTGGAGGAAGGGGTGGGGTCGGGGGAGGGGGGGGGGGGGGGAAATCACAAAAGGAATCACAAAATAAACTAAGCTATCCTCCTTCAAGTCCAGCAAGTGGAAAGATGTGCCGCAACAACTCAATATTGTTTATTATTTCTGGGTTTGTTTCCTTGTGGAGCACAGATAAGGAGCTATCCATCACGGTCCCGGCTGGTGACCTGAGGATTCCATTATGTCCCGACACAATATGTTCACGGTTTACATTGAGCAGCACACAAAGGCAATGCCAAGGAACCAATTTCCTCTTACCTTCATGAATAAAGAATCTCATTCATCTTCCTCTGTGCACATCCATAAAGGCAGACAAGAGTGGAGAGGAGGCCCATTATCAAGCTGTCCTCAGTGCTTCCACAGTGGTCTAAGCACAAATGCGGCTGAAGGGAAACACAACTTTCCTGTTGTTTTGAGATAGGAAAGTTTAAATTGTGTTGACTTTTGAGATTTTTTACAACATTTTTTTTTTTACCTTCTTTCTTTTTGTGCCTCCACAACCACACGTGAGAGTCGTGCGTGACTACACTTGTGATTCAGTTACCCTCAGCTGGTGTCTGTCATATTGATTTCTTCACACTGACACTCATATCAAGCCTTCACAATAAACCCCCGCTGTCCCTAAAGTACCTCTCACACTGTTGAGTTTCTATCCCTCCATTCAACATTTATTCATATACAGCTTGTTCCCCTTTCATGTCATTGTTCCAGATAATATAACATGTTCGAGACAATAGAGTGATCCTAAAAATGATGCCTCACGCAGAAATGAAAAATCAGGACAGCTCTCAATATTACAATATCTGAGCCCTCTCCTACCACTGACTCGTGTTTTTTTTATTATTCAGCTCATTTCCTCAAGAGCAGAGGGGAGACTGTGACAAACCACCTGCTTTCCCCCACACTGGTGAAGAATTGGATGACTTTGGAGCATGTCGGGTTCTTTCTTCGCAAGTATAGGTCAGTGTTAAATCACATCAGAGCCACATTGCTGAAACTGAGCGAGAGTTTAATGTGTTTGCGCCTGGTTCCTCAGTCCGTAGACGAGGGTGGGTCTTTCACAGCTTTTTCCTCTGGTCCGACGGGAGGTGAGAACTGTATCAGCACAGTGAGGAGAATGAATTTTAGGCTATAGTCCATTCAACCTTTATTTTATTTTTGACTCGAATTTCTTCTGCCATATCATTACATATGTTTATACCTAGTTAGACTTATAGGAAAAATAAGGTTTTCATAGGAATCTATACGTTAAGTACACCCCATGATTCAGTAGGTTGTAGAACCATGTTCGTTACGATGTTCGTTACGATGTTCGTTACGATGTTCGTTACGATGAACCACTTGTTGTTCCTAGAGTACTTAAAAGTAGAATGGGAGGCAGAGCCTTCAGTTTTCAGGCCCCTCTTCTGTGGAACCAGCTTCCAGTTTGGATTCAGGAGACAGACACTATCTCTACTTTCAAGATTAGGCTTCAAACTTTCCTTTTTGCTAAAGCATATAGTTAGGGCTGGACCAGGTGACCCTGAATCCTCCCTTAGTTATGCTGCAATAGGTGTAGGCTGCCGGGGGATTACGGGTTTTTCCTTTCCAGTCACCTTTCTCACTCAACATGTGTTAATAGACCTCTCTGCTGAATAATACTTGTCATTAATCTCTGTCTCTCTTCCACAGCATGTCTTTATCCTGTCTTCCTTCTCTCGCCTCAGCCGGTCGCAGCAGATGGCCCCGCCCCTCCCTGAGCCTGGTTCTGCCGGAGGTTTCTTCCTGTTAAAAGGGAGTTTTTCCTTCCCACTGTCACCAAAGTGCTTGCTCATAGGGGGTCATGTGATTATCGTGTTTTTCTCTCTATGTATTATTGTAGGATCTACCTTACAATATACATAGCCTTGAGGCGGCTGTTGTTGTGATTTGGCGCTGTATAAATAAAATTGAATTGAATTGAAATTCTATTTGTTGGGGTTTACAGGAATTTGTTTGTGCACAGCTCGCCCACCACAGCATTTCAGTCAGTCTGGACTTTGACTGGGGCATTGCAACAATTTTTCTAGGTTTGCTGCTGTGCTCGGGACCATTATACTATTGCATGACCCAGTTTCGACCAGACGTTACCTGTGTGCAGATGGGACACAGGTAACGTCTGTATACTTTGGTTTGGTTTATAGACCAAATCAATGACTGCAAGGCCCCCAGGTCCCGTAGCTGCATAACAAACCCAAATCATTACACCTCCACCACCATGTTTAACACCTGATATGACGTGTTTGTGCTGATATGCTGTTTGCTTTATTCAGATGCAACTTTGCAAAGCCTAACTGTGCTAACATGTTCTTTTTTTGTGAGAAGCTTTCTCCTATCAACCCTCCCAAACAAGCCACACTTGTTCAATCTTTTTCCAGTTGTACTGTCATGAACGTTAACGTTTATCATGCCAACTGAGACTGTAGAGTCTGAGATGCGGCTCTTGGATTTGCTGCAGTTTCTCTGAGCATTGCACCGTCTGACCTTGGAGTGGATTTACTGGGATGATTGTGTCATTGTGCTCACCCACGCCTGAATGCTTCAGACCGACAAACTGCTTAAACTGCTGCTTTTACAGAGGTGCTCACACTTAACATCCTCTTATGGAAGCGGTGAGGCAGTACTTAGCTTTTCATGGCTGCAAAGACTTCAGTGAAAACTTTTTTCTTTACAACTACATATGCAGTTTGGATCGTCAGTGCCATTCCTACTATAGATGTAAATGTGTACAATGGTCTTGTGTTATTTATACCCTTAATATATATCGAGTATCATTTCAGGATCTGTGCTCAGTTGAAATATTAAATAGAATAGGAACAAGCTTAAGGGCTGAGTGCAAATTTGTCATCTCCATTTAAATTCTGGCAGACAAAGCAGGTTTTAAAAGTTTAAGCAACTTTAGGTTTTATGGAAATGGTGCAAAGTGTTCCTTTAGGGCTAGGATCGAAAAGCTTAGTTGCAATTTAGTGGGGTGGGGGCTGTGACTTGGAAATTCCTTGAAACTCACTGTATTTGTTAATGTTAGGAAGACTTAGTCTGCTATGAAAACTAAAGAAATAGATTCAGTCGTGTTTGGCTTTGGTTTATTTATTGTGTGCTAAACAGTGTATGAAGTAAATGTACAGTAGTACGCCCTTTCCTTGTGACATCTGCACGTACAATAAAATGTTATCACTGGCCTGCAGGCCACACTACACCCGTCTTTAAAATGAATTACACTTGGATATCCTAACTTGGTATTTAGAGGTCTTCAGTTTTGGAATGACCTTTCCAATAACCTCAGGTTTACATCAGTATCTGATCTTTCTCACGTCCAACAGAAAACATACTTTCTTAAAAAAAAAAAAAAAAGCCAGCTATCCAAAGTGGCTGTACGATAGCTGATATTTGATTTGTTATATAGACCTGCGAGTACGACCCCAGGAGTGCATAAATACAGGACTAAGTATTATTGCAGATGACCTTCAGCTCAGCAGTGAGCTGCTCACACTAAGCCTCCTGTGTAGCTGTGGCTTAAGGCTATAATTTCTCACCTGCTGGTAAAAAGATGTGCAACATAACAATCGCATTCAGAACCGTGCATGAGTCAATACCCACAAACAGCGCCCACTGAAGAACAGTCTTGTGCATGTAACCACTGTTTGTCCCTTTTCAAGCATCAGTGGAAAATGGCATGGTGCAAAGATTTTGGAGTCCACTGGGCTGTGTAATGCCACGCTGATTATTTTCCAGAGCCAGGGAAAATAAAACTGTCAGGCTGCATAAATCATAATTAATTGTAATTAATTGAACTAGTTTTAGCCTAATCATCACATAAATCGCACAGCCAATTTCCAGTGGGGGGAAAAAGCCCTGAAAACTACTCACACACTGTAATTGATGGCTTTGCTGAATGCATTTCAGGCATTTAATCATCTATGTAAATGGGCTGCATTACTCAGGAAGTGATTAAAATAATGGAAATCTACTATGTACAAACTATGCCAATTACACAACTAATGGACTTCCCACTATGTTGGAAAAGTTTAGAATAACTGAAGCTTAACCGGACTAAAAATAACTGACAAGGAAAGACAAGTCAAACTTGTTTACTAATTAAAAAAGCACAGCAGTTACACACGATATGAAACTCAATCCATTGGTAGTAATGTACAAGAACTATAAATTTGGCTGGATTTATATCTTCTAGATACATTTAAGCTGCTGTACACATCTGCCATAAAACAGGGACTGTGCTCACAAATGTACGAGGGGTTTAAATAAAACACTGCCATAACAAACAAAAGGAGGGAATGTGAGGAGAAAGTGAGGAAAAAAAAGGGGGTAAATACTGAGGAATTCCTGTTGAGTTTATTCTGTAACCTTCAGCATTACAGGTTTATAAAAACAAAAGCAGACAGTGACTAAAATCTACATTTTTTCCAGGGTCAGTTATCACCATTCCCAGCCACATGTGAAATGAAAGAGGTTGCACTGTATAAAGAGTAATGTTTCAGATGCAGAGCCCACTCATACTTTGCCTCACAACAAATGCTCAACATGGGTTAATGAAGTCTAATAGACAAAAAAACAAACAAAAAACAAGCGTTTTACACAGCCTTACACCCTCTTTCACACTGAAAGAAGACATCAATCTTAATGTCCAGTCCTGACAGATACTTGTATACCACAACACCCCTCAACCGCTGAGGGGATGCACTGACTCCCCCTCTGTATGAGAAGTGCACCGAGCTGCTCTCACTCCTTCCTGCGCTTCTTGTCGTGGTAGTCATCCTTGGAGCGGTTGCTAGTGGATGGCCTCTTAGAGCCGCCGTGCTGCTTGGCTTGCTCCAAAAATTTATCCAGACCGAAGGGATCCTCCTCAAACTGAACAGGTCCTTCGCGCCTCTGCCCGTGGTCGGCGCCTGAGAACTCTTTGTCTGGGGCAAACCTGAAAGTGGACAGGAAAATAACTCATTACCAATCCCTACCTGATCTGCAGGTTATTAAACGGACTCACTGACAAGGGGCAGAACATTTTGAATGAGAAGAAAATGACCCTGAAAATATCATGGAGCAAATGTCTCTGGTAAGTCAGTCAAAAACTGTTTTCAACATTCTGTTTTGCACAATGGTCTCGCACCCTGTGGCCAACCAAACACTCCTGAAGCACAATGACAACCTGGTGACTAAACATATGGGACAGGCTATGCTCGACTAGCCGAGTGTAGCACTGCTGCCTCAAGGACGAGACTTCCTGCTGGGATTCATGTGAATGCTTGTCTCGTGCCTCAAAATAAAATTAGAATAACCTTGAAATTTTTTAGGTCTTTGTCATTTAAAAAAAACATAGATACTCCCTTGGCTAAAGGGCGCAGGCTTAGCCATCTTGGTAGCAGCCTAATTAACAGTTACTATGCTTAGATTCCACACATTTTCAAACGCAAAATTCAAACAAGACAACAGCGACGACTTCAAGTTATTATAAAAGTGAGAAAACTGCTGGCGATGTGAATTGACCAGCTCCGGGAAAAATCAACTCCCAATGCGAGCGACTGAAGGAATTACCAATGAGAAGGCAGGATACCACTAGCTGACATATGACCTGGTATAAAAAAATATATATGACAAAGTTATTTAGGTAACCGGAGCCTGGAATGTCTGCTAGCAACAAACCGTCAGCACCAAACGATGCACAATGAGCGACCCACGTCCTGTGCAGACGGAGCGTATTGGAATACCAAATTGTATCCATGGCAGAAAGCTCTGAAATAAGGTTCACATGAGGAAGTATGATCACACATCTGTCACTGTGTTCCTGAGTTATGTTGTTAATTACTTGCTGGAACAATACGACATCCAAATAAAGCTGACACAGATACCACCACTTCAGCTTTTTTACCCTTTTAGACATATTAAACATATCTCTGAAATGACCTCATAATGAGAATATGAATATAATAAAGTAAGTCCAAGGTGTTCTTGATTTATTGTGTTCAGTCCTTCCTTGGGTGACTCTAAATTTTGGATGTGTTGTCAACACATTATGTTTATCTTAAAGGAACATTTTTGTAATCATTTTCTTCCCAGAACAGTTAAAAAGGTGAACAGGTCAAATAACGCCGTCTGAAGAAAAAAAGAAAAAGAAAAAGTCCTCATACCTGTTGTTGTGCATGAGTGAGTCCAAATCATCTGCATAAGCATCTTTGTCTATATTCTTGCTGGGCCTGTAGATGTTGGAGGCCATATCTCTGCCACTGCGGAAAGGCTGGTCATACACGTTGTACGTCTCATCTTCACCACCAGCAAAGCCACTGTCCATACCCTGAAAAGAATGAGGGAAAAAAGAAAGACTAAGATCCAGTTTGATCTGGAACTGAAACTTTCAGCTACATTTATCTTCACAGCAAAAAACCCAAGATGTGAACGCTGGAAGAGTGGAACTAAAAACGTGAGAATCATTCCAACCTTGCTCTGATTGAAGAGTCTCTGGTCATATTGCGCCTCGCTGGAGGAACGAGGGTTGGGCTTGCCCAGAGCGATGAGCTCACTGACGTCCCTGTCCTGATCTCTCTGCAGCTTCGACCTGGGACGCGGAAAGAGGAAATCAAAGGGATGTTCAGCAGAAATCAAAGACAAGATAGAAGAAATGACTCATGGAAAACTTTAGAGAAAGTTTACTTTAACTTTCTTTAAAAGTGCTGTAATAATGTGAGTGCTACAGCTTCAAAAATTTAAAGAGAATAAAAGTGTCATTTCAATGTCATGTTATATAATACATAAAAATTTATTGGAAAAATGCTGGGAGAAACTTGCATGAATGCTTAAACTCTGTATCCTGGCCTTAAAGCTTGAATATATATTGAAATGTGAAGTTTTTTTATTCAGTTCTTGGTGACTTTAACATCTTGATTGTCCTTCAGCAAACAGTCATCTCAAAGTGAAGTGAAAAGTAATTTTAAGATAACAAGGTCTGTGCTTTCTGACAGCTGGAATTGTGACTGTAATGAGCTCTCCTCTGAATTTCACTTTCTTCGCTTCTCCACGGACCCACAGTTCCATCAACTGACAACCTGACGTGCAGAACACATGACTTAACACACAAATGCACACTGGCGGCGCATCCCCCATGCACAAACAGTCTGTGGATCCTGAGCGCGCTGCTGGATCCTGCTGCGTTTGTTCAGTATTAGCTCTAGCTCCATGAATGATTCAGCAGTGTGGACTGCATTCGTGTATGCGTGCGTGTTTAGAGGGAAAGGGTGGTTGAGTTCACATGCGGTGCGTTTAAAGTGCGTGTCCAGCACCTCTTATCGGGAGCAGCTCTGGAAATGTTCCTGTCGTGCTGCCTCTCTTTCCTTCTGTCATGGCGGATCTCGTCACGCTCCCTGGCCTCGCCGTCCTCGCCACCTGCCGCGAGAGATGGACGGATGGGAAGAGGGAGAGAACAGGGTGCAAAGAAAAAACGAATAATAAAGAAGAAGAGAGAAGCAAGGGGTACACATGAGGTGAAATGGTGCAACAGAAGTGTGGAGTGAAAAGAGCAGGGGAACAGGGCGGGGCAGAAAGAGAGAACAAGAGAAGGTTTTATAAGTAACCTTAGAATATTTGAATCAAAATCACAGCTGATGGATGAAGCATTTACCACAGCAAAAGTTCTATTTTATAATCACAGTCAATGTCCTGTAGCTAAACAGTCATTCAAGGCGTAAAAAAAAGAAGAAGAAAAAAATAGACACGAAACATTGATTTTTCCTCTCAAAAATATACGTGAATTATCAGTGGGGAAGCAGGAACATCATTTCACAGCTTACTGGTCCTGTCAACACTGGCAGACTGAAAAATGTTGTCATGATTTATGCCGGTCATGTTCCCGATTTGGCAGTGGTGACAGCACTGATAACAGAGTCCGCTCTACTTGCTCAGAAAAGCCTCACACAGATACACCCATGAATATTAAGTAAACTTTATATTCCTGGCTCTTATCTTCAGGGCTCACCTTTGTCACCGTGACTTTTGATCCCTGCCCTGCGATCTCGAGCCATTTGGGCCAGCTCCCTCAGCTTCTCCTCCTTCTTTTCCTTCTCCTTCTGAGCCATCTTCTTCTCTACCTGAGCTCGCATCTCCACGGCCTCTCTGGCCTGCAGACATAATCAGCATTTAAATATAACCAACGAACGATCACTTTAAAGCACAACCTTTCAGATTCCCTTTGACAATCATGTGTTACCTTTCTATCAGCAATATAAAGGGCCTCAGCCAGCTTGGCAAAGTTTTCATTGATGTGAACCGTTTGAAGACCCCTCCCATCAGCAGCCAGACGTTTGTCGAGTGGGATGGTGTAGCCCTGAGCGCAACCAAGCATAGTGAGGAAAAAAAAGTGGGCACACACATGTACAAAAAACAAAACCGACCCAATAACTATTTCAGATGTCATGTTACCTTAGCGTTCTTCCAGTTGGAGATGCACGGTGGAATCTTCCACTCTTGCTGCTCCTTGACCGTCATCTGTAACAAAACTGAGAAACTATCAAACATAGTGCAAGCAACTTGATTTAGGATGCAGCGTTAAAATGCCTGAAAAGCCGGACATCTGTTTGAGCCAACTCTACCTTTCTGCTTGGAGAATGCATCACAGGGGCAGGGGGAGAAGGCGGTCCACGAGGAATCTTCTTGTTGATTCTGAAGCACGAAGAATGACAGGCAAAATATTTTAGATGTTTAAAAAAATTTATCCTGTAAGACTTTTTAACACATTTTACTTGGAAGTCCTCATTTACTCCTTACTTTAAATTTCTAGGGTGATCAAAACACCACACCCACAAAAGGGACACATTCTACAAAATAAGCATCTAGATATCATAACTATGTATTAAAGTGTCAAAACAGATATTAAAGGTTAAATGAACACATTTCAAATTACATAAATTAATGATGGAGATAATGTTTACTTACTTAAAACGTGGAGGTTCCATGGGGTCTTTCTGCATTTCCACCATGCGGATCACCCTCTGTTTGGCCCCTGAATTAAATGCCACTCCCTGTTGGGACGGGGTGTACCTTGAAAAGAAGGAGAGGATGAGGGGAAAGTGCCAGACAGACAAAACTTTATCCTAACCCACACTGACATCCGTTAAAGCTAAAAATACAAGCATGTAGTTGCGCGGCAGCAATAAGAGCTTTCTGAATTCTCCAAATACTTCAATAGTTCATTTAATAGCCCTTTAAACAGCATCCTGTATGAAAGGAGAAAACATAATGCTATCCCACAAGTTAGTGATACACCATTTGACCATTTATATAAACAATTAACATAACTGCCAAAGTGGTGCAGGTAATGTGAATGATAATTGTAAGTTAATCTTCCATTTCACGTCATGAGTTAGTGATATATTTTATCAGTTAAACTCTGATCATCACATTTTTCTAATAAAAAGCTTCTTGTTAAGTTGTTGCCTTGCATGAAATACACAGATCTATGCATGTTCTCAGAATCACGAGTCAGACTAATTGATCAGTGTGTTCAAGGTTCTGCATAATTCTGCTTGCACCCGTACCGTCTGTTCTTGTATTGCAGCCTTTAGGATGATCAGAAATTAATCAATAACTAACTAAACTAATACAGTCTCAGTGCAAAACTCTGGTTTTGTAGACTGAAATTCAAGTGAATCCAGAGGAGAGCTGCATTATTAACAAAGAGGTAATTTGGGGGGATGATCTGAATTGATTCCTAGACTTGAGTAGTTATGTTAGCTAGTTTACATCATTAGCTTACTGTTAATAAGCTATACCCAAAAGCTGTTGTACCCACGTTAAAAGAATCTAAGAACAGGAGTAGAACTGAAAGAAGGCCTCAGGCCCATGTACTACAGAGCACTACAGAAACTGGAAGTCAACCTTCCGACTCTCCTCCCTGACTGTGTGCAGTGTTGATAATCTTCTGACTAATACATACCTGATGTACTGTGCAGGAGCTTGTTTGTCTGCGGCTCTTACAGGCATGGCAGCAGCGATTTTTTGAGACACCTGCTTCTCCAGGGCTGTACGGGTCTTCTCTGTGAGCTACAAAAGGATGATCATGTTTACATTCCAGATTCAAGAAAAGCAGTCACATGACACAAGAGAAACTGTACTTCTCAAACATGTAGTAGTAAGAAAGCATCCTGACTGGAAACAACATAAACTGATGAAGGTTGAGCATGGTGCAAAATCGGGAGATGAACAATCTCAAACAATTGCAGGCTTTGATCTACTGAGAATCAGTAATATCTCAAGTACACTAAAACACTACAGCCTGAACTGTCTTTTTATTTTCTTTACTTATTTATTCATTCATTTAGGTCTTTATGGTTTAGTTTGCAGGAGGATTAAATAGACTTGAATCAGTAATTTTGTTAGACAACCTTGTATTTCACAATGACAACTAAAACGAATCTTAAAGATAAGCAGTCATCCTGGTGTCCAACACTTCTTACTAATTAAGTTTAAAAAGTCTAAATACAAAGTTGTCAAAACTAATTATGACAAATTGTTTCACTCACTCAGCAACTTTACTGGGACAAAAATATACGTTGTCCATTTTTTCTTTGACATCATCGATACCTCCGAAAAGCACTTTGTGACGGCTTTATATAAAATTTTTACTTCTTTGGTAAATGGTTCTAAAAATGACAAGTGAGCACTCAAATCTAAAGTAATTCTGAGGGCGACGTGCTCTTACCTCTTGTATAGCCTCCTCATCTGGCTTCTGTAGTCCTGGAGCATCTTCATTGAGAACTTCCTTTGGAAGCAGGTCTGTGTATTTACTGAAGATCACCTATAAGCATGAAAAATGAAACCAATAAAGGAATACCACTTTTTAAAATGAAAACAGAGCCAGAGATGCAAATAAACTAAAGCCTAAAAGTCATTTTCTGGCCGTGCGAAAGCGATGTACATGACAGGTTTTATTCAGGCCTTAAAAGAATTGCTGATTTTTATATTATGATTTAAAGACAAATTCTTGGATTGTATGGATTGTATTGAGAGGATCCCTGCTAACTGTCGAAGGGATAAAATGCCCATATACCTTATCCTTTCCCTGTCCTTGTCTGGCAATGGCATCATATTTAATCTTTCCTTCTGCATCCACTTGTACTGCCAGGGCATTTGATGTCTTCTTCTTTCTACCCATCTCCAGAGGAAACTGAGCCACATGGATCTCTGGGAAAGCACCTCCATCTCCAAAGTCCTGCAGAAACACATATTTTGCAGTGAAAACTCAGGGTTGATTTCATCTTCAACCCGTAGAGGTTAGACAAAAAGGGACCCAACTATAAGCGAGCCAAACAAGAAACCTTATCCCATACGAGCAAGAGGTTTTACCTCGAGTGAGCGAGGTATCCAGCCTTTTCTGTGTCCATAAGGAGGGGGCTCTCTACGGGATGCAACCAGGGCGGTAGAGTAAGACTTCTGGGCCCGGAGCTTCTCCTCTGCCTCCAACTGATCTTGGGACAGCTGGGTCGGCGCCGGTAAAAAGCTGAACACACAGGAATCCTCATGTAAGTCTCAAAGTGATGAACAGTAACACAGGCGCTCTAAGCCCTGGCTAGCATTAGCCGCTAGTGACAACAAGTAGCTTCGAGGTTAATTAAGACACTCGTGTGTCAGTTCAAATAGCTAATGATCAAGGTAAGTTAAGAGAAAACGTTAAAGAAGCAAGCTTAAACACGTGGCTGCCTAAACTACGTCTACACAACGAACTACATCATATCGTGACCACAACTGCGTGCTGATAAGCTAGCTATGCTAAATGTGGAACTCGCGACATTTTTACTTGCTAGCCGTAGCCGTTGGCATCGACTAAATCAGATACAGAAACGACCGCGTACATACCACACATATCAGTGTGATACATTAATCGTAGTCTACACACCAGAAACCAATCGGTTGAATCGATATCTTATTTCCTAACAGTTTTGCAATTTATAACTACAAAAGGCTTTGTCGTGAAGCTCACCTCGTCAGAGACATCTTCCCGTTTCTTCCTAAGCAATGAACTGCACATGCGCGAAGACAGAGCAGACATGCGCAGAATAGAACAGACGACAACCACCAGAAACAAGAAACGTTCTGGACAAAGTATATAGGTGGAAAGTAGGCAGGGGCATTTGTAAGGTCTAGGAAACGATGGCTGGAGAAAGAAGAGCAGAATTCTTCATACTTTTAAGTTAGAAAAGTATCATGCAAAATTGAAAACAATTACTCATTTAAGAATAGAAGAAGTGGTAACTGATAACCTGAAAATGATAACTAATTCATGTTCATCCTATTATATAAAAAAAAAACTTTATACGCAGTGATGCTCTGACCTTTTTAAACTCTTTACAAAACACTCCCAAACTGGAAGGAAGGTGAGGATTTATGTGACACTATCTGTCAAAAAAAATCTGTGAATAGTATATAGTCATTGATCAATGGTATTTGATCAGTGGTTGTTGATCAATGGTCATGACAATGTGCATGTTAATGATTAAGGAACTGACCTCACAGCCCATTGTTTATTCAGTGGGCTGGTTTGAGTTATTGTGCAAAAGTACTGTTTATAAGGTTGGGGAAGCCTGCAGTCAGCTGAGACTGAAGAAGTCACCTGGATGAGTGATGAAACGTTTCTCCCACTGAAAACACTTTGTCCAGATGAACAGATTCAACCTTTTGGGATCTATAAGAAGGCTGAAAAATAACAAATGGGACAGATAGCTTGTCATCTGAGTTCTATAAATTATTTCATCCTCAGTTGATGCATTACCCTGGCGTATGACTCAAGGATTAATTACTCTAATTCCCAAACCTAAAAAAGATTTGCTTTTAATAGACAGCTGGCGTCCTATTTGCTTATTGAATAATAATTACAAAATTGTGGCCCTTGTCTTTGCACAGAGAATCAAACCGGTGTTAGAGTCAATAACTGATGAAGAGCAATTTGGCTTTTTACCTAACAGACATATTTCCAATAATATCAGGCTTATTTTGGATATGTTGAATTAGTCATACCTAATTCCAGATAATGGCTATATTCTGTTTTTTGATTTTTTTTAATGCTTTTGACACGGTTGAACATCAGTTTTTACATCATTCACATAAAAGCCTTGCCTTTTTGTAGTTATATAACAATGCCAACTGCTCTATTAAGCTTAAACATGGGTCATCAGCCAGATTTAATGTGCAACGAGGCATCGGACAAGGCTGTCCAATTTCACCATATCTTTTGCTTCTTGTTGCTCAGCTGCTCTGCTCACATATAAAATCAAGCAACTTACAGGGCATTTCTATCACTAACATTTCTCATTGATCAACTTGCTGATGACACAACTTTGTTTTTAAAACATAGCACAGGGATTTCTTTTGCAAGTATTTTGTTAGAATCATTCTCTAAAACTTCTTTTGCCTTAATCTTAAAAAGTTTGAATTATTTTAAGGAGTGTTTAAGAAGTGTTTTATTTGGAACAACAGTTATATTCTCTGTAAAAACAAATCATTTTTTTTCCAGAACTGGTTTGATAACAGTCTCATGGCAAGCCAACTATTTAATCAAGAAGTGCATCTGTTTACTTATACTGAATTTTTACACTACTATAAAATTCCTCTTTCTCCGAAATAATTCTCTGTTGTTTTTGACGCTATTCCCTCAGGATTGTTTTCACTTCTTTGATGTGTAACAGGAAATAGAGCCCAGCTTCTGCCTCCTCTGGTCTCTGGAACTGAAATTATTCAGACTAGTTTTCTACCCTTTTAACCACCTAAAACAAGAACCAGACAACTCAGAATCTGTTTCTTCAAGATGTGCTGTTCATGCTTTTATTTTTGGTGGTTATTTCTTGATTTTATGTTCTTAAAAATTGACAGTAGGCTTTCTAGATCATGTAGTAACAAAGTGAATAGAAAAAGGTCCTCCTGCATGCTAGATTTATAGAGTCCTAATGCAGTAAGTGAGACAGTGTGCGGGAGTTATATTTACATTGTTGTGAAAATACAAAACTATACTCACTGCCTTTATAAGCCATCTGTATGTTTTTTTTCAGTTGGTGTTGTAAGTAATACTCACGGCTATCAGTGGAGTCTCAGGCAAGCCAGTAAGTGCAGACAGATCAGATTGTAACTTGCTGCAAAAAGCATTTGGAGATTCTGTATTGAGTGTACGTGCCAAGCATCAAACTGAAGGGCTGAAAAATGAACCCGGCATAGACGTGTCAAAAACTGCAGTTCCTGGCTGTGAATCAAACCCCACAGATGCTCCTGTTAAAGTGCCTACATTTAAAGCAAGTATTTCTTGCATGTTTTATCCATTTAATTAATTAAATTTAATTCATTGCTAAAATTCACAACTTCATTAGCAGCTTGGCTGCTCTAAATGGCAGGTGCCAGCACATGTGGCTGTCGATGGGAGCTTTCTGCTGTGCTCCAGTTTTGGTGAATTGCACCTTTCTGGCTCCAAAAACGCAAGTTAGCAAGTATTTAAACATATAACAGAAATCACGGAGGCTATTTCCATCTTTTATACCCTACAGTCAATGATATTTGCTTCATGACGCTTTTTTCGTGCTAAGTGTTGAAAATGGCAGCACACATGTCCTTGACATCTGTCATGGCATTACTATACTTGAAAGTTTCACAGCCCTGATGTCCCCCCTTTAGAATATCTTTTGTTTTTGAAGCAAAGTGTAACAAAGCAACATTTTGGGCTGGATTTAGGTGGAGATGAAGGCTGAGGCAGAGTATAGCAGAGGCAAGAGGTGCTTATTTGTCCACATATGCTATAACTGCACAGACAATTAAGGGCAGGTCAGGCCTTCCAACAGTAACACAGCGCACACACTGTCTAAGGACAAATGGCAGCCTTAAATACTCTCATCTGTTAAAGGACTAAACCATTATTTGCTCACATGTGAGTTTACCAAATTCCAATATTCCACCATCTATAGACAACCCACATTTTCATAAATAAACATATGCATTTTACCATTTTCTAATAACAATGAAAACTATGATATATTTTAACCTTACATCTCAGCACCATCATAAAAACACCAAAAGAACATGTTCCCCACACTCTCTTAACCCATCGGCTTTCCTGGAACCTTTAAACGATGTCCGGACTCCCGGGAAAGCATTTGCCCAAACAGCCTGGAGAGGTCACAGAGGACTTTTTACATCAAAACTTTTACCTCTAGACTTCGCACATAAACCTTTGCCTAAGTTTTACTAAACACTAGACCTTATTTGCTCCCCATAACAATTCTTTACCCCTCCAGGGCAACCACCACACGTCTCAATGAGGAGCAGCTATGCAGGCCCTGGAACAAAAGGCTACCTGCTAATTATTAAACTACTCAATAAATATTCAATAAATAAACTTCTTTTGTGCAAATAGTTATTGGTGTGCAACTCTATGCCTAAAGTGCGGTGTTAAATAAAATGCTAGTTAAAGTGCTTTTAATAAAAATTGCTGAATGGACTGACAAGTCACTGATAAATTGCAGCCCTTTGGACCAACAGTCCAAGCTGCACTTACATGTTTCTGTTTTTGCAAGCACTGACTCTACAAAGTAGTGTAAAAGCACAAGCAGGAAAAACAGCTGACGTTATCTTGTGTAAAGCAGCTGGAAGGAAACCCTCAAGCAATCACGTCCTAGTTCCCATTTAAGCCTATATGTTTCACTTTTTTACATTTGTTTCAAAAACGTGCTTTGCCCAAGAATTGTAGGATTATGTCAAAATAATAGAGTTTGCTGTTATATTGTATGTGATGAATATCTTGAATCAACCCTTCTGACATGATGATCAGCCATAAAGCAATACGGGACATCCCCACAGGTGCTTGTAAGCTTTCTTTCCTCCCCTTCCTCTGTGTCTCTCCTGTGAGGCAGTCTGTCAGTCCCTCAGCAGAGACATAGTTTATTAATGTGACACAGGGTAAAAGGACACGTCAAAGGAGATCAATCATCGGGCTGTGGTACGGGACAAGAAAGCTTTTAATAAACCCAATCATCTGGGTGCTTCTCCCTCTCGCTCTTTATTTAATGTGCCTGACATTTGGCATTGAGGAGCCCTACACCATCCTGTGTGCACACCCTGGATATGCTGTATCAGGATTACTGATGGAGAGGTCATTGTTTCACCACTCAACTGAAAAACCTCCGGGGAGCTTCTAAGAAGTGCTGTAGACGCATGACAAGCAGCATTTCTTTGTGAATGACGGGGGATGTTTGAATTCAGTTTTTAGGTTACGCTGACAGAAGTGGTCACGATACATTTTTCACACAAGTAGTTTTAATGATTGATTGATCCCACATTCCTGGCCGTTGAATGAAATACAAGAGGCTGCACAAATCTCTTCAGTGGGATTTAAAAATGACAATGACAAATAATTCAATTTTTTTCTCTATTTTGTTTGAAGAGCAACATTTAATGGAATATACTCCTCAGCTTAAGGTCACACAAAAAGCAAACCAGTCGTGCATTTTCTACATCATGAGGCCAGACTAATAATAGTAGGGCGCTTCCGCATGTTCCTGGCTGTGTTTAATTTGGGGTCATGACAAAAGGTGATGCAGGCCAACACGGAGGTGGCAGAGCTCCTGGCGATGTGGACGCTCAGAGCAGCAGTAGTGTCTGAGGCTGGGGAAGGCGACGCATGCCCTGATACATGACAACATGGCCCCTCAGTGTCACTGTAGGGGGACATCAACCAGGGAAAAGTGATGTTTAAACTCTAGGGCACAAGATGAATGGACATAGCCATCATACATCCATCATTCATCCACACGTCTATAC
This sequence comes from Aulonocara stuartgranti, assembly GCF_965226115.1. NCBI lineage: Eukaryota > Metazoa > Chordata > Actinopteri > Cichliformes > Cichlidae > Aulonocara > Aulonocara stuartgranti. The sequence goes on along the minus strand of NC_138951.1, from coordinate 3,058,844 downwards.
ATACTGAATGTATCCCTCTGCCCACCCGGCCCACCCGGCTCCTGAATGAAAGTTTTAGGTTCCTTTTAGTGCTGCTGGCTTCTGTTGCTTAAAAAAACATGACCTATCCGTTCAAAGACTCCTTATGGAAAACCAACTGTGTTGATATAACAATGACAAATGTTTCATTATTAATGTACACGAGGAAAGTAATATGTTAACTGTGTTTTTTTAGAACTCTCATGCAATCAGCTGAGCATCACTGTCATGCTCAGGCAAGTTTTGATACATTGTTAAAATAAAAATAAGAACTCTTAGAATTATTTGTTACATTGTTTCTTCATTGTTTCAGCTTCATGCAAATTTTAGTGCACAACATTACCATACAGCAAGACTGTCAAAGAATAATGGTTGTCATTTTTTAAAGTGATGTTAAGCAGTAGCTGTCCAGGCTTTCCAAAGGTCTTTCAAAGTTTTTCTTTGGACATTGGCTTCTTTTTCACCTTTTTTCAGTCACATCCTTATACCTGACCATTTTCAGATGATTATTTTAATGTGTGCTAAAGGGGAAAGAAAGGAAAATTAGTGGTAATGGGTCTGATGGGGTGCTCATTCCAAATTTAGACAGAGGAGGTCAGGAGAAAAATACAGTGTCAAGTATCTACAGCCATGTGTAAGAAGAGGAGGGTGTGTCATGGTTTAGCGTTGCATTTCAGCCAGTGGTGTTGGAGATCTTGTCAAAACTGATGGAACTATGAGGACAGAAAAATGCCATCAGATTTTGAGCCAGCATGCAATACCATCTGGAAAGCTTCTGATTGACAAGGATGAAATTTTTCAGGATGATCATGATTCTAAACACACTACAGGTGCAGTAAAAGCATACCTGGATAACTCAAAAGTGGACAATGAGCGCCGAGCTATGAGAAGTACTTGTAATTTGCTCGCTGGAGATACGGGAATCAAAAGAATTTGTCTTCTCCTCGCTCTATTCTTTGGAGAGGAGTTGTTCTCACAGATGAGCTCCCCTCTGCTGAAAATGATTCATGTAAATTCAAGTAAAATTTATTTATATAGCACATTTCACAGATAAAAATCACAAAGTGCTTCACAATAAGATCAGACATACAAGTTAAAATTAATTAAAAGCCTGTTTGTATAAAAATGTCTTCAGCTGCTTTTTAAAGGAGTCAGTAGAGTCTAGACAGCGTAAAGACAACGGCAGGGAGTTCCACAGCCTAGGTGCCAGTGCCTGAAAAGCCCGATCCCCACGAATTGTGAGGTAAATACTGGGAGGAGAACAGGAATAAGTTTCAAAAAAGAGAGAGACATTGAGAGAACGCACGAGAGCCTTGTAGCTCCTCGTGAGGAGTGAATGAATAAAATGAAAACAACTTAAAGTGGGTCACCAGACTGCCAGTTCCAAGTCTGGTGTATGTACACGCACCCACACATGCACGCGCACAAGTACACATTTGCATGCATAATATGCGTGCACAAATACAAATTGACACACTCGAGAGGATGTTTACTGCATGCCATGCAGCACATTTGACAAAAGAGAGCAAAGCTATTGTGGCACTTTGTTTATTCATTGTTGCACTGCAGTCCTCCACCTGAGCTAACAATCTCATATAGCGTCACTATGTGTCACCTCAGATATTAGATACAGAAAGATGGTCTTAAACGAGTCTGTGTCTATTTCCATTTACCTGCCACACAAGGTTACACAGAGAATGCTGTTTCTGTTCCCTCTTCCGGCTGCTTGATGAAGAGAATCGGTTTGAATTACATGGATGTAAGTTCTTCGGTATTGTCACAAATAGAATCTGTAAATCTGTTAGACAGGTATGGACACCTTGCTCGTTATCCCTCACTGGTCATTAGTGCTTAATGTTCACAAAATGTTGTTCTCTTTTTCTAGCTAGAAACTGTTGGGATTTCTGATATAACTAAAGAGGGAGCAAAGAAAAAGGAAGATGGGTACAAATTTTACAATGCAAAAAAGACTGAGTGAAATTAAGTTATTTTAAGAGTGGCAAAATCCTGGGTTACTGTGTTGTCAAAGCCAGGGGCAATGCTCACTGGCCTTCCTGCAGTGGAGTCCTGCTCAGTGCTCCTCTTTGCCAGGATTAGGATGGATTCCAGAAAAAGACTGGGCCAAATAAGGTCGGCAGAGGGCTTGCACAGCTTATGGGGGCTAAATAAACCAATGGAGCTTGTCATCTAAAAGAAAGGGAGCAGCACTGCGGACTAAGTGGAAGAAGAACAATATTTGATTGTTCGTATTTGTCTTTGTGAATCCATTATTTTTAAAACATGCATGTTCAGCTGATGGACACAATAAGGTCAGGGGATGGATGATTAAGTTAGCAGAGGAGTGGGTGACTCAGTGCTGAAGACCTTGTAGTTTATGCGGCGGCGTAAACAACATTAACAAATGTACACATCCCTGCCCGAGGTTGTGAATGATTATTTTATTTAGCAATGGTTAGATAGAAGAGCAAATAATACAAACATTTTCCAATATATATATTGCATCAATCATGTTCTCTTTTCTTTTGGAATGCTTATTTTGATTTTCATGAATTTCGAGGTCGAATAAATAAATGTGTTTATTCACCCTTTGGCTCATTACATAATGAATGAACCATGTCAAGCAAATCATATCTACTCCTCAGTTCACAGATTTGCCACTAGATGTCAGCACCATCCCGAGAAGGGTCATCAGTTCTGCGCACACACACACACACACACACACACACACACACACACACACACACACACACACAAATCCGAGCACATCCACTATCACAAGTGAGAACAAAGATGCCTCCAGGTGTTTCTATGACTCTGAGCCCTACTACACTGCATCTGTTTTGCATAAGAAAGAGACAGACACTGAAATGGCGAGATGATGCTGTATACTTGTGGGCGACTGCATGTTTTTTTTTCTAAAGCAGGCGTGCTTGTGCGCAGTTCTGTGCGAGTGCCAGGAAACGCATTAGTAGACAGCGAGAGAGAGAGAGGGAGCCAACAGCGGCCAGTCAGAGCCTCTTTGCATCAGCAGGCGGGCTGTCTGAGATACCCCCCCCCCCAACCCTCGCTTCCTGCTCTTTTGGCATTTTCCCAACTTGGACAGTGCACACCCCATTTAGGGTGCTTGGTTTTGTGAAATGGGCTCCCATCAACACCAGCACTCCCATCATTTGCCTCCCATGTTGGAGAGGAAGTCATTGATTTCCTAATCAACAAAAAATTGCTGTGTCATTCAGAGAGAGCTTGTTGTTGAGAGGGCGGACAAGAACAAATTAAAATGCTCTCCGCACACACTGGCAAGCCTTTTACGCAATTATTCAGCCTGCTGCGTGTGTTCAAATAAACAAGGAAGCCAAGTTGCTCTCTGTTAAACCCTAATTTCATGCCGCATTCATGCATTCGTGGGCACGCCGTGGCTGGTTTTCGGCACCTCGATGTCGATCTGACCTTGAGAATGGGGAAGGGGGAGATACAGGCAGAGCTAAGTATGAGCAGCGGCACACGGGGCTCGATGAAGGGTGCTGATAGTGAGCAGCGGCAGCGTCTCCAACAGTGGAGATATGCATCGCTCCAGATTTGAGACAGAGCCCTCGAAGTGAAGCAAAGGATTTGAGAAGCGACTTTAAGAATCTGCAGTTCAGCCTCATTTCATGCGCTCCCTGGTTTTCAGTGGAGCTAGCGTTACACACTAAAGAAAGACAATGTTCGCCCAGGTGCAAAATAGTAGTTCTGTGTTACTGTTGGCTTCCACTACTATGACTGGTCTGTGTTACTTTTGTAAGGGATTATGTGTAATTAGCCCTTAGTAAACAGGGTAACTGATAGACAATAAACCAGTAACCAGTTTTATCATATTTCTGATGGAACAACACAGTTACAAAGTCAGATGCAGGACTAACATCGTTAGCTAGCGCACCACGTACCTCATCACGTCTCACCTGAATATCTTCCTTAGTCTGTAGAAGTATCAACTTTACATAAATGTATATAGTGCCTGTATACTGCTCTCACCTGAAACACAGCAAAATAGCAGTTCTGTGTTACGTGTGCAGTTCACAGGGAAGTAAGGAAACTTGTGCAAGCTGCTGTAGTAAATGTTTGATTTGGAACTCAGCACTTGTTGTCAAGGTCACATTAGGACACCATGGGCTGCAGGGACTTTTTTGGGTGTCTTTTTCAAGCCCCTTGATTTCTCCAGCACAAGTCAACTATCGCTCTGCTACAGCTCCAACCTGCACAAACAGAGCACAACACAACAGCTCAGGACTGTGGCTACAAAAACAAGCCATAGATTGATTGTAAGCCAGGGTAAAGAAAACACACACACACACACACACACACACACACACACACACACACACACACACTGCTAGAGCTGCTTCATCGTCACAAGGCTATGTGTTGTTTAGTTTAGCTAGCTAGCTTAAATTTTTAATAAAAATGTTTAAATAAGATGGAACATAATCTTGCTTTGATACTTTTATTGAAGATAGTTATTTTCTAATATTGGTGCACACATTTACTCAAAAGTTCTGACTCTGGTTTTCCTCTTTCTGCTAATAATACTTATCTGTTGTGTTTCCGAAAAAGTGGACTGGAAGTAGAGGACATGTCATTGGAAAATTTGTAAAATAATTAGTTGTTGTTCTTTTTGGGGAATTCTAATTGTATTTTTTATATATAATCAGGGAATCTTAGTTTGTAAATTTAATTGTGGACCTATGTTAGGGTTTTTAGATTTATGTGATGTTTGGGTAAGCACCCCCACCCCCCTGCTTGTGTCTGGCAGGATAGCCCATGTCTACGCAATGTGACCAATCCTCTGTCTGTGTGTTCGAAATAACTAAGAGCAATACATAACTGAGGAATTTGTTGCTGTTGTGTTTAGAGGCATGAAACTCTCACTTTTGGAAAGAACAATCATTAAAAAATGCAATCATTAGTTATTAAACTCTCTCTCTCTCTACCACAGTGTGTCCTCTCTCCCTCCCCTCCCTGAGCCTGGTTCTGCTGGAGGTTTCTTCCTGTTAAAAAGGAGTTTTTCCTTCCCGCTGTCGCCAAATGCTTGCTCACAGGGGGTCACCTGATTGTTGGGCTTTTCTCTCTGTTATTTTGGCATCTTTACAATATAAAGCACCTTGAGGCAACTCTTGAAACTGAATTGAATTAAACTAAAATAGTCATGGATGGTTCCTGGTGAGGTCTAATACAGCAAGTATGTAATAAACTCTAAACTCTTATTAACTCTTGTATTTTCAAAACTATATATATTTATATTTTTTTTTAGCAAAGTTGTTACGTTTAAACTCAGATTAAAATGAGGTGGTGCGTTTGCTTAACTAAGTAGAAAAAGGAGAAGTAAATGTATCTGCTTTTGATGGTGTAACTGAGTTCTGATCATGTAAGGCCAACAGAACTGTACATATTTCATACCTTTTGCCTGGGATTTTTTTTATGTGGATTCTGGTTTGTGCATGTCTGTGTCAGTGATGTGCCATGTGATTTGTCCATAATTATCAGTGGGCTTACTCACACACAGCTGTGTGTGGGACATATTCCTGTGACAGTTGGGGAACTGCCAGGCCAGCCACGCCCTCTAACCACTGTCTGATTGATTCGTTGGAACAACGTTGGCCCTTGTGCTTTCATCTTTATGCATGGAGGCTCCCCAAGGCGATCAAACCCCAGATTTTATTCATTTCCCCTTCAGTCTCCATTCACCATCTTCTATTCATGGCTCTCTCAAACGTACCACAGGCAGCCAGTGTACTGAAATGGACCTCATTATCATAATAATTGCAGGCGAGGTTCACCTTAGGATGGCTGCTTCTCCACTACAACCAGATGACGTGTTCTGGTAGTGAGTGATGCGATGGGGCTGCTCCACCCTAACAGCTTTCGACAGTTGAAGGAAACTGGAAGTAGAATTTGCATCTTGGTTCTGCACGTACCTGGTAGCAGATCACCTGGCATTATCTGCTAAGCAAGAAGGGACACAGCAGCATCAGGATTTGATCCATGTTGTAGACATGTTGGTCATATCAGCAATCCAAAACATTATAAATGATTGATTATTAAATATTAAATATGCTAGCAATAGCAATAATGTTGTCTTTTAAACATAGACGCAGTAGTGGCAGCGATCTTCCATTGGTCTCTTATGACTAGCCCCGGCTGGTGAAGGAGAACTGTTCCTCAGAATGGTTGCCCCAATTTTGCACTCAGTTTTCCAAACATTTTCTGTGCTTTCTGATCTTCAGCAGCGCTAACTCAATTCAGTTTGAGGGGGTAGAGACCAAAAATGCACGTGAAGGTTTGTGAAGAACTTTGCATTAATAACTTGCAAACATCCTGGGCTTCAGCAGCCAGTGAAATACCTCTACACTTATTGTTTTTTCACTTATTTGGTGTGGTGGGGAGGGGAGCCTTTGGTGATCACTGAACAGTTACCACAGGCATAACTGGCTTGTGGTGGACGCGCATTCATTGTGATTTTGCTTTTTGATCCTTCCTCTCATTGTGAAGCAGAATTCACCAAGCATTGAATTGTTCTTTTAATCAATATTCACCTTTTTTACCTTAAGTTAAAAGAAAAGATTGGCACGACGTCTATACCACTATGGGGGCTTAATGTATTAGTGCAGATTGAAAACTGGAAACCAGATGAAACCATTATCTTGGCTCTTAAGTAAACAAAATCCAGCTCAGCACTTAAATACATTAAAGTGATGTGATTACTCTTTTCATTGATGGGTTCAGTAATTAGCCTAGATTACAGCTGCTCTAACCAACTGTTTTGACATTTCAAGTGCAGCTTCTTTGCTATTTAATTTTTTTGAGTTAAAAGGAATCTGATTATTTGCTATCATTTCAGTCTCACTACTTTCAGTGGACACGCTGATCTGATTGATTATGATAGGCTTGTGATTGGCTGAAGGACAGATGATATATAAAGAATGAATGAGACATCATTTCTTCTTTGGATTGCACACAGTTGAAGCCCAAATATCTGAGTAATGTCATACTGCACTGGTGACACTATTTGCAACTACCGTCTGCACATTAGTGACTGGGTGGGGTGACGGCGACGTGGTATCGATGTCCTGCTTCCAGGGAGCTGTAATGGTATCCAACTTTATATATAGTGAGCTGGCGATGTGACGTTAGTCTCAACAAAAAGAGGAGAAATGTGACTCCGGGTAACTCCACAGCTGTCTAATCCATATATTGTGTCTTTTTCATTCGCTTAGTCACACACCAGTGAGCCGATGTTCGAGAATCACCTGGCTTTTTGTTCAGGGCTGGAAAATGTGCGAAAATGTAGGCTGACGTCTCCTTAAACCAAAATATCTTTTCTTATTTGGAAATGGTTTGTCATGGGGTGCGTAACAAAAAAAATCTTATTTTAAACAATATTTTATGCTTTAAAAAGCTGAATAAACAGACCACATATTACTCACCATTATAGACATGAGAGTGGAATTTCTCTAAAGTGTCACATTTGTTCTTTAAAACTCTATAAAATCTTTAAAATAATGTATTTTTCCTCAATATCTATATATCTATCAATAGATATATAGATATATATATATATATGTATTTTTTTTCTTTTTTCTGCCAAGTAGTGTGTTATGACAAAGGTATTAAAGATCAGAAAAGGCACAGCGGATGCTGGAGTGGATATTCATTTACATCTCAGAGCCAGTCAAGGGTGGCGAACCCAAATGGAACTGCCAGTACTGTCTCCCCCTTGGTTTTATCGGGCTTTCTCCGAATTAGCACTGTATGAAAGTAAACTGGAATATGGATTTTCAAGGCCCTCCACCCCACCAATGCCCCCACCGCATAAAGATAACTCAGACGCTACCACTTGCAGCCTTGGTTAAGGGGTGTATGTATGTGTGTGTGTTTGTGTGTGTGTGGAGGGGGTGGGGGCTGTGAAAGATCACAGGGCATGCATTTCATTGCGCTGGCCTGAACTGTGAATTAGCCATGCATGACAGTAAAATACAAGGCATGAAATTAGCTACAGCTCCCCTCCTCTGTCATTTGTCTCCCGTGACATCAGTTGCTCTCTGCTGTGTGTGTGTGTGGAGTTTTTTGGGGGTGGGGGGTATTTTTCCATTACAAATGAAGTAGCAGAAAAATGCAGATCGGATTTGTTATGGATCAGCACTGTGGAGTGGAGTATGGTTATGTCTAACGCAAAGCAGTAACATAATTTGCTGCTAAATAAGAAAGAATGAGCAATACATGATGCATTTCAAATGAGTACATATATTCTGATTTGGCAGCAAATGTGTGCTTTGAATTTTTAAAGACAAGGCTGTTTTAAGTGTGAAATTGTTTATGAGAGGAGAAAAATTGTGCAACAATGCCTTGAAAATGTCTAGGTTTTATGTCCCAACTGATCTCTACTCTTTACAACTTCAAACATAAAAATATCTCTCAGAAATAAATGATGAGACGCTCCTCTTTTTTTCCACGCCTCTGAGATTGCTAACACGCGTGGCCTTGATTTCTTTGGTTGTGTCTTTTAGCTAGCTGATGACACATTCTCACATGATACACGTCGCTATCATAAAGGACATCTTTATGGAAGTCTTCAAGGACAGTGACTCTGCAGGATCTGTCTCGCTCTCTGTGCATGACTTTCGTTTCAGGTGTAATTCCCTCAGCAGGCTTTCGTGAGATCAATGCATATAGTTACACCCACTGCTTTTATGCTTTATGTTCTCATGTGATGCACCTACACCTGGGTTGAAATAACATTTCCTATCCCCCACACCACAAAAAAAGCCCATGGAAGAAAGGAGTCACTCGACATTGACTCAATTGACCTGGCTCTCCCACTGGAATGAGGTGTTTTTGGCTGAGTGAACAGTGTTTCAAGGTTATGGCGAGAGATGCAGTCAAACGTAATGGCAGCCTGTAATGAGTGTTTTCCTGTGGGATGGACGGTGACTTTGTGGATGGCAGGTGATTTAAGGCCTGAGGGAAAAAGGATTAGAGAGTCTTCTGCCATCTCAGGGTTCAAACTAATTTAAACTGATAAAGCACAGTTTGTTAATACCTGTCTTTCTGTTTGTGCTTCTGCACCCCTTTTGCTCCGCGTCAGTCAAATCTACGTCTCGTTTGTGTTTTTTCTGAATGAAATGTTTGCCTGTGCAGCTTTTTCTCAAGCCTGTTTGCCTCCTTTTGTGTTTGGCCTTTGTGATTGGGATATCCATTACATATTTTTGCGGTGCCTTAAAACGACGTGGCATGTCAGGTGCAGATGAAGCATTGTCACTACAGGGAACCGCTGGCATTGTGTTCGGGATGAAAACAAGTCAGTGTACGATGGCTTGATGCATGAGCAAAACATTTGCCTAAAATTTTCACCTTAGCAATAAAGACCAACTCAGCTGTACTGAATACACAATATGCTTATTGCCCACAGGTACATTTAAAGCAAATGTATGTGTGGGCTGGAAAATAACGTCCCTGAAAACTGCATCTTTTCTAATGGCCACTTGAGGCCAGCTTAAAAAACCTGAGTCAATCCCCCATATAGCATTATGGGTCATTCCATCTCCAATTATTGTGGGCCTTCTGCTCAGCCGTCTCTGATTTCCCTGCAAATTAATAGTCCAAAGTTTGGATATGTGTAAAGATTTCTGTGAAATTTTAGCTTCATATATCAATTTTTTTTCAAGATATATGCATATATACAGTGGGGCAAAAAAGTATTTAGTCAGCCACCGATTGTGCAAGTTCCCCCACTTAAAATGATGACAGAGGTCAGTAATTTGCACCAGAGGTACACTTCAACTGTGAGAGACAGAATGTGAAAAAAAAATCCATGAATCCACATGGTAGGATTTGTAAAGAATTTATTCGTAAATTAGGGTGGAAAATAAGTATTTGGTCACCTCAAACAAGGAAAATCTCTGGCTCTCACAGACCTGTAACGTCTTCTGTAAGAAGCTTTTCTGTCCCCCACTCGTTACCTGTATGAATGGCACCTGTTTGAACTCATCATCTGTATAAAAGACACCTGTCCACAGCCTCAAACAGTCAGACTCCAAACTCCGCCATGGCCAAGACCAAAGAGCTTTCGAAGGACACCAGGAAAAGTATTGTAGACCTGCACCAGACTGGGAAGAGTGAATCTACAATAGGCAAGCAGCTTGGTGTGAAAAAAATCAACTGTGGGAGCAATCATCAGAAAATGGAAGACATACAAGACCACTGATAATCTCCCTCGATCTGGGGCTCCACGCAAGATCTCATCCCGTGGGGTCAAAATGATCATGAGAACGGTGAGCAAAGATCCCAGAACCACACGGGGGGACCTGGTGAATGACCTGCAGAGAGCTGGGACCAAAGTAACAAAGGTCACCATCAGTAACACACTACAACGGCAGGGAATCAAATCCCGCAGTGCCAGACGTGTTCCGCTGCTGAAGCCAGTGCACGTCCAGGCCCGTCTGAAGTTTGCCAGAGAGCACATGGATGATACAGCAGAGGATTGGGAGAATGTCATGTGGTCAGATGAAACCAAAGTAGAACTTTTTGGTATAAACTCAACTCGTCGTGTTTGGAGGAAGAAGAATACTGAGTTGCATCCCAAGAACACCATACCTACTGTGAAGCATGGGGGTGGAAACATCATGCTATGGGGCTGTTTTTCTGCCAAGGGGACAGGACGACTGATCCGTGTTAAGGACAGAATGAATGGGGCCATGTATCGTGAGATTTTGAGCCAAAACCTCCTTCCATCAGTGAGAACTTTGAAGATGAAACGAGGCTGGGTCTTCCAACATGACAATGATCCAAAACACACCGCCCGGGCAACAAAGGAGTGGCTCCGTAAGAAGCATTTGAAAGTCCTGGAGTGGCCTAGCCAGTCTCCAGACCTCAACCCCATAGAAAATCTGTGGTGGGAGTTGAAAGTCCGTGTTGCTCGGCGACAGCCCCAAAACATCACTGCTCTCGAGAAGATCTGCATGGAGGAATGGGCCAAAATACCAGCTACTGTGTGTGCAAACCTGGTAAAGACCTATAGTAAACGTTTGACCTCTGTTATTGCCAACAAAGGTTATGTTACAAAGTACTGAGTTGTATTTTTGTTATTGACCAAATACTTATTTTCCACCCTGATTTACGAATAAATTCTTTACAAATCCTACCATGTGGATTCATGGATTTTTTTTTCACATTCTGTCTCTCACAGTTGAAGTGTACCTCTGGTGCAAATTACTGACCTCTGTCATCATCTTAGGTGGGGGAACTTGCACAATCGGTGGCTGACTAAATACTTTTTTGCCCCACTGTATGTTTATTTTTGCATTTTGAAATCTGAGGCAATAATTCAACATGAGTATATCAAGAACTGTTAAAGGTAAGCCAGACATTTTCACTGGCTTTTATTAGTATTGGCTTGATCACTCTTGCGATATTATAAAAGGCATATAGTTCCAGTTCACAATAATGCAAAGTGAAACATGTAAAACACCTTTTGAAATGAAATTCTTAGTCATAAAAATGAAGAAAATGCAATTTTTTATTCATTTTTGCAGGTTGGATTGAACATTTATAACAACTTGTACCACAAAAACCAAAATATTAGTAGTAACCCAAATATATGCATATTTTACATTTTGGGACCCACTTTGTAAGCATGCACGTCCTATAATTTTACGTTTAAAATATACAAAGAAGCATTAAAAAAGCAACAATTTAACTGTTTTATTTTTATTACAGCTTGTGCAGCATTTATTCAGCAGTTGGCGTGCTGACTGCCTCAAGTTTGCTTGCATGTAGCAGTCAAGCCATCAGGGTTATGGTTAAGGTTGGGGTGCCAATCATACCAATGCATCATGTGGACATTGCAACATGGCTTTGCAAGACTCCCATGAAATGAGATGCTAATCCCTTTTTCACTACTTTTAATTGTTTTACTATGTTATTTGTGTTTATGAAAAGTTTTGTTATATATATATATCTTGGGGAACATTGCTTCTAATTCTGCTCTTTAGGTATGGCTCAATGGATTGGCCATGCAGCACGTATTTATATATCTTGTTATAGTTTCATAGCATGACTGTTGAATAATAATGGCATTTTCTTCATTTTACTAAGAATTTCATGTTAAAAAGTAGGCGAGATGTTTTATTTTGCTTTATTGTATAATTCAGCTGTATACTTTACTTTTTTTATTAGTATGTGCTCTGTATATTATATATGTTGTATTTCATGCCTGAAGATGGAATGACCCAGTGTTAAAAAATTTTACAGGAGAAAAAACATTTATTGCTACCAAGGGTTTAAAAAAATTAATAATTGAAAATGAATTAATTGGCTGTGAGTGACAGACGGATGTTACACAGTGAGCTTGACTTTATCTCAGGAGCTGAACTGAACCTCTTGCTTATGTTTGTGGTGTTGTTGCCGTTTGCGGCATTTTTAATCCAATCCTGAGAAATATGATGTTTGCTGAGAGGTTGAATGTAACAGAATGCCCCAAAAGAGATTTTTATTTCTCTATGATTAACAGCTGGCTATGTGGTGCATACATTCCACAGTCTTGTGAAGCTTGCTAGGAAAAATGAACCAATAACTTTAGACTCTATTTAATGTGGCCACAAGGTTTGCAGAACTTTAATCTTCAGCATGGGACTCCTCCACTTATATACTGCATGTAAAAGATTAATATATTAATAATGATAGCTGAAGTGAAATAATATTTCAGGCTGTTCATTTAGGCTTAGGCATACAGTATGTATTATTTAGGGTTTTCACCATATCATATTTTCTCTATGTGATTAAAGTAATTAACTTAAAGGTGCTACTAGATGTCTAGTATAGACTAAAAAAAAAAACAGTGAATCGGCAAGCTGAGCGTTTCGTCTCTTTTTGGAATCAAACACTGAGGTCACATGTAGAGCACACACAAATGTAAAGATAAAGACACTGACATACAAAAGTGATAGTGAGACACAGACTTCGATTAAATTTCCTAATGAATATCGTTTTATTTAAGCTTTAGTCAAATTTTTAGAAAATGTGCAGGTGTCTCAGATAATGTTTATGATGCTTTTCATTTTTTCTCTTTCACTTCCATATTTCCTTTATCCATCCATCCATTACTCTGGCTACACACTCCATGCCTCACCAAGAGAGAGGAGGGCATGTGGTACTGCATCAGTGTGTGTCACTGTGCATGCCACTGCATGCTATGAACACTGAGGTGAGAGGAGGAGGGTGACAAAGTTGTGCCTTGTAGCGCTGTCAAAAGTCTTAAGCCACCCCTCATTTCTTTATATTTCACTAGGAAACTGGGAAATGAGTGCAGCGATTTATTGAAGCTTGTACAAACATACATGGAAATACAGTATATGAGGCAAAAACAGAGTCTGTACAACTGTAACAAGCTTGAAAGACAATATCTGGTACGACCACCAGATATTTAGTCTTCAGCCTTTATTCTTCCTTTGTCCTTTATTCTTGGCTGCCTTTTGTTCTGTTCCCTGTTAAGTTGATCCCACAATGTTTCAACTGAGGTCCAGGCTCTGGAGAGGCCAATCTATGACTGATAGTACACCACTGTGTGTTTTGCTATCCAGGTATGTTTTTACAGTGTTAAAGTGTTTTTGAGATAATTGCCGTGGTGAAACAATGAATCTGTTCCCAATCGGATGCTTTCCATGGATACCATCAGAAAATACCATCAGATTTGGATGAAAATCTGTGTTTTACAGATGGCTGCAGACACTGTTGCACCTCCTCTGTATGTACTGATGATGATGCTCTGAAACAAAAAGTTCCAATTTGGATTCCTGACCCTGTAAGTCCTGTTTTCCGTAACTTTAAGTCCAGTTCTTGTTTAATTTGGCATAACTGAGCCTTTTTGCAAACAGGGAGATATGCTTCTTGGCACCCACCCTTCCCCAGAGACCATTTCTGATGAGGCCTCAGTGAACAGTTGATATGTGCACATGAATTTCAAATACTGTTCACGTGCTGGTTTTTTTTAGGCCTGCCACTTCTCCTTTGGTCCTCCACTCTCCCAGTTTCCTTAATTTTTTTAAAGACACAATGAACAGCATGTCGGGATACGTGTGTGTTTTCAGTTATTAGCTTTTTTTGTTTGATGCAAAAATACTTTTTTATGCCTGTCAGTCTGTGCGGTCTTTGGAGTTTTTCTTAGATTCATTTCAAGAATTGGAAACAATATGAAAGCTGAAACTGAAGCACAAATAACTTGGATGGTCTGCAACGCACCGCAGGCACTTGTTATTTGTGAGATATATCCACTAAAATTGCTCCAAAAGGTGACAGCACCGCAGGTGCTGTGGAGCGGTCCAGTTCCAGGACTTGAATTAGTGGAAGTGAAGTCTAGCACACAGTGATCAGCTACAGCTGTCTGGCACCTGTCATTTGCTATGGAGGGGAGGATTACAGGGCTTCAAATTAGCTGTAAGCATGTATTTTTAATGCTGTTAGGGTGAACATTTTAATGTGAAATAGTCTATGGTGCACTCACATACAAACCTATGTGCCTTTTGATCTTAAAGAAATATTTTGCATTTCCTCAAGCTCAGATTCTTACATTATTTTAACAACCTTCCATACACACACGGAGCCTGCATCACTAGAAATGACACATTGCCCTCTCTGCATGTGAGACATACGCCGTGGCAGTAAACAGTGCAGAATACGATTTATGTGCCTCAGCGCTGTGGCAGGAACAAGTGATAAATCATGGAGTATTGTGAAGTGGACACTTCATCAGGCTATGCATTTTCTGAATATGTCTGCTGTAATTCTGAAGCAATGAGTGCTATTACTTTCTCCTCATTGTAATTAATGTCACCACAGAGAGAGAGAGATAGAAGTATAGAGGGAGAAAGACAAAAATAATACAGAGACAGGAGAGGAAATGAGCAGCTAGCAAGCCCGAGAGGAGAACATAATTCAGGGCTGGACCGAGTGCCTCGGCTGTGAGATAACGGTGATAATACAAGAATTGGGGCTGTTGTTTCAGGGATAAGCTAACAGTGTTAATTCCTGTAATTCTTAAAATTAGAGTTAAATTACTCAATGCATTACTGATTTAGCAAATATGTATTTGGAGCCTAACTGGGAGAAAATGTGAAAGTAATGTTTAGCACCTACCGGATTTTTGACCATTCAGGGGGAGTAGTGTCACACAGATCACATTTATAAACTACTGTTTTCACTATAAAGTTGGTAAGGCTGATGTTACCGACAAGCAGTTGCGTATTAAAAACCCAGTAGATACAAAAAAAAAGTTTAGTGAATTTTTGTTCTTCTTTGAGTCCCTCTCAAATTTAAAGGTACAGTTAGTGATTTTTGTAAGGTTATTTAACAGAAAAAAAGGATACTGTACTCATAAATATACAATGAATACTGTGTAATTACATCTTCCAACAAACTGATGCATTCTCATAAACTTATGCATTGTTTTACTATTTCTGGAAAGATACTGGCCACATAAGTGGAGGAAAAGAGAAGTCGCAGGCATTCGCTTGCCATTGAGAGACATGTAGATTAATAACTGAATCTTTGGATTCTAAATATGAATATGTCATACCTATGTTTTATTGTCTGAGAAGGGATCACCTTCACCAAAGAAGGGAAACGTGAAAAAAAGAGACAACACTACTGGCACCTTAATCAAATATCATCCTCTTCCTTCTCACCCCAAGCCTCATTTCCTGAACTGAAATCAGGGCTCTAACACATGAAAATGTGCATAAACATGCTCATTTTTCCTGAAAATGTCACAGTTACTTATTGTCAGCAGGTTAGATATGTGACCCTGCCATCTCCTGCAGCTGACAAGAACTGGCTGGACAACAACAAGTGGCAATAAGCGAACATTATGCTAGCTAATGTTGGGCTGAAATCACACTTTCTCTCTGATAAACATTTTGATTAAATTCTCACATTGTATGAGAGTGTATTTGCTAACCCTCAGAATCCAGCAATGTTACATCCACTTCAAAAAAGCTTCACAGCAAACAGCAGCTAACAGAGGCTAACAGCAGCTAACAGAGGCTAACAGCAGCTAAAGGAGGCTAACAGTAGCTAAGAGTGGCAAAAACAGCAGTGCTCACTAACAGTTCAGCATATCCTCAACAACTCACCACAGTATCTTTATCACTGATCAGAACTGAGCTTCTCTGACTAACTGACGTGTATCAGACTCCTTTCCCAAAGTTTCACAGCCTCTTTCAGAGTAAATAAAGGTGGACGCTGCTCACCTGGCATTGACGGCTGAGGTAAAAGTGGACTCACAGCCTTCAACAAAAAATGGATCTGACCAGTTTATACTGGTAGCAGTATAAACATGCTGATTGGAACTGGCTGTTATAGGCTGTATTTTGATATAATGTTTTTGATCTCTCTTGACTAAAACCTGTTTGTCCTGTAGCTAGGATTATGCACCTAACTGTGATGGGTAAGAAAACAGACCTCAGATGACTACAGTCTGAAGCTACTGACAGCTAGTGGTAAAAATTGTAACCACCATAACTCTAATTTGAAAGTCCAGGGTGACTGTCAGGCTAACATGTGAAATATTTTTTGGCAATAGTTAAAAATAGCAATATTGTTAAATAATATTGGGTTAAATAAAACCTTTCTATTGAACAAATGAAAAACCTGATGACCGCACTGGCATTGTGACCATAAACTTACAACTGTACACCCACGCAAACTCACAAACCAAAAGAAGGTGACTGTGGAGTTACTACAGCCTTGAAGTTTAGAAAAGCCACATTCAGTCAAGAGATACTCTGTGAGAAAACCAGCAACACCCAATTCAGAAAAAGTACAAAGATGTAAAAAAAAAAAAGAATAAAGAGATAATTACAACATCAAAACATCGATTGCTTGGTTTAAAGTGCTCAGGTGTTAAAGTGAAAAATAAATCAGACAAGGCAAATCTTCCACATGAACTATTATCGAACTAATTACAGTGAAAAGAAAACTAAGTCTCAACAGCAGTGGTATAAACACCACACATACACGCACACATATCTTTCAGTTTAGTCTTTCACCTCCTCAAATTCCTTTCTGCAATTGTTATTTGCTATTATTACAAGCAGTTCATTTTATTAACAAACATGCATAAAAGGCTGTAAAAAATACAACTGTTAATTGGAAATTTAAAAAATAAAATACCTTGCATCGCCCATCGGGCCAATTGTTCACAAATAATATGCACCAATAATTCTTTTTTGAGAGCTAGAATGTAAATGTGCCTGTCTCTAAAGCACTCTGGGTCAACTTCTGTTGTTTAAATGTGCTACAGAATTTAGCACATGAAACAGATGTGACAGTCAACGTATATTTTTTCATTTCCCCCCCAAAATTCAACACAATTCAGTGGATTACATAATAAACAAATTATCAAGCCTATTGCTCTTGTATCGATCCGATACCAATGCCTGCATTGGTATGGACACTATTGATATTTAGATCAATCTGCCCAGCTCTACTTCTTGTGGTGCCGAATTATTCCATAACATGTTTCATATATATGTAAAAAGATGTGCTGTTTTAAAAAAAAAAAAAATCTACTTAATGTAAAGAAAATGCTTTCTAAAAGTCTTTTCTGCAGGCTGAAATGTTCACAGATGCATATTTGACACCTCTCCCTGACACTGTGTATTTTTGACTGCTCCATTTTGTTTTTGAGATGTATTTTGCCTCGGTCAGCCTTGGAAATGAAAAGCTGACTGAGTGGCTGTGTATATTACAGGCCTCCAGGTGAATTTGAGAGAGGAGGGAGCAGCAGAGACCAAAAGCAGATGCAGGAAGCAAGACCGTCTGTCTGAGAAAGCGTGAGCAAAAACAAGGTTTTTGTGCTATTATTTGAAGTTTTATTATCAATTAAAGATGTTCTTAGACAAAGGGGAACATTACTTCTAATTCTGCTCTTTAGGTATGGCTCAATGGATTGGCCATGCAGCACGTGTGGACTGTTACGAGTACGCATGCTTCCACTTGGAAAGATTAAAGATTAAATACTAAGAGTTTTTAATCAACTCTGGAAGAAGAGAGCAGTTTGAGAAGTCATAGCCTGTACTATTGGAAGAAAAGATTGATTTGTCGCTTCAATTTACTCTCGGTAATGAAATACGATAAAGACTTTAAAGATCTCATTTTATTGTTGCCAAAGGGCAGAAACAGAGAAGCGAGTGCACTTCGACACTTCATAGCTGCTGTGATCTGCAGTACCTGCATGGCCAAATCCACGCTGCATACATCATCCTGAGCATACAAGGAAAAACAAGATGCATGTCAATGCTCAAAAAGGCTTACTGATGCAATATTGTTCTGTTGGAAAAACACCTGGCGCAATTTCTTCACTCGTCGCCCCAAAGCTCAGCAGTGTTTAAAATCCAGCACACCTTTGATCGGCACGCATGATGGATTTTCTCAGCCCCTCTAAACCGAAAGCGACAATGCATACTAAAAAACCTTGGGGAAATGCTACAAATTAAAAATCGAGTTGGAAAAACAAACACACACACACACACAAACGCATGCTTGCATCCAGCATTGCTCTCACGTCGCCTTCTCTCTCGCTGCTGTTGCGAGTTTCTGTTTGCTTTAAACACAGATATCCCTCCAGTCCCTCACGCTGCTGCACACTGTAGCAACTCAAGGCATGTTGATCAATGCAGCCTTAATTTGAGAGCATGGATTATAATAGAGGCATTAGCGTCCATTGATTGGAGCGCAGAGGGCCAGTTGCAGTATGAACGGAGAGTCAATAGAAACATCACTTACATTGACCAATACTTGCAAAAAGCCCCTCGGGGTGGGGGGATTTAAATGTCAAGAACAAGTTTGATGTGGGGGAGATTTGACCGGGCTCTATATTTGGTTTGTTCAATTTTTTTAAATGTTTTTTTTAATTAGAAGAAGAAGCAAAGTCCTGTGATCACGTCAAATAATTTAAAAGTGTTAGAAAAGCTGCTAAGGGGAAAGAGTTAAATATTTTAGATACTAAAAGTAGCGTTGATGAAGACACTAACTGTTCGTGAACTGGAAGATTGGTGCTGGGCTAGCGTATGGTAATTTAAGGGTACATCTGCAAGGTTAGGAGGAAAATTACAAATTGATTTTGGCGATTTCACAGGGTATTATAAGCTCAACTTGTTGCGTGCATTTAAAGATCCACACCGAGCGATTAGGGAAATGAGAGCACAAGTTCAATGAAAGTAAAAACACTTCATCTTGGAAATGTCTGTGGAATCAGTGCAGGCTTCAAAATGTCTGTTCTAGAACACCATCTAGGTGCTCGGGGCTGTCCACTGCAGGTATTTGTGGGTGATAAAAAAGTGTTTCTACATACTAATAAACATCATGGCTTCTTTATTTTGCATGCAAATTTCAAACACTTTGCTTGTACTGTTACATTCGGTCTGTGAGATAACATACATTTCTCCCCTGTAACATCCCATAATATCCTAACAGAGATAACAGGCAGTCTGGTCAGTAATCGGATTAATGAAGCAATCTGGCAATCAGTATTAATTAACCAAATGAGCCTAAGAATGAGTTTTTGGGGGGAGAAAAAGGCAAAAACAACAATAAGTAGAGCCAATCGTCTTTATCTGTGAGAACCACATTGCTCATCCACACTCTCTGCAGCCAATCATTCGAACCCTAATTAACTCTCTGGAATTGGCTCTGTGTGTGTGTTTTGGCCTAAATGTTCCTTCCCACTATTTACAGTGCAGGAGATTATCTTTTTGGTTGTTGTTGTTGTTGGTTGTTGATAATCTGAGTGTGCTGCAGGGCTAGCAAAAGCATGCCAGGGGCAGCAATATTTCCTCTCTGCTTGCACTTTTATTGGCTGTGCCCGGGTTGACAGAACCTGTCCAACAGTCAGTCACAGAGAGGTGTCCTCTGCTGCTTGTGTCAAACTACACCTAATCCTTTACATTTTGGTGGATAGAATACCTTAAGATGTCCAAATGCTTACAAGCCCAGAGATGGAAAGGTGTTTGACCGTGGAGAGCGTTCACTGTCTGTCTCTTTTGTTGCACAGATTCCCAGCTGATCTACGGTATTGTTGTGCTCTCCATTCCTTTGAAGGCACTATCCTCCTTCCTCCTCCCTCTTCATGCTCCTCTTGTGAAGCATGAAGTAATAGTGGCTCAGTGAAACTGCTGCGCTAGCTCTTTCATCTCCCCATGGAGCATCTGGTTGGTTTGAGCCATGTAGTTGCGAGTACACACACCCCGGGCCCCAGTGTGAAACTTCACCCGCTAACACACTCTGATGGCGTCCTCCGACGGAACCTTTTTTGATTTTCACGGCTTATGCTAAATATGGCTCTCTCGTGCAGCTGGAAGTAGCTGCTGGAGACAGAGAGCGAGCAAGAGTGATGGGAGTGGTGGAGGGCAGGGTTGCAAATGGTGATGTGGGCACATGCAGGGCTTGCGAGAATGAGGGGCATGACAGAAGAGATGAGCTCGGGCAGGTGAAGGGGTGAATCATGTTGTTGTGTTTTGAAGCAGCTAGGGGTGGGGCAGAGGCTGATTTGGAAGCCCAGAGGGGAAGGGGGTCGGAGAGTGAATGCATTGAGGCTAATGTGGGGAGATACGAAGGGGGAATGAGCTGAACAGTAGGCTCAGTCAAGCAGGCAAGTTCACTCATTCAACGTATTCCCACAGAAAGCTAATGTACAAGAGAGGCAGACAGAGTGGGTGGGATAGAGAGAGTTATAAAAACGAGAGAGGAAAGAAGTAGAGAAATATGAGCTTAGGGCATAAGTAGGAGTGTTACATCATGGAATAGTAAAAGATTGGGTCAGGTGGGAGTTTGTCTCCTCTAGGACTGAATTCGAAATCTCTCTGCTGCCTTTTCAGCGTGCAATAACAGCCAGCCCGATAACTCAGAGAGCTTATTATCTCACAGTCCTCCACTGCCAGGTCAAACAACAGTCTGCACCTCTGAGCCCCCAGGATGGAGCACTGCACCACAGGGGACCCAGGGCTGCTGCTCTCCCCCCTGCTGGTGGAACAAACTACACAGTCACCCAGGAGCACTTCCAACTGCGGAGACTTTTAAAATACAGACCTTGAGCCCTTTTGGTTTTAGCCATGTTTTTATTTTTTTAATGATTCATTAGGAAGCAGCTTGCCTCTTTTTGGCTTTGCTTTTAATCTTTGGTCCTGTTGGGGTTTTCCTGCCCCTGCTCACGGTCTTGGAAGAATGATCCAGATGCTCCATTACAATTAAAAGTCACTTACACTAACAATTATTCTCAAATCAGAGCTTTTGGCCACTTGGGGGCAGCGTAAACAAATTGTCAACCTGTCGTCTTTTATATCACTAAACTAAGAATCGGTATTTCTTTGTAGTGATGCTGCTGGTCATCTGCTGAAAGCCTTTATTGCCTTTTTGGTTTGTTTTCAGTTACCTACATTCTGAAAACAAAAAACAACCAGCTTTTCAGATGCTAAATGCTCCTCTATGTTTGCTGTCCAAGCACTGGCTTTTCATTTGGCGTTGCAGAACTATGCAATAGTTACATGCTAAGACCAACAACAAAAGAATAGCCGGGCTGAACCAAAGCAATAAAATGGTCATCCAATGATGTGAGATGGCTTTTCTATCACGAGCAACCCTTTATACATTTTTATCTTACGCGGTGTGTTTAGGTAAAAAAAAAAGATAAACTCTTGATATTCTCTTCTATCTCCTGTGGCGTTGTTATACAATGTCCCTTGCGGGGTTCCGTAATACTAGACATATATAGAAATAATAATAAAAAATTATATTTATTTATTTCAGTGTAACACATGCTACCTATGCCTGAAACTGTAGTTTATATTTTATTTGAAATGTTTATAACAACAACAACAGCAACAACAACAACAACAACAACAACAACAACAACAACAACAATAATAAAAGTGTTACTATAATCATCAACTTTATAAACTTAAGGCAAATAATCACTTCTCTGAAGTGAAATTAAGATTCTAATTGATTCAGGATCAATGTGTGGCATTATTGATCATATATGTAGATCTAAAAATTACTCTCTTTGTCTGAAGACAGATCTCAGAAAAAAAGACTCCTAAAGACACCAGGATACATCAAACTAAACTCAGCTCAAGTTAGCATTCGTCACACTCTTGATTATAATAATTGTCTAGTTTAGTTCATTTCCCTTCAAGGTGAATTTTGTAGACATTTCAAACGGCATTAAATGTGAAAACTGAGAAAATATTAATGTTCTGCATTACTCTAAATGGTTATGTGGACATCTTTAGTCTTTATATTACTTTAAAGTATTCCCTGGCAGTATTTTCTAAAGCCTGAAATAGAACTGAGAGTTGGTTGGTTGGTCTAGTCCTCCTGTGGGCCTCTTGAATTACAATATTGTGAAAGATTATCGTTGATTTTTTTAGCCAAAAACATCATATTTAGTCTAGAACACAGGTGTTTTTAAAAACATAAAGGGCTGTCAAGTGCATACCATAGACAATAACCTAACCATGGAGGTATGTTGGCCATTAAATGGCCAACAAACAACCTGGCGCACAGTCTGATGTCCAAAAAAAGAGATAAAGATGTATGTCTTTCAAAGTTCTTCACCCTGTGTGAGTTTTCCAAAAACTACAGTAACCCAAATCCCTGTCTACATGGGAACGTAGCCTAGGTTTAAGTATTCACACTCAGGACATAATTGTTACCTAAATTAGGAAGTTTAGAAAGGTAGCAACAGCTGGTAAACCATCTCCACACAGGAACTCTGGTCTGGATTCATGACGAATGGACCAGTTGACTAGATATTAATAAGTTGCTGCCTTGCTCATTAAATGTATTGTTCTTATTTTACAAATATGGAGTGTCAGTTACTGTTTCAAACAAGCAATGTAAGCAAAGATTTTACAATGAACTAAGGTAAAATCATATAGTGTTTTGGGATGTGGTTGCTAGCGTAGCAGAAACAGTGGTTGCTGCTAACGCTATTAAGGTTGGCCAAAAAAAGCCACACATTTCAGTTACATCGGAAACATGATTCTATTAATGGTTTCATATAAAATACTCACAGAATAGTCTGTTCAAGGTTCTGAAGGTTTTCTGGTTTTTAGTCAACTTTTACATTTTTTTTCTTTGCTTTAAACGATTAGCAACTTAGTTGCTAGGAACATCTCTCATCAAAGTTGCGCTTTCTTACATGTTTCCTTTGAATTCTCCAGCTAATTACCCACTTTTTAAAAAAAATATGTGCTCAAACTACTGAACAGCTGGGAGGGTTTAAAAAAAATACTTCATGCCCTGTGTGTCTAATTGGTTATTTATTTTTCATCTGATACACCTCATCATGGTGTGTTTGGCTTCATCTTCTCTATATATTAAAAAAAAGAAATCTTCAGAAAAAAAAATGATACATTGAAATTTACTGGACTATAAAGGAGCATAAAATGTAATAATTCAAGTGCCACAACTCTGCTTAAAAGAATGTGACTAAGAAGGAAGACTACACAAGCTGTAGTGACAGCCAGACAACCGGCCAGCGTGCCAAACAAGGACAGGATCCCTTGCGAGCTGCTGGCAGGGCTGCTTTGTTGCATCCTCCAACCTGCTCAGGTGTGCTGCATCCTTAACTAGGCCAGCTTCACCCATCGGTTAAATTGGAAAAACTCCAATCAACAACCCTGTGGCCATCACACAAGTAAGCCTAAAAGTTAGACGCAATGGCACCATTGCCTACTTGTCGAAATCAGAGTTAGTGCATTATGAAATGGCTCATTACTAATTTAGCCTGCTTGTTGTTCAATAATTTGTGCTATTCATACACGCGCTTTCTCTATGCACTCAAATTCTTCTGAGCTGCAGACAGCCAAAGTCAAATACTTTATCCACACTGCTGCAGACAAAAGGTTACTCTGATTCTCCCTCTGTCATATCTGCTCACCTCTTTTCTCTCTCACTCCATCTGTCTCCATCTCTCTTCTTCAGTCTCTCTTTTCTTTTTCTCCGGAGAGCTCATTCTTCCCGAGCTTATTTCCCACGAGCCGTCGCTGATTGTATGATTGCAATCACCCCACGCAGCTGCCATGGTGACAGGTAGAGCGTATTCTTGCTCTGAGCGCAAATTTAACACCACATTTGATGACATAAGCAGAATGAGGTGTACCAGGATGTGTCCCTGTATGTGTGGGTGCCTGGTTGTGTAAGTGAGGCTAATTTATCTAACGGACTTATACCCATCACAAAAAGCCACCGGCGTCAGAAAGTCTTGTGACAGTGTGTTGTGTATTTCTCATTTTCTTATTACATCAGAAAATGAGAAATACCAGCAGATAGTGTGAAGTTATATGTCAATTTGTAAGCATTCTCTCCTAAGGGGCATGAGGTTTGTCAGGGAATTGGGGTTTTTATGAGTGTTGTCTGTCTCTACATCTTTGTAGCTTCTATGAAACCTCTCTGAGGGGTGGAGGGTGCCCTTGCTTGTGTCAGAGAAATCTGTTTTGACAGGCTCGGGGTGATGTTTGATGGTAAGGTGCCTTTTCTGTTGGATTTATTTTAGGTATTAGTTCCTCCTACGCCGAGCGGCGCATCGGGCAGCTAGTGATCTCCATCGATGTCGGTCAGCAGCGACTGCTTCAGCTTCGTCCCAGGCAATGTCGACAGTTCTCAGGTCGTCCATAAATGTTCGACGCCATGTGGTCTTTGGTCGGCCTTGCTTTCGCTTGCCAGTTCATGGACGCCATGTCATGGCAATCTTAGCTGGGCGATGAGGGGGTAGGCGTAAAATATGTCCCGCAAAGCGAAAGCGTCTTTCTGCAACAACATCGGCTAATGGGCGGGTGCCTGCTCTTCGTAGGACCTCCTCATTTGTTATTCGGTCCCGGTAGGAAATTCTCAGGATTCGCCGCAAGCCACGTTGTTGAAGCACGTTCAGGTGTTGAATAGTTGCACTTGTTGAGCGCCAGGTTTCACTAGCGTAAAGTGCAGTAGGGAAGACGATAGAGTTCAGTAGTCTGATCTTGACCCTCACATTCAGGGAAGTCGAGTTCCAAATAGGTTGGAGACGTCGCAGGACACCAACTGCCTTCCCTACTCTGGCGTCGACATCCCGATCAGAGACCCCGTCATTCGAGATGATGCTGCCAAGATCTTTTCTGTTGGAAAAAAAAAAAAAAAGAAAATTGTTTGGTCTGTGTCATACATGCCTCCCTAACTGGCAGAGTCATCGCGAGCAGGAAAAAAAAATGGTTTGCATTGTGTGACAGTCCTTGAGTAAATTATGGTGAATGTGGGGAGAAATAACACCTGGAAAACCCTATTTCACGGCACATAAAACTGCACATCAAGCAGCTAATTTCCATTCTGAATGTATTCTCTTGCATTTGTCGGCAGAGGCAGAGAAAGCCGGCGCAATATCACAAGTTTAAGGGCTGATGTCACCCAGTTATCCAGTTATGTCTGGCTTTTATATCTGCGCCGCCGCAGTAATGTACAGAAAGCTCCACTATAGCTCACCAGGTTGAGTGGGTGACCCCACAGACTGAAGGGTTAGTGTAGATGCCTGTGTTGTTTCCCTCTTCTTCCCTTGTCAGAAAATTAATAAATAAAAAAATTGTTATTATTAATCTGGTTCTGCTGAAGGTTTCTTTTATTACTGTGCTGGTATCTATCTGATACCGAATAAATACAGGGCTGGTATTTCCAATGCCGATACCACTACCAAAAGCTGTATTTTTAACCCATGTTAGCGGATAGCAGTGTGTCATCATTTATGAGATGACTTTTCATTCATTTTCCAAATTCTGAACACAATTTAATGACCAGTAAATCACTGTTTGTTTACTTTCCACAATAGTCAGGTAACACAGTAAAACACACCTTTCTGCTTTAATGTATTTTTAAACTGCATTTTTTTGAGGTCACTGAGGCAGTTAAACAACTCCTTGGTGTCAGGGTTCTTGGGGTGGATGAGGTCCGCCCTAAGTTCCTAAAAGCTCTGGATGTTGTAGGGCTGTCTTGGTTGGCACACCTCTGCAATTCTGCATGGAGATCAGGGGCGTTACCTCTGGATTGGCAGACCAGGGTGGTGGTTACCATCTTTAAGAAGGGGGACTGGAAGGTGTGTTCCAACTGTAGGGGGATCACACTCCTCATCCTCCCTGGAAAAGTCTACATCAGGGTGCTGGAAAGGAGAGTCCTTTAGTTCGGCTATCAGGGAGGGGCTCACAGTAGAGCCGCTGCTCCTCCACATCGAAAGGAGCCAGTTGAGGTGGTTCAGGCATCTGACAGGATGCCACCTGGGTGCCTCCTGGGTGAGGTGTTCCAGACATGTCCCATTGTGAGGAGGCCCCATGGCATGACAGTGTGTCCAGGACACGCTGGAGAGGTGATATGTCTTGGCTGGCCTGGAAACACCTTGGTGTTACCCCTGACAAGCTGGAGGAGGTGGCCGGGGAGAAGGAGGTCTGGGCTTCTCTGCTTAGGCTGCTGCCCCCATGACTCGGCCCCGGATAAGATGAAGAAAAAGGATGGAATGTAAACATGTCTGTCTCTAAAACATTTTTGGGCAATTTCGTTTGTTTAAATGTGATATAGGCTATAAAAAATAAATGTGACAGTCTACAGATTCAGACATTTTTCATACTACAGATTTAAAAAAAATACTGACATTGGTATCAATACTATCGATATCAGTCTGCCCACCTCTAGTTTCTTCCTGTTAAAGGGCAGTTTGTCCTTACCACTGTAAATCTTAGATATCAGCTTAAATCACTTATTAAGTCATTAATTAGCAACAGGAAACCATCTTTTTAATCCCCATCCCATCTCTTCCCTTTTGGCTTTTCTTACATATACTCCTGATTTTTTTCTAACCTGCAGCTCTCGATCCTTTTCTCTTTTACATTCACACATCATCTCTCCTCTTACTTTGACTTTACTCTGTTCATTTCCTTCTTCCACCTTCATCTTACTCCCCTTTTCCCCCTGCCTGATGATGCTTTCACTCCTCAGGTTCATACTTCATCTCCTCCTTTCTTTCACTCTACCCTGCAATTTGATTTAATTTCCTTC
This sequence comes from Aulonocara stuartgranti, assembly GCF_965226115.1. Classification (NCBI taxonomy): domain Eukaryota; kingdom Metazoa; phylum Chordata; class Actinopteri; order Cichliformes; family Cichlidae; genus Aulonocara; species Aulonocara stuartgranti. The sequence continues at coordinate 3,031,733 of NC_138951.1, read as the reverse complement.
TCTTTCACTTTAGTCTTCCCCCCCACTAGTTTTTAATACCCATCTGGATATAAAAAGGACACCACGGAGCATAGCTTCAGCCAGGCTGAAGGAGATGTGCAAATGTGTTTTATTATGAGTAATTTGGTAAATCTACTTGGACACAAATAACAGATGACAGTTATACAGGAAATATAATTAAGAACTTAACTTGACTATTTTAATATTAATAATTCAAGCTTCTTTTGAATTACTTTTAGGGAAAAAATACACTTAACGGCCACTTTATTAGGTATACCTTTCTAGACAGGTTGAGCCCACTTTTGGAGGCCGTTTGAGAAGAATGAGTTCACCTTTCTGTCATGTTCAAGGAACCAGTTTGAGCTGATCTGATCTGGCATTGTCAGCCACAACACTCAGGTAGGATGTTTTGTTTACAAATGTGGTGTTAATAGCCAAGAATATATCTCGCACACTCTTAAACCACCAGCAGCAGCCCGATGCAAAGATTGAGTCAGACCGTCATGCTGTTTATGTTGTTTATGCCAGATTCTGACCCCTAAATCCAAATGTTGTAGCAGAAAGCAAGACTCATCATACCAGGCAATGTTTTTCTTTTATCATCCATTATATATTTTTTAACTTTATTATTACTTTTATGAACTTGAGCAAACTGTTTCCTGTTTATAACTGACAGGAGTTTCTCATTCTTGATTGGAAGTGGCAGTTTCTGGAATCCATCCTTAATGTTCAAGCCAGACTATAAGAGAGGGCAGCATCAACGCTAACAGCAGGATGTCTCTGTTTGGCAAAAACTAGCCAAACTATTTGCTTAGGGTAGCACATTGTGGTGGATTTAGCGTTCTGGTCGCAGGTTGTTGTGGTCGCAAGTGACTCAATTCAGTTATCAGTACAAACATTTCAGTTGTACAATCTTTCTAATAGCTTATGGTTCTGCCTCCTTGACACTGGCCTTGTAATGTGTAGCAGCCTGTCTTTTAGCTTGGCTGTATAAAATTCAGTTTCATACTGAGCTTTGTTGAGAAGAGTCCTCTGTGAAATGGATTGAATGAACAGACATGTTTGCTGTTGGCTGTTGTTGAGCTGAAAAAAGACACCATATCCACTGTTGCTCTGTGCTTTTCTTCTGTACAGAACCCAAATGAATTTTACTTTTCTTCACAACAAGAAATGCATTCTGAGCCAATAGTGAAATAAGAGTGAGCAGGTGGATGGTGCTGCCGATGTAGGAGCAGGATGCAATAGAAGACCAGTTCAGATATAGGCGACCCTGCTGTAGGGGGCAAATGGTAACAGCTTTAGTGGTATTTTAACTAAATAGTTTTATTGATTCTGAATTTATGTATAAAATAAAATCCCCAGCTGCTGCTGTTAAACTTCTAATTATATGTGGGGATGAATCCAATCTCAAAATGTCAAGTGTTAAGTGTAGAGAAAACAGAAATGTCCAAGGTTTGGTAACACCTCAAATAAGATGAGGTCTGAGTGACTGATACTGCTGTAATCTGATCATATTTTATGGAAGTTGTCTTTTTAAGAAGAGAGCCACTAGGTTAATGAAACACACACACTTATAAGTCCACTGTTTAAAGAAAATCGCTCAAACACCTTGCTCTCTATCAGTTACAGATTATTTTTGCACACATAACTGCTGTTAAAATAATAAAAGAGGCAGTTTTATAACTTCTAGTTCATGGCACTCCCTGCAATGTCAGAATCCTGCTGCATAAATGTTTTGGAGGTGAGAATATTTCAACTGAAAGGTAAATTAATCGCAGTAGAGCACATGCAGCCACACTCTCATTATTGTAGAGCATTCATGGTGTCCACAAAGCGATGCACTACCCTTGCTTTATAGACTTTGATGTGTTGCACAGATCGGGGAGTTGGCCTAAACCCAAAGGCTCGTTCTCCTGGTATAGCAGTGTCATGAGAAAGCCTTTAAATTTAAACAGTCACTGTATCCAGACCTGATACACTGGGAGTGGACAACAAACAGATGTGGCTATTAATAACTTTTCAGCTTTAGTTATGGCAACAAACAACAGTCACATCGCCTCGGTTATTTTCTCCAGAAGATACAGAAGTCATCAAAGAATGTCTTCATTGACTCTTCGCTAAAATAGTCCCAGTTTGTGCTTCTCCCCTAGCTTAATCTCCATCTATTCTGAATTTGGCTACTCAAAGGAAATTTGATGATCGCTCTGGCAGCTGTGAATGAATTTTGTACTTTCATGTATTATGCTATAGTGCTCTAGTGTGTTTGTCTCATCATGCGTGTGAATTAAAAGCTGATTCTCTCCTTGACTGCCACTAAGAGCCACGTTGTAATGAATGAATGAATGAGAGATTTAAAATCTCTCATTCATTCACTACAACTTGGTTGTAACTGCTGAGCCAGGAGCACGACGGGCATCAGAGGCAAGGAGTGACTGAGCTGGTGAGTGAGGTTGTGGTTCACACAGGTCAAGTTTCCATCTTGCTAAATGAAAGACGCATATGCATAGAGAGGGTGTGTGTCATAAACTGGCTGTGTGGAGGCAGAAGAGGACCCAAACGCAAAACTCACGGAGACAAAAAGCTGAACTCAAAACCACTGCTTTATTGCAGGCTTCACAAAGAAACAGAACTAAACTGGGAATGCTAACTGAGGCCCGAGGGAACACAGAAAAGCACACATGTTCGGGGAGGAGACATTGACGACGCGACACCGAACTGAGGGAGACATGCACATAAATACACAGAGGGTTAACGAGGGAAGTGGGAGCACACGGGAAACACAGCTGACACAGATAATCATAACGAGACACGGCAGGCGTAACACAACACTGACGGGAGACTGTCAAAGTAAAACAGGAAGTACACAGAGGTGCAGACAGGAGGAGAGAGAGACAGAAGAGCACAGGCATAGCGGGCTGGGGAAACATGGAATAAAACACAAGGAGGGGAGACGAGGGCTCACAGATATAGAGGGGCACACAGGGGGTAAAAGTCACAAGAGGGAAATCAAATAAGGAACAACTTAACAGAGCAACCCAGGAACCATGGCCTAAATAAAGAACAAAATACAAAAATACATGAAAACTAAGAATGCTGGGCCAACATGGCCCAGGATCATGACAGTGTGATTTACTGGTGTTAATATTTAAAATGTTTATTATTATGTGTTTAGAATATAAATACTATCTGATAATATTATAATATTGTCTGTTTCTGGTCTCTTTCTCGAACCCATATACTCATTAAAAAGAGACCAAAGTACATATACAAAGCTAAAGATGAATTTATGTGATGACAATACTATTATTTTATTTATTATTTTACAAACTTCCATTGGTATCAAGACATCAATATTTCCGATTCTTTGGAGAACAGTGTTGTAGCAGCCTAATCCCATGTTGCGACAGCCCTGCTCCAGACACTAGTCGATAGGAGAAGAACAATTTAGTTTTGGATTAACAAGAGTTCAAAGAAAACACAAAGTGCTGCTTGGCAGAGCATTGCATGCATGCAGAAAGATGCTTGAAAGTTAAATGTTTGCTAGCTGGTAAGCTTCTTGCAAGCTGTGGGCACTGGCACACACACAGCAACAAGCAAGGAACGGCACGAGCTGTGTCATGTGATTTGATTCTGAGCGACGGATCCTCACAATAAAAACTTTTCACACAGCTTTGCAATACTGAAAGATATTGGAGGTTACCTTACCTGCCCCTAGAGTGAGACGACTACACAGGTGTAGCGAGTTGAAGAAGTTTTGTTTCTCCCTTTTCACAAAACACAATATATCTAAAGCTGGGAGGAAGTCTCAGCATGACCTCTGTGTCATGTCAGTCATTGCTAACACTGGCAGCTAGGACTGTGATATTAAGTGACAGAGACAACCTGCAGTCTCCAAAGGAGTGATCTGCTATATGAAGTCTCTTCTCTCGAGTTTGCCAGGTCCACAAAAGACGGGAGGAGTGAAGGCTGGCGTCGCCCCTGATGATTCTGAAACACGAGCACTCCTGCACCGCTGTGCACTTTGCAAGGCTGTTGCTTTTGTTGAATCGATTTTATTTATTTTTATTATACGTGTGTGTTTAACACCACACGAAAGGCCGAACAAGGAGGGGTCTTTAGTGACCTTTTTGACTTTTTTATTAAAAGATGCAGCGAGACTGTGTTTGCGGTTCTATGAAGCATATTTTTTGATAGAGATGTTCTGCTGTGCCACAAGAATTTTAAATGGCTCAATAACAACCTTGTAAATGTCAAACGTCTTACTCCCATCTTGCTGTTTACCCCCCCCCCCCCCCCCCCTTTACACGCTTTCTTCTTCATCCTTCGCTCATGTGTGTGTCTCGCCCATCCTATCCTGTCTTCCTCTCTCTTCTCTAATTGTCCCCTATAGCCGAGGGGACGGAGCCAGACAGGGAGACAATTATACAGAAGTTGCTGTTATGTAATTCATTATCCTGCTCCGTCTTGATTGGCTCACTTGGGTGAAGTAAGGGTAGGAGGGAGGGAAATAAGGCAGTTCATGCATGGCGCACAGAGTAAAAGGACGGCCGGGTAGTGATGTGCCTGGCACAGCATTCTTACATGCCTCAGCGCTTTCCATATATACACATATATAGAGAGATAGAGATTGTTGGAGTTTGGCTTTATCAGGCTGCACTCAGGCCAACTGCCCCTCCTCCTGTTTCCTCTTATCACCACGCCGCTCTGAAGGTCAAATATTACTCCGATGTTTGCTCAAAATGCTCGAATGAACACGCAGGCACAAGTACAAATCTGTCCAATTTATTACAAACCAGAAACACACTTGTTCATTATCCGTATGTCAGGAGTTGTAGATATGCAGAGTCCAGAAGAGCACTGAAGGCAGCTTTTTGGGGCTTACATGTAAATTAAATAACCGTTTCTTCACTCCAACATCATAATGCACGACTTCACAGAGCCTCTATCGCTATCCAGTGACACATTGCTCAATGAAGCTGTTCATTGTGCTTGCAGCAAACATAAAGTTAATCAAATTATGGGTGTTCTTCATTTTTCTAGGACACTTCAAAAGCACCCGTGGTGCCACTTTGGCCATTTCCTTCATACAGAAGACAACAGATGGAACAAAGGAGTCGTTTCATTTCAAGGCCGAGGACAGGGGCTTGATTGTCTCCCAGACAATTTTAGGCTTATTTGTAATAAAAAAAAAAAGAGAGAGAAAGTGGGAATGACTTTCAAATGCAGCTCTGTATCGTTAGGAAAAAAAGCAGTCTAGTTTCCTCTGCGCTGCTGACTGGATGCCTAACATAATGGACGGACACCTGTTTGAATTAACCAAAACGTTGCAAGGTTGCTCTGACACTATAGGCATTGCATGGTGCATTTAAACAAAGGCTGTCTAAAAGAAATGATGCAGTGATTGAGGAGTGAGAGAAGAAGGGATAAAAGGAACAGGAGAAAGAGATGGAGGAGGGAGAAACAGAACAAGGAAGAGTCACACTGACGGGCGTCTTATAGCAGGGCCGATGTCCTCAACATTGTGCGTCTGTCATAATCTCCCTAATTCACCACTGTATTACATAATGCCAGGCAGGAGGCCTTGTTTTTATATAATAACCGTTTACTACAGGAAATGCCCGAGTCAGTGTGTGCTATTTAGTTTTGTATTCGGACTCGAGGAGTAGAGAACGGAACTTGGAACGTATTAAATGACCGTTCCACAAGCAGCACCTACGCAGCGACACTCAGCCTCGATCTCTCACTTCAGGAAATAATCGCTGTGTTTTATTTTACTAACATATTTACTTGAGCATTCCTGTGCACGGACAACTTGACACACAGTGCCGGTGTGTTCAGATTTCCATTATTTTTGTTTCTCCTATGTAATCTGAAACATTTATCCGTGATGCAAGGAGTCATCCCGGCAGCGTAGCTACAGAGATCGGTGCAGACTCAGTAAGTTGTCAGAATTGCTATGACACTTTATACTGACATTCATTGTCCCGACATCATCTTAAAAGCTTTGATAGTACCAGGATCTTTCCCCCTCCTCCATCAGGAGCTTGACATATGCAGTTTTGAGTAAAATACGTTGACATGTATTGGATGGACTGTCTTGAAATTTTTCCAGAGACATTCATGATCCCTTTGGATGAATATATCAACTTTGGAGATCTCAAGGCTTTGACTTTAGACACGTCTGGCATCAGGCAGTGTGAGGGGGCTCTGTGCTTTGGGAGAACATGCACATGCGTATCATCAACAGTGACAAGCAAATTCTTCCCTCATATAAAGGCCTGCATTTCAATCCAAAACCTTTTAAAGATGTTGAAGAGCTGGCCTCATTTGGCAGACTGTATAAACTGTAACAAGATCTGATGTGTGCTGACAAGCCTCTGCTGTGGATGTGGGCTTTGTGCAAAACTACCAGCTGTAAAACCGTTCTGCAAAAAGATGTACCAGGCTACCTTGAAAGAGTACATTAATTTGAGTAGTAAGATGCAACTAATGCAGTCCTGCTGCATCCTCTTTTCCGTAAGCCTTATTTACTGAAAACAATTTATACGAGCGTCTTAATTGCTATTGTATTTTTAAAGGTAAAACACGTCTCTGGTGTTTTATCTCCAAGTTCCCTGCTAAATCTACAGGCCTGGCTTACATTTTAACACCTAGTGATTATAGCCAAGATGAGATGGCAACTTTTTTTCCTGTCTGGAGCATAGATTGCACATAAAATATGGACGTATAGATGCCTGGATCTTAAAAGTGTAGCCAGTGCTGTGTCTTAAAACTCTTTCCAGTGGTTGTTGGGAGAGGTTTATTTTTATTTTATTTTGTTTTACAAAATACGTTGTGTATGTATTCAAATTGTTATGTATTTATACAATTATAACCTGTTACTATAATGTGCATGACACAGTCATTATAAATAACACGACATGCGGAATCACGATATGCCTGTATGTTGTCAAACAATGGCAGTAAGAAACATAGTTTTAATAGCTCCGAATAGCATTATTTTCACCTTGACACTCAGATTCATCTGTTGAAGATGAAGGAGAGGTCAAAGGTCAAATGCAACATGCTATTTTAAATCTTTATACAGTACTTTCTACATATTGACAACACACGCCACACTTGTAGCAATCATGGCGTCTAAGTTATAAGGCTTTCTGACCATTTTTGACTAATAAATGATTAAACTGACTTTGAAGAGCTTGGTGGAAATAAGCAAAGGTGTAATGGATGGTTACCATGACTCCACTCTACAGCCGTACATGCAAAACTTTACAAATTATTGTGTTCACAGAAGAAATGATGCCAAGCAATCAAAAATATAAGCTCCGTGGCAGCTGTAATTATCTATGGAGAAGTGACCCTTCTTCTCAGTTTATGATCACAGAAGATACTTTTCTAATAAGTTTAAGGTCTTAATCGCTAGTTTTAAATCCCCAACAAAGACCAATTTCCTTTTTATAAATCATGATCACATCCAGACACAAAAACTGACAAAAGACAAGAAGCCAATCCTGCATGAGTGTGCAGTGCTCTCGATTCCTCAGTCAGATCCACCCCTTGCTTGCATAGTCTTGTTTGAAAAATTAAGATACCGATGGACAAACTGATGAACTCATGGCTTCAATATGGGGTCTGCCACACACGAGGTGATGTCATCTTGCTCACGTCAACTTTTAACATACAGCCTATGATCAGGAGCTTGTCAACATCAAACAAAGTGCCCAGAGCTGATCTGTTTGTGCAGTCGACTACAGCAGCTTCACTGTGTACTGTGGGTGGGGGAAATGAATATGTACAAACCATCAGTGGGCTTTGCCAGAATTTGTCTCCTGACACCTTGTGTTTATCTCTTTGAATGCATTACATCTTGTTACTTCAGATAATCAAATTTGAATGTGAGGCGCCGATTAAGCAAAGCTCACACAAATATACACATTGCACTCAAATATTCATGCACACACACACACACACACGCGTGCATTTATTCTTGACCGTTTGAATTGCACCATTATGGTGATTGCAGTTTACATCCATCTTCTCTTTCTCTAGACAGCCACAGTCAAACCTAATGAGCTTTGCTCAGACGGAGCTCGTGGCTCTATTCAGGTTGTGCAAAATGTGTGGAACCTAATCCTTTCTTACGCAGATCACTAACTTACACTGATCAGCTAATAACTCTGCCAACTCTCTCATTAACCACTCTCAGTGACTCTGGTCCGGCGCCCATGAACTCACAGACCTGGCACACACACGTTTTTCCTCTCTCTTCCATACATGTAACAGTGCTGGGTGATAGCAAGCAGAGAGCTATATTTTAGGGTGCAGTTAATCCTTTACATACATAATGCAAACCAAAGACATTTTTATCACTACACCTGTAAGGCCTGGAAGCCTTCTCGATTTTAAGCCACTTCGATTTGGTCAGAAATGATCCAAATGTAAATCTGAGTGAGAGCTTACTGCAGCATCAATGACACATCTTTAAACATTTTCAAATGTTGAACAAAGTTTTAGGCACAATGGTTACTGTCAAAGGCCTCTTCATAATGTATTTATGGTACTAAGTATGCAAAATGGATAACTGTTGGCATTCTTATCCGAGGTTTGGATCAACATTAGGGCACTGCATCATTTAGCGCTGTTGCATTGGCTCAAGAAGGTCCTGGCTTCTGTGTGGAGTTCACATGTTTTCCCCACATCTGCTTGGGTTCCCCCGAGTACTCCGGCTTCCTCCCAAAGACATGCAATTATTTGGTTTACGGTAACTGGTGATTCTAAATTGGACATAGGTGAGAATACGAGTGTGAATGGTTGACAGAGAAACATTCAACCAAGGTAACCTTTCCAGGGTGTACCCCACCTCTTGCCCTATGGTAGCTGTGATCGCCTCTAGATCCTCTTGTGATCCTGCGTCAGATAAGTGAAAGAAAATGAATGGATGGATGGGTCAGCATTAATGAACGACTGCTACTTTGGAACCTTAGAGAAAATATATCTACATACAAACATATGTGCACATGGAGAGATGACACAGCTAGCTTTTAACATGGCGTCCTACAGCTCTTTGTAACCAGTGCCAGTATAGTGTCACTGATTTATTATATATTTGTGATAAAGAATGCAATGTTGGGGCCAGTATGTAATGCTGTGTTTAACTTCCAAACCTAATGAATTATGCAGGCTGTGGCTTAAAAGTAGCCTGAACAGTAATGTAATATACATATATACATATATACATATAAAAAAAAAAAAAACACCCAGCACGCCCCTGCGGGCGGTTTTATCCTTCAAGCTCGGGTCCTCTACCAGAGGCCTGGGAGCTTGAGGGTCCTGCGCAGTATCTTAGCTGTTCCCAGGACTGCGCTCTTCTGGACAGAGATCTCCGATGTTGTTCCCGGGATCTGCTGGAGCCACTCGCCTAGCTTGGGAGTCACCGCACCTAGTGCTCCGATTACCACGGGGACAACTGTTACCTTCACCCTCCACATCCTCTCGAGCTCTTCTCTGAGCCCTTGGTATTTCTCAAGCTTCTCGTGTTCCTTCTTCCTGATATTGCTGTCATTCGGAACCGCTGCATCGATCACTACGGCCGTCTTCTTCTGTTTGTCTACCACTACTATGTCCGGTTGGTTAGCCACCACCATTTTGTCCGTCTGTATCTGGAAGTCCCACAGGATCTTAGCTCGTTCACTCTCCACCACCCTTGGGGGCATCTCCCATTTTGACCTCGGGACTTCCAGGTTATACTCGGCACAGATGTTCCTGTACACTATGCCGGCCACTTGGTTATGGCGTTCCATGTATGCCTTGCCTGCTAGCATCTTGCACCCTGCTGTTATGTGCTGGATTGTCTCAGGGGCATCTTTACACAGCCTGCACCTGGGGTCTTGCCTGGTGTGATAGACCCCAGCCTCTATGGATCTTGTACTCAGAGCTTGTTCTTGTGCTGCCATGATTAGTGCCTCTGTGCTGTCTTTCAGTCCAGCTTTGTCCAGCCACTGGTAGGATTTCTGGATATCAGCCACCTCCTCTATCTGCCGGTGGTACATACCGTGCAGGGGCCTGTCCTTCCATGATGGTTCCTCGTTTCCCTCCTCTTTCTTGGGTTTCTGCTGCCTGAGGTATTCACTGAGCACTCGGTCAGTTGGGGCCATCTTCCCAATGTATTCTTGGATGTTCCTTGTCTCATCCTGGACTGTGGTGCTGACACTCACCAGTCCCCGGCCCCCTTCCTTCCGCTTAGCGTACAGCCTCAGGGTGCTGGACTTGGGGTGAAACCCTCCATGCATCGAAAGGAGCTTTCTTGTCTTTATGTCAGTGGCTTCTATCTCCTCCTTTGGCCAGCCTATTACCCCAATATATATATATATATATATATATATATATTATATATAATATATATATATATATATATATATATTATATATATATATTATACATATATATATACATATATATATATATATACACATATATATATATATATATATATATATATATATATATATATATATATATATATATATATAACACTAACAAGCTGATCTACAATACGGCAACAGTGATCAGTGAGATGCTTGGCTACAAGTTGAACAGCGACAAGGGGCAGTACCCTCCATGGAGAAGGAGGCTAGAGGGCAAGATCAAAGTAGCACGGAGGGAGGTTAGCCAACTAACGGAGTTGCAGAAAGGTGCGACAAATAAGGTGCCTAAGAAATACAGCAAACTGTCCATACCTGAGGCCTTGGAAACTGCCAAGCAAAGACTCACAGCCTTGGCCAGCCGCTTGAGGAGGTACACCAGAGAGATAGAAGGCAGGAGAATAAACCAGCTGTTCTCCACAGAACCAGCAAAGGTGTACTCTCAGTGGCAAGGAAACAATAAGAGAACAGCACCACCAAGGCTGGAGACGGAGCAATACTGGAAGAGCATATGGGAGAAGGATGCAACCCATAACGGCAATGCTCAGTGGCTAGAGGATCTGAGGGCTGACCACAGCGACCTCCCTGAACAGGGTCCAGTAACCATCACAGTGGCAGATATCCAAGAAAGGGTCTCCAGTATGAAGAGTTGGACAGCACCAGGGCCCGACATGGTTCACGCCTACTGGCTGAAGAAGCTGACTGCACTCCACGAGCGTCTGGCAGCACAAATGAACCAGCTGCTAGTTAACGAGAGACACCCGGAATGGCTAACTGAAGGCCGGACGGTCCTGATCCCCAAGGACCCCAAGAAGGGACCGGTCCCCTCCAACTACCGACCAATAACCTGCCTCAGTACTACATGGAAGCTCCTGTCAGGCATCATATCGGCTAAGATGAACAGGCACATGGGTCAATACATGAGCGGGACACAGAAAGGAATTGGCAAGAACACCAGAGGCGCAAAACACCAGCTACTGGTAGACAGAACAATCAGCCGAGACTGCAAGACCAGACTGACCAACCTGTGCACTGCCTGGATTGATTACAAGAAGGCCTATGACTCAATGCCCCACAGCTGGATACTGGAATGCCTAGAATTGTACAAGATCAATGGGACCCTAAGAGCCTTCATCAGGAACTCAATGGGGATGTGGCGTACAACACTAGAGGCCAACTCCAAGCCCATAGCACAAGTTACCATCAAGTGCGGGATCTACCAAGGAGATGCTCTGTCCCCACTGCTGTTCTGCATAGGCCTGAACCCCCTCAGTGAGATCATTAACAAGACTGGCTACGGATACCGACTACGGAACGGAGCAGTTGTCAGCCACCTCCTGTACATGGATGACATCAAGCTGTATGCCAAGAGTGAACGAGACATCGATTCACTGATCCACACTACCAGACTATACAGCAATGACATTGGAATGTCGTTCGGACTGGAGAAGTGTAGTCGGATGGTAACAAAGAGAGGGAAGGTAGTCAGAACTGAGGGGATTGAACTACCAGAAGGCAACATTGCAGACATAGAGGACAGTTACAAGTATCTGGGGATCCCGCAGGCAAATGGGAACCATGAAGAGGCCGCTAGAAAGGCTGCAACCACCAAGTACCTGCAGAGGGTCAGGCAAGTCCTGAGGAGTCAGCTGAATGGTAAGAACAAGATCCGGGCCATCAACACATACGCCCTGCCCGTGATCAGGTACCCTGCTGGGGTAATAGGCTGGCCAAAGGAGGAGATAGAAGCCACTGACATAAAGACAAGAAAGCTCCTTACCATGCATGGAGGGTTTCACCCCAAGTCCAGCACCCTGAGGCTGTACGCTAAGCGGAAGGAAGGGGGCCGGGGACTGGTGAGTGTCAGCACCACAGTCCAGGATGAGACAAGGAACATCCAAGAATACATTGGGAAGATGGCCCCAACTGACCGAGTGCTCAGTGAATACCTCAGGCAGCAGAAACCCAAGAAAGAGGAGGGAGACGAGGAACCATCATGGAAGGACAGGCCCCTGCACGGTATGTACCACCGGCAGATAGAGGAGGTGGCTGATATCCAGAAATCCTACCAGTGGCTGGACAAAGCTGGACTGAAAGACAGCACAGAGGCACTAATCATGGCAGCACAAGAACAAGCTCTGAGTACAAGATCCATAGAGGCTGGGGTCTATCACACCAGGCAAGACCCCAGGTGCAGGCTGTGTAAAGATGCCCCAGAAACAATCCAGCACATAACAGCAGGGTGCAAGATGCTAGCAGGCAAGGCATACATGGAACGCCATAACCAAGTGGCCGGCATAGTGTACAGGAACATCTGTGCCGAGTATAACCTGGAAGTCCCGAGGTCAAAATGGGAGATGCCCCCAAGGGTGGTGGAGAATGACCGAGCTAAGATCCTGTGGGACTTCCAGATACAGACGGACAAAATGGTGGTGGCTAACCAACCGGACATAGTGGTGGTAGACAAACAGAAGAAGACGGCCGTAGTGATCGATGTAGCGGTTCCGAATGACAGCAATATCAGGAAGAAGGAACACGAGAAGCTGGAGAAATACCAAGGGCTCAGAGAAGAGCTCGAGAGGATGTGGAGGGTGAAGGTAACAGTTGTCCCCGTGGTAATCGGAGCACTAAGTGCGGTGACTCCCAAGCTAGGCGAGTGGCTCCAGCAGATCCCGGGAACAACATCGGAGATCTCTGTCCAGAAGAGCGCAGTCCTGGGAACAGCTAAGATACTGTGCAGGACCCTCAAGCTCCCAGGCCTCTGGTAGAGGACCCGAGCTTGAAAGATTGACCGCCCACAGGGGCGAGCTGGTTGTTATATATATATGTATATAAAAAAACCTAATGTTATTGATTTACCACACTGTGTATGTGTGCAAACTTGAACAGAATAGCAATGACTGCTGAGATGTCAGTAGTTTTCCCTCACAGTGACACCTGGAACTGAAATGACAGTGAGGTTGGAGAGCTGTTTACTACTCACATCAAGACAAATGCAGTTCTTCACTTTAAGACTGTGGCCGTTTCCTTGTCATTCACCACAGTGGGTGTGACTTCAGAGAACAGAAATATGTTAATTTTCTAATGATATCATATATGACTGTAATGAACTAATCTGTCAAACGTGTGTTGCTCCTATCTGCCAATCGTCTTTCATCAAATGAAGTGTTTGGTAGGTGGTTATGTTGGTAATCTTTATAGCTATTTTAATAGCTCCCATTATTCCCCCGTTCCACTGCTTTCACAGTGATTCAAAACCTGCTGACAGCAGCAGCTGCCTGGGAAGCAGCAACTGGCGTACTCATTATTTCACAATCAGGAGTCTTTTATTTACCTCCATTCCCTCTCATGGTCTCTATGGGAGCTAATGGGAGGAGGAAATGTTTTTCTTATTAAAATGAGACCAAGATGGGATGAACTGACTGGCAGTGAAGAACTTGAGGTGTGGCTTCCGAGAGAAATCTAACACTGGTCGTTTTGTAAATAATAGCAAATGTTTTTTGAGTTATAGTAGAAATTGTTTAAGTTGTTGCAAATTAAGACTGTTATCTTAAGATTGTACATACTGAAAAGTTGGAATAAAGTAATGAACCTGACTATGAAGCTGGAGAAGTTAAGGGTTTAAATTCCACCTTCAGAATAACTAAAGTGATCTGTCAAGAAGTCTAAGGAGCTTAAAAAGAAAAGCGTCTGGACTTCTTTAAGTTCCTTGAAGATGTTTCACCTCTCATCTGAGAAGCTTCTTCAGTTCTAGGGTCAAATGTTGGGACTCCCCACCATAGCTTCTCAGATGAGTGGTGAAACGTCTTCATGAAACTTAAAGAAGTCCAGACGCTTTTCTTTCCAAGCTCCTTAGACTACGATGACCTGGATGACTGAGAACCTTCACAGACATCTGTCAAGAAGCCAATCTTAAGGAGGAGGAACGGGGAGAAAAAGCTGAAGTATGCCAACTTAAACAAGAACTGGACTTAAAATCAGTGGCAACCGATTGAAATTTCTGGTTTAAGGTAGTCTCAATATCTATGGAGGGGGTCAAGAGAGAAGTGCAACAGTGAGTGTCTACAGCCTCTAAAGCACGGTGGAGGCTCAGTCACGATTTGGGGCAACATCTCAGCCAGTGGAATTGTGAACACAGATAATTACACTCAGATCACCATCTGACATCTTAATTTTTCAACACGACATTGCTGTAGTTCCATTTATTTTTGCACACATTTCAATAAATCACTGCTTGTATTTTCCAGACTTTGCAAACTGTTGTATAACTCATGTTTCAGCTATACAAACAAGGAAAAAATAAAAATGAAAGAAAATGTTGCAGAAAGCATGAATGACTCTATCTACCTGTGAACTCAGAAAGTACCCCTACATCCTACTACTTTACTTACAAGCTTTCTATTTGCATGTGTTTTAAGGTAAGTGAATAAGCTTTAATTTTATGGGGTGTGCATGCTGCAGTAACCAGAAAGAACCGGTAAACTGTCATTATGGATCTGAACGTCTTATTTCCTAAATCTATCTTTTAATCTTCTCCATGTAGAGATAGATGACTGCATCACTTTAGAAACAGAACCTGTTGCATACTACTGTCCTTTGTTATCTGTGGTGCATGTCAGACTAATTATGAGAATAAATTGTGCAGCCTGGTTTATTTTAAAAAAACTGGCCTGCAAGAAGAAAACGTGTCTTCCTTGCTGAATAATGCACAGCGTTAAAAAAAGAAATCCATATGATCCTTGTAGGAAAAATGGGTCCTTGTAACATTTAATTATTAGAAATTGCTGAGTAGAAAGGTTTTGTAATAATAGCCCTTCAGAGAAATACATAAGCATTTATCCTGTAAGGGAGAAGGCCTTTGGTTGTTTGGTTTGTAATTAAGGACGGTACAGCTCCTGCAGCTAAACAGCTCTCTCCTCCTCTTCCTCCTCCTCCTCTCTTCCTCCCCTCTTGTCGGGAGCAGTGTTCAGTGTAATCTCTGGCCTTAATAAACACATGAAGATACATGTGTGTGCACACACACCAACACACTGACACACACATATTCTCTGTGAAATCCCTTTAGCTGGAAGAGCACGCTGTCTTAACAGTGGAGGCCTTCACCACGCGCGGCAGTGGCTATATATAGAAGTCATCATAGTCGGCTTTCAGGCCCCCTCATCTATTTCCCCTCTTCTTCTTTTCTGTATTAACCGCACCACTGGTTTTCTTTTCCTAAAGTGCTTTCTAGCCGGACAGCCCATCCTCACTGCTGTCCTTGAAAAGGTTGCACACATGTTTCATTCTTCTCCATTTTGACTGTCTCCTGCAGAGAAATCAGCGAAGGGCGACGGCAGAAGAGACGGAGAGCGGGAGACAGTCCCTTCTGATTGAGAATGATTAAAAGCAGCGGGATGTCACACCCTGCTGGTGCTGATGACACGACAAAATTACAGTGTGTTAAAGACAGTAAGCTGAGGAGGACGCCCGGAGTAGGAGGGAGAAAACGCTGGGAACGAAATTGCGATCCAAAATCAGTTTTGACAAATTGATGTTGAGGTGAGCCTGAAATCCCACACGTCTTGCCGTCTCAAACCCAGTCACCCCACCCCCCAGTTCAGTTGCCTCATTATACAGAGAGTGACCTCATTATTTCCTACAGAAACAAGCATTCCCTTTCACGACCCTTATATGAGGTGCCCCCAGGATCCCATTAAAGCGACGCTCTGTTTGAAGACCATTCGGAGACCGACACTGCTCCACTTGAATTGTTAATGTACCAACTGGTGGAGTGCAATGGCTCTGAGCTGCTTGTGGTGGTGTTGTTAAAGTTAATGTTTGATTATGGGCTCTCTGATTTGCCATCTGGACTGCATGGGAGGAGAAATTAGCACCGTTACAGAACTGTCACTTCCTATGCTCATCAACAGCTCTGGCTTTAGAAGATATTTGAGGTTTTTTTTAATAAGGTGCAAAGCAAAAAGTGGATTATCACTTCATTACAAATGTAGAGATCTGGTATTTCAGTGGAGACTGCAAAGTTTACGGTCTTTAATACCATGTAAAAAGTTTTATCAGACTAGCAACAGCCCTTTTTTATTAAAGAAAAGATACTAAATAAATAATAATAAAATAAAAAAAAAAGAGCTCTCACATTAACAGTCTGAGACTGAATGCTTCCAGCAAGGATGGAGGTTCCCTTCCACACCATACAGGAAATGAGTGTCTTTCCAGAAAATTACCTAGATTTGGATTAACTTGTGATATTTTCTTGAAAATGAAGTATTTAGGGCTGTCAACGTTAACGCGGTACCGCGGAAGGATCCGTCATCGAGATTAACACAATTAACCCATCTGGAGTGCAGAATGACTCAAAATCCCTGAAATGTCTCCGTCAACACATTTTGGGCAGTTTGTCCATTTTGCGCTCCAGTTAAAACTGTTAAAAATTTAATTACGTTAATCGTGATGACGCGTTAATGTTGACAGCACTAGAAGTATTGATGTAAATTACAGAAAGAATAATTTTAAAAATTCCTGGATCTGGACCAAACTCCTAAGTTAAGCTGGGCCAAGCCTTATACATTAACTCATGCAAATTCGTCCTTAGGATAAACTGAAAAATCACATTTTCGTGGATTTTTGTTGGTTTGAGTCTTTTTTTTTTCTTCTTTTTCTAAGTTCTGCATCCTTGTAGAATGCAGAGATTTCCACCTCTGTTGTGCATGCCTGTGAGGTAGCATAACATAAACAGCAAGGCAGGTGATAAGTAGACAGCATCAGCAAACTAGTCAAGTTTCTTTTAAGTATTCTTTATTTCTGGTATCTGCATTCTGCCATAAAACAACCAACCAGGTAGGCAATACACACACCTGAACCTCATTAGTCTCTACCATTGAAAAAATAGGTCAGACCAAACAATGCGATTCTAAACAAAGAACTGGAATACGATTATGCATCAAATTGACTCATTTACTCAGCTAAATGGTCTGAAAAGTAAAACACTGCATACAATACAACTCAAAAGGCTACATTAAAGAAAATAAACAATACTATACAAAATGAAAAACCCTTCATTTGGTTGCACCCAGTGATGCGATCGATGACCTCATGACCCTATATAAACAGGAAGTACTGGAGCAGCTCCTCCCACACACCTGTTTTAGATACAGGACCTGACGAAATAGACAAGTATGGTAAGTATAACCAAAGCAGCATAAAGAAACATAATTTTCTAGACATTTGCCTGTGAACAGAAGAAAATTGAAGTGACTTGATGGTTAGTAGTAATTGCTTTAAAAACATGTGCGTGGGTGTAATGGATGTAACCACTGCTACCACAAACAAACCTGGTATAGTATGTTAAGCAAAGTTACACCAGCAATGTCTAAATTAAAGCATTATGGTCAACTGCAAAATAACAAGGAATAGATTATCAATATGGTTTTAGCAAAGGTCTGGTGTTCATGTTTTTAGTATGATTTGTGGTATTTCAATGAAATCTTTCTCTCTCTGACCTTATTAAGCACTACCTCACCTGAGGTCAAAGTGCCAAAGCTACAGTTCACCAAATAACGTGTGAAGATGCGTAATGGTTCCAAAAACACAATGGTTGCTGACACAGAATCTGCTAAATGGACCTCGTGTGTGTGTGTGTGTGTGTGTGTGTGATAATTTTTCTAGTTTTGGTGACTAAACTATAATGTAACTTTCCGTGTGGAGTTTGTTCTCCCTGTGCCTCTGTAGGTCCTCTTCAGGTAGTCATCCTTCCACACACATGCGTGTTAATAAATAAACTGGTGGTTTCTAATTGGTGATAGGTGTAAATGCTTGTCCATCTCCTTGTGTTACTCTGCAAAAGACTGGTGAGCTGTAAAGGGTGTACCCTACCTGTCAAGCAATGACAGCAGGGTCAAAGCTCATCCCATCTTGGCTGACGTGGCGAATATTAATGCAGTGATATTCCTTTGGTAAACATCTTGTGGAAGCCTTAGATTTAGCACCGTCATTCTTTCCTATCATGAAAGTTAACTTTAGATTAACATTAGCTGTGTTACACTGGCAGTGATAGATTACCATCAAGTTACAGAAATCCTATGTGCACGCTGCAGGCTCGTGGTTTGTTTTTCCTGTTTTGTTGCTGCTTTTTGCCAGATTGTAATTATAATTTGTATAACGAAAGTTGACTTCAGTTTCTTGTGGTAACATAAAACAGCATTACTGACATCTACATAAAGATACTGAATACAAAATACCTCTAATTAACAGCAGTGCAACAACACACATGTGGCTAAATATACTTCGGGGAAGCTGAGGAAACTTGTACTAATTAGGAGCTGGAGTGTTATCATTTAGTTTTTACTCACTGATGAACAAAATGTTTTAGGTAAAAAAATAAACAAGTAGTACTTTTCATCAGTTTTTAATAATCAGATCTTGGGTAACGTTGCACGATGTGCGAATCATTTCTACATGTTTCAGGATGGTGCCTGATGTCGCACTTTTTGTGGAGAAGACAAATTTGGTTTTAGTTTTTAATGGTTTATCAGACGACAAAAAGGTTAAATTTAGAAAACAAATTACTGAAAAATAAGTACAGAACTGCCGGCACTTTCAGTCGGTTCTTAAAAACAGAATGAATGCTTCTGGCATAACTGCACTTAATTCCATGGTTGGTGTGAACGGCTGCATTAGGAATAAGTGAGTCCGAAACTTGTATAAGGAGCAGGTTTATTGCTTGACCAACACATTTTGGCCCGTGGCCTTCATGACCCTGCTAAGGCCTCACAAACTTTTTCTTGCAGCTACCTCAGTTTAAAATGTATAAAACCAAAAAGTTCCCTTACAGTGGAGTTCTTAAAAATGCAAAGTTTATAAACACTACAAATGTAGGATATCGGTGAAGTCCTTTACACACTTTGCAAACTTAATCTATTTGTTAGATTCCTGAGTTGTGATGTAACAACATGACAACTGGGAGTTCAGGTGTGCACACAGGGAGGGACTCGCTTATCATTCATGTCTTTGAAGCTGACAGCTGATCACTTACAGACTAGGCTCCAGTTGCCTTTATAACCCTCTGCTATATTTACTACCCTGTCATATTCAAACAATAGTATCCTGTAGTATCTTAAGACCTTTACACATAGGAAGGGTAAAATCTGTGTAAATATTTTGTGCATTAAAAATATTTTTGAGACTCACCTGTCCAATCAGATCTCATTGGTTTGTTCCAGGTCAGTCAGCTCTCTGAAATGATTTGTCCGGATCCTGAAATGTGCTCCCAACTCTGCCAGCAAGAACTCAAACTGCCACGCTGACATCCTGAGATATGTAAGAAAGTGGTCATGAAACAGCTTCAACTCCTGGATCAAACCATGAAATTCTCCCTGCTGCTGCTTTCTCCTAAGAATCTGCAGAATCTCTGTTTCTTCCTAGAAGATAGAAAAACACACGACAGAGCACCATCAGTCATGGATTGATCTCCCCAGAACTTGAACCTCCACATTGTTAAACAAACTGTGATATCATCTCAACACAGAATGGGACAAAGTACACTCAACATCCAAAGAAATGTTTGCACTGTTACTACTCAGCCATACCCAAAATTGACTTGGCAAGAACTGTACAAAAATATTTCAATAAATCACTCCACCTGCTATTTATTTTCCCAGCAAAATATAAGAAAAGAGTGACAGTTCAAGAATATTCCACAATACTGTAACGCAACCATATTTATTGTTTTAAGATGTTTTAGCTGCTTTGGAGTGATATATGAATGTATACAAAAAAGACTTTGGAGTCCTTTCAATGAAACTCTCTGATAAATGATTGCTTGATGTGCACTTAATTGTGCTAATAAACTGTGCCCAGGACTTCTGGTAAGTGAACCTAAAGTAATTTTTATTTACCACTTATTATCAGGAATCAATGCCTGTGCTATCCTCCTGCACAATTTAGGAATGCAGTTTGCCAACAGTGCCCCCTGCCCCCCACAAAAGCGTTCTAGCGAACAGTGTTGGGGAGTAACGGAATACATGTACCGCCGTTATGTATTTAAAAGACAAAATATGAGTAACTTTATTCCGTTACAGTTACTGTTTATAAGGGTGGTATTTAGAATACAGTTACTTTTTTGAAATAAAGGGATTCCACGGCGGTCTTTTCCTGTTTCACATGTTCGGCTCTGCCCTCTCTATTTTTGGTAATTCCACACCGGTGGAAACCCAAACAAAACAAGAGGCTCAAATGCCCGTGTCTCAATCTCGCGTCTCATAATGACGTGAAGAAATATTTTAAAAAATGATTTAATATGAAGGCAATAGCAGAGTGTTACAGGCATCGCCCTAAAGCATGTAGCCTGATGGGCAGTGTAGTCCGTGCTGCAGGGAGAATGGACTGTCATACCCGTTATGTGTCTGTGAGCGAGGGAGGGAGAAAAAGGTGAGTGGAAAAGTACGAGCTGTCACTGAGCAGAAACGGGAGCTGGAAGCATGTAAATATAATAATAACCACTGCAGCCAAACAGAGAGCCTGACGAGCCCAGTTGTAAGTAAGCTATTAAGACTCGAATGTACACCGTGTTCGTGTTTTCCTCCAAAACAATAAATTCCATTGAAGCAGCCTTTCAACGCCTCTCTCTGTCTCTGCTACCAAAGTTGACCCAGACAACAAAGTAAAGCTAGTTTTTGGCTACGAGCCCGACACGAACCCGACGTATTAGCCAGAGGTCCTTTACTACGGTTCAGAGCCACAGACCTGTTTTCTATACGCGCGGAATAGTTTTCTATATGAGATCGCTGCAAAAAGTGCAGCCTTACCTAATGTCCACCTACTGTTACTCATTTATATTAAGATTTAAACATCTAGTTGCTAATGGTATGGTGAGTAGCCTTCAGTAATAGTAATAAATCACACAGCAATAGGACATTCATTAGTTGTTAAAAAGCATGATAATATATTAAGTAATCCAAAGTATTCAGAATACATTACTCTCATTGAGTAATGTAACGGAATATGTTACAAAATACATTTTGGGGCATGTAATCTGTAATCTGTAGTGGAATACATTTTAAAAGTAACCTTCCCAACACTGCTAGCGAAGACTGCAGATTGTTATGATAACGGAAGCAATTTATCCGGACGGCTTTTCAAATGAGCAAATGGAGGCATAAACTCCTCGTTGACAGACAAGCGAAAGGTGGAAGGAGAGGAATGGGTTTTTCAGTCTAAGAGATGACATGTCTACTTTGCTGTCCTGCCAGCGCTACCTGTTCCCTGGTAACATTTAAATTGCTACCTTGCTGCAGGCTCAGAGATGAGCAAAAATGTCAGTGTGTGATGACAAACAAACAGTGCCTCTACCATGTCTTGATTCTCTCTTTATTAGACAGAAACGCGGTAAGGTTCATTTGCATCGAAAAGAAATGTGGGCGAGAAAACCTCAGGCGCACACAAAGAACTGCCGGTGTGACGCTGCGAAATATGACATCGTGCCACAAATAAAAGTCAATCCCTCAAAGGCTACATGCTTTTTTTTCTTGCTCTTGCTTTCTGTGAACAGTCTCTCTCTCTCACACACAGGCCCAGTGGCCATTCGTTGTTTGAGCAGCATGTACCCATCAAATCCTACCTCCCCTCCCATCCCCGCCACCTCTCTCTCTCCAAGTGTATATCACAGGGCTGACAGACAGCACTGGGGCTGAATCGCTCCCTCAGCTTCGGAGGTCTGCTCTAGTGTGTAATACTGATCTGTGTGCCATCAGCCACCATTGGCTTCACTTACACACTGCCTCATAGAAGCAAATTTTGCTTCAAAGGGAGAAACTATTTATTTTCTAACATTTGTACCAGAGAAGCACACAACTAAGCTCGCCAAGGATTGTTTTCTTTTTCCAGGTTTAAATCCAGGACATTAAAGCTGCTCAAATTGCCTTCTCAAAGCTTTCTTGGTTATCTGTCGACAAAGCAGTCCAACTCAGTAGTGCAGCATAAACAACATCTCATTTATCTTCGTTTTAGTCAACAGCAAACGTCTTGCTCTTCGATTCAATTTGCTTCACGCAGCTCCAATGATCAGAAATATAACTGCCAGGCATATGGAAGAGAGCTAATCCAGAAATGTTTATTAGTGTAGCAATTGTACCTTTATGAGCTTTCAGCACCACACATCACTACACTAATGCAGATGCAGGACTCGCTGTTAATGAATGCTGCCTGAATAGCAGCCATTCATTTATCATGCAGGGAAAGATAATGTTTAATCTGTAAAAGAAAAGATATTAATCTGTTATTTATGTTGCTGATTTGCAGTCCCAGCTGGATCTGCTTTACTATTCATAGAGTTGAGCCTGAGCCTCGCTGCATGGGCCGTTAAGGCCGTGATTTGCACGAGACATTGCCCTGTGCGTATGTGTTTATACAATCATGCATGCATGCACTTGTGCTTGAATGCATGTCCATGTGTGCTTGACCCATCTCTATACATGCAAGGCTGGCTTTCAGCACACCACACAGGCATGTTTTTTTTCCCTATACAGCATATTTTTCTCTCTTAACCTCTGCAATCCAGCTGATTTGGTGACTCAACACTTTTGTTGCAAAAAGAAACACAGTCTTCACAATAAAATGCAGTGCATCTCGAATTAAAAAATAAATGTGTGGACTATAAGCTAACTTGTAGGAATTTAATAAACCTTGTGAATAAGTAAAAGCCACCAGTACCAGTAGGTTTGATGGTGAAGTGCATAAATTAGGTTTTTTACAATAGCACAGTTGTATTGAATTGTCATCTAATATTCAATCAATCTGCTCTGCATGAAATTTTTGGAAATGAGACCTTAAACTATGACCTCAAGAGATGGTGCCTTTAGCAGATCCGGGATTAGCTATGTTGAGTGTACACAAACCCATAGTATGGTTAACTACTATATACACTGATCAGGCATAACATTGTGAGCAATGACAGGTGCAATGAATAACACTGATTATCTCTTCATCGCGGCACCTGTTAGTGGGCGGGATTATTATATTCGGAAGCGAGTGAGCTTTTTGTTCTAAAAGTTGATGTGTTAGAAGCAGGAAAAATGTACAAGGATTTAAATGAGTTTGACAAGGGTCAGATTATGATGGCTAGACAAATGGGTCAGAGCATCTCCTAAACTGCAGCTCTTGTGGGCTGTTACCGGTCTGCGGTGATCAGCATCTATCAAAAGTGGTTCAAGGAAGGAACAGTGGTGAACCAGTGACAGGGGAGACAAGGCTGAGGCTCACCGATGCACGTGGGAAGTGAAGGCTGGTCTGTGTGATCTGATACAACAGATGAACTACTGTAGCCAGTTGACGCTGGTTCTGATCAGAATACACAGTGCATTGCAGTTGTTGTGTTTTCGGCTATACAGCCACAGACCAGTCAGAGTGTGCATGCTGATCGCTGTCCACCACCAAAAGCACCAACAGTGGGGATGTGAGCATCAGAACTGGACCACAGAGCAACAAAAGAAAGCCTTCTCATCTAATGAATTATTTTTTGTTTTTGTTTTTTGTACATGTGGATGGTGTGGTGCATGTACACCGTCTACCTGGGGAACACTTGGCACCAGGATGCACTATGGGAAGAAAACAAGCTGGGGGAAGCAGTGTCATGCTTTTGGGAAAGTTCTGTTGGAAAGCTCTGGGTCCTGGTGTCCACGTGGATGTTACTTTGACGAGCACCACCTACCTAAGCTTTGTTGCACACCATGTACACCCTTTTACGGAAGCAGTATTTCCTGATGGCTCTTTCAGCAGCAGGAACATGTGCCCTGCCACAAAGCAAATATAGTTCAGCAATGGTTTGAGAATAGAATAGAATTTTTTTAAGGATTTTTTTTATTTAGTTTTAGAATAGAAGAGGAGCACAAGATTCAGTTTGAGGTGTTGACTTGGCCTCTGAATTCCCGAGATCTCAATCCAATCGCACATCTGTGGGATGCACTGGTCCTGTTGCTTTCCTGGTCATAATGCTATGTCTGATTAGTGAATATGATTAATGCACTCTTTATCATGATTTGCATTTCCCCCCCGCTGAGCCATGCTGGATGATTTTCACGTACAGGTATTTAACCCGGGCTACAGTCTGCACTGTTATATCTTGGATGGAAATTCAGGCAAATTACCTTAATATTTCCACTTCACTGCTAACTGGATATGTATTCTAGCTGGTCTCATAAAGTGGCGAGGAAAGTGGAAGGTGAAACTGATTTTTATTATTTACCCCTGCAGGCATCATTTCACACAAATCATGCACTCACTTTTCCTTTCCTTCAAAAGAATCTTAAATCCTTATTTTTCTTTTTTAACCCCCATGAAGATTGTTGTAGAGGGAAAAGCTAAACATATTCCCCTGACATCAATTCCAATTCCCTCAACTGTACTGTAATATCACTGCATATTTCATAATTAAATATTTTTGTGTTCATATCACTAGTGATCTGTGCAATGAAAAACAGACAGGCAGCTGAAGCTCAAAGCAAAGTGTCAACCCTCTGTGTGGTACTTTTACCTTTACTTCCTGTTTTATTTTATTTTATTTTACCCAGAAGGCATGCCATTGCAGAAATTATAAAATCAATGTGGATATAATAAAAATGAATATACATTATTAAAAAAACAAACAAAACCAAGTCAGAGTCAACAAATACAATATTACAAAAACATAAAGTCAGACTTATGAATATTAATTGCACCAAAGTTTTTATAAAAAGTAAACTTGCCCAGGGAGGCAAAAGCATTCGGCTTCAGTGTAAAGTTTATTCCAAACAGAAGTGCAAAATAAGACAAAGCTGTTCTACCAAGTTCCCAAAAAGACACCCTAAGGAGCAGCCATCTAGACAAGTGCAAATCATAGCAGCTATCTGTAAGTTGTAAAGGATTGCACAGATAAGGAGTTTACCCAATATAGCACTGTACTGGGGAAAGTGCTGTTGCGATCGTGTTGTTGCGATCGTGGCTCAAGAGTTGGATGTTCATCTTGTAATCGGAAGGTTGCCGGTTCGAGCCCTGGCTCAGACAGGCTCGGTCGTTGTGTCCTTGGGCAAGACACTTCACCTGCTGCCTACTGGTGATGGCCAGAGGGGCCGATGGCACGATATGGCAGCCTCGCTTCTGTCAGTCTGCCCCAGGGCAGCTGTGGCTACAACTGTAGCCTCCACCAGTGTGTGAGAGTGAATGAATAGTGGTATTATGAAGCGCTTTGAGGGGTCCTGAAAAGCGCTATATAAATGCAATCCATTATTATTATTGTGTCCTTCGACCTAAAGAAGGCCAGAAAAAAGTGTGATGTTTTTTTTCTTAAAGCGACTCATGGACCGGGCCGCGAGAGTTGACGCTCGGGTGTGAAATTTATGGTTTTCAGGGTTTTATTTTGTTGCATTTATCTGCGACACCTTAAACGCCGGTCTGTGAAAACATTGTCAGACATAAATAAAAAGGTTGGGGGCCGCTGTGTTAGACAACTAATTTGATGAGAAGCTTAAAGAGTTGTGATACGCAGTCCAGACAATGTAGTGTAGAAGAGGTAGTTTGCATGTAAGTAAAGTCACCACGAATAGTAACATTTAAGAATGTAGCCAGTACGTGGATTTTCTTAACTGGTAAATTAAGGCAGTTTTTCATTAGTCTTTCAATAAAACCTCCTCCTAGATTACGAATGCCAGCATTAACTAAGTTATTTGTGGAAAACATGTTGGCATTTAGAACCTAATTGAAAAGATGCTGTGATGCCTGAAAGGCAGTCTGGAGCTCCTTAGTTTCCTGACTCAGAGTAAAGTATTGTGTCATCTTCATAAAGGTGAACTTTAGCTCAAAAACATATTATCCCAAATTTTATTTACAGAAATAGTTTTTTGTTTTTTTTGTTTTTTTTTAAAGAGAGGGCCTAAAATGGAACCAGGAGGGACTCCTTTGAAGAGATCCAAGAATTTTAACTGGAAATCCTTTCACGGATACACACAAGGTTAAATCTGCAAGGTAGCTCCTGAAGCACCATATTACCCCCTCACTCAAACCAGTATCAATGAGTATGCCTAACAACAGGTCATAGTCTTCAAAAGGTAAAGCTGCTGCTATACTGTGACCCACTCTAAAGCCAGACTGAGTTTTGTTGAAGATATTTTCAGCCCAATACTGTTTTATTTCATACAGAGAGGCTACAGAAGTATGCTGTAGCCTCGGTGTTACCCATGGTGTTAATTTATCACTTTGAATTACAATGCTACAACTGTACACTGAACCACACGACATACACACTCACACATCCATTAAGTGGCGTGTCGGATATCCAGCCGTGAAATCAACCGCTGAATAAGGAGTGCTTCCGTCCGGGGAAAGAGATCCATCGATCGCTGTCTCCAGACATAAAAGAGTGTCTTGATGCAATACCCCACAAGGATTTGTGCTAGACATGCAGACCGAGAGGAATCTCATACTGTACTCTGCGATGGATCTGACCTGAGTGACTCCTCCTGCTCCTATCCTACCTAACAACTTTCTACTCAGACACGATTTCTGTTGTGTGAAGTTCATTGCATACCTCAAGTGATAAAGCTCATACCAAACAAGTGAAACATCTGACACAAAACCTTTGTGAAATTCCCTACAAGGAAAACTGATTTTTCCAGTCACTTCCACTTCCTCCACCCTTTGAACTATTGTAACATGATCTTTTTGGGTACTTTTTTCCTCTCTGTCTGCTAAGGGACAAGACCAAGAAAACCTGATCTGAATGAACCAAGTGTGTGATAATGAGGCGTATGATAATAGCTACGCTACACTGTGACCCTTAGCTCCTTATTCAAATTCAGTGTGATGATGGGATTGAATTTCTTCCAGCCTGGCCCCTGAAATAGAGCGAATAACCATGGTCATTAAAACAACCTTATCCAGTGGAGACCCATGAGAAAAATGACCTATTTGAGTCTAAAGTATAATAACTTAAAAGAGCCAAAGTATCCAACTGTTACGCTGTAAGATCCAAATAATTCATCTATAACACAGTGCTGCTGAAATGCTATGTATTCTTAAAAGAATAGATATTTTACTGGTATGACTAGTCTAGTGAATCTAAATCTATATTTAATAGACTTGCAATGTGGGCTTCAACTCCTATAAACCGAATTTATTAGTGAGGAAACAAAAAAGACAAAAAAAAAGACTTGCTAAATATTGTGCCCACAAGCAAAGGATGTGAGTCAGTTTTCATGTTACACATCCCCAGTGGAACATTGGCTTATAAAGTGCTCCTCCATAAAATGTCGGCTGTTACGCCGTTCTGGCAGCCTCCAGGCAAAAGCTGTAGAGGTAGCTTGATCTCCTTAGACATTTAATTTTCTTCCGTGTAGGACAGAAAAACTTGTTAATGTGCTCTTATATGAGGTTTTTAAGCGCAAATCATCTACATAATCTGTTGTTTTTGTCTGAGGTTTGCAGGTTTTTGCGCTACATAGTCTCCTTTTCTATTTCAGTATGAAATTTGCAAGTAAGATGTTCTCTCCAACAGTCTGTCCGTCACTCAATTATCACCCCAGCACATGTTGTATACGTTTTAAGCAGGCAAGCTGCGATAACAGGGGAAGTAGTGTCGTTTTTAAGAATCACTTTATTCGTCGTGCATTTGCACGGTATGTTGTGACACACAACACACAGGTGTCTGCACGGAGCAGAGTCAAAAGCAGCTGTGTTACTTCCTGTGGAGTGGGTTCTTGATAGCTGTCTGTCTACCGGTCTGTGTGAACACACATCAAAGCCTCCTGTCAAAAACTTCTGATGGAGTTGGAACAGTGACATATTTCAGAGCTATAATCAGTCACAATATGACAGAGAAATTACCACCTTCCCTCAAGAGCAATCAGTCAGTTCCAGTGCCAATCAGCTCATCTGATGCTCACACAAATAGACATGTCAAAAAAAAGAAAAAGGATACCACTCCCACTCTGCTGTAACGCTAGTTCTTTCTGTTTGTGGAGCTCCGAGGAGAACCGAAAGAAGCTTTGCACTCCAGAGATGTTTAAGTCGTTCAGCGAAACACCTGTGCTTGTTTCATTAAAACCCATTTGATTGTCAAAATAGGTGCACACACTTATCAGTGGTCCTATAAATTCTTTCAGTTGGTGTCTGAGTAACTTGTACGCAAGTGCACGCAAATGATTGCAGCCGCATCTTTGTCAGCTCGCCTCGCTGTACGCAGCAGGCCGGTGCACCTAGTCAGTGTTAAATGATCATGTTCCAGTCTGATGGTCTAACCAAGCTCTGCTGTGCAACGACGATGCCTAGAGAGACGAGGCTCCATTTGAGCAGAAAGATAAGACGGCCTCCTGCCGGTCTGCCAGCGCTTGGAGAGTGCAGCAGGGGGTGGGAGAGTTTGACGGTGGAGGAGCGGGGATGCATAAAGTGGGAGTGAAGAGTTTGTAGGGAGAATGTTTTCTGTCTCTTCCTCTGTAATCTGACCAGAGTAAAGAGAGGGACTGAAGGGTGAGGTGAGGTGAGTAGTTGTAAAGCAAATGTGCCACACTGGCAGGCCCCTGGGAAGACCCTGTAAACACTGCTCAGTCACAGCTCTGATTACAAAGGAAGAGAGGGGAGGGTTATAAAAAGAAGAATGGAAAACAAGGGGGAACTGGGAGGGTGTGACAGCAGGAGGGAAGGTGGGATGAAACCAAAGGGACAGAAAAGGACGTGGAAAAAAGAAGAGGAAGGGAGAGATGCTAAGTGGATGGAGCATAAACTAGAGGTGGCTGATGAAAGAGTGGAGAAAAAAAACGTCAGAGAGAATGAAATCGATATCAAAACCCTTTGTTATTTCTGTTTAGCCGGAAATATTTTTCTCTACAGGTTGAATTGTTTGCTTCTATAGGAAATCATCCAGCCTTGTTGTGCAGCGTATAACTCCATCACAAAGTCAACACATGGATTTACCTTCTGGAGTCGATACTGCAGCTACATCTAACTCTGTTTCATTTGCATTTCTTTAACCATGACTTTTGTGCTCCCCTCTGTGCTATTGATCCACGCAGCCCGTGCAATATGAGGATTTGAAATGGCGGAGGAGAAACGTTTGATATAATTTTCCTTTAAGCCACAGCGCCTAATTATGTGGCATGAGCATGAACACTGACAAGAAAGCAGGAAATTGGCCTCGGCTTCTGAACTGGCAATCAGTGCTCTTTGATAGAAAGCTATGGAGTCATATCATTGCATCAATAATTACAGCTGTGGATAAGCCCCAAAAACAAGCACCAGCAGAATAGGAACCAACCAATAAAGAGAGGCAAAACAAAGTGGGCCAATCAAAAGGCGAGAAACATTTAATATGTCAGCGTCAAGCCAAAGAGGCACAGCAAGAGGGATTTTGAGACTGAGTAATGAACGTCGGTGTTTGTCTGTGAGGTTGTTTGTGGTCCTGATAGCTATCTGTGACGTGGGGCAGATGGATTAGTTCAATATTGAATTAGAGCTGTCTTTTTAGAATGCCTCTCCGTGTTCACAGTTAGCCTGTTTAATGTCTCGTGCCATTCATCTGGAGCAGACTTCCTGCTGGTTCAATATGAGATTGTGTTCTTTTCTTTTAATGCATCTTAATACAACTTTAATAAAGTGATATATGGAAGTCTGTCGATTTCAGTATTAAATTTCAGTGCCTAATATGTGTTTAAAGTTACTCTAAGAAACAAAAACAAAAAATAAACTCACTTAGTATGCTCATAAATCATGAGCACACAGATGATAAGACACGGTGTTAGTTTATCAAATGTTCAACATTATTAATATACATACACTGGCCCCTTCAGTAGACCTTATGCGTCAGAATTGGCTTAAATTCACCAAGGTGCTGGAAACATTCCTCTGAGATTTTAGTCCAGCATAGCAGTTAGTGCACGTTTGTCAGTGTCATGATCTGGAAAATTCCATCAGGCACCTGAGTTTCCTTGGTCTCCACCCCTGGGCGGAGCCATCATTGCTCCTGCAGTCCTGCACACCTGAAGCTGATTCTGGGTAATCGGGTTGAGGATTTAATCTCCACTCAGACTCTGCTTCACTGCCAGTTTGTCAATGACATCATTTTCCCTGGGCCTTCTTCACCACTTGCCTTCAACCTCAGCTTTTCTCAGGTTATCTCCGCGTTCCGGAAAATACAGAAAACCTCACCTGCCTGCCCTCCAGCTGTCGCTCACCACCTCGAACGCAGTGGAACTCAGGTCAGCCCTCTTCAATACTCACCCAGATTCTCGCTGCCGCTCCCTCAAAGCCAAACTCACTCTGGCTATCAGTAAGCAATATCAGTCATACTCACCTTCCCTAAGTGTCCTGCACCCGCCACCTTTCTAACCACGTACTTTTCTCTTCCCAGTCGCACCCGCTCCATTCCTGTCCCACCTGTCAATTCCCAGTTCACCCTCACTGACCCACAGCCGCATCACTAGTAACACTTTGCTACGAATTAATCTGTTTTCTTAATAAAACACTAAAACGTACATGCCATCTCTGTGGTTCTCTGCATTTGACTTCAGTTTAGCTATCGGCCTCTGACCGTTGTGACAATCGGCTGCGTATTCATGATGCAACTGTCCCACTGTAACACATCCCAAAGCATGTGTGTATTCTGTTGAGAGCTGGTGACTGTGGTGGTACGATGACCTTATTGCCATGATTAAGAACCAGTCAGAGACAATCTAAGATGATTTGAGGTTTGTGACAAAGCATATTATCCTGCCATAAGCAGCCATCAGATGTTGTAACTTAAGGCATTTCAGTTGCAGCCATCCTGTTTAAAATATCCTTAAAACAAGCACTAATCAGGGCCAGTTGGATGTTCAGAAAACATCTGACATTATTTCCATGGGGAAAAAAAACAAAACTGCTGCATCATGACCCAAATAAGTCACACATGAAAAATGGCGAAGAAATTAATTAAATTAAAACAGAATGCATCTATCTCTGTCTACGTGTGTGGACACTCCACTTCTTACAGTCATCGCACAAACACACGCACCCTTTCCATTTCCTCCATTCCCCTTCCCTTAGCTGACTCGCTCAGAGTGACAGCCTGGATGATTTCTCTTGTCAGTCTAAGTGTGCGCTGTCACACCATAGCTGCACCTGCCTCTCTCCACCGCAGCACTCACTCTGCCCTCACCTTCTGTGCTGGCTGCTCTTTCCCCAAACTTTCTCCTCCTCCCTCTTGTTTTGCTTAAATCTTCTTTTATCCATCCTGCAGACTCATTTGGTCTCAATTCACTGCTTAACATCTTCTTTCCTCGCAACACAAACCTCCTATCCATGTGGGCGTAGGGGATGGAAATGGGAGTGATATAATTGACTTTCGGGTAAAGCTCATGCTCTGATGGATGATGTGTTAATATAGCTGCAGTGACCTCAGATCAGTGTTTGGTGTTCTGATCTTATCTGCTAATAAGTGGGTTAATTAATCTTAATATTAACTTTGACCCATTGGAGGGGAAAAAAGGATGTGGTGTGTTCATAGGTCTCTGTAGGGACTGGTCCACAGATATGAGTTTCCATGCAAATGCTGAAGTTGAGCCTATTTTAATGAAGCAGAGAAAATAAAACAACTGCTGCATCTAAATGTGAAACTGTGGGAAAACATACCCATCTTTGTTTTTAAGCTGAGGCGGAAGGCAGGAGTCGGTGAAAGAACACTACGTGAAAATTTTAAATGCCAAGTTTAAATTAAAGCCCTGCAGGTAAAATTAATGTAGAATATTTGAGAACTATAATAGACCGAAAGCAAAGGAACACTCATTCAAAGACGATAACTGTCAACATCTCAGTATCCCCATGTCTGTGATCGTTGGAGGTTAGTAACGTGCCTTACTGTCAGCCGCAGTCTGCCTTAATTGATAATCACTGTCAAACATGTAGAAATTAAAATTCAGTGATGGATTTCTTTTCTAGGATGGAGTCAGTATAGCTGCATTAAACATTTAAACCTGCTTTTCCTACAACCACGAGCGAGTATTAGTCTATATATTTAAGGTCTTATCTTGACCTGTTCTAAGGAGGAAGGTTTATTTTATTTATTTATTTTTTTAAAGTATAGTGCTGTCAGTTTGATTTGCAGCATGTTTGATTTTGTTTGGTCTGTTTGTGCTGGTTCTCCACACCTTAGTGTGGTTGAGGGGCTTGTGTGTCTCAGTGATCCCAGGGGCTTTGTTGTTGGGGGGCTTTTTGCCTCTGATTTCCCAGGAAAAATTGGGTAAGGGACCACAAAGAGCAATTCACTCCTATGTATGGGGGGGGGGGGGGGGGAAATCAAGGGACAAAATTACCCAGTCTGGAATAAGTTTACCAGGGCCCCACCCTGGAGCCATGCCTGGGTGCACGCCTGAGGCAAATCGCCTACCTGATCTGAACCACAGTGCTGTTCTATTATTGGACTTCTCATCACATGATAGTTTGTCTATAAAGAGGACAATATCTGAACATAAGGGTGTCTGTAAGTGCATGTGGCACCAGGACACCCTAGGTCACAGGTTTAACTCAGCTCCCAACTAATCATTACCTAGGATCCAACTGAAGATCAGGTGGATGTCTTCAGTAGAGGAACCAGATTCTGGGGACGAGGGGGGCAATCCACCCATCACTGGGGACGAGGTAAGTGGATTGGTTGTTATACAGCACTTTATACAACATGGCTCATTTACCTACTCACACACATTAATACAAGCACTTTATTCTAAAGATGATTTAATAGTTGATTTATATCCCCATGTTCATCTATGGTCAAAGCTTTGTATAGTGACCAAAAGAATGAGAACATGGATCCAAGTGACAAAAGTGAGCTTCCTTTGAAGGGTGTCTGGCATCGAGGGGTCCCTGGGATAGAAGAAGGACATGCTGGAAAGATTCAGCTGGTCTGTGAACGCCTCATTGTTTCCTGGATGTTGGAGGAGGTGGATGAGGAGAGGGGAGGGTATTCTGGGTTTCTCTCGTTAGGCTGCCCCTGCAACCTGGCCCCGGAAGGGGAAGAAAATAGATGAATTGTTCGTGCTGTTGGAAACTGATGTAATTAATCAAATTTAGAAATGTAAAGGGGAAAAAAAAATCAGTGGTAGAAGTTGTAATTTGTTTAAAATGGGAACACCATTGTAAGGTGGTTATTAGTAATCTGTAATTCAACTTTTGTGAAAATAAATGAGATTAGCTGAAATTAAAATGATAAGATGTTTTCATAAGGTGTAAGTGCATAAACCATAAAGATTTAAATATGAGTCATTTAGCCCATTGCTAAGTGGTTACCAGGCAACATGTTGTGTTATATATCATATGCGATCGAATGTTACTGCAGTGAAATAGAAATTATATACTTTTATAAGGTGTTAGAGGTGCATCAATGTGGAAAAACAGGCCTTTTTAAACCATTGTGACATGGTTGCTAGGCATCCTAATGACCTCATTACTATACAATATAGATAAGAACCTTCAAGAGCCCAAGATATACCTGTGTATCAAGTTTGGTTGCTTAGATCCTGATTGTGTAGAAGAGGTTTGTAGACAGAGTGTGTGCATACTCTACCTCCTAGATTAGGCATGGGTTTTTCAGGCTCATCTGTATGTCATTATCACTTACCTGCAGAATTCAACCCCAGCTCAGGTTTCCACTCATCACCAGATCGCTGACCTACTCAGTGTGGTGAGAAGTTGAGTTAAATGAGTTGCTCTGGCTCTTGCAGGATCTAGCTTTGATGCTTGCCTTTTTCACTTATGTACCTGCCTTGTCCTCCTCTTGCTGTGTGTTATGTGAACAAACAAAACTGCCTTGCAAGTCTGAATTTATTTTCTAAAACACAAGGAGGAGGCGCAAAATCAGTGGAAAGCAGCAGCAGCAGGCTGCTCTTCCCATCCCAATACTGGGTCTGTCTAAGTTTGGCTAAGAACCAAATGTTCCCAGCCGCCATGTCCCATGGATTAATCTCTTACTACAGCAACACATGGAAACTTAATATTACGAAGAAACTTCATATCAAGAGTTCTACAGTCACTTGCCATGGCTCTTAGCAGTGCCAGAAGGCTAATAACAGGATCTAATAGGTTTTAGACCCTGCTAACCATCTGCCCGCCCCTGCTCTCTTCTCACACTGCCTACTCCTCTATGAGTGGAACCAGCACTCAACACAAGCACAGCTCAGTTCAGCTCCCTGCTCTCTAGATTTTGCTCTGTCTGGCTTCCTTCAGGAAACCACTGATCCTGCTCTACTCTTCCTAACATTCACTCTAAGCTCAATCCAAACTCTAACTTCTGTTCTGAAGTACTCTCGGGTCATTTTGCTATCTTCTTTTACAATAAAAAATCATATTAATTACAGCCTCCCCCTCCTTACTTGTAATATTATATGTAGCATAACCATTCCCAGTCTGATGGGCAATGATCTTAAAAAAGGAAAATTTGCTTTTCTAAGACCATTGCACCTGGATACTCCAGACCAGCAGACTTCTGCTCTTACAGAGATGTTACGGTGTAATCTAGTGCTCTGTTCATCTGAGGCTGAACCTAGCAGTGACCAAAATGTTTTTTTTATTTTTATAATCCTGATGCGTAAACCCTTAGACTCAAAAGAGCATGTACTTTCTTTTTTGCATGACTGTCTATAGGGGGAAGAAAAAAACCTTGGTAAATATTTTTCAAAACAGGGTTGATGAAAAACTTATACCTATCACATCAGACAGAAGCCTCACCAGAATCCAGCCAAGGTTAACCCCAGAGCACCCCTGGGCTAAACACAAAACTGACTTTGTGATCTGCACTGCATCAGATTTCAAAAACTACCTTCAACACCTTTAAAGCAGCTCGGTCTCATGTGATTTGTTTCTGCAAATTTAGAAATATTTTTCCCGTACAGTGTCTTCCCACAGGAGAAGCAGCATTAACATAAAATGAAGCCAGTTTACACTTACACAAGCTTGCTGCCATCAAACACTGCTACTTAAGGATATTTTCTAAATGTTCTCCCTTGAGTGCTACAATATTTGGATTGCAGCTCAGCAAACGCCAAATTTTCAAATGCTTTCATTGTAAGCAGGTGAAACGGGGGAAAAACAAAACTGTGCTAAAAGAGACAGGATGGTGGAAAGGAATGAATAATGTTCAACAACTGAGGGGACAAAAGAGCAGAAGCTGGCATAAATTGGCTTGCAAAAGCAGCGTACAGTCATAACGTACGTGTGTATCTAACCGAATGCGGATTCATTACTGGAAATGTTTGCGAGAACCTGTGCACTTGTGGTACAACTGATACAGAAGCAGAAAACCCAAGGTGGTTAGAGTTTTTAGGTTCGCAGGCAAACCGACACAGATTAAGAATCAACACAAATCGAAGACCCAAACTTAACGACTCTGCAGGGTGTTGTTTATTTTTATTTTTTTACATTTTCAGTTCAGTGCAGAACTAGGGTTACTGAGTGTTGAGGTGTGTGTGTGTGTGTGTGTGTGTGTGTGTGTGTGTGTGTGTGTGTGTGTGTGTGTGTGTGTATATATATGGCTTTAATATCCTCTGTCTGATCACTTGTTGGGTCAGAAAAGATGATCCATGGCTATTCATTCTTATCACGGCTGCTTTTGTCAATTTGTCGTATTATTGATTGGACCTGGAAGCGAAATCTCTGCAGCATCCGAACAAAGATGAAAGAGGAATAAAGATGGTACATCTGCAGTTTGACCGTCACACAAGATGGCTTAGGCCTGCACCTCTGTCCTTGTGTGCGTGATATGTGTGGAAGAACACTTCTGGGGTTCGCCCCTTGATACATCCACAACATAGATGGATGAGGCACACCAAAACAATATACCCTCTGACCTAGATACTAATAGAACGGCCCCGGCCTTCAGTCGCTCGCTGCTGTTCATACCACACTGTCTCTCACGAGAATCTACACAGTAAGAGAAGGATTACTGTGTTCCTTATATGGAGTAAACATTTTTAAGTGGTGTGTTGCTCCTGGTTTTGTGGACATAACTTCCTCTTAGGGAACAAAGAACAAAGTCCCTGAAGATGTTCAGCCTTAGGGTCACAAACTAGTTTACTCCTTCGGCCAGTCCTTAGTTTCTTCTTCTTTGTCGTCGTCTTCTTATAAAAACGTGTGTGTGTGTGTGTGTGTGTGTGTGTGTGCGTGTGTGTGCGCGCCAAAAAGCCATTTTTGTCCCTTTTCATTTGTAACACATGCCTTCATGCACGCTGTCCACATAACCTAGAGTAGTTGGCTCGGTGCATGTTTTCTCACACTGTGTTTGTGTAAATACCGGCATTCACAGTGAGACTGTTTGCCATTATTAAATATTAACTATGGGAGTGTTTGCTCTGTCTGACAGACCAGCTACTGCTAATGGCACTGTGAGTGTGGTTTATTTGTGAGATGAGGTTCTGTGTTGCAGGAGCTGCTCCTCAACTTATTGACAGAGGGAAACAGAGCTTGGTGAGGGTGGCTTTACCCCTGAATTATCTGTCTTGCCTTCACATGCAGGCTCTCACATCCTCAGCCGTCTCTCCTTCTGGTCAGGTCTTAAGAATTGCTGCCTGCACTTGACCCTCACTGGGGTTTGCTGGGGTAAAGAGGGGAATAAGTTAAATCCCATTGCTGAAAATGAAGTCCACTTTGGACTTTGTTCCAAGGTAGACTTTAATCAAAAAGATGGATGTGGAAACATTACAGTATCCATAGGCTTGTGGATTCCCAAGATTTTACTGATGTTATTGTCATTTTCTAGAGACATAGGTACTCCACGGTTTGACCTCCCATTTTGAAGCCTCAAGTCAACCAAATATATTTCAGCATCTTCTTAACATCTTGATAACTCCCTGGGAACTCTGAGTCACCGTGAGTTGTTCAGAGGGACGTTTTGTCAAACAACAGAGGAGTTATCAGATGGAAGGACTGCTCATGCTCAACAAGGATGAGACAAGAGAAAAAATCCAGTGGTGACATTTAGTTGCGAAGCACTGCCCTTTACCAAAAGTCAATTGAACAGGAACACACAAAGGTCAGTGTGTTATAAACTGCAGCACAGCGATGACACGCAGGTGATTCACCTGTAAACAACACTGTAAGAGCTTCTGTTGCAACAAAATGAGGGGGAAACGGTTCACACAGTGTGGGCACATATTCCATATACACTGAAATGAATGTCAAAATCTTCAGTCGCTTTTCTCATTTAGGTCACCGGTCTGATGCTCTAAACTTTTGATCCAATCTAGTTTTGAAACCTTGCATTTCACAAAGCATTCCACGATTGATGCAATGTACACAGCAGTCTTTGTTAGAGCTTCTTTTCAGTTTCTTTCCACTTTAAGCTCCAGCAAAATGTTTTTTTTCCCTTTTCATAGAAAACCCATTTTCAGAGGCTAGATGTCAGTATAAAACATGTTTTTACTGTAAGTGTTTGGCATGTGTTCTTGAATAGTAAACTTGTCTCACTTTGTCAGATGTATGATGGGAATTGTAACTGTTACTGGAAATCCACATTAAAGTGTTTGGTCCTGTTAACACTCAAACCTTCACTAATTTACTTTACAAAGGTTGTTTTCAAGAAGGCTACACATCCGCCTTGGCAGGCCAGAGAGACCTGGGAGGATACAATGAAACAGGAAAAGTATTGCTGACACGGGTTTAGGAGTGTTGTGCATTCACTTAACAATCACTTTTTCCTCTTTTGTACAAATGAAGTAATCATGCTAGAAATTTCAACAAAAGGTTTCCTTATAAATTCTTTCTGAAATTTCAAAGAGTCTCCCAGTGTTTTACGTTGTATTAGATGTGGGGTGATTATTGCTCATGAGATCAATTTGCAGTATCCAACACCTCCAATCGTCTTTGGCCCTGCTTTTTCAGGGAAACGGGAATTTTTATTTTTTCTGTCAAGTGAATGCATGATACTTTCATACTTAGTCTGAGTGTATCTGTTAAGCTTCTAATATAACAGTGGAATAAGTCCCACTGTTAGAGATTTTGCCCCACTTATAATGTAAAAAAAGCGTTATGCATTGAGTAATCCACTCTGACTCGATGCTCTACAATGCAGACTGCAGACTGAACGATTAACTGTAATTTCTGTGAGACAGACAAGGAACAGACAGCTTTTTGTGTGGCTTGATCCTTTTATGTGGCCTGATAGCTCACATTTGTTTGTGGATTTTACTGCTTGTTTTGTGCTTTTCCTCCCTATTAAAGCAATAAAGTTTTTCTGTTTACTAAAGGTGAAACTGAAAGTTTGGCTTCTTTAGGGTGTCAAACGTCTTCACAATTCTGAAGTTACCTGAGGCATCTGGCTGTAGGGTTTCTATAATTATGGATCATTGTCTTGCATACGTTTTGACATGCATCATATTTTCCAATGATATCTGTTCTAAAGCTTTATTTATTTTTAGTTTTTTATTATTTTAAAATAAGTGCTGCATTTTCAGGATCTGTGGGGGAAAGAAACTTTGTTCCTTCCACTGGCTTCTACCTGTGCAGAGACAGGCGGACACAGCACAGTTAAACTGCTGCAAATCAGCAGTTTAACTTCAAAGATAATCTCATTTACAGAACTTTTCACCTCAAGTATGCCGATAGAGGCTAAGCATCATTTCATCTGCAGCCAACACCACCTCCTTCAGTTGATGAGCGATACGTCCTATTCATAGATGCTTTTGCAAATAATGATAAATATGATTTACATTAGCATTGAGCAGAAGGGAAATATAAAACACTTTCACCATAGAAGAGCTGAAAAGCAATTTTAATTAACAATGTTTTACATTTCCATACTGAATACTTCCATTAATGTTCCAGCTATGGCAAACATTCGTCTGGGGCTTATTCAATCAAAAGTTAATTAAGTTTTGTTTGAATTAATACAAATGCATTACAAATAAAGGATTAGCATCTCAGATACCTACCACTTTTATCAATTACAATACTTTAGAAGCACAGAAATTTAATTGGAAACTAACCAGCTCTGCTGGTAAAAGCAGAAAACAACAAAGCCTTTATCGCACAGTGAAATGGCCTTGGTTTCAGAGTATGAAAAATGTTTTACAGCTCAAATTATCACTGCATAACAGTGTTTAGGATAATTTTCCCCAGAGGGTTAAACAAAACAGGTTCGTGACAATTTATCATAACACAATTTTTACGCAGGTTTGAACATAGCTTAAACCTTGACAGTACACGCTCACCATTACACACATTTGCTTTCCCCCATTTCACCTTTTTTGCCTCATGTGATCTGTCTCCTGTGTGGATCTCAGAAGTTTGACTCAGACTTACGGTTTCCTCAGCCTCCTCTCGCTTCTATCATCCAGCTCTCATGCTGCCTCCTTTCTCTCTGCCCCACCTCTTCTCCATCTTCCTTTTCCTTTCTCCTTGTCTGCCATTCTTGCTGGTGATGAGAAGCATTATTTCTCAGAGCTTTTACACCCAGGAGGCCGCTGCCTGGCTTTTGGCAGACGTTGATAAGGGATGATGCTGCGGTTGCCAAGCCATACAAATTATTTCAGGAATAAAGAGATCAATAGCATCTTTTAGCAAATCCTCCCCCTTCCCAGACCACCGTTCATCCCGAGTTTATTTTTCACTGGCAGAACAAAAGTTAGAGGAAACAAAGAAAAAATCTGAGGGAGGCAAGTTTAAGCTGCGTAGTGCACCAGAGGTCATTCATAAGAAAGAAAGGAAAGAAACAGGAAAACCAAATGTCAGCTTTTCTGTTTGCTGAAGGTGCCAAGCTACAACTCACACATGTAGACACAAAGGTGTGTTTCTGTTCAGTGTGACTGACAATGTAAGGATGCTGTATGTAATAATACTGTTAGGTTTATCTAAGTAAAACCCTTTGCTTAGATAATACACTTATTTTTTAATATTATGTTATTCTTTAAGCCTATTTGTGAATGAATTAGTGTAAATAATTTTGATATACTTGTTTGTATGATATATTTGCAGGTTGTTGTAGCCAAGCTTAGTTTAAACAATGGAAATTATGGGATTGGGTAACTGTTAAGCATAATGGTGGCTCTGCTGTGCAAAGGATCAGGAACACATGGGCATGTAGATTTTTCAAACAAGCTTTCATGAGTGAATCATGGATCCTACAACTTTTCCGAATGTGTTCATATGTCGCCTACAGTAGTCCTACCACCAGTGTTGGGTCCGTTACTCAAAAGTAATGTATTACACATTTCTCCTTACTTTAATTAAACGCAATGCCGTACATTGCTTAATTACTTGCCACAGAAAGTAATTCATTACACTACTTTGATGTTTGTATTACTCTGTAAAATGACCTGAAGGACATTGCTAACTGATAATTTTGTCACCATGTAAACCTGAAGCTACAGGTCCACACAAAGACAAAAACACAAAATTGACAACACAACAACGTTCAGCCCTGAAAGTTCATCACTGCCTTTGTTAGCTTTTTGTAGCTGCTGTTGGCATGTACTAGCTTTGTGTTAGCATGCTCTCTGTGCAGATGCTTGTAATATTCATGTGACTGCAGTAACATGTTACTGCACCCAACCCTGCTCACCACCAGTTTGATACTGACTGCTTGTGCATGAACACTAACGTTTCTTGCCTCTGGCTGAGGAAAAAGTTTCTGTTCTCTACTTTTACATCATTTCCTCTGGGATTAATAAAGTATTCTGATTCTAGGGTTTCTGTTACTTTGTTTGGTTTTCCTTCTGTTTCCTTCTGTCAAAATGCTGCAGCATGAAATAGCGCAGTGTGCTCAGTCTGAGGAGACAGCTGCTAGAGCATAAGGCGATCAAGGATCTAATGCAGTTAGCTAGCAAGCTAAATGAATCAGTGAAATCCAGAAACATTTTCATAGGAGAGCATTTTTATTGTTTGCTCAAAATGTGGCCCAGATGTAAGATTTATACCCAGTCATGGCATTAAAAAAATATATGATGGGGAATTGGAGTTTTAATTGATGCAGATATCACGGGAAACTGAACTGTGAACCCATGTATGTATTTTATTTAAATGAACTATTTATTCCACTTGTAAGACAAAACTAGTCAAATATGTTTGTGAGGGACTGCAGCTTACAGGCATCAGAGGGACAGAGGCAGAGGGCAACAGAGCATATATAGGTCAAGCAAAACAGACAAGACAGGTAAGTATTTCAACTGTGAGCTTTGTTTATGTACAAGAGTATATATTCCTCCTTTAAATACGTGTAAAACTTTTTATTGATAGGATTAAAAAAAATCACAAGTTCTTGTTTTTAATGTCATGACTTGTTTACATTTTTAATAGAGCCTCCTAATATATCATATGTATAGTATTATTGTTGTAGTATTGGCTTTTCTAAAATAATATACCAATACTATTGTCTACATTGTGCTATGTAGCAATATGACAAACTGTTCAGCACCTCGGACGGACAAGACTGTGGGCTGATGGTTTTTGATGAGAGATTAGTAAGACATCACATTCAGTCAGAAAATACTATATATTGTTATACTATGTAGGTCTATAATTATTTTTGTTTAAACAAAAGGCACCAGTTTCCCAAAGGTGTATTCTATACATTTGTAATTGATTCTTTAAAAGTTACTCTGCAAGTTGAACTGATTGTAAGGTAAGTCATCAGGTAAGGTTACACTGTCACGTGTGCACATATGCAGTAGCTGTATGATTTAGTGAAGTCTAAAGAGAGTGCACCTGTAGCTGTTTACCTGTTTAATGATCTCATCAACCAGCCTGAAGTGACATTTGCAATAATACTGTAGCTCAGTCAGATTTCTGCAGCAGCAGATGCCTGCGACTACACAAAGTCAATTCTGTTTGTCATTATAATAAGAAATGTTTGGTCTGGTTACAGATTTTTCTTATTCTGGCATTTAAACCTATTATGTTTGAACAACAAACTTGGCCACAATAAACAGGAGTAGTGGCTGTCTGCACATTTCCACCAGTCGAGCAATGTGACACATTTCCCCCAGGTGTGAGAACAAAACCACTGTGAAACAATCAGGAAGACATTTCATCTTTCTGATTAAATGCTTTGTTCTAGCTAAACCCTCTACTCCACATCACTCACCCAAACACTGGTTCTTTTTATCTCTCCCATTGTTAAGTTATGAAGGAGGGATAAACATTTGCACAAGCTATTATTATTATCTAAACCCACTTGCATTATTAGGTTGCTAGTACGAGGTTGGGCCCCCGTTTGCTTTCAGATCTGCCTCAGTTCTACATGCCAAGGTGCTTGAAACATCCCTTGAAGATTGTAGTCCATGTTGGAATGAAAGCATCACACATGTGCTGCAGATTTGTTGGCTATATACGCATGATACAAATCTGATTCCTCCAGGTGGTCTATTGGATTGAGCTCTGATTGAGAACCAGCCATCAGAAGATGGACATGGTCAGCAGCAGTAGGGAGATGCAAGGCAGGTTCGATCCCTGCTGTTTACATCTCGTGTTGTGTTTTCATTCAATTCTGACCCTACCATCTAAATGTGGCAGCAGGAAAAAAAAATCATCAGCTCAGACAAGAATTTTTCAATATTCTATTTTCATATTTTCCCAAGCACATGTTAACTGTAGCCTCCGTTTCCTGTTTTTGGCTGACAAGATGAGCAGCCAGTGTGGTCTTCTGCTGTAGCTGATCTCCATATGGTACCATTCTGCATGCTTTGATTGTAACGAACGGTTATTTACTGTTGCTTGCCTACTAGCTTGAAACAGCCTGGCAATTACCACCTGAATTCTGGCTTCAAAAAAACATTTTTAGCCTAGAGATCTGCAAGTAACTGGTTATTTTTGCTTTTTTTGGACGATCCAGTGTAAACTCTAGAGATGGTTGTGTGGGAACATCCCAGTACATCAGTTTCTGAAATACTCAGACAAACCGTGCAATTTTTAAAGTTACTTGAATTACCCTTCTTCCCCATTCAGATGCTAAGTTTGAACTCCAGCAGATCATCTAAACCATGCAAAAAAAAAAAAAAAAATGTGCTGGTGTCATTACCCTAAATGGGTGAAATGTATTTTGTATGTTATAATGTATTTTGCCCCTAAATGGGGCAAAATACAAACCAGATTTTGTTCTTAAGTCTAAATAATCAGTGAGTAAGAGGTGGGAGGCTCATTAAAAAGTAACATTTGTTAACTCTTTAATTAAACATGATTCAAAATAAACAACTTCACATTCTGAGATTTATAATGATTTTTTGGAATTCTTATTTCCTACTTTACAAACAAATCCTGCAGCAGTTAACAGTTTTTTTGTTTTGTTTTGTTTTTGTTTTTGTTTTTTAAATAATGAGATTTTTTGTTTCATTGTCAGTGGCACCAAATATTTGCTGAACTTTTCATCCAGCTCTCATAAATGGTTTATTAGTTAAGGTCATTCTGGTGCCAGTAGCACTATATTTCTACATATATCCTGCTTATGTGCCACGGATAATGATCTACAGAATCTCTCATACATCTTTCTGTGTATATGAAAGAAACGGCTGGACATGATGGGATTTCTACAGCCCTAAATGAGACATGGGAATGAATGATGGAGCATTAGGACTGTAGTCTTTGTCATCTTCGGCCATGTTGCAGCTTCATATCAATGTGCCCATTACTCATCATTGGAAATCAGTGAATGCGTGGGTGTATGTGTGTGTGTGTGTGTGTGTGTGTGTGTGTGTGTGTGTGTGTGTGTGTGTGTGTGTGTGTGTGTGTGTGCAGAGAGACATAGAGATGCAAACAAAATGATGCCTAGCCTCTATGCATGCCTGAGGTTTCTGTGTAAGCAGGCTTTTGTAACGAAATACTGTACAGGAACTTATCAAATCACCCACTCTGGTTATTAGATTGCTACGTTTCCCTTTTCTTGTTACCTTTTTAAAAAAAAAAGTGAAATAAGAGACAGAATGGTATCCTTTGCAGTTTTAAAAATTAATGTTGACAAGTGAGGGCTTGGTATTCTTTTATTTTTCTGAGAAAAATCTTACATTGTGACAAGATACGGAGATAAGTGTGTGTTCTGTTTTTTTAATATATCGATGTCTTTTTGTTATGTTTGCTACAATCTAAAAGAATAGTTATTGTGTCAAACGCACAGTCTGACCGTTTCATTACAAAAGAACAGCTTTTGGCAAGATGCCCTTGAAAATGGCA
Source organism: Aulonocara stuartgranti (assembly GCF_965226115.1). Classification (NCBI taxonomy): domain Eukaryota; kingdom Metazoa; phylum Chordata; class Actinopteri; order Cichliformes; family Cichlidae; genus Aulonocara; species Aulonocara stuartgranti. The sequence continues at coordinate 2,987,181 of NC_138951.1, read as the reverse complement.
ATTAACCCCTAGCTGCTGCAGTGGTGTTGAACACAACTCGAAGTGAAAAGTGTTAATGAAAAATATTAAGTCAGACCTAGGCAGCCTAGAGGTTGGATAATGACTGAAAGGTTGCCAGTTTGGGTTGAGAAAAGAAATAAAAAGAGCTCCCTGCTCCCTCAACAACTGTTGCCAATTTGTCCTTGAGCTGAGAAGGAAACCCCAAATGGCTCCAGAGGAACTGCTCAGCAGCTAATGGCAGAAGATTGGTGACTGTTGTGGGCAGCTCCCAGATGGGGATGTAAAATGTGTGCTTGCTGCTGTGCAACACTTTACTGAAAGATTTTGCAAGCTTAGTCAAATTTCTACAACATATTTGAACAGTTTATGTAGAACACAGTGGAGTGTTTACTTGCAATTTACTAAAAACTGTATTATTATTTTGTCTGTAAGCAGCACAGCATAGAATTACAGAAATAACATTTTAACTACCCATCCATCAGTTTTTTTCCACTTATTCAATTTACTGGGACCAATACAGTTTTCACTAACAAGTGGTATTTACCAAGTGTTTGGTCTCTAAACCCTGCACGATTGGGGCTTTAGTAGCCGATTTCACAGCAACTGCGAGTAATCTCTGCTAACAACTCTCAACCGGTCATGGAATGCACATTATTTTTGTAGAAACTGGTGGTTGTCACCAACTGGTCTCATGGCCCATGTGACTGGAGTCACTGGTCTTGTTCCTGACCTGATGCGCCATCTTTTGGCTTGATCGCCACCAGAGATCCTCAACTATGAGATTGTGCCAGTTTCACACAGAATTTTGTGCTTTGTTACAGTTTTGTTTGGGAACACTGGTCAACAGTGTTCCACAGCATGTCTTTTATCCTGTCTTCCTTCTCTCACCCCAACCGGTCGCAGCAGATGGCCGCCCCTCCCTGAGCCTGGTTCTGCCGGAGGTTTCTTCCTGTTAAAAGGGAGTTTTTCCTTCCCACTGTCACCAAAGTGCTTGCTCATAGGGGGTCATATGATTGTTGGGTTTTTCTCTGTATCTATGAAGCGCCTTGAGGCGACTTTTGTTGTGATTTGGCGCTATATAAATAAAATTGAATTGAATCGAATTGAAACAGTGGCAATAGTAGCAGCTGAGTTGAAACTAAGAAGCAACCCCATGTGTCTCCAGTAGCAGTGCCCAGCAGCTAATTATGAAGCTGGAAATTTACTCCTGCTAGTGGCAAGCACAACATTTCTGTGGAGCAGTCAAAGCTTATCCGTGGAGACAGGTGCAGCAGTGCACGAGGAGATTTGAAGGGGGAAACAACAAAATTTAAAGAATGTTTTACTTTTTTAAAAAAGAACTACATCCTATATAATTTATTTCTATATTCCAGCATGGTGAAATCCAACTGGTGAAAACACGATTTACAGATAACATGTATGCTTGTTATTTTGGCTTGTAAACACAGATGCTAACCCTAGCTGTAACCTTTTAATGTGTCATTTTAATGCTGTGTAGTAACAAATAACCTCAAAATGCAAAATGCGCCTAACGGGCATATTATTCATAAGTTATCCCATGTTGTACAGACAAGAGTCAATTATTAAGTCCTGGGGCGATCGTGGCTCAAGAGTTGGGTGTTCGTCTTGTAATTGGAAGGTTGCCGGTTCGAGCCCCGGCTAGGACAGGTTCGGTCGTTGTGTCCTTGGGCAAGACACTTCCCCTACCGCCTACTGGTGATGGCCAGAGGGGCCAATGGCGCGATATGGCAGCCTCGCTTCTGTCAGTCTGCCCCAGGGCAGCTGTGTGTGTGTGTGTGTGTGTGTGTGTGTGTGTGTGTGATTAACACACTGTATTTAATTTGTTTTGTCCATAGAAAAACTAACCTGTATAAATGACAGTTTTCCTAGGCGGAGCTGTCTGGCTTTTGAAAATGTTTCTCACAGAGCAAAGAGGGTGTTTTTGCCGTTTTTCTGCCTAAACCCATAATTTGAGGTGCAAAGCCCACTTGTCAAAGCAGACATACCTATGACCTTTCGTATGATTGAAACCAGCCATGGTACGGCACATCATATTATTTGATGTCCTTGCCTTGATCGGTGCAATCATTCAAGCATTAAATGTCTACTTTATAGCTATTCTGAATGTCACTCTCCCTAGTTCATCTTTTTGAAAAGGAAGGTCTTCAGTTTTGAGTGAGCAACACTGCGAAGCAGAGCACAACTCAATCCAACCTGTTCTACACAATTTCACAGCACAAAAAGAGATGAAATGGTCTGATTGCTTTCTCTACATTTTTGATTTACTATTAAACCAAACAATTGCTAACAGACTGTGTCACCCACTGTCTTGGTAAAGATAGCAGAGCACTTTCACAGGAGGCATAAGAGGTGAATTCAGTTCAAAGTCTATCATTATTTGATGCATTTGTCTCTTACAGCTTCTGCTGTGAGCACCTGTAGTGCTTTTTTTATGTTGTCAGTGCCATCTTAGTTCTTTAAATTCATTTCTTGACCCACTGTGACAACAAATTAGTGTCATCTAATGTCGTCGAATTAGACGAGTGTCGTCAAATGTTCAGTTCTGACACGATGACCATAAAAATAACAAATGAAGATAAAATACTTTTTCCTCAAAATTCAAATAAGAGTTTTAACATTTGAATAGCTAAATTTAGAAATAACTCAATGAAGTAAGTTATTCATGACGTACAAAAAGTACAGTCAGATGACTGTAATAAACACCTTGTATTAGGTCAAATGACTCATTTCACTGGAAGAAAAATCTACATGAAATTTGTGAAACTTCTAAGCCAGAAAGATCAAAAACAGCACGGTGCAAAACACATGCACTACTTTATATGTATAGAAAAGCACCTCCAAGTCGCATTTGGCATTCATTGGAAGGCTGCGTAAAGCAGACGGGATAAGTGCCTTTTTCTTCTTCCAGAACCATGACAGCAGCGATTTATATCACCTTAGGATGTCTGCTACAGGTATACTGGAGAATTAGTACAGGTAGAGAAAGATTACATTAATGGTCATTGTTTTACTAATTAAAAAGTACATTAGAATATTGGTTCATGGTAAAAAACCTGTTTGCAGTGTGTGGTTTTGCTATACTAATTTGTTATATGACTGTGTGTAATATGAAAGGATAAAGGGTATCATTTGTAGCTGTAGTCCTTCTCACTATGTAGCATGCCTCGGCTAACTGTTGTGATTTTATAGCTCACATTTTTACTTTTTCTTTTGAATCTTCCGGTTCTATTTTTGGCCACAATACACATCCCACTGGATGCTGTCTGCTGAGCACTAGTTAAAAACCGGCTGATGAAGATGGAGAACCAGCTAGCACCAGCTGGTTAGCTGCTAGGTGCTTGTTAGCTGCCATGTGCATCCGCTGCCAGGTGGTTCCCCGGAATTGGGCATTAATCTGATTCTGTCACATTGCAAACTAAATAGCTGTTATCATTTTATCCTTAGGTTATCTAAGTGTTTGTGACCTGTTGTTGTACATAAGAGTTGATTATTCATGACCTTTGGAAAAATAGTTTGAGAAACAAATCTCAATTATTTTAACCCCCAAACTGGTTGATTTTTAAAGGAAAAATAACTGCAATGTGACAGAATAAGAAGTTTTAAGTTACTGTCAGAGTTACAACCTTACCCTGGTTATTATTTCTGACGTTTTTCACAGCGGCTTTTTCAGATCTGGTATCACCAGTGTGGGGCTTTTTTTTTTTTTTTTTTAATATCTTTATAAACACACCTATTGTATGTCCATCTGGCAAACAAGAATACTTATTATTCTTGCTTTTCAGCTCAACACTGGCAACTGGAATTATCATGTTAAGGACACAGCTGCTGCTGGGCAAAATGAGCCAAATGCCTGAAATGGTGCAGCGTCAAACCTTCTATTAAAACAAATGCAGAGAGTGGGTGGTTACACTTAGCGCTTATTCACCATCTGAAAATATAATTATAACAACAGCTGACACCATTGTTCTCACTTTAAACTTTTCTTTGAGGCTGCCAACACCTGCCGGGGTGAATTATACTAATGATGAGCACTCGCAGTCACAGTGATTGACATTTATCTGAGTTCACTTCCACTACACATAATGCGTTTTATTTTTTTTTCTTCTTCTCTTCCACCCTTAAAACCTGGGCCTTTTAGTTTGCTTTCCTTGCGAATTTATTTATGCATCTCCAGGTGACGGTGACTGGCAGAGAGCAGAGACTGTGAGACAAACAAAGAATTAGAAAAGCCACAGTGAGAAGAAGAAGTTGAGAAAGGGAAAGCAGAGGGGTGTGAAGTCTCATTTAGCTTCAGCCGCAACAGAATCTTTCAGCTTCACTGGTTGGTTTTGATAGAACAGGAACAGCCGGGCTCCCCCACAGAGAAAGGGGCCAGCACAGTGAGATGAAATAGCTTTTTCTAAACACCCTGATCACGCATTACAGCAAATTACTTCCCATCACACTGAAAAAAAGAAATAATAAATAAAAGAAATCAGTGTGCATATTCAGTGAACCATGGCACTACAGTCTGTGATGGTGCAATGTGGAGGCTGATTTGTACTATACAAATGAGGATCCGGGAAGTGTGTGTGATTGTAAAGCAAAACTGCATACGTATAAGTTTTAAGAAGGGACTTCAAATAAAAGTTGCATTTAATAGACGCGTCTATGGCTATTACGTCTTGCGATGCACTTCATGTATTCATTAAGCCTGATCCATATTGCTAATTAACTTCCCCTGTGTGAGGCTTATCTCAAATTGCCTGTGTGCTGCACAGCTGTTCAAGAAGCATCTTTAAAAACTCTACGCTTTGTAAGAAAGTCTCCTAAAAAAATATCCTGCCTCGGGGAATTTTTTTTTTTTCTACACCATGCAGTGACTTACAAGAAACTTGGATGAAAGCGGTGAATGTCAACTGTTCCAAAGTTATGAGTGGAAATTATGCATGCGTCAATGTGTCTGTAACTGGTAATTCAGGAGGCTCAAACTGGAAGGGGCTCCAACATTGACACGGCACTCCTGGTACTCACCCAAATAAGCATCCCCTGTTTTTGTGTTTTGCTTAATTTTATAGTAATGTTATTTTTCAGGGCATGTAAGAGGAAAGGTTCATGTTAGCGCCCCATTCAGTCTTTCTGTTTCAATTTAGTGCATAATGCTTACTTAAATAAAAAAGAACAAAATTAAAGAGGCCCAAGTGTTTTGTTCAGTTGGCATGTTGGTGCAATGGTTAGCACTGTTGTCCCACAACAAGAAGGTGAGCTGGTGTTCTCCTGTCTGCATGGGGACTTTGGCTTCTTCCTGTCTAACTGGTGATGGGTTGTTTTGGTCTCTCTCCATTGGCCCTGTGACAGACTGGTGACCAGCACACGGGGTATCCCTCTTCTTAAGAACTGGGATGAGCTCTGCATTAGTGTAAAAATATGAATGGGTGCTCTGTTTCTTAAATGCTCATATTAATTATGGCCAAATATTTGAATAATTAAAAAACTTAAACAGTAAAAAATGAATTGAACGGTGTATATCCAACAATTTTCTGTCAGCTAGAAAGCTGATTCTGGCTTTTTATGGTGTCCGACTAAAAACAACCATTTTTCTTTTATTATTAGGACTCTTTCTTGTTCAAAATTCTAAGATAAGAACTAATGCAAAAAACCCCAAAAGAAGAAGAAGAAGAACAACAACAACAACAAAAAAACCCTTTTTTCCATCTGAATTCATTTTTAGTAATGAATCTTTCAGCTCATAATAACGGCAGCGATTATTGGACGTTATGTGACAGGTTTTGTTAAGTTTGAATATTTGCTACAAAAACATGTTAAATAAGAAATTTATATACATTTGATTTATTTAAAATGAATGTTATCATGAAATACTGTTTTCTGTTACACTGTCACTTTGTGGTTAAGCACTGTATTATATATGATGGATAAGTGCACATAAGCTGCTGATTGTGCCTACACACTGTCTAAAATATAGTCGGGCTTTCTCTCTCTCGCTCTCTGTTCTTTATCTTTGACTGACTGAATGTCAGTGAGAACAGATGAATTTTAATGCGATCATCACAGCTACACACCTCCGTCTATTAGCCCCACCAACACTTGAATTTTTTTTTATTTTAATTTTTTTTTTAGATTGCAAGGACCAGTCAAATGGCATAAAAGGCAGGTAAATGGGAACTAAAAACAACTTCTTCTTTTTTCAGACAATAGAACCTGCACCAACACTCAGTATGAGATGAACAAGGATTGTCTTGAAGTGTTAATTGCGCAAAGCTACTCTAGTCGAGTCCCAAAATAAAAACAGCTGGGGGCTGAGAATAATAATAATAATGATGATAATAATAATTAAAGCTGCAAGCAGCGTTATGAGGGCCCTCGCACACCCGGCGTGTCGAGCCATGCCCAACACCTGAAACCAGCACGTCCGATCTGATGTCACATTGATGGAATTCATGCATTTAACCACCAGTTAACATTTCATTTGCTTCAACCATGAGTATAGTCGTCCCACTAGGTGGCGCTCTAACCATTATGTACAAATGGCATAACAAACATTTCCGAGCTCGAGTCTCATCACGCCTATGAGCTTTGGGAGAGATTGGACATTGTGTTTTTGAGTGACAGCAGATTACTGCTTTTTGGCGAGTGATTCAAACTCTAAGTGCCACCATAACCACCCCGTTTCACTGAACGTAAAAAGCTTCGCAATTTAACATCACAAAGGTCTTTAGATTCCACACACTGGAGATTGGTTCAATATGATGAAATCCCTTGGAGGAGTTCGTCAAAGAACGGTGCCTGGAAAGAGGGGAAAATGTTGCCAAAATTACACATTCATTTTAAAATGGCTGACTTCCTGTTGGATTTGGGATATTGCACCAAGAGACTTTTTTGTACATCTTGATATCTCCTATAAGCTTACCAGGTTTCAGAATCATACATAGAACACAGAGCAGGGGCTGTGGTTTTGAAATTTTGTAGGGGGCGCTGTGGAGCAATTTCGCGCTGTTTAATGAAAATGATCACATGCCAACAAAGCCTTCATCCATTTGGAGGTGTGTGCCAAATTTCAAGCCTCTATAAACTTGCCAAGACCCTCAAAAGCCACTTCATCTTTCATGTTGAACAGCATTGCCACCAGGGTGCGCCGTTCAGTTTAAACTCACAATTTTTGCACTGAAGCATCACGAGGGACTGATGGTGATATTCACCGCTTTTGAGGTGGCCAAGATGAACCTGTGAAAATCAGTACAACAAAATTAAAGCCATGACATTTCCTGTTGCCACTAGGTGGCGCTGTCCGTATTTCCGACAATGGGCACATCAATCTGTTCAGGGCGGGTCTGACATCATGCCTGTAAAGTCTGGTACTGATCAGACTGGATTTCATTGAGTTATACTAATTTCTTTCTTCATGGCGTGACATCAAAGTTCGCCATGCTGCTGGGGTCACACCCTTTCGCGAAAACTCACAGTTTTCACTGTAACCCAAGACCAACTCCTTAAGGCTTTCCTGGAGAAATTTGAGGCTGCAGATGTCACCCATCACTATACTGTACCCCAAAGTGTAAAACATGACATTTCCTGTTCCCACTAGGTGGCGCTGTCCTTGATGTCAAATATGGCAGTTGAAATATGTTCAGGGGTGGAGCCTTATCATATGTGTGCTCTTTGGTCAAGGTCAGAAAATGTATGACAAAATGAGAGGCAATAAGATTTTCATGGTGAGTCATCGAAATTCGCCATGGCGCCACGGCCTCATAGTATTGTGAAAACTCAAAAGCTCCGCAATTTAACATGGCACAAGGGTGTAGTTGACACTGTCCAAATTTGAAGCTTATACGACCAAATCCCAAGGAGGAGTTCGTTAAAGTTCGAGGCATGGAAATGGCAAAATTAGAGCCAAAATGTCACCTTCTCTTCCAAATGGCGGACTTCCTGTTGGGTTTGCGTCAATGGGCCCACAGACTTTTTTGTTCGTCTTCGAATGATACACATGTGTGCCAAATTTCATACATGTAGCTCAAACGATGTGGTCGTAGGGCTGCATTTAACAAGGCATAGGTGGCGCTCTAGAGCCATTTCCCAGTGCTCATAAGTAAAACCATTAAAATACAAAATTTTTCACCAGACCTGGCATGTGTGCAAAATTTCATGAGTTTTTGAGCATGTTTAGGCCCTCAAAAAGGCCCTTGTTTGGGGTGAATAATAATAATAATAATAATAATAATAATTAAAGCTGCAAGCAGCGTTATGAGGGCCCTCGCACCCCCGGCGCGTCGAGCCACGCCCAACACCTAAAACCAGCACGTCCGATCTGATGTCACATTGATGGAATTCATGCATTTAACCACCAGCTAACATTTCAACTCATTCATTCATGATTAGTTAGTCGTTCCACTAGGTGGCGCTCTAACCATTATGTACAAATGGCATAACAAACACTTCCAAGCTCGAGTCTCATCACACCTGAGACGTTTGGGAGAGATTGGACATTGTGTTTTTGAGTGACAGCAGATTACTGCGTTTTGGCGAGTGATTCAAACTCTAAGTGCCGCCATAACCACCCCGTTTCCCTGAACGTAAAAAGCTTCGCAATTTAACATCACAAAGGTCTTTAGATTCCACAAACTTCAGATCGGTCCAATCTGATGAAATCTCTTGGAGGAGTTCGTCAAAGTATGAAGCCTGAAAAGAGGGGAAAATGTCGCCAAAATTACACATTAATTTTAAAATGGCTGACTTCCTGTTGGATTTGGGATATTGCTCCAAGAGACTTTTTTGTACATCTGAATATCTTCCATGAGCTTACCAAGTTTCAGACTCATAGATAAAACACAGAGCAGGGGCTGATATTTTGGAATTTTGTAGGGGGCGCTGTGGAGCCATTTTGCGCTATTCAAGGAAAATGGTCACATAACTAGAAAGCATTCATCACATTGGAGGTGTGGGCCAAATTTAAAGCCTCTATAAACTTTCCAAGCCCCTCAAAAGCCACTTCATCTTTCATGGTGAACAGCGTTGCCACCAGGGTGCGCCGTTCAGTTTAAAGTCACAATTTTTGCACTGAAGCATCACGAGGGACTGATGGTGATATTCACCGCTTTTGAGGTGGCCACGATGAACCTGTGAAAATCAGTACAACAAAGTGTAAGACATGACATATCCTGTTGCCACTAGGTGGCGCTGTCCGTATTCCCGACAATGGGCACATCAATCTGTTCAGGGCGGGTCTGACATCATGCCTGTAAAGTCTGGTACTGATCAGACTGGATTTCATTGAGTTATACTAATTTGTTTCTTCATGGCGAGACATCAAAGTTCGCCATGCTGCTGGGGTCACACCCTTTCGCGAAAACTCACAGTTTTCACTGTACCCCAAGACCAACTCCTTAAGGCTTTCCTGGAGAAATATGAGGCTGCAGATGTCACCCATCACAATACTGTACCCCAAAGTGTAAAACATGACATTTCCTGTTCCCACTAGGTGGCGCTGGCCCTTATGTCAAATATGGCAGTTGAAATATGTTCAGGGGTGGAGCCTTATCATATGTGTTCACTTTGGTCAAGGTCAGAAAATGTATGACAAAATGAGAGGCAATAAGATTTTCATGGCGAGTCATCGAAATTCGCCATGGCGCCACGGCCTCATAGTATTGTGAAAACTCAAAAGCTCCGCAATTTAACATGGCACAAGGGTGTAGTTGACACTGTCCAAATTTGAAGGTTATGAAATGAAACCCCAAGGAGGAGTTCGCAAAAGTTCGAGGCATGGAAATGGCAAAATTAGAGCCAAAATGTCACCTTCTCTTCCAAATGGCGGACTTCCTGTTGGGTTTGCGTCAATGGGCCCACAGACTTTTTTGTTCGTCTTGGCATGATACACATGTGTGCCAAATTTCATACATGTAGCTCAAACGATGTGGTCGTAGGGCTGCATTTAACAAGGCATAGGTGGCGCTCTAGAGCCATTTCCCAGTGCTCATATGTAAAACCATTAAAATACAAAATTTTTCACCAGACCTGGCATGTGTGCAAAATTTCATGAGTTTTTGAGCATGTTTAGGCCCTCAAAAAGGCCCTTGTTTCGCCTGAATAATAATAATAATAATAATTAAAGCTGCAAGCAGCGTTATGAGGGCCCTCGCACCCCATCGCGTCGAGCCACGCCCAACACCTACAACCAGCACCTCCGATCTGATGTCACATTGATGGAATTCATGCATTTAACCACCAGCTAACATTTCATCTCATTCAATCATCATTATAGTCGTCCCACTAGGTGGCGCTCTAACCATTACTGACAAATGGCATAACAAACATTTCCGAGCTCGAGTCTCATCACGCCTGCGACCTTTGGGAGACCTTTGGGAGAGTTTGGACATTTTGATTTTGAGTGACAGCAGATTACTGCTTTTTGGCGAGTGATTGAAACTCCACGTGCCGCCATGACAACCCCGTTTCCCTGAACGTAAAAAGCTTCGCAATTTAACATCACAAAGGTCTTTAGATTCCACACACTGGAGATTGGTTCAATCTGATGAAATCCCTTGGAGGAGTTCGTCAAAGAACGGTGCCTGGAAAGTGGGGAAAATGTTGCCAAAATTGCACATTCATTTTAAAATGGCTTACTTCCTGTTGGATTTGGGATATTGCTCCAAGAGACTTTTTTGTACATCTTGATATCTCCTATAAGCTTACCAGGTTTCAGACTCATACATAAAACACAGAGCAGGGGCTGTGGTTTTGAAATTTTGTAGGGGGCGCTGTGGAGCCATTTCGCGCTATTCAATGAAAATGATCACATGACAACAAAGCCTTCATCCATTTGGAGGGGTGTGCTAAATTTAAAGCCTCTATATACTTTCCAAGCCCCTCAAAAGCCACTTCATCTTTCATGGTGGACGGCGTTGCCACCAGGGTGCGCCGTTCAGTTTAAAGTCACAATTTTTGCACTGAAGCATCACGAGGGACTGATGGTGATATTCACCGCTTTTGAGGTGGTCACGATGAACCTGTGAAAATCAGTACAACAAAATTAAAGCCATGACATTTCCTGTTGCCACTAGGTGGCGCTGTACGTATTCCCGACAATGGGCACATCAATCTGTTCAGGGTGGGTCTGACATCATGCCTGTAAAGTCTGGTACTGAACAGACTGGATTTCATTGAGTTATACTAATTTGTTTCTTCATGGCGTGACATCAAAGTTCGCCATGCTGCTGGGGTCACACCCTTTTGCGAAAAGTCACAGTTTTCACTGTAACCCAAGACCAACTCCTTAAGGCTTTCCTTGAGAAATTTGAGGCTGCAGATGTCACCCATCACAATACTGTACCCCAAAGTGTAAAACATGACATTTCCTGTTCCCACTAGGTGGCGCTGTCCTTGACGTCAAATATGGCAGTTGAAATATGTTCAGGGGTGGAGCCTTATCATATGTGTTCACTTTGGTCAAGGTCAGAAAATGTATGACAAAATGAGAGGCAATAAGATTTTCATGGCGAGTCATCGAAATTCGCCATGGCGCCACGGCCTCATAGTATTGTGAAAACTCAAAAGCTCCGCAATTTAACATGGCACAAGGGTGTAGTTGACACTGTCCAAATTTGAAGGTTATGAAATGAAACCCCAAGGAGGAGTTCGCAAAAGTTCGAGGCATGGAAATGGCAAAATTAGAGCCAAAATGTCACCTTCTCTTCCAAATGGCGGACTTCCTGTTGGGTTTGCGTCAATGGGCCCACTGACTTTTTTGTTCGTCTTGGCATGATACACATGTGTGCCAAATTTCATACATGTAGCTCAAACGATGTGGTCGTAGGGCTGCATTTAACAAGGCATAGGTGGCGCTGTAGAGCCATTTCCCAGTGCTCATATGTAAAACCATTAAAATACAAAATTTTTCACCAGACCTGGCATGTGTGCAAAATTTCATGAGTTTTTGAGCATGTTTAGGCCCTCAAAAAGGCCCTTGTTTGGGGTGAATAATAATAATAATAATTAAAGCTGCAAGCAGCGTTATGAGGTCCCTCGCACCCCATCGCGTCGAGCTACGCCCAACACCTACAACCAGCACCTCCGATCTCATGTCACATTGATGGAATTCATGCATTCAACCACCAGCTAACATTTCATCTCATTCAATCATGATTATAGTCGTTCCACTAGGTGGCACTCTAACCATTACTGACAAATGGCATAACAAACATTTCCGAGCTCGAGTCTCATCACGCCTGCGACCTTTGGGACATATTGGACATTTTGATTTTGAGTGACAGCAGATTACTGCTTTTTGGCGAGTGATTGAAACTCCACGTGCCACCATGACAACCCCGTTTCCCTGAACGGGGGGGGCAAGTGACACTGTTGAAAAGGTTAGACTGAGACAAAAGATCATTTGAAGTTTTTTGAATGTCCCTCATGATTTCAATAAATACCTGTGCCACTGGTTTGTAAGCCACTTTGCTTTTAGCAAACGAGAAGAGGAGAGCTTTGGATTTTAACATTCTGAGGATTCGAGGACATTATTTTAGACCACTATAACAAACATCACAAGATATTATTTTTGAAAAACCCTGCCCTTGTGCAATTCTTGGTAAGTTTTATTTGTTGTAAATTGAATTTTATTTTTGGTGTAAAACCACATTTTAAATTTCAGTAACAGAATTTACTTTGTATTTAAGTTATTTTTTTATTGTTTGTGGGAGGGGTACCGGTGAAAAGTCTTTGGTTTGGTTTTCTGTTTTAGTGAATTTGGGCCATTAAGCCATTTTGTGGTCTTTTTTGAAAGACTGAAATCTGTGAAAGCTAGGCCGGGTAATTAGCCACTGATTTCTTATTACAAGTAAAGCACAACATGAATATAATGAAATACATGAAGTGTGGAACATTTTTGGCTGGTTTATGTGTGTTTAGCAGATTTTAAGCAGTTTAGTAACTGCTATTTCAATCATGCTTGTTTCTGCTGTCTTTGGTAGTTTTAGAAATGGTTTATATGACCATTTAGCTAAAATTATAAGGCTTCTGTGGATACTACGTGATATTTGCATGGAGGTTTTTGCATAACTCTTGAGCCACAGTACTGGTGGCTATAGAGCGTAAGAGGATAATTGTAATTTTTCACATAGCTGTGATTTGTTGTGCGTTCAATCCTTTTCTTTAAGCAAATTTGAGCAGCAGACAGCAAGAGTTGGTGAGCATTATCTTAATGTCATACATTGACTAATTTACACCTTCATTCTGGATGTGTAAAGCGCTTTGGGGTCCTTAGGGACTAGTAAAGCGATATAGAAATACAGGCCATTTACCATTTATATATATGTTTTGTGTTTTTTGAATGAATGTAATTGCATTACTGATCATTATTGTGAACTAACTACATGTTTATGTGTAAGTAAAGTCTCTTTGATGCTCTCATGTTTGTATATTGTTTGAATGTTGTGTAAAATGTAACTAATTAACCTCATACTTTATCATAAATAGAGAATGGCATATGCTTCCCCAACGAAGTTTGCTGGGATTAATGATCCTGAAGTTGAATCATTGCGTCAAGAATTTCAACTATCAACTGTAAGTAACAAATATTTCTTAAATTTTATTTATAGTGTAGAAAAATTTGTTTTTACGCTACATTACCTGTTACAGAGCTGGGCAGGATGCTGTGTTTAGTGTTTCTTGTGTTTGTTTGTTTGTTTGTTTGCTCTTTCATATAAGTCACTGTTAACCCTTGTGCCATACTGGGGCCTTTTTGGGTCCCCAGGGTGATCAACGTAAGTTTTTTAAAGGATGGCACAAGGTTAAGCTGAGACTTTTATACAGCTGTTGTTGTGATCTGGCACTACAAACATTACATTGTAGCGGCAGCATAGATTGAAGCGAATAACTGTTTTCTAATTTTGTTATGATCCAAAATATTTTGTAATTTCAGTATGCCTGCTTGGACCCAGGGGTCAGCAGAGAGGATCTATATACAAGGTGCTTGCAACTTCATGCCAAGGCAATGGACCTCTTGGTTCGGCAGGTGCGGCTCAGGCGTGCAGCCGAAAGAAAGATTTCTGTTTTAAAAGAACAGCTGGATGCTGAAAAAGAAATGCTGAATAACACTGCCCAGGAGCTGGATGCATTGCAAGCTTCGATTACATTCGCACGTGATGGTAAGTCTTAATGTATTGTTTGGATGGTATAAACAGTGAATGTTGGCTTCAGTGTCTTATTTTAAGAAATGGGACTTAGAAAAAATACTCTATGAATTACTATTGAACGACTGTCTACATACAAATAAACATGAATGCGAATTATTTATTTTAGTTTATGATAAATCATTTGGAGAAAATATTAAATCCATGATTAGTATCATGTTTTGTTTTCTTCATTTGTGATTTTATAAGGATTAGATATATGCAAATGTCTGTTTTACCCATGTATATTTGTTAAAGTTGTTTATAAATACTAACTGTCAAAAAATATTATTTGTTTTTGTTTTGTTCAGATGTGACAGAGGCCACCACTCAGACAGACGAAGACTTGTGACAGATGTTTTATAATAATGCTAAGTTTTCTTAGATTAATATATTTTTTCACATTTGACCCAAAGTGGCATGTTTTAGGTCACTTTGGGTAATTTTTAATTCAGAAATAGGTGTGGTGAGACAGTTAGTGGTAAAGACTATCAATGGCTGTCTTTTGTTTTCATGTGTGAAGGGGAAGCGGGGGGGGGGCAAACTTGAGGTCACACTGTTGAATGAATAAGTTGTAAGGCTGTGAAACCAAGGTGAGACTGAGTCTCACCTTGGTTTCTTTTGGCAAGGCCATCTTTTGGCAAGGCCAAGGGTGTGGACAACAGCTATGGAAATTAGTGTACTGCTGAATAAAGATTTTAACTACTCAATTCTTTTACAATTGCTTTATAAATACTGTGAATACTCAACTGTGAAAAATATTGTTTTGGTTTGTTTTGTACATATGTGACAGAGGACTCCAGTCAGACAGACAAAGAGTTGTGACAGATGTGTAAATATTTTATAATAAATGTTCCTGTTTTAAATTTTGGTTTTCTTTGACTGTTTATTCATCCTTATGGTATATGTGTTATTAGTTTAAATTCTACAACTCTACAAGTTTAAAAAAAAGAGATGTATGAAGACTAAGAGGAGGATGAAACTTTTTCACATTAAATGTTTAATAATAACAAGTATTGTGAATAGGAAATAAGTTTCTAACATAATTGTTTATGAATCAAGATTTATAAAACACTAGTGGTGTCACTGGTGTCATTTTGGCTTTAAAATAAAAAAAAGCGAACTTATGTTTTATGAACAATTTGATGTTTTGATAATAACTAATAACTCCTTTCAATGTCACTGATAGTTTTAAAGACATTACTATTAAAATGTATAAATTACACTTGAAAGCTGTACACTAGTTGATTGTCAGTGTTTGTAAGTTTTTCAAGCTTTCTCTTTCTTGAAAGCTACTTCATTTTCCATGTCGAATGGCTATGTTGCAACACAACAGAGAGGAGAAGCTGAAATATATTTTTTCATATTTATGTATTCTTCTCATTCTCTAGTTGTTCTATTAAGATTCCTGTATTTTGTTGATATAAACCTAAACACTATGCTATTGCACTGCCAATGTATTAAACAGAAGCTCAATATGAACAGTAAGGAACAAGACTTGCCGTTAATCCTTAGAGCTATGGAAGATTTGTGTAGATAACTCGTGCTGGTTTTTCACCAGAATGAACTATTCTTCTTTGTTTGTCATTGACATCAATGAAGATGCTAAATAACAGTCTTTTGCTACCAAATTGATTTAACCTTCGTTGTGTCTATTCGTTGTGGGCCTTTCAATGATCTAGCAGTTTGGCAGATTCAGCCTGATTAACTGACAGAAAAACACAGAGACCACACGATAAAATCCACTGCCAATTATTCCAACAGTCTTTCACCATTCTCTGATACTGTACTTCTGAAGGAACTTTGGCTTATGCTGCTTTTTCATTTGACTGTTTTGGTTTTACGATATTTCTGCTAATTTCTTATGATTTGACAGCATCAGGTACTTGCTAAGCTTTCTTACTTTTATATGCTGTCACCCACTGGGACTGTGACCTAAAGTGACCCAAAAGTTTTAGGTCACTTTGGGTAATTGTTAATTCAGAATTAGGTGTGGTGAGACAGTTGGTGGCAGAGACTATCAATGGCTGTCTTTTGTTTTCATGTGTGAAGGGCAAGCAAGGGGGGGGGGGGGGGCAAGTGACACTGTTGAAAAGGTTAGACTGAGACAAAAGATCATTTGAAGTTTTTTGAATGTCCCTCATGATTTCAATAAATACCTGTGCCACTGGTTTGTAAGCCACTTTGCTTTTAGCAAACGAGAAGAGGAGAGCTTTGGATTTTAACATTCTGAGGATTCGAGGACATTATTTTAGACCACTATAACAAACATCACAAGATATTATTTTTGAAAAACCCTGCCCTTGTGCAATTCTTGGTAAGTTTTATTTGTTGTAAATTGAATTTTATTTTTGGTGTAAAACCACATTTTAAATTTCAGTAACAGAATTTACTTTGTATTTAAGTTATTTTTTTATTGTTTGTGGGAGGGGTACCGGTGAAAAGTCTTTGGTTTGGTTTTCTGTTTTAGTGAATTTGGGCCATTAAGCCATTTTGTGGTCTTTTTTGAAAGACTGAAATCTGTGAAAGCTAGGCCGGGTAATTAGCCACTGATTTCTTATTACAAGTAAAGCACAACATGAATATAATGAAATACATGAAGTGTGGAACATTTTTGGCTGGTTTATGTGTGTTTAGCAGATTTTAAGCAGTTTAGTAACTGCTATTTCAATCATGCTTGTTTCTGCTGTCTTTGGTAGTTTTAGAAATGGTTTATATGACCATTTAGCTAAAATTATAAGGCTTCTGTGGATACTACGTGATATTTGCATGGAGGTTTTTGCATAACTCTTGAGCCACAGTACTGGTGGCTATAGAGCGTAAGAGGATAATTGTAATTTTTCACATAGCTGTGATTTGTTGTGCGTTCAATCCTTTTCTTTAAGCAAATTTGAGCAGCAGACAGCAAGAGTTGGTGAGCATTATCTTAATGTCATACATTGACTAATTTACACCTTCATTCTGGATGTGTAAAGCGCTTTGGGGTCCTTAGGGACTAGTAAAGCGATATAGAAATACAGGCCATTTACCATTTATATATATGTTTTGTGTTTTTTGAATGAATGTAATTGCATTACTGATCATTATTGTGAACTAACTACATGTTTATGTGTAAGTAAAGTCTCTTTGATGCTCTCATGTTTGTATATTGTTTGAATGTTGTGTAAAATGTAACTAATTAACCTCATACTTTATCATAAATAGAGAATGGCATATGCTTCCCCAACGAAGTTTGCTGGGATTAATGATCCTGAAGTTGAATCATTGCGTCAAGAATTTCAACTATCAACTGTAAGTAACAAATATTTCTTAAATTTTATTTATAGTGTAGAAAAATTTGTTTTTACGCTACATTACCTGTTACAGAGCTGGGCAGGATGCTGTGTTTAGTGTTTCTTGTGTTTGTTTGTTTGTTTGTTTGCTCTTTCATATAAGTCACTGTTAACCCTTGTGCCATACTGGGGCCTTTTTGGGTCCCCAGGGTGATCAACGTAAGTTTTTTAAAGGATGGCACAAGGTTAAGCTGAGACTTTTATACAGCTGTTGTTGTGATCTGGCACTACAAACATTACATTGTAGCGGCAGCATAGATTGAAGCGAATAACTGTTTTCTAATTTTGTTATGATCCAAAATATTTTGTAATTTCAGTATGCCTGCTTGGACCCAGGGGTCAGCAGAGAGGATCTATATACAAGGTGCTTGCAACTTCATGCCAAGGCAATGGACCTCTTGGTTCGGCAGGTGCGGCTCAGGCGTGCAGCCGAAAGAAAGATTTCTGTTTTAAAAGAACAGCTGGATGCTGAAAAAGAAATGCTGAATAACACTGCCCAGGAGCTGGATGCATTGCAAGCTTCGATTACATTCGCACGTGATGGTAAGTCTTAATGTATTGTTTGGATGGTATAAACAGTGAATGTTGGCTTCAGTGTCTTATTTTAAGAAATGGGACTTAGAAAAAATACTCTATGAATTACTATTGAACGACTGTCTACATACAAATAAACATGAATGCGAATTATTTATTTTAGTTTATGATAAATCATTTGGAGAAAATATTAAATCCATGATTAGTATCATGTTTTGTTTTCTTCATTTGTGATTTTATAAGGATTAGATATATGCAAATGTCTGTTTTACCCATGTATATTTGTTAAAGTTGTTTATAAATACTAACTGTCAAAAAATATTATTTGTTTTTGTTTTGTTCAGATGTGACAGAGGCCACCACTCAGACAGACGAAGACTTGTGACAGATGTTTTATAATAATGCTAAGTTTTCTTAGATTAATATATTTTTTCACATTTGACCCAAAGTGGCATGTTTTAGGTCACTTTGGGTAATTTTTAATTCAGAAATAGGTGTGGTGAGACAGTTAGTGGTAAAGACTATCAATGGCTGTCTTTTGTTTTCATGTGTGAAGGGGAAGCGGGGGGGGGCAAACTTGAGGTCACACTGTTGAATGAATAAGTTGTAAGGCTGTGAAACCAAGGTGAGACTGAGTCTCACCTTGGTTTCTTTTGGCAAGGCCATCTTTTGGCAAGGCCAAGGGTGTGGACAACAGCTATGGAAATTAGTGTACTGCTGAATAAAGATTTTAACTACTCAATTCTTTTACAATTGCTTTATAAATACTGTGAATACTCAACTGTGAAAAATATTGTTTTGGTTTGTTTTGTACATATGTGACAGAGGACTCCAGTCAGACAGACAAAGAGTTGTGACAGATGTGTAAATATTTTATAATAAATGTTCCTGTTTTAAATTTTGGTTTTCTTTGACTGTTTATTCATCCTTATGGTATATGTGTTATTAGTTTAAATTCTACAACTCTACAAGTTTAAAAAAAAGAGATGTATGAAGACTAAGAGGAGGATGAAACTTTTTCACATTAAATGTTTAATAATAACAAGTATTGTGAATAGGAAATAAGTTTCTAACATAATTGTTTATGAATCAAGATTTATAAAACACTAGTGGTGTCACTGGTGTCATTTTGGCTTTAAAATAAAAAAAAAGCGAACTTATGTTTTATGAACAATTTGATGTTTTGATAATAACTAATAACTCCTTTCAATGTCACTGATAGTTTTAAAGACATTACTATTAAAATGTATAAATTACACTTGAAAGCTGTACACTAGTTGATTGTCAGTGTTTGTAAGTTTTTCAAGCTTTCTCTTTCTTGAAAGCTACTTCATTTTCCATGTCGAATGGCTATGTTGCAACACAACAGAGAGGAGAAGCTGAAATATATTTTTTCATATTTATGTATTCTTCTCATTCTCTAGTTGTTCTATTAAGATTCCTGTATTTTGTTGATATAAACCTAAACACTATGCTATTGCACTGCCAATGTATTAAACAGAAGCTCAATATGAACAGTAAGGAACAAGACTTGCCGTTAATCCTTAGAGCTATGGAAGATTTGTGTAGATAACTCGTGCTGGTTTTTCACCAGAATGAACTATTCTTCTTTGTTTGTCATTGACATCAATGAAGATGCTAAATAACAGTCTTTTGCTACCAAATTGATTTAACCTTCGTTGTGTCTATTCGTTGTGGGCCTTTCAATGATCTAGCAGTTTGGCAGATTCAGCCTGATTAACTGACAGAAAAACACAGAGACCACACGATAAAATCCACTGCCAATTATTCCAACAGTCTTTCACCATTCTCTGATACTGTACTTCTGAAGGAACTTTGGCTTATGCTGCTTTTTCATTTGACTGTTTTGGTTTTACGATATTTCTGCTAATTTCTTATGATTTGACAGCATCAGGTACTTGCTAAGCTTTCTTACTTTTATATGCTGTCACCCACTGGGACTGTGACCTAAAGTGACCCAAAAGTTTTAGGTCACTTTGGGTAATTGTTAATTCAGAATTAGGTGTGGTGAGACAGTTGGTGGCAGAGACTATCAATGGCTGTCTTTTGTTTTCATGTGTGAAGGGCAAGCAAGGGGGGGGGGGGGGGGCAAGTGACACTGTTGAAAAGGTTAGACTGAGACAAAAGATCATTTGAAGTTTTTTGAATGTCCCTCATGATTTCAATAAATACCTGTGCCACTGGTTTGTAAGCCACTTTGCTTTTAGCAAACGAGAAGAGGAGAGCTTTGGATTTTAACATTCTGAGGATTCGAGGACATTATTTTAGACCACTATAACAAACATCACAAGATATTATTTTTGAAAAACCCTGCCCTTGTGCAATTCTTGGTAAGTTTTATTTGTTGTAAATTGAATTTTATTTTTGGTGTAAAACCACATTTTAAATTTCAGTAACAGAATTTACTTTGTATTTAAGTTATTTTTTTATTGTTTGTGGGAGGGGTACCGGTGAAAAGTCTTTGGTTTGGTTTTCTGTTTTAGTGAATTTGGGCCATTAAGCCATTTTGTGGTCTTTTTTGAAAGACTGAAATCTGTGAAAGCTAGGCCGGGTAATTAGCCACTGATTTCTTATTACAAGTAAAGCACAACATGAATATAATGAAATACATGAAGTGTGGAACATTTTTGGCTGGTTTATGTGTGTTTAGCAGATTTTAAGCAGTTTAGTAACTGCTATTTCAATCATGCTTGTTTCTGCTGTCTTTGGTAGTTTTAGAAATGGTTTATATGACCATTTAGCTAAAATTATAAGGCTTCTGTGGATACTACGTGATATTTGCATGGAGGTTTTTGCATAACTCTTGAGCCACAGTACTGGTGGCTATAGAGCGTAAGAGGATAATTGTAATTTTTCACATAGCTGTGATTTGTTGTGCGTTCAATCCTTTTCTTTAAGCAAATTTGAGCAGCAGACAGCAAGAGTTGGTGAGCATTATCTTAATGTCATACATTGACTAATTTACACCTTCATTCTGGATGTGTAAAGCGCTTTGGGGTCCTTAGGGACTAGTAAAGCGATATAGAAATACAGGCCATTTACCATTTATATATATGTTTTGTGTTTTTTGAATGAATGTAATTGCATTACTGATCATTATTGTGAACTAACTACATGTTTATGTGTAAGTAAAGTCTCTTTGATGCTCTCATGTTTGTATATTGTTTGAATGTTGTGTAAAATGTAACTAATTAACCTCATACTTTATCATAAATAGAGAATGGCATATGCTTCCCCAACGAAGTTTGCTGGGATTAATGATCCTGAAGTTGAATCATTGCGTCAAGAATTTCAACTATCAACTGTAAGTAACAAATATTTCTTAAATTTTATTTATAGTGTAGAAAAATTTGTTTTTACGCTACATTACCTGTTACAGAGCTGGGCAGGATGCTGTGTTTAGTGTTTCTTGTGTTTGTTTGTTTGTTTGTTTGCTCTTTCATATAAGTCACTGTTAACCCTTGTGCCATACTGGGGCCTTTTTGGGTCCCCAGGGTGATCAACGTAAGTTTTTTAAAGGATGGCACAAGGTTAAGCTGAGACTTTTATACAGCTGTTGTTGTGATCTGGCACTACAAACATTACATTGTAGCGGCAGCATAGATTGAAGCGAATAACTGTTTTCTAATTTTGTTATGATCCAAAATATTTTGTAATTTCAGTATGCCTGCTTGGACCCAGGGGTCAGCAGAGAGGATCTATATACAAGGTGCTTGCAACTTCATGCCAAGGCAATGGACCTCTTGGTTCGGCAGGTGCGGCTCAGGCGTGCAGCCGAAAGAAAGATTTCTGTTTTAAAAGAACAGCTGGATGCTGAAAAAGAAATGCTGAATAACACTGCCCAGGAGCTGGATGCATTGCAAGCTTCGATTACATTCGCACGTGATGGTAAGTCTTAATGTATTGTTTGGATGGTATAAACAGTGAATGTTGGCTTCAGTGTCTTATTTTAAGAAATGGGACTTAGAAAAAATACTCTATGAATTACTATTGAACGACTGTCTACATACAAATAAACATGAATGCGAATTATTTATTTTAGTTTATGATAAATCATTTGGAGAAAATATTAAATCCATGATTAGTATCATGTTTTGTTTTCTTCATTTGTGATTTTATAAGGATTAGATATATGCAAATGTCTGTTTTACCCATGTATATTTGTTAAAGTTGTTTATAAATACTAACTGTCAAAAAATATTATTTGTTTTTGTTTTGTTCAGATGTGACAGAGGCCACCACTCAGACAGACGAAGACTTGTGACAGATGTTTTATAATAATGCTAAGTTTTCTTAGATTAATATATTTTTTCACATTTGACCCAAAGTGGCATGTTTTAGGTCACTTTGGGTAATTTTTAATTCAGAAATAGGTGTGGTGAGACAGTTAGTGGTAAAGACTATCAATGGCTGTCTTTTGTTTTCATGTGTGAAGGGGAAGCGGGGGGGGGCAAACTTGAGGTCACACTGTTGAATGAATAAGTTGTAAGGCTGTGAAACCAAGGTGAGACTGAGTCTCACCTTGGTTTCTTTTGGCAAGGCCATCTTTTGGCAAGGCCAAGGGTGTGGACAACAGCTATGGAAATTAGTGTACTGCTGAATAAAGATTTTAACTACTCAATTCTTTTACAATTGCTTTATAAATACTGTGAATACTCAACTGTGAAAAATATTGTTTTGGTTTGTTTTGTACATATGTGACAGAGGACTCCAGTCAGACAGACAAAGAGTTGTGACAGATGTGTAAATATTTTATAATAAATGTTCCTGTTTTAAATTTTGGTTTTCTTTGACTGTTTATTCATCCTTATGGTATATGTGTTATTAGTTTAAATTCTACAACTCTACAAGTTTAAAAAAAAGAGATGTATGAAGACTAAGAGGAGGATGAAACTTTTTCACATTAAATGTTTAATAATAACAAGTATTGTGAATAGGAAATAAGTTTCTAACATAATTGTTTATGAATCAAGATTTATAAAACACTAGTGGTGTCACTGGTGTCATTTTGGCTTTAAAATAAAAAAAAGCGAACTTATGTTTTATGAACAATTTGATGTTTTGATAATAACTAATAACTCCTTTCAATGTCACTGATAGTTTTAAAGACATTACTATTAAAATGTATAAATTACACTTGAAAGCTGTACACTAGTTGATTGTCAGTGTTTGTAAGTTTTTCAAGCTTTCTCTTTCTTGAAAGCTACTTCATTTTCCATGTCGAATGGCTATGTTGCAACACAACAGAGAGGAGAAGCTGAAATATATTTTTTCATATTTATGTATTCTTCTCATTCTCTAGTTGTTCTATTAAGATTCCTGTATTTTGTTGATATAAACCTAAACACTATGCTATTGCACTGCCAATGTATTAAACAGAAGCTCAATATGAACAGTAAGGAACAAGACTTGCCGTTAATCCTTAGAGCTATGGAAGATTTGTGTAGATAACTCGTGCTGGTTTTTCACCAGAATGAACTATTCTTCTTTGTTTGTCATTGACATCAATGAAGATGCTAAATAACAGTCTTTTGCTACCAAATTGATTTAACCTTCGTTGTGTCTATTCGTTGTGGGCCTTTCAATGATCTAGCAGTTTGGCAGATTCAGCCTGATTAACTGACAGAAAAACACAGAGACCACACGATAAAATCCACTGCCAATTATTCCAACAGTCTTTCACCATTCTCTGATACTGTACTTCTGAAGGAACTTTGGCTTATGCTGCTTTTTCATTTGACTGTTTTGGTTTTACGATATTTCTGCTAATTTCTTATGATTTGACAGCATCAGGTACTTGCTAAGCTTTCTTACTTTTATATGCTGTCACCCACTGGGACTGTGACCTAAAGTGACCCAAAAGTTTTAGGTCACTTTGAGTAATTGTTAATTCAGAATTAGGTGTGGTGAGACAGTTGGTGGCAGAGACTATCAATGGCTGTCTTTTGTTTTCATGTGTGAAGGGCAAGCAAGGGGGGGCAAGTGACACTGTTGAAAAGGTTAGACTGAGACAAAAGATTGAATTGTGTCTTTTGGCAAAGCCAAGGGTGTGGACAACAGCTATGAAAATTAGTGTACTGCTGAATAAAGGTTTTAACTACTCAAGGGAAAAAAGGTGTTGAGTACTGTTTATTGCATTGTAACTTCACTGGTTACTTTGTGACAGTCCCTCCCCTGTTGGCTTCTGTGATTGGATCATTTGAAGTTTTTTGAATGTCCCTCATGATTTCAATAAATACCTGTGCCACTGGTTTGTAAGCCACTTTGCTTTTAGCAAACGAGAAGAGGAGAGCTTTGGATTTTAACATTCTGAGGATTCGAGGACATCATTTTAGACCACTATAACAAACATCACAAGAGATTATTTTTGAAAAACCCTGCCCTTGTGCAATTCTTGGTAAGTTTTATTTGTTGTAAATTGAATTTTATTTTTGGTGTAAAACCACATTTTAAATTTCAGTAACAGAATTTACTTTGTATTTAAGTTATTTTTTTATTGTTTGTGGGAGGGGTACCGGTGAAAAGTCTTTGGTTTGGTTTTCTGTTTTAGTGAATTTGGGCCATTAAGCCATTTTGTGGTCTTTTTTGAAAGACTGAAATCTGTGAAAGCTAGGCCGGGTAATTAGCCACTGATTTCTTATTACAAGTAAAGCACAACATGAATATAATGAAATACATGAAGTGTGGAACATTTTTGGCTGGTTTATGTGTGTTTAGCAGATTTTAAGCAGTTTAGTAACTGCTATTTCAATCATGCTTGTTTCTGCTGTCTTTGGTAGTTTTAGAAATGGTTTATATGACCATTTAGCTAAAATTATAAGGCTTCTGTGGATACTACGTGATATTTGCATGGAGGTTTTTGCATAACTCTTGAGCCACAGTACTGGTGGCTATAGAGCGTAAGAGGATAATTGTAATTTTTCACATAGCTGTGATTTGTTGTGCGTTCATTGTGAGTTGTTAAATTTGCATCATGCTAATTATGCAGGTATTGAGAAAATTTTGTTATTGTCTCACATTTATTTTAGCCTTGTGAATCTGATGTTTAATTATTTTTGGTAGGTGCACAGGTATAGATTTTAACCTGAGCATAACTGGTCATTAAAAAAACCATGCCATTTATGGGTGGGGTTTTGTCTTTGTCACAATTTTAATTGCTAGGGTTAAGGTTTCTTTATTTCTGTTTCAGTCTGAAAATGACCTTTTTCTGATCTTATGTCAATAATGTTTAATTGTACAATATCTTTTTTGTATTAGGAGATCAAACTTCCTAAGGGACATCACGTACAGATACTTCAGAAGGCTTGCTGTGAACTTTCAGCAGAACAGCTGGATTTGGTGTGAACCAAGGTAAGTTATTAAAAATGCTGACTATAGCCTTACATGCTTGAGGTTTTAACAAGGGTTTTTTGACGTTTTTTGATGCTTCCTGTTAAGAGCAAAAAGTGGAAAGAGAAGGTTTAAAAAATGTTCTCCAGTATTGTTCAGTGGGTCGTTAAGTAGTCGTTCAGTGGGCTATTCAGTCGTTTGTTCAGTCAATGGCAGGGGGGGTGAGATTCTAATCTCAATGCACTCACCCCCCCCCCCCCCCCCCCCCCCACATCACTTGTATAAGTTAATAGTGTGGAGAATCTCATAAAGCCTTTAGGCAATCAAATGTAAATGACAATATTTACGAGTGTCTTAAGTTTTAAAATGGTCAGGTTTGATTTGAACATGACTGGAAGGTCATGTTCCACCCCCTTACTTTAGTGTTCGTAGTCATAATAGAGATTGACAGACCACATGACTTTCATGCATTGCATGCCGGGCACTAGTGGCAAAACAATTAAAGCAATGCATCAAATGCAAGCATTTGCAGCACCGCAAAACGTTCATTCTCCGGTTCTAATACCTTCTTGCTTTTACTTTGCCCCCCAAAAGAGGTATGTACAAAAACGAAGGAGAACAATACCGCTCCGTACAAAGACAAACTTGATGAAAAGTCAAAGAAAAGATACGAGGAAAAAAATCAAAAGAGTGAAAGGGTTAGACCCTTACGAGCACACAGAGTGGACAAAAGAGTTAGCGAGAGCCCAACTTTCACCACGCTCAAATTGATAATCATACGGTTCTTGGAGTGAGTGCATACACTCATGAAGTTTTTAGTAACTTCAGGTCACTTTAACAAGCCCAGGTCTAGTTTACCGACAGATGGGTACAGGACCTTGAAATGCACCGTGTAGAATGAAAGACCATCGTACCTATCATAAGTTTACCAGTCTCACAAATTGTTGTCATAAATACACATTCGTTAACCATTTATTAATAGGACCTTTAAGCTCAACGGTAATTAATTAGTAGTGGAAATATTTTCTGGTTCATTACAGAAATGTAGCAGTGACAATAATATTGTATGCTGTAATCGTACTGGGCAATTAGTGATACAAAAAAAAAGTTTTATCCTGTGAATAAAAGTATATGTTTTTGTTAATGTACCATGGTAATAAAAGAAACGAAACGCAATATTGTGTCAGGACAATTCAGTATTTATGCACAATAAACACAGGCGCATAGCGCGACAATTTCTGTTCAGCGCCAGACTTGCTTGTAACCTATATCAACAATTCTGTTATGAAGAATGACATATTAGCTACTACAAAACACTGACCTTTGTGTAAATGCTTGGAGCAAACTAACATGTGAGCTGGAGTGTGGATGTTTGTTTAATATATTTTTTTTCTCTTTTTATTGTAGATGCCAAGAAAAAAGGGTTTTCGCATGCGGCGCACACCAAGAATCCCCTCTGGTAAGTCCAATGCTAACCCAAATGTTTGCATTTGTGCAGAGAAGTTGCAAGCATCCATTGTTGCTGGGACTGCTGTTCAATGTGCACCATCCACTTCAGATGTGAATGCCTTAATTGCCTGCAGTGTTGTGGCTGCAATCAAGCATATGATAGCTCCAGTGTGTACATGGAAACCGGAGGATGTTGATGATATATGTGTAGAGGGGTGCCAATTAGTTAGGTATATAGCTAAGGCAAGACAGGACATTGGCAGCAAGCATAGCGTTTGCAGGCTGATTGGACAGCACACTGTGTTTGGCCAAAAATGGAAAGTTGATATTGGCCCGCCAGTTTACATAGATTTTGGGCTGTCGGAAGGGGAGGCTGTGTTGTATGAAAAGCTGCAGGAACATCTGTTGAGGGATGGCATGTGTCTGTTGGATCTTCACACTGCAGTTAGTGTCATCATTCATCACAAGAATTATTTTGTTGTTGTTGATTGTGGCACACGTAATGCAGCTGGGCTGGCATCTGAGATTGGCACAGCTGTGGCTGTTTTTAACACATGCCTTGACGACCTGATGCTTCACATCAGAAATTTACAGACGTCTTTAGATGCACAATGGTATGCTGTTAGCAGCATTTCTGTGCAGGCAGGTCAAGTTGATGTTGACGTGGAGAGCAGTGCAGTGTTTGTGGACAGGGATGTTGACACGAATCTTACAGCTAAAGTTGATAACACTTCTGTCAACCTTGAAACTGTTAATGCTGTCACAGGAGTTGGAGCAGAGGATAGCTGTTGCATTATAAAGAGTGTGAGAGGATCATTTCACCAGGCTGATGATCGATTTAAATATGGAGGAGTTCAGTGTATGGCTATAGGTCTGGTTAGCCTGGCAAAACATAAAGTTGATAGCGTCTTTTCATGGGAGACAAAAGTTCTTGACAGAGTTGTAGTTTTAGGTGACCTTTTGTACACCAATTTGAGAGACTGCAACATGATAAGCAACTCATCCAGTGTGTTGTGTGTCCCTGATTTGCCTAAAAAGTATTGTATTGATGGGCAAAACTTTGAGTTTGAGTATGGAGATTTTGTCAGTGGGGATATTGATGTGCTTGAAGGGGAACTCATTGAGAGTGGTGTCTACACTACCCTGCAGACTGGGCTGCAAAAGATCTGTGCCATGTATAATACATGTCTTCTGACATTGTGTGGCAGTACATGTGCAGTCATTTCTGAGAATGGACAATATGCACTAGTTGATTCTCATGCACGCAGTGCTGTGGGTTTGGTCAGTGAGCAGGGAAGAAGTGTTGTTTTGTGCTTCAGGTCACTTGAAGATGTGGTCAGACACATCTGCCAGCTGGCAACGGGCCTGAGTCAGAAGCAAAAGCCTTTTGAAGTAGCTGGTGTTTGTGTTAGGTACCTTATGGTGTCTGATAGTGCCACACCCAAAGACAGTTGTGAAAAAACGTGCAAAACCTTTACACCAGAATCAAGTTGTGATTCAATCCAGAATGAACCAAACATCAGAGATGTTATCATCGTGGAGTCTTTAATAGAGGCAGAGAGTTGCAAAACGTCTGGAAAGACCTTGAGTTGTTCTGAGTATAATTTGGGGTTATTATGTAATGATGCAACAAGAAAGCGCAAGATTTCAGTGGGTCACAGTGAAGCTAAGAAGTTAAAACAGTATGATGTGTCTCAGGTGAATTCAGATGTTGAATTTGTTAGTGAAGTGACAAACAACAAGCTGGTGTTTAGTCCCATTTCTGAGTGGGTTTGTCAGGCTTTGTGCACACAGTTAAATGTGGAGTTTGAAAAAATTAGTGTACCAGCGTCTACATGTGTTGGTTTGTTAGGTGTTCCATGCAAAAATGAAAGTATAGTGGCTGATGGGAACTGTTTCTTCAGAGCTATTTCTCAGGTTGTGACTGGCACACAAAAGCACCATCGCAAGATAAGACTTGCCATTGTGAAAGAGTTGGAGAGGAATGCTGCAATATATAGAAATATTTTAAGATCAGAGTATTCAACAGTTGCAGACTACATTCAGAAATCTAAAATGAGAAATGTTAACAGCTGGGCTACAGAAGTTGAAATCCAAGCAACTGCTAATTGTTTAGGAGTTGATGTATTTACATTTCATGATGAGCGTTGGCTAAAATACGGCTGTAATGGCAAGCTTTTGTCAGAAAAGGGAATCTATTTAGAAAATCGTCATGGGAATCATTATGAGACGGTGGTTTGTGTTCTTAAGCCTGAAGAGCAGACCTGTTATGGCTACTGCAAAACCAGTCCATCTGTTATCGGAAGATACAGCACTAGGTCTCATAGTAAGGATAAAAGTACTTTTGAGAAAACACAGGATCACACATTTTGTGCAGATGCAGTAGTACTAGATACAGATGCTGATGTTGAGGTTTTGAATGATGAAGGTCAGAAAAAGATTAGCTTTAGTCCTCTTTCTAATGGAGTTGCACATACTTTATGCTGCAAATTTAATGTTGAATTTGAGAAGCAGGATAAAAACGTTCATTCTGTGTATGGTCCTTTAGGTGTTGTTTGTGAAACAGATAAGGTTGTAGAGGATGGAAATAGTTTCTTCAGGGCTTTGTCTCATATAATCAGTGGTTCTCAGAAGAGTCACAGGAAGATAAGGCTTGCTGTTGTAAAGTATATAGAGAATAATGGTGAAAAGTACATGAAGTTTGTGGGAAAAGATTATGCTTCAATATCAGAGTATATTTTAAAGTCAAAGATAAAGTATGTTGGACATTCTGCTACTGACACAGAATTTCAGGCTGCAGCAAATGCTTGTGGATTGGACATATTAATATATAATGGTGACAAATGGAAAAAGTACAGCTGCACGACTCCTGTTGTCATAAATGAAGGGATATATTTAACGTGTCAAAATGGTCATTTTGAGCCAGTAATTTGTGTGCAAGATGTTCATAAGGCTGTTTGTTTTGGTTTATGTAGCAAGACTAATTCATCTGCACAACAGAATATGTGTAGAATAAAAACAAAAGAACAAGCAAAGGATAATTCAGATACCTTTAGTTCAAATACTAACTATTGTTTTTCAAAGTATTTAAAAACTAAACGATGTTTACACAGTCAAATGACCTATAATGAACATGTCATGCGTAAAGCAAGATTAAAACAAATAAGCATTAGTAAATATAAACAAAACATGTCGCATAAAGAAAAGGTCAAACAAATGAGCATTAGTAAATATCAACAAAACATGTCGCATAAAGAAAAGGTAAGGCAAATGAGCATTAGTAAATATCAACAAAATGTGTCGCATAAAGAAAAGGTAAGGCAAATGAGCATTAGTAAATATCAACAAAATGTGTCGCATAAAGAAAAGGTCAAACAAATGAGCATTAGTAAATATCAACAAAACATGTCGCATAAAGAAAAGGTAAGGCAAATGAGCATTAGTAAATATCAACAAAATGTGTCGCATAAAGAAAAGGTAAGGCAAATGAGCATTAGTAAATATCAACAAAATGTGTCGCATAAAGAAAAGGTAAGGCAAATGAGCATTAGTAAATATCAACAAAATGTGTCGCATAAAGAAAAGGTCAAACAAATGAGCATTAGTAAATATCAACAAAACATGTCGCATAAAGAAAAGGTAAGGCAAATGAGCATTAGTAAATATCAACAAAATGTGTCGCATAAAGAAAAGGTCAAACAAATGAGCATTAGTAAATATCAACAAAACATGTCGCATAAAGAAAAGGTAAGGCAAATGAGCATTAGTAAATATCAACAAAATGTGTCGCATAAAGAAAAGGTAAAACAAATGAGCATTAGTAAATACAGATCAAATGAGTTGCACAGGAAAAAAATAAATGCAATGGCAGCTAGAAAGTATCATGGAAATCCAGAACATAAGATGCGTGTTATTGCTGGTGTCAAATTAAAAAGGCAGCAAATGAAAGAAAAGGCAGAGCAGTCTGATTTTGTGATGGAATTTTTTTTAGATAAAGTAAAAGATGGACCAGATTTTGTTTGCTGTGTCTGCCATAGGTTGTTATTTAGACATCAGGTGTTACATTGTCAAAAAAACTATTATAACAAAACTAAAACTGCAGTAATGATTGCAGAAAAATGTATAACTGAAGACTATTTACACAAATGTAATAAAGATTGTATAAATCCATGTCACTGGTTGGACACAGCTAAAGCTAAACTGTGGATCTGTTATACATGCCATTATAAAATTAATAAAAATGAAGTGCCTCCAGAGTCTGTAAAAAATAATTTAGAATTGCATCCAATTCCACCTGAATTGGCATGTTTAAATAGCTTAGAACAACATTTAATAGCTTTACACATACCATTTATGAAAATGCTAGCCTTACCTAAGGGTGGACAAAATGGAGTACATGGACCCGTGACATGTGTTCCAGCAAACATTGTAGAAACCACCAATGTCTTACCCCGTTCTAGCATGGAAGGCTCTTTATTACCAGTAAAACTAAAGCGCAAGTTAACTTATAAAGGCCATTATCAATACCAGTTTGTTGACTCTATCCACATAAGACAGGCTTTGCAATATTTAAAAGGGTCAAATGTGCATTATAAAGATGTAGAGTTCAATGAAAGTTGGCAAAATCAGTTTTGTATGCAGCAAGAGGAAGCTGTGGAAGAGGAGAGTGATAAAAATGCAGTAAGCGGTGTTGCATCTTCAAATGTTGATGATGAGCTTTTGCATGACAGACAGCAGCACTGTATGTTTCAGGACACATGTCTCATGCCTGTTGATATTGGACAGGAAGCACTAGATCAATATTTTACTAACATATTAAATCTAGCTCCAGCAGAAGGGAATAATCCTGTAAAATTACTTTCAGATCATGCAAATGAAGCCAAATGTTTCCCAGTGTTGTTTCCAAATGGGTTGAATGCGTATCATGAAAACAGAGAGAAGCGTTTGACATTGTCCCGTTATTTTAATAACCGGATTTTACATGCTGATGGTAGGTTTGCACAAAATGTCGAATATATCTTTTTTGCTCAGTATATGTCTGAGATTGAACAGGTTATCTCAAATGTTTCAATAGCATTGCGAAAAGGAAAAGGTGATTGTACATATCAGAATGTTAGCCATGAGTTGTTGAAAGATGAAGAGTCTTTGAAGAAGTTGTTGGAGTTTGATGATGGGTACCGTTTTCTTAAGCCTATTAGAGGTACTCCAGCTTTTTGGCAGGCAGCACAGCGTGACCTCTTAGCTTGTGTTCGTCAGCTTGGTATCCCCACATGGTTTTGTTCATTTTCGTCAGCTGACATGCGATGGACAAATCTTCTTTATAGTATTTTGAATCAGCAAGGTAGAACAGAAACAGTTGAACAGTTAGAGTGGGCAGACAGGTGTGATTTGCTGCGTCGAAATCCTGTGACTGCAGCAAGGATGTTTGACTTTCGGTGGCATTGTTTTCTGAAGGAGGTACTCATGTCTCCATTGCATCCGATTGGTAAGATTAAGGATTACTTTTACAGAGTGGAATTTCAACAGCGAGGTTCACCACATGTGCACTGTCTGTTTTGGATAGAGAATGCTCCGCAGATTGATAAAAATACAGATGAAGAGGTGATTCAGTTTATAGATGAATATGTAACATGTGAATTGCCTTCACAAGATGAGACTTTATTGGACATTGTCTCATCTGTACAACAGCATTCAAAGCGGCATTCTAAAACTTGCAAAAAAAAGAACACAGTTTGCCGGTTTAATTTTCCCAGGCCACCATCTAGTCGAACATTTATATGTCGTAGGAAAAGTGATGTTTCCGAGCAAAAATGCAAGTGTCAAGTCGATAAGAGAGAAGATGATTTACAACAATGTGCCTGTGAAAGTCAGCGTCAGCAAGACTCTATTAAGATGAGAAGAAAGCAGGCAAGTGATATCTTAACAACAATCAAGAAGGCTCTTTCAGATGAGAGTAGGAGTTTTGAAAGTGTGGAGCATTTGTTTCAGAGTTTAGGTATGAATCAGGCAACTTTTGAGGAGGCATACAAATGCTTTAGTCGAAATACACATGTTGTGTTGAAAAGGAAGTTAAACGAGGTTTGGATAAATCAATATAATAAGCCACTGTTGAAATGTTACAATGCTAATTTGGATATTCAATTTGTAATTGATGCTTATGCCTGCTGTGTTTATATAATTTCTTACATGTCAAAATCTGAAAAAGAGATGGGTTTGTTGTTAAGTAATACTCAGAAGGAAGCATATAAAGATGGAAATGTTAGTGCAAGGGAGGCTTTGAAGTCATTAGGCAGTGTATACCTTCATAACAGAGATGTTAGTGCTCAGGAGGCTGTGTATAGGCTAACAAATATGCATCTAAAAGAATGTTCTAGGAAAGTTGTGTTTGTGCCAACAGGGGACAGTGTAGTTAAAATGAGTTTGCCCTTAAAAGTGTTAAGACAAAAAGCAACATCACAGGATTTAACAGCAGAGGACATGTGGATGACTAGTATTGTAGACCGGTATAAGAATAGACCAAAAAACATTGATTTTAATGATATGTGCTTGGCCACATTTGCCTCCGAATATCGTGTTTTGAGTAAAAGTGAAAAATCCACTAAGCCAATACAGTTGAACAATAGATGTGGTTTTGTTACTAAGAGAACACGGTCACAACCTGCAGTTGTTCGTTATGCACGATTTTCAGAGACTAAAAATACTGAATTGTTTTATCAGAGTATTATGCAGTTGTTTTTGCCATATCGTGTAGATCAGGAACTAAAGCCTTCAAACTATACAACATTTGAACAGTTTTACAAGAATGGCGTTGTGAAGTTTAGCGATGGATTTCTGCATTCAGTGAAATCAGTTGTTGATGCAAATAGACATAAGTTTGAAATAAACGCAGATAAACTGGATAACATTCAAAATACAATTGATTTGGATGGTGTAACAGAAGATGCCTGGTGTGAGCTTTGTCCAGAACAGGAGTTGGAGCGTTTAGAGTGTGAGCAGGAATGGAAAGATAAAGAGCAAATAGGGGAAGAAGACAATGAGAATATTCCAGATTTAGCTGTGTGCAGCCAACAGGTTTCACATTTAGAAAAGAGAAATGACATTATGCCCAGAAGAGACGGTTTGGCTTTAATTAGATCTCTAAATGAGACACAGCTTTCAGTCTTTTATCAGATTAGGCAGTGGTGCTTGGATAAGACAGTAGGCAAAAACCCAGATCCATTGCATGTATTTATTACTGGAGGTGCAGGAACAGGGAAAAGCCATTTGATTAAAGCAATTCACTATGAAGCAGCAAGGTTATTGTCACCAATGTGTCGTCATCCTGAAAATGTTTGTGTTTTATTAACTGCGCCTACTGGGATTGCTGCATATAACTTACATGCAACAACAATCCACAACACATTTAGCATTGGTAAAGATGTCCGCTTACCTTACACCCCTCTGGGTGAAGAAAAGTTAAATTGCCTACGTGCTAAATATTGTGATCTGCAGATCCTGATAATTGATGAAATCTCCATGGTTGATCAGAGACTAATGGCTTACATCCATGGTAGATTAAGACAGATTAAACAAATTGGAGATTTTTCGCCTTTTGGAAATGTTAGTGTTATTACTGTTGGAGACTTTTTTCAGTTGCCTCCAGTAAAAGGAAAACCCCTGTATGTTGAGGATGTTGGTATGAACTTGTGGTCTAGTCTATTTAGGGTTGTTGAACTAAATAAAATAGTAAGGCAGAGCGATGTTGGGTTTGCAGAATTATTAAACAGGTTAAGAACTCACATTAAAGGGGCTCCATTATTAGAAAAGGACATTAAAAGCTTGAAGCATTGTGAAACTGGTGAAGTTAGCTCAGCTTTACACATTTTTCCAACAAACAAACAAGTAAATGAGCATAATATGCAGCAGTTGTTTAAGTTGTGTCCTGATTATGTTGAGATACCTGCTCAGGATTTTGTCAATAGTAAGAAAACAGGGAAACTGGAGTTAAAAACTGGACATCATGCCAAAACATATAACACGTGTTTGAATGAAAAGCTTCTCTTGGGGAAAGGTGCCCGCGTAATGTTGTGTAAAAATGTAGATGTAATGGATGGTCTTGTTAATGGTGTATGTGGTACGGTAACACACATAGTTTATGTTACTGAGGACAAGAAGCTTCCCAAAACCATTTATGTAAAATTTGATGACAATCATATAGGTGCACAAAGGAGGAAAAACTGTGTGTATTACCCAGCAGTTGAAATAGGCTCTACAGGTATTGAAGCAGAAGAAGAAAAGGTAACTGAGAAAGGTGGATTGCGACGGCAGTTTCCACTGAAACTTGCATGGGCTTGTACAGTACATAAGGTACAAGGAGTTACTGTTGATGATGCAGTAGTGTCTCTTAAAAATGTGTTTGCTCCAGGACAGGCATATGTTGCCTTAAGTCGTGTTAGGAGTCTGTCAGGTTTAATAATTCAAGATTTCAATGAAAAAGCTATTTACTC
This sequence comes from Aulonocara stuartgranti, assembly GCF_965226115.1. NCBI lineage: Eukaryota > Metazoa > Chordata > Actinopteri > Cichliformes > Cichlidae > Aulonocara > Aulonocara stuartgranti. The sequence continues at coordinate 2,951,847 of NC_138951.1, read as the reverse complement.
TAAAGGTGGTGTAAAGGATGTAATCGAAAGAATGCCCCAATTTTTGTCTGAAAATACAGCATGTACTAAGACACGTGATTTCACAGTAGTGTTAATGAATGTGCAGAATTTAACTCTACATGTAGCTGATCTGGTATTGTGCACACAGCATTTGCAGCCTAACTGTATTGCTGTTACAGAGACATGGATGTCTGCCGATTCTTCATTAGACACTGTAAAAATTGACGGTTATGGGTTTCAGCATAATCCACGAAGTGCATCTTACACTAGAAGTAACCCAACATTTATTGAAATACAAAGCCAACAGCATGGTGGCGTTGGCATGTATACTGCAGACAGTTTGACATCTGAAATTATAGCTATACCAGATGCCAATTTAGAATGTTTACTTTGCAACTATTGTACATTGAACATTTTAATAGCAGTTATTTATCGGCCTCCTTCTTATACCATGGCACTGTTTAAACAAAACCTAGGAAAGTTACTTGATTGGCTAGATAAAAAAAGTAATACAGTAGTAGTAATGGGAGATTTTAATGACAATGTTCTAAAATCTTCAAGTATTTGCAAGTTTGTCACAGACAAAGGATTCATTCAACATGTAACACAGCCCACCACAGAGAAGGGCACATTAATTGATCATGTGTATGTTAAAACAACACATTATAATGTAAAAGCTGTAGTCTTTCCAACATATTTTAGTGACCATGAAGGGATTTTTTGTACGTTTAAATCCAAGACTCCTACATGACAAAAGGGCAGTGAGCAGCAGTGTGTGTGTGTGTGTGTGTGTGTGTAAATTTATGTAAATAATGACCTAAAAGTACAAAAAGCACAGCTAACCATGAGAGAAAAGAAATATTCCGCTCTTCTCCTCTCTTCTCTTCTTCCCTTTTCTGGAACGCAGTGGGGAGGTAGAGCGTACAGCCTAAACCGGCGGGGAGGTGTGGGAAGCCAGACCAGGCGCCCCCCTTCTAGCTCTCCTCTCTGCTCTCTCCTATCTTGTCCCTTTTGTCTTACTTCTCTCTATCACCTATTCTATCCCGTTGAAGAAGTTATCCTCCGTAAATGCTAAAGAGAAAAGAAATATTCCGCTCTTCTCCCCTCTACTCTTCTTCCCTTTTCTGGAACGCAGTGGGGAGGTAGAGCGTACAGCCTAAACCGGCGGGGAGGTGTGGGAAGCCAGACCAGGCGCCCCCCTTCTAGCTCTCCTCTCTGCTCTCTCCTATCTTGTCCCTTTTGTCTTACTTCTCTCTATCACCTATTCTATCCCGTTGAAGAAGTTATCCTCCGTAAATCCTCCGTAAATCATGAAGCAGATGTGAGGAAGCAGTTTAAGAGTCTGAATGCTCGGAAAGCTCCCGGCCCAGACGGTGTGTCTCCTGCCACCCTCAGACACTGTGCAAACGAGCTGGCCCCAGTGTTTTCTGGCATCTTCAACTCCTCACTGCAGGCATGTCATGTGCCTGCCTGCTTCAAGTCCTCTACCATAATCCCTGTCCCCAAGAAACCTAGGATCACTGGACTAAATGACTACAGACCCGTGGCTCTGACATCTGTGGTCATGAAGTCATTTGAGCGCCTAGTTCTCTCCCATCTCAAGACCCTCACGGCCCCCCTCCTGGACCCCCTGCAGTTTGCATATAGAGCCAACAGGTCTGTAGACGACGCCATCAACATGGCCCTACACTTCATCCTGCAGCATCTGGACTCCCCAGGAACCTACGCCAGGATCCTGTTTGTGGACTTCAGCTCTGCCTTCAACACCATCCTTCCAGACCATCTCCGAGACAAGCTTTCCCAGATGAATGTGCCTGATCCCATCTGCCGGTGGATCACTGACTTCCTGACGGACAGGAAGCAGCATGTGAGGCTGGGAAAGAATGTCTCGGACTCCCGGACCATCAGCACCGGCTCCCCTCAGGGCTGTGTTCTTTCTCCTCTGCTCTTCTCCCTGTACACCAACTGCTGCACCTCCACCCACCAGTCTGTCAAGCTAATCAAGTTTGCAGATGACACCACCACCCACCAGTCTGTCAAGCTAATCAAGTTTGCAGATGACACCACCGTTATTGGACTCATCTCGGACGGGGACGAGTCTGCCTACAGGAGGGAGGTTGAACGTCTGGTGTCTTGGTGCAGCCACAACAACCTGGTGCTGAATGCCCAGAAGACAGTGGAGATTATTGTGGACTTCAGGAAGCACACAGCCCCACTCCCCCCCATCATCCTGACTGACACCCCCATCACCTCTGTGGACTCATGGCATCTTCAACTCCTCACTGCAGGCATGTCATGTGCCTGCCTGCTTCAAGTCCTCTACCATAATCCCTGTCCCCAAGAAACCTAGGATCACTGGACTAAATGACTACAGACCCGTGGCTCTGACATCTGTGGTCATGAAGTCATTTGAGCGCCTAGTTCTCTCCCATCTCAAGACCCTCACGGCCCCCCTCCTGGACCCCCTGCAGTTTGCATATAGAGCCAACAGGTCTGTAGACGACGCCATCAACATGGCCCTACACTTCATCCTGCAGCATCTGGACTCCCCAGGAACCTACGCCAGGATCCTGTTTGTGGACTTCAGCTCTGCCTTCAACACCATCCTTCCAGACCATCTCCGAGACAAGCTTTCCCAGATGAATGTGCCTGATCCCATCTGCCGGTGGATCACTGACTTCCTGACGGACAGGAAGCAGCATGTGAGGCTGGGAAAGAATGTCTCGGACTCCCGGACCATCAGCACCGGCTCCCCTCAGGGCTGTGTTCTTTCTCCTCTGCTCTTCTCCCTGTACACCAACTGCTGCACCTCCACCCACCAGTCTGTCAAGCTAATCAAGTTTGCAGATGACACCACCACCCACCAGTCTGTCAAGCTAATCAAGTTTGCAGATGACACCACCGTTATTGGACTCATCTCGGACGGGGACGAGTCTGCCTACAGGAGGGAGGTTGAACGTCTGGTGTCTTGGTGCAGCCACAACAACCTGGTGCTGAATGCCCAGAAGACAGTGGAGATTATTGTGGACTTCAGGAAGCACACAGCCCCACTCCCCCCCATCATCCTGACTGACACCCCCATCACCTCTGTGGACTCATGGCATCTTCAACTCCTCACTGCAGGCATGTCATGTGCCTGCCTGCTTCAAGTCCTCTACCATAATCCCTGTCCCCAAGAAACCTAGGATCACTGGACTAAATGACTACAGACCCGTGGCTCTGACATCTGTGGTCATGAAGTCATTTGAGCGCCTAGTTCTCTCCCATCTCAAGACCCTCACGGCCCCCCTCCTGGACCCCCTGCAGTTTGCATATAGAGCCAACAGGTCTGTAGACGACGCCATCAACATGGCCCTACACTTCATCCTGCAGCATCTGGACTCCCCAGGAACCTACGCCAGGATCCTGTTTGTGGACTTCAGCTCTGCCTTCAACACCATCCTTCCAGACCATCTCCGAGACAAGCTTTCCCAGATGAATGTGCCTGATCCCATCTGCCGGTGGATCACTGACTTCCTGACGGACAGGAAGCAGCATGTGAGGCTGGGAAAGAATGTCTCGGACTTCCGGACCATCAGCACCGGCTCCCCTCAGGGCTGTGTTCTTTCTCCTCTGCTCTTCTCCCTGTACACCAACTGCTGCACCTCCACCCACCAGTCTGTCAAGCTAATCAAGTTTGCAGATGACACCACCACCCACCAGTCTGTCAAGCTAATCAAGTTTGCAGATGACACCACCGTTATTGGACTCATCTCAGACGGGGACGAGTCTGCCTACAGGAGGGAGGTTGAACGTCTGGTGTCTTGGTGCAGCCCCCCTTCTAGCTCTCCTCTCTCCTATCCTAAAGCAATGCATTATCAGGGACTGTAATATCTAGTCCTTTAACTGAATCACAATGGCTGAGTAAGGGAGGGAAGTGGAAAGGTTACACCTCACTTCTAGCTATGCTTTATATGTTAGTCAGCCCAATTCTGTGCACACTCATTCTTAATGACTAACCTCAGCCAATTGCTATTACAGTGGTTTTTTTTTCCTGCATTAAGTGACTTTACCATTAATTAATAAACGCAATATTTTAAAGTTTTTTGTAGATATCTTTGGGTATTTCACAATAATTTACTGGGTTCTTGTGCACATGAGGAAATTCTGTCCATAGACTTCTAAATAACTGTAACTGTTTTTTCATTCATCTTTCAGATACAATGTATGCATCACACATAGAAAAATAAAATGTACAATTTGCTAAAGATAGCAGTAAGTATTCACTTTTAAATAGCACATAGTACAGTTGTGCTATCAAACAGAGTAGTCATGCTCACATGTTGTTAATGCAGGTTTTGCTTTATCCACTTAGCCTTAAAAAGCAAAAAGACACTGGTAATGGTACTCCTGGTTTACTGGGATAGGGTTCGACTCCCTGTGGTGTCCTTGCTTATGGCTATAACGGACTAATACATGCTATTGACCATTACATTTACATTAAAGTAATAAACAACCATGTCGATCCAGTTACATCTATATCGAGGGTGCTTCTGATTGATGATTAGTGCTTCGAGTTTGGTTTGTAGCTTGTAATTAGCTTTCTGGTCTGGGCAAATAAAGTCTAATAGCAAAGTGTAAAGTAGGGTTAAGTGATATGTAAAAATTTGCCAACCAACAATTTTAAGTCCAACAATCAACAATATAAGATATATATACATGCATGTGCATACTTTTTGATGGGCGGGGCAATGTAATCATGCACAGACTGATTTGAACGTTTACAACAAAGAAGTCCAAACTAATTGCCATAAAAAATAAAGTCACCAATTTAGGATTTTATTTGACTACCAAAACAGTGTGCTACTTGTGCAGATGTATAATGCAAGCAAAGGAATCAAACACGACTAACTTGCATGAGCATGTATGTGTCCACCATCCAAACATTTTTTCTAACATAGGCTCGTGCCTTTCTTTGTGTCTGTTTTGAATTTCAGTAATTGAATCACTGCACTTCGGCACACTCTGAGGAGAGTGCAAAAAAGGTGGTGTTCAAACAGTGCTGTAATTTCTATCCTCTTAACTGCTTCTATTAGCTCCATCATTATTAGCAAACTTACTTATGGGCAAATAAATAAATCGCCCATATCATCGAATTGAGAACCTTAGCAGACAGATGGAGAGGGATGACGTAAGAATGCACCAGCAGAACTTTATTCCTCTGGAGGCAGTGAACACAATATACAGCTGAACACTAATATTTCACCCAAAACGGGCTCTTGAGAAACTCTACAGTACCTTTTCTTTTTGTCACTCTCTGTAAACTTTAACTGCAAACTCTCACTCGCTAATGTGCAAACACCACACAAAGAGAGGTTGTCCTTGTCTTCTCTACCACATTGAACCTGTGGCACAGATTATATTATGTTTCAAGGCTATTAATTAATTTGTTTTTTATTTGTTTTTATGTTTTTCACCCAATTCTTGTAGAAGCCACAGCTGAAAGGGAAAGGAATTCCATGTGACTCGCAGACCTCTACAATGAGTACAAAAGTATACAACCTGGAAATTGCAAAAATGTGTCATAATGACCAAAATAATTCCAAATGGAACACTAAATTCTGGTTGAGGGCACATTTCTAACACAATTTTGTATATGTGTTAGGATGTTACATGAGGGAAATTACAAGGCCTAAAATGTGAAACAGAATGCTGCAAGAATCACAATTTAAAGTCAAAAACATGCAAAAATGTTTGCATTGATCCATGACATTGACCATAAAACATGAATAAAATAGGAAAACAGATAATTTTTATGGCAATATATCAAAACTCACTGTGGCACCATGGCCAAACCACTAGCTAACATTTAATCTCATTCAACAATCATTATTTTTGTCCCACTAGGTGGCGCTCTAACATTACTGACAAATGGCATATCAAATATTTCTGAGCTTGACTCTCGACTCATGCCTGCGATGTTTGGGAGAGATTGGACATTGTGTCTTTGAGTGACAGCACATTAATTTTAAAATGACTGACTTCCTGTTGGATTTGGGATATTGCTCCAAGAGACTTTTTTGTACATCTTGATATCTCCTATAAGCTTACCAGGTTTCAGACTCATACATAAAACACAGAGCAGGGGCTGATATTTTGAAATATTGTAGGGGGCGCTGTGGAGCCATTTCGCGCTATTCAATGAAAATGATCACATGACAACAAAGCCTTCATCACATTGAAGGTGTGTGCCAAATTTCAAGCCTCTATAAACTTTCCAAGCCCCTCAAAAGCCACTTCATCTTTCATGGTGGACCGCGTTGCCACCAGGGTGCGCCGTTCAGTTTAAAGTCACAATTTTTGCACTGAAGCATCACGAGGGACTGATGGTGATATTCACCGCTTTTGAGGTGGCCACGATGAACCTGTGAAAATCAGTACAACAAAATTAAAGCCATGACATTTCCTGTTGCCACTAGGTGGCGCTGTGGGTATTCCCGACAATGGGCACATCAATCTGTTCAGGGCGGGTCTGACATCATGCCTGTAAAGGCTGGTACTAATCAGACTGGATTTCATTGAGTTATACTAATTTGTTTCTTCATGGCGTGACATCAAAGTTCGCCATGCCGCTGGGGTCACACCCTTTTGCGAAAAGTCACAGTTTTCACTGTAACCCAAGACCAACTCCTTAAGGCTTTCCTGGAGAAATTTGAGGCTGCAGATGTCACTCATCACAATACTGTAACCTAAAGTGTAAAACATGACATTTTGAAATATTGTAGGGGGCGCTGTGGAGCCATTTCGCGCTATTCAATGAAAATGATCACATGACAACAAAGCCTTCATCACATTGAAGGTGTGTGCCAAATTTCAAGCCTCTATAAACTTTCCAAGCCCCTCAAAAGCCACTTCATCTTTCATGGTGGACCGCGTTGCCACCAGGGTGCGCCGTTCAGTTTAAAGTCACAATTTTTGCACTGAAGCATCACGAGGGACTGATGGTGATATTCACCGCTTTTGAGGTGGCCACGATGAACCTGTGAAAATCAGTACAACAAAATTAAAGCCATGACATTTCCTGTTGCCACTAGGTGGCGCTGTGGGTATTCCCGACAATGGGCACATCAATCTGTTCAGGGCGGGTCTGACATCATGCCTGTAAAGGCTGGTACTAATCAGACTGGATTTCATTGAGTTATACTAATTTGTTTCTTCATGGCGTGACATCAAAGTTCGCCATGCTGCTGGGGTCACACCCTTTTGCGAAAAGTCACAGTTTTCACTGTAACCCAAGACCAACTCCTTAAGGCTTTTCTGGAGAAATTTGAGGCTGCAGATGTCACTCATCACAATACTGTAACCTAAAGTGTAAAACATGACATTTCCTGTTCCCACTAGGTGGCGCTGTCCTTGATGTCAAATATGGCAGTTGAAATATGTTCAGGAGTGGAGCCTTATCATATGTGTTCACTTTGGTCAAGGTCAGAAAATGTATGACAAAATGAGAGGCAATAAGATTTTGATGGCGAGTCATCGAAATTCGCCATGGCGCCACGGCCTCATAGTATTGTGAAAACTCAAAAGCTCCGCAATTTAACATGGCACAAGGGTGTAGTTGACACTGTCCAAATTTGAAGTTTATAGGACCAAATCCCAAGGAGGAGTTCGTTAAAGTACAAGGCATGGAAACGGTAAAATCAGAGCCAAAATGTCACCTTCAATCCAAAATGGCGGACTTCCTGTTGGGTTTAGGACATTGCCATAATAGACTTTTTTGTTCGACTCTGAACATTATATAGGTGTACCGACTTTCAAACATGTAAGTCATACCCATACCGGGGGCTCGCGTTTTTCATTTTTCTAGGTGGCGCTACTGAGCTAATTTTCCCTGGCCATGTCTGAGAACATTAAAATACGTAAATTTTCACCAGACCTGACGCGTGTGTAAAATTTCATGAGTTTTCGAGCATGTTTAGGCCCTCAAACGGCCAATTCATTTGCCGAAATAATAATAATAATAATAATAATAATAATAATAATAATAATAAACAGAGCAATTACAATAGGGCCTTCGCACTGTCAGTGCTCGGGCCCTAATAATAATAATAATAAGAAACGGAGCAGATACAATAGGGCCTTCGCACTCTCAGTGCTCGGGCCCTAATTAAAGCTGCAAGCAGCGTTATGAGGGCCCTCGCACCCCCGGCGCGTCGAGCCACGCCCAACACCTAAAACCAGCACGTCCGATCGATGTCACATTGATGGAATTCATGCATTTAACCACCAGCTAACATTTCAACTCATTCATTCATGATTAGCTAGTCGTTCCACTAGGTGGCACTCTAACCATTATGTACAAATGGCATAACAAACATTTCCGAACTCGAGTCTCATTATGCCTGTGACCTTTGGGTGAGATTGGACATTGTGTTTTTGAGTAACAGCAGATTACTGCGTTTTGGCGAGTGATTGAGAGTCTACCTGCCGCCATAACCACCCCGTTTCCCTAAACGTAAAAAGCTTCGCAATTTAACAACACAAAGGTCTTTGGATTCCACACACTGAAGAATAGTGCAATATGATGAAATCCCTTGGAGGAGTTCGTCAAAGAACGATGCCTGAAAAGAGGGGAAAATGTTGCCAAAATTGCACATTAATTTTAAAATGGCTGACTTCCTGTTGGATTTGGGATATTGCTCCAAGAGACTTTTTTGTACATCTTGATATCTCCTATAAGCTTACCAGGTTTCAGACTCATACATAAAACACAGAGCAGGGGCTGTGATTTTGAAATTTTGTAGGGGGCGCTGTGGAGCCATTTTGGGATATTCAATGAAAATGATCACATAACAACAAAGCCTTAACCACATTGGAGGTGTGCGCCAAATTTCAAGACTTTTTAAACTTTCCAAGCCCCTCAAAAGCCACTTCATCTTTCATGGTGAACTGCGTTGCCACCAGGGTGCGGCGTTCAGTTTAAAGTCACAATTTTTGCACTGAAGCATCACAAGGGACTGATGGTGATATTCACCGCTTTTGAGGTGGCCACGATGAACCTGTGAAAATCAGTACAACAAAATTAAAGCCATGACATTTCCTGTTCCCACTAGGTGGCGCTGTCCGTATTCCCGACAATGGGCACATCAATCTGTTCAGGGCGGGTCTGACTTCATGCCTGTAAAGTCTGGTACTGATCAGACTGGATTTCATGGAGTTATACTAATTTGTTTCTTCATGGCGTGACATCAAAGTTCGCCATGCTGCTGGGGTCACACCCTTTTGCGAAAAGTCACAGTTTTCACTGTAACCCAAGACCAACTCCTTAAGGGTTTTCTGGAGAAATTTGAGGCTGCAGATGTCACCCATCACTATACTGTACCCCAAAGTGTAAAACATGACATTTCCTGTTCCCACTAGGTGGCGCTGTCCTTCATGTCAAATATGGCAGTTGAAATATGTTCAGGGGTGGAGCCTTATCATATGTGTTCACTTTGGTCAAGGTCAGAAAATGTATGACAAAATGAGAGGCAATAAGATTTTCATGGCGAGTCATCGAAATTCGCCATGGCGCCACGGCCTCATAGTATTGTGAAAACTCAAAAGCTCCGCAATTTAACATGGCACAAGGGTGTAGTTGACACTGTCCAAATTTGAAGGTTATGAAATGAAACCCCAAGGAGGAGTTCGTTAAAGTTCGAGGCATGGAAATGGCAAAATTAGAGCCAAAATGTCACCTTCTCTTCCAAATGGCGGACTTCCTGTTGGGTTTGCGTCAATGGGCCCACAGACTTTTTTGTTCGTCTTGGCATGATACACATGTGTGCCAAATTTCATACATGTAGCTGAAACGATGTGGTCGTAGGGCTGCATTTAACAAGGCATAGGTGGCGCTGTAGAGCCATTTCCCAGTGCTCATATGTAAAACCATTAAAATACAAAATTTTTCACCAGACCTGGCATGTGTGCAAAATTTCATGAGTTTTTGAGCATGTTTAGGCCCTCAAAAAGGCCCTTGTTTGGGGTGAATAATAATAATAATAATAATAATAATAATAATTAAAGCTGCAAGCAGCGTTATGAGGGCCCTCGCACCCCCGGCGCGTCGAGCCACGCCCAACACCTAAAACCAGCACGTCCGATCGATGTCACATTGATGGAATTCATGCATTTAACCACCAGCTAACATTTCAACTCATTCATTCATGATTAGCTAGTCGTTCCACTAGGTGGCACTCTAACCATTATGTACAAATGGCATAACAAACATTTCCGAACTCGAGTCTCATTATGCCTGCGACCTTTGGGTGAGATTGGACATTGTGTTTTTGAGTAACAGCAGATTACTGCGTTTTGGCGAGTGATTGAGAGTCTACGTGCCGCCATGACCACCCCGTTTCCCTGAACGTAAAAAGCTTCGCAATTTAACAACACAAAGGTCTTTGGATTCCACACACTGAAGAATAGTGCAATATGATGAAATCCCTTGGAGGAGTTCGTCAAAGAACGATGCCTGGAAAGAGGGGAAAATGTTGCCAAAATTGCACATTAATTTTAAAATGGCTGACTTCCTGTTGGATTTGGGATATTGCTCCAAGAGACTTTTTTGTACATCTTGATATCTCCTATAAGCTTACCAGGTTTCAGAATCATACATAAAACACAGAGCAGGGGCTGTGATTTTGAAATTTTGTAGGGGGCGCTGAGGAGCCATTTTGGGATATTCAATGAAAATGATCACATAACAACAAAGCCTTAACCACATTGGAGGTGTGCGCCAAATTTCAAGACTTTTTAAACTTTCCAAGCCCCTCAAAAGCCACTTCATCTTTCATGGTGAACTGCGTTGCCACCAGGGTGCGGCGTTCAGTTTAAAGTCACAATTTTTGCACTGAAGCATCACAAGGGACTGATGGTGATATTCACCGCTTTTGAGGTGGCCACGATGAACCTGTGAAAATCAGTACAACAAAATTAAAGCCATGACATTTCCTGTTGCCACTAGGTGGCGCTGTCCGTATTCCCGACAATGGGCATATCAATCTGTTCAGGGCGGGTCTGACATCATGCCTGTAAAGTCTGGTACTGAACAGACTGGATTTCATTGAGTTATACTAATTTGTTTCTTCATGGCGTGACATCAAAGTTCGCCATGCTGCTGGGGTCACACCCTTTTGCGAAAAGTCACAGTTTTCACTGTAACCCAAGACCAACTCCTTAAGGCTTTCCTGGAGAAATTTGAGGCTGCAGGTGTCACCATCACTATACTGTACCCCAAAGTGTAAAACATGACATTTCCTGTTCCCACTAGGTGGCGCTGTCCCTGGTGTCAAATATGGCAGTTGAAATATGTTCAGGGGTGGAGCCTTATCATATGTGTTCACTTTGGTCAAGGTCAGAAAATGTATGACAAAATGAGAGGCAATAAGATTTTCATGGCGAGTCATCGAAATTCGCCATGGCGCCACGGCCTCATAGTATTGTGAAAACTCAAAAGCTCCGCAATTTAACATGGCACAAGGGTGTAGTTGACACTGTCCAAATTTGAAGGTTATGAAATGAAACCCCAAGGAGGAGTTCGCAAAAGTTCGAGGCATGGAAATGGCAAAATTAGAGCCAAAATGTCACCTTCTCTTCCAAATGGCGGACTTCCTGTTGGGTTTGCGTCAATGGGCCCACAGACTTTTTTGTTCGTCTTGGCATGATACACATGTGTGCCAAATTTCATACATGTAGCTCAAACCATGTGGTCGTAGGGCTGCATTTAACAAGGCATAGGTGGCGCTGTAGAGCCATTTCCCAGTGCTCATATGTAAAACCATTAAAATACAAAATTTTTCACCAGACCTGGCATGTGTGCAAAATTTCATGAGTTTTTGAGCATGTTTAGGCCCTCAAAAAGGCCCTTGTTTCGCCTGAATAATAATAATAATAATAATAATTAAAGCTGCAAGCAGCGTTATGAGGGCCCTCGCACCCCCGGCACGTCGAGCCACGCCCAACACCTAAAACCAGCACGTCCGATCGATGTCACATTGATGGAATTCATGCATTTAACCACCAGCTAACATTTCAACTCATTCATTCATGATTAGCTAGTCGTTCCACTAGGTGGCACTCTAACCATTATGTACAAATGGCATAACAAACATTTCCGAACTCGAGTCTCATTATGCCTGCGACCTTTGGGTGAGATTGGACAATGTGTTTTTGAGTAACAGCAGATTACTGCGTTTTGGCGAGTGATTGAGAGTCTACGTGCCGCCATAACCACCCCGTTTCCCTGAACGTAAAAAGCTTCGCAATTTAACAACACAAACGTCTTTGGATTCCACACACTGAAGAATAGTGCAATCTGATGAAATCCCTTGGAGGAGTTCGTCAAAGAACGATGCCTGAAAAGAGGGGACAATGTTGCCAAAATTGCACATTAATTTTAAAATGGCTGACTTCCTGTTAGATTTGGGATATTGCTCCAAGAGACTTTTTTGTACATCTTGATATCTCCTATAAGCCTACCAGGTTTCAGATTCATACATAAAACACAGAGCTGGGGCTGTGGTTTTGAAATTTTGTAGGGGGCGCTGTGGAGCCATTTCGCGCTATTCAATGAAAATGATCACATGACAACAAAGCGTTCATCCATTTGGAGTTGTGTGCCAAATTTCAAGCCTCTATAAACTTGCCAAGACCCTCAAAAGCCACTTCATCTTTCATGTTGAACAGCGTTGCCACCAGGGTGCGCCGTTCAGTTTAAACTCACAATTTTTGCACTGAAGCATCACGAGGGACTGATGGTGATATTCACCGCTTTTGAGGTGGCCAAGATGAACCTGTGAAAATCAGTACAACAAAATTAAAGCCATGACATTTCCTGTTGCCACTAGGTGGCGCTGTCCGTATTTCCGACAATGGGCACATCAATCTGTTCAGGGCGGGTCTGACATCATGCCTGTAAAGTCTGGTACTGATCAGACTGGATTTCATTGAGTTATACTAATTTGTTTCTTCATGGCGTGACATCAAAGTTCGCCATGCTGCTGGGGTCACACCCTTTCGCGAAAACTCACAGTTTTCACTGTAACCCAAGACCAACTCCTTAAGGCTTTCCTGGAGAAATTTGAGGCTGCAGATGTCACCCATCACTATACTGTACCCCAAAGTGTAAAACATGACATTTCCTGTTCCCACTAGGTGGCGCTGTCCTTGATGTCAAATATGGCAGTTGAAATAGGTTCAGGGGTGGAGCCTTATCATATGTGTGCTCTTTGGTCCAGATCGGAACATGTATGACAGAATGAGAGGCAATAAGATTTTCATGGCGAGTCATCGAAATTCGCCATGGCGCCACGGCCTCATAGTATTGTGAAAACTCAAAAGCTCCGCAATTTAACATGGCACAAGGGTGTAGTTGACACTGTCCAAATTTGAAGGTTATGAAATGAAACCCCAAGGAGGAGTTCGCAAAAGTTCGAGGCATGGAAATGGCAAAATTAGAGCCAAAATGTCACCTTCTCTTCCAAATGGCGGACTTCCTGTTGGGTTTGCGTCAATGGGCCCACAGACTTTTTTGTTCGTCTTGGCATGATACACATGTGTGCCAAATTTCATACATGTAGCTCAAACCATGTGGTCGTAGGGCTGCATTTAACAAGGCATAGGTGGCGCTGTAGAGCCATTTCCCAGTGCTCATATGTAAAACCATTAAAATACAAAATTTTTCACCAGACCTGGCATGTGTGCAAAATTTCATGAGTTTTTGAGCATGTTTAGGCCCTCAAAAAGGCCCTTGTTTGGGGTGAATAATAATAATAATAATTAAAGCTGCAAGCAGCGTTATGAGGGCCCTCGCACCCTGGCGTGTCGAGCCACACCCAACACCTAAAACCAGCACGTCCGATCTGATGTCACATTGATGGAATTCATGCATTTAACCAACAGCTAACATTTCATCTCATTCAATCATGATTATAGTCATCCCACTAGGTGGCGCTCTAACCATTAATGACAAATGGCATAACAAACATTTCCGAGCTTGAGTCTCATCATGCCTGCGACCTTTGGGAGAGATTGGACTTTGTGTTTTTGAGTGACAGCAGATTACTGCTTTTTGGCGAGTGATTCAAACTCCACGTGGCGCCATGACCATCCCGTTTCCCTGAACGTAAAAAGCTTCGCAATTTAACATCACAAAGGTCTTTAGATTCCACACACTGGAGAATGGTTCAATATGATGAAATCCCTTGGAGGAGTTCGTCAAAGTATGAAGCCTGAAAAGAGGGGAAAATGTCGCCAAAATTACACATTAATTTTAAAATGGCTGACTTCCTGTTGGATTTGGGATATTGCTCCAAGAGACTTTTTTGTACATCTTAATATCTTCCATAAGCTTACCAGGTTTCAGACTCATAGATAAAACACAGAGCAAGGGCTGATGTTTTGAAATATTGTAGGGGGCGCTGTGGAGCCATTTCGCGCTATTCAATGAAAATGATCACATAACAACAAAGCCTTCATCACATTGGAGGTGTGTGCCAAATTTCAAGCCTCTATAAACTTTCCAAGCCCCTCAAAAGCCACTTCATCTTTCATGGTGGACCGCGTTGCCACCAGGGTGCACCGTTCAGTATAAAGTCACAATTTTCGCACTGCAGCATCATGAAGGACTGACGGTGACATTCACCGCTTTTGAGGTATCCACAATGAACCTGTGAAAATCAGTACAACAAAGTGTAAGACATGACATTTCCTGTTGCCACTAGGTGGCGCTCTTCATATTCCTGACAATGGGCACATCAATTTGTTCAGGGCGGGTCTGACATCATGCCTGTAAAGTCTGGTACTAATCAGACTGGATTTCATGGAGTTATACTAATTTGTTTCTTCATGGCGAGATATCAAAGTTCGCCATGCTGCTGAGGTCAAACCCTTTCGTGAAAAGTCACAGTTTTCACTGTACCCCAAGACCAACTCCTTACGCCTTTCCTGGAGAAATTTGAGGCTGCAGATGTCACCCATCACAATACTGTACCCCAAAGTGTAAAACATGACATTTCCTGTTCCCACTAGGTGGTGCTGTTGCTGACGTCAAATATGGCAGTTGAAATATGTTCAGGGCTGGAGCCTTATCATATGTGTGCTCTTTGGTCCAGATCGGACAATGTATGACAGAATGAGATGCAATAAGATTTTCATTGCGAGTCATCGAAATTCGCCGTGGCGCCACGGCCTCATGGTATTGTGAAAACTCAAAAGCTCCGCAATTTAACATGGCACAAGGGTGTAGTTGGCACTGACCAAATATGAAGCTTATACGACCAATTTCCAAGGAGGAGTTCGTTAAAGTTCGAGGCATGGAAATGGCAAAATTAGAGCCAAAATGTCACCTTCTCTTCCAAATGGCGGACTTCCTGTTGGGTTTGCGTCAATGGGCCCACAGACTTTTTTGTTCGTCTTGGCATGATACACATGTGTGCCAAATTTCATACATGTAGCTCAAACGATGTGGTCGTAGGGCTGCATTTAACAAGGCATAGGTGGCGCTGTAGAGCCATTTCCCAGTGCTCATATGTAAAACCATTAAAATACAAAATTTTTCACCAGACCTGGCATGTGTGCAAAATTTCATGAGTTTTTGAGCATGTTTAGGCCCTCAAAAAGGCCCTTGTTTTGCCTGAATAATAATAATAATAATAATAATAATAATAATAATAATAATAATAATAATAATAATAATAAGAAACGGAGCAGATACAATAGGGCCTTCGCACTCTCGGTGCTCGGGCCCTAATAATAAGAAACGGAGCAGATACAATAGGGCCTTCGCACTCTCGGTGCTCGGGCCCTAATAAGAAACGGAGCAGATACAATAGGGCCTTCGCACTCTCGGTGCTCGGGCCCTAATAATAATAATAATAATAATTAAAGCTGCAAGCAGCGTTATGAGGGCCCTCGCACCCAATCGCGTCGAGCCACGCCCAACACCTACAACCAGCACCTCCGATCTGATGTCACATTGATGGAATTCATGCATTTAACCACCAGCTAACATTTCATCTCATTCAATCATCATTATAGTCGTCCCACTAGGTGGCGCTCTAACCATTACTGACAAATGGCATAACAAACATTTCCGAGCTCGAGTCTCATCACGCCTGCGACCTTTGGGAGACCTTTGGGAGAGTTTGGACATTTTGATTTTGAGTGACAGCAGATTACTGCTTTTTCGCGAGTGATTGAAACTCCACGTGCCGCCATGACAACCCCGTTTCCCTGAACGTAAAAAGCTTCGCAATTTAACATCACAAAGGTCTTTAGATTCCACACACTGGAGATTGGTTCAATCTGATGAAATCCCTTGGAGGAGTTCGTCAAAGAACGGTGCCTGGAAAGAGGGGAAAATGTTGCCAAAATTGCACATTCATTTTAAAATGGCTGACTTCCTGTTGGATTTGGGATATTGCTCCAAGAGACTTTTTTGTACATCTTGATATCTCCTATAAGCTTACCAGGTTTCAGACTCATACATAAAACACAGAGCAGGGGCTGTGGTTTTGAAATTTTGTAGGGGGCGCTGTGGAGCCATTTCGCGCTATTCAATGAAAATGATCACATGACAACAAAGCCTTCATCCATTTGGAGGGGTGTGCTAAATTTAAAGCCTCTATATACTTTCCAAGCCCCTCAAAAGCCACTTCATCTTTCATGGTGGACGGTGTTGCCACCAGGGTGCGCCGTTCAGTTTAAAGTCACAATTTTTGCACTGAAGCATCACGAGGGACTGATGGTGATATTCACCGCTTTTGAGGTGGTCACGATGAACCTGTGAGAATCAGTACAACAAAATTAAAGCCATGACATTTCCTGTTGCCACTAGGTGGCGCTGTCCGTATTTCCGACAATGGGAACATCAATCTGTTCAGGGCGGGTCTGACATCATGCCTGTAAAGTCTGGTATTGAACAGACTGGATTTCATTGAGTTATACTAATTTGTTTCTTCATGGCGTGACATCAAAGTTCGCCATGCTGCTGGGGTCACACCCTTTTGCGAAAACTCACAGTTTTCACTGTAACCCAAGACCAACTCCTTAAGGCTTTCCTTGAGAAATTTGAGGCTGCAGATGTCACCCATCACAATACTGTACCCCAAAGTGTAAAACATGACATTTCCTGTTCCCACTAGGTGGCGCTGTCCTTGACGTCAAATATGGCAGTTGAAATATGTTCAGGGGTGGAGCCTTATCATATGTGTTCACTTTGGTCAAGGTCAGAAAATGTATGACAAAATGAGAGGCAATAAGATTTTCATGGCGAGTCATCGAAATTCGCCATGGCGCCACGGCCTCATAGTATTGTGAAAACTCAAAAGCTCCGCAATTTAACATGGCACAAGGGTGTAGTTGACACTGTCCAAATTTGAAGGTTATGGAATGAAACCCCAAGGAGGAGTTTGCAAAAGTTCGAGGCATGGAAATGGCAAAATTAGAGCCAAAATGTCACCTTCTCTTCCAAATGGCGGACTTCCTGTTGGGTTTGCGTCAATGGGCCCACAGACTTTTTTGTTCGTCTTGGCATGATACACATGTGTGCCAAATTTCATACATGTAGCTCAAACGATGTGGTCGTAGGGCTGCATTTAACAAGGCATAGGTGGCGCTGTAGAGCCATTTCCCAGTGCTCATATGTAAAACCATTAAAATACAAAATTTTTCACCAGACCTGGCATGTGTGCAAAATTTCATGAGTTTTTGAGCATGTTTAGGCCCTCAAAAAGGCCCTTGTTTGGGGTGAATAATAATAATAATAATAATTAAAGCTGCAAGCAGCGTTATGAGGGCCCTCGCACCCCATCGCGTCGAGCTACGCCCAACACCTACAACCAGCACCTCCGATCTGATGTCACATTGATGAAATTCATGCATTGAACCACCAGCTAACATTGTATCTCATTCAATCATGATTATAGTCGTCCCACTAGGTGGCGCTCTAACCATTACTGACAAATGGCATAACAAACATTTCCGAGCTCGAGTCTCATCACGCCTGCGACCTTTGGGACATATTGGACATTTTGATTTTGAGTGACAGCAGATTACTGCTTTTTGGCGAGTGACTGAAACTCCACATGCCGCCATGACCACCCCGTTTCCCTGAACGTAAAAACCTTCGCAATTTAACATCACAAAGGTCTTTAGATTCCACACACTGGAGAATGGTTCAATATGATGAAATCCCTTGGAGGAGTTCGTCAAAGTATGAAGCCTGAAAAGAGGGGAAAATGCCGCCAAAATTACACATTAATTTTAAAATGGCTGACTTCCTGTTGGATTTGGGATATTGCTCCAAGAGACTTTTTTGTACATCTTGATATTTTCCATAAGCTTACCAGGTTTCAGACTCATAGATGAAACACAGAGCTGGGGCTGATGTTTTGAAATTTTGTAGGGGGCGCTGTGGAGCAATTTCGCGCTATTCAATGAAAATGATCACATGCCAACAAAACCTTCATCCATTTGGAGGTGTGTGCCAAATTTCAAGCCTCTATAAACTTGCCAAGACCCTCAAAAGCCACTTCATCTTTCATGTTGAACAGCGTTGCCACCAGGGTGCGCCGTTCAGTTTAAACTCACAATTTTTGCACTGAAGCATCACGAGGGACTGATGGTGATATTCACCGCTTTTGAGGTGGCCAAGATGAACCTGTGAAAATCAGTACAACAAAATTAAAGCCATGACATTTCCTGTTGCCACTAGGTGGCGCTGTCCGTATTTCCGACAATGGGCACATCAATCTGTTCAGGGCGGGTCTGACATCATGCCTGTAAAGTCTGGTACTGATCAGACTGGATTTCATTGAGTTATACTAATTTGTTTCTTCATGGCGTGACATCAAAGTTCGCCATGCCGCTGGGGTCACACCCTTTTGCGAAAACGCACAGTTTTCACTGTAACCCAAGACCAACTCCTTAAGGCTTTTCTGGAGAAATTTGAGGCTGCAGATGTCACCCATCACTATACTGTACCCCAAAGTGTAAAACATGACATTTCCTGTTCCCACTAGGTGGCGCTGTCCTTGATGTCAAATATGGCAGTTGAAATATGTTCAGGGGTGGAGCCTTATCATATGTGTGCTCTTTGGTCCAGATCGGAACATGTATGACAGAATGAGAGGCAATAAGATTTTCATGGCGAGTCATCGAAATTCGCCATGGCGCCACGGCCTCATACTATTGTGAAAACTCAAAAGCTCCGCAATTTAACATGGCACAAGGGTGTAGTTGACACTGTCCAAATTTGAAGCTTATAGGACCAAATCCCAAGGAGGAGTTCGTTAAAGTACAACGCATGGAAACGGTAAAATCAGACCCAAAATGTCACCTTCAATCCAAAATGGCGGACTTCCTGTTGGGTTTAGGACATTGCCATAATAGACTTTTTTGTTCGACTCTCAACGTTATATAGGTGTACCGACTTTCAAATATGTGGGTCATACCCATACCGGGGGCTCGCATTTTTCATTTTTCTAGGTGGCGCTACTGAGCTAATTTTCCCTGGCCATGTCTGAGAACATTAAAATACGTAAATTTTCACCAGACCTGACGCGTGTGCAAAATTTCATGAGTTTTCGAGCATGTTTAGGCCCTCAAAAGGCCAATTCATTTGCCGGAATAATAATAATAATAATAATAATAATAATAATAATAATAATAATAATAATAATAATAATAATAATAATAAACAGAGCAATTACAATAGGGCCTTCGCACTGTCAGTGCTCGGGCCCTAATTAAAGCTGCAAGCAGCGTTATGAGGGCCCTCGCACCCCCGGCACGTCGAGCCACTGCCAACACCTCAAACCGGCACGTCCGATGTGATGTCACATTGATGGATTTCATGCTTTTAATCACCAGCTAACATTTCATCTTATTCAACCAGGATTATAGTCATGCCACTAGGTGGCGCTCTAACCATTATTGACAAATAGCATAACAAACATTTCCAAGCTCGAGTCTCATCACACCTGCGACCTTTGGGAGAGATTGGACATTGTGTTTTTTAGTGACAGCAGATTACTGCTTTTTGCGAGTGATTGAAACTCTACGTGCCGCCATGACCACCCCGTTTCCCTGAAAGGAAAAAGCTTCGCAATTTAACATCACAAAGGTCTTTAGATTCTACACACTGAAGAATGCTTCAATATGATGAAATCCCTTGGAGGAGTTCGTCAAAGTATGAGGCCTGAAAAGGGGGGAAAATGTCATCAAAATTACACATTAATTTTAAAATGGCTGACTTCCTGTTGGATTTGGGATATTGCTCCAAGAGACTTTTTTGTACATCTTGATATCTCCTATAAGCCTACCAGGTTTCAGATTCATACATAAAACACAGAGCTGGGGCTGTGGTTTTGAAATTTTGTAGGGGGCGCTGTGGAGCCATTTTGCGCTATTCAAGGAAAATGGTTACAAAACAACAATGCCTTCATCCATTTGGAGGTGTGTGCCAAATTTCAAGCCTCTATAAACTTTCCAAGCCCCTCAAAAGCCACTTCATCTTTCATGATGAACCGCGTTGCCACCAGGGTGCGCCGTTCAGTTTAAACTCACAATTTTTGCACTGAAGCATCACGAGGGACTGATGGTGATATTCACCGCTTTTGAGGTGGCCACGATCAACCTGTGAAAATCAGTACAACAAAGTTAAAGCCATGACATTTCCTGTTGCCACTAGGTGGCGCTGTCCGTATTTCCGACAATGGGCATATCAATCTGTTCAGGGCGGGTGTGACATCATGCCTGTAAAGTCTGGTACTGATCAGACTGGATTTCATTGAGTTATACTAATTTGTTTCTTCATGGCGTGACATCAAAGTTCGCCATGCTGCTGGGGTCACACCCTTTCGTGAAAAGTCACAGTTTTCACTGTAACCCAAGACCAACTCCTTAAGGCTTTCCTGGAGAAATTTGAGGCTGCAGATGTCACCCATCACAATACTGTACCCCAAAGTGTAAAACATGACATTTCCTGTTCCCACTAGGTGGCGCTGTCCTTGATGTCAAATATGGCAGTTGAAATATGTTCAGGGGTGGAGCCTTATCATATGTGTGCTCTTTGGTCCAGATCGGAACATGTATGACAGAATGAGAGGCAATAAGATTTTCATGGCGAGTCATCAAAATTCGCCATGGCGCCACGGCCTCATACTATTGTGAAAACTCAAAAGCTCCGCAATTTAACATGGCACAAGGGTGTAGTTGACACTGTCCAAATTTGAAGCTTATAGGACCAAATCCCAAGGAGGAGTTCGTTAAAGTTCGAGGCATGGAAATGGCAAAATTAGAGCCAAAATGTCACCTTCTCTTCCAAATGGCGGACTTCCTGTTGGGTTTGCGTCAATGGGCCCACAGACTTTTTTGTTCGTCTTGGCATGATACACATGGGTGCCAAATTTCATACATGTAGCTCAAACGATGTGGTCGTAGGGCTGCATTTAACAAGGCATAGGTGGCGCTCTAGAGCCATTTCCCAGTGCTCATATGTAAAACCATTAAAATACAAAATTTTTCACCAGACCTGGCATGTGTGCAAAATTTCATGAGTTTTTGAGCATGTTTAGGCCCTCAAAAAGGCCCTTGTTTGGGGTGAATAATAATAATAATAATAATAATAATAATAATAAGAAACGGAGCAGATACAATAGGGCCTTCGCACTCTCAGTGCTCGGGCCCTAATTAAAGCTGCAAGCAGCGTTATGAGGGCCCTCGCACCCTGGCGTGTCGAGCCACGCCCAACACCTAAAACTAGCACGTCCAATGTGATGTCACATTGATGGAATTCATGCATTTAACCACCAGCTAACATTTCATCTCATTGAACCATGATTATAGTCGTCCCACTAGGTGGCGCTCTAACTATTACTGACAAATGGCATAACAAACATTTCCGAGCTCGAGTCTCATCACACCTGCGACGTTTGGGAGAGATTGGATATTGTGTTTTTGAGTGACAGCAGATTACTGCTTTTTGGCGAGTGATTGAAACTCTAAGTGCCGCCATAACCACCCCGTTTCCCTGAACGTAAAAAGCTTCGCAATTTAACATCACAAAGGTCTTTAGATTCCACAAACTTCAGATCGGTCCAATCTGATGAAATCCCTTGGAGGAGTTCGTCAAAGTATGAAGCCTGAAAAGAGGGGAAAATGTCGCCAAAATTACACATTAATTTTAAAATGGCTGACTTCCTGTTGGATTTGGGATATTGCTCCAAGAGACTTTTTTGTACATCTTAATATCTTCCATGAGCTTACCAAGTTTCAGACTCATAGATAAAACACAGAGCAGGGGCTGATATTTTGAAACTTTGTAGGGGGCGCTGTGGAGCAATTTCGCGCTATTCAATGAAAATGATCACATGACAACAAAGCCTTCATCCATTTGGGGGTGTGTGCCAAATTTCAAGCCTCTATAAACTTTCCAAGCCCCTCAAAAGCCACTTCATCTTTCATGTTGAACCGCGTTGCCACCAGGGTGCGCCGTTCAGTGTAAAGTCACAATTTTTACACTGAAGCATCACGAGGGACTGATGGTGATATTCACCGCTTTTGAGGTGGCCACGATGAACCTGTGAAAATCAGTACAACAAAATTAAAGCCATGACATTTCCTGTGGCCACTAGGTGGCGCTGTCCGTATTTCCGACAATGGGCACGTCAATCTGTTCAGGGCGGGTCTGACATCATGCCTGTAAAGTCTGGTACTGATCAGACTGGATTTCATTGAGTTATACTAATTTGTTTCTTCATGGCGTGACATCAAAGTTCGCCATGCTACTGGGGTCACACCCTTTTGCGAAAAGTCACAGTTTTCACTGTAACCCAAGACCAACTCCTTAAGGCTTTCCTGGAGAAATTTGAGGCTGCAGATGTCACCCATCACAATACTGTACCCCAAAGTGTAAAACATGACATTTCCTGTTCCCACTAGGTGGCGCTGTCCCTGGTGTCAAATATGGCAGTTGAAATATGTTCAGGGGTGGAGCCTTATCATATGTGTTCACTTTGGTCAAGGTCAGAAAATGTATGACAAAATGAGAGGCAATAAGATTTTGATGGCGAGTCATCGAAATTCGCCATGGCGCCACGGCCTCATAGTATTGTGAAAACTCAAAAGCTCCGCAATTTAACATGGCCCAGGTGTGTAGTTGACACTGACCAAAGATGAAGCTTATACAACCAAATCCCAAGGAGGAGTTCGCAAAAGTTCGAGGCATGGAAATGGCAAAATTAGAGCCAAAATGTCACCTTCAATCCAAAATGGCGGACTTCCTGTTGGGTTTAGGACATTGCCATAATAGACTTTTTTGTTCGACTCTGAACGTTATAACGGTGTACTGACTTTCAAACTTGTAGGCCATACCCTTACCGGGGGCTCGCGTTTTTCAATTTTCTAGGTGGCGCTACTGAGCTAATTTTCCCTGGCCATGTCTGAGAACATTAAAATACGTAAATTTTCACCAGACCTGACGCGTGTGCAAAATTTCATGAGTTTTCGAGCATGTTTAGGCCCTCAAACGGCCAATTCATTTGCCGAAATAATAATAATAATAATAATAATAATAATAATAATAAACAGAGCAATTACAATAGGGCCTTCGCACTGTCAGTGCTCGGGCCCTAATAAGAAACGGAGCAGATACAATAGGGCCTTCGCACTCTCGGTGCTCGGGCCCTAATAATAAGAAACGGAGCAGATACAATAGGGCCTTCGCACTCTCGGTGCTCGGGCCCTAATAATAATAATAATAATTAAAGCTGCAAGCAGCGTTATGAGGGCCCTCGCACCCCCGGCGTGTCGAGCCATGCCCAACACCTGAAACCAGCACGTCCGATCTGATGTCACATTGATGGAATTCATGCATTTAACCACCAGTTAACATTTCATTTGGTTCAACCATGAGTATAGTCGTCCCACTAGGTGGCGCTCTAACCATTATTGACAAAGGGCATAACAAACATTTCCGAGCTCGAGTCTCATCACGCCTGCGACCTTTGGGAGAGATTGGACTTTGTGTGTTTGAGTGACAGCATATTACTGCTTTTTGGCCAGTGATTGAAACGCCACGTGCCGCCATGACCACCCCGTTTCCTTGAACGTAAAAAGCTTCGCAATTTAACATCACAAAGGTCTTTAGATTCCACACACTGGAGAATGGTTCAATATGATGAAATCCCTTGGAGGAGTTCGTCAAAGTATAAAGCCTGAAAAGAGGGGAAAATGTCGCCAAAATTACACATTAATTTTAAAATGGCTGACTTCCTGTTGGATTTGGGATATTGCTCCAAGAGACTTTTTTGTACATCTTGATATTTTCCATAAGCTTACCAGGTTTCAGACTCATAGATGAAACACAGAGCAGGGGCTGTTGTTTTGAAATATTGTAGGGGGCGCTGTGGAGCCATTTCGAGCTATTCAATGAAAATGATCACATGACAACAAAGCCTACATCCATTTGGAGGTGTGTGCCAAATTTCAA
Source organism: Aulonocara stuartgranti (assembly GCF_965226115.1). NCBI lineage: Eukaryota > Metazoa > Chordata > Actinopteri > Cichliformes > Cichlidae > Aulonocara > Aulonocara stuartgranti. The sequence continues at coordinate 2,927,336 of NC_138951.1, read as the reverse complement.
GCCTCTATAAACTTTCCAAGTCCCTCAAAAGCCACTTCATCTTTCATGGTGAACCGCGTTGCCACCAGGGTGCGCCGTTCAGTTTAAAGTCACAATTTTTGCACTGAAGCATCACGAGGGACTGATGTTGATATTCACCGCTTTTGAGGTGGCCACGATGAACCTGTGAAAATCAGTACAACAAAATTAAAGCCATGACATTTCCTGTTGCCACTAGGTGGCGCTGTACGTATTCCCGACAATGGGCACATCAATCTGTTCAGGGTGGGTCTGACATCATGCCTGTAAAGTCTGGTACTGAACAGACTGGATTTCATTGAGTTATACTAATTTCTTTCTTCATGGCGTGACATCAAAGTTCGCCATGCTGCTGGGGTCACACCCTTTTGCGAAAAGTCAAAGTTTTCACTGTAACCCAAGACCAACTCCTTAAGGCTTTCCTGGAGAAATTTGAGGCTGCAGGTGTCACCCATCACTATACTGTACCCCAAAGTGTAAAACATGACATTTCCTGTTCCCACTAGGTGGCGCTGTCCTTGATGTCAAATATGGCAGTTGAAATATGTTCAGGGGTGGAGTCTTATCATATGTGTTCACTTTGGTCCAGATCGGAACATGTATGACAGAATGAGAGGCAATAAGATTTTCATGGCGAGTCATCGAAATTCGCCATGGCGCCACGGCCTCATAGTATTGTGAAAACTCAAAAGCTCCGCAATTTAACATGGCACAAGGGTGTAGTTGACACTGTCCAAATTTGAAGGTTATGAAATGAAACCCCAAGGAGGAGTTCGCAAAAGTTCGAGGCATGGAAATGGCAAAATTAGAGCCAAAATGTCACCTTCTCTTCCAAATGGCGGACTTCCTGTTGGGTTTGCGTCAATGGGCCCACAGACTTTTTTGTTCGTCTTGGCATGATACACATGTGTGCCAAATTTCATACGTGTAGCTCAAACGATGTGGTCGTAGGGCTGCATTTAACAAGGCATAGGTGGCGCTCTAGAGCCATTTCCCAGTGCTCATATGTAAAACCATTAAAATACAAAATTTTTCACCAGACCTGGCATGTGTGCAAAATTTCATGAGTTTTTGAGCATGTTTAGGCCCTCAAAAAGGCCCTTGTTTGGGGTGAATAATAATAATAATAATTAAAGCTGCAAGCAGCGTTATGAGGGCCCTCGCACCCCCGGCGCGTCGAGCCAAGCCCAACACCTAAAACCAGCACCTCCGATCTGATGTCACATTGATGGAATTCATGCATTTAACCACCAGCTAACATTTCAACTCATTCATTCATGATTAGTTAGTCGTTCCACTAGGTGGCGCTCTAACCATCATGTACAAATGGCATAACAAACATTTCCGAGCTCGAGTCTCATCACGCCTATGAGCTTTGGGAGAGATTGGACATTGTGTCTTTGAGTGACAGCAGATTACTGCTTTTTGGCGAGTGATTGAAACTCTACGTGCCGCCATGACCACCCCGTTTCCCTGAATGTAAAAAGCTTCGCAATTTAACATCACAAAGGTCTTTAGATTCCACACACAGGAGATCGCATCAATCTGATGAAATCCCTTGGAGGAGTTCGTCAAAGTATGAAGCCTGAAAAGAGGGGAAAATGTTGCCAAAATTGCACATTAATTTTAAAATGGCTGACTTCCTGTTGGATTTGGGATATTGCTCCAAGAGACTTTTTTGTACATCTTGATATCTCCTATAAGCTTACCAGGTTTCAGAATCATACATAAAACACAGAGCAGTGGCTGATATTTTGAAATATTGTAGGGGGCGCTGTGGAGCCATTTCGCGCTATTCAATGAAAATGATCACATAACAACAAAGCCTTCATCACATTGGAGGTGTGTGCCAAATTTCAAGCCTCTATAAACTTTCCAAGCCCCTCAAAAGCCACTTCATCTTTCATGGTGGACCGCGTTGCCACCAGGGTGCGCCGTTCAGTTTAAAGTCACAATTTTTGCACTGAAGCATCATGAAGGACTGATGGTGATATTCACCGCTTTTGAGGTGGCCACGATGAACCTGTGAAAATCAGTACAACAAAATTAAAGCCATGACATTTCCTGTTGCCACTAGGTGGCGCTGTCCGTATTCCCGACAATGGGCACATCAATCTGTTCAGGGCGGGTCTGACATCATGCCTGTAAAGTCTGGTACTGATCAGACTGGATTTCATTGAGTTATACTAATTTGTTTCTTCATGGCGTGACATCAAAGTTCGCCATGCCGCTGGTGTCACACCCTTTTGCGAAAACTCACAGTTTTCACTGTAACCCAAGACCAACTCCTTAAGGCTTTCCTGGAGAAATTTGAGGCTGTAGATGTCACCCATCACAATACTGTACCCCAAAGTGTAAAACATGACATTTCCTGTTCCCACTAGGTGGCGCTGTCCCTGATGTAAAATATGGCAGTTGAAATATGTTCAGGGGTGGAGCCTTATCATATGTGTTCACTTTGGTCAAGGTCAGAAAATCTATGACAGAATGAGAGGCAATAAGATTTTCATGGCGAGTCATCGAAATTCGCCATGGCGCCACGGCCTCATGGTATTGTGAAAACTCAAAAGCTCCGCAATTTAACATGGCATAAGGGTGTAGTTGGCACTGACCAAATATGAAGGTTATGAAATCAAACCCCAAGGAGGAGTTCGTCAAAGTTTGAGGCATGGAAATGGTAAAATCAGAGCCAAAATGTCACCTTCAATCCAAAATGGCGGACTTCCTGTTGGGTTTAGGACATTGCCATAATAGACTTTTTTGTTCGACTTTGAACATTATATAGGTGTACCGACTTTCAAACATGTAGGTCATACCCATACCGGGGGCTCGCGTTTTTCATTTTTCTAGGTGGCGCTACTGAGCTAATTTTCCCTGGCCATGTCTGAGAACATTAAAATACGTAAATTTTCACCAGACCTGACACGTGTGCAAAATTTCATGAGTTTTCGAGCATGTTTAGGCCCTCAAAAGGCCGATTCATTTGCCGAAATAATAATAATAATAATAATAATAATAATAATAATAAACAGAGCAATTACAATAGGGCCTTCGCACTGTCAGTGCTCGGGCCCTAATAATTAAAGCTGCAAGCAGCGTTATGAGGGCCCTCGCACCCTGGCGTGTCGAGCCACGCCCAACACCTAAAACCAGCACGTCCAATGTGATGTCACATTGATGGAATTCATGCATTTAACCACCAGCTAACATTTCATCTCATTGAACCATGATTATAGTCGTCCCACTAGGTGGCGCTCTAACTATTACTGACAAATGGCATAACAAACATTTCCGAGCTCGAGTCTCATCACACCTGCGACGTTTGGGAGAGATTGGATATTGTGTTTTTGAGTGACAGCAGATTACTGCTTTTTGGCGAGTGATTGAAACTCTAAGTGCCGCCATGACCACCCCGTTTCCCTGAACGTAAAAAGCTTCGCAATTTAACATCACAAAGGTCTTTAGATTCCACAAACTTCAGATCGGTCCAATCTGATGAAATCCCTTGGAGGAGTTCGTCAAAGTATGAAGCCTGAAAAGAGGGGAAAATGTCGCCAAAATTACACATGAATTTTAAAATGGCTGACTTCCTGTTGGATTTGGGATATTGCTCCAAGAGACTTTTTTGTACATCTTAATATCTTCCATGAGCTTACCAAGTTTCAGACTCATAGATAAAACACAGAGCTGGGGCTGATGTTTTGAAATATTGTAGGGGGCGCTGTGGAGCAATTTCGCGCTATTCAATGAAAATGATCACATGACAACAAAGCCTTCATCCATTTGGAGGTGTGGGCCAAATTTCAAGCCTCTATAAACTTTCCAAGCCCCTCAAAAGCCACTTCATCTTTCATGTTGAACAGCGTTGCCACCAGGGTGCGCCGTTCAGTTTAAAGTCACAATTTTTGCACTGAAGCATCACGAGGGACTGATGTTGATATTCACCGCTTTTGAGGTGGCCACGATGAACCTGTGAAAATCAGTACAACAAAATTAAAGCCATGACATTTCCTGTTGCCACTAGGTGGCGCTGTACGTATTCCCGACAATGGGCACATCAATCTGTTCAGGGCGGGTCTGACATCATGCCTGTAAAGTCTGGTACTGAACAGACTGGATTTCATTGAGTTATACTAATTTGTTTCTTCATGGCGTGACATCAAAGTTCGCCATGCTGCTGGGGTCACACCCTTTTGCGAAAAGTCACAGTTTTCACTGTAACCCAAGACCAACTCCTTAAGGCTTTTCTGGAGAAATTTGAGGCTGCAGATGTCACCCATCACTATACTGTACCCCAAAGTGTAAAACATGACATTTCCTGTTCCCACTAGGTGGCGCTGTCCTTGATGTCAAATATGGCAGTTGAAATATGTTCAGGGGTGGAGCCTTATCATATGTGTGCTCTTTGGTCCAGATCGGAACATGTATGACAGAATGAGAGGCAATAAGATTTTCATGGCGAGTCATCGAAATTCGCCATGGCGCCACGGCCTCATAGTATTGTGAAAACTCAAAAGCTCCGCAATTTAACATGGCACAAGGGTGTAGTTGACACTGTCCAAATTTGAAGGTTATGAAATGAAACCCCAAGGAGGAGTTCGCAAAAGTTCGAGGCATGGAAATGGCAAAATTAGAGCCAAAATGTCACCTTCTCTTCCAAATGGCGGACTTCCTGTTGGGTTTGCGTCAATGGGCCCACAGACTTTTTTGTTCGTCTTGGCATGATACACATGTGTGCCAAATTTCATAGATGTAGCTCAAACCATGTGGTCGTAGGGCTGCATTTAACAAGGCATAGGTGGCGCTGTAGAGCCATTTCCCAGTGCTCATATGTAAAACCATTAAAATACAAAATTTTTCACCAGACCTGGCATGTGTGCAAAATTTCATGAGTTTTTGAGCATGTTTAGGCCCTCAAAAAGGCCCTTGTTTGGGGTGAATAATAATAATAATAATAATTAAAGCTGCAAGCAGCGTTATGAGGGCCCTCGCACCCCCAGCACGTCGAGCCACGCCCAACACCTAAAACCAGCACCTCCGATCTGATGTCACATTGATGGAATTCATGCATTTAACCACCAGCTAACAATTCATCTAATTCAATCATGATTATAGTTGTCCCACTAGGTGGCGCTCTAACTATTACCGACAAATGGCATAACAAACATTTCCTAGCTCGAGTCTCATCACGCCTGTGACCTTTGGGAGAGATTGAACATTTTGATTTTGAGTGACAGCAGATTACTGCTTTTTGGCGAGTGATTGAAACTCCACGTGCCGCCATGACCACCCCATTTCCCTTAATGTAAAAAGCTTCGCAATTTAACATCACAAAGGTATTTAGATTCCACAAACTTCAGATCGGTCCAATCTGATGAAATCCCTTGGAGGAGTTCGTCAAAGTATGAAGCCTGAAAAGAGGGGAAAATGTCGCCAAAATTGCACATTAATTTTAAAATGGCTGACTTCCTGTTGGATTTGGGATATTGCTCCAAGAGACTTTTTTGTACATCTTGATATCTCCTATAAGCCTACCAGGTTTCAGATTCATACATAAAACACAGAGCTGGGGCTGTGGTTTTGAAATTTTGTACAGGGCGCTGTGGAGCCATTTTGGGATATTCAATGAAAATGATCACATGACAACAAAGCCTTCATAGATTTGGAGGTGTGTGCTAAATTTAAAGCCTCTATAAACTTTCCAAGCCCCTCAAAAGCCACTTCATCTTTCATGGTGGACCGCGTTGCCACCAGGGTGCGCCGTTCAGTTTAAAGTCACAATTTTTGCACTGAAGCATCACAAGGGACTGATGGTGATATTCACCGCTTTTGAGGTGGCCACGATCAACCTGTGAAAATCAGTACAACAAAATTAAAGCCATGACATTTCCTGTTGCCACTAGGTGGCGCTGTACGTATTCCCGACAATGGGCACATCAATCTGTTCAGGGCGGGTCTGACATCATGCCTGTAAAGTCTGGTACTGAACAGACTGGATTTCATTGAGTTATACTAATTTGTTTCTTCATGGCGTGACATCAAAGTTCGCCATGCTGCTGGGGTCACACCCTTTCGCGAAAACTCACAGTTTTCACTGTAACCCAAGACCAACTCCTTAAGGCTTTCCTGGAGAAATTTGAGGCTGCAGGTGTCACCCATCACTATACTGTACCCCAAAGTGTAAAACATGACATTTCCTGTTCCCACTAGGTGGCGCTGTCCCTGGTGTCAAATATGGCAGTTGAAATATGTTCAGGGGTGGAGCCTTATCATATGTGTTCACTTTGGTCAAGGTCAGAAAATGTATGACAAAATGAGAGGCAATAAGATTTTCATGGCGAGTCATCGAAATTCGCCATGGCGCCACGGCCTCATAGTATTGTGAAAACTCAAAAGCTCCGCAATTTAACATGGCCCAGGTGTGTAGTTGACACTGACCAAAGATGAAGCTTATACAACCAAATCCCAAGGAGGAGTTCGCAAAAGTTCGAGGCATGGAAATGGCAAAATTAGAGCCAAAATGTCACCTTCTCTTCCAAATGGCGGACTTCCTGTTGGGTTTGCATCAATGGGCCCACTGACTTTTTTGTTCGTCTTGGCATGATACACATGTGTGCCAAATTTCATACATGTAGCCCAAACGATGTGGTCGTAGGGCTGCATTTTACAAGGCATAGGTGGCGCTCTAGAGCCATTTCCCAGTGCTCATATGTAAAACCATTAAAATACAAAATTTTTCACCAGACCTGGCATGTGTGCAAAATTTCATGAGTTTTTGAGCATGTTTAGGCCCTCAAAAAGGCCCTTGTTTTGCCTGAATAATAATAATAATAATAATAATAATAATAATAATAATAATAATAATAAGAAACGGAGCAGATACAATAGGGCCTTCGCACTCTCGGTGCTCGGGCCCTAATAAGAAACGGAGCAGATACAATAGGGCCTTCGCACTCTCAGTGCTCGGGCCCTAATAATAATAATAATAATAAGAAACGGAGCAGATACAATAGGGCCTTCGCACTCTCGGTGCTCGGGCCCTAATAATAATAATAATAATAACAAGCAGCGTTATGAGGGCCCTCGCACCCTGGCGTGTCGAGCCACGCCCAACACCTAAAACCAGCACGTCCGATGTGATGTCACATTGATGGAATTCATGCATTTAACCACCAGCTAACATTTCATCTTATTCAACCAGGATTATAGTCATGCCACTAGGTGGCGCTCTAACCATTATTGACAAATAGCATAACAAACATTTCCAAGCTCGAGTCTCATCACACCTGAGACCTTTGGGAGAGATTGGACATTGTGTTTTTTAGTGACAACAGATTACTGCTTTTTGCGAGTGATTGAAACTCTACGTGCCGCCATGACCACCCCGTTTCCCTGAACGGAAAAAGCTTCGCAATTTAACATCACAAAGGTCTTTAGATTCTACACACTGAAGAATGCTTCAATATGATGAAATCCCTTGGAGGAGTTCGTCAAAGTATGAGGCCTGAAAAGGGGGGAAAATGTCATCAAAATTACACATTAATTTTAAAATGGCTGACTTCCTGTTGGATTTGGGATATTGCACCAAGAGACTTTTTTGTACATCTTGATATCTTACACAAGCTTACCAAGTGTCAGACTCATAGATTAAACACAGAGCAGGGGCTGTGGTTTTGAAATTTTGTAGGGGGCGCTGTGGAGCCATTTTGCGCTATTCAAGGAAAATGGTTACATAACAACAAAGCCTTCATCCATTTGGAGGTGTGTGCCAAATTTCAAGCCTCTATAAACTTGCCAAGACCCTCAAAAGCCACTGCATCTTTCATGTTGAACAGCGTTGCCACCAGGGTGCGCCGTTCAGTTTAAAGTCACAATTTTTGCACTGAAGCATCACGAGGGACGGATGGTGATATTCACCGCTTTTGAGGTGGCCAAGATGAACCTGTGAAAATCAGTACAATAAAATTAAAGCCATGACATTTCCTGTTGCCACTAGGTGGCGCTGTCCGTATTTCCGACAATGGGCACATCAATCTGTTCAGGGCGGGACTGACATCATGCCTGTAAAGTCTGGTACTGATCAGACTGGATTTCATTGAGTTATACTAATTTGTTTCTTCATGGCGTGACATCAACGTTCGCCACACCGCTGGGGTCACACCCTTTTGCGAAAAGTCACAGTTTTCACTGTACCCCAAGACCAACTCCTTAAGGCTTTCCTGGAGAAATTTGAGGCTGCAGATGTCACCCATCACTATACTGTACCCCAAAGTGTAAAACATGACATTTCCTGTTCCCACTAGGTGGCGCTGTCCTTGATGTCAAATATGGCAGTTGAAATATGTTCAGGGGTGGAGCCTTATCATATGTGTGCTCTTTGGTCCAGATCGGAACATGTATGACAGAATGAGAGGCAATAAGATTTTCATGGCGAGTCATCGAAATTCGCCATGGCGCCACGGCCTCATAGTATTGTGAAAACTCAAAAGCTCCGCAATTTAACATGGCACAAGGGTGTAGTTGACACTGTCCAAATTTGAAGTTTATAGGACCAAATCCCAAGGAGGAGTTCGTTAAAGTACAAGGCATGGAAACGGTAAAATCAGACCCAAAATGTCACCTTCAATCCAAAATGGCGGACTTCCTGTTGGGTTTAGGACATTGCCATAATAGACTTTTTTGTTCGACTCTGAACATTTTATAGGTGTACCGACTTTCAAACATGTAGGTCATACCCATACCGGGGGCTCGCGTTTTTCATTTTTCTAGGTGGCGCTACTGAGCTAATTTTCCCTGGCCATGTCTGAGAACATTAAAATACGTAAATTTTCACCAGACCTGACGCGTGTGCAAAATTTCATGAGTTTTCGAGCATGTTTAGGCCCTCAAACGGCCAATTCATTTGCCGGAATAATAATAATAATAATAATAATAATAATAATAATAATAATAATAATAATAATAATAATAATAAACAGAGCAATTACAATAGGGCCTTCGCACTGTCAGTGCTCGGGCCCTAATAAGAAACGGAGCAGATACAATAGGGCCTTCGCACTCTCGGTGCTCGGGCCCTAATAATAAGAAACGGAGCAGATACAATAGGGCCTTCGCACTCTCAGTGCTCGGGCCCTAATAATACACTTTTTCCTTTTTTCCCACTAATTCTTCACTAAGTTTACCTTCTACAGTGTAAGAAAAAAGTCAGTGGATTCCTGTGCGATATAAATATCAATTGATAAAAAAATATTATCACTTCTTAGTATTTAAAAGGTACCAAACTCATATTTACATATTTGACTTTGCATTTTCCCTGACACCGCACCAAAAGCCTCATAGAATAGAATAGAATAGAATAGCTATGTGCTTTGCAATATATACATTTAAATCTAAATAAACAAAATCCTAATAAATGTAAATATTTTGCCAGGTTTGGGACACTTGTTTGCTTCACTCGTGTATAAACACGTGTGTGTGTGTGTGTGTGTGTGTGTGTGTTTTGTTTGGGTTTTTTTTTTTAGTCTTCAATATATCAGTCTTTATATCAGGTTTAATAAATGACATCTTTCAGGCAGATGAGTTACTGAAATTGGTTTCAGTTTTGGACGTAAACCAGCAGGTGGCTCCATAAAAGCTGAAGGATCTATTGTGTTGAATCTACACAATCCTCTGAGCACCCTCTGAGCAGGTGAAAGCAAACGTCAGACTGCACTTGCACATTCAAATGAAACAATATTATTAATATCCACCAATAGTAGTGCAAATTGTTTTGTAACCAAGTATCATAAATATAAGCAGAAAAAAAGTTAAACCATCTATTTAAACAGCATTCGAGACAGAAACCTCTGGCTTACACCTCTGAGCTGTGGCTTACACCTCGGTGTAAAGTAAAGGGAGCACTCAGACTGCCATTAATCTTTAGTGCTCTCTGAACATCTCCTCGAAAAGCCTTCATTATACCAATGAGGCTCGATTTTAGACCAAAGTACTCAAAAAACTTTTTAAGATAAAATGGTCAGCACTGTCAAATACTTCTATTTGGTCTAATGAATCCAAACTCTGTTCCCTAAGTACCAGAGGAATCCAAACATTGCTGATTAAAGGCATAGCAGCCCTGTGTATACTTGGTTTTAAAATGTTTCTTGCACAGGCGGATTGTAAGTGGACCATCATGCAGAGACATAATCGTTCACACTGCGTCTCAAACTAGACTTGTCCAGTTGAGATTTCATCACTCAAGATGTCTTTGAAAAGCAAATATAAATGTGGCCAGAGCCTTACCAACCAGTCTGAGCCCTGAAAAATGCTTTGTAATGTAAACAGAGATGGGCTAGACAGTTCCTACTGTCCTCAAAGTCTTATTTCTTCAGAAGCACAGTTATCACAGCTCTTCTGCTTATCAGAGGTAGAATCAGCTATTCAAAGCTTTCACTGTAAACATCAATAGGATCTGGACTGAATTCACTGAAGAAGTTCTTCTAAAACTCAACTTGGAAGATCAGGGCTCAGAACAGAACTCGCAACATCCTTCCACACTCACAAGTTTCTGTGAGTTCTTCTCCAATAGCAGACCAGAAAGAGGTGATGTGCTAACTCTATATATTCCCAATCTCTAGTCCCATAAAAAACTTGGACGGAGCATGTATCTGGTTGATGGTCTGGATTCATCAGCAAGGTCTAATAATGAACTGTTGACCGAGCTGAACTCTCTCTTGTCCCACAAGTGTCATAAAGAAACGAACTGTTCTTTTAAGGCTTTTCCTTTCAGAATATCTAAAATACTTTTTTTTTTCCTGCCAAACAATTAGTTACCTGGGAAGGGGACAAAATTATTCTCTTAAATGAGATGTTACTTTGTCTTCACTATGTAAACTTTTCCACTAATTCCTGTATTTCTACTGTTAATCGCTCTCTCAAAGCCAAAAAGAAAAGAACTGCTAGTCAAAGTGTCACTTACATACTATCATAATTTAGACTCTAGAGGTAACAGTTGTTTTGCACTTTCTGTGACTGCAGATTTCTTTTCACATTACATCATGTCTGTATCTGCTCTTTCTGCCAGAATTAACTCTACAAGACAATGTCAAGTCCTTGTTGTAGTAGTTGTTCCAAACTGTGGATAACTCCTGTGAGACACTGCATGCTTAAGCAGAGGAGCTTTACTTTCTGATAGGAGTTTCTCTCTCTCTTTTAAAGCTGGGTACTAATTTTTTTAATGTCTGGTGAAAGTGAGTGTGTGAGAGGGAGCAAGACAGATGAGCCAAACCAGATACATGGGAGTTTACTTTCTAATAACACAAGGCCATAATTTCTGGGAATGAGAAAACTGAGGAGTGCACAAACACACACAACATGATAAATATACCTTAACGCCGTACGGCTGTGTTCATCTGCATTGCAGGCTGACGCTAATGGCAACTGTCAGGGACGAAGGTGGCTGATCTTTGATGTGCTGTTAAAAACACCTGCTAGAGATGCATATAGCTGGAAAAACAATTTTAAGGTGACTCCAAAGCAGGAGCGCTTTATGGAGATGACTTGATATTTTATGCTGTGTATTGCTATGAATAGCATAAAGCTAGATAAGTTTGCAAATTAAGAGTAATTATGATAACAAAATTACTTGATTGTTGACTATTTACAATTGATTACATTAAAAAAAATCTGTAAATGTACCTTAACAGCATATTTGTCATGTTTTAATGTTCTTGTTATCATGGGAGCATGATATATGCACATGTATGTTTGTTATTATTGCCACAATCCAAAACGATGACAAATACTCTCCAGAAAAACCCCTCAAAGGGACCGTGTGCTTTAAACAATGCCAAAAGTTATATATACTACCACACAGTAACTGTGTTTAAACTGCCACAGGGGGGAAATTAAGGCTGACAAAACATCCTCTTCTAAGTTGGATTAAAACAAAAACAGAAATTAAAAACCATAAATAAAAAACACATGTAAAAGTGGGGAGTGTAATACAAACTTAGGACTCAGCATAAAGTGCAGTTTGGTTAAAGCTTATACTTTAATAAAAAATTAAAATAATTATTTGATCCCCTGCTGAAAGAATCTCTAATTTTTATGGTAGATTGATTTGAATGGAAATAAAGTATGGATAGGGGCTCCATGACCTTAATGTGCTTCTTTTTTAGCCACACCTTTGCTGCCTTGGAAGTATGTTTAGGCTGATTGTCATGCTGGACGACCCATCGGCTCTAGCTGAGGAAAGGAGGTTCCTGTCCAGGATGTTATGGTACACGCCCTGTATAGGGCCATGTACTATACACTACCCTCTATTCTACATAGTTAAGCCATGCTGGCTGTTCCCTTAGCAGACAAACAGCACCAAAGCATAATGTTTCCATCTCCATGCTTGACTGTGGAGGTGGTGTTCTCGGGGTCACACTCTGCATTTCTTTTCCTCCAAATTCTTCTTTCTTGTGTCCTTGTTGTTTAAAATGAATACTGCACAATCATTCCACATCCTTAAACGCATTGAGTTGCTGCCTTTTGACTGGCTAATTGGATATCTGCATTAATGAGCAGTTGAACACGTGTAGTGGCCAATGAGTATTAAGAGATTTTCACCGGAAATTTGGCCAATGACATTGTTTGCAGAGTTCTTATCAATTAGGTTAATGGCATTTTAAAAGAAAGGCACTGTGTAAATAAGCCATTGATTTTTGAGCAATGGTACGTGCCCTTTTCCCAGTGCAAAGCAGTGTTTATTAAACCTACATTAGACCTTACTGAATAATTGATCTGTCTGTGACTAACGTGTCACAACATTTTAACTGTGCTTAGCTCTGCAAATCTGTTCAGAGTTCTACTGAAGGCTGTTTGCCCCGGTGAAGTGTGGGATCCCAGGAGATTCACCTCAAGGCTTGAAACATAAGCATTTCAAAATGCCCACGGCTTCTTTTAAGGTGTTTGTTGCTGTTGAAGTGAGTGTTTTAAAGTACCGAGGAAAAACAGATGGCTGCAACAGATTTGAGCCAGCAGCTGGGCATCACATGCCATTAGCTTTAAGCTGCCCTCTCTTGCTGCAGCACTGATCATATTGTCTCACCCCATCTTGTACATACAGATGTCTTCCTGCAGTACCAATAAATCCTAGACTCTAGCCTTAGCCTTCTGCCTTTATGCGTGGTGTGGGGAGATGTTTCACTAACATTTTCTCAGTGTGCTGCAATATCTGCACAATTGTATTGGATGTACAAACATGGCTGATGATAAATGTGTGTATGTTGAAGTGCAGGTTCAAAAAGCACGTGTTAATCCGACAAAGCTTTTTCCTCCCACTCCTGTGGTGTCAGTTTGTCTGCTTTGAGAACATGTCTCCTGTTTTTCCATTGTGCTGATTTTCACAGGCAGAAAAGCTACCAAACAAAACACAAGTGAATAAGCAATACCAGCGACTACAAGCAGAACCTTTTAGAGTAAATAAAGGTTGTTTTTTTTGTGTCGTCAGTAAGAATTTGTAATGAAGAAATTATGCATGTTTGAACCTTTTCCTCCGACTCACATGTGCACAGTCATCAGGCTTATGAGTGGGATCTTGTCAGCTCGATGCATTTAAAGACACACACAGCAGGGAACTCTATCAGTATTTCCCACTGCTGGTGTTTTTGCCATGAAAAAAAAATGATTTAGCAAGTTTTTTGGACTCTGTAGAAAAAATATATTCTGATGAGGAAACATTGACCCAGAAAGAGGTGGAAACCAGCCGGTGGTAAACAGAGATTCTGAACTTAAGTAGAAGTATAGATATGAGTGTTTAAAAATACTCCAGTAAAACGTGAAGTACTGATTCAACACTTTTACTCAAGTAAAAGTAAAAAAAAAGTACAGTGAGAAAGTAAAAGTAGTTTCTTGAAGAATATTTCTACCAGCTATTTTTATGCAAAGCCAACTGAACCTTGTTCTATATTAATGTAGTAATAAAATATTAATAGCTTGCAACTTTATTTCAGTCTAAATTTTTAATTCTAATAAAGGTACTCAGCTTGAATCAAGTAAATAGAACATGATCAGAGAAAAAAAATTGGAAAATTTAAAATAAATAGCTCAATTATTTTGCCTACATTATACAGCATGACTTTGCCAATAAACAGGAACATGAGCAGGGAAGAAGGTAAAGTGGGATTCAGCAGGTCTGAGATCAGTTGTAATGGCTCAGTGTGTGGAAAGGGTCATAACTCACAATAATTTCTATTGAGAGCTCCGGTAGATTTTCTTTGCTCTGCTCTGGATCTGCACAACTGAATTCAACAAGACGTCAGCAGATGTTTCCTGAACTGTCCTGGCTGATTTCCATCCTCTACACTGACAGAATACTGTTTATGCTGTCTTTATTCTAGACATTATAAAGTTGGTATGAATTCAGCGAATGAATCTCAGCATCATCAGCTTAACTTCAAATTCATTGATGCAACCTAACTCTGACCATGAGCTCCACAGCCGTTGTGCACCAGTCACACACTGTTCTTTACTTTAAACCCATCACAGTGCACTAAACTGCAGAGTTTTTCATACAGCTTCTAAATAGCTGCGTTTGTTTTACAGCACGTTTCACAGGGGGTACCCCACATTTATAGCGGTGCAGCACAGACAAAGAAAAGGATGAGGAGGGGTTCTAACTAATGAGGAGGGAAACCGCAAACTTGGAGGTTCTAAGAGTCCGATATATCAGGATCAGTTTGTGGTTTAGAACAGAGTTTGTGTAATTATAAAACTATGTAATTTATAACCTGGCTACATTAGCTCGCTTTCTTCTCTCTCCGTGTGAAATACAACAGCTGTACTTCTAGTTAGCAACACACTGTGCTACAAACTGCACACAAACACTCTGTGTTTGCTGATGTTTGTCGAGCTGATAGGAACACTGAATTTGAAATTACCTGACGCCTAAACAACGTCACTCCCTTTATGTTCGCTCCTCTTCTCTATGGCTAGCTAGATGCTGAAGTACCGTCACCTGCAGTCAATCCAGTGTATGATTTTAAAACACGCACACGCCCACCGTAACCCCTGACTATGGCACACAGTTTTGCCTCTCTCATCTCTTTTTATGCGACATCCTCTGATTTCTACATGAACAGGATTGCCTTTCATGTCTTACTGTTTAGCCTCAAATCGGTTTGATTTGAGGCCCTGATTGACAAATAATAACTCTCCTCACATCTGTTAACCCAAAAATAACAAGCCTGTCTTGAAAATGTAAGAAGTAGAAAGAAAAGATATTTGTTTAAAAATGTAGGAGTAAAAAGTCGTCAAAAAAAAATACTCAAAGTACAAATACCTCAAAATTCTACTTAAGTACAGCAACAAAGTATTTGTACTTCATTACTTCCCACCCCTGCCCGGGAGGATATGATCCTAATTACTTAGAGAGACAAGTACTGCATCTTGTTGTCTGCCACAATGTTTTTGAAGGAGGTAGACGGTGTGCACTTCAAAAAAAGGGTTCTTGGGTTCATTAGGGGCTCTACACAGATCAAAAGGGATCAAGTAAACAGTCTCTGTGTGCTGTATTCTCACACACTTTGCAGCGTAGTGAAATCTCATTTTTGCATATATATACATATATACATGACCAGGGTTAATTCTTGCCTGCTATGTTAGGATGTTCTGCGAGAAATAAAATGTGGCAACCTTG
Source organism: Aulonocara stuartgranti (assembly GCF_965226115.1). Taxonomy (NCBI): domain Eukaryota; kingdom Metazoa; phylum Chordata; class Actinopteri; order Cichliformes; family Cichlidae; genus Aulonocara; species Aulonocara stuartgranti. Next base: position 2,911,654 of record NC_138951.1, on the reverse strand, counting down.
TCATAAGCAAAAAGTTGTTGGTTTTAAACCAAATTCAGGTGCTGATATCTCCTCTGAGAGTTGGATTTATGCTCAAAGCTGAAGTACAGCCTCTGAGCATAAATGCATATGCACCTGCATATTTAGTCAGCATAGTTAGACTGCCTGATATTGTTTGTATGTACTTTCTTTATACTTTCACAGAAAAGCCTGTCTAGCTTTTCTGTTTGTCAGAATGCATGTAACAAAATACTGCTTTAATTCAACACACAGGCACCCCAAAAGAATCAATGGCCTCAGAGGAGAGGTAAAAGCCAAAAGAAAATAATAACTGTGTAAAAAAATAAATAAATAAATAACATCCAGTGAAACAAAATTCAATGTCTTTACTAAATGTCTCACACACTAGTTTTTATGTGAATGTAATGATCTCTTCAGAGGATGACATAATGCTCATTAGATCAGATAAAAGATACAAATGGAGGTAGATTTAAAAGAAGTATCATGCCTTTTATCGGACAAAAGCCACCACAAAACACATGATTGTCTGCTGCTGCGCTAAACGTGCTGCCAGTGCTTAACCAGTGGAGGGAGACTTTAGAGTTTACCTGTACAAAACATACTACAAAAATAGCTACACAGAACATACAGTAAAATTAGGGCAGAGTAAAAATACCTTAAACAATAACATATCAACTTAGAGTGTGTTTTGTTATATGCAGTGAGATTGTCCGTTCATAGTTATGGACAAAGTCGCTTTTTTTTCTTTTCTTTTTTTTACTCAATCAATTATTTCTCCATCAATTTGCCTTAGAAAAGAAATGTTAATAAAACATTCAGGAAGGGGTTTTGTAATTGAACCTGTGTTGATAATGCCTATGAAGAAATAACAAATGTTTCTTGGCTGCCCCTAATTAACAGTAACTTTCTGACTGCAAGTGTAAAAATAATGTCTCAGGACTGGAACCTAGCCCAGGAACCATAGATGAGAGGCGGGGTTTACCATGGACAGGTGGTTGTCTGTTGCAGGGCTAGCACATATTATATTCTATTATTCTGCCATGCCTTATTGTCTCTGTTTGGATGCATGTTTAACAAGGCTCCACAGGGCTTGGGCTGGTCCAAAAGGACATTGAGAGACTGTCTCAAAGTCATTTAAGTGTCGTTGCTCTCGTCATTGTGCTGACAGACCAGCTCATGTCTCATAACTGTGTTGCAGCATTTTTCATGTATGTCTACCCAGTCCACAGAGAAGAGATCAGTTTCCCTCTCTAATGTCATTTGAAAGGAGCTCCCCCATTTAAGATTTGTCACCTTTGAAATAGATTTGTTTTGCTTTATGATATAATAGCCTGCAGCACCACATTTTTACTTTTGCATATTTAAAAATCCCATTAGTTCTCATTTAAAATTCCCTGAATACTTCATTAAATTATGCTTTGTTCTTAGGATGAGATGAAATCGAGAACAAATGTTTTGCTTCCATTAATAGATGATGGTATTAAAAATTCTGTTTTATATTTTCATTTTATTGTTACCAGATGCCTTTCCAATTATTTGCACTCACTTTACATTTGGTTTCCGTAAATATCTGAACGAAGATATTTTTTAAAATGATATGTTGGGGGTTTTTTTGGGGGGGGGGTTCGTCCAAAAGCGGTGCTCCACACTTAAAACTTTGCACACTGCATGATACACTTACACACATAAACAGCTGTGGTTGAGTTTAGCTACTTTGCAACCAAACTAGAGCTGCTGTTTGAACATTCGGTGACCCCCTGAAGGAAGGAAGCCAAAGAAACGAAGGCAAAGGACTACTATCAATTGATCCAGTTTTTGCTTTCAGAAGTGCTGTAGGGACAAAAAGGTTCAGAGATGGTGTAGATCTAATGTCCCATTAGGACACAAAGTCTTTCCACATCACTCCCTTAGATCTGCTGTTTTAGACCTTCAGGATGGACTGATGCATCAGGCTCCCTGACTGGCTATCTCTCCATCTCACAGTTATCCTTCACTGAATGCCTCTGGATTCAGCTGGCTCTCTGATGCCTCTGATCAAGTGAGCAACCATGCTCACACTCTCAGGGTGAAAGATTTTTATTTTTGGTTAGACATATTGTGAAATTTAGCCCCACAGATTTACACGACATGTAGCTCATCACTCACACATAAAAAAAGAAAAAGTGTCACTTCGAGCTCAGATATGTGACCTTGATTAATGTCATATTGAAGGAGTGATGGTGGTGGGTCAGTGCAGAAAAATAGAAGACATTACTGTTGTTGCATATACAGCAAAAGCAAAAATGTATTTATTTATTTCCATGGAAATGAGCTGACTTTAATATAGAGTTGACATATCTGTAGCGTATGATTATTCTCCTGATTTTTGGTTAATAGCAACTTAACATACACATAAACAAATTGCAGAAAAACAACATACACATATCAGAAGAGCTACAGAAAGGAGTAAAAGCACTTATGGCAATTACTGTGAGGTTAAACAAAAAACAACAAACCCGAAAACAAATGGTATGCAAATGTGCAACAGCAAATTACATCATTCAAAGCAGGATAAATCTCAGTGGATACATAATAATAATAATAATAAACTTTATTTATAAAGCACACTTAAAAACCAAGCATATAGGCTTGTAAATTACACAATCTACAAAGGCCAGACACTACCAGCTACTTTGTATTTGTGGTGAACGCAATTAAATGACAGGTACAGTCTCCAGGCATCCTGCAAGCAGTTAAATGTGTTTTTTTTCCTTCTCTTTGGAGTAACATATGGATGTTATATCTGACATCAAAGTTTAGGCAAATCTGTTTTGCTTGGGTTTTAGAAATGTACCCACCAGTAATGCAACTTCATCTGGGATTGCATCGCATTTGCCAAACACATAGGTATGATTTTTTTTTTTTTTTAAGGTATGGCTGAATACCACACTTTCATTTCTTTTACCAATACCACAGCCTTGATCTGCCAATACAAGTATCAATCTTTCTCCCCTCTTGTAAACAACTGGGCAGTTAATAATTCATTTGTCTGGACATACGCCTGAGCTTAAGGTATCAGCTGTGCCTTTGAATCCTCATCTGTGTTATATTGTGGCAGGTAAAGGTTTAGATTTAACAAACAGTAACAATTTTGTTTTAATGGATTTTTCTCCAATATCTGATCCATAGCCAGATTTTAGTCAGTATCTGACTCTAGTGAACAGTGTACTGTTTGTCATTGCTGTAGTATTATTGTATTGCTGTAGTATAGTAACGGGTACTCCGGCATCCTCCCACACTCCAAAGACAGTCAGGTTAGGTTAATTGGAAACTCTAAATTGCCCATAGGTGCAACTGGTTGTTTGTGTCTGTGTGTTAGCCCTGCGAGCTGTCCAGGGTGTACCCTGCTCCGTGACAGCTGGGATAGGCTCCAGCCCCCCCGTGACCCTGAAAAGGATAAGTGGAAAAGGATGTTTCAAAGATGAATGAGTAATACCTGGATCTGCAATTTAGAGTTTTGCAGAAACTGTTTGTTGGTTGTGATTCCGATTGAGACCTTCAATAAAGCAGCCTCATGTGGCATTAATATCATTAACATGCAAATAGCTCAGGGTCTGAGAGAAAGTAACATTCTGTGACCCTACAGGTGAGCTGTAAAACTCAGTTTATATATAGTAATTAGGTTTTGTCAGTGTGTCTGATGTGTGTTCCACTTAAACAGTATTTATAAATGTTGAGATTTATAAATCATCAGGATCAAAGAATCATTGCAGTTTGGTGGTGTCATATAGTAATCTGTCCCTGTACCCAAAGTTTTTACACAAACACAAAGCCTTACTTTGGTTACCTCCATCTGAAGCAGTTTGAAAGATTGCAGATAATAACTCTACCTTCATCATCAACCACTGCAACAGTAACTAAGAGATGTGAGGCGCATCTAAAAGTCCATTAAGAACTTCAAGTCAAAGTCAAAGTCAAAGTCAACTTTATTGTCAATTCTGCCACATGTACAGGACATACAGAGAATAGAAACTTCGTTACTCTCAATCCCTAGATAAAATAGAAAATGAACATTTAAATATAAGAGTGATTAAAAATGCAAGTAAAATATTTTAAAGTAAAAAAAATTAAATAATATAATACAATTTTACATATAACAAGAAAGCTATACAATATACAATATAAGGGTAAATGACATTGAGTGCAAACCAGGCAGAGTAGTGCAAATAGGCAAATAGTGCAAATGGAGATTTGGTAATGTACGGTATGAGATAGTGTAACACAAAGTCTTATGAGGTAATGGCAGTCCAATGCTCCACAAAGTGACTGGTAACTGGTGCAGGCCAGTGAGTGAGTCAACTTGCGCTTCTACATCTTCCACCAACCTCTTGGCATACATCACTCCTGCTGAACATTTCCAATTTAAATTTAGAGTAATGGTTTGCCCTTTTGTTTATAGAAGTTGCACCGGTGAGGTTCAGGAGACAATTAGAGTTCAAGAACTCAATGTTCCACTTGACTGAGGACAAACAGACACTGAAACCCAGCGCCATGCAAATGAGTCCAATTAGCTGCAATATCACTGCATCGGGTCTGCCTCTTAAGCAAAGCAGTCTTTAAAGGATTTTGGCTCTTCTGCACAACACTGTGTACAAGTAGAAGTGAGAGCTCCCCTTAAAGCAGAGTCAAATATTTGCGCAGCATTTTATTTTTGTCATGATTTACAACTACCCAAAAAGCCTCCTCTTCCTCCTTTTTCTTTTTTTTGCCTGTCCCGTTTGGATCTTTAGCCATCAGAATTGTTGTCTTAAGGCCAAGAAAGATGCCAAGTGGATTTACTTTACCAAGTGGATCATCATGGCCTTGCCATATTGGTCCATTTGATTGACCTTTTATTATAATTATGTATGTATTTTATTTTCATTTTTTAAAGACGGGACAGACATGACTGGGGATAGGACAGGGAGAAAGAATGAAAGAAAGAGAGGGAGAGAAAGAAAACTAGAGGGGAGAAGTGACGGTGAGAAAGGGGGGAAGAAGAAAAACAAAAAAACACCTGGATGATAAAAAAAAACAGAAGAGAAAACAAACAACAAAGAGCAACATAATAAAAAAAACACCATCACAATAAACTAGCTAACAGTAGATAACAGTAGATAACAGTAGATACTTTTTTAATTTCACCTGTTGAGAATGAAAAAAGAAAACAAGCAGAAGAAAACGAGAGCAACATAATAAACAACATCACAATGATATATGGGAATATGACAGTAAATACTAAATATTAAACATTATTGTGCAGCACATAAGATCGACAGCACACAGTGTGCTTTGAGGTAGGAGCCAAAAAGGGTGTAGTTTGTGTGTGTGAGCACCCGTGTGTACACCTGTGAGCATGAACACGCTTGTTTTTAAAAGGTTCCTTCATGTAATGATCTGTTAGAGGGTGTGTGGGGGGGGGGGGGGGCACAGCCCCGTCCTCCAGGGCATGAAGCAGGTATGGAGGAGATCAAAACTCCAGACATCCAGAGGCCCCCAGAACACAAGAGACCAAGGAAGACCAACAGAGGGGCAGCTGCGCCACTGTCCCGGAAAGAGCTGAGGAGAGTCCCAGATGAGGGCTCACTCAGCAGCCGCGGAACAGAAGCCAGGGGGAGTTGCAGTGAGCTCCACCGGCAGCCAGCTGTGCCAGAGTGACCGAGCCCCAGGCCGAGAGGCCGAGGGCACCCCATCCCCGAAGTGGCCCGAGCGAGCTCCAGGCTCCAGGCCCCGAGAAGCAGCCACCAGGAGTGAGTCAGTGTGTACCTGGACGCCCACTCCTGGATACAAAGAACCACCAACGCATCGATGTCTGAGGGCGTCTGCCACTGGTAGGGGAAGTGGTGGGGGGAGATAGGCCTCCATACCTTGAAGGACCTGGGATGTCCCCAGAGAGGTGGCGTCTGGTACCCGACCTGACATATGGACACAGACAAACAGGCACACACAGATACAAGCATCCATCCCCACCCTCATGCTCTCATATGCAATTACTCAACACTCACCCAACGTGGAGACAGACATAGAGACACTGTACACACAATCACACTCCCCAAGCGTACTCTAAGCCCCAATATGTTACGTTCTGGTCCCGGCAAGTAAATAAACGTAACAAATAGTTGCCCCACTCACTTCCCACCCACGCACAAACCCCAACAACGACACCTTTTTAAAGTATTTAAGCAGCCATTTATTTTCATCAGCAGTGAGCAATGCCAAAACAATAAACAAAACTCCCTATAAAACAATCCCTAGTCTTCCCTACACCAAAATAAAAAGAAGCCAAAACAAAAGACAAGTCACTTACCTAACTATCTAACGAAAAACAGGAGAAAACTTGTTCAACAAAAGAAAACGGCTTCTCACGCCTACTAGGCTGCGACAGTGAAAGTTATACAGCAAAGGAACAAAAAAAGTGACCGCCACTGGTTAACTTATTTACAATTATTTACATGGCAAGGCTAGAGGTACACGTGAATACTCCAGCCTGCACTACAATGACACAACACACAACTCTGTGACCGAGTCAACGGAGTTCCAAACAGGTACCCTTGTGCACATTATCATATTCTAGCATGCCATTGTGGTGATGGGAAATGTAGTTCTCTTCTTGCAATAGCTGTCAGTGTTCTTTTCCTGCAGCAGCTCTCAGACAGCTTTGTTTACCAGCGTTAGCCCTCTTGACATCACAAGCTATAAGCCCCATTGTTTTGCTCATGGGGGGGAAGGAGATGTAGACAATAGATCAGGCAGAGGAGAGAAATGAAGGCAGGAGTTTGACTATAGGGGTGGTGCGGGGAGGTGAAGACCGAGCTGAGTAAGGTTGTGCCACTGAAGAGAAAAGGTGAGAGAGGGAGCGAAGGGTGAGAAGTAAGAAGAAAGCTGGCAGGGTGAAAAGGATCTGAGAGGGGATATAGACTGAGGCGTGTATCCCGGTGGCTTTTGAAGTGGGTTATGAAAGTAGGCCTAGAATCCTGTGGAGCGTGTTCTTATACTACAGAGGAGAACAATAGGGGGGCTCAACACCTTTCTGACCGAAAAAACACACAGTCGGAGGTTCCTCAGAACATTAAAATACAACATAAACACTCGTGTATTCCAGTGTACATTTCTCCGTGTATGTGTGCTTATGTCAATATTCATCACTCTCAAGCCTTTTAGTGAGTGTTTCCTTGTCTTTCAGTGTGTGTGTGTGTGTGTGTGTGTGTGTGTGTGTGTGTGTGTGTGTGTGTGTGTGTGTGTGTGTGTGTGTGTTCCTAGCTGCAATCTCTGAGACTCATCAGAAAGCAAAGAAATGAGGTAAAGAGATGAATGTGTTCTAAAGCTGTTGTCTTGTGAACCCACTACAATCTGCCCACAGTAACTCCCAAGTCTGAGAAAAAAACCCGGTTTGTTTTCATTACACATGAGAATACGTTTCCATATGTGTCAGCACAACTACATCTCCAGCCAGCCAATGGATATCTATATGTAGGCCTAATTAGCCCAAAACTCTGATGGAAAGAGCTTCCCTGAGTTGCACTTTGTTTGCCAAGAGCTGATTGGATTGAATCGCCAAGCTGGCTGAACTTCACAATAGCACTAAATCAAACCATATTTTGCTGGGGACCTTTCCAAGTAACTCTCCCACCACCCCTCTGTTTCTCACACCTATTTCCCACTTTTCTTATGTTCATTTTCCTCCGATGTTTTTGTATCTGTTTCACTCACCACGCTTTTCCATCTCTCTCTACCTGATGTCTTCTGCCTCTAACTGTGCCGGCATTTACATGTCTTTTTGTTTGTGTTCATGCGTGTGTGTCTGCCTGTGCTTGTGCACGCAGCTCATTGCTTTGCATAATTATATTATCTTATTTTCCATTATTCTTTACAGTTTCTTCCCACAGGCGGTAAATATAGGGAACCTGTTATTCTTTGTTTTATTTTTTTAAGATTTAATTTCTTCGGGGAAGAGAAGGTGTAGGAGTCTTTCTCTATGGTTTAGAGATTCATTGTTCAGGTTATAACTGTCTCCTTAGGGTGTGAAGTTGGGAGCTTACGTCCACAGTTTCTGCTGATGGATGCAGTGTTTGTATCCTGGTATAATAATAATAATAATAATAATAATAATAATAATAAGATTATTTATCTTCACTATGTTTTATACTGCAAGTGATTTAGGCAAAACTTTGATATATTATATTTGATATTAATAACAACAGCATCAACTTTTCTATTTATATGACACGGTTCCTAAAACTTGCAGAAAGTTATTAACAAATTACAAATATTAACAAAAAAAGAAGAGCAAGAATACAAGTTCTTAAAAACAAATAGATACAAAATAGACAGAAATAAAAGCAATATCAAGACTTATGATCATAAAGTGATTCAAGAATTAATTTAAAAGATCATAAAGATGTTGCTGGTTTGTTCTCAACAGGCAAAACGCTCCCCAGTTTGGGGGCTTTAATGGAAAATGCCTGGTCAGATAGCCATGACCTATAAATAACCAGCAGGGCCCAGTGAGTGTCGCATAAGGGGTTAATGAGTCCATGATGTAATGTGAAGCAAGGACATTTAATGCTTTAAAAGGCACAAAGAGGTTCTGTTTTAGAGGTCTGAAGGACAGAACAGGTCACTAAAAACCGGCACATGGTGCAGGAAAATTAAGCTCAATTGTGGCCAACACGATGGTTACAACCAAACCAAAAATGAGAAGGCACTACCTCTCCCAAAAAGTCAAGGAAATGTTACAATTCAGGCTGCGGAGATATTCCATGCTGTAAATAACTACTAACTACTTGCCATTTTCAAGGTTCTGCTCTGTTTTGCCAACAGTGATAACTGGGAAGCAACTCGTTAATGCTGAACCTGTTTTAACATTATTGAAGATGGTATCACTAATGATCAGAGCTGTACCTTTGACATGGATGTTTATTTGTGGATTTGTGAATTTGTCTGCATTGGTCTGGGTGAACTGGTGGGAACCAGAACCTTCAGGTCTTGAGCCTTTTCATCTGGGTATAAGAGTTAGCTTCTGTACACTGCAGGCAGCAGCACTGAGAGCTCAAGGTCACATCAGCCCTGTGAGCCAGCTGGATAGACCAGGATTCCAAACTGTGGGTAAGAAAATGATCATAGCCTTGCTTTGGGCAGCGGTTGTGCATGTGGATTTATATCCACTGTGGCTCTGTGGAATGAAGAGCAAGGGAAGAGCAGTGAATGCAAGTCCTATATATCTAGCAATTATGGGAATCCCTAATTTTCTAGAATCGGGTCAAACTTGGAGATCTGCTGCTCAGTATTGCTTCTGTTCACCCAGCTGATGGCATCCCGAGCAGGCTCAAATAGAGGTGAGTGGAGGCACTGATTTTAAAAGGAACTGCAGTCTAAGTTATAAACTACAGTGTTACACCCCGGCCTAGGCAACCGGGGTGCAACGCAGGAAAATAAAGATAAGGAAAATAAAAATCACGAAGGCCCTCCACCAAAATCCCAAAACGAAAATATCCCATGACGAAAGTATTTACAACAGACTATTTATTTACACCAAACACACCAAACTATTTACAACTCGGGGGAGATCGCGACCATGACACACTGAAACACAGGGTTTAAATACATAGAGGGAGCAATCAGGGAATGGACCACAGGAGGGAAACACAGCTGGGGCAAATTAGAACTGACGAGACAGGGAAAACGTAAACTGAACACACTAAGATAAGACAGACTTTCAAAGTAAAACAGGAAACACATGACAGTCACGCAAAAACAAAACACTGACACACCAAAACGTAACATTTCCCCCTACCCAAAAATCAAACATGTAACCCCAAGTGAAATGTTTGATTCAGACAAACGAAGGCTGAAACGAAGGCAGACGAAGCTGATGGAGGCTGGAGCGGTCCCACTGACCCTCCAGCAGACGACGAAGGCTGGAGCGGTCCCACGGACCCTCCAGCGAAGGCGGATGAAGGCTGGAGCGGTCCCACGGACCCTCCAGCGACGACAAAGGCTGGGGCGGTCCCACGGACCCTCCCCCCAGCGAAGGCGGATGAAGGCAGACGAAGCTGATGGAGGCTGGAGCGGTCCCACGGACCCTCCAGCAGACGACGAAGGCTGGTGCGGTCCCCCGGACCCTCCAGCAGAGGCGGATGAAGGCTGGAGCGGTCCCTCGGACGCTCCAGCGAAGGCGGATGAGCAGCTCACTAGCTGCACACACGGACCCGCAGCCCACCAGCTGCACACACGGACCCGCAGCCCACCAGCTGCACACACGGACACGCAGCCCACCAGCTGCACACACGGACACGCAGCCCACCAGCTGCACACACGGACACGCAGCCCACCAGCGGCAGAAGGCTGGAGCGGTCCCTCGGATCCTCCAGCGAAGGCGGATGAAGGCTGGAGCGGTCCCCGGGCCCTCCAGCGAAGACAGACGGAGGCTGAAGCGGTCCTCGGACCCTCCAGCGAAGACAGAAGGCCGAAGCTGTCCCTCCTTCGGACCCCACAGCGATCCCGGACGAGCCCCCAAGCTGGTGGGCTGCGGGTCCATGTGTGCAGCTAGTGAGCTGCTCATCCGCCTTCGCTGGAGCGTCCGAGGGACCGCTCCAGCCTTCATCCGCCTCTGCTGGAGGGTCCGGGGGACCGCACCAGCCTTCGTCGTCTGCTGGAGGGTCCGTGGGACCGCTCCAGCCTCCATCAGCTTCGTCTGCCTTCATCCGCCTTCGCTGGGGGGAGGGTCCGTGGGACCGCCCCAGCCTTTGTCGTCGCTGGAGGGTCCGTGGGACCGCTCCAGCCTTCATCCGCCTTCGCTGGAGGGTCCGTGGGACCGCTCCAGCCTTCGTCGTCTGCTGGAGGGTCAGTGGGACCGCTCCAGCCTCCATCAGCTTCGTCTGCCTTCATCCGCCTTCGCTGGGGGGAGGGTCCGTGGGACCGCCCCAGCCTTTGTCGTCGCTGGAGGGTCCGTGGGACCGCTCCAGCCTTCATCCGCCTTCGCTGGAGGGTCCGTGGGACCGCTCCAGCCTTCGTCGTCTGCTGGAGGGTCAGTGGGACCGCTCCAGCCTCCATCAGCTTCGTCTGCCTTCATCCGCCTTCGCTGGGGGGAGGGTCCGTGGGACCGCTCCAGCCTTCGTCGTCTGCTGGAGGGTCAGTTACGTTTTGGTGTGTCAGTGTTTTGTTTTTGCGTGACTGTCATGTGTTTCCTGTTTTACTTTGAAAGTCTGTCTTATCTTAGTGTGTTCAGTTTACGTTTTCCCTGTCTCGTCAGTTCTAATTTGCCCCAGCTGTGTTTCCCTCCTGTGGTCCATTCCCTGATTGCTCCCTCTATGTATTTAAACCCTGTGTTTCAGTGTGTCATGGTCGCGATCTCCCCCGAGTTGTAAATAGTTTGGTGTGTTTGGTGTAAATAAATAGTCTGTTGTAAATACTTTCGTCATGGGATATTTTCGTTTTGGGATTTTGGTGGAGGGCCTTCGTGATTTTTATTTTCCTTATCTTTATTTTCCTGCGTTGCACCCCGGTTGCCTAGGCCGGGGTGTAACATATGGGGCCTTCAGACCCCACAGCGAAGGCGGACGAGCCCCCATATGTTACACCCCGGCCTAGGCAACCGGGGTGCAACGCAGGAAAATAAAGATAAGGAAAATAAAAATCACGAAGGCCCTCCACCAAAATCCCAAAACGAAAATATCCCATGACGAAAGTATTTACAACAGACTATTTATTTACACCAAACACACCAAACTATTTACAACTCGGGGGAGATCGCGACCATGACACACTGAAACACAGGGTTTAAATACATAGAGGGAGCAATCAGGGAATGGACCACAGGAGGGAAACACAGCTGGGGCAAATTAGAACTGACGAGACAGGGAAAACGTAAACTGAACACACTAAGATAAGACAGACTTTCAAAGTAAAACAGGAAACACATGACAGTCACGCAAAAACAAAACACTGACACACCAAAACGTAACAACAGCTAGTAGTAAACCAGAGTGCCGACACGACCAGCATCTCATGCTCATCCCACAAGAGCACTGAACAAATCGCTGGGGCTGGCGTGTGATTTTAACACATTATGTGCCAGTGCAGAATGCAGTGTTAAGAGGTCGTACTTTTTACTTTTTTTTTCATATTTCTTTGAGACCAGGCTGAAATTGACTGTTGTGATAATGGCATAGCTTGGAGAGTGACAAGGTAAAATGTCATTCAATATGTATGTTTATCTCCAACCTCGGTTGGAGCTATGTTTCTGTCTATCTCTCCACACGGAGCTGTCTTTCTGAGAAGAGCTCTGAGGGACTTTATGCTTGGTAATCCATTAAAAAAAAGCAGGCACATTACGAGGGCATATTAAATCTCACGCTTAAATTACCCCCTATCACAACCTCCTTCTTTTGCTTCTTGAGAGCAAAATGTAATGCATTCTCAGGCTGTTTTTCAGGGGGGGGGCTGTTGGTTTTTTTTGTTTTTTTGTTTTTTTACACATAATGAAACCAATTTACAGGTAATTGCCTCCTCTGTACTCCTTGTCCAGTGCCTGGTAATGACAGTGCTGTGTGTGTGGAGTGATAAAAACGCAGGAAAACATGAGCCAGAGTGTTGTCATGGGGAAAGCAGGGATGTCACACTTTGCCGCGTAATTCCATGAACTGTACACACAGAGAGGAAACAAAATGCCTGTTTTGACATGTGTCTGGGTCTACTTTCAACTGATAAACAGGTCAAATTTTTTTTCATCCAATACACTCTGATTTGTGATTTTCTTTTGCCACCACAATAAAATTTACATGAGCATATTTGTTTGCCTTTAATTACACATTTTATTAAAAAACAATTGTGAAACCATGATAACTATGTAAATGTATTATATGTTTACTACATTGGATATCCCTTTACCTGTTCAGCCCCTGCTAACATAAATATCTAATGAGCCAGCTATACTGCAGCAACTCAACCCATGACCTGCTTAAGTTCAAACAGAGCATCAGAATGGAGAAGGAAGGTGACTTAACTGAATGTCGTTTAGCTGTTGGAGCCAGACAGGCTGGGCTGAGTATTTCAGAAACTGTGGCTCTACTGGGATTTTCCCACACAACCATCTTAGAGTTCACAAAGAATGGTCTTAAAAAAGAAAATATCCAGGGAGTGTCAGTTCTCTGGCCGAAAATGCCTTGTTAATACCAAAGGAGAATGACCAAACTGCTTTGAGCTGATAGGAAGGCAGCAGTGACATCAAATGACCAACTTTTAAATCCAAGGCATGCAGAAGAGCATCTCTGAATTCACAACACACAGAACCTTGATGGACATATTGGCTGCAGCATTGGAAAAACATTGCCTGTTTTGACGAAACTCGATTTCTGCTGCAGAGTTCAGTAAGTGTGGTCAGAGTTTTGCATAAACAGCATGAAATCATGGATCCATCCTACCTTCTATCAGGTGTTCAGGCTGCTGCTGTTAGATTGTTATTGCTATCATATCGATATGGACTAAAATCTTTGACGAATGTTTCCAGCACCTTGTTGATTATTTGCTCTGAAGGCAAAAGGGACTCTAACCCAGTGCTAGCAAGGTGTTCCTAATGAGGTGAACAGTGATTGGAGCTATTTAAAATAATTCAACAGTGAACCGGTTACCAGTCCCATAACATTTAAAGTGTGGATTTAATACACTAGTAATAAGTTTTTTGTTTGTTTTTTAATACCACAGCTGAAGTCAGTTTTATTCGCTGCTTATTTTCGACTACTGTTCCTCACAACAAAGAAGTAGATGAAAATATTGCTTTGTTTGGGTTTTTAAAGGGAAAAGGCTCAGGGGCTTCTGTCCGCTGAATGTTAGTCAGTCAGTCAGTGAGTCAGTCTGTCTGACTGACTGAACCACTGAACCAACCCCCAGGTGGATTTTCGAGGTGGCTATAAGTGATCACATCTCTTTGAAATTATATTTATATACCTCTAATTTTTAAAACAGTTTTCAAATGCAGCGATTATGCTTCCAGAGAACTGCAGCTGCTTTCACACTCGCTTCCCTCCTGCTAGATCAACCCAAAGACCTATATAAGCTCCCTTAACTGATGAGCAGTGTAATTAACCAAACGTTGCCCGAGTTGCAGGGACGACCCAGACATTTAAAAGCAATTTATTTTTGACTATTTTTCTACCTTACAGTTCTAATATGCACACACACTTAATCATATTAATACCGCACACATTACACTGATGAATGTTAATGGCTTTTTTGCTTCACGTCATCAGGGATTAATTAAAGTAGCAGAGGTCACTGACACAGCTGCCTGAGACAAAGATTTTGGGCGTGTTTATGTCTATGTGGGCGAGCATGAGCGCATGCGATTGCAACACCGCTTTGTTTTACTCGTCTTATCACTGTCAGAGCAGCTCTCTAACCCCCTAAAAAAAATCCACCAGCATAGCAACTGAGCTAAATACTAACCTCCTCCCATCCTGTCACCACACACTCCTCCTATCCCCGCCACTCACACATTCACCACCTTACTCTGTCACCAAAATGTCCTAAATTAGCTCTGACCTTCTCTAATGAAAAGTGAAAACAGCACCGTGGCTTATTACGGTAGCAGGGCTGTGAGCCCGTGAAATAGCATGCTGTTATTTACCAGCCCCCCAGTGGCAATTATGAGTCGCACCCAGGCTTTCCACGACACTTCCCAGCTAGCAGGTGGTCCTTTTAGATACAATAGACACAAATGACAATGAAGTAAACAACTCCTATTCAGCTTCTCTTGCTCTGAGGTAAATGGCAATACCACTGCACCGAACGATAAAACCCATAAGGGGGGGAAACATTTATGAGAAAACGCTACCTGATTTTATTTCCTTTAGCGATAAGATTGCTAAGTATATGGAGGTTAAATATACTAGAAACTTCACTGTTTTCCAACAAAGAGCCAGGGTCTTCACTAGATAGACGCAGACTTGAGTGATGGAAAAGGTGAAGTTCAGCAATCTGTAAGAGATTCTGTAATCACATTTATTTGCATTTATTTTATTTATCACTCTACTTTTTCAATATATGTGATCAATTATTAGAAGTAAACGACAAAAATATTCTGAAATGACAAAACACAATGAACAAAATGTGCATTCGTCTTTTGACTTTGCAGTAATTTTCTGTGCAATCACTCCAAATCTTTTTCTAAGCCCATGGAAGGATTAGTGTATAAAGACAAAAAATATCAAATCATTTGTGAAGAAAAAATGCAAAACATTCTCTTCTCTTCTAGTTTTACTATAATTAAACATCTTTCTGTCTGTATATGAGACAAATAAAGCAAACTGAAGACACCCAGACTCTGTGAAGCAGTGATGACTCTGTGTTCACAGCATTTTATAGATTAAACTGTAAATAAAAAATAATTTGTTTCCAGCCCAATTTTCTAAACTGGTTGACATAGTTCAGCCTGCCAGCACATGGAGATGGATTATTAGATCAATGAAAAATGTGCTGAGGTCGTATCCTAACACGACTATCTTCAACAGGGCACCAGAGTCAGTTAGTGTATTACATTAATAGGCTGTTCTAGCTGGCATTTGAAATATGGCAAAGGCACAGAACATAGCTTCTTTGCAAGAACATAACTTGAATGCTAAACCGATTGGCAAATTTATCTTGCTTACTAGTTTCTAAAGGTTCCACTTTGTATTAGTATTATTTCTTGTGGTAATGAACACTTCAAAACCCTCATAGCTTTATTCAGTGCATGTGCATAGTATGTGTCTCAAGGGATAAGAGCAAATGAGAATGTTTTAAGATCTTTCAGATCTTATGTCATTCCACCAAACAGCTGTCTAGCTTCGCTGAAGGAATAGTACTGTACCCGTTTCATCACCTTTTTAAACATTATCCATGTTTCAGGTAGTGCTGCAATTAATTAAAGACAAGAGCCTTCTGGAACAGATGTATTCGGTGTTAAGTCACTGAATACATTTAAGCATGAAAGCTGATTTGTTCAGTGTGTCGCAGGTAAAGAGGGTTTGCATTAGTGCTGTTTGCTTTCAGATCAGCTCATGTGAGAGTGGTCATGAAGTCACTGTTGTAAACTGACTCTGCTCTTTCCCAGCAACGATGCACTTCTCTGCTCCTCGTCTCTTACGTTACCCACCTGTTGTAGCAAATTCTCATAGGCCCTTTTTGAGCAGCATTTCCACACAGCTCACACGTTTCTGCTCAGTATCGAGGGCAAATATAATCACCTAAATAAATCTGAGTCCTCTTGATGGCACTCTTCTTCTGAAGAACGAAACCGCTGCCACTTGAAAACACTCCAGCTAGTCTTGGTAACTTGTTTCTTGCAAGATACATTCCACTCTCCTAGATCTTGCTTTATTCAAGCATTCTAAAGGATTTGATATATAAGTTATAATGAAAGTAATGATTACTGGGGATTTCCAGTCCCCTTTAGAGCAAGTGCACTGTTTCCTGTAGAGTTAGCAAAGACCTTGCATGAGCAGCAGGTCCCCATAGTAGATGACTTAAGCTTTTAACAGTGTAGACCTTACACTTTATTAAAACTTCTAACAATAAAAATAAAACAAAAAAAATGTGTCGAGATATGCTGTGGTTTCATTTTCTATTTGTAGTACAGACGCGAAACTGAAAATCCCAGCACACGTTACATATGGGTTTCTTTTGGCATGATTTTTTGGAATTATTATTTATTGACACGCTCGGATTAAAGCAGCTTTAATTCAGTCCATCCACCCATCCATCCACCCCCCCACCCACTTCTGCTTAGCAGGGGGCAGCCTAAGCAGAGAATCCTAGACCTCCCTGTCCCCAGCTACCTCCTCCAGCTTGTCCACCCAGGGGGCATCTAGGAGGTATCCTTGTCAGGTGCCCAAACCACCTCAACTAGCTCTTTTCAATGTGGAGGAGCAGCAGCTCTACTCTGAGCCCCTTAACCTATCTCCAAGGGAGAGGCCACCCTTCTGAGAAAGTTCATTTCCGCAGCTTCAATCTCGATCTTTCGGTCACTACCCAAAGATTGTTGACCATAGGTGAGGGTAGGGATGTAGATCGAATGGTAAATCGAGAGCTTCGTTTTTACACTCAGCTCTCTCTTCATTACGACAGACGGTACAACGTCCGCATCACTGCAGCTGCAGCATCAGTCCATCTGTCGATCTCCTGCTCCCTTCTCCCATCACTTGTGGCCATCACCCGATGAAGCCAACAGAACCACATCATCTATGAAAAGCAGGGACAAGATGCTGAGTCCACCCAAGTGGAAGCCTTCTGCCACTTGGCTATGCCTAGAAATACTGCCCATAGAAATTCTCCAGAACATTCAATTCAATTCAGTTTTATAAGGTAAAGAGGTTCCCACCCTCTGAAAAGGAAAAAACCTCAGGCAGAACCAGACTCAGGGAGGGGCAGCCATCTGCATCGACTGGTCGAAGGGGAGGCAGATAGGATAAGGCATGGGGTAGAAGAGAGCCAGAGGTATTTTTATAATAAATAATGAGTAATTGCAGGGTGATGAATAAATCCACAGAGAATAAAAAGAGGTGCACTGAGTGTTAGGTGAGTGAAGAAGAGTGTTTCTTTTTCACTCACCTCATACTCAGTGCATCTTTAGAAGCCTCCAGCAGTCTAGCCTGCTGCAGCATAACCAAGGGAGGATTCAGGGTCACCTGATCCAGCTCTAAGCTTTATCAGAAAGGAAAGCTTTAAGCCTAAAGTAACAAATGTTTTGTGTTTGTCTCAAGTTTTCCTGTGTTTCAACTAGTAAATTAACATCACTTTCTTTTGGAAACTGACTTGGATGAGACATCGCTTCAAACTTCAGTCCATAAAAATAAAACAAAACTCTGTCCTTATTTAAAAAGAAGGATCCTAAAATGTAAACGAGGCAATGTTTTTCATTTTTATGTGTAGAACTTTTTAAACACATATACTTCAGCTGCAGTTCAAAGCAGTGTAGCTAGACGTCTGTAGGAAGTGTAAAATGCTAATACACTTAGTTCCTACAGTAAAATTGCAATGGTGTCAGTCAGCTCAAATCAGTATATTTTGTCTCTTTATTTACCTGTCAGCCAGTACCTTATCCTCTGTTTCAGATAATTCCACATCCAAAGTGAAACTCTCCAGAAACATACAACATATGCATCACTGTTTCTTTTAAAACAGTTTCTTTGGAAAACACATTGTCTGCACAAAAACTGCAGTGTACATTTCTGTTGCAAGAAAGACGGTAATAAAATAGGGAGGTGCTTGCGTGGATGGATAGATAAGAACAATAGTAGACTTCAACACAAGAGAACAAGAGATGTGCTTCTTTTGTAGCTTAACCAAAATTCAAAGTTAAGAAGAAAAGAAAAAGGAGTACAATGTCCTATCTTTAAGTCTGCTGAAGAGGGTTAGTGGTGAGTAGTGGCCTTGAGCTCTTGGTATTAAACTCTCAAGATAATTAATTTGGAAATGTGAGATGCAGGTCATGGGAATATTGTGATTGGAACCAACCCTTGTACCAAAAGTCAGCAAAGTAATCAAATGCATTTGTTTAACTGATCAGTGTGAGCACCTCTGTACAAGCAGAAGTTTGAGCAGTTTGCTGGTCTGCTGTGTGTTAACTCAATCCCACCCTTCCCAGGAGTGCTTTTCCCAGCAAATTCCCTGAAGGACTGTGTGAGAAATGGAAAACAAACAAAAAAACAACATGTCTCAAAAGCCCCTTGTCCATTAGTACCTACTTGGATCGACTCAGTACAGTTCACCATGGCATTCAGGATCCAAGCATATTTTAGAATATGCTCGGATCGCTTGTAACCCTCTACTGGGGCTACAAGCGATCCGAGCATATTCTAAAATATCTTTTCGCCAGACTGCATGTCATCGATTGGCTGGTCAGTAGTGTTAATTGATGAGTCATGAGAGCATCTCATTCACAAAAATTAAAACCACTATTTTTGAAACCCAGCAACGAGGCAAATGGCTACAAAAACAATGGCATGGTCCCCGAGTCTGAAGTTTTACCTGAAGTTCAGTTCACCTGACGCTCGGACCGGCAGCCGCCTCGGGTCTCTGCTCCTCCTGCCACTCCTCGTCCCTCATCCACCTGCTGGCCTCCACCACTTGTTAATTTTACTGAATCTGTGGAAGCTCCGCCATAGCCACCACCAAACAACTGAGTTATTTTTACACACCGGCCAGCATCTGGCCAATCCACCACCTCTCATTGTTTATACAGTTACCAAAAAAAAAAAAATCATTGGCCCATAGAGCAAATGCCCGGTATGCTCGATGGTCAGTCCAGCTATGGTCGTGCCATCAGTTAACCCTAGGGTTGCCGACCCCTGTTCTAGACTCTAATGTGAAGCCATCTGACTGCTAAAGTATGTCCCACATTGGGCCATGCAACAGGACAATGATCTCAAGCACAGCAGCAAATCTACAACAGAATGGCTGAAAAAAAAAAAAGATCAATGTTTTTCAATGGCCCAATCAAAGTCCAGACCTCAACCTATCAATGCCGTGGTGAGAGCGATGCTTAAATGAATGACAGCAAACCTCAAGCAATGTTGAAAAGTAGAGTATGAGAAAAATAAAAATGATGTAAGAGATTGACAAAGTCATTCAGAAAATAATTACTTCAACTTGTTGCTGCTAAAGGATGATTCTACAGGCAACTGAATCATTGGATGTGCAGACTGGATTAATCCTGTGAACTCTCTTTGTCACCTAACTGAACACGTTTCCTTATTTTTAATTTTCCCTCTAGCAAACACACAAGCGTATTTTATTTTTACCTTGGACCTCGAGGTTAAAAGCCTTTTGCCTTCATTGTGCTTGTCCCTTTTGATTTTGCTTTTTGGAAGTTTGCACCTGTGCCTGTCTTGATCAGGTAAACGGTTGTCAAATTCTGTGTGCCTCATCAAATTAGTGAACTTTGATTATAATTAATCTGCCTTGTCTATGATTCATGATTGTACTGGTCTAAATCAGAAGACTGAAAAAGGGGACGGCATTTGGAGTTTTTGGTTTTGTTTGTTTTTGGTTAAAAAAAAAAATTGTATGTTGTATTGTTGGAGAATAACAATTAATGCAAATATAATTTGTCACCGAGTGCTATATTTGCTCTGCTTTGATGTTTTACTTTGATGTTTTTGTTTTTTATTCATATTTTTATGCTGTATTTACTGGTTCAGTTTGTAGAGACTGACTTTTTTTTTTTTTTTTTTTTTTTTTTGGACCAGTGTCATAACAATTAACACCAGAAACAAACACTTGTGTCATAAAGATTTGTTTGTTTCTTATAACTTTTTCAGCAGTTGCTATTTGAAATTCTAGGCTCTAGTTGATCAGGTACAGGGCCGTGCAGAGAGGTTTAAAGGGGAGGGTGCTCAAGCCCCTCTAGCCCCCCCCCCCCCCCTGCACGTGCCTGATCAGGTAACCCTCGTTTATATTTCCAATCCTGTAACAGGTTTGTTAGCCTCTTAGCTGCAAATACGGGGAAAGACTATTTCGGTTCCTTTCAGCTGAACTCAACACCTGTCTATTATTTTGCAAGTCACTGTTTCAAATTGCCAAACTTCATCAATATTCCCGACTTCTTCCCTACACCGTTACAATTCTTTCTCTGTGTCTATTTGGGAAGCTCCGCTAGCCAGATTAAGAATTTTTAATTTAACTGTAATTTTAAATGACAGTACTACTGAGGTACCTGCACCGGATAGGCTGAAAATAGGGCAAGATATTGTCGTTATTGTAGCATCTGAAATGGGTACCCTCCCTCTGGCAATATCCATCTTTATCAAAGCCAGTACAGCCCATCTGAATTGCTTCCAAATGGTTACGACCAATGACTGAGGAGAAATGCTCAGTTTTATGGAGGTGATATAGACATTGTAGTAAATGTAATGCCACACTAACACCACGAGTGTGACCTCTACCCATTCTTTTTTTTTTTTTTATTGCTAATGTCTCAAGGATATGGGAGAAGCCTGAACTCAGATAAAAGTCGGCCCTGCAGTTATTGAGTGAGAGCGAGAACATGCCCGAGAGCAAACAAAGGGAGCGCATTTCACTCAAACTCTGTTTTTAATCTCATACAATACAGAGGTGTTTCTGACCCCCGTCCCCCCGAGCCACACCATTACACCGTCAAGAATGTCAAAGAATTGCTGACAGGCCAGACTGCAAAACCACAGAATTTACATCAATATAAAGTACGTATAAAATATTGAGACAATGAAGTAGAGCAGCTGGAAAAAAGTGCTTCATACGTACCCGGCAAGACTGTATTAAGTGTGGCTCTAAATGTAGCATTGAACAAGTGTAAATCCCTTCTAACCCTGCAGCTGTATCATATTTGTTCCATGAGTTTTTGAGGCCCAGTTTTCTTTTCTGAAAACCCTGAATTCATTGCACAATACATTTGAAAGCAATAAATTGTGCATAAATGTCACATTTGGCCAAAATGATACAAATTAAAACTCAAATAGACAAAAAGCCTTTTTTTTTTTTTTTTAATTGTCTGAAAGTTCAATAAACTCCCATTTTTTTAAAATGTGAATTTTCTGGCAATTATTTGACTGAACATGAGCAAATTGGACTATTTTCTTTTTTCTTATAGGAAATCACAGAATCAGTTGTGTAAACTGTTTCTACATGTCAGTCAACAAAACTCAATAAATGTGCGTACTTCTACAAAGGAAAGAAGTCTTTTTGTGGTTCTTGTTCTGAGAAGCACCTGATTTAGGTACATACTGTCAGAAGCTGTGCAAAGTAACTGCTTTCATCAAATCACTTGCACTCTGAGTTGATTCCCTGGAGCTTTCTACTGTACATGTGTTCTCTGTCGCTGACATAGTTTTTTGCTTGTTGCAGACAGAATGCCTTGCCTTGAGTGCTTTTTTTTTCTTTCTTCCCCCTTTCTTTAAAACCAACACATGCAAGTCGATGAAAAGACGATCTATATTTGAATGGATTAGTTCTGTTTTGTGACTTCCACATCCACGTACACCTGTGGTCAGTATAAAATCAGGGACAGCAGCAACCGCCTTTTTCAGACCAGAGTATCAGTGGCCATAGATGTGACATTGATTAAATCAGATAACATGAGAAGGAGGAGCTGGTGTAGAGGTGGGTTGCAAAGCGACCTGCAGATGAACAGCAGGTTAACAGGCTAAAGGAGCTTAAAGAGTGCACTCTATATGAGATTTGCCCCTGGGGTGCATAAAAGGAAATCAGCTGAGGGATTATCTGCTACCCTTCTATGCAGAGCTCGTCTGCCATGAGTGCAGCTGAGCTTGACCTCGTGGCCCGCCTGAACAAAGAAAAGCTGGATTTGTGTGATCCACAAATATATTAACTGATTAAACTGTTTTGATTATGCGGATTTTATGAGAGCTGTCAGTGCCAGCATAAAAACTAATCAGATGTTTTGGCTCAGATTTGATGGGACAAGAACTGTGAAGTGTATCCAGGAGACCTATTTGAACTATCTGCATCCTGTGGAGCATGTAACACTCCAACCAAGGAGGACTAAATATCAGTGAATTTGCAACAGAGCTAATAAGCAACTAAAGCTTCCGTCCATTATAGACTTTCCCACCCTTAAAGGTCAGCACTGTCAAGTTGATTTTCGATGGCTGACAGAACACTATGTGGACACCACAAATTAGTTTTATTTAGAGACAGAATATCAACCAAAGAAAAATAACAACAACAAAAAAACCCAAACATGTTACATAAAAGTTATAAATTGAGGAAAACCCAGACAGAATTCTGGCCCTTCACAGATTAGCTATTATATTCAATCAGCCAATGACAGATACTCCTGAAATCAACTGTGTATAATGCGCACCTGTGCACAGACAGGCATTCACATTTCTACACAGACAAGCTCTAAGAGCTGGGAAAGAGCGTCAAGACTGTAGACCTGCACAAGGCTGGAATGGACTACAAGACCATCGGCAGCAAACTTGCGTTTGTTCAGAAATGGAAGAAATATAAAATGACCACCAATCACCCTTGGTCTGGAGTACTGTGCAAGATCTTGCTTCATGAGGTAAGAAAGATCATGAGAAAGGTGGCGGTTCAGCTCAAAACTACATAGGAGGAGCTTGTTATTGATCTGATGGCAGCTGGAACAATCAACAGGAAACGTTATGCTTTGGGGCCGTTTTTCTGCTAAGGGTACAGGACAACTTCACCACATTGAGGGACCAGTGGAAGAGGCCATGTACTGTAAAATCTTGGACCAAAAGCTCCTTCTGTCAGCCAAAACACAGAAAATGGGTCATGGTTGGGTCTTCCAGCATGACACTGAGCCAAAACATACCAAAGCAACACAGAAGTGGCTAAAAAAGAAGCACATTAATGTCATGAAGTAGCCTAGTTAGTTTGAGATGCTCATACCTTGAAATCTGTGGAGGGAGCAGAAGCTTTGAGTTAGCAAGCGGCAGCCAAGAAACCTAAAGGATTTAGAGTTTATGCAAAGAGTAGCTTGCAAACCACGCACTAAGCCATGCTTTGCTTGAGGATCAATTACTTTTTTCATTCAGTGACCTGCAATTTGTAACTTTTATGTAATGTATTCTTTCAGAATTTGTGATTGATATTGTCTCTCTCGTTAAAATGAAACTACCATAGAGACTGTTCATTTCTTTGGAAGTGAGCAATCTTATAAATTCTGCTGGGGATGAAGTAATCATTTCTCTCACTGTACATAAAAAAATAGCCACAACACAGAAAAATAAATAAATATTGGATAAAATATTGAATAGCAGCTTGATCACATGCTTTGATATACTTTCAGTCATACGCATATCATCTGTTATAGACAGTAGGATCAGTTTTCCCCCTTTGATTTGAGTCTGATTTGAGATTAGTTAGTATCCAACAGTGTATCATCATCACACAGTAATTTATTTCCAACAGGTCTACTGGAGCGCTCACTGGGCAGTGACATCCATCTGCATATCTGCTTGGGTTTGATCTCTTCAGGCAGTGAGAGACAGTCAGGGAAGTGGCAGCTTTCACAGCATGGTGGCTCAGACTCACCATGCTGTGAGAAGGAGGTGCAAGTAGAACCCGTCAATCCCCAAAATCACCCAGCATAACACTTGCATCCAGTGTCAGGTTGCCATTCACAAACTTGCAGAAGTGTATTTTTTACCTCATCATACTTTGATGATTCAAACTAAGCTAATACGAGTTGGTTCAGTCGTGTGTGTGTGTGTGGGGGGGTTCTTACTTCTTTAAATGATCCAGACTCCTCCTTTTGTTTTCACTTCATTTTTCAGCCAATTAGCTCTCTCTCTCTCACTTATATTCCGCTGGGATGGTAAGTGACACAGTCCAGTGGAAGCTACGTTACAGAGGCTGTCGACACCATCCAGCAGTCCTGACACATCACTGCCCAACTGACAGGTGAGCTTCTCTCACAGAATGGGAGTAATGAAGACTCAGTTTTTATGCCTGGAATGGCTCCATGGTAAACATGGTAACATGGTAAAACTGCGTTTTCACATGATAAGTACTAAACTTTTTATTCTCTTCACACTACTCTACTTCTTCTCATGGGTTTGTTTGACATTACTTTGAGTTACTCAAACTTTAGAGTTGATGAGAGCAGACGAAGGAATACTTGCACAACATTTTATTTTGCAAGACCACATTCAGACATTATACACATCGCAACCTTTAAATGGGGTTTTAGTGCAACATTTTGTTTTAAAAAGCAGCACACTAACAATAAATCTGTGCAAAACAACTTTATTTGTTCATATTTTCTAACACACACACACACACACACACACACAGACAGCTTTGGTTTTGTGCACAGATCTAGGCTTAAATCCAAAAACCCAAACGCAACAACTTGGTGCACACAACTGCACCTTACCCTAACCCCCACCCTGCATACACACACACCACGACAAACAACCTTTTCAAATTCACAATCTACTTAGTATGCAAAATATGCACTGCAGTAAAACACTAGGGTTGAGCTAATCAAATTGTAATGATTTTCCCCAGGAAAACTAATTATAAATTCTTCAACTCCACTCATTCAATAACATAGCCATTAAATCATAATAGCAGGGGAAGAGTCTTATTGATATTTTCCTCACATGAGGAGGCAACATGCTCTCTTGTAAGAAATGAAGCTTTGATGCTGGTCTTTGAGGTTTACTTCAAAGAAAGCATACAGGCTAAATGATAGTGGTGCCGAGTTGAAGAGAGCACTCCAACAGGGCAAAAACACTGAAATACTGACGAAAAAAACACGCATGTTGTATGTAAACATATGAACGTCCATGTACCATCCATATGAAAACAGCAGTAAAAGCAGGCACTGCAGTACAAATGTAGCACACGAAGCCATAGTGACACAGACATACACACTGCTCTAAAAGTCAGAAAAAAATGAACATTTGGGGAAAATATGTCGTGAAATCTTTTTCCTCATTAATAACATCAAAACCAGTGTGGGAAAGTGGAATTCTATTATTGTCTTTGGAAAACATATAGAAGAAAGCATGACTTCTGTAGTTTATTCTGAATTTTTCTGAATTGTTATAATAGAAGCCAAGAATAAGCACCTGCTTGTTTGCATTGTTTTGCTATACTAACAATAGAATGAATTATTATATTTTTCTTCCTGCCTGGGATCACAACATCAAATGAGAACAAAACAAAGAGTTTTGTCAAGTCAGTCATAGTAGTTGCAAATGAGAATTTGCATAATTCAGGCAGACATCATGTTCATTTATGAGTTACTGTGCTAATAATGTAGTCACAGTACTCAGTAATATTAGTACTTATGTAATATTATATAGGTTCATTATAATGAAAGTAAGAATTGTCAAAGAAGACCTTGTTCACACAAGCCTGGTTGGTCACAAGGGAAAATATTTATTCTACAACCAGTTGAAAAGTGGTCAAAGGAGCTTGACTAGCCTGCAGTTGTTGGAGACTGCAGGCTAGTCAGTCGCAAAGATGGTGCTGCACAAAAAACCTCGCTGCAATAGTTTTTTTTGGTGTTAGCAGATTCCTGGGGCTGCCTGTAGTTTGCATGAAAGCCACCAAATGCTCGCCATTTAGTCTATGAGATGGACTGAAACTTGACAAAATGCACCTTCCAAGTAAAAGTTGCATTTCAATAGGCACAATTTTAACTTTGAAGGAATAGGTTTGGCTTGCGCTTTTCATAGCTTCACTAGTATTTTGCAAATGTTTGCAGAAAAGTCAGCTGTGGTAGCAGGGTGTGGTTTTTAGCAGGTTTTTCCCTACTGACTGGTGGCTGCCAGATTGTTCCAGAGTGGTCGAGACGCTAACTTAAGATTTAATGAGTCACCTGCCAGTGCTGAAGCTACCTGCAAATTTAAATGTGGGCTAGATCAATGCTTTCAAGGCTGTCAAGGTCCAAAACAATTAGACCAAAACTATTAAGAGGGTGAGAGCGTTGAGCATTACTGTTGTGTCTAATAATATTATATGCACTGTACTGTATGGTGGCATGAGTACAAGTGGACTTTTTTATTGAATATTTTCATAGATTTCTCTGGGTTTAAACAAAGTTCACTAAGTTGGAATGACAACAGAACAATGTTAATGTTTACTTAATGTAGGTTGACTTGAATCCAAGTGTGAAGAAAGATGAAATAATTAGCACAGCTGGCAACAAAGAAGACTCTTCCTTAATGTGATATTTGTCTTTTCAACATTCTTCTTCCATATTAAACTCATAGTGATGCTTGCTTTTAGCTTTATTCGATACATCCATTGTGTTCATATATGATAATTTTTATAACATGAAATGTTTTTTAATGTGACATGATGAAAGAAGACAGTGGGGAAGTGCTTACAACCTGCTGGCGTCTCAGCGATGTGCACTGGGTGCCCTTCTGCATCAGTGCCTTGATGCAGTGGCTATAGCATTTTGCATTTTTAGATGCAGAGCGATAACAGCCTTCTTTTGAAGAGTGAAAAAGTCTGTATAATGAGGTTGGAGAAGGTCACGGGTTCACTGGAGACCGTGGTTCACGTCCTGTTTGTGATCTATGTTTTTTTTTTTTCCCCACTTTTTTTCCTTGTTTCAACTCGATTTCTTTCTCTCTTTTTTGTTCTTTTTTTGTATGTTGTTGCACCAAAAATTGTTTCACTAGGTTTAGGGAAAGGGTTGGTTTGACCCTGCATGTTGAAACAAGATGCTTATCCTGTGTGTTTATGTTACTAATTGGGAATGAGAATTCTTTCAACACCTAACCCCTAACCTGTCTCACTATTACCTGGCCCTACTGTGTCAGCACAAATGATCAAGGACACTGTGTGTGTAATTTTCTGATGCCAGCGGCTTTGACCAAACAGTAGAATTTAATTCCACGAGAAACAGGCTACACATACAATGCAAATCCTAAAAAAGACTGGCTGGTGGAGTTTCACATTTAATGTGGTCTTTGCAGACATGTCTGATCAGATAGAGTGTTTTAAGTGCAGAGGCATTTGTGCCGTCTGAGTAGGTAACCTGAACCAACAACTTACACTGACACCATTCCCAGTTGGTTTCACACCAAGTCAAACCTCGATCTGTGATTCACAGCACTTCACTACAACACTTTCCCACCTGCTGTGTGACCTAAGTAAGAACATTCTGAGAATGGTGTCATGACTGTGAACAATCAGAGATGTTTTCCCACTACTCCCCACCTGATAACACAAACCGCAATGACCTGTGTGGCAATCAGATTCAAGTCTCCAAATAGTAGTTTCAAGCAGGCCAAAGGAAATATGAATGTGGAAGCTTAAAAGGTGGTTCTGTACACCTTACCCACAGACGTTACACGTAAAAATGAGACGTGCAGTTTAGACTAGTTGCATTCGCAAAAGACTCCAAAAATAATACTGCAGTTGGCAGCAGAATATTATGGCAAGAGCTGAATTCAATAATATTAAAAAAGGCATTAAGAGCATCCAGGGAACTCATTTTACTGAAGCCACTAACGCTAATGCCAAACATATTATTTGAGCACAATACACACACACACACACACACACACACACACACACACACACACACACACACACACACACACACACATTAAACAAGCTTTGTCGAATGTGGTAGTTATTTATCTAAGGATCTAGCCACAGTACACATTTTTATGCCAAACACAAACTGCACAATCCGTCTAGTGATTCCCTGAACCACTAGACTGTCAGATGAGTGTCAGGTGCGACTCTTAGCAAAACAATGACACTTAATACCAGCATATAAACGGCAGGTTCCTTGTGTAGTGACGCACAGGGAGATGACGCACAAATTATAGCAGTGGCACTTTAATAATTCCCGCAGCAAACATCTATTACGTGAATGTGTGTTTTAAATTCAAGGACAAGAGGGAAATGTAGAAGAACCCGCTCTCTTTTTTTCTGTTTTCTGATCAATTATCGTGCATGTGTCAACCAAACAGCCAATAATTGTGCCAGTCTCAGACTGTCATCTCTAATCACTCATTGCTTACTTCCTCGTCAGTTTTGCGTTTCCAAGCTGTTTTTACCCCAAATGAGCAAATCAGTGCACATAATATTAATCTTGGCAAAAATATTTAAACTGGTCTGAGGAAGCTGACGATGGTAAAACGCATGTTTCTTAGAGGTTTGCATCTGTTTTCATTCCTCTTTGGTCTGGTTTGTAGTTCCACTTTACTCAATCCTCTGTACGTGTGTGTGTGTGTGTGTGTGTGTGTGTGTGTGTGTGTGTGTGTGTGTGTGTGTGTGTGTGTGTGTGTGTGTGTGTGTGTGTGAGAGAGAGAGAGAGAGAGAGAGAGAGAGAGAGAGAGAGAGCCAGTGTATGCATTTATTAATATTGCTGCAGCCTGTAAGTCGCTTACTCACAAATGTAATTTTTGAGCGCTTGATTTCAGATCTTCACATTTGGCTGTTTGTGCAGTTCGACAATCTGTGCTCCCTTCGGCCTAATTTGCACCTCACACTCTCAAGGCTTCTTGCCACTCACCTGCTTTTTCACACATTTTTCTTTGGCCCTGT
Organism: Aulonocara stuartgranti; assembly: GCF_965226115.1. Taxonomy (NCBI): domain Eukaryota; kingdom Metazoa; phylum Chordata; class Actinopteri; order Cichliformes; family Cichlidae; genus Aulonocara; species Aulonocara stuartgranti. The sequence continues at coordinate 2,882,611 of NC_138951.1, read as the reverse complement.
GAACCTGTTAAGTCTGTTGCTGGAACTGGTGCGTGACTCTGCCACGATCTAACGCCAAAGGGACAGATATGAAAAAGTGGGGGAAAGCAGTGGAATAAATACAGCATAGCGTTTGAGTGTTGCAGGCAAGCTTATAGTGCATGGTTGTACTCATGGTGCCTGCACTGTCACTGTATAAGCTCTGACACATGGTAGCTGGACCGTGTTAAGCAAAGGCAAAAAAAAAAGAAGAAAAAGAAAATCAATCTTGTAATCCACTACTTGATTGCATGAATACAGAATTGGAAGTTGAGGCTCCTGTGCCATCTGTATGGTGGTGCACTAAGAAAATAATCTATTTAATTTCCCTGGTGGCCGCAGGTGCTATCATTTATCTCATCCAGAGAGACTTCTAAAGTAGATAAATGCACTTCTTAGAATGAGATAAATCTACCTTACCATATGTGCCCCGCTGTGCTGCCTTATGGGAAAGGGGGGGGGGGGGGGGGTTGTGTTCCCTCAGCCATTTAATACTCAAGACGCCAAACCTTGGCCAGACGAAATTCATTTCGATCAGTTTCAGTGGGAAACTGTTGCACGGCGATCTGTAACTGCAATTTAATACCACCACAAGAAATAAATGAGAAAGCAAAGTGGAAAAGTCTGCGCTTAAATGGGGTATTTTTGAAAGAACATCACATCATGTTAAAAGATTTGCAGCCATATCAGTTCTTGAGGGCTAATGAGCGTATATGTAGTCTATCTGCATGATCCGAATGAGGCGCTGGACAGCTAACATAGCCTGACAACCCTCTGCATGTGTGCTCGTGCATATACGCGGTACGTTTGATCCAGCCGCACAGAGATAGAGTCGTGATTCTGTCCTACGCTGTGCACACACCCCCTGGTGTTTTTGAGTTGACATTTTAATTCCTACTTGCGTGACTGTGCTAAAGACTCTCTGCCCCTCCTTTAACGTCACTAATGTTCTCTGTCTTTGTCTCCTCCTATTATTCCTCCCTGTGCAGAACTTTCCTTCTTTACTTGTCCTTTGTTTCCTTTTCTGCAGGGCTGTCAACACTCCTCACCCTAAAATCTTCTTTCCTCCTCCTCCTCCCCCTCCTCCTCCCTGAGGACTTGCATCTTGCCTATCACTAACATTTACTGGCAATACAATGTACCTGCACTTGAATCTTTTGACCCCTCACCCTTTGGGACTATGAAGTGCTCTATAACCACTCCAGATCCTCATTGGTCACAGATGCTCATGACAGTTTTAGCTTATATTCTGTAGCTGAATATGAGCCTATGCATAATTCATAGAGTCAAGTCCTATGGCCTTGAGTGATGCTGCTGAGAAAGTTAAGTGTAGAAAGCACCCAACCATGGGGGGAGGTCTGTGTGCAGCTGCCAGCGCAACAGTTTGCGCGTCATAATATTTGATCTTGGAGCTAATTGAACTTGACATGCATTGGGGAAAAGTGCATCATGGTGTGTAGTAAAGAGAAGTAGGACTGCTCTGGGTTTGAGCTTGTTCCTGAAATAAAAAATGCATTATTTTTTTAAAGGGAAAATCTGGCTGCTCCAAGGGATTTCTAATGGGTCTGGTGTGTGAGTAAGTAAAGGTGGGCTTGCCTGTCGCATTCAAGTATGAACCTTCTCTCTGTTTTTAATGTGGTGTTTTGTTTTGTTTTTATTTCTGCTGTAATACATTTCTATGTCTGCATACCTCACCCATACAACCCACTGTTTGACGGAGCAACAAATTTGCAGCAGAAGGCAAACAAAGGGAAGAGAAACAAATCACGTGGAGCTAAAGGGGTGCAGTGGTTAAATCAGGAGTCGGTACATGAGCTCCGGCATTGGATGTTGGGGTTTTTTTTCTCCCAAGCCAGTGGGCAGAAAGAGTGGGGTGAAAAGGGGAAGAAATTATTAAAATGTGCCACAGCCACAAAGTGCTCTTGGAGTAATTAAGTCGACAGCAGCTTGGCTTGCTGCTCCATTTTGAGTGTGTAATGTTTTTCAACAATGACAGAGCACGGCAGAAAACTGGCCTGTCGTCACGCTCTCTCTCCCAGCTAATCCTTTTACTGCTGACCACTCTGACGGGGTGTGAGTCCAGCCCTACTGCCTGCCTGCCTGCCTGCCACTTTTCTGGGGAAAGAGAAAAAATAAGGGCGGATGGGGGAGGAGGGATGAGAAAAAGCAGCCTGTTTGTTTTCCAATGTAATGTTTCACTTTGTTTGTGTGCGTGTGTGTGTGCGTGTGCGTGTGTGCGTGTGCATATGTGTGTGTGCGTGTGTGTGTGTGTGTGTGTGTGTGTGTGTGTGTGTGTGTGTGTGTGCATATGTGTGTGTGCGTGTGTGTGTGTGTGTGTGTGTGTGTGTGCGTGGGTTAATGTAATGTTTAATTTCATTTTGAATGTGTGAGATTTCCATTGCTTGCCTGTGGGGTTACGTGCCAGCAAAGATGTTGGTGCATATCTTGGGTAAATGTTTATTCGGTCCACAGTGAATACACTCCAGCCCCTTGTTACTTACAGAGAGGGTTTTTAGCATCATCTCAGGCTCCGAGCCCATCCACTCTGCTCTGGCCACAATGGCTAATCCTGACATAGGCAGCGGCGGCAAGCAATCAGCACTCGCGGCCCAAAACATAATGGAAGTCTGCCTGTCTGGCTAGATGTCTGTGTGGATGACTGGCAGGCCAACCCCCTCGTCTGGATGCTTGCCTTTCGTACCTCTGTGGCTGTGCTGATGGCTGAGTAGACAGTGTGTTAGACAATGTAAAGTTATTCTGTCAATAAATAAGAAGTCGAGCGCATCCCAGAATTGAAGTAATCAGCTAATTACAGAAAAATGTAAGAAATGCTTTGGCATCTCTCAGATGGTTTGAAACACTATCTAATGAATACAGAGGGAGATTTAGTACGCAGCATTTCCATATGTATGTCTTTCTTTCTGCCTTGCTGCATTTTTTTGAGTTTCCGCAGGGCTGATGTGCTGAGCTAAGACAACTGGTCAGTCCAGTATTCCTAGTTCAGCATCTCTCAGGGATAATTCATGCTTATAATCTTTGAACGGTTAGGCGAAAAAAGAAAAAAAAAAGTAGTTACACATTTCAACAACATGGTCGGTTTATTCTCCTGTATCACAAAGCACTGATTTTCAGCATGCTAGCATCGTTGAAAGGATATCAAAGTCAGTAAATCCATCAGACTGAAATATCTCAGCAGCTGCTTAATGGATTGTCATGAAATCTGTTACATATGACAAGCATATAATCTTTAAAATGGTACATGTGATAATTGCTAAACTTGGTTTATGACCAACTTCCAGTGTAATGAAAATGGGTTTAATGCTGATTAACAAATATAAGCTAACACACAAAAATAAGATGGTGCTGTTAGTATCTTGTTGCCTGCTAACACTGGAAAGATGTTCTTTTGAGAATATTAGCATTGTTATGCTACTTTTTTACTGTCACACCTTTCCACATGCTTACTGGACCGAAGTTGCCTATTCCAGCAAACGCACCTATAGTCACATGAAGAAAAAAAAAAACCTGTGCTCTCTTTCAATTTCAAGGTTATTCAAATTAGGACCTAATAAGAAAAAATGATCAGGTCCTTATCAGGTTCACCATCCTGACTTCTTTCATACAAAGCAGTGTATGAAAAACTGAGTACGTGCTTTCTTCTTCCATGGGAATCAGGAGGGCAGCAGTAGTAGCAGAGTAAGAGCCAAGTACTGATAATCAAATATACTTGATTAAAAGATCATCAGCAAGTGTGAGCACCGCTATAAAACCAAGGTTTGGCAGTTTGCTGGTCTTTAGGATTTAGGTGTGTGTTAGCATAAAAGCAAAAAGCTCTTTAGGAAGCACTTGTTGCTGCCTATCTGTCTGGAAAGGCCTATAAAGCCATTTCCAAACGATCTGAAGTCCATCATTCTACAGTGAGAAATATTATAATACACAGTGCAACAAAACCCGGCATATGAGCGCAAACACCTCATACCAGCTGTGAAGCACGGTGGTGGAGGGCTGAGCTTTTGGGCTTGCTTGAGCACTTTGCAGCAATTGAGTCGACCATGAATACCAAAGTATTCTTGAGGTGGATGTATCTGACAGCTAAAACTTGACCTGAAATTGAGATGTGGAGCAGGGCAACGCACAGCAGCAAATCTCTAACAGAATAGCTGAAAAAGAAAAGAATCAAGGTGCTGTCAGTCCAGACCTCAACCTGATTGAAATGCTCTGCTGGGACCTTATTGGAGCTTTATTGGCTTTTATAACTGAAGTAACTTTGTAAAGAAGAGTGGTCCAAAATTCCTCCACAATGATGTGAGAGACTGATAAAATCAAAAACAATACAATTACTTGAAGTTATTGCTGCTACAGGTGGTACAAGCTACCGATTAATGAGGTGTAATCACTTTTTCACACACTGCTCCTGTATTTTTATTAAATAAATACGATTTAAACTATGCTGTGATGATCTACGTTGTGAGGGAAGCAGTCAAAAAGCAGGGATGCCCAGACTTACCCTTTCCCAGAGTCTCCTCCCTTCAGTGTTTAGGAGTAGGGGCTCTAGTCGGAGCCCTTCTCACATTACATGAAAAGCTCATTTCTGCCATTTGCTCACACTGTCTTATCTTTTGATCACCACCCAATTTGCAGCCATAGGAATGTAAAATGACCAGCAAATCACTTAGAGCTGCTAATTCTCACTGCCCTGGTGCACATTGGAGAGCATCACTCAACTAAGGCATTAAAATGTCTCCTAAAATAAAGCGGTTTTGAGATTAGATTGCAACGCTCATTTCAGCACACATAAAATGAATAAGTGCTGAATTTTATTCAGGTGCTTCAGCTCCAAGGCCCTCACAGTTATGCAAAAACATGCAAGACCGAGGCCCGTTGTTCACAGTCAGTGTGTAGAAAGGCAAATTTTATGTCTCCAAGCCAAATGCATTCTCCATGTGTACCAAACCCTCGTATGGCTCTTTTTACTTCAAACACAAGCTCCTGAGTAATATTGCCTTTAACTTGTTGTGTTTTGCTTTAAAACACTGTAAAAGACATTTTTACCAGAAAGCTGAGCTGAATTATAGTAGATGTGTTTTTCCTGCAGTACCTTTCAAATATTGGATCACAGCAAATAGTCGTTAATGGGAGGAAATAGGTCTCTCCCTAGGGCTTGTTGCACTGAAGCAGCCCCAGTGCCTCAGACCTCTCTCTCTCACACTCTTATTCACCCACTCTCATTTTCCTGTTTTGTCTCTCTCTATTATGATGCACTTTGACGCTTAGACTCCACTGCTGTTTGTGAGAATGCACCATTGTGCACGCTGAAGCTTTCCCATAATGAGGCCAGAGGTTGTCAAGGGGAGGGCCAGGGGGGATAAATGGAAAGATGTGAGAGAGTCCGGAAGAGGTGGATAAAAGGGAAGAGAGGCAGATGAACTGGCAAAAGAGCAAGAGCTGTGAGTGTTTATCGGGGAGCGGTTAAGAGCTCTGCTGCGTGCCCAAGGTCTGCTGTCACAGCTTGAGAGAGCCCAGCCAATAGGCACTGCGGTTGCACAAACTTAGAGTTCAAGGGTCACCAAATCCTATTTAACCTTTCCATCTAAAAAGTGACATATTATTTAAGGCTCGCATCGCATCACCTGAGACGTCTCCATTCTCAGGGATTTAAGATGACTGTGTAGCTTCAAGGGTGAGGCCACAAAACAACACAGCGGTACACTCGGCTTCTTTGCAGAGCCACAAACAAAGATAAAGTCCTTTCATGCCAAAGATCTCTATTCCTGTCTTTCGTCGCTCAGAGCTGTGTGAAAAAGATACTGTGCATAATCCAGTCGCATCCGTATGCAGCCAGTTTCAGAGCGATAGAGCGGGAGTAAACAGGATTCCCTCCGGCTGTTGCTTTCACCTGCTGGACGTGGACTGTAAAAGAAAAACAAGGCCACATTCACAGAGCTAAAGGCTTTTCATGCAAAGGACCGGCTTACAGTTGAAAAACTTACAGAGGGATGAATTAAATATGACTGGATGAATACCACATGACTGTTTGTGCAAAGGATCCAAAATATTTATGAAGGAGAAAAACAACAATCGTCACACTTTTTGGTGATTTGTTTCTATTTTTTTTAAGAAATAGAAACGAGTTTGACATGGATGGAGCTCACTTGTTGTTGCCCCATCCGTGCATGTGAAGTCTTTTTTACAAAGGCCATTGAAAGCTCATCGTTTGTTCATTTTATTTATTTTTTAATTTGTGGATTTGTTTTTAAAAATTAATCTGCAGTTATTAGATTTTCATGCTGGCTTCACAAAAATATTTCATTCTTGTCACATCTATTCTTCCTGTCATGCTGGCTTTAATTATGGATTTAGATATAAATGTACACATATAACACACACACACACACACACACACACACACACACACACACACACACACACACACACACACACACACACGTTTACCCCTTTTCCAACTTGTTTTTTCATTTATTTGCACTTTAGCAAGCTTCTGCCTTTCCTCCAGCTGACCATCTCTCCTGTATACCAATCTCTAACTACACGCCATCAACAGCACCCAGAGGGCTTCTACATGCAATATTGAAGATTTCCATTAGAGCTGAATTGTTTGTGGGGTGGGGGGTGGGGACCTTCAAGAGTGTTTTGTGCATCAGGAAACGGACATGAAGCTTCAGCATCCTCACAGAAAGGAGAGATGTGTAGTACGGGAAGAGAAGGAAATAGGGAAAACCTCAAGGGTTTGATAAAGGAAACAAAGCAAAAAGATCAAAATTAAATAAAACAGAATGCAGTGTAACAGTACATAAAATATCCGCATGCGTTGCTCCCATTTCACTTTTATTCTCAGGTTTAAAGTGAGTTTTCTACCCGTGAGAGTGACGGTGAGGGAAAATCCAGCACAGCGGGGAACGAAACTCATCCTCTGTTTATTTGAATGGCATAAAAAGATTCAAATACACAGAAATATACTTGAACATATTGTATACTACTTAGTACAACTACCTGGTGATATATCTCTGGGGAAGAAAGGTGATTTAAGTAACTTTGAACGTTGCATGGTTGTTGGTACCAGAAACTGTTGATGTGCTGGGTGAAAATGTCTTATAGATGCGGATGAGGAGGATGGCCTGATTGCTTTGATCTGACAGAAACAAAGAGAAGCTCAAATACTTCAAAGAACTATTAAGTTAGAACCAAGGTATGCAGAAGAGCATCTTTGAATGCACAACACATTGAATCTTGAAGCAGCTACAACAGCAGAAGACCACACCATGGCATGATCTTAAATGAGGCGAGAATAGGTGAAGAATCCACCAGACTGTCTGTGGACAGAGCCCACAGCAGCACCAGCCCAATACTCCACCTGAGAGTACAGAGAGAGGATGAGAGCAATAGAGGGCAAGAAAATCAGGCCTGCCTGGACCATGTCAGGTTCAATCTGGTAATAGCAAGGTGTGTCTAATGAAGTGGCTAGTGATTGTCTACGTTCAGCAAACACTGACCATTTTCATATCCAGTATCCACGTGGCACACAAATTACAGTCAATCAATTACAGATACTCCTGATCTCAACTCATTATGCATTTAAAGCACACCTGTCCAGCTTCTCCACCACTGTGGGCAAGACCAAAGAGCTGTCAAAGGACAGACCTCCACAAGGCTGGAATGGGCAACTAGACCATCAGTCACAAGTTTTGTAACAAGGTGACACCTGTTGGTGTAATTATTCAGAACTGAAAGACATATCAAAGGACGATCAGTCGTTCGCATTCTGCATTGCATGCATTCTTGCATGTACAAGTCTTCAGCTTTCCAAATAATTCAGAGAAGGCTTTGGAAAAAGTGCTGTGGTCACATGAAACCAAAACTGAGCTCTTTGGCTTCATCTCAACCCGCTGTTTTTAGAGTAAGAGAAATACTGTGTATGACCCAAAGAACACCATTGTCACAGTCAAGGATGGAGGTGGAAACATGCTGTCGGGCTGTTTTTCTGCTAAAGGTATAGGATGACTTCACTGCACCGAGGGACCAGAGGAAGAGGCCATGTACTCTAAAATCTTGGATGAGAAACTCCTTTTCTCAGCCAGAACACTGAAAATGGGTCATGGATGGGTTTTCTAACATGACAATGTAAAGCTTATTTCAGTGGTTCAATCCTATAGGAAAGGTGGAGGAAGCTGGAGCAGCCAAGAAATGTAGATTTAGATTTAAAGAGTTCTGTAAATTTATAATTTATATATTCTGTATTCAGTTATGAAGGCTCTAATTGTTGGTTGCGAGCTGCCGCTTAGATGCTTGTATCTGCCCGGGGCTGTTGATGGGTCTGTATGCAATGATGGGCGTAGCTGCGGGAAGTTTATTGTTTTTTTTTTTGTTGATGAATGAGTATAGGGGTGGGATTTAATAAGTTTTCTTCGTCCCACTCCTTTTTCAGGCAAGTTTTGTTTTTTGTTTTGTGTATTTTATGTTCAGTATAGGTATTTGTTGTGCCTGAAAATGAATAAATAAATGAAATGAATGAACCTGGTGACCAACTACAAGAAATGTCTGACCGCTGTGCTTGCTAACAATGATTCCTCCCCCAAGTTATACATTGATTTGCAGGTCATTAGGCAAAGGAAATATGTGATCCCCAAGCAAAACATAACTTTAATGTAATGTGGTCTTTCTGGATTTTTGGTCGATATTTTGTCTCTCTCCATTAAAATGAAACTACAATAAGAATTAGAGACTGTTCCTTTCTTTGGAAGAGAGCAAACCTACAAATTCAGTGGGGGAGGGGTGTCAAATAATTATTTTCCCCACTTTAAGTGTTTTACTACCAGACAGGTGCTCAGTTTCTCTCTGTGCCGACTGATTATCAGCATTTTCCTGCATAAAACTGCATGCTGCTGCAGCTGGACACCAAGCTGAATGTTGTGAAAGGAAAACCAATTTGCAGTAAATTTGAGGTGCACAAAGAACAAAATGATTGGCTAAAAGATGCTAAAGCTAAGGAAAAATGCACTTGGAATTGGATAGTACTTTTCATTAATATTTTTCACATTACATTGCATAACTACATTGCATTTGCATTACAGCCATTTGATTAATGGCTGTAACAATTCTAACATTGTTAGAAATGTTATATACGTAATTAATCAGATGCAGACGGAACGTCCCCCAGGTCACAGTACATTGATCTCATTCATCAGCTGACTCATATAGCTCTCTTTGATTATGTTTGTATTTGAAACTCCAATATTTATACCTTCTCATTTCTGTTTTTATCTACACTTACCTCTGAGGAAAATCTGACTCTTAAGAAGAAGTGCTCCACTAATGGTTCATCTGTCTGCTGGCTGGTGAGTAGAGATTGTGTATTCTGTTAATCAGTGATTATATGCTTAAGTAGCAACCTGCAACCAATAGAAACAAGGCTAACAAAAGGTAACCAAAACAATGAGCTGAAAGACACTAAAGCTGCAACGACTGCAAAGTCAGGTGATATTTTGATACATTTGTCATCTTTTTTTTTTTTAATCTTTTACACAGTCATTGTTAATTTAAGACGTATAAGTGAAACAGGCCACTAAATTCAAACAAATTATGGGTCAAGCAAATACTGATCAAACCAGTTGGGAATAAAGCCACGGGCCACGTCTTGATCTACAACAGTGAATTCAATTCAAACACAACTGGTACCTGTGCAGAAAAGGAAGCATAATAGTGAAACTTGCCGGAGAAAAACAGTTTAACACTGTGTACTTTTCACGCTTAATTCCAATGTTTCAGGGTTGGAGTGTCTTGCAGAACTTATTCCATCAAAGGCTTTAGACACAGTTATCTAACGAAATCAGCAATTAACTGCAAAGAAGCAGAGACAATTCAGTGAATAAAGCAACCTAATTAACTTCCACCATGTGAATGTTTTTTCCAGCAAAACACTTTTGATAGTCGAGCAGATTCTCTAAAACTGTGTGTAGATGTAGCGCGAGGCAATGTGCTTCTCTCTTTGTGTGTCTGCAGATTTTGCTGTTTTCATTAGACACATAAGGACTCACCACGTCCTCTGTCCAGCTGTGAAAGTAGAAACTAAGAAGCCTCCAGGTGCATCGATGTGCAGTTAATTCTGTAGCTAAATGCTCTTTCCTGCTCATACGGACGCACACACACAACCGCCTCCACAAGCACACACATAAGCGTGAAGGCAGTCTTTCCATTTACTAGCAGTATCAGCTCCTGAGAGGCACTTTCCTTGAATGCCTGAAGTAAAGTGTGGGCTTCTTTTCCCTACCATGTTAGAAGCTGGAACAGCTGCCTGTTTTTGCCCATGCATAGTCACATAATGCATGTTTATAGTGTTGTGCAGTGAATTTGAATGTCTCTCTCACTCGACTCATCTAGCTTTCTTTGAATAGATTCAAACACATCCTGTCCCAGGCACACACACACACACACACACATCGGTAGTCATGCATTTAGCTGTGGCCCTTTAGGTGGATACCCATCTCAGCAGGTGACAGCTATCAATCGAGCCCCAGGGTCAATGGAGGGATAGAAGAAAACCCCTTTCATCTTCCTTTTGACTTCTACTCAGTCCTCTGCGCTTGCTCTCTCTCCTTGCTTTTAACTGCACCTTCTTGTGTGTGCAGAATTCTCAAAGCTCTAACACACTTGTTCAAGATTCTTCAAACCTTTTTACAATAGGCGTGCCGGCATGTCCTTGTTTTGCTCTCTCTTCTGCCCTCTTTCCACTATCACCTTTCATTCACTCAGATTTGTTTGAATTCTGGGCGAGGGAGCAAAATCCCCAGCAGATGATAGACTTGGGCCTTAGAGGGAGCAAGTCACTGGCGCCATGCCTCCTGGACCAAAACTCAGAAAGAATTCTTGTACTTGTTGAATGTTTTGGCTCTGTGCATGGGCAATCACGCAAATCTGCTTTCCGCTGGGGCTCTGCGGGAGTCTATTTATGGTTGGCCTGATTGGAGAATAATTCTCACTCTTAAAGGGGTCATTTCAACTATTTGTGATCTGTGACAGTTCAATCAATATGTGGAAATATGAGCAACTCATTCTCAGAGTAAGAATGCCTAAACAGAATGCCCTCCACAACGGCATATTTTTGCTCACATTTGAAAAGCACGGAGGGTTTTCGGCTCTATTGAAAAACTTTTCTTTTAAACGTTGTACAAATCGCATCTCCATCAGTGCCTCTCTCCTGCCCTCATGAACAAGACAGTATCCAAGTGTTTTTCCTCCTCTCTTAGTCCCTGGGGAAAGGAAGCCCATTCCCACCCACGCATCCCCCCCCATCACCAGTTCATCATCCATCTGGGAGGCAGGATAAGCACTGCATGGGACATTAGGCCCATTACCCAATCACAACATGTTATCAGCCCCGGCCCACCAACTCTCCTCTTGCTCTCACACCGTGCTCAGATTTACTGGAAAGGACACTGTGCTTAACACAAGCTGCGAGGGAGCATTGGGGCTGTATCACACCACTAGATTGTCTCTCCATGTCAGATGTGTGTAGCTGTATTTCTGCTTTCAATTTGAAAGTCAGATTATCTTCATGAATGTATAATGACATTTCTAACCCTCCAAAGGGTAAGCGAGTATAGCTAATGGCTGGATGGATGCATATAAATAATGAAAATAGGCACAAGCTTATATGTTTCCATTTGTAATGAGATCTTGAGAGGTTTAAAATACTTTTTTGGAGAGGGGGCGGGGCATTTATAATTGCAGGCCTCTACATGTATGAAAGATTAGAGTGAGCAACTCTATTACATAAGTGAGTTTAAAATGCACAAATATGCCATGTATGCCAAATAGCAAGCGTTCCAGAATAAAGTTGATGTATGTAAGATCATAAAAATGCCAGTAGAAATTGCTTACCTGTTTACTTGTGGCCCGCTCTTAGCACCCAGCTGATAGCCTGGACTAAAAAGTAAATTGACCTGCCTATTGTGACTTTTACATAATTTCCACCATGGCTGAAAGAGTCCAATAATTATTAGTATAAATGACACAAGGGGAGGATATAACAAGCTTAAGATTGGGGTTAAAGAAACACACACACACACACACACACACTTTTTTCTTATCTCTTATTACTTACAGTTTGTAATATACAATTGCCCTCAAACCCGTCAACTGAATTTCTTTTCAGAGGCACAAAGTTTTCAAATCTGCAGAGAAAGTTTAGTACAACAATTCCTTCTCCTCTTAAATGTCCCTCATTTACTTAGTTATAAATTAGAAATTTAAATAGAAATTGCAAATATACTTTGCAGAATATGGGGAACGGACAGGGTGAGATTAAGTTTAGACAGGTTGCCCTGGCAACAGACCTTAGAAAGGGGAAGTTCTTGCAAGCTGCACAGGAAGTTTTAGTGCACAGGCATATTAATAAATAAGACACAGAAAAGAGGAACTTTGCCATATAAGGAATGTTGGTATCGAAACTGTGTGACGTCTGAAGTACAGAAATAACACCATATAAGACACATGTTGAGATTCTAATGTTAGAGATCCTGCAACTGGTGTTTGGGCGGTGCAGGGGTCTCTCTCTTCTGGAAGATGATTGAATAAAAGGAAATATAAAATGTTTTGACCACTATGAGTCGGGTTTTCTCTGTTCTATCATGGGGACAAAAGAATCGGGGTTTATAGAATAGTCACAACAGCTAGATGTCTACAGAAATGTTCAATTGTAGCCGCTGCAAGAGCTGAATTGCAGTTTGTTTTTAATACTGTTAAAAGTGCAATCGCTATAACAACAGGGAGCTTCAGCACATCAGCAGCTGTTTTCATTATCTGCAGCGCTGCAAGATGCTGATGTTGGTAAGGATTGTCTTCCTGGTGCTGAGGCTGCTATATAGCACTGCATATGGTTGGAAATAGTGTTCCCAGTATGGGGAATGGCTGTTGCATGTTAACCAAGAAACAAGAAAACACAAACAAAACAAACTATTTGGTTTTTTGTAACAATTTTGACACACAAAAAAAACTGTTTCTCCATAGAAAAAAAAGTGTACACATTTTTGACACATTACATGACTCTGGTGTAGCTAATTATTTAATAGTTAACTAAATTAACATTTACATTTGTGTTGATACACACGCAGGCACAGCTACAGTGCTTCATGATGATTTATACTGTAATGTACAGACCCTAAAACATACAGAGAAAACAATCAGATGACCCCCTCTGAGCAAGCGTTTGGCGACAGTGGGAAGGCGAAACTCCCCTTTAACAGGAAGAAACCTCTGGGAGGTGAAGCAACCAGTCCAGAGGTTAAAGAAACTTTGTTCAACATTTTATATTTTAATCCAATATTTAGGTCAGTTCAAATGTAATAAATTAACAAATCTTTTGCTAATGTTATCTCAGAACTCATTTCTGCACAATCCTTCCAAAAAGTTTTTTTTTTTTTTTCAATTGTCCATTCTATACCTTCGACAATGATTTCAATATTAACTGCTTGGAATTTTCTAAAAAAAAAAAAAAAAAAAAAAAAAAAATTTAATAAATAATAATCAAATAAATCTACTTAAAAGATTTGAATTCTTCCCAAAAGCACATAGTGTGCAGTAGTCTGCCAGAGTGAAAAAGGATGGTCACAAAAGAAATGCATCAAGTGAAAAGATGAAAAGATACCTCCTACAATACATTAATTATTTAGACCTTGGCTAATGTCAGGGAAGAGAACACACAGATAAAGCTGAATAGACCCTGTTAATAAGAGTAAAAGACTAAAAGAGGACAATTTACCACACAAGTCCTTTAAGTTCCTGCTTTCTTCAAAGTTAGATTTTACTGTCGGACTGTGGGACTCTGCAGCGCTGCTCCCAAACCAAGAGATCCTGCATAGTCTGTTCATAAAGCTGACAGAAGAAGTTGTATCCATGAAATATTGGCTATCAACAAAGCTTACAGTAGGAACAGTGTTTATCAGCGTATCTCAGTGTGTATTTGTGTCTCTGAGTAGTGTGTCTGTGTCGGTTCTCGGGGGTGGGGATCCGACTGTCACTCTCTGACATTGTAGCCTAGATCTAGCGGGGATTTAGTGTTTTTGATTCCACAGTATGAGTGACCGTTGGGCACACAGGCAGGACAGAGGGTGTAACCGGCCTCAAACCTCCAACTAATCTACTCATGGAATTATCTCCTGCTAAAGGAGCTTATAGAGCCACTGTTTACCCCAGGGGGGACCCCAGATGTACAGTAGACTCCACAAACACACATTGATAAGGGAACCCAATGCGACTTGCTCTCAGAATTATAGCCTGGGATTTCATTTACCCATCCAAGACAAGCCAACAAGCAGATTTGGGTAAAAAAAAATAAAAATAAATCAGATCTTCTTACATGTTTTAGCAAAAAAATAAGGAACCAAGGAAATCTGCACAAGTTCAGCTGTGCTTCTCACATACAGCCCCCTCCACTGCTGGATATTTAATACGTTAGTTCTTTAATGCATTAAAAAATAAATATTCTGTCCCACTTTGCATGCTGAGATGGTTGTATTGCAGTAAGCTTGTGTAAGCACAAGGCACACCAACTGAGTGCTGATTCCAGTTTTGCCTGTCCAGTATGTTAACCGGTGGCTAAAACACGGGCTAAATGAATAAAGTCTCACAATGGATTTGAACAAATTGCATATTTTGGGATTTTGCAAAAAAAAAATTATCAGCATTTTTTGGGGTATCAGGCGATACAGCAGCAGCATTGAGCACTGACCTGATAATCCTTAAAACCTTCACATTTCAGTTAAAGGTTTAAAAAATAACAATGGCTCTGGACATGGTAAAGTCTATTTCTCAGTTTCAAAAATACCTAAACAACTGAAACTTGGTATAGATGTCCATGGCACACACAGAAATAATGAATTTAACAATCTCCTGACTTTCACTCTAGTGTTACCATGAGGTCTTAGATCCCTTAAATAGCATCATGAAGGGAAATGTAATTTGAGCAGTAGACAGTAGCGGTTTTTGATACGGGCGATTGCCCGGGGCGGCATCGTGGTGGGGGGCGGCATCACGGGCATCGGCCAAAAAAATAAAAAATAAAAAATTGCTCGTACTCATGCTGCCCCGACATCATGCCAGCGCATATTGGGAATGGCATAGGCACCGATCGGTTTTCTATCACCCATTTGCTGGGAGTAAGGGCGCCCTCCGTTTGCGAGGTGCGCAGGGAGGAGAGGGCAGGGCGGCGGGGGATTCTCTGGCTGGCTGGAGCAGCATCTAATAACCAACTCGTAAAATAAAACAAAATAAAAACAAACCAACAAACAAGAAAACAAAAATAAATTTAAAAAAATAAACTGCCCTCTAGTGACACTACACAGCTATAGCATGAAGAACTACAGGCATCTACAGGCTATTGCACTGTCATGGTGGCACCTTCATGCAGAGGCTGAGTACCCTTGTATGGAGTCCTTAAAGAAGCCAAATGCTGATTAGCTGGAATGTTGATATGGAAAGGAAAGGGCACAACCAAAGAGGAAGGAGAGGAAGAAGAAACAAACAATACCTTAATGACACTCAGTTTTCACTACTTTTTAAAGTAATTCTTTGTTCATTATAATTTCTGCATTTTTCATGACAAAAAAAAATCTCAGCGAAAAGACCAACAGCAGCACAAACATAATCAAGGGAAGCTTATGTTTTTGGCTGACATTTTTTTGACACCGCCTTTGAGCGGGGGCAGACAGCTACAACATGTAGACACGTGTAACACCAGTGCAGTACTATTTACGATGCTGACTAGAGCTTTTAAGCCTAAGCACTGCTGTTTGTGGCTCCAGAGAGTCACTAGCATGGCTCTTCCTGTAGCAGGGTTAGTGGTGTGAAGATGATAGCATCTTATTAGTCTTTGTGCATTACCTACCCACTCTCTGTTCTTTCTTTATGATTTATGTTGTTATTGCTTATTGATCTTTTGTATGTTGTGTGCATGTGCATTTTGGGACAAATAATAAATAAATAAATAAATAAAAGACCTTTTCAGTTTAGTTAATTTTCTCAAAATGTCAAAAAAAAAGAGTCTAAAATAAAAGTCACACTTATAAATACTTGCAATCTCACAGGTTCAACATTGCGGTTTTTACACAACATGTCTGTTGTGCCTTCTTCCTGGCAAGCTCCTCTCCTTCCCTGTAGTTTTCACACTGTGATTCAGCCAATTGGCCAAGGTGTTGATATGAGCCACGACAGCATATGAAAGCATGAGGTGATGAGAGCACGTGGGAGGCTTTGAGATCCAACATGAGCTGTTCATGGGTGTTTTCTGGCTGTTTTTGCTGAGTCCTCACTCCCACCCTTTGGAGGTGAAAGCCAATGAGTAAGAGGGAGAGGAGGGGGGAGAGAGAGAGAAAGAGTAAGCCAGGCAGGGATGACTCTCTTACATAATGTCTGCTGCTGCTGCATGACACGTTTGGTCACGCTCCGAATCACTACTCCCAAGTCCATCACCAAGAGGTGTGTGTGTGTGTGTGTGTGTGTGTGTGTGTGTGTGTGTGTGTGTGTGTGTGTGTGTGTGTGTGTGTGACTGACAAAGAGAGATGATGCTGAGAGGTTGGTCCGCAGTCCTGCCCGCGGCTGAATGTAGGGATTTGTTATTGATTGCACAGCTGTCTTCTTTAATTATGTTTCCATCCAATCAATGCAAAAGGTGACGAGAGCCAAAGTGACATTTCTCCACTCTGATTACTTGTGTCTCCTTTGTGGCTATTCTGTCCTCTGCTTTGACTTAGTGCCACACTGCACCCATCTGCACTCGTTTCACTGGACATTTTAGCTAGTGCGAGCATACGCTTTCATTCGTTTCGGGATGCACAATGGCACAAGTGAGATAAACCAGGAGTGTGTGCAAATACTTAGGCTGATCTATCTAGGATAAACAGTTAAGCCGAGAGGAGACGCTGTGCAGTTATCACCAATGGGGCTGTGAAAGAAGAACTCAGCTTTATTTTCCATTCACACCATGTTAGAGGACTGACTGGGACAGCATTCAGCACTGCTGTTTGTATAATCAGTCAAAAACGTGACAAACCATGTTAGAGAATGTGATTCTTTGACAAACTTGCTTCTGGACATAAATGACAGAAGTCAGTTGTGATTCTTGTGTTTTAGAGGCTATTTTTAAATTCAGTGACAGGCCAGAGCTAACGATTATTCTCAGCAAACCTGGAAAATGCTTTCAGCTGTTTGGACACTCTAATTCTAAAAATAAAGTGTTGGAACGACACTTTAAGTATAAGTATTATCAGAGTATTTATAACCACTCTTTAATTTTTTTACATCAAGAACCATAACAAATGTATTTATTTACATTTACTTTTTAATTTAATGCATAATTTATAATAATTATGAACTAAATAATGTATCTGCTGCATTTTAACACATGCAAATATTAAACCCATGTTCCATTAATTATTGGAAACTTTAATCTCATATTCTTGGCTGTGCGCTGCCCTGCATTTCACTAAAGACTTCCCATATTATGCTAATAATTACATGGAATGATTTGATGGGGACTGTATCAAAAGAAAGTCTATTTTCTTTATAAATAATGCCAAATCACATTATTCTGCCAAGCAAACTTTTTTGGAACATTATTCAGAATTATGCAAATTGCTGTGGCAAAAAAATGCATTGGAACAGGCAGCCTCTTCCACTCTGCAGCTTCAGTACTGTGCAGTGCAGCGGGTGTATTTCGAACACAAAAGTGCTTGGGTGTTCAAATGCTCAAGTTGGTTCAAACTTCATCAGCCCTGCTCTTTGGGCAAATACTGCAGATAACATAAGAGATATAAATGGATCTGTTCCTGGATTGGAAGCATATTTGACTATCCGCCTCCTAAAATCCTCTTCATATCAAAGCAGCAGTTGAATTAAATTTTATTTATATCCCACCAAATCACACCAATGGTCATCTTGAGGAGCTTTATATTGTGAGCTAAAGACCCTACAAACAGTAAAGAGAAAGTGCTTTGAGATACTGGAAAGCAAAGACTCCCTTTAACAGGAAGGACCCTCTGATAGAACCAGAGGAGGGGCATCCATCTGCTGCGATGCACTGGGGGTGAGGGGAGGGAGACAGGTCAAAATGCACAATTTAATAATAATTAATGATTAAATGCCGAATGGTGTATAAACACATGGTGAGTGAAAAGGAAAAACTCATTGCATCATAGGAAGCCTAGACCTATTACAGCACATCTAAGGGATGGATCAGGGTCATCTTGTGCAGCCATAAATATAAGCTTTATCAAAAACGAAAACTTTAAACCTCATCTTAAAAGTAGAGACAGTGCCTGTCTCCCAAAGCCAAACTGCGAGCTTGTTCCACTGGACAAGGGCCTCCCAATCTACTAGGCCACCCCATCTAAACCAGCAGTCTGAAAGCAAGTTGCTCTATTTGGGCTGATATGGTACCATAACAAAGTGTATAGAGTGTTCACAGAAATCCCTTTGTGCATGGGAAAACACTATCAATGTAATTTCTATTGAGTATTATCAGGGCTTCAGGGCTTGTGCATGTAGATACCGTGTCCTTTGAGTGGCAAAATGAAACTGACCTCCGCAAGCCAAAAACAAATTTAGCGATAGAGGATTCACGACAGCAGTGTGTTTGTAATTGTGACTTTTAGTGTTTGCCCTGTTAAAATTGAACGTGGCACTAAATCAAATGTTCCTCTGAATAACAAAAGCTCAGGACATATGAAATGGACACGGCTGGATTGAGCAAGCAGTAATTGAGGTGGTTGCAGGCCTGAGCTAACAATGGAGACGGTGCAATGCGCTACTGTCCATCAAAATTAATGACAGCGCCCGCTGATTAATTCCAGGTCAAAGAATATTACAAACAAATTTCTGCAACCACCAAAACCTGTCTTTCATGCTCTGCCTCTCTTTATTCATGATTTATTACAAGCTCTCCTTGTAACGCTGTCTTCCTATTACTTTCCATCTTTTCTACTTGCTTTCCTTTTCTTTGTGCCCTCGGAATGAGTGAGGTGTAGAGGTAGCTGCATCTGAAAGGCATAATTGAGTCCTTGAATTCTTTATGGGAACAATATTCCCCTCTGACTCACCGCATTCCCACATTAGCGCCACAGGATTCTAAGAGCTTTTATATCGGTTAGTCTTTAATTTCCACGATATTAAATTGCTTCACAGCTGTTGGCAATTCATGTTCTGGCAGTATACATTCAGAGCTCAATTCATCACTCAAAGCAATTTGAAATTAGCTGAAGCATGTCTCCGTCTACAAGGGGAAACCACATAAACACCTGTCCAACACTTGAGACACAATCTTGACACTATTTATCCCACTGCGCTCGTTAATTTCATTTGTCTTGCCTCGTACAGTGGGGGGAAAAAAGAGTATGTCTGGTGGAGCTGTAAATGTGAGAACAAAAAAACAACAACTGAGGGACACTTTAAAATTCTTCTTCCTCAGCTGGAAAAACAGCGTGTTCTCCGAGGAGTGCCATGCTCCCTTCGTCTCAGCCATTTTTGTTGTTTGGGATCTCACCGGGACAGCGGCTAACTGACCCCCATCCGTCTCCATGGGGACAGAAAAGCCATTTCTGCTATTACTGAGATTAGTAATCTTATCTGCTTCTGTTCTATTTTGGAAAAGCTCATGTAGACTATCAGGGGGCCTACTGCTGCTTCTCCAACAGCTATTATCATATCCACAATATCTACATCTCACATATCAAACATCAGTACCTATACCACTACTGCTAAACCCCAGAGATGCACTTTCTGGCATCACAGTTATCTGTTTTCCACCACTGCCGAGCCAGCGTGTAAGCAGTGTTCCCACAGTGACAACCAACCCACCTTTCAATACATTTTGGAGGCCCACTCCCACCCGATGTCAGTTGTTCCAACTTTGGCCCGAGCAGTTTTGTGAGGTCTCACTGGAAAAGGAATGGATTTAAATTTACATTTAAAATGATGCAGCTGAGTAAATGCGTTTTAAGGAAAACTGTGAATAAACAACAAAAAATAAGATTAGTCCAGTTACTCAACCTTTGAACATGTTACACCCAAAAATGACAAACAAATGCACTCCCCTCTTTAAATCCTGTTGTTTGGGCACAGAGTGCATTTCAATTTGTCACTTTTCATGGGCGGAGCAGTAACCGAAATTACATTTTGACCAATAGTGTGAAACGACACATTTAATCCCTACCAACCCAATTTTCCACATCAGTATGTTGGTTGAATGCATTCCTCTGCAGCAGGCCAGTGCATATGTTCTTTTAATTTAAAGCCACGGCCAGCAGAATATAAAATGTCTTGAATTTACCTCTCCCTCTTCAAACCGAGCCCCACGGTACGCCTGCTCTATGCAGCGATTTGAAAGATGACTCACCACCACTTGTTTCCCCTTTTGCAGACTGCAGAGTGGAAAGTCATTCTGTACAGTAAAGGCACAAAAGCGGTGATGCAAAGACGTTATTATAAATATTGAATACAGTGACTGAAATAAACTTGCACAAATATGAATTCCTTTTTTTTCTCCTCACACTTTCTGCAAGCTTACTCACCAGCAGTGGTCAAGAGTCTTGACTTGGCCTTTTTGTGCGGAGGTTGCATGTTTGCACAAGTTTTCTCTTTGCTGGAAGTGTGATTGTGTTGCTTTATGTGCAGTGAAGATGAGAGGATATAAAAACTATGATTTCCAGTTCAATATGAGAGTAATTATGGTAATAAGTTATGACATGGTGTCATCATACTAGAACAATACTATCACCACTAAATTTGGTCTCTTCTTAAACGATATAACTCTTTCTGCCTATGTGAAAAAATTGATGTTTGGACATATAACATGTGCCAGACGTGTTAAACTGTATTCTGCCATCAGAATTCTTCTTCTCTCACATCCTCCCTTTATGGATTGTCACAGCGGCTCCATCAGCCTCCATCTCACCTTATCCTTGGCATCTCCCTCTGTAACACCAACCCTCTGCATGTCCTCCCTCATGACACCCATGAATCGTCTCTGAGGTCTTCCTCTTTTCCTCCTGCCTGGCAGCTCCATCTTCAACTTCCTTTGTCCAGTCTCCACTCTCCCTCCTCTGCACATGTCCAAAGTGTCTCAGTCTGCCACCTCCAGCTCCGTCTCCTGTCCTTTTGTTAAGGGCCACCATCTCCGAACCATACATGGTTTTATTTTTGTAGCAACAAAAGGTGCCACTTGCCCTGCTCTGATAGAACAAGCTCATTACTGTGCCCTCTTATGTGACCATGGTAGCTTAAATACATATTTGAACAAGGGGTATGTTGATCAAACACTGGATAATGAACACCACCACACATCCTGGAACTGTGAAATGTGAATAGAAAATATGTATATACAATGTTATAATTAAGAACACCATGAATAGTCTTGTAGCTGGGGATTGTAGATGGTTATATGTGCTGCCCTCATTTTTACAGCTACTAATGACCTCCTCTTCACTCTCACTGCTCTCTCCTTCCCTCGCTTTGTAGACTGAGTTCTCACAATCCCCCGGGGGGCCCGAGAGAGAGTCTGCGTGCTCCGAGTGATGATCAGCAAGTCTTAGAGAGATCCCGACAGCCAATCATCTGTCTTCCAGTGGCGGGCGTCCTGCTTGGCTTCACATTTCAGGATGGTGCCATTTCTTATATTCCTGCCCGGAGAGCTGTTTCATATTTGGAATGGACTGGTGGTTTTTCTTTGCCCTGACGTGCCGCTGAATGTGACTCTGATAGATCTGTACTGTGTTTATTAGGGGAAAATCTGCAGAGCTTTGTCTGCAGCCATCTGTGCATGCACAAAGTGTAAAAGAAAATGTTCACCCGCGCTTCCAGAATCAGGATAGATTAGTTACACAAGAAGTATTTCTTGTACTGCCCCCCCACCCACCCACCCACCAGTGTGAAGAGGAAAGTTTCCCATTAAAAATCTTCCCAGACCCAGCTCAGTTAGTGTGGAAAAAATACATTAGGAGAGTTAATGTGATTTTGGCTGAGCAGATTAGAAATGTCTTTCATGGTCACATTCCAATATTAGTCCAGAGCTAAGCCTCAATATGTGTTTCTTTTGTGCTTAACCTCATAATGTCAAGAGACCCATAGTCAATTCTGGCATGGATATTCTCTACCGCTGGCAGCAAAGTTAGCTGCTCTACTCGTCTAAATCCGTGTGGAAAAGGAAAAGTTTGGGGAATAGCATGTGGCAAGGAGGAACACGAAATGTGAAAACGGATGTTTTGATAGACAGCCACTGTCAAACACTAACCTCTGCAAAAGCCACAAGTGACGCAGCATTGTCACGTACTGTAGTGGACGTGTGCGCAAAACAAACAGGCATGGGAGTCAATGGCCGCGCTGATGATCTGCCCTAACAGACCGAGAGTCCCGACTGTCAGCGGGAGCCAAATCCACAGAATAAACACGAGCGGTGACTGATCCACTTTCAATTTAAATGACCTCCATGCTGCCGACGCAACTCACTGAAGGAATCCAAATGCCTCAATCACGCCACACTCCCTCCCCAACTCAATCCAAGAGGGATTAAACAACCAAATCAATTAGAAGCTGCGGCCAAGAAGCAGAAGTCTGCAGCTATCTCTTCCTTACTTTCACTCACCCTTCATCTCTCCGCATGCAGCTCAAAACAAAAGATGCTTAAGTACATTATGTATATTTGGTGTGGTCACTGCCTCGGAGCTGAGTAATTGGAGCTACTTTTAAATATGAACTTCTTTTCGGTGCCACAGAGCACATGTGACGCACAACCAAATGTCGATTTAATTCTATTAAAAGAAACACTTTTAACTACTACTTAGACAGTGCACCAAAGACTCGAGTGGCGCTGTTCAAAATCTCTTCTCGTGTTTAATTCCCTGACTTTTCTACCCTCTGCGTGGCCCGCTTTTTCTCAGCGAAATCTTTGCATGCAGAGCCTCTCGTTGCACCTTTCCCTCCCCACCTCCGTATCTCTCCGGCCCTGGGAAGAATACAAAAGTTCTGAGGGAAACAAGTGTGCAGGATGAGAGGACCGGGGCTGTTGCTGAGCGATTCCTCCATTTCTCTCTCACACACAATCTGGCTACCCCCTCCTCTTCCACCCCCTGTCTGTCTCATCCTAGTCCATGTGAATCAAAGGATATCAGCTATCTTATAGCCCTGTCTTAGAGGGGTTTGACTACAGAGGAAAGAGAGCGAGGAAGTGGGTTGGTGGGGGTGGGGGCACTCTTCCGATAGAAGTAACTCAGAGGGCAACACGGAGAACATCAAATAAATGCATTGAAAATATATTCAGCCTTTTGTGTCATTTTTATTCTTTTTTTTATTGTTTGTACATCTGTAGAAACTTTAAAGCAGTTTGTATTGTGTGTCTGTGTTTTGTTATGCACCCCTGCCTGTCAGGATATCTTAATAATGACTTGAGATAAAGAGAAAATCTTGGCTGAACTGATTTTACCACGGTTTATGGTTTTCCTCTTTATTTCCAATCACGTATCTGGTTGGGGTAATCATCTTACTCCGCATTGTCTGGCTTATGTATTCTATTAAAGCTTGTCCCGGCTCTTTATTGGAGCTACAGTAAAGGATGTTTAGCCACAGTGAAGTATTAAAACCCACAGTTTTCATCAATACACAATTCAATCAAATGGAAATAATCTTTCAAGGTTTTTTCTCACGTTCACTTTGACATATTTGATATCTTTGGAATTCGTTTGAGTTTAACAAAAGTTTAGCTCCACATCTCAGTCTTGTTAAGAAACATAATGGGGGAAGCTGGTTTTGAAAACTTGCTTGGAGTCATCTTGAGAGGTACATTCTGTCATGGTCCTGGGTCGTGCGACCCAGTGTTTTGTGTTTTAGCCTATTTTGATGTTTATTCTTTGTTTAGGGTCACTAAGGCAGTCCAGCCATTTGTACATATTACCCGTGTATTAAGTCTCCCTTGCCCTTCGTGTGTTTATGTCTGCGTGTCTTATATTGTCAAGTCCATGCTGTCAGTTATGTCATCTCCCCTGTACTACGTCTCCCCGGTTCATGTGTCTTGTTTAATCTCCATGTTTCCTGTTTTACTTTGAAAGTCTGTATTCACGGTCAGTGTATTCAGTTTCACTCCTTCTGTCCTGTCGTTAAGTTCAGCTGTGTTCCCATGTGTGTCTCCACTTCCCCTGATCACCTCATGTGTGTATTTAAGCCTTCTGTTTTTTGCATGTCATTGTCAGGTCGTCTGTTTGCATCCCCATAGTGTTTCGTCATAGTTTACTCAGTGTTCATAGTTTGTCATCGCATTTTCACTGAGTTTCTTAGTCCTTTAGTTTTCTGAGTGTTCACAGTTTTCTTAGTTTTCATAGCTTCATGCTTTTTCGTGTGCCAACATCCAAATAAAGGATCGTCTTCTGTTCAGCCAGCAACTCCGCCTTTCAGCATCTGCTTTTGGGTCCTGTTTCCATTCACATCGGCGCACCCCGCCGTAACACATTCCATACATACCCATTTTTTTTCTTTCCTTATCAAGTTCAAAATCATGCTGCCCATCTTGGTTGATGTAGCTTGCATATCTTTGAACTGCAGGAGGAAGCTCGAGCACCTGAAGAGTACCCATGTACAGGGAACAAGAACAGGGAGAACCACATGGCATCAGATGACTGTTGGATTCAAATCCAGGACCTCCTTTCTGTGAGGCAACAATGCAAACCACTCACCCCGTCCAGGTTTTAAACGGTTAAATGTCTGTTTAGTGATCGTATATACTAATACGTATTAGTTAACAAATGTTCAGATTTATACTCACAGCTCTGTCAGGCTGTATAATAATGTTAGCTTAAAGCTAAATGCTCAAGTTAGTATGCTAATATGATGGTGATGGCACAAGGTGTTCCCTATATATTATTTTTTATATCTTAAAAAACAGGTCATGCCTGCCATGCTATGTTATGTTACTTAGTGTAGTTCAGAGAGTATGCATGTTAACAAGCAAAGCATATCAAGAGCTATGGAGGATTTTGTCACAAACATATTGGATAAATAAATGTAACACTTACACTTAGACAATACCAAGTTTTTTCTGACTGTAATGCATCACTCGAATTTCCCTTTGCAAAAGATGCATTTTGTCTCATGTGTAAAGTTATGCGCATATTTTGTAGATTCCCTTCGAGGGCAATGTAGGTGAAGCAAAGCATTTTGCATAATGTTGGTTGTTAACCAAACAGATACTTTATAAGACAGAAAAGCAAAATACGTAACAAAGCTCATGTCCAATGAGGCCTTGGTTTGTCACAGGGCAAATGCTTAGGCTTTGATTCATGGTCTTACTGTGCTCAAGCCACAGTAAGCTTGTGCATTAAGGCACTAGTGCTCAAGTGCTGCTGAAGCCTCTGCAAGAATGTTTCACTGGGATTCTTGGCTCTGATTCCACACCAGCAGGAGTCTGCCATAAAGGAGGTAAGTGCTCCACTGGTTCCTAAATCACCGGCGCAGCTTAGTCCTTTTTTCAGAACCTAGTACTCCTATCGATGAGGTTGTCATTGCGAGGGCCAGTCGAGCTCTAACAGGAGCCTCTCCCTGTCATGAGTTGGCAGAGCGTGCAGACGCAGTTTTACGTGGAGGACCAAAATGCAGGAACACAGAGGCAGGTAGAGTTGAACTGCAGCTGAATGGCTTGTTGTAGAAAATCAGAGAAACACAAAAGTCATGAAGGAGTAACCAAAAAACAACTGAAAAGTAAACAAGAGATACCTGCAAACTGAAACAAACCAGCCAGACTGGAGCTAAGAAACACTAAATGCCTTTTCAACAAGGACAGAGACAGACGATCTACCGTATTTTCACGACCATAAGGCGCACTTAAAAGTCTTAGATTTTCTTCAAAAAGTACGGCGCGCCCTATAGCGCGTGCGCCCTGTGTGTTGTAATGAGGACGTAGTAGAGAACACCATGAGAACGCTAAAGGGTGAAGTGTGGCCGAGTTGGAGGAAAGACTCGAGCGGTGGATCATCGAGCAAAGAACGAGCGGGAGAAGCGTTTCGACACTTTTGACATCCCGGTGAGTCACACTGTGGAGAAGAAGGGGACCAGCACGGTAGCGATACGCACAACGGGGTATGAAAAGTCTTCTTTCACTGTTGTGCTTGGCTGCCATGCTAATGGACAGAAACTGCCGCCTATGGTGATTTTTAAGCGAAAGACTTTGCCTAAAGAGAAGTTTCCAGCAGAAATCATCATTAAGGCAAATGAAAAGGGCTGGATGGATGAGGAAATGATGAAAGAGTGGCTGAGGGAGGTGTATGTAAGGAGACCAGGTGGTTTTTTCCACGCATCACCATCGCTCTTAATCTGTGACTCTATGCGTGCCCATCTCACAGACGATGTGAAAAAACTAGTGAAACAAATGAACTGTGAGCTTGCTGTCATTCCGGGAGGCCTGACAAAGGAACTCCAACCGCTGGGCATCGGTGTGAACCGCCCGTTCAAAGTAAGGCTGCGAGCGGCCTGGGAGCGATGGATGACCGATGGAGACCACAGTTTCACCAAGAGTGGAAGGCAGCGCCGGGCGAGTTACGCCACAATTTGCCAATGGATTGTAGATGCTTGGGCTAACATGTCTGCTGGCACTGTTGGTCGAGCTTTCGCAAAAGCCGGCATCATTTCCGAGGAGCCGCACGGCACGGAAAGTGACTCTGACAGTGAAGAAAGTGAACCTGGCATGTTTGATGGAGATTTAGCGCAGCTGTTCAATTCAGACACAGAGGATGAGGACTTCGATGGGTTTGATTGATGATAAAAATGTGAGTACCAAACTCAGTTTTGCTCCTGCTTTATTTTTAAATATGCACACTTGTATGCTTGTGTGTTGTTGATGATGACGATTACCGGTAATAAAAATGTGAGTAAGGTACCGAACTCAGGTTTGCTCCCGCTTTATTTTTAAATACGGTACTTGTATGCGCCCTATGATCCAGTGCGCCTTATGTGTGTGTTAAATACAGTAATGGCACACATAACTGAGACTGCGCCTTTCAGTACAGTGCGTCTTATGGTCGTGAAAATACGGTAACAAAGAACATGGAGAAACAGCGAGAACATACACATGAAGGAAACAAGGGAGGAGGAAACAAGTGGGAACACAGGTGACAGTAATCACAGAGACATGGGAAGGATGAGACTAAAGACCACCAAAGTAAAACAGGAAGTAACAGATGTCAAACTGACAACGTGTGAAACGACAGAGTCCAAAGGTAAACAAACACACAGAGGATGAGACTGAGGGAACAGGAAGGGAACACTAAAGGGCACTAATATACCAAAAGTCATCTATAACTAAACTAGAGACACAAACAATATTAAAGGAAACCAATTGAGGGATCAGAAAATCTTATTAATACGAACTAGGAACATAAACCACTTTTCAAAATCCAAAACAATAATGAATTTGCACAAATCCAAACACAGAAACTCTTGGTCAAAGATGAAAAACCATAACACTCCCAGCGCCATTTAGAAAGATCAACATGATATACACATTTAATCTAATAAGAAACACATTACATTTATGGAGGTCAAAGGAGCTTGCAAAGAAAAGCGTCTGGACTTCTTTAAGTTGCTTGAAGACGTTTCACCTCTCATCCGAGAAGCTTCTTCAGTTCTAAGGTCAAATGGTGGAGAGTCCCAGATATAAACCTAGTGGGAGTGACCCCCCACAGAGGGACAAAAGGACCCCCTGATGATCCTCTAATCGCCTGAGCCAAGGTGTGAAACTGGGTGTGGGTCCCAATCAGCCAGAGTTTCGGGTGTGTTCATTGTGAAACCTGGCCCCACCTTATCATGCAAATTCCTGAGGTCAGACTACGATGACCTGGATGACTGAGAACCTTCACAGACATACATTTATGGAGATTATGAAATGGCATCTATCCAGAACTGACCCCGGTGGCATTTTTTTGGTGACCTTACCTCTTGTTTGTGTGGACTGCTGTCATCTGTCAGAGACCAACATCATTTCTTCAAGACCTACAAGAGATTGTTACCCGACTGAAGTACAACCATCTCTGTCTTCCACACTCATTCAAACCCACAGATGCTCTCTTTCTATATCTCTCTCTCCCTTTCACACACACGCACACATATACTCTCTCGCTCTTCAAAAGCTGTATTTGAAACAGCTCATTCATTCATAATGCAAGGACTTCCATTCATGTTGGACTCACGGCTGTGTAAACTTAAAGAAAAAAAAGGCACATCACCTTCCTGCTGAGATGGAGGAACATATTACCGGCTGCCTGGTTCTCAGAGTGCTACCACATTAAGTGTCCAAAACATTCACTGTAATAATGATGTACAATATGTGGGAAATTGTTATTGTTAATCAACTGCAATCATTTACCAAAGAGCTGGAGCAGCTGCTTCGGGTCGGTTCGGTTGATCGTTAATTTAAAGCTGGTTCATTGGAATAAGCAGCTCCCCAGAGATCTGGGGGTTCTGGGTTGGTGGTGGATTTAGATAAAGGCTAAATTTAATTAAAAATAGTAAAAAAAAAAAGAACATATCAAATGCAGAAACTGAGATATGAAAGGTTTCTGTGTTTGTTCGTGTTTTTGTTTTTTGTTTTTTTAAATGCTCATTTTGAATTTGATGCCAGTAACAAGTTTCAAAAAGTTGGGATAAAGGCATGTTTACCTCGGTGTTACATCACCTGTTCTTTAAAAAAAAGAAAGCAAGAAAGAATAAAGAAAGTAGTTTAAATGTGAAATGTTTTCCCATTCTTGCCTGAAATAGAATTTTAAGGCCTCCTTTGTCATCTTCTTCATTTCACAACGCACCAAATATCTCTCACTTTCAGCACTGATATGTTGGCTTTGTACTTTTTTCAATTTCATATCATGCCATCCAGCATTTACTCACATATTACAGAAGTGCCCTAAAATTTTTAGACACAAGGTAGTACGCAGTTTACATATTCCTACATGTCTACGCGTGCTCTTCTTGCTGTGCCGGGTTTCATTTTTCTTTTTCAATGACTCAATCGTGCTGTTCTAGGTTAGTGTGTCTTTGAAAAATGTTACTTTAGTACTTTACATGTTAAATTTAGTATTATTTTATCATCTCGCTCCTGCAAAACCCAAACCAAAGCAAACAAAACACATTCAAAGAAAAAAGGTTGATGTGAATGCTGAAAGAAATAAAGCAAATAATAAAAACCAAACTTTTTTAAAACACAAAATACATAAAAGTTATCAGTAATACAAGACTTATGAAAAACAACCTTCACTCACCAATTTATGGAGATACCAAACCAGTAGTTCTGCTTACTTTACGTCACTGTAGTGCTTCATTGTCTGCTGTACTACTGTCACCACACAGATGCAACTGCTTTAGCAGCTTTGTATCCATTACTTTTTTTTTTCTTTTTCTTTTTTTTTCTTGCAATTATTATTATTATTTATTTTTTTTATTTTTTATTTTGTGTCCCGTTTGGATCTTTAGCCATCAGAATTGTTGTCTTAAGGCCAAGAAAGATGCCAAGCAGATTTATTTTACCAAGTGGATCATCATGGCCTTGCCATATTGGTCCATTTGATTGACCTTTATTATAATTATGAATTTATTTTATTTTCAGTTGCTACAAACGGGACAGACATGACTGGGGGATAGGACAGGGAGAAAGAATGAAAGAAAGAGAGGGAGAGAAAGAAAACCAGAGGGGAGAAGAGACGGTGAGAAGGGGGGAAGGAAAGAAAAACCAAACAAACAAAAAAAACCAAACAAACAAAAAAAACCAAAACACCTGGGTCACCTGTATGGAGAAAAAAAACAGGAGAGAAAGCAAACAACAAAGAGCAACATAATAAAAAAAACGGCAACATCACAATAAACTAGCTAGCAGTAGATATCAGTAGATACTAAATAATAAACGATATTGTGCAGCACGCAAGATAGACAGTGTACAATGTGCTTTGAGGCAGCAGCCAAGAAAGCTGTAGTCCGCGTCTGTGAATACCCGTGTGTACACCTGTGTGCATACCTGTGTGGATCAGCATGCTTGCATTCCAAAGGTTTCTCCATGTAACGATCTGCTAGGGAGTGTGGGGGGGCCACAGCCCCGTCCTCCAGGGTATGAAGCAGGTATGGAGGAGATCAAAACTCCAGACATCCAGAGGCCCCCAGAACACAAGAGACCAAGGAAGACCCACAGAGGGGCAGCCGCACCACTGTCCCAGAAAGAGCTGAGGAGAGTCCCAGATGAGGGCTCACTCAGCAGCCGCGGAGCAGAAGCCAGGGGGAGTTGCAGTGACGCGCCCGTGAGCTCCGCCGGCAGCCAGCCGTGCCTGAGTGACCGAGCCCCAGGCCGAGAGGCCGGGGGCACCCCACCTCCGAAGTGGCCCGAGCGAGCCCCAGGCTCCAGGCCCCGATAAGCGGCCGCCAAGGAGTGAGCCGGTGTGTACCCGGACGCCCACCCCCAGACACAAAGAACCACCAACGCACCGACACCTGAGGGAGTCCGCCACTGGCAGGGGAAGTGGTGGTGGAGATAGGCCTCCAAACCTTGGAGGGCCTGAGATGTCCCCAGAGAGGTGGCGTCTGATACCCAACCATTTGTATCCATTACTAAGTAACACAAATCATCTCCTGATGGACATAAAGCACTGCACTGCTTATGCCCATATCATATCTTACTCTCAGAACCTTGAGAGAAAATCTGTGATGTACAAAAGCGTAACTTCACAGTGAAAATCAACTCAAATTTCAAATCTATAAATATGCGACTGGAGGACTGTGAAGGGTAATTGCAATGTTGTCGACAGCCACATCAGCCACTTCTTCTATCTGCAGGTGGCACATGCCATGCGGGGGCCTGTTCTCTCATGCTGGTTCCCATCCCTGCTCATCTTTTGTGCCGGGTTTCTGCTCTACATATTTTAGCTTTCCACTGAGGTGTCCATATGTCAGGCCTTGTTCTGTTTGAACAAGAGAATGAAATAATCGGGCTTCTTTTTTTTCTTTGCAAAATTTGAATTTGCAAATATAGCCATTATTAACAATAATCATTCTTCTTAATTATCATGAAACATTGTTTTTGGAAAGGAATGAGATGTAAATACACAATATGAGACACAAATATGATTTTTTTTAATGACCCTGTTTTTTTTCCCCCCTGAAATTTGGCATGGTTCAGATACAGTATGTAAAAATTGATTTGCCTTTCATTTTTCCATCTTGATATGATCCCTCCAACATACACTTTGGCTCTCTGCCTGTCAGCCTGTCTGTTGGCGTCGGGTCATCTCTCTCCACGCTTTGCCTTGTTTGTATGTTTATTCCACTTTTTGTCACAATTTCTCTGTTCATCTGTCTGTCCATCTGTCTAGCTGAGTAATCAATAGTCTTTTATTACACAAATGGAAGGAGATGGGAGGAAACTACATCAGGAAGTCAATCAGATAGCGTAAGAGGCAGGGAAGGACATTTCAGATTCAAATCAGCTGAAATGAATCACAAGGGCACAGCTGATTCATAGGGCAAGGCTTGATTTAGGGCTTCATGGGCGTGATTCAACAACAAACTGGCTCTGTTTTCTACCAAACATGCTTGTGTGTTTGACATTTACTAATAGTTACAAACTTTTGTGTTTACACATACACATTTGCTGCACATGGGCCCACACTTGTGGACATGTGCTAAGCAACAACCACCCACATTTTACATTCCCTGCTGGACGTGTGTGGATGGGGAATTGTAAAGGTATGTGCATTGCATACTATGCAGAAATGTGCATAGTACAGTATATGCTTAAATACTGTACTTGTATACTAAATTGTTGCCTCGTCTAAAAGTGTTATATCTGGATTGTTCCCTGTCTCGAACGTGACAGCTTACTTGGTCCTCTGAATTTGTTCGTTTAGCCTTTCGTTAGGTTTGCAGTGATAACTCTGTTCATTGATGAATGCATGTATGTGAATGGTTTTCCAGGTGGAGGCCACTGACACATTACCCCCCTCATCTTTTATTTGGCTAGATAGGGTGTCACTGCTGTTAGCTTGCAATGATACCTGCACCCTGCAGAGCTGCGCAGGTAGTCCAACTCCTCCAAGATGGCACATCAATACGTGTAATATGAAGCTTATCTGTAAGATCTGTAATCATTCATCTGCTAGATTTCCTTAGTGCTCGCCTGCTAGTCCATTCTTTACATCTCTACCACTTTCCCATGCTGTCAAAATCAATACTGCCATCATTACACTTCCACGCTGCGTGGTTTAAATTTCAGGGAGAGTGACAGTGCTCTGTCATTCTCCCTTTCATGCTCTCATTCCTACAACCCCACTCCTCCCCATCTCTACCTCACTCTAGTCACTCACAGCTCCATGCAAGCCTCCATCTTCGTCTTCACCACCACCAATGCCTAGACTCCAGGGGCTCCTGTCCTAAATCATATCACTGCTTGGACACTGTTCTGCCATGATGGGTCATCAGTTTTATTGCCAAATAAGTTCATTTCTCTACCATAATAAATCATGTCCAGTTCTTCCAAATGATCACTCCTTTTGAATGCTAGAAGGCTTGCTGTGTCTCCCAGCAGAGTCTCAGGAGCATGGAGGAGATTTCAGGAGACAGGCAGTTACTCTAGGAGAGCTGGACAGGCCCGTAGAAGGTAAAACCTTCACAGGCTTGGCAGTGACACCTTAACTGCGTTAGGTATCGGGAGGAAAACCTTGGACCCTCTTGTAGACCCTACACTGGCAGAAATATGAAGATAGCTCCTGAAGAAATTGACAGATTACCACACTGGCCTAACCTAAATCCAATAAAACTCCATGGGGACATTATCTTTCGATCCATCTGACGCTGCCAGGTCCAAATCTGGGAACCATCTTTCATCCTTAACACATTACCAGTCCATATCACTACAGATACTCCCCCCCCACCCCCCCCCCCCCAAAATAAGTTGTTTTTTTCCCAAAGAGCTCTGATGTGATGTTCCTTAACTTTTTTGAGCAGTGTATACAGCATGTACATTATACTATTCCTCACCTCCTCCACTCTCTCTCTACTAGATTGTACTGATTGCAGGAGGCAGATGTTCGAGCCTATCGTCTACATTTTTCTTCAGTGTACATTTCCTCTTTAGTTAAAGAAGTCCTCTGTTTTTGCCCCAGATTTCCTCTTTGTGCCAACCAACATTCTGTCAGCTCCTCTAATGTCAAGTGACCGAATCGCACTGAACTGAACTCAGGCGCAGGACCCAGACAGAGACAGCAGGTGGTTTAACAATATTTATTAGACTTAAGCTCTTGAAACGTGGCAAAAACAAAGCAATAGAAAGTGGAGCTTGACTTGGTGTGGCCGGGGAGACGTGGCTAGGGAAGTGCAGAACTAGGGCGAGGGAACAAGGCCTGAGATGCAGAGTGGAGCTGGGCAGGAACCGGTCACACTGAAGGGAGAAGATAGAGTTAGGGAGGTAGTGGAGGTAGCCTTGAAGTGGAAAGTAGTAAGTGTAGCAATCTTACTTGCAGTTAGGGACACAGAGTGTTGGGGGGGGTCCAGGGGTGCTGAATGGCGTGGCAAGGGCTGACCTGAGATCTATTTGATAGTCCCTCGCCTTGTGTGCTTTATGATCAGTTTGGATTCCCCTATCTCTTTGTGTCTAATTTGTCCCTGCTGTGTCTTTTGTATTTTCATGCTCAGCTTTTGGTTTTGAGCATAACAAACAGCTCACTTTTGGTTATGATAATCCTGTCTCCAAGCATCTGCGTTTGGGTCCTACACATCACGCACAGACCTGTGACAAGTGAGGTGAGGTGAAACATCCAGATTCAGCCTGTCTTTTTGGTGTCACGTTTGGAAAGGCTGATATAAAGCTCCTATACTGTATACAGACAACAGAAGTAATTACAGGGAGAAGCAAACATGTTATAAGTACGATGTCTGTGTAATATATGAAAAGAGACTTACACACTGAAACATATGAAGACATTCTTCTTTTCTGGCTCCTCTCCTTCTCTGCGTCCGCTTCATTTAAATGCTGAGAAGTCAGCAAATCCACAGAGGAAGAAGGATCACAGCACATAAAATACCAAAGGAGGTGAACCCGAGCCCTCGTCGGGGAATTTATCCACGGGAGATGAAAAATGGCCGCTTCCCAGACTACATCGCTTGTTCCCACCTGGAGTCTCTGTGGCTTAGTGAAGCGCTTCATCCCGAACTGCTCCATTTTGAAAGTCACTGCCTGGTTCCATATTCATAACTATTCCTGTATGAATGTTCAATTCCATTACAGCCTATTGACAAATCACCTGCTTAGAACTACCATTCCAGCCCCGTTCTCTATGCAGTGATTGATCTCTCTCCTATCTCCCGGCAGCAGCTTTATTTCAAATCTGAAAGCAAACATTAGCGGGCTCAAACATTACCCTTCTTCCTTATATTCTGTGCCTTTCTCCCTCTCAACATTACATCTTTCTCTCGCCATTCTCTCACTATCTCATCCAGAAATCATCAGTCAGCGCAATGAGGGAATAATAGGAGCTCCCCTTGCTAGGTCGAAGTGACTGCTCCATCTTCCATTACAACTCAGAGATGAATGATGGCCTTGAAGATAGAAGGTGGGGAATATGAATTAACTGATCAACGTTAGGAAGAGAGAGGGTGGTGTCGGGATTGCTAGCGGCTACTTTGTTTAAGGCTAGGAGCTGTGGGATTTCTCCCACTACACATGACGCACTATATCTCCAGCTAAGCCCAGCATATTCCAGAGCTTTGATATAAGATGGGGCCTCTTCTTCTTCTAATACATATTTGCTTTATCTTCCAAAGGGGGACAACTTTGATGAAATGTGCCCGTTTCCTTTCTTCTTTCTTTGGCATCATAGCTCTTTTCCAAGGAGCCCCTTAAAGAAAGAATACAAATTGTGTCCCCTCTTGAAAGCATACAGCAGTAGTGTTGCTTGGTGGAAAGAAAGAAATGTCCACATGATTTATGTGCCATATGATTTCCAGTACAATTGCGGGGAGAACAAAAGAAAAAATGACTTGCGCTTCGGCATTGTATTGCATGTTGCTTTGATAAGCAGGCATTCTTTCTGCAAATGAAAGAAATGTGTCATCTTTTTCAAAATTCTCGGAGCTTTCATCACTTTGTTTGTCCCTCCGTGCCTGCTTTTGTTTCACCCATTCTGCCTCTGAAGTAGTTTTCGAGGGGCAGAGGGCTTCATTGTATCTTTTTGTGTCTGTCCTTTTCCCTCCTTTTCTCTTTTTGTCATTCTTCCTTATTCAGAATCTAGAGCCTGGCCTTTGTCTCTGTTCCCACATGAAAATTTTCAGTCTGACTACAACAAGGCAGGGGAGCAACTCTTGATGGATCACATAAGCTACCACATTTTCACGGCCTAAAGCACTATCCAAGTACCTGAATACATTACTTTTAAAAAGTTTGGGGTCACTAAATTTCCTTATTTATTTATATGTTTTGCGTGTTTGTTTTCATCTAATTCGACAGAGTTTTTACACTGGATGCCTTTCCTGACATAACCCCCACAGCGGTTTGTATCTCCACCTGGGATCGGACTGGGGTTCTTTTCCTTGTTAGGTAAATGTGTAAACCACTACGATATGGAGTGATGATGCCTGGAATCAATCAAAAATGAATTATTTCTAATGGAGTATGTTGGAGTACACAGGTCTATTTCCAGTGGAACATTGTGTACCTAATGCAGGTTTATCATGTTAAAGGCCTTCCTGATTCATCTGTTGACGAGAGAAGCAACAAAATCAAATAGCTGCGTGTCTGAAACATCAGTCTCAAAGCAGCCCTAAAGTAACTTTCACATAAAAATATCCATCCATCCATCCACGCATGCTGCTAATCCAGCAGTCTAACTGGCAACACCCAGACTTCCCTCTCCCCAGCTACCTCTTTGAGCTTTTCTGGTGGGACACCAGGCCAGTGTTAAAAGCGCTGCCTCACCTCAACTGGCTTCCTTCAAATTGGAAGAGGGGTGGCTCTGCTATGAAGACCCAGCTCCTCACTGTATCTCTAGGCGAGAGCCCAAACACCCTCTGGAGGAAGCTCGTTTCTACCACTTGCATACTCTCTCATTTTTATGGTCACTACCCACAGCTGGTAGTCATCGTAGTTGCATTTGGAATGCACAATTGATGGCTGCTGAAAGTAAGCCTCTGTGGGCCGTAGCATATATTCCATTAAAAGTCATTAATTATTTATGATACTTTATTTCATTAATCATAAATTGTCACTTACAGCATTTCCAGTTTCATGATTTATTAGATAGACTTTTCTTCTTTTTTGTTGTTGTTGTTTTCTCAAAATAAGAACTTTGTCTTTGACTTTGTCCAGACTTTTGAGCAGTGCTGCAAATATATCATGTGAAATAGAGTAATTTAGTAGGTTTGGTTCATTTTATTGGCTATGTCAAGAAAGCAAGCAAACAAACAGGTGCATGTTTTTAAAAACAAAAAACGGTTACAGCTTAGGAAAGACACGTTTTCCGTTCCACCCTTTATGATAGCTGATAAACTGTCAGCCTTCAAGATAACATAAAACCTGAGCTACAAACTCACGTGTGGTATCGAATGCAAAACCCTTTCACCTTCCCATGAAGACACAAGCAAGCACAAGCGAGGAACATGAGCAGTATCTGTTTCTATGCATGTGTTTAAGACTGCAGATCTACAGTGCATCTGGCTCACATGAATAATTTGTGCGAGCAACTGTATGCCGATGTGTCTGCGGGTAAGCGTTTGTCTGCATGTGTGATCTCCCTTCACGCAACCATCTGGCCAGAGTCTGAAACGCTTAGGTAACACACGGCCAATCGTGCCAGGTGTCAGGGTGTCCTGGTGCCCAGGTGTCAGGGTGTCCTGGTGCCCAGGTGGCAGGGGTGTCTTGCCAAGCCCTTTGCCTGTCTGGATCTGTGATGTCAGCAGCAACAATTAAAGCAATATTTCACTTTTGATGTCAAGCTTTTTATTTTATGTTAGACTCACCTTGACAGAACTTAATGAGTAGTTTACCTTTCGCCAGCAAGCTCTGTACGCTCTTGACTTTCATTTCAAATCAGTTCCCAAACATGTGACTGAATAAATGAATAAAGTTTTCCGTTTCTGTAACAACAGCGGTTCAAGTTGCACGGCACAGAATCATTGCAGGATGTAGCTCTGCGCTGTAGCATTTCAGCCGTCATGATACCCAATACATTTTTCATTCTATCAATGTTCCTGAAATCTGTGGTGGAGGTGGCGAAATATCAGCAGTCCATACAGTAGGTCGACTCCAGTTTGAAAACATGTATTTCCTGTTTGTGTGCGGGCAAAACTGAATCCTTAAGTTGGAAAGTTTAGTTGTGCTAATAAAGGAAAAACAACTGACATATTTATTCCACAGATGCTATGAGTTATAACCTTTGCGATTTGTAAAAAGTTACATTATTTCCATTTGCTTTACTGCAGTAACTTTTCAAACTCTTCTACTGTCTTATACACACAGCTATTTACTCAGTAAAACAGGGCACAGAAAGCTCCGGTGGGCTCCCACCTGAGGTTAATGGGGTTGCACTTGCTTTCACACAATTCACAGCTCACAGTTTTCACAGGAATCATCTGAGCAGCAGAAAGACTACTTGAAATACTGTAATAAGCCTCAACGAAGGACTTTTGAACAAAAACATTTGCTCAGAAAGCTCGAGCTGTGCTTTGTGTTCTTCAAATGGCATATCTCAAAACTCTTCTGATCTAAGAGCCGCAATTTCTCAAGGTGGGGGAAGTGATTGATGCAGCATTACGGCACCAACACCTCTCTGGTGATTGTCTATTCAAGCTCCGAGGAATGTGGTTAAAAAAAACATGCAGGTACCCTGCAGTGCGGTGAGTGTGCTCTCGGTCTCTTTGTCTCTCCCTCGCCCTCCCTTCAGATGTATGTAGGTGTTAGGACTACAGTCCATGTGTCAACATAACAGAGTCTGACAGGTGCTTCTCCTCATTATTCAAATAGATTCTCAACAGTGGGAGAGGGAGTGATAGATGATGTGCCCTCTTGTGTCGTGTTCTATAAGTTCCTGCATATACAGTATACTGATGGGTTTGTATATGTGTAGAGTCGGATGTGTATGCATTGCCCCCCACCCTGCGCATTGATGGTTACATTAGACTGACATTTACAATGAAATATCACCCTCTTATCATCTGTATATCATCACATTTTTCCCCATAAGCAGGACTTATCGATCTAAATATCACATCCATCCTGCTTAGCACCAAAGCTGTGGACTTTGCACGCAACAGTTCCCAAACAACAGGAGATAAATGAGTGTCCATTAAGGAGGTTAGCTAGGACTGTTTGAGGACCCAACCTGGCCAAATTAGATTCTAATAGATGTCCTTGATAGCGTAATCACTTTGACCCGCTAACAGCCTCTTTACTGACCGGATGGTCAGCGTGCAGGTGTTTAGGTAGCGGGGATTTGAGGTAAAATAAGTACAATTAGGATCAATCAGCAGCATCACTGTGTGCGTGTCATTTTTGTATGTGTGTGCGGGAGAGAAACATGTGACCTTCAGTGTGGAGGTGGCAGCATTATTAGGACCCTCGTGGATTATTGATAGCACTGTGGCAGGTGGCTCCCGCTGGCAGGAGGCTTGTTGAAATGTTTTGTTTTGGAGTAGCATTAGTGGAAACAGCACAGACATCCACACAACTTAATCAGATACATCGTATTAGCTTAGCTTAGCTTCTGTCATAGCATAAAGATAGAAATAGGTGAAAGCGCTAATTTGTGCCTGAAAGCACATTTTGTGAGGTATTTGCACATTTGTCATGAAATATTATGACACATTAAATACAAAACATTTAATATTTATATACATATTTATATAATTGCAAGCTTAAGAGGTGCTCTGTTACCTTTATCTACTGCTTCCGCACAAACGATCGACCTTATGGCTGTCAGCCTGGTTTGATTTGTTGGCTGTTTGTCTCGGTATCATTCGCTCAGCAGAAATTAAAAAAAGCTTGGTTTATTATTTTGCATGCTGTTCATGTAAAATATCGCTTCACATCTTATCTAACTTCTTTGTGAGCGTGGGTTCAAAGACTGCTTTAAAAAACACTATGGCTGCAAAGAATAATTGCCCCCCCATAGGTTGTAAGTTGTTGTCAGTGATCTTTCCTGTCTTCTTTGATATGATAGAAGATGATATGATTTGATACTCTTCAAGCTTTTGTAATGACCAGGTTTGCCCTACAAAAGACATCCACGTGTCACTTCTCAGACACATTTAATAATCTGAAACTACTGAGCAGCAGTTACTATGAATATAAGGCAATAGGAACAGTAAATAAAGATAATGGATATTTTCAGAGTGCACAGTGCACACACACGCACACGAACAGCGGTGGCACAGTGTCATCTTTGTGTGGCTTAAATATAAGCCTTGTGCAAACTAAAGGCTAATAAGTCCATAGCTCATCTGCTGTATCGGTGGTAAGTGGAGGCTTAGCACTTCGGACTGCAGTTAGTATCATGCAGGGAAAAGTCAGCTAAGGATCAAACTCCGCTCCGAGTCTCCCGCTTATAGGGGCAGCTAGCCGAGCCAGGAGGCCACTGATCTGGCAAGAAAGCTGGACAGTAAAAGCCCTGGAAGCAAAGATACTACATTTTCTCTAGAAGTGAGTGTGCTTGTGTGCGTGTCAGGAGAAACAACCGTTCTCTGAAAAGCGCACAGAATAAACCAGGGTAAAAACTAAGACAGAGATGTGGGATTAGTCAGGGAAAGAAAGAAATCTGAGAAGATGCTCTCTTTTCTCTGTGTGATGACTAAGCATGCTTCCAAAACATCTCCATGCAGGAGGGGAATTCTTCATCCATGATTAATGTGTTTTTGCATCATGGCATATATAATACATTGTGAATATTACAACAGTTGTTGTGGCAGCTGGAAATTCATTTCAAGATTTCAGAACAAGTGGCTGGGGTGTTATTAAAGTATGCCAGAAGCTTTTGCGCTGAATTCGGTTTGAAGACAGTATCCAATGGTTAGAATTCATTTATTATGCTTTTTTAGTACAGGGGACAGCAAGATAGAGAACCCTGCCTGGGAAACCCGTCACACTCGGGGCACTTCCATCTTTGATTCTAGGAAATATATTTGTAGAATGAACACTTCTGTTTGTCATTCTGTTTGCATGTATCTTTGGCAGTTTAGCAGCTCATGAATGTTTGTTCCATAATCCATCTTCCTTTAATTCCCAAGGGATGTAGCTCTGTCCGCTGCCTGTTTGCTCTTTGATTCAGCTCTACTGTAGCCAAGAGAGAATCGGTAATCTCTCATCACCCCAAAGACCTAATTAATGTGTCAATACATTCTCTTTAATATGAAACCCCTGGACGAGCCCCTGCAGGTGACAGTTTGGCAGAATATAACAGAATAATATGTGACACAAATCAAAAAAGACCACAGGAAAAAGCAACGTTTCATAGGTGAGTTTAACAAGGGGAAAATGTGTAGAGCTGTCTGCTGGATGGGCTATATTAAAATCGCTTTAATCATATTTTATAATATCCATCTTGGTGGTAATGGTTAGCTGAAGCTCGATGGGGTCTTTATTTTATCGAGCAAATAGGTGAGATGCACTCATCCCGGAACCATTCGATTCAATCATTCCTTCATTCTTTTCTCACTTTATCCAGGTCAGGGTCTCAGTGGCAACTGGGCAGCAAGAGTGGCCCAGATGTTGTTTTAGCCTTGCAGCCCTATTCAAAGTAACAAATGGCCTCAATTTTACAGCAGCAGCAGGAGATTGTTTCATTTACTATTAGACTTCAGTGCCTCATTTAACGCTGTTCGTCCTGCAGTTGTAATTCACCTTCTCTACCAGTGGGTTAATGTCTGTGGCTTTCTGCTGCTTTGACTAACACCTCGCCTTTGTTACAGAACGTATCCCTTTGCTACAACTAGTGCTGCGTGTTCAGACATCAGAGTCCCTTATGTTAATGCCATCATGCAAAATACAGCACTCTTTTAGGTTACTCAGACCATAACATTTGATCTAAATGTGCATATAAATGTGCCAAAGGTATTGTCAGCTTACTCAATGTCAGGGTTTAATAATTTTAGTTTTAATAATATGGCTGATCACTATAGATGTCT
Source organism: Aulonocara stuartgranti (assembly GCF_965226115.1). Taxonomy (NCBI): domain Eukaryota; kingdom Metazoa; phylum Chordata; class Actinopteri; order Cichliformes; family Cichlidae; genus Aulonocara; species Aulonocara stuartgranti. Next base: position 2,841,412 of record NC_138951.1, on the reverse strand, counting down.
TTAATCCTGTAAAACAACATTAGCTAAAATGCTGAAAACATATTGGGGCATATAGGTCCATTATGAGTTACTTTGCATAGAGCAAGTTTCATATATCTCAGATCGTGTCACAGTTCTCGCATACACAATTGTAAATACATGTTTTTTTTCTCTACCACCTCTACAAATCCATAAATCTCACTTGTGTCTCCAAGTTCTTTTATTCTTCACAGAACAAGAGAAGGTCACCGATGCTTTTCTGCTCATCTCCCTCCAGTCCTGCCATGTGTCAAAAGCCACTTTCATGCCTTGAGCTATTCCTCAGTGCAACAGCTAAGATTTGAGCTGGTGCCAAAGACAGACAGACCACATATCTCTGGATTTAGCTTCCTTCCACTGGCTGCAAGTTCTTATCATGTTTAAATTTGGTCTGATGCCCAGATATGTATAAAATGACCTGATAGTTCAGTGTAAGGGATTAGGTGAAGACTCTCAGGTAGCTGATCCTGAGTCTAGACCTGCACTTGAGATCCCTGAGCCCTTCAGCAACACGCACCCTGAGGAATTTTCAGTATGTACGTTTTACTTTGATGCAACTGTTTTTTTATCCCCTTTGGGTTTTTTTCACCCAGTCCAGTGTCTTGCTGTATTTAATGTTTCTTAATTACTATTGTTATTATTATTCAAGTAATTCATTTATCCTGTGACAAATATAACATTTCTATTCCCTTACAGGATGGCAACACCCTCGTTGCCATATCTGCCCTGCCAAACACGCATGGGAGATTTTTCAGCAAATGTGCTAGAAATATGGAATGGTGCTGAGTCAGTGCTTGGTCAGGAGGTAGAGCAGGTCATCTACTAATCTGAAATAGGATGGTTCAATCCCTGGCTTCTCCAGTCCGCTTGCCAAAATGTTGTTCTTAGACAAGAGTGAATTCCAAATTCACTGGATTGTAAATGTTAGATAAAAAGCATAGAAATAAGTGTTGTATGAATGCGTGCATCAGTGGGTGAATGACGCTTGTAGTATAGAGCGCTTTGAGTGCTCAAGCAAGGTAGAAAGGCACTATATAAGAATCAATCCATGTACCACATCATAATAAAAAAACTCCCAAAACTCCAGTGTTCATAACTCCATTTGAGTTGCAGAGATTTGGAGAAGCAGCACCAAGCACGGTGGCCAAACAGCCTACTACAGCAGCAGCTACTGTATACCTGTGGAAGAAATGCTACAGAATATGATGGCTGGTGGTGTACAGTTTGAGTCAGGTTGCACTACTCTTGCAAAACATTAATTATCAAATGAAGAATGCACAAAGTGAAACATTGTGGATCATTACCTGTATTGGCAACACCTGGGTCCCAGGGCCTCATGGGAGAGCCCCTTATCACATTTTCCAAAAACAGTGCCAAAATATGTCAAACCAATAAAGCTACACAGAGCCTCTTTCAGCTGCTCCTTGTTTAACAAGGGGTCACCACAGCCGGCAGCTACACATGTTTTATTTAGCAGATTTTTCCACAGGTTGCCCTTCCTGAAGCAACCCCAAAGGGATTCGTGTCTCCTCCTGGAACCAACCAGGGATCTTTGGCTTGTTAGGTGAAAGTGTAAACCACTCCACCGTGGAGCCACAAACCAGTACAGCTGTTTGAGCATGTTAAATCCACACTACTACTAGCTGCATAATATCTTGCTATTATGACTACTTAGTAGCAAGTGTAATTAGTAGTATCAATAGTGTGTAGAAAAGAGACTAGATTACAATAAAAGGAGCCAGTGACAGGCCCAACGGTCATCTCTCTAGTTTTCCTCTCTTGTCTGAAAGGCTTTCTCTCTTTTCGCTCTCATTTACGCCTGACAAGCCTTCAGGACCTTGGACAGCACCCTGGCATCAGAGCTGCTGAGGCAACACGCAAAAAAACGAAAGATTTCCCCTCTGCCCAGGGTGCGGCTCGTTGGGATTTTGCAAGTCGCCCGTAGCTGTCTCAAGACCAGGGGGTGCTGTCCAAGGTGCTGAATTTAAGCTCTAAACCCCTATGGTGAAAATTAAAACCAAAACGTCACATTTTCACTCTGTGCTCTCTTTTCGCCTGGGTTTGAAAAACTGCACTGAAAGAAACCAAACCTTCTGCCCGGAACAGCCCCCAGGAACATTTAGAATTGTGTGTATTAAACACACACACACACACACATATGTATATATATACACACACACACACATATACACACACATATACACACACACACACACATATACACACACACACACACACACACACATACATATACATATATATATATATATATATATATATATATATATATATAACATATTAGGTGGGCATGCCATGCACTACTTTTGCAGTACGTAATTTGCTTCTCGTAATGTCTCCTAAGCGCGCAAGCAGCCTGAATTACATAAAAGCCTAGCTTAAAAATAAGGAATAAATAATTTTCCTTATTGGTAATTTGTCCCGAGGGGCTGTTGTCTCTGCAAATGGAGTAACCCCCCCACCCACTGTGCTGATTACTCTGAAGAAGGCGGGTCAGATCGTCAGTGTGGGAGAAATCCAGGGGCCCATCAACAGTAGCGCTGAGTGAAGCAGAGCTGAGAGATGCGCGTTCACTGAGCCGGAGGAAGGAGCACGGCTGCCTTTTCCTCCACCGCGCCTCACTTATAATAACCGCCTCATCACCACCATCAGCATCCCACTCTCATCAAGAAAGGCTCGGGTTTGTGGATGGGATTTTGGTCTGGATTACTATAATTTGCAATATTTACGCGCGGGGCTTTTGTCCGTCCGGAGTCTCTGCGTGGGAAAAAAAAAGGTAGGAGCAGATTAAAACTGGTTTAGTCCTGTTTTATTTTAATTGTATTTATTTTTTTATTCTTTCCCTCCCCACCACCATCTTAATACGTTATTTGTTTCTGTGAGGATGCTTAAGTTGCGGGATTCTGAAGTTTTTCTGAAAATATTCTGCGAATTTGATGTGACTTTGAGCTGAGATGAGGAATTAGGCGCAGTGGGATGGCTTGGATCGTTAGAATTTTGAAAAGCCTTCACCCGCAGTTTAACACTAAACAGTGGGTAGGTCTGTGACGTGAGGGAGATAACGTGGACTTATTAGAGTTGATTTTTTGTTGTTGTTGTTGTTGTTGTTCCTTTTTAAAGCAAACAAATTCGTAGGGAATGAGCGAAGCGCGTAGAGATGGAAAGTTTTAGCTCACCGAATCGCGTCTCTCGGTCGGAGAGAACAGCGAAGGAGGAAACTACCCCGAACTATTCCCGTTTTCTCGACAACTTCACCCACGAGTCCTGTTCAAATTTCGCTTCGTAATTTCCAAAAGCAAAGGTTCGTAAGCCCTCGAGCCACAGTCAGACTGCCACCGTGCGAGAGGCAGAGGGAAAGCTTGAGCGCTGCTGGGGGGGGAACATGTAGCCCGCTGTTTTATTCATCCGTGCGGGCTTGCGGGTTGGATTTCTGGCAGGTTTTAAATGTTTCCTATCATCTGAAGGTTTAAAATATTCCATTAAGGGATGAAATTACTCATGTGATCGATAGCATCATTTTCTGTTGCACTTACATTGTGAAAGCTCGGCCGTGCGGAATTGAAATGTCCACCGGGGCTTTCAGCAGACTACAGCATCCCTCTAATTTAATATTTCTGCCAGAACTTGTGTCTCTGAGCTGACTGCAGAGTTACCGCTGATCCCGTCTCTGTACCTTATTTGCTCTAAATTATGGCTGGTGTTTTATAAAAGTCTGTTTACTGAAGCCCACGTTGGATTTCGTGATGCATTTAGGGGCCATTTGCTCATCTAAAATCTAAATACTGGGCTATTTTTTTTCTTAACTGCAACATCTGGAGCCCTGCACAGATGTTCAGCGCGAGCGGAAATAATCGTAATGTGTCCGTTCCTGCTGGTGCCAGATTGAAGTTTATGCTCTCAAGTTTTGCACTGAAGCTTTAAATGACTTCACTTTATTCCCGGTTCACCCTAAAATTCCCCTTTTGCTCCGTGCGCCCCACTTCCTCTTACCAGCAGTGGACTTGGCAGGTCCGGACACGCTTCTAATGCAGCATACCCTCGTCTGCTGTGACTGCTGTCGGATTAAATCGCTCCTCCGGGCTGCAGCATGTGATGGACAGGGAGCACAGCAGGGGGCTGAGGGGGTCTCCAGTGCGTGATAGGGGCTCGGCTACATTACAAAACATGCCTATAAATCTGCTGCACCGAAGCCGGACCTGTCAATGCATCATTTATGGGCAGTCAGTGAAGGTATCCCATACAGGTCATCTCATATCCTGCACTATTTAATAATTCAATGTGTATATCCCGGAAAATATGTGCTTATTCTAGCAGAGCAAGGTAGCTATTTAGAAATTATGCCACTTCCTATTTGTTTAACAGGAGGCAGAAAAAAACAGGTTTGGGTTTATGCTAGTTAAACAGAGTACTTAATTAAGAAGCCCAAAACAGCTTGTTAATTTTTCCTTTTTCGCCCTGTGGAGTGAGGACTGCTGGGTGCTCTCAGGCATGCTGTTAGCTGAAGGGCATCTTTCATAACAAGCCTGCGAGGAAAAGTGTCAGTAACATATTCTGGGTAAAACTCAACTTGGCACTATGTTAGCTTCATTTAGCTTAGCTTTGAGGTGGAAAGATTTGGATTTTAAGCAGGGCTTATAGTCAGTCGAATGTTAAGTAGTTAATGTCATGGTGGGCAAATGTTGTTTTTAAAGTCAGAATCAATTAAAGGTGGAAAAAACCCCTATTGTAAACAGCTGTGTTTAACACAATGATATCTCCATGACTGCTTGAAAGAGAATATGTTACCATTGTTAGCATTCAGTGTTAAAACCATGGTTTGCAGGCTATAGGGACACCCGATATCGCAGTTAAGCAACACACACACACACACACACACACACACACACACACACACACACACACAATAACTCATGTTAATTGAATAGAGTCCAGGGCCATTTTTTTTATACCAGGCAGGCATCTCAGATTTCATGGGCATATTGAGCCTTGCTTAGTCAAGGGACACAGCACATAACACTCTTTTATAGTTGGTGGCTTGGGTTGATGCAGTAGCGTTCAGGGTGATTTCACCACACAGAACCTTTTAACCTCTCTTCGGACGCTGTCTCACAAAGGCACTTTTAAGACAAAGACAGTCGTCCAGCCAGGCAACCCAGCGTTGTCAGAGAGACACAGTCAGGTACACTCCTGCACAGGGACACACATGCATGTGTACACGGTGCATTAGCATAGGTATCAGTTTCTACAATTCAATAGCTTGCCTGCTGCAGCAAGATTAACTATTCAGGGCAGGTGGTTAAAGGGCCTATTGTGTTGCATGGGTCTGTGCTACTGTCATGATTGGACAATGCGTTTGTCTGGTGGGCAGCCCAATAGCAAAACAATTGCAAGGGCAAAGGGCTGGAAGAGTACACACACGTATAAGGTTTCACCATGTGAATCATTCCTGGCTCTGCAGAGCAAAATCAAACAGAACTAGATGAGTACAGGTGTAGCGTACAAAGGCCAGTGAGCTAGTTAATATTCAGTACCGCTGTCATCTGGGTTTGGGTGATGTGAACAAGTTAAAAACGTATTCACTGAAGGAAATTTAGAAAAAGAATGCTAGTGGTGGGATTTGGAAATGAAGTAGCACCATCGTAACATCTTTCTGAATAGCTGTTTATGATTGCAATCCCCCAAAGATACGCAAATGAGAAAAGGAGAGTGGCGGCAGATAATTAGTCATATTTATCAGGATCCCAGCAGGCCCTTACAGACAGCAGGCTAACGTCTGAGGCTAAACACATGCTCCGGCTCACCTCCATGGATTTCCTCTCATCGTGGAATCAACAAGGCAACCCAGCCCAGTAGATGGACTTTATTTATTTGTGTATTTTTCACAAAGCCGCTTTGTTGTCCTTCGACTATTTGGGAATTCATCTCTCAAACGAAGGCTTTACAACTATAAATGATTATTTGAGTGGACCTTCAAATAAAATGAGTAATTGGCAGAAATAGAAAAGTGCATAAAATGGTTGTAAACCTTTAATGGGTGTTCAGTAGATATTTAGTGCTATTTAATGGCCACCTAGAGAGTCAAATCCACATTGAATGGTGCTCTCAGTATCCCTTCTAATTCATCTAAACTCATAGGCACAATTTGCCTAATTGCTGTTTTCCCTATTCCACCTCCTCTGAGTGCTGTTTTACATCTGAACCAGCTTTATAACTCTAGTTTAAGTTGACATATTTTAGCAACAGTAAAGAAAATCCCTACAGTTAAGCCAAAAGCTCACAGACAGTGTTAGTTTGACAAATGATGTTTCCAAAATTCTACATTGTGTTGGCTAACTAGATATAGAACATTACAGGGTTTGTCAAATGTTTACAGGCAGGGGATCTCTTACAGAGGGGGTCATTTTCCAAGGACACCCCACCCCTCGTTGTCCTAGCAGTGATTTAGCTGGTCAGGGATTAGGGGTGTGGATCATTTGAAATATTTCCTACATAGCTAACTGGCTAATAAACCAAAGTACACTACAACAGGAATGGTTGATTGTAGCTGAAGAGGAGTGAGTTGTTTTATGACAGATTGTCATGATGTGTCACAATCATATTAATTTCTATGGGCCCTAATAGGATGATGGAGTGGACACAACATGCTTGGCATGAATGGGTCTCATTTGTACAGACTTAATTGATACAACATTTTATAACCTTTAATAAGAATCTCTGGACTCCTCTTTGTTATGTTTCATTGGGTCACATATTTTATTTGTGTCACACATCCCCTTGCAGGTGGTTGCTTTGTTTTGCTAGAAAATAGAGATTCATCTTAAAGAAATGCATTCAGTGCTGTCTGTTCTTTCCCTGCAGTTTAAACCATGGGGCGTGGAACCGGACCAACGATGACCGTTCTGTGCTTCAACCCAGGAAACCGCCTTAAAGAAAAATCACAAGACACAGCTCTGAATCACTGACAAAACACGCTACGGCTCACCTTTACCATAGCAATTTTACGCGTTTATGTGGAAACTGGATTTTTTTTCCTTTCCTTTTTTGCACAATTCTCCATAGATTTGGCAGTTGAGATAAGATCCTTTATCAACGTTAGATCTGCCTCTCAGATAAAAAAAAAGGATATTGCGCTGTCTGCCTGACTAAGATTATCTATGTGGAATATAACATTCAGCAGAAAAAGCCCGGAACTAAACCATTATCAGATGTTCATATCACTTTGAGGATCTGTCCCCAGTTCTCACCCTCTTCTGAGCTCCCTGTTATTCTCTACCATGAATCCAAACAGCCTACCTGGATTTTTCCTTATGCTGCTAAGTACCATGCTGGGCCTAAGCATAGGCCTGGAGTTTACTGGCTCTGAAGGTCAGTGGGCTCGCTACCTGCGCTGGGATGCCAGCACCAGAAGCGACATGACGTTTCAGTTCAAGACTTCAGAACCAGAGGGCCTGATGCTCTACTTTGATGATGGCGGATATTGTGACTTTCTGCTTCTCGCTGTATCTGAGGGTAAGCTGCAGCTTCGCGTCAGTATCGACTGTGCCGAGACCACCATCACCTCAGATAAGATGGTTAACGACAGCCGCTGGCACTTTGCAGCCATCAACAGGCACAATTTGCGGACTGGCTTGGCCTTGGATGGCCAAACCAAGACGGAAGAGGTGCGGCCTCAGCGGCAGTTCATGAATATTGTCAGTGACCTCTTTCTTGGAGGCCTCCCAGGGGACATCCGCACGTCTGCCATCACCCTGCCCTCCGTCCGCGAGCTAGCGCCATTCAAAGGAATTATCACAGACCTCAGTTATGGGAGTAAGCTGCCCACGCTTATCAATAGTCAGAAAGTCCGCTTGGAGATGATGGGCCTATGCACAGAGAACCCCTGTGAGAATGGTGGGATCTGCTCACTGGCAGACGGAGAACCCTACTGTGACTGCTCCAGAACTGGATATGTAGGTCGATACTGCACTGAAGGTAAGAGGGTTGGCTCCAGAACCTTTCTGTGTCAAGCACGATTGCTGGTTTAAATTTTGAAATAAAAATTCAATGGGATTCCTTACAAATGCAGACTTCAACTAGCATCACATCTGCTGTCTGCTTCCAGGTATAGCGAAAAAAAAAAAGATTATATGATTACCCTTCATATTTGCTTTTTTGTTTTTTTGCATATGTTGCATCATTAAAATCATCTCATACCATGTGGCTGTAAGCAACGCAATAAATCTCAATACAAGCCTCTGAAAATTAGATTCAATTTCCATAACTGTGTTGCTATTCCCGCTGCACCTAATGCGATTTGTGCCACACCAAACTTCATTTATGAAATGCCTCGAAAAATGTGCATTGATTGCACAACAGTGTAATTTATATAAAGCAGGAGCATCTATACTCTGGCGTGTTTAAGCGGTTTAATGCAATTCATGCAGGACACCCAATGAAAATACCGAGGGTTTTGTTGCTCTTACGGCTTCTTTTAGAACGTCTTCGTATTTCACGTGGGAGTTAAATTGGAGATGATGTTCTCAGCATTTCTTCTCCCTTCACAGTTATTACTTTTGATCAGGCAGTGGTGGATATGGTATTAGCTGATATGACTAAAATTACAATACTGAGTTCTCTTTTTTCCCCCCTATTAAATGTATTCAGATTTTGCAAGGTGCTGCAGGACCTGAAGGTACACAAAGTTTGGTTGAGAAATAACTTCATGTGTTTTTCTTCTGCTTCTGTGCCAAGGCCATCGCTTTATTTGGAGAGTGTAATGAGATCCAGCTCTTTGAGGATATTCCACCCTATTCTATCATCTTCACACCCTAAAAGCTTTAGTTATTAAAAAAAGTTGTTTTTTTCTAATTGATACCTACGTGGTCCGACAAAACTTGCCACTGGTCTTTCCCTTCCTTTTCAGGAAATATATATTTAAAAAATAATCATGTTAAAATCTCTCATTGTTCAGAACACCCTGCTGCTTTACAGCCTTGAGATCAGTGCTAGCTGATGCCAAAAATAAGTTGCTCGTTTTTTTGCTATTCCATTCACCACAACACAAAATTTTCTCTTTTTTTCCATATTCAAGAACGGTAACCTTTTAAATACACAGTTTCACCATAACCTTACTCGCTTAACTATTTGTTTACGTGTATGGATTGCAGGAGATCCCTTTGTGTGAACAGACCCATGTCAAATTTCCTCCCCTGCTGACCCACTTCCTGCCTGTCTAAATCAAACTGACACGACTGAGGGATGACTCCATTTTGCCCGAAATCAGAGGAATGCTCACTGAAAGCTAGAGCGCTAATGACGAGCTATTTTAAACTGTATCTAATACAATTAAAATGTTTGTTTTTTTAAATGTCATCACTGCAGCGTGCCTTTAAAATGTGATTTTTTTGCTGTCTTTTGCTTCCCAATATGCACCAAAATTTGCTGATCAAATGAAGCTGTTCGGACGTCAGATCACGAGTGCTAGCCTGTGGCGTTGTTGAGGACAGCACGCGATGTGCTGGTTGCAGAGCAGTCGAGCAAACGGGCTGGACTTGACCTCTTTTCGCTTCATCCCATTTGCCCGCTGCCTGTGTCGAACAGTCGATAGAGGAGGAGCAGGAGGCCTGTTGGTCTGAGGGCTGACGGTGGAACTGTGACATCTTTGTGTTAGAAAGGCCGAGGTTTTAAGACGACTCAGTCGGGCGGTGGTCATATCTTAGCTGCAGGGCAGAACGAGTCCAATGTGTGAATTTACCACTGGCCTGTTGTACCCTAATTTGTCACAGGAAATTAGCTGTTGGACAACAAACCAACTCATGCTTACTTCCTTCTTCGTCCTTCTATCCTTCTATTCAGGCATCTGTTCTTCATTTTCCTCCGATTTCAGGCTATAAAAAAAAGGGGAGCTAGGGGAGGGTAGTCAAGTTAATTCCCCAGCTGAACTGACTGCTGCTCTTTTCTGCTCTCCCATTAACTGATGTGGCTGATTGTTGATTATGCCACAGAGACTGGGAACCATAATTAGGAGGATAATGAGAACAGAGATGGCTAATTTGCCTGGAAAATGCCTGCGCAAACACTGCCGTCAATTCAAACTGTCTGTCGGCAAACTCGTGAAGAGTTCTTTTACTGTTATGGCCACATGTCCACAAGTGGGCAAAGTACTTGTTGTTCATGCGGCGCTTGAGCACAGAATGTTTTCAGGGGATGTTCGCACACCTGTCCCGTCAGTATACTGTGATCATGCCGTACATTAATGAGCAATAAAATTAGCAATTTGTCAAATGTGTGAATATGTATATGTTACATTGTCGGATGCAGGAGTCCGGATGCATTTGCATTCACAGGCATGCGCGTGAATGCACGCGGATGCAGGCGAGGCCCTGGAGCTGCTCGTTAAAACGGGCAGATGGCTGACTGGCTGAGTAGACTGGGCCTTGGAAGAGTTTTCCCAGCCGTGTTTTTAATGGTAGCCTGCTAGCCGACTGGCCTGGAAGGGAAAATACAAGGACTGGGCAGAATTCACATGTGTGATGAGAAATGAGAAAATGGGAAAAGTGGGATAAAGCTTCTGTTTGCCACTTCACTGAAAAACATCCTTCTTGTTCCCACACTGGTATACCTCCCCCCCCCTTTTCTCATCTGTCATGAATTAGTGGGGGTCAACCTTCTGCTAAGGCATCATCATTTCACCGCAGTGATAATTATGAAATGGTTCCGTTCTCTGAACGCCTGCAAGCCCTTCCATGCTTTGCACCATAAACAGTTGGCCATAAAACACATGCTCAGTCTCGCCTCCTGTGTGGATCAGGATGTATCAGTGTGGCTAACTGCGTCATGGCGCATGGATTGAAATTAGACAGTACTCGCTCTCTGCATGCGTCGACCTTAGTGTGCAGATCTGTGGCTGTAGCTTTAGTACTTGACCTTGTCATTGATCATTCTTAAACTGCTTCTTTAAGCACAGCCATCGTTATTATTCTCCTGCTATTCCTTGTGCAAATATCACTGTCTTTAATAGAAATGATCTGGATGTGAAATCTCTTTCAGTTCAGCTAACTTAGCAGCGGTGACATTATGAAATCTCTTGAATACCTTGTGGTTTTTCTGGTTACATAAAGGTATGCAGAAGGTCAAGGTTGTTAAGAGCTGCACAGGATTGTTTAATGAATATGTAAAAATGATCATCCATGTCCTCTTTCAGGATTCCACATCCTGCATTTGTAATGAGCAGTTTAAGGACCTCCTTTTTGCTTAAACAAATATGCAGGGACTCGTTGGAAGGTTAGTAATTGAAGGCTAGGGCAAGCAAACTCTTAAGTAAGTGCTGAAATGGTGCCTTCGGGCTTAGCTTTGGGGATTAATAAACAGACATGGAAAAAATGACAGTTACAATAATCTTACTATAAAAAGTAGGTCAGCGAGAAAAAAAATGGTGCAGGGACTTGCCTGATGCCAGTGCATGGGGCATTTGTGTCTAGTGCCCATGCTGAAAATTATGCTTGGATTTGAGTGGTGAAGCTGCTGGTAAAATAGAGCCAGGGATTACGCTCGGACCACATGTCCTCCACAGCACATTGGCTTGTTCTGAGCACCGTCGCGGCAAGAGAAAAGGTTTTATCTACACGGAAACTGAGCATTTAACACACGCGCACGCACCATATCTGGACACAAGCATTTGCACAGTCAGGGAAAAAAATATGTGTACCTGCTGATTCAGGCACATAAATTCAAGCATTAAGTCCCCCCCCCCCCCAGGATCATCTCCTGAGAACTAGAACAGTGCTGCCGTCCATCAGCTGGCTTCTACCCTCCTTTCCCACACTTCCACCCATCGCCCTTCCCTTTCCTCTTCCAATGTCATTTTTCTTGTGTGGGAGGAGAGGCAGCATCCATTTTAGACTCCCTAAAGGAGACAGGAGGAAATCTTCACCTCGTCTGCACCATCCCCTGCTGCAGAATTTGCCTCCCTACTCCTCCTCTCAAATGATATATCTGTCGTGGGTTGAGTTTGTTAAATTTAACATTAAACAAGGACTTAAAGCTGTCAGGGAGGCGGGTGGGAAAAAAATGAAACACAGAAATCCCTGGATGTATCTAGTAGTACGAAACAGGCCACTCCTCTTTGTAGACTGGGCAGAGATCAAAGCGCATCGCTAAGTCACATTAATATCTGATATCTCGCGTTAGAGCCAATATTTAAAATGTCTGATGTAGTCTGTCTTAATTAAGATGTGTTTAATTTTCCTCTCATCAGTTTTTGATGCTCTTTGGGGGGCACCGATTACAAGCGCGAGTATTCCTATTAGGATGCGAGCTTCAGGTTTGTGACTAAAGAAGAATAATAAATATATAACAGACTCAACTGATGTTGAATCCACTCAGTCATCTGTAATGTTGCCTAAATCACACTGGCATGTCTGAGACCCACAAGGTGTCACTGACGGGTGAGCTCTCGGTGAGGATGTTTGCCGCGAGCGAAGCTTAACATGCGGCTTTTTTTCTTCTTTTTTTGTAATGTTGCCGTGCTCCACTATTAGCTACACCGGGACTCCCACTGTGAGCATTCTTCTGAGAAACCACAAGGGGCGTGTGATTGTGGGTGAGCGATAAGTTGAAGAAGAGGAGGTGGAGGAGAAAGGCATGGGTCTGAGAACAAGCAATCCTGCAATCCATAAAACTCACACCATAAATCCTCAACAGCGTGGATTTATGCATCATTTTACGTGTTCAAGGGACTCTGTGTGATGCGGAATATTATGCTACAATGACAATATTCGAAATGTGGAAGAGTTGTTTGCACAAATGTCGATCTGGATCCCGTGGGGGCGGGACAGATTCAGTTTTATGCCTTTTTCTTTCCACAGGTGTTCACACTGAAATAGTTTACAATCAGACATGTCAAGAGGGCGCCTCTTTGCTCCTTACATGATCGCCAGTGTGTTAGGGGTTTGGTTTTTTTGCATGTGTAGATGCAACATGCAAAAGTGGTTGTAGAGTGTTGCTAATGCGATGCTTCTCTTTGCTCTCTCTCTCTTTTCCTGACGTTTCCACAGCAGTCCTGAGAAAACCAGGTGAGTCTCCAGGCAAATGAGGTCACAGCTTCAGTTTAACTGCTGCAGCCATTCACGTCCCATCCAGTTATAAGTTATTTATGCATTCACCTTTAAAACGCAAGCAAATTTTTTTACCACAAGTTCTGTTTTAACTCTTAGATTTGACCTTTATTCAGCAAACACCCTCCACAGTTACTTTACATTCACGCAGACTGTTCCTCGTATAAGTCATTTGTCTGTTTCAGTGGAAAGCTTTCGAATGCACTTGGGGAAGCTTTGCCTTTAGTGTGATAGCCATTCTTTGCCATTATGCAAAGCATGCACAGTGACAATACAACTGTAGTATTGGCGTGTTGTGTTTTTTCTCAATTTTTCCTCTCTGTTCTCCTGTCTGTTTGATTTTTCTCTTAAAGGCCTCGCACACCTGAAGGCAGAGCAAGGTACTCTTTCCTCTTTCTTTGTAGATATCTCTTTTATTTATTTGTTTTTTAGCTCACTAACCCCTGTGTTGGTTGTGAGCTGTAAATTTACAGTGTGCGCCTGCACTACCTGTCCGTTTGCATTTGCGTGTTGCTGTGCGGCTACTGCAGAGAGGTGGGGTGGGGGTGGGGGGATGACTGTGTGTGTGTGTTTGGCGCAGAGGGGTGCACAACAGCATGGCATGTCCCACATCTCACCTTTGTCTCTCTCTCGCTGTGCTCGTGTGTGTCCTCAGCCTCGTTTCATCCAGGTCTCTGTGTATTACATAATTGTGTACTACTCTCACTTCCACAGCAAACAAGCAGTGACACGGTCCACTGTGTGGGAGCGGGGATGGTGGGGATGGGGTGAAAAAAAACAGGGAAGCTCGGGGGTGGGGTTGGGGGTGGATAAGGAAATCACTGGAATTTGGGGAGACAGCTCAGAGGAGAAAGAAGCTTATCTGGGATAGAGAGGGGTGAAAGGGAACAATAAGGATCAAAGAGTGTCAAGGTAAGGTGCATGTAGGAGAAATAGTAGCAGGGTTTGCATTCATATTTGATGAATCTGCAGCAACACAATTTACACTCTACATCCACTGCCAGTGTAAGATAATATTGAAGTCTGGGTGGTGGATGGGTGAAGACAGCAGAGCCCATTTCTGAAGTGGCACATTCATGGAATGTGAATTACTATTACTATGATTAAAATGGACGGAGCCGCTTCCTTTCTGTCGGATCAAATTCAGTAAAGCTGCATTTGAGAATCTATTTTTTGGAATAAGCTTAAAAATATCAGGCTCTTAGTTACTCTGCAATTTAGATTTTTTTTTTCAGATCTTGCTGGCTTGTTGAAAGGGAGTCTGAGACTTATTGTATTTCAAAATCAAATTCAATCTAGCTCTCCAGGAGTCCAAGATTACTAAGTTTGGCATAAAGTAACTGTGACTTTTCTCTAATTGTGCCCAAGTGTTTTCAGCTTTCACTTACCTAAACTGAACTATAACTGTGTGCCGATATTACAGAGAAAGGATGTTCGTTCTTGTTCTTGGAAACAACATTTGGCCATGGCTTCCAGTCATATGACGAGTTTGGAGTTTGCTCAGCTATCATGAGCAAACTATGGCTTATTTACAGTACCGTGCAAAAGTCTTGAGCCACCCATCATTTTTTAAATATTTTGCTTCCAAAGAGCCAGACTTGTCATTTTTAACCTCCTAAGACCCGAACTCCTCCACAGCATGCATTTTTAATTTCTCTTGGATATTTGAGCTGATTGGGTCCTGATGAATGTAAAAACAGAATTACCAGATTTTTTTTTTTTTTTACCAAATTTTTGTTTCTAAGAAAAATGAGAGCCACATATGAGGATATTTGTTTAAAATTTCAATAGAACAGTAGCATATAATGTCCTCGTAAGTGGATATCAGGCCCTTGTAGAGCAAAATTGAGTATTTTGGTCTAAATAACCCAAAATGTGATGTCCACATATGTGGACGCAGGTCCGTTAAAGTAGTCTTGAGCAATAGTTCTCCAGGTCTTTCTTTGGACAATAGCTGCGTTTACACCCAGTTTCAGTTTAGTCCTTGTACCTGAGCATTTTCACAGCAATGTTTTTTGTTTGTTAATCCACTTAACAAATCTATGGACCTGAATGAATCATTCAAACATAAAAGCACCTCCTGACCTGTGTTGTGTCTGCACATAATGAATAACTTAGCAAACAACCCATTTTTAACTCTATTAGCAGCAGTTTGTCACAAAAACATACATTTTTTGAGAGTTTAGACACTCTTGAGGAAAAAAGGTAGTTATCCCAAATAGTGACTTAGAAAAATATAAAGAAATGACTTTTGCACAGTTCTGTATATATACTTCAGCCAAAACTATGACAAATAGCCAGCGAAAACCTTAGCCGTAGACCTCAACTCTATTAAAACAACACACAACGGCATAAACAAAATGAAATCTAGAAAAAGAATTGTTGAGATTTTGAAGTGTCAGTTGTGTGCTGCCCGTGTGCGCTTCTCCCATTACTGCACAATTTGCATGATTGTCGACATGTTGCATGCAAGTGTCACAGGCTTTATGTAGACTAACAATAGCTTAAACCTACTTTTTGTTGTCTTTTTCTGGTGCTCTGCCTTGGATGACACTCTTCCTTCTTTTATCTCTACGGATCCTTTCTCCTCTAGGTAGAAGCAAAGGTACAGCAAATCCTTTTCCCCCTACTTTTCTTTCATCTAAGCTGCGAGAGATCTCTCTGTGTGTTTACATTTATGGGCTGAATTTTCACTGCCGCTTATTTTTAATTCACTTTGAGTGATTATTTAACATATTCATTTGCTCATCGTGGGAGGGAGCCAGGAAAGTCACAGGACCTGATGCTTTCCAGCTAACGAGCGGCCACAGTTATCGTTGCGTGAACGATGAATGAGTGAGTGGAGAGATGAGAGAGGGTGGAAAAAAACACAGTGTCAGTATCGCATACTAAATGAGTCTCTCTTAATTATCACGTTAAATATAAATGATGAGAAAAAATGGATTAATCATTGTCTTAGCAAGCAGTAAATATTAATAATAGCCTGTCTGTGTGAAGATGCCTGTGTTGTGACAGTTCTGTGTCTCGGAAAAAAAAGAGTAATTGGTGAATTTGACCTAACATTTAACTTCATTTAAATGAGACCATAGAAGCAACCTCTGTGTAGTGCAATTGTGCAGACAATATTCTCATTCTACACTGATCAAAGCCATGTGGCCCGTTTTCGTTAGTTGTGTGTGTTTGTGCGTTTTTACAGGATGTCCTGCCACGTTTGTGTGCTTCTCAGTGTCATCTTGATTGATATCAGTTTTGATGAAAATAGCATATTTCCTCATTTAAAGTAGCTTGCATGAGATGTAGTCATGTGCACAAGTGTCCCATGTTCACAACAGTGGATTGGTTTGATTGATTGTGAGCCCGCCTTCTTAGCTACTGTTGACAAACCTTATCAGTCTTTCTGTTCTTGCACGTTGCATATTGCTGTTTGCTCTAATAACGGGGGCGACTTTGACACTTGAAACTTTGAGTTATTTTGGAATCAGTCACTCCTTGCTTTCAGCAGAGGTAAAAGCAACAGCAGGTTTTCTTATTTTTAGCCTGCAGTCATTCAGTTTACTGACTGAAATGACTGCAGGCAATTTGATCAGCTTAGTAGATTTGATCAGCACTGCTTGGCTAATTAAGCTAACAGTAGCTCCTTGTAATTAACACGGGTTCGTGTTAAAATTTCATAAAGAGAGTCTTGTAAAAAGGATCTGAAAGAAGAGCTATTTTGCTCATTTGCACCTTCAAATTTTCGTTTGTAGCTTTGCATGGTTAACAGTTCAAAAATAATCCTCATTTCTCTTTCACTGGGTTTTTGTGCAGTCCCACAGTTCATCCTCTGTTTT
Organism: Aulonocara stuartgranti; assembly: GCF_965226115.1. Classification (NCBI taxonomy): domain Eukaryota; kingdom Metazoa; phylum Chordata; class Actinopteri; order Cichliformes; family Cichlidae; genus Aulonocara; species Aulonocara stuartgranti. Next base: position 2,824,452 of record NC_138951.1, on the reverse strand, counting down.
AGTTCCTCTCCCTCAAAGCCTCTGCTCGCAGACAGCACACACAGAGTTGTGTGCCATGTTCAATATGAGCATCCACCCTTTTAACAGTATATGTACTATACTGGTACCCTTTATATTTACCCTTGGCTTCATGTATCATATGGTCAGTCTGAGGCTACGCGTTCCTAAAGACAGTAGGCAAAAATATAGCATCCTACCTGAAAAAGGCTTTCTGGATGAAACTTTGACAAACTTGACACAAACGTCCTCAGATCCATCAGTTCAGTCTGTCTCCTAAACTCTGATAGCGGTCAGGATCGGTTTTCACACGGTGGAAAAATGTTACAGTGGATGTGAACAACCTGTAATCTTACAAAGTGATGCAATCTAGTGATTTCCTTGGTCTTGGATACGATGCTGGGTTTCTGCTCTATGTAGTAAGCAGTCAAACACACTATATACCATCACTTATATTTTGCTTTTGTCTTCTTGGGCCACAGTAAACTCCATACCCCCCACTGTTTTGATACAGAGTTGATAGTTCTGCAACTTCCATCACATCGTTAAAAATCCCAATTCCAATAAAGTTAGGACACTCTGTAAAATTTAAAAAAGAAAAAAAAGACCTCAGAAATCCATAGTTGGTTCAACTGAGCTGACAGATAGTGAATTTTGAAAGTTTGCCTGAGCCAATGCAGAGATTTCCAGGACAGAATCCTCCCTGTTATCTATACAGTGCAGTCTGACAGATAATAGGCATCTAACATTGATCATTACTGTCCACTGTGAACAGAGATTCCTCCAGAATTTCTGAACCTTTTGATTAAATTATGTTCTGTATACAATGATATAGTCAAAGTCGTTGCAATTTTACGTTGAGGAACATTTTTCTAAGGTTGTTTTATAGTTTTGGATGCAGTTTTTTCCCCCAGATTGGCGAGCCTTTGTCCATTTTTATGTCAAGGGGTGTGCTGTGGCAGGCAGGAGGAAGGACCCAAACGCAGGACTCGTACACGAAGGAGTAAACTCCAAATGGCAGCTTTATTGCTGGAGAAACATGTAATACAAGAAAACTAGACTAGAAACTCAAAACATGAAGCCCAAACTAGAAAAACAAAACCGGGAAACAGAGAACCAGAACATTGCCAGAAGCATGGAAGAAATACACAGCACAGTGAGGGGATGACACAACAACAGAGAGAGGGAAATAAAGGGCTTAAATACACAAGGGACTAACGAGGGAATTTGAAACAGGAGGGAATCACAGCTGGGACTAATCAGATATCACGAGATGAGGAGGAAGCAAAACTGAATGCGCTGACATAGGACTATCAAAGTAAAACAGGAAACACAAGACAGGCACAGAGACACGGACTTGACACTGAAACATCAGGAGCAGAAGGACAGGAGAAGAAAACTGTGACATGAGACACGACTGACTGTGGAACATGAAAATAGACATGAAGACAGAACTAAACATGGGGGGCACAGGAACAACACCCCAGAACTAGAAATCACGAAACACTGAAGAACTGTAGAGCTAGAAATTACAAAAGACAGAACAATGAGAAAACTAATAAATTACGATATATAAAATAATTAAAACATAAACACTGGGTCACCAGACTCAGGACCATGACATTTTACCTCAGAGAAGCTCTGCTTCTCTGAGATACTCTTTTAATACCATATCACATCATATTACTGATTGTTGGAAATTAACCCATATGGAAAAGATATATATAAATCTTATAAAGTTTGTATCTGTCTTGTGTGAAACTTGAATGAAAAGCATACAAGAGTGAAAACAGATATAAGATCCCTTGAAAAATTCTATAAATGAAACTTGTATGTTTTGGATACTTAATAAAACAATATATGAAAGTAATGAGAAAGTGGCCACTTTCATGAGTAAATCATATGATTTATGATTCACTATATGAAGTAGGCCACATCTGATGCAAGTCTTTTATAAGCTCTTACTATTTCTTTTCCATATGGGAACCTAATTAGTTGCTAAATGTGTCTCTGTTGTTTTTTAATCTTTCCATCCTTTTGTCGCCCCATCTCAACTTTTTTTGAGACATCAAAGTCAAAAAACTTTATTTATCCCCAAGGGGCAATTACGATAGACATGTTGCTGTTATCAAATTCAAAACGAGCTAATATTTTTTTTAAATCAGAATTTATGTTTTCCATGTTCTGTTGTGAGTAAAATATGGATTTATGAGATTTGCAAATCACAGTATTCTGTTTTTGCTTACAGTTTACACCGGCTCCCAACTTTTTTATATCTGGGGTTTTATTATTATTAATCCTTTATTTATCCAGGTAAAAAATCTCATTGAGATTAAAAATCTCATTTCCAAGAGAGACCTGGCATCATAGCAACAAAAGTCACATACCACATAGGTCTATGTGGTATGTAGACGTCTTTATGGGAAGACGTCTACTGCCTGCAGTGTCTAAATGATAGTTCTGATTGGGTAGTCATTGTTTTGATGTGACTCTATGTGAGCAGTTCAATATCACCAATTTCCCGGGACCGTAATGTATCTGCTGACTTTTTACACAGATGGAATTACAATGAAGCTTCACTGTAATGTGTTTGATTTACCCATTGCCTATCAGACTGACTTTTCCCTGTGTATGGGCTAAAACTGAATTCCCCTGCATTTATATCACTTAAGCAAAATAGGTTGTAATGTCTATGTAGTTAGAAATCCTAAAGCTCTGTTGCACAACAGAAGGAGCCAGATATGATACACGGGACTTTCTATGCAACTCTCTTGGGGATTTTATTTTCCTCCCACAATCTGAGTCAGTCAGATGGACTGATGATTTAAAGTTACTAATAGGTGTAAGTGGGACTATTGTCTCTAGACTTGTGTGACATATGAATCAATATGTAGCCTTTTAATCAAGGAATGCTTAAACATGATACAATATGACTCTAAAACAGAGACAGCAGCCAAGCCAGTGTTCACATTACACTGTGATGAGTAAAATGAGGACATGCCACGGTCCCAGTGTTATTAGATCCATGTCTCTGCAGTAGTGTGTGTGTCTGTGTGTGTGTGTGCTGTAAATGGCACAGCGGTCAAAGGGCACAGTAAACAGGAGGCTGGGGAAAATAGACTACACAAAAGACCCGAGTCCACCACAGAAAAAAAAGGAGTAAAAAAGAAAAATGATAGCTGCAGCCAAAGGGCCAGGCGAGAGTGTCAGTGTTGCAAGATTATATACTTGTAATGAAAAATGTGGAGCACCTTGTCATCCCTCTACTCAGATCTGGGGCTGATATTGCACGTAACCGTTAAGCCATCTATAGGGAAAGTTTTAGTCGCTTGCAATCCAAGAGAACCCCATTGTTCTTGGCTCAGAGATGCAACTTTTTGATGCATAGCATAAGTTGACATGGCAAACTTTTGTATAAGCTATGGCAGTGGACTGTGCTCCAGTTAGTAACATTGCTCTAGTTAGCAAAATGCTGAACTTCAGGCTACAGATATTTTCAGATTTGAGTGCCTCGTTTATCTAATTAATGTAAATGTGTGGTGAAGATTTATTCTTATGAGCAACTTTATTACTGAATTTAACCTATTTTGTCTTTGGGAGATGGAAAATAGGGCAGCATTTATAACAATCCAATTTCAGTCATACTTTTATGTCATCCAGATAATGAGCTTAGTCAAAGGAGACGCCATAATGTTCATTGTTGGTTTCAATATTTTGAGTTTGGTTATCTGTAGATAGTAACTGTGCTTCAGCTGCCAGACACATCAGCTGTTACATGTATCACATCAACACTTGAGGTGTTAATGTCAATCACAGATTGAATGTGTGCTATGTTTATTAACACGTCGAATTAACACGTTGAAACAAGGTTATTTTCTACTGTGTACTTAGCTGTACAATGAACAAAATTTATACCCTTAATGGTAATTATTCCACAAGATCCTATTTTTAACAGAGAACAACCACTCAGTACATTCAGTTCCCTTTTACATGATGATTTTTCCCCCTATGTCTCATGAGAGGTGTGCCTCCATCCAGACATCTGGTGTTCATCTGGTGGTAACAGTATCAATATCAGAGATGAGACTGCAAGGCAGATTGCACGTTTCACTACCTGGCTTTTCTCTGAGTTTTAAGAATGTTAAAGCCCAAATGAATTGTAGTCGAATCCAGGCACACACTTAAGAGAGACAGAATATTTTCACAGTTTGTAATAAATGCAATGTAAAGTTGATTCTGTTCACACATAGTCAAAGGGTGGAAGTTGTCTGATACAGTGACCTTAAGAGCTCATCTCACCTTTATGGGGATGATGTGGTTTTATTGGTTTCACTGGGCAGTGACTTCCAGCTCGTACTTGGGAAATTGATGCTTGAGTTTGCAGCAGCTGGAGTGAGAATTAGTACTTCAACGTCCAGGAACTTTGAAGTGCTAACTTTGAGGTCAGGCACGAGTTACTGTTCTAGTTGGAGGACTTGTTGATGATTGAGGGGAGAGATGGATTGGTGTGGGGTCAGCGGTGATGTAGACTTTGTACTGGTCTGTTGTGGTGAGTTGAGCTGATGGTGAAAACAAAGCTGTCGATTTACCGGTTGATCTACTTTCCTACACACACCTGTAGTCGTGATCTCTGGGTAGAGACCGAAAGAAGAAGATCACGGATCCAAGTCACTGAACTGAGCTTCCTCTGAAGGGTGGCTGGGCTTCATCCTATATGGACAGGGTAAAGAGCTAGGTGTTTGGGAGGGACTCAGAGTCGAGCCTTTATTCCTCCACATCGCCATTTGATGTGGTTCAGGCATCTGACCAGGTGTCTCTCAGGAGCTGGTGTTGTAGGCATCTCGCACAAGGAGAAGGCCCTGAGGCAGAGCCAGGACATGCTGCATTTCTGCTTACACTGCTGCCCCTGTGACCCTGGACTTTGGTAAGTGGCAGAAAATGGATGGATGGCAATCCAAAGGTGGTAATAATACATCCGACATTACTACAGGCTATTGGACAGAACTGAAATGTGCCAGATTTCTTTTTCTATAATTGCACTCCCAGTACTGTGAATGATCCTGAAAAGGCTACTGGCTTTTTCTGTAATGGAACAGTATGGACAGAGCGCAGGCACAGCTACAGTAGCTTGTCCCCATTGCCAAGTTGTCAGCGGTCCACTTTAGAGAGCAGTTAGTCCTTGGAGAGCGGGAGAGCGAGAGAAAGGAGTTCAGCCCAAGTCTAATCCCTCAGCATGAAGGCTTAGGACTAAGAACTTATTCTCCACTTCTGGAGTCACTCTCCCTAATTATCCCCTCAAAGTCCTGCCGCAGACTTCCAACTGACAAGATTTTTGCTTTCTGCCTCTGCAGCACTCATTCTGTTTCTGTCTCCTCTATATATACGCTCTCTCCCTGCACGTCACCGTTTACTTGATTCCTTCTTTCTCAGTTGGCCTCTCTGCCTTTGTCCCAACCCATTCATCTCTGTCTGCCTCGGTATCCTAGCCTTTCTCACTTTTGCTCTCCTCATCTTCCTCTTAGCTTTCTCTTCTGTTTCTCTACTTCAAAGTCATGTGGGCGTCACGTGTCTCAAATCACAGTCAGGCTTAAGATGGGAGTGCTTACTGCTGCCCACAGATGCTGCCAGGCTTCAGTGGCATTTATGAAGAGCTCTGTCCATACGCCTCTTAGCTTTTTGGTTTGGTCACCGGACTCGGACAGTACTACACCAGAGTACTCTAGTAGTCGCAGTGGTTTCAGAAAATACTGTAACTATACCTTCAGCACTCATGTAAGATTTATTTTAAACGTTAAAGGGCAGAAAAAAGATTGTATTTTTGCTTCAGAACAAATTTGCAGCGTATGTGTTTTTTTTCTATTGCTGTGTTGTGTTGCATTACTTGATATGTCAATCCAAGGAATGATTACATTTCTCCTCTTCTGAGTGGTTGATGTGTGTTGATGCTTGAAAATTTGTGAGTGACATATAATTCATGTCAGGATGTTAGCGAGTTAACACAGTGGGTGCTGGTGTTTTGAGACAAGTCATGAGCTGCCACTGAATGCCGGACTTCACTGGCTCCAGCATCAGCTTTCAATCGCTGTCACCTGAATCAGTGCTGGTTAAGTATGAGGGCAATAAGGCTAAGTAAGCCGCTGCAAGCCACAACTGCAAGTAGATCTGAGGGTAATGTCGGCACAACTTAAGTTGTACGTTTGCAAGAAATTTTATGCTGAAATAATAATAGCAGACATGGAACCAATGGGCTAACATGCACCTGCTCTTATTCATGTAATTCCCAAATCGAGAACTATATGAATTAATTATCCCAGTATAAGTGCTATTAGGGAATGACATTAACCGCTGTTTTCATAAAAAAGACAGCTGCTTTTACTGGTAGAAGCTTGAGTCATTTATGTTTTATATTAAAGCTATTATTGATATAATCACACTCAAATTTGTCAGCGTTAAACAGGAAAGATTATTCTGATGTAGTTAGGTTAGCTTAATACTTTTAAATAATGTGAAGTGATAAATACTGTTTTACATCTTTAAAAATACAATCATGTGAAAAAGAAAGTTTTTCACTGGACTCTGTGCACTCTTGCTGCTTCCATAGGAATGAGAAGGGTAAGGAGCAGCCAGGTACTGCTAATCAAATGTACTTAATCAAATGATCATTAGCAAAAAATCTAGCAGTTTGCTGGTCTGGAGCATGGAGCAAGTGTCTTCAGTGCCACAGTCTTCCCAGAAATGACATGCCAGCAAATTTAACTCAAAACTGTACTGTGCAATGCTCAGGGAAACTGTAAAAACAAAACAAAGAGCCACGTTTCAGTCTCTACACACCTCACTTAGCATGTTTACTGTTAAACGTTAAGGCAATACAACGAAAAAAGACTGAACAAGTGACTTGTTTGGAAAGGTTGCCAGGAGGAGACCAGCAGTTCTCAAATGATGAATATAAAATATTGGCTGAAAATTATTGAAATGACAAAAAAGAAAAGAGTCAAAATGTTTTAATGGCTCAGTCGAAGTCCAGACCTCAAACTGATTAAAACGCTAAACTGGGACCTTAAGAGAGTTGTGCATAGATGAATATCTACAACCTTCAAGTGCAGGAGGTGAAGGAACGTTATACAGAAGAGTGGACCAATGTTCCTCCAGTGATAGTCAAACAGGAAACAGTTACTTCAAGTTATTGCTGCTAAAAGTGGTTCTACAAGACACTGACTGATGGATCTACTTAGTTTTTCACAGGACAGGAGTCACTGGACAACATACTGTTTAACATGGCTGTAACTCACAATCCAAACTACTGCAGTTGGTAAAGTTGGCCAACTACGGCGATTATTAAACCCCCGAGAATGTTGTTCAATGGGAACATAAGAACCAGTCCACTTGGAGTCTGTAGATAAATCTGATTTTCTGTCATTGATCGATATCCTTCTTAGCGGTCTATCTGTGGACTGTTGAGATGAAAGTTTAGACGAGGGTTTTCCATTAAAATTAAAACATATTTTGTGTTTGCTGTCTAAAAATGTGTTGGATTAATTTTTCCCCTTGTGAAATATCAAAGCTCAAGTTTTGGACAAATAATTCAAAACGTGCATTGAAAATTCATTAGACAGATGAAGTTTAACTAAAAGATTTTGGAATTATTGTGGTGTTGGCACATGTGTGAAAAATGTGTTAAGAGAACTTATGTGCTAAGAGCTGGGAAGGGAATATTACTGTATTTTACAGTCCTTTTTAGGGAAACACTTTGGGGAGCTAGGAGAAAACTCTGAGGATATCCCTGAATGCTATATTTTACTGAAGCAAATTGACATTAAATTGATTTTCTGCTTCTAAAAAAAGTAAGGCAGAAAACTTGACCTCACTTTATTCAGTCCTTTACTGACTGATGGCACGTTTGAAATGAAACACTTGTCCTTTCTTGTCCTTTGTAATGCATGGCACCAACAGGCAATGCATGTCATCGGAGGCCTGGTTCATTCCCATCCATGCCACATAGACAACGGCTGGGAGTTTTCCTGTCATGCTTCAGACGTTGCATTCAGAGCACCAGCTGTCACTTATTGGCCTTGGCATGCGTTGGCTGTTCTGTTGATAAATAGCTATTTACGGACAGACACTCACCCTGAAATTGAGTTTAACTTTGCCCATCCTCATTACTCAATCCAAAACTACACCACAACCCTCAAGGTGGGTTTCAAAGTTGCTACAAATTGAGGCCACTGGTCCAATTAAATTTCAGCACTGACCGGCTGCTCCTCAAAGCAGTCAGGAAATATGAGTAGTAAATGGAGACCTTCTCTTCTATACCTGTGGCTTTCCTCCCGCAGCCCATTGTTTCTAAAAGAGGCTGATTGGCTGGGCTAAAACCAAAGAAATATCTGGGAGTCGTAACATAAATGGCTCAAAACTCCAACTGAAAGTGGAAGCAACAAGCAAATTCTGTTCAAGGATCAAAGGTATTAAAAGATTTGTTTCTAGAATCTGAGAGCATTGATTGTGCCTTCTAATTTCCGTTGCATGTTTTCTCCCATTTCTCTCCACATATCATTTTCTATGCTTTGCCATTTCCTTCATTTCTCTCATACTCTTGTTTCACTCTGTTACTTTGGCCTTTTGTTTTCCATTTAGTTTAAATCATCCTCTTGTCGTTTTATTTCTCCTCTCTCGCCCTATTTTTCCATTTCCTGCATCTCCGGTTCCCCCGGACGTTGGGCAAAAATAAAAAAAGTCAGCTACAGTGCAAACTTCTAACTCACTGATGTCATTACGATATTCAGTAGCCTTTCCCTCCTTCTCTTTGCTTTCCTCTCTGTCTCTCCCTGCTGCTGACCTCTGGGATCAACCGAGCAAAACTGATTCCCACTTTTTCACGGATCACCAGTACGTCAGCGGTTACACAACAGCGAGCGAGAGAGAGTGAGAGAGAGTGAATGCAAATATGCAACTGACGTATTTGTCCATCTTTATTTGTGTCGCTGTTTATCACCATGAGAAATTTGGTTTTGGTTAAGCCTCGCTCTCATCACAGTAGTTAGTGAATTGTGATTATTAGCTGGCACGTGCAAAATGTGCACTGTTTCCTCTCCGTGACCAGTGAAAGATCAGCTGACACGTTACATAAATTCAGTACAACACATCTGCAAATATATACATGCAAATTGAAAACATCCTTATCATTCTTCCAAAGTCCGATTCGTCGACCACGTGATTTAACTTAAACTGCATGCTTGTCCAGCTCAGGCAATCTGTCAGAAGTAGGTCAAATCATATCTCGTGTAAAATAAATAAATAAATAAATACTGGAGTACGAGTTCACATTGGGCTGAAATCTAGGAGATGCTGTGCATTGTTTGTGAAGTGCATTAGATCTTACAAGTGGGATTTATGCGAAGAACTAGGTTAAGATGTGGCTTGAAGGGCTGTATTGTGAGAGCGTAAATATGAGTGCAGGAAGGCTTAGCAATATGCAGGAGCGAGTGCGTCTGTGCAGAGCGTTGTGTGATCGTGCAGACGGGTGACATGTGTAGATGTGATGGCTGCAGCCATGCATAGATGTTCACACCAGGGAGAAAGTAAACAAACATGGCAGCAGAACGGTTTACGAAAGCAGCAACCGCTGCTAGAGCACGTCACCTCTTTCTTTCCCTTCTCCCTCCTATTATTGTTTAATTCTTCCCCCCGTTTCCGGTTGTCCTTGGCTCAGGAAGTCATTTTTTCATGTGTTGTTTGTTAGTTTGTAAAAATCACAAGGTTAAGAAACTGCTAAAAAAGGATTGCAGGTAAAATATTTAATTGAAAACCGCAGTGTGTGAAAAATTTGAGTGGTGGTTACAAACAGCTCTTTTCTGCTTTGGTTCTTTGATTTATTATTTATTTTTGGGGGGAGGGATGAAGAAAACAGGGAATAGATTTTCCAAAATGCAGTTTGGAAACCACCGGCTATCAGTTGATGATAATTTGCCTTTTAATTAGCTTTCTGCATTCATAAACTGCTATATGTCACTAGTTCTTAAGTTTCTTTTTGAAAACAACAACAACAAAATTCTCACTGTGCCCTATTTTAGGTTTGATTGCTGTAATTTAAAATTACAACCAAATTTAGAGCTCTTGTGCACAGACCATGACTCAAACATAGCTCACTCTGCTTTATGTGGTGCATTGGATTAACGAGGAACAGGTCTTACCACATGCAGTTATATGAAAGAAAACATTTTCAAAGGACTCTCTGCAGTCTTCTGAGAAACAAAGTATTCCCCGTGATTTAATAGCTTCTAGAACCACCTTTAACAGCAATAACTTGAAGTAATATTTTCTGTATGACTTTATCAGTCTCTCACATCGTTGTGGAGGAGTTTTAGCTCACTCTTCTTGACAGTGTTGCTGTAGTTCATTCACGTTTGGGAAAATCCATGTATACACAGCTCTCTTAAGGTCCCAGCACTACATTTCAGTCAGGCTGAGGTCTAGAGCATCACAACACTGTGATTCTTTTCTTTTTCAGCCATCCAGTTGGAGATTTGGTGACCCAGTATCAGCCAAGCTTTAGCTGTCAGACAGATGGCCTCACATTTGGCTCTAGATTACCTTGGTACACAGAGATGTTCATGGTGGACTCAATGACTGCAAGGTGGCCAGGACCAGCGGTTGCAAAACAAGTCCAAATCAATACCCCTCCAATATTGCTGAGAGTTGGCTTGATGTGTTTGGGCGGATATGCTGTGTTTGGCTTTTGCCAGATGTGGTGTTATGCATTATGGCCAAATGTCTCCAGTGGGGCCATGTTTGTGTTTTTTAAACACAAAAGGGCCTTTTTCCTAGCAGTCCTTCCAAACAAGCCATACTTCCATACAGACTGTACATGAACGTTATCATTTAACATCCTCACTGAGGCCTGTGCAGTCTTCTGGTCACACTTGCTGATGATCAGTTAATCAGTTGCATTTGATTAGCAGCACCTGGCTGCTGCTTACCCTCTTCATTTCTGCATCATATGCATCCTAGCTTTCATAAATACGTATGAGGTATAGATTTTTATGTTATGTCAATACTGGACTTTTTGGCATGTTTTTAAATCAGTTTCTTTCTGTTTCTTTCTTTTTTTCTTTGTATAACTCATGGCAGTCTTTAGGCCTATGAAATGTAGTCGATTTTTCATGATTTCAGAATCATATTTGCACGTATCTGTATGAATGCTTATGTGTGTGTGTGATGATGAAGTGTAGTGCTCATGCAGTGTGTTTCCTGCAGTCTTCTAACACAGAGGAGTCTACAAAGGCACTGTCTCAATTTAAAAACATTTTCTATCCTGGCTGGTGAAATTTTGACCCATGAACCATGAAGGCAGAGAGCTAATGGAAATGTGACTTCTATTAACTGCGGAGTTACAAAGTAAGCGATATGAAATGTTAAAAAGGTGAAATGAAAGAACAATTTTTTATACTAACCAAGGGCATAGTTATTTTAGATTAAGAATAAAAACCTTTAAAGTGACACCATCTGGAGACAATGAATATTCTGAGAGTCTTGATAGTATCTGATGTCTTTTTAGGCCAGTGTGACTGAAACGAAATACACGACACCGGTGACGCCCTGCTCACCCCTTTTCTGTGACAAAATAAGCAAATTGCAGTTGATTCGATTAACCATACCACCGGTTTGTTACGTAAGCGGATTCCAAGAGAAAGGTTCAGAGTGCTGAAACAGAAAAACTCAGGCAGTTAATATTGGCTGCGCAAACATCCGTGCCCACGTGTTTAATTTGCCTCCGAGACGACGATAATTGGCTATACAGTAACTCCAGAGATTGTGCACAATGCAGAGAAATTATCTTCAGTCACATTTTTCTTTTATAATCATGCCCTCAATTAACCGGGCTGTTGAGATGTCTAAAGGAGCCATGTGACTCAACAAAGACGTCCAGCATATGCTTAGAACAGAAATGAAAGAGGATCTCTAACCCTCCACCACCACTACCCCCCCTTCAGAATGAGACATGGTAGAACCCATGTAGCAGGCAAATGCCCTTGCTCTGGTTGAGCCATTATGCAGATGATATGCTAATGAAGTCATCTGATTTGATTCTGCTTAGGGTGTGCTGCACTGGGGGGAAGATAATCAAGCGTTGATCAGCTCCCAGTACTGCACTCGCTGTGTGCTCGTGTGTGTGTGTGTGTGTGTGTGTGTGTGTGTGTGTGTGTGTGTGTGTGTGTGTGTGTGTGTGTATGCAGTCACGTCCTATGCTGGTTGGCTTCAGGAGAGAGAAAATATATTTGGTTACACATTAAGTTTATGTAATTTTTTTTGTCCTTTTATGTACGCTTACTACACACACTGACTGCTTTACTGCATTTAAACACATCAGTGTACTTTTTGGTTGGATGTTGCTGCTGCTGGAAACTGCACCGTCAGTGGGGCTGTGGGTAGGACGCCAGAAAATCTTCAGTGCTCACAACCTGTTTGTATGTGTTACTTACATTTTTCTTTTGCTATATATTTATTCAGCTAGTTCCATGCTATTTACTAAAAGTCTAAAGGTTGTTTCATAGCCTTTTCTGAAGTACAATCTAAAAAAATATATTTTAGTGGAATGGTAGCTATTTCTGGAGGACTGTCAAATCTCAAAATATTGCAAATGTCAACCAAAATAGAGTACATAAAGCTTTGCGAGACGTTTCCAGATTCAAATCTAGGAGCTAACAAAATGCTTTGACTTATAAATGTATAAACTTAAACGTATACACATATACTTTTAAGGATGCAGTCTCCATCGCACTGCACTCTGTCCTCTCAGGCCTGGACAACAACAACACTTACGCCAGAATGCTGTTCATAGACTTCAGTTCAGCGTTCAATACAATCCACCCCTCACAACTCATCAGGAAACTGACAGACCTGGGCATCAGTTCCCTCATCTGCAAATGGTTACTGGACTTCCTGACCAACCGGCCCCAACATGTCCGGCTGGATAACCACTGCTCATCTACCATCACGATGAACACCGGTGTACCACAAGGCTGTGTGATGAGCCCTTTCCTCTACTCCCTCTTCACCCACGACTGCAGACCTGCTGATGGTTCCAACACCATCATTAAGTTTGCAGATGACACCACGGTGATTGGCCTCATCAGTGACAACGATGAGGCCGCCTACAGGGAGGAGGTGGATCGTCTGGCTGAGTGGTGCGACAGAAACAACCTGCTGCTTAACACCAAGAAGACCAAGGAGCTCATCGTGGACTACAGGAGGAATGCTGACCCACATCCACCCATCCACATTAAGGGGACGGCTGTGGAGCGTGTGAGCAGCTTCAAGTTCCTGGGAGTCCACATCGCCGAGGATCTCGTCTGGACGACCAACTGCTCCAAGCTGGTCAAGAAGGCTCACCAGCCTTTTCTTCCTGAGGACTCTGAGGAAGAACCATCTGTCCTCAGACATCCTGGTGAACTTCTATCGCTGCACCATTGAGAGCATCCTGACCAACTGTATAACAGTCTGGTACGGGAACTGCTCTGCCTCGGACCGGAAGGCGTTGCAGAGGGTCGTGAAAACTGCCCAGCGCATCGCTGGAGCACCACTTCCTGCCATAAAAGACAGCTACAGGAAGCGGTGTCTGAAAAGGGCTGGGAAAATCATCAAAGACCCCAGTCACCCATCACATGGACTCTTCACCCTCCTGCCCTCTGGGAGGCGCTACAGGAGCCTCCGGACTAAGACCACCAGGTACCGGAACAGCTTCTTCCCCACAGCTGTCAGACTCCTGAACTCTGCCTCCTGACATCTGACCCACGTTAAACTCATGGACTGAACATACACACACCCACAACCACTAACACTTTATATAGCCTCTGTAGAAAGTAGCCACATATTTCACTTATCTTAACTGCACTACTTAATAATTCTGTATAAACAGTCATTCTGTACAATACGATAATTATAATTCTACAACTGTTTACAACTTGCATATTTCTGTATAGCTTTATATTTATATCCTGTTCATAGCCTGTACAAAGCTTGTATACCCACTACAGCCTGTACATACTTATAGTTATAGCATATTCATAACATACCTTCATACTGTGTACATTGTAACATACCCATAATAGACCTATTTTTGTACCCTCATACCTATAACAGACCCATTTCTGTAATATATCTATATTGCTAATATATATTTTGTAATATATCTATATCATGGCTAAAGCACTTCTGGATGGATGCACACTGCATTTTGTTGCCTTGTACTTGTGACATGTGCAATGACAATAAAGTTGAATTCTGTTCTATTTTATTCTATTCTATATATCAGCTGAAACATTCCAAATTCTGATGGGTGTTGTGAACAACATCATCTTGTTGCAATGCAGTGTTGTGCTGTAGTCTGGCATTATGTTGCTGTTAGTCTGACACAGCTACGCTGCAGAACAACTCTAGGAACATGACAGAGAGCCCAAGCTGTCTGCCTGCCCTCCCAGCTGCACAGTTTCCAATCCAGTTAAACAGCCAGACCAAGTTCTGGTGCCCAGAGGTCTGAGCTGTTTTTCTCGCATGGGCACACCTAAGTAAGTACGTAAGTAAGTCAAATTTGTATTGCTGAAAAAAATATAATGAATATTTTAAAACCACATCAGATATCAATGGGAAAAAATAATGCTGCATGTCTATAGTGATATGGCCTCGGTTGTGTGTTAGGAATGGAAGGATTCTGGAAGGATGGAAATGATACAGAGGGCTGAATTCAATACACTCGGAAAATCAAATTGGACAAATAGTTTACCTGCAGCAACTCAAAATTGTACTCAATATTTTGTTGGGCCCCCACATACTTGTTTTTATGCCTGACAACATTCGTCCCAACATTGTCCCAATGTTTCATTCATTGTTGGGGCAATGAATCTGGACATTGTCATGCAGGACACACTGCACCAGCTTATGCTCTGACAATGGGTCCAAGGATTTGATCCTGATAACTAAAGGTAGTCTGGGTACCTTCGCCGAGGCCTTAGAGGTCTGTGTGTCCCTCCATGGATAAGCCTCCCCAGACCATCACTGACCCACCACCAAACTGGTCTGGGGTGGCTGTAGCTCAGGAGTAAATCAGGTCATCTACTGATTGGAAGGTTAGTGGTTCAATCCCTGGCGCCTCCTAGTCTGCATGCCAAATATCCTATTAACCCCAAGGTGCTCTCCATCAGAATATGAACGTTAGATATTAGAAAGCACTTGAAAGCATACAAGACTGTTCTTGTGTGAATGGGTGAATGTGGCATGTTGCTTGGAGTACTCCAGTAGAAGTAGAAAAGCGCTCTATAAGAATCAGTCCATTTACCATCAAGCTGAACGATGTTACAGACAGCATAGCAGCTTCTCGAGACCCTTTCATGTCTGTCACATGGTCTCAGGGTAACCTGCTCTCATCTGTGAAAAGTGGCCTGCTGGAGGTTATTTTGTACCTCTGACAGTACTTAACCTGTTCCTCCTTGCACAGTGGAGCAGATACCGGCCCTGCTGATGGGTTACGGCCCTGTCCAGCTCTCTTAGAGTAACAGATTGAGATTGTGCTGGGAGACACAGCAAACCTTCTGGTAATGTTGTGCCATCCTGGAGGAGTTGGACTTTCTGTGCAACCTCTGGTCCAGGAATCACCTTATGCTACTGACATGTACTGACATTGACCCTACCAAATGCAAATCTAGTGACGAAACAGTCAGAAAGGAGAAGTAGGGAAAAATGTCAGTTGCCTCAACCTGTAAAACCATTATTGTTTTGGGAGTTGTCTCATTGTTGGCCCTCTACTGCACTTGCATAATTTCGTTTACACCAAAGCAGCTAAAACTGATCAACAACCCTCTCTGCTACTTAACTTGATGCATTACTCTGATTAAAAAGTGTTCCTTTATTTGTTTATTTATTTTGGGCACTATATTAGGAGGGTAGTTTCTTTTTTTTAAAAATCATCTGTTTACTTTAGTATGCATGTTAAGAAATACAAATCTGTAGCCTTTCACAGGCTATAAACTTGATTTTACAAAATACTGTTAGATTCATCACTTAACTGCTATTTTCTATTTTGATAGATTGTCACGTCGAACCTATCCTGAGATTAAAATCCAGCATGTGCACCAAATTTTAACCATAGGACATGAACTCCGACACTATCATTGATGCATTCGAATTTCTAAAAAAATACAGTGAGCATGACTTCAGTGTCCTCAGTGGTAGCTACAGCCCTAGTGCTGTCACAACAAATATACTAAGAGGACTCGACTGCGAGGCTCTGGTCTTTATTTATTTCTTACAGTTCAGCTGCTTCAGCTTCTCCTGTCTCTGAATGATTTTTCTTACTTTTGCTTCGGATTTCGCTGTCTTCTTTCCCTTCCCGGTGCTCCGTTCACCTCTGCAGTTCCTCCTTTTGTCTGTCCTCGCTTTCATCTCTGCGTCCCTTTTCTCCCGCTCATTCTCTTGTCACTCTTTCACCCTCACTCATTAGTCACACACCCACCTCCACAATTCCTCTTGTTCGGCTGTCAAACACTCATCAGTTCACTTTGTGTTTTTCACCCCCACACGCGTCTCTCGTTCCACCCCGTCTTTTTCTTCATCACCTCTTTTTTTATATAAAATGTGAAAATAGCAATTAAATCATCCATCTCATTCTTTAAAAATCTATTTTCGTGATCTCCCACTTTAAAAACTATTACTTTTCCAGTTTAGCTAAAGTTCAGCACCAGTTTGCAACACTCCTCTATCTCCCCCTGCCACTCTTTCCCGTTTCCACTGCACTACCTGTTCCCAATCCCGTCTCGTCCTAGCTCTGATCCTGCCCCGAGCCTTAAGTAAACATAGCATCCTTTCACTCTTTCATCTTTTCTCATTTTTTTTTCCGTTTGAATGTCGCTGAGCAGATAATGGATTCAACTTGCATGTTCTTGTAGGCGAATCTCAAAGCGCCGCAGCGCACCCATTAACCCCGATTGCCTCAGCGTCTGACTCGGGGTCCTCAAAGAGACTCACAGACGCATTTGATCCCATTTGAGCATCATCTTCCCTTTCAGAAAAGCGCGTGCTGCTCGGACGAACACATCTTATTGATCTCCACTGCCCTGCGCTCGCACGGCATGGCAGATCTGTAAGAGGCAATAATCGCTCTGGTAATTGGCTGATCAGTTACATGGAAATTTGCTGAGCTGACACAGTTACTGGAACATGTTTAAACAGGTGTGGGTCTTTGTGGGCTTCCTTTTATGTGAGAGATGACACGCTGGGGATTCTTTCTAATTTCAGATCACACACTATAACATTCATTAAAAGCACAGTTTGGGGGTGATTAATAGAAATATTGAATTATATTTTGCTTCTTAATGAGATTTACTGTTTCGCATATTTTCTTTTTCTTTCTTGGGAGCAGGTGCTGCTCTCTGTTCAGGTATTTGATGAAATTCTTTTTTACTTGTTTTCAGTGGAAATCGAAGCGGGCTGCAGTGTGTTTAAAGAATAAGCGCAATAATATTTTGTGTGCCTCTTGCAATGAACAATTTTTAGAAAAAAACAAATCCCAAACCAGCAAGTTCATCAAGATTCAACTATGTAGCCAAAGCTTAATTGGAGCTTAAATTGGATTTCTCTGTGCCACAGAGTTTCATTGTTATGCAGCAGCTATTAAAACTACACCACCTGAGCCACACAGTTGCACAGTGACATGTCCTTTTCTTGTATCGTAAACACACTGTAGTGTTTCAGACACATGGCTGAAAGTAGTCTCTGACAAATACACTCTTTTGTTCTGCTTGAGTAACACTAGCTTAAAAACTCCAGTCCAGCTGGTTCAGGAACATATTCAACCTTATTAAAAAATAAAAGCACTTAATCGAGACCAAAGCTATTTGGCCATTTAAGCAATCTTTTCTCTCTAGGCTGAGCACATTCAATTTGAAGTAAAGTAATGGATACGTGAATAGTGTAAGTGAATATTACGTTAAAGGGTTCGATTTAACTTTAATAGACTTTAAAGTATAATCTGTTATTTTACATTATTGGACCAAACGTGCATGGCCGCACTTGTTAATCTTAGAATTCAGTTAGTTTTAGTCCTATCTACATAGGTGTGTAAAATAAAGCTCCCAGTCATGCACTCTGCTTTTACAAACATTGGTGAAAAAAAGGGTTTGAGCATGATGTTATCACAGGATATCACCATTTTAACAAGTTAAGTGGTGACATTTGTTTCCTCCTACATATTCTGCAATCAGCTTTAAGTGGCATTAATGCAAAGTGGAAGTTTGCTGCTTTAATATCTGCAGAGTTACAAACATCAGCACAGAAACCGTGTGCCGGGAGTTTCTATGCCCAAACAGCTCAGTTAGCTGTAATGTGTAGGTTTGCCTGTATGTTTTATGCATGTAGCTTGCTTTACTGGACATTTGCAAACCATTTTATACTAAACTTTTATTTTTTTAAATATGATATGCAATTTTTGTTACATAAGTACAGATCAGAAATCTGTGAAATTTCCATGATTGGTATATATTCAGTTTATACCAAGCATATTTTTCCTAATTACTAATTACTTGAAAAGATAAATCCTTGATGTGATATTTTCACTGCATTTTATTAAAAATTATTGAGGACACAGAATCGTTTCTTGAATGTACAGAAAAATATTTCTATGCTGTTATAACAGCCCCATCGCCTGCGTGCTTTTATTTATGTCCTGTTCTTGTAGTGAAATGAAATAAAAAGGGTTGGTTATAGCCTCACTGGTAAACGCACTACTGAATACCACTGGTGCTTATCGCCTGTCAGAACAAAGGTTCACCCACAGGCTTACTTCTAATGTAACAATCATGCTTTCTCCTTACATGTAGTCAGTGCTACTGTTGTTCCACGATTGTTATTTCCTCACCTTTAACACTGCCGGATGGCTCTATAGATACATGTGACGATGCTGGTGTGGCTCTGTGAGTTCATGAGTGTAAACAGCAGAGCTCGTTCTTGTGAGTGATCAATAACTCTTTAAAGCATAACAGCATCACTATGCAAGTGAGTGTGTGCGTGTATGTGTGTGCGTGTGTCTACAGAGACATTAGAGGCTAAAAGTAGGTGATGGACTCATGAAGGGAATACTTGTCTCTAACAGTGGCTAACAGACCTGCTGGGTGAGGCACTGGAGAACAGATCTGACCTTCTTCTGACCTACGCTGTGGAATGTTCACACCATTCAGTGATGAATGACGTGTGCACAGACGTGTTAACTTGTCAAAGTATGATCATCTATGTCCTTGAACATGCTAGGCAGAGAGACGTCTGCTTATGCGTATGTATGACTGAGCGAGCGCCTTGCTGAATTATAGAGTATGTTTGCTTTTTAACAGATCAGCAGAAGAGGTGATGCCACAGTCAATGTCACAGCCTTCATGCATAATTGCTCCACTTTGTCATTGCCAAGGGCTGGGCAGAGCCACATCTGATTGCTTCCCCCTTTTCTCCTTCCCTTTGTGTCTTTTCATCTCTCCCCTTCAGTCTGTATTCTCATTAGGCTTATTAACTTATCCTGCAGAGACAGACAGAGCGAGACAGACAAAGAGCGAGCATATTGAGTACACTGGAGTCAAAACGAGTAGTCTGCACAGGGTGTCTTTTAAAGGTGCTCTACAGAAAGAGATACGTCACAGCATAAACCAAGAATAGCATCTTAAATCTAAATTAAGTCATGTATGACCTCATGTCTGCTACAGCAGACCTAGTGTGTGTGTGTGTGTGTGATAGAGCGGGCATAAGCGTGCGGGTGCAGCGGTGTTTATTTGCGAGAGCTTACCTGTTGGCACGGGAGTGATGATAGTAAGAAGACACTGAGCCGCAGAAAGCTTACCCCATCTGTGGTGCTGAGAGGTCACTGTTAGCCGCTGACTCACTGTCTGCCACTGGTTAAAAATGAATAAGAAAAAAAAAGAAAGCGCAGTGCAACTTTCTGGAATGACTTGATTTGGTAACATTTTATATTTATATATTTCCGCATGAAAGATAGATGCCTTGCTTTCCATTAAGGTACTGATGTGCTTCATATGAATGTGTCACATGAAGCTCAGATAACAGGTACAAACAGATGATTTTTTTCAGTGTGTATCTGTGACGGGATGACCCAGCTCTGAAAGGCCGGCAATGAGTGAAGTTGGAGTGTCTCATAGTTAAATGATGGGCCCCTTTCGGGTACTCGGAGGGCTTTGAAACACTAAGTAATTGGTTTTCCTGGCAGAATGGGGCCACAGCTATGGCTTTGGGCCAGTGTGAGCTCCACTGTAGCTCAGTACTTGTCAGGGACTAAACACAGGGTAGAGGTTCAGTAAGAATTGGAAAATATAAGTCATGTAAATACCTAGATTAAAAAAAATTGAATAAATACTTACATATCTGTTCACTATTAAGAAAAAGACCTAATATTAATAGTCTAGGATTTGTTGTAAGTTATTACAAAGCATTTACACTTACTAAGCCTTACATATGATCTAAAAGTGTGGATGATGGACTGCCTCTGGTCTCCTGTGTGCCTCAGGACTGCATTACCACGACACTGTAACATGACGAGTGTGTGTGCACAGTAATGACTGAATGCCAAGAACATGGCTCGGATATGCACACACACAGAAACACATGCTCACAGATTTAGCTACTCAGTGTTTGTCCCTAAAAAGTCCCAGTTCAGCAGGCTTCTCTAACATTCACTCTGATAAACACACACACACGTACTGTACTTACATCCCCAGGTCTCTCAGCTGATAAATTTTCCCATACTTGTGTGTGTGTGTACACATGTTCATTTTTGTATGTTTGTGGGCAGATGCAGTGGAGCTGGCTGGCTGCAGCTAAAGGCTGGTTGGCCTCAGGCACAGCAAAAGCTTAATATATAAACTGGCCTACATGCCACGAACTCTGCTGGGAGACTGTCAAGGGCAAATTTTTGAGACTGATAGAGTTGTGTGGTAAAGATATGGGGAGGGGCACTATAAAGCTTTTTATGAATTGCACTCATCTCTTTTTGCTCTTCTGTTTCTGCATCAGTCCTTTTATAATTCAAAAAAGGATATATAACACAATGCATATATTCTTCTTTCAGTTGCCACAGTGGATAGATCTCTATGTTCGATTTGTGGGTTTTTTTGTTGTTGTTTTCTTTTTTTCTTGATGCAACCCTGTGAAGAATTTGTGTCTCCTCCTTGTCCATGGAAAGTAAAGACAATGCCCTAACATGTATTTTTATGCTATGGCTTTAAAAGCTAAAGAGAAGATGGAGTTCAATGCAAACCACCTGATCTTTGGTGTGTACCATCATGCCATTGTGAACCTGCTCGCAGTGCGTTGAAGGGCAGAACATTTTTAAGCGACACCAAAACAGCTGTCCCTTACCACCTGAGCTACCAGCCGAATAAGTCCCAGCAGAAGGGTCCAGCAGTCATGCAAATATGGTCAGAATGGGCCTTCCAACATATTAGGCATGTTGGCAGTGGTGCAACACTCCATAAAGAGGTAGCCAAATATGAATTGGATATGTTGGCTCTTTATATTTTCTGTTTTCTCACTGATTAAGAAAAAAATGTTTATACATTCATCAAAACGTTGAACATGATCAGGCTTTGCACGTTTTTCAGTCAAATATTGCAAATAGGAAGTCAGCGTATTTCTACATGTGCCCTCCAAATCCTTGAAATGAAGGGGAAATCACTGTCCTCACTGACCTTTGGCACTGACAAAGCTTGGTGTGATTTAACCAAGTATTGTGTAGTGTCATCTTTAAAGGGCTTGTGAAGCTCTGATTTTCCTCCATGACTTTCAGCCCTTGGTTACTAATGGGTTGTCTGTCAAAATCTCACTTTGAAACATTCTTTCAAAGCATTTCCAAATTGATGGAGCTTTTTAGTGGAAGGCCTCCGTTTAATCCACAGGGTTTTAGCTAATTTGTGCAAAAAGTTGGGAAACTTAGTTATTTGATGTGCAGCAGTTACACTTTTAGCTTTGGATCCCTTCTCGACTTTCCCTTCATCCCTTTCAACATTAATGCTGTCCTGTAAAGTGGAAAAGGTGAATGTCTTCACATTGAATAGAGAAAGAATGCACATATGTATGTGCTTTAAAAGTTGTCTCAAATGGGCAGCTGATTTGCCTCCTTAATGCCTGTCGGAATGGTGTTTGTCTCTCGCTAGGAATATTTGATGAAAGCTGCATTTCTAACTTACCTAAGCGGAAGAGTGAGTGAGAAGTATGTAGACGATCATCATGGGACTGTGTGGGAGTGCAGTTTGTAATATAAAGTGGTCCAAGGCCATTTAGAGCTCCATATAGTGTATGTAAGCAGAGGAACTTGAAAATCAATTCCGAAATATACTGGAAGTCAGAGCAGTCTGACAATAACTGGCCTCACGTGATCCCTGTTTTCTCTCGGCTAGTTGGCTTTCCAGAAGCAAAGTTCTGAATCAGCTGAAGGCATCAATAGAATGTTTTGGAAGGATAATTTAGTCTGTTTGACATAAAGGTGTGCCTTATTTTCTCTGCAACATCTCAGATAAAAAAGGTCAAACTTTCAAGGATTTTCTAGTAGGTTTCACAGTCTGAGCTGTATTCATCGGCTCACGGCGTAACACACAATCACAACTACAACTCTTAGCCTGCAATGCAAAGCACTGATCTCATGAATGTGTTTCACCATAGATCAGCAGCCACACAAATACCCACTCCTCAGATTATTTTTTTACAGTTTGTAGAGAGATGATCTCTAGCTCAAGGCTTTTTCTGGTGCAAACGTTTAAGCCGCGTCTCACCCCGTTCCAAATTTTCTGAAAATCCTTGTTTTCCACAGTGGATAGAAATAGGAGACCTCTGGCAATATAAGGGACGAAGCTGTCAGTTCAGCTTGACGCCTGTCAGATGTTCCCTGTTTGGGGCTTGAGGAGGAACAGAAGCTGCTTGACAACAGATTCCCACTCTTGACCGTAAACTGGTGTCTTTGACTGGAAAAGCAGTACAATGGATGAATTTAAGTGGCTACACTAAGGTCAATCAAATTATCTGTGTATGTATATATATATATATATATATATATATATATATATATATATATATACAGGCAAATGGGAACCATGAAGAGGCCGCTAGAAAAGCTGCAACCACCAAATACCTGCAGAGGGTCAGGCAAGTCCTGAGGAGTCAGCTGAACGGTAGGAACAAGATCTGGGCTATCAACACCTACGCCCTGCCCGTGATCAGGCTGGGATAATAAGGTGGATAAAGGAGGAGATAGAAGCCACTGACATCAAGACCAGGAAGCTCCTCACCATGCATGGAGGGTTTCACCCCAAGTCCAGCACCCTGAGGCTGTACGCTAAGCGGAAGGAAGGGGGCCGGGGACTGGTGAGTGTCAGCACCACAGTCCAGGATGAGACAACAAACATCCACGAATACATCACAAAGATGGCCCCAACTGACAGCGTGCTCAGTGAATACCTCGATACGAGGAACCATCATGGAAGGACAGGCCCCTGCACGGTATGTACCACCGGCAGATAGAGGAGGTGGCTGATATCCAGAAATCCTACCAGTGGCTGGACAAAGCTGGACTGAAAGACAGCACAGAGGCACTAATCATGGCAGCACAAGAACAAGCTCTGAGCACAAGATCCATAGAGGCTGGGGTCTATCACACCAGGCAAGACCCCAGGTGCAGGCTGTGTAAAGATGCCCCTGAGACAATCCAGCACATAACAGCAGGGTGCAAGATGCTAGCAGGCAAGGCATACATGGAACGCCATAACCAAGTGGCCGGCATAGTGTACAGGAACATCTGTGCCGAGTATAACCTGGAAGTCCCGAGGTCAAAATGGGAGATGCCCCCAAGGGTGGTGGAGAATGACCGAGCTAAGATCCTGTGGGACTTCCAGATACAGACGGGCAAAATGGTGGTGGCTAACCAACCGGACATAGTGGTGGTAGGCAAACAGAAGAAGACGGCCGTAGTGATCGATGTAGCGGTTCCCAATGACAGCAATATCAGGAAGAAGGAACACGAGAAGCTGGAGAAATACCAAGGGCTCAGAGAAGAGCTGGAGAAAATGTGGAGGTTGAAGGTGACAGTGATCCCAGTGGTAATCGGAGCACTAGGTGCGGTGACTCCCAAGCTAGGCGAGTGGCTCCAGCAGATCCCGGGAACAACATCGGAGATCTCTGTCCAGAAGAGCGCAGTCCTGGGAACAGCTAAGATACTGCGCAGGACCCTCAAGCTCCCAGGCCTCTGGTAGAGGACCCGAGCTTGAAGGATTGACCGCCCACAGGGGCGAGCGTGAAATTTTTTATATACACACACACACACACACATATATATATATATATATATATATATATATATATATATATATATATATATATATATATATATATGCACAGTTTATTTTGTTCTTACTTGTAGTCACAATAAAAAAATATGGAGTTTCTCTTAAACTAATGGGATTTGGATACTTTGGCATTTCCCCAATTGGAGCAAAGTAAAAATAACGGAGCCTGAGTACCTTTGCAAAACTGACAACACAGTTTCATTAAATGCAGAGCGATGGTATGAATTCAGCTGTTTCAATTAAGTTTAATTGAAATTTTCTTTTTTTGATGCTTAAATTGCTGCTTCGAAAGTCCAAAAGAAACACTTCAAAGATTTTTGACATTGCATAACCGTATTCATATAATCAGATGTGGGGGCTTTAAAACACAATGCTGCCACTGAATTTTTGTGTTTTTTCGCCACACTTTCAGTTTGCCTGTATCTGTCCATTCCTGCCCCCCTCTCCCCAGTTCTCCGCTCTGTGCCTGGTGGTAATTGAGTCATTTTCTCCTCATTCGAGTACTGTCTCCGGCAGGCAGCTGTATCAAGGTGACCTCCCGCTATTGTTTGGGCCGCTGTGTTTTTGTCTCGCTAGCTCACCAACATAACCACTGCCTTTCAAGCAATGTTATGGGTCAGCTGTGGCAGTGAGACATCATTTCTGACCCTGGATACCTTGCTTCACAGTTGGAAATGTCAGTGAAGAGACAAGTAGGTACGACAATGAATGTAGTGATGTAATACTGCAGTCAAACCTTACCTTTCTTATGTATCCCTCTCCCTCAGAGCACACTGAGGTTTTTCGCTCAGCGTCTCCCTCGTCGAAACAGCCAAAGGGAACGTTAGGATCTGTGTGGAGTTGGTCCTCTCCTTTCCTCTCCTTGGAACACAGTTGCTCAGAGGAATAATCTCTGTCTGTTTAAAGCACTAATCCATCTGTCAATTCCTGTCTATTAATTGTACGGTTAGTGTTTTGTAGGGGAAGCTGGACAGGCGGGGTAATTAAATTGATTTCACTGCTACTTAACCTTTCCGTGGCCGCATCTTACTCAACAACAACATTTCAATGACACAACGTCACATTTATCATCACCATCAGCTCGAGTGCACATGACTTGTGATGTTTTTGAAAGTGTAATCTCTTATCCTGTACTGGGTATCCTTCTACTTCACATCCATAAGTTCTTCTCTAACTGGGACATAGTTCAGACAGCAGTGACTGTGTTCCACTGCCTCAATGTCATGCCGTCCTTTCTGAGGATTAACGATTTCTGAAGACTAAAGAGGAATCTATAGACTGTTGCAGGATTACTGATCATGAGGCGGACAGATCTTTACCCTCAAATCCTTTGAGATGCTCTCGATAGGGGGCCGATCATTATGTGCAAGTTAGAAAACATACTTTGATACCACGAACACGATACACATAATAAATGGTAAATGGCCTGTATTTGTATAGCGCTTTACTAGTCCCTAAGGATCCCAAAGCGCTTTACACATTCAGTCATCCACCCATTCACACACACATTCACACACTGGTGATGGCAGCTACATTGTAGCCACAGCCACCCTGGGGCGCACTGACAGAGGCGAGGCTGCCGGACACTGGCGCCACCGGGCCCTCTGACCACCACCATTAGGCAACGGGTGAAGTGTCTCGCCCAAGGACACAACGATCGAGACTGTCCAAGCCGGGGCTCGAACTGGCAACCTTCCGATTACAAGGCGAACTCCCAACTCTTAATAATAATAATAATAATAATAATAATAATAATAATAATAATAATGAAAAACGTTAATGTAAATGCTGTTTTGGTAACTCTGTTTTTGATAACACATTCATGAAGACTCATGAAAAGAGCAGTAATTCATTTACATGTCTTTGCTTCTCTTGCACAGCATCAACAAAACAAAAGAAAAAATGAAACAGGTGAAATCAGCATTGCTTTTGGTTGGCAGCAGTTAGATAATTTGGTATTTCAAACATCTATATTGGCTCAAAATTTTGCAGCATCACAGAAAATTGTTGCACTCCTACTAAACACTTTGATCAGACTGGGCTTCTGTTTGCCCACAGTGTCCAACAGTTGTCTTAACTGCTTGTCCAGATCAGGGCCCCTATGCAAGCTGCAGTAGGACGAATGGCATGGACATCATTTGTGATGACCCTAACCATAAAAATATTCCATCATCCATCCACCTTCTTCCGATTATCCGGGGCCGGGTCGCGGGGGCAGCAGCCTAAGCAGAGAAGCCCAGACCTCCCTTTCCCCAGCCACCTCCTCCAGCTTGTCCAGGGGAACACCGAGGCATCCCCAGTCCAGCCAAGCGATATAATCTCTCCAGCATTGGCGACGCTGTCATGCCACGGGGCCTCCTCCCAGTGGGACATGCCCAGAACACATCCTTGTCCAATGCCTGAACCACCTCAAATGGCTCCTTTCGATGTGGAAGAGCAGCGGCTCTGCTCTGAGCCCCTCCTGGATGGCTGAACTTCTCAGCCTATCTCTAAGAGAGAGGCCAGCCACCCTTCAGAGGAAGCTCATTTCTGCTGCTTGTATATGTGATCTCGTACTTTCCTTCACTACCCACAGCTCGTGACCATAGGTGAGGGTAGGGACTATATAAAAACATCAAATATTCTTATTGCGCAGTGTCAGGTTAGGGAGTAGGTGGTAGAGGTAAGACAAGAGAAACTGACAGATCAATTTTGCTATGATAAATTGTTTGCGTTCATGTCAACATAGTTATGTTAATATTGTTTTCTTAAATGTCATTTTACCAAGAACGATTCAAGTTCCAGATAAACACGACAGAGTTTGAATTCAACAAAAATGATAAAAGCATGGAATGAAATATACAGTGAAATTCAAAGAGTTTTCTCAGCAGCCTTCGGGAAACACCTCTAAAACTTAGACCTCAGAGGCTTAAGAATCATTTTGTTCTTAAATGTTATTAGCAAAACGAAGCCCCGATCTGCAGTTGGGGCTTATGATCTGATTCAATTAAAGAAATGAAACAATCACCCTTACACTTTAAGCTGTTGGCTACGCCAAATTAAAAAGCGGTAAAGCAGTTTGGATGATGGAGAGACCACACTGCCTCTGGCTAAGATTATCTCTGACCTGGAAATTCACCCCTGCCTTCTCTATTTAAAAACAGCATTCAGGTTAGGAGTCCCAACAGCTACAGTTAAACCATACAGTAAGGCTGTTTGATGGGAGGATATAGCGCTGTAAAGCCCTACACAGTATGGTTGCTCATGTCCACTAACACATGTGTCACCGACTGTTGGCGAAATACATGATCCCTCACTGGTCAGTCATGTAACCTGCAGTGTTAAAGATGATGTGCTGTGCACCCTAAACATCTGATAGTGCTTAGGATATAGGGAGGGAAAAATAAAGGCGGCAATTCATAACAAGTGCAATTCTGAACTTTCCATTGGATAGTCCGTTATCATCAGAGGAGTGAGGACACGGAACAAGAAACATGTTTATTAAGAACAAAAGAGAATAAATGGACTACTGTCACAGGCTTTCTACAGCTGAGGAAGACTCACAGTTTGAAGGTGTAACTCACGAGCCCTAAGAAAAATAGTCCAGCCTTTCAAATAACCTGTATTGAAGTATTGTAATTCGCATTCGACTTCAGTGAGTGATATGTGATCGCCAGGTGAGCACGAGTAAGCTGGCTGTGACAGAGTGTGAGGGATGCTTTGTAAGTGAAGCTGAGCCACGGGTGGCAGTCAGAGCTGCGTTTACAGGCATTAAGGATGAGAGGCACTTGTCTCGTTCTGTCACTCCCTCATTTCTTTTCCTACCCCTTCTCTCTCTCGCTCTCTGTCTTTTCTTTTTTTCGGTCTTGTGACTGATTTGGCTCATTAAGATCGGGAGAAGGAGAATTAATTATTGTCATTAAATGAAGCGTGTTTCTCCCCCTCTTTCAAGCACTCCAGGGTTAGTGAAGTGTGGACAGCAGTGAGGGAATGAGGAAGGAATAGAAAGTAAAAGGATGGGGGGGGGGGGAGTAGGGAGTAATGGAGACTTATGCAGCAGATGTGAGGAAAAAGAAAAAGGGTTCGAGAAAAGGAAGAAGAGCGAAAAGAAATGGGACGAGAGAGTTTAAGATGGTGAGAAGAGTGGAAAGGGTGGATATGATTGGATGGAGGCCTCGTGGATAAAGAGAAAGGGACAAAATGGAGAGTGACCAGAAAGCACACATGAGAGTCAGGCATCATAAGATGGAAGGCTAAGGCCGCAGGAAAGGAGAGGAGAGGAAAGGGGACAGATACAGAGAGGCGGAGCCTGAGCATTTTTTTTTCTTTTGGCTGGGCTGCATGCTAATACGCTGGAGCGTATTGTTCAGCTCAGGGAGCTGAAAAAATGTATAATCCAGGTCAGGCAGGGATGGAGAAGGATGGGGAGGGGGGATGGGAAGAGTGGGAGGAAGGGAAAAGTGCAACAGAAAGACAGAGCAGAAAAAAAATACAAGAGGAGGTCAGAAAACCCAAACCCAAGAATGCAGAGAGGCAACAGAAATATCACGCAGGAGACGCTAGTCACCTCCGTACGGCGGCTGCTGTTTCTGTAATCGCTGAAATAAGCAGGGAAGTGAGACAAAAGCATCAAAGAACAGCGGGCGAAGTTTAGTTTGTGCTCGCTCTCACTCGCCTGTCACCTGCAAAAATTACATTCAGATTTTTACACGAGAAGCCTCCAGTGGCTGCTGCACTGCCTGTGTTTGTGTGTGTGTTTGTGTTAAAGCTAATATTATTGACTGTTGAGGAGGAAGCTTGAATGCACAATGCCTAAGGGCAAAGCCTCTCAAGAACATCCCCTGCAATTCAAGTGACCTGCTTTCCTGATGCTGGCTCGTTCCCCATTACCCAGAGTGGCATTTCATTTAGCCTGTGTCATTCATCGTTCCTTTTCCAGATGGGATAGGGACTCTTGTGTTGCTGACACCTCCCCCCTCTGTTTTTTGTTTTTATTGGGGGGATGTTTTCTTTTTAATTTCCCTATCGCTGCCTTCCTCTTTGTCTTGCTTTACGTTTGTTTGCTCATCAAATGTGGTCTTTCTCTCTCCATCTATTTTTAAAAATCACGAGCTTCATATATTTAAGCAGTTTTCCATGCATGGAAGCTATTTGCCACACAGAGTAGAAACACACAGCTTAGGGCGCACGTACGCAGCCAAATTTGTTACACCACAGTCGTGCACCTGGGAGGGAATGGTATTTAAGGTGAGGTTCTATTGAGTGCTGCAGTTAGCATGACTCAGCCGACAAATATACCTAAGCGATAATCTCTGCTGCCCTTAAAGTGTTTGTGCTTCAAGACCAACTAATGCTGACAACCATATACATTCAGATGGAATTTATTAAGTTGACACACTTGCTCTAACAGAGTGTACATCAGCAATAGGCAATGGTGAGAATGTGTTCTGTTGATACTGTGTTCATATTGAAATAGACGAGAAGATAACAAAATGATTTTATTGGAGAAAATTAGTCGGGAGATGCCAGGATCAGAACAGCAGTGCCAGCAGTTGAAAGTTGGGGTATGCTGTTATGTGTAAGGTACAGGTGTGCGCAGCGATAGCGATTTGTCTCTATTCTTATGTTATTTGGCTCTATTCAAGGAAGTGTTAACACTGAAGGTGTCTTTTGTCTCTTTTTGTTTAAGTAAAATGAAAAGAAACTTTCAAAAGCAAGATTTAGATTTTGCACACTAACAAACTGAATTGCAATACAAGCATTCTGGGATACACCAGAGCTGGATAAAATCAGACAGACAGACGGTATTAATGAAAGTGGTATTGCCTAGTACTTCTATCTCCACCACTGAATATCTTAAAAACTGGAAAGATTGCCTTGAGATTTTGTGCAGACGTTTATGGCCGCTTTAATGATGAACTGTAATACTGTTGCTGATCATTTTCACGTACAGCTATTATCAGTTCAGGATTTTAATTTATCTGCTGCTTTCCAGAAAGCTATTGTGGTTGCAGGTTGGGCTCAAGTCTAATTAGCCATTGTTGCCATGCTAACACTAAAGAGAGTTGAGAGACTGTCCTCCCCCAGAAAGCAGCTTAATACATTGTTTTGTGCAAGCTGTAATTATGATGTGTCCGTTTTAATGTTAAACAGCCCTTCAGAAACTGTCTAAGTGCTGCATGTAAAATACAGACTGTTGTGCTTTACATGTAAATGAACTACATGAACCTTTAAAATTAAACTTCTTCTGTTCAACAGATGCAATTAAACTCAAACCACTCAAATCTTTTTCTGACCCTAATCAAGACGTTTTTGTGCCTGATGGGAAGAAAACAGCGAATGCGGTTCAGGTGTCCCGTATGAGGCCAGGTGTGTGTTTGCGTCACAGTAACGTCATCTCCACCCTACCTTTTGTTTCAGGAACGATTACAGGGGGTGTTATCACGACTGACGTCGGTTTAGTTCATGGAAGACGTTGTAACATTGTAAAACTGGTCATGCTAATTATTATGTTTTACCTAAGAGAAGTACATACACTCACCAGATGTTTCATTAGGTATACCTATCTGTTCCACTCGTTAAATCTCATATCTAATGAGCCAATCACATTTCACCAACTCAGTGAATTTAGGCATGTAGATATGGTCAGGTTGGCCTATTGAAGTTTAAACCAAGCATCAAAATGGGGAACAAAGGTGATTTAAGTAACTTTAAATATAGTACGGTTGTTGGTGCCAGACAGTTTGGTATTACAGACACTGCAGGTCTGCTGGGATTTTCCCACCCAGCCGTCTCACCAGTGAAAATGTCCTGTGCACGTCCGTTCTCTGGGTGAAAATACCTCGTTGATGCCAGAGGTCAGAGGAGAAGGGCCAGACTGCTTTGAGCTGCAAACAATAGTAACTCAGATAACCACACTTTACAACAAAGGCATGCAGAAGAGCAGGTGGTGATGGTGTAATGGTGTGGGAGATATTTTCTTGGCACACTGTTGGCCCCTTTGTAGCAGTGGAGCATCATTTCATTCCCTTTATGATCACAGAGTACCCATCTTCTGATGGCTGCTTCCAGCAGGATAACACGTCATGTCTCAAAGCTCAGATCATCTCAAACTGGTTTCTTTAACGTGGCAATCAGTTCGCTGTACTCAGATGGCCTCCACAGTCGCCAGAGCTCAATATAACAGAGCAGCTTTGGGATGTAGTGAAACAGGAGACTGACATCATGGATGTGATGCTGTCATGTCAATAAAATCTCTGAGGAATGTTTTCAGCACCTCGATGAATCTATGCTGCAAATAATTAAGAGAGTTCTGAAGGCAAAACCCAGTGCTAGCAATGATGTAGCCGCTGAGTGTATAAACACAAGCAGAAATCATTGCAGTGCCTCTAACTGACAGCAAGTCGCTAGTCAAATCTAGTCCATTAGGGTTATTCACTCAATACCAGGATAGATAGATGGATATCAATGGAAAGAGCAAAACGAGGGGAAATACTGATTTCTGGAACATTTCGTCATTTGCTGTGATGGCATTAATACGTTTCTTTACTGTATTTTTATGATCTGAAAATACAGGAATGGCACAAGTTTTAGTAGAAGGCACAAACCCAAAAGCAGACTAAAGAAACCTTTGACCATGGATCATCTCAGGCAGGTCTTGCCCAGGGGTCTGTATGGGCAGCTGCTACAAAGTTTGAAAGAGAGCTTCCTCTTTTTAAGATCTGACATATAATTTGACCTGAGTGGGGTACATGAATACACCAGCAGTTAGACTAAAACTGCTTTATCTACTGTATGCCTGAGGCAGTCCATCATTGTCTACTGCAGAAGACATATCATTTTATACACCATTACACAGCAATAAATGGTAAACCATTATTTTCTGGCAACAGCAATCCAGTTGAATTTTATATTTTGTGTACTCATCTGAGATATTATCCTGCAACACTGAAGCAGAGTGCACCATCTCACATTTGTAGTCGTCTCAGCCATTATTCTGCAGTCAATACCACTAAAGATCTAAGTTTTCAGGCAAAACTTACTTCACAATTCAAACCTTGAGTCAGCAATGAGCAGTGAAAGTCAATATTTATTTCTCACCTTCAGACTCTCCTCTCCGTCTCCCATATCTGTCTCTTAGTTCATTCATCTCTTTAGTTATGTAAAAAAAAAAAGAAGAAGAAGAAAACAAGGCAGCGGTTTTACTGTGTGCCATCGCCTTTTTATAATATAACACTGCGGTTGTGCAGACAGTCACCACAGGTGTCTCTGGAACCAGTGCAATCTAGAGATAGAGATGTAACCACACAAAGCGGAAAGGGAGAGACGGGAAGAGATGGGGAGACAAAATTGAGTAGAGCAACCAGAGGGAAAAAATAATGACACCAAGCCGAAGAGGGAGGGGGTGAAAACAAACAACGAGAGCAAAGATCAAGAGAGAAGAAAGATGGCAGCGAGCTAGAGAGAAGAGTTTGTGCTTTAGTGGCTCTGGGGCTTTGTTTGCTACGTAGATGCTCATATATGCCAAAGGTAAGCTCAAAGTCATGCTAATAGGTGCAGCGTATGCGAAGATGAAACAGTGGGAGAACAAACACTCGTAGCTTTAGCACGCCTTGTGCCAACATCTGTGAGAGAGCTGGGACTTTGGTATGAATGCAAATTATCGCTGCTGTCCTCTTCTGCAGTCTCCCTGTGCAGAAATAGAGTGGAATTGTCTGAAGTGTCTCAATATTCTGTTTCTTTTGTGGGTAGAGCATCTGTGAAAATAGCATGCATTATACCTACCAGAGAAGGACACACACTTGCACGCTTTACACCATCTGCACCCAGAAACAAGCTTCATGTGCTACACACGAGCTCACAAACCGTCCTCCACGTACACAAGAGCTCATAAAATTACTGTTTCCACACACAGACACACACACACATGTGCGCACACTCCAGGGTGGAACTTAATGGAGTGTGATTTGGTCTGAAGTCTCGGCGTTGGGTCCCTCATCTGCATGCAGGCGGTATTCGCCAACGTTCCACGACCCATGATAATAATAATAAATCCAGACTGAGGAATTGGCACACCTAATCTGACAGGCCTTTATGGATCGTCTCATTCATGTAGGACCGGCGTCACACTGTATTATGGTTCTGTAACTCTTTCATATACCCTGCACATCACCAATTGTTGAAAACTAAAGATTAATGATTTGAGGGAACATTATTTCGGAAAATTGGATAAATCATCTTTGACACATATAGATCACATAGTGAGATTGGGGGAAGTGGGGGAAAGAGTCGATAGCGAACAAAATGAAACACCGGCAACGCACAAAGCCAAAGATTTGATGCGAGCGCTCGCATTATTGGATCAAACCAAATCTTTAGAGAGGCTGGTGTTTTGTTTGACTTCACATAATAAGTGGAATAATTTGCTCTTTGATGAAAGTCTGTCTGGACCGAACGCGCTGAATTAAAAAAAATCTCTTAATAGAAAAGGCACTCTTCAAAGTTAATGATCTCCCCGATACCACATCTGCATGAAAGCTACACAATAGTGCAAATGATAGTGTGTGTATTAGGCGTATATATTTATAACCTGGTCTGGACTTTGCATTGCAGCACCTTGATTCTCTTGTTTTTCTGCCATCCTGTTGGAGATTTGCTGCTGTACTTGGGCTCATTGTCCTCGAGGTTTAGCTGTCAGATGTCATATTTGACTCTGGAATACTTTGGTATGAAGAAGAATTCATGGCCGAATCGATGAGTACAAGGTGCCCAGGCAGCTGTAAAATGGACCAAAACGATCACCGCTCCAACACTGAGCTTGAGGTGCTTCAGCCTTTAGCCTGCATTTACACCTTGTTCATGACAGTCATATGACCCCCCTATGTGCAAGCACTTTGGCGACAGTGGGAAGGAAGAAAGGACAATTCCTGGGAAGATTTGCAGCTGTCTCTCACCATGGCTGCTACTTAACCTCGTAATTGCAATGGAAGCAGTAAAGCATGTACAGTACGCCGTTTGTGTTGTGGTTTGGTTTTTCTTAAATGCATGTATGTCATGCTATGTCATTTATCTGAGATTCTATTTACATAATTTTAAGAAATAGATGAAAAAAAGATGGAAAACGATGTGCATTCAAAGTGCATAGTCTTACATTTTTAGGCCTGCTTCATAAGTTTTATTACTGTTATTATTTTGCAGATATAGTCAGCATTAACATTTGGGGATCCATAAGCCATTAATTTTCATGATGTCATTAAAAAAAAGAATCGAGTTCAAGTGGCATCCTGTTTTTCTCTAAGCGCTGTTGCTGTTGCATATTAGTGATGCATAAACATCATTTCTTAGAGACAGAGTTGCTGCAAACACCCGCTCCCCAGCTTTCACTTATACAATGCACGAGCCAAATGCTGTGAGATTTAATGTCACACCTGGGTGCTGTGTTAGATAATAGTGTGTGCGGGTAATGAGATATGAAACATCTTTCTATATGTACGCCTTGTCGCAGTTAACACTCAGTGTACTTTTTTTTCTGGCCATTGACTCGGTATATTCATGCCACTTACAGTGGAAAATATATATATATATATATATTTAAAATAATATATAACGTAGAAAAGGAATTGAGTTTCTGTGGTTAATCTATCATCCTTTTCATCATCGGCTTCATCGTTATCTGCAGTCGCTCCTCTTTAAAGTTGCCGACCCGCAGGACAAGCTTTGACCTTGGAGCGACAGCCGTGGCTTTCTCCGATGTCTCCGGGTCTGGTTGGTAACAAAGTCCCTCTCCGACAGATCCACGGCTTAATGAACTTCACCCAGATGCTAAGGGGAGGAAGAGCCTCCCAGTAGCCCACAGTCCCTCTCCAATCTCCGCCTCATTTCCCAGTCCTCCCTGTTCGAGCTGTCTTCTAGCATTTCTCTCCCTCTGTCTTTGTCTCATTCTCGACTGGAGCTGGTTGTCATTTTGATTATAAATGACTTCCATTACCCGTTTCCCTCCTTTCCCTTTGCACAACTTTCCCCGAGAACCGTCTTCTTTCTTCTTGTCAGGGGTGTTAGGGAAGACGGGACAGTTTTCTACACATATCCATGTGTGCGCCGTCACGGCACGCATGCTGTAATAAAGACTTTCCCCGCCCCATCTTTGTATTCTGAAGAGAAAAGGTAAATATTAAAAGGCTTTTGTAGTGCCGCGAGTCTGCGAAGAACAAAGTCATTTATCTTCTAACATCCTCCCTCTCTCCACCAGCAGCCAAAACATCGAGCGAGCGAGCGTTTCCATTCGCCTCGCCTCGTCTCCCCCCGCAGCAAAAATAGCTGAACTTCTCTTAGCTCCCGTGAAGAGGGAGGGCTATAAAAACGTTTGTTGTTGGAATTTTTCCCACACACTAAAGCACAAAATGGATTCATCTCCTTTTAGCACAGGGGAGCGGGGGGAAAAAACAAAAAAGCAAATAAACAAACAAACAGACACAGAAGAGTAGGCCAACCAAAAAGAAAGGAGGAGAAAAAAGGAAAGAAAAAACAGGAGCATGACAAATGGTTCTTCTGAAAGCTGCATAATTCTCCCGTTCCTCTTTGCCTGGGAGTGTTAGAGCTATTATGTCACTCAAATAAAACATCTTCCAGCGCCTTGACCCTTGTTCATAATGGACTCCATATGCCGACGGTGATATAAATAATGGGGAGACGGCTATGGGCTCAAGAAGTCTATAAGAAGAGGTGTAAGTACATTACCTCTGCGTATGCGTTTTTTCCCAGCTGCCATACGTGATAATCATTCGCCCATTTTTCAAAGGGAAAACGTGCATCTTTAAAGTCAGCACATTTGCCTCGAGGTCTAATTTGTGATTCAGTTCAGCTGAATGACTCAGTAAACAAAACCCATGTTGACATTTTCAAAGAAACCCTCACCGTGTTCTGACGTTTTCTGAGGCCATTTCGGTTGTATTTACTGACCCTCGATGGCCACTCATCACACACCGGGCAAAACGTACCTCTGCAAAACCAATGTGACACAGCGTGGCCCATGCTGTGCTAATTAATATCCTCCTGCTCTCATGCTGTTTTGGATATGCTGCAGAGTGCACTAGCTGAGAAAGAGTGCCAGAGACATGAAGTGTTGGTTTATTGAAAAAGGGATTCCAAGTCTCTTTGCTGTCAACAGGGGTTGGAACCTGTGTTTCTCCTCTTATCTCGCCTCCTCTGTCTCTAGTGCTCTATTTGCATTCGGGTGTGCGACTTTTGTGCACAATGCATGTGAGTACACAGGCATGTCTCCCTGCATGTGCCTTCCGTGTGTACATATCCCTATGTACAGGCACAGATGGACCTGGGATTCACCATCCATTCCTTTCCAGGGTGTTTGCATGGTGCCTGCCCACCACAGATGGTCTTAATCATCGGCCATTTTGAGCGTGACGTGGCACTGAGAGCGTGGGTACGTGGGAAATCAGAGAGCGAGCGGATGGACAGAAGTCGTGGCAAGAGTTAGATAATGGCAAAATGGCACATGGCACAACTGAAGAAGTGTCAGTTACTCTGTTACTTTTTTTGATAGATTAGACAGTAGGATGTGATGGGATGAGACTGTTTACACAATTGACCATTGAACCAGTGATGCTTAGTAGTTGGCTGGCCTTCAAAGAGAAGATGAGACCTCTTCTCTTGAGGCACAAAGTCTGCCAGCTTTCAGCTCTTAAGACCACACTAGCTGCCAGGAAAAGCCATCGTTTGTCCTGCACACTGTGCGAATCGCAGAGGTGACAAATTAAAGGAAAACATGAACCCTTGATATCCACGGTGAGATGATCGAGCAGCTCTGTTATTCTGTGAGCGCCGTTTGGCTTCACTTGCTCTCTTGAAGTAAAGGGTTGCTGTGTATCCTCACCGTGCTGTACTGAGTGATCAACAGTCATAGGATCTCAGCACCATTAAGCACCTTTGGGAAATATTGGACTGACGCATTAGGCAGTGCTCTCCACGGTTATTCACAATACCCTGTATAAGAAGAATCATATCCCTCAAACTAATGCCTAAAGTAAAGTCATGCATTGAAGTTATACGGTGATCTGGGATTCTTTTTTATGAAACAGTTGCAGTCTCATGCCAATGTCAGTGTAGTGAGAATGACTTGAAAAGGGGACAGACAGATTACTTTCAAAGGAATGAAATCACTTGGCTTCAGAGATGGTTGGTTGGCGTCTTTATTACAGAGTGAACGATTTAAAGAGCTTTTTTTTAAAAGACATTCATAGGTCCCGTAGGATAATGCTATTAGATACAATGTACAGCTATAGTAGTGGATGTGGTCTAATGTTACTACCATTACTACTCTTGGATTTTATGATGCCATTGAGAGGGGATATCATATATATGCCCAATCAACAGGTAAGTGGGGCCAATAAAAGGGAAGCTGGTATAAAGAGGCGTGGCCTTAAAGGGAAAGGCGTTAAAACGGTTTATTTCGTACCGAGGGCCGTCCCCACGGAGCAGCATGAGATAAGTGAGGATAATTTTGAAGTGTAAAACATGCACAGCTGCTCTAGCAAAGTAGCTGCATATGAATAAGAGATGCACTTTAATGATACGGAAACTTTTCCACTTTAAAACTGGAATTTTGTGTTTTTTACCACCATCTAGTCCAAAATTTGAGAACGCTTTTAAAAATAAATATCATTATTTATGACTCATGTTGGAAGAGTCGTGCACAACATTTGTACAGTTGCACAACAGCGTGATTTAGATCCAGGTTATGGTAAATGCTCAGTAGCGCACAGTGCGAAAACATTATCGGCAACACTGTGGAGCTGACCAAGGTGCTGAAATTTCATATGCAGTTCTCTGCAACATAGTTGGACTTTAATGCTGGACGTTAAAGATCCCACAAAAGCAATGAGGGTGGTGGTTGTTTAAACTGTCGGTGAAAAACAAGGTCCGAGATTTTATGGATGCTTGAAAACTGTTGTTCAGTTACACGGAACAATTGGAATTGTGCATATGACACATTTTGGTAGCGACTTCAACACATCCAAGAAAAGTAACAAGTTTGCTACATAATATGCGTTTTCCCTCTGGAAAATGTAATGACAGCGTGTTAAATCCTTGTGCTCTATTTTAATCCATCTGTTATATTTTTCGAAGCCCCGTCAGAGTCGGCGTGAGTGAATCTAACGCTAGAAAAATTTGCTGTTAGGAAAAAAAGTGCAGAAAAGGAAGCTGTCGGAGTCACCTGGCATCATTTTGCAGAGCAAATGGTCGCGCTGAAAATGTCAAACAGGTGCCAAAAGCATCGCTTAGGTTAGAACTCTTTTCGTTTGTAGATTCAATGCATCTCAATTTTTGCAGATTAATGAAACATGCACTACTGTTGCCCATTTGCCCTGAAATCTTTTTTTCTGTCCGCTTGCTTTCAGCAATATTCTACTATGTGGAGCAAGAGAGGGACATAGACCGCGGGTCTTAAATTATCCCTGCTCTACATTGGCTCTGAAGCCTCTGAAGCAATGTGGGTGGACTGATTTTATGAGTGCAATGATGGTTTGACGTGGCGTAATCCTCTTTCGCTGATCTCCTCTCGTCCATCTGCTCCATCTTCATCCCTCTTTTCTCTCCTCCCTCAACATTTCATCTCTCCGTTCAGATGCACACGCATGTAGATACTCTAACATAAGCGTGTGCGTACACATGCACACATACCCTGCATATGCACAGCATTCAGCAGATTACATTTGGATGTTTTCTGCCGTCCCGGGGCAGCTCTGCGAAGTAATCATAGGTCAGCGGAGCAAATTTCCATCCGTCTCATACTCCATTGGCACCCTTGTGTTTTCTGATGTTTCTGCTCCATCACTGTCGCTCCAGTGAAATTGGTAAAATAAAACTAAGTGTTCCTATCTGATGAGTCTCTGCACTCGTGTGCCTCTATTTTTTTTGGCCAGAGATTGTATCACCTTCTATCTTTTTTTTTAGATAATCCTATTCACTGCTAAACAACACAAACAGTCTCAGAAGAAGCCACTTGCACTGGCAACATGTAATTTGTCTGACAAGTGGAACACTTGGTTTTCTGGTATATTTCTGGTGGCGTGGCAGGGACTTTCTTCCTAAAAGACAGCCAAGAATATCCTCTTTCACCCTGCTTAAAACAGTCTCAGAACCCCTTGTTGTAATTTGATGTGTTTAAAAGAGATAAATATAAACCGAGGGCAGCATTTCCATAATGCAAGGCTTATCATTTTAACAGAAATTACATTTTAAGAATGACACGTTCTTTTAAGTTTTCATTTGCTATCACTGGAGAGATTGCTTTTTCGTGTACGCACAGATACAGTGGGGCAAAAAAGTATTTAGTCAGCCACCGATTGTGCAAGTTCCCCCACTTAAAATGATGACAGAGGTCAGTAATTTGCACCAGAGGTACACTTCAACTGTGAGAGACAGAATGTGAAAAAAAAATCCATGAATCCACATGGTAGGATTTGTAAAGAATTTATTCGTAAATCAGGGTGGAAAATAAGTATTTGGTCACCTCAAACAAGGAAAATCTCTGGCTCTCACAGACCTGTAACGTCTTCTGTAAGAAGCTTTTCTGTCCCCCACTCGTTACCTGTATGAATGGCACCTGTTTGAACTCATCATCTGTATAAAAGACACCTGTCCACAGCCTCAAACAGTCAGACTCCAAACTCCGCCATGCCCAAGACCAAAGAGCTTTCGAAGGACACCAGGAAAAGTATTGTAGACCTGCACCAGACTGGGAAGAGTGAATCTACAATAGGCAAGCAGCTTGGTGTGAAAAAATCAACTGTGGGAGCAATCATCAGAAAATGGAAGACATACAACACCACTGATAATCTCCCTCGATCTGGGGCTCCACGCAAGATCTCATCCCGTGGGGTCAAAATGATCATGAGAACGGTGAGCAAAGATCCCAGAACCACACGGGGGGACCTGGTGAATGACCTGCAGAGAGCTGGGACCAAAGTAACAAAGGTCACCATCAGTAACACACTACAACGGCAGGGAATCAAATCCCGCAGTGCCAGACGTGTTCCGCTGCTGAAGCCAGTGCATGTCCAGGCCCGTCTGAAGTTTGCCAGAGAGCACATGGATGATACAGCAGAGGATTGGGAGAATGTCATGTGGTCAGATGAAACCAAAGTAGAACTTTTTGGTATAAACTCAACTCGTCGTGTTTGGAGGAAGAAGAATACTGAGTTGCATCCCAAGAACACCATACCTACTGTGAAGCATGGGGGTGGAAACATCATGCTATGGGGCTGTTTTTCTGCCAAGGGGACAGGACGACTGATCCGTGTTAAGGACAGAATGAATGGGGCCATGTATCGTGAGATTTTGAGCCAAAACCTCCTTCCATCAGTGAGAACTTTGAAGATGAAACGAGGCTGGGTCTTCCAACATGACAATGATCCAAAACAC
Source organism: Aulonocara stuartgranti (assembly GCF_965226115.1). Taxonomy (NCBI): domain Eukaryota; kingdom Metazoa; phylum Chordata; class Actinopteri; order Cichliformes; family Cichlidae; genus Aulonocara; species Aulonocara stuartgranti. The sequence goes on along the minus strand of NC_138951.1, from coordinate 2,783,662 downwards.
ACCGCCCGGGCAACAAAGGAGTGGCTCCGTAAGAAGCATTTGAAAGTCCTGGAGTGGCCTAGCCAGTCTCCAGACCTCAACCCCATAGAAAATCTGTGGCGGGAGTTGAAAGTCCGTGTTGCTCGGCGACAGCCCCAAAACATCACTGCTCTCGAGAAGATCTGCATGGAGGAATGGGCCAAAATACCAGCTACTGTGTGTGTGCAAACCTGGTAAAGACCTATAGTAAACGTTTGACCTCTGTTATTGCCAACAAAGGTTATGTTACAAAGTATTGAGTTGTATTTTTGTTATTGACCAAATACTTATTTTCCACCCTGATTTACGAATAAATTCTTTACAAATCCTACCATGTGGATTCATGGATTTTTTTTTTCACATTCTGTCTCTCACAGTTGAAGTGTACCTCTGGTGCAAATTACTGACCTCTGTCATCATTTTAGGTGGGGGAACTTGCACAATCGGTGGCTGACTAAATACTTTTTTGCCCCACTGTATGTACATTCATGAAAGTTAATATTTCATGCGTCACTTCTGCTACTTGATTTCTTCTGACTTGGGTGGAAGTCTGCATTTGGTGGCAGGGAATACTCTGATTCCTTTTTTTCACATGCACAAGTTTGCATTGAAGTTCTGAATTTCACACACTACCTCCACTTACTCACCTTTGATGATTCCTTTGGCAATTTTCCCCATTGTCTCTCACCTCCCCCCTTAATCTTTTTTCCTTTCTCATAGCTTTTATCTTCCCTCAGTTTCTCTTTATCTTTCTTTCTCTTAGCCTCCCTTCTCATCATTCTTACCCCCACCCACCTCATCTTCTCCTCTCCTTTTCCCTCACTCTCTCCTTGCCATAGCAGTGGGTGTACTAAGCAGGGATTAGGCGTGATTGAAGTGCTGACGTGAGAGTTCTTCCGCCGGGGCCTCTTATCCTCTGCAGTTCCCCAGAGAGACCTCTCATTGCTAGGCTTCAGTAGCAGGTTGGGTCTGGCCTCTCCAAGGACTCCCCATGGAAATAGCCTCTCTTCATGCCTCCGTGCTTTATCCCCAGAAGCCTTAGTGCCTTTTCCTGATAGATGTGTGGCTTGGCCCTGATAGAGCTCTCTGCCTGCCCGACTCCAGCTTCTAATTTATTTATTTATTTCTCTCTCTCTCTTTTTATTTATTTTTTTAAAGAGAGAGGCCATCCCTGCCGCTGTATATCAAAGCCTGGACTGGAAGACTTGTCTTCCTGTCCTTCCCCGTCCTTTTTTCCCCTGTGCCTGCTTTGCTTCACGGTTTAGATGGAGCCACATGAGTGACAGTTGCTGAACTTACTCAAAAGACCCACTAGTTGAGTTTTCATGGAGGTGCCCAGCTTACCCAACTCATCGTACCATTTCAAGATCAAGCTCGAAAGGTCAGAGTGTTTTTCTTTAATGTGGCATATGCCCGCAACACTGTGTGATAGTAGCAGAAGTAAATTCATAATGTGGAGCAAGCAGATGCCAGAGAGTCGGGGTTGGGTGAGAGGTTGTGCGGTTGCTGGGGTGGGTGTTACGCCAGTCACTTCCCACGACCTAAATCTTCATTACATTTTCATTCGTCTTCCATCTGCTGCTGTGCTGATGGTGATTAACACATAAAAGAGTGTGAGATGTGTGATATGGCATACACTCAGCATATTGTGTGTGCTTTACCCCCCACCCCCCAACCTGACTTGGATTCTGCAAGAGCGCTAGCCTTTGAAGTTGAGCTGTAGAGAAGAAGAGAGGGGAGCGGGCGGAAAAAAGACTCCTATATTCAGAATGTAGTGTTGCCCTCAGGGGCGGACGGGAATATTCATGGCGCCACTTGTTTCAAGTTTGTTGATTTAGCCAGTATTTGATTTCCCCTCTTTGCTTTTTCTTTTCTTGGCAGTGTTTTTACACGGCTTGTGTTTGCTCAAGAAAATGCTGTGATTACCTCTTTAGCCCAGAGTCAGACCCTCATCATCATTTTCGCATAGCAATCTGTGGCAATTGCAAAGCTCCGCTTTTGACCTTTTACGCCATCAGCTTGTGTCCTGTTGGGCCGCCGCGTTTAGAGGCGATGGTTACTGTGCTTTTTGAAATCACGGTGAGCAAGTCACAGTATTACTTTTGACTCTTTGCTGTGATTGATGAGAAGAAAAGGCAGAGCCTAATGTGAGCACAAGCATACGTAAACTGAAATGCTTTGCAGCCAGGCGACTCAAGTTTGAGATGATGGATTTATCCCAGCAGCAACACTCCCCACAAACATGCTACATATAAACCTGGGGAGTGATTAGTTAAATATTCCCCCTGAGCTTGCAGGTGAATCCAATATAAGAGCTAAATAATGGGCTAATTTCAGCCTGGTGTTCATCTATTATATGTTCACTGTTTGGCTTTTGGGGCTTCGTGGTAAGGCTGAGAATGTTTTTTTCTGGCATCCAGGTTTAAGTTTAAAGAGGCTGCTAATGACATCTCAGCACACTGACTTGGACACAGTGTGTCTTTTGTCCTGTCTTCCTCCCCTTAACACCAACCAATCACAGCAGATGGCCCCGCCCCTCCCTGAGGCTGGTTCTGCTGGAGGTTTCAAATAAATTCAAATTCAAATTCAAATTTTATTTGTCACGTACACAGTCATACACAGTACGATATGCAGTGAAATGCTTAGACAACTGCTCGTGACGTAAAGAAAAAAAAGGAAAAGGCTATGAATAAGATAGGAAATAAATATGAAAAATTAAAAAGGGTAAATTTAACTAGGAAGGAATAAAATATATAAAAAAAATTAAGGTTAAAAATGAAATAAGATAAAATATATAAATTAAAGTTGAAAATAAAATAACTGTACAACAAAATACACAATACACAGTATAGAACTATATAACTATATAAGAATTCTTCCTGTTAAAAGGGAGTTTTTCCTTCCCACTGTCCCCAAGTGTTTACTCAAAGGAGGTCATTTGATTGTTGGGGTTTTTTCAGTCTTATCGTAGGGTCTCACTGAATTGAACTGACCTGAATAACCTATGCCCATCCAGCACGCACTTCCTGTAGCAGGAAATTGAGGCTCCTCTCCTCACTGCTGTGGACTGTCTTTGCACATTAACCCTTTGAATCAGAGTGTGCAAGAAATCCTGCTCTTTTTGCAGAAACACCTTGGAAAAGAAACACAGCAAAAGAACTGTCAAACAGCTCACTGTTCTCTCCCTATGTTCTTTCAGAAATAAAGCTTTAAAGGAAAGAATCACTGTTTTTTTCTCCCTTTTTTTGAAAACCTCTTCCTCAATACTGCTGAGAGGAAAAAAGGCTGCTCACAGGCAGCGTTTCTCCAGCTTGTATTGTGGTTGGGGGTCAATTGTATGTCCACAAATGAGTAGGTGAGCTGCAGTGACACTGCAGGAATGCCTCTGTCTCTGAGAACTCGAGTTATTTATTGGTTGCTTTGCTGCTCCCTGAGTCAACGAAGACTCAAAGGACAATTTTGACTTGTTTGCGAAGAATGAAAAAAAGGACTGGTTGAGCACTGTGTTTGAAAATAGGTGCCTACATGCACACGTGTAAAAACTGCTTGTATACTACGTGGAAACGTCGATGTTACACAGATCCATAGGGATGGATTGACTATGCATCCAGCATGATGGCACTGCTGGATGAACCTCCACTCTATACTAAAGCGGGCGTCAGCTAAATGCCACATCATAGACCGGAACCACACTAATCGCTGCATTGTGTAGCTGTGTGGCCGACTTCTAAACGCCCTTTCCCTTCTCCTTCTCACTCTCCTTGCTGTTGATTCTCAGGGCAGCCGGGAACGTATGGCACTTATTACAAGTTAATGGATCATAAATTGAAACTGAAAGTTCTATAAAAGAGCTCCAATTCTATGCGCATGTACTCACAAACACTCACACACACACACTGCTCACGCTGAGACTTCTTCCAAAGAATCCGACCTTAGTCTTACTCATTTGTTATGCCCAGCCGATGCCTGGTTTGAGGTCATCGCTTATGAATTACCAGCCTAAATTTACAACCTAATAGGTTTTGGAGCATTTATGTGGTGCTCTGCCCTTCATGTCCTCTACAGGGAAGTGCTAAAATAGGCGTCAACCTCCGGAGATTTTACTTAATGGACTGTTTCAGTTACTCCTTGCTGGTGATGTCATCTGGTTGTGGTCTGTGAGCATGTCGTGGTTGATATGTGTTTATGGATGCACATGGAGTGGCACAGTGCGGCAGCGGTCCCAATTTGCGAGTGGCGCTGTCGTGAGGATTTGATTTGAGTCCAGTGAAATGGGGAAAAGGGTTTAATGTTGAGGTTTGATGTGGATGACTATATCAGCTAATAGTGAATGACTGAGTTCATTGATCTTTACCTCTCAGCCATGAAAGATTGATGGGCGAGTGTGTGGCGTGGACACCCAACTTTTTCAGTTTGATAATTCGAGAACGAGGCAATGTAGGATTTTCACATTGATACCATACCTGCACCTACTAAACATCCACTAAAAATCTCTGACCTTGACCTCAGAAGCTAGATCAGGTCATTTACTAATTGGAAGGTTGGGGTTTGATCCCTGTTCAAGCTACAGTCTTCATGCCAAATATCTTTGGGCAAGACACCCCAAGTTACTCTCTGGTGCATTCGTCAGAGTGTGTGCGAATATATATAATATATATTAAATAAAAAATAGCTAATAGATAGGAAAACGTGATTGCATGAATGGGTATGAATGGGTGAATAAGGCAAAGATGTATAAAGCCGTTTGAGTGCTCAGTTAGAGCTGAAAATATAGACGAACCAGTCCATTTAGTGGAAACCAGTCCATTTAGTGGAAACCAGTCCATTTAGTGGAAACCAGTCCATTTAGTGGAAACCAGTCCATTTCGTGCTGTTGGACTGTCGTTGTTGTCGGTGGAGAAGTCGCACACCTCCACAAACATATCCACAGCCAGACGTTGCTTTTGTTTGAAAATGTTAAAATATTTAAATATGCATTTAAAATATGCAGATATATTTTCACGTGGTTTATCTCCGTGCAGTTCAAGAGGAAGCTCAAGCTGAAGCAGCTAGCCCATTTGTAGCTCCGATTGAAAGGCCACAATTCCCTGGATCATCAGCTACATCACATTAAATGTGTCTCTGTGAATAATTGCAAATCACCAGTGGTCATCATGATGGTTCAGTGGTGTGTGGTGTTTACAACATGTCCGATTAGATGGGTTCTTTTGGTTCCTCCAGCTGTCTCATTAGATACGTGATTTGAAAGCTGCTTTCATCTTCAGTGACATCCAGTGAGGCACGCAAGGGTTCCCTATGATTCGCTCAAGTATATACCCGAAGTATAGCTGAAGGAGTAACAAACTGATGACCAAGCAAGTGGACAAATGAGTGAACGCACTGAGACGAGTACTGTGGTTTTGACTGAGATGCATCATGTGCTGGTGAAGCATAGCCACCGAACAAACTGCTGAAAGAATCTGAACGAATTTTTTACATCAACAGAAATGTTGAAATAAATCAACTGTGTCCAAACTATTTTGCTCATCACTACTCCCCTTCTCCCCAGTGCTCATTAGTGTTTCAGATATGGCACATGGATGTTCAGCGTTCGACAAAGTACATAAGAACACGCAGATGCGCAAATGTCCAATAAACATGAACCACGAGGACTCGTGTTCGTCTAATGGCGATTTCATGAACTCATTGGAATACTTTAAATTCCCCCAATGAGATTAAGAAACCAAAAAAGGCATTGCACCCCTCCTTCGTGCTCCTTTTTCCATTTTATTTTACCCTCCTCCTTGGCCGGCATCCTCAGCGTAAATTAGCTTCTTGACACGAGCTCTCTCACATAATTCCACAGACATTTAAATAAACTGTCATAGCCATCACCATCATCATCATTCCCATCGCTATCCACTCACCCAAATAATGGAAGTGTGTAAAGTGTGTGTGTGTGTGTGTGTGTGCACGTGGATGTCTTTATTTGTTCTCTCACCACATGGCCATTGTGGTACAATAGTCAATTAACAATCTGTGAAGTGGAGGAAGCAGTAGCATAATAAAGCTAGAAACCACTTAGGTGGATACGACACTAAAGCTAGCTCATATTCTTTCTGGACTATCAATTCAGTGAGCGTGCATCACTCTTAGCTCCGTAAGTACCACCTCACATACGCGCACCATTGTACTAAACCCAGCTGTACTCAAACCCCTCATCCATCTGGGTTAGCCTGTGATCGAGGAAAAGAGTCATACTCACCACCGGCTCTAACTGGTCAAACACAGATGCGCGCGCTCATGCAGATTCCAGAAATAGACATGTGGAGTGATAGCCTGCAGATTGGAGCTGACCAGTCTACCATACAGCCAGCTGTCCCACAGGAATTGGCATTTACTTAGACTGGTGCACACACAGTCGCACACACACACAAACATACACTTGTGTTTGCATGAGTCACGTGAGTTTCAAGTCTTATGATGACAGCTTGTTCTGGATTGGTGTTAAAACAATACTGAATCCCCAAAGTAAATAATATATAAATAAAGCTATTAGAGCTGTTCCTCATCGTAGAACTCTTTTGAAATGTTTTTATTAAGAAGTAGAAGCTAAAGAGTGTCAAACAGTATTTAAGCCTCTGGTTTTCTATATGTGCTAATGGTAAGGCTTCAATTGATTGTAATGACAAGTAGTTGAATTTATGTCTTTAATGATGAATAGAAACTACACTTGCACTTGTCTTTTTTAATCATTTGCACTGGACACTACACAAAGTTATTTCAAATGTGATATTAAGAATAGCAAATGGACATAGTCTCAGGATAAAGAAGGCTTGAATGTTTTGCTGACTTTATGACAAAATGTTTTGCTGTTGTTAGTTAAAAAACCTGAAAGTTTTAAATGACACTCGTGCTTTTTCTAACAGAGCTAGCCGACTGTGCAGCTGGCTACTCATTCCCTTTTTGTTTTTGCTGTTAGTTTTTTTTCTTGCGCCATGACACGATGTTGTAAAAATAAATAAAATATGTCAAAATTAATAGTGCTCACATTCCGAGTCCCAAATTTTGTTCTTTATCTATTTTTCTGTCCTCATTGGTAAGAAATTAACGACTGAGTTTGTGAAGTGGCTCCAAGGCTTGAGAGGATCCTTTTCTCTTTAATTTTAGAATAGACCGGCCCTTGGATACATAACATGGCTTCTCCCTCTTTAGACCGAAAGCTGTTAGTCTTATCTGTGCTGATGAGATATAGATGTATATGTTGTTTTTGTGCGTGCACCTAACCCATGCTTGTCCCATCGTTAAACTGAAATATGTTTGAAACAAGGATCTGCAACTGTGCTAGAAGCAGACAGACTCCTCCCTCTAACAGGGGGATCTGATCAAAACAACGGGGGGTCTAAACAAAGATGTAATTTGTTGGTTAACTTGAATGATTTCTCGAAAATTCGATCAAGTGAGTAGCCAAATGAAGCCAAACACCAGGTGTGCGCTGATGTCTCAGTAAAAGTGCCTTTACTTTCAGTTCAGCTCTAAAATACTTTATTCAGGCTTGTCAGTCAAAGTTCTGGGCTAAAACACAAGGACACTTAAAAGAAATAAAACAATTCAGATGCAGAGATTCAATAAGCTTCGCGCTATAATTCATATCATGGAAATATAAATGCTAATGCAATCTCTTTTGTGCATGCAATGTGAAACACAAAGCACTGCAGTGAGTCATTCCTTTCTCAAATTTCTGGAACCAGCCTAAAGTTGTTGATGTAATGTCCTTAGCCCAATGAAAATAGGCCACTGAAGTCCATGAGGTGTTCACTAGTGTGTTATTCAACTAGCAGTAGGCCTTCTGGCATTTGTTCCTCTCCTTGTATTTTGAAGGGTCCCGTGGGAGAGTGAGCCGGTGAAAACGGAGAGAGGGGGGGGGGAGACAGCGACAAAGAGGATGCTTTTAGTGTACCGGGCCAAATAAAGCACCTTTTCTCTGATAAAGCAGTGATGAAGCTAAAGAGAAGGAGACTGTGAGTGTAATAGAAGAGAGAGAGAGGGATTCAGGGGTTTGGTGCGAAGAAACAGGAAAATTAGCTAAACCTCGTGTTTCGAAAAGACGTGTCTTCGGATCATTTCTAATGTAGTGTAGGAAAAGAAAGTCATACAACCTTGACTAAGTTGTCTCTCTGAGTATTCTTACTCTCATTCATATTCCCTCTCACTTCTCTTTGCACACTCATCCTTTCAGTGTGGTGATTTATCCCTTCATCTCCAGAGTGTCACTGAAGAGAGCCGTTTGGCTCTCCAGACTAATAACCGTCGCTGAGATGGAGAGAGGATAATGTTATTGACTTCCAAGCTAGAAAGCAGCTGGCAGTGTGTGTGTGTGTGCGTGTGTGTGTTTCCATGTGCCATGTACTGTCATTCTGGGTTGTATTTTTCTGTGTTGTTTAGATCTGGTGTGCGTATTTAAAATTTGTGAACATCCGTGTTGTGAAAGCTGCTTCATTCACCAGTACACCAAACAGTTAGCTATGCTGCTGCAAGCTTGCATTAGCATCGTTGTGCTAAATGTAGGCAGACCTTGCTTCACAAATAGTAAATACCGCTTTCCTCAATGACAATAATTCTGTATTTACCTCCGCATGTCAGGATCAGTTGATTTGATTGCAGCCAAACAGGATTTGCTAAAGCGGCTGACATTTGTTTTTCATAAAACACCCACTCATGTTGCCATATTTTTATTATTATCACGTGCAGGAACCTGGATCACAAAAGTTTACAGCATGTGTTTAAAAAAAAAAAAGCTATGTATGAAACAATGATGGTCCAGATGATATGGTGGTCACACTCAAAGCACTGGAAAATCTATGTAGGCAAGGCAAGAAAGAAGAAGAGAGATGGCAGAGTTCAGAGTGAAAACTGATGCAGAGACACGGTGGCTGGGCATCCAGCATCATGTTTGCTTCCACGTGATAAAGAAAGCAGATGTGAGAGTTTGAATGTGTCAAAAAAATCCAAGCTCACCTTTTGCCTGTTGATGCTTTTGTGCATCTTTTTTATATATATGTCTGTGGTTGTAAACTGAGATGTACTGCATTGTAGCTTATTTACCTTCATGCTTAAAGTTTGCAATCAGCCCTGCAGTAAGGTTAAAAGGAGGAAGCTCAAGGAAGGTGAGGGTAATCCATCGCTACTCTTATCTCTTGAAGGAGCAAATCGTTGCAAATGCTTGCACACACTAACACACAAACACGTGGGCGTGCACGCACACACACACGCGCTACCGAGTGAGAATCACATATTGTTTTGGCTACGGGCTATAACTGGTTCTAGCTGGATTTAAAGCTACAGAAGGGTTTTCTTTCTTCATTTTGTCAAGCTCAATGTTAAATGTGCTTCCCTGACTCGTCTCCAGCTTTGTCCCCGAATCTCGTCTGCTCTCCAAGAAATAATTATTACACTCAGCCCTCACATATATTTGTAAATGAGAAGGGATATACTTCTTAGTTATCTTGCAGCCCGTGTTTCATGGTTTGGCTTGAACTAAATACTCGAATGTCTGCGTGTAACCAAATTGCTGTTTCACCGCCTTCTTAAAGCGCCACTCAACACGATTGGCTGTTGAGATTAGGTCACAGATCGAGCCTGAGGTTTGGCACCTTGCTCTTCCTCGCCATCCAAATTATATTGGCTTTGAGGGCTCTTTCACAGTGAGTCATGTTTATTTCATTGTCCCTTTTATGGCACCGCTGTTCCCCTTTTAACCCCTCGCCTCCCTGCGTGCAGCTAAATGTTCTGGCAGTACACAGGAGAGTAAGTTATGGAGGTAATAAATATTAGAAGACCTCAGCTCCGACTAGGAATGTGTGCTAATCTGTTTCAAGTGCTGTAGAGGGACTTTGCCTCTCGCCTGCTCTCATCAGTTTCATCCAGGAATTGCATTAATGCTATATTAAACAATTTAATATGTTATTTAAAAACTGTTTAGTTTTTTTTAAGGAACAAATGCAATGACCGGGAGCTGTCTCTGCTGTTTCTGGTTCCCAGTGCTGCTTCAGATCTGTGCGTCATGTCATGTTTAAAATAACAGCACAGACAAAGATCTTAAAAGCACCACCCAGTTAGTTTCTTTATAGCTGATTCTTTTTATAATGTAATTTCATGTATAAATGCAACTGTGACAGTTCATCAAACGTCTGTTTGATTTATTAGCATGTCATTCCAACAGCAGCGGTAAGAGCTACACAAATCTACTTTTCTAATTGCGTATGCTGTGCAATCTTTAATCGGCGTGTCACGTTATCGCAACTGCACATGTTGACTCGCATGCATATGGGATGTTCGGTAAGGAGGAACTGCAGAAAAAAGCCTTCACATTAAGCGCACAGTGTTGCTGTAATTACAAGTGTGAATTTTGATGTGGGCCCACAGATTTCCCATGTGGCATTGCAAATTCAGAAACTGTGTCAATATAAGCAGTAAACATACTGAGGAATCCATGAATGTCCTCGTAAATCAAAATTAACTTGCGGTGGGATTTTATTTTTGTTGTTCTCTTTTAATTTGAATGAGTACCATTTTGCAAGTGTTGACTCTCTTGAATGAAAATAACTTCTTTTTCCTTAAAGATCTGATGTGCAACTGCTAACTGCCATTCCTGCGATGTAAAAATGATTCAGGTGCGGCTGGTGACATGTGCTGCAGTGTGAATTCACTTAATTAATCGAGGTTCTCCTGCATGTGGACAGGAGCAAAACGGCATGCCGCAGCTGTGTCATTTTAAATAGTAGCACTCAGAATATCTACGTAGCTGTTCCACTCGTTAAACAAGTCAAATGATTTTATTAGCAAAAGCCTCAAAATAAGAGGTGACATTTGGGTTTGGAGCTGAAACCGTGAAGTGGCAGTAAAACTAATGATAAGAGTAGCGTGCAGCTTCATGCTCCGTGGCTCTATCCACAGGCAGGTTGGAAACTGACAGAGACTGATGTGGTGAGGTGGAGACACAGCCAGGCTTCTGACAGGAAAGATAATAGCCAATAAGGCAACGCCACTCTGGATGACTGACAGGCTCCAGGGAAGGCCTTGCCTTCCCGCAGTCCTGCTCCATGGAGCAAGTCTCTGCTTAGATATAAACATGATGAGTAGACACACATGCACAAAGGCACACGCTGAGGACTTCTCAATCCAAAGTGACATTTCACCGACTACACAAATTACCGAAGGACAGCTTATTATGAGTTTGTGTACTAGGGCTCAGTCTATAGTGTACATACAGTGATCCCAGTATGCTTTTATTACTCATTTTAAATTGAATTCAATTTTAATCTGATGACAATACAAAAGAAAAAGCATTATATTAACGACATGAAAGAAAAAACACTCAATTTTGATCAAACAGCATTTTACATCAAATTAGATCAAGGACGGCTTTTAGTTTTGGCTAAACTTTAGTTTGTAAAGATAAAAATGCCATGATAAAAAACATAAATGATTGTTGACAATTACTAACAAATTAAATATGTATAATGAATTCACAAAATTGAACTATGTCACCAACTAAAACTAGGCTGCAGAACTTGGGGGATATGAAACAGGCCACTGAATACTGAGCCGCAGATGGATATGGAAATGAGACAAAATCTGATTGGATGACGTGTAAAGCGTAGAAATCTGTAAGAGTTAGCGATACTTCCATGTGTGCACAATCTAAAGGATTCTTTCATTGTCACAACAGTGGATGGACGTGCTGAAGTTCTTACCTCGATTACATTGAGGACCTCTGAATTCCAGCTTCAGACATTCTGCATGTTTGCTTGCTCACATTTGTGGTGATTCTCATGAGCGAACAACAACCCCTACACAGAGGAGCAACAGCTTTGCTCTTTTATGTAGCAAAGCCATTTGATTTTAAGATAAAAGGGTTTGAGTGGACTTAGAATAAAGTATGTGTTAATTAGAGATTCCCCTACATATTGCCTAATTAACACATACTTGGCTTTTTCACTAATATCAGGCTGCTGGCATAGATGATGGCTTATAGACAAGAAGCTACTTTTAGCTGCTCCCTCATCACAGAGGATGGCCACAGTGATAGCTCCACATTTTTTTGATTTGGCAGCGTTTTATGCCCAAAGGGCGTTTGTGTCTCTGGTTGGAATTGAAATAGCGACCTATTGACCTATCAAATGTGTTTGCTGTGAAACATTCATAAGAAAATCAAGACATTCTTACAGTCTACAAATCTTTAAAATAAGCTGAATGTCAAATAATCTAAGTGAAGGATGGATTGTAGTCCTTTTACTCTATTTATATCCAACAGTTTTAATCCCAAGCAGAAAACCCCTCCTAATTTTTACGGTACATGTAGCATATAAAACATATGTCAAACCAACACAGATGCAGAGTGGTGAAAGTTTATAAAGACGCTGCCATGCAGAGCAGCGGAGAATATGAAACCAATGCAATGCTCACTGCCGTCACTTTCCATTTGGGTTCAGGATGGCAGCTGTCAGGCTGACGCAAGAGTCGGCATTGGAGAGACACTCTGTCAAAGATCGTTTGATTGTTAAAGGAATAATAGCGACTGCAGATGACGCCATAGTATCATAACACACACTTATAGACATTAAAAAAAACGAAAACAAAAAACCTGCAGTGCATAAAGATTCAGTCAGCATGTGACAGTATTAACCAGATGCTAAAAACACACAAGTAAAGAGCTAATGACATCAGCTAAATGTAAAACCTCAAACTGTGTCAGGATGTCAGGACTTTGAATGCATATTGCACATTTAAAGTCAGAAGCATGGCTCAGGTGTCTTTCTTTTTTTGTTTGTTTGACTAAGGTTTCCACTGTTTGCAATTTCTGTTCAGTTTCTCAATAACCATCACTGTCTGTTATGCTCTGTGTGCACGTTATAACTGCATTATGCTGTCACACTCGGCACAAAACTTGAAAATTAGCAAAAGGTTAAATGTGCAGCACATCTATTGAATGTTCTGCACAGGAATTAAGAAAAACAGTGCTAACTAACAGTTAATGTAGCTATCTTAGCAAAGCATTGACATTGATATATTGCTTACAGAGGCCACTATTTACTGCTTTGCACTAAATCCTTCAGTAGAACAGAGTCATGTTTTACTTACTTTTTTAAATTTAAATTTAAATAGCTTTTAACAAAGTCAGTCAACTCTTATCAGTACATAAGACTTCCTCGTGATTTTAGCCAGTTAATGCCGACATATAACTTTGGAAAGCCAACGTTAAAGGGGGGCGCCATGTTCTGAGATTTCTACTCTTTATTGTATACTATCACAGACTCGTAGTCGTACTTAATAATGGGAATGCAGGATTTCTCCCTTTCTCCCCTTTGCAAGCTCATCTTCAACCTCCACCTCCTCGCTCCAGCATTCGCTCCGCACAATTGCCTCAGTTGATGGGATTGGACCTCAGGCGCCTGCCCCCATTCTTCAGACACCCTCCATCCCTCCATCGTTCACTCCCACCATTCGCACCATCCCCCGGCTGTCATTCCAGACCTCATCGCTCACTCCATGGAGACTTCACCATCAGGAGCCAATAAGGAGCTTCACACACACACACACAGACGTAGAAAAACACATTGAAGGTGACAGTGACTGTTTCAATCGGTAGCTGGAAAGAAGCCTCTGGCCATGTCTAAACGAATGCAGATAAATTAAACAATAAAATTTATCTGTCCAAACATTTTCAGATCCTTTTCCTTTGGACACCCAGTACAAAAGTGAAATCTTTCACATTCTTCTTTTGCCCATTTCACTGCAGCTCTGTGTTTTTTCTGCAGTTGCTTGAAGAGTAGCTGCATGTCATTCTCTCGTGGTATCATATCAAAGTCCACGGGAGAAGTAGCATTTTTAAATGTTACGCTTGAATGACTCACCCCTTTGTGGGCATGAGAGACATTTTTAGTCATTGTTAACAATTAAGTCATTATAAATTCAGAAGACACAAAACGACACAGTATGTGTGTGCACGTGATTCATTTCAGTGCCATATTCCCCCTCCTCCTAGTGCTGCTTTTTTGACTTTACTGAATCCTGAGGGGACGAACACTTCTCTATATCTGGTAACGCTACATTATATTTATCATCTAATTTAGAACTTTTTCAGTTGCCCTTTGACCCTTTAAGCATAATTTATACAACTATGTCGAATCCCTGCATCGTTGTTGCGTGCATTTCTACGTATGCCCTCTTGTGTCTGCGCTGCTCGGCCATCATGAGTGAAACTGAGCTGTTGATGTTGGCACTAATACACTTTGAAGTTAGTTGTTACTTTTACTGAAAAGCAGTATACTGTCCATGGCTAGTAAAAGAAAAAACTCCAGAACGCTCACTACTTCATGGTGTAATAATCAAACTAGATTCTGTACAATTACAACCTATTCGGTTTTTTTCAATAAAGCCTTTCTGCTTTTGCCAATCAATAATATGATCCATAAATAAAGCATTGATGCTAATGCTGTGTTTATAGACCATATTACCAAACAGTCTGATTATGGTTGACTTCAGTGTCACTGCAACGTTAAGTCACATTTCTGGTAAGCTGCTCGTCGTAGCTTTAGCTCTATGTCATAGATTTAATGCAGCACTATTAATCAAACATTAGTGCTTCCGGAAGTGCTACAGAGTAAGTTTGCATGTATATTATTAAAATAGGAAATGCTAAATCTAGCTCACATGCAATAAGTGAAGTGGTATAGTATAGTGGTAAAATATAAATTAGTTTTGCTGCTACTAATTAAAGGCATGTGGGTGTTTAAGCACATAAGACTAAGGCCTCGCCCATGCATCCTGTGTATTTTATCATCATCATTTGTAAAGTGTGATAGATAATCTGCTGTTATTTTATTATTATTTTTATTATTTTCATAAAAATAATCAAGAACATGTCCGACAAATGGAATTTGCACTCTCATGCAGACACTACAGAACAGGGGGAGTAACTCCAGGCCTCAAGGGCCGGTGTCCTGCAGGTTTTAGATTCTCACACCTGAATCAAATGATTAGTTCATTACCAGGCCTCTGCAGCACTTAATTTAGCCATTTAAATCAGCTGTGTTGGATCAGGAACACATCTACAACCTGCAGGACACCGGCCCTTGAGGCCTGGAGTTCCCCCACCCCTGCTACAGGACCTTGAGGGTAAATAATTGAAATAGCCCTTGGCACTGACCGCTAAAGTACTGGACTTCTAGACAGCCAAACCATGGATACACACATGACTTTATTCTTACATGAGTCTCTACAAGTTGTTTAAATGGTTTAGTATGCATATCACCAGCCAATAAAGAGAAACACCAATATCATCTCGAGCTTGCTCTCCTGGCAGTTTGTGATAATGAAATTGCCCGTCCACTGAGAATAATATGGTGTCCCGCTTAAGTGTAATATAAAAAGGAAGCTGTTTGCTCTGCTGCCATTCCATGTGCATTACTTGCCTTCCTACCAATAATGAGCCACATGCTCTCACAGTCAGGATGTTGCATTCTTTTAAGTCTGCCTCGTTTCTCCCTTCAGCAGTTTCTATTGCGTGAAGCATTTTGAAGTTGAGAGGAGTTTATTTTATTTATACTACGTGGTAAATATTGCAGTAAAATGAGCATGTACTGCTGTATAAGTAATGATGGTTTTGAAACTCTAAATGAAACATGTTTTTTTTTTTTTGCAGTGGGAGATCTTAGATACTAATTTAAACAAGCCATTCATTGGGGACTGTACTTTTGCAGGGATGATCTTCCGAGTGTAAAAGGTATCGTGGAAAGTGTTGGACTGGCAGAGTTATTTGTGTTTTCTGAGAGGTTAAAGGAGGTAAGGAGAGACGGGGATTTGGTGATGTGTTATCAGGTGCAGTAATGAAGAATCGCAAGCCGGAGGGACACCTCCTCACTGCTAGTCTTAACACACAGTGTCACTTTGTTTCTCTGGAGAGCCATTGGTAGCGTCTCTGTCTCTCCTTGCTTCCATCTGCCAGTCTCACTCTCCTGCTCTGGCTCTCTCCATCTTCCAATCTCTGCGTCCTTTTTTCTTTTTTTTTCCATCTCAGTCTCTGCTTCCATCTCTCACATCCTTTTGTCCTAGACTCTTTTTGCTTCCGCTGTGTCACTTCTGTTTATGTTTATCTCTCTCTTTGTCTCGCTCTTTGTCAGTCTTCCTTTCTCAATCTGTGAGCGCAGACATCAAAGGCAGTCTCAGACAGGCCGTCTGCCACGGCTTCACAAGGTTACATGAAATACGAGATGAGAAAAGAAGTGTCAGGGTGACAGTTCAGTTTAACCTCTTAGATATGTCGTGTGGCATCTTTAAAGCTGTCATGAAAAGGACACACTAAATGATTTTTATGTGTAGTTTTTGTCTTGCAGATAAATGCCTGAAATCTCTCATGTGTTGCTTTTTCACTGCATTTTTGTATTCTGAATGAATGTAATTGTTGCAGAGAGTACGTCGGTCATAATTGGCCGGTAAAATATTATCAGGGAACACATTTCCCACCAAATCTCCCTCCAACATAAGCCTTTCTGACAGTGCTGCTTGCTTTTGAAGAGAGACATCACCCATGGTGCTCCAAATTCATTTGACATGTGATGGCTCACCACTGAACCAGAGCCGCACAGTCGCATAGTTAGCATTAGCCTTGCATTGCAGTAGAAAACCATATGGTTCATATTGTTTGGGGTTTTCTGGCTAATTTGGGCTAAATGTAGTCTTTTAGCAGTTTTCAAGTGATCCTGTTCTCACATATTAGGGAAGGAGGTACAAAGTGGTGATGATTTTTAAGCTCATTTTCTTTTGAGTGGATGCAACCTTGGATAATCCCTAAGAGTACCCCACAAATGCTAGTAGCAGATACTTAAATCTTCTATGTTTAAGTTTCAATCTTCAGGCTTGTTTATCTGAAAACACAGTGCGAACATGTATTTGATGTGTCACACATCCTGTTCACTTTGCCAGTAAAGTGTCCTTGGGACTGGTGGTCATGCTTACTACCCAGCTCACTTCCTTGTGAGGTTTGGGGGTTTGGTGGCTCTGCAACTGTAAGTGAGGATTTTTGCCACAATCACAAAGTCTCAAATCTGATTAACATCATCTTGTTTCCCTTTTATATGTTCCAAGTCTTTTTGCCAACAAACGATAAAGGGCAGTTTGGTGTCCTGCAGCGATCCTGAGTTAGCTGAAGGTTGTGGGCAGTTGTTTCATAAGACCCTTGAGGTCAGACTGGAGAGAATTCAGCGTGTGTGACAAGAGGAAGCGGAAGAAAATGGGAGATGGTAATGAAGGAGCTAATTGCTTCCAGTGGATTTTGAAATCGAACGCCAACCCCCAGTGCATACACCAGGCATCACACAAATGGAATATTGATGACTAAGGCGAAAATAAGAGAAAATGACCCCGCTATGTGATCAATATGAAAGCCACAGATCTGTGCAGAACATGTCTCAACAGGCAATACATTTCCCCTGGTCTTTATGGATCCGTATACACTTACCACAAGCTTTGTATTGCTGAAGTGCACAAATAATGCATATCAATTTGCACTCTCTGTTATTCAGAGCAACAATGCTATATTAATGGCTTTTTACAGCTCTACAGAAACTTTGTAATTACATCATTGTAGATAACGCTGTAACATATCATAGTAAGCTTCTATTTGGAATTTACTGTCAGTGTAATTTATGATAAACTAGCTTTGACATACACATATATACATTTCCATTCATTTTCTTTTTTGCTAGCTGTAGATTCAAACTATATAGAAATTTGTTTAGCTTTAAAAAGAAGCACAACACCTAAGCTGTAAACCTTGGGTTTGATATAAACATAGAATACTGTTGGTATAATAATAATGTTGACCTCTAATCTTAAAAGAGACATTTAAGGGACACAGTGCATATATTTTGACAATAATTTTAGATCCTAATATACATTGTACCCTACTGGATTCACATGTCGGTCAGGCTGATCATTTAACCTCAAACTTCTGCCTCCATAATTATTCATTCATAATGTAAATTAAAAAGAAATGAAACTTGCACATAAGATGATGAGCATGATCACATTTTATCTGCCATCAGTCGTTAGCGATATTAACATGATGAACATTTTGGTTGACATTAAAATGTTGACCAAAAGTTTAGGAATTGGCAACATTATGTCAATATGATACATCCAAGGCCCCTCAGTTTCCCTCATTTCTTTATATATTACTAGGAAAATAATAAAATAAATGAGAAAGTTTAGCGATTTATTGAAACGAGGGATAAATGGAAATAAATAAATGGAAGAAAAGAAAAAGCTGATTCTAATGAGCCAAGTCCAATATTTGTTATGATCACCCTTATTGTTCAACACAGCCTGACTTATTATAAGCAAGCTTTCTTGTAATTTCTTTAAATAGGTTTCAAGAATAGTTTTCCAGGATTCTTAAAAAACATTTCAGAGCTCTTCTTTGCACGTTCGCTGCCTTTTGTTCTGTTCTTTGCCAAAATGATCCCTCATTAGTAATCAGTAATGCTGAGGTCCGGGTTCTCAGGAGGCCAATCCATAACTGATCATTGTGGATGTTTTTTCATCCTGGTATACTTTCACTGTCGTGCTTATATAATAGTCCGAACAGGTGCAAAGAAACAGTCTCTCTAGGCTTGTTGTGCAATTTGAGCAGCATTCCTGAGATAGCCAACCTAATTAAAGTGTGCTGTATAGTAGAGGGATGTTGCCATGACAATAACCTTTCTACCTTAGGTCAAGGGAGAGCATACTAGATCAGGTGTCTGGAGATGATCTAAAGGATAACACTGCTGCATGCCTACAAAGAAAGCTTGTACACAGAGGTACTTTCCCTGTACCTTTCGGTTTCAAATCACAAGTGTTCTTCGTTTAAATGCGTTCATTGCTGTGTATACAGTAGAAAGGTTGCTTAGTATTCAAGTGAGAACAGCTTCAAGGATAATTGATTTGGAAAAGTGAAAGACGCAGCATTTTATGCGTCTCAATCAGTTGGGAAAATTCAGCCCTGTAACCATTTTTGCTGTCAGTTTGCCATGCAAGAGGCCTTCAGGCAAGATGTGACAGAAGGCCCACAGAACATATAGCACTGGCTCTCTCTGATGCTAGTGTTAATGTTCAATAAAGCCAACCGGAGCGAGGGGCTAGACTCTCATTTTATTGCTGTGGATGTAAAAATCAATATTTTATTAATAATCTGAAAGTGTTTTGAAAGAAATTACGGCCCTTTCTGGGGGAGCTTTTGGATGCGACATGCCGCTGTCTGTTTTTCTTCAGTTATTACAACACTATCGTTTTGATTTTGATGCCCAGCACAGTATAAAGCTTTTGCGAAGAACAATATTACATGAATATACAATCAGGCGAGCTTCTCCACGCTGTCAGTGCTTGTGTAATTTCTAAGATGAGATGCATAAAATCAGTAGAGATGGGAGGAGGGCTTTTTTTTGATCCTCCAATGTATATTCTTTTAGCTCTGTGTTGTGCTGTCTCAGTGGTAATAATGGGTTTCTATTTATTCCCCCGGCACATGGATGAGGGCTTTCACAGTTCCTTTGTTTCCTCCCATACTATTTCTTCCTGTTTCTTCGCGCAGTGCAAAGACACGAGTTTGACATCCCACAGCCTCGCTCCCCTTTTTCATTTGTTTCTATCTCAGTATTGTCGTTCTCATCCTTCCTTCCTTTCTGCCAGCTTCTCAGCACCGCTCCCTCATGTTTACATATTGCCTGATCCGAAACAACAAAACTGAAGCTCGCAGCGCTCGTGTTCTCCCCCTCTCTCCCTTTTCCTTTCTCGGCTTTCTTCTTCCACATTTGTCCATCATGACTTGTCTGCGAGTAACACAAAGGAAGAACCCCAGGACAGTGAGGAAATGAAATGACACATTGAAATGCCTTTTGTTGGCAGGTAGCATTGTAGTTACCGTCACAGCAGTGCCAGAGCAGTTAGTAGGTTTGGTTCATGTTGTTCTTGAGGTTGAAATTTCTGAAAGGTGACACCTTGAACAGTGCGCCTTCGGAGGAGGAATTATGTAGTCGCTGCAGGTTGCTGTTGCCAGCTTAACACAAATGATAGTGAGGGTGTCTCTATTAGATTCACCCACACCCATATTGACCATGCAGCACAGAAAGCTACACTGAGAAACTGGGAAAACAGATTTCTAGAGTCCTCCCTTTCCCCGTCTCCAGCTGTCTCACCATACTTATAGCGTCAATTTAAAAAAAGGGGCTCAGGAAGTCACTTTGCAACAGCCGAGTGACATAAAACTGTAAAATCAGACTAAGTTTGATTTATGCGCCCCATTAGCGGGGAATAGTGTTCCATCATAAGTAGCCTGTCTGTCTGGAGGCTGTACGCGAAACCCAAACCCACGGTCGTACAGATCGGATTTTATGATCTCAGCTGAATGATGGGATTATCATAGCTGTAATTATAGTGCATTGTGTATGTGTGTGCTTGCCTGATGGAAGCTTTTGTGCAACATGCAGCAGTTCCCTATTTACTCAGGCTGACTCACGATGAATGAAGAGAACAACACTCATGCTTGTTTCATGTTTAGGAGATTTTATAACAAACGGCAGAATAAATGCGGTAACGACCGGCTGTGGTCTTGTGGAAGAGTGCGATGAATCATAGCACGGCACCGCAGCAGGGGGCTTAGCTGCTAGACGTTAACGCCGAGCCTCGTCGTCTGTCAGAAGATGCATAACGCCCTGAAAGTAACACTTTGCTTCTTTTCCCTTTCCCATTCAGCGAGGGAGGAGAACGTGGCCACCTTCCGCGGCTCGGAGTACTTCTGCTATGACCTGTCACAGAACCCCATCCAGAGCAGCAGCGACGAGATCACGCTGTCCTTCAAGACCTGGCAGCGCAACGGCCTCCTCCTGCACACGGGGAAATCCGCAGATTATGTCAACCTGGCACTGAAAGACGGGGCAGTCTCGCTCGTCATCAATCTAGGTTCTGGCGCTTTCGAGGCCATCGTCGAGCCGGTCAATGGAAAATTCAATGACAACAGCTGGCACGACATCAAAGTGACACGCAACCTGAGACAGGTAATCGGGGGTAGCGGCGATGGACGGAGTTTGGAGACAGTTTTGTTTTGTTGTTTTTGCTTTAGATAAGCTGCTTCTGAGAGCTTCTGAGAGGGAGCTGGGATTAAGAATGTCACTTTGTTCTGATTGGTTGTCATTCCATTGCTACAATTCAGACAAATGCCATTATACTTTTACAGAGATATCTTTTATTTTAATTCAATGTCATTGTCTAATTTCTTTCTTTCTTAGCAACTAGTCAATAAGAACATGGAAAAGCAGTTCGCAGCATATTCTAGGTACCGTCTTTCTAGGTGTTTTCCTCTCTCCTGTTTAGCGGCGTATTGAACTTGAGCTCCCTTTGTTGTCAAATTAAAGTTATCAGATATTTCTGTTTTGCTTCACATTCCTCTAAGATGACACTTCTGTCAGGCACTGTCACTATCGCTTTCCTTTGGGAAACTGTTCGTATGCTTGTGTAGACCACGCACTTCCACTTTAAAGGCAGACACAGTGTTTGCCTTTCAGCCGTCCATTAGCACTGTATTTATAGCACAGATGATCGTCGGGCTTTTTAAAGGCAGAGATACATCTGTATGGCATAAACAGAATTAGTAATGCGACATGTATTGTTTCCTATCATATTGTAGTAATTTATAATTAGCTTTTCTTACTGTTAAGTGCATATATTAGATCTGTCTACAGGCAGCTATATAAAGAGTGGAGGTAGTAGTAGCGACACGTGTGCGTTTGCTCATTGTGTCGGCCGACCTTTAGTTTGTCGGCAAGGTGAGACAGCCTTTAGTGTTGCTCTCAGAGCAGCGGAACAAGTAAGTGTTGATTTCCTGACCCTCCCTGACAGTAAGCTTTTGTCCCACAGGTTAGTAAATAGTTGTTGCTGAGAATCCCAACAGGATAGCCCGTAGTTTAGAGGTTAGAAGCTAAGAGTCAAGGACTGCTGGCCTGCTTTCTCTTTCTTTCTCTCAACAGATCTGTCTTTCTATCATTTTCTTTCTTCTTTTTTGAAAGGCACAATTTGTTAGACTACAGGTGAAAGAAACACTGCAAGATTTGTGGGATTTAAGCCGTCCTACACAAATTTGATGTGAAAGTCCTCTCTGTGGTCCTCGTTGACGTTTTCATGTAGGACTCTGGTGTCGAATATTTGGAAAGGATGGCACGATGCCTCGGATCTCTGGCAAATCGCACAGTGTTTATTCACTGTAACACTAACTCATCCATGATATAAGTCATTTTTACTACTAACCAATATCTAACCAACTAATGTACTAACTAACATCCTAATTCCTCATCGTTGGTTTTGGTTTTTCTTTTCTGTCCATCCTTATTAACAACCTTTTTTGTTCACTATTCTTTTGATTTCCTTTCTTCCCCTTTTTCTGGAAAGCAATCAGGCATTGGACACGCTATGGTAAACAAACTACATTGTCTGGTAGATATCATTCTTATTGTCTTTTTTTTGGGTTTGCCGTGTGTCCCCCCCCCTCTCTTCTTTTATTCGTTCTCTTTGAGTTCCATCCTAGACACTCTTATCAAAAAATGAGGAGATGGGTTTGTATTACCAGGCAATTCTTTCTTCGCTTCTTCTCAATTTCCTCCCTGACCTGCCAACAACCTCCTTCTTTACCCCACAATCCCCATCCTGTTTTTTTTTCACTTTGGCTTTTACTTTTTTCTCTTTGTTTCTTCCACATTACTGCAGATTTACGACAAATAAAAATAATTGACTTCTTTGCCTTTGTCAGGGCAACTTACTTTTTATTTTTATTTTTTTCACACAAAAAGTCCCCATTTTTTGTGAGGACTGTCGTCCAGAACTGACAGAAGCTTGCCACAATCCCAAAGATGGTGACCTCGACAACGGGCCCTAAAAGAGAAACTATCAAAAAATGGCAACCCCTAACCTTCATTGCGGGAGCTCTGACAGTTGTTTCCAACACACAGTGACGCATGGCATGCCCACACCTCATTGACCTGTCACCACCCAAAGTCATATAACAAACATGTCACCCAGAATAACCACTAACACTCTAATTCATCCGCTCACCTTCCACCTATCACCTTCTCATTCACTTTGCCCTCCCCGTGTGTGTTTTCGTAGCATGCTGGTGAACGTGACGTTCTGTGTGTTTTGACTAACTCCGATCACCCTTGCCCCCGGGCCCATATGCGTAACATATCCAAGAATAAGCAAACTGATCTAGGATTATTGGTCTGGTGTAGTGACACGGGCACTGCAAAGCATGACACCTGAGCTAAACCTGATCAAAGATCAGCATGAGCTATTCTGAGAGTGTATATGAATATGGGCTCTGGTCTTGATTGTGCATGAGCGCAGCAACCTGTGTGGCTTGCTCCAGCTTTGTATGGCACCATCGATCCACTTACCCCCCTTACATGTCCAGTTAAGTGTGTTTAATTTGCCTTCTAACAGTGATGACCTTGGTTTGCACATGGACGTGGTATGAAAAGCCTTCCCTTTGTTTTGCATGTGCGTGGGTATATACATGTAGTCGTCTGCAAGAGAGGCGAGAATGTGAAGATGGTTGGTGTGAGAGAGAACGTGTGGAACAAGTGAGGACGTGCGTGTGCACGTCTGTGTGTTTAAGTGCAGTCACATAGTGTACTGTAAATGTCTGTGTCTGCAGTTACAGATAAATCCCGAAACCTAAGACAAGTGGAATCAATTTGTCCTTGGTTTGAACATTGTACTAACCCTCCCCCAACCTGAAGTTTCAGAACCAAACCTAGAATCCATTCTCTTACTCCCATCAAAGATAAAGAAAATATGCCTCTGCCATATTTTCTTTACCTGTCCTGTGAATCCTATGGCAAAAATTCCATTAACAAAATCAAAAAACGCTGTCTTATCCAAAGGTTCAATGAAAAACCAACCTATCGTCAGGAGTCTTATAGCTCGTTTTGAATGCAGACCAAGGAAGGAGGTGTGTTGTATCCACAGCATAGAATCCCAGAGTGTAATAGCTTGGCTTTGGCTATGTGTTGCCCCTCAACAGGTCACAATCTCCGTCGACGGGATCCTCACCACCACTGGCTACACCCAGGAAGACTACACCATGCTGGGATCCGATGATTTTTTCTACGTGGGTGGGAGCCCCAGCACTGCAGACCTGCCTGGATCTCCAGTTAGCAACAATTTCATGGGCTGTCTGAAAGAGGTAGGAGGGGCTCGAATGGGAAAATAGGTGCATTATCAATTAGCGTACCATGCTGGTACTTCACGGTCACGCTCTCTCAATCTGCGCAGTTGTTTTCAAAGTGTACAAAATAATAATCATTATACTGGCCCTGAAAGGAAAGAGAAGAAGAAAAAAGAAAATTACATTATCAATTAAAGCTGCTGAGTTGGCAGAGGGAGTATCAGACTTTCAATATTCACCCCCTTAATCTAATTCATAACACTTACTGCAGTTTGTATGTGAGAAAATATTCCAAAATTGCTTCTGTCACATGTAATTTGCAGCATCAGCTTGAGTGCGCTGCTAAAACGCCTCTCAATAGGCGGCAATCTGAAAGAAACATTTGCTTATGATGAAATACGAAAACGCATTGTTGTTTTGGGACATTTAGAATGTATTTGCTGGCTCTTTGAGTTTGTTAGAACCAGAAGACATATAAAGTACCCCATTATTTTTATTCTGCTCACCATTACTTATCCTGCAGCCAGTAATAATAATAATAAAGTGCAGGCTGGTGGCTCTTCATGGCTGTACAAAAGTCTGCATTGATTCCTGCACTTCAGCAGCACCGTCAGGAATAACCTTCGCGTTTTACTTGTGATTCAGTTTGTCTTTATATGATGATACTTCTTATTATAAATTATATTTTATTGCTTTTTTAAAGGTATTTCTGAGCTCTTACTGGGCGGTTACACTATTCTGTTTGAAGGCTGTACTTTTCTACACTTAAAATATCTTTTTCTGTTTTCATATGATAACATTAAAGCTGCTGCTTTAAACTGTTGAAATGACAGAAAACCAACTCCTCATGATGGGAATCCTACCTGAAAACTGTTGCCATAGTTATAGCACCAGTGCTGAAAACGTGAATAACAACAGTGGCTCTGAAAAGATGCAGGCAGTCGTTCAGTGGGGGATATAATTATTTAATCCCCTGCTGAATTTGCAAGTTTGCTCACTTACAAATAAATGAACAGTCTCTCGTTTTTATGCTAGTTTCATTTTAATGGAGAGAGACAGAGGGCGCCAATATGGAGGCCGAATTCTGGCTGTGATATAGGGGATCAAATACTCAATACTAATTCCGTACATAATACTTATGTTTCTCTCCATTAAAATAAAGCTGCCATAAAAATTAGTGACTGTTCACTTATTTGTGAATGTGTGAAAGTGAGAAAACTTACAAATTCTAGCAAGGAGTCAAATAATTATTTCCCCCACTGTACATAAAACGCTAATTGTGGCTCCACGGTGTAGTGGTTAACACACTCTTCATCTTAGACATGAAAGAGACACATTCCCAGTGTCGGTCCCTTCCCTAGATGAACGCGAGGGTTGCATTAGGAAAAACATCTGCCATAACGACTGTGCTGAATCTAACATGTCCAAAATGTCGATAGGGCTGATTTCTAGGCCAATATTAGCCATTTCCTGGTGCGTTAGTATTTTGGATTGTTATCTGTGTATCTGTGGTTTGCCATAACATGCAGTATTTCAATAAGAGGTAACTATTAGCTGGTATTTTATTATTGTATCTATTGGTATTACTGTTTCTAATGGCAGATGCATGAAAATTAAAACAATAAAGAGAGGACAGGAGAAACACCCTTCAAACGTGTTAAGAATGTTGACATTTCCCAGTTTTTCCACCAGAGGGCACTCTGTAACATCCCTGCTGGCAACGTGTGTTTGGAAGCCACACACAGCGGACACAAACACAACAACCAGCTAACTCTACTTGGATAAACAATGACACATAAAACTGTTTTAGGAAATCTGGTTATTTTTCATGGTTCTGATATATCCAAGTGTCAGGTTGTTGTTTCTTGGTCCAAAAAGAGATGCCAATGGAATAGTGACTTAAATTGGAGTTTATAAAGGCCAGCAGGGAGCGACTCCTTCGGTTGCCCAAAAAAATACAGTCGTATAGAAGACTATGAGTCATTTGGCCTACAGCTCTTTTGACCTGTGAACCTAATGAATTTTTTCGGTGAGTTTATGATCTCAATTACGAATTTTAAGCGTTATTGAACACATCATCATGTCCATTTTGTAAATTATGTTCTCATTAGTGTCCAAAAGGATTATAAAGCAGATCATGCTTTAGTTCTATGATTGACAAGTTATTATGTGAGAGTGCAGTGTCCCTCAGTTACCCAATCAGATACATCAGTCCCTTGTCATATCCTATTTCAAAGCACCAAGATGGCGAGAACCAAAATATACAGCTTTAGACTAGAAAGTGAGGTCTCACTAACCAAAGGGGACCTCCCCGTGGCTATCTCCATCAGTTTTATCCAGTTTATGGAAATATTATACAACCTCATTTCTCACAGGACTCACTCTATCCTCTCATCTAGGCTGTTTTTCTCTTCCATTACAATCTTCTCAATTTTGACAAGGGCTAGTAAAGTGTATGATGTGCTGGCAAACTCACTGGGCCACTGTCCAACTTGACACACACGCGCAGGTTTGGGTGACGGATAAGGGGAAGGTCACCTTGTCTGGACTGTTGTATGTTTCGACTGAGTGGCTCAGATTGCTGTTCCTTTAGTCATTACCACCCTGGCTAATGCATCCCTCATCAGCCCTCAAAGTGCCATGACCCTTTGTGTGTGACTCTCACACACACAGATACATGTTTATGGAACATGCTGTATGATTAAATAGTTTTCAAGCTTTTGATTGATTGCCAGTGTTTGTTTTAGCACCAATGTGCCAAAACGATACACAGTAGAGAGAAGAGGACTTATTCTACTTTATTTTTATAGATTAATTAATGCATTAATGGGCTACCTGGCATGAAGCAAGAAGGAATGATCCAAGTAACCAAAGCACACATCCTGTTATAAAAATTCTCTTCCTAGCTGTGTCGTGTTTCCATGAAAAATGAGCATCAGTATGTATATTGTCTTTTTTGCAGCCTGTGAAAATCTGTTGATGTTTAGTTCTTGACAGTACTTTACAAAGCATGAGATATAAATGAGCAGTTTGGCCAGTTTGCTGCAAAGCAAGTCTCTCTACAGCGTTACCGGTAGTCTAAATACAGTTCGAATTTTTTGTATCAAAGCAACACAAAGTGGATAACAGTAATATCTGACCTGTGTGATGGATATCAGGGAATGTACCTGGACCCACTGTGTTTTTTCCAAAGCTTGCAGTTCAGTGTTTGACTCATTAATTGAATATTGATTTGTGAACACAAACGTGTCTCCTGTGCTCTGCAAGTTTGGCATAATTGTTTGGATTTCAGTCAAGACGGCTATAATCGAAAGAAGAAGACGAGTATTTGGCAAGAGCTATGACACTGATTAAGTCAGGAGGAGCATTAAAGAGGAGCTGGTGTGGATGTGAGCTGCAAAGTGGCTTGCAGTTGTGCAAATTGCTAAAGCAGCTTAAATGTTGCTCTTTATAAGATTCGTGAGATTTGCAGAATGGATGTGGGAGCTGATGTGGCTGTCACCAAGATCAGCTGAGCTCCAGGATTGCAGCTGAGTTTGGTTTTGTGTTTTTGCTTAATCTGATTGTAGATTTCTGGGTATATTTCATTACCATTGGTGCATTACCTTGAGAGCCAGTACACAAGGTATTCAGTAGGTACACGTGTGCATTCTGAGTGGCTGCTGGCAGTTAGTAAGTGAAATAAGGTGACAGCACTGTACAAAGCATGAAAAGAGCTATTCAGTGTTCAGTAACAAAAACCTTATGATTGCTTCAGAAGCAGAGAACGTTCACCTTCAGAGTAAAACGTTGTGACTTACTGCTGCAAACTAATCTGCCATCGTCCTAAAGTTGATTCTGTTCATCTGGACGTTTTCAGTGGGAGAAACGTTTCGTCACTCATCCAGGTGACTGCAGGTTTCCCCAACCTTAGAAACAGTACATCTGCATAATGACTGAAACCCGCCCACTGAAGGAACAATAGGCTGGGAGGTCAGTTCCTTCATCATGATTATGCAAATTGTCATGACCATTGATCAACAACCACTGATCAAAGTCTTACAGTATTGTAAGATGGCGATCTGCCAGTGACCAAAGCAATCACCAGGAGGTTTTTGGTGCAGCACCCTCTTTGTGACCTCCTGCAACCACTTGCCAAACGGTTGGGGAATGCACGTTACTAGCAGCAAGTAGCTGTCAGGAACGCGATGACTGGTCTCTACATCTTTGCCACTGAGGTCACACCAAGTCAGCAAAGGTTTTCAAATACAGCAAGTGCTGGAGCCGTGCTACCTAAGCGTGCTTACCCTTCTTCAGATGTAGGCAAAAATGACAAGCCCACAATACTTTATTAATAATGTATACTTTATTAATCCTGTAGGAAAATACTTAGTCCTCTGCATTTAACCCATTCACTCAGTGGGCGGCTACCGGGGAGTAGTGTAAAAGCGGTACCTTGCTCAAGGGTACTTCAGGGTAGCCATTCGCTCATGGGGCAGACACTCCACCTACTGAGCTAACCCTGCCCCCTAAAACTGAAGGGCCATGGGTAGGAGTTGAACCCGCGCCGCCCACTGTCAGGGCGCCTGCTCATCTTGCTTGAGCTAAACCGGCGCTCGTTAGCCATGTGTGTTATGATTACTTGTCGTATCTCAAACCTCAGTCAGTCATTTATTTCCCAAAATTGTCCACCCTGCTTAAAATTATTTATACATTAAAAAAAATAGAAAAGTATATGAATGAACTGTGTAGTATAATAGTGCTAAAGCGTGAAAGAGTTCCCCCGCCCATTTTAAATAAAGTGATTAATGACAACGAGCAATACTTACTACTTGAAGCTGGATCACTCTGTTTGGGGGGTTTGGCCTCTACATAATAATAATAATAATAATAATAATAATAATAACTTTTTTATAGGCACTTTTGAGACCCTCAAGATCACCTTACAATAGTACAATAACAGTAAGAACAATACAATATAATAAAATATTGTACTCCATAGCAAGATTGGATTTCGGAAATATTTTTGCCCTTTTTAGAAAATAAAATAAATAAAATCTACACGTTTGCTAGGAGGTCCTTGTTGGTACATAAAGAGACAAGGATCCATTTAAAATCTTAACACGGACAATGCAAATCTATTATTCTCTGTCCTTCCACCACTTGTCGAGGAAATATCTTTTTAGCTGTTAAATCTTCATCAGCGGTCATCGGCTAGTTTCTAATTGGAAACACCCCAAACACTGTCTCTGAAAAACGCCACCGAGCTTTTAAAGAAGCAAATTTGAGCCGATAAATAGCTTGCATGTTTCCTGAGCCACGACGCGGAGACGGTTGTATAAAATGTTTGTTTCCATTATTATCTCAACAAGCGTGACTCAGCATTAGCTGGCACTTGAGTGTTAGGTGCACAGAATCACGAAGTGATTCACGGTGTGTTTGGTTAGTGGTAGTGTCGTGTGATGCTCAAGTGTTCATCATACATAGCTCCATTAAGTGGGCACGATGCCAGCTGCTACTCAGCACCGTGCAAATTGCTCACAAGTGGCACCCTGATCTCCCTTTCATACTCTTATTCATTAAAGGTATTTCTTTGATTGTTCCATTAGTCCCACATTGTACGCATGTGTGCATTTCCCCTGCGTGTGCTCCCTGTGTATCATCCCTTTGTCTCTCAGCCTCTCTCTTGTTGTCCGTATTTATTCCTTCCTGCCCCCTCCGCCTCTTCCTGTGGATTCAATATCCCCACATAATGAGGGAATGATTCAGTTGAGTTTGGCCCGCTGCTCAGATCAAGATGCGTCAGTGTTTCTGTCTGCGTGTGTAATGTCTGGCTCGAGCACTTTGAAATGCTGGTGAAGCAGGAATGTTGGTCTCTGTTCATTCTGAGACTTTTTAGAAATTTTTTTCAAAGAACACCTTTTTAAGCTGATGAATACGCTGGTGGAGACATGTGTCGCCACAGCGAGCAAATGCTTCCTTTTCTTGTCTGATAACAAAAGAGATGCCTGCGTGCTGCCATCACAACCCCTGTCCTGTTCAGTCTTCGCTGCACTCATCTGCGCCCGTAGGCTACATAGGATCTCATCCATACACGATGCAAGCACACATGTCCCACCCACACTCGTGTTCCGCCATGTGGGCTGCGGTGTATCACGTGACCGACTGGCCAGCGGGCACACTCTGGTCAGCCTGATGTTTGGTAGTGCCGTGCAGTCTGTGCCTTCTGCAGCCCCTTTGAACTCTCACTCCAGGCCCCTTCAAGCACAGGGCGGCACTGCGTAGTGGCAGACTATGGGGGCGGCTGGGGAATACAGTGTCAACCCTGTCAGGAGAGGAGGAGCAGCATCCAAGAGGTGGAAGCAGAGAAAGAGGATGTTGAGTAACAATCAGGGAAGCAAGTATGTCAGGCTAGAAAGTGGGAGTGTTAAAAAAAAAGAGAGGAGGTGGGTGACAGAGTGTAGGAGAACAGAAGTGAAGTGCAGGTGGAGAGGAGAGAAAATCAGGATGGATGGACATGGAGAGTATGATGAGTAAGTGAGAAAAAGAGAAGGGGCAAGAGACCACTATTTGACATTTGAGAGAAACGATGTCGTCATCAGTTTTGTGTTATTCACTGCTGTATGTTCAGGCAGTGCTTCTTTCCCTCTATTACAAATGCAAATGTCACCCTGTCCTTTTAATAATTTGACTTTTTTTTAATATCTCCTTTAATGGAATACCTTCACCTTTCCCATCACCCGCCCCCACAGGGCTAAGCTGTGCCACTGGTAAACAGTTTCTGTTTAGAGGATTTGGCTCCAGGTGACACCTTTTGTACAAAGCACCTTATGCGCCCGAAACACAGGCTACCTGTAAATCTTATATAATGTGATAAAAATAAAATTGCTGAAAGATATTTTTAAGTTCTACAACCACTTGCTCGGGGAGAGCACAGTTGTGGCTATGATAACGGCGAGCATTTGAGAGGAATGATGTTTTTAGAGTCGATAAAATTAGATCTGTTTTGTAACTCTTTTGAAGGAGTGCAGCTAAAAACAGATGTCGTTTTTTTTGAGTTATTTGGAGCCATTTGGTAACACGGGTGAAATTCTGTACTTGTTATGTATGAATACAATACAGAAATCGAGTTCACGACTCCATGCTTCAGACTTTGCTGAAGTATTTCACACATGATGATCCTGTGCAGACTTTGTAAGGTGCAACCCACCACCATTTCTAATGACCTATAAATGGTGGTGGTCTCTGTCACATAGAGACTAACAACCATCTGCACTCACATTCAGACTTATGGGTAATTTAGATTTACCAATTAACCTAACCCTAATACTTGCATGACCTTTAACTGTGGGAGGAAACCAGAGTACCCAGAGAGAAGCCACTGCAAACAGCCAGACCTTCTTGTTGTGAGGTAACCACCACCATGCCACCGAGATGTCGATCCAGGCTTAACAAAAGTAGCAAAGCTATGACTACAGGGCTTTTCCTTTTTGTCCTCGACAGGTTAAACCACAATAAATACCAGTAGCATACAGATGGCGTGTGTATAGTTGTTTGCCTCTTATAACCCTGGTGATTTTCCTATGGTTGGAAATCTTGTGTGATGTTGTGAATTTTGTGAGTCCAGGCAACTAACTAGTCTCACTAGATTGCATCATGTTATCTCAACAAGAACAAATTAAGTTGTTGAATTTCATGCAGATCCTACATGATTTAATTATGTCCACCATAGAAACGTGAAACTATTTTGTTCAAACTACAAGTTAGACTTTTGTAAATGTAACAACCACCCAATTTACTTTTTTTCAGTGTACCCTGATATTCTTTGATGAGTAATGATGCAGAAGTATTGAAAAATATTGATGTTAACACTTGTTAAAGATCATTGACTGACAGGGATAACAAAAATGTGCATGTTAACTGTGACGCAATTGATATAGAAAACTGTTAAAAAAATGTTAACAAAAATACCAGAATCTCAAGCACCCGGAGATTAGCTTGTGTGACGCAAGCCCAAAGTGTACAGTGCTGCAACGCTTTAATCAGCTGAAGAGCAAAAGTGTGTTTGACAGATGACACAGCCGAGTGGATTTAGGTCAGTAAGCTTTAAAAAAAACTAAAAAACACATTGGTTAAAATCTGTGGTCAGAGTCAGTGAGAGTCCTCTATGCTGCACACGAGTAGTGAAATGTGCTTAGACTGTAATAGTGATAGCATGCTGCAGTACAGTAAGGATTGCATGGCACAGGTGGGTGGTTTGGGTGTTGCCCTGAAACAGGAGGGATACGACTGATTTAACAGTAAGCATCTCTAAAGCACCTCTGATGAGCACAGTGTGTACACAGGATGTGTTCAAGCACAGCACTAAGTGTAGGTCGTCAGCATTCGGTTCTTCATAAAATTCTTGTAGATGTCCTCATAACATTAAAGCAAATAGACTTCTGTTAAAAGTGATGTCCCGTCATGTTTAAGGCTGAAAAACACTCCTGTGTGATGTACAGTATATGCAGTTAAACCACTCAACTTGTACTGCTTTTGCTATGGTGCCACTTTTGACTGTTTATTTGACTTGATGCTGCAACAGAAGGAAGTGAGAGACTAACGATCCCCACAGGTGTAACTGTCAATAGTGCTGAGGGGGGGTAGCCATAGAGACAGGGCTTTCACAATGTCATATCTTCACTTCACAGTTATCTTGGTCAAAAAACGATAACAATAATGAAATACCAACATTTTAAAATGAGGAATAATTGCAGTATTACAGTCAAATTTGGTGAATTAGTTGAACTAAAATTACAATAAAATACGAGTGCTTGGTGCAGAACGGTATGCACTGCAAAAAAAGGACAACTGCACAGTTATTTATGATAATATGTGATATGTGTTACCATCATTTGTATGCTTGTCATGTCATCCCTGCACGCAGCCAGAGGACAGTATTTTAAACAGGAGGGTCAGTAATGACTCCATGACCAAGATCATGTGACAGCCCAAACAGGAACGCCTCCCTGTGGATGCTGCAATGAATAATGCACCATGTCAACAAACTGAAGCGCTGTGCCTCAGTTTTGCCACATTAAGGGTTCGCCCAAATCATAAAATATCTCTCCCACGGAGTTACCAATTCATTATTTCTTGAAAGACGTGTCTCAGAAATGTCATGCTTTGTTACTTTGAGAATCACAATGCTACATTTGCACGCTGCCTATGTTAAATGCACGTGTGACAAAACATCTGTTTGCTTTCCGCTTTGCACTTTGACTATCTCGACAAACAGATTGTGTGCATGTCTGTGTACATGGCGGCTTGTGCGTTTGGATCTGTTCACATCCAAAAGAATGTACTGGTTTTGTGGGTCTGTGTGTGCACACTTGAACAAATTGCCATGTCCCCCTGCGAGGCTGTCTTTGTAAGTGTGTGAATGTTGTTGTGTGTCTTCACTGCACTTCACTGGAATTATCCTGCTCCTTCATTAACACTAGGGTAAATCAGCAGCTGACAGCAGCTGTGTTTGGGGCCGAAAGGACATGAGCACTCATCTAAAGTAGATTAGGGAGGAGAGCGTGTGTGTGTGTGTGTTTGTGTGTGCGCGCGCGCGCGTATGCACGCTTACACATGCCTGTTTGTGTGCACAAAGCCTACACTTCCACCAACCTACCCTTGCTCTGTACCCTTCTTCTTGTAGCTTTACTGTGTCCCAATCAATACTCAATCCGTGGAGGATCTGGACTTTATGGAGCTGTTACAGTCCCCCTGTGCGTGCATTATGAATGAGCCCCATAAGGCTGTTGGCTAAAAGATAGCGTAACAAAGCACAGCAATAACAAAGGGAAAGATGAAGCGTGTATAGCCGCAGTAGTCCATTCTTCTGTTATAACAAAATTTCGATTACATTATCGATCAGCCTGCAGCGGGACAGACGAAATCATAATTCCAAAACAGATCAGGGATGGTTGATTGGAAGATTATCGCACCCTCGAACAACACCGCTGCGCCTCGGAGAGTTTGTAAAGACTTCACACTGTCAAGAAAATGAAGCCGGAGGGCAAGTTAGTCATGAGTTAAACAAACTGAGGTTTTCAGAGCACAAGACAAACCGTTGTTCTTCGGATAGAAACCTGAAGGAATCTCAGGGCTTAATTCCTCTTTCCATGTCTACTTGTTATTTCTCAAAGATATAGACATAGTGCCTTGGAACTTTGGCAAGTTTGAGCAATTTACATCTAAGAACTGCACAGTCACTATCCCTGTACTATTAAAGAAAAAAGTTCTTCATTGCAAATGAGTAGCATTAAAGCACCTCTTTCTTCTTCTTTCTCTTTTCATGTAATATTCAGTTTGTTCTCTTGCCCAAGAGTGGTCTTAAGCATGCCGGAATTGGAATCCAAGGTATCGGGCTTCAGACGAAAACATGGTAAAAACGTCAGTGTTTCAGAGAGATCAGTAATGATGGTTAAAGCTCAAATATGTTAGAGCTACAGGGCGGCTGCAGCATTTCAGTATTAAAAAAAAAAAAGAAATTCAAAATCATCCCCCATTTTTCATCTGGCGCTTATCATCATCTCAGAACGTGCGTTGCATTTACTTGGGTAAGTACAGCAGAGCAACAAATGTTGCTGCTGCTGATTGATAATTACCAGAGAGCAAAAAAACACAAACAAAAAAATCTCTCAGATCTCTCAGAACTGAGTGGGGGGCAGAAACGACCCCCCAAGCCATGGGTCATATTAGCATATTTAGCATATGCAAACACTTTATTGCTTTTTACTGTTTGATTTATTGCCTAAACCTTCTTCTGTGTAGTACGGAGGACCAAAGCTGCCAACATCCAGAATAAATAAAATGCCATGCATTCTTCGTGCTCACTTCTGTTCCGCCAATACGTGAGGACTTGACCCTGTGGCGTACTTCGAATTACACTCTCCCTCGTTTGTGTAGTGAAGCAGAAAGGCACAAAGACATAAATAACTCTGAGGAAATAAATTGGCAAAGAAATAAAAGCATGGCTAAGTAAACGGGGGCATTAATGCAAAAAGAAATAAATACAGAAGCAAATTAAAAGAGGAAATGTATTTTTTCTTGTTTTTGGCAGGATGGGAGACAAAAAACCTGATTTTGACATGTTGCAGTAAAAGGAGAAAAAAAAAGCACGGGATTAATTAACGATGGCCCAGTTCCATTAAGTGTGCCAGTAAGCCATGACAGTGAACCAGTGTACACAAAAGCATTCGTTTAAGTCATGTCTGAAGCACCAAACAGTTTCTAGAAAATACTTCGTACTTATAAGCTTTTGCTTTTATTTGTTTTATATTGGAAGTACTGGGGACTGTGTGTTTGACAGATAAGCATTTGGATTTTATTTTTATGTATTTTTCATACATGTTACTTGTACCTTTGCTTGCATTGCAATTTTTTTGCATTCCATCACAAAGGTGGGCGCAGTAATAGAAATGCAGTTTGAAACTACTCGCAGTTATTACATATTAATTATTTCTTTGCCAGTTACATATTTATATAAGTGTATTTATTGACATATAAGATAATCAAAACTGCTGTTAGGAAGCAGTTAGTACCTATTAGCTATTGACGTTTGTGTCTAAGTGGCAGGTGGGTTACACAGTGGCCTTAACACTTTGCATATGACTAGATAGCATCTGCAATTTATAGCCACCAGCCTGTGTTGTTAATGTTTTTTTAAATAATTTTTTAAAACAAATACACAACCTTTGCTTTTGATTAGATTGAAAATTTAAGACTGGGTGGGCCTGGTTATCAAGTAGTTTTTGAGTAGTTTTAAGTAATCTAAGAAACCTCTTATTAACCCTCACCTGTAAAAGGCTGTGGGGGTGTTGTTGTCACGCTGCTAGACGGCCCGGCGGTGCAAGATTTTGAATGCAATAAGTCAGAGTTTGAAATTGATAACATAGGTGTATCTACTAAAGGCTGAGGGGTAGCACTGGCGGCTACCAGTATTCCCAAAATGTATCTCAGGCACCTTTTTCCAGTTTGTGTTCTTACTGAAAGTTAAAGCCACAGGTCTATACCCCATGAACTCTCATTTTTACAGTAAACGTCTCAATTAAATCGTTGCGTTGTGTTCCAGTTGGCTTTGGTTTTCTTTGTTAGTGTACTTTTGTTTTCTCTTGCTATTCTGTATAAATGTTCATTTTTAATTCAGAGGGTTTCTTTTACTGTGTATTTGAAAGTCAAATCACCTGTAACAGTACATAACCAGTGGATTAACAAAGCTTGACAGTGAGCGTATTTTGTTGTGTTCATGTTCAGGAGATTACATGTGGTCATTAACTGCACTGACATCTGCACACACACACACACACACACACACACACACACACACACACACACACACACACACAGAGGACCCCATTTGACCTTTTTACTTGTGTCTTGACATGTTTGCTGCCCTTGTTCTCACTAGCTTGTTGTTGGAGCTTGTTGCCTCCCCCTTAACACACAAACACACACACATTACACCCCTCTCAACCCCACCCGCTCCCCTCCTCAGTCCTCCTCAGCGCTTGGGTCACCTGTGTTGATTTACTGTCAAATCTTCCAGGATTATCAGTAATCCCACAGAAGTACAATCTGTTGGCTGACAGCTGTGCTCGCTCTAACAGTGTTGCTGTTTCCTGCGCATACACTGCCCTATATACCCGAAAAAGCCTCTCTTTCTCCTCAGAAAAAAAGAGGGAAAAAAAACATTAATTTTCTGCATCAATGGATTCCAATTGACAATATTCTGCAGCCCATATCTGTGGTATTTTGTTGTATTTGACTATAATGTGGCGCTGCTTTCTACTTTGATGGATTAGAGGGTTGGTGTAAATTTATTGCTGGTAAATAAATATGATATTGGATATATTCTCACACTGTCACAGATCCTCCTGTGGGGTTTCACCCTCGGTTTATCAAGGCTGGTCTTTTTGAATATTACAAGAAATGACTCGCTAATAATTTAGCCATCACGTCTCACAGTTCAGTCAGTGAGTAGGTGTTCAATCAAGCCCAAAAGAAATAGTCGTGCATCTCCTTTTTGTCATAGATGAATTGAAGCGGGAATAGAAAAATGACTGAGACAATCAAAGCTTTACATATATATTAGTTTTAATGATCCAGCTGCCCTTTAATTTGCAGTATATAATAATGTCAACATGATGCTATACTATTGCACTTTGAAATGAACTGCAATTCATTTCCATAGAAGTTATTTACCGTTGCTGCACCGGCAAATCATTTCATATACTGAAACATTGGAAATAAGCTTTGAAAAAGGACGAGAAAGTACAGTAATCGTACAGGATTCTTGGTGATCGTTTCCCTCATATATCTTCCACAGGTGGTGTACAAGAACAACGATATCCGCCTGGAGCTCTCCCGCCTCGCCCGCATTGTCGACCCCAAGATGAAGCTCCAGGGTGACGTGGTCTTCAAGTGCGAAAACGTTCCCACCCTCGACCCCATCAACTTCGAGACCCCGGAATCCTACCTGGCCTTGCCAAAATGGAACACCAAGCGCGTGGGCTCCATCTCCTTCGACTTCCGCACCTCTGAACCCAACGGGCTGATCCTCTTCACCCACGGTAAGCCTCAGGACAGGAGGGACGCGAAGGGCCAGAAGAACAACAAGGTGGACTTCTTTGCAGTGGAGTTGCTCGATGGAGGGCTCTACTTGCTGCTAGACATGGGCTCCGGGACTATCAAGGTCAAAGCAACGCAGGCTAAGGTCAATGACGGCTCCTGGCATCATGTGGATATCCAGAGAGATGGTCGCTCAGGTAAGGATGAAAGAAAAAAGACGGATAAAGGTTGAAATGTCTGTTTTTGTGTTTTTAAGTTATCTGTGCTGAACTTTCACAGATGTTTAACATCCCTGTTAAATCAGCTCTGTGCTTTGAGAAGGCACAGTGGTCCTGCCATGTCACTGGTGTCCTGTTTTCTCTGATACACACACAAATACACAAGAAAAAAATGGCTTCAGTCAAAAAAATTGAACTTCTGCTTCAGCTCAAACCGTGTTGCCTTTGGCTGAACGGTACAAAGTATAAATTTATAGGCAGAGAACTAAAACATGGTCAGAAACAGAGTAATAAATACAGAAGAAAAGAGAATTGCAACTGTGCAATATTTACTTATGTAATACACAGTGAAGCATATCTTGTTTTGTTCTATTGCTATTGGGACTTTTCTATTTTTAAGCAGTAGTCAGCTTTTTAAAATGCCAAAAGAATTAAAGACAAAATTGCATCTTTAATGCAAAGACATCAAGTTTACATCCACTCACCATGGGCATGGATGGAATTTGGATTTTTGGATTCTAATGATTTCTTTGAACTGTGCTTTTTCCAGGCTGAAATGACTGCACGCCATACATCTTTAATGAATTTGAAAAGCAACTCTTTCAATTTATTTTGGATTTTCTCCACTCCACACAGGGTCAAAAGCATACATACACACATCCACACTGATATTTGTGTCACTTAGCACCAGACACTTTTGCCATGAACAAGTTTCTGGCATAATTCTGGCTGGATATTCATTTGTTTTTTTCTTAGCACATTTGGTAGAGTTCATTTAAATTCATTGGTTTCATGGCACAGACCCAGCTTCAAGCTTAGTCGAACTTGAAAACTGTTGATTTTGGAGCACAGGCTTCTTTCTTGATTGGTACCCACTCAGCCCACGAAGGCGTGGACAAACTCTTGTCACGTTAATCTGGATAAAATCCAACTCTTTAGTGAACATGCTGAGACAGAACATGACACAAGGAAAAATACTTGGAAACACAACTGGAAAGCTTGACTGCACAGTAGACGAAGAACGGCAGGTGACAGAGCATGGATATATTATATGTGTATATAAATGAACAGGACAAAGTGAATCTGACAGCAGTGCAGAAACATAAATGCAACCAAAATCCAAAAGCATGGCCAAAACTGCAGAACTGCTCGCTTGACTGTTCACTCACATTTTGCAAAAACTGACACACTCTTCAGTCAATTACAAACAAAAACTAAAAAACCTAAAATAGCAACTACAAATAGGGAAACATGAATTCATTTGCATAACCATTTATCTCTCAGTTGACTACAGTCTTCGTAACACTAGTGAAACTAGCTTTGATGTAATGAAATTGCTTTGCTTCAAAAAATACAACTTGTGCATACTTACAGTGAATTATACCAGCTCAAATGTTGCAATGCTGCAGTGATTCTACGTATTCCAGCTTTTCCTGCATCCCCACAGCGAGATGATGGAAACCATCTCAATATATTAATACAAGCATTGATTTATTGCCAGGATAAAAGTCGTATCTCTCTCTAGATAGCTACTGAGTCCATTTCCTCTTACCTACCGCTATCTGGATGTTCTCTGACCTCATAACATGGGCAAATACACAGAAAGTACTAGAAGAAGATTATATTAGAGAAAGGGGCTCGAAACTTCTTTCGCCTTGAGCTCCGAACCCAACACAATCTCTGCATTAGGTGAGATCCTCCAGAGGACTTGGTTGTGTTAGACGGCATTACAGCCCATGTTATATATCAGATTAGAGCAGCCAATTTAGCCATGTGTCAGAGCTCGCTGCTTTGATTAATCACCGGCACAGCCCCCAGTGCGATAGCAGAGTAAAAAGTAGGATTTTCAGGGGGAAAAAAAGAGGAATGAGACAGATATATGGATACCAGACTGAGGGATGGTTAAGAACAGCCATAATCACACTTGTGGCTTGAGTGAAATGTTAATAGGAGTTGCAAGTGAATTTAATTTTCTCTCCACAAAGAGCTATATCCAGGATCTCTCTCTGAAGGACGGCAAGGTGAATATAACATAAAGTGAGAACTCACAGTGCACCACTTTCAGACAAGCCAAGTTTAGGCTTTGTAGTGAAAGTGATGTTTTCATCTGTTGTGTCCCTCGCATTAAAAAGAGCTGATAATGAGCTGCGGGTAGAGGCAGTGTAGTAGAAAAAGAGCTAATGAACCTGTTTATTTCTTCCTGTAAGTTCATAATCATCGAATAAGGTCATAAAAGTGTTAAAATAATTAAAAATCTTGACATAAAATATGAATATATGGCCTTGGGTAATGACATTATGTATGCATGATGTTTTATAGACACGCAGAGCAATCTGGGGGATTTTTATGGAGTTTAAAAAAAACACACACACAGAAAAGTCTATAATTTGGGAGACAAACCAGATTCTCTTTGCTTACCTTTGAGTTTGTTATTTGTACGTCTAACACCAAATGTTAACTTGAAAAGATCTGAAGTGTGAGGAAAATAACATGAACAATATAACACAGTCTACCACAGCACAAAAAGAGTGTCTCGTGACTGCAGGGGTTATTTCACCTGTTGCATTAAAGTGCAGCTGTAAAATGTGATCTATTTCCTCTGGACCCATTGCTAGGACAACGCAGCAAAGAACCAGTGTTAAATCTTTAGGCACTTTGTTACTAGCAGCCTGCCACAAAAACACATAATTTGTCCTCATTTCTTTAGTTGAAAGAAAGATTACACAGTTTGACAGGCATATAATGGTATTTTTGCACCGGCAAGGTTATTTCAAATAACTGTTATTACAAAATAACAAGTGGAGGAAGAAGTGGCTGGCCTTAAAGGGTATCTGCTGCTGATGAGTCGTATCTGAAAGTCATATCCTCAAGAAAAGGAAAATCCAGCAAAAACCTCACACAGGACCTGATGCATCTGACCTCCAGCTGATTAGATAGATGTGAACCCAAAGGCAGACGATGGAAACAGAATCTTATTTTAAATTGAAAGTGTACCGTTTATTTTGGCAGAAACACAAAAACACGGATTTCAAACCAAACTGGGGAAACTAAGGCAAGGCAAGGCAAGGCAAGTTTATTTGTATAGCACAATTCAACAACAAGGTGATTCAAAGTGCTTTACAGAGACATTAGAAACAAAAACAAATAAAAAGCATGATTTAAAATTGATTAAAACAAGCAAATAAACTAACTAACTAATTAACAAACAAACAAACAAAACAGTATATAAAATCAAAACAGATAAAATCAGAACAATAGATAAAATCAGTAGTTAAATGTAAGTTTTGAAATTTAAGCTTAAAAGTGTGGATTTGGTGCTTTATTCAAATGCAGCTGAGAACAGGTGAGTCTTCAACCTGGATTTAAATAAACTGAGTGTTTCAGCTGATCTGAGGCTTTCTGGGAGTTTGTTCCAGATATAAGGAGCATAAAAGCTGAATGCAGCTTCTCTGTGTCTGGTTCTGACTCTGGGAACTGATAAAAGACCGGATCCAGATGACCTGAGGGATCTGGAAGGTTCATACTGGGTCAGGAGGTCA
Organism: Aulonocara stuartgranti; assembly: GCF_965226115.1. Lineage (NCBI taxonomy): Eukaryota > Metazoa > Chordata > Actinopteri > Cichliformes > Cichlidae > Aulonocara > Aulonocara stuartgranti. The sequence goes on along the minus strand of NC_138951.1, from coordinate 2,742,074 downwards.
CTGATGTATTTTGGTCCTAAACCATTCAGAGCTTTATAGACCAGCATCAGAACTTTAAAGTCTATCCTCTGACGGACAGGCAGCCAGTGTAAAGACCTCAGAGCTGGACTGATGTGGTCCACTTTTTTGGTCTTAGTGAGGACTCGAGCAGCAGAGTTCTGAATGAGCTGTAGTTGTCTGAGTGATTTTTTAGGTAGACCTGTAAAGATGCTGTTACAGTAATCAAGCCTACTAAAGATGAATGCATGGACTAGTTTTTCCAGGTCCTGTTGAGACATCAGATCTTTTATCCTTGATATATTCTTGAGGTGATAGTAAGCTGACTTTGTTATTGTCTTAATGTGTTTTTCTAAGTTTAGGTCTGCATCCATCACTACACCCAAATTTCTCGCCTGGTTTGTGGTTTTTAGATGTATAGATTGAAGTTCTCTGGTGACCTGTAATCGTTTTTCTTTGGCGCCAAAGACTATTACCTCAGTTTTGTTTTTGTTTAGCTGGAGAAAATTGTGGCACAACCAGTCATTGATTTCCTCAATGCATTTACCAAGAGCCTGTACAGGGCCTCGGTCTCCTGGTGACATTGTGATATATATTTGTGTGTCATCTGCATAGCTGTGATAGTTTATTTTGTTGTTGTTTATAATCTGTGCCAGTGGGAGCATGTAGATGTTAAACAGAAGGGGTCCCAAGATGGAACCTTGGGGAACTCCACATGTGATACTTGTCTGCTCAGATGTGAAGTTACCTATTGATACAAAGTATTTCCTATTTTCTAAGTATGTTTTGAACCAGTTTAGTACAGTTCCTGAGAGACCTGCCCAGTTCTCCAGTCGTTTGAGTAATATGTTGTGGTCAACTGTATCAAATGCTGCACAGAGATCCAGTAAAACTAGGACTGACATTTTTCCACTGTCTGTATTCAGACATATGTCATTAAACACTTTGGTCAGAGCGGTTTCAATGCTGTGGTTCTGTCTAAAACCTGACTGGAAGGCATCGTAGCAATTATTCTGTTTTAAGAAGTAACTGAGCTGTTGAGAAACTGCTTTTTCAATGATCTTACTTAAAAATGGGAGATTTGAGATCGGCCTGTAGTTGTTCAATTGTGTCTTGTCAAGATTGTCCTTTTTCAGTATAGGTTTGATTACAGCAGTTTTTAGTGATTCTGGAAACACACCTGATAATAAAGAAAAGTTGACGATTTGTAACAGGTCTGACTCTAAAGTCTTTGAGACCTTTTTGAAAAAACTTGTTGGCAGGACATCTAAACAGCAGGAGGAGGAGTTCAGTTGACCTAAGATGTCCTCCAGGTCTTTGCTGTTAATAGGTTGAAACTGTTTCATGATGTTTAAACAGTTTTTTGGTGGACACAGTACATATCCTGGATCTGCTGTTGATGTACCAATTGCTTGTCTAATTTTTTGGATTTTTTCAGTGAAGAATTTGGCAAAGTCATTGCAGGCCATGGTCGAATGAAGTTCAGCTGCCACTGACACAGGAGGGTTTGTTAGCCTGTCAACTGTAGAAAATAAGACCCGAGCATTATGGCTGTTTTTAGTGATGATGTCAGAGAAGTAGGACCTCCTTGCATTCCTCAGTTGTAAATTATAATTGTGAAGTTTCTCTTTATAAATGTCATAATGAACCTGGAGGTTTGTTTTTCTCCATCTGCGCTCAGCTTTCCTACACTCTCTTTTTTCATTTTTCACCAGTGTGGAGTTTCTCCATGGAGACTTTTTCCTTCCTGAGATAACCTTCACCTTAATGGGAGCAATAGTGTCCATTACATTTAACATGTTAGCATTGAAGCTATTGACGAGCTCATTGACTGACCCTCTGGGCAGGTCAGGTGTTAATGGGAAGACCTGGTTAAAAATTGCACTACTGTGTTCAGTTATACACCGTTTTGTGATCACTGTTGTTGATATATTTGTGTGGGCTGAGATTTTACTTTCAAAGAAAACACAGTAATGATCAGACAGGCCCACATCAGACACAGTAACCTTTGAAATGCTCAGGCCTTTGGAGATCAGTAGGTCAAGAGTGTGTCCTCTATTATGTGTGGCCTCTGTTACATGCTGAGTCAGCCCAAAGTTGCCCAGAGTGTTACTCAGGTCTTTAGTCCCTTTGTCCTGAGGGTTGTCCACATGGATGTTAAAATCCCCAGCAATAATTACACAGTCAAAATCAACACAGATCACAGACAGCAGTTCACTGAGGTCATTAAAAAAGTCTGTGCAGTATTTGGGAGGCCTGTAAACATTAAGAAACACAACTTTGGATGGGGCCTTCAGCTGTAAAGCCACATATTCAAAAGACTGAAAAATTCCAGGAGATAGCTGCTTACATTGAAATGATTCATTAAATAAGACAGCAACCCCTCCTCCTCTCCTGCTCGCCCTGGCCTCACTGATGAAACTGTAGTTAGGAGGGGTCGTCTCGATGAGAACAGCTCCACTGTTACTTTGGTCCAACCAAGTTTCAGTTAAAAACATAAAATCAAGGCTGTGCTCAGTGATTAAATCATTAATTAAAAATGTTTTCCCAGCTAGAGATCTAATGTTTAATAAAGCCAACTTAAGTGTTTTAGAGGTATTACTTGTCCCCTCGTGTTTGGGAGCAGTCTGTGGCACACAAGGTATGTTTACTATATTTAAAGATCTTTGAGAGTGCAGCTCTCTGTGTTTTGACCAGGCCACATGTCTCCTGTCACCTAAAAGTACAGAAATTTTAAAACCTTCTAGTAAACAGGGTCCCAGCTTCTCCTGGGAAAAGTCACCACTGCCATAATCCTCACAGCCCAGACCCTTCACATATCACATATCAGACTGCGGAGACAGGGCATGAAGAGGAACTAAGGGGGGCGAGGCTGGGCAATGTGACTTCGATTGCTCTGTTGAGGGTGGGGCTCGATGGCAAACCTTTGGCCGCTCTGGTGGGGGGTTTATGGGGGACAAAAACGGATTGGGCCGGGGGGTAGATCTGAGCCCAGCATTGACCCGCTCCATCATCTCCTCAGTGAATTTCAGGTGTGGGGAGGAGGGAGAAAGGGAGGGGGAGGAGGGTGATGGCCTGTCAGGGGTTTGGGGGACTGGGGAAGGTCGTGGTCCCTTGTCCTGGTCGTTGGTATTGTTGAGAGAGTTGGAGGCAAATAGGGACCCCTCTTCTTGCCTTCGATGTCTCTCCTTTCTGAGGCTCTTCCTCAGATGCCTTAGATGTCTTTCCTTTCTGAGGCTCTTCCCGGGTGGGGGCAAATGGAGCTCCTCCTCAAGGTTTCTGCTGGGCTTTGTCTGTTCTTGGAGTACTGTTTGTTCCTCTTTATGAGATAACTCCTCGTTTATCTCAGCCTTGGCACCAAGCACGGATGGATGACGTATGGAATAAAACAAGTTGGAGGTGAACAGTTTCACCCCTGACTTGTTAAAATTAAATCCATTTGCTTTGAACAGATGCCTGCGTTCCCAAAAAATATTAAAGTTGTCGATAAAATGCACTGAGTGGTCAGCACATGCTGATATAAGCCATTTATTCAGTGTAAACAACCTGCTGAATCTCTCGTCTCCTCCTCTGACCGGCGGTACAGGTCCACTGATGAATACAGCTGCATTCAGAGAGTTTACAGTATTTAATAATCCAGTAAAGTCCCGTTTCAGAACCTCCGACTGTTGTTTGGACACATCGTTTGACCCTGTATGCAGAACAATGTTTGTCACAGTTGGATATTCATCTGCAATTTGAAGAATTCTCTCCTTCAGGTTGTTGACCATATCGTTAGGAAAGCAGAGGACTTTAGTGTTCTTACCGCACATCCTTTGTACATCCTTTACGGCAGAGTCACCCACAATCAGAGTTTCAGGCCTAGCCTTTAGCTTTCCCTGTGGTCTTTTGCTATTCAGCAGATTTTCAGACCTTACTTCGCTACTTTTAGATGGATGGTTGTCCGATATAGATCCAGGGTCCTTTGATAGTGGAGCAAATCTGTTCTGCAGTTTCACATTCAGTTGTTTTGGAGGTTTGTTGTTATTCTTCCTATTCACGGTTGTCCAGTCCTGTTTCCTCCCGTATACAGGGGTAGAAGAGCTTCTCTGTCTCGTAGGAAGTGAAAGCCAGTCGGTTTCAGAGAATTCAGCTCGCTGTGCCCTGCCTGTGGTACGTCCTCCCCCTTCCAGGAGACATGATTTATGTCTTGGTTTTGCACCAAGACAGTCCAAGGGGGGATTATCACTTGAGGATTTATAATAATGCACAGAGTCTACTTTCTTGGTCATGTTATCTGTGCTCCTTAGCTGTGTACTAGCTTGCTCATCGCCATTGTTTTGAATCAAAGGCAAGGTTGTTTCATTTCCACACAGTCCATTTACCTCCACGTTTACTTCTAAGCGATGAATTTTTGTCTCCAGTACTGCAATCTTCTGCAGGAGGCTGTGGTAGTCATCTGTGGAGAGGGAAGGCATCTTGTTGCTAGTTAGCCTAGCGGTTAGCCCCTTTCCAGGCTATTGAGGCTGCTCGGTGCCCAGACGCTGTAATCAGGCTTCAGCTGTGTCTAGGCCACAGACACACGGAGCGCTGAGGATAAGGTAACTATAAAAATGTTGCTGTTTCTGTTAAGAACACTTTAGTCCTAATGATCTATGAGTGTCCAGAAGCTATCGCAGGTAAGCTCATAAGGAAAAAAGGGAAAAAATCAGCATAAAAATCAATAAAATCAATAAAAGAAGCAAAGCATTAAAGAGCAAAGAGATGAAGCGTCCACACTCACAAAACTAAGCAAAAAAACCACTAAAACCAGGGGGATGGAAACCAGGAGGGAAACACAGCTAGTGCTAATCACACACACAGAAACTGAACACACTATACACAAGACAAGGAACTATCCAAATAAAATTGGAAACAGGAAACAAAAACAGAAACGCAGACTAGACACCAGAGCTGTGGAAGAGCAGACATGAAAACTTAACTAGACGTGGAACACAGGAGGAGGCACAGTAACAAATCTGGGAACAAGAAATCACTAAATACAGGAGAACGTAGGGAGCTAGAACTACAAGAGACTAAACCATGGAAAACACTAAATCGAAGAATATACAAAACCCAGAAAAACACAAACACTGGGTCCCAGACTCAGTACCATGACATCATGAGATTTTGATCCACCTTGAAGTGCAATCTGGAATGCATCTGACTGGCAATAGCTTCTGTAGATAGAAAAACACACAGTGGAACACCATCAGTCATTGATTGGCCTCCCCAGTGCCCAGACCTGCATATTACTGACGCAGTGTGGGATCATGCTGACAGAGAACAGAACAAAAGGCTGAAATGTCCAAAGAAGAGCTTTGAATGCCTGGAGAACTGTTCCTGAAGACTACTTAAAGACGTGACATAAAAGCTTGGCTAAGAGCATTCAGACTGTGTTGAAGAATAAAGTTGGTCATACCAAATATTGACTTTCAGGCTTTTACACAGTTTCTGCCTTAAACACCGTTTTTCCACGTATGTTTGTGCATCTTTCAATAAATCGTTACACCTTTTGTCCTTGCAAAATAAAAAGAAATGAGGAGTTTCTAAAGTGTTTTTCGGCAGTACTATATGAGCGATCGTTGAGTGTCCACAGGTGCAGACAGTGACCTGCTCTGTAACCTTTTCCCAGGAGACGAGTAGTTTTGTCAGATTTGAGGGTTTTTTTCTTTGATTTTTTTTCGTTCAGCCTTCTTTTCTGTTATTTGGTGACACAAATAGTTTCCCTGAAGAGCTTGTTAAAGTCTGTGATCAGTGCAATTTTGGCTGCCAAACATAGGTTTGCACCTCCACTTACTCAGCCCACATCTTTAGCACGGGGTGGTGTGCTGCGCTATTTCTATCTTTCACAATTTTGCTGAGTGCATCTCTACTTTGTTAAAGCTCAAGTACAAAATTACAAAAAGAAATCTGTCATTTTCAGCTCTGTCCTCACCTTGATGAATGAAAAAAATGACTGTCAGTCTCTTTGAAAGGTTCTGGAAAGAACTATAGACTAAAGGTAATAGATGTTACTTGGGTTCAAGAACTGTAGCTGAAGCAAGCAGTGTTTTTATTTGTCAGCCAGTTGAACATGGCAGATCACTTAGACTGTAAAATACGAGGCCTGCTTTGAAAAACACCACCAAGAAACATGTCAGAGTGGATACCCCAGCATTTTTCTAACACAAGTCGATTTAATGATATTTTATTTGTCAGTAATCGCCTTTTCCCCCCTTCAGGCATCATTTCAGTAAACAGCCGTCGGACCCCTTTCACAGCCAGCGGGGAAAATGAGATCCTGGACCTGGAGGGGGACCTTTATCTGGGCGGTCTGCCTGACAGCCGAATGGGCTTGGTGCTCCCGACTGAGCTCTGGACAGCTATGCTCAACTACGGCTATGTGGGCTGTGTTCGGGATCTGTTCATCGATGGCCGCAGCAAGGACATCCGGCAGATAGCTCAGTCGCAGAACATGACCGGCATCAAGTCTTCGTGTAGTAAGGTGACGGGGAAACAGTGTGACAGCAACCCCTGCAAGAACAACGGGGTCTGTAAGGAGGGCTGGAACCGCTTCATTTGTGACTGTACCGGGACCGGCTTTTGGGATAGTACCTGCGAGAGAGGTGAGAGTCCTTTCCAGCCACTTTCTGCGTACTGTTTGTCTTGCGTCTTATGGTGATGATTTTAAAATCTTACTGCCTTTGGCAGAGGGTTTATCGGTCTGAGAGTACAAGACCTTTAATGCGGCTCACTCAGCTCTCCTTTTATATTCTAAAAACCATTTCTTCAGTGAGCTTATGGAGCGGTGTTTTGCTGCTTTTAGACAGTATATTGTGCATCTTACAAGGTGCAGTGGTTGACAGTGAAGTAGCTTTGCAGAGTTCAAGTATCTTTTCTGTCTGTTTTTCTAAATATGGTTGAAAAGTGGTGGCGGTGTAGCTGCTGCTTACTAACTATAGATTTTCTAAGGGTGTGGACAGCGCTCTGTTACAACAGAAGTGTGACTTGGCACACTTGGTTCACATTATTTATGGAAGGATTTGCTGAAAGATTTAATAGGAGGGTTTTCAAGCATTTTCTTTCCTGGGAAAGATTCTAGAGAGAAATTGAACTTTTCCCAGTTGGTGAAATGGGCTCTCCTTGTCTGAGTTTTAAGAGCTTGGCCACATAAAGGTTTTATGAGATGGAAAGAATAGGGACACTCCAAGCTGTGGGAGAGTATATTATTGGACTATTGTTCAGATTGCTCTTGACTCTTTCACTATTTTACAAAGATTTTCAGGATTCAGTGGAGAGATTTAAGTACTTTCCCAAGAACTCGAGGCCCGTAAAGAATCGTACGTGTATGACGGATAATGAGCATCTAGAGAGTAGGTGCTTAAAGCCAGCATTAGGTGTGAGTGTAGCATGTGGGACAGTATTGACTGATTAACGCATTCAAAGGGGGGAAATCAAAATGTACCCAATGTAGATGTAGGTCTGTTTTGTAGTCATTGGTTTGGAAAATGCATTCAGGTGGAGACAGAAATTTGTTCCCTTTTTTGTTGCTGATACTGCATGTTTACAAAAAAGAAATCATAAAGTAGCTCAGAGTTAGAAAAGACAGATCAATATTCAATAATGTACTATCATAAATAATTTTTCTGCAAAAGTAAATTTTGCATTGCAGTAATGTGGAGAATGTTGAAATGTGAAAGAGGTGAAATTCCAGTGGGAGCTGGCTCTTTTCATCGAGTTAACCTTGTGCTAGTCCGACTGCTGCGCCTGGCGTAGTGTGGACGTCCGTCATGTTTTATTTGCACAAAAAAAGGGGAAAAGAAAAAGCCAGATGTGTGAAGCCAGCTGTGCCTGGCTAAAAACCACTCAGTCAGTGAACTTCTGTCACCTTAAACCTTCGGGAAGAAAACTTATCACTCGTCTTTGTCCTGCTCTGCTCCTTCCCGCACATCAGTTTCATAATTGTCATATCTCTGCATTCATGCAGACCGTTTGCCATTGTTTGACAACTCAGCAGGTCTGCCTGAGAACAAAGCTTTACACTGTTCAGCAGTGGATTGTTTTGGGGGGTTAAATAGTGAGGCTTGAGGTGTAATGACATGGTGATGTTCCTGATGCTGTTATGACTGAGTGAATGCATCATCTTTATGTGTTATGCTGCTAGAATTTGAGATAATGTTGGACTGCAACACACACAGCAGCTGAAACAGGTATTTTTCATGGCCACTCCATAATGGTTTGTTTCCTGATCCTGGTGAGAACGATGTCACTTCACCAAATTCCAAAACAGTTGAAATGATGCAGTCTGTTTTGGCTGTGGAGCTTTTTTCCTTGAGGGTATCATTTGGATTTTCATGGCTTGGGTTTGGAGACTAAAGTTTTTTGTTGTTTTTGAAAGATAAGCATTAACTGTTGATGACTGTTTGTCCGTTGAGTGCATCAGGCAGTGCTGTTTGTTGCAGGCAGCTACCACATAATAGGATGTCAGGATATCTTGGCCTTTAGTGCTCCAGTTTTTTAATTAGCAGGCAACTAAGAGTACCACTCCAACTTCACACTTGCCAACAGCAAATATCATGAAAAAACAAACAAACAAGCAAATAACTGTACAGCTGCATATACAATGATCTCCGACATACACACAGTGTTGTATAAGCAGCCCACTCACTGCATTAACCTTAACAAGCTAAAGTTATTGTGATAAGTAATGAAAACATCTCAGGTTATGAACATTTTACGCCATACTGTTAATTTAATGTTTGCATCTGAAACTCACACTGCTCTTGTAAATGCAGAATTCATCACCGGCTTTGAGGTGCACTGATGGTGAGCGTTCAGATTCCCGTTTTTTAATTCTGGTCCATACTGTTTGCTTTCTGCCTTTTTGTTGTCTATAGCCTGTCGATATCCATCCTCCTCAAACACAAAATATCTCAATACCCAACTCTTAGTCATACGCTGCATAAAAACATGGATGGATCTGTTTCTGAAAGGCAGTGCATGAAAAGCCTTAAAGCTGCGTCTTCAGACTCCTGCAATACAGCGTGATGATCATTTAGTAAATTATGGTGAACAGATAATTGAACAGTGTCGTTCTTGGTCATATTCACCCACTTCAGGACTTCACAAACCAGCACGGTTAAAGAGTCCTGTATATCTTTATGTCTTTCCTTTTTCTTTCACTGACCTGCTGCTGGATATTGTACTACACAAAAACAGTTTACTTGCGATTCCTCCAGCCTTCTCTTAAGAACTCAGTCTTTCTTCAGATGTAGAGAAAATTTCAACCCAAAAACTAATTATATCAAATCGGTGTCTTAATGGTAAAAACATGGACAGAGCTGCCTCGACATCCTTCCCACACAGTGTGTTGTCCTTGTGGTCTGGCCTGAACCATGTCAGCCAGAGCTCCTGTTAGTGCAGAGGCACCACAGCTCGATACTGTAGCCCTCTCAGTTTGCGGCTCACTTTCTCATATTGAGTGAGGCTAGCCACCCCGCAGAGGAGTCTCATCTCGGGCTGCTGGTATCAGTGATCTAATTCATTCAGTCGCTAACCAAAGCCCGCAACCACAGGTAAAGGGCCGTAAAGAAGGCTGAGCAATAAATTGAAAGCTTTGATTTGTAGCTGTCAAAGTGAAGACAGATCTCAGTGTTACTCCCTAAAGGTGAATTATTGCATTTAGGTCCTCTGCAGTGCTCACTGTTTGTTTTGAATAGGAACTCCTTTGATTTGAGCTCCTTGTTCTTTTTAGGTTTCGTGGCTTCATACTCGTGTTTGACCTTTAGCTGCAGGCTAAACATGGGAGGTCACAGTCACATTAAAGCCTCTTCATTACATCAGTGGTAAAAAAAATAATCATTTCTCAAGGCGTGGATGTTAGCAGACGGTCTACTACTGCATATTCTCACACTGAAGAAAAGAATACATCTGCCTGTTTAGAAAACAGTAGCCCTTGATTTAAGTGATCCTTTGATTTGAAATGTTGGGCTTGAAACGGCATGAGGTATTTTCTTTTTCTCAAAATGAATGCGCGACAATTTAGACTGAATGGGATTATATTAGTCATGCTGGTAGAGGAATTTATTTTCCTTCTCCTCCATGCTTTTAAGCAGACCCTGGAGCTCCCCGGTGACAATATCAAACAACCACTGAGATGTATTTGCACATGGCGCTCGCTATTGATCTCAAGCACGCTATACAGTACAGCGGAGAAGTGCGCGTGTGTGATGAGACAAAGGGTGAAATGATAAAGATCAGCACTCTCCCAGGGAGTGTAACCAGGCTTATGCATTTACATCACAATGTTTGGCCTTTGCTGGTGACTTTTCCATCTAATGTAAATAAGCTTGTCTTTTGTTTGTTGGAATCAGCCTCAGACTTTTGTTTTGTGATATTTTAGTCAAATAGATTTCAACTCCTGAAGTCAGAGACTTCTCACACCAGCAAAGTCAGAGTTGGGTAAATCAATAAAGTATGTACACAGGTTTCTCAGATAATGACTGTCGTAATGCACCGGTGGTGGGAAGCACAGTCAGTTTACTCCAGCCAGGCAGCTGAACAGATTCATGTGTATTTGGGTATGTGACGATAAGAAGGGCAACGTTTATTCATCGCCTCCCTGTGGTCTCAACAGAAGAAGCCACTTTCTTCCACTTTTTTCCCTCTGGTTCTGTATTAACATCTGAAATGCGACGGATTGTTTTAGATAAGATCCAGTTTTGAATGCAGCTTGTTGACGTGCTAGAAACACTTTGAGATTAGCTTCAGTCCCATTTGCCACAAGTGTTGAAACGTCTTAACTGCAGCTCTCTTGTTAAAAAAATAAGGTGCACCGACTCACAATCAAAGAAAAGTTACTTTAATCACTACTGACCAACAGTACTGCACAGTGATGGTCAGAAACAACCAGCAAAATGGAGTAGTACAGGAGCAAGTTCAAGACACAAGCAAAGCCAAAAACAGAAGGATTAATCAAATTAGAGAGTAGCACACAAGCAGGGGAAACAGGCCATTTATATATTGAAGCCAATGGGAAATAAGAAACAGGGGCGGAACAGGTCACAGGTGAACGTAATCAGGATAATCAGACTGCCTGTCAAAAATGGGAAACGACCTAACAGACACATCGCTAAACACAAAGACAAGACAACTCGCTCTAAACATGAAGAAGGGAGAGAGGAACGCTGAAAGATGAGGGTGCAAAAACAGAAGGAAGAAGCACAGAGGGAACGAAACATGCCAGAAATAACAAACTCGGTGCAGGAACTGAAGCTAAATTAAGACTAAGAATTGGAAAAAAGAATTAGGGGAGTAAACCATCCAGCACTCCATAAAAACTAGAAACTACAGCTCAGCATGTTAGTTGAAAAAACATGAATTAACCTCCTAAGACCCGAACTCTTCCACTGCATGCATTTTTAATTTCTCTTTGATATTTGGGCTGATTGGGTCCCGATGAATGTAAAAACAAAGAATTACCAGATTTTGTTTTTTACCTAATTTTTGTTTCTAAGAACATTTGAGCCACATATGAGGATATTCGGTAGAACAGTAGCAGTATAATGTCCTCGTAAGTGGATATCAGGCCCTTGTAGAGCAAAATTGAGTATTTTGGTCTAAATAACCCAAAATGTGATGTCCACATATGTAGATGCCAGGTCCTAGGGGGTTAAAAACAAATAATGGAAACTGGATCCAAATATAAGAACGAAGCCTTTAAACAGGAAACCCAAACTGCAGTATATAGCTAACAATGCAAAACTCCACAGAACCCCAGGACCGTGACAGATTTTGTTTTACTGATTAACTAATTCTTTGTGGAAGTATTCTGCAGCACCACGGGTGGAAGTGGAAAACCTCCTCCTTATGTACCACTGATGGTTTTTAGCAGAGGAAAACCCAGGTCCCATGAAAGTAGTTTCAGCCCATTTTTCGCTGATTATATTTTTGGATCTCAAATAATGGAATCATCAGAAATGAAAGTCTCACGATGATTTCATCACAGTTGTATTGAATGGAGCACATCGCTCCGTGTAATTCCTTCTCCTCCACCGGGAGCTAAAAAGCAGGCAATTTTCTTGCTCTGTTTACTAGAACGAAAATGCAACCTGACAGATATTTTAGACTCTTTGAGGAGATCAAAGATCGTACCAGGCGACATTAACAGACAACAGCACTGCTGTCTGCTTGCTGCTTTCTACCTAGTATCAGTGCCGGGTTTAGTATACAGATGATTTCTGCCTTTTATCTGTTTTTTTGTTTTTTCCTATCATATTTGTTCCCTTTCTTGTTTCTCTCTTGATGTTCTTCCTTCTCTTTTACCTTCCGCATTTCCCATTTTATCACTTCCCTCTCTCTTCACCCCCACATATACTCCCACCTTTTGGCAAATCTGCTTTAACCTCGCCCATGAGACATGACAGCGCCTGTGATCAGAGGCTTGCCGTGGTATGGCACAAACAGATGTAGTGTCAGCATGGTAGCTAGAGTGTGTGTGTGTGTGTGTGTGTGTGTGTGTGTGTGTGTGTGTGTGTGTGTGTGTGTGTGTGTGTGTGAATATGATGAATAAAAAGCTTTAAGTCTCATCATTTACAGTTTCTTGTGACCATATGTTTCTGTGTCTTCACACTGTATATATTTGCATCCATTATTATGATTAACTCCAGTAGGCCTGTGTGAATGCATGTTTGTATATGCCAGCCAAGCAGCGCCAAAGCCGAACAGTATGCAGCTGTAGTAACAGGGCCGTAGCCCTGATAGGCCCCATCATATGGGCTGTGACCAGGAGCTTGCCCCTGCCAGCAACTGTCTTCCTGTGATCTAAATTCAAATGGGGCCGCTTGGCTTGGTGCAGCCTCTATAGACACGCATGGCAAACAGAAAAAAGAGAGTCTTGCTTCGGGCTAGGCAAGCTGACAATCCTGGCCGATCTTAATTTGGCATCAAGGAGCACTGTCCAAACTTTCCTACTGAACTGAGAGAAAGTGTGACTGGTTGTGACAAAATTAGGACAGCGTTCACCGGATGCTCTGGAGGTGTAGCTTCCTCTTATAGGTAGAAGACAGAAACCACTTTTAACCACAGGGCACGTTCCACAGGTCATGAGTTAACCTGTGTCCAAACAATCACTGCCCAGCTGGGGCTGCAGACTGCAGTCACTCTCAGACAGACTGGTGAAGGTCTGCAAATACTGTTATCTAATTTATAAATGCAGACAGATTGCCAACACATTGCAATCAATCTGATTCACTCTGTGCCAAACACATCGCGTCTGTTAAGCATCTCTTTTGAGGCAACTTGAACCAAGTGGTTGTATTCTGGTTACATTCACATATAAAAATAGTTTTGAACTTTGAACTGCAGCAACTACATCACTGTTTGTGGAGGAAATTGGTGAGGTTCAGGCTGGACTCTAAATGTAAGTAGTTAATGTGAATGCTCTGTGTGTGTAGATTAGCAGACAGCTTGATAAACCAAGAGCGGTTTGAAGGGGCCAAAAGACTGCGTGTCCTCAAAGACACGGTCCCCGTCTTCAGAGTAATCAGTTCAAACGCAATGAGACCGCTAGTTCATTGCAGATAGTCACAATAATTTTGCTTGTGCCACGGTCTCCAGTCACTCTTTTCCCTAGTGTGACTTGTAGCCTTAAGTTTATTTAAATCTTTAGAAAATCAGCCTCAAAAGACTCTCATGTAATCTTTTAACCAGATCCTACACCGCTGATCCTGCTTTAAATACAGGCACAGTAAAATGGTTCACCCTTAGAATAAGAAGAAATTCTTCTTCTTTTTTTAAACTTTGTTAGACTACTTTTATTCATCTGCGGTGCCAGCTTTAATCATTTGCCAAACCATGAAAAAGTTATTTTTGTAACTTAGCTCTTGCTGCGTGGGAAATGTCTAATTGGGTTGAATCGGGCGTGCAGGTTTAGTTTGGTGTAGTGCTTTAAAACTGATGCTGAGAAATGATTTTCTTCTCGCCTGCAGTCAGATCCACAGAAAGCAAAGAGGAAAAAGGAAATCATTACCCTCCTGTAATAATAATGTTTCAAGGTGGGCTTTGTCCTCTTTCCCGTCTTTGGGAGACAGCTCGAGGCTTTATTTCTTTTTGATTGTTACATTCCATTACATGAAAAGGTTACCCAAATGTTATTCCCCATAAGGAAAACTCTAGCACAACAGATTATTCAGGTCGTATTTGAGTCTAACTTGTAAGAGGTGACATTAATTCAAGACTACAGGGAGGTATATTTGATGTCATCCTCTGAGTCTGCCGAGCGAAGGAGAATGGCATCTTAGGCTTTGTTTCAGCAAGCTAGTCAGTCATCCAAACAGTCAGTCGGTAAGTGGAGGTTTTGTGTTTGAGTGTGGGTCTGTTTGTGTGGGTGTGGGAGGGGAGCTTTTAGGGAGCCGGGGCGCTGCTGACAGTTGTGTGTTGCAGAGTGCTGTGCAGCTGATAAAGTAGCCCAGTTAATCAGGTAAATAGGCCTGTAATGAAGTGTGTTTGTCTGATGGTGTGCCAGCCAAGCGCCAAGTGATCCCACCGAGACTCTCCGCTTTCTGTCTTTCTGCTGCATTTACACACACACACACACGCGCCGCACACGAATACACAGCGAACGCCAGTTGGAAGCGCACACATACACTCACACAAACACACATCAATCCACTGGAGACAGATTGGATTGTGTCTAATGCATATTGCATTTTCCCTGACAAGATGCCACCGCCCACGTACAGTAAGTGCTTGTGTTTTCCCAACTGTCAGTACAGAAGAGTAGCGATGGCTCCAGGCCCAAGCTGATGGCTGGAAGTGTGTCCACCGCAGATCAGTCAATACATCACTCAGCACAGCACGAGCTTCCTCTTTCCTAATGTTTTCACCGCAGGCGAAAAACATAATTTGCACGTTGTTTAATTATTTGAATTTAATACTCTTTAACTTGTAGGCACGCTGAAGGAGTTGTCCTCAGTTGGTCCTCATGCTGCCATTTAGGGAAGTTTTTTTTTTTTTGTCATTACATTACTGCCTAAACTTAATGACAGCAATCACACCGGTTCTCAGAAAGACCGAAGCACCAGAACACACAGGCTGTGCAATTACCTGCTCACTTTCCTCGCTGTTCATTCATAGTGGCAGTGAAATAATGGATTGCCACAAGGCTTTTACAGTTTAATCACAGGTTATAATTGCAGAATGTCAACCGGGTGACATTGATGGTTGCCACCTTTCAGTATGAAATTCTGCAACCTGGCAGTGATGTTACGTTCTTTTACCTTTTAGGTTATGCGCAAAGGCTAAAAA
Source organism: Aulonocara stuartgranti (assembly GCF_965226115.1). Taxonomy (NCBI): domain Eukaryota; kingdom Metazoa; phylum Chordata; class Actinopteri; order Cichliformes; family Cichlidae; genus Aulonocara; species Aulonocara stuartgranti. The sequence goes on along the minus strand of NC_138951.1, from coordinate 2,726,771 downwards.
TGTTCTGTGTTGTGCTCAAGATTTGCACAGATTCAAGTAGATTTACTTTTCTAAACTATTGCCGCTGCTTCCATAACTTTGAGGTCACACAGCGAATAGCCAATCAAAAACATGTATAAAATAAACACTCATTTCCATCTAAGGAAGGAAAAGGGTGGAGGGGAGGCAGCAGAAAAAAAGTTTTCAATCAGCCAATCAGCATACAGCCCTGTTTGGGGGTTACAAAGTATCAAAATGTTGCAGTAAAAGAAAATTAGCAGACAGCTGCAGTTCTCACTGATGCCCACTAATAATAATCAAACTGATGCAGCAATACCCCCTTTTTTTTTCTCTTGCAACACTATTGACATCATCAAAGTTAATTTTTAATGTCAACTTTTTGGAATGTCAGAATCAGGATGAGAGACGTTGCGTGTTCGGTAAAAAGAGGCCAGTGAGGGTGATGGTGGCAGATCTTCACGCACATTCATCGTGAATAGTTTACTCTAAATCGACGATTGTTTTCTATTGTGTCTTTCACAGTGTTGTCTGTTTCTAAGATGATACAGAGACGTCACGGGAATATACGGTTCCAAACAGGCCGCGATCTCCTGCTGCATCATCTCTGCACTCAGAAAAAAAATCTTTCCCAAAGCCATTTGTATTCAGATGAGCTCGGTTCTCAGCTATGCTAAATGCCGCTTCCACTGGTGTTAGAGTGGCATAATTTAAATGCTTGTCTAAACGCCTTTTCCACCCACAGAGGGAGGGGAAAAAAATCTATCTGAAAGTCTCTTTAATCCTCGAGCCCTATAATAGACCTTGCATAATTGCCAGACTGCCTTTGTGTGAATAATTTCTTGAGGTCAGGTACCAATTACTGCCACATACGATTTTGATTCCATATGTCAAACCTAGCCTATGCACACTGTGTTTATACAGTACAACAAATCCAAGCAGACAGAAAGAGAAATCACTGCACCATTATGGATATGCTATACAGATATGAGGCCTTGTTCTGCCATATTAATCTGCGTCTTCTGCATATTTTTAAAGCTCTGATCTTTTTTTTGACACCTACCAGCATATTTAAATATGTGTTCCCATCAAAGCCTCGGGACGAAATATAAATTTAAAGCGTACCCTTCATTTTTACCCTACAACATGCAGGTACAGTAGTGCCATGTTTTCAAATTTTCCGTAATTAGAAGTGATTGAGTGCTACTTTTATATTTAAAGTGGCAGCAGAGACGTGTTTAAACTCCAAAACGTTTCAAACTAATGGACGGAGAAACAGCTCGCTGTTTCAAACAGAAGTTAACAGCATGTCTGTAACTTTTTATCATAGATGGAAAAAAAACTTCTTATTTTGTATTAATTGAAGGGAAGTACTAGTAAATATTTGAAGTGCCTCCTGAGCGTTTTACAAAAGTGTTTTTACATGCCTGCCATTATAAATGCATTCAGTGCTTTTTAAAGGTTTCTCTATTATTTGTTTTTTTTTTACCTTTTATCAGTAAAACACATTGAGTTTTGTATGGTTTCTCCTGAAAACCGTCCTCTAAATTTTTCTTTTTTTACTCGACATTTCTTTCTTCTCCAATTTTTCAAGTTGCTGCCATGAACCTAAAGTAAAATGGCCGACATCAAAATAGATATGACATGTGTGGATTTTGACCTGAAGAGTCTGTAAATCTTCAGTCGGATAAAGCACTGGGGAGGGCGGTGCCTTTACTGTTGCAGAACGGGGGGAAATTAGTGAATCTCCAAGGTCACGTTTCTGAATGGCAGCGTGCGTCGATGCTCGCAATAGAAAGCTTCGGCCCAATGCTGGACGATTTGGTTTGAATAAAAGAACATCTCTTCAAGGTCGATAACTGTGCAGCTGTCTGAGTACGCACTAAACAGTGACTCACCTTTTCAGCAGTTTTTTTTAGTTTAGCTGTCGGCATTTGGAGGAAACCATTATCGCATAGTGAGATAGAATGAGATGTACAACTAGGAGCCTTCGAGATACCTTTCCAGTGTAAGAAAGTAGATATCCACCCAAACACAGAAGGATAAGGAAGTCTTTAGAAGTAAGAGGAGGGATTCATGATTAAGGGTTCTGCAATGCCCTCAGTTATGTCACTTGAAGTGAAAATAATTTAAGTTCTCTTCTATCTTTTGAAAGAAGAGATGTTAAAAAAGGTCCAATCCCATTCTCTTCTGTTCTACTGGTACCTCCTGTCATCTTGTTTGTTCTCGTGCCTTTCCCTGCTGCCCCTACTTCTCATCATAAATGGGTGATGAGCACCTTTGCTAGGACATTTATCTCAGCAGAGAGAGAGAAAATGACACTTGAAGGTCTGCCCTGACTAACTGGCCAGCTCATAGAAGAAGGGTAAAAAAAGGAGGATGGCAGTAAATACATAAACAGATAAAAACGAGAAGAGGATGAGGCTAAAAATACAAAACAGGCGGAATATGTTGGAAACACTGGCAAATTAAGAATGGTGGTAGACTAGTGCCGTGCAAATCTGCAAATTGCGGTAGACGTCCGACACAAAGTATATACAGAGCCGGTATTGCTGATACATACCGATGGATTTAACCTATAAAGGCAGCTTTTTTAGCAGAGAGCACTGTGTCGTCATTTTTCAGATGAGTCATCATTAGTTTGCTAGTTCCGAACACATTTTAACGACCACTAAATCACTGTGATTGTTACTTTCCACAATAATTAGTGAACAAGAGCCGCATAAGTTGAGGCTTGAGTGTGAAATTCATGGCTTTCAGGGTTTTTATCGTTAACTCGGTTTCCTTGGGTCTTTTCCCGTGTGTTATGAATAAATCTTCTTTTTTTTGATACCAGTGCCGATTTTATTCTGTTGTATTTATCCGCGACACCTTAAAGGCCGGTGCGTGAAAATATTGTCAGACATAAACCGGTCTGTGGCACAACTTGGGGACCGCTGCTGTCGGCTACCCAAATAGCTCCTCAAATAAATGTGATAGTCAACACAGAAGGCTCAAACACTTTTTAGTGGCGCATGTTTGAGATCTGTTTTCTCATTTCCAAATAAAGTATTTAACACAACTCAGCGTATTTAACACATAGATAGAAATGCAATATCGATCTCATTGCTTTAGTATCGATACCGTCGATATTGGGGCCCGCCCACCCCTGTCTCGTACCTATGATGTGGGAATTACTGTTTCTGTGCAGATGATTAAATTTTTTAATGATAGGACATGCTTTTTTCATTTCAAATAGATGACTAGACTTAAAAGACCCAGTCGGAGTGTTTCCTTATTTATTTTTTAATTTTAGTATTTTTTTGCCTGAAAGGGCATCATCTGATGTTTTGTTTCACATAAAGCAGTAAAGGCTCGCTGGTCGTGGATGTGGTAATTGATTCGCATCATTTAGCACACAATGTCTCTGTGGCGCACTGCAGGTGGTACATTTGGAGCAACATTAGCAGCTGCACCTGCAGTTCACTTTGGAGCAGCAATAACGCTATATGTCTCTGTCTATTATTTACCAGCCAGACAATGCTACCTCATATTTTATTTATTCATCATGTCTGTATGCTGTGAGATAAATCACCTGTCTCCTTCTCTTGACACAGGAGATATATATGTGTGTATATATATATATATATATATAATTTATTTTTATTTATTTATTTTTTTTCCTCTGGCATGTAACTAACAAGGAGATGGCAGGACTGATATCCTCGAATATATGTACGTTTAAATACTTAGGTGTCAATATACCAAGATGTCAGCAGTCGCCAAAACACCAGAAAGTGTTTGACTAAGTTTAGAATAGACGTGTCGAGGTGACACACAGCTTGAAATTTTTAGTGCATGCTGAGCTTTTGAAAACGCAGAGGCACGTCAACACGCACAGATCTGATCCTTCCTGTGTGTTGCGTCTTTAAAAAAAAATCACTCGCTTTGACAGGATTTCTCAAAAGCCAAAGTCAAAGTGAAGCACTTAAAGCTCCTTTGGTTGGTAAATAAAAAAGAGAGAGATGACCTGACGGGTATGTGAGTGAATGTGCTGTCCTGAATTACACGACTGCAATTTGCCTCTTTTCATTTAGCTTTCTCGTCTAGCTTATGGAATGTTAGCTGCGCGTATACATATCTAAGCCTAACTGTTTGGCAGCCTAGGGAAGCATGCTAAATTAATCCTTTTTTTCATTTGAAGCTGAAACATTTTGTGCTGGGTGCAGAAAAACCCTGGTCCTGCATTTTTTCTTCTTTCTTTTTTCCCCACCAGCGACGACTCTCATTCACTCTCCCCATCTGAGATTTGTTCCATTTGTCTTTTAACACTTATCTTATTTGCTCTTGTTGAATAATTGTTAATTGAGCAGAATAATGGGTTTGGTATCTTCTGCACTATCAAGCAAGTCTTGTTTTGTTTTTTGGTTTTTTACCCAAATTTAGTGGTTCAAACTGCATCAGGTGAGGTATTTTTTTCCCATCGAAAGAAAAAGGCTCCACCCTAAATCATGAGCCTTTTATTTTCTCCTTTTCCGTCTGCGGAAAAGTCGATAGAAGAGATCGACGCCCATGTAGATTGAATTTTAATTCTTGTGGTTGCCAGCTGTTGTAGTTTCCCTGAACACATGCGGAAGAAATGGAATAAAACGTCTTCTCCTTTCTTCTCCCGCTGAGGAGATTTGAGTTGCCTGCCATTAAAGATTGTGCTTCCTGCCTCCGGTGCCAGAGGACAGGCTCGTGGCGAGCTGACAGTCGGCCTCCTGTGCTGGAACACTACGCCAGCGGTGCCAGACTCATCAGCTGATCTGCACAAAATCTTACAGTGCAAGAAAATGGATAGGAATTAGAAAAAGGCTGACGTAGTCGTAGATAGAGGGAGAGGGAAGTACAAACTGTTGACTGAATCACTGAAAATGCCAGAGAGGCAGTGGTAGAGAGCCAGAGATTTGTTTGACAATGTTTACCCGGGAGAAGAACAGATCCTCGTGCACTTTAAAACGATCTGTTCGTTTCAGTTTTTCACTGCTTGGAACGTTATGCCGTTGCTCCCTAATCCCCATTTGTAATTAAATGTGTGCTTAGGAAGTGTGCTGGGTTATGTAAACTCAGGCTCTCATTGTGGCACTATGCAGAGCGGGAACGATGGGAGCGCGTCGCATCCATCTTCACCGTACTTTCTGCATCGTGTGACTCGTTTCATTTGCCTTTGCCTCTATATATATTAAGTTTTTTTCTTTCACTTCAAGACACAGTCACGGGCAACTTCCCCTCTTCCCTTCGTGTGGTTTTCCTGTCCACTCCCCACATATACAGAGATAGAACAAGAGCTAGAGCGAGAGAGGGAGGACACACAGAGGAAATCAAGCCTTCAGTGTTCGGCCATCTGAGAAATTGACAAGTCTCCAAACCTCTCGGCAGCAGGGAGGATGGTTTCCAGAGGGACTTTTTTCTGGATGAAGTAAAAATAAAAAAGGGGGGAAAATAAGATTGTACACTGTACTCCTTTGCTGGAGATAATACTTTATCCTCTTAAAGTCTTCGTAGTATTTGAGAATACATAATTTAGCATTTTCTAACAGTACTTTCGTGCAGCACGATATTCAAGGACCGATTCTCACGTTTAATGATTCTGTTATTCGAACAGAGACTCGATTTGTTTCCTCATGCTGCTGTACTTTCATCTCAGTTTGCTGTTTCTTTTTGCCTTTTTTTTGTTTCGGTAATCTCTTCTCTTTGTTTATGTTCCCAGCCTGCTCATCCCCTAACAAATCAAATGAGAAGCTGGTGTCAGCAGCAGCTGGCTGCCTTTGACTTTGCTGCCCCCCAATGGCCTGATCCTGGTCTAGTTCACTGCTTTTGTGTACATGCAGGTGTGCTCACGACACATTTGCTGCTCAGACTCGAGGACTTTCTTTGTAGCGATGAGGGAAAGAATAGTGCAACGTGTTTTGAATGTTTGTGATGCGACGTTTTTCACAACCAAGAGTGCAGTGGTGGAGAATCACACAAGTGCATGGGGGGATTTCTTCCTCCAGAGTCCAATAAAGGGAGCTGCTGTACATTTAATTTGCAAACTCAGTGGTTTGAACACAAAGCAGGAGGTACAGCTCCAGAGTACCAGATGTGAGATTTGTTAGATTTACAGCAGTACAAGGTTTTTTCATTTGTTGAACATGTTGCTGGAGTTGCTGGAAATAAATCAGATAAAATTCTCTCGGCACTAGAGTATGAGCCAGACTTTCAAGGAAGCACAGTGAAAAACCACACTGTTCCCCACACGCCATCTAATTTACATATATCTAAGAATTTTACTAGTTGGGCTCTGACTAATAATTCATTTTCTTGATCAATTAATTAATCAGCCATTTATATTGGCTTGTAAAATGCTCCTTTTAATTTCCAAAGCACGACAGCTGTGCAAGGCTCCAAGATGTTAACTTGACAATATGAAAATCTGTGAAAAGCAGGAAATAATCTCAGTAGCACGTCAGCAGAGAAGAATAAAGTGGTAAAGGGACTGCTTCTTAAAGAGTACTCTTTTCAGTGATTTCTAACATTCACACTCTGTATCAGAGATTAACTTCAGCTTAGCATCTTGCCCAACGATATTTGGTATGCAGACGGGAGCGGCCAGGGATCAAACCACCAACCTTTGTTTGTAGATGACCCGCTCGACCTCCTGAGCTACAGCCACTAAAAAACCCAGTGAGGCTCGATTTCCCGACCCCGGGTTTACAGGACCAGTTCTCTCCCTTTATCAGCATTCAGAGAATATTGGTCAATTACGTATCAATTGGCCAATATTAGGTATTTGCCACTACCTGATATTGACTGGCCGATTGTGATTATTTATAACCACTGATTAATGACAATTTAAACATGTAAAAAGTAGAAAGGAAACAGGAAAAACACCCTAAGACAGGGGTCCCCAATCCCAGTCCACGAGGGCCAGTGTCCCTGCAGGTTTTAGATGTGTCCGTGATCCATCACAGCTGATTTAAATGGATAAATTACCTTCTCAACATGTCTTGAAGTTCTTCAGAGGCCTGGTAAAGAACTGTGTTGACCCAGGGTGAGATCTAAAACATGCAGGGACACCGGTCCTCGAGGACTGGGATTGGGGACCCCTGCCCTAAGATCATGTTATGAGGGTTGATGTCATGCAGTTTGTCCACCAGAGGGCACTGGTGGACACTGGCTATTCTCTGTCAGAATTTATAAACACCAAAAAATGAAAATTAAAGTAAAGAAGAAACGGGAGAAACATGGTTCCAATGTGTTGTTTGTTGATGTTGCATAATTCGTCCACCAGGGGGAAGGCTGCAGGTTTTGTTTTGTAAATGCATGAACAGAACAACCAGCTGATCCAAGCGCAGTCAAACCAAGGCAAAGCAAAAACAAGTAATCCACAACTTATAGTAATGACTCATAAATAGCTACACTTAATAAATGTTGGGGAAATCTGTTTGCTCCTGTTTGTGTCGTGCCCGAAAGAAGAAAAATATAGTGGATCTATCCGATTTTTCAATCACCAAAAACTGGTATCGGTCTTCAAAATCCTTTATCAGTCAGGCTCGGGTTGCTTCAAAGTGGCCCTCCATGTATTAGCTTCACACACTCATTCGCTCCACCACACTCCCTTTGGGTTAATCTTAGGAACTCGTAAAATTTATCTTTTTCTTTATCCCACACACCCAAACACACCAGCGCTAAGCACATTTACTGATGTATCTTTGTCCTCTCTTGCCAGATGCAGTGACAGAACGCACAGTCGAGTTGGGGAAACTCAACAAGGGCAAAACAATAAATCAGACTTACTTTATCAAGAAATTCTCCTTGCAGAGGATCACAGGGGCTACTAGGATCTGCAGAAAACACAATTCTGTGGCTTTTTTAAGTTTCTAGTGAGATTATAGTTGTGAGGAATGGCCATTCAGCCTGTTCTGATAAATACATTTTGTTCTATTGCACTTTTCAATTCATTACCTGTGTCCATGTCTGTCCCCAAATTATCATTATTTGTGTTGATATGTGGCGTGTTCCTTCAGACTGACCTCCTTGGTGGCGTATGGGCTGCACTGACAGCAGTCTGTGGATGGGTTAATGTAAAGTTTCATGTAAGGTATTCAGACTTTGCAAACTTTGTTTATGTGCGTATACTGTATGAGACCCAGCGTGTGCCCATGTGTGTCGCTATACCAACTAAGCAGGAGTTTTACTCCCATAAATCACTGTGTACTGTCATTAATCATAACTTCAACATCCTTTAGGTCAAATGTAGCCGCTTGGCTTTGAATAATCCATCTTACAGTGGCATAAGCTACCACAGAGACTGTTGCAACTGAGTGCTGTTCCACGACTTATATCACCGGTGGATTTAAGCCAACAACACCGCAGGAATGATTTAGCCTCTTTTCTGTCCTAAAATACAGCACGGAATAAATAGTACAATATGATGTCCTTTATAAAATTATACTTGAAATTAAATGTGTAGCAGCTTGTTTCAGATACCAGTGTTATCTGTCACATGTTGATAAAGCTCCACGGATTTACCTCATCCCCATGTAAAGCCTATTCAATATGTCTGATGCACAAAAGCGCTTACTGTTTCATATTGGCGCTACATTAACCCCTGTGATTTTTTTTTTTTTTGTTGATATTCTGATAGATTCATCTTGGCCTGCTTAGGTTGAGCATGACAGGATATTTAATAATCCCTGCACTGACCTCATCCTGAGTTTTGCTGCCTGAGGGGTGGAGGGGTGTCATTCTTCAGAGTGTTTGCTGTGGACGTCTTCTCAAATCTGGGTTGAGATTCAGCATTGTTGTGCACGTTTTTAGGGTTTTTCTGCAAAAAAAACAAATCAAAAATGGAAAAGAAATGATAAAAAAAGCCTCTGTTGTGAACCACAGACTGCAGTTATTTGTTAAGTCCTCCATTATTTGACTTGTTTTTTTCATTGTTCCACCATCAATATTTTAACAGTGGATCAAACGGGTGTTTGTAATTCGAGACGGGTCTCTTTCAGGGAAAAATAAAAGAATTCTCTCTGGAACAGGTAAGTGAACAGGTAATTAAAAACAGGAACAACCACAAAATGATCAAAGATTAAAATAAATTTGATCATAAAAAGGAAAACTTGTAACATGTGGGTCTTTTTTCCTTTTAATTTTAGAGCACTGAAATTACAACATTTATGAATAAACAGTGCTGGCTTTTACATCAGCCTTGGGCTTCATGATTGATGTTTACATTTATTTTTAAACCTGATTCTGGGAGCACAATCACTTTCTAGTCCTACAGTTACCAACTAGTTAGTAATAAATGTCCAATTTCTAACCAAGAAATAGTCTTTTTCTCAATTAGGAAGTGGTGAAGATCAAAAAATAAATAAAAAAATAAAACTGAATGCTAATGTCAAAAGAGTATTCGGTTAGCATTAGCCACAAATTTGGCTAATACTATTAAAAGCTTTGACTAGCAAACCAATTACATAAATCTGGCTAACAGCAAACCAAACTTTGATAATAGTACAGAAATTATTAAAGAAAAAACTCTTACAATTTTTTCCATTTAAACAAAGGCATTTTTTCCCCTTTATCCGCTACATCGCAACATTATAACATCACACCAATGATTGGTCAGCTGTAATATTGATCTGGGACCAACATTGTTATGATAATGGAGGAACAACGCCAACACGGGTATATCTGATACAGCGTCTATATGACAGGTACTGCCCCCTGGTGGCCATTAAAAAGAGTGTAGGTTTAAATTCCTCTGTTTTGGCTTTAATGTTCAGGTCTTGAAGCTTCAAGTCTTCTAAGCTGAACTAAAGTGTAACATGTGAATTATTTTTCTTTCATAACGGTATTCCTTTATTTAGTAGAAGGCGGAGTTTTCTTATAAAGTAACACAGTGAAACACAATGCATCTAAATTTTGACATTAAAACAAACACTAATTGTAACTATTGGAAGTAATCAGTGACATTTAGATCAGCACACTTATAAAATCCCTCAGTGATATTTCCAAGGTCATTTGGTCTTTAAGGGAAGCCAAGTATCATGTAGTAAAACATTCAAACAGGAACGACAGGATTGAAGTCACTTTGTTGGATACACTTTGTGACTTAATGTAAGGACACACTAAGAGCTTCATACTTGATCAGCCTAATGAATGCACAGTATTTCAATTATTTAAAGTGCTTTGTTCTTTTCTTTTGCAGAGATTATTCAGCTAGAGCATCCTTTAAAAGTCTAGTCTTGTCTGTTGGGATATTTTTGATGGTTCTGGTTATAGCGGCACTTTATGTGCGTGTGCAAATAGTGAATCACATGGCGAGGATTGCTGTGGATAATGTCCGAAGCCAAGATTCTCTACTTTCAAGTGCAGGCATTTTATGCATACATAGAGTACACAAACACTCGGCTGTGGATGTGCGCAAAACACATTGAGACACACTTAGTGCCCGTAAGATTCTTTATCAGTGTCCTTATCCTTGCTGTCAGGATGACGATATGATTTTTGAACTTTAAAGACTCTTGACAGCACGCTCTACATTGTGTGCCCGTGCACGCACATGTGTATAAAGCAAGAGAAGGCAAGTTTATTTATATAGCACAATTCAACAACAAGGTGATTCAAAGTGCTTTACAGAGACATTAAAGAACAAAAACAAATAAAAAGCATGATTTAAAATTGATTAAAAAAACAGTAGATAAAAATCAGTAGTTAAAATGTAAGTTTTGAAATTTAAGCTTAAAGTGTGGATTTGGTGTTTTATTCAAATGCAGCTGAGAACAGGTGAGTCTTCAACCTGGATTTAAATAAACTGAGTGTTTCAGCTGATCTGAGGCTTTCTGGGAGTTTGTTCCAGATATATGGAGCATAAAAGCTGAATGCAGCTTCTCCGTGTCTGGTTCTGACTCTGGGAACTGATAAAAGACCGGATCCAGATGACCTGAGGGATCTGGAAGGTTCATACTGGGTCAGGAGGTCATTGATGTATTTTGGTCCTAAACCATTCAGAGCTTTATAGGCCAGCATCAGAACTTTAAAGTCTATCCTCTGACAGACAGGCAGCCAGTGTAAAGACCTCAGAGCTGGACTGATGTGGTCCACTTTTTTGGTCTTAGTGAGGACTCGAGCAGCAGAGTTCTGAATGAGCTGTAGTTGTCTGAGTGATTTTTTTAGGTAGACCTGTAAAGATGCTGTTACAGTAATCAAGCCTACTAAAGATGAATGCATGGACTAGTTTTTCCAGGTCCTGTTGAGACATCAGATCTTTTATCCTTGAAATATTCTTGAGGTGATAGTAAGCTGACTTTGTTATTGTCTTAATGTGTTTTTCTAAGTTTAGGTCTGCATCCATCACTACACCCAAATTTCTCGCCTGGTTTGTGGTTTTTAGATGTATAGATTGAAGTTCTCTGGTGACCTGTAATCGTTTTTCTTTGGCGCCAAAGACTATTACCTCAGTTTTGTTTTTGTTTAGCTGGAGAAAATTGTGGCACAACCAGTAATTTTGTTGTTCTTTATAATCAGTGCCAGTGGGAGCATGTAAATGTTAAACAGAGGTGGTCCCAAGATGGAACCTTGGGGAACTCCACATGTGATACTTGTCTGCTCAGATGTGAAGTTACCTATTGATACAAAGTATTTCCTGTTTTCTACGTATGTTTTGAACCAGTTTAGTACAGTTCCTGAGAGACCTGCCCAGTTCTCCAGTCGTTTGAGTAATATGTTGTGGTCAACTGTATCAAATGCTGCACTGAGATCCAGTAAAACTAAGACTGACATTTTTCCACTGTATATATTCAGACATATGTAATTAAACACTTTGGTCAGAGCGGTTTCAGTGCTGTGATTCTGTCTAAAACCTGACTGGAAGGCATCATAGCAGTTATTCTGTTTTAAGAAGTAATTGAGCTGTTGAGAAACTGCTTTTTCAATGATCTTACTTAAAAATGGGAGATTTGAGATCGGCCTGTAGTTGTTCATTTGTGTCTTGTCAAGATTGTCCTTTTTCAGTATAGGTTTAATTACAGCAGTGTAGGAGAAGAGTTGACAGGCATTCACATGAAACACCACAATGACAGTCAAGGCCCTTGTTGGATTGTTTATCAAGCAAAGACTTGTCACTCCGTTAGGGGGAAAAAAAAAGATTAGATAACGCAACAAAGCCGAGGCAAGTAAATAATGGAAATGGTGGGAGAGGCAAAACGGAGAGGAAGAAAACAGATTGAGAAGGACTGATGTGTGTATGTGTTTGTGTGCGCGCGAGTGTGCCGAAGAGATTTGCCTGGCTTACTCCCTGCTCCATACCGTGAATATTTGTGGAGTTTTTCACTTAATAGCTTTCCTCCTCCTCCGTCTTCTGCTTCGGTTGGACTGCTAATTATGTAAAGTGCGGGGCTCATTGGAAAGCACACACATACACGTTGCACACACAAACACACACAGAGTGACAAGCAGCGGCTTAATTACCATCTGAAATGACATCCTCATTGCCGCTGATATCTCTCTTAAGAAATACAAAATTACAGAGAAGAGCGCGCTGTAGCTCCAACTGTGCCTCTCTATTGTGCGTGCCGTTGATGCTGTATAGTCACGCATGTTTGCAACACTCACCATGTGGCTGTATTGAGTGCAGTCACCTGCAGTATCTCACTGATGCGCATTATTAGCTTTGCACTTGGCGTGAATGACAGTGATTATAGAAGAAGTCGACTGAATATTTTCGGTTTTTACCCTCTAAAGTGGCGTTTGGTTCAGCTTCTTCTTCGCTTCTTCCTAACTCTGTTCTTGCAAAAGGAACTACTTGAGCTTTGCAGAATCCCACAGTGTTCTCATAACTTACTGTTATACATTAGTTAGACAAATAAACAGCTGCAAAGACTGAGGATTGGATTGAAAAGGAAGTTTTGATGTCGTACAGCCTGACACCAGGTTTTGTAGGTTTAGCGCTCGTTCCTGTTGGAATGATAAACCTGCACACATGGAAGAGGCGGAGCTGGGTGAGATCTAAAAAATCTGTGAGAGATTTGATGTGCTGAGAAGTGGAAGCAGTCTGGTGAACCTCTCGGGAGAAAACAAAGGCTTAAAAGTAAAAATGTCAGTCGTTATCTGCCTGTGAGCATCCACTGACATCCAGTGGTTTGTGCGTGCACACCATTAACACAGAACTACACATGAAACAGGTTGGCCCAGCTGTGTCTAACCTCATGTTGTTCTCTCCATTTCAAAGCTTTGGAAAATAAAATAGACGATGAAACACAGTTATATTTAATCTCATTATTTATCTAAACCTGGACACATTAACCCCTTTGGTGCTGATGGAACATGCTGACATCCCATCACCTGAAAGGGAAAAAAAATCTTTAACATTGCACCTTGTTAAAAATATCATCCCACGCCAATAAGTTCAGTTTGACAAAGGCAGGGTGACTGTTCCACAGCACAGAAGTGTGCCACTTGGGGCTTTTGTTTTATGAACAGGAAGATGTGTTCAGCACTGCAGAGCTGGAGGCAGGACACCAGTATGAACCTAGAAAGGAGGACGCTGAAAAGTGGAATAAAAATTCAGTGACCAAAACATGTACGGCTGCAAGGCTGGTCTTAAAAAATACATTTTGCTCCTTCCACTACTGCTGTAGTTAAAAGTTATAGTCCACCAGTATGTTCATGCATTGAGGCTGAAAGGCAGCAGCAAAGAACAGAGTGCGCATCACACAGATTAAGTCCGATACAACATGAAAAGGAAGTACAGGGGTGAACATGGGTTGCAAAGTGGCTTGCAGATATGCAGCAGCTTTGAGGAGCTAAAGGATATGAGCTGAGCTATTGGCTGATGTTGAGATTACAATGAATAAGTGAACATTTTTGGTCAGTGCCTCTTGCTGCTGTTATGTGTTACGGTATAGGTCAGTTGGACCACCATTATTACTTGAAAGTGCTGAATGACTGAGAGGCAGGAATTTTCTCCTGTCAGTCACACGCTGTCAGTTATCTTGGGAGTTTGCACTTTATTCTATTTGTGTCTTTTCCTCTTTCTCTTTCTTTCCCCTTTTCCCCTCTTGGACCTATCCTCAGTAGTTCCAATCTAAGCAGGTGGACATCTTTAAAATGAGCCCAGCCTTTCTTTGGGTAAGGCTTTTCTGCCTCTCAGTGCAGCTAAAGACCTTGGGACAGTGGGAATAAAACACAGCAAACAGTCAACTAAAAGCTGGACTTTGAAACATAATTTCAAAGTCAGTGGAAACAATTTAACACAATCCCGAGCCAGATAAGATTGATTCATGTTAGAGTAGATAACACAAAAAGGGTTCTGTTGTCTAGTCCAAAATATTCATAGGTTTAGGGTTTACAGAATTTTGTATTGCATTTACATACATACATGATTGACAGGTGGAGAAAGATATGGACAGTGAATAATTAGAACTGCTGGAACAGATGAACAAAAGGCAAAGCAAATAAAATGTGGTGATTTAAAGGCTCTTTCAGTCATGCTAATATTGTGGCACAAGGAAGGGATAGTAACGGTGGGTCTGCCAATTGCTCACTTAAAACCTCAGATAACCATGAAATTTTGTAGTGACGTTCATGATTCCCTGCATTAGTGTTTTTATACACGCAAGCAATAGGGCCCACAATGTGCATGACAGAAATGTGCAGCTGACAAAACCAGAATGCAATGCAATAGAAAACAAAATAAAAGAAGACGTGAAATAAAAGAATGTGAAAAATTAACGGAACGCTTTCATTTCAAGCAGTGCAAAAATTAAAAATTCATAATGCATCAAAGCAGAACTGGTGCCAGCAGCATTAGCCAAACACTTACATAAACGGATACGTCTGTAGTTGACTTTTGGAGGAATCCACACAGCGAACACAGTCAAAGCATTTCTGTGAGGGACTGAGTATAGTTTTTCCATTTTTGACATAAGAGTGGGAGCTGAGGAGGGATGTTGAAGGAATGTGGCCTGACTGGAAAGACTTCTGTGTGAAGGTGACAGTTTTAAACTGACTCCTGAAAACAGCAGGCTGGCAAAGGGGCAGCATTGTGAATTGCCAGCAAGCGATCCATGCCAGATGTACTAAGCTAGTCATTATGCTAGTCAGTATAGATCAACATGAATGCATGTGTGCACATATCTCTGCCTCTTCTGTTGAAACTGTATTGCTCTGTTCTTACAGTCGAAAAATAGAGTGGAAAGATTGTGCAAGACCAAATTAAAGCTATTGAAGTTTCTCAGGTGGCATCATGGTCGCTTTGCTCGACAGCTGTCAACCATATTGAAGGCAATAGAACAGCCAGTCAATTGGGAAAATGTGCATCCCCTGACTGGTTGGCTATGGTTCCTGGAAGTGGCTGGCTGTCACTGGCTGTCACTGGCTGAAGGAGGTGCTGCATCAAAAATGTATTGGCATTTGCCACAGTTGCTTCTACTTTTTTATGCTCGCTACTTGGGCGATATGGCCTAAAATTTATATCGCGATATAATTTGAAGCATGTGTGGTAACGATATATATCGTCATTTATTCTTTTCTTCTGTATAACGTATTTTCCACACTATAAGGCGCACTTAAAATCCTTTAATTTTCTCAAAAATCGAGAGTGTGCCTTATGTATGAATTCTGGTTGTGCTTACTGACCTCTAACCGATTTGGGCGTGCAGAAATCTGTTAAAAAATGTTTTAGTACAACTTTGGTAAGCAGCACTGCTGATTGTCAGAGCATTACGGCTGCCGTAGTGAGGAGCTTCGCGGAGTAATCTGGGTCCAAAACTGCGTCCATTTCAGGTCCCAAAGTCAAACGAACACTGAGAGTTAAAAACGGTCTAAATTCTTTCATCTTTAATTAAATCATCAGCGTTGCTGCTTTACCAGGTGTAACAATTAAGTTTTACATCCATGAAAACAGAAGTTATTAAATTTAACGGAGTTAGAAGTTAGCAGGAAGTTAGCTCGCTAGTTTCCACCTAAACACAAGACCTAACTATGACATACCATGTTCTGGCTGAGAGATTTCTGAAACTAATTAAAACGTTATAGCTCTGCTACCACCACAGTCAGGAGAACAACTGAGATCATTCATCCACAATACGAGGTTAGTTATTAATATACTGCAACAACATGGGAATAGAGCAGCTGCGAGAGAATTCAACATTCATGAATCAACGTTACAGAAGTGGAGGAAGCGCAGTTTTTGGCTTTCCCCATATTTCAAAAGTGCTTCATGTCTTTGCTATGACTGTCTGCATAATTTGCAAATGATAATGGTTTTTCAGCGGCTATCGCTGGGATACTTTCGACCAAAACAGGCGCAGCTTGATGACATCATCAACATGCGCTATCGCGATAGAGTCAAAATCTCTATCGTTGGCCAAATTTATTGTTTCTATCGTATATCGTTTATATCGCCTACTCGCTACTACCTTAGAAGTAGTACAACTTGAAAAAGTGTGACGCAATCTGGAAATAGAGAAGGTTTACTTTCTAGTAAAAGCTCAGCCTCAATTGCTGCAGTCAGCGTCTTTAAAAAAAAGGTAATCTGTCTTTATTTCTTATTTTTTATTCATTTTTCACTCCTTACAGCTCAGAGACTAGCTGGCAAGCTAGCAGCAATAGCTAGCTAGCAAACAGAGCAATCAGGAGGTTTTTGCCAGCCAGTGAGGAAATACACATTTTTTCTCAAGCAAATATTGGTTGCCAAGAGTTCGCAGACTGACATCTATGCCTGTGTGACTGGGGACCTTATTCATTTGATGCTGCACTATCACCATGATTGTCACATGTAAATAATGGCGCATGGTCACATGTCTACGAAACGTCAATTACGGCTGTAATGTCAAAATGTTATTTAGGCCTATCTCCATGTGGTTGGGAAGAACACACATCAGCATAACTGTGCAGTTTTCTTCACTGTTGTCTGTTGTGTATTTCTGCCACTTATTGGTTCCAGCGGGGCAGAATCCAACAGAACTCTATTTCAGACCTTGCAATTAAAGAGAAAGAGAAAAAGAAAAGAAAGTTGTTCACTAAGTAACATCTTCACTTTTAATAATGGCTCCATAGCATCCCACTGCCATATCTGCAAACATCTGGGAAAAACTTCCAAACTAAATCTGTTTCAACTCCAGAGTGGACATCATAGTTTGTTTCAAAGGGTGCTTTTTATGTTCTCCCTGGTTGCAGATTTATTCTCACCTCATTTTATTTACTTTTTTCCCTTCTACTGTGAGACCAGGACCAGACCTGGCTCACAAATTAATACATGCACTGCTAGTTACGACATCCTATGTGGTACGTATGCATGTGTGGATGTGTTTTTTATGTGTACGCACAAGAGAGCAGAGGAGATACGAAGAGGTAGGGAGCCAGGGCAATTTAAAATTGGGAAGAACAATGTTGAGCCAAGGTTTCATTATCCTCCAGGCTACTGTACCCACACAGTCGACAGCTTGTTCATAGAATAGATTTTTACAACAGCCCTAAGAGCAACACAGACGAAAGTGGGATTTTTATAGCAGTGTGCTGTTTGGTGGGATGAATGGTTGAGTGATTTCACACTGCTTATACATGAATTTTGCAACACATCACACAAATTTTGACATTTAGGTGAGGAAAAATCCAATATTACTTATAATGCATTACCTTTTGCATGGGTAAACATTCGCCTCTAAATATCGACCTGGAAATGGCACCTTAGTCTGTAGTTGAACACAGTACGTGACAAGGGAGATTTCATCGTTTACATGTACAAACCGTCTGTGGTGTGACCCCCCCCCCCCACACACACACACACACAGCCAAATGGTGGTGCATTTCTTAGGCCACGGGGCTATTTTTTCTTTTAAAAGCTGAGGTGTCAAAACAGGTATTTCATGGTTGGATACCCTTTTTAATCTGTCTCTCTCTCCCCAAGAGGCTTCCACTCTGCTGACAGTCTTCCTCTTTCTCCACCACACTCACTCAGGCTTTCTCAAAAGAATAGAAACAGAACAGTGTGGCCCAGCAGCCATCAAACCCTGTTTGTATTGTCTCTATTTAACTGCAAAATATTTTATATTATTTAGCACGGAACGGCAGCTTTTATATGATGTTAGCATATGACTGATTTTACATTTACAAAACGAGATCCTGTGATGAAAGTAAAGGCATCAACTAGCTAGCGCACATAGTGGGGAGTTGCCGGGGAAAGGAGGAAGTAGCATGATGATTTAATTTTCTGCAGTCTGAGCAGCATGTGTGTGACACTGACTTGTCAGCTGATGGATGATAACTACAGCAACTACAGCTGCAACTAGGCATGAGGGACGTGTGTGTGTGTGTGTCTTAGTTCCAAAAAATGAGCGCATGCAAGGATTCCTGTTCCAAATTTTAAAGTGGATGCTCTTTTCATAACAGACCATGCTTAGTGGGGTATATCAACCAAAAACCAAGAAAACTGGGTGTCCACAGAATCGGTTTCTTCCATTCCAACCTCCTCAAAACAATGAGACAAGATTGTAGACCTGCACAAGGCTGGAGTGGACTACAAGATCATCAGCAAGAAGATCGCAATCTTTCAGTATCTGCAAGGTCCTCCTGCTTAATGGATAGACCTGTCTTTACATTTTCCAGTGAACTCGAACTTGGTATGATTCAGACAAGGCTTGTGAGAAAGTGCTGTGGTCAGAACACCATCGTCACAGTCGAGCACAGAGGGGGAAAGATTATGCTTTGGGGCTGTTTTTCTGCTAAAGGTACAGGATGACTTCATCGCACTCAGGAACCAGTGGAAGAGGCCTTGTAAATCTTGGATGAGAACCTTTTTCCGTCAGAGACAGCACTGAAGATGGATGTAAATCCAACATGACAATGACCCAAAACATACTTCCTACTACATTTCTTGTAGTTACTGAAAAACTACAAGAAATGTCCTTGCCAACACAGTTTTCTGCTCCAATTATTAAGCAGTCAGTGACCTGCAAATCAATTCATATCCTTTATGTAATTTGATTTTCTAGATTTTCGGTTCATATTGTGTTTCTCTCCATTAAAATGAAACTGCCATAAACATTAGAAATTGTTCATTTCTTTGTGAGCAATCTTACAAATTCATGCCGGGATTAAATAAATATTTCTCTCACTGTATTTGTTTACTTTCAGGGCACACGGTTTTTGTTTTTTTTTGTAGATTTCATCTCCTGGTGCATAAACAGCTGTCTGAAGGAGGTGAAACATATGGAATGATTTGATTTGTGCCATTTATCATGTTATCTCTTGTTTTTGCACCCACGCGCTTGCCCGTGTCACTTTTGCTAATTAAATTAAACCCGCTAATTAAAGGTGTAATTAATATTTATGCCGAGTCGAGATCAGCATTTGAGCTTTCTCGTGTATTTTTTTCCCCCACAGAGGCGTCAATATTGTCTTATGACGGGAGCATGTATATGAAGGTGGTGATACCTAACATCATCCACACTGAGGCTGAAGACGTCTCCCTCCGCTTCATGTCCCAGCGAGCGTTCGGCCTGCTCATGGCCGCCACGTCTCGTGAATCTGCAGACACGCTGCGGCTCGAGTTGGACAGCGGAAGGGTCAAGCTGACGGTCAACCTAGGTATCGTATTAGCCGTCACCTCTCTTCCAGTTCCTGGGGTGGCCTTCCTGTTTCGGTATTTCTGTTCTTTTTGTAAAGATTTTCTTTATGGTCCAGACCTTCTCTCAGACCTAACACATACTAAACCCGTTTTGTAGTTTGTCTTTGTAGTTGCATGGATTGTTTTTGACTTGCCTGGACTGTAAGTTTTTATGCCTTGTTGCGAAGATGTCTTTGTAGATTTTATATCCATCAGTCTAACTCTTAACACACTTATCCATGCACCGCAGCACATCTTTTGAACTGGTCGTAGATCACTTTAGTCATGCCCATTATTGTGCACAAATGGATTTTCTTTCCAAAGACACACATTTCACTTTTGAATGATTTCAATAGATGGCATCTCTGACACATGCGTTAATTCAAATACACAAACACTTCACTTTATCTTCTGCCATCTATTCTCAACTGCAGGTAGGCGTTACTGCATTGTAGTGCTGCCCTGATAGTTTGCATTTTTATCATGTGGTTTGTTTCTTTGTCCGTTTTATTTGATTTGATTTCCCTCATGATAGCAGGTTCATGTTTCCCTCCATCCATTAGTAACCCTTGGTCTAGCTGGCATCTCCCATGCCTTGTTCAAAGATGGCACTCACCCCTTCAAAGGCCCAGAGCCTGCGGCCCGTCTGGCAAACAGCCCGATGCCACGGCACCTAGCTCGCCTGCAGATGGTGGCACGAGTGGTACATTTAAGTAGAGTGCAGGCCTTTATACCAGTAAGGCTGGAAGAGATAGACTTGACAGAAAGAATATGTCTTCTGGTAAAGTATTTGAACATAATAAAAGCTAAAAGTATAGAACATTTGTAGAGAATTTTCTTGGTCATTTCTAGTTTATGTTTGAATCTGAATCCAGTGTTATTGAAAATTCAGTTTAACTCATGTAGCTCATTTTCCACAACTTGCGTAGGATCCTCTGAAAGGGGGGGTCTTAAGGCCTCTGTGTGGTGTTGGTGCTGAGTGGCACGAGGCTGTTTGCACCCACTTTTCTGTTGCGGTTGACGGCACATGACCAGCCTGGTCACATGGATTTCAACCCGCACCTGACCATCACAGGCTCAGTTTTCCCCCTTAGGTGTGGATTTGAATCTAAGATTCTTCTTCTCCTGGCGTGCCATCTAAAACGGCTTTGTTTCATACAACTAGTACAGTATTTTGGACTCTGGGTGCTGGGTTGCAAAATCGATGTGGCCAATAAGTTGCAAGTGACCATTTTGAAACATGATGGGTTTTTAGGGGGGAAATGACACAGGTTTAAAAATGGAGAATAAAAAGCTTCAGATGGTTTATCCAGAGCAGTAATATTGACCCGTGTTGGTCCAATATTGCTGGGTACAGTAATACTGATTAAAAGAATTGGACTGGGGATTACTTTTCCAATGCTAATATAGAAACGCTTAATGTCAGTCGCCAGCTAAGCTAAAATGGTCGCCAGTGTCATGTGACCGTCCCCGGAAGGTGGCTTTTTTTGCTCTTGGATGTCTGCAGCTGTAACCTTGAAGGATGCGATTTCATCTGTCACTTATTCTCCCCTCCCCATCTAGACTGTGTCAGGATAAACTGTAACACCAGTAAGTCAACATTCTTCTTCTGCAGCCTTCTTCCTTCAGTCAATGTTTGATTGTAGCCTGTGTGCTAGATGTAGAGGCAGGGATGTGTGAATGCAGGGGACTGAAAAGAGGATTTCTCAGATAAAAGGGGGGTATAGCCAAAGTTCAAAGCTATGCAAATCAGACTTAATGTGCTCTATATATGTTAAATGGCCCATGTTTCCAATTTAATTCAGACACTAGTTGTAAATGGTTTTTGTCGGTTTGTATCTACTCGTCTTTTGCACTTTCAGACTTTGTGGGCTGTATTGTTTCTCAATTACCCCGTAATAGATTGCAGTGTCTCTTTTTCCTGTTCTTCTTATTTAACACATACTGCAGAATATGGGTTTATAATGCGAAGTACAGCTGGTGTCAGAAGTCATGCTGTTATTCATTAAAAGGACCAATACTTTCAAAGTGCTCACAGTCTTGTAGAAAGGACAAAAGACAGAACACAAAGAGTCCTTCAGCTGTGTGTGTGTGTGTGTCTGTACTGAAGTGCTACATTATAGATGCCCTTTACGTTGATAGCTGCAGCTGTATATGTAGTTCTTATTATAGTAAATAGTGAATATAATGAAGCATTGTTAGGTTTGTGCATTTATGATCAGATATGTTCAGGATAATAAAATCACCAATTGAAATTTGGATTGAACCAGCAGCCACAATGCAGCAGACTCTGCTCTGAATCAGCCGCTCTGGCCTCTTCATCGGCTCGATGGGGCTGCATTGCCCCCTCGTGGTTACTTGGATGAATTACTTCAAACTAAAGCGCTCAATTAAAAGTCACAATAAAAAGTGTGTTTCTGGCAAAGTGTAAATTTAAAAATGATTGAACACTAGAAAAAACACTGAGTCTTTGTATGAGTAACAGCATTGCTGCCAGTTTGAATAACTTTTTTCCTCTGCTGTGAAAAACAAAGCAGATTTTTTTGTAAGTATTTTCTTTTTTGTTTGAGTACCTCTAATCTCACTTAAAGCTCAGATGGAGGAGATGTTATCTGTATGTCGCGAGGAAGAATGCTTGGTTTGAAATTGAATTACTTTATTTATGAAAACAAAGATTTGGTTTATGCTTGTGCCATCCCCGCTGTCCCTTCACTAACTAACCCTCATCTTCAGGCAAGGGCCCTGAGGTTCTTTATGCTGGACAAAAGCTCAACGACAATGAGTGGCACTCAGTGCGAGTGGTCCGCCGCGGTAAAAACTTCAAACTCACTGTGGATGACGACATGGCGGAAGGTAACGCTCTTGTAATGCATTTCTTTATTGTTTTGCTGAGATATACCAAACGTACATGATCTCGCATCTTTTTTCTTTGTTTGTTGGGCTGAATAATGTGCTTTTATTTCTACTGCTGATTTCGTTTCATGAACAGTTTACATAGAAATTACACATAGTGTGAAGAATTATGCCTTTCTTCACTGGAAAAGGCATGCCTGTTGCTTTTATTCCTAGTATTACTCATCCAAAACATTGTAAATTATGAATATCCTGGAAGTAAGTCGTGCTGGGTATGAGAGTTTTTTTCATTTTGTTCCACTGGCATTCATTATCCACACAACCAGGGCGTCTCGCTTCCTGCTGCTGGGTCATTCCCTTTGCCTCTTTTTCCTTTCTCTTCCCTCCCAGGTCAGATGGCGGGTGATCACACTCGTCTCGAGTTCAACAACGTGGAGACGGGTATCTTGACTGAGAGACGCTTTGTTTCATCTGCTCCTTCACCATTTATTGGTCATCTGCAGGTATTAAGAGCTTATCAGAAGCTCGTGTCCTGTATTATTCATTATATAATTCAAAGTCAGCAGCGGCATGTATCTGTGAGAGGAAATCAAGCATAGCTTGCAGGCTGATAGCAGATGATGTAGCTGACACAATAGGTGGCTGCAAGCCGCTTTGCAACCCACATCCACCCAGCTCCTCAACAACAGATGACATATTACATTATTCTGTCATAATTTATTTACCAAATAAATTTTATTTTATTACTCTGAACTTGGAGCTCTGAACATATTAACTGAGGCTGCTGGGTTTTTTGTAGTTGCTCTGAGGATGGGAAGGTCAGACTTTGGGGCAAACTTTGGTCAAAATGCTAAAATCTTTGCTTTTATAGAAATGATCTGTCTGTCTAATGTTATGAGTCGCTGTTATGGGTCAAGTTCATTCCAATGGAAGCAGCAAGTAGCGGTGAGGGTGTACGTGTATTTCGATTTGTTTTTTCAGTTTAGTAGATTTTATTTACCTCATTTTAAGACCTGCTAATGACATTTTTTAATATGTTCTAATATGTAAAACTTTAGAACTTGAAGAGGGTGTACTTTTCTTCACACTATAATTAATGTAAGGTCTGCTGTCAGTGCTGTGTGAGAACCACACCAGTCATATTTTATTCCTTGTGTATGTTTTTAGAGTTTATTAACTTGCTATGATTCCTCCAGTCTTCGGTTGAGGTCTCTTGGCAGTTTTGCTCACTACACAGTCGTGCTTCACAGGTAGTAATAACAGCACCATCTCTCCCCCAGAGCCTAAAGTTCAACGGTATGCAGTACATTGATATGTGCAAGAATGGCGACATCGACTTCTGCGAACTCAACGCTCGCTTCGGCATGCGTTTCATCATCGCCGACCCCGTGACTTTCAAGACTAAGGGCAGCTACCTGGGCTTGGCCACTCTTCAGGCGTATACCACAATGCACCTCTTCTTTCAGTTCAAAACCACCTCACCTGACGGTTTCATCATCTTCAACAGCGGAGATGGGAACGACTTTATTGCCGTGGAGCTGGTTAAAGGGTGAGTGGGACGAGCCGTGTTCATGTTTTATTCAGCAGTTGGAGTCCAGATATGGATTATACATTTTAAATAGCAGGGCTGATGTGGGTACAGTTGGTACCTTAAGGCTTTATGAATTTAACAGAGAAGCCCAAACAAATTGATCCCAAATCTCCTTTTGCACATAAACACGATTGTGCTGGGAAGAAGATTGTTTTCTCTGTCAGTTTAACTCCGATTAGTGTCAGAGCAACGTGAGGTGATTGTGAGAGTTTTTCCATTAAAATTTAATCCCTATTGCAAGATAAAAAGAGACCTAGTGCACACACAAAATACCCCCCTCCCCAAATACTGATGTGTTCATCTGCTCCTTCTTCTTCTCTGCCAGATTTATTCACTATGTCTTCGACCTGGGAAATGGGCCCAGTCTGCTGAAAGGAAACAGTGACAACCCACTGAATGATAACCAGTGGCACAATGTGGTCATTACCCGAGACGCTTCCAACACACACACGCTCAAGGTGGACGCAAAGTCAGTCACCCAGAATGTCAACGGAGCCAAGAATCTGGACCTCAAAGGTACCTGATCTCACCTTTTCATCAGCTTTTTCACCTGAAATAACATTATGTCTTCATCTAAGGTAAATAGCAAGTAAATAAAAGCACAAATGAACAGTTTACTCACATAAGTATATACACTATACCAGCGGTCCCCAACCCCCGGGCCTCGGACCGGTTCCAGTCCGTGAGTCGTTTGGTACCGGGCTGCGAGAGTTGAGGCTCAGGTGTGAAATGTCTGGTTTTCAGGGTTTTTATCGGTTTTCAGCGTTATTTTGTTTTCGTTTTTATCGTTTACTCGGTTTTCCTGGGTCTGTTCACGTGTGTTATGAATAAATCTTCTTTTTTTCGGTACCGGTACAAGTCTTATTTTGTTGTATTTATCCGCGACACCTTAAAGGCCGGTCCATGAAAATATTGTCGGGCATAAACCGGTCCGTGGCGCAAAAAAGGTTGGAGACCGCTGCTCTATACTATGAGTCAGGGGTTACCTGAACCTAGAGTTACTTTTAATCCAAAAAAGGTTTGTAAATGAATTGTATCAAAACAGTTCAATATCAGATTATTCTTTTAACCTGCACCAGTAACGTCCTGGAATATCTTGTGGATATGCTAAAAAAAATTATGTTTTTCAAGTATTTTATGTGTATTTCATTACATTTAGACAAAGTCAGCCCACAATTGCTGGCTGGAGCTAAATAGTGACACTATATGACAAATCGTACCACTCTTCCTCTCGGCAAGAAAGTAAACAACAGTGATGTAATCGCATATTTTCCTCAATTTTCAGGCGACCTGTTTATTGGAGGTTTGGGACCTAACATGTATCAGAATCTCCCCAAGCTGGTGGTTTCTCGGGAGGGCTTCCAGGGCTGCCTGGCCTCGGTTGACCTCAACGGCCGTCTGCCAGACCTCATCAGCGACGCCCTTTTCCGCAGCGGGCAGATCGAGCGCGGCTGTGAAGGTACAGATGGCCTACAGCATAGGAGATTCCTGACCTGCTGCGTGAGATTTATTAGACTAATTAGAGAGCTCTTCTGTAGCCCCCCCCTAAAGCCATTTGCTGGCACCGTTAATCCTCATTCTGCTTTCCTTTGCCAGGTATTTGTCACATTTTAGGATAATACTTGGAGTAGAATTTGTCAGTCTGTTTATCTAATATCAGCTTTCTGAGCTTTTGTGTTGCATTCGTATATTTAATGATAACAATATGTTGTAACCTCAGGAACAATTCTAGATTGCTTTACATTGTAACTCATTTAAACCGAGCACTTTTCCTCCTAAAATTCACGTCCTAAGGCTAAACTAACGTATTGCTGTTACAAAATATAAACGAGCTGCTGCCAAGGTTGTATTTTTTACAGTAAAACAACCCATAGCTCTTTTGACCTATATCTAAAAATTTAGTGCTTAATAAATACATTTTCCCATGCTAATGCTTCAACTGTATTGAAATGGAATTGATTATTCATGCATATGGAAAAGGTTACAACACATTTCCTCTAGAGGGCAGCAGAAGATTAAGATAACAAACACTGCCATTATGGTGAACTCGTATAATTTAACACCTTTATTTTTAAGCAGCTCAGCCCTCACTAAAAAAAAACCAGTCAGCGCCCCTCGCCTGCTGCCACAGTAACAAACTTGTACAAGTTTTAAGAAAACTAACGATGCTGCTCCCCACTAACCTCTACTCTTGTTTTCCGCTCTGCTCTGTTCTGTTTGTTATTTTTCTTTCTGCGCTAACAAAGTTGGTTTCACCAAAGCCGACCTGCAAGGTAGAGGGTTAAACTCCGCCTCACGGAGGCCTGCTCGCCTGAAAGTCTGCTGTGTGCAATGCATCGTGGGTGTCACCATGGCAATAAGGACCCCTTTGTGTGCTGCAGAGGTGGCTTGCTCTCTGAAAAAAATAGACAGAGAATGCTGGCAGGGCAAAAATGAGTAATCAAGCAAGTGTTAAATTATTACTTTTTAAATTATTTGTACTTTTTTATACCACAGCGCGGCAGCAGTGTGATTGTAACCACATCTGATCAGATATGTAGCAGAAACTGGCAAACTCGGCTTCTTTCAGGAACACATCTGATAACGTTGCGCAGCGACTTGGAGCGCACGTGTAATTAAAGGGAGTAAACAGATCGGGTCAGATAAGTGATGGACTCGTGTCGACGGTCCAAAAGTCTGGTTAAAAGCAGAGGCAGACAGTTTGTGGGAGTGCTGTGTTCTTGAATAAAAATGCCAGTTGTGACACATTGCAGGCTGGCGCAGACAGCAGAAAGAGGCTGTCGCAGCACATCTAAACACTCAGTGTGCCGCTGATGGATCAGACCTCTCTTTCTGTCTCCATTTTTTTTTTTAAATAAAAAATCCATCACATCTGCTGCTTTACCCAGATGAGTGTTGCTATTATTTTTTTCCAGAGAGGAAGCAGCCTGCTGCCACAACACTGGAGTTCAGCAAAATCCTCCATCTCTAACAAAACAAGCACCGATGTGTTTGATTCGCGCTGATGAGCCGCTCGTGCCCGTGCGGTCTCTGGGTTGCCTGGTTGACCACCGTTACTGTCCATTACACAGTAAATGCACTTTCAGCTGGCAAACTTGCTCTGTTTATTCCACCTCAGATGTCTTCTTCTCCTTCTTTTCACATTGTCTTGCACAAGACAACTGCTCTTAAACTGTGTTTACTTGCATTTGTCTGCCATGTATTTGGACTGTTTATTTAATTTTTGCTTTATTTAATTTTGTTTGTTTCTCTACGGTTATCAGAAGGGTTACTGTCAAGTTTTTCCCCCCCCCTTTTGTCTGTCTAGACTCTCACGGGGTGGGGGTGGGGGGGTTGTTTATCTCGTTATCTATGCTGTGCGCTTGTCCTTATCTGCATTCCCTCTCAGTAAAAGTATTCAAAAGTAAGAGCTATGTGTGGCGTGTAGAGGAATAGCAAACACACATCCAGTTTGACTTTGAATACCCTCCTCAACTCCTGTCTGACTGAAGTGCATACACGAGGATATGCACTGCGTGTTCTCGAGTACTCTTTCCGTTTTCTCTTCGTGAATTCCGTCTGTCCAGTGTATCCAGTGTTCGCCGTGTATTCTCTCGCAAGTATTTGTCAAGGAAATGACCGGGCTCGCTTTTTTAATGCCATTTTTTTTGTCTGTTTGTTTTTTAAATGTGGGTATTGTTAAATGCAGTTTTGAATCCATGAGCCGTCTGCTAGGAGGTTTATGTCTTGTCTTGCCTGTTTTATAGAGGGAATGCAGCGAGTTTTACTCTGATAAAACTATTTGGAAACATGTTGGAATGAAATGAAGTGCATGCGCGTCCACCCGCACACACTACCAAAAAGAAGGAAACTTAACAGTGTCATCACATTAGCCCAGACGGGGGTCCAAGTCATTTGCAGCAACGTGTCTTAAGTGCTAATCGGAGTGCATCGCACACGCTGCAAGCGGCGTCTTCTACAGCACTTTTTGCAGTAATTAACTGAGAGTATATGCTGATGTTCCCCCCAACCCTGCTCAAAGAGCGTGAAGTCGACGCTGCGAAAACCTGGCGCCTGTGCGTCGCCTTCCCAGTGCTACAGCAGCTTTACCCAGCAGGAAGCAGGATTCATCAGGCAGTATTTTTTAAACTGCATTCGCACTGCAGGTCAGGCCTCGTGTGACGACACTGTTTGCTCCTTGTTTTTTTCTTCGAGGCCCACATGGTGTAGACCTGTCTTTCTAGAGTGCATTCCTTCTGCATGGGTCCTGCATTGTTTAGCCTCAGCGGTCAATCTTATCGTTGCTTGACTGTGCACCTGTGGTATCTCTCTCTCTCTATGTTTCTTCTCCCCTTTCACCCTTTTTCAGGGCCCAGCACCACCTGCCAGGAGGACTCATGCGCCAACATGGGCGTGTGCATCCAACATTGGGAGAACTTCACCTGTGACTGCTCGTTGACGTCCTACTCGGGGACCTACTGCAACGACCGTGAGTGCTGCTGGCTTTAAGATTTTTCTGCATTTGCCTTACATGTGCATTAAAGGGGGACTCCAGAGAGAAGTAGAAAGCCTTTAAAGGACAATGCCTCATGGGCTTTGAAGGACAGTTGATTGAGGAAAATTAAAATATGGAAGGCTCAAAGCCAGCTCATCTCCACAACAGTGTTATCATGTGGAGGTGCAGCACAAAGTTGATGGAATCCTCCTTTAACACATGATGCACGAGGTGCACAGAACAGCACAAAACTGCACAATACTGCAAGGTTACAGTTCATAAGTCGTACCATTATACATTCTTATGCACATGCACATTATTATATTTCACACTCTCCATGCTAAAAACTGGCTCGACCCATGAACTCACGCCGTCCTGTGTGCAGCACTGAGAGCCGCATCCTTGACTCAAGGACTCGTTGGTTCAGGCCTGTTAAGTTAAAGCTTTGTTAAAAATGCTGCATGAATTCGGAGCTGAGAGTGTGTTGTGATCTTTAAATGAAGCACCTGAGAGATGCCGGCAGTTGTTAAGGGCATCTATTTTTTTGCTTTGTTGCAGGTGCTTTGACGTAACAGGTTTGCTTGATGTCGTGAGCTTTCGCGGTTCGGGCTCGGGAGTTAGCCCGACCGCAACTGATGATGTGTAAAATATCCACTTCTGCCTCAATCGCCTTTTCATAAGCGTCCTTCAAATAGCTTTCGCTAAAGACGAATTGCGAGTTTGTGTGCGTGTGTGTCTGAAAGTGAGGGAGAAAAGGGATCTCTTATCCCCATGACGACAAGGGACTTCCCCGCAGTAATCACGGTTGGCGGTCTTTCATTTAGCGTTTAATAGTGGGGGCACAGCGCTGCTGGGCCAGACTAATGAGGTGGTGGAAGCTGTTAGGAGAGCTGCTATCTGTGAGTGCTGGCATCCCCTAATCATCCAGACCTTTCTGATGTCAGGCCCGGCTGCTGTGTATGACTTTATATCTCTCGGTTCCACATTTCTTTCTCTCGCTTTTTTTCCTTCTCTCCTTCTCACTTCCCTCTCTTTCACGATCCTCTGACGCAGTGTTTTCCACACGGGGGCCAAACAGCCGACCTCAGCTCTCACTCGGTGATGGGAACTGAGTGTTTATGTGTTAATTAGTGATGAGAAGCCCTCATTAATTCCCCCCCGGCGCTGCCCGGGATGACATAGAGGGAGGTCTCATTGATTTCATATCAACAAAGATGTAATTCTTCTTGAGACACAGGCGCTTTTGACGGTGACATATTTTACATCTTTGTGACTCTGCAGGTTTAGGTTCGCCTGCTTCTTTTGGAAATAGATGTGCACTAATATTGACTAGGCTGTCCAAGCGTGTAATAGTATTTTTAGCCGTGCGGTATTAGTCTTAATGAGAATTTCGTGGCTGATTTTCTTTCTTTGCGTAACTCTTTCGAGCAGTTTCTCTTTACTTGTTTATGGCAGAAAGGAGATGAAGAGAGGTGAAAGCCAGGCAAACAGGCACGCTGCTGCGGGAATACTCCAGTGCATTGGAGTTGTGCTCGTATTGCACAAGTGTGCATGACTCCGTCTGCCTGAGATAAAGGGTCTCGTTTACTTTTCTCGGATTGAGCCAATCTTCCGACGTCCACTCTGATGCCTTTGCTTCCTGTGAGGTTTCTGGAGCCCCTACAGAGTAGTCACGTACCACCAGGTGGCAGTAAATCCACAAGCTGGACCGCACACCGTCTCCCTGTGCTGGGAGAAAATGAGATGCAATCCCCCGAGCATGAAATCAGTTTTCCTGTTATTTTCCTCCGCTGCTTTGCCTCTTGTCGTTCTCTCTTTCTCTATACATCCCACTGTACCAACCCACAGCCCTCTCGCTGGCTGTAGTTATTGATCACTGAATGAATAATATCTTCCGGACATTGCAAGAATCCAGTGTATTACATGTACAATTTGTGATTACAATACAGGCATGTTGCCAACAATTTTCTTAAGTCCTTGCCTTTGTGCGTGCATGTGTGTTCCAGGCATCTTTTATTCAGCAAGCGCAGCGTGAGAGAGGGAGAAAGATCTTCTAATTAACAATGTGGGAGTGGAGCTTCTCCCTCGGTCTCTCTGCCTCTCCATCTCTCTTTCTCCAGCAGATAGCTGCTAGCAAATATCATTAATTGTCTGTTTCTGTGGCTTCATCTCTACCCATTGTCCAAATGAAGAAACTTGAATAAAGTAAAGTGAACACTTCTGCCAATAAAGCCACTATTTGCGATTGTTAGCACTGAGCCTCTGTGCCCTCTTCTCCATCATAGCTAACAGGTCGCTAGGTGGTGGAAAAGATGAAAAAAATAAAGGGGAAAAAAGCGCCTCAGCAGGCGAGAGCTATCCACACTGCTTCCATTTATTCCTGTGTACCCTTGCAGCCTGCACATTGTGACTGCACACCTTCACTTATGGGAACGTGACTGTGGAAATTCAGAGGGCTCTTTGCACCTCGCAGGCTGTTTTCAAAGCCTCTCGGACAATCTGTAGGTACATGTTGTGCCCAGCACTGCTTTAAAAAATGGTTGGGGGGTTGGAGGGGGTTTATCCTGCTGGGTTCTGGCTCACTGCTTTTGTCGTGCTCATTTCCATCTCCTTGTCGTCTCACATCCTTTCCCCTTCTTCTGCTCCGCTCTGCTCTCCTCTGCTTTCGGAGCGGACCCTCTCCACGTCTGGTTCCGTGAATGCCGCAGAGTTTCATTTAAATCCAAGGACATGAGAGCTTTGGGCCAAGCAAGAGGAGCAATCGGACACTCCTCTTCCACATCCAGAGCAATTACTCAACTTACGTAATAGAATTATCTCTGCAAAGGTCGCTGCATTGTTCTACTGTCAGGGGCATGGTAAACAAACAGAAAGGAGAAGTGGAAGAGGGAGCAGGAGGCGGAAGACAGGGAGCAGAGCACTGTTCGCCAGTTTGACGCTCACATCAGTAATTGCACAGATAGATTTAGTGATGAATTTCACTGTCAGTGCTGTGATTCCTTCAGAATCCCTCTGCTCCAGCTTTTAGCCAGTGTCCTTAATTTATTTTTCCAAGGCATGCACAGAGGGTTGCGACCATATCTGCCTAACTGCTTACACAATTGACAACAAAACAGCTTTATTACTTCGTTCACTATTTATAAGAAAATAATCATGGCGTTTGCCACGTATTCATTTCTCCTCCGCTTGCTTAGCAGAGGAACAAAAGAGGTCGGGGCACAATGTATTTGCCTGCATTCACAATGTTCTAGTGAGTGGAGAATACACAATAACCACGGCATTTTCCCACTATTTACTGATGTATCTGCTCAACAGTATTAAATCCCGAGGGGTAGGGGGGAAACGGGGGCGGCCACACAATGCAGCCTTTCACTTTGATATGACGTCGATGATGAAGTGATGAAGGGTTTTTAGAATGAAAAAGCAGGTGAACGTGCAACACACACCCACGTGCGCACATGGAAATACCATCTGTAGATATGTGAGAGCGTCGTGTGAATATTGAAAGGATTTTCATCGGAGCATTTAATATTTTATCGTGCTGTCTCTGTAAATAGGATTGAGTAGCTCGAGCTGGCCGGGGCCGGCCAACAGGTGTGGAGCAGGGTTTGTTATGCAGCGCCCTCCGACAGCCGTTGGAGCTTGGCTTGGTTTCAGCTGGGCACAGATGTAGCACCTTTACATCATAATGCATGGACAGCGATTTCAGCCAGCAAATGCATTCGATTTGAAGATGAATCGGAAAGGTGGAAACGAGCACGCCTTCTTTCATCTTCATCTCACAAAAGCCCGTGTTTTCATGCAGAGTTTGACAGCACCTTTCTGGTGAAAGAGGGCTTATAAGTGGAGCATAGCAATACGAGAACATTTGCCTATAAATACCACAGGTGGATCAAAAATGGGCCAAAAAGAGCTCTACGGAGAATGATTTGTCCTCAGGGCACAACCTATCCCAAAAGCACACTTTGGGAAAAAAACTGTCGTAGTATTTGAGGCAATCGTTTTAGCTAGAAATGTTCACGTGATTCAGCAGCCATGTAATCAGGTGGCTTAAAGACTGCCTGCAGTATCATCGAGGTTTGGGAGGGGGGTTTAGATGCCGCTTTGAAGGAAGTTGTTGTTGTGTAGCTGTGGCTCGAGGAAAAGTAATTGCCCGACATCAGCCCAGTGGAATTGCCTGAAACACAAAAATACAGAAGAGTGCACAAACATAAAGTTGCTCCTTCAAGGTTTATAATCTCCTTTCCGCTCTCCATCACTTTGTCACTCGGCTTCTTTGTCCTATAATATCTGTATTAGAACCAGAACTGCATGTCCAGCCCCGGAGGTCGTCTAACGAGCTGCCCCGCTATTGGCTGATCAGGCTAATGATGCTTGCTCCAGCACTGCATCGTGTCACTGTGATAAGACTGGATGTCACTCGTGTCAGTCGATGTGTCACCGTCGTGCTCAGAGCCGCGGTATAATTGGATATATGCAACGCCGTGGAGCCTAAACGCCCCGGGGGCAGAAGAAAGAGAATGGATAAAAAGATGGAGGAGAACAGTGGGAGATGTTCATCCTCATGAGTGTCAGTAAATGGATGTGTTGAAGAAATATGCACTTTTCCATATTCATACATTTACAAAGTATTGCTGTGGTTCTGAACCATTACTTGTTTTGTTTTTTGTTTGCAGAATTATCATAAAGAGCTTCCAAATGTCAAGTGAAAGGTGACGCTTGTGATGACAAGCCTACAAGTTTCACCTGATTGTGCACTTTCCCTTAGCTCAGCTGTGCCATTTAGCTGCTTCAGCTCGTTGTTTGGCCGGCTACAGAACTTGGGTCTCATTAAAGGTGCCCTGTGGAAGTTAGTTGGGGACTTGGCATCTTTTTTTTTTTTTTTTTACTTTTTACATTGTTTATACTGCTAGAAGTCAATGTCACTTTTTTTTGCCACATCAGCAAAGTATGAAACCAACCAAGCGTCTGTATGTCTATCACACTCTACATCCCACCCAGACTGCAGCAAAACTGTGATTTACATCTGCTTTTATTCCAGAAAAACATCATCTTTTTAATTGGCATTCCAGCCACTTCCATGTAATCTCAGAAATCCAATACAGCTATGCTACTGTGTAACGCGAGCTCAGTCTCAACATTCAAGTCAGAACGTGACTTTTCCATCACTTCCTCTCTTCTTGAGAGAATCTTGCAGAGTGGCAATGGCAGATGTAGTTAAAAGTAGCCCCCGACGTTCTGGAATAAATGTAATTAATTCATTAAATTAATGAATAATAGTTTAATTCACGCTACAGTGCTGCCACTTGTAGCTTCGTAGCTTCCACTTATATATCCCTCTATACAGAAGGAAGCCTTGAAAATGCTGAGAAAAATACTCGTTTGCTTCTCCTGCATGGCAGCTTATTATTGATAAAAATCAGATCTGAGCAAAAAAATCTGAATTTAAAAATGAGTCTTGTATCAAAAAAAGCAAACTGCAGCCTTTATGTGCTTCAAAATTAATTACTAGCTAGTAAAGAGATGGCTCACCGGTGCTGTGGATGGGACGTTGATGCCAGCCCTGGCCAAGAACTAGAAAATGCTTAACTAGCCATATATATATGAGAGTATGTCTATGCTGCCCTCACGACACGTGACCCTGTGAGGTTAGACAGCTAGCGAACAAAATAGAGGAGATCTTCCACACAAGGCTTGCTTTTCTTGCTTTTAATGAAGATCCTTTAAAGCCTTATCTCTCTCAAGGCTTCTCCTTGCTATTTCTCATTTGTAACTGAAACATACAGAAAATGAAAATAAATTGCTAGCTAACACACATCTTAATGACAAACTTACTGATTAGCCTAGCTTAACACGTGCGTTACATTAGCATCGCAGTTCACTCCATGTAAACACATATAAAAGTTATCTCTGAACATATTAATACTCACAAAGACGAACGTTTCCCAAGGTACAAGCGTGTAGGGCACTCTTAGCGTGTACATGAACTCGTTCACTCTTTTAATACTGCCGAAGCACTTTTCACGGCATTAACGGAGAAAATACGTCAAAGATAGGTTAATGATCAGAGCGCTCCCTCGCTCCCATTTCCGCACATAGAATACAAAGATCACTTGTGATAACGATGTCTCACTCTGAGCAAATTACGAACCCATACATTTTAACTGTTTTTAGCATGAATCACTTATAATATTTCTTAACTTTGAACTTATTTATCACTTTGCTTATGTAACTTAATCAGACTATGCACTAACTACTGACTTTTGACCAAAAGGCATAACACTCCCCGCTTGATATACACACATTATATCACAATAAACATCAATACAACATATTCAAACATCATTTAGCATTGAAGAATATTCATTCAGTCTCTGCAAGCAAAACAACAATCTCTGAAACTGGTCTGAGAAACATTTTAACAGTCCCATCTTTTACAGTCCGCACTTCCACTTTTCGGACCTTCTTGTCGCTGCTGGGGAATGTTTTTACTATTAGTCCCATGGGCCATTCGTTCCTGCTGGCTTGGGGGTCCTTTAGCAGGACCACATCTCCTTGTTTGACATTAGGTCTAGTCTCTGTCCATTTTGCACGACTTTGTAAGGTGGACAAATATTCTCCTTTCCACCTTTTCCAAAAGGTATCAGCAAGGTGTTGAACATGTTTCCATTGTTTCCCAAACAACTGCCCTGATGAAAAGTTCCCAAGTGGAGCAGACACAGCACTCATCTTCTGCGTTAGTAGCACTGCTGGAGTGAGTACTGCAGGACTGTCAGGGTCAGTGGATTTAACTCACTTGGTACATAATGCCATTGACTCGGATGGGTGGATGCTCTAATGCGCGTAACCCTGTTGGCAACATACATGTAGAATCGTCTGGAGGTGTTGTGTATGTACCCCAACACAATCCTACTGTCTGTGTAAAAAGTCACATTGTCTACTTTAATGTCTAACTCGTCTCTGATGAGCTCAAACATTTCCACCGCGAGCACAGCAGCACATAGTTCCAGGCGTGGTACAGTGTGTGCGGGGCGGGGTGCGAGTTTAGACTTCCCCATCACAAACCCAGTATGACACTGTCCTTCACTGTCAACTGTACGCAGATAGACTACTGCACCTATAGCGACAGTGGAGGCATCACAGAAAATGCAAAGTTCTTTCACTTTCGTTGTGCTTAACGTACCTGGGCTGTAGCACCTTGGTATTTGGAGGTTCTCAAGGGCTTGCAAAGAGTCTTTCCATAAGTCCCACCTCTCCTGTTTCTCAGGGGGTAAGAGTGTGTCCCAGTCTTTTCCATCAGATGACAGTTCCCTGAGTAATGCTTTGCCCTGCATTATTATGGGAGCAGCAAATCCCAAAGGGTCATAGAGGCTATTAACTGTCGACAATACTCCCCTCCGTTTGAATGGTTTGCTCTCATTTGACACCTGGTAAGTGAAGCTGTCAGATTGTAGGTTCCAACAGAGTCCCAAGCTTCTCTGAACTGGAAGAGGGTCTACTCCTAGGTCTAAATCTTTCAGGTCCTTTGCACGATCCTCAACAGGGAAAGCTTCCATGACTTGACTGCAGTTTGATGCCACCTTGTGGAGGCGCAAGTTAGACTCTGCCAACATGTTTTGCGTTCTTGTGAGCAGGTTGATTGCTTCCTCTGGCGTGGCGACTGATGTGAGACCATCGTCAACATAAAACTGACGCTCAACAAACTGTCTTGCATCAGATCCGTGTTCTCGTTCTCCCTGCTGTGCTGCCTGTCTCATGCAGTAGATGGCAACAGCGGGTGACGGGCTGTTTCCAAACACGTGGACCTTCATTCTAAACTCAACTATGCTCTTTGTAATGTCATTGTCCTCATACCACAGATAACGCAGATAATCTCTGTGGTCTTCGCGCACAACGAAGCAGTAAAACATTTGCTGCACATCGGCTGTCAGGGCTATGGGCTCTTTGCGGAAGCGCAACAGCACTCCCAATAGGGAGTTGTTCAAATCAGGTCCGCCAAGAAGCACTTGATTGAGCGAAATTCCATCACATTCTGCACTTGAATCAAACACGACTCGTATTTGTTGTGGCTTCTGTGGGTGGTATACCCCAAACGTGGGCAGATACCAATGTTCTTTATTTAGTGGCAGAGGAGGGGCAGGCTCGGCTTGGTCGTTATCCAACATTTTCTGCATGAATTGGATGTAGTGATCTTTCATTTCTGGTCTCTTTTCCAAAGTCTTTCGGAGAGAGCAGAGGCGTTTTAGGGCTTGTTCTCTGTTGTCAGGGAGCCTCCTTCTCTGTGAGCGAAAGGGTAAAGGTGCAACCCAGCTGTTCTCTTGGTTTTGATAAACTTCACTGTCCATTATTGTCAGGAATGCTCTGTCGTCGATAGACATGGCTTGTTTGTTATCACCCTCAGATCTAACAAACACAGAGTGTCCCAAATTGTCTGTGATGCAGGTTGCATTCATAGTGACCCCATAATTCTCTTTAACGTGAATTGTGTTTGGGCAAGGCTCAAAATAGGATGCACGTCCATTATCTAAGGTGTGTGTTTTATAGACATTGACCTCTGACTGACTGTGCACTTTTCCTAGACACACCTCCCCCACAATAACCCAACCCAGGTCTAGCCTTTGGGCGTATGGTGCATCATTGGGTCCGTTGATTTGCTCACGTACCTTATGGACCCTGATGACGTCCCTTCCAAGGAGTAAAAGGATTGGGGCGTGGTGGTCGACAGGTGGGATGTTATCTGTCACTGGAAGAAGATGTGGGTGATGCTGGGCAATCTCTGGAGAGGGTATTTCAGATCTATTGTCCGGCACAGAGTCACATTCAATTAAAGGGGGTAGCTGGATGTTGACTTCTCCATCCAAAGACTCGAGGAAGAAGTTTACAGCTCTCCTACCTGAGGTTTGTTCTCTGCCAGAGCAAGTCTTTAAGGTGTATGGAGTGGGTTTGGCATTGATTTTGAAAAGGCTGAAAAACTCTGACTTAACCAGTGACCTGTTGGACTGATCATCTATTACTGCGTACATTTTTATAGCTCTCTCTTTTTGGCCTGCGGGATACACTTTGACCAAACTGATCTTAGAACATGAACGTGGGCTATCACCTTGGCCACATACCTCTGTGCACTTCGACTCGACTGAAGGTGAGCTCTCGATTTGCTCTTCATTGTCGTGGTTTCCTGGTGTAGTACTCTTAGGGGCAAGAGTAGGACCAGGATGCATTGCAGATAAGTGTTTGAGGCTGTCACATTCAATACACTTAACCATTGCTTTACAGTTTTTTGCAATGTGTTGGACAGACCCACAGCATCTGTAGCATATGTGGTGCTCTTTGAGATAGGCTTGTCTTTCTTCAATAGGTTTGTCTCTAAAGAGCTTACACTTTTTGAGTGGATGTGGTTTTTTGTGGATTGGGCACTGGCGATCCGGTTCCTCCATTTTCTTTGGACTGAGATTATTCTGGTCCGGCTCTGCCGTAATGTCCATTTTGTGTGCTGACACAGTAGGTTTGCGACTATATGACCTCAGTTTTTCTGTGGGAGAAGGGACATGGGTGTTGGCCTTGGACATAGCAAAGCTTGGGTCATTCCTCATTTTCGCTTGCCGCTGGACAAATTGTGTGAAAACTGAGAAAGGAGGAAATGACACACTATGAGTCTCCTTGTACTGTGTTCCTACAGTTGTCCACTTTTCCTGTAGGTTGAAGGGAAGTTTTTCCACTATTTGCCTGACTCCTCTAGCTGTGTCCAGGTAAGCAAGTCCTGGGAGCGCGCCATCTTGTTTAGCACACTGAAGCTCCAATAAGATGTCACTAAGTTCCTGCAGCTTAACATTGTCTTTGTTTGTGAGTTTGGGAAAGTCCTCTACCTTTTTTAAGAGTGCGTCCTCAATAGCCTCAGGTGAGCCGTAGCACTCTTCAAGGCGTTGCCAGACCATCTTCGCACCTGCAGCAGGATTGAGGGTGTGTACAGCACGAATGCGCTTAGCCTGTTCGGATGATGTTGGACCCAACCATTTTGTTAGCAAGTCTAATTCCTCTCTTGGAGACAAATTTAGGTCTTTGGTTGCGCTGATGAATGAGGTTTTCCATGCCCAATAGTTTTCAGGTTTGTCATCAAATTGCAAAAGACCTGTGCTGACTAGTTCTTTGCGAATTAGGTATTTTGCAAACTGTTGCATTTCACTTGATTCAGGTACACAGTTGTTAAGGTTGGGGGTGTGCTTTGTGGAGTTGGACCAGTACGTGTCGACTACACCAGTGTTCGCTGTTTGCTCCTGTTTCCTTTCTCTGTTTACAGGTGGTGTTTTCGTCTGAGTGTTGGTTATAAAAGGATTAGTTATTTGTGTACTGTCTTGTGCATCTACTTCATTGCAATTTCCTTTAGGAGGCTGTGCTGAGTCGTGCTGAGTGTCTGGGTAGAGTAACTCACATTGTTGTTGAACATATTCGTTAGTGCGGTGCACTGTACTGATGGGCTCAGCTTCCTCACAAAGTTCTCCGTAGAGCTCCCCGCTCTGAATCTCTGCTTCTTCATAGGCTGAGGCCTCTGCTTCAGCTGCGGCTATTGCTTTTTGGCACTGGAGGACATGTAGATGAGCATCCAGTTCAGCTCTCTGTTTCATTGCATTAGCTTCCTTTTCAGCGAAGGCCAGTTGAGCTCGTGCTGCTTGAGCTTTGGCGTAGGCCCTTGCAGCTGCAGAAGCTGTTGATGAGGATGTCCGTTGAGAACGCCTTGTCGAGGTTCTGGATTGCTGCGACTTGGTGTCGAATGGTTGAGACCGTTGCTGCGTTGTAGCTGGTTGAGTGGCAACGTCTGGTTGCTGTTCACCACCGGCTGCTTCGTCTAGCTCTTCAGCAGCGTAGTCTTTTAGGTAATTTCTTCCTGAGCGTAGACTCATGTTGCTTAAAGTAGCTCTGTATGTTTGAACCCGCTGAGTAGGCGTCTTTTCCTTCGTCTTTTTACTATGCTGCCCTCACGACACGTGACCCTGTGAGGTTAGACAGCTAGCGAACAAAATAGAGGAGATCTTCCACACAAGGCTTGCTTTTCTTGCTTTTAATGAAGATCCTTTAAAGCCTTATCTCTCTCAAGGCTTCTCCTTGCTATTTCTCATTTGTAACTGAAACATACAGAAAATGAAAATAAATTGCTAGCTAACACACATCTTAATGACAAACTTACTGATTAGCCTAGCTTAACACGTGCGTTACATTAGCATCGCAGTTCACTCCATGTAAACACATATAAAAGTTATCTCTGAACATATTAATACTCACAAAGACGAACGTTTCCCAAGGTACAAGCGTGTAGGGCACTCTTAGCGTGTACATGAACTCGTTCACTCTTTTAATACTGCCGAAGCACTTTTCACGGCATTAACGGAGAAAATACGTCAAAGATAGGTTAATGATCAGAGCGCTCCCTCGCTCCCATTTCCGCACATAGAATACAAAGATCACTTGTGATAACGATGTCTCACTCTGAGCAAATTACGAACCCATACATTTTAACTGTTTTTAGCATGAATCACTTAGAATATTTCTTAACTTTGAACTTATTTATCACTTTGCTTATGTAACTTAATCAGACTATGCACTAACTACTGACTTTTGACCAAAAGGCATAACAATGTCAGTGTTGTGTGACTGAGGTTTGGGGTGAGGTGGAGTTGTTTTCGCTGGCTTTCATGCTTTTTCTAAACTACATAATGCACAGAATTGTAGTCCGACAGAAGAGTAAGCTAGTACACGCTAAAAAGGCCAAGCATATAGCGTGGTAGCGTTACATCTCGGTTACTGCACCCAGGATAAGATGTTGAATTTCTCCCAGCATGGCAAACAAAAGCACGATTTCGACTGCTGGCTGTGGATGCACAGTGCAGCTCGGGCTTTCTGCGAGCTGCTTCCATGAGTGAACGAGGGAGATGTTGCATGGGACGGGAGAGGGAGGGAATGATTGAGTTGAGCACATTAGAGACAGTTACGATGAGGGGCATCCATCTGTTTTGGTGCACGGCGGGTAACCTTGAGGCTGTCAGAGCGTTCCCAGCATCCACCCTGTAGCCCTCACAGGCTGAGCCCAGCCACAGACACATCCATCAACACATGTTCTTAGACACATTTCAGCTGCACCAGCAACACATACAAATCACCCAATCAATACCTTGAACACACAGCCTGAACTGAAGGGTTTCGATCGGGAAGATTTTTTTTCTTTTGCAGGTGTGTAAGGTGCATGTTTGCTTTGTTGTAGTTAGAGTATTAATTTCAGATTTGCATCACATTGTCACATGCACACATACACAAACACACACATATAAAATATATAAACAAAATATACAACACTAAGATAAATGTGGATGTTTCGCTGCTGTTCACCAAGCAGCAAAACAGCAGTAAAGAGCTTCAGTTAAATGAGTGCATATAAACGGCCAACTAGCTTAATGCACAGGACTGCACTCCGCCATCTTGCTTGTAGTCACAGGAATGGATTTATGCACACTAATACAGACTGCTCATGGAGCAAACATACACGGAGCGAGCTTGGCTTTAAAATTTATTTAAGTTTTGCATCATTTTAATGGGGTCTTATCACACATATACAAATAGACATGTATGCTGCTGCTGTTTTGCTGCTCTCCTCTGTCTGAGGCTCTCTGAGGCTGTCTTAATTCTCTGCTAAAGATGTTATTACTGCACTCTAATTTTGCATAGCAAATATTTCTTAGCTGCTATAATAATGCTTAAAATTTCACTTAATGAACTCCTAATGAATACTAATCATTCAGATTGTTACTTTACCAAATTTTTACAGCCTCTATTCACTGCTTTTGCAGCTGTTATGGCTATTAAGGCATTAATTTGACTCCCATGATTATTTAAGCTCTTAAGTGTGTTTGGCTGGACTGCAGATGGTAGCGTGATTGCATTTTCTCTCATTGCTGCATTTGTCTGTTTTTGGGCAGGCTTCCTAAATTTTCTTTTTCCATGTGTCCTGTTTTTGTACAAATACCTAGTGAGCTTTAGTTTACGTATGTGGTCACAAGGGGTTGCGGATGAAGTTGTTTGTTTACCTAACAGTGGGGAGGATCAATAGGAAGCTTCTCATCACTTTCTTTCCTCGCTACACTCAACAAATGCTTGTGCAGTGTGGCGGATGGTTTGGAAAGGCCACACAAATTCAAGTTATTTGTCACTGGCCGACAGCATCCCCACTCTGTACTCAATTGCAGCAGCGAGTGTCTGCAATAACCCTCTTTCCTCCCTGCTGCTGAGGCTTCACAACACCAGTTTAGCAGATTGTGGATCAACAAGTAAGGTGAATTAGTCTGATTCTGTTCTATCACTCTGTTGTTCTCGTTCTCTCCCCTTTTCTCAGCAGTGTCATCACAGTGTCACAGTCTCTC
This sequence comes from Aulonocara stuartgranti, assembly GCF_965226115.1. Classification (NCBI taxonomy): domain Eukaryota; kingdom Metazoa; phylum Chordata; class Actinopteri; order Cichliformes; family Cichlidae; genus Aulonocara; species Aulonocara stuartgranti. The sequence continues at coordinate 2,684,844 of NC_138951.1, read as the reverse complement.
CACTCCAAGCACTTCATGGACTTTATTTAATCAGAAACCAGGAGAACTGGATATATGTTTTAATTTGTGTTCTTCTCAGAGTCGATCTGTATGTCACACTGGGTTTAAACCAGGCTTGGATAGACTTGAAAATAAGTCGTACTGTATGTCTGATTCCTACTGACACCTTTGCACACAGGCGTTTACAAGGTCCTCTCCCTTTCAAATAATTCTTAGCACCTGGTTTTGCAATTAGAAAGGAGCGATTTCAACCAGAGGGCAGTTATTCAGTCAGTTCAGTTGCCATAGAGAGGTCACTTAGTTATTGCATCATTGTGGGAGGAAGCAGTTTGGCCCTTCAAGCTAAAACAAGAAAGAATTGGCCAAATTGCGCTGGCTGATAGCTTACAGCCATTAATTTTAACCATTTAACAGCTCTCAACAAAAGAACCCCTGAAGGGCGCTCATATGGCGAATACAGTTCTTTGAGAAGAAGGCCAGGGCGTTTAGTTTCCATGTGACGAAACTGATGGTTTTCATCAGGTACAGTAGGCATTTTAAAAGCCAATTACCTCTGACATTTTTATTTTCAAAGAACTGACAGTAAACTCTCCAGAGTGTGCAAGAGTTCAACGCACAGGAAGAGCTGGATGTACGGGATGCACTTACCTCAGTCTAACGACCCTGAAACAACAAAGACTGTGATCTAAATTATTCAATAAGAAAAGAAATATATAAACTGTCAAAGCATTTCTTTGCATTTTAGCAAATTGCCTCCTTTATGCTAATCACAGTAGGGAAAACTGTGTTTCACACAGCAGCACACACAAAAATGATTGCAACCATGTAATAATGATTGCATGTGTAATGAACTGTAGCAACAGGTTTGCTTTAAAGATGCAGAGCATGTCTGTGACCCTTTGCAGTCAGTTGCAGTTGATGTTTCACAACGGCAATAAAGTAGCAATTAGACAAAGTCTGTCTGCTATTAGTTTGTGAGCGTTTAGCGTCACGAGACACGTCACAGATAAGTTGCACAGACTGACTCTGATTGGTTGCAACATGTTTGCAGATTAGATTACAACTGTTTACAGACCTTCATCAGTTTGTTTGAGAGTGACTGCCGTCAGCCTGAGTCAGACCACAACTGTTTGGTGGCAGGTCGCCTCCCACCTGGCAACCTGTGCAACTGCCTTGCGATTGAAATTCGTCACTCAGACCTTTGGGCCATTAATTTTTCTGTCTCCTTCAATCACAAAGAGGCTGCTAGGTCCTATTTTCACTAGTGTGACTGAGACGTAATGTTTGGTCATGAGGTCTCATCATATTGCCTTGAAAATGCACATTAAAGATCCTTCATTTCTCAGCTGGCCTACCTCGAAATAGAGCAAGTTAGCCATCTTATCTTATCTTGGTAATATGTTAAAATCAGGGTTTTGCAGCATACAAATGTCACTTTCTTGGTTTCCCTTGGCTTTCACTATTTTTGTAAACATACATAATGTAGTGGGCTTATACATAGGAAGCATTAGAAGGCTAAAGGATCTCAGGCTGACATCCTATGTTGTCCTCACCCACACGAACAGCATCAGCATCTGTTAGTTTTGCTTTGAGTGTAACTTTTCAAATTTGATGTGACCCTGGGGCTGCAGTGTGATGACTTCTACTCAGATCTATTTATTGTTTTGCAGCCAATCCTTAAAAGACCCAGGTTTGTTGTCGAACACCCACACAATTCTCTTTTATTATTAATAAAGAGGATATGGGATTACTGTACTGTAGTGATTCGTATTTCAGCATGCTTTCTCTTTGCCCTTTCCAAAAAATAAGATCAAGCAGATTGAGATGGTTCATTCACCTGTTGGATGCTATGTTGTGTTCATCATGTGGATTTCTAGCACTCCTTTCTGGTACTCAGTTTATTGAGGATATTCCTTTTTGGTATCTGAATCTCACACACACACAAACTGGGGATGACTCATGTTCTATAACCGACATCTGACCAAACACTGCTTTAGTAGTTTAAAGTTGAGAAATACCACATGCTTAGTGCTTCATGCTCACCTCCTCATAATTATCAAGCTCTCAGCTCAAGTTCTCGTCCTGTCTTTGCCTATGCTTTTTTTTTTTTTATTCCTCTTTTCCTCAGCCTCTTTGCTAGATGTCAGCAATTACTGTGTCAGCAGCTTCCCAGTTCCTCACTTAGACCCCTAAAAATGGCACTCACAGACTTTTCACTGTAGATTTTACACTGAGGTGCCACAATATTAAACTATGTAGGTTCCCTTTCTGCCAGCAGCCCCGTTGACACCTTGGAGGATAGACACAAGGCTGTGGTTCTTCTGGGTCTTCTGGATGCCGGGTTGGGGCATCTGTGGATTGTGGATCCCGTGCACCGTGTAGATGTACATTTAGATCGGGTAGATTTGGGAATTAGACGAGGGAATTTGGAGGCCAGGTGACTTTATCTGAAGGGATGTTTTTTGTGGTAGCATTTTAAAGACTTGCCCACAAACATCCCTGAGCATTTCCATTTTAATAGAAGGGTCAGTGTTTTGGGGTTGAGTGTGAGTTAGATGGTCAAAGGAAGGGGTCTAGGTGTGTGAAACCCCGTCATCCTAGACTGGTTTTTGGTATGGAGGGGAAAAAAAGAGCTAGAGCATGTATTTCTGGGCATGTAAAGCTTCTGTTATCTTTCCTGTAATGAAACATTACCTTTTTATATTTTCATATATTTCCACTAAAGTGGCTCATCTTCAGCGTGCTTTAGGAATCATGACATGAAAAAAGCTTCCTCTCTAAAGGTCATCATTTATATTCATTATACAATGGCCTGGATGAATAAGTAATCCTGATTTGCTCAAGGGTTGTTGATTAATTTCACATAACAGCACTCTTACATACTATACTAAGTCCTTGTCCTTTTATTCTTTATTATCTAAATTCATGTACCTTGTTCAGGTATGGCTGCTGCTCTAGAGCAAAGGAAATGTGGATTCAGATGAATGTCGGCGGTTCCAAACATGCATATGACCACAATCAGACTTGAGTTTTGTCTTTGGACTGGAAATACATTGAGTATGAGTTACTAGAATTCACTGACAACAGTTTGCAGACAACAAAAATAAGCTAGTTAACAAATTAGCACTCATATATGTTTAGACTTTAGTTGAAAATGACTTTTAATTTTTATCTGATTATGTCTAACTCTTGTAATGTTGCCCAGTTTCTGTTCTGGCTGTGTATTCTAAATCACACAATAAATGATTGAGTTGAAATTTTTAGAGAGAAGATGAACAGAATAAGTAGCAGTAAAATGATCAGCCATAGCTTTGCCCGTGTTTTACCTTCTCTGTATTTACGTTTTAGGGACTAATGGAAAATAAGTAAACCACATTGTGTGTGCAGTTGTCATATTCATAGCAGGGCCCTGCTACAGTACAGCCCAGTCACAACCCTGCACATAATATGAAAGCACCCTCTGCTCCTCAAAGTTACTGCACCTTTCTTGCTTTCCATAGGTCTTCTTCTCTCTCGCACACACACACACACACACACACACACACACACACACACACACACACACACACACACACACACACACACACACATCACACACACACACACACACACACACACACAAATAGGACACTGATGCCATTTAGATTAGTATCCCATGTGACCAATGCTGACATGAATTTGCTGGGTGACAAGGGACCCAATTACAGCAGAGAGCTGATCGTCCACGGACCAACCGTTTCAAATTGTCTCCCAGGCGTCAAGCAGAGGGAACAGGAAAATGTGTATTATTGAATGTGTGTGTGTGTGTGTGTGTGTGTGTGTGTGTGTGTGTGTGTGTGTGTGTGTGTGTGTGTGTGTGTGTGTGTACTGTATTTGTCTGTAACTGTGTCACTCTGGTTTCACATCTTTGAGAGAGAGGCTAGGATAAACACCAGGGTCAAATACATCACTGTGGCTAAGAGTAACTCAGAGTGACTGCTGTCAGTCTTGAGATGACAAATACAAGTTATGAGCTGACACACACACAGACACACACATGTGCACACACACACACCTTGCATTGCTATGTGGGCTTACTCATTGACATTATGCATTACTTGAGCCCCTTACCTTACGTTAACCATAATAACTCAACACCTAACCCTGAAGCTCAACCCTAAACCAATCTCTAATCTTCACCTTGAAACCAAGCCACCTTGAAAAAGCAGTCCAGGTCCCCACTGTGACACAAGTCGCCATGAGTTAGTGTCCAAGCAGGTTAAAGGCCCTGCAATACACACACACACACACACACACACAAATGTACCCACTTTAGGTGGTAGTGCGGTGCCAGTGTGCTCTTTCAGCCATGATTAGTGTCTTGGTAACTTTTTAAGAAGTAAGAAAAAAGAGGGGGCTGGAGGGGGTCATCATAAGTTTATCGCTGTTTTTACAAAGCAAAAAGAGGCACACTGCTCTGTTAGTTGGCATGTTTATACCAGCTGGGCCTCGCAGACGAAAAACGTACTCTCTCGGTTCAAATTTGAAATGTTAATCTTTTCTGCTAAAAAGCACTGCTTCAATATAACGAGCAATTTCCAAAGGTCACGACGATGCAGTGCAGAGTAATCATCGCGTCAGACACAACATTACGCTGCTGAGGTCCTTTGTATATATCATTTTGTTTAACCGCTCTCTCGCTTTTCTCTGCTTGACAGCTATCTTAACCAAATCTAGCTCAGCGCATTGATCAGTTGGCCTTTAACGGCCAAACAAATACTTCCTGTGGTGACATAATTGATTGTAATCAATCTTTCTCGGCTGCAGCTGTCCGGCGTGCTGCTGGCTCGAACTCGAGGGTTGCATTGCGACGGTTAAGCCGAGCATCTTCGGGTTTAGGTGTTTTGCATTTACATGCTCTGTGCACGCTCACTTTAGCAGCTGTGCCGTCTTTGTTCTGTCTCGGGCTATTTTCAAACCTCGTTCACTTCAACACGCAGCCTTCTCCTCTGCCCCACTTCTTGAAATGTCTCTGCGGCAACGTGAACCCCGCGCTCTGCAAGTACCGTTTGTTTTCCCTCCTCTCCGCCTTTGCTTCGGTGAATCGAACCTCCTTCTCACTGAAACGTCTGCCAGGATAAAAGTGTCTCCCATCGCCCGGGTAATGCTTTTGAAAGGCCTTGCGTGCATATTAGAGGCAGGCTCGGGGAGCACACTGGGATGTCATATGTGCCGTCCTGGCATGAGACAGAACGGCTGAGGGAGCCAGAACGTCCTCCCTCCTCCCCTGTCTTCCGTTTACTGTTGCTCCACACTGAGCTGACTCACCTCAGCCGGGCCGGGGTGTTTGTTTGTTCTAAATAATTATTTTACAAAAATGGTGCAGGTAATACACTTTCGGCTGGTTTTATTCTGCTCAGCGAGCGGCTGACAGTGATGGTGGTGGTTTCCCTCTTTATTATTCACCATGTAGTGTGTGGTGAATGCGTATGTGTCAGTGAGACTGGCCCCAGGCTTTTGCCAGCCCATTACTCCCTCGCTGTTCTACATGTGTGTGTGCGCGAGTGGGCTGTGTACACGGCCCTTACTGATTGTCTGCCCGTCGTAGGGACCCTCATTACCGCCCCCACACTGTCACAAGCATCTGCTTCCCTCCCTCTTTCTTTTTCTCCGCCTGCCATGCACTGCAGTGGGCTCCTAGCATCCGCTGCTCTGTTCTGACACCCAGTGAAAAAGAGATTGGAAAACACATAAAGAGTCTATATCAAACAATGAGGGAGAACTCACATGGGGGGAACATGGAAAGTAGGAACACATGAGTGTGTCCAAGCTGAAAGTGTCAGCAGGTTCTTGGCAGGGAAACAGACCTCTTATCAGACTCTGAGTGCTAGTCCCTAGACGGAGATCGGTCTGTGGCCCTGGTTCGACCCTTGCCAAGCAGGTCCTTCACCACATGTGACCCCTCAGAGATAGGCGGCTTTTACAGTGATCTATCTCACAGCCTGGCGTGGAGGAAGGTCAGGGCCTGAAGAGGAAGAAGAAGGTCTGTGTGAGGCAGAAGAAAGGCAGGCAGAGAGAGAAGGTATAATGAGTGTTTCAGAATTAGCCTGGCTCACACAGAGAAAAACAGCAGTATGTGTTACTAATGATTTGTTCGAGTAAAGCCCAGCGAGAGGGGAAAAAACCGCGGAAAGGGCACAGGAGATGGAAAATGAAGAAGAGGATGGAGGGGAAGATTTTTCTCAGAGCACAAATTGGAAACATGGCTCTTTCTTTTGGTCTCTGTTATTAGGGATTACAGTGACAGGCAGACACTTGGAAGGCTCAGTTTTGTCAGCGCTCAAAGTCTTGACAGCTTACGGATTTGCAGACGAATACGAGTAATATCCCTTTTAGATGAAATATTGATTTAGACATTTTGAAAGTGATCAGCTGCATATTGTCCTAACGACGCATCAAGTAGCATCCTTCTAATCCCTTACAGAGAAGCATGCTTACGCCACTTTCAAACTTGTTGATGCGCCTGTGAATAATAAATGTAGCACGTAGCATGTTCATTCACACGTTCATGTACATATTTAAAAAGAACGATACACACGTACTCGTTTCGTTTTTAACTGCTTAAGACCGGAGTGATGGAACGTCCTACTTTAAACATGTGCTCTTAAACCTACGACAAGATAATTATTTAACAACCTCAAGGGGAAAGCCATCCATTATCATATCTGCAGCTAGCATTGCTTTCTGCTGCCTCCGTGGTGGTGCGGGTCTGTTTAACTTGGGCTAATTCTTCAGAGATGCAAAATGAAAGTGATTAGTCTTCCCCGGAGACTTGGTTTTTTTTTTTTGCATTTGCAGAGATGTAAAGCCTCTAGCTTTTCTGCTTGCTTTTTGCCACTCCTATCTGTATCCTCTTGCACACTCTAAATCTGAGAAGGAATAATTGATGGGGAGATGATATTGCTTTTTCCCAGCTGTCGAATCACAGTTTATTATAGCGCTCACTATACAGTAGCCAATTATCACATGGCACAGTTTCACACCTGTTTAAGACACACACTTGTTTTTTTTTATCCTGACGGCGTCTAAACGTCTCAGCTTCATGAACAAACTGATGTTACTGGGTCTGATCCAGCAACATTTACATATCACTTTCACCACAGCTCTAGTCTGAATGCATTCAGTCACATTAATGGATAGGCCCGTATAAAATACGAGTGCACTTGTCTCCAGTGCATCTTTGTGAGCTGCACATCACTGTTTTGACCCTGAAGCTCTATAACACAGCGCTCCTTTATTTAAAGAAAGCAGTCGCATGTAATGAACATGCTTTATTCTCTACATGCAGCATCAAGAATTTGCACATTTGCAAACTGTTCGACATGCATGTGCAAAACACACACTGGGTGACGTTACATGAAGGAGAAGCACAAAGAGCTCGACTGCCATATTTCATCTATGTAGTTTTCTGTCTTTGTCTTACAGATTGAAATCCTTCTAAAGTACAGGGTGGGCCATTTATATGGATCCACCGTAATAACATAGGAATGGTTGGTGATATTAAAGTCCTGTTTGTGGCACATTAGTATATGTGAGGGGGCAAACTCCTCAAGATGGGTGGTGACCATGGTGGCCATTTAGAAGTCGGCCATCTTGGATACATCTTTTGTTTTTTCAATAGGAAGAGGGCCATGTGACACATCAGACTTATTGGTAATGTCACAAGAACAACAATGGTGTGCTTGATTTCAACGTAACTTTATTCTTTCATGAGTTATTTACAAGTTTCTCTTTGTTCACAGCCATTGACATGTTGAAGAGGTTAACACGTGAGGAGCGGATCAAAATTGTGTTGATATCTGGTGAACGCAGTAACCGGGTCATTGCAGCAGATTTCAATGCAAGACACCCTACGAGACCACCCGTCTCCCATGCTACAGTTAGCAAACTGCTTGCTAAGTTTCGTGAAGCCAACCATTCCCATGTTATTACGGGAATCCATATAAATGGCCCGCCCTGTACAACTTTCAAAATATATTGTGTTGTTTGATGTTTTCTCACATTTTTTGCACAGAGCACATGAAACTTGCTGCATCATGACCCACAGGTTTAGATTCTGCTTATGGATGCAGTGCTATAGGTCCATATTCTTATATGTGCACAGCTGGATGTATGCGTGTGATTAAAGAATATTATATATGCGTTTCCCCCTCTGTAATTATTTTTAGATTACAAACGCATCCATCCATCATTTCCTCCCGCTTATCAAATTTAGGGTCATGGTTGGGCTTGAGACTATCCCAGCCCCAGACAGGTCGCCAATCTGCAGCAATGACTTCAAACCCCGTTCTGAAAGTGGTGGGATTGTTTACACTAAGAAATGGACCATTTTAAAAAAAAATAAGGTAATTTTGAATTAGATGAAGATCAAACGCATCCGGTATTGATTTTGATTATTTTGAACTCTGCTGTCTTGGATCATAGCTGCCTGAGCTTAGCGTAGCACACATGAGTCAGTTCACCTGCTGCAGGTTCTCGTTTGTATGGGTTTCTAGGCTGCAGTAAATCCCTCGAGCAGGTCTGTAGTTGCCAGCTGCAGTCCGGGAAAGTGCAGGTACAGTATGTCCACACACAGAATAAAACTCTCTCTGTGGTAGAGCTGAAAGATAATGAGCTCTGCTAAAACTGCAACCTGGCAAGGAAATTTCAAAATAAGAGCAAGAAGATTGTCATTCTTTCAGTCCCCTACACATAACTGGGAAAGGTTAATATCTGGGCAGCTTGCCCAAAATAGGTCTGTATGTGGAAAACACTGCACTGTGTAGATGTTGTATTTATATCTGTTAGTGTTATTTGCACATAAAGCCATGAGCAGCAGTAATGTAAAAGTGACCCAGAACGCTGTGACTTTTACAGATTGATGGTGCCAGCAGTGTTATATAGTCCCTGTCTGAAAAGGGCTTGAGTCATAAGTTATGGACATATTTAATGAAACTAAATAGGGGTGTGTTCATGCCCACAGCAATGGACCGGTGTAAGTTTGTATGCACACTCACTTTTAATTCTATATTCCTGGCAGAAGATCAATGCTTTATCGCCTGTATATTATTAGCTGCCCGCTGTTAGTAATGTGATGCATGTTGGTGGTAATGCTGCTTGTCAGACTTGCATTGATTGGTGCATCTTAGGCTCTGAGAAGGATGCGAGACGATGACATCCATTACATGTGACCGTGCTCATTAAACATTAAGAAAAGGAAGAAATCAAAAAGCAGAGCTGGTTCCGTTATGAGGATACTGCGTAACAGGTCAGAGGTCACGATGCAGTTCGACACCACGGCTCATAATTAGGAAGGTACGTAATCAAAGCTGTATGAGTAACCTTGAGAGGCATCAAACGCTGAGCATTAATGGGCTAATAAGTGACCTTAAATCTCGTTTGGGTAAAGTTGGAGTTATATATCCCGAGCAAAGTGCAGGTGACTCTCCCTCCTAAATCATTTTTATAGTTAGTGCCTGATAGTTATCTGATCTTTATCCTTAAGTTTATGCCAGCCGGCGCACAATAAAACACTGCAGACAGATTTATGTGACGGAATAGATAATTACTGTTCTTGCAAAGTGGCCGTGGATACCTTAAAGCAATTTTTTATGCCAACAATGGGAGCTCAGGTTTTGCATCTGCACTATTCTATCACAGTTACACAAAATGCTTCATTTAAAGTTCCAAGAGTGAGAATTAAGTTCCTGCTAAATCCAGAAGATTGGCATTGCAATTACACACCCCTGCACTCGTGTGAAAATAACCTCCTCAGCTGAGGTATTTTGGTGTTCTACCTTGCTAAACTAATTGACTCCTCATCTCATGTTTTTCCCCTTTTTATTTATTTTACATTTTCAGCAATAAGCATCTGACTGAAAATCCATAGATATCAGATTTCTAGTGCCAGATGCAATTCCAACTAGGGCAGCCTGTGCTAAAATTGTATTCCCGGTTGCTTTAAATGAAAGCACCCAGTGTGAATAACAAAAAAAGTGATGATTTTGTATTTCCACTAGCACTGCTGCTATCAAAGCTTCTCTAATCACACAGGACATCCCTGGATGTTGGAGGATTCTAGCGATTCCTTAATCTCTACCTTTGTGATTGGGTGGTTTGAGCAAAGCCACCTGGCTTCTGCTAGCTCGTGCGTGGAGCCTCCTTGAGAAACAGCACAAAGATTTTCTTTTTTTGTTTTTGCAGCTGACTGCGGTCTTTTATTGTAGGAACTTTCTCCTCCTTTCTATTCTTTCTGTTTTCGTATTTGAAACTCACAGAGGGGGGCAGACTGTGCCATATATATATTTGTCCTCCCGCTATCACCTCAAGGTGTCACGTGACATGCATTGCCATAAGCAGATAATTCTCACTTTGCGTTGCCTGAAAGTGCACCGTAGCACATGAGCACAGAGTTATGTGGAGCAGCGTTTGTGCGTCCACGTTTTGCAGGTGTTTTTAGAAAGTTTAAGGTTTGAAATACGCAGTGTGAGCGCCGTGCTGGGGGTTAGGAACACGGGGATGTGTGCTCGAATTGCATTTTTACAGCTGTGTGCTGTAAAAACTAATTGAAAAGAAGGGAAGCGGGTGTTCTTTCACTTTGTTGGTGCTACAGTGTCACAAGCGCTGACCTCCAGAGCTTACATCATGATGCTGACCTTCTGCTAACTGCCTCTTTGTACGTTTGGAGACATAATTCCTGGGACCCTCAACAGAGTCAATATGCTCTTTTTCTGCTCCATTTCTGCTCTCCTCCTCTGTGAATCATCGCTGTCGTTATATAAATGACTTTAAAACACGTTGAGACACCATCAAGAGAAATTACGCTCGATTCCTGAGTCACGCCTCATTTAATGGGCTGGCTGATTTTGTTTGGGCTCAGCAGTGTTGCTATCCTTCGCATGTTCTGTATCCCCAGGACACGTTAGCCCAGCACGTGGCGGCTGTGCGTGCGTGTGCCTTTGTTCACTTTTTACGCAGTTTATTCCAGAGAAACAGGACTGATGTGTGTCTGCTCGAATCCAAGTGGGGTATGTAAATCTCTGTGTATGAGGATTAAATGGTTGAGGGGGCTGCTGTGAACTAAAGCAAAATTTCAGTCTCCCAAGGTTAAGTCTATCTGAATAGTTCAATTTATATTAGCAAATACGCCTGACCTCTTTACCCAGAAATACATACTGATGTGCAGCTTTGTTAGGGAGGATTCTCAGCAAGGGCAAGCTCTCGCAGGGATTTCAAGGATACATAAATGACTCCAGCTGAAAAGCTTGAGGTTCAAAAGTGCAGTTATTGGCATGGATTTTCTGATTTTCATTTTTAAAATGTTGAGTAGTGCCATATCGTAATTGAAATTTCTATTTAAAATTTAACCTGTTTCTTTTCTCCAGTCTCTACAGTCCCAAAACAATAGAACCGCTCCTATTTGTTCTGCTTGGAAACATGTTAAAAGAGTAATGAGCTTTACTTTTAACTCACTGAAATGAAAATATGGTTTCAAAAAATGGAAAGTTGCTTTAGAGTGCAGACACTTATCCCGGGGTTTATTGACTGCCAGGGGATGGATAACGTAGCGGAGGTGATTGTTCTGTGATAGCAGCTGATACGTCAAATAAAGTAGGCTGTGTTGTGTGAACACCAGCATTTGATTTAATAATAGGAAACGCAGTAATATATTGTATCCCTCCTGTTTTTCCCCCAATATCATTTGTAGTAAATAAAGCCACTGTGGAAATGCAATTTAGCTTGAAACTTCTGGAACAGTTTTGGTTTGAATTATGTTTTAAAAAACTGCTGTGTAATAACTCCGCTTTAAAAAACCACAACAAAACAGTGTGAATGTAGTAATATTTAATACTTCTACAGGTGTGTACTGTTTTGAGGTTTGGGGCTTTTTTTTACTTTGTTTTCTCTCGACCAGAACAATGTCCTTAGTGCACGTTAGGCTCTATAGGAAAATATCATTTGTGTCACAATAATACAAATTTGGTTGCAGACTGCGACAAATTATTGTGTCTGTGAATTAGAGTTATTTTGGAAATGGTTGCTTCAAAGACCGGGACCAGGTCTGCGACCACTCAAAGCTGCTTATCAAGTGCTCATCAACCTTGTTTCAATAGGAATATATACCCAGAATACAAGCCCCTGCAACCAGTTGAGTCAAGTCCCCTCTTGCAAAGAGACAAGCTGCTCTCATTGGTGCAGACTGACTCAGATTGATTGCAACAAGTTTGCAGTCTGTCTGCATTTCTAAATGAAATGGCAATTATATGCAAACCTCAGCAGTCAGCGTAAGTGCGTGAAATTCAGTGTAATCACTGGATCACATTATTCCTAGGTTGGTGTTCTTTTTTATTTTAGCATGGCTGAGCCTTAAAAAACATAGCATTTCATTAATCTGAATGTAACAAGGGTTTCGGTGATAAAGAGTAAAAGCTTAAATGCTCCCTTCTAAAAGAATGTATAGAATTTTATGACATGTCTTGAAAGGCTCAAAGTGAAAGTATGCTCCGCTTTAGCAGCACTTACATAACTTAAAGTTTTTCATGTTATTATGGTCTGAAGGTTCTTATTTCTGGAACATTTTACTTTAAAAAAGTAACAACAAAAACTTTGACCCTAACAATCCAACAAAGTGATGAAGATCTGTTGAAAACTCTCGTTACAAAGAAGATGTACAGTAGCTCCTAATGTAGAGCAAGTGTTGAAGGCGGTTGCAGAAGTAATAATAAAAGTACAATCAGGCTTTAAAATGTTAAAATGTTATTACAGTTATTACAGTATGAGCAGGTTCACAGGTGGATATTCATGTGTTCATGTGTATTTGATTAGTCTACTTGTGTGGTCCAGCCAAGCAATACTAGCAGACAAAATTTGGAGATGTTACAATCGTCCATTGTTCTCAGACAATGAGTCATCATAGTTTTTGTTTTTTGCAGTCAGGTGTGAAATGAAAGACAGATGCCGTCATTCAATATCAAAAAATAAAATCTGGCTAATACTTCTCACTTAAGTGCAAAATAATAATAAATATATTTTAGACCCTTTGCATAAATAGATCCTCTTTGAGTCACTGACATTACAGTAAGAAGAAGTTCGTTTAAGAAAGTGAATGTTGCATTTCTAAAATTTCGTATACATCTTACTTTCAAACAGCGATGATCACTCACAGACGTCAGAGTGGGTCCTGATTTTTTTTTACTTCTGAGATGTCAGTGTGGATGCGGTCGAGAGCAACTCAATGAACAGCAGCTTTGCTATTAAGTTCAGCTACATCATGTTCCTCTCCTATCTTTTCGGCCTTCTACATCTACTACACTGGGTTCAACTCACTGGGATCTGTTGTGATAGCAGATGAAAGAAGAGATCCCCCCCCCGTCATGTCCGCCGCTGCTCTGGAAGCCTCTTATCATCGTGTAGTTTTCCGGTGTAACCGTATCTTCATTTGTGCGTATCGTACGTGTATAGTTGTTGGAAGTGTGTGTTCAGCATTCCAGCAACATTACGTGCTCATGTAACCCTCCAGCAGTGGAGATTGACAACCAAGATCGATAGTTGCACTGGGATGTGAGAGTAGGGGCCATAAGGAGGGAAACGATATGTTTAACACATGGAGATCTGACAGATTCAGCACGTTATTTGCCATCTCCATTCCACCCCCCCCCCCCACCCTGCATAATAATGCTAGCAGAATACGTTATGATCTCACACCATATAGTTTGCTTCACATAATTCAAATGGATTTTCCTGACATTAACACAGTGTACCATCCTGTTAGTCACAATACATTTGTTCCAGAATGGCTCGCTGTGGCGGCGCAGCACAATGCTCTCTGTTGTGTTTGCTGTGATGTTTTCGGAACAATATTTGACATGATGCAAAAATATCAGCGCGTTGTAATTTGTGCATTTAGAGGCGCAACCTGCTCCTCTTCCTGTGGAAATTCACAAGCTTCCATTTTAACCTTTGCGTGCCTAACTTCTTAAGAAAGCGCTGCTTTGTGCCTCTTAGCATTCTGCATGGCACAAAGTAGGGAGGAAGCGAGGAGAGTGCCTTATTTGAAGTAAATATTCTGCTCTGTAGTCACAGGTACACCTGCTATGATCTTTTTCCAAACCCAGAGTTGCACTGATTGGGCTTGAACGGGCTGTAATGAGTCTGTGTATGCTCACACGGTGCCAGCAGAGCCTGGGCGCTCCGAGGGGTCTGCAATCAGGACGGCAAACCTGTAATTCTAACTTCTGACTTCTTTGGACTTTGGTGCGTGCAGCCGATTCTGTGTACGTCTGTGTGACTGCACGTAAGTGGTGGTTATTACAAGCTGTGTCCTCGCCATTTACTGTTAGGGTAGAGGGGGCGTCTACCGTCTCATTTTGGTCAGCACCCCAATCAGACCTCTCAGGCCAGCTCCTGCAGGGTTACCTGCCCGGAAGGCGCCGTGGATGCACGTTACTGTATGTGTGTCTGACCTCGAGCTCAACCTCCTTCTGTCCGCATCACATAAACACCTCCAGGAACCACAATGCCAATCTGGATGACTATTCATCAATTCCATATCGCGGCCTTGATGAGAAAGGCTTTAATAATACATGTTCGAGGAGATAAAATCAAGGGAGCGAAAATTAATATTCTCTGGGCTTGTCAGGCTCATTTAAGCAAGCCCTGTGTTTTGTTGTGTGGCCTCTGACACAGATGATTGCGTGGGCAGCTATGCAGTTTTTCCTCATAATTACTTTTCACCATGCCGCTCTTGTCCATTGTCAGCCTCAATAAGGCAGAGGTCTATGAAAGAGAAAGCGAGACGGAGAGGCTGAGATATCGGCTTTGAAGCACAACTCTTAATGTTTTCGACCAGACTTCCTCGGTGTTCAAGCGCAGTCCCCTGCCTTAAAAACATTTCACTTTGCCTTTTCTTGCTCTCTCCTATCTACAATGCTGCATTGGGGTCCACTGATAATGGCTATTACCGAGGCTTCATCTGCTGAAAAAGAGCTAATTAAATCGGGTCAAATTTATTGAACTAATTAAACAAGCACATTCAAAATATCAAGATTTGGATGCTTCCTGAAGTCTTAAAAAGTACATTTATTTTCCTTTTTTCCTCCTCTTCAGCACATTTCAGGGAGAAACAAAAATGATGTCAAGCATCATCTATATAGATATAGATATATGATATAACATCCATATACGTGGCCACACACGTATCCAGAATTCAGCAGTCAAGCAAAAAAATAAATCATAGAATAATAATTTGCTTACTCCCGTGACAAATAACTGCTACTCCACACTTATCTATTTTACTTCATCTCACTCCTGCTCAGCTGCAGACCCAACAGCAGATGAAAAGCAACAAGGAAAAAAAGAAAAGTCAGCTAAGAAGCATATCTGTGCACAAGGCAGAGTCATTTTAATTGAGTGTGCTGAGCGATGAGCTTGCTTGGAGGTGCTTTAATTTGCAAGGATGGCTAAACAGATGTAGCATCATAAAGTAATGTAATGGATTTCCCCTCTACCCCTTGGCGTGAAAGCATGCCTAAGTGATGGCAAACTTGGAGAATGAATTGGAAAGAGGATTTTTACACTAAAACATACTTAAGCAGGATGACTTCTCTCCCTTTTTTTTTTTTCTTTTCTTTTTTTTGACGGGGCCTTGTCATTAAATGCTGCAAGGCGAAAATAGATGACTGGCAGCGTTTTTTGCTGTTTGAAGATATCAGATGTTTGTGGAAGTCTTATTTTGCCTAAATGTGGTGCATGCATGCATGGTACATGTCTGCAGCATGCAGAGAACAGTGTGCTCCTTTGAAGTGTGTTTGCATGCATGTTTTTTCAATGAGTGTGTGAGGACTGTACAGTGTGTCTACTGTATAGTATGTTCCTGTTTGCGTGTGTGTGTCTTTCTGTGCTTGTGAGCTAGGTAGCGGGCTAGATAAATCCAAGGTTAACTGTTGTCAAACCAGCCTTCGGGCCATGGCAGTGTAGTAGACGCAAGAGCCATGAAGTGCTCCCAGAAGAGAAGCCGCTCAGCCCAGCTCCAGCTGTCGAGCTGCAACTGCACACGCCTACCCCACAGTCCCGACCACACAGACATATGTCACACTCCCGGTTCGAGCCACATCGGGGAACTGTGGCACGGAGGCAGTGGCATGCTTTCTCTTGGCCGGAAAGCGCTCAGCCGGGCCGAGTGCAAGAGGCCATGTTTCACAGTAGTGCTGTTACAGGGTTTTCACAGCATGCGAAAAGAGACAGACACACACACGCGCACACTCGGGGAAAGGTCGAACGTGATCCGCCCTCTGTCAGCGAACGAAGAGCTGGCAAGGTGAATGTTGCGTGTGTCTGCACTGGCTTGCAAATGACAGATGGAGCCCAGGTGCCATTAGGCAGACGAACGACGGCTTCATTAGGACGTGCCACTGGCAAGTGATGAATGCTGCCCTCACCGAGCCATATTTGGAACGAGATAAAAACTGGGAAAAGAGGTGCGAGATGCTATGTAGGTTGTTCAGAAGGCAGCTTTGTTTTTCATTTCAAGTCTGTGCTTTCAGGCCACATTAAACGGGAGGGGGGGGGGGGCATCAAATGTGGGGAATAACATCAAATAGCTGAGATGAAATCAAAGACATTTGTTGTCTATTTTAAGGGTATTTTTAATGCAATTACCAAAATGGCTTACTAGCCAAAAGCAACGCGTTGCTGGGGATGCTCGGTGCTTTTCAGGGTTCTATTTATGCAAATTCCAATTCGTTGCATCAGTCCAAAATGTCGCTCACCTACTTTAATGAATGTTCTGAGGAAATACAAGCATATGGCAGAGAGCTGTTGCTGTATGAGTGGAGCTACTCTTCGCTCACACTTTACTCTCGACATCATCAGCACAGCTCACAGTGGCTCTTGCTTACTCACAGAGGTAAGACAGACAACAGAGGGGGGTGTTGGGGTTGAAGTGACAGCGGCGGAGAGGGCAGAGAGAAGTTAAAGGGGAAAGGAGGACAGGGAACGAGCTTGAGAGAGATCACGAGAGACAGAAGCGGAGGGAGAGAGAGACGGGGAGGGGGAGGGAGCTGTGCCAGCGGCCGCAACCGCTCTCTCGCCCAACTCACATCCATGTGTCACCTCACCGTGTTGCAAATTAGGCTACACATGCTCCATGGAGATGTCAGAACTGTTGGCTTGAATTTGCATAGGTGCACGGTGGTCATTTTTTATTCAACAAGATTATTTGATGCTACAGCTAGAAATCTGGACATTTCAATAAATAAAGAATTCCATTTTACATTACACATACATATAATGACCGGAGCCACATGTACAAGCATGAACTCCACGCTTCCATATTTACCTTAAAGTAATAGCGTGACATTTTAGGAAATGTACTTACTGATATTCATGCAGGTTTGAAAAAGCATTTTGTGGTAAGGTGAAGTGATAGCGAGAGCCGGTAGACGGTACAAATGTTGGGACGTAGCTACTGTTACGTCAGCCACTGGTTTCTGAAGTCCTGTTTTGAAGCCTTGAGCGTTTCCATTGTTTAAAAAATGGATCTGAAGAGGAGGTCAGGTCAGCATGACAGCATGCTAACACTAAGCTAGCCTAGAATCCAGAGTGGAAGCAGCCAGAGCCTGAACTTCAACAGGTAACAAGCAGATGAGCAGTCAGGCTGCAGCCTCCCTTTCTACCTGTTCACGTTGCTAAAGCAGAATCACTGCAACGATCGCTTTTTGTGCTGGTTTTCATCTTTGCTTTGTGCAGCCAGCTTTGTATTCTACTAAGAGAAAGATCTCAGAGACGTGTGTGTGTCCTCATTAGGGATTTGTGTTGGTGTGTGTGTCTGTAGCCTCAGGTTTGTGCTGTTAAATGGTGATTATGAGACAGTATGTTTCAGCTATTTTACAGAGTAATGTAATGAATTACTTTTTCCAGGAGTAATTAAGTAACGTACTGCATTACTTATGAAAGGTGTACTTTGTAATATGTGTATTAATGACGCATTTGAGTAAAAACTTTTTATTGCTGCTTAGCAACGGTGGTGACTCTCAAAACGGGGCCAATGAGAACCCACTGAAAATCGATAAGGAATCAAATCGATAAGCGATATGGAATCGGAATTGCTAAAATCTTATGATTTCCCATGCCTAGTAACCACCGTATCACCGCTTTTTTTTTTTTTTTTAAACACTGTATGACCAAAATTTCCCAAACTTAAATTTTTCTTAAATTTCACAAAAACAAGCGAATAATCCCCAAAACTCATCAGTATAAAAGTTTTCACAGAACTCGACAGCTAAAATTTTTTTCCCACTTTTATAGCACCAGAAGTCTTTTTGCAGCCAAAGCTATCGCCACCTGGTGGAGTTCAGGTGCAGTAGGAGGCAACTTTTAAGGCACTTTTGCACTGGCTTAATTTTCCAACCTACTTTTTGAACTGCCTTTGCTAGAGCCAGAATCCAGTTAGCTTAGCAACCTTGAAAAGCCAAAGAGCAAAAATTCCTCCTCTTCCCTAAATTTACTTATTGACGTATCATAGCTTGTATCACCTATCCAACACGTTCTCTCTCCCAAAGCGTAACATTTTACGCTAGGTGGCAATTCGTCGATATGTTACTTCTGGGCACCCAACACGTCGCTAGATTACAAGATTGGAAAAATGAGGAAACATGAGAACCGTTTGGAATGAATCTGCACGTGTACATTTTACTTAAATCGCTTTGGAAAACTCTATCTAACATCATTAAAGTGCTGGTAAGGTTAGGGATTAGCTTATGGTTAGGGCTGGAATACATGGCTGAAACATGTAGCATCATTCTGCTGGATTTCATCCATAACCCGGCAGATAGCATAAGAACGAAGACAGTCACCTGTCGTGTTCCTCAGGAACGCCGCGGGACTTGACAGATCGTCAGGATATTATGCCTCAGGAGTGAGAGCGGGCCGACCTATAATATGGACAAACTGTGCTCTCTCTGTTCCTTAGTTGAAACCAGTTACTTTCTTTTTCTTTTTTGGAGTCCCCACTGTTGACTAACAAATGTCTGAAATAAACAGTTTGGCATGAAATGCATGTATGCATGTTTCAAGCATTAGCTCGAGGTTAGCTAGCAATGAATGTGCTGCTATGACTACATGTTGTGTTTACAATGACCCACGGGAGGGTTTTCCGGCGTCTGTGAAAACACAGACATGTTGAGTAATTATGTTATTCTTTTCATTATATCACTGCGTATAGTGAGATGGCAACAAGGTTTTTCATAGACACCAAACAAAATAAATAATAAATACATATATTTATTATTATTCACATATTTAAAGAAAAAATATAAACATTTATTTACAGATATGCATGACGACACATTCCAGTGGCCCCAAAGTGCCACAGCACTTAAATTAACAAAATTAATTTGCAAAAACCAATATACATGTACCCATAAGGCACACGTTTGTGAACAAGGTGCATACACATGACTTGGCATGATGTTGTCATTCGTTTTGAAAAACTACAATCATCATCAGTAGTAAATATAGTAAATTTCATCCAGATTGATTAAGACGGCCAAGAGGTTAGCTAACAGGCGTGCACTGTAGTAACAGACAAATGACATGATGACACACAGAAGAGGCGATAGCAGATTCAGTCACTTTTAGCTAAGCTAAGCCAAATTCTAAAGCTTTCACTACACGCAGTATTTATACAGAAGGCTAATAATTTGAACTTGATATGCAAATATGCTTTTCTCTTTAAAAAGTTTATATTTCTGCACAGTCAGATTTACAGTGAACTGCCTGCTGTAAGAAATAAGCTGTACACGATACATCATAATAGGCCTGTAATGTTATATTTAAGGACTTCATTGTGGAAAAACTGCCATTAGTGATAAACATATTACTCAATCACTGGCTCCTGTTATTTCACTAATAAATAGTGTTTCAGTCACAATTCTCCCTCGGAAACCTTGCTGTAATTTGACTTCATTAAATTTGTAATGTTGGGGGAGAACTCATGAAAGGGAAGCACAGAGCCGGGTCTGCCTTGTGATTTCACCCCCCCGCTGCTCAGGAGAAATATGCTCTTTGATGTGCCGGAAAGAAGCAGGATTCCACATTTTCTTTATAAATTCTTTCATTTGCTATCTAGCTCGCTTTAACAATTTAAAACTAGAGTCACCTCGAGCTGCACTCAGGGATGACGAGCACACGATTCACTATTTATAATTGTTTGTTTCTCCCTCTCCCTCTACCCCGCTCTCTCTCACTCAGTTTCCTTCCCGGCCCGTGTCTCTAACGCAGCTCCGTGTTTGGGGGCAGGTGTACGGGTTATGGTTAGCGTTCTGCATTGTGGGCTCTGATGGGACTGGCGATGCATTATATTGTGAGCCAGATATGGCTGCAGTCAGACGAGCAAATGGATACTGCCTGTGAACCCTGCCTGGGGATAAAGAAAAAGACAAACTAGCAGAGCGAGGAATCTGCCCAAAAGATATGATTGTGCCTGACACTTAACCCCTGAAACCATTTAACTTCCTGTGAATCTCAGTAAAAGCGTAACTGCAATAATCATCACATCATTATCCCACAAGGAATTGTGGTTGAATGAAACCACACACAAGAACTCACTCTGATGCTTTAAAGACATTTTCGCTCTGTGGTGTAGCCAGACATGACTAAAGCAGCCTCTCGCACTGGCTTTGAGTTAATGGCGGTGTTGATCAATGGCATTTGTTTCCATTACAAAGAGCCATTAGGGCAGTGTGACATGTTGTTTGGACGGCAGATCTGCCTCATTGGCACAAACTATGTGATTTGGATGGACAAAAGCCAGCTGGTGTGGCGACAGGGCAGCACTTTTTTTTCTTTTTTTTAAATTTAACACCTCATGCATATTTAGGTCACACACACACACACGCACAAAATAAATGTGCTGTCAGGTGAGCGCCCACATTTTCTCAGTTTGAGGTTAGATAATAAGAAGTGCTGCGCAAGTGAGAGAAGATTTGCAGCGGTAGCCGTACCATTGTTATATAATGCTGGTCGAAGAGGTGAGATGTACAATTTTTAAACCAGGTATGCTTCTTTTGGCCAATTATAATCACATAAATGGATACATGAATGGCAGCAAGATGAGCAAGCGAGAATTTGAAAATGATTAGCATCTGATGTAAAAATGAATAGTAATGTGCACGTCTAATCAATACAAATTTGTCACATCTTGTGCACGTACGTGCTGCACTTCCTTCCCTGCAATCTAAAATAAGACTTCTCTCCAGGCAGCCATGACACACGCAGCTCAAGCAAGCAGGAAAGAAAAGTGTTCAATATGGTGATCTGTGTGACTTACATCTGTCCTACTTTTTCAGTGCAATTCGACAGGATGCGACTTCACAGGCAGTCGCCAACGATTTTCAGCTCCTTTCTAAATTGTTTCCAGTTCTATAGAGATCACAGCCTTAGCAAAACCTGCTTTGGTCCACTTTGTGCTGTCTGTGACAATCACAAGTCTTTCAGCCACCACATCATTGCCACTGAGATTACAAAGCCAAAGGTTGGCTTGTATGTGTGTGGGTGCACACATGTGGCTCTCTAAAGGAAGCATCCATGCAATGTCTGGCCTGGCCAGGTGTTGTAGGGTGACGCTGGACCTATTTTCCAGCTGGCTGCTCTTGTTAGAAGTCTGCCGGGCACACAAATCGCACCGATTGATTTTGCTCACCCACAGTAAAAAAGGAGGGCTGTGATTACAATGCATGCTTCAGCCAAACGTGAACAACTTTCAAAGTCTCCTGTCCTCCCTTCTGCCGTCTCTCCTTGCCTTTTATTTTTTACATTGTTCGGAAGGTAAACTATTCTTTTCTTGTTACAAGAGGAGCCTCTGAAAGGAAGAATTATGTTGTGGGTTTAAGCGCTACACCCAACTATTTACTTTCCTCGGAAGTTGTCGCAGTTAACATTATTTGACTGTATAATGCATTGGTAGGATTCAGTCACAGGAGCCTCTGTGGGTCGGGCACGTTGCACTCAGAGTTAGTGTTGTTGCAATAAAAGGGTGTGCTTGTTCTGCAGCATTAAACCAGCATGTTTTTCAGTAGCAGGAGAAACCAGAGCCTCTAGAGAAATGCAGTGCAAACTCTGAACTTGTGTTTTTCATGGAAAAATGGGAGGTGCATGGGTGACAATAAGGTATATGCTATAGCTCACCTAGGTTGAGCAGGTGCTGCAGGGGCCTTGGTTTGAGTCCATCCCAGACCCCATATCCTGTGTACCATTTCCCCCTCTCCTGTCTACTCTGAGCTGTCCTTTCAACCAAAGTCTAAAATGCCAGAAAAAATCAATCTCTGGAAGAAAATATGAACTGTATATACTCACAAAACAGCCTTCTATTGTTACCCAGCATTCTCTATTCTGGACCTTCTTCAGGATGTCAGTATACTCCAAAGACAATTGAATTTGGCATGCTCTCAAAGGCTGTCGAACTGCTGTCTAATACGGCTCAGTGAGCAAATGCCAGTATACTCGATGTAACTGAAGGTCTGTACATTTAATAGCATCCACACCAGATAGATCTAGCAAGTTGTGGTTGGAGGAGATGCAGTCAAAGACAGCTCCCTGGAGAGAGAACACAAGTCTCTTATCTTAGCTATTGGAAAACAAAAAGTCAAGCAATGTGTTTGCTTTTCTTTTTTCTTCCAGGGAAACGTCTTTGACAAGATGAGAAAACACGAGGCCTAGAGGGCTTTAAAAAAAAAAAGCCACACAAACAACATATTTGACCAATATTTATTTATGTTTTCTGGTGAAAGTGTATGAATTATGCCAGGCAAAATTTCTGATGAGATCAAAGCAAAATGTGGGTGTGCATTTTCCTCCCATTGTTTTTTGTTTTTGGAAGTTCTCCATTTTGCCTTTGTTTTTGGGGGATATTATATTCTGTTTCTGTTACAAAATCCCTCGTCGCTTTCAGGCCCGATGAAAAGGTTTCACCACTGACGGCGAGCCTTTTCAGCCGTGTGGCGCTGTGCACGAGGACTCATTGGTCTTCATCCTCGTGGCAGTTTGGACAACTTGATTTCTTCCTAGTGGAGGCCTGGTGAACAGTGTCTAGGAAATGCATCTTAAGAAGCTGCTTGTTATGACTAGTTCTAGGCTATCACTAAATCTCTTGGAAGGTATATGTGTATGATTTCCATATTAATAGAAAAAAACTGAAAAATGGTCTCCTGATACAGATTTTTTTTCTTGCTTATTTATGGGTGCATTGCAGCTTCCCGTGCGTGCTAATGGTGGCTCTGTAAAAGGCAGCTCCTTCTCACCCTCAAACAACATGCATCTCTTCAGCTTTCTGCCAGGGCCCTGTTATTTAGTCTTCAAAGCAACTCGGCGTCGGTGTAGAAATAACTTATCAATATGCCAGGGACATCTGTTTCTGCATTTTTTTTTTCTTTTTGTATGTGCTCATCATTTTTTTCTCTTCACTTGTGTTCCTGTTCTGCAGCAATGTAGCAACAGCGTGAGAACTCGTAATTAATCCAGCGCGTATAATTGCGGTGCATCTGGGTGTTCTCGTGTCGATGCCATTCCCCTGCATCCAGATGTGTCTGTTCCATCACGGGCTAATTAGCCTCTGCGAAACCCTTCTTAAATACAACCTGAAGATGTGAACAAATCAATTTAAACTGCTCAAAGCTTGTTTGGATAGCAAACAACAATCAGTTGGGTTTCGTCGTCTTCTTCTTTCCGTCTTCGGGACAGCATCGTCTGCGATGTTAAAACGCCGTTTTGGTTTGCTCCCATTTTGGACCTCTTGTTCCGTGCGCATCGATTTCCAGTTTTCGCTTTCTAAACCTCGACTCCATTAAAACTGTGAACCGTGACCAACATGGAGCCTTCCTCTTAACACTCCATATCACCGCAAGGTGAAGAGCGGGCCAAGAAGGCTAAACAGAGAACCGATGGCAGAAATAGAATGGAGGAGAGGAACAAGAGTGAGAAGATGTAGAGGTTTGAGGTTCACTCGGGGTAGCACTTTATCAGCCGAGCACAGCTTCCCTCCACCAGATTGGTCTTGTGTGTTTACGTGCAAAAAAAGAAGAAAAAAAAGTGCCTATCTCGGGGCTACAGCTCAAGCTCAGGAGGGCTACGCCTGCCCGCCCTGCTTTGCGCGCTCACTCAGCACGGAGTTGAAGAGTTCACCCAGCGGGCTGAGAGTTGCTTCTGATCCAGTAATATGGAGCGTCAACCCCAGGCAGGTCTACAGAGAACTCAGCAGCAAACAGTGCTGAGCCTAGCCTCCCCCGTGTAACATCCCCCTGTCGCCTCCTCTGCTCCTCGCCACACACAAACACATCTATAGTGAAGATATTTTGCACTCGGTTTACTCCGTTTGCTCTGCGCTGGCAAGGTGAAAAAAGTTGGGCCATGAAATCGACAGAGATGAGCAAGGATTGAAAGTTAGGGTGGGTGTTAATTATTTATATTTCTGCAGTCTAGAGAAGTGAAAAGTGTTGCGTGCAAATGTCCTTCAGCCATCAGGTATGCTCCAGTCTTCTAAGCGTTAGCTTTAGTGCAAATATATTTAAATCAGTATAGAGGATTTGGATATTTTTTTTCTGTTGTTAACTGTCATTATTATTATTGTAACCAGACAGAAGTCCTGCTGAAATGAAGGGAGAATGAGCTCTGATTCTTGGTTGCCTCGAGCGGAGCTTGGCATCATTGTCCCAGAGTATCAGGAGCCTGAAGGAACAGGAAGGAGGGACGCAGAGATCTGACTGCATGGAAAACTGCAGGATGGGGAAGCAGACAGTTAGGCTGAGAGGGACACTCTTCAGATTATTAATAACTAGTATCGACTAGAATGATGCCACACCTTGCTAACAACTTGTGTGTTGTGTGTTCCTTCCTGTTAAAAGGGAGTTTTTCCTTCCCACTGTTGCTCGCTTATAGGAAGTGATCTGATTACTGGGGTTATTGGAGGGTCTTTGCCTTACCATATAAAGCACCTTGAGGCAATAGCTGTTGGGATTTGGTGCTATATAAGTAAAACTGGGTTGAACTAAATATTTTAATTACAGAACAAACATTCTGTACTTTCAGATAGGTGCTATGAAAAAGTGCCAATTTCTTTTCCCAGTGTATGTTTCTTTCTGCATCATCTATCTGTAGTATGTGTTGATGGGAGGCCTTTTTAATATGTGCTTCTCACTAATGCTACTTCTGTACTCTAATGGTGATTGCACTTCTCTGCCCAGTCCTTTCATTTGTACCAGAGGAGCGGGCCTCATCAATGATTGAGCACGGGCTTGCACAGAAAGACGAGCAGTGAGCCGACAGGAAGGCTGGTTTTATTTTCAGCGGCTCTGCATCTGTGTGTTTGCACGCATGTGTGTGTGTGTGTGTGGGTGGGTGGGGGTGTGTGGGTGGGTGGAACAGAGGCCATTTTCCGGCTGAAGAGACACTGGTTTACGTTTTGACCTGAGAGACTTGGCAGAAAAGCTGGCTGAAGAATGATGGTGGGGGTAAACAGAAATTGAGGTGTGTATGCGTTTTCAGCTGAGCCCTGCTGTTATCTGGCACAAAATACAACAGAATCTCAAAGGTGTGTGTTTGCTTCTATTAGCCTGGGTGTCAGTTCACATTCTCCTGCTATCTATATGACTGTGAGATAGACTGTGTTGGCCAGCTCGACCAATGAAGCGTTGCGGGCTCTGTCTATGATGGACCCTGTATGGCCTTTCCGGGAGAAATGCATGTATCAATAGTCTTATAATGAGAGACAGGGGAGGGTGGATACACTCACTGGTCTTAACAGAGCCTCACCTTTATTTATGAGACAAGACACTGTGGTTTTCTCACAAAGAAGAGACAGATAATGACATCACTGTCAATGTTGCATCCTCCCCCTTCACAGAGTGCTATTACTTCTACTGTCAGCTGCACAAGGATATACCGTGAGCAGATGTAAGTGTGTGTGTGTGTGTGTGTGTGTGTGTGTGTGTGTGTGTGTGTGTGTGTGTGTGTGTGTGTGTGTGTGTGCGCTGGTGGAAGCTGAAGTGTATCCATTCAACAGGGGCCACTTTATTGGCCTTTTTTCATTTCATGGATGGGAAATCCTTCATTTGAGCCTCACTTGCTGTCACCTAGTGTCCTGTTTACCATCACTCTCCTCTACACAGCCTTAGTGAAAATCAGTAGTTGATCAGCTACACCGGGTGACAACCTCAGCCATGTTGGCACATTTCCTTCTAATCTTCACCAGTATGGCTCTGGTCCAGTATTATGACTCATGGTCCATAAAAGGGAAATAATGAGAGCGCACTAAGATAGTAGAGTCAGCACCTAAAACCTAGAGATGAACTACTGTTTGGTCAAAACCACCAATTTAAAGAGGTCACCAGGTATACTGTAGTCTGTGATAATATCACGCTGGTCCACCGTGTCCATTTAACTGTGTCCATTGCCTCTGCTAAACGTGAAATGGACAAACATGCAGACGCTGCATGTAGTGCAGTGCAGCTTTAATTTTCTCCCTCATAGTCAGCAGCATATTTGAACAAAGCTTCTCCAAGTTCACTGTGAAAAAGATGTACATCTAAAATTAGAATGAATATCTTGTGACCAAAGAAGAGGCACCTCTGCTTACTTAAAACCTGCTGTGTGGTTCTTTCCACTAACACAGCAATACGATGTAAGGCATCAGCCAGACAGGTGGGAAAACTGCACTATCCTGACTGTGGGTATGCAGCGTGTCTACTGGTGGATTTCAAACGTGGATGTCTGCCAAGCTCGTATTGTGGGATTTGTTTTTTCTTTTTTTTTGACAACCAGGCAGATGTTGCAACTCCATCCTGTCATATCTGTTTAGAACATATCCATTCAATTATACCTACTAATCAAGGTATGTTGGATGGTGGCTGCATGCAAGTAAGGTTAAACCTAATCTGAGGCTTTCACTTTGGTGTGTCTATGCATTGCATTTTTTCATGCTGGCAGCGTGATACTCTCTAGAGTCTTTCACTGTCTCCTATCTGCTTCTGAGCTTCAGATACAGCCCAGCTTTTCTGTCTGCGTTACCACACAGTTAGCGATTAGCACCATACCACATGTTACCCTAACTGAATGTAAAATTACATTTGGTCTAATTTCAAATATCTAAAGTAAATGTCACTATTTGGCTTCTATTTTTCTATAAAATAACCTGAAACATTTAGACAGAGTGCATGAGTAGTTATTATGTTTCACAGTGCTTTACCCGGCTACAGCAACTTAGTAGCACTTTCTAGCATATAGCTAGTATTAGCTGTATGCTAATACTCTAACAGCCAGCTTGGATGCACTCATCCAAGCTGGCTGTTAGAGTTACAGCCCTTGGTTTCATATTCTTCCACTGGGTCGGTGGGGTGCTCTGTGACTCTGTCTCTGTGGGTCTATTCCACAGCTGCCATTTTGACATGTAATTATAGGGAAACACAGGTGTTGCTAATGACATCAATGAAGGTTTTGTTCTATTTAGATTCAGAGCCTTAATTAACACCTGTGTTTATGTCAGAGCAGCTGCTGGGGAAAAGATCCCAAGCTTATCTAGCTTATATAATATAAAAGATAGACAATTTAAAACACTTGTATGAGTATGAGGTGTTTAATACATCACTGTACAGTAGTGTTTGTTTTCAGACTCGCGTGCATATTGAAACCCTTGCCTGTTTGGCTATCACCCCTCACATTTCCATTTTCTGCAGTGGGATTCAAAGAACATGTTAGCAGGAGAGGCAGAGCTGCACAGAGAGGCACACGGCCGAGCGAGTGAAGCAGAGAGCGAGAGTTCAAGGAGGCTGACCTCACTCGATACGCTATTGATTTGCTCGTTTGGGTTCACAGCGAGAGTCTGACACTGGAACTTAACAGCTGAAGGCTCCATCTTCAGTAGCCAATATGAATAAGATCAGCTACTATCACTTTATTTTCTCTGTCTTGTCCCACTTTAAAAGAAAAAAGGGCGCTGTTAGCGTGTAGCAGCAACGGTTGTTTGATCACACTGGATCCACATTTTTGGGTCATTTTGTTTGTTTTATGGTGCTCATAATTTATGTTCGCTATGAAGTTGTTCTGTCTGTGTGCAGTGCTTTTGAGTGTGAACTGTCCTTTTGTTTATGTTTGCCTTAAATCCATCTGCCCTGGCTTAAAGCTGTTTCACCCCACTGATATTTCATTTTCAGTGATGGGTTGCTCAGCCACTAGTCTCAGTAATCTCACACTCTCAGCTTTTCTCCTCTCTTATTTTCCGTCTTTTCTCTCTGTCATTTCTTGTGTGCAAATGGGATATTCAACATTTATGGTTTACAGAGGCTGTCATGTATAATTCAGGCGTGATAACTTTGGTG
Organism: Aulonocara stuartgranti; assembly: GCF_965226115.1. Lineage (NCBI taxonomy): Eukaryota > Metazoa > Chordata > Actinopteri > Cichliformes > Cichlidae > Aulonocara > Aulonocara stuartgranti. Next base: position 2,656,465 of record NC_138951.1, on the reverse strand, counting down.
ATGAATTTGACCTTGAGGCGCAGCGAGGCTTTTGATTACAGTTCAGTAGCCCCACGCTTCAGCTGCTTGAAGGTATAGTGCGGGCTATTTAGGAGAGGCTGGCCTCGCTTTCTTGCTAATATGCACCATCTTCTTGCTATTGTTCATGTGCAACACGCATCTGTAGTTACTCTAACAAGAATCTGCATACACATACATGTCTTTTGTCTTTTATCTGTGTGATTTTACAAGCTAAATTTCTCAGATGGAAGCAGTACAAACATTTTAATTTTTATTTTTATTCCTATTTATTCTATTTATCCCCTTCGTATATTTTATTTATATTGTCTCTGTATTTATATATATGTGTGTGTGTATAACTCTGTAACTTCTGTCGGTGCTGTGCTTTTTTGGAAATCGAATTTCCCAGAGGAACCCACCCGAGGGATTAATAAAGTTCTATCTTATCTTATCTTATCTTATCTTATCTTATCTTATCTTATCTTATCTTATCTTAAACACTCGTATCTACTCCAGAAAAGGAATCAAAGCCAAAGCACAAAATCCCTACCTCTCGGTAAGTGTACAAGAGAGAAGAGTGGAACAAGATTTAAATAGACGAACAAAGATTGGTGACGAGCCAGCTACTGCTGTTGACAGTGCCGTGTTCCCCATAGTTTTGCAGCCCCACTTTGAAGACAGATTACTGTGGATTAATGTAGCTGGCAAATGTAACGACTCTGATGGTGTCCTCTGGCAAAACGGGGACGAAATGTACTTGAGGTGAAGAACGGTGTCTGGAAAGTCGCTTTGATTACACTGAGAGCGTCTTGGGTTTCACATCACAACTATTCTGCACCTTTCACTAACTCAGCCCTTATTGGTACCAGGCATTAACTGTTAAAAGCAGAACAGTTTAAAGGAAATCTTTCATTTGAGATTGTGAATCATGTATGCAAGGAAAGTCAAACTTTCCTGCTACTTTTCAATTTGCTCTTGAGATTTTTTCACCTTCTATTGGCTTTACAATGCTTTGGGTTTACATTTGGAATTTGGTGGTAATAGAATATCTCCTGATGAATTATTTCACACAGCTTGGCTAGAAAACCTTGTGGACTGCAGATGAATAATGGCAAAGGCTAGTCATCTCTAAGCTTTGGTTGTAGCACTGGCCTGTTTTGCTGATGCTACAGTCATACTAAAGTAAACAGTGGTTGGAGAGTGCAGTATGACCAAAATTATATTGGCTAAATGTAATAAACGAAATCTCTTTGCCTTTAAAATGGTTCCTTCATTGACAGGGACTGGGTATGACACTAGTCATTTGGCATCTTCAAAGCACTTTGGTGAATCAAGATGGTGACAATAGGCTAATAAGATGGTACAGCCTGCTATCAGTTTATGACTTTTGCAGACTGATACCAGTTACATTCAATCTGGTATTTCCATGCAGTCTGTGATAATATATAGATAAGAATTACAAGTCTGCATTCACAGAAAGTCATATTAAACAGAAATTCACATTTCAAGCAGAAATGTAGAATTTCCTACACAAACACTGAAACAGTTGCTGCAAAATGGCTCCAAAATAACATGGACGCGACCAGATTGAAACTATTTGAGTCGAGTCTCCTATTGCAAGGAGACACACTGCAGACAAGCCACACTAGTCAATGCAAACTGACCCAGACTGACTGCAACATGCTGGGAATGTGTCTACAAACCTTCGCCAACCTGTATGAGAGTGATTGCATTCCATCCAAGTCAGACTGTAACTGGCGGGAGACAGGTTGTCTCGCACCAGGCGACCTGTGCAGGCACTTTGCAGTTAAAAGGGCAACCAGGTGGTTTATGCAAGCCTAGTGCAATCACTGAAGATGCACCTATTTTTTTTTCTTGTCACAAGGAAGTTCTATTTTTACTCCAGTGTGAGTGAGGCATTACTCAAAAAGATTTACTTGTCATCTTGGAGTCCATTGCATTTATCTGTATGTAGTTTGTTGAGCTTCTGAATTAGTGTACTTCAATTTGCACACCAGCTGGCAACCACGTGTCTCACTGCCTCGAGCACTTCCTATAGTGGCGTAAAGCTGTACAGTTATTAGTGCGGCTCCTCCAGTCGCTCTATCTTCTGTCTCATTATGTGAAAAGCTGTTGATGTTGATAACATAACATTGCACAGCCAGCTATGGCATTCCTCTGGCACTATCGCATGTGTTTTCTTGTGTGAGAGAAGTGATAACAAGAAATATCAAGTTCAAAAATAAGAAAATGTAATTGATAGCTTTTGTGAGTCATTTCTTTCACTCAGTGGGTAAAATTAAAGGAGAATTGGAAGGGGTTTGCGTTAAAAATTCCCAATATGAAACTGCAGTCAGACATGTATATATATTTTTTTTAATCCATTATATGCGTTGCATTATTCATGACTTATGTAAAGCGAAACACGTTTTTCCTTTGCCATGTTGCCAAACGTCCAAAAAGTCGGCATTCAGAGGACTGGGTAGGAACTCTGTGGTGATCGGGTCTTGTCCTCTTCAATGGTGTATTTTTAACAGACTTTCAAAGAGATAATCACTAAGTAATGCGCATGGGCGTTATCCTTTACCGTATGTGCTTGTGCTTTAAATGCCATGTGATTACTCCTTGCAGCTTTTATAGTACAGAGCAGATTTAGACGGGAGGCTGTAACGGCCTATCAAGTTCTGTGCGGTAGTTTGTTACGCCCGCTGCACATGTGCAAACATCTGCATATCATTGGTGTAGCTCCATTTATCCTCGCAACGTTAAATCCATTTACCTCTTGCATGCCATGAGTCTAAATCTAGGGCAGAGTAATTAAATGCCATTCTCTTCCTCCATTAGAGAGATAATTAAGTAGGAAACCAGCACTCGTCTCATTGCTCTTTTATATGGAGGTAAATCGGAGCTGAGATCGGCTGAAATAGGTGCTACCTTGAATGAAAATTTCCTTATTAGTAGAGCCATCTGTAATATCGTCACCTTTGCCTTGCAGCGTGTTTTTGCAGTCTTTCCTCCTTCTGCCTTCTCTGTAATCATCTCAGTGTTTCTTTCCTTTTCTCTTTGTTTGTTCTAACACGATCATCAGGTGTGAATACCGTAGCTGATTTTCATCAAATGTTAAAAAGTTCCAGGTTTTATTGCACCTTTGCTTAAACAAATAACTTGCTGTGCCATTAGGTGTCTGTCACTGAGGAAAAAAACAGGCCATCTGTTCTGGAGAAGAAATACTGACTTCATACTCTTAATTTGACAGTAACAATTCACAGTTGGTCACAGAAGGGTGCCGCGGTTTCCATTTTCAGAGTTGCTTGAAAATCAGCGACGGAAAGTGGAAAAAGAAACGCTAAAAAATTTGAGGAGGCTCACAATTGGTGTGAAATCCAAATAAACCTTCTTATTTTAGCACAAGGGTGCTATTCCACTGGGGATTATTGGAGATTAGGAAAACCAGTGAATATAGAGTTGGAACATGCACTGCAATCCTGTTATCTGTCTAAAGAAGCATGAAGGTAGTGTGAGATGAGATCGAGTGATATCCATTTCCAAGATAAATGTTCTTTGAACATTCATCCAGGCCAACATGAAAAAAGTAGGATTTTTATTCTATAACAAAGCTAACTTTAGAATTTAGGTTAATGGAAGCGTATTATTCTGTGAGACCACTTTCGTGAACACATTTGTGTTCTCGTATAGGACACAAACTCTCTCGTTTCTCTGATTCAGTCTGAAAGCTCCTTTCGTCTGCTCCTTTATTCAGATGGGTCAGCACGGTGGATGAATCAGCATATTTGATTTAGCACAGATTGGGGGTTTTTTGTTTGTTTTTACATCGGATGCCTTTTCTGCTGCAAGCCTCGCTGGGATTTGTGTACTGTAATGCCCCAAATACAAGAAACATGCTTTTTATTTGTTTTTGGTTTAAAAGGTTTCAAAAGGCTGATATTCAAGAACTAGACAAATGTTCATATTATTAGATCAACCAGCTTTTTGACATGAGAGAGTTTCAGTTTGTCTTCTACAGAGACTGTTTAATTGATCGTTTGTAGCTCCAGTTTTCTGTCTGTTTATAGGCTTTACTTATTACTGTACTTTGATTTTTCCCTATTAAAAATTAGATGCTTTAAGGAGAAGACTTCCCTCAACATTAGAGTATAAATGGGGGGAAATTTCCCAGAAATTAGAATAAATCTTCAGTTTGAGGTTTGTTGCCTGGTTGGTTTGTTGGTTGGTTGGTTGCATGGTTGGTTTGTTGGTTGGTTGCGTGGTTGGTTTGTTGGTTGGTTGGTTGGTTGCGTGGTTGGTTTGTTGGTTGGTTGCGTGGTTGGTTTGTTGGTTGGTTGCGTGGTTGGTTTGTTGGTTGGGTGGTTTGTTGGTTGGTTGGTTTTGTTGGTTGGTTGGTTGGTTGCATGGTTGGTTGCGTGGTTGGTTAGTTGGTTGGTTTGTTGGTTGGTTTGTTGGTTGGTTGCGTGGTTGGTTTGTTGGTTGGTTGGTTGGTTGCGTGGTTGGTTTGTTGATTGGTTGGTTGTCTGGTTGGTTGGTTTGTTGGTTGGCTGGTTGGCTGGTTGGGTTTGACAATTACCAGATGAGCAATGATTCAAAGGAAAAGCTCAAAGTGAAACAGATGACCTCTTAAACCCTTCAGCAGAAGAGAAAGGTTTGGTCCCCTCACAGGCTACCTTAATGACTCCACTTTTACATGAAGGCAGGCAGCTCGCATTCCCTCTAAAAGGCAAAGGAATGGCAGGACAGGGCACAACATAGGCATGAGACAAGGTATGTTGCAAGTGTATGGGAGGCAGTGTCTTTTTAAAAGCCTAAAGCTGTCATCAGCATGCACAAAGTTTAGAGACATTCAGGCAGATGTCCCTGCTCAGGCTTGATTGCCTTCACCAAGACCCATCACGGATTGCACTTAGCCCAGCTCGAGTTGGCAAAAAAAGACACAGAATCCCGAGTTATTTTTGCTATGCATGGTTCCTCCATTAGGTACAACTGAAATATTGACGCTGCTTGCTCTTTACACTGCTCTCCTCCATGTATCTTGCATATCATAGGTCAAGAATTAGCTGAACTAGACTTCTCTTTTAGCCAATAATGGATTTTCCACTTAAAGTTAAAAATTTGGCAGCGCTCGATGGCTTTTTTTTTTTTTTTAAATAGTTTTTTTTACTGACTGTATGGTTCGTTTCCAGGCCCAAGGCTCTTACAGAGAAATTTTCCACATTGCAAAGATTTTTAAAAAAGCACAACGCACATGTCTGCAACATTATTGCCAAACAACTTCAACAAGCACATTTCACATGTGATGTTAAAAAGTGATGGAATCAACTAAAGGTATTTATATGGGTCTTGTCTGTTTTGTGTTTATGCTACAATATTTACTTAGCATCAATTAATTGCAGGTGTTTTTCACTCTCATCAAATTGTTATTGTTGGTGTTTTAATTAGCTCTACATTAAATAGTTAAAAATCATGTACAATCAGCATATGCAGCATTCAATTAACAATGATAACAAGCCAATAAATGAGAAAACATGTTTTATGAATAGCAGCATATGGAAAGTACCTGGCCTGATAATTAGAGCTTTATGCAAAACAAACTCGATGTAGAAACATCATCTAATCTTGTTGCAAACAATTCTCCTATGAGAGTGAAATAAGTGGTTTGAATACCTTAGATAATTCTCCCTGATGGGTGTGTATGTGTGTGTTTTTGTTTTTATGCTCTTATTGTGTATCTGCCCATCAATAAAGGTGAGTGCACACATGTTGTATTTACTCATGTCTTCTTACCTGCTTTTTGTAAAGCCAATTACTGCATGTCAATAATTTAGAGTTGAACTACATGGACAAACGTATTGGCCAGTCTGCATATTGCTCCTCAACTGCTTTTATGGCATCGCATTCTTGTTTGGCTTGCAGTCTCCCTGTTGGTGCCTCCCAAAGGCCTCGATGAGGTTGAGGTCAGGGCTCTCTGTGGGTCAGTGAAGTTCTTCCACATCTAGCTATCATCTATAAATGCCTTTAAGGACCTTATTACTTTGTGCACTGGGGCACACTCACACTAGAACAGAAAAGGGCCTTCCTCAAACTGGTTCAACAAGTCGGAAGCCTAGAATTGTCCAAAATGCCTTAGTAAGCAGAGCATTGATTTCCCTTCCCTAGAAATAAAAGGCCAAGGCTTAGCCCAGAAAACAACCCAATTGCATTATGCCTCCTCTATTCTCCAGACATTTACCAAACCCAGACTCAAACATCGGGCTGCCACATAGAGAATTATGATTTGTCTCGGTGTAGAATACTTTTCTAGAGTCTACTTGCAGTGTGCTTTTACAACACTTGCATGACCAAAACACATTTGGCATTGTGCTTGGTGACGTAAGGCTTGCATGAAGCTACTTGGCCATGGAAGCCCATGCAATGAAGCTCTTGGAGAACACTTTCTGTGCTGGAGGTCTTCCCAGAGGAGGTTTAGAGCTCTGCAGTTGCTCGAGTAAAGAGAACATCGGCAAAGTTCCCGTACTGTGCACCTCAGCGTTCAGTTTCTTTGCAACACTGACTGACGTGTTGCAACAGTGGCGTCATATTACAGTGTCACAGTCGATTTCAGTGAGCTCTTTACAATTATTTGTTCTTTCACAAGTGTTTGTAAAGACTGCCTGCATGGCTAGGCTCTTGATTTTATGTGGCAGTGGCACTGAACACACTTGGATTCAAAGATTAACCTGCAGCCTAATCCATATAGAGCATATTTTGTGAATTTCTTGCTATTGGTTACCACAAAAGCAGAGCTAGCCAGGCCATTATGAAATAGGTTTATGTCAGATACAGAACTTTATTCAAAATTTCCTCTGTTGGGTTTGTTTATATGAACAAGTTTCTGTTCAAAATAACTTCAGTTTTTGATTATTTGTTATTTTTGCTTGGTTGCTTTTTGGTTTTTGTATTTTATTTTTACCTGATCATTTCAGGACAATACACTTATATACCGCAGCAGCAGTTACTCACCACTCTGTTACTTTGCAGTTCCTCCTTCCAGTTCCATTTACAAAAATGCTACACAAATTATCGAAGCTCTTCAATCTGAATGAAGAGAAATTGTTGTTGTGAAAATGAAAGGTTTTTACCGTTAAACTGTGAGAAGTGCTGAGGCTGGCAGTACACAAGTGTGTAAGAAATAGCAAAATATAACCACAACAGTAATTGTGTGGAAAAATAGCGACTTGTTATGTTGTTGTTGTCATGAAATTAATCCTGCAGTAATGCTGCATTCAACAATCATGCCTTTATAACACAGGCAATTGGACGGAAATAATTAGAGACCAGTCTTTATTTGTTTGGGCTGTCCGAGCAACAAGCTGGTATTTGCAGGCATTCATCGATTGGAAAATTGTTTTTCAACTCAAATGACTGAAAATCTCGACAATTTTAATCGATTTTCTGAACAAATAAACAGTCATTATTGTTTTTTTTCTCATTTAAAATGTTGCAAATATTATTTCACTTGTCAGGCTTGTATTTCAAATCCAATCCACACCACAGTTGTTGACCTGTGGGTCATCACGAGTCCCCTTCAGTGCCCAGCTGCCTACTGCCATATCTTTACCTCCCCTGAAAGTGACCTGATGTCTGTGCATCCACACGTGGGAAAAGGCAACGCGGCTTTGCAGCCGTAATTACGCTCCTCCATATTCATGAGAAAGAGAGAGTGCCCGGTGCGAAATGTCAGTGTTTTTCCCACAATGCTTTGTCCTGTCCTCATCCAGCTCTAATTGGACCGGTGCAGGTAGCCTAAGCAAATAGGAAGATGGAAACCAGCCTGGATTGTGGTCAAAGGGGCCTATGGTTGAATTTTATCGCCCCACCACAGTATCAGCACAGAGTCTCACCAGGACAGGATGGCCAATATTCAGCTACCCTGGGGTAATTAAAAATGTCCTCCATTTAATTTACACCCGGCTGGCGAAGCATGATATCATTATTGGAATGCATTATAACTCAAGGTTATTATGGGTTTTATCTGCTGTGTTTTAGAGCAGGCAATTGTAAGATAGCGGAAGCTACAGCGCTGTGATATTACAGAGAGAAAAGAAAGGTGCAGCAGTCCTCTGCTCCGTGCATTATGTCATCGTTCGTACCCCCCTTGGGATATGACCCAAAACATTTCTACACATCATAAGTTCCAGGCCGTTGGCAATTTTTGCAGTGACAGCAGTGTTGTCGAAGCACACCTGGCGGAGAGGTTTGCATACCTGCTGTACACCAGCATATGTTATATAGTCTAGTTTTTTTTGTCTTTTTTTTAACACCATGCCAGGATGCTCTCAACCTCACCGAGAACACAAAGACAACTCAGCAAGTGAGCATCGTCCCTCCTGTCACTTTGTTAGCAAAGTGAGACAAGGAGCAATATAAGTGTGTATCCGTTTATATATGCGCGTGTGCGTGTACAGAATGCAGGAGCAGAGGGTAGTAGGTGAACGTCTATTGTTTTACAAATTAGCTGCCAGTCAACCTCCAGATGGCCGGTGGGTGACGCACGTGGGCTGAGTGGCAGGTGCGAGAGATTCGAGAGCTTTGTAGGTGCCCCGTGTTTGCTTTTGTCAACAAAAAAAAAAGCAAAATTGAGGTTGTGAACGATAGCAGAGGCGTCAGGGTTGCTTTTGAATAGTCACTCTGCCAGCACTCGAACGCACAATGACGCTGTTTTCAAACTACGCTATCTGTATTGTTGTCCTCTCACAAGTGGAGTTGAGCCTGTGGAATCTTGGATAACACCATGATGGTTTTTAGAGGAGGCGTTGAATTGAGTTTTTGACTTTTCGTTGCTCAGAGTTATGTAGCTATTTAGCTTTCTTTATTCTCTCTCCCTGTGAAGGCTATTTTAGTTACACAGCTCCTTTGGATGCAGTACTCTGTCAGGTGCAAACACGTTTGTGCCCACGCATGAGAGAATGCACCTATTTGCATCGTAAACTGTATATAATACAAGAATGTAGCCGTGATGATGTCACCCGCTCGAAGCAGCGACTGCGTGCACCACGATTGGAGGAGGGAGTGGAGTTTTTAGCACATGCTAACAAGTTTTGTTAGCAAGGTGCAACTCCAAGCAAGATTTGTTGAACAGACACAGATTTGGGTGGGCTGTACCTATAAATAAGCACAACTACAACAAACTACACACATTTTCAGATGACTATTTAACAATATAATGTGCTCCAAAATGCACCAGTCAGGAGATAAACTGAGAGGTGCAGACATACAGCTAGCAGGCTAGGCAACACCCATCTGTCTCTCACGGTGCACACACTGCTTATAATTTAAGTATTAAATACAATTTAAACAGGATATGGCCACCAGTGTAGGAACATATGCGTTATTAAGTAACACGTTACAGTAACTACGTTATTATTGTGGTAACGAACACGCTAACTAGTTATTATGCCCAAATCAGGAACACGTTTATCGTTACTGGGTTTTTTATAGGGTTGTTATTCATTACTTCGTGTGTTGCGTTCAACTTACCTTGGAAATCGGAACACGGACGTGGGAATGATGTCACACTCAAGTAAACGGCGTTCTGTTTAGCCTCGTCAGAGAAATTGGGATTCCAATATGGCGACGCCCTCGAAAACGGTTGTTTTGCTAGCCCTCTACAAAAACAAATTACTACTAAACACATATGCAGCTCATTTGCTGTCTGGAGATACCTACATCGTCCTACTCGGAAGGCCGAATTTCAGAGATCCGAGTACAATCAAAAGCACCACGACTGCAGTTTCCGTGTTGGACATAAAAAAGTGCACGTGACGCTGTGACTAGAATCATGGCGGCAGTCGACGGCGGTCCAGGCGTGGGATTTCTCTCGTGGAAATATGCACATTCAGTTAGGGAAGCAACACATTAATAAGAGAAGTCTGAGTAAAACCAAAATTACTTTCCCTAGTAGCTAGTTACTTTGAAAATAACGAGTAACTTGAAGTAACTGAGTTACTTTTGATAGAAGTAACTAGTAATGTGACTAAGTTACTAATTTAAAGTAACTTACCCAACACTGATGGCCACTGGCCTTGGATATCAACACATGTTTATCTGAGATTTAAAACTGAGAATTTTAACGTGGGATTCCAGGATGATCGACTTGCTTTTGAACCGAGCCTCAAGTGGCTCTTTTGAGGAACTGCGGTTTTTAGCTCTCCTACACCAGCTGCATTTTTCAGCCTGCGACTTCGCCGCTTGGTTTGCATCGGTGTGAACACACGGGTAACTGGATGGCATCCATACTTAAGCATGTGTGTTCATATAAGCACAGGCAACATAAACACGTGACAGTGGTAATGGTTTCTCATTCCTTTGCCATCCCATAAGCAATCACCTCAGCCTCTCACTCACTGAGCCATCACATTTACCACACACACAGCACAAAATCCTTGGCCTCTTTCTCCCTCAACGAGGTATGATCCATATTTCATACATTGCCTGTAAATCGCTTGGCCAGAGCTGTTGTGACAAAGCCCTGGAAGTGGCAGGGGGCAGATTGGCTCTGTGCCTGACGCTGACTGTACCTAGAATACAAACAGCCTCCACAGAAACTGTAAAATGCTGTATATGGGTGTTTTTAGTGTCAATTTTCAAGGTTGAAATGCTCCCTATTACTATTTCATTGCAATCTGGTGTGTTGCAATAGTTTATCATCATACTGGCAAACCAGTGTGTATTCATTGGAACCAATTTGCCCGAGTGCATTTAGATAGGGATTAAAATGTTGAGAAATGGAAAAAGGCATCATCGGGCTTCGTGAAATAGAGCAATCAAACTCCCATTCTGCTGTAAAGCGGTGCTAATTCCACAAGCCCTCTCCACCCTCTGTCTTACATCAAATAACGCAGCCTGTTTGAGGTAAGCATTTATAAAGTGCGACTAACACAGAGTCTGGGTAGTACTTCCCTACAATATACCGGGAAATGTTTTTAAGTGCATAACCATTAAGTCAAGTCATCCGAGTCTCTGAGCTCTCCGAGTGTTACACTTTGATCCTTTGGCGTCAAAGTTTATCACTTCTTCTCCTTTGATGGAGGAACTCGGTTGTGTGTTTGTGCATGCGCGAGTGCCTGTGTGTTAATACGTACTGAGTCTTTGATCCAGGATCACCTTGAGGACAGCGGCTGAGGCAGCGTTATGTGGGTGACAAAAAAAAAGATATATGCCATAAGCTGCTCTGTAATATAAAGTTAGAGCCAGCAACCACTTAGCTTATCTCAAAGATTGGAAATCTGGAGGAAACCGCTAGCCTGGTTCTGCCAGTTTAAACAAACAAGATATATTGCACAACTACTGAACTTTTTAAGGTGCCAGTAGGCAATGCTACGGAAAGCCAACTGGCTGCTGGCTTCAGCTTCAAGTACATATTGAACCAATACAAGCGTGAGTGGAATTGAGTTTCTCATCTAAGTCTCGGCCAAGAAAGTAAATGCGTAAGTGTATTTTTTCAGAATGTTGAACTTCAATCAAATGAAAATGTATCGATTCCAGCAAAATGCACATGTTACAATGTTACAAAGAGATGAGTGTGAGGACAAAAGCAGCACTTTTTAAATTGTGCAGTCCAGCACAATAAAAGCTCTCTCTCTCTCCCTCTCTCTCCTTATATATAGAGATATGTAGGTTATAGTCAAGATGTTAAGGTAACTCTGTTCGTTGGGTTGCGCTTTACCATTTTCATGCACTTGTTTCTTCCTCAGCTGGCTCTGGGTTAAAATCATATTGAACTTCAACAAAAACCACACACACACACCCACACACACACTAGCCTTTTATTATGGAGTGAATATTTATTGCTGTGACCTTTGCTGGGATACCGTCACATTCCATCCCATTACACAAAATGCCACATAATAACATTGCCCTGTCACTTATTCCTGTTTTTGATGAGTATGTGGCAGGATGTGGGTGTAGGGCGCAGTATCAATGGATCCATCTTTGCCAGTGAAATGACAGAAACAGCAGTTTTTGTGAGTCGTATAAAAGACCAGATTTTGTCAAAGAGCATTTTAAGCCTGACACATGATTGTTTGAAAGCATTTTTGTGTGAAATGCTACAGTAAGAGAGTCATACAGACCTGTCCCTCTGTCTTTTTCCATTTGAACGCAGAGAGCTCGATGAGAGATTTTACCCAATCAAGGAGGAGGGGAGGTTGAGCAGTGCAGCCCCACAGAGAGCATTTTATCTACTCTTTTGGGGAATGTGCTTTATTTTCACAAGTGTGCAGTTAGTGCTCTGTTGCATAACTTTGATGCACACAAATGGAGATAGTCTCCCTCTTTATCTAATTTATCTCCCCACACACCCTGCTTTTTTTCTTCTTCTTTTGACAAAGCCACCCGAATCAATTTAACTCTGCTACTGCTCAAAGTAATCTCTGTAGGCGAGGCTATGCATTTATGCTGAGCTTGGCCTGTGTGTCCAATGTGCTGCCTGCTTACTTGTGCATATTGCATGTGTGGAAAGTCAAGGCCATCAGACAGCTATTATAAAATCGAATGTCTAAAGAATTAGACCAGATTATTTCCTAATGTGATGATTTTACTACCCTCTTCATACGTAGATGTGTGGCACGCACTACCCATTTGCTGTTATATGCTTCTGTTTTTTTAGCTAAGACCTTTGTGTGTGTGTGTGTGTGTGTGTGTGTGTGTGTGTGTGTGTGTGTGTGTGTGTGTGTGTGTGTGTGAGAAACATGATGCAATACCATCACAAAACACTACTCTCAGTAAGATGCTGTGGGTGAGGAGAGGACGACAAGACAAAGACACGCTGAGGAACCCATGGTATCCGCAGCATGTTGCCTCTCTCTGAGTATTGTTCTGCTGGTCCGTCTCTTCCTGTTAAAATGCTGTTCTTCCTCCTCACAGTCGCCAAGTGCTCAAAGGGGACTCTCTCTCTCTCTCTCTCTCCGTAATATTTTACATCTTTACCGCTCAATACAAAGCACCACGAGATGACTGATGCTATAGAAATAAAAGTTAATTGAACTGAATTGAGTGGTTTATTTATTTTGCTTAAACCTTTATTTGAGTCATATATATTTTACTGATTTATATATGACTTTATATATGACACCATTCTATTTTATAAATTATAAATGCATCTAGTTTACACATGCTTCTGGTCTCTGTTACCACAGGATTTTGTTCTGTTGTCGGTGAAATCAAGATTTTCAGGCGCCATTATCTGCTTCAGTCTCTTGTCATTGTTTTCATTTGAATTTAAAGACTGCAGGTGTTGCAGTTAACTATATGAATATCTGCTCCAAAGATGTCATAAAAATTGTAGGTTGTAACTTTGTACACGGTTAATGTGCCGGTGCAGAAGTCTGTTGCATTGACAGCTTAATTCCTTACAGTTTTTTTTATTTGTGAGATATAAAAGGAAGAAACAGACATCTGTATGTGCAGAATAATTTTCTGTGCTGTAGAAACAAAGTCTGTGGGGATTGCATCGTTCCAAGTGCCTGCACTCAAGGGAACACATTGTGATGTGGGTTTATCTTGAATCAAGTTTTGTATGAAACCCAGAAGAAATTTTAGCAGTTCAGTCATTTATTTTTAGCAGATTTCCACTGGAAAAAAATATCTTTACTGCCGCTTCACAACAGCTCGCACGATTTCATCGCACGACCTTGTTGTTTGACAATTTGATGCAGATCTCTTCTCATCATGCGTCATGTATTCTCATTTGTGACAATTTGGAAGTCTTTGCCTGCGTTTTGTGCGTTCGTGGCACTCGGCTTGGTTCAGCTCAGCACAGCTCAGCCTGAACTGTCGTCCAGTTGAGGTTTCAGGCTTCATTCATAAGTCATATGGGGGGGGGCTGCTGCATTTTTAATCTTTCAAACAAACAGCCACGTTTCAATTGCTGCTTGTCAGTTTTGATTTTGTGATTCATTCATTATTAAGTGTGTTAGGCTGCAGTGCAGTGCAACGGATGGATTACTGCACTTTAGCCATGGGCGCGGTATGGCTGTGTGTGTGTGGGAGAAGAAGACAGATGTGCGATTGCACATGTGCATGTTTTCATCCCACCAAGGACGGCTCTCTTATTCGTTGTATCGTTTGAGAGGTGTAAGGCGACACAGAAAAACAACAGCCAAAGTTCGAACACGTCGAACGTTTATTTTGGACGTGCTTTTTAATCGGTCTGCTTGATTCCTCCATCAAAATGTTCCAGCTGTATCAGTGCTCTGAACGTTGGCTGATTTTTTTTTTAAGCTATTTTTTTCCCAAGGACAAAAATGAACCTTCAAGCTTGACCTATCTTTGATGTTACCAGCCGTTCTTATTTGCGAGGAGATTGTTTTTCACCCCACTGAGAAGATGATTTCACTGACTATGGTCTGCTGTTCAGAATAAGTTATCCCAACAGCCACTGACCAGATTGCCTTGACATTTCCTAATATTTATGGCAGCTTGTTGAACCTGTACAGTCTTCACCTTCAATAACACTTCTCCACAGCCATCCTTCTGATGTTTCTGCTGACCTTTAAGCTATTCTTTTAGTACCACCATTTCAACATCGCACTGAATAGGTTATCATACAATTTCACCTGCTGTAATTTTTTATGGCTTATTGGGGATAACAGACAACATTTGTGAACGCACCACATCATCAGCGTTTAGCAAAGACTTGCTTATTTAGGTGACCGACAGTTGTAAAGTAATAAGAACATTTATTTTGAGTTCTGGCCTCTAATAAAAAGTTGTGAGGAAATAACTGGCTCTTTAGCTAAAACTCATAAGCTGCCTGTGGAGTAAGATTTGAAGTGGATTTTAAAACCTATTCTGTGGTTGTTTTTTGTTTCCCACATCTAAAAATGGTAATAGCAATAGAGTGAGCCACAACAATAAAACCAGGATCTACACAGCGAATCTGTTAGCTCAAACTTTTGTTTGTTTGAGGCAATGATTATGATTTTATCCAATTATTTTCCAATTTCATTTGTTACATATAATATTTTAGATTGCAGCTTCTTTAACTTTATTACATTCATTGAGATGTTGTTTACCTTCAGGCCAAAAAGGCCACAATTACACATTATTTACTTTGCAAATTGCTATGAAAATGATAAGTGGACAATTACATCTGCGCTCATTCTAGAGCCATCTTCTGGACACACGTGGCATTTTTCTGCTGCTTAACAATAAGGCTTTAGGCTTTTATTTTATTATTTTTTTCCATTGTATCCTGTAGGGGGGCTATTCTTTAGATTTTTCGAAGTTATTTCTTCTGCATATAAGAATAACAGTTGAGTGTGTAATGAGTTGATGCCCTTGTTAGAAGGGTTTTGGTGAATGGATGCTTTAAACACTGTTTGTTCCACTGCTGTCAATATTGTTGATTTCCTTTATCTGCTGGGGAGCTGGTCATGTGTCTCCCGTGCCAGGCTGCGATCCTCCAAAATGTCATGCAGTGCTCTTTTTCCGCTGCCAATCCTCCTTTAAATCCTGTCACTTCAGACGAGAGGAAGTTTGTGTGTGGGTGCGTGAATGTGGAAACATCCAACTCCACCAGTTCTTTTTTTTTTTAATAATAAAGGAAACTAAAAGAGCAAATCTAAAGAAACTTTGATTAACCTTGAAAGTCAAAGTAAAATCATGAGTAGGTATAAAAACAAGCTTTTATGTTTCATAGACATTTACATAGAATTTTATAGAAAGTCTCATTTTCGAGATATTCAGTGTAAAATGATTCATTTTGAACATGAAGTAAATTTTGTCTTTTTTTCCCACCAAACATAAAATAACAACAGTTGTGATAACTAATTAATTAATTACAGAAATGCTGCTTTTTAAATGCATTTTTAATATATTTTCATTTTAAAAAATTTCTGGACATATTAATAGATTCGTTTAATAAAAATCAGCTGATTAACTAAAACCATTATTTGCAGTGCTCCTCTCATATTTCAGCATCAACACAGCAGTAATTGTGTCACTTCAGGCTGCCGTTGAATCATACAGAAGATGATGAATGTCTTGTTATGGGCTGCTACTCTTCAGTTATGAATCATGAGCTGAGGTTAATAGAGTTAAGAGTTCTTATCCTGCTTTCTCCCGAGTCCCCACTCTTCTGTGACATTAAGATGTTTTTGCGCTCCATTTGCCCGTGTGCAGGGCAGGCAGAACAGGCTTCATCTGTCACAGAGAGACACCGCAGAGAAATCAGAATGTAAAACACTAATTAGCCCTGATCCTGACGAGGGTTCATTACCGAGTCAGCGTGAGACTCCGTGCTCCCAAGGTTCCTATTGGTTGGGAAGTTGGGAGCAAAATACGCAGCATTTGGGATTGAGGCGCTGGGTGTGGCAGTGCAGCAGAGGATCAAGTTGTGCAACTGCTACTGTATAATGTGTGCGAGTGTTTATGTAGTGTACAGGTGGCTCGTTTGCTTATGCCTGAGTGCATGTATGCAAATGAAGGAGTGGCTGGTGAGCGGCCGTTGTGGCGGCGGTGCAGATGAGCGAGAGCCTCCATCTGCAGTATGAATATATCTTATTCACTGTTGAAAGGCAGAGCATCCCCGATGGCTTGTTTCAACCACACTGTGGATTAAGTGCTCACTCTCCTCTACTGTGCTATTAAGAGAATAAATAGTCTGGATTATCCACTGTAACCGTCGGGGAGTGAGTGCAATGAACATACTGGACATATTGGTTGTTTCTGATGATAACAGCACATGTTGAAAGTTTGTATTTCTTTGTCAAATGTTTTTTTTTTTTTTTTTTACGCAAGCGCAGGCTGGGTGTTGGCATAGAAACAATACCGTCGTTATTTACAAAAAGCATGTTTCATTTCTTGTGCTTGATGCTGAAATGAACTGTCTCCACCTTTTTATTTAGAAAACATCACCCATGACAGAGCGCACACCACCGATGAGCCCTAACTCAAGATTGCGCTTACACACTATTCTGCCCTGTTTAGTTAATCTGCATTTACAACCATGCATGTGCCTGAAAGAAAAAAATATATATCGGCCAACATATAAAATTTTTAAATCACTACATCATAGCATTTCAAATTATTGGTTGAGTTTTATTAAAGATGAAGCAACTTGTTTCCCTGCATCTTAAAAGATTTTATTAGAGATGTACCAAACAAAGCAAAAGGATTCAGACAGCATATGAAATGAAGCCACACATGTTGTGTTACCAGATAAAAACCAAAAATCATCCTGTGATTTTTAGATTTGAATTCTAAGTGATTAGAGCCCAACTGATACATCGGCTGATATTCAGCCGTTTGCTGATATATCGGTATCTGCATTTTTATCAGCTAATAAATACAATAAATAAAGTGAATTTAAAAAGCATAGGCGAGAGAGGAAAAATCATTATCTAAGTAAGAAGTCATAAATAAGTACGCACGACAAAGCTTAGGGAAATCTGTTTATGTTTCATGTGGCAGAAAGATATATCGGATTTTTAAATCGCTAAAGATCAGTATCCGCTCAGCCCCAAATGACCCTACGCCTCTCAGGTTTTATTAGAGCTAAAGCAGCTGGTTTCCAAGAAATATACCAAACAAGGCAAAAAGTATTTACACAGCATGTGCAATGAAGCTACAGGTGTTGCTACCAAATGGAAAACAAAAATCAATGTAGCTGTGTATTTTCTGTCAGCAAATTTGCTCGACTCTGGGAGCTGATACTAATTAGCACTGTGGCAGGATGATTGACATATGTTCACACAAAGTCACAATCTCAGCTTCCATCAAGGTGTAAATGACATATAGAGAAGGTGAAAACCACAAAACAAAAACCATAACGATATCAAAATGTAAAAAATCGTGAAATATTGGGGCGTCTTTCATCAACTGAAAGATTGACACGAACAGATAATTTGGATGAAATGTCAGAGATGACATACCTCTTTGTTGACTTGTCAGCTTTCGTTACGTTCTCTTCATAAACGATCAGACTCACAGCATGAGAATGACAGTCAGTCTACCCTGAGAGCAGACGTGGAAGCACGACGATAACTCTTCTCGGTAAAACTGAAACATCAAGTGAAGCTTAAAATCACTGCATGCAAATTCAGTTTTCACTATAAATTCAGGCCAGACTGTGCTCTCGTGATGATATACAGTACTTAACAAAGGCACAAGCTGCTCTTTACCACCGATTCACATTTTACTTGCTTGACAAGTAACACAAAAAAAAAACTCAGGAAAAAGCTACCGTTCATCCCTATGTCAGGCACTTTGAAACACAAAGTAACACAAAAATGTTAGCAAAGTAGAAGTGGGTGGGGCATAGTGAGAAAAAAGGGGTGATATCAGGAACATCAGTGCGGTAGTAAAACAAAATCATGTGATTAGTTGTGCAGTTGGTGCTTATATGCTTTCAGCCAAGTCTGATCAGACATTACAGTTTGAATCTTAAACTAATATTTTAAAATTCAATTCAGTTTTATTTACACAGCACCAAATCAAAACAACAGTCGCCTCAAGGAGCTTTATATTGTAAGGTCGACCCTACAATAATACATACAGAGAAAAAACCCAACAATCATATGACCCCCTGTGAGCAAGCACTTTGGCGACAGCAGGAAGGAAAAACTCCCTTTTAACAGGAAGAAACCTCCAGCAGAACCAGGCTCAGGGAGGGGCGGAGCCATCTGCTGTGATTGGTTGGTGTGAGAGAAGGAAGACAGGATAAAGACATGCTGTGGAAGAGAGAAAGAGATTTATAACAAGTATGATTCGAACTCACCAGTGTCAATAGTTAGCAGGTGGTGGTGTGGACTGTATCTAACTAATTATGCTTCTTGGCTGCTACTCGGCTACATCTTATTATATCTGGTAATATAGCACGGTGGCACAGAGGTGCAATGCTAGCACTGTAACAGCAGAGTTTGACTCCCCTGCCTCAGTACAAAGCACAATGAGCCTAAGTGTGGAGATGAGCATGAAAGCCCATCTTTCTGTGTTGGTAGAATGGATTGATAGTTATACAGACAGTTATGTGGTACGTGAACTGCTGCTTTCTTTCAGCATAGATCTGAAACTCTTGTGCATTTGGATCACATTCCCTCATTTTAGGAATGACATGTATTGTGTAGCCCGAGCAGACTCTGATCTCTGTTCCCTCCCTGCTCTTGTTCATTTGCCAATGAAACAAATCCAGCAATAACTGCGCCACCGTGTGCCTCAGATAAGGACTCCTCTTGAATGGGGGGGAGAAAAAAAGTACAAAGGGACATCTTGACAAATGCAGCAAACCAAAGCAAACTGAAGCTGTGAAGTGGCTGTGCTTGGCGCCTTCTCAAAGCTAACAATGAGTCACACGCTGGAAAAGTTTTGCGTCACTTATAGCACATTGATGAAATGGCTTCCACTCAGCGAACATGCGTCCCCCTTGCTGTTTTGGAATATCTCGGTGTTGATCCAGAAGGTCAGCAGCGAAAACGCTGAACGCTCGCGTCAAATCGCATTACGGCTTGAGAAGAAACGTGATTAAACTGCAGTTTGACTTTGAGTGTTTATTTCTCCTAAGGCCTAGAAGACAGTTCCCCCTTCAGAAAACAGAAAGAAAAGATTGACAGAACAGGGACTGGAAGCCTTTCTTCGCTGTCATTTATATTTGAGTGGGGAGAGATTTCACCCTTTTTTGAAATTCACTAAATCTGTTTCCATGTGCATTATGCATGGGATTTTTTTTTTTTAGTTCAGTGGTTTGGCTTCAATAGGCTTTCAGAAGCATCAAAACATAGAGGGAGACGAGGTCACATGTAGTTGCAGGGAACGTGACACCGCGTCACCCCGAGCTGGGCTCCGAAATGCAACTCTAGGAATAGCAGCTACACTGGTCCCACTACTGTTACACATTCCTTTCGCTCCCTTCATTATTGTTTTTTTTGCCTCCCATACTTCCATACTTCTTTTCCTCTGCTGTTCATTCCCTCGCTTTCCCCCTCTCTCACATCTCCTCTCTCTGTGACTAAAGGCAGCCCACTCCTCTGCAGTGGCTGCCTGCCTCCCTGATTTGCTCGCTGCTCAGGGAGGATTTGCATAGGCTGGCCCACTTGCCGCTTCTCCCCTCCCCCTTCCCCTCCTCTCCCTCCCTTCCTCCGTCCCATCATCTTCGCTTAGTTTCACCTGAGCCCGCTCCCATCCTCTCTTTCTCTCTCTCTCTCCCTCCACCGTTCTCTCGTTCTCCTGCACCCCCCCCCCCTCCCCTTCCTCCATCTCGCTCCCTCCCACCGGTTTCTCATTTTCTCATCCTCCTCTTTTCTCTCTCTCTCTTTATCTGTCTGCAAATCTGTCTCTTTCTCTCATGGAGTGATACAAAGAGCTATCAGTCTGGGTCTCCCTGGGTTAACAAGCCAGACCACTTCACCTCTCCAGGGAAATTTTTTTTAAAAAGAAAAGAAAAGAAAGAGCTGGAGAAAAATGAGAGGGAGGGGGGGAAAGTCTGACAAATACTGGATCGAAACTTAAGGATGGAAATAAAGAACAAGTGGAGATCTTCACCTTGCACTGATGCTCTGTAGCTGAAGAGTGAGGAAGGAAAGGAGTGCGCTGCAGCCGAGGCGATAGAGAGACAGAGAGCTGACAGTTTGTCCGCGCCGGAGTGCGTGGAGCTCCTCATCTTTCTGTCGTTCCCTCCCATCATCTCTCCCTCCTCCCCGGTCTCGTAGCTGAGGCTGTGTGTTATCTGTGGCTTGACAGAGCGGGGCTGTGCACAGCAGAACGAAGCGGAGCGAGCGGGCTGAAGGCTGCAGCGTGGGCTGTCCCTTCCTGTCACTCACTCTACACCCGCAGGTGAGGAAGGGCGCACGGGGACAAATTCCAGGTGTCTCCCACCATTGAGTGCACGCTCTGTCTTGTCAGTTGCTCCTGCGCACACACACGCACACACACACACGCAAGCAGGCTACCTGGTCATCAAAGGAACAGCCACGGGGTGATCCTGCCGAGAAAAGAAAGTAAATACATATTGGATTCTGGTTCAAAGAGCCAGCAAGCAAACGAAGAACAGCGGGATATCTGCTGCCTTCCAACCAGTGGAGTCCAAGAGACGAGCCCGGGCTGCATTTTGTTTGGGGGGAACTGCTGGATCCTACCTTAACAGGGAGCTTTGTTGATTTCTCTCTGCTATGGAGTTTGCTGCTGTATTCTGGCTACGGGAAGGTCACTTTTTCTGAGATCCGCGCACATCTCATTTACTCTCTTTCAAACATCCAGTAGGGGGGGGGCGTGAGCCATGCTCCCCAAAGGAAAGCCCCAGGAGGGCCAGCTGATCTGGATGTTGCTTTTGGCTGCGGGATGGATGGTGCTGGGTTCTGCTCGGGGCTCCTCGTCCTCATCGTCAGATCTCCATCTCCTATCTCCTACCTCCGGAGCCCCCCCACCCCCAGCCCTGCCTCGACCCAATCACCCGCAGGGCCCTCAGGGGCCCAGGCACCACCAGCCACCTGTGTCCATATACCGCTCCCCGGCCTCTCTACGAGCTGGCCACGGTGAGTCCCGTCACCTGTCACCTTGCTTCTATCTCCCTCTCGTCACCGGCTCTCCTGCTCGCTGTCCATTTATCATTATGAATGATCAGAGTGAGAAGGAGCCATCTGTAACCAGCTCTCTGTCATTTTCTGTCTCTCTCTATATAACTAGCTCACTTCCTCCCTCCCACTGTCCCTCCGTTATTGTCTTTCTTCTTCACTCTCCCTCTCACTCATCTTTCCACCACAGCTAACGATAGCTGACAGCAGCTCTGCATCATGGAGCTGTACATCGTCTATGAAATTATAGGTTTAATTGTCAGTGAAAGGCACTGACAAGCAAAACACCCACGGTGACTCTATCAGCTGAGGAGCAAGCGGTGACTCTGTCTTACCACGATCCCTGTAGGATTAACACTTTGGTAATTGATGATTGATAGAGAGTAAAAGGCTTTCAGATGGTTCTCCACATGCTGAAAATGTGCTGTAGCAATCCTCTGTTTACAGAGGAGCTTAACCTCAGAGCTGTTAGGATATCGTTACACAAAATGACACGCAGGGATTTTTTGTTTGTTTTTTAAGTCAGGTTAAATTTTGCAACCTTTAAAAGTGGACTGATATAGGATTTCATGCGTCTAGCAGCAACATGAGCGTCTGATCTCTGCAAGAGAATGCACACGCCCAAGAGGGGAAAAGCAGCGGTGGTCAAAATGCCTTTTTCAATATTGACTTTTGTTTTATAGGTATTTAATGCGATCTGTTTGCACCATTAGCTGCAGCCCAGACATCAGTTGGGGGATATTTAGTTTCTCTAATAGTACAAGGTGCCGCTTACTGTATGGCCATGTCGTCATTCATTTGAAGCATTTATACATCTCTCTGGATTGGTTCTCTGATATCCACTTACGAGGACATTATCCTGCTACTGTTCTATCAAAATTTTAAACGAATATCCTCATGTGGCTCTTATTTTTCTTAAAAACAAAAATAAGGTAAAAAAAACAAACAAAATCTGGTAATTCTTTGTTTATAACATTCATCAGGTCCCAATCAGCCCAAATATCAAAGAGAAATTTAAAAAGCATGCCGTGGAAGAGTTCGGGTCTTAGGAGGTTAAGACAAACTGAATTATCAACTAAATTCTGCCTGTGAATCATGGCTTTACGCTACTGCCTCATAGTAGTGGCGAACAAAATCAGCAGGCCAAATGCAAAAGGCCTGAGCTTTATTTTTCACCAGCAACGTTTGGGATATCCAGTCTGTGCCCTCGTGTCACACTAGATCAATCAATCCCTGCGCGGGGATCGAATCTGTTTAAAAAGTAAATTCTAGATAGGTCTGTGCTTGACTCCTTTTAACACATCGAGGGCTCATTTTTAGCACGTTGAGGGCTATTGGAGCAAATGAGCCTGACAGACCGAGAGGTGGTGGAGAGAGAGAGGATCTGCATTACTAATGTGGAATGTGCAAACCATACAAAGTGCAAGTCTGGGCAGGGACTGGGTGGCAGCCATTTAAAAAGCTGTAATAATGATGGTGCATTAGAGATCGAGTTGGCAGAAATATTCATTTTTATTTGTTTTGCTTTTTGCTTTTTGTCTCCACACAGATGCTGCTTGAAGAAAGCAACATGTGACTTTTTTATGTACGAGCTGAACGGTTTTGTTTGTTTGTGTTAAAACCTTTAAATCTAGTCGGGGGATAAGGACCTTATCTAAATTGTATCTACATGTTATAGGCACTTTAATTAGCTGCTCTCCACCACACTTCTCTATGCCTCAGTTGCAGAATTATATAACTGCGCGCGAGTTGGTTCTGGTTGACTTTTGTGTACATTTGCATGCAGAATGCGGTGACTCAGTCTAGGGCAAGATAAGAGAGAGGATAAAAATCAAGAGATTATCAGACTTGTGTGTCTGTCTGTGTGTGCGCATGTGAAGGCTATTTACAATTCAGCAGCAACCGACTGACCCTGGTATTGGCGTGATTGGTATTACAGATTCTGAGGTACACTTTGGAAAACTACACAGACACAACAGATACATACTAATGCTCACTTGTGTAACATATGTATAGTATGTGAAGGCACGCTGCCTGATTCATGTGCATACATAATTTATCTGTACAGTATATTAATCCTTGCACTAGCTGCATACAGTGTGTAAACTCTTAATTAGACACAGTGAATTGGAATGATTGTCTCTGTCACAGAGCAGCAATATTAATAAATAAGTAGTTTGGTCAGGCCATTATATCCATGAATATCTAGTAACAAATTATTTCTGTGTTTGATTTATTTATTTAGCAGTTGCTGTTTCTCAAGAGCCTTTAATTGTTCACAGGATGTTGCATAAGCATAGAAATTCTATCATTCCTGAAAGCATAATAGCTTTTATTCCACTAGACGAGACTTTTATAATCTCCCAGGTGTTGACGAGATCGTCGAAGGTTTTATTTGTTATTTTATTTTATTTTTTTATTTTATTTTTTTTTAAATGAGTGAAAACATGACAGACCGGATGTGCTGTCACTATCACTGCCTCTGCCTCGGGATGTGTATTTTCTGAGCTGACATAAACAATATTCAGTGTGTTTCATGTTCCCCGTAGCTGCTTTTCAGTCAGTGTTCTGGTGCTGCCAGATGACCTGCTGTATAAATTAATCAACGTTTAAAAATTGCCCAAAATATCTCTGCTATACTGCTTACATTATAACACGCAATCATCCCAGCAGAGGCGCATGTGTGTCTGTGCTTTAGGAAACACATCTAAGTAAATAGGATAGAGGGGTTATTCGTCAAATTCAGATCATGTGTGCTGTGCTTCGTATACAGAGTACGTGCACAGTGGGAGTGCTGAAAGTGATAGTACAGACATTATTGTTTTACTAGAAATTGAACAGACTTTGTTTAAAAGTGAATGAGTCAACTGAATAACAAATGTGAGAGTGGTTTGACCTGCTTTGAAGCTTTGCCCTCAGCACTTAGGAGGAATAATAGAGAGAGGTTGAGAGAGCGCGTGTTGTTTGCCTGTGTGTGTATGTGGCAGTCGTTTGATGCGGGATCACCTTGAGGAGATTGGCTTTGGCACCACACCATGTAGAACGGCCCTATGCTGTACTCGAAGTCTCAGGAAGGTTAAAATGGAGAGAAGAAGGAAGGCAGATCTCTCATATATATATTTGTTTCACTTTCCTGACGTAAGCTGTAGCGCTGTGGTTTGAATAAAAGTATCAAATCCTTCCTTTCTTTCACAAATTATCGAAGGATTTTTTGTTTCCTTCTTGAGCCCTTGACACAGTGTGAAGGAAAAGTGGCAGTATTCACAGTTCAGCTTGACTGAAGAATGGTTTGTTCTTGCTGCTGGGAGTATAATTCAAAAGAAGCAAAAGAGTCTAATGCAGCCTTTGGATCAAGACTATGATGTGGTGAACATTACCATAAATATATTATAGGTGCGTTTCAGAGATCTCATGTAAAGTGGGAGGACCACTGTGACATCAGTAATATGCACTGGAATCATGCTGAATTATTTATGTCGTAGGTGTATTCTCTCTTCTCGTTACTTCCTTTTAGTTTTGTGCCCAGCCAGCAGCACAGCCTGAGTGGATGCTCTGCTAGTCCAGCTGATCTAGGGTAACATATTTAAACTAAATGATTGGTCATGCAGTTTAGTGCATTCATTTGCCTAGATCCCCACATAAGTCAAGTCGTAATAGATGATGTAGTAGAGTTTAGGTGTCAAAATGTACCATTAGCATCGGTTATCATGACATCCATGATAAAATGATACACTTTTTGCTTGCTAATTGTAAGTTTATAGCAATATGCTAGCGCTGTCATGATTCCCATGCTGTACACTGATAATTTAAAGGTCATCATATTAGGGGTGGGGGAAAAAATCGATACTGTGTAGTATCGTGATATTTTGTTTGCTAATAATGTATCGATACAGGGACAGCAGAAATCGATATTTTGTTACAAAAAAATGTTTTTGTGCTCTGACTTCAGAGCATTTTGATCCTTTTTCTGAGCAAGAATCCTGACATTCCTTCACTGTCCAAATGTGTTTAACTTGTTTTTTGGCAGCAACAAACATGACAGTTTACTTATTTTAATTTAAGACATGTTTTATTTTAATTAAGTTTAAAACTTTTTTATTTAATGTAAAATTATATTTTGTTTTAATTTACTTTCAAATTCTTCAGTTGCCGAAGGGGCTGCATAGTTATCATAAATTGCATAGTTCAGAATAGCTCGACTAATACAAACCGTTCAGCTTGTCAACAATAAAACTGAAATGAGAGAAAGACTGAGTGTGGACTTTGATATTAGATAAAATGAATATTGATAAAGTTTACCTTTATGTACAGAATCTGAATATCGCAAAATATTTTTAAAAATTGCAATAATATCGTATCGTGAGTTAAGTATTGTGATAATATCGTATCGTGCGTTAAGTATTGTGATAATATCGTATCGTGGGATGTATGGTGATTCCCACCTCTACATCATATACACACTAATTATCTTTATATTGCCTAATAAACATGTTAGCGAGAGTATAGCACACATAGATGTAAACAGGGTTATTTTTTATTATCATTCACATGTATGTGGAAATAATTGCATTTAAATCAAAAGAAAAGTAACAAATCATGAACCGAGAGTGACTGCCTCAAACCTCTTGGGCTAATAATGCTTTTATTAAAAAATGTTAACTGTGACATTGGCACTGTTTCCATATATGAAGGGCAACAGCTGAAATGTATTTTTCATATTGTAGCAAGGGCAAAAAAGAAAAAAAGAAAATTTAAAATGGTAAAGTATTTGCTTTCCTTCTCAGTAGGTTCAGTAACTTGTGGCGAGAGCATAGCAACACACTGGAACACTTCCTGTTGTCACAGCTGAAGTTATGAAAAATGTATTTGACCCTTCAGTCTCCTGTAAAATGTATTTGTCCAGGTGTGGTGGCTGCATAATAACTTGTCCCACATGTAGCACATATATGAATTATTCCAATGAACCCGGAGCACTGTACACTTTGTGTTGCTGTCTACCTTGATGAGGCGTGCGTGTGCAGGTATTATACAGCACATTGCTAAATGATTTTGCCCTCTGGCTGTTCATGATGGGCACAGAATAAAATAAAAAAGGAGCAAGATAATTGAACGATAGAGGAGAGGAAACTTGTGGATGTTCTGTTGTTGTGTACAACTGAAGAAAGACACAAAAAGCTGGATTTTCATTTGAAAAGATTTCCCTCCTCTTCTTCTTGCTTGACTTCTCGCCCTCTTTTCGACTTTTCTCCCTACTTCCTGTTTTTGCTCTAGGCAACAAATCGATAGGAAAAGCTGTTTTGGGGGCTTAATTATGTGGTTATTTCAGGTTTTTCCCTTCCTGGCCTCTGTTTTTTGCACTCACAAGCTTAGGCATTTTATCTTGGAGAAAGACAAGCCCGTTTTTCAGGCTGCCACAGAGAAAGGAAAGGAGGCGAGGAAGGAGGAGGAAAGGAGAGGGCAAGCGACGAAATGAAACAAGATGAAAAAGAAAAACTAAAGTGAGAAGACACAGTTGAAATCATTAATGAGGTGACAGTGACATAGCAATGCCTCCTCCTGCAAACTCTGACCTTTATTTCTCTATTTTATGCCTGCTCAGCTCACAAACTCAGTTTTTACCTTCCTCCGCCTGACTTTCTCCTTTCAACCTTGCCCATATTTCTTTTCTTTTACCACATATAGATAAACAGCTTCTTTTTTCTTCTAGAATTATTCCTTTCAGTGTATTTTTCTCCCTAAATCTGCTTGCTCTGCAAATGAACCAGAAAAAGTCTGTTCTCAGAAATTCATCCTGTGGAAACTCAGCGCTTTGCTTTCTCCACCATGCTCGGTCGCTCCAGCCTTAGCTTATTAATTATATTTATGCTCTCTAGCTCTTCCAATTATGGTGGTGGCTCTAACAGGAAGTAGTTGAACACATCTCATAATTATCCATCAAATGATTATTTATTTGAGCAAACCCCCACTGATTGTAGATCTATCTGAATAATATAACTGTAAATGAATAATCCATTCAGCAGGAATTGAGCCAAGCGAGGAGAAATTTTATATTTAATTCCTTTTTATGTTTTTTATTATATTCGTCTTCCATTGAATTCACTTTTTTTCTATTAGGATTTTTTTACTACTATCACACACATCACAAACGTAAATGTAGAAGAGTTTTTTTTCTGTCTTCACCCTTTCTTTTTTTTCACTCTTTAGTTTTGAGCCCAGAGCCAATTATGTTGAATAACTGTCTCTGTGTGTCACATCTGTCTCTGTGTGTCACATCTGTCTCTGTGTGTCACATCTGTCTCTGTGGAGATGGTGACAGAACCTCCAAAGGTTAGATTTCCTACGGAGGTCATGAATCCTGTTGGATGTGACCTACAGTGACATCATGAGGTTAAGTAATGGGTTGTTCTCTGGACCTCACCAGCGTTTGGTGACTTCACCCTGAGCTCATTATATTCTTGATCATAACTGCGACTGACACTTAAAAACATCTTCCAAGGGAAGTGCCTCATTTTCTCATTTAGATCTGGACATACGAGGTAACATGACCAGTTCTCACCACTGAAACCATCAGGAATTATTAGAGGATTTTGCACCGCAGACTGTGACCTTGAGGCCACCGAATGAATTATTTATACATGTTATAGAAAGGACCATCCTTCGTCATGCTTCCACCTATCCTCAGATGTGAACTAGTCAGCATTTAGCATTTAAGTGATTGATTCTTGATTCTGTCGCAGAAGTTATTGCTTCTGTTTTTTGGAGCACATTGAATCCACTGCCTTAGTAGTTTATACCACACTATTACTTAAAAAAATCAGCACAATTATTTCTTTATTCTTGGTATGAATTTGAGTACATTGCTCCTATACCAGCAGTCCCCAACCTTTTTTGCGCCACGGACCGGTTTATGCCCGACAATATTTTCACGGACCGGCCTTTAAGGTGTCGCAGATAAATACAACAAAATAAGACTAGTACCGGTACCGAATAAAATTCATAACACACGTGAAAAGACCCAGGAAAACCGAGTTAATGATAAAAACGATAACAAAATAACGCTGGAAACCGATAAAACCCTGAAAACCAAACATTTCACACCTGAGCCTCAACTCTCGCAGCCCGGTACCAAACGACTCACGGACCGGTACCGGTCCGAGGCCCGGGGGTTGGGGACCGCTGTCCTATATCATGCAATACCTTTTGTGCAATACTTTTGATAATAGTCAACGGTGCAATAGACTCAATACTTGAAATGTGCAATTCACTTGTATTTTTATTTTTATTCCTATTTATTCTATTTATCCCCTTCGTATATTTTATTTATATATGTCTCTGTATTTATATATGTGTGTGTGTGTATATATATATATATAATATTCTCCTCACGCTCTGTAACTTCTATCGGTGCTGTGCTTTTGGAAACCGAATTTCCCAGAGCAACCTACCCGAGGGATTAATAAAGTTTTATCTTATCTTATCTTCTATATAATACAGGAAGAAATGTTCCTGTTCAATTACAGTATCGGCAGCATAGGTTGCCTACTGCAATCAACAATCAACAGTTTCTTACTGTGAAAATGTTACAGAGCTGCAGTGTATAAAAATAAGCTCTACAGCACAATCCTGTGTGATCGCTATTAAACTGTTATTTTAGTGCCATCTCAATAATGATCACTGTAATGTATAACTCTGTATCCTTCTCCTTTTAGCCTGAATCCAGTTTCTTCTCTTCTATTATGATGATTTTTATTTATGTTCAATTACATTTTATTAATGTAGCACCAAATCAAAACAACGGTCACCTCAAAGCACTTTAAATTGTAAGGTGAAGACCCTGCAGTAATAAAGAGAAACCCCTAACAACCAAAGCAAAGCACTTGGCAACAGTGGGAAGGAAAAACTCCCCTTTAACAGGAAGAAAACTCAGAACACTTACAGCACATTTCACAATTAGTAATGTAGAAATGCAATTGTATTTAACATTTTAATAACTGCACTGAAGATAAAAACTGTGCGGATGTGATTGAACGCTACAGGGGTAGAAAACACTGTATTTAAAATCATGCTTTGCTGCTCGAGGACAGAAGCATTTATATTAATCAACTGTGTTCACAGGAACAGCACTCTGTGTTTTTTTTTCTTACGTGTGCGTAAAACATTTATGACTGAGTAAACAGTCTGCGTGTGAGCTGGGATGCTAGCCCCCCGTCAAAGGTGGTTTTTGTTACTGCTCAGCGCTTTAGAGCTGGGACATCTAGACAAACATGTTTTTGCAGACACATGCGCAACCAAGTGATAATTCATCCCCTGATAAATATGTTTACAGCCAAGCAAATATAATATTTGTAATCCTCTCCATCTTGCCCTGCAAGGTCTGGATAAATATCTCTTGCTCTGCCAGGTTTCCAGTGCAGTATTTCTCATTCATTGTGCTTTATCAGGGCAGAAGGAAAAAAAACTGCACAGAGAGAATGAAACATGGTGACGTAAACCATGAATAAGTGGGGGAGATACAGAACTATTTGGAGAGAGGTGGCAGATAAAGTGAGATGAAGATAGAGAGAGTGCACATGTGATGAAAGAGAGGTGCAGCAGAGAGGCAGACAAAAAAGAGAGATCGGGATAGGCTCTCCAACCCACTCTAGTCTAGGCTAAAGTAGCTAATGGGCTTGCCCAGACGCACTGAGTGGATATTGCGTTGGGACTTCCTGCAGTCCCACAGCAAACAGACTACCAGGGTTGGCTAAGAGGGCTGCTGGCCAGCCGGAAACATGATATCATCTTGCAAGCACAACTAATATGGACACACAGGCAGAAAGCGAGAAAGACAGGGAGGCCGGCACGAACCCAGTTCTGATAGATTCCAGGAAGGAGCACCTGTAGGCACAAGTGAATGAGCAAGTCGATGGGTCAGTGGAAGTGCTCCGACATGCATATATTGTGTCCTGACATGGACTGCCGACACTGTAGCTTGCTGAAGGACAAGCATGTGTGGCGAACAACTGGCAGAAAACATGTGTGTCCACACTTCTCTCACATACAAAGCTGAAGGACATTTTCACTGGACAAGAATGACCGTTACAAAGCTGAGGCGTATTTGGAGGACACTCGACTTGCAGTCATGGACATAGCTTACACACTAGAGGCCTCAGTGGACTGTTAAAGTTTGATCTTACTCTGCATACAGAGGCACGCGTGGCATCGAATTATTGCGTCAGCCCTTTGTCACATACACATTCCACTTGTTTGCACATAAAAACAAAAACAGATCCATAATCCAGGAAGCACAGAAAGAAAACCTTGATGTAAGAACAGACACTTCGTGCTGCTTTTAGTGCTGAGAGAGGTTTAGAATAAAAAGAAAAAAAGGTATTTTAGGTGCTGTGTAAGCACAGTGTCCTTGTTCGAGTCGAGATGGATGTCCTTGGTACATGTCGCCTCTTTAATAACCACACTGCCTGATTAAAAACACCACTTACCAATGCTTATCTCATTATGCAATCTTGTCACATAAAATATACATATATTTTCACATAAAATAGTTAGTATAAGCACGTTAATTTACATAATTATTGCTGAAATTGCAGAATTTATCCTAAAAGTCACACATTTAAATTATGAATTGCATTGGTTTCAGTGTTACACCTCTGGGATGATTCTGCAAATCATTGCTACCTAACCACACTCCCCTGTGCAATCGTTAGCACTCTCAGAGGAGCACTGGGCCACTGCATGTCACGAGTTTAAGTGCAGGTCAGAGATCATGAGGTTTTTTGGGGGTTATTTTGCCTGCTCCTCATTTACTGTGCTGAAAACTGCTTTTGTGAAGCAACTACAAGCAGCCTTCCTCTAACCACATTTAGGGCTTCGAAGTAAAGCTCAGGGACTCTGCATTAAGCAACAGATTTTGTTTTCTGCAATACCAAATTTTAATGAATTACCATTAAAAGGCATGACTGGGGAACGAGGGAAAGGAGGCTCACCTCTCCTTCATTCAAGTCTTATAAGCGACTTTATAGCTCGTTTTAACCCGTGATTCATCCTGTTTTACTGGGCACTTAGTGGATATGGATATTTCTTATGGACTCCGAAAGCCCCCCAGGGTCCTGTAGATGTAAACAATATATGTCCCATATTTGTCAGGATGAAGAGTGCAAGGAGCAATTTAGCCTAGCTAGCAGGATGAAACTACCCTGCCTGAGTAAGATTGATTAGATGCTCATTACTCCATGCACGTGTGTGTGTGTGTGTGTGTGTGTGTGTGTGTGTGTGTGTGTGTGTGTGTGTGTGTGTGTGTGTGTGTGTGGGGGGCGGTGAGTGGATGTTTCCTTGATTTGATTTATCAAGTGTTCAAAAGCAGGCCAAGGGATTAATCGCAGCAATGATACCGTGCCAAGTTATTATCTACATTGCCTTATTTGAAGATGCTGACTTGCACTGGGGACTGACTGCGGGTACGTGTGCGTCTGCCATTGTTCCTCCACAAGAAGCAGCTTAAACTGAAGAAGAAACTGCTGTGCCCATGTGCTGATGTGTCTGTTTGGCTGCCAAGTCCTTTCGCCTGATGTTCACGTACTAACTTTCTTCCATTGATCGACTGACTTGTCGATGCAAGCCAGGACTTTTTTTTTCAAGTAGACCTTTGCTCAGTCTGCTTTAAAGATGCACTTTGATGTGTGCACCCAAACGGAGAGGTCTTACATGATGCACGCACGCTGCTGCAGGTATTGCGCCATCTGCGTCTTCTCTCACGCTCAGTGCTGTGAACCTGATGAGACCGTCACACACATGCAAAACACGCTGCCCTCGCTCTCAATCCCGTTACTCCGTTTAATTGAATTCCTCCTCTTTATGGCCGTCCTCTAGCCACCACATTTGATCTTTACTCCCCTCTCACCCCTGCCTCCCCTTATCACCGCTGACAGCGGCAGATTTTGTTTGTTTTATGGAATTTATGCTAATCCGTGCTAAATGCTCACAGGTAAATGTTAATAATACAAGACAGGATTGAAAATTCAAGGCATCACACTATCCAGGTAGCTATTTATCTATTTCCCCACCTTAAAATCTGCTATCAAGATGTCTTGTTATCTTGCTATCCTAGCGTGCAACAATACAGCCCTGTGTTTCTGTAATTCGAGTAGAGGAAGCTCTATTCACATTCTTAGAATAAGCAGTATACAGTGCAAGATTACATCTGTGAATGCAGCAGATAGAAACAGGCTTATCCCGATACAGTATCACGCTCCTGCATCCATAGACAAGCGTCCATGTGCAGCTTGAATCTAACACGCATGATTAGCCACCAGCAGTAATTCCACAAACCAACGTGCCCACTCGTTCATTTTCATAAATAGCCCCTGTTCGTGTTTTATCTCTGTCCCTTGTCCAGTCATCGTGTTGTTTTTCTCTGCTTATCTCTCAGCTAAGTCTCCCATTTTATCTCTGCTTTTCGTTCTGTCTGTCCTCTCAATCCAAGCGCTTTTCACTCTCCTTTTTCCCATCATGCCAAGTAGCGGGCTCGGGCTACTTTGATCCACATTTGAAACGGCATCTGAATGAATTAACGCAGTGCTGCCACTGTGTGCAGACATGTAGGACATGCAAGAGCTTATCAGGCTCTGCTAGAGGATATTCACCCTGCTGCAATGCTAGAGTGTACATATCAGTGCCAGTGCAGGCGACATAGTCCCAGTTTTCAAATGTCACATGCTTCTGTATGTGTGTTTGTGTGTAAGTGTTAAGCTCCAATAATACTGTAGAATTAATGCTTCAGCTGACCTTATTGTTGTCTGTGTGTGGAAGAGTGCTCAGCATCACTGCTGAATATGTCTTTAATACCAGGACTGACTTTGTTGACACCAGCGCTATTATGAGCTATGATACACGGCCCTGTGTGATGCTTAATTAATTTCTGTTTTGCATCACTTTCAGCCATTTGTGCTCACCAGTCAGGATTTACCCGAGAACTGCGTGCAAATTATTAGACACTATATCATCTAACTTTATTATCTTTACTTATAAGAACTTCCTAATTATTGTGACTAATCCCAAGTAGTGCTTTCAAGTGGGAGGGAAAAACATTTTTTATTCCTTTTCCAGGTGGAAGTGATGAGTGAACAGTGGTGATTATTGGAGCTGGCATTGACCGCGGAATCAATTCCAAAGTGCTGTATTGATCCTTATAGCGGCTGTTGATGAAGTGAAGAGGCTCATTGTGCCAATCGCTGGACAATGATTCAGTGAGCTGATGGGTTTTTACTGAGGGCTTAAGACTGCTGTCCAGCGGGCTTTGTTAAAGTTCAGAACCTCTGCTATTGATTTGGCTCAACATTATGGCCACGATCGCCTCCTTGGCTTTATGGTATTTACCTCGGCGTGAGCGGGTGTTTATATCTTTTATTTGTTAGGATATGAAAACAATGCCTTTTCCTCTCTGGGCCTTAAATACAGCTGTTTAGTTACTATGGCCCACACCGTGGGCAATATTAGACACAGACATGATTGCCTTCTTTTGAAGGAGATAAAGTCCACACACACTGTTTGGAGGGAAAGTGGTTTTACACAGGTTAGTGTGAGCTGTATGGTTTGCATGTTATTTATCATGGATCTCTTTGGTGGATACGAGGTTAGGATCAGGCACTTTTTTCTGTTTACTCTTGTTTTCTTACGTTGCTGGGCATTTGAACTCTCAGGGCCACCGTACATTTAGCCGGCATGTTTAAACATCACAGCAGGGGCCTCTTTACAGCTGATCCGTATGTGATGAGTTGATGATATGTCTTTAAATTGAAGGCACTCGAATTCTGTCACAATTTTTGTTGCAAATTAATATTAAGAGTTTCAATTATCCTTAAATATAATATTTTATGATAGTACAGTATAATTTAAAACAAGCAGATGTGGTTAACAAAAAACATCTATTTTGTTACAGCAGACAAACTTGGCGACTCTGGTTAGTTCTCGTTTCCAGGAAGTTGCCATCTAGATAGGAACTGGCTGGCCTGCTGCCTACAGCCCACTCTCCTGTCTCGTGGAATACTGTCAGCCCTCTGTTTTCAACTGCCTCCAACTGTGTGTGTCCATGTGTGTCCTGTATTTGTCTGCAGGTGTGTTTGCCCTGTGGATCCTTTCACTGTGCTGCATAGCTTTAGTTTTGCCAGGAGCTATCCTCCTGCCATGCAAAATGCACCTCAGTGTGGATCCACTTCAAAGCTTCTCCACGTTCACATCCACCCCATAGCTGGGCAGTGCAAGAGAGGGTTTTTTGTCTCTTACAGATGCATTTGCACTGCTGACCTATGTTAAATAACTTGTACATCAAGACAAAAAAAGGACCCAAATATATTCAGTGATGTCCACTTAAACCTCAGTCCCAAAGCAAAGGTCCGAGTACAGTGACACAGATTTTAAAAAGTAGATTTTGCAGCTGAAAAAGTCTGTAAACACTGACACCCAGATCACAAGAGGATACTTTAATTCTGATCCTGCCAAGGATCATCATAACCGTCATAAACTGTCACAGAAATAAATAAAAAGACACGAGTGGCCACTGATTAGAGCTGCAAAGAATCAGCACATCTACATGTGCATCTTATACACCGGATATTTCTCTCTTTAATAGCGCCGAGCTTTACCGATCATTTATGAGGCGTTGGAGCCGAGCAGCCTTCTGCTTTGATGCTACACACAGTTGAGGTGCGTAGGTGAATAAATGGATGTGTTTATGTGTGTGGGGAGGTACGGCATGCTTCTGTGTTTCCACCTGGAGTTGAAGGATACATCAAATCCACATGCTTTACGACATTGACTCACTTTGGGTTCCAATTTGTTGCAGGACTTTTAGGATGTCTGGTTAAACAGGATTAGTCAATATTATTCACAGTATAGAAGGACTGCTGTCAGGCTCTTGAAGAGAAATCACCATGCACTGTAGGAGATGGCAGCATCTCTCGATGATTTGTTGCTGTAACCGTATGATTTTTCTAACAGCAGTGAAGGGAAAGAACGACAGAAACAAGACACAACAACATTTCTGGCACCACTCAGAACCGCTCTTTGAACCACTAGGACATCTGCATCCCCCGGTTTTTTTGTGTGTTTTGGTTTTTCTGTTGGCAGCTTTGCATCGTTTAAAATGCTTGGATGAGATTTGAGAGAAATGAAGGAAAAAAAGAAGAACAAGGACACCGGACGGACAGTTTTCTATCCAAAACCATTAGACTCAAATCTCAAAGGAGACACTTCACTCTCCATACAGTAGTCGCACATTAACGTGCGACTACTACCGATCATCTGTTTTATTGGCACTCCAATTCAACTGGTATTCATTTATCATGAATATGATGCAGAGCAGTGACCATTAAAGCGTCTCCAGTTGTCTAGTTAGAGGTCTATGAACAGGAAGCAAAGAGCCTATCACTTTGTCTTTTCATCTTCCTACTGCTCTCAAATGGAGTGGAGACATTCAATTTAAAGTCTAAGGTCTCGTAGAAGCCGGTGACTTTCATTAAGTTCATCTCTCTGAAGTAGCTGAAGGAGAGGTACGGCATCAAAGAACTTTAATTATCCTGCCCCTCAATGAGAGACAAAGTGATATAACTGATACAGAAGAGAAGGACTATATACGGGAAAAGAGACTAAAGAGGCAAAAAAGTATGGATCACCTCTGATATATTGACAGAACTTGCTTTATTTCTTGCATTTTTATTGTTTAAAGACCCCTGTAGGTTTTAAATTGCCTTCCTTGCGTTTATTACCTGGCGTTTGATTGGTTTGCGGAGCCCCGCTGAGGTACGCCATCAGGAAATAATGGCCACATCCAGTTGCATCATCATTTTATTTTGAATTGATCTCCACCCCACGTTGAAATTCACCTGCAACTCTGGAACATGTTCACAACTGTTAATACCTTTGATCACAGAGTCGTAATGATAGGCTGCAGGATGCTTGAAGATACGAGAAATAAGTGCGAACCTCTGCGAGACCAGAACGGCCGAGGAAAAGGTGAGAATTTTACAGGGATGGATTGCTTTCCACGGAAGTGCAGAAAAGGAAAAAAAGACAGTATATTTCTGCTTGGGTTTTTTTCTTCCTTCTTTTTTTCTGAGTGGGCCAGCCAGGAGTGATAGTGGGACAGACATTCAGACAAAGTGGTGGAGTGGAGGGCGGTCTGTTGGGAGCTTGGCGGTAAAGGTCAGGGACGGGGAGATGGCTCCAGCGCAAGGACATAATTGGCTAGGCAGAGAGCCAGTTCAGCACACACACCCACACACAGGTTGGAGATAGTGGCCTGCTGAGGGAATTTGAGCCTACCGAGGAAATCAGAGCCACCTGAGAGAAATGTGTAAAAGTCTTGACAAAGACTGTTTGGTTCTTCATCCGTCATTCCCTTTCTTTTTCTTTTCTAGCTTTTTTTCGACCCCTCTGCAACTCCCGGGGACGCCTGCTGCAAGCTTTGTGGCTTTGCTCTCCTTCTCTCACTTTTTGTCTCTCCCGAGCTCCCTATCCGATCTCTCTCGACACTTTCATATCCAAATCAGTTTTTGCAGGTTCCTCTCTCAGCAGTATTTCACTGTTCGTCATCGAAACTTTAATGCGATCGACTCTCTTCTCTCTCTTTTCTCAATCGCCTCCTCTGTCCTGGAGTAGCTGCAGACTTCCAGCAAGCCGGTTCCAACGGAATACCAATGCTCTTAAACGGTGCAGAAAGCACCGAGTCAAATCCTAATCTGCAGTATGTGTGTGCTTTTTGATAGAATCAGAAAGTGCTCCATAAAGGGGGTAATTCATCATTTATGGGGTTATTCTTTTTCATATATGACATGATTGTTTTATCAAGGACTTCCAGGAAGGTGTCTGCTGTTCCTTCTGGCGCTGCTCAGGTGGCATTGATAGCTTTAGCCGGCCTCATTTGCAATACAATGAGCGCTAATAAAACCTTAGATAGGGAGCTGTGACTAAAGCCACGACCGCCATAGTGCGCTCCTGTCTCTGGGCTTTCTGCATTTAGGTCACATATGTGTATGCGCATATATATAGAAAGCCCCAAAGTTTGATTGCGTTTCACATGTTAATGAACCCCTCAATGCCAGTGCAAAGAGAAATGGAGTAGGCAGGGAGAGATTAGGGTTAAGGGCACTGTGTTAGATGCCTATCATCAAAGAGAATTAAAATCTTGTAATAGATGTAAAAAGCACCCTTGGGCAGGAAGAGGAGAAGCGATTTGGCAGAGGGCAATGTAAAGTAAAGAGTGTATTCAGGATATATACTAGTAGAGAGGCTTTGCTTTGGGGAGGGTGGGGAGGTTTCTCCAATCAAACTATCCACAGGCATTGATTCAATGTGACTGCTGTAAGTGGCTGTAAGTGAGAAAATAGTTAAACACTCATTGGCTTGTACTTAGAGATAGCTCTCTTAGGCTTGCACAAGTTGATAGACTGTCAGCACTGGGGCTCAGCACATGGTCATTTCTGCACCTGAGGGTGCATTAACGGGCCGTCCCTCTTCATGGTGTTGTGTAAGCTACATAATAGTGAATGTGAGGGTGCAGTGAGCCTTTTTCCTGGCCTGTTAGCGAGCAGTGCTCATTCAAGCACACAACTGAGCATTTTAATTGGTCCGCGCACGCTGATGCAGGTAAGAAAACAAAATAAAATTCTTGTTTTATTCGAGCTGAAATCATCCATCATATAGACAGAACAAAGATGCGTAACTGAAAACGTCTCTCTTTCATGTTTTCATCCCACTCCTCTCCTGTTGAAAGTGGGCTAGATGAAAAAGAGGCAAAAAAAGCAAGACAGCGGTGGCGGCTAGCCCCTCCCCGCCTGTCACGTTTCTCGTGGGAACTCTTTTTGCATCAGCGTAATGTTTTATTGATTTATCGGCAGCATGAGAATGATCCATTTATCCCTGTCTCGGAGAGAAATATGAGTGTTGGTGATGTGTTCTGGCTGAATAATCCTGGTATTAATCGAAGCCAAGGAGTGTCAAGATGAGGCGATTGGGCTGTTTGAGGTCTGCAGTTGGAGTGGCATTTGAATGAGGCGGCTTGGCATGGGGATGGCGAGTCGGGCTTAACGGGGACGCCGCGATTCATCACACTGGGACAGCCTAACAAAAAAAAGCAGGAAGAGTCAAACACATCAGCTTGTCGCCTATTAACACGAGCTTTGAATACATTTCGGTGCTATAAAGGATGCTGCTCGTTTCATTTGTAAACACTGAGCCGCAGAAAGTGATTGGGACTTTTTTTTTTTTTTGGTGGGGTGGGTTTGGTGTCCCGGTGGTGCTGTGGTCGAGGACGAGTTAAATGTGGCATTTCAGGGAGCCCTAAGTGAAATCTAATATGGCATTTGTTTAATTAAAACCCAGGCAGTGTTTTGGGGGCAGCAGATTAGCGCTAAAAGATCCAATTAAAGTGTTTGGTGAGAGAGGAGCACTGGAGCCTGTTGGGTTTCCTCTCTGATAAGTGAAATACCTCGCAGCCAAACCTGATAGTGCTGATAGCACATAATGAGAAAAGAAGCGTCGGTGTAACGAAGGGCTACAGCAAGCCGCTAAGTGTAGCTCCTGCTGCTCATGCTCCCCGACTCCCCTGCCCCTACTTTCATCCAGATACGCATCCTTGCGGTGCCACCTCTCAGCCCAATCGTTATCCCAAAGCGAAAAATATCAGAATCGCCTCAGCGTTCCTCTTTTTTTGTTTTTATGGTTTTGTGTTGTTTTTTCACACGAAGCCTGATTTGCTCACGTTCTGCTGAAAGATGCTGGAAAACAAAGTGAGATAAAGGCAGAGAAGAATCTTCTTTGGAGTTTGTTTGTTAGTCTAATCTCTCCCACTTGGTTTCGAGAGCTCAGATAAATGTCTAAATCTTTTATTAGATTCCGAGGATGCTAGAACAACTGCAGTCTTAATGGGATAAAATGGGGATATTTAGCATGCAACTAATGTTTCCTCTTCTTTTTCCTTTGTGCGAGTAATGCTGGCGTAAATTATTCCCAATGAGTAACACTTCTTTTTTCAGCCATGTTTGCCTACAAACGCAGCTGGCCAGGATGAGCAGGACAGTTAGTCATGGGAGGCGTGTGCAGAGAACATTTGTGTGAGTGAAATATTGCAGTGGGTAATGGGATGCGAGGCTTCATATATTCCCATTTCTCCATGCTTTTCTTTTGTTCTGTCAGCCTGGCACATTAACAGTCATTTCAACACTAGCCCTCTGACTCCTGCCACCCTTAGTTACTACCCTGGAACCACATATCTCGCCTCACCGGCCCCTTCATCTCCCCACGATAGAGCGCTGTGAAGCAGCCATCAGAGAAGCAATCAGCATACTGTAACGTAAACATTTGCCCGAGGCTATTTCATAAGGACCCACAGCCAACAGAATAACTACGAGAGTCTCTGGATGAAATTTACACTCGAAGCCTGCATGTGCAAACACGCACCTGCACGTGCGCACCTGTGTATCCACGCGCAGCCACAGAGATCATGTTAAGTCACCGGCGCTCGCCCACGCAAAGCTTTTCTTTTCTCTGTCTCGGCAGCGGTTACATTCTCCGCTGCGTGAATGCCTCTGTGCCATCAGTCTGAAGAACTTCTATTGTACTCGCTGGCAAGGTGCTTGTGGTGCACTTGATGGAACAAAATAAAAGTTTAAATTGATCAAGGTAATGTGAAATTTGACAGAGCAAAACGTTCTCCGCGAGACAGCTTTGATGTTTTCACTTTGTTTCAATGTTTGATGTCAGGGTTGCTCGTTGAGTGGATGTATACATGCGCCGTTAAGGCAGAAAGATGCCTCCCAGTCCTATCTTTCATCCCGCCTCGCTCTCTCGACAACGTTTTCATTTAAAATTCCATTATTGTCGTATCCGGGGTTTTGTTTTTGTTTCGTTTTTTTGGGAACTGAATATGTTTTGGTGGTAACGAGTAGAATTTGGGTCTTCCACATCACAGTGCTTCTATGCAAACGGTCAGTGTTGAAGCACTTTTCCTTTAACCCTTTAAGACCTACCATAGAACCAAGTCCGCCAGAGCTTATATTGTATTTTTACATGCTGTGGAGCCATTTTTGGGAGCATTTCAAGTTGCCATACATCAATACAACCATTATAGCCCAAATTTTAATAATATATATATGCATTAAGTGCATAGTAATTACATAAATTGCAAAAAAAAGTGCAATAAACTACAAAAAAATTGAAAATTGTTTTTTAACATATATTTCTAGTTAGAGAAATTTAAGAGGCTTATCCCTCAAAACTGCAAATACAAAAAAGTTGCACAAAATAGTTTCCCACCACAGGAAATTTATTTTGAGTGTCTTTATAGTTTTATTTTTGAAATACACCAATATTTATATACTGCAGAAAAAAACGAAAATAAATATTATCATGCAAATTTGCAAAAAAAACAGCATATGCATCCAAATAAACTATTTCCAGCAGTGCAATTTAAGTTCTAAGCATCCCAGGAACAACACAGAAAGTCATAAAGTCAAACATAACTGTTAAAAACACCAGTTTAGGCTCATAAGGCCCTGAAGGCAAAAAACTACATTTCTGCCAAATGACATCACTTCCGGTTTCAGGCAGAACATTAAATATTTTCTGGCCATTTTCCACAACGTGCTGCTTAAATATTCCGTAAAAAGAGAACAAACAGACAACAGTTCATTTCCAACTTCCAGTGTTAGTAACCCCAGCACACATGCGTGCAATCACAATCCATTACCTCACACTGCTTCTTTGAATCAGTCTCAGACCTCTCACCGAGGATCTACAACCTCCTCGATGGAGCTAAGGGTGGGATGCGCTGATAGGATGGGGGGTGTAGCCAGGTTGTGT
Organism: Aulonocara stuartgranti; assembly: GCF_965226115.1. Classification (NCBI taxonomy): domain Eukaryota; kingdom Metazoa; phylum Chordata; class Actinopteri; order Cichliformes; family Cichlidae; genus Aulonocara; species Aulonocara stuartgranti. The sequence goes on along the minus strand of NC_138951.1, from coordinate 2,615,057 downwards.
AGGTAAGATAAGAAAAGCCTTCCTAAACTGTGATTTTCAAATGTGCACAAGAAGCGCTGTGCAGTGAGATTCTAGAGAAGCCTGAGATTCATTCTGTGTTGGTGCACGGTGCTCCGGCTTCTGGTGAGGAGAAGTGATGGACTCGCAAGAGCTGCAGTGACGCATTATTTTAATAATCGTCCAATAAAGGGTTAGGTTGCACATAAAGTGTATTATAATTGTACTTTGATACCTCAAGGTGAGCAGCCAGCTTTATGTAATGTAGACACATGCCTTTTGTCCACAGCGTCAGCCGGGAGACCGTTATGGGAACCTCCCGACCTACATACAAAGCAGTAGAAGTAATGCTTTATATACACAAATAAAGCCACAGTGAGAGTTCAAACACGTCCAAAGGTCTCCTGGCATTGTCTGTTCTGCTATTTGTGCCTCCTTTGGCACAGTATAAAACGTCTCTATCAGTATTCATATCCAGTGTTGAGGTAAAATGAAGTCAGACCCTGATAGGCTCTGTGTGACTGTGGCACCTGTTGCCCTATTGGCTCAGCCCGTGGATTGATGTCTTCCCTTTGATGAAACAAGCGCTCATGTCTAGACTCTACAATGGGCTCTGTCACCTTGCCTTTTTTTTACTGCAACATACTTAAAGTGTGTAGGTCACTGAGCGTTTACAGTTAACAAAACGAATCGTGTGCCTATAGGTGGGTCCTCCGTGTAATGGGGAGTAGCAATATGTTTTAATGAGCTCGACTCTCCAGGGCAGTGGAATAAATTTCTCAATTTGGCATGGAAGTGGGAAAAAACCCCAATAGAAAAGCCATGCTTTGTTCTGATCTATTGTCCCACGGCAAGGAGAGAAAAAAGCTGTTCAATGAAGATATGCCAAAATATATTTGAATGATTCCTTTTTGGTTTCTGTTTTTGTCAAAGCTAGCTCAGGGGCCCTGCCGGCTGAGACTTTGTCTTTCCTGTTCACGTGTTCATTTTTATGTGTGCCATATGAGCCGAGGTGTGTGCGCCCGGGCTGAAGGATTGAAGTAAGCTTTGTACAGAGGTTTTGCCTATAGTCCCCCGTCCCCGTTACTATGCCGCTGCAACAATTCCCCCATCAATTTGACTCACACAGAGTGGCAGATTTCTTCTGCCTTTCATGAGCTGTTGAAAGCCACCAACGCTTTCTTTAAATTTCTTGTCAGTTCAGCTAAGTACATCTTCAAAGGCAGAAACTGGGACTGGGTGGTGCGGGTGGGGTTGAGGTGTATGAGCGAAGGGCTAAAAGAAGAAGAACAGGGCAGAAGAAAAGGAAGAGAAAGATGGCACCAAATGTTTCTTCTTCACTCACAACGTTTCACTCTCTACGTGTTTATACACCACTCTGCATTTAATCAGCCGTTATTAATAATCTCTGGCTCACATAAACAGCGTCTCTTTCATGGTGTCTTTGTCTCCTCACCCCAGCACAGCAGATGGTCTCCCCCCTCGCTGAGCCTGGTTCTGCTGAAGGTTTCTTCCCGTTAAAATGACGTTTTTCCTTCCTTCTGTCGCCAAGCGCTTCCTCATAGGGGTCGTCTGATTGTTGGGGTGTTCTCTGTACTATTGTAGCATCTTTACTTTACAATATAAAGACAACTGTTGTTATTTGGGGCTGTATAAATAGAACAGAATTGAACTACTTAACAATTCTTTTACGCAGTATGATGTTTAAGACAGAGAGTTGAAGCCGATGAGCTTGAAAAGTTTCGTGTGGAGTATCAAGAGTAGTAACACGACACAAATTAAATTTTGAGGCTTTCCTTGCGTTTGTGTGTTCATACTGTCAACAGACACACTTTCTTTTGTGTGCACATGCTTACACACACAGAACAGCATCAACAAAACAGAGAGCTTTCTGGCTTAGCCTTAATTAGGCCGACTCGAAGAAGCACTGAGAGGCCAGTATGTTCCATCCCACTGCCCTGCAAAGTCCCGTAGGCCCTCTCAAACTCACCCTGGGCAAATTCAGCTAAGCCTTGGCCTCCGACCAGCCAACGCATCCACGCACGCATCCTCATGAGCTCACGTCATACTCTGAGGCTCGCGTGCGGATGTGCCCGGTCTCCTTAAATGTGCGCTCACTTGACATCTTTGTCCTCATTCCAAATTGCTTACACCCTGCTGCCTATCACCAATCTTTAGCTCCTGCTTTGGGATTTTGTTAATTACAGCTTTAAAGAAGGAGCCTTTACCTCACATTTGTCCTTTTCTTCCTTCTCCTGATCGATTACAACTCTCCTTGCGTATTTGCAGATAGGCTGTGTGGTGGCAGCTTTTAGGCATCTGTCTTCATTGCTCTCCCCTCCCCTCTTCCGTTCTCCCCCTTCTGATAAAGGATTGGAAACAGATAACGGAGGAGGTGGTGCAGGACCGACCTCTCTGTGGCTCTGTGGCTAAGTTGCTGCAAGGAGATGGATTTTGCCTTCGCGGCCAAATATTCCTCCCATGGTTTCACTGCTGTATTTTGCGTCTGGCTCAATGTCCTTGGTGCATTGGGTGGAACTACAAGCACGACTCCGTTAAGGTGGCTGGTCAATGGTGGAAGAAGAGGAATTGTGAGGAGAAGAATGGAGAGGACAGAGTGGAGGTGAATTAAAGTGAGGGAGGGTATTAATTATAAGGTTGACACATTCAATAGAGGGCTGAAATCAAACCGCCTATTGGAGGGGATTAGAAAACAGCAGCTGCAGAGTACGATTGCAATATTGGAACCCAGTTGCAGTGATAAAGAATGTCTCAGTCAGACAATGTGCTATCTGTCTCAGTGTGTGTGTTCATGTGCATATCTGTGTGGCTCTGATATGAAGAGACAGACTAAAATAAAAATAAAAATGTGTATGAGCGCTTAAGTGAATTAAGACATGTACAGATGGCTGGTAAATTAAGTGAAGTTTTGCTAATTTGTCTTGTTTGATGGAGGAATTTATTAAATGTTACTATTATGTGTTGATATCGAAACTTGAAAAAAGGTTTGGATTAACCAAAGAGGCATTTCCAGCGCTTTTGTTTGACAGTTGTAGCTGAAATAGTTTTGATTCTGATATCCCTTTACTTCATTCTACACTAGCCATCTTCTTATTTGCTGAACTGTATTTAGATTTATAAGGCAGTTGTGTTAACTACAATTCCCTCATCTGCTCCGCCTTGTAAAACCAAACTCGATTCACTTCAATGTTATTTTGTACAGACAACAACAGTCGCCTCGAGGTGCTTTATATTGTAAGGTAGACCGTACAATAAGACATACAGAGAAAAACCCAACAATCATATGACCCCCTATGAGCAGCACTTTGGTGACAGTGGGAAGGAAAAACTCCCTTTTAACAGGAAGAAACCTCCAGCAGAACCAGGCTCAGGGAGGGGCGGGGCCATCTGCTGCGATTGGTTGGGGTGAGAGAAGGAAGACAGGATAAAGACATGCTGTGGAAGAGAGACAGAGATTTATAACGAGTACTGGATGTACTGTGGCCATCTTTCCACCAGCAGCACTGATAAACATTAATGACCCTCTCTTTAGTTCTACTTTTCATGATTCATAATTGTCAGAAACTCTTCCTCAGCAACAGCCCTGGATACATCTTTACTACTTCAGTTTCATCTATTTTTGATTAAGAAAAATTAGCATGTTTGGATGGTTCCAAATGTTAGCAGATGGAGAGAGACCTGTCTCCAAGTGTTTCACATTCACCCTCAACTGGAATAAATAATTTCTTCTGTCTTTATCCAACAATGTGTGAAGCTGCATCAGAAAGATTGTTACCATCCTTTGTGTAGAATCGATGGAGCGCCGGTCCAAAAGCTGTTCTTTGTTTGGCACTTTGATGATGGCAGTGCAAACCTTTGTCGAAATCCAAGGACTCCCATAGTTGTTTGATTTTGAACCTGACATCAAAAGTCATCATTTGTATTCTCATCCAGCCATTCAGTGGTAGCCCTTGCCCTACATAGAAACTTAATTAGATAGGGTCTTTTTCCTTGTAAATTTTCACTAGTCTGTCTGTTCTTCATGTAAACTGAAGTGATTACCCAACTTTACCTACATCTCTGCAAGCTTTCATAAGTTCTCACTGATTGCTACCTGAACTCTCACCTATTGTTACAAAGGGCCAATCTCAGGTCAAAGTGTCACTTCAAGTCAACTTATCAGAGACTTTGCTGTGAAATCTCTCACCTCCCGCTGCATGAACTGGTACTGGAGGACCACCATCAGCCTTAGCGAGGGGTTCGCGAAGATGAAACCCCGCAGAGCGATAAATTCTGAGTCCCTTTGATGAATGACCGTTACCATGTACTGATTGCTTCCATAAAAGAATGGCAGTCTGTGGCCTCTGTGAACCTTAAATGTTGCAATGCATGTCACACTGAAATAAGAGCCACCTGTAAAAACCAATCGCCTCATCAAGGCTGCGACTGATGGCAGGTCTCAGCTTAAATTGGAGAGTTGTTTAGTGTGAACAGCGGGACCACAGCGAGTGCAGCCTTAAATGTTACTGGGGAATTGAAGTCCTTGGCTCAGAGGGTGGTGGCTGAGTAAACTTCAGAAAAGTACAAACTTGATTGAATTTTTTTTTCTTCAGTCTCACACACCAGCCTGATTTTTCTCTGTGTGACGGAGAGGACGCAAGAGATGTGGGAACCGCATTGCAATGCGCAGTTGAAGCATTTCCGTCCATCATTAGTGGGGAGGAGCGGTTTGCGAGTTAATCAGTGAAATGTAAAGGTGTTTGAAGCAGGTATGGTTGGAAACAATGTCAGGTTTGTCGCAGACGTTCGTGGCTGAGAAGTGGGGTTGCTATGCCAACCGCTGGCACAGCTGGTCTATCTTTAGAGAACACAATGAGGCTGTGTTTGAGGCGGGCAATCATCAAATTCAGACAAAAAAAGAGGGCACAGAACGAGAGAAAAAAGGTCATTAGACAAGTTTATCCACAGTTTGAGTTTGATCTCAGAAGCAGACATCCATATTGTCAGCTTACTTGCGTTGTTTATTTTCCCCCCATGAGGACGAGCCGCCACCGTGTATTTCAAGTAGGTTCAAGTGTTTTTCTATTTGATGTTGTCGATATCAAAGGGAAGATTAGCCCCGCTTTGTACAAGACACTGATTCCTTTTAGCATCTGTCCGTCCATTTCTCTAATCCATATTCTTCAAAGGCAGGTAGGCATGTGAGACAGCGAGTCTCGGGTCGTTTTATAAATAGAACCTGGCTGTAATAGAAATACGCAGCCGGCATGTCAGAACAATGTACGATTTAATGAGGCTGGCATGAAAAATTAAAGCTGCTCATTTCTTCACTTTGCAACATTTGTTTGTACCTGTAACTTTCCATTTAAAGCTACAGGGAAGACTGTACACAGGGCGCCACCTTAATTATCACCTCTCACACGTTCAGACTTTCCGTTGCACCCAAAAGCGAGAAAGATGTGAAACACTTCCGTAGCTTAGTTTTTCATATTTGTGTGTGTGTGTGTGTGTGTGTGTGTGTGTGTGTGTGTGTGTGTGTGTGTGTGATTTTATGTCAAATTTCTATACTATTTTTGAACTTTGGCTATGATGTATGCGTAGTCAAAGTTCCAAACCCTAATGAAAAAAGCACAGCCATCAAGTGAGTCAAGCCCCTTCTGCTTCCAAACTGAACTGACATTAGAACTACCTGACATCATGCAAATTGCTAACAAATAGCATGGTGCTTTTTGTGCCTCACAGCAAGAAGTGTCCTGAGTTTGAATCTGGCGCCTTCCTGTGTGGTTTGCATGTTCTTTCCGAGTACTCTGACAGTCCAAAGACATGCAGTTAGTAATGTTAGGTTAACTGGTGATTCACCACCAGACAAACTGGTGACCTGTCCAGGGTGTACCCTGCCGCTTACCCCATGGTACCTTGGATAGGCTTCAGTCCCCAAACACGAGCCTACATTGAATAAGTGGAAGAAAATGGATTGAAACTTGAAATGACACTTAAAAACTTCCAAATAGGCATAGTTATTTACTTAATGATGCCACATTGGTTTGAATGTTTGGCCATGCCCACGAACAGTCTGAGAGCCAACTTCATAATGGTATTTCTCCAGTTACTCCAGAGTAACTGTCAGAGTCAACCAACAAATATTGGACTTAGAGACAGAGTTAGAAGTTTTTTTGTAGCCTTGGGAGCAGCAGAGATCTCTGCAAAGGGCTTCGGTTGGCCGTTGATAACCAAGTGGTTGCACTCATCAGGGAGCCTTAAAGAGACAAGAACAGAAATGGTCATAGAGGGCTAATATAATGCCTGATGCAAATACAGCTTATTCCCTTGGAGCCCTAGTGGCAAGAAAAACAGGGCTAGAAATGAGCATATGTCACCATTAAGAGTAGCTACCCTACCATCAAACAAATGCTGAAACGGCTTGCTTGGTGTAGCAAATGTGGCAGCCAGTTGGACAGATAGTCAATCCCTCCTGACTTATTACATTCTGTCCACAACTAGTCTGAGGCAAGCAAACAGAACTAGCAAAATCCATTTGCTGCCGTGGTTTGTTGACATCATGTGAAAAATAACTCTGCAAAACTGTCTGAGTCACTGGAAGGGTCTGCTCTTTATTCAGCCAACATGTCTCAGCAGAGGGCCTTTATCATCTATGCAGTAGGGATAAACAGCCCTATCTGTTCACCAGGAGAAGATGGACCACAAAGAAGCTTAATAACAGAACCGTCTAATGCAATGTTCATCAGTATAAATTAAGATTATGGCTTGGATAAAATGGTAGCATTTAATGACACAGTTTGTCTTGTAAACAAGCTTCTAGGTGTTTAAGTGTCACTAACCAAAATGCGCTGTATCCTAGAGTTCTAATAAAACATTTGGGACACTTCCTTCCATTTCCACTGAGCTTGTGCAAATCCATTTATTTATTTTCTTAAATAATACTTTCAAAGGCATCAATAATTGTGAGGCCATTAGTTTGTGCACGAGGCGCAAAATAGGTTATACCACTCATCCTGATAATTAACTGCAAAGGTCTCCTTCGTTTTATTAAATAACTACAAAGGAAATCTGGAGTTAGGAGGCAAGCTTTGGAGACCATGAGTCCTTAAAGCGCGTCTCTCTATTCCACCCTCCTCTTTCCCAAATGAATCATATCAGTGCCATTTCAAAATAAGTTCATCACGAAATATCAGATCACCGCATATTTTGACTGGGTATTTTATGAAAACTATCTTTTCTTTTAATGAGTTCCTGTTTGTCTCTTGTTATCCTGCCTTTTAATTAACTTGGTTTTCATCTTAGCCCTGATTGAATGACTGAAGCCAATGCACAGTGTGAATCCATTCTAACGGCCAGTGGGGGTTAGGAGGCACCTTAGTTGGTTTCCAAAAGGACTCTAGGTGCAGAGAAGTATATGAGAAGAAAATGACTACACTTCTTGCCTAGTTTAATACCTCATGCCACTAGCTGGGACCACAGCCTCACTCACATTTGACAGCATTTTAATGGATAATGGCAGGTGGAGTAAGCATGAATTGGAGCTGTGGTTCGGAGAAGGACTCTGAGGACTGGTGGCAGCTCCTGAGCCCGTGCATACTCCCATGTACTAATGAGAGGTGGATGAATTAATGAATTGGGGAAAAAAGGAGGAGGCGGAGGACATATATAGACAGAAACAGGAGGGAAGTGTATGAGGTATGGTCCCACTCCTGAAATTCAGATGAGTTTTCTCCGATTAGTGCTGCTCCAGTTTGTTTCTGGTCTCAATTCCTGGTTTTCAACACGTGACACGATGACGATGATGATGTTTTTACGCCACAGCAGCTACACAGGTCTGTCATATACAGTGTAATTATCCAAATTAGCTTTTCTTTTTCCACTAAAGGGCAGCACACAAAAGTGTAAAGTCTCAACTTTAGCCACTCCTTGGACAAAAAGTTTGCAAAAAGTTCAGAAACGAGTAAATGTGTCCAACTGGGGTTTGAGTCATAAAGGCCTTAGGATAAGATCAGTGGATAAAGTTGCAGTGTTGTATTTATGTATCAGGGCCTTTCAGTTATTGCAGAGAAAAGGGGAGAGAGAGACAGACACAGGCTTTTGCAGAGTGAGGGCGAGTGGAGCTACGGGCTCTCTCGTGAAGTCAAGACAGACAGGCTGCACTGCCCTCTGGGGAAGATTCAATTATAAATGATGCTTCCACTCGGAGCCATCTTGGATTCCCTTATTCTTCAGGAGGTCTTCTTCACCTAATCCTCGCCAGGGTTCGGTGTGGCCTGTCTCTGAAGTGATATGCCTCACACACATTGCGTGTCATGCATTATGAATGATGGGAAGGAGACGCTCATATCCTAATTTTCTGAGAGCGGCGGGAGCGTCAACACCGGATCCGACAGAACGTTAATATTCACCATGCAAAAGCACGGCATTCAGGTTGTACAAAGCTTTGGAGAGAGATGTCACGACTATTTATTAGTGATATTTTTGTGACTTTGAGCTCCTACAAGCTGACTTGGCTCCGCCTTTGCCGTCCATCTGACGGTGTCAGCCTGTCTCCAGCATCCTTCCGCATCTTTCCTAGCTCGTACCTCCTCTCCTTTCATCTCTCCACAACGTCGCTCTCCCCTCTCTAAAAAAACCCCCACTGGTGGCAGTGAGCAGCATTAGAGTCAGCAGACAGGTCTTCTTTGTAGCCTAGAGAGCTGTGTAGATCTCAGCTGCAACCCCACCTCCTCCCTTTCTCCCTGCTCCCCCAGCCTCTGAAATCCTCTTCAGACCCCCTTCCCGCTTCCCCTTCCTTTTACAACCAGAGAGAATAGGAGCTGACATCTCCAGAGAACCGAGAAAAAAAATCATTTAAAGCCCTTCCTCTCTGTCCGCTTGCCGCTACAACAGAGAGGAGTGTCAGTAATGCAGCAGGAGGAGAGGCAAGAGGGGGTGGGGGGGTAGGAGGGTGAGACTGGCTGGTTTCGCGGTAATGAGAGGGGAGTTGTTATGGCTCAGCTTCTGCTGTTCAAGACTGTGTGTATGTGTGTGTATTTTCACTTCTGTGTACTCACATTTGCACCTTTGCAGTGTTGCATGAATCTGAAGTGAGGCTACATGACTGCTTTGTTAATGGGTGTCAGCGAGTCGATCTTCCCGTTCTTCTATAGCGATCTGAGGATGCTTTGACATGCCTGTGAGTAAGGAGCCAGTGTTACAAAGCCTTTTCCTGTTGCTCAGAGAGAGTGGGGGTGGAGGGGCTCGGATCATCTCGGGTTCCCATCGACACCGCTTGACTCTCTCTCTCTCCATCTGTGTTTTTCCTCCCTTCTCCGTGTCTTGCCTCCTTCCCTCCCTCCTGCAGCAAAAAGTGACTCTTTCCCCACTCGCTCCCCGTTCACCATCTCCACATGTTGTCGCTTCTGCCACAACCACACGATACAGATGGCAAATCAAGCTGTTCGTCATGGAAATATGTCAAGTATGTCCAATCAAGGGTGACAAGAACGGGAAACTTTTTGATTGAGTCCTTTTACTTCCTGTTGTGTTGTTGGAAGTACTCGTTCGGGGTTTATTGTTGTAGTTATGTTAGTAAAAGGAACAAAGTCAGGAAAGTAGCAAAGGGTTGGTGATTCATTAGGATCTGGTCAGATTTGCAGACTAACACTGGGTAACATGTTCATGTTACAGCTGAGTTATATGTTATTATAGTAAGTACCTGTATATACAGGTATGGGTTTCTGTTATTATGCTGTGTCCCATGAGTGTGAGAAAGTGTTTCTCATAAATTAGCAACAGAGTGAACAGTGGGTTATACAAGAAACAGTTGGTCCTAAACTTCTAAATTGAAATTGAGTTTGAGTGATTTATCTGCAAAACCAATATATCTGAAATAATAAGTATCCGATAAAATGGTACTGATATCATATCATTCATATCATATGTTCATTTCTAAGCCTGTGAAGTGGCAGATCTATAAACATTTGAAAGAGATGGAAGAAACACCCTTCAGCTGTGTTATTAGTGTTGACTGTTGCATGGTGTGTCCACCAGAGGGCACTCTGCAGCATCCCCTTTGGCATCATGACTTTTGGATGTTACCGTAACGACGACAAACTGAGTTTAACTGAGTTATCTGCCACTCGTTGTGACAGTAAAGCAAAATGCATTTCAAACTGCATTCATTTAATATCTTAGTGAGGTGACATAAATTGCTGCACATAACAGAAGTTACAGAAATTTTATGTGTTTCGTTAGTCTGAAAAAATCAACTGTCAGATTTACTGCACCTGGTATCGGTTCTAAAAGTCCTGTGTCAGTCAGGCTCTACTTGACAACAAATTAGATAACTGATAAATATTCTTCAAGCAAATCCTTCACTGGTCGCACCTCCGGTGTGAAGATGTGATGCCTGGAAAAAAAGGTGAAAAAGAGGCAGCTTTTTTTTTGATTTAACACACTAAATAACTTATAAGTTGACACACAAATCAGCAAAATAAGAGAAAATCAAAAACATTTTGGCCACACTTCCACAGACACTACACAGAGCACAATATGTTCCTGTTTACCCTCCTGATGTTGCAGCTTCTTCTCCCACAGCTGCGCTCCATCAGAGCTGGCACCAACAGCCACCTCCAACATAACTGGCACTAGCGCTAAATCCCACCGCAGCACAAAGGCCTCAGTTTCCCTTGGCGTTTTTTGGGCAAGTGTAGTACTATAACTGTAGTTTTGACTGTGGAGCTGCTGCCCAGCGGCTCAGACTTTATCATCTTGGCTGCTGGTGCAACTTCGCAGCCCAAGCAGAAGCTGCCTAAACCTTGGACTCACTGCGCTGCATTTGTCAGTTTAGCCTGGCTCATAAAGTTAGAATATGACTCTGACAAAATGTTATACAATGCAGAGCAAGCTGTACAATGCTCTGTACGTACTGTGTACACTGGGAAATAACTCTGTAGGCCATTATCGCCGTTTGTACTGGTGCTTCATATTTTTTCAGCCAGCTTTTTTGACATTTATGTACGTTTCTTTAAGAATACACACAAAAGCCGTCCTCCCTGTCCATAGCAGAGCCCAGAACACGCAGCACACATAAAGTTTAATTAGTCTGAATTATTAGAGTTTTAAAGAGCGATATTGCTATAAGCAAAATATGGTGGAAACCTTACATCTTTTGTTTGTCACAATCCCAACGCTTTGTGGGTCTTTACAGCTTGCTGTTTGCACATGCATCATAATACAGCTCTGGCTGCGCGGGTAAAACCACTTTGTGCTATATATGCTCAGTCCATTCTGTGTCTAGTTTTAGCTTTTCCCTGCTTCCATTACCCCTGGTTTTTGGCGCGTGAATCCATATAGTGCGGTAATGCTACAGCTTATTATAACGGGGAAACAGACAGTGTAAATCATTCGAGGCTGCCTGTTTCCTTTACGTAGCCGTTCTTCACGACACACCGCCCTTCATCCATCATGTTCTGCATTTTTTTTGTTCGGCATTGCTCTTGAGAGATGAGACACATGGCCACCGTGTGTGATGACAGCAGAGACACATGCAAACACGCACACACCGGCCGCCACAAAAGTCCTTTAAAGCACAACAACACACACACACACACATAGGTATCGCTGTAAAGCATTTTAGCTATTTCCTCTAAGCTTACTTCTGGCAGCTGATTGAGGAGCGGCGGGGAGAAGGAGAACGTTCAATCATTAGTCCTCCTCTCACTCTATCCCAGAGGGGAGAGGCAACAGTTGGAAATATGAATTATGAAATGATAAGAGGTTGTAAAATGGAGATAAATCCCAGTGATTACACAGCTCAGTATCTCACAATTTGATTCCTCTGCCAATGATTCTTTATTGTCACTGTGTGAAGGACAGCAAGCCTAATAATTCCCTATGTATGAAGCACAGCAGGGGAAAGTATTGTAATGATAGAGTTCTTTTGAACATGATTGAGGAGGCAATTACATTTTGCATCTCACTTCCAGGATGTTTTTTGTTTTTTTTTTTGAGCTCCGCTTTCTTTTCTTCGTTCTCCGATGGCAGAAAATTCGACCACATCAAACCGTGTTTGTCTTCTTTCTCCATCCCCTGGGGTGCCAGTGCTGCAGAAAGCCCAAGAGATAACAAGGGGAAAAACATAAAAGCACATAAACAAGACACACACACACAGCAAGGAGAAAGGAGAGAAAATGTGTGCACTTGCAGACGTGCGCATGTGTGTGTGTGCATGCTTTAAGACTCACACTGGTCTATGCAAATGACTCTGAGCGTGCATGTGTGCACGCTTGCACAAAGAGTTGGAGTTTAGAGCATTTACCCGCTGCAGTTGTGTGTGCCTTGTGGGTAGCTGGTAGTGCCACCTTCCTCTTAGTGGTGTCTAACACACATGCATGCAGCACACACACACACTCCCAGTACTCCATCCAACTTAATCTGAGAGAGAAAAAAGCTCGACTAGCACCTCGCCCTGGCTTTTACTGTAGGTCTGCTGCCTCTAAATAGAGGGTTTTATCACAGCATGGTGTGAAGTCTGAATACAACCAATATAACCGACATGCATCACGGCAGCTGCTCCGCTCCTTTTGCTCCTTTCCAGATATCATTGCTGGCTGCTGAAGTTCATATGTGCATGTAGAAGACAGACAGAGTGGAGCCAGAGCAAAATTCTCTTGTTGAGGTTGAAACAGGGAATTGAGAATTCCAGCGTATTCCCCTCATTTCTCCCCACACTGGTCAGGTGCATTGAAAGCAGTGACCTGCAGTGATTTCTGGCTCTGTGTGAAAATCCTGTGTCCTCCTCCCTTTTCTCCCTTCATCCCTTTAGTTTTGTAATGTCATGTGGGGGCTGAAGGACAGAACATAGCTCTGTCCTGCAGACAGGTGTCCTGACCTTCTGTCTGCTCTTCCACGCCTCAGGGGACCTCTGTGAAATAGAGGCCAAGGCTTTGACCTAGTCTCTACAGTTTGTCTCTAAACGGAGCCATGCTGCAGATGCAATGAATCACAACTCCTAGGGAGCAGCGCATTAGTATGTGGCCTTTATTTTCACAGCTATACTCCCTCCATAGGTTTTGGGGGTGTTTTTGCTTGTTTTCTTTAAAGAGAAATCGTTTGAAAAATTCAGCATTGGTCATTTTTCTTGTTTCAGAGATCTTCTTATGTCCAAGTCAATGTAGCACCAGTGTGTTACAATTAGATTTCAGATGGCCTCCCTCCAGTACCCAGTGGCCATAGCAAGATTGCATTATTCAAAGCTGGAGATGAAAGTCCCCTCTGATAGACTAAAATAACGCTCTCTACAGTCTGTACTGTGTGTAGATTTGATTCCTTTGATGATATTTCCCCTACAGTTAGCTTTTCACCAGGCTTCGTGGCTGTGAAAGCCCATGTGTGTATTTTACACATCATTTCTGCTATTTATTGCTTATTAATCCTCCAACCTTGTAAGCACTGATGGAGGGAGGGGGGGGGGAGTTGTGGCCAAAAGTGATGGCTCATCTCTTAGAGAATGCCAAGAATGAGCACAGCATCAGAAGAAATAGTCTGTGGTAATTACAAGGGAGAAAGGAAAGGGACATTGGAATAGTTGGAGCGCGCTGAAGTGAGGAGGACTTTCAGACATTTCCAAGAAGCAGAGAACAAATTAGCCTGCTCATCACCTCTTTTATGCAGCCGAGTGAATTAAAATCCTAGATGCTGTCTCAAAATCTTTGTTGCATTGTTACCAAGAAAATCAAGGCGAAAATCGGTGCACCTGACCCTCACTTTGGTGTTTTGATCGGTCTTAAAATGCTTGCTGGCTGAAGTGAATATAAGAAATCAACATTTTCATTGCACTCAGACAACTTTCCCAAAAACAGAGACCCAGAAACGAAAAAACATTGAAGATTATTGTTCCTTAACAGTTTGCAGGACAGGTAAATGTCCGAGGACGTTTTAGTAAAGATATCTGAGAGCATGAGTGTGAAAATATGCTAGAAATGTTATAACACGCCATCGCTTACCCCTCCGCCCTCTAATTAGTCTCTTTGCAAAGCTGCTGAAATTTATATTGGTGCTCAGTACATCCACACTTAAATGGAAAGTCCCAGCAGCTCTAGCTTCAGTGAAATTATTCAAATCAAAGTCTTGACCTTGGAAATGTAGCGTAACAGTCACACAAATCTTTTTTTTCCCTTCATATGAGTATCAGAAATGATGCCATTCCCAGTACTCTTGCATGCATAGGCTGTTGATATGCAGTGGACTTCCTCTGCGTGTGGAAATGCAGCTGGTGCAGTCTGGGCCCCGGCAGGTTGTTAGGGAAATGTGCTACATCTCGGCGATCTCGGGTTCTTTCTCTTCTCTGTACTTGTGCAGATAATCACCCACTTGTGTGACTGAAAATGTGAGAAGGCATCATGTTCCCAGTGTTTGTGCGAATGCGCACGTGTTTGCACACTTTTAGACTGCATCACGATGTGCATTTATGTCTCCGTCAGCCCGCCCGCTCTGTGTGTGTGTGCGTCAGCCCGTTGTGCGTGTGGCAGCCTGTGTGTACTTCATGCTGAACATTGTCTTCTTGAAACACTAAGCAAATCTCCTCAATGTGATAATTGGCTCCCCGGGGTGCTTGTATCTTTGCTGCTCATCATCATCATCCCCTCCAAAAAAAACGAGTGTGTGCTAGATGAGATAGGCGAAGTTTGCTCGTTTGCCGGGGAAACTGATCCCTAGTCTGCCCGAACTCTTTTGGCAAGAAGAAACTTTGAGGCGATGAGACAGTGCAGCCAGATCGGGTGCAACCTGGCTGCAGGCTGCTGTCTGCCGCCTCTCGTAGCATCAGGGGCTTGTTTTCTGATGCACTGCAATGGGTGAAATATGCTATTTGAGGCAGGTGATATGCTCAGTAGTTTCATCTGCAGTAAAGTCTCTGACAGAAGCTGAATGATTTTATCACTTCTGTTCAGGAAAAATAAAAATATCTGCGTTAAAACCGTCCGTTTATGATTATTAGCTATACGGAATGAGGCGGATTATTCGAGGCTCGGTGCACGGACGACCTTCGCTGGTGGTTTGCAGTGCTGGCGCCTGAGTTGTGTAAAATACAGACCTGTTTGTGTGCCTGAAGGCAAATAGAGACGCTCATCTGGTCACTAGAGTCTCTCCCTCTTTTTTAGTCCCTCTCATCCATATGTTCTTGGAGTCCCCAGGGTATTATAGACCACAGAGCAGATTGTTGGCCGCTTCATTGGGGAAACAGCGAGACAGCTGGGCACCCATCACACGGCCAAACAGATGTTCAGGTGACTTGCAGAGGAAGTGAATGGAAAAGAGAAATGGCGAGGGGCGGGAGGTGATGCGGAAGAAAGGGAAGCCGAGAGTTGATGGAGGCAGCAAAAAATGAATTAATACATTGATGCCAGAACTCCGAGACTTCATTAGGAATCCAGCGTAGCCCTCTGAGGTGGGCCACACGCTTTCCACTCTCCTTAGGCCACAGGAACCCGTTTTCTCCCATATTGATTCACCTACTAGACTATCTGCTGCAGGTCTAATGCCTCAGATCTCCCGATTATCTTTGGCTAAATGCGGACGAGACGGCTAAGCGGCTCAGGGAATCAACGCTTTAATTCAAACTCACCTCAGGGAATATTCAAAAGTTGGAACTGAATCCCACCCTGAAAACAAATAGCTTTGGTCTTTCTTGCCAGTTTCACATAATGATAAAAAAGGAAATCCACAAACAGTTTTCACAGATTCTCTGGCTGAGGGCCGAGCTTGATCCAGGCAGAGGCTCTAATCTGACACAAATCTGCATATACATATATATATATAGATAGATAGATAGATAGATAGATAGATAGATAGATAGATAGATAGAATTCCCTACTGGTACTGACTCCTTTTTTTCAACACTGCATTTGTCAAATTAAACCAGACAAAAGTTCTTCGATCCCCCTCAGTCCCCCTTCTCTACTTTCTTGGGCCAACCTTTGTTCTTTGGTTGCAGGTTTCATGTATAATACATGAGGATTGGGAGACTTATCTGTTTCTGGCCATACCGGCTGTAATTCCCTGGGAAGGGGCTATATTTAAGAGCTGGATAGGTCATAGATGGCGTCAGGGGAGCAGCTGACTTCTACCCGAAAGGTGGCGGTGGCTGAATAGCATTAAAATCCTAAAATAGAACTCGACACAGTTACATTGTTGCCCCGGCGAGGAAGCTGTAATGGAATTACCGTAGATTTAGCCCCTAATGGAAGAAGCGTTAATCCAGTTTTGTCAGAAACGTGTCTTGTTTGTGACAACACGCTGCTCCCTGGCGTCTAGTTAGTCTCTGTTTGTACATCACAGATTTCAGTTTTCACCTCTTTCTATCTGCCTCTATTTATCGTACGACAAATCTAATTCCTGTTGTTGTTGTTTTTTTATTTCCACAGCTGGCACGACCTACATCTTTGGCAAAGGAGGGGGTCTGATCACATACACGTGGCCCAATAACGAGAGGCCAAGCACCCGGACGGACCGGCTAGCCGTGGGCTTCAGCACGACCATAAAAGATGGCATCCTGGTCCGCATCGACAGCGCCCCACGTCTGGGTGACTACATCATGCTCCACATTGTATGTATTATTCTTGTCTATTCAAAATTCAGTGTGTTTCAAGTGTTTAAGGCATTACAACCAAGGTGATGACCACAAACAAACCTCCGATTCATTCCTTTCCTTGTGGCAATCTTCAGGCAAAATTCATCCCACAGTGCTCCGAATGATTTATACGCACGATGTAGACCCAGTGAGGAAAAAAAACCTTACTGCTCTACTCGAAGTCTTTGCTCATCCAGAATAACCCCACTTCTCCACCACAGTCAGGCTAACTCCCAGCATCTCCATACCTATATATACCTCTGTGCGCACACACACACACACACACACACACACACACACACACACACACACACACACACACACACACATGTTGGAGAACCATAGGAAACTGCGATTTGGAATTCTCAGCCAGTCGACTGTGCACCCGTGCAGCATCTTAATACTTTCACATCGCGACCTTGCATTTGGCTCGTTTACATAAGCATTACGCATTTACATAATCATCAACAGCAGCTTGATGAATGCAGTGTGGAATCACTGCAGCGAATGCATGTAGAGGTAGTGTGGTCGGGAAAAGGGACGAGTAGCTGGTGACGCAAAAAAAATACAAATAAATTAAGAAAGAAAAAAAAAAGATGCGATGATGAGGAGGAGCTACAGTTGCTAAAGCAGATTGAAAGTCTTTTTCTTCTTAAAGAGCTCCCCTCATCTCCTGAGTGCTGGCCATGTGGTGCAGAGAAGCAGCCATCTGCTCTGGAAAGATGAGGGCCAACAACGAGCAGTTTGGAGCTGCCTTTACAGTATAGAGAGATAGGAGTGTGTGCACGTGTGTGTGTTTCCTTGTGCGCACAGGTGAGAGAGGAAGTGGAGTGGCACAGGCAGAGGGAAAATAAAGACGTAGAGTGGGTTGCGAGGGTGATGTGGGACATGCCTCCCTGCGTGGTTCTAACTGATTGGGTAATTGCAGGAAACTCTAAAGGAAGGAAAAGGGATGCATTTTTAATTCTGCTTTTTAGATATGGTGGCACAGCTAGCCAAGCAGGGTATCTCGCATAATTTGGCTGCGAGTCATTGGGCGATGAATGTCTTCGTTCCTCCAGTCTAACGCGCTAATGAATTTATTAATAGAAAGAAAAGCAACTGGAGACTTCACCAGTTCATTCAGAGAGGCAGCGTGTTCTGAACACAGTGTCGGTTCTAGCTGCTCGCGTGGGCAACACTGCAAATATTTCAGATGATTTATTGACAGCCAAGGGTGTACAAACAAAGTGGGTTTTGTTTAATATTAAAAATGATTGTTGCCTTTAGCTATAGAATAGTTGGCAAAAAAAATGCTCCATTACAGAGCAGAAAGCCGATGAACAAAGCGAGGCTTTTTGTTCGGCTGTGAGCTCGGTAATCGGCGTTGTCAGGAATAATCCTCTGCATGATCTCACCTCTAACGACTGCTGTTGTTACAGGGAAGCATAGATTATCATTTGCCTCACACTTTGAACTCCTCGTATGTGCAGTTGTGGGAGTATCAGAGACCCTCCTGTCTCAGGGAGTTGTGTACGTGTAGTAGAAATGCTTAGAAATTGAGATTTGTTATTAAATAATATTTCCTAATGACAGATATAACATCTTTGCTGTTAGTGTTTTTCATTTCGCAGTAACTCTGGAGGAAAAGGTTACGGGCTTTTTGCCTGTCGATTCTGGATTTATGTAGCTTCATCTTTACGGTTTATTAGACCGCTTCCTCAAAGGAGCGCGCTCTCTTGTCAGACTTTAACGTCTTTTCGATGACAGGATGTGGTCAACAAAAAGTAAAATAGCTTTTGTAGTTTTCTACTCCAGTTTTCTAACTGTGCAAAAGTCTTGAGCCACATATTTTCATCCATGGAAATGCAGAATACAAGGCGAAGGACAGAAGTCAGTATTTGGTATGCCCAACTTAATTCTTTACCACAGCTGGAACGCTCTCATGCAGCTTTCTTGTCTTTTCTTTAAGTAGAACTCAGGATTAGTTCTCCAGGCTTCTTGAAGGACATTCAAAGCTGTTCTTTGTTCTATTCTATGATCCCGCACTGCTTCACTAATGTTGAGGCCAATCGATGACTGATGGCGTTCCACACTGATGGTTTTTTATTGAAGCCGTCGCCAATCAGATGCTTTCCTACGGAGCCCCGCAGGGGACATGGGAGAAAAAAAATTAAGACGGACTTTTGCGAGATTTCGCAAAAGTTTTAGCCGCATTCTTCGAAGCCGACCGGGAGGTCGAGGCACGATGTGCCGGGAGAGCGGTGTTCCTCCCGGCTGTAGTAGGTCTCGACCTCCCGTTAGCTTCGAGATGGTGGGTGTCAGATCTCCGAAAACGTCGGAACACTTTTGCAAATATGTGATGTCTTGTAAACCGAGCAGGTATCAACTACAACTACATTCACGCCTCAAAATATCTTAAAAGTGTATTTTGTGACCCAGAAAGAGTAATATTACAACTAAGTAGCTGCCGCCATTGTTGGAATTCAACTTTTGCGAGATCTCGCAAAAGTCCGTCCTTATTTTCTCCCATGTCCCCTGCGGGGCTCCGTACTTTCCAGGTGGCATGATGGAGTGAACTCTGATGATACTGTTTTTCTGTAGACCCGCGCTATTGTATCTCCCTCCTGACCTCCTCCAGACATACTGATGATGATTTAAACCACAAATTTAGATTCATCATTAAATAAGACCAGTTACTGCTGATTTTGAGTCCAGCTTTTCAGTTTCCACCATTCCACTGACACCGTTTCCGATGAGCAGATGGATCAACTGAAGGACTGGAGGCATCTCTCAGGTCCTTCATCTCTCTTAAGAACATGACTTTCAGATACTGAAAGCAGCAGATGCAGTTTTTCAGCCCTGCTACATCTTCCTTTGTCCTCCATTTGCCCATTTTCCTCATTTTTAAGGACAAACTGCACACCATGCTGAGATGTGAGCTTTTAGCTAATACCTCTTTGGGAATGACGTTCTTGCTGCAAATTCCAATTTTATCTTTAGGAATTTTGGTAGATTCAGCTGCAGAAATGGGAAAGAATGACCCGTTTTTATGACTGACTAATATTAAAGTCCCTAAAAATACAGTTTCACACTGGTTCTTTAATAAGTTATCTGTTATGTGACACAACACTGGTTCATCCCTCGAGTTCGGTGTGTTTTTATGCTTGAATAATTTGTAGGTCAGTGTTAAAGGGCTCAATAATCAAGACTGCAACTTAACTATCGCTCAAGACCTTCAAAATTACAAGTAAGTCTGACTCAGACTTGGAAGCAAAATCTAAAGAAAACAGGGGTGGCTCAGGACTTTTACAGTTTACTGTAAGTGAAGGATCATAAACAGCGTGAGTGTTTCTCTGACCTTGATTTTAACGCATGTGTCTTCTGCTTTCAGCGTAGATAAAACAGCACACATTGCATTTTCTCTGCAGAGCCCAGAGCACTGAGACAAAACAGGCATCTTGAGGTGAGACCTAATCACAGACTCCCTCCTTAGTCTTCCTCTCCCTTCTTGCTTTCTTCATTATCTCCTTTCCGTGATTAGCTTACGGCTTGTTTGGCAATCATGAATTAAAATACTGATTGTAGTGTTTACATTTTAACCGCTAAGAACAACTGCGTGCTTGCTTTGAAATGCGAGGAGCAATTTGGCATAATTTTGGGAGGTGAGTGCGACATTTTACAATCGCCGGTAGCTCATTTAGGAGTTCGTCTGACGCGAATACAAAGAGTAAAACAGACGAGAATCCTTGTCAGCTTCATGTTGATAAGATAAAAACTGTCATATCATCCTGTTTGAATCGCAGATGACTTTTAGGTGCAAGACAAGTCAAATCTGGCTTGTGATAAGACTGCAGTGAGGTAGTAGTAACACACGTATGTGGGTACATGAGGTGCACATTAAAGTCACACGCGAGCAGAAGAACTTTCAGCCGTGGGCCAGATATATGATGGTTGTGTCACACAGTTTCTCTCTAGAGACTGTTTGAGTGCAGCTGAAGATTACCCACGATGTAACACACACACAGGCTCAGCATCAAAGAGTGAAATGCTTCAGAATCTCACCCGCACTGCATTTCTTTATGCCGAAAATCATCATTACAACAGCAGCGTCCACAGACAGACAATTAATGGCACAAAGTTAAAGAAGCTGCCTAATAGACGTTGACAAAACCTGTTTCTTTCTCTTTACAGCGATGACTCGGCAGGTGGTAACTGTTGTTAAAGGCTGGAATTTCAAAACTGTCAAAATATTGTCTGGATGTTAAAGGAAAAACATCCCAGTCTGCTGCTTTGAAGATGCAGTCTCACATCGTCTGTTTTAATCATTAGTGACTGCAAAAAATAAGACAGACGTTATTAATTCAGCCACTAGTAATTTACATACACATCATGTTCTTCAAAGTGGTATTCTGCTGTGTAAGAAGTTAAAGGGGACCTATTATGCTTATTTCCACTTGCATGTTTTTCATTCTTGAACTGCACAAGAGCTCACAGCTCTTATATGATGGAGCCTCTCAGTTCATCCACTGTCGTTGCTTCCTCAGCCTGTGGGCCACCTTTTCTCTGATTGGCTCTCCTCAGTAGACAGAAAGTCTGACCACATTAGGGCCGTCACCTCTCACTGACATCATACACAGACAGGAGTACAAACACCTGTCTGAAACAAGGTGTTTAGAGCAGTCTGAAGCTTCTGGCTCGCAGGAATTACTGGCACAGCCGCTGACCTCATTATTTGAAAACCAGAGAGAAGTCCAGGTCTGCGTTCTGATTACACGACACAACAAACACACTGTGCTCAGGCACCACAGGCATTCTTTGTTTTCTCTCCGACATTGTTCAAATACTACGGCGCGAGTGAGCCGAAGCCTGGTTAATCACGACTCGGCCGAGCCCGGATAAACTCGCTTGGGTGGAGTTGCTGTAGGTGACAAGTTGGAGTTGTGCGAAGCTGAAATTGAAAACGATCCATCAGGCTTCATGTCTGGCAGCTCTTTTGGTTTCTAATCAGGGGAGGAAAGGTACAGTAAGGCACCTGACGAGATAAATGCAAATGTATGTTCAATGCAAAATCATTACGGTGAAAAAAACAAATTACAAGTTCAGACATTTAAGTATTGACTGATCTCAGAGGCTTCTGTTCGAACCATAAAATTAGTCTTAGTAATGCTGACATTATTATTTGTTTGCTTTCTCCAACTTTGAGCTTGACAATTTTTTGTGATAACAGTGACGGGCTCCATAAAATGCCTCAAACACATAGACGTATGCTCCAGATGCGTACCAGATGTCACCAAGCACATGCAAAACACCTATATCCCGCCACCATCCATCATCCTCACTCCCTCAGAAAGATTCACCAACCAGCCAGCCTCGTCTCATCTAATGAAGAAACGGCACATGGAATTCCATTACCCACTTGAGTTTTCCCCTCATGCTAATTCACTGGGAGAAAAGGTGCGACTGCTGGATAATTGAAAACCCCAGTGCAGGCACTCAGTCACAAGATGCCGACCGGGATGAGTGGCAATGGATGGTAAATGCACCAGAGCGGTGTGTGCTTTTGCAATATACACGTGCATGTGCAAATACATACACCTTTATTGATTTCATGCAGGAGAACAGTCCATTCAGTTTTACACACTTTGCACATCCATCAGGTTTGTGTTTCTGTGTCTAACAGTGTCTCTTTGCCTCCTTCCGTCTCCTTGTGACAGAGCTAACGTAAGATGTTGGATGTGTACCTGTGTGCATCAGCGCGTATAGGGCCAGCAATGTATCGCTTCTATCAAGTTACTCTTGGCCCGGCAAGGAAAGATAGATATTATCTTGGTTACGGTTCACGGCCTCTGATAACATTACAGCTTCTTATTTTACTTTGTATTCCACCATTTGATTCCCTCCACGGAAATAAAGAACAGAGAAAATACACCTCGCAGCTGTTTTCACATCTATTTGCTTGGAGTACACGCAGTCAGCATTATGGTAACCTTGTTGGTAAATAAGTATTTTTATGAGGCTGAACAGCAGAGTCATTTTTATCTCCACTGCGTTATTGTTATTCATATTTTCCAGGAGATGCAGCACATTGTTTTAGCTCGTGGCTGCTGCCTAAACGCACAGCAAAAACATTATTACGAGAATATTACTGACTTTCACTTGTATCCTATGAAGTCAACATATGACACCAGATTATTAACATTACTTGGGTGAATATTTTGGGTGCTCACACCTGAAGATAGCTTGCATGCTTGCTAGCAGATAGCGTTTGGACAAACTGTCGTGTATTTATACAAAAAGAAGCTGGATTTTGAAGGAAATGAGGTATTTTGACACGATTATTTAAAATACAGGACTAGTGGCAGGCTTCTTTTGTGAACTCGTAGCAGAATTGTATGGATGATGCTGAGGCAACGCTGATGAAGCGCACAAAACAGAAGCTAGCTTTGTGTGGTTGATTTAACTTGTTAGGAGGCCAAATAGATTAGATGAATTACCTGAGCACTGTAGGCTTTATATGCACTTTATTTCCCATTATGTAGAGAGCACTAGCAGCTTCTTTTATACACTCACAGTCGGCTTTTGTTACCTCTGCTTTGGCCGTTTTCTAACGCCAACACCAGTCTGAATTTCCTTCAGCTGTTAGTCTCTTCCACGTCTTACCAGAACACTCGAATAGAGCGAGGTCATCATTAATAATTTTTGCAGCACCCGTTCTTTTATCACACTGCGCTGTATACTGTAGTGACTTGAGATGTGCTATAATATCCCATTTAAGTAATGTAGTCAGTCTTTTACTTAGCTGAATGCACAAAAATGTTAACATCAAAATATACTATAAAATTGACGAGTCTTAGCTTATTTAAATAAATTGAAATATTGATACAATGTTACTAGCACATTCACTGTGGACACATTATGCACACCTAAAGGAGCTTCTCTGCCATAGTAACGCATGTCATGAAGCTGCTGGTGCTCAGTTTTTGTGCTGATGTTAAAGCTACTTAATTGTTATTGAATAAATGTAGGTGAAACAAATGTATCCTGGAGCTTTAGCAGACTAGAAGATTATAAAATATACGTAAGGTAAAAAAAAAAAAAAAAAATCCCCCAAATCGTCCCTAAACTGACTGGCTTGGATAAATCTAGTGCTCAGTAATACGAAGGTAACATGGGACCAGGTCAAGGCTGCAGGTTTTCAGCGTGACATCAGCTTTTTGTGATTAGATTAAATGCAGTTTCATTAAGTACAATGCACAGAATAAACTAAAGTCTTAAAGGTCATACAATTACACTTTGACTCTGTGTCCCTCAGTGAGACAGACAATAATACAGAGCCATTTAATTAATTACTACCAACTGACAGCAGTGAACTCGGGGCACCGAGGGCTCCCGGGAGTCTGGGCCTCGAGGCTGCTTCACCTGCTTGCTAATCCAACCTCGTGTGCAGCGCTTACTAATGAAAAAAAACACATACGTAAGATTTTGTTGTGCGTTAAGAGAAGCGGAAAGCTGCCTACAGTGCTGCAGTGTGAATATGAATGGGCTGAAGTCACGCACGATTGCATATATTGCAAAGTACCAGGAAGTGTTTTTTTTTTTTACATGGTTTTCTGTATATTTATCGAGGGACTAACCCTGAAAACCCAATATTGTAGTGGCAGAAAATTACCAGGACTTTGATTTACTCTTGAGAGCTCTTTGCATTCGAGCTACAAGGTATCAAGTCATACGTTAAAGTACTTTTTTGTGTCCTGATTTACAGTTGTTTGCTCCGCCAGAAAAATATTTTCCCTGACATTCGTGAATTGACACAGAATAATCAAGGAACGAGGGTGGGAATGTGGTGCTTGCGGGTATTAATAATTAACAACATCAGCAGGCACCTTCACTGTGACTGAAAACACAGGAGAAAAGGATGCTCTGACACACTTAAATGCACATTACAAGGAAAGCCTTTTTGTGTCTTGTATTTTTTTTCCAAACAACACATGCATGGATACACCCAAACATATGTAACACGGGTGCTTGTACTCCTTCTTTCTCTCTTTCTGGCTCAGCACCCACATATTCACCTCGTGCCTCGCGTTCCGCTTTGGCCACGTACATGCAGAAACACGCACACGTTTCCACAGGCTCCTTCAACAAATTTTCACACCACGGCACACTGACACTCCAAACATGATACGAAGGCTCTTCAGAGACATCTGCCTGTCACTCATCCATGTCATCCAAAGGCACTTTTGGGAGAGCAGTTTATGTAGCAGACCTTCTGGTACACACACACAGACACACACCACATTTGGGAGAGCTACAGCAAGTAATAACTGCTGGGGTTAGACAAACAGGGCACAGCATTATTACAATGTACCCATGTGGTCTGTGGCCTTAGCCCTGGCCTCAGCGATGTATATTTCATGGATTAAGATGAAAAATTCAATGAGCTACAACAAACTAGTGTGCCTGCCTCGGTCTTCTTTGCTCTGTGACAGCCAAAGCCCTGGGGTATGCTTGTATTTTCACAGCTTCATGGTAGGACATGAATTCCATTCGCACTGTGATGAAGAGACAGAAGAAGAAGGAGATGAAAGCGAGGTGGAGCCGAGTGTCGCGCGCATTCGAAAATGTAAAAAGCTGATACAGGAATTTGAATGGAAATAATAAAAACTAAAGAAACAGAAAAAGTGGGAGTAAAGAGGGAGAGTTTGGGAGAGAGAGCGATGTTGGGTATTTTAGAATTCAGAGCAGGATCAGAGACAAAGTTGGCTCAGATAGGTCTCGGCACACGAGCACATTGGCTGTGAATTCGGAATTATGTGTTGCCTTTCTCTCTCGCTCTGACGCCGCCGCACCACCACCACCCGTTTTCTCCCTCTTATCTCCCACTCCTCCTTATCTCTCTCGCCCTCCCTCTCTCTTTTTCTGCACTATTGTTTTCACACTGAAGGCTAGATCGAGTGCCGGTCATTCAGCTGGCTTCAATCCGACTGCAGCGTGAATAACAGCGTTCCTAAAGCTCCCGGTACAGGTTCTACTGACTGAGGAGGTGGACAAAGTCCTTTCAGTGGCAGCCATTTCCATTTCAAAACCCTGTCCTCCTCACTAAACAACAATTTGTTATAGCAACAATATTTGAGAGTGTTCGTCCTGACACATTTTTGGGAAGATACCTTTGGTTTCTCACTCCTTCACTAAGCACTCGGTGTTAGATCTATCACAGGGCGCCTGTGGCTCAGGAGGTAAAATGGATCGTGCACCAATCCGGCGGTCGGTTGTTCGATCTCTGCCTCCTCAGGTCCACATCCTTGGGCGGGATACTCAACCCCTCACAAAGGGAAAGAATCAATCACAGTGTTAATGAATATTTGTGTATATATGTGCTTAAGCCATAGAATAAAGTGCTGTACGAATGTGTCTGAATGGCTGAAGCATCTTCTTTATGTTGTTCCACTCAGCGGTGTCAAAGGTATCTTCCTACAGCTTCATCTGTATAACATTTATAAAAAGTGATTGATGAGCTGATAACAAAAATTTAGAAAAAAAAAAGACGCATATTTCCCTCAGATCAGCTGCTTGATGTGTAAAAAGGGCGACGGTCTGCTAACTGTATGTAAAAGATGGTCATAACCACCATGTTGTCACCCTGTAATAGCGTTGTGCTTTCCCTATTATGGGAACAACATGTTTGCTTGTTTTGTTGTGTTGTGTTGTGTGTCTGTATGTAGATGGTTACAGTGTAGGATCTTCATAAACTGAAGTAAAGCTAGTGTTTGTTTCATCTTGGTGTTTTTAAACCGGACGTGAGGAGGGAGGTCTGAACCTGACCGAGACACTGAGGGATTGTAGCCCAGAGTCTAACCTGGTTTGTTGTCTGTTGACTCCATCATTTGGACTATATTTTACACATTGAACATCAGATTGTATTTAATTAGACTTGAAGCATAAGAATATGAGTAAAAATGTTTATTGTGGTCACAAACCCAGTGAGAAATATGACATCCCACCTCTGGATGTTAGTGAGAATGCTTCCTAACTGCAGCTTCACTTCTCAGTTCTGGCTCTATCTACCTTTTATACGCAGTCTACTAAGTCACAACATTTCTCCTAAAAACAAATGAATTTAATTAGCTTCACTTTCTTATATGACACAGATGCTACAGTATCTGAGATCAGAGCGCGTCACTTCAGTCGGCAGCATCCTAATTTCTTCTGTTTATCCAGCTGCAGATGCAACGCTATGCGTACTTGAACGCTGAGCGGGGATATCTTCTGACGAACACCTAATGAAAGATCAGAGGGATTTGGAGTCGACCGGGGTGTCTCTCACGCACAAGGCTAGGAGCCGTGTCAGCTCCAAAGACACTCCTAAATCCTCCCGCGAGGCTCGGCATTACCCCGTTACAGCCACTTTCTGCTCCCCCGCCGTCTCTCACCTGAGCCGTCACAGGACAAAGAGTCAGACAGAGAGTCAGAGATGGAGGGAGAAGGAGCGAGTAAAACGAAATAAAAGAAAGGGATTCACATTTAGGCAAATTGACTCTTTCGGATTATTGACGAGCAGGAGGGATGATGAATTGCAGGCCAGCTCAAGTGATAAACGTCAACATTAGAAAATAAATCTAGCGGAAAGAAGGCGAGAAGAAAAAAAAGTCTTCTGCCTTCCGTATCAGCAGCAGCGTGGCAGATTGGCTGCCTCGCAAACACGCGCACGCTCACGTGCATCCACGTACGTGCACGCTGCAAATGTATTCATTGAGGATTAAGGACCTGCTGGTATCAAGAAAAAGCTGCATGAAGTTGTTTTTTTCTCACTGATAAAAAATAGAGGGATCAAATTTGAGTGTGAAACTCACAGATGGAGTGAGAGTGAGTACCTGTGCATTTTAGAGCGTGCCAGTTTCTATTTATTTAATCCTGCCGTTATTGACTGTCACCATGACAAAGCCCTATTGACAAGGTGACAAAAAAAGACTATCACTTTTTTTAAGAAGGAAGGATCATCACTATACCAATCTATATGGATAAAAGATATTTCCTACTGGATGGCTCGTATACAGGATTATTATAAGCACTGAATCACTGAAGGTTATAGAGTTTATGCCAGAGTCATATTGATCCTCAGATGTTCTGGGTAGGCAGCGAGGCACATGGCCAAGGACATGACAGGCAAGTCTTCCATCCTCACATCTCTTGTTCTGCTCTTGCATTGCCCTCAGCCATTTTCTCTGTCTCTTCATTGTGGTGAGAAAAAAAAGAATATTTTCTATTTTTAGCCTCAGCTCCACTTCTGCAAAGCCCTCTGTCTACGTCCCAGCACACACACACACACGGACAAAGAACATTTCCTGTCAGGTCAAAGTTTTCTTTGCAGAGGCCGTGGCCCCCAATTGAGTCCAGTCTGATTGGGTGTCCATTTCTGGTGATGACCTTTTTATCCTGATGCCTGGGGACTGTGGGATGTGCATGCGTGTCGACTGGTTTGGAGATTTTCTGGCTGGTTTGAAGTTTCTCACGAAGTTTTTTTAAGGTTAGGGATCAGGGGTTAAATCAAAGAAAAACGAGAGGCAAAAAAATGCGCTGCAAAACTTTGAACTCGTTTTTAATCAATACGTGATCCTCATTGCATTCTGGTAGTTATTTTCTGGTAGAGTGCTCGAGTTTAATTTTCTGCTCTTTAAATCCAATATAAGCAACACACACACATGTGGTGGAAATATCGCAAAGTAATGTCTTGTTGTCTGAATTTGGTTAATCTTCTGGAGAATACAGATACTTTATTTTACATGGTTTTCTAATAATTAAAAAAACATGTATTGCTGTTTGTGATGTTTATCTTCAGGGTTCTTGGGAATATCTTTGCTCGTTATTATGCATTTTCAAATGAATGAGTTTTATCAATATCCAGGAAAAGCTCAGTTGGATGCCAAAGCTGTCAGTCTGTAGCTCTGCAGGTCGACTTTATGACTACAAAAGTCTAGAAAGTGTTTTAAATAAATAGTTTAATTTAAATTGATCCTTTTTTGTGCCATTTTCATGATTCTTCCAACTGAATTACAGTCATGTGAAAAAGAAGTATTTACAGTACACTGTGTGCTCCTGTGTGCACCCAGCTATCCACTAACTTGCAGACCCACATTTAGCAGCAATAACTTGATGTCCTTGTTTTCTGCATGACTGTATCAACCTCACACATCATTAGGGATGAGTATCGAAAACCGGTTCTTGTTGAGAGCCGGTTCCCACTGTTTCAATTCCTTGGAATTGTTTGCCATTTTTGCAAACGATTCCCTTATCGATTCCAGTCGCCCTGAATGACGTCACCACGTTGCGGAGCGTCATTTACCTGGCAGGAAACACGGCGACTAAGCGGCTCAAACGCTCAAAAGTTTGGTTATACTTTACGAGAACGGATGACAACAGGGCAACTTGCAATACTTGCAAAGTAGATGTTTCATTTAAGGGAGGAAACACTACGAATATGCAAAAGCATTTGCTCACAAAACACACGATGACCTTAAATGAATGTCGTGTTTTTAATTCCGCTGCAGACTCGTGAATCTCAACCCAGCAGCAGCGGTAACGTTTGCACGTCCTCTCCCGTTAATGCGGCAGGTAAATAATCAACTAACAGTGCATATTATGTTAGCGCGATCTGCCTTATTACAAACCTGCCATTACTGTGCATTTAGTGACCATGATGAGAGAGACAGAGTCTGGCTCAGATGCTGGCAGTTCTCGCTGCAGTCTACCGGTAGCGTCTCCTTTCAGGCCGGGATAGACGAACGTCACCGAGCAGTGACTCAGTTTGTGGTCAAAGGCTTGCACCCATTTGCCACAGCAGATGATTTTCAGTAAGTGAATGTGTTTAATTGTAGGCAGGGACATTACTGGATATTCTTGTGTAATTGATACAGAATAATTTATGTTACACTTTGTTATTGCTACAGGAGAATATTTATTTTATTATTTTACATTTACAATGTTTTTTCCTGGGGACCCTGTGACACCCCATTGAAGAGCCGTAGGCTGGATCTCTTAAGATCTCACTGTTGGGTTTGTAAGGCCATGTTACTCCTAAATTTCTATCTTGTTCAAAGAGAAGATATAAAACAAAGTTCTAAGCTACTCGACCTTAGTGTTCTCCTTTTTTTAAAAGAATCGATAAAGAATCGAATCGTTAAACAGAATCGAAAATGGAATCAGAATCGTGAAAATCTTATCAATACCCATCCCTACACATCATTGTGGAGGAATTTTAGGCCACTGCTCTTTACAACATTGCATCAGTTTATCGAGTTTTCCAGGCATTCGCTGATGCACAGCTTTGACCAGCACGGCTGAGGTCTGGACTTTGACTGGGCCGGTGCATTACCTCGATTCTTTTCTTTTTCAGCCATTCTGTTGTAAATTGGGCTCATCGTCCTTCTGCATGACCCAGTTTCAGCCAAACTTTAGCTGATTGACGGATGTCTTCATATTTGATTCATGGTAGACTTGATGACTGCAACGTGTGCAGATCCTGTTGCTGCAAAATAAGCCCAACTCATTGTCCCTCCACCACCATGCTTGATGAGAACACTGGTCCAAAAGGTTTGCGGCTTGTTCAGATGTAGCTTTACAAACCTAAGCTGTGTTGTCATGTTGGCTTTAGAAAGAAGAGGATTTCTACTGTAATGAACTGTAACACTAACATGCTGAGGTCTATCTGAAATGTAGGTCTTTGGTTTTCTGCAGTTTCTGGTATCAGACAAACTCAGAAAAGCAGAGAAAAAAGTTACTTTTTCTTTACTTATGTGCTGTTATGTCGCAGATTTATTGTTTAATTAAAACTGCCAATTGTTTATGAGCATCATATCAAGATATTATCTGTTATAAATTTGCAAATGTTCCATATTTATCAGGAACGCATTAACTGTGAAATTTTTTAAACAGGTGTTTGCACTGATGAAACAAAAGAACAGTAAGTCCTCCAGCTCTTTATCTGTGAACGCACATTCAATTATTCAAAGCCGATTCAAAACTGATGGGACACAATAGATAAACATGACCCACCGGCATGTCAATCTACGAACATTATTGCTAAGGATTGTCTTATTGCATTGGAGTCACACTGGGTTAAATATGTACACTTGGGTTTTAAGGGGTATTTATTATTTTCTTCTTTTTTTTGGGTTGTATGGAAGCCCCAAACGCAATTTCATTGTTCTTGACAATGACAATAAATAAATAAATACTAAATACTATTTACTGACAAATAACACAAAAAGTATATTTTGGCCATTGCGATGCTTGGCAGATAAACTAGTCTTTATGAAAACAAATGAATCAGGTGGTTATCGCTTTGAGCTGTTTGCACACAGCCAGACAAGTTTTCTCCATTTATTTATTTCATTTTATTAAAAACAAAAAAGGACTGAGTGCACTTGTGTGTGGCGTGCGCAGTATCAGAACACCCTCTCATATTACCAAAGTTTCTTCTCTAGAAACATCCTTGGAGATCTTTTTAAGAGGAACTGAAAGTACAACTGGATATTTTGTGAGTGCATTTAATGAGAGCGTGATTCATCCTGAGGGGCTATTGCAGTGAAGTGGCCATTTGCAAAGCAGCAGCGCACAATGAAAAGATGCTATTAGTTACATCAGGATTCAGTGTTTTTTGTGCTTCACCTGCATCTACCGTGGCTTAAAAGTCAAGATGTCTCAGCCTGTGCTGCGTTTGACTGGTTTATGGAAGTCGAACGCTAACCATGCGCACTAGAAATACATAAAGAAGATTTTAAAGTTAGATTGCGGTGATCACATATAAAGTAAAAAATATGCACAAAGCTCACCAAGCAGGATTTAAAAAAACAAAATTGTGAAATTAGTGTCCACGCACCCTGCAGTCATGCCCGGTGCGAGATCTAAGGCTGTGGTCGTGACAGTATGAGTCAGCACAAAGATGGCCGACGTGAAGCGCAGCTTTCTTGACCCCCTCTGCTCCTCCTGCTCTGAGTTTCACAAGATCCCTTTGATTGAGTTGGTTTGAAGGCTGAAGAGCACATGCTTAATTCATTCTTCCCACATTATCTTTAATTCATTCACATCTTGTGAGAACATGGCAGGCAGGCCAAAGAAGAGAAAGGGAAGACATGCTTGCCCCGACTTTGATGGTTTAACCAGCTCATTCGCTTCACACAGAACTGCTTTATTCATCATATTCTCCTCTCCCCGTGATAAGACACATTGTCTTTGATAAAGGGATGTGCTTGTCACACACATGATGTAATTGCACACAATTTGGGACCAAAAAAAATCCGTATGTGGCTGTTGTTGAGTTGCCCTAACCTGCACGTGTGTTGGCTGTTTCCCAGCAGGCTTCTGCCTGGACGGCAATTAATGTCATTTGGACTGAAGAGGGACCTCGTGACTCATTACATATGCCTTATGCACAGAAAAGCCTCCGAGGGGCTTCTCCTCTTGTGTAGCAATGCTGCCACTTGGGGGATGGCACAAGTTGGATAACACTCTAATTATAAAATTCACTATGAAAAATGTCTTGTGCAGTGCTGGCAGGGAGGAGATTAAACCCTGTTTTGGCTTCAGTTTACTTTAACTTCTAGTGCCTACAGACTGCTTAGCTGCTCGCGTGGATTCTGTTGGGTTTTGCCATTTGTGCAAATATTGTCTCGACGCCTGCAGTGCAAGTTTTTGAAGTTTTATTTCCTGAACGGCTGCATGTTAGCCACGTTATTGTGGAGGACTACAATAGGCCTAAGTTAAAAACAACTTGCTTTGCATTTCATTGTCAGCTGCAGGAGGAAAAACAAAGGGTTTTAACAGTGACTGGTGCATTTTTATTTTTGGCATTGCAGCGAGCATTATCGGACATTATTTAGCTGTCAGGAAAAGCTCGAAGGAAGGCGTGAAACACATCATGTGCATTTTTATGCTATAACCTGTGTCAACAGTCTCACCGAACGGACAGGAAGGCCCATCTGTGCCTCGCATGGCTGATTCTGGTGGGCCTCCCCTCTTGACTACTGTAACCTGTTCACAGTCCTGGCTCAGTGGAGCGCGCACTGACAAATAGCAGGAGGGAAAGGTTGGCAGAATGAGATAGAGGACAGAGACGGTGAAGGAGAGGAAATGTTGACGGGGAGAGAGAGGAAGAGGGAAGGGCTGGAGATATGGACAGAGAGAGAAAGAGAGGGAAAACACGCGTAGATAGAGGAAGAGCGAGTCGGTGCAGTGTGTCTAATCTCCCTCCAGGAGCGACAGTGTAAGGACACCTATGACAGATAAACTTACCCGACAGCGAGCCCAAAATGACAGACACCCACTGGGACAGTCTAGGCTCCAGAATCTTCACAGCATCTAACAGAGGGAAGGAGGCAGCACCTGGTTTTCATTCAGCACCGGTGGGAGAGGCAGAAGAAGGTGGAGGCTGGGTGGTTTTGTTAGTAGGGCGATGTAGCAGGGAGGTAAAAGGGAAAGAGTGAGTAGAGCCGTGTTTGCTCTGGTGTGCTGAACACAAATGGGGAAGGGAGTAGCAGCAGGTAGTTTTGTTTTTCTTTGCTCAGTCTCCTCCTTTCACTCCGCTGCAGATTGTTAAGATGTTAAAGTAAAAGCTCGACTAGACACGTGAACTATTTGTCACCAGTTCTTTTTGGATTTGGACTGAAATTGCACTAATCCGATTCAGATTTTGTTGGCTTGCTGTCTCTGCAGTTGTACAAAATCTCATTATTTGGAGCTTTCAAAGAACACGGACGTTTGAAGATAAATTACACCATAAGAAAAAGTTTCTGACCTTGCGTTTCCACATATGAATTTGGGGCCAGAATAAACCAGAGTAGTGTTCAAGTTGCGGTGGGTCTACTTTATCACCTAGTGCTCGCAAGCTTGTTAGACCTGCTGGTGATCATCTACTGTAATACCTTCTTGCTGTTGCTTTGGTTACTAGCTTTTCACAGTGACCTATAGTTTGTGTAAAAGCTGATAGTAAATGGTAAAACTCAACTTGCCAAGTTGTAGTCAAAGTGTAAAAGGTGTGACACAAACCAAAGATGAAGAACATTCACAGTCAAAGTTGATGCTTTTGAAATCCCTGCTTGCAGCTACAGTAAGAGATGGATTTTACTTTAACCTCCTAGGACAGGGGTGTCGAACTCCAGGCCTCGAGGGCCGGTGTCCTGCAGGTTTTAGATATCACCCTGGGTCAACACACCTGAACACGTCTAAAACCTGCAGGACACCGGCCCTCGAGGCCTGGAGTTCGACACCCCTGTCCTAGGACCTCACGTCCACATATGTGGACATCACATTTTGGGTTGCCAAGACCAAAATACTAAAGTTTACTCTACACGGGCCTGATATCCACTTACGAGGATGTTATACTGCCGCTGTCCTGTCGAATGCCCTTGTAGAGTAAAATCAAGTAAAAAGATCATTCTTTGTTTCTACATTGATCAGGTCCCGATCAGCCCAGATATCAAAGAGAAATTGAAAATGCCACGAAAGAGTTCAGGTCTTAGGAGGTTAAACGTGAACATTCTCTGCTTCTGGTCCACAAGGTTCACTAAGGCTCAGCACAATTTGTACAATTAACCAAAGGACACCTGGTTATTTGTCACTTTATCATAACTGCCTCAGAAATCACCAACACTATAAACATAGTGAAAAGGTCCAATCCCATGATTTGAATTATGAGAGGTAATGGCCGCATGCCTCGAGGACTAAAAGACTTTAAGTTTTCTTCCCTGTTAACATTCGAGTCGATGCAAAATTAGAGTCGCTCCGTTTTGAAGTCAGCTTCAAGTGGCCGTTTGCAGAACTGTTTGCAGAACTGTAGTTTTTGCCACCTCAGCAGTTGCTTTCGCTCAGGACATCTTCAGTATTAAGTCAGTGTTCCTGGAAACTTCTGAACAGTCACGCTGGCAGATGCTCGAGGGTTTTAGTGAGCGCGTGTGCGACTTTTTCTTTTTTTGTTCGCGTGACCGGGTGATGATTCTCCTGCAGTCGTCTTTGAGAGCACCAGCACAGGCCGACCTGGGACAGACCCTGAGAGCCGCTGTGACATTTGAAAACGACCTCCCGCTGTCTTGCAAGATAGACAATATATTTGTCACTTTTCCCCGGCTCACTATTTTCTGCCCTCTGTGCAAACCTGTATGTAGTTATCTCCAAACAGAAAAAGACAAAGATGTATATGTGTGCCAACATATCTAGCTATAAGTGTTTGTCTCTCTGACCTTTTCATGTTGCTACAATGTGGATAAAGCATTTAGCCTCACATCATTTACGTTTGTTGGAATGCCCTCTGCGGATACAGTCTTCCAATCTCCTAAAATAAGAATCCCAGAAAAAGGATAAAGAACAGCTTCTGTGGTTGTGCACTTTGACGTTCTTACAGCACGCGTGCAAGGCTCCCAACATGGAAGAAGTCACCTGCATAATCAATCATTTGGATCCCCTGATTACCCCTAATGGTGTTTCTCTGAATTATATTGGCATCTCCTCGTATTCCAATCACCTAGATTTCATGGCTGCTCTCTGCAGGCAGCCCTGTTAATTGTGAGAGAGGAGAGCTGCAATAAACGCTATCTGCTGAGCCTTTGATATGCACTTATCTTTTAGCAGTTTCATATTATGGGAAAGAAAATTGCCTTTAAAAAATGATTGGTGCTTTATTGCTTTTGGGCCAATTAATTTCATGAAAAATAATGCCTTTTTGAAATAGTGAGGAAAAAATAATTATGGAGAATAATTGACAAGGAAGGACAAATACAGAGGGAGGATGTAAGCAGATGTGAATGCAAATGTAGCATTAATTTGCAGTTAATAAGTCATACTTGGTGATCTTTCTCAGAACGGGGGAGAGGGCTTTGACGACAGCTTGGCCTGAAAGTGTCCAAAGCATTCAAGAAGTAGGGCACTTGCCTCAACGTTCCTTGAAGTGGGAGAGACAGACCGACCTAGATTTCCTCCTGTTTATTCAGCCATTTTAGGTGCTGGCTATTCACGTCTCCATTTCAGCGCTCCCTCTTCTCTAGCGCCACGTCCCATGCTCCTCAACGCGACTGCTTATCTTTTCTTGGTCACTTTTATGTCTTACCTGCCCTCTTTGCCCTCTGTTTATATCGCCTCACAGTCTCAAAAGTAACTCTAAATGCCACCGACACGTTTCGACAGCTGCTGAGATACCGCATGCTGTTTTCCAGCAGGGGGTCTCATTGTTTGACTCATCTCTCCAAAGCTCTGGTGTGACCCAGCCCTAAATTTCACAGAAAACAATCCAATTTTTCCAATCTTGCATTCATCCGCAGCTGATAAGTTAAATGCAAGTCCTCCCCATAACGCAGAAAAAAAAGTCGAACAATTGGTGAGACAATTGCTTCAGAAAGCACATCTTTAATCAATCATCAGTGCTCATCATCTCTTTATGCAGTCCAAGAAGTTTGGTGCAGTTCTGCTTGATTTAACACAGCTCTAATGCACCGGATGTGGTCATGAATTAGAGATGAATAAATGCTAAGTGAAATTTGGACTGTAGACCAATATCAAGCTGATATGACAGCCATGCACACAGAGATGGCATATGTTGCCCAGTGTGGCTTCTGAACCATCACCACAGGAGAGTTTAGACTCTGCTGCTGCGTGCCCATTCAACTATACAGCCATACATTAGATTAGATCTGTCAGAGGCTGCTGTGTGGAGTGTACAGCAAGAGGCCTTTGACTGGTTGTCATCAGCGCTTTAGCAGAACCACCTTTGAGTTCGGACTATCTGCAACAACCCGTACCCCTCTGTTTACCCATATTTCATGTCTGCAGTGAGCTCGGTGCAGGTTTCATTTCCTAGTTTATAAATTTGTTTGATAACTCATGCATCGCTGCTTTGGTGCTTCGCTTGAAAAACATCACATCCTATTAATCTCTTAATTTATATATGCTGCACAGTGTATACCTACCAGGAGCCAGGTTCATGCAAGACTTAGAGGAGAGGTCATATCATTAAGTGCACTTTTAATGCCAAGTAAAAAGATAGAAATACTGCATGCTATCATGCTTCACTGTAAACTTCTTCACGTATTAATTCTCAGTGAATGTGATCTTGGAACTGCCTTAGAGGCATTCGTGAAGACATAATAACATGCAGGGCTCAAAAACACGCGAAACCACAGACTGTATGTAAAAGATGGTTTGAAGTTGCGTGAACCTGCATTCTTTACAGTCACCAGCAGGGGGCTCCAGGCTCATAACAAACCAGAAGTTTATGAGAAAATGACACCGCTTTTCACTCGATTTATGACTTTATACATGATTCCTGACGAGTTTATGATCTCAGTCTTCAAACAACATCATGTTCATTTTTTACAATTGTGGTCACATGAGAGAAAAGAAGGCACTAAAGCAAAGTATTTGTTTTATTTGTTTTTCATGATGTTGTATCTATTCAACAACAAACTTTTCCAGCTTATATTGACGTTTATTGCTCAAGAGTTGTCCACCACACTGAACATGATACAACCACTGGTAGCTAGGGGAAAATGTGTATTGTCTGAGCGGTTAGCAGTGATTTTGCTGGCTGTTGCTGGTAAATGCAGTTGCAAAGAAGACGCTACACCAAAACCTCCTAGTGATGGCTTTGGTTGCTAGCAGATTGTCAATCCAACCTCTATTTTTTTCACGTTTCTCTGCAAATAGTAGATAGCTACTAGCCGAGTGGTAGTAAAAAGGAAAGTTACAGTTCACCTTCAAAGTAGCCAACAAGTTCAAAGAGGTGCAGCTTTTACTTTGAAGGTGAACCGTCTGGTTTGTGTCTCACTTCTCATAGTTTTACTACAGCTCTGAGAGTCGTTGGACAGTGTTTATAGAGTCTATCACTTCTATTCAAACTATGACTGCAACATTAAATCCAATAACCTAAGCAATCACAAGGCTTCCAGTTGGGAAATGCATGTTTTTCCCTAGCGACAGGTGGTTTCCAAGTGGGTCAGTGTCTATAGGCCTATACACCTGGGGCTTTTTCAAAGGAGTTGCCATAAACCACCAGCAACAACACCCAACCAATCAAGAAATACTCAATTTTCCCTCATGACCAGTGGTTGCTAGTCTCTAGGCCTGTGTGCCTGGGGTTGTAATCACTTGATCCTACGTAGTCACCATAATTAGCACATGTCCAAAATGGCACAAAATTAACATGATCTAGTTAGTGGTTACCTATCTTAAAAACTACATATACAGACTGTGGCACATCCTGTCATCAAGATAAAACAATAAAGTTGCCTCAGCAACACATTTGAAATCACAATCCTTTTTAGATTAGATCAAAGGGCTGTAGGATGAGGTGCCCTACAATAGCAGATCATAAAATGCTGTACAAATTACACACCGATTGACTCTCTGTGAAAAGCACCCTGACTCTGACCTTAACCTAAATCCTAACCCTTTGACTTTAAGGCTTGGGATGGCGTGCAAAATAAATAATAAATAATAAGCTGCACCTTATTTATATGCAATCCAGCAACATCCAATCAGCCAAAGAGTAACACTGTTAGATGGCAAACAGCAGCTATTGCAGAAGCATTGTTTTTGCACAGATTTCACAAGCTCCGCTAATTTATCTCCATTATAACAGTGTTTATACCAACTGGAGATATACTTTATCTTCGTACTAAATCATAATCTCTCCAAGTTGAAGCAATTACGCTGCAAATGGTGTGAATTTAAACAGCGGCAATCGGTGTCTTATGCGCTTAGTGGGAGGGAGCGACCCACGAATTGATATTATCACAGAGAGACTTGGTGGATTTGAAGCTAAATGAATCTCAAATCAAAACCAAATGAGTCTCCTCTTCAGCAGACTCTCAAAAACAGAGAAATTGAAAGAAGAAAAAAATGAGTGTGGTTGGACCGGGATGCCTAATGCGCTCTATTCTCAGTTAATCATTTTTCTCCACCTCACCTCATAGCCTCTCTTCTTGTGTGCTTTTCTTTTTCTAGACATTCACTTTCATGCTGCGCGTCTTTTCTCCCCTCTTTCTGTTTTTTCGTTCCCCCCTCTGCCTTCATCCCTGACACCTCAGCAGGCGAGGTGGAAGATAGAGTCTTGATCCCAGGCAGGTTACCCTTGGCAACAGACCACCCACCCCTCTGGTAGTCGCACGTTCAGGGCAACCCAGCTAGCGCCAGTGTTGGTATCTGTCCCCCCCTCCCTGCCCACCAACCCAACCTGCAGAGATCAGAGGAGGCAATTTCTTATTTTTTTCTGTGTCATCATCTCCTGTAATTTAGGAACAAACACCCCTCCTTTGTTTTCCTTCACTTCAGCCTTCACAATCTAGCCCAGACGCCGCCAGCGAGGGATCAGAACACCGTCTACTGTAGATGCCAGCCATTAGCATTAGCATTTTTAACACCTGTTCCAGCGCACGGGGGCGTTAGCACTTCTAATTTTAATGCATCTCGCAAAGACAACATTGGGCAAACAAGGGCTGTGACAAAATTTTAAAAAACAACCATCTGTGTGTGTGTGTGTGTGTGTGTGTGTGTGTGTGTGTGTGTGTGTGTGTGTGTGTGTGTGTGTGTGCAGGCATACAAGAGTGTGTGAGTTCACGTGCACACTCTTGTGTTTACATTCATCAGTCTGTCTGTTTGTGCCTGGAAGTGCGTGCCCAGAATAGTATGTTTGTATAAACAGATGGATGAGAAGCTGTGCCTCTCTCTATCCCCGTCTCTTTGTCGTCCCCCAACACACACTCACACACACACTCTCACACACTCACACACACTCAATGAACTGCAGTCCAGGCTTTGCTCAGCAGTCGGAGACATGCTACCACAACATGGGACAGAGAGCAAGCGTCTCCGTCCTGTTATATACGATATATGAGCGTCTGTGTAATAATAAGCCTCCCCCTCAGTCTCGCATTTGTCTGTCTTGCTCCAATAATCAGCGTCCTTCTTGTTAATTGGGACTGCAGCTATCTAAAATAGCTTCTGCCCCCCCCAAAACACACACACACACACACACACACTTTTTCTTTGTCACAGTTGTGGTTTTGTTTTTGCATATTACCCGAGACATGGGAAGGAGAGCGTGCAAAATACAGAGAGCAGCTCTTCAAACAAGCTAAAATCTTTTGTGTGTCTATTCAAATAATTTCAGCCCGTGACTCTTTACCAAGCAGCTGCAGCGATGCATGCGATTGTGACTCAAGGTATTCTCTGTGGGGAAAACACAAAGGTCAAAGATAAAGTTTGCCTGTGATTTTTTTCCCCCCGTTTTAGTCTGGTATGTCTTTTATCTCGTTTCGTTTTTGTTTCGACTTAAACGCTCAGCCTGTTTCTGTCTGAGAAAATGGAGCGGGTAGGCATTTTGTGAATACATTAGAAAGTCGTTCATTTTGGAAAAATGAGGGGAGGAAAGAATGTAGGGTAAATTGTGTGACCGCTTGATTTATTGTATGCTACTTTCACTCTGGGGCTACCAAATTGAAAGTGCTCAAATTCAGCAGCACATTAAATTAAATATCTGCCGAACAGATTCTAATTTGATCACCAAGCTGTTTCAATTTCATTAGCCTAGTCCCTAATGGACTTTCACAGCATATTATTCCATCTAGCACAAATCCCATTCATTGACTTTTTTCTCCTTCTTTTAAATAAGCCCGTGGTGTACAGGGACCCCGTGGCCCCACATGTGCAGTGTGAGGTCATATGAAACCTGCTTTTTCTGTTACGGACACTTGATCAGGTAACTTTGAACCCAAACTGAGTAAATCCGCAAGTAAGCTCCCGATTTATGTCCGGCGACTTCCTTTTTTTCCTTTTTTTTTTTTTCTAAATGACATCAGAAACAGCAGTATGCGACATTACGTGATGGCAGAGCTTCAGTTCATCCTTTGTCATTTTTTTTTTTTTTTTTTTTAATAAATAGGACAGGGGGAATGAATGAGAGAAAGAGGGGGAGAGAAAGAAAGAAAACCAAAGGGGAGAAGAGACGGTGAGAAGGGGGGGGAAGAGAGAGAAAAAAAAAAAAAGAACTCCTGGGTCACCTGTATGGAGAAAAAAAACAAACAAACAAAAAAAACAAACAGAGGAGACAGCAAACAATAAAGAGCAACATAATAATAGAGAAAACAAAGCACCATCACAATAAACTAGCTAGTCATAGATATCAATATTTACTAAATAATAAACGATATTGTGCAGCACGCAAGATAGACAGCGCACAGTGTGCTTTGAGGTAGCAGCCAAGAAAGCTTTAGTCCGCGTCTGTGAATACCCATGTGTGCATACCTGTGTGGATCAGCATGCTTGCATTCCAAAGGTTTCTCCATGTAATGATCTGCTAGGGAGTGTGGGGGGGCCACAGCCCCGTCCTCCAGGGTATGAAGCGGGTATGGAGGAGATCAAAACTCCAGACATCCAGAGGCCCCCAGAACACAAGAGACCATGGAAGACCAACAGAGGGGCAGCCGCGCCACTGTCCCAGTAAGAGCTGAGGAGAGTCCCAGATGAGGGCTCGCCCAGCAGCCGCGGAGCAGAAGTCAGGGGGAGTTGCAGTGACGCGCCCGTGAGCTCCGCCGGCCCCCAGCTGTGCCTGAGTGACCGAGCCCCAGGCCGAGAGGCCGGGGGCACCCCACCTCCAAAGGGGCCCGAGCGAGCCCCAGGCCCCAGGCCCCGACAAGCGGCCGCCAAGGAGTGAGCCGGTGTGTACCCGGACGCCCACCCCCAGACACAAAGAACCACCAACACACCGACACCTGAGGGAGTCCGCCACCGGCAGGGGAAGTGGTGGTGGGTGGAGATAGGCCTCCAAACCTTGGAGGGCCTGAGGTCCGGCGACTTCCTAACAGCTGCTGTAAAGCAGTCCAGGAAGTATATGAACACAACCGTGGTAGTGTTGAGACTCTGTGTTTGTGTGTGTTTGTGTAGGGCACCAAGGCCCATTGCTTTTGCTTACGGCCTGATTACATGTTGTTGAAGTCCAGCACACGCTGCATCGTAATGGTCCGAATGAAGTAGTGCAGCAGCAGGTCAGGCAGATGAAAATTAATGGCAGAAGTTTTACTGTGTTTCTGTGGTTTAGCACGCTTTTAATTATGCAGTCTGCATTATAATAACGTGTGTGTGTGTGTGTGTGTGTTACTCTGACTATAAACAGAACAACACTCTTTCTCAGCTTTGCTCTCCATAGATGTAGTGTAGTACAGTACTGTGCAAAAGTCTTGAAACACCTCTCGTTTCTATATATTTAGGTCTTTCGGCTACTTTTACATACAACCTCGTACCAGCACAATTTCAGAGGTTTGTTTGTATGTTTGGCACTTAACGCTGACCTAACGTTAAAAAAGAAGCCTAACCTAAGTGATGAACCACAGTTGTGTCTACATATAATAGACAACTTGGCAAAGAATCGATTTTCAATTTCCAACCTTTTCTTTATAAATCTATGATAAATGCCAAAAGATAAAACAGGCAAATTTGACAGACATGAAATGATTTTTTTTTTTTTACCAATGAGGTGATTCCCCAAAAGATATTAGCTGAAAATGTGGCATATCTCAGCATGATGTGCAGTGTGTCCTTGAATATTTAGAGGAAACAAGTGGAGGACAAAATAAAAAGCGTTAGGCCTAAAAAGTATGTGAAGCAGATAAAAAGCATCCGAAAGTCATTTCCTTAAGAAATAAAATCCAGCAAAGACCTGATGCAGGAGCTGAGAGATGCACCTGACTCTTTAGTTTCTACTGTCTGCAGAACCATCATCAGAAATGGTCTCAGTGGGAGGATGACTGTGGAAAAGAGGAGAAAATGTTGAGGTGTGCCAAATTAGACAAGAACTGAAAATCAGTGGCTTCTTATTGTTGTGATGAATTCAAGTCGACATTTTTAGCTCATGTCTGACTGGGAGAAACTTCATTTTTTAGCATGACAATGATCCCAAACACACTGCCAGTGTAGTAAAAGCATGGAGAGTCATGGATTGGCCTCCCCAGAACCCAGACTGCATCATTATTGAAGCAGCGCAGCATCATGTTAACAGAGAAAGCAACAAAAGGCAGCCAAGACTGAAAGAAGAGCTTTGAATGTCCTTCAAGGAGCCTGGAGAACTTTTCCTAAAGACTAATTAAGGAAATTACATGAAAGCTTGACTAAGAGAGTTCAGGTTGTATTGAAGAATAAAGGCGGCCATACCAAACACCGATTATTCGTAGCAAAATATAAAGAAATGAGGGCTGCTCGAGGCTTTTCCTCTGATATGCATGATTTAATCCTTTTAGGGTAAAAACCACAAGAAAAAAAAGTTTATTCTGGAGGAACCACAAGGTTCAGGACAAAGGTCAAAGAGCAGAACCGATCAGCCTGATTGGAGTTGCTAAATGTAAAAAAAGACCTGAAACGATATTAAACAGAAGCGTTTTATGCAGATAACGAGCAACATATTCACTGGTAGCGCAAAGATGCAGAAGCCAAAGGTTCTTTGAGGTGCAGCCACTTTACTGAGACAATGCAGCACTGTCGCAGGCAGCAGAGCACGCCGGTGACGATTAGGATCAGTGCACCGTCAGTACTCTAAGTTCCAAAAGGCTGAAAGTGATAGTATAGAACTCGAGAGGACTCTGCGGTAACATTGATAAATGTTTTCACCAGGCCGTCCGCCATTAGTGTCAAGGCAAGTTACAGCCACAAGAGCGGACAAACAGGAAATAGAGAAAGAGTGGGTGTAAATAATTGATAAGGCTGACCCTGCGCGATTCATATTCTGCAGCAGAGGATCAAAGAGCGCGGAAGAGAGTTTGACATTGAGCCTGAGCGCTGAAGTCAAAGCCATTACCTTCCACAGTAACGCTGCTGCTTGTGTTTATATTAAAAATGCAATGTCTCTTCCTCCTCAGTCTGGGCTAACACTAGCTGGCACTCCTGGGCATTAACCAGCTGGCTAATGGACGCTATGGTATAATCCCGGCAATTACAGTAGCTCTAAGTAGCGCAAGGTGGAAGCCATTTTGTTCCTGTCCATCCGATGAAGCAGTTTCTGGCTCTCTCAGGTGTGAGATACAGCCTGTGTTAGACCTCAGGGTTCTTTTAGGCCTGATCAATATTTCAGAGGCACCCAGGCCTCTGCACGTGGTATCCTCCCCCACGGCCTCGCACAACAGCTCTGCAGCCAATTATGAACATCTGAATGAACATTTGAGCCAATTAATCATTTATGAAATTTCACAGTTTTCAGAGGAATGTTTATTTGAATAGTCACTGTACAAAGCTAGGAAGCCCGGACGCTGCAGCTTTTAATATGAGAAAGTAAAACCGTGTCTGCGGTGTTTTATTCGGCTCCACGGTAGAATAGATCTATCCCAAATTAGATCCTATTTGTGGCGCTCTTCTGTCTGCGGCGCTGCGTACGCGGCGCTGCCACGAGGAGCCGCATGTCCTGTGTAAAAACAGAGCTTTCTTTCTTATTCAAAGCTCTGTGCCCCTTACAGAGAATCGGGCAAAACAAATAGCTGCCCAGTACTTACATCTG
This sequence comes from Aulonocara stuartgranti, assembly GCF_965226115.1. NCBI lineage: Eukaryota > Metazoa > Chordata > Actinopteri > Cichliformes > Cichlidae > Aulonocara > Aulonocara stuartgranti. The sequence continues at coordinate 2,570,946 of NC_138951.1, read as the reverse complement.
TTTAAGTAAATCCTTTAAAAGTTAACATTTTGGTCAAATTGTGACCAGACAGGGCAAAATGTTTCGGTTTGTTTGCCCAGTTGCCTGATGGGTCTTTTAACCATCGGACTTGTTCGTCTGTGTAATTCACACAAGCTTTACTCTTGTATGATAATTCTGCATTATTAAGCAATAAGAACAAGCAGTCTGATGTCCTGTAATCATTATGAAGCAATAATATAAAAAGTTTTTGTACAAAGTATCGGTATCGGATCAGTATCGTCGATACCACCCTGAATTTTACTTGGTATCAGATCAGAAAGGAAATCTGTGGTATCACTACCAGGTACCACAGCACACCTTCAGGGGTCTGGTGGAGACCATGCCTCAATGGGTCAGGGCTGCTTTGTAAGCAAAAGAGGAACCAACTCAACCAACATTAGGCAGGTGGTTCTGATGTTCTGCCTGATCAGTGTATGAGAGCATGTGCTTTTCAGTGCATTTATTGTTCTGATGTTGATGCCAACAGTAAGCTGAGTGTGTTATTGAATTTGGAACAGTGAAGCTCAGTGAAGCTCTCTGGCACATAGGGATATGATACATTATGCTTTGGATACATGGAAAACCATTTTAGCAGCTCCATCATGCTGCTTTTGCTATTTTCTAGATAGACACTTATTCTGCATAGAAATAGGGCTGCCACGATTAGTCGACTAGTCACGATTACGTCGACTATCAAAATCGTCGACGACTGATTTAATAGTCGACGCGTCGTTTGAAGCTTTGTAAGATCCCAAAAGATGCAGGAATAAGTAGCAGGATTTAAGAGTGTAATAACGGACTGAAACAGAAGATGGCAGCACTGCATGTACAAGGATGCCAGCTGCCGTTAAACCCCGAAGAAGAAGAAGCTGTGTCCCAGAATTCATAGCGCAGCCCAGCTCAGTTTCCAACAATGGCGGCAGCTAGTAAGTTTTAATATTACTCTTATCCGGTTGTTCAGTCTGAGGTCACTAACCGTGTCTGGACCTAAACTCTGCTGCAGGTCCATATATCAAACGATCACTATGGCATTACTGAGAGTTGAAAAACTGTCTAAAGTCTTTCATCTTTAATAAAATGATCAGCGTTCTGCTCTACCAGGTGTAACAATTGAGTTTAACATCCAGGCATCCATGAAAACGGAATTTATGACATTTAACGGAGTTAGAAGTTAGCTCGCTAGCTTCTATCTAAATACAATATAGCATGTCCTGACTGCGGGGTTTTGGAAACAAATTAAAACGTGCAGCTCTGCTATCACTTCCAGCATAAATGAAGACAGAAAACTAAACAGCAGTGACGTTTGTAGGGTTACTGAAGTTTGGCTAGCTGGTATATAATGATTTGCTACGTGACCGCTAGCGACACAGCTATGTTAGCATAATATAAACAAGCTAACTTTTTTTCCACTCGATAAAAGTTAATGTGAGTGTTCTCGGTGGTCAGGAACAAATGTAATCGCATGGCAGGATGCTGTAAAAGGACCAAACTTCAGCCAGGAGAACAACTGAGATAATCCATCCACAATACGAGGTTAGTCATTCATATACTGCTGCATGGGCTGGGCTGTAGTTACATCCTAAGGTTTTAAAAACTGAGCTTAAATAAATGATTAGTGGTAATAAAAGCCGAGGGAGGTCAACAGTGATCACTGACTATTTTAGGAGCTTTTTGAGATCAAATAGAAGAAAATACATAACATTAAACATGTTAACAACACAAAAGCCATATTAAACGCAGACTACTTTAGACCCGGAAGTAGGATTCGTCGCGTCATCACTGAACAACCGGATTCTTCTTTCTGGGTCACAAAATAAACGTTTAACATATTTTCAGGCGAGAATGTAGCTGTGTAAACCTCAAATATCTGCTCAGTTTATCAAGACACCGCATATTTTCAAAAGCACTCCGACGTTTTCGGAGACGTCTGTTTACCCACCAGTTCGATAGCTAGCCGGGGGCTAGGCTCACTAGAGCCGTGAGAACACCGGACTCCCGACAAATCGTTTTCAAACCCACCGCTGTCTTTCACTACTCAGGTTAAACATATGAGTCACTTAGATAACTTAAAAATGTTATTGTTTGGCTTTTTTTTAGTATTTTATTTGTTCCTGAGTAAATCGGTTTGTCTGAGATTAAAGTTATAGTTTTTACACAGCTGAATAAACTCAAGCAGACAGCTGATTATCAGAAGTGTGAGATGCTCGAGAATTTACTCCGGTGTCCTGTTATATTTTAGATAGCAAGGAGTTTATTAAACTTCACCGAAACAATCTGCAGATTTCATTAAAATTTAATAAACTATCATCTTGTCTTTATTGTTAGTTAGCACAGACCTTAAACACTTAAAGCTGTAAGCTAATGATAGTTATATAAGAGCAGATGCTGCTGGTGCAATAAGCTGTACGTTTTACGTCCAATGGATGATGATCTGATTAGTCGACTATCAAAATAATCGTTTGTGGCAGCCCTACATAGAAACATGCTTCAGATTAATATAATTTTCACAGATGTATGCTACTGAAGATAATGTTTTCTTGAATGTTTGTAATAGGTAGAGCAACCATTTTCTGGCTTTTTTTTGTAATAGAAAGTGTGGCTGTGCCAGGGTTTCTAAATTATTTTTCATAACTAGGTGTGATTTGCTTTGTAGACCTAATCAATTTAATCTATTGTAGAAATAGAGACATTCTTTATGTAATTAGGGCTTTCAATTTCGCCAACAGCGCTTGCAAGACCACAGAAAAATATGCCAAGCTCTTGACAAGCCCAAGGCTTGTCGAGTTGTCAGCGCGTTCTGTACATGAAGAAACGACTAGCTGCAAAGGCCAGCGCACACTCGCACACACAAACCTCTCTTTTACTGCCTCTAACATCCTACCCTTTAGCAAATTTCTGACACTAGAGCTTGATGTGCACAAGAATAGACAGCTACAAATCACCGCGCCGTCTATGAGTTATCTCTGTCAATTACTGACGATAAATGGCTTTGGCAGTGGGAAGGCCAGGCGCATCAATCCTGCATGTGCTAGCTTCTCCACTCTATTGATTCTGCTTCCACTGCGTCCATGATCCAGTTTTGTTGGCCTCTGACCGCGAAAGCTAACTTGAGCGCTGATGTCAGATGAAAAGAGGGATATGTAACCCAAACTCCCACCCTGGGACATGTTCACATTCCTGGTATCAGATATTCCTCCCTCCCAAATGAGCCTTTATATAGATCTGCTGGAGTCATCCCGCTACAACTGCTCTGTACCCGTACTAGATTACAATCAGGGTTTGATTGTAATGCGATACTTTTTATTACAATTCTCTTTTTCTGATAACATTGTATTTTGTTCTATTCTTATTCTTATCATCCTATTCCAGTGTTTTTTCTTAATTTTTGCTACTGTAACTTTGCACTGTCCACCTTCTGCTGTAACAAAACAAATTGTGGGACTAATAAAGATTATCTTATCTTTTTGTATTGAGACAGGTCCCCACCTTTAATAACAATGTCTGACCTCAGAGTGCGTTCAGTGCACATCTTCTTATAGAAGATATCTGGGTCATAACTACTTATTTTTATGCATTTCTTTCTCCATCTTTCTTTTCCTCCCCAGCACAGCTAAGCTTATTGCTTATTCTGCCCATATCACCTGCATAAAATGGCTGTCAGATGTATTCATCTGTCTCAGGCTTGTGGCTTAACAGAATGACCATTGAGCGAGCGGGCGATGGCGTCTATTGTGAGCGGCTCGTCCTCCTGTACAGCAGCTGTCTGATGAGGGCTGTCTGCAGGCTCGCCCACCGCTGCCTTGAGTGATTCTCTCTCCTTCACTCTGCCCCGGGCGCTCCATGTGTTGGAGGCATTGATCGGCCCTGAATTGGATTGCAGCGAGCCTGATTACTGATGTCAGTGTGTGCCGGGACACGTGGGAACGCCGGAGATCCTCGTGCCGAGCTCAGGCTAGCTCGCAGCGGAGGGATGAGTCGGAGGGAGGGGTGCATTCGCTCGCCTGGAATTACATTTATCACTCTTAGTTACACAGAGCGTGAACACAATATGCCCACACATACTGTACGCCTTAAGTGACCCACACACGTATACTGCAAACATAATCGTGTTTTTGATCCTATAGCGGCGAGCAGTCAGTGTTTGTGGCTGACATTAAATAAAGAGTGTGGGAGTCTGTTAGTCTATAAAAGGGCTTACGCGCATCATACCAGTAAATTACAACTATACTGCTGTAATTTGATTGTTACAACTAAATGTTGTTACACTGTATTTTTCCTCTAACACGACACTAAAGACACTAAAGATTCTTTTCTTTGTGAGGTTACACTTCATCGTCCGCGAGTCCGTGTGCACGTGCGGCGGCGTCCGCTTTCATTTGAGCGCGCGCGCGGGTTTGGAAGTGATTTTCCGCGCATCATTTGGTTACACCTAGAATAGCCGGCCATCATCTTTTCCACTAAGAGAACAATAGCCATTTTTTCCCTCTCCTTTTGCTCGGGAGACAATGAAGTGCCTTCCCGCCTCGCGAGCGACAGGCCAATAAAAAACGTAATTGGATCTGTCAATCAAACACTGCTGCAGCGCAGGGGGTGGGCGGGCAGGTGGGTGGGCGGCGGTGGCAGAGGCGGGAGGGTAGGCCGGACACTGGGAGTAGTGCAGATAGAGAAGAGAGAGAGAAACGGGGAGGTGTGCCATTGCAACACGCTAATACACACAGTTCCTTCTTTGCACTGCCCGGAGGCGCTCAGCAACAGTTACAAAGGTGTACAATTGTTGTGTTTTGCTGTTTGTTTGTACAGGGGCCGGGGGGATGACGATCTGTCTTTGTTTGTAGGTATTAGTGGGTCGCTGATGTGGCTTTGATGCGACTACGCAGGAGAGCCAGGGCTGCCAGAGCCTCTGAAGGTCACAGTGGATGTACTAGCGCTGATGTTTCTGTCTGTGCTTTGTATGCGCTCGGCCCGTCAGACATGTTGTTTTTTCATACCAGGGAAAGGTCTTGTCTTTAGTCAGGAAGGCCACGATGCTTTAGTAGTATTTTTCACGGTACAACAGACACGCCGAGCATCACCTTGTCACATTAAATCATCTGCATACTGGCGCGTGTGCTTATCTCGTCTCGGTGCTCGGATTATGTGTATTTGCTGTCAGATAAGCAGCGTGCGTAAACGTACACGTGCGCCCCCACACACACTTTTGTTGGAAGTGTTGCACTAAGTTTTAATGACAACTGCTTAAATTAAGAGCCCATTTACAAGCTCTCTGACAGAGAAGTTAAGTGCGCGTTGAGGTATTGTGCTCGCCTACTCTGCGCCCGGGCTCAGCTTTTAGGAGATGGCTTTCTTGTGTCTTTGGTGACATTGTTTTTCCATTATTAGCCGAGCTGCTCCATCGTTCCTTCCATTACGGTCTCAAGCACATTGAAATTCTGTATCTCTTTTTATGAATAGATAAAGGATGTTTAAACTGTAAGTGTGAGCGTGGCAGTGAATACTGTTCAGTGTCTTTTGACCACTTTGGCAGTTAAAAGGAGCTGAAGAGGAAACTACAGTATGCAGAGTCACTGCGGGGGTTCATTCGCTGCCTATTTTCTGGGCTTTCTACCTTTTTTAAAACTTTGAAAGGCTCCTCTGGAGGATGCTCCGCGCCTTGAATCATGACAACTCCTGCCCTGTGCACTTAAAAAAGGCTAAGAAATAAAAATGGAACCTTAATTAACAGAAATCAAAAGAAGCGCCTGCTTTCTTCCAGGGTTTTTAAGGTGCTCGAATTAAGAAGATGAAAAACAAACTTAATTAGAAAGTATTTTTTAAAATTTCCTATTGATGTCATGTGTATTTTCAGCCTGTTCTCTTGCCCTGGGTGTCAGCTAATACTGTTTCGTCCAACTCCATCGCACTTACACACAAGGCATTGCCAGAGGGAAAGGTCATAACATGAATGTTTCAGCTGGGCATCTTTCAGCAAGCAGGATGACTGTTGTGAAGGGCTGGAGTTTAACCATCATCTTCACCCCGACCTTATTAAGACCAAGAGAACAGTTAGTGAGTCGTGGCAGCTTTCAGTCACGTGGCTGTTGTCAGGCTGCTCGGAGTGTGTTGCACTGAAAACCTCCTGTGGTTGTACGTTTTTGCAGTCATCTTTAATTTGTGTTACACTCTTCACAATTTCATTACTGCTTGGTGATTATTTCGTGCATCTTTGCTACCGAGTTGGCGTCTTCCATGCAAACTGCACAGCAGTTCACTTACGACCAAAGTAATTACAAGCAACTGCCCACAACCTCCAACAACCACTGACAACTGGCTGTAGAATTCCCTAGCAACCCCCTAGCAACAGAGGTTCACTGATTGGTCTCTAGACTTTACTCATGAAATTGATTGTTAAACTCCAGTCTTTAGCAATCAATTTCATGGTAGCTTCCTGCAACCTACAACGGCCACTTGAAAGTGGTTGTCAGATGGTCCCAAGGTCTGTGTGAGTGGGGCGTTTGTAGTTTAAGCATCTAACCAGCAAGTAAAATATAAAGTAAAAAGCAAGTAGTGGGGAAAAAAAGATTTCGACAGTGCATGATCCACATTCTCCCAGCAGATGAATCAGCAGCTTATCCAACAGCAAACCTCCAACCTGGTAATGTGGACTTTGTGGTTCTCTGAAATGGAATCACAGCCATTAAGGCACCTGCTCCAGTGGCATCTGACCAAACAGCATGAGGACACACTGCTGTTTGATTTGTTGTTAAACTAACTTAATATAGCAAAATGTGTCCGGGAAAAAACATGACACGCTTCCTGTTTTACTGTACAGTGAAGCTTCCTTTGGTAATCGGGTGGTATAGTCTCACCATATAGTCTCACTTACAGCAAGAGGAACTGCATCAAGCATAGCTTGGCCTTATTAAGTGCTCCTCTTAGGTATGAAGAGCCTGTAAAATTAAATAGAGGTCAGCAGGTTTAAGTGTTGTGTCATTTAACTTGTAGCAATCCTGCAGCGCCTTTACACTGACGAGCACTGTCAAATTCAGCCTGATATTTTCAGGGTCTGTATAGTCACAGTCAGCCATGCAGGGCCAGTGTCTCTGCTGATCAATTAGCAATATGTGTCTGCTCTGTGTTCAGGCTTTCCTAATTTTGGTTTTGTTATGAGAAATAGTCCCACTGCTCTGGGCTTCTAAAGAAGGTAATTACACTGAGAGATTCCCTGTGGGGGATTAAAACAAATGACACAGAAAACACAGCCTTTCCCCATCGCCACTCACTCAAGCCCTGCCTCCGCTTTAAAACCTTTTGCTTGTAACGCCTGCATGACCATGAATACACAAGCAGTCACAATAAAACACACTCTGGCAGCTCGTGAAAATTAGTGGGGTCGAGGGGAGAGAAATCAGAAAATGACGAGGGGGCATCACGATTTACGGACATGGTATAACTGGTTTAGCATTAAGAGCTAAACAAAGCATATGGTATTCATGCATTCTGTAAGGACCGCGGCAGAAAAAGCATCTGTCCTGCCAGTTTTGTGGTGACAGGCTGCAGGGAGCATTACTCATCATTACAATCTCTGCTGGCAGCCTATTTTCATCACATTACAGTGGTATAATGAAGCGTAGCGCGCTAGCGTCCTCAGGTTCTCTGAGTAGTTCACCATTAGCACCAGCCGGGGGCATTCATCCAAGTAGCTTTATTGAACTTTTTACAGTTAGTTTATTGTATAATTAATTCATTACGGCACAACAATACATGTGGGTGGAATCTGCGGTTCAAATTCATCTCGCGCTGACAGCGGTGCCACACAATTTCGTATCGCTTGCATTTATTAAGCAGCGCTCACTTTGTTTGATGGCGTCAGACCAACTCTTTCGTGCTCTTTGTGTCTGTTTCAGGAACAAGGCAAAATAGGTGTGACGTTCAACATCGGAACGGTGGACATCAGCGTCAAGGAGGTAAACACGCTGATAAACGATGGCAAATACCATTTGGTCCGGTTCACCAGGAACGGGGGCAATGCGACCTTGCAGGTGGACAACTGGCCGGTCAATGAGCACTTTCCCACAGGTACCGACCTCATTTTTAACTCAGTCTATTTGATATTCTGTTATTAACCCAATGAATCCGTTCTGGAGTAATTCAAGGTAAATTAGTAGTAATAGCTTTAAAACCACTGGACACCATCTATTTCATCATGCAAAGGGCACAAGCAGGAAGAAAGGATTCACCTTCACTTGCTCTCCGGGGTAAAATATGTGAGATGACTAACAAGCATGTGGCCATCACCTGGCCAACATCATACTCGTACTGTAACATGTGCTTCAAAACCCTTCAATAAACACGATAACGCTTGGCTCCACAGGAGGGGGGGACACCGAGCTTGAAATCTTTTGTCTTGCAAGACGCATTAACTGCGCAACATTCGGTCAGCGGGCAGGCAAGGAGAGCACTGAAGGCAGAAACCAAGGGTGGCCTGTTGGCCAGATAAAGCTGCTGCCTGCCTGTATCTCTCATTCCCAGGTCAGCAGAAGTGGCGCACCAGCAGAATACAAATAGGGTCATCAAACGGAGCGCGCTCCATTTGGAGACTCAGGCACTCCCTCCATTTGGAACAGATATGTGCTGCTCAGCTAGCTAGGTGAGAGAGTGTGAGAGAGGGAAAGAAGGAGGGGAAAAAATCCTCTCCTGCTTCTACTTAACAGTCCATTAAATTGAGTTGGCTCTCAACTTTGATATCTGTGTCTCCATGTCAGCCGGCTTAGGAGAAGCTACCTTTGTTTGCTCGTTTCCTATTACCCTCCTCTTCAATTTCACTTGGTCAAACAGAACAGACACACGGGGAGACAACATGGGAACAAAGTGGCAGTCGAGCCAAGAATGACAAAAGATAATATGAAACGTCATTGATCTCTGTGGAACAATTGTGCCGCACTGGTAGGACGAGAATGTACAGGATTACATGTCGACTAAAAAGCCAATGTTAAATTTCCTTGAGATATGAGCTCGGCTATATCTAAGAAGCCATCACGCATCAATAATTGAGATATTCTGTTCTGAAAGCTTTTAAAAAAAACATATGCAGAAATGTTGATACCACGTAATCGTAGGAAGCCAGCAAATATGAGTCGATCCCTTTCACTATGTCTCAGCAGCCCTACAGCATGCTCCTTTTGCCTGCTTGCCTTCACCGATGACAGGCCAGCATCCTCTCCTGGCGTGACCTGGCACGCTGTTGTGGTTTGGTTCAGTGCCAGCGCAGGTGACGTTAATCTCTTCTGTCTCTGGCTTTCTTTTGCTGCCGGCTGTCTTTCGCTTTTCTTTGAGCAGATAAGGTCGGACGGGTTTCATAACCGCATTTCAGCTGCAGTAACGCTGCGAAATACTGAGAAACTCCGCAGCGCGCACACAAGTGACATCTCCGTGGCGTACACATTGGCGCTCGCGTGTGCGCAGCGCTCGATGAAGAAATTGAATTAATCAGGCAGAAGCGGGCGCGATTGCTGCACAGAGGTAGTGTCATGTCCCTTATGTTCCCGACTGTGGATCGCGCAATAATTCGACCGTTCTTCATCTTTAATAGCCATCAGTTTGGGATAGGAATTGAACGCCTACCACCTTCATAATTACCTCAAAGGGCCTGCTTGCATAAGCATGCAGTGCTTGTTTCCTTAGCTTCTGCCAATACGTATGCCGGAATCTGTGATCCAAAGCCAGCAAAGCTCAGGAGTCACTGCTAAATGGTCGTTAAGGTTTACATCTCCGCTTCAGGAATGCACAGCAGAAAGAAGTTTAGCTGTGGATTTCTTTCAAGCGATCCCACTGAGGTTTGTTCCCTTTTCTGTCCGCCTGCCATTGTCTTGAGATGGAGTTGAGGTCGGCGGATCGAATGCGTGGTAATTTCTTTTTCTCTTCTGCACAGGTAATTTGCAGGACATTCAGTGATAGTAATTCAACGATGATTGATTTTTTTCCCTCGCCCTCCCTCCTTTGTAAAGGGGTTGTCATCTCGTGAGTAATTACATGTTAGGGTCCAGACTCATCGACTGCCTTCTCACACTTCTAATGCTTAACTTGAAGGCAGTAGCTGCCACGAGGCTCTCAGGCCGCTCAATAAACAGTTACCGGATCTGGGCATGCCCTCTCCCTGGTGGGGGAATAGGTGAGGACAAAGGTGTTGGTGGTTTGCTTGTCAGTCAGAGCCGCTTACAAAATAGGCCTGAGGTGTGTAAATTGGACGTCTTAACAACAGTGTTTAGAGAGTTGGCCAACAAAAGCATTGAGACATTAGGATTCACTTCAAATGGCAGCAGCCAGTTCTGACAGCATGACGTGCTTCTAAATAACGGACGATTTCATAACTCCACAACTTTGGTAAATGGTAAATGGCCTGTATTTATATAGCGCTTTACTAGTCCCTAAGGACCCCAAAGCGCTTCACATATCCAGTCATCCACCCATTCACACATTCACACACTGGTGATGGCAAGCTACATTGTAGCCACAGCCACCCTGGGGCGCACTGACAGAGGCGAAGTTTGGTGTTTCTTTGCTTATTTCAGCCTCATTTTTAACACTGACTATGAAATTGCACCAAATCTTCCTTAAGCAGCAGCCACAAGATTGTTTTAATTGAAGCTGTTGTAAGATTCAGTCTTTGGAATAACGTTACAGAAAGCCGTTACTCTGATGAGCTTCGGAAGGAAGTTTGGGTGGGGGACACTCAGCGAGGCAATTTCATTCCTTCTTTAATGAGCCGAAGAGTTTTCATCTGCGCCAGAATAATTGGTTACGAATTCTTATAATGATCAATTAGAATTTTTCAAATGATGAGCTTACATCACGTAAGTGCTATTTGAACACCGGAGGTGAGGATCTCTGAACATGGGCGTCTGTACTCCTACGTACATGTTCCATTAAAACGTGCACTTAATTTGTCATTAAGTGCACGTTTGTATATTCATTTATTTTATTCGAAATCAAGGAAAATTCTAAGTGAACACAAACTTTTGAGTGGTAGCGTGTTCCAATATAACATGGGTGTCAAATATAAGGCTCGGGGGCCAGGATCAGTCCAGAAAATAAATTCCAATCTGGCCCACTGAATTGTGGGAAGTGTGAAGAAGGGCCTGTCATATTTTAATTGTGCTTTCATGGGTTTCATACTGATAAACACCTCCTCGCCTGGAGGGGACAGGACTGTCCAGGCACTGAGCTAACTTCAGTTTTTTTGTTTATGTTAAAGATTGTCAGTTTAAACTCTGCTGACAGACGTCTATCATTTTCTACACAAATTACACTTTTTTCTTATATTAATATATATGAGGGATTTAATGTATAGTTAAACATCTTTACACTGACAGAAAGGCGAGTTTCACTTGTCCGGCCCACTTATGATCAAAGTAAGCTGAATGTGACGCATGTACACGGGTATTTTTAAAAACGGAGATTTTCCGTTTTCGTTTTAAAAAATAATCCCGTCCACACGTAAAGGCAGAAATGAAGGAAAACGCTGCTATGAACATGCCAGAGCAGCAGGTGGCGCTATATTCCTAACCGTGTAGAAATGTTGGCCAATCAGAAGTCTAGAAGCCTCGGCGGGAAAGAGTAAACAAAGCTGGGGCATAGAAGCAGAACCGAGTCGTATGTGTGGAGGACAGTAACTGTGTGTGTGTATGTAAGCATTTAAACACTGCAGAGAGAACAATTAACAGTAACCGTATTTTGTCTACGTCCGCCATGGTAGAAATTCATTTCAGCGAAACAGTAACCCGGCGCACAGTGTGACGTCAAAAAAGGCGCACACCTTTGACGCTGCCTTTTCTCCGTTTTCCTCGTCCACACGTAAACGCAAAAACGGAGTTTTCAAAAATCTCCACCCTGGCAGGAGTTTTTAAAAATCTCCGTTTACAGTGACCGAAAACGGCGTTTACGTGTGGACGAAAGGCGCAAACGCACAGAAAAATCTGCGTTTTCAAAAATACCCGTGTGGACGTAGCCTGAGTTTGGCATCCCTGCACTTTGATGCTAAAGCCATATTACCATCGTTAACTATAAGAGAACCAGTCACAGTAAGCCGGTATGGTACAGAAATGTAATGGATTGCATTAGATTGTAATTTTATTATAAATATAAATAATAACATAATCATTTTACTATATAGTGTCAAATCACAACAAAAGTAACCTCAAGGAGCTTTGTATTATAAGGTAGAGACCCTGCAACAATCATATGACCCCTATGAGCAAGCACGGCGACAGAAGGAAGGAAAAACTCCCTTTTAACAGGAAGAAACCTCCATAAGAACCAGGCTCAGGGAGCCAGGTGGCCCTGCTGTGACCTTTTTGGGTTGAGGGGAGGCAGAGATTTGTAATAACTAATGATTAAACGCAGAGACGTGTAAAAAGGTCCAGCCCTAACTATGTGCTTTAGCAAAAAGGAAAGTTTTAAGTCTTAAAATTAGAGATAGTGTCTGTGTCCTGAATCCAAACTGGGAGCTGGTTCCATGGAAGAGGTGCGTGAAAGCCTCGTCTTCTAAATATCCTAAGAAGCACACGTAAGCCAGTAGCCTGGGAGCGACATGCTCTATTGGGGTGATATGGTATCTATCTCCTATCCATCCAGCCGTAATCATAACCATTTATTCAGTTCGGGGTCACTGCGAGACCGCAGCCTATCCCCGCTGTCATAGGATGAGAGGCGGCGTCCACCCTGAACAGGTCCCGTCTTTCTCCCAGTGAAGCAAACAGGTTGAAGGGTTCCCTTTGCAGTAAGATTAAACACAGGCAGTGAAGCTAATTCTGACACGCGGCTGAAGAACAGGAACATTTTATTAAATAACTGAATGAATTATGCAAACTGCTACACACTGTCTGATTGTCTGTTTGTTTTTCTGCAGTGTTACTGGGCTCTCCTCTCAGCTTAGTTCTCCTTTGTTCCCGTCTCATTATTTAGCATTCAGTGCTACCATAGCTGACAGCCAAAAATATAATAAATAAATAGTTTCAATAATTTAAACTGTCTTTTCTTCCATTTCTGCTGAGGTCTGCTCAAAACATGGAAGGCAGTGCACGCTGTACAGAGAGATAGGATGGATAACCTTAGTGTCAAGCTGAGCGTGCCCAGTACACAAGCGCTCAGAACTTGATATTGTCAGTATCAAAGGTGACTTAAACAAAACTGCTTTCACTGATAAAAAAAATCCACACTTTAATGCAACCTGTGTTAAGAAACAAGACGGAAAAGAACTTGTGCACTTCACAGCCCCATTCTTCTCTATAACAGTACACCCGCTCTGATCCCACACTGGAGCGTTTCCACGAGGCTTCGGCAGCTTACGCGCGCGCGTGTTTGCGTGTGGGCGTCGAATGTATGCGTTGACTGCTTTTGTCTTCCTTTCTCTAATTATTCTCCCCCTCTAACAGTGCCCTCTCAGATCTCTGTTCTGTTTTTGTCCTCAAATTCCTTTTTATCCGTGTTTCTCCGCCTTTTTCGAGTCGGTGCTCATCGTGGCTACGCATCTTTCTCGCAGTCCTGTGTACTTGTGTGACAACCCACATTACTGCAGGGACTTGTCTTTGTCTAGTGAGAGGCTTCCAATTTCCTTATATAACACTCCGAATCCCTGCACTCTTTGATTTCGGATTACATGATCTCTTTTTTTATTTGCGTGAGTTCGAATCTTTGAATCAAAGAATTATTAGACCGAGCCAGGCGGAGATTGTGCATCGCACGTTGCCTCGAGCTGGCTGAGGTCCAGGCGTTGTCTCAGATGAATGACCATTGGCCTAACTACTCTGCTAGTGCCTTGGGGAAAGTATGTCCGTGTGCGTGCGTGCGTGTTTGTGTGTGGTCCATCATTTGTGATGGGTACAAGGGGGTTGGTCATAGCCAGAACAGCCTTGTGTTCATTTTCAGACACACGAACGCTCGAAAACACGATTACTTTCATCCACACGCTGATGCGCACAATGTTGCGACTCCCACAACCTGAAACAGACACAATGAGTTGCACGGTTTCAAAATATCTGCCAATCTTTGTCTTGAAATACAGACAAAACAATTCCTCAGGAGCGAGATAAATCCCCACGCGTCCCTGGGGCCAAACATGATTAGCCCTATCTGAGACACAATCTTTGTCGCTCTCACAACTCAGACTAAGCCGAGTGTACAAGCCGCCAATCTAATTCATCTTTTCAGCACCATAAATTTCAGAGCGACCTGATAAATGATGAATTTACTCCCTGGCTTCGTCTGACACCCGAGAGAGAATGGAAGGAAGATCGGGGGCAGGCGTGCAGGAGAAAAAGAAGGGACGTGGGTGAATAGAAAAGAAGTGCAACCGGTGAAGGAATACAGAAGCGTTTAATGGAATACGTCGACAAAAAGTGAGAAAGAGCTGACATGTAGACGGGCACAGAAGAAGAGAAAGTGAGTGAAAAGTAGATAAATTGTGGCTGCAGCTGTAGAGGCCGGATTCAGCCAAGAAGAGCAAAGAGAGCTGATTGCTGAGTCTGGGAGACGGAGAATAGCGGGAGCAGATGAAGGAGCTGGAATATCGCTGGATGGACAGTGTGCCGAAGAGAACGAGAGAATGGAAAAAAGCTTGAGTGCACGGATGAATAACCAGGGAGCGAGGAGGAGAAACAGAGATGAAAGTCAGGTGTAGATGGGAAAGAAGGTGGCTTGTGCGAGATATTTATTACCAGGGGGCTGCGGTGGCGAGCTGTGGAGTTGAGCTGTGGAATGATGATTTCTGGACAGGGCCACACTATATCAAATGTACTCATCATCCCCAAATAGAGAGAATGCCAGGAGCCTGTCACGGTGGCCATTTTCACAGTTTCGATGCGCTCTCAGCACTGGCCCTGTGATGGAACCCCGGTGAGATTAGTCTGGCAACCAACTGCAGAGAACGAAGCAACCGACCAGCAGACGACTGTCACCGTGCCAGTGTTTGTGTTGACTGAATGGCTGCCACCAAAGGGAAAAAACCGAGACACTGTTTTGGCTAGGAGGAAAAAAACAGTGATGGCATGCAGCGGGGCCGAAGTAAAAGCCGGCAACGTGCGCATAAGCTCGCAGCAAAATAATATAATAATGATAAACATACGTAAATATTTATATTCACCTGGTCTTCTCTATAAGGGCTGTGTGGTGTTATCACACTTTACCTTTTAAGGCCCTGCAGAAACACAGAGAGAAGAGACGGACGACAAACTCACCCATGAGGCGGCCTTCCTGTACAAGCAAAATGAAAGTGTCCTGGTTGGGTTAGCTTTCGACTGACTAATACCAAAACCAAAGCAAACATAGCTAAGTTAGCTTGAGTTAAGGTTGGCAAATTTAAGGTAAGATTCCTGGAAGATCAGCTGATCACAGAGCTGCTGCTGCCTCTGCAAGCCCTTCTGTAACCCATTTCCAAAGTAGCTCCACCTTCGCTGCCATTATATTATGCTGCTATTCATACTGTCATCATATTAATGCTGCTATCCTGTATATATTGTACATACTATTGTTTGAGTACTTACGATTGTTTTTTTTGTACTTTTTATATTTTACATTTATATTTATTATTGAAACTTGCACCAAGGGAGTGGCACTCCAATTTCGTTGTACTCTGTACAATGACAATAAAGGCTATTCTATTCTATTCTATTCTATACCTGTCCGTACTGATGGGTGTTTGTTTCTCGCCCTACAAATATACAGTTTTTCTTTTGCTTGTTTTCATTATGGACGTTGACTGAAAATGAAACCGGTTCTCTGGCTTTAAAGAACATCAGACATATTATAATGTCAGATTGCTCATTCGTCTCTCTCCTCAGTGCACTGGCAGGAAATATTTGTCCACTATGTTTAGGGGGAAAAACTGAAACCCTTAGTAGACTGACTTTTTAATAAACAGTAGTGCTTTTATTGGCAAGGTCATCCATTCTGAAGTCACCTCTAGAAATTGAATATCAAATTGACAAACTAGAGAGAATTTTCTCATTAGTTGCACAATTAGCTGGTGGTGTATTCATTACGTGGGGACTGTCACCTCATTAATCACCTAGAACAATGTAAGAGCTATACCTGAGACCACGCCATTAGCAATGCACAGCAAACTTACAGCTTCTTCTCCGTCTTCCTCTCAGTCTCGTGATTCCACTTCGTCTAAAGGACGACGTGAGGCTACGTTTGAGACTTTATGGAAAAGACAAAGCAGAAAGAATGCGAAGAGATTATTTGTCGATGGCACTCATCCACCCTCCCCCCGTGTTTCCCGGCTCGCTCGATCAAACTCCAAACCTTTTCCGAGCGTCCTCTGATTTCAAACACGAACATCTTGCCTCCCTCTGTGGCCCTTGTCCAGAGGAGAGTGTATTTGGCTGCCACCTGAAACCTGCTTGAGATCAAAGGAATGGGGAGGGAGTCCTGCTAGTAGCTGATTAACCTGCTGGCACACTGCAGAAACATTCGTTTAGCTCCTTGAGCTCCCTTGCAGCCATATCTACACTCCATCCCAGCTGGCTGTAAACTGAGCACTTGGATGTTTTTTTTCTGTGAAAGGTAGCAAAGAACGCAAGGAAGACAGAAAAGAGAGAGGGAAGGGAAACTGGTACGAGCTCACGGTTTTATGCAGTTGTGACGCGTTCGCGCGTAATGTTATGGAAGTTTAGTCAGCAGGTCAGAGCAGTGGTGACTTACACCGAATGTAGCTTATTGCCAAACCAAGAAAGAAAATGAAATACAACCCGGGCGGGTGTCAGAACGAGGGCGTGAATGTAAGCACGTTCAAAAGCTCCAAACTAAACACACTGGCAGGTGAAGCTTTGCCCTTTCAGTTGTATTATACTGTAAATGAGTCAGTGCCAGTGCCTTTCTTCTTTCTTCCTCCAAATCCCTTTCCTTCTGGATACTGAGTGACATCACACTGCCATTCGTCTCTTTTGTTAGACCTCAAAATGTTTGAAGACGGACTTGTACGTCTCCATTCTCGCTGTCGACAGATCCGCGGCACCTTTCAAAGGGAGAGGATCCCTGTTTGTCAGACAAAATGTTGCATCCCGGCACATTCACAAAGGAAATTTGTAAATGATGCCAGAAATACTCAGTACAGGCTCCAGATTCCCTGCATAAGTGAGGCTATTATTATTACACTACTGTTATATACCTCCAGCCCAACAGGAACATTCCCAGAAGAGGTGGTTGCGTTCTTTTGGTGTTTCTTTGAACCCAAAAAGCCTCCCACTATGTCAGTAATGATCTCATTTGTATGCATTGTCCTCTTCAAATCTGTGTCACTGTGGGACTACCCCCCCCCAAACAGGTCTGCTGTGCTTCAAATTACCACCTCCTCATCTAACGTTGCCTCCTTTTCCCCTCAAAAGCTGCTACACACTCATTCCCTCCAAGTAGCTACCCCACCAAATCGTTCCTTGGCCCTTGAAATGTGAAAGCAGGTGGTGTCCAGTGGGAGAATTAGTGCACATAAATTACCTCCAATTTGCTTCAGAGAAAGGCGCTTTATGCATGTCTGCCTTTTTAACCACTTGATCTCCTTCCTTTTGTCTCTATTATGTAAAATGACGTAGATGTGATGCATTTCCTGTGTTTTGACTTCTTCTTGCAGGATTTTTCTTTCCCTACAGTTTGTTTTTCCTCATTGCTGCTGTGTGTGGAGTGTGCTGTATAAATATGAGTTTTAAAAAATTTCCACTAAAGTAACGCTACTTTGGGGTAAAAGAAATATACATATATATTCATATATATCATAAAGCTTTTATAAATATTTCTAAACAAAGATAAAACTCTTCATAAACCACTGTATAAATGTGTGATGTCTGTTGCTGTTGCCAACTGTTTGAAGCTGTTTGTTAAACTTTCAAACTTTAAAGGCAACAGCGACATTGAGCGCTATCAAATGGCAAATAAGAAAATCCCGTTCAAATATACCCGGCCAGTAGAAGATTGGCTTCAGGACAAAGGTAAATCTTTATCGAACTTCTAGAATGTTCTTTATTTTCTGTCATTTCATCGGCTTGTTCCCTTTCAACCTCTGAGAATGAATAACCATCCCTTAAACCCTTTAAAAAAACCAGTAAACCAAAGCAATTTGTTTTATTTTGTTTGTGTTTTTAGCCTTTTCGTCCTTTCCCTTTGGTTCAGTTTTTATGATGCTTCTTTTTATTATTTCTTGTCCCTTTTTCTGTCATTGTCATCTTTAAAAAAAAAAAAAGTTGAACCATGGTGTCTAGTTAAAGGGACTGGGAAGTGATTTTGTAAACAGTGCAACAACAAGATATGAAATATCAAGTGCTGCTAATCTTTTGTGCAAAATTGACTAGGCGGAGGCATTATGCATTATTATCTATGCCGCAACAGTCGGCCGATTGTTTTGAGAGGAGAATTAACTCCCTTGGCTCAAATCCTCTGCAATGTTTGAGAACAAATTAATCAGTGGGCATATCCCCCTGAAAACTTTCCAAACAGCAGGTGCCTCTCCCTGCTGTAATTCATCTGATTGTACTTAAACACATCAAACACAATAAAATTCTCACTTGTTTGGCGATGGAGAGCTAATTGGAGCCTTTTTGACGGCAAAGCGTCACAGCGCGCCTGCCAAGGTGCACTGTGCCCTGATAGAGCTGTGCTTTTTTTTCTTTTCCAGTCGTTAGATTAAAACCAGCACCTTGTTCGTATTGAACATTTTGTGGGGATTTTCCCAGAAAAAGAAGAAGTCTGTTTCCCCCTTTGTTTTTTCTGGTGCTTAATCCATCATAAAAATATCATAAACTGCTTTTAAAATTCATTGCACATAAACATCAGCATAACTTCATCATAAAGTCCCTTTAACAACTGTAAAACAAGGCAGGTTTGGAAAAAAAATCCCATTACCGCTGCATGCATGACTCCACACGTGCTATTTCATTTTTCTGTGATATGAACGTTGCCCCTGCCATTTCATACCTAATGTATTATGTATTACATAACAAACAAATGTAGCGGGCTTGCGGTGTTATGTGTCTGTAAATTATACAATGGAGATTTTTAATTATGATTCCTGCATTGTGAAAGTTTGCTGTGCTTTTCTTTCATTGGGAATGCATGAGCAGTGTGTTTTGATAATGATATTTGGGCTTCTCCTAATGAAAATCACATGAATTGTAGCAACTGGGCATTGCACATTATTCCCCATATACATGCTGTACTTATTGCTCGAGACCCTTTTGTCCACAGAATAACAACAAAGCTGTGGAAAGTGTTACAACACTGCTGCTGCTGTGACAAGTGTATCTGTTTCAGCTCTAGCAGCAGTTTGAAATCTACTTATTGTACAAAATGTGCTCAGCAGTAGGTAAAAAGTAGGGCAGCTGTAGATACTTTTTTCAGTACAAAGCCAAAGCCATTACAGTTTGAAAACCATCTGCAACTTCTTTTAATCAGGGAAACAAGACATTTCATCAAACGTTCTCTATCACCGCATCTGTCTTGCAATGAAAGTTTAATGTTATTGTTACATTAGATTATCATCTCTTAAGCTTATCAACACTTTTCCCTCCCGCGCCAGGCCGGCAGTTGACGATCTTCAACACCCAGGCCACTATCTCTATCGGTGGAAACGACCGGAAGCGGCCCTACCAGGGCCAGCTCTCCGGCCTCTACTACAATGGCCTCAAAGTCCTCAACATGGCCGCCGAGGGCCACATTAACATCAAGGTGAACGGCAGCGTGCGGCTGGTGGGCGACGTCCCCACTAGCCGGGGCGCGGCGCGCACCACCACCTCAGTACCGCCAGAGATGTCCACCACCTTTATAGAGACTACCACCACCTTGTCTACCACAACCACCCGCAAACAGCGCTCACCACCCACTATCCAGGTAAGGGAGAGGGTGTATGTGGTGATGTTTCCAGCAGAACTGTTTGTTACCTGTAGACATTCTAGTGATTTATGGAAATTTGAAAAAGCTGCGTAGAGATCTTCAAGAACTCTGCACATGGTTAGAGTTTTCCCATTCCCACGCTGTCACTGGTGTTGTCCTGTCAAAGGAGCTGGTGTTGCACAAGGTTGCTCAAGGCTTCTCACAAAGAACCCGTCAAGACATCTTTTTGTGCCAGTGATGACTTAAAGGGTGTATTTCAGCCTAAACTATGATCTTCTATCTAACCTAACCAAGTAGTTTTTGGTGCTTTCGACCAATAAATCTTGAAGCTGACCTTGAAGATTTAGTATTTAGTATTTAGTATTTATTTATTTATTGTCATTGTCAAGAACAATGAAATTGCGTTTGGGGCTTCCATACAACCCAAAAAAAAGAAGAAAATAATAAATACCCCTTAAAACCCAAGTGTACATATTTAACCCAGTGTGACTCCAATGCAATAAGACAATCCTTAGCAATAATGTTCGTAGAAATTCAGACAAAGACCTGAGAAACATGACAAAATACAACAATGCAACCCATTCAATATTATTGTACTGTGAGATATGATATCAGATATGATAGTTATCTATTTAAGAAAGAGGGGGGGGGGGGGGGGCAGGAGGGGGAAGAGAATAAAGATATGATGCACCAATGCAGACCAGTTCATTGCTATTAAGAAGTTGGATATGGTTATTGTCCGTGAGAGTGGGGCAGAGAGTTCAGGAGCCTCACAGCCTGTGGATACAGGCTGTTGGCCAGTCTGGATGTTCTGGCCTGTATAGACCTGTACCTTCTCCCTGAGGGCAGCAGATGGAAAAGGTGGCGCGCAGGGTGATGTTGGTCCCGCAGGATACTGTGCACCCTCCTCAGACAGCGAGTGGGGAAGATATTACTGATCTCTGGCAGACTTGTTCCAATAATTCTGCCAGCTTCTTTCACCACCCGCTGGAGTGCTTGCTGATCTTGGAAAGTCAACGTGACTCCGCTCTACCTCCCTGCAAAGTTCATTCAAAACTTTTTGAGCTATCGTCTTTACAGACAGACACGCACGCATGCTACCAAAGACCAAACTTCCTTGACAGAGGTACTGAATAAAAGAAATGACAAATGAATAAGGGAATGAAAACAAAGACCAAACCTGAACCACCTTATCTTGGATTTCAATCTCGAGATTAACTCCAGTTCTGGCCCTGCAATATCCAAATGTGGATTTTGTCCCTGTTATAAAAAAATGACTCTTCTAGCATCTAGTACTTAACAATCAATCAATCAATCAATCAATCTTTATTTATAAAGCACTTTTCATACAGAAATGCTTTACATGGTTAAAAGCAGCCCTCCCCATCCCGCCCTCCAATTCACTCCCCACACTCTCATTAACATAAGCCGTCATGGATACATACACACAAATTCTCTCTCGAAAAATGATTTAAGTCACTCTTAAAATAATATTTTGTTCAAGTCAGCTAATGCAGTACATGCAATAATCGTGCACTGCTGTAATTAGAGAGCTTTAAAGGTTCTGGAGTTGATTACCTAGCCAAATAAGGTTCAAGTCTTATTGCTACATAAGCTGAGCAAACAGTCTTTAGAGTGGCCTCTCCGGACATGAGAGTGGTGTTGATTTTCTCATTTAACTGTCAGCAAGAAAGTGACAAAGCCTACTGTGTTTCCCACCATGTCAAACTAATGCTAGGAATCTTACACCGTTGGACACATGTGGCACAGGTGTCTGTGGGTTCAGTGTTTCCGATATGACCAGAGCTAAAAATGTGACAAAAAATGTCCCTTTTCTGCACTTAACAGCGTTTCTGTGTCTTCTTTGTGACTTTGCATGGATGGATTGTAGGTTTGTTTCTCTCCTCGATCACTCAAGGTCAGGATACTGTATCTCTCATCCTATGAAGGATTGAATGCCGCTGTTCACTGAGGCGTGCAAAGCCGGCCTCGCCGCCGCTCCCTTTCTCTACCTGTCTCTCCCTTTTCTCCTTTTTCCGTCTCTCACTGTCACTCATCCTATTCCGGCCTGACGGAGGCCTTTCTCCCAATACGTCCTGACCAAGCCAATGATTGTCACTACTGTGCCAAGAAAGTAATCACCGAGCCAGTCCTTTGATGCGCACAGGACAAATTGAACCATTCATTGTCCACATTAAAGCAGTAAGTCTCCCTCGAGGGTGAGATGGAGTTGGGGTTGCTTGTTGTATGACAGACAGGGACCACTGTTATCAGCCTCTTCACCTCAACGACAGATAGCTTGCCTTGCAGCGATGATGGCCCTTCGAGTCGGTGCTGTCACTTGTACGTCTGTATCAGAGCGGTGTGGAGGAGGCCACTGCGAGGGAGTCCTGTGATTGGGACTGACATAGCCTTCATATGTGAGGTTTGAAGATCTGGAACAAAGGCAAAGCAGTACATACTCATTCTGGCTGTGTGGCATCGGTAATCTGCAATGATGCCCGAGCTGAGATACGTTACAGCACCGTGTCTGGCACCATCAACAAGGTCACATCAGATAAGAAGTAACGTGGCTTCGCTGGGAAAATGGCATTTTGTGTCACAGGCTATTAATATCAAAGGAAGTCAATAAAGTGTGTGTTTTGAAAGAGCTTTTATACAAAGCACTCTCCTTTTCAAGGTGAAATGATGAACCAATACCTCTTTAGTCAATAACCAGGATGCAGCTGTCGGATACCAGATGATGCACTTTGCTTCCTTAAGATTAAAATATTTGTCGGGTTTTTTTAGGAGGTTTTTTGCCCTCACTAACTTTTCACTTTATTTTTGTATTCCTTCTGAGAGCACACCTTGTTCATTCGTCTTCCACAAGCTCCCAATGCAGGGCCTGCTTTGATTCATGCTGCCATGTCACAGAATTTCATTTGCCAAGGCCTTTAATTTTACAGTTCCCTAGCTGGTTGTCAAATACCGTAGTGTGAGAGGTAAGGAGAGGACCTGTACCAGTTTGGCAGATTTCTCCACCCCTCTGGGTAGTATAGGGGAGTTGAGGGATTTGAGCTATCAGTAGTGATGTACTGCAGTGCTGAAAGAAAGCTATAGGCAGCTGGACCAGAACATGTGTGCAGGAGCTTGAGAAGTGTGAAGGCTAAAATGTGTTTTCTTTTGTATCTGGTGTGTTCTCACACATCTGTGTTTTGTCCATTTTACCAACACTGCCTGTTTCTTTGTCTGAGGTGAGAAGGGCGAATCCCCCTGACAGCTCAGGATCAGCAGAACGAGCGACGGGGGTGGGACGCGGAGGGAACCAATCTCACGGTTAATTAATGATAGCTCCGCGGGGACATAACGACACGACGGACATGTTTCGCTCGCTCTCTGTCACTGTGTTATGTGATTTCACTTAATCTCAGCTCCAATTATGTTTACGCGTAATGTTCTCCGTTTCGGAAAATATATTGGTAATTTTACATTTTAAATGAAAAGAAGGAAAGGTTTATCATTTAAAGCTTAAGTATTCATATAATTTCCTGAGTAGCAGTTACATCTCCAGTACATAATCCGGTTGTTCAGTCTGACGTCACTAGCTGTGTCTGGGCCTAAACTCCGCTGCAGGTCCATATATCAAACGATCACTATGGCATTACTGAGAGTTGAAAAACTGTCTAAAGTCTTTCATCTTTAATAAAATGATCAGCGTTCTGCTCTACCAGGTGTAACAATTGAGTTTAGCATCCAGGCATCCATGAAAACGGAATTTATGACATTTAATGGAGTTAGAAGTTAGCAGGGAGTTAGCTCGCTAGCTTCTATCTAAATACAATATAGCATGTCCTGACTGCGGGGTTTTGGAAACAAATTAAAACGTACAGCTCTGTTATCACTTCCAGCATAAATGAAGACAGAAAACTAAACAGCAGTGATGTTTGTAGGGTTACTGAAGTTGGGCTAGCTGGTATATAATGATGTGCTACGTGACCGCTAGCGACACAGCTATGTTAGCATAATATAAACAAGCTAACTTTTTTTCCACTCGATAAAAGTTAACGTGAGTGTTCTCGGTGGTCAGGAACAAATGTAATCGCATGGCAGGATGCTGTAAAAGGACCAAACTTCAGCCAGAAGAACAACTGAGATAATCCATCCACAATACGAGGTTAGTCATTCATATACTGCTGCATGGGCTGGGCTGTAGTTACATCCTAAGGTTTTAAAAACTGAGCTTAAATAAATGATTAGCGGTAATAAAAGCCGAGGGAGGTCAACAGTGATCACTGACTGTTTTAGGAGCTTTTTGAGATCAAATAGAAGAAAATACAAAACATTAAACATGTTAACAACACAAAAGCCATATTAAACGCAGACTACTTTAGGCCCGGAAGTAGGATTCGTCACGTCATCACTTAACAATCGGATAATGGTGGGACTCTCCACCATTTGACCGTAGAACTGAAGAAGCTTCTTGGATGAGAGGTGAAACATCTTCAAGCAACCTAAAGAAGTCCAGACGCTTTTCTTTCCAAGCTCCTTGGACCCTCCTGTCTCCTTCCAGCACATTGTGTACAACATAAAAATAGGAAATGAACATTCAGGTGGTGATGTCTATAGTTTTCTCTACAGCACCTTTATACATCACAATTTGTTCCTCGTTGCCTTGTTAGGAACGGTCTACGAATGCAAACATCAAATATTAACTACATAATGTCTTGTTTACACGATCCTGCTACACTGTTTACGTTAGGCAACAGTGTGCCCCTCCTACTGTTATCTTCAACTTGTCCTCTTAAAATAAAAAGTAGTAGCCTGCTGCGTGAAAGTCCGATACAAGGATGCTAGCTGGTTTCTCATTAATGAAGAACACCAGTTTTACACATGAGGTCACGGTTGCTGGAAGTTGTTAGGTACTGCTTCTACATCTGCAGCTCCAGATGGAGCGTCTCAAAATTGAAAACTTTGAGCGGCACTATCATCTGGGAGTGTGACTTCAGAATGAAGTGAGTTTAGCAGGCTTCCACGGCACGCTGCCAGTCTGTGCTTGAGTGTAGTGGCCCAAAGTTACATTAGCCACGACTTACATTAGCACCGTGTGTGTGCATCAGAGTTTTTTGAGTTTGGCTTCATGCTAGGTTTGGGGGAGAGTTGTATAGTGTTATGAGATACTGTGGACAGAACATATGAAGCTGGGCATAAGAATGATTCTCCATGATGCAAGTTCTTCATGGCCAGTTCTTTCTTAAAAGGGGTTAGACATCTCTCACTTACATTTGCTGGTAATCTAGAATATTCCCGATGCAGAATCGCAAAACAAACACACAGAGGCACAGTTTAAGGCTTTACCAAAGTCCTTCAGCTCTGCCGAATTTTGTTGGACCAAAGAATACATTTCACGCTTGCCGATTTAATGCGGATAGTCGTTTTGGGAATACTCATTAATGCAAGGTTCTCTGTCATGGGAGATCAACTTCTCTCGTTCCCAATTAACTCACGCTGCCGGCGTGAGATGTTTGGGAACAATTAGGATGGGAGGCTGCAATCTACAGTACCATGAGGGAAAACGGCTGAGGGAGAGAGACTGAGAGTGATTTGCATTGTTGCCGTGTTCTAGAAATTGCTCCCGTCCATCATCTTCAACAGGCTCGATGCTCAGGAGACGAGAAAATGAGAGGTAAATTGTTTGTCGTTTAATTGGGCTTTTTTCTGCTGAGATGCAGCAGTTGTTGCTATATTGATGCGTTTAGATACGCACGCCACAATTATAGTGACGCTGCGTTGAATGACACAGATTCTGATGTTTTCTGATTCATTTTGGTGTTTTGGTGGAGCCTTAAACGGAAGACAGAAATCCATACAGCACAGGTCACGAGCCAGATCCACCTCACACTGTTGCTGGGTACAGTTTTGCTCGCTAAGCTCCATCGCAACATTTCCTCACCGCTCTCCTCAAATTGCTTCCATCTCTCTGTCGATAAACTACATCAGGGATGTTGCTGAACACCTGGGGTTATATGATAATCACTGATTTATTCTCTCTTCAAGCGGTGGGGAGGAAGACGCTGCGTGGCGTGCTGGTGTCTCCACATGGTAGCCCGCTAGATGATGTTTGATGAGCGTGTTCATCTGCTCATGTGTGAGAGCAGCGCAGGTGTGAGCACGAGCAGGCAGGCGCGCTCCACTTCTCCGGTCAGTCTCTGTGATCACCTTCCCACACTTGCCAGTAATTGTGTAAAGGTCAGACTTGTAGGCAGGTGTTCCTAGGATTTCTTTCTTTATTCCTTCTCTTCCTTTCCAATTTTTTTTCTTTGTCGGTATCTCTGGCTACTCTGCACAGCACCGCAGCTCACTGTGTATTCTTGGAGATGAATGCTGGAGGTCCGCTTGTTGCTCGGTGTAGGTCCAA
The DNA here is from genome assembly GCF_965226115.1 of Aulonocara stuartgranti. Lineage (NCBI taxonomy): Eukaryota > Metazoa > Chordata > Actinopteri > Cichliformes > Cichlidae > Aulonocara > Aulonocara stuartgranti. The sequence goes on along the minus strand of NC_138951.1, from coordinate 2,544,674 downwards.
TTAGGAGACAGCAGACTGATGGGGATCATGCTGGCGCGTGTGGCTTCATTAAGGCAGGCACACACTGACACTTACACACAGACCCACACTCAGAGAGTTTGTACAAGGATCTCTTAATCTTTGTCTCTCACATTTCCAGCGTGCACAAGCAAATTAAGCTGCTGTAATTTGCATAAGTCTGTGCACACATATAAAAAACATCACTCAGGCCTGCTGTGGCCACATCCACTGTCAAAACACTGAAGCAAAGCTGTCAAAGATTTTTCATCATGTGCCACCAAATATGCCCCCCTACCACCAACATGACCACCTCATTTCAGCACTGTCATGGACTGTCTGTCTTTTCTGTCACCGGAATTTGTTTCCAACATGCGGCTGTAATTCCCTCGGTGCTTGTCACCTACATAAGACTGTTTCTATTAGATCTCTCTGTGTGAATATATTTGTTTTATGTCCACAGATCTTGTGTTTCTTTTTCTTTTGTCTCTTTGTGAGCAAGTGTGTGTGTATGTTTGCATTCAAGGTAGTTTGTCTCTCAGTGTGTGAGAACCAGCAGCTAGCTCCAGGGGTTTTGGACCATGGGAGGTTTTGTAATGGATGTCCCCCATGCCTCATAACACATCTTATCTGGATCCCCCGGGAATGCGTGTGTGTGTGTGTGTGTGTGTGTGTGTGTGTGTGTGTGTGTGTGTGTGTGTGTGTGTGAACCTGTCTTGTCAGCCGCCACTGTCACAGCAGGGCACTCACACACCAAGAGGCAAACAAAAAAAAGAGACACATAGCAGCTACACACCCACACAAACACACACGTGTTGTGCAGTTTGTTTCTGCAGGACATCTAGCACATGCGCTGGCTGGTGTACGGGCTCACCGCATGCTGTGCTCCTCCGGAGATGGCTGACTGGTTAAAACATGATACACATGTCCAACTAAAAACTTTAACTTACAACTGAAGCAAGAATGTGACAAGAATGTGACAAGAATGTGACACCACCCAACTGAAACTGTTTCATGTTTATGAGGCCAAAGAAGCTTTCTTTTTACTGAGTGTGTGAATGTTAATGATCAAATACGCAAACCACTAGTCAACCATAGTGCTAATTTAAGCAGGCCATGATGTCAAGCTCAGCCACAGCTGCATAAGATCAACTGATCTTAGCTCAGCTGATAGCCGCCTGCACATCTGCACAATAAAACACTTGCGGCGTGTCTTATTTAAGCTGCTTTAGCCTGCCTATGTTGATATAATGCCATTGCTAACACATTGGGTTTGTACGGAAATAGATCCACAGTTTGAGACCAGAGAGGGGACACAGAACCCAGCTTTGGTTGGTTCATAAGCTAGCGTACTCCTGGTGCCAGTCCCAAACCTGGATAAATGGGAGGCTTTCATCACAAAGGGAATAGGGCGTAAAATTGGTGCCACATCAAACATGCAGATCTATCGGCTGTGGGGACAGTTTGGGAAATAAGGGAGAAGCTCAGAGGATCCAGCCTCCCAACCGCTGCTGCTCTTCTGTAAGTTGCTGTCCAGCCCACCTCCATGCCGGCTCCATTCATTCTGTTTCTGACTTAATCAGAGTCATATCTGTCATAACTGATTCGGGGTCCAACCACTCTACTCTTGCTTTCCTCACAGGCACGTGGGGACAGTCTTCTTTAGTCTATGTTTGTCCTGACAGATAACTTTAACCAATCGTTTTAGGCAAAGGATGATCGGTTACAGATGCCTGAGTCATCTTGAATAGTTATTCCAAGCATAACATCACAAATCCATATTCTCCTTCTTATTACGGTCATCTCTCCCAGCGTGCTTGAATGGTCACGATGGAGCACTCGATATTAAATCCTGCTTTTTAAACCCTTTTTTTAAAACTGCGAGGTTGCTGTGAGATCCCACGCTGCACTCTTTGTGGCTTTTAATTAACTTTTTCTCAGCACAACAGTTCTGGGAACAAAACTATTCTAAAAGTTTAACTTTATATTCATGAAGGTCCCACTTTCCTGTTAAAACGCCGCCTTCTGTCTTTACAATAAGAAAGGTCAAAGAGATATTTTATTAAACACAAAACAGACACTGGTTATTGCATGTATTTTTTTTTAAGTGTTACTATAGCAACACCATTTTTTTTCAGGTGCAGTTAAGGCTTAAGTTACAGGCGTATTCACAGGCCTGGTAACTTTATTCCCAGGAATAAAGGATCTACACACACTGCTGCAGTGTGACTACATTTGCAGCCAGCCTGTGATACGCTCTGGAGTTTATGTCTGCGAACGACGGAGAGAGAGACTAGATGTATATACGCAGCACTGCTGTATCTGTGCGTGCAGATACCACCGTGTGTCTGTGAGCGGCAGTAGGATTTAATTAAATATGTATCACACAGACAAAGCCTTTGATGTTGCGGAGCAATAATGTGTTCTGTTTCATTGCTCAGCTGAGCTGTTAGCAAAGCCCAGCGATATTTCTCCTCTGTGACCACCGAGAGTCTGTGCAAAGTCCAACCAAACCTGTTGCTTTTAATAGTAGCGAGTCGGGGATAATTATAAGGACGGGTAGTCATCCTTACGTGTGTGCGAGCATGTATACGACACTGTGAGAGGGCTCCGACGTACAGAATATTTGGAGTAATTTCTCTGTTGGTTAGTGATTATGTTTCAACTTTCATCTTCAAAAACGGGGCAAAATCAAACGCTTAATTTGGTTTGTGCTCATTAAGTACTGAAACCAAAAGGGATCGCGGGCTAATACGGGACGTCATAAACTGCCGGCAACAGCCATTACATGATGCCTCCATTGATTTACAGCTGTGAAGTCATAAAAGCCTCTGACTTTGAAAAGTACTGTAATGAAATGAAAGAGGAGACCAAAATGTAGTCGACAAGACGAAAGAGCAAAGTCCCGCACCAGCTGCTCCACACCTTCTCAGCTGAAGGCGTCGTCCTACTTATTGAGTGTTTTCTTCCAGCTGATGAGGTCAGCTGAGTTTTTCTTATAAAGCTGAAAATACAAGCCTACCAAGCTTTAGCCAGTCATGCTTTGGGATGATATGAGACTCGTGAGACACCAGTACAGCTATAATGTTATAGAGGTCTTAAGCTGTTAAACTCACTGGTGTTTTGCACAGGATGAAACGGAAGTTGCAGATCACTGTGAAAAGCCTGGATTAAGAAGACTCATCCAGAATTAAATTTCTCAGTAATGTGATTAGATTTACTGCGAGCCTCGTTAAAATATGTATATTCATGATTTAATAAGACGGAGCCCAAGAGGACATCAAGACCGCATCAATACACAATGAAGGCAGAGACGTTAGAAGGATATTCTGCACAGCAGCAAGTGTTAAACTTAAAAATGCATGTGCGGAGAATAAAATTAGGCAAAAGAATGAAGCAACGCGCTTCCATTAAAAATGGCGAACATTTGGCGGCACTTGAAATTCCGACAGTGAACACAGAACTCGAGACAAGAACAGATGTTTGCTCCTCTTTTAAATGATCTCGCTGCAGAGCTGTCGTAATCACGTCATCCTGGATTCAAGCCCGGTGTGATTAATGTGGACTTAAAATGTACTAAATTAATTGATTGGCAACAAGTGCGATAACCAGTTTGGTAGCTGGAAAATGAAAAATGCAAAGTGGAGACTTTGTGTTGTGTTTCGGGGGTTTAACAGTAAATTTGCTGTTTTTGAGTTAATGATCAGAAAGAAATAAGAAGAGTGCTGCAACAGTCTTGATAAAACACAAGCAGCTGTTCCTCGAGGACATGGCCCGAGTTGTCATCGCAGAGCAGAGAACTCCGGTTGATCCATGTTTTAATAAACAGGCTTTTTATTTTAAAATGAACCTCAGTACTTTCATTATTAACAAGCAGAGAGTCTTCTTTTTTCATTCATAAGCAGAAATAAATAAGTCAGCTTGGGTTCTGGGAAATGATGAACGCTGATGATGATGTGATGAGCATTGTTAGCAATTTTCTGGTATTTTATAAACCAGGCAGTCAACAAGTGGTCGTGGAATAACCGTCCAGATTCATAAAAACCTCAAGTAAAAACTCGTCAAGGAAATTTACTGCCTGGATGAGGTGAGCCTGAACCCTCCGTTAGCTACGCAGTAAAAGGCCTAGGCTGCTGGAGTTTCCCATGATGCACAGTGTTTCTCCTTCACTCTCTGTGTGCTTACACGTGCATTTAATCATTAGTTATTATTCACCTCTGGCTCTCTCCCACAGAGCGCCTCTTGTCCTGTCTCCCTCGCCCCTACGGGTCGCAGCAGATGGCTGCTCCTCCCCAGCCTGGTTCTGCTGCAAGTTTCTTCCTGTTAGAAGGGAGTTTTTCCTTCCCACTGTCACCGAGTATTTGCTCATAGGGGGTCTTCTCATAGTTGGGATGTTCCTCTGTATCATTGCAACATAAAGCACGTTGAGGCAGCTGCTGTTGTGATTTGGTGCTGTATAAATAAAATTGCTGAAATATTAAATTCAAGTCAACAGTGAGTGTCAGGGAATAACTGAGGGCTTAAATTAATTAACTTACTTTGAAAAAAGACAAAGTGATCTTGTTTTAACTGTGTATTATGCAACACAACCTGGTTTGAAGTTAGTTCTGTTGAGCGGTCCCAGTGTCTCGTGAACCTCGATAAAATGAAGCCTTTCCCATTTCTGTCCTGACTCCACTCACACACATGCACACACTCTCATCTTCTCCCAGCTTTTTTCTTCGGTCACAGCTTTCAGCGAAGCTCGACACCACATCCACACGAATTCCTCACTTCCACTTTGAACTGAGAACCACAATTGGTAACACAAACCGTAACTCTGACCCAAAATCGCTGCTACAATTTCACCTGAGGACGGCAGGGACTTGCATAGAGAGGAGAAATTTCTCCACGCATCCTGCCCGCTCACCTCAGATCTTCTGCCCCTTCCTCTCTCGTGCCCACCCTCTGCCTTCCGGCGGCTTTGTTTCCGCATTTGTCTGCATACATGCATGCGGGCGAGCGTGTTTGTCACAGGGCTTCCCTGATGACCTTGCGCGCTGCACCAGGGGGGTGATTAAGGATCGGGGCCAAAGACCATTTCCTTTTCATGGGAAGATGAATGACCCTGTTTGAAAGTGGCTGCCTATGGCCTCAGGGCAATTAGAGTTTGCTGTGAGCCAGCAACGCTCACTGCTCTGTGTACAAAGGCAGGTCCTTGAGAAAAAGAGAAATACTCGGCACATAACCCATTCTGCTGAAACCAGCCCGCCGCAGTAACGGGGAACAAATTAAATGAATTTTCTTTCCTTTTTTCCCTCTACCTTTCCAGCTGTTCCCCACCTCTGCTCTCCTCTTGCCTCCTATCCATTTCTCCATACACTTGGGAAGAAGAAAAAATGTGCTGACTGTAGGGGGGCACTAAGAAAGGCCCACCAAGGGTGCTCATTTGAAATATCAATATTAGATCTAGCAAACCATTTAGCATGTGACTTCTGTTCTCGAAGCTCATTTCACTGACGTTTATAAACTATATTTTAGTGCTATTTGTTTTTGCTTTCCTTCTCCAGCAGTTTGATTACTAATGAAGACAAACTGATGGAATATCAGACCAGGTTCACCGCTGTGTGATATTTATAACATGCTTCTGTGCTGTGCTTTTTTTTTCCTGGATAAAGCATCTTATCTGTCACAGAGCAGAAGCAAAAAGAGTTGTGGCAGACTATTGATAGGGATATGGCCTGGTGCCATTGATTCCCACTTGTAATACAAGCCTCTCCCTTGTCAGCCTGTCAAAGCCTAGATCGGACATGATAACGCACACATCGGGCAGCCGTCAATAGGCGAAGCTTCCACCGTCGAGATGACTATCTTGTTTTGGTACGAGGGCGATGGGAACCAGTGAGATAGAAGAGATAGCAGTTTGTGCGACCTGTGATTTCTGCCACTTTCTGAGCCACTTCTCTCATATATATATATATATATCTCTCTCTATATATATCTATATAGATATAGATATATATATATATATATATATATAGATATAGATATGAGAGAAGTGGCTCAGAAAGTGGCAGAAAGTGCTTTCGGTTCGGTACGCATATGTATGAACAATACAAAATTTTTAATTTATTTTATCAACTTTCCTTCTGACGATGCTGTCTGTGTTGAGCGCTCAGTGGATCTGCGCTCGACAGTGCAGCCTAGGCGGAGTAGTCGAACGCAGATTCACTGAGCGCAGGGCAAGCTAGCGAGACAGAAGTTAAGCTCTCCTTACAACATGGACCTCCCCCGCCCTCATTCAGATCTGGCGTTTGGAACTATTTTGGTTTTCATGTGACGTATGACCCTGAAGGTAAGCGAGTCATGGACTAAAGTAAAACAGTATGTTGGATGTGCCACGCAATGCTCAATTACATGGGTGGGAGCTAGTGTGTTAGCGCAGTTAGCTCGTTAACGTGTTGACGCCGTCCAGCCCCATGCACGGGGCGATCCGCGGTAGGTCGTTAACGGAGATTTGCCGCGTTATGGCGTTAACGTCATTTCAGATTAACGCTGACAGCACTAGTGGGAACACAACGAATATGACTGCACATTTACAACGACATCATCCTAGTGCAAAGACAAGTGGAAGCAGACAAAAACAACAAGCACACATGCTACAAACTTTACCCGAGTCATTTAGACAGCCGTTAGCACAGGATTCTCCTTATGGGGACCTGATATGTTTAATATGCTGCTGAGAATATAGCCCAGAAGAAGCGTATAGTATAGCTTTTATTTTGAAAGAGCCATTTCTCTGTAATAAACTCTCTTTTCCAAAGATGAGGGATTCCTCGATCAGATAGATTAATTTTTTTTATTACTTTGTTGTTTCAGCAACATTAAATTTAAAAACTGTACTTTTGAGTTAAAATATATATTTATAATTTTAATAAATGACAAATTAAAAAGGCATGAACATTTTTTTTTTGTATCGAAAAAATATCGAACCGTGAATTTTGTGTATCGTTGCACCCCTAATGTATATGTATGTATCCAAGCTGACCATGGGGGGAAAAGAAACTGCTTTGAATTGTGTCTTTGATTTGCCCTTGCCTTTTTTGCGTCATCCCTTTGATCTCTGAACGTGCAGCCACATTGGGTATCTGTTGCTACTGGCTGCCAGGATGAGGCGCTCAAGGAAAATTGATTTGTTTGGGGTTTATTCCCATTAGTACAAAGAAAATCAACTTTAGCCACCGGGTACGGCGGCATTGTAAATAAACCAAACTGGGTTTGATAGCAGCGTTGTAATGTGACTCTATAATGTGGTGTCTCTTCTCTAATTCTCAAAAGGCTTCGTTTCTCAGTGTTTCCTTCAGCCTCTGGGCCCGAGCTGTGTGAAGGTCATTTGTTATGATAAGACTATGTTGTGTTTAGGAGCAAGCCTCCCGCACCCCTCCCCTCACGCTTTGTCTCGCGTACTGTACTTAAGCATGTGGATCCAGCGCCTCTCCGAGACGCAGCACTGCTCGTGCTCATATTTCACGTTGTGTTTGTAACCCGGGGCCGTGGCTGAGCTTTAGCCTTTACTCTGATATTACTGACCCAGGGGAAAACTATAGACAGCAGTCCCAGTACATTGTGTCTTCCTTTTCCCTCGCTGAGCGCGAACCATTGCTTTGATGTGACCGTTCAAATCACTGTCATGCTCAGTAGAATATTCAACCGTAGCCACGGCCGCAGATGCAGCAGCTGCTCTTGTTACCATCCATGTATTTGACGAGTTTTTTTCCCCCAAGTTGAATCATTCACTGCTTAATTAGCGCGACCCCTCAGACGTTGGCTGTCAGCGCACGAAACTTTAGAAATAGTTGGTTATTATCTCACTGTGTGGCATTTTTCCCAGAATGAAGCACAGCATTGTTGAGCCTGTTTAACATCAGCGCTGTGCTGATGTTTCATGTTCTGCTTCCCTCTTTATCTGTGCCGCATAGACAGATTCAGGCGCACGATGTTTCGTTCACCATCAAGGTCCATAGTCGGAGAACTGACTCGCGGCAGGGCTGTAAATGGCGAGTAGTGGGTTTAAGCTCGCCGCTGAACTGAGTTCACTCATATTTATTATCTGGCACAGGTGTGAAGAGATGGTGAGAATGCACTTTGGTTCCTGCCGGCACTTTATTAGACCGAACGATTCAGCGGTTATGCACAGTGGTAAAAATAATTTGATCCCTGCATCCTTTTATTTATGCAGTTGCACACTTTATTTCTCAACAACAACGACTGGACTCTAGGAGAAAGAAAAGCTGAGCTTTTTTTCTGTATTGAAAAGTGGATTTGATTTGACTCTGGAAGAAATCTGTCAGACACCAGCCGCATTTATCTACTTGATGTATCAGAGCCTGGCAGCCAGCAGCGCTACTGCTGCTATTATTTAAGAATTTAAGAATTCTATCTTAAAACAATAATCTCGTGTCCATATGTCCTGACATGCCAGTTCTTTCAATACGTTGCTCTTCTTTATACTGGGCCTGTAGACACCCCTGCCTAATGTGGCTCCAGTCTGAACCGCTATGCTCTGCCACTCGCACTCATGAAAAGCACAGAATATAGCAGACACCAATGACGTTGATTAACCCTTTAAGACCAACCATAGAACCAAGTCCGCCAGAGCTTATATTGTATTTTTACATGCTGTGGAGCCATTTTTGGGAGCATTTCAAGTTGCTATACATCAATACAACCATTATAGCCCAAATTTTAATGATATATATGCATTAAGTGCATTACATAAATTGCAAAAAAAAAGTGCAATAAACTACAAAAAAATGTAAAATCGTTTTTGTTTTTATTAACATATATTTCTAGTTAGAGAAATTTAAGAGGCTTATCCCTAAAAACTGTAAATACAAAAAAGTTGCCCAAAATAGTTTCCCACCACAGGAAATTTATTTTAAGTGTCTTCATAGTTTTATTTTTGAAATACACCAATATTTATATACTGCAGGAAAAACGAAAATAAATATTATAGTGCAAATTTGCAAAAAAAACAGCATGTGCATCAAAATAAACTATTTCCAGCAGTGCAATATGAGTCCTAAGCATCCCAGACACGACACAGAAAGTCATAAAGTCAAACATAACTTTTAAAAACACCAGTATAGGCTCATAAGGTCCTGATGGTAAAAAACTACATTTCCGCGAAATGACGTCACTTCCGGTTTCGGGCAGGTCATGGAGGACATGCGATAGTTCGCGCTGATGGACGTAGGAAGTGATACAAACAGCTGATCGGATCGGCAAAGCGTGTTTCTGGAATATTATGTTTTTGTTGCTGCAAGTGCTTTTTATGCAGTTTTTGCAAAGCTATATGTGGAAGGAAACTGTGACCGAGGACAAGCTGATGGCATAAGATGTAAGTACAACTCCTCCGGTTTCATATGCAAAAAAAATTATTGCGCTAGCTTACGTGTTTGCAGTGCTGCCGGGATTTAAAAATAGTTACGCAAAACGGAGCGTGTCCACTCCGGCCGGCTTTAAAGGGTTAAGGTGGGTTGCAAAGTGGCTTGCAGATATACAGCAGCCATATACCATGGTCCAGTTTAATCCCAGACAATTTTTCATTAGCTGGTCGGTCACTAAATATTGGATGTGGAACATGTGAATCACCTGTTGCGATGAACGCCTTAACTTCAGTGGGATTCTTGATGTTTTCTTTCTTTTTGTTGGCATTCTGAGACTCTTCTGGTGTCTCATCTTCAGCCTGCGAGGGCTCCTGTGCTCTGTATTAGGGCTGAACGATTATGGAAAATAATCTAATTGCGATTTTTTGCCCCAATATTGCGATTGCGATGCGATATGCGATTATTTTTTAAGGTCTTTGTCTTCTGTATTATTAAACAAAGACAAGCAATACATCATATAGTATGGCCAATACTATATTACATTAATTTTAAACTGTTCTTTCCTGGAAGACAGACCTCTGTTATGATGACATGAGGTGATGCATGAATTGATGACTGACATTTTTATTTAACTTCTTCAATCACAACAGTATATTTGAACATACACAATAGTTTATTTTTAGCTTACAAACATCTGAGCATAAAGTGCTGACAAGGAACCCTGGTGTAAACATTAAAATGAAAGTCAGTACAATGTGCAGATTGCAGAAATATACATAAAAAAAATCAGTGGCTTTACCACACTCAGTTTTTCGACATCTGTGAACTACTAGACAGTCATTCAATTAAAAAATAATATTAAATAAATAAAACTAATAAATAAAAAATACACACATCTTACTGATCTCTGCAGTCAGTAACATTACACATAAAGTGCAAACATAATAGCAATTGTATAAACACACACACAAACACGCCTTTAAAGTTTAAAGGCGTGAAATTGGACGGTCTAGCCTTCTGATTAGCGTCACCGCTGTCTCGGTGGAGTTTAATAAACTCGGCCGTCTGCTTCTTGCTATCTAAAATATAACCAGACACTGGTGTAAATTCTCGACTGTCTCATACTTCTGTTTAATAAGTTTTCTGTTTGACGTTTAGTCAGCTGTGTGAAAACCAAGGAGGAACCCACCCGGGGGATTAATAAAGTTTTATTTTATCTAATCTAATAACTTTAATCTCAGCCAAACCGATTTACTCACGAACAAACAAAACACTGAAAAAAGCCCAACAATAACATTTTTAGGTTGTCTAAGTGACTTATATATTACGTTTAACCCGAGCAGCGAAACTCCACGGTGATCTGAAAATGATGTGCAGGGAGTTGTGCCGTTCTCGGCGGCTTCAGTGACCCTCAAGCTCCCGGCTAGCTGTCGAGCTGGTGGGTAGCAGACGCCTCTGAAAACGTCGAAGCACTTTTGCAAATATGGGATATCTTGATAAACCGAGCAGATATTTGATGTTTACACAACTACTTTCTCGCCTGAAAATATGTTAAAAGTTTATTTTGTGACCCAGAAAGATTAGTATGAGTAATTTTAAAACTTAGTAGCGGCCGCCATTGCTGGAAACTGGAGTTTGGCTGGGCCGCACTATGAATTCTGGGATATGGTAGTAATTTGGACAGCCTTCGGCGCGTCGCTGTGACGTAATCGATCTACAAATGCGGCCTCAGGAGGATGCAGCCCATGAATTTGGACATGTCCAGAGTATAATCGCAGTCTTTGTGGTTAGAAAATTGCACTTGATCATGTCGCGATATTATCGCAAATGCGATATATCGTTCAGCCCTACTCTGTATGTAAATAGAGTGCATCCATCAGCTGATGTGGGATGACATTAAAATCAGTTGATCTACTGGGATTACAGGAGAACTTGAATTTAACACCATGTTCAGTTTCAGCACTGCGATGAGGGTCAAACTCTAGGCCTCACTCAGCTTTACGCTGACTCACCGTTTCAGCCGCCAGAGTTTGTCAGATTTATGCGGTTGTCTTCCAGTGGACTCTTTAGAGTGAAATTCCCTCTTGTGTTTTGATGTTTTGTCACACTAAAGAGGTAATTCAAACCCAACAGTGCTTTAAGTCTGGAAAATATCCATTTGATTTATGTTACACGATGTCTACGCAGGCCCGTAGCAAAACAAAAAAGAAAAACCAGACGCATTACACAGAACGAATTTAGGCGCAACACCGAGAGTAGGTCACTGATGTTTTGGCAGAACTCGAAACCCAATACACAATCGCTCTAATTATGCGCATAAATAGAACGAAGGAAGATAGTGCAAGTCTAACACACCTCTGCAGGTTGTGTTAGACTTGCAAATAACGCGTGTAAAACATAAGGCTTTATTCAGACTATGTGAACAGCTTGATTCATTAAAACAGAACCACATGTGTTTCAGTAGATGGCAGAGACCAGTAAGGGAAAACATCTTCATATGAAGTACATTTAAAGGCTGATAATGGGAGAAATGCCTCACACCTTGGCTTATTTAAGCTATAAAACTGCCCGTCGTGTCAGTCCTGCTGTGGCCCTGCCTGGTGTTTTGGCCCCTCCAACCACCGCGTCATCCCCCCTTTAAGATCCGGGGTGGATATTTACGTATCGCTCCCCAGTTTCTATATGTTGGGTATTTGTGGGGAGTGATGAGCTCAGAGCCTAGACACAAAACTCTGACGGCATTCTGCTGCGGCAATACATCATTTGAAACCGGAGCTGTCTGACTGAAATAGGTTCTTGCAATGAGAGAGAATTTTAGATTTTGCTCCTTATCTCTCGCACTGAATCACTTTCAGAAAGGATTTCCTCACTGCCAGAAAAGCAACTGTGAATCAGCGCAAAGCAAAGGGGTTTTTAAATGTCCACGGGGGAGTGTAGGGGGGCGGGTCTGCGTATCGTTTCATTCAGGCCTCATGTTCAGATAATCTTAATTCCCAAATTAAGAAAAAATGTAGTCTGAGCAGGTGTAGCTTTTTTATTCTGCTGCTGAAGAAGTTTTTAATGAAAATGTTGCTTTCCCAGCTTCGCGTTTATTGCTAATCAATCTTGCATCCTCTTTGTTCACTCCCGAGGTCAAGCCCGACTGGTGATGTAGCATGCTCTCCATTCGCTTGCAGAAGTAATTGCAGCTTGGCCTGATAATGGCCTCTGCACCGCTGCTGGCGGATTCACATCACAGGATTCATGATTAAACACCAGAGGAACTTTGTAGAGACAGACGCCCGGTTTCTTTGCAGACTCAGCATTCTGTTTGTGTCGGTGGCGCTACTTTTGAAACTGAAACTGTCACTTTTTGAGACTCGTCTCCCAAGGAGGCTGTCTATCTTTATCGATCGCCGGGGCGATCCTTTTAGTTGATGTGCTCTGTGGTGGTCGGCGGTAAGAGCTGCTTTAATGAAGTCTGGCTATTGATTAGGCCGTGGTGTTTGTTGGTGGAGTCGGGAATTTCAGCGTCAGTCGAAGGCACGCTAATCGGCATAATCGAGCGTGATGAAAACGGCCGTTTTATGTACTGAAGTCATTGTGCAGAATACGCTTTCTTCACACACAGGAAGTAGCGGGCACGAGCATTTCCAAATTTCCCCACACGTGAAACAATGTGGGCCGTAAATCCCACAACCAAGACTCTTAAAAATGATGAGGATGTTTGTTGAGAATAATTAGACCAAAAAAAGAAAATGCCTCACTGCCAAAATATATCCCACTCTATGTTATGGAGATTTAGCCAGAGAATTGGATTTTGCCAGCTGTGAAATCAGTTTTTGTAGTCCCGCTGGCCAACCAAATCATTATGCTATACCCCGCTGTAAGCTCCCATCAGTGCACACACATGAAGTCTATGCCTTTTCCACTCTGTGAGTGGAGCGCCATACGCCGTTCTCCCCTCCGGACGGCCGTGAGAAGACTGCGAGCTCCGTGTGACACTTGATTGCTTCTGCATTAGTCCAGATGTGTAAAAAGCCCCACATGACAAGTGCTTCACTCCGAACCGCTGTGACGACTGAGATACGTTGTATGTTTGCGGAAAGCCACACAACTAGTGGATCTACACGTCACCTTTTTAAAAAAAAAAAACTCTTTCATTCATCTTGGAGTGGAATCAAAGTCGCTTCAGTGCAAGGGTCTCTTACTTTGAGTTTGAGGATGTAGTCATATGCAAAGTGACTCCGTTGAATGGAGTGTGTCCTCCTGCCTTTTCATTGGGACTTTTACACTACGCGAGGCTCTTTAATGTGGAGAGGATAAAATGTGAAGTACATGGGTTTTTTCTTTTTTACTGAGTTGCTGGCAGAGTTCTGGCCTCTGGATGCCGACACATCAAGAGATGTTACTTGGGCTTACCTTGGGGCTGAGAGGCTTGCCATTTGAAGACACTTTATTATACTGCAGTTAAGGTTGTCAAAGGTATTTTTACACAGCTGTGTGCAAAACCTTTGAGCCACTCCTCATTTCTTTATATTTTGCTGGAAAAATGGGAAATGCAGTGATTTATGGTAACATGTAAATGGAAATACAGTATATAGGGCAAAACATTATGTACAACTCCACTGTGCTTGAAAGTCAATATTTGGTACACCTGTATTTAATAAGATAAGATAACCTTTATTAGTCCCACACGTGGGAAATTTGTTTTGTCACAGCAGGAAGTGGACAGTGCAAAAGTTATGAGGCAAAAATTAGAATACAATAAGAATAAATACAGTACACAGCTGTACAGAATAGAATAAAATAAAATACTATATACAGTAGAATAAAATAAAATAAATATACAATAAGATAAAAATAGAATACAAATACAAATACTATATACAACTGAGTAAAAATACAACGATGACAGAAAGGATTATTGCACTTAGTATTATTGCATATATATATATATATATATATATATATATATATATATATATATATATATATATATATAATCTTGAACACAGCCTGTTCTTAAACAAGCTGCATTGTTATAGCCTTCAGGAATAGGAACTACTGCACTGACAGGGTGTTTGGGCTGCTGAAAAATGAAGCGTATGGTGTTGTTTCATCAAAATCTGATGATACTGAAATCAGTTTTGACAAGATCCCCAAAACCTGACTGGAACACAACCACAACCCACAGCAGAGCCTCCACCGTGTTTTACAGATGCCTGTCGACACTCACTGCTGTTCCTCTCCTGACCTCTGCTTAAACACTGACAGCGATTCATCACTCCATCTCACCTCAGCCTCCTACTTTCATCCCTTAAGAACAGTGTTGGTCAAGTAACTTGAAAAAAGTAATAAGTAACTAATTACTGATTACTTAATTAGTTGCTTAGTTACTTTTTAAAAACATGGTACACAACCTGAATACGTAATAAAGCAATAGGCCTTTCAGCCCAATTCTATTTTTCTGCATAATCCATCATATAAAACTGAATCAAATGAAAAAGTCTCTTTTAAAAATTGTTTTACTAGTTTTAATCTTATGCACATTGCATCGAGCAAAAATTCAATTATTGCAACAGTCTTTGACTTGAAGAAATTCTTTAACATTTAAACTTATGTTCTGCATGTTCCAGCACACAAAATAAAATGTTTTGTGTTTACACTCTTTCAAATTAATGCAAGTAAAACACAGCAGGGGGGTCCGGGGGTTTCTCTGTGAATGCCACATTCCCGTGGCAGCGTGCTCGCTCAGATTTAGTTAAATTTTTCGCTGTAGAAAGAAGTTTTCTTCCTGCGCAGAGTGAACAGCGGACGCTGTTTTTGTCACTTCTTACAGACTAAAACTCAAAGTAATGTGAGGACGTCCACGTCGCTGCACCGTCTCTCCTTCACTCCATGTTATCCATTGTTGATCCGCACACGTCTGTTGCTGCCACGCACGTCGCACACGCTTACGTCATTGTCATGAGACACTCTCACAGATGTGAGTTACTTTAAGGGAAAGTAACAGTAATCTAATTACTTTTTTGCATTAGAAATCCCTTACATTACTTGTTACTTGAAAAAAGTAATCTGATTACAGTAACCAATTACTTGTAACAGATTACTGCCCATCTCAAGCTTCAGAACGACTTCTTGAAATGGGGATAAATGCTGTGTTTTTCTAACAGGCTGCAGGTAACAAAGCGCCTAAAGATACAATTTAAAATCGGTTCTTTACTAAAGTTGGCTGTGATGTGGAGACACGAGGCTCTAGCGACCTAACTCTTCCCTTGACTTAGGTACTGTTTTATGTTTGATTTTATAAGTTAAGTAGCTTAACAAAGGTAGGAGACCTGAAAATGAGTGAAAAGGTTTTGAAAGCTTGGTAAAGTTGGTCAAGACTTCTTTGAAAGTCTGGAGACTTTTGCAGTGACCTGTAGAATCTGTGACACCAAAACTAGTACTGAAGTGTTACCCACTGCAAGTATTCATTTCCCAAGCCCTTATTTCTACTGTATTCACTCAGATAACAGGAAGCCCGAAGTGATCTAAAAGCCAACCAGCAATTGGTAATAAGTCACCTCATTGTGATCTTTCATTTCCTTGTAATCCTGTTTCATAATCTCATTTCTGTCATTTCCTCTCTGTAGTTCTTCAGTGTTTGGTGGATGCTCGGCAGCAAATTGAGGTTACAAAATTTTTATATTTTGCTTTTTTGAGATCAAATCACGCTGATTTCCCTCGGTCACATGGAAATGGAAATTAGCTGGAATTTATATCGCACTTTAGAGAACAATCTGCATTTACCCTTACACTCATACAGCACCTTATATCCACTACATTACATCCACAAGTTAACCTTAATGTGCATGCCTTTGGGCTGTGGAAGAAAACTCACACAGGAGCAGAGGAGAACATGTAGACATCTCACAGCAAACGAAGCCTAGATTTCACGTCATCTTTAAGGCTAATGTTAGGAGCCCCATCACGTGTTCGACCAAACGGCGTCCGCTTGCTCAAGCCAGCCTAATGCAGGACTACTTTCTCCATAACAGCAGGTAAAAAAAACAATGACCCTCAGCAAGAACTTCTAAGAAACACCACAGTACCCGCTGCATCTAACTGAATGCCAAGTAGCTGCCTGAGAGTCTTCGTGCGTGTGGGTAGCTGCGCACAAATTGGTGTGATCTGTTTAACTAAAACGTAGCATTTTGGAGACGCACATGGGCGTGCAAGGCTCCGTGAAGCAAGCGCATCCAAAGCAGTGAAAATATTCACCGTGCGGAGACGCTGCCGCCATCGGCATGAATGGACGAGAGAAAGGCAGTGTTTTCAGTCGATGCCGGGTTATGGCGTGATGGTCTCGGGGCTGAAATTGCTAGAACAGACTTTGAAGTGGCTCGGATTTTTCATCTCTCTCTCTCTCTCTCTCTGTGTCCCTGCCTCCCACATCTGCTGCTATCATAATAACAAGCAATAACCCTCTTTCAGCAATAACCAAGACTTTTACGCCCGTAATGTGGCTTCAATAAATAATGTCATGTTTACCAAGGGGCTATATTTTACAGCAATTTAGTTTAAAGCATCCCCCCCACCCCCACATTGCTTTTTTGCCTCCTCTTGGTGGAGTACAGTACATAATGTGGTGCATTAAGCATACCAGCAAAAACGCACATTAACACATTATCAAATGTGCTGATAGAGAAAACAGCACAGCCCATCATGCATAATCATAGCAGACATTAGGAAAAACAAACAAAAAAAACAGCGAAAAATCTGCCTCCTGTGTGAGCTTTTGCAGACACGCGTGTGCTGCACATCAGCATACGGTGGGAAGTGGACGGCTTTTTCTGGGCGCCGTTGAAAGCGAGCGGCACAAGCATGGGGGCGCGTTTCATTAGTCTGTCAAACTCAATGATATTTAGAGCCCCACACCCTTGGCCAGGACTGGAAAACTCAATCAGCACTCTGATTTCATAACCCTGCTTGGTGACAGGGCTTATTTTATCGCCCCACTGATTCATTCTAATAAACGCCGGCTGCCCAGCGCGCCGCCACTGAAATACAACCCTCTCCCTCCCTCCTGCTTCTGTCCTCGACGGGTCGACCTGGAAAAAAAAAAGGAAAGAGGGAAGGGAAGGGTTGGTCGGGTGGGAGGGATAAATCAGAATTGTGGGAACTGGAGGGTGCAGATAATCCATCGCCGGGCCGGGCGGTGTAACGTGTGCCTCCCCATCCCTCCTCCTGCACCCTTTAGCACAAATCAGGGGCCGGGGACGCTGCTGATCTGTGTGGGCTTAGTGCGTCCATTGATTGCGGGCGATGGAGGGGAGGGGCAATAAATAATCGGAGGCAGAGTGCGGAGGGTGAAGGAAAACAATTATCTGCGGAGGTGGAAAGCACATAAAGCGAAGAATGATAAACGCTGTGAAATATGATTGACTCCAAGTGATATATGGAAGCCGAAGGACAGGCGAGAGAAGTCTGCGCGTGCAGAGATATCCTTGAGTGGCTGAGGACTCGCTCGCGCTGCCCCTGGCCTAACCACAATTTCTTCTGTGTTTGTGTTCGTGTGCGTGTTTGTGTGTCTTTCTCCGCAGACGACAGATGACATTGTTTCATCAGCAGAGTGCTCCAGCGACGACGAGGACCTGGAAGAGTGCGACTCCGGACATGCAGGTGGGATGAGTGTGTCGAGTTGTGCTTGCTCTGAAACCTGGTCTATTTCTCCTTATCTTTCTTTGAGTTGCTACCGAGGAGCTTCTCCTCCCTTAGCATCATGTCCCATGGGAGCTTCAAGTGTAACTTAAAAAAAACGCCCACTTTCCCCCTCCCACCCAGAAAAAGTAGCCATAGTAAGCACAACGGGGTCCTCAGTGTCTGCCAAAAGTTTAAAGAACACTTTTTGGAGACGGGCGAAAGCAGTAAGAATGCACTTTCTACACCCTCGGCATGCTCTGCTGTAGGAAGTCCCACTCGGAGCTTGTACTGTGTATAAGTAAATGCACACAGCTTCCTGCCGGGACGTGTTAAAGCTCACGCCTTTCATCTCTGAAACAAGTTACACTTAGCTATGGGGCCACTGGTTGCAGACATGACGACGCGTTGATACTAATTTTGTTCTCTCGGCGTTCAGCTGAGAGCAAAACTTTACTCAACAAAGTACGAAATTAGTATCAAGCCCCATGTCGCCCGCACTGATGCTTCAAAATGTATCTGTCCTGTACTTGGTTGATTTCCTCTTGCTGTGCGTGTGTGCGTCTCTCTTGACAGAGGATACATTTTGAGATTCTTTCGAGAACAAAGATGCTTTCAGCCTAGATACTGTGATATGTAGCAGACTAACTGCAACAGAGCCTCTTCCTCCCTACTCCTTCTTCTTCTCTTGTTTGTACCTCTGTTTCCTTCGTCGGAGGCTTGCCTTACCTGAAACATTCTAATAGAGAACAGATATCCTCGAATTTCTGTGCGCATCGTCTCTCTTCCCTCCCTCCCTTGACACACACACACACAAACACGCACATATCACTTTGTGATTAGATCAAAGTGATAAGACACTCACTCAGTGGAAAATAACAACAGAGCTGGAAATAATACCGCAGATTTAAAAGGAATGGTTATTTTTGAGGCAACTTGGGTTTGGATGAGTCGAATAAGCAGCTGTCAATCACGCTCCTGCCCAGGAGCTGTTGGCACGGATTCCTAATAACGCGGAGCAAAGCAAAGACTGTGAGCTGTATTGAAACTGGCTCACTATTTGAAAAGCAGCTCCCCTTAGGCGCTCTGGAAATCATTAACAGCTCCGGCTATTTGATTGCTTCAGTGTCCTTCAAAATACCATCACAGCCGGCTAATTGACGCTGCGCTAATCTGGCGAAACACAGCTCAGCTTAACACCGAGCATATGTCCACTTTTCACAGCTAATAATACGCCACCGCCGTGTTGCCCTTCCACGTCTGCGGTTGTGGACGATCGAGCGTTTATTTTGTTCTTAGGGAAAATCGGGCCTTTCCGCTGTGACGGATTTAACCATTTCTCCCCCAGTCTGAGAAAAGAAGTCGTCTATCGCTCGCTGATGGCGTTTGTTTTCTTGAAATTATGACCACATTTAGGTCTTATGGCTTTTTGATGTGGCTGGGGGGAAAAAGCCATTTCCTTGCAGCATTTTAGGTGCCTTATCTAGCGTGAGTTGCTTGGGTAAAGGCAGAGATTATTGAAATCGAATGGGCACGCAGCTCACATGTTTCAATTTATTTATTTTTGTATCTCTTCAGACCATTAAAACCTCAAACCCAAGTATTCTCAAAAAAAAAGAAAAGTGAAAGTGCAGTCAAGTGAAGCGCAAGAAGCTTTTGCTGAGAGAACACGGTACCCTCCCCTCATATAGTGGCAACATACACACACTTACGCAAACATACCGTACATCCCATCATGTGGACACAGAAATTCATATCCTCATTCCTCGCCCCCACCTCCCCCTCCGCTTCCAGTCGTATGAACAGTTGTATGACATGATGTTGGGTTTCTTTTCCTTTTTTTCTCGTGTGATGCACATATGAACATCTCTCCTCTGTATCGATTTGGACCCAGCTGCTGGGTTTGTGTTTTTCTTTTCTTTCGTTCTTGTCTTCTTTTTGCTTTCCTTTGGGGCCTGGGAGGGTTGGGTGCGGGCTGCTTTTACTTTCCTTGTTTTGTTGTTGTGGTTGTTTTCAGTTTTCGTTTGCTTTTCTTTTATTATTATCATCACTCTTATCGTTTCTTTGGCGTCCTCCTCATCATCCGTCGTCCATCATCCAAGCAAGGATAGAGCCGCTCCTCCCGTTTTTTGCCTCATCTTGTGCCGCATGAACTTTTGGTGGTTGGAAAAGTCAAAGTTCTCCTCCTCATCAAGTTTTGTGTTTTATTTGTTTATTTTGTGCCATATGGCTTCTAAAGGATCATCCCTCCCCCCCACCTCAGCACATTTTCGATACAACATAGGGAAATGAACGGCAACAAAATCTTTTCTTGCCATCATCCTTTTTTGGCCTTGTGCAGGCAACCCCATTCTGTCTCAAGAAAGTTGTGTGTGAGAATGACTCCCCCCTGTCGCCCCTTCCGAGCGTTACCCCGACCCCACCCCCTCCATCCTGTCTCACCCCACCCACCTTCTTTTAGCCTTTCTGCATATACATGTCTGTTTGAATGCAGATGGCATAAAAAGACTTTTATTGCCACAAAGTATATCTGTTTTTCTATTTTATCTGTTGCTCCAAGTAGAAGGCATTTGTGGCATGCACTCTTGTACTGGACTGTACCGCAGCTCTGTAGACTAACCAGTAACCCTCTCCTCCAACCATCCCCTGCTTCAGCGTGGATATGATTGGCGTCCATTTTTACGCTCTGCTTCTTTTTCCCACCCATACGTCCCTCCACTCGGCTTCTACATGTCAGCGTGTGCGTGCTGAGGGGAGGGGGGGGTCTGCCCCCAGCAGCGGCAGCTCCTCCCTCCGAGGCGTCCCGTGTTCGTGCTCGTGCCTGCTGTCTCTGTCAGTGCTCCGTCTGCGTCTGCCAAACCAGCCTGTGTTGTCCGCTGTGCGTGCGTGCTCGTCTTGTGCTTGTGTTGTCTCCGTGTTGAAACCAAAACTGTTGAAACCTCACCTTGCCCCCTGCCCCCCCCCCCCCCCCTTTTAATCCCACGCGGGTTCCACGAGAGGGCCAATAGAGCGAATCCCGTGAGATGACTCACAGTCCTCTGCGTGCATTTACAGAATTGTCGGTTCAAGCTAAAGAAAGCGCCACGTGCAGAAATGCGTGAGTGCTGCGAGATGCTCAGTTTTGGAGGAAGGCAAATAAGTCGATTTATGATTTCATTTCACGGTGATTAACGGCGCCGTGGCTTGTCATTACCGTGCAATCAGAGCAATTTTATGATTAATGTGTCATTATATTGGGGTAATTGATTCAAATGATTTCAATCTATCCGCGAGTGCATTTCAAAATGTTTGATTTGTCCGTACAGCACCTACAAGCTGCCACGAGTCAGGCCTGATGGAACTAGGTTTTAATCTGACTCACGATAGGCCAAATTAAAAAGTCTACCTCCTAATGAGACGAAGCAGTGGATGTGGAAAAATGTCTTTGTCGCAGCAGAACTGTTTTTTTTTTGTGAGAGCTGCAAAAGCAAAGGTGTGACTAATAACATTAATGATGTCTTTGCTCCACTCTAGCAGTGCCCAAAAGCCATACCAGGCAGGCAGCTTTCATAAATCTTGGAACAGAGCCATCATCATTGTTATTAGTTACACCTCTGTCTCTATGCTGTGTAAAAACGTCTTATCTTAAGTCAAACATGGAGCGTTACGGTGGCTCTATTACAAACCTACTAGTAAATGTTCATAAAACCTGTAATATGTGAACCTTCCGAGCCCATAAAAAAGACATTTCCACCTATTTGTGAAAGGTTTGATCGACTAATGCCACAATATTTAAACGGGAGCAGTTATTCTGTTCCTTAAGATGCTCGATCTTCATGTTAAATTTCGGCCAAAGTTTCATATACAAATGAACCTGTTTCAAACAGCCTGTTCTCCTATCTGTAATGTCAAAGCAAGTGGATACTAACATGGTCACCCCAGGCACAGAAGCTCCAACCACCTCTTCAAACCTTTTCGAGGGCAGCCAATCAAAGGAAGGAAGGCGCTTAAACTGCTTGTTTTACCCAGTTTAAGGTAAATAATAGGATTCGATATTTCAAACTATGACCAAGCGGGATCCAAAACATCAGCTGCTTCAAGCTGCTCACTTATATATATTATAACTTTCACAATACCTCTGGATCAGATGACTGCGTTTAATGGGCAAGTCTACTTATACTGAAACTCATAACTCAGAGAGGATTATCACTGCAGCGTGTGTTAGTTTCATGCACCTGCAACTTTACTGCTTTGGGTCAATTTCACACTCGTCATTAGCGTCGTTTCCAGCTGCAGCATTGGAAAAAAAGGGACAGGCGCTGAGCTCGCTGCTGCAACAAGCTACTGTTAGTGAACACAGTTGCTGTATTGACTTTATAATATGAAGTTATCTTAATTTTTGTCTTCAAGGGGCCAAAAGAGAGTTTAGTGTAGATTCAGGAGATGAGATTCAGTGGATTTTGTACACTTGTTACACCCCTGAAGCACCGCAGCTCCCTAACACACTTACTTTTTGCTGTGCTATAAGAATGACAGACTACCTGCTGAACATTATCGCACAGATAGGTTGTTTGAGCCTTTCTGAGCAACAGCCAGTCCAGGCGTTTTCTATAAGAGACGGCTCTCCTGCAAAATTGTGCAGCAGCAAGCACGCAGTGTAACTGTTGCATGCCACGCTGCAGTCAGCTATGTCATGGGAAGAATGTTTTTCCATAAAAAGGGCATAAATGATCCTGCATGCACTGTTACCCTCTGCCTTTGATCAAGTGCAGCGCAGATCAAACAGATGTAGTGTATTTATAGATGTTTCCTCATCTCGTTTGCCCGGGGTAGATAAAGTCCAGGATCTGGCGTTCAGATTAATCTTAGACTGGAGGCTGGGATGTAATGTTGTGTGATTTCTTCACTGCTGTATATGAAGAGCAAAGTGCAGGGTACGGAATGAAGTATGATAGGGATGGATCACCGAGTTTCCTTGTGGCATCGGCTATGGATTCCGTCAAGCCCCGCCGGGCCGGCTGTCACTTCGACACAGGCCTCGGATCAGTTTAAAGGTTATCCAGCTGACACACGTCTGCCGAGTGTAGAGGTGCAGCCTAATGGCTGTACAGCAAATCGACCAGCTGACAGGGGCGAGTCGCCACGCCTGTTGGAGACGCCAATTTAATACACCGGAATGCGGCCCAGCCACATGATGACGGATTAAGAGCTATCCGCCATGCGCCGCGGCTACACAGGCGAGCACCTTCTTCCGGGGGTGCTTCGCGCATCCATGACAGGACAGACTTCTCCATCGGAGCTGTGAACGGAACATCGCTTAATGTTTAGAAGAGAAATGAATGTCCATCAGTGAGAAATTAGGTTTCTTCTGGCAGACGTGTGCGCAGACACGATAAGATAAGTTTAATGGTGAGGTAAAGTGCTTTGAAACGACATGCTTCTAGAAAGCTCCGCCGCTGCACGGTACACCCTTATAATCCCTGGCAAGTGTATCCACGCTGAGAATCTGTGTGCTGCTGGCCTTCTGGTAATCAGTTCCCTACCTGTAGTAGGTAGGGATGAATGAATCTGCTACAGCAGGCGTCTGGGCACAATGCTTGCACCACAATGGGATTTCAGGGCCCCAAACCACTGACTCACCCACAATTTGTGTCAAAAATCCCATTCAATCAGTTCATCCGCGGTGCACCGGCTTTTCTGCTTTTATGGCGGAGCGTTGTCAAATCCCTGACACACCGTCAGGATTCATCTCCATTCGGAAGCCTCAGCAAACTTTTTGGATGGACACGGGGATCAAACCAGGGAGCGAGGAGAAGGAAAAGAGTGGGGGGAGAGGAGGAAAGTGAAGAGTAAGTGCTTTCTTGGAGATTTCTGCATCTGTAGCTCTCAAGCTGCTGAGGTAGTCAATCAGCCATTTAGTAGTTACTGTATTTACTTTAATTCCTCTTCAAAAAGCCCGCAAACAGGCATGCAGCCTTTATTACATGGTGGGATGAAAAGAGGAATGGCTTTAATATTGAGTTTGTTTCATATTTTCATTTTAGTAGATGGGTTTCTCTCATTGATGCAAAAGGAGGGAGAGTCAGTAGGCGTGCAGAAACACACTAGTCACAAGTCCTGACTTCCTTTGAGAAACTGGCTGCGGCTCTATCAGAGCGGAGAGTTTTTTGGGGGGGTGGTCTTGCTAGGATGGCAGGGTTTTAGAATAAAATCCCCATCCATCTTGATGAGTTTCGAAAAACAAACGCAATCTGGTTGAGCAAACCCATTAGAAAGCGGCGTGTTTGTCTGCTTCTGAAATGCAGCAAGACGTGCGGCGCTTGTGCAAGAGCTTACACAGGATTAAAGTGTTTACAAAACATCAAGGTCCTCTGCACTGACTTTACTAAAACGGGGGGCTTCACTGCAGCGTCTCCCCTCCCATCCGAGTGTTTTGTTGATATAGCACAAAGCTAACAGTAGCCGAAAGCTGTTAGCCAAGAACGGAGTGAGAGGATGCAAACAAGGCCAAGACAACGAGGGCAGAGTTGGATAAATAAAAGCCTCGGATGCAATCGCTTTACTCCGAGACGCTCCTGTTTATTTAACAGGGCAGAGCGGTTTTATGGCTGTTTGCTGGAACGTCACAGGTAGCGGCGACGTAGCGGCTTTCCCCCCCCTTTTTTCAGTGAAAGACGAGAATGGCAGCGATGCAGTGCGAGGCCTCCGCTGAATCATGTCCTATGACATCCTCTGAATCAGGGCCGGAGCAGTGACAGGGACATTCGCATTTTAGATGCCGGCGTGGATAAGGAGCCGTCAATACAGTGTGACAGATGCCATATTTACTCAATAATGCTTCGCTCGCAGAGACAGTGTGCTTAAAAAAAACCAAATGAGGTTTCTGTAAAACAGCCTGCAGAGGATTAACCCAAAGCTGATGTGCAGAGATAAATCCACCACGTGCCCTCTTGTGGAACTGCAGATGCTTATCTGTCAAACGAAGGCTGTCGGTTATGCACGTAACACAAAGCATCTAAACGTCCGACGATCTCTCTCTACCCCGTTCTCTGTATTAATTAGTGAAAGTGCTGGTTACGTACGGTGCACCGTAACTGCTAGTGAATGACTTCTTTACATCAGGAAAATATCCCACAGCCCTTTGCTGGCAGTCACCTTTACTGACCATTGGCCCGCCCCTTCTTAAGCCCCTCCCCCTCCCCCCACCATACCTGTCCCCCCTGGCTTGCTGTATTGTTATTGTATTATTACTCTCCCTAAATGCAACTTACTTAAGCATGCATTAACCCAACTTCTTAGAGTGGAACTAAAACAAACTCCAAAAGAAAGGAAAGAAAGCGTTTGTGTGATTTGCCTCTCTTTCTCTGACGTACATCCAGATTGCACGCCCTGTCCTGTGTTTTAAAAAGAAATACTAACAAGAGAAATGTATTGAGGTAACTAATAATAACCCGCTTATTATTAGTTAAACGAAGGTGGCGACACTTTCCTATAAACTGTCCCCCCCCCTCCCTCTCTCTCTCTTTGTCTGCCTCAGTGTGTGCTTTCTGGTTGTTCATCTTTGATAGTGTGAGAAATTTAATGCCTTTCTTTCTTGCTTGCTAATCTCTCTTTATCTGTTATTTTCCTCCTTTTTTGTACATATATGATAATCCACATATATGTGAACCTCTCTGTTTCTTTTCTGACAATGTTAAATTTAAACTGCTAATTTGTTGCGAATCACAATTGCGATGTTATTTTTATTATGACCCCCCCCCCCCCCTCCTCCTTTTTAAATTAGAACAAAACTTCCTCTTTTCTCTATGAACTAATTAGCGTTTCGTAAACAGCAGAAGGCTCTTAAGATTGGGTATCAAAACCATGCAGCTGCACTGAGATTTTCATAGAGAAAAAAGAGAAGCTGCCTCGAAAAACTGCTAATCCTGGCCCGATCTGAAAACACTGCTTTCCAAAACTGTTTCCGTGCCGATCTCGAACATCCACCTGTGAAGTTAAGCGCTTGTCTCCGATTGGAAATTGGGATCGAATAGATTAACGAGTCTGAATTCTTTTTTTGTGCATGGCAAAAGAAGTTGCAGCTTAGGGTTTGTAAAACTGTCAGTGTTGAGAGTGCTGTTCTCTTTTGTAGATGGGCATGTATATGCTCATTGTTTGTATATCCCCATCCCTTCCTTACAGCCAAAAGCTCTAATGCCGCCCGACCGCTTCGTGCCGCCTTTACATGGACATGGCAACTGATGTACACGTTCACCCCCATCTATGTCATTTCCTTCCTAGTATGTTCATAGGTCCCACCCCGTCTCACACTCCCTCCTCCCGAAACCCCCTTTACGTAGAGATTCTAAGATATGTACAGTCATCCAATTTGTTCGTAGCTGACGAGCAAGCTAAAGCCGAGCGAACGAGCAAAAAAAAAAGAAGAAAAGAATGAGAAAAAAAAAAGTCATCTAATCCGGCTGTAGATATTTATGGAGAGACTTATCAATCAAAGCAAGAATTATAGATATACTGTTTTCTTTTTTCTAATAAAATGATTCTGAAAAATCCAAAAATAACAACAAAAAAGATCCTGAACAGAATGGTGAAGATTATTTTCATGTCATGATGTGTGGATGTATGTGTTGTTGCCTCCCTGTACCATCCTGTCTAAGAACAAAAGAGAGAAATATATACTTACTTAATCAGAAAATGTTAAAAAGAAACTAACCTAACTTGTCCAAAGGCATTCTTACACAACTTTCTTTTGTAAATTTTTTTTTTCTTCCTGCCAAAATCATGCGGGCAATTTGTTGATGTAAGTTGACAAAACTGATGGTATGCTTTCTTCCTTTGAAAACTGTTTCATCTTTTTTTCGTAGGCTTTTTTTCCGAGCTGACTTTGTTTGGTTTTCTTTCTTTCTTTTTTTAATTTTCCTCTTACTAATCCTTTCTCTAAATAGCTCTATCTGTGGCTTTACTTTGTGAATGTTTCTTACGATGTTTGCTCTAACTCTAAACTCTTTTCGTTTGTTTTTTTTGTAATGCCTTAATTATTATTTCTATTTTTTTTTCCTTTTTCATTTTCTGTTGTGTTCTCTTTCTTTTTCTTTATTGTTCCAAAAGGTTTGCATCTCTTTATAGTGCCCTGTTTGTGAGCCTTTGCAATGTACAAACAATCCACCTTGGCAAGAGGATAAGCAGCTTCAATAGACATCTGAATGTTTCAAAGTCTTTGTAGTCGTCCAACAACAGGTTTAACCAATGAAAGGCAAATGACTTTATTATAAAAGAGGCAGACACATGTGGAAGCATGTCTCTGTCTTTTGATCTTACGTGTGAATAATTAATAACGTCCAACTGCTCTTACAAGCTGTTATAAGCCAGCAAACATTCAGGTGTCTCTGAACTGCCCGGTGACTTTGTGCCACTGTGGTAACTGTAGGGGTCAAAAGGCAAGAGGCTAGGGCAAGTAGGGGAGCCCGCTAATGTCGAGGGAAGGACAGGCTCGCTCATCTCCAGCAGCATTTCAGCTGTGACTGCAGCGAGTAGATCAGTCAGCCAGACCTAAACTTGCCTATCAGCTTCCTAAGAGGTGCGAGATATCGTTTTGGGACTTTGGAGACCCTCCAGCCCAAAGACACAACCTCTCATTTTTCATCATTGTGATGCTTTGTGAAGCTTGTTAGTATTTTCCAGCCCGTGTAGGTCAGCAGGGTTAAAAAGCGTCGCTCCGAGCAGCTACGGTATAAGAAACACCTTACAAATAGTTTCTCATTTCAGACTTAGTTAACTTGCTTTCAGGCCCACTGGCTTGCACTTGAATTGCAAAACCAATGCTAATACCCTCTGCTTCTTTTTTATCCACAGAGCACATCTCTCGGTGCTCATAGTTTTAGGCTAAAAAGGATTTACACTTGAAGATAAATGAAACATGCCTCTTAAAAGCCCGGGCTAGTCATTTATGTGCAGATATATGCAGAATTACGAGGTAGAACTAATACGAGGGCCACAAACTCCACAGCATCACAAGTAATTCCCGCTTTCCTATGCAGCAGCAGCTTATATAGGAATTAATTTGAGGCGTCAGTTTAACGTGGCTCACCCTTGTGCATCCCTCAAAGCCTTTTGATGCAATGTATACTTATTTATGGCTGTTGTTTTCTTTCATTTGGGTCTCGTTTGGTTCTGAGTTTCATTGTTTTTGCACTGGTACAGTGTTTTCTGTTTGATTCTTTCTTTCTTTCTCTTCAGTACTTTTGATTCCCTACGTTGAGCTTTGCTTTTTCTACTTTTCGTTTTCCGATTCTTTTTGGTGCTTGACTGCTTCTTGCTTTGCCGATGGAACGCTTTCTGCCGTCTGACTGGCGCTTGTTTCTGTTTCACTTTCCAGGAGGGGAGCTAGTTATCCCCGTGCTAGTCGAGGACCCCATAGACATCCCTTCTGTATCCACCCGTTCTCCCTTCATCCCCCTCCCCCCAACCCTCCGCCCTGTCCTCACCATTATTGAGACCACCAAAGAATCCTTGGCCATGGCCACTGAGGCGGGGGTACCTTGCTTGTCGGACCGAGGCAGCGATGATTGTGATGATGGTGATGGTGGTGATGATGGTGATGATGATGATGATGATGGCATGGTGATTTCGGGGTTTGGCTCTGGCGAAGCTTTCGACTCTAGCCTGCCCCCGACTGACGATGAAGATTTTTACACCACCTTCTCCCTGGTAACAGATAAGATCTTGACCACATCGGCCTATGAAGGCAGCTACAAAGCCCTCGCGCCCAAGTGGGAGGCCAAGGACTTGAGGCCTAGCAAAGCCTCTGAGGCAGGTAGGACTGCACCCACCTCGCCTCTGCCCGACCTCCGGGGCACGCCGCCGGCGGCGGTCCCCTCGGACACGCCACCCAAGCTGCCTGCCGGGAAAATGAACAACCGCGAGGTAAAACCCCCGCAGCCGGACATGGTCCTGGTGTCACTGCCCACGTCCTTCGATCTGGACGGCACCAAGCCACGAGGCCCCTTCATCACCTCGCCCATGCTGCGCACGGTGCCTGCCGCCTTGCCCACGGTGCCCGGCGTGCAGCGGGTGCCCCCGGGGGCCTCGGAGGTGGTCCGGGAATCCAGCAGTACCACGGGCATGGTGGTGGGCATTGTCTCAGCCGCCGCCCTCTGCATCCTCATTCTCCTCTACGCCATGTACAAGTACAGGAACAGGGAGGAGGGTTCCTACCAGGTGGACGAAACACGCAACTACATCAGCAACTCGGCGCAAACCAACGGCGCTGTGGTGAAGGATAAAGCACCCAGCGGCGGCGCCAAAGGCAGCGCCAGTAGCAAGAGACCGAAAGACAAGGACAAGGAATATTATGTATAGAAATCCAGTCATTTCCCGACCCATAAAGCTACAAACTGTTTGGAACAAAGTTAAGAACACTTTGACAGTACCATATTGGCAACTGTGATTTAAAAAGAATCAAATCTCTTTAGAACTCGAGACTTACTGAGTCGCAGAAACATTTACAAAAAAGAACTTTGGCTTATGGAAGCACACTTACTATTGTAAGCATTACAGAGAGACAATGCAGTAACAGCTGCACCGGGACTCAGCGTGGACACTTTTAAGGAGTCCCTGCTGGAGACATCCGGCAGTGTGAATAACATCACTTTAACACCCACACGACCCCATGTGACTGTCTAAGAGGTGTGTGATCCTTGGAGTTCTGACGACCTTGTCCATTGTAACCCTGTAAAATATGATCACTGTCATTTCGGCCATTCTGAGCATGCATGTGAGGTGTATGTGACGTGGTGCTGGCATCTTGTGTAAGTGAGGGACCTCAAGAAACAATGATTGTTGGGGAAAGTTGGAAGTCAAACCCTGATTTTGCGTTACAAAGCGGTTTCATTAAATGTAGCTTTCATGGATGCGATGTGAGGTAACGTATACGTGTTTCTTGTTTTTCTTTTATTATTTTTTATTTATTCAATCAATCAGTAGTTTGTTTATTTATATATTGAGTTTCACTTTTTTGTTTTCTTTAGTTTGTTTTTCTAAGGATGATGGCCAGTCAGGGTCGACTAGGCAGAGCTCAGCAGGATGTAATACAGTAATGTATTTCAATATTTTTCTCCCCCCGCCCTCACGTCTCAGTTAAGGATTGGACTGCTATGCAGGGCATCCAAATTCTAGACGGCATTCAAGCGTGCAAGAGTGGATCCACCAGGCAAACTGTACAATGTTAATTCTCAGAGTTTCAAACGTCTGATAGCATTTTTCTTCTTTTCCCTTTTCATTTGATTTCTTTTTATTGTTTCGGTCGTTCCTCTGTTTCCTTTTACCGATATGACGCTGTGGCAAAAATGCATTACCATAAAATGTGTCTGATGAAGATGTAATTGTCACAATCTTAACGAAGAAAAACAAACACAGGCTGATTCTAGCTGTTCAGACGACTGTGTCAAAAACATGTTTACATATTTTATTACATCTAGCCGTCGTGCTTTGCAGGTCAAATGTTGTACAGAAGATTCCAGTTCCTGTTGAGTTATTTTTTATCCTGTTCTTGTATAGATGGACCGTTTGATTTGATTTTTCTGCTGTAGCAACATGACTGGAAAAAGGAAAACAGCAAACAAAACGAAGCATTTTTATTCTTTTGCCTGGAGATGAGAAAGTGATGTGCACAGGAACATTTGTTTAGGCAGGGAACAAATGCTGTTAGACGACAAGTCTGGTCTCCCTGGATGGTGTTTGTCTTCAGTCGCATGAATATTTGACCACCGGAAGCCGTCAGTCGGAGAGAAGACGCCTCCCTCAGATCTTGTCTTAGGGACTCCTCCTTATTCTGAAGTTGCTTTCATCATGTCATTTATTTATTTTTTTATTGGAAATTCAAAAAAAATGAAACGAGAATAAAGACAGATTATGATGGATTTGGAGATCTATTGCTAGAACTTTACTGGCTTACAGATGTTTTTTATTTTGTTCCTTTTTTCTGTCTTTTTTTTTTTTTTACTGTATCGTCTTGTCTGATCAGCTCGTCACTTTTTTGCATTCGATTTTTTTCTGTCGTTGTATAGCTAATTTCATGTCTCATTTATACGACATTATCTTCCGACAATATGTCGGGTTTTTCTTTTTTAATGTCATTTATTTATTGCTGAAATTATTTGTCCTCTTCTGTTTTCATGCAAATCAGTCGGTGTGTATGTTCACTTTGATTTTTTGTGTTGGTACTTGGCTTTTTCAGCCAGTTTAATTATCGTCTTCTGCTTCTCCTTTTTGACTCCAAACAATTCCCAGAAATAAAAAAGGAAAAAGTTGTTCCCAAACTTATTTTGGGTGGTTAGACTGCAGGATGCTGTCACTCGCTTCGTCCCTGTTGTGCTAAGAAAGACGGGAGACGACGCTGAAAGAGGATGGAGATAGATTCTATCTGAGGCCATTCGCCGAAGCGCAGTTTCTCATCCATTTGTTATCACTTCGCTGATTTCCTTTTATACCAAAAAGTGGCACCATTTCTATTCAAATGAAGTCCGGAGCGGAGCAGCTCAACGTTATCATTTACCTATAGATGATTATGCAAATTCATACACTGCTCATTGATGCAACAAGAGAAAAAGGGATGAGGGGAGAGAATGATTATTAGAGGGTCCAGAGTCTTCACAACACTAGAGGAATGGCTTTGGGTTTTAGAGTTGAGTCTTTGTGAGAGCGCGCAGCCAAATGAGATTCTTCACGACCATATGGCCGGGTTATGAGCTACTCAATGGCGGCAGCACCTGCTTTCCCAGCTCGTTTTTACACTGTCCATATTTCGTGCAAATGGGCCTTCACAGAGCTGGTCATTAACTTGCAATAGCCCATTGATGTAGGATATCAGAGTGCCGTGTGTGAGTATATCCAGCTCACACAATGACTACATATTAACTCATTCATCCTCCCAGGCTATGGGAACAAGGAGGCCAGCAGGGGTTTCGTTCAGCTGAAGGAGGAGTGCCTTTTTTATTATTATTATTATTATTATTTATATATTCAGAGGCAGAGGGATTCTTCTTTTCAGTCCTCCGCCAAAAATCAGAGGAAATTTGCTCTGCATAAGTCAACACAATAAAAAGTTAATGCGCAAGCAAACGGCATTCATTTTAACAAGCAGCGACATTCACTCCTCACTTCATCCTGCTGCCAAAAGGCGAGCGGCAAAATCACCGTGAGAAGGGCGCCACTCGTATAACAAACCCCATTCGGCTCAGTTCGCCTCAGCTTTACGGTGCACGCTGGTGTTTTGCACTCTCACTGCTCTCGTATTTAAAACATTGCAAGCAGCTGATCTTTGCAAAAAACTGTCAAACGACAAAGGTTCAAGGTTCTTTATTTGTCACATGCATAGTTATACAAGTATAACACACAGTGAAATGTAGCCTGACACTGGGGGGGGGTGACACCATCTATTCTGCACCAAATAGCAGAGAGAGTTAGCAACTTAGTGGTTAGTTTTATTTATATAGCGCCAAATCATAGCAACGGTTGCCTCAGTGTGACGCGACAAATACAGAAAACCCCAATGAACAGATGACCCCCTCTGAGCACTTGGCGACAGTGGGAAGGAAAAACTCCCTTTTTACAGGAAGAAACCTCTGGTAGCACCAGGCTCAGGGATCCTGGTGGTTGCCTCTCTAACTTTCTCCAAACTGTCCCTCAAAGCACTCATTTCTAATCCTGTCCACCAGGAAGAGATTTTACGAACATCTTTGCATCTTTAACTCTGCTGCCGCCAGCTGACCCCTCGTGTAACATATCTAAGAAAAGGACATATCCAGTTTATAAGAGCATGCCCTCCAAACAAATCGATGGCCACCCCAATATATTTTGTTTTCATTATTATAGGCCTAGTCGTAAAGACCAGGTCGCTGGTTGGTTGCCTTAAAATATAAGTCAGCTGTTTCACCAGTGTCTTCTCCCATGGTTGATGTCAGCTCTATCTTACACTTTAGCTGGAGGCCCACAGAACCTGCAGCAGATGGAAATGCTACAGTGTCTCAAGGCTTGTTATCCTCCTGTTACATCACAAGTAACATTTTAACCAGGACACCAAGAACACTGCACACTTTTTGTGACTTGTAAAACAAACCGCACTGTCCTGTCTGACTCTAAAGGTACCATAATTTACTAAATGGACTTTGTACTATGATAAATAGGATTTAAAAGTAGATACTGAGACCATAAGCTCATCAGACAAGGATTTACTGAGGTCATATTAATAAGACATAGGTTCATTTTCTCGTAGACTTCTGTGCAATGAGATTTCTATTTGCAAGCAGTTGAGTCGCCACCTGCTGGCCACTGCAAAGAACGTGAGTTTCATGCAGTTCCACACTTAGCTGGTTCTCGTTGGTTTGTGTAGTTCAGGCTCACTCCAGGCTGTGATTTAGCTCTGTTTTGTACTTGATTCAACAGGATATTAGCAGCAATTAAATGTCTTTAACTGTGATAATTGTTTAGGTTTTTCTAAGAGAGAAATCTGATCTTTATAATCTTTATATCGCCGTTCACCATTCGCTCCTTTATAAGCTCTTTTTTTTTTTTTTAAATCACTAAATATTTATCTGGTCTTCTTTTTTATTGAGCCGGAGGCTGCAGAGCACCGTGCACCAGGGGCAGAACTTCTCTACCTTTATCTCTCAGCTGTCAGAGCTGATTTATGTTCAGGAGCGTCTGTCACAGCCTCTTAGCCTCATTTACAACATTACACTGGAATGTGAATCTCAGTCTAATTGCAAGCTTGTTTGTAAAGAAAGGAGGCTGGTTTCATGGCAGTCAACAAGCAGAAAATCCCCTTAATCCAAAATATAACTGTCTTCTGCATATTTTTATGACGTGCTGATAAAAAGTCATTTTTTCTCTCCACACTGCAGAGGCCAGAGATTAAAATAAAAGGCCAGCACTGTGAGCCACTTAACATGACACTTAGCAATAACATCGAGAGAAATGAGAAGCAAAACAAACACCGCATAAATCACAGCAGGAAATACAGAGGGTAAAGAAAAAGCGCTCTTATTTTAGTCAAATATTTTCCCAAATAAAGAACAATTAAATATTTGCAGTTATCGTGATCCAAATGAATACCCCCCTCCCCCCCAACAAGCAGCGTGTAGAAAAAAGAAACCGGGTTTAAAACATTTAGGTGGTGTAATGCCCACTGGCACACTTACTGAAAACAGTGAGGTATTGTTATTTTCACAACCATTAGTCACTTTCAGGTTTACACCAGCAGGGTGCCAGTGGAGGAAACATATCCATTTGATATTCACAAGCCATTTGCTTACACAGTTGTTGGCTGACAAAGTTTATTGATTGGATTTTATGTGTAGCAACTACTTTTCCTTTTAGTCAAATTAGTAGAAGTAGATTACATCAATCCCTCTGATGTCGGCTGGATAATTCATATCTTAATTGACAGAAAAACAATTTACATTTGCTAATGGCTTTTCCAAATGGGTTGCTGCGTGCATTTGACTGCATTAGCTTTGCTTTCGCGCCGTATAGGGCCCGTGGAACGACAGCGAGGGAGCAGCACAGCTCCCGTTGGTGCATTTAAAGGCCGACAGTTGACCTGTCATGAAATTTTACTTCAACTAATGAAGTGGTTAATTCCACTTAAAAGCTTTATGCCATGTTTTTTTCCCTTTCACATAAACAGCAGCTTTATAAGGGCAGCACATCAGCCCTTTTGCTGATTACAGGTGGAATGTGTTTTGCTGCTTCCCACACTGGAGCAGGATGCTGTAAAACACCTTTGCGCACTGGGAACGTCTGCAGCTGTGGCATTTTATAGATCCCCTGTATAGATTGTAGAGATGCAGGATCTCGGTAAACATTCAGGAGAGATGCTGTATCCTCCCCGGGAACGAAGCAAAGCAGCTGTGAAGGCGACGGTGATCAGTCCTGACAGGTAAAATATGAGCCTGCTGACCTTAACTTATGAAGGGCGCACACGCACGTTGACACACACTCACCCACACACACACAACAAAAAGACGAGCGTGTCTCTGTGGGTGTAGGTGTGCATATCCATTAGGTATGCTTAAGCCATATCAAAGTTTGCAGAAAAATGGCTTAGCGGTTGTGCTCGTGTGGGTTAAGCATTCATATATGTCTCAGTGGGTGCACGCTGTGATACATTAGCAGAATAGTCAGGTGTACATATATGTGTGTGTGTATATATATATATACTAAATTCACTGTCTCGTTGTGAGGGGCACACCACCTCCTATTCTTCTGCTCCATCACTGTGCAGCCAAAGCTTTCAGTTAGCTCCTCAGCCCTAATTAACTGCCAAGATATGAATGTGCTAATCGGGGCTCTAAATCTTCACTTCCATCGACAAAAGCTTTTACAGGCTGTCACCGCTGCATGATAAACAGGGGGGCTGCTGCTTTCTCGACCAGTGGACACAGTGCCATCTAGGGACCGCCTCCAGGACCTCAGGAGTTTTAACACGTGAAGGTATTTGTTTCCATGCATACATAATCATAATGGCATGAGTATATATACTTTTTTATTTGGTGCCATTTATTTTTATAGACTAAAATCACAAATAATTTCCAGACACTTTATTAAGCTGTAAGGTCGCATTATTGGCAAAAAACTCAGTTTGACGAGAGGAAACCTTTGGTGGAAGCGGGCTCCGGTGAGCTCCCCATGGAGGAACTAGGACATCCTGATAATGGATGGCATTAGGACCGTCCAGCCTAACTTTCAATTCAGTTTTATTCCTACAGTAAGGTAAAGACCCTACAATAATACAAAGAAAACAATTGTATGACCCCCTCTGAGCAAACACTGACTGTGGGAAGGAAAAACTCAGTTTTAACAGGAAGAAACCTCCAGCAGATCCAGGCTCAGGGAGGGGCGGGGCCATCTGCCGCAAGTGTTAAGATGAGGAGAAGAAGAGCGGACAGAGACATACTGTTGGAGAGGCAGATAGTAACTAATAATTAAACGCAGAGAGGTGTATAAACACATCGTGAGCAAAAAAAGTAAGTGAAGAAGAAACACTCCAGGCATCATGGGATCCCACAGCAGCCTGGACCTATTGCAGCGTACCCTTGGTAGGATTCAGTGTCACCTGATCTACTATATGCTATAACAAAAAATACTCTTGGAGCCGCAAGTAAGCCAGCAGTCTGAGAACCAGACTGCTGCCTCTAATCTGGTGATCTGGTACGACAAGGTCATTAAGATGAGATAAGATGGGCCTGATTATTCAAGACCTTTTATGTGAGCAGCAGGATTTTAAATTCAATTCTGGATTTAACAGGAAACCAGTGAAGAGAAGCTAATATAGAAGAAATATGTTACCTCTTTCTGGTCCCTGTTAGTATTTTTACTGCAGCATTTTGAATCAACTGATGTCGTTTCAGTTAGTTTTTTATGTTAAGGCATAAACACCTGCTGTTCCCTGCAGTTTAACTAATTGGTGACACTGTCTAAGTGAAGCACGTATAATGTAAACAGAACTGGTCCTAGCACTGAACCCTGTGGAACTCCATAATTAACGTCACTGTGTGAAGGATAGTGTCCATTTATTTAAACAAACTGGAGTCTATTAGTCTATTAGATTTTGCAATATTGTGCAGCAGACAGAGTGAAGTCCCTAAAAGGTTTATATTAATATATTTTGGTCAGAAATTCTTTACAGTTGCACTGACGGGAGTTTAGAGCCAAATACAACAACTTCAGTTTTATCAGAATTTAGATGTAAACAATTTTCAGTCTTCCAGGCCTAAATGTCTTTAAGACACCATGTGATTTGTTTCACCTGCTTCCACAGAGAAATTTATGTGGTATATGTCACCTGCAATGCAATTAAAATGTACTGAGGCCTAAGACCAGGATTACATTAGAAACAGTGGTATTTTAGCTCACTGGTTGAGCAGGCACCCTTATAGCATTTGGCTGGAATGCCACGGCTTACGTTCAAGTCTGACGTGTCTGTGTTTCCAATCGTATTCACTGAAGGCAAAAAACCCTCAAAAAAAAAAAAAATCAGACCTGGCATAGAGCCCTGTGGAACTCCATGAGTAGTTTCCGTGTGCATACAGGAGTCACTGTTTGCACAAACATAAAAATATTTTTTGTGAAGGTTTGAAGACTTGAAATCAGGATTGAGAGTACACAGAAGCAGAGAAACGGCTCTAGTGAAAATTACCAGACAAGGGAGTTAAATGGTTTTACAGACTACAACCTAGCATTAGGGTTTTAATTTACTGACACTGGAGAAATATTACCATAACATTGAATTGATTACTACTGAGGTGGAACAAAATTCAAGCAGGCTAGTTTCCTCGGATGAATCTTGGCTGCAAAAGATACAGGAGAGAGGAGCCGTGCACCAAAACAGCGCTCCGCTGTTGCTCTGCAGTCAGGAACATCAGCAGGCTTGTGATGATAGAGGTGTGCGATGCCAGAGGAGGGTGTGTGAGTACGTGGGTGCACATTTATACTGTATGTCTGCATCTCCATCTGTAAGTGTCAGCGAGTCATGTTCAAAACTCTGTGAGTTAGTGCGCGCGCTGTATCCGCTGCCTGGGGAGACAGGCCTCGTATCCAAGCTTGACAGTGTGATTGGATCCAGTGAGAATCCCAATGAAGCAATAAGTATCTCAGCGTCAGCTCTGCTCCCTGGGGTTTCTGTGCGCAGCCCACAGGCCCGGGCCCAGCCCTTCCTGTTCAGTCCAGATGGAAAGTGAGGCGGGGTGGGATCTGGGGATGAAGAAAGGCAAGTGAACTTCAAACCCTTTCAGCTACTGTGAAGGTGACTGCAGCAAAACAGGCAGCAATGGATGGATGGATGAGGGTATGGGAGGTCTTTGAACTAATTTGGAAACACCAAATGTAAAAAAAGAAAAGTAATTTTTATCACTACTATAACAAAAACTGGGACATGAATTTGACTCCTAAATTCAGATACTTTTGTTTCATGTCAGCCTGTTTTTAATTGACAGACAGCTGAAGAATTCTCTCTCTCTGAGTTGAGATGTGGTCCTGATTGGTTGGGGCCCTGTGGAGCTGTGGTCCCAAAAGATAATATCGTGTCATTTGATTTTTACTACAATAACTTTCTGTAATAATTAGGGACATCAGCAACCGTCACACATTTTACAGCACCCACAATTTGTTAAGCTAGCAGCAGCGACCTGAAAGCAATCAGCATCAACCAGTGCAGCCAGTTGTTTCTTTTGCTTAGTTATTGTTGTGGTTTAACATCTGGCTATGGTTTAGAGCAGTGTGTGTCATTATGGGTGTACATCGAATGGTCATAAAGAGGCTCATCAGCAAACGTAAGCAGCATGCTAGCTAGCATTTTGTAGGCAAAACTGACTCGTGTTTAAGAAACACCAAAGGACATTAGTGTTGTTTAACACAATTTAGACATGCTGTATGTAAAAACACTACATCCACACTCTTTGCTCTGGAAACAACCGTAAAAAGTTATTTAATCTGTTTAGCATTTACCTACAGCGAGCAAAGACAAACCTCCAGGCTGAACCGCAACCAGGAAGTAATGGCTCTCTTACTGCACATCGCTCCTCCCACAGAAACCTACTGCATAGGTTATTTATGAAAGCTGCTGTTATAATCTTTACATTGTAAGTTAAGTAACTTAAAGTGCTGTCACCTCCAGTTACAAAAAAAGGAAAAATAAAGAAGCGTATCCTGTTAACATCAGATTAATGTTATAAAAAACTGTATTTTAAACCCACTGACCATTTCCTAACTTTACCAATGAAGCAGACCTGCTCCTATTCAAGATTACAGGGAGCCAACTTACCATTTAAATACAAGCACCAAACGGCAGATATCATAGGAAGTGTAGCTTTCCTCACACATCCCCATTATTTGACATAGATGTCCACCCATCCACAGATTTAAGTGTTAATTAAGCATTAATCTCCCCATTCTCCACCGTGCCAGCTTTTCTTTAAACATCATTTCCCCACAGCTGTTCCAATCTGTCTAAGGTAGCCAAATTCTATTCCTGCCTGTTCCAGTTGGTCACTCATATCGCGGCAGCTGCACAGAGCAGGTTTCGTCATTTGTTTTGTGTATTTCACCGAAACACTTTCAAAATCAGTGCTGTATGAAATTAAAGTATAATAAACTAATTAGAAATGTGCACAGGTGAAATCTAAAGAGAAGTTCATGCTCTGCAGAGGGGCCTGGGAGCCAGTACCCTTATCTCCCCTCTGCAGGCTACACACACACACACACTCGTGTGATGCAGGGAGTGATAATGACACTGAAGCTATGGCTAGTACAGCTACATCACTCAAGTTAATTCACAGCTAGGTCGTAGCATTTCCCCACCAGTTGCTGTGAGCCTATGCAGGGCTGCTCCATATGATTTAACACAGGTCCTCACAAATGATGACACTTGATTGTTGCATAAAGGACGCCATGAGGCTCCTGCTCACCGTGCCAGGAGAGGTCATTGTGACATCACCGCTGGCAGCCTGAATAGCTGCTCCTCCACCTGTCTGCCATTAAACATGGAAATCACTGCACTCATCCGTGACTGTTGAATATTCAGTGAGCAAACACAGTGTACAGCACTTCATCTTATTTTAAAATGGGTTATAAATACAAATTGTTGCACAACAATTGCACAAAAACATGATTTTTTTTCTCCCCTAAGCCCAGGAGAAAATGAGGTTGATACGGAGACTCAGCTGCAATAACCCATTCACTTATTGAACGACAGCGGCTGGATACACTCTCAGCCTCCGGGCTTAAACGAAAAAGCAGAGCATGGCTGCCTGATTGAATGGGTTTGTAATGCAAGCCAAATAGGTTTGTTCTAATGGGAATCAGCCTTGGTGACGGCTGCAGAGGCTTACGCTAGCACTATAACAGCAGTAAGCAGAAGGGGCAAACACCCCATTGCTTCTTGATTGGCTCTGAGAGGCAGAAGCAATACTAAGGGTTTGCTGTGTTTACTAATGGTCGTTTTAGTGGGGTAATATTCAATGAGCCTTAACTTTAGGAATCTGTAGTTCAGAGAAAAGGTGCAAGTTTGTGTTGCGTGCGTGTGTCACTTCCCGCTCATGATCACATGTCTGTGCAACTTAATTAGGTCCAAAGTCTGCTCTGGTTTTAACACTGGACATCCTGCTGTCCTGCCTTGAGCCATACAAACTTTTGACGAGCTGGAGTGATGCAGAGGTCGCCCAGTGATCTGAATGTCCCGTAGAGGTAAGAAAGGTAAGAAGTTCATACTATAAGGTAAAGACGGTACGATGTTGGTGAAGTTCAACAATCCACCAAAAACCTCTAGAAGTAGGCACTTGGCAACAGTGGGGAGGAAGAACTCTTTTTGAACAGGAAGTGACATCCAGCAGAAGCAGATTCAGGGAGGGACATCCATCTGCTGCAGTGGGGATGGAGGGAAAACTTGGAGACAAAAGATTAGCAGCTGTGACACAACAAACATCTCACAATGGAGACAGAATGGAGGGCGGAGCCTTCAGCTTTCAGACAGCTCTATCCAGTTTGGCTTTGGGCGACAGACACCCTCTCTACTTTTAAGATTAGGCTTCAAACCTTTCTTTCTGATAAAGCTTATAGTTAGGGCTGGATCAGGTGACCCTGAATCCTCCCTTAGAGCTGCTGCAATAGGCCTAAGCTGCTGCAGACTTCCCATGATGCACTGAGTTCACTCAGTTCTTTTTATTCCAGTTTGACTCTGCATTTAATCATTAGTTATTCTTCTTCTCTGCACTTCCTCCGACGGTGTGTCTTTTGTCCCGTCTTGGTTCTCTTCTCCCTCTTGGCTGCCCCTCCCCCTCCCTGAGCTTCGTTCTGCCGGAGGATTCTTCCTGTTAAAAGGAAGTTCTTTCTTACCGCTGTTGCTCATTGGGCATTGGAGTGAACATTGTTTTGCTGTTGGTGTTGGATTGCAGACATCCTGTTTAAGTGATAAGCTTGCTCTTTCTTTGTTGTCAGACTCTGTGACAACTCCACAACACCATAAAACAGAGAGAGAACCCCAACCATCAGATGATGCCTTATGATGAAGCACTTGGTGAAAGTGGGGAGTGAGAACCTTATTTCCACAGGAAGAGAACTCCAGGAGAAGCAGCCTCGGGGAGGGGCAGTCGTCTGCCACGATCAGGCATGAGGAAAGTTTTTCTTGGAGATAAAATAACCCAGGCGTGACTCTTGGCAGTCACCAGTGAACCAGTGCATGTCACATACTAGAAAATGTTTCCTTTCATGCATTTATTTTGTCTTTACATTTTTTACATTTAAACAATTTTTATTTGCCAAGATTTTTCATTTATCGCCCTGTTGTCATACTACCGTGAACATTTTTGCTTTTACAGACCAGAATCGTCTTCTGCAACCATGATGCAACTGAGGTAAAACATAGAAAGAGAGAAATTAACAAAATAAAACAAAACCTATCTATGTTTCTTTTAGTAGGATTGTCATGGGTTTGATTCACCCTTTCACTCAGCTCTATAACATTGGTGATCATTTGTATGTGCATGCTTTCCTTCGGCATATGTAGGAACAGATTGGAGGGTCAGAGCTGATGTCAGCACATGGGGGTGGAGGAGTGGGGGGTGTCTGCCTCCTAATTAGCCACAGACCGGAGGGAGCACTGAGGGGGCAAAGGTGAAGAGTTTAGCTGCAGGACACCGAGGCTGCAGCAAAGAGGAGGGTTAGCAACATTCTCATGCAGTTGCATCACATTCATGTGAGCAGAGATGTCATTAGTGTTTGTGTGCCATTGTCAGCTCTGAACATGCATCATGTATGTATGAGAATCAAAGAGCAGGTCCTCGTGACCTGATCTGAATACTGCTGGCAGATGTTAAATAACTCTCACTGTCACACTGCTGCAATCTCTTTGACAAGTGCAGACAGATGTGCGTTCAGTTTCTCATACATGTGCAAATGCAGATTATAGACTCTTTTTTTTTTTACATTTAGAGAGTGCATTTGCTGGAAAACACAAACCAGAGGAGCGCTCTGAATTTATTCATTACCACCCCAACGTGACAAACTGGAGCAAAGCTGGACTAATGATGGGACAGAATGCAAATGTGGGGAAACTTCGTCTGCTGGGAGCAGCAGGCCTGATCTATGAGTTTGCATGTGTTCTGCAGCCTAATACAGCTCAGATAAGTAGACACTTTCCTCGGGACGTAGCTGCAGCGCAAAGCACATCAGGAAGGCAGCTCGTCCTCGGGTTTGTGCATGCACACATAAGTGAGTGAGCGAGTCGAGCCTGCCAAATGTGATTTATTTAGACAAATGCGAAAATATCAATCCAGTGATGAATGAGCGGCTGGATAAGCAAAACTCTTGAGATTGCTCATCATCTTCAAATTTAAGGCCGAGCACAGGTTCCAGCCCTTACGGAGAACAAATAATACAGCTGATTCTCGTTGTGCTCTCATCTGACAGGTGAAATTGGACTTACACAAACTATTCAGGGTTTTCAATCCGACCGTCTCCGGGTATTTGTTAGACTTTCAGGACTACTTGAGAGATCAGCGTGCGCGTTTAGCGCTAAATCCTATAATTGAACCGACTGCAGCATATCAATACAGAGCAGTAAAAAAAAGAAATGTTTGAGACTCACGTGCACATATGCATTCGATCTGCAGCCGAGTACGTGCTCACAGAGTCAGTCAATAGTTTCTCTGGACCTTGACTTTTCAAATGTGTTCAGAACTTAAGAGGGGAAGCAGGGATTGAGCGGAGGCTTAGTAAAGCTCCACAGTCTGTTTTTGCTGCAGGCTCGGCCGAGCCCCGCTTCTCCTCCACATGCTGCTTCATAAAACATTTTGGCAGACTGGACACATAATTGCCCGCACTGTTTGAAACACTTTGTTTCCTCCACTTCTGTGTTATTAAGTCTAACGAAATCTCTCCTTTCCCCTCCACTTTCACTGTGACGT
The DNA here is from genome assembly GCF_965226115.1 of Aulonocara stuartgranti. Classification (NCBI taxonomy): domain Eukaryota; kingdom Metazoa; phylum Chordata; class Actinopteri; order Cichliformes; family Cichlidae; genus Aulonocara; species Aulonocara stuartgranti. Next base: position 2,501,713 of record NC_138951.1, on the reverse strand, counting down.
TTGGGTACGGTGGTATTAGAAGTGCAGTGTGTACAAAACGACAAAACACACTTTTTTATGTAGAGGGGAAAAAAAGAAGCACTTAGCTGTCAATTATTTTTCTTCTCTTAAATATTACAGGCTGCTGCACAAAAGACACCAGCAGGAGCTTTTAAAACAGGGTTTGAGTTAGACAGCTGCTGAACACAGAGCTGCTGTATATGTCTGTTTGCACATTTTTAAAGTACCACCAGAAATTCTGAACTCACTACCAAGCAGTGTCATACATAGTAGAGAGATGCTCATTTTACATTGTGGACCACATACAGCCGACTTTGATGTGAAGTGGCCTGAACCCGATCTGGTAGACTGTCCTTAATTATAGGTTTAGAATTTAAGTTTTCATTAATTCTTTTACCTTTTTGCAGTATGGATGGCAATGGGGTGATAAGATGTAAAACTTACGAAAATACAGTTCAAAGTTCTAAATCTGTGCACTACTTCACATTGGATTGGAGTCTTTGCCGAGCCTGGCAGCACCAGACAAGCCCTAAAACCAACATGCAAAGACAGGCAGGGCAAATTTCATCCTTCATTCTGTAATATAACACTAGATAACAATGAAATGTTTCAAATCGACTTTGTAAAGAAACGTAAAAGCTTAGTGAGACCCCTTTAACCACATTCAAACTTAGCTGGTTAAAACAGTCGGCTCTATTCATCTTCCACACTCTTTAATCCTCACCTCCTTCATTTGTCTATTATTTGATGTTGGCACACACACATTTGATCATTTGTCTAATCCTCATTTCTCCCATGCAAACATTTCCAATTTTGCTAATGATGAAATGATAATGAGATGGGCGTACCCATGCATAAAGAGAGCAGCGGTGCAGTCATCAGCTGCTGCTAACTAACATGAATTCCCTGACTTGCGTAGCTTGACAGGCCAGAGTGAAACACTGAAATCTGCACAAGCTGGTGGGGAAGCAGGCTTCAAAACAACACCTGCTGTCTGCACTTCATTAGGAGGTGAAAGAGGCATCGGCCCCGTGACACTGCTGTACAATCAGAGTGGGCTGAGGGTTTCATCAATCAGCAGAGCTTTATTTGTGTAGCATCAGTCATGCTCAAGTTAATGCGGCTCAAAGCGCGCGGCTGCTGCTATTACGACCAAAAAGATGAAACGGGGAAAAAGAAAAACAATCAAATAGGATAAATGAGTGAATGAAATAATACAACGACTATAAACTGAATGCAATCAGAGGTCGAGTCATAGAGGCTGGTTTTCAGTCACGTTCAGCATCCCAATGCGCTCAGGTAAAGTTTGGGGTCATATCAGATAATAATACGGTGGCCCTGAGAACTGCGGTCAAGTGAGCCCTCACTTACGAAGTCACAGTCCAGCTAGCCGCACCGAAAATGTGGTTGCACTACTCTTACGCATATTACGGTATCGGTGCCGACTGGCTTAGAAACGCAGTCTTTTCTGTCCTGACACTATTTTACTTCACAATCCACTCCCAGTTTTAGTTTATCTCCACTCCTCCCCCTGTGATCCACAGCCCAAATTACTGTATGATTCAGAGAAAATTAACAATGAAATTTACCCAATTTACTCTACTGTACTTTTAATGTCCTCATCTTTGAGCTCAGATTACAGGAAAACTATAAGAGGTGCTGCATAAGGTTAACGTTAAAGCTGGGGCAGAACATTAGTTGTTCCCTACACATTCAGTAAGTACTACTTTAGATCGACATTCCAGGCATATCCTCATGACTGAATACTGAGTATACGTAAGTAAAAAAATCTTTATTAACCTTTGTATTCCAAAACTTTATCATGTTTACAAAGTAATAAAAGGTTATTTATTAAACTCCTCAGGTCATTGAAAGTCTCCTGCACCACTGGGCCATTCGGCTAAATCTGGGGAATAATATCTACATTATGAACCACTACACGAGCGGTGTGATCCTCTGTGGAGAGAGAACTAATCAGGAGACAAAGCTTGTCCAAGGTAAAAAAAAAATTAAATATATTCTAGAATTAATTTTTTAAAATTTAATTAATGTCTCGAAATGGAAAAAGTATCGTTGCAAATTTGTAATTAATTCCTAATATGTCAGGTGAACTTCGACAACTACAGAGCCATTTTATCCTTTGTGAACATTGGAAATGTACATTGGAAGTTTCTGGTTAGTATGAGCAGCATTTCTGTGAAAACAGTTTGTTTCAATAACACATTATTCATAATTTATGTACTTTTTAAATTTATATATCTATCGCAGTACATAAATGCAGATGACAGCTGTCTGTATTTGGTCGATCCGTCAAGAAACTCTTTGGAGCAGGAAGAGTCTGACCGTGCAGCCAAAAGATTCCGGTAATTATGCGTTATTACATGTATATAATAACATGAAATATTAGAAAAGTGACAGGAGGACTTAGGAGGTCTTTTTCTAAAGGTGAACGTATGGTTGTAGATTAAAGTTTAATAAAATCTGTGGTTATCAGTTCTTTAAAGAATTTAAAAAAATAATTCAAAATTACTCACATATGTAATTTTAAATAATAAAAAAAACACTGACCGTGTTTAAGCAGTGATACATTTGAGACAGTTAACATTTGTAGATTTAAAAGAACATATTAATAAGTTTGATACTTCATCTAACATAATGTAGAGCACAGGGCTTTCTGACACACCATTAAAAACAGTGATATGTACTATATGTGTCTTTTTCTGTGTGACTTTTATCTTTCATTTGTATATAAATGTGATATATGTTATGTTCACAAAGTGAATACTTCAAAATGAGGAGGACATGCTACAACAAAACAGACTGGGTGAATGTGAGACTTCGAGGAGGAGTACTGACACATCCATTTCAACGGGATGGTTCTAGCTGCGGAGTAATGGTCATCATGGTATGGCACCACATTGATGCAATAATATTGTTCTGTAAAATTAGATAAGAAGATGGGGTGGGGGAAGTTAAAATAATCTTAAAAGGTTAAATTGTGTAAACAGGAAGTGTAACATTTGCAGATGTTTTCAATTAAAAAATTTTTGTTTTGATTTCAGATGGTCAAAGCAGTAATGGAAGCATTCCCAAATAAACCAGAAATGACATTTTTGACGACAAAAAACGAGATGGCCCAGGCACGAAGGACATTTGCACAGACAATACTTGAGGCCTCTGGTGTGTAATATCTTCTTCAAATGGACATATTTATTTGTGTCAAACTGATGAACACTAACATATATATATATATATATATATATATATATATATATATATATATATATATATATATATATATATATATATATATATATATATATATATATATATTATGTTTTAGTATTTGACAGTGACAACAACTGTGCCATGTGTGCAACGGCGAAACCACCTAATCCAGGACCCTCCATCACTGACTGGGTATAGTATTTTTAAAAATAGTTTTATGTTATCTGCAACAAAGTATTTGACTCTGTGTCTTTAAGGATTGTAATTTATTAAAACATAGAATTATTTACTTAATGTGTTTATGAAAGTTCATATGCTTTTGTTTACAGATCCAGTGTGATAACTGCAACCGCTGGTTCCATTCTGAATGCCTGGACATGACAAATGAACAGCTCAGCAGTGCTCAGAAGACAGAGTGGAAGTGTGTGCTTTGTGTAACCTAATTCCACATGCAGTGAAAGCTACTTGAATAATCTGCTTATAGTTGTTATTGGTGTTTTGAGGAACACATGTGTAAAACACAATGTGTATAACATTCTTGCTTTGTGCTCGTACTTCAAGTATTTCCTTTTTGATTTTTTTGGGTTGATTTGTGTGATGACAGATAATGAATAACAATATATCTAAACTGTGTAGTAGTAATATGAGAAATCAGTAATCTGAGTAATGTAATTTTTCACCCTGACCGGTTGCAGCAGATGGCCCCGCCCCTCCCTGAGCCTGGTTCTGCCGGAGGTTTCTTCCTGTTAAAAGGGAGTTTTTCCTTCCCACTGTTGCTCATAGGGGCTCATATGATTGTTGGGTTTTTCTCTGTATGTATTATTGTAAGGTTTAACTTATTATGTAAAGTGCCTTAAGGTGGCTATTGTTGTGATTAAGCACTGAATAAATAATGTCTAAAACTAAAGTTGCTACTTGAGGTGGTGTGTGAATGACATTTTGAAAAATTGTAATTGTGTGTGGAAAGAAATTTCTTGTAGTTAAGCAAATACTTCAATGAACTCATTTTGTTCGGTAATGGATTAGGATTTAATTTTACAGTAATTTTGGCTGTGGATGACAGGGTGAAGAGTGGGGGTCACCCAGAGTCATAATCCAGTGAGATATCTGCGTCACCTCTTTTAGTTTTCCTGTAATCTGAGCTCAAAGATGAGGATATTAAAAGTACAGTAGAGTAAATTGGGTAAATTTCATTATTAATTTTCTCTGAATCATACAGTAATTTGGGCTGTGGATCACAGGGGGAGGAGTGGAGATAAACTAAAACTGGGAGTGGATTGTGAAGTAAAATAGTGTCAGGACAGAAAAGACTGCGTTTCTAAGCCAGTCGGCACCGATACCGTAATATGCGTAAGAGTAGTGCAACCACATTTTCGGTGCGGCTAGCTGGACTGTGACTTCGTAAGTGAGGGCTCACTTGACCGCAGTTCTCAGGGCCACCGTATTATTATCTGATATGACCCCAAACTTTACCTGAGCGCATTGGGATGCTGAACGTGACTGAAAACCAGCCTCTATGACTCGACCTCTGATTGCATTCAGTTTATAGTCGTTGTATTATTTCATTCACTCATTTATCCTATTGATTGGTTCCCCCCCCCGTCTCATCTTTTTGGTCGTAATAGCAGCAGCCGCGCTGGAAGCGCGCAGTTACAGTCCAGCCGCGCCGTAATATGCGTAAGAGTAGTGCAACCACATTTTAGGTGCGGCTGGCGGTGCGGCTAGCTTGACTGTGACTTCGTAAGTGAGGGCTCACTTGACCGCAGTCCCTGAGAGGCCAAGCGGACTGCAACAAACACCAGCAGAAAAACGCGGCAAAAGCACTCAAAACACAACGGAAATAGGAAAAATCACAAGGGAAATAGGAAAAAATAAAAGGGATGTGTTTCTGGGGAGACAATAAGAATTTCGCTGGAAGACACTTAAAATAAGTGGAGGATCTATCGGTTTTGTGAGGAAAGATGAGAGGTGTGTTAGCCTAACTATTAGCCTAAAAATCCATCAGTATGATATGAATCATGATAAAACACGCCTACCAAGTTTTGGGTTCCTGCAACTGGTCCGTCGGGTTCAGTGTTGCCAACTTAGCGACTTTGTCGCTATGTTTAGCGACTTTTTTTTTCTAAAAAGCGACTAGCGACAAATCTGGCGACTTTTTCTGGTGTTATTGGAGACTTATTTATGACGACTTTTTGACGTGAAAGAGCGTGTTGCTCTTACTCTCAACAAGCAGCGGTGCTGCCGTGGGCACCTCACCCGTGCTAAAGCGCTCACGGGCGGAGGACAGTCCTCCCCCCGCTGCAGGAGATGTTCACACCTATGCGTCCAAACTGCAAATGAGTCGCGTATGAGCGAAGCCGCCGCTCCGCACTGACTGTAACGCAGTCAGTTCTTCTTTTACTGTTATGCTGTTTTGTGGATCACAAGGTTTAAAACTACTTATAAACACACACACACAAAGTAACTCCACCAGAGCGCCTATTTCGGGTCACTTTTGCCGGTCGAAGCCCGGATAAAGGAGCAGGGTTGGAATTGTGACATTAAAAAACAATAATTTCTAAAATAAATTTAATTTGTAGTTCTAAATAAATTCTAAATGCATTTAGGATGTTTTTTGCTCTCTTTGTCTTTTCCACGATGTTATTTCTCTCTCCAACAGCGTAGGTTACAATTATATTAGCATGACCAATTATGCAAATTAGGTGATGACGTCATTTAGCGACTTTTAGGACAGCCAATAGCGATCTTCCTTACTGAGGAGTTCGCAACACTGGTCGGGTTATTGTCTCCCCAGAAACACTTCCCCTGTGTTTTTTCCTATTTCTGTTGTGTTTTGTGTGTTTTTGCCGCGTTTTTATTATTCCTGGTGTTTTATTAGGTTGCAGTCCGTTTGGCCTCTCAGGGCCACCGTATAATAAGCTCAGGAGTTTCAGTGTTTTGGGAAAGTGGAGTTACCAAACAAAAATAAATGAATGAATAAATAAAATTTAGCATTTGATACCAGTGAACAAGAAATCAACTTGATGCCATTTTTCCAAATGTATGTAATATACACAAACTGTATATAAAAGATGGAAACAGCTTCCAGGACTGAAAGTTAAGCCTGTATTCTTGACTCCTGCAAAAAGAAGGAGTGAATGGGGAAACAGTCCTGCAGGTGTCATGTCTGCACTTCACTGATGAGTTCATTGTTCTCAGCTTGACACTTCACAAACCAACGCTGACGTTGCAGTGGCTACACCACTCTGTTATACTGTGGTTGTAGCTAAAGGTTGCTTTTATTTCATTTTGACTTTTTGTTTTTAATTCGGTTTAATTTCAGTTAGTACAAGTATTACAATATAAACACAGTAAACTATAATAACCTTGTTTAGAACTCCTTTTTTCTTCTCAACCTGTGTCTTACTTTAAAGTTTCAGTATTTTGTCACAGGTCAGAGGCCGGGCACAGCCTGTTGCAGGGCTAACACAGAGAGGTGAACAACCATTTGTACTCTCATTCACACCAAGGGCCAGTTTGGAATCAACAGCTAACCTGACCCTACTAACTGCACACCTTTGGACTGGAAGAAGCCAGAGTTCCCAGACAGAGCTCAGACAGCCACACAGGGAACAAGCAAACTCCACAGAGAAAAGCCGTGGCGAGCTGGTAGATTCAAACTCATGACCTTCTTCCTGTGAGGCGTAACCACCACATCACCATGCTGCCTTATCCTAAATATACAGGCAGGGTAAAGGCTGTTTGTAAGTGGGTACATCAATAGACTACAGTGCTTTCCTTCTTAAGTTTGACGTCTTCTGTTAAGTCCTTCTTATCCACAGTCTTATTCATACTACACTGTATGATAAGATAAGATAAGATAAGATAAGATAAGATAAGATAAGATAGAACTTTATTAATCCCTCGGGTGGGTTCCTCTGGGAAATTCGACTTCCAAAAAGCACAGCAACGACCGAAGTTACAGTTACAGAATTGTTATATATATATATATATATATATATATATATATATATATATATATATATACACACACACACACACACACACACACACATATATAAATACAGAGACAATATAAATAAAATATACGAAGGGGATAAATAGAATAAATAGGAATAAAAAATAAAAATACAAGTGAATTGCACATTTCAAGTATTGAGTCTATTGCACTGTTGACTATTTACAAAAGTATTGCACAAGGTATTGTACAGTGAGGTGAAGAGGCACTACAGCTTAGTTGTTCCCCCCTCCTTTGTCCTCCTGTTTCCCCTCCAGAGAGGAGTCAAACAGTCTGATGGCGTGTGGGACAAAGGAGTTTTTAAGCCTGTCACTGAACAGACTCTTCTGATTGTTTATGGCCGTGTGCAGAGGATGCCCAGCATTGTCCATAATGTCCAGCAGTTTCTTTAATGTCCTTTTCTCTGCCACTGTCACCAGAGTGTCCAGCTTCATGCCGACCACAGAGCCAGCCCTCCTGATCAGTTTCTCCAGCCTGGATGAGTCCTTCTTTGCTGTGCTGCTCCCCCAGCACACCACAGCATAGAAAAGTACTCCAGCAACCACCGACTGGTAAAACATCCTCAGGAGCTTCCTGCAGATGTTAAAAGACCTCAGCCTCCTGAGGAAGTACAGTCGGCTTTGGGCTTTTTTATACAGGTGCTCTGTGTTGCATGACCAGTCCAGTTTATTGTCCACCCACAGCCCGAGGTACTTGTACTTGTTGACCACCTCCACCTCCTCCCCCTCTATCTGAACCGGCAGTGGACCTTCTCTGGACCTCCCGAAGTCCACAACCAGTTCCTTAGTCTTTGAGGTGTTGAGTTGCAGGTGATTAATGTTAAATGTTTACTCTGATCATTTCAAACTTTTTTTGCATTTCTCATAAAGTTACAGCCATCACAGCAACAGAAAACAAACACACGTTAATAGCATGTTTTATTAAGGCTGAGAGGAATAAATGACATAATACAGGCAGATAATGGCAGAAGTGTGACAGGCCGATAAAACATGTCTTTTGTATTTGCAATTTTTTATTAAATCAGTAGTGATGAAAAAAAAAGTAACAGTATTTAATGTATTTACTTATATACGGAGGAATCTTTGACCTTTGCATCAGTTTGAGCTTCCCTGCTCTGCCAGAATCCAGTGACATCTGGTTTTATGCTGTACACAACCAACCCGTGCAAACACAGAATGTCCAAACAAAGATTATGTAAACATTTTTTAATATTCACGCACCGGGGACTGTATTTCTGCCTTAACAGCCGAGCAGTAAATTAAAAGGACGTTCCTCTCGTGTGTGGCTTTAGGTTGTCCCTCTGAAGGATTTCAGCTGAAAGCAAAAGATACCGCTGGGAGTAGCTGGAGTCTCTCAGCTGCTGCAAAGCAAACACTTCAGTCTGAAATGAAGGGGACATCAAGTGTGCATAGAAAACTAGACATTTAGCTCCATGCAGATTTATTCACAGTGCATACACTTCCTTCATATTTCATGACAAAATAACCATCTAACTGTGCTCATTTCCTTCTTTCTTACAAATATAAATACTGCAGTATACAAAACATAGAGTTTCTCATTCATCAAGAGTTGGATGGAAACGCACACACAAAAACATTTGTCACATTGCGCTAGTTTTAAAAAACTGCATATTGTTCAGAAGGCACCACGAGTTCATTTATGGAGTTTGTCTTTTAGCAGAAACACATGATGATAAGAGCAGAACAGACATTTAACCACATCTAGAACAAGACAAGAACGTGGAACAGTGAAACCGTTTTGCTTTGAAATACATTCATGATTATAAATAACAGTTAAACTCTTTACAGCGTGCAGATATTTAGCTCATGTTTTAAAGTGTTTCTTAAAGTTCTGCTTTAATAAAACGTCACAGTCTCGGTCCCGAGCACATTCGCCGACTGCCTGGCTGAGGTAGTCGTGGAGGATTAGCGTCGAGTGCAAGGCCTCTCACTACGTTTCGCTCCGGATGAGCACCAGCAGGTAGAGTCGGTGTGTGTGTGTGTTTGTAGAGATGGATAAAGGTTTGCTAAAGGTTGAACTAATCTGCGAGAGGTTTGGCCCCGTCGACTCTGGAGTCGTCCAGGTCTGAAGTGGTCAAGTGTTTGAGAGGCGCTGTGGCAGAGGAGAGAAGAAAGGATACACAGTTACAGTCCTGCTTCATTTACTAACCAATCACAGCGCGACATTTGTGAACAAGACATTTCTCACTAACAAGGCGCATAAAATATGATTTGCACTACCTGCTACAGCCGAGGAAGTCGCAACTATGTGTGGGAATTACTCTGTATATTAACACCAGTGTTAAACAGCCACGAACATGTTTTGGCCTCCATAAATCTCGGAGGTAAAATGGACACAAAGCCACAGAAAGTACGCTCCTCTCGCGCTGAGCCAAATATTTGTAAGCGGCTTAGGAAAGTGCTACAAGTGATTTTGGCTGGGAGCCACTGGCAGTGATACAGGCAGACTCATTTCCAGAGCACTGATGGAAAGTTTCAGCGCCGGCTGCCATGTTTACACACTAAATGAAAGCGAGACTGTGCCCTGAATGTAACATGGTGAAATTTGGGTTATTGGTGAGCGTTATACTGAAATGAATGCAGATCAGAAACACCGAAACATCCTTTTCACTACAGTCTGGATGCAGTTATTTAGAAAAATAAGAATACTTTGACAATAATTTTACTCCAAAATACCGCCGTACTGTATATTTTCAAATGATCAGCAATACAGAGATGCAGGAAATACACGACTCCCATCAAAGCATAGAACAGAAAGGCTGTCAGAGCTGCTCCGTACTCACACAGTGTGTCAGATCTCAGCGAGCTGCTAAGGAACGTGCTGGAGCCTTTGATAGTGGAAGAAAGAGCAGCCAGTTTGAGGCTCCTGGAAGTGGCATCCAACTTCTCGTGCTGGAAGAGGAGGACATGGTAACGAGAATGTAGGCTACACACCAGATTTACAAAAAACAACCAAACACACACAACAGCTCTTTGGGTGGAAGGAGAAAGAAACCTTCAAGAGATTTATAGTCGTAGTGAGCCTGAGGATGGCATCGGTGCATACACTCTGCTGTCAGGTTATGATACAGCTGGATAAAGATAATCTAATGCAGCCGTCCTGCTATAAATCCAGCCTCCGTGAAGGAGATAAACTCCAGTTTTTATTGAAACTGTCTTAGAAAGATGTCGAATCAGCTGTATGGTTGTTTTGGAGGCTACGGTCTGTGCTGCCGATGCATTTCTATTACTTTATTCAGCCCTTTACATCACTGAGCCTCAGACGGCAGTTTGCTGATCTGCAGTGTTCGTGATGTGAAGATGCAAAAAGCCGGTGAACTGAACGAACGGACAATCCATCAAGAAGCTGGTGAGACATTATGAGTGTGCTTAATTTAACAATAATGTAAAATTTCCTTTACGCCATGCAATGATCAACATGGACAGTGAAGTGTGCTGTGCAGGATTCTTAGATTATGCACGCCAGGCCATTTTATTATAGCTAAAATAAACCATCTGAATGAGTCTGGGCTCACGGAAGGGAACAAGGCAGACAAATGCACCACGCTAAAGGAAAGGGGCTGCTGTCTGGGTCCCCAAAATACCTGTATGCATATCAAAAATGCTCGACAAAATGATTTACATAAGCAATCTCAGTCTTTCCAGTAAGTATACGCCAAAAAGTCATAACATTAAAACCTGGCCACCTACTTGATCACTCCTGCAGACAACAGAGACCACCCCACCTGCACCGCCTCAAGGCACTGACGCACAGAGGGCTTCCCTCCATCATTTTGCAAAAAGAAAAACTGCTCAGAAACAGCTCGAGTAATACAAATCAGAGTCTTGGGCATACCAGCATCTACTGGAACAAACCTGATCCACAAAACATCCCAGCCCGAAAGATCCACTGCCAACGTCCCAGTGCCAGACACCACAAATGTCAGAGGCTGTTTAGGAGGCAGGAGGAAAGCAGGTGTTTTTAATATTGTGGCTGAATGCTGTGTACCTGTGCTGCCACACTTGCAAGTTTACAGGTCTCCAAAAACGCTGGTGTGCAGTTTGAAAAAATCCCTTAATATTCTGTGGTTCTTTTGCAAGGTCCACAAAGGTGCAGCGGCTGCTTAAAGTATGACACGGAGCGCTTGTTGTCTTTTATCCTCAGGATATGGATCACTAACTTTCCAGATGTCCTACGAGGCCAGAGCAGCGGCGGACCAAAGAGATAATCTGAGCAGAAAAGTCCGAGAGCCTCAGCTAAACGTGATGTGGAAGCTGTTTGTAAGCACTGCTGCCTCTGTTTAAGATGGAAGTCTTATAAAGACATTCATCCATCCTTTTTCCTTAAACAAACCCCGAGTGGGCAGCAGCTATTAAGCTAATGCAATCGCCACTTATCACTCAACGCAGGAGTCATTTGGCAAACCAATGGGGTAATCTGGCAGATTAAAGCCATTTAAAAAGTGACTGTATGGCTGTTTAGGGGAGGCTGTAAACTGCTGATGGCAATCAGCTGTCAACGACGATGTCTTGATGACTCCCTCGGCTGCTTTATAACAGAGAGGATGACAGTAGCAATTAACAGTGAGTGGCAAATTCAAGTTGGGGTTTTGTTTTTGTCTTTTGGGGGGGGGTACATTAGTGGCACCCCCAGAGCCTGTCCCGCTCTGTCCATCCATGCTATGTTACCACTGTGCGAATTTATTCATTTATTCAAACGAGCTGCAAATGAGGTGCAGTGCACACACCGGCATCTGTGTGGGTGAGCCAGACTCATAACCAACTCTCAAAGTCAGGCTATCCTTATCGAAACAGCTGCTGTTTGAACAAAGCACCGCAATTAGTGACTGAAATAGAAAAAGTGTAGGTTGTTGTTCTAAAGTATCGTCTCTTGCTAGGCATCAAGGTACTGCAACCGTGGGTCTAACATACTCTGTACTCTTGGATCCTGCGTTTGGACTCATCCAGCTGGTGCTGCAGGTCCCAGACGATCTCTTTGTATTTGGCGTGGCGCTCCTCTACCATCTCCCTCTGCTGCTGTGAGTCCTGAACACACAAGACAGAAGCTGTGTCATCAGATTGTGCGACTATTTCTAAACAGGCAGAAAAGAAAAGAATCTAAACAATCTTAAACAGTTTTTCTTTTTGGGTTAATTAGTCAGAGAACAACTGAATAAATAGTAGTGGTGTCAAAGTGCACAAGCTAATCTTTTGAATTCACGAGTGCTTCCTATAACAGTAAATTGGAGCCTGGCAGTCCATTACACTCACACACAAGTGTTGCAGGACTCAGCAAACTACACAATACCTGGATGTGACAGCACTACACATAGGTGGGCGTGATTGTGAAACAAGACAAATATTTCGTTATTTGAGGTTTAGTTAGAGCTCTGGACTTATCAAATAGATTTACACTGACTACTGATCAGCAATGAGAATAACAGAAAGAATTTAACATGTAGATTACCTCCCTATCAATAATAAAAGCCCAAATAAGCAAAATCAATAAACTAACCATTAATTATTTAGCTAAAATCTAGTATAACGCACATTGGCATTGGTGTGCATGGAGTCAACATGACATAACGGGCTGTGTGTCTGCCAGGTTAGACTGAGTCACTCACACAGATGCAGTTAAGCTGTTGTTATGCTGCTGAGTGAAGCAACCTGCTGAGGCTCAATTCTTCATTTACTTACTGAAGTCTTTTTCTGCTCTCTGCTCTCAGCACAGTCTGACCTGAAACCAACGGCTCCGTTGGGCTGACTCACAGTTTGGTGCTCGTTTTAGCTTCACATGGATGTGATCCTGCTCTTTGTACTGGTTTTAATTTATTTTTACACTATTAAAGTGTTTCTTAAAAATTTAGTTAGCTTCATTTGTTTGAGACATTGTTCTGGACATCACATCACCACTGCCCCAATTGGTTCCTTTGGCAGTCCTGGTCTTTGCTTGTTTTGTGCATTAGCAAACAGATTAGCAACAGCTAAGCTTATCTTCGACAGCTGAGCAAAGGAATAAAATACTTTGAGGCCTCTGACAATAAACTTAGCAGTGATGATTCTGCTGAGTCATGCTGCTTCATGATGCGGAGCTTTAACCATGGAAGATGCAATTAGTCACATCTGCCCGGTGCTGAGCCTCCTCCAGCTGTTTCAATGCTTCACTGTATGTGTCAGGAACTTGAGACTGACAAAGGACTAAGAGGACCTTCGCTGATAAACATCTGTCATTATATTGAAAATGATGATCAGGCCATTTAGGTTAGTGCTAGAGTTTGACAATAGGGAGATGCAGACAGAACTTTTTCATGTGATTTTGTGGCATTTTGACTGTCTTGCTGCAGCAGCTTAGTGAGGGAATCCTCCTTATGTTACGATGATTGAAAGTTTAACTGGCTCTTGTGTTTTGTCCATTACGTTTGCCTGCTAATCAGTTGTGCAGTGGTAAAGTTAGTAAAGCATTAATTCCATAGTTTTGCAATTAATAATCCATAATTATAGGATTTAATCCTCTTATATGTGACTCAGAGCTAATTGTGCAGTTACTCGGTTAATTTTTGCGCGTTCATTAACAGTCAAATAAAATAAGTAATCTAGATTATATGTGATCCCCACCTCCAAATCTCTGAAGTTCTCCATAAGAAGCTGTTTTTCTGGAATAGACTCCAAGTGATCCAGGGCTACTCTTGTATTCTTAAAAAAAAGAAAACACACACACACACACACACACACACACACACACACACACGAATATTTAACAAATGTAAATGGAAGATACTGAAAACTGTCAGAACTGAAAACAGCATCTGTGTTTTTAACATCATAATTACAAGTTATCCAAGTGATCCCGACGCAGATGTCAGTAAATCCAATAACACAACGAGGAACCCCAAAAATCATAAACACGTAGACACACATGCTACAAAACCAAAACAACACGTGGAGATTTAATGATTAATAATATTGGGGCCACTTCCCAATTCCATTAATTGCCTCTCCTTTTCCCTCGCCACGTTTTCCTCGTTCGTCAGCACTTCCCACTTACAGCCAACAAAAAAGATCAAAGAACAACAGCGAGGAAGGAAAAGTCGATGAAATAAGAGTGAAATGAGACGTCGCTCCGAGTCGAGGTTCATCTTAAACGATAATCACCGATGAAGGTTGCGCAGCTGGATGTTCGTGGGTTTAACTGCTCTGCAGAGTCGACTGACGCCTTTGTATTTGCACACATAATGGATGTACTGGCTAAACAACAAGGGTCCGTGGCTGATACTGTTAGCAGCACATTTATGTATTATTTATACCCTCCCACATGACAGTACTGAATGTGGAGTAGCAGACACTGCATACAAAATTAACCTGAATTCTGACTGTGCACACATCAGTCCAAAGTTGTTTTGTAAATGCATTTATGATCCAGATACCAGATCCATAATGGACTTCAAAATAAAAGTTTCAACACATTTCAAGGTGAAAGCACGAGCAAAAATATGATGTTTTTCTGTACTTGACCACATACGCCCCAAAAAGAGCCGACACGTGGCAGACAGCATCAAAAAAAGCCAATAATCTATCTACATCCTGAACAGTGTGTGACGCCTAAATCTCTGCACAACGTGTGGAGCTGAGCTGTGCCATATTGTGCCCATTCTACATGAAACGATGCTTTCTAACAATTTATTGGCAACAAAAACAAAAGCACAGTGGCATTAAAAATATATGAGAGTTCAGAGTATGAAGGTGAAGGTATGAAATCAAATGTCCCTCCATGGCACACAGCGTTTCCTCTGCCTTTGGTGCGTATGTAACCAGCTACAAACTTAAGACACCATCAGTTGAAAGGGAGACGTCCTTCCTGGGCACCGTACTCAAATATGGTGGAGGAACGTGATGGCATCCACAAACTGCAACCCCTCTGTGTTTTTAATAGATTCATTATAAGTTTCTGAGATGAAATCAGTTTGTTAGAAGATTAATTACACACAATTTTATGGATATTTATGAGTACAGTAACCTTCTTTTTCCTGTAAAAGAACCTCAAAAAGTTACTGACTGTACCTTTAAACAGACATGATGTCATACTGCTTGGTCAATTCAAAAGCTAATTGAGGACTTGTTACAACACACTCAGCACCATCTTTAATTAAGTACTACTCTAGCTGCACGCCCTTCTATTCATCTCTTCACTGTACCTTCAATAGCCTTTTGTTCACATTCAGATGGAGCATTTAAGCATCAAAAGAGCTGGCTGTTACAAGGCGTCACACTGATTGCTACGCTGAATGGCACGCTGACATACAAGTAAGATTTACTTGATGGTCCCCATTTCCCAGGCTGGTGACAGATGGGTCGATGTGTCCTGCCACTTTGTGATTGCAGTAAGCAAAAATGATGTTGGCGGTCCGGCTATTTCTTCCTTCTTTCTTGTAACAGCTAATTGAAGCCTGAAGTAGACAAGCATGCTGCATAATAGTGATGGATGGACAGCGTGGCTTGGGTGGCTTCGTTTATTTATTTTTTTAAAGAGAGTAATAAGCGATTGGGTCAATACACTCTTTCAGTGGTGCTAATTAATTTCTGGCTGACACGTAATAGCTTATTAGAGATGTTAGTGGTAGACGTTAACCGTTCGGATGGTGAGGTCGATGCTGCATTGTCAGTGCAGCCTGGTTCTTAACCTCATCAGAAAGAGTGATGATGATTAACAGAGCTCTGAGCCTTGACTAAAGAAATCATTTTCTGTGTTAGCCTCTATGGGCTGCTGGGCAAACACAGCCTTAGGTGAACCTGCCTACACGGCTGAGCCAAATACAGCTGAAAACCTGGGAAAAAATAATAATAAAAATAACAGAAAAATGATGTAAAACATCACATCTTACCAGCTCCAGATCCAAAACACGGTCCTAAAGAAAACACAAACACAGTAACATTACTGAACTGTAGCACTGGTCTTTAAATGCATATAAATGCAGACAGTGAGTCCGGGGAACGGCTCAAAATGGTGGCTGAGCAGAGAGAAACCACGTGTTTGTGTTAGCGTGTGTAGGAGGAACAAATTGACAAAAGAGAGAAATAGTGTGCTCCAACAAACGGGTAACAAGGGAATGAAATGCAGGGGCTAGCGAGAGTCTGTAGCACACAACAGACTTCTTATCACACACACCGACACACTCGCACAAAGACAAACCGCTCTCGCCGCTCATCCAGCTCCTGACTGATGTTCCCTCTCTAACGATGCATAAGTGATGCTATGCCTCTTATCTGCCACTCAAACGCACACCTGCTCTTCCCTCCAACCGACTGCTTCTCCCCCGTGCCTGTAATGTGTTGATGGTTTCTAACAGGGGGACTTTTTTCCGCCTCAGCCCACCCCCATCTTCTTTTTTTTAAACTCTACGTCCTTCACACCGTCTTTTCTTTTTACATCTCTGTCTCCTCATCCTTCATAATTAAAAGCTCGGTGGTGTCTAAAACAGTGCACAAGCTCTGGCAGGTGCCATTATGCAGCCACAGATGAGCCCGCAGACTCCGTGCACAGTCACACAGAGCTAGACGGTCTCTTCTCAGACGGTTCGCTGCCTGTGTGTGTGCATGTGTTTCTTGCTGTTTAATAGTGAATAAAGGACCAGTCCACTTGAGACTAGGTGGGTTGGTGTCCTGCCAAGTGTAGCTGCTGCAGTATTGAAAGACAGAAACAAGGCCTCGAGTGGCTTTTAAACTCCGAGCCATCTTGTCCGCAGTAATTAGCTTCTTGTCCAAGCTCGGCAGCAAGGAGTCTGTCAGGCCTACAGCTGTGAAGTAATGTTTGTAACACACCCTCAGAGAGCTCAGATGACCAAAACCCAGACATACAGCACTGTGCAAAAATCTTGAGTCTCCAATTAATTTCTTTATATTTAGCTTCCAAGGAGCCATACTTTATTTTAAAATTGTTTTTATCTATTTTTAATTAAGACTTCTTAAGCAATAGTTTGTAATGGCTTCATTTTCCAGCATGACAATGATCCCCAGACACACTGCCTATTCAGTAAAAGCATATCGTAATAGCAAAACACTGTGTTCCTGAAGACGACTTAAATAAATGATAAGCGAGTTCAGGCTGTGCTGAAGAATAAAGATGGTCACACCAAAATACTGACCGACTTTCAAGCATGTAGAATCGTACAAACTCGGTTTGTCTTATTGCTGCATTTCCATGTATGTTTGCATATGTTCCAATGGGTCTCTGCACCTATTCCACATTTTCCCTGTAAAGTTAAGAGAAATGATGGGTGGCTCAAGACTTCTGCACAGCACTTTGCCAACTTAAACACAAACTAACCATATTATATATATTTTACACTAACCTGAAGGCTTCTCATTTCGTCCTCTTTCTTGCGACTTCTCTCCAGCAGCTCTGGAATGACATCAGTGTGTAAGAAGAGATGGTGCAGTTGATGGAGCGAGTTGTCAGATGTCACAGTAATATCTGTGGTCCATATGAGCTGTGTAAGGCCAGGCCAAATAATACTAGCTTCTATTGTGATGCCTGGTCCACCTGTGCAGGTGCTGGATGTTTTTAATATCTGAAACCAATACAGCTTCTTGATGAAACAACTATTACTAATTGCATCATTTTGCAGTTTAAGTGTAACAGGATGCTGTTGTCATTCACGAGCTGCTCACTTACTATATTTTGCCTTTTGACTGTTGTTTCAAACACAAGCCTGCTTGGGGTTTTAGTTAATAATAAAAAATATCATTTCTTTTTTAAATGGAGAAGTGATTTCCTGACATTTAACCTCCAAGAACACAAGAAAAGATGATTTGTTTTATACTGATTACATTCTGGCCATGTGATGAACCCTAATCCAAACACAGCTCGGTGCTGTGCAGTGCTGATGGATTATTTTTACCCCGACAGGTAAATGAGGGACAAACTGCTTATGTCGCTCATCTTGATTCTGAAGACTGACAAAACAAAAGCTGTATTTTCTAAAAGGTATGTAGCATAAGTGTAAGTAGCATAGAACATCATAGCAACAGTGAAACATGGTGGTGGTAGTGTGATGCTCTGGGGCTGCTTTGCAGCTTCAGGACCTGGATGATTTGCTGTAATCGATGGAAACATGAATTCTGCTCACCACCAGAAAATCCAGGTAGTTTTAATGCCCTAAAGATTGATTGGATTATTCAGCAGGACAATAATCCACAAGTGGAGCACACTAGTCAAAGTCTGGACTTCATTCTGATGGGGATGCCGTTCATTCTGGGAAACCCTCCAATGTGGCTGAATTCAAACTATTCTGCTAAGGAGAGCGGACTAAATTCCTCCACAGTGATCTCAAAGACTCATTGCCACTTATCGCGAGTTAACCAGTTATTAGGTTTATGGGGCGATTACATTTTCACACAGATCCAGCTTGGTCTGAATAGCTTCCCCTGACACTAGAACTGCCATTATACCCTAACTCATAAGAAGCACCAGGAGGGCTAATTTTGACTCCATCCTACCACAGCACTAATGGCAAATAAATCATTTCTTGAAGAAGTTCAGTTACTAATTTCCTTCTAATTATTGAAATTTAAGATTGAAATTAAATTTAAGATTCAACAAAACGAGTATTAAAATAACATTTTGAGGGTTTTCATTAGTTTTATAAATGATTTTGATAATTTCATTACAGATTATAAAGTTAAACAGGGCAAAACAATTAACTAATAAGTGATAATAAGTATACAGAATAACTAGCAAATAATTGAAGTATTACAGAGAAAGAACATTATGAAGAGTTAAGTTTATTCTGGATGTAGCGCAGCTACACGTTTTGTAGCTGAGCTACAATAAACACTGTGACAACGACTGAACAGCTGATTGCCTCCTTTTTAAATCTGACCTCACAGTTACCCACAAAAATGTAAGAAACATATTTTTTATTAATTACCGTAATTGTCGGGCTATAAGCCGCTACTTTTTGCACAAGCTTTGAACCCTGCGGCTTTTAGTCAGGTGCGGCTTTTCTATAGATTGTCCATGATTTTTGTCATATCGTAAGACGATTTGTTTTGTTTGTTCCGCTGTTGTACGGCACTACGTTGCCTGGCGGAAGGATCGGGGTTCAAGAGTGGTATGTTGGTCACATGTCCATCCGCCAGGCAACGTAGTGCCGTACGAAGTAGCGCGAAAAACAAACTTCAAAGTAGCGCTACGCGTTCAGCTGGATGATGAGCGGCGATAAACTTGCGAAAAGCAAGTTGTGCTCAACTCCACCGGTGGATTCTGACAGCGTGGAAAAGTGTGAAAACATCCACGATCACCAACGGATTTCGAAGGGCTGGACTGTTGCATGATGAAGAGGAGGACACCGCCACGGCCCTTCAGAGGGTGTTCGACTCCGACACTGACAATGAGGATTATCTTTGGTTTTGAAAGTGACAACGAAGGAAAGAAGCGGAGAGTGGATGACGAAGCCATCCTGAGCCTGTTCGTTTCCGACACTGGAGAAGAGGACTTTGGTGGTTTTAGTGCGCAGGAAGAAGAGAAAGATGGTGGTGAATGACTGACTTTTCTTCTTGTTAAAGCCGTGTCACTGCACCTGAGCCTAAAAGGTAGTCTGAATCTATTTTTCTGGTGTGCTGTAGGTCATTGTTATGTACTACATTTGTTACTCATTTATGAAGCACAGCACATGTGCAAATATGTACCCATAACTTGATTTTCAAAATATTAATAAAAGGGGTGTGTCTCCAAACAGCCATCTCTTTCCTGACAATTCGCTTTGTGCATATTCTCTTACATATGATAAGTCAATATTGAAACACCTGCGGCTTTTGGTCAGGTGCGGCTAATGTATGTACAAAACAGGATTTTCCCCTGATTTTAGCTTGTGCGGCTAATATTCAGGTGCGCTTTGTAGTCCGGGAAATACGGTACTGTAAAAGTAGAAGAGTCAAAGTTTATCATCTAGTTCACGTCTGCCTCTGATCACCAAACCTGCGACCACACCCCGCGACCTCGTCACCTCGATCAGCTGCTCTGATCTGGATTTATTTATTTTATTTATATTTAGCCACTGTAGTTACATATTTATGAATCACATCCAGATAATTTTGGAAGCCTTAAAGTTTAAAAAATGTGTGTAAACCATTGTGATGTTAGGTAGGGCTGCTCGATTATGGCAAAAATGATAATCACGATTATTTTCACTGAAATTGAGATCACGATTATTTGACGATATTTATTTAACCCTTTAAGACCTACTATAGAACCAAGTCCACCAGAGCTTATATTATTTTTTTACATGCTGTAGTGCCATTTGTGGGAGCATTTCAATTTGCTATGCAACTGTTATAGCCCATATTTTAATAATATGTCTGCATTAAGTCCATAGTAATTACATAAATTGCAAAAAAGTGCAATAAACTACAAAAAAAATTGAAAATCGCTTTTGTTTTGTTTACATATATTTCTACTTGGAGAAATTTAAGAGGTTTATCCCTCAAAACTTTAAATACAATAAAGTTGCAAAAAATAGTTTACAACAACAGGAAATTTATTTTGAGTGTCTTCATAGTTTTATTTTGGAGATACAGCAATTTTTATATACTGCAGGAAAAACAAAAAACAATCCTATGATGCAAATTTGCAAAGAAAACAGCAGGTGCATCATTTTACTGTGGGAAGTGTTACGAACAGCTGATAGGAACGGCAAAGCGTGTTTCTGGAGTATTATGTTTTTGTTCCTGCAAGCGCTTTTTATGCAATTTTTGCAAAGCTTTATGTGGAACGAAACCGTGACCGAGGACAAGCTGATGGCATCAGATGTAAGTACAACTCCTCCGGTTTCATATGCAAAACAAATTATTGCGCTAGCTTACACGGTTCAGGTTCTACAGGGATTTAAAAATAGTTACGCAAAACGGAGCGTGCTGCTCTGACCGGCTTTAAAGGGTTAACAATGACTTTAAAAAAATAATATAAAATAGTGTGCAACACCACTGAAGTTTTTTTTTAAACTCTCTTTTCAACCAACGGCAGTCACTCTCCTCTCCAAATAACTTCTGCTTAGCTTTCCGAGCTTCCCTCGGGTCCTCTTAATCAGCGGTCTCCAACCTTTTTTGCGCCACGGACGGTTTATGCCCGACAATATTTTCACGGACCGGCCTTTAAGGTGTCGCGGATAAATTAGGGAGGGGCTAATAATCGGCTCAGTCATTTTTAATAATCGTTGAAAGCCCAGATCGTAATCGTGATTAAAATTCGATTAATTGAGCAGCCCTAATGTTAGGTAATTGGTAATTTCACAGCAGCGTCTTTGGTTGTTCTAAGTTCATATTTTTTTTACCCCCACACACCCCAAATTTCAGTACTTTACCAATAAGCCCATTTTAGGAAAAGCCATGAAATATGAGATTCTGTGGTTTTAATTTAACAGAATTACACAGTTTTTAATGCCATGCGGTCAAAATCATCGTATTTACTCGACTTCTCTTTACTAATCTAAAAACTGGTTTGATGATCTGAAACATGTAACTGTGACAGACGCTACGTTTTCACAGCTCAGTGTCTCCGCTGACCGACACGTCCAGCCCGTCTCAGCTGCAGGAGGAGCTGTAATACTAGAACAGCTGTTTCCACACATACACTGCAGACCTGTTTTTAAGGGAAAGGGCCAACAGGGAGCACTGCACAAGTGATGAAAGGTCTTAGGAAAAATACACAAACCGCAACCGCAATCTGACACAAATCCTGTACACCACACAATGTCTCCGCTGAGTGCTGGCAATAATGGCTAATGTGTTGAGATAAAAACAAGCAGCTCTCAGAGCTCACGAGAATACAGCTCCCCCTTTGAGAATATTCATTAATTAGTATTTACCATAATGCATGGTTGAGGATATAGTTGCAAAATGCACCATGTAATTATAGCCGTTACTGAGAAGAAGAGTTTATAGCAGAGGTTATAAAATCCACACCTTCAATACTCAGATACTGCTGCTGTGACAAAAGATTACTCTTAGCTCTAACTACTAAAGAGACCACATCACTGCTCCTGCCTGCAGTGCAGACTCAAACTGCTGATCCAGAGACGGGAGGAGCTGATTCCAAAGGTGATCGAAATGATCTTGCGCGTGTATCATTAACTGAATTGTCCAATCACTTTACTCGAAAGAAAAGAAAAATGTAAACAGATAGCTAGCTCTGTTTCCATCTCCTTGACCATAGCCAGCTATCCAGCTGTCTCCAGTCCCCCTGTGTCTTTTAGATCTCTGGTAATGGAACACAAATTAGGTTCATTTCCCCGTATTGTTCAGACGAAGCGCTGAAAACAAGCTTCTCTTCCTCTGCCAGTTACAGCTCATTAAGAGAAATTCAGTCAAAAATGGGGCTCACATTGGGAAAAACAAGTCATCTTTCCACGCGAGGCTCAAAGTTCACAAACCATTAAGATTCTTTCTCAAACATCTGCAACTACAAACAGTCAGACCCATCGTAACAAACAAAAAACAATGATTCAGGCACACACACAGTCATTTTCACCAGCATCCATTACAGCAAAACACAACAAACAGTGAGCAACAAAAACACTTCTGTCACACGCCTGCACTGAATGACTTTCTTAATGATGGTGTGATTACATGTAAATGTGAGAGGATGAAAACGGGAGATTGGAGTCTGACAGCTGTGTTAATCAAAAGGAACCATTAGAGAGAGAGGAGACTTTCATGGAGAGCTGGCTGTGATAAGTACAACTTCTCACCCTCGTGAATGCTGAGAGCATGGAGAACTAAAGGACTTCTCATCCTGTGCACTCTAACAGCTGCTAGCTGCCTTTACAGGCAGAATGACTGTGATTTGTGTCGCCTGATGCTGTGCAGGGGCATCCCGAGTGTGAGTGAAATCAACATGAAGGCGTTTCTCCAATTAGATTCTACCTTTCTTTTCAGTGCTGAGAGAGTGCATCAGCTTCTCCTGTTGGTCCAGGCGCTGCAGGAGAGCTCTCTGCTCTGAGTCGCGGCTTTGCCTGAGGGCCTTCAACTGATCCTTGGTCTGCTGATGTTGCCTCCTCAGGCGCTGTTCTCTAGTGTCGCGCTCACGCACCTCCTCACACAGCCAGCGCAGCTTGGTCTGGTTGGTTTAATAAATACAAACATTGTTGTAGTTAGTCTGAAAACTGTGGAGGGGATCAGGCCAGCCAGCCTCAGGCCCCACCATGACACACTACATTTAATACACAAGTTGGAACATGACAAGGGATTTTCTGGGTTTTCTAACATAGAATCCTGCACGCCAATCAATGCAAAGGACACTGAGCAGGAGTTTAATTAAGAGGACAAAACTTCCTGATCCTTATTTTCCCTGTGCAGCCAAATCATTTCAACTTAATTTTTCATTACTTTCAAAGGCGTTTTCCTGTCTAAGCTGCCAGTTTACAGCTCAAATCTCAACATTATTATTTTTTCATTTTTGTCTTTTAGCTGAATCCAGACCCAGGTTGTAAAGTCACGTCAGAAAAAAAACCAAACCACACAAAATGAGCACAGCAGTGTAAATTTACTGTTTCCTACAACAGGCTTCCACAGCAGAGCCAAATGACTGGTTCAATTGTTATTCCAACTGTGCACTGTAAGCCTGTAAATCATACCTACATTATACTACCATAAAAACTCTTAACAAGGGAGCTAATTACCTCCCTTGTTCTCCAGCGTTTTACTCTTGTAAATGCACATTACTCTGAGAGAATTTCTGACAGGAGATACATTACAGTGATAAACACTACAAATTGTGCAAACACATTTTAACACGGTATCATGCATCACAGCCACAGCTTTAATTACACATTTCTTTTGAAAGTTTACAACAATAAACGGGGATTGATTTGTCTCGGAGAAAGGCAGGTGGCAGCTAAAAGGGCAGAGGACGACAGCGAGCATCTCCTCTGTCGCATGAGCCCCGCGAGAACATCATGGAAACTGATAACTGATATAAAAGCACCGATGATAACAAGATATGGCTGCACGTCTGTGAGAAGTTTAATTTACAGCTATCGTTGGGGAACCTGGTAAATCTCAACTCTTATCTGACTTTCATTGACATTCGAATGACACTGACATTTATTACAAACTCTAAGCACACATTGGTGCACAGCAAAATAGTTCAACAATGAAGCGTCATAGTTTTCTGAGAAGTTTTTACCACAGTAAATGTTTGCACAAATATATCTCCACATCTATGGTGGAGGGCTTTCCTGGCATGAAGACATTTTTGGCATCGCTTAAAGCAGTTTTATCCAGACATGAAAGACTTCGTGCAGTTTTGGTAATTGAGGTTTTAACTACTCAACCATTGTTGTTCAGAACTCTTAGCAACTTATTAAGAAAATGCACACGTTTCTGTCAAATGAGGTAAAGCCAGATAACTAGAGGCTGCCTCTGACTGCATGCTGCTCACACTTTCCATCTTGCTCATATTTCATGTTGTTTAGCATGTTGGGGACAAACTGAGGAAACAGTCACTAAAGCACAGGAGTCTCTTTATAAAAAAAACCTTAAAAAAACTGGACAAAAAAGTCTGGCGAGACGTCATTTAATGAGTCTGAAAAATATGAAATCATTTTCCGAGATGTGTTTGGTATTAAAGATCTTAAACGGTCTGGCAGCTCCTCCACCGCCTCATTTTTTAAACTTTCGCACAGCAGAATCTGTCAAATCTACAAGGTTATCTTCAACTTAAGACTGCGCTGTACGTTTTCATCCCTCTGCTTTCTTTTTCATTAAGAACTGCAGCTCTATCACCAGCTTTAAAAACTCACAGAATATGAACACTGATGTCTATTTTCTCATAGGTGTGCGGACGCTTTGTTTGTTTTGTAATTTACGTTTATGATCTTCGCCATGTAACCTGGCAAAGAACTGCAGATGCAAATTAGTTTTAAGCCAACTCTGGCAAACCCTTATGTTAATATTGTATATAATCCCTTGTTAAAACAAAAATCTTCACTATGTCTTGACTGTATTATTTGTGTGTGTAAGAATGGTTCTCTCCAGGGACAAAAGCTGAATCAAACCTTAGTCTCAGCCAGCCAGCGGTGCGAGTCCTTCACCAGTTCAGGTCTCTGAGAAATTGCCTGTTAGAAAATTACAAAAACAAGCAAATAAATACAAAAGCAAACTTTCCTGTTGCTGTTACGTGTATATGCTGTAGGACAAGGCGAAGTTAAGTTGGATAGACAGCAAGTGAATCGAAATGCAGATGGACAAACAAGAGGACAGGAACCAGATCGAACAGCCTCCTGTCAAAACTCTTAACTTTAGTGAAGAGGGGCCTCTGCCAACTTAAATTGGCGTGCGCATGTTAAACAGCTATGACACAACACACACACACACACACACACACACACAGTTAGTGCGTGTCATAAAAACGAGCTCAGGGAGTATGTTCCAATCTTTCCCAGACAAGCTTGTCAGCATCAGCAATACAAACTGACTGCCTGCCAAGTCCTAATGACTGCTGACACACACACACGCACGCACGCACACACGCACGCACGCACGCACACACTCTTAAGGCAAAAAGATAGACACAGATAAACGCAGTCACATAACTAGACGACACTCAGTTGAGAGCACACCTCTGCCAAGTGCTATGCAGCTGCTGAAATGTGCCAGCTGCACATGTGGAGTTGTCAGCAAAGATTAATAATCCCTCTCATGCTTCTTTATCTCTTTGTTACACATGAGGTGGTGAATTCATGTGCATGCTAATTAGATTTGGCTGTGCTGAGCCACATTTAAGTTTCTGCATTTCTATGTATAGAATATGATCGATATGTCTTTAATAGCCACTGGGGTTGCATTTCAAACACAGCGATATGTTTCACAATGCATAACCCCCCCCCCCCCCCCCCCCCTTTTTTTTTGTTAGCTACTGGTGTTGTTAGCATGGAGAGTAAGCTCGCATAAAGGAAGAATAACACACTCATGACAGAGAACCAAAAGATGATGTGGTCATGTGACACAATTCTTAACCTCGTGGCCGCTTTAGGTTCACGCCAAATTCAACTTTGCTTTTTCTTATTTGGCTGTTAATGGGGGATTTGTCTCTCCTGTCTCTGCTGATGGTTAATCGGGAGCAAAAACAAGGTTAGTACTTAAGCACAGTGGTGCTTGAAGATAAAAGATAACATCAGTATTCTAGTACGGTTATAAACACTGCAGCATGTTTACAGTGTTCGACATCTTTGGTTAGCCTTTCATCCTTTGCTATTTAGCATTAAATACAACATAAAACAGAGTCCGATGCTGCAGGTTATAAAAGTCATAAAAGTAAAGCTTAAAAAAAGCCAAATAGATGAAGAGCTCACTGAGGCTAACACAGTCCATTAAGGTATTACCAGCTCGACATCAGTATCGGCCAACATTTATCACTTGTGTTTCATCAATATTGCGCTGCTGCTACTTTCTTCACAGATAGTGTTAAGTTGTTGTTGTTTTTAAGGAATTACAATTCCTTTGTTTCCTTGGAAACAAATAGCAACAAAAAACAAAAACTAATAAAACAAAACAACTGTTATTTTTAATTTCTACATTTCAAAGTCTGTACATTCCACAATTCATCCTAAGACAATCATTCACAAAACTGTATTAAAATCCCTGCACCAGCTGCAGCCTTTAGCCTGCACTAAGAGTAACTTTACATGCATTTTTACCTCTGCTAAGGATGTTTCTGGCAGCATTTGTGTGCACGTCATCTGTTTATAAACACAATCGCTCAAAACGTTTTGAATGAATCCTAATAAAACTTTGTAGCCAAATATACTATAGGATGATATTAGAACAAGTTAAAGTTAATCATGTTGAAATACCTTTTACTCCTACATAATGTTTGAGTCATCATTTCTCAACAGCTGCCATTGCTACCTTTATTACTGCAGACTCACAGACTTCTTAGTAGTAAAAGCATTTTAAAAACAGAAGAAAACAAAATGAATATACACATAATACAATAATATTCCCTTAAAAATAAGCACTGTCTATAGAATGAGCTGCCTCCCAGAGTGTTTGTTGTTTGTTTCCCCGGAAAAAAAATGGCTGTCCTCTCCTTCCTCTGATTGGCTGGCCCATACAAACAGAGGGTCTCACAGCAAGGGGGTGGGGCTTCTGTGCTTATAGCCCGAGCCGGTGCTTGAGATGACCATATTAATTACTAACAGCCCCCCACACACACACAGACAGTGAAAATAGGGAAATGCATTCTGTCAATAAGTGCCCATTCATTTAAAACAGGAACTATAGTTTTAGATTATGATCACAAGCTTTTTAGGCTCCAATGGCCGTGAAAGCTGCAGTACCACGTTTTGGAAAACTGGGGTTTTCCCTTCATCCAAAACAGAAAAGCCGTCCTGTGCCTTCTGATGGCACAAAAACATTTCTTTAGACGTTTCATGACTGGTAGAGTGATAACACACTCCAATGGATTTTATAAAGGTAAAAACAAAAAAAGCCAAAAAACAAAACAAAACCCCACCCCACCCCACTCTCCTTGACAAACCTTTTCAAATAGCTTTTTGAGCGTGTTTATAGAGACTTACCCACCCACCCTGCTAACAACGTGAAACCATACCCCCTCCTGCCACCTACCGAGGAAAAAAAAGAAAGCCAGCAGATATAACAAACATGAATTCACATGGACGAACTCACACACAGCAATGAACAAAGTAGACAAAAGCAGAACCCTTTTTCAAGTACACCCTTGTGGCAAGGTGTTTACACATGATCAACAGACATGGAAAACACACAGCAGGAGTTTTTGGACCCTTTCTGTCCTGCGCCTTGGCGAGCAACGTCGTCACCGCGCAGGTGTCAGGCAGCGTTTTCAAGCTGCCACTCAAAACCAGATACAAACAAAAACGCATCTCCCAAGTTGTTGCCACGGCAGCTCAAAGTACGGCAACAGAGCACCGCTGTGCAGAGGTCCCCGTCTCAGGGAGCGTACAGCCATACACCAGAGCATGTGACTGTGTGGGAGGATAAAACATGCCTCTGTGCTTCTCGCTCACGCTCTCTTTACTTTTTTCAAAAACATCAAAGGCCACACGGCAGAGTAGCAGACAAAAAGGAGGTGAAACTGTTGAAAAACTGAACAAGTAGGCTGGGAGTTGAAAGTGCTGTGAAAGGCCTGAAGTGAAAGAAACACCACTATTCCTCACAGCAGCACAGCAGCGGATTCCAAGCATCTGCCACCGCTAATTTAAATGTGTGACTACCCGGTTTACATCTCTCTCACAACGGCGAATAAATGTGTGGCTGTGCGTCTTTGGTTACAGTGTGTTTGCTGCGCCTCCCACTGTGACGACGGAAAAGCTGGGAAGAATTTCGAGAAGCAAAAAGGCAGAGACGTTAAGACCAACAGCAAATGGAGAGGACACAGAGAGATGTTTTCATAGAGATTACCAGCATTACTCTTCATTAAACAGTTTATGAAAAGACGAGGAGAGAAGATGGAAGGGAGAGAAAAAAATAACGACAGATGTCTCGAGTTGGATTTAAACACAGATCTTTGATGCAGCTCAGCCCAAAACAGAAGAGTGGGAGCATAAAATAAACCACAATTGAAAGACAAGACACACAGGGGTTTATTATAAAAGGAGATGACTCACAAGGTTAGCGTTTAAGGAAAAGAACCAAAATGACTGTGTTGCCATGCTGTGGTAAATTATGAGACTAAAGAGAAGAAGAAAAAATGATGCCTATGTGGAAGTGCCAAAAAGACGCAGTTCTGGTGGCCACAGAGACAATCCCACAGACGTCCAACTAGCAATCAGAGACATGTTTACAGACGGGGCCTTTATGCACACAGGTCACAAGGATACCAGCTCAGGTCTCAGTTACTGGCTTGACTTTGACAGGCGTGCCACATGTTTGCCATCATCTGTCACCTCAAACAGTTCAAGTCGCTGAACTGGAGCTCTCAGGCATGTTGGTGGTGCTGGTGCCTTTTTCAATTGGTTTTAATGGAATTATCTAACAACAAACATGACGTGTCATCCAAGGAATTCTTTCCTGCAGTCCTGGTGAGTGAAACTGAAATATTATATTTGTCTGTTACTTCAGCGGCCCCCCAACAGTTTTTGCGCTACGAACCGACAATATTTTCATGGACCGGCCTTTAAGGTGTCGCGGATAAACACAACAGAATAAAACTAGTACCGGTACCAAAAAAGAGAAGATTTATTCATAACACACGGGAAAAGACCCAGGGAAACCAAGTTAACGATAAAAACGGTTAAAAAATAACGATAAAAACCGATAAAACCGTTGAATACCATGAATTTCACACCCGAGCCTCAACTCTCGCAGCCCTTAAACCTTTTGGCTACAACCTGTTAACGTTTACAGTTGAAACCTTTTGTGAGGTCTCACTGACCATAACCGTAACCTGTCCACTAAATTCTTGTTAGTTGATTAATGTGTCCAAAGCACCATGAAGAGGTGAATGAGACATTTTGCATAAAGCTGCTTTCAGTGCTCAAATACAGTAGAAAAGCCATATATGAGTCATTTTGGCATAAAAATATCACCTGACTCGTCTTACAATTAAAGTTGTATTCAGCAAAGTTTGTTTTTTCTTGGACTTTAAATATCTTTACACCACATTCAAACTTCCTGCTTCTTAGTGCTTTTAAAATCAAGGAAGGAAGGAGGGTATCATAAGGTAGCTGAAACTTAATCCACCCTTTAACCGTTAATGATCCCCCCATTAGCCCGATCGCTATAAATTGACTTCTTTCGGCATCATGGATTACAGAGGAGGAAAGGTGTTGGCTCGCATGTTTGACTGCAGCACTGCAGGACCAGCTGGAGAAATCTATAAGAGCAGATAAGAGCAGCCAGGGTTCATTAGCCTGGAGCAGCAGAGGAAAACTAGCTTTAAGCGAAGTGGGTGGTGGGGGTGGGGTGGGGGGTTAAAGAATACACTCAGTAGGTAGTGTGGAGGCTTTACAGTCTAATAAGCAGATTTATAAGTGCATGGTTATGTACAGGTGGGTGATAAATAAATAGATCAAATAAGATATGGGGTATGGAACGTGGATGCTTCAGTCTGTTAAAAGGCAATGACACAGTTCACTTTTATATTCATTTTCCTCAAGACTTCATTCAAAGATGCTCACATTTACACAATGAGCCACAACACTCACTACTACTATTTTTCTCCCCATTTTCATTTCCTGTCTCACTGTGCAGAACCTCTTCTCAGCTCCTTTACTTTGTCAGACTACAGTCGTAGTTGTTATTAATGAGCCTTGTCAACCTGACCTGTCACAGACGTTACGCTAAATATTTGCTTTAGAAACGTTTCCATCTGAAATAGATGGGACATTGTAGAAAAACATGAAAGACATGCAAACTTGATCTTTTGCACTTTCTGTGACGTTAAAGAAAGTCTGAGCTTGATTTTCATGTTTTTTTTTCATGTGTGTCTGTTCATCATGGATTTTTGGACATAAGGACAGAGGCCATAGAACAGATGAGTCATAACGAGTATTTCCTTTGGACTTTCTGTCTCTGGTAACACACACATGCAACATTTATATAAGCACAACAACACACACACACACACAAGCTTATCAGGTAAAACTTGTAACCAACTGTAAAATACTTTCCAAGGTTCTCAAAATAGTTGTTATTCTTGCCACTGGCAAATAAACAGAAGACACAGCCTTATGCAAAATCACAATACAAGAACAGGTCTCTTCAGCACAAGTCAATGTTATTATTCTGACAGTTAACAACAACTGAGCAAACAGTGGGACAAAACAAGACTGCTGCTGTCACTAACACTCCAGCCTGTAGAGACCTACTCTTGCCACACACTGTCCAGCATGAACCGACAAGAGAGGCAAACCTAACAAGAGACTGTTTAAGTTTGCATCTAGTGCAGCAACGACCGGAAGGACTATACACGTTTCTCCAGAGTATGTGGACTGGCAGGACTAGATTGTTACTTAGAAAATGATCCGTGCTTGTCAAATGTGCTGTGAATGTATAAAAGCAAGCTGACAGTATTCAACACCATTCAAAACACAAACAAAATGTAATAGGCAGGAAATACCTGGAGCTTGTCTTCGCCGTTCCTAGCCAGGCTGCGACAGGCTGCGTCTAGTTCCTCGCCCAAAGATGTAAGGACTGCCTCTTGCTCCGATTCCATTTCCAACACCTTCTGCTCCAACTTAACAAGTTCCGACTCCGAAACACGTCTCCGCTCGGCTGACCTGACCTGTGGAGAACGGCAGACAGCCGAGCGGAGTAGAGGTGCTGCAAATTAGCAGGTGTTTCAATTCATGCCATTGTAGTTTAAAAGACACTGATAAGAACTTTTTTTCTTCTTTCGTAGCATAAATGACATTTATGTCACCTGTTACAAGATTATTGTCAGATGTTCTGGTTTTCCTCAATAAACACATTCAGACTAACAAAAAACCGTGGGCATCAGAGACTTGTTCAGTTTCCTCTCAAAAAGCAGATACTACGTTTCTTTAGCTACAGTAGTTTCAGGGTCTCTACCAGGACACAGTCAATCAATACATTCAAGGATGGAAACCAAGTGATCAGTTCTGCCCTGGGAACATGGATCATTACCCTGTCCCTGAGATAATAAACTGCCCATGTTACATTAATAAGAGCCCTTTTTCTGCATGCAGACGATTTCAAATCAATAAATGGTTCCTGTGAAAAAGACCCATGCAACTTATCAGGGTCCTGTCAAAGAGGTGAATTGGGATTCAATACTTCATCAGCTGTTGTGAAGCCACTAAGGACATATTGATAAAGACTCTTTAAAATAGTGCTGATTTGGCACCACTTAACCCCTGGAACTCTTCTTATGTTTGGATTATCTGTCCTGAACACCTTCTGAACAGTGGAAAGTCGAAGCCTGATGGGCTCAGATTTTACCATCTGACTAAATGATACACACAGGTTAAACAGCTGGATTGAAATCGCTCAGCGGGAAAGTTAGAAGCAGCACAGTGTCTCTCTCACAAACTGAACTCAGCCTCAGTGCTGCTGGAAGGTGTGCCTCACTCTGAGCTAAAGCAAGAATTCCCACAGTTGGGAATTTGAAAAAGAATCACGAAAAAGGGAATGAAATGTTGCAGCACTGAGTTATACTTTTAAGCGTTATTATCGCTGCTGGAGAGCAATGGGTGTAAGGGCTCCGTCTATAGATAACAGTACTGTCTATAGATATTCCCTGCAGCCACTTTTTGGGGAAGAATCTTGCGAAAAAGGTTATAAAAAGTCACCAATTCTTGGGGAAAAGTGCTGATGATGATGATCTCTGCTGAGAGTGAGAGCGCCGACATGTAGAAAATAATCCCATTTCTAAACAGTTAATGCAATAATTTTGTTAAACCCTGTGAACCAAAGGTGAAAGGCTGCACCTGAGTCATATTTGATTTAAAATCCACTGTGGTGGTGTACAGAGGTTAAATCCTGTCAGTGTCCAGAAACATATGGACCTAACTGCAACAGCAACCAGTTTCTGTCACGCAGTCGCTGACTGCTTGCTCATAGCCAAATGTCTTGTGTTTCTATCAAGCAACAAATATCATATATTCCTAAAACGTAACATCTGCACAGACACACACATATATTAACAACTGGCCCGTAATATTAACCGAAGAATTTGGAAAAAGCACGCCCAAAGAAGCCAGGCTTACTTTGTCTTCCACTTCCTGTTTGAGTAGCTGGTATTTTCTGTGGAGAAGTGCATGCGCCTCCTCTTTTGTGCTCAGCTGTGCTGCCAGCTTATCACATTCATCCTTCATCCTGTCCAACTTGATGCGCAGCGCCCCACACAGCTCTTTGTCTGACGCTGCATCTGCCTAGAAGAGAGTGGATGTTTTTAATGCCATGATACACAGGTAATATTTCGAGATCATAAACACGGGCGGTTTATCCGGGGTAAAAAATTATCAACACTAAACAGGTAGCAGTTCTGGGAATACCATGAGTAAACAGAACAGATACAAGTTCTCATGTCACTGATTTGAACCCAGATTTAATTTATGCGCCAAATTTATCAGTGGATCCAAACATCTTAAGTCAGTTCTTGCAAGTAAAAGCTGATTTCACAATACAACGTGACATTATGTGCTGCAAAGCCAGAGAACATCAAGTAACAGGTCAAGAGAACGAATAACGAGTCCTGCTCAAGCTCGCAAAGGCAAGCCTCAGATTTTAGCTTTCTATATATAATAATAACGTAATAACTACACAGGACACAGCAAAGTGGAATGAATGACAATTATTCAGGACCGGGAGTGACACAAACAGAGGAAAAAATGGAAAAACATTAAAAGCAAATAAATTCTAAGTGGAGGGAAGCAGAAGGAGAGCGATTAAGACAGAGCGAGGCAGGGGAGAAATCATGAGTAAGAGGACAAGGACATGGAAATGTGAATATTTTAAGCCATTTCTGACAGTTGACTGTGTCATAACTGTAATACAGGCTTCTGGCTATGATACGTGAATATTGGGTGGGCTTCTGAGGGACATCTGCCGCCCCTGTAGGCTCATATTTAAAAACATTCCAGCAAACGCCCTTGTCCTTACCGCACTTGGAAATGGCACCATTACAATGAGCTATGTCAGATATTAATGCCATTCAGCGCAGCTAATGGGCTAAACTCAGCCATATCAGGGAGGACCATGCCCCTTAAGAAACAATGTACCCGGGAGGGCTCATCTTTGGAGATACTGAAGGTGGGAGGGGGGTGTGGGTGCAGTGGGACCGAGTCAAGTGAAGTTCCTATCTCCAACAGTGCCTTGATGAGACTTTAGGGGGTCTGATATCTGGGTTTTTAAATATTCACGCTTGGAGCTGTAGAATGGCCCCACAGATCCACAGGGCACCACACACCATTAAAAGCTCAGCTATCCTCGATTCACCAGTACTCAGAGGACAGGGTCACGACCAATGAAGAAAATTACGCTAAATGAGAATTTAGTCTGTGTCTCACTGGGTCGGAAATATACCAGATGTTTAGCTGCTGGGGTACGTTACCCTGCACTGAATTTGTAGAAATGCCAATTAAAGTTTGGCGCCCTGTGATCCATGCCTGGGTAGGGACACCTTGAACATCTGAAAAGGTTTGACAAAATAAAAGCATTTGATGCAGTTTTTAGAGTTTAGCTTTGATGAGGAATATTTAAAAAGAGAGAATTCTTGGATTTGGAGAATAAATAGCTACAGCGAGCAGCTTAGCCCAGAACAAAGACTAAAAAGAGCAAGAATAGTTTTGTTCAAAGTTAATAATGTATTTCTTGTATTTTGCTTAATCCTCAAAAAAAGCCTGAAGATTATGTGTCAGATTATTTCTGGGCTGTTAACAGTTACCACACAGCTAACTGACACTCGTGTAAATAATGCCTCTGGATTTTTTCACTCTTGCTGATACCGGTGATTATACTAAGCTATCCATTTCCACATTAGCTGTACAACATCTTAATGATCACAGCTACCTTCAGCTCTCTCATTTGTGCCTGTGTTTCGTCTCGCTCCTGACAGCAGACCTGTAGCATGTCCTGCACTTCACGAGCCTTCTTTGCATTGCTGTCCTCCATTGTGGCCTTCAAGCCGTCTAGCTCCTTCTGATGCACCTCTCTCTCGAGCTGCAGCTGCTTGCTGAGCACAGTCCGTTCTTCCTGTAGCGCTGTCAGCTTGGCCTGAAGCTCTGATGTGCTCTTTTGGAGCTCCTTCCTGCAGTTCTCCTCTTCAGACAACCGCTGGGCGAGCTGGGCGTGGGCTGCAGTCATCTGCTTCAGGGCAGCCTGGAGCTCAGCATGTGCGTCCTGGTCCCTCTGAAAACGGCGAGCTTGGGTGTCAGCTTGTTCTTGCAGCCTCTGGTTCTCTTCTTTCAGTCTTGCTCGGACGGCGGCCTGACGCCGAGTCTCATCCTCGAGGGTGGCTGAGGCCTCCCTCACCTGGGGTTGGGAGTCCTGTTAGGATCTTATCACAGCTCTTTAATGACTCTAATGCAACATCTTATATGGATTTTTGGATTTTACATGAAAAATAAAAAACAAATAAGCAATTAAAAAGGAATTACTCAGATTACTCGATTGAGATTTTTCAATAAAATCCCTGCAGTGCTAGACATTTGAAAACACTGCTGCATATTTTAAAATCCTAGTAATTAAAATAATGAAGAAGGAGAAATCTATCTGGGTGTTGGACCCCACACCTCCCGGATTTCCTGCTGCAGTGACAACTGGCGCTGGTGTGTCTCCGACAGCTCCACGTCCTTGCGGTGGAGCTCCTCTTCACGTTGGGCCAAGCGGCCTAGGATTTCAGCGAGCTCCCTGCGGGCTGCTTCAGTCTGCTGGCTCAGCGCCTTCAGCTGGGCTTGAGAGTTTTCCTTTTCCCTGGCTGCCTGGAGGGAGAGAGAGAGCGGGAGCAATAAAGAGAACGAGCCGGGTAGAGGAAGAGAAAAAAAAGATGAATGAAGAATGACAAATGAAGAAGAGGAGGGAGATGGTGTACAAAGAAGAGCTCTGACAATGATGATGAGTGCATGAGAAAGAGTGACAGAGAGACGGAGCGGGGGGAAACATATCCAGTACCAGCTCCTGCACTGATAGGAAAATGCTTGCACTCAGCTTCTCGATAAGGGACAATGGTCAGGTCTGCTCAAGGCAGATTGCTTCTAATACTCCGGCTTTGACTGGAATTTGCAGAGACTTTGCAGCAGCTCAGAGCCTAATCATTTAATTGAGCACTTGATTCTCTCCCCTAATTCATTAAGAGGGCAAAAATGATTTTGTAATTAATTCGCATCACGTCGAGTGTGCCAGGTGGGAGTCGGTCTGACTGTCTGTCTGTGAGGCACAAGGTGCTGACTGCCAGTTTGGAGGTGACTCCTTCAGTCCGAATGGGATGGGAATCGATGGGGGGTGACGTCTAAGCTAATAACAATAGACGGGCGTTAATTATTTAACGAAACACGACCACTTTAACATACCAAGCAACGGTAATCTATTTGTGGTCATGGCGGGTGAATTCAAAATGCATTATTCAAAAGTTTAAATTGGACGATGACACAAAGTCGTCCTCTATGACACGAAGACAAAATGAAGGATGAATGAACACGAACAAAGAGAGGAGTCAGGGATGCAGTGATTCTGATGTTTATGCTTTTCCTGATTTCTTTGTCTTATAAATATTGTTACAATGGAGGATGCTCATATTAATATCACCAGACTTTCAAATGATGTACTTGTAATCCCTGAGAGGTCAAATTTCTGGTGTCAGACTGCGATTAACATCCTTTCACATTCAGTTTTTTCTACTCCTCCTTCTCCTTGATGTCACTAAGCACTGTATCAAGGCCCAGTAAAAGGTAAATAAGGAGTATTTTGGCAAAGCTACTTTAGTGAGCCCAAAAATAAAAGGTTTATATAAATTCACTTCATTCAATGAAGTGGCTCAGCCAATCACATGGCAGAAACTCGGGGCATTTTGGCACGTAAACATGGTCATCACAGCCGAGTCAGGGAATAGGGGAGAAAGGTGATTTAAGGGACTTTGAAACGTGGCAAAGCTGTGGTCTGAGAGTTTGAGTAACTGCTGATCTGCTGGGATTTTTCTTGCACAACCATCTCAAGGGTTTATAGAGAATGGCCCAAAAAAGAGAAAATATCCAGTGAGAGGCGGTTCTCTGGGCAAAAATGCTTGTCGATGCCAGAAGTCAGAGGAGAATGACCAGCATCAACTCCACTTTAAACTCCACAGCCTGCCTCAGTGGTGTTGCTGAATGTGTCCGTGCCTTTAGGACCACAGTGTACCGATCCTCTCACAAAGATGCCACGAAGTTCAAATAATCTCTGGGTTCTGGAACATGACAGTGAGTTCACTGTACTCAAATGGCCTCCACAGCTGCCACATGTGAATCCAGTTGAGCACCTTTGAGATGTGGTGGAACGGAAAATTCACGTAATAAATGCAGCTGAAAAGAAGCTGCAGGAACTGTGTGATGCATTAAAATCTGTGAGGAATGTTTCCAGCACCCTGCTATATCGTGTAGCCATGAAGCATTAAGCTGAGTCTGAAGACAAACAAAGGATCCAGGTGAGGTATACCCAATGAACTGTCTGGTGGTTACACGTTTTCTTGTCTACAAGCAGCATCTATCACAATCAAGCCTCTTATGAGGATTTACAATTGCAATTTGGGACAGGAAGCTGATAACATCACACCATTAGCATGTTCTTGATTACATTTGCTCACCTTACACTTTACAAACACTTACATATTCAGGCTCCTCAGGTGCTCAATGACCTCTGGGGTCTGGGCTTTGTAACACATGGATCATACAGTGGGAATTGTGTCATTATGCAAATCATTAACTGGACAAATATTTCCTGTTTGTGCTGGATTTTGGCTCACAGGGCTTCATACTCCTGTTGTAATGTTCTGTCTATATTCTGAGTTCAGATTGTGCTTTTTGTTGACTCCTGTATATTTGGTTTAAAAGTCCATCTACATACAAGAATTATCTCAGATTAATTAATTAATTGCAATACAAACTTCCCAAAATATGTTACAACAAACATTTAAACAAAATAAACACATTTTACAACACAGCTAGAAACACAAAGTTGCTAACAAACATGAAACATCAGGAAAACAGGACAGGCTGTAACTACTAGTTTTGTGGTGTCCATAACGTCCACATTAGTTGCCAGTATTATGTATGTAACTGTAGCCTTCCATCATCCAACCACGTATCCTGACCTCACTGAGCAGCACAGCTACAGTTTTGTTTCTCCCTGCTGCCTGAAGCTGATAACTGCATTTTAGTACAGACATTATTGATCACTTCACTTTTCACAACACACCAACAAAGTCACAGAAGTTGTGCGTGAGCCAGACTCTGCTGCTAAGACAAAGCAACAAAGAGGCTTGGTTCTAGCTAACAGTGGTGCCAGCTGTAACACAGCCTGTACCTGCAGCAGCAGCAGCAGCAGCAGAGGGCGGAGGTGGAGCATTTAAGACACAACTGCCACTAATGCTGAATTTATGCTGCAGTTTCCCACCAGATCCAGCTAGATTTCCCACAGTGAACCTTTGGTGGTTCACCTGAGAGCTCTCACTTTGATCAATTATAAACCGAAAGCACTACCAGAGCCAACAGAGCAAAGTGGTTTTAGCAGTCCTGGTTTAACTTGCGCTAATACACATTAAAAGCTAACCGGTGGTATTCTGTACGTACAACGCTTTTTTCACGTTTCATTGCAAAGATGAAAGCCTCTCACGTGGTTTTAGAGTTAAAAGAACACATTAATATGAACCTAGGCTGGACATTCACACACGATTCATGAAAAATGTTGTTTTGCAGAAGCAATCAAGTGATTCAGCACTCTGCAGCCGTAAGGTTATTCGACCCACAGTGGGTGGATTAAAGAAAACAGCCAAAATCAATGCAGTGGATGCTGAGATATTTAGATTTTCTGGCCCTTAATACGGGTCAAGCTCTTAACGCTGACATTTCCCATAATGTCACTCATTAGCACCTTTCATTAGACCCCGGCTGAGTCCAAATCAGGAGAGCGAAGCGCTGCTTGAGATAAGGAAACCAATTTTGATGTGTAAAATTGGCAGAGTGCCCATTTTGAAAAGAGCAAAGATGTAGTTTTACAGACAGGGCAGATCAGTTCACTGGAATCAATGACGTTTTAAGATTCTTGCTTTTTATTTCAGCGCTGAAAGTCAACATTAACAGGATCAGCTGCTTCTGTGAGCTGTGTCCAAAAAAACTGCTATGAAAGCATCTGCTTCAACCAACCTGTGAGGCCTTGTCAGTATGAAGTTGAGCCCGAGCCCTCGCCTCCTCCAGCTCCTTCTGCAGTCTCCTGCACTTTGCCCTCCACTGGCGCACAGCCTCTTGGGCTCTGGTCTTCAATTCATCTCTGCTCCTTGTGCTCTCGAGGAGTAATGCCTCCGTCTCTCTCCTCTCTGCTTGCCCTCGGCTCTGAAAGGAAGACTGAATTTATGAATAAAATGTATATTCATCCTTTAGAATATAAAATCGTGTGCAACCATTCCCATACAAGAATCTCAAGCATCTTATTACCACAGGATTAGTTTATTCACATCTTAATATTAAAATCTGATAAAGTTGTGGCTTAGAATAAAGAGGTAAACATCATGTGAGTGTACTTCAGTATAAAAGGTTGATTATTTAAGCGACCTGTATGTCCCTCAGCTGTTCCAGCATTCGCTGCTGCTGTTGTTCTCGCACCGCCAGGTCTGACGATAATTCCTTGTATATATAGAAAAGAAAGGTCAAGGTGTGTGTCTCTGTGGAGCAGAGAATTGCATTTTAGATTATTTCAGTGAGTGACTATTGCTAGTGTGAGGGGGGGTTGGGGAAGCAGGAAAAAGGGAGAGTGGAATAATGGGTTTATGCTGGGTAGGAAAAAAGAAAAAGGAGGAGAGAAGCAAAGAAAAAAAGGTGTGATATATTTAGAGTAAAGATAAAGAATAAAGGGTTGGCATGACAGAGCTAAGAAAGAGACAAAAGACAAAGACAGAGAGAGGTCAGAGGCGGCTGAGGGTGTTTACACGCTACGTACAATTGGATTATCTACATCGCTGGTCTGAAAAGTAATCTAAAAGAAGAGTTGCTCTGGATTAACGTAATATCCACAAGAAAATCACAATCTCTTTGAAGTTGCAAGTTTGAAGTGGAAAGCAAGGGTAAATAAGGTAACCCTGTTGCCGTTTAGGCGTTTATACTGAATAAGGCTGTCAGTTAGGAGTAATTAGTCATACACTGATTAGTCATAGACCTATTAGACTGTATATAAATTCAGCCACTGAAAAATTGAATCTTCCATCCCATTCTCCTCATTATACTTCATTTTTCTCATTTACCACTAAAAATGAAACACTTCCAACGTCTATTTCGATTTAGACATAAAAACGGCACGAGACGCCCCAGGTGATACATGCAAACACCCGCATATTCTCTCAGCACCTACTCTGCAATAGGGGAAGTGTGGGTGTTTAAACACATTTTCAGTAAAAGAAACATCAGAGATTAGAGAAATGTGCCAATGCTTGAAGTGCAGCTATTTCTACTAACAATTTATTGATACCAACTGCAGCCTTGAACGCCCCAACTTTGCAAGGAATTGCAATACTCTTTTTTTCCCTCCTTCTTCTTCTTACATCTTGTTTCAGTGATGGGAGTGACACATTGCACCAGTTTGAGAAGGATAAATGACTGCCTGTTGACTCCTGATCTATTCCAAATGTCGCTTCATCTGACGATATAAAAGGGATCAAGGGGTATGGAGCAGGCAGGGGATGCGACCGTGGAGGAGAAGCAACAGACCCACATACATAACCTCAGCACGGGGTGGAGACAGCAGCATGGGCAGAATCAAAAGCATGCTTGTGATGTGTTCGTTTGAACTCCAGCTGAGACTTCTTTAGTCTTTGGAGTAAGACGACCCGAGAAATGCACCGTCTTTCTTTTTTGAACCACCTGTGACTCGCACACACCTTCAACTGTAAGCTGAGCTGGACCCTCTCCCTCTCTTTACAGTCCAGAGCCCTCTTCAGTTCTTCGACTTCACCACGGACCGAGGCTTTGCACAGCTGAACACGCAGTTCTGCCACTTCCTTTTCCAGGTCTGAGCGATCTATTGACACATGCACACCACTATCAGCAGACGTACATCCAGAGTGCTGTTACTGCACGGTGGAAACAAAATATAAAAAAAGTGGAACAAAAATGACAATCAACAGGTAAGCTACAGCATCGGGTTTTTGGGTTTATTTTTTAAGGGAAATGTAATAAGATTCACTCTCAGTTTATTTTCAGAATTCTTTTGCAAACTGTCCTTCAGCAACAGCTGGTCCCCCCAGGTGCCACACGGCGTGGTCCCACTGCTCCTAGAGCTCACAATGGGTATAATGCCGTGGATGATATTCTCTACATGGGCCACTAAAGTTAAAGACTTGGTCACTTTGGTCACCGACCAAACATCTGGCGAACAGAATACAAAAGTAGTGAAAAGTTCTGCGACTCATGAAGGATTCTCCACAACTTAAGTACTGATTTGTAGAAGCACGCTATGAGGATTTAATGAAGTTATTATGAACTAAGAAATAATCTTTCACTCAACCTAATACTAAACAGCACAAACCCTTACATAACCTAACCTTCTAGAAAACGTGAGACACTTAAAGAATCTCTCATTTTGGAGCTTTCACTGCCTTTAAAGACACTTTGATGTCCTAAAATCAATGTTGCAAAAAAAACAGACGCACAGAGTTGGATTTTCAATATTTTTCTCAAATATACACTCAATTTTTTCTCCTTTCATGGTAATAAATCTTTGATATTCTGTGTAGTTCAAACCAATTCTCAGTCCTCTCACCAACATTTAAGTTTTCCTTTCACCATCTTGTTTCTTGCTGGCACTGAAGCCTTTTTACTTTGCTCTGCATTAACCAATCAAACCTTCAAGACAGAAACACAAAAACACGACACGAGGATAACGGGGGATGTAAGATAAGCTTCTAACTTTATTTTTATTCTTGAACTCAACTAGAGTAGTTTTACACTTTGCATGATTTACTGTTAAATATAAAAAATACTGTTCTTAATCTTTTATTGGGCTGCCTCTGTGTCCATCCTCTCTATGAAACACAGTTTTAAGCCCCAGTCAAACACGCCTACAGACTGGTCTGCAACCACCTCGCAACCTCTGGTCATGAGAGAAAAATGTGTATTCCTGCTTGCAAATTGTTCCTGGAGGTTGGTGGCAGCTTGTGTGAGTGGTGCTACAGCACCACTCACGCAGCTCTAGAGACGGGTCAGTGACTCCCTGGTAACCACCAGTTGCTAGGGAGAAGTGCATATTTCCTGCACAGTTGGCAAGAGGTTGCACGAGATTGCAAAAAATGTCATGTTAGAATGGTTGCACCAAAAACGTCCTGGAGACTTGTCTGCAAACACTCAGAAACTTCTTTCAAAGGAGTGGAACTGAAAAGTGCAACGCAAATTGTGAAAGCAATCACAAAAACGTGCAGCGCCCTCTTTGCACAACAACTGATTTCCCCTGGCAACAGCCTGCAACCCCTTTCCAGACATTCAGGGAGTACACAGTTGTTGATAGTGATAGGACCCTGCTCCTGTGGTCACTGACCGCCCTCTAGGCCTGTGTGACTGAGGCTTTAGCTCCTCTTTCTTCTGATTCGCAGCCCCCCCTAAAAACAACAGCAGAGCCATCATGAGTAAAAAAAGCCTAGTTAAGTATAGATCGACTGGAAGCCCAAGATTTTGGCTGGTAGAGATGAGCTACACACAATGATGTTATTATTTGAAAATGTTTAAAACGAGCATCCACGTGACAGATAAATCATCCCACGATTTAAAAATTTCAGTATATCTTGTGAACACATTGTGAATGAATGTAAGTCCACACTCAAGTTTTCACAGTGAGCAGGCTGCATTTTTTGTTTTGCTCTGTTGTCTTGCGTCACCTTCTCTGCGTTTCATTTCTGCTGCTCGCTTGTAACTGTGCTGTTTTGCTGTGTTTTACTGAACACCCCGAGTATTGAGCAAAAGAAGGAAACAGAGCTGTCGGTGTTTCATTTCACAACTCTGTACATTTAAAACCCGAAAGTTGTCATCCTAAAAAACAAAATCTTAGCATCCATTTCCACTGGCACAGCAATCTTTAAAACCATCCATTTAACTTGCATCCATACACTCTCTTCTCCCCTGACAACCGAATACCTGGCCCTTGCAGCCCACCTCTTCCACCATCCTTGTCAGCATAGCTGCCATGTGGCTGAGCACTGGGCCGAGAAGTCTCCAGCCGTGCCCTCTCATGCCCCGTCTTCTCCTCCCTTGTCCTTTGCAGCTCGCAGCGCATGTCCTCCACCTGGGGATCATCAGCCGTGTAAGAAAACGCAGAAAAAAGACATCCGACTGTCTGACAGCAGGCAGAACAACACTGAAGATTTCCAAAAAGTCTCTTCTCATCTTACTGTTTTGTCTCATGAGCTTTACTGGTTTACATGCAATCAGGCAGAGGACAAACAAACCTGTTGAACGAGGGACTCTCTGCTATCTTCTGACTGTTCCAGCAGTCTTCTGGCTCTCTCTAGTTCCTGCCCCATCTGAGGACAGCGAAGCAAAAACAATTTACATGAACAGGTGTTTCAGAATTTGAACAGTATCAGGGTTTAATCCAGAAACTTACAGCAGAACGAAACAAAAATCATCAAAACAAATTCAATGTTTTAAACTTAACTTTCCTTGCCTGGAAAATAATAGACATATCTGTTCAACAAAAATTCCCAAATAAGAAGAAAATGAACAATCTGTCAAATAAGTACAAATCATAGCCTTCACATTTTGAGCCACAATTAAGTTTTCTATATCAGTAAATAAAAAGTAAACATTATAATTTGTATTACTGCAATTATGAAAACCGTAACATTAAATAGAAAGTTTCAATGTCATTTTCAGCTACAATGCAATAATAAAGTCTCTGCATGCCTTATTTAAAACGATCGTTGAAGCAGTACGGCAAAAACTGAAACCAAGATTCTCGAAGGCGTTTAGATCATCCCAAATTTTCTCTAATGCAAAAACGCTCCTTTAACACTCAGTTTCTTTACCTTGGATTTCTCCCTGTCTGCTTTGAGCAGCCTGGCTGCCATCTTCTCCGCTCTTTCACTGGCTCCAATTTGGCATCTCCCTAAAGTCTAAAACACACAAACAAAATTCCATGCAGGAAACACCGTGTATTATTGTGAGACACTATAAAGATGACACATGAGAAGTGCTATTGCATCACAGTATCCCCTGCCCTCCCCCCATCATCATCGCCTTTTTCTTGGAACGAGATACTGGCACCATGGTGGATTTGTACAAGAGCTTAGATCCCACTCCATCCCACTCACTCTAAGCGGGCTGTGGTGATGAATTACCGGCTGCTAGCAATAACATCTACCCAAGTGACTCATCATCTATTTGATTCACATCACAGCGGGCCCATCGGTGGGGAATAAATGTGCCCTCTGCTCTCCCTCCTCTCCTGCTCTTTAGTAGTGAAAGAGATTATTTTCCTCTTCATTTCCTCATGCTTGTTTATTTACCCTTAATTTTTGGGCAAATGCATTATTTCCCATCGCCCTGGGCCCCGCTG
The DNA here is from genome assembly GCF_965226115.1 of Aulonocara stuartgranti. Taxonomy (NCBI): domain Eukaryota; kingdom Metazoa; phylum Chordata; class Actinopteri; order Cichliformes; family Cichlidae; genus Aulonocara; species Aulonocara stuartgranti. The sequence goes on along the minus strand of NC_138951.1, from coordinate 2,457,253 downwards.
GTGTCCCATTAGGGCACGACAGAGGAGAGGGATGCAAATGAATTGGTAGCTACCATCACTACACAGCGTGTTGAAAAACTCTTGCTCACACAGGTTATCAGTCTGGATACACAGCGCCCCTCTGTGGTTCACCGGTAAAATACAACAGACGTGACAGATTGGGAGAAGATACAGATGAACCAAGAAATATCATTAAGCGGCATTATGCTGATGATCTATAATGTGGAGGGTTTGTGTGGTTAAATGTAAAGTAGCAATAGAAATGAGTAATAACACAAGATAATGCGCATCAAGTGCACCTAATGACAGCGCTTTCACAGCCACTTGTGCTTTTAGACAAATCACGTCTTGACAACGATCGTGATTGGCATTAAATATAAGAAAGCAGCAATTTCTTGCTTAGCAACCATCTGCACTATAACAACGCAATTACTTAGTGTGTTTTATAGTCTCATAAAGCAGAACGAGCTTTAAGAACCTTATAGAATCTGTTATTGAAGGTACAGTAAGCATGAAAGCCACTAGAAACCTCGATGTTTCCCTGCTCTGTAACTGTATTTGTGAGGGAGAATAACCATCCTTGTATCTAAACCTGTAGAAGCTCACTAATCCCACCAAGTATGTTTATTTTGACTTCCCACAAATTCTGAACAGACAACCTGTTTTTGTTTCTACGGTCCACTATACTTTCACTGTAATATCTCTGTACCACAGATGGCAGCGTTATTATGTTGGGAAAATCCCAGTGTAACAAAAGACTGCCTGAAAGCCCCGCGCTGTTTTGTGGAAGGTGCTACTGACATGCTTTCATCAGCCAAATTTCTGCATATGTGACAAAGAAGGACTAAAGAGAGATTTGAACGTGTAACCTTTCCAACTGATCTCAAAGACTATTTTGGTTAAAGGTGAAACTGCTGATGAGCCCGTCTGTACATAATAAATCTGATTGTCCAGTAAACCTCAAAACATCTATTATATTTTCATTGAGTGTTCACTCTTCTGATGAATTTGAGCTTGTTTTCTTTATGCTGCGCAGCAAAACAAACTCTTCTTTATTTGCGCCTAAAATGCCATCCAAACTTTTCTAAAGCAGTTTCCCATTCACAGACTTTACCTGGGTAAGCTGCTGAGGTGTATTATTGGTAATCCAAACACATTTGGCACACACTCCTTTCAGCACTTTTGTATCAGTCTTAAATGGCCTGTATTTATATAGCGCTTTACTAGTCCCTAAGGACCCCAAAGCGCTTCACATATCCAGTCATCCACCCATTCACACACACATTCACACACTGGTGATGGCAGCTACATTGTAGCCACAGCCACCCTGGGGCGCACTGACAGAGGTCTTAGACAGTCTTAGACAAAAACACCAGCGATTTAACACCGGACAATCCCCTCGCTCTTATTTGGTAAAGAAAGTAGGTCCTTTGCTCCGACCCTTTCCATCTCTTGTTCGCCTGCTGGCTGGCTCGGGGCCAGGTTGTGCTTGTTGCTGTCCTCCATATTAATGCAAATGCTTCCCCAAAACATGGAGCAGAATGATCGCTGTCGTTATCCCTTCTAAACTGCAATGATTGATGAAAAGCTGGACTGAGAAGCAGCTCATTGTGTTTATTATTATTCATTTATTTTCCACAAGTGTTTGTCCAATTAGATATCTGCCAGAGAAACGTATTATTTTGGTAATAATTCCATTCTGAAAGTGTGTGCGCCTCATTTCATGACACACATCTGTGGGAAACACGGACCAACACATTCTTATGCAACGGCAGAAGGAACACGAATAAATATATAATCACATTTGCACGAGGCTTGTATTACTACAGGAACTCTGTGTTGCTGTATAATCTATTGTAGAATTTGCATTTTTAAAATCTTGGATGAATTATAGATATATTTGTGATTAAGATCAACTTTGCTGATCACCAGGTAACACGGATGCCAGTCATAACTTTAATATTCACTTGGCGCTTTTAAGTGTTGTCTCTAATAAATGAATGTGGTCATTAGTTATAGTTAAATCGTTCCACTGAATTCATGTGCCTCCATCTTGCCCCTAGCGATAAGAGCCAGGTGTGGGAGGTGAGTGGCGAGGAGGAGTGTCACCTCCTGCGGCTCGTCAGACGCGGCCGCCCGCTGCTCCGGCCTCCTCTCTCCGCCCGTGCTCCTCTGTTCGCCGTGCATCTCTCTCTCCAGCTCCTGCAGACGCCGCTCCACACGAGACGACACCTACAGACGGCGAGAGAGAGAATGAGCGCTCCTCGGGTCACGCGAACATTCGCGCCGGCGCAGGAATGGCATCAGCGTGCGATAGATGAGAAAACAGGAAATTAAAAGTGCGGATGATAAAAATATCTTTCATAACTGACTGAGTGTATTACATTCGCGTTGCAGCGCCTCCCTGCCTAATCAGGAAGCATCATATCCACCTGTAAAAAGCTTTATCTTGTCACGCCCACAGACAGGATGAGATAAAAAATATTAAACATATTGGGCGTCATGTGGGGCTGTGTATTTGTCACAGTACTGATGGTGCAGTAACAAGCTGTGTGCCTGGAAATTAAAGGGAAATATTTGCTAAAGTTGGAGCACTATGAGCCTACTTTAAAAAAAAAAGAGGAAGCCATTTGTCTTTTGCCATTTTCTATTCCAGAAACTCCAGCTATTTGCATATTCCATGCTTTATACAGCAGCTTTCATCCATCAAAATTTGTGATGCGATGGCCTTAAATTCTGGATGCCTCCGCTTTTCTTTACACATTCACAGAGCCAGAAAGCACACTTGAAGTACTGGCAATGAAATACACAGCCACAACTCACTGAGTCCTGTCTCAGGGAAGCTGTCATGTGCTCTGTGAGGCTTTCCATCGCCCGCCTGGTGTCAATATCAGCCCTACAAAAGAAGGGAAAAAACAAAAACAGACAAATCAAGCTGGCTGAAAATATTTACACTGCAAAACACTGGAAATACTATTCCAGGACCCATAAATGCATTATTTGACAGCACTAAAAAATAATTATGCAGCTTCGGATGCTGAAATACGACGCTGGATCAATTTGCTCTGGTCAGCGGCGCTGGGTAGGAGTGATTTTTAATAACTTCAAAATGTCAAATTCTAATCCGTTTTGACTGCGCGGCGCCGTCTCTTTAAGTTCCCTGTGACACTTTTATCACCTTTTCATTAAGGAGACTTCACAGAGATGGAAACCGTGCTTCTGTTTGCAAACCCCAAGCAAAAAACTTTTTTTATGTTCGGTGCATATGAAAAGTAAAAGATCAATATTCCAACACTGTCTTCCCAGAGCCGAGAACTTAAACTGATGACTCTGTGGGCAGAAGTGAAGAAGAAGAGACTATAAAAGCCTGCTTGCATTCATTGTGGCTTACCAAAACAGTGCGACATACATAGTAATGCTCTTGGAAACGTATCGCTCTTCAATTTAATAAACTGTAAGAGAGCCGTCTGCTGTTACTAAGCCACATTTGTTTTTCAAAAAACAACCTATTGTAATGAGCGTTTTTTTCAGAGGTCAATGCAGTCAGACTGAATACAAATGAGAATAATCGTATTTAGTGTGTCTGAACGACTCTGCAGCTTTTCTAATTTGGCAAAGAGAAACTAGCACCAGTGCTGCTCTGGCTAACGGTTTAATTATGCTACTTGACAACAACAAACCATTATTGGAGATTTGGCCATAAAATGACTTTTGCAGTAACATAAAAACAATAGCTGTCAAATTCAATTGTGAATGTGTTGTGTGAGAAGGTATGAGCTTTTATGTTCAGACTTCAGATACCGGTTCCTCCGGAGGATTTCTCTATCCAGGTCATCAGACAGTCTCTGCTGGTCACAACGCAGATCCCTCATGGACTGGTGCAGGGTATGAATCTGTGTGAGACAGCCACAAACCCACGCTGAATACAAAACGCGAGACACGAGCAGGGCACGGCTGAGCGGCGCTCCACATCGCTGCATCGTGAAAACACACTACAGATATCTGAAAGGGAAAAACTAACACAAATGAAAACCCATGTGAATAAAATGATGTTGATGGAAAATGCTGCAGTGAGCGCACTCTCGCTGACAGGGGCTAGAAACACAGCATATTTCTCCCATACTGGCGACTCTTCATTGGCTGCCAGTGAATTTAAAATCCTTCTCTACACATACAAGATCTTAATAATCAGGCCCCATCTTATATTAAGTACCTCATATCACCATGTTAGAAGAGGTCATGTGGAACCAGTTTGGATTCGGGACACAGACACCGTCTCTACTTTTAAGATTAGGCTTAAAACGTTCCTTTCTGATGAAGCATGTACAGTTGTTAGTGCGGGATCAGGTGACCCTGAGCCCTCCTAGACTGCTGGGTGTTTCCCATGATGCACTCAGTATTTCTTTGTCACTCATGTCTCTGCATTTCATCATTAGTCATTATTAATCTCTGGCTCTGCCCAGTACTGTTTCCTTTATCCCGTTTTCCCCTCAACCCCCAGAAGGTTGCGGCAGATGGCCGCCCCTCCCTGCTCGTCCAGTCCCACCAGAGATTTCTTCCTGTTAACAGGGAGTTTTTCCTTCCCACTGCCAAGTGTTTGCTCATAGGGGACTGTGCTATAGTTCGGGTTTTCTCTCTATTATTCTACAATCCTTACCTTACAATATAAAGTGCCTTGAGCTAACTGTTGTTGTTATTTGGTGCTATAAAAAGACTTAAATTCAACTGAACTGACACGTTAGGCCAAAGGTGGCGTAATAAATGTCTTATTTACAGGTGATTGCTGCTGTCCAGTGAAAACATGCAACCACACAGATGCCATATTGGTTCAGAGAGCTGTGCCTCCTGACAATGAAAGTTTCAGGAGGCATTTTGGTTTGTTACAAATACTAGAACTATATTTATTATACAGGATGCAGAGGTAAGTTTACACCATAATCCTCATCTTATATGAACAGTAGCTCAGGTGATAGACCAGTAAGGTGAGCGGTTCAATCTGCTCCAGTCTGCATGCCTTGGGCAAGATATTAACCCCAAATCTCTCTCCGATGCATCCATCAGTGTGTAACTGTGTGTGAGTGTTAGATAGAAGCACTAGAAAAAAGTGTTTTTTAAGGCAAATTGTGTAAAGCACTTTAAGTGGTCAGCTAGACTAGAAAAGCGTATATAAGAACCAGTCCATTTACCATTAGTAATCATAAACAGTTCAATGATATAATGTTTAAAAAGAGTAATCCAATCCTCCGGCTCCTTTTTGTGTTGTTGGGCCATCAAACTAATGTGATTACTCCCATCACTTAAATAAATTTACAGTCTGATTCTGTGAAACTCTGACTTGGAATAAGAGCTGTAGATGAGTTATTTACTCTCTTATCTTCAGTTCTGCTGTTGATAATCGTCTCTTAACTTTCTCAGTTGGGACTCAACAAACAGGACAGTCTGTCTGAACTCTGCCTCAACCTCCATGTCCCATCAGTGTCATTAAAGAGATTTAACACACATACAGATTAATTAAGGACTAGTTAAGACGATAACACATAAAAGTGACATAGCCGACTGACAAATAATAACCAGCTTTCTCCTACACTATGAAAAATATTCATGAGATTCAAATGTTCATCTATTTTTCTAATTTTTGTTAGCCTCATTTAGTGTCAGACTAATCCCCTGAAATACTGGATTTAGGTTACTGGATTATCATAACTATCCATCTCTCTATCCATCCTCTTAACCGCTTATCAAGTTCAGCAGATAACCTATTGTTATGTATCAAATGAAAGAGGTTTATTCAAATAGGAGATGATAAATCAGCATATCACCTGATGCTTTCTTTCATTCAAAAAATTAAATAGCAGCAAAAAAGTCTGTCAGGAAAACGTCAGTAGCCACAGTCAGAATCCCTGACCAAGACGACCAAGAGACGCATCCCTGACCAGAGACACATCCACAGAACCCGATACTGCACTTATGGGTTGTAATTGAACAGCCAATTTTGCTTAGGAGGTTTCTAATTAAGTTAAATGACCCAGAAGTATTGTTTTGGCAGTCACAGTAAGAGCTGCACAAATTCTACAAAAACTGAATAAAAGTGCTTCAAAGCTTCCTTTACCTCCATCAGCAGAGGATACATTACACCATTCTTTAGGAAAGTAGGAGGTCATTCCCATAATCTATAGCGACTGAAAATGATCAACAAATCTGACAAGATAGCACAGCTCATGTATTAAACATGACATCCATGTCCACAACCTGATCCTATGTTTTTAATTTTTATCACACAGCAACAACCACAGTTTAACTCTTACACGACTACAATAAAATTGGCTTCTTGTTGAGCTTTTGCATTGTTAGAAGAACGCAGATTTATAAAAACTTTCTAATTTCAGATTATGAGCTGTATTAACTGATCAAAGTGCCTTTAAGTTCCACTGTTGTTCAGCTGGTAAGAACATGCTGAGGTGGAGTAAGTTGTGCATTTTCTAATCTATGTTGTGGATGTTGTACTTTTCAATACAGCAGACATCCGCTGTGACACTGTAAAGGAGTCTAGCGTACACTATCCTCCTCTTTACTTATCAAGTCTCCTTCACACCTTTCCTTGACCCCATGACATTTTCCACTGTGGCCAGTGAAAAGTAACTTTTTTGGACTATACAACATACTCTATGTGGATCTACCCAATATGCCCTCTAGTGGCAATATGCTGAACGTGAATGAAGCACTAGCTGGTCTGTTGTTCCTTACACCGTCTCCTTCCAGGCTTGTTTCCTTGAAGCGAACATTGGCAGATTGAGACCTCCTCCTCCTTCCTGGAGGGCTCGTGTAATCCTTAAGTGGAGAAGTGGGGTAGAAACGCTGGCCTTCTGAAATCACAAGCATACATTTTATCAGAGGTTTGCTTTGCAAACTAACAAACAATATAAACATATAGCAGGAAGTAGAACACTTTCATACTCTGAAAAAGACTTACTAAACAAAACTCGATCACTGGTTCTACTGGTCATTTTTTTTCATACCTGATCCTGAGGAAGCTTCCAGGTCGCTGGTATGCAGGGTGGAGGCTGAGGAGCTCCGAACCCCGTTGGATCGCCTCTGTGTCTGCAGCTGGCTGATTGACTCCTCTAGGTTCTCCCTAAGCTGATGCATGAAAAAGTATAAATGACTTAGAAGGAGGCAGAGAGACGTTTTTGTTGTTGTTTTTAAGCATAAATGGGAGTGTCGTATTTGGGGCCCTTTCTTAACATACTTAGAGAGAATGGATTTGACCTCACTGTCAGCATCTGATGATCCATCTCTAACCAGCCATCTCTGACTGCTTAGTGTTGCTACCAAAGGCCCCATGCAGCTGTGTATGATAAATGGGTTCAACTGGCAAACTGACCCCTAAGAAGTCACTCCCCATTTTTCTATTTTTCTGGGGGCTTTTCCTTCTTTTCCATACAGTTTGTCCTTGTTGATTGCCTTATGTATACTGATGTATAATGCTGTCAGCAGAAACTGATCTAATAAACATATAGTTGGCAAAAAATTGGGAGTGTCATTCACTTAAAAAAACCTGAATAAAAAGGCATAAATTAGTGGGTGAAACTGCTAGAATTAAGATGTGCTTTATTTATCACAAACTTTGGGAAATTCTTGTATTATAGTAGCCTTAACATAAAACATACAGCAAAACAGCTTAAATAAAAGACAACAAAACAAACTAAATAAGGAAAAAAAGGACATCGATCATCAAATTCTAAATAAATAATTTTAAAAAATGAAACTAACTTCAAGTGTAAACTCAAGAAAAAAACCTAAATGGCTCTATAACGTAAAATAGCTAAATAAAGCAGAATAAAACAGCCTTAACATATGTAGTACAGCAATAAAATAAAATAGAAGACATCTAAGAGAACAGGCATCTCACCAGTGCCATGGCTTCAGCCTGGTCGTCTGTGTGCTCCCTGTACTGACCCAGCATCTTGTCTACTTTGGTCAAGTTCCTGCTGGTGTCCTGCCATTAAGACACTTCCAGTTAAAGACTGCTGAAATGTGTTAAGGATTCAAAACAGGCTATGGATACAGAGCTATCCATCCATCCATTCATTTTATTATATATACAGGTGCTTTCATTAGCCGGAAACCACAGGTGGAAAAAAGCACATGAAAGACAAAAGGATGTCTCTGACACCAGTGATTATTTTTTCATTCCCAAACTATGAATGTTAATTATGAATTTATACCAACACTAAATCTTTTGTGGCAAGTTTGACTGGTATCCATTTATTACTCATGTAAATAGGGAATACATGCCATTTAAGCAGGTTAATTCTCCAAAGAAGAGACACAAAAACAGGAGCACTCTGAATCAGACAAACACAAGGAAGAGCATCACTGCATTATGCTGCCTTCTCACACGGCAATTGATTTTTCTTTTCTTTTACATAATAACAATTGAACCATAAACTGATGGAAAACCCTACATTTAAAAAGTGTATAAACATCATTTAAATGCAGTAACTAAAGAGTCTGATACTGAAAATTTGCCGAAAAAAGGCCAACAGACCATTGTTCAGTGTGTTCCCAGCCCATGATGAGATGAAACTTATACCTAAGTGATTTGTTATCTCCCAACACCTGACTTGGTCGTATGGTTGGGGACAAACACAGGTGAATGCTTGCAGGTGGACCCTGAACAGATCCACATAGCATGTCTTTTGACGCAAACCTGCGCAAAGTACCTGTAAGGTGTTTGCAAGAGTGCTGATTTTCTCGGAGATGTCTACGGTTCGCCCGTCGATTTCTCTCCCGTTGCCTCTCGCCCTGTCCCGGCCAGGTCTGCGGTGGGCTTCGCGCCGCCGTGACCGGTGGTCCGGGGTCCTGTCGTATGAGTCAGAGTCGCTGGATATATCCATACTTTGAGACGAGGAGCGGACACCGTAAACGGCTGACTTCGCAAAGTATGGCGCAGCACTACTTTCATCAGCGGAAAACGCTGTTAAGTGCACCGTTAATCAGATTAAGAACGAAAATGGGATGCCTATGAACTTTTTTCTTTTCTTTTTTACAATTGATAACTCTGTCACAACACATGGGAGCCGTGTCACCATTGTTTTGACCACACATAAGGAAACAGATATCTGTCAAGGAAACCACGAGAACCAAGGGTATCCTGGCATTGTTGTGGGCGATGCTCCTCCTGGCTAGCAACAAGTGGAAACTCCTGTAAACGTTAGCCAGCTAGCTAACTAAACGTTAGCCAATGAATTTAACCTTGCGATAAGACTACAAAACAAAAACTACAAAGCAGAATCACATGGAATACAAGCGACCGTTAGATGCTAATTAAAGAGAAGAGGTTGAATTCACGCTATGCGGAAGACAGCCATCAGAAGAACAACCCTCAGCTTCTCCGCGCTGTGGCAAGTTGAACTAGCCGCGTCTGAGCAGCAAAACAAACGGACCAGAGCAACTCTGAGGAACGCTGGGAAGTGTAGGCTGCCCATCATGGAGCAGTGTGGGAATTGATTATTTGAGAACTACATTGTCCAAAGGTGTGTTTTTTGCGCCAGTACTGCCGCCCTCGAGGATAGAAAAGGGGAAAAAAGAAAATTTTGTCCATGTGCATACTGAAAACCACAAGGTGGTATTAAAAAAAGAATTGTGTTAAAAACGTATACATTATACTTTAAGTTGTATTAAAATAATAATAGTAATAATAATAATAATAATAAATAGCATTATTATTATTATTATTATTATTATTATTATGTGCTTATAACATAATTACAACGAACAAAAAAGTTGTGTAAAAATGTAGTTTATCTATTAGCAAAACTTTTAAAATTCCTGCAAATCCTAGTCAAGAAGGGGGTGGACTACATTCTGCACAACACCAGACTGTCTCAATAATTTCACCCTCCCCTCCAGCAGCTGAAGAGAACCTCCAAACCCACCAGAGCCGCAGCTGCCCGTCCTACAGCATCCACAGCTTCACAGAAAACTCCTGTGGCCCGGTAAAGCAAACTGTGCACAACAGTGCAGTGCAGCTCCACTTGGTCACTCTAAGGATTATTCATGAAAAACAGCAAACAGCACAGGCTATTAGGGACAGCTTGACTCAAACTGGTAGATTTCTTTGTGGCTGTGGACTTCAGGGGGACTACCATCGAAACCCAACACTTGCCAGTGTGCAGCAGCACTTCAGCATGCAGGTGATAACGTGCGCATTGTTTACGCTCGTCACCCTCCCTATCAGCACTGCATCTGAGGCTGACTCCTGCCCTGCCGTCTGCGAGTGCTCCGAGTGGAAGACTCTCACTATCTCCTGCTTTGACATTGATATTCTCCCCAGGTTCCCAGCAAGCACGGAGACGCTGTAAGTAGGCGTTCAAAACGCGTCTGTGAAAGTAATCCTGCTGTTTTTGTTTTTTTTCTTCCAAGCACTGTGAATGTAAAGTGTTCCTAACCCCGAGGAAAAATCATTATAATAGCATGAATATTCCAAAGTGCACCCAGGGGATCCTGAGACTGTCTATGTTGTTAAGTAGTTATTCTTTCATTTTCAAGGTATCGTTTTTGTCTGTTATAGCATTACTGTGATCTGCAGTTGTCTGTGTCACTTGTATTTGACTATTTGTTATTGTAAAGCCTTAAAAGATATGAAAAAGAACATTGATATTTTCATTTTTCATGGAGATGCATTTAACAATTACAAGATTAATTGTGAAATAATATGACCCCAGTTTAGTAGGTTTTATTTAAAACGACTCAGTTAAGCCACCTTTATAACCTGAAACTATACAAATAATATAAACAGAACATTTCAAAACACGAGTGAAAACCTCTCTTGGTTTTATATTAAAAGTTCATGCTAATCAGTTCTAATGTAATATTTGTTTTTTACACTCTGTCTTAAAATAATCACATCTGCACTGGAATATTTGGAAATCACCTTTATGGCTGGATCTCTGTTTGCTGACTAGGCTATATGTATACCACATCGAGTGTGCCTTTGTCCATAGTTTATTTTATTTTGCTCTGGTAAATCAGCTGTAGGACTTTTCGAGATAGGAAGAAGAAAGAAATAATCTTGACACCAACGTCTGAGGAGGGTTTGAGCTACCAAGGTACTGACAGCTTTCAGGTTAGGGTCCTGTATGTGAGACCACTGCATGGCACAAATGTACTGCAGACACCAGAGATGCTCTTTGGTGATAAGAAATGTTTTAACAATCAATAACAGGCTCATATTTCCTCACATAATTTTTTTCACTTTCTGCTTTGACCTCTAAAATGTGCTTCTGTGTGTATCTTGTATTAATTTACAGTGCTAAACCGCCACTGATGATGGTATCATCAATGACAAGAATACTGCTAAAAGCCAACATTCACTCACTTGTTTTCATTTTGCAAAGACAGTGTTTCCTCTAGCATCACTGCCAGCTCAGGCTGCAACTAATCATCATTTTCATTATCAATTTTCTGCGCACTGCTTTTTCTAAAGCTTGTCTTGTCTGTGAAATGGGAAATAAAAGTGGAGTTTACTCCTAATATTTTCTCAGAGACCAATGTGACATCTTTAAATATCTTGCTTTGTCTGGGAAAGTCCTAGTTTAGGAGGGAAATGAAGCAAAGCAAAGTTACACTAAAAGCTTTATAGTTTGTTGCAATCATGTGCTGACTGTAAAAAGTTAAAATATAAATAAATAAATAAACTAAAAGTACAATAGTCATCTTGTTATCTGAGACCCCAACAAAATCTGTCCTGGGAGCCAATGATGTAATTCGTAAGGATCACCTCTGAAAAATGTAGCAGGGCTTTTACATTTCCCAAACTGCTTAAGTAGAGGGTGAAAATTATGCAATAGAGAGCGACCCGTTTGCTGTGGCCTTGACTGATGGAAACACATGCCCCTCAGATGGACTCCATCGCAGATGTGGAAACACTGGAAACATCAGAAAGGGTATTTCCACTGAAATCAGCAAACAGTAACGTTTAATTGTACACGATGTACAGCACTTTAGTAATGACCTGGAACATAACCAAGTGGGCATTTTTTTTTTAAATATAATAATATGCCAGAAACATCAACGGAGAAACATGGTGCTCAAAGAATCTTTGAGATAATTCTGCAACAGCAAAGTGGCAACAGCTTTTTATCACCTTATTTTGGGGTAAAGTCAGAATAACTTTTTAGCAGTTTTAATAAGATTTGACAAGTGATTCTATCCAGGTAGCAACTCCGACCTGGTAAAAACTGAAAGAAAACATTAGTTTAATTAAAAACTTTAAAAAAAACTACCTCGTTTGTAGAAGGACTTGCGCTGTACTTCAACAGTTACTATACCTAATACTTAATAATGACTTAATATACTTTACTGTGCTGTAGGTTATTACTTTGAATGCTTACTATGATTGTCATTTTTGAAGTTTTGGTCTCACAGGTCAGTCGTCTAAAATTCAACAACACTGATGTACTCTCTTTGTCTACCACATGTGTTTGGGCAAGCAAATTATTAGAATGTGTCCACTATCATCATACACAAATCTTTTTCTTCTTTTTTCACCCCAGTACTCGCTATATAAATATAATTCTTATCTCCTTCAGTTTCATGCTAATTCTAGCATCTATTGCCATTGTTAGTATGGAAATGTTAGCATTTAGGGTAAAGCAGCCTGGTTAAACACACCTTCTCAGAGTTCTTATCATTTCATGATGGACTTGAAAAATCCACATTTTCTAGTAAGCTATGATATAAACGGTGATATTTACACCTTATAATTTGGTTATTGATTTGATATTTTAAACTGTTCCTCTTCCAACTATCCCTGATGTAGTGTTCACTAAAGCCCAGGAGAAGGCTCTGCGCTGTGCTGTGATAATCCCCATTCCTCACTTCCAGTTACTAGAGCGTCCCTCCATCTCAAAATTCCAAATACTTTGCATTGCCTTCATCAGCACCCATCACATAAAATTACCTCCCCGTCACTGCTTCAATTCATATGTCCACGTGAATCGATGTCCTCAATGTTCTTCACATTCTTGTTCAGTTTGCCCAGCCTAGCACTGCCAGCGCTCCTGATAAAAATATCTGCCAAATAAGCCCAAAATACACCGGGTATTGAGCGGGATGTTCCAGCAGATGAGGTGTGATAAAGTTAGATTTTCCTATAGCCTAGACAAACACAGAGGAACAAATCCCCCCCAATGCCCTCGTCAGGCCAATACTGTCCACTTTTTGCGACTCCAACTAGGTCCAGCTCTGCGTCTATTTTGGCCTTTCACCTCGTGGCTGCTGCCAGAGATGTCTTTCACCATTTGGTTTTCCTTAGAAACTGTCGTGATAGAAATTCAGGAGTTAGACCAATACCATTTACTACATATGTTGCCATTATAACAATGTTTTAATAAGGGATGGTACTTATTAAAAATTTGTATTCATTTTAGGGTCAAAACTCAGTTCAAAGCACTCACATTACATGATTTTGAACTGGGAAATTGAAAGTTAAGAATTAAATATTCGTATATGCTTTTTGAAGCATAAAAGAGCTTAATGCCAGGAAATGTAGCTTAAAAGCAGAGGCCAAAATAGAGCTTTTGTACGGTTTATACAACTAAACCATATCATTATTCATATTATTAATATTTTACAGTCTTACGTTATAATTGATGAACCTTTGAACTGCTGGTTTGCAGACCTTTATTTTACTGGACAGAGTTAAGCTGAAGTCGCTGGGGTATTAATTTAGCCATACAATCTGTTCATCTCTGCCAGAAAGCAATCGAGTGTGTTACTTACTCTTCTCAAGCTTTCCTTTGAGACATTTGCGAAGCTGTGAGCTATGACCTTTTATAAAATGTCCCATTGTGGGTAAAAGCCTTGAAGCTTTCTGTGCTAATTTAGCCATTAGCACAAGAGTTTGGTTAAAGATTTTAAAGATAGTTTTGTGCGGGACAACGTGTAAAAGTTCCCACAAAACGAAATGGGACTGCAAACCAGCCGTCTGAGTGTGTGTGTGTGCGAGAGTGCACATGTGGATACTTGGAGTTTAGAGTGCTTTGTGTGTGGAGGTTACTCCGTGTGCCACCGGGACTCTGAGAGGTGGAAAGGAAAAGCACAGGCGTGCTGAGAAGCCTGCCTAGCGTGACACCCGCCTGCGTCTGGACGTTGCATTCAAATACAATATTTACCTTTTACAGCACATTTTGCAAACACCCCAAGAGTTCCATTTGCGAATAATTAAGAGGGAAAAACACTTCAATGGAAACGCAGCAGTTCCAGTTCTTCAGAAACCTCAGATTTTTTTTTTTTGATCAGAGTTTAAACATGTGACAAGTCAACGTCTAATAAAACAGCCCCTCACAGTGAAATCCTAATGCCGTTTGCTGAATGGTAACAGATGAGCACCCTGATTAATGCAAGAGGAGAAAAAGCAGGATGTTGAACGTGATGAGATGCGATTAATGGAAACACTGACAATTTACTAGCCATTCATTTCTACCAATGGGTCATGCAGTGGAAATTGTTAGTGGTGCATTAATTTCTGCACGTGTTTATGAGAAAACAAATCACTTTTTTAACAGCGCTTCTATACGTGTCTATTGCAAGACACGACTGAACAAGTAAATGTCAGAAAGCAAGTGTGCAGTGGACACTCTTGCGTTTTTATGGAACTTTTATTTTTTTAAACGATTCCATCTGGAGAAAGGTTTGTAGCACAATATGTAACAGAGCCTCTCTACCAGCCAACGCACAAAATTAAAGAGAGCTCATAGTAAACACAGCTATGTTGTCAATCGGGCGCTGACACCACTGTGAATTATGTGGCCTCTCCCCACTTCAAAGTCAATTCCCAGCCTGTTTGTTTTTTAGGTTTTCTATCCAAAATGACAAATTGGGGTAGTAATTCTCTCCTTAAGCCCTTCAAGATGGCCTCACCGGTCTTCTCCCTGTACTCCTGAGGGAAAATGCATTCTGGTTGGAGTGTGGCGGTGAAACTGCGTGGTTCTGAGCGGGGTGTTTGGTGTCAGGGTCTGCTCTGTGTCGCTGTGTTTGTTTGAGTTTGTCAGAGCGCGTGCAGAGTGCCGTGCGCCCGTGTTTGCAGACTGACAACCCCGCTCCACGTGCGAGCGTGATGCGGACTCATCGGCCAAATCTCAGCCTCTGAATTAGTCTTTTGTTCCCCTGATGAACCAAAGGTGCGTGAAGATGCTGGCTTTGGCTGAGTCATGTTCTTTTCCCCAAATGCTTGCGTACACTGTTGCTAGTTGAATCAGGATGTGGTGGAACAAACTCTAAATGTGCATCCCATGAGCCTGGAATATAACATGACAGCAACACATGTGGATACCATCTTAATCCCTTTCCTCTATTATTATGTTATGATTCCTAAGTCCACCGCAATAAAGTCTCCAGCAAGGAAAGAAATAACACTTTTTATTTGCAAGGTCGTGTGTCCTTAAAGAAAAGGTTGAACATTTTAGATGATGCCCTGGTGTAAAGATTTAATGATTATTATCACTCATTTATTTCCTATGAAGTAGCGAATTAGTTGATTAATGTCAAAAAGGCTAAACTGCACTTTTTAATAACACATTTCATTTACTAGCACATGTCAACACATTTCTTGTTTCGCAAAAAATGACAACACCCTATCTATTAATGTGCGTGTTTTTTTTTTTACATTTTTTTATATATATTGTTGTTCGATGTTCCTGGACATAGCCACCGCCCATTTCGTAGTTTTGTTTAAGCCCCAGTCACATAAGGCTAGCGAGCAGTGGGCGACCCCCTGACAATCACTTTGCCGTTTAAATGTTTTGGCGTTTACTGATTGCTGAAGGTTGCAAAGAGTTTGTCTTGCCAGGTGGTCTCAACTGGTCGCTAGGTAGTCACCAACTGGTTCCTCAAAATATTTTTTGTATACTTTCTCAATAAATCTAGCCTGCTTGATGAGGTACATCGTGACAGGATGACACGTCCCCTCTGAAGAGTCTCAAAAAGATATGTGCAACCAACATCCATACCAGCACATAGCTTTCTTGTAACGAATTGATGGTTCCATGGTGTAATGGTTAGCACTCTGGCCTTTGAATCTAGCAATCTGAGTTCTAGTCTCAGTGGGACCTGCTTTGTCTGATTGTGTATGTGATGGATTTGAGTTCAGTCTGGGTAAATTGTTGTAGGTAGGCATCCATGCACTGACGTTTAAGTAGAACCATGCAAGATGTTTCGCCATGAATGTTTAAAGATACTTCTTTAATAGGCTAATCATCTTCTGGCTAAAGCCTAAAGGCTAAAGTTTATGAATCAAAAAAAAAAGAGAGAGAGAACAAAATTCCCATAATCCCATTCTGAAATTATTTCTTATTTTGAAATATTTTCTTTTAGTGTTTTAAATTTCATTTAAAAGATTCTCTCTTTTACAAAATTAAAAAAAATATATATATTTAAAATGGTTCAGATTCCATTATTTTCCCCATAACATAAAAATTGTTTAACCGTTAGCTATTCTTCCACGTGAATCACATACCTTACCAGCTTTTTTTAGTTCTCAGTCTTGGTCTTTTATTTCCTAAGAACTTTCCACCTGTTTTCTTCTCCTTCATGACAACTTACCCATTAAATCTCCTGAACTCTAATGTCTCGCACACTACACTTTCTGAAACATCATAAACACACCCAGACATTGTTTGATTTGGTTGCCAGCTTACATTCATGTCCTTGTTTTCCTTTCTGTTCCTTCAGGGGGGATCTGTTTCCCCATTATCTTCAGAGAAAGCTTTCATCTTTTTCTCTTTTTTTCCGGAGACCCGCTAGTATTTGGACTTTGTGATATTGCTTTCTTTCCCTCATTGCCTGTACTGTTTGTTTCCTTCTTTCTTTCAACTGAAATGTGAATATGTAAATAAACTGCTATTTTGGGAAATGCACTCCTGACTTTGCTGCTGACAGAAGATGGGATGGAGGGAATAGAAAGGGATAGCAGATGAGCATCTCTTTTGTGTATAGTTAGCTAAGTGTCAATACTGGAAAAAATAGAGAAAGACTTCTCTGACTTTTATCACAGGTAACAAAACCACCTTTAAATCACTTGTCCATTATATCTTCTATCATTTGTTTAGTCTGCAAAACAACTGAAGTGTAAAAATAAGCACTAAACCAGGCTTTTTCCTTACATCTCTAATCTTTATGCTAAGCTAATTTGAGCTAACTTAGCTTAGCAAAGTGACGTGCTGGCTCTGGCTACTTACTGTAATGTCATTAAATGTAATCTAATCATACAATTACAAAAGAAATTACAAGTAAAATTGGAATTAAACTTTTTTGTGACAAATTAAATATTCATCATTATGGGGTTTTTTGTTTGTTTGTTGTTAACCAGGTGGCTTTTTGAGACCCGTCTATCATCTGTGCCAGCGGATGCCTTTGCCAACGTGGTCAACATCTCAAGAATGTGAGTGCAGGTTATTCCCCTCACACCCAGCCACCCCTTTCCCTTTTGTCTCTCACCCAAGCAGACGATATGCTCTCTGTTTAGTGTCACCGCTGGCTTCTAATCAGAGCTGGAAGAGCTAATGCGTTCCTGCAATAGGAATGTTTCTCCTTCCACCACAGCAGGGCTTGGACATGGCCTAGGTATTCCAGCAGAGATTTTTGGGTGTAGAGGTGGAGTTTTTGTGCTGAGGTAAAATATACACTTGAGCCTTGATCCTCAGCTGCTGAGTTCCACATCTGCGTCCAAGTCATGCATAAAGAGAGACGGATGTGTGGAGGAGAGGTTTTCTATAAGCCTGAACCACACAAAAGTGCACACGGCCAGCATTTCGACTGACTCTGAACAGGCAGACTTCAGGACAGAAAATCAATAAAATGTCAATTATATTTTCAGATACACAGAGGTGTGTTTTATCAAGTAACTCATAATAACTGTAAAAAAGTAAGTGATTATTTTCAGAGCATGCAGCCGAGTGACTGATGACTAAGTAATGTATATGCGAGGGGCATGCCTGTAAAATTACCCACGACTTTGGAGGCTTTACACAAGGTGGACTTATAAATTCAGGAAAGACTTTCAGGCTTTAGGATGATTTTTGGAGCCACAAACTCATTTGTGAAAACATGTCTTATGTTTCCCCCCTCCTAACACGACCACAGTACCTTCATTCTTTAAAGTCATGTGCTACAAAGAAGTCGTTTATGTTTATATTACACAGACAATTTGTCCGATAGCTTTGTTTATTTCTCGTAGATATATATCTGTGGACATGACGCTGCAGAGGCTGGAGAAGCACTCGTTTTACAGCCTGAGGAAAATTACCCACATGTGAGTAACTAAAGGAAAAGGGCACACTCTTTATTGATCTTTATTGATCAAGCTGTTCCATTTGCTCTCTCTCGGGAGAAAAAACTGCTTAATTTTGAACCTTGCCAGCAGCAAATGAAAGCAGGGAAAGACAGGAGCTTATTTCTCCCTTTCACACTGCTCGCCACTTGTAATCAGAGCGCTTTTGCCAGTTCATGAGGCTAAAGAAATAACCCTGTTGTGGGAATACTAAATGCAGATTAGATAAACAATTCAATTCAATGAAATAACTCATTATCTTGGATGTATTTGGTGAGCTACTACTGAGTTCGCTCTAATAAGATGTTAGAGCAGAGAGGCTAAACAGCAGCCAGTGTTTGGCTTCTCTGCTCTTTTTCTTCATGCTCCAGCTCTCGTTGAAGCAGCTCAGGGGAAAAAGTCTAGCAAGGTGCACTCTATTCTCAATTATGGGATAGAGATTTATGGCTGAGTGTCTTGCGTGGACCACACACTTTCCAGCAGAACACCTCCCAGCACTTCATATATTACTGCAAGACTTCCTGCTCATGTGAATGATTTGTTCCAAGGTATAGCATCCTGTAACACAGGAGCTTGTGCACATGCCAATTTGTTTCCACTCTTAAAAAACGCGGGCGTGTGCAGTCGTTTGAGACGGAAATTATGATTAACAGCTAGAAAAGTTAATTCGACATGATTTGGATGTCTTTTCTATCCGAGTTCTTTCCTTATTAGCTGTTGAAATCCAGATATCAAAACACAGACAGAAGTAATAATTCAAGCTGCTAGCTGAGGGTTGTATGTGTGTTCTGGGGGTGTATTTTGGATCTCTGGGGCCTATTTGCCGCTGATTGGTGTGGTGTAGTGCCATCCATAAGATAATAGCATCTCTCTCAGGTTTCCTTCAGGGTCAGACACAAATTAATGCTCTGCTTCCTGTTGGCTGCTTGAGGCCGACAGCAGCTGTGGATCAAGGACTTGCCATTGGAGCTAAGAATTCAGAGGGGGTTGGATAAAGTTTCCCTTGTGCCACCATAACATGAAACTACCAGTGCGATGAATACTTGGTTTTTTAGGGAGGTAAAAATGTTGAAATCTCTCAACGCTACACTCGAACTATACGGCTCATATGTAAACTTTCACGCTGCTTCAGTCTGGATATGACTTTTTTATGAAAGTGTAAACTCTTGTTTGGCACAAAGAAAACACAGGTCTTTACCACATAAAGGCTAAAGCTGTGCTAATCAGTATTTTTATTTGAACTATGGTCTGAACTCACTGAACTGGAATTCTTTAGCTCACTGCTCTGGCTCATCGTGTGCCTCATGTACAGCTACAGAACTGTGCAAAAGTCCCGAGCCATCCTTCATTCCTTTATGTTTTGGTTCCAAGGAGCAGGACTTTGTTGTAATTTTTAATAGTGTCTTGAGCAATAGTTCTTCAAGCTTTCTTTCAGTGCCTTTCTTTGGACATTGGCTGCTTTTTAAATAATTTTCAGTCCAGTCCTTGTACCTATGAAATAATTCAAGCATAGGCACCTAACTTAAGGGATAAACCTGTGCTGTGTCTACACATAACAGACTTAGCAAGGAAGTCTACGGAGCTTGGAAAGAAAAGCGTCTGGACTTCTTTCAGTTGCTTGAAGACGTTTCACCTCTCATTGAAGAAGCTCCACATTGGAGAAACCAAACAGCCACTTCATAAGCGCATGGCACAACACAGAAGAGCCACCTCCACAGGACAAGACTCGACTGTCCATCTGCATCTTAAGGATAAAGGACACTCTTTCGAGGATGCCAATGTTCACATTTTGGACAGAGAGGACAGATGGTTTGAAAGAGGAGTGAAAGAAGCCATTTATGTCCACTGTGAGCGACCATCTTTGAACAGAGGCGGGGCTTACGACACCAACTGTCTGCCATCTATAATCCATTTTTGAGATCCTTCCCAGACACCTTAACGCCCACTCACATCCTGGGCCCTGATAGGGTGGGGCCAGGGTTTCACAATGAGCTCACCCGAAACCCTGGCTGATTGTGACCTACACCCTTTTTCACACCTTGGCTCATGTGATTAGGTAGGGGATCATTAGGGGGTCCTTTGTCCCTCTTGGGGGGTGGGGTACTACTACAGGGCTTAAATCTGGGACTCTCCACTATTTGACCCCATAACTGAAGAAGCTTCTTGGATGAGAGGTGAAACGTCTTCAAGCAATTTAAAGAAGTCCAGACGGCTTCCTTTCCAAGCTCCTTAGACTACGATGACCTGGATGACTGAGAACCTTCACAGACACTCAGCAAGGAAGTGATTTTAAATTGTATCTTTGTTACTAGCAGCCTGTCAGAAAAATGTTTCATTTGTTCTCGTTTCTTTAGCTGAATCTATGAAAAATGTCTGATGGGCATAAAATAGTATGTTCCCACCAACAAGGGAATATCCAATGAAAACATGGCACATCCTGGCATAGTGTATCTTTAAGAATGTAAGGAACTGGGGCAAATGGAGTACAAAGAAAGTGGCAGGCCCAAAACGCTTTTACAGCTGATGAACAGCATCTGAAAGTCATGTCCTTAAGAAAACAGCAAAGACCTGACCCAGGACCTGAGAGATACATCTGGCCCTTCAGCTGTCAGCGAATCTACTGTTCGCCAAAGCCTCATTAGAAATAATCTCAGTGGAAGGGTGGCTGTCAAGAAGCCATTCTGAAGGAGGGGAAACATGGAGAAAATGAGGCGCTATGCCAAATTACACAAGAACTAGACTGAAAATCAAAGAATTCCTCTCCTGACTTGAAATTGTCAAGTCAGGAGAGGAACAGCACTGACTGTCTGCAACCATCTGTGAACACGGTGGAGGCTCTGTCATGGTTCAGGGCTGCATTTCAGCCTGTGTGGATCCTCACAGGTGTCATCGGGGTTTGATACTCCATGACAGTTATCCCAAACACTCTGCCAAAGCAGCCAAAGCATACCTAAATATAACAACACACAATGGAAGACTATCAGTCGTGGACAAAGTCTGAGCCTCAATATTATTTAAGCAGTGAGGGATCATTTTGATTTTGCCTTATATACTGTTTTTATATTTACATTTGCACATGTAAATAAATCACTACACCTATTTCCCATTTTCCTAGCAAAATATAAAGAAAGGAGGTGTGGCTGTACAGCATAAGACATAGAGAAACACAGATGGTATAATCAGGTCTGTACCATGATTGAGTATTTTTGATCCCCGAAGTCTGGCTTGTTCGACCAGTGTATGAACTGCATGCCATGACTGAGCACAGTTTAAAGGGTGGGCTAGAGTGCAGTATGCATCCTTCAGTCTGGGGTTAAGAAAAGCCAGGGGGAAGAGCAGCGGGGGAAATTCTGGGAACCAAAGAACAGAATACAAGTGAATAAAAAAAAAAATTTGTCAGTGTATTGCAGGTTAACTGAGAAATTACGGTGATAATTTGTAAATGTAGTATTTATAGTTTGTGCTGGTGCCCCCAAGTGGCCAAAAAAAAAAAAAAAATCAATGTGTTTGTCAGTGACCAGAATAACACCTCTTTCTCTTCTCTTGGCTTAAAATGTCATTTTCTCCGTGTGTCCTTTATTTTTATGTACAGGGCAGAGCTGTTTCCTCTCTGTCATGATTGTGCCGTTTACCTTGGCTATGTAAACCCAGTTCTAGTTTTTACTTAGGCTCGATGCAACAGCGCAAATTGCACGGTTGACATCACCCGCCAAAGACAAAGAAAAGAGGACCACCCACAGAAACACAAACTTGATCGACCAGTAATCCAAGTAAAAAGAAATCAAATCCCGACCCCGATTTTGGAGTTCAAAGGATAATAAGAAAGACTCCGACTCTTCAGCTTACCTGGTTTCCTCGCCCCACTGAAATGCTGCCACTCATCAGTTTAGTAGCCAACTTAACAGACTATGGAAAAGTTGTATTTGCTTATTTAACTGCCTCCGATATTTTGCTGTAAGCCCCGAGTTTCTACACAACAGCACTGGGAAGATGAACCTCATCTACCCGGGAACTTTAAATGAGGTTTGCCAGGCGTGTGAAGAAAGGCCAGGATACACGTTCCAGATCACCTCATGGCCTCAGACAGCAGTGAGAAGAGTTCAGTGCAGCACAGGGCGCACCAGAGTAAACACACTAATGAAACACTAATTGGACTTTACTTCCGATCCTGGCTGTCTGCACCAAGTTTCCCTTCTCTTGCTCACTGCATCCACCTTGCTCTGTTCCCTCGGCAGGTCTGAAGATTGTAAAGCGCGTGTGTTTCTGAATCATCATGGCGTCGACACACCTTCGTTTTCTACCTATGCTCTGCATTCGTTTGGATTCAAAGGTGAGCACATTGGCAGCAGCTGACACCTCTCCGTCTTTGCTCTTTCAGTGAGATTCGGAACGCGAAAAGTCTGACCTACATTGACCCAGAAGCCTTTAAACATCTCCCAGAGCTCAAGTACCTGTAAGTACTTTTAGAACAGGTCTTTAAAAACGTCAACATTAGAGTGAAGTCAAAACATGAGGGGGGGGATCAGTCAAGACATTTTTCCTTTCAGGAGGCCAACGTTTAGCAGTTTGACATGATGTCTTTACTCATGGTTAGCTTCTGTTAAAAAGCCCATTGCCTCTACTTGGCTATTAAAAGCTTATATTTTAAGGACTGTTTATATTAAATGATACAGTCTGTCTTTTCTTTCCTCTCACTTTATGATGCATTTATAATGAATTCAGCAGAGAGTCAATAATGAGAGTAGCATGCATTGCACTTTTAAAGTGGACGTATAATGGTTTTCTTTATTTTCTGTCATACATAGCAGACTAGTGAAAGCTCACATGGCCCAAATGTTCAAATAATGAGGTTTGCACCTGTCACAGTAATCCCTGCGAGGTCAGGGTGCTCTAAACACTGTCTCACAGGGTTGTTTTCTGCTCTTGGCGCTGACATCAGTGAGAGTGGATATCTAAAATATGATCATCTCAGGCACACAGCCCTGTTTGTATTAAAATCACAGATAGTATAAAAGATGGACACAGCTACTGTGACTCCACCAATTGGTTTCTGAAGTCACGTGTTTCCACCATCAGCATTTTCATTGCAGAAAGCGGGAACGTCTGACTGTGAAACTGCACGCTCATTGGCTAATTACTTGTGATTGACAACTCATGCACCAATAAGCGTGTGGCTTCATACCTCAGATAATCTTATATTTTGAAATTTACGAAACAGACGTAACTTTTTATCAATGTTAAAAAAATGTATCCAGTAAGTGTCAGAATAACAAGGTTAGATCCACTTCAAAGATAAGGTGACTGATGCCGGCCAACAGCAGCTAACAGTGGAAAGGTTCCCAATATCCTCAACATCCTGTCATCGAAGTGAGTCACTCATCGTTTCGTATCCTTTCACAAGTTTTACAGCCTCCTCCTGAGCAAACAGACATATTGACAGTCGAGGTAAACAGTGGACATCTAGTGATGAGATTTTACACACTGTAACTTTAAGGCATTTCCACATTGGCATCGTTTTTCTGACCCAGAAGCTACATCAGTGTTTTATACTGTCTGTAGTTTCAGTCTGTGGGTAGCGAGGGGCAGTTAGCTTAAAGACAGGGAGCTAAAATGAGCCGTTTCAGACAGAGAGTAAAATAAATGGTTTCACCAAAGCACAAAAATCTAGTATCAAGGATGCAAAAACACTATTAGAGCCCAGGAAGTGGATAACGAGCATAGTAGGTCCCCTTTAAAGGTGATCAATTACTGATGAATGTAACCTTCTCTGTGCCATTCAGGGGGATTTTCAATACTGGCCTCACTTTCTTCCCTGATTTGAGCAACATCCACTCTAACGACATGAACTTCATCCTGTAAGTTGCTTCTTAAAACTCCTACTTTCAACATCAACACAACTGATTACTATAATATGGTAAATCAATAAGACTTAGAAGGATACTTGGCCATTATCATCTCCTCTCTTTGCTACATTGTTGACAGAATAATGTAGTGTTTTTATTCTGAAAAGTTAGCATCTCATGGTTCGTGGTTATTGTTTGTGTGTCAAAGCAGACAGAATGAAAAGACTGATAATGCTCCTTTGTACTTCACAAAACAAGGCTGGGCAAGTCATTTGGAACACAACCCAGCGGGAATAATGGGAAGCGTGGCCACGATTTTGTGAAATTCTACCACTTTTCTTTGGATTTTATTTTTTTTTGTAAGTTATTGACATACAAAATTTGCCAAGTCCTGTGTGTGTGTGTGTGTGTGTGTGTGTGTGTGTGTGTGTGTGTGTGTGTGTGTGTGTGTGCTCGTATCTTATCTGCCTCCCTGGTGTTGTTTAAAATGAGCTCCATCCACAGTCTCATCTCTCTTTGTCCTCACCCACTCAGTCAGCTCCTTTATTTCCTAAATCTAATTTTCCTACCCAGCTGTAACACTTGCGAAACAATCATCAACACCACATTTCTCCCCATGCCTCTTTCCAGTGAAAGGCATTTATTTACAACACCACTTCATTTCCTGCCCGTTCTCCGTCTTCCTTTGCAGGGAAATTGTTGATCAGCCCTACATCACCGAGATCCCAGCCAACGCGTTCTGTGGCATCACCAGCGAAGTGCTGACAGTGTGAGCTATATGAACCGCACTCACAGGGGGGACCACACGCAGATGCACATATATGCTTTGTATTAAAAAAGCTCAATCACACACCTGATGCAAATCCATATTAATATGTTACGCTTGCATGTAACTTATAGAAGAAAAACTGTAACATTGTTTTCACCCAAGCAAAAACCTTAAAATAGCCACCAGAGGAAATGGGGGCCGTGCAAAATGACCTCACTTTAAAAACATGTCCTCACCCTGACCTCACTCGAGCTGACAAAGATAGCAAAAACAAGCACAACGGGACAATCACTCTCACCCACCACTGACGGGCAATCACATGCATGCGGTTGGATTTGGGAATGAGGGAAGTGAGGTAAATGTTGGGTTTAAGAACCGCTAAATTGCACGGACAGACAAGTCTCACCATAAAAAGTGAAACAAGTAGGCCCCACTCATCTGTCACTGGTGCAGAGGAGCGGATGAAGGATCAACATGTGGAAAGTATTTTCATTCACCAGCTTGGTTATTAAACCGAAGGAGACAAGTCCTGATGAGTGCCTTCTCCTTTTTTCTCGATGTTACTATTTATTGCTTTGTTCCAGGATGCTGTATGGAAACGGCTTCAGATCCATACGACATCATGCCTTCAACGGGACAAAGTTAGATCAAGTGTAAGTATTTCTGGCGACTGAACACCACGCTGAAGTAAAACTGGTATGACTGGTTATAGAGCTGGGAATTTTGGGAAATGTGCTTTTTTTCCCCCCATGCCTTCCAGACTTTAATGGTGAATGGTAAGGTAAATATGAAGCTACAGCCAACGCAGTAAAGAACGGAAAGAGTAAGAAGGAAACAGCTTGTCTGCCAGGTTTTAAATTTAAACTGTCCCATTTAAACTTTATAAAAGCTGAAGAGAAACAACAACACTGGTACTGTTCCATTTGTTCCCTTCTGTTTCCAGCCTTTAGGCCAAATTCAAGATAACCGGCTGCTGGCTTGAGCTTCACTGGCACCTGTTTGGGGAGAGTGTAGTTTTTGCCCCTACGTATTCTAGTTTTTACTACTTTTGAGGAGGATACACTCGCTGCATGTGTGTGATAGTAACTGCTCAAAAAGTCAGGGTTGGTACTGTGAGACAGATGCTCCTCAGCGCGGCGTCTCTCTTAGTGCAGTATTTCTTTTTTAACCTTTCCATGTGAAATGCACATTTCAAAATAAAAGAAAATACAGCCTTTGTCTCATCTCGATATTTCCATCTCTTCTGCTTGTACTGAAGGGACTTTTGCGAATGATACCTTTAATTTCATTGCTTAGCAACAAGCTCCACCAGCAGCAGTATCTCCTTATCAGACACAACTCATCTGAACCTGTCAGGCTGATTTCCAGGTGCCTCCACACTGTTGTTTTGTTTTTTGTTTTTTTGAAAATATTTTTATTGAAAAAGAAAACAACAGTACTTGCAGTTACCGAAATACAATCAACCTTTCTTCATTTTCCTAAGTAAATAAACTTATATATATATATATATATATATGAAAAAAAACAACGCATTCTAAAACAAAGACAAAATTTTTCAAGTTTTAAAAAAAACATGACATCTTTAAGCTGCCGGGAAATAGTAGGATACTTAACAGACTTCCAATGCAACAATATTAGACGTCTCGCTAGTAGGGATGTGAAGGCAATAATGTCCTTTTGTGTGGAATCAAGTGTAAGCGAGCGAACAGGAATCCCAAATACAGCAATCAGAGGACAAGGATGAAGAGTTGCCCCAAGAACAGTTGACATAATAGCAAAATACCCGGTCCAGAAACCTTGTAGCTCAGGACACAGAAAAAACATGTGGCTAAGGTGACAAGGAGAACCGTGGCATTTATCACATTTATTTTCCACTTCTGGATACAATTCAGAAAGTCTAGACTTAGAGAAATGCACACTGTGTATGACCTTAAATTGAATAAGTCCAAGACGAGCGCAGGAGGTGGAAGATCGTACCCTCGCTATAGCCCGTTCCCAAGACTCCTCATGTATTCGAATTCCTAGTTCTCCTTCCCATGTACGCTAAAGCTTAACATTAGAGTGGTTACTAAAAGACAGAATAGCATCATAGGGTTTCAAAATGGTTCCTCTGTGATGAGGAACAAATGATAACGTAGTTTCCCACTGCTGTTCTGGAGGTAAAGAGGGGAAATTTGGGAAACACTTGGCAACAAAATTTCGAATTTGAAAATAGCGAAACAAATGGGTAATAGGGAGATTATAATGAGAAGACAACTTGGGAAAACTATTGAAAACACCATCCACATATAAATGTTTGAACTGTTTTATACCCTTGTCACACCACACTGAGAATGTCGAGTCCAAAAGTGAAGGGGGAAACAAATGGTTGTCGCTTAGAGGACCCGAGGAAGACGGCATTACAAAATTAAAGTGAAACTAGATTTTGAGTGTGTTAAGAACCACCTGATTATCAGTGTACAGAGAGGGTTTTACGGCTAAAGAGGAATAGAGCAAAGTTGTTGTTGTTTTTTAACTCCTTCCAAGAAGTGTTTAGCTGAAGCAGCTCTCACATTAGTTTCTCCTGCTAGTTTTTGTTTTCATCAGGTGGCTTTATGTGGTTTTCACCACACAAAGTGATCAGTTTAAACTCTTTGAAAAAGTCTATCCTGGGTGCTGGTTTATCTCGCTGGGATGAGCAGGCGACCATGTGCCGCATGTCTTCCTCTCTCCCTCTGCTTTCCTGTCACTCTTCACAGATTGTCATCCTCCTCACTCTTAGTCAGGGCCTTTTATGTGCACTGATATAGTAAACTGGAGTTGTATTTATTAATATCTGTGCTGCTACAGTAATAATGTTCACACCACAGTGCCATGTGTCATGGTGAGACATTGAAACGACAGCAGGAAATCACTCAATCCTGCACGCACAGCATGACTGAATGTTAGCGTCTCACAGGAAACAGAGACGATGACTGAAACGGTTACATGAACATGTCCATCTGAGATAATATCCTGAAAAAAAGATGTTTTGTTGAATGTGCACTTTTCTTAAGGTTAGCCATCATCTGCTTTCTAAGTGAACCCCTCATTAAATGAGAAGAACAATTTAACAAGAAAAACTTTTAGAGAGAGTGGGGTTCTTCCCTGGACCCTGGTTGTCCTGGCTGGTGTCCTTCCGGGGCTTTGGGTCTGTTCGCTGTGCCTTGGCTCCTGTGGTGCTGTGGGCTCCTCTTCCTGGCTGTCTGGGCCCTGCTGGGTCTCAGTGGGCCTTCCTGCATGTTTCGGGCTCGACACCCTGGTGTCCACTGCAGCTTGGTGTTCCCTGTATGTTTTGGTCCTCTGGGGTGTCTGGGCTCCTGATTTAGGTGGCCTTATTCGGAGTGGGGATGTCCTCACAGCATGGAGCACCACAATGCATGCTGTTGTTTTCTCTTAGTTCTCTGTTCTTGCTCGAGGGTTTTGGTTTCTGGATTTCATTGTGCTGCATTTGGTTTTCTTTGAAGGTAGATGGTTTTTGGGTGGGATGTTGGTGAGGACTTTGCACACATGTTCACAAGAGGGGAAAAAGGCCTTAAGATGTATCTGAAGAATACAAGGTGACGGATGTCTCAACCTGTAGCTGGTGGCGCATATGACATCATCATCATCATCTGTTCCACCTGTCAGCACTTTACTGAAGCCCAAAGAAAGAAAAACAACGAAACAAAGGGGTGTGGGTTTGGACCTTAGATGTGATGGTTAAAGGGTTAAAAGGTCTAGGAATTCATTAATGCTGATAGATAACCAAACACCCCTAACTCTGTGTTAGACCTCTGTGTTTACACAGAGTTAACAGGCACTGGAAACACTGGAACGCCACCAGCCATCCAACCCACTGGGTTGGATGAACAGCTGTTAGGCAAAGAAACAACAGTGATTACTTAAATTATTACTAAAATATTGAGAAGTTAAAGAAACCTTCTTAACTCTGACCAACAAAGCAAAAAAAACCTTTTCCCATCACTTTCAGACGCTATCACACTGAATAATCAAAACAATGATTTAAAAGTCTTTTTTAGCGTATCTGGGTAACTATCTGTCACTGGGGCCCTGAAACAGTTTATTGGCCCTCTATTTTCCCACAAATTAGATTATGCAGCATTTTGCCTGGGTTTAACACTTTCTGACATCTGGGATGTCTATTTCCTTACCCAAACTTGCGCTACAGAAGGATCATAGTTGGGCCTTCTCATATGCACTCAAAAAGTCCAGCTCTTGATTAGCAAGGAGGAGCTCTCACGGGGAAATATGTTTCCAAATATGTCTTTCAGGAAGTCTGCATTAAGAGTGGCCTTCTCCCAAATACTCGGTGACACGAGTCCTCAGGCTTGTAGAAATCTATTTCATGCTCCTGCATTCAATAACCTCATAAATCACCGAGCAGAGAAAAGGTAACAATATCGCCTTTTCCCTCCTTGTCGCAACATGTTTTCTGCTTTTCACCTCTGGTCCAGAATCCTGCATAGTCAGGATATGAGATATTAATGATATTAATCTAAGACCCCTCTCCTCTTTTACAACACCTACACTCAAGTCCACGTCCTTATAACAGCCCAATTAAGCCATTGGTCGGTAACTAGTGAGTCTTACCACACGGGTGTTTGTGTTGGCGCCTGATCTGCGCTGAGGGGAGAACTGATCCCAGCACAGCCTGACCAAGACAAACACATCCCTCACATGTCTATTATCCTTATTAGATTTAAGGGATTCAGGGAGATGTGCACAAGGGTGAGAAGTAGGTACCGTCAAACCGTATACTTTCGAATTTGAATCAACAATGCAAGTGAGACGTTTTCTGTGATGTTTTGACCCTAAAGACAAGAGAAATATGACCCCGCACCTCACCTTTGTCAGTCTGACTTCAACGTGCAGGTTTTCTTTCTCTCGAAAAAACGTAATTTTGTGCTTTCCTGTCCAGCGACCTTCACAGGAATAAGTATTTAACCGAGATGGATGACAGATGTTTTGCGGGAACCATCAGCGGCCCCATTCTCCTGTGAGTACCTGAAAATTTGAGCCACTCTCATCAACTCCTTGTACTTCTACACACTTATATATATATTTTTTATTATTGCATAATATTTTATTGCATATTGATAACATAGACTGTATATAAAAGATGGACATGACGTCAGCCATTTATTTCTGGTCTCCAGCAGCCCTGTTTTTAAAGCAGCCTCACCTCTACCTTTAAGCCTTACATCACTCCCACCCCTGCAGTTGTTGCTAAAGTGGAAATGAGGTGTTTATAAACTCCCAGAGTTGATTCTGTTCATCTGGACGTATGAGTTTCATCACTCATCCAAGTGACTTTTTCAGTCTGAAATCTTTTTGGGATTTCCTTACCTGAATGATTGAGCATGTTTTGACTTCTTGTCTGTTCCTGTGTTAGCGCTGATGTAGAGGTTTTATCTGCCACCTGCACCATAACGATGAGCATAAATGGAATCAAAGCGACCACGCTGCAGGCATACTGGGGACTTCAGAGAGCTGTGCATAAACAAATACCTGCAAATCACAATGAACTAAATCAGTGTTGTCAAGTAGATGGGGCCAAAATTCCTCTACAGCAATGTGAAAGACTCACAAAGTCATACAGAAAATGGTTACCTTTCATTTTTAAAGGTGATTCTACCAGCTCCTGAATCGTAGCGTCTACGTAGGTTTTCACACTTTTCTTCTGTTTCTGGGTAAATAAGGACACAACCTGAAACTTTTAGAACTGGCGATAATGTTAACAGACCTCTCTGCACTGAATCATACTTGTTATTAATCTCTGCACTTTCGGTTTTATATGGCTGTAGGTTTTAAAACATGAAAAGACAGAACAGAACAAAGATTAGAAAACACACCCACAGCAAACCGTTTTGAGGGATATTTAGCACCAGAGATGTAATCTGATTACTTTTTTCAAGTAACGAGTAAAGTAACGGATTACTATTGCAAAAACGGTAATTAGATTACCGTTACTTTCCCGTAGGAACGCTGCGTTACTGCGTTACTAAAACCGTGATATTTTTTGCGAGAATGTCTCATGACAGTGACGTAAGCAAGTGCGACGTTCGTGACAACAGCTGTGTGCATCAACAGTGGATCATATATCGAGTGCAGAGAGAGTATGAGCGTGCAGCGTTTAAAGCGTGGAAGTACTGACCTTACTTTGAGTTTGATTCCATAAAAAGTGACAAAAACATTAGTGTCCGCTGTGCGTGGGAAGAAAACTTCTTTTTACAGCGAAAAAAAACCCTAAACAAGCACCGAGTAGCTACGACGTAATGGGAAACTCACAGAGAAACTCGCGGATTCTTCCACTGACCGCGGCACACCTGCAGCAGGGTAAACCTCCGCCTACCCCACTCCTGCTTTACAGGTGAAAATAGAGCAACAGGACCGCTGAGTCTTTGACTTTATTTATTTTCTGCTGTGTTTTAGTTGCATCTATTTGAAAGACTGAGTGTAAACACAAAAAATATTTTATTTTATGTGCTGGAATGTGCAGAAAATAGGTTTAAATGTTAAACTAATTTATTCAAGTCAGAGAATGTTGCAGATAATTAAATTTTTGCTTGATGCATAAAGTTAAAAGATTAAAACTAATAAAACAAGTTTAAAAAAAGAGACTTTTCCATTTGATTACATTTTGTATGATGGATTATGTAGAAAAAGTAGAATTGGGCTGAAAGATCTATCACTTTATCACCTACTCAGGTTGTAAATCGTGTTTTTAAAAAGTAACTAAGTAACTAAGTAATTAATTACTTTTGAAAATAAGTAATCAGTAAAGTAACGGGATTACTTTTTTGGGGAAGTAATCAGTAATTAGTTACTGATTACTTTTTTCAAGTAACTTGACCAACACTGTTTAGCACTAGCCCTGTTTAGGAAGTTACTGACGGTAAGTCCAGTTAGAGTTCAGCAATGTGCTCGTTCACAGTGTGTGGACTAGATGAGACATGTCTGTGAAACAGGACAGAGGAAAAATCCTTCCTCCACAGCTGCGCCTTTCACCAGGAAACCTGACACGCATTGTGTGCGAGCATGTGATGGAGAGACTTCCGACGTTTCTCCGATACCGTTTTCTTTTTTGCTGTGACCTCATATATAAGGACATTTGATGCAAACACCTTTAACCACAGCTATCCGGTTGCTGTTGTGGCTCGGCTCTAGCTGCTAAGTGTCTGCTAAGGTAAACTGGTTTTGTGTGCAGGTATTCTTCCTCTATTCCACTGAGGAACATGTCCTGAGTTAGGTCACCTCCATGAGGTCATGAGCGAAACATCTGGAAATGACAAAATCGGACCAACACTCTCAGGGTCTGCGCTCCTCTTTTGTTATTGTTTCCTTTTCTTAAAACGGCGTTTCACAACGAGCCCCACGAGAGAGACCAGAGGACAGAGAGGAGCGGAGAGCAAACGGGACTAAAAAAAGAACAAATGAACTCTTAGAAAACATCTGATTTAATTAAATGAATTGATGACTTGGAGCAATGTAGGGTTAGGAAACTACAGCAAAGCGGAGCTTGGACTCTACTTGGCCCGTGGAGGGAGGGGGGGGGGGCGTGTGCGGCACTGTAGGTTGGAATGTCCTGATAACAGGATCACGCAGGATGTTGGTGAAATTGTCAATTCCCTGGACGTCTTCGTCCCGAGGAGGTTGAGCTGGCTTTGGCATGACAGCTGAGTGCGAGAAATACCGCGTGTAATTACTTAAAGATGATGGGCTAAGGAGTTCACTCCAGGAAACAGATGCAGGGTGTTGTTTAATCCATCCGTGAGCTCGCTGGTCTCATCATGTCTAGCTTTTTTTCTGGGTTGCTCAAAGTATGTCTGTTCCAAAGTCTGGACTTGAAAGTCGCCGAGTGTTGTTCTTTCACTTTGTGAGATTAAAGTATTGTGCTTGGTATTATTTTAGCATGCTTATGTTATGGGATACAGAGTTTTTTACCTGCATGTTATCAGCTGTATCACGGACGTAGCCTCATTTGCAGCCTCTGAGCTCATAATGTCTTATTTGGTAATTCCATTTTCAAAGTGTTATCCAAGACGCGGCTGCATCACCTCTTGAGTAACCTCATAGCCCCACAGATGTGTGGGATTTTTGTGGGGGAAAACAATGTTTAAATCCCATATTTTCCACAGACTGTGGACCTAATGTAAATTCCAGCAAAGAAAAGCAGCAGCAGAGTGGAAATATAGCAAATATTTGAGATATCGAAGGTACCTTTGAAAACAGAGCCCACCATTGGGCAAGAGCATTTGTTTGGCCTTCTCCCCAACTGTTTCTGAATCGTCTGTGCTGTGTGACTGACTTGCATCCCGCACACTCTCCCATCATGACCAGTCTGCCACTAATAAGGTCAAAAATCTAGATCTATGGCGATCCCTTCGATACACCCAAGTGTTAAATCTCCTCTGTAAGCCTCTTTGCAACCCACCTACACCTTAGTTCCTCCTTTTCATGTCATGTCTGTTGTAATCAGTGTCAAATCTTTTGTCTTGCTGCTTATTTCTCCATCTTGTGCATGTGGAAAGCTGAGGAGGTCCGAGAAGATAACGTGCCAACAAATATAAATTACTGCAGGTGGAAATAACCATTTTCTTTTGGCCAAAATTGAGGTCTTTTATTCCCCACCTGTCTTTCAGAGACGTGTCCCAAACAGGGATCACCTCCCTGCCAACCACAGGGATGGACTCTGTCCGGGAGCTGAAGGCACGTGATGCCTGGGCCCTCAAGAAACTGCCACCCATCAAGACCTTTAAGCACCTCACCGTCGCCAACCTGACATACCCGAGCCACTGCTGCGGCTTCAAAAACCTTAAAAAGAAGCGAGGGTGCGTTTGTCAGTTCTTCTTTTTTGTAGCTGGTGGAGTGTAGAAGGCAGCATGAAAAATGTAGTCCTTGAATTTCGTGTATTTGGATGATCCGCCACAGCGAGCGGCAGCAGCTGCACTTGCATGATGTAGATGTTGGCAGGGATTGAATCAACTCTCCTGACGTGTTTACCTATAATTCATTACAGTGCTTCCATAATTAGTGTCACTCACTGCTGTTATTGTAGGAACGAGGTCGAGCCAGACTAGTAATGGCTCTCAAAACAGGATTCCCTTTTCCTTCAAGTGGATATAAAGATGACTGCATCATTATTTTATGGGCTCAATGT
Source organism: Aulonocara stuartgranti (assembly GCF_965226115.1). NCBI lineage: Eukaryota > Metazoa > Chordata > Actinopteri > Cichliformes > Cichlidae > Aulonocara > Aulonocara stuartgranti. The sequence goes on along the minus strand of NC_138951.1, from coordinate 2,423,129 downwards.
TCTGTGCGTTTGTCTGCATGTGTTTTTCAGCTTTTTGGAGTACATCATCTGCAACCTTACTGCTTTGTATGACCAGCATCAAAAGCGCTCCGTGGGGCCCCTGCGCATGCCGTCCCTCCAGGAGGACAGTGTTGTGGAAACACTCCCGGACCGGGAGCTAAAAGACGGGGATCACAGAGAGGCCCAGCAAGATTGGAAGAGCGGTGACGTCCACGGCAGCCTGCACTACCACGCCTACTTTGGAGGCCACCCAGATGAGGATGTGGGTTTCGGAGAGACCCTAAAGAACCCCCAGGAGGACAACAGTCAGGAGTTTGACAGTCGTTACGACTATGTGGTGTGCGAGGAGGGAGAGGAGGTGGCGTGCGCACCGGCGCCCGATGAGTTCAATCCTTGTGAGGACATAATGGGTTTTGGCTTCCTGCGGGTGTCTGTGTGGTTTGTGAGCTTGCTGGCTGTTCTGGGAAATGTGGTGGTGCTCCTGGTGCTCCTCACCAGCCACTACAAGCTCTCAGTCTCCCGGTTCCTCATGTGTCACCTGGCCTTTGCAGATCTGTGCATGGGGATTTACCTGCTGCTCATCGCCTCTGTAGACCTCCATACGCGGGCCGAATACTTCAACCACGCCATAGACTGGCAGACGGGCCCCGGCTGTGGACTTGCTGGGTTTTTCACAGTCTTCGCCAGCGAGCTGTCCGTCTACACCTTGACGGCGATCACTCTGGAGAGGTGGTACGCCATCACCTTTGCCATGCGGCTGGATCGCAAGCTGCACCTGCACCACGCAGCGGCTGTCATGCTAGGCGGCTGGGTCTTCTGCATCCTCCTGGCCTTGCTCCCACTGGTCGGCGTGAGCAGTTACCAGAAGGTCAGCATCTGCCTCCCCATGGACACCGAGTCCGCAGCGGCTCAGATCTACATCATGTCAGTGCTCGTCCTCAACATCTTAGCATTTTTCATCATCTGTGCTTGTTACTTCAAGATCTACTGCACGGTGCATAACCCTCACTACCACTCCGGATCCAAGGATACCAACATTGCCAAGCGCATGGCTGTCCTCATCTTCACTGACTTCTTGTGCATGGCACCAATTTCCTTCTACGCCATATCAGCCGTGCTGGACCGGCCGCTCATCACCGTGTCCAACTCCAAGATTTTATTGGTGCTCTTCTACCCGCTCAATTCCTGTGCCAACCCGTTCCTCTATGCCATCTTCACTAAAGCCTTCAGGGGAGACATATTCATCCTTCTCAGTAAGGTGGGCCTGTGTCAGCAGCGAGCACAGCTGTTCAGAGGCCAGACGGTCTCGTCAAAGGGCAGCAGCGGGACATCTCAGATAAGGAGAGACAAGGATAAAAGTCGCAAAGGAGGGAGCATAGGCCAGGAAGAAGTGCCTATCCACCTGAAAAGGTCCGCAGGACATACCTCCCACCAAGCAATCAGCCAACAGAAGAATCCCGAAGAGAGCCAGAGGTTGGACACATGAGGCCGGCTCAAGGCAGTAACATAAGACAGGCTCAGGTGAGAGAGGAGAGACCTTGAAGTGTTGGGATATTTAACAGACAGCTCCAGCATCCTGTATCTGCTTCAGCTTTCAGGCTGAGTTCAGCTGTTTTCACAATTTCGCCTGTGATGATTTTATGGTTCCAGTTGTTGGAGAATATCAAGTGTCACGGAAATACGAGCCTGACTTCATCTCACTTATAGTCCTTTGCAGAATAGAGATCATTTTAAGGGAAAAATGGCAGGATTAACACTCATTTATATGTTTTCAGTATCTTAATTATACTTTGAGGCTGATACCAAATGTGTGGCACAGTCTGGCACTGAGACAGGCAAATATTACTCATTATCTGACGTACTTCAGCTTCCAGTGACACGAAGCTTTTTCTGAGGAACTCTGTTTATATGTGATTATCGTGTTCAAGGACAGCCTGCTGGCTCAGTGCCGTTCAGTGGAAACTAAACCCAGGATGTAAAAAAACGTATTTTCAAATCCATTGTATTAATACCTCTGTATATACTATAAATATATGATTTAGAACAGAACACATAGCCTATTGCTATTTTTTTGCATTTCTTGTCTAACTACATTTGGTGATTACAGTAATTTACTGTGATGTTGGAAAGTTTTTTTTACAAAAAGTGCATTTATTTGCATATGCCAACAACAAACTGATGTATCACTTAATTAGATTTATAAAATATCTGTTTACTTTTGCTCCATGTGTGATTTACTTTAACTTTATCAAATGTTCGGTCGCTAACTCGTTCAGAAACCCACTCCAAAAAACTAACATCTCACATCGAACCATGCGATCCAAAAACAAGACCTATTTGGATTATTGGCAGTTTCTGCAAATCACACAGTGGTGTGTTAATCACTAATGCATACTGTTAAAGCTGTGTGTCTCCTTTGGGATGTCCTGGTTGTTTTTTCCAGCGTTATCGTGGTATTTTTCCATCCCTGTGTGGAAACCAGTGACTTCTACAATCAGCGGGGAGCTTAAAGCTAGCATACCTGAGACCCATGTGAACTTCTGTGATGCTGAGCTGTTAGGCATTAAAGGAAACCTTCTGCTAATAGTGGCTAAACATCAGGTTAGCGTTTCCTCTCCTGAGTGACTTTAGAGATGAACAGGGCGAGTGGGGATTAGTTCACATCTTTTTCTTTAAAAAAAATAAAATACATTTTGCATCCATATTTGTCTTGAAGATATTCGATCAGATTGCTGCAATTTGTGTCAGCATGGAAAATATAGTGCAACATTCCCAACTTTGTATCACTCTAAACCTCACAAACTGGAATGGTCTCTACTTTCAAAGTCGGGAAAATTAAGAGTGGCATCCGCTGACTGCGTTCCAGACCTCGCTTGGCGGTGAATTTCCGAACGGACGGGACATCATTTTCAGTTGAACGTTTTCCACGGCTTCAGGTCCATCTCTTCCAATCACGTATTAACAGCGAGCCAGTCTGGACCCTTCAGATGCAAAGCACTCTGGAGCTGGAGCACGATGGGCCTGGCTGCCTTCATGAGAGGACGTCTCCGCTGCCAGCTAGTGTTAACTCACTGTTCACGAGTGTGTGCACGACAAGACTGATAAAAATCAAAGTCTATGCACATTTGCGTAGGTGTCTGGGTGCACACAAAGCGACTGGTGGTAGTGGCATATACCTGCAGAATCCAGCATTTTCCCGAATGATTACATGGAATTTTACAGACTTGCAGGTACGGTCATGGCCCAAGTAATAGGCCGAGCCAAGCAAACTGAATGAGACTGTGAAATGGATTTATTTTGATATTCTTCTTCTAGCTGGGTCTCAGGCCTGCCTCATCATTCCTCTCCCAGTATTACAAATAAACTCATCTCCAAGCCGTTCCTCAAATAAGCAGGCCCGTCCCCGACGATGCACCTCGATAACACCGGATTAGGTTGCCAAACTCAAATAGAGTGGGAAAAGGAGTCGTGAACAGAGGGACTGACGAGGTCAAAGCCTACGAGTATGCATCCAGTGTTTGGTTGTGGAAACAAAAAGAAATCTCTTGCATTTTTGGCGTCATTCCTTTCGTTGGCCCGGTCAACGTGGATGGCCCTCTTAAAGAGTCAAGTTCCTCTGTCTCCTGGAGAGCTCTTGAATGATGACCAGAGCGAACTGCAGGGTTTTAGTCAGTGAAAACATTCATTCTTCTGTTGTTCTGCAGGTGGTTTCACTCATCAGGAAATGAGTTTCATATTTAGGATCTACAACCTTTGCAGACACTTGAGTTAAACCAGGAAAGAAAAATGGCTCCAAGCCTTCAACAAAATACATTCTAATACTTTATACACAGGATGATGTGACAAGTGCTACTCTATACTACTGATAGTAAACCTTAGTTATTGTGCAGGTGTGTATGGAAGGCAATTTAGAACATGTGTCTACTTTGGATCAATTATTTCTAATAAACTGGAAATTGTTTTTATTGAGAAAGTTCCTGCTGACAGGCGACGTTTCAAATTACAGCTGTTGCCGTGTGAAGATGATCCTAAACCAGAAATACATGAAACAGTGATGCAATTCCACCTGCACAACCCCAGTAATAAAACAAAAAGCAGAGAAGCGCTGGAGCATTCATGCGTACTGAGGTGAACTAAGACTGCAGACTTTGCAGCACCGTACTTGCAGATTTAGCCGAAGATGATTCATCGCAGGCTTTCTGCCCCACGTGGACTTAAATCACATGACTTTTACTTGAGTCAGACACAAGTATTAAAACTGATGACTTTAGGGTAAGATTGGTAATATGCTTAAAACTAACTGCTTCATATAATGTCGAGGGCTTCTTTGGTTTTATAGTGCAAGAAACCAAAACAGCTCAAATATGGGGACAAAGCTAAAGTGCCTCCCCACCTAAACTAAAAATGACCAATTCTGAAAGGTGTTGAAAGAGGTATCAAACACAATAAGGTTTCACTTTAATACACCTTTGTTCCCTAGTTTTAAATAACTTACCCATTCGTATAAGAATGACTGAATCAACTCGGTAAGTACTCCACAGAGGAAATCACCCCATAACAGCACAGATAGCAATTATATGGCATTGGCTTTTTGAAGCAGGCCTATAATAAAAAAGAAAAGTGACAAGCTGTTTAGAACAACATTCACAGCTTGACGTGAGACAGTCTAGGATACTATAAAAGTCCTGCTGCAGCCAAAGTCCGGATAGACAGAATCTCTGCTGAAAACAGATGAAGGGTTTTTGTCCCGTTTTTTCTGTTTTGTCACAGTTTGCTGTTTTCTAAGACTTTGGTAAGCTCTACATGCCACAGCCAGCAGGCCCGGCTACTCCACTTGCTACGTAGCTGATTGGCAGTCACCACAGGTTAGCTGGTAAGCAGAGAAAGCTGTAGAGTCTGAGCAAGACATCTCCAGGGTCTCATTATAAGCCTCATTCGCCAGCAGCTCAGATTCTTATGTCTGAGTGCCCAGGAGTAGCAAAAGGGCCCACTTCATCAGAAGCAGCCAGGGATACACTGCTCCTCCGCTACGTCTATTCAGCGCTGAAGTGTGATATATTGTAGAAGTGACAGTCTGCCCTCAAATCCATTTACAATCAAGTGCAAAAATCTCCATGTAGTTTCTGATTCAGCTTTGATCCCCGACTGCACCACACCTTTATCTCATAATTACCTGAAAGGAAATACGCTGGGATTGTGTCGGTTTGGGTAGGAATTAGAGGAAAAGCCGGGAAAACGCCCATGCTGTGCAAACCCTGACAGTCATCCAGATGGTGGGATATAGAAAAATGGAAAAGAAGATTGGGTGATGCAGATTCGGGGTCTCGTGCAGGTTGCAGCAAATGCATGAAAGTGATCCTACAGAGCTGTTACGCAGCGACAAAGACAGAATGTGCAAGGATTATATTTCAATCAAGAAATCTGAATCGTGCTGAGTTAAAGCCGTATTACAGCACGTTCCCGGAGCACGTGGGCCACAGTGATGAAGACTTGGATGGTTGGTCCTTGCAGACAACCATGTCTGCCCATTTGTTTGTGACTGTGTGACTCATCCACAAAGACGCCTAACATAAACACAACTACATACTTCAGAGAAGTGTCACAGAAAGACTTATGAATGGTGTTTACAGATACCCATGTCTGCAAGGAGGATAATCCCCGCTGTCTGTCAGACAGTAAGCCTTTGACACCGAGCGCCTTTAGCTGGTTAGCAAGTTAGCAAAAAGATAACGGTTTGCTAAAGACAAAAATAACTGTAGTTAGCTACAGCTTAAGACAAGATAGATTTAAGACATTTCATGCTCCTTTGAGTTAAATCGAGGGCCAACTTAACAACTTAAACCACAGAAAGAAAAGAAGAAACAAAAGTGTTTGGCTCCTGATGTTTGTCCGAGGCGCTGCTTAAAAGAAATTAGTCCTTGTTGTCATCTTTGTCACTCAAAGTTTCAATGGATTCAACTGCCTTGATTCCTAATGTGTAAAATGTGGCTCACTCTCTACACAAAACAATGTACCTCATATATATTTACAGTACCAGCTTCAGCCATGCTACAAAACTCCGTCGTCATTGGTAGCTAGCAGACAGGACTACTGGTTTGAGTGTCTTGGAAACAGATTTAAAATTTAAATGTCAGAGAAAAAAACAACCAAAAACATTTAAAAAGTATGAACGCCATTAGAAGTTTCATTAAAGAATAATGAAACACATAAGTAATAAACTCATGAAACAGTTGGCTCACTAAATGGGAAGGGGACTGGTATTTGTTAAGGTCTTGCAGTCATGTGACTGCTAATTTTCCACCATTTCAAATGTGTAACACTGTAGCAGTTGCAGTTCTACTAAAGACCAGTCCATGACCACCTGCCAACCACCGTTTGTGAGGATAAGATGCATCCTAGTAGCTGCTAGAGGCTGAAGGCGGTCACGATCAAACTGACTGCCATCTTGCTAGAGATTCACGACCCCCTGGCAACCACCGGGAAAAATGTGTGTTGACGCTCACAGAAAACTGATGCTATCTCACGTGCAAAATGAAACCGTTTACTAAAGAGTACACAGTACTGACTCAAAAACCTTTGATTGCCTCGGCCGCTAACAGATTGCTCCAGACGATACCAGGTCTGCACTCACCAACTACTCCCCTAGAAGAAGTGTGACACAAATCGGAAATGGAGACTGAATTGGTGAAGCGCAACTTTTATACACACATATTTAAACACTTCCTAATGATCTTGGCCAGGAACCCCTCCAGCTGGTAAACTGGAGGAACCGCTGACCTTCTGATTATTAGACTACCTGCTCTACCGCTCGAGCCACATCTAATAGTAGCAGTTAAAAACGGAGTCTCAACAGGATTAAAAATGTGAGCAAAAATAGTTAAAAGTAACTGAAATAACAGTTAAATAGTTTAGTGTTCAAGATGCTCCCACGAGTAATCGATAAATTTGCTTTTATCAGCGCAGAACCAAAAAGCTGACCAGGTATCACAGAAGAAGGTAGGAAGAAACAGAGGGGGCGAGAGTGACACTGATTTAGGCCACAAAATAATGCAAAAATTAAATTTTAATTTTCTTTCTTTCTTTTTATGCAAAAGACAACTTTATGTATTCAAAGCACAACCTTGAGTTTGATTCCAAACTTGATTTAGGAAAATTACACGAATACCAACAGTACAGTTCATTAATCATCAGAAGAGCAGAACACACGACAAAATGGTTATAGAGCACAGTTTAATAAGACATCCTTCTCAGTCTAGCATCTGTGACCCCCCCCCCCACCAAAAACTGAACTAAAGTTCAAAAAGGCACGCAAGACATCTACATATGGAAATGACGAACAGAGGAAAGGAAATAAATCTACTGGGGGCCATGTGTGGAAAGTCTTCCTTTGGCCTTTCATGTAAAAATTTCATATAATTCAACTAAATCGTGTGAAAAATGTTCTGTTTTCTCCATCAGGTGCTGTATCAGGGTTTTCTTTGTGCAGCTAAAAAACAACTATGGAGCCACCCAAGCACCACGTCGACACAACAGTCAAAACACATATATACTTTATTTCAAACTGCTGCAACAGGGGCACTAAAAACAAACTGCAGAGACACACACAACCCCCCCTCGAGTTAAACTCACTTGGATAGAAAATATCCTCAGTTTAAAAGTCATGAATAAAACGGAAGCAGACGAGAACATACGGTGGACGAAATGGTTTGGAAAACAGCGCCGTGCAGCTTTTATCAGGCTGACATAAGAAGAAAGGAGAAAAGAAAAGAAAAAGGAACACTTGTTAGATTATAAGAGCACAGTTTGGTGCGGCTTTCCAACCTTAAAAAAAAGAAAAACAATTTATGAACTTTCAGAAATAAATAGAAAAAACAGGACAGACACCAACCTCACTGCTCTGTGACATTTTCAGACTGTGAGAGAAATAAACTGAAACCTTTTCACAGAAAACCAGCGACAACGACACACACTCACCACGTGTCTGTACAGTCCCACACACACACACACACACACACACACACACACACACACACACACACACACACACACACACGTCTCTGCGGCTATTGATTAAGTGGACTGACTGACTTCACAACACACTGATAAACCGACAGTGCAAAATTTCCGACGGCTGCAGAGAACTAAAAATAAAAGCAAAGGCGATTCACCAACAGGACAAACTGAGACACCTTTGTACAATCCTTAAATGAATTCAGTGTCTCACGCTTTTATCTTTATTTTATTCTTAACGTTAAAGATGGAATGAAGCCCCAGAGAAGCCAGTGGGGGGGTGCTGGGGGAGGGGGGGTTAAGTGCTGCGACGAAGATAAAAAAAATGAGTTATTGTAAGGTGATGTTATTTTACCTTCTTTTTTAACTCCTTCATTAAACGCATTTAAAACATAATGTTTAAAGAACAGGTCGCCTACATAAAAACATTCTGGAGCACCTTTTTCATAAACGTGAATTCAGACAGAATTAGGATATTAAAAAAAGAAGCCAAAAACAGGTGATTCTGGTCGTTCTAAAGGCAGCGATCTCGACTGGTGGCACTAAGTTTGGACACGAACGTAGACACGAGTCAATCCAGTCAACCGACTACAGTGATTGCAAAGGTGTTTCTCATCTATGGGGTTATAACGAATGACCTCTGACCTTGTGTGGCAGGGAAGCCGAGGTCACCCTGGTCCTCTACACCTGTATGATGGTGAAATGCTTTCTTTCCAAAGTTAGGTGAATTCTCTGGGGGGGAAAGGCAGAGAAGCCTGGAAGAAGAAATAAAGAGAAACGGTGCTCGGCTCACGGGGCTTTTCCCTTCCTCTGTTGGTTTCTCATCCCGCAAGGCTAGTCGAGTGTTTTCTGACTACACCCGGGTTTTACAGTACCTCACAGTCCTTTGGGTTTGTCTCAAGAGTTCTGAGTCTCAGAAACAGTTTCCTGAATGAATCCAGTCACAGGATGTGGAAGGATGCTAAACTGTCTGTTAACTGGATAGGAGTTACAGAGATCCTGCTCCTGTTGCTTTCTCCCGTTCCTTTTTCTGCTTCACCACTCGGCATCCCCGATGGCTTTGGAGAAGACGTAGTCTCTCCCGTTCAGATTCATGATCCCATCCTTCAGGTGGAATTTCCATTTGTTCTTACTTCTGTGAATCTGCAGAGTAAAGAGAAGGAAATGAGTGTTGTAGGCGTCAAGGACAGATGGACATTGTTTCAGCTTACAGTGGACGCAGACTGATGTCTTTAGCCTCTGCGCCGAGGCCAGACAAACTCACTGTGGCATTAACCGCTGCTGGAGCCTTTCTCCACTGAATTAACATCAAATAATGTAACAACTCGATGCTTTGTGATGGGAATCAAAGGCAAACAGTGAAGACTCACAACAAGGAATGTGAAATACCTCTTTAACGATTTCTGACATTTTCCCCCAAAAACGAGGAGGCTGCTGTGAAAACTGTTTAAGCCCCGTCCTTCAATCTACAGCAGCCTTTCCAGCGCCCTGAATGATACTGGCAAACAAAGGCTGACAGCGATGCTGAGTACCAATCACATTAACACGGTAAAACTGCTCTGCGCTGTTATTTTATAATCTCTTTGTTTTCACTGCTTCTGCAAATCTCAGCGTTAACGTCTTTGTCTGGATGCTGATGTGAAACTAAACGAGTCTGATATGCATAAAAGCCAACGGGCCCCAGCGCAGGAGGATCTATATCAAGACATGTCATAAAAGTACCAAAGAGGCACTCGCATATTTATACACAGGCAGGTTTGAACACACTGCAGCCTTTCAGAATATATCAGTTCCTACCTTGTCGTACTGGCACACCACTACATTGTCTGTTTCAAACAGCTCCTGGTCCTCTTCGTCGCTGACGTCGTCTCCACTGTTCAGCGGCTCCTGAGTAGGAAACCAAAACAATCAGATTCATCACAAATGTTTGCTGCTCAGAAACGTGGTTTAAGATTCAGGATTTTCTTTATTTAAACAGTAAAAGCACAAATCTAGATTGCAACAAGTAATAGTTTGATTTTAAACCCGTTCTCCTTTTTGCCCGATACCAAACAGTGCCAAATATAACCTGCTGTGTTATAAAATCTTCTGCAGAAAAGCCACACAAACTACAGAGTAACCTTTGTAGTAGGGCTGCCACAAACGATTATTTTGATAGTCGACTAGTCACCGATTATTTTTGCGATTAGTCGACTAATCAGATCATCATCCATTGGATGTAAAACTACAGCTTATTGCACCAGCAGCATCTGCTCTTATATAACTATCATTAGCTTACAGCTTTAAGTGTTTAAGGTCTGTGCTAACTAACAATAAAGACAAGATGATAGTTTATTAAATTTTAATGAAATTTGCAGATTGTTTCGGTGAAGTTTAATAAACTCCTTGCTATCTAAAATATAACAGGACACCGGAGTATATTCTGGAGCATCTCACACTTCTGATAATCAGCTGTCTGCTTGAGTTTATTCAGCTGTGTAAAAACTATAACTTTAATCTCAGCCAAACCGATTTACTCAGGAACAAATAAAATACTAAAAAAAAGCCAAACAATAACATTTTTAAGTTATCTAAGTGACTTATATATCATGTTTAACCTGAGTAGTGAAAGACGGCGGTGGGTTTGAAAACGATTTGCCTGGAGTCCGGTGTTCTCACGGCTCTAGTGACCTAGCCCCCGGCTAGCTATCGAGCTAGTGGGTAACAGACGTCTCTGAAAACGTCGGAGCGCTTTTGAAAATATGCGGTGTCCTGATAAACTGAGCAGATATTTGAGGTTTACACAGCTACATTCTCGCCTGAAAATATGTTAAACGTTTATTTTGTGACCCAGAAAGAATAATAAGAGTAATATTAAAACTAACTAGCTGCCGCCATTGTTGGAAACTGAGCTGGGCCGCGCTATGAATTCTGGGACAGAGCTACTTCTTCGGGGTTTAACGACAGCTACCTGTGGAAAGCTACTGCTAGCTACTCTGGAAAACAAAAGCTCTGAAGAGGGGCAGAAACATCAGTGCTACAAGTTTACGGCTTTCTTACTTCATATTAAATGACCATAAAATTCTTGCCTACTGCAACTTTAACGTGCGAGTTTTTGAACACTCTTATTTCCTCCCTTGCTCACCTCTTCAACCTGCCCATCTTCTGCTCCATCCTTGTCTTTCTCCTCATCGTCATCTTCGTCGTACTCCTCCTCATCCTCGTCCTCTTCTGAAGACGTCTCCCCGGTTCCGTCCACCTGCAGCATCATGGGAGGCTGCTGTGCCTGAGGCTGGGCCTGTTGCTGCTGTTGGGCCTGGGGCTGCGCTGAGGCTTGTGGTGCAGTCGCTCCTGGGGCCTGCTGGACCTGCTGGACCTGAGCTGTTGCTGCCTGGCTGGGCTGTGGCGCCATAGCTGCTGCTTGCATCACCTGACGGTAGAAAGAAACTCAGAGTTTAAAAACATGTACGCCCATATGATGTTAGCATTGCTTTCATGTGGGACAAAATAACCAGCTCTTTACACAACAGACTCCAACTCAAAGCCAAAATAAAGTCAAAGTCAAAGTCAACTTTATTTGTCGATTCTGCCACATGTACAGGACATACAGAGAATAGAAATTGCGTTACTCTCAATCCCTAGATAAATAGCAAATGAACATTTAAATATATTTAAATATAAAAGTGATTAAAAATGCAAGTAAAATAATTAAAAAGTAAATAAATACAATTTTACATATAACAAGAAAGCTATACAATATACAATATAATGGGTAAGTGACATTGAGTGTAAACCAGGCAGAGTAGTGCAAATAGGCAAATAGTGCAAATGGAGATTTAGTAATGCACGGTAAGAGAAAGTGTAACAACAAAGTCTTATGAGGTAATGGCAGTCCAATGCTCCACAAGGTGACTGGTAACAGGACAGGACAGCAAAAATGATGCGACTTCAAGGAGCATTTTTGTAGCAAAGATAAGGTCTGCCAGCTAGTCGCCATGTTGGGTATCAAGATATTTGTCTGTGTTAGCAAGTAAGCTAATGCTGGCTAACAGCTGAAAGAAAAAGTTATTAAAGAACTGAACTCGTGGAGGGAAGACCTCTGCTCTGAGCTAATGTTAGCCTGTTGATTTAAAAGCTAACGTTGCAGATTTTTGCAGTGTAGCTCAGTTACACTGGCCAGCTAACCAAATCTTTCCATAGTTACTCACACCAAAACTACATCTGAGTGGAAATGCTGTTTGTCAGTGTAATCGGCTGATCTGTGACACTGACTGATGCGCGATGCTTTCACAGTGCAGGTGTTATTATTAATAACAAAGGTTTCCCAGACGCTCCTCTAAAACATTAAACAGACTCTAATTTCTCTAAACAACAAAGAGAACAGAAATGGAGGAAACACTACTATTAGAGCATAAACTACTTCCATATAAATGGAATGAGTGCAGGAGGAACTGAAGTTCTGACCTGTGTATTGCCTTGGACTTTGTTTCCTGGGGTTAAGACAATCTGCTGCGGCTGTATGATGACTCCTGCTTGCTGGGACAGGCCTCCTGGCAGAGGAGCCAGAACCTAAACAGATATTAGAGAAGGGAAAAAAACCCCAAACACGACATGTAAACTCTATTTTAAAACAAGATCTCCACCTGAATATGCACAACACTTTTGCAACATTTTAACCGACTCAATTTAAACTGAATGAATGAAATTTGGCACTAGTTTTGATCTGAATCTGTGTTTTTATTTAGGAAAAGTCACAAGTAATGGAGTCATGGATCTATTTCTTTTGGGGTAAGTGGTAAGCTCTGAGCAATCAGCATCCTCCCGATTTCCCAGAATCATTTCATGTTTTTCATGGCACTTCTTACATATTTCGAGGTTATTTTTCCAAGAATTGATTCTTCCACTGTGTCAGAGCCACAGGGCCCACAGATATGTAGCCTTATTTAACCTACTTGTCACAAACGGACACTGAACTGATTACGCAGATAAATCAGACACACCACGACTTTTTCCCCCCACCTCTCTCCATTTGGCTTTGTTTTTCACACACATTTCCTCCTGTCATATGCAGCCCTGCCCCTCTGCGTGACAGTTCTTACCTGCTGTATTACCGGTGCCTGCACGCCACCAGGCTGCATCTGCTGCTGCAGGAGGATCTGCTGCTGGGGCTGGATGATGTACTGAGCCCCGTTGGGACCACGGACTAACTGCAGGATCTGGCCTGAGACGTTAAAACAAAGCGTGTGGGTGCACGTTGTGTAAATATAGTTTTACACATGAAGATAGTTCAGAGAGAAAACAGCATTTCTTTGCAATTTAATGCAAATAAACATGTTTTACCTTGGCTGGTGAGGAGCTGTTGGTATTGGGTGACCGCTGTGGGCAAAGCCAGGGTTGCTGCGGTAGCTGCTGCACTCTAGAGGAGGAAAGAAGAACACACGCGGTGACAAGCATGCAAAATAATACAGAAGCAGAGGATTTCAGGGTTCAAGAATGAAAGACTTCAATGTTAAGTACTTAATGTTTTTGAACTTCTTTACAATTTAAAGCACTGAACTTCAGATTGCATTGACTGACATGATAAAAGCAGCATGTTTGTCCTCTCGCTGCATCTACAAAGCCACTGGAAAACGATTAAAAATTGGCAAGTGAAGCTTTGAAGAACCGTTTGAGGATTATACAAAAATCACTTGCAGAAAACAGAAAGAAGCAGCAGCAGAGATGAAAGCTTCATATGGACAGATGCTGCGTTAAACATGTGCTGTTGAAAAAAGTGGAAAAGATTTCCTGCATATTTCACTCGATGACGGAAAGGTGTGTTTGTCAGTGCGTATTAGACACAGCAGTAGCATGTGGGAGGATGCATTACTGCTGGCTTATATCCACTGCAGTCCTGGCTATTAAATAGTCCGTTAATCTCTTCCAAGTCCTGTTGCCCCATCCGTGTGACACTTGATCAATCATTCTGGACTAAGGAAGAAGCCTGCAGAGACCCTCTCTTGCTTCTCACTTCTACTCAAAGAAAATATGTCTGAATTTGTTAAAAACGTAAAATGAGCAGCACTTCGTTCTGTTCATCACACATATGGATATCGCATCACCTATGTCTGTTAATAAACACATTTGCTACTTGTTATATGCCTCCCCGAAAAACAGTTTCATTTATTTTTGGTGCTATGATCCACTCACCATCCCCGTTCCACCCATGTGTATAAGCTTAGATTCCTGAACAATGACTTGCTGCTGGGGAGCTGCGGAAACAAACATTTTCAGGTCAATTCCTCATATTTTTCATAAAATGTACAAAGAATGCACACGATCAGTAAGCATTCATTGTTTCCTGTGCCAGTTCGGCAAATAACTCAAAGCTGCAGGCGACATTTTTAGTGCCCAAAAAGGCGTTCACGGGTTTTTGCACTTGTTCAGAAATGTTTTTACCACTGTGTGCCACTGCTGGCTAACCTTGCTGTTGCTGGGGCGGCAGGATGACTTGCTGGGACTGAGCTGGCTGGGTCACCTGCTGGACTTGTTGGACCTGCTGAACCTGTTGTTGCTGCTGCTGTGCGGCCTGCAGGGCTTTCTGCTCGTCAGTGTGGAAGCCCTCCACTGCCTTGGACTGCAAAAGCTTGTTCTCCCATAGCTGTAGAGACAAACGGAGGCAGCACAAAGACATGTGTTAGAAAGCTGCCAAAGACGCCATTTAAATCCATGCTAACATGTTTTCAAATGAAAATCTCCATCCAGGTAAATGTTTAGCGCAGATTCTGTCATTATCGACACACCTGTGAACGCATCACACCGACCAGACGTGCCGATCGTTTAAATTAATTCAGTTTTATTTTTATAGTCACAACAGTCATCTTCAAGGTGCTTCATGTTGTAAGGTACAATAATACAGAGAAAACCTAACAGACGACCCCCTATGAGCAAGTGTTTGGTGACAATGGGAAGGAAAATCTCCCTTTTAACAGGAAGAAAGCTCCAACACAACCAGGCTCAGGGGGGGAACCAGGTAAAAGAGACTGTGGAAGAGAGCCAGACATCAATATTAACTAATGGGTCACAAACTCAAAGTGAGGTCAAATAAACTGGTTTAATCCATGAAGCTAAGACTGAATTTTTTGCTTATTTGTGTCAATCACATTGCCTAGTAGGCTTATGTGCCATAGCCTCCTCTTGAATTGAGCATATCATGCAGTGTACACACTGTTTGAGTTGTCATTTCAATGGTATTCAGACACCACCTTCTCACAGGCATACGCAGGTGTTATAACAGTAAAGCAACACTGAAAGTCACACTGGAATATAAGGTGGTGATTGCACCAGAAAACTCGCTGCAGTGAGAGCACCATCCATCACAGGAAACCATGGTAACGGGGGGGGGGGAGAAGAACAAGACATGAATGACATTTTTGTGAGTTAATCAGAAAGTTTCCAGAAGTCTGTTTTCTGTCCATCCAGACAGCAACTACAACAGCTTCCAAACTAGGAAGTGGTCAGCAGTTATTCCAAAGCGCTCTGGTTTGGGGGAGCGTGCTACAGTACACTTTACTACAAAGAGCGCACACCTCTGCAGGAGGCGGCATTTCCCCTGCAGTTACTATATGCAGGCGCAACACTGACAGGGACGGTTACCGTTTTCAGCTCCAGAAGAACTTGCTCATCTACTCCCTCGTCCAGGAACAGCTCTCGCACCTCATTGATCACATCGTCAATCACATTCTTGTATAATTTAGGCTGTGAGGAAGAAAAAAAAGAAGAAAAGAGGAAAGAAACTTTTACAGTATGGCGTTTATATTAGAGACACTTTTGCTTTTCCCAGTAAAGCATGAACAACATGTCTGGTACAGTCAGTATTGATCATTATGAGCTTGGGTTTTATGTCAAAATTAGCCCTCAACAGTGTACTTAGCAAACACACCTCCTCTTTGGGCTTCCCAGCTGCCAAAACGACAAAACATCAAGTATACAGCTGATGGTGTTATAATTATCACATTTATTTACGCCTCGCCACACTGACTTTCATTGGTATGACACGGTAATAGTTGTTGCACGCGGGCAGCTAAACTCTAAAACTGCCCCCACTTGAGTATCATGTGTGGGGTTCGTGCTGCAGCGTTTCCACGGCGCTACGTGCCTTGTTATGCTAACCCATATAAACTAGCTCTTTATGTTACTACTACTAAGGTAAACATCATGTCCCCGGGGTCTGAACTGCGCGCGCGCTGGAAAAAGCAGACATAACGTTTATAGCTCCGCCAGGGCCCAACGGTCCTGTCTCAGCGGAGTGATACGAGGCTGAAACAAAGCGACACACGCGCGGGCCACCGCACTGCGCTGCCCCGATGTCCGCAGCGCAGACCTCGGTCTCTCCTTCCCTCCCCCTCGGCCTGTCTGCTCCTCACTATTTAAAGCTCAGTCTGCTGTTTATATGTAGAGCCGGTGACGTAGCGTCGAGTAGCACCTTCCCATCCCGGGCAGTCTATATTAGAGAGCCAATATGGCTGTATAAAAACCAGGCAGCGAAAAGGAGGAGGGCCAGAACCGAGAGAGAAGGGAGACGAGGAAGCCATTTTACGGAGCCGCAGAGTGCGCGCTCGACAGCCTTTTTCTTTTAAATAGTGTGTGGCGGAATGTGAAGGACATTTTCGGTGTCTTAGCTTATCAGTGCTCAGCTTTGGCTAAATATTTTTTGGCTCTGCTGGAAGGTAGCAAGGACAAATTTGATATGGTATGGGTTAAAGAAGTGGTTTGGGACGGCTACCCTGCCTTCTGGTCGTGGAATGGTGGACAATGATGAGGCAGTTGACGACTTTCTACTGAGGAGGCTTTAATATATATATATATTTATATAAACTATATATATTAAACGCTCAATTCTCTCGGCGTGGATGATGACAATGTGCTTTGCGTACATCTGTATTTCATAAGCTATCCAATAATAAAAGCTTAAATTGACAATTTCTTCCTCCTACGAACAAACAAGCATTTTTAGACAACCTGGCAGCTCAAGCGTCTACCAAAAATGAATTTAGCCATACACGCTATTAGACTGTGATCACGTAAAGTAACCTTCCAACTAATGAAAGCTTCAACCTGCCGATAAACCACTAAATTAGAATTACATCTTCATCGCTAAACCTCAGTTTCTACACGTGTTCTTATTTTTACTCAAACACTGCCTCTCTAAAGTAAGCCATTCCTCCTCCGAGATGGTTTCAAATGAAAGAACTACCTAGTTTCGAAAACTAATTATAATGGCCGATTGACTGAAACTTAAGTATTCCCTTTAATAGATATAACAGTGAAGTGTTTGTTAAAGCAGACTCATTTTACTGTAATACATAAAACCAGTTCGTCGACAGCTTTCCAATAACTTTACCCCCATTTTCCCCCGCTGACAATCCTTAGAGATTGATCCTTACCACTGGGTTCGAGTTAGCCGAGCTCGCCATTATACGCGTAGTGTAAAAACCACACGGAAATAGGCGAGGAATAGAGCCAAAAATTACGAAAAACGATTTAAAACAACTGGGAAAGATATTTTAAAACAGCCGGCATCACTTTTGTAAATAAAACACAGTTTAGGCGGTCTTATTTACAATCCCGGGCTGCGACTCCCCAGCCGTCCTCCTTCCGTCGTTGTCCTGCTTTATATACTGAGCGAAGAAGCTGCGAGTGCGCGAGACATAGGGCAGGGTCAGGTCGCACATAGCGCGAGATTTCGTGCGGAGTATGACGACCAATTAATAGAGCCGCTCATGGGAAATGTAGTTTAATAATACTTTTTTTTTTTTTTAGAAAACGGAACTGAATCCTCAGTGATCGCATTAGCTTAATGCTCTGTGATCTTGTTTATTGAGTTAGGGAAAGTGTAAGTATTACGAACCATGTGATGAATTAAAAATAGAGGAATTAATTAGATAAAAGTAGCTGGTTACTTAAAATGCTAATAAAAGCCTATTAGCATATAGCTAAGTCATTTTAAATTAACTTATTTCATTTTTTCTTTCTTTTTCTTTCTATTCTTTTTCCTGTTTTCCATCATATATTAGAACTGTATGCTGTAATGATCGATGCTCATATTAAATATGGGAAAACATTCAAATAATGCCTTCAGCATATGTACAAATCATGAGCTAAAAGCTCAGGCCTTGGGGTGGCTTTAGACAGGTTTTCTCAGGGGTTTCTGAGGGGCTGCCAATCAGAACCTAAAGCATCTCATTTTAGAAAGCGAATAAACCAAAGACCACTATAAGATAAATACAGATTATTTTAAAACTATGACTCGTGTAAAGCTGCACTAGTATAGCCCAACAATAATAATAAATATCAAGAAATAGTATGTCTCCTTTAATGTTAACAGTTTTATTCAACATGTTTGGAGAAATGCTTTTGTCTAATAGCCAAGGTTGGTTGTTGCAGATTAAATATAATATTTTAAAAAATATACATATAGAACAGAATAGAACAGAATGCCTTTATTGTCACTATACAGTTGTCAGTGCCAACATGTTTATAGATGTAACCATTATTAATAGGAAAAACATGATATTCTTATCACATATAATGCATAAAGGCTATTTAAGAAATAGTGCTAATAATTTTTTCATGTATTCACTTGTAACAACACCAACAGTTTAATTGACTTTTGCACTTAATCGTTGGACCTTGTGTTAGCTCAGCACTACTTTTACCTAAGCAGAGGATCTGAATGCTTCTTTCACTACTGGTCCACACTTTAATACTTTCATGCGACACAGGTGCCTCCTAAACAAGTCTGACCTTTACCAGCTTCGTAACTGCACCTGTAATGCTTCTCTGTGGGGCCAGTGTGCTTTATGTAGTAACATCGTGCCACCACAAGAGGGTGATCACACCACGCACCAGGAAAACAGGCTCTCTCTTCCACATTTCAACACTCACACTCAAACACACACTCACACTCACACAATCCACTTTGTAAAACACGCAACTGTTTTCCACGTTATTCAATAAAAGCAGATTTAAGTGAATTTTTGGATGAGCAACATCCACTGGCCTTGTTTGCTTGCTCTGAAACAGACTTGCCCTGACTACCAAAGGGGAAATTTACCCCCCACAAAAAACAATAAAGCTTTGCAATAAATGAGAGCTGACAAGAGAACGTTACCTCCACTTCTGTCTCCATGGAAACTTGCCTCGCTGGTCATTCTGAGGATATGGATGATATAGACCGGGGAGCACACAGCTCTCCGCGTGCATCAATCCACTCAGCGGTTCAGTGTGGCTCTTCTGAAATGGCATATTACACCACCTGAATTCATTTCATTTAGTTCACTGAGATGAAATTAAAGGCCTGTCCGCCCCTGACAAGGATGTGCTTTTGGATTCACTTTAAACCTTTTCCAGTGGAGAACAGTTGGGGAGGGAAAAAGAGGAAAGAAGTGACATGATAGGAAAAAGACTTTGTTTAATCTGTGCTTCTGAATGTGAGATTTCATCAGACGTGAAGCCATGTTATCCATGAAATGTTGTCGCTACCTTTGAGTCTCACTCTCTGTAACTGAGTAGTAAGATGCCCTCTAAAGATCCACAGAATGCACACTTTTCTTTTCTCACCCCCCTCTTCTTCTTCGCTGTAGTTGCATAGCAACAGAGGAGCTGCTAGCTCCAGTTGTGTTGTGGTGGGAGCGTGCTGCACAGGGAGGCACTGGCTCAAGATTAAGCCAGTCTCTGCTTCAATTATGAATGGGCTTCCACTGCCACACGGCTCCAAAATGGCACCACTCAGATTGATAAGACACTGAGGCACTCTTTGGTACACTTAACTCTTTTACTTCTTTCCCTTAGGGAGGGGGAGCAGGACTTTAATCAGAAGTATTGAACTTAAATGATTAGAGGAAGCAAATGAATAATTAACTGGCGGGAAAGGCTTGGTTATGATAAGACTCTTGTTGATGGGAATATGTGAGGTTAATGATTGGGGTCAGTCTTGAGAGCAAATTAGAGTCTCTAGTATCACTCTACTAGTAAGTGTGGGTTTGTGTGTGGTGCTGAGGAGGTGGATGACAAAGGCTGACATCCTTTACTACATTTCACTTGAAGTGCTGAGATGAAAACAGCTAATTGTTTAGTACTCTGATCAGCTTCCAGTCAATATGTTCTTAACAAAACTCAGAATGGTTGATTTACAGCAATTTATGTGTGGTGGAGGTGGGTTGCAAATGGGCTTGCAGTGTGCAAAAGTCTTGAGACACTTAATTTCTAGATTATTTTATTTTGCTTCCAAGGAGCCAGATTTTCTCGAATTTTTAAGAGAAATTCAAGGTGGGCTCAAAGTGGGATTTCAAAGTTTTCTTGTGCTTTTTCAGTCATTTCCAGTCCAGTCCTTGTACCTGACCATTTTCAGAGGAGCTGTTTAACACTGACCGATGCATCATTCAAGAATAATATAAGGCAACTGAAGAAATTAACCAGTGTTGCACCTAAAACAGATGCCTTAGCAAAGAACCTATTTTTAGTAGTATGTTAAGGTACTTTGCTACTGGCAGTCTGTTGCAAAAACATATAATTAATTAAAGTCTTACAAAAATGCCCAAGATAGCACAGCTTGATGGGCAAAGGTCTGTCGACAGACCAGGTCAGCACCTGGACTCTTGTACTACAAAGAAATCGTGCTCTCCAGAGAACACGAGTCCAGTGGCAGCGTGCTTTACACCACTGCATCTGACGCATTGTGCTTGGTGATGTAATCTTTGGCTGGAGCTGCTCAGCCATGGAAACCCGTCCATGAAGCTCTCTGCGCACTGTTCTTGAGCTAATCTGAAGGACACGTGAAGTTTGGAGGTCTGTAGTGACTGACTCTGCAGAAAGTCAGCATGTCCTGACTCCGCTCTGCGAGTTTACGTGGCCTACCACTTTGTAGCTGAGTTGCATTCCCAATCACTTCCATTTTGTTATAACACCATTAATAGATGAATAGCTGACGGTGGTACATTTAGTAGAGAACATTTTATTCATGACTGAACTTGTTGCACAGGTGGCATCCTATCACAGTACCACGCTGGAGCTCACTGAGCAACTCATTCCTTCACATATGTTTGCAGAAGCAGTCTGCATGCATAGATGCTAACTTTTATACACATGCGACCACTGAAGTGATTGGAACACCTGAGTTCGATGATGGTTTTTAGCAATAGTGCACTTTTCCAAAGTTTGGTGGCCCATAAATAAAGGTGGTCATTCCAAATATTGACTTTTGAGCTCGTTTGAATTATGCAAAATCATTTTTTTCCATGTATGTTTGCACATAAATTGCTGCACCTATTTCACATTGCTTTATCGAAATATAAAGAAATTAGGGTTGCCTGATACTTTATGTCCCACAGTACTGTGTGAGATTTGCCCACTGGATGAGTAACAGCGGTGCCACTTCAGTTGACGTCCATATCTCCGACTGTAACTATGCTTTTGTCTTTTGTCTTGCATGATATCCACTGAAGAACAACAGCCAAGCGTAGCTTCTGCAACTCGTATTTTTTTTTATTATTGCAACCAACTGGAAGACAATACATCACATAAACATCATTGTAGTTTCTCAGAAAATGGAAAACAAAATAAAACAACATTTATATATTTTTTGCCACGGTATTGGACAACGTTGATATTTACATGTAGTGATGAAATAGGTCTTGAAATCATTCTTTGGCAATATGATTTGCACAATAAGGAGAAAACTGAACATTTACTGAAAAAGAAAAAAAAACAAAGAAGAAGAAGAAAACAAGAAAACAACACCTGGGTGTACCCTGCATCACATCGCACAGATCAATAACAGTTTTGCATTTTGACATCTCTAACCTATGGCTTTCCAATATTCAGCTCAGACAGTCACGGAAAAAATAAAATAATGGCAGTATTATAGATAAGTCTGTCAGAGAAAGAGAGAAACAAAAAGAAACAGGAAAATTTAAAAGGCGCGTAAAAACGTCAACAAATAATAAAAAAAAAAAAATAATGGCAACTATTCTTCTAGGAGCTTTTTGTGGTACGTTTGGCAGGTTTGAAAGAAAACACTTTGCTGTTTGGGGGCTTTTCAGGCAGTGAAGTGGATGCACTTTGCTTTAATACGTCCAGGTACAGTTCATGTGTTTTACCAGGACTCAGAGGTGAACAGATCTTCTTTCCTGCATGTCACAGAGTGAGCCCGAGGCAGAAACCCCCAAAAAACAAACGTGCGCTGCTAAAGCGACACGTTCTACCCCCTCGACATGCCTCTTGCCAACTCAACGCGGTTACTAGTCACCACAGCGGCGGATTGGTACATCGAATACAGCAGAGTGCTTGACCCGGGAGCACTCAGACACACATCAGACGACAGACAGATGGCACACAACGACAACACTAACAGTGTCTCCTTTACCCCCCCCCCCCTTTTTTTTTTCTTTTTTCTCTTTATGGGTACCACACAAAATGCAAGGCCAGTGATGCATGCTACAGGTGGCGAAAGACTGTGCCGGTGGATGGGAGCATGCATTTGTTTTCCTCCCGCTTGGCTCGCTGACGATCGTTCAACGTCTCTTCAGCTCAAACAAACCCCCACCCCACCTCTCCCCCGTCTGGCTCTGCTGCTACAGCCAAAGCCCAGCCTACGTTTTCACCTAAAAAGCGGCTTTATTTTATACGCAGACGAGGGTCGGATAATACTTGTGCGCGCATTCCCGTTTTAGCCATGATGCACCTGGGGTTAAAAATACTGTCTGTAAATCAGAGAAAAGAAACGTCCCCTTCCCATGTCGTCTTTTTTTTTCTTTTCTTGGAGATATGAGGGCATCTACAAGGTCTCCCACGCCCCTTTCAAACATTTACACCGAACAATGCCGATGGAGAGGAAGGACACGCGTACATTTACACACTGAAGTAAAAGTAAAAACAATACTGTTATAAATAAAGACAGGTTCTGTCGTGACAACAGAGGTACTGAGGGCAGGCAGGCAGGCACGATGTTAAAGGGTGTGTGTTCCTGGGCACACAAACGCACACACTCCACAGACGTGTTCTGGGATAACACCGGGTTTAACATTGAACACCTAAAACAATTAAATAAAAAAAAAAATAAAAGAAATCACTGTACAGGCAGAAGTTGTCGTAAGCCCACCCCCCCAAGAGGTGTTTCAGCTGGCCTACGTTATAAGCCTGAACCCGAAGCCCAGAGGTGGCGTCCTTTGGGCCTCTAATTGCAGAGTGATCTCCCACGTTTCCTCCCTGAAGACGTGTCTTTGAAAGCCCGCTCAGAAAAACAAGGAGACGAAATAAAAAAAAGAAAAGAAAATCTCCAATATAATCACGGGTATAAGAATTGGCGGCAAAACTTTTTTTTTCTTTCCTCTAGGATCAAGGTTTATATGAAAATAAGTCATGCTTCATGCTAAATACATCGTTTATCTTACATGATCTTTGAATAAAAAAGATTTGCTTTTTATCTTATTTACAAGCACCCATGCAATATAACTGAGAAAGTCCTGCAGGTCAAATTGCTTCAATTAAGAAAAAGGAAAAAAATAAAATATTTTCTAACCTTTTTACAGAGTTGCCCGCACAGGGGCAAATTGCTTATATCTTTATGAGGGTAGAGTGAGGGTAAACAGACACAAACAGAAACCTAAACCCACAGTTCATGTATATAGTTCTTTGTCAAATGAAGAGGAAGGTGGTGGCAGCTACTGGCAGCTATGATATCTATACCAGGTATCTACGTCGTCTAATGGAGAGAAGTACGAGGGGGTGGAGGGAGGAGGTTTTACATTATGCAACAACAACAACAAAATGAAGGAGATATTGCCTCAGACCCGGCACACTATCCGTCTCTATGGTGATAAAACATGACCTTTTTTTTTTTAAATTTTAATATATTTATTCTTAAATACTATGAGTGCTCTTGAAATAAACCATGTCTTTACCCATGATGCTTTTTATTATAAGTGGCGTAAAATAAGTGCATGAATATATATCACATTGGGTTTTACATTTATTTCCACACTTAAGGTCACTCGCTCTCTCTCGTTAGCTCTACTACGCCATCTTTGAACTTTTTTTGTGTTTGTTTTTTTTCTTGTCAGCTGTCGTATCGGCTACATGAAGCAACCTGGTCGCTTATCTTTGGCACAGTCTCACATTTGTGCTCGTGGATGTAGGAGAGTGATGCCGGCGGGCGGCCGACCCGCCTTTGCCGGCATCACTGCAAGATTGCTACAGATTCACATAGAAACAAACAGGTAAGACAAACAGCCATCATCAGCTCCCGCCCTCCCCCTCCCGGCAACGTGACTCGGTTTTGTCGCGCTCGTCCAAATTAGTGACAAAACGTGCTTTTGTTTTTTCCTTTTTTTATGGCTTTCATCCCCTTTTTAAACAACAAAAAACCAACAAAGACATATGAGAAATACCCATCGATGTTTAGTGTTGCTGAACATGTAGGAAAACATAGATTTTTGATATTGCCACAAATAAGTAGGATTCACCTAATGCCCTGCAGATAGATAGAGGGAGATGACAAGTGTCCGTTGAGACTAATGCTGTAGTAATGTTACCTGTTGACCTAGTTGTGTGTGTGTGTGTGTGTGTGTGTGTGTAAATCTGTGTGTGTGTGCTTGGAGCTATAAGCCGTCTGTGTGTGTGTCTATGCTTTGTTCTATGTGTGTGTGTCTTAGTTTCTCAGGGCCTCTTTCTGCTCCTTCTGGCCCTTGGCGGTGCGGTTTGTGATGTTGTTGAGGCAGGCTCTAACCCCCGCCAGGTGGAGCAGCGATCCCGCCGCCTCTTTCATCTCCTCGTCGTCGCTCTCCGGCGGCTTCTCCACCGTCGCCGCGCGCCGCTTCTTCAGCGGCAGCGTGTCACTAATGCCTCTCGCTCGGCTTTTGGTCCAGGGCAAACTGCTCCCAGCCAGAGTCCCGGCTCCCCCCAAACTACGTCTCTGTCCGCGCGGGGGCTGCTGGGAAATGTAGGTAGTGGTGGTGGCGGCAGTGGTGACGTGAGAGTCCAGTGGGATCTCCCGGGGCTCGGGTTTGACGTCTGATTGGATTTCCACGGCGATAATGTCGTCGTCGTCCACGGGGGAGGAAGGGGAGGTGACCTGGGAGGAGCACAGCCTGCTGGGGGATTTGGCGGTGCTGTAAGTGTGGTCGTCCTGGAGGTCCTCGCCGCAGGGCGGAGGAGAGTAGCAGGTTGGGCTGTCCTGTCCTCGGCTTAGATAATCGCCCAGGGATGATCTGTATGGATCGAGGACACAGAGCGGGAGAGAATAACGTTACTCGTGCTGTCACACTGCCAGGCGGGCTGCCTGCCTGGACCTGCTTCACTCCACTGACACTCAAGCTTCTCTGCTTTACTAGAAAGAAAGTTCAGGTTCTAATCTATCAGCCACAAATAGCTCCCTCGGGCCTCATGCGCATATTTCTGAGGTCAGATAAAAGCCCGTATTTCACAAAGACTCAGCCATCCTTTTCAGAAACGAGCTGCCTCATTTTCAGATTGCCACCTTTGCGCCCCCCACCCCAATGACACGGTGCATTTTTAGCAGCACCCATTGTCTCGAAGGTTGCTCAGCACATAAAGAACCTTGCGAACTCTAAAGTCAGAGCGCCTCGACGGTGACGATTCTGCGGCGAGGCCGTTTAACTGTTCGTCCTCGTTACACTGCGACGCGCATTTTGCTCTATTAGTCGGGAGACACTTTTCGCTGTAAAGCGTCAAAGGACGGCGTGGGATGGGGGTTAATCCTGACAACCCATAAATCAAAAAGTAGCTTCAGCAGCGTGCCCTGTCCCCCCGGACATCCCCCCCTCCCCCCAGAATGAGAGCGTGAGCATATTAATATCTCATAAGAAAAACATGCACTCCCTTACAGTGATCAAATATTCACTGCAAACCTTTAGTGAGCCTTTCGGGTATGTTTAATTCATTATGCAGTGCAGGCCATCATACTCTCGTGCTCCTGTGATGGATGTGCATGTCCGTGCATGCTCCCAATGTTCTTTGAATCACGAGGCCTCTCCCTCTAATAAACCTGTTTGTGTTTGTGTGTCTGCGAGAGGCCATTATATAAACACACCTGGATGAAACGTTGTGCACGGCGGGAAGCGTGTGAACGCCTCTGACTTTCGAGCACAATAAAGATGTAATTATGTAAACTATCAGTGGAAAATTTGGGAGCTCCCCGAGCTTTGTGCCACTGCATGTAGGTGCAGGCGTGTCTGTGGGAGAGGGAATGCGTCTGTGCAGCCCCCGCTGGTGTTAATTATACGTTTGAAGGCAGCAGGAGCAAAGTTTACCCACCTTATGGCCGAGGTTCTGCTCCCCACAGGGCTTACAGGTAAGGGTCTGATAACAGGGAAGAGGGCCTGGCTCCTGACACGGGCGCCATTTTGGATCACACCTCGAGGAACTGAAAGAGAGAGCAGATGGAACATCAGTTACACGCAAGACACGAATCAGTTTCAGTGACGAGCGGAGGGATAAAAAAAAAAGAAAGAAAAAAAAAAAGCCAGCAACAGAAGAAGCTCCTAAAAAAACAAAAACCTCTCAGATCCGACCTCCATAAGACCCGGGAGCAGCTCGATGAGCATCCACTGTCCATTCGAGGAGGCCAACGGGGCAATATTGATGAGCGAGGCAAGGTTAAATTGAGCAGGAAAGCGTCATAAATGAGTTAAGGCCGCTGCAAATCATTCAATTACCAACGACCGCTGGGCACGGCCAAATCCAGCCTGCCTGATACAGCAGCCGCTGGAACGCAAAGGGGGAAACCGCAGATCTGAAAATCTGAAAGGCACATCTGTTTCGAACTCAAGTGTTAAAATAACCAAGTAAATCTATTTTTTGAGGGAGAAAAACGGGACAAATTCACATCTTTTTACGTTACTAATTTATCTGCTGATCTTTTTTATTGGTTCGTCTCAAATGTCAGAAAGCAACATTTTCCAAAGCGGGTTAGTATTTTGAAATTAAAGCTGCAGATAAAAATGATTCAGTGTCTATTTTATGAAACCGTCATTAAATTTCACTTTTTCCCCCCGTTTCATCTGAACCTGAAGCCTGAACAGGTCTCTCTTGTAAATGAGACTTTGTGTATAAATAAAGGTTAAATAAAGACATTCAATGACTTTATTTTTTTTACCTTCAAACTTTATTCAGTGAAGAAAGTCTTTTACTGATTAATGGCTGTGTGGCAAATACATTCAGTGGTTATCTAGGCAACAAGACTTCCATTTCTTTGTGTCAGACATGAATATAATAGTTATCATGACTTTTTCAACTAACTTTTAACTACTTGATCACATGACAAATGGCCTATAAGACTTCCATCATTAGCATTAAACTTGAAGGTGAACTAGTAGCTCAACAGATCAGTGTTAACGCCACAGTAAGAAGCTCAAAGAACCCTCAGCAGACCTGCGACATCCGACTGCGTTGGGCAGCGAGATCTATTGTTGTGGAAGAAGTTTGTCTTCCAACAGTCGTCCATCTGGTCTAGGCAAGAAAAGCCTTGGTCAGGGAGGAGGAAGTGTAGCCAGTGGTCACGCAAACCAATTTTCAAAGAAACTAAAGAACCCACCAGAAGGACAACTCTGCGGCACTCTGCCTAAGTGCCATTTTACTCCGCTGAAAAAACAGGCATATGGCAAGCCCACCTGGAGTTTACCAAACGATACTTTCTGCAGACTAATGAGACAAAGATTGAATTCTCATGTCTGGAAAGCCAAGCTTTTCTACTGGCAAAGACAGGTGCTGCTAATCACCTCGCTAATGTGGTCACCACATTGAAGCATGATGTGACTGGTGCAGAATACAGAGAGGTCACTGGAGAAAGAAACCCACACAGACAACATCCTGAAACACACGGTCGTGGAAATGGACTGGCTTCGGAACAACTTGGGCCTAAAAATCTGTAGTGACAGACGAAGGTTACGGCTTACAAACCTGAGCCAATCTAACAGCAGGCAGAAAAACGTCCAACCTTTCACCTTGATATTTTAATATCGTGTGTGTGCAGCTAATGTATGGAAATTAGCTTAGTTGCTCCTTTTTGCTGAGAGTTACGTAAGAAGATTGATATTATTCTCGTGATTGTACGGTAAATGTAGAGCTGCAGTGCAGCGCTAGTTAGCTTAAATTAGCTCAGTTTAGCATAAGATAGAAACACTTAAACAACAAAAAATATGATATATATTCATTTATTTTTGATTTCCTAAAAGTTGCTGTCTGGTGGCAGACAGTTTATATTAACTTTAAAGAGAACCACCCTGACTGTTAGCTTTTCTTTCCTCTCTTCACGCTACACCAAGCTAACCGGCTGCTAGCTGTAGCTTCATATTTAAAGTACAGACAGTTGACAACATTTAAGAAGCTTCAGTCTTTCAAATAAAGTCACTTTTATGTGTGTAGAACAGGCGTTTATGCAAAGTGTTTTCCAGCTGCCCCAAAAATTCTTATATACAAAACTATAAAGAATGAAAACGCCGAGCTAACCACAAATCATGAAGAATAGATAAAAGAGATGGCAAATATAACCAAAGTAATCACTGAAAGAATAAATGTAAATACAGCACTGGGTTAAAAATACTCAGGAGGCAGAGCAGCTACTAGTCAGAAGGTTGGTGGTTCAGTCCATGGCTGCTCCAGTCTGCATGCCAAATATCCTCGGGCAAGTTACTAACCCCAAGTTTCTCTCCGATGCATCCATCATCAGAGTATGTGTTACAGTTAAATCACTTAAGGATAAAAAATAGTGCTTGGGTGATTGAAGCATGTTGTATAAAGCGCTCTGAGTCATCAGCTAGTGTAGAAAAATGCTATATAAGAACCAGCTGATCATCATAATAAAGAAAAGTGATTAAAAGTGCTGTTTAAAAACAGTCATCTAACTTTCAGTAATACAGCGATAAAAACATCTTCCCCAATGAATCGCGCAGTGACTCAGGTCTGTGAAATTTCGACATATGGTTTTAATTTGTAATTATGAAAGAGATTGTAAACTAAGGGTAGACAAAGTAAACTTTTACAGCTAACCTGCAATCAAGATGCTGGAGAAATAATGTAAAAAGTTTTTTTAGTATTCAGGGTGTTTAAGTATATACTAGAACTTTTTCTAGTTTACAACAATGCCTCAGCTGGAAAAACATTTCAGATTTAAGACAAACATTAAGAAGTTCCACATGATAATTTGTTTCTTAAGCCATTTCAGATTTTCCACCGAGGCCAAAGTCTTGTCTCTGGTTTCCTACTCAGACTGGACTGTGGCAGACCAGAAGGAAGATCTAAACAGGTTTTAAGCTTTAATTGTAATTTATGTGAATCTATATATAGTTTCTACACAGATTATACACTTTGAAGAGAAGAGAAAAGAAGAGCGTACATCTGATCCAAAAGCTCTCATTATTCAAGGCTGGCTGCTCACCACAGTCATCCCAGTTCCCTGGAACAGCTGTCATTTTCATCTCTGGGGTCAGTTTGTGTTTCGCAAACGATGACCTGCTGTTTCCTTTTGTCTGCCGCAGAAACATTTGTTAAGGTGTGACTGTGAACACCGTTCATCAAGCCATCAATACACTGCAGCTGAAGCATTTTTGGGAGGAGGGGTTAAATCTCAGCCCATACAGTGAATTTATGATCGATGTTATGAGCAGAAATTTAATTTGCCTCGAGAACCACAAGCTCATTAAAACATACAAGTCCCCCCCCATGTGGAAAGCAATCTTGTATATTTGGTTCATGTTGCCACACACACACACGAACACTCGTGCATTATGATTTTGTCATTGTAAGTGTGCGTCTGCTGCCTCTCTCTGGCCGCCTGTGTCCACAGTAATCTTATTGACTCCTGTTAGCGCGGCTCTGCCCCTGATATCTCCAGCTCTGCTCTCCATAACCTTATAAGTAAGTCCCTGCACAGAGTCTCTTTTGTAATCTTGATCACTCACTGCATGGATGTGTGCGTGTGGGCAGTGGTCTCCCCGGGTTGACACGCACCCACCCTTTCTCCTCCCCACCTCTCGTTCCAGTCAGGCTTTGGGTTACCATAGCAACGGTTCCCTTTCCACATGCCACAGAGTGGTAGATCATGCATCAGAAGGGATCTACCACTCTGGGAAAGCAGGGCAGAGAAGCCGTTTCTTAGTTCGCACCCTAAACTTTTCACGACGTTATCGAGCAGACGCGTCGGTTCGGTGGACGGTAAACAATCTTTAATGCATCAGTTCTCGAATGTGAGAGCAGAGCAGGCGGCTCTGTTTGAAACCTCATCACAAACGGCTGGTTGCTGTGTGTCAGCCTGCTTTAAACTTGCCTCGATAACAGACTGTGCATAAAAGATGAGCAAAGTCACTGGCCTTGTGTCACGGATAAATACAACAAAATAAAATGATACGACCGAGACAAAAACTGTGCTATTTTGTAAATAATAAACATGAATTCGCTGTTTAATTGTGTAACTTTATTAGCAGCATCCTCCTGAAATGCGCCAACAACATTGAGAGTCACATCCTCCTCTCTGCCCCTTAATGCTCTCTGGTTGCTATGGTAACGTGTGAATATTTCTTTCAAAATAAGACACACAACTACAACACGGGAAAGACCCAGGGAAACAGAGTTAACGATAAAAACCCTGAAAACCATAAATTTCACACCCGAGCCTCAACTCGCGCGGCCCGGAACCAAACGACTCGAGGACCGGTACCGGTCCGTGGCCCGGGGGTTGGGGACCACTGACCTAGATGGCAGGTTTGGCTAGCAAGCTGCTTCCATAAACAACAAACAAACACTGATATCTACTAATTAGTTTTAAGTAACACACGAACAAAGTAGAACTCAAAGTTCTTAGTCTGGTGGTAACACTGTAAGACTCATTATTTTGCTAATTATCGCCGAAAAGGCACAAACACAGCAAATTCAGTGGGCTGGATTAGCTGAGGTGACACCTGGTGCAAACTTTAAGCTTAAATAAGAATTAAATTGTATGTTATTAAAAACAACATAAGCATAAATGTAATATACAAACCAAAACAGCTGTTTGTATCAGACTGTAAATCGGGACATTTTAACATGGAGATCCAAGGGGACTGACATGTTATTGGGAGTGAGCCTCTAGTGGCCATGTGCGGAACTGCATCTGCTTTATCTTTCATCACTGGCTAATGCAGCTGAGCCCAAACCAGTGGGCGACGTCCAGATTCAGTCTTGTCTAGATTTCATGAGTGAAAACAGTGAGAGAGAGAGAAATGTTTGACATGGGCTCTCACACCTCAGCAACAGCAGTTTATCCTAGATGCACACATCTGCACACACATACATATAACCTCTACTATAGGTGCGAGCTCCTCTTACATATGTGACCTCTACATTCACCTCCTCGCTCTGCTGACTGTTTGAATTTCTTTCTTCCATCCTCACTTGTTGATTTTTTCCCCTCTGTGCATCGATCTGTCATTCTATGTATAGTGGTGACTCATATCTCCAACCGAGCACGCACGCCGACGCCACAGGTAAAAAACCTGGGACATATGCTGTGGATATGAGGTGACAAACTAAGCTGAGAAAGACCAGGCAGCACTCCCAAAGCCCGTCCCCGCTCGCTGAGATCGAGCATTACATTTTACAAGCTTGGAGAAAGGCAGAGGAAAAAAAGCTCTGTGTGGTTGGAAGCAGAAAACAAGAGAAAGAAATGTATGAACAGACAAGAAAAGGTGTCTGTCTGCATTTCTATCTCTTTTTTCCTGGAGAGAAAATATCCTCTAGTCTGTCTTTTTCCGATGTCTGGTCAGCTGCTCTGCCTTTTCTGTCTGCTTCCTACGTCTTCGCCTGCCGCCTGTCTCCCTGCCTGCCTGTTTTCCAGGACGAGCGAGAGCCCTCGGCCTCCCTCCCCTCTCATGTGCCGTAAACGCATTCAACCTCCTCTGCTCTCCTGTTAAATGAGTTCCACATGGCCCTGCAGGCTGCAGTCTCCACGCGGCCAGCAGAGGCACCAAAACACACAAACACTCGCTGAATTCACACACACACACACACGTGGAGTGCAAAGGGTCAAAGGTTACTCCCAGCAGACCTTGAGAATGCAACCGTTTGAACGTGGCCTCTCGCTCAGTCAAAACGTGTCCCACCCCCGCCTCCCGCCTCTCCCCCGGCCTGGCTGCTGTGTGTTAAAGTCTGAGGGCAGGATGCATACTAATGGTGTCTGACTGACTGGCTGACTGACGGACTGGATTGCTGGTGGGCTGAAGTTGCTGGCAGTTTAACTGGATGTCTAACTGGCTTGTCTATCTGACGCTACAGCCGAGTGTTTAAGTGGTTGGCTGACTGACATCTGCTATAACTTGCAGGGGTGGGAGATTAAAATAAATAAAAGCAACACTCGATTACTCGGACTTGAAAAAAAGCCCTTTAAACACAACTACAAACAGGCGTTATCAGGCTGAAATCTAATCAGCACCTGTGATTTTCAAATGTTTCCTCTACGCCTATTTTGATCTTCAGTATGCGCAACGATAGGCTTCTTAGAACTCTTTTAGTCTCGTTTTAGCTTTGAGGGATATTACATCAATTTTATACTTGAAGCAGAGTTTACTTGACATGAGGAGCTCTTCTTATCCTGAGAATGCTGTTGTAAAGTATCTTCTGTGGCTCTGGAGAGAGGGAGCACTTCAAAGCATGAGAAAGTAACCCTGATTATGTCATCGGCGTTCTCTCGGTTTAGGGCAAAAGACCACACATTTTAGAACAGACGTGCTAGAAAACACGGGAACAGGCCTGTAAGAGAACTGCATGTACCAGGCAGGGAGGGTCTGACGTTATTCAAGTATTATTATTGTTTATTATTGATCTCTGGCTCTCTTCACACTCCCTGAGCCTGGTTCTGTTGGAGGTTTCTTCCTGTTAAAAGGGAGTTTTTCGTCCCCCTTGTTGCCAAGTTCTTGCTCACAGCGACTCGTCTGATTGTTGGTGTTTTCTCTGTGTCACCGGAGGGTCTTTACCATATAATGTAAATCGATTTGAGGCGACAGGTGCTATATAAATAAACAACACTGAATTGAATGAACCAGTGTAAGCTGCATACATTATTGAGGATTTTGAATCCTGTGCCTTAATTCCTGTTTCATGAAGTCTTTCATTATTTTGTCTACACCTCATATGAGGCGTAATGAAAAAGTTCAGCAAACCTGTCACAAATAAAAGCTTTTTTTGGCCAGTTCAACAAAACTGTTGCTCAACATCAGAGATTTTGGAAGTTCATATTTGAGTTTGACACAGGAGCAGATCCAGTAGTACGGAGAGCAGGACTTCCTGGGTGCAATCTTAAAACAGCACAGGACTGGAGATGGTCTTGGAGGGCAGGATGGCCACTTTTGAACCAAAGTTGCTGAACGTTTTAGATTTTTTAAATCACACCTACACGGCGCTGGAAGATGTATTTAGACTTGAGTAAAAGCGTCAACGCTGCAGTGCAAAAAGACCCGACAAGACAGGTGGAACCTTTCTTTTACTGAAGTACCTGGTTTGAATAAGTACACATGCATACATAATCATCACGATCTAGTTTTTACTCGGCTCCATATATTTTATATCACGTGCTTTTCTAGATTTTTCTTCCACATCAAACATAAATACTGATAATAATGAAGTTTTGCAAAAGCAGAGCAGAGAGATGATTCATTTTATATGTATTATAACATACTGACTTAGTGCAGGTTTGCTACTTTTATTTACATCTTCAGCTAATTTTAATATTGCAGCCGGCTGTTTTGAAGATAATTATAAGAATTTTACACAACATCAGGTCGTTAATTAACTTTGGGCAGCATTTCACTTGTTAGTTATGATTTAAGCCTAAAAGGCAAATTAACTCAGCTGATAAAAAAATGTCGTAAATATATTTTTTTCTTGAATTCCTCCAAATTGTACTTAACTTTCACCTCTGCTACTGCAGCAACAGTGCGCTTCCTGTAACGGCTTATCATTTACTAGAACAGCAAACCTATGGAGAAATGTACAAGCATATGAGTTCCCACCATTTGGCGGGATTTGCAGTCCTGCTGGAATTGCTGGTAATCATTTGTCAATAGATATCTGTCAACAGACATAAAGCCGATGCTTGTTTGAAGCGATTGTGATGCACCGGTTTGCCTGCGATGAATCATTTACAAGCTGGTCAATTTTTCTATTGACTTGGATACACCCTTCATTTGCAGCTGACAGGTTAATAACGGCCCAGAGCTGGTTCCAAATGAGTTAGCTCCAGAAATGATAGAACTTTGAGTTTAAAAAGAGCACTTAGACCGAGCAGAAGCTTTATAATTTAGAGCTACTGAATAATGAACCTCGTGGAGGTGGGGTGATAGGTTGCGTCGAGCACTCGGCTCCCAGCCATTGTCCTTGCATTCTTCCACGTCGAGCGGGGAGAGGCACATTTCAGGACACATCACCTCAGAGCGGAGCAGCTCTGAAAGCTCTGGGAATGGGAGATGGAAGTAATAACTGAGGGCACTAACAGCCCCAAACTCGCTCGCTCTGGCACCCGACCACCCCCACCCCGACTCTTCCCTCGTCTTTGCCTCTGGCTGTCTCTCACAGCTTTCCCGTCCCTGCTGCCTCTGACGCTCCCACCTGTCCATTCCTGCACTCGCTCCTTTCAGACACACATTAAAAAAGGAAAATTAAAAAAAAGAAATGACTTTTTTCTCCTGTGTTTCCTCCTGACATGCGCACTCCCAAATCAGCTTTCCACCCCTTTCTTTCCATCCGTCCATCTGTCCAGCTGTTCAGACGCATCACTCAGACTCTCTGTGTGTGTCCAGAGGGAGTCCAGGTTTTCAGACACTCTCTCCAAGCCCGGCTCCTTGACCATTACTACTCCATTATCAGCGGCGATGGAGGGCGCGCCGCAGACGCCTAATGTATCCATTTCCTCCTCCATTTAGGGCTCGGCAGCCCAGCGAGCTCCTGGAGTGCTCCCTGATTGGGATTGAATGTCCATTTAAACGGCCGTCCAACCACCAGGGAAGGGTGGGGGGTGTTCGGCAGGGAGGGGAGGCAAGGAATAATGGGAAATGGGGGGTGGGGGGTGCACAGGAGTAAAAATAAAGTGAGACTGTACATATGTTGCACTAGATGAGCAAAGGAGGCAAGGGGATTGCTCCCCAGCCTCTGATTTGAAGCTCAGATTTTCTTCCTTTCTTTCTCTCCCTGCCTTGCTCGCCATGTCTCGATCACTCCTCTCCCCCCCCCCCCCCCCCCTTTTTATAAATTTTTTTTCTCCACAAACTTGGAAAACACTTGGTGCTGAGCCAAGTGTCAGAACTCAGCACTCAGTATTCTCAAGGTGCGCTTCTAAAAAGAGGGATTTGGAATTGAGATGATTGGAGTTGGCACATCCGTAGAGGGTGGAGGGAGAGAGGAGGAGGAGAGAGGAAGCGGGTGAGACAGAGGGAAAGAAAGAAACAGGCGGGAGATCACACACACACACACACACACACACACACACACACACACACACACACACACACACACACACACACACACACTCGGAGGTGAAACAGTACCTTGTAGGAGTACTCCTCCGTTCTTTCTGAAGAGGGGACTCCCCGACCACAACGGAGGACTAGAAAGG
Organism: Aulonocara stuartgranti; assembly: GCF_965226115.1. Classification (NCBI taxonomy): domain Eukaryota; kingdom Metazoa; phylum Chordata; class Actinopteri; order Cichliformes; family Cichlidae; genus Aulonocara; species Aulonocara stuartgranti. The sequence goes on along the minus strand of NC_138951.1, from coordinate 2,387,506 downwards.
AGAGAGGAGAGAAAACTGGTCAATCATTTGATCGCGTCGCAGCAGCCAACCAGCCCAGCCGGCTTCATCACGAGGCGGATAGCAAGGCAGGAATTTGAGCCCATAAGCCAGTGCTTCTGATTATAGTGATTAGATTCCCGGGTGTCCCACTGTTGCCATTATTCCCTGTGATTACCTCGGAGAATTACAGCCTCGACGCTGTAGTCCATGGGGGTAATTTCTCATGACAGCCCCCCACCGCCCGCCACTCGTCCATTCACACACATTAAAAAAAAAGAAAGAAAAAAGAAAGAAAGAAATCATCAGCTCGCAAACACTTAACACGCACTCATGCCAGACAGCCATGTTTAAGACCGATCTGTATACGGCGCGCGCGACACATTAAAACACACACACAGGAAAACACAAAGCCGGCGACTCGGTTTAGGTGATCATTGCACCACTAATGAGGGAGGTAATGACGGCATTTCTCACATAGAGAGATATCTCCACTCACACATACACACAAAAGGGATGCTGCTGGATCTGTAATTTAAAGACAGAGCGTTGGGGGGGGGGGGGGCGTTTCCAGGTTGAGTGGTCTTTAGCTCCCAGTCAGACGAGCTTTTCTCCCAGTCAGACGAGCCGTCTCTCAAACACAGTCAACACTGGTATCACACACACACACAGACAGGGCACAGAAAACACCTGGGGAACGCTGTGAACTTGCTTCCACTCATTTGGAGAGTTTCCTTTGTAGCACGAGTTGTGTTTTTATGTTGCTGAATGAGAGGATTCACGTCTGCACTCGTGAAGCGGTTCTCACCTCGCCAGATGCCGGGGAAAGATGGACGCACACACGCAGATATTTACTGTTCACACACGCATACAAACGCAGCGGAAGCAGCAAATTTCAGCCCCTGAGCCACCTGCTGTTGCCATGGAGAGTTGCCACATTGCGTTGCCACGGCGATAACATATTTTTCCTGTGCTAACAGCCTGTCTGTTTTCCCTAGCCCCCCCACTCCCGCCCGTCTCACCCCCATCTCTCTCTCCCTCTCTCTGTCTGTCTCTCCCCTCTTCCCCGCCTCACCTCTCTCTCTCCCTCCCTTTCTCAACAAATGGGTTTGCAGCGCGACAGCACCTGACTTATACTACATGTGTTGCCATGGTGGCGTTCCCGTTGCCAAGACGACCCCTGTGCATTTAATGCGGTGGGCGAGGGGCTAAACTCGCCGCTCCCCTCCTTCAACATCCCCTCACTCGGGAGAAAAGGGAGGAGAGAGAACTGGAGGTAGAGACCCCCTCCTCCTCCTTCCATCCAGATGCTGATGGGGTGTGAAGGAATGCACCATAGAGCTGACCTCCTACCCAGCATGCTCTGTCTCTCTCACACACACACACACACACACACACACACACACACACACACACACACACACACACACCATTACATGTGTCAGACACACACACCCATTTAAAAAAAGCATGAATAGCACAGAGCTGGACTGAGACACTTAAGTGAGCAGAGTCTCTCTCTCTCTCTCACACACACACACGCACACACACACACGCACACACACACACACACACACGCACACACACACACACACACACACACGCACCCATATTCTGGCGCACACAGCACGTGGGGGCTGGCTGCTGTGGTGTGAGTTATTATAGCCATGAAAAGGCGAGAGGTGCGAGCGACAAACAGCAGAGGACAAAGGAGCGTCACTGCACTCCAGCTACACCCCCCCTCCACCCCACCCCACAACCCTTCTCAGCCACTTCCTCCTATCTATCTCTATCACTCCCCGTGTTCATCTCCCACTTCTGTGCTGTATAGAGCGGCTTGAGACAGTCCTTGACCTTAACATAATAGACATGCTGTGCAACCATTCACGGTCATTACACTTCATAACATAATATTCTTGAGCGTGAGAGCTGTTGAGAGAGATATTGTGTTATATTGATTGGACTTGAGTTCCAGGATACATATAAAGGACAAAGCTAATGCCAGACATTGAAAGACGTAACGTAGCACCTTTTTCAGAGTGAAACGGTAGCGCTACACTTCTGATAAAACACATGCACAAAAAATCTAAAGTAATGTTTAATAATTCATCTTTGTGATAGAAGATGAGGGTGAAGCTGCAATCCAACTTAAAGGCACACGATCTGCATCTGCAAGTAAAGCTCGCTTTGTTTTAATGCGAAACGAGTGAGAAACACTGACAGATCCATCGCCATAACAACCACTGACTCTGTGCATATAGTGAAGAATGGCTTATTTAGTTCAAAGCCCTTGTTGATTCGTAACTTTACCCTGAGTTGCCTGTTTTTTCATGAAATTGGTATCCAAGGTCAAAAACACTAAAAAGATAAGGTGTCATCTTCCTCTCTGCAAAGTGAAGTCAATATGCCTTAAACCTGTAATAAAAGGTTGTAAAACTTGTTGTTCAGTGGACCAGCTTGGTGTCTCTGCTGGGCTTAATTTGGCCCCTGAGCCTTATTTTTGATTTACAGCGTGGAAAGCTTGTAATGTAAACGTTGCTTACGGGTATGTTACATGTTGTTCCACAGAACAAGATTGTGATGTCAAGGTGATAGTGCCATCTTTTATATACAGTCTTTTTAACAAGAAAAAAAGTGCCATTTATGACCATTTTTTTCTGTCTGCTTGTTCTTCTGCTGCTATGAACGGAAATATTAATAATTCTTGACCTCTGAACTCTTTCATTTCACACCAGTCTGTTTAAACACTAATAATAAATTCTTAGTCTTAGTCTTTATGAACTTTTTGATCCAGCAGGTCCAGAGTGGAGAGCATGCTGTGATTGTGCATTTACATTCAACTGCTGTCTAAAGCACACCAACAACTTGTCTATTATTATAACAAATATTCATGTTGTTGAATCAGAGGTCAGAACTGGAGGGAAACGTATAAATCTCATCATTTCCTCTCACCAGTAATAAGTGAATTCTCTTTAACTTCATACTGAAAACTCGGAGAATCACAATAACCTGTTGAATTGTCTCATTTATTCTTCACAACACCGCGTCCACTGTGTTCTGGTGTCTTCTTGTGCTGCAGTACCCTGATTTATATCACTCAAATCTCTTTGAGTTTTTCCAGTAACTGTCAGAGAAAACAAAGCGCTCACAGGCATCAGCTTACATCGAAACTGGGATTAAGCAATGAAATAACTGGACATACACAGACACGGGGGGATGCTCTTCAGGTGCAGCGTCTCAGTGGACCTGCAGCTCGGCTCAAACCGAGAAACACACTCTCATCTCCTGCTGTGTGCCACGACGCAAATGAACAACTACCCCTCCACACTCCGACCTCTCCCTGCACCCCTCCGCCCTCCCGTGCATGTTCCAAATCCAGCCTCCAATTTGTTCCACTTCCACATACCTCATTGTTCAAAATGACACTTTTACATTTTACGGTGAACCAATTATTCTGTCTTACACAGTCCACTGGCTCTGCAAGCCAACCTACCCGGATCAACTGTGGAGCGGGTTGTAGGGCTGGCAGTGGCTGTGTAGTCGCAGAGAGACAAAAAATAGAAGGAGCGGATAAATGAAACAATAATAATGAAAAATATTTAAAAAATAAAGCAACTCATAGCAGCTCTCTCTGACGTATCAGTCAGGATGGGCAAAGGTGCTGGAAACTGAGAGGATGGAGGAAGGAGGTGAGGTCAGGAGAGGAGAGAGACGTGGAGGAAACGACACAGGTGGATGCCGCCGCACTGTGGAGGGATGTGTGTGTGTTTGGGGGGAGGCTGCGAGAAGTCGGAGAATAAAGTGAATGTAGACAAAGGGGAATTTAATTGAATGATAAAGTGATGGAGAGAGAGTGGAGAGGGAGAGAGAGGGAATAAATCACAGCAGGGATAAATAAAGAAGATGGAGTACTGGGTGCCCCACTAGTTGTAATGCATGCCTGAGGATGAGCAGGAGGGTGTGTGGGATATTAAAAGAGGAGACAAGAGAGCGAGATGAGTGGAACAGAGGCACAGTAGGAGCAGAGGAAAGGCAAAACAAGGGGGGAGGAAAGAGTGAGGTGGAGGGGGGGAGAAAAAAGGCTTTTTACCTGTGATGTGCCTGAGGGGGGAGGGAGATAGGAGGAGGGACAGAAGTGTTGTTGCATCAAAAGAGCATGCAAAAAGATTTAAGGAAAGGATGGTGCAGGTCAGGTATATAACGCCTGGAGAGAGTGGGTGTGAAGAGTAACAGATGGAGGGAGAGGATGGAGAGAGTAAGCAAGCAGACGAGAGTGCAGGCTTTATGTTATATGTGGATGCTGGCACCGAAGTCCCCATTTCATTTGCTCTTTATTTGCTTCTCGGAGATCCACTTACATCAGATAAATACTACGAGAATGAACTTATCTCTCTCCGGATAATTTACCCAGAGAACTTTCTTTTTCATTCCACGAGTAAACAGCCACGGCTCCCTCCTTAGAAAACTGTGAAACAAAAGAGCGAACCCACCGAGTGGCACGCACATTCATAAAAAGCTCCCGTTTCCAGCCTTTCATTGCAGAGTATCCACGACTTTTTTAGAAAGAGTCAAACAAAGAGAGAGGTTGAGGTGCTGTGTGGAATTAGGAAACAGAAAAACTAATAAACAGTCGACACCAAAGACTTTAGAGATTGTTAATGTTTAAGTTCAAATAGTTTATTTGCTCATCTTTTGATTGTGGCCACTGTGTGAGGTGGTTTCCATTGTTTGTGCGGCTGAAAGCTGTGCTGACTTTTCCCAAGCAATTAGCCACGGGGACAAAGACTCAGACAGGGCACTAAACTAATCCTGTGACACAGCAAAATCGAATATTTCTAGTTGACTAAATGCATTTTATCCCTGAGTTTCATATTTTAGAGATGACTGATTTCTCCTCTGTGGTTAGTAGGGCAGGAAGTAGTACAGTAAAGCTGTTTGAGTTTAGGAAAAACAATAACAACGATTAGTGTGATTGCTACTCTAATCTCAATTATAACATAATTATTCAAAAACTTGACAAACTTAAACACTAGACTCACTTTTGATGTCTTCAGCTGCAATAAGGAGTCAATGAATTTGAGCTGGTAGGTGCAACACTTGATTACCATATTTTTCAGATTATAAGGCGCATTAAGTGAAACAAAACAGTCAGATAAGTCGACTCATTCTTCTCGCTTCCTCCACTTCCGTAACATTGATTCATTAATGTTGAATTCTCTGCAGCTGCTCTATTCCCATGTTGTTGCAGTATATTAATGACTAACCTCGTATTGTGGATGGATTATCTCAGTTGTTCTCCTGAAGTTTGGTCCGTTTACAGCATCCTGCCATGCGATTGCATTTGTCTCTAACCATCAGGAACCCTCACGTTAACTTTTATCGAGTGGAAAAAAGTTAGCGTTCATCCTCCAGCTTCACTGTGCTTATTATGCTAACATAGCTGTGTCGCTAGCGATCACATAGCACATCATTATATACCAGCTAGCCCAACTTCAGTAACCCTACAAACGTCACTGCTGTTTAGTTTCCTGTCTTCATTTGGAAGTGGTAGCAGAGCTGTACGTTTAAATGTTTTCAGAAATCTCTCAGTCATGCTCAGAACATGCTATATCATGCGAGCTAACTTCCTGCTAACTTCTAACTCTGTTATATGTAATAACTTCTGTTTTCATGGATGCCTGGATGTTAAACTTCATTGTTACACCTGGTAAAGCAGCAACGCTGATCATTTTGTTAAAGATGAAAGAATTTAGACCGTTTTTAACTCTCAGTGTTCGTTTGACTTTGGGACCTGAAGAAGACGGAGTTTAGGACCCTGATTACTCCGCGAGGCTCCTGACTACAGTAGCCGTAATGCTGTGCGGTGCGGCTTCGTAGCTTAGCAAAGTCGTACTAAAAAAAACATTTGTTTTACAGATTTTTGAGCGCCGTGTAGCACATAAAATCGGTTCGATATTTTAGCTCAAATATGAACATCAGCCGATATCAGTGTTGCTCCAACATTAGGCACATTAAACCTAAAATAAGTTCCGCTGTTATCCCATTATATTAAGATCATTTGACTTATCATTTAAGCTGTTTTGTTTGGTATATTAAATATACTGTGCTTCACTACTTTAAGTAAAGGAACTCATATGTTATGGCGTAGAAAACGTAAATAATATCACAGCAGCAAAGACTGGAACAGAAATAAAGACAGAATGAAGAGAGATGCTGAAAAAAGCAGAGTTAAACACTTTAAGCATGTGCGGGACTCAGGATGACATTTCTGGAACACCGCTGAATTTCATTCATACCTAAGAGACAATTCAACACGACAAGTACATGATACCTTTGAACAGGTGGCTGCCACAAATTCTCTTGAACGTGTTCATTTCTCTAAAGTCTCTTCAGAGAGGCAAGCATGACGAGAGTCTGGCAGCATCCCCTCCCTGTCGACGGGTTTATCAATTAACCGGCCGAGATTCACTCAGTCAGTGGATAAGAGGGTCCGTCTTACCTGTGGTGAAATGTCTGCGGTAGGGTGGGTGGGGAGGTGGAGGGGGTGGTCAGGCTGGGCGAGTAGGGATGGTACGGCGTCTTCTTCAGAGCCTGGATCAGGTTGTGCCTGTACTCTGGATCTATGGACCACAAAGAGCCTTTGCCTATGCTCTGCAAGACAGCAAGAAAAAACGAAGAGGAGAAAGTTGTTATTGAAGAACAATGACTGCAGCCCAAAGCTCAACTTCAGCCTTTCACAGGATTCCTATTTACCAAACCACGTGCACACACAGCCATCCTGCATTCCCAAGGAAGATAAAACTCAGAGGAACGAGAAGTAAAACATCCTCAAAGCCACCTTGCTCCGCATTTTCCTGTCCGTCTTTATGGAAAAAGAAATCATGAAGCTTCTTTCTGATGAGGACGTAGGCAAACTCTTTAACTTTCTCCATTCCAGATGGTGCGTATTTTTAGATCAAAGCGGCTCCCCCCCTCACCTAATGAAGCTGTCGGCCCCCCAACCTGAGTGAAGCCAGCCTATAGATTATAGAGAAGGGTGCCATGAAAATAGACTGTCTCTGTCTCTCAGAGCCTTCAGCATGCTTTCATCTGCCTTGTCATCTGAATTTGGAAAAACTGGGTGGGTGGGGGTAGAGACAGAGGCAGAGATTGGGGAGGAACGCACAAAACAAAAATTTAAGGTGTCGTCCTCAACTCAGTTTATAGTGCTCTGTGATATTAAAAAAAGGTACAGGCTATGGGTGGGAAGACGACGGGACTCCGGGCTTCTGATTTTCAGTCGATATGAAAGGAAATCAAGGATGCAGGCTTTATTTTAGAAGTGGGGGGGAACCAATCAGTAAACACCTGGAGAAACAAGCACCAGACATAAAACTGGTTTAAGCCACTACTGCCAAATAGTTTTCCCTGTTAGTGATGGCACTTTGAGGAAATGTCTCTAAGAGGATAATGTATCAGAAACAAGTGTTGGAGCCGCTCTGCTGGACAAACTATGAGATGATGCAGTTTCTACAACACCCCAGCATCTTTTCCCCGCCCCTTTTTAATGTCCACTCCTGACAATCTCCTAATTCTAGCCCAGGAATCTATAAAGAGGGAAATATCACAGTTATGCAGGCGAATATTAATTAAGGATTGAATAATCACCATATTGCTACATTAGAGGGTCAACCTCTTATCTGTAGTGGTACACAAACCACTATGAAAATCACCCCAGTTTAGGGTATTGATAAAACCTCTAATTAATATATTCAACAAAGATTTGTCTATCAAAGAAGATTTTACTAATATGTGAATATTTAAATCAGGAGGAAATGACAGGATGTCGGCTGGAGTTGGATATTTGGTTGTAGCACCCGATCAAATCTGCAGATAACACATGAAAGAAGCAGCTGCAAATAGTGGCTAATGCCTCTGCACTTAACTGGAAAAGTGTACAGAGCTCTCTTAAGTTTCAGTCTTTTTCCCTCCTTTGTCAGAAGAAATTCGACGAGAAAGCTTTTCCTCTCAGGTTCCTGATCAGACCTACATGTGAAACGTATGTATTTTTTACACTTCACATAATGAAAACATTTATTTGAAAAACAGGACTCAAAGGCGAGGGAGCGATGAACTAAATTTCCTGCGATGCTGTATGACCTGCTTTCCTACAGCTCTGCTCCGGTTAAACATTAGAGCAGCAGGTCACATATACACTAACCAAAAAACACCAATATCTGATGTCTTGCAGCACAGGTTCAAAACTTCACAATCACATCTGATATCCAACTTTATCCTTCAGGCTCCATCATCTCCACCGAGCGGTGACCGTGCAGAACCTCTTGTGTTTCTCTGCGTGGCTCTTCATCCTTAGATGTCCACAGAGTCAAAAACTGTGCTACGGGCTGCTGCAGCTCCCGACCTTGTAAGAATGCAAGAAGCTAATAGGATGTGTGCGCACTGTTGATTTGTGTCCCCCCGTCTGGATCTTTGCATTAGTATGTCAGTCGTGTTGAACACAGGCCATATGTGCCTTGTTCTGCTCTGTGTGTGTGTGTGTGAGAATGTGTGTATGACGAGTTCCCTGGGGAGTGTGATATTACCCAGCGTGGTGTGCTCCTGGGAGTGCTTCTATTACTGCCAGCAACGCCTCTCCTGGAGAGCATGATATTACACACACATACACTCGCTCCCACAGAGGTGACCCCCACTGGGCCAAATTTCCCCTGGCACCTCCAGCTCGCCTGCGTTTGTATATATACCTCTATGTATGTGTGTGAGTGTGTGTGTCTACTGTCTGCCAGCCGATTGAATCAATGCTCTCTCCAGAATCTCTGTCTGCTGGGGCTCCCGCCGCTGCCAACCAGCCAGCGAGCCAATCAAAATGCTTAATCTGTAGCCTATCTGTCGATAGGCCAATCACAGGGCGCATCTCACAGGAAGGGCCTGCCACCTGGGTTAGAACAGTCGCCTTGGCAACAAGCATCATAATCTTGGAAGCTGGAGAAGGTGAAAAGGACTTTTTTTTGTTGTTTTTTAACAAATCTGCAAAGAAAGGGGGTTACATTTTGTGAATTTTCAGATCTGATACCACACAGATTAAAAAAATATTCCAATCTAGAAATTTCATGCGTTTCCTCTCTCCTACATTTTTTAAACACTTGAGTGCACGGCTGAAACAAGGGTGCGTCACCCGCTGTTTCCAAATTGTGCTGTCCTATCAGTTCATCCACAGGTGGAGGGTACAGAGGGGTTTGCATCCCCTTTCTGGTACTTTACTCATGACCTCCTGAATGCATCATTGTGAAAACATGAAATAATACTCTAAAATTCACTGAAAGCTAAATTTAGATGTCAAATTTGAATGTTGTTTGTTATTAATTCCCACTCGTGTACCACAGTGGTTTGGTGTACGGCCTGCATTCTCTAACTCATTTAACGCTGCAAAAATAACCTTAAAACAGGATGTGTGACACGCTGTTCTTTGAGTCTTCCTCTCATTAGAATAAACCAAATCTACAGTTGTCACCCTCCTGCATTTCTTTCAGCTCCATTAACTTGTACTGAAAATTTGTGCTTCAGCAAAGCTGCCAAATTATTAGAGGGCGGCCACATTTCCTAATCCAGATGTATGGAGGCAGGAGGCGTGTGCACAAGGTGAACCATTAGGACTGAATTTACAACCAGCGTTCAAGTAGTTTGGTGTTTATTTTCAACAGAGTTTTACACAAACTGCAACCTGCCTGGGACGCATCAGGATGTGAGTAAAAGACAAAAAGGGGAAGAAGGGGGAGACAAAGGCGGGGAGACAGAGTGCGAGAGGGATGACTGTGTGTTGCTAACATCTGTTTCCTGTGTTATATAAGCTGTGGGGGCTGGTCTCACTTCGAAATGGGAGATATTTAAAAAAAAAGTAGCATACACTCTAGGGCTGCCACGATTACGTCGACTATCAAAATCGTCGACGACTGATTTAATAGTCGACGCGTCGTTTGAAGCTTTGTAAGATCGCAAAAGACGCAGGAATAATAGCAGGATTTAAGAGTGTAATAACGGACTGAAACAGAAGATGGCAGCACTGCATGTACAAGGATGCCAGCTGCCGTTAAACCCCGAAGAAGAAGAAGCAGCTGTGTCCCAGAATTCATAGCGCGGCCCAGCTTAGTTTCCAACAATGGCGGTAGCTAGTTGGTTTTAATATTACTCTTATTATTCTTTCTGGGTCACAAAATAAACGTTTAACATATTTTCAGGCGAGAATGTAGCTGTGTAAACCTCAAATATCTGCTCAGTTTATCAGGACACCACATATTTTCAAAAGCGCTCCGACGTTTTCGGAGACGTCTGTTACCCACTAGCTCGATAGCTAGCCGGGGGCTAGGTCACTAGCGCCGTGAGAACACCGGACTCCCGGCAAATTGTTTTCAAACCCACCGCTGTCTTTCGCGACTCAGGTTAAATATATATGAGTCACTTAGATAAATTAAAAATGTTGTTTTTTTGTTTTTTTTAGTATTTTATTTGTTCCTGAGTAAATCGGTTTGGCTGAGATTAAAGTTATAGTTTTTACACAGCTGAATAAACGTCAAGCAGACAGCTGATTATCAGAAGTGTGAGATGCTGGAGAATATACTCCAGTGTCCTGTTATATTTTAGATAGCAAGGAGTTTATTAAACTTTACCGAAACAATCTGCAAATTTCATTAAAATTGAATAAACTATCATCTTGTCTTTATTTTTAGTTAGCACCTTAAAAGCTTAAAGCTGTAAGCTAATGATAGTTATATAAGAGCAGATGCTGCTGGTGCAATAAGCTGTAGTTTTATGTCCAGTGGATGATGATCTGATTAGTCGACTAATCGCATAAATAATCGGTGACTAGTCGACTATCAAAATAATCGTTTGTGGCAGCCCTAATACACTCCTCACTACATGACGAAACATCACACATATCCTGACATAACCTACACTACACTTTAGTGTTCCCCTCATTTTAGATTAAATCTATGAGCTTTGTTCACATGAACGCTGAGCCTTCAGATCTCATCACTTTCAACAGGTTGTATTGTGACTGCTTACGCTGATTCTTCCACATCCACGGCGACACGTTCATTATACATTCACTTTGGCACCGTTTCACTGCTGTCCGTGCTGCTGTGCTTGAGAATGCTTAGAAAACAAAGTCAGCAATGCCGGTAATTTGCTGTCTGCAGTAAATTTGTTTTCATCTGGAAAATGGTCTAGTAATGGCAGCAGGGGCGTGTGCCACATTCCCCCCGATAGTGAAAATGCATTCCCAGAGTGTTCAAACTAAAATGGGGTCAGCAGTGTTTTTCCAAAGATGCCGTATGCTACACTTTACAATAAACAAACGATATCTGTGAGCTCATGATGTAATTCAGGATGTTATACTTCTCTGAAGGTGATGCTGCTGCTAATCAGACACAGCTTTGCATGATCCACAGTTCAAAACATCTTTTTTGGACTCATGAATAATGATCTGCTGCCTCAATCAAGCTGTTTTAGCTGCCTTTGAGCCCTTCCTTGTGATTGGCTGCCCCTTACAAACCAAAGGTTTGAACAGGAGGTGAGTTATCTGCTCTCAGCGACATCATCCAGAGTCACGAGCACAAAAACACTGTGTGTGATGTACGCTGACCTCGTGTTTGGAATCTTCTCATCAAGTACAGCAGCGCTTCCATTTTCCTGAAATGTCAATAAAGCTCATCTTATCTCATCTAAACAGCAGAAGGCAAAGAAAGGTATATAATAAGCCACTTTTAAAGTTTTCCCATAGAAACAACAGAAACAATACATTCATCCAACTAATACGTAACGTCTGAGTATATTTAAAGTGATCTGATGTTCCTCAGTGCCACAGCTGTACGTTAATCTCGCATTAACGTACAGCATCGGCTCATTTTCCAGTCAATCCCATAGACATCATCATAGCTGTAAGAACCCACTGGCACTAAACTTCCGTCTTCATGCTCAGCTGAAAATAGTACCCAGCGACGTCCTCCCGTCTGACTAATGTTTGCTAAAACTAAAGTCTACAGCTGTTTACAGAACTTACCTAACAGTTTTAAAGGTTAAGCTCGTCATTAGAATGAAATGGGCTCTGGCGCTCAGTGTCACGGGTCTGAGGAGTCAGAAAGCAGCCAGGAGTTTTAGATTTGTGTCCAAACTGCAAACAAAACGTGTCCTGTGGCTATTCCTCAGCACAGCTGTATATCCTCAACTATAATTACAGCTTTAAAGAGTTTTATCATCATTAATAATGGCATCCATACACCACGGAGACCCATTTCAGCAGTTTGCAGTGGCTATTATGAGAAGAGACAGTAAATTTTGTTTCCAACTCAAACAGCGAAATGAGATTAAAAAAAGATGCATGACGCAGAGAGCACAGAGCTGCCACTCTGCGTGGAAGCATCAGTGTAAGAGGCTTTCTCGTCCACCGTGCAACATGACTTAACCTACACCACCAATCCAAAGTATCAGGCCTGCGCACAATTTCATGACGGACATCCTCAGATGCGGTAAATGCTTTAACCCCGGCTTTTTTAAACCCTGATTAACCCGCTGCGACACAAGGATCCATCTTTACTTACACAGAGATAATCAGGAGGATTAATAATATACCAGAGGACTAGTGCAGCACGGACCAGATACATGTCTGAACACTAATTCAGACACTGAGTAAAGCTGGAGATATGATGTCTGCAGCTCACGAGCACAAAGTTTAATGCAGAGTAAAGAGAGCTGAGGGGGGGAAAAGGAGTGGAAAAATACAAGAAGGCGAATATTCTTTTGAAAAAGGGTCCTCGAGACGGACAATTTCAGCACTCGTCAAAAGCCCTTTGGCAACAAAAGGACAAAGCGGCACAGTTGGGAATGAACATTACACGTTGGCCGGACAACAGGTAATTTTTTTTGTCAGGACGTAGAAAAACCGAGCGGTGTAATGCGCCGAAATGTCGTCTACAGGTGTTACGAATTCCCTTTTCCTCCACGGCTGACAAAGCTGTTCCCCACGTGCTTTCGATTGAGCAGAGTTCTGCTCTTCCCGTGCTGTCGTCATTCCTTCATTTCAGTTTTGGTTTTTCGTTGTTTGAATCGGTGATTACGTTTGTGTTTCGTCAATAATACAACAAAGCAGACTCTAGAAGACCCGAATCTGTTGTTTCAAGGCTCTAAAAAGCTGCTATGGCCGATTTCACGAGTTCTCCCCCTCCAACTCAAAAACACCGCACATATAAACTCTGACAGGACAAGAGACACAAACTGGACTGAGCCCAAGCGAAGCGACTCCCAGAGTGCTTGTGATATGCTGTCACTGAGCAATTAATTAGAGCGAGATCACCGGGGTTTTGGTTCCTCCATGGCTTGTCACGGTACCTGTGGAAAACCTCTCCCAAACTTCCCAAGCAGCAGTCTTCCAGATGTTTACAGTGCGTCCCAAAGGCTGCACTGGAGAAGGGCAATGAGGTCACAAGGCTCATGACTTGTGAATCACAATGACAGAAGCAAACTTGTTACAGAACAATAACACATAGACAAAGGCAGAGATGCGTTTAATGACCGCTGTCTTTTTTGGCTAAAGGCAGCAATTACATCGTGCCTTTTACGGTGGACTTTGAGTCATGTTTTCCTTGTTTTTAGCTCATTTTTTGGCCTCCACTGACTCCAGAGCAGAAATATCTGGTATATTAGCTGCTAAATGCGACACTAGCTGCAATTTGTTCCACTGGCTGTTATTGAGAAGGTAAAGAAAGCAAGGGGAGAAGTCGGAGAAGCCCTACCAAGCCCAACCTCACAATCCAAGATGGCAGCAGTAAAAGTAAACAGAAGTAAAATTGTAGATCTTCTGCCTCGTACATCACTGCTGTGTATTTGTCACCCACACACAGAGCACAGACCAACTCTATCTGTCAATATTCTACAGAGGTATTTTTAAGAGAAAAGACAAACATTGCATCTCTATCTGCATTAGAGAGGAAAACAAAGCCTGTGTTTCACTGCTCTTCTGCTCACTATGACTGGAAACATCTGATGCATAAAAGCAAAGCATTCACCTGAAAGATGCTTTAAAAAACTTCAGTCAAGGAGCCGATCCTTGTGAATTTATCCTTTTTCAGTTACAAGTTGAATTGACTTGTTTTTTTCCTGCTTGCAGTTTTTGTTCCACATATGATCTTATATGCATACCTAAAGGATCCAGGAAAATCTACCTGTAAAAGAAAAGTCTGGAAAAATCAGTACAATATGTTTGGAAATTTGGGGGTTTTCAGCGTTTAGATCGGCCGATGGTATCCACATATCCTGCACCCTTCATTTCTTTATACCAGGGTCATTTTACACCGCGGGCCACGTACAGCCTGCGGTGCAGCAGTGAAACTCCCCTTTCTGTCAGTTTAAAGACGTTACATATGTAACTGTTTTTCTACATGTTCTCCCTCTCACCTCTGGGGCAGGGGGCATTAGGGATCAACAGGTTAACTGTTTATGGCTTAATTATTTTGTGTAGTGTGAACGGCCATGAGGGAGGTTTTTATCAGTAGGAAAAGCTGTAAAACTTACAGATAAAAATCCAAAACGTATGTTTGTGCTTGTTTGAGGTGAGCAGCAGATCAAACATATTCAGGCCTGTGAGACTCATTCAGACACTGAGCCATGGCTCTGTGCTACATGCACACATTTCTGCATCTCTAGCATTCAAAGACACTTTCTATATAGTTTATTTTTATGTAATATTTAATCTCAGCTGTAAATGTATGCTTCCACGCTTCAATGATTTTAAAGTCTGGGTCCTTAGGAGGTCGATCCATGACTGATAGTTGTATGTTTGTCTATCCAGATGTGGTTTTTGTGCATTAACAGGCATCACTGTCGTTCTGAAAAATGAAGCCAATCTGAGGTTTTCCAGATGGTATTTCACAGAGGATCAAAATTTAATTGTAATCTTGTGTATCGATAATTCAGTGACTCAGATGATGTCAAAGCCTCCACCGTGTCTTACAGAGGGATGTAAACTCTTACTGTTGCACCGCCTCCTCTGAACATACTGACAATCTGAACCAATCTACAGGCAGTATTTTAGGCCTGACACTTATCGTTTATGCCATGACCATTTTCTTTGTAACTTTGGCTACGTTCACTCTGCAGGTCTTGATGCTCAATTCCGATTTTTTGATCAAATCCGATTTTTTTGTCTGCTCGTTCACACTACAAATAAAATGCGACAGCAAACGCGCTCTAGTGTGAACGCTCAAAGCGGCGCATGCGCAAAAGAAGACGTCACACACAACGCGCTCTGTTTAGACCCAGAGCAACAGTGTTGTGTGACTGATGGCCCTTAATATGCAGTCTTCGGACTTCACGTTTCCCAATTTTTGCTTTAAGTTATTTTGTTATTTACATAATAATGTAAATAACCTAATAATGATCCTTATTGCTGTTTTAGAGGAGCGCTGCTTCAAAGGATAGCTGCAGATTTCTGTCAGAATCTGCAGATTATACAGTACAAATAAAATGTTCACATTTCTCCAACGTTATCTTCCCAACAGTTTCACTGACATCTACACTGGAGGGCCAGGAAGTGTTCGCGATGTCTTCTCCAGCGCTGATAATTGGTGTCTGTCTTGTGTCGGTGACGTAAAAGACGGATTTAATGCGACTTGACCATCAAACAGCAGTCGCTTTCTAAAACATCAGATTTGTATCGGATTCAGCACCACATACGAAAGTGGCCCAGATCGGATTTGAAAATATCGGATTTGTGCCGTTCACACTGTCATAGCATGATCAGATATGGATCGCATAGGGTCAAAAAAATCGGATTTGATGCGCTTTCGCCTGCAGTGTGAACGTAGCCTTTGTCATTAGATCCATTAGTCGAGCAGAGCGACTCCATTCTTTACAATACTCGTGTAGATCATCACAGCTGATGTAGTGAGAAGTCAAGCAGCAGCTGGAAAGTTCATGAACATAAACCTTTTTATTTTCTACTTTCAATACAACTAACATACAATATGTATGCACACAGATATCTTCTCTTTGGATGAAACGAGATATTTTTACTCCATTACAAGTGTTGCTCGTCCGTTAAGGACCTTTCACCTTTCTTTGATCCCACTGTGACAGGATTTTATGGCTCAAACTGTCGTCATAAATGTTTTGTACTTGTAAATTAAATGCATAGTTGTGAACTGAGTTTTGTGACCTTGTAAACCAAAATATCTGAAAATTTAATGTTTGTGCATCTATAGATGAGAATTTGTGTGTTTGTAAGAAATATTTACACAAGTTACAATTTTTTTTGATAAGATCTGGTTACAGATACCAGCAAGAAACTTGTGTAAAACTCTGCGCTGAACTTCCCTGGCTGTGTGTGGGTTTCAACTTACGAGTACAAATTTTGACCCAATTTTTCTTCCTTTCAGCTGATTGGTCAATGTTATGTCAATCACAAATGTAACAATCCAATCAGAGAACAGAAGGGTTTGGCTGTGGGTGGGGTGCTTTACTGAGCTCCAGGTCCTGGAAGGGTAATACAGTTATGACCAAAATTTGAGCCTATTGGATGCTTAAATTGGCAAAACTGAGAAGGAAAAATATTTAGGTCACAGTGGCTTACACGACCAAAGTCTGGGAAAGTCAGTGGTTTTTATCAATTTTGACTGAGACTTAATTAAATGTTTTCATGTCCTGGTGACCAATGAAATGAGAGTGGCACAAGATAGATAAGGCATCAAAACAACCTATCTTCAAACAAGTTGTTTGAAGATAGCTGAGTTGTGAGATCAACTGTGAGAAGGACTCAGACAGCACCCTCAGTATCAGCCCTGGCTTACTAACACTGCACTCTAGAAAATGCAACACAATCATATCTGTGCTTTCCCCCCAAAATCCAGCAGTGGTAGTTTTGTGACTGCAACAAAGTCCCGACAAATGAACATCAAAAACCACCTTAAACTAACAGATTTTCCTGTGCTCACTTCAAACACTCTTCATAATGCTTCGAGTGCTGAAACATAAAGGCATCAAGGACGCCTCTCATCTGAACGGGGCAAGGTTAAGTTAGAAGGTGACACACTTAAGTGCAACACCGAGAGACTTCGCAGCGAGTTTCAGATTACAAACCTGCCCATTCTCTCCGCTGTGATTTCATAAGAGGCTTTCAGAGATATATCGCTGACTGTGTGTGTGTGTGTGTGTGTGTGTGTGTGTGTGTGTGTGTGTGTGTGTGTGTGTGCTGTTACAACACTCATCCACAAGTCTGAGGGCAACAACACTTGTCATTCAGCACAGTGAAGAATCCTGTTTGTAAACAAAGCCATGGCAACCGTGGTACTCTCTCACGCTCTCTCTCACAAGTTTGCACTCCCACACGCAAAACTGACACACACACACACACAGGGAGCAGTAAGCTTATTCTAAACTAGTCCCCATCTTGTCATCTGCCTGGATATGACCCAGAAATACAGCCACTGGAACAAATAGGCCACTGTCATATTAATCTCCACCTCTGTAAATTGATGGAAATATAATTTGGTGTGTTCAAAGCAAGCCGTGTCTGCACGCTTTGCCCATCTCTCTCTCTCTGCCTGGACAACGATAACTTGACCTCCCCTACACCAAACCCCCCTCACCCCCACCCCAACAGTACGTAACACATAATGACGCCCCGCAAATAGAAAAAAAAAGAGCGAAAAATATCTTACACCCTGTAATTGCACACTCAACTGAAAAAGACTTAAACAGGTAAAGGAAAAAGCAAAGCCGGGACAAAAAGCTGTATTCACATGCAGATATTCTCACTGAAAAGCTTTGAATGGCAGAGTCTGACTAAAAATGACAGAGATTCTGTAATTGCAGCTTCAGATAAAGCACAGCACTTGGCAGGTAGAGTAAGAGTCTGCAGAGATGTGCCCTCATTTCCACACCGGCACAGCGCATATGTGTGTGTGAGGCTTTTTAAGCATTCATGCATGCTTGTGAGTGTGTGCGCACTTGTTTGTGTGTCAGACATGCCCTGTGTGTGTGTGTGAGCGAGAGAATGAAATAGGTTTGAAGGGTTAATTAGTGTGCTGTCTTAAACTGTGTGCAGTGACAGGAAGACAAGACAAGCTGTCCTTGCCAAACTCACCTCTGCACACGCTGCTCTACACACACACACACACACACACACACACACACACACACACACACACACACACACAGGCACATATGTGCATATAACACTAGATGAGGACGTATACTCTTTCTCCCCCACTGAACACCTCAGTGCCCATTTCAGGCTAATGTGCACACACACACACACACAGTTGCCTAAGTCAGTAAAGCCAAATCAGTTTTCCCGTTGCTACAGCAACAGCATACTTTTATATCAACTGCAACCTTGTTACTATGGAGATATGTATACAAGAGAAACTCTGTGCCGTTGTAGTCAAGGGCCAGATGACAGCATAGCGTGAGGGCGTGTGCACAAACTCACACACCATCCTTCATCCATTTTGTTCTCTCTTTCTTTTACACACACACACACACACACACACACACACACACACACACACACACACACACACACACAAGCTCAGTCAGAAGAAAGAGTTCAGATTCACACGCTGGTCAAGGAGAGCACAGAGAGCTCTCATATCCCCCCAGTATGATCGCAATCAGCTAAACACGCAAAGCTAGCATTGATCCTCACTGTTTGTGCCCAACCTTCCCCGCCCACCCCCGACACCCTCGGGCGAGATGAAATCTAAAGTCTGTTGGCATCTGTGTTATTAAATCCTCCAGTGTTAATTTAGCGCTAATTGAGTGAGGGATTCATTCCCCGTTTACCCCGAGTCTTTAATGGAGCAAAATCGGGATGAGAACGCCGGTATAAAAGACTGTATCAAGTCTTAAATCAAAAGCGAAATGCTGTTCCCACTGGGGAAGCACATATCATCGGAGTGAAAGAGAACTATGAAAGCAGAGATCATCAACTATTGATAAGGCCGAATCTGGTACAGCTGTAGACAAAATACAGAATATGTTTGACTTCAAGTTGGATATGCCTGCAAACTCGCTGATAACTGTCTGGCTGTGAAATAAGCTATAACCACACATGAGAGAGCGAATAATGGGCCTGTGTTTACCATCTGGCTACAGTGATGCTGTACATCACAGGTATATACGATATAGATTAGGAAAAGAATCAGGAGTAAGGATGAAACAGTTCTCCAAATCCATAATCCATGTTTGAGGGCACAGTTTCGATTCATAACTGTTTTTTTTTATTTTTATTCATGAAATGGAAAGGCATGATAGCTGGATCACGAATAATCTATATCCAGCTCTTCACTACTACAGCTTTCACTAGACTAGCATGTTATTCCACATGCAATCAGTGCATGCATACACACCATCGTGGCTCTGCCTTATCAAGTCTAACCT
Organism: Aulonocara stuartgranti; assembly: GCF_965226115.1. NCBI lineage: Eukaryota > Metazoa > Chordata > Actinopteri > Cichliformes > Cichlidae > Aulonocara > Aulonocara stuartgranti. Next base: position 2,368,081 of record NC_138951.1, on the reverse strand, counting down.
GCCAGCTACCATCTCGAATGTTTTACAGGACTTTGGAGTGCTGTAATTCTGCATCGAAAACACTAGTTGGCAGTGTTGAGCCTTTTCATGTGCATAAATCAATGCTTTCTATGGTGCTTGCTGAGCTGAGCAAATCATGTTCGAGCTATTGAGCAAAGATTAATTGCACAAAATGAGCATCAAAAAAGTACTGCGTGCATTTCCAAAGACAGCACAGGCAGCATCTGTATTTCTGGGAGTTTCTTTCTCAAAGTGCAAAATTTAGGAAGGAGAACATTTAAATCAAGCGGATGCACAATTTACTGCTAACTGTCCCGACAGTCCCATTTGTTCTCCCAAAGTACAGCACCGGCAGTCAAACTGGGAAACAAATAATCCTCGTGATAATCTTGTGTAATTTTGTGCATGCATGTGGAAACAAAGAGATGATTCAATGAAAATTGTGAGCAGTTTTGTATCAGATTTGATTGGCAATTCAGTTTTTAAGTCACTGAAATCATGCAAATTCATCATCTGATGAAGTCAATGACTCAACAATAAACCTCGTTTTCCAAACGACCTTGGAAGGAGCGATTATGCAACATTCGTCAGAGTAATGTTGAAGTTCTTTACCTGGCTGCGATCTTTATCCACCTTCTTGAAGCACTTGTTGAGCGACAGGTTGTGGCGCACTGAGTTCTTCCAGCCTGTGGGGGCGCTTGCAAAGTAAGGGAAGTGCTCCAGAATCCAGCCGTAGATATCCTTCACCGGCAGCCGCTTGTTTGGCGCATCCTCGATGGCCATGAAAATCAGGCAGCTGAAGGAGTACGGAGGTTTTCGGTTGGCCCCCGCCGTCAAGTCGTACGCTGAGTGCGCGTCACCGAGCAGGGGGTCGTCTGGGGAGGGAGACGAGGAGGAGGGCGAGCGAGGGTGCTGGCCATCGGGGTCCTGCAGAGGGGAGACGCTACGAAGCCCAGAATGGCTGAAGCTGTTGAGGAGGTCCGTGCTCTCGTGGAGCCAGGAGAGGCTGGTGAGCTCTTCGTCTTCGGCCTTGGAGAAGGAGGCGGACAGGGAAAGGGAGAGGTCAGCCGCCTCGGCTTCAGACGCCGCCGTGGCGGCGTCACCTTGCCGGTACAGTGGGCTCATGCCCTGTGAGGCACTAGCTCCACTACTGGGGCTCTGGGCCTTCTTACTGGGGGGCATGGTGGGTCCCATCCAGCCCAGGGCTCGCTCCTGTAGGCAGCAGAAAAGAGGGGTTTTGGGGGGGGAGCAGGAGAGAAAAGAAACAACATTAGCTGATGAAACTGTTGGTTCATTCATTTTTGTTAAAGGCCAAAGGGTGGAGGCGCGTAACAAGATTTTGACCACATTCCCAATTAGGCTGCGTTAGATCTGAAGGAGAAAGTATACATCATCATTTCTCTCCTGGGCTTTCTATCCACTTCTGACTGAAACAGCAAATTTAGTGCTTCATCGGTTGAGGAAATCCTGCCTTGTACAACTACCCTCTAATTACTAGCGTAACAGCAAAGTATTGACATTACATGGGGTTGCTGTCATAACATATGAGTACTGTTAAAGGTCTTATAGTTGTGGGGTCGCAGAATCGCTGGTGATTTAACATCTCTCCAGCAGGAGAAAATGTAATTGTCAAACGTGCTGCGACAAATGAGTGCAGAAGAAGAAAAAACCCTTTATCTGGTGGATTTGAAACATTAGAAATGGAGTCCGACGGTCAGACTTAGTTCCACAGCAGGATGTGATAGGGATGCGATGGGAAAATTTGCAAAGAAAAGAGCAAAACAAATTACAGCGTGAGTTCAAATCTATCCCTATTCTAATCAGACCGTTATTCTGCTAACATAAGAGCGATGCTGTGCTCGTTACACGCAGGCAGAGCGCCGTAATTGAAGGGGAACGGGTCTGAGTATCACACCACAATCAGAAGGCTCGCAACCGGGCCTTTGATTGTCCTCTAGCACAGACAGCTGTGGGAAGGACCCAGGCAGCGGCTACAGCAAAAATGTAATCTGCTCCGCTCGCTCTCAACACGTTTCAGAGACGAGACACACATGCCTGCTCACACACACACACACACACACACACACACACACACACACACACACACACACACACGTGAAAATGCAAATCTAAATCTAATCTGCACAGGTCCGGATGAACATGCAAACACGAGCAGGGGTTCTAAAAGGTTGTGAATGTAAAAGCAGATGAACACACACACACACACACACACACACACACACACACACACACACACACACACACCATTAGGACTGGGGGATTAAGTGGAGATACGTTCTGGGCGGCCCCCGTGTGGTGCGATCGCTCTCTAATCCAAGGTGATCATCAGCCGATCTGTCCCCTCACTCTGGATGATTGACTGACAGCTGTCACCCGTGGCGAGTTGTTGCACAGTGACAACTGTCAGCTCGCTACAGCTTTGGCCTGCTGCGTCGCCATGGCAACAGAGCAAAACAACTCATCTCCTTTTCTCCTCTGCCGCGTCTCCCTCCCATCTCGCCCTTTTCTCACTTTTCTCCCAGCGCAGATAACTCTCTTTAACGGTGCCGACGGGCTGCAGCGGAAGGACGGCGCTAAATATAGAACAGTGATGTATAGCGCTTGCTCCACGTATAGCCGGCCAGCCTACAGTCACCTCGCCGCTCCATCTAACGGTCTCCATGGGCGCAGGAACACGCTCGGCGAAGCTTTGATCTCGTTTCTCTCTTCTCTCTCTCGTCCCTCTTTTCCAGTCCTCGCGCTATTTGACAGCACGCACGCTCATTCAACAAGCTGTACCTGTCTGAAGGTACAGTGTTGCTGCACCAATATTGACATTGAGCATAATGAATTCAAATTGCCCCGGTGACGATAGCTGAGAATAGTGAGAGCACAATCAAAGGGATGGGCGAGGTGGGAAGAGTGCTTGACAGGCTTTTCAAGGTGTGCGTGTGTGTGTGCGTATTTATGCGTGTGTTTGACAGGCTTGTCACGGTGCATGTGTGTGTTTGTCTTGAGAAGGAAGAAAGGGCATCGGAGTGACATTGTTCCTAGTAGGAGTCCACCGGAATGCAGAGATGGCTCAGATGCTCTCTTTCTCTCTGTCTCCTCTTCCTCCTCCTTGTTATGTTGCCATAGCGGCAAGGGGGCCATGAAACATTACGGCTGACAGTAAAGTCATCTCATTTTACTGTTGCTATGACAACAAACTCCTCACTGTTGGTTGGGGCCATCGCGAGCTGCCGCCCAAGCCTCGTGCCTGAGTGTGCATGTGTGTGTATGAGGGGATGCATGTGTGTGTGTGTGTGTGTGCTAGCATGTCTCCCATGGGCTCTCATAAAGCTTAACACACTTGCTTGGCTCTAAACAAACTTTCATGCAACTTCTACTGCGAAGCCCTCAGGACCAACTGCTAAAGGACAAAGGCAGCTATCGCTCAAGTTCAGGCTAAATAACGCTTGCTGCGAGTGTGCGCGCGCGCACGTGCTAGAAGCATCCTCACATTTGTTTGACAGATGGGACTGTGCTATTCTCTCTGTCTTCTTCATTCGCTGGATCTCCTTTGTGTTTGCATGCTTTGTTTTGATTTGTGTTCGTCTCTGTTTGGCATGTCCACATTTGGCTTAGCGTGCGCATGTGTTTTTTTTCTGCGTTTGTCTACGTGTGTGTGTGTGTGTGCACGTGCGCATTGGACTGTAAGTACACTGTCTGACTAGTTGTCTAGTGCATTCTTCATGCAAGTGTCTGTGCATACCAATACAATTACAAGCAGCTGAGCTCTGTACAGTGTGCCTGTTCTCACTGTTCCTCTGCACCCTGATAATATAAACTCTAAAAGACACCATTCAATAAGAATGAAAACTCCATCCAAAAGGAAAGTGATGGGCTGTGCACTCGCAAATGTTATGCTGCCATGAATTCAGAATCCACGGGACTCAGGTAAGAACTATGGATGTTTGGATAGGGTATCCTGACCCGGAAAGCTTGACAGGGTATCCGTGGAAATTGGCCAATCTATGATGTAACTCAACTGTTTAGGTCATCAACTCAGCTCATTCCTGTGGAAGCTCAAGCTTCAAGTTAGGTATGTCAACAATTTGACTTAATATTTTGAAATTCTGATTTCTTTTGCATCAGCTCTGCCAGTCAGGACGCTCCATGAAGGATGCCCTTTTCCCAGAAGCAGATGACGCATATGCACGAGCACTCGAATAGTGACAGGATCAGTGAGCTACCAATGTGAACAAACTGGCACCACGTTCTTCAGCTTTGAATGCCTTCTAGTGAACGATAACATAGCATGAAGGTTTGGAATGTGGATGCCTTTAGCTTTCTGCTTCCGGGTAACAAGGAAATGATGTAACTTCACAAAGCTTCCTAATTGGCAGAGCTAACTCGAAATTAGTTATTTTCTCAAAATGGCATTTTTTTTCATATATATTTGAAATATTACAGTATCCCATACTCTTGTATGGAAAAACATAAGTGGGATTCAGACTGTTAATTTTGTAAAGTAGTGAACACACCTGAAGCTTCATTCCTTTGAAAAAAAGAACCAAGCAAAAGGCTAACTGTGAGCTGTGTTTAGGAGCAATTATGTTTTCTTTTGAAAGGGCCTTGCTTTCCTAAGTCAGTGTGTGTGACACAGTTCCTGCTGCATGTTTCCAGCTCAACGGATCCTCGGCTTTCGAGGTGTGCAAGATTTAAAATAAAACGTTTTTTTAAATCAATCCGGCGTTTCTTCATGTCACAAGTGTAAAAAAAAAAAAAACAGGAAGGAAACGATCAGAATGCTATTTTAGGTTCAAGAGCTAATAGTGGATCAATTAACTTGATTTAACAGAATGAACAGATTTAAAAAAGGAAGGAAAATTGAAGATTTCAATGAGCTGAACTGAGAGCTAAGACCATTAAGACCTTAGACGGAAACAGAGAGCATCATTGCTCTGAAAACTGTCAGCGACCTTGATGTACCCCTGCTGACCTCTGACCTGGCAGTCTCTGTAGCTGAAGGCAGAGGGGACCGGTGTTTACATGGAGGGGAGAAGGTTAACAAACGCCTGCAAGAGTGGACAGGCTGTACGCTAATTCATGCGCTCTAATTGACGGTGTAATCATCTCGCGCTGCATTCATGCTCTTGCAGACACTTGTCTAAATCACATGCCACTTTTACGTAATCCTCAGAAGATCTCCGTTCTCCGTTGGCAGCTTTTTCTGTCTTACTTGCAGTCGTTCACAGCGCCGAAAGCCAGAGGAAACATTTCAATAATATCCTTCATTTCGCCGTCTTGTTGTGGAGTCTGCTGTGATATTAGCCAAACTGACTTTCAGCAAAATCCCCAAGTCATCAAATTACAAAAAAAAAAACCCCACATCAATGCACAAATAATAAAATAAAAGCCAGATAGGCTGGAGACATGCTGTCAGCAGCTCATTTAGCTCTGCTCTGGGCCTCAGTGGATCAAGCGACTCTTACAACTTTGTCAGTTTGATGGTGGCTTGTGACACAAACTGTATGTCGTATGTCATATCTTCCCGTTCCCCCCTCTCCTTGTCAGTCTTTACTATACAGCCCAATAAAGCAGGTGCCACGAAAATAATCCCCCCCACCTCAGAATGGAGTAGTAATAGTAGTGCAGCAGATAGCAGCAGAGAATAGAATAGTGGCTGGTAGGAGTTATTACTTTGCAGAGGGGTGAGCTGAACCTTGTGGCTCCTCTGGCCACAGTGATAAAGCGGAGAGTCAGATGCACCGAGGCAAAACTAATCTGGAGTTTTGATGACAAAAGGACGACCTTTATCCCTCCTGCACATATACCGGATGGATGGAAGGGGAGAGGAAGACCAACAGAGAGAAGGAGAAATTGAGAACTCTCTCAGAGACTGGGAAATAATAACTTCTGCTACATATGTGTCAACAAAGGTTGTAGGAACCCTTGTGATGTCCTCAATTTTCAACCCATGAAATCATTCCCCCGTCCACCGTCTACATTTCCTGCTTTTCCCTGGTGACAAATATCAGGGCTTCTGACTGCTTTAAGGAAGCGGAGCAGGGCCGATCACATCCTATAAGGTCTCACTGTGTTCTTCTTTTATGTCATCCACGACAGCAAAGAGCTACGGGATGAAGGTCAGGGGTGAGGGCGTCCCTCAGGACGCCTCCTGACCCCTCTGTGCTGGCGGCTGCTCTCAGCTGCCTGGCAGCTAAAGCTGTTGCAAACACATGTGCATATGAACGTGTTACAACTTGATGCCTGTTCTTATTTTTACATCTGTTGGCTATTTTCTTTGCTTGCATTTTACCTCAATCAAAATATAGTAAATGTACATTAACTGACCCGCTCTTTGAATATTTAAGGTTCTTCTATTACAGGTTACATAGTCAATCATAGACCGTTTGTTTGTTTTTGCATTTATTGTGTATGTTTATTGTTTAAATGGAGAAAATACACTCATGTTATTGCACTGAAAATATAAAAACTATTCCACATCCTGTTTTTCATGAATATTGATATGTGTACGTGAATGTAGGCAGCCTGTATAAAGTTTAGTTTGATGTATATAAGGGGGTGGGTCCTGACAAGTGCTAACATTTACACCATCATGAGTTATGTCTGCATTTAGTTTTGTACTTTGTTTCTATTTATTGATCTTATTTATAGACTGTGGTCAGCAGCCGGCTGTCACAGTCACCTGTGGTTTGCAGGGACGATGCTGACTTGCCTGCAACCACACCTTCAAAATAAAGGTTGTGCCTTAACAACTGAAACAAATGCACTTCAAAGGGACAACTTTTAGTTTTGAGGTGAAAGTTTCTGATTTTCACTTCACTTTTAACCGTTTCCGAACCGTTCGGCGAGTAAACAGTCCACAGAGAAGTCAGACCGCCTTCTATGCAAACTATAGTCAACTGCAGAAATCTACTAAAGAAATAACAAGGGGTTTTGCAACCATATTTTACCAAGTGAGTGCCAGCTACCTCAAGCAGCCACCTGAAAACCAGTCAGGAAATACAACCTAATGACTGGTATGTCTTGATGCATGCTCAATCATAAGCCTCTTTTCCACTAGTACCAACTCGACTCCACTACACTTGGTTTTGGTCCATTACAACTGATTATGTGTGTGGCATTGTCATAGCAACGCAGCCAAAAGTCCCATGACACCATTTGTATATAACACAAGTACAACACAACAATGGAGGCCGTCTATCTGCTGCTCAGTCTGAGGGGACCACAGTGTTTATTTTTGTGTAGCCATTTCTCTCGCTGCCACATTTCAAAAGTGGCAGTTTTGATTTTCCTGAAGGAGTTTTTGTGCTCTCATGACTCATCGAGTGACGCCATCGACTGGCCAATCAGCTCCCTTGGAATTGTGAACGAGCAGGTACTAAAACAAGCACCTGGTACCGAGTAGGTCTTCAGGTAGATATTTCACTGAAACACTGTGACCTGCTGTTGGAGCTGCAGAGAAAGAACAAGGGAATTCAGATGGATGTCGTGGAATCTTTATTACTGTTAGTTAAGCTATTGAACAACTGAACAATCAACACTGTCGACTCTAAAATGTCAGCTGCTTAACTACGAGGAATAAATGCATGATTTGGGTGAAAAGTGAAAATTAAACCTCTTTGGGGTTCAGACAGTTGTTCAGAAAACTCAAGTGAGTGCAAAATATTACCTTGAGCTGTTTGTTCCAACTACTTACTGCCAAAAGCACAAAATCAAAGCTATAATTAATAAGGCATAAGAAACTTAACAAAGAAAGGTCAGGACCCTTGTGTTGCAATGCACGCTTAATATTGCAGAGCCTGCTCTGCCAGAGGATTAAACATTATCCCCACTGTCTATTGGCAAAGCAACTAAGCAGATAATAAGCACATAATATACAGTATATTTAGGGGAACTGAGCCCCAGAACTTTCAAGTTGAAAAATGAAAACATAAAACGCATCAATTCACAGGGTCACTGGTTCTGCTTTAAGAGCAGCACCAGGCTGCTTTACTCAAGGAAGCTGAGAACGGACATGTGTAATGCACGGTGTGAAAAAACGAAGAAGGAAAAAAGCCAAATCAAATATTGCTAGTGAATAATTCAAGACGACGAACACACACACAGCCTCCATCCTCCAAAGTAGGCTAACCAACAAAGCAAACAGACATTTGCATCAGGCAAACACAGAGTAAGTTTGGGATGATTCATCAGCAGCCAGCGATCATGGAGTCACGCTTACCCCCCCCCCCAACCTCTCTCTCTGCGGATGGCGAACAATCAGAGTCAGAAACACACACACACACACACACACACACACACGCACGCACGCACGCACGCACGCACGCACGCACGCACGCACACACACACACAAGTCACCTTCAAGCATCCACATTCGCAACCTCAGTTTGTGTGTGTGTGTGTGTGTGCAGCCTGGAGGTCCCTGGTGGACTGCAGGGCTAGACTGTGTGTGCAGAACTGCCTGTGACAGTCAGGTCAAGCTTAAAAAAAGCCCAGGCCCAAGGCTTTAGACTCCTATGGTTATGGCCATGACACACCATAGGCCGACATGCAATTGCACATTTGGGCACTCTCACATGGTTACTCACTCTGCCCAGCGTTTTCTCGCACACTTTGTCCAAGTCAGTGTATTGTCCTAGCATGGCATTAGTCCCTGTATCTACAGTATGTAAGGTACCCGAAGTCCTTAAAGTGTACATGCATGTATGGTTGTTTGTGACTTGTAGTCTAAAGTGCTTTGAGCGGTTAGTAAGACTAAAAATGCATTATATAAATATAAATAAGACTATCTTAGCATTAACCCACACTCCTGCTTCAGTTTAACCAAAGCAGAAAACACAGACTGTATTAGAAAGATGGCTATAACCTCAGAGTCTTAAAGTCAAGTCCATTCAAGTCTGCATCGTTTCTCACGGCCAGCGAGGGAGGGGGAATCCTCGTGATGCAATAATAAGTCTTAGAAAGAGACAGCAGCTCACTTAGTAAACAAACTCCTGATGAGTTCATGATTCCAGCTGCTAGTTTTAGGACTTAATGGTGAAATATTATGTTTAGAGTCACACTGCGTGAGAAACCAAAAGGTGGTCCACCCAGGTCCACACCATGCTTGTTCAAGAGCCGCCTGTTCAGTCTTTCCAGTGAGTGCACGTGACTAGCATCCCTACTGATACCAGAGTGAAGAACAGACACAGCAACAGATGCAAGCTAGTTAGCTTTAGCGCCAGCTGACCAGTTCTAATCTCTCACATCACTGTGTCCAGTTTCCAAAGACAGATCCCAAACTAAAGAATCCACAAACACACTATTTATACAATCTGTATATCTAAATTCATCTGTCATTAAAAAACACGATTACATGTAACTTTAACTGCTAAATAACATCATTTACACGTTTTAGTATCTGAGTGAAACAAGCAAAGAAAATTCTTCACATGAACAGGTTTTAAAAGCTGAATATTTATGTTTGTAACATTAGCTTTCTGTCCAGCTTGATGCTAAGCTACGCTAATTACCTCAGCGCTCCAGAGCCACACACACAGACCTCACAGTGTTATTATTGTTTGGATTTAAGATAAAACAAGAGCTCATTTATTTAAATGTAAAACTACGGTTCAATGGAGTGTACACCGAGTCGCTCTTGACCAGACCCACCAGTGCAGCTGGAAGAAAAATGTCGAAAGCAGAACCTAAAGTAAGTAGTTTAAAAGGATCCTTATACAATAACCAGATCTAATACCAAGGTCAGATCTGATAAAGATGCTATCAAACCTGAGATGACATCGGCAACAATCATAATTATAACAGTAATAAAGATAACACTATCTGACTGCTTCCACCTCTCCTTCCATCACCCAATCCCCCCACCCGCTCTCCCTCTAAGGCCTCCCTGCCTTTTCTTTCTGACAGTGAGCAGGTCCCTGTTGGCGCTCAGTGCTCTTTTATAATACTGTAGGAAAGGAGAGACAACGCGAGGGAGAGACAGACCGAGAGCAGGGGAGAGGGAGAAAGAAAGAGAAAGGGAGACTGCCAGAAACACTATACCATATCAAAGCGGCCAGAGCACAGCCAACACAGCTTTGATAGTGGGCAGAGAGGAGTGTGGGTCACAAAAGCGCAAGGAGAAAGGTTTAGCGAACGGTTTAAAGAGGGGAGCGTGATCTATCGGGATCCCCGCATTCAGGGGAGAGTGGGGTGGATGAAGCTTTGAGGTGGTGAGTGTTCTTCAGTCGGCTGTCCTGCAGTCAAAAAAAGGGAAAAAAGGAAGAAGAAGCAGGGCTCCCTCTCTGTGTCTGTCTGTCTCTCTCCCCTCTGGCTTTTCCACTTATCTTTAACAAACAGCAGCTCAGGCGCTCAGCCACTGGTCGACAGTTTGTCCCGACAACAAAAAACCATGGCAACAAGCGCTGGAAGAGCCTGTCCGGTTCCAAAGGTTTGCCCTCTTTGGCTTCCCCAGCTCTCCAGCTTTGGCCACAGACTGGAATCAATAACAAAACAGCTCAAAGAGGCTGAGAGAAGTTTGCGATCGAGAAACCGCACCGCCTTGTGTTTAGACGAGAAAGTAAAGCAGTTTAGTAGATCACCCTTATCCCAGAGGTGGAAAGAAATTGCGTTCCGGTTGCGTGAAAAGAAAGTGGAATTTGAAAGATAGTGAAACGGGAAGGACGAGGGGGTGAGGCAGCAGTTTGTCAGTAACCTATGCGGTCCTCTCCGGCCTGCCTTTGCTGACGATACTTCCACGGCTTCTGCTGATGATACAACTCTGCTTACATCCTTCACTCCTCCCTCCCACTCCTACAAGCTGTTTTTAACGCCACACAAGATACCTTATGTCAACTGAAACGTGTTCCGAATGCTGACAAAACAAAATTCAGGCTGTTTACAAACTCGCAAACAGGCCAAAAGAGAAAAAGTGATATGAGCTATCGCTCGAACGGAGTCCCAAAAAGGCTCTTTTTCTCTGCAGGGCATCCTCCGGCACTTACAGGACTGATTTATCCCGTAGATACATTGAACACGGGCTTTATTCGCTGACAGCTTTCCAAGTATATTAATCCCGGTTATCCGAATACTTTCTTAAAGTGACAGAGCGTGGACGACCTAAAAGCTTTTTCCATGTTTGTGTACTCATGGCTTCGTCTATCGATGAAATTCAGGTAAAGTGAACTGACATCAAGTTTTTAATGCACTTTGACTTCTCTTTTTAAACCGATGAGTGAGCCAAGTGCCAATGAGACTACTGATACTGACTCTACAGATGTATAAAGCTTAGAAATAGTAAAAGGTTGTAACTAAGCAAGGTTATTAACGTCAACTAAACGTAAACTACAAACTAAAAGTAGACGTGAAACAATATTTAGATACCTAAATTAAAATTTAAAAAGTAGACAGACCTGTGGTATCAATTTTAAAATCCTACGTCCCTTGTTCTCCGGTTATCACATCCACAAAGTTTACAAAAACTTGACCTCTGAGATTCCAGCTCATCCGAGATTTTTAGCTGAGGGGTAAAAAGTATCCTTTTGAAAAAAAAAGAAAACTAACTGAAACAATTTTGTGACCGTGGCGAACAAACTAAAATTCAGTAGAAACAATCTGTTTGATAAAAATGTTACAGCTTCGTGCCTGATAACAGATGTTTTTATTCTGGATATCTGGCAGACTGTGTCACTGCTTTCTGTACCTAAATCTTGCCTCTGACTTACAGCCTGCATACAATAATAATTAAAAAGATTACAACTAACAATGAAACTAATAAAAACTAAAATAAAACATTTCCAAACATTAAAAACGGAACTGAAACAAACCCTGGAAATAGACTGAACTAAAAACAGAAAACTACAACTGCAACTAAGTGTCTAATAAGAAATGCTTCATGCTGCAAGCCTCACCTCCAGATCCTGAACCTGGTGTGTTGGTGAAGCTGGTGAAATTCAGATAACTAGGAAAAGAAAGCGCAGCTATTTTAACACACAAACTCCAGAAAATGCTGGAAGATCCAGGAATCCTATTAAGACGTGCCTTCGATGGTTTTGGAGGTGGTGCTGATTGGGTCGCGTGTGCAGGTTAAAGAGCATCTACTGCTGCACACTGGCATTCAGAGCTGCAGAGCATGTGTGTAAACGTCTGAAGCTGGTGATGCTTTGCCCATCTTAGCACAGTCACAACCTTTGCAGCTTGTTTTGCAGTCGCTTAGGCTGAATGGAAAAAAAAAAACGAAGCTATTTTGGGAAGTAGGAAAAACTTGTGCAACGGAGTGAGTGGTTTTAAAAGGACAAAAGCTGAATTTGGGTCATGAGGGTTTTTAAAAAAATCTTTTTGCTGACAGAGAAAAAGTTTTTCACTTTCATGCAAACACTAGATTATATTGTTTTATATCCACACACCGTCACCCACTCCGTTACAGACCGCACTCTGTTGCTCATCGGTGCCACCACCCCTTCTTCACCCTATCCACCTGCCGTTTTTTATATAAACATTTGGGAATCCTCTCGATGTAGCAGTTAAGTCTTTTTACAGTCCCGTGATTTGTTTTTGTCGTCTCTCTCAAAACCAAATTAGGCACGAGTGCCTGTATGTGCTCGTCTCCCTCTTCATGGAACAGGCTGTGAAATTATCTGAAGCTCACTTGCTGAGTTTACACGGTTAATGAAGGTTCTTGTGGCAGACACAATAAGGAGCTGCCTTTGCTTTGTTCAGTCAAGATTTAAATAGGTTTGGCAACGAGCCCGCTGGTTTGACGATGAAGTGTTGTCTACTGGAGTGCTTATAAAGTAGTCAGTACTCGGCTAGGATTGCTTTTTTGGGGTGTGTTTTTCTGTCTGAGGCTTTGAGAGAGTGTGTGTGTGTGTGTGTGTGTGTGTGTGTGTGTGTGTGTGTGTGCGCGCAGATGCTGAGTCTTGCTTGGCCTCTCGTGATGGAGGAGGTTTTTAATCTGCGGGGCTGCCCGCTTTAAACAAAGGTGGAATAACATTTGAACAGAAGTTCGTCTTCGCGTTGACCCTTAAAGACTCCGCAGTGTTTCCACATACTAAATAAAAAAAAAAATAGGCATGACTCCCTGTTTCCACTCACCCTGCTCTGGGTTGTGTTTTCTAATCTGCAGATTCAGAGAGAGGCAGTGAAAAAGAATGAGCATGACCGCGAGTAATAAAGACAGGAGTGGACAAGGAAGAAAGAGAGAGTGGGAGTAAAAGACAGAGGGGAGTTATATCCTAGGGTCATTAGCAGCATCTCAAAGTCACCTCGTCTTTCAGCGTATGCTGTTTGACAGGCCCTGCCAACAGAATTAGGGATGAGGGATGATGCTGCTGTGATTAGATGTGTAACTCAGGGGAAAGGCAGGTCCTGATCCACGGTCACGCACGCGAGAGAGGGAGGGAATTGTGGGTATAAGCGATGCGATAACCTGCGTTTTGAGATGCGGTCAGTTATTGACTGGATAGCCCCCAGATCCTCTATTTCAATGTACGGCGCTGATGCGAGTCAGCCCGATAAACACCGCAGGCTCCCCCCGATGAGTGAATTGAATTCCCAAATTACCAGGCTTAAGATAACATACCTGGCTAAATTGCCGCTCTTTATAAGTCTCAAATCTCTTTGTAGATATTCATCAAAGGCTGTTTCACTCCTGATGCGGAGAACACAGGAGATGGGAAATAGGAGAACAACACACAATGTGGTTCATATTAAGGCCTCTGATCTTCTATCTCGAGTCCCTCGTTTTCCACTACATTCCTTTAGCCAGGGGTGATGTGTGTGAGGGGGAGGGTGGGGGTGTGTGCTGACGTTCTCTCTGCCAGTGCAAAATATGTGATGAAGGCTCAGTGTTGGTCGGAGATTTTTACAGGAAAGTAAGGGAAACCTTGTGCTTTACCGGGCCTCTTCTTCCTCAGCACAAACTGAATTAGCCCCAGTGCAGCAACTGTAAGTCTTGACTTTCTCTGTATCGCTGCAGGAGGTATCTGAAACCCTCTCTTTTATGCTTTCAGTTCGTGAACCCAAGTCGGAAGTTTCCATCTGTCAAGTGCCAAATGAATGCCAGTGATAGTGGAGTTTGTTGAATAAACTGAGAAGGGTCCATCTGTTTGCTGCCCGACATTAACCCTGAAGACGACCGAGGTACCCACTCAGAGGCAGGCTAACACTTAAGCAGGCTCGAGGGGCTCTGCGGTTGTGCACAGGAACTGCGGAGATGTGGTAACACGATCCGGGAGGAGTGTAGCCGTGACTTTGATGGCTCATCAAATCCCAAACCTCTACACCCGTTTGCACTCTATGACGGGGCTTTGCAGAATCTTATGTGACTTTATCCCTCACCCTAAAAAATGGCTACTCGTGCTGCAATCTAATACTTGCATTCATTTCAGTAAGGACCACTGTAGTCAAAAAGAAGATTATTTTCATCTGCGGTTATATATATTTGGCTGCACGTCTCTGGTATCCAACCCCCCCCCCTTTCGAGTGCAAACATGGAAAGCCTGAGAGCAGCAGCGAGACCTCAGCACAGAACAGAGCATCTATGACAGGCATTAAAGGAGGAGCTGGGGTGGGTTGCAAAGCGGGTTGAAGAGGGTAGGAACTCTAGGCAGGCAACTTAAACAGATTTGTCAACTGGATGTGTAGAGAGATATAAGGAAAGTCATCAGCTGATCAGCCTGGATTGTGCCTGAGCTGGACTGAAATATGGCCAAAGACCACCATCGAAACAGCTTTGAGCCAACTTGAGTCATTCAGCATATCAGCAGCACTTTAATAATCGCTGCACACCACTCACATTTTGCACCTCGTCATCAAATTGTTAGACTTTTACTTTGTCAGTGACCCGGCATACAGACTGATTGCACCCGACTGACAGAATGGGCTCAGTATTAAGACCTCTGACAGTGTGCTGATGACCTTATGTTCACTATAGCCTCATCCAAAGGGTTCATGTGTCTGTGCAGCTGTGTTCCTTAGCACATCTACAAGAAGCAAATGCATGCGTTATGCATCTCTACATGAAAGCATTCAAATGCTTCACAACTATTCTCTGTTTCAGCCTTGAAAAGTGAGAAAGTTACTTCATTGTGTACACAAAATGCAGATGGAAATGTAATAAAGAAAAAAAGCATACTACTTCTGTAACAGTAGCAGTGATAGTTGCTGTTTGGCTCGTAAGACTGCAACTTTGAATGCTTTGGCAGAAAGGTGAGTCAAAAAGGTAATTTCAGTAATCAGTGCACCTGAGAAAAAGCACTCGGGTGTGTGGTACTACGCTTGTCAGTGCAGGCCATGCTAATAGAATACTTTAAGTGTTGAAAACTGTCCAGATAAAAAACACACCCTTAAACATGCAAAGCAAACCGGTCCAGTTCAATTCTAGTGCAAAGTGTTGGATATTTAGAAATTGGCCTATTATGCTGTCCTTTATCTTCTGTAATACATATACACTCAAATGATGAGGTTAGTATACACAAATAAACTCTGCGCCAAACGCTCAGGCTTCAGTCTGCTCTGAATGCTCTGCTTCAGGCAGCATTTTTCCACCCTTGGCTTGGATGATGTATAAGGTGCCACCAACACGTCCATCTCAGACACAAAGCTCTGGTGTCTACTCAAGCAGAACGAAAATATAATAAGTCCAATTTAACATAACTTCACATTAATATAGTTCTACTGAGCCACAGAGAAATAACAATATAACAAGATAAAGGGTGTTGCTCTCACTTTTTTCAGTAAGCAGTGTCTTTACAAAGTATTTCAGTTTGTAGCGGTCTTCAGTAAAGTGGCAGAACTCCAGATTTCTCGACTAAGAAATCCTGATGGAACTCTACACGGACATTAGACTCCAGCAGATAAAGATCAATCAGGAGGCTTTCTGGGAAATGTAGTAAAAGACTTTGTTGTGAGGGGGGGCACAACAAAGAAAAGCGAATGACAAGTGCACATTAGGAAAATGACAAAATACGTTGGACATCCCAGCCTGATGATTTACAACAGCGTGGGATGGAATTTTCCTCCGAGGCAGGGCGTTCTACGCTTTCACCGAGCAGCCAGGGAATCTCCGGCGTTCACACTCGCACACACGCATGCTCGCATTCCTGCAAGGATCCACGGATGAATACAAATTACAAAAAGGCAAAACCGTGCACATTTGGATGCATTTGCACATACGTGCACTTGTTCTCTCTTCCTCTCCTTCTTCCCCTTTCGCTCTTTTACAGCGGTTTCCTGTGCGCACTGTCTACCTCTCATGGTACATTCAGATCATGAACACCCGGAGTCAGCAAGTCTGGACACAGCTGTTAAATATTCAGCCCAACATTCCCTCTCGCTCTCTCTCACAGTATCTCTCCGTCTTCCACCTTAAAACTCTCCTCTTTTTTGTCCCCACCTCTCTCCCTCCAACGTTACTCTATTTCTAGCTCAATTCTGTAGCTCTCTACGCCGCTACCAACACCGGCACCGCTGCTGCCTCTGCTCTCTGCGCTCCACTTTCATTAAGGGGCTCTCCTCTGATAGCCCTTCATATAACACTTAATCATCAGAACAATAAGAGCACTCGCTCCCCGACGAATCACCTCGAGGGGCCAGTCCTAAAGATCCTCCGCTAACTGATGTCATTAACTGCCAGGGTACCCGATTGGCTGGAGCAGCACGGGAGAGCCCGCCTTAGGTGTTTGACGGAGGGCTCAGCGGGAGCAGCGAGGGTCGGACAGGCCAAGGACATTCCTCTTATTGGAGAAGAGCTGAGAACAACGCACAGGCGCCCGCTCGTGCGTGCACAGGCGCAAAGGCTGACGCTGGGAAGCAGAAGACAAGGCCTGTTTGGTGTTACAGTCAGGAGAGAGATGAATAAGACTATTGAATAAGGGGGAGGGAGGTTTGAATAACAGTATTTTACATGAATGGATCTTCAGGGAAATGACTGCTCCATCGCTCCCTCTGCTCTCTATTTTCAGCTGCAATTTGACAACAGGGTTGAGCGAGTGTGTGTGTGTGTGTGTGTGTGTGTGTGTGTGTGTGTGTGTGTGTGTGTGTGTGTGTTGGGGGGCATTTTGGCTGATTGAGTCTCTGCCGTTATCACGCTGTGGAAGTGACAGCGTGCCATATTATGCTGTAGTGGGTGTGCGCATAGATGAACAGTGACGGCAGCTTCTTGCAAACGCACAACAAATCTGCACGCACACGCTCGTCCGAACCACAGAGAAATCACAGCTGTTCTCGGTTGCTATGCGGCAGTCTCACCATCGTCTCGGATAACACTCACGCGCGCATGCACATGCAAGTGTGAGACGGGGACAGTAACACCAGGCTTGGCAGGGTCGGAAGGTCACAGGGGTATTGTGACAAAGTCGCTTAGCAACAAACCTACGGCACATATAATTTGCAGTGCGATGGCCTCCCACCAACCCCCCGCCCCCTCCCAGCGTGCCCCTGACCACATCTGAATGTGGTTATAATGAATATGATGACAGGTGATGATTGTTTTGCACCTGGCTCTCCCACTCACTCAGTGTTTGAGGAGAGATGTGTTGAATGTGCCTCACGACAGACCATAATAAATCTTGTGCCACTGTAAGCGCTCCACGGTGAAAACAAAGTGTAAAGTTAGCAGAACACCAGCTTGTTAGTGTGCCACTAAAGAGGAACACAAACATCAGTGGTTTAAGAGTTTTTCTGCTCCTGCTGTTCGAGTTCAAGTGACACCTGTCCCCTCCGTTTGTCTGAAAACGAGCTTTAAGGTACGGTTCCCTTGTTTCGTGACTGAGCGACGTCCCTCGATGACTTGCGTCCCTTGCGGCTTTCCGTACAGCAAATCCCTGCGAGCAGCTACCAAACACTAACACGAGTACAGCAAAGGGAAAGTGACTTTGCCTCCAACTTAAAAAAAAAAGTGGTTTTTTTTTTTTTTTTTTGACAAAGGATGAACTGAAGCTCTGCCATCACGTAATGTCGCATACTGCTGTTTCTGATGTCATTTAAAAAAAAAAAAAAAAAAAAAGTGTGTTTCATCAGGACTGCAGGTAGCTCAGCCCATCTGTGTGCTGAATTCTTTATAGGTTATCACAGGAACGAGGCTCCTGTCCTCTCTGCCTTGTTCCCTTTGTGCACGGTGACGCTTCAAAACAGAATCGGTGAGCTGCAAAATCTGGGCTGCTTCTGCAGAGGCTCGACTTTTAGCTGGGAATACGCCTAAATAGTACATTCGACAGATTTGTCTCGTTCGTCGAAATGTAAATGACAAACTGCCCCCGGGGTAGCAGCTAGCAAACATGGTGCACTCGTGCAGAGACAGCAGTTTTATAATGTCATCTGTGGCTGAAAAAAGTAACCACTAATGATGTCATCACGATTGCTGTAGGCTTGACAACTAGAAGTTTTGTGCTTTTTTTAAAAACAAAAAGCCATCATTGCAAGCTCAGGGTTAAAAACGCAGACACCAGTGTTTTCCATGCTGCATTATGGGAAGTGTAAATGTAGTGTTTTCGAAGCCTGATCAGTATTTACTACTAAGAGTTACCATGATGTGACTTCTGATGTTCTTCTACTACTTTTTTCTGAAAATCTCTTAATTCTCTGTTGTAACTGATGCACTGTGTTGGGGGTAAATCATTAGTATTTGAATTATTTTATTAACTAAACTCAGCAGCTCCACAGCACCAGGGGTAAGGAGAACCACTCCGGTGTGGCGTCTTCTGAACAGCTAGCTAGCTTTCAGCTCAGCTAACGCTATCATTGCGAGGGAAATTCACAAGCTTGTTGTTGGTTAGGTGGTGGAAGAGAAGCTACCAATGTAATAATTTCTGGTAACACATGAACTCTTGGTTACAAAGTAACAGAATACTGTTTCAGCATTCTTTAGATGTTACTTTTAAATGTAACATCACCTGACCCTGAGGCCTACCCTTTAGGTGGAGGTGTGTAGCTTTTCTAATGTGATGTTGTGTTATGTACGTTCCTTCACTGACTGAGACTGGGCCCAATGCAGCAGAGCCCAAAACTGCAGTTTTAGGGGCGACTTGAGTCTGGTTCCAAAAACGAGACATTTCCAATAAGCTTGGGTTTATAGAAAGAAAGTAAGTGTACTTTACTGACCCCCGTGGGGAAATTCCTCTCTGCATTTAACCCGTTCACACAGTGAAGCAGTGGGCAGCCATTGGGCACCCAGGGAGCAGGTACCTTGCTCAGGGGTACCTCAGGGTAGCTGTTCAGGGGAATCTAACCTCCGACCTTCCGATCATTGGGCCACCACTCTACCTACTGAGCTATCCCTGCCCCTTATAATAGTATAGTATATAGTAGAGCAGGGCGATATGGCCAAAAATATTTATCACGATATATATTTGAAAATTTGCGATAACGATATAACCGACGATATAATTGATGCGAGACAAAATACAACTCCACAACATTACTAGTGCAAAAAGACAACCTTCCATTTATTTTCACTTAAACAAGAAGCTGGTTTTTATGTACATTAAAGCTTTATAAAAATGTAACAGTGCAAATGCAAATTCCTTGCTGAAAGTTTAACCAAAAGGCATTTCCAGTAGAAATGGGCTGACATATCCTGAGCATAACCATGTATAATATCCACTGAAGTTAAAAAGAGGTGCTTTGCAACATTAAACTGCAGTGTGCAGTACGCATTTTTCGGACCATAAGGTGCACGGGATTATAAGGCACATTAAGCGAAACAAAGCAGTCAGATAAATCAAACTTTATTAAACTCATTCTTCTTGCTTCCTCCACTTCTGTACCATTGATTCATTAATGTTGAATTCTCTGGCAGCTGCTCTATTCCCATGTCGTTGCAGTATATTAATGACTAACCTCGTATTGTGGATGGATTATCTCAGTTGTTCTCCTGACTGAAGTTTGGTCCGTTTACAGCATCCTGCCATGCGATTGCATTTGTCTCTAACCATGAAGAACCTTCACGTTAACTTTTATAAGTGGAAAAGTGTTAGTGTTCATCCTCCAGCTTCACTGTTTATGTTATGCTAACATAGCTGTGTCGCTAGCGATCACGTAGCACATCATTATATACCAGCTAGCCCAACTTCAGTAACCCTACAAACGTCGCTGCTGTTTAGTTTTCTGTCTTCATTTATGTTGGAAGTGATAGCAGAGCTGTACGTTTGATTTTTTTCAGAAATCTCTGTCAGAACATGCTATATCATGCTTAGGTAACTAGCGAAACTAGCGAGCTAACTTCCGCTAGCTTCCTGCTAACTTCTAACTCCGTTAAATGTAATAACTTTTGTTTTCATGGATGCCTGGAAGTTAAACTTTATAGTTACACCTGGTAAAGCAGCAATGCTGATCGTTTTATTAAAGATGAAAGAATTTAGACAGTTTTTAACTCTAAGTGATGCTGCAGTGTTGTTTGACCTGAAGCATACGGAGTTTAGGACCCAGATTACTCCCAGATTTAAGAGCATCTTAGTCCGACAAATATGACAATAACAACGGCCGCTTGCATGTTCTGCAAAAAAATGTGCTTTGTTGTGTATCTGATGGACAAACACCAAACCAGTTCCACATCACGGAAGTTGCACCATTTTTACAAACCAATTCTGGTTCATCTGTTTCACTCAACAATCGGCCATGTGCGTATGAAAACAAAGGCACTGCGCATGCGCGTTTTACTCCCATTCTATCGCGATATTTCATTTTCCTATCGTTGCCTAACATTATACCGGTATTACCGTGAACGGTATAATATGGCCCAGCCCTAGTATATAGTATAATAGTTCATAAGAGATTTTGATTGACAGATGTGCCGACACAGGGCTCTGTGGCTGATTAGTGTCTGCTTGGCTTCACTACCAATTGTAGTCAATGAATCAGACTTTTGGAATATTTTAATAGAATTAAAATAGGTAATATGGCCTACAGTGTGGTATGGACCATGAGTATATTTCTGCTTTGTTTTCTGTTGAGCAGACTTCTGTTATTATTATTATGAGTCAGTCTAGTCATCATTAATTAGCAGATATACATGTTTGTGTGTCTCCAGGCTTCTTGAAGGACATTTAAAGCTTTTCTTTGCATGTTTCTGCCTTTTGTTCTGTTCTTTGTCAAGATGATCCCACACTGCTCCAATAATGGGGAGGCCAATCCATGCTTTTCTGCACTGACAGTGTTTGGGATCATTGTTATGCTGGAAAATGAAGCCAATGCCAATCAGACATTTTCCAGACGGTGCTGCATGGTGGATCAAAATCTGTCAGTATTGTTCTGCATTCATAAGTCCATCAGTTCTGACAAGATCTCCAACACCACTGGCTGAAATACTGCCACAAAGCATACACAGCCTCCAGCATATTTTACAAATGCTTGTAGACTCTCTCCTGACCTCCCCCAGAAATACTGACAATGATTTGAACCAAAAATGTCAAATTTGGAGTCATCACTACATCCGCCCTGCCACTGATTTTCAGTCCATTTCTTGTGTAATTTGGTATAGCCTAGCCTCCTCTCCCTTCAGTTAGAATGGCTTCATGACAGCCGTCTTTCCACAGAGACCATTTCTGATGAGGCTTCAGTGAACAATAGATGGATCTACCGAAGGCCCGGTGTCAGGTCTTTGCTGGGTTTCTTTTTTCCTATTTCTTAAGGACATGACTTTCAGATGCTGTTTATCTGCTGTAGGCAGTTTTCTTTTTTAGGTCTGCCACTTCTTCTTTTGTCTTTCACTTGTCCGGTTTCCTCACATTTCTAAGGATAAACTGAACAGATTTTCAACTAAAAGCTCTTTGGGAATCACCTTGTTGGTGCAAAAATACTATGATGTGGCTGTCAAACTGTGTTCCCATTGCTAAAGAAATGAGAACAAATGATGTGTTTTTGTGACAGGCTGCTAGTAACAAAGTGCCTAAAGACACAATTTCAAATTGGTTCTTTGCTAAGCTGTCTGTTATGTGTAGATATAACACTGGTTCATCTCTTGAGTAAGGTGCTTTTTTTTAAGCTTGAATGATTGAAAAGCAGACAGCGTCCAAGGAAAAACTTTGAAAGACCTTCAGAAAGCCTGGAGAACTATTGCTCAAGACCACTTTAAAAAACTACCAGAAAGTCTGGCTCCTTGAAAGCAAAATATAAAGAAATGAAAGGTGGCTCGAGACTTTTGTAGTCCTCAGAGGATTAAGAGCATCTGCCATCATTTACAGTTGACCAGCTGATACGTGTATGCTCACTAATGACAGGAGGCTCAGCTACTCACTGCACGCTCCTCTCCAATCTGCATCTATACATCTCTGTGTGTTACCTGCATCTTTTATTCCACCTTTGCCTTCTACCTGCCTTCACTTCAGCTTCGTTCCACAATCGAACAGTCAAATATCAGGATTCATTATCGTATGCAGAATATTCGTTGACAGCCCTGAAATGAAAACCCCACAAAGGATATGCTGCGTTTTAACTAACAGCTCTTCGTTGAGTTAACTGTAGCAATAATTGCCAGTGACATTTTCTTCACTACACACACATTTAACGTGTGAGTCATGCGCGTTATTAAACCAAAAAAAAAAAAACCCCCACAAAAACCAAGGGACCTGCTGAAGACTCAATAATTATATTTCCTATAAAACAGTAGAAATAATGAAGTCCTCTTGTTTGGCATTAGTCAAAACAAAGTGCTGCCTGCACTAAAACCATCACAAAATCAATAATAGAGATTTTTATGAATCGAGTTAAAAGCAGTGGCCTCTCCTTTTTTTTAACCTCACTGCCTTCATTTGGTTAGTGATGTCACACGTCAGCCCCTCTGTCTACTCCGTCTTTCTCCTTTCCGCTGTGTGCAGTGGAACAAAGCAGAGATGGCAGAGAAACTTATCTTTAAAAAGAAACTGCACTGTGTTGTGGAATAATTTGGAAAACTGTCACAGCGAGCGAATCCTATCTCAGAGGGTGCCAGTCACACACACACACACGCATACACATAGTGTTAAAAGCATGCGTGCACACACACACACACAAACAGGGACTTTGGTGTTTACATCATATGGGAAGGTATTTTTTCCCCTCACCCTGCCAGGGAACAGGCCCACGCACGGACACAGGCGCTGACTAAGGCCCTAAGACTCCGGGGGGGGGGGGGGCATGTGTATATAATCAGTTTGGTTGTGTATCTATGTCGAACTGTTACTAGCTGAAGCGGACTTCGCTTGGACAGCGTTCATGATCTGCTTGTGCTGCTATGGTCTTGTGTGTTTGTGTGTATTTTTCTTGCTTGTGTGTGTATATTTGCGCAGTGGTATCAAACAGTCCTGTTCAGTGTTAAGCTGCTGCGCGGTTATGTACAGTACTCTGTTTGTGGTTTGGCCTTAGCAGGGCTGAGCTAATGCTAATCAGTTTATTGGGGAAAATCTGCATATTTTGTGTTTCTCTGTGTGTCTGCACGAGTGTGTCTACTTAAAGCATTCTTGTGTGTGTGTGTGTGTGTGTGTTTTGCTTCCCGGTTCATAAACTTTTAAGCCACCGTGCGGTGTGATTTCCCCACGGTTTGGGGTTTGAGGTTGGAACGAGAAAAAACTATCAGAGGACAGCAGAAAGACAAAGTGTGTTTGAGCGCACGTCTGCGTGTGTGTATTCAGGTCCGTTAAAAGCTCCCAGTTCTCCGATCCAGATTTAGATGGCTGATGTTCAGAGCGTCAACCACAACACTTGGAGAACACAACAGGCGGCCTGTTCAACCCGAGACACAAATAGAGCAGTCTTCCTCTGTGCTTAAAAACCCCGTAGCTCAAACGGAGAGCTAAAAACAGATATTTCTGTGGCGCACTGAAGAAGGCCAACCGCTAAAAAAGAAAAGAAAATCACTCTTTCTCCGTGACGCTGTGTTTTCTTTTGCTAAAATAAGAACTGGCGAGTACAGTATCCGTGGAGACGACCCAGCACCATCTCTTCTCCCTTTTCATTCACTGCCTGCCTGCAGTCGTCGGCGAATCTCGGGATGAGAATCGACAAAGGTCAGACAGTCGCAGATGGAGGGCAGCAAGGCGATGGAGTTACCCGTCGCGAGACACTGGGGTATCCATTTCAAATAGAAGCCTCTCTCAGGGGGCTGTAACGAGCTCTAACACTGTGTGTGTGTGTGTGTGTGTGTGTGTGTGTGTGTGTGTGTGTGTGTGTGTGTGTGTGTGTGTGTGTGTCTATGAACGATGCATACAATACCAAAAAGTATCCATTAGCTGTAAAGTATCTTCACTTTAACAGAAAAAAAAGGGGGAGGAGTAATGTCATTATATAAATCAGATGGCTCCTGAGGTCATTTTTGTCTTCACACATGCTTTTGCATGCCAGCATACACACACACACACACACACACACACACACACACACACACACACACACGCAGTGTATGGCTGCATCCATTTATGACATCACTGTAACTAGCCAGAGAGAGGAGAGTCAGAGAGAGCCAAGCTGACGTCATCCCATTCACTCAATGTCAATTACGTAATCACGGGGTCCGACGCCTGCAGGACAGGCACGCCGTGCACGGGTTTTTGGGTTTTGTTTTGTTTTTTTGTGATTGCATGAAGGGCACATAATTGCAATCTCATGTGCGAGAGGAAACATAAAGTGAGGCATGCT
Source organism: Aulonocara stuartgranti (assembly GCF_965226115.1). Classification (NCBI taxonomy): domain Eukaryota; kingdom Metazoa; phylum Chordata; class Actinopteri; order Cichliformes; family Cichlidae; genus Aulonocara; species Aulonocara stuartgranti. The sequence continues at coordinate 2,343,484 of NC_138951.1, read as the reverse complement.
GATGACATCATCAGCGGGAGGCAGCTTGGCGTGAGCGTGGCGGCTGTGACATATCGAGAGTGTTGGGGTAGAAGAGAAGGAGACAGAGTGCCGCAAACAGACCGGCTGGAGGAGTTATGCAACGCAAATCCAACTCAGACTAAAAAAGGGCCTTTTTTGCCTTTTCCCTGTGTGTGTGTGTGTGTGTGTGTGTGTGTGTCCTAGATGACTTTTATGTAGCACTTTGACTTGAGGCAAAGAGTGCATTAAAAACGCACAGGCACTCAAGCGTACCACTGAAATCTGCACACACGCGCGCACTCGCTCGCCCCCCCACTTATAAACAAAGCTTCCTAAGGACAGGAAATCCTTCCACCCACGTTCCTGTGTTGCTTGGCAACCAGAGCAGCGTCACCGTGTGCATGCCTCTGCCGCTGAAAATGCACAAACAAGCAGACAGACACACACACATTAAACTGCAACTCCTTAAACGCCGCTCCTTTAAAAGCACCGAAAAAGAAAATCGCCAGATCGCAGAGCCAAAGCCGAGCAGACTGATACTCGCCACAGCTGCCCTCCGATTCGTCAGCTATGGATCTACACCAAACATGACATCACCCCTTGTAAACATAAAACACTTTTTCCCCCTATTTATGAGCTCTATTTTTACACCCGCTGACGTCTTTCTATGCACGATGCTGCGCGTGCGCGTTTGTGTGTGTGTGTCAGTGAGCATTTATGTGCGTGCACTATCTAAGGATGCGACCGCCAATAGCTCAGCAGGACTTAAGGAGAGAGGGGCTAATTGAGCAGAGGTGCCCAGCACTGTGGACAATGAGTCCATTTCAAATCAGCAGGAGGCCTATTGAAGACAATTATAACCTGGGGGATACAGAGGAGCATTATTCTTCTAAGCCATCTCGGCTACTTTGGCCGGCTGCGTTTCCACTGCAATTTACAGCCCGTCTTTTAACTCTCCGGTTGCATTAACATATGAACCTGTGCATGAAAGGCAAAGTTCATCAGCCCTAATCAATCACAGCGGGCTCAGTCATTAACTAATAAATAATTCCTGAAATACAACGATTACCGCAAACACACAGAAGGAGCGGCTTTCTTCTTCACTGCAATCAATAAAGCACCGCCACAAGTTCAAGTTTACAAGTTGTTTCTTGTAAATAAATAAAAACTCACGGTATATCTAAAAGTCACATATTTAATTTGTTGTCATGCATATTTGCCAACTGACGATGCTTTATTCAGGAGAGAATCAAAAGACACTTCCCATCACAGTTGGTGCATTTACCAGTGAGGCGACGGCGTTAAAGATGCTTTTGCTTAATGGCTCGTGCTAAAAATTTTCCCGGCTTGCTATCAGTGTTTTCAGAGTCAGGAGTTCCTGACTGAGTTTTAAAAGATCTGAAGTCAGCTGGGACAACACTGAATCTCGGGGCACTGTTGGGTGCTTAAAAATCGCTATTAAGAAGTTCAATTATTTTTGGAGCTGCTTTGCAGCTGTTAAGTAAAAAAATACGGCGAGTGGGAGTATTTTAGCGTCTCGTGGTGGACTACGGATTACAAGCATAGACTGTATAACTGACCCACTGGTTAGCAGACCTGAGCATTTCTGAAACCAGATACCACATATAACAACAACAGGTAGATCTGATTGTGACAATCACTGGATAATTGAGTGTCAGTCACACAGAACAGCTCATCCTGCTTTGTCCAGCTTTTGACTCTAACGGGGAAAATAATTCACAAAATTTGAATGGTTTATTCAGTAAGATTTAAATAAACCATAAGCCATAAACGTGTTGAGAAAAAAACATTGACAAGGTGACAGAGAACGGGAGCTGAAGGCTGTTTTCTCATAGACTGTTTTGTACTTTAATAACTATGTCCATCTTTTATATACAGTCTGTGATTCCAACATTAATGAAACAAAAGCTCTTTTTTCATCTCTGAGTGGAAATAAGTAGGAGAAAAATAATCTCAGTTCATAAACTAGCATGTTAGTTAACAGTCCTGACATTATGGCAAAATATGCAGAGATATCAAATGAAGCTAGCATGCTATTCAGCTAGCCCTGGCCTGTGCTGTTTTGTAATACCACACTTTACTTCAGCGCCTACCTGTAGCGTACAATCAAGAGGGGCTTATGTTGCCTCAGAGAATTTAGCAGTGTAGAGGTGGAAATATAAAACTTGTATAACTCTACACAAGGGGTGGCTGTAGCTTCTCCTGTAGCTGTCGCCAATCTCAGGGTCAGCTTTGCTATTTTTGCTGCTAGGTTAGCAAGGTCCATAAAATGCTAATTTTCTCAAAACTGGAGCACTCACTTCTTGGAATTTCTGTTGGTTAAAATGACTCTAACTCATACCGTCAGATAATTGTCTGAATTATTATTGTCTGAATTCACTTCAAAGTTCCAGTGTGGTGACTCATATTAGCTCAAGTGGCGCTTACCCAACAGCTACCGGCAACGCTTGCTTGTCGTGGCAACCATCCACCGCGCATTGCAGCCATGCTTATAATACTTAATCACTTTAAGCATTAATAACACTTCAAAAGGCTCCGCCTCTGTACAGTAGTTATGAAGAGGAAATTAAATTAAAGACCAAAAACATATTCTACCCAGGCTCTGAACGTGCTTTTTAACGTTGTTAAGTTCGGCATTTTAACACTGGCGTCTATGGGGAATGCCCCAAGTGGACATTTAGAGGAACTGCAGTGTTTGCCCCTGTGTTGAGTTCATTTCTAAATGTTGCCACCAGCCAAATGCTCCACTGAGGGCAGAGTGGACTAAACAGTAAAACATAATTCTCTCTTGTATACAGATATATTTAGTTTGAAACAAAAATATTTCAATATAGTATCCAGTTACTACAAACCAGATCACAGACCACAGATGTCCACTTTAAGTGGAAATTTCTTAATAAAAAAGTACTCCATTACACAAAGTAGTGATTATATTTGCACCTGTGTCTATGCATCAATGTATTTTGGAAGAAAGTTTTGCTACATGGTAAAATTCAAGGGTTTACAATGAGGATATTGGCTAACAATAAATATAAATAGTGTAACCATATTTAGTTTGACCAGGCAGGAATCAAACTCTTTACAATGGAAGTAGCAGTGCGATCGTCGTCTGTGCACTGCCTTGCTCTGAGCCCAGATATGGGCCATATCTTCACACAGCACAACAGCTGATTTAACTATAATCTGGTACTTTTTTTCTCCATTGTTTTTTTCCGCCAGTTTACCTTCGTGCTGTGTCCTCTTTTCACCTATAAAACTTAAGAAGTCAGGACATTTTTTTTCTCACTTTTGCTGATAAGGTGCACTTCTGTAGTGTTTACCTTTCAGAACTAAATGTGCTGTAGCCTCTGCTGTATACTTTGTTCTGACGGTGCATTTCAGACACACACGTGGCTCAAAGCCACAGCTGACCAGAGCGCTTACTGCGTAGCTCTGAGCCTGACCAGTGCAACGAGAAATATTAAAACTGCCATTTTTTTGAGTGTTTATGTTGAATAAATCACGAGATGACATCCAATAAAAACTGTATTCAAACTGCATACTACTCAATTCATTCACACATGAATTATAGATCCATTATGGGCTGTTTTAGCTGTGCTGAGGGAATCAGACAAACAACAGTTGTGCTGAGAGCACTAACCCACTGATCCATCCATACCAATTATCTGTGTCTAGGGTGGAGTCTGAATTCAATATTCAATTTACACAGTTCAATCTCCCATCAGAGCTTCCAGCTGGAAAAACTAAAGGCGTCAAAACGGCCATAACGGACAAAAGCGGCATAAGCCTCGTCTGAGAGCTTCAACTGTCTCCAAAGTGAAAAAGAAGCGGGCTAACTGAACGTCGCACCACAGGGGTGTCCATTGAGAGACAGTGAGAGGTGGAGGGGCGAGAACTCCATTGAGCTCAGCCATGGGGGGTCAATATGTGAATGAACGTTTGCCATGGAGGTGAATTATGAATGAGCAGCTCTCGCAGCACTCCTGAGAGAGCATGTCAGCCCCCCTGTCTCCTTCGCTCCATCCTCTCTTGCTTTCTTTCCATTTCTCCTCCTCCTCCTCCCCCTGCTGCTGTCCTAAAATCTCCATCATCCTCTCCTCTCCCCTCCGTCTCTGTCTCATTTCTCGCTACTGGATTAATCTTCTCATCTGCCTCATTCTTGGTCAACTGATCTCCTCCCCTCCCCAAACCTCCTCCACCTCCTGTCTCCAGACCGGGTTGAGAAGGGGGGGGGGTGTGACGGAGGTAGAGACACACGCCGTCTGTCTGAGAGAGACGACAAAACCCTCGTCCTACTGAATTTGCGCAAATTCAGTAGGACGCACACACACACACGCACCCGTGCACACACACAGTGGCACATAAGATAATGCAAAGGCAAACATTCCTGCATGTGAAAAAGCAGATGCATGCATTAAGTGTAAGGCTTTCAGACACACACACACTTCTCCCAGCTGTTCTCCTGGCCACAGAGCTTGTGTGTGTGTGTGTGTGTGTGTGTGTGTGTGTGTGTGTGTATTCGCGTGTGTGTAATCCAATGTGCTGCTGCTCAGCCTGTGCCATGCTCTCTCCTCTGTTGCTGTGCGTCTGATCAGATCTGCCTCCGTCAACCTGTTTGCCGTCTATGGCTCACAGACACACACACACTTTTTCTCTCCCTCTCTATTTCACACACAGACACACACACACGTTTCAGAAGCTGTTACTACTTATCAAGCCTCCTTCAAGCTTGGGAAAAACAACATTCATTCAGCCTTGGTTTCGTCGCCGCCAAGTGATGTGTTACCTGCTGCACTCCAAACACCTGAGCGCGCGCACACACACACACACACACACAGTGAAAGAAAGGGGAAAACGGACTTAAAGAGAGTGTTTTGCCCCTATTTTTCTCTCCTTCAGCCTAAAGTAGCCTACCAGGAAAAAGAAAAAGTGCGTTTGTGTTGGAATGAGATCACACTGTTCCCTTAAAAAGTATCCACTCCTTTTGATCCCTTCACTCCAGTTTACAGCGGTCACTTCAGCTCACTTTGGCCCCTTTTTTAGCTTGTGGAAAACAACCTTCATAACTCTCTCTTTCTCTCTCTCTCTCTCTCTCTCTCACACACACACCTGTATACTTACATACTTACAGTGACACACACACACACATGCACACAGCACTTCCCTTTAAGTGCAGAGCCGTGCAGCACATGTCATCATCACACACACACTCACACACACCTCTGCCAGACCTGCATTAATGCCACAAAAAGCCCAGTAAAGTCACCTTAGGATCCTTCTGTGTTCCAGACGAGCCCCTTCTTCACACTCTTCCTCTCCTCTTTTAGACTTCTCTCTCCTCCTCTCCTCCCGTCCTTCCTACCGTGCTATCCGTCAGTCCTTCTTCTCCCTCTCTCCCTCTTTCACTCTTCGTTTCGGTACTCGGTCAGTTCCCAGCGTTTTTCCCGAGCCCCTCCATATCCGCCCAGCCAGTCGTTTCTAACCGCCGAGCAAGCGTACCTACACACACACACACGCACACACACACAAGCCGCTTCTGCGTTCCTATGGTCTCTCTCGCTCTCTCCCTCTGTTTATTCCTCTCTGAGCTCGCGCTCTCCCTCTCTCTCTACTGTCGGAGAAGAGCTCGGTGAGCGTGTGTATGCGCAAGTTTGTGTACGTGTGCGCGCGCGTGGATGTGTGTGTTCCTGTGCTGTGCCTGCTTTGCCCCGCCAGCAGCAGCAAGCAGCAGAGGACTTCCCCCGGTGCCCGCCCTGGGTCCTAGAGAGAGCTCTGTTCCCTGAAAGAATGCCATTGTGTACGGAAGACATGTCCAAAGATCGTCTATAATCTTAACAAGACGATTCATTCACCAGTTTTTTACCACACACACACACACACACACACACACACACACACACACACACACACACACACATATGTAGCAAAAAAATGCAGTAAAAAAAGGTAATATGATAATATTAAAGTATAATGATTATCATATTACCTTTGATTTAATAATAAATCTTCTAAATCTTCAGTAAGATGCATTTTGAACACACAAACATTACTAAATTAAGGAACTAATATATCTATCTATATAGATATAGATTTATAGATATATATCCTTGTGACATAGATACAAATAATTAAGTATTAGAACATAAGAAGGCTATTCAACAAAAGGTTCGTTTAGCCATTATGACATCGAAAGCTAAAATGTGGGATTTTATTTATTTATTTATTTATCTTTAAGCCAGTAAGTTGTTTTGATTCTGTACCCAAGTGGTCGCTATGGCAACAGCAGGGCAGAGAGGCAGATGCAGGGAGTCATGCAAGGGAGTAGAAGCTGTTATAGATGGCGGATGGAGGGGCATTCTGTCCTTTTGCACATCAACTAGACTGAGCTCCGTTGGACGCATTTGCCCGGGTCATAAATCACATTTTCATTTGCTCATGTCAAGTAGCCTTAACACCGCTTCCTTTACCTTCTCTGTCTCTCTCTCACGCACACAGGCACACGCACACACGGGGTTCACTCGGGTCTACTTAGAAAAACTTGACTGCGTCGCCGTGTGAGGCAGAAGTACAGCACCTTTATTAAAATATGGCGTACGCCTTTCTTTCCTAACAGAGTGAGTCATCTTCTTGAACTCGTTTAATCTCCTGTGCAGCTACCGTCTTCCTCATCTCCCTCCCCCTCCCTCCTCTCCTTTCCCCATCCTGCCTCAGAGCGTCATCAGGTTACCATAGCAACGGCCCGCCTATGGGAGACAGAGATCAGATCATTATGGACCATGGGATCCAGAAACTGAAGGACATGATTTTTTTTTTTTTTTCCTGTGAACACAGGAAGCAGGAACCCTTAACAGGAAGGCTTGAACACCTTAGTTAAACAGCCAGAGTAGTGAGAACTTTGACTGAGCAGGTTTTTTGACGGGCAAAAAGCAGCTTTGATAATCCATTTAAACCCTTCAATAACATAAGTAATGCGTGCCTACCACTCCTGCACGTTGCTAAAAATAGAGTAAACTTCATTAGATATGCAAAATAGGGTGCTTTGAGATGTAAACACGTAGCCTCCAGAAACAGTTCACCAGAACTTGCTTGCCACACTTCTGAATTAATGAATCTGACAGACGTGGCAGTGATCAGCCCACTGAGAGCCCACAGCAAGGAAATCCAAATGTGCTCTCTTTTTATATATATGGGCGGGGAAATGGAAGCGGGCAAAGTGCGGTGCTTCAAGTTGAGCTCAAAACGCACCAAGGAAACTGTTTTGTTTAATAAAGATCAAAGACGAGTGTTGGGAGAATGAAGTGTGTTTACAGGCCCTCATATCCAGGCTGCTTCGCCGTGCCCCTATTATTAGAGGGAGGCCGTGTGTGTGTACGTGTTTGCATGTGTGCTTGTATTGCAAGCCTAGGGGGCTGCATTAAGCTGAAGCGACAGAGGGGGATCTTTAAGATGTCTTCCAAAGTTTGCTATTGAGGGAGATCTTATCTCTGAGCCCCACAAACAGCCTGGGAGAGGAGAGATGAGCCGAGGCTTAAGACAGTGAAGGAAAAACAGAGTCCAGGTAGCAGCACAGCTAAACAAGATATGTGTGATGATTTTACTCGTCAGCTACTGGTTATCTTGTAAGTTTTAAGACTGAAACTGGGATCAAGTCATTCACTGCCGTAAAAATACACACCAATAGAGCATTTATTACAGGTTTACTATAGTCACTAATGATGCAGTCAACTACGTCAGTTATTGATCACACAGATATAACCCGGGTGATTAAATCAGTCAGGTTACTACTTTGATCCAGCACCAGAGGACCAAGTGTGTTTGGCATGTAGAGTGATGGCTAATTTCAGCAAAGAGTCCGTTCAGTTCAGAATTCGGATTAAAATCAGCAGGAATTTATTTAATAATTGAAATGCTGAATTGTTCTTGTTCCGCCCCTGTCATCAAACAGCCAATCAGCAATAGGATGGAAAAAAGAAGCATTGTTGTCCCACTGCATTTGGACAGCTAAAGTTCCCCAGTGTTTATTGGCACACAAATTTTTAATCTCCAAGTCTGTGGTTATCATAATGAGTAAGTAGACAAGTGTAGTCATTGTATTTCTTGGCTAGTCTTAGCCACAATGTGAATTAGCCTGGCACTGGCTCCAGGCTCTGGTGGGTTAAGCCAGACAGGAAGATCATGTCAACACATTAAGAAAAAGCCTTAGTGTTATGAAAATGTGCCCACATGAAAAACTAACTTGCGGTGAAGAAAAAGATTCTTACAACCTATTTTGCCACACAAAGCATATTTTATCAAATACAGCAGGGTTTGAAAAACTAGGCAGCAACCTCTGGGGCTAAAGAACGGACTGTACTGGACTCATTTATAGGTATAAGCATTTCAAACTGCCAATAAAAATAAAGAAATATAAAAGAGTCAGGAGAAACACCCTTCAATCATGTCGCGAGTGTTGATGTTGCACAGTTTGTCCACCAGAGGGCAAATTCTGTGCCGGCAGCACACATTTGGGATGCAAAAAACAACAACCAGCTGATCTGGTTTTTATGTCCATGTGCTCTCTAAAATAACTAAACTGCTATATGCCCTGTTGGAAGTTCCATGAATAGCCACTCGAGGCTAGCTCCAAACTTGGACAGTTTAATAGATCGATGTCACCCACTGGTTAGTAAAGTCCTATTATGAAGCTCCAGTTGAATGTTTTCGCTGTTGTCATTTTGTTGTGATGGCCTAGACCAGATCTGTTTGTGAAACCACGTTCTCATTGGCGAATTACTTCTTAGAATGACTATAATTTATAAAACTGACTTAATTTTTTAATCAATATAAGCAGAAATGAATGACTGAGGCCATAATCTCATCAGGAAACTGTTTACAGAGTTCAGAGCCAATGAAGGACTTCCTGCAGACTTCTGCAGGACTGGAAGTCGTTTTGGTCTCCATTAGATGAATGCTGAGTTAAGATACTTCTACGTTACCTTCAAACCTGGAAGCTTGGTCTTTGATAGTGTTTGTGTCTTCAAAAGAGGACTACTATTTAACTCAATACTGGATGCAATTTTAGTATTTTATTTGTATATTATTATTAGAAATGGTAGCAGAGGTTCTTTGTTTTAGCAGTCCTGTCCACAGTGGGACTGGAACATTTAATTAAGTGGTTATAAATGTCTGTCATTATTGACAGTTCATTTAAATTACATTTCAGTGATCCATTTCATTTGCCGCTTAACACATATACAGCCGAACTGCAACAGAACAGCACGATAGGGAAGGAGAAATGGAGAGAGTCTGTTAAAGAAACCCAAGCTGCTGCTACAGACAAACATATTATTTTATGATCACAACATTGTCAGATAAAATTAACTAAACTGCAGGTGTTGCCAATCCACAGACTGCATTTACGCTAGGCTGACACCTAATCATGCAAGCCAGACTTCCTCCAGATGTGCCACAGTACAAATTATGGTATTTCGGTTTACTGTGTATGCATTGATGCCCTCTATTAATATGTGTGTTCTTTAACCACAAAAATACATGTTTACTTATTTATATGTTGTGTTTCAAAGCAGCTCCATCTTGGGTCAGCATGCTGACAACCAGTTAATTACATATTGTGACTGTGGCATCACTCATGATGATTTAAATTATGCTCAACTAAACACTTCTAATCACAAACTACATTGCTGCATCCACCTGAAACCCAAATAAATCTCCAATATCTTTGTGGATAGCGAGAACATGACAAACTGCTTGCATTATTGGGTTCTACTTTGTTTAACAATGCCAGCGCCCCCAAAACTCCAAGAGCTAATTAGTTTTTAGTTGTACCAGCAATTCCCAGCTGGTCTTTACTAGCTGAAACAAGTAGAGCCTGACTGGTTTATCTGTGAGCTGATATTATCAGCAGATATTAGCTATTTGCCCATGTCATGATGTATAACTGCCAATGAATAATAATAATTATAAGAGGAATTGACAAGGGAAACACCCTTCAACCATTTTACAAGTTTTGATGTTGCATAGTTCAACCACCAGAGGGCAACACACATGTTTGGGCAGCCCGTTCTCACTCCCAACGCGTAACACACTGACGATTTGTCACATCCTGAGGCGTTCCATGGGAATAACTAACAGAAACAAAACAGAAACAGAGATGCAGGGAGGCACGACAGACGGAGAGACGCAGACGAACCAGCAACGAGGACGAGGTAACACACACTATAAATACACACAACAGGAATTGTTACATCCCCCAGGAGGATGTCTCTTCTCCCTATTAACCCTTTGTTTTGTCCAGGCTCCACCTCCTCTGTCCTGATTGGATGTTGCGCAGAGTCTGGCTAATTGGTAATCAGCAGAGCACTACTTAAGGCCTGTGGAGCTGTGCTTCTGTGCCCTCTGGCCATTTTGGGTGCCATACTTGTGAAGGCTTGCATGCCTTTGTATTTTGTGTGAGCATTGTTGTTTCATGTTCAGACTGCTTGTAGGGGAGAGCTGCCTTTTGTTTTGACACCCTGTTTTCTCCTGTTTATGTGTTGTTAGGTAGGTTATGGTTATAGGTTGTATGTATTTTGTTTCTTTGGAGTTAGGTAAGTTTCTTTTATTTCTACGTCAGGGATGTTTTGTTTGTTATGTTGGCCTTGGCTCTCCCTGACGTTACACCTCGGTCTGAACCCCATCACCAGTATTAAATAAACCTTTTAGAATTACCATCTTGGCTCCTCCTTTTCTATCCACATTTATGTTCGTCCCTTCAACCCCCTAGACTAGCCAGGGGACGTAACAGGAATCAAGGGATGGGAAACAGGAGGGGACCACACCTGGAAGACATCACAGCTGACGAGGCAGGGAAACGTAAACAGAACGCACTGACATCAGACAGGGACCTTCAAAGTAAAACAGGAACACATACACGCAAAGACACAGACTAAGAAACGCGAACTAAACACGGAGACCTTACTACACTAAAGGGGACACACAGGCAGGGATGACACCAAACAGAGGGAACACAACTAAACCCTGGGAAACCAAAACACAACAGTCATAATACATAAAACTATCAAAAGTAAAAGTACAACAATCAAAAACACTGACCCAGGACCATGACACCGTCTGCGTTCCTATGCTACGCGCCAAATTGCGGATGAAATCGAATAGAATGAGGCTCCCGCGATAACACATGTTCCAGCCGTGTATTCCAGCCCTGACCCTGATTTTGTCCCTAACCGTAACCGCCACCTTAAATGTGTTAGTGTTTTCCAAAGCGATTTAAGTAAACGCACATGTGTACAGGGAGTGCAGAATTATTAGGCAAATGAGTATTTTGTCCACATCATCCTCTTCATGCATGTTGTCTTACTCCAAGCTGTATAGGCTTGAAAGCCTACTACCAATTAAGCATATTAGGTGATGTGCATCTCTGTAATGAGAAGGGGTGTGGTCTAATGACATCAACACCCTATATCAGGTGTGCATAATTATTAGGCAACATCCTTTCCTTTGGCAAAATGGGTCAAAAGAAGGACTTGACAGGCTCAGAAAAGTCAAAAATAGTGAGATATCTTGCAGAGGGATGCAGCAGTCTCAAAATTGCAAAGCTTCTGAAGCGTGATCATCGAACAATCGAGCGTTTCATTCAAAATAGTCAACAGGGTCGCAAGAAGCGTGTGGAAAAACCAAGGCGCCAAATAACTGCCCATGAACTGAGAAAAGTCAAGCGTGCAGCTGCCAAGATGCCACTTGCCACCAGTTTGGCCATATTTCAGAGCTGCAACATCACTGGAGTGCCCAAAAGCACAAGGTGTGCAATACTCAGAGACATGGCCAAGGTAAGAAAGGCTGAAAGACGACCACCACTGAACAAGACACACAAGCTGAAACGTCAAGACTGGGCCAAGAAATATCTCAAGACTGGTTTTTCTAAGGTTTTATGGACTGATGAAATGAGAGTGAGTCTTGATGGGCCAGATGGATGGGCCCGTGGCTGGATTGGTAAAGGGCAGAGAGCTCCAGTCCCACTCAGACGCCAGCAAGGTGGAGGTGGAGTACTGGTTTGGGCTGGTATCATCAAAGATGAGCTTGTGGGGCCTTTTCGGGTTGAGGATGGAGTCAAGCTCAACTTCCAGTCCTACTGCCAGTTTCTGGAAGACACCTTCTTCAAGCAGTGGTACAGGAAGAAGTCTGCATCCTTCAAGAAAAACATGATTTTCATGCAGGACAATGCTCCATCACACGCGTCCAAGTACTCCACAGCGTGGCTGGCAAGAAAGGGTATAAAAGAAGAAAAACTAATGACATGGCCTCCTTGTTCACCTGATCTGAACCCCATTGAGAACCTGTGGTCCATCATCAAATGTGAGATTTACAAGGAGGGAAAACAGTACACCTCTCTGAACAGTGTCTGGGAGGCTGTGGTTGCTGCTGCACGCAATGTTGATGGTGAACAGATCAAAACACTGACAGAATCCATGGATGGCAGGCTTTTGAGTGTCCTTGCAAAGAAAGGTGGCTATATTGGTCGCTGATTTGTTTTTGTTTTGTTTTTGAATGTCAGAAATGTATATTTGTGAATGTGGAGATGTTATATTGGTTTCACTGGTAAAAATAAATCATTGAAATGGGTATATATTTGTTTTTTGTTAAGTTGCCTAATAATTCTGCACAGTAATAGTCACCTGCACACACAGATATCCCCCTAAAATAGCTCAAACTAAAAACAAACTAAAAACTACTTCCAAAAACATTCAGCTTTGATATTAATGAGTTTTTTGGGTTCATTGAGAACATGGTTGTTGTTCAATAATAACATTATTCCTCAGAAATACAACTTGCCTAATAATTCTGCACTCCCTGTAGATTGATTCCAAACGGTTGTCATGTTTCCGAATTCCATTTTTCCGAACTCGTAACATAAAGACATGTTGGGTGGCCGAAAGCGCAATATACCGACGATTTGTCACCTAGCGTAAAATGTTACGCTTTGGGAGTGAGAACGTGTTGGTTTGGGACGCCACGACCAACAACCATCTGTTACCATAAGCGAGTAAAGCAAATAAGTAAAACAACTACACTGAATAAATGTTTCTTGTGCCTGAAAAAAAAAAGTCCTTTATTGGTCCATACAATAAACTGCAGGGAAAATTCTTATGGGGTCAAGAGTTTGAAATCAGTGCTAATTTTAACAGGATGCAACTGGGTAAAATGCAACTAAACCATAAAACACAACACACAAAAATGACTGGATTCAAGTAGTCTATAATTATTAACATAATATGTATGTTTGTTTGCTTTTGCTTATTTTAGGGTAACGTTTATCTAGTAGTTTGCTGTCTGAAATAAACTGGGAGTGGAACATAGTATATTTTTTAATTCCTCTGATTTCCTGTAGACGTATTTTCTTGTGATGTCAGGGTTGATTGGTGCTTATTTCCATGATTTCAGGCTTCTCTTGGTAACCCTGCATTTAATGTCACAACGCTGTGAACTGCAGTTAATTCCCCTATAGGCAAAGGCTGCAGAAATTTGGACTTACAGAAAAGTGTGCATGAAAGGCTCAAAACGTCTGTGAGAGAGCCCCTCGTGCACTTGACAATTTCACAGTGGGACAGCCTTAAGTCCTCATGGTCTTAGCAGGAGTGCTCCTCAAAGTCTGCGAGTCCATGAGTGTGGAGATTGGGCCTAAGAGTTAAAGAAGATTTGTGGTTTTTAAGCGAAATCCAGCTACTTTTGAAGTGTTGCCACAGGTTACTTTTTTGTCTGCTCGATGGGTAGAGCTGTTTTGCATACATATACATAAGCTGTAACTCATCACATTAGACTATTTTAGGACCAAGGTGAAAGTCTATACACGCATTGTCTGCTCTGGGACTGCAGACTGGAACGTAGCTGTGCACGGTCCCTGACAAATAAAGATTTGAACCGAGCTAAAGAGCTGTTTAGGGAATCTTGCATTTTTAGTGTTGCTTTGTTGATATTACAAGACATCTGGGATCCTGTCGGGCTTTAAAATCTGCATATATGGCTGGACAGAGACCGGTTTTGATAGCTCACTGCGGTGGTTTGGTCACAAAGACCTGGCAACCCTGCATTTCCACAGATGCCTCTTTTTGTTGTTGTTGTTGTAGTTTGACAAGAATTTCCTGTGTTCTTCAATTATATTTGCTTTCCTTATCTGCTTGTTCACATTATATACTTCCGAAATTATGAGATGACTTTTTGAACATGGGCGTTATTTGGAGTTGTGGTTGCTCGTTTTCCTTTTGTTTGCTTTGTTCATTTGTCTCTTTTAATTCTATTTTTTTTTTATACTTTTTCAACATGTTCAAAATAAAGATTCAATCAATCAATCAATCAATCAATATAATGACTCAGTTCTAGTAACTCACTGCGCTATTGTTAACACGCATTCAGACACACACGCAAGCTCGCAGACGCTGAGCAGCCTAGGAGCTATCCATCCATTCATGATACTTCATTCTTTAAATGGGGCTGCCATCTTTGCCTGTCTACCCAGAGGCTTTGGCCGGGCGGAGGGGTGGGTCAGCAATCATGTGGGTGACAGGAAACAGGCAGGCGTATTGGCTGTCAAATAGCCTCTTTATTTCCTCTCTCTGTGCTGCCTCTCCATGTGTGTTTCTCTGCTTTTCATCGTCTCTCTTTCTCCCCCCTCCTCCTCATCCCGTCTCTCCCTCAAGTCTGACAAGGAAAAGATTTTCTCTAAGTTCACAGAGGAAAAAAGAAGTGAGAGGGAGGTGTAAGAGTCTCCCCGTCTCCTTTTAACATTCCCTGTCTCTGTAGCCCTCTCGCACACATTCACGCGCGCACACTGCCAGCCTCGCACGTCTGAAAGACAGCTAGCAGTGATTTGTCATTGTAACACTTTAGTGGACTGTGTTTCCAAATCATCCCGTACACTTTTTTCTTTCTTTTTTTTGCAGACATGCAGACACGTAACATTCCTCAGAAGACAGGTCGGGTTGAGAGAAGGAGAGAGAGAGTGAGAGAGACACGAAGTTGCATACTCTCTCTTTCCAAATGCAGCCGAGCGCTCCGCACGGATCGATAGTAATCCTCGGTGGGAGCCGTTTATTTTGGAATGTGTGTGAGGCCCAGTGGGTGACAGAATCCACATTCGCACTCACACATGCGTGCCACGTTATAAATCTCGCTGCAGCTGGAGTGGGCGCTCGCACACGTAAGCACAACACGGCGCGCACTGGTGCAGACAAACTGGCACGCCGACTTACACACAGCGACAAGTACACACTCAGCACGCTCAGGGCCTGACAAGCAAAGCCTCCCGTTGGGCTGAGCTCTCTCCTCTCCTCCAATAAGTAGAGCTCGCAGAGCTCCAGGCTGAAGGAGGGGACCCAGTGTGTCTCAACGCCGTCCCCTGCCAAACACTCAGTTCTTTGGGAATGGCAGCTCTCAGCAGCTGGCTAGGCCGGACCTCTGTACGCTGGTTGTCCACTCCTGCCAGGAATTTATAATTCTACCATCACAGCGGAACTTTTTCCCCTTCTTACAAATATTTAGACATGTGACAAATTAAAGGAAAATGGACTAGAAGGCGTTTTAATGTGCTGTGCTACCGTGCTCCTCCAGAACAGCTTTAGTGCAGTTTGGCATTTGAATCTCTGGTCTCTGAAACTCTGGCGGATCACCATTCTACCAAAATATGTTGGTGTGTTGAAAATAATGATGGAAAGCACTACAATAAGCTTTATTTATTGTCCTGTGCTGAATCTAACTTGGCACTTGCTCCACTCTGATGCCCATGTGTTGAGTTTATTTGAAACCGTGGAGACTGGAAGTAAACTTGTTGCTTCTATAGAAACTTACAGAAATTACAGAATCCTGGAATTTGTCTTATAGATACAATAAAGGCAATGAAAGACCATCCAGCACAGGCATGATCTTTGGACAAATCGTTACTCAAGCCAACCAATCACAGCAGCTTCGACAAAGTGTGGATTTACTTTTCCAGAGAAGTGCACAGATAAAGCTTTAGACACAGGAACATGACCGTGTTACAACCACAGCACTTCTCAGCATGTTTTGCTACTCGCCAGCCATCTTATTAACACCCTGGAGCAGTTTTTGAAGTTAATAAGCTCAGTCCCGATTGATGATCACTGTCTGTGGCTTCTCCTACCAGAACTATCGATGCTAATTCATGTTATGGATGCTGGCTACAGTGGTAATGGGTCTATCTGTCTACCGCCACACAGATGAGCTAAGTGGAGCTTCAAGTTCCATTAAGTGACTTTTAATGCCTTTGGTTTAACATATATATATAATTATCAGGCTTAACAAATGCGTTTATAGTCTTCTGTAGGTTTTTAATTTCATTGAGATCTATTTCCTACGAGTGCTGTAACATGTGATTTACATTGTTTTGACACTACTCAAACTATTTGGTGACCCTTTGAGTGGGGGCATTTTCACCCTGGAACTGATGCTGAGGGTTGATCATTTATTCTTTCTTTTGACATTTAGAATCAAAAATCAAGACGGGACAAGAAGGAGACAGTGCAGGGATAACAACACAAAGAAAATGACCTGGAGTGGGCCTCAACCCAGGCCCTTGGAGCAGCCATAGGTGCCTAAGCTGTACAAATAGGTGTACAGCTTAGGAATAAATTGAATTATTAGTCCATTAGCACACAGAGAATCATATTGGCTAATAACTCAGACACATTAGAGTAAAAATATGAATTTGAATTGCTTTTGGAGAGCGATTGCAGCAGCAGCTACTGGTTCCCCAGAAGTTGATGGTGCAACACCCTCAACCTCGGGGTACCTGCTTTAAGTTGCAAGGTGTTTGCACAGGTCACCACATACAAGGTTTGTAATCAGTCTGAGTCTGTGGCGATGAGCCAAACTCATCTGCGACTTGTCTCTTTGTGGTATGGGACTCAGCTCAAATGGCTGCCAACTGGTTATATTCTGTTTCTACTCCTATGTAAAAGGTTGCCGAGTGCCTATTTTATTTTGCATTAAATCCAGGACCAGGTCCAAGGACCACTCACAACATTTGCAAGCAATGTTTCAAAGGCCACAAGTTTGCAAATTTGTGGTTGCAACATTATTGGTTTAGCTGCGGTTTCCAAACACTGTTAGTGTTACTCTTGCATAACATGGAGGTAAAACCATAGGCGTACATAAAAGTTAGACCTAGCCATTATGATGTCACCCCTTAGTTTGTAAAGGTTAAGTGTGATGGTTGGGGGTTGTTTTACCCAGAAGTGACCACAGACTTCATAGACTGAGAGCTTCTTTTTTAATCAGAAATGGACTTAAATGTTCCAAAAAGCACCAAAAGCCCAAATACAGTCAAGGTTTCCAGTTTAGTGACTTGAGTCAGTGGAAGCGAGGCCTAGCGGTTAGCTAGCATCTATAACCTGTATCTCCATCCACCTGGCATTCAAAGTGGACAGGTGGTGCCCCAGGTAATGCATTCTTTTAGGCTACTCAATGAAATTTACCTCAGTCCCTGCTTGTCTGGATATTTCTCAGAAGCTTTGTGGCTTTACATTCAACCACAATTTTTAAAAAATGTTTTAAAAATGACTGGAGGGTGTGCTTCAACGAAAGGGGGGGTTAAACTCCTCAGCCTCCCCATAAAGGTGTATGCTAGGGTGCTGGAGAGGAGAGTCCGTGCGTTAGTTGAACTTCGGATACAAGAAAAACAATACGGTTTTCACCCTGGTTGCGGAACACTCGACCAGTTCTTTACCCTCTCGGGGATACTTGAGGATGCATGGGAGTTTGTCCAAACAGTTTACATGTGCTTTGTGGACTTGGAGAAGACATTTGACCATGTTCCTCGGGGTGTGCTGTGGGACGTGCCTCGGGAATATGCCGCTGCAATGATGTGGGTGCTGCACTGGTCCATCGCGGTGAAGAGAGAGCTGAGCTGAAAAGTAGAGCTCTCATTTACTAGTCGAACTACGTCCCTACCCTCACCTATGTTCACAAGATTTGGGTAGTGACAGAAAGACCTGGCCTCCCCCTTTGAGATAGGGTGATGAGCTCCAGAGCCGCTGCTCCTCCACATCGAAAGGAGCCAGCTGAGGTGGTTCAGGCATCTGCCTCCTGGGTTCCTCATGGGGGGTGGTGGGGTGTACCAGGCATGCCCCACTGGGAGGAAACCCAAGGGCAGACCCACTGGAAAGACTATATCTCTTGGCTGGCCTGGGAACGCCTTGGTGTTACTCCGCACAAGCTGGAGGAGGTGGGTGGTGAGAGGGGGTCTGGGCTTAGGGTTAAACCTTCCCTGCTTAGGCTGCTGCCCCTGCGACCCAGCCCCAGATGAGTGGAAGAAAATACAAAGATTGATAAAATATTTCCTTTGATATTATCATCATTTATAATACTATTTGGTTAATTAATAGCTAACATTTTGTTAAGAATAACTGGACCATTTAACTGATGGTTCTAAAGTCTAATTTATAGTCATGCAAATGTGTTCATCTGCATATACGTTTCCATTCAGACGAGGTGGGAGAGGGGTCGTCCAACACTGTGCAGTCCTGACTGTGTGGAAATAGATGACGTGAGCGTCTGCTGAACGCTGAATGTTTGACTAGTGAGAACAGAGCAGGTAGCGACAAACTTGAATAAAATTAAGCATAAAAAGCACAGACAGTGCCTGCAGTGGACACTTCACTGTTTTTAACAGTCTTTGTTTTACTTCAGTTCTTTGTGTGTTATAACTTTGCTCTTCTCTGTGGTTGGCTGACGGACCAACAGCACAAGCAAGAGCGGCCCACATCCTTTGTACAGTGCCTCCATCAGACTACAGAGCTCTCTACAGGCAGGCAGGCCGTCCCCAGCAAATGTGCGCTTTCTCTAGTCAACCACAAATTTTGTGTAAGACGTTACACAGAGGGTAGCAACTTGTTAAGTAGACAGTTGAATTCAGTTCTTGAAGCTGGCAAAATGGGAAGGAAAACCTCCCTTTTAACATGAAGAAAGCTTCCATAAAGCATACCTTGATGAACAGCCCATTTGGACACCTTAATTTACTAAATGAACTTCAGTTCAGAAACTAGCAACTAACACTATAAACCTATCAGGAAGGTGCTTACTGAGCTCAGTAAGCAAAGGACCTGAGGGCTGTTTTCTCAAGAGGACCTCCACAGAGCTATAAACCCTTCTGCAGCCAGAGTGTTGCCCCCTGCTGACCATTGGGGGAAAAAAATGCAAGTTTAAGGCATTGACTTCACTTTTCAGATGATGTCATACAGCCTGAGGTTCTAGTATATCCCTGGGCTATCGGAAACATGCTAGCACTAGCTCTGAGAAGACTTTGAGAAATGATTAAGTCATTTCTGATCCTCTGCAAGTGAGCCTAATTAGTTTTTTTAATCATTAACTAATTAACACCCAGCTTCTGCACATGACTTTAAAAAAAACTTCACTGCAAATCAGTTTTTACATTTTCAGATATGATGCTCCAAATCACTTTGATTTGTGTCTAATAATGACACCAAAAGCTCTAGAGTGTATGCCACTCTGTAAGGACTCGTCTGGGCTTGCTTTTACACCTTTTTGGGGGATCGGTTTGGATCTCTGGGTAGAAGCATTCCCCTCAGAGGCAGCAAGGCAGGCCCACAGCACACACAAACCTGGGCTCCGCCTGAGAGCATTGCATTATCTGAAGCAATCTAGCAGCAACCCAAACCCTGCTGCCCTGCGAGGCGGCATGATGGTCGTAAAAATGACCATCAGTGGAAAAGCTGTATAAAGTATATAACCCCCCTCACCTTCATTTTCAACATGAAATCAGAATGACACACTGCAGTTAAACACCGATGAGGAGAACGAGCTTTGCTACCATTATTTACTTTAGTTAAAGCTTCCACACTGAACGCACAGGGTTTAAAATAAAGCCCATTTTGGAAATTGACTGAAGCTCATTTAAAACCATCCTGTCAGAGAACTGCATCATTACATGACGGACACATCACCGTCAGGTCAATTTTAGACTGACGCACTCTCAATGTAATCAGAGAAGGGAGCTTTTTTTTATTATCAGATAGTATATTTAACTATGGAGCAAACCTAGTGCCCTTAAAATGTTCAGAAAGGATAGAACAGCAATGCAGTAGAGCCATATGCTGCGTGTAGCTCTACGGGCACATGGGACCTGACCACTCAACTATCTGTGGGCTTTGCAGCAGTCAGCAATACAGACATATCCTCAGCAATACAGCCAGCTCAATAGCGTGCCTCCTTCAATGCAGCATAATCGCCTCTTGTGACAACATTCCTAGCTCCCTGAGAGTCTATCTACTTTCTCAAATATCCCCACACCATAAGATAAAGACATTAGAGACCATGGGATTTGAAGAGAGTTTTGTCTGTGATGTGCAGTGATACAGACCTGGAATGCCTAGGAAGTTTGGGATCGCTCTAACAGATACCATCAAATGAGTAGAGTGGACCAGCGGGGACAAAGCTCAGCATGTTGCTGAGCTAGTTGGGAAGGAAAAGGCATTTTAAAGGAGAATACGGGAATGTTTAGGGAAATCATTTGTGAGACTTCACATGGGACCGGTGAGCCTCATCATGCATGTTTGGAGCCAATAAATGGCTGTGAATTACTTTTAGAGCGAAGAACACAATGGGATTTGCACAGCAGTGAAATTAAAGGTCAGTCAGGAGATGCTTTGCGCCATATGTCTTCTCTGTGAATCTATTAACTTGCTTTTGCCTCTCTGCCGTTGTGTCGCCGCTCACACTCTCCAATTCTTCTCCTCTCCCTTTCTCCTCCCTCACTCTCCCTCTGCCTCGCTCGCTCACTGTCCCTGGGTGGGATGAGTCATCGAAGAGAGAAAAGAAAGGAGAGGAGGTGTGTTCGCGTGTGCTGTATATGCATGTGTGTTTGTGTCATTCCTCCTGAGGTGCTGTGCCCTTCACACTCCTTCTCAGCTTCATGTCAACCTTGCTGTTAGGGTGTAGACATAAGTTCCATAGGTATGAACAGCGTACACACACACACACACACACACACACACACACAAACACACAACTTGACTCTGATGTCTCTATATGTTATGATAAGCATTAAAGTTCTACCTGAAACAGGCAGTGGGCGGGTCAAATAGGTATGTGTGTAGGTGTGTAGGTGTGTTATATACAAGTGATTTAAATCTTACTACTGTGTAAACATCTCTCATATGAGACGATGGAAACACCTACACTGTGACCACCTACATTTGTTCCTAGTAGACAAAAAAGTCACGCACAGGACTTTTACACTTGCTTTCCTAACAAACAAACCAGCATAGGTGAGGTATTTCTTTTATAACAACTTAAAAACAGTAAAGTGAGAGCAGATTTTGAAGTTCATAGCTGATGAAGTTTTGCTTAATTACCAAGGAGCTTTGGCTTTTCAGTATTTAAGCCAAGCTTTCACTAAAATATATATAAATAAAAAATATGCATATTTATTTTATCATTTTGGTTCCTCATATGTGCTGAATAAAATTCCTTCTTCGTTAAACTTATGCAAGATCGCTAAGCTGTGTACGCTGGTGTTTGCCACAGCCATAAACTGTAGTGAGGGTGGTGCCACCTATTTGTTTCTACTGTGTTTTGTCTGTTGTGGGTTATCGACATCAGCAGTGACCAGATGATGGAATGTTAAGCTAATGCTAAGGCTGGCTAGCTAGTTTTGTCAGTGAGTTGCATGCATAGATGAGCGTGGACAAATATCACATATCACTCGGTCACTTGGTGAATAAGGTCTCACATAATGTGAGAATGCTAAACAACAACTGTTGTTGTTCAGCTGGTTCATTGTGTGCACATTTTTGCTGCTTTGGTTTTGCTTGCTTTTATAAACACTGTGTACTTTTATGCAGTTGTTATAAAAGAAGAAACACTGACCTTTCTTTGTGTGAGGGTGTACCCTTGTTTCTTCATGCTACAAAGGTTCGCATTTTACCTTGAAAGTCTTGTGGACTGTCTCGTTTTTGAAAGCAGCCTCAAGTGGCCACTTGTGGAACTGCAGTTACTGTCACTTCCGTTCAGACTTCATTTTTCAGTCTCTGCTGCTTTCTCAAATTAGATGAGATGACAGATGATAAATCTAAATTTCTGATGATATTAGTAAAAACTGGAGCTCACAAAGCATTTTACTCAATTCACCTTAAAACTCTAATGAGTCTATATTATGCACCTATACAAGAATTACACAACATTTCTCTGACAAAGGTCCGTGCATGGTGATAAAATAACAGCACGTCTTGGTTAGATGTAACCACTTGTATATGTATTAGAAACATAATAAAAGACAGCAAAGCTTTTGTTGCTAATAGTAAACATGGGATATAATTGCTAACTAATTTTTCTATCCACATTCTATGAGCTAACATGTACTTAATAGTGTAATATTATTTTTATTTGCTTCTTCTATTTTTAATAGACTATAATGCTTTAGTGCATTTTTTTTCATGACTTAACACCTTCACACACAGTACCAGCACTTTTTGTGTTATTGTGGGCGTCCTTTGGCATTAGACTGTACACCCGGAGCATCGCAGGTGCACAACCACTACACAAACAGGAGAGATAACATGCTTCATTAACCAAAGACCTTGAATACCGTCTGATGACATATGCACCCTCATTTTTAATGTGCCGCCTGTTTATTTCACTGTGCAACGGCGTTTCCTGTGCAGCTGTGGCTGCTGGAGTCGATTCAGTCCAAATACTCCAAAGCGATAGGAAGTCTGATCAGACTGGGCTGCCACAGAGCTGTCCAAAGAGACAGAAAGAATGGGTAGAGAAAGACATGGCCGCTCACTCTGGCTCTCTCTCCCTTTCTTTTTCTCCTTCCTCTCAGTGTTGCTCTCTCAGACAGTCAAAGTGGACTGGTTGGAGGATAGTTGACTTTCGTTTGCAGTGACAGGTCAGGGTCGGCGCTCTCTTGCCAAATGTGCAGAGCAGTCCAATGCAAGAGATATAGACACACAGAGAAATAAACAGTAATGACCACTGACGCAGGCTCGCACTCGCACACGCAAGCTGCCGAGTTCTTTTTTCCTGGTAGATGTGTACACATGCAACACACACACACCTTAAGCAACAAGCGAGCAGCGTGTAGCCGTCCAGAGTGCCGTCCTGTCATTTCCATAAATACTCCTAAAAGGTGCAGCCAAAACCATGGACGGGTGCGATTGCCTCGCGGCTAGAAATGCACAAAAAAGCTGTTTTCTCTTTCAAGAGACTGTAGGAGAGGATGACCCACTTAATCGAACAATTTGGAGCGCCTGCACATGTGTGAGTGTGTGTGTGTGTGTGTGTGTGTGTGTGCGCGCATGAGTAAAAAAGGCCTCCCAGTGCCTGGAGACTAACAATAAACAAAACCAACAAGCTTATGGTATTGCCGAGACACGACATGACGACTGTCTTGCAAGAGTTACATGCTTGTGTGTGTGTGTGCAGAAGAGAACTGTGTTATGTACTCTGCATTTATGAGTCAAAGCTTTTATGTTTCCATCTACTGTAGAGGTTTGTGTAATGACTAAAGGTGGGAAAAAGATGCAGGGTGTGAGCCAAACATTTAATTTTCAGTAAAATCTGTGTGTGTGCATGTGTGTGTGTGTGTCTGTCATCCTCAGAACGACAGCAGTAATGAAGTCTTCCATCTGCCGTTTGGAGCCCGGTGAAGTGGAGTGGGGCTGGCATGGGGGCTGTGCCTGTGTGCACTATGAGTGTGCATGCAAAGGTCAATCCTGGTTTAGCCTCCAATGTTTCCCGATGTCTACCAATTTGAAAAAACGTAGTTGCTCGTGTTTCCTTCTACAAAACAGTTACTTAGCTGCAGAAGGTAATGGTCCACTTTCATTATCGGCTAATGAATATCGACAGCATCACGCTCAGGACGCCCCGCCGCCCTTAATCCCCTCATATTTTTTTGTTCTTTCCCATATCCCTCACGCTCCCCCCTCTCCCTTCCCGGCCATTGAGATCCACTTTCATCTCATTTTATAAAGCCATGAAACATCAGGCAGCAGCATAAATCTAACATGTGATTGCCGTAATGACCAGGAGCTGCACCATCCCATGACAAACGCATAGCAAGAGGATGGAGGGCTCACATCACACAGCGCACGCAGGGTCAAGGCTGTCCCATAGCGACAAACAACGTGCAGTAATGCAACACAGCCAGCTAGTTTGAAATGCGACTCATGCGCAGGCTTGTACATGCCATAGAGGGGCAAACCTTGCCCACTCAGATTGCACTGCATGTTCATCCGGAGATATATGCAGAATAAAACACTAATGGGATTTAATTTTCTTGGTCCTCTGGAAGCCTGACACGAGCCACAGCGCCTAACACAAATATCATTCACAGAGCGTACAACACAGAGAGCCATTGACAAGAGAGAGGACAATGAATGCAGGCACTTTAAACACCACATCTTCCTACACGCTGTGCAGTTTCATGGAAACACAAGTACAAGCACAAGTGGGGCAACAACAGTGCAGCTCTAAGTCAGAGTTTCCACAGTAATATTTAGATCCCAACCCGACGCTATTGCTGCCGTTTGCTTTGGGTGGAAAAATTCTGTTTTAACACTGAAACCTAATGTCCCTAAACTGGATCATTGCTTGCATCTTCCAGAAACTTCTCATGATGATGTCATAGGGTTGCAACAAGCAGCAATTGAAAAACTCTTTGTAGGTCATTTGATCCATATTCATGAACAGTGGTTACACATAACTAATGTTCATATCAGTGAGTTCTCACAAGGCGTCTCTTGTTGGAGTGGCAATATTGAACAAACAAAGTCTATATCTTGGGGGTTGGGGGGTGATGGAGTAAGTCAAGTGTGGTCAGCAGTGGTCAGGAGTAAGTCAGGACACTACAATTTGCACAATCTGCATCCCCTTGGGGATTTTATTTGCGTTAAAATGTGTTTCTTGTGTCTTGCCTTATGCTATGCAGAGTCTAGCACTTGAAGTGGCTGGAGGTCCATCCATCCATCTTCTTCCACATGATCATAGTGATCATAGGTGAGGGTTCCCTTTTACGCTCAGCTCTCTCATGCACCACATACCGGTACAACATCTGCATCACTGCAGCCATGGCCCATATCTGTTTGTAAATCTCCCACTCTGCTCACTCATGACAGCACGCCACCCTTTCCGGACTGAGAACCACAGCTTCAGACTTGGAGGTGCTGATGATCTTTTTCCCTCTGCTTCACACTTGGCTGTGAACTATTCCAGTGTGAGCTGGAGGCCACCACCTGATGAAGGCAACAGAACCACATCATCTGCAAAAAGAAAAGAAATTCTGAGACCAACAATGCCTGGACTTCTGTCCATACAAATAATGAACAGAATTAGTGACAAAGGGCAACACTGAAGGAGTCCAACACTCACCGGAAATAAGTCAAACTTATTGGCAGCAATGCAGACCAAGCTCTTGCAATGGTTTTCAGGGACCAAAGGGATGGTAGTGTGGGACATCCCATACTACCATCGGATCCCCCACAGAATACCTCAAGGGACATGAATGAATGCCTTCTCAAATCCAGAAAACACAGGTAGACCTCCCACGCACACTAGTTATCCTTGAGAGGATAAAGAGAATGTCAGAAAACTAGAGAGGAACACTGGGGTGTGATTGACTGGCAGGAACTTTAAAAAAAACCCTCAGTGTACATTGGCAACCATCCCCCTCATCTACTTACCTTTAGTTAGGCAAGTGAAGACATGGAGGGCAACCATCCTCAAAGCCCCATGCCTGTAGAGGACCCGAGGGTCCACTGATCCATTGTGTTTATTAGTTTAATTAGTTTATTTGTAAGCACTGATTTAATTAATTAACCACTTGTAGATTCCTGATTTCTGTCTTGTAGAGGTGCACTATGGATGGGTACCGGTATCCGGTGCCATTCTGACATAAACGGCAGTAACCAGACCGAAAAGCAGCGCACATTTCGGTGCTTTATTGTTCATGAGATGTCATACACTTTGGATTCCAGCCAATCATTTTACCTTTGCAAGCGTAGTAGGCGGGTCCAGGTACGTATGTTCTTTTAGAGCAGAGCTACAGATTAAAAATGCCCAAAGCGAAGCGGTCAAAGTCTGGCTGTACTTCACAGCAAAAGATGCAAACTCAGCAGCAACAGGTGCTTTAAGCTGATACTGTGATACTGTCAAAGGAGGTAACTCCTTGAATCTGATGAAACACCTGGCGACGCATAGCGTTTTTTTTAAAAGCCGAGAAATGCGCCGTATTTGATAGCTTGCTGCGAGACCTCACACCGAGCACATCTACTGCGGGTGTGGTGCCTGTTATCAGACCCGGAGTTAGCAACATCCCCCAAAAACCCGAAGAGGAGAGTCCTGGCCTCTAGCCCTGCCAGTGTAGCAGAAATGATGAGGATGATGATGCAGCAGCAGCCGTTCTTCTCTGCGTGAGTAGCTTCATGTTGTTCGTGTGTAATTTACGTTGAGTAGGCTAACCACGTTATTACATTAATGCATGTAAGGTGAACTAGCAAACATCATCATAGCTACATGCGGCTGTCTTCTTGTTTGATGGCAGATACTCCCTTCACCCTGGCCAAAAAGGCTAAAATGACCAAAGAAAAAGTGGAAAACAGGTAAACATGAGAGGTTTAGGACAAAGTTTGTGTTTTTTCCATTGTTTAAGCACTGCTTCCAGCCAAGAGTGATGCCATATATGCTCTATAGCTGCAGAAAAGGCTAACATTGTTATCTTTTTACAAAAAAACAGCTGAACATGAGAGGTTTTTGGACCAATTTTGTGTTCTCCATTCTTTAAGCACCGGCACCGTTTCAAAAGTACCGGTTTGGTACTGGTATACTGGTAAAACCAAAACTATACCCATCCCTAGGGTGCACTGCCCTTTACCTCATAATAAACAGCTGTTGTTTAAAAAGCTCTGTCTAATGGAACCAGTGCTAAAATTTACGCTTTATTTTCCCCAAACCTTCCAGCTTTGCATTGAATGCTACTTCAAGAAACGCTAAAAAAAAAAAGTGTTTCCTGCAAAATGCCATACCGCTGTTGGCTGTGTGAGTGTTAAGTGTGTCCACATGGAGACAGGCCTGACCCTGGCAGCAGTGCTGAGGGCCGTACATCGCTGTGACCTTTCTGATCACCGCTCCAGCCTGCTGCCTTTGTTCGCCTAATGTGTTCCACACAAAGCGACTTTTGACCAAGAACAGAGGAAGAAGCGGGGCAGAGATGGAAAGATAACGACAGAAGGGACGGAATTAATGGATAAAGGGACAGGCGTCGGCTGGAGGTCCGCGCTAATGGTCCCTACGCGTTTTGTAATTAGGAGCAGTGTCAAGAGACACAGGGGAGGAAGTGGGGGTGGTCAAACAACGGGCAAAGAGAAAACAGGCCGACGGGGAAAGGAAGATGGAGAGAAGACAGATATCCAAGCAGACAGATGGAATAAAGCCAGAGTAGAGAGGGGAAGAAAGAGAATACAGAAAGGAGAGATTAGAGGCCAATTACGTGGAAACCAAAGAGCTTGACTTCTAAAGAAAGCCAAGAGAAGGAGCCCCCATCATCTGATCAGCAATTGATCTTGTGCCTTCAGCATCAATGTGAGTGTGTGTGTGTTTGCATTGGGGTGGGGGTTTAAGAATGGTCCTCTCATGCCAATAAACCTTTGAATAGCACTTTCTGAAGGGGAACTTAACAACTTCAGGGACAACAATGATAAGCAGAGCACATGTTTTGATGGGCTTATCAAGTGAAATTATTTTTGCAGCGCTGAAACGAAATGATCTCATGGTACCGGTACTTAAGAAGTTGGTTTGAAATTCAAGAGCAGATTTTGTGCTCTTTCTTAATCCGCCTTGTTGTTTATTACAGTAATAGTTGATGCTCCCTGATGATTTCTAATTCAGTTTTTCTTTCAAACCCTAATCATTATGTTTCTTAGCATATAGGGTTCATACCAAGGCCGCCAGTTTAATAATTTCAGCTTCTAAGAAATCATTTCAGTTTGTCAGTGCAGACGGGTCTAAATACCTCCCGGGGCACCAGGAGCTCCTCCCACTTCAGAACAAGCTCATGTTTGTAATTCAACACCATTTTCAATGTGTACATCAGGCAGAAATAGCAGCTGTCAGACCAGGCAACAGAAAGATTTGCCACTGTAAATAAACCTCACGTAAGGCTAATACATCTGACCACGACTGGCTAACGTTAGATTGAAGAGTAACAGCTTGGTATCCTACAGTGTCGTGTCTTTTTGTGTGTAGCATTGACTCCAACTGAGCAAAAAACTCCCCAAATGAAAAATTTTCCTTTCATTACTCCAAAGATTTGGTTTATCTCTGTACTATAGGAATGGGATCATGTAGTCATATATTGTTACTGTGAAAAAGTCAAATTTAACCCTTGTATGGTGTTCGGGTCTGTGAGACCCGTGTTCAGTTTTTTTCAAAAGAAAAATTAAACAATTAATTATTTTTTCACGTGTAAATGTGTTGTGTCTTTCCACTCACTCCACTTGATTATAACTGATTTATTTATAACATTTTATATAAAAGAAAAACGAGAAGCACATTAATTCATAAATGTGATCTAACAAAGGTAAAGGGAAAAAATTAACCATGTTTGCTGTTCATATGTCTTGTAATTGGGATGAAGTAAACATCTGTTGAGTAATTTAACATAAAATTGTTTGATAGTGTTAATTTGGAAAGCCAAAACTCTAGCGGGTCCACCAGACCCATGAACACTGGCTGAGTAACAAAAATACGAACACCACACAAGGGTTAAGCTAATTCTCCATGCAACCAGCTAGAAAATATATTCTTGTTTACTGTTTAGGAAAATTGAACATTTTGCACACCGCAAAAGTTGATTCTGTTCATCTGGATGTTTTCAGTGGGAGAAACGTTTCGTCACTCATCCAGGTGACTTCTTCAGTCTCAGCTGACTGCAGGTTTCCCCGATCTTACAAACTGTCAGGGTCCCTGTGCCTACCCGGTCGGCTCAGTACGGCTACATATGTTTTGTATTCCTTTTTTTATTTTTTTCCTGCTCTCTCCTTTCCCCTCTTTCCCTCCTCCCTCTGCCTGGGCGGAGCTTACCTGCCCTTGGCCCACGCACCTGTGGCTCATCACGAGTGATCCAGCTCCTTTATAAGACGGCAGCCCTGTGTTTCTCGTCGCTGGACCGTTGCCGACCCTCGTCAGTGTAACCCCAGCTCAATGACTTCAGAAGTGTTTCATAGCGATTTACCTAACTACCCATTCGTGTCTCTGTGTACAGATTCCCTGGACCTACCCCTGTGTTACCCGAGTGAGTGGAGTGTGAGGAGGAGTGGACGGAGAGTGTGCGTGTCTTTCCCGTTCGTGTGTGGACCCCCGGAGCCCGGCTTTCCCCTCACTTTTGTAAATAATCACCTGGTGCATCATAATAAAGACTCTTGTGCTTTCAAGACCTAGAGCCTGCGCGTGAGTCCGTTCAGTCCCGTTGTGACACAAACAGTGCATTTGCACAATGACAGTTTTTCTTGAGCATGCATCAAGACATTTTGCGTGCAGTGCAGAAGTGCAGAGCCACCCCTAAGTAGGTGCTGTGATTTACTGAAACTTGTGCAAACATAAATCAAAATACAGTATGTTGGGAAAAAACAGAGTTTATACAGTCCAAACAAGATTAAAAGTCAGTGTTGATCACTTTTAATCTTCAACACAACTTGAACTCTCTTCGTCAAGCTTTGTGTCATTTCTTTAAGTAGTCTTCAGGAACAGTTCTCCAGGCTTCTTGAAGGACATTCAAAGCTTTTCATTGGATGTTTCTGCCTTTTGTTCTGTTCTTTGTAAAGATGATCCCACACTGCTTCAACAATGTTGATGTCTGTGAGGTCTGTTACTCCATGTGAGTCCTTGATTGCTGCACCTCTCTCCTGGTATCCTTTGTACATATTGATGACAATTTGAACCAAAAATGTCAAATTTGGATTCATCCCTCAGTAAGACCTGTTGCACTGATTTTCAGTTCTTGTGTAATTTGGCATCCCTCAACTTTTTCTCCCAGTTTCCTTTCTGTGAGAATAACTTAACAGCCATCCTTCCACTGAGACCATTTCAGTTGAGGTTTTGGCAAACAGCCCTGCCACCACTTCTTCTTTTGTCCCTATTTGTCCGGTTTCCAAAAATGTTATAAAGACACATTGCACACCATGATGAGATATGCCAAGTTTTCTTTGGGACTCACCTTGGTGGTGCAAATTTATGACTGTGCTATCTTTGCCAGTCTTCAGAGATTCAACTAAAGAAATGATAACAAATCATGTGTTTTCAAGACGGGCTGCTGGTAGGAAAGTGCCTAAAGATAAAATTTTAAATTATTCTTTGCGATGTTCATCCCTTGAGATAGATTCCTTTTAAATGTCTGAATGATTCATAGGTCAGTGTTAAGTGTCTTAACAAACAAAAAAGATTCCTCTGAAAAAGATCAGGCACAGCTGTAGTTCCTGTGTCAGCTCCACTGTCAGCATCTATGCCCCTACATTTACTCTTTACCTGCATCCATATTGATGAGTTCACCAGGTCTACAGCTGACAACAACTTTCAGCCGTATTTTGTCTGTTTCTTTATGTCATTCTTTTTAATACTAATTATCTGCCCATTTTTAACATGGGATCCTATGGAGACTCGTATCCACCATAAAAAGCTATCTGCCTAGTGCTTAGCAGCTTTTGTGCTTCGTATCTTGCTGAATATCTGATAACACAAGACTACACAATTAAATACTTTTATATTGAAGATGATAATTAACAACAAAACCACATTTATGTGTTGAAAAATCTCCCACAGCAAGCTAGTTAGAGAGCATTAGCATTGCTACAGGTTAGCTGTGCTCTTCCTGTGTTTGGTGTATTTCTGCCTAAACCATTATAAATCCTATTATTTCCTTTCCACTATACTTTAGAACAGCGGCCCCCAAACACAGGGGCAACGGACTGGTACCGGTCCGTGAGTCGTTTGGTACCGGGCCGCGAGAGTTGAGGCTCGGGTGTGAAATTCATGGTTTTCAGGGGTTTTATCTGATTTTATTGTGATTTTTTTTTATTATTTTATCATTAACTGGGTTTCCCTGGATCTTTTTCCTGTGTGTTATGAATAAATCTTCTTTTTTTGGTAGCGGTACTGGTTTTATTTTCTTGTATTTATCCACAACACCTAAAGGCCGGCCTGCGAAAATATTGTCGGACATAAACTGATCTGTGGCGCAAAAAAGGCTGGAGACCGCTGATTTACAACCCATAGATTCTATGTAAGGCTTTCTACACATGCTCTAAACATGCCTATGCAGCTCCTTGTTCCCTGTGTGTGTGTATTAGCATGTATGAACACACCAGGGCAGCGCTACGAGTGAACGAGGCAGATCAGTCAAAGACTTAAAGCCCTGCTCCCCAGTGGAGGAAACAGACAGGCTTTGATGTTGATGTGAACAAATAAAAGGAAGCCAAAATGAGTGGAATGGACTATTATCTGCTGTGGAGAGGCCTCCCGTGGAAGGGAGACTGCCTGCCTGCTTTACTTGGAATCAAGAGGATGAAGAGAGGAACCGAGGAAGATGGAGAGAAAGATTTTGTGTGAGAGAGAAACACACACACAGAAAAACTGCAAGAATCCAAATGATTTCTCTTGAACTAAACACCAATACTGCAATATTTTACATTTCCTGTGTGTAAGGAGTCTGTGCGTACTCAATATCTACTTAAACACTATAAGAAGCCAAGTAAGGCTCATTGCCAGAGAATGCAGAAAATGGTCCTTGCTATATACGCTGTAGTCTGCTCAGATAAACAAATAAAAATATGATTTCTTAAGCAAGAGGGAACAGTGAATTTCTGTACTGGAATTAATTTTAGAGGCACTAATAATAAGACTTGGCATGTCCAGTTTAGTACTGCTAATGTTAACTCACAGAGAAAGGCACAAGGCCATTTGCCAAAGCCACAAATAGACTGAGTCCAACAATAAAATCTGCATTAGCTTCTTGCTGAAGCTGAAAGTGGAGAAATTGAATAACCATACCTACATTAACTGGTAACTAAGCAGAAGTAGGCCATCTAATTCAATTACTGTTGTATGTTTGTCATAGGCCAATTCAGAACCAGACTTTCCCCAAAGCAAAAACCAGCATGCAAAAAAGGTCATGTATTCTAGAAATGAATAGAGGAGCATTTAAAGGCACAGGGAACTTGTTTGCACAAGCTGACACATGTTAACTATCTTTTGTACTGGCTGGAAAAAGTAGGTCAGATGTACCGCCAGCAAGTGTACAGGGCTAACAACAGAAAGCAAACGAGACACAGAGAGGATTCGTGCAATGCTGACCCACTGAAGGTAGCTCTGTTTATTTTTAACAGATTCCACACACTGCAGGTTATAGTATTAGTACCAGAATGTAGCCATTAAAAAGTTTGGAGTCACTGAGAAATGTTACTGTTTCTGAAAGAAAAGGTTTCTCTTTACCGAGTATAACTGATCAAACTAAAGTGAATGGAAACTAATAATTAAAGAAGTGATACCAGGTTATATAATACATCTACATAGTTATACTTCTTACCGTTTAAAGCAGGGGAGGGGGAACTCCAGGCCTCAAGGGCCGGTGTCCTGCAGGTTTTAGACGTGTACTTGATCCAACATAGCTGATTTAAATGGCTAAATGACCTCCCCAGCAAGTCTTGAAGTTCTCCAGAGGCCTGGTAATGACCTAATCATTTGATTTAGGTGTGTTGACCCAGGTTGATAAACCTGCAGGACACTGATCCTTGAAGCCTGGAGTTCCCCACCTCTGGCTCCCTCAACAAATAACCTTCTGAAATAAAAGCTTTTTAAGTTCCCAAATATTTTGTTTTTCGTGCAGCTTTGCACAGTCTGACTCTTAAAGCTACCGTGTGAACAAGCAGCTAGTTACAGGCGTATGAGGTGTCTGTTTCTCAAACTAGAGACTTTGATGTACTTTGCACACTTGACCTCCCCCATGAAGGGAGTAGTACACGCTGTGTAAGTTTAACTAAGAACATATTCAGGCAGTTTAATGTTATAATAGTTATAAAAACCACTATTTTCTTTATTAAAAACAAAAACATTTCTTTTTTACATTAGTCTATATATTGCAGTGTACACATGCATTGACCCTGAACTAGATTATGAATATTATATTCCAGTTAGCAAGATGCCAAATGACACTGCAAATGAAACATCTGAGCAGAAAGTTAAAAGGCATCAGGTAGGAAGCTGTGCTGTATGGGATACACACATACTGCTTTTACCTTTTAAAAGCCTCACACAGCAGAAAATAAGAAAACATCCAAAGGTTTACAAGAATAATAACACAGGTGGTTAAATGGCCCCTCATAAGAGCAACTAATATAATGCAGGAAATCCGATGATAGATTGTTGGCCCCTGCAAACCTACAACTTTGATGCAATTGATAATAAATAATTAAAAGTGGAGTTTTTACTTGGAGGATGATACACAGTCTAGTTCCTGCACAAGGCATGTGCTGAAGTGAAGAATGACTGGCTTTTACTTTTTACCGAGTTCTGGCATCTTTTAAACTTAGAAACGACTCAACTTCAGTTTTTTCTGTCGCAGAACTATGACAGTGAATGAAGGTTTGGGGGCGTCGGCTGCTAAAAGTTGTAATTAGTTTGCGGTGCCACATCTGCTGAAGGGCAGTCATCTTTAATGAACATCAGCAGCCCTAATGGAGCTTAAAATGACACTAGGAAATACAAGATGTCATGGTCAACGAGGGAACGGCTACATCAGTCAGACTCTTCATTTCCTTACACATACACTTTAGTTTAGAGAAGCAGCTCACTCACTTTTTAAATGTCTCAGGCTTTGGCACCAGAGTTATTCAGCAGAAGTTAAACATCCAAAGATGATTCATTCTAACTATTCTGCACGCTTGCTTTGCTCCTTTTCCATCCTTTGTCTCCTTCTGTTTTATCTCTAAACATATTTCAGGTTTTTCTGTTGTGAAGTCGTGCTGTGGAACGCTGAGCTTGGCCAAGGTTTTGATTTATTCATGAGGTTCAATGAGGAAGGTCTTTGATGTCCATGAATTATTTAAAGACAACACTTTTTAAAATAATTCCTTACTTTGGGAATTACTTCCCAGCGCTACCCCACCAAATCTTTATCACTGGAGTGAGGAGAGATACCACGAAAGAAAAAGGCACCCATGACTGGCAACGCCTGAGACTGTGCTAGAATTCCTTTTTCCAAAGAGTTTGCACATTTTATCCATTAATACAAGTGTTTTATAAACTTTTGTTCTGTCCTTTAAGAGTGGGTGTCTCTTTTTATTTCCAAATGGTGGGCACAGTGTCTTGGAACAAAACACTTTTTACACAGTTGGTTGGTGCTGCTATCCAAGTACCTAAAGTAAGTTGTCTTCAAACACAAGTAATTCTCTGGTAGATTTTACAGCAGTTGCATTTGAAGTCCCAACCTGCTCTCTGTCAGTCACGTACTGTAGGGCTATTTTTGCATCTCAGAGACGACGTTAGGAAAGGAAAAAGTTTAGCCAATCGTATACATCCCAAAAGTCTTGAGCCACACCTCATTTCTTTATCTTTTGCTTCAAAGGTGGCAGACTTTGTTGTCACTGTAAATGTTGAGCGATGGTTCTTCAGACTTTCTGAATGCCATTCAAAGTTTTTCTTTGTCACTGCCGACTCTTTCACTCATTTTCAGTCCACAGGAATGTTTCTTTTTGCTTCTTAAGCCACTTAACGTTTGCCTATGAATTATTTAAGCATAAAAACACAAAGAATGAAACAATGTTTTGCCTGAATATTAAAAAAAACTAGCAAACACCCATTTTAAATGGTATCTTTAGGCACTTTGTTATTAGCAGCATGTCACAACAATACATCATTTGTTCTCAATCTACGAAAAAGCTGATGGCAAAGATACAATATAGGTATAAAGGATAATATAGTATCTTCGAACCAACGAGGTGATTTCAGCTGAAGCCTTGGCATATCTGGGCGTGGTGTGCTGTGTGTCCTTAAAACATTTGAGGAAACTGGACACAAGAAGAAGTGGCAGGCTTAAAAACGATCTGCAGCAGATAAATGGCATCTGAAAGACCTGACACAGGACCTGAGAAATCCATCTGACCCTTCAGTTGATCCATCTACATCAGTGGGGGTCAAGAAGCCATTTTTAAGGACCGGGGAAAAAGGGAGAAAAGGCTGAGGTATCCCATATCACACATGAACTGGGATGAAAATCACTGGCATCAGGTTTTATTGAGTGATAAATGCGAATTAGAACATTTTCGGTTCAAAACCTCATCAGAAGGTCTGTAGAGAGGTACAGCCATCTGTGAAACACGGGGAAGCTTCATTTCAGACAGAGCTGTCGTCAAAGTCCAAGGAACTACAAACAGAAAGATACCATCAGATTTTGATCCAGCATGCAGCACCATTTGGAAAGAAACAGCTTCATTTTTCAGCATGACAATGACCCCAAACACACTGCCAGTTCACAACCAGCATACCTGGGTGTAGAAACAGACAGTGGAACACCATCAGTCGTGCATCGGCCTCCCCAGAGCTCGGACCTCAACTTTACTGAAGCAGTGTGGGATCATGTTGACAGAGAACAGAGCAAAAGGCTTTAAATGTCCTCCAAGCAGCCTGGAGAACTCTTCCCGGAGACTACTTAAAGAAATTACGTGAAAGTGGTCACACCAAATATTGAGTTTCAAGAAAAATATAAAGAAACAAAGGGTGAGTCAAGACTTTTGCACAAGACTGTAGTTTGAAATTACACTGTAATTCATTCAGTGTCACCATAGGTTTATATTTAATGTTATAATTAACAAGCATGGTTGTTTTTAAATTATGGCCATATACAGAACTTTTGCTTCACAATAATCTAGACTCTGCAGAGCCATTTTCATGTCCCCCACACTTCTCCCAAAAAAAGAAAAATCTAATTATAGCTGAAATTATTGCCAGTAATTCTGACCCACTTTTCCTGAAACTGAACAATTTAAAATTCACTCTTTTTGTAGACATAAAAAATCGTTATTTTTTTGTTTTTTAAACCACAGCAGGTCCACTAGTTCAGACCCACGACGGACCCAGTATTTTAATTCCTTTACAAGTAAGAAATAAGAGATATGACTGATGTGTAAATGTTGCTTTACAGTTTTGTTCTTTTTAATAGTGCTGTCTAACCTTTAGGTGTTGCAATGTTACCTCCTCATCCCCAAAAGCTTGATTCTGTTCATCTGGACGTTTTCAGTGGGAGAAACGTTTCGTCCAGGTGACTTCTTCAGTCTCTGACTGCAGGTTTCTCCGATCTTTTAAACAGAATCCACTTTTGGGGATTTACTTACCTGGATGACTGAGCATGCATCAAGACGTCGCCTCATTTAGGTCATCACATACGTTTAGATTTACAAGCCCACTTTCTCTTTTTCCCTCCCCTTGTTTTGTTTAGTTGACAGCAGGACTGTGCTTCAGTCACCTAAACATAGCGCTCAATAATCTGTCTTAATACATCCCAAATGTGTCCACATATGGCTTTCTGTTTTTCACAGTTTAGTAGGATACTGACATGAATGAAATATGACAAATAATATATGTGTCATTTATCCTGGCTGGTGGACTACGCAACCTCATAGGAAGCTGTAGCATTGCTGCATGCACGCAGTTCAAACTCCTGGTGATTAGTGATAGCTGAGACCCCCTGCTGGTACCAATGTTAAGTCCGGTGAGTGCCCAACTAATCTCAGCTCGTCTCTCATTTGATTTGTCCACTGAGTAGTAACAGAGTGTGGTCTTTTATCACATTGTAAAACCACCCTTCTGTCATGTACAGTACTGCAGCAGCATTACTCTTTCTGCTCGGGCAGTTCTCCCTTTGTCTCAGTTTCTCGTTCACGTACCAGTGCAACGAGCGTGCAGGCACAAATTCCCCCTCCCTGCCCGCGTCCCCGTCTTTCCTCTTTCTTTGAATGCTGATATTATGCGATAGCATGGCATAATGTGGTGTAAGGGCAGCGGAGAGAGCAGAGTCTTGGATCTTCACCCAGCCGTGCTCGGCTGTTTTACCCCATGCGGTGGCACACAGCGCAAGCAGAAGTGATATAATTAGAATGGAAATTACAGAAAGTTACAGGCGAGCTAAATCCCCCCGCGCATCGCGTGGCTAAAAATGTCCCGGGCAACGCCAGTGGATGTATCACCATAGCAACAGCCTTCTTCTGCACTCTATTTTCAGACTGAAAAGGGAGAACCATCCAGAGAGAGAGAGAGAGAGGAAGAGGAAGAGAGAGGAAGAGAGAAATGCAAACATTGCCGTTTCTGTAGAAATTGATACATTATTCACGTAAGGAAAACATCTCAGAGTGAGTGCTGGGGGGGAGTCACGTGTGCCGGCTTGTCAGGGCTAAACTGAACTGTCTTTGGGGGCATCAGTGTGACGGTCGTACAAGGAGAATGGGGGGGCTGCAGGGTTGACTTACAAGACTGAGCAGAGGTCAGTGCTGAAATCCACACCAGCAACCAGAGATGTTAACATCAATGCAGCAGCGTGATGAGGCTGCACCCGCTTCTATTTTAATCAATCACACATCAAATGGTTAGAGGATGAAGTGGCGAGGAAAGTGACTCATCTCGTGGAGGAACCGGAGTCGTTCGGGCTTCAATGAACCTGAGTGGAAGCGAGCGTTTAAGTTCAAGGGCGAATCAAACATCTGATTTGTCGTGTGGCTCTGAAAAATTAGATTCATGATCAATTTGTGAAAAGAAATTATGAAAAAAAAAGAAGAAGCTCAATCCCGAAGCACTTAGTCTCTATGTCTCCCCTTTTCAGTTTGGTTCAATTTATTATAATTCACTTCAGTACAATGTGGTTCATTAGCATAGCGGTTGAAATGCCAAAGCAGTGAGACAAAAGATCCACATTTTCTCTCTTTCTCTGCTGGTCTAATCAGGCCTTAAATGAAAGCATGCTCTCTCTCAGCACACACACACACACACACACACACACACACACACACACACGCACACGCACACACACACGCACACACACACACACACACACACACACACACACACACACACACACACACACACACATGCCACTCTCTGTCCATCTTTCTGTCTCCTAATGTTTGGCTCACCCCCTGGGGGTCTGATTGAGCCGGCTGTGAGGCATGGATCTTTCTCTATTGATCCGCCTGCTGAATCACTTATCCCTTTTCCAATGGCCTTCATCACCACACTCAGGTTTTAGCACTCTCTGCATGCACAGATTTCCTTACTTGTACAGCCAAGATCCGGGGCTGGAAAGAAAATGGTTTACCCCGTGAAAGAAAAAAAAAAGAACAGAGTGACTGGATTGCAAAGAGCTCGCTAACCGCAGCGAATAACAGTTTCTTAGGAAAGCAACACACTTAATTACTCTGATCGGATAATAAATACCTCGAGGAATAAAAAGCGATGTCTATGATGAGCACTTTCCAGCAGCAATCATTAAGAGTAGTTGAGGCAACTGGGTCATTGTCATCTATAGAAACACAGGAGATCCCGAAAGCTTCAGATCCTGCCTTTTCTGGAAGGTCTCAAACTTAATTTTGAGGTCAAAGCAGCAAATGGACTCTCGTGACAAGATTTAAAGAGTCTACACAAGTATGTCCAGGGAGAAATGGGCAGAAAAAAAAGTCAATTTCCATAAAGTTCTGCACCTGGTTAATGCAGCAAAAAGAATGAGTAATGACTGTGTCATCACATGGAGCCACTCCGCAGAGTCTGTTTTTTTCTCTTTTTTTAATCGAGGTGAAATGCTAAGTGAGATCCTGTTCTCATTTCCCACAGCGTTACTCGGTGACACAGTCCGCATTTAGCGCAATCTGCTCAAAGACAATGGGCTTTAATCTCCAAACAAAACATCTGAAAGCTTTTCAGCCGGACGTAGAAGAGGATCAAAAGAAAGCCTGGTCACGCGTAAAATTCCATTATGTAAGTCAAAAGCATGAAAAAGCCGAGTATCTTAATGAAAGCCAGAAAAAAATGCCAAGAAAACACAGTTGTGATGCGAAAACAAATGGTAACATGTAATAAAAATTAAAGCCCATTACTGTTGAAGGAAACATTTGCAGCGTGTGCTCCCATATGGCCGCGAAACTATGCAGACCAGCAAGCATGCATTTAAACGGCTCGCTACAGCGTGTAGACTACTGGAGATCATTTGAATGCCACAGTGGCCTTATACAAACCCTACTATTATCACCATCCATCAAGTTGTCACGCATCGTTTTTTTTGGTTGTTTTTTTGCTTCTGGCGAACCGACAGGCTGAAGAGAAGAAACTCTCCCGAATGCTTGTAGGTTTGACTGTATAAATCAAAACATCCACGTGATTCATTCATCCGAGCGCAACGAGGACAAGGAACTCCATCCAAATGCCCGGACTCTCCTGGATGTAGCGTATTGTGGGTATTTTTGGCTCGTTCTATTCGGCGGATAACTGTGGCGGTGTAGCCCGCTGTAAACATGTTTTCAAATCGGTGAGGTTTTTGGGGGGAAAGCTTGAAATGTTTCAACACCTGGAAAAACGAACACTAAAAATATGTTTTCTCTCCAATCCTGCTGGGAGTGCACAAAAACAACAACAAGACACAAAAAACATGTTGTTACCACTGGAGGCAACAAGGAAGAGGAGGCCAACGCTGTAAAGACCGGTCCCTAGTGGTCACACGGCTTTTTGCAGTGTCAACCTGTGGGCTCGTACAGCTGCTTTCTGAGCAGGACGCCACCATCTCTGCCTCTGTCCAGGAACAAAACAAGTCCCTGCATCCCGGTAATATCTGCTCTCTCTGCTCTCTGACTCTGCTTCTTTTAATTCTGTAATTCGGGTCATCCCCTTGTGCTGTTTTTTTTAACTCGATCTTCGTCATCAACCATGCCGACCCCTCACTGTAGACATAATATGCTCTGGCCTCCGGTGCGCTCCATCATTTGAACCTTTGCCGTCATTCTGCTGGGAAGGACAATGTTGTGCTAAAACGTGATCATCTGCCAAAAGCGATTTTAAACTGTTATAAAAGACTCGTTGGCTCAAACATATCTCTCATGTGCAATAAAAGTGCAATACTCTTTTCTGACAAAGTTGTATTTTTACTCAGTTGCATATAGAATTTGTATTCTATTTTTATCCCATTGTATATTTTATTCTATTTTATTCTACTGTATATAGTATTGTATTTTATTCTATTCTGTTCAGTTGTGTACTGTATATTATTCGTATTGTATTCTAATTTTTGCTATATAACTTTTGCACAGTCCACTTCCTGCTGTGTCAAAACTAATTTCCCACGTGTGGGACTAATAAAGGTTATCTTATCTTATCTTATCATGAATGATATCAAATCATTCTGCGCTAGAAAGAACATTTGTATCACAAGGCACAAGCTGCAATCAGTTTTTAAGATAAGACAAGATAAGATAAGATAAGATAAGCTTATCGTTTTTGTGTGAATTTCAAATAAAACCTTTATTTATCTGGGTTAAAGGTGTCACTGACATTAAAAAATGTCCTTTTTAAAACAGATTTGACCAAAAACTGTAACAAATATAACATCACAGATCTA
The DNA here is from genome assembly GCF_965226115.1 of Aulonocara stuartgranti. Classification (NCBI taxonomy): domain Eukaryota; kingdom Metazoa; phylum Chordata; class Actinopteri; order Cichliformes; family Cichlidae; genus Aulonocara; species Aulonocara stuartgranti. The sequence goes on along the minus strand of NC_138951.1, from coordinate 2,302,797 downwards.
TAAAGATACTTAAGTAGCCAAAAAGGACGGGGTTGACTGTAATTTGGCCCATTAAAGAAAACAGCTTGTTCTTTATTTTATATATAACCCTCTGATTAAAATGAGCTCTTCACTAAAGTCTATTTACTAATATAAGAAAAGATATTAGGCATAAATAAACTGATGGCTGCCAGTGCCACTGCTAGTTATGGCATTCATAAGACTTTCAGAAAACTTGACCTTTGACCTTGACCTTGAAATTCGAAATTGCCTGAGATTTTTAGTAGCTGTACAGTGGTGTCAATTTCAAAATCCTACAGAGCTTCGTTCTCAAGTTATCGTACTCACAAACTCGGGTGTCCACGGTGCCCGCCCACCCAGCAGGGTGTTCAAAAACGCCCACACAGAAACATCAGACATCTCTTTTTGGACGCAGACAGACTGACAGACAGAATAACGATGAGCATTTCACACGAGGTTGAAAGTTGTCTCAGAAATAAGGGCGACGGATCAAAATGAGATGAAAAACAAAGGCGAGAAAGAAAGTGGAATAAAACTGGCCGATTCCACCCCAAAATAGCAACCATCTGTAACAGCGCTGCAGCTACGACTGTCGTGTAGCGCAGACAAAACTGATGTAGGATCCTGCTAACTTGTGATGGCAGCTCCCACACATGCACACAGCGGGGTCATCGGAGCTATTCCTGGCCAGTAAAGATAAATGTACGGCAACACACGACTAACATATACACAAACACACACACAGAAATAGCGAATGCAATATGTGACTTCTCCTTAAACCCAACCTCTTTCTGTCAATTACAGATGCAAGTTAAATGCTTGACTCAGATGTGTAATAGCAGGCTGTGGTAACTGGGACTGTGAGAGTGAAGGAAGACAGGGAGAAAGGGGGATGAGGAAAGGAAGGAGGGGGAACAGGAATAACAGAGAAAGAGGCCTTAATGACAAAGTCAGTGTTAAAGTGTGAGGCAGGAGGCAGAATGGGAATCCTGGGAGAAGCAGGTTTCTTGCTGACAAACTCTAGAAGTGCTGCTGTAGGCCGGCTCCAATACCCAGAGTGTCTGTGTCAAGAAGATTATGATCCCCTTGTTGAGCAGGGTGAAGTACCTCCTTGTGCGTACCTCACGTAAAGAGGCATTTGGTTTTCCTTCAGAAGGAAGAAAAAGTTATTTTTATTTTTTTGAACGTTCACTGTTTTTGGAACTGGATGGAAACCAACACTGAGAGGGAGGGGGGAAAGGGAGGAACGGATAAACACACAACCTGCTTTTGCCAAGCTGTCTGTACCCTCAAACCAATATTTTTTTGAGCCAACAACACTCTCGAACAATCAGAATGTTTTAGTGGCTCTTTTTGGGGTTTTTCCTAGACTAATTGTGTCTTCATGTGCTCCTCGTCAATTTGTTTTCGCAGATTAGGAAACTGTACAATATGCGTTCCAATGCCTAAACAAAAAATAAGCCAGATGGATGCAGTTGTTTCATTACTGCAGGCGAGCAGCGGAATATTTAGCAGCAGATTGAGGACGAGAGATGGCAATATGTAGATGCTAGAAACGCAGAAATCCATATTAATCCAGACATCTTTACTGAGAAATCCATAGTCAGGCAAAAAGATCTTGAGCAAACAGTCAGCGGCTCCTAAGTATGTTTGAGGCAATCACTTTATATCCTGGTTCAGTTTCCCTTCTCTAATTGTTTCAGACTACAATTTGGGATAATTTGGCCAGAGGATTTAAAGGGTTTTGGCAAAGCTATAGCAACCAGTTTATCTTTAGAGACTGCACCAGTCCGCATTTGTGAACCCCATCAAATGTTGACGTGGGATTTCTGGAAAGCAGCATCTCAGTTTATAAGAATCACAGGAGAAATGAAGCTGTTTTATAAGTTGATATACCAAAGCAAAGGCAGGATTAAGACCAAGTCTACAAACTGCACTTATCTGAAGACAATAAATGAGTCATGTGAAAAAGAAAGCACACACTCCTTCAATTCTGCGGTTCTTATGTATCAATGACTTGTTTCTCAGCAGGGTCTAACATTTTTTAAATACAGTGTCAGATGAACAATAACACATGATGCACATCACGCCATTATTTTTTTTAACAAAAAAATACAGAAGCCGACCTGTCAGCAGCTACGTACAGCCCATGATTCAGTAGCTTAGCAGCAACAACTTTAAGTAACTGTTTTTATATGACTTTTATCACTGTTGAGGAGTTCTCACTCCTCTTTACAATGTTGCCACAGTTCACTGAGGTGGTCATTCATTTATGCACAGCTTTCTTTAGTCCCACAATCCGGTTGTTCAGTCTGACGTCACTAGCTGTGTCTGGGCCTAAACTCTGCTGCAGGTCCATATATCAAACGATCACTGTGGCATTGCTGAGAGTTGAAAAACTGTCCAAAATCTTTCATCTTTAATAAAATGATCAGCGTTCTGCTCTACCAGGTGTAACAATTGAGTTTAACATCCAGGCATCCATGAAAACGGAATTTATGACATTTAACGGAGTTAGAAGTTAGCAGGGAGTTAGCTCGCTAGCTTCTATCTAAATACAATATAGCATGTCCTGACTGCGGGGTTTTGGAAACAAATTAAAACGTACAGCTCTGTTATCACTTCCAACATAAATGAAGACAGAAAACTAAACAGCAGTGACGTTTGTAGGGTCACTGAAGTTGGGCTAGCTGGTATATAATGATGTGCTACGTGACCACTAGCGACACAGCTATGTTAGCATAATATAAACAAGCTAACTTTTTTTCCACTCGATAAAAGTTAACGTGAGTGTTCTCGGTGGTCAGGAACAAATGTAATCGCATGGCAGGATGCTGTAAAAGGACCAAACTTCAGCCAGGAGAACAACTGAGATAATCCATCCACAATACGAGGTTAGTCATTCATATACTGCTGCATGGGCTGGGCTGTAGTTACATCCTAAGGTTTTAAAAACTGAGCTTAAATAAATGATTAGCGGTAATAAAAGCCGAGGGAGGTCAACAGGGATCACTGACTGTTTTAGGAGCTTTTTGAGATCAAATAGAAGAAAATACAAAACATTAAACATGTTAACAACACAAAAGCCATATTAAACGCAGACTACTTTAGGCCCGGAAGTAGGATTCGTCACCTCATCACTTAACGACCGGATAGCATTTCAGTCAGTTCTGTTGCTCTTTTTCAACCATTCTGTTTTGCTGCTCTGCTTGGGATCATTGTCCTGTTGCATGACCCAAACTTTAGCTGTTCGAGAGATGGCTGCACATTTAGAAAACTTTGGAGGAATACAGAAAAGTGATGGAGTCAGTGACAGGTGCCTGAGTCCTGTGGCTGCAAAACAAGCCTAAATCATCACCCCTCTGCCGCCGTGCTTGGCAGTAGGTATGATATGTTGGTGCTCATGTGCTTTGTTTGGTTTTGCTGCACATTATAACCAAACAGCTCCACTTTGCTTTCATGTGAAAGTCTCCTTCTTTGTTTAGATTAAACCTAAGATGTGCTCTCGTGTCTTTTTTTTTTGTCCAGGAGGCTTTCTCCTGGCAATCTGTCCAAACGAGTCATACTCATCCATCTTTTTCTGATTGTACGCTCAGAAACTTTAACCTTTAACATGCTAACTGAGGCCTGAGTCTGACATGGCACTCTCGGGTTTTTTGCTGTTTCTCTGAGTTTCCTGCTGTGACCTTTGGGTGAATTTGCTGGGACCACTCGAGGGAAGACTGGCATCTGTTTTGAATGTTTTCCATTCATGAATAACATTTCTCACTCTAGATGATGGACGTCAGATAGTTTGACCTTATATGGGGAGGATTATCCTCCCCATATTGATGGGCAGCAACAGTTGCTTCTCAGAGATCATTGCTATTGTCTTTTCTCCCCAGTATTGTATTTGATTACCTATAAAGACATAACCTTGGACATACCTTTTTTCATAAGTCCTATCATCAGACAGTAACGAGTATTTGGTTTAATCATCGGCTAAAACGTCTTTGTTGTGAGTGCCTGGCATTGTTTATGAATGTCAGAAGGCTACAGCTGCAGATGTAAAGGCCGATGGTTTTGACGCAAGTGCGATTTGTCAGTTGAAAAAAAGTCACCTGGGCCAGTTCTCAAATAGCCACTGGAGGATCACTTCTTAAAGACTACACTCCTTTGCTATAAATGGTGGATTTTACTTGTTTACAGCCTGATTAAAATACTATTTGATCTCTATAATTATAGATTAAAAACAAAATATTTATACATGACTAAGACATTTCGATTTTTGCCACATGTTTGGGATGCTGGTGCCTTTTGGACGATTTTTAATGGCATGAATCCAAAACTTTTGTGGTAAATTTTTACTGAGAGAAAAATCTATTTTTTAGTAGAAATCTATGTCTGTGGGTTCTACTGATACCTTATGGACATTTCTTGCAAGCTAAACCTACTAGCATTATCTAATATTGTAGCACCCCAGTCCCTTGCATACATAATCTCACTCCCAGCAGTAAAAAATCAAGACGGTGATGTCCATAAAGCTAAAGGCAAGACTGGGCTATGTCATGGTGGCTACAGCCATCTTTGATATACAGTCTTTGAAATATGCATATGTAGACATCTTTTTATTGAAATTATATCGAGTCCTTGTTGATTTTATGTTTTCAAAATCAACTTGTAAATGCTTTTGAATATCTTTTACTGTAACTCTGCTCAAGGAACAAAAACTCAAGCCTTTAGTGTGCATTTATTGTGAAAGAGCATTATTCTAATGTGAAGGAGCTTTTTCTTCCATCGGTACTTCCTGTGTTTATGCCGTAAACCTTTCCTGTCTGTCTAAATAAGTGCATGTTAAATCTCCCCACACTTTAAGCCTTTTTGAGAGTGATCGAAGCTTGTTCTTCGAAACAGGAGAAATCTACCTGCACTGGGACTGAACTGGACTATTCTGTTGTTGAGGAATGACTACACTGGTGCCAGCATCTGGTGCCAGCATCTTATTTTATAGGCAACTACATGGCAAAATAAACACTACAGAAAGTATTCAGCTTACAGTTTGCATGTTGCTCTGGATAAAAGCCGAGTGTAAGCAAATAAGATCAAAGAAGATTATTTTATGCTTTTTCTTTTTGCGAGCAGTAATCAGTGATTTGCAGTCGAGAACATTTTACACCAGACCTTTTTTCCATGCAGACATTTCAACTCGTCACAGGTGGCAGGATCTCCGCTTAATGGAATTGAGCCATCATTAATACGCCTGTGCTTTCTCTGCTGTGACAAGTCAAAATGTCAGCTGTGAAATCTATCACAGTTTCCCCGAGAAGCAGAGAAGTTCTTGCAATGAGCATGACGGAATTGCTGGAGGCTGACTGGCGAAAAAGAAGATGAATAAAAATCACTCCACAGTAACCAAAGCAGAGATTCGGGGTTCGTATTTGCTCCAAACAAATGTAAATGACAGTCTATCGTTATACCTCCACCGACTCTTATCATGTGTGAACCTGAAATATCAACAATAATAGAAGCAGGTTGTAAACTGCATTGGATTGACGGCACAACTGATCAGCCCGCACGAGGCCGATCGTGAGTTTCAATGGGAATCAACGAGCACGGCTCTTTTCCTTTTCACCAGTCTCTCATTAACATATGTGTGCCGAGCATAAACGTGCTCATGACGGCAAATTCACCCATGTACGCGGCGCAGCGAAGCGGATGCCTGACATGTAACTTTGCGATTAGAAGGAAGTGAGTGACACCTTTAGTCACGCAGAAAGACAACAAAGGAAGGGTGGATGTTGCAGAGGAGGGGGAGACAAATAAACGGCACGTCAGTCAGGCTGACGCTGTATTGACAGCAGAGGTCACGGTGGGAGATCGAGTCTCTGTAGTTTCGAGCATAGAGGGCAAAGAAAGGGGCCTTGGGTGTCAAAGAGAGGGCGTGCTGGGAGTTCACGTTACATGTTAACACGCGTTTCTATTAACCAATCTGCTGTTCCTAATTAGTCACGAGCCTGGAGGTCCTCCCTTTGCACACGGGCTAGTTAGCGCACACATAGCCTCCCCTCCACACCTCCTACACTCACACACATCACAACATATGATGTTGCCCCTGCCAACCTGCTGCTCTGTGTAACCTCTTGATTGGGCTCCCCGAGGACGGAACACGCCCACTCTAACAGACGCACTTTGGCAGCAGCAGATGACTTTAGATATGTAGGGATTTAATCCACGCCCGGGGTGCTGCAGAGGTATTATAGACAACAAAGGCCTGATAAAGATGCCATTCTAGTCCATTTAGCTCCGGGACACGATTAGTAACGTCTCAGACCAGGTGAGACGCCCGAGGCTACCGCGTCGCTATGACAATAATGAGAGAGGGAACGAGAGGAGAAGAAACAGAGTTTGAAGGAGAGTGAGAGTCTATGGGAAAAAGGGAGTGGTCACCTTGTTAGGAAATTAAACCCTCTTTTTATTTCTTTTGGGAGATGAGAATGAGAGACCAGCTTTCTGGTGATTATGGTGAAGCACGGTAATAAAAGAGATTACATAAAGGAAGAAACCACTGATAACAACAGATCATTATTCAATTAAAGCAGGCGGGAAAAAGTAAACCAAAATTTCAAGCTGAGGCCTACGGAAGGGAAGGAAACGAGGGAGGAAGGAGAATGACTGGGGCAAAGGGAGGAGACCGCGACAGCTCTCTGTCGGGCACAGCAGGTTAATTTGCTCTTGTCACAACCAGGGTTTTCCCTCTAGCCCTCCTTATCTTTGTTGTCCTCCTGGATGTTGGTGTCAAACCGAGAGGCTGTGCGGATCCCGCCTCTGCACTGTCACCTCGCCGGTTGCGGCACTGAAGTGACAGAGTAGCAGCTTTACACTGTAATCCTGTAATTATGTCAATTAAAGGGCTGAAGAATGGAGAGGGCCAGGAATCCAAATTCTTCTTGTAATGTGGAGAAAGTACAGGTACACACAATTACACGACAAAAAGAACCGGTGAAGGCAAGACGGAGCAGTGCTGACAAAGTGGATGTAGGCTTAGTTAATTATGCTTTAATGAGTTCGGATGATTTAATTGGTTAAAGGAAACCAATCAGTGTTGACGGCAACGCTGAGAGCAGCCAAAGAAAACACACAGAGAGAAAGAGAATAATGAAGAGGAGCTAAATGCAAATTCAGGATGAGTGTCATGCAAGAGGACTTAGGGAGCCTTAAAGTGTTCTACATTACCTCAAATAGGATTTACAGCAGTCATAGTGAGAGATTACACAATAACACAGAGTACACAGCCATGTACTAATCATGTATATGTCAGATCCCAAGGAAGACCACTGTTTGTGACTTGTTTTATAAATTTAACAGAGTCACAAGAGAAGGTGAAATACTTTGGAGTGCTGACCAACAACTACAGCTGAGACTGAGGCTAATTCACTCTTTACTTCTAGTATTTTCTCTGAGGCTTGACAAGGAGAAAACCAGAAAAAAGTAAGCAAAACTCAAAAGGTTTCTATGGCGGCCCAACGACGAGTATACACTCCAAAGACTGAAAATACGCACACGAAATAAATTTACTACAAGCAGCTAACTCTGAATATATGCACTTATACCAGAAGTTCTTATAGCGCGTGCTCACATGACCTAGAGCAGCGGTCCCCAACCTTTTTTGAGCCAAGGACCAGTTAATGTGTCGCAGATAAATACAAAAAAATAAAACAAGTATCGCTACCAAAAAAAGAAGATTTATTCATAACACGAGGGAAAAGACCAGGGAAACCGAGTTAACGAAAAAAAAAAAACAATTAAAAAATAACGATAAAAACCCTGAAAACCATAAATTCTTGTGGCCCGGAACCAAACGACCCACGGACCGGCCCGGGGGGTTGGGGACCGCTGACCTAGAATAAAGCAGGGCCCTGTAATTGTGCATGGATGAGTAATATAATTTATGCTTGATATATGCACTATATAGTATTTTACATGTATTCAGTGTGGGTTTTTTTTTTATGTATATGTGAAAAGACTATAATTGGTCACAAACATAGGCATTTAAAAAAAGTGGATGTAGCTTTCCAGTCAGAAATTTGAAGCCATTGTGGAAGTGCCTTAAAGATGAATTTTATCTGTAGGGCACCGGATGATGATAGCTGTGGTTCCAAAAATACTTCCAGTTCCATAGAAATCTATGGGAAAAGGCTCTTTCTCTGCTAACCTCTGTAAGCACATCGTTCATGATCTTGGTAACTCATTTTGAGTAACTTTTCACTTCTGCTCATAGAGTAGTTGGCTTTGTTTGGAGAAAATGCAGCGAATCGCAGCAACCTGCAGTGACCACCGCGTACCTCTGCCATCAACCTCTGCCAACCATTTGCCAATCGGTCAGGGAATATATGTCTGATATATATCGTGGTCGCTGGATGGTCTCCGTCCTGCTGCATCACACGTACAATGTGGCAGGCAAGTTATTGCCACGTGTTTAGAAATGATGTGATTATTGTTCATGTTACTTGAAAAATGCTGTTTTGGAATTGTCACGTAACATGTAGGTTTCGCACTTGTATGGCAACTAGTGTTGACTGGTGAGACAGCTCCAGTAATTCATCCATGTTATGACAGTCATCATTGTTTTAGCTTGTGTGCAAAAGCCTGAACACAAGACATATACCTACTAGAGGTCACTCAAGGACTCGCTATTCTTGTAATCCATCCATGCTGAGACCTTTTATTGCTACAAACCTGTCCTTTCACTGCTAGGACGAGTCAAAACATTTAAACACATCAAGAAACAGAAGAATCTTATGAGCTGTGGGCGATAGTATAGATATTAGTCATTACAAAACTGATTTATTGGATAAATAAAGTTGCCAGTGCCAGCTTTAGCGAGCCATTTGGCTTGGGTTTTGGCTGATATTTTTTTAATTTGGTAAATGTGGACTATTTCCATATTTCCATCATTTATTGTAACCATCTTAGTGACTTGTTCATTTGATTTAGGAAAAAAATGCTTTGGAGCAAACAGAGCTGCAAAAAACTGGCACATCAAGTCTGTTCAGTGAGCACCAAATTCAGTGTTTACAGTTTTCAGGTTGCGAGTGAGTTCGCTTGTATTTCAGGAGCTAAATGGAGGTTGATGATTTCAGTGTGACGTACAAGACACGTTATCTCTGTGAAGGGGATGTATAATGTCACAGCTTACTTAAAAAGAAAGAATATGGCCTGCAGGAGCAACAAAACTGTTTTATTTTCATGCTCTGGTGAGCAGATATTCAGAGATCCCCTGGTTTTATTCAGAGCTGGAGGGCATACGAACCCTGCAGCTTCCCTGTCAGGACTTCTAGAGTAATGCATATATTCAGCAGAGCTGAGCAAGCTGCTCATCACGAGTAAGTAAATACTGCTTATTAAAGGCAGCATACACATTCACATGTGTTTTCACTTATTCTGGCTGATTAGACCTCTGCTCAGGTTGAAGGTGGGAAGCCTCGTAAGGTGGGTGTAATTTGTCCCCCCAAGGCTGGTGCGACAAAGCAAACAAGAGAGTGAACAAGATGTCAATCAAATACAGTCTTCACACTCCCACAAACCCGCAAGATGAGCTCCAATTATCCAAAAATAATGAAATCATATGTGTGGGTGTGCAGTGGTTTTGCAGGGAATTGCAATGAGACAAGAGTGTGGCAGCTTTGAGACGGCAAGAATTCAACTTTTGACACTACTGCGCTGAGTGAAAGAAAGCAATGTGACTGCTTCATTAATTGCTGCTTACATTAGTAACTGATTACATTTGCACATTATGTAATGTCCAAAACACTTTTACTATTATTATTGTGCTAACAACAGACCACATAATATGGACACAGCTTTCACGTCTTTAATGTCCACGAGGGGGTTACCTGTGGCTGCAAAAACAAGTCTATGGAAAAGTGACTCAGTAAACACTTTCTTGATGAGTTCAGGGGTCTTTCTCTCATTTTCAGTCGTATTAAAAAAGCACAAATGAAAAGCATTGAATCTATTTTGTGGCTGTACTGAACCCCAGAAGGAGGATTATCCTGAATATGCTCAGTGAGTGCAGTTTCACAGTTAGACCCACACCAAGCGAAAAAGGACTTCACTGAATCATGGTGGCCGGGTCCTTCTTTTGTTAATGCAACTAACAAAGATCCCAGAAACCAAGCTCCTCATACTGAGTACAGATTCATGTTTATAGTTAATGTATTCTTTGGTTAATTTGTATTTATTAATATGACAATTAATGAGAATTGGAAAAAGACCAAACAGTGAAAAATATATTCCTATAAAGTTTTTTTTTTTACCTTTATATGTGTGCTACATTCACTGACCTCAGTGGGAGTCTGCTGTGTTTTGCTCTCTTTAGTTTCCCTTAGTTACGCTGCAATGGGCCCGCACTGCTTCCCATGATGCACTGTGTGTTTCATTTCACCTCACAATTGTGTGTTTATACACCACTCTGAATTTAATCATTAGTTATTATTAATCTCTGTCTCTCTTCCACAGCATATCTTTATCCTGTCTTCCTTCTCTCACCCCAGCCGGTCGCAGCAGATGGCCCCGCCCCTCCCTGAGCCTGGTTCTGCCGGAGGTTTCTTCCTGTTAAAAGGGAGTTTTTCCTTCCCACTGTTGCCAAATGCTTGCTCATATTTTATTTTCCACATAAAATTGAATTGACCTGAACTGATTGGGCTGACCGTCCATATGGAGTGGACGAAACCTCCAACTGCAGATATATTTTAAATGAACATATTTACTTTTAGTATTTCCATGCACATTCTTCTTTTGTGTCTGTTTGATTCATTTTTGACTTGCATCAAATTTCCAAAACCTTTGGAGGTTTGTTTGTTACTGTTTTGTGTTTTGAGATGTTTCTGGATTTGGAGTGTTTTTTTGTTGCGTCTGTGTGTTGACTGGTGTGCATTTAGATGTGTAGTTATGGGTTTTGAGTCGTTTCTTCTAATATTCATTTTTTCCCATTGCTATGTCTTTTTTAATCTTATTGAAGTAAGCGGGCAAATGTTTACGTGAAAGTTTTTGCACATAAACATGGGATTTGAAAAAAGTTCCACACTTAAATCCATAAAGGGAAATAAGCAAGGGCATTTTCAGACCTAGCAGCAGCTGATGCACCATCATGCCATCAGCAATGGTCCCCCAGGAGACGTCCCTCGCTGATGACATCATCTCTCAGCGTGGGAAGTTGATGGATCCCTCGCCATTTTGGTGCCTGTGGTTTTGATGAAGTGGTGAGCAGGTAGCTGAGGGGAGGATGACTGCCAAAAACACCCATAGTGCTTTGTCAACGTCAGAGAGGTGCACACAGGGTCCCGGTGCAGCCCAGACAGAGATAAAGAGCAGGGAGAATAGTGGAAGCAGTGTGTGTGTGTTTATGTGTGTGCATGTTTGCGCCATCATCAGATATATCAGGTTATCTCACTACAGCGCCATCTATTATATAGTGAAATATTTCGCCATGACTCACTAGAGCAGTGGCTGGGATTTGAAGTCACACCGATTCCATCCAATCTTAAGTGAACTTTTAGCCTGAGAACCAGCGTAAGACAAAGAGTCATGGGGGGTTAGGGGGGAGTCAACAGAGGAGAGAAAAAAAGAGGGATAGATGGAGTATGTTGAGCTCAACGTGAATTTGTACAGTCTCTGTTCCTCAAACAGCTTCGTCTCACTTAAGTCTCGAGCTACAAAGAGGCCAGCAGGGGGCCTCGCAGCCGGGAAGCTCGCCACGAGCTCATACAGTTAAAATGTAATTTAACTGCATGTGTAGAGCATATGGATACGTGTGTGTGTGTGTGAAAATGACAGGTTTATATACTGTAGATGAGACAAGGACACGAGGAGATGCGAGGCCTGTAGCCGTATTTCTGTCAAGGGCAAATCAGACCTGTCAAAGCATCAAGCGTCGCTGCCATGGCAACGACGTTAACACCCGCGAAGGTCACAAGATGGAGTGTGTGTTTCCCCCCTGCTGGGCGGCTGTCATGAGTGGAACACAGCTAAAGCCACGTACACACACACACACACACACTACCGGCTGCAATACTGTTTTATCACCGACTGTTTTTTATGGTTGAAGCAAAGCAGGCAGGATGTTGTTGTACAAAGGAAGACAGATGAGAGCAGTGATTCAGATAAAGTTGATTTCATTTTGTATTTGGGGAATATGAAGAGCTGGTTTTTGCAAACCATAAGAGATGCATCACTCTGAAAGGGTTCTATTTTTATTCAGTCTTGGGATAAGAATTACAGATTTGAAAACACAGGACTGTCTACACACCGCAGTAAACACACACACACAGGCGCTCACCACATCCTCGCACGTCCACACACATACAGACACACACACACTTCTCAGCAGGTTCACAGGCTCATTAGAGTTTTCCCAGCTGTCTGGAGAGGATCTGTGGGATGTCGCCATCACTTACCTCAACTACGCAGGGATCTAACACCATCAGCAACACACACACCTGCAGCATCGTGAGCAAATGCGAGCTCAAAGCAATGTGTATTGTCTTATCCGCAGGGCCGGCTGCTGGTTGGATGATGAATGCGCCGCTGTGCCGTGTGTCCTCCCTTTGTTAATAAAGTGATAGACGCACAGTGGCACCCTGCGCTCGCCACCTCCCTCCCCTTAGCTGCACGCAGGAAGCGGTCATAAATAAGTGCATAAAGCCCTCGGTGTCTTAAACGGGTCAGAGAGCTTTGTAATTTTTCCGTCATTACAAAGCAGGGGCTGATTCTGAGCCACCAGCTCCTCGAGACAGTCTTTCTGTAAAGCTGGTTCACTTAGAAGAAAACAACCTAATGAGTAATGGTGACCTGACAAGCCTTACGCGGTGTGTGAAAAGATGATTGGTGCTGTACAAACTTCGCCCTCTGGGCCCTCGCAGTAAAAAGCTCTTAAATGATCACGGTAACACCCGGCTACCAGATGTAACTTTATGCCTTGAGGTAGGAAGTGTATCGTCAGCTCCGCCCTCCTCCTCATACTCAGTTGGCCAAGTTCGTACCCCAGCACCTGTCACTCATCTTGACGAGCTGTCGTCTTTAAAGCAGGATTTAGCCCGAGGCTGCAGGCTCAAGCTTCCGTGAAGCTGGCAACAGATGCTGAAGAAACAGGCTGTGTTTGAATGGCTGTCTACCAAAAACATTTCCATTCACAGTTCTGCTGTAACTTTTCTACCTCGGCGCGATGTTAACTGTCAGCCCACACTGATATGAAAAAAAGAAGAAGAAAAAACAGAAACGACAAGCAGAGTCGAGTATGCAACTCGGTCATCCTCCCATGTGCACTGATGCATGCATGCAGAGGGATACGTGCTAATGAAGCAAACTTTTCACTAGCTGCTGCATACAGTGGGGCAAAAAAGTATTTAGTCAGCCACCGATTGTGCAAGTTCCCCCACCTAAAATGATGACAGAGGTCAGTAATTTGCACCAGAGGTACACTTCAACTGTGAGAGACAGAATGTGAAAAAAAAATCCATGAATCCACATGGTAGGATTTGTAAAGAATTTATTGGTAAATCAGGGTGGAAAATAAGTATTTGGTCAATAACAAAAATACAACTCAATACTTTGTAACATAACCTTTGTTGGCAATAACAGAGGTCAAACGTTTACTATAGGTCTTTACCAGGTTTGCACACACAGTAGCTGGTATTTTGGCCCATTCCTTCATGCAGATCTTCTCGAGAGCAGTGATGTTTTGGGGCTGTCGCCGAGCAACACGGACTTTCAACTCCCGCCACAGATTTTCTATGGGGTTGAGGTCTGGAGACTGGCTAGGCCACTCCAGGACTTTCAAATGCTTCTTACGGAGCCACTCCTTTGTTGCCCGGGCGGTGTGTTTTGGATCATTGTCATGTTGGAAGACCCAGCCTCGTTTCATCTTCAAAGTTCTCACTGATGGAAGGAGGTTTTGGCTCAAAATCTCACGATACATGGCCCCATTCATTCTGTCCTTAACACGGATCAGTCGTCCTGTCCCCTTGGCAGAAAAACAGCCCCATAGCATGATGTTTCCACCCCCATGCTTCACAGTAGGTATGGTGTTCTTGGGATGCAACTCAGTATTCTTCTTCCTCCAAACACGACGAGTTGAGTTTATACCAAAAAGTTCTACTTTGGTTTCATCTGACCACATGACATTCTCCCAATCCTCTGCTGTATCATCCATGTGCTCTCTGGCAAACTTCAGACGGGCCTGGACGTGCACTGGCTTCAGCAGCGGAACACGTCTGGCACTGCGGGATTTGATTCCCTGCCGTTGTAGTGTGTTACTGATGGTGACCTTTGTTACTTTGGTCCCAGCTCTCTGCAGGTCATTCACCAGGTCCCCCCGTGTGGTTCTGGGATCTTTGCTCACCGTTCTCATGATCATTTTGACCCCACGGGATGAGATCTTGCGTGGAGCCCCAGATCGAGGGAGATTATCAGTGGTCTTGTATGTCTTCCATTTTCTGATGATTGCTCCCACAGTTGATTTTTTTCACACCAAGCTGCTTGCCTATTGTAGATTCACTCTTCCCAGTCTGGTGCAGGTCTACAATACTTTTCCTGGTGTCCTTCGAAAGCTCTTTGGTCTTGGCCATGGCGGAGTTTGGAGTCTGACTGTTTGAGGCTGTGGACAGGTGTCTTTTATACAGATGATGAGTTCAAACAGGTGCCATTCATACAGGTAACGAGTGGGGGACAGAAAAGCTTCTTACAGAAGACGTTACAGGTCTGTGAGAGCCAGAGATTTTCCTTGTTTGAGGTGACCAAATACTTATTTTCCACCCTAATTTACGAATAAATTCTTTACAAATCCTACCATGTGGATTCATGGATTTTTTTTTCACATTCTGTCTCTCACAGTTGAAGTGTACCTCTGGTGCAAATTACTGACCTCTGTCATCATTTTAAGTGGGGGAACTTGCACAATCGGTGGCTGACTAAATACTTTTTTGCCCCAATGTATGATGGAGTTTTAAACTGCAGCTTCTGTAATTGTAGCCTGTTTAACTCGGCCTGTTTGCTGGCACTTCATTGCTTTGCTGACTAAATTTTTCCAGATCAAGTTAGATTTTTTACCATTTGGCTGCAAGTGCACTCACAGCCTAAAATAGACCCACCAGTACTCAATATACAAATAGTAAAATGATACTATTTCACCTCACACACAGAGCTGGTAAATCGGGTTTCTGAAATGATTTCCCAGCCTCCTCAGATGTGGTCCCAACTCTGTCAACAGGAGCTCAAACTGCTCCACTCACATCTCGAAACATGCACTAAAGAAGTTGTGAGCTTCACTCCTGCTCCGGGATCAAACCATGAAATTCTCCCTGCTGCTGGCTTCTCGCCTTGAGGTGATTGTTATTGTGATTTGGTGCTATATAAATAAAATTGAATTGAATTGAATCTTGGGAATTGGATGAACCCAGAATCTTGAGGCAGATGGCCCCGCCCCTCCCTGAGTCTGGTTCTGCCAGAGGTTTCTTCCTGTTAAAAGGGAGTTTTTCCTTCCCACTGTCGCCAAAGTGCTGCTCATAGGGGGTCATATGATTGTTGGGTTTTTCTCTCTATGTAGGGTCGACCTTACAATACAAAGCACCTTGAGGTGACTGTTGTGATTTGGCGCTGTATAAATAAAATTGAATTGAACTTGGACTACAGATGAAACCTAGGCTGTCAGAGTATCTCAAAAGAGGAAATGCAACAAAGTAGTTTCATTTAAATATTAAAACAAATCTTATGTTTAAATTTATATTAGTTTGTCCCATTACTGTAAATGAGAGGACTTTGTACACAAAGGTTTATAATTCTTAAACAGTTTGTGCTGAAAACCCTGAAAAAAATTTCAGTCATATCTTAATTGTTTGATTAAAAATCCACTGGTGTGTTGCTCAGAGTAAATAGTTGTGTAAGGTTCTATGACGTGTCAAACCACCCACGCATACTGTATTTTCTGTAACACACCAGGCGGTGTTTTTTCTTTTCGTTTCGTGCGTCCCATTCTGTTCTCTCAGATTTATCGTCAGTAAGCCGCAGAGCTTTTTAAACAAACCCTTTGATGAGGATCACTAGTACCTCAAAAATGAAAATACAAAAGTAGTGGCGGTTGATGGTCGGTTCAGCTAAACACCCTACTTCACAGTAAGTAGAGGTTAGAGCTTATTTAGGACAAGCTGAAGCAGTAAACAAGGGTGATGTAAAACAGAGCAGAAACACGAGGCTTTACGCGATGAGTAGCTTCACATGAACGATTGTGCTTTTCTTTCTGTCTGTTTATATGAGGTGTCCAAAAAGCACCACAAGAGTGTTTTTCGAGCACGGTAAACTTACGGTGGTTACACAGGAGTGAGCGTCATCAAAGACTTGTTTGCCAAGGACTCGCTTCATACATCGGCTGCAGCGCATACAGGTATTAATAAGAAATGTCAACATATTTCTGTTTTCTACAGGTATTATAGCACCAGTGTTGTCAGCATGCTGCTTTTCTTTTCAAGCTGCATCGTCAGTTATGATCTTTTATCACCGTGGGTGCCACGCTCTGTGTGTGTGTGTGTGACACACTTTCATCATGGTGTAGTTTAACTGTATTCCCTGTTGAACAAAACAAACCTCTGCCTCAGGGGTTTCTCGTGTCTAAATATAGACCTCAGAGGATCATTCTGAAAGACTGCCGAGTTCCCAAGGTGGTGCTTCAGTTCACTCGTGTTTCACTGTAAATGTATTGTCTGCGAGCCAGCCTGGCCATGCATAAAAGGAAGAATTCAAGTAAAATACGTGGCATTTGAATATAAATTAAAGTCATTTTCACTTTTTCTTTTTATTTGCTGTCGCTGTAAACACTGATAAGGGGATTGGAGTTTTCTCGGTATTTAACAGGGAAAAGCCCTCGGGCATGAGGCGGTAATGAATCTGCTGTTTCTCTGGAAGCAGCAAAAGTGGTTTGTTTGGAATAAATTGCAACACCGGGCACATAGCACCCGCCCTGGCTGGGCTCACAGAGAGTCAGTACCTGCTGCACAAGTGCACCAGCTGAAAATCAAGCATTGTTTGAACGGTGGAGACTCTGGTCTTCACACCAGAGTGTTGAAAATCTGCTCCTCTATTCAAGGACTTATAAAAAGAAACAAAAGCCCGAGTTTGAGAAAGAACTGAGTGAAAGTGGAGAAGGGTTGATAAGGGTTCAAAGTATATTACACATACTATTTGATAAGAGGCAGGTTGAAGCTCATAAAAGTTGATGATTGATGATCAACACTATTATTGCTAGTTCTTCAAGATGGAAGGGCTTTCACTAAGTGATGGGGTGAGAATTCCAGTTATTCGGGAGGGTCTCAGAGTGCGGCGGCAACTCCGCCACATCTAAAGAAGCCCAGCTATAGCGGACGTCTTCTGGGTAACATGTTCTGACTTGCCAGGGTAGACCTGGACCCATTGGAGAACATGCATCTATCAGCTGGCCTGGCCTCTACATATGATAAGCTGCAGGAGGCTGGTGAGAGGGAGGTCTGAGCTTCCCTGCTTAGGTTGCTGCTCCCCGTGACCCAACTTAAGATAAGCATAAAAAAATGGATGGATGATTTATTCTTCTGTTATTTTAGATTTTAACTTTTATTGAAGTCGTTGTCATGAATCTTTGAACAGCGTGCAACATTCATAATGGACAATTTTTCTTCTTCGTTGTCTGGAGTATTACACGCAATGCTGACGATGCGATGAGCCGCGCAGCTCAGCGACGTGATTCATCATTGGACAAAGTGATTACTGCCTTTAAGTTTTTTGATGTTAAATTGTCTCAAATTTAACTTGATATCTGAGTAGGGCTGCCACAAACGATTATTTTGATAGTCGACTAAACAGATCATCATCCATTGGATGTAAAACGTACAGCTTATTGCACCAGCAGCATCTGCTCTTATATAACTATCATTAGCTTACAGCTTTAAGTGTTTAAGGTCTGTGCTAACTAAAAATAAAGACAAGATGATAGTTTATTAAATTTTAATGAAATTTGCAGATTGTTTCAGTGGAGTTTAATAAACTCCTTGCTATCTAAAATATAACAGGACACTGGAGTAAATTCTCGAGCATCTCACACTTCTGATAATCAGCTGTCTGCTTGACGTTTATTCAGCTGTGTAAAAACTATAACTTTAATCTCAGCCAAACAGAT
The DNA here is from genome assembly GCF_965226115.1 of Aulonocara stuartgranti. NCBI lineage: Eukaryota > Metazoa > Chordata > Actinopteri > Cichliformes > Cichlidae > Aulonocara > Aulonocara stuartgranti. Next base: position 2,284,622 of record NC_138951.1, on the reverse strand, counting down.
TTACTCAGGAACAAATAAAACACTAAAAAAAGCCAAACAATAACATTTTTAAGTTATCTAAGTGACTTATATATCATGTTTAAGCTGAGTAGCGAAAGACGGCGGTGGGTTTGAAAACGATTTGCCGGGAGTCCGGTGTTCTCACTAGTGTTGCCAACTCCTCAGTAAGGAAAATCGCTATTGGTTGTCCTAAAAGTCGCTAGAAGTCGCTAAATGACGTCATCGCCTAATTTGCATAATTGGTCATGCTAATCTAATTGTAACCTATGTTGTTGGAGAGAGAAATAACATCGTGGAAGAGACATAAAGTGAGTAAAAAACGTCCTAAATGCATTTAGAGTTTATTTAGAGCTACAAATTAAATTTATTTTAGCAATTATTGTTTTTTTAATGTCACAATTCCAACCCTGCTCCTTTACCCGGGCTTGGACCGGCAAAAGTGACCTGAAATAGGCGCTCTGGTGGAGTTACTTTGTGTGTGTGTTTATAAGTAGTTTTAAACCTTGTGATCCACAAAACAGCATAAGAGTAAAAGAAGAACTGACTGCGTTACAGCACCCGCTGCTTGTTGAGAGTAAAAGCGATACGCGCTTTCACGTCTTTTTTTAGCGACTTTTTTTTAGAAAAAAAGTCACTAAGGGGTCTGAAAACTCGCTAAATATAGCGACAAAGTCGCTAAGTTGGCAACACTGGTTCTCACGGCTCTAGTGAGCCTAGCCCCCGGCTAGCTATCGAGCTAGTGGGTAACAGACGTCTCCGAAAACGTCGGAGCGCTTTTGAAAATATGCGTTGTCTTTCTTTGGACTGTGGGAGGAACATGCAGACTCCATTCTGGAGTTTTAACTAAGAATCTTCTTGCTGCTCTAAAAATACTACCCATCAGTTACACACAGAATACATTCAAATATATTCATCCACTAACGTAGAGGAGCTAAAGGCAATGTGGAAAAGAGGGACTGAGCAAAAAAGTTTAGGCACGTTAGATTTCCTGTATTCTTCCCTGATTTCAAACTCATGTGTTTCTCGGATTATGTGAGAAGATCAAAGAGGCTGAGACAAAGTAAATCCACAGAAAAACTCCAGCTTACCTTTGAGCTTCACAAGGAAATGAGTGGAAGTACTCAACGCCCTGTCCTTATTTTTGACACCTAAAACTTTACACTGATTATTTTCTTTAATTTTTATCATTTCTGATGAAAATGGAAACATTTAAAAAGCAGTGCCTGTATGTAGCCAAATGAACTATTACTACACTGACATGTTGTACACACAGTTCAAGAAATCTCTGCGCATCCATTGATCAGTTACTGAACTGACAGGTGTGATGCTGAGCGGACCGGGGAAGTGCAGTATCAAGTTTGAGGTCGTTGGGATGAGTGATTGTCAGATTTTAAGCCGAGTGTGCCCCCTGTGGTCTAAGTCGTCAACTAGATCCCAACACTAAAATTGATTTTGTGTTTTTCCGCTGAAAAATAAATTTTGCTGGACTCCAGAAAACATGGCTAGGTCAGGATTCATCACTGATGATTTCTTTGATGATTGAAGATGAACTATCCTGTATAAATGTTACCCCAAACCTAACTAACCCTCACAATAAAGTAAACCTACTTTTGGAGAAACAAAGAAATGGATCTTTTGGAAAATATATGTGTCAATTAGAAGGATTCTTTTATTTGTTCCCTGTTATTCACCAAAGGTTTGGGAGAACAATTGAATAAAAACAGAAATGACATGTTCTGTTTGCCTGGGATTTCAGTTATGGTTGGACTTGTTACGATGATGTTGAAATTTTAGACCTCAAACTGAGTCTTAAAAGTCTTGAAAAAGATATAAAAACGTTCTATGGTCTTTAATGCTCACAAAGACAGCTGGACATGGACACATTTTTTGTTTATCATTATCAGATTGTAATTATTTTTAGTGCTCATTTCTTTACCAAGCACCTGCCCTGTGGGTCGTGTTTTTGCAGACGTGTACGCTAGTTTATGACGTTATTCTTTTGATCTTTACTTGGGGTTATAAGTCCTGTGCCTGTGCCGGCTGCTCATTTTGAAATTGTCGCTATAAGAAATAACTCGAGTAACGCGCTCTGTTAACAGGCATGTTTGATTCATGTCTCAGTAGAAAACTGTCAGGCTGCTATTTATAGTGTCCTTATATATTTAAGTGGAGGGTCATCAGCTGCTGTCAGCCCAGTGATGTCAGAGTAATAGTGACACTGGACTGAAGTGATTGGTGGGCAGACCAGTGCAAAACACCGCAGAGGTGATCGTTTAGCACCGACATGTTGCCAGAACAAGAAGAAAAAAAATCACAGATTATCACTTCAGCACATGGTGCTGGAGGCCTGCGACACCCTTCAAGCCAGCTGATGGCTAAGCTTTTCTGGATCAAGGTTTCTTGTATCTGGTCCCTCGTGTTCGCTTAGCGTTCAAGGCTTTGGCCTGATCTCTCTACCGGGAACAGGGGAAGATTTAGAGTAAGACACATTGCTCAAAGAGCATGAAAACAAATACAAATGAAAGATGTAATGCCTCTCAGCGAGTATCAAGAGTTACCAACCTGTGTAAGCTTGTTTTTTTTTTCTTGTTTGGCTCCACTTTGTAACCTTTAGATTGCCCCCCTTCACCCACCCACCCACCTCTTTTTTTAAAACTCCTGTCACTTTCAACAGAAGTGCAATTTAGAAAAGCAGAAGCACCAGAAAAAAACAACAACCCCATAACAGCAAGGGAAGGAGAGCTTTTCAAAGCTGTGATGTTTGACCTAGAAAAAATGCCTACGAATCCTCTTTGAATTAGCGTTTGGAATTAGTGGCAGCAGCGCACGCTCTCACTTCAAAAACAAACGGATAACAGTCAGGTTTCGATTTCCAGGGTCAGGCCGCAGCTTTATTTGCTCAAGCTGCTACATCATTGTCTTTGGTATTTGGTACATTCTCATTAATGGCACTGGTGGATGTTTGAATAGCTATTTGATGTTTATCGGCTTTGATGATAGGAAACCGCTACCATCGTGGACCCTCAGGAGCGAGCGCGCACATTCACGTGCTGATTATGGCTTCATTCATCTACCATCGAATCCATGCTCAAAAGCACAAACACATAACCCCGAGCAGTTTGTTATTAGTGCAGTTCTAGGCAGGTATAGAGCTGCCTGTATAGGAGCCTGTGCTGCAAAGTGCTTTGAGAGGCGCGCATAAACATACGCACACACATTCACAGTCACACTACGTTGTGACTGATAAAATGATCAAACAGCAGCAGAGTGCTGATTACAAGGAGTGATTCACCGTCAACAGATGTTGTGTGATCATAAACAAGAGGATTTTTGTCAGAGCCATGAATCAAACCGCCTGCCCTAATGCTGCAGTGTGCCGCACAGAGCCTCATCAAGGTGCTATTATTATTCTAGGCAAACTTGGATTTCAACTCTGAGGAGAGAACAAGTGGCTAAACTAAAGCTCGGGTTGAGTCACTCTGCCTCTTTGATCACAAGCAAGAGATTCAAAGTTTCTTCAGGAGCTCACAAGTCCAACACTCTTCTTCTGTCTTCATCACGCTGCTTTTGTCAACTTGTCCTGCTAAGACTAAAACACTGGATACCACTACGACTGCACTGCAATCACTAAGGCTCACTCACTTATAAGACTAATATTGTCTGCCTTCTGTTGTATTTACTGATGTGATGTGGACAGATGTTTATCAACAGCTTTTCTTGGCCCTACACTAAAAAGTAGTTCAGTAGTGTCTCATGTTTAGATGAAATTATATATATTCTGTATTAACTAGAATACTAACATTAAACTGGTGTTTAAAACAGCCTCTGTGTGAGATAAATAGTCATAATTCTTCAAGTTACTCGCTTGTGGGCTTGGTCAACCCACTGGTATTTTCTTCTGCAGCAATTTCTATTTGACAGTATGGCACACATGGAAAGCTGGAGAAAGCAGCAATACCTGGCACAAAACCGATCGCACATCCATGAGAGAAAATATGACATTCGCTGAATCAGAAACGGCATGAACAGAGGAGCTGGAGTGGAAGGGGGTTGCAAAGTGGTTTGCAGAAATAGCTAGCCCTACTTGAGATGTTCCGATTGGACGTCTAGCTTAGCAACTGAATTAAAAGCTTTGTCTCATTATTTTCGCTTATTTGCTAGACAGGTGGTTCATATCTTTAAAAAAAAAACTTGCCGTGGTTCTCATGTGGTTTCAGGCTTTCTGAGTATCCTCCATGTTGTCCCAGACTGATGGAATTTCAGGACTCGTTCTTCCATGTACGATGGTGTATGTCAGCAGTTCCCAACCCCCCGGGCCACAGAGCGACACCAGTCCGTGAGTCGTTTGGTACCGGGCCATGAGAGGCTTGGGTGTGAAATTTATGGTCTTCAGGGTTTTTCGTTTTTATGGTTAACTGGGTTTCCCTGGGTCTTTTCCTGTGTGTCATGAATATATCTTCTTTTTTTTTGGTACTGGTTTTATTTTGTTGTATTTATTCGCGACACCTTAAAGGCCGGTCCGTGGAAATATTGTCGGGCATAAACCGGTCCGTGGTGCAAAAAAGGTTGGGAACTGCTGGTGTATGTTGTTGTTCTACGAAAAAAAACAAAAAACTGATGACAATGAGTGACGGATAAAAAACTCTACATTTTTGCACAGCAGCTCCATGATTGGTGGCTTATTAAATGCACTGGGAAAGCAAAGTTTATCCAAAGAGAACTGGGGTTTGTCTGCAAATTCTGGGTTTCTCCACTAGTGATTTATGCAGTTATGCATTAATCCAGTTGTGTTTTTTTTAAAAGATGTTCATCTATGCTGGCTGCCCTTCAGGAAATTTTGAACCTAGAGAATCCAGCTATAGTTGACCTGTAAGATCCTTGGATGCTATGTCCCAGAAAATAAGAGCTGTGCATTCGGCTGTGTGTGCAGAGCACATCCGACAGCTACTGGGGACCACCTCATTAAGGTGTTAATTGGGTTGGCTACCTGCACTGTCCCTCACTGCCCTGGGCAGTGTGTGTGTGTGTGTGTGTATCTGTATGTGAAGATGTGTGTTCATGTTCATCTGTTTAGTTTTTGCACTGTTAAGATACGATATGGGCTCTAGTCAGAAGCCCAAAGAAGGGTGATGGAGATGAAATCTGGGGAGTCCCGTGGATCTCTTGGGGGCAAGGGGGAATCAAAAACAGACAGGGGGTTTGATGAGATGTTATTTGATTTGTGATTGATACAAGACCCTCTCTAATTGGTCTGTGCTGTGAGAAAGATGGCTCGCAGGCACAGCTGTCACTCGATCAGATGTGTGCTGATGTGTCCCCGCATCATCAATGACCTTTTTGAAAATGAAGGGCCCGTGGAACCGAAATCTGTCATGTTGAACAGAGTAAGAGACGACGTTGGGGTTGCAGAAATCAAGTTACCAACCTGATTCCACTTGTCACAATTTATTGTCCTTGACAAATTGGTTCTTTATTAAAACGTGGCACAGAGGAATGCAGCCATTTGAACCAGCACAATAATTATAAATATCCACTTTACATTTGCTCGCCTGTCTATGCTTGTACACATCATTACTGGCTCAGTAAGGGTGGGATGAATGTATGTTGTGCTGTGCCAGAGACTTTTATGAGGGAACAAAAAGCTGCGCTTTGTTTCTTTGGAAAACACTAAAAGAATGGGATGTCTTATATAAGCTTCAGCATTACAACCTTTTTCTTTTTCTGATATGTTTAAGCTGAACTCAATAGTTAGGAATCAAAGCATCATTATTTTAATCAAGGTGTGCAAATTCATCATTTCTTCATTATACACAGAAATACTGGATCTGACTCTTTATGGGAGACATTAATTTTAAAAAAAAGATTAAGATTGGGATTTAGCCACAAAACATTTGCCCCAGACACTGATCAGAACAATCTCGTGAAATATTTCTGAAAAAACACAAGAGTTTGCTGTCAGATTAGCAGCCATGCTAACAGCCACAAAGGCACTTTAAGCTACATGCTAAGGCAGCGGTCCCCAACCTTTTTTGCGCCACGGACCGGTTTATGCCCGACAATATTTTCGCAGACCGGCCTTTAAGGTGTCGCGGATAAATACAACAAAATAAAACTAGTACCGGTACCGGAAAAAAGAAGATTTATTCATAACACACGTGAAAAGACCCAGGAAAACAGAGTTAACGATAAAAACGATAAGAAAATAACGCTAAAAACCTTGAAAACCAAACATTTCACACCTGAGCCTCAACTCTCGTGGCCCGGTACCAAACGAATCACGGACCGGTACCGGTCTGAGGCCCGGGGGTTGGGGACCGCTGTGCTAAGGGACACGTCACAGGTGACGTGGATAACACTGATTATATCTACTATCTACACATGATAGTGAGTGGGAGGGTGAAAGTGAACATTTTGTCCTCAAAGTTGAAGCAGGAAAAATGGACAAAGATAAGGATTTGAGTGAGTTTGATGAGGGCCAAATTGCAAAGGCTAGAGGTGTTGTGGGGTGTTCCCAGTTTGGAAGAAAGGAACAGCAGTGAACCAGTGACAGGGTAGCTCAAACTGGACAAACAAGTCTGATCCTTGGAGGCTCCACACCACAACATACAGGACTGTTGCTAACATCCTAGTGCCAGATCCCACAGCACAGCTTCAGGGGTCTGTCCATGCCACAATGTGTCATTTTACAGCAAAAGAAGGACCAACACAATATTAGGAAGCTGATCATGTTTTGCTTAATTGGTGTATATTTGTATGATTGCTTATTAGGGCCACTGAACTGTTCTATATTACCTTAAATATCACAGAGTGTGGTGTCATGGTCCTAGCCTACATGTTTTTTGCGTTCTAGCATTGCTTTCTCGTCTGTTCTCCACTTGCCCACCCATTGCCAGAATGGATACCCTGTTTTCCTGAATTCCTGTTTCCATGAGGAATTTAACAGACACTTCCGGTTATACCTGAGCATTCCAGCTGGTCAGTACGCTTGTAAAGGATAACACTTGCCTGTTACTCACCTGCCTGCCTACTCTTCACCAAATCTCTTTCTGCCATTTTGGAATTCCACCCGCCTGCCAGCTGCCACTCAAGATACAAACAGGTAAGGTCTCAGAATGAAACTGAGAACATCACAGGAGTCTGTGAAACCCACCTTGGCAATCGTTTTATCTCCTCTCTGGCAGAAACTCCGGTTCCACTCCTGTATAGAAAACACCCACCAGCACGACTCACCTGTTCTTTGAACGCTCGTTACATTTTTACATTAAAACTGCTGTTAGCTTCTTGATTACAGCTTTTGGCAAATAATGACACAAAATCACTTCACACATCAGCGGTATCCTGTTGATCGTGCTACAGGTCTGAAAGAAGGCGATCATAATCATTTGAAGGAGATTTTTTTAAATTATCCAATAATGTCAAACTAATAAAGCGAACATTTGATAGTATTTCAATATTTTAATTTAGAGAATCTCTCCTAAGTTTACAACTTAAAGGCCACACATTATTTCTTTACATTTTCTATGAATATGGAAAATAGGCAGAGTCAATTGAAATGTACAAACATTTCTACAAAGAGCCTGATTTTCTTATAATTTTTTTAAAGTAGTCTTCAGATTAGTTCTCCAGGCGTCTTGAAGGACATTCAAAGCTCCTCTTTGGATGTTTCTGCCTTTTGTTCTGTTGCACTGCTTCAATAATGTTTATGTCCGGGCTCAGGGGAGGCCAATCCATGACTGAAGCTTTACCATCTACAGATGGTTGTAGACACTGTAGACATCTCCTGAACCCTTTTGTATATATTTGCAATCATTTGAACCAAAAATGTCCCCTTTGACAGCCACACATCCACTGACAGTATTTATAAGGAGATTTCAGCAAACAGTTGCTGATCAACTGAACAACCAGATTCTTCTCTCAGGTCTTGTCAGGTCTTTGCTGGATTCTTTTTCCTATTTCTTAAGGACATGACTTTCAAATACTGTTTAACTGCTCTAGATAGTCTTTTAGGTCTGCAGCTTCTTCTTTGGTCCTCTTGTTCAGTTTTGTGAAGTTAGAATACAACTTGGTGAAACTGGACAAGTGGAGGAGTATCCGATTGTTCAGTCTGACGTCACTAGCCGTGTTGAAAAACTGTCTAAAGTCTTTCATCTTTAATAAAATGATCAGCGTTCTGCTCTACCAGGTGTAACAACTGAGTTTAACATCCAGGCATCCATGAAAACGGAATTTATGACATTTAAGGGAGTTAGAAGTTAGCAGGGAGTTAGCTCGCTAGCTTCTATCTAAATACAATATAGCATGTCCTGACTGCGGGGTTTTGGAAACAAATTAAAACGTACAGCTCTGTTATCACTTCCAACATAAATGAAGACAGAAAACTAAACAGCAGTGACGTTCGTAGGGTTACTGAAGTTTGGCTAGCTGTGCTACGTGACCACTAGCAACACAGCTATATTAGCATAATATAAACAAGATAACTTTTTTTCCACTCGATAAAAGTTAACGTGAGTGTTCTCGGTGGTCAGGAACAAATGTAATCGCATGGCAGGATGCTGTAAAAGGACCAAACTTCAGCCAGGAGAACAACTGAGATAATCCATCCACAATACGAGGTTAGTCATTCATAAACTGCTGCATGGGCTGGGCTGTAGTTACATCCTAAGGTTTTAAAAACTGAGCTTAAATAAATGATTAGCGGTAATAAAAGCCGAGGGAGGTCAACAGTGATCACTGACTATTTTAGGAGCTTTTTGAGATCAAATAGAAGAAAATACAAAACATTAAACATGTTAACAACACAAAAGCCATATTAAACGCAGACTACTTTAGGCCCGGTAGTAGGATTCGTCACGTCATCACTTAACAACTGGATTACTTTATTGTCCCTCATTGGGGAAATTTAGTTGTTCAAGCAGCAAAGTGACAGATTCAAAAACAAATTAACGACATAAGGGAAGAAATATTGTACAGTTATTAAGTATTTAAGAACAGAAAAAAGACTAAAACAGAAAATTAGAACACTGCAGCAATAGAAACAACTATAATATAATTATAATATTAACAACTTATTGCATTTGTTGGGAGCAGTGATGGTTAAGTCTAAAATTTGCTGAGAGTAACAACATGCGATAACACTCCTTTGTGCATCTAGGATGCAGCAGTCTGTCACTGAAGGAGCTCTCCAGTTCTGCAATAGCTTCATGCATGGGGTGGGAGACATTGTCCAAGAGTGATGTTATTTTTACCAAAGTTATTCTGTCTCTGACCACCTGCACTGGCGTCCTAGGACACAGCTGGCCTTCCTAATGAGCTCTTCCTCTCAGCTGTAGATAAACTGCTGTTCCAACAGCCCAAAAGAAGATGGCTGACATCACCATAGAGTTAAAAAAGGTCTTCAAGAGCGCCTGCTGCACTTCAAAAGATTTCAGTCTCCTCAGAGGGTAGACTCTGCTCCGACCCTACCTGTAAAGAGCATTAGTGTTGTGACTCTAGTTCAGTTTATTGTTCGGGTGAAAACTCAGGTAGTTACAGTATAAGAGTTCACCTTCTCAGTGTCACCTGTGTTCACGTGTGCCAGTGTGGTGGGTCTGAGTCATCCTCACCTGTAATGAGGCCAACTATGGCAGAGTCATCAGAGAATTTTGTAGCCTGGGTAGTTGATGGAGAAGTCTGCAGTGTAGAGGCTGAACGGTGCCAGGACAGTTCCCTGCAGGGCCTCCATACTGCAGACCAGCCTGTGGGCGGCCAGTGAGGTGGTCCAGTATCCACTGGGAAAGTGGTGGGCCACTCCTGATAGCTCCACCTGACCAGACCTGAAATTGTCTTCAGCCTCTTCCAAACCACACTGATGTTGTTCTGCTGTAGTTGGTCCTTCATCTTCTTCCTATAAATGTTTCTTCCATCCCTGAGCCTCCTTCTCAGTTCCTTCTGCACTGCTCTAATCTCCTCCTCATTCCTGATCTAGAGGCTCTCTTCTTCTCCTTGAGGAGAGCCTTGAGGAGATGAGCTTTATGCCTCCTTGGTGTTGGTCTACAATAAGTCCAGCGTTTTATTGTGTCTGGTGTGGCAGGTAACATATTGGGTAAAAGTGGGCAGAGTGGAGAACATGGAGATTATTAAATTTCATGGGGACGCTGTGTTTGGAGTCTGCTGGTAACAGTATGGATAACATTACAGGCTGTTGCTGCAGCCTGCAATGTTATCCATTACAGGCTGCAGCAACAGCCTGGGGGGGCATACATGTGTAAACTCCTGCGGTAGATAATACGACCTCATGCTAACAGCTAGCAGCTCAATGTCCTCACTGCAAAGTGTCTCTGTGATAGTTAAGTGCCCATCTGTCATTCACAAACACAGCCTAACCCCTTCCTCTCTTAACGCTCTCCTTGGTTCTGTCAGCCCAGAGTAGATAAAAACCATCTATGTTTATGTGTGTCTGAAGTTAGCTCAGCTAGTAACGTCTCAGAAAGAATCATTAAGCTGCTCTCTCTTTATTTTGTGTAGTTAAGGATACACGTACCATATCGCCTTTATTGTATCCTTCACTAGCCCAAATATGCAGTCATGTATTCATGTATCAAATCTAATATTAGATTTAGCTGTATTGCATATTCAAGGGGGTTATTTTAGTATCCTATGTATGAATGCTAATGTTAGCTAAGGTGTTAGCTAGCTACTGTAGCTAGCTAAAGCGCTTAAATGCTTTATTAATTGCAGCTTTCTAATTGAAACACATTTCACTGACATACAAGCTGTAGTACAAGCTACACACTGTCTCTTACTTACTCTTCAGCTTAAATATCAAAAGTATGAGACCTAAAACTGACATTACGATATCTGGGTTACTGACTGCTATCAGTTTCTCAATCTTTCTGCTGGTATCTAGTTTTTTGACCTGATGAAAGACTCAATTCAGCAGCTTAAAAATAAAAAATCAAACGAACAAAACTTGAATCTTGGATCATATACCCGTTAGGCATTTCTCACTCTTTTCTTGTTTTTTCTACCACAGGGAATTGTCAAGAAGGCACCTTCACATCATACAAAGTTAATGAAGTGCCATGAATTATTTCCCCCTCTAGAGCCAAACAGATTGCTGTAATCAGCTTATAAAATACTGACTATGCATTACATTTTCATGTAAACACTAAATAACACAATAAAAACAAGCAAGCAAACAACAACCAAAAACAACAACAACAGAAAATATGATTGCAGGGTCTACAGGGGCACTTATACTTCTCAGCAATATTTTTGCTAGCTGCAGTCAAGTCAGACCTTTGCCGATTCAAACACAAATGTCAGGTTCAGCCTCAGGTGAAAATGTCAGTGTCGACTCTGTACTGTCCAGCTGCTTGGAACTGGCTCATTCACCAAATCCATTGATTTTCCTGAGACCAATTACCCAGGCGTCAGAGATCTCACTCACAAGTTCCGGGCGGCAGTGGGATTCTCTGACTTTAATCACACATCAATGCTAGCCCCTCAGAGCAATCTTCACTGTTTATCCCAGGCCCCAGCCCTTTGCCAGCTATTTATCGATTACTACCCAGCTTTAGCCCTGTACTGCGATTCGTCGCTCTCTGTGCCCGTCCTCCGGCTGTCCCCCTGACTCTAGTCATTGCAGAATAAAAACAGCCAGAAGGGACTCAGGCAGTGGAGAACAGAAAGAAAGAGAGATGATTTCCGCATGAAACAGTCATCGATTTTGAGACTTTCTGATGCCATTTCTTTCTCTGTTAAGAGAGAGAGTGAGCCAATGGTCTGGTTTTAACAGAACAGTACTGGTATGTAAAACTGTGAAAGCTTTCGATGAGCGGGGTGCAGCATCAGCGGGTGATTCACAGCGAGGCAGGTAGATTGTAGTACTGTTTGGTGATTTACTCACACTGTAAATGAGTTTTGTTTTCAGTCAGAGGTGTGGAATGGCATTTCACGGTTTAAACAAAAGTAGAGGGTAAGCACTCGTGTAAACTGATAACATCCATTACAATCCAAAACCCCATGAGCTCAAAGGCAGAAGCTTAATGGAGCAGAGCCATTGTTAATGTTTGTACAGTGTAGAGCTTTTTGTGCAGTACAATTACCTGAAAACTGTACTTTACTTGAGTTTCTTCATCTAGTATAGTGGTGCTCAATTTCAGATTCAAGAATAAGCTATTTATGTGACAGCTGGACTTACTAATTGTTCTGTAAACTGTCTTCTTACCTGTTCGGATGGTCTTTTTAGGGGTTGCCACAGCAGATCACCTGCCTCCACCCTTTCCCTGGTATGCTCTTCTGTCACACCAACCTTCTGCATGTCTTTTCTAACTAAATCTATGAACCTCCTTAGAGGTTCCTGTTTTCCTCCTGCCTGGAGGATCCATCCTTTGTCCAGTATATTCACCCTCCCTCCTCTGCACACATCCAAACCATCTCTGCCTTACCTCTGACTTTGTCTGCAAACCGCTCAACCTGAGCTGTCCCTCTGATATACTAATTTCTAATCCTGTACATTTTGGTCACTTCCACTGAATATCTTAGCATCTTTATTTGCTACGGAGCCCCGCAGGGGACATGGGAGAAAAAAAAATTAAGACGGACTTTTGCGAGATCTCGCAAAAGTAACTCGTGATCTCGCAAAAGTTTTAGCCGCTGTAGTAGGTCGAGACCTACTACAGCCGGGAGGAACACCGCTTTCCCGGCACATCGTGCCTCGACCTCCCGGTCGGCTTCGAGGCGGCGTCCGAAGAATGCAGCTAAAACTTTTGCGAGATCCCGAGTTTGTTTTGCGAGATCTTGCAAAAGTTTTGCGAGATCCCGAGTTTGTTTTGTACGGAGCCCCGCAGGGGACATGGGAGAAAAAAAAATTAAGACGGACTTTTGCGAGATCTCGCAAAAGTTTTGCGAGATTTCGCAAAACAAACTCGGGAAAACGAGATCTCGCAAAACTTTTAGCCGCATTCTTCGGACACCGGCTCGAAGCCGACCGGGAGGTCGAGGCACGATGTGCCGGGAAAGCGGTGTTCCTCCCGGCTGTAGTAGGTCTCGACCTCCCGTTAGCTTCGAGCTAACGGGAAGAATGCGGCTAAAACCTTTGTGATCCCGAGTTTGTTTTGCGAGATCTCGCAAAATTTTTGCGAGATCCCGAGTTTGTTTTGCGAGATCTCGCAAAAGTCCGTCTTAATTTTTTTTTCTCCCATGTCCCCTGCGGGGCTCCGTAGTTTTGCGAGATTGCGAGATCTCGCAAAAGTTTTGCGAGATCCCGAGTTTGTTTTGCGAGATCTCGCAAAAGTCCGTCTTAATTTTTTTTTCTCCCATGTCCCCTGCGGGGCTCCGTAGTTTTGCGAGATTGCGAGATCTCGCAAAAGTTTTGCGAGATTTCGCAAAACAAACTCGGGAAAACGAGATCTCGCAAAACTTTTAGCCGCATTCTTCGGACACCGGCTCGAAGCCGACCGGGAGTTTTGCGAGATCCCGAGTTACTTTTGCGAGATCTCGCAAGAGTGACAAGGGTAGGGATGTCGAGCATGCTACAGATCAGGACTGTGAGTTGACTTTTGCGAGATCTCGCAAAAGTCCGTCTTAATTTTTTTTTCTCCCATGTCCCCTGCGGGGCTCCGCAGCTCAGCCTCCTGTTTTTTGTTGATATGTCACCATCTCTATACCAAACATCAGAGCTGGTCTCACTACCATGTTGCAAACATTCCCTTTTACACTTCCTGCCATCCTTCTGTCACAAATTGCCCCTGACACTTGTCTCCTGCCCGGCCTGCACTCTCTTCTTCGCCTCCCGTGTGCACTGTCTGTTACTTTGGGTGGTTAACCCCAGGTATTTAAACTCATGTACCTTCACTAGTTCTACATCTTGCATGTTCACCTTGCGTCTACTGTCTTTCATTCGAACTGTGATTGTTTTAAAAGAAATAAACATATAAACCAATTACCTGACAGTTTATAAAGTGGAAATAAATGAACGCCACCTTTCTTTTCCCCTCTTTCTTCAACGTGATATAAAGAACTTCCTAGCAAACAGCTGCTTATTTAAACACTATTCTTTGTACTTTGAAAATTGTTAAATAGAAAGAGGAGATTTCTAACAAACACCTTGTGTTAGAACAGTGTGTATTTGATCCTAAATCGTAATCTTTTCTCAGTGATATTCTGTCAGAGCAAGCAAGGCTGGCAGTGCTTTCCCAGTGAAATTGTCACGCTTCTGGGTCATTTTGAACCAGCATCTTGAGTTCTTATGTTTTGGTTTGATTTTGTATTATGGGATGTATTCTGCCTGCGACAGACTGGCGACCTGTCCAGGGTGTGCCCCACCTCTCGCCCTATGACAGCTGGGATAGGCTCCAGCGCCCCTCGCGACCCTGAAAAGGATAAGAGGAAGCGAATGGATGGATAGGTGGGTTGTATTCTGATTCTCTTGTTATGCTTTGTTGATCATTATTATAAATCTATGTTTCAGTTTATTCTGGTCAAGGGTTTCGTTTTTAGGTGTAGTTCAGTTACAAGTCTGCGTCTTTGTGAATTGTTTCTTGTTTCCTGTTTTATTTTGAAGGTTTGTCTTACATCAGTGTTTCTAGCTTCACATCTGTCTCGTTAGGTCTTGTTTCTCCCGGCTGTGTTCCTACCTGTTCCTACCTCGTGTCGTACCCTCAATAAGCTGTGTGCTTTGCTTCCGTGCTCCCAGTCTCTCATCTCCAGGGTTTTCCTAGTGTTTTTTTTTATTAGCCTTGTGTTTTCAGTTTAGGTTTGTTCTTGTGAGTTTATGTTTGGAGTTTCTGCCACAGCGCAATAAAGCTGCCTCTTCCTGCGTTTGGGTCCTCTTCTCCTGCCTGCACACAGCACACCATGACAGAAATCTAAAAAGAGTCAACGTGAAAGTGCACTCTCACTTCCATTTGAAACACCATTCTTTTAGTCACACACTGGAATTACTCCACTGTTTGAAAAGTAGATGCTATTGTTAGCTAATGTTAGCATTAACCAGAAAGATATTCCTATGTAACTCACTTAATGTAAACAGTTTATTGCTATAACAAACTCATGCAGGCATTAATTTGTAATCTATTTTTGGATATCTTGTCTGCCTGATTTCAAATGAGGCAGTTGTAGGTGACCATGTATTAAAGGGAAACAATGGAGGATGCTCCCAAGATCATGAGAGAGGCAGTGCATAAAGGATGGAAAGTGTAACCTCTTTGATAGCGTGGCTAACTAGGTTAACATTTGGTCTACTTTTGAAGTTAGAGCCAACTGATAAGTTTTCTTGCAAAAGATACCCGATAAATCACAGATTTTGACTTATAAAATTTATAATATAGAAGCCCCTCAAACATTGCTTTGTTTTAGCATATTATAAAAAAAGGTAAGCAAATAGCAGGTTACCTCAGCAGAGGACATATTGTCTATTTTCTGCTTGTGCCAATCTCCACTGATTTATGATGATACCTTTGAAGCAACTGACTCAAGAGGGCGTTATTTAAGCTAGGGAAATGTGCCATTATCCTGTTATTGCAACTTGTGCCCACAATTTAGAGCACAACAGTAGGCTACAAATGACATTACAGGTGCAGTGATCTGGCACCATTTCCTGTCATTGAGCTGCAACAAATACTCACCCTGGCTACAGATTTGGATCACAAGCTGCATTTTAGCAGCAAACTCTCTCTAACCTAAGATGTGAGATTGTTTGCTGCAAACATCACTCTGATTACTTCATCGTAATTTAATTCAATGGCATCGGTCGACCATCGGGGAGACGATGTGGCTGGTGTGTGTGTATGTTTCTATGTGAATGTGTGGCTTAAAAAAAGTGTATTTAATCATGCTTGTCTGAATATGAGTGTGTCACATTATTTTTGGAGTGTATGGGTTCCAACAGAGGTGTGTGTGCGCATGTGTGTGTTTTGGCTGAGTCACTGTGGTTCTGGCAGGGTCGAGGCAGGCTGGGCTGCGATGGGTTGAATTTGGACGAAGTGGAGGAGTGGACGTGGGAACCCTCTCTCCTGTTCTCCCATCTGTTCTGCTCGACGGAGGTGCAAGAGGTGATAGAGGTGCTGAGCGTGTGTGTGTGTGTGAATGTTACAGGGACGCAAAAATGACAAATCAAGCAAGAATGTACAAACACGCACAGGTGTGTAAAGAGATTCAAATATCCAGAAAAACACATTTAAAAATGTAACATTAAAACAAGCACTGGTAACATATATGTTTATGAACGCAGCATAAATTACTTGATATTACCTCGCCGCAAAAGTTGCTTAAACTAATTCTGTTGTATGCACAAATAACACATTCCTGTACTCACATATGCCACACACACCCCTGAGCCACAGATGGCAGAGTGAAGGGGTTAGGGCTTCCTGAGGTCTGCGGCTGAGCATCCTGTGGGCAACATCTCTAGAGCCAAATTTTATCTTCCTCGTCCTCCTCTTCTCCTCCTCTAGTTCCCCTTCCCTGATGACATGACACTCATTCATCACCCGCAGACAGGGATTCTGCTTTACAGCCATTAGGATGCAGGCGGTGCATCATTCTAACCTTGGCCGAAGGTCCGACTCCCTCAGTGGTGCTTCATCACCATTGAGGATTTGATCAGGCAGTGGGCACATCTCACTCTGGCATTTTCAACTGTTTTCACTTTTTTAAAGCTTAGAGTTCTAGTTTTTCACAATTTAGGGTTTATCCTATTTTGGGGGGAATGGTTTATATTGGTCACGATCATTTAAAAGCTAGCCAAATTAGCTTCTTAAAAGCAGACAATGGAGTCCCACAGGGCAACAGTTTAGCCAAATTATCTAAACTGATGAATTGTCTAAAGCCGAATTCTACAACCTCAAAACTACAACTTCTGTCTATTTATCTTCCTGGAAAGTCAAGAAACATTACCAGTGGAGAAGCATTAATACTTAGTAGTTGGTGCCTGCAATAAGCATTTATATCATTAAGTGATTTACATGTGTTTGACAGAGGAATAGGAAACTGTAATCTATGTCACAGGTTTTCTTAGATGCAATTATTTATTATAATATTATTTGAGCTTCTGGACTTTCAGTGGTAGAGTTTAAGTCAAAAAGTGAATTCATTTGCGCAATATAATATATTCAAGCAAGGTTTTCCTGGGTCTTTTCACGTGTGTTATAAATCTTCTTTTTTTTCAGTACCGGTACTAGTTTTATTTTGTTGTATTTGTCCGTGACACATTAAAGGCCGGTCCGTGAAAATATTGTCGGGCATAAACCGGTCCGTGGCGCAAAAAAGGTTGGGGACCGCTGGCTTAGAGTACTAATCAGGTGGAACCAGATAATCTCCCACGGCACACCTGATCATTTCTCACGGCACACCTATGTGCCGCGGCACAGTGGTTGGGAAACACTGGCCTGGAGTCTATCACAGCTGCTATAGGGCAAGTGTCTGTTGCAAGACACAGCACTTCAGTCAGTTCTGATCTGGACTTTGACTGGACCTTTGCAACATCTTGATTCTTTTCTCTTTTTTTTTTTTCAAATTTGCTGATGTGCCCGGGGTCATTGTCCTGTTGAGCCCATTTCAACCAAGTTTTAGCTGTCACTCCAAGGTGCTCAGGTATTGTGGCTGTAAAACAAGCCTAAACCATCACTCCACCATTAAAGCAGTGTGCAGCTGGTATGAGGTGTTTGTCCTGATATGCAGCGTTTTCGTCTGGTGTGTATTAAAGCCAAACACCTTAGTCTGTCCAGACGACATTGCTCAAAAGTCTTGTGTTTTGTTCAGATTCAGCTTTGCAAATCTAAGCTGTACTGAAGTGTACTCTATAGAGAAAATAAGTTTTCTTCTGGCAACCCTTCCAAAGTAGCCATACTTGTTCAAGCGTTTTCTAGTTGCACTGTCATGAACATGTAACCTGCTAACCAAGGCTCTGAGGTTTTCTGTGTCTCTGAGCATTGCCCGGTCGGGCCTTGGGATTCATTCTTGGGATGAAGCTGCTGGGATGTCCACTCTTAGGAAGATTGCTGCATGGCGTTAACACAGCAGGATGCTGCAGCAAACTGCCAGAGCTTTAGTTTTAATGAAAGTGCTCACACTTGACGATGATGAGTTAATCATGTACATTTTATTAGCAGCACTTGGCTGCTGCCTATTCTCTTAATTCATGTGGAAGCAGTAAGTGTGCACAGTCCTGTAAAAATCCTTCTTTTTCCACATCTTTACAAATTATATACACCATTTTATAACAAGTTTTAATTTTTAAAATCTATTTATTGTTGCAATGGTAGATGCTCATAAAGCTTCAAAGCACAAACACAAACAAATAACTGATAAGACATAAACATAGTTGGCAAATAGGTGGTGAACACAGTTGAACATTTAGCAGATTAGCAGAAGATCAAAATGGAAACCAAAAACAGAGCTTAAGGAAAGAGAGTACTTAAAAAACCCTAAAACACCTCATGTTGCTCCATAGCTCCTGGATAGGTAATATATAATATACAGTGTAAAATACCATCTGTGTCCTCTGCATTTTCTCTGTCCACTGCATTCATGGTTATACTAGACGTAGAAACGTTCTTAAAACGCCTCGTTCTCATTCATCATTTATACTGCTCATGCATATATGCACAAGTATAGCTATTCATAAAATATG
This sequence comes from Aulonocara stuartgranti, assembly GCF_965226115.1. NCBI lineage: Eukaryota > Metazoa > Chordata > Actinopteri > Cichliformes > Cichlidae > Aulonocara > Aulonocara stuartgranti. The sequence goes on along the minus strand of NC_138951.1, from coordinate 2,266,009 downwards.
CAAAATAACATTTATGACTTAATATTTTAATCATGTACCTAAATCAAATAATAAAGGCTGATTTGTATTAAATTCATGATTAAGGCAAGAACAAAGTGTGAGTCTAAACTGAGTGTAAAATTGAAAATGGGGGGTGGTATCAAAGTAGCATTTAGCCAGACACCAATATTAAAAAGAAAAAACAAGAACAGTTGTGTATGTAGAGAAGAAGTTCAGATGAAAATGAAACTGGTCTGTGCATAAAAGGAGGTTATTGGTGGCTTTTCGTACACGCACTTTTTAGGCAGTTTTAACAGCTCAGCAGATTCCCATTTATCTCTTTTCTTTTTACATCCATGCATCAGCCTATCCCTAATCTTCGGCACGAACAACATAGATTCTAATGCACATTTAACCGAAAACAACATCATGTAAAACGGGGGGACTCTAATCAGATATGATTAAGTCCTCCCAGAAGCTGGTAGTGCTATCTTGTAGTCATCTGTCCATTTCCTGCAGACATTCGATTAGATGAAACTTTCTGAGTTGTTGCAGCAGCAAAGATTTGGTTACTGTTTAAAAATAGAACAAATTCAGATAATTGAAGTCAGTGTATGAAAGAACTGCAAAAAATACAATAAATTAAAGGATGCTGCATCTTCTTTTCTCCTCAGGGAGTCTATTTATGATGAATGTATACATTGCTAAGTTGGCAGCTATACTAACTCACATTAAACACACATACATGTGTTCTGTGACTAGACTGGATGAGAGAACACATTGTCTTGAGAAATTCACTTTCATACCTCCTCTCTCAAACACGCACACACATACATGCTTCCCCATAATCCCACCTCCCCTGAGTCTCTACAAACAGGTGACATCCTGTGCTGTTCCTGGTTTGAAATAATCTCATACAACAGATGGGTCTTTTTCCCCTAGCCTGCCAGCCAGCCCCGCACGGCACCGCAGGCACTCATGGCAGTGAAAATACAAATGCTACCCACGCCAGCAGAGCGGTCCAATTCTCTGCCCACCATCACGGCAAACCACCGCATGCACTGCTTCGCCGGTACAGGTTTCTTTTCCTGAAAGGCCGGTGAACGTTTATTTCACTTCCTGTACCCTTTGTGGTGAGACGTTAATGCCCGCAACTGTGATATTTAAATGTGGAATGGCCAGAGAAGCGCAGAATTGGTAAGAGTGAAGCTGCAGCGACAGGTAGGTGGCCACAATAGCACAATGTATAAGTGGGCAAAAGGCCAGCAGCAGGAAGGGGACTGCACACAGGAATGTATGAGAAACACAGGTCTTTGAGGTGCTTGTTTCAGCTTCCCTCTCAAGTTTCCCCAGTCAGCAAAGCCCCAGTCTGCCTTACAACAAAAGCTGCTAACATGTAAATGGAGCCATGGAAGCTTTTAAAGACAGATTTAACAGAGTGGTTTGATAAATTATGAAATCTATCATATTCATTTTCTGTCTGTATGAATGGGTAAGCATGTCCAAAACTGTTACTGTATATATATCTTCTTGCTAAGAGTTAGATACCATTTAGCACCATCAAAAATAAAGCTAAGGTCAGGGTGCTAGTTTAGCTTAGCATGAAAACTGCTGCTAGCTTGGCTCTGTGGAAAAGGTTAAGAATGCATATATTGACAGCTAATGGAGGTAGCAGGGAGTTTGGTTTGGTAATCCCCAGCAGGATGTTAAAGGACATGTACCTGCTAAATGTGTTGTTAGCTATGGCGGTGCGGTCAGTGAAGATGACATTGAGCTCTATTAGAGTTGTGAATATTTGGATTAGCTCTTAAAGATGTGACTGTTAGCATGTTGATGGTAAAGTTAGCTGTGTGTAATAGAGATGTGCACAACTTGTTGGTTTTAGAAATACTAGTTTGGTTAAATATATTATTCTTATTTTATTAATTCACAGTTAATTAATGTGCTAATTAAGGTGCTTTGCCATAGACTTTTATAGGTGGGAGTCTGCCAGTGGACAATGGAAAAAATGGAGGTTTAAGGCCTTTCCACGTTGGCTTTGCTTTTTTAGACATGGAAGTTTTGACCATCTTTTATACTCTACACTCATGTTCTGGTCTGCTTCTGAACAGGCTAGCAGATCTTTTTTACCTAACCTAAGCTAACCACGTACGCTCTGTACCTTCATGTGTAACAGACAGATACTGTGACAGAGCGGTATAAATCAGCTCATCTTGATTTTGATATAAACACCATGTTGACTGTAGGTACAGCTGTGACCTTTTGATAAGCCTGTCCCGAAGTTTTCATTGTATCAGGCTGATACCCAGCTCTGAGAGCAGGTTGATATTTGGCTTAAAAGGCCATCTTTCTACAAGTACTACATCCATTCAGATCCTGATGTGTGAGATTGTGCGTGTAAGCATGCTGACCAAAAAAGAGCTCGCTGCATCCTAAATGAATCACGCTGCTTTAACATCTATGTGTTGTCTGCTGAGCCAGCTCTAAAGTTAGGAGTGAGTGTGAGAGAAAGAAGAGGAATGCTAAGCAGCTTCCCAAACAAGCATCACAAGAGAAACTTTGAGCGTTCACTTCTTTTATATCCGTCTTTGCTCCATGAACCATCGCCTCTCTCCACCTGCCTCACTTCCCCACCTGACCAACTTTTATATTTCTCTATCAGTCCCCTGTCCTCCTCCTCTTCATATCCCATCTCTGTTACCACATTAATATTATCACAAGTCATCCCTCCTTCCCAATATTTTCCCCCACGTCCTCTTCTTCCAGTTCTTTTCTTACTCCCCCTTCCTCCGCCTGCGTCCTCCCCCATCGATGCCCTCTGAGCTCTGTTCTGTAACGGCTCAGCTGGTGACGGCGTGCCAGGAGACTGCTCCTTTTGTGCCCTGCTGAAAGGGACTCGTAGCCTGTGAGAGCAAGTGGGAGAGAGAAAGTGTGTGTGTGCGTGTGAGCGTGAAGTGGGTGAGTGGGTCAGAACGATTGACATGGACATCCATCAACGGCAAGCGTGCAGCCCTGCCTTTCGCTATCACCGAGATTTCAGTCGAGCTTGTCCGCATCAATTATCTGTGGTAGATAACTACACACACACACACACACACACACACCGTTACCCTCTCCCACGCCAAATACCACCAACCAAACACTCCTAAAATTGTATTGATGCCAGCCCTCCTTTAACCACACACACACACACACACATAAAAACCTAAACAACCTCTAACTCATCTCTCTTTCAGCGAGACACAAAAGAGGGGTGCATGTTTTGAAGCTCAGTAGAGCATGACGCTGGATAGAAGAAGTAGCCTTGTTAAAAGCTCGAGCAACTCTGTCTTCTTCTGTGTCTCCCACTAATGGATGGGTAAATTTAGAAATATAGTCAAAAGGGAAGACAAGAGAAGGGCGGAAATGGTTTCAGCCTAAGGAAAATTCTTTTTTTTCAGTGGAGGATTGTAAAGAGCTTTCTTTAATACGCTGAAAAGGGGTTTAAAGACAACAACAATGCAACCAACCTGCACAAGGTTTTTTAATCCATAGCCAAAAAAAAAGAAAAAAAAACCTCAATAGGGCATCTTCTTTTGTCAGGTCAAGAACAAAGTAAGTTAAAAAGCATTTGGCAAAATGGTGTTGTGGTGGTTAGCCATAAAATATGATAGGTTGAAAATGGCAGAAGAAAGAGAGGACCTGTGGGGGATGATATCATCATAATGACATTCATCCTAATGCACCATCTGGAGTAACGGCTTTGGGATGCTTCTTTGACCAAGTCTCAGGCTACAATGATTTAATGAGTTATTGACAGTAGTATGCCTTAAGGATATGCAGCTGAATAAAAGCGTGTAATCACGTCATTTTAAAATCATTATAATGTCGGTGGCTTGACTAGAATAGGTGGCACAAAAACTCCAAATGTCAATTTAGGGTTGTCAGACTGTTTTATAATCCTTGTTGGCCGTCCTTTATAACTTGGGCAGCGTATTGGTGTATTTTTATTTAGTATTTTATATTAATTCATTTATCCTGGTCAATAAATTAAGTTACTTTAGGGTGGTTAACTCAATATCAATTCAAATTTTTTAAATTTTCTTTTTAATATTCACAATATAAAAAAGAGTGAATTCAAAACAAATATATGCAGTGAAAATGCAACTATTTCAGCAGGATTAGGCCTCAGTCACACGGGTCTCGAGGCCGCTCACTGACCCCGGGGCATCTACAGGTCATGAAGGAAAAATCTGTTTTCCCTGAGTGGTTGCTGGAGTTTGCTGGCTGTCGCTGGGAGATATCAGACGGTGCTGCACCGAAAACATTCTTGCGTTTGCTTTGGTCACTAGCAGATTTACATGGGCACCCATCATTTGCGTACAAGACACCAGTTTTCATGCAAACATCAACTAGGAAACAGAGTTGAGGTGAAACTTGAGAAAGTGCTACACAAACCAGAAATCGAGACCGTTTACGTTCAAAGTTAAGGCGTCCCTTTTGAAATGTGTTGGTTTCAGACAAGGCACAGCTTTTACTCTGAAGGTGAGCATTCTCCGCTTCCAGTTTGCTTTGCACTCCTCACAGTTTCACAACCACTTAGCTGAAGTTCTCCAGAGGCCTGGTAACGAACTAATCATGTGATTCAGGTGTGTTGACCCAAGGTGAGATCTAAAACCTGCAGGACACCGGCCCTTGAGGCCTGGAATTGCCCACCCCTGTTATAGTCAATCCGGTTGTTAAGTCTGACGTCACTAGCCGTGTCTGGGCCTAAACTCTGCTGCAGGTCCATATATCAAACGATCACTATGACTAGGGATGGGTATCGTTTAGGTTTTTTCCAATACCCGTGCCAAACCGGTACTTTTGAAACGGTGCCGGTGTTTAAACGGTGCTCAAACCGGTGCTTAAAGAATGGAGAACACAAAATTGGTCCAAAAACCTCTCATGTTCAGCTGTTTTTTTTTGTAAAAAGATAACAATGTTAGCCTTTTCTGCAGCTATGGGGCATATATGGTATCACTCTTGGCTGGAAGCAGTGCTTAAACAATGGAAAAAAAAATCAAACTTTGTCCAAAAACCTCTCATGTTCAGCTGTTTTCCTCTTTTTCTTTGGTCATTTTAGCCTTTTTGTCCAGGGTGAAGGGAGCATCTGCCATCAAACAAGAAGACAGCCGCATGTAGCTATGATGATGTTTGCTAGTTCACCTTACATGCATTAATGTAATAACGTGGTTAGCCTACTCAACGTAAATTACACACGAACAACATGAAGCTACTCACGCAGAGAAGAACGGCTGCTGCTGCATCATCATCCTCATCATTTCTGCTACACTGGCAGGGCTAGGGGCCAGGACTCTCCTCTTCGTGTTCTTGGGGGATGTTGCTAACTCCGGGTCTGATAACAGGCACCACACCCGCAGTAGATGTGCTTGGTGTGAGGTCTCGCAACAAGCTATCAAATACGGCGCATTTCTCGGCTTTTAGAAAAACGCTATGCGTCGCCAGGTGTTTCATCAGATTTGAGGTGTTACCTCCTTTGACAGTATCACAGTATCAGCTTAAAGCACTTGTTGCAGGCTGCTGAGTTTGCATCTTTTGCTGTGAAGTACAGCCAGACTTTTGACCGCTTTGCCTTGGTCATTTTTAATCTGTAGCTCTGCTCTAAAGTACCTGGACCCGCCTACTATCCTCGGAAGTGTAAAATGATTGGCTAGAATCTAAAGAGTATCACAGCTCAGGAAAAAAAAGCACCGAAAAAAAGCACCGAAATGTGCGCTGCTTTTCGGTCTGGTTACTACCGTTTATGGCACCGGATACCGGTACCCATCCCTAATTATGGCATTACTGAGAGTTGAAAAACTGTCTAAAGTCTTTCATCTTTAATAAAATGATCAGCGTTCTGCTCTACCAGGTGTAACTGTAATTGAGTTTAGCATCCAGGCATCCATGAAAACGGAATTTATGACATTTAATGGAGTTAGAAGTTAGCAGGGAGTTAGCTCGCTAGCTTCTATCTAAATACAATATAGCATGTCCTGACTGCGGGGTTTTGGAAACAAATTAAAACGTACAGCTCTGCTATCACTTCCAACATAAATGAAGACAGAAAACTAAACAGCAGTGACGTTTGTAGGGTTACTGAAGTTTGGCTAGCTGGTATATAATGATGTGCTACGTGACCGCTAGCAACACAGCTATGTTAGCATAATATAAACAAGCTAACTTTTTTTCCACTCGATAAAAGTTAACGTGAGTGTTCTCGGTGGTCAGGAACAAATGCAATCGCATGGCAGGATGCTGTAAAAGGACCAAACTTCAGCCAGGAGAACAACTGAGATAATCTATCCACAATACGAGGTTAGTCATTCATATACTGCTGCATGGGCTGGGCTGTAGTTACATCATAAGGTTTTAAAAATTGAGCTTAAATAAATGATTAGCAGTTATAAAAGCCGAGGGAGGTCAACAGAGATCACTGACTGTTTTAAATGGCCTGGTAAATGGCCTGCATTTGTATAGCGCTTTTCTAGTCCATAGGACCCCAAAGCGCTTTACACTACATTCAGTCATTCACCCATTCACACACACATTCACACACTGGCGATAGCAAGCTACATTGTAGCCACAGCTGCCCTGGGGCGCACTGACAGAGGCGAGGCTGCCAGACACAGGCGCCACCGGGCCCTCTGACCACCACCAGTAGGCAAACACGGGGTTAGTATCTTGCCCAAGGATATTTGGCATACAGCCAGGGATCGAACCACCGACCTTCTGATTAGTGGCTGACCTGCTCTGCCACCTGAGCTACAGCCACCCCCCGAGCTTTTTGAGATTAAATAGAAGAAAATACAAAACATTAAACATGTTAACAACACAAAAGCCATATTAAACGCAGACTACTTTAGGCCCGGAAGTAGGATTCGTCACGTCATCACTTAACAACCGGATAGTAGTTGCCGGGTGGTTACCAACCGGTCTTGTGCCCTGTGTGACTGATTAGCTCTTGGCTAATCTGATTGATGGGGACGAATTTTTTGAGTTTGTTTTGGTGTTTTAGTTTGCTAATTTGGTGGTCTGGACCACTGAGGAGTCCACGTCCTGAATAATAAATTTGTGTAAACCAGTTTTTGTTACTCTAGGCTAAAGTTTAGAGTTATACAGTGACAGTGAGGTTGATTCTTATTCATATGACTGGTGATTGGTTCGTGGACTGGAGACCTGAAACTGCATGGTCCACATGTTGCTTCCAGTCTCATAGAGAAGGCCCTAGTCTATCTTTAAGTAGAGCTGAATTAAAATCGTCAGTTAACCACAGGGAATCTGGGACTTTCAGCTTGTAAAACTTGGCCCAGCTGTTTAATTTGCCCTCACCCTCTTTGGTTTTTCAGCCTTACATAAATCATTTTTGAATCTGTTCGCGTACCTTGAGCCACATTGTGTCACATTCTGTAGAACTAAGGACCAGTGTGGGTGGGTCTGTAGTTAAGTATCCCTTGTTGGACGGATGGTTGCTGGTTGGAAAATTTTAATGTGACCTCCATATCGATGCTTAAGCAAACCATATTCTGTGATAACAAAGACAATTTTGGTAAAGGATGCTTACGAGTAAATGCGTTTACTGTCAGAACAGCACAAGCTCAGCAACTTATAATGGAAGATACCTGCCACTCAAATCACGGGAAATCATTGAAAATTAGAGTTACTTGAGCCTCTTTGCTCATTGATTGAGGGCTGCGTAGCAGCATGGGTTCCATTCAAGGTGTGAACAGACCTCTCTCTGTCTGAGCAAATTGTGTTTTTGTCAATTTACACCTCCCTGACATCAGTTTCTGCACCAAAAATGAGTAGTTTAAGATTTTGTGAAATTAACTCACCCAGACTCAGATGAAGGGATCATTTTCTTGTCGGTGCGTGCAGCCTAGAAACGCTCTGAATCAAAACTCAACAGTGATCATTTTATATCTTATTTGTCAATTTATGAAGAATTACAAACATATGTTGTGATTCTGTAGAAATTATTATCTGACTTTCTTAGCTAAAAGAAATACCTTCTCAGGAAGTAACTGTTGTTAGCCAAAGGATAGCGCTTTTACACCACACACTGCCGCTGAGGTCTTCAGAAAAGCTGTATTCTTGACATTTTTCCTTCATTAGGCTTTGATATTTGGTATATACTTCAAATAAACAGAGTATTGGTTTAGAAGTTTCTAGAAAGACTGCTAGTGTGGGATTTTAAAGTTCAATTCAATTCAATTTTATGTATATAGCGCCAAATCGCAACAGCAGTCACCTCAAGGCGCTTTATATTGTACAGTAGATCGTACAATAATAGATACAGAGAAAAACCCAACAGTCATATAACCCCCTATGAGCAAGCACTTTGGCGACAGTGGGAAGGAAAAACTCCCTTTTAACAGGAAGAAACCTCCAGCAGAACCAGGCTCAGGGAGGGGCGGGGCCATCTGCTGTGATTGGTTGGGGTGAGAGAAGGAAGACAGGATAAAGACATGCTGTGGAAGAGAGACAGAGATTAATAACAAGTGTGATTCAATGCAGAGAGGTCTGTTAACACATAGTGAGTGAGAAAGGTGACTGGAAAGGAAAACCCCCGGCAGCCTACGTCTATTGCAGCATAACTAAGGGAGGATCCAGGGTCACCTGGTCCAGCCCAACTATATGCTTTAGCAAAAAGGAAAGTTTGAAGCCTAATCTTAAAAGTAGAGATAGTGTCTGTCTCCTGAATCCAAACTGGAAGCTGGTTCCACAGAAGAGGGGCCTGAAAACTGAAGGCTCTGCCTCCCATTCTACTTTTAAATACTCTAGGAACAACAAGTAGGCCTGCAGAGCGAGAGCGAAGTGCTCTAATAGGGTGATATGGTACTACAAGGTCATTAAGATAAGATGGGGCCTGATTATTTAAGACCTTGTATGTGAGGAGCAGGATTTTGAATTTAACAGGAAGCCAATGAAAAGAAGCCAAAACAGGAGAAATCTGCTCTCTCTTTCTAGTCCCTGTCAGGACTCTTGCTGCAGCATTTTGGATCAACTGAAGGCTTTTCAGCGAGTTTTTAGGACTTCCTGATAATAATGAATTACAGTCGTCCAGCCTGGTCTCAGTGAGTAACTGAAAATACCAGACGTAGAAGTGGAATAAAGCTCCTCAAGCTACAATAGAGCAGTCCAAACTTTTCAGAAGCAATCTTATGAAGAAAAAGTGCACGGTTTGTCTGGCTGGGAGAAAAAAAATCATTGAACATATTCTGTCCACACAGAAACTCTTAAATGAAGTGCATGAGCTGAGAACTGCTACAATGGAGTTGCTTGAAGTCCATGGGGGCTGCAGCAGTTCCCAGGTGTGCTTAGTTCTGCCACTGAATATGCAGGACATGCTGAAAAAGAGCAGATGTGTTGTGCAAATGCACTGCAGGTTAACAGAGGCTTGAACAAGATGCCGTTTGGGCATTTAGAGCACGTTTTCCACACTGTTTAGAAATCTGAAAAACAAGGCTGCCCTTTGTGTACTCAATGCAAAAACTAAAAGATGTCACATCTCTGGAAAAGGTAAACGTGGCGTGTTTCAAATCATGCCCAATGAAATGTTCCAGTGCAATTGCTATGGTTTCAGCAACAGCCTGCGTGCACGTCTCCTGCCTGCCATAAGACACTCAGGCACAAAGACACACGCCACAGCCATGCAAACAGGATTTTTACACTCTCAGACAAAATGAGATTATTTTTTGCCATTGAGATTATTCCAGGCAGGCACGCGTGTTGTGTCTCAGCCCCGCTCGAGTGTACAGCACACTTCTGCACATCTAAGAAAAAAGAAGGGGATAATATAATAAGAACAGGAGTCAATTGCCTGGTTTCACCTACGGGGCTGAACGGGCTGGGCCAGGACTCGCTCATTATTCACATCATTCATCCTCCGCAGCAGAAATGAATTGTCTGATGGGCTTTAGTTTAAAATAAGCGAGCGGCTCTTTCAATTCTAAGTCGGAATGGTAAGCCCGGGCAATGGCCACTTAAGCCTGTGGTTGATAAGTGTTTATTGTGGGCTGAGATTGTGAATCAGAGGAGAAAACATCCCATCTTACCCAACCCCATCATAAACGCCACAATTCATCATCTTAACATCCCTCCTGTTGGGCACGACTAAATTAACCACAGAGTGCTGTATGCTTTAACTTTGTTAACCTTTTTTCCCTCTTCATTATGTTTCCTGCACAGATTAAATCTCACACACTTTGCATTTTAACTCTTGAGATGCATCAATTGCCACCGCGGGCGCTGTTGCAAACAGAAACACATTCTCAGCATGGTTGTCAGAAAATTGAAGTGTCAAAGTCTGGAAGCAAAATATAGTTCTGTGATTCTAAACTCTTTGATCTACGCTTTCTTTGGGCTGCTCTAATTAAAAGATCAACATCTAACAGGTATGCCTGGTGCAGACAGCAGCGCAGACACTGTAGTAGTTAATTTCCCATACCACTCCTGTGTGGCTTCAAATTGCAGCAATTGGATTTTAATCTGTGTACCACTGATTAGTCATTTGGCTCCCCAGCCGCTGTGTAATTTGTTCCACAACAGAGAGCGGAACAGGGACGTGCACACACACGCACGCACACTGTACACGCAATCACCGGAGACCCAGACGCAGGCAGGCAGGCAAGCATGCAAAGTAACACACGTGCAAAGAGAATGGCGGACACATGACAGAAGCAAAAAAGAAGTGAGAGAAAAACAAAGAGAAAAAAAGAAGGCTGGGGGGGCAAGAAAGAGCGCCACGGTAGTTTGTTCTGAGGGATTCGAGAGGATCTCAGCTCCCTCTCATGGCCGTGCAGCGCACCACACGAGGTTCAAAGATCTGACTGATTTGTCTACAGCGAGCGAGTGTACAGACGTCCAGAGGGGATGGACAAGGTCGCTCACTTGAGTCAATCCGTTTGGACTGTCACAGTGAAGCTGGGCCTCCTCCAGCCATAGGTCAAGAGCATCGCAGGGAGAGGAGGGAAGAGAGTCATTTTCACCTGACAGGTAATGAGCGTGGACCGTGTGTGTGACGGCCAGCACAGCTGTTGTCCTTTTCCTTCTCCCTGGGAAGGTTATCAAACCATGCGGTGACTTTTCACTTCAAAGTTACAGCATGCTATATATGATATCTTTTTTTTTCTTTCAGCTTTTATTTTTGCAAACAGAACTTTATCGCAACCTGAAAGTTTTCAATTTTCTCCATCCAAAGTACCAGTTAAAAAAACAAACAAAAAACTTGTTTTCTGGAAAGTGAAACTTTATTTTAATGCTTTTTTTTGCACTAAATTGTTTTGAAATTCTTCTAGAAGCTCTGAGAATAACTCATAACATGATCCCACAACCTGTTGAAGTGTGGTGCCATTATTGCACAGAGACTTGACTTTCAGCGACGCAGGAGATGCATCATATATTTAAAATATAATCTTCTTTTTACTTAATTTCTTCTTCTGATTTTTTTTCTTTTGGCTTCTCCCTGTAGTGGTCACCACAGCAGATGCCACCATGCCACCTTTATGCCTAGCATGCTCTTCTGTCATGCCTTTGTGACCTCTCTAGCTTTGTCTCCAAACTGCTTAGCCCGAGCTGTCACTCTGCTGTCCTCATGTCTAATCTTGTCCATTCTGGTCGCTTCCAACTTAAATATTTGCATCTTTAAGTGGCATCTTCAGCTCAGCCTCCTGCCTTTTTGTCAGAGTGACTGTCTCCAAACAGAGCATTCTCATTCCCAACACGTAACATACCGATGATTTGTCACGTCCCGAGGCGTCTCATAGTAACACAAAAGCTACCCTTCGGCATCCTTATGATACGCTCCGGATTCCCAATTGAGTCCAATCCGATCGTTCAGTCTGACGTCACTAGCCGTGTCTGGGCCTAAACTCCGCTGCAGGTCCATATATCAAACGATCACTATGGCATTACTGAGAGTTGAAAAACTGTCTAAAGTCTTTCATCTTTAATAAAATGATCAGCGTTCTGCTCTACCAGGTGTAACAATTGATTTTAACATCCAGGCATCCATGAAAACGGGATTTATGACATTTAACGGAGTTAGAAGTTAGCAGGGAGTTAGCTCGCTAGCTTCTATCTAAATACAATATAGCATGTCCTGACTGCGGGGTTTTGGAAACAAATTAAAACGTACAGCTCTGTTATCACTTCCAACATAAATGAAGACAGAAAACTAAACAGCAGTGACGTTTGTAGGGTTACTGAAGTTTGGCTAGCTGGTATATAATGATGTGCTACGTGACCGCTAGCAACACAGCTATGTTAGCATAATATAAACAAGCTAACTTTTTTTCCACTCGATAAAAGTTAACGTGAGTGTTCTCGGTGGTCAGGAACAAATGTAATCGCATGGCAGGATGCTGTAAAAGGACCAAACTTCAGCCAGAAGAACAACTGAGATAATCCATCCACAATACGAGGTTAGTCATTCATATACTGCTGCATGGGCTGGGCTGTAGCTACATCATAAGGTTTTAAAAACTGAGCTTAAATAAATGATTAGCGGTAATAAAAGCCGAGGGAGGTCAACAGTGATCACTGACTGTTTTAGGAGCTTTTTGAGATTAAATAGAAGAAAATACAAAACATTAAACATGTTAACAACACAAAAATCATATTAAACGCAGACTACTTTAGACCCGGAAGTAGGATTCGTCACGTCATCACTTAATAATCGGATAGAATGCCGCTTGCGCCCGGGTATTTAACCTCATCTATGTCTTGTTTCTAGAGGATTTTGTTCCTCTTCTCTCCTGGGCACATCTCCACCTCTCTAGGCTCTCTTCCACCTGCTCCCTACTCTCACTAAAGATCACAAAAAGCAAACAACATCGTCCAAAGAACCTGCTGCACATCCTTTCCAGCTCTCTGTCTAGCCAATCGAGACAAGTTTTTATTTCTCCTTCCTTAACATCCAGCCTCATACATATCTCACCTTTGCCTTTGCCACCTGTCTCCTTGCTTTTTGCCTGCCCTCCTGTTCTCTTGTCTACTTTCTTTGTCTCTCTGCCGTTCCCCATTTTATCTTTGCCAACCTCTAGTATTAAATCCTGTATTTGTCTGCTTCCTTGTTCTGCTACCAACTCTCCTCTGTCCATAGGATACACCAAATTTAATGGATGCATTATTAATACTATTAGACAAAATTATAGCTAAAAGCAGAGGATTTCTATTCAATATATCATAACTGAAGGGGAATTTAGGCAATTATTATGAGTGTACTATACACCATATTCCACTAGATGGCAAGAGTAAACTGATAACTCTTGTCCTGTGCTGATTCACAGAAGGAAAGTGTTTGAGCTTTTCTGCTCACAGCTGCTGACAAGCGTTATAATACAGACTCAGTTCCAAGGCTGAAACAAACCTAACCTCTCTTCGGGTTATACAATGAACATGACAGTTAAAAGGAAAAGGAACACAGACTACACTGGCAGGTATTTAGAGTTGTTTCTCTCTGTTCTGGTCGTCACTAAATCCTAATCGAAATTTCGATGAATTGCTCACTATTTTCACCTGCTGCCTGCCAATTCTGACTGTGAGTTATTTGGTGTTAGGCTACAAAATCGTTGATTTGTAGAGTTTTTCCCTAAAAAATGTGGCAGCTGTAAACAATAAGAGACAAAACAAACAAGAAAACTAAACTAAACACCTAATCAGTGAAGCTGTAAAAGCAGAATCATGAAAGGAGCCGACACATGGTGTGACTGCAGGATCCTACCCAGCTGGACGATCTGTGCCTGTGGGTTTATCACAACAGCTAAGCATTTTGCAGTGTTTGTTAATATAAGAATACGGAGCAGCTAATAATAAGGATCGTTTTAATTTTTGGATAGATGAGAATCCTTTTCCATCGATGATTACCTGACATCATATCGTCTGTGTAGGTTCTCAGTCATCCAGGTTGTGCTAATCTGAGAAGCTTGGAAAGAAAAGTGACTGCACTTCTTGTTTCTTGAGGACGTTTCGCCTCTCCTCCCCAAAACTTCTTTAGTTCTAAAACCAAATGGTGGTCTCAGGTATTTTAGGCCCCAGTGGGAGTTTTCCCTTAAGGTGGTCGTTGCCCTCCTATTGATCATGTGTCTCATCACATGAAAAAGGGTGTGGGTCATATTTAGCAGAGGTTTAGGTTGAAACCATTGCGAGACCTTGCTTCACCGTATCTTCTTGAGATCAACTGATGCAATATGTGAGTGGGCCTTAAGGCACCTGGGAAAGGAGCTCAAACTGGATAATAGGTGGCAGACAGTTGGTGTCGTGAGCCACAGTAGACATAGATGGCTTCTTTCACTCGTACATCATGCACTTCAAACACAGCCTCACACTCACTCAAACACTGGTTCATCCCAAGTCCTGCTATGAGCTGTTTCTCACCTTCTCTGTACTTCTTCTTACCATCATTTTGGTACAAGCTCATCTTACTTTCATCTTTCCAAAGTTTTCTCTGGCAAGAGCTGTGCAGGCTCTTTAAGATGTTTTCTGGCTAATCAGCTCTTCCTCATCTTGAGTGCAGCCAGTGGTTTGCATCTCATTGTAAACTCTGTATTTCCATTCCTGAAGGTGTCTCTTGATTGTAGACTTTGGTGATGATGCGCATGGTTGGATGTTGAGGGAAAGAATTATGGCCAGTGCATTCCTTTCTTTTTTGGTGTACCAGATTGGAGCTCATAAAGCTTTCTGTCTGAAAGATTCATTTGGGGGTTTTCAGCCTAATAATACAAGTTCAAAACTTGTCATTGGTCACAAAATAATACTACTTAAAAATGGGGTACTTAGTGTAAAAACAACTGTAATTCCAAAACGGTTAATGCAATCCTTCTGTTAAAATCCTCAATTAACGTTATAAGTCTCTACTTTGATCAGAGAAAAGCAAAAGTACAAAAACATTACCATAGTCCAAAAACTTATGGACCTGCTTATGTGCAGTAAAGTAAAATCCAAAGACTTCAGTTTAAGAACAGCTTGGGTTTCAGTGGCAGGCAGCTCTTTGCGCTGGTGTGTGTGTGTGTGTGTGTGTGTGTGTGTGTGTGTGTGTGTGTGTGTGTGTGTGTGTGTGTGTGTGTGTGTGTGTGTGTGTGTGAATTAGAGACACATTGTAAAGTGCTTTGTACAGCCTAGATACAGGTTAAAAGTCACAATGTAAGTGCAGACCATTTACCATTTCGCCAGTGATGTGTTTCTAAGGAACATTAGAACAACATCAGCAGCTGTACTGTGTTTAATTATTGTCAGAACTAGATAAGGCACCATTAGTGTGAATGAATGAAGCTCTATTCAGCAGCCCTGCCACAGTGAGAACAAAGTCACTGATGACCGTTTAGTGTGTGTATCGCTTAGCTGCACTACACTATTATTAATTGTCTCTGTCACAGAAGCTGCCTAATATTCTGACTCATGTGGGAGTTACTAGTCGATTATAACAAGAGAGATCCTCATCATTGTTTAGCTCAAGGACGTCAAATAAGCATTGGAGACGAGGGATATCCTCACTGAACTGATGAGGCCATCAGCAGACATATTCAACTGTGGATATTAATTTCCTCTATATTAAAGAGAGTTTCTGGTGGATGTTTCAGACATGGAAGTTGAACTTCACCAGGAATGAACACAAAATTCATCCATCCAGCTTTCATCCCAGCTGAACTTATTATTAAGAGTTTATTGTCATTTAAAGATTTCAAATTTGCCAAAAAAGCACAACTTCCATCAAGTTTCATTGGAATTGGGAACAGTGGTACCTTGAAGCACATTTGACTTTACAATTTTGACCTTTAATTGCACAGCCATCATTAGGTATGTGTGAGGGAGCAAGTTTTTTTTGTCAGTCAGCGTTTGATGGGAAATTGGGCATTTTCAAAGATAGAGAATTTGACCTTTAGTTATGGTGCACTGGCATTTTTAAAAGGCTGGAACACTTTACACTATAGGGTACAGGCTATCATTTTGGCCAAATACAGGGTGACCACAGATGTGAAGGACAGACTGAGCCTGATAAACAAGTATCGCACAAATAATATATTACATATTATTTATATATTATTATTTTATAATAATATATTCTTTTCAGATTGTTTATCCCTCTAATGCGGCCTAAAATCATAGCAGCAGAAATGCTGAAGAATCTCCTCAAAAGTCTGTAATTGTTCTTTCCTCCAGTTCTTCACATGTCTGTATGAATATATTTTGTATGTAATTTCCCCAGAGCCTCTAAGATGGCTCACCTCTTGCTCTCTGTGATTGTTGAACGCTTGGCATTGATCCCCAGGTCTTATAACCGATAGCCTGTGGTACCTACTTAACATGTTCCCCATGAGCCACCAGTGATCACATATCATATCTCTGCTGAACTGATAACATCAGTCTTTGTTGAAGCTAATCAATACACAGAAGCTGACACAAGCTGTGTCCCAAAACGTCGGCTGCATCCTTCGGAGGACCTGGCCTTCGCGGTCTACGTAAAAATCCCTGAGGAACCCACCCGATGGATTAATAAAGTTTTATTTAATCTAATAATATAATAACTTTGATCTCAGCCAAACCGATTTACTCCGGAATAAGTAAAACACAGAAAAAAGCCAAATAATTACATGACTTATATATCATGTTTAACCTGAGTAGCGAAAGACAGCGGGGCTCTGAAAATGATGAAGCCGGGAGTCCGCTGCTCTCGCCGGCTCGAGTGACCATTGAACCCCCCGGCTAACTATCGAGCTGGTGGGTAACAGACGTCTCCGAAAACTTCGGAGCACTTTTGCAAATATGCGATGTCTTGATAAACCAAGCAGATATTTGAAGTTTACACAGCTACTTTCTCATCTGGAAATATGTTAAAAGTTTATTTTGTGACCCAGAAAGATTCATAAGAGTAATGTTAAAACTTAGTAGCGGTCGACATTGTTGGAAACGGGAATTCTGACTTTTTTCTCAGAAGAAAAAAAAAGAAGAAAAAAAAGACGTGCCCAATCCTCTTTCTTAAAAAATGGAGGCTTGCCAAAACAATGACACATTTTAATCATATGATGCAGTCACGTGACCAATTCAACTAAGATGGCGGATGGCATTGTACAGCTGTTGTTTTGTTTGCTCTCAATTCTGACAGCCCTATTAAAGATTAATATCAGTTTGTACTCTTGCAGCAACAACATTGTCAGTCCATTTAAAAAACTTGGTGCTTTTCCTCAACGTTTTGCCGCGATGTTTCAAAGAAAGTAAATAAATGGCAGATGGAAATGACGCAGGTCAAATCGTCTTACGCTTCACGCAAGTGTTTTCAGTGTGGATGAAAACGACTGAAAACGATAGTGTGGATGTGAAGTGTTTTTAGACGAAAACATCGTTTTCAAATTTATCCAGATTAGTGTAACTTTTAGATCGAGATTTGTTACAGTTGGTACGAAGATTTCAATTTACAACCTTTTAGACACACCTAATCCACACGGTCACGCTCACTCGCCGAACAAAGGCGTTAAAGACAGAATACAATCAGTCACCACTGCCCGTTATTTGAGTATCTTCAAAGATCTGTGGAGACACTTCAGACCCTGCGAGCCAATCATAAGCCTTGTTTTTCTCCCACAATGTGACAAGAAGATGTTAATGAGGCAGGCGGTTGAGATGGATGCCTAAAAATAGCACTGGCATGGTGACACCGCTGACAAAATGTGCTGAACTCCTTCAGGAATAGAAATACAGGCTTCTAGGGGGGGAAGAAGAGCTAAATTGCACTTGTGGCTGGAATGTGAGCTGCTTTAAACAGTGCAATCACTCTCTCTCACTCACACACACACACACATATTTCCATCTGCAATTTTTGGTCCTTGAGGGGCAGACTCATTTCTCCTGTATGGGAGTCATTTGTGCCAGCCTCTAAGCTCTCACTCTCTCATAACGATCACTTGTCATCTTTTGAAATTGGTTTCTCTTCATCTTGTTATCAGTTCTGTTTCTTCTCAGCTCGTTGCTAAATTTCCACTTTGAGTCCCGTAGTGCTCCGCAACTTACCGAACTGTTGAAGGTAACAAGCCAGCTGATGGATATTGCCAAAGAGCCAATTTATGTCTCACTGAGGCAAATTGATGGCAGCGGGAGTGGCAGGCATAAGCTTTTTTTCTGAACTAAAGGTATTACTTAACTGTGGAGCTGGGATTCAATTTAATATTCTTTCACATTCTTGGCACTTTCCTGCTCACCTGGCTTTACCCTAAAAGCCGCTGGCCACGATATCACTCCTACTTACACACAGATGCGTCTTCACCTCAGCTCGACCCCATCTTCGGCCCCTCCGTGGCTGCCGAACCTTCTACCCCAAGGTTGCCAGGGAACGGTGTCCCCTTGAATTTGCATAGTGGGTGGATGCATGGACGAGTGGAGCAGTGGATGGAGGAAGATGTGTGGGGTAGGGGAAGATTAGAATGCTACTCTTTACGCTACTTTTCTTTTTGATCTTCTAACTGTCCCTCTTGGCAGGCCGACGCTGTTTGAGCCCAATTAGACTGTTACAAATGCTGCTCTCGCATGTCTTTGTTCCCCCTTTTTGTTTTGTTCTATGCACCACTACAGACACTAATGTTTCTCTTTGTACATATTCATGCTCTACTGAAGAGAATGGAGTTAATGAGTCACTTGGTGTATTGGCTGCGTCAGATTAAAAAAAAAGAGAAAAAACTATGAAAGTATAAATAGTTTTGTTTATGTGAAGTCAGCAGAAGTGACCTGTCTGAAAACAGTCCTTGCTGAGCACTATTTAAATATACAGGCAATATTTTTTTTTTTTACAAAGCTTTCCATCATGACCTTGGATGATATCCCACATAGCAGACAGGTGTGGCCCAGATCTGGTGTCAATCCAGCACTGCTTGCTGACTTCTGGCATGGTAAGTGGTATGTCGTCCAGATATGGGCCAGGCCCGGTATAGATGGCACTGTCTATGTGATGGCATGGCATATCTGGCCCGATTATTGTTTGGTTTATGTGGCCCAGGCTCATAGAAAACAGGTCTGGCCCGGATGTGGCATCAAGCTGGCACTTCTGACTGACCGATGTCATGGCAGGGTGTATGTCCACCAGATGTGGGCCAGGTCTGGCAATGATGGCACTGTTTATGTTCCTATTTTCCTATTTTAGTTAGAAGACCCAAATGTCATGTTGCAATACTATACTATACTATACAGGTTTGACTGCATTTGAAATGTGCATAGGCTGATATCTGGGGCCAGTGCTGAAACTGTTCTGGGCCAGCACAGGGCCAGCAGTATGTCTGCAAATGCCCTTGTGCTGGCCCATGTGTGGGCCACCTCTGGCAAACCAGGTCTGGGCCACCAAAGGGCCGTCATTCTTTGCGGTATGTGGGCTACGTGTAAGCACATTGTGTGGGCCCAATCCGGGCCATACAAATTTTGCTATGCAGGATGGTTCACTTCATGCATCATTACTATCCACCCCAGTTCATTTAAGGGTTTCTGTGTATAAGTCCGCCTGCAGGGCCGAAGTTGATCCCCCTTTGTGTATTTGTATCAAGTATTAATCTCTGTTATTTTTTTTAGTTATTTGCAGTATATTAACAGTTCAGCAGTGAAGAGTAGACAAGAAAGAAGGAGCAGGGGAAAACACACAGCGAAGAGCCACAGGTCAGCCTCAAACCCGCCACTGTATTTTGGCTATAAGGCATATGGGCACCTGCTCATCCAGGCACCCCAGTATTATGTCTTTTAAGCCTACGAATCCTATTAAAAGAATTCTCCTCTTGCCCCTGCGGTCTTTATCCTTCAAGCTAGGGTCTTTAAGGCCTGGGAGCTTCAAGGTCTTGCGCAGTATCTTAGCTGTTCCTAGGATTGCGCTCCTCTGGACAGAGATCTCTGATGTTGTTCCTGGGATCTGCTGGAGCCACTCGCCTAGTTTGGGAGTCACTAGACCTAGTTCTCCGATTACTACTGGGACCGCTGTTACCTTCACCCTTCAAATCTTCTTGAGCTCTTCTCTGAGGCCTTGGTACTTCTCAAGCTTCTCGTGTTCCTTCTTCCTGATGTTGCTGTCATTTGGTATCGCTGCAATCAGATGTTTTCCTCAACACCAGATGGAGAGCAAAACAAAGCAAAGAGTGAGGAAATATTTCCAAGTCCGACTCTAGATGCAGGTAAACGAATGCTTGGTGTTTACTGGATAAGTGCCAGGGCTTCTGTTGGCTAACACGTGCTTGAATGTGTTAGAAACAGAATGCTTGTTGAACATACTCATGCTCTCAGTGATTGGTTAACTAAACTAACAGAGTTCACAGCTAATGAATGGCGACCCTGTGCAATTCATTATGAAGCACAGCTTGTGAGCATAAATGGTGTCCGTGGCAGTTCAGACAGCAACGGCACGACTACCAGTCTTAGTGCTGAAGCCAAGTCCATATGAACATTTGAACAAAGAAATCCTGGCAGAAATCCCTCCTTTTAATGCAAATTCTGCCCAGAAGCAAAGTCAGAATATCAGCTGGACTGGCAACTGAGTTGGAACAATCACACTGAGATGAAGCATCCAACTGGTCTTTGGAAATTTTTGCCAGTGAACAACGGTGGCAAGAAATCATCACCAAAGAATAAGATGGTGACTAAAGTGCCACAAAATTTCCTAAAGAGCTGAATTACATTTATAAACTTGCATGTTTTAAGGCGTCCTGCTGGTTTACATGCTAACAGTATTATACCGTAATTCTTTTGGTGAGGTAAGTGGAAAACGGTAGAGATCTGTGTGAATGGAAGGAGGAGGTTCTACTGGAAAAGAAGAGCTCACAGCATCTCCAAAAATGTTAGGAACGTGACTAAAAACTGAAACAGCAGCACTCACCTCTCTGTTTGCATAAGGCTTATCCATGAAACATTCGATGTGCCTTACTGTTCAAGTTCCTAAGCAAAAAGGATGAGCACGCTGAATCGACAACCAAGAGACACAGACTTAAAACAAGGGGAAGCAGGTAGTTTGGCTCTGCCCAAAGTTCAACACAATCCCCCAAGGCTCCCTAACTGACATGTTATCTTGTTTGTTGCATCAGTACACAAAGTCTCTGCTGCTGGTTGCCAGGCTACCAGACTATCAGACTCCTGGAAGTTCCCAACATGTAACTCGACCCTGAAAAACAATTTATTTTCACGTGTTAAATAAATGAGATAAAGTGTAATAGAGTGAGGACATTTACAGCTTAATCGCTTATAACTATATTGGGATGACAGTGCATTCACCCTCCTATCAAACTGTCTGCAACAATAGGGAGTAGAATATTTCCCAAGTGTCACAGAAATCACTAATAGCAGCTGGACGATTACATCCATGAAATACTATATAAGTAACCTGTGATGTCACATTGTGGAAGTTACGTTTTTCAGATGTAAAGACACTAAACACCCCCCCACACCCACTCAAAAAAGTAGATCTTTTGTTTCAGTCGTTTCCACTGCGCAAACATGTCCAAATGTAACTGTGAAAGAGGTGACACACGGTGGCAATAAAAGCAAAAGACGCAAATTGTCATGACTACACAGCCTCCCCACCCCTCTTTTCAATATCAGTCCAATAGCTTTAGATCCCCAGGTCCCTGACAAGGTTTATTAGAGTGCGGTGCTGCTGGCTAACTGCTGAGAGGCTGAATGAGGAAGGGAAAAGTGTTAATTTACAGCTGTTGCAGTGACAGCATAATCACTGAGGCTGGGGGGGCACGGATTGCTTCTTTACCAGCTGGATGGGGTGATGATGGTTGGTTGGTTAGTTAGCGTGTGTAAAGTTAATAATACAGCTTGGCAGTGTAATTGATTTGTTGTTCGTTAATTAGTTGTTTATCATTCAGAAAGATGCCGTCTGAAGCAGAGCCAATCCGCTGTGAGCGCTGCTGCTTCGGCTAATAGGTCATTACCAGTACAGTGTTTTCAGGCAATCTCATTTAACATGCATGGATGTTCTATTTCAAACAAAGCTTGTTTTTCTGCTTTCTGTTCAGTTATGACTTGCTTTGCAATATGAAAGCAGGGCACATACCATTCAAACCATTAGCGTATTTGTGTTTGACATCAAACGCACATCTTTGTGGACTCTGAGCACTTTCACCTCATCCAGTCTGTAGGAGATGACCGCAAGGCTATTATGCTGACCTGCTGATTCCTGGCAGTCTGGGAAAGTATATCAAGTCTTTTTTATCACTGTGCTTTGAAAAGAGAGCAGAAAGGAGTGGGCTGGGTTATTTAAAAAAATGGCCCTTGTGGAGCATTAGCGGATTTTATCCAGAAATCCCATTTGAGCAAGTAGTTGGTGAGGGTAAGGGGGGTAAGGGTGGAGAAAGACCAGAGTGAGTATAAAAAGATAGGAAACATCACACAGCCTGACAACAAACACCACAGGAAAGTAACGTGCAGAGTCTGGACCCTAAGAAGAAAAAACCCAGCATGTAGTGTTCACATAGAAATGCAAAGAGACTGAAGAATGGAGGACAGGTTCCCTTTGGATTACAGGAGCTCCAACTGTGTTCACTGAGGCTGTTATTTCTTTTTCTCATGTGTTGTAATGCTTTGTATCTGGTTTTATTTAACATAATCAAACCCTTAAAAATATCAGTGGTCATTTTCGGCTTCCTTCATGTGCATCGCCTCTTTAAGGTCAGTTTTTAAAACCTTGTGATGTCCCTCCAGCCTATGTGCTCACATTTTTCCAGACAACGAAATTTTGGAAAGCTTTAGAAAAAGAATCACTCTGATGTAAACTAAGATTTCCAAGGACACATGAAGATGAGGGTCAGGAATTTTTCATAGCAAGTCATCCAAACTTACCTCATGCTGTGGATGAATCATCTCACGTGTTCTCTTGACTTAAGCCTACAAGGTTTTCAGCATCATTTCACTGCCATGTGATTGCACTTATTTCTGTCACACTGACTTAAAGTTATGCTAACGTGTTTACAATATTCTAACCATTTGCTCTAACCATTTCTAACCACTTGCCCGCCCTGCAGCCACGCTGCAGGGCGGGTCCACTAGCTCGGCTAAAGAAACAGCCATTTAAGCCACCGCTTCCGAGTATTTTCCTCTCCAACGTCAGGTCCATAACCAACAAAATCGACGAACTGAGATTACAAATTGCAGTCAATAAGTGTGTACGGGACAGCAGCATAATATTACTCACAGAGACTTGGCTGCAGCCATCAATTCCGGACTCGGCTATTGAGCTAGCAGGCCGCACGGTTCACCGTCACGACAGGAACGGCCACTCCGGTAAGATCAAAGGAGGGGGTTTATGCATCTACACCAATGACAGCTGGTGCAAAAACACAAAGACTGTAGACAGCCACTGTTCCCCGGATTTGGAATACTTGACTGTGAAGTGCAGACCCGTCTACATACCTCGCGAGTTTACTGTTGTCATGGTAACGGCCGTGTATGTACCACCCGATGCTAATGCTAACTCTGCCATGGAGGAGCTGCACAAGACAATAAGCAACCAGCAGAACTCCCATCCAAACGCAGTGCACATTATAGCTGGGGACTTCAACCATGCTGATTTAAGGTCAGTATTCCCCAGATTTGAACAGCATATTAAATGTGCAACGAGGGGGAAAAACACATTGGATAAAGCCTACAGCAACATCCAAAAAGGCTACAGAGCAACCCCTCTACCACATCTAGGTTTGTCAGACCACATGTCCATGCTGTTGATCCCTGCATACACTCCCATTAGGAGAAGAGCCCCCCCAGTCACAAAAACTGTGAAAACCTGGCCAGAAGGTGCATCACATCAGCTGCAGGACTGTTTTGAAAACACGGACTGGAGCGTGTTCGAACATCAGGACCTTGAAGAGCACACAACATCAGTGCTCTCATATATTAACTTCTGTGTCAACAGTGTCACTGTGGACAAACGTCTCCGGGTGTATTCCAGCCAGAAACCCTGGATGACTAAAGAGGTCCAGGTCCTGCTGAAGCAACGTGACGCCGCTTTTAGATCCGGTGATGGTATGCAGTACAGTGCAGCCAGATCTCAGTTGAAAAGAGGCATCAGAGAGGCCAAGGCAGCGTACAAGAGAAGGATCGAAGACCACTTCACCACCAACAACTCACGACAGGTATGGCAGGGAGTTCAGCACTTAACCAACTACAAACCTGGCAATACCACGTTGACTGAGGGTAACGCGGAGCTTGCAGAGGAGCTGAACCACTTCTTCGCACGCTTTGAGGTGAAGGGACCAGAGGCAGCAGCAGCAAAAACATCGGACAGCAGCAGCCCAAGCCTCATAGTGCAGGAATATGAGGTGAGGCGCACACTGAGGGCAGTGAACCCCAGGAAGGCCACCGGACCAGATGGGGTAACCGCAAAGGTCCTAAAAGAGTGTGCAGACCAGCTGGCTGGGGTCTTCACTAAGATCTTCAACACTTCACTGTCCCAGTCCTGCATCCCGCCGTGCCTAAAGTCAGCCACAATTGTCCCACTGCCAAAGCGTACTAACATTAGCAGCCTCAACGACTACCGACCAGTTGCTCTAACACCTGTTATAATGAAGTGCTTTGAGAAACTGGTCCGACGCCACATCATGTCCTGCCTGCCACCCAC
Source organism: Aulonocara stuartgranti (assembly GCF_965226115.1). Classification (NCBI taxonomy): domain Eukaryota; kingdom Metazoa; phylum Chordata; class Actinopteri; order Cichliformes; family Cichlidae; genus Aulonocara; species Aulonocara stuartgranti. The sequence continues at coordinate 2,241,432 of NC_138951.1, read as the reverse complement.
ACTCGACCCGCTCCAGTTTGCATACAGAGCTAACAGATCAACTGAAGATGCCATTGCTACAACGCTCCACACCACCATCTCTCACCTGGAAGTGCAGGGCCGTTACGCCAGGCTGCTCTTTGTTGACTTTAGCTCTGCTTTCAATACGATACTCCCGGACAGACTAATAGATAAACTGCTGGAAATTGGACTTCCTTCCACCACCTGCCGCTGGATCAGAGACTTCCTCTCAGACCGTGCACAGAGAGTTAGAGTGGGGCCTCATCTTTCCTCAGCCCTCAGCCTCAACACTGGCTCTCCACAAGGCTGTGTACTGAGTCCCCTACTGTACACTCTGTACACACATGACTGTGTTAGTTCCCACCCAGACAACACAGTCATCAAGTTTGCAGATGATACCACTGTGGTGGGGCTCATCTCAGGGGGAGATGAGACTGCATACAGAGCTGAAGTTCAGAGGCTGTCAGATTGGTGTGCAGACAACAACCTGGACCTCAATACCACCAAAACAAAAGAACTGGTAGTTGACTTCAGAAGGAGGAAGTCCGAGCTGCAGCCTGTCAGCATCAACGGGGAGTGCGTGGAAAGGGTCTCCAGTTTCAAGTTTCTGGGTGTGCACATAGACACAGACCTCCAATGGAGCTCTAACACCTCTGCGGTCTTAAAGAAGGCCCAACAGCGTCTCCACTTTCTGAGAATCCTCAGAAAAATGGACCTGAAGAAGGAGCTGCTGACCGTCTTCTACCGCTGCTCCATTGAAAGTGTGCTGACATATTGCATCGGTGTGTGGTTCTCCAGCTGCACCACAGCACACAGAAAGGCACTCCAGAGGGTCATCAACATGGCCCAAAAAATCATTGGACATCCTCTTCCCTCCCTGAAGGACCTGTACAGCACTCGCTGTCTCAAGAGGGCACGCAGCATCCTACGGGACTGCACACACCCAGGACACCGGGTGTTTAAGCTGCTGCCGTCTGGCAGGAGGTTCAGGCTGCTGAGGTCCCGAACAAATAGACTCAAGGACAGCTTTTACAACAGGGCAATAGCCCTGATCAATGTAAATAGCTGACCTGACTGGATACCTCCCTGGACTTTTTAGGGGGAGGTAACAATGTTTAAAACGATAACAATAATATTTATATTTATAACAAGGTGCAATAATAATTAATGTGCAATAATAACAGTGTGCAATACACATACACTTATTCTTCTTTTTTATACTAAGTTAATATACTGTGTTGTGTTGTTTGTTACGTTGTGATGTGTCATATCGTGTCGTGTTGTGTCATATGTAGTGCCGACGTAGGACAGTTTTTCCAATTTCATTGTACTACTGTACTATGTATGACTGTGCAATGACAATAAAGAGTTATCTTATCTTATCTTATCTTATCTTATCTTATCTTATCTTTAGCTAGACATCACTATATGTCAGTTAGCCCAACTTTAATAACCTCCAAACATCGCTGCTGTTTAGTTTTTTATTTGATTCATGTCTGTGTTTTGGCTTTTTATAAATCCAACATGGTTTAACATCATTAGGTGGGAACTAGCACAAGCTAACCTCCTGCTACCTTCAAATTCTGTTAAACTTCATAAATCCTCTTTTTCATGGATGCCTGGGTATAAAACTTTATTGTAACACCTGGGAAAGCAGCAGCACTGACCATTTTATTAAAGATGAAAGAATTTGGCTATTTTTCAACTTTCAGTAAGAGATGGTTTATTATCACCTGACGCTGTCGCCGTGGCTACGTGCTTGAATGTGGGAAATACACTATAAAGATCGCGCATCAGCTTGTGCAGCCTGAAATCATGACCCTACCAGAAAGGTTATGAATGTACATGCAAAAAGTGGTTCATGTAGTTTGGCCCCAGTCACACATGCTCAGAAGCCAGTTAGCGGAAACCAGTCATCGGGTATGTCAATCTGGCTGCAACCAAACTTATCCCAAAAAGGTTTTTTGGTGAAGCTCTTTGCGAATGAATTCAGCAATCAGTTGTCAGCTGATCAAGTTGACAAGTGGTGGTTGGCAGGGGGTTGCTGATCAGTCTCTAAGACTAGAAAAGCTCTATTATATACCAGTGATTTCGATGCAGTCTGCTATGCAATGATTTACCCAATGAGCCATTATTATTGGTACAAACGTTTGTGTCCACATCTGTCATCATTTAAAGGATATACCTTTTGGTGTGTTGCATGTAGAAATCACATCACCATTTGCCCTCCGGGGTGACGTTATCACATCCACCCACTGTGTATCCCACCATGTAGTTGTTGCTTAAACTGGTGGATCAATCAAACACGAAGTATAAGTAAACAAATTATATTAATTTGTGTAATAATAAAAATTGCACTGATAAATGTGATGCATATGTCACTAACATATGCATGACATATGCATATCAGATCCATAGACGCACACACATACAAGAATGCAATGTGCACACACACTGGTGGGCTGCTCTAATAAAGTGTCTGATTTCCACGCTGCTTAGTGGAAAAAGAACCATCTGCTACCTCTAAATCATCAGAAAACGAAGAGCATCTGTTTTTTAACACTTCCTCTGAAAAACAGCAACTTTTCAACACCTCCTACTGTGCATGAGCTTCAGCTTGAAACCATGGTGATGGTATTTATTATTAGGATGCTGGGTGAAGTGTTAGACTACAGTGGCATAAATGCTGCTAATCTAGTACTTTCTATTTCTTTTGATACTTAGTTTTCCTCTCTTAATCTGAACACAACTATTCATTCATCTTCACTTAAACACAGTTCTACCTGCAACACGGATGTGAAAGGTTGAACAGAGGCTAAGCAAGGCCTGACTTCCTACTTCCTACTGTTCTATTTGGGAGGCAACTTGTCTTCTAGTTTGCTTAACTAAACACACATGTGCATGAAAGTGGTTTAAAAGGTGCATCGCTGCCATATCGATAAGAACCTGTGTTGGAGTCACAGGGCAGGGTGGTACAGCACGGGTAGGAAAAGCTGCAATGATACATCAAAGGGCCCGTTACTGGAAATAGCCATGACAACCAGTGTGCCTCACCATGACATCCCCACAGAGGGCAAAAACACCGTGCGTGGCCTTTCGGATTTTTCTCCTGCTACGTCTGATTCACTGGAACAGAGGAAAGATAAGAAAGAAGAAGAAAGTATTTGATATGTGTCCCTTTGAATTTGCAAGATCATTTGATCAAATGGACGGCAGGTAATAAATATGCAGCCCTGCTGAAACATGATCCGCTTTATCTGTGCAAAAATGTGCATCAGTAAAGATACTTCAGTCTAGCAGTTTCTGTCACAGTCTTCAGGTAACAAACACAGTTCTCACAGCCAGTACTAGTATTTTCAAATCGCACTGATAGAGCTGAATGCACATAACAGCAGAATAAAGAGAATCTTTCGTGAAACGGCAAAAAAATAGTGTCTGCAGAAAAAGGACTGCTGCACAAATGTGCAAATCAGAAATGCTGTGGCTGCGTTAATCACCGAGAGGACAGCAGAATAATGTTCAAGGTCAAGGCAGATGTTAGAAATCGATTGGCTTCACTCTTTTTATGAAGTTGAGTGAGCGATAACTACTAACTGAGTTTTTTAAGAAACTGGAAAACTTCAAGCTAACAAGGACATCTCACACTTGAGGGTTGGCTATTGGTAAAATTCAGATTCCGACTACAAAGTCAGTCCGAAGTAGTGAAGTCATTATGACACGGATCAAGGAATGCCAGATTTCTATTGTATTTTTTCAGTTGCTCTGAATACGATTGCCTGTCAGCATTCACGCAGGCCTCCGAACATCGCTGAGCCATTAATTTATACAGTGTAATTGCCTCATTATTTGCTTATCGCCACATAATGACTCGTGCACGTTGCCCCAAATGTTAAAAAATGAGCCCGCCACGTGTTGAGCAAACATCTCCGATGTGTTTGGATCTTTGCTGACCAGCAGCTACAGTAAAATCCCAGAGGGGCAAAAACGAATCAACCTAGCAGCAGTGCAACACTGATCTGTGGCTGCTGCTTTTTTGCCATCTTGGCAAATTGGGATCCTGCTGTAGAAAAACCACAGAGGCACGTTTTGAGCATCTTGACAGGTGGTTAAATAACTGTTTCCTCATATGAACTCTTAATCTGTCGTAGTGAATAGCAGCAGATACTCTGCTTTACAGGCGCTCTCACTACAGGAAAACTGTGATTGGTGTAGGCGAGGCTGCTGCCAGCGTAGAGCTCGCAGGAGGCAGGGTTACCCTTAAAGGTAGGTTTTTACATCCTTTACTGACCTATGATGCAGGGCGGGTTCAAGGTTTATTTTAAGTGTGGTGGCACGTTCCCATCTGCCTTATCTGTAACTATCCAACAAAGGCAAAAAGGTCAGTAAATGTTCCCGTTCATAGTTGATACCTGGTGTTGTGTCTGCTGCAGCAGTCCATCTGCTTCAGGTTTGATGTGTTGTGCATTCACAGAAGCACTTCTGCATACGTTGGTTGTAACAGGTGGTTATCTGACATACTGTTGCCCTTCTACCAGCTCAGAACAGGTGTTCATTTTCAATCAAGAAGGTATTTTCACCTGGATGTTCACTTTTTCAGACCATTCTCTGTGAACTCCATGGATGGTTGTGTGGGAAAGTCCCAGTAGATCAGCTCTTACTGCTACACTCAGACTAACCTCTGACCTCTAACAAGACTGATTCTGTGAGAAATACACAATTTTAAAAAAACATCAAAAATTTGATGACATTCAAAGAAAAGTGGAGCAATCTCTAAAGTCACTGCTGACACGTTGTCGTGCACAGACCCACGCTGGTAGTTTGTCAAACAGCCGTATTCAATTCCCACATGAGTAGCCTAAAGCTGATGAATAGCTCTAGCAATATTGCAGTTGCTGCTATATACTGTCTGTGTTTGTGATAATTACCAGCTCATAATGCACACGTGCGCTCTTTGCTTTAGAAATGAAAAGAAGAAAAGGCAACAGGGCAAAAAAAAAAGGCAATACAGGTGGGAGAGGTTTCATCGCTATTACAGACCACTAATAAGCTGCCATCACCTTTCTCGCTCATGAATGATGAATCATTTCATTGACACTGGTTATATCAAAGAACCAGTTTGAAGGGCAGCTCTCTGCGAGTCAGTCAAAGTTTCCCTTTTTCTGTGGCCGGCGATACCTCCGCAAATTGAGCAAGTTCATTATCCGTGCCCGAGCAGTTACGCCGGGCTTGTGAAGCCACGGACTCTACTGGCTGCTGATTGTCACGTGCCACAGTGTGAACCCCCCCCCCCCCCCTTACAAAAGAGAGCAAAAAGCTGTGAGCATCAAAGGCATTGGAGATGAAGGCCTTTTACACTAATACCCAGAGTTGCACACAGTCACACAGACTCCCTCAAAGAAAACGTCTCATGGATACACAAACTAATTGGCTCGACAACTAATCCCAGCTCTGCGTGGCTGCTGATACAACTCCTGTGCAGTAAGAACATGAAGTGAGCAGGCCAGGAAACAGGGATGCAACCCTGAAGAACAACACATTCAGGCATTTACACGAGCAAAGGTGAAAATTTAATAAACCTAGTTATTTCTTTTTATATGAACTTTGTGCGAGTGTGAGTGCAGCTGGTTTTTAGATGAATGCAGATTTATTTAATTATTTTTAAAAACAAAGCTTTAGCACTTCTTAGAGGATCTGAGGCGTAACAAATGAGTCTGGCAACATTTTGTTTCTGTCAGTCCAAAAGATGAAAAGACTAAAACCAGCTGGGTTTGATGGCCTTTGATACATTGATTCCTTCAACAGAGTAAATCTTTAATCATTCAGTTTTGTTTTGTTTATTCTTTTATGAAGAGACTGTGAGCAAACATCACGCAGACAATAAAGACAGAGAGAGACATGGTTACACTATGGAAAACTACATTGATTGACACCCTTCATGCTGAATGAAGAAACATATTACTGAGTGTAAAGACATGTTTCAAATTAAGCAGTTTAAAAAGGTCATAGTATTGTATCCCTCCACAAAAGCACTTTTCCTTCACTCTGCTGCTTTTCTTGTGTTTCCTGGAGTGTTTAGAGGTAGAATGGGAGGCAGAGCCTTCAGCTTTCATGCCCCTCTCCTGTGCGACCAGCTCCCAGTTTGGCCTTCCCAGTTTAACAGACACCCTCTCTACTTTTAAGATTAGATCATCCCCAACTGGTTGCAGCAATATAAAGTGCCTTGAGTGCTGTTGTTGTGATTTGGTGCTTATTAAAGTTGAAGAAGAACTGAAAATGATGAAGTGCGGCCCAGTTCCCACAGGCCTGTCGCTAAGGAAAAAAAAGAGTGTTCCCCAATCGGCTTTAAGTAATTGCTGGTAGCTGCTAGCATGAAATTGGTCACAAACAGACATACAGTGCTGCAGTGAAAACCTCCATGCAATTGTTTTGTTCAATAACAGGTTGTTGTAGTCACCTGTAGTTTGCATGGACGACATCAACTTGTGTGCAGTGACTCACAAACTACAAATAATGAAAGCAGAGAAGATTCGTCTTCAAAGTAAAAGTTGTGCTGTTTAAAATGTGACGGTAAGATACAGCTTTTACTTTTGCAGACAAACATTTCAGCTTTGAGACTAAACAGCAAGTCTGTGCAGATAGGTCAATATAGCTTATGCAAACTATAGATGATTGTGGAAATCTGCCAGCAACCAAAGCACCTGCAAGTGCAGCTTCTTCTTCTTCTTCTTCTTCTTCTTCTTCTTCTTCACTATCTGAAACAAGCTGTTTGTTGCAGTTTGAAAACAAACAAAACTGACAATAGAGATGGTCATCTATCTGTGGAGAGGATAGATAGATCTGTCTGTCTCAAAAATTTGAACAAACTAAAGGACTAAAGATTAAATCACACAATGCATCATTTTCCTGAAAATGATGAACTATGAATTCAAATCAAAAATGTCACTTTTTATATTGGACGTTTTTAAATCATATTCCTGATGATGTATCAACTTGTTTATTGGTTGACCAGCACTCCCCCACCCAGCACCAGGAAGTCACTGAATATTGTTTCCTGGGCTTAATCTGGTTAGTCAGTCACATCCATTTTACATCTAAATTTGAAAGATGAAAAGTGGTGTTTTCGGGCCATTATAACGACTACAATGTAACCAATTTCTCACTGAGTAATTTTCCCTTGATTAAAAGTCTAAAAAGCATCTAGGTGATACACAGCAGTCAAGATCAGATTATCTTTGAAACAGAAAATGTATTTCTATATAAAATGTAAACGTGTTTTCTGTGCGTCTGGATTTTAAATACATTTGATTTGGTTGTAAAAGATGTTCAGATCAGCCGTCTCACAAAAGCTGCCTTCAGTGTCTGAGTTTTTGCAGATTAGATTTAATCTACAAAGCGCTCACCCTGGTGATTTCCATACAGTATTTACTGTAGCTTCTGTACAGACAGACTGCCTCATGTTTCTTTAAAAAGCTTTGCAGCCAGAGATGCTGTAATATGTGAAAGTGAGTCAGACGGTGAATAAAGACAAAGCCAGACACACATCCTGACAAAGATTTCTATTGACTGATGTGAGGCAGTGCGCTCTACGCTCCTGTGCACTCTACTGTTGTTTATATACTGTACTTTATAACCTAGTTTCTAGTTACTATGGTTACCTCATGCTCAGTGCATAGATGTCTCACTCCAGAGCGATCGAGTGAAAGAGAGAGAGAGAGAGGGAGTTGGTTTGTGTCTGTGCTCAGCAAATTTCACCTTAATTTAGTAATTTAGCCAAAACGGAATAAAGATTGTTCATTTGCCGTGTTGTCACTGGCTTAAAATTAAAGTCCAGAGACATAATTATTCAAATGCAGATGTTAAAGCTCTGCAAGTAGTACTCAATATCCAGCTAAAAGTGATTTTATGATTATTTCTATGATTAAATTATAAACAGATTTTATGTGCTGAGGACTCTAAAGAAGAAAATGATTGTTATATTTATATATATATATGTATATATATATATATATATATATATATATATATATATATATATATATATATATATATATACACACACACATATATATTTATTTATTTATTTTTTCTCTGTTTTCTGTTTGCATCAGACTAATTCTATTATCACTTAAGGGTTTATTAACAAGTGTTTGCAGACAAATTGGTGTCTTTCATGCAAACTACCACTGACTGCAATAATCTGCTTGCAGCCAAAGCAACCACACGGGTATTTTGGTGCAGCAGCCTTTACGTATGGCACTGATTTCATCCACCAGCAATCTCGAGCAACTATTCTCCAGCTAGAAAGATAATGCATATTTTTTCCTGGTAATGTGAGGTTGCCAGGGGGGTTGTTAACTGGTCTCTATGCCTGTGTGACTAAATCCTCAGTAGTTCAGCTTCTTGCTAACCTGATTTTTTCACTCTTATTTTGCTACACAGTGAGGTCAAAGGTCAGGATCAGCTAAATAAGAGCAGCTACCCTGGAGCAGCTCGAAATGTTTAGATCTTCGCTCAGAGATATTTCAACGATGCAAATGAGTGTGGACCCACAGGAGCTTAAATTAGAGCTGTGTGTGTTTGTGTAGCAGTTATTAGCACACTAGCCTAATGATGCTGCTTTTAAACTGGGGCGAAATAAGGCGAAGTGGCCACTTAGAGCTCGAGAGATGATGACAAATGGCTCTGACCTTGCCAAATTACAGCGTTGCTAATGTTGGAGTCAAAGTAAAGCTTCAAGGGTGTCATCGTGTCAACTTGTAAAAAACAAAAACAACAACAAAAAAGGAAAACCTGGACTCGTGCACTTTTACACTTTAAACAAATGTTTTGTGATTAAAAAAATGACAAAGAAGGTTGTTATTAGGATGGAGCAGGTCTGTTGCTGTGGTTACAAAATGTCGTAACGCTCATGAATAACCAGTTTGAATATTCCCAATTTCCATGGAAACAGATCTCATTCCTACCACAAAATAACAACAACAGTAAATTACATGAAGTAATTGCATGCTTGTGGATATGTTAATTATATAAATTAATAAAGCCCACAAACACATCTCGCAGGTTAATTCTTCTTCTCCTTCTTCTTCTGAATTTATACATACACACACACGGCCATAACAACGACATCAGAAATTTAAAAAAAATTATATTCAAAATATATCTCATATGAATGAAACCATTATGTCTAAATTATTCTGCTGTGTGTCTAAAACTATCATTTGAGTCGTTCGTCCGTCTTCGTGCTGAATGTAAAACAGGTTTTGATGCTTCAGTAGCCAAGTTTATACTCAAATGATTCCTGAAAATTGGCCAAGGAAAATACAAATTAATTTCTCTTCATGTTCACTTGCTATGAAGGAATATCAGGATTTGAGTGCATCGAGATAAACAGCAGGTTCATTCACTGCAAGCCAAATCTCAGCGGGTAGAGGACCTGATGAAACATGACGGAAATACAGCAGATTTTGTTTTAAATTTTCAATAATTTGTTTTTCACAAACTCAAAGTGTGCAAAAGAAATCTAATAAACTAAGTTACACTAACTAAAAACTCAAATACTTTATAAAGTGTTTCTGTAAATATAAAGTAACGTATTTTCTCACAGTTTAGAACAGGCTACATTAAAGATTTGCGATCTTGGAAACAGTTACATTTTTGCAGTGACTTTGTTTTTCCCATGACTACATAAAGCTCGATTTTTCAGACTTTCCAGAAAATAATAAATAAAGTGGTATCCTAGCTCACTACCACATGTGCAGCTTTGTAGCATGTCCTGTCAAAGGATCAATTTTTCCGCATATTGTAATGCTTGCTTTAAGCTAACCAAGTAGATTTGTTGGCTAAAACTAACCAAACACATGTTAAAACAAAAGGCTACACAGTACTTGGACCAGTTAGCCTCCATCCATCAATCTCATCTTCCAGTTGTCCAGTTCAAAGTCACATATAGTTACATAAATGTGATGTACGTGATATCTGATGTAAATCTACATGATATGTGATATATCATGTAGATCATACAGAGTTACATATAGTCATATAAATGAATACATCACATATCATAGAGAGTCATATATGTACTGTATCAGATCTATCTCAGATGTGCCATGTTTTAGAGCAGGGGTGGGCAATTCCAGGCCCCGAGGGCCGGTGTCCTGCAGGTTTCAGATCTCACCTTGGGTCAACACACCTGAATCACATGATGAGTTCGTTACCAGGCCTCTGGAGAACTGCAGGAGCTAATTTAGCCATTTAAATCAGCTGTGTTGGTTCAAGGACACATCTAAAACCTGCAGGGACACCGGCCCTCGAGGCCTGGAGTTGCCCACCCCTGTTTTAGAGCCATGTTTTACTTCAATTCACAACATTTGGAGCTTTGTGACAACATATTATGCCGTCTTTCAGTCACAAGCGCACAACAGTGTTTAAGTTTTGTCCTGAAAGTCCCATCATGCCCACTGATGTAGAATATGCGAGTTTAATTACACTCACATGATAAATATATAAATTCATAACAAACTGACTTTTTAATGAAAGAGTATGACAGACACCAAAAAAAAAACACATCACAGAAAAACCCATAAAAAATTAATTGTCTAAACGGCAACACAAGATGCTTGAAAGACATTTAGGGAGCATTATTTAAAAAAACTTTATTGAGAAGTCGTCATTCAGTCCAACTGGAAATTAAACCTTTTCTCTTTTCCCTGAGAAAATTCTTCTTCCCATCGCTTTGGCTGGTCTAATTGCTTCTGTTCCTATAAAAACAGAGATGAAATGTGATGTTGCTTTTAATTTAAATGTCTTGCAACAGGACTGGTTGCATCATTCCTCTTAATGGAGCTCCTGTGCTCACTCCAGAGATACGAAGCAAGCATATCACGACCTACAGAGCTCACATAGTTTGGTATTTTGCACAATTTACACAGACGCAGGTTCGGTCTTTCTATCTGCTAGCCTGAATAAAAGACTTTTTGCTCCTGCTAAGCATTAAAAGCAGTTGGCAAATTTTCTAAAATGCTGAAAAGCTGCTGTAAAAGTGCCAGCTGCTTGTGTCAGCGCTGCTCTACCTGTTAAAAGTAAGACAGTATTCACGCAAGTAGCAGAATTGCGACCCTTAAAGCTTGAGTCTTAATGACATGGTACTAAATGTCAAAAGAGTGGTCCAAGCAATCCATCCAATCATCTAATGCCAAACCATCTCAACTGGCTCCTCTCAGTGTTGAGGAGCAGCGGCTCTGTACTCTGAGCCTGTCTCGAATGACTGTACTCTTCACTTTATCCCTGATTGAGAGGCCAGCTCATTTGTGTCTTTCAGTCACAACCCAAAGCTAGCATCCATGGTTAAGGTTGGGGACATAGACCGACTGATCATAAGCTTCCAAAACAAAACACACAAAAAATGATGGTCTTTTCTACACATGGGGCTATTTTTTAAGTAAATATTGACTGTGACAGTGACACGGTCAGAGTCTTACAAGGCGGTCAGGTCTTTGCATTTAAAAATATCAAATGCACATCCATAACGTGCTAGACCAGGCTAGGTCACAAATGACCACCTCTAATCGAGGCCATAAAAGCACAAACAGGAGAATATAGATGCAAAGTCCTGTTAGTAAAGCTGCTGTTTGGAAAATCTACATTATAACATTTACATTTCATTTACAGTGGGGAGAAGGGTGGCTGATCATGCCTCTTCCAGTAATGGAGTGCTAATGAAACATTTACTGCTTGAACTAATATGCAGCGACTCCTGTCTGAACCCAGAATTAAGGGGAAGATTTTCAAATGTGATGTTGGTTCACTGGACTCTACTGTGATTTATATTATTCATTAATCCACCATCGCTCTGCTATTCTTCCATGCTTCATGAAACAAGACCAGAATGGTTAAATGAATCTAATTTTATTTATGCAGCAGCTGTCTGTTAGTGCTGCAAAATCAGAGTCACTAAAAAGTATTTAAAAGGAAATGAAAGTGTTCTGGAAGAACAAGATTTGAGTTGCACAAGCATAAATGTGGGCGAGGAGCAAAGGAAATTGCAGCTGAGAGCATTTTTCAGATTTTCATCTAAATTGTACAGCTTTGAATTGTTACTAGATAGCCTTCATTTTCTGCTTTTTTAGCACTTGGCAAATTGCTGGAGCGAGACAGTCAGTTTGCCGTCTCTGCAAGGAACTACGGCTACTTTTGCAAAAGCAGACTTTGCTTTGATTCAGAGGAAGACGTGGAGAAGCACAGCTCCTGACAGCTCCTGCAGCAAGTTATGTAAAACATAAATGTTTAGGGGTAATAAATCATATTTATTATCCCGGTCCCTGGGGTGCAAAGTCATAGAATAATTAACAGCACGCACTTTAGTGTGAAGGGAGCTTCAGCTGTTATATTTCACTGTGAGAAACAAGATACGACACAGATTTCATTAAATCAGAACCAAACATATGCAAACAGAGTTGATCAGTATTAAAGTTTAATTTTAGGTTGTCAGTTCAGTGCAGCATGGTTTAGCATAGTGAATAGTAGACTGTAATAAAATGTATATATTTTCTATTTATACATAGGGGATGTAGTCTAGTTTAATCATTAATAAATTGAGGAATGTTTGTGTGTGCTCTCATCTTTCTCACCGGTCTCAACATCTGTTTATCCTGCTTACTTCAGACTTGGCAGGTGTCGTGCTGGATACATGAATATGAAAAGCACAAAACTGAAGTTTTTCGGATGATTGGTGTTTTCATTTGCTGTCTGTTCCCTGTTGGAATGACTGGCTGGAGTCAAACTAATCCTGTCATGTGATAATGTGATCAGGTGTGTTGTAGCATTTAATGGTTGGAAGCTTCCAGAGGATGTCACAGAAACATCTGCCAGGGAACTAGAAGATCTGACTCACACGAATGCATAAGATTTACTTTATTTATCGCAGATTTGATCAATTATATTATCCACAAAGCAGTCCTCTTCATAAGAGTAAGTGTTATCACTTGGCAGCCACCTTGAAACTCCCACAGGTGCTTGTGTTGTTGTTGCTGTTATCTTCGAAATCTGTTTTTAAAACTTAAAGGTTTTGCTGATGTTGCCTCGCTGGAATTTATACTTCTAACACAATCTCTGCTGCTGTTGCATTCTCCCACAGATTTTAGCTCAGCTTTCTTTAAGTGTCTCGACCTTGTATCAGTTGTCCTGTCTTTAGTAGTTTGATGTAACTACTAAAGAAATGAATCTCTGTATGTGTGCTTGTTGCTACTGATGTCAAAGCACTGACCTTAACATTTACCTTTACTGATGCGGGCAGCGTTAATGCTGTATAGTATAATATGCCCGACTATACTTTAGTGTAGCGCAGTATAGTGTAGACTTTCTGTGTGGAGTCTGCATGTTACCTGTGCTGTGTGGGTTCTCTCCCACAGTCATGCATGCTAGGTTAATTTGTGGGTGTAAATGGTTGTCAGTCTCTCCGTGTCATCCCTGTGATGGACCAGCGATCAGTCTGAGGTGTACCCCTCATCCAGTAATAGCTGTGATAGGTTCCAGGTGCCTTAGGATGCTACTGGATAAGTGGTTACAAACAAAAAAAAAAACAGATGGATGGTAAAGTATTTGTCAATAGAAAACACGGTGTTTCAACCCTGAGTGTGAAGAATTGCAATTCGTATTTTGTCTCAGTGACCTAAGTGCTTATTTATCACTTGTCGATTTCAGATCCATGTCAGCTTCTATGAGTGAAGAACCTCTTGTCAACACTAATCTCCAAATAATTGCCTGTGAAACATCAATAATTTGCTGTGTGTTATGGATTCGAAACTAACAGCGCGTAATGATGCTGTGAGTCGTGCATACACGTAAAGATTCAAGTACATAATATTCAGTTCTGTTTGTTTTATTTCAGGTGTCTCTAGAATGTTTTCGAATATTTAAAAAAAATATTTAAACAAACATTAATATTAATTCGAAGCAGCTCTTAGTTGCTGCGCATGTTAAAAGTTAAGATCGAGGCATTTAGGGAGCGATGCTGCTCTGTCCGTGGTTCTGAAACGGCCTCGACTCGTCCTCATTTTGTTGAATTCCCAATTTTACAGAAATAGCTCCTTTGTTGTCCCTGTGATCCTGAATTATTTATTTCAGACCGTCTTTCCGCTGTGACATTTGCTCACATCGTCCCCGGGTAAGCATGTGCGGGAGCGTGAATCCCCCGTCAGAATTCGGAAATGTCAAGTGATTGATTTCACTATGCAAACACGCTCTATATTGTCAGGATCAAACCTCCAAAGTTACGGATCGGGTGGAACATGACAGGTGACATCGGGGCTCGTTGTGAGTGTTTGCTCTCGACATGCAAACTGAACGGACAGCTGTTTTAAGTTTACGCACATGTAAGTGGCCGATCCGTGATGCGTAAAAGGTGCGCTCCGGGGTGGAGACTTTCTCTGGAGAGGCAGCGGTAGAGAGCGCAACAGCACGACTCTCTGCATCCACAGGTTGCATCTCTCCTCTTCTCTGAACATCTTAGCAACCCGCTGCAGAGTGCAGTCACAGGACATGAAGTCATTTGAGCACGCGCCGGGCTGAGCACTCCGGACCCAGGCTGCAAACAGAAGCTCGCGAGCACGATGCCAAACCCAGGAAGAACTGCAAGACCTGATTCATCAATTTAAAAACGCATCTTTCTGATTTAACCGGTTGTCATGTGAGCGTCTCCTCCGAGGACTGCGCGTTGTGTTCGAGAGCACCATGCTACGGGTCCCTCACTGCAGCGGCACCACGGAGACAACGGCGGCATAATGGCATGCAGGAGCGGCTGCTGCTGCGGCTCCGGTCCGATAAACGAGGATAACGCGCGGTTCCTGCTGCTGGCGCTGTTCATCGTTGTCTATCTCCTGTGCGGGGCCGCCGTCTTCTCTGCGCTGGAACACCCAAAGGAGAGAGAAGCGAAGGAGCGCTGGGCGCAGAGGTTCGAACATTTCAGCCAGAAGTACAACCTGAGTAAGAAAGAGCTGAATAACTTCCTGAGGAACTACGAGGAGGCGAACGTGGCGGGGATCCGCGTGGACGCAATCAGACCTCGATGGGACTTCACGGGCGCTTTTTACTTCGTAGGAACTGTGGTGTCAACCATCGGTGAGATGAAGATGCTGGCCTCTGCAAACTCAGTCAGATACATCACTTTTTCGTTCTTTTACATAATCAGTTTCTGGCTTTTTGTTTCGTGACTCTGTGCTTTTGGTGGATGCAAATAGCAAACTCCCACATCAATGCGTCTCTTCATCACTTTATATTCCTTTCTCCCGGGAATGTAAAGACTGGCCAGGTTCAGTTTGATCAAACTTTTATACAGGCCAAATGAAACGCAGTAGCAGTCTTTACTGAAAAGTAGGCAGATCCACTTCAGCATCAGTTTAGAGAGTTGACTCAGTGCTTACAGTGTGGTTCAGTGGGTTCAACAGAACTACACACCCTCTCTCACACACAAACCTTTTAATGCCTACTTCAGAGATTTGTCCTTGACTGTTATTTCTCCATTTCAGGACTGGCTGCCCGTTTGAGAGCATTCAAGTCTTTAGTGTCAGTGAGGCAGACAAAAACACAGCCATCACTCACCGTTCTGCAGCTGATCCTTTTTTTTTTGTCAAAACTGCTCCTCTGATTTGTGCTTTTTAAGTCTTTTCAGATTTTTTCATGTTGTGGACAGGTCATGTTTGCAGCCATTATAACAACTTGATTGGAGTTAATTTGTTTGTAATGACTGTAACTGGCTTGCCCGTGGCAGTTTAAATGAGTGGACTAGCTGAACATATTTTATATAGAAGTACTCTCCTTATACAGCTTAATTCTTTGGGTTTTCAGGTGAAAGTGCCTCAAAAACAGACCTGAAACCACACTTTCCTCTGCTCGAGTGTCAGCCGTTGTGCACTTTTCCCTCTGACAGTGCACAACAGCTTTATTTAAACAGACATTTAATCCCACCTTAGTTTAGCTTCTAAGGATTAAAAAAACAAAACAGGATTGTCTTTTTGAGGTATGACTTCACAGTTATTCATGATACAAGCGCAGGGGGAAACAGCACCTTTGATCATGTTATAAGTAACAAGAGACGATCTCTGATCTTACAAATGACCTTAAAGTAATTTGATGGTATATTAATCGCTGTGTCCAGCCACTTCAAAACAATCATATGTAAATTGTTATAATATTTAATTCTTCCCCAGTTTCATCAGTCCCTCCTCATCTTTATTTCCAACAATCACCTCTCAGTGTTTGCCAGGGAAAGCCCCGTTAGGAACACATCATCATTTTGCATCTTCTCTGAGAGCACTGTGTGTATCACAGCTTGGATGAATGTGTCTCGATTATCAAAGAACAGCAGCCTGAGTGTATACGTAGGCACAAGAAGTCTATTTCAAAGGCATCTCGTATGTGTGCTGTATAATTCATTATGTTTAGAGGTCGACTTCACCGAGTAGACTGGTGAAAAAAATCCCTTCTCTTCAGTTTCTTCTGAGTATTTGAGTATTTTTATTACAGATATGTAATAATGTCGTCTGTTGACTGGTTAACTGTCAAATTTAAAGCATCACTGCGACGTTTAAGACAGCGGATCTATTATTTGATGGAAAACTAGATGACAGTTTCAAATCTATATTAAACAAACTTATGAGGTGCTTTAGACTGTCAGGGGGAACTGTAAAAAAAAAAAAGGTAAAAAAGAGCATAAACATTATGAACAATTTATGAGTACAACACATTAAAAACTGGGTAAGAAAAAACAAGTGTATCCAGAAAGGAGGCCGTTACAGCTGAGTAACTGCAGGCTTAATAATGTAGCAAACATCCAATCGCAGTTTAAATTTGAATCCTGAGTCGAATTTACAAATGTAGAAGAAGTGATGTGATGTTGGACTCCACTGTGGCAGGACTCCCACAAATTAGTGGCTTCACTGTAAGACTTTGTCATATTTTATATCCTCTGCAGTAACACTGGTATAATCACTAAAACACATTCATAAAGATCCTATTTTTACATTTCTGTTTTTCTATTTGTAAAAAAAAACTTGCCAACTACGCTAAAGGGTTGTTTCATGCTGCGTACATCCTGTAAAGACACAATCGAGTTATTATTTAATGATTATTATTGATCAAGAAGCAAATAATCACCCAAAAAAGACAAACTTTAGCTGTGCAACCCCAAATAACCCCGACTGTGTCCTGAGAGCGCTGTAATGGCGCTGAAATTTTACCTTTGTTCACAGGACTCATCAACATCAAATTTACAAAACAAGTGGAAAGAAATACACATCTATAAAATCCAGGCCATTTGGCTTTATTGTTGCATTTGGATGAAATCTCTGTTTCAATTAGCACCTTGAGATCCTTTCTGAATGTGAAGGCAATCAAACCCTCCACAAGACGCCTGCCTCTGGCATGGAGGCAGCTAGTCACGCTGCACCGTGTGTTTTTCCTGAGTGGATACAGTCATGTTTAACTTTGTTTTTAGTAAAAAGGACAATCATATTGTTAAACAATAATTTGTCGCACGAGCGTGTATAACTATGACGTTTCCACTCTAAAATAAAAGCCAGAGTTCGATTTTTCAACAATTGGTCAAGAAGAAGAAGAAGAGCAGCAGAGAGACAGACGGCACTTCATGAGCTTTAGTGTTAAATGAGGGATGAAAAGACATCAGTGAGAGTGGTGCAGCTGAAAGACCTCATGTTCTGACTCCCATTTTCTTCATCTGCCAGTTCAGAAGAGACAAAGTCAGTCACAGAAAAACATCTTCAGATCCCGTTGGAATAAAAATCTGCAAAATCTGTTTGACCTTTAAAAATCTGGAGAAAAAAAAGCTACACCTGAGGCGTGGGGTGTCTCCACTGCGTCTTTCATTTGCCAAAATAGTGTGGAAAAAAATACAGTGAAATGTGAGACTGGAACACCTCGGCTCTCAAACTGAGTGTTGCTGCACAGAGAGACAAAGCGAGAGAGGGTTAGCATGTCACCAATGGCAACCCTGTGGAGGAAAGCAGTCGCATGAGCACGTTTTTCACTTAGTAGGAGTAGAGAGTTGTAATTGGCCGTCTTTGTTGATGGCAGATAGGAAGAGAGCTTGATTTAAAAGATAAAGCAGCTGCAGGTTGGTAGCCACTTTTCTCTAGTTTGCTTGTGTGTAAGAAAAAACCCAGAAGTTATGGGCAGGACTCGCATTTTCAAGTGAAGGTGACGTTTTAACGTACGAGAACTCTTTTAGTCTGTCCTTTCATTCAAAGATGATCCGTACAAGCTGAGGATTTAAAGTTCTCTCATTAATCATTTTTCCTCTGACTTTGTCCTTTTTTACATGTAGCACAGTGTAGCGACAGCATGATGCTGCTTTGAGCGTGTAAGGAAGGAAACAAAATAGCCTCATACAGTTTTAAACTAGTTTCATGAAGTAGACGTGTGGTATGCAGCCTTGGTTATACTCTGCTAACACAGCCAGCAGCCTGACAGCAAAGCAGTCCTTCCTGTTTAGTCTCAGTTACACTTTCCGTGTCCGTGATTTCGCTTCGGTCCAAATGTTGTTATCAGATGGAGAGTGTCAGGGTCTGTGTGCATGACCTCACAGGTCTGACCACACAGAGTTTAGATTACAATACCCCAACTACACATGCTCCCCAGTCAGGTGGCAGACTTCAAACTGGGCGCCAGCAGAGTTGGCGAGCTTAGCTCCTAGCATCGTTGCAGACATGGCAAGTAAAATCGAGAGTCCACAGATGCGACAAGCCACAGCTCAGTCATCAACGCCTTTGGTAAAAAGAAAAAAAAGAAGCTTGATGTTTGTGAAAATGTGCATCAAACCAAATTCTTTTAAGGTTTCTGTCTTGATTTTAGTTGCTGATGATGATGAGGATGATTTTCCTCTAAGAGTGACCATAAAGTAATCTTATCACATCAAACCATTATCTTTTCCTAAACGTCTTCAAACAGATTTGGTGTCTAAAAGTAACAATAGTGTAACATCCATCAACCTTCACCTTAAGGCAGTGGGGGAGACTATCCTGGAGGACATTAGGTGAAAAGCTAGATCAGACTCTGTTGGTCTTTATATGACCTCTGGCTTCTGTTAGTCTATTTTAAAAGGCTTTTGTCAGAAGGTCTTTCTGCTAAAAAGCACTGAAGGCAGACTTCTACCGCTACAATCTTTGTCAGTGTAGCTACAAAGCTCACATCACAACACTGAGAGTGTTCGGTTGTAGTACTAGAGAGGGTAAAGACCAATAAATGTGAGCTTCCACTGCTATTGTCATCTTATAATGATAGCAGTAACACTGTGTAAATTTACTCTCACTACGTGATCTATTTCTCTGTGTGTGAACGTCAGGGTTTGGGATGACAACCCCGGCCACCATTGGAGGAAAAGTCTTCCTGATGTTTTATGGCCTGCTCGGCTGTGCGGCTACCATCCTGTTCTTCAACCTCTTCCTGGAGCGTGTCATCACCGTCATTGCCTTTGTCCTTAAGTCGTGCTACGAAAGACGTCATAACAAGGCTGTGCTGCCACAAAACGGACGTCAAGTCTCTGAGGGAAACAGAGCAAGTGGAGCCGGGGAGGAACTTGCAGGCTGGAAGCCCTCAGTCTACTGCGTTATGCTCATTTTAGGAGCGGCAGCCGTTTTGGTGTCTTGCTGCGCCTCGCTGATGTACTCCGCAGCGGAGGGTTGGGGCTACCTGGACTCGCTTTACTTCTGCTTTGTAGCCTTCAGCACCATTGGGTTTGGAGATATGGTTAGCAGTCAGCGAGTCGCCTACGAAGGCCACGCTACGGTTGCGTACAGGCTGGGCAACTTCTTCTTCATCCTGACCGGCGTCTGCTGCATCTACTCCCTCTTCAATGTCATCTCCATCGTCATCAAGCAGGTACTCAACTGGCTGCTGAGGAGGCTGGAGGCCCCCTGTCGCTGCTGTTTCCCCAGGAGGGGTCACCACCCGCACCGGCATCCCCGTCGGAATGTGGTGGCCCCGGGCCACCTCCGTGCCCGCAGAGACCCATCCATCGAGACAGACGCCATTAACGAGAGCGAGACCGACACTGGACGCAGGTTGTCTGGGGAAATGATTTCCATGAGGGACTTCTTAGCAGCCAACAAGGTGAGAGTAGACTGACCACTCGTGTGACTCTGCACCTGATGAATGAAATCACACCTGTCTTTACAAGCAAGCAGTTCATTCTTAGAGTAATCTGATGACTGATGCGAGTAGTGGAGGGAAAACTCCTTTGTCCTGCTGCTGTCAGATGTCTCTTTATGAGCCATAACCTCCACGTGATTACCGGTGCATATATGTTCTTATTAAAACTGATCAAAATATTTGTATTCGCTGTACATATGTGTGAGAAAATACGGGGGAGAATTCCTATTTTGATACAAGCTTATGCTTCATATTCAGTGTCTTATGTTTGGCTGCTGAACTGCTGGGCTGCATGCATATGCAGCGTCAAAGTTCTTTGAATATCAACAGCTAAGCAACCACCGGCACTGCTTATTCAGCAGCTCTTGTGGCCCCTCAGGAGTGTCAGTTGTCCATACATTTCCATATCTACTACTCCACCATGTAGACAAGACTAATGAGCAGTGTGAGCTACAATTAAATGTCAAAAGTGCGCGCCCTTCTGCACTGGATCAGAAATCCTTCTTAGATCTTTCTTTACAGGTCCTGGAAGTCCTGACTGAGAAAATTAGAAGGCCGAATGGTTTAATTCTGCTGAACTGACACAACCAAGAATAAGTTAACTGTCTTGTGTTGTGTTAGGATTGTTAGTGAAATATAAGATGAATGAAATTTTGTACAGTTCAGGAAACTGAGTTTAATCGTCTGATTCAGCCTCAGAACAAGCTGATGACATCAGAAACCTGTGTGAATACTTTTTATCAAGCTGTAGGAACTCATGTCTTTGTGTGTTGGTTGATGGTAAAATTTATTGCAAATTATGATATTTCCCTGTTAGAGTGAAGCACGGTTTCTAACCTCTGAAGCACCACATGTTCATTTGCGCTTCTTTTTTACGTAAAACATAATAATTTATGGGTAATTGATGGTAATCGATTTCACTCTGAAAATGTGAGCCTGGAATTTCACTGGAGCACCTGCTAAATCTGAGAGACCACCTTTGAATGTTATGTACTGCTAATACAACAATAACAGAGAGAAAAGGGGCGGGGGGGATATATCACAGAAATCAGCAACTTATAACAAAACTTATAACCTTCTTTACAAGTACAAACACTTTATAGTAATCTCCACTGCACAGTTAAAATAACTTAGCACTACCAAAGGCTTTAACTTTTTATTAAGGTGGAAATGCTGTTTGCACGATAAACCTGCAGCAGAATAATGGGCAGAGTTTGCTTTTCGGCCGGTTCCCTGTAAGCTCTGCTTTCATTATAAGATAAGATAAGATAAGATAAGATAAGATAAGATAGAACTTTATTAATCCCTCGGGTGGGTTCCTCTGGGAAATTCGACTTCCAAAAAGCACAGCAACGACCGAAGTTACAGTTACAGAATTGTTATATATATATATACACACACACACACACACACACACACACACACACACACACACACATATATAAATACAGAGACAAATATAATATATATATATATATATGACAGTCCGTCTACCACTGTGTGCCCGTCTCAGGGGAAAGCAAAGGCTTAATTGTGAAACCAAAACAGGAAGAGGACAGTGCGTTTGTGTTCCCTGGTGTCTATCTGTAGCTTTCCCCAGCTAGCTAAAACGGTGGATGCTGGAGCAGTTGGAGTAGCTGTGAAAAGTCTACGAGATAAAAGAGAAAGAGTCGAGGTAAACAAGGTGAAGTGAGCGAGTGATGGTTTAATAAGGCTGTACCCCAGATGGGTATTCATTCATGGAGAAAGATCTGATGGTTTAGAGGGTTCAAAAGCTCTGGTGGCGTGACTTCCACGAGCTCATTAAGTTACAAAAGCTCTGTACTTATTAACCTGATACAACTGGGTGTTTAAAAACTGTGAGGTCTCTGAGACAGCAGCGAAGGGGGTGTGTGTGTGTGTGTGTCTAAGGCATGTTAATGTAAGTCTGTCCGTTCCACATCAAAGCGTTGCTTTCACTAACAGCAAAGGAACAAGAAGGGAGGTTGAGGCTTGGAAATTCAGCTAGAAATATGTACATTTGCAACATTTTTCCAAATTTCAAAGGACGACTTTGTATCCAGGTTAGGAGGTGGCTGATGTAACTTGTAGTTGGTAACACAAACGAGCTTTTGCTTTGGGGTGAATATTTCAAGGAACGAACACCGTCCACCATCTGTGAACCATACATGACAGCAGGCCTCACTACACTCGTCTCCACCCACTCCACCCTACCTGTGCTCTCTTGCTTTCCATGGTTGATCTCAGGCATTTAAACACATCTACCTTCACTATCTCTACTCCCTCCATGTTCAACTTTCCACCTGTCTCCCTCTAATCCACAGTCTTGTATTCTGTCTTGCTTCTACTGCCCTTCATTCCTCTTTTCTCCGGAGCATACCTCCACCTCGCCATACTCTCGTCCACCTGCTCCCTACTCTACAGATCAAAGTGTTATCTGCAAACATTATAGTCCACGTCTGCCTGGCCTCATCTGTCAGTCTGTCCATCAATTTTCAATTCAATTCAATTCAATTTATATAGCGCCAAATCACAACAAAAGTCGCCTCAAGGCGCTTCATAGATACAGAGAAAAGCCCAACAATCATATGACCCCCTATGAGCAGCACTTTGGCAACAGTGGGAAGGAAAAACTCCCTTTTAACAGGAAGAAACCTCCGGCAGAACCAGGCTCAGGGAGGGGCGGGGCCATCTGCTGCGACCGGTTGGGGTGAGAGAAGGAAGACAGGATAAAGACATCACCACTGCAAACAACAAGGTGCTGATGGAATCCACTTGTTACTCCTACCTCACCACTTTCTTGTCCTGCACCACCCTCACATACTTCTCTGCACCTCCTGACTTCCTCATACAATGCCACAGTTCCTCTTTTGGTACCTATCGTATAGTTTCTCTAGTTCCATAGAGGCAGAGTGAAGTTTTTACTGACCTCTATACTTCTCCATCAACACTCTCAAAGCAAACATTGCATCTGCTCTTTGTCAGATTAAAGCAATACTGCAGCTCACTGATTGTCACCTCCCTTCTCAGTGTAGCTTCAACAACTATTTCACACGTCTTCATGGTGTGTCTGATCGGTTTTATCCCTCTGTAGTTACTACAGCTCTTCCCATCATCCTTGTTCTTGTAAACTGGTACCAGTACACATCTTCTCCATCCTCTCATTCTCCTCATAATAAACCATGATGTGCCAAAACAAACAAAACAGTCTAAAAATTGTGCCTCAATTTGGATCATCTGCAGGAGCGGCCACATTTTTGTAAACATTTGCAGCTTTCTAACCTCCGCGCTAGCTTACGCACTCACAATATATCCTCTTTCTGCTGGCTGAAAAATGTATCCTTTGATTGGCCTCTTGATTTCTGCTATAAAGCCAAAATGGCAAGCAACGGGCGTCAGAGGTGTGTGGTGTTTCAAGTGTTTGTGGTGCACTTATTCACCCAAAACAGTATGGAGGTGAACCGTGTGCCAGGTTTGCCAAAGTCAGCAGATACACTGTATTCACTCACTCATCCAATTCATTGAATTCAGGTGTTCCAATCACTTCCATGGCCACAGGTAAAATAAAGCAGCTGGGAATGGAGAAAGCAAAGTCCTTAAAACCATAAAGTCCTGACCTGACAGTGGATACATTTACACCCGATTATATACAAAACAAGCCTGTTGCATTTTCTGCTCTTTGTTGTGCAGAAAAAAAATCAAAGGTAAAAGTTGCTGAGTGGCAAAAGTTAAATCACTGACACTCGCGTCAATACTTTTCACCTTTGTTTGCTTAAAGCAGCCCACTAAAGAAGAAATACCATCTGGCAGCTTTTTAATGCACCTGTGAAATCAGATGCTGCCGTTCGATCTGTGTTTGTTTGCCAAGACTTTATAGCTTGAATGTACCACTTCACTTTCCCCAGTTTTCTGCAGTTTCCGTTTCCTCTTGTGATGATTTTTTTTAATCTCTTCCTCTAGGTGAACTTGGCCATTATGCAAAAGCAGCTTTCGGAGATGGCAGTCGGGAACCAGCGCCAGTCCAGCTCCAGTTCACGTCAGAACGGCTTCTCGGGAGGGGTGGGTGCACTGGGCATCATGAACAACCGCCTGGCAGAGACTAGTGTGGACAGATAGGGAGAAACAGCGCGAGATCCTTTTAAAGGAAACAAAAGACACACGAGAAAGAGTATGACACTTACACTGAGCGCCGCCTCCCCGAGGAAGAAGAAGCTTTGATGTTGGAGGAGGAAGGCTGACCCCAGCAGCTACTGCTTAGACGGAAACCATCTCAGCCCAGCTTCTTGCCAAGAACTTGGCAAGATGAAAGATGCACGATAGCGTGCTGGATTTCCACATCTGGACCAGGCGTGCTGGAATGTTCCCCTGTGAGGAATCCAGTTTCCATGGTGATAAATAAAAGCCTGCCTAAAGCCTGTATCTAAGCTTTAAAGCCTGATGCACTACGTGCTGCTTCACATAGACCTGCAACTTTCACTCATTCACAGCACTTCACAACACTTACTACGACTCTGCCCGGTCCATGAAAGGTATTATTGTCAGAGAAGTAGCTTTAATAAAGTCTCACAGCAGTCATTGCACAAAGCCCTGTGTCATGTTTGGAAAGTTAAAAAAGACGGGAAAACATGACTAACTAAAAAGATTTTAGTTCTACGCTCACAGCATTTGTGGTAAATGTTTCACAGCCATGTTGTTACACTATTCAGTGGCTCGCATCCATTCATTAAAACAACAAATAGCAACAACAAAGACAGAATCTCCCTCATTACAACCCTGAGCAGCCCTGCCCTCTGCAGAATCAGAGAGCCTGCACTGATCCCCATTATGTAGGATTTCTGTTTACTCCGAGTTTGTTTCACATTAGTCAAGCACAAATACAGAAATTATGGCATTTTCATATTTTGTTGTGACACAGGCCTGCTGGTGTTTGGTACTGATACAAATGAGGTAAAAACATGTAGTTCCAGGGCTCATTATTACATTTTGGCTCAGTGCTGCTTGCTGTTTCTTTTTTCTGTTAGTCTGGATCCACACGACAAGTGCAGTAAACAATTAGAAGAATATTCGAGGAGCCAAAGCCAATCCTTGTGTTGCAAATTTAAAACCAAAAGTGATCTGCAGCAACTCCAAAGTGTTTTACCTCCAATGTTTTACCTCCTCGCCAGGTTTCATGAAATTCGGCCTGATAGTTTTTGTCTAACCCGGCTGACAGACGACAGACTCTGTATCCTCAGCAGAGGAAAATAACTGAGGTAAATACTTCTGACTCGGCCTCAGGCACAGAGTGAGCATTGTCAGATCTGTTGTCAGAGGTTTGGGTTCTAAGGAGAATATTATGGATCCAAAATGTAGCCAAGCATACAGCATGGAATTATATCTGGGATATTTTCCCCATTGAGATCTGATGAGCTTTCAAAGTGCTCCTTTAATTTTTTTTAGCAGTTCATATTTTGACCATATTAAGATATTTTCCCCTTCAACATGTATTACAATAATGGTCTGGCTTTCTGCACTGAAATTACAGGGTTGTTATCCTCCGGGCTCCACCTCTGATAGTACCTGCTGTACATGTGACTTAAAGCGTGTAGAAGAGGCTCATCAGAAATGTTGATGACATGAATTCATTTAAATGTCAGTATTTTAAAATAGGCATGGCTTTCCCTGCAGCTCTCCCCACTACTTCACATGGGGTTCAAATCTCAGTCTCTCCAGGGAGACGTCCTGTACACGTTGCATCTACGGAGTTATTTTTTTCTCTTCATGCTTCTTTATACAGCTCATCTGATTTGTTCTGAAAAGACCTGTATTTTTTCACAGACTTTCTGCAGCTTGACGACAGAGCCGAGAAGGGGTGCAGGAGTGCAGTTCACTCTCAGACCACTTGAATTATAATATGCTGAAAGGTTATTATGGATGTTTTTGTCTGCCCCAGCTTTAAGTGCGTCTCATGACCGAAGATGAAGAGCAGAGAGAGAATACTCTTGAGTTTTGTCTTGATGAGATGACAGCCATGCAAACCTGCCAGGGAAGTAAGATCCCTGCATGTAGTATTAGTACAACACAAACTGCCAATTGTAGTTTTTTTTCTGTCTACTTCTCTTTGAAATAAAGAAAATACCCCAAATTTAATATGGTGCATCTACCATTGTACATGTTGGTTTTTGGGTGTCACTGGTTGCTTCAAAGAAAAGCTGTGGTCCTGACAGCAGACCACTGTGCTGAATTTCCCCACTGAATGCCACCTGATTTTAGCTTCACCACAGACTGAGTGAAAGCACAGAGAAGTGGGGGGGGGTGCAAAAAATTTAAAATGGTAAAACTGGGAGCACACACTTTTTTTTTAGAAACACAATCAAAGTTTGCAAAAAATGGCAGGTTGATCCTTTAGAAAGTTGGCTCGTTGTCAAAGTCAGCTGGCTCTGCTACTGCACGTTCATTATGGGCTGACAGAATGCCCGGGTGTTTCATGGACGAAGCCTGGAAAACTTTTCGCTGTAGAACAAACAAGGACATTTCTATATTTTCATCAAATAAACTAACCTGAAAATACACATTTAGACTGATTCTTTGCTACGGACACACAAACGCAATCACAAACTGCAACACACACAAACTATTCAAACGGAGAAGAATTATGAATATGTCAATATGCCTACATGGATAATAACAGCTTTGAAGAAATGTGTGTTCCTGTTTGTGTGTCTCAGAGTGCACAGATACATTATGAGTGAGACAGCAGAGCCACGGGCAGATGTAGACACACAAAGACTCTTTGTCAAAGCTCTTTTTTTTTAAACAAGTCACGACACCACCCAGAGAGTGACTGATACCACTGTCATATCCACTCTGTTTGATACGCACTCTAATGGAGGAGCCACGTGGGATGTGACAATATAGTTGATTCCACACTGCTGCACGGGTGGCCTCAGTGTGCTCCACCTTTCATGCTTCACTGAGAATAAACCTAATAGGTGGCTATTTTATTATTAAGCTTGCAACAGGTGATAAAACGTTGTGTACCAGGGTAAAAAAAAACCATCATGTGTGAATACAGCAATTTTGGGAATAACTGAAAGTGGCTGTAGTTATCAGACTACAGAAAATGCAAATGATACTAAAGAAAGTCAATAAAGCCTCAGCGTTATACAGGTACTGTAAAGGACAGCAGCTGCCACGCGGTGACTTTGCACATGTTTGACTACAGGGATTAGCAAAACAGTACAGCTAATTACCTTAAACTTTTTAATAAACTTTTTAAAGCATATGCATCGTCAGTGTGCACATAACTCTTCATACGTCATGTGCCTGAGTGTGTCAGGGGAGAGTAAACAGCAAATCAGCCAATTAAATAGTGTCTGTGAACACCGAGGCTGTGAGATTCAGCTGGTGCTACCTAAACATATGCAGAGTGAACGCTGGATGTTCACAAGCAGCACCTTAGAAAGAGCGAAATCTCTGCAGCTCCCTCCAGTTGACTGCAAGGACGTTAATGCTTCTCTTAATGCCGTACATACATCAAAGTCTACTTTCTGTTTGTGTTCTTTGTACATCAACCAATAAATTGACTTTTTGTCTTTCTGCAAACACGGGACTCTACTCACTCTCTTGTCTATTTACGTGGCTCACAAGATTAATAATCAGCCACTCTACGCAGTAATGTGCGGTTAAACCTTGGAAGCACACGACATGTGATGTTCATTAAAGTTAATTTAATAAACAAAAGTGACACTTCATTAAATGAATATATTACAGCAGAGTGCAGTCAGTAACCAGCAGAAAGTCAAAGTAATGCTAATAATTACAGATTTAACAGTAAGATGTTTAATAATTAGAGGTTTGTGCTGCTGTTTAAAGTCAACTAATGGTCAAAGAGTCATATGGAGTTACATATACATATACACAGATCAGGTATAATATGATAACCACCTGCCTCATACTGAGTTTGTCCCATGGACTCCATTAGACCGCTGATTGTGCTCTGGTATAGTCCAGAGCATAATCAGCATAATGAGTGGTGATGTGGGGCCTCCATGGATGGGACTTGTTTTTCAGGCACATCCCACAGATGCTTGATTGCATTGAGGTCTGGGGAATTTGGAGGCCAAATCAACACCTCAAACTCGTTGTTGTGCTCCTCAAACCATTCCTGAACCACTTTTGCTTTGTAGAAGTGCGATTTCTGCTGCTGAAAGAGACCTCAGCCACGAGGGAATACTGTTTCCATGAAAGGGTGTACATGGTCAGCAACAATGTTTTGGTAGGTGGTACACGTCAAAGTAAGACCCAAGGTTTCACAGCAGAACATTTCCAAAAGCATCACACCTGCTGGTTTTCTTCCCATAGTTCATCCTTGTGCCAGGTGTTCTCCAGGTATGCACATGCACCTGGAGAACAAACAAACAAATGATGTACAACAAACCGTGATTCCTCAGAGCAGACTAATTACTTCCATTGCTCCATGGTCCACTCTGATGATCAGGTAGCCATTGTTGGTGCTTTCAGCAGTGGACTGGAGTCAGGATGGGCACTCTGACTGGTCTCAGGCTCTGCAGCCACACACACAAGAAACTGCGCTGCTCGGTGTATTCTAGCACAGTTTTGGTATCAGAACTAGTGTTAACTTTGTGAACAATTTAAACTACAGTAGCTCAAGTGTTGGATCGGACCACACAAGCCAGCTTTCATTCTCTATGTGCATCAGTGAGCCTTGACCCTCCATGCTTTAGAGACTTATTTGCCTTACTGATTATTGCTTTTAGAAATTAATGTGAACAAAATACCTTGCACAACAACAAAAACAATAAAACTGAACATGTTTATGCTAGAAAGATTACCATAAAGAAAGTATGTTTGTAAAAACCATAATTCGTTTCCCTATAATTATAATACACTTGGAGGTATTCATAACACTTTCTGGTGGTAAGTGTTGTCAGGAGGTCCAGCAGGTCAGCTACTAAATCAGAAGGTTGGTGGTTCAATCCCTGGCTACTTCAGGCAAGGTACTAACCCCACTTTGCTCTCTGATGGGGTGTGAGTGTGTTTGAATGTTAGATAAAAAGCACTTACATAGAGAAGAACTGCTTGTGTGAACTGGTGAGTCAAGTGGTGCAAAACATTTTGAGTAGTCAGGTAGAGTAGAAAAGCACTATATTTACAATTCCACATACTTCACTTCTTCCACATTTGTCATGTTACAGCATTATTTCAAAATGAATTCAATTAATTTTTCACCTCAATACTCTACACAAAATACACAAATAAAAATAAAAAATAAAATACAAAAATATAACATGTACAGTATTCACAGCCATGACAGTCAAAATTGCATGGAGTTTGCCAAAAGTCACCTGAAGGACTCTCAGACCATTAGAAACAAAATCTCTGCTCTGATGAAACAAAGATTGGCATCGTTGGCCTGAATGCCAGGCCTCATGTCTGGAAGAAACCAGGCACCACTCATCACCTGGCCAGTACCATCCCTACAGTAAAGCATGGTGGTGGCATGTATCATGCTGTGGGGATGTTTTTGTGCAGCAGGAACTGGGAGACGAGTCAGGGTTGAGAAAAAGATGAATGCATCAATGTACGGAGATGTCCTTGATCATAACTTACTCCAGAGCACTCTGGAACTCAGATGGAGCAAAGGTTCATCTTCTAAAGGGCAATGACCCAAAGCACACAGCCAAGATAACAAAGCAGTGACTTTGCTACCACTCTGTGAATGTCCTTGAGTGGTCCAGCAAAATCCCAGACTTAAAACTGATTCAAGATCTCTGGAGAGATCTGAAAAGGGCTGCACAGCTCCCATCCAGCCTGATGGAGCTTGACTTGTTCTGCAAAGAAAAATGGAAGAAACTGCCCCAAAACTTTTAGCGTCATACTCAAAAATGGACTGTAATTGCTGCAAAACATTCTTCAACAAAGTATTGAGCAAATGACACGTGGGACTTGTTTTTTAAAGTGGTTTTGAACAAAATGTGGAAGAAGTGAAGCACTGTGAATTCTTACCAGATCCACTGTATGTAATACCACTTAAATTAGATGATGTGTTTGGCAAAGATGTTCAAAATTTGGACTGGAGTCTGCAAACATCTCTATCCCTAAAATGAATTGTGAACAAAAAATATCTGTGTCCTTATTAAAATGTACTAAATTGGTGACTTACTTTCTCTACTTATCAACTGCTAAGTATTCACTTTAAGTATTTCCATGCTAATCAATAAAAGAAGGACCAGTTGTTTTTTGTTTTATTCCACAGTAACTACATAATAATGTTTAATATCACGTAGAATTCGTTCACAAAGCCGTGATCGATAACCTTACACAGAACGTTAAATAAAACATAGAGGTTTTTGCCAACTCACTTCTCCATGCAGTGAAACTCTTCCGGCTGACACATTTTTGTCCTGGAGTGTTGCCGTACTGTGACGTCACTCGATAGCGACGAGCAACAATGGTAAGTGAGCAAGCAATTTTCTCTACGGCTCTTAAAATTAAAATATTGAAACCTATTATTTGCTACTTAAACTTTATTCTTCTAATTTTAAACTCCAGTATACGCGCTGCCACGTTCTTTCAGACTATTTTATGTATAACATGTGGAGTAAAAATGGAATTAAACATAAACATCAGTCTGCTAGCGAAAGGAAAGGCTAGCGACATTTGCTTTTTTCCTCGGGTGCCGTTGTCGAAGCTCTCAGCCATCTAAGCCATTCATATTTTCGATCGATGATTTCATCTATTTTTCTAATGTTAGTAATGTTTTAAAAAGCACAACGGGTTCTCTGTTAAAGTTTGTTTTTCCCGTGGTGTAAAATAAAGGGCTAGCACTTTCCAGTTGCCTGTGAGGCGCTAAATATATCGCTGAGCTAACTGGTGATTTTGGCTTACAGATATAATCGTCTTTAAGAGACAAAGTGAACTCGTTCTTTAATTTCTACTGTGTTAACACAAGTGTGTTTTTCTTCTAGGGACAAAGCCAGAGTGGAGGCCACGGTCCAGGAGGAGGCAAGAAGGATGACAAGGTGAGAATGCCAGCTGATTGTTTTGGTAGCAAAGGTTTATCTTTACAGTGACGTCTGAACAAGTACCTCGTACCTTCTTGTCACTATTTTTTATTTCCAATACTGTGCAAAGGTTTTCATGCCACATTTTACTTCTAATGAGCCAGACTTGTTTTTTTAATGTGGCATGGTAATGAACCCAACACAACCAACACAGTAAAAGCATTTGTGGATAGAATATTACGCAATGGAACACCATCAGTCAAGGATTGGCCTCCACAGAGCCTGGACTTAAAATATTATTTAAACTCTGTGGGATAATCTTGAAAGAACAGAAAAAATATGTGCATTTTTCTCCATGACTGTACAACAGACGAGTGCCAAATGAAAGACATGAAACTGAATTCTTACCTCTAAAGTGAGGGGATCTGGTGGCTTCCTTACATAGTGGGTTGCATTTTGCTGGCGTCATGGTTTGAGGAAATGGATTGTATGTATTGGTATGTATTCAAAGGTCCTACATAATAGGCTGATAGGATGTGTTTATGTTGTTACATAAGTAGTTTGAGCTTTGAAACTGTATATAATGTTTCCCACTGTTAATTTGTTCTTTTTCTGCTAAATGAAGGATAAGAAAAAGAAGTATGAGCCTCCAATACCCACCAGAGTTGGCAAGAAAAAGAAGAAGACCAAGGGACCAGATGCTGCAAGCAAACTACCATTGGGTAAAGGAGTGAAAAGCTTTGCACTGGGAACAAAAATCTCTGCTGCCAGCTTGTTTTCCTGTAGATCAGAAAATTGACATTCATAATTACATTTTATTCCATGCTTTTATTCGATATTCTGTGTGAATTCATTGGATGCATCCCTGGACACTTTGTTTTTACTCAAGATATCATGGATAATTGGCAGTTTCTAAAGTTGAAATCTTTTCCTTTGTGTGACATAATATTTGTGGTTGTATCAACTGGGTTATATGCTGTGCATCTTTTTGACGTTCTGCTTGTTTGCTTTCAGTTACACCTCACACTCAGTGCCGCCTGAAGCTGCTGAAGCAGGAACGGATCAAAGACTACCTGCTTATGGAGGAAGAGTTTATCAGGAACCAGGAGCAGATGAAGCCCCTGGAAGAGAAACAGGAGGTCAGCATTTGCACCTCAAATACCACACTTCTTTCTGTGAAGCAGGTCTGGGTGAAATGAAGTTACCAAAAACAAAACAGTAGTGTTGGGGATCTTGTCAAAATTAATTATTAATTTAACTAATTTAATTAATTATGACCTCAGAATTCAAATTCATCATGCAGTACCACCTGAATAGCATCTGACTTCCAATGACTTCCTTTTTCAAAATGACAATGATCCCAAACACATTGCTGTGCAGTAAAAGCATATCTGGGTTAAAAACACACAGTGGAGCTTTAATTATGCTGAGGTCTGGCTTGTTTTTGTAACCCAGATACCTCAGCATAATTAAAGCAGCGTGGGATCATCTTGACAGTATTTGTCAAAAAATAATTTCCCCCAGGGATCAATAAAGTATTCTGATTCTGATTCTGATTTGTACCTGACTTCATTTTGTGCTCCATGTCTGGATCAAATGAAGTTATTCCAGTGCTGTTTGTATTTACAGGAGGAAAGGTCAAAGGTAGACGACCTGCGGGGGACCCCCATGTCTGTAGGCACCCTGGAAGAAATCATAGATGACAACCATGCCATTGTGTCCACCTCAGTGGGATCAGAGCACTACGTTAGTATCCTGTCCTTTGTGGATAAGGATCTTCTGGAGCCAGGCTGCTCTGTCCTGCTCAACCACAAGGTAATATTAATATTTTCTTATTTAGATTAGATTAGATAGAACTTTATTAATCCCTCGGGTGGGTTCCTCTGGGAAATTCGATTTCCAAAAAAGCACAGCACCGACAGAAGTTACAGAGTTACAGAATATTATATGTGTATGTATATATATATATATATATATATATATACATACACACACACACACACACACACACACACACACACACACACACACATATATATATATATATATATATATATATATATATATATATATATATATATATATATATATATATATATATATATAATACAGAGACAATATAAATAAAATATACGAAGGGGATAAATAGGAATAAAAATACAAGTGAATTGCACATTTCAAGTATTGAGTCTATTGCACCGTTGACTATTTACAAAAGTATTGCACAAAAGGTATTGCACAGTGAGGTGAAGAGGCACTACAGCTTAGTTGTTCCCCCCTCCTTTGTCCTCCTGTTTCCCCTCCCTCTCCCCTCCAGGGGGAGAGGACCAAAGAAGAGAGGACCAGTGAAGACCAAAAAAAAAAGTGTTAATGAACTTCCCAGCAGTGTTTTTGACCCAACTCCACCACCTAACTTAATACTCATTGACCTTGGGTCAGTGAGTATTAATCAATTCCCCAAAACTGAATTTAGCTGACCTCAAAAATTCACACTAGTTGTCTTGTGTTTGTATATTATTGTAGGTTCATGCTGTGATCGGGGTACTGATGGATGACACTGACCCCTTGGTGACGGTGATGAAGGTGGAAAAAGCCCCACAAGAAACCTATGCTGACATCGGAGGACTGGACAATCAGATCCAGGAGATTAAGGTACACTATGACAAGAAGCCAGAAGCCAAACTGACGTCTTATAGTGAAGTGCTTCTTTTTAGAGATTAACTGCATTTTTAAACAAATTTCTAACAGGAGTCAGTGGAGCTGCCTCTTACACATCCAGAGTATTATGAAGAGATGGGCATTAAGCCTCCCAAAGGAGTCATCTTATATGGACCACCTGGCACAGGTAAGTCTCTGAACTGTGGGTTTAGGCTCTTAAAATTTTTTTCTCCTGCCAACAAACATTAGTGTCCACACTGATATCAGTCATGCTGTAGGGAAATAATAACCTATGAAATCATTTTAGTGGTTTTGTGTCATCTCTCCATTCATCCTACTTCTTAGAAGTTTTAAGATCCTTTTCAGATCTAACCTTTAAATATTAATACTTTTCTGTAATTTTCAAACTCCACTATAAGGCACTATAATATGATATTCAGTGTGAAAGAAAGAAAAACTCTGCCATCAGTTCTTTTTAATAAAGTGTCCAAAGATCAGTTTCTGCCTTTAAAAAGAAGTGATAGTCCTGTTTACTGTTGTTGTTGTGGTGGTGATTGGTTGTACAGTGAACTCCACCACAAGTGTTTATAATATTTTAATCGCTTAATGTCTGCTCAGAAATCACACGACACTGTTTGAATATCTCATTTTATGAGTTTACATAAAATCTGTTCTTGACTGAAGACGATGTCAGCAGCATGTCCCAGCACAATGACTGGGACATGCATTGTGCTTTGACTTAGCTGTAAATTTCACTGTCGTGTCTGGAGCTCGCTGGTGTTTTTTATGAGGCGCTGCATGTCATTGCCGTTTCACGTAGAAAGATGCTTTGGGCTGCTTTCCTGCCACGAGGGGTCGCCACAGCAGACAGCTCTGCATGTTTGATCTGGGAGAGTTATACGCCAGATGCTCCTCCTGACACCTCCCCAGTGGGGCTTTGTCTCTCCTGCTAGAATTGAACCAGAGATGTTGAAAAACACAAAGCTAGAGCAGGGCGATGTGACCAAAAATATTTATCACGATATACATTTGAAAATTTGCGATAACGATATAATTGACGATATAATTGACACCAGACAAAATACTTTACAACTCCGCAACTTTATTAGTGCAAAAAAAAAAACCCATCAATGTATTTTCACTTAAACAAGCAGCTGTTTTTTATGTGCATTTAAGTTATATAAAAATGTAACAGTGCAAATTCCTCGCTGACAGTTTAACCAAAAAACATTTCCAGTGGAAACTGGCCGACATATCCTCAGCATAACCATGTATAACATCCACAAAACTTAAAAAGAGGTTAAACACACACAATACAGTAATATTATGTTGAAGCACAGTACGTATCACTCCGCGAGGCTCCGCCTACAATAGCCGTAATGCTCCGACAATCCATCAAGCGGTGCGGCTTCGTAGCTCAGCAAAGTCGTACTGAAACCTTTAACAGATTTTCGAGCGCCGTGCACATAAAATCGTTTCGAGGTCAGTAAACACAACCAGAGTTCAGACATAAGGCGCACGGGATTATAAGGGGCACTGTCGATTTTCAGAAAAATCAAAGGATTGATTTTAAGTGTGACGTATTTTCCAAACAACACGGTAATAACGACGGCCCGCTAGCATGCGCTACCAGAAATAGTGCTTTGTTGTGTATCTGACGGACGAAAGCTGAACCAGTTCCACACCAGTGAAGCTGCAGCATTTTTACAAACCAGTTCTGGTTCATCCGTTTCATTTAACGATCTGCTTTCACCGCCATGCTTTTTCCGACGTGTGCGCATGCGCGTTTTACCCATATTCTATCGCGATATTTCATTTTTCTATCATTGCCCAAAATTATACTGGTATTCCCGTGAACGGTATGATATAGCCCAGCCCTACACAAAGCTATGTATTTTGGTACACTTCATATGTTTGGCTATTTATTCTGTAATTTTCAAGGGCGTCCAAACAAACATAGCAACATAGTTTCACAATTTCACTCTAAAAATGGTTGTCTTGAGGGGATTTTGAGAAATATCTTAAACAGAAAAATAATAGTACGGCGACTGCAGAAAGTTGACTTTCTTTCAGTGAAGGTATTTTTGTGTGAAGGCCATCGTGTCTGTGAACTGTGCAGATGATTGAGTTCCTAATTTAGCTGCTCAGTGTTTAATATTTTATCTTCAGAGTTCATAAAATCCTTTTAACTTCTAATAAAACATTTCCAGTAATGTTAAATACATAATGCATGGAAAGCGATAAAGCTAAGTGAGTAATACAAGCGAGTTAGCTGTGATTATGTTATGGAAAGCTGTGTAACTCTTTCCCCTATAAAGATTCCATCTGATGATCTCCCGTCTACCCGTAATGATGGGTTCTGACGCCTCAGTATAAATCAATAAAAACTTTGTTTGAGGACAATTAGAATAGAAAATTTACAAAAAAAATTTTTTCAAGGGTAGCTGCGTCGGCAGAGATCACCCTCACTAACTTCTGATGCAAAGCCAGTCGTTGTGTTCTGTAAGCAGGCCTGAAATATGACACAAACTGCACAAAGCTTAAAGCATTACTTTTAGGAGGCTTCCATAGGGGTAAAGAGTTAAGCCTTCTTAGAAACTGTAGCTGGTGATCTTTCTGTCAGCAGCCACAGGAAATGACATTTGTGTAATGAGCTCTTTGCGACGCCATTTTTACTGGAAATGTCCGCAATTGAATGCAGGCTCATGGTCACAGACTAACTGTTCTTCATGTTGCATTGAAATGAAAGATTAAGGTTCAAGTGAAACAGAGTCCAGTCCTACGCTGGACTCTGTTTCACTTGGATTAAACTATACTCTTTTAGGGAGTTATATAGACGTGTGGCAGGTATGTTTTACGCTTTCCTCTGTTATGCATGTACCAGGTAAGACACTACTTGCCAAGGCTGTAGCCAATCAGACATCAGCCACCTTCCTGCGTGTGGTGGGCTCAGAGCTGATCCAGAAGTATCTGGGAGATGGGCCCAAGCTGGTGCGAGAACTCTTCAGGGTAGCAGAGGAGCACGCCCCTTCAATTGTCTTCATCGATGAGATTGACGCCATCGGCACAAAGAGGTAAAAAGAAGCTCTGAAAGCATCGGCACAGTGATGTTTTACCTGTGCTGCTGAGGAGCTGGAAGGGGACGCCAAGGTGTTGATTAGTATGTGTGATAAATGGCGGCGTTTTTTTTATATACTTTCACAGCACATTAACAGTGCAAGGTGATGTGCTGCTGCAGGGTTTTCGTCATCTCAAGTACAGGATGCTGAGTTTATCAGTTACACTGCACAGTCCTTTCTTACACGTTTTACACTTCATTTCGCCTCTCACCCTGCTGCAGGTTGTAATAGTTCAGGGTGTAGTCTTTGCAATAGGAAATGTGTTTCTGTGACCACAGGCAGCTTGCACAAAGTGGTGGCTGCACAGTGTAGTGCTGCTAGGAAAATATGGCACTACTTGACATTAAAAGCTGCTCAGTTCCCTGATTTGTTTGTAAAAACTTTAAAGGATAAAACAATTCTGAGCAGTGTGTGTCACTGTTCCCATCCTCTGCCCATGTGTCTATTGTAACTGTTTTCTTTTTCTTTGCTTGCTGCATGTGCTGCTCTTGTTGAGCGCTGTGAGATCACTGCAACAAACAGACTTTGTTGTATGAACCTCAGACTGCAGGTTACTAGGCTGCACTATGATTTCGACAGTCAGTGCACCTCCTCCTCCTTTTCTCCTCGATGAAGGTCTACATTTTGTCCAGCACATTCTCCAGTTTTTATCTTGATTAATTCTCAGCCTTCACTTTAAGCTGAATAAAAGGTGCCACACAAATGAAGCCTGTTTGATGGAGGACCATAAGCAAGCCCATGACGGGAGACAATGTACGGGATGCCTTTGATTTTCACGTGGTGTGTTCACTGCCTGTGTTGTGTAGGTACGACTCTAACTCCGGCGGTGAGAGGGAGATCCAGAGGACCATGCTGGAGCTGCTCAACCAGCTGGACGGCTTCGACTCGCGGGGAGACGTTAAAGTTATCATGGCCACCAACCGGATAGAAACGCTCGATCCAGCTCTCATCAGACCCGGTCAGTACCAGTGTGACTGTCACCGGCCTTCCATCTTTATTCACATCCACAGTACTGTAAACTAGACTGACATTCAGGACATGGCTGCATTTTGTTGAGTCACTGCAGCGCTGCTTTTGGAAGTGACTGTTCATATTTTGTTCTAATCAGCCACGAGCAGTAAAATGTTCTTCCTCAGTGTTTTTCCAGAAAAGACTCAGTGCTGTCTAAGCTTTAGCAAACACTGCTCCAAGTCCTGCTTACGAACAGTGTTGGGAGTGTCATGAGAAAAGTAGCTCCATAAATATCTTCCCTGCATTATTAATGTATGATTGATCACCTGAGTTTGATTAACAAGACGGTTTTTCTGTCGTACTCCTCAGGGAGAATCGACCGTAAGATTGAGTTTCCCCTTCCCGATGAGAAGACCAAAAGAAGGATCTTCCAGATCCACACCAGCCGTATGACAGTAGCAGATGATGTCACCCTCGATGACCTCATCCTGGCAAAGGATGACCTGTCGGGAGCAGACATCAAGGTAAGAGAAGACTACAGGCTTTTTTCTCTCTCTTTGGCACTCACACCTTTTTCTTCAGAGTACAAAGAAGCACAAAAAACAATAACTGAAGACAGAAACTGACACATTCTAGCTCAGCACAAGTTTTTCCCTCCCAGTCCTCCAGCTGTGATGGTTTGACCAAGTGAATGCTGTGAGGCTGAACTCGAACTGTATTGAATTTTCTGCTCAATGCAAACTTCAGTTTGCTCATTTTTTCCCTTCCATGCAGACTCTGCCGAACAGGAAATCCATTTTTAATTCACAGGGAAAATAATTTTTCACATTAAAACTATTTTTTTAAACTTTAAAAATTAGTAAACAAATAAAACTACCATGAAATGACTTGTTCAGTGTTAAGAAATTACCCCACAAAGTTTGCTGTTCACTTCCAAAAGCTGAAACTGTGGCTGTACTTGTAGACCTGACAGTTTTAGCTACCAGTCTATTAACCACTTTACTGCTTTAGCATTAGCTAACACCAAGCTCAAATTGTCTGCCAAAGCATTTAGATGGTTTTTAAATGTTTCACCCCATTACATTTTTTTGTGCATTTGTGTGAAAAATAGAAATCGATAAAGATGCTCAACCTGAAATCTGAATTGGCGTAGGGATCTCTGCTGGACTGTTTAAAACATGAGTGAAATACGAAGCATGTCCAGCCTCTTTGCATCCTAGCAGAGGAGCTGTGTCCTGCTTTCTTCATTTGCTCCGGCCTCGCTCTGATGCTGCAGCCATCTATTGATTGTGTGAGGGCTTGGCGGCGAGCCAGTTCACACTGTGGCTCAGCAAAACGGGGAATAAAATGAGCAGAAAAGGCTGCTTGAAGGAAAGCAAGCGGGGGTTGATTTTCTAAATGATTTTCACATCAACACTTAATTAACTTTATTAAGTTCCCCGTTAAAAAAAGACCTGGCCCAAAGTGTTCGGATCACTCACACAGCTTTGCTGCCCTCGTGTGGAGCGTGGCAGAATGACACATGGAGATTTCTTGGATGACATTTAAATGGAAATGTTTGGGAAGCAAACAATGAGTTTGAATATTAGGGATGTCCTTTCTTTCCTCAGACAAACATTAAACATTAAGGCTCTGTCTGACTCTGACTGACATGACTGTTCATGGTCAGTTTGACATCAAGTCAAGCCACAAACAACCGGCTGTTTATTTATTATAGCTCGTACCGCTTTGTCACATATTTGTATCGAATTCCTTCAAGTAAGCCATTTTCACGTTCTATTTAGATGTTCGTAGGTTTTGCCTGAGATTATTCAATGAAGCATTTATCCAGGAAGATAAACTTAAGAATCTAAATAACAGCACAAATCAGAGCTGTTATCACAACCAGTCTACGTTATTTTTAGACTGTGTAACGTGCTTGTTTTTCCTCCAGTTTGACTCTTGTTGCTCTCCCTGTGTTTCCTCCTTTCATCCTCCAGGCCATCTGCACAGAAGCAGGCCTCATGGCTTTGCGAGAGCGCCGAATGAAAGTCACCAACGAAGACTTCAAAAAGTCCAAGGAGAACGTTCTGTACAAGAAGCAGGAGGGCACGCCAGAGGGGCTTTACCTCTAACCTTGAAACATTTTTGTTTTCTCTCATCCTCCCCACCCCATCACTATCTATCGCTGTGTGAAAGAGAGGAGGCAGCAGCTGAGTCGCCTCCTCAGAGAGTTTGATATATTTTGTGCATGTCATGTCTGGCTTATCCCGCTCTCCTTTAACCGTTACGTGTTAAAACAATAAATGACAAAATATAATATCTAATCACTGCGTGTTCTCATCACTTTTTCTTTCACTTTGCTGCAGCAGCATCTGCTTCCTTTTCACTTCCTGTAGTCTTCATTGGTTGGCTACAACATTTTGAGATATTCACATGAATTATGAGACTTCTCCCGTTGACCCGAGTGTCATAAATAGTCCTGTTAATACACAAAGTCTTGTTTTGTGTGTTCCCCATACGCAGCACAGCACACTGGCTATTTAGAGATTCTCAGAATGTTTGGGATGAAACGCCCTGATTGTGATGTTTCACTCAGCCGTCACCTCCAGGAGCTGCATAATGTCACTGCACTAATGCCCAACTTTTTAAGTGTTTAGAGAATGCAGAGTGGGTTTTGGTACATGTTTATGTTTGTGCGCACAACCCCCTCCCCTATTTAAATCAGCCTCCAAGTTAAGTAAATCCAGCTAAGCTGCCCTTGCTGCAGTGTGACACACGGAGAGCGGCAGCGTTGATTTAATTCCTCTTGATGTGGAGCCATGTGCAACTCGCTGCTCAGCAGAAAGTGGCCCCATGCAGCACGGGCATCAAACCACTCACCGGGCTCCAGTGAGGACCGAGCTGCTGCTGCTGTTCTGCAGCCCCCTCCTCGCAAGCTCTCTCGCCTTATTAAATCAGTCACGCATTTCAACTGCAGCTCATTCAGCAAATGGAAGAATTGAAGGGGGTAAAAAAAGAAAAACATTTAAATCAAGCGCAGCGCGTTTGGGTGCCGGCAGATGGGTGCCGTGTTTTATAATGAGACATTTGCCCTGTCAGCTCAAGGCTGGGGTTGGGTATTAACAGCCCCCGTGAGCGCGTGCACACACACGCACCAATATGAGCTGATGCAGCTGGGTGTCGACACACTTTGATAGTTTCCATTTAATGCGCTCTCCCAAAAAAACAACAAAACCCCTGAAGTTCCCGCGTATTAGAGAAAAAAAAGAACAAAGTGCTGTATCAGAAATGCCTTTAATTGTCTTTGTGTTGGTTGGAATATTTAAATACTTATTTGCCTTGCAAATCTTGTATCAATGTATTTGTATATTTTAAACAGCTCAAAGTCTTTCCTAATGGCTGACTAATCATTCTCTGATACTGTCTCAGGTAAGCCCCACATATCCCCCGCCCCCCTTAATTTTTTTAAGAACATAAAGGTTTAAGGTGAGAAAAGGGGATCGTAAGGCATACATACAAAACAGCAATATTATGTTTCATATGCCATTTGTGCTGGAAAATAACCAGCAGAGCTCATGCTTTCGCCTCTGTGATTCTGCAAAGAGCAAACAATTTAAAGAAAAGACACAAATGTGTGAGAGAGAGTCGGAGAGATGCAAAGCAATAGCAGGAAAAAATGTATATCTGCTTATGTAATGGCCATTTCTCCCGTTAAACAGGGCGAAACACTGAACAAATTCAGTAAGAGGTCACGATTAGTTCCAGCAGATTAACAAATGAAACGGCTCAACTTGAGTTAGTTACTCGACCTGATGAGAGGGCTGCGAGGAGCCCGGCTGGAACACATAGACGCACTATGCCGGGCTAAAGCTTCCACTAAGATATTTAAGAAGATATTTAAAGGATGATCTGTCTTGGTGACCAGTTCCACTGCTACTCTGTAACTGTAGATATATTAATCATATCTAATTATAAATACAGTCATAATGACTGTTGCATCATATGTTTTTTTATTTTTTATTTTTGGGGGGGTTGTATGGAGAAGAGTCGTAATGTTCAAAGTTCTGCTGTTAAAATAGCTTTGACTGTGATTTAAAACATTTTGGGGCCTTGTATCAGTTTAGTCTCAGGATACCAAAGGTCTTCTCTCTAAGATCAAGGTTGAGAAACAAAGCTGCGACTGATGAAACATTTCAGCAACCCACACGCTGTCATCTCACTGTTAGAAATGGTTTATGAAGGATTCATACCCTTCATACGAGGCATT
Organism: Aulonocara stuartgranti; assembly: GCF_965226115.1. Classification (NCBI taxonomy): domain Eukaryota; kingdom Metazoa; phylum Chordata; class Actinopteri; order Cichliformes; family Cichlidae; genus Aulonocara; species Aulonocara stuartgranti. The sequence continues at coordinate 2,199,292 of NC_138951.1, read as the reverse complement.
TTTTGTCCTTATGAAGTGTGTGGCGTCCTCCTGTTACCCGCCTGGCTGCTGTAAACAAGCGTCCAAAATTTCTCCACTTTGTCCGCTGGGTGGTGCTTTGTTGTCGGGCACGCTTCACACTCTGTGGCGGGGGTCTTGGTGGTGTGTGTGCGGACTCTTGTGACAGCACTGCGATGCCGTCTGCTCTGCCAAATTCTGCACCGTCATTCCCACCTGCCCAAGTCACAGTGTTATACCCAGGAGTCAGCCACTGTTATTACTAAGAGTAATAACACAGGACGGCTCATTTTTAAACCCACTCCCCTTTTCTCGTCTGCGACCGAAAACAAGCAGCTAGCAACCCCGCCGTGCTTTACTGTTAATTTCGCGCAGGCCTTCCAAACCTTTGTGGCAGCCAATAGCAAATGTGCGCACTTCCTATATCGAGCCTATTAAATGTTTACCCCTCGCCAATGAAAAGCCGTCGCTTCTCCTCTCGCCCCAGTCAAATTTATTATTATACAAAATAAATAATTGCTTAAACTCCTCAAACAGCGAAAGCGAGGCTCTGAAAGGCGCGTTGTTTTTAAGTTTTATGTATTTGTACTTATTCTGTTTCCATCAAGTGCCACTGCCTGGTGCAATGCAGGTCCCGTGTAGCCAATCGATGGTGCCGACACATGGAGTATAATATTGCAGGTCTGCAGCGGCCAATCAGAAGCGACCTCACACACCGGCACAGCAAATCTCCGGCGTCAACCGGGCTTCCTACACTGGCGGTATCCTTCCGCGACTGCAAACTAGTACTCATATTAGTAAAACATACCTGCCCCTAGAATAATAATAACAATGTAAATCCTGAGCTATAGCTGGTAGCGTCAAAATTTCTTGTAATTTTTACTTTACAACTCGTCATTTTATAAACCCAGTGAAGTTGCCAGACTTCAACTGTTCCGATCTCTTTTTAATTTAAAGACACAGTATGTTTTTTACCACCACATCGTGAGTTTTGAACATTGAATGCTAAACTTGTTACCAATAATAAAATAAACTTTTGGCTAACGCTAATTATCAAACTGTAGGAAAGGTTTTTACAGTGTTTCCAGATAAGTATTAATCACTGGAGTTCGGTCAAACAATTTACTAGTGCATGCTATCCTCTGAAATGTGGCCTCATCTTATTCTTGATAAAGATGAAGGTGTTAATGGTTTGCTTCACACTCCTTCTTTTCTACTTAAAGTTAATTATGGTCTTTATATGCATCTTAATGGCTCCATAAATAGTTGGGCTTAACTTTAATGTGCTGCTTTACTGCTGCTTCATTCAGTTATTGCCTAAAAGCTCCCAAGGGGAACTAACCATGTAAATCTATAAGCAATATTAGTCTGCATTAGTCAGCAAACATCCAAGTGAATAAAAAGTAACATCTAGAAATATTTATTCAGATCATGTTTACTAGCAGGCTCAGAATTTCAACAACATGGGCAGCGGTGTTTGTCTGCATCAAAAAGAAAAACAACAACACAAAACGTAGAATAATGTGTAAAATAACTGCATGTCTGCCACATCCCAAGTTGTGTAGTTTGACACGAGTGCAGGGACGCTCTCTCCATGTACTGCAGGCGTTTTGGCCCCAGTGATTGACGTGTCCACTGCTGGAGGCCCGCGTCGCTGTTGCTGCTGCAACAGCCCTGAATTGAAAATAAGGAAGTGAGTGATCAGTGCTAGTGTGGCGGAGGGATACACGAGGCAATCCCCATTCTAACCACGGCCAATACACTCACTCCTAACCCGCCAGTGGAACTCCATCTAAGGAACGACTACACTCCTAGTCTGCCTCCACAGACCAACAAGCACACAACCCATCCAACATGGTATGTATTGTCATTCATTCCGTTTAGTAGGGAAATGTGTTTTAAACGTAGGGAAAGCCTGCTTATTAGAAGCGCAAACCTACCATACGTGTATGTTTACTGTTTAGTCATTGATTCCTCTTATCAGCTATCCGGTTTGCGCGGAGGAGGCGGAAAACGCCCGCCAGGCGCATTTTTTAAGCTAGTGCATGGGGCAATATGAAGTACACTATTATGTGTTTTGTCTGTACGTTTTAGTGACTTTCTAAATGGAAATACTGTCCACTTCCAAATGGGTTTGCTTTATGCTTCATAACTGCGCAATTCACACAGCATTATTGGCTATTCGGCTATATGGGGTCAAGTAGCCGCTGCACGGTGCATATCGAATTAATTCTTGGACTAGTTTAACGGTGTAACTAGCAAGCTATTCTGGGTTATTACGGCATAATTCTGGAGCCACGGGTGAGTTAGGGTGCGTTTTTACAATCCGCCTGAGGAGCACACCTTATCGAGAAGCACACCTATCGTTCGGAGAAACGTAGCCGAGCCATAAAGCGCTGTTTCCCCAGCCGGGAGAAGCGTGTTTGAACAGAGAAGCGCGGTAAATTTCGCAACGTGAACGCAGCACTGGTAATTAGAAGGAAAACGAACCGGCTGCGTTTGCTTCTCCCTCCCTCCATTTTTCTTTCTTTCTTTCTTTTTTTTAGGTTGCACCACCTTGTTGGTCGAGCCGAGCCGTGTCATGATGGGGAACGGTTGTTGTATCTCGTCAGTGTTCCGCAACGGAAACTGACCATATTTATGTAATTGCAAGGTTATGGCTACATTATACGTGTCATCCCGGCCTGTAAACAACCACTAATAGACGCAATTCCACCTTTAATGCATGCAGCCTTTACTGGTGGTTTATCGTAAGCGGGGTTATCTATTTGTGTTATGGTGGCTGATTTGCTTGGCTCTTTGCAAATTTTTCTCGATGTTATGCAAATGTGGTGCCTGTGTGAGTTGTCCAAGAAGCTCTTTGTGGCGCTTGGTCACCGCAAAAAAAAAAAGAAAAAAAGGCATCAGCAGCTGGAGAGTTCAGTCGACTTTTTCCAAAACCAGATGTTGCGAATTATGGGAAGTGGCAGGCTTGCACTACAGAATGCAGTAACCTGAATTCTGTGAGGGGGGGGCAACTAACAATTTTCACCAGATCCCTGAAGCCACACACACTCTTGACATCTGCAACCAGCTAACGAGGCAGAGCCTCTCTGCTGGCTGTGAGGAGAAGTTAACAAGTGGAAATGATCTGGATGTGGAAAAGAGGCCTTCGAGCTTAATCCATTGATTATCGGGCTTGATAGCTCATTAATGGCTCAAGGAGGTCAAGAAGCTGTAGACCTCCTCCAGCCCCTTTGCTGCAATCAAATACCCCATATATGGTAACAAGCTGTGATGCAGTTTCATGTTGCAGCGCAGTGCAGTAATTGGAGTGTAAAGGGGAATAGTTGTCCCCGTGTATCAGCCGCTCTGAAAAGTTTAATCCACGGCCGTAAGCCCCCTTGTCTGCATCAATACATGCGCTGAAGTGGAAACAGACTCCCCCATTGAGGTGGACATATCGAATATGTAGCGGGACCGGGCTAAGGCCCTATCCTGTTCCTGTTACGCGCTTGCTTGCTGATGCATGTTTAGTAACTCAGTTGACATCCTATCCAGTGCAGTGAATAATTTATACGCTTGCCGACAACACCTAGCCAGGTCCCGTGTTCCCAGTGTTTGGCGGAAATGAAGTACAATGGAGTACCCGGTCACCTGCCACCACCAGCCATATGGTGAACGGGCGCCCCCATTGCAGGATGTTGGGAGCCTGGTGTTGTTTACACCATCCTCACTCCCATTAGACACAGCTCGGCCCTGAGGCCTCGCTGTTCTTTTTCTCTTCTTTTTTTTGTCCAGCCTCAAAGAGAAGAGGTGTTAAATGCGCTGTGGAGCTCAGTGCTAGTATAGAACAGGACCGTGTGTGTGTGTCATACCCATCTGTCAGACTGACAGCTGGTTCTGCACCTTTCACTTGGTGAATGCAGAGATGCTAGCTCAGGAATTGTTAGGGCACCTCGGTGACAGATGAGCAGCAGCAGAGGAAAAAAAATGCACATTAAACATTGATAACAGGCTGTTAAAGAAGAAGATGATAGTTGATGGTGTTCTCTTGCGCTATTTTGCATCCCCTATCTAATTAAATCAAGTATGAACATAGGCGAATGCAGTGTTTGTACAAGCCTGATATGGAAGGAAGTGAGAGCTAAAAGCTATTTTACGCTGGCCCAGGGAACTGTCTCCTGCCTCCCGCAGTCCTGTTTGGAGTGCATAGCTAGGGCTGACTGCCCAGGCAACAGTGGGAGTGGTTGACCCACTCGTGCCAGTGAATTATTGCCAGCAGAGCACACCCCATCCTCAAACAAGCCATTTTTAACACCGGAAGCCTGGCAGCAAACATGGCTGTCCATAAGACAGTGAGGATGGTGAATCATTGGGAGTTTCCTCTCAACAGTATGCCACATATGGAGAGAGAAGAAGGGACACACAGAGGAGAAAAGGTCTGAAGGAGGAAATATTGGCAGAGGTACAAGTGCCAGGGAGAGGAGGAAGGACAGGAAGAGATGGGTCAGTAGTGAGCCCAGTGGTGCTGCGGCACCATAAGGCCCCGACAGCTTGGGCCTAAGCCAGGAGAGGTTCCATAGTACTGAGTCACCAGTGCCCACACCCTGTCCGCTTAGAGAGACAGCAAGAGACAGCACAAGCAACACAGCTTGACAAAGAGGGTGACTAAGGGAGGACTGGAAGGTGGAGTCATGAACACAGTGAGAAATTCACACAGGGGTTAATAAGGGACGAAAAATGTAAAGAGGAAGAGAGCAGCAGCAGAACTCAAATACAAAGATGAGACTGAGAATATCGGTCGACCCAAGTGGCACGTCAGCGTCGGGGAGGTTGCTTTTGTCTCTTGACATTTCCTGTTCCATCAGATGGAAGTGGAGACAGGAGGAGGGCAGAGGCAGGGAGGAAAAAAGCAGAAAGAAAGAAAGAAAGAAACGTGTTCAGAGCAGGTTATTGAGTCAGGTCAGCTAATTGTACGAGTGCTCGCGAGGTTCTTCGTGAACCCCTTGCTGACTGAATCGATCCATCCCCAGCCTGCTGCTACTGCTCAAGCCGTGAGGCTTCTTTCTTTGGTGAAAAGTTAAAGGTCATCTGGCAGCACATTGTGTGGTGATCTGCTAAATCGTATCCAGTCAGAGCAAATGTATGAAGCAAATTTGATTTACTGGTTTAACTGAGAAAAACAAGATACTCTCACTCCCAAATGTGAACTTCACAAGGGTCAAATCGCCATAGCTACGGCGTATAGGTACGACCTGGAGGGCGTGTTTGTCTGTACCCAATGCAAAATTACATGTGCAAACACATAAACACACTGATGGGCTGCAGGAATTCGCTTTGAGGCATAACCGGCTACTCTGACTAATTCACAGGAAACATGGGGGTGGAAAGTATTGGTGTTGAGGAAGAATGCTATTAAAAGGGACTCTGTGTATGTGTGCGCCCTAGCTTACTCTTCCATGTTTGTCTGTGTGTGTTCCTTCCTTGCTGCCAAGCACAATGATGTCAGAGCGTTCTGTTAACAATACTAATAAAAAACCCAAAATCATGTTTTATAAGGCAGAGATTGGAGTGTACCGGTGGGAGTTATCTGCACCAGTAGCTTTGTATTCACACTTTTACAGCTGAAGGTGTTTGTTTGAAATCGCTGGCTCTTTTTACAAGCAAGCTTAATAAATCTATGTAAAAGGCGTGGTGGTGGATGCTCGGTTTCAAGCCATTTAAAGTATGTGTGAGTCACTCTGAGCTATTAAGACAGCTCCAGCTGGCACAGCGAGCAGGGCTGGGAGGGCAACCAAGCCGGGCCAACCCGCCAGGCCATTATTCTTGTTACTACGGTTATGGAAAACACGCCGGCACTGATATGTCCTGAAACAACCCCGCCTAAACTTTGACTCCTGGTCTGGAGGCAGCACTTAATCAAATTTATTGCAGTATCTTGTTACCCAGCAGTCCTCCTTGTGAGCACTGCTATGGTGTAGCCTACTTTTATACACGAGGACGTCAGTCTTAGGGAGCCACTCTTCGGCTGGAAATTACATTTCATACATCACCTTCATGTAGTGCTTTTATGTGTTAGCTCTGTGCCAGTCTTACAAATACAACCTTGACGGTATGACGGTAAGCCTCCGCTCTCACTGTGAGCAAAACCTGATTACTAGCTTTTAGCGTCAATTTTATAGCATTACATTTGAGACTTACTGCCATGTAATTGGCAGTTAACTATTATATGAGAGAACAAAACACTATTTTGATAAGAAATATAAGGAAACCCATTTGGAGTATTGTTGTGGGTAGGTTTTGGCAGCCCCAACAGGAGCTCCTAGCTGAAGCCAGCCAACCCCAGAACACTGTGGCCAGTGTTTAGCTGTGTGGTGGTTGCACGGTGGGGATGATGAGGAATGTAATGACAAAACTACTTGGGATTTGCAATCTTTGCCCTGTGACTAAGACTTGTTTGTTTGTGACAATAACAATCCATTCTCCCCCCCCCCCCAACCACACAGGCTGACCAGCTAACAGAGGAGCAGATTGCAGGTAAGAACAAGCAGGTTTTCCCTACTTCCCCTTTTCTCTTGGTGCGATGTCCCCTGTGTACTAGTGGATCACTTACATGCTGTAAAGTTCCAGAACTGAGTAAGGAAATGTCTCCCATTAGCTGTTCTGGCAGTTTCCATGTTGCTTATAGGGAACATGAAGTGAAAGAACATTGAAAGATTCGGCACCCGCCCTCCCTCAGCAGATCATTATCATTTCAAAATGAACAGGACATAAGGGGAAGAACTATTTGCAGCAATCATAAGTCAAGGCTGAAACCCGTGCAGCACATAGACGGTTTTAAAGCCAAGCTTAGGAACAGTCTCAATCACTGAGGCACCTTGATATTCTTAATAATAAATGATGGGAAAAAAGTGAAAGCTGCACAGTTTCTTCTCACTCAAAGCCCCTCTGTGGCTAATTAGCTTGTGTTAAGCCTCAAGGCTGATGCTCACTATTGCCTATTTTCAATCTCTGGATGGGTTTTTATGGCCTGTAGTTAAGAAGCCTGCTTGTTCAAAAGATAAAAACAGACACGCTGGCTTTTTCCCACTTCCAGTCTTCTGAGTCTTATAAGACTTCTTTGTGCAGTCAGAGCTCGGCACACGTGTGCATTAGCTTTGCAGGTTAGTTGAGAATCAGTTGACCTTTCTAGACCTGACCGCAGCGTCCCAACACAACCTATTCTCTAACTGCACAGCAACAGCAATCTAACTGGCGCTCTCACCTCCAACCCCCACAGAGTTCAAGGAGGCTTTCTCCTTATTTGACAAGGATGGTGACGGCACCATCACCACCAAAGAGCTCGGCACCGTCATGAGGTCGCTGGGCCAGAACCCCACAGAGGCTGAGCTGCAGGACATGATCAACGAGGTGGATGCTGATGGTCAGTATACTCACGCTTCATTTCTTGGCATTAGACTAACAAAACTGTGTAAAGTTACTCATTACAATTATGATTTGTCAGTTCAGTACATGCCTAGGTGCCATATAAGGCAGTGAAGTTTTCTTGATTGGTTGAAAAAGTACTACCCTAACTTTATGTTGACGATTATCACTTTTATTGAGAACATTTTTTTAACCCCGTCTTTGTGCCATAAGGTGAAGAGTTTGTGTTTGATGTGATAATTGAACAATAACGTTTTCCAAATCCAAAAACAATATAGGCGACTAGAATGAGGGATGCACGTGGATGTTATTTGTGGTACGGTGCGTCCAGGCTACAAAAACAAGACTTACGTTCTAAACCAGGGAGATGGGTTTGAACATTTGGGTTAATATGATCCTTTCCTGTAACGGCCCCACTTTTAATCAACAAAATGACCGGCAGCTGTCATTCCCAACAGAGAAGCAGCAAAAATTACACAACTGCGACTCATTTGCCTAAATACAGTTGGACATAATTTAACTGATTTTCAGGAGTGGGACTTCACCTCCATGCAGACCCCTTCTGGTTCTGTCTATATGTGGACCCCACCCCCACGCTGCACGCTGTTCGTTGTTGTTTTGGTGGCCCACCCACACACCCACCCTCTGTTTTTCAATTCATTCACTTCTTGTCAGTACATGGGGATCTGCATCCAGTCCCCAGACTGCAGCCTCAATTCATGTTCACGCCATCTGCCATTCTGTACTAGAAACACTATCAAACCTAAATGAGGATGTGGTCCCAGCTAGGGAAAAGAGGACTAACTGTTTGGAGATTTGTCTGTTAATTTGATTGGATGGTCTAATGGGGTGGGTGGGACTTTAATTTCTAGTTAACATTTCATTGCGTGACTTTAGCGATAAAACCTCTGTTACAAATGGACGAGGGATTAGTTCGACCATCCATTACGGCCCTTTCTCGAAACACATCAGCAGTGCTGTTGCCCACGTCCCTCCCTTTTCTGCCAACTGTCAACCAACTGTCCAAGCCAACTGTCCGGCCAGCCTTATCTTTAGATGACGTATCCTCTCTGTGTCAGCAGTTTAGTCACCGTGCGTTCAGCTCCATCACAGTTGTCAGTGTCACGCATATGGATGTGCACGAGGAGTGTTCAGTGCTGGTGAGTGCTGTGTGTCGAAGGCTCAGCGTTACCGAGCCCATGTTGAACCACCGTCGGCTGACATAATTCTCTTCTCCTGTGCATCCGTCCCTGCGCTGCAGTGTGAAACAGACATAGTGAGACAGCAAACTGAGTTAGAGGACAGGAATCCAAGTTGTTGGCTAGTAGCTCAAAAGTTGGCTGTCCTTGAGCTGCACAGGATGTTAGCTTTCAGTGGGGCCTTTACCTCAGTGCTGCTCTGTCAGCTTATAGGATTTCGTAAATGGGAGCACATTGATCAGGAGAAATCAATTGCGTCGCAGCTTGGCTGCCCCTTTATTGAAACGTCCTCCCACAATCCTTGATGCCCTCCCCTTCTCTTACACCCAAGAACGAACACACACACACACACACACACACACACACACACACACACACACACACACACACACACACGAACATCCCCTTGTTCTGCCTCTGCCTCCCTTGGCTGATGCAATCTAGGTCAGACAGCAGTGAAGCTAGTAATGGAAAATAAAAGTGGTTACATAAGGCCTCTCTGCGCTTTGCACATCCAGTACCCACATCAGCAGCCATGGGATGTCAGCTGGCCCATTGAAAATCAGCTTTATTTACCAAACAAGGAGGCTGGGGTAAAGAATTACAACAAATGGAGACAGGATGGAAGGCTTTAGCTAGAGACGGCACTGTGTCGGTGTGGTATCAGATAGAAATGCTGGTTTTTAATTTGCCACCGCACAGAGTTGAGCACGAAAGCATAACCACACATGCTGTAAAACACCCGGGAGCTATTATATTCCTCAGCCTAAAAGAAGATCACATCATGTTTAAGACAGGATAAAAAACAAGCGTAATTATGAATTAAAATACAAGCTTTAGCTGCAGCACATCACTCGTCATCATTACACAACCCGACCCTTCCTTCCCGGCTCTGGGATGGACGCTGGCTTTATGATGCAGGAAAATCCAATGACCACACACAAGTGTCGAGATGCCTCAGCCTTCTATAGTTTGCGTCAGCACCTCTTATGTGTAATCGCACCATCTCCCACTCGGTTCACTCCTTACATTCTCTCCTCTTCACATCTCCCTCATCTCCAGCTCCCTCTCTGCCACCCACTCACTCCCTCCCTCTCTTTTTTCTCTCTCTTTATCTTACCACCCTTTTCTCTTCCTCTTCCCATCTGCCTTCCTCCCTATCTTCATCCATCTGCTTCTACCGTTCTTCCTCATTTGCTGTTGCAGCTGGCCTGAGGTGCAGCTGTACAGATATCGCTCAAGGGCTACCTCTCTTGTTATTTTCCCCCTTGGATTGTGGTCCCCCCCCCAATATCCATCTCTCCCAACCCCCCAGTGGCAGCATGTGTTTTCCCTTCGGTGCTGCTTGATGTCTCTGTGTTAGATAACAGGTCCTTAGACTGCTACCGCAGGCCATGAGATCGCCATCTGCCCCATCACATTACGACATTCCTTTTTTGATATACACGTCCATCCTCTTGTTCACTCTTTAGCTCTCCCTCTAAGGCATGCTCTGCCATTGGTTAATCTGCCCACAATCCCACCCCAGGGCTAATCCTCATGGTTACTTTGCCCTTGGTGTCCCTGACCTTCATTTCAATTCCCTCATAAATTTCTGGGTATTTTTTGTCACTTGTTAATGAAAATACATTTCCCATAGTTCTTACTGATTCTTCAGATCTTGTAATAGATCTGGAGATCTGTTACGTCCCCCACCAGCTTTCCCAGCCTCCTTCTTATGGTGTTATTGGTGAGCCACTAAGCTCCCCATAGAGCCTTGCACTGTCAGGAATGTCTGATCCTTTGGTAATCCTGTCTTGACAACACCTACATGGATATTGATCGATTTGCACACACATGCATGTGTCACTAGCATAGCAGCTACCATTAGCACCATCTGGAAAGCCATCGCTGGTTCACGTGTGCCAGATATTGCACTTTTTCTGCAAACAAAATAGTAGATATTTTACAGGGAACAGGAGCAACAAAGATGGATAGGAGGGACGGAGCATCCAGACCTTTTCTCGTTCTCCCTCCAGCCTCAGTTTGTGACTGTGGGGCCACAAGAGATCTTTCGATACATGCAGGCTCCTTGAAGGCAAAGCTGCACAGTACACTAAATGTCTGCATTATGGATGACTGCCCATGGGTCCCCTCACTGCAATCCTGCTGCGTTGCTTATAACATACGCAACATTTTCCAAGGGCTTCCCCTAAGGAAGAAAAGGAAGCACATACATACACAGAGTCACCCTCACACATACCCCCCTCCTCCTCCTCCTCCTCCTCCTCCTCCTCCTCCCAGCCTTCAGTAGATATGTTTAGCACAGCAGTAAAGGTGTATGATAAATTATTTTTGAACTGTTCAGCCTCAAGCTTCACTGTCAAAAACATCTTTGAAGAGCAGACGTGGCCTAAATGCTAATATAAATGTTTCTGTAATACACAGCAGCAGCAGAAGGACATAAATGAGTATTTTTGTGCTTTTCATCAGCTAAATGCTGCGTTGTATTATGTCTACTTATCAGTGTTTGCTTTTACGTAATTGCAGTTTTTTGCTGATTAAACGCGCCCCGTTGATCACCCATTGCAGGTAATGGAACCATTGACTTCCCAGAGTTCCTGACCATGATGGCCAGAAAAATGAAGGACACAGACAGCGAGGAGGAGATCCGCGAGGCTTTCCGGGTATTCGACAAGGTAAATAAGCTTTTAAGAGCATCATTAAGGAATTACAGCACAGCGTCCGTGCTTTCCAAGCTGAAGTTTTGGTTTTGGTGGAACAAGAGGTCGACGGATTGTTAAATAAATGGTAAATGGCCTGTATTTGTATAGTGCTTTACTTGGTCCCTAAGGACCCCAAAGCACTTTACACATAATAACAAATAAGCCCGATAATTCAGAGCAGGGAGAGCTTTTTGTTTTCTTTGCCTTTTTAAGATTAGTTTTAGAGGGGGAAGAAATGCAGCAAATGCTTTGGTAACGCAGGGACTAAATGGCATTTGGATGCATGTGGTATGCGCCTTAACCTCTTGGTTATTAAGTTGCATGATAATGTAAATTTATTACAGCAGGCCAGGCTAATGTTCAATTAAAGCAGAGCTATTCTATTCATTTCCAGCTCAGTGGTTTTTATTTTGGACTCTACTACAGTAGCGTTAGACAATCCACACAATAATCCTTAGTTGTCTCGTTCTTGGCCGTTGTGAAGCCCCTCAGTTTCTCCTCTGTGTGGAACAAGCTGCCTTTCTTCCTCCTTTATGTCAGCCTTCTTCTGATTGGCTGCCCTTCCTAAACAGAGTTTGAACAGCAGGTGGGTCAAACTTTTTTGAGATGACCATATTGGGAATATCCTATTTCTTTGACATGAAGATCCAAGAATTGAAGACGAGCATCTCCCGTTGTAACAGTAGCCTGTATGTGACAGAAAATAGACCTGATGCAAAGAAAAGTCGTCTGTTCGTTTACTTCCTGCTTGCGTAACACCTTCTCCTTACTTACTTACTCCATTTTTACCTGAGCAGTTGTCAGCCTGCAGGGTATTTGTTTTACCGCTTGATGCGATTGTTCCCGTGCTCCGTTTCTAGGACGGAAATGGCTACATTAGCGCCGCAGAGCTGCGTCACGTCATGACGAACCTGGGAGAGAAGCTAACGGACGAGGAGGTGGACGAGATGATCAGAGAAGCAGACATCGACGGAGACGGACAGGTCAACTACGAAGGTAAAGGACTGTGACGAGCGCGAAGGAAAGTGCATGCTAAAATGTCACGCTACACAAATAGCTTTAGTTTCTAGGCCAGGGTGCGAGCTTTTATTAAACAGGGAGAACGGAGCGCTTCATTTGCCAAACTGTATTTCTCTGAGGGCGACCGCAAGACAAGCCAGCCGCACATTATATTAGTTATTAGATGGGGGGTATAGATGGAGCCTGCTGAAACAGAGATAGGAGAAAGCCATCCTCCTGAATTATCATCAGTGCGCCAGGAGCCTTTTCACTCTTTCTCCCTCGTCCTCCCTTCCTCCCACTGTTGGTCCCCTGGCACATTACACGAGAGACTGCGCTCATTTTCTAGAAGGCTGTTGATATATTATGAACAGTCCATAAGTCCTGGCTGCAAAGTGCCCTACTTCTACACTCCGACCGGATACACGAAAACCTCCTTTTATTTGTTCACTCTTGTCAATTTCACCATCACATTTCTCCCCAGCTGTAAGCACAACGCTCGAGCTTTTTAATCAAACGGGTTTAATGAGATGAACACGGAAGCTGTTTGGAAAGGGGACACTAATTAGTATGTGTGTTCTGAACCTGCTCAAGTTGATTAAAAAATTAATAAAGCATTGAACAATTTAGCAGGTGACTGCTCTTACTGGCTGTGCCAAAGCCGCACACCCAATGTCCTCATTGTCTCTTGTCCCCTCTCTCTCTGTTTGCAGAGTTTGTACAGATGATGACTGCAAAGTGAAGCTTGCCTGCCCCGTCCTGCCCCCTCTTAGAAGAAAAACAAACAAAAAAAGGATAAAAAAAAAAAATCAAAATGTTTTACTTACCTCTTGGAAAAAATGTTCATTTATTCATACTGTTTCTGTATAGAAAATAATTGAATGTTGAAATAAAATATCCTTCTGTCCACACAGGAAAAATATAAAAACATACAAAAAATATCTGCATGAAAATGGTTAGTGATCCTGTCCCCTCCCCCCCGGAGATCAGTTTAGCATCAGTACTTAACAAGTAAAAATAATAACGACAAACCCTGTAACTCCCTTCAGACTAAAGCAGCAGCATTTGGTGAACTCCTTCCAGTTCCATTTGCTAGTGGTAAAGTCTGGGCTGGCCATCTCTTCTTTCTCTCTGTTTTCTGTTCTTCATGCATGCAGCTTGAGACCGGAGCACTAACCTAACCCTCCGACCCCTCCCTCACCTCCGCCCCTCCTCCGGGCTACCAGAGCGTGCTGATTCCACTATGAGCTGTCCTCTTGTTGGTTTGGTACAGTTTTTTGTATTTGGAGAGGAACTCTGTACTGTTAAGATGAGAGAATATAACAGGTTCTAACTCAAGCGTTAAAGTGGAACGGGACTTAATGTATGCTAGATAAAAAGTGGAAAAAACAAAACCCCACAATGTACAAAAAACATTTTCAAATGTTTGGCATGTTCTTTTGTTTTTGTTATGTTATTTGGACGGCCATCTTAGTAGTTGTGCGTCCCGCCCTTTGAAAGGAGGGGGGACTTAAAGAGTCTTACGGTGAGCTTTCTCATTTCTTTTTTCTTATCTTTCTTTTTTCTCGCTGAGATGCAGTGTCTGTCCTCTTTTCTTGCAAGAGAGAATCACTGGCCTTCACTTTTCTTCTTCTGTTTCTCGACTCAGACGTGAGCATAGTGAGGGGTGTACTGTGTTCGCAGCGCATGCTGTTAGGAGTGTCGGCACACCGGTCTTTGCAGATGTTCTTCTGAGTTCAGTTTACATTCATTCCAAGTTGTACATGCTAGTCTTTATTTCTTTTTTTCAAATAAAAGACCATGAACTTTATCGTGTCTTATGTCATTTTTCTTATGCTTGATTGTGAAAATGATCTATAAAGACAGCATAATGAGTCTGTATGTTGTTTACCGAGTAGACAAATGTGTCAACAATAAATAATTCTGATCATCCTCTCCATGTGCCGTGTCTTTGGGTGGTGCTGAGAAGGACCGGGTGGTGTGTGATACTCCTTTACATGGCGGTGAGGTTTACGGAGAGCGAGCGCTCGCAGGGGAGGGAGAGGCAGCAGGATGTGTTTGCTTTCCCGCTCAGCCGTGGATATACATACACATCCGTGACGCCTCTTCCCTCTCGAGACCCAGCTGGTTGCTAGGCAACAGGAGCATGCTGTAACTGGGATGTTGGGGGTTTTTGAAAAGGCAAGTGGGAGTTTGAATAAACCCTCCTGCTTTCTGCCAACGACTCCATGTTGGCTTGTCCTAGTAAGGCAAACCGGGCCACAGCTTTTTACACAACACGCACGGACAGAGGCAACGTAACAGGGAGCAAGCTCTGCCATGCCTCAGTGCTACCTAAAGGTCTGAAAGTAAAGCCAGACCTAAACTGTTTTACTATATTTGGACTGTAACGTCACCGTGTTTGGAAAGAGGAAAAGATGTGGCCGCTCTCCTCCCACCAGCATGCATGTCTGGCAAGCTCGAGCTTGATGTGAAGACTTGCCTTAGACATATACGTTGAAGAAAAAACACAGAAGGGTTGGAATCTGCTTTCAAAAGACAAAACACAGAATATTCTCTGCATACCTCACGTCATCATTATCTCTGCTGATCTGGTCTAAATTAGGTGGTATTTAGCTTCTGTGGACTTGCCTTGCACACGTTAATCAGATAAAAAAGGAAAGGGTGGGTAACAAGAAACAGCGCCACCCGACTACTGCCAGGAACTGGGAAGCCTATCTAATTACAGTCATGATGTTTTATTTGGAAGAAGACATAAACTCGGCTTTCCTGCTTTGCCCCTCCCTGCAGTATCAGATGAGCTAATAGCAACTGCTGCTCAGCTGATTGACAGCTGGGACCGTACCTCGGTTAGTCTGATGCTCCATCTGTGATTTTACTTTGAAAGGAAGATAAAAGAGGTCTTCATGAAGCCCATAGACCAATAAAATCATGAATGGTGGGATAAAATAATGAAAACAATGCGCTTTTGTGAAAGTCATCCTGCTGCTATAACATTAAAACTTTAGCATTAGTCTCACTTCTGTTACAAAATTTTTTTTTTCTTTAACTGAGCCGTAGTCTTTTTATTTCAACATGACATCCTTGGATGTGGAGCTCCTGTTTGCTACTATTATCAATTTCAACTATATACACATGTATATGTGTGTGTATATATATGTGTATATATATATATATATATACACACACACATAGATATACATAGATATTCAGTTTTGTGTAATATTTATAATTAGAGCTATTTTGTTACATTTAGTACATTTAAAATATATTGTATTATTTAACTTCGTCTAGTTAGTTACTGTTCTTGGAGAAACTAATAATTTTCTCCTGGAATTAATAAATAAATAAATCTAATTTTGAAACTATGTTACTGTGTCTGCTTTAAGGAGACTCTTTGTGCCAAAAACATACAGCCAGATAACTGCTGCTTCTAACATGAGCTCTACAGTTTGATGCCCAGAAAAAAAATCCAGGCTCCTGTTAACCTGGTTTAATCAGCCTGATGTCAGAGGATAATGGCCAGACAGGCCATTCCTGTAACAGGAATAACCACTCCTTAGATGAGCAGAAGGGCACATCTGAACGCACAACACAGCAAATATTGAAGCAGACAGGCTACGGCAGCAGAAGACCGCACCAGGTGCCTCTACGGAAAACCGTGGTCTCAATTTTTGCTGCGACATTTAGATGCAGCGATCAGAGTTTAGTGTCAACAACATGAAAGAGCAGAGCCACCCTGCTTTCATGTTGTTTACTAACATGGAACGGTTTGGGCTACTGCTGGGGGTGTAATGTGTGGGGGATCTTTTCTTGGCACACTTTGGAGCCCCTCATCACCGACTGGGCCTAATGGCCTACACAGTCACCAGCTCTCAATCCAACACAGCACCTTTGGGACGTGGTGGAAAGGGAAAGTCACATCCTGGATGTGCAGCTGACAAATCTGCAGCAACTGTGATACTACCATGTCAGTATGGCCCAAAATCTCTGTTGAATGATAGTAGCAAGGCGTACCCAATGAAGTGGTTGGTGAGTGTATAATAGATTTATTTTCTTAAAAATAGTGAATACTAGGAAGTAACACAGTCTTGGAGCCAGTAGCTTGGTGACTGTAAGCTGTAAAGGTGTGCCTGCAGGTGCCTGTTCCCCCCCCAGCATCAATCAACACTTAAACGCTAGCAGACTGACAACAAACAGCCACACTGGCTTGTTTGCCTGTAAGCACTAACCAACCAATGAAGAAAAAGCAAGCACATCCTCTCAACCAATCCCAGAAGAACAGGGGTGTGGTTTCAGTGTGGAGGCTGCAGGTTCTCTGGAAAAGGCCTCTCCCCCGGCTCTTTGGGAGAGGAAGGGACACCTGAGCACCCCGGGGGTTAAATTAAGAACATCAATATTTCACGTGTAAATGAAGCAGCTCACTGCAGAGGCGGTAATGTGAGAGGGACTGACCGGGCACGGATATCAAGTATCAATGCTGCTGGAAAGAACGGGCACGCTTTTAAGACAGACCTATGACATACAGGATGAGTGTGTATCCTGTATTTAGTAATGTGTGTGTGTGTGTGTGTGTGTGTGTGTGTTGGAGGGCAGGGCATGGAGCTCTGCTGGTTGGTGTAACGTCCAGCTGTAGTAGCAAGTCAAGGAAGTGGATGAGCGGAGCTGACGGAGACGTGCAATCAACATGAGAAAGCTTCTAGTACTTTCTATAAGTACCCCTACACACACACACACACACACACACACACACGTTTTCACATCTTAATCAGGCCTTCCCTGAAACCACATTTTGAGCCTCAAAATTCCACGAGTACAGTCCTCACAAAGACATTTAAACAAGTACACACGCGCACACACACAGTAACACAGGTCCATTTGCACCAGCGTAACGTGCTTCGGACTTTGCTATATCGACCTAAACAAGCATATTTGCCTTTGTGGTGGCTGGAAAGGTGGCAACGTTTTAAAGGCCCACCTGTCTCCAGAGTGAACGGCACAAAGCCACGAGGACTGTAATAAAGAAAGGCAGGCACGACCTTTCAGAGCGGTTTGATCTTTACCCCTCGCGCTCACGCTGTGTACGTACACACACGCGAACACGCTAATCACTTGGAAACTTGTGTTTTGTGTGGAGACGTTACCTGCAGCAACACAAGGACCTTCCCCAGCTGTGTTTTATGTTTTGCCTTTAGAGCCGTCTTTACTTATTTCACTTCCTTTTGCTGTATTCATGGTAAAAAGGAAAGAGAGTAAAATGATGCTATTGCAGCCTCACTGCTTATTTGAGGGTCATTTTCACCGTGCTGCACTAATGACGACTACAGAGGTGCCGGAGCAAAGAGTGAGGGGGGGTTCGGCTGTTCTTGTGTCCTGGACTCTGCAATGCAGCGAGCTCTCCACCAGCACCATCCCACCAAACCCAGCTAAGCTTCCTCTGTAAATCAGTCCCGCTGCCTTTTCAATTACTGGGCCAGCGTCGGTCTCCGTCTCTCCAACTCTAACTCTTTCTCTCAACGTCTAATAGCTCCATCACTCTCATTTTTTTAATCCTCCGCCTTCTCACGTCTTGTCTTTTCTTACTGTCTCCCTCTCTTGTCCTCTCCCTCCCTCTTTCCCCCTCATTTACCTTGCTCCCTCATCTCTGCCTGCTCCATTTGTCTTACAGTGTATTTTTATGGACTCAATCACTCTTCTAGCATTTTTTCTGGTCCCTTCCTCTTCCAAGCTCCCCACCCACCCCCACCCCACTTTATAGCACGTCAGTGTCACCGTCACCATCTCTGGGTTCCTCCTCATTGGTGCCAGGCCTCCCTCTATTTACCTAGAAGAATAGGCTCATCCATCTTTGATTGTTGTGAAATATTATGGCGGTGTCACGACAACCAAGCCTCCCCGAACCTCATGCAATATTCAGAGGCGATGATATAAGATTCCTGCTAATGAAAAAAACAGCAGGCAATACAAACAGCCCTTTAATAACGGCCCGGCAGAACAGCAGGCTCCCTGTTGAGCTCAGGAGTTGTCTGAGACACAGAGACAGAGTGAGAGACCCTGTATATCAGTGCTAGGCCCCTAGGGTGGAGGCACCAGCACCCAGCACCCGTTTGCTCTAAAAACCCCACTTCATTAGTACCATGGACATATCTAGAACAAATGCATGCAAAATACTGTTTAACATGTATATAAAAAAGAAACATATGTAGCTACTTGTCATATTAAAATATTCCTCCATGTTTCTCAGATCGTTAGAGGAGAGCTTGTAATGATCTGCAGTTTGTTTGGGACGCTCCACTCCAGCAAAGCCTAAAGTAAAGCCTGCATGTTGATCCACTTTTCTAACCCTGTCACGCTAAATTGCACCAGTCCACCTGCTCCTAAATCTCCATAGCAACTCAGGCTGTCGATGGAGAGTGATTTCAAACTTAGATCAACGCCATTACATACTGTGTTAACCTGGCCGACACATTACCGACTCAACACTACTGCGCCAGAACTCTAGCCACCCTGAAACTAACCAGCTGATTAACTCTCACCTTTGCTTCACCAACAAAAAATATCTCATCCTTCGCCTCCAGAGCGGCAGCGCTGCAGCACATCAAGCTGAAATAAAACTCGTTACTTTTTTAAACTTTAATCCGAGCAGCAGTATAAAGGAGACAGATAGACCTTGCCAAAGTGGCGCTGCAGAAAGGATTTTTTCTGTAGTACTGCAGCTACACACAGCATACAAGTGTCCAAGAGCTTCAGTCTTTCAGGATATCTCTGTTTTTCCTTTACAAGTATTTGGGGCTTGAAACGAGATGATAAGATCACAGTCGGTGTGTTGGAACGGCATTTCAAGATCCTGCAGGTGTATCACGCCGGTCACATGACTGAAAAATGTGAAGGAGTGACAGGCCTGGAGCGTGTATCCTTGTGTTGTGTAGAATTGTGTAGTACGGGGTTCAGCATTACTTCAAATATGCCAGACCGCATTTTGCTTATTTATTACAGAAATATACTTAATAAGTAAGAGTTATTTATTACGTAGAAATAAATAATCTGTTTATTTATTGGATGGCGCCACAAAACGAGATCTGGTAGCATCAAGATGTCTGTTTTATCAAACGATGGACGCACATGTCGTTCCAGAAACTATATTTACATATTGTTCAGTATCAGTGGTGTTGGTCAGTGAATGAATTTCAAATTGTGACCACAAGATAGTTTTCCACTCCGCCTCAGTACGTCCTAAACGAGCCCTGGAACAGAGACGGTGGCTGTTTTTCACGATCATGTCAAAGAAATTTGGCACATCAACTCGTTTTCTGCAGTTTGACACTGAGAAATCTTCTCAAACAGTGAAATCACTGGCTCATGCAGACGTCCACTGAGCGGTGATCCACTTCCCTGAAAGCCTCGCAGAGTCGCTCCCTTTATTCCCACTTGCATTAGGATTCAGCTTCAGGTGTGATGTTCTACCAGTGTCTATGTTTTTTAGCACTGGACAACTTTTCCTGTCCTTTTTCTGCACTACCCCAATTTTGTTTCAACATGCTGCAGGCATCAAATTCAACATGCAGTAAATTGTCTGTGTCAACATTTTACTATCTTCAATTAAATACGAGGTCGATGGCGACAGCAGTTCTAACAGTGTCACACACACACACACACACACACACACACACACACACACACACACACACACACACACACACACACACACACACACACACACGTTAAGTGTATGATCAAAAGGGAGGGGTTGGCTTAGTGGCAGTGCATTGCGTCAACAGCAGGGATAACCCTCGTTCCTCGTTCCTTGTCCCAAATGCGCAGATCAATGCAGAGGCACCTATCCAAGCACGCAGCAAAGAGACGCACCAGCGGGAATAAGGAAAAGATGGGAGGGAAGGGAAAATGATGCAGAAAAATGGAGGGAGGAGGAGAGAGGTGTCAGGGAGAAAGCGCTGAGCTGGAATCCTCCAGCCAGGGATTTCCTTCCTCTGATGTACCCCCACCCAGACCTTGTCCTTTTTGTTTTCCCCCCTTTTTTCCTGCCGTAATCTTTCTGAAGTTTGCTGCTTATTCCCAGCAATACCCGGCCTGTATGCAGAGCAACTCACTGCCAAGTCTCTGCAGACAGGCACTACCCCGACGCTGGAGACAGTGATGATGATGTTAATGATGGTGAGGGGTTGGAGGGAAAGAAAAGGAGACATAAAAAGGGCAAGGGGAGATGAGAGAATGAAAAGGGGGCCAGTCTTGCAGAGGCAATGCAGAGGCAATACGATGCAAATGCAACATAATGCAGTGGTGCTGGGGGGAGGCACTGCAGATGAGACGGGGCAAGGGCGTCCAAGAGACGTCTGCTGCTGCTGAAGGCCCCGCCAGTGCTAGCAATGATCTTTGCAATGCACCCTTGACCTTGATACATATACTTTGTGAATTACATACTAGTACGCAATGGAAACGCGCGACAGCAGACGCAGACGAAAGCGAGAGCAGCCAGACATTGTCCCCTCCATCCCAGACGCCAGATTTGTTTGACACGGCATCAAATCCAAATTCCAGCCCTCCCCCCTCCCAGTGCACGCTTAAACATTCATCAACTCGTACGTGCGCTCTAATAACGATCCACGTACTCATGCCCGACTCTTCAATTATTCATTACCAATATACGCTCAGTCTGAGCAAAACACAAACAGCTCAAATGTACCTCGACACAAAAGAAGTCATTACTGCAGCCAGGCTGGGTTTAGGTAACGCAGACATGGCGATCTATGCTGACGCAGTACAAACTAATACAATTTTCACAAGTAATCTTGTTTCAAGTCTTGTTAGACTGCATACAGCCAGAGAATCACGATGCCGCTCCCTCTTCACTCGGGGTACAAGCCTGGAGAATGTTCCCTTAAATGTTAACATCCTCTTTTCCCCCCCTGATTTAATAATTCAATAAAGCTAAACTTAAAATGGTCTGCGCTCTCTCAGCACTGCCAGGAACAATTCAATTAGCCAGACAACGTGTTGTGACAGCCCGGTTTACGCTTGGATCCCTTATTTGTTTGTCCCGTTTGTATAACCCCTCAGCCCCAACCACCTTTCTCTCCCTCCTCCTCTATCTCGCTCTTTCTGTCAGTTATTTCTGCATCAACAAGAAAGCTGAGGCAACTAGCCGACTCAGACTTTTTCTGTCCTACTCTGACGAGCCGCGGGCCACATTTGCTGTGGGGATAGGGGATAAAAAAAACCCTGCTGTCAAGGGGTAGCTGGAACAGTGGGGAGAAGTGTGATGGGGATGGCGACGTTCTGCATTTGTACAATGCTGTATGTGAAAGGTGCTGACGGGCGACAGTGTGGGAAGGGCACAGCATTTGTTCCCAGGATGGGACGGCCAGCCGCCCGTCAGTGCGGGCTAATCCGGAGCTGTGTTGATTGACAGAGAGTCAGCTGTCAGTAAGAGAAAAGCGCTTTGTTTTCCCAACACACAAAAGCGTTTCTGTTCGACGGCAGCGCCCTGCATGGACACGTTCACCTCGGCCAACGGCAGAAAAAGGAGATGACTATTTAAAGGAAACGCTTTAAATGGTTAGGCATTAGATATTCTACAGAAAGGCCTCGATCGAGCACATGTCATTTTGCAGTTTGACACTGAGCAGCTACTACGTCATGACTCTTAAATCTATTTACATAGTGCCAAATCACCCTCTAAACTCTTCAGATCTCACAGGACCCAAAGTTTCCCAAATCAGGAGCCAAAGATTTGGAGTCTCCAAACTGGGAGAAGGTTTCACACAAGAAGGGCCTGAAGGCTCTGCGTCCCGTTCTACTTTTAAATATCTTATGAGCCACACCTAAATCTGCAGTCTGAGAGTGAAGTGCTGTGTTGGGATGATACAGTATTACGAGGTCTTTAAGACAAGAGGGGCCTTGTTGTATGTGAGGACAAGGATTATAAATTCAGTTCAGGATTTAACAGGGAGCCAATGAAGAAAAGCTAATGTGGGAGAAATCTGCTCTCTGTTTCTAGTCCCTGTCAGGACTCTCGCTGCAGCATTTTGGATCAACTGAAGGCTTTTCAGGGGCTCCTTAGGACATCCTGATAATAATATGATAATAATCTCAGAGTTGTTGCGCAACTGCTACCACTGAATTCTGAATGCAAGTGGCTGATGCAAATATCTGCTTACTGTGAATAAACAGAAGTTTCATTCACAATAAACAAAGATTTGTGAGTTAGGCAAATTTATTATGTGATTAGGTTAATAGCTGTATTATCACAGACCACATGTAACTGCTACCTTGACCCATTCAACTGCAAACAGATAGTAGGCTCATAGCATGCTGACTCCATCTTATTTTATCATCATCTCGACGCACCAAACCTGCTTTAACAATGGAACGTGACTGCGAGATGTTGTATGGCTGAAGCAAACAATTCAAAGTTCATTGCTCATCAATTCATTGATCATATCACAGTCTCCAACTGCTGTTCTCCCTAGTGTAACAGTAGCATCGGGTACTGCAGTCAGCAACAATATTATAGACAGGTTCAGACAGGTGAAGGAAATAAGATTAAACTCTCTTTCCCTTTGACAACTACCACCCACTGAAACACAAGCCCCAACCCACCCAGGCGGATGCAGCATCACATGCATATGGAAAATCTACGATGTTCAAACTCTCCAGATGTCACATGACTCAAAGACTCTATGTGACGCTCCCAGAGGTGCCTGCCTCGATCAGTTTGTTTTGGCAGTTTTCACCTCATCGGCATTATCTGGCTTTATGTGATGATTCAACTGTATGCACAAGTGTTTCCCATTAAACATCACCAAATGTTTTCTGTGTTTTATGTCTGAAGTGAGAAATGCAGTCAAGCATAATGCAACGTCACTGCTCGTGTTTGGCCTAATGAGTGAATGTCAAAGTCAGCTAGCAGTTCAGCTAATAGTTGTTGAGTTCATGTGGTCTGGACCAAAGTGGGCAGACTGACTGACAATAAGCCACACTGACAGCACAGCTAAAGAGCTGAGATATTGATTTAACTCTGTTGCAAAGTTGAGCATTTTACCATGCGAGTCTTTAGGGAGGAATGCACTTTTGGAAAGACGGTTAGTAGCAAAAGTGCATTGGCTTCATTTTTCTGCTCAGATGCACCAGACTGTGTTTACCTTTGTTTATATGAGCTCTTATTTGCACTTATACAAAGAAAAGACAAACAACTCTGAATAAAAAGAAAAACAGAATCTAAACAAAACATGGGCTGCTTGGTCAAAGTCAATCTGGAACCTTTGTTTGCTCAGATGTATTTGACAAACTGAGGAAGAAAACGTGTTGTTTGCTTTAAATAGCAAAGAGCAATATTAAGCTTTCTGCATATATAAAAATGTGTCTGTAGGTAGAACCAGAGACAAGCCTGGAGAGCAGCAGTGTCTTCTCCGCCGTGTCCACCCACACAGGGGCCTAGTCACCAGGTGGGCGGCTGGCAAGTCCACTTCTATTGGCCAGCCGAGAATGCCTATCCAGTGGAAACTGCGAGAGCGCAATTTTTCCAGCCAAAAGACGACGATTTCCATCTCCTCATCTCCCCGCACGAACGTACCCCTGCCACAGTGATGAGCACGGCTGATTCAGAACAGAGAATTGCCTCGACTAAAATAGTTATGCCATCATCATCATCCTTCTTTGATAAGCACTTCTGTGAATTTAAAGCAACGCTTAAGAATTTTGAGACGTGTGTGTCATCATGAACTTGGGTGACCTGTCAGACCTTGGCTCATTCTTACATCGTTCAAATTAACAGAAACAGATGCGGATGATGTAAATGGAAGTCAGTGAGGGGAAAAACAATCACACAAGGCACCATTAAAACATTTTGCTGATGGGTTCACTTATATTAAAAAACTGCTTTTGGCTGGAAAGTGATTAATCAGACTGTTGAACACCTACAACACTAATTTGAAAACCAAAAAGCCTTACTGCAGAGTTGAAAATGCTTTCATAACTACTCATATGACTCTACGTAGTTAATGTATGACGTCTGCAGTACAGGGGAGTTTTGGAAATTTCAGGATTGTGGAAAAGTCTCAAGCCTCCCCTCATTTCTTTGTATTTTGCTTCCAAGTAGCCAGACTGTTGTTTTTTATTAAAATGGTCTCAGCGACAGTTTTTCAGGTTTTTGAAGGTCATTGGACATTGGCTTCTTTTTCATGTTTTTTAATCAACTTAACATTGGTCTCTAGATCATTCATAAATAAAAAGGATCCTAACTCAAGCAAAGAACCACATAGCATCTCTCTACAAAGAGCCTATTTTAAATTTTATACTTAGGCACTTTGTTACTAGTAGCCCGTCACCAAAGCACATAATTAGTTCCCATTTTTTAATTGAATATAGAAAAATGCTTGTGAGACATGAAATAGTATTTTTGCAACAATGTGATTCACAAAGAGCAACTGGCCTAAAGCATGGCAGGTCTCGGCACAGTGAGCAGTGTGTCCTCAAAAACAATCTTAAAGTGGAGAAGGAAAGGTAGGCCTAAAAAAACAACTTTGCAGATGAACAGTATCTAAAAGTCACGTCTTTAAGAAACATATCCACAGGATCTGAGAGATGCATCTTCAGCTGGTTCATCTAATGTTTACTGAAGCTTCATCAGAAATGGTGTCAGTGGAAGAGTGGCTGTCAGAGAAAAAGTAGAGACAAATAACACAAAAATTTGAATGATTCATCCAGATTTCAAGTTTTTGGTTAAAAATGAGGAGGTCAGTAGAGAGTCATGGCAAAGGATGTCAGCTGCTACAGCTTTGGATGTTCTTCCAGCAACACGGAGAACTGTTCCTGAAACTTATTTGAAGAAATTACGATAGCTGTCCGAAGAAAGTTCTGATTTAAAAAAAAGGGTAAACGTGGTCATAGCCCTCAAATTTTGCGGTTTGTGCAGACTACTGCTGCAAGTTCTTGGACCAACCACTCTGGTCCATTCAATTCAATTCAGTTTTATTTATACAGTGCCAAATCACAACAACAGTCGCTTCAAGGCGCTTTATATTGTAAGGTCGACCCTACAATAATACATAAAGAGAAAACCCAACAATCATATGACCCCCTATGAGCAGCACTTTGGAGACAGTGGGAAGGAAAAACTCCCTTTTAACAGGAAGAAACCTCCGGCAGAACCAGGCTCAGGGAGGGGCGGGGCCATCTGCTGTGATTGGTTGGAGTGAGAGAAGGAAGACAGGATAAAGACATGCAGTGGAAGAGAGATAGAGATTTATAACAAGTATGATTCAATGCAGAGAGTCTGTTAATACATAGTGAGTGAAGAAGAAACACCCAGTGCATCATAACTAAGGGAGGATTCAGGGTCACCTGGTCCAGCCCTAACTATATGCTTTAGCAAAAAGGAAAGTTTGAAGCCTAATCTTGAAAGTAGAGATAGTGTCTGTCTCCTGAATCCAAACTGGAAGCTGGTTCCACAGAAGAGGGGCCTGAAAACTGAAGGCTCTGCCTCCCATTCTACTTTTAAATACTCTAGAAACAACAAGTAGGCCTGCAGAGCGAGAGCGAAGTGCTCTAATAGGGTGATATGGTACTACAAGGTCATTAAGATAAGATGGGGCCTGATTATTTAGGACCTTGTATGTGAGGAGCAGGATTTTGAATTCTGGATTTAACAGGAAGCCAATGAAGGGAAGCCGAAACAGGAGAAATCTGCTCTCTCTTTCTAGTCCCTGTCAGGACTCTTGCTGCAGCACTTTGGATCAGCTGAAGGCTTTTCAGTGAGTTTTTAGGACTTCCTGATAATAATGAATTACAGTCGTCCAGCCTGGAAGTAATAAATGCATGAACTAGTTTTTCAGCGTCACTCTGAGACAGGATATTTCTAACTTTAGAGATGTTGCACACATGGAAGAACGCAGTCTTACATATTTGTTTAATATGTGCGTTGAAGGACATGTCCTGGTCAAAAATGACTCCAGACTAAAGCAAACCAACCATTCGGTGATTTTGCAATGTTTTGCAATGTTGAAATATGATACAAAAAAATGTAGCAATCACTTTTATACCACTATTGCAACAACCATCATGTCACACTTGGGTATTTCCCAACTATTACATTATGTAGAACAGCCATTATAACTTCACTGATGTACAGTATAGTTTCCTGTGTTGAGCAAAGTCAGTTTCCTTTCACTTTTTTCTCTTCTCTCCATTTTCTCTCTAATTACTGCTTCACAGACTAATGAGGAGGATTCTTTCTTTAAATACAAACAGCACCCTGACCCTTAATGAGCAGCGTCTCTGGTTTTTGAAAACATTGTGGCACAGATAGGAATACAGCATCTAATAAAAGATGGATATAGAAACCCAATATTTTGTGGACTGCCTTCATGAAACTCCCGGATGAGCATTTTGGCTGTTGCCATTTTTATTTTTATTTTTTTTATTGTTGCTGATCACGTATGAAACATAGAACCAACAATCATGACCATAAACTCATTAAGAAAATGTCCCAGTATCAAAATAAGACACATGTAGGCTTATTTTCTCTGTGAGCTTCACTGAATCTGAGAACTAGAGAAGTTGCTTGCTGGTGGATATTAGAAAGGATGAGCGTGTAAGGCACTGGCTACATCCATCTCCTACATACAGTCTGTGGGCACAGATATGTAACTGGAAAAAATGTTGCAACCTTATTGCAGCCTCTATCACATGACCCTTTTAAGAAACAAATCAACCACAGAAGCTCTGACCTTGTCTGTGCTAGCTGCTGTTATGCTGTTATTGTGGGAAGATAACATTTTTAATTAAAAGCTCTTTTCATCTTTTCAACAGATTGCTGGATCTTGGCAGATAAAAAATGCAGCTACTACTAAAGAGTGTGATGGTAAACCAGTACAGCATTCGAGTATTGTGGATGCGCTTTGCATTTTCTGGATGAAACAAATGGTTGTCTAATAATATATTTACTATTTATACGTTACACTCATTTGCATATGTCAAGACCCCAATCTGAGCGAACAAATACTGAGCCAGTGAAGCCAGTATAGTGCTAATGGAGGGTCAGAGGCTAAACACAGAAGCCTACTGAACTGTGAATATTTCCTCATTCTACATTTGTTTTGGTGATTAAGACTTTAAATTCCAAGTACAATTCTCGCTCTTTCCTCATAAACACAGTGAGCAGGCACGGCGGATGCACCTTCATCCGCAGTTACCAAGAAGACCAGTGGTGGATTTGAAGATGAAAACCTGAGATGATGTCAGCAGTCTGCTGAAACTCACCACCATCGGCTAAGGTGTCTTCAGTTTCCAGAGCAGCACCTCATCCTCAACAAGAGCCAGTGCCAACGATTCTGTGCCGCCGGACTGGGAAACGACAGACGGCCAAGGATCAAACGGTCGAGCGAGGGCAGGAATATTTGAGGAAGATGAACTGACTGCTAATGAGACACTGGATCCTAAATGATAACAGAGTGTTTATGAGAGGTCACCTGAGATGGCTGATGAATAATAAAGGGACCGTAGCCGTGTGAGAGCAGGATAAACTCATTGGGCTGTGGTTAGAATCGGTGCAGCCACAGAACAACATTTAGGGACTCGTGCATGGCCTCAGCAGAGGCAACAAGTGAGCAGGGCAAGTAAAGGCCAACAGAGGGCAAGCAAAGGCAGCAGCGGGTCACAGAGTGACAGCAGGAGAACTGGAACCTCAATACACTCTCAGTACTGACTGAAATACTTTAAGAGCAAGTAAGCCTCCTAATTTATTATTTATTACTCTTATATATATATAAGAATACTTCTTCAAAAGCATTTTTTTTTCTGGCGCAGAGACACGTTCAAGCTCGAGGCATTACACAGAAAAAAGCTACTTCAGTCCTCTGCTCTGGTTTGGAGATGACGTAACCGTATATTCATTTATTAGTTTAAACTTTCTTCTCACTATGATGAATATTTGAATTATTGTCTGGTCTTCTTACCCAAGTACAGAGAGAACCATAGCATTTTTATTTGTTCTTTTTTAAGTATATATTTTTGTATTTAAATGCATTTTAAGATAAGATAAGATAAGATAAGACTTTGTTGATCCCACGACGGGGAAATTTTTGTGTCACCTCAGCTCAGGTACAGATATCAGAAGGAAATACAAAAATACAAATAAGTACAATCAATGAAAAAAAGTAAGTTAATACGCTATATACAATGGTAGCATACACAGTATGTGATTATGGATATGGTTGGAAATAAGACATAAACTATATACCTTGACATAACTATTGTACCACTACTATTCCTATGTATAGACATGTACACACACACATGTACACACTAAATATACATATGTATACATATACAGTGGGGCAAAAAAGTTTTTAGTCAGCCACCGATTGTGCAAGTTCCCCCACTTAAAATGATGACAGAGGTCAGTAATTTGCACCAGAGGTACACTTCAACTGTGAGAGACAGAATGTGAAAAAAAAATCCATGAATCCACATGGTAGGATTTGTAAAGAATTTATTCGTAAATTAGGGTGGAAAATAAGTATTTGGTCACCTCAAACAAGGAAAATCTCTGGCTCTCACAGACCTGTAACGTCTTCTGTAAGAAGCTTTTCTGTCCCCCACTCGTTACCTGTATGAATGGCACCTGTTTGAACTCATCATCTGTATAAAAGACACCTGTCCACAGCCTCAAACAGTCAGACTCCAAACTCCGCCATGGCCAAGACCAAAGAGCTTTCGAAGGACACCAGGAAAAGTATTGTAGACCTGCACCAGACTGGGAAGAGTGAATCTACAATAGGCAAGCAGCTTGGTGTGAAAAAATCAACTGTGGGAGCAATCATCAGAAAATGGAAGACATACAAGACCACTGATAATCTCCCACGATCTGGGGCTCCACGCAAGATCTCATCCCGTGGGGTCAAAATGATCATGAGAACGGTGAGCAAAGATCCCAGAACCACACGGGGGGACCTGGTGAATGACCTGCAGAGAGCTGGGACCAAAGTAACAAAGGTCACCATCAGTAACACACTACAACGGCAGGAAATCAAATCCCGCAGTGCCAGACGTGTTCCGCTGCTGAAGCCAGTGCATGTCCAGGCCTGTCTGAAGTTTGCCAGAGAGCACATGGATGATACAGCAGAGGATTGGGAGAATGTCATGTGGTCAGATGAAACCAAAGTAGAACTTTTTGGTATAAACTCAACTCGTCGTGTTTGGAGGAAGAAGAATACTGAGTTGCATCCCAAGAACACCATACCTACTGTGAAGCATGGGGGTGGAAACATCATGCTATGGGGCTGTTTTTCTGCCAAGGGGACAGGACGACTGAGCCGTGTTAAGGACAGAATGAATGGGGCCATGTATCATGAGATTTTGAGCCAAAACCTCCTTCCATCAGTGAGAACTTTGAAGATGAAACGAGGCTGGGTCTTCCAACATGACAATGATCCAAAACACACCGCCCGGGCAACAAAGGAGTGGCTCCGTAAGAAGCATTTGAAAGTCCTGGAGTGGCCTAGCCAGTCTCCAGACCTCAACCCCATAGAAAATCTGTGGCGGGAGTTGAAAGTCCGTGTTGCTCGGCGACAGCCCCAAAACATGGCGGGAGTTGAAAGTCCATGTTGCTCGGCGACAGCCCCAAAACATCACTGCTCTCGAGAAGATCTGCATGGAGGAATGGGCCAAAATACCAGCTACTGTGTGTGCAAACCTGGTAAAGACCTATAGTAAACGTTTGACCGCTGTTATTGCCAACAAAGGTTATGTTACAAAGTATTGAGTTGTATTTTTGTTATTGACCAAATACTTATTTTCCACCCTGATTTACGAATAAATTCTTTACAAATCCTACCATGTGGATTCATGGATTTTTTTTTTTTCACATTCTGTCTCTCACAGTTGAAGTGTACCTCTGGTGCAAATTACTGACCTCTGTCATCATTTTAAGTGGGGGAACTTGCACAATCGGTGGCTGACTAAATACTTTTTTGCCCCACTGTACATACATATATACCTGTACATGTCCATACACATGGAAGGTCCATTATGCATGAAGTGGTGACCGTGGATGTCCACAGTGTCCAGTGACTTATGACACCGTGATTGAGGAGGGTTTTAAATGTATTTTTCAGATATATTGATGATTGATTCTATTCTATATTTTTACAGGCAAAGAGAGATCTTTAAACTTTTCATCATGCCCAAACAAAAGGCTAAAAGTGCCAGGGCAGTAAGTTACAAACTACTGCAGGTAGTCGACAATTCCCACTGGGACACTCTCAGCATCCGAATGTGAGGTCAGGGATTTATGAGTCGAGCCGGCCGGCCTGAATCCAACGCTGTTTGCTAAGTTAAAAAAACTGTAAAAGAAAAATGCACTCGAAAAAAAAGTGGAGACAGTTGCAGATGCAGGAACAAAGCAGCAGTAAATAGAGAGTCACTGACATTTTATTAGCCACACCTGTTCAACTGCTCGTTACTGTAAATATCTAATCAGTTAATCAGATGTCAGCGACAAAGGGCCAGACTGCTCCTTGCTGATGATCATTTGCTTCACCAAGGTATGCACAAGAGCATCTCTGAACACACACCATGCTGAACCCTGATGCAGCTACAGCAGCAAAAGAACACACTGGATGTCACTCCTGTCATCTAACAACAGGAAACTGAGGCTTAGCAAAACTGGACGTCAGACTGTGTGTCGTCTCCTGTCATGCTTAGTGTCAGAGCATCAGCACAAATGGTGATGCTCTCCTGCTTGTTTGTGTACATTTTTTGTGTCTTCAAAACTGAGTTTTCCCATTACAGTGATATTAAACTTTGTTAGTCTACAACCAGTAAGCAATTTAATACAGTTCATTGAATTTATGTTTTCTCTGCATTACATTTCGTTCGCTTTCATTCACCTGAAATTTTGTTACACTGACACTCAAAAAATACACAATTTCACAATTGATCTCGTGTGCTGGACTGGAGTCTTTGGCAGTCTATTTCAGGTCCACGTCCCATCTTCAGAGCATCAATACAAAGTTGTTTTAGGTGATCCCTTTATGCAGCTCTCCACAGGGAGCTGTGTCTGTGTCTCCATCACTGTCGTCAAAAGATGGTTGTCCATCCGTCCAGCACAGTTCCAGAGATCTAGAGAATCAGTGCAAAGCTGTACTGAAGCTGCACCCCAACAACTCAGTCTGTTGATTTTTACTCTAATCTGTGATCAGTAATCATCAGTTCTGCAAACCGGCTCGTCTGTATAATGTAGACGGAAACCTGACACCCAGAGGAAGACAGGGAAAACATGCAAACTCGATCCAAGCAGGCTTCACACACAAAGGTTGCTGTAAGTTTACTTTGAACTCAGGAGGCTGCTTGATGTGAGACATGCTCGCAACACAGCTCGACTTTTTCATCATTTTTCCTGATGACAGTTATTTGCATGGATTGCTTTTTTTGGGCATTGCTGCTCCTAACCTTGGCCCAACGAGACATTAATGAGAACAGGTGTACTCTTAATGACCTAACTGGAAAATCTCACCGAGAACCGCTCACAATGAAGCACAGTTACATCATCTGTGTACAGTACTAATCGCCCCAGAATTCGTTGCTATTAAAAGCCTGTTGGAATTATTTGGACTTGAAAATGATTGGATGACGGTGAATTCCATTAGTGCGATCTCTCTTTTCTCTGCATCTGTGCAGCCTCCATCTCTCTAGCCCATTAAAAGATGCATCCATTTCACAATAAAAGCCTTTTTTTCTGCTCCGCAGCTCACTGCATTAGGCTGCTGACGGATAAAGAGAACAGAGTGTCTCCTTATGAAGAAAATGCAGACACATCATCTATCCGCATGCAGATGGATAGATGCATGGACAGACCAGGTAGTCGGAACTGCTTTTGCTCTGAGGGCCTTCTGTCTTTATGTATGTTCCAGTGCACAGTCTGCGGGGCTTAACATGCACCCATGAGCATCACTGAGGCTCAGCGAAGCCAGCACATAAAGACGGATCGAGCCTGCTCGCTTCAGCTCGCCCTCCTTCTGAGGGTTACATAAGAATGGGAGATGCAGGCATACCGGCGCTGTTGCAGCTGGAGGTGAAAGTAGGCCTGTTAAGCCAAAGGGGTGATAAAAGTGTGTGAGTATGTGCATGTTAGAGAGGACCATGTGAGGATGAGGGGAAAAAAGACTGCTCGAAGCGGTGGGCTGGGCCGAGGCAAATGGAGCCACTGCTGGACACGAAATTCTATTTACTTATTCATAAATCTAGACCTCGAGGACTTGTTTTCTACACACTCACTGAGTAAGTGTGAGCCTTTTATTTTTTTTTAAATGTGAAGCAAGGAAACATATCAGCCAGTAGGTAAAATGCAGATATTACAGAGTATTAGTGTGTGGAGAATATAAACTTGCTGCAAAAATGCTTTGTCACAGTCACAGTCACGATCCATATGAACGCCACCAGATGCTACAGGACGAACCTGCAACTGACAAATAACCCAAGCTCTGCTTTACCCTACCTTTCTGACCCCCCCACCTAGCTCCACCCCCTTACCCCGAACCCTCTGTGGAACAACATGAAGCTTTTACCAAAGACAAGATGACCTCATGAATATTCATGTCGCAGACACTGCTGGAGACGCAACAGAATTCGCTGAGCTCAGCGCTGAGAAATCCCCGTTGTGTGGCAAACATGCATGGTGGGCCTCCCTCTCTTTGTCTTTCACTCCTGCTGACCCACCCGCCTGCCCCATCCTGGTGCTGAAAATATGTGCATTCATGTTTACATGGGCTGACTGGTGGATACTGGGGCCGACATGTTCTACATTTTTCCATCGAGGAGGCCTGTAGTTAAAAAACTTGGACAAAATACATGCCATCCTAAGAGAATGCATAACCTGTAAGGCTGACAGTAAAGTCATGAGGAAAGTTGTTACTCAGAGTAGCTGCGAGTTAAGAAAACACCAGTAAACAGAAAAAGCCTGAAATGGAAGTTGAATAAACCTCAAAGGAAGATGAATTTTTTTTAAAAACACATGTATCTACAGTATTATATGACACATGTGATTAAAACACATTAGCTGCATCTTTTTCCCCTCACAGCACTGCAGTGACCTTTACATGTTTTGGTTTCTGTTGTTAGTGGTCCCCAAAAAGGCTTTTGTCTTGTCTTGAGTTTTGCTTGAAGTCATATTCAGCTTTTAACAGTCTTTTGAAAATGAGTCAGAATACCTGGAGCCATACTAGTGAGTGATATCTGAGTTTTTCTTATATCTGCATATGCATTTGTAAAGATATGTTGTAAAATCCCTTATTTGGCAAAGGAAAATAATCCTTCTAAAAGTTCCCAAATCCACATCCAGGTCAATCACTTCTGAGACTGAGCCCCTCCCACCAGTTGGCTACAAATTTTCAGGTAAAACTTGCTAACAAACAGAAAAAAGTAACCAAACCAAATCAGTTGCATAAAGCAAGCATCTGTGGAAATGAGTTTAGATTATGTCTGTGAAGGTTCTCAGTCATCCAGGTCATCGTAGTCAAAGGAGCTTGCAAAGAAAAGCGTCTGGACTTCTTTAAGTTGCTTGAAGACGTTTCACCTCTCATCCGAGAAGCTTCTTCAGTTCTAAGGTCAAATAGTGGAGAGTCCCAGATAGTCCCAGAGTTTAGATTATCTGCAATCCACATGTTGACAGTTGCTTCTCTTTCACATTACTAG
Organism: Aulonocara stuartgranti; assembly: GCF_965226115.1. NCBI lineage: Eukaryota > Metazoa > Chordata > Actinopteri > Cichliformes > Cichlidae > Aulonocara > Aulonocara stuartgranti. The sequence goes on along the minus strand of NC_138951.1, from coordinate 2,165,277 downwards.
CCATACAAACACACACAGATTTGTGCTGAGAATCGCAGCATTGGGACAGTTTCTCACTGTGGTCCCTCTGTCGTGTTCACGAGTCAGTGCTTTATCACGTCCTCCGATGGCTCTGCACCGCGTGCTCAACACCTGTCTTTCAACGTCTCAGTTGAGAGGAGCTTACAGTACCTTAGACTAGGGCTGCCACGATTACGTCGACTATCAAAATCGTCGACGACTGATTTAATAGTCGACGCGTCGTTTGAAGCTTTGTAAGATCCCAAAAGACGCAGGAATAATAGCAGGATTTAAGAGTGTAATAACGGACTGAAACAGAAGATGGCAGCACTGCATGTACAAGGATGCCAGCTGCCGTTAAACCCCGAAGAAGAAGAAGCTGTATCCCAGAATTCATAGCGCGGCCCAGCTCAGTTTCCAACAATGGCGGCAGCTAGTAAGTTTTAATATTACTCTTATTATTCTTTCTGGGTCACAAAATAAACGTTTAACATATTTTCAGGCCAGAATGTAGCTGTGTAAACCTCAAATATCTGCTCAGTTTATCAAGACACCGCATATTTTCAAAAGCGCTCCGACGTTTTCGGAGACGTCTGTTACCCACTAGCTCGATAGCTAGCCGGGGGCTAGGCTCACTAGAGCCGTGAGAACACCGGACTCCCGGCAAATCGTTTTCAAACCCACCGCTGTCTTTCGCTACTCAGGTTAAACATGATATATAAGTCACTTAGATAACTTAAAAATGTTATTTATCTGATTATCTGATTATCTGCAGCTGATTATCAGAAGTGTGAGATGCTGGAGAATTTACTCCGGTGTCCTGTTATATTTTAGATAGCAAGGAGTTTATTAAACTTCACCGAAACAATCTGCAAATGTCATTAAAATTTAATAAACTATCATCTTGTCTTTATTTTTAGTTAGCACAGACCTGAAACACTTAAAGCTGTAAGCTAATGATAGTTATATAAGAGCAGATGCTGCTGGTGCAATAAGCTGTATGTTTTATGTCCAATGGATGATGATCTGATTAGTCGACTAATCGCAAAAATAATCGGTGACTAGTCGACTATCAAAATAATCGTTTGTGGCAGCCCTACCTTAGACAGAGCACAGGCAGACTCTTGATCATGAATGGAGATGACAGACAATCGGATGTCATCTTTGGAGATTTATGACAGGGCTAAGCCGAAGGCCCAAAACATTGACAAGTAACCTCATAATAGCGCTGTACTCTGTGATCCCCTGACAGTGCTGCTCAGCTCACAGCTGCACATTTCATATGAGTGACAGAGGAAAGTGATTTTGATTTAGTGATTTTGTAAACCCATGCACTGTGTGCACATTTCTTTTGTACTGAAAGACGTTTCTGAGAATGTGGCTCAGGGGACACGTTCAACTGGATGACTGGATACGACAGTAAATAAAAGTGCAATCTTTTACACCTGCTATTCTAAACAGTTAGCTTACTAGATCCTGGTACAGGAAATCTGTCAGATTTGATATATTTTCAACAGCTGTTAATATCATTCTACGTAAACAAAGAAAGGTTAAAGGTTAATCAGTAGCTGTTACTGTCAATAAAGCTAAGAGTCTACATCCACGCTAGCAGATTTCTGAGGCCATGTTAAGGCACTGCTGTGAATTGTCATCGTGATCACAGTGATGATAAATATGCATGCTGTTTAGAAGATGTAATGTCACAATTACATTGTCACAATCATTCGAGCTTAATATGTTAATATGCTAAGGGCTACAAGTACAGCTGAGGCTGATCATGTCTCTACTAACATCTCAGGTGAACTGGATAAATGATGACAAAGTTGAAGATCACAAAGTCCCACAAAACTGTTTGCTTGGTCTTCCAATAACACCTCAACACCCTACCGTCAAACTAGGATTCTTGTCTGTGAGGATCATGAACATGCTCGACTCATTTCTCTTATATTTTGCTTCCATGAAGACAGACTTTCGTGTCATTTTAAAGTGGTCTTGAGCAATATTGAGCACTAGTTCTCCAGGCGTTTTTGGAGGACTTCCAATGTTTTTCTTTGGACATTGGCTGCTTCTTCACTCATTTTCAGTGTATTTATACTTGACCATTTTGAGAAGAATATTTTTTATTTGTTAAGCCATCTAGTATTGACCTATTGATCATTTAAGCACACAATACAGACAGCTTTGACAAGTGCACACATTTGTTCCCAAATGTTACTTTAAATTGATGGAAAATGCCATAAACAACACAGTTTGACAGGCATAAAAGTGTATTTTTGCATCAGCGAGGTGACTCCCACAGAACCTTTAGTGGAACAGCTAGCATATTTTGGAATGGCGTGCAGTATATCCTTAAAAAAAGTTGAGGAAACTGGACAAAAGAAGAAAAAGCTATCAAGAGCTGACAAACAGTAAAAAGTTACTTTCTTAAGAAACAGGAAAAATTCAGGAAAGACCTAACAGAAGACCCGAGAGAAGCATCTGGTCCTTCATTTGATCCATCTACTCTATCATCAGAAATGGTCTCAGTGGAAGGATGGCTGTGAAGAAACCATAGTTAAGGAAAGAAACTGGGGAGAAGGTTGTGGTGGAGGTAAAGGTGGAGGCTATGTCATTGTTTGGGGCTGCATTTCAGTCGGTCGTGTTGGGGATTTAGCTAAAATTGATGGAAATATAAACACGGAAAATTATAGTCAGATTTGATCCACCATGCAATACCATCTGGAAAATGTCTGATTGGTAACAGCTTCATTGTGCGGCTTGACAATCATCCCAAACACACTGCTAATGTCATGCAAATCTACCTGGATAATAAAGGCGGTCATCCCATACATCGACGTTCAAACTTATCACATATATGCAAAATATTTTTGCATTATATTCTGTATTTCCACATAAGTGCAAGTTTCAACAAATCACTGCACCTATTTCCAATGTTCCTAGCAGAACACACATTTATGCACAGCACTGTGCAAACAGGGAAAATACAAGAGTATTGAAAGTAGCGAATTCTGGACACAACATATTAACAAAGTAATACGCTGGAAACTAAACTCACGATATTTCGTGTTGGACTAAAGTTGTGGATCTCTCTGACTGACTTCATCACTCCATCACCCACTGTTTGATTTCTGAGCCACCGTGTAAAATATTACAGTTCCTCCTCTTGTTATTGGGACTCAAATTTCAATATGTGGGGTTTCTCAGCGGACAATCTATCTGTTAATGTCAGATAATAAAATCACAAGTATGGTCTTATATAAAAGCCCAGCCACAAACAGTGACCAGAGTAAGGGCAACTGAGGCCACAGCCTCTAGGAAATATGCAAAAATGGCAGATTCTAACATAAGCAGTGTGATCACAAGCCATTGCTGTCCTCCACTGCATATCTGTAGTCACATGTAGGCCACATGTTTTTGTAGAATGATAATAATTTCCCTTAGGGGAGAAAAACACAGTAATACCCTCTTTGGCACCAGCCTTTGTTAATGCACTTGTGGTAAACCCCAAATGTCTTCCCAGAATTCCAGTGTAAGGAAGACATTATAAACTCACATATTTAACGTCATTAGCTTACTACAATATATATTGTAGTAATATGGGAAGATGGCACACTGAGGACGGGTACAAATGTATTTGAAAATCACAAAAACGCTGCTCTCAAATGGGGAAAAACACAAGGGATCACAGATGTCACATGTTATTAGCTCACTTGGTTTGAACAGTTCTGGTGACAGAGCTTTATTAAAATTGGAACATCCTCTGAATATTTTAAAAAGCTATATTTAGTAACAGGAGGTGTGCTCTCAGCACTCTGAGTGTACTGAACTTTGGACCATCCTGTGTCCTCTAAGCCATTTTGTCTCCAAGTCATCCTGTCAGTCAGTGACTCATCTGAAGCAGGAAAAATAAAGACTCAAAAATTAAACCTCTCAATCTGTGAGCTGCTCTGTTATTACTGCTGTTTGCTGAGTCAGTAAATGGTTAGGAACAGAAAAATGTCTGTGAAGGTTCTCAGTCATCCAGGTCATCGTAGTCAAAGGGCGTAACACACAGAAGAGACTGTGCTTTAAAATGCGGGGTCATCCCCTGATGGCTCTGAAATTTGTCTGCCTTCCTTCCTGCACTCAGCCAAACAGCAGTTTCACCTTTTAAACTCTCCCTCCAGTTTAAGGGAATTAAGAACGCTTCAGCTCCTCTCAAAGCAGACGCTCCCACGGGCCTTACACATTAGTCTCCGGCTTTTTCTAGAGCATTCCCTGAAAGAAGTACGCAATTAACAATAATTCTGAGGCCATACGCCACAATGTTGATTATGATCATGACAAAACGTTATTTAAAAGCAGTGAAAGTCCTTTTTTCATTATACGCCAGTCGTCTTCTTGACTGAGCATAGATTTACTATAGCTGCTGTATTTCCTTGTCTTTGGCATCAAACCTGCTACAAACCACGTGAAACATCTGTAAAATATGCAGGAAAAAAACAATATGACAAAAACAAAAAAACCCCGGCACATTTCTGCATGTGGCACAGTAAAAACCATTTTATAAAAGTTTGATCTTATTTGACCTTGAAGAAGAGGTCACATGTGACACGATATTTAAAATCTATATAGGGTGCTAAGTTAGTGAGTTTCTAAGTTATAAGGCTTTTTGTAAATTTTCAACCAATATATTTGAAAGTTGACTTTGAAAGCCTTGGTGGATGTAAGCCAAAGTTTAATGGATTGTTAAAATGACCCCACTCGACACCCCCCCCCCCCCCCCCCCCCCCCTCCGTGTTTATAGACAGAACGACGACACGCATACACGCAAACGCTACCAAAAGCATAAGCTCTACGGTAATAATGATGTTTTGTGTTTCTCTGTGGAGAAAATCCACACAGGCAAACTCCACCTGACCACACATATTGATCTACACACAGTTCCTGACACTTCACCTTTCGGCTGATTCTCACAGAGCCGAACTCCAACACTGTTTCCAGAAAACCTGCACTCTGCTCTTGGCAGAATGCTCGGCATTGTTGAGATAAACTGCACCTTTGTATACTGGAAGTGTTTAAGCTGCTGCCTGATGCTGCAGGAAACTTCAAGGAAAGACTTCTGGAAACAGCTGGAAGCAGCAAGCAAACTTTAGCCCTTGTTAAGCAAAGATTACCTTCATTAGTGGTCATTGAGTTGAAATGTCACAGACAGTGTTGCCAACTCCTCAGTAAGGAAAATCGCTATTGGTTGTCCTAAAAGTCGCTAGAAGTCGCTAAATGACATCATCGCCTAAATTGCATAATTGGTCATGCTAATCTAATTGTAACCTATGTTGTTGGAGAGAGAAATAACATCGTGGAGGAGACATAAAGTGAGTAAAAAATGTCCTAAATGCATTTAGAGTTTATTTAGAACTACAAATTAAATTTCTTTTAGCAATTATTGTTTTTTTTAATGTCACAATTCCAACCCTGCTCCTTTACCTGGGCTTGGACCGGCAAGTGACCCGAAATAGGCACTCTGGTGGAGTTACTTTGTGTGTGTGTTTATAAGTAGTTTTAAACCTTGTGATCCACAAAACAGCATAAGAGTAAAAGAAGAACTGACTGCGTTACAGCACCCGCTGCTTGTTGAGAGTAAAAGCGATACGCGCTTTCACGTCTTCTTTTAGCGACTTTCTTTAGAGAAAAAGTCGCTAAGGGGTCTGAAAACTCGCTAAATATAGCGACAAAGTCGCTAAGTTGGCAACACTGGTCACAGATTGCCTTCATTGTATTTTACAGAGATTTTAAAAGGGATGTGCAGGTGTGCAGCGTAGCGAACATGGGAAAAATGTGCTTTTAGAAATGTCTGAGAGTGAGAGTGCAAATTCTTGTGCAGGCCTATCTGCTGACTTTTTTTTAATTTTTGACTTTCAGGTTAGTGGAAAGGAGGTCTGAAAGGACTTGAGCCTGTTTTACCACAAAAATGGTGAACTATCACTTTATGCACAAAACACCCCCAAAACAACAAAAAATCCCAACACTGCAAAAAATGTAAGAGCAGGAAATAGCTAGGAAAAATAATACAGGGTGATCCTGACGTAGCTGATGTTTCAGAACTACGACGCCCTGACGGCAAAAAGCACATCTCCTTTATTCTTGAGTCTTGACTGACAGGTACGATGATGCCGAGTTATTCTTTCTGAACATACCTGACTGAATGCACTGTTACACCTCTGAAGTGAATACAGTGCGTGACATAACCTTACGCAAAATGTACACAGCGTGCACAGAAACCTTAAGGGGTCTCAGACTCAGTAAAGGTATTCATGAATGACAGGCAGAGTGAGAAAGAAGTGCCTTATATGCGAGCATTGTGACCCATCAAAATAAAGTATTGGGTAAAAGCATCCCGAGGCGGCGAGCTGTCCCGTCTTTTGACATGCTTCATTTAAGATGTTGCTTATATCCCCTCCCTTTCTTCCGTTCTCACTGTGGTCTTTGCCGTCTATCAAAAGCTCTCTTGTGGGCATGTGTGTTCTTTAGAGTCAAGTATGCCATTATGATGAGTGGTACTCATATGTGAGCTCAGGATGTTGGGATGGGAAAATGTTTTCCTATATTTTAAAGTGCAAAGTCGATTAGCCATTTGCACCGGCATCGATATGCATGTATACCTTTGCCTGCTCATGCTAAACATAAAAAGGAATCCCTGTATATACACATACATATATGCAGACACTCAAAGGCCAACCAGGTCACCAAACAGTAAACCACAAGGCCCGACAAGCAGCACAGAATAGTCTCATTAAGGCTGGACTAACTCCAGGTTCCACATTCCCATTTTCTCTATCAGAACAACAGAAACAAAGGAAAAACGAGCTTTGTGACTTGTCAAAGGGCACCACTTCAGTGTTTTTAAGCTTAAAATGAGTAAAGCAGGAAAGTCCTCTGAGGAGATCTTTACAAAAACACAAAAGATGAAACAGAGAGGAAAAAGAGTACCTGTCTAAGCGATGTGCTCCGTCAGCATCCTGTCAACAGCACGCAGCCAATTAGGACTGCAGCCAAATGGCTGGGTGAGCTTTCTGTTTCTCACTCCACTGATCCTGTGTCCAGCACAAACATACACACTGAGATATTTATTTATTTATTTAGGACAGTGCATGTTAATGAACATAAATGTAAAAAAAAAATTACATGAATGTAAACATGCCAGATTATAGCCAAAGGCTAATTTCCATCTGTTGTCCTTAAACATAAAAAAATAGACATAATAATTCATAAAAATTCATCATTCATTCATAATAAAAACTCCATCACCAAACTTACACATACACACCATTCTGTTCCCAAATAAAACATTAAAACTATACATGCACAAACATGCAGGCGGTAAAGAAGTTCATGTGCACTTTTAGGCCAAATGTACACATATATATACATATATATACATAGATATATATATATATATACACACACACACAAACTGCAGTCACGGGTATGCGATAACTGGCAATGAGTCAATGTTGCCCTGAAAGAATTTTGCCCCGCTCATCTTTGCAGAGTTGTTGTAATTCAGCCACTTTGGAGGGTTTTTAAGCAGGAACTGCCTTTGTGAGGTCATGCCACAGCATCTCAATCAGATTCAGATCAGGATTTTGGCTAGGCCACTCCAAAGTCTTTATGTGTGTTGCGGATCATTATCCTTCTGCAGAACGCAAGTGCGCCTCAGCTTGAGATGGTCGGACACTCTCCTTCAGGATGTTTTGGTAGACGGCAGAATTCATGGTTCCATTTACCACAGCATGTCTTCCAGGTACTGAGGCAACAAGTAGCCCCAGCCCAACACACTAACACCACCATATTTTATTGTCGGTATGATGTTCCTTTTCTGAAATGCTGTGTTAGTTTTTTTCCAGACGTAACAGGACTCAAACTGTCCAAAAAGTTCAGCTTTTGTCTCGTCAGTCCACAGAGTATTTTCCCAAAAGTCTTGGGGATTATCGATACGTTGTTTGGCAAATGTGAGATGAGCCTCTGTGTTCTTTTTGGTCAGCAGGGGCTTTCTCCTCAAACTCTCCCATGGAGGCGATTTTTGCCCAGTTTCTTTCTCATTGTTGAATCATGAACTCTGACCTTAACTGAGACATGTGAAGCCTGTGGTTCTTTAATCTCGTTCTGGATTCTTCTGTGACGTCCTGGATGTGTTGACGATGTGCTCTTGGAGTAATTTTGGTAGGCCGGTCTCTCCTGGGAAGCTTCACCAGTTATACACAAAAGTTTTCTCCATTTGTGTATAATGGCTCTGTTTGATGATCTAAAACATGTAAGCATGACAAATACGCGAAACGCTAGGAAATCAGGAAGGGGGCAAACACTTTTTCACACCACTTTACATTTGCACAAGTGTGCCTTACAGGAAACGTATGTGAAAGAAAGGAAGGCTGTATGCAGCAAAGCTGCCTGTTCCAAGTCTATGTAGCCTCCAGCTGCTGATGCCAGTTGGCCATTTGACTACATTTTCATATTAAGGCCGAGTCTCCGAGAGGAGGATAAGACGTGTGTGTTTTATCTGTCTGAGCCAATGACGACAACCCGATAGCCTCTCCATGTAAAATCTTTGCTACAGTCCTGCCACCAGCTGGGAAACCTTCAAAACACAAAAATACAAACATAGAAGGACAAACACACACATCCTCTCTAATGTGCGCACACACACAGACAAACACCCTATCCCTGTCTGCCACTGCCATGCTACAGTAGTTCCCGAGGCTACTTTGCATATCAGACCTGACATAATGAGGAGATACTGTATGGTGTCTGAGGACAGACAGCGGGTGTGGATTTGAAAGGTGATACTGCCACCTCGTCTGGTCAGCTAAATAAACCTGACACTTACGAGCCCGGGAGCTTGTTGGAGCTCCTCAGTTTTGAGCTATCGAGTCGGAAGGAGGCATAACTTTGGAAATGAATTATCTCTGCGCTCTCACAGAACAAGAGCAGAGTCTCAAAGGAGGCTGAGGTACTTATTTTTAGGTAGAAAAGGGTCAATGAGGAATGCCACCAAAATCCACAAACAGGTTGCGTACACTCATCGAGCACTGGAAATACACCAGTGTTAGCCAGCTAAACTGACCATTTACAGCTGTGAACTCTGTGAACTCCAAAAGCTTTGTCACTTGTTCTCATGCATCTGTACGTTTAAGATTTGCATAGAGGAAATTTTTCCAAGTACATTCACCTTTGGGCATAATCCAACAGGATGCAGTCTAAATGAAAATGGTGCACCAGTGCATGATACTGTTTTTTTGTAACTGCTGTAGGCGGCCTGGTTAGAGGAAATTTGTGCTAAGTCTCCTTAATCACAAACTTACAGATGTCCTGAACAGATGTTTCACTGAGAGAACCTGTTGCCGCCGCACTCCTTTGTTAAACCTACACAGCAAACACTGCAGCCCGAGGTTCCCATTGGACAGCCACTGGTAGCACCTGAGGTTTCTACTAGTAACTCTGCAACATGGAGAAAGGTCTGCTACTATTTTTCCATTTCTCTGTCCCCCGTAGAACTGCAGAGGAAAAGCACTGAAACTGAGCCGCTGTGCACCTAAACAACCTTTTACTATTTCTTGGCCAAGAGAGCAGATTCTGGCAGCACCTCCCCAAGACATCTCAACAAGGATGCAGTTTGGGTAGCACAAAACGACGCATGAATTATTCACCCTATTAGCTATTGTCAAAGTTTGATGGATAACGGCTTCAGAGGTACCCTCCCAATGGGTAAAAACTGGCAATTTCTACTGAGGGGCAGAGGAGTGAACCACAGGATGTAGTATGCTTTAGTCAAATTCAGTAGAGGGTGGCTAAAAATAAACTCTCCCCAAACCCCTCATGACAAGAACAGATCAGTGATGCATACACCTTAATAGTAGATTAAGTTCTCCCTTTCCTGTGACAGACAGGAAAGGGAGAACAGAGCAGATTGGGCCAGCTCCCTCTGTTCACACTGCCTCTGAAAGCCTGGCTGTTTTGCCTGTTAAAGAGGCAAACACTATTTCTTTCCCTCCACTGCTGGGGTCACGATGCATCCTGTTTATGTCGGAGTCTCAGATGAAGGGCACTCTTGCCCTTCATCTGTGAGGCCCCCATCTGTGTGCCTCAACCTAGTATGGAGGTGTCCACAGCTCAGCAAACATGTCTATTCCTAAGGTTAGATGACCCCGAGGTGACAGTGAATCTGTCAGAGCAGGACACCGATGAAGACCTGGCTATATCACTGCTGTCATGGATCATGTCTAGCTGATTTGAGATCAGCAAGAGAAGCTTGGGACTCAGTGACGGCTCCGACCTTCACCACAGCCTGTCATCTAGGAAGAAGTTCTGGAAACCTTTCATGCTACAACTCATTTGATCTCAAATATTGCTTAAATGGTAACCCATCTTCTCATCCTCGCTGCTTCATCCAGCAAATAGTGTTTACACACCATGTTAGGGACAGGCTGAAGATGCCAGGATACTGGATAAGACCCAGTTAGGCTTGTTTGTTCACGTTAAGTCTTGGAGCGTGGAGCTCCGTGTTCCTCATTACAAACACTGGTTCATTAAATGAGCAGGTAACTCGTGTAAAAACCATGTTTGTGCTTTGTAGGGCTTGATGGCAGCTGATATAAGTGCTGGTTGAGACTTCAGAGCCATCACAGATTGTTCCCATGGGTAGGAAGTAAGCCTACAAGCAAAGCTAGCAAACATCACGTGAAGCACAACTGCCTCATAAAATAGACCTTTGGGTAATCTCGAGGGGACTTGACATTATTTTCCTCTTCCAGCCAACCCTGGGCCAATTAAAGTTGACTAATGCTCTTTTTGTCCTTCACGATGTGCTGCTGTGTTTTAGACAGCATGAGTCTGACATTTTTCATCCACCAGCCTCATCCTCGAGTGTTTTTTATAGTTCACTTTTCAAAAAGCAAAAATGTAGAAAATAGTATTGTAATGGATTCCTTCTTACATAATGCTTTTCTACTGAATGGGGTTCAATATCTCGCCAATGTAGACTGGAGCAGTCAGAGGCCGAACCATCAACTTTCCAATTAGTAGATGACCTCCTCTACTTCCTGAGCTCCCTACAGTAGTAGTAGTTGTACTGAGGGTAAAGACGCTTGATTACTTCCTGTTGTCATCCCACTGTTTTGAGCATGTGGCGGTCACCATCAAACATTTACAGAGATTGATCTTTTAGTTAGTACGGCATCAAGGGAAAAAAATCTGTAACAGCACATAAGGTCATTCAGATTTGCTTCCACGACTGAACGACAAGATAGAGAAACAGAGATAAACTGGGCGCTGATGGTGAATCCTTGCCCACTGCCAGCATTAGCCAGGCTCGTGTGGAGCACAGGATGCGTGCTGCAGCCCTGTCCGTTTGAATCCACCTCACTCTCTGTCTCCCTCCACATCTATGCAGGTGATGCTTTATGCCTTTGATGGTAACTTATGGACGCGTGCATTTAACATTCTCTTACACAATCGCTAACAAAGCCGCGCGCCCACACACAGGCTCGGCACACAGCACATGCATGCATGCGCAGAGATGCACAATGCACAGCGTTGCTCTCCTGAAAACACATGGAGCACATACATCACACAAAGGGGCAGGGATATAAGTAATTTAGCACACTGTGACACTTTCACGGTCTAATTAGCCCCAGTGTTGCAGTAAACACGTCCCAATGACCCCGCAGTTCTGGTTACTCATTAAGTATAGATGGAGCTGAAGATGGCCCAACCTCTCTCGTCTGTCGGGACCTGACTCGTCATGGAGGCGGCTCCCCAGAACCATCCAGAACCTCAGGACCGACCGCAGGATTCAACAAGCACTTATACAAACACAATCAAGACACTAGAAACCCCTCGTTTTTCTTCTTCCAGTCGTGTGTGAAGCTAACAGCATCCATCCTTCCCTGACCACATTCATGCATGCTTTCATGTGCACATTGACAAGAAGACGTAAAGCAGATTCAAAGAAAGCTCTAGAGAGAGTGCTGCACGGCTTGTGCAGAGACAGACAGCACCGTGCTTGCTGCTGTTTCTGCCTTTGACGCGGTGATGGGGATTTTCCTCTCCCTTTCTCTCTGTTGCGGTAGCAGACGTGGCCAGCGAGCTGTGATCAAACTGTGCCTTCATCCCTCCTCTCCCTCTCATCAGCTGGAAGGCTTCAGCAGCAGGGTGCCCCAGATTAACAGGCCACCTCCCTCCTCCCATCTAGTGCAGATGATGCTTCCTCTATTGTGGAACACTACTGACACCTTCTGGTCAGACAAAGGACACAACGTGTGGCAGTTCGAACTGTGGGATTTTCTAAACTTCATGATGTTGACCTGGTATGACCATAGCAGTCATTTTCTTACAACCTCTTATTCGCCATTTCCACATTTTTACCATCAGACTGAAGAACAGCTGTGTATAAGTCGGAGTTCAACATCGTGCCTTATTCATCTTGGACTGGGCCTTCGTGCAGCTCCAGTGCAGCTTCATCTGAAACAAGCCGTTACCGCTCTGTTTGCCGTCTCTTCAACGCTACTTCTTCTTCTTCTTGTCCAATAGATGGGTGGGGCTTGTTTCAGTGACATCACACAGAGCCATGAGGAAAAAAAACCCTGAAACTGAGTGTTTACTCTGATCTTATTTGAATCTTAGGGCATGTTTAATGTGAGTATTCAGGATTGTAAGAGCATATACACCAATCACGCACAACATTATGACAACCCTCTTAATATTCTCTTCGTCCCCTTTTGCTGCAAAAACAGACCCTTTGGGGCATGGACTCCACCATCCCTGAAGGTGTGCTGTGATATCTGCACCAAGATGTTAGCAACAGATCCTTTAGTCCTGTGAGCTGTAAGGTGGGACTGTGGACCAGACTTGTTTGTCCAGCATATCCTACAAATGATTGATTGGATTGGATTTAGATCGAGGCAATTTGGAAGCAAAGTCAACACCTCAAACTTGTTGTGCTGGCAGGGTTTCCATGAAAGAGTACACATGGTCTACAACAATGCTTAGGTAGGTGGTACGTGTCAAAGTAACATCCACATGGATGGCAGGACCCAAGGTTTCCAGCAGAACATTGCCCCAAACATCACACTGCCTCTGCTGGCTTGTTTTCTTCCCATAGTGCTGCCAGGTGTTCCTCAGGTTAGTGACGCACATGCACCCGGCTATCTGCATGATATAAAAGAAAACGTGATTCATCAGACCAGACCAGCATGAGTCAGCATGGGCACCCTGACTGGTCTGCAGCATACAAACTGTGATGATTCTGACACCCTTCGATCAAAGCCAGCATTTATTTTTCCAGCAGCTTCGGAGATGCTCTGACCCAGTCATCTATCTGAACTCACTCAAATCCTTATGCTTGTCCATTTTTCCTGCTTCTAAGCACATGAACTTTGAAATAAAATGTTCACTTGCTTCCAAATATATCCCAGTCTTATTCAGATGTGCCAGTGGTCATAATGTTATACCCGATTGGTGCATATATGCCATAGAAAATATGGTAAATATTGATTTACAATGGTACCTTTGAATTCCAGGCTGCACTGCTGCATCTGATCAATACTCCCGATAGATCAATCAGAGGCTGCAGTGGTTTCTTGTATGTGGTAAGTGGTACATCAGCGCCAATTCTCAATCAATATCAGAATGTGGTGTTAATCTAGTGATTGGCCCTCTGGCAGAAACACATGACTGAGAGTTTGAACAGCACAGCAGAGCAAAGAGCCATTATCCAACAACACTAGATCAGCAAATACCTTCAAATTACGTTACTTTTTTCCCTCCATCACAGAGGAGCGTAGCCTGGCTCGCCGCACCTCAGAGGTCACTTTGGGTTGAGCACCGTCAGGGACTTTCTCTCTTTGTTCAGTGGCGTATTATGTAAGATTGTATCTGGGCTTTTTGTGCATGCTAGGCCAAATCTAATAGGATATAACAGTTCTATGCAAAGCTCAAATTTTTCTTTTTTCATCTAAAGCTGCAAAATCAAAAGAAGTTAGCTTGACTCAAGCTGAGCAGTGCACAGTGATACTGTAATCACTTCAAAGCACAGACGCTTTCCTTTTCCTTCTTCTTTAAAAGTATAGAAAGAACAGTGAAGCTAACACTAGCATATGAAGGTCAGGCCACGGTGATGTGAATGTGCAGATTAGACTCTTCAAATCAAATGACACAAAGTCTTTAATCAGTTGTACATGCATTGGCACAATATCACATTTTTATTTATTTTTCTTTTTAGCTGTGATGTGAAAAAAAGAACCGTGATGCATAAAAAGGTTAAAAAAAAACAAATGAAAAACATGTACGCTGATGCGCCAGGACTACGCATACTTTTTTTCATCTTTTATGAATGTTGCAAGCACCTCTCTTTACAATACTGTTGGCAAGTCATCATTTAAAAACATGTTTGCAAAGATAAAAAACAAAGAGCACGGTAAACGCAATGCAAAGCAGGATCTCCTTCAGTTAATCGAACCTAATTTACACGTATGAAGGGACGTCTGATTGGATGGATCGTACACACGCATAAAAAAGAAAACCAAAATCACATCAAATACATCAATGCTGACAAACTGTTTTTTGTTTTTTACTTACAGCAAAGAAGAAGACAGTGGAATAAGGACAGAGGGGTGACATGAAGGACAAGAAGGGAGGACGGGGAACACAACATAAAAACTGCATGAAATGGAACGATTTACAGATTTGAGTCTTTTGTGACTCCACCAGCACATAAAAAAGCAGCTCGAACCTGGGAGGTGGAGGTTTCTTTCTTTTCTTTTTTAAACCTAAAGTCTGGAAGTTTGAGGCACTGTCAGAGAAATGGCAACATGACATGAGGCAGACAGAAGAATCACAAACCACACAGACGTCTGTATGTACAGGGCAGCTCTCTTTGTCGTAAATTTAAACTGTCGTGTTTGCCTTGCTGATCGGTTTGGAGTAGGGCTGCCACGATTACGTCGACTATCAAAATCGTCGACGACTGATTTAATAGTCGACGCGTCGTTTGAAGCTTTGTAAGATCCCAAAAGACGCAGGAATAAGTAGCAGGATTTAAGAGTGTAATAACGGACTGAAACAGAAGATGGCAGCACTGCATGTACAAGGATGCCAGCTGCCGTTAAACCCCGAAGAAGAAGAAGTAGCTGTGTCCCAGAATTCATAGCGCAGCCCAGCTCAGTTTCCAACAATGGCGGCAGCTAGTTAGTTTGAATATTACTCTTATTATTCTTTCTGGGTCACAAAATAAACGTTTAACATATTTTCAGGCGAGAATGTAGCTGTGTAAACCTCAAATATCTGCTCAGTTTATCAAGACACCGCATATTTTCAAAAGCGCTCCGACGTTTTCGGAGACGTCTGTTACCCACTAGCTCGATAGCTAGCCGGGGGCTAGGCTAACTAGAGCCGTGAGAACACCGGACTCCCGGCAGATCGTTTTCAAACCCACCGCCGTCTTTCACTACTCAGGTTAAACATATGAGTCACTTAGATAACTTAAAATGTTATTGTTTGGCTTTTTTTTAGTATTTTATTTGTTCCTGAGTAAATCGGTTTGGCTGAGATTAAAGTTATAGTTTTTACACAGCTGAATAAACATCAAGCAGACAGCTGATTATCAGAAGTGTGAGATGCTCGAGAATTTACTCCGGTGTCCTGTTATATTTTAGATAGCAAGGAGTTTATTAAACTTCACCAAAACAATCTGCAAATGTCATTAAAATTTAATAAACTATCATCTTGTCTTTATTGTTAGTTAGCACAGACCTGAAACACTTAAAGCTGTAAGCTAATGATAGTTATATAAGAGCAGATGCTGCTGGTGCAATAAGCTGTACGTTTTACATCCAATGGATGATGATCTGATTAGTGACTAATTGCAAAAATAATCGGTGACTAGTCGACTATCAAAATAATCGTTTGTGGCAGCCCTACTTTGGAGTTAAATAAAATGTAGTGCTGGAAAAAAAGATAATCCTAAAAGACCAAGAGTTTGTTTAGTACAGTGCCCTTCAATAAATCCTCTGGGGTGCTTTAATCTCATGGTGTTCATAATATAACTACTCACATAATATTGATTCTGTTACACTTTTTAAACTAAATTAAAGTTGGTCTGGGGTCCCTGGGGATCCCAATACAGATCTATCAGGCTCTGTACGAGCATGAAATTCAAGTGTAACTGGTGCGTCTGGAGAGGCAAATCAAACACACTGCTGATGGCGTTAGTGTTTCTCACTCGCACATTCGCTGACCCGCTTCTTTTCTCCCGCTCCTGGTGCTAACCCAGTACAGAGTATGGCTTCACTGCGTTGATATTGTTCAGGACTTTCTGTCCCCCCCCCCCAAAACCCCTCCATCAGCCGAGGCATTGTCTAGTCTCAGAAAGGCACGCGACTGAGCTCTGTGGTTCACAGTTTGCTAATGCTCTGGTTCTTCACCTTTCTGTTTAGCAGCACTTTGCATTGATCTCCGTTCCAGAGAAAATGACACTTTGTGACCTTGTCGATAAGATACATATACATATTTACAGAGAAGATCGTCTCCTTATAGCAGAAGGGTCAGTTTATGTATTTGCAACTTGTGCACAGAGGGAGTGAAATGAGATGTGTATGTGTGTTGCAGTAGTAGTAAAATGTACAAAAATACCACATGGAAAAGGACACTGAGAAAGACAAACGCAGCAGAGATGATGGTTTTTGTATGTGGCCGTGTTTTTCATTTACGAGTGTTTGATTGTGTATTTGCCTTTCTGCAGCTGGGAGATGTACAGCTTTGACTTGGTACCATCCAGTCGTTTGAACCACACCTCATCATTGTTGATGGTGGTGATGATGGCACTGCATGACACACAAAAAACAACAACAACAACAACGTCAGTGAACAATCGCCCCCCAGTCCTCTCAGATGCCAAAGACGTGTGTGATGACTGTGTGCAAACACACAGGAGGACGCAGCTACTAAGCAGGAAGCCAAAGTCAAACCTGCTCTGTAATGCTCAGCAGGCTTCTGGTTAGAAAACAATAAAGATTTAATAGATGCGTCCTAAACATGTTCTTGATTAGTTTATCAGTGTTTCACATTGTCGTTCAGGGTTTTTGGCCCTCGTCTTTACAACAGAGCCTCGTGGCCATTCGTTTATGCACAGCTGTCCTAAATATCCCGCCACAGCATATCAATCACTTTGATATAATCTCTGGACTTGTGACTGGGCAAACTGATTCCTTCCATCACACCTCCACCACTGTGTGTTTGGTATGAGGCATTTGTGCTGATATGTTGGACCTGTGCATTACGGTCAAACATCTCCACTTTGGTCTCATCTGTCCAAAGGAAATTGCTCCAGACGTCTTCGCACACCTAAACCCTGCTGCACAGTGAAAGTATCTAAACTGTTGGAGGCATCGTGGTAGCGCTCCATCTTTTAAATACAGTCTATAGTGCAGAAGTGACCTCACTTACTCTCCCTGAGCCGTTAGCTTGCACACTTTCTATAAGCAGAGAAAAAACACTAACACCAAAAAACACTGCTCTAATACAGACATTATACAATCAAGTGGACAGACGGGTTGAAACTAGGATGAGCAGGAGCGAGTAGATGAGCTTAAGGCATTGAAAAACAGCAACAAACCATTTCATATATTCCACTGAATGGCCATAGTTTCCTAAAGACAGTTATAAAAACACATATTTTTATTTTGTTGTCATTGGGTTACTTCTGTGTTCCAATCATTGGCAAATAATAGTGAAGAATGAAGAAAACTGACCATAAAACTGGCAGAACAATTTAATAAGTAGTGGCCTAATTTGTGGTTTAATAAGTTTAATAATGAGTTCTAAATCTAAAATAACAAAGAGTGTACACAGATTTATAAATCTGAGACCGTGTGTCCACACTTTGGATCTCACAGATCTGAGCTGCAAACATACGAGCATTTCATACACCCAGCCTCAGGTGTCTACAGGTCATCCCTGATGCAGGAGAACAAAAATAACTGGATCATTGCGAGTCCAGAGCTGCACAGGAGGACTAAAACCTAAATAACAACATGAACATTTTATCCTTCTGATGTTTTGACCAGTTAATTAATAGCTGTCCAAGTATATCAGGTGTCTGTTGTTAGCAGTGTTGGTCATGTGAGCACTTCTCCTGGCTTTTATTTCAGCAGCTCATTTGCTGCTCTGACTGGCTCCTTGTTGCAGCATTACTGGAAACACGATTCATTCTACACATGGATGAAACTGCTTGTACTTCTGTCACTGTTGCAGTATCCTTTTACTGTACTACTGTTACATGAGATCTGGAAGTGGAATATACTGTAGATTAGTCATTTCTAACCCTGGTAAAGGGTTTAAAAAAGGACCAGATGTTTAACTGCTTGTAAATTGCTTCATCATCCTTCTGTAAAACGTTTCATTCAGTCCTTTATTAGAAGAGCTTCCTCTACGACTGCAGTACAGCAGATATGTTGAGCACCTTTTCTGTGAAAGGCAGACACAGGAAGAATTTGTTCACACCTGCATAAAACAAATGAGTTTCTACTACAGACACGGAAGGGATGTTCAGGTTCATTACTGAGCTGCTTCCACAGGAAGGATCTCATCACATGGTCAGAGCTACTCCAACTACACTGTCGTCCTCAGCCTGCTGAAGATGGTAGTTCAAGAGCACAGTGCTGGAACACATCTGCAGAAAACAGCTGCATTTGTTGTTACAGTTCTTAATACTTAACTTGGCCCCTGTGTATTTGTATAAGTTTAAGTACATTACCTGTAATAATTATAATAATGGATTGCATTTATATAGCGCGTTTCAAGGCACCCAAAGCACTTTACAATTTCACTATTCATTCACTCTCACATTCACACACTGGTGGAGGCAGCTACAGTCGTAGCCACAGCTGCCCTGGGGTATATTGTCTGGTGTGCATGGCTGCCATATCACAGCTCTAACTGCTCATAACAGCCACCTGCTTGTTTCGCCACTCAGTGGTGGCGGTAAAAGCGAGGGGGAGGTGATGTGGCATCATTGCGTGCCTTCAACTGACAGCGCATCCTTTCCAGACGGCACACAGGGCGCGACGCAGAATGTGCAGCCACATTCAGCCTCGTAGCCTCTCCCCAGCATGTGACTAGAGAGCCATTCAGTCACGTAGCCTTGCACAGTGTGTCACGAGCAGACGCACACACATTCAGAATTCATACTAGAAGCTGTTTCCAATAAACCCCCTTCCCACACACCTAGTTGGGTACTCGTCCTTCCTGTTGATACAGATGGCCTGTCCCCTGGAGTACCACTGGTTGTCATAGAAAAGTCGACCGTCCTCGGAGCGTGCCACGTGGTGATGTCTGTCAGGCTTTACTGCAGGCACTGGAGAAGGAGCAGGAAAGAGAGGAAGAGACGGAGAGGTTTCAAGACAAGCGACGGGGACAGAGTAAGGTTAAAAGAAATAAAAAGTCTTCTAAAAAAGGAGGGAGTCTCCTCTGAGCACAAAGTACTGAGTCAAAACCCCTCGTGTGTAAGTGCGGGTCAATCGCCACACTCAGCCAGGTATCGACTGTAACCAAGGACGAGGAGAAACTCTTAGCGTGCCAGGCTACATTTCACTGTGTGTTATACTTGTATAACTATGCATGTGACAAATAATAAAGAACCTTGAAGAACCTTGAACCTTGAACCTTACCATCCACCTTCACCCTGTGGGGCCCCAGTGATGCCATTGCCTGTGAGGGGAGGACACAGACACAACTTGAAAGGTTAAATCACAGCTTGGACACATTCAGCAGGTGACAAACTCTGCTTTCAGAAGAATACCTTTCTTATTGCAGTCCAGTCTTCAAGGATATCCAGGTCTTGCAGCATGTAAACAATATAAGGCCGTGATAGAAGTTGAGGAAAAAAACAGGAAAAACAAACAAAACATTGGTTTTAACAGCACGTCTGTGTGTGGAGATGAATGAGACAAGGACAGAACAGCAGCGAAGGATATCAGAAACAACAACGGGCTTCTTCTTCTTGACCGGGCAGAACGGGTCCTTTTTCTTGTTCTTCCGTGAGTGCAATCCATCATTCCACAACTCTGCAGAACGGAGAGAGAGCGGAAAACAGCTGTGCGTTTGACCACTTCCTTCTACACTGCTCAAAACAACACATCAGATTTCAACAAGGATCAAAATCATGCTGGATATCTATACTCATAAGAACAGGAAGGCTCCACCAGACAATGTCCATCCCTCAGGCCACCTGTGTAGGATCACCTACGAGCAGTGACACTGACCCTGGTCGAATGCAAAACTAGTGAAACAACAGTCCTGTTTTGGGGTTGTCTGTTTTGAAACAGTGTAGATTTAACTGACAATAAACTCATCCGATGTCATTACTTGGATTATAAATCAGATGAGCAGTGCAGCTGTGGGTCCCCGCAGGTCATCACGAGGATTGCAGAATTAAAGCTGTACCCGTCCATCTTTTATTTACAGTATAGTACAGCTAGGCAACCTAAATGTGAGTCACCATCAGTGTTGGTCAAGTTACTTGAAAAATAATGAGTAACTAATTACTGATTACGTCCCCCAAAAAGTAATCCTGTTACTTTACTGATTACTTATTTTCAAAAGTAATTAATTACTTAGTTACTTTGTAAAAACACGATTTACAACCTGAA
Organism: Aulonocara stuartgranti; assembly: GCF_965226115.1. Lineage (NCBI taxonomy): Eukaryota > Metazoa > Chordata > Actinopteri > Cichliformes > Cichlidae > Aulonocara > Aulonocara stuartgranti. The sequence goes on along the minus strand of NC_138951.1, from coordinate 2,144,596 downwards.
TAGGTGATAAAGCGATAGATCTTTCAGCCCAATTCTACTTTTTCTGCCTTGTTTTATTAGTTTTAATCTTTTAACTTTATGCATCAAGCAAAAATGTAATTATCTGCAACATTCTCTGACTGGAAGAAATTTGTTTAACATTTAAACCTATTTTCTGCACATTCCAGCACATAAAATAATTTTTTGTGTGTGTTTACACTCAGTCTTTCAAATAGATGCAAGTAAAACACAGCAGAACATAAATAAAGTCAAAGACTCAGCGGTCCTGTTGCTCTATTTTCACCTGTAAAGCAGGAGTGGGGGTAGGCGGAGGTTTACCCTGGTGCAGGTGTGCCGCGGTCAGTGGAAGAATCCGCGAGTTTCTCTGTGAGTTTCCCATTACGTCGTAGCTACTCGGTGCTTGCTCGGAAGTTTAGACGTTTTCTTCCCACCCACAGCGGACACTAGTGTTTTTGTCACTTTTTATGGAATCAAACTCAAAGTAAGGTCAGTACTTCCACGCTTTAAACGCTGCACGCTCATACTTTCTCCTGCACTCGATATATGATCCATTGTTGATCTGCACACAGCTGCTGTCACTAACATCGCACTCGCTTACGTCACTGTCGTGAGACATTCTCGCAATAAAATCACGGTTTTAGTAACGCAGTAACGGTAATCTAATTACTGTTTTTGCAATAGTAATCCCTTACTTTACTCATTACTTGAAAAAAGTAATCGGATTACAGGTAACGCGTTACTGCCCATCTCTGGTCACCATAGACCCAACTTCTCACAAATGTTTGGTAATTCCTGACTAAACTCTGGATAAATACCTGATAAAAATACAGAATAATAAAAAAGGATGTTCTTGTTGCTACCTGAGGTAATGTCGATACTGTGCCTGTCTTCCTCCAGTCTTCTGATCTTTTCCTCCAACTCACTCTGCACAGTATCAAACAGCAGCAACTTCTCACTCTAGAAGGCAGAAAACACACACACACACACACACACACACACGCACACACACACACACACACAAACACACACGCACACACCCACGCACACACACACACACACACACACGCACACACACACACACACGCACACACGCACACACACACACACACACACAAACACACACGCACACACACACACACGCACACACACACGCACACACACACACAACAATACTGAGCAAAAATGGTCAAATAGCTTAAACTAGTAGGATTGAGTTGAATTTACTCCACAATTAAGCAAAACATCTCAAAAATCTAAAATTACAGACGTATTTGAAACTTCAAAAGAAAGAAAAAAGATAAAGAATTCTGTGTTTTTGAACAAGATGTATTTTAACTTGGCCTCTCACCTCCCAGTGCTGGCACGCTGCTTGGATCTCACACTCGTATTTGTTCTTTACTGACTCCAAGCACAGCTCCCTGTAGATCCCTGGAAAAAAATCATACAAATCTAATCTGCAGGAAGGACAAGATCCTTTTCTGTAGCTGAGAGTTGTACATAAAGGAGGTGATAGTATTTCAAAGTTTATATTCCCATTTAAAATGCCAAGAAAATATGGTGAACCCTTTAAATGATCAGGATCTCTACACATAAATCAAGATCGATACACACGTGCTTGAAGCACAGATGAAATCTGTGGAAATCTGAGAAGAAGCTACAGAAACGCTCCGATGGAGATTACTGCTGTTAAACAAGTTCACTTCAGGGATGCACCTAATTTCTCCAGCCTGCATGATTCAGTATTGTTCAGTCAGACCATCTTTGCTTGGACTTGTGACTTAGATGGAGGTCAGACCTTATTTTGTAAGTAATATTTGCAGAAATACTGTTAATCCAACTGGGTTCACAAACTACAATGTAAACTTTGTATGTCAAGGTCACAGTCAGACCTATACGTCTCCATGACAACTATAGACTCACCGGCCACTTTGGTCCTGATCTGCATGTTCTCCTGCAGGTTGGCTAAAGGTTCCAGATACTCTTGGGCACAACCGGCCATGACCTCCTGGAGCTTGATGTCCACCTGGCTCAAACGCTCCTTATACAACCTGAACAGCAGATAGTTGCATTTTAAAACTGTGTTGTAATGTCTGTTGTCAAACCCATTTTAGAACTGATGTATAAATGTGACTGGCATGGCCCGGCCCGGTGAATGACAGGTAGAAATCTCTCCAAATATGACATAAGTAAGTACCTGGACTGGACAGTAATAACCCAGGAATGACACAGAATCCAAAGGCACACTGGAGGTCTGTACTGTGAAGCAAGATTTGGGGCTTATTGATGCAAATCCAGGTTCACCCTTTGGGTTTTCAGTGTTACGAGGGTGTGTTATGACTCACTTCTTACTGGGGAATTATGCTTCAGCAGGAAATCTATGGCACAACCTGGTGTGAAATGTAGCACCTCTCTAGAAATGGAGCTACACGACCAGTTGAGGCAGCCCACAACTATTGCAACTGGCCTTCAGCACTGATTGCTGTTACTATCAGAAGGGCTGTGGGACAAAAGCAGTGGGAAAACTAGAGGGACAAATATGTTAACCCTGGAAAAACCGACCACAACAAAGAGCAGGGGACGACGGAGGGGAGAAAGGACATGGTAAATAGCATGTAATGCACTAGCACAAGCATGTTTCAATGACATCGGCCACTTGTATAGGTTACGTCGTAGGTTCAGCAAAGATCATGCACAGAAGTCCCAGTCAGGTCATGGCGGGGTACATTGCCATGGTAATCTACAACCTCCTCCAGAGCAGGTTATGTCAAACTATCGTGTGTGGATTTCAGTGTGCAGATAGTGAGCGAGTCTGCAGTGTTTATAGCTGTGTTTGAGCATCACTACGCTCATGTCTCCCCCTCCCTGTAACAGCTGGGATAGTTTCCAGATCTCGCTCCACAAACCTCTATGTTGGGGCAAACTGGTAGATGGCTGCGTGGGTATGTTGAACTTATTTTGTAGTATAGGCCTCTAGACTCACAGCCTCACAGCATACTGGAACACCATTTCAGAACCAGTACTTTATACAAACTGCCTGAAGGCAACAAGACAAATCCATGATATTGACCAGTAATACTGGCTAAAATGGACCAAGATCCACGGTCCATGTCACTGGGAATATCCCAGTGAATCTGACAAACACCTCAGAGTGTGAGTCCCAGATGTCAGAGCTGCTTTCAGTGTGAAACATGTCAGAGAGCTTACTGTTCCTTCAGGTCAGTGAACTGCTTCTCCAGTGTGGTCATCTCATCCAGGCACTCCATCCTCCTCCTCTCACAGTCTTCATCGTCCATCTCTGTTCACATACAGACATGACAGCTTTGACAACCCCTCCACACCACAACCGCTTTTTATCCTCATCCACATGACAACCCCACACTGCACTTCACACCCAAGCAACCTGTCAGCCCATTTTTAAGAGAAATCACGCGCACTGTTAAACATATAAATTACACTCGAGTATGTAACACGAGTTTAACTGTCGGTTGATGTTCAAGGCCTATTTTTCCCACCCGAGCTGTCTCCATCTTCAGACACGGACGAGCTAACGGTATCCTCCTCGTCTGTGGTGCTGCCGTCTTGCTCGGGAAAGTCCACCTCCATTTCTTCGTGGTTGCTTTCTTTCTTCTCCCGCGAGTGGACCGGCATTGCGACTGTCAGATAAGCCGGTGTTAACGGGGTGGCACGGCCTTTCTTCAATGTTTCACCCCGAAGAAAGAGCCAAATGCAGCGGTAGCTAACCGGCTAGCTAGCCCGCATCTACCAGCTGGAAATACAAACATGGCCACCGTCAACCAATCATAAGGCGCTTTACTGAGTTTGTCCAATCAAATGCTTCTGTGAACGAGCTTGCGACCGGAAGCTTGCAGGGATTTGTAGTCTTTAAAAAAAACTTTTTTCAAAACGTCTCTTTATATCAAGTCTGTTGTGAGGATTAATTCTTTATTTTGTCCATAGATTAATTCTTGTACACTTAACTTAAACATTAACTCCTGACAGCAATTTAGAGACTCTCACAAATGCGTCTATATTTATATTTCATGACAAGCACCTTTTGTTAATATTACAAATCTTTAATTGATTTAGACAGGCTGGCACTGCAGTCTCTGGTGCTGATCAAAATCCATACCTTTAAAAAAATTGTATCCTTTTCATTTTCTATCTTTGGAGGTCATTTTTTTAACCCATCAATTTACTATAACTAGATGCTACTTGTAGTATCTAAGCTATACTGTTACTGTATTAGTTTTTCTTTCCTATTTTCTGTCTGATAGTTACACAGCCACATTTTCAGATAATAAGTTTAGTGTATCTGGACGTATTTGTGTAATCCCAGACTTCAGGCTTCTGTGAATGCACCAATACAGACAGTTTGTGATGGGCAGCCAACCAGAAGAAAGTTGGCTAAAGTAGCCCAAGGAAGGGAGAGTGGTTAACCAGCAGGCACATGGGCGGCCAAGGCTCGCTCATGACTGTAATCTAACAGATGAGCTAACTCAAATGACCAAAACAGTTAATGCAAGTGTCAGAATACACCGTGCATCAGTTTGTTGGGTCCTGCCATCCTTGTTGATGTTACTCTGACACGTACCACCTACCTAAGCATTGTTGCAGACCATTAACATGGTTTCATGGAAACTGTATTCCCTGATGGCTGTGGCTTCTTTCAGCAGGAACAGCGCACTGCCACAGAGCAACAATGGTCTAGGAAAGGTTTGTGGAGCACAACAATGACTTTGAGGTGTTGACTTGGCCTTCAAATTCTCCAGACCTCAATCCAGTCGACCATCGTTTGGATGCGATGGACAAACAAGTCTGATCCATGAAGGCCTCACCTCACAGCTTAAAGGATTTGCTGGTAAAATCTTGGTGCCAGATACAACAGCACACCTTCAGGTTTAGTGGGTCAGGGTTGTTGTGACATCTAAAGAGGGACCAATATTAGTCAGGTGGTCATAATGTTATACCTCATCAGTGTGTAAGTCAACTGTAGGGGTTTATAAGTTCCTCCAAATGGTTATTGTGTTGCCCCTTTTCTTTACTTCATAATGCAAATCATCTAAAAGAAACTTCTCAAACATCCTACGAGCTGTTGGAAAAGTATTGTGGGAAGTGTTGTTAATGCTGATTTTATCTGTTGTCACGCTCTGTTTTGTAATTTTAACTTATTTTATGTATTTTATGACTATTGTTCCTTTTATTAATTGTGTTTTTTTGTAAGGTGACCTTGGGTTTCTGAAAGGCGCCCTCAAATAAATGTATTATTATTATTATTATTATTATTATTATTATATAATATAAAAAGCATGTAATATAATATATTCAATAACTTGAACTCACTCAAAAGGCAAGATGACATTTTGGTTAGATCACGATTAACCTTTAAGGCTGTTATTTCCACCTTAAAGCTGTAAAAAAACCCATCTCAACAGAAATGGATACTATTCATGTTTCTTTGTGTTGTTACTTGCACTTAAATAGTAAATACCACCTGAGTTATGGCTCTGTGAAGTGTTTTCACAGGAGTTAAAAGTAACTCACATCTGCAGGGAATATGAGAGCTGCAGGTGTGGAGCTCTAATGAACATGGAGACTGGAAGCACAGAGAAAGTCTCATCAGAGCTGACTCATGAATGACAGCGTGTTAGTCCTGCAGGTCTGGACCCTTTATTTGGCTCTGGAACCAGACAGGTTCCAAGCACCCGGTGCAGCTGCAGGAACACATTGCAGAGGTGTTAGAGAGCCTCTGCAAGCTGAGTGGCAGATGATTCAAGCACCTCGGGGTTCAAGCTGTCACGGCTCGACGCTTGACTCTATTCTCACTCACCTGGGTGGCAGTGATGGATGACTTGAGGAGCGAGAGGAGGCTGCAGTCGTGATGTTGTGTTGTGCGGTGATGGACAGTCGGAAGAATGAAAGTAGTGCATTTTCTTTCACTGGAGAAGATTGCAGCACTTCGGTAAAATAAAATCAGTACATGCCGAATGGTGTTCAATTTCACTGTTTAATATTTGCATATGCAGGGATAAGAGACAAACCCCATACAGGCTTTCATACAGATATTAAACTTAGGTATTTACAGAATAAGCACCATGAAATTGCAACCTTTAGAAGACAGAAACTAAGCCAGAAAATGTGATTACCTGACAAGAAGTTGCTTTTTAACGTAGTTTAATGATCCCTCACTTGTGATAGTCTTGTCTTTATTTTGAGCTCCTTCGGTTATTAATTTACTTGTTGCCAGGAGAGATCTGTGCACAGCTCTCTTTGACTATACAGTGATCCATTTGTTGGAAATGTAAACGCAGCTTTTTGATGTCTGATAAAATGGATTTTGGTGTCCTGTAATGAGGTAGTTTACGTTTTTCATTTGCTTTCATGAAATGTACAATATTCGACTTAGTATAGTGCTGTACACATTATCCACTCAGAGCCCACAATCTTCACCTTTCAACCACACGAGGGCGATAGAGGCCTTTGACGGTGGTTCTCCAAAGCTCCTCTGTTCTTGAAATCACTCAAGTGAAAGAGAAACAATTAAGAATAATGATAAACTCAAACAAATAAAATAGTACACAATTTAACTACGAATAGCTGATTGCATTACACAATAGACAAATAAACTTAATATGCTTGCTGTTGGCTGCACAAATGGTACAAAAATATGAAACAGCAAAGCTTTACCCAAGACAGGGATTGTGAATTTCTTAACCCTTTAACAAAAGTCTCAGGATTAGGCAGGATTTTACCTGAGAGTACAGTCAAAAGCAGAGGTGTAACAACTCCACAGAAAGACGGTGATTTGTCTTTTGCCCTTCTCCCCCGTCCCTCTTCTCAGCTGTTTCTCTTTCCCTCTTTCTTTCTCCCCTTCTTTCCCCCAGTCAAGTCTGTCCCGTATTCAGTAAGTGAAAATAAAATAAACAATAAAAGGTGAATCAAATGGACCATTACGGCAAGGCTGGGATGGTCAGTTTGGTAAAGTAAATCCGTTGGGCATCTTTCTTTGCCTTTAGACAACAATTCTGATGCAAAAGAGCCAAACGGGACAGGCCAAAAAAAAAAAAAAAAAAAAAAAAAAGAACGACGGTGATACTTGTTTGGCTGTGTTGCACAAACCAATGAGAATTAGGATACAAAGAAATCCAGTAAGCTCATACCCTGAACAGTTCAATCTAATTCACTGAATTAATCAAAGTTCAAGAGTATTATCAGTAGTAACCATAAAATACATGGAAATATGTGAACGGCATGTCGCTGCGCTGGACCACTCCCTCCATGATCAGTATTTGGCATTTGATGACTTTCCTTCTTTATCATTTTCCATACATACATTCTGTTGTTGGCTCTTATTCAGCTGCCATATGTTGGGAGGCAGACTACACCCTAGACAGGTCGCCACTCTGTCGCAGGGCTAACACAGAGAGACAACCGTTACAGTCAACCTATGATTTAGAATCACCAATTAAATCAACCCCACTAACTGCATGTCTTTGGCCTGTGTGAAGGTGGAGAACCAACGCAGACACAGGAAGAACAACTCCAGAGAGAAAGGCCCCGGCCATATGGGGGATTTGAACCCAGGACCTTCTTTCTGTGAGGCAACCGTGCTAACTATTGCATCTTGTTCTGTACGTTAGGAGTAAAAAACCCCATTAGGTGCTCGTTGTGTTTGTAGGAGTAGCAATTTTTGTGAACTACAGATGAACCGGTGGGATGACGGATGTGTCACGGCGTGGGCTCGTCTGTCTTTAGGCCGGTTGAGCTAAAAATTACATTCTGTGTCTTTCCTCAGATTTTTTTTGTCCACAGTGGCGAAGGATGAGATCTCAGAGAGGACTCGGTAACACACGATCCGACTGCACTCACACCGCATTTTTATGTTTAGCCATCATGAATAAAGAGGGTCACCTGAATAACAATGTCTCACATCCATTTTTGCGTTGTAAACAAGTGGATAGTGTGTCCCATTGTGGGATGGCATTATTGGCTTTCCTTTCATAAAGGTTGACCCAGTGTATCATATGCTCGGGGGGGATAAGAAGGAAGGCAGTGGGTGAGCTTTCAGGGAATTAAACCAGTTGTTTTCACAATCAGCTGACTATTAGGCCTCAAGGTGACGGCACATGGCTATTTTTAGGGGGCTAAAGAGGTGTGTTAAGTTCCCCGTGTAGACATTTGTAACATTTCTGCACTATCAGGAAACAGACAAGAAAAACCTTTTAATTTTTAATGTTCTTTTAAAGTTACATTAAAGTCATTTAATGAGCTTTTATTCTCTGTGTGGTGGCTGCACATGCAGATCTACTAATAATGTCAAATAATACATACTGCTGCATTTTTTTAAAGGTAATTTTTGTACCGTCACATTCAGGCCCAGAAACTCAAGCCTGGCCTCCACGAGGTATAAATGTCAAGAGCACAATAAGAACCTTCTGATACGACCTGCAGAGGGTAAAGCCCCAGAGACAGGCTGCTGCCCATGTAACAGTACAATAAGCACATTAAGAGAGTGTTGATCCCTTTGGCTCAGTTCACTCTTTATCTGTGGAAAAAAGAAGAAAGAAAAGTAAGCAAAGATTTTTCTAATTTAATCTGGGCCTCGTCTTGAATCAGTGCATTTGTGTTCATAATCTATAAGCAGCTGTGATTTCAGTTGTTCCTGGCCCTCTGTGTCTATTAAGTCTTTCTTTGGAACTTCCAGTCCTTATCCACATCCACAGCATCCTCTACTGGCCACATTGCCATATTGGTCTTGGTGCTATAGTTGCTTTGATAGTGATAATAAATGATTAATCAAAACATTTAAATAACTGTAGATAAACAAGATTTCCCCCCTTCCTTTCCCCCCTTATCTCTTGAGTTTATCCTTTATAAATCATCTTAGTTTCTCCTTTATTTTTTAAGCCTGTTGTTCATGATTTCCACATCTCGGATGCAATCTGATCCATTCCATGCTTTCTAACTGCGTCTCCTGTTACTGCGTTACTGCAGCTAGACTGAAGGGGGAGGCTGTAGCAGATCACAAAGGTACTTTTTAGGTGGAGGCCAAAAATACGCTGTGGCTTTTCGGGTGGTCTGACACGCAGTAATGAATCCATTATGTGTCTGCTGGCTGCATTTGTTTTTCCTCTCTCCAAAAACACACAGAATGTTCCAGTCGTCTTACCAGCGACTGCTGATTCTCTGAACTCCTTTAACAGTACGGGTCATTCTAGCAGCACGAGCTAGTGCACGACACCAAAGCTGACAGGAGGCCTGCCTGATGTTCGGCAGATGCAGAAATATACGGGAGAGTGTTAGACGGTAAAAGATTTTGCTCAGTTGATTCGTGGCTTATCTTGTAGACTCACTATTTCCGTAGTGCGTAGCGCTTCACACGGCTCTAAGTGTGTCAGGAAACTTGTTTAATTTGTATTTAGCGCAGTATAGTACTCAGGCAGAAAGTCTGAGCTGTCTTTGTGGTTTATTTCAGAACACTTGTAATGTTTTTTTTTGTTTCTCATAGTCTTATACAATGCTGGGTTGGCACAACAGACAATCAACGAGAAACTCGAGAGAAGAGAAAGAAAACTAAACAGAGAATCACAGTTTGTGGTCGGGCTGCATGTTTCCTAATTTCCTTCCAACTGTATTACTTAAAGCTTTGCTGGAAGAATCATAGCTCACTGTCACCTGCTTTAACTGCTTTGCATGTCCAGTCACATGGCTGTCAGCACTGTGATAATAATGTGTAAAGCAAAGTAAATACATGAGCTCAGATCATACTTGTGTGCACAGGTCACTGCCCTGCCTATTTTCTGACATCATTAAAATGTGGCTGAAATCACCTGTAGTTGTAATTATGATCTATTCTTCACTTGAAGCGTTTTCTCTTCTGTCTCCTTTGAACCACTGGAGCTAATCGTCTCACTCTAAAGACAGTTTGAGTTCTTGGGCTCATTGTGCTGTGGGAAGCTTTGAAATGGTGTAAATCCCCTCCATTAGCATTCCTCCTCTGCTTAACACTTTGAAATTTTTATTACAATGTTAACTGCCGTTAGCCTGTTTCACTCACTACACGTGTAAAGGCAGAGCTCCAACAGCCCCACAGCTGTCTTAAGCTGAACTGCATGTTGGCATAACCAGTAGACTAGGATTCTACATGTTGTGTGAAAGTACACTAGGTTTTTATGTATTAGTACACAAAATAATTCATCCAAGGCCCAGCAGCGGCTGCACTTCCTCCGTGTCCTCTGCCATGCCTGGAGACAATCGCCAGCTCCTCCTGTCTCAGGAAAGCCAGGCCATCACAGGTGACCCTTGCACCCCGCCCACCACCTGTTTGACCTGCTGCCCTCTGGTCAGCGCCTCAGGTCAATCAGGTTCCACCCCTCCAGACTCTCAAACAGCTTCTTCCTCTGGGCCATTCGGACTGTTAACAAACACTATACACTCACACAAATATGCATGGTTATCCATCACGTTCGTATATATTTCTCTTGTTTGCTTTTTGCTCCTGCCGTCCATTATTTATATTTTATTCTGGCACAGCTGGTGTGGAGCACCCATAATTTCATTGTACAGATAAAATGATGCCTATTCTATTCTATTCTATTCTATTCTATTCTATTCTATTCTATTCTGGCCTTAGCAGGTTCTAAAATTATTTAAGTGACCTATTGAGCTATTGAATGTAGGAGTAGTGTGTGAAAAGTACACCCTTACATCTTCTGTGACAATTAAGAGGGTAAGTTAGAGCCAGGCTCTGCTAATCAAATGCACATGATAAAGTGATCATCAGTAAACGGGAGCACCTTTATAAAGCAGAGGTTTTGGTACTTTGCTGGTGTGGAGCATTCAGGTGTGTGCTAACATAGTACAGAGGACAAACGTGCAGTTATTGCTGCCCATCAATGTAGGTAGAGTTATAAGGCCATTTACAAACTATGTGGGATTATCATGAGTGGAAAATATTCAAGAGAGTTGCCCATTTTCAAAGGAGTGGATGTCGCAGCAAATCCAACCCAAGGTAAAAAAAACAACAACAAGAAGTACGTCTCAGACTCTATGAGCTTCAGTTAGCATGTTAAATGTCAAAGTTCGTGACAGTACAATAAGATAAAGACTGAACAAATACAGGTTGTTAGGAAGGGTTGCTGGGAGCGCGCCTCGGGCCTCAAAAAAAGGAACATGGCAGCGTAGATATGCAAAGTTGCATCTGGACAAAGCAAAAGACTCCTGGAACAGACAAGACCAAAGTGGAAATGTTTGGACCAAATGCAGCAACACACTCGGTCAAAAGCAAACACAGCACATCAGCACAAGAAGCTCATAACAACTGTCAAGCACAGTGGTGGAGGGGAAGGATTCGGGCTTGTTTTGCAGACCCAACCTTGCAGTCATTAAGTCAACCATGACCTCCTCTGTGAAGGCATCTGTCTGACAGCTAAAGCTTGGCTCAAACTGAATCATGCAACAGGACAACAAACCCAAGCATAGCAACAAATCTACAACAGAATGGCTGAAAAAGAAAAGAATCAAAAATACGCCCAGATAACAATTCCTCTATAATGATGTGAGAGACTGATAAAGTCATAATGAGAAAGCAAATTGCTTTAAGTTATTGCTGTAAAATGTGGACCTTTTATTTGTTTGGTTTTTTTAAATGTCCCAGTATGTAAAACCTTGAATTTCAATTCATGTTTTCATTTCAATTGAAGTCATTCCAGTGAATGAATTGCCAAGAATGAAGAAGAAGGACTAATGTTTCCCAGGTAAGAAGCTGTTTTGCAACATGTCGAGGTGGTGAAGGGGAACCTAAACCTTTGTTCAAACGACTGGTAGCAGCTCCCATTTCGAGTGAAACTTTGAAGAATAGGCACATTAATTTTTAACGTTACATACATGCCAGTTACCTTTAGCGCAAGATAAGCATATTTATAGAAACTTTTAGTATGTATCCCACATCGCCAATACAGTTCCAACATTTGTAACAAACCAGACTGCAGGAAGTGATTTTAATTATGCATTAAGAGCACAGACAGACATCGCTTACGCTAACGTGGAAGCGACTTATGCTAAACTTACACTGTTTTTAATAGCCAGGAGGGATTAAAATGATGACTCATTGAATAGAAGACCATTGTCCCACTTCATCTGTGACCTCTGATTCCTTTCCAGCAGTAATAAACTTAGCTTAGCATAGCTTCGATTGTAAATATGACGAAACAGCTAGCTTAGCTGAATGGTTAAAACAGATCTACAAGCACCTTTAAATTAATTTCTGGTGTGGCTTGATTAATGCAGAGAAGTTCTTTTTATTTTCTTTTTTCCCCTTTTTTATTTACTGGGAGTCACATGCTGGAACTTTTCCTCAGCTGACGACAAAGACTTCCTGGAAACCCCACTAATTTGCCTGGCAACCTTGTGACTATGACAACAGCAAAAGTACTAGTTGCTGTTTGTACACTTTGTGTACAATTTGGCCAGGCTAGCTGTTTCCCCTGCTCCTGTTTCTTAGACTACAATAAGCTAATGAGCTACTGGCTGTAGCCTACATACATACAAGCATGAGATTCTCCCAACATGCCGAACAATTTCAATAAATCTCTGAAACTCAAACATCTAAAAGACCAAAAAAACAAACAAAACAAAAAAAGTCCTGAAATGGACAGAAAATTGTCCCCAACTGTCATATTGTCATAGAGCTGATGTTAGAGCCTCTCATGTGTTTGCGTGCTGCGCTAAGTGTTTTTAACCTGGTAGTTTGACTGTGAGAGATGCCTGTGGCAGTAGGGCAGTGGGGCAGGAGGAAAGGATATCTAATGGATCCTTATTCCTGCTCTGTATATATATATACAGTGGGGCAAAAAAGTATTTAGTCAGCCACCGATTGTGCAAGTTCCCCCACTTAAAATGATGACAGAGGTCAGTAATTTGCACCAGAGGTACACTTCAACTGTGAGAGACAGAATGTGAAAAAAAAATCCATGAATCCACATGGTAGGATTTGTAAAGAATTTATTGGTAAATCAGGGTGGAAAATAAGTATTTGGTCACCTCAAACAAGGAAAATCTCTGGCTCTCACAGACCTGTAACGTCTTCTGTAAGAAGCTTTTCTGTCCCCCACTCGTTACCTGTATGAATGGCACCTGTTTGAACTCATCATCTGTATAAAAGACACCTGTCCACAGCCTCAAACAGTCAGACTCCAAACTCCGCCATGGCCAAGACCAAAGAGCTTTCGAAGGACACCAGGAAAAGTATTGTAGACCTGCACCAGACTGGGTAGAGTGAATCTACAATAGGCAAGCAGCTTGGTGTGAAAAAATCAACTGTGGGAGCAATCATCAGAAAATGGAAGACATACAAGACCACTGATAATCTCCCTCGATCTGGGGCTCCACGCAAGATCTCATCCCGTGGGGTCAAAATGATCATGAGAACGGTGAGCAAAGATCCCAGAACCACACGGGGGGACCTGGTGAATGACCTGCAGAGAGCTGGGACCAAAGTAACAAAGGTCACCATCAGTAACACACTACAACGGCAGGGAATCAAATCCCGCAGTGCCAGACGTGTTCCGCTGCTGAAGCCAGTGCATGTCCAGGCCCGTCTGAAGTTTGCCAGAGAGCACATGGATGATACAGCAGAGGATTGGGAGAATGTCATGTGGTCAGATGAAACCAAAGTAGAACTTTTTGGTATAAACTCAACTCGTCGTGTTTGGAGGAAGAAGAATACTGAGTTGCATCCCAAGAACACCATACCTACTGTGAAGCATGGGGGTGGAAACATCATGCTATGGGGCTGTTTTTCTGCCAAGGGGACAGGACGACTGATCCGTGTTAAGGACAGAATGAATGGGGCCATGTATCGTGAGATTTTGAGCCAAAACCTCCTTCCATCAGTGAGAACTTTGAAGATGAAACGAGGCTGGGTCTTCCAACATGACAATGATCCAAAACACACCGCCCGGGCAACAAAGGAGTGGCTCCGTAAGAAGCATTTGAAAGTCCTGGAGTGGCCTAGCCAGTCTCCAGACCTCAACCCCATAGAAAATCTGTGGCGGGAGTTGAAAGTCCGTGTTGCTCGGCGACAGCCCCAAAACATCACTGCTCTCGAGAAGATCTGCATGGAGGAATGGGCCAAAATACCAGCTACTGTGTGTGCAAACCTGGTAAAGACCTATAGTAAACGTTTGACCTCTGTTATTGCCAACAAAGGTTATGTTACAAAGTATTGAGTTGTATTTTTGTTATTGACCAAATACTTATTTTCCACCCTGATTTACGAATAAATTCTTTACAAATCCTACCATGTGGATTCATGGATTGTTTTTTCACATTCTGTCTCTCACAGTTGAAGTGTACCTCTGGTGCAAATTACTGACCTCTGTCATCATTTTAGGTGGGGGAACTTGCACAATCGGTGGCTGACTAAATACTTTTTTGCCCCACTGTATAGCCTACAGCTACAATATGCATGTACATATAACACCGTGGGAATGCCTGGGAAGGGTAACAAAGGTATTACCCCTTCTCCGAATAACGCCTACACTTCCCCGAAGTAAATATGCATTTGCGCATTCAGCACGAAACTAAGTCAAGAAAGGGGAGGATCTCATAGATTTTCACCTCACTTTGAAAGTTTCAGTCAATACACTGAGTCTCAGATGTCTTCTGTCAACATTTTCAGAAGTTATAGCAGAAGAAAGAGAAGGAAACGCAAAATCTTATGACCGCACACACCACTGAAACAGGTATGGAAACCTGTTTGAACCATTTCTCAATTTGTTATGGGAAACACACAGGGTCAGTGCATTTCCTCGGCCATGCAGACGCAGTGAGATCACTGGAAAAGTACAAACGTCACTCACATTAACTAATCTAATCCTAATGATTTTATTAAAGCGCATTATATATAATATCTGATACGTTATCTACACGGTTATGCACTAACAACTAATTATGTTGCATCAGTGCGGTGAAGTCCCTTTGACAGAGAAACATCCTGACTCATATCATTGAACCCTACCTACCCATTATCAAATATCACCCATGGAAAACAGCAATGTGTGAACTTGTCATAGTAAAATACTCCTTTTTTACATCAAGCCACACATTATGAAAACATAAGGTGGGTGTAGTTTGTGTCAACTTTGGGTGTAGAACTGCTGTGTCAGTATGCCCACACAAAAAAGGATCTTGTTTAGGTTGTCCACTGAGTGATTACTGTAAAAATGAAGTAATAGCTCCCTCCTGAAACAGGAGGGAAGTCGTCATGAATGACAGGTCCACATCTGGGAAGCTGAGGCTATTTTTAGACGCTAAACTGAATACAACCAACTAATGCAAGCGACGTAAAAAAAACAAAAAACCTTTCTGCTTATCTTATATTCAGTTTACCTTTATCTTGCACTTCAGAGACTTGCACTCTGACACATTTGGGGAGAGAAAAAAAACATCTCATTTCCTGCCACAAGTAAGATTAGAAGCCTTAAGGTAGCAGGCAGGAGGAAACATGTAGCCTTCAGGTTACAAACTATAAATAATCTGGAAACATCCACCTTTGAACAGTTACACTCTTAGTTGTGATGTTGAACGCTGACTCCCTGAACTGACACTCAGTCAGAAATGGCTGAGAAATCAGCTGGAAACATGGAAAATTAAAATAATAAATAAATGAGGCTAGATGCATGTATGGATTTTTTGTTTCTTGTTTACTTTCATTTTGGGGCTTGCCACTGGCACATCCTTGTATTTAGGCTAAAGAGAGCATTTATCTTATTTTTGTACCACTGCACAGTGGTCAGCAATGCTAGCTCACAGCAAGAAAGTTCCTGGTTCAAACCCCAACCAGGGCACTCTACTGTGCTATCCAAATAAACGATAACTTCTGGCTTCAAAAACTAATGTGACACCTCCTCTATGAGCTCCTTAGAGCAGTGTTTCCCAACCACTGTGCCGCGGCACACAGGTGTACCGTGAGAAACGATCAGGTGTGCCGTGGAAGATTATCTGGTTCCACCTGATTAGTACTCTAAGCCACCAGCGTGAGTAACGGGCTGAACAATTACATTCTCTTCCATTAGAGAGCAGTACAACTACCTGCTCTAATTAAACGGGTCGCCAACTTCCAGTAAAACAGAAGAAGACGAAATTACATAATAGTCATGCTGTGAGACGCAGCGCATAATAGCAATAGATAAATATTGGAAAAGACAAAGTGGTCAGTCTGACCTGAGTCCTGGAGAAGCTTCGGACCCAGATGAAGCCCGAGCATGAGCAGTGGTCAGAAGAAAGCAACAAAGATATACTGGGGATAAACTAACCCGCTAAATGGATGGGAAAATGATCAATATGCTTTTTATGACATTTTAGTCATAAAAAGTCACCACTCTCTCCAACAGAGCCACTGCCTTAGACTAACGTGGCATCAGCTAAATGCGAATAATAAAAATAAAAATAATATATAATAAAAGATGGAAGGTGACATCATTCCTTAGTTTCTGCAGCCTTGAAATGAAAAACTGCGTGTTGTAAAGAGTGGTGGGTCTTACTGTGAAGCTGCACGCTCACTGGCTAATGGGCACCCCCCCCCCCCCCCGAATTATCCTCCATTTTTTGATGCATGGTAGATTTACAAAACACACTTAATTTTTTGTTCAGTATGACCCAAAATGAGGAACTGAGACCTTTAATGCATCATTTAAGTGTTTACAGACGTCAGGACGGAGAGCTGTTTCCCCATCGATTTCTATAGGATCAGAAGGGTTTTGCAGCCACAGCTATCGCCATCTGGTGGCTGGAGCATCATGTTTTATCTCGTCTATAATATCTGGTCCAAGTGAAAGAATATACTGTATGCAGGCTAATTATGGAATGAGAAACTGATAAGTGGTAGGACTGGTAAATTGGTATTTCCAACTTAAAAGAAATTGAATTGCCCAAAAAAATTAAAAACAAGAACAGACTGAAATGGTAACTAACACTGTCGGGAGTCAGAGGCTAATCCACCGACCTCCAGACTCCATTTGCCTACAAAGAATGTCTTCAAGTTAGTAAATTTTTTAAATGAAAGTAGTCACACAGTGCAGGTGATGTGAATAATGCTTTGCAACCAGAAATACGGGCAAAACAACAGCGAGACAAAAAAAAAAATAGAAAGGAAAACTGAGGCTGCAAACACACCCTGGCAACAGGCTGAAATGCCCTGAAACCATTCTAACAAATATAAGGGTGTGTCTTTATGCTAATGAAGGAATCAGGGCAGATCTTGAACAGGTTTGCGTACAGATTATGCATAATAGCTCTCGTGTCTGAAAGGTGCAGAGAGGTGTGTCTTTGAATGCAGGCCAACTGTAACCCTGCTCCAGACGAGTTGGCCATCGACTGGCTTCAGACTCACACTTTGTGTACAGAGAACTCGATGCTTTTCATTAATCAGTGGGAAAGGAAATGCGTGCATTTCCCCAAATTGAAAGCTAAAGCCACAAAAATAGATACTTTCCAGAATTTGCCTTGTTTCGGCTTCTAAATATAGTCCTGCAACTCCAGGATTTTTACATAAAACATGCACTGCACACCAAAACTTCCTCATTGTCATCTTTTTACTGGAAAAAAAAGTAGCCATGCACGTCATCTGTATACCAGACTTTTGGTATTACTGTAAAACAAGTTCAGAAAATTCAAAACACACTGTGTGCTTTTTTTTTTGTTCCCTTTGTGGCCATTCCAAAGTTACCCTGGATGTTTTTTGTTGCATTTAGCAGTTTTTGATGGAAGCAAAAAAAACCATTATCACCTCCATGGCTGCAGTAATTATTGCAGAGCTGTTATGTAAGACCACATCGGTTTCAGCTTGGACTTAATAAACCGGCACCGGTGAGGTTGGAGTTGGTCAGTTACGAAAGTGGGAAAGTTTCATGACTTTCGAGGTGTGAAGCCCCTTGAGGCATTTTACTGACTCAGATAAGTGGTAATTTGCCCACACGCAGACAGAGGGCAATGTACAGCGTCAGTGGTTGGTGTCCATGGGAACCAGCGGTAAACACAGGGCCCGTGGAGACGAGAGCGCTTGCATAGCTTCACCAAAAAAAAAAAAAAGGCAGCTTTCATAAACGTAAAGTGGAAGTCCCGGCATTTCTCACACACGGTGAATGTGTGACCATATATACACAAAAGCACACAATCACGGCAACAGGAAGAAAACATAGAGGTCTGCAAGAACAGTTTGTCCACAGATTCCTCATTCTGATACTTGGCAGCGGTTAAAGTATGTCTGGAATTTCTAAAGGACACAGAAAAAGCCGTGCATGCTTGCAGCGGTGACGTTTTTCTGATGTGACGCACTCTCACACACACAGGGATACAGCAGGCTTCTAGATAGTGACATCACAGACCCTCCTCCGGGTGTGTGTGCTTTCTTTGCAATCTCTACTGAGAATCGCCCCACAGAGGCGTGAAAGCTTCGCTGCGCTTGGATACTGTTGCTATGTTTTCACCAAGCCTACCTTTTACAATGCAAACAGAAGTGATCCTGGGATTTTTTTCATGTGAAATGTCAGGAGAGCACATACAGGTAGCTCTGTCACGCACCTTTCTACCTTGTTGTGTAACAGAAAGGAATTTCCTTTAAAAAAAAAAGATCCCAAGCAAGATCAAACCAAGAAAACTTCCTAAAATTCCTCCCAAAAATCTCAGCAGAGTTTTCTGCATGAGTTAACACAGTGTTTTCCAGGAGCTCATGGTGTGAGGCATGTGCAATGCTGAATGGGCAAGTCCAGAACATCCTATTGTGGAACATGCAGTGTTGCTTTCATAAGGGAGTCTCCATGAGGAAACTTTAGAATCTTCCCCCCAGAATCTCTGTCTGCATAACTTCACTTTGTAGCGTAAACCGAAATCTGTCCCAGTTAAACAACATGAGAAGATTTTTCACGTCTCTAAATGTGATGTGTGATCATAACTGTGCTATTTTGATTATGGAAGAGAAACATTAAGGTTTGATTATATCCATCAGGCGAGCTCCAAGTCTCCATAGACTCTAATGTTAAAGTGCTCAACTTTACGTGTTTACAGGACACATAAACAAGTAAATAAAATATAGTTTTGAGTTCTGCAGTTATTTTCTGCCTTCGTGACAACTGTAACTGAAACGAATCCAACCTTTAATATTTTTATGTTTTAGTTTTGGACAGTGAAACGTTGGTAATTTTTGAGCGTGCAACTCGGGACTAAATGACAGGTGTCTAGGTATGGATTCAATGTATGGAAGACCATATATAAAAAGGTCCAGCTTTTAATACAGTCTTTGTATTTCGTGCCAAAGTCCTAAATCTTTAATAATATAATAGTAATAATAATAAATATTTGAGCTGTACATTTGAACGTATAGCAGGCTGCACGTGATATTGATTTGGCTCTTTGTACTTTGCACCAATATTAGGTTTGTCTGTTACTGAGAATTACAACCACAGAATATTTATAGGCTTCACGCTGAGGTTAACTGCGAAGAGCCCGTGATATGCGTAATTTTTGAAACACAGGAAATTTGGATGTCTGTCTATTTAAAAAAGTATTTAGATTTGGTTGAAAGCATAGGAAGGAAAGTATGCAGTGCTACTTTGGTTAGCCACTTGAAACAGATAATTTCCCCAGTGCAGTAGGGAATTCTTCAAGAGCCAGTCAGGGGCTGTCTCCCTATCATTCATGCCAATCATGTCTCATTCACTGAAATTAAATCTATGTCCCCTAACCTACATCACAGGTGAAAAAAGGTGTCTAATAGGAAACTACAAGTTTTCAGTCTGAGTCTTTTGGGGGGGATTTTTCTCACAAAAGCACAGGCCCGATGTGATTTCCCTTGCTAAGATAAGTCAATTGGAAATCCCCACTTAGGCGCCGCCCCGGCAGACGCGCACACAAAACCCAGCGCGCCCTCCCTCAGTAGCACAACTTTGCTCTCGCCCTCTGAAACAGACGGAGCTTTTGCTTATAGGAGAAAGGAAAGCCAGCATGTACAGAGTTTCTAACCACAACCAAATGGATTATAACTTGGACAACATGGAGCCCAAACACGGGAAAATGCTGCCTTGCCAAGAGGACCGTTTTGACAGCGGTGTGGATTCGCTTAAGGAAGACGAACTGGCGAACGACTTCGAGGAGCTAAGATTGCCGAGCGAGGATCACTCGCAGGAATACGAGCCTTGGAGAACTGTGGTGACCGAAGACGGTGACACGTAAGTGGATTATTATTGTTTTTAAAAAAAAATCAATGTATTTATTTAGTATGAACATGTATATGTGTGTGTGCGTCGATTAGTCGAACTTTAATTGCGCATTTGCAAAATTCCGCTTTGTGCGTAAATTGAAATCGGCTTTTGCACCAGAGCGCAGGATCGGTGCACATGAAAGATCTGAAAAGCTGCACAGAAATATCGGAAAAGTTGCATGGAAACAACATCTTTTAAAGGTCTTAAAAATACTTTGTGCGCATGTGTTGGCAGCGCAGTGCATAGTCGTGTGTGTGTGTGCGTGTGTTGGCTGAGCGTGCAGTCTGGGCGGTGCTAAAGTCCGCTCTGCGCGTTCAGGAAAGTCCCTGGCCTGCTGCCAGTAACTGATAAAGCATCAGATGTGTCAAGCCACAACTGGTGGAAATAACCCGACAAAACTCCATTCTTGCGAAACGCTCCACTGCTCAGGCTTTGTTCTCTCATATTTGACTGGAACCACTTCCTCTGTGCGTAATTTTTCTTTGAAGGGCTCTATTTTAACTCCCCTCTCTTTTTCTGTCCTCCCCACACAGGCTGCTCCATTTGGCCGTCATTCACGAAGCCACCGAACATGCCGTCCAGATGATTAAACTGTCTCATAATCACCCGTTCCTCAATGTGCAGAACCACCAGAGACAGGTAATAAGCGGCACTGTGCCAGATCCACGAATCCCTTCCGAAACCTGCACACTTTGCAGTCAGGTTAACATATGTTTCTGTTGTGTCCCACACAGACTGCCCTCCACCTGGCAGTGATCACAGAGCAGGCCCACTTGGTGGACAGACTCCTGAAGGCCGGCGCTGACCCGCTGCTGGCCGACGACAGCGGAAACACAGCCCTCCACATCGCCTGTAAAAAGGGCTCCCTGGCCTGCTTTGGCGTCATCACCCAGAACTGCCAACGTCACCTCACCTCCATTGTGTCTTTCCCCAACTACAGTGGTAAGCATCGAGTTCAAATAGCGCCCTAAGAAACAAACACACTCTTATGTTTCACTTACACAGCTGTTGAAGTGTGTGTAACTGAGTTTGCTCTACTTCCTTCCCTCTCCATAGGACATAACTGTCTCCACTTGGCATCCATCAATGGCTACATTTCTCTGGTGGAAAGCCTCGTTCGGCTTGGTGCAGACATCAATGCACAGGTAGGTGTCTCTAACACGGAAGCCATTTGGATTATTTTATGATTATTATGATTATTATTCTTATTCACACACGTGCAGAAACTTGACCTCGTGTTTCTGTTGCTTCCTGCAGGAACAGTGCAGTGGACGGACGGCGCTCCACCTGGCCGTTGACCTCCAGAACCCCACACTAGTCTGTCGCCTCCTCGACCTCGGTGCAGACGTCAACTGCCTGAACTACGGTGGCTTCGCCCCGTACCACCTCACCTACGGGCGGCAGAACGAGGAGATCCGCTGCCAGCTGTATGAGAGAACGGCACAGGAGCTCAGGGAGCTGCCTGAAAGCGAATCGGACGACAGCGACATGGAGGATCTGGACCTGTCAGAAGACGAGGTCAGTATCTGCTCAGCTTTGAATATCACACTGAGATCCGATGGAGTCAAAACACTTTAAGGCGTGAATCTATAACATTTTTTTTCTTCTCTACAGCTCTATGATGACATAAAGTTTGGAAAGTAACAAGAACAGCCTGTCCACTGGTGATGTAAAGCTGCTACTGGGTTAGTCGAAACCACGGCTCCCAAACGGGGGGACAGCTCAACCCACGTCCCTCCCTCTCCACCCTCCGTACCCTCTACCGTCCAAGTCCAGAGGTGCTGGTCCTGGGATCACGAATGAGTATGAAGGTGGCGCCCAGTCTGGTCGGGATCGCTGAATGATCCGTACCAAAAGACCCCACACCAAAGCAAGACCATGACTTCTGTATGGTCCTGATGTTACTGTAATAACTGTACAAAATAATGTGTATATACCAGAACAGACGAGTGTAATATTTTGTAAATACAGAGACTATTTTTGTACATGTGTGTGAATTTTAAACACTATATAAAGAAAAATAAAAGGAGTTTATGAACATGAACTGCTTTGAGCGGCTGCTGTGCGTTTCCTTCCTCATGACGATGATGACTTTGTCTTGGCCTTTCCACGCTGTAATACGAGCATCATTTCTCACTTATAGTGATGAAGCACAGTCACCAACCAGACTTGTGAAAGAGAGAGACACACACATAAAAAACCCCAAAAAGATCACACTCAGCCGCTTGGAACAGTCTGGGATTTCCTTTTGTTGGGCGAGGTCACAGGGTCTCTGAGTCACCGCGCTGAAAGTCCCTGGGCGGCATAAGAGGAACATGATGTGCTTGAATATTCCACCCTCCCCTGGAATGGCTGTGAGTGGCAGCTAGGAACTGGCGCTACTGGGTAGAAATACCAAGGAGGAAATGATTTACAAATATGGGCGAGCATTCCAGAGAGCTCAGTGACCCTTTCTTTTTCTTTTTCGCCGTGTCATTAGGACCAGGAGACTTTCTTTGCTTTACAAGGAAGTCCAGGCTGTCCCTGTCAGCCGACACATGCAGGTACTTAGGAATTTTTCAGAAAGGAATTATCTGAAGCAACCGAAATGAATTTCCCAGTAAAGTTATCCTTGAAGCAACGCTCGAATGCCCCAGAATGACTCGGTTACACAATTGTGTTTGCTGTATCCTCTCTGGCTTGTAAACATTAACTATTACAGTAGGATGGGGATTTTTTGTTTCCAGTGATTACAGAACTTGTCAAGGACAGCGGAAGTTTCAGACAGAATATCAGCCTGGAAATTTGGTCGAGTAACTGACTTAAGATTCCTCTTTGATTAGAAGAAGAAGACGTGAAGACTTATACTCTGGTTAAAAGAAACTGGTGTGTTGCAAAGAATTCCAATATGGAAGGGGGATTTTTTTAGAAGCCACTCACAATGACACACTGAGGTCACATCGCCATCATTTCTGCTCATGTGGATGACAAAGAGAGCTGAGAAAGACAAGTCCCCCCCTTTTTCTGAATTATAAAGTTTCCCCTCGCAAAGAGAAACTATTTGTGTTGTGTGACATTTCCGGAAAGTTAAAGTATTCTATTTCTGACATGTGCGTAGAAAAAAAAAAAAAGCCAAAAAAAGTAGAGAAAACAAGGTCAAATCAAGTCTGCATCACCGAGTTTGTAGTAGAATAACCTCTCCGCAGCACCTTTGTAAGTCATGTGATTTTTGTGCACCAAGAGCCACAACAGGAAGCTCAAAAGTAGAAGCTCTGCATGTTCCCACAAACAGTTTCCCCTGCTGCTAAACACAGACGGTAAAAGGTTTCAGTTGACAAGCAGAGGACCTAAAAAGAAATGATAAAAAATGCAAACAGCCCATTTATAATAGTTTTACTCAAAAAACCTCTTTTTATTGTTGAATGAAACAGTGGGGTAAATGTACAGCAAACAAAGATAACACGAGCCTCCAATCTGGGAACTGCATTTCCCATCATGCTCTAACTAAATCCAACAGGCGACGCCGCTCTGCTCGCTCAGTCCCGCTCGGCGAGGGACATTAGGTGGGTGTCCACTTCAGTCTCTGCGAGGATCCTGCAGGACAAAAATGAGATGAAGATAAAGACTCCAAAATCTAACTCGTTTTTAAAGTGAACATTTTATGCTCACTTTCAGCTCCATATCTTTATTCTTGGCCTCTACCAGGGTGGCTTTGCATGATTCACAGTCGAATATAAGCCGTACTTATCATATAGTTAGCTCTTGTGGAGCCTCTTTGTTTATCTTGACTCTACCTTTAAACAACTTTCTTCTGATTGGCTAACTCTAGTAAGTGGAAGGTTTGAACAGTAGGTGGGTGGGGCCTCTGCGCTCTTAATGACCATACATGGGCTAAGTTTAAGAAAAAAAGGGTCTCTAACAAAGCACTGTGAGCACACAGGGATGTTCCCATTAGGGTCAATTGCTCGTGTGGCGTCCCATATTTAGGCATCCACCATAGCAACAGTAAATGAGATGAAAAGCACAATATGTCCCTATGAAGTCATATTTCACTTAATGCCAAACACCTGTAGCACATGATGTCTTAAATTCAAATATTTTTAAGTACTTCAGCATTTCAAATACTGTACGAAGGTCTCGTCGCTGTGTGTTTTACTATGGAAATGTGAAATTGCTGCAGCAATTTGTTTAACCATGTGCAAACATTCATGGAAATAAAGTGCATAAGGCAAACACATGGTTTGCACAATTTAAATAAAAGTCAATATTTGGAAGATCTTCAGCACAGCCTGAACACTCAGGCAGCTTTCATGCAGTTTCTTTAAGTTGTTTTCAGGAGCAGTTCTGCAGGCTTCATGGAGGACATTCAAAGCTCTTCTTTGGAGGTTTCTGCCTTTTGTTCTGTTCTGTGTCAGGATGATCCCACACTGCTTTAATAATGCTGAGGTCCGCCTCTGGCGAGGCCAATGCATGACTGATGGTGCTCCACTGTGTCTATTTATGTCCAGGTATCCTTTAATTGCACTGGCAGTGTTTTTGAAACAAGCCATTGTCAATCAGATGTTCTCCAGATAGTACTGCATGATGGACAATCTGATGATGCTCTTCTGTGTTCACAATTCCATCAATTTTGACAAGATCTCCAACAATACTGCCCCAAACCAGGACACAGCCTCCACCGTGTTTTACAGGTGGCTGCAGACACTCACTCTCTCCTGACCTGCTCTGTAAATAGTGACGACAATT
Source organism: Aulonocara stuartgranti (assembly GCF_965226115.1). Taxonomy (NCBI): domain Eukaryota; kingdom Metazoa; phylum Chordata; class Actinopteri; order Cichliformes; family Cichlidae; genus Aulonocara; species Aulonocara stuartgranti. Next base: position 2,119,616 of record NC_138951.1, on the reverse strand, counting down.
TGGGCAAAAATTGTCACAGGACCAGAGACATCTTGCAGGTCTGAATTTCTTCTCAGTTTTTAATGACATAACTTTAAGATGCTGTTCATCTGCTGCAGATAGGCCTCTTTGGGAATCACCTTGTTGGTGCAAATATACTATTTCAAATAAACCTAACTGTGTGCTCTAATGACTCATAGTGCTCAAAGGAATACAACAGAGTTGTGCTGCTGAACTTTTACCTGAACTTGGGATCCTGTGTTGTTATGACGCCCACCTCTAGCTCAGAGGGCTTGAAGTCAATGGAGAGAACAGTTGACAGGCAAGAGATTGCCGTCTGAAGGGGAAAAAAGGAGGGTTGGGGAAAAAAGGTAAGTTGGTGATATTTTCATTCTTAGAATGTTGGATGCCTGGAAACCACCACCGCAAAGGCACACACTTTACTTTCACATTGGTGTTTGTTCCGTATGAACCTTTGCTACACCAGCAAAAGAAAATATTTTATGATACCTCGATCGTTTGTTCAAAGGTCCAATCCAGTTTCTTTTTCACTTTCTTCTCCAGGAAGCTGGTGGCTTCTGTCTGCTTCACGCCGGCGGCCGTGGCCTTGAAACCACAATAGTAGCCTGCTGGGTCGCATTTGTACACCTGAGGGCCGTACTCTTCATCTATGCCGATCACGATCATACCTGCGTGTTAGCATGCATTTAGAAAGGGCGCTCAAACGACATGAAGTGCTACGTGGAGAATCAGCAATGTGAATGTGAATGCGCAATACTCACAGCAGCCCAGTGGTCGCATCTCAGCGTTCTGCGTGTAGACTTGTGAGATATCAGCAATCCTCTTACACAACATGTCCACTGGAATCTCATAACCGTACTTGTACTGCCAGTTGGCTGCTTCATATCGAGCTCGCTGGACTTGGGACCTGCTATCAGCTGTAACACATTAAATGATGCGTAAGATGGACCAGAAAAAAAAATAAAGGTCAATTTCTTTTCCCAAAGAAGCCAATAAATGTGACACTTCCAGTCTCTAACATCACACTTATGTAAGAAAGTTGTTCTTGCTGCAAAAGAAATGATTACTTGGAAAGAGGAAGTGTCAGCTGCCGTAAGAGCTCGGACTGAGAAGAAAGGCTCGCCAAGTTTAACTCAGAAAAGTACCCTGATGCTTTCCCCCCTTTTATGTATCAAAAACCAGCCTTTGTCTAAACAGCTGTTTCTGTATATTTGAAAGACAAAATGGATTTGGGTGTTTTAATGTTCAATTTTTATGTAACAATAGTAGATTTGATACAATTTTACACATTTTGAGCCTTTTTCTTACCTGTCATCCCAGACATTACACATCCAATATTATCTGTTATTCTGAAAAGGTGGGTCACTGTGGAGGCATCCAGAAGCTTGTCCTGTACAGGAGGAAAGCATGAACATGTAAAGGAACAGAACTGTGAAACTGACAAATTACTCAGTGTATTACATAACTTATCAAACATTTAGTGTAAATATAATCAGTAACAATCAGGTTTGAACTTTTTAGAATTACGTGAGAAAATAAACACAACAAGGAGCAAGCTGCTGGAGAGACAAACGAAGCAAATTAGCAGTTCGACTTGGGGAAAAAAGCATTCTGTCAAAAAAATGTGACATTTTTCATTTTATTTAAAACCTGTAAAAATCTCCTTAAATCTACACTGGGATGTGCCGTGTAAAACACAGCCTCTTAAATTCCCCTCAGAGTTTAGGTTTCTCTCTCACAGGCTGGACTGTAACCCGTTTGTTTGTTTGTCCCCAACTACACCAGTTGTGCCTGAAACATTTTGCCAGTGCACAAACTGTTTCCATCGGATGAACAGGATATCGCGCTGAGCCGTGAAAGCTGGGCAGACGTGCTGGTAACTACAGGTCAGCTTGCAGAAGGCCTCTAATCGCTTCGAAATGATTACATCATGAACTAAATTAACTCTTATTTCCAGGTCACTTATTGCCATTAAGCACTGCAGCTTTCATCACACTAACATGCTGTGAGCAATCATTCACAGCTCAACATAAGGGAAACTGGAAGTTTCTATTGTGGTTCTGGTGTTGGACTTGAATCAGCTATTTTAAACCTCTGTGACGAGCCAACCCGAATTACTTGTTGAGCTTAATTGGACTGCCAATCAGGAGCTCTGGGCGCTTTGGTCCAGTACTAATTCTGAAAAAGTTGTTTTTGTTTGTTTGTTTGTTTTACGGCCATCTGTGTTCTCAATTGTTACCCGGGCTAAATGCAAATTGTAAAGTACAAATTCCACTGCTAGGTCTAATGGTTAATTGGTCTTAGATTAGAATTAGGATTAGAAATGAGTACATAAGCTCAGGTTTAGCAGGTTGGAGACGAACATAGAGAGCTGAGGCTGAGAATGTTTGGACATGTGCTGATGAACGAGAGTGGATATACTGGACAAAGGATGCTGAAGCTGGAGCTGCCAGGCAGGAGGAAAAGGGGAAGACCACAGAGAAGGAGGACATGCAGAGAGTCGGTGTGACAGAGGATGCTGGGCATAGGGTGAAATGGAGGCAGATGATCTGCTGTGGCGACTCCTGATTGGTGCAGGTTTTAACGGTTAGTTCTTAGGATGCACAGATATACCAGCCAAACATCTGTGGCATTTACACATGGTAGATGCTGATGTTTACCTGCTGTGTGACATCAACTTTGTGCTGGGTAAATGTTTAAAGATTGGGCGACGAAGAGCCTTAGGAACAGTTCAACTACTTGGACCATATTTTCGTGCAAAGAGAGTCACTTTCCACATTATCCCAGAATTATGAATATGAGACGGTTTTGGGAGCCTGGGTATACCGTTGACAGGTTGTTAGTCTGTCATGGGGTCACCGCAGAAAGACAAACAAGCATTCACACTTACTCTCACAACCAAGGCCAAATTAGAATCACCAACTAACCTAACGCATGCTGGTCTCTGAACTGTGGGAGGAAGCTGGAGTAACAGGAGAAAAGCCACACAACCTCAGCACAGAAAGCAGTAGAAGCAGCATGTATGGATGGAGGGACGGTTGCATTATTTATTCATTTGTTTCTAACTACTACTCCAAATTTCAGAACATCTATAGCCCTTCTCGTAACACTGCTACTGTTATGGCTGTAAGAAAATAACAACAAACAATCTGACATCAACTCACCGGTACTTTTTTCTGTGTTACAACAACTGCACAATCCTTTCCCCTGACTGCTACTGACGTGAGCCCACCTTGGTTTATGGCCTTGAAAGCATATTCTGCAAAAGAAAAACAAAGAGGGTGTCTTTAAGCACACGTTTGCTTGACAATGGCTACGAGCATTAGGATTCGTGGTTAACAGTCACAGAGAGCTGTTTTGTTCAGCTGGAAAATTGGGGCCACAAGTGAAGAACTATTATCAGATGTCATCTGGTTGAGCAGCTGACAGCGAATTATGTACCAATTCTGTGTAGTCTGGCTTCAAACATTACATCCAAAGCAGTAGTAGTAAAATAGTGTCATTTAAAACCCTTCACTTTGAGTAAATTTGCAAACCTTTGACTTGATTTTAACTGTTGCTGCAGGTGCTCGGGCATCTGTAGAATGACTGCTGATTAGAAGACAGCAACAAAATTCATGGCCATGTTCAGTTCAGCTTTATTAGAGGAAAAACCGCTAATTTACAATATTAAATGTTATCTTGTCTCTTTCAATCCATCCAACTAGCAGCTCTCAGACAAAATAATATTCCTGTGACTAAGAAAAATTGCAAAAAAGCTAAATGTAGTGCAGTCACAAAAAATACTTTATTTAGCCAATATATTTAACTGAATAACACGTTGATTCATTCAGCAATGAATCAGCTTGCTTGGCTGCAATGCTAACTATGCTAACTAGCCTAACAGCCAGCTAGCTATTTTGATCCCCTGTGTTTAGTTTGATAGTAGCGTCGTAAAAGGAGCCCCATAATAACAACTCGCACAGGATTAGTAAGACTGTGGTGGTCACATATCATACTACTTTCGATTTGGCGGGTCGCTTTTAATTAACTATAACCTCGGCTAAGCGAACCATGACAGAGCATTTAGCTAGCTAGCAAACAAGTAAGCCAGCGAACCGGCTTTTTATGTAAACAGATCCCCATACTGACCGACTTGATAGAGTCTGCCCTCAGGAGAGAAGATGGTAATGTGTCGATCAAACCCTGCACTCGAGCCTCGGGACATTTTACAAGGATAAGTTGGCCGAGAAGTTCGTCCAAATGAATTTGCAAGCAGACTTCACTTGATGCACACTATTTCTACCCGGAACTGAACTGAAGGGACGTGAACTTCATCCGGTGACAAAGGCTTGCTTCGTTTCTATGGTGATAAAACCAAGGGTCCTACTGATGTTTGTGGTTTCTGGTAAAGGAAAAATGTACAATAACACAATAACATGTGGTCAAACCTGTCCTTACTTTATATGACATACGATCTTTTAAGCCTTCACAAAGAAATATAAGCTCGTTTTCCAGTTTGTTACATTTACTCATCATGTCCACTTATCAGCTATTTTGCAGTGAAGAGAGCATTTCTCCAAGTATTATCCATCAGTCTTGTCTCCCCACTACATTCTTTTAATTGTCATCTCTTTAAATGTTTTATTATTTCAGATTACAAGCCTATTGTGTCTTTATAGACTGCTCTATGAGCACAAGTTTTAACTTGCCATCAGAAATTGAAGTGGTTATAAGTAGCTACACCTCAGCTTCACCATAAAAATGCTATTTACATTTGATCTTGCATTACACAAAAATGCATTAGTAAATATATTTTACTGTCATGATGTTGAATAATGCAAATTTACAACTGAGGCTGCGCAATTGGTGTAGCTCTAAACATTTTTATTGTTACAAAATTTCCCATATGGAAAAGAAATAGTAAAAACGTATATGATTTACTCATGAAAGTGGCCACTTTCTCATTACTTCCATATATTATTTTACTAAGTATCCAAAACATACAAGTTTCATTATATAATTTTTCAAGGGATCTTATATCTGTTTTCACTCTTGTATGCTTTTCATACAAGTTTCACACAAGACAGATACAAACTTTATAAGATTTATTTATATCTTTTCCATATGGGTTTAGACACTGAATTTAAATTTGTGAAAATAATTTCAGTGTAGCATGTCGCATGTTTTGAGCTATTCCTACACAGTGTGTGAGTACTTCTTCTAGCATACTTGCTTATCCAATACAATACAATACAACTTTATTTATAGAGCACATTTAAAACCAATGGTATACCAAAGTGCTTCACATAAAAGACAGAAAATAAGACATAAATATGATAAATATTAAATATGATTAAATATTATAGGACCATAACAAAGTACCAGGTATGGTAACAGGTCAGTGTCACTAATACACAGGAATAGCATAAAATGCATATCAAGTAAAACATGTTAAAAGCACATGTATAAAAGGTAAAATAGAGTAAGTCGAGGGATCAGATTAAGCTGTCAGACTGTACAATCTGAACTGCTCCCAACAAACATAGATGTTTACGTCAATGCTGTAACTGCAATAAGTTAGTTAATTAACCGATTCGCACTACAACCTGGTTTGCCTCTTACCTGTAATTATTTTTATTTAATTTAATAACTGTACAGTACTCTCTGTTTATAGTAACCATTGTCCTTAATGTAAATATGTAAGAAAAAATTGTGTATGTTTCTGTTCCGTGTCCTGTGTATTGTTTGTTTGTATATTTGTCTTTTTGGCTGCTGTTACAACCAAATTTCCCCTTGTGGGACAATTAAAGGATTATTCTATTCTATTCTAAATAAGGCAAGGTTAAATAAATGGGTTTTTAACCGTGATTTAAATGACTGGAGAGAATCAGACGCGTGGATAGCAAGAGGAAGGTTATAAATCTGGTGCAGCCAAGGCAAACGCACGGTCGCCTCTAGACTTCAGACGAGATCTTGGCTGCACCAGGAGTAACTGAGTAGATGATCTTAGTGCTCGAGTGGGAATGTATGATCTAAGGAGTTCGATAAGGTAGCTCAGGGTTGTGTTGTTGATCATTTTAAAGGTAAGCAGCAGTATTTTAAATTGGATGCGGTATTTAATGGGTAGCCAGTGCAGGTCAGCTGGAACAGGGGTAATAGAGGCAAACCTCCCAGTTCCGGTCAGAAGGCGTGCCGCCGCATTTTGAACAGTTTGCAGTCTATGAAGAAACGCAGAATGAAGACTGAAATAAAGGGAGTTGCAGTAATCCAGCCTAGAGGTCACAAAGGCGTGGATGAGCTTTTCCAGGTCCTTATGCGGAATATAATGCCTAGCCTTAGAAATGAGATGCAGAAACTAGATCTAACTACAGCGGACACATGTTTATCAAATTTAAAAGAGCTATCCAGCAACATGCCCAAATTGCTAACAGTGGCAGAGAGGGAGCTGGCAAGGGAACCAAAGGCATCACAAAGTTGTCTGCGAGGAAAATTACCATCAAAAACCACGATTTCAGTTTTCTTATAATTTAAGATAAGAGAGTTTCCTAAGAGCCCTTCTTTGACCTCGCTTGTCACTTGTTTGTGTTATACTCATACATAACACAACACTCTGACGTCATTATTACTAATTGCAATGAAAATTGTTGATTACCAAAAACAAAGTGATCTATGAAATATGTATGGTATCTAAAAAAGCCCAAAACAAAACATTAAAACATCACCACGCGACATCACCACCAACTGACTTACTGTCAGCAGTGATGCAGAACCACATCTCACTAATCCTATATGCTTCTATTATGTTGATATCTAAAACATAGGAGTCTGTAAGGCTTGTAAGGATCTATTTCACCCCAACTTTAACTTTATTAAAATTCTTTAGCCATTAATTAAGTTCAGTTAATGGCCAAAGAAAGAGAAATGTATAGTGGTAACAGTAACTGGCTTTGTATCTGTTCCATATGTAGCAGTATAGTCTGTATTACCCGAAACAATGAGGAAGTGATGTATTTTTGTGATGTACAAAATAATTTCCCCCAGGGATCAATAAAGTATTCTGATTCTGATTTTTACAATTTCCCTTTGGCACGGAGCACTTACAGCATGTTGACTGCTTACATGCAACCTGCAACAAAAGTATGCATCAGTAATGGGAAAATAAAATTAGAAAAACTATGTGCACCCTTACTGGATATTAAGAAGATGAATAGCTGCCAGGTGCTGCTATTCAAATGGACTTGATTAATTGACCATCAGTAAATGTGAGCACCTCTGTAAAAAGCAGAAATGTCATCAGTTTGCAGGTCTGGAGGTGTGCATTAACACAATGCTCCCTGATGGGACGTCCCAGCAAATTTACCATTGCGAAACTAAAAAAAGGAATAAAATCTCACAATCTTCAGTTAGCAGGTTCAAGTTTATGGCAGTACAGTATTATTAGGAAGGGCTACCTGGAGAAAGCCTCTTCTTTCTAAAAAGAACATGGAGGCAACACTTTGGTTTACAAAGTTACATCTTAACAAGGCACAAGACTTCAGGAACAATGTCCTTTGGACAGAGGAGACCAAAGTGCCATGCTTGGTGAAACCCAAACACAGCATATCAGTACAAATACCTCATACTAGCTGTCAAGGACAGTGGTGGAGGGGTGTGAGGATTTGGTTAAAGTAAGGAATCACGGTGTTGCAGTGACACAGTTAAGGTCCAGACCTGAACCTGACTGAAATCCTGTGACCTTAAGAGAGCTGTGCGTAAATGAACGCCCGCAGGCCCCAAAACTGAAGCAACGCTGTAAAGAACAGAGGCCCAAAACTCCTCCAGCGTTGTGAAAGACTGAGAAGCTCATGCAGAAAACATGTCGTGCCGAATTAGAACTCAGCAAAAGTTATTAGAGTTCTACATGTTATTGTCTTACTGTAGAAGAAAAAGCATTATGTGTCCCAGTGTGAGCTGCCAGTCAGGTAGCACTTACAATACATAGAGCCAGTGATTCATTTCATCGTTCACACCTGGGCTTTACTTGGAAAAGTTTTAAATGGCTGCTGATTGACTGAAACATTGTGCATGCATGGAGAGATGCCAGGATTTTTGAGCATTTATAAAAATGTGTTCTTCCCATAATCACTAATGTTTCCTGTGAACTGTGACGAGTACTACCAGATACACCAACAGATCCTTACAGTGTAATGAGTAAGTTCTGTGTGCAGAATCTAATCAGCATGTGTCTGGCGCAGTCCCGATGTACACTGTAACATTGGTGTTTTGAATACATACAACATGAATTCATGCGCTACACTGTGCACTACTGCATGAGATTAAAGGCTAAAACTGTAGCTGTATATTGCCTTGTCACAAATGAAACCAGTTCCCCTTTTCTATATCTGGACACCAATAAAATATGGCGCAGACTATATTTAAAAGAAACAAAATGATATCCTGCTGCACGAAAATGAAAATAGATTTCAACTTCTCCCTATCACATAACAAGCCAAGGTGAAAGTGATGCCACGGTGTAACAATAAAATAAAATAAAAAAACCCGAACAGAGGCAACATGATCATTTCAAGGAACAAAAATCACTGTCGGGTATCCTGGTCAATGGCCAATTCCCATTTCCTTATTCATGAAGAAGCGTCTAATGTCCATGTGTCAGCCGGGTTTTCCCCTCTGTCTAATGCAGCTGAACAAAAGATGATCACTTCCTCTTTATGAGTTACTACCACATCCAGGTGATGACTCACAAAACCTGTTCAGTGTGATTTCGTGTCGATATGATTAACAGAAGTCAAATCTTGGGCTTCCTTGTAAAATTTTATGATTATATCTTTGTGGGGAAAAAAAACAAAAAACTTAGTGAAAAGTAATTAGTGATAAATGTCACACATGGGAGGGCATTTGAATTTAACCCTGTGACTCAGCCCCGCACACAGTAGATGTCATACGATGGTAAAAAATAAAGACCACGCGATTAATCATGTGAGCTCAAAACCTTGTATTACAAAAAAGACAAAAATGCATCCACTCATGCACAACCACAAACACTCCTTTTTTTTTTCTTTTTTTTTTTCTTTCTAAATGACATCAGAAACAGCAGTATGCGACATTACGTGATGGCAGAGCTTCAGTTCATCCTTTGTCTTTTTTTTTTTTTTTTTTTTAATAAATAGGACAGGGGGAATGAATGAGAGAAAGAGGGGGAGAGAAAGAAAGAAAACCAAAGGGGAGAAGAGACGGTGAGAAGGGGGGGGAAGAGAGAAAAAAAAAAAAGAACTCCTGGGTCACCTGTATGGAGAAAAAAAAAAAACAAACAAACAAAAAAAAACAAACAGAGGAGACAGCAAACAATAAAGAGCAACATAATAATAGAGAAAACAAAGCACCATCACAATAAACTAGCTAGTCATAGATATCAGTATTTACTAAATAATAAACGATATTGTGCAGCACGCAAGATAGACAGCGCACAGTGTGCTTTGAGGCAGCAGCCAAGAAAGCTTTAGTCCGCGTCTGTGAATACCCATGTGTGCATACCTGTGTGGATCAGCATGCTTGCATTCCAAAGGTTTCTCCATGTAATGATCTGCTAGGGAGTGTGGGGGGGCCACAGCCCCGTCCTCCAGGGTGTGAAGCGGGTATGGAGGAGATCAAAACTCCAGACATCCAGAGGCCCCCAGAACACAAGAGACCAAGGAAGACCAACAGAGGGGCAGCCGCGCCACTGTCCCAGTAAGAGCTGAGGAGAGTCCCAGATGAGGGCTCGCCCAGCAGCCGCGGAGCAGAAGTCAGGGGGAGTTGCAGTGACGCGCCCGTGAGCTCCGCCGGCCCCCAGCTGTGCCTGAGTGACCGAGCCCCAGGCCGAGAGGCCGGGGGCACCCCACCTCCAAAGGGGCCCGAGCGAGCCCCAGGCCCCAGGCCCCGACAAGCGGCCGCCAAGGAGTGAGCCGGTGTGTACCCGGACGCCCACCCCCAGACACAAAGAACCACCAACACACCGACACCTGAGGGAGTCCGCCACCGGCAGGGGAAGTGGTGGTGGGTGGAGATAGGCCTCCAAACCTTGGAGGGCCTGAGGTGTCCCCAGAGAGGTGGCGTCTGATACCCAACCTGACATATAGACACAGACATACAGGCACACACAGACACAAACATCCATTCCCACCCTCATGCTCTCCTTTTTAAGTGTGCAGCACAAAAAAACTCCAAAATGTGCAGTTTGTAGAAAAATGACTATTAATAGGACTTTTTACATGACTCTATCAAAGAAGGCCAAATGTAGCAATGATGATGGTATGAAATCACTGAGCTTGTGCACCTCTCGTTTTTTTGTTTTTTTTTTGCTTTGACATTTCATGACCTCGACCGTCCCCTGCAGATGCCCCCTCCATCACAATGCCTGTCCCCTTCCTTCCCCATCTCTGCTGTCTTTCTCTCTTTGTCTCCTCCAGCTTCTGTTCTGAGTGCGTGAAAGCGCGGCTAGCTCGAGCTGCATCGGTGCAACGCTCGCAGCATTTGCATCTGAAACCAGAAAGACCCCCACCCCCTCGCCAGCACAAAGAGGCGTGGGGCTGATTTCTGGAGTGCAGGGGGATCTCCGCTGTCGATGAAAATACTTTTTCAGAAAGCCACAGCCTGGTTAATGTTTTCCAAGCTCAAAAGTTTAGATATTAAGCAACAAGGGGAACGGCGTGATTAAGCCCTTCTCTGAAAACCTTGACGGTGTAAGATGAAATGTCAGCACTTTTTGACTCACTTTGTATGAAACGTTTTCTTTCCATGACAATGAACATTCTTAAATGTGTATTTGAAAAACTTTCCCTGAAATCACTTTTTTTCCCCTCAATTTTTCATATTGCGAGAAACCCTAAAGACATAAAGCAGGCAAAAAAAAAATCATTTTACAAACCAAAACAAAGCACTGAGGTTCTAAGAACCCCAGTGCTGTGAGCAGCTTCTGGGAACGGCTTATCTAAAGTGCACTAAAGTGCTGAGTGATGCAAAGATGATATAAGTCTGCTGAACGTGTGTGTGTGTGTGTGTGTGTGAAAGAGAGAGATAATGCTTTGTGTTACTTCCTTCTTCTATATGCATATTCTTTAGAATTTTCATGTTGTTCTTTGTAAATTGTTGAGTGAATTGTCATGTTGCAAATGCTTAAATGGTTGCAACAGCAGCCTCAAGGTGTGTTGCAATTAGTGGTACCACAGTTACTTGGAAATGCTTTCGCCTGTTGTGCTGAGATGCATTAAGCAGAACAGAGAATGCTGTCGTTCCCGTCTGTTTGCAAACATTTTGTTTTGGTTTGTTTTTGGCTGTGCTTTGGACAGGGATCAGCATGTACAGTATGCACTAAGTGTGGTTTTGAGATGTAAATAAGATAAGCGTGAGATAAAGATCACAGCTGGTTTATATCATAGCTATAATAAACCTTGGTTTCCTGTCTGGTGTGATGATCTGGTGGTTGACACAAGAGCAAACTTTCCCCTCCATCAAACGTCTGCACTCCAGCTTTGGTGAGCTGGCCGGCTGCCAGTTAATGAATTGGCTCGTATTTACTTAACTAGCAAGAAAATTGCACTTTTTTGACTATCCACTTGATGTGACCCTATTCACTACGGCGCTGCTCTGATGATCAAACTGGAACACTTGCTACTCATCTCTTCTGGAAACGGGGGCACTAAACTGACTGTACAATGGAAAGCGAAACACCGCGCAGCCATTGCGTAGCATACCAGTAAGGCCAGTTCTTTCCATATAATTACTTTGTAAACGATAATGAATGCAACGACAGTAGCTGTAGCAGGCGGAACCTTTGCAGCTTTGCTTGCCCCGACAGGTTTGTTGATATGTCCAGCTGATTTGCATAGTAAGACGATGCAGGCTCTGAATCCGTTTCTTACTCCGAACAGGAAACTCTGAGGTGAAGAATGAAGCGAACGTAAACATGCCAAAACCTGAAGTTGCCACGTGAGACTGGCTCTGCAGTTAAGCCAGTTCCTGTACGGGGTCAATGTTAAAAAAAGGTGTTCTTTCCGGGTACTCCTGCTTTCTCCCACATCCAAAGACATGCAGTTAGTTTGGTTAGGCTAACTGATGATTCTAAATGGCTCGTAGGTGTGAATGTGAGTGTGAGCGTTGTCTGTCTCTTTGTGTTAGCCCTGACTGGTGACCTGTCCAGGGTCCAGGGTGCCCGCCGCCTCTTGCCCCTGTGGTAGCTAGGATAGGCTCCAGCCCTCTCCAACGACCCCGATAGGGACAAGTGCAACAAATCGCATGGATGGATGGTAGCTATACCTAACATTTCTCTTCATAACAAGTTTCTCTCTTTTATCTTATCCTTTCTTTATTTTAGTAAGACTTTGGGTCACACTGTGTTTGGGGTGCTGGTGCCTTTTTACCTTTTGCTGTGCTGAAAATCTGCAGTAACAGATGATCCAGATCCAGACGTCTGTGCTCCAGTTATGGTGAGTGAATTTCTACAATTTTATTTTGACTTGGTTTCCGATCTGTCTCCAAAAATCGGATCCTGCTCAGCACGCTACAGTGAACAGGTACGGACCACCAGGTGAGAAGGCTAGTGCTAATAAAACCCACAGTTTTCTTAGTTTGCACTGTAAGAGAAGCCATTTACAGTTTATCTTGCATTTGCTTTTAAAACATTGGTGCGGGTGGTGACCCCCTTATTAAATCCAGCTAAAATTTAGTACATTTCGTCATGAGAAGGTTAGCACAAGGGTCTGTAGGGATGTCTACATGCCTGCCTTTCCAATAAGAACCTGGCATGGTGATCATAAAGACAGCTTGCCAGTGTCTTCATGAGGTAATCTGTACTCACTGTCACTGATAAAGTGTGATTGATGTGTAAAATATGCGCATTGCACCTTTATAATATTATATATTTAACTTATGGCACTTTGTCATTTATCCAGGTTTTCTGCTCCCAGAAAACATAAACACACACCACCCAATAACAACTGGTGCTGTGGGTCCACGTGACGGGGCCAGCATCGTAATTCTTATGCAGCATGAACAACTTTCCAAGTGTTTATGTCAGGCGGTTAGGACATGTTTATACAGTTGCCCCCAAAATATCCACGTTTCATTTTGTTGAGTTGTAGCTGGAAAATTGAGAATTTAACTTTGATAATGATGCGGTGCAGTGACAGTGCAGTTTAAGCCAAAGTCAAAGGCAGGTTAACTGCTAAGAGCAGAAATTACGATGGTTACACAATCATGCCGCACACTACAAGTTGTGCAGTTTATCACATGCAAGTCCTTTGTGTTCCCCCTCGAGTCCTCTCCTGATTTAAAATAAATGTTAGTAAGGGGGTATTTCAAGGCTGTGACCTCCCAGAGGTTTCTTTGACGTGTTTCCAGCCTTAACGACTTTGTGATGGTAAGTGTGCAGTAACGATCGGTAAAGTTCAGCTTTTTGACATGACCTCCGCTCTTTGTTCTTTTTCCAGTAAAAACAGGGTCTATGAGTCGTACAATATGGTATAATATGACGAGTGAGCAAGAGCTGAGGGGTTTCTCTGAGTGATCTGTTTAAGAGCAGGTGTCTGTGGTAACAATAGAGCGAGCGTTGAGGGGAGGGGAGGTATCCGTGGTTTTAACCCACATATCCTATTATAAAAGTCTCAGGAAAAAAAAAAACCTTAAACAACACATGAATAGCACATGAAATCCCCTGGACAGACACAAAACAAATGACATTCACAGGCGCTGAGTCTATTTATTTTGAAGTCAATGCATTCTCTGTCTAATCTAAAAATACGCAAATATGCAAAGAAACCCACATGCCTGGATGTGAGAGTGGTGGGTGAGATCAATAGCGGTTTTAAACAGCCATCTCACTCCCACAGACTTCCTCTTTATCCTGTATGTATCACCAAGTTATCCTGTAGGATGGACATATTCAAACAGGCCCTGTATCTGGGCTTACTATAGACTATGGGCGTTGCTATGCTAGAGCTAGGCCTGAATGTGTAGAATTCAAATGAAGAAGGCAAACTTAAAAGCCAACAAGAACAACCTGAGCTTCTTTTCTCCTAAGCTGAGGAAGTGAACATGTCTCAGTCTGTGTCACAGGACTGCATGAAACCCAAACCCTGTTTTTCTTTTTCAAAGCCCCCTCTGGCTTTCGCGCCTGCTTTTGCAGAGCCTCTCTCAGTACATGCCAGCAGACGTATTCAGACAGGTTTTCCAAGTAGGCTTTATCAACCGTGCCTTGTGTCCTGTCCTTGTATCATCCTCTGCAGTCTTGTGTGCAGTGATCTCATCATGTGTACTTCCAGTGCCAAATGTACAGTGATGCAGCTGAGACGCCTTACTCATAAGCTGAGTGAGTGCTACTTTAGTCATTGCACCTCAGGCTTTAACTGGATGATCAGCTCCTGTTTATGCTACTTTTTTTTTTTTTTTTACAAAGTTGACTGATAATTAAATCGTTTTCATTACCAGAAGTCAATGTATTAAAGTGTAGGCTCAATTTGTGGTAACTTTGAGGCACTGACAGCTGCAAATACAACAAAACCTTGTAAAAGCTTTTAGCTCTCTAGCTAGGCCTCAGCTATGCTCCGCTTAGGGTTGCCAACTCCCTGAAAAATAAATAAGGGACACCTCGTGGCCAGGGCCGGGCAACCCAGTTGTCTTCACCCTTCCCAGTGTGGTAGCTCTTTTTTTGTGTGTGAAATTATTTTTTAACCATTTGACTTGAAGTTGATTTAAGCAGATGCATATTCTTTGTGATATGACCATATGGGAAACTAATGATCATTTAGCCATTTATTTCTAGCTCAAAATGACAACATTAACACAGTAAAACAGGTCTCTTTCTTAAACAGAAGCCTGTCATGCTTAACTTTTGAGAATATAAGTAAATCTTTCTTTAAAAGAACTCTGTCCTGCTTAACTTAAAATTATATAAATTAATAGAAAGCAATAGAACGAAAAACATTCTTGTAACAGTGCACATATAGTGCATTTAGTACAGTTGGCTTCAGTTGAGGTATTATTTCAGCTTTTCTAATGCTAATCAGCTGCTCCTGTTTGTAAACCCGCTTGTTCCCATGATTACGCATCATAACTCATCATCATTATTCATCTATGTATTACTTTTATGTATTAGTCATGTATTTGTTGTAATCATCTATCCTTGCAGTTGTTTATTACACAAAATAAATTATATTATCACACTTCTGGCCACATAGCGCTGATATTCACTGCACATGCCCATATTAACCTTAACCAGAGGGTTTAAAAAAAACAAACCAGTGTTTACATACCATATCTGCCTCTGCCGTGGCCTGGTGGACAAAAAATTGGTAAAGGGTTCCCCGAGCTTTCATGCCCCTCATGTTCTTCATGTGCCCACCAATAGAAGCATGCCTATGGAAAAAGTGCGCCAGCACACAGTGCAGTGCGCTTTATAGTGCACTTTTCCAGCCAGGTGTTTTCCTTTTCCCATTCCTCCCTGTACTTTTGCAGCCTTTTTTTCTTTCTCTGAGCGAACAAACATTGCTGCTCTAATGCTGGGCTCACACTGTGCGATTTTTGGCCCATTTTGAGCCGATTTTTGAGTCGTGCGACCGATTTGGTGATCGGCCCGATTTTGGCCTTTATCGTGCATCGTGTAGTATACGTGGGGTAACGAGAAGCGATTAACACCTCACGACCAGCTCCCGATCATCAATCGCTCGTGAGGGTGTCACCGCAGCTGCTCACGCGCAAACACGTAAACGTCGGTGAAAAAGACGTTGCAGCACAGCTGTGCAGCGTGTGATCTGGACACAAGCGATGGAGGCACAACTTGTAGAACTTTGGAAAGCTCATCCGAGCCTTTTCCATGTGGCATCACAAAATTATCACGACCACAACAACCGTGAAAATAGTTGGATTTACACTGCTGCTCAATCACAGCTGCCTGATCATGTTTTTCATTAGCAATTTAGCAAAGTTGATGTGGTGGTGTGTCTGTGTGAGTGAAAGACAGAGAGAGCGAGCGACAGATTTTCTGTTATAACCTTCATTTTATGGAGGCACAGTGTGCCGTCCGAGACTTGCACCGCAGTGTCGGCGTTTGTTTCCCTGTTGGCCATGCTTGTTGTTGTGGTCATCGGTTGTCTTCCGGTATTTTCTCCGTAAGCGACCTTTCCTCAACCAATGAGATGAGCGGTAATCTGGCTTGTCATACTCGAATTGTCATAAGTGTGCTGTCAGCTCATTGGTCACAAAGCAGGAGAGGGGCTGGGAATTATGTTTTCAAACAAAGTGTTAATTCCATTAAAAGTTATAGACTACTTTTGATTCTCACTGTATTACGGGACAAAGTGCGTCCCTTATTAGCTCAATACGGGACGAGTACTTTTGTTTCTAAATACGGGACGATTCCGTATTTTAAGGGACGGTTGGCAACCCTAGCTCCGCTACAGTCACCAACAAATGTTACTTTGCTGTTCTAACTGCTTTAAGAAAAATGGCATGAAAAGAACAATGAAAATAAAAATAAGAAAATCTAGTGAGCTAATTGCTAAGCTAACTCAAATATGCCCCCAGTGCTAGCTTGGCTTAGCACAAGCTCAGGTCAGCTAACAGTATTAGCCAGCTTTATAGACATGAATTAAGCTTAGTCCTAGACTTTGAATAAAACGTTTAGTTTAAGACCATGTTTAAGCCATGTCTGGAAAACTGAGCTAAAGAGTAATTACTGCCCCAGCAGCCTTGATGACAACTACAAAGCTAAATGATAATTACCTACATAAACTAGTATAAAGTTGCTAGCATTGCATAACTTTTTGCACTTCTTAAAACGATTTGATCAAAGTATACAAAGCAGTAATGTTGTGTGTGTGTGGCTTTTTTTTTTAAACGTTATTAAAGTTCTCTGAAAATTTCCCTTATGTATTTATTTAAAAAAAAAAAACAGACAAAACATGCGCCTTTCTCTTAAATTTGTGTCAACAGTAAGAGACTATTGCCTGCTACAGTCTGTATTTCTAATTTCAGCTGTCGAAGTCAGTGGGTCATTTCTGAAATGCAATAAAGTGGAAAAACTGCACAATACCAGGAGAAAGAGGGATGGTAGATACAAAAAAAACTGGAAAGCCCATGTCAAGTAATTTTGGAGGCCATTATTTGGTGGTGGCCTCAGTAATAACAGACTGAAGTCAGTGATCTCCTGATGGCTTAGGAAGAGAGGAAACACCCTGCTGCAATCGCAGCAATGCCAACTGTACCGTGCAGCAGCGGCCAAACCAACCGGGCTTTGGACCAGTATATACACGAGGATGAAAGAGAAATATCACACCGGTGTCAGCAGCATACAAGAAAATTATACTGTTGTGCTACCAAATATTAAGCACCCTTGAAGTGTGACCACTGCTTGATAGATTGCGGTGCGCTAATAAGGAGAAAATGAAAGATCCCAGTTACCCCCCTATAAAAATCCCCCCTATTTGCACACTTATGTATTCATTAATTGTGTATCCACATTGTCCGCAAATGGAAATCATGCTCTCATCGACCTTATTTGGTTATGTTAGATAGGCAAACGGGATTCGGAATAAATAGCTGTGAAGTCAGTGAAGGGAATTCAAGGGGAATTTGGAATGAGAAAGCTGTTCCTGAAAATTATACAAACCATACAAGGTGCTGGCGTGGCAGAAGCATAGACCCTGGTTCGTTAATTAACCTTAATACACATTCAGATTTAAAAAAATACTTTCAAGCACCTAGAGAATTCCTTTCGTCTCATCCTCTGCCTGTTCCTTCAAGCTCTCTGACATTCCCAGAGTGAGCTGCATCCAGGAAATCTAGCAGGGATATGAGCTTACATGCAGTATCCTCAGTCTGGGAAGATTTATTGCTAGCTTGAGGGTAAACTGGATCTTCAAAACTGCCCCATAACTGCAAGTTTGGCTTTCATTTCAGCTGTGAGATGTTATGAAAAACTCAGGAATGTGTTCACAGAGGACTGCTAGAGTGGAATTTTTGCTGGGAATTTCCCAGCAGCGTGAGCGAGCGGCGGTGTGCATGCGCGCCGTGTGACTTTTAGCTCGTGTGAAACGGCTGTTGTCTCTGACTGAACACAAACACGCCAGCCTGACTCAGGTGCACGGCTCCGTTTCAGGAGATAAAACAGGTGTGTGTCAGGTAAAAGGTGCCAGGCGATGACTCCGGTTTATATGAGTGTTATTACAGGTCGATGAGTAAAAGTAATTCTCTGTTCAAGAGGACATCTTGTCCTCCAAATCTAGCAACAAACTGCCCAGGCAAGCATGCTTACTCATTAATGCCTCTGTTTTTAATACCAAGAGTAGACTGTGCCTTTCAAAATGCCCACATGTGTTGGAGTTCATAAAACTACATGCTAAAATTGAAATTCTGCAGAGGCTGTAGACTACTGCTGACCTCCAGCAGCACCAAAGCTTACAGGCTGCATCTCTCCTCTCTGAAATCCCCCAAACTTTCCGCACGCCAAAATCTATTCTCCCCGCCGCCAAGATAATGGCCTTTTCAGGACTCCCGTGATACACGCTCTGCTACAGATCCACCGCAGCCGGTACTCTGGCTGCCTGGCAAGCAGCAGTTTACCGCGGCCATGTGTTCCACCTAATTACTTTTCCAGGGTAGAGCGCAGGGCAGCGTTATACAGATGAGACGTGGAGGGCTCGGCGGATGGAAGAGGAGGCGCGGGGCAGCTTTCTGGGCCCAGATGTGCACAGTAGCGGTCCGCCAGGCGCACATCTGCAATCATTTGAACCTACTAAGGGGAATTCCTCTCTCACTGCATGCCTCCGTGTGTTTTCGTCCCCCTGAATCCTCAAGTCGGGACAATGAATTGGTCGACTGCTTCCCTCTGTTCTTCTTCTCATGTTTCCCCCGTGTGTCATGATCGGCTTCCCCACAGACAGACAAACAGGCTGGTGTGGGATCCTTTGTGTTAAGGAAATTTAAAGGGAGGATAAAAGAGCCAAATCTTTTTCTGTAAATATACGGTGCAGCATCTGAAGCACAGACATAACAAGCACTTAACTGTGAAGCTTTGTTTGGTACCGTGGGCTCTGAGTGCACCTCACCGCACGTCCTATGACAAGGGAAAAAAGCAAAACAAGAAACGCTTTTCAGCCATAAGTGTTTCATTAAAGCAGCGAGCAGGAGACAGGACTCTGCTTGCCGAAAACCCTCAAGAAATGAAAATAGCAATTTTAGTTTAACGGCACTGCTAAGTGGGTTAAATTTGACAAAGGGGGCTAAAAATATCTATTGTTTTGCTGCTGCGTGGGTTGGCCGCAGCACAACAAAAGCAGGGAGTTTCCTCTCCTCCAGGATGACGGGAGATTTCCTTGTATTAGCATTTTGAGACTCGGAACGGGATGTTCTCGTTAACGCTGATGCAGGTCAACGTAGTCTGCAGCTCTTCGCATAACTCCTTTGGAACAGGGAGCACAAAAGGCGTCAAGTAATACGAACCTGACTTTGTTTAAGAAATCAGGGTCTGTTGTGTCTCTCTGGGCTTGGTTTGCTCCCATTCTCCTTTTCACGTGGCCTTTGATAAAACCGTACCACTTCCTTGAGAGTCACGCTCTCTATTTATTTGGCCTTCTTGTCTGTTATTCCTTCAGGAACATGTAGGTGACTGGGCACACCCTGGTTTGAGTAAAGTGGATGCGGTAAAGACATATTTTTATCCCGTCGTGGAAGGGCGTTCAAAACAGTGGCGCTTTGTCCACCATGTCTTGTCACATCTGTTTCTGTTAGCAGACAGGAAGCTACGCTATAAATACCAGAGCTGACGTTCTTCTTTCAAGATCAGTACATCTCACTATGAAATGAAAAGAGTTTCAGATGCTATTTTTGTGCTATGAATTCCACATTACTGAAAGCACGGGAGTGCTGCTGCACCCTGGAAATGAATGACATTTAAAGCTGAACTCTGTTTCATTTTTATAAGATCTCAGTTTGTGCTGTGACGTGTGCTGCTTAATGAGAATTATGATCTCCCTCTATGGAATCAGTTTAGCGTCCCTTAGCTTTTTTTTCTTATATCATTTGCTTTAAACTTCCAGTTTTTATTGAATTCCTATTATTTTAATTTGTCACTTTTCAGCAAGAATCCAGTGAAGGATGTTGCTTATATAATTGTTCTTTACAGCTTGGTGTGCTGCACCCAGGAGAAAACCCAAAGTAAAGGAAAAAATACATTCCTATTAACTATTGTCAGTACCGGCCCTGTATTTACTTGGGATCAATGCCAAAATCTGGAGTATTGCACACCACCACTTTTTATACTCTTTAAAGTAACGTCCTATTTGAATATGCTTTTTAGTTATCTAACATAGGAGGAGAAGTTTTACCTGTTAATTTCTTATTATTGTCACGGCAGCCGAAATGAAATGAATGAAGCGTGGACTCAAACACAGGCAATCGGAGATAAAGAGTGACGATGAAAAGAAAGCGAGTTTTTATTGAACTGAACAAAACTACAAATTTAAGCAAAGAACGACTACAGGCGGCTAAAGGAACTGTTACTAGGAAAACTAAACACTACATGAAGCCTGAAAACTGGAAACAAAAATGTAGAAAACCTGGAAATGTGAGGGGAAGGAGAGAAGAGGTATCCAGAGGAGACACACAGGATGACAAGCCAAGGCAACATGGGGGAAAACGAGGGACAGAGAGAAGCACAATTACACACAAGGTAACGAGCGAAATGCACAACAGGAGGGAGACACAGCTGAGACAAAAAGTAACAGGACGTGGTGCACAGGGAGGACATAAAGACAGACAACCAAGACTAAGCATAGAGCACACGGAGAACAGAAACCTAGAAACCAGGAACTCTAAGTATCATACAAACAGAATAATTCAGAGTATAACTTAAACCAAACACACAAACACTGGGTCACCAGACTCAGGACCTTGACAATTATCATGTTATTTATAGCACGTATCATTACATTTGTGTACAACTGAGCTATAGCATGAAAATAACCACAGACTGTATATGAAAGATGGATGCATCCACAGTGATATCACCCAGTAGCTTATGGGCAGTCTCGACTTTTGCATCGTAGCAATTTACATTTTGTTTCTTTGCAGAGCTGGATGACCATCAAATATGACCATATTTGAACAAGAATGCAGATGGGTGGCTAATGCTAACTTGGTCAGCTAGGGCCATGATATTAAACGATAGGCTATGCTAACTTTGGTTTAACTTTATGCTACTGTTGTTGTCATAACAGATTAAACAAGCTACATAATCTCCCCTGGAATTCAAGTCAGAATGCCAGGGGAGAAGTTGCTTTGTTACAGATGCTCAATCAACCTATAAATGTTAAAGATAGAAAATATGAAAATCCTGTAAATAAAAGGTATTCCATATGAAACAAATTGTAGAACATAAACAAGATGGAAATGGGTAGGAATGATATCCTGCAGCGGATCATCGTGGAAACAGTCTTGTGTTGATCGTCCTCCTGTGACTGTCCAGCACGTTGTGGTGGGAAGGACTGTCTAAACACCACAATCAGATAGGCGAGGTCCACACCCACAGTGTTACTGACTTTGCAGCTCAGTCTGTTGAGTCTGTTGGTGTGTTTTACCCTCGGTCTGCTGCTCCAGCACACCACAGCACAGAACATGGCACCAGCTTAACACAGAATACACAAAACACATCATCCGACACATATTAAAGGATCTCGGTCATTTCAGAAACTAAAGCCCTCTTGCAGCGGGCTGCTATGTTGTGCAGGGATATTCACGATGCAGAAAATGCAACAATTAAACAAACAGCTCCACAATTGCTTTGCCCACTGTTCTTAACCTCATTGACTATGGTTATCAAATGAATGATAAGAAGCAGAGAACTTGAATCTCTCTTTTGTTTTGTAGACATTTATCATTCCAACTTCTGTCTTTGTTTTGTGAATGGTAAAAACGAGAGTGTTTCAAAGAGTGCACACAAATAGAGCCCCCATTATTTTTGTCACCGGCAACCCACGAAACACCACGAGCTGACCTGTAAGCCACCTGACATATTCACTGCCTTCTTGTTTCAGATCCGTGTTCACGCTGCTCAGATCTGACAGCAGTGACAGACACCATTGGAGGTGTGGGAGGGGGGAGGTTAGGGGAGGGGAGGGGGGGTGGTTGTTGCTCTTTACTGAGGAAAGTACCTAAAGTTTACATTTGGACCTTAATGTCCTTTTGTAGTGCCACACTCCGCCCATGCAGGCACATTATTCTGCAGAGGATGTTTCACTACTCTTTGCCATGACCAGCAGTTACATCAATCTTTCTGAAAAAAAGCACCAGGCCTCCACCCTGCAGAACACAGCACTCGCTGACCATTCAGCTTTTTTCAGAGTCAAAACGCCCAAAATGACCCACTGCTGCTCCTTCAAACTTCCAACGGCGCTTGAACTGTCGGGCAGATGTCAACGATGAACAGTTTGCACACCTTTGCTAAACTTGTTTGCACTTTACATCCCGACTACAGCAGCACATGAATAGTGAAAGTAAAATGTAGGTTCATTAACAGACACGTAAATGGTTCCCCTTCCCCTCCTACATAGAGGCAAAACACCCCGAGTGAAAAACCCAGGGCCTAAAAAACCCTGAACTACTGTCTGTGGTGGTTTTTTGGTTTCTTTTTCAGTCAATTTGTGTCTTTCTTTTAGTCTTTTAGCGCTTTGTGATTACATTGTCTCTCACTTTGCAGCCACACTGCCTACATTTTTGTAGCTTTTTTTCTATTGTGGTAGTTTTTACATCACTTTGTAGTTTATTCGTGTTTGCAGTGCTTCATTTGCACTGCCTTCAATAACAGTTAAAAATCAATTAGGTCTGTGCTCCTGGAAGGTTAGCCAATCAGATTTAAGATTATCATCTTCTTTTCTCTCTTCTATTTCATCGCACGCAACACTTGGAAACTGTTAGCAACAGGTGGCTGCCCTTTCTAGTGCTGGCAGAGGTTTCTTTCTCCCCACAGTCACCAGTTCCTTGCTCATGCACAATTATTAGATTGTTGCATTTCCTGCTATAATTTTGATAATCCAATCTAAAGTGATTTGGGGTGAGAAATGAATGCATTAAAACAACAGTTTATGCTACCCTTTTTGTTCATTTGTTTGTTGCAGTGGGTATTTAAGCATATGGCAAACAACACAGAACACAGAACCGCAATATGTTCCATCAGGAAATGTGCATGAGCCAAAAAAAAAATAACTGTGAGTTTTTTGTGCTGCTCTTATCCTCTTTCTAATCCCTGAGAGCTATTTTGTGATATAGCATGTATCAATTGCTTTTGGAAAACACCTAAACGTTAAATTGGGTTCATAAAACGGATTTTACCACCATTATAACCTTAAAATGGTTTTGGGAAATGAGACTGATGTCAGCCTTATGCCGGGACTTTTCACAAAGCGTCAGCACTTACCATGACTTGTGTCCAGATGAAGACAACTTACAGATTGTAATCAAGGACACAGTGGTTTGATTAGTGTCATGAGACGGAGAGATTTCGCAGGTCTTTCCTCCCCACTGCTGTCAGACTCCACAACAAAGACTTTAACTGAACAAACACACACATCCACACATGTGCAATAATCTTTTCTGGCATCGTTGTATTTTTACTCAGTTGTATATAGCATTCGTATTCTATTTTTATCTTATTGTATATTTTTATTCTATTTTATTCTACTGTATATAGTATTTTATTTTATTCTATTCTGTACAGTTGTGTACTGTATTTATTCTTATTGTATTCTAATTTTTGCCTCATAACTTTTGCACTGTCCACTTCCTGCTGTGACAAAACAAATTTCCCACGTGTGGGACTAATAAAGGTTATCTTATCTTATCTTATCTTATCTTATCTTATGAGCCGGAGTCATGGCTTGATAAGAATGATATCCTGTCCGGTGCTTTTACTGACTTTTACTGACTATATATATATAACAATAAAGCAGCATGAAGACATCAACATCAAAGACCTACAGAAAAAAAATACAGTTTGCAGACATTTCCTTCTGTATCAGATGCATGTTTGAATTGTAAAAGTGAGTTTTGCACTTTTTAACTATAGCGATGGTGTTGCTTGCCAAAACTATAGTGCAAAGCAAAGACTAGGAAACATTTCTGTGCATTTATCCCACTGCAATTTGTATTTTTTATTTTTTTGCAGTATGAATTAATAGACTAGGTAATGAAAATATTGCACATGTGATGTTTATTACTTAATTTTAGCCCCTGCAAGGTTTATTACACCTGCAGGTCAGTAAAGTACCCTGTGGGTTCACAGGTCATACTGTGTTAGCCTTGTTGTCACCGTGGCAGCCACCTGTACTAGCAAACTTGTAGCTGAGATAGTAGGCAGCTAGTGCCAGGGACTTTCCACCACATAGTGTGTGTGTGTGTGTGTGTGTGCGTACAGTACTTGACAGTGAAGTGCATGTTTCTGCATTTGGGTGTGTGCATGTGTGTTTGGGTGTGCAAAGGGCACTGTGTGCAGACAGCCAGAGAGTGTAGTGTGGTGTGAACTGCAACATGTGTGAGAAAAAGAGCTTTGGCAGTAGTGAAGCGGAGATCCTAATCGTGCATCGTGTGTTTTCGATGCATGTGAAAAAGAATCAAAAAATCAACACATGCATATGTGTGGGTCTGTGTGCGTGCGTTTGAGGTAAAACAAAAATCACTGAAAAAAATCAACAAAGTGCAACAAAGCATGCAAATGTTGCACTGCGACGCATACACGGAACAATAATGATTCCTTAGTGTCATTGTGTGGCATGCAAACATAACCAAACTTTATCATGTGTACCCCCGTCCCCTTTGGGAACGTGGGACTGTAACCATGTGTTATCACTGGGATGACAATAGCTGTCATTCTCAAGTGATGGTCCTGGCTGCAGGGGCTTCGTCTTTGAAGACAGGCTCTCTGTTTTTAAACTGTAGCCCACGGAGGAAGCAAAGGCTAAGGGGGTGAGACAGAAGCCCGAGCAGTGCTGGAAATCCCCTTCCCTCAGCCTCGTCTTAGACATACAGGGCCCCGCTGAGGCCCACATCAAAGGGGCTGCTGCTGTTCTCATCATCCTCCCTCTCTCTGTCTTTCTATATGTCTCACAGTCTTGATGTCCTTACCTCCTCTCTTCTGTTTCCATTTATATACATGCCTCTTTTTCACACTCAGGAGTTATGGTAGCATCTCAAGGACAAGGCAGCCAGGTGCCAGACTGATTAGCAGGTTGTCTTACATCTGGAGTGCAAACTGCACCTAAGCCTTGTGTAAGAACAGTAATTTGCGAGTGACTAAACAGCATGTGCACCCTGATTAATCGCAGACTGGAGGTATCAGCACATATGGCAGTCTAGCATGGTGTATTACTTTTCTGTTTTTGGATCCGTGATTAGAATCGCGCACCACATCTGAGTGATTCAGAAGCCAAAATGCTCGCTTGAGTGGCTCCCTCCAGATCACTAAACACCTTCTCTCCCAGCCCCCACCGCTCACAACCCACAAAAAATGCCAGGTATGCTCGGAGCAGCAGACAAACAGAGTCTGCCGTGTTGAAAGGGAGAGGAGGAGATTGGCACATGAATGTTTAAGCAGCAGTTTGGGACTGACCCTTTTGAATGTGCACACACATTTGCATGCGGATGTTTGTGCACGTGTGCTCATTCATGCCAACGCCAGTAAACACACAAGTCACAAGGAAAAGCATTGTGAATTTTCAAGTCTGGATTTTCCCTCTTAATCACTGAGTGCCCGATGACTGCAACGTGTCTCACATCTCCATGAAGGAAGCAGCTCAGATAGACGGTTTCCTCTCTGTTGATCCAGCTGCTAGTCAGTGCTGCTTATCGTGATTAGATTTCATCAGGAAAATTCAGTTTGCAGTTTTAATGAGGTTTTGCTTTTGTTGCATTTGAGGCTAAATAAATAAAGAAAACAAACCCCAATATCATCCACAAACTTACTTCATGATCAGTGTCACCTACACTGTTTTAGCTTAGCTGCTCCCCCGCTCTATTCTAACCTCAGTTAGTCTCTCCTGTTAAAGAGAGTGCTGCCCTCTGCTGGACTCATAAGGAATTGTTCAATTTGTAAAGGAAACAAAAATAGCCCAGCCATTCTCAAAGACAAACATCTAAGAGGTAGTTAGTGGTTTGGTTTGGATGCTGCTCTACTTTTGGTGTACAAGAGGAAGGAAATGCAATGTAGTAGTGAGTGGGTACACTGTAGATGTAAATAATGTCCACATGTCATTTAAAATATTGCCATTACTTTAACTTATACTATGTTTTGATTCAGTTCAATTCAAATTTTATTTCTACAGCACATTTAGAAGCAACAGAGTTGACCAAAGTGCGTCACAATCAGTTAAGAACAAAAGTAGAAAAACAAACACAGAATGAATTAACATTAAAAAACAGGTCTGATGGTACTCAAACTGAGCTTGAATTAAGTCAGCGTAAAAAAGTGAGTTTTAAGACGTGATTTAAAAGACTGAACTGACTCTGAAGATTATTCCAGAGTCTGGTGCTGCAACTGCAAACTGCACTGATGGGAATTTAACTTAAAACCTGAGATTTGTCCTGGTGTGCTTGTGTAACAGCGCCTTTGTAAGTATTACATACACTATGTACATATAACACACACAGACACATGCGTGTATGTATAACAACAACAACAACATATAATGAATTACATTTTTAATTTACATTTCCTTTTTTAAGAGAAGTTAGTGCAACTCTGCTTTTAGGTTGAGGGTTCGATTTTTCGACAATCGCCACAGATGGAATAAAAGATTTAGCCATGATGTCACCCCCTCATTAGGGAGGTCCCATTATGTAGCCTTGAGCTGAGTGTTTTTGAAACCGAATGTAAGTATATTTGCAAACTTATCAGATTTTGAGGTTTTTAAAGATGAAAAGCCTTTTGTTTCCTTTCATTGGGGGCTAATGACAAAAAGGGCAAGCAAATGCCAACGTGCCCCGCTTGGTTGGATTAGACACACTTTCCAAAGACAAAAAGAACAGAGAGGTTCATGGCTGATGCAACATAACACACTTTTATATCATGTTCCCCGGTGGTTCTTATTTCTTATGCAATGATCTCAAGCATAGCAGCGAGTCTACAACAGAATGGCTGAAAAAGAAAAGAGTCAAGGTGATACAAAATTCAGACCTCAGCCTGATGCTGTGGTGGGACCTTGAGAAAGCTGTGCTTAGACAAATGTACACAAACCTCAGAGAACAGAAGCAGTTTTATAAGGAAGAGTGGACCGAAACTCCTCAGCAACAAATTCCGAGGACTAGATACGACTATGTTTGAAAACCTGACCTCTTTCTCAAGTTATCGGATGTCCACACAACCATCCCACCGTGCCCACAGTGCCCCATCAGCCTTTTACAGCTAAAATAAAAAGGTCCCCAGGCTGAACTGAGATTTGAAATGTATGCGTACGGAGATACAGAAGCACATAAATAAATAATAGATCAAATGAGCTAGGAGCTGTTTTTGGTTTGTTTACAGCAGGTTGGACAAGCGCTGATATGGATCAACCTTCAGGCTCGCAACAACATCAATATTCCTAACAAAAATATTCATCTTGCAGCCTAACTCACATCGGAAACAAACAATTTAAAAATCTGCCCTGTCTCTGTTGAATTATGAGCATAATGAATGATCAGTGTGCTATGACTGTGTACGGGGCTGCACAGCCTGTCGGTGGGTGGTACTGTCTCCCAGCGTGGGTGCTGTGTGAGGATGCCTTGTGTGGCTCTGGCTGTGGAGTGAATTCACTTCACTTTCTGAGAATTAGAGATGAGCCGTCTCATCATGGCACCACTGTAATGATGCGCTGTGATATGTAAGCCACCACCAAATGGAGCTTCATGCACCAACAGGCTTTTCTTTCCTAGCTTGTTTGCTAGTTTGCAGTTTTAGGTGTCCACATATATCATTTCCCAGCTTGTCAAAATGACCAGAGGGACAGAGAAAGCAGCAATTATGCTGAAGGGGAAATTCTGTGCTCACCACCTAACATACACCATAAGTCATTCAGGTTCTCATTAAGCCCCAAAATACTGGCATACTACTTTTTTTCAAGCCCTGGTTTATTTTTAGAAAATAAGTGAAACTCCTCTGAAAGCGGAATTTCCTCACACTTCAAAATCTCCGGTTTGTCACGTTAGTGTTTCTTGAGCTCTAAAATTTGTTCTCAGCATTAGCAACACCACTTTGACTAATTAACCTTAACACACTGGCCTTGTCTTTTCGGGCGCTGTCAAGGGGAAACTCGATTTGCATAAAAAATCAAAATGAAACTTAATATTTTATCAAAAAGATCTTTTTGATTGCAGAGGTGGAAAATTCAGCATTTTGGAAACAAGAATGCCGATGACGTATCTCATTTGACTAATGATCCCTCACAGTTCTCACTGCTTGGAAAAACACACGTGACCTTGACTTTGAGCACTGAGCCCCCATTACGTGATCCTCATGTGAAAGGTAAATTCTGACAGCACTTCTAAGAAGATTAAAGATTCTTATGAATTGTGCATAGACAGCTGAATGCCTCATCGTGGTATAAGCTAAAATACTGATTTGCATATCGGTCAAAAATGACATGGAGCTAAAACCAGCAGCTGTCCAGTTTAGCCTTACTTACTCCAAACCCTCCAGAATAACACAGTTTTGGATAATCAATACTTTTAATCTGCATAAAAACTGAAGCACAGCTTACAGGAGGCTGCAAGGAGCTTTGTGTGAAACAAGGTTAGCTCCTTTTTGCTAAGCTAAGCTGAGCGGTTAGCCCATTAGCTTCTTGTGTACACAGGGATGAGTTTGGCTAAGAAAGGAACTGGTGTATTTATTTTAAATAGGAAGTGTTACATCGATTTAATGTTGTTACTTTTTTGGTAACATTAATTTCTGGTAATTGAAAATGAATGTCGGGGCTGATTTGTGGCAGATGAATAGCAGCAAGAGTGAAAGAGAAGTTTTACAAGACAGTGTGAGAGCTGCTGTGATTTGTGGTTTGGAAACGACGGCACTAACCAAAAGACAGGAGGTCACGCAGGAGGTGTAAAAGACTTTGAAAGAAAGAAAATGAGTGCATCCGAAGGGAAAGCTCACTGTGGAGTGGTTTGGAGACAACGTGGATGTTAAAATGTGCAGAGGAGGGAGAGTGCACATGCTGAAGGAAGGATACTGAAGATGGAGCTGCCAGTCAGGAGGAAAACAGGAAAACCACAAAGGTGATTCATGGATGCAGAGCGGAGGACATGCAGAGGTTTGCTGTGGCAGAAGAGGACACTAGGTAGAGGCACGTAGTGGCGACCCCTACAGGAAACAGCTGGAAGGAGAATTTCATCCTTTTTGAGCATAGAGCAGGAATCGACCTGATAACTTCCCCAGTTTTTCATTTTTCATTTCATGATTGCTTGCAGAAATAACAGGGAGACTTTTTGTCTTCACTTAAACAAACGGTTTTTCTTCCTATTAATTATTTGACTTCATAAGCTTAAAGTTACTCAGGGTTTCTTCCATAAGAACTTCAGAGAATATTGGAGAATTTTTTCTGTAAATCTAAAAAATATTCATTTTTTCTCAGTGTCCTTTTCACACCTGCTGCCCTACTGAAACTCATGGCGCTCGTCTTAAATGACTGTAATGTGCTAAAGCTGTGGTTTGGTATTGAATTGGTTTGAAATATTATCAGACGGATATTCGTGCCACCCTCTTATTCAAAACCCTACCAGTTTTGAATATTCTCCCACCTCTGAGCTGAGCTAAGCGTGCGTTACTGTTGTTTATGTCATCAGAATGACTGCAGAGGAGGCCGTTCATGACCACAGAAACCTCCTCTGGCCTGAAAATGGGCACATTGTGCTGCGAGCGGACAGGGTCTGTGACCTCAGAGCGGTCTGCATACACAATGACACGGGCTGTTCGTCAGGACTGACAAAGCCAATCGCTCATGTCGCTCGCACTGTGGCCGCGCTCTGAGCCTTTAAAGGGCACGAATCAGCAGCACTGCCAACATCGACTTTTAAAATGAAAGCTGCCTCTATTAATCTTGTTTATGTTTGCCGTCCTGAAATTAAAAAAACTCCCACACAGACGAGTCTAAAAGTCAGACAATAAATTTATTAACAGTTTATCATGAAAAACAATAGAAAAATCCAAAAATTAAGTGCTCAGTCAGTTCAGTAAAATAAATACATAAATATAAAAATGGTAATAAAAACAGTTAGAAATAAGTCATTTTGCAGACTTAGTGTCACAATGCTCCCTGCCATTACCAAAGGCTTACGCGCCACATCTGTGTTCACATTTACAGTGGATGAGGCAGAAGAGCCACACAGATCAGCTGAACCTGTTTCCACTGGTTTTTTAAATTAGATGTCAGTCCTGTGATCCGTAGTTGTTCTGGTAACCAGGACTAAATCTGCTCAGTGCTTCCACAGACATTAAACGTAACGCAGGCTTAATACACATCAACACAAAAACAGAACCAATCAGCGTGTGAGGAGTGTTAGGAAGGCCAGCTGGTTGGTGCAGTCTGGTGCTCCAAGAACGACAAAAACTACAAAACCTACGTGTAACACGTTATCCAGTGTAGAGTGCGCTCACTAAATTCAAGGCTGTTTTATGTCTGCAATGACAACACGTGGCGCTGACTTGGCTGTATCGGTGATTTAGGCACAGTACCGGTGGAGGCACAAGGGAGCGACGCTTCACTGCACACTGGATGAACTTATCAAAGAGGAAACCTGCTCTAAAAGGGCAAACGATGGAAAGAAAACTGTGTTAGCAGTTGGCACATGACATTTCCCCAAGCTATATTTCTCTCTCTCTTTTTAACAATACACCTCTTGTTAATTTGAATTTATTCAAAGATCAAAATACGCTACATGTTATCCAGGAGTTAATTCCTGCACTGTCGCAGCTCTGCTGCCACCGCCATTCAACCACAAAGCAGCAGTGCCGCCCATCTAAAGCTGTGCTGTACACAAACCAAGACAGTGTTCCTGCTTTAAAAAACAGACACCGGGAGGAGATTCTCCTTCTTCCAGGGATGGTTAGGTTGCTGTCACGATGGCAGGGACCCGGATGGTGCTCGGAGCTGCCTGATTTTCATTCTCCACCTGATAGGTGACATCAGGGCGAGCGGTCGCCGCCTCCTCCTCCACGCGGTCAGTGATCGGCTCGTCCACCTCTTCCCGGGATCGTAGCTGTTCGAAGGATCTCTCAGCTTCTTCTGACAGACGGTTTTCCTCTTTCTCTTCCTCCCTCTGACCAAATGACACAAACATGTTTTTAAATGACACAGAATAATCATGAACATCGTCTCTGAATTAGACAGCTTCCTACCTCTTTCTTTATCCTGTAGTACTCATCAATGGCGTACTGATATTTGGCTGATGTTATCCCAAACAGGGAGGCCATCCTCTCCCCGAGGTAGTCGCAAGCTGTGGAAACAAAAGGAATACGTGGTTATAAAATACAAGCTGATCAAGTCACGCAGCAGTGAGTCAGGTTTTAAGTGTTAGCCAGCTTTGGTCGGCCATTCACAGCTGGCTGTCAGCTTCATCAAGCGGTGACCTCGAGCTGGCACGTCGCACAGTTTGCAGCTGAGTGCAAATTGGCTAAGATGAGAATTAGCACCTCCGAGTCAGAGGTCACGGTCCTGTCAAACTGCCCGACGACAGCCGCCTCAAGTGAAAGAGTTCAAGAACCTCACAAGCAGGGGGTGGAGGGATGAAAAAGAGGATTGGCAGGTTGATGGTGATGCTGACGCCGTACCTGTCCGTTGTGATAAAGCTGGACTGTGTTAGACCCGCCCCTCCTATATCACTGGACAGTGTTGTGACAGGAGCTCGTCTGTGTTGTATTGTATTGTATTGTATCTTTATTTGTTTCAGACATATAAAACAAAAAACAATATATACACACTACATATATTTTCATTTACAGATACGAATATATATGTAGATATACACACACACACGTATGTGTTCAGATAAACAAAAAATATATAATGAAATAAAACAAAATCGTCTGACATAATGTAACAATGTTTGGACTGTGTTCGCTCTTCAGTCGTGAATCTGGTTTCTCCTACAGCAGAACGCAAAGCAAGCTTCTTTAATTTATCACTGCGTAGTGCTGCGATATTTTGCACGCGTATAGTATTGATAGAGGAGCACCAAATACAGATATCTTATTAAATAAATGTCAATACTACGAAGAACACCACCATGCTGACATAATGTTAGCCGAGCCCCTGAAACACCACAAAGCTACCTGCTGATTCAGAGCTCTGTCTCTCGCTGTCTGTTCATTTTCTGACACTCTGCAGCCGACTGCAACTTGTGGCGATTAAATGATTGGCCGCAGTTTGAAGGTGTTGCTTTTGATGACAAGGCGAGGTAACTGCTGTATTATGATAAACATTTCACTGCCAACTTGACACCATAAATCACAGAGTGATAGCAGACTGACTCCATCGTATGGCAACATTTATGGCAGGTGTAGCGACAGTGCTGGCCTGCTTGACAATCTCATTCTGTAGCGAAAGAAAAAAACCCAAACTGGAGCAAAAGATACAGGCGACTGACAAATGACGTGATGGGTAATATAACAGAAGGTTCCCCAATATCCACTAACAGTCAGATGCTAGCCACAGCGTCATCTGGAATAAGCGAGTGGCATCATGTGTGCAGAAACTGAGGCGGAGCCAGTGCATGTTATAGAGATTAAGCTCTCAGCCAGGTTAGGAAGGCCTCGGTGTCCCGCCTGGAATACTTGATGTGGAGGAAGACTGCTAAATAAAACGGATGGGCAGCCAGTTTAAAGCAGTTTTAAATCAATTTACACAATCTTGGTTTAGAAACTGATGGCTTGTTGCTTGTTCTGTAACACTGTGGAGCTGAAACACATCTGTAACGACCCGCTACTGGGTGAAAATGATAACATCCAAATATAAAATAACCGAGGACGCTGCAGTAAATTGTGTAAGACTCTGTTTTATTTTTTATCAAGACTTCTTCTTCAGGAAAACTTTCAATTGTGGCAGAACATCCATAATTGACTATTAGGACTAAAATTTCACATTTATGAATAAGCAAGTTAAGTAACCGCATCCTGGAGGTGATCTGAACCTGTGCAAAACCAATAATCTCCTAAAATGAAAAGATATATGCAAATCACTGCTTTTTTTTTTTTTATTTCTGTGAGAAATAAGAGGTAAATATTATCAGCAATATTACCGCTTTTCCAGTTTCTATTAAACCTCTGCAACATTTCCTAAAATAAGAGCCTAAGTGATGCGATGCATAGTAAAACTAAGATGACATATGCAGTTCCAAAGTCAGAAGTGTCCTAAAGAGTTTAATAAAGCATATGTAAAATAAATGTTGCTACACAAACCTGAGATGGTGGACGTAGCCGCTCTCCACATATGGAACCAGAAGTAAGGCCCCCAGGTCATCTTTGACTGCAGCACGAATCAAATGTAACAGTTACTTAAGAACAAAAAGAGACGACACAGTTTCTGTTATCTAATCTACTGTCCGCTCACTGGTCCTCACCCTCACCGCATCGACCGGGGAGGACAGCAGGTCCTTCCTCTCCTGCTCCTTCTCCTCTCCATCGTCCTCCTCGTCTGTGCTGTACTCCTCCATCGTCTCACCGCTGGAAAAATGGATGATCCGCCGGGGTGCCTTCTCCTTCTGCTGCACTCCTTTATCCAGCTCCTCCAGCTCCACACTCTCAAAGTCGTTGGGAGGGTTTGGACTGTGATTCTGGGGAGACATAGCAAGGAAGCAGAGATATTCAGACTAAACAGCAGGTCAGTGAAATAAGAGAAACCAGGAGCTGGAAGGTGCCTTTGTGAACAAACACACATCACAAACAAACAAAAACGACAAATATCTAATAGTAACATCTTCACCAAGGAGAACAACCATGACACAGCTGACAAGTGACAACAAGCTACACTTTCATCGTTAGCAAGGCTGCTATCACCTCGCTAACGGCGGTAATTATGGAGGCGAGACTACCGACCGGCCGCACGTCCATGTTCCGTCCTATCGACACATTAACGTTGGTGAGATAGAGGGATATATCGGCCATTGTTGCGTCTTCTTTGTATCTCGGGATGCTCCGCCCACAGCAACGTCGCGCCTCCGTACGGCCCGGCCCGGAAGTGCCGTCACGCGCCTCGTGCGCGTAACGGTCACGGCGCTTTTCACGACAAATATCAAAATAAAATATAAAAAATACATAAAAAGAAAATAAAAGGCGTCTTTACTGTTTGACAAACAGATATGTAAATATTCTGAAATCTTTCTGTAAATTATTGTCAGACTTGTTATGTATTTGTTGTGATTTATTTTATTTATATTGAATGTTTATTGTTAGATTTCATTTATAGTTTCGGTGTAACATTATAAAAAATATACATTACAACTACATGTTATTTTAACAAGGCTTTCCCCGCTGCAGCAGCAGCAGCAGAGAAATCACAGGATTCAAATAAAGGCGACTGTGATGAAGTTTCAGGGTCCTGGTTTTGTGCTCAGTGTCACGGAAACCAGAAAAGACCTGCCATTAAACTGGGATATCCGTGGATCAACCTAAATATCTAGGGGACATGTCAAACAGGAAGGCTTTTTAAAATTTTTATTTCAGACAAATATTGTACGGTATGTGTTAATATCACCTTTGCACTGTACTATAGTAGGTTTGCATTATTTACAGTTATACATAAATACATACATTTGATCTCCTATTTAAATTTTTGCTGACTGTCTGTCCTCACAAACACAGTGTTTATCAGCCACGCTGGTGGGACATCTGTGCTCACAGGCAGAGACACGTGCCCAAGATGGCCATATTAAGGATATTCACTCCCACTGACATTATCGAGCCAAGAGTAGAAGAAACAGTCTGAGAATTTAGATCACGCTGGGTTTTAGGCTCACAGGCATACACTGACCTCTTACACTGTTTATGACATAAAAGAGACAAACGAAAAGCATAATTGGTCCCCTTTGAACTCACATTTAAAGCCTTGACGCGATAGTGTTCTTTTTTCCAATCCTGGAATCAAAAGAATTAGTTCATGTAATCACAGACAGTGGAAGAAGAGAACATGTCCATAATATAGGACTAAATCTCAGCTATAGTTAAGAGAAAAAGAACATTAAAAAAGCTTTAAACTAATGTTAACCCGCGGATTAACCATGAATGAATTATTGAACAGCCTGCTGGAATATTCCAAGAGGCAAAGAATCTGTTAAAGTGGCTGTAACATTTCATTTTGAACCTTATTTCATGTATAAGTACATTATTATGGCCTATTATTATAAATTATCTATATTATTACCCTGCTGTGCAAAAGTCCCAGACCAACTGTATTTAAAACCAACGTTTTGCTGGGAACATAAGAACCAGCTACAGTGATTTATTGAAATTGGTTTGTACAATTCTAAAAAGCTTGAAAGTCAAATAGTTGGTAAGACCACCTTTATTCTTCAGCCTGAACTCTCTTAGTCAAGCTTCCGTGTAATGTATTTAGGTAGTCTTCAGGACTAGTTCTCCAGGCTTCTTGAAGGACATTCAAAGATCTTCTTTGGGTGCTGGCTGCCCTTTGTTTTGTTTTCTGTCGAGGATCCACGCTGCCTCAGTAATGATAAGATCTGAGTTCTGAGGGGGCCGATCCATGACTGATAGTTTTCCATTGTGTGGATTTTCTATCCTGGTATGATTTTACTGCATTGACAGTGTGTTTGAGATCATTGTCATGATACAAAATGAAGCCATCTGCAATCAGATGCTCTCCTGATGGTGCTGCAGGATCAAAATCTGACTGTACCTTTCTGGGATCATACGTCCATCAAATTTGACAACATTCCCAACACTACTGGCTGACCGCAGTCTCAAACCATGACAGAGCCTATACCGTGGTTTACAGATGGCTGTAGGCACTCAGTGTTGTACCTCTCGGCTGACCTCCTCTGGACATACTGATGACAATTTGAACCAAAAATGTCAAATTTGGATTCATCACTGCATTGTCACTCATTTTCAGTCTAGTTTTTGTGTATCTTGACATACACTCACCCCTTTGTCCCAGTTAACAATGGCCTCTTGACAGCCACCTTTCCACTGAGCCCATAAGGCTTCAGTGAACAGTAGACGGATAGTCTGCTGTAGATAGTTTTCTTTAGGCCTGACACTTCTGCTTTTGTCCCCCACCTGCCCTCCACACCATGCAGAGATGTTTCAAGTTTTCAGTTAATAGCTCTTTGACTGTGGGAAAAATACTATCTTATGTCTGTCAAACAGTTTTATCTTTGGCATTTTTCAATGACTTTGGAAAAAATGAAAACAAATGACATGTTTTTGTTACAGTAACATAGCGACAATTTAAAATTCTTCACTAAGTTATCTCAAACGTCTGTGTCTTTGCAAGAAAAATATAAAGACATGACTGGCGGCTTCTGCACAGCACTTTACACTGATGGCACTTTGAATACGTTTAACAGCTGATAGAACTCTGACTGCATCATCTCTGCTTGTGATTGGTCCCACTCATGAAATTACATTTTCAACCAGTAGATGTCAGTAGACATTCATCCAACTCTCTGAGGCAGCTGTGCAATTGAATCGGTGGTGAATTATTTGGCTCTGGGTGCCAATTTATACAAATCACGAGCAGGAACCTGAATATCTGCACATCGAATAATCACTCATCCTGTTTAGTCACGAATTCCCTCCCTGGGTAGCTGAAAAAAGAAATCACTTCAACAGGAAGGATTTGCTCAGGGGGCCAGCAGCCACTAACTCTCACAGCTATGATGTCATGAGATCTAAAAGCTAAAGTCACCCCATAAAAAATCCCTGTCTGCCTCATTTTGTGACTTCACAAAAATGTTTGCTTGAGGTCGGAAATCAGCTTCATTTAAAAACAGTTTTATTAGTTCTGAGCCAAACTAGACTACCTCATATCTAGAAAGTCCCTCGATCCTCTCACGCTAAGGTTCTTTTAACATCCTCCTCCTTTTCTGTGGATATTGCTTTTGCCCTCTCGCGGGATTCACAGCTTTACCTCTTCCCACCTAGTTTGCTTGAAATAGAGCAAATCATAAATTGTCTCGCTGTTTTTCATTTGTTCAGTCTTGTTTCCCATTAACAGCGGACAATAGCACTTAAACAGGCCATTTGTAATCTGTCACACGATTACTCAGGTCGGCTGCTGGAAATCAGATAAAACATTGTGGAAAATTATGGAAAAGGTCACTGCTGTTAGAAGTTGTTACATATTGTTTCACTGCAGATCCAAGAATCTGCTACCACACTAAGGATTTTTGTATTATACCTGCTCCAATAAAGCACTAATTAACAGAGGTGGGGGGATCAGTCCAAATATCGATAGCACTGATACCTACGCTGATACTAGCAGAATAGGATACTTTGTTTCTGTCCTTTAAGTTCAGTAAACAGCACAGTGAACTGTGCTAAATTATTCTTACTGTTGGAAATGAAAAATGACAACATAAACATGCAGCATGGAACATGTCGAACCTTTTTGTGTTGACTGTCATGTTTATTTTCTTTAAAGCTTATAGCACATTTGAACAACAGAAGCTGCGTTAGACACATTTACATTCCAGGGCTCCAAAAAACCCAGTTTCAAAATTAACCAAGGTGTGTTTAACTAATGTTAAATAAACTAAATGTGTCCAGAATTTCCAAATTAATGATGATTCATCTCGTGACCCTCATCTCCCTACATAAGCTGTGTAAGCTCTTTAAAGACGGGATCTGTGTTTATAGCAAAATTTGCATTGCTGCACAGCACTACTTATTAAATAAGTAGGTACAGTTTAAAAGTTATTTTCATTTTTTTTACTTTGTCTTTAAAACTTGAGAGAGATCGAGGCTTTGGATTTTCTACAGAGAGAGCACTTAAAATTTTTTTTTTTTGACTGGATCCTCACCTTAAATTGTCCTCTCCAGGATTCAGTTGGAAGTGGCATGAAATCACCTGTGTCGGGCTGGCTGGGGAGCTGTTGTTTCATGCTGATCTGATTTGATTGGCTCGTGCTCCACTCCTGCCGGGAGCCAACACCGAGAGGGTAAACAGTCCCGGATTTGATTCAGCTGCACCAAATAAGGTGTTAAAAAAACAGCAGCCAAATAACAACCTGCGTTTGTGGATGTGTTCACCTTTTCTGGCTTTGAGAGAAGCTGTTCGCGCTTTAAATAAGGACTCACTGATTTGACTTCCCGGACTGGATAAGAGCATATTTATGAAATCAGTTCCAGTATAATCGCAGATATTAGGACTGCGCCGAGCTATTATTCTCCTCGCTAAGGAGTGCATTGTCTCAGCTTTTCATGATGGCATCCATATTATGGCATGCTCTCTCTCAGCGATGTCCCTTTTACACCCGGAGTGATATGAGCTCTGCTGTCGAGATGAATCATCCCTCTCGCTGGCCCATTGCTTCCAGATAGTTATAGCTTTATACGGCCTCGCGCATACCTTTCATTGAGGTTGTAGGAGTGCCGTTAACGGCTCTGCAAAACACGGGAACAGACAAGGGAGATCTTGAGAGGTGATGATTCAACCAAGACAGCTGAAATAAAAATACGCTGTCTGACACATGGTTACGTGGCAGAAATGGCTTAAATCCACATGCAGAGTCTGGCTCACTGCTGGGACTCTCCAAACTCTGGCGTTAACAGCACATTCAGACTCTAACTTTTAGATTACTTAGACTTCTTTTATTCACTAATCGCATAAACTCCACAGTCCGTGTACCAAGGAGTGAGTGGCCAGGCTCACACTTACACATGTCAGGCCCAAAGTCTCTATTAAAGCTCCCCTACCATCTAAAAATGGAAGTAAATGAAACGGCACCTGTAAGCCTCAGAAATACATTTGGAAACTTTTTAAAACTGATATCCGAATTATTCCATAATTTAACCTCCGCAACACAAATGGATCTCCTTTTAACCCCCTTCTGTTTTCTAGCTTTTTGCACAGTGACACTTTAAATACCCCCACGCTGCAATCATCTGTGCTCCTCTGGTTTGAAAATCAGAAAAGGGAAACGGTACATTTTTGTAGGAGCGACTTTGATTTTGTTTGGAAAATTATTTGCACTATCTAACAACAGCCTCATTAATATGGCTCCTTTTTGGTTTTTTGTAGTAAGTTGCAGCAGTTTTAAAGGTTGATCTCCAAACTTCTACACGGTGACAAATGTAAGGACGAGTTTAAAGCTTCACTCGACTGAGACAGAACTGTTGTTTCATGTGAATTTATGATCAGGTAAAATGTTACTGCATGACCTGAACTGGAAGTTAAAACACCATTTTTATATATAGAAAAGCCATAAATATAGTTTTCTTTTTGGGCTCCTGAACCCTCGAATATCTGTATGTGAGACTATAATAATGTCACTTTGTCATTGTTGATGTTTAGTATATGAGGCAGGCGGTGGAAGGGTAGCTAAGCTGTTTCCATGTTCTCAAGATTTAAAGATATAAACAGAACATTATTAGGAAATTATGAATTATTCTTGCTTAGCATATATATCATGTTTCATAATAATAAAACCAACCTTTATACACCCTGTTGTTAAGACAACAGGGTGTATAAAGTATAAGGGCTCAATAAGTTGCTTATAGGACCACCTTGTGTCTCCCTCTTATATTTTATATTCCCCTTGCTATAAGAGCTGTGTAGCACCAAAATTTCTCATCTGTGGGATAATAAAGGTTTATTCTATTCTATTCTACTCTATACATGCGCCTGCACTACTAGACTGTTTAGTTTGGATGTTTCAGATAATTTTTCTGATTTTTTTGACATTATTTAAAGACCAGCACACGTGAGTTTAGAAAGGGATGTGATCGTCTTCCCAGCTTTGAATGTTACGCTGTGATTTCAATAAGAAAACCAGGCTGTGGTTTCTGACAGTGAAAAGTATGAGTAGCAGGTCTGATGCTTTTTTAATTTTATTTCTACCATTGTCTCATGTTAACTTGTTATTCGTCAGCTTAGCATGAGGATTCATATTTAGAAATGTGATGCGTGCCACAGTCATCACCCATGTGGTTTGTAGCCGCCAGCGCGAGGCTAACCTTTCAGCATCTTTTAGCACTAAAGTAGAAGGTACATGAGCAGCTCACATTTTAGATCAGATGCATTTGTCCATTTGCATTTGCTGTGAAGCATTATATGATGATTTTTTTCTTTTTTTAGTTTAGAAGTCTTATTACGTCACAAAAAGCTCTTTTTGATATTTATCTGCCATTGTGGAAAGTTTTCTGGGGCTCAGTGAGGCAGAAACTGACCAGTGTTCCTTTATCCATCAGTTCTGGTTATATGCTTATAGAGGCACTGCAGCAGAAACGTAGCCACCTTCTGAAAGGAAAAATATTTCATGAGTCTTTTCAGTCTGCTTCGACGCTCCATTCCCTTCACTAATGACAGTCACAGTAGTCAGCCAGCGAATGAATCACTCACTTTTCTTCAGCTCGCATTAACTCCTCGCTCATTGTCGCACTTTAACAAATGTCTTAGCACCTCCCCGGCAGTTATTGTGCTCTGCCCGTATTTCAGCTCAAGGTTAGCCACACTGAAAGGCTGAAGTAGTGAACGGTGACATTCCCTGTCATACAGCCGAACTACTCCTTCCCACTGGATATAATACTAATCAACCACCAGAGTTATGTCCAAGAAATAATCCCTTCTTCTCTGTGAAAAAGGGAATTAAAAGATGTACTCAAAACTTCTGTAGCCATACGTGACAGACAGTCCAAGTCAAGCATGCATTAAGCTTAATTCTGTGTGACCGCAATGCAGTGTTCAGTTAAGATTTATGAATAGTGCTGTCGCCTCTGTCGAGCTTCTTATTCCTGCTTACAGCAGTTTATTGTGACACATTTATTTGAAGGTTTGTTATCATTTCTGAAACACAATCAGTCATAAAAATATTTGCACAGCACGATCGTTAGCACAGTTTCCTCACAGCAAGAAGGTCCTGGGTTCAAATCCACCATCTGGCTTTT
Organism: Aulonocara stuartgranti; assembly: GCF_965226115.1. NCBI lineage: Eukaryota > Metazoa > Chordata > Actinopteri > Cichliformes > Cichlidae > Aulonocara > Aulonocara stuartgranti. The sequence goes on along the minus strand of NC_138951.1, from coordinate 2,078,530 downwards.
CTGTGGGAAATTTGCATGTTCTCCAGGTACTATGGCTTCAAAGACATGCAGTTACTGGGGTTAGGTTAATTGGTGAATCCAAGAACGTGAATATGAACGGTGGTCTGTCTCTATGTGTTAGTCCTGCAATGGCCTGGTGACCTGTGCAGGGTGTACCCTCCCTCTCAGGTAGTTGGGATAGCCTGTAGCCCCGCCCATGACCCTGCAATGGATACGCACAAGAAGATGGAAGCTAAATATCATAGGGAGAAAAGAAATGTTATGAAATTTTAAAAAAAAAGAAGTTTATATTATAGAGTTTTTAAGAAGTAAAAATGGGAAGTTCACCAATCTGCAATTAACTCCACCTGGAAATTGTTGAACAACTTCAGAGTAACATTCCTCAATTTTAAATTATAAAAACTTTAATCTATAAAACATCATTCAGAGTCTGAGAATATGGAGAAATCTCTGTGGGAAAAACACACGGCTTCTCTGGACCAAATCTAATTTAATATGGACCAAAGAGAAGTGGAAAACTGCTCTGTGGGCAGATAAACCCACATTTTAAGTTCTTTTTTGGAAAGAGTGGACAGCACATTCAGTGCCTATGGAACTGGCAGCTTGCAAAAGGCACCAGTAATGCTGACAGTTATATACAGGTGTTACAGGAACATCTGTTCCCATTCAGATGATGTCTTTTTTCATGGAAGGCCTTGGCTTTGTAGTAGAAAAGTCCAGGTGCTGAACTGACCTGCCTGCAGTGCAGCACATTCACCAATTCAAAGCATTTGGATCATCATGAAACAAAATATGCAACAAAGACGACCCTGGACTGTAGAGCAGCTTAGAACAGCGATAAGAATGGGACAATATTCCTCTCCCAGAAATTCACCAAATCCCGTTTGCGGACTGTTAAATAAGGGGGATGCTACACTGTGGTGTTAGTAATGTTTTTCACACAACGGTCCATTAAATGAAGTTTAAACATGTTTTCTATGCTCTATTCTGAATAAAATACAGATTTACAATATTTATTGCTTTCCATTTTTATTCCCATTTTTCACAGCATCTCAACTATTTTGGAATTGAGACGTATGATAAATTTAAGCAAAGCACCATGCTGGTACTAAAATACTGTTACCAGCTTACCAAATGACGAAACAGCATATGACTAAGGCACCAAATGCTCCCAAGGCACCTGGAATGCTATTCGGAGCATTTTATGCTTTGTGGTGTGTTGTTTCACATCATGCATTTGGGGCAATTGACATTGCTAGCCCTATTCTGAACCCTTGCATGTCATGTAACACTATGAAAAGTGATAAATGTGCAGATATAAGACACAAAAAACACTGGAGGTGGTGCAAAATTTGCTGACATCACATGGATCCCATAAGCCTATATCATCCACCGAATAACGGACTACAAAACTGTCTGATGACGCGCCAAAAAGTAGTCCACCCAGACCATCTTCCATTGTGTCCTGGATGTTTGTGGTCTAGAGAAAAATAAGAGGCCAAGTGAGCTGAGAGTGCTCACAGAAATGCTTTCCTTCTGCTCAGCCTGAGTAACATTATTAAAAATAAAAGCAAACAATTATTTAAACATCAGCTGGAATCACATACGACAGCTGCTTATTAAACATTTGCAGCTTTGATCACACTGGGACTCCTGCTAAAAACGGCTATTTTTTAAAATTTATTTATTTTTGCTTTAATGGGATCATTTACAGCAAATATGTTACAGATTTGTACTTCATAGCACAGTCACATCTGCAGTTTGTGTCATGCTTTTGTAGGCAGATACAGTTCCACCAAAGTTATAAATGAACTCAGGTACACGCAGATGTGTGTTTAAAACATGTGTTTAACCGTAGAGATAGATTAAGGATATCGTGGCCGTCAATAAATAGCATTGTTGAGGAGTCTATGGCATAAAATACAATGAGATAATTAGAAAGATAATAGAAAATTATTCTGATAATTCTGGGTGTGAAATGTCTCCACAGCTGCCTGCACTTCTTTCCTATTTACTAGATTATGTATCATAGTAAATATGAGTGATATAGCACATATAGCACATGAGTGATTGAAGTGGGAGGACAGTGTGAGCGCAGCCACACACCCGTTCGTCTGATAATCATCAGGAAGGAAGTTTGTGTGATTTTCAAATCAGGAATTTAAAATAGAAAAACTACAAATGACACGTGCACAACTTGCACCATATTTAACATAATCATTATTCAAAGAAAAAAACATGTTTAAATAGCATCTCTTGATCATTTAATCAATGCAGGGCCCCGTACTATTCAGCTGCAGCTTCAGTACTGCTTTCAGGCTGTACGTGTTGCTCGTCTGCTTCTAAATGTTAAAAAAACAGAAGGACGATTTCTAACTGACATGTAACACTAACACGCGGCTCGTGGTGAGGGCTAGCTGGCAGCAGCTTTCAGACAGCTTACCATCTCTGCTGCGATGCCACTTGGCAACTCGCAAGTTCTGTATTTTGAATGTGTGGCTTCGGGCTTCCTCCCATCCTACCAGCATGTGCGCACCACAGGTATCCACGCCCGCTCATCAGAACTAAACACACCGGTGGGGAGCTCAAGGATGGCGTTTAGCTACATTAACATGATCACTACCTTAGATGAGCACCTAAATGTCCTTAAAACTACTTAGGAACAAGGACACTTGTTCACTCAAGAACTTGCTTGAGAATGAGCTATTTAGCAATTAGCAGTTTTTCCAAATGTGAATGTAGTTGATAGCACTTGGCTAGCACGTCCAAATATAAAGAAATGTTGCCTGAAAAAGGTCCCACAGCTATATCACGATACACAGGGCAATATTTAACTCCCTGCTTTATGTTAGAGGCAAACAAGCATAGCTATTAGAATCAGCATAAAGCTCGACAGTGCACATTATCATAACAGTACGCTAATAGGACCTTTAAAAGAGCTTACATCAGAGTAGCATATGACAAGCAGCAGGTAGGCGCAGGCAGGTCTGACTTTCTGTAATACAAGAGCACAAAGGAAATGAGGCAGCATCTCCTCAGTGAAAGAGGGGGAGAGAATATTAAATACTATTTCACGGGATATTTGGGCACCAGCTGTGCTGATAAAAAAAAAAAAAAAAAGGCTTTCATTGCTTACTCTGCTTTTGTGTGGATTTTGCAAGCAGTGAAACCACAGCAGAATGAAAAGCTAGAAAGGGTGTCACCGGGTTTATGTGCCTTTTACATTTTGGTGGCATTCGTGCTGCGGTAGATGCATTTGAATTGTTAATAGAGCGCAACCTATGATGCAAACCCTCCCAAAACATCCAACCAAGACACACAGGCGTGTTTCTTCCATCTCTAGGTGTCTGTAATGAACAAGCTTGGCTTAATCAACAACACCTCATCTAAAGGAGGAAAAAAATAAGGCAGCATTTGTGTGTCCTAATCACTGCCTCTGACTCTGAGGTGTTTATCAGCTCTGATCCATCTTCCTCTGAGGGAAACTGCCTATCACAGAAATTCATTTTCCCATGTTTGCATTCTGAGTCCACACATCAAAACATCCAGTTAACTCAGGGCCTCGCTGTTTGCATGGGTATATTAATGCAGCTCATTACATCTGAATCAACAGAGCAAAAAGGCAAGGATATAAGATTATTCGCTAAAAGCAGAATTTAAAAAAAAGTACTCAGAGGGAAAGAAACTTATTTGTGAGCTAAGGCACTCTGATTCATCTTTATGCATTTGAAATATTTCCTAGTTCAAACACCTTAACTCAAAATACCTTTCAGGGCAAGCTCGAATACGTTTCATCTGTGCCCCAGGTGCTGATCGAGTTGCTGGCATTACAGACATCAAGTGATAAATGTGAAACGTGCAATACGTTAAAAAGACATCACTGTCTGGTTGGAATGATTTGCAGCTTTAGAAAAGATCCAGACGCCATAAATATGAAAACAAAGCACGACAATGAAGGGGAGTATGAATCTGTTCTAGCATGTTTTAGTGCGCAGTCAGCCAGACACATTTAGGAAGAGTCGATTTAGCCATGGTCAAGATGACCTGCTGAAGTTCAGAGCATCAGAACGAGGAAGAAAGGTGACTTTAGGGACTTTGAATGTGAAGCGATCTGCTGGGATTTTCTCTCACAAACACCTCGAGGGTTTACAGAGGAAATATCCAGTGAGCATTTTTCTGGTGCCAGGTCAAGGGAGAGTGGCTTGAATGCTGATAAGAGGGCAACAGTAACTCAAATAACCACTTGCTACATCGAAGGTATGCAGAACAGCAACTCTGAATGCACAGCACATGTCAAATCTTGAAACAGATGGGCTACAGCAGCAGAAGACACTGGGCTGTCACTCCTGTCAGCTAGGAACAAGAAACTGAGGCTACAATTCACACTGACTCACCGAAACTGCTGAAAAGAAGATTGGAAAAATGTTGCCTACTCTGATGAGTCTCGATTTCTGCTGCTGGTGTGATAGCGTGGGGGATAGTTTCTTGGCACACTTTGGGCACCTTAGTATCAACTGAACATTGTTTAAATGTCGCACCTGACTCGATAATTGTTGCTGACCATGTTCATCCCTTTAGACCGCTGTACCCATCTGCTGATGCCTGCTTCTAGCAGGATAACGCACAATGCCACAAAGCTCAAATCACCTCAAACTGCTTCCACAGTCACAGATCTCAAACCAACAGAGCACCTGTGGGATGTGGGTGTGAAGTAGTCAGACTTGAATGTCAAGGAAGGTGGTAGGGAAGCAGACATTTCAGGTTTCCACAGTGGACTCCATCATACGTGAAACTTAACAAAACTCCCCCCAAAGTACCTTAATCAACAAAACTCGAAAGTACATGGATGCAGTAACACAGCTCACGCCTCCCCCCTCATCTGAAGCTGGCAGAGACTGGTTATATATAGGCCCATCAATTTCCCCTCAATGAGTCCAGCCAGTACCACTCACTTGAACTGAGGGACCTAAAACTCTACACAGATGACAAAAAATGACAAAAATCTGCTCTCACTTCTAATTATCACATTTACACAACTAAACGGCTCTATTTACAAAAAAAAAAAAGTCTAACAAATCCCTTTAGACCTTGAAACAAACAAAAGGAAGCATTTCTATGGTAGAACAAACCCCCCCTCTTGGTTCCACCTGCTGATGTCATGTTTGACAAATCAGGAAATGCTAGGCGGGCTTTCCCTCACACCTGACCTACATGAAGACTGAAAAGAAAGAACAAAGGAAGTATGAACACATGTCAAAATCGGCAACATAATAAAATATAAAGAAACATGTAACTGAGTATTTGCTTTCATTTGCAGAATGTTTGTTTTGCCAGCAGCAGAATGTTTACACAAACAAACCCGGGATAGTTAGAGCATGTTACTTTGTTACTTTGTTACATTGTTACTTTGTTACTTTGTTACTTTGTTACGTTGTTACTTTAAATATAGAGACAGAATAATGTGCATAATGTTCAAAAACAAGTCAACACATCTGGGACAAGTGGAGAGCATTACAACTGCTCATCCACTTTGCCACAGTGGGAGCAGATTTGTATGATGGAAGTACAGCCAACAAATCTGCAGCAACAAATACTTCCAGCACCTTTCTGAACCTTATTGAAGAATTAACACAGTTCTGAGGGTGTACGGAGGTCTATCCTGAAATTATCAATCTAGTGTCCAGTGAGTGTTTGTATTATGTAAAAATGTCTCTTATTATGTTAAAGCGTAAGTGTACAAAATACATGGAAAGCAAACTGCATCATAATTTGTCTATTTTAATCAAAGAGATGACGCGGCGTTAAACTTCCAAGCTTAAACACAGCTGTCACACGGGGACCAGTTGGGCTGTTTGTGTCCAGATGTACTCTCAGATCAGTTCACATGGTTGAGCTTCTGATATATTTATCTTGTGAGTTGTTGTCAGGGGAAGCAGAAAGCGCATCGTGTTGGAATTCATGAAATAAAGAAGATGAAGCAGTGACAGTGCGGCAGCTGAAAGCGATCGTGACGTCCATCGTGAATTACATGGCCTCATGCAGCTCTCGGCAGTCGCCGTCTGCAGGTAAATCTATACTTTGCTTTAGAATGTTTCAGTAGCACCGGCTTACACTCGCAAATCTCTGTTTTTGTACCATTTGTGTTCATGTGATGGTCAAAATTCAAGATTCTTTATTTGTCACGTGCACGGTTATACAGGTATAACACTCAGTGAAATGTGACCTGACACGTCGACAGCTGTTACAGTCTCCAGTGTTCTTACAGAGACATATCATAGAGACATATTAATGTTTATACAGTAGAGGTATTGATCAATAGTGTAGGACTGATACTTTGTTTCTATCCTCTGGGTTCAGTATGTAGCTCCCTGGATTGTGATAAATGAATTATCTTTCTTGTCTGAACATTTTGACCCTCACAACTATTATTTTAATAGAAAATATCTCATTTAAACAACAGAATGTGCTGTGAGACACATTTACATTGTTACTTGTACTGGTATTAGTACTGGTAATATTAGTATCGGTATCTTGCCCTGTAGTTACTTGGTGTAGTACAGAAATCTGTAGTATTGCAGGGCTCTATTATAAAGTGTCTACAGTGCTTACGTTGAAATATTCCATTGTAACAAATCAGAGTTTTTCAGGTATTTTCTGTTTGATCAGCAGATCTCAGGATGTCATTAGTTTAATCAGTTTGTAAAGAAGACATTCTCCTTTGTTGCTCTGTCTTCATTGAATACATTACAAAGGGATTTACGGGTCTTGACATGCAGTCTTAAAAAGACATATAAATGATTTTGTGAAATCATCACTGGGAAACTGTAAAGCTTTGAAAATTTTAGCTATTTTATTTTTCATTTTTTCTTGTTGAGATTTTATTAAGCTGACTGGAACAAGTTTCTCTTGTAAACAGTTCAGCTGCATTTACATCTGGGTAACCTCATTACAGGCACCACTGAGGGTAGGGCTGCAGTGACTTAACTAACCTGCCAGGAGCATAGCTGGTGCCATGAAGTCGACTGTTAGCAATGCATCATGGAAATCCAGCTCAAAAAATACTTTTCACTCAGAAAATGTGCATTTAAAAAATGAATTAAGTGAGCGTCACAATCTAAAACTCCAAATAACCTTTGTTTTTATAAAAACCTAAATAATAAGAGCTGTACTATTGATTTTATTTTTTATTCCATTCTTGTGTTTTGGGAGCTAACAGGAAGTCCGCCTGTTTGGCCAGTGGAGGCCTCCATCATTGTGTCCATGTGTTCAGCTTAAAAATGACTTTAGTGTGAATCCTCTGGGGGCCAAGAGCCAAGAGTGACCACAGCTGAATGATGTTATTGACTTGGTGTATATCACGGGTGGATGTGACTGAGCTCCTGCGGACATTAGTCACACCCGTGTGGTAGCAACTCATCATTGATGGTTTCAAGCATATGACCTGTGAGCACAGACAAATCACAACAAAGGATCTGATACAGCCGCCTGTGTAGCTTTGTTAATTATTAAACTATATTAAAATTAAAAAACTAATAAGTTCTAATAAGAGTGAAGCCCTTTGCTGGAGTACACATTTTGTGGGCTTTTGACTGTATTTTGCACCACAGTGTGTTGCAGGTTGCTCAGAACAGATTGTGTCATTAGAGCGGTTGGTCATCATTAGCAATGAGATTGTTTACAGAATGTACTTGAATGAAATGTGATGATTAAATGTCTGTATTTAGGTTTATTGGTGTAACCCAGTAGAGATCAAATTGGGCTAAAATGAGTTAATTAATGCTAAAGTAGAACAGAATTTAACAATATTAATGTCACATGTACACAGGAAGACTTGAGAGCTCCCTCTAGTGGTCCCTAAAAAGGTTTAAGGCAATTCTGCTTTCTCTTCCCTTTTCAGACCTACAGCTTACGTCCATGTATTTTCTACACGCTGCTGTGTCCCTCGCTGGATTGCCAAGAGCCAAAAAAAGAGAAAAACTAGGTAGACCCAAGAATAATTGATCCAAAATGCAGTGACGGCGCGCTAACTTAAGCCTCAAGATTAATTTGGTCAATTAACAAGCAGCCTCTGCGGAAAAGAGCAGCAATGTAGTACAGATAATCTCGTAAAGTCATGCACCAACAACCTAAAACTGTTATTAATGAGAGAGGGTGATTCCCCAGCGCTCAGGTTTATTCAGATTCACGTTTTTACGGACTTACTGATACGCTCAGGCGCTGAAACAGCAAAAAGACACCCCACTGGCTCCAAACGTCCCCAGAAACAGTTTAAACTGCGAGGACCTTTTTCTGACACCATTCTGCATTAATACATACGGACAGACCCTTTTTCCTTGTAGGGCCCAACCACGATTGTTGCTGTGTCTAGACAACCCACACAGTTTAATCAGTTTTAAGCAGTTTTGGCCCTTCAGGCATTATGATACGATATTAGATGTTAGTCACCTGTGTTTGACAGCGCCTAGGGAGCAGTAAAAGCAGTAAAACTGTGTTGCAAGGCAGCCGTGTCTGTTTAGACAGCTGCTTTGGCTGAAATATATACATGATGGGCCTGATACCGTAAATGAAACCAATACTGAAGTGACAAAAATTCCAATTCTTATAATGTTCAGTTGTTCACACCTGCAGCAAATCAATGCCAATTAGACTCCTAAATCAAAATGACCAACTTCACAGTGTTATAGTACATTTACGGCTGGTACAACAACTGGCCTTTTATCAGCTGCCATGAATAGTTGAGCCCTTCATAACAACTACAGGGGTGTGGCTGCTTTGATTGACAGGTGTCCTAAGACAGCTGTAGGTGATCAGTAATCGTTATTCTTGGCGTCACACTTTGTAAACAGCAGATATGTTTAGGAACTTTTAGGAACTGATATTTTAGATAGCTTAGATCGACAACCTGTTCAAATATGCGAGTTTCAAGCTCCACAAATCTATAATAGAACGTCCGCACACATTCAGTTACAGCATTTCGGTCTGTGTGACCTTTGTCAGGTACAGAGACTATTTTCCCCAAAACTGTTTTCCTCTATGCACCTATCATTGGTTCAGATGTGCAGTTTCCTAAAAAATGAAAAAAATATACATTAAATATGCTGTTCCGACCATCTTTTATATACAGATGTCTACAGATAGGACTGTGTGGTGCTTTCAACACAGCTTTTATTTAGATTTTTTACTTTCTTATTGTTTCGTTACCACAAACACTGATTGGTGGCACGCTGCCATGCTTTATCACATTTCAGCCACAGCTAGCACAGGTAATCTTTCCTTTAGAAACTGTGGGGTTTTTAAACCATTCACTTATTCACTCATCATTCTTTCATTTGCAAATCTGCTTCCCACTGTGTCAATATTTGCGCTTGGCATTAATGCGCTGCAGCTGCATGCTCAAGTATTAAACAGAGGATGGAAGTAGAGACAGAGAGGAAGAAATTCACAAACCACTCGCTGTTCTGCTTTCTGACATCTGCGCCTTCTGAGCTCTTCACAAATCAGAACAGGCTGCCTCCTCTTCCTCAGACAGGTCTGAAGATGATGCGCTGTCAGAACATCTATCAATAAAACACATTTCGCACACACGCACACAACCTGACATAAAGATGAACGGCACACATCAGTGTTTCCATCTTCTGCTCCGTATGGGACCCTACGGAGGGGCCTCCGCTGCAAAGAGGAGCCAAGTTCAGTTCACGCTGCTCTGTCATGACCATAAAAATTATTGATAATAACTTATATGACATGTCTGCGCTCAGAGGAGGAGTTCTGAGAGATGCTGGAAATTTGGTGAGAAAAATGCAAAAGAAAACTCAAAGCAGGTGAAAGCAGCGGTTTTATGGCTCGTGCCCTGAAGTAGGCATCCAAGGTTAAGACCGCCGTCTCCCAACATCCTTGAGATGCTGGGAGTGTGTCTGAACAGAAAGCAGAACACAACACACACACATGCGCAGAAGTGTACATACTCAAAATCGGAGGATTATTTTCATTTCAACTCCACACAGACCTTATTACTCGTGAGCCCCTGATGTGTGACTGGCAAATAAAACAGGAAGCTGCAAAGAATGATGGGATCATGGGGCTGAAGGCTGACACACCTGCGCTGAACTCATCTGCAGAGGTGAATCTGGACCTGAAATCAGATCCAGATTCACTGTGGCTAAGCCCAGGATTAGTTTGTTGCAGCACAGCCTTGGTATTTGTGTGGGAGACTGAAAAAACCAACTTTTTAGCTGTGATTTGTTTGTCTGACTGTTTTTTAATGTATTTAATTTAATTTTCTTTAAAAAAAAGTAATTTGAGATAAAAAAGCGAACAAAAATAGGCAAAAATAACTCAGTTATTAATTATTCATGAATGATGAATAGAAATGTCTAATTTTATTTATTTGTCTTCAGGAAAAGTCCCAATTTATATAAAAAGCTTTTATCTTTCGTAATAAATAATACAAAATCCCATTATCGTCCTGGTGACTGTCAAAGCTAAAGGCACAATTCTCCTCACGGAGCTCAGTTCTGTGCACAAAAAAGCAAAGTGAACCGGGCTCCAGGTGAACTCTGGCAACCTTGGCATGCAAGAGCAGGCTGCACTTAAGTCCAGTGAGATGTTTACCTCTCCAAACTGGGTTCAACCTCGACAAATCTCCAAACCAGGGGTTACAGGAGGATACAAACAAAGACCGCAGAGTTCAAGGGCCTCAGATTGAGGCCAGAGAAATGTTTCTGTCACTGACCAACCACAGCAGTGCAGTTAGCCGTGTCATTTTGCTGTCCTGTCCTCTTGATAGATGGGTAGTGGTGAACCTCAGAGGACTCACACACATGCACACACACTCACAAATCACACGAAGGCCTGAGTCAGCCTGCGGATGCCTCTCAGCACATGTGCGTTTAAATGAATGTGTGGGCACGCCGCGTTGCTCCGGAGGCAGGATGCCGTTTCCACATCCTTCTCTGCCTATAATTAGCTGTCCCGATAAAACACCGGTTTGCTGGCGCTTGCAGGATCAAACAGTGATGAGCAGGCACCTCTCTTCACAGCACACTGCAGACGCCAGGTGGCTGTCCTTGAGTTGAGTGCTGGGCTATATGCAGTACGCATCTGGAGGGCAATTAATCAGAAAAGGCAATTGTGATATTATATGATGCCACTCTTGCAATCACATTACTGGAAAGACAGGCCTAGTGATTGGATGTAAGCTTTGATTTGTGGTATTAAGGAGATGTGTAATTGTTTAGGGGGTTGATTCCAGTTTTATATTTTCACCGTCTCATCTCATTAAAATGCCCTCAACAGGCAAAGACTGACTCTATTACAGCGGCTGCTTCGCTTTCCTGCATCTGTCATCGTGCAAATGCTGAAAGTGTCGCACGTGCCTGCGTACACAAACTGTAAATTACAAGCAGGCGAGGGACTGTATGACAATGCGCTCTTATTGTTTTAAAGGAAGGCGAAGAGAGGGCCATTAAACCTCTTCAATCCTCTCTAGGTGCTGCACTGTCAGATACTCCACTTCTTAAATCGAGACTGAACTATAGATAGCTGGTTGGAGGGGTTTGTATGTCCCAGTCATCATGGGGGCTTTTGCCCCTTGTAGAGTCTCCTAAGGTGAACTGGTACTGTGTGATGGGCCAGATGAAGAGCCTGCCTCAATGGAAGGAAATAAATGAAGGGGCCAGTTTATGCAGCCCAGGATTGGGTCCGGTGCTGAGCTTCAGCTCATGGCACAGCCCGAAGAGAAGACATGGTCCCATCCTGGTGTAGGCCCACCACCCGCAGGACGCTCAATGTGTGTCAACGGCAGTCTAGGACAGAGGCACTGGCATCTGATCTGTCGCTACCGAGGCTGGCTCAAAATATGTACCCGGTTTAAATTGGTCTGTTAGGTTCATCTGTTGCAGGCACTCATCTCTCACAGGGCTTCTGCTACATTTGGATCACACCTTGGAAATTCAGTTCCGACCACTTGGAAGTGAGCATCGTGCACTGAGTCTCCTCCACTGTGTCAGAATAAGAGCGTTTAGCTCTGGTTTTATTTTGGGTACATGGGTGCGACTGCAAAGGAGTCAGATCTGGTGCAGATTGTATTGTTAGTGTTTGGCAGACATCCTCCCTCCCTGCTGACATTTTTTGGGGGGGAGGTGAGGAAGGCAAATATGGAAATGAAAAAAAAAAGAAGTTCCACTCTCTAATATTTAGTTGGACCACCTTTAGCACACATGCACAATGGCAGTGTGACAACAATGGTTTTTGCATTCATTTTTCACACAGATGTACTGATGGAAGGAGACTTGAACTACTGTTTAAAATCTCTCTGACATACTAAATACTCTCAGCTGAGTTAAGGTCTGAACTCTGTGGTGGGGAATCCATGAGTGAAAATGATATCTCTGTCACAGTTTGATCCCGATGCAGTCTCTGTTCACGGAAGAACAACATCCACTGATGGAAAAACCTAATCGTTATATTTAGGTGACCTCATGTTTGTGTGGATATAACATAGCAGAACCTCAACCAAACCAAATGAAGCCAGATCACAGCTCTGTGAGCAGTCTGATGGGAGTGTTGTTCTTAAGCCTACACAGCTTTTTTAATTAGTCTTTGCATTGTGTGTTTGGAAATTCTCTTATTCTCACTTATATGTTTTTTGACTTTTTTATGATTTCACCAAATGTCTTCATTGAAGATGATGTTTCACCTCCACCTTCCGTGTTTTACTAAAGCACTGGATATTTCTTAACCCAGTTTAAGAAGTTTCATCCATCTTTAGCCAAATGAAAGAAGTTTTCTTTTTAATTTGGCTGAATCTGAGCAGGGAGTGTCGCCCTGTACGCTTCATTTCACCCAGCCACTATCAGCAGCACATCAACAGTAAATGCAAGTGGAGCAGATCCACCGCTGGTCAAATACAGTTAGGTCCATAAATATTTGGACAGAGACACCTTTTGTCCCAGCTGTGGTTGTCTACAGCTTTAATTCAGTCAGTTGAACAAAAACATTGCATAAACATGTGAGCATGTTTAACACAATCCCTTCATTTCAGGGGCTCAAAAGTAATTGGACACTTGGTTGAAAACCATTAGCTGCCAATGACGGTCTGAAATGTTGAACTCATGGACAACATGTTTACTTTATGCCAACCTCCCTGAGAATGGTTTGGACTTGACTAGAAGTTGTGAAGGAGTTTTTTCATTATAACTTCTTCATGCATGCTAGTTGTCTCTGATCGTCTTTTGGGCCTTTTGGTTTTGCTGAGCTGGCCTTTGCAGTCATTCTATGTAAGAATCCAAACATTTTTCCTTTTCAGTCTAATGATGGCGGGCCTCACTTGCATCTGTCTCTTTGGATCTCATGTTCAAAGTTCCAGTGAAAAGCTACCAAATGCAGGTTCAAACACTGGAATCAACTCCAGATACTTAATTCATTATGGGATAAATATCCAGTTTAGTTCAGTTCAACTCAGTTTTATTTATATAGTGCCAAATCACAACAGCAGTCACATCGAGGTGCTTTTTATTGTAAGGGAAAAACACCATCTGCATAATTTTACAGAGAAAAAGCCAACAATCAAACGAGCCCTATGAACAAGCACTTGGCGACAGTGGAAAGGAAAAACTCCCTCTGAACAGGAAGCAGCCTATGGCAGAACCAGGTTCGGGGAAGGGCAGCCAACTGAAACATGGGACAGAAAATGGGGGATTGTGTATAAAAAGTACCGTAATTCCTAAACAGTTAATACTTCTGTTGAAAACTAAGCTTCATTCACGTCTTGATTACTTGATTTAAAATTCGCTGCAGATGCAAATAACAAAAATTCTGTCACTGTCCAAAAATGTGTTTTTTCTTTATTTATGACTTTGTGTTTACCGTTAATTGCTCACAACAGTGTGATTGACTGTGAGCATGATGACATTAACATGAGCATTCATATGTTGGGCACAGTCTTACAGCACATCTGGGAATCCTGTTTGTATTTCCCACCGTGAGGTGCTGGGGACGCTGTTGCAGTTTGAATATCTGACATGATTAGCACAGAGCAGCGTATTTTTATGAATTAACTTCAAGCATCTGTCCCCACCCCAATCATTTTTAAACAGTCCCTTAGTGGCACAGTGTGAATCTGCCGTGTCAGTGCCTGTTAAACTGCCGCTCCAACAACCTGAGAAGAGACGAGAACATTTTTCATGCTAAAAAGGTAAAAGTGGGTTACCGGCAGGAGGCTGCATGGATTTTGAGCCTTGACTACACGCTGTACTTAAATGTCAAGATATCCCTTTGGAAAGATTCAAGGTCACAGTGTTCCAGAATATTTTAACCTGACATGGTGAAAGTTCAGATAATGTAACAGGAGCTTTTACATTTACTTTTTCTTCAGAATCACTTTGAAAATGTCGGGAATCTTAAAACGAACTGTCAAAAACAATATCTGAAATAATGTTGATCAGACTGGGTTTATTATAATTCTGAACCATATTGTTACTTTACTCCACTTTTGCTTTTTCTTGCTTAAGCCTTTACTTTAAACTGTCGTCACTGCAGCTCTGCAATGACAATGAAACTCATTTACAGCCTGCAGTGGCCAAGTGCCTGAGGCTTAAAGCTGCTGTGTTAAATTGACACTTTTGGCTTTGTCTGGCGGAAGCTTTTGTGATAAAGAGAAACTCTCATTGTAAACTGTCATTAAAGAGGCAACACTTTACTTACACTTTGAAATCCCGTCTACTGCACCAACACAAATAGTGAAAAAGAGGTTATAATTGGCCATCATGCAATGATAATGGCTGTCGTGTCAGCCCCTCACAATGGGCTGTTTCGCCTCTCCCTTTATCCGCCTGATTCTGTCTCCCTCACGCTGTCTGCTATCTTTTGAGAAATAGAAAAAGACGTCAGCGAGACACAAAGATACTAACAAGTGGGGAGAGAGAGCGACTGAGTCAAATAAGAAGGAGAGGCACTAATCTGACATGATCAGACTGGCAGTGTGTCCGTTGACTTCAGGGTCAAGGAAAAGCCTCATGTGAACTGTGTGGGGTGGAGGTTGGGGCCCACACTGCAGGATGTGTGAGGGCAGGGGAGGTGAGAGGCGAGGAGGAGGATGGGGAGGCAGGAAAGGGTAGAGGTGGCAGGAGACCCAAGGTAGAGAGTACAGAGAGCAGTGAGCTTTGTGGCTGCTGAATTGATTATGTGCGCGCAGTATTTGCCTCTTTTACCACACGCAACCAGCACACGGTAAGACGGTCAGAGTTTTCCTATTAAATCTATAATCTGTTGCAATATCATTAATGATTATATTGAACTAAACATGCGTTTAATTCATACACATGGATCAGGATGTACTGACATAAGACTGCGCTGCAGGTTTGGGACAGACATTAATTAATGGTAGCAGGTAAAGATTGTTGCTTCCTGGATGGATCTTTGAATGTTCTCCTACCAACAGGCTTGATTTCATCTTTCAGTGGAAACAAAACAAGATTGAATGTAAACCAGTGAAACACGGAACGTCTGTTTGAAAGGCCAGATCGATCCATACACTGACAGCATCAATAACAGCGCCGGTGTCAGATCGATACAGACGCGATAGGTCGATGTGTTGGCTGTCGCGTCAAATTTCTAAAGTTTCACATGAAAAGTGTGTTTTACTGTGTTAACCTGTTGTTGTGGAAAGAACAGATCAGACTCATTTAATGGTCAGAATTGGCAAATTAATTATTATTGGTCTCCACAGAAGCTCCAGAGCAGTGGTTCCCAACCTTTTGGAGCCACGGCACATAATTAGAAAAATCATGCGGCACACCACCAAACGAAAATGTCACAAAAAGCATATTGATCATTTCCCCCTGAGCACCAGGTATAGCGGATTTGGCTCGGTTTGTGCCCAGTGTACCTTTGTTGCTTTCTTCTGACCACTGCTCATGCTCGGCCTTCATCTGGGTCCGAAGCTTCTCCAGGACTCAGGTCAGACTGACAACTTTTCAAATATTTATCTATTGCCATTACGTGCTGCGGCGTCTCACGGATTATTATGTAACTTCTTCGTTTTCTTCTGTTTTACTGACATTGGCAGAGACACAAATCTGTGCTTCACATAGCAAGATACTAACTGAGAATATAGACCTCGGTATTAACACAGAACCCAAAAGATTTCCATTGATAATGAGCCTTAATTGCATATATTAAACACAAAGCATCAATGAATGAACCACAAACAGAAGCTGTAGCTTTAGAGGCTTTGGTTGTTCTGAGCCTCGGGGCATGCGCCTCCTAATCTCATGAACTTTTATCAGTGAGTGTTAAGTAGAGCTTTAGTGTGAGATCAGCTATGCAAGCATTTTATAGTTCCTCTCGTGTACTTGCATCATTTTCCAGCCTTTTCGCTGTGTTCTGTGAGTGACCAGAGACATGCAGCAACTTCAGTAAAGCCTCCTTCAGTATCCTCCTCACATGCATCCAGTAATCAGAGTTTGCGTGCCCAGAAAGAACAAAAACAAAGACTCGAGTTTTCCCATTTGCTCTCAGTGGGAAATCTGTAATGTGAGGGCAAAGGACAAAGGGCTCAGTGCGCTCCTGTCTGATAAGTCAGGGTGTTCGGTGTTAGTTGCATTGATGAAAGAAAATCCCTTAAAGGGTTTAACTTTTCACGCTGCTGAAGCCAATACGGATTTTCTATTGGGTGCCGGGACAGTTTCAGCCCTCTCACTCTTTTCATTTTCCTCTGTCTTTGTTTCTCTCCCGGTAATTCATCCTCCCTGTGAAATTCTTTCTCTTTCTATCTCTCAGAGTATCCTTTGGGTTATTTCTTGGGTTACTCTCCCTTGTTTTCACATATTGTACCTTTGCTGTGGGGCATCAATACCAGTCCAGAGTGGACAATTTATTGCGACAGGAGGGGGATGAAAATACCTGCCTGACAATCAATTCTCCTCGAGACTACGTCTCGAATCAAAATGTATCTCCATTGTTGATTTCATCTCACATCTTACAGACGTGTCTGTGCTTCTCTCAATCAATGACGAACATTTCTTTTTATTTTATCTCCTTGTCCGACCTGAACCCCGGTCTCATGTTTCAGATGTAACATCAACACAAGAAGGGAACAGTGCATAGCAGAGGATTTGCAAATGCAAGTGGAAGTCAAATAAAAGTGGAGACATTGTTACTATGAGAGGTGGTTTTGTTCACAGGGTTCGCTTCGTCGTAACAGGAAAAACTCCACTAAAGGACAAGATAATGATTACATTGAGCTCAGCTCAAATATGTAAGGAGGCAGAGAAGAGCTGCGGGCATGTTGTGCCCATTTTCACAGCAGTTTCTGAAATGATTTCTATAACTTGTGGCGTTATGTGAAACGAAGTGGGATGTATACCACGCGTACTAAATTCATGCTTTGTGCTCAAAACATCAGGGACTCAATGAAAAGTCTTTTTTTTTACCTCTAATGTGTTGTTTGCATCTTGCCACTGTCGTCTCAAGCAATTTGTGTTTGTGTTTGTGTCAGTTTTGATGGACGTGTGGAACCAAAGTGCTCACTTTATCGTCCTCCGTTTTGACAATAAGAGAAAGTCAAACAAGCTATTTGCAGGGTGTCAGTGTTACACTAAGCACTGCAGCAAAGACTTCTACCTACTGCCTAATCTTTTTAGCATGAGAGAAGCATGCAGGTTTTCACCCATTAGCACAAGATTAATCTAATTTGGTTGCGTTAACTAGCTAAAGGCTGAAATGCTATTCTGTAGACTGGCCTCAGAGTTGTCCGGCTAACCCGCACACCACATGCCCGCTGGACCTGGTAGCCGCTCCTTCCTCGCCAAACCGCCGTTACAAGCTAAGGTAGGGCTGTTGTAGCTTATAGTGTAAACAATTCAAATGCCAACACTAAAAGCAAATCTGCATTTAACAGCAACTTCTGGTATGCTAACTATAGATTTATTAAAACTCTTTGTGTAAAAGTTTAAATATCAGCTATTATCGACTATTTTTACATCTTTTGCTGGAGTGTCATGTTTGCTGTTAATTATAATAGAATAAAATACACTGCGGATGTTCAATAATATGTTTAAAAATAATTTAAACCAATTTGTAGCATACAAAAACTGAATGGTGATTATTATTTCTACACCCATGTATAAAACAGGCTAACTGTAATGTTGGTATGCAAGTGTAATATGTCCAAGGTACTGTACTGCAGGCAGAAACTGTACATCCAGTGTGCCACATAATTATAATCCTTTGTTCTCCTGGAAACCTTGTGCTCGAGTGGCATCGCCTAAGTGCTGTTTGAAGGACAACCAAGAGCTATTTTCTTTACATGTCAGCAAATTCAGATTTTCTTACCTCGAATAGAATTTTATGACCAAATTGAATAAAACAAAGTTTGACATTTTTGAAGGTGACTTTGACTGATGAATGTAAAAAGTTAACGTTATATAAGATGCAAAGCTACAAAGCATGCACAACCCAGAGTCACATACAGAAGCTAATCTGAACAGCAAAAGCTACCAAATATGAGAAGAAATAAAACAGATATCTCCTCCTGGTGTACCGAGGAGTAAACAACATCGCCCCACTCATTGCTTTTGTCTGATATATACTCCTGACCATATGTTATCTTTAACAGGGAGCATGTGAGTGTGGAGTGAGAAACCCCCCTGAGGGTATCAACAAACAGGCAGCCCTCTGACCCCCACTTAGAATAAGGGCTTTCCATCTTGCCCTTGGAAGATCTCTGCTGTCACTTAAACGGCTAATGCCTCCCATTCCCCCTGATGCAAAAAAAATTAGGGGGTCTAATATAACAAAGTGGCCTGGCTTTTGGTGTTTTGGGGATAACAGATTGTTTCCAAAGTAGTGGAAGGGGGCACGCTCATCGTGAAGATGCCTCATCAATCATCATTTAACAGCTTTTAAATGGGTGTGTGCCTCCCTAAGGGATTTTACGATTGAACTGCCAAAGATATAAAGGGCAAGCCTACTGTGTGTTTTCCAGCCTAAGCAGTTTTTAAAGTAACTCTGTGCTCAACTCATCCTCAGACTGAGGGGGTGGGGGGGGGGATGGGGGTGTTGGAAAATTCCCCTACAAACTCCACATACTTGCTAAATAGTTTGAGCAATCAGGCCAACTTGCAGTATAAATGAGTTCCTGCTGACACGCGATGGACACTCCTCAGCGAGAGCCGGCATTAGGCTACTTTATACATGGTTTCAGTGTAAATGGGGAGGGGAGAATGCTGATGAAGACGTGAAGAGGGGTTTTTATGCCCTCTTCATCAAAAAACAATTACATGCAATTTCTGCAATCCACATCTCCTGCAGTAAACATTTCAGGGAAATCAGAAAAGCTGCACATCAGTCAGTTAATTGCTAGACGTGAAATATGCAGACATACATACACATGCCTGAAATCTGTGCTTAGAATCCGATTCATCACATTTATTTATTTTTTTTGCTTAAATGAACAGATGTTTTGCTCACAGTCATCAGAGATACTTTTCACCTCGCCCCTCCCACAAAGGTTTGTACCACTGCTATATGTTTGTGCGCAGCCGCGTGCTGTAGCTTTGTATAAGCAGAACAATGTCACCTCCATGGCCATCTTTGCAGGCTTTTTTATGTTAACCAAGCTAACCAAGTGCTCCTTATAGCTTCTATCTGACAAAACCACAAGAAGGATGTTTAACATTTCAACCGAGTGTCAATGAGAAAGACAGCGGGCGTGTCAAGCAATGCCTCTGAACAGCAAACCAAATATCTGCGTCTCACATATTTCCTCCTATTTAAATGCTTGACTTTGGACACAAACCTCTCATTTCCACTTAAGTGAAATGAAAGCACGTTGAATCGTTTGAACCTCACCCTTCAAACTGAAAAGCTACTCAACTTAGATAATTGTGGTGCTATTTCCCTTTCTTACCTCGATTTTCCAGGTTTGTTTTTGCATTTAGTGCTAAAGAGCCTTCTGAGATACCCAAAGCAGCTAACAGTATGACGATTATGTCAAGTGGGACAGCAGGCAGGTTTGTGGGGAAGACCAAATGCCAGTTTGTAAAATGGGTTTTGAGGAAATTTCTTAAATTGTCTTTGGGTTTCAACATTTCAGGAGAGCGTTTCACGGAGCTGGAGCCCCGACACGGAAGGCTTTTGGTCCACGGAAAGGTCTGAAGAACAAAGATTACAGGAGGGTGTGTAGAGACGAAGAACACGAGGGGCACGGAGGAGGAAGACTTGGAGGAGAATCTTGTAAATAATGCAGGACTATACCGGGAACCAGTGTGCGTTAATGAGAGTACCAGGATTTAGCCATAGTTATGAACCGCTTGTTCATTACCTGTCTCCAGGTGAGTGTAGGCCAAAGATAAGGATGATGTCCAGGCTGTGGACAGTTGTGGTTGGGCAGCTATGAAAGCCTTTCTTGGCATCACC
Organism: Aulonocara stuartgranti; assembly: GCF_965226115.1. Lineage (NCBI taxonomy): Eukaryota > Metazoa > Chordata > Actinopteri > Cichliformes > Cichlidae > Aulonocara > Aulonocara stuartgranti. The sequence goes on along the minus strand of NC_138951.1, from coordinate 2,058,112 downwards.
ACGTCCACCTAAAACAATCTTCCCTGTTGACAGGACAATGCCAGAGGTGGCAGTTTGGCTCTATTCTGAGGCAAAAGCAGACCAGCAGTGATGTACGAGGAGAAGTCTTGCTCAGTGACAGCTTGATGTGAGCCTCTGAATACAGAAGAGGCGAAAATTATTAAAACAGCTTCCAGCACATTTTACTCACACCGCAGCCAGTCATGTGCTGCACTTCATTGCTGTCCTAAAGACATTTCTCTTAAACTTGTCAACTGAAGTTAGTTTTTTAAAAGGAAATAAAGCATTTTCTTCTTTTTTTTAGTGCTACCAGCAATTTTACAGCAGAAAGGGCTTTTTCATGAACTGAATACGCCGTCATAATAACTCTTGATCGGGAGGATGAAATCTCCAATGTTTATTCACCGCACACGATGATGAATGGCTGCTCTGATGGTCTCCAGTGTCAATCAGTCAGGTTGACTCATTAGGTCAGCAGAGTCTGAGCCACAGGGGGATAGTTATTCAAATTTCTAAAAATATGCAGAGACAGTGAAAAACACCTTGCCCATGAATAACAATAGCCCCATACCACAACAGCTTCCTGTGTAGAATACAGTGGCTGTAATTCACAGAATATCAGTGAGACTCAGAGGCAGCTGCGAGGGGACTTTGACCCTTGCGGTAAATAAAAACACATTATACACTGCATATTAAAATCGGGAGCACGAGAACAAAAACATGAAATGCCAGTCATGAGCAAACGCAGTGCACACCGACATGCACCTGCACGGTGCCACACGCCGTCAGACGCAACACCGCAAACCTCCAGAATGCGGTTAATGCGAATTACGGCTCAGTTACACCAAAGTACAAATAGGGCAGCAACGCGCTGGCTCCGAGGAGAAATCGATGGTTGCCGAATGATTGGATTGAATTGTTTTCACGTTCGATGACTCAGAGATTGAGTGTGCAACCTCAGGGCAACCACTTTTGATCGCAAGCTGATTGCACAGGTTCCCCCTCTCGAATCCTCTCAGTCTCTGACACGACTGGTAAAGGTTAGCAAATAATTACTCTCTAATCTATCTTTATAGACGCAGACAGATTGTTGCATTTTATGAAAGAGGAGGTCCCAATAAGTGTTCTCCTGTTCAGGTACAGTATGTACACACTATGGAGTGTAAGGGTCAACTTACACATATACTTGATATACTTTACGCAGAATAAACTACGACTAAACATGTTGCAATAACTCATCTCTTTGCTATCGGAGGCTCGACTAATCTGGCTGTATTCTCCTTACAGTCTAACTGAAAAGTGCGGCCTGTGGCTTCTGCAGTTTGGCGCCCTGCAGAATCTGCACCACTGTATCTATGAGGTTCTGGTCAGTGTAAGCAGTTAATCTGAATTTCTTTTTTAATATGAATTTCTATGTATGCAGATTTGGAATAGACAACAACACATTTTTGATTTTTGTTGATTTATCACAGTTAATTACCCTGTTATTACACAGTTTGCATGCAATTCCCAACTTTATCCTGTTTTAAAAAAAGCTGATTGCAGACTGATACCAAAGTTACTCTGTAGACAGCAACCTTCTGCGAATGGTTGCAGACCTGCTTCCCGTCCTGATGCAAACATTTCACTGAAAATTAGATCAAGTATGTTGCATAATAATAACAATAATTTGGTTATGCTGTGATCTCCAGCCACTGTTTTAGCAGAATAAAATAGAATAGCCCTTTATTGTCATTGTCCATGTACAACAAAATTATTCCCCAGTGAGACTGTAGCATTAGTCCTTACTTAATCATATTAGTAATAAGCATTATTCGAAAATAAACTATTTTGTACAGTATGCTATTTTGTATCCAAACAATATGGTAAATGGCCTGTATTTGTATAGCGCTTTATTTAGTCCCTAAGGACCACAAAGCACTTTACACTACATCCAGTCATCCACACATTCACACACTGGTGATGGCAGCTACATTGTGGCCACAGCCACCCTGGGGCGCACTGACAGAGGCGAAGCTGCCGGACACTGGCGCCACCGGGCCCTCTGACCACCACCAGTAGGCAACGGGTGTCTTGCCCAAGGACACAACGACCGAGACTGTCTGAGCCGGGAACCGGCAACCTTCCGATTACAAGACGAACGGCCAACTCTTGAGCCACGATCGCCCCACATGCAGAATGAAATCAGATACAAGTGCTTCTGTGTCATTTTAAGAATAGTTCAGGTAGACTCAAAGTGAATTTGCATTCACACTATTAGCTTATGATGACAGCATAATGTTTTTGTGTAAAAAGTATGTTATTCTACAAACGTCTACTTTTAGTAGCTTTTTGATGAGCATTGAATTTTGCACATAAAATGATCTTAATGTGAGCAGATAGCACAAACCTCTGGACATAATCTGGGCTTTTATTTTGACATTTCCAGCTCAGTTATGGCACTGGTAAATGTGGTGCGAGCCAGTCGTGGCACAAAAGTGGACCTAACTTGGGCTATGGCGAGTGCAGCCTGGCCAGCTGTGGTGCAAGCGTCACATCACATCTGGCCCACACTAGGTGGACCTGCGGCTCAGTCGCGGCACCAAACTTCATGAGCCTCACCATATGAGATATCTTCATCAAATAAGGTTTAGCAGCTTTAACAGAGAAATGTGTCATCCACTGATCATTTCACTCCCAGTCTTTGTACCTCTGCCTCTGCATGCATTGTTCGGGCCTTCCCTCCTCAGCAGATATCTGCGTTCAAGAGTCAGCCAGACAGTGAAAACCGGGAGGGGAGGGGAACAGAGGGGCGAGACCATAAACTCTGAGGATGTGCCAGCACTGTTATTTTCTTCATCACAGAACCCGCCTTGACACAAATAATGGAATGCACTGGCAGTCTTTCAGAAAGCCAGTGAGGGGAAAGTGGGCCACTGCCAACCTTAGGCTATGCAAATCCATCCGCAGCCGTTTGAGTTTAGAAATCTAATGATAAGACTGAACACAAATGCATTCCATCCTCTCTTTTCAATCTCTGACTTTTCTCTCATTTCCTCTCTCGATTTCTCATTTCTACTTGCCATTTTTTTCCTCTCCAACAGCTCTGTTACTGGCTCTGCCATCTGGTGTTGGTGCCCATGAGATGGACTCGGCTCTGGTTTGCAACCAGGGGAGCTTAGAGTGGGAGCCTGGCACGGCTGCTGCTGATTCCAGAATAATCTATGCTGCGCTGCTGTGACTCATTTTGCCTCTGATGGGCACCGTGACCACTCGAGCATGTGCCTGCAATTAAGCGTTCTGTTAAGTAAAAACTGCAATTTGCAAAGGCAAGCATGAAGGTGCACTTCACTAGAACAAAGTAAATTGAAGGAGTGGCGGAGGGATAGTGGGGGCTCATACGGATAAACCGATCTCTCCACCGCGAGGTTTTGATTTTGGCTTTTGCTGTGGTTTTGTGGACCAAGGTGCACACTGAAAATACTCTGATGACAGTAGAGATGTAGACTTTTGTAACACCAATATGGGGAACTCATAAAAATAACGTAATTTCTGGGAATACAGAACAGAAGACGAGCTGCATTTGAATTTGAAAAACAACCATAGGAAATTTGCAGTTTTGGTAAATTCATTCAAAAACAAAGCGCCGATCTGAAGCCGTCTTTGCAGCAGTGGTTTGTCCATTGTTTGCTGCTGCTGCTCAAAATGTTTTAATTTCTTTCACCACACAAAAGCTCTTCACGAGCAATGACAAGGGCTGCTGTCACGAGCTGATGTGACACATTACTGTATTTAGCACATATTTCGACGTCCGCTTGGAGTTTTAACGACGGGCTGTTATGATTTCACTTGGAAGTCTTCTCTTATTTTTATTTTTTTAATCCTGTCAACAGCGTCCACTTAATGTCACGTCCAGCTGGGTGGAGGACGAGCAGACGATTTCTGCATTTGTGCAGCGTGTCCTCACTCAGAGTGGGAGGAACTGTTTTTGTGGACGTGCTGGAAGAAAACGTCTTTTTTCTATGATTTCGATGAGATGACTGATACTGTCACCTTTTTGAAAATACAGCTGTAGGTCAGGAGACTTTAAAGTTCACAAACTGTAGCTCAAAGGCTGAAATCAATGTTGCTTTTTTCTGCTGGGGGAGGAGCTGAGCTGAGCAAAACTTTTAAAGGTCACAAATTCACTTGTTTGTAGTTGATTTTGTCATTACTAGAAGCCACAAAGTGACAGAAGAAACCAAGTGGCCCCTCATGTAAAAGAGTCAGTGGTAAAATCCACTGGATACAGCAGAGGCACATGATAAATGAGTAGAAACAACCTCAGTAAAAGTACATCAGAGACAACAAAGAAGAAGTAGAAAAGCCAGGCCAGTCAAATGTATTTGTATTCAGACACGAGGAATTCAAACTGCTTTACTTGACATGTATGTCAGGATAACCAACTTTCTAATTTTGCTAGAAAATGTATCTATGTTTAGAAAATTGTTATTTCAAGTATTTTAATGATTATAACCTGTTACTTTATGGACAAAACAAATGCAAAATAAACTCAGAGTATCTTTTGCTAGCATCTTCTTAGCAGTCTGAAAAATCTGTTGTTGCTAAAAAAAAGTACAACTTTAAAGAAATGTGTCCTGGATGATGGTTGGAGTAACAGACGTGCAGCATGTGTGTGTGAATGTATTGTGCTGACATTAAGTCTGCTATAAGGCTTTTTGTTGGTTTTCAACCGACCATGACCCCACTCTGCACCTCTGCAAAGTTTTATTAGAATCCATTCAAACCAATGAATCCAAACTTTTCAAGCCATTAATGCAAATGCTACAAAAAACATAACTTCCTTGGTGGAGGTGAAAATGTTGTAGATACTTGTGAAACCCTGTTTTGTGATGAGGGACACAGCACCCACGCACAATTATGACTTTTTAAACACAAGATTGGCACTAAGCATAAGCATATCAGTATTTTCTGTGCTGGCTTTAGTTATCAGATCTGGAAACAACACACACCCCAAGCATATAACAGCGCTGTTCTTCTCCTCATACACCCCTCGGAGAATAAATAAACATCTTTTCTGTTACTGTTTAAGATTAGAATTTAAATGCTCCAAATATTCAATCTAATACACAAATCTTAGAGAAGTAGAAGCAAATTGCTTGAAGCGCAAGTGTGCAAGCCTTTCAGTTAGATTCAATATACAGCATAGACTGGAAAGGTAAAGAAAAGCTAAAAACACTGTGAGAGTGACTTAAAATATGCTATTGTATTTACAATCAACTGTTTCCATCCACAGTTAGATAACTGCGCTGATTAACCTGAAAAAAATATCAGGGATGCCAATTATGGCAGTAAATGAGAGAAAATGACAAATAATATGAGCACATAATATGTAATGATTACGTGCCGTTGGAAAAGCTAAAAATGGCTCATCCAGCAGGAGGATCACCCGAGGAAAAGAAAAGGAGATGTTAAAACTGGTTCAGTGCATTTTTCACCTTGCAGAGTAAACTCAAGGGCACAGAAGAAGACAAGAAAACAAATGCTGGTTTCAAACTCACGAGCACACCGCGGCCTTAGCGGGCACGTGTCTGCGTTTGTTCTAGACGGGGTCACGTACGTTACAGCTTCTGTGAAATCCACGGCTCATCTGACTCAAGGGAACGCGTCAGAGCAACTTGAGGTCTTGCTCATTGCAGCCTTGAAAAATGGCAGAAGCCTGGATTCTACAACATGCTGGTAATTTATTTTAAATATTGCTTTTTGTGATTTCCATTTTGTATTTCTCCTCACATGGTCAGCTGGAGGCGTAGCATGTAAATTCATATCTATTGTGTAAAAGTGGCTATGAAGGATTTATGAATAAATCATCTGAAAAACGGATGATTTATGGAGACCTGCGTACATGAAGCTTGTGTTAACACAGGACAGCTGCAATGCAAACACACAACTGCACAGGATGAAAGAAATCTTCAGTCACTCCACAGACGTGTCTGCTTCATTTATGTGTTTTCATCTAACCAAAAATGTCTCACACACACACACACACACACACACACACACACACACACACACACACACACACACACACACACACACACACACACAGCAGGCTTACCAAGCTGCACAAACACACTCTCTTTATTCCCTCCTTCATAAATTGCTAATGAGTGACAAACATTTAAAGCAGTCCTATTACAGCAATTTTCAGCTCCACATTTCTATTCTTCTACTTGACTAAATAAGCTTGGCGTGGGTCACAGTTCAAAATCATCTTTATTTATCTTACATGTCATTGGTATAACCCCTCATCTCACCTACTGTCTTCCCTGTTTTAGCTTCTTTCCTCTGCCTCTGAATGACTTTGGCCATGTTCAGTAGGAGAATCTACCATTGTAGTACAGTACACACACACACACACACACACACACACACACACACACACACACACACACACACACACATATATATTAGGGGTGCAACGATATTCGTATCGATATTGAACCGTTCGATACAGTGCTTTCGGTTCGGTACGCATATGTATCGAACAATACAACATTTGTAATTTATTTTATCAACTTTCCTTCTGACGATGCTGTCTGTGTTGAGCGCTCAGTGAATCTGTGTTCGACTACTCCGCCTAGGCTGCACTGTCGAGCGCAGATCTGCTGAGCGCTCAACACAGACAGCATCGTCAGAAGGAAGAGCGCAGGGCAAGCTAGCGAGACAGAAGTTAAGCTCTCCTTACAACATGAACCTCCCCCACCCTCATTCAGATCTGGCGTTTGGAATTATTTTGGTTTTCATGTGACGTATGACCCTGAAGGTAAGCGAGTCATGGACTAAAGTAAAACAGTATGTTGGATGTGCCATGCAATGCTCAATTACATGGGTGGGAACTAGTGTGTTAGCGCAGTTAGCTCGTTAACGTGTTGGCCGTCTAGCCCCACGCACGGAGCGATCGGCGGTAGCTCGTTAACGGAGATTTGCCGTGTTGTGGCGTTAAGGTCATTTCAACGAGATTAACCTGAAAGCACTAGTGGGAACACAACGAATATGACTGCACATTTACACCGACATCATCCTAGTGCAAAGACAAAAACAACAAGCATGCTACTAACTTTAGCTGAGTCATTTAGACAGCTGTTAGCACGTGATTCTCCTTATGCTGCTGAGAATATAGCCCAGAAGAAGCGGATAGTATAGCTTTTATTTTGGAAAGAGACATTTCTCTGTAATAAACTCTCTTTTTCAAAGATGAGTGATTCCTCAATCAGATACAGGGCTTGCAATATCGCTAGCCCGACGTCCTGGAGCTAGCGATTTTTTCAGTCGGGCTACCAAAATCTATCTCTGCCCTGCCCGTCGGCCTATCGTAGGAAGGAAAAATATATGTCAATGCTTTTGCATTCTTTCGGAAATGTAGCTGGGTAATTATGTCATTGGCATCGGTGAGCCACTGTCAATATGTGACATATTGAAGTCGCGTTTGAATTTGCGCTTGTTTTTTTGCTTTCACTTTGCAATCGCGCGAACTGTGTATAGAGAGCGACAGCACTGATCTGTGAGTGATGATAATTTGCGCACCAATTCCTCTGACATCGTCTTATTAATCGTTAGCTTACTATGCAAACATGACAAGTGAAATCTCCCGCAGCTTAAACATGTGAGAGGTTGATCGCGCAGAGAATCGCTGAGCTTATGTGAGTGAGTGTGTAAAAGCAGCAGGATATATATTTGACTACGATGACCTGGATGACTGAGAACCTTCACAGACAGATATATATTTTAGTTCTGCTGAGCCAAATAAGACAGGTCAGGGTGAAGAAGTGACAGCCAAAGAAAAGCTTACCACAAAACGGAGAAGTTATGACAAATCAGACTATAAGGCAAAAAGAAAGTGCAGCTTTATGGTTTCATGGACAAAAGAATTTCTGTGGCTGCAATATGACGAGCTAAAAAACCAGGGCTGCACATAAGTGGTCCGCAGGTGCGCATTCGCTGTCAAAATAAAAAACACGCACAAGGGTTAGGGTTAAATTTAAAAACTGTACTTTTGAGTTAAAATATATATTTATAATTTTAATAAATGACAAATTAAAAAGGCATGAACATTTTTTTTGTATTGAAAAAATATCGAACCGTGACACCAAAGTATCGAACCGAACCGTGAATTTTGTGTATCGTTGCACCCCTAATACTTATATATATATATCACATTCACTTCTACAACCAATGAACCTAACATTACTAACTGCATCTTTAAACTGCAGAGTCTCTGACGGGGGAAACATGCGAGCTTATTTCTCTTTGCTGGTGACTTTTATGTGCGGGCAAAATACACGTAACGTGACACGAGAAACAAACGCAAACAGAGAGTATAACTATGCATTTACAGGGAGGATGATGAGATAAATATAATATATAATACGTAAGTAAGTAGTTTATTTATTAAGCGCTTTTCATAGACAGGCCGTCGCAAAGCGCTGTACACGAAGGTTCAAATAAACTGAATGTTAAGTAATAAAAAAGACAATATAAACAATACAAAGGTTTAAAAAAATATATATTAAAATTTAATAAGGAAATTAAAAGCTATTAGAAGCTATTAAACCCATTAAGGAAGAGGTAGAGTTCACCCACACATATATATGATCATTATAGTAAAATTATTATTATTGTCAGTAGTAATTGTAGCAGTAGTAATATATGTACCATCAAACCAACACTGCAGCAGGTGAAGAACCTGGTTTGAACGGTTTGGATTGGACGCTACAAACTAAGCTGCTCAGGGAAGCAACTCATGCAGAACTCTGCCAGTTTCAAGGCTGTCAGTCTGGATGTGACTGTGTTTACCTGAGCGTATGCGAACTGTACTTTATGAGAGGCGTAGTGCTCTGTGGTGTGCTGACAGCAAGAATCATCTCCCAACATAAATCTCAGGCTTTTTAAGAGACTTGCTGCATGTTTTGCTGAGATTTGTGTCCACAGACAGATTTCATTTAAACATTGATATGTAGACATGTTTCATAGGAGCAGGCATTTGTTGTTTTCCTTGTCACGTGTAGATCATATGCTGTTCAGACTTTATGTAATTAATTATAACTCAAAAACAACCTGTTTTGATTTCACTTTTCACACAGTTACATTTCGACTGTGTTGTCTTGAGCTCTTGAGCTAATGTTGAAGTAGTGATTGACACTATGATTTTGTAAAATTACGACTCTGCTCCAACATCGATATCCAAATTCAGTCAGTGATCTGATGAAATGTCTTAAAGCTACAAATAGAAATGCAAAAAGCCTCACATTAAGCTTCAAACCACTTGAAGACAATAGAGAGTTACGGGTTAAATAGGTTCAACGTAATTCGATTTTCCGCTGTAAACCTCATCTGAGGAACACCAGCAACACTGGGGCTGACATTTGAAAGTGAGTGACAAAACCCAGCGATAAAAAAAGGCGGCAGACAATGAAACTAATTTGTCTTTAATTGCCAATTAGATTGAGATTTTGGCTCAGAGTATTATATTTACATCTAGTGTCACTGCGTGTGTTGCATACAGGGGCTGATATTTTGTTTCCTTGCCACCCAAAGAGAAGAGAATTGTCCCCTCTGTAGACTTTGATGTAACTGTATGGTGATGGAAGCCAAATAACCACTCACGGTGCTTTTAGCTCCATTACAGGATGTATTTTAAAATCCACTTTCTTTCTCAAATTTTTGCAATGACAAAGAAAAGGTACAGGCAAAAAGGGCACCGAGTCTGCATAGGGCTGCACATGAAATATTACTGAAACAAAATAATTTTGTGTTTTTAATACTTAATATTTGAAAAAAACAAACAAACAAACTATTTGCCATCAGCATCATCAGAAATTAAGAAAAATAATTAAATGTGTATTTAGTATTAGTTTGAATTGTTAGTGAAAATATTTTGTAACAATAACACATTAATATGATAGTTATGCATTTGTAATACAGCACAGGAACATCATTACACAAAAATATAGATATTTATGACCTATTTAAATTGACTGCTGGTTGTACATTTATGCATAAAGGTTATTATTATTAACGCCTGACCACTCAGATGCTCTGAGAACATCCTTTCCAAAATGCAGTCAACACAGGCGTCTGAGAAGAAGCCGCTCATTTTGCTGCTGTGTGGTTTGAATTATTCGTTGTCAAAAATCACGATCCTTGACTTCATTTCTGCACCAACATTTTTAGCAGGCCTGACACTCATTCATTCCTGAAGCATTAAAATACTGAAGTCCGGGACATTGTGAGCCCGGAGGCTTTAAAGTGCACTGTGAGGTTTTAAAAGCTTGGCTTTTGGATGAGCAGTGCTAATGAAAAGGTGTATTGGGGCAGAATAGCAACTGAATATTATTTTTGTGCCTGAAAACCAAGATACAGCGCGGCGTACACACTGACACAATCATCATGCAGACTAAACACTGTCACTGCTGGAAAAGGAGAAAAGTCCCATTGAAAAAAGATTACCCTGAGCTTACACTACATGCACAACATAAACACTATTTCCAAGTCATGTGATGTATATTTGTCCCGTCAAAGTAAAAGCCTCTTTATAACTACACTATTACGTGCAGATGCTGTATTGCAGCGCTTTGAATGCACTGACATAAAGTAATTGTTATTATGCAGTACAGGGTCATAGAAAAGTCTGAAATGTAAACAAGAAGTAATTTGATAAGAAATGTAATTATATATAATAGAACAAAATTATATGAAGAAATTAAATATTAAAACAGTCATTTTCCACTGTGGTGACTGGATGGTATTTTGGATGTTTCCTTAGCAGAGCAAGTCTCCGAGCAGAGTGTTTTAGTAAGATGCCAATATCTGATCGCGCTCCACTTGCCAAATCCATATTGTTTGATATGTGACATGTAACCCCAATATGTGAGGAATTATTGTTTCATCTTTGGGCTGCTGAGGATGGCAGGGCGGGACGGTTCAGGAGCCCCGAGGGAGAGAGAGACTGAGAGAGTGAATCTGTGTTCTGGGAACCAAGACAGCTTTTGTACGGCGGTTTTGATCAGCCCTCAGGCTGGATAGAGCCGAGATGTTAGTGTGTGTGTGTGCGGACAGAGAAAGTGTATTTGAGGAAATGAGCAGGTGGTGGGCAGGTGTGTGCCCCCCCACCACCACTCAGTGCTTACATTTACATCTAGGCTTATTTAAGCCATATGTGTGTGTGGACTTCATACTTCATGTGTGGAGCAGGCAGGTTGTGTGAGGTGCTGTTTGCATGATGTGAGAGGCTCCCGAAAAGGAAATGGGCTTGTCTGAACGCTCACTTGAAGGTGACAGCCTGTAGAGAGGGAGCGTGTCACCGCCGTGTTTGCACAACCAGGGTCAGACTGCGGTTATAGACACAGGAGAATTAACGCATCGAGTTCAAAGGTTCAGACATGCCCAGTGGTGCTCAGAGCCAAGAAGCCAACACAGACACGGGAAATTGAATTTTACGACGCAAAATGTAGTTTGATGTATTCATTTTCCCCCAGTGCCTTATAAACATAGTTATGTGCAAAATCTTATAACAGGAAGAGGCAGCTCGGGGCCCACAGGTTAGGTTATCAGTTCTTTCCTCATCTGCATCACAGTTAGTTATTTCATGAAGGAGCTCCTAAAGCAGCAAAGGGACAAAAGAAAAGAGATATTTAGTAACAAAAGATCCTTTAATTTAGGTCATAAAAAAGAGACAATTTAACCATCTTAAGAATATATTTTAGCATAATTTAAAGAGGTTATAAAAATATGCAAAAAGAAAAATACATGAAAATACATCTGTCTGATGTATTAATTACATATAATGGCATCTAGGAGTTATTTTAAAAAATCCCAACTAAGTAGTTCTAATGTGCAGGTAATCCCCGGTAGGCACCATGATGCTTTCCAGCCATTCATTTGTTCACATCTAATTGCCTTTAAAATCCAATTTAAATGTCTCAGTTCCCTAATGAGTGAATGAGCAGATAAATTAACTGAATATTTGGGTGACGCATTCAGTTTTGTGGCTGTTTAACAAAACCCAGCAAACTATGTGGCCCTTATTTCTCACCCAGCCATGTGATGTCTACATTAAATATAGACCCACTGTTAGTGCCCTTTTACTCGGCCCACACACGAGTCTTTTAAAGCCTTCACTGCATTTGCCATTACAGACAGAAAGATCCGTTGTTTGACCAAACACAAACAGCGATCAGTCACTTGTGAAGCGGCTATAAAGGTGACAGCGTCATAGCTTATGAAGGCTAAAGTAACCGGCGCCATGCTGGGCTGGTCATTCTCTGGATGTGGACCAGCGCCCATTAACGCAGCAGGAGACAAACAAAGAGCCAGGGCACCGTCTGATAATCTTCTGGCAGCTCCTTTATATGAGAACACTCTCTGCTCATCAGATTTGTTGAATATTAGTTAAGAATAAATTCTGTTTTAACCATTAAGGATTTTTACACGCAACAATGTTGGCTATTGATCTGAAAGCTCATTATTTTGTAGAGCCTTTATTTTAATGGCTCCTTGCTTGCCATTTTAATTTAGGCTCAAAGACGGCAGAGTTTTGCTAAGTGGCGCCTTGAGACAGAGTGTTTGAAGATGTTGCAGTGGAAAATTCATTTAACACCTTTTTATACTTTGGTGAACAAATACTTTGAGTCTGAGCAAATCCGCTGGTGATGCAGAGACACGCACGGGGTGCTCTTTGGCATCGGGCCTTGATGTGCCGGCAGATCGTAGTTCTAATTTGAAAAGCAAGAGTTACACTGGAACTTTCTGACACCTGTGACAGTTTTATTTTAGCATGATCAGTCTCATCAGTGATGTTTCAGGCAGCAGGCACCTGTGTCCAAGGTAAAAACATGAATATAGGATCAGGGCTGCCGATGCTCCGATATGCTGTTTATGTACAAATGCATCAGCCATAACTGCTTCTATGCCAAGGAGTTGTTTAGAGCATTTCTGTGCTGGAACAAAGGAGAGAGAAAGAAATGGTTTAAACATTGATACTGAGACAAATCAAATATCTAGCAAACGGCATTGGGCAAACATACTAAAAGTAAACATGTCACAGTTTTTTTGATTTCTTATTTCTTTGTATCAAATGTCACTGCAGATTGCTGCAATACTAGACGAGCAGGTATACGTGATTCAGGGACGCTTAGCAGACTTAATAATTTTGCAAAAGTTTGAAGCGTCCAATGTCTAAGGTGGCTGCATTCAGGTTTGCCGAATGCGCGAGTTTCAAATGAAATCTACTAGAAGACACTTTAGCTGCGAGTTTGTGTCTCGGACGTGTAGCACTTATCCACGATGATGAATCAGTTTTATATTCCCACCGTCAAAGCAATCGCTTCACGGGCACGGATCCCACTGACGTCTACTGTTGGCTATGTTTATTATTAATGTAACGGGGAATCTTATGGGATCCATTCAGTTTGCATGGGCTTTATATCTGCTTCTCCGTCTCACTCTGGTCTCTACTCGATGCGTTGCCTTTTTAAATCTCTGTGCTTTCAAGTGTAAACAGTATATATGCGATTTGAGATTTGTATCCAGCTGATCAATACATCACAGTAACAGAGAGAGGATACATCTAAAGTAAATGACTGAAAATCTCGATAATGCACAGACGATTGATTTAAGGACACGGGCTGACTGCCTTTTTCATCTGCTGTGGGTATATTACGAGAGTAGTCTGAGTGCTCCAAAAAGGACGTTCAGAAAGGTTGTAAACAATTACAGAAGCTGCAACATATTTCCCAACAATCAGACCTCAAATTCAGGCAATTTGACACGTCTCGACTGCCATGTCGCGCTGATGAATGGAAAGGATCTCGCCGAATAGCCGAGAACAGGAAAGCTTCACTTACTGTTCTGATTATTAGAGGGCTCCTGATCAAATTTATGACTGTAATTTTGTCTGGACATGCTTGTGTTTTCCATTTACATATGGTTTATAGAGCTGTGATTTCATTTGCATAATAGCAGCTCAAAGTGATATGCTGATGAAAGCAGAAGGGAGGGCTCTCAGTAAAGTTTTTATGGGCTGCAGTTAAAAGGGGAGAAAGCAAATACCACGCTTCACATTGAAGGTGTGCATGTGTATCGTTCTATTTTCTTCTTCTAATAAACACAGTACGCGTGCACACAGACACACGTATGATGGGGAATAAATATCAGGATCCTAGGTTCTGTAGTCACCTTCAGTCTCTGTGAACAGTGAGAATCATTTTCCTCCAAACAGCAAAGAAAACAGCCATGAGCCAATATGTTCTCTATGCACAGCTGACGCTAAAAAACAGGCTAAAGAACAAAAATGACTGCCTCATATCTGAGACATTTAAAAAAAACTATATTAATGAACTTAGTTAACTTGAAGTGGGCCCATCATGGCCTGTTTTCCTTATTTACTCCCATATATATCTATATCTATATATCTATATCTATATCTATATCGATCAATCACAGCAAGCTTCAGTGAATGATGTCAGCACATGTACAAGCTATCCTTCTGAGCCAAAAGCTCAAAGCCCCCAAAAAACAAAACACTGAAAACAGTCTAAAACTTCTGTAACGTCACAGAGAGCAGCTGTAAGCTAAGAAGCCCCGCCCATCTGCAGTTCAAACCTTCTGTTTGTGACTGGCAGCCAATCAGAAGAAAACCAGATTAAAGGAACTGCAGTAAGATGAACTCACGGGCTTCGCCAAAGCCCAGTAATAAAGTATAAACTGTGTCTTGGGCAAAGCTACAACTCCGAGAATAGAAATATGGAGCTGGAATAGAGAATGAATAATAGGTGCCCTTTAAAGTAGGTACTGAGGACATTTTGCTGATGCATCTGTAAAACCTGAACATAAAGTATGCAGTTCCAGAGTGAGGCTACAAGGGTATATACTCCCAGCATCAAATACAATAAAACCACCAATAACCACAGCATATGAAACCCTGCACAATTTGCTTAATGTGGACGCTGCTCTGCTTGATCAATTCTGAGAGTAACCTTAGTACGGAGATTAACTGGATCATCAGCTGGGAAGCCTCAGTCTAATAGCTTTCATTGCTCTTCTTGCTGTATGCAATGCACAATTAATAGCTTTTTCAAAAAGCAAGCTTTCAATTAAAATCTGTCATTTTCTTTCCTAGACGGTGTCCAAAGTCACAGGTCTTGCAGGTGAATCATGCATTCATTTGATGTTATAGGTGGAAGGAGCTCTGGGAACATTGCACCTGGGTAAAAGAGTGAAAAGTGTATTTGTGACCTGCAGCTTTAGATCAAACAGGCAAAAATTGAACACCGAGGTCAATGCATGTGTTTCATGTAACGACGTGGTATGAAGTACTTTTGAACCCCCACTAAGTGATTAACAGTGCAGGTTTTTTCTTCTTTCACAGATATTTATTGAAAGATGAAGTTTGCCGTTGTCAGAGTTCTGAAAGTTCAGACTGCAAAACAAATCATCTCATCACACGATAGTTGATGCTTTCATGTGTGGCTTGGTTTTGATCTGCTGCTGCCTCGGGGCTCCGACAGGGGGGGAAACGCTCCCCACCGATGTGTGGTTTCTTCAACCATTTCCCCTTTCTATTCCGCATGAATTTCATAATTCATTACATGTGGTTTAACTTTTAAAACACAATTTTAATAATGTAAAAAAAATGATAAAAGGATAATTTAGTCAGGATAAGCCGCACTGAGACAGAAGATGTGCCTTCATGGATATGTGACTTTCTGAAGAAGCTCAGTGCAGACATGTGAAGAGGAAAGTGCTGCATTGGTCTTCTTCAACCTTCACTTCTCCCCTTACTCTTTTTAAAGGCGCCCTCAAAGCACAGATTGCTACAGTGGAGTTGCATTGTGGGTAACGTGGTTAATCTATTTTTGGACTTTAGAAAAAACAAAAACAACTATGTGTTGTGAGTGGCAAGTAGTGAAAAGCTAACAGGAAACTCTTACAAAGCCACAGTGGCAATTTACCTATAGAACAGATATTTCTGCTTAAACTACATGCACTTCTTATTGTTTTTGACTTGCATGCCTGAGATAATTGGTGAAAAGTTTTGCAGACCAGCATCTCCTCCCCGGATCTACTCCATCATTAGCTGGAAAACAACTTATTCAAAGGGCTCGGGTAGGGGGAAGCCACTCTCTTCCAAACAGGGCATGAAGAAGAAGGAGCTGCTTTCGAGCTAGCCCAGTGATAGAACAGAAATGATAAATGATGCTCTGCATTGTGCGTGCATAATTAGGAACAGTAGCAGCTGAAAGAGTGTGTTCAACTGACAGTTGATGGGGTTGTAGATTAGGCAAACCTTGTCTAATGTCACTGCAGCATTACATGCTCCTCTGAGGGGGAGAGCTGCAGCATGTAAAGAGTGATGCCGCCCCTCTTCCCTTCCACCAGTCTCTCTCTCCATCTCTGGTATCTTGCCGGTTGTCCATGGCCATCCATCTGCACCAGTGATCAGGGGGTTTCAAACCATGGCTTTGACAAGCAGGTGTGGCTCTTTCAAGGTGCTTTTTGTGTAATGTTGGAGATGGGGGCAGGAGGTTGAGAGAAGAGCACGTGTATATGTGTATATACGTGTATCCCTGTGTGCAGCAGGGAATATTGTTGCCAAGTTTGCCCTTCCCTGGAGTGCTTTGGGTCCAGACTGTCTGCTGTTTCTCAAGCGCGCTTGTAGTCTGCCAAGTGCGGCTGGTGAGGTTACGTGTTTTGACCCTCCTGCAAAGTGTGATTAGAAGTGACAGCCTTCCAAATACTGACCCTTTATGTCTCATAAAAAGTTATTTTTTTACTAATGCCTCTGTTGTGGATCAGTGGTGAAAGAATCCAGTGTTATGTGATCTACATGCAGCTGAACATTAACATTCATATGATTACGCACAGTTTCAGTTCATTTGGAGCTTTTATGCCACGATAAACTGTATTACAACATTAGGACATAAGATTTATATACTGTTCATTAGATCATTTCTGTCATAATTGCAGGCAACTTAACTTTAAGATATTTATCTGCAGTTTTGGCAGAGCAAACTATTCCACAGATCACTGAGAAAATTATCTCACTGACAGCTGCTTTAGGATAATGTTTCCTAATGTGCGCCGTCATATTTTTCTCGAGCACCTTTCCTATTACTGAGTGACAGTTTTTCAAACCTTCTGTGTATACTACTCGTCCCTGGTATTTACCCACGAACAAAGCAGAACCAGTAGCCTTGCTTGGGCTTTTTTAATGATCACTGATTGTGCGAACTCCTCACATGGTTGATGATTGAATGGGACTTGTACAACAGTGAGCGGCAATAAATGAAGAAAAACAGATTTTCAATTAAAATATTAAAATGTTTCTGCAATAGGAACAATAAATGGATTCAATTACCGAGGATATCTTGTAGAACGACACATGAAACATTCTGTGAAATTGTTGAAATACCAGAAGCTCCTTTGTGTCCACTTTGTGTAACACATACACAAACTCTTAAACATCGACATGTAACCGAGTCAAAGAACTAAAGCGGTGACAGAAACAAAACATTTATAATGACGGTAACACACACTTGGCTACCAGCTCTTGTACAGTTAAGTTCACAATTTGCTGGACAATAACACATCTTCTCATAATGTGACTGAAGTACAGACTCTCAACTTTATTCCAAGTTGTCTTACATAATTTCTTGCATTGTTTAGGAATGTATTCACAGTCCTCAGTTTTGGAGGCTAAACATTAATTGGACAAACAAACATAAGTATTCAAACACTTTTAGTACTTGAACAAAATTTTGAAATTTGTATGTCAGCTTGCAGCTTACCTGCGTGTGTGGAATCGCTGGTATTTGTACTCCTGTTTTCCTCTTAGTAAACCTGTTGAAGGGGCTGCTGGACATAGTTCACTGCTAACTTGCCTGACCCAACCTCACCCCTCCAGCTTTCACTGCTTGTCTGCACAGAACTGGACCTCAGCCCAGGAGACAGAGAGATCTTTCAGTTATTGTTTGCTAACAGACCTAAAGACATTTACTTGCCTGTCAACTTATCCGGTCGTTAAGTGATGACGTGACGAATCCTACTACCGGGTCTAAAGTAGTCTGCGTTTAATATGGCTTTTGTGTTGTTAACATGTTTAATGTTTTGTATTTTCTTCTATTTAATCTCAAAAAGCTCCTAAAACAGTCAGTGATCTCTGTTGACCTCCCTCGGCTTTTATTACCACTAATCATTTATTTAAGCTCAGTTTTTAAAACCTTAGGATGTAACTACAGCCCAGCCCATGCAGCAGTATATGAGATTTGTCACTCTTTGTGAACGTTGCCCACTTTCCTGCGTTGGATTACGAGCGTGCTGGTGTGTGGATTCGTGTGGTGGAGCGCAAGTGTGTGAGAGGACCTTTCCCTTCCCGAATCACCCCTCGACTCCCTGGATTTTCCCCCTACATGTATATATTGGTAGAAATAAACTGTTGTATTGAACTTTGAATTCCAGTCTGTGCCTGAGTCCTCTCCCTACCCGTGACACCACTATTAGCCATAATATCCCCCCCACTGTGCTTTTCCCTTGCCATCATTCTGGTGCTACTGGTTTCATCTGTGTGAGGTTTTCTTTTCCAGATCTGAAAGTGTAATCCGGCCTTCTTGTTCTTCAGTGTAACCAGTGGTTTGCACTTTGTTGTAAACTCTGTATTTCCACTCAGGCGCGTGTATTTTGATGGGACAATAATAAGCCTACTTCCTTGAGAGTGTACTTCACTTGGTTACATGTTTGGCAGTTTTTAGGGTTTTTTGGGCCACTGTAATTGTCTCATGCAGTCTTTCAGACTTTTGATGTTGAAATTTAAAGAAGAGATATTTTCTTTATCTACTTCTAAAATATATGCTATCGCTCCGATAGGATCATTTTACATTTTTCAGCCAAATGAATGGGTTGCTGTACTTTCACGGCCATCACTTTGAACATCGTATTAAAAATTACAGTGAAAACGTATAAAATTAAAATTGACACTTCGAATCAACTTCAGATCTTTTTGCTTCCCAGTTACTGTTTCTGTTGTGTTTTTTTTCTTTAAAAGAAAAAAAGGCTGGTTGAGGAGAGTGCTGACAGAAAAGTAAACTCCTGATCTGTCTTTGTTACTGCCTGAGAAATGGTGAATTTACATAAAATTTCACACGCATTAAAACTAAAATAAACCAGCAAGAACAGTTTAAGAATATTTCTATTGGTGTCTTCAGTTGTTACCGTTTCTCTGTGCAAGAATGATTTCTTTTTCATATGGGGGAAAGCGGGGGAGTGGTTCAAAGCCCAAGTTTCTGACAGATGGTACGGGCCCGTGCCAACGTAGGCCTGGGCGATAGGCCGCGTACAAGGTGGGCCCAAGTGAGAGACAAACCACACACAGCTAATCTGGCACACCATCAAACCACTTGGCAGCTCTCCGAGGGTAACAATTACCGAAGCAAGGTGCTGTACAGCCACCGCTTTGAAAATGAAATGAAATGAGTTTTTCCCTCTGCAGCTACAACCAGTAAAGAAATGCTGATTACCTTTCAAACACTTTCCTTTGTTCCCACTCCACTGAGAAATTTAAAGCAGATTCAGCAGACAGACATACAGAGAAAGGAGGGCTTTGTGATGCGGCTCAGCACACTGAACATTTACTTACACCAAATCTCTCCCTCAAAGAGGCAACGGTATATTTGGTTCAAGAGCTCGAAGAAAGACAGAAGTGTCCAGTGAAAAACATGGGGAGGGGACAGGCATGGCTGACTGTAATGAGGCATCAAGGGGCCCTGTCAGACTGGAGATAAAAGCCCCCCTCCCTCAACTTCTTCACACTCACAGGGTAGAAGTACAATTCCTCTGTCCTCTCCCTTTGGGCTTGACACTCTGAGTGGCTCCGTTCTACTCTTAGCTACCGATCGATACATCCTGTTCTCCTCTTCTCTGGCCAGCTAGTCACTGAGCCCTTGGGGAAATGTGAAGAAATGGCAGAGATCCATAAAGCAGCTGCGGTCCAACATCAGCTGCCAGGCACTGCTTCCGAACGTCTGTTTTTGTGGGAGCTGATATCGCCTATGAGGAGGTGACTGAGAACTCGTACGCCAGCGAGGGAACGACAGGAAACCAAGTGCGACTGCTGTGTGAACAGCAGGTATATCTTCATAAGCATGGAGCTCTGTTCAAATTTGGCCTTAAATTCTGTCTCAGCTAATTCATCGAACAGTTCATCAAAACAAAAGCACATTTTTCACTCGGAATACTGAAAAACAGGAGAAACTGGATTAATATACACAAGATGTTAAAATCTAATGACTAAAGCTGCACTTGCAGCTTAATTGATTTTTGGCCATGTTAGTGGTGTTGATGTCAGTCTGCTGGTCCTTGGCTTTGGTCCAGGCTGTAATATGTCAATAAGTAGATGCATTAGATGGATTTTACTCCCTTGAGAAGAAATCCTTGTGACTTTCACGATCCATATTATTTATCAAGCTATTTCATTGAAAATACACAAAGGCACAAAAAGGGCCAGGAATTAGCAGCAATCGGCAAACAATTCATTCACACTAGCAAAAGAGCGTTTGTAGAGTTCAGCAAGAGCAACGAAGTTGTGACTTTCAAACGGCTCCTTCGCAGGTCTGCGGACGCTGCCGTCAGTTTGTGATTAAACGCATTACATCCGTCTGTGAGAAATAGCCTCAAATCTGTTTCTGTCTGTTGTCAGTTTGCTGCTGTCTGCATACACAATGTTCACTGATATAAACTGAAACTGATTATTTATATTCAGAGACCAGTCAGCACCTCAGGTTTGAAGCAGAACTTCCCTGATAAACTGACGTAGTTGCTGCAGGATGACGATTTAAATGAAAAAAGTGCTCAGCAACTTTGATTTTGTGCAGGAATATAATGCAACCAGTTGGCAATGAGGTGAGTCATGTCTCCAACTGCAAAGTGAGGCTTCATAGGTTTATGAATGACAGTCAATTTCTGCCAACTTTCACCAGTCAGTCTGAGAGTGGCTGCAGTCGAGTGGGATCTTGACTTTTTGAAGAAATGCTGTCTCCCACTAATCGCCTTGTGATCAAAAGTCGTCACGTAACTACTTGCAAGTGGTTTCCAAATCACAGGTTTTTACTAGTTGCAAGGAGGTTGCTGGTGTGACAAACCCAAGGGGAGCCCTGACGGTCAGGCTGTTTTTAATATGTGTTTTTACATTTTAGCGCTTCTGCTTGCACCAAACAGCCTATTTGCCAATCACACAAACGTTTGTGCTGCTGGCTGGTTACCAACAAATTAACACTTTTCAGATTGAATTGCACATGTTCTGTGTCTGAAATATTTTTAGACACAGTGCATGCTGTGCTGCCTTGCTTCTTTTTAACTAACTTTGAATGCTTTAACATTGATCTCGTCTTACCTACTGAACCATGTTTAAGGCCACACTATCTTTACACCATATACAGAAATTACAAAATAAATAATACATAAAAAACGTGGTTTAAAACATGGACGTAACGTGACAGAACCTGAGCTTTTAAAGCAGGAAACACACATAGGGACATAATCTAAATAAAAAGTGTCCCATAGCACACTACAGGACTGCCTGCTCAACTCTTTCAGTTTTGCTTGTAGTCCCAGACACACTGGGATTCAGTTCATTTGTCTGTGCCAAACAACTGGGACAAGGTTGTGAAGTCTGTACCTGAGGCAAGGTAGCAAACAGCCAGCTGCACAGCCAAGTTTATACATTTCTTTTCTTTTCCTTTTTGCTCTCTTTGCATTGTTTAAAAAAGAATAGGAAATATTCTCATATACGCTTTGGAAATATTCGAGAGTCTGATCAGAATCAAACACGTGGGAACAGAACCGCAGCCACATAACTCATGCATTACTTCTTGACCGTGAAAGCAGAGAAGGACAGTGTTGTTCATCATCACCTCATCTCAGCTGCATCATTCGATCTAATTATCTCACAGCAAGTGAAAAACAAAATGTGCCAGAGGTGTGAGATTTCATTTGTTTCTCTACATAACACAGGACGACATTGCCGTTATATAATGTCATTGTGAAACACAGATGTCAGCACTATATGAAGCTGCATCATTTCCCTGAACACGATAGGATCCCAAGTGAGTCAGTGTGTCATCATTATTATTATATTATTATTATTGTCATCATTATTTTTCTGCATGCTGGTTTTCCCTGATTCAGGTCCACAGTTTAATTCAGTGTAATAATGTTTGTGGTGCTGTCGTTTTGTGCAATCCTTTTTCCTGATAAAAGTTTCCTCTGTTCGTGAAATGGGATGTTTAATTAAAAATTTATTTTAATGGACTTTAGTAGAGAACAATATGGTGGCCCTGCAAGGTCAAATGGACAGCAACTCAAGAAATCACCAGCAAGAAGAAAAAATGCTGCAGAAGGACACAAAACACGCGGGGAAAATGAACCGAATGCAAAGGATAAAGACGAACTCGACAACTGAAATTTAAAAATAAATCTTTTTCCTCCTCACAACACGATGAACTTCTTTTAAGTGTGTCTAAGTACAATTTGCATGTTTTGGCTTATGTGGTGCGTTTTTCCCATTTCCCTTGTGTTTTGTGCTTTTGCAGCAATTTTCTATTTGCTCGTCTTTTCTTAAGTTGCAGTCCATTTGACCAATTCCAAAGAAAAAGGGAAAATTATTGTAAAATTTCTTAAGCACCCTGTGATGATGTGTAATTCACTTTGCAAAAGTGGTCTTGAGCATACTTGCCAACCTTGACACCTCAGAATTAGGGAGACATTCAAAGGGGGGGGGGGGGGGGGGGGGGGGTTTGCGGTCAATGTGGGCCGGGTCCTCCGATAGATGGGAGGCCGGAAGTGAGCGACTGTGACGGTCTAGCCTTCGGAATTATGTCACGAGCTCGCTCAGTGGAGTGAAACTCAGCCGTCTGCTCCTCGCTATCTAAAATACAACTGGACGCTGGAGTAAACTCGACCGTCTCACAGTTTTCTGTTTGACGTTTATTCAGCTGTGTGAAAACTAGAACTTTAATCTCAGCCAAACGATTTACTCGGGAACAAATAAAACACTGGAAAAAGTTCAACAATAACATTTTTAAGTTATCTAAGTGACTTATATCACATATATATAGACCGCGGGGGTTTGAAAACGATGTGCCGGGAGTTCGCTGTTCTCGCTGGCTCAGATGTTTGAAGTTTACACAGCTACATTCTCGCCTGAAAATATGCTAAAAGTTCATTTTGCGACCCAGAAAGAGAAATAAGAGCAATATTAAAACTAAGTAGCTGCTGCCATTGTTGGAAACTGGAATTGGCTGGGCCGCGCTATGAATTCTGGGATATGGTTTTTCATTTTTGTTGTCCAGGTGGAAAATCAGGAGAAATTCAGGATTCTCCCGGAAAAATTGGGAGGGTTGGCATGTATAGTCTTCAGTGAAATTTCTTCAGGATTTCTACACTACAATGGGAAAGTACAAGAGGAAAAAAAAGAGACCTCTACTCATGCTGGGCTATAGGAGGACAGCATGAGAACAGGAAACAAAAAAAAACCCCTCCTCTGCACAGAAAGCACATAAATGTCCACAGTACAACATTATGGAGCACGTGACCAGCAACAGGGCTGGGTAGGAGGTGAGGAGTAATCCCAGGCAACACAGCAGCCATCCTGCCACCAGCGCAGGCCCAGACCCGCCTCGTGTTCCCAGGAGGCAACAAGCATCGAAGGCATATTATTTTGGAATTCCTTTTAAATACAATGTATTTCATTCATTTAAAAGAGCGTTTGGACTATATATGATTTATTTTTACAAGCATCCTGTTGTATTGTGACGAGAGCTGTAGGAGCGAGTGAACGTGGTCGTGATCGGTAGCAGGACTGAGACAAGTTGCGACAGTAAGAACGACAAATTTGTGCAGTTGTGTACGTATGAACTGCAGTATCTGCTCGACAGTCTTTGTCGATGTGCACGTTTTCAAACTGTCTGTGAGAAGCTGGGGAGATTTCTCTGTGCAAAATCCACCGAGCAGCTGCTCACTTTCGTTTTAGCTCAGGAGCCCACACCATCTTGGAGATGTCAGCTGATCACTCTGCATTTCTTCACACATAAATGATTCTGTACAGAAAACATTTCCTCCACTCTCTGGAAACATGAGACTACAGGGCCTATGGAAGCAGTATAAAAACAACGTCTGTAACGAGTCGAAGTTTGACATCAAAAAGACGTCCACAACAACCACACTGTGGCCTGTACACGGAGGTCGCATGGTGGACAACGGCAGACGTTCAGTAGTCACCTGGTGTTACAAAACATCCCCTTCAGTGGAGCGAAATCCGACGTCCAAAGAATGACAAATAAAAGAAGCCATCCTGACGGCACTTTTCAATGGGTTAACCCTGACTTATGAACTGTTCATGCATAAAATGCACCTAATTCAACTCAGTGTTGTGTCTGTGTAAGAACTTAGCAATGAACCAGTGTTAAATTGTGTCTTTAGGCACTTTGTCACTGCCATCTGTCGCAAAAACCCATCATTTGCTCCCATGAAAATGCCAAATATAACACAAATATATATATTTATATATAGAGAGATATTTATATATATTGACACATTTTAATATTAAAGTCTAGAGTACTACAAGTCCTTCTTCTCTGCAGAATTGTTTGTTGACCTGATAGTTCAGGTCATGCAGGTCTTGCAGCAGTGAAGCTCGCCTGAATCGGCATCTGTGTCAACGCCGGTCAAATGTTCTATTTTTGCAGTTCAATGTTAGCCTAGCAGGGTCTTTTTCCCTGTCTCACTTTACAGAAAGTGGTAAACCATGAGCCGAGGTAGATCTGGAAAATAAATAAATAAATAAATAAACGGTCCTGTTGAGAAAGAGCGTTAAAAATACTCCTCTGTCCTCCCTCGGCTGCAGTCAGATGGATATGTGGAGAGAGGAGACACAGGAAGAAGACAGAAGACCTGAAATAGCTGCCTGAAATAGCCTAAAGCAACCAGGGAAAGAGACCTGCCTCCGCCTTCTGCTAATTCCCCTCTGTCCTTGACTGTGTGTGTGTGTGTGTGTGTGTGTGTGTGTGTGTGTGTGTGTGTGTGTGTGGTCATGTGAGATTGTATAGAACTAGATGCATGCGTGTTTACTCTCTCCCATAATTTCTTATCCTTCCATTTCCTCGCTTCCTCCCAATTTGATTTAAATAAAAGCCACCCAGTTAAATTGAAGTGTCAGAATGAAAATCCAAAATGTGTTTAAGTGAAACAGGATTTTTATGAGTAAACATTTTGTCCCCGCACCCTCTCACTCATGTTTATTCATTTATGGCGCAGCTATGAAGTAATGTTTCGTTTTGGTTGCTTGCACTATTCATTAGCCAGCGTATTGCCCGAGGTGTAGCCACTTATAATAGTCGTGGAGCTGTGTTGGCAGCTATGATATTGACAGAAGCATATGGATTTCATTTCGTATTCATCTCGCCAACCCCGGAGAAAAAAGATCCGCGAGAGAGCGTGTCTTCATGGGGCGCTGAGACAAAATCATGTTTCCGTGAGAGAAAGTAAGTAAGAAGGAGGGGAAACAATGAGGTGGAGAGTGTGGAGGTGTGTGCGTCTGCGTCTTAGATCTCTATTCCATCCTATCTGTTTTGTGGGAAATTGTTTCAGAGGCAGCACCATTTCTGGACGCTATCATCACTCAAGCTGCCCAAGGTCTCGGGTGTGAGATGTTGCCATACATCAAGGTATTGTTGATCAATACTGATTGATCTGTGTAACTCCGGGGAATATCGGTGCCCATCTCTGCTTCTCACCCGACTCCGTTTATGTAATTAATATGGAAGACGAGTAGCAAGTCAGCCATAACTTTTTCACCTTGCAGAAAGCCCCAATAAATCACAAGCGGGGGACACGAGACGAAGCGAGCAGGCGGGTTGTTGTAGTCTTGCTCCGAGCTGCGTGAGAACAAGCTCACATTTTCCCAGATCATGTTTGGGTCACGTCAGTCTGTTCACCACACATTTTTCAAAGCAGGGAGGCCGGCTATGTTTCCACGTGAAGGAATGTGGTCAAGGTCCTGTTTGGTTTGAGGTTCTGGCGAGGATTTTGTCCGCTCGCCATTTGCCATCAGACAAATCAATTATAATCACAATTCTCTCAGTTACACAACTCTGTTTGACTTTGCTCATAACCCAACAACAACCAAACCTCGACCTTCCCCACACAATAGCGCTGAGGCTGCCAGTATGCTTTCATCAAAACTGCTTGTCAGATGATGTTGTGTGATGGTGGCAAAGTCAGCAGGGTTTGAACGTACACAACTGTTACACAGCTATTTTGTTTGTACACTTCCTACACACTATTTTACTCAAACTTGAGTGTTCTGGGGCCTGATCCACAGAAGCAATTTACAAACAAATTGTGCCAACTTCCAATTCACGAGC
Organism: Aulonocara stuartgranti; assembly: GCF_965226115.1. Lineage (NCBI taxonomy): Eukaryota > Metazoa > Chordata > Actinopteri > Cichliformes > Cichlidae > Aulonocara > Aulonocara stuartgranti. The sequence goes on along the minus strand of NC_138951.1, from coordinate 2,031,662 downwards.
GATGCCTCTTGCAGATTGTGGATTAATTCACGAGTTCCTCACTCAGCTCCTTTTGATCATTTAAAAGTGCCAAAGTTAACACGAGAGAAGGCGATCTCTGTAGCCAAAACCATTCTTTTCCACTCATCTTCGCCCTTAAAGGATGTTGTGCTGCTTATTGTATTATCATTAAGCACAGCTACGAGGCTTCATCTGTAACTCTTGTCACGGCTGAGCAGCCGGTGGGTTTGTGGAGCGGACTGGACACAGGAGAGACGAACTGAGGTTTAAACAAAAGCGGCTGATACAAAAAACCCAGAAAGACGAGACGAGGCGAAGTGAAACTAAAGTAAAACCTAAACTGAGACTGAACTAAATTATGAAAAACATGACGTGAGACATAACATGAAAACTTAACAGGAGCATGTAAAACCTTGAAAGTGAAGTAACTTTAACCTGACATGAGCATGAACCTGAACAGTTTAAAGCAAAACCTCTGAGAAGTAAACAGACAGAGACTTAAATACACAGCAGGGTGATGAGAGGAGTGGAAACACCCGGAAACACAGCTGACACGAATGAACCCGACGCCACAGGGGAAGTAAAACTAAACACACTGAACATGGAGACACCAGAACCTTCACAATAAAACAGGAAACATGGAGAGATGTAGACATGACAACACAAGCTGGACAACAGGATGTGGAACACACAGCCTGGGAACACAAGCAGAGACATGGGAACAGATAATAATAATAATAATGGATACTTTATTGATCCCCATGGGGAAATTACTTGTTTTTCTCTGCATTTGACCCATTCACTCAGTGAAGCAGTGGGCAGCCCACTAAGCAGGCGCCCGGGGAGCAGTGTGTAGGGACGGTACCTTGCTCAGGGGTACCTCAGGGTAGCCGTTAAGTGGATTCGAACCGCCGACCTTCCGATCATGGGGTGACCACTTTACCTACTGAGCTATCCCTGGCCCCATCTAAGGGAGTAAAACAAAGACAAGACTTACACAGAAGACAGGAAAGACTCATAAATCAGACTAAAACAACTTCAGACAAACTAATATTAACACTACAACTTAACATTATCTCATAGTAAATCAAAAAATACAAAATAACTCAGCTACCCCCTTAACTAAGAATAACATACGAACCTTACATAATTTTAACATAAGAAATCAAAAATAGAGAATAAATAGAAAATAAACTGAAGACGCCCTGACATCTCACACGTTCATGGACAAACACGGTTTTGTTTCCTGCAAATAAAATCAAAATTCTTTTGATTTCTTCATAATATGCAAGAAGATGTTATTATCTTCAAGTGGACACGATATAAAACACTACATGTATCAAGCATGTACGAGTTTATTATGTTGTATCTCTCCATGCCTTTTACTCAGGTGCAATGAAACTTAAGCAGAGTTTGCTTTTTGTTTTGCAAGTGATGCAATCAGCTGGCAGAGCGTTTGTCCACGAGATGCGATCAGCATTATTTTACGTAAAAGCTGACTGAGCGGCTCACTCTAGATCCCCGACCTGACGAGGAAAAATTAAACACAGTTCAGCTTGTCGGGGCACCGGGCTCAAATGATGTCTCGTCTCCACGGTCCTCATTTATAAAGTGTCCTAAAACCCCAGCAGCGCGACAACCCAGACCATCCATTTCAGTCCAGCTAGCCAACAACGAACAGAGAAAGAGTCTGTCCTCGGTTTGTAACATAACGCTCGCTGCTGCCCCTGAAACAACTTTGTTGTTTTAGTCATCTTATATTCTACTGAGTTATTTTCTGTCTGCAGTTTGTTAACAAAACCTAATGCAGCAGCATTTCGGTAACTAACCGAGCGAGGTCATATTCAATACTTGGACAAGATGGTGCTGCACATGTTCTAAAAGCGGTAACTTTAAATGCACATTTAAAAAAAATCAATTTAAAATCTTAAAGGAGGGGCAAGAGGTCTAAGCAGGGTGGCACACAGACCTCTGTAGTGACGCAGGTAAAAATCTAAATACCCACAAAATACGCTCATCATCATTATCGCTTCTAAAACAAATTTTATAATGAGACAAAAATAAACAAATACAGAAAAAATAACTGAAAGTACTGTACAGGACTGATCTCACCTGTCACTTTTTAGGAGACCTGAAATTAAAATCTCGTAAAAGTGACGGCCATAACAGTCGGGGGGGGGGGAGCAAGGCTCAATTAGTTAGTGTTGTGAAATCCTAAATGGCCACTCACTCAACTTTAATTCGTTAAGTCTGTTGCTGTACTTGTTTTGCTTTTTATTTCTCAAAAAGTCAACAAAGGACATGTCGCCATCCAACATAGGCTCAAGACCACATAATCATAAAAGCTTCATCTCACACATCCAGCCAAACCCTATAACAGCAGCTGTTTATTGACTAAAACTCATCAGAGCTTAAACGTGTTATTTTATAGCAGTTTTAAGCTGGTTGTTTAGCTTAAGTGAAGTTCTCGTAGCAGCTGCTGTATTTCATCTAAAGAGGTCAGTGACTTGGAACTAAATAGTTTTGGTGTAGAAGATACGTGACCGGTCACAGAAGTGTTATTTCAGGCTATATTTGACCAATATCCTGTTACGTCTTGGACTTCACTTATTGTTGAAGACTTTAGCAGAAAGCAAGCATTTTTTAAAACATCATGTATGTACATATGTCATGGACAAATACGGCTGAAAAGTTGCATTATGGGAAATGTAAGATGCGGGTTTTTAAAAGCTAGTAGGCAGTCCTCCTGTGTGTGTGTGTGTGTGTGTGTGTGTGCTCCTGCTGAGCTAAAATATTCTCATTTCAAGCCTTAAAAGCAGAAACTCTGCTTTCCTAAAGTAGTAAAAAAAATCGAATGTTTCTTTTTTCTTCAGTCTTCAGTTTGTGAAGGTGATCTTTTATCAAGTTCACCCTGATGTCAGGAAAGTATTTAATAATTCAATTATTCTCCTGCAAATTTTATGCTGCCTAATGCAAAGTGTGGATATGCTAAGTATGAATGGATCCTGTCTGATATAATTCCAACAGCACCTGTTTAGCTGCTGAATCAGCCCAATGCCAGCAGTCATCGCTTCTCTAAGTACAGCTGCAAACCGTTCTGACTGAATCACGTACTGGTGGTCGATGTTAAGTCTGCATCTATTCATCTCTTTACTCAGTCTTAAGAACCTATTATGAAACAGTCAAATTGTGGAGACAGTAATCGTGTGTAAATAATACTTATGCTTCTGAAATCTGATACATTTCCTCATTATGGCTACTGTGTTAATAAAGTCTACTTGTATACATCAAAGACTGGGCTGAATGCACAATCTCATTTTTTAAAGGTAAACGTCAGGTTAGGTGTAAATGTTTGTCACATTTCTGGACGATGCCTGCTTGACATGTCTTTGACCGCCATGATGCAAATGTGACACGTAGTCCAAAGCAATAACATGCCTCCCATTTGCATTGCTGACATGCAAGCTTGTGGAAAAGATGTTGACTACAATAATAAATAATCCATGATTGCAGTTTACATCCACCCAGTAAAATATAAATGAACTCGGGCAAGTACTCCAAAGCTGCTGTTTCAAATCATGCCGAATGTCTTCAAACGCATCGTGTTACATATTCAAATGTGTGGATTTTGTATGTTTGTTGTTGTAGCTCAGGACTACTTGATCAAGGATCTGAATTTTTTTTGCACTCAGTTGAAGCTCTGACCTTTTTTCTGTGTGGAAGTGAGAAAGGAACTGGCTCATGGATTCCTCCTTTGGGCTCTAAATTCACTATATTATTATTTCTTACTTTGCGATTTGCTTAAAAATCTCATGTAAATAGCACGTAAATCCGATTCATATTACATATCCAGTCATCCACCCATTCACACATTCACACACTGGTGATGGCAGCTACATTGTAGCCACAGCCACCCTGGGGCGCACTGACAGAGTGGCTGTGGCTACAATGTAGCTGCCATCACCAGTGTGTGAATGTGTGAATGTGTGGATGACTGGATATGTAAAGTGCTTTGGGGTTCTTAGGGACTAGTAAAGCGCTATATAAATACAGGCCATTTACCATTTTTTTTTTACAATGAATGTTCATGCAACCTTCTGCTGGTAAACCTTGAGGCCTTGAGGCCTGACTTGTAAGCAGTGCTGTGGACCAAGAGCAGCACTCGAATGTATCTGCTAGCAGAGCAGGACTTGAATCACACGGCCTGTTGTCTTTCACGTATTTGAAAAGATACCGTTTATTTCACTGGTGTAAATCAGAAGCTCCACAGGGCTCTGCTAAGCTATTTGATAGTGTTTCCATCTGATAAAACATGAGTCAGTGTGTGATAAAGACTAAGTACATCTCCCTCGTGACTTTCACTCTTATGTTGTAGCTCCAATGCCAGGTTCAGGTCTGTTTACTACTACAGTGGCAGAGCTAACCCAGGGGGTCAAATATGAACTTTAAAAATAGTTGCAGCTCCCACCTACTGGGACACCTCATCAGACCGGTACTTACATATAGTGCCTTGCATTTCTAACTGAGCACTTTTTCACTACAAGCCACATTCACCCTTTCATACAACAAAATCCACAGGAGGTAAGAAAGGAGGAGCCAGACATTTATAACCTTACTTGACACCTTCTGGTAGCATCCAGTGAGCTTCTTTGCCCCGGGCTTTGCCTCATGGGCTATATGCACATTACCCTCTACTGCCAGGGGTTGTTGGGGCCCTACGGCACATCGTGACATGTTGTTGTTCTCTGGCAGTTTTGAAAAACAAATATTTTTATGTCCAGTCTTTGTCTTCAGTTAAATAACTTTAGTTTTACGTCTTTTATGTATTCATTTACTGTCGCTCGGGGTTGTTTTGTGACTGTTTTCCTGACTGCCGGTGTCAGACAGGTAGCTCATGTATCTCGACACATGGTGTGGGTGTGGAAATATTAGCAAGCTTTCTGTGAGTAGGAAACACGATACCCTGGAAACAAGAACATCCACGGTGATCATTTTTTCCAGAAATCAATCTGAAAACCACTGAACTGCATCAACCGGTTAGCTAATCGTGCTTTGATATGGAGATCCTCTTGCTCGGTAGCTACCACAATAAACACACCATGATTTGCATGTATAGATTTTCTCCCAGCACTGTGACGGTCGTGTCTCATGTTCTTGTTCGGGGGAAGAAAGAAAAAGAAGACTATTCATAGCAGCCTCATGGTTTTCGTCTATCACAAAGCTCTAGGGAGGCTGTTCGCGGCATTTAAGCTTTGGGGAGTTGGAAAAAGGGTCTCAAGTGAGGATGATGCATTGGATGAAAAGCAAAAACAAAAAGTGGCCATGTGCTTCAAAAGACAAAGAGGTCATATACAGTTTATAATTAACAGCTACTTGACATTTGAAGATTTGAATCCAGCACTGCCACTTCATCCCTTACACCCACAGTCAGACACATCGAGGATTTATCTAATAACGCTTCCAATTTGTGATGAATTATTTGCTGTCACACGAGAGACAGTTGTGGGTGAGTCATCTAATTTTGAGTTGTAATATTTTTCCTCCCAACGGTTCTGATAAAAAATTGAAGCACCTATGTGAGATAATAAAGCCACAGTTGTTGTCTTCAGTGTGTGGCTACCTCCTAACTCAGTGTTCAGAACAATACCAAAAAAAAAAAGACACGACAGGCAGCAAGTAAATAAATAAATATCATCCAAGAATAAGTAAATCAACTTTAAGGTGTTTGCCAGGAATCAATGCAGCACCCACTCGTCCCCTCATGAACCAACGAGCTTGTTGATGTGCAGTTCCTCGTGTCCTGCAGCCACCACGGTGCATCTGAAACACCCATTTGCATTTATGGATTTTCTGTGAGTGCCCTGTATCTGTGTGTGTCATGCTCTAACTTGGGGAAAATGGAATCTCTATTCATAGTCTTTATCCATTTCATCTCCACCTCGGTCTTGTCTGAGGGCCTTCGGAGTCGGTCTCCCTCACGCCGAAATGACTCCTATGTGCAGGCATCTCTCAGGGCGCTTTAAACGTGACTTTAAACGCTGCGATTTAATTTCATTTAGCGCTTTACGTTCATACTTAAAGGGTTAAACTGAGGAGATTTGCAGTAAATTGAAAGTGGGCCTAGATGTGAATAATATGCAAATAATATTATGCAAAATTATTATCAAGCAGCAGATGAAATGATTACAATATTTTGAATGAATTCTGCTGTTTACCTCAACACGTCCATTAACTCTGGTAGAATAAATTATATCTGGTGATATAGAGGTGATGTTAGTTAAACACAGATAAATCCTTGAAGCCTTAACGCCTTTACACAAATCAAAGTATGAATAGTTGAAAATACTTTTTGGACTCAGCTACTGTATTGTTAACGCAGACATTCACACTGAAGGCGTCATTATGCAGGATGAATTTATGGCTTTCATTTCAAAAAGTTAAAGTTCTGAGCACTTAGCTCACATAAATACTGAATAAATGTAAGAGAGTGGAAACTGTAGATAAGGACAAAAACAGTATGGTTTCACTCAAGAGCTTGGGACTGAAATTACGACGTTTGACCAAAACATAACTACTGACAGACGTTTACCTCACTGGCACAAAATACAAGACAGCTCTGATCATACAGAGACTTTTCCTGACTTCTGTGAACTTTGTGAACTGAGCTTTTTCTCTCGTAAAAGCAAAACATGAAAACACTCAACACTCAAAAAAGCCTCAGGCTATTAGAAGTAATCTTTAGCAATTATCATTTATCTGATTGTAATGTTACATCTAAACTTTGTATGGAAGCAGGATCTCAGTAAAGGCTCCCGCCCCTGACTGCCACCCAACCCACAACAACAAACCCGTGCAGCCCCTCCAGCATGGGATGGGCCCAACAGGAGGCTCAGTCAGCCCATGGGACTGGGCTGGGGCTCCAGGCCTGGCTCCAGAGTGGGACCCTGATAATCCTTTCCTCGGCAGGGTGAACTTGTCCTTTGTCTACATAAGTGTACACAATGCTGCCCTTTGACCCGAACGGTGGAAAAAGTGGATAGACTGATGGAAGGAAAATCAATGAGAGTGACCAGAAGTGCTTTTGTAGACCAATAATTTATTTTTTCTATGGCAACAAAGCATGTGTACATAAGCCTTTAGACACTGATATAATACCAAATCATAAAGCACACATCTTGGCAGGTACTGGCACTTGTTTAACGACGGACTTGTTACTGATGGCAACATTTTCATTCTACTTTCTCTTTTACAGAACAACAGTATTAGCTACCCTTGATGGATAACAGCACTCTTATTAAACATGCAATTTTCCCAGTTATTAGCAGAGGGCAAAACATGTAGGTGCTATGTAACACGTGGTTATCACTTGATGAAGTAACTTGCCTAACATCAAACTTTAGCCAGTTTACAAGGACTTTGCAGCTAGCTAGAAGTGGACGTTTCATGCCTACCTGTGGCGATGACACCTTGAATGAAACCTTCAAACCAGGAGTTTGTGTTTATTCCATGTGGTTAGTGAAGTGCGTCACATGCTCACAGGCTTGGTTCCACTTTATCAAGACAAAATAATTATATAAGGTTAAGTAGTCTACTTTTTATCTTACCTGATCCACACTAGGTGTAATTAAATTTTTCATATGTAATCCAAATCCAACTCTTCCGACTACTCGTCTACAGAAAACAAACAAAAAACACCTAATACAACATTTATATACATGCTTACACCGACACCACATGTGCAGTTTTCAAACCAGCACTTACTTTGTGTCATATTTTGAGCCCCGAGCTTCTGCTACTGTTCCAGTAGCTTTCAAGAGTGAAAAACAAAAATTGCCTGATTATTGAGTAAACAGCATGTGAGTTTACTCGAAACAGTTTTTAGGTCAGAAACATAGTGTTTAGAGCGCTCATGAAGGCAGGGACACACGGCCCACCTTCATCCCGAATTTGTAGCTTTAAGACTGTTTTCAGAAATGGGGAAAAACGAGTTGAATTTTTCTCTTTCATGTCTCATACACTGCTCCAGCTACAATTCTGAGGCAAATAGGAAGACTTCCCAAAGTGTCGTGTGAAAATATAGGACAGGTGTGTCTGTGCATGTCCGACTGAAAGAATCACCAGTTTGATGGACGCGAGCTACGTGAACAGATGTGCTTTTTAACATGGAAGAACAAAAAAGCCATTTGCTGCTTGATGTAGGCCTATTGATGCATCACACGAGGTTTGATTTTGGCATGTGTGCACATTTGAAAAGTGTGGAAGAAGCTGTAATTTCATGCAATTATTCAGCACATGTGAGAGTCACTTGGCAGCATTAGGAAATGTGGAAGAAAGTGTCCTCAACCAAATTGGTGTCAAGGTATTAATTTGACTCTGCAGCACACTTTTACTCTGAAGTGCATTTGTGACGAATTGCAAAGTGCAGCATTTGGAATCCATCAATAATTTGCTACTATGGGTGCTTTTCTCTTTTGGGTTTGAAACCCTGCTCACATAAGGAAACTTGTCTATAAAGAGTGTGTGCAAGTGTTATAAAGTGGGGATGGGGTAGATCTCGTCAATGCAAATCACTCCCCGCCTGCCATCTAGCTCCAGCTGGCGTGATGCTCTGGCATATTGGCAAGTGAGGCGGGCGGGTCGATAAGGATTTTAACCGCATCTTAAAATGGGTAATGGTGGCCTTTATGTGTGTCATTGTCACTTACCCAAAAGTCACGGCTCCTAAGCGCCACCATCCATCACCTGCCTGCCTGCCACATGCCTCTTTCTGCCTAACTGATTCACTTAAGCTCTGTTTGTTTGTTTGCTCTCAAAGTCACTTTCATTTATGATCGAGCTGGGCATGGGTTACGATTGCTCGCAGTGCTTTACGGCACAGAAATAGACAGACAGGGGCGGGTAACTTGCTCCGAAATTGCTCACCCGCGCTAAAGCCTGTCACATTGGATATTACGCTTGTATGAAACTATTTTTGTACCCTTTCTTCCCAACAAAAAGGTGAAAAAAAACGATGTTGTCTCTGAAGCTAGCTTGCTTCAGTCTGACTCTTAAGCCTGCAGTGAATCTAAGGTAGCATGAAAGGCTTCAGCTGGAATGCTTTTATAAATAAAACAACTTTAACATGAACAACTCAGCTAAGGGAAATAAGATCTAAGAGTGATTCACAGTCACTCACTTTACTTCTCAGGGCAGTTTTTCCCCTTCTTACTTTCTTTCTTTTTTTTAAACCACAGACATTTAAGCATATTTTAATGATCTGTGCCGTGGAAGAACAAGGAGTGGAGTCTAAGCTAACACTGTAAGGATTGGGCTTTTGAAATGAATTCATGCTGTTGGTCCTTGATTAAAAAAATATGTTGCTGTTCGGGTACTTTGCCTTCTAGGTGAGACCCAGCATGCATTGTCAGTGCCAAGTGGCTGCCCTTGAAATACTGCAGAGTGTGCTTCACCTGTTCAACAAAAGTTGCAAATATATGTTTTCACTGCATAATAGCTACAGGCTTTGGGAATGGGGATGATAACAACAAAAAATCTGATTTTAATTGACTCTTGTTACACTGTAACACATTTCCACACAGAATTTATGGCTACATCTATAACAAGTGTAAGGACTCTTTTACTTGTGTGTCGGCTTCGAGACTATTGGACAATCAGTTGCCATAAACTTGGCAGCGGTGCCAAGATGGGATCACAAAACGTTAAAGTCCTCCTGGGTTTGTTCCATCCATTCGTTTTCTTCCACTTATCCAATTCCCAGCTGCCTTTAGGCTAGCGTGCACGCTGGACTAGTGCAGTCGCAGGGCCAAAACACAGAGGCAGGCGACCATTCACTGATTAGCTGGACATTTATGAAATTTGCAAAATGTTTACATGTATGTAAAAGAAGTTGGCACTGTGTATTCTAAGGGATGCATGCACGCTGGGTCCAAAATGCTCCATTTTTCCCATAACGGCGAGACTTGACGTCGCCTGCACGATTAATGAGGGATTTTGAGACCTCTGCATAGATCAATAAAGAAGTGGTTTGCCATCAATCAGGAAAGTCTCGGCGTTTCTCCAAGAGCATGGTGAGTAGACACTTCATTTTTTAGCACATCAGAATGAAATTGTGCTAATAAGGTAACACAGGTAAGGCCCCAGTGAGGATCGAACTCACGACCCCTGGTTTACAAGACCAGTGCTCTAACCGCTGAGCTATGGAGCCTACACTCTGATGATGAGGTGGACCAAAGACCTCTGTGAGGACCAATATGCACAGGTAAAAGCTGCATGAGCAGAGACCACTGACGTCTGATGCACATCCAGTCACTGTGTTCTATAGTCAAAGCTGAAATATGACAGAAACCGCTCAGTTTCAGAAAAGAGCTTCACGGGTTCCTCGTGGCAGGCGGAGTTGGAGGATATCCAACAGTGAACAGCAGCTTGACATTTCCAACACTTCAATTTGTCATTTTTAACCTCAGATTTGACATTTGTCAAAATAAAAAATATATGAAATGTGAATTTGCACCATTAACTGAAATGTTCTTACAATAAACCTTTAAATATTTTTCAGTTACATTTAGATAATTTCTGCCTTTTTTGTGTGTTTTGTAAAGTATTTAGTATTTTGTAATGTTGTTGAGTACTACTATCATCATTGTTATTATAATTACTATCAATATAAAATGTATAACAGTCACAAATGGTAATTAAACAGCCAGCAAAAGCCTTATAATAATAATGGATACTTTATTGATCCCCATGGGGAAATTACTTGTTTTTCTCTGCATTTGACCCATTCACTCAGTGAAGCAGTGGGCAGCCCACTAAGCAGGCGCCCGGGGAGCAGTGTGTAGGGACGGTACCTTGCTCAGGGGTACCTCAGGGTAGCCGTTAAGTGGATTCGAACCGCCGACCTTCCGATCATGGGGCGACCACTTTACCTACTGAGCTATCCCTGCCCCCATATAGCTCATTATTAGCCTAGCCATCATCCTGTCACATAGACATGTAGCATTAGCAGGCTAGCAGCAAGTGCTGGATCCTAAGACGACTTGTTTCACTGTGACGAGGCAGCTGGTAAATGCAAAAAACCCAAATAAATAAAAATGCAGGGCTACAAAGCGATATATTAAATACTGCTGTAGATACAAAAGAGGCGCCTGCTTTCCCTTTCAGTTATACTCAGAGAATATAAAAGAGACAAATTGTTAAAACGTTCCAGTAAAAACTTTACATGTTAGCTGTGCGCAGGATTCAGTGTCCTACAGAGAAAAGGACATTAAAGAAACTGATGGACATTATGAACAATGCTGGGCATCCTCTGCACACGGCCATAAACAATCAGAAGAGTCTGTTCAGTGACAGGTTGCTTCTCCCCAAGACAAGAACTAACAGACTTAAAAACTCCTTTGTCCCACACGCCATCAGACTGTTTAACTCCTCTCTGGAGGGGAGAGGGAGGGGAAACAGGAGGACAAAGGAGGGGGGAACAACTAAGCTGTAGTGCCTCTTCACCTCACTGTACAATACCTTGTGCAATACTTTTTGTAAATAGTCAACAGTGCAATAGACTCAATACTTGAAATGTGCAATTCACTTGTATTTTTATTTTTTATTCCTATTTATTCTATTTATCCCCTTTGTATATTTTATTTATATTTGTCTCTGTATTTATATATGTGTGTGTGTGTGTGTGTGTGTGTGTGTGTGTGTGTGTGTGTGTGTGTGTATATATATATATATATATATATATATAACAGTTCTGTAACTGTAACTTTGGTCGTTGCTGTGCTTTTTTTGGAAGTCGAATTTCCCAGAGGAACCCACCCGAGGGATTAATAAAGTTCTATCTTATCTTATCTTATCTTATCTTACATATGTGCAGGATATTCACTACAGTGACTACGGCTCACTGAAGTACTTGGTTGTGTACTTCTGTACTGCCACGTATACAGTGACCCGTGCATTATATAAACTACAGTAAAAATATCCACAAGTTGCTTTGCAAATCTTCACGGTTGGATTAACGAGGTGTCACTCTGTGATTCCTGATGGAGAGAGAAGAGAGCAGCCTGTTGGAGGGTGATGGATGCTCACCACAGCAACCCCACTGAGGAGCTGTAACCAAACCACGGTGGAAAAAACACATTTTAATGCTACTATTAATGCCACCATCACGAGAAAATAAAAGAGTGTAGCTCACACAGGAGTTAAACTGATGTATATGATTTTGGGCCTCATAAACAGGCTTTAGCCAGGCCTTGCTATTAAATGTGTTACACCAGTCTGGCTCGTGACTCACTGTCGTTATTCTTACTGGATATCATAAAAAGTCTTGAAGTAAAGCATTATTCAGAGGTCAAACACATGTTGGGCAGCTGTGCAAATGTGTGTCATTCAGGACAGAAAGGCTCCATTACAAAAAGTTAGCATGAAATATACTTCATTAGAGCTTCATTCCCAGTGTACCAGAAGGAAGTTGGCAGAGCTGTTTCATCTTCATGTATATTTACAAAGCTTTGGCAAGCTTCCCACTCATTTTAGTGGCTAGCTGGCAAATATGTTGAGTTGCCCTGAGGAACTGTGAGAAGCTCAAGAGAATGGATGGCAGACTTTAGTCGGGGAAGAAATGCTCGTTAAGCCAAACTATGTTGTCATGGTTAATTAAATACCCACTCATTTTTGAAGTTTGTTTTTGCTTGCGGTTCGACCCTTCCTGTCATGAAGACGCCACAGCGGTGAGAGCCGGACCGGGGTCATCGCTGCCGTTCTCTTCACTCTGACTGATGTATTTGATTAACTGGCATTACCTTCAGACTTTCTCAGGTCAGTGGTAAACCTCGGAGGGGTGGGGTCGAACAAACAAAGGTTCTGGCTTTCATCTCTTGTCCCAATATTGTGATGGAAAGCTTAAAGGCTCGCTTTGAATAAGCGCGTGTGAGGCAGAGCAAAAACAGATCCAAACCACCTGGTGATTTTCAGGATGTTAACAGCCTGGCAAACACAATGTCTAATTCGATTGTTTCTGAGTCAGTGTGAAGTGCGAGGAAAAGGAAAACAAGAGAAAAGCACTTGAATGGTGGAGGACGACGCAGTCACCTCGCGTCCAGCCTGCTGGAGGAAAGAACTTCACGAGTATTTTGTTTTCATCTAAGGCAGAGCACTGTCATAGTCACTTGGTAGACGCGCGTGCATGTGCGTGCGTTCTTCAGCTAGGATTTCAATGTGTGTGTGCGTGACGACGTGCTTGTTACAAGGCACTCTCATTTACATATAGAGCACCGGGCCCTCAGGAGCTAAGTGGACTTTAACAGTGAGATAGCTTTGCTATTTATTGCTTTTCATGCTGCAGTGAATACCTGAGAGCCGCAACTTCTCAAACGTGGCAGTGAAATCCATACACAAATGACCAACAGCCATCACTGTTCTCCAGTAAGTGCCTCTGCACTCTGAAAAAGACAGCAAGGAAGCTGTTAGACATAGAGTTCACCAATATCTATAAGCTGCATCCCCGCTACCGCCCGAGCCACGGGATGAGTCACTCTATGCGACGTGGAAATAGCAAACAGCAAAGTTTGCCCTCCAAACTTTTTCACTCAGACTTAATAAAAATTTGAAAATCTGACAATCTGAGTTGATTTTTATTCCCACAAACCACTGATGAAGCAGCCCACCCACACAATAAAATAACGTCAAATTGTCAGCCTGTCAACAAAAAAAAAGTCCGTTTGCATTTTGAGAGAATGATGCAATCCATCAATGTCAGGCTAATCTGAATTGGAAATTATATTACAAACCCCCAGAATAAACTTGTGTTTTTGTCCAGTCCAGTCAGCACCATGGAAGATTTATAGCTATGTTATTATTCTCAACATAATCTTAGTTCTGCTGTGTGATTTACCGGTGATTTATAGTCATTCCATTTACTTGTAAACCATGGCAGGAACTGGCAGAAAAGGACAGCCTAATATGCTAACAGCCGCTGTACTGCTGATATGAAAATACAGCTGGGCGAGGAAGCTTTGAGCTACGCAAGGACGTCATCTTTCTCTGCAGCTGCACGCCTGTCATCAGCCCCCAGCCTGGCAACCCCGATTGCATCAAAACATTGAAATCGTTGCTTAGAAAACCATGATGATGCTCCTGTCCTAATCACCTCTCTAATGTCATCATTATTCATATAATCAACATCATAATTAGTCAGCCTTCCTTGACACCAATTTTAAGACTCTTGAGCTGAGGGCGATAGCATTGCTACTGTTACAAGTGCCACCAATAGCATAGTTAGGATGTTAGCATTCTAGTGGTGGTCGAAACTTTAGAAGTACAGCTCAGACTAACTTTTTAAGAACAGGAAGTCATTTTCAAAAATGGTTTTGAAACAGACTTGGACGATCAGAAGTAAGAATAAGCTGCTGGCATTCAAAATGAAGTCAACCAGAATATGCAAATTAGTGACATTTGGAGCTGAGAAGCTGTGCATGTGTGTATTCTACAATAGTACACACAACTGAGCATTACAAACATACCTGCTAACATTAATCATGCACAGCTGTGCACATAACTGCATACAGCTTCGTTATATATAAGGCTGTTTTCTGTTATAGCATTCTTTTGCTATTTTCTTGCTAGCAGAACAAATATAGAACAAATATACTTACACCATCTTCAGAGAGCTGTTCACTAACTTGGAAATGAGCCGTGCTCAGTGATGCGCCGCTAGCTATAAAATGCACTATTTAAGTTCTCTATATATAACAGATAAGCATTCGACTTCTCTTCTATTCCTAATGTATTTGCATCTTGCTGTTCACTCCAGTTTCTTTACCGTGATCCTATACACAGTATAAAAGATGGCTTTAGCTATCATGATCGAGATGAGCATTTCATTTCCAAAAAACTGACCTAACAAGGAGCAAGAAAGTGTGCACTTATTGGCCAAAACAGGCTTTTTTCTGATATTAGCCAAACTACTGAACTAAGGCCATAAACAGAGCTCACAACAGACGCCCTCTTATTGCAGACTTCTATAGCAGCGGTCCCAACCCCTGGGCCATGGACCGGTACAGGTCCGTGAGTTGTTTGGTACCAGGCTGCGAGAGTTGAGGCTCGGGTGTGAAATTCATGTTTTTTATCATTATTTATTTATTTATTTTATTGTTAACTGGGTTTCCCTGGGTCTTTTCCTGTGTGTTATGAATAAATCTTCTTTTTTTGGTACCGGTACCTGTTTTATTTTGTTGTATTTATCCGCAACACCTTAAACCTTCCTCTTTTTAATGTACACATTATACTGTAGTTTTCATGGCCTCCATATATTTCTCAGTCGTATTTATACCTATAGTGTCTATGAGCCCTTTAGTAGTCCAGAGCTTTGTGCAAAAGGCAAAGAAGTGAAGACATCATTGCTTTCATCACAGCAGATTGATGGAAAGGACCCTGGAACCCAGAGCTGTATTGTAAAAAGTCTTGAAGGTCCCTCTTCTTATTAAGGCTGAGCTCTGGAGAAGCATGGTGGCCATTGACTGAGGTGGAGTCACTCAACCAAATTAGCCTTTAGCCTTGGAAGAATTCACCCTGTACCTTTGACTAGTTATTGCTTCCTTCTTTACAGATCATACATCTATGCTATTGATTGGCCTTGCCTGCTCCACAGCTCTAATTGTTGTCCGGGCCTTGCATTTCACAGACAGTAATAGGTTACACAGAAGAATAAAGATGCAGTCGCTGGATATTGATCACGAGGAATCCACACCTCTGGCGAAATTAATGAGACAATGCATATGGATCGATGCTGCCCCCCCTCACCGCCACCACCCCTTGGCAAAAGCTTCTTTTTTTCCACTTCTTCTTCCTCTGAGCTGGCGCCTGCACTCCAAGGAAAAGTGCTGATTTGAGCTCATCTTTTCCAAAGCATCTCATTAAAGTTCATCATGGAGTATCAATGGCAAAACAGCCAGGAATCTCATTATGGATTGTGCGGGGGTGGTGCAGCTGGGGGACCAGGAGGCGTGGGCACGACTCAGTTGTTTAAGTGTACCTGAGACGGCTGGTTTGGTTGTTGTGCTGTAAATGATTGGGCTGCGTTTGTGCGTCAGCAAATATGACTTTCCAATACGGGAGGACGGACTCGGACCGCATCCTGTCCTCGTTCAGAGTTTGTTGTTGTTGAGGACTGCAGAAGATTAATGGACCAGTATGTTCACTGTGTATACTGTGGCTATCGCAGCCTTTTAACCCACAGAAACTCATCCCATTTGTTAAAACACGAGCGCAACCCACAAGGATGTTACAGCACACGAAAATCAATTCTCGATTCCCATAATTAGCACGCCTGAGAGACATATTGGAACAATATGAGAGTGTGGTTTTGCAGTGTGTGCCTGAGAGACTGTGCAGCTCTGTGTGGGGAGATAATTATGACGGGGATTCTTAGAAGCTACAGGGCAGCAAAGTACTCACACATGTAATTACTCACACTCGATGCAGTGCCCTCCTGTGGTGGGACCCGGCGCATGGGTTTCGGGTGTCAAGGATCCCGCTGCCTGTTTTCTCTCTGCGTGCTTACCAACAGAAAGGAATCGTTTCATCACTTTCTACTTTAATCTGACACGGACACACACGCCTCCACAGATACACACACAGAAGCTGAACGTTTTGGTTGTCAACTCTATGCTTTTCCAACCCTGGAGAGCACAGGGTCTCTTAATAGAGAGGTGAGAGAGGGCCAACTTTCCACAGCAGCTAATTAAGGAGCAGAAAATAGCATTAAAAAAAGTGCTTAAAGTTTGTGTCCATGAGCACAGGCTGAAAGAGATGTTTAGGTTTGGGTTACAGCATAAAAATATAAATATGCTAATTCAGTATTACTTATACTGCTGGAGGTGCTTTCAAAAGGTTTTCAGAACCTCCACAGTTTCACACACAGGCATGCCCACACACACACACACACACACACACACACACACACACACACACACACACACACACACACACACACACACACACAGAACACTCTTCTCGAGTCTAGTCTGAGTGTCCTATCATCCAACAGTGTGAGAAAAAAGAGGGCTAAAATTGGGTTGTATTCTCTTTGCTAGAGCACTCTGGTGATTCAGGTGTGGTCTCCTTTTTCCAATTAGATCCTACAACACACTTCATGCTCTTCTGAGCAGGAGCAACTGCATAGCTAGACCCCAGGTACATGCCCAGGTACGTATAGATCCATTGTGCCCCACTTAAATCTCAAGTTGAGGTTTTAACAAGCTGCTGCATTCGGGAGTGGAGTCGTTTAGATTGACAGACGGAGGGAAAAGCTTTTCTAATGCACAACGTCAAATCAGTGCAGTTTGATCCAACATACAAGCTGATCTTACAGCGCAGCACTCAGTGGGTCAGCACTCTGCGTATATCAATGTATGATAACACAACCTGACTGTAAGCTGAGCTACTGTCAGCTTAATGCTCAAAGTCAAACTCAAACTTTACGGCAGTGTGTTTTTGGCTTTCACATGATGTATTTATGACACTTTATTTTAAGAAGTTGACCCAAGTCAAGCTTTTTAAAATTCATTTGTTATGACATGGAGATGAATGCAAATGTGCATAAAACTCAAGCACAAGTTTAAAATGTGTGCTGGAATAGATCCATGCATCCATCCAGGATATCCAGGTGGGCAAACCCCGAAACACGTTGTAATACCAACAGACAGACAACTATTCATATTCACTCCCACCTGGGTGGTAGATTCAAACCCAGGATCAGTGCTAACCACTGTGCCAACATGCTATCATTATGCTGAAACCTACATTTTAATAAAATAGATTTATCTAGGCCAGTTATGTCAAACTCCTTTTACATCGAGAGCCACATAAACTCTGATATCTGTCAGATAACGACACATTGAATCACTGCAATATCTTAATGTGAGATAAAGAAACACAGTTTTAACAGTTTCTCTCAGTTTATTACATGATACATGCTGCTGGAGTAAATGAGAAGAAATCTGTCAGCACGACTTAAACTGTAAATATAAAAATATAATAAACATTCTCGCAGGAACATCCTCTAATTATAAAACAGAAACTCTTCTTAATTCATAGAAAATATCCAGTTTTTTTCATAAACTGTGGAACCATTCGATATAAAAAACGAACGGGCAGACGAAAAAAAAACAGTAGAAATTGAAAAATTAAGAACTTTTTTTCACAACAGGCCAAAGGCCAGAAACAAAACTGAACCCAAGTGCAGCACAGAGGCAGCAAAAGACTTTTACAAGGTTTATTTGGCTAAATGCAAACCACGAGGGGACGCGGCGACTCGAGGGTGGAAACGGAGACTAGGGAGTTGAACTGGAGTGTAGCAGGTAATATTTGGTGGTAGCAAGAGGAGAGAGGACAGAGAGGGGTTAGCGTGGTGTCGGCAATCAGCCCCGAGCAGAAACGGGAGCTGGAAGCATGTAAATATAATAATAACCACTGCAGCTAAACAGAGAGCCTGACGAGCCCAGCTGTAAGTAAGCTGTTAAAACTCGGCTGTACTCTGTGTTCCTGTTTTCTATTGGAGCAGCCTTTCAACGCCTCTCTCTGTCTCTCGCTGCAAAGTTGACCCAGACAACAAAGTAAAGCTAGTTTTCAGCTACGAGCCGACACGAACCCGACGTATTAGCCAGAGGTCCCTTTACTACGGTTCGGAGCCGCGGACCTGTTTCATATACGAGATCGCTGCAAAAAAGTGCAGCCTTACCTAATGTCCACCTACTGTTACTCATTTATATTAAGGTTTAAAACTCTAGGTTGTATCGGTATGGAGAGTAACCTTCAGTAATAGTAATAAATCACATTCATGTAGTTGTAAAAAGCTTGATAATATATCAAGTAATCCAAAGTATTCAGAATACGTTACCCTCATTGAGTAACGTAACAGAATACTTTACAAAATACATTTTGGGGCATGTAATCTGTAATCTGTAGTGGGATACATTTTAAAAGTAACCTTTGCAACACTGCAGACAAAATTTGCAGATCTGAGTTTCTGGACATTTCTTTCCACTTTTAGTTCATTTTGCTGTTCTTTAGGAATATTACGGTCTAAGAACAGCAAATAGCAATCGCCACATCATAAACCCCCTGATAGGTGAGCTGCACCAGTCATCTCTTTATATTGCAAAGCACTGCTGGGAAACCACGAGTGATGATATTTATGTGGTTATGGCTTCACCATGTGCCAACCATATTGCAAAACTGCTTGAGAAATACAAAGACTGAAAGAGAAATATGCACACACCAGGGAGGGGATTAACAAAGCATGTGTGAACTCAATCAAAACAATAACAAGGGCAGGAAAGGAACAAAGGGAGGATTAAAATCACACACAGCTACATTAGGAAGCAACTTTCAAAATAAACATGGAAGTAAACTGAAGGAGAGACCAAAAGTGCGCTCACATGCACAAAAGTAAGACACAGACTGGAGAATCAGGGAGCACAAGAGAAGGGAAGCTGCTCGGGAAATGGAAAAACACTTAAACAAGATTAAGATTCCAACAATAAATCGTGAGTCAACACAAATCATTAAGGCTGGTCCATGGAAGCAGCAACCAACAGGCCAACTGCACACAAAGCATGCTAAATGGACTGATTCTTATATAGCACTTTTCTGTTCAAGCACTCAGAGCACTCTACTCAACATGTCTCATTCAGTCTGAGTTTAATATCTTGCCCAAGGATATTCGGCCATACAGACCAGAGCAGAAAGGGCTCAAATCACCGACATTCCCATTAGTGGTAGACCTGCTCTACCTCCTGAGCTACAGCCCCCCCACAGGAAGACTAAAGGGGTCCCATGTCCAGGACAGGTTTAGAGACGTCCTGGCTCCCCAGGCGTGACCTTCTCAACATTGGGGCTGCTGTGGCTCAGAAGGTACGGCAGGTCGTCAAGACACCAAACCCAGAGTTGCTCCCAGTACATTAATTGGTAGCGTGAGTATTTCAGTGTCAAGTTAAAAGGCGCTGATTAAAGTGCTTTTATGAACAGCTGGAGCTTTGAGTGAATAGAGTAGATAAGCACTATATAAGGACAGTTGATTTTAACGTGTCCACAGCAACCAACTTCCCATAAAGGAAGAAAACTGACTGGATTTTCGCCTCAGTTCTTTTCAGAAAGGATTCTTTTGAAATTCAAGGTAGGCTTTCATGCATCTTGACACCAAATTTGCCAGGTACCTGGAATGTTCAATAGCGCTGTTTTGTAGAGCAAAATAAAGTAGATGCCGCTCCTTCCTCTACGGGCACCTTCATTTTCTTCCGTAGCCCTCTGAAGCCTGTGAAAACCAATCTGTTGCTGCTGGAATGCAATTTAATCCAATGATTTATATATATATAAAGAGAACTGAAAAATGAACTTATTTTTGGTCACCACATAGCATAATTGTGTTATAAGTACTTTGATTGGGGCTATTTTTACTGCAGTCATTGGGCTAACCCCTGCCAGCAATGACTGAACTTTCCCTGGTTGCTGGGAGTGTACAATTGCAAATCTCTGAGGGGACTAAGTAGTACCATGTGAATGATGGTGATTGGCTGTTTATTAGATTCAAAGGTGGTATTACTGCCAGTGATATTGAGCCTGGCAAAGAGGCTCTCTGCAGTACGCTACTCAGGAGAGAAGAAAATAACAATAAAAATACAAGGAATCTCTGTGTGCAGCAGGAAGCTCTAAGTAGTTAATGAGGAGGTTTATTTTGTTCTGACTAGAGCATCTTTTTCAGAGTAACCTTTTATTTTTATGTTTTTTTTTACCCTCAGGTGTGGGTAATGACTAAGTACCATTAATTTGAGCAGTGACAGGAGCGGTTAAGATTGGAGCGGAGACATTAGTATGGAGATAGGACGCCTTAACTCAGAGCAAAAGTGCTAAAGGGAGGAACATAATTTGCTGCACTCGCTAACACATTCATACACACATTTTCTATTTGCTCCTTTGTTTATGTATTGGCTTCCTGATGAAATGTGTTATGTAACACCTTTTTTTAATAGTCTCACCTGAACACAAGTAATTTGCATTTCTCTGTGTTTTGCAGTTTTTTCTCCTCCCCTCAGGAGTTTTATCTCTATGCAAATATACAGATTCAAACTTAGAAAAATAACAAAGACTGCAAAGAAGAAGAAAATCACCATATTAAGCATTGTTTTTCTTTTGATTGTACATTATCTGCTTTTTTAAGCTCATGTCTGGGCTCTTAAGAACCGGCTCGCTCACGGCTGTGACAGCAAACGTGAGGTGAAGCTTTCTGAGCGGTGAACCAGTGCACCACATCGTCAGTAATGAGGAATTAAACTGGGTCCAGCAGCAGTTCCTATCTGCGTGTTTTATCTTTCTCCCACTTTGACTGTTTTAACGGCTCTCCTTCACGTCGCTGCTTAATGCGAGGAAGAAAAATGGTCACCAACAAGGTCGCGTTATTGATGGCGCTGACATTTGTGGTTACACCTTTCAAGTATGTGGGAATATCAGTTTTCTGTCCACTGAGGCTCCACTCTTTTTCCGCTGGCATACAGCGGAAGCACGCAGCCACCGCGTCGATTCACGCTATCCCTCCAGCTGAGAGCAGAAATCTTAAACCATCATTTACATCCCTCGCCGCGTGCATTTTGAGGCATAAGTGTGAAGAGACGAGGCCGGCTCCATTAATTAGGAGCACGGCACCGTTAAAATGGATCTGTGGGGAAGGATGGTGATACTTGCTCCTTGCAACCTGCCCACTGTCCTCCCACGGTGCCGGTGATTAATGATGTCAGACGTATCAGGGGGGCCCTTATCAGACATGGACGCTCCCACCAAACAAAGCCAGGGTTAGGAGCTCGATGTTTAACTGATGAAGTGGGACTGATGGCAAGGGGGAAGCAGAGAGCTGCTGTGAATGCTAATGACCTGTGGCATCGACTGTTAGATGAGCACTGAAGAACAGCAACCGTTCGGCTCCCCGGGTTAGTGCTCCAACTGTGATGTGTATGATTTTGCTGTGCAGCACGGATTCTGGGATTTTCCTGGAATGCACAGTGGTGGACATTCAGATCATTTACATGAGCAGCACTAGGGAAGAAATAAGCTTCAGTTTTGTCTGTGAAGGTTCTCAGACATCCGGGTCATCGTAGTCAAAGGAGCTTGCAAAGAAAAGCGTCTGGACTTCTTTAAGTTGCTTGAAGACGTTTCACCTCTCATCCGAGAAGCTTCTTCAGTTCTAAGGTCAAATGGTGGAGAGTCCCAGATATAAACCTAGTGGGAGTGACCCCCCACAGAGGGACAAAAGGACCCCCTGATGATCCTCTAATCGCCTGAGCCAAGGTGGGAAACTGGGCGTGGGTCCCAATCAGCCAGAGTTTCGGGTGTGTTCATTGTGAAACCTGGCCCCACCTTATCATGCAAATTCCTGAGGTCAGATGGCCCAGGATGTGAGTGGGCGTTAAGGCGTCTGGGAAGGATCTCAAAACTGGATTATAGATGGCAGAGAGTTGGTGTCGTAAACCACCGCCTCTGTTCAAAGATGGTCGCTCACAGTGGACATAGATGCTTCTTTCACTCCTCTTTCAAACCATCTGTCCTCTCTGTCCAAAATGTGAACATTGGCATCCTCGAAAGAGTGACCTTTATCCTTAAGATGCAGATGGACTGCTGAGTCTTGTCCTGTGGAGGTGGCTCTTCTGTGTTGTGCCATGCGCTTGTGAACCCACGCCCAGTTTCCCACCTTGAAACGTCTTCAAGCAACTTAAAGAAGTCCAGACGCTTTTCTTTGCAAGCTCCTTTGACAAGCTTCAGTTTTAATTAAAGGCCCGACTGAAGTCCTTCCAGACCATTTTCAGGTGAATCAGATTTCATTTTGTTTAGAAATACACGAGTACAGGAGCAGCGCGGTGCTGGTGCGATTAGCCTGCCGTCTGTGTGAAGTTTGCGTGTTCTCCTCGTGTCTGCACGGGTTCTTCTGGGAACTCTAGATTCAGTCCCTCCAAGACATTTCTCCTAATTCCATCAGTAAATATTATCATGCACTTTCTGCATAATAACAGGTCTGTGATGCCCTTAGATGTCCACAGCTGGACAGACGGCACACTGAGTGGATGTTTGTCCTTTATCCAGGATGTGTTTTTGATGAGAGGTGTGGGTAACCTGTTGAGCCCCACTGTTGGGGGGGGGGGGGGGGGGGGTTGTAGAAATTCCCACTAAGCGCGGGTCATACGCTTTGGGCTGTAGGGCGGCTGTATCTCGGGAAGGCTGGCGGTTTGATCCCTGACTGCTCCAGTCTGTGTGGGTAAGATACTAAACACAGAGTTTCTAAGGTGTTTATTGGAGTGAGAACGCTAAAGGAAAGCACTTCCCAAAGAAAAAAGGTGCTTGGGTGAATGAAGTATTCAGGCAGAGTAGAAAAATGCGCCACAGACCCGTTCATGTCCAACAATATTTTCACAGACCGGCCTTTAAGGTGTCGCAGATTACCTGTTATAAATACAACAAAATAAAACCAGAACCTGTACACAGGAAAAGAGAAACTGAGTTAAAAAAACAACGATAAAATTTCACAGCCGAGCCTCAACTCTCGCGGCCCGATACCAAACGACTCACAGCCGGCCCGTGGCCCGGGGGTTGGGCACCGCTGCTTTACCCTATAGAGGACCGTTTAGCACGTTGGATAACAAAATGTGAAAATGTCTGTAATTCCTAAAGAGTTGAGCAAATTATTTTGTTAAACTGCTTGAATTGAAGGTGAAAGTCTGCACTTACAACAATCAGATTTTAATTGTTTGATTTTTAATTGTCACTTCTGCAAAAACAGCTGGATCTAACTGCCTTTTTAATCACAGTGCTGCAATAAAAGTTAAGGAAATTATTGATTTCTTTTAGTGCCTGTTAATGTTTTTTTAGTATTCAAAAAGAAGAGACATGAATCAGGTTTAGGGGCATCAAAGCTGCACTTATGCACGTGATTGTGGAGGAAATGCATTTAGTTATTCTGCATCACTGGAAAAATGAGTGAGGACCTGAATGTTGTTTAATGGGATACATTTAAGTAACGATCATATCACGTTTGATGGAGCCACAGAGATCAATAAGACAATCTCTGTGTCCAATCAAAGTCTAATCTTTGTCAAGTTATTTAAGTTATCTCCTGCTGATCTGATATCTGCACTGATGTAC
Source organism: Aulonocara stuartgranti (assembly GCF_965226115.1). Taxonomy (NCBI): domain Eukaryota; kingdom Metazoa; phylum Chordata; class Actinopteri; order Cichliformes; family Cichlidae; genus Aulonocara; species Aulonocara stuartgranti. The sequence goes on along the minus strand of NC_138951.1, from coordinate 2,007,488 downwards.
TTGCTTTCGATTTGATCGCCCATTTCACGAAGGAACTGTGTGAGGCCTGGCATGGAAAATATAATCAGGTCTATCAGCTCCAGCTAAAAGAGAAGGAGAAAGAGGAAGATGGGAACCTCTTGTCTTCCTGACGATCTGCCACTACAAAAGGTGGCTTCTCTCCTCCGTGCTCACGTTGCTATCTCTGATGCAACAAAAATAGAAAACTGTAGAGGATATAAGACACTTATGTGTTATTAAGCTGTGGGGGGCGTCCAATGAAGCGGGAAGGCGCAGCCGTTATGCCAGTGGACGCTCTTGGAACACATCAAACAGAAATTTGCAATTAAAGGTAAAGAAATAAGTACTTTACACGTGGAAGGCTACTGCAGCGGTTACCATCATCATATTTGCTGTTTGAGTTCGAGTAAGAGTAGTGTAATATGCTACAATAAAATCCACTTTACTTCCAGAGATCAAAGAAAGCAACACACGAAGATCATTTGAATAAAGTCCTTTGAGAACATGGAGTAAACACCACCTACAGGAACACATTCTTTTCATGTTGGAGAAGAAAGCACAGGATGTGCGCTTTAAAGCTTTACGTGTAAGAAACGTATATAAACAGGGAGGCTTAATTTGTTTCTGCACTGCACCTTATTTGCCCGAGGCAAATGTCAAGAATTCATACAAGCCTGCAAATTAATACTTAATGACTGTCATTTATTTTCTATTCTTCTACTATCCTGGGAAATGTGTGGGGATGTTTGACAGAAAGCACAAATCACAGTGTGTAATTTGACCGAGCTCTTATGAGAAACAGGAGCACAAAGTTGATTGCTCGTTGATTGTTTCTGCATAATTGTGATTTGGACAGGGCTGAAATATCTCGACTGCTGTTTGATGAATTTAAATTTTGTAAAGATATTCCGTAGGGGGGGGCAGGGTTCAGGTGGCGGAGCGGTTCGATACCCGGCCTCTCCGTTTACCCAAGTGTCCTCAGTCGAGACGCCGCATGGCAGCTCTGCCGTCATTGTTGCTTGGGGTGAGTACGTGAATGAGAAACATATTGTAAAGCTGTTTGTAGAGCCCAGTGAAAGCTGTGCAGACTGTTTACATTAATCACCCAGGATGGCTGAATATCTACTCTCTGCTTCAGTGATCTCCTGACTCTTTCTCTGGGCTCTGAGAAAGACCAAAGTAGAGGAAAAGCCTATTTTTATTAATGCAAAGATCTATTTTTGCTTTTCTATCCTTGCGCTACAATCCACAGACGTGTATCCATCTGGCATAATTACTAGACCTCAAGTTAACTATGCGTACCTGTGGCTGTGGGTCACTTCCAATAAAATAGCTCGAGGCTGGAGTAAAATGTGTCCATCAAATGTTAGACTTTATTAACGAGCCCACATGTTGACACAGGAAAGAATCCCCACCTTCTAAAGGGGAAAGGCTTCCTTTTATACTCTACCTGATTCAGGTGAGCATCTGGAATAGACCAAGTCTGGGGGTCAGCAAATTAAACGAAAACATAAACCTCCCCATAAGAAAACATCAAGCACAATATAACACATCATAGACATAATTCGATTTGTAACAATCCTATAAATAAGTCAATAAAATATTGACTTCACACACTTCTATATACATTAAAGCACCTTAACCACACCCCCCTAGCCTGGCCGCTGGTTCGCTCCAGGAGCTCATAAGCAGGAGATTGAGCTGCTTTTACTCTTCTGCTCCACATCCTGCAAAAGAAGCAGCCAGGAAAGGTGAGCGCTGTCACCACTTCTCTTTTTACATATCCAAATAATTTAAGTTACAAACAAATGATTAAACGTGAACAGCTCTAACTCATCCCGACACAGGTCGGATGGCCAGTCCCCCGGGCTCTTCACCTTTCACGAGCAGTCACTTAAATATTAACCCAAATAACCCTAATAAAGACTCACTATCAACCAATGTGTGATTTCCTTCATTATAGTTTTTAATTCCCAACCAGTCAGTCAAGAAAGGCTAATGGAACTCCTGGTCTCCATTACAAAAAGGCACATATAATGTATGAAAAAGCACTACAGGGTGTCTAAGGCTACATACGTGGTAAAAATGTTAATGTTTTAATTCGATTTCAACATTTTAAGTTAGTCATTGTATTGGCTGCAGGTGCAAATGTCACAGTTAAAGCTTCTACTGGTCAGAACTAGAAGAGTGCTGAACAAATCCTACTGTAGTAAGTTTCCAGGCGTGTAAAATAAGCAATGAGTAGCCTGAGTTCTTCTACCATTATTACACTGGGGTCAAAAATTGTCACCAGAGGTTTACGACTTTTCTCATGTCTCACGGCCCCAGTGTGGCACCTGTGAAGAGACACTAATGTTTCTTCTGACGGTGCTACGAGGAGGTTAAAGTGAAGATTTGTAGTAAAAGTGTAAAGAAGGCTGTGATTTATATACAGACATATATAAAGGCCTTAGTGGATGCTTCTTCATGAGACTCGTGTTTTTTTTTCAATCAAGGACCAAAAACAGGGGAAATGCATCATGACCAGAACATCAGCAACAGAGGACACAAACAGGAAGAAGAGGAATGAAATGAAACGATGAAAAAACCACAGTCTCTACAGACTGACGATATCCTCCTGCCATCACACACGAGGTGAGGCTGCAGGACAGCAAGCTAAAGGCCCCACGGTGCAGTCGAGTGCACATTATACATGTATTGTTACATACATTCAGTGAAATGCTCCAAAGTCACATCATCAGCTTACAGATGGTTTTGGCAAACAGAATATTTATGACAGAGGTAAGAAAAGCAGCCACGCGGCAGTCTGTCGCTGTGTGAGAATCCAGGCTCAGGGCTTCCACCACTTAAAATATTTGAGCAGCTGTCACAAAAGAAGCACCGTCAGGGATTAAAGTCATTCTGAACCTGAAAATACCTCCACGTGTGTTGGATGAATGGTAATTAAATTCGATATGGAAACGGTCACAACGGTGTGACTTTTAATGCAGCTCTATAATTACAATCTGAAATCAGCTCAACCAAATGGCTACACACATAAGATACGTTGTTAATACTACCTGCTGAACTTCTTCTTAACCTTTTCATCTCGAGGATTTTAACTTTTGCTTAAAATGACCTAAAATTGTTGGTTGGCACAACTGTCTAATGTAGTCGAGTCATTTCTTAACTGGAAATGAGTCAGTTGGATTTTGGCACCTGAATTTTGGAAAAAGTGGGTCCTAATTTTCAGACGGCTCTTTTTCCTAATTATTCATCTGGTTTTGAACAAACTGAACGTGTATGTTTTCTTATCATGCAACTGATCTTTATTTTTTATTCTTTTTAAATTTTCTTTCACATCCTCCTCTTTATAAGCACTGCGTCTCATAGAACATGCACCAAATGCAAAGGCAAGATAATTCTTTTCGGTACCACTTTACAATAAGGCTCCCCTTATAGATGCTAATAAATAGTTTATAGCTATATTATTAATTATTTGTAAATGCTTTATAAACCATTATTAATGGTTTATTATGCATTAGTTAAGGGTGAGAAAGAGGAAAAAAACTGACCGGTTTCTTGCCAAATAGTGAGCCAAATGTGTTCACCTATATATTTCATCTAGAGTTGCTATATTAAACATTTTAGACTAAGTTACTATCCTGTAAGCACAATCAGCATTTGTAAACATATTTTTTATCATATAAAATTGTACTTCAGAAATGCATTATAAATATCCACAACTATCAATCGGAGCTTTGTTGTAAAGTGTAAAGCATAACACCATTTATTAATGACTACTAAACATTTATAAATGACAAAAGATAGCTTTGTCGTAAAGTTTAAAACATGTCAACATTAATCACTAATAAACATTTATAATTGCCAAAAGTGAGTCTTAAATGTATAATGTCACCATTTATAACACTTAGACCTAAATTACAATCAGTGCTTGAAATAACATTTAACTACTGTCAAAAATGGCAATGTATTGTAAGAGTAACACATGTAACATTAAATGTGTTTTTTAAAACACCAAACAGTCACCCACTCCAAAAAAAGTTCATGCCAGACTGGTTCAAACTGGAAATATTTTTTGTATGTCCTTAAATAAGCGTCCCAGTGGTCCATCAGGGTGTCGCGCTCCAGTTCCTCCTTAAGAAAAGTCAGTTTCTCTCGCTCCTTGTTAAGAAGGGCAGTTGCAGTAGGGGCAGGATTAGAAGAAGAATCTAAAGAACAAACAATTATTAAATTACAACACTAAAATAATTTATAATCTAAACTTGGGAAACTCAAATAAAATATTGATTAAAAACGGTTACAACTTGAATTTATAAAAAGCCACTTTGTAAAAATTATGTTATATACACATGTGGTGGTTCAGACATTTCTAAAACAAGGCAAATAATTCTTCTGTGTACTGCCTTACCAGGGTGTTTAATATAAATTTAATGATGCACATAAACAAAACTAAAAATATACAACTAAGTGATATAAATCGTTTGGAATAACCAATAGCTATTCACATGTTATGTGATGTTAGTTAGCCACTGTAGCTAGCAGCCAAATGGCTCGGTAGCTAGCTAGCTAGCATTATACTCACCTTCATGTCTAACTGCTGACGTCGTTGGCTTAGTGCAATCTAGATCATCCAGTCTCTGCTTTTTGTATCTCTTCGAACGTGTGCTAACTGTGTAAGTCGCAGACGCACACAAATTTTTATCTTCTGCTCCATCCATGGCGCAGCAACTTGAACGAGCGCCTTCAGTGTGTCTGTTCGTGCCCCTTTGGCTTGACCTTCCAGAGCGCTCCACTGCCTGTCGCGCTCTGAGAGGAGGGGCTTTCCTTAATAAAGTTAACTGTGATTGGATGGTTGTATAAGCTCCTCTGCGTTTAAATTAAATTTGTTTTCCCTCCCTTTGGCAGCAGAACATATTTTTTTAGCATGAATCCAGCGGGTTAGATCTACATAACAAAGTCGGAGATACATTATAACAGGTGAGACAATCCTCTTTTTTGCGTGGGACTATTTTTGATTATAGGGCTTGTTTTATATAGCATGTGAAGTTCTTTAACTCTGAACCGATTTGCACTAGACTCCCATAGAGTATTTTACGGTGTTTCGAGGTGATAATAAAATAAATTACTCATTTTTTTCCACCAGAATGTCTTTGGGAATGAGATTGTTTTCCTTCTATTCTGGCGCGCAAACTAAATATAAGGCACTAAGGCTCATTAAATGGCTGCAGAAGAAACACCTGCTAAAAAAGAAGCTTAGATGTCCTGTTTGTCACCATAAGATGAAAATGATTTCCGTGGTGAAGAAAGACCAATATATGTGGTATGTATAATGCATGATAATGTAGTGCATGTAGAAAATATAACAAAATATTTCGGTTATCAATGCAAGAGGGAGCATTAACCTCTTTTCATTATTATTTTCTTCATACTTAATTTTGTGATTATCTTTTCAATTAATGCTCTTGTTTAAGGGTCCATTTCTTTACTTAACTCATTGATATGTTCTCAGGTGCTGCAAAAGAGCAAGTCATAGGAAAGTTTCCAGAACAATTAGAACTAGCTCCCTCTTTGAGAAATCAAAAACATCTCTTTTCAGTTGGATGAAGTTCATTTACAGGTATATGTAGATGTAGACATTAATAACAATGCACCTTTCATAATTGAACACCAATACGAGACTTGTGAAATAAAATTAGGGCCTCAGTAAGTAATAATTGCCTCATTTTCTATCACAGATTTTCACAAGGGCTCAGGCTCAGACAAATAGATATGATCGATGATGAAGTGGCTGGCAGCTCCAGAACACTAAGTAGCATGGCAAGACACATTCGACATGTTTGTATACGTGCAATTAAAAGACACAGAATAAACAATGGACACCGTCTTGGTGGTGACAGAGAATTTGTGGTTATAGATGAAAGCTGTCTCCGTCATCAGCGAAAGGTTGGTAAACTCTCAGACAGGTTTGTTAGAATCAATGCAGATCTGACTGTGTCCTCTAAACATGGAAACCTTTACCATAAGTAAAAAAAATTAGTAGAAGCAACCATCTTTTTGAATGTTTCTTTGTAGATATTTAATTTTATTCTTTTTAATTTTAATTCTGTTTAATTTTATTCTTTTTGTTTTCAGTATGCACGTGGACGCTTTGGAAATGCATGGAAAAGGAAGAAATGGGTATTTGGAATGATGGGAATTAAAGACAAAAGGCGAAGGCTCGTGTTAAAACTTGTTGAAAAACGATCAAGGCGCCACCTTGTTCCTCTGATCAGACAGCATGTTAAGTTGGGTAGTGCCATTATCAGTGATGAGTGGAGAGCCTACAAGAATGTTTTGACAAACATAGGGTACAGACATTACACTGTAAATCACAGCAGGTGGTTTGTAGATCCTCAATCTGGCAGTCATACACAGCATATCGAAAGGGCTTGGATGACCATCAAAGGACATGTCCGTAGACTAAGAGGAAATCGCACTGAGAAGTTGCTGGAGGAACACCTGATGGTTCTTGAGTGGTCATCTTGGCTTGGTTCGCGACACCCTGATGGACCACTGGGACGCTTATTTAAGGACATACAAAAAATATTTCCAGTTTGAACCAGTCTGGCATGAACTTTTTTTGGAGTGGGTGACTGTTTGGTGTTTTAAAAAACACATTTAATGTTACATGTGTTACTCTTACAATACATTGCCATTTTTGACAGTAGTTAAATGTTATTTCAAGCACTGATTGTAATTTAGGTCTAAGTGTTATAAATGGTGACATTATACATTTAAGACTCACTTTTGTCATTTATAAATGTTTATTAGTGATTAATAAATGTTGACATGTTTTAAACTTTACGACAAAGCTATCTTTTGTCATTTATAAATGTTTAGTAGTCATTAATAAATGGTGTTATGCTTTACACTTTACAACAAAGCTCCGATTGATAGTTGTGGATATTTATAATGCATTTCTGAAGTACAATTTTATATGATAAAAAATATGTTTACAAATGCTGATTGTGCTTACAGGATAGTAACTTAGTCTGAAATGTTTAATATAGCAACTCTAGATGAAATATATAGGTGAACACATTTGGCTCACTATTTGGCAAGAAACCGGTCAGTTTTTTTCCTCTTTCTCACCCTTAACTAATGCATAATAAACCATTAATAATGGTTTATAAAGCATTTACAGATTAATTAATAATATAGCTATAAACTATTTATTAGCATCTATAAGGGGAGCCTTATTGTAAAGTGGTACCTTGTTTTCTAATATGTTTCATATTCGAGTCTTCTCTCTCTATACACACTTCTGTGGTTATTGATGTGCTACATAATGAAGAATGGGCCTCATTTATAAACAGCTGTGCATAAATGTGTGTGTAAACCGTGTTACGAACACTTCACACACGAGTACCTGAACCGTTCCTACCTCACAAACAACTTTTTAAAGTGCCTCAGACGATGCACACAAGCAAATAATGAAGCTCTGGCTTTCCTACAAAATTTAAAAGCACGTTTTTAAATTGAATATTACTACTATTGTTTCCCTGAAGGGAGGGAGTGTGCAGCTGCTTCAGTTTGGTTTTCTGTTTATCTGTCTGTTAGAAGTGTAGCAACCACATTTTCAAGATATCTTGTTCAAATTTTGTGTGTTGGTAGAAACAGACCGACCAACATGAATATCGGGCCACACCCGTTGTCCGTAGCGATGAGAAAAAAAAGCACTGGATGGACCGAATCGAAGAGGATATGAAGGCTGCAAACATCACACCGGAAGATGCTCTGGACAGGAAGTGGAGGAACAGTGGAGAGAGAGAGAGAGAGAGAGAGATCGGGTCAACCAAATGTGAAAATCAGTAAATACTTTATATGAGCCACAATTTTTTATGGATTGTTTTCAAACTTCACAACAATACACTAGACCTCGGAGGACACAAGTATTTAGGTTGGCTAGGCACTTTGTCTCGACCTTCACTGTTAGCGTCCACTGTGAAATTGACCTTAATAAATGTGGAGAAACCATAATGACTAATATAACTAATATATCGCATGAAGAGACGTGTACACATGCAACAGGCTGATGTCATCACATTGTAATCAAACAATCCACGTTTTAGTATTGATCTTGCACTTTGGGGGAGTTGTGCTGTTATTATTATTATTATTATTATTATTATAGAATAGAATAGAATTCAACTTTATTGTCATGCACATGCACAGGTACAGGGCAACGAAATGCAGTTTGCATCCATCCAGAAGTGCTTTAGTGATATAGATATATTACAATATATATTAGCAGTAATATAGATATGTGAGTATATTACAGAAATGGGTCTATTATGGTATGTTATAATGTACACGGTATGAAGTATGTTATGAATATTCTATAACTATAAGTATGTACAGGCTATAAATATGAAATAAAAAACTATACAGAAATGTGAACTATGCAAGTTATAAACAGTTGTAGGATTAAAAATTATCGTATGTACAGAATGATTATTTACACAGAACTATATTATACTATATTTATTATTATTATTATTAACGTTCTTGCAGCATTTTCCCCTAACGATTGTCTCTCTGGTGGAAAGCTGCACTTTTTCTCAGGAACATAAATAAAATCCTTCCAGATCCAACAAACTCTGGTGATGTTCTGTTTAAACATTTATCTTCAAGGCGGCGTGTTGTTTGATTTTTACAATGTTACAACACAGTCTCATAATTTACATGTTTACAACTGCAGTTTACTGTTGCTATTTACTCACCACCGGCAAATTGGAACTGGTGTAATATGGAAACAGTTATAGACACATTTGTGTGAATTTGAATTTAATTGAGTGACTGTGTCCTCTGCACGGAGAGAATTGCGCCTGAGCTTTGTTGTTCAGGGCTTCATTGCTGCAGTGAGACTAAAGTCGGAGCTTCTCCTGCTTTTTTACCTTAGCGGTGCAGCGTTCTCGCTGCTTGTCCTCGGGGTAAACATCATTGCTTACACAATGAGGGGAAATAATTATTTGATCCTCTGCTGAATTTGTAAGTTTGCTGACTCACAAAGAAATGAACAGTCTCTAAATTATTTTGGTGAATTCATTTTAATGGAGAGAGACAGAATATCAATCAAAACTCCAGAAAAAAACATTACATAAAAGTTATAAAGTCATTTGCATGTCATTGAGTTTGGCTGCGCGCTCATGCGGCTCACAGCCAAACTCAATGACAATCTGCAGGAGTCAGGTTGTAGAGCATCAAGAACTTCTTTCACTCAATGACATCCAAATCAATTTATGACGTTCAAGTAATGCGTTTCTTCTTGATTTTCATCTGGTATCCTGTCTCTCACCATTAAAATTAAACTACCAGAGAAATTAGAGACCGTTCATTTGCTTGTAAGTGAGCAAACTTACAAACTCGGCAGGGGCTCAAATAGTTTCCCCCTCTGTATGGTGTAAAGGGGCTGTGGAGGTATGCAGGTAGCGTGCAGACTGCAGGCAGAATCTGGAATGAGGCTGATTCACTGATTCAACACATGCACTGTGGGAAGAAATTGGCCGGTGTGCACGTGTCATTAATCTGATGGGGATTTTGTGTGCTGAGGGTAAGAACGTTTCCACAAATATATTAGCGAACGAGGCCCAATATTATCATATGAAGTCACCATAAACAGATAAGACGACATAAGCTAACAGTTAATGATTATAAATATGTATAAATAGCCAATCAGCTATTATGATTACCATATTTGGACTCAGCCCAGTAAAATCCATGAGAAACGGCCCAAACGACCATGATTATAGACTGTTTCTTGTTAGGGTATATACTCTGACCACACACCTGGGGGGACCGGGGCATAGATGTGGATAAACAAGTACTTTGATTGTTTCTGTATCACTGTGGTCTTTATCCCCCCCCCCCTTGCTTCCTCTGTCTTTCTCATGCTGTGTGAAACCAAATAGTGTAGATATGTTGATCATCGCGCGCTCTCTGTTGATCTCTTTGCAGTGCGTCTCGATATTGGCTGCCAGCAGAGAGCCTGTGGGGTGCATGTCAATCCAGTTTTACCCACCGAAGGATCCCTCTTCCCTCGTTTGCCACGAAATTTCCAAAGAATATGAATCATCTTCCACCAAGAGCGGCTCCTTCTTCCCTTTCAGTGTGTTCTCTCCATCGTTCCCATTCATCCTGTGTGCCGGAGAGGTCCGCAAGACTCATTAGCACCCGCCTCTGTGTTTCATGCCGTGTTTCCCCAAAGGCATATCTAGCACCATTAGCCCAGGCAGCAGTGAGATTTCAAACTGCCTGGGCAGACGGATGCCTTCCAAACCAAAGTGTGCGCCTTTCTTTAATTAGCATTTTTCTAACATCAATATATTTTCCTCTGGCCTCCTAGGACCAAAACTCTGCCGAATTAATTATTAACAGCCTTGCTGTCTTCCACTTTCATTTTCTCCCACTTCCTCCTCTTCCTTTTAAGGCAGTCATGGTTTCCAAGATTCTGCCTCCAGTTGGATGTGAATGCGGGGTGGACATTCGGCGACAGCTCCATCCCTTAGGTATGCTTTAATAGCACACATTTTGTGCATAAAATGATCAATTTGAGTCCAAATCAAGAAGGCAGGCTGCATTAATGTCCATGAACGCTGGAGTGCACCAGGCTTCGGGGCCCACAGGACGCATTTAATTATGTTTACATTTGCCTCTACTCTAATTTAATGTCTACTGTCAGATTTTGGTATTCATTGTGCCAGCTTCTAAGCCATGCAGAATGAGAGTCACCTGCTGAAAATAGAGTGACTGCTTTTCAGAATTCCCCCAGGTGAAGAACAAAGAGTAATTCATTTTTTTCAATCTGTCACGAAAAGGAAGAAAAAGTGAGACCAGAGACTTTAAAAGGCAGGGATTGGACTGGAGGCACAATATGGCTGAGGAGATAAAGTTGAAAAAGAGCAAGATAACCCTTTTGCTTGGCTAGCCTTTGTGACAGAGTGGGAATAACCACAGCACAGGATTGGTAACCACCATAATTTCAGGTTAAACACAAACACCCCCCACTCAGTCCAGCAAATATACACACACACATTCATTGACACATATGCTGACAGAGTGAGCAGTCGTCTACCAAGCATGCGCTGCAAATGCTACGCTGTAAATAAGATCTAAGAACAGTTCAGCTGTTTGGGGTAAAATATGCAATAATGGTTTTTCATGACTGATTTATAGAACAAAGGCTGTTTAAGTAAACAGCCTTTTGCATCCAGCTGCTGCTTGTGGTTGAAAACAAATCTAGTAAATCGACATCAAATATCTGTTAGTCTGCCTCTGAATATTTTCTCATTTCTTCATGAGTGTACTCTCCACTTTAGTGTCTGCAACTAGTTCACTTAAAAATGTGGCTTCTGTGTTTTGGATAACGTCGCAAAACAGGAAGAAATGAGACTTTTTATTAGCTGATTATTTTCAGATGGATGGGGGTACTGATGTGTCGTCCTTTGGTTTTAACTGCATTTTAAAGCCGTGCCATGATGGAGTGCTATCAGCTAACACCAGCGAGCTTCAACAGACACACTCATGTTGTATAATTAGTGCTAAATAGTTAAACTAATAAACTTTGTACCATAGCAAGGATTTTGTTTGTGTTTGTTTTTGTCAGACCATCAATGAAAATGCTCCAAGTAAAAACATGGTGGATTGGTCCAGTTCAGTGATTTATGTCAGCACAGGTGGGGCGTAATGCCCAATTCCAGGAATCTCTAAACTTGGAAGTCACTGTCATTCACTGCTTCAGGTTGACCTCTGATACTCTGACCTCTGATATTGCACACATGCTTCTAAATGCTGTACAGTTGGCCAGCCTAACATGGGAATTTATGTTTTGCCCTTTATTTGAGCCAGCCTCAAGTGGCCACTAGAGGAACTGCAGGTGTGGAATGCAAAAATGTCCTTTTTTGCATTTCTTGAGGTCTTCTTTAGGGATAAAGTAATAACTGCTGAAATAATGTGTCACGGTCCTGGGTCTCCTGACCCAGCGTTTTTAGTTCTTTGTGATTTTTGTATTATTGTACTTGTGTGTGATTTATTCTATGGCTTCTAGTTTTGATCCCTTGCCCTTCATTTCTCTCTGTGCCCCCTCTGTTCTGTGTAATTGTGTGTCTTTGCATGTTTGAGTTTCTTGTTTTCTGTCCCTCTGCATTGTGCATTATGTTCTCATGGTTGGTCTTTTGTTACTCCCTCTAGTCTAGTCTCTTGTGTTCCAAGCTGAGTATTTCCCTGTGTATTTTGGTTCTTAGACCTCTGCCTTATGGTTTATGTCTCTGTGTTTCTTAGTTGCTGTCTCCACTGTGTCAAGTTCGCGTCTCTGTGTGATACTTCCTGTTTTACTTTGATGGTCCGTGTCTTATGTGAATGTGTCCTGCTTTGCTTGTCTCGTCAGTCCTGATTTCTCCCAGCTGTGCTCTCCTTCTGTGTCTCATTCCCCTCGTTACTTCCCAGTGTATTTAAGCTGTGTGTTTCTCTTTGTCAGTGTCGTAGTCTCCCTCATGCTGTGTGTGGTTCTCCCTGTGTCTCCTGGTATACTTTATGATTAGCTTTCCCAGTTTAGTTTTGTATTGCCTGTGTTCTAGTTTTCTAGCAATTAAAGCTGTGCTTTTGAGTTCAAGTTCTGTCCCCGTGAGTTTGCGTTTGGGTCCTCTCCTGCCTGCCACACAGCCAAAACATGACATAATGATTAATAAATGTAACATAAGAGGAAATTTGGTCTGAAGGACCCATCAAATCACAGGTCCTAGACATATGCTGATAATAATACAGATAGAATAGAAAACAAAGCACCAAACATTAGTGTAATTAAAACATACAACAAACCTAATGTCTTAACCAAACTGCATATTACCTGCAAAAAAGCAGAAATAAAGTACTATCAAAGATCTGTGTGCAGAACAAGAGTTGGGATGCCTGGGCGGCAGCATCTCTGCTGGGGACAGGAAGAGACTGAAAAGGGCCGGCTCTGTTCTAGGATGCCCTCTGGACCCAGTGGAGGTGGTGAGTGACAGGAGAACGGCGGCTAAGCTGTCATCCCTGATGGACAACATCTCCCACCCCATGCAGCAGACTGTGACAGCACTGAGCAGCTCCTTCAGTGGGAGACTGCGGCACCCACGGTGTGGGACGGAGAGATTTCGCAGGTCTTTCCTCCCCACTGCTGTCAGACTCCATAATAAAGACTTTAACTGATCAAGCACACACATCCATGCATATGCAATAATACTAAGTGCAATAATCCTTTCTGTCATCGTTGTATTTTTACTCAGTTGTATATAGTATTTGTATTTGTATTCTATTTTTATCTTATTGTATATTTATTTTATTTTATTCTACTGTATATAGTATTTTATTTTATTCTGTACAGCTGTGTACTGTATTTATTCTTATTGTATTCTAATTTTTGCCTCATAACTTTTGCACTGTCCACTTCCTGCTGTGACAAAACAAATTTCCCACGTGTGGGACTAATAAAGGTTATCTTATCTTATCTTTTCCTTCTTCTGATGTTTGTTATTTCCATTTGTAGTAATTTATTTTGGCAGCTCTGTTTGGGGACCTCCCTGCCCTTTGTATGTACACATGAATAGCCAGAGGTTGGGAGAGCAGCAGCAACACCACAGCACAAAACAGAGCAGACAACAGCTGTCTGTTGAAGATACAGACGACTGCAGACAGCACGGACAGGTAGTCATCCTTTTTTTAAGGTTCTGTAAGTCCATGTTCACTTTCTGTCCACAAACCGTAGGTCCCTCAGACCTAACCTAGCAGACGCAGAAGCACAACAAGCCTGTCGGTCAGACACAATAGTTGGAGGTGAGTTGCAAAGTGATTTGCAGATGTGTAGCAGTGATGCACATCTGCAGGAGGTGGGCTGATATGGATGGATGTGTGTCTTTGTGAATCTTACTTTGTTTGCCTTGTTATGTGTGTGTGTGTGTGTGTGTGTGTGTGTGTGTGGGGCTGAGCCTGGGTGGGTTTGGGGATTTCCGAACCAGGTCTCTGTGGGACATGGTCATGGAGGGTGGTGCGGGATTTCCCTGTCAATTTCGGCTTTGTATAACCACACAGATGAATGTAATAATAAAATACAAACAAGAAAAAAAAGAAAATACTAACAAGATGACCCTGTAAAGAGTCAGCAGTGCTCCTCTTTGTTAAGTAAATGTGTTTGGCACAACAACAAAAAAGAAAGGATCTGCTCTGAGTCCTGTTTTGTTTGCACTGGTGATGGACAGGCTGACAGATGAGGTCAGGCAGGAGTCTCCGTGGACTCTGATGTTTGCAGATCTGTAGTGAGAGTAGGGAGCCGGTGGTACAGAGTGTGGAGAGGCGGAGGTATGCTCTGGAGAGAAGAGGAATGAAATTCAACGGGAACAGTAAGACGGAATACATGTGAGTGTGTGTGAATGACAGGGAGACAGGTGGAAAGGTGAACATGGGGGAAGAGGTCGCGAATTAAATAGGTGGGTTCAACCATCCAAAGCAACAGACGGTAAACAAGAGATGCGAAGTGAGGATTAGAAATGAGCATGACAGTTGAACGGTTTAAAGACAAAGTCAGGCGAAGCTGACATGGTTTGGACGTGCAGAGGAGGGAGGCTGGATATACTCGGCAAAAGATGTTGAAGATGGAGCTGCCAGGTAGAAGGAAAAGAGGACAGGAAGATTCATGAATGAAGTAGGACATGCAGAGCATTGATGTGACAGAGGAAGATGCCCGGGATCGGGGGGATCTACAGGGGTGGCGTGGGGGCCATGTGCCACCCTGAAATGATCTCTTGCCACCCTAGTTTTGCATGTGACAGCGTTGTTTGTTTAAAAAAAAAAGCCAGCATTAACACTTTGAGCATGCTACAGTGAGATGGTTCAGCCCATAGTGTGGACTGGCTTTATTTCTTGTTGTCAGTAACAATGGATGCTTATGATGCCAGAGCACACCTGTGTTTTAGATTTTAACACTGGTGGTTGATTGGTACACTCTGGAGGTGGAATGAAGGTGAGTGTTATTAACCCTCTGGGTCAACGGGCACGTCGGCGCCTCCAAATCACATGACCGATTTAAGGTTTGAAATTCAAACTGTATGCCAGTTTGAAGATTTTGTTAATAGGCCAATAAAACCAGATTTATGTAAAAAAAAATATAAGCGATGCTTTTTTCTGAACGCTGTCGTCGTGTTTAGTGCAGGAAGAAACCGTAAAACTGCATTTTCAAGGACAGCACAAAAAAAGAAATTACAAAATGCCACTCCTTTCCTATTGGTGGAAAAATCACCATGTCGACCAATAAAAAAGTTATATGGCAGCACGTGACATTTGGTTGTTTAGGATGAGGGGGAAGTTTTGGGAGTGACGGTGGAGGGAATAAGCAAGTGGGAGAGAGAGAGAGAGCTACAGTGTTTTGAGATGTGAAAAATGAATCAATCAAAAATAGTGCGGCATCTTATTGTGACAAACAAATTGAAGATGAAAATAAAAGTAGTCAGAAATGGCCAGTTCCACCCTGGACTCCAGAAGCTTAACCCAATAAATGATGAAAAATTACTGTGGATTGTGTGTAAATGTAAGAATGTAACAATTTGATACTTATTTTAAAAAGGCTTTGATTTTGCCATCCCATTTGTTTTCCATAGCACCATAAGAACATTTTTCTGGCTCCGCCCCTGCCAGGGATGGGATGAGATTGAAGCAGGTGAGCCCTAAAGGGAGCAGCCAAAAAGCAGAAGGAACAGAAGAAGGAAGCAGGCATCTGAAAACACCTTAACATGGATTAAATGCTGCCCCTGGTCTGTGTGAAGTGTTAGTAAAATTCAGCAGACTGTAATTACAAAAAACTAAATTTAACACATATCCAGCGAACCCTCCCACACGAGGGGCACAAATTAGCCGATCAATGCTTCATAAAATTCATGTCTTTTTCTATTTCATTCAAGCCTATAGCATCTTCACAAAGTTTACCCCGGTGGTTTCTCTGCTCTGTGCATAACTGCTTCTGCAAATTTCACAACATTTAATGCAAAGCCTGTGCAACGAGAGAAAACAATCAATATTACTGACAAGCCCAAAAGCCTTTGAACGGGATAGGGAGTTCTCACCTGAAATGGCTTAAGGCTGAAATACTGGTGAAACTGGCTTTGTTAAGATCGTGTGTATTCTCGAGAAGCTGCGTGTGAACTAACCTTGAAAATCCTTGGAGAGGGAATGAGAGCCTAACGCAGCAGATCAAAGATAAAAATGACAGCGCTTGGATCAGAACACCAGGTAAAAGTAGTTCAAAAGAGTGGCGTCAATTAGCATTTGAATACTTCTTACAGGTAGCAGGAAGTTTTAATGTCACATTAAGGAGACAGTCCTCTGGTAATAAACATCAAAATCCCTTTCCCACGTTTCATTTGAACTCAGCCTGGGAAAACAGTTACATAATGTCCTCTACGGCTCTGAAGGAGCTTTGTCAAGTCTGACAAAATCACTGTGATGATGTCATAGTGATGTAATCAGGAGACAAAATGATAAAACTGGTGCAGTTTGAAAAAGATGGGTGTAGAATAGACTGGAGGGGTTGAGTGACAAACACTATCAAGTTGCATGATGGAAGAGGAGGATTTAGAGTTTCTGGTGACACATGCGTGTGGGTAAGGATACCTGAGCCCTGTTAAATCATTCTTTTCATCCCCCAATATTGTAAGAGAGCAATACTAAATCATTGTAGTGCATATCATAGATATGAACTTTATACCGAGAGAACCATGGATCCATTAATTCCCTATGAACAAGATCTGGTGAGGAAAAACCTTCTTGTAGCAGGAAGAGGCCTCCATGACAACTAGGCTCCAGCAGGGGAATCCATGTGCTTGTGAGCAGCTGAGGGAGGGAAAAGAGGAGCATAAGGAGATGACGAACAGCAGTACGGACTATAGCTGTGAACTCATCAGCTATCGTCTGAGGAAAACAATAGGACTTCCTGTCCAGTCTGCAGGTAACTAACCCAAGTCCCGCTAGTATTCACAAAGTTACTAAAAAGGAAAGGTGTCATCTATGTTTGATCCGCTTGTGGTAATTCAGCCAGTAGTTCCTTTACTGCCATCCACACAGACTGTTTAACTCCACGTAGCCAAAGCCCCCCCCTCCCCCAGGAAATCCTGAATTGGATAAGTGGAAGAAATTGCATTGATGGATGTTCATTCTATATAAATCACATCATAGATTTATCTTTCTGTGTGTGTTTGCTATCACGGCAAGATGTGTTAAGAAAGCCTCATAATGTAGCTAGAACCCCCATTGTGGTTTCAAGACCTCTGGCAGATGTGACTGTCGCTCCGTCTGTGTGTTTGTGGATAAGACAGCTCTGCAAATATTCCAGATACAATCAGGAAGCCTGACAAGTTCAGTTCTACGACGGTCCAGTAACCCTGCGAGCTCTGAGTACAGGACACTGGAAGCAGGTCAGACAGTCAGTGGGCACATTACCCACCTCCTAACACACACACACACACACACACACACACACACACACACACACACACACACACAAAGTGTGTGTGTAATATTTTCACATGGTGTGGGTGTGGTCTAACACTCGCTGGCATCACAGCCAGTGCGAGCCCATGAGTAGATGGTCTCTAGTTAATATTTGTCTGAGATTGCAGTTATATTTTAATGCCTTCATGCATTAATAAACAAACAAACAAACAAACAAACAAACACATAAATAAATAAAAATGGCCCTTTGCTCTGTCTGCTGATTTTTAATTGGCTGTTTTTCCTTGCAGAGAGCAGCCCAGTCTCTATGAGATGCTTGTATAATTAGGACTCCAGTCTGTCAGCCTGCACCAGGTCCATATGTTTGAACTGATGCAGCCTCATCTCGCACGGCTGGTCCGATCTCCTCAATTTGATCCAGATTATTGTAACACCCTCAGGGCAGGCTGATGCTGCTGCTGCTGCTGCTGCTGTGGATCAGAAATTTGATTCCTTTCCGGGTTGTGCTTTTCTGTTCCTTATATTTCGTGGCATGACTTGTTGATGCCGTGTTGTTGTGTTGTTGGGGTTTTTGTTTGAGTGTGTTGCTGTAGGGAGTAGCGATGGGTATTGATTAGGTTTTATCCGATACCAGTACCAAACCGGTACTTTTGAAACGGTGCCGGTGCTCAAACGGTGCTCAAACCGGTGCTTAAAGAATGGAGAACACAAAATTGGTCCAAAAACCTCTCATGTTCAGCTGTTTTTTTTGTAAAAATATAACAATGTTAGCCTTTTCTTCAGCTATGGGGCATATATGGTATCACTCTTGGCTGGAAGCAGTGCTTAAACAATGGAAAAAACACAAACTTTGTCCTAAACCTCTCATGTTTAGCTGTTTTCCACTTTTTCTTTGGTCATTTTAGCCTTTTTGGCCAGGGTGAAGGGAGCATCTGCCATCAAACAAGAAGACAGCCGCATGTAGCTATGATGATGTTTGCTAGTTCACCTTACCTGCATTAATGTAATAACGTGGTTAGCCTACTCAACGTAAATTACACACGAACAACATTAAGCTACTCACGCAGAGAAGAACGGCTGCTGCTGCATCATCATCCTCATCATTTCTGCTACACTGGCAGGGCTAGGGGCCAGGACTCTCCTCTTCGGGTTTTTGGGGGATGTTGCTAACTCCGGTCTGATAACAGGCACCACACCCGCAGTAGATGTGCTCGGTGTGAGGTCTCGCAGCAAGCTATCAAATACGGCGCATTTCTCGGCTTTTAACAAAATGCTATGCGTCGCCAGGTGTTTCATCGGATTCGAGGTGTTACCTCCTTTGACAGTATCACAGTATCAGCTTAAAGCACTTGTTGCTGCTGAGTTTGCATATTTTGCTGTGAAGTACAGCCAGACTTTGACCGCTTCGCCTTGGGCATCTTTAATCTGTAGCTCTGCTCTAAAAGAACGTTCGTACCTGGGCCCGCCTACTACGCTTGCAAAGGTAAAATGATTGGCTGGAATCCGAAGTGTATGACATCTCATGAAAAATAAAGCACCAAAATGTGCGCTGCTTTTCGGTCTGGTTACTGCCGTTTATGTCAGAATGGCACCGGATACCGGTACCCATCCATAGTAGGGAGTGTGTAGTATGAATGTAAAGGGAAATGAGTAGTAACACTTGTACCCATGTTGATTGTGCGTTGATCCGTTGCTCTCAGGGTCTGTAGGGGGATCGCGCCTCTCTTCCCTTGTGCAATACAGACGAGGATTCATCGCAGCACATACAAAGTTTCACAAGCACACCCACAGCATGTGTCATAATTGGATTACTCTTTAAAAAAAGCCAAATGTAGCAAACCTCTTTTAAAGTAAATATGATAATCAGCAAGCCGGGCAGAAAGCTCCACAGCAGTGCACCATCGCCTTTTCTTTAGCAGTTGTGGAAACAGATGCTGAATGAAAACAAAAGCAAATAAACAAGGTTGGAACAGAAAGCTTTATTTATTTATTTGTATCATCATCAAAGCCTTTTTAAGTGCACATTATCCAATTCTTTGAACATCGCATTCACAGCTCAGCCTGGATACAATCGTGTCTGCCTGTTAACCTATAATACCGTATATCAACATCATTATGCCAGAGGTGTTTAAACACTTTGATATGTTAATGTTTTCAATTAGAAATCACTTCTCGCATCCTCTGGGCATCTTTATTTTTTATTGTTAGTCTATGTTCAAAGTACACGTACACATTAATAACTTATTATTTTAAGTGGTTTTATCTGTCTGAAACAGGGAGAGGTGCTTGATGACGCACAAAGACAAAAGCGTGAGGCTCGTGCACTGATGAAACATTAGAAGAACAAGCTTTTATCTGTGCGTGTAATGTGTTTAAAATGAACAAGGACCGTTATGTTGCTGTTTATCTGAAAAACAAATGAGTGAAACGTTTTCTTGTTTCAAAATTTTCCATTGCATTAAATATGTTTCTGAGAGCAGCGGCATGTGTCGCAACAAAGCAGGAAAGAGCAAAGAATACAGTTACTGTGCAAACAATTCAAACTATGACTCGTTTCTTTATAGTTTGCTTAGAAAATGGAAATTGATGCAACAATTTATTGAAACAGACATGAAAATACAGTAAATAAGGCATAAACAGAGGATACAATTACACCAAGCTTCAAATCAATATTTGGTATGACTACCTTCAACACAGTCGGAGTTCTCTTAGTCAAGCTTTATGGTCGTTTCTTTAAGTCCTCAGGAGCAGTTCTCAGGCTTCTTGAAGGACGTTGAAAGCTCGTCTTTGGATGTCGGTTGCACTTTGCTCTGTCAGGATGATCCCACGCTGCTTCAGTAACGTTGAGGTCCGGGCTCTGGGGAGACCAATCCACGACTGATAGTGTTCCACTGTATTCAAAGAGCTTGGAAAGAAAGGCGTCTGGACTTCTTCAAGTTGCTTGAAGATGTTTCACGTCTCATCTGAGAAGTTTCTTCAGTTCTACGGTCAAATTTGACCAGGTTAGCCTCTGTGGAGCTGTTAGAAGTACAGTGACCTCTGTCTGCTGACTGAGGTCAACTTACTGGGTGTTTTGGCTCTAAACTGGGCCACAAGGACAGCCCAGCTGCTTGTAGATGTGCACAGACATAATATTTTCCTTATCTGGAGAGCAGACGTAGGAGGGACTTTATGAAATGCCACCATGAAAATGACACCTTGGTACAAAATACCATCAGCCTCATTCCCCTATAGCTCAACACAACAGTCAGAAAGTATAAAGTAGATTTTCTTCTTATTTCATGCTTTTTATTGAACTTTTCTGTATATTGTGATTGCGTGCTGTTTTTTTTATTTTATTCTTTGTATTCTGTTCAGCAGTTCTACAGAAGACAGTCTCAAAGTCTCCCTGCAAAACACTACATTATGTTATCTAAGTCAGTCTAAGGTAGTTGATTTTATTTCTTTTTTTAAAGCCCATTTTTGATCCCCGCCTGCTTCCCCGGAGGGGCTCAAGCTTCAAAAGCAGGACGACTTTCTAGGATACTTGTTCTATTTCGCCCATCGGTGGTGTCCGGATACATTTTTGAACTGCCAGTTGGAATAAATTTAACAGTAAAATGTTTTATACTGTAAGTTATTCGACCAACTGTGACTTGAAGTATTAGCATATGTATTGGATGGGAATGGGATGAGGGAGAATGCTGCTTTGTGAGAACTCTTATGCCTTTAGCCTCAAAGCTCTGCAGAGCTTTGTCATTCAAATCATCCCAAGGGAGAAAACTGTGAAATAATCAGAGGGAAAAATGGAAGAGGAAATCGTTGCTAATTTATATTTAGTTGGAAGTGACCTTTAGTAGAAATCTTGGGAATATGAATGTTGCTGCTTGCATTTCCATTTTTTATTTTATAGTTTGTTCATCTGAGTGCATTGTAAGCTAATTTTTATATAACCAGATCTCATTATTCCTCTGCCTATGTCGAGTATTTTCTGGCACAGTTTGATTTCTGAATTAATCTCAAAGAGGCAAATGCTTGTTTTGGATCTGTTTATACTTTATTACAACAAACATAAACATCCTGACCAAATGGGAGAGCATCATCTGTGGCTGCTTCAAATTGTTTGATTTAATGTCCCTGAAAATAAGATGATACAGAGACATTTGTGATGGGCTTTCCATCATCTCCCCGCACATACAACCATCTGTAAATCCATCGTGCTCGCTGCGCTGTTCTTTTCCACAGGTGCTCTAGCTGTCATGCGAGTCCTTCTGACATTTGCCTTGGATTGTGCAGCCATCTGTGAATGTGATGAGGTTTTTTCTTGTGAACCACCACATGCAGTGCCGAGGGTAGGAGTTGTTTACAATACACCCCCACATCCCTTTTCCCTCCCTCTGCCTGAAATTTTATGTCTCTCAGCTTGTCTTCGATTTTTCATGCAATAGGAAGACACAAAAAACAAAACCCCCACTCTGAGTCAAAACTAAAAGCCATCATTACTTTTCTCCTCATCGAGTCATGTTTCATTTTTTGACACATCCAGCCTCAATGACCATTTCATTACCACTCAACAAAATCATTCTGCAAACTTTGAGATGCCGGCAGTGATTTGCAGATCTGAGACCAAGCTCTGATTAGTATGCCACTGATGTATGAAAGGAAAGGCAAGTGGAGATGTTGATGTTCACTTTGCAGTCCAGCCTATATTCAAAAAACGCTCAAGCAACTAAATAATCTGTCTGCCATCATCACATCACATAAGATGAAGCTGCGTGTAGCAGCCCTGTTTCCTGAAAGATGCTTGTAAACATGGAGAACCATACTCACTGTATGTTCACTGGCACTTCCAGGTGATGACGTCTCCATCCTGAATCATATGTGCAATTAATGACACTGAAACTTAAACTTGACCAGATAAAAAAACATAAGAGCCCTCAAACCCTTTAAAAAAGTCTTTCTTCAACAATGTAATCATCTGTCATTTCAGTAACTGCGCTCAAATACGTATATTTATGTTTAGATTGCAAACATCTGTGGAAATAACAGCTGCTGTCTGTATAATTCTTAACTCAACTATTATCCTTCTACACATCCAGTTCCAAAGGGTACGCTCTTTAAAATACTTTTGCCTTCATACATTTGATTGCGCCTGCAAGCCACTTTGCAACCCAGTTTCTTCCTTTGCACTCAGTCTGACCTAATATCGTACCTGCTTTGTTCTGTGCTGGGGTCTTACTGCTATTCGCTGTGCATCCTGTGTTTGTGTGCTAGACTGTGCTGCACCAAAAACCTCCTTGTGATCGCTGCCGTCTCCCATAATTTGCACAAAAAGCAGTACTGGAAGAGTGAAAAGTGTGATACAAACTGGAAACAGAGACTGTTTGCCTTCACAATAAGCGATGCGCCTTTTGAAATGTGTTGGCTGCAGCGCTAATGCACAACTTTTACTTTGCAGGTGATCATACTTTCACAGTTTTTACTGCTGCTTAATGTTTAGCTGATGAGTTTTTGGAGAAAAGTTGGTGTTTTATCTGGAAACTACAGGTGACCACAGCAACTAATACATATTTCTTTCCTAGTTATTGGTCTCTAGGTCCGTGTGACTGGGGCCTAATTGATCCCATACTCTAACCAAGCTTTAGCATGAAAACTTACCAAAGTTTACAAAAGGCACAAAAAGTTTTATTCTTTTTTTTTTAAAGTTGCATTGTTGTTCCACTGATAGGTCAAATGAGAATATGTTTACACGGGTCTTTCTGGGCAACAGTTACATACAGCAAAGTTTTATGCCCCCATACTTGGAAACAGCAGCATAAATAGTGCGGTTAAAATAAAGGATCATGGTTATATAAACATTTTAAATTAAGTCAGTTAAGGGTTTCTGGATATGCCCACACACCACCCTGGATTTTCACAACCTCATGATCTGCTTTACTTCAGCTCCCATGACCTGAGACTGACACGTTTTAAGTCAAACGCTTTGAGTTGTCTTTAAAACTGGTAAACGTCGTATTTCTTCACTCATAACGAGAAAGTTGTTGCGACTGCTTTAAGCAGTTGCTGCGCAGCTTGCGTGTCAATTGAAAATTACGTTGGCAAGATAAAGACATCATTAAGTACAGGGCGGTTAGGGCAAAACAATGATACTTCAGTCTGATTATCAGAGTGCATTTAATGCACGTCTGACTAATTTAGCAGAACCGAAGACACTCTGACTTTTTCGGTGTTATTCGTTTCGCCTCCACTTTCTCAAAAAGCTGGTTGCAGCTTTGACTCTCTCTAAACACTGGGAACATAACATGTTGGCATCTTTAGAACACAACACTCCAGGCAAAGATGTGATGTTATTCTTGTAGATCGGGAGAGTTACTGTAGTTTTGCAGCGTGCAAAAATCAATACAGCAGTTTGTGACAAGTAGTGGGAGGCAGCAGAGCACTTGCTATATTCTTAGAGAAATTACAGTTTCCTTCAGACTATGGAAAACAGTCTCTAGCAGTATCACAGCAGAGAGGGGATGACTTTACCACCAGTGTTTAAGGAATAATATGTTTTTTGTAAAGCTAGAAAAATAACGTGCTGCAGGTCAGACTCTGTTTCACAGGCAGACCATGAAAGAGAGATTGGTTGTGAATGGATGATGAATTATGATGGGCAGAAGTTCATCAGGTGATCTTCCTTCCACTGTTTCTAAATAATATACTGAGTAACTGAGATTTGGGCCAGGATGCAAGGTGGGGAGTTTAAAGCTGTCGGAGTCTGACGGTATGAAATTTCAGTTGACAGTTTAGGCAGTGTTTGATAGAATGAGCACACAACATGGCTGAAGGGAGAGGGAAGCTCGTGACGACGTAAACAAAGTTGCTCTTTAAGAAGCGCTCCGAAAACGGCAAAAATCATGCGAAAATCAAAGCTCTTGTTCAAATTCATCTTCTTCAGCCCAACCCGCCTTTGATGCCGACTTGAATTGGGCAAACGCGGCAGTGGAATGTAATTGATTATTTCCTGGGCTTTTACCAACACTTTGCTTCTAACCGAGAGAGAAAATGTGACTTTGTCTCTTTATCTCTCCTTATTTCACTGTTCTGTTGATTTGCTTTGAGAGATGCAGGCTGTGAAGGTAATCTGTACGTGCACGCTGCAGCTTGCAGTAAGACAAGGTGTTTCCTTTGATAACCGTGAATGAGGAACTCTTGGCTCACAGGCATTTTCCTCAGCACAGAACATGACATAATCAGCGTGGCGCGTACATCCACTGTTCTTAAATTGGATGCTCGTATCAGATCATCAACAAGAAATGCCTAAGTTACCCTGCACGAGTGCTGCAGTTCTTATTGTGATTTGCAAGTCGCCGACTTAAGCAAACGAGGGCACGAACCATTTTAGAAGATTATGTCACCGAGCAGGAGAAAGTATGTAAATGTCGCACTGCTGTCACCAAGACTGTTTCTTCCTTCTGCAGTAATTAATGCTTGCCTGCATTGCCCTGTTCTGGCACCTCCCCACACTTCCACAAGGAAAAGCAGCAAAACCTCAGACGTCAAAGGAGCTTGCAAAGAAAAGCGTCTGGACTTCTTTAAGTTGCTTGAAGACGTTTCACCTTCATCCGAGAAGCTTCTTCAGTTCTAAGGTCAAATGGTGGAGAGTCCCAGATATAAACCTAGTGGGAGTGACCCCCCACAGAGGGACAAAAGGACCCCCTGATGATCCTCTAATCGCCTGAGCCAAGGTGGGAAACTGGGCGTGGGTCCCAATCAGCCAGAGTTTCGGGTGTGTTCATTGTGAAACCTGGCCCCACCTTATCATGCAAATTCCTGAGGTCAGATGGCCCAGGATGTGAGTGGGCGTTAAGGCGTCTGGGAAGGGATCTCAAAACTGGATTATAGATGGCAGAGAGTTGGTGTCGTAAACCACCGCCTCTGTTCAAAGATGGTCGCTCACAGTGGACATAGATGCTTCTTTCACTCCTCTTTCAAACCATCTGTCCTCTCTGTCCAAAATGTGAACATTGGCATCCTCGAAAGAGTGACCTTTGACCTTTAGATGCAGATGGACTGCTGAGTCTTGTCCTGTGGAGGTGGCTCTTCTGTGTTGTGCCATGCGCTTGTGAAGTGGCTGTTTGGTCTCTCCAATGTAGAGGTCTGAGCATTCCTCGCTGCACTGTACAGCATACACCACAATGTTAATGAAGAAGAGCTTCTCGGATGAGAGGTGAAACGTCTTCAAGCAACTTAAAGAAGTCCAGACGCTTTTCTTTGCAAGCTCCTTTGACTACGATGACCTGGATGACTGAGAACCTTCACAGACAAAACCTCAGACATTAATACCAACACAGTGACTGATCGAGTCCGAGGCTGGAGGTGGGCTCCAAAGTGACTTGCAGTAACTGTGGGTGAGCTGAAGCAGCTCAAATAGTGCACATTTTATGCAGCCCAGACTCTCATAAGCATAAGCAGTCCTCCTCATCATTCATGATTAAAAACAAAAGTGTTTCAGCTGCAAGAAGCTGTGAATGTGTTTTATATTCAATTCTCCTCACTTCACTGCTGATGGTGAATATTATTTCCGGCTCTGCCAGTCACACCTTCCTTATGACTAATGATCACCTCCTGGTTGGGTCATTCATGGATGCTGCTTATCATGCAATTAAGTGTTCTCTTTGCAGACTGCTCTTTAAACATCTCCTGGTTTCCTGCATTGTCACATCTGCAGCTGTTATCAGCAGGTATCAGTGAGGCTGTCGACCTCATGCAGAGTTTCTTATTTGAAGTTTCGTTGGCTGCTACTTTATAATTGTTGATACGATGAATCACTTTAGAATATCAGGAACACCATATGAAGTCAATGTGGAAAAGATGAAAGACATGCACATATATGTGTCTCATTTATCAGTGTAACGAGTTTCGTTTTACTTTTATCAGCACACCAGCTTTTCTATCTCTGCCAGCTATACTGGACAAAGAAATCACTGCAACCTTCAACCTTCTTTCAATTTCACTTCTTTAATAGTGAAATTGAAAATACAAATGAAAACAGGCGTCGAAAAAATTACAGCCTCTTGTCGTCTCTTACCTTGTATGCAATGAAGGCACAAAAAGTCTAATATATACTGTTACGTTCCCCTGGGGGGGGGGTCTAGGCGGTGAGGGGGAAGTAACAAAAGTGACCGGGTCAGAAAAAGGAGTCAAGGAGGCGAAACAGTTTAAATAAAACAGTTTTATTGAAGTAAGTCAACTAAAAGAGACGGACAAGCCGTTATCACCATAAAACACCAACAAAACACAAACAAAACTCAGGCGTTGGTCAAATAAAGCAAAAAGTCAAAAGGAAAGCGCAGCTCACTAGCTGGACAACACACTACACAGCTTACTAGCTGGACAACACACTACACAGCTTACTAGCTGGACAACACACTACACAGCTCACTAGCTGGAAACTACCGCAAACACTCAGCTCAGTAGCTGTACCCACACAAAATGGCACTCTGGCCCAGAGCTCACCCTGCTCTGGGCTTAAATACCCTTAATTGCTGATGGGAGTCAGCTGTACAGGAGGGAAAGGTGGCACCTCAGGCAGGAGGTAGTGGGACACGCCCACACAGGCACCCTCAGGAGAGAGAGAGGCCCTGCTAGGGCCGTAACAATACCTTTTAAAATAGCTGGTACGTGTGACAAAAGAGGACATTTTTCAATGCAAAACTTCACAGGAGACTCCTCTAAAGCAGCGTGATTCAATCATTCTCTCCCTCTTTATTTATTTTTTAGGTAGTATCATGTTTTACTCACCTGCGGATGATTTGGGAATTACAGATTCCTCCAAGAAACTGGATTGCTTGAGGCAGGGAGCACGAGCCTTTAATCAAAATATCTTCAGCTGAACAGAAGCCATTTCACTGTTTGTGATTAAACCCAACAGTACGCACAGGAAGTCATCCTCTTGAAATCCCTGTAGCTGCTTTAATGAACTCTCACTATTTCCCCAAGAGTCACAAAGAGGACGTGTACCAACATTCCTACTACAAGGATTCATTGAGTCTGTTATCCAGTAATATAAAACTTTAATATCTTCCAATCACACAAGGACGTAAATTGAACAACACACACAAACACGTACGCACAAACGCCACACTGCGGCCACAATTTATCGCAGCTTCATCAACCCAAAGTTTGCTTATAAAATCCAAACTAACGGAACAACTCGTAAGTCACACATGCGTCCGCAGCGCTAACAAAAGCCTCCGACTCTCTATTAGCACCATGACATCATCTTCTAACTGCACTGTGTTTCCTCTTTGGTGGAATACGCACTCCACTTAATTAATTGAATTGCGAGGCCGTCCGCTTGGATGCTTGCTTTTCAGCGTTTTTTATTGCGGGCTTCAGTAAATTAATTGGGTGAATCCCTCATTCCCTTTAGTTGGCATCAGTGACAGTCAAAGGGAGATAAAAAAAACCCTTGGATCTTACAAACCTAAAAGACGTCTGATGCTACAACTGAAGGAGTGATTCAAAGGTGCAGGACTGGTTCTAATTCTTCTTTTCATTTTATCACTACTCATACATCTCCCTCATTTGGATTCATTTGATGAGAGGGGCTTTTAGCGGGCTTTTGATCGTTACACGGGTAAAACATTTTGTCATGATTTAACAAGGATTTCTTAAACATTAGCTCAGGTCACGGATGCTTTGTAGCTCGCTCAATTGTGACAGAAGTGGGGTAAAGAAAGAAAGATGCCGTCTTTTAAGCCAGTGCACTCAAAGCACTGCCCTCACAACGCATCTAGCGACGGCTCCTGAAGAGCTGGACTGAAAAGGTTGAGAGTGAGGGAGTTACAGAAGGGCACCTTGACAGGATGGGAGAATCTGAAAAGAGACAATTTCTCACTTGGGTTTCCTGTTTGAATAATGGCAGGTTTCCTTTTAAAAACAAACCCCAGAATTAGAAGCTGTGACCGGCCACCACTCTGCAAAATGTATTGTGCCATCACTGTGGCTTAATGTTCTCCAAAGGACAAGGAGCAACCTGCAATATTTCAGGCTAGCTTATACAGCCGGGGACACCGTATCGAGCCTCAGATCAGAGGGCTCAATAATGGCTTCATCGCTCTCTCTCGGATTGAAGCGTTGGCGATAAAAAGGGAATCAGGCGCTTTACGCTTTGAGGGCACACGTGACCTGGAAGATTCTCGTTCGCAAAGGCCAAGAGAATCACACTTTGAACTAATACACAGCCTTGACTGCAATTTAGCCTCACCTAATTTCAGAACTGCAGCTCAAATCTCTCTCTCGATTACTTCTGACATTTTACATTTAGATGCTGCACACGAGAGCTCGTTGAGGGGGCGAGAGAGAGAGGCACAGAGAGAAGGTACAGGTTTTGAAGAAGCAACCCGCTGGTGGTTCAAGTGGCACTTTAGGCTTTATTTTATTATTTCTTTTATTCCATTTCCATCTTTATTAAACCCTCAAACCTTGATCACTCACCAAAAAAAGAGGAAAAAAATTGTAAGACATTCTTATAAGTGTTTGGCCAATAAAGTAACTCAACTGCTTTTTTTTTTTCCACATCGTGAGTGATTTCTATTCAGCACGAGCATTTCTTTTGTGTGACAACACTGCCTGTGTTCACAATTAAACAGTATACGTGGAGATCTTTGCAGGCTATTTCAACACATTCTCATCCCAGGGAGTCAGATGCCACGGGTCTGTCAGATGCTGCCAGGATCTCCAGATTACACACAAGGTGTCCTTTGGCGGCTGAGCCTTGATGCGCCAGCCGTGGCAATATTGTACGCCTAGAGATAATGGTCCTCTTTGAAAGCGATACAAAATATGCATTAGAAGCCCAGAGTGGTGATGATGGAGTAACCCAGACATGTGTAAGCCAGCAGACTGTTGTTCACTTTGTTTTGCTCGGTCTTCTTTTGCTTTTTACTTTCACTTTTGCTCGATGGTTCAATGTTGGACTGAAAAGTACCGGGTGCATCGGGCACTGCAGCCAAATGCCGTCTTGTCCTTAACGTATGACACCGGCAGTATTTAATGGTCTACAGAACTTCTGGATTCCCGAGTGCTTAAATGTTGCAGCCATGAAGAGAGACGTGTTCACAGGTGGAGGGTGTGAAGGTGGTTTAGATCACACGTATGATGCTTGAAGGTGTTTTCATGCACGCCCTTCAGTTTTCTAGCACTTACCTGACACCTTAGCCAGAGCAAGCAACCACACAGCACCCGGTCAGAAAATAGAGTTTTTTCTGTTGGTTACCAAGGAGTCCTTGGCATGTCTCCAGGTTACGGGGGATTAACCAAGACAATGGAGGAGACGCTTACCACCCCACAGAATGAAGTGGCATCATTCAACATGTTTGCACTTACACAATCAGCCTATAGTTTGGAGACATCAGCAGCTAGCTTATCATTAGTCTGCTTAGCTTGATGCCATGTGATTAATGGCATTTGTGTCTATTTTTTCAGAAGTGTCTAAATAATAGACACTTTGCATTACTGGGGAGTGCACTGTAATTACCTACTGAGTTCACTGGGTTTGACTGGAACACTGGTGCTGGTGAAGCAGTAGAATTACAGTAGCTCGAGTGTTTGGACCACTTTGCAACCCACTATTATTCAGTAGAGCAGGTCATCCACTGATTTGAAGGTTGGTGGTTCAATGCCTAGATGCTTTACTCTGCATGCTAAAGTCTTCTTGGGCAAGACACTGAATCCTGAGTTGCTCCTGATGATTCATTGGTGTTGGTGTGAATGAGGTGTGTTGTATCCGAGTAGAAAAGCACAATATAGTAACCAGTTCAATTAACTTTTGTTTATATAGCACCAGATCACAACTGCAGCTGCCTCAAAGCCAGTCTCAACATTCTTTACAAAGTACAACCAGTACATGTATTCAGTTTGCAGTATCCTGAAGTTAAAAGCTTTTCAGCTGTATGGGGACAGATTTGTGACAGCAGACTGTCCCTTCACGCCCAGTCCTTGGCTGTTTTGCTACGTATCCTTATAGACTTGGAAATCCGCAGTCAAGCCGAGTATTTTGGTGGGTCCTCAGCATCAGTATGAATGCAAATATTTTCGTGCCACAATCTCTGAATTGTGCAACAGATCAGATAAAACACAGAAGAAATCTCAAATGCAAAAGCCACCTTTCATTATTCTTTAACCTTGAGGGAAAGCTGCGTCATTTTTAAGGAGACTGTTGTGCAAAGGCTGAGGAAAGTATCGGCGTTACCCTATATTTTCATCTGTGATCCTGCATGTAGGAGGCAGAGCTCTGTGAGAGAAAGAATCCGCTCTTCAGTGTAAACAGTTGAAATTCAGAGAACAAAGTTGTGTGTGCGTTATCTGTCTAGACTTATCCCGGCTGGTGGAACAGAGCCAGGTGACTGGATGTGAGAGATCAAAGTTCTTGTCAGGCGTGCTCAGAATGGAAGCCGAAGCTGGTAGTTACCGAGACTCAGGATTTGCGTCCATCATTGTAAGCCTCTGCCTTTGTTCTTCATAGACCTCTGTAAACACAGCCATTTTGCTATTTCAGCGTGTAACATTCCCATTTGATTCATATCCGCAGCATATTGTTTCATCTGTGATGTCTTTCCCGCCTGTGGAACTAAGAGGACAAAGCTTAAGAAGAGCTTGTCCTGGATAATCAAATCCTTATCTTTGAAGAGGAAATATGCTGCTGTCTTAAAGGACATGGTGCAAAGGACAAGCAAGGAAGCTTATCTTTTCTTTCCCCTGCCTCTACAGTATCTCACTGGGTTTTCTTTGGTTGTTGTTGTTTCAGCCCCTTCCAGTTTTGGTTATTATAGATAACTTCTGTCCATTTTTTCATCTCTTGCTTAAGATGGGAGCGAGTTAGAAGCACCTGACTGAGCGCCAGCATCACAGCAAGGCTTTACTTTGCCCGTCGCTCCCTTTCTCGCTCTTTTTGTCCATCATCGGGCCTCATTCTTTCTCTCTCTCGCACTCTTTTCTCTCGGTATTAAAGCGAAGCAGCCATTCTGTTCCAACCTGCTGTCCGCATGACAGAGCATGGGAGAGATGATGGAAAAGCACTTTGCCCAGGCTCCTGCATTTGAAAGCCTCTTTGAGGAGAGGGAACGGTCTCCAAAAAACTGTGATCCTTCTATAAGGTGCAGGAGAGAAACTGCCAGCAGAATCAGGAGAAATCAGAACAGAAGAAAGCATTGAGCGCCTAAAAAACCGGCGTGTGAATTTAAACCACCTTTTCTTGAGGCGATTCTACTTTACTCTCTCTCAAGGTGCATGAAAAAAAGGGAGGCCAACAAACTATACGCATTAATTCTACTCTGCTGGGCTCGGGGAATCCAAGCCGACTGTGTGGGATGAAGAAAATAGAGGAAGGATGAGGGGGGGAATGAAAACACTCCGCACCCTGCCTGACTAAATGATGGTGTTAGGATTATTGGGGACCACCAGTTCAGTGAAGCAGAAAATGGGAATATGCTTGCGAGGGCACACCAGTTTACTTGAGCAGGAACCGCAGGCTCCCCGAGAGACAGACGGGGCAACCTCAGCAAAACATTCAGCTGAATAAACTGTGCCATACACCGAAGCCTCTAATTGTAACTAATTGGAAATTATCGCGAGCATAAATGCATTTCAGCACCTTATTGAATAGCGCATTCACGACACTCTGAAACAACTTTAAACAGGGTGGGGGGCGTAATCACACACATTAATGTGGCAGTAATGGATTTTTTTGACCGCTTTTGTATACATGCAGTGTTGCAATGCAGGTTCGCTTTTCTTATATTTCCTAAAGCGCACGAGGAATCTAATTAGCCTGGCGTATGCACCAAAAGATGCTCGTTCAGTTATTCGCCCTCTCTGTCATAGTTTGAAAAGGCTAGAAAAGAATGACTTTTAGGGACCGTCTGAGAATTATTCATGGCTCAACCTTATCTCAAATTATTTACAAAAAGCCTGAATTTCTATTTTATTTGGACTAACAGTACTAATCAGTTCATATTAATAACATAAAAAAATCTTTATTTTAATTTCCATTACGTTGCACTAATTAGTGGCTAATCTTCGAGGCTAAAATAGTAACAATAAGTCCAATACAAATATAAATGAACCTAAATTGATAATGATTAATGCATCGACACATGTAAAGCTATAAATTATTTCCTATTGCAACGTTATTGTCTTCTTCTTACTATAATGATGGCAGTGTGTAGAAAGTTTCCAGAAGCAGAACCCCGACAGAAATTTGCATAGTAAGAAATTAGAATAAAAAATATAGCATACATAAATAAGCAGTGAAATATACTCATTAATGAGATGCAGCAGCTAAATGTCTATTGCACAGTTCTTATTTAGTGTTTGAATTGTGCACCACTGCTTAGTATGTCTGTATGTGTGTCTGTATGTATCCTAACTGCTCCTGAACGTGTGGGCCAACAGAATCAAACAGATTGCACCAACATTGTCAGACATGTAGAGATTAACATCTGTATGTTATGTCAGATTTTTCCTTTAGTTTTTCCTTTATATTCGATGTTGGGTAAGTACCTTAAGATAATTTAATGATCACCAAAATTAACATTCCTAACATTAGTACAGTCACAGAGCCACGGTGTCATGGGAATAGTTAAGCAGTGCCGTTTCAGATAAAGCTCAAAATGAAAAAGTGTAATGCAAATGCAAATTACAACTTGAGATTCAGTTTGTGCTCATGTATGTATGAGTTCTGTTGTCAGACACAGTGCTGCTTACGGGAATCAAAATGTGTTGCTTATGATGGCTGCTAGCACAAAAGTCAACAGAGGATTTTATATTGCAGTTTGGAGGTGCGCTTGAGGCTGAAGCTGTGCCTTGGCTGTACCTGTCTACCACAGATTTGATAAAAGATATTGTCTCCTTCCCCAATCATCTCATTGGATGAGTGCACTTTGAAGCAGCTGACCACATTGGGACAAAAAAGTGAGCTACTAATTTCTCTGCTAATATCAGGAAGCCTAGTTAGCATGCTGCATCCACTGACTGGACACAGTGCACATGTCTATATCTCTTCATTTACCTTCTTAGACGAGCTGTTAGCACAAATAATGCAGAGCAACCCACATTATTTGAGCGATAACTGCATTAAAAAGGATTCGAGAGCACCAACGTGATCGAGCTTTCCAGGTCAGCAGAGGTTAAGCCTGGCAGACTGCTGCACCTGTGGACTGATTCAGGCTCTTTTCAGGGTTTAGCAGGTGAGTTCGAGAACGATTTAGTCTGTGTGCAGTCGTACTGAGGGGGCTAGAAGCCAAACCTGTACTTGTGCTTCAAAAACACAGCTAACACTTTTGTTTCTTCTGCTTCAGGTTGAACATTTAAACATGAGTCTTGACATTTTTTGCCAAGTGACTACAAGAGGAACTGCTTTTGCATTTTGCCTTAGCTTAGCTTAGTTTTTCAGCCCCAGAAGTCGTCGTTTGAAATGAACACTGTTGGTTTTTAACGGCATGTCATGAGTGGACTGTTTTAACCCAAACTCTAACACTGCCAAGCAAACAGCTCGGAAATGCAGCAAAGCAAAATTATGTGTGAAAACGAAGCTTCTATGGGACATCAGCTGTCAAGCCTCCTTACGTGAACTTTCCAGCTCTCTTTGAAACACGAGCGTCGCTTTTGGCGATCGATATTGCCGCAGCCAGCGCGTCACAGCACTAACGCCAAAGGACACATTGTGCGTATCTCAGAGACGCCAGAGGCTTTGACAAAATGGCAGCATTTGACACGATGGGAATGAGAGCGGGTTGCATGTGTTTCGTCCTCAGCCTCCTGTCTGCCTGTGCCTGCAGGCTATCGTGGCTCATCCAAACAACAGCGAGGCAGAGGAGCCAACTTTTTTTCTTCCTTTGCATCACCTTCAAAATCCTGCCTGACAACCCCCTCAGCACCACTCCTCCTGCCTCAAAGAGCCTTGTGCAATTACTAATTCTCATTTGACTCCATTCAGCAGTGTTCACACATGTTGTTTAGGTAAAAAAACAATCTTATAGCAGGGCAAGATCTTGGCTCTTGCACTGTATCCACTTTGAGAAAACTTACAGGACCGATTTCAGCAGCTTGTGGCCACAGGGTGTTTTAAATAATGCAGGCCTGTTGATGGAAAGTTTGTTTAGGGCATTTTTACATTGAACAAATATTGCAAAGCATCCACATCTCCAGGAAAAGCACATCATTCCCAGTTTTCATTAGCAGATTAGGCCCAATTTCAAAACTGGCTGTTAATCACTTCTCTAAGTCATCAAACATGACGCTCGCTTAATTGTTTTATTTGTTTGATTGTCTTTTAATTGCTTTAAACCATTTTTAATTGGTTCATTCGCAAATTGTTCTAATCAATAGTTTATCCCAATGTCTGCTGTGCTTAAATGTGCAATATAATAAAGGACTCGAGTTAATATGCAGCAAAAGGCCACCAAGATCAGGAAAAAGCAGAAAATCCATTTCAGCTACTTGATACTTTTGCACTTATGTAATTATTAAAACATTATCTGAACTGTATGATTATTTTACAAGCTGAATGCTAAAAGTTGAGCAATGTGCCCCAGGCAAAGACTTCATGCTACCCAGTCCTTTAAAAGTTATAAAGTCGTTTTTAGTGAAATCTTTTTGAATTTAATTCATGAGAACCACAGATTTGTTTTATCTCCCCTGTAAGTCAAACTTCCAGCTGATCGCGGCAGCATCTGTAGATCCAGGTCTGATAAAGAAGTCACAGCAGCCTGCTTAACATATGTTAACTCATGGTTACATGATCCGAGATGATCCAGCCGCCGAGGTGAGCCAACAACATCGTCAAACCAGAAAGAGTCGCACCTTCGGGCGCAGAGGCTCGCATTCAATTGCCACTTCCTCTGTAGTTCCATCTCCGATCAGCTTTAATAACTGGCAAAGTGTGAGTTTTGAAGTGCCAAGGCTCAGGTGAGCTGATCCTGGACCAGTGCTCGCGGCGGTGGCTCTATAATGAGGCGCGGTGGGAAGTGAGTGATGAGGAGTTTCCATGGTGAAGGGCCCCGCTGAGGTTACAGAAGCAACAAACGGTTGGTAATCAAGAAGTACAGCCAGAGGCAGTGTCATGCTCACTGGATTGCTCAATCTCCTCACATTATCTTCTCATAACGCAGCTCCACCTCTCTGCTCAGACGCTGCTTTGCAGCACGCGAGGGAGCCGTGGAAAACAGGCTTAGGGAGTCGCCGCCTCGTCAACTCTTTTCTTTAAAAAATCAACGTGTCTGCAGCGTTCGCAAGGAACAAATAGTCTGTTAACTTTTGATAGTGTTAGTGTTGTTATCAGATTTGATTTTTATTTCTCATAATTACAAACACCCACATTTTTCGATAAAGGCTGCAGCTCTTCTAATGGCATGAACTATGCTTTTTTTTTAATAACCAACCTGCAGCTTAAATATCAGCGATAGAGAACATGTTTTTTTAACTTTTTAAAACCTTTTTATGTTTCTGTTTTCAAAAGTCCTAGAATAACATGCAAAAACATATTTCATCCACCTTGGATGTGAACATGACTGGATCTTGAACATGTGGAAGCACGTCCTTTCGTTGACTTATTGTGGTTTAACAATGCAAATAGGTTAATGCTCACTTGTAGCACTCCTAAATTATTAAACGTCTCATAATATTAATAAAAATCTGCTGATCGATTGTGGTCCACGTGAAAAGTCACCGAACAATGATTTGTGCATCATAAACTGTTCAATAAACCACATTTTTAAGTTTGAGAGATATTTACAGACAGTGAAGTTAAGATAAACCCTGGAAATATCATCATTGCTTTGGTGTTTTTGGCTTGAGTCGTTGGTCTCACCACTTTCATATATTTTCTGGTGGCATGCCAAATGATTCTGATAAAACACACTGTGAAGCCCACCAGCTAAGAAAGGCAGATAAAAGATGAAGCTGAAAATGGGCTTGTGAATAAAGCCAACATTGAGCTGCTGGGAGCCAAATATTTCCTTCAGGAGTTGGTGGAGACCAAAACTGAGCAAAAGGAACAATTATACCCCATAGAACGATAGTTTCATAAGAAAATAATATATAAAGCTTGTGTTTATGGTTTGCTGCTCTATAAACGATGAGGCCCAGCAAGGCGCTAACTACTTAACTAGTTTTTATAAGTTGGCATGATGTATCCACTGTTTTGCACACAGAGTTATATTTGTTAGAGGGAAGTGAAAAGTCCTTTTTGTGCCGTGTACGCCCACAGCAAGAATGAGTGCAGTATGCATATGTGGCTGACAGTTTCAACATATCCAATACGGGAACAGTGCCACAAAAAAAAACCCCGAGAAAGAAGAACCCATCTTTCCAGACTTGCCTTTGAACTGTAGTCTCACCAAGAACTCAAATGGTCTGTCCATTCTTTTAAACCACAATCAATTGGTGCTGAAAAGCCTGGAAAGTGTTCAATGCGAAATGTATTTTTGTGTTATTTTTATTCAGCCGAGTCCTCTTGATCTCGGCTTCAAACCGCCACATTTCTCCTCGGGGAGCTTACAATGACTCACATTCAGGCCAGGAAACCAGGAGCGATTGAGCAGTTTCAATCACACGCATGAAGACTTTTTTTAAAAGAAAAAAACAAGATCAATCAATAGCTACCTCTCAAAGTTAACTCACAAAATTTACTTTAATCGAAGCCGTCAGTCAGCCCGAGACGCTAAGTAACCATCTCTGTTGCTCATCGGTGCTTGAATGCCAATGACCTGAAATCACTGACTTCAAACGAGCTGGAAGATAAACCTATAAAGCTAAAGACTGTCTTTGTGTCCTGAGAATGGCTCGTGCTCCACATTTCTCTGACCTAATTTTCCTTTTTCACAGTCAATAACTAAACTGTGCTACTGCATCAAAATGAACAGATTTTAATTTAATGACTATGGGAGAGAAAAATCCTCCACTAGCATCTACTGCAGGAAAAAGACCAGGGTCTACAGTTTTAGTCAGAGGTCCAATAGCACCTGTGCTTTACGGGTTACAAAATGTAGGTAATATGTCCATAGAGGCATCGTGATTTCCCCCAATGCTAAACCAAACGACACCATATGAAGATAGCTAACATTTTTGTAATTGGGTCATTAGGTTATACTGGAGAAGCCAAAGGTTTCCCATTGGCTAATTAAAGCCACCACTAAAATCTCAGGACTTTACTGAAATAAGTGAGTAACCAGGCAAAATGCAAACTGGTAGAGCTCCATTTGGTAAAGGTCAGGGCAGGTTTGGGTAAAGAATCGTTGTTATTGCATTACCCTGGAGTGCTTCAAATGCAGGCCACGTTGTACCAGACACAAATAATTGGATGTTGAGTTTACAATTTTATACACTTTTTATATATAAAAGAATCACGAAATAGTGAAGATGACATGAAAAGACTAAGATTCCAAGAGATGTGAGAAACTGTTGTTTCTTTCGTCCATCGGAGATGTAGCATTGCTACTATCCGTCAAAGATTTTGGTAAACTAACACTTGTGATGGCGAACAGGTTTTCTGTTTGATTGTCGTCTTATTAGGAAGCTCTGGAAAGCAGTTAAAACTCAGCTCCAGAGCTTTCTGCTAGCACATGAAAGCACCGATCTGCAGACACGCAGGCAGAAACCAGCTGTCATTTTTCTTCTTTCATTCATTTTCCTAACAGACTTCGTCCAGGGCTTAATGCATTGTTTCTCTAATCCTCGTAAGTGTGTTATGAAATCCAGCTTGAGCTCTTTTATTCTAGAGTGTCCTGCACAAAAAATGGAGCCAGAAGCATACATCAAGTCCACCGTTTTTGAATTTCTCCCAGTGACGGATACGTCTTGGAAAACAGATGTGAGCTGGTAGCCAAAAACAGAATGGCTTCCCAGCACCGGGACCTATACATCATTGTAAATAATTCACAGAAGTAAAGCTAGCTTCCCGGGGCCAGCGTACACCCAAGCCAACATGTGCTCCATCTTGCTCACTGGGAAATTCCCCAGCGGCACAACATTGACCCAGGGCAGCCATCTTGGGGACACGTTCCAACAGGAGAACATTACTCCTCGCCCTACAAATGTAGTTTTTATTAGGTGCCAAGAGTGACAAGCAAATCGGATTTTCTACTTTACTTGTTCCTTATCTTGTGTAAATTTCAAAGTGTCACTTCACTGAAAAGTTTAGATTACTTTGGTGTCCACGTCACGGTAAATCCACTTTGGTCAACATCTACAGTGGCTTGGACAGAGTTGTAGCGTGAAAACACACTGAGATGGAACAAGTGGAACAAATGCTCTTTTCCCCATGTGTGAAAAATCACATATTCGGCTAAGAAGCTGACGAGGAGAAATGATACGCGCAGTGTAAAAGGAACATTTTGCTTCACAATTAAAACGAGCCATGACTGAGCTTTGGATGAAAAACTCTGATGCATGCATTTTCTTTAATTATAACAATTCTGGATTCATGTTTTACAGTATTTTATCCCTACAGGGTCCAACTGTTATTACAGACACGGCCGCAGCCAATCCGCTGCTTCATGCGCCTCTACGAGCGGTAACATCTATCTCGCAAACCTCCAACCTGGAGGGAAAGGGTGTTGGGAAAGGCTTAAAAACACATTAATGTTGAATAAACAACAATATTAGATCGTTTGTCTTTAGGCTACAGACAGCGAATACAGGCTCTCCTGCAAACCTGAATTTCCAGACGGTGTTTCAAACGTCCACAGGAGAAGAACCAGGAAGTTGTAGTTGCACTTTTCATTTCAGCTGTTGTTTCAAACTTTGAAAGATAATCATAAAAATACCTGAACCCCAGTCGTATACCATGAAAATAATGTATTCCATATTGTATTTTACACACTTTATTATTTAGACGATGACATATTTAATCGTTTTCTTGTGTTTCCCAGCGTTCTGTCATCTCATTTTACTGTGTGCTTCCCCTCTATGGCATAAAATAGATCTATACAATGGCAATGCAGAGAGAGAGAGTGAAAGAGCACAGAGGTGGGACTGCATGTGAGCTGGCCCTTATTGGTAAGGCGAGACATTTTTTTCCATTCGCATTACCGCGAGGAGAGAGGCGCCGCGGGGGACTGTTTTGGGGACACATCCTCAGCCGAGGAATCATTTTTAATTCAGGTGCCCTAACTTATTTTATCAGCTCTCAGGATTGCTGCTGAGTAAACACTTTTAAAATTGAAGGTGAGAAAGCCCCTCTGGTTTTGGACATAAAAAATGCATCAGCTGTGTGAATGTAGAACAGTATATCATTCCTGAAAACACTGCAGCTTCCAGTTCAGCGCGCTACACCTTTCGCCATTTCTCCGATGCCGTAAACCTGCTTCAGTGCGCTTTGATAGTGCATCAGGTTTAAGATTGGGAGCTTTTGCATGCATAAAGAACGATACCGGTGCATTTTCTGCGAGCTTACGATGCTACCTGTTACCTGAAATAACATGTGAATCCCTTTGCAGCTGATTTGAGCCTTTTCACAGATATAACTGCTGGGCTCCTATTGATTTTTCAAATAGCTACCTGCGCTGTGGCCTTGCACCGAAGCCCACACGCTGTTTGAATGATGACACTCTTAATACATCAACATGCCCATCTGAGACGAGCTGATGCCGGCCTGCTCAGCCGTGTAATGGCACCTTTTGTGTTTCAGTCGAAGCAGGCAGACTGATCTGTGACACGTGTAGGGGAAAGATGTCAAACAGTTCTGTGCTGAATCACAAAGACACACGTCTCTGTTTAATAAATGTGTTTGTGGGTTTGGCTGACGTCAGGGAGAGTCGGCGCGTGTGGGCGATCAACCCGTCGAAACCTGCAGCTCCTTCAGTCTGCCACCGCAACTCGTTGTGCGATTCAAGTCGTCTGACACTGAGCTAGTTGTGATGTAGCCACAAGCATCCAGTTTCTCAGGTTTGAGAACGTTTGATGCCTTGATGCAGGAGGTTGATTATCAGAGTGTTGCTAAAGAAGCTGGGATTTATGGATATCATTTTGGACTTAAAACCTTCATCTCCTCCTCTCTCGAGTTGATTAACTGTACTCAAACTTCCCAGTGCTGACAATTAACCTTATGTCAGGCTGCTTTCCTGAAATATCCGTGGCCCATAGTTAAATCGACCAGACCTGAGGCTTCCTGCCTCCTCTAGCTGGGCTCTAAGCTAACTTTCAGCTGACACATCAACGCACTGCTGATCCATGGCAGTGATAACTTTTAGCTGTTGTGACACGGGGGACCGAGATTGTTTTGTGTGCGTAGGTGTGAGGGCCAGTCGGTCATTGGAGCTGGGAGGATTTATCACCGCATGCCTGCTATTGATTTATACTGAAGCACTTGTCAAACCATCCCCCAGCCCTGCACCACCAAGCCTACGGCCTCGTGTGCTTGATTTCTCTCTGAGTGGTATCAGCTCCAGAGGAGCAGCTAATCCCTCGTGCTAATAAACTGTAACCTTCCCTTGATATAAAACATTGATTGTTCGCATGTACAGACTGTGTACAGTTGCAGTAATTTTTGTACTTAGCTCTCTTCTTTTTTCAATACTAAAATAGGATTGTAGGATTGTCTCCAAGCTTCACAGCTACAGTAAATAAATAAAAGTGTTTTTATTTCTCACAGCAAGTCAAGTTGAACCTATTTGTAAAGCTCACTGTCACATACAGTATCTCACTGCCTTCCCTGTTTTTGACTCAGCCGAAAAACATTTGTAATAAAACAGAAAATAACCTTAAAAACCCAAACACATAAATTTAAAACTGAACAGCTCAAGAGGAGGGCTGACAGTGGAGCAGACACTGCAAGAAAAATGACAAAACTCCTACAAACATGCAGATCTCGTGTGTCAAAGCTGCACAGTTTCTCTTTTTTATACTAGTAATATTTTAATATGACAAAATGTGCAAAAAGGCTGGAGCCAAACAGAAGTTTTATATATATCATGATTTCACCAACATTCATTTCAAGTAAATGAGTCTGACTTTACCTTCGTGGTGCTTTATGAATAAAATTGCTTTTTAAAGTAACTAATAAATTGTATAAGAAGACATAAAACAGGTTTGTAATAATCTAATGTTAATGTGACTTAACATAGTATAAATGAAACCTCACTGCATGAGTCACACCAGAGCTCACATTTTGGGTTAACCTGCATTGCTTTGATATAGTGCATTACAAAGAAATCCTATTATTTAACTATGAAATCTACAGAAGCTTGTAAAAATGGACCCCGACAATATATATGTACTTGTGCACATACACGAGCAATAAATCATATAAAAACCTACTGACATTCATCGTCCTGTAATTCAGTTCAATTCATATTTATGGTTTGTTGATAATCTTTAAAGTAAATTCTTTTTGAAAATCACTGAAAAAAGAGAGAAAAGGGCTGTTTTATAATAAAGGTGATGCAAAATCGTAATTTTGCATCTGGATCCAAAATGAAGCCCAGTCCAAAGATACTGTAGTTGTATATTAACAATGTGCAGATGCCATCAGTGGTCCAACATGTATCCCAGTGTGCTTGGTTCAAATCTTGTTTGTTGGCATGGCATCTGTCTTGGCAACAGTTTCTACAGTCATCTGTAAAATGCAAACAAATATAAGGGTCCAGAAAAGATGTTGGTTAAATTACAAAACAAATCAGGCAAAACAAAAGAAAATCCATACCATGACGTTCCTCGGCTGAAGGACATTAAAAATGCTAAGATGCTGCGATGGCGTGCAGGTGTGACAGACTGAAGATTCTGAGGGTGTGGATTTGTCAGCTGATGCCATACTGAGGAAAAAGCACTTGTGGGAAAACTTTATTTAATTTCATCCATTTCCTACCAATATGCTGCATCACCAGAAACAATGCTCACTGGTACTGTTGCCGTCAAATAATTAGCAACACCTGCCATTTGATTGCTCACACCTGTTGCTTGCCTGATGAGACAGTTGTACAGTGACAGTGCTGATTATGATTGTGTGGGCTCTCCGTCCACAGTGAGGCATTCTTCTCAATTCCATTGTGTCCAAGTCATTTAGCTAACCTGTCTCTTCTGCTAACTCTGACCCTGAAGTCGATATTTTCATTTGTCATGCCCAATAAATGTGTCACATATTCAGAGGCTGAGTGGCCAGCTGTCTGTGACCCTCTCTGCTATCACGCAGAGGCCAGTGCATCTCATTTGTCCCGTCTGATAAAACCCTGTAAATGTTCTTATACATCAGTGAGGCCAGAGCGAGGACACGGTGGCTGCGGTCAAACAGATCTTTTTACTTTGAAATGTTTGTTACTGAGTGAAGAGTATAAAGCAGAAGATGATGGTCAGAATTTTACGTGGAAGAACATTAATCTGAATTTAACCCCCACTACATCTTTACCTCTAAGAAACTCTTCACTGCAGGCGAAAGCGCATCAAATCTGATTTTTCTGACCCTCTGCGACCCATCTATCCGATCATGCTATGACAGTGTGAACGGCACAAATCCGATATTTTCAAATCCGATCTGGGTCACTTTCTTATGTGGTACTGAATCCGATACATATCCAATGTTTCAGAAAGCGACTGCTGTTTGAACGGTCAAGTCGCATTAAATCCGTCTTTTACGTCACTGACACAAGACAGACGCCAATTATCAGCGTCGGAGAAGACATCACAAACACTTCCTGGCCCTCCAGTGTAGATGTCAGTGAAACTGTTGGGAAGACAACGTTGGAGAAATGTGAACATTTTATTTGTTCTGTATAATCTGCAGATTCTGACAGAAATCTGCAGCTATCCTTTGAAGCACCTCTCCTCTAAAACAGCAATAAGGATCATTATTAGGTTATTTACATTATTATGTGAATAACAAAATAACTTAAAGCAAAAACTGGGAAACGTGAAGTCCGAAGTCTTTATATTAAGGGCATCAGTCAAACATACTGTTGCTCTGGGTCTAAACAGAGCGCGTTGTGTGTGACGTCTTCCTTTGTGCATGCGCCACTTTGAGCGTTCACACTAGAGCGCGTTTGCTGTCGCATTTTATTTGTAGTGTGAACGAGCAGACAAAAAAATGGGAATTTATCA
Source organism: Aulonocara stuartgranti (assembly GCF_965226115.1). Taxonomy (NCBI): domain Eukaryota; kingdom Metazoa; phylum Chordata; class Actinopteri; order Cichliformes; family Cichlidae; genus Aulonocara; species Aulonocara stuartgranti. Next base: position 1,963,919 of record NC_138951.1, on the reverse strand, counting down.
TTAAGACCTGCAGAGTGAACGTAGCCTTAGACACATCTCTTTACCTGTCAATTCAGCTTTCTTTTTAATACCACTTATTTTTCCACAGTCCCTTTTTTTTTATGTGCGTTGCTGTCAAAAATGTCTTTATGAATTTATGAGACATGTGATTCATTACATTTTGGTTTCATGTACATTTTACACAGTTGGAGAGCTTTGAACATACTGACACTTGCACAGTCTTACGGACCACTCGGAGCTTTTTGAACTGACCCACTGTTTCCTGTTTCGTTGTACGATTGCACCAGGTATGACTGTGCAACGACAGCAATGAGTTATCTCTCTCTGTGCATGTCTTTGGAGTGTGCGAGACAACAGGGCACCAACAAGCCCACCAGACACACGACACAGATATCTGATATCAATATCGAACCTCTGAGGTGAAGTTTTTAGATAGTCGGCAACGTCTCCCTCTCTTCATTCTTATAACACAGACCATCAGGATCTGGCCGACTTCATACTGACACACACCTCCCAGCTGAAAACAAGGCCCAACAGGCCCGACATCCATCCTCCAGCCTTTGGTCTGCTGCCTGCCAAGGACCAAAGCTTTGTTAAGTCACCTGTCAGATGAAATTACTCCGATGCTAGTTGCCCGGTGAGGTGACGGCAGGGATCCCGGGCCGTGCAGGCGCCGTGGCTCCACATGGACCCACGGCATGTTGCGGAAACGCCAGGGGAGGGAGGGGGGGGTTTGCAGAGCACATGGACGCATGCTGTTGGGTCTCGCGGAGACACTTACACAGATCCACTCTCGCCCTCACGTTATGGCCATAATCCAGAATGACACTTTTAGTGTGCTGACAATGCAGCACTATGGCCTGTTAATGGTGAGCTCTCATAGGCTTGGCAGTGAGGAAAAGAACTTTAATCAGTGTCTCACAGGTACTGCAGTTGCCAGGGATACTACACTAAAGAAAGCATACAAAAGGACTAATGGTGTCCTGTTGCGCTCGTTGGCTTCTGGAGTCCGTTTTAGTTCCAACATTCAGATTTATGGATTCAAGAGCTGCAAAAGAAACGAGAAACACTACAACTCGCACTGGAAATGATGCACGCAGATACACTGCCGTGAGGTCATTTTTAAATACAATTATGTCACATATAATATAATAATTACCTGGTTGGTGAGTAAACGTTCTTGCCAACAGTTCTGTCTTCGATTTACTGCAATGTGCATTTCTTCACTTCAGTCCAAACCTCATTAAATGTATTTATATTTAATAAAACAGGGACATATTTAATAAATAATGTTTGTTCTCATTTATTTCAATTTCTCGCCGTCATGGTAGCGCGGTGACTAATAATGGGATGTGGGAGTGGACAGCACATTAATGTTTACCTGAACAGAATGTGAGAAGCAGAAGTAATTAGTTGTGTAACTAACGATGTCAGTTATTTGCGCCGTTAATTAAGAGCGGTGGATGATGCATTCAAATCCCTCATCTAGCTAAAAGTGTCATTACGGCCATGTGAAAATATGTTTAAATAAAAATGTCAATTAAAACCACTTCAGCTGTTCAAAACTAAAAGTACTCGAGTACTTGGGTAGTTTCCAAGTCGAGGTCCAGCATTCTTCTCCTGACAAAAGAAGACATTAGCCGGACAAAAGTTCACTCTGAAATGTTTTCTGCTGCAGGATGTAAAAATAAAATAATAATAAACAAATTATTTAATTAAAGGCCCAAACTGAATAAATTCCATGTAAAACAGGAGGCAAACCAACTAAATGAACCTTCCAGAGAGGACAAACCAAATCCCACAAAACAAAATACACATAAAATACAAAACATTAATTCAGTAAGTAGAAAAATATCAAAATCTATTTCAAAAAGGGCTGCAGCCTTTCCAGTATTATGTTTGTCCTTTGGTATGTCTATTGTCTAATCCAGTGATTAATATTTAGTTTTCTTTCTTCTTCTTTTTTGGCATTTAAAAGACAGATGTTCATTAAAGTGTGTTTATTCTTTCTTATAATTGTGTTCTTTGGGATCAAAGCCAAATGGAAATTGCTTTGAGTCTAATGAAACTTTTTTTTGGACAATAATCTTCTCCAAAAGGTTTTTTATGTCTCTGCCAGATACAGTGAAACAGCAGTCCTTTAGCCTGCGTTTGGTACATATGTTTGTTATTGATAGTACAAGAACCCAGCGTGGCAGGTTATAGATTGTCAGATTAACTATTTATGGGGCAGGCTGATTTCCAGTCCTGTGACTCTTTGCTCTCTGCACATAATGTGATGTTACTACTAAACAGGAGGTAAACATCCTTGGAAACGATATGCAGATCCATCCAGGGCAGATAAACCTGGAATGCAAAACATGCAAAATGAGAGATTCTCAAAGTTTTGGTCGAGTTAATGATCAATAATCAAAAAAGCTGATTTTGTGATTTATTTACATGCACATGATTCAGACGTGTCACATTTCTAAAAGATCACAGAACTTCTTTAGGTGATGTAACAACATCATCGCTCATCAATCAGTTGTTCATCACTGTCTGAAGTTTCATTTCACTCCTGCACTAGTTTGTTTCATTTGTTCCCTCCAGCTGTGCACCTCTGGGCTCACCATTAAATAAAGGTGCTTCATTCTTGTATTCATTATAAAATCCAATCCATACTGGCTATAAAATCCAAACTCACTATGCTGAGCAGCTTGTTTTTGTCATGACATCTTCATCGTCGTGACTGCCTGGTTCAAGATAATGAAATTGCTTCTTTGAGAGAACACATAGTCTTCAAGGGGTAGCTTGACATTCCTTCCTTCCTTGCATCCATCATCTAGCATTCGACCATGTAAAGAACGCAAAATCATTTTGCATGTGTGCATTACCACTCTTTTTTTTCCATGTTGCATCCAGAATTTAAATAGGGTTCAAGTTTTAAATGCACGAGTTCTTTTCATTTAAGGAAAACACTGGAATAAAATCGAGTTTGTAGCTGCTCGAGATTCCATTTAATCAGCTTCTAAAACGAAGGTGCTGAACCTTGGATTCTCATCTCGACCTTTTCTGAGATAGAAATGATCTTTTATTGGATGTTGATGATGTTAGCTGTCTGGGGGCCAGAGAGAAAGAGCGGGGGAGGCTGTGAGGTGAAAGTAAAGCACAGAGAAAATGAGAAAAATTAAAATGAGGAAGGACAAAATGAAGAGTATTAAAAGAGAGAGAGAGGGGGGGTATGAGTAGATGAATAACCATCTGTAATCACTGCAGATATGTGCTGTAGCTGTAAGGCCAACAGTGCTTCTTTGTCCTTGCCTGGACTTGTGTCTTTCAAAATGAGAGATGTAACCTCATCCAGGGATGTCTGGAATTAGTCAGCACTTATTTTCCATTCAGACTGCTGCCCATATTGCTGATGGCTGCTTCAGAAGCAAGCACAGAGTAATTGGGGACTTCATTCGCTCATAAACAGCGGGGTTTGGCGGGGGGTGCTGGGGGTAATTTGGTGGGGGTAATTTCATTATTGGCGTTGCCTCTTTGTGAACTCTGTCACTGATCAGCGTTTGGATGGAGAGAGTTTTATGAAGGAAAATAACACTTCTGCACATATTCATAAATCTTCACCTAATTAAAGATCAGTTACGTTTGCAGGTCCGAAGCATGTCATGCACGAGAAACAAGCTTTTTGCTGTAAAAATGACATAAATTTAGACCTCCTGTATATGTTTTTTCCTTTAAATATAAAACATGTAGCAGATGGTTTCTGAGCCATCTGCTACATTCTTGATTTAGAAAATAATATTAAAGATGTTGGAGTAACAGATTTCATTTAGTGGCTGTGGTTAGTGTTGTTGTTTAAGTGGTTTTGCAACTTGGTGTGTGTTGAAAATGATTTGTCATTTTGCACTCTATTCTTCAGGCAATATGCTAAAACCATCTGCTCACAGTATAGAACAATGGGAAGTCTATTTATAGCAGCTGAATGTGCTGTTTTCACGGCAGCGTGGTGGTGTAGTGGTTAGCTGAAGCAAGAAGGTTGTGGGTTTGAATCCACCCGAGTGGAGCATGTTCTCCCTGTGCCTGTGTTGCTTCTCTCTGGTTGCTGTGCTTGTACTGGAGATTCTAAATTGGCCATAGGTGTGACTTGGAGCCTGAACAGTCTGACTTTCTGTATTAGTCCTGCAGTAGACTGGTGGCCTCTCGCCCTGTGACATATTTTGCATTTGCTGAACAGACAGTCAGACATGCTGGGTAGAAAACTGCATGAACACCATAAGGCAGGGTCTCAAGCTCCAGGCCTCGAGGGCCGCTGTCCTGAAACTTTTCCATGTGTCCCTGTTGCAGCACACCTGAATAAAATTAGTAGGTATCCGATTGTTCAGTCTGACGTCACTAGCCGTGTTTGGGTCTAAACTCCGCTGCAGGTCCATATATCAAACGATCACTATGGCATTACTGAGAGTTGAAAAACTGTCTAAAGTCTTTCATCTTTAATAAAATGATCAGCGTTCTGCTCTACCAGGTGTAACAATTGAGTTTAACATCCAGGCATCCATGAAAACGGAATTTATGACAGTTAGCAGGAAGTTAGCTCGCTAGCTTCTATCTAAATACAATATAGCATGTCCTGACTGCGGGGTTTTGGAAACAAATTAAAACGTACAGCTCTGTTATCACTTCCAACATAAATGAAGACAGAAAACTAAACAGCAGTGACGTTTGTAGGGTTACTGAAGTTGGGCTAGCTGGTATATAATGATGTGCTACGTGACCGCTAGCTAACACAGCTAAGTCATGAAGTCATGGTGTAATCGTGTAACTTTATTAGCAGCGTCCTCCTGAAACGCACCAACAACATCGAGAGTAGCATCCTCTTCTCTGCCCCTTAATGCTCTCTGGTCGCTATGGTAACGTGCAACAGTTCTTTCAAAATAAAACACAAACTACAACACGAGAAAAAACCCGGGGAAACCGAGTTAACACTAAAAGCCCTGAAAACCATAAATTTCACACCCGAGCCTCAACTCTCGCAGTCCGGCTGATCCAGGCTGTTTCTTCTTCACTCATCTTTCTCACTCTCCATGTTTTATGGATAACTACTAATCTCTCACTCCCTTCACCCCCAACCGGTCGCTGCAGATGTCCGCCCCTCCCTAAGCCTGGTCTTGCTTCCTGTTAAAAGGGAGGTTTTCCTTCCCACTGTCACCAAGTGGTTACTCTGTTGTCTGATTGTTGCAGTGTTCTCTGTTTTACTGAAAGGTTTTTACCTTACAACATAAATCTCCTTGAGGCAACGACCACTGTGATTTGGTGTTACATAAATAAAACTCAGTTGAAGTGAACGCACAGAAAGCCAGAAGGCAGCATGAAATGTGAGGAGTCAGACTGTGGGTGTGCTCCCTTTGTGTTTGTTTTTCCAACAGTCATGATATCGTGGACTGTGAATGTGTCACCCAGAGTGAGACTGCAGACACTGAGTTTTACTGTAATGTCCTGAGGCAGCTGAGGTAACACATTCAGTGGAAACAACCAGAACTGCTTGCCAGAAAGCCATCGTGTGCCAACCCAGCATGCAGGTTTTTTTTGGTTCAGACCGACTTGACCTTTGCTCCCCACCTGCCCCACTTGCCAGATTTGCTTCTGTGTAACTTAGTCCACATGCCAAAATCGAGTTGAAAGGTCAGCATTTTGACACACTGGAGGAGACCCAGCTCGTCACAGAAGCACAAGTACAAAGAGAGGTAACAGGTCTGCCATGAAACAGTCAAGAGACGATCTTTAATGGGAAATAACCCTCATTTAAACCAAGTCATGTCTTTAATGTCTGTTTTTAATCACATCTTTTGTATGAAAAGGGCAAATCTTTTACTACTGAACTTTTTGGGGAAAGAACTGCTGACCTGTGATCACGTAAACTGAATGATGTCAGCAGGGAGTGATAATGATGTTTTCAAACGTAAACTATTTTGTAGTACGCCGCTTTACTGAAGACAGTAAGACGGTCATTAAGGTGTATTAATATTTAAGAAAATATTATTTTAGCCTTTCATCGGACGTTCACAGTGCAGCTCAGGTACGTGGATGTGTCAAATATTTCAAAAAGGCCAGAGGGAAGCTGTCATTATTTACAAGAGGAGACGAGCACTTTCTCTACTGCACACCAGTGGACATGATCCATCAGAGGCTTCACTTCTAAAGCAATATGTAGGATGGAAAACATGAAGATGAGAAAGGTCAGCTGTTGTCATTTATAGTAACACACTGTACTGTGCAGTCTTCAGGAAAACTAATGAATATAAACACCCCAAACTCCCTCCATCCTGCGTGGGATAGCAAAAGACTAAAAATAAAGATTTCCTTTTCTTTCCAGTTTTATTTCACCTCCTCGCGTTTCCTGTCATTTATCCGAGTTTACGCTGCACGCTTTCTTTCCAAGCTGCTTTCATCAACATTTAAAGAGAAGGGCGTGTCGAAGCTGTCGGAGTGCCGCTAGTTGCTGCATAATGTAGGAGTTGTTGTCATTTGAAGTTACAGTTACGTTCTTGCTCTACTAGTCGTCTGACAGATAGCTGCATCGCTTCTTTATAATCCACTCGGCTTCACTTCACTCCCACTACCGATCGTGATTTGGAACAAATGCATGTGCAGAATGATAATAATAAAAAACACAAAATCAGAGACAAGTCGGTGCTTTATCCGGTCTTTAAGTGATGACGTGATGAAGCTTGCTTCAGGGCCAAAACTACTCTGCATTTAATAAGGCTGTTGTGTTTTTGACATGTTGTAATGCTTTGTAACTTGCTTGATTTAATCTGAACAAGCCCCTAAAAACAGTCAGTGATCACTGTCGGCCTCTCGGTTTTTATTACCACTGTTTATTTTAAAGCTCAGTTTTTAAACCTTACGTTGTAACTACAGTCCAGCCCATGCAGCAGTATATGAATGACTAACCTCGTATTGTGGATGGATTATCTCAGTTGTTCTCCTGGCTGAAGTTTGGTCCTTTTACAGCATCCTGCCATGCGATTACATTTGTCTCTAACCATCAGGAACCCTCACGTTAACTTTTATTGAGTGGAAAAAAGTTAGCGTTCATCCTCCAGCTCCACTGTGTTTATGCTAACATAGCTGTGTCGCTAGCGATCACGTAGCACATCATTATATACCAGCTAGCCCAACTTCAGTAACCCTACAAACATCACTGCTGTTTAGTTTTCTGTCTCCATTTATGTTGGAAGTGATAGCGGAGCTGTACGTTTGGATTTTTCACAAATTTCTCAGTCAGAACATGCAATATCATGCTTAGGTGGAAGCTAGCGAGCTAACTTCCTGCTAACTTCTAACTCCGTTAAATTTGATAAATTCTGTTTTCATGGATGTTAAACTTAATTGTTACACCTGGTAAAGCAGCAACGCTGATCATTTTATTAAAGATGAAAAAATTAAGATACTTTGTAGCTCTCAGTGATGTTGTGTTGTTCGTTTGACTTTGGACCTGGAAGCAGCTAATGACATCAGACTTAAAGACCGGATTAGATGACGGTGATGTAACTCATTTCCTGCAGGTACTTCACAGTTTTACTCGTTTTTCACAGCTGCTAGCACAACATGCTTTTTTTAAAATTCAGAACATAAAGTTTTGACTAGAGCTGTCTTGACAGTTGATATTATGTGTTATTATTGTTCCTACTTATCAAGAACATTGACTACAGCGACCATGAAGCTACCTAATGTTAGCTAACTAATTTGCTTACACAAATGAACTGTCTGTACTTCAGTTTTAATTGCTCATCTCACCTCATGAAAATAATAGTATAAAAATGAAATATGTTTAGTGTCTTTAATTTTCAAGCATGTGGCACATATTGTATGAAAAAAATGAAAATGATGAGGGGGCGGGGGCGACGACTCCCTTGTTTGCGAAAAAGTTAGCTGTGCATAAGTCTGTGGGAAGACTTACCGCCGTTTCCCTGTGACATCAGTACACACTTTGCTAATGACTTTATGGCTCAGCCACTAGTTTTAGGTCATATTTAATGAAACATGAAATTCATTTAGCAAATTATGGATATTATTGAAGTCAGGAGGCTTATCTAGGGTATTTCCATTGGTTAATGACTTGTTGCAAGCATCATTACGTCTGGTTTCAAAACACCGAAATGGCAAAAAAAAAAAAAGAAAAGGAAAAAAAAAGCCCAACCAAAAACCAAAACCATCTCAGCTCATGGCTTCATAACACAATTTCTCAAGCCAGTGGTTGACATTATAGTGTTTCTGTCTATTGAATCATTGAAGTATTTATGCTATCATAGATTATATTCACCCTACGGATCTACTGAAGGCAGATTGTTAGGGATAACTAAATGACAACAATAGCGTTTCATAGCCAGGAGCAGAAAATTAAAAATACATTTACAGGTTTTTTTTTTTATTGGTTTGGCGCAGTTTTCACAAGCAATTGGTACATTTTCAAAACTCTTAGTACTTATATCACAACAGATCATCAAAAGTGCACCTTTTTCAAACATTTCAGCATATTTTCAATTGTGTTAGTACAATACACATAATGACAAAATATACTTTTCACTACACAAAATAAGTGTTTCATCTAAATAAATGTTTCGTTCACAGTTACTGCCTTTCATAATGTTATCACTATAAAATTTTTGATTTGCATCTCTTATTATTCAGTTTAATACATTTGTCTGTCATTTAATTCAACTGATCTTAATGTTTAATCAATGAATCATTCATTATGTCCATGGATTTTCAACTTGACTGATTGTTGTCTGGTCATTTGTAAGTTACACATTGCTGCAAGAGCTTTCAATCTAGAAACACTATACTTGCTAATTGTTTCCCCCTGATGATCACAATTAGTTACCATATAAGTAGAACTGTGTTTGAGACTTTGCACTGTTCAAATATGGAGCAGGATAGACTCGTAGGGAGAGGAAACCTTCATCGAAGAGGTGGTGGTGTTCCTCGACAGAGAGGTGGTCTTCAGAGAAATGTAGCAGAAGACAACGCACCATCGTCTCTAATGAAGTCCGGGCCATCCTTGTTGACCATGTGGTTAACAGAGGCTTTACCATGGCTGAGGCTGCCAGGTTGGTACAGCCTAATTTACAAAGGTCAACTGTCAGCTCTATCATCAGAACTTTTCGCCAAGAAAACCGGCATGTCTGCTATAGCAACTTCACTTCTAAAATATAGTACTCTATTGTATAGATGAACAACATGTAATTGTCAGTTTACAGTAATGTAATTTGTAATACTTCAATGTTGACAGTATATGATTGTCCTCAGAGTTAACAGGAGACAACCTGGTGGTGGTCGCCCACGTGTTTTGACTGACCAGCAGGAGTTGGTTGTGGTGGAAATGGTCAGGGAATGACATACGGCTGTCTGAGATCAAACAGGCTGTTGAGAACAGCAATGACACCTTTGCCAATGTGCCATCAATTAGCCTTCCAACGATTGCCCGGCTTTTGAAGAAGCACCAGGTTTCCATGAAACAAATTTACTTGGTTCCTGTTGAGAGGAACAATGTCCGGGTGAAACAACTGCGTTCAGAATATATTCAGGTACAATACTAAACTGGCATGCAATTACTGTAACAGTACTGACAACTATTAGTTGTAAAAAAAACTAAATTATCATTTTAGAGGGTGATGGAGCTGGACGCTGCTGCGAATCATCACAAGTATATTTTTGTTGATGAGGTTTCAATCTGGCAAAAACTAGACGCAGAAGACGTAACCTTATTGGACAAAGGGCTACCATCCAAGTCCCTGGACAACGTGGAGGAAACATCTCAATGGGTGCAGCTATATCTGAAGATGATGTGGTAGGCTGTAGACCAGTTCTACAACACTGAACACCTGATAGTTTTTTTAAATGAACTGGAGCAGGCCTGTCAGGAAGAAGACATCGTCTGTGTTGTTGTGTGGGACAATGTCAGCTTCCACCATGCACAGCTGGTTCAGGAATGGTTTCAAACACATCCTCGCTTCATGACCCTCCATCTTCCACCATATTCCCCTTTCCTCAACCCAATTGAGGAATTCTTCTCTACATGGAGGTGGAAGGTGTATGATCGCCATCCCCATGAGCATGTCTCTCTTCTTCAAGCCATGTGTGAAGCTTGTGGTGACATAACTGCTGAGCAATGTCAAGCCTGGATTCGTCATGCCAGGAGATTTTTCCCACGGTGCCTGAACAACGAAGACATTCACTGTGATGTTGATGAAAATTTATGGCCCAATGTTACAGTTTTTTCCAGTCGCTAACAAGCGTTTGTCCAAACAGTTGTCACATTTGCAAAACTCTAAACACAATTAGCACAGCATCGGTCTGTTGTGGCCATACCATTCTTACATTTCATGTCGTGTTCACCCAATATGCAGTCAGTGAACACATTTCCACAATGCTTACATTTTCTTAACAGACAAGCTATACCTCCCAACAAAATTATGGACTGTTTTTGTAGTATTTACGAATGTTAACACACAACATCCCACAATAGCAAAAACAATATTCCAAACCGTAGATACAGTATAAAAACCTCTGCTTCTGCAATGATATCAGTACAAAAACAATATCAATATCAAAAATATATCTCAGCTGATAATAAACAAACAATTGAATAATTGACACACAGCTGATTTATGTTGGGTAAATTGGGCCAACCACAGCTTCTTCCATTCTGGCTTAGACTCAGTGGGGTTTATAAGGCAAGACCTTGAGGAGTGATGTTTTTGGAAACAAAAAAAAGACAAACACTGTAATGTCTGGTCGAGGAAGAGTAAGAGCAAGGGGCCCAGGGAGAAGAGCAGGCCCAAGGAGAGGGCAAGGTAGAGGTGTAAGAATGCGTGGTGGTGGCATTCCAAGGGCTGCAAGAACAGTAGTCAGTGATGAAATTCGTGCCACTATCATTGACCATGTAATCAACCATGGTCTTTCACTAAGAGAGGCTGGTGAAAGAGTGCAGCCCAATTTGAGGCGGTCAACGGTTGCCTCCATTATACGCATCTTTCAACAAACCAACAGGTAAGTATTGCATTTTACATGGATTGTTTCTATTCTCACTTGACATGTCAATATGGTCATACAGTAATGCATATGTTGAATTTTTTGTCTTTCTAAAGAATGCAATGTCTTCCACCCTCTGGGGGAAGAGGAAAGCTCCTCAGTAATGATCAGGAGCTTGCCATTGTAGAAATGGTTACTGCAAATAATGCAATAAAACTGCGTGAAATTCAAACTAGAATTGTGGCGGACCATGAGATATTTGACAATATCGATAGAATCAGCCTCACAACCATTACGCGGACATTGTCCAAACACAGAGTGCGGATGAAGCAGCTCTACACTGTTCCCTTTGAGAGGAACAGTGAGAGGGTCAAGGAGCTACGACGACAATATGTCCAGGTACAGTGTATATTCAATCCAATGTCCAGTTCTATAAGCTTTGCACTTTGCAAGTAGGTAACCTACACAATACTAGGTTACAGTACAGTATGGTATACAGTAATAACATGACTTACATAAACTTTGTTTCAGAGAGTTATGGAATTGGAGGCCAACCAGGCCCCTCATAAATTCATATACATCGATGAGGCAGGATTCAATCTGGCCAAAAGGCGTCGACGTGGACGAAATGTAATTGGAAAAAGGGCCACAGTTGATGTGCCAGGACAGAGAGGGGCAAACATTACCATGTGTGCAGCAATTGCAAATGCAGGATTACTCCTTCACAGATGTCAGGTTGGACCCTATAATACAGAGCGCTTGCTTGCCTTTCTCAATGATCTCCACCAGCGCCTGGTTCCAGAGCAGGGTCAGGAGGGTGAAAACATGAGGACCTTTGTAATTACCTGGGACAATGTGGCTTTCCATCACTCGCAAGCAATAACAACATGGTTTGAAGTCCACCCAAGACTGGTAAGTCTCTTCCTTCCACCCTATTCACCTTTCCTCAACCCCATAGAGGAGTTCTTTTCTGCATGGAGGTGGAAGGTTTATGACCATCAGCCACATGACCAGATGTCCCTCCTCGAAGCCATGGATGCTGGCTCCAGGGACATCACAGTTGACGATTGCCAAGGGTGGATCCGACATACCAGGCGATTCTATCCCAGGTGCATCGACTTGGATAACATCAGATGTGATGTTGATGAAAACATGTGGCCTAACCCTGAAGATCGCAGAGATTAGATGCAAAGTTTTTGCCTTTTTTTAGCCCCCCTCCCCCCCTTTTTATCTTGGCTTTTTGCTGTTGTTTTTTTGTTCAGAATGCTCTTGTGTGTTTCATGGATATTTTGTTCACTGTAAGCAATACTGTAAAACTTTCTCTGTCCTATCATACCGTGTTTCTACTGTACCTCCTGTAGTAAACAGTAAAGAAACATAAACTTGTTTGCTTTTTACTGGAATGCTTTTGAATGTGAACATTACTGTACATGTGGACATACAGTTACCAACCAAGACATTTCTGGTGTCAAAATGGTGGATTGCATGTTTCGCATGCAAATACCTGTAAAACTGAAACATAAAAGTCTATGCAGTTTTTGTAATGTCAATAATAGCCAGTATTTTGAAACCTGGTGTACTTTGATTGACTGCATGTACCTTGTGAAGTGAAAACAAGTGTTATTCTTTGACAGACTAATTTCATTTTGAGTCAGATTTATAGTGTTTTTGTACAGTTAGTGTGTGCAGAGAAAGATGTGTTCTATTTTGAAATGAAGAGTTAGTATATATTTAACAAAGTGTATTTTTGAGAAGAAAATTATCCATTTGGCCAATTGTGTTTTGTAGGTGTGAGTCTGTGTTAAGAGTTTAGAAAAAGTATCTGAAGTATGGGTAGGCGCTTGTTAGCGATTGAAAAAAACTGTAAGCTTGATCAGCTTGATTGTGTAAAAGTGATAAAAAAAATAAAAAAAATATATTGTGCTCATGTAAATGACTTGTTTTTTTCTCCCTTTTTCGTGTGTGTGTGTGTATATATATATATATATATATATATATATATATATATATATATATTTTTTTTTTTTTTTTTGGTTATGCCTGAACATAAGTGTAATATTTGCTGTGTAAAGTTTTACAGTTCAGTTACACTCATTCATCACCAAGGACAATTTGAAACGCTTACCTTGTATTATTTGCTCCTGAATGAAATGATTGGTAAAAGTACTACGTTGAAGAAAGATCTTACTGTTTTGTTTGAGTGAGTAAAGCAAATGTTCTCAGAATATATCACAATGATCATGTGTTCTGCAACAATGATTAAGTGGAAGGAAAATATGTGCAAATACAACGAAATCATGACATCAGATTTGAAAGAATGACTAGTGGTGTTACAAATGTGATCAAATGTGAGTTTTGTACTGAGAGATTTGAAAATGCACACTTTAGTTGTGAAAATAGTACCAAACCAATAAAAAAAAACTGTAACAGACCTCTCTGCATTGAATCATATCTGTTATTAACCTCTGTCTCTCTTCCACAGCATGTCTTTATCCAGTCTTCCGTTCTCTCTCACCAACCAATCACACAGATGGCCCCGCCCCTCCCTGAGCCTGGTTCTGTCGGAGGTTTCTTCCTGTTAAAAGGGAGTTTTTCCTTCCCACTGTTGCCAAAGTGCTGCTCATAGGGGGTCATATGATTGTTGAGTTTTTCTCTGTATCTATGAAGCGCCTTGAGGCGACTTTTGTTGTGATTTGGTGCTATATAAATAAAATTTAATTGAATTATATATATATAATTTTTTTTTTATGTCTGAACATAAGTGTAATATTTGCTGTGTAAAGTTTTACAGTTCAGTTACACTCATTCATCACCAAGGACAATTTGAAACGCTTACCTTGTATTATTTGCTCCTGAATGAAATGATTGGTAAAAGTACTACGCTGAAAAAATATCTTACTGTTTTGTTTGGGTGATTAAATCAAATGTTCTCAAAATATATCACAATGATCATGTGTTAGGAAAATATGTGCAAATACAACGAAATCATGACATCAGATTTGAAAGAATGACTAGTGGTGTTACAAATGTGATCAAATGTGAGTTTTGTACTGAGAGATTTGAAAATGCACACTTTAATTATGAAAATAGTACCAAACCAATTAAAAAAAACTGTAACATGGCTCAGGTGCCACTGTGGTGCAGTGGACAGCACCGGTGTCTCACAGCAAGGAGTTCATGGGTTTAAATCCCCAGGCTGACTGCGTTGACTGGACTTCCTCCAAGTTCTCCAGCTTCCCCCACAGACATGATTAACCAGATTCAGGCAATCCTGAACCCGATACGCTGAAGAAATTGGACTGACGGATAGTGAAGTGGTGTTAAATACATTTTAACGATCTAATCTTTTTCCCATATTATCCTGCTGTCCCTAATGAAATGACAATGTCATTCTCCCACACTTCATTTTCCTGGGATATTTATTAAATGGGTGTGTATTGTGTATCCTAGTGTGGTGACAGTCTGGACTGGATTTAGTGTGGCAGTGTGAGCTCTGACATATGGATGTGAATATTAATGTAAATGTGGGCTGAATATAATTCAGATAGCTCTGCTCACCCTGGTTGGTATCATTAAATAAGCAGCTCTGCATTTTTGGTCTAAATTCAGTCGTTCTAGTCAGCAGGTTGGGTGACCTAACAGAGGGGATGTAATTACGTAGCACGCTCGGTCCTTGTTTGCCTTTAACAAAACCACAATGCAGCAAATATATGTTGTGTCTGTCTTCAATCAGTGTGTTTTCATCAAATAAATGATTTTCCCAGCAGCTGTGATGGAACTCAGGACTCAGCCTGAGGACTCTGGTTTGGAACAAGTGATTAGGCAGCTATAAAGTGTGACTTGAAAAGTGCAGTATATCATTTTGTGTTACAACCTGATTGATTACGTCTCTGTGTTGGGAATGGTTCATAGTTTTGAATAATTAATGAAGTTATTGTATATGCCACAAGCATAAATGTGCACAGCCATCTCTTATGGAGGCACTCATGGATGGATCCTGCTGCCGTTTAATGCTGCAGGCATAACCAAGTCCGAGGCAAGACTCTTACAAACTGCTGCATGCAGCGATCAGCTTTCGATTTATACTGGTAAATCTCACTAATCATAGCAGTCAAGTGTTTTTAAGAGCATTTTTAGCTAGCATTGTTATGCCGTGGGCTTGAGCTCTGTGCAACCCTGTGCATAGTTTTATGCAGCACATTGGTCTGCAGGGTTGAGTTGCAGAAGGGGCAGAAACAGACTTTTGGAAATGATAACAGAGAAACCATCATTTACTTTCTGTCCTTCAATTATTCGTTGCAACAAAGCGCCCAACTGTGCCTCGTGTTTTCAGTGGCACCTGCAGCCTCCCTGTGCATGGACGGCACGCAGCACGTGCGCGAGCCGGCTCGTATCGATGGAGATTATTTCTGAAACAGCAGCAATCAGAACAGATGGGCTTTTATTTGCTTGCTTGTTTATTTGTTTTAAACCATATTTAAATTTTAAAAATCATTTTCTCAAGAATCCAGTTATGCTTTGTGTTCACATATATTTTACTTTGTTGACTTTATAGCAGCTCCATATTATAGGTTTCACACTTTTGGTTAGCAAATGAAGGTTTCATTCCTGCAGCTTGATGGAATTTTCCTGCATCGTATTTATTTTGTTTTGTCTCTTTGGTTTCATATTGTTCTACTTATTTAAGCTTTTTCATGGGGAACTGGTGATTGGTGTATTTAATTTAAAAAAAAAACAACAAAATAATTTCCCCAATCTAGGCTAACTGTATAATATACCCTCTGTTACCATCAATATCCAGCGCTGCTTAATTGGCATTACAGTTTTTGAAAACAGTACTTCCAAAGCACTGAAATGTAATTTGTAGTAGAATAACACAACAACAATGACAATAAAGCAGAATTTCAACTTAATTCAATACTGTGAGCAAACAAACAACATCGTATCCGTGTGTGTGTGTGTGTGTGTGTGTGTGTGTGTGTGTGTGTGTGTGTGTGTGTGTGCAGGTCCCTCAGGTTGCGACGTGTTCGTGTTGCACACTGGTCTGTCAGAAACGCCCTTCCTCCTTCATCTGGTATTTTTACCTTCGCCAACATGGTGATGTTTTGTGTCGAGGTGCAGAGTGGGGTGATGTTAACATCCATTAGAGTCTGTCTTACATAGACGAAGGTCTATAAGGTCAACTTTAGGATATATTGGTTGACACCTCACAACAGAAACTGAGATTCCAGACAGCAGGTTACTTTGACCTTATTTGACCCTGAAGAAGATGTCAGACTTTCACGAATTGTCTTTTATTTTTTAAGCTATGCTGAAAATTGTGCTGCAACTTTTAGGAAATGGAACCGTGTATGTGGTGAGTCTGAATTTCACATTATACTTTTCACACTTAACCTCCTAAGACCCAGACTCTTCCACGACATGCATTTTTAATTTCTCTTTGATATTTGGGCTGATTGGGGCCCGATGAATATAAAAACAGAGAATTACCAGCTTTTTTTTTTTACCTTATTTTTGCTTTTAAGAAAAATGAGAGCCACATATGAGGATATTCGTTTAAAATGTTGATAGAACAGTAGCATATAATGTCCTCGTAAGTGGATATCAGGCCCATGTAGAGCAAAATTCAGTATTTTGGTCTAAATAACCCAAAATGTGACGTCCACATGTGGACGGCAGGTCCTAGGACGTTAAATTCCACATCTGCTTTTCTTTCAAGTTATTTTGGGCTCAATTTGTACTTTACTTCAAACTCCTTAAAGTACATTTAAAAGGAACAAAGAAAACAATATATGCTGAATAGAAAGTGAATGCTGTATATACAAAATATACTGAGGAGGAGGAGCTGCTCCCTGATTGCTCCTTGTTCGTTTTGAGATGACGTTTAACTCGCTGAAATCTGGATAAAGTTGATACTGGTTAAAGTGCTCCTGACTTCACTGAAGGATGGACTGTTTCCTCCTCACCTGTCACACAGTGATCACATATTCCTTTTCCTCGTGGCTTCCTTGACTTTTTCTGTCTTCCTGTTCAGCTGACAGTTTGCGGTCACTGAGCTTATACTTGGTTAGGATCTGTCTCTGACAGTTCATAATCTCGACTGAATGCCAGATTCAACATCTTATCAGATACCTTATTTTAAGCAATAATGACAATAAAAACACAGAAACATGAAATCCATATTCTCAACTCTTGAAAAAAAGCTAAACGTGGCATTTTTTTCCAAAAGCAGCCAAACAAACAACTGCACCAAAAAAAAAAAAAAACCCTTTCTGTTAGATCTGCATCCTCCATTAAAGTCCTCAACCCTCTTCAAAACGTCCTTTGTTTCTCCATCAGTATGCAGATAATGTTATTCTTTCTAGTGGAAGGTTTGCCATCATTTCATTCCAAATGTGTGAAACATTTAGTTCAAGAGTGCTTTTTTCTCCCTGCCCCCAAATCACGCTATTAGCATTTAAAAGACTTCAAAAGGCCGTCTCCAAATCTTTATTCTGTGCATTCAGCTCAGAATGTCATCTCCCTTCTGAACAGGATGTAAATAAATCTGATGTGATACTCTTTCTTAAACAGTCCTCTCCCGTCACTGTTTTTCAGCACGTCTCTGTGAAGTTCTAGTAAGTGAATTACGCTGATGTGCTTTTAGATCATTTCCCAGCCGTACGTATTCGGACTGCTTTTTATTCTCCTTGCCTTTTACGTACAAGAGAGACGTTAAACGGAAGTAAGAGCTGCAGGAGCGAGAACCAGGCAGCAAATGTGACGTTTCAGGTTCAGCAACGGCAAATGTGATTATATCAGCTCAGCATTACTGTCTTCATCACTGAAGCGTTACACTTTCAGCCAGTTTTGTAACAATGCTACACTGTAAAAAATCAAACTTGCAGTTGTTGAGCTTACAGTCATTTCTTTCACAATTCAACAATAAAAGTTCAGTTGGCCCATAAACTCAAATACATTAAGGGTTTCAACTAATCATTTAACGTTTTGGAGCAAAAGTTGGTCTCAGATGAAATTTATTGCTGGCAAAATGAATGAATTCAAGTTTTACATGAGTTGAAGCTGTTGGCGCCTTTCTGTGCCTGAGTACGCATGCGCATCTCATATTTTTGGATGCTACGGGGTCTACATTGCGCTTTTGCAAGGACTGAAAGCCACCTGCCCGTCTGCCTTAATGAGAACGTGAGGCTAGGAGCTGGATAGATCGTTCATCTCAAGTTTCTAAAGGCAAGTAATGTTTCTTTTATTATATCAGACAGTATATGTTTGAACAGTCTCAATTTGTCTGTTAGAAATATCACAACTGAAGTTCTTCGTATTTTTCCGAAACTTAGCATAGCATTACTTTCTTGGCTAAGAAGCCTTGTGGCTTATGGGTATGTGTTTACTATATCATTTAAGATTCCATGTCACAAACTACGTGCCATGTCACAAAACAATGAAAATCCGACAAACTTCGCTACTAAAGAGGCGCGCTCATATCTGACAAGCCTCCGCGACACCCCCTATGCGTATTTCATGAAGTGCAGTCTGTGGCCGCCATACCACCGAACGAAACAAAATAGGCTGGCTCACTCATGACCAACGGCAGCAACCCCCCACCGCTATTTAAATAAAATAAAACAAAATAAAGTTCGGGGGCGCCTGCTGCCATGTCGTTTAATTTGTTCGAATCACATCTAGCCAATAAAATGTGTGCTTTAGTTTCTGTGTGAACGGGGTGGTGGAGTCCTCATGGCCAGCGAGCTCCACTAAATGAAATATGAGATGTGACAATATAGTTTATATCGATATAGTCTATGTTACATTATAATTATACTCGTGGAGCCGCAAGTTTGCCTCTCTTTCGTCCACTTTTGTCTCTACGCTGTGTTACTCCGCCTCTCTCCTTCACTGAACACAACTCCCCCTCCCCCATCGCTTCACCTGCAGGCAACGACAAGATGGACACGGCAGCTATCAAAGAGGAGCTGGTCGGTAAAAAGAAAACATTTGAAGATGACTATTTTAGTGCTGTCAGCGTAAAGTCAATGCCATAACTGCATTAACGGGGCAAATCTCCGTTAACTAGTTACCGCGGATCACCCCGTGCGTGGGGCTGGGTGGCGTTAGTGAGCTAACCGGGCTAACGCGTTGACGCACGGCCTAAAATCCTTTCATCTCAAAAATCGACAGTCTGCCTTATGTATGAATTCTGGTTGTGCTTACTGACCTCGAACCAATTTTATGTGGTACACAGCTTAAAAAAATATGTCAAAAAATGTTTTGGTACGACTTTGGTAAGCTATGAAGCTGCACTGCTTGATGGATTGTTGGAGCATTACGGCTACCGAGGAGCCTCGCAGAGTGATACGTACTCTGCTTCAACGTAATATTACCATATTATGCGTGTAAGGACCATAAATGGCGCCTGTAAGAGACACGGTTACAAAGAGGATTTCAAACTCCAGGCTGTCAGTTGCGCAGTAGAACTTGGAAACAGAGCAGCTGCAAAATCTGTCTTTGTTATTATGCTCAGCATCTTTTATTTTACATTTTGACTGCACAATTGTGAGCTTTTTGTTATGCACAAAACAACATTGTTTTGGTTTATTTATGGAGCACCATTAATAAATGCACTGATAATTTAAACAGATGCTTCAGGAGTTTTATCCCACTCATACTCTCAATCCAATGTTTGTCATTCTAAGTTGTAAAACCAATCACACAAAATTATCCTTGGCTTACATAATACATCCCAGTATACTGTTGGTGCATTCCATGTAGAATACAATTTGTTAATAATAAATTAAATAAATTAAACATTTGATGTAATGTATGTTTTGTAAATTATTTGTTTTACTGTGTTTCACATGAGGGGAAGCTGATCATAGTTTTTTAGACTTTAAAACTCCCCCCCCCCACTTTCATCCCATTCACTGTAAATCACACCCCCTCCTTTGACGGCTAATTAAAGAACAACACAACTTTTTTCTTTTTTAACCATCTCAAGAGTTCCTCCTTCGCACATTTGGTAATCAGATGGAATATGTCATCAAAACAGCCTAGCCAATTAGTTTTTAATTACACCAGAGAGTATCAATGGAGGCCTTTGCACTTCCTCCTTTTTCGTGCATTAATAAGACTCCTGTTCTTGATATATGTGTCAGGGAGAGCTGCCAGCCTTCTGCAAAGCCACTTTAATGACTCTCTCAGGTGGCAGACACTGCGGAAAACCGAACCGCAGCAAAATCAGTTTATACCCACGAGGTCACGCAAGGAGGAACCTCGCTGGGTTTATTGATAACGCTGCCTTCAATCCTTCTTTTCTTTCCCACTCACTCACTTGTGGCTCTAGTTTCTTTCCCTCGCCTATTTTTTTTCCTCCCCGTTTCTTTCAGACGCTGTGAAAAGCTGTAGCTTTGGAGGTGCGCGGGGGCAGTTGGTGTCTGACCAAAGCTTTTCTTTTCTTTTCTGCACAGAACGAGACAAAAATGCAGGCCCACACAGCTACATTGTGAACCGGAGAACTGTGTAATTTTCGCTCACTGCCCACCCTCCCCTCCGTCCTCAGTCCATCCCTTGCTGTGCCCCTCCCACACACTGGTGGGAAATGTAGCCTCAAAGCGTCGCCACCCACAACAACAAAAAAAAAGAGATCGCAGTCTAACCACAAAAGTATAAAACATTCCTCCCTCAGCGGTGGATGTGCACCGTGTGCACCGTGCACGCACAGCAGGGCGTTTCCATGTCACTGCAAATCCCAGCTCCTCTAATGCCTTGCAGTATGGAAACCGTTCATTAACACACCATCACATCCTACAAATCTACACATGCGTGTTTACAAATGTCACAAGAAACAAACGCACTCACTCTGCTGGTTTGAGAGATAATGTCACCGTCGTCCCCGACGTGCCCGCGGCGCTTCCTTTTAAGTCGTCTTGTGGGACGCCATTGAAGTGCCACAGTAGGTTTGAAACAAAGAGTCAGAAACAAAGATGTTTTAAAAGCGGCCCCCCCCCAAAAAAAAAATGTTTGGTGTAGCTTGTGAGAATCTGGGATTACAGTGACATGTGATCTATGATTCATGAATAGTGCTGATAAATTTATGGATTTCTGTCCGAGTGGGGTTTTTGTTTTTATGTTTTCCATTACCAGCAGATGTGAATAACATGGCGCAGTTGGCCTGTAGAGATCTCTCATATTGTGTTTCTTCAGTCTTTTATGCATCAACAGCTCTCTCAGCAGGAGCTTCTTTAGGTACCATCAATCCCAATAAAACAACCTCCCCAAAATGTTGTGTTCTACCTCAGCTTCGTTGGTTTTCTGATCACAGCAAAGTCAACGTAACAGCAGGTGATTCCAAATAGGCACCTGCTAGGAGGGCTATGGATTGGAAGCTAATAACAGCAGTGGAGATGTTAAGGAAAGCTTCTTTGTCAGAGACGTTGATAAAGTTTCAAGAAAGCATCGATTTGTCTCGATCACAGCGTTGTCAGATTACGGCTGTTACACGGACAACATGATTCTCGAGATGGAAACGTGGATCAGTGCTGGTGTCACTACCGTTATGGGGAGGAGGTATGTGCATGTTTTAGTTTACCTCACACTTGAGAGTAGGTGTCCTATTAAAGAGTTCACGGCTACAGATCCTGTGATGCAGACGGAGAGCAGAAACAAAAGCAGCATCAAGAACAACCAGACCTCCCGATAGTTCCTGTGTCTGTTATCTTATCTTCACTGTCTGCAAATGTCTTCAAAACTGTGTCTGAAATAAACAGATACTGTAGCTGCATGGAAACAGCGCACTGTTTGCCCCACAACCTTGCCCAGCCGTGCTCTGAGGATAAAACTGTGTAGCTCAATCTACGGTGTCTTATAAACCTAGATGAGATTTTATTAGGTATTTAATTATTTATGAAGTGTGTATTTATCTTTTTGCATTTAAATATCAATGATACAAAGAATGAGCACAGTTAAGAAACCAAGGAAATAAAGAACGATTCTGCATGTTTATTTGACATTTTAGCAAAGATCACATGTTGCTACTTTTACTGTATGGACTTATCTTAGATTATATACGGCTGAAAATTGTCACTGAGTGCTATTATTTCCAGTTTATGAGGTTCTTCTTTAAGTACATGTTAAGGTGCACGAGGCAGAAGGTGTTTGCAGCAGCGTGTGATGTAAGGTGGATCTGTCACGCTCATTGTATTGCCGTGCGTGGATTTCATGTTGGGGCAGCGGTTATCTCTGGCCTGAGGGCGAATCCTGTGCTCCTCCTAAAGTCTAAAGACATACATTTAGTGTGGTTGAGTTTCAGTCTCTCTATGAGAGCCTGGCTTCTGTGGTTCTTCTAAAACTGCTGTGTAAATAAAAAGAATCCAGATTTCATGAACTCATATTACGTTCACAATAAAACACAGAAAATGTATCAAATGTTTAAATTGAAAAAATGTAGCATTTAAAGAAAAAAAAAGTGTAGCACTGTGTAGCATCCGAGCACTGATAACAAGGCAGATGGTTTCTCCTCTCTTTAGTCTGGAGGATCTGGCATCCTTCCGAAAAGAATTTAAACTTCCCGTTTGTCCGACCACAGAACAGTTTTCCATTTTCCCTCGGTCCGTTTGAAATGGACTGAAGATGCTGTTGTTGTTGGTAGAGCTTTAACTTGCACAGTGAACTGTTCCTGAGCCCATGCAGTGATTTCCATGACAGAATCATTCCTGTTTTCAATGCAGTGCTGCCCGAGAGCCCGACCATCACAGGCATCGATTTGTAGTCTTTTCCCTTGTGTACAGAGAGTCTCCCAATCTTGTGATGATGCTATATTCTGTAGATGATGACATATTCAATGTCTTCACAATCTGACAGCATGAACATCATTTTGAAATTCTCCAAAATTTCTAAATGGAATTTGTTTTTAATTTACATTTTACACAGAATTATTACTAATTAACAGATATAAAGCTAAAGAAATCCTGCAAAGGATTTAGCATCAAAACATACCTAAAGCACCTGAATTAGTACAAAGAACAGTGACATCATCACATCGTGAATGTTGATTAAATGCGTACAGTACTTTTAGTCTTTTGTGAAAAGATGACTCACATAATGAAACTGGCATCAAAATAAAAGCTGAAAAACTGTTTGCATCAAATTGGCTGGCATTTTGACAGCAGGGTGCTTTCATGTCCTCAGACGTGAAAAATAACCGACCCCATCCATCTTCTCAATGCTTTTCTTTTAAACTGCCCAAACAATCAATATGAATTGCACACAAAATGTATTGATCCCTCCCACTGAATGCAATACCAAAAGGAAGCTGTTTTTTGTTTTTTCTATAGCCAGTGGCCTCTGCTGCCAGACGCTTCAAATGACTTACACTGCATCAGGGTGCATACTCAGACATCAGCATTACCGCAGCAGATGGTAACGCTTTCCACAGTGACTTTTGCACCAGCATGACATCAGCGCTGGAAGTGGTGCAAAGTTAAAAGAGAATCATCTCCTATTAAGTACAAAGGGTTAGTATAAAAGATAACGTATATTTCCACTGTAATGTGCCTCTTCACTGATTAGAGGGAACGCACTGGGCACTGGAAAAATCATAGAGCCGTTCACTTCTTTCCAGATAGAAAATCCACCCCTCACATCATGCAAAGTCCCTGCAGTGTTATCTGATAAGCTCCTCATTTGAATATGCAAAAAGGGATATTTGTTAGAAGAGCTTCACTAAAGTGCTGACACGCCCGTGTGCATGTGTGTGTGCACCCAGGAGAGAACAAGAGTGCTGCTGCAGACAGCAGCCAGTGTCCATGGGAATAAGGATGAAGTAGGTGGATTAACATGTTTGGACAGGGAAGCTGATTGTTTGGATAGTGTCTCTGACTGAATGACTGACTGACTGAGGAACAACACGACTCTTATGCAGAGTGAGAGCGATAGCCCTCAGTAGTGTGTGTGCGTGCGCACGGAAACTTTTGTGCGTTGGCGCATAAATAGTAGAGTGGCCAGCACAGCGCTCACTCATCTGATGCTGTTTCTGTGTGCATGTCCTATTGCATCATGTAGCGTAACAGCTTGAAACACGACCACACAGGGAATCATTTACAGAGAGGAAATATTGCAGAGCTTCCTTCGGCAAGCTGGAGTTGTTTTGTGTTTTGATGTCAGCAGCATGCATTATACAGATGGAGTTTTCTTATGGAATCAATACACTACAGCATTACATGTAAACACAATCAAAGTGTCATAGTATGTAACATGCATGGATGGGAATGGCTGGGGGCTCGGGGTGGATATGATGAGGCAAGCTTTTCTGCTTGTTGCTTTCACCCAAAGATCAATTCCTCTTTATCCATGTCAATCAAAGATGATCCAAAGGAACGTCGGCAGCCAGGACTGCAAACCGAGTAGATTATTTTAAGTTTAATAAAATAAATGGTTGCGTGGTTTAATCAGGCCATTAATGTCTAAAAGTGTAAACTTTAGGAAGCAGTGCCCAAAATTCCCAAAAGTAAAAATGTTGGTACTTCTGCTGACACGTTTAGTAGAAAAGCAGAGTTCACATATTATGTATGGAAGTTCAAAGATGCCTAAATAAAATCAAACAAAAACGATTGTTCTCTACTTTGCTGTTTCAGTTTCCCCACCTTCAATTTTCATGAATAATAAAGACACATTTATGAAATGCAGCACACCTCTTAACTTTGTGTTCTGTACAGTCATGTCACATAGCCAAAACTTATAATTCAGTCATTAAAGACAAAAAGCAAAAATAATTGCCCTTTTAATATTCATGTTTTTCATGTTTTTCAGTAATACATTTATAAAAAGCAAATAAATACAACGATGTGTTGGATGCCATTTGCATCTTTGTTTTTTCAGCCTTTTAAAATCTTCCGTGGTTACAGTGCTAACGAGAGCACTCATCTTTATGTTTTTGGATGACTGTAAAAAAATCATAGTTAGGTTTTTAAGTGCAGTGAAGTTTGATATGATGCTTTTGAATATTCTCTACACTGTAAAAACTAAATCTCGGCCACATCGTAGATCATAAAACTATCAGGTTTGTCTCTGTGCATTAATATAATTGTGTATATACTAGAGATGGACCGATCCGATATTACGTATCGGTATCGGTCCGATACTGACCTAAATTACTGGATCGGATATCGGAGAAAAATAAAAAATGTAATCCGATCCATTAAATATCACGAAAGCACCTCGCAAAACTTGCGACACGCCGTAACTCACCTCAGAACGTTAGCAGTCGGAGCAGTATGCATCACGTGATAGAGCGGCTGTGGCATGCGGGACCTGTCGGTGGTCTGGATAGCATGTGGAGCTTCGCTAGCAACCTGGCATTTCATCTCCGACAAAGTTATCCCGAGAGAAGTAAAGCAAGTGTGTAAGTCCATCTCTGAATGTTTGTAAAGCATTCCCACGTTAAGCTTAACAAGCGACTGCCTCTCGCTCTCCGGCTGCTACTTCAATCGTGAAACTGATCAGCTGATCGGCTTTTCTGTCGCGAGTCCGTCTCTCTTGTTTGTTTTTGACCCACTTTGCACCAGAAAGAGGAAACCAGCGGCTGAACAACAGCAGCACGTTTAAGCTTGATCAGCTGTTGTTAGAATTTATTTAATATTACTTTCTACTCGAGGATCTTTTTCTACGTAGCTGACGCTGGTAACTGTGCAGGGGCGGATCTAGCAAAGTTTAGCCAGGGGGGCCGATAGGGCATGAACAGGGAAAAGGGGGCACAAAGACATACTTTTCTTTCTTATTCTCATTTAAAATGTCGAGCTTTTAATAAATAATTATCTGACACCCAAAGTTTTAATTTGATGTAAAATGAATAGAAGTCAATTACTGTATATAGTGACTATTAAGTCTAATATATATACCCTAGTAAGCTATAGTACTTTTTACTTTGGGAAGGTACCATCTGTGCAGTCTGCAATTTTGTTGAAGAAAGATGTTGAATCTATTTAATATTTCTTGAAAAATAATTGATTTCTGTGCATTTTTTTTCACACTGCATCAAATTAAGGTTGATTACGTCGATTAAGCATCATGAGGTGGAGCGTGAGGGGTGGTTCCCTATTTTTTATTTATTTATTTTTGTTGTTGCTGGGAGTTGGAACCCTATTAGTTAGGTTGCTTAATATTTACGCTAAGTACTCTTTAAAATACCAGAATAGGGAGGATGGTGTAGGTCTAAGTTTATTAGATTGATCAGTATTGCTGAACTATGAAATATTTTTTTTGTATACAGGTATAACAGAATAGCTTTAGTGTAGTTGTTGTTTTAAACTTGAGTATGAACTTGCAGACTTGCAAAATGCAGCAAGATATTTTAAAAAACAGTTTTGTTGATTAAAAAACATTATATCGGATTCATATCGGTATCGGCAGATATCCAAATTTATGATATCGGTATCGGACATAAAAAAGTGGTATCGTGCCATCTCTAGTATATACAGCACAGGAAACTGCATTTTTTTAAATCAAATGTATAAATATGTATTTAAATGTATGTAATTTGAGCATATCTTTTTGCACACACAATATTTTTACTTCTGACAAGAAGCACAGTGTTAGTGAGCAGTCCCATACA
The DNA here is from genome assembly GCF_965226115.1 of Aulonocara stuartgranti. Lineage (NCBI taxonomy): Eukaryota > Metazoa > Chordata > Actinopteri > Cichliformes > Cichlidae > Aulonocara > Aulonocara stuartgranti. The sequence goes on along the minus strand of NC_138951.1, from coordinate 1,937,299 downwards.
CCTGCCTGTCTGCTACAGCAAACAGCCACTACAAAGGTTCCAAAGGTGAAACACAGAGTGTCTCGGTCTCCGCGCTGTGTTTGTGGGCGTAGGCTGCAATATTATGTATGACATGTTGTTCTGTGTTGGTTCTTTGTTTCATTATAAAGTGGTGACATCCGCTAGATTGATGACAGACGAGCACAGAGAGACGATTTCTTTCCTTAGCAAATTTCACTTTACAATCCAAACTTGACATGGTTAAAGCTAATTTAGCATTCGTACAATGAACATATGGAATTTTCCAGAAAATGTATTTTTACATACTGAAAGTTTGTCATGCAAATATAATCTTTTTGGCTCCAAGTAACAATCTTCCACACATACGAACACCAGCCTCATTCGATTGGTGTGTTTCTGTCAGTTAAGTTAGAGAGTCGCTACCTTACAATAGCTTGAGATTAATATTTCATGCGAGTTAGCACCATATCAATAAAAGCTGAACTTTTCATACAGGAAAATAAAAAAGGATTTTGTGTTATATTGTTAACAAAAGACAGGCAGAAGAAATCAAATGAAAATGCTGATTGTCAGCTAACTCTGGCACACTGTGACTTACACGACTTTATCAAGTCTGTTATTCAACAACTGTGTTTGTTTGTCTAATGAAAACGTTTAATAGTTTATTGGTACATTATATGTGTATTTCTGGCATTCTCTTAACCTTAATGGGCTTTTCGAGGAGTCTTCAGATAAATACTAAATGTCCGAACTCCACTCTACCGATATTCCCACCTCAGTATCGGCTTTTAAATGTGAAATAAAGTTGTTTAGACGCCTTTGGGGCTCCAGAGGGAGCAGCACAAGATCTGATATGTCAGCACTGGTCAAGGCTATATTAGCTGCTGCTCACATACACATCCAATTCTTTAACTGAACTCGTAGTGTTTCAAGTGCTTTGTGGACACCAAGAGGAAGGGGAAAAAGTATCTCTCTGGTTTTGCTGTATCGATTTGTTACTTCTTCTGAACAACGGGATATTCTTTCAACCCTTTTCTGCAGGAGCTGTTCCAGACACATTTTACATTCCCATTTTTAACTCTAAATAACTTCTTATGTAAACATTACACAACAAATACGCACACATAAACGGCCCACGTGCAGAGAGAAAATTGTTTCTTCTTGTTATCACGTTGAAATAATTTGTGCAGAAAAAATTACTTTTATCCACATTAAGTAATAATTACATTTTAATTACAATAGTATTTTTCAAAGTTTCATTATTGTGTGCGTATGTTTGTTTGCTTTGTAAATGAAATGCCTACACTGTATGTGTGTAGTTTTGATCTTTCATTGTTAAACATCACAGTTATTGTCACGTAAGCGTCTGACCCACAGTTGTGGTCAGACGCTTATATTCATTCATCAGTTTGAGGCTTTTCATGACTGTACAACACAGATCAACATCTTTAATGACTTTAAAAAACAAGAACTGAGTACACAGACAAACAGGGTTTAAAGGTTACATAGTAGCTCAAATACACACCCACTTTAATCTTTTAATAAATGGTGCTGAAGATACGTCTTTCAGCTTGACATGATCCAGGTCTATTAAGTTCTTGTTGCTGATCATGGTCGACTAAAGCTGGTTTCCCTTTGCTGTTACCATAAAAGGCATTTCTTTCATAGCACCCACTGGACTGACTCAGAACAATGTGGAAATCCAAGGAACTCGGTAAAGATCTAAGAAGGAGAACTGTAGGTTTACACATGTTGGTTCAAACGGTTGTACATAAACAAGTTATTCAGATGTGGCACTGCTTTCCAAGCTCTGGAAGAAGACCCAAACTGTTATTCTCACAGGAGAGGAAATTGGTTTGGCTGTTTGGCAACAACTCACAAACCAACAAAGCTCAAGCCTGCAGTCCACTGGAAACCAAACCACGATGGGCTGAGAGGGTGCTGAACGAGAAGGAAGAGTCTGCTCCAAAATCAACACTTTCAAGCTCGATTGGATTTGCAGCCTCCTGGAAAAATGTTTTATGTTTAGATGAGACCAGATGTTTGGAGCAGTAAAGGTGAGGCTTTCAAACCAAAGAATAGCGTCCTGGTTGTCAAACATGGTGGTGGTAGCAACATGCTCTGTCAATGGTACTGGTAATCTGCATGAAGGGGATGGAATAATGAAGAAGGCCTGCCTCCAAATTCTTCAGCCACCTCAAATCAACAGTTGAAACTTGGGTTTCCAACAGAATGATGGTCAAACACACATCAAAACTGGATTTGGACTGGATAAAGGAGCTTCTGGAATGGCCTTCCCAACGCTCCAACCTCAGTCCTATTTAAAATGTGTGAACCATGCTTAATGTCACGTCTATATCCAGGAAACCAACCAATTTGAAAGAACTTTGCCAATATCCAGCATTTATATAAGCTTTGGACCCTGCACAGGTTAACACAAATCTAAAATCAATTCAAACTTATGCACACAGTTCCTGTACAGTCAGAAAATAAATAAGTAAAAGCACCAAACTGCCCTGACATGCACACAAAGAGTTCATGTAAACGTTTGACTACAGTTGTAGTTGTCGGCATCCACACACACAGCTGTATATCCATCATCAGACGACATGATGCCTACAGAGTCTGCCTAAAAAGTGCTGAGCTTCACTTTCAGATGGCAGCATTTCACAAAACTAAAATATTACAAAACAGTTAAAACAATTATAACAATAATAATAAATAATTCCAGCAAGAGCTACGGGACCACAGTTATTTGGCCAACATGGATACCACTGAAAACTACAACGTCCAAGCTGCATCTTAAGCTTTGCCAAGCCCGCTCCTTTGACCTCATTTGAGAAGCTTAGCTGTGTTTGGCTGAGCAGAGACAGGAGACAGCAGGAGGTTCACTCCTGGCACAGGAGGCCACATGACCAGATGGAGAAGTAGATAATTATAGTTCTGTTCAATGGAACCGCTAACCACTTCTAGTCAGTCCTGGCGTCATTGTATTTGTTTTCAATTGATTCCCACACTAACAAACATTTTATTTGTAAATAAGGAAGAAAAAAAAACAGTAAAAGAAACAACTGGAGTCTGTGTGACTTCACGTGCTGCCAGTGTGAAGTAAAAGTATTTTTGTTCCTTTTTAAAAAATAAAAAATCCGTAACAGTTGACAACTCCAGTCAAAGTTTTTAGCCAGCAGTAAAGCAGACACAGCCTCAGTGTGTCATGCTTTGGCTCGAGGCAACAATCACATATGTCTGGAACATCAGCGCATGAGGGAGTGCAGCCAGTATTTTCAGATGATGGAAACAATCTCTCCATCATCTTGTAATCATAACTTATTGCTATTTCTTGTGAATTACATATCTGGCCAATTTCAGTCAAACTGTGGATGGGAAAGTCTATCGTATTCCAACAGCAGAGTCTCAGTGTGTGTGTGTGTGTGTTAGTTTGTGTGTCCAGCTTTAGTCATGACTTAATTAGCATCCATTATGACCACTTTTCCTAAGCCGTGACCAAAATGGCAAAGGGACAAATTTCTTCGAAGGCCATTAAGCACAATGTAATAAGTGTTGATGCATTTTTAAGAGACACACTTGGCCGGAAACACAGCGCTGCCTTCCTCATAAGTCCAATTTAATCTTTTTCTCATTATGAATTATAGTCCGGTGCTTGAGGTGCGGGTGTGTGTGTGAATGAGATGAAGGCCAGAAGCAGATGCCGTTATGCTCACATCTTTCCAGCCAGCTGTGTTTTGGATTTATAATAGAAGTATGGCTGACACACACACACACACACACACACACACACACACTCCTTAAGCCTGTTTTTGTATACATTTTTAGCAAAGTGGCAACGTGCCATCTTTGCTATTAGCGGTTCCTGTCTGCAGTGGATTCATGGACGTGCAGGCAGCTATCGTGGGATTAGCTTACTGAAGAAAACCTGAAAACAACAACAGTTAGCAGCCAAGTTCTGATGCGATAGTTCCTGAACCTTTTCTGGACGTTTATTTGCGACGGCTATCTCACAGCATGAAGCATGACTCACTGCGAATGAGGGAAAAAAAAGTGCATCATGCTTCTGTGCTCAGGTCTGACAGAGTCATGACTCAAAGCAAAAGTGCTATTTTTGTCCTGATTTGGAGCTCCTGGCCTCTCGTGCGTTTGACACACTTTATTTTTTGCATTTATTTGCATGTCAGTCACAGAAACTGACACGTCAGCAACCTCTGTGTTTATGAGGAGGTCAAATCTACAGGCTGGACAACAATAATTACTAACTGTGCCTGAACAACATCTGTGTAACAGTTAAAGGTTTACAAAAGTGGGAATAAAGAGAAAATACTAAGAAATTAAAAATGATATTCAGCCATTGTGTATGTTTTCTTTTGTGTATATTGTGGGTGGAGGTCAAGATCAATGAAAAGTGGTTTTGAATTGCCCGTGGTCATACAGTACATGTAAAAGCTCTTAACAAAACGACATATTGGCCGTAAAGCTTGATGGAAAATAATTTCACTTTGATCCAGCATCAAAGATGCTGATGACACGCTGCCTCAGCTTACCCTTGTTCCCCTGAAAGCTCTGAATTTAGCAATTACAATGTTAGATCCTTTTATTTGAGCAAAACATTAGTGAGAAGCCTCATTCTTCACTGTAAAAAATATCTGTATATTTAACAGTGATTAAAAACCTGTCAGCTGTAAAACATTTGAAAGCTGCTTATTTCATGTGAACTTTCTGTAATTAAATTAATCTGTGAAAAATTTGTACATTTTTTTCTCAGAAAAAAAAAAAAACATAACCCTACTCAAAACACTTGCATTGTTTTATTAATGGAGGATTTCCATAAAGTTTTTAACAGTCAAACGCTATTCATTTTTTTTTACATTTATATGTTGAAAAAAAAATACAGGTTTATTGCCATGCTTACATAACTGTTGAATGTAAGCATGGCTGTGCTGGTAATGGATATATGCTGTCACATCACATTTTTGCTTTATTTCACATAATAATAACGGATTAGATACAAGCAGTTTTCAGTGGGAGCCAAATCATTTGTCTCTGAGACTGGAGCCTCAGCCTGAATAAAGAAGAAATGAAGAAGCTGTTCAAAAAGAATAATTAAGGTATAGATGAGTTGAAAAAAAACTAGTCAAGTGTATCCAGAAACTATGCCAGGAATGGCCCCTTTTCTTCCGCTGGTATGATGGCACATTACCAACAACTGACTGGTGTGAGTCTGGTGAAGGCCTTCCTCACCAAAGTTCCTCAAATATGTTGATGCACAAAAGCGCAAACAAGTCCTGAATGCTCTTCTCAAACTTCAGACTGAGAGAGGTCAGTCCAGTGTTTCTTGCAAGAAGTCATTGAGATGTTGCTTCTTTTACTGGCTCGATTTGATGAGATGACGAGCCTTACAGAAGATGCTCAGATGGAGAAAGTGCCACCAACACCCTTCATCGTTGCTTGTTGTAAGTAGACAGTTTCTGCTGTACCGGCCACGTTCTTGTACTCGTGGCTTGTTTAGTTTCATGTTGTGTTGCTTCCACACTGACACGCTGGCTAACACAACCATAGAAGTTCAGCCAGTAAGAAAACTCATGTAACAAGTATTTGTATAAATGAGTGACATGAAAGTTTTTTATTCTTTGTTTTTGATTTTTAGGTTCCTCCTGCCAAGGTTGAGTCCAGGAAGAAAAAAGTCGGTCAATCCCAGAGTCCTCACTCGCATCTCAGACGTTGCTGACCATGAGTGGATCCAGTCCTCCCCTTTTGTTTCAGACAGTCATAAAGCTGTACTGTGTTACACATTCTACAGATGTTCGCTGTGAGAGGGAAGTTATTAATGATGTAGGTTTTACTAGACAATTTATAAAAGTACGTGTTCTACTTTTATTTCGCTGTTTTATATCTGAAAAATGTGGTAATGCTGCTTTTTTACTTACAACTTTGGTTTCACACAGTTTGACTTGTAAGAATTCAGTGATTCCTTACTGTTGCTGTCATGGAGGCAAGTATTTCAGATTTGTTGAGTAAAAATGTAAACATCTGATGTTCACAAGATCAAAGATGTTAAATAAATACTTTATTTTCTTGTTACATTTAGGAATTTGAATAAAATCATGCTTTGTGTATTAAGCTTACAGAGTAGAACAGCTGAAGCACTTTAGTCTAAAAAAGGTTCGATAACAGCAATTAAACTACTGAGCTAGCTGAATACTTCACTAGAAAATATTTGTCTGCATGACATAAAGTAGTTGATCATTCATACTATGAATTGAAAAGTGAAAGGTGATCATATTTGATGAGGTAAACACTTTGATAAAAGCTCACGTTTGTTGTGTCATATTAAATATGTTTATAAATAGCAAAATAATTTATTCAAACTGTAAATTAATTCATAAAACATTAACTCTAAAAGCAACAGAACTAACAGCCTTTTAGTCATACTGGTTAAAAATGTTTCACTATAATTTCACTATATAAAATAACATTTAAAAAATGTTATTTTATTATTTTGATAGTTAATTTTTTACAGTGGAAAACATTTGTTTTTTGTGGCACAAACTTTATTTTATAGGTTATTTTCATGTTCATTTGAGGGAAAAACATTTTTTTCTTTTCAAGTTAAAACATTTTCTTCTACAGTAAAATATCGACCGTAGAGCTATTTTTAAGTGTAAAATCAACAATAGCAATATTAAAATTAAAATATTATTCAGATGATAATTTTGCTTAAATTATAAATTTAAATCAGTGTCGACAGCCAAAAAAAAACGGTTTGGGAAATTAATATGCATCATGTATCAGGGGGTGTCCAACTCCAGTCAGAGAGCTGCTGTCCTGCAGCTTTAGACGCGTCCCTGCTCCAGCACAGCTGAATCAGATGGTACCTCGTCAGCGTGCCATCAAGTTTGGCAAAGGCCTGTAACTCTCATTTGATTCATGTGTGTCGGAACAAGGATTTGTCGAAAAGCTGCAGGACGGTAGCGCTCGAGGACTGGAGTTGGAAACGCCTGATGTAATGTGATGATCATTTTATAGTAAAATACTGGCGTAACAGTTAAATAATATGCAGTCTGGTTTCAAAATTGTGAGAATTCAATAAAAATTAAAGCTACTCGGTGGCACCGTGTCTGTGACTAAACACTGGCATGTAGACGTCTCCAGACTTGGACTCGATTCAGCAGTTTGGAACGGACTGGGCCGTGTCCCTGTGTGGTGTAACAGCTTCTCGTGCTGTGACGAATGATTGAAATCCACCGCACTGCCGCAGCAAATTACCCTTACTGACTTTGAATTAACATGACTAAGAGCTCAAGTTTAGACGGACCAGTTATGAAGTTGATTGAGTTTGTTAAAGTAGAATCCATAGAAATGGAAAAACAGTGCCAAAATCTCTCGTATCCAACAAGATTCCCCTGGACGTCTTGTAATGTGGTGCTCATCATACTGAGCACAAAGTCGATACGTTTTCACCAATCGTGATGCACAATTTCAGTTTTTGGACACGTTCAGGAAATTAGTGTAAATACAGATTGAAATTTTGTGTTTTCAGTGCTCAGGCTGTGAAAAATGGATGAAAATGATCCAGTTCCTGTTTCCAGTCAACAATCAACAAGTTTTTTCTGTTTTTATTGCTTTGGGTTTTTTCTGTTATCTCTGTCAGATTTATGGATATTTAGCATTCCTGCTACCACCACAAAGAGGAGCCCACCTGACTGTAGTCGATCAATAAATCCAAAAGTAAAAAACCAACATGGCATTTATGAACAAAATTGTTTAGTCCCCCCGCCCCACTTCTGTTTCATCCTTGCTGCTATGTTAAAGCAAGTATTAAAAATGTGATGGGGAAAAGTCTGTCGAGGGCCTGCATCCACGCTGTTTTTATCTCGTGAGAAATAATAAAATATCAAAGTCTGAGGTGGTCGTGCTGTTATTTCATCTGGCCTGAACTTTTGTGACTCAGTGTTCACCTGCCTCAGTAAAGCCTCCCTGGATCATCTGCAGCTTGTGCAAAATGCTGCTGCAAAGCTCCTTAGAAGATCTTCCAGGTGCTCCCACATCTCACCTCTGCTGATCTCACACCTCTGGCTCCCCAATAAATTCAGAAATCAATCCAGAGTTCAGGTTTTAACTGAGCTCTACATGGAGAAGCCCCCACCTCCACTGGCAAACTTTTGCAGCCATATGTCACCAGCTGGGCTCTCAGGGCTCACCATCCATCCCTACATCTGATCTAAAAACCAAAGGTGAGTGTTTGCAGTCGTGCACCCCACACTGTGGAAATCTGCACTCCCCTGTACATCTGTGAGCATTCAGGAAGTATTTCCCTTTATTCCCTTTCCCTCTGTCAGTGCGCCGCTGGGTGGCTGTGGCTACAACGTAGCTGCCATCACCAGTGTGTGAATGGGTGGATGACTGGATGTGTAAAGCGCTATAAAAATACAGGCCATTTACCATTTTTGTTTTCATTTTAAACTTTCTGACATCCTGATGTCATTTTATGTTTTTTAATAACTTGTTTTTTTTTTTAGTTTCTAGTTTTATTTGATGTGAAACATTTTGTATCTTTAAAAAGTGCTACATAAATATTATTAAAGCTAATCGTGTTCATCAGAAGAAAATTGAATAATTTTATCAACATATTTGAAATCTTCATCCTTGATGAAAAGTATCATCGCAAAAATATTTTGATCAATATTGAGATAAATATTTGTCACTGATTTTAGTTTAAAAAGGTTTTTATTGCACTTGCATGCAAACATAACACTGCTTTCATGTGTATATCTGTAATTTCATCCCTTTGAAGAAAAACAAAACAAAACTATAAATAAAAAATGGCAGCCAAACACAAAATCAACCAGGCGCTGCTTTCACCTCTGTCTGTACTGTCCTAAATTCCTCTTAATTCAAACTTTTTTTCAGACAAATCAGGTTTTGATTCACGTGGCATCAGCGCATTAAAGTCTTTCCATTCATTGTCCCTGCATGATGGATAAAACTGTACAGCTGTGAGGTCTCTCTCTATTTCCCCTGTGATTTTTTTTGTTGGTGTGTGGTTATTGATACTTTGGAAAAAAATAATTGCATGAGGACAAAAAACATCTTTTGCCCAATATATTGACCTTTTCACTGACGCCCTCATTACACACCGTGTTTATTGGATAAACATCTTTGGCCAAATGAAATTCGACTGCTTTGGTGATTTCATTGTCTTTGTGAGATGCACGGTTAATGTGGACGTCTGAGTTAATGTTGGAGAATTAATGTAAGCGAAACCATATTTCTTTGCTTTAATGTATTAATTTTACTGCAGTTTATGTTGCGTTTTCTTGCAGTTGAACATGCTGTGCTGCTTTCTGGTGCAGACACAACGCTACAGCAGTCTTCGCTTGATTTCTTCTTTCGCTTCCTGTCAAGGATCGGCCGTGTGGAGCAGGCGGGAGCAGACAACATTTATTTCTGGATAAAAACAAAACTCTTACAAATACACCTGACTAAAACAAACCAAGACCTGAACACGGAAACCTACAAGGACCACAGAGGAAAAACACACAGCGAAATGAGGGCACGACGCAGGTTAAATACACAGTGGCGTGATCAGGGAATGGAGACAGGAGGGAAACACAGCTGGGAGAAATCAGACTTAACGAGGGAAGCAAAACCAGAAACACTGACATGAGACACGGATTTTCAAAGTAAAACAGGAAGCACACGACAGGCACAGCGACAAACTGGACACAGAGCAGAGAGTTGAAAATCCAAAACAGAAACCAAAACACTGATAGTAATGAACCAACAATAAACCAAAGATTCATAATAATGAAACAAACACTGGGTCACCGCCCCAGGGCTGTGACACTTCCCAACAACAGGTCATGATTCACTTTGAGGCCTAAGTTGACATATTGTGTCTTTTAGCATTAGCTGCTCATCCAAACTAGTCCAGAAAACTTGAAATTGAACTTGAACTTGAACTTGAAATTGCACGATGAACGTAATAGCTGTTATCAGCATGAGGTACAGATGTAGGGAGGACTATTGGCAGAGCACACATATACAATATCAATCAACACAAGCTTATTTAACTGTGAGAACCCAAAATCATAATCAAGTTTGAATAGTTGCACAGCGGTAATACTTGACATACATTTTGACTTTAGCATGGTTTGAATGTCCTCTGTGGACACTGTATAAATATTATTTAAATTTAAATATATGCAAACTCACCATAAGCACATCTTGTGGAATCATTATGCGATTCCTCACCTTGTTCTTCATCAACAATAAACCAATTTGCACTCTAACACACACACGTTATATGGGTCAGCTGTTTTCGCACAGCAGTGGTATTAATTAAAAGAATCTGAATGGAAATGACACGTGGGCCTTGTTTAATTGACTGGCTAATTGACCAATGCGCCTTAAATGTGCTAGTGTGGGCAGACCTGCATTTACCATTTTCAGCGCCAATAAATCATTACTGCATTAATTTTGAGACATTAGTATAATTGCTGTAATCAGATGAGACCACGGACGAGTGGATTCACAGGATGCTTCATGGTATTGCACTTCCAATCTTGCACTTAAGCAAAGTGCAAAACAAACAATGGAGTGCTGCCAGGTAGAGTATGAGTGCGAGGTGGGGCTGGGGGGCAATTAGCGTCAGAAAGCAACTGAGTTTATGGTAAATGTACTTTTAATTGGATAAGCGTCAGTGCAAGACGGATGTGTTGAACTGAGCTTGAGGTTACCTGTTGTTTTGTTAGCATCCATTGAATTGCTGGATTCACAGTAATTAGCAATGAGCGCAGTGCGTCCTGCGCTTGTCACAGCAAACTTCAAACTGAAGCTGGATCACGCAAATGAACCTTAAATTCATAACAAGATAAATGATAGCTGTACGAGCGCCGTGCCTCTTAACACTTGAGTCATTGTTTCAGTAAGAAGAACGAGGGTTACACAAAATATCTACCAACACACACAGATCTACCTCAGAGCCCACTCCCACAGCGCCCGGCTGATATTCATTTCCAACTCTGTGAAATCAATACTTCATTAGAGAACATAATAAAGGAGAAAAACAATACAAAAATACAAGAAATATGCTTTTATTTTTTTCTTTCGAAGCAGCATAGCATAGCACAGACTGTGCTGCAGCAATGCGGCGATTACACGGACCTCAGGCAGCAAGAACATATTATATACTGTATGCAACGCTTATACAAGAGAAGGTCAAAGGGACCTTTAGTTTAAAATGTGTTGGTAAAATTTAATAGAAAAGAATGATACATCATCATAACCACAAAGTGTAGTTGGATGCTTCACATTTTTTATACATTAGCAGCTTGTTTGATGTTTCTCAGTTTCACATTTCTGTCAATCAGCCATAACTGGGTGAAGAAACACTGAGGTTCTGTCTCCACAGAGGACATCACACAGATTCTAAACCTGCCTCGTCTCGTTCTGTCTCTATTTCCTGTCAAGCTCTGTCTAAATTTTCACTGGCTGCGTGACATTTTTGTGAGCCTCTCTCTCCAGGAACCTCACTCTGCCTTTAAGGAAATAAGCAGTGAAAACCAAATTTAGGCTGACATCGGTCACGATGACATCTTACAAGAACGCTCCGTTTATGAGTCATTTTTAAAATACTGCAGATCCACAGGATAATGTTTTTATAGAGCATTGGCATGGAAACATTGGCCAGTGGTTCCTCAGGTGTCTTTGTTCTTGACAAAGAAAAGAGTACGTTTCACACTTTGTGGCAGATGGATCAGCAACTTTTATTATCAACTAGCAACATTTGAATCTTGTAAGACGTGCGACGGAGCTATTTCTGATGATTTTATTCTTTTAACTTTTGATGATAGTAACTATGAATTTAAGGAGATTTTAAACGAATAAATAAAATGAGGTGGAGGAAAACAAACATGCCTTCTTTTACACAGAGTAGCTTCAGGCTATTTTAACAGTTCAATTATTTATCAGTTTATGCAAATTAATAAAACAAAGCTACTCATAATAATTAAATTGACTTTTAAATTGTAAAAGCACACATTTAACTTCAAAACAGTGAAAGTAAAAAAATAAAAAATCAGTATCAGCTTTATTTTGGTTACTCAGATCTGGAACTCATAGCTACACATTTACTACACTAAAGCAAAGAGCCAGCTTCCTTATCAGTCCATTATTTCTTAACTACCTGTCAGAGCAGGTACCTTCAGATAAATAATGTATAATAGCATTTTTCTTTGTTATTCATAGAAATCAATTTACCTTTATGCTCTAATGCCTTGAATCAACTAGGATTGATTTTTCAAGACTGGTTTCCGTTCTAGTCATGCTAGATTTGTGTTCCTAATGTGTGTGTGTGTGTGTGTGTGTGTGTGTGTGTGTGTGTGTGTGTGTGTGTGTGTGTGTGTGTGTGTGTGTACACAGTATATATAATAACAGACATACACGGATTAGAGTAAAATAGCACAAAGTTTATTAATCATTATAGGTTAGAAAAGAAAAAACAAATCAACAGATTCAAAATGTGAATTCATGTTAAATGACATTATGCTAAATGGAAACGAGCCTGCATTCCCATCCTTTGATATGGAAGCGACTGTGTGACACACACTGAATTTCAAGTGTTAATTTGCTCCTGTTGTTATTATCCTGTTGAACCCTCTTCACACATACAGGCAGTTAATGTGAGAAAATCTCTAGTTGCAACAAATACATGTGTCGTGGACACATACAGTAGGATGTCTTGTGTATATCGTTTATATAACTGACATATTTAAAGAGAGAAAAAAATGAACAATTCTGCATTCAAAGAATATGAAAATATTTGCAGTGATTTCAAGGATGCGATTTCCACATTTCTCCAGAAACCTGGAGCTGAAAGAGCAAACGTTTCATCTCAGGTTGTACTGAAGCATCAAAGAGATTTTTCATAGCAGGACGCCTCTTTCTTTCTTTCTTTCTTTCTTTCTTTCTCCCCCCTCTTTCCTTCCATCACTCTGTTGGCTGTCTGTCAGCAGTTTTTCTAACTAGCTGTTGTAACTCTGTGTTATCTCATGGCTTTTAGAATAAATGAAAGCAAAAAGGCTACTGACAAAATATGCTACAAGCAGCGTATAGATGTGACACGTTGACCTGTAGGGAATCAGCACATTTGTTATTGACATGCTGGTTTGTTAAATCATTTATAATTGTGTATGTAGTAACAGCTGAAGGTTAACTAGGGCAGGTTTAAAATGAAGGCTCACTGTATTATTTAAAGCCTCATTATCAGCCCAAGGCCATAGTAACAGATCTTGTCCTCCAATAAAAAACAGCTCCATCCTTGTGACACCCAATCTCCAATGCCATATCCATCTTTATATGTTTATACTTATAGTAGCAAAGACAAAAACATGTTCATTCACTGAATATCGTCAAAATGGTCCCTGATCGTCACCTAAGTCACATTTAGACAAAGAAAATGCGACTGACAAACAGACCTGTAGTGCTATGCTAACAGCTTCCTCAAAAGCTGCTTGGACAAAGAGATAAAGACATAAACAGCTTTCAAACTGGTTGTTATGAACAGTGTTGTAAAGATAACAGGCTGGACGTTAGTCCACAATAGGCACAAAGACACAACAGTGGAGACAAATCCAGAACTACTCTTACTCTCCGTCGGAGCATCCTGCAAAAATCTAAAGATCACAGTGTGCAACCTTAAAAAAGGTGAAAAAGAACCAAAGGGAAACATTTTTGTTTGCTAAAACCTCTTTTCATCTGCCCACTGTGGGGAATATAGCAAAGAAGAAAGGTCAATGCAGAAACACCATGATGGAAACCAGTGTTTCTAGATCACAGCGAGGAAGAGGAAAAGGGCTGTGAACACCAAGCCTAGCTTTGAAGCATGGTGGAGGGACCATCATGGTTCCCTACCTCTTTCCTACTTTCCAAAAACAGGCTTCAACTTTGCATTAATAGATTTTACAGAAGAATGTAGTGTATTTACCTTTACCCTACAATATAAAGCAACTTGAGGTGACTGCTGTTGTGATTCGGACAGAAATCGAACTGAATTGGTTGCTTCCTGAATTCAGACATTTAAATCAGTTGCATTGAGCAGTTGGCCTCAGTTTTTGATGAGTTGTGTTTTGGATGTTTGGTTGATATATTTGAGTCTTGGATTCTGTTTGTTTTTTTTATTGTTATCCTCACGTTAATTTTTTTTGTTAATTTATTTTTATTCCTGGTCTGATTTCTTTTATTATTGTGAGCTTTAGCTTTAGGAATATTGAGTCTTGAGGGATGTCGTAAGAAGCAAACTGAAGGGATTAGTGAGCTATACGAGTGTAGTCACCAGGGTCACAAAAGTGACTTTTTTACCTCGCTAGTTCGACTGATGCTGAACACAAAAGGTCCAGATTTTCTCTGATTCTTGTATTTACACTGAGCTGTACTATGCAGATTTGCTGCTGATGGAATACATCCACCCTACTGAACCATAGCTTTACTACTGCCACCAAACGAAGGCCAGCTGTAAAGTTATAGCAGTATGTTATATGGTGCGTCACGCAAGTATTCAGCCGATTATGTAGAAAAAGTATAAATGTTTATATGCTTGGTCCTAATCAGCTGCTGTTTTGCACTGTTGGAGCTGCAGCTGTCAGAGTACAGACCTGAACATTAATCTGTCAGATCTGTAGATCATCAATAATTTTTAATCAGTGAAATCTTTCTTTTGATCTGGCAGCAAACTGTCAAGTGATTAGTGAGTTTCCTTTATTAGGTTATGGGAGACGGTCAGTCCTGTACTGTAGCTTAAATGTTTAAGTGGCTACAGCTTAGTGTCTCGTAGCTCGAATTTGCAGTTGTCAAGTTATAAACCAAGGCCATCACTGACAGTGTGGAAAAAGAAATGCAATGATGTCTATCCATCCTTCTGACAGTTTCACAGATTGGACCAAGCAGCCCTCAATTGATCCAGTTTGTGTGGACTTGGAAGTCAAATGTCGAATCAAACGCCGCTTTCATGTATGTGAGCAGAGCGGCAGACTCTGAAGCAGACAGCCTGAGTTAATGGACAGAGTTGATAACCACCGTTATGATGACAGATTTCAGGCTTCGTAGAGCTGCCTGAAACAAAGAGGTTTAGGTAGTTGTGGTTAATCCATGGATGAGTTTGGATTTATGTCATATCTTGCCTTTGGTGTGACGATGACTGATGCCGACATAGTTATGTCCTTCATGGTTTTCTGCCTCTTTCTGTCTCATTTCTGGGTTCACTTGGTTCCTCGTATTCTCTCGTTTGACATCTTGTTAAAAGTGTTAGTGTCTGTATTTGTTCAGAGCCTGGCATGAGACTGGGAAAGGTAAGTTCTCGGTTAAGTTACAGGCACTGGCAGAGTAGACCAGACTCATGATTAGCCAAAAAATCGGAAAATACTGACAAATCGATTCAGTCCATCAGTATGGTCGAAGATTCCTCCTCATCATTACACGGGTCACATAAAGAACTACAGACTTCTGCTGGAGTTCGTGCCTGATAAAGAAGGTTCAGTGAGTTACTCACTTACTTTTTCAGCCTGGACTGTGACTCATTACTCAGCGTGTTCAATAACGACATGTGAAGACTGTGATGTTGGTTTAGTCAGATTGTGCTTGTCTATAACTGATTTAGATAATGATCTGACCATGCTTTGATGGGTAATTAGTGCATAAATCCTAATTATTGAAAAAGATCATAAACTTTCCTTTGGTGTTATATAAATTATATTTATATTAGGACAAATGCATTGATTGACTTTTTTTCACACACTGGTACAAACTCAGCATCATCTTTTCAGCTGCTTACTCGCAGCCGAGGGCCACTGTGGCAAGTCGTGACATAGACCAGCAGACTAACAGAGAAACACACACACACACACACACACACACACACACACACACACACACACAGAGAAGAGAGAGGAAGCTTTTCATTTGCAAAACAAATTCATTTTCCTCACAAATGTGTGATCACTTAAAGGGAAATAGGCAGAGTTTCCAATATTTAAGGATACTTTCCTGTGGAGTTTTCTCGTGTAGTATAACATTGCTCCCAGATTGCTGAGTTGTCTGCAGCATTGGACGTGACACAACCAGCTTCTTGAGAAAAATGTGTCGTCCCTGACAAGTTGACAGCGTTTCTTTGAGCTTGCTGGCTTTCAGTGGGCAAAATGAGTTGCAAAGAAGGTGCTGCACCAAAAACCTCCTGTGATTGCTTTGATGCCACAGTTGTCTTTAGGTTTTCATGTTTGCATCACAGTTTTCAGTTTCACTGCAGTTCAGAGAGTAGCTGGACTGCGTTCATCACTGAATCTGTCGCTTCTATTCAAATGATGATTTCAACAGAATGCTAGCAACCAAAGCAATAACGAGCCGGGTTTTCCAAGCTAGTTGGGGACGACACAATCTTCTCTCATGAGTGGTGGTTGTGAGACGATTGTAAACTGGTCTGAAAGCTTCTTTGACTGCGGTTTTATTCAGCTGATCATTCGTCGTTACCACAGTTTTCATGTCCAAAATGTCAGATAAGTTAACATCACATGGTTAATGGACACGTGTCAGCAAAACCTCAATAAGCTAAGAAGAAAGCTACCTTCATGGTAGGGTAAAGGAAGGTAAAATGGCTCATAGCAGTCAGTGGGTGAATTAATGAGCCACACTAGGACCCAGTAAGAAATAAAGGAGGATTATTTTGAATTCTGAATTATGCAAAGCTACCCTAGTTCAATCCATAATAAAAATATGGAGTTGGAAATGAGAACTGTGATGGACTGAGTTGAAAACAGGAGGAGTCACAGGAATTATTTGAAAAATAGGGTTGCCATTTATTTAACCCAAAAATTATATTTACAAAATAAAGGTCAGAATAGAGGTCAAAGAAACCAAACTCAACTCAAGCAAGAACTGCAACGTAACAAACCAAATGACTGCCCACACAAACGTAACTGACCTAAACAGGAAATGACACACAAAGGATAACTAAACAAACACAATTGTAAAAAACAAACAATGCAGTGTAGTCTGATTAGTTAATAAACTAAACACCAAAGAAAATCAGAAACCACTGAACCCTAAACTCAAATATTTAATTAAATACAAATACTTTGATTTAAATGAAAGAAAACACACATTCTCCAATTATCCCTCTTTGCATTTAGTGGTTTCCAACCCTGGCTACCATCTTTTGTCCAGCAACTCCCAGGGATGATGGCAGGTAAGAAATAAAAGACAAAGGTTAGTCAAAAATCAAAGTAATGAAGTGGTATGAATACATAAGTAAACTAAATGTGCGCGCTTACAAATAGAACAAATGTATCCAAGCCAATCAATAAAGTTATTGGAAATTAAAGTGTGTTACTGTGTTCAAATGAAGAAATGAAAATACAAGAGTTACCGCCTTTAGAGTTTGGCCATCACAAGGACACCAGGTTTCCTTTAATCTAACAGTTCTGACTGGTTCTTTTACTATTCTAAAAAGAAAAACACTGACGCTCAAATTCAAAGGAATTGCTGTAACACACAGATTCATTTCATCACTCTGTGCCATGGCAACCTTTTCCCTAAATTGGAAGATCAATATGCGAGTGCTTGACTTCAACGTTTCAGTAGTTATGACTTGGATTCATTCCATCGCTGGCGTAATATGCAGTTAAGATAATCGCTGGCAAATGTATTTTTGCATGAGCGTGGGGCACGGCAGGTCACTGAGAAGATTTACAGGCTGAAATAACAGCCTGTAACATGAGTTTAAGACATTTTCTCAGTCAAAGGCTCGTGGAGTGAAACAGCAACGGTACAGAAATGACTTTTTACAAAGGGCTGCTGAAATATTCTAAGAATTCAACTTTTGGCTCATCTGGCTGAAGGACCAATAAGCTCACGCCACGGCGAGGCATCCATCCATCTGTCCACCCGTCTGTCCATCCATTCGTCCGTCCATCTGTCTGTGGACAGTTTTGCAGGAATCACACCTCCTACACTATTGGTCAGATTTAATCAAACTCACGTAAAGAATCTTCACCCAAAGTCACATTTGTCATTTTATGTACACTTTTCATTTTGACAGCATAAACACACGAGTCCCACTCCTGATGCACTCACTAACATTTATGCCAAACTCTCACATTATTAACGTGAGCTTGGGACAACCATTATGTTAGCATCAGTAATACTGTCGATGCGATGACATGCTAATACATTAACATATCTGTGGTCATTACTATTAAACACTGTTACACTGACCGTGTAGTCACGATACTCCTGAGCAACTATAATAACTACTCGACTGTATCCTGGGAGTGTTCACGAGCCTCCTTGACTTCTTGATATATTTTTAACTTTCAAACTATAAATCCCCTTTTGTGTCATTACATGTTATATATAAGCGCACATAATCACATTTACTGTAATTTACACTGAACGGTCCAGCAGATGGTTCTGTCCAGACAAAAAACAAACCTCTCTCCCGTAAATTCCAACCTTATCAAAACTGTAACATTGCCAAGCACCCTTTACTCCATATTACAGCCTCCACTCGTGTCAGCTTTTACAACCCAATATGAGGTACCCGCTCGCTGACCAAGCCCAATTCCTGACACAATTACCCCCTTCAACCCTGCACACCACTGGTCCCATCTTCAGAATTATGGTGAGCCCTTCAGGGCAGACAGCGTCAATAAGTGAGCCCTTGGAGGAGCCCCATTCTCAGACAGTAGTGGCAAGATAAAAGACAAATGAAGAATAATTGACTCACAGCTCTCGGCCAAAGGGATTAGTATGACTGAACTCTTGGGATTTCTTCCACTTTCTCTCTCTCAATCTCTGTCGTCTCACTCTCTCCACATCTGCCTCCCTGTCTGGTCTGTTCAGCTTCTCGTGGCACCACCGGCACCACCCGGAATCAAGCCGTCCATTAATACCCAACAGAAAGGGGAAAACTTATTAAAGACATCAATAACTGCCATTAGAATCCGAAGGGAAGCAAGTGACCTCATTCTATATGGCAACCCGTGAGTTTGCCCAGAAACTGAACTGTCTACTAATCCTGCCAACACTTCAACACACTCTACAAGAAGCAATGCAAGATTTAAAAAAACGTTACAGCTGGCACAAACAAATACACTTCAGTGCAGTCGAGTTTTTCTTATATACACATTGCTATGCAGAACACGGTGCTTCTTTTGTCTGTTTGAAGAAGCTCATTATTTTCAAGTGTTTGTGGAATCCAACAATCTCGCAAGTCAGTCAGATCAGTGATTTGTCTGTTATTTGCTGTATCTGCAGTGTCAAATTAAGATCTTTTTGTTCCTGTCGCGCAGAGACAGCAAGCGAAATCTGAAGTATTTCTAGAAGTATGTGAACTTTTGCAAACCCCGGTGAGTCGTCAGTGTTTTTCTCCCAGCGGCACGGCGGGGCGTGTTAATATGGAGGTTAATTGGGGAAGAAAAACTAAAGAAAAAAAAGTTCCAATGACCGTGGATCACAGATGTCACAGACTTCATTAGTGTAACGGGGACTTGCGCGCCCTAAACGTGATCTTATTTCTTGTCAGTTTTGTGATAAGAATGTGCTTGCCTAGCTTTCAAGGCCACATTAACATGTTAGCGGGCCTCAGGGTAAAAGGTCACTGTACATAAAAGACAAAGAAGCTACTGGATCTGAAAGTGAAGCCAATAGGAGAGCCTTAAACTGAATGGCAATCCAGTGGCAACTCATCTGTAGAAGTTTAGTTCATCTCCACTCATCTGTGACCCTAATAAACCCTTTTCTAATGATCTGGTTTCAGCTCTTAGTGAATACAAAATGATGTAAATTCCTGGGCCAATTAGAAAAAACAGAATGGGTATACTTTTGGTCAGAGCTCCAATCATCATGTCCACTTTAAAAACAGCACAAGATGGAGAGGGCGAAAACACTTAGCTCAAGGCTTTACAATGACATCTGTGTGGGAGTGATTTTGAAACATTCTCTGCCCAAGGATCACCAAAGGACAGGGCAAAGGTTCAAGGCACACCTGTAGTCATATTGGTGAAAAGTAGCCTTCATATTATCTAAAATGTTAGCACTTCCTGCTTTGATTGAAAGTACCAACACATCTGCACCATCTAATCTGCATTGGCAGAGATGGCTGCTTGTGTCCCTGATCCAGATGAAGCAATAAAACAGGCAGTGCATTTTGTTGTCTCCTTGGTGCTCAACAAAGGCCTTTGATGTGTGCTGATATGGTAAATTTATAGTTTTGAGTAAATATGTCTTACTTGGTGTTAAATCAGTTTATATGTTTTTAGATCCTCTGCAATTCAATTCGGTTTTATTTATACAGCACCAAATCACAACAACAGTCGCCTCAAGGCGCTTTATATTGTACAGTAGATCCCACAATAATAGATACAGAGAAAAACCCAATAATCACATGACCCCTATGAGCAAGCACTTTGGCGACAGTGGGAAGGAAAAACTCCCTTTTAACAGGAAGAAACCTCCAGCAGAACCAGGCTCAGGGAGGGGCGGGGCCATCTGCTGTGATTGGTTGGGGTGAGAGAACTGAAATTGAAAACATAGTTCAGAAAATGGGAAAATCTTTTTGGTGACTTTATTGCGTATAATTAAAAATTGATACAAATGACTTGATGAAAAATGAAAACGTGATTTTTAATAAGAAAATGAAAATCTCAAGACAAAAGGTTTAATGGGAATTTTATACAATCCCACCTGACAGATCATCTAAAGAAAGATCATATTCTTCCAGAGTAACAGCAGGAGTCTTGTCATTTTGCAGATTAGATATTTTAATTATTAATTTTGAGTTAAAAATGTAAATAATTCTAAAAACACATTTTAACTTCATCTTTGAAAGTTATTTAGGGTTTTCCTAAATAACCTTCAGTGGATAAAAAGGGAAGGAATCCCAACATGTTCCAACTATGAGCTTGTTTGCTTTGTTGCAGAGAAATAAATAAGATGACTGGTACAGTTACCATCTGTCCTTTTTATAAGAAGTTCCAACAAGGACATTTTCACTAGTATACACTCGAACTAACACATATCAATCTTGTGTAACCTTTGAAGAATTCTGAAAACATCCTGCTGTTTTACAAGAAACTGAAATGCCCCACTCTTTCTTTAATTATAAGCGTGCTGCACTGTTGCTCTTAACTACCCGTAATGTGTTTAATGGGAATAGTAATTAAATAGTGGAAACACTGCCACATTTCATACATTATTAGGAACTAAACACAAGCAGAAAAACACCAAATCAGAATATTGCATGTTATTTTACTAAGGCTGTGTTCTGCTGCTAAAATTCACTGCCAGGATTGCATCGTCAGTGCAGGTAGTGTGGAAACAAAAGCAACACCCATGACAGGTAGCCACACATTAAGATACGGGCTGTTAAGCTCCTCCAAAGGACAAGGCCTTTTATGTAAAACTGATGGACCTGCCTTGGTTGATAATGTTGTTCTCAGTGCAGAAAATTTCCAGTTAATCAAATTACCAAATGGCAATTAAAACCCAGTGAACTTTAGGTCTGATTGCTAAGTCACCCTATAGACCCTCATCATGCCATCTTACTAATGAAATAAGGACTCTTCTGTAATATGATGTGATGTGTGTTTTTCAGTTTTCTCAACAACTGCTCATCCAATCTACTTCACACTTGTCACGATGAGTTGTGTGGCTGGACCCAAGTGCAGGACTTTAAATGCAGCTTTATTTGCTGGTACGACAAACTTGGCAATACACAAAAACTTAAACTAACTAGACTGGAGATGCATAGCGTGGCATGACTTTAATCTGATGATAGAAGAGGAGGAACACACACAACAAACGTGGAGGACGGAACAACTGGCAGGGAAAAACACAGGGCTTAAAAACATACTGAGGTGATTAGTGAATGTGAAACAGGAGGAGAGCACAGCTGGGAGGCATCTGACAAGACAAAGAGGAGGCAAAACTCAACACATTGACATAGTGCACAGACCTTCAAAGTAAAACAGGAAACATAACAGACGCGGACTAGACTAGGGGACACAGTTGACAGAGAACAAAGGGACACACTGGCAGAAATGACTGTACACTAAACAGAAGTAACACAGAACCACAACCTCAGAACTAGAACACCAGAAATGCCAAGGAACTAAGGAGCTACGAATACCAGAGACAGAAATAAAAACCAAGAGAATCAAAACACATCATGAAGTCAAGGATAACAAATACAAACACTGAGTCCACAGACTCAGGACCGTGACAGCACTTGACAGGTTTATTGCTCGGCTGATAAATGCCACTCTATAGCAATGCCTGAAACTGTGGTACCAGCAGTGACCACAATCCCATCCTCCTTAAACAACAAATAGATGATTGCCAATGACATCTAGAAAGCCTAATCTTCAGTCAGCCCCCATGCTGAGCCTGTCTGAATGTGATTGTGGTTAGCAGCTCGTTCCAAACTCAAACACTATTTGATGTGAATTGTTTTAATTGCTAACCAACAACTCGACTAAAAGTCTGCATCCAAGGTTCAATCTCGGCATCATTCTCTAGTCTTTGAGTTCATCCCTATTGCAGTCATGGTGTGTGTGTGTGTGTGTGTGTGTGTGTGTTCGGTCTTCTCCTGCGAGTGAATATCAATCTATATAATGTCATGCACCTGGATTGGAGTTTAAGACCAATTTTGTTGAATTATTATAGCTAAATGTTGGCAACTGTGAATCAGCTGTGTAATTCCTCTGGCCGTAAATGACTTTAACAGCTCGTGCTGTAATTGACCTGATTGATGCCTGGTCATTCCTTCACTTTTACATTGTTAGCTGGATCCTTGCTAGAGGCTCACTGTGCTGTCCAATTCTTCAGCGAGGCAGCTGGTAGCATTCATCTCTGGAGCTGAGCACACCTCATCATTATGACACCCGGTCTTCATCTACCCAATGTGCCACAGTGTATGGTGGATCAGTTCTTTTCCATTTGCCAACCCAACCATGTATCTGCCCAACCGCAGACCATTATGCAGCATCATCATTTGGTCCATCTTGCTTGACACTGCCAGTGGCCTCGCACTGCCCAGTATTTTCCCACCCCAATCATCCCACTACTAAAGATCTGGAACACCAAGTCCTCACTTTTGGGTCCATGTAGGCCATCTGCTCACCAGACTGGATGTAAAAGCGGTATTCAGTTGATGCCTGCAAGCAGGATGTTCGGGGCGACACAGATCAATGCGAGGGGTGTGGATGAGCGAGTAAAATGAGCTCTGACTGCCAGGAGGCGGCATGCTGCCAATAGGAGGGGCCAAGGCTGCATGACACCATCCAAGGTCCTGGGGGGGGATTTAGGGCTTTTATGTGTGGCAGTGAATACTTCTGCATACTTAAATTCATCAACGTACACGTGAAACTGCCCGGCTGTAATAAAATAAAATCCCCTGAATGGAATAGTCCTGTTAGTCTGCACAAATTCACATATTCCCAACAAGTGATGATTATTATGGAGGCCAATAAATGAGCAGCACTTACTGCAAAGTGTTTAGGAAGGGTTTCTTTTTCAATAGAATATAAAATATTTTTAAAATTGCTGCCATAACAACCTAATGAGAAAGCCTACAGCCCCGTGTAGTCCTCTGTGTTAAAAGAAACTCAGGTTGGACAAATAACCTCCGAATTGTACCAAAGTTTTGACCCTCAGTGGCTGTTTGAATAGACACTTGATCAACTATAAATGCTATTCACTGTAACCGGCACATTTTTGCTCCTTTCATCGAGGTACATATTACTTTGTCAATTTTTGCTCGATTTAGTCATAGAAGAAATGTCAAGATTAGTATCCACTCGTGTTCTTGTGCTCGCTAAGCTGTAATTTTGTATAAAAAGAAAGAAAAGGAAAAGAAGGAATAGGCAGTCATTTTAAGGTACTGTTTGATGGATAAACTGCAGTTCTTCAGTGCTCTCCACTTATACTGAGGAACGGCCAATTAAACATCTGATGTAGCGACGTGTGCCAAAGTGTACCGCTGATGGAATGGAGGTTGCATTGATAACTAGGCTTCAGCAGTTATAAAGACACTGCAGGTATATAATTTCCCCGAGTCTGAGTCTACTATCGAAAAATAAAAAGTTTCTTTGTTTCACTGCACGGTGTGCATGAAAAAACTTCTGCCTTCTGCTTGGTGAGATATAATTTAGGCTGAATAACAGACGTTAATGTTATTCTAACCTTTTAATTGTTACTTTGACATTTTCAGTGAACAAATCCAGCTTTAGAAAAAACAAGCCAAAGTATGCGATGTTAAATATCACCAGCCATTAAGTGTTCATTGGGAATAAAGAATGTCTAATGTGTATAATTTTAATTAAGATAATGAAAAATCCAACAAATTGAGTCACATTAAATGCCAAAGTTAAATTACCAAGTTTTCCTACATCATCTAAATGATTTAGTGATGCATTTAAATTGCCTCTAATAGTCTGGATTACTTAATGATGATATACTCTAAGCCCACATTGGTTTTCTCGGATTGTTCCAATTTCCTCCCACAGTACAAAAACATGCAAATTAGGTGTCATCAAAAAGGTCCAGGAATCAGCAAGCGTCTGGACAGGTTATACTGCACCTGCTATATTTACATCACACCCTGGAAGTCCTGTTAACTGGTGATTCTAAATTGGTCCTGGATGTGAACGCCTATCACCCAGAGTCACCTGGGATTGGCTTCAGCCTCTCTGCTATCCAGCCTGTATAGAAAATGGATTGGTGAGAACACTGTTTACTGTAACGCAGTCGGTTTTTTGGAATGACTCTAAAGTCTAGACTTACTGTATTTGAGTGGTAATAATAGTGCAGAGACTAAAGGTCAGCTAGGTGGATGCTGCATCACACGTACATCTTTGACCCAGTCTGCTGGTGCTGTTGAAGCACCAGAACACTTGGTTTCAAATCGGCAAATTGCCTCGGTGACCTCCAAGGCTAGGGCGTGCACACCTGATGACAATTTACCATGTCTGAATAAAGAGACAGTCACTTTAACGTAAAAGTTGCCACTGCAATCTTGCTAGGTCCGACCTGTAACATTTCCATTCCACGTTCATCGTGGAAGTCTGAACTGAATGCAGTCAGCTTAATGAGAAGGCCGGAGCGGCACAGAGGAAAACCTGCCGCCTTTCAGACTTCAATCATCATCTCTAACGCTACATACACACTGTGAAAGAACCAGCTTCTCCTCGTGCAATGACCGAGCCAGGAAAGGTTAAAACAGAAAAAAAAAGAAAGAAATCAGAGGAGAATGCCGTCTCTGTCTGCTTAAACTTCATCACACCAAATGCTGAGTACAGGAATATTCAGGAAAGCACTTTATTCACCATGTCAGCATATTAAAAATTAATCAAGACTCCCAACTTAACATCATGTTATTTCATGTCTGAAAAAGCCTAGATTATATATTTATAATTAAATAGGCAAGTTTGGTGAAGGTACTTTAGATACCGCACGAGAAAGCCAGCGGTGATCAGCAGTGCAGGACATATGAGGACAACGAGACAGCGGTAAGGTGTGAGGTAGCAGTCACAGATGGGTTCAAGTTCAGGGGGGGAATTACATTAGAGGTCAGCTCTTGTTTGCGATGGTGATGGACAGGGTGACAGGTGAGGTCAGGCAGGAGTCTCCATGAACTATGATACTGGAAGATGACATTGTGATCTGTAGTAAGAGAGCCTGGAGAGGTGAAGGTGTGCACTGGAGAGAAGAGGAGTGAAAGCCAGTAGAAGCGACACAGAATACATGTGTGTTAATGAGAGGGAGAAGGTGGAAAGCTGCGAGAAGAACAAGAGGAAACGGCAGCTATGGCAGTTTAAAATGTAAAAAATCAGGGTCGTTATTTGGACTATGTGGGTGTGGTTTTATCAGACCACTGATAAAAAAAAACAATCACTAAAGTGGGTGATGTTACTTTTTTTTTGAGTTTTAGAAATGAAAAGATAGCTCTGAGAAACTTCAACAATGACATGGCTAAAACCTCCATGTCTCGCACAATCAGCTCTGATGTGAGCATGAGCATAGTTATGGTTAGAAGCATAGCCTGTAATTATCAGATGGAGCCGCATCGGTTTGGGAAGTTCCTTTTTATATCAGTTTAGCATTAAGTTGTATTTTTTGGAACTCAATAAAAGCGTGGAGATTCGGATAAGAGTGGAGAAACAAGTTGTCAGCAAAGAAGCTTGATTGGAAAGCTACTGGATGTACATTAAACAATAATCCAAAGCTGCGTGTCACTCAGGTCAGCCGCGCTAAAGCTGCATTTATGCTAAGCAGTGGGTCCCAAAACTCCCCACAAAGGGGTAAAATAGACACACTTAGATTAGAAACACCAACTGAAGAAATTAGAGACTAAATTGGTTTCATGCGAGGCCGTAAACATATTTCTGCTTTAAAGTTTGGCATTTTTAAGTGTGTGTATGAAGGTTTTAAAGTCATTTGACTTCTAACCACCTGACCGCGAAATTGTCCGCCATTTTGGACATGTGACATCCATGGTAACGATGTAGGTTCAAGTGCTGCAGTCACGTGACTATCCGGCAAACACTGACAGACTTGAACAGACAAGTTTTGAGTTGAGATTTAAAGTGGGGGAGAGAACCAGAGTGTTTTATATCCGGGCGTAGAGAGCTCCACAGCCTGGGAGCAGAGCAGCTGAAAGCATCCTGCAAGAGAAGAAGATGGGACGGAGGAATCAGACCTGCAGGAGAGACAGAACTGGGCGTCATCAACAGTGAAACAAAAGATCAGCTTTATGGAAAAGAGGACGTATGTTATGAAAAGAATAGGACCGAAGACCAAACATTGGGGTACACCAGAAGTGACTGGGAATAGATGAGAGTGGAATGGTTTAAGTTGGATAAACTGGGAGCGGTCAAAGAGATATGATTGGAACCTGGATAGGGGTGTGTCAGAGATGCCAAGTAGGTCATTAGAGAAACAACAGCTTTGATACTTAAGTGATGGCTTCATATTTAAACCCTAAAGAACGTCTTATGATTCAAAAAGTTAAATTTCTCCACTTAATGCAACTTATAATATTAACATTGTGGAATAATTTAAATGTTTCTGTTTTTCCACAGAAAATGAAGGTTTGTTGACGACATCTTCTATTAAATATCCATAACAGAAAATAGCTGTTGGAGTATTTGTGCACTTAACCATGATGTGAAAAAGACTATTAGCTCATATCTGTTGCTTTCTCCACTCCAACTACAACATACTTCACCTCAAGAAGTGATGCATATATAATGTAAATACAACACACGGTGTTCTTAGATTAAACAGTAAGTGGAACAAACTGGGATTTGTTACACAGCAATGCGATGGCAGACTTCTTTTATACAAAAAGCATCTACTCCTTATTTTTGAGGAACGCTCGGTCCGTTTGACTTCAGGTATTATTAGCTGGATGGTGCGAGGAAGGGAAAAGGCCTTTTTCCCTCTGGCTTTTCCTTTTCCCTGTCTTTGAGGACTCGGCTGAATTGGCACAGCTCACTTCCTCAGCTGCTCAGAATGGATAAAAGCAGGGTGAAGGTACAAAATTGGATTCATGTTTAAACGCAGAGTACTAACTCAAACGTGTAAAAATACTAGTATTGTGGCTGCACCGACTCCCACGAATTATCCTCCTTTTGCCCTTTTTGGGGGTTTATTGCTCTGATCATTCATGCTGTGTGTCAGTGTGCCGCTGTCGTGAAACATTCTGAGCACATCAACCACGGAGCATGAATACTTTATAATGGCAATAAAGTAAGCATTTATAGTAGCTGCAATTATGGTGAGCCATTCCACCGTGCAGACGCTCAGTTAAATTTCTTATAATTATCACCATGTCGACAAATTTTTATTATAGATGAAGAGAGATCATCAGATGTGGTGTTTTTATTGAATTTTTAAATTTTGCCAAGCGTGCTGAGACGAGGAGGGAAAAGGAGATGCAAAACTGCTCCGATGTTTACGGGGGAGCTGCTGTGGCTGTCGGCATTCTCACACATTAAACATATAACTTAGTATTTCATATATGGACACATTTTACAAGCGACCACGAGTTTAACAGCAAGCACGATATAAATTCAAGCTTGATATTTGATGTTTACAATAATCCTTATTATTAAAACCCTGTTGATGTTTTCACTAAAGCCTCAGCTTAGTTAGATATGACTCATAAAGACCAATGGATGCTATTAGCACCATTTTAAAAAAATGGACATTAGATTCGATTAAATTACATTAGATTAGATGAAACTTTATTAATCCCTCAGGTGGGAAATGCAGTTTTCAGTAGCACAGCACCGACAGAAGTTGCATGTTACAGATACAACAAAGGGGAATGAGATTAAGGATATAATTATAAATATACCATATATATACATATATAAATACAGAATATATAATATGGAGAAATAGGAATACCAGCCGCCCTATGACAGCTGGGATAGGCTCCGGCGCCCCCCGCGACCCTGAAAAGGACAAGCGGAAGTGAATGGATGGATGGATGAAGGAATACCAGTGGATCTACATCCACATAAAAATGAAACTTTCAGACACAAAAAAGTGATATGCACTGTAATAATTATTCGGAAAGATCTTTGTACGCTATACAGCGACTCTGGGAACTGCCTGTAGTAAATGTAAATGTACGTTGTCAGATGTAAAAGTCATAGAACATGTATTACATGTCGCATGTCAGTAGGAAACTGGAAGAGAAAGACAAAGCTATAGTTAATGCATCTGTAAAAATATATTCAGTTTTGGGAATTATGTCAGGAAATCGTCGTTTTTAAAAAGTGTTACAGTAACGGCTGTGAGGTATATTTAAGGCCTACGTGCCTTCTTGGTTTCAGATATCTGAAAACTTGGAAAAAAGGATTTCAGATTGACGGTGTCACAGAGCATTGCTATAACTCACTCACGCTGCTGCCCATGGCAAGATAACTGCGAGCAGCATGTGTGGCAATAAATTCTGGAATAATATATTTGTGAATATTTCTTCCAGTCTCCTCGGGATTAGTCTCAATAACAGCCAGATGCTGCACGGCTCTGACTTCTTCCTCGTTGCTGACTTCCTTTTATTCTTTAATCAGTTATGAATTTGAATTTCAGGATTAATGTGCAGGATTTAGCAGTCCTGTTATTATTAGGATTCAGTTCCCTCAGAATGAGCACCGCCAAAGTAAAAAAGGTGGGCAGGCTCAAAGAGTAAGCTAACATATTTCTGTGACTGTACTGTGGTAGTTTTTTTTTTAGCCTATCATGTTCTGCTTCACTAATCAATGTTCAATGATCACAGTCAGGCTACACGGAGAGCGTATTTGTTTTCTGCATCAGAGAAAAAATGTTTCTTAACGATTTTGATGATTTATTTAAGTTTGACAATTAAAACAGCTGATCGGCTGCTGTTTACAGGATACATTGTATACATATGTGCATTGTTTAGATTATTTAGTGTTTATCATAAATTGTTAGCTTATGTTTTCTCGTCTGTTTATGATTGCATCTTGTAATAATATTGTGCCTTTCTTCATTAGCAGCCATTTAAAAAGGTCCGAAGTGATGTAACGATAAGAATTTTAGCCCCACGACAGACTGATGACCCGTCCAGCACAGGCTCCAGCCCCCTGCCAATTTAAAAAAGGCGAAATGAAATTTTTTTAAATGAAAAATATTTTTGTTTTAAACCAATTATTTTATTTAGAAATTTTTTTTGTTTTTTTTAGCTTCACACTTTTGACCCTGATTTTTGTGTTGTGGGCGTATCAAAGGGGAGCGATGGGGCGGAGACTAATGACTGACAGCTTGTTCGTTACAAGCTAAAAATTAGTATTTTGGTTAAAGATGGCCGCCGCTCCTTCATGGGATACAACTGGCACAAGCCAACAGGTAAGAAACGCTGATTATCCTTTGATGGACTATACTGATGGGTCAAATCTTGTAACATTTTGATACATATACATTAAGGTGGGAAAAAATTTACCCCAGCAACAGAAAATACTGTTATTTGATTGGCTAGTAGCTCGCTAACCTGCTTCAGGACTTGGACAACTTGTTGTAATTAATGGAAATACTTACAAGCATGCATTTTTCTCTCTTCCAGAAAATACAATTAATAACTATACTTTAGCACTCGCACTGCCTCATGCAGAGCGCAAGAAGGTTGTGTGAGTTTGACCAACATGCTCCTTTCAGTCACCTCCTCAGTGAAGTCCAGGGAGCAGCCCACAACAGGTCCAGCACTCTTGACCAGCTTATTCAGTCTCTTCCTGTCCCTCTATGAGCTCCCACATCCCAGCAGAACACTGCAAAGTCGAAGGTCCTTACCTCTGTACTATGTCCCCTCTGTATTTATGTATCCATGTATGTAGCCTCCCTGCATTCCAGTGAGGTAAAGGTTATTTAATATATATGTTTTAGAAGCAGACCAGTGTTGGTCAGAATCGGAATCTGAATCCACTCAAAGTGTGACGAAAAACATAATCTGCTTAATTTCTTGTTATTGTCAGATGCTGAAAACTGTAAAAAGACCCTTCACTTAGAGTGCGTATGGACTTTTAGCATTTCTGCAAGTAAATGTTATAAACTTTTATATACAAATGACTGTTTTCCAGTTAGATGCAAGTAGAAAGAAAATATATTTGAAAAATAAAATAAACTTTGAGAGTATGTGTGCATAACTGAAGGAAAACACCACATAAAGCAGTTGGCTTCTTCAAACTGCCATTATTGCCATTGCTAATCTTTAAAAACCTAGCCTTGGAAAGAAAGCAGAGTATTGATGGATAAATGGGTTACAGCGATACACAGATATAATTTAATCAGCATTCAAACTATTCAAGCCTTGTAATTGTAAGGCAGTGCTCGAAGTGAGTCATCAAATGAGTTATTTAAGAATAACTTCAATTAGTGCTGGCTAAAAAGAACATATTGGATCATGCTAACAATAAGGCTTGTTGACAGGATACTTGAGATGAGCACAGGCAGGACTCATCCACTACAGCAGCATTGTCACTCCTGAGATACTCGGATCCTGTTTCCTCTATGATGGAGAAAACGGTGCACTGCAGAAAATGGAGCTCTCTTAGCTGTAAAACTGACGTGCCCTCAGGTTTAGAACAGGTCAATTCAAGGGTCAGTGAAAGAGAATTGATAACCTTTGTGGTGCATATACATCATGATGAGATATTGTGGACAAATACTAATAGAATTGTAAATGAAAGAGCCTTGGTAGTAATAGAGTTGCATGAATGAGTATAGGAAGCAGCGTTGTGAGAGTTGTGTTCCCTGAAATGACCTTGTTCTCAGGATCCCGTTTAAAGCTTTACCATGGAGACAACAGCAGTTAATGTCATTGGTGGAAAACGGCATCATTATAAGTTTTCTGATGAAAGACTTCGGCCAGACTAGCTCACTACAAAACACGTACTTGGTCTTCAGGAGTTTTGAAATCCTGTCCGATTTTGAAAGCGGTTTGCAGCATCCACACAAGAATAAACTTAAACTTGCTTTCTCTCATATCTCAAAGCACACAGTGCAGGATTTGAAAGCCAGTACACGGCACACACCACGGGGATACTGTTAAGATACTCGGCCAGACGGAGCAATGCACCACCTCGTGGAGTCCTGGCGAGGCAGATACTAGTATATATCTACTATATAAAGTCCAGCAACACCCTTAAAGCAGAAAATATTCATTATGTTGCAAATGCAAAATGTTTAGGAGTAATGGGCAAGCCTGTCTGAGGACTTGGATTTCAAGGTATGCTAAAGCTGTGCGACCTCAAACACTCAGTGGGAATACGGCAGCAACAGCACGAAAGGACAGACTTTCAAATGACTGTTTTATGTTGAATCAACTATACTGAAAAAACTTCACACATACATTCACTGTGTGCGTGTTAGCTAGCTTTTTTTTAATCTGACCTGGTCCCTGGTGTGTTTTTACAACATGTAGCTGAATCTCTTCTCTCTGCTTCACTTTGTTGCTTTGGGTTTGATCAGCTCCAACTTTAGACTGAGCCGGGATAGCCTGACTTGGCAAAAGACAGAGCGAGCAGGTCTGAAAACAGCATATGGTCTATAGCAGCAATACAATGCTGACACTTGTATGCTAGCTGACATTAGACACAAGCACCACAGGGTAACGTTAGCTAGCTATTCTTTATTCATGGCTAATTCTGTATAGGCCAACGTTTCCCTTCCAAGCTGTTTAACAAACTGCTACATTATAATAATTATAATAATTTCATTTATAAAGCACTTTCCAAAAAAAGTGCTGAACAGCTATTTGAAGATTACAAAAAGATCAATAAATAACAACAATGCAGAAAAAAACAATAACATTTAAAAACTGATAAAAAGCAAAAGGGAATAGCAAGAATAATATACTGAGATATGTTCGTCATCATGGGTCAAGTGGATGTTAACATGTTGACGTTTTTTGCTTCTTTCTCCATGAAGGAAATGCAAGTGTGTGAATCCAGTGGAAAGCTTTGTTTTTGTTGCCATTTTTCATATTTTCTCTATTCGTGGTTTTTTGCTGAAACCAGCCATTTTTTTTCAGCTTTTCTCCTGCAATAGAAAAGATTACTATTGCAATAGGAAGAAGAATACAAGAGTCTGAAAACACTACTGAACAAATGTCAGACTTCTTTTATGGTTAATAATTATGGACACAGATACCAATATCAAAGCTGTGGCCTCGACTGTTTGTGTGTTTTTTAGGTCACACATGTAAAAATGTCCAACCACCTCTCAATAACAAGCCCCAGACTTTTCCACACAAACATGCTTGCTTGCTGGAAACTGGTCTCCCAGGTACAGCAGCTTGTTATTACATGGTCACCAAATGTCCTTTTACAGATTCTCTAGTCTGGATGCTAGAGATGGACCGATCCGATATTACGTATCGGTCCGATACTGACCTAAATTACTGGATCGGATATCGGAGAAAAATAAAAAATGTAATCCGATCCATTAAATATCACGAAAGCATCTCACAAAACTTGCAACACGCGGTAACTCACCTCAGAACGTTAGCAGTCGGAGCAGTATGCATCACGTGATAGAGCAGGTGGTCTGGATAGCATTTGGAGCTTCGCTAGCAACCCGGCATTTCATCTCCGACAAAGTTATCCCGAGAGAAGTAAAGCAAGTGTGTAAGTCCATCTCTGAATGTTTGTAAAGCATTCCTGCGTTAAGCTTAACAAGCGACTGCCTCTCGCTCTCCGGCTGCTACTTCAATCATGAAACTGATTAATGATCAGCTGATCGGCTTTTCTGTCGCGAGTCCGTGTCTCTATTTGCTTTTGGCCCACTTTGCACCAGAAAGAGGAAACCAGCGGCTGAACAACAGCAGCACGTTTAAGCTTGATCAGCTGTTGTTAGAATGTATTTATCATTACTTTCTACACCAGGATCTTTTTCTACGTAGCTGACGCTGGTAACTGTGCAGGGGCGGATCTAGCAAAGTTTAGCCAGGGGGGCCGATAGGGCATTAACTGGAAAAGGGGGCACAAAGACATACTTTTCTTTCTTATTCTCATTTAAAATGTCGAGCTTTTAATAAATAATTATCTGACACCCAAAGTTTTAATTTGATGTAAAATGAATAGAAGTCAATTACTGTATATAGTGACTATTAACTCTAATATATATACCCTAGTAAGCTATAGTACTTTTTCCTTTGGGAAGGTACCATCTGTGCAGTCTGCAATTTTGTTGAAGAAAGATGTTGAATCTATTTAATATT
This sequence comes from Aulonocara stuartgranti, assembly GCF_965226115.1. NCBI lineage: Eukaryota > Metazoa > Chordata > Actinopteri > Cichliformes > Cichlidae > Aulonocara > Aulonocara stuartgranti. The sequence goes on along the minus strand of NC_138951.1, from coordinate 1,903,494 downwards.
TCTTGAAAAATAATTGATTTCTGTGCATTTTTTTTCACACTGCATCAAATTAAGGTTGATTACGTCGATTAAGCATCATGAGGTGGAGCGTGAGGGGTGGTTCCCTATTTTTTATTTATTTATTTTTGTTGTTGCTGGGAGTTGGAACCCTATTAGTTAGGTTGCTTAATATTTACGCTAAGTACTCTTTAAAATACCAGAATAGGGAGGATGGTGTAGGTCTAAGTTTATTAGATTGATCAGTATTGCTGAACTATGAAATATTTTTTTTTTGCATACAGGTATAACAGAATAGCTTTAGTGTAGTTGTTGTTTTAAACTTGAGTATGAACTTATACAAAATGCAGCAAGATATTTAAAAAACAGTTTTGTTGATTAAAAAACACTATATCGGATTCATATCGGTATCGGCAGATATCCAAATTTATGATATCGGTATCGGTATCGGACATAAAAAAGTGGTATCGTGCCATCTCTACTGGATGCCAGGGAGGGGTACATCCAGCCTAAACTGGCCCAAAAACGCCTGTAGTCGAATGTGACCAGACATGGCATTAAGCATTATAAAATATGAATTCTACATGTTTTATAACACTTAAAACATAAAAGAGCAACCATGATCCTGCACATGATTCAGGTACATAATGATATTAAGACAGCGGAGCACTCGTAGCACTCTTACAAACTGCATCTTTGATGAATTTAAAGCGATTTTGCAGTTGAAGAATTAATTAATGACCGGTGCAAGTGCGAGGCATCGTCATGCTCAAAACAGCAATTAACATTTATTAGAAGATGGCTGTAATGTATCCCATGATATATTTTCTCATCAATGTCACCATTTATTAAAATGAAAAGCTAATTTATAGATTGAGCAGTGACCATGCATAGTTAGGTTGTGGCTTTCATTTCGATTTGCTAACATGATGTATGTGAAAGGCGCTGCGGGAAAAACACATTTTTACACTCTGATCTGACACGAGAAAAATATCCTGTCAATGTAAATGTGGTTAATTCAAAGCATTTTATGGTTTATCAAGCTAATTTTCTGTCTGACCTAAATTCATTCTGACAAGCGCCCCAAATGCACAGTCATAAAGACTCATAAATCTCTCGCAGACGATATGCCCCCCGCAGTGCCTTGATTACAACATCATGGAGTCATTCTGTTATTATATTAAGTCACCAAAGACACTGAGGCAGCCTGAATGGACTGATGAAGGCAGAGGGGCTTCATACCAATTATTACTTGGATTTTTTTTTACCATACTATTACAGTGTTGACTGAAACTGACTTTAAATGCATCTTCGCCATATAACTGCATATTTAAATTAAATTACTTACCACAAAAGCTTTTACAAGTTTAAAATGACAAATTAAAAGAAGATTCTGGGACTCACCTGCTTCTTATCTTTGCTTGCGGCTAGCAGGGCTACAGTAACTGCTACTAGCTCGTGTAGCACTGCTCAATCACTCACCCAACACGCCTGCTTATCTTCTTCTTTTTCTTCTTTTTTTTAGTTACAAAAATTCCCAGAAAGCATTTTCCTTATAGACCACCATAATGAAACTGATGTCTGCATGTTGGCAGATAATATTCAGATGAAAAGAAAGAGAACAAGGGTTCCTGTTCTTTCCATTTTAATTATGTATTTCATATTTGTAAAACCTCCACACAACATAGAAACATGTTCTGCATTTCCAGGATTACAGAGCAACGTGAAGTCTATGTCCTGGGATTTTAGGGGACCTGTTGAGGAAGGGGTCCTCCTCCCTAATGATCGTGGGAAGTGAGCACAATGAGGAAGCAAACACAGTTTAGGACACTTTTCTTTCCCAATACAAAGTAATCGATTTTCATTTAAATGAACAGGACGCCATGGTTGAGTCCAGTATGCATCATCCACTTTTTTCTACCTGTCCAACATATGATCCCAGGGGAGCCTATCCAAGCTGTCACTGGATGAACAGTCAGGTTCACCTGGACAGACTTTAGTCCTCCTTAATACATCAATGGGCTGCATTAGTTCCTGCAAGTCTAAAAGCTATGCAGGGAACCTAACAACAAAGACGATCACTGAATATAAGAAAAAACACATAGCTCTAATTTTCCTGCATTTTGTTATGTGTAAAATTATATTTTATAAATAATTATTGGTAATCCTTTATAACCCGACTTGCAAATAAGGTACAAGTAGCCTGTACTTAGGTGCATTTTGCAGGCAGCAAGTCAGGTTTTTGCAGGAAACAAGAAAATAATTACATAAAATTATGTTATATTTCCTCATCTTACATCTCATGCATCCTGTACTTTCCTGCAAACTGCACATAAGGACAGGGTGCTTGTGCCTTATTGGCGGGTGGTGTTATAAATGTTACCTAATTATTTATGAAAAATAGTAAAACGACTCCTTGGTAGCGGGGAAAATCAGTTTTCACTGTTGAACATTGTGCTTGATGAATTTCTGACTCGCTCATTAGAAACGTCATTTTTGTTGTCATGAATTAACAAGATTTTTGTTTTGAACAGCAGAGTATTTGTGCATATTTGTTTTAAAAAAATGTTAAGAACTGTAGTTACATTTCTAGGAAGGTATATGTCAGGTTAGAGCTAAATGCATATATCTCTATATATTTATTAATGCAGAAGCACAACACATGCTACAGTCACACTAGGAAAACAGCTGTTGGAGACTGTGGCACAACCAGAGTTATTGCGACCGTGTGCAATGAACTTGCAGTCGAGTTGCCTTTGAAATGGTTTCTTCACGCGACTTTGGTATTTCAGGATGGAGACCCGCCAGAACCTCACAGATCTGAAGCAGCTACAGAATACTCTACAAAAAATGACACATTTGCTGCAGCACGATGATTTCACTGCAGAATGACACAGACGCTTGGCAACCTTGAATGTTACACAGGAATATACTCAGAACAGAAAAACCAACCAGACAAGAGTCGTTGCAAAGAAATGCACTGCTGACGAGGTGCGCTCGTTGACTCAGATTGATTGCAATATTATTATTATTATTAGATAATTAGATGGCAGTTATTTGCAAACATCAGCGAGTCTGTCAGAGTCAGACTGGCTTATTGGACAAAGGGTGCGTTTCATGCTGCGACCTGTGCAATCCCCTTGCGATCGACCTCTCGGTGACCAATCAGATGTCGCCATTACTTGTAACCTGTCACCAAATGCAGCCACTGACTTTTCTTAGGAGGTTGCTGCCATTCTATTGTGACTGATGCATTAAATGTGAATGTGAGAGTGTGTAGTTGTCCGTCTCTGTGTGTTAGCCCTGTGATGGAGCGGGGACCTGTCCATGAAGGACCCCACCTCTTGTCCTGTGATGTTTCCCACCCCCTAAATTCGGAAAGTGGTTGAACAATAGTTAAACCTTGTTGAAAGACCTTTTCACTCTGATTTATGCATAAAATGAACATATTTTTGAAGGCAATGACTTGTTGATCAGATTGAACCAATTTAACAAACAAAAAAGCATCCTTGGGTGTCCAGTTCACGCGGGGGAGGCAGCTGTCTTCCGCCTGCTGCAGGATTTTGGGGATGCTTGGAGGTGGTGTACTCAGGGTTTGCTGAGGTGAAGCTGAGTGTCAGGAAAAGAAAAAACATTTAGCTGGGTGTAGGAGTAACGACTGTTTTTCATAGTCCGGGGAATGCAATGTCACTGATAGCATCGGGTTAGACACACTCACAGATACACACACACACACACACACACACACACACACACACACACACACACACACACACACACACACACACACACGCTCCCATGTGGGAGGATTATGAGTGGAAGGTACAGCCCATTGCTTTCTAATAACATCCTCTAATCTCATGCCAGCTGCCCTTGAGGCTGTCCACTCAGAAAACATTGCAACTTTTCACCTTCAATAAAGCACCTCCTTCTCGCTCCTACTTCACCATCTACCAGGGAGGGGAGGGGCATGTACTCCTCTTCATCACGGAGATAGGACAGGGTTGGCCCTCTAGTTGGCTGCAGAGGAGAAACCAATTTTTATCCCCTACCCTGTCAGCTTGAATTAACTGTACAACCCCAACCTTTCAGCTGAACCTCTGCCCGTTATTAGGCGCGACACTGTCTGTATGGTTTTCTATTTTCTCCGAAGCTCCTCTCAGCTCCTACTCCCTGCAGTACATTATGTCCGTTCCTTTTCACACCGAAAAAAGGCTTTGAGGGTACGATCATGAAATGTTGAAATCTGCTGTCCTTTTGTGCCAGGAGGCGGGGTGCATCCATCTACTTTCAGGGCAACCTTTCATCCCACCTAATGGCTTAACTTAAACTATCCCACCTGGTGCCGTAATATCCCAGAGTCCTCTGCTTTCAAATCAGGCTTCTCTGGGGTTACTTTGTGATTTTCACTTCGAATACTTTCATCCCTTATTACGCCGAGCCGTCCATCACAAGTTCTGCAGGCTCGCTTTTAAACTCTGCCGTCATTTGTATTCGTTGCATTTTCAATTTCGCCCTCTTTCTTCATGACGCCCCATAATGGGTTTTGTGCTTATAAAGGTGTCATAGGGTTTCTTTTTTCCAATTAGCATGGAATCATTCCTCCAGCACTAATCTCAGGCCCAGAGTACAGCCAGCTCCCCCATCTTTGATTTAACGCTTGGTGTGAATCCAGGGGAGTTCGAGGTGCAGTCATGTTGGAGAGTCCCCGCGGCCCACAATGTGTTCACCTCCTGATTGCTCGCCCTCACCGGTTTAGTGCTGGTTTATGGAGCATGATATGAAATAAACCCCTTTCTGTCCCCCAACAAAGATTTGTGGCATAACTCGCACTCAACTCAGGGAGCTCCACAGTCAAGCATGAAGGCTTCTGGAGATGCATTTAAGGCAAGGTGGGAAAAGGGGAAAGGACGGGAATGTTAATTTAGGAACGCATCTGTTAAGAGAATTCAGGGGACAGACAAACAAAAAGCTGGCTGCTACTCTGTGAAGCAGAGACATGTAGTCTCAACCATCCCAAACGCTGCACGTGTGCGTGCACGCACACACACACACACACTTTGGACTTTTTTGGAGTCTGGAAAGGGAGCAGAGAGCAATCGGGCATTTTTTAAAACCGATATTCCATCTGAACAAACATGCACGAGAAAACTCACAATTTTAAAGCTTGAAATAGAATTGAATTAAAGCCACACTGAGTTTTTTATCATCTGTTCTGGGTCTGGTCATCACAAATACTGGTCCTCCTTCAATCCTTGGCTTTAACCACACTCTCTTCATTTATGGTTCATAATAAAACTTGTTGGGGAAAAAACACTTAAAATGCAAATTCTTAACCTAACAGCCTCCTCCAGTACACACACACACACACACGCACGCACGCACGCACGCACGCACGCACGCACACACACACACACACACACACACATTAGGAACACAAATCTAGCATGACTAGAACGGAAACCAGTCTTGAAAAATCAATCCTAGTTGATTCAAGGCATTAGAGCATAAAGGTAAATTGATTTCTATGAATAACAAAGAAAAATGCTATTATACATTATTTATCTGAAGGTACCTGCTCTGACAGGTAGTTAATAAATAATGGACTGATAAGGAAGCTGGCTCTTTGCTTTAGTGTAGTAAATGTGTGGCTATGAGTTCCAGATCAATTTTCTAGAAGGACCTTTGTAAACCTCATGTTTTATGACTGCATTTCAGTCAATTATCATCACAAACTCTTCATGATGGAATACTTTGTTTGCACAGAACAAGGAGAAACTGTAATAATAAGAAAAGTGGTGAGTAAGGTATTCAAGGAGCAGATGGTTCTGAGTTATTTCAAATCAATCAGCAGCAGCAAGAAACCCAGAGGTGTGCTGACTAATACAATTCGTCCTGTTACATATGACAAATTACTGAAATGGGTGGAAAATAAAAGCAGCTTTAAACCCACGAGCAATGTAATTTTCAAAAACGCACATTTTTCGATTGTCATCCTAATAATGCTAAAAGTTTTCTTTGCCTGTAATTCATAACACTTTGCTGTGTATAAATAATAATTTCTTTCTCTTTTTCATCCCCAGCAGTTTAGGAGTCTTCAGTTGTACCTTCTGCGTGTTCTTCTCCAGCTGACATCATTTCCACCAATCAGAAAATAGAGCAGCAGTAGAGCCTTAGAGATGAAAGCTGGGGCAGAAACATCTGTAAATCACTTTCTGCTCCTTGTAAAGCAAGTTAACACTTGAAAGTGACACTTTAGCTCATGTCTCCTCGCTGCATTTGGGAACCATGCTCAAAACTTGGCCTCGATTATTCCATTTCTCATTATGCTGTTTTTCCAGAAGCACAAGAGTCCAGCTTCTCTGATTAACCCTGTGAAGTCTAATCGTCTATGACTGGACCGTCAGGGCCTCTGCCTGTGGGTGTCACCTCATCTAGAAAAGCACCAAACCCCTAGAGCTGAGCATAAAAGTGAAGCTGCTGATTTACTGGTTGATCTACTCCTCTACCCTCACCCATAGCCACAAGCTCCTGATACTGAGCAAAGAATGAGATCATGGATGAGCAGTGCAACTGGGTTTCCTCCAAAGGGTGGCAGGGCTCTCCCTTAGTCACAGGGTGAGGAGCTCAGGAGGGGCTAAGAGCAGAGCTGCTAATCCTCCATAATGAAAGAAGCCGGGTTGCTAGGGCATTTGGATAGATGAGTACTGCATGTATCCTAGCTGAGGTATTTCAAGCATCTGGGAGGAGACTCAGAGGCAAAACCAGGACATACTGGAGAGATTACATCTCTCAGCTGGCTTAGGGAGTCCTTGATGTCTTCCAGAAGAACTAGAGGAGTTGGCTAGGCCTTTCTGCTACACTGCTGTGCCCATGACAAGGATAAGCAGCAGAAAATGTATGTATGTATGCATGCATGCAACAGCAGGTTAGGATTTAAGGTTAGCATTAGCACTGCCCCTGATTTTGACGTTGACCTCTGTGCGTTAAATCTGACCAATCTTGTGTTCAGCATCATATTCTCATGTATGTGCAAAGACTTTTCAGCATAGCTGCAATTTTGATTTCACTGCCTGGAAGTCCCATCCTGACCACTGACACAGTGTGCTCTGAGATTTTACCGAAATGTGATCAAAATTGCACAAAGAGCAAATCTCAACTTCTGTTTCAGACTTACATGTGGAGGGTCACTGCTGGTGATGACAGCTGATAGCTGGGTCTCTGATCAGTTTTCTTTTGAAGAGTGCACTCTTTCCAAGCATGAACGCAGCTTTACAGGTGGGCAACAAGACCAGGAGCATGCTTTCCATTTTCTTTTTCACTATTAGTGGACCAAGAATTTGTCCACCACCCAAGTTTATCAACCGGAGGTGGAGAACATTCTGTGGATGTTACTGAACGGTGGCGTGTGCTGCTGCTATCTCCTTACTCGGAGGGTTACGTAACCAACACTAACTGAAGTCATCGGCAGTTTTCAACTGACAGAGAAAAAAAGTCTAAATGAAACACTTTGGTAACACAAAGGTTGCTTACCTTTAATATCAACTTAGTAGGAAATAGAAGACATTTAAGCATTTCTGGCCACTCAAAACTGTTCTGAAGTTGCACGACTAAAACATCACAGGCTGATTGGATCATACAAGGTAGCATTAAATCAATGCACACTTTAATTTCTAATGGATGGATTGGGAGCAGTCACTTAGCAACTTCTCCTGACCTTGGTGCCACGTTAGCGTGCATGAGCAAACCACATCCGTGACGCTTTGATGTGCCGCCATCTCTTCTTCTCCATCCATGCATGAGCAACTTAAAGATTTCCCGCCCGAGTCGATCATAATGAACTGCGAACTGATTGACTGTGACAAGCGGCTTTCTCACCAACCAAGTTCACCAGATGCTGAGAAAACGTTTCACCTAACCCAGGTGCAGTCACCTTGGCCACGAGCAACAAGCTCAGAGGTTGGCAGAGTAACTTCTTCTGTTACTTTTAACACAGCAAATCAAAGATCTAAATTTAGATTGAAGTCGGGGGGGGGTTATGGAGAGTTTACCCTTGGCCGGTTACAGAGCTGGACTGGCCATAGGGCATACCGGTGGGCCGATGGTGATTTTTCCGTTTTTATGGGCCGTTGGGTGTTTTTTGTTTTTGTTTTTGTTTTGTTGTAACGGTATAAACAATGAAACAATTGGCCAGATGTGTAAAAACAACTCAGTTGTTTGGTGGTGGTTTCTATGGTGGAGCTTTCACAGAGGCCAGCAGGTGGATGATGGCAAGGAGAGGCAGGAGGAGGAGAGACCCAAGGCGGCCGACAGAATCATCCTGTATTGAGAGAAAATATTAGGCGTTTGGTGTTGAGCTGAAAAGGAACAGTTTGTCCTGTATTTCAGATAGAATGGAAAAAGACACAAAGCTGGAGTTACTCTGTCGTTATGCTGCACAGCTGCCTCTTCTTCTCTCATTCTCTCCCCCTGCCTCTCCTGTTGCTACTTCAATCATGAAACTGATCAATGATCAGCTGATCGGCTTTTCTCTCTTGTTTGTTTATCGCCCACTTTGTGCCAGAAAGAGGAAACCAGCGGATGTCGCGCTAAACAACAGCAGCACGTTTAAGCTTGATCAGCTGTTGTTAGAATTTATTTAATATTAATTTCTAGTATCAGCTGATGTTTGCTGGAGCCACAGCTGTAAAGCTGCTGGTCATGATGTCGGTTTGGATATGTGGTGAGAGGGAAACATGAAGATGAAACCAGGAGATGTCCTTACTGAATCATCAGAGCTGTGATGGAGAAAAAGGTTTACCTTTTAGGTGACATGAATGAGTTGAAGGGAAGTTATGAACTGTTTCTAAGAGACAAATAACACCAGGATCCTTTTCTATGTAGCTGACAGCTGGTAACTGTGCAGGGGCGGGTCTAGCAAAGTTTTGCCAGGGGGCAGGTAGGGCATTAACAGGGAGAGGGGGGCACAAGGAAATACTTTTCTTTCTTATTCTCATTTAAAATGTCTAGCTTTTAATGGAAAGAAATTGTACTTTATTGATCCGCGTGGGGAAATTCCTCTCTCCATTTAACCCATTCACTCAGTGAAGCACTGGGCACCCGGGGAGCAGTATGTAGGGCTGGTACCTTGCTCAGGGGTACCTCAGGGTAGCTGTTCAGGGGAATCGAACCCCCAACCTTCCGATCATGGGGCCACCACTAAATATACCAACAAGACAGTGTACATCACTGTCACAACAGCCTTCGTTTTCATTCAAAGGCTTTATGGCTTTTTCTATAAGACCTGGTGGGCCGGTCTCTAGTCAAAATGCCCGTGCCGATTTTTTGTCCCAGTCCAGCCCTGGCCGGTTAGCACAAACACGTACAACAGCCGTCAGAGTGAATCTCAAGGAAGAGAGAAAGGTAATGCAGCGAGAGCTCTTCCTTTCTTCAGTGAAGTAAATAGAGTAAGCGAGCTATGAGCGAGTCATTAAAAGACCACCTGTTCTGCATCTTTATCTCAGCCTTGAAGTATCTTATCCACAGCAAAACATCTAAGAGCCATGTACATGCTCAAGCAAATACATCTGTGCACTTGGACACATGGAGACGCATCCACACACGCCATGAGACACATGCCTCTAGTTAAGGTGATGATGCACAACATATGGTGCTCGAGAGCCTCCTAAACCCCTTGCAGAGAAAACAGAGGACTCCACGGGATTAGTGTGTGAACGGTTCATACAATGAGAATTTTCAGATTCAGCCTTTTGTCAAAGGCTAAGAGGCTAATGGCCTGCTTCAGAAGTTAAATTAGTTTTTATGAGGCCAACTTTTTCCAGCTGAGAACAATGACTTACTAACACAGTCATGTATCAGGTCACAGTTGAATTGTCAATAAAGTTGCAGCGATTATCTCGTCACGGAATTGATATCTTTCAAATGATGAGATGTCAGCAGCTAAAGGAGCGTAGAGATGGAGCATCAAAGGTACCACAGTCAGACTCCGAAATGGAAACAAATGTAATGAGCCAATGTCAGTACATATTCTGTGTTAAAGCTGCTCACAGATGTTTTCAGAAAGGGAGAAAACATTGACTGCTTTAATCTGTTGTTGCCATGTACGCCATTCAATTGCCCTCATAGCTCTGCATGATGAAGCTGTAGTGAAAGCCCGGTCACAAAAGCATCTTAAAGATCAAATACAGTGAAGTCAGTCCCCCCCTATAATCCAACATGGCCAACAGTTCTGGACATTATTTGTGTCCTTCTCTTTCTGTGTTCACCAAAAATCCAGCCGAGAGTAGGAAGACATTTATATACATCTGGAAAAGATACTCATTTGAGTTGCTCTTGTTTATTCTGTCAGGAGATATAAAGGTTTTATTTTGTCACAGCTGCTGGGCTGTTGCAACTATTTCAGGTGTTACTGGGATACACGAGCACTCCTGGGTGACTAAACAACCCTCTATACCTGTGAGAAGATTCTTTTTGATTCCACTCAGTAGATGCACATGCACTACGTTGAGTTATATAACATGAATCTAAAATGGAGATGGCATTACTTCGGAACCGATGCTGGTCTGGGACCCAGTTTAGTGACCTATCCTGCCTTATGGATTGCTGTTGCTGGCTCTTCTTGAAACTGCTGGCAACACACATCTGGTTAGTTTCTTAATTAACATGTGCCGTTTTGGGCCATCTGCACTCCGTTGGGTGAGTGGATATTTGCCATCTCCCTCATCAAGTTTCAGAACTTCAAATTCACCCCATGTGACAGTAGCATTGTACTTTCAAGTGAGGATGCTGTTGTATTTACAGTGAATGGCAGCTTCCACACATTCTACTTCCAGAGGTACCGAGTGCAAAACTAATGTACAGTCTAAGAACTTAAAATGCTCTATTTTGCTGCTGCTATCCGGGGTCTTTAAGTCTGATGTCATTAGCCACGTTTGGGCCCAAACTCCGCTTCAGGTCCCAAAGTCAAACAAAGACTGTGGCATCATAGAGTTACAAACTGTCTAAATTTTTTCATCTTTAATAAAATGATCAGTGTTGCTGCTTTACCAGGTGTAACAATTAAGTTTAACATCCATGAAAACAGGATTTATTAAATTTAACCGAGTTAGAAGTTAGCAGGAAGTTAGCTCGCTAGCTTCCGCCTAAGCATGATATAGCATGTTCTGACTGAGAGGTTTCTGAAGAAATCCAAACGTACAGCTCTGTTATCACTTCCAACATAAATGAAGACAGAAAACTAAACAGCAGTGACGTTTTTAGGGTTACTGAAGTTGGGCTAGCTGGTAATGATGTGCTACGTGATCGCTAGCGACACAGCTATGTTAGCATAGCATAAACACAGTGAAGCTGGAGGATGAACGCTAACTTTTTTCCACTCGATAAAAGTTAATGTGAAGGTTCCTGATGGTTAGAGACAAATGTAATCGCATGGCAGGATGCTGTAAACGGACCAAACTTCAGTCAGGAGAACAACTGAGATAATCCATCCACAATACGAGGTTAGTCATTAATATACTGCTACATGGGCTGGGCTGTAGTTACATCCTAAGGTTTACAAACTGAGCTTAAAAGTAAACAGTGAGAGGCCGACAGTGATCACTGACTGTTTTTAGGGGCTTGTTCAGGATACAAAGCATTAAATCATGTTAAAAACACAACAGCCTTATTAAACACAGAGTAGTTTGGACCCGGAAGCAGGATTTGTCACGTCATCACTTAAAGACCGGATTGTCATCTGAGAATGAGCAACCAAACTGATGCCATCAAAATATTCTCACACCAGCAGATAAAAAAAATAGCTTTTGTGCTTTCTAATGTTAAAAATTTTCTTTGTGTTGCTTTGTTGTATAAAGCACTTTGAGTGAACTGGAAGAGCAGAAAGTGCTACATAAGTATCAGTCCATTTAGCAAGTTATATTGATACAGTATGGTTTCATCAGAAACTGGGATTAAAAAGTCGGCACCAGACCACCCGTTTGCTTTTGTTGGCTACAATGTTCATAAATTTGATCGTCCCCGTTAAATTACGGTTTTGTAGCTCTTTATTAAAATGTATACTAAAGCCAGACATTGCTTTATTTTACTGTTATAAGGTGTTATAGGATGCCAAACTATGAGCTAAATATTTAGATATTCCAATTGTTCCTACATGGCTCAACCCAAAAGATCAAACTAAATCTTTGTCATAGATAACATTCTCACAAATGCACCTTTTCACCAACTTTCATCCACCACAGTATTTTGTAATCATATCAGCCATAATTGTTCGATTGCCTGTGAAGAAATTCAAAATTACCCAACTTCAAGCCTGGTTTCATAAGTACTTTAAACAATCTGGAGAACAAGCATTTCTAAATGACCTGTGTCAGCAGAATGTAATACATGATGTTGTGTGTGTGCGAACACTTTTTGGAGTTCTTCCATGATGATGTCCAATGAGCCCACTCATATTAAGAGATTTAGGATATCTGTCCACGGTTCATGGTACAACAGTTTAACCTGAATGGAAAGTGTCCTGGGCCAAGGTTTATATTTTATTCTGATTTTATTTGTACTGCGATTTTAATGGAAAGCACTTTGGTGTACTTCGGTCTTAAAAATGTGCTATATAAATAAATTTTGATTGATTGATTGATTGACTATGACCACAGATTTCCCTGCTGACAGGACTTTCTAGTTCTCATAAATAAATGTACAGTTTTAACTTGAAAATCCAAATCAACAACTAATATATATTTCGGAAAATCTCAAGAATCCTTTTAAACTTTGGAAACAGATAAAATCTCCGTCATGTTCCAGTTGATCCTGACAGAACATATATTATTTTACTCATTTGACATTAACAGTGAAGCTGATGTTGGACATTTTATAATCTGCTTCTGATTTGAAATGTAACAGATTCTCAGCATTGTCCTTTCAGACTGATTTTTATTGCAGAGCATATCATTCAGTTTGAAAATCCAGCCTAATATCGTCTCTAAAATGTGGAAACCAGCCTTTGTTCTGCTTTTGTGAAGGGTGAAGACTCTTCAGATTTAAACATGCATTGCTGTGTATCCAAACCTTCTACTATCAACTGAACCAGAACTGAGCTGATAATAATATTAGTGTGAAACTAATTCCTGGACAGAAAGCAGCACTTTGATGACTTGTTTGTTGACTGTGTTGAGTTGTGAGGCAGACTCAGTCATGTTGGTTCCAGTGATGGGACCCGCCTTTCTGTTCACATGTCAGTGTGTTTATCCAGTTAGATTTGACTATTTTAAACTGACTCATGTTTCGAAAAAATGCATCTACAGCTAAAGTGCACCTTTATGACGATGACACTGTACGCTACTTTGTGTCAGGCCACTGACGAACTCCAGACTGTCACCAGCTGCAGGCCTCATGTGTTATTGTTCGTTATAATGCTAATAAAACCACAATCATGTTGTTTTCAAATACTTAAGTGTCTGCTTAGACGATAGACTTTTCTTTATTGAGCACTTGATGAAAAAGCTGAAGGGCAGAATGGGTTTTTAATATGAAAACTGGCCCTGTATTAAGTTTTTAATTCGAGTAATACAGTCTCTACAGGGTGCATTGTTCTACAAGCTCTGACTGCATGCTGCCATCTCTGCACTTCGTTGTAGACTCTGTGCAAAGTGCATTACATTTCGTAATAAATTTGCTGTCCAGAGCATCACTGTGTGCTCTCGTTTGGTGGTCTTCATTAAACCACAACAGCACTCCTAAACAAACTCCTTCAAACTGCTTTAGCTTGACTTTGTTTTTGCCGTCATACTGTGACAATCATAGGATCTGTATGTTTGTTCCCGAATTTCTCCTAGACTTCTAAACGTAGTCTATAAACTGGCACGCCACAATGCGTAACATCTGTATGCTGATGAATTCAAATAATAATACTTTCTCTTTTTCTGGGTATTTCTATATAGAATTGTTTGAGGCTGATCCATCAATGTGCACAATTTTTACAGAATGTTACAATATATGCAAAATTGGATATGCATCAGAGGATATAAGATTTAGCAAATGCCAAGTTTTATTTCTTATCAGTGAGACATTTGCCGCTCACTGTTGACTGAGGGTGAGAGATGATATGAACGTAGTTGCTGCAAACACTGGGTCTAGTCCTTCATCCCTTTGATGTAAAGTACTGCTTGGCTTATTCAGTCATTTCCAATTTTATTTCTATGTTAACAATTACAAACCTATAATACTGATATTAAAATTAGTTTTAAAGTTTTCAGTAGGCTCGATTATTGCTTACTCTCATTAGGACTCAGTTAAATTAATTCAGTAGTTGAATTTTCTACAGAGGCTCTGTCCAGGAAACACTTTTTACAGGACAGGAAATCTTTTTATTCACCTTTAAATACTTAAAATGTGTTGAAAGTTTGTTTTTTTAAAGCCTACAAACAAACTACTGGAACTTCAACATTATGCACTCCACACTGTATATAAATGCCACTTGTTTTGCACATATTCAACTCTGTATATTTTATATATTTTATTATTATTATTATTATTATTATTATTATTATTATTATTATTATTATTATTATTATTATTATTATTTTATTTATTTTTTTACTATTTAATTTGTAAAAATGTGTATACACACACACACACACACACACACACACACACGTAGGAAAATATTTAGTATACACATCCAGAAATGCATACACTATTATATATTGTACATATATTTATTAGTTTCAGGTTGGCCATTCTTGTATTTTGCTCGTTTGTGTTGTTGTGTTTGCACATCTCTGTTGCTTGTGGGGCTCGCACACAAGAATTTCACTCGCATGTGCTGTGCCAGTGTGCCTGCACATGTGATGTGACAATAAAAAGTGATTTGATTTGATTTGAACAGCAAGCTGTCTTAACAGCGAGAAGACAGGAAATCCCAAATTGACAAAGTTATTACAGTGTATTAGCAGTAAGGCACCACTCACTTTAACTTCATTTGTTCCATGAAAATGGAAACTGTCCTCTGAGTACATCTTTAAAATGAACTCAGTAGAGTTGTTTTCCTGTTTTTAAACCAAGCGATGCTAGCAAGCTGGCACATTTTCTTTCTGACTAGTAGTAAGATCATTATAATAAAAAGCTTTATTCCCCTCCTCGGTCTTAGACTCATTATTTATTGATCAAAATGGGCTACAAAATATGAGAGAATGGCAAATTACACATTAAAAGAGAAAGCTTCAGAAAGAGATTTTACTAATCTCTAAAAGTTGTTCTTGAGGCAGAACTTGACCCATGGTAGATATGTTTAAAATAATGAGAAATAATTTTAAACATATCTATCGATCGATCGATCGATCGATAGATCGATGTGTGTGTGTGTGTGTGTGTGTGTGTGTGTGTGACCCGAGTCTTTTAGGGTCTACCTCAGCTGTCATACCCTTGTGGAGTTTAAAGAGAAGGCAGTTCAAACTAGCTTCATCTTTCACCATGTGGCATCTTTTATTATTCATTCAGTACCGTATCTCTTCTTGTGTCTCTACTGGACGATGTCAAAATGATTAGCCAGCTGGTGGTTAGCTTAAGCTAAAAAACTAGCAATAAAAAAGGAAAAAATGACAGAATTGTGAGTAATAATATTTAAAAAAAGATGGAGAAAAGTTACATGACCCACTGTGACTGACTAGCCTGATAAGTAGCCGAAAGAACTAGCAAAATAATGGGTAGCTTAGCAACTACCAACTAGCCCTGTAAAGGCTTAATTGTACTGCGTGCGGGTGTGGCCTTAACTGCTGTTATTGGTGTAAGTGAACAGAAGCGGGAATACTTCAGGGCAAGCAAAGGATGCAGTACTTGCCTTAAATCTAAAAATCGATATTGAAATTCAAGTACCAAAATGAGATCATTTCTCTCCCTCTGAGACTCTCACAGACTTGCTTAGAGCTGCGCTTTCTGCTCGTAGGAAACTGTATGCAGCACTCTCCATTTTACAGACGGTAAAACTGGTGACCCGTTACCAACATTGACTTGAGTTGGGCAGCAGAATAACTTCTGGTTATTTACGAATGCACATAATGGACAATCTGCTAGTCTGATAGGGGAGCAGCCTGCTCTGCCACCTGCTGCTGGCTCTGCTTACACTGACCAGTCATGATCTGAGGTTCTGTGTAGCGGTAGCATTAGCAAGGTAGCATCATTGTAACAGATGAGTTATCGCTTGCTAGCTACCTTGACCCGCACATGTAGAGAAGATGGAGCGTCAAAAAGCTGTTAGTAATTAATTTAATACACAAGCTAGGAAAGATGACATTTATGAAGAGAGGACAGCAGTTCTGACCATGTGCGGTATAATAAAAACAGGAAAGATGACGAGGTGCACGAGCACTTTCAGATTAGCATCTATGAAATAGGTAATACGTTTAACCAGCTCCCTCCCCTTCAATTTTCATTCATATTTAAAGCCCCCCTGGAGATATTGTCCGTTAACCATGTCATACACTGCTCAGTCCTTTGAATTAAGCTGATATGTTTTTGTTAATAACATATATTAATATACCTTTTTTCAAATAAGATGTAGGCCTGTATTTCTGAACAGCCACAACAAACATACAATTCACAGAACGTGAAACAAGCCATTAAACAGAATATGACGTATAAAAAATGAACTCAACCATTAACATATGTAGCACTAACATCAACCTATTTAACGCTGATAGGGAACATTTCCTGCTGAATAACTGATTTTTCATTTTTATATTTTATGCATAATTTTCCAGTAAAGAGTTTTGTATACAGTGGTGTTTTTGTAATGTTCTATTGCTTCTTTTCCTCCACCATTTGTCACCGTCAGCTAATAGTAAATACATTTGGTAACACAAGAGATATTTATTTAACTATAAAAGCAAATATATTTGACCATTCTTCAGCCAAGAAGGAATGCAGAAAGGTGAAGACATCCTTGTTAATCTGATCGATATTACAGGGAGTGCAGAATTATTAGGCAAATGAGTATTTTGTCCACATCATCCTCTTCATGCATGTTGTCTTACTCCAAGCTGTATAGGCTGGAAAGCCTACTACCAATTAAGCATATTAGGTGAAATATCTCAAGACTGGTTTTTCTAAGGTTTTATGGACTGATGAAATGAGAGTGAGTCTTGATGGGCCAGATGGATGGGCCCGTGGCTGGATTGGTAAAGGGCAGAGAGCTCCAGTCCGACGCCAGCAAGGTGGAGGTGGAGTACTGGTTTGGGCTGGTATCATCAAAGATGAGCTTGTGGGGCCTTTTCGGGTTGAGGATGGAGTCAAGCTCAACTCCCAGTCCTACTGCCAGTTTCTGGAAGACACCTTCTTCAAGCAGTGGTACAGGAAGAAGTCTGCATCCTTCAAGAAAAACATGATTTTCATGCAGGACAATGCTCCATCACACGCGTCCAAGTACTCCACAGCGTGGCTGGCAAGAAAGGGTATAAAAGAAGAGAAACTAATGACATGGCCTCCTTGTTCACCTGATCTGAACCCCATTGAGAACCTGTGGTCCATCATCAAATGTGAGATTTACAAGGAGGGAAAACAGTACACCTCTCTGAACAGTGTCTGGGAGGCTGTGGTTGCTGCTGCACGCAATGTTGATGGTGAACAGATCAAAACACTGACAGAATCCATGGATGGCAGGCTTTTGAGTGTCCTTGCAAAGAAAGGTGGCTATATTGGTCGCTGATTTGTTTTTGTTTTGTTTTTGAATGTCAGAAATGTATATTTGTGAATGTGGAGATGTTATATTGGTTTCACTGGTAAAAATAAATCATTGAAATGGGTATATATTTGTTTTTGCTAACCCTAACCCTAATAATTCTGCACAGTAATAGTCACCTGCACACACAGATATCCCCCTAAAATAGCTAAAACTAAAAACAAACTAAAAACTACTTCCAAAAACATTCAGCTTTGATATTAATGAGTTTTTTGGGTTCATTGAGAACATGGTTGTTGTTCAATAATAAAATTATTCCTCAAAAATACAACTTGCCTAATAATTCTGCACTCCCTGTATGTTTATAAATAGCTAAATATGGAGGAGGATGTTTTTGTTTGTTGGTGTTGGTTGTGATGGGCTTTGCTTGCATTAATCAAAAACCACACACCACTAATGCACAGATTTTTATGATAACTGCAGGGTTCTGCCCACAGTGATCGGGCAGCGATTAATAAAGACTAACGAGAAAGAAGTTTATTTATTACCACTGATTACTGTATCAAAACCCCATTTCTACAATAATATTTAGGTGGAATAACAGTAAGGATGATGGGGTCTGTGCATTTCCATTTACTGAAGACTTTCTGAAAATGACACATGTAATAGTCCTTAGTTTGTGAAGGCTGTTGACAAAATGAAATCTTTATTTGTCATAAATTTATTTATGTGCAGGAAGTATAACAAAGTTTCATTTGTGAGTAAAGTCATGCTGCACGTTCCAAGATCCTGCTAAATGGCCATCAGTGAAACACAACGGCACGGTCACCTTCATATTAAAATATGCAAATGATATCCATATTCAATACTGACAGATGTTCAGATGCAAATTTGTGAGTGTATGAACTCTTAAATGAGCAACATTAACACCACTGTTATGGGAAAAACCCACAGGGTTACTGTAAGATCTCGCTCTCTCTTTTTGTTCATTAGCCGATTGCATCTGCGTGTCAGGATTAATGCAGGTGGTTTTTCACATTAAGGGGAAAAAAACCTAAAGCGCTGATGAAAATTTGGAACAGCATTCGAACATTAGACACATGTTTCTCAAGGGGGTGCTTAATAAAGGTCAGAACTTCAAAACCTGAAAGGCCACAAGTCTGGTTTTGATGCATCTGAGACGGATGAATCATCTTGTTATAGATAATCCCAGGAGGGCCTTCCATTATTTTTGAGACCTGTTGTGACTCGACTATGAAATTTTATCAGTGCTCAAAATGCATCGACACATAAACACGGTAAAAATCCCATTTGGTGTTTCATAAACGCTTGAAAAAAATAAATGAAGCAGTCACTGAAAGTATCAAGTGTGGCCCCCTGTTTCTCGAGACGTGTAGGCGAGGCCTCCTTGGCACCGTCTTCGGTGATGACACAAGAACATTCAGGGGTCGGGGTCACATCTGGCTGTGCCTGGATCTGATCTGAGCAATCAGATGGAGCTGGCGAAGCATCACACGCCAGCCACTGAGTTAGGGGGGGAGCAGAGAAAAAGGCAGGCCGAGGAAGCGCAGTGGGTGAGAGGTGTGCAGATGGTTGATAACAACTCATATATGCTCGCCACATTTCCTCCTGCACTGCTGATTGGCAAAATTTCATCTTTTTGCTCAGTCCATTCTGTCAGGTTTTCTCTTTTAATTTGAGCTGAACTCCAACTTAGCACTGATGCATTAGTTAAAAAACTGCATGATGTTTTTAGCGTTTACTAAATTCTGGTAACATCTTCATTCATTTTTGCTTCACTAACATTGAAGAAAGGCGAAAATCCATCTTTAAAAAACGAGATTTTGCAGCAACAAATCAGATCATGTTGTTATGAAATACACTGAAATATTACGAAAAATATTTGGTCGTCTGCCTTCACACCCATAACACTTTAGTGACGTCCCCTTCTTACTCCATTGGGTTTAATATGATGTCAGCCGATCCTTTGCAGCTATAACAGCGCTGGCTTTTTCCACAAGGCTTTTCATGATGTTCAGGAGTGAGTTTATGGGAATTTTTGACCGTTCTTCCAAAAGCGCTTTTGTGAGGTCAGACGCTGATGTTGGACAGGAAGGCCTGGTTTGCAGTCTCCACTAATCCCAAAGATTTCTGTCGGGTTGAGGTCCGGACTCTGCCAGCCAGTCAAGTTCTTCCACAGTGGCCATCCCCAAACGGATCACACAACAGCATGAAATTGCCCCAAATGTCTTTCCCATCAAACTTTATACTTGGCACAATGCAGTCAGTTTTGCAGGCAACCGGCAAACCTAGACCCATCCATCGGATTGGAAGACGGAGAGTCGTGATTCGTTACCCCGGTGAACACGTCTTCTCTGAAGTCCAGCGGCAGCGTTGTTTATATTGGGCTCAGTGGTGTAAGGCTGGGATGCAGCTGCCATGGAGACCCATTCCATAAACTCTCTATGCACTGTTCTTAACCCTCCTGCCATCCTTTAAAAAACTCACACCCATCACCCTAGGGACCATTCTCAGCCACGCCATAAAAAGACCATATATCCATATTTTATTCCACTTTAAATTAGCCAACCTTGTAAAACTACTTCTCCCTGAAATATTCATGTAAAGTTTTAATTATATTTTCGTTGTTTTAACCCTTCAAATCCCAGTGTTATTACATGAGCGCCCTGTGTTATAAGCCCCAAAAACCAAAAAACGAAACTAAATATTTCCACAAAAAACCAGTTGAAGTAATATGTGATTGTCATTATAAGTAGGCCTTTAGATGGACCAAAGATTGGCACCAACATACATTTTGACCTGCCATTATTTTTTTTGCATTTTTTTTGCAATTTAAAAATTAAAACTTCAAGGCCCTGAGTCTTCATTGACATCCAAGAAAAGAAGAAAAAATAAAATCATATGATGATAATTTGGGGTTGAAAAATAGCGTTTATAATGGAAGTCAATGGGCAGAAAATGGTCCCCAGGGTGATGGGTGTGGGGATTTCTGCTGCTCAGCCATTTTAGGCTGATTTAAGGAATTCACACTGGAATATTAACATTGACAGGTAAAAACTATCCTGTGGCAAGTTTGGTTATATTCCACTGAACACAGTGGAAATGGCAGCCATTTAACACATAGCAGTGGCACAAAAAGGTCCCAAGAAGGCAGGAAGGTTAAGTTAACCTGAAGGCCACATACACAACCAATTCATTCTTCAGAAAGTCTCTACAAACGATGCTTCTCAGCATCTGCTGACCCCGCAATGTGACTTTATGTTGTCTACTACTTAGTGGCCGAATTGCTGTCATTCCCAATCCCACTAACTGTGATTGTGGAATATAGTAGTGAGAAAATGTCATAACTGGATTTGTTGCACAGGCGGCATCCTATCACA
Organism: Aulonocara stuartgranti; assembly: GCF_965226115.1. NCBI lineage: Eukaryota > Metazoa > Chordata > Actinopteri > Cichliformes > Cichlidae > Aulonocara > Aulonocara stuartgranti. Next base: position 1,882,428 of record NC_138951.1, on the reverse strand, counting down.
GCACCACGCTGGAATTCACTGAGCTCCTGAGAGAGCTCCATCCTTTCACGAATGTTTACAGAAGCAGTGTGCATGCCCAGGTGCTTGATGTTATACACCTGTGGTCATGGAAGTGATTGCCTGAGTTCAAGGATTTGAGTGGGTGACTGAATACGTTTGGCAGTATAGCGTGTTGGCAACAACTTCATAGTTGTTGAATCGTTTAGAAATCTTGATGTTTTTGTTCACAGCTGAGCTGATACAGGGCAGTGAAATGGAACCCTCCACCTATTTTTTCATGTAAAAAATCCAAGTTGGATTTTTCAAAAACAGTTGAAGAAGATAAAACAATGAAAGGTGCACGCCGCTGAGTCAATCCAGCCCTCTGTCATTCAATACATATAAGCGAGGCCTCCTTGACACAGTCTTCAGTGATGACACAATTATACACACACATTTTTGTTCAAGTCATGTAATAATAACTGGCTGCATGATATAAATATTACTCTTTCATTTTCACACCTTGTGGTTCATTTTTCAAACCCTTACTTTTCACACGTGTCTTGCGAACAGCTTAAGGAGCATGTCGCATTGAATTTCTCCTTTATACATGTGACGCCTAAACTAAAACAGGTGGCTATACGTGCACCTGCAGTCGGTGATCCATAGCCAGAAACTTTTTTCAAAGTGATTGCTTAGCAACGTGGGTCATGCACTGTGGATGGTGTCTGCATCCCCTGAACATCCAGATGCTGTATGACAGACGTATAATGTGATGTTGACCCAAATGTCTGGGAAAACAGTGGTTACATGAAAAACACATTAAAGATATAGCGAGCCACAGCATGTGTGCAGTCTGTGGGCCAGAGCTGCCAATGGTCTGTGCCAGTTTCAAACCCTCCTTTGGCTTTAAAAAGCAACTGTCAGTCGGTGTTTACTGAACAGAAACACTGTCAGTTTGTTTTGTGGCCGATCTTATTGCATGTATAATTGCAGTCTCTCTTTTCAGAGTCTGTTTTGTACCCAATGTGGTCATTTGGAATTGGGTGAAGAGTTTATCAGAGTTGAGATATTTTGTGTGGGTGATGGCTTAAAGCTGTGAGTCTAGTACCTTCTGAAAGATTGCTACACTTACCTACAGCACGAAGGCAATAACAAAAAAACAGGGCTTCTTGTTTTTAACTCGCTGCAACTTCACATGCTGGTAGTAAATTGCATGAAATCCTACATAACCTCCAGCATATCACCAGGTAGACGTGATATATAGAAGTCATTACAGGTCTGTGTTGGATGGGGTGGTGTGTTGGTCTACTATCATTGTCAGTTTAGCTTTTTGCGATGAATGAGAATAGCTTAAAAGGCCATCTGAAGTAAAACCATCTTACAACTATTTTTTATATATTGACAAAATCATAGATGGAATAACTTCGTTCAAAATTGGCACACAGTGCAATGAAAATGATATTTGCTGTGAGTTTATATCAATTGGACGCGTATCCTGTTGCCGAGGATGCTACTACTGCACATTCACCTAGTGCACAGGTGTCGAACTCCAGGCCTCGAGGGCCGGTGTCCTGCAGGTTTTAGATTTAGCTGATTTAAATGGCTAAATGACCTCAACATGTCTTGAAGTTCTCCAGAAGCCTGGTAATGAACTAATCATTTGATTCAGGTGTGTTGACCCAGGGTGCTATCTAAAACCGGCAGGACACCGGCCCTCAAGGCCTGGAGTTCGACACCCCTGACCTAGTGTATGTATTATATATAATATTCTCCCCCCCCTTTTTGCACAAGTCGAGGATCGTGTCAGGTTTCATTTCACTGTGTTATACCTGTAAAACTATGCATGTGACGAATAAAGAACCTTGAACTTGAACCTTGAACTTGAACCTTGAACCACCAGCCAAAGTTTTTCTGGCAACCGTTGCTTGTTTCTCTTCCCCCGTCCTCATCATTAATGATCTAGTCCAGTATTTACTTGGGCGTGACTTAACCAATTAACCAATACCTACCTATTATATGTCAGCTGATCTATCTATTAAGTTTTGATTGGTTAATTTGAATTTTTTCTGTTTCCTGTCTTGTATTTAAGCAATGACCCTGATGAAGGCCACAAGCCGAAACGCGTTGGTCAATTATTAAGTTGTTCATCTTCCCTCAAGTGTTGCTGGAGTTCCTGCTTTGTGAACCGTTGCTTGTTTGACTTTGTAAGCAGTTAGTTGTATTCAGCAGTGAGTTCATCACATTAAATTAAGAATTAACTTTATGTGCTCTCCGTTCTTTTACGCTTCAGAAACGATCCACGGGCACTGACCGTACGCACCGAATAACTCGGCCCAAATAACACCTAACATTTAATACTCAGCCCAAAGTCATTATCAGTTCCTTTCTCTGCCAGCTTTATTTACAGCACGCCGTGCCAGTTTAAATTGGAAGATTACTCTTTAGTCTATACGATTTAGAGAATGCAGAGTGTTTCCCTCACCACGAGGCTTTGAAATCAATACGTCAATAAACCTACATCTTACTATCCGCCCCCTCACTGCTGAGCATGTACAACTTTGCACATGCTGCTCAAGCTTATTCATATATGCAGATATTTGCATTCCTGTGTTCATATTTCTGCTGGTAAAACTATAAATAATAATAAGTCAGCAAACTGACTTGACTGTTTTCCTTTAACTGTCACATCATTTATCAGACTGTTCACCTCTATGAAAGCCTGTGTGTCTACGATTTCGATATCATATATGTTATCTCCTCGGTCAGATAACACTGGGCATGTTTTATTCATAATGCGGCCTGAACTCCAGCCTGACTAAAGTTGGCTCAGAATGAAGACGGGGCGCGTTAACTATTTATCGCACATTGCGACATTTAGACATGAGCCCATCCCGGCTTGCAGTCCATCACGGCACGCTGCCTCGCTCGCCGTCTGCTGCAGAGAAACCTGCTGACAGGGGTGAAACTCTACACTTCTCCTCTCTTTAACAGATAAGGATCCAGACCTCCTTTAGTAATCGCTAAGCTCCCCCTGTGTGCCGCAGACTTGAATTGAATTGAACTGGCAAGGGAAATGAGGACAGGCGATCTCTTAACATCGGTTCTATTGCCTTTTGTCTGCTGTCTTTCTGACAATGAAGCGCAGCGGTTCCTCTCTTTTCACTTGTCAAAATGTGTGACTGTACCCAGAACATGGAGATGATCAATTACCCCCGATGTCTCAGTCAGATCGAGCATATTCACGGTGCTTTGATAAAACGAGAGCGAGTGCTGTAGTAAGGACTCTGGGAGATAGAGAAAAAGAAAGAAAAGTTTACATTTTTCTCCAATTTTGACAGAAATGTAGAGTTAAAGAAGCTTTATAAGAAAGTTAAGTGTCTCTAAAGACTAAAACTGCCTCACAAAAAGATGCAGATTTTCCATCACAGGCATCAGATTGTTCAGTTGGACCTTCTTTTGTTAATCTTTTAGCATTTATTGCTTAGTATTTATTAATAGGAGAGCCAAAAGCATTAAAGTCATAACTTTGTTTGAGCAGCTGCCTCCTGCTAACATTTATGGTTGCTAAAAAAACAAGTGTACTTGTCATGAATCGCTGTGCGGCAGGCAGGAGAAGGACCCAGGATGCAGACTCACAGACACGGGGATAAACTTAAAGAACACAGCTTTAATGCTGGCACGGCAGAATACAGGAAATACAGAACTAACTGGGAAAAAGTAAACTAACATTCGCAGGAAGGCACAGGAAGATCCACACAACATGAGGGACGACGTCACGCCGAACAGAGGGAGACGCAGACAGAAATACACAGAGGGTAAACGAGGAAAGTGGGAACACACGGGGAACACAGGTGACACTGATAATCATAACGAGACAGGGCGGGGTGAACTGAACATGACATGTACGGGCGTGAGAGTCACAAAGTAAACAGGAAGTGCACAGAGGTTCAGACAGGAGGAGAGAGAGCACGGGGAAAAACACAGACATAACGGGCTGGGAAAACATGAAACAACCACAAAGGGAGACGAGGGCTCATAAATACACAGGGCACACAGGGGGGGGGAGAGAGCACGGGGAGAACTTGGACATAATGGGCAGGGGAAACATGGAATAAAACATAAGGAGAGACGAGGGCTCACAGATACACAGAGGGGCACACAGGGGTAAAAGCCATGAAGGGAAAACACTTAGGGAACAACACAACAGGGCAACTCAGAAAACATGGTCTAAGCAAGGAACAAAATACAAACATACAAGAAAACTAAGAACACTGGGCCAACATGGCCCAGGACCATGACAGTACCCCCCCCTCAAGGGCTGGCTCCAGACAGCCCAAACACAGAAAAACAAAACCAAACAGAAAACAACCCAGGGCGGGCGGCGGGGGCCCAGGACGGAGGGCTCGGAACAGAAAACAAAAGAAGAGCACAGCAAACACCGGAGCCCAAGAAAACAACCCAAACACAGAGCAGTTCAGGGGGCCGACCATGCGGAAGGCAACGGCGGCGACGTGGAAACAGTTCAGGAGGCCGGCCGTGCGCAAGGCAACGGCGGCGACGTGGAAACAGTTCAGGAGGCCGGCCGTGCGCAAGGCAACGGCGGCGACGTGGAAACAGTTCAGGAGGCCGGCCGTGCGCAAGGCAACGGCGGCGACGTGGAAACAGTTCAGGAGGCCGGCCGTGCGCAAGGCAACGGCGGCGACGTGGAAACAGTTCAGGAGGCCGGCCGTGCGCAAGGCAACGGCGGCGGCGAAGGAGACAACGGAGCAGTTCAGGGGGCCGACCGCGCGGAAGGCGGCGGCGGCCCTCCAGTCCCAGGCGTGCTGGCCATGGCCTGGTGGGCACAGGACCAGTCGAGGCAGGACCAGACGAGGCAGGACCAGACGAGGACGAAGACTCGGAGGCCGGCCCAGGCGTAGCAGAAGCACAGGCGGATGCAGCCGGACCAGGCGACGACGAGGCGGTCGCAGGTGGCGGCTGGACAGGCTCCTCGGGCCCTCCGGCTGATGCGGCGTGAGGCTGGACGGGCTCCTCGGGCCCTCCGGCGGAGACAGGACGGGCCCCCGGCAGGGACAGAGCAGAGACAGGAGGCTGAATGGGCCCCCGGCAGGGACAGAGCAGGACCAGCAGGCGCACGGGCCTCCGGCAGGGACAGAACAGGACCAGCAGGCGCACGGGCCTCTGGCAAACACATGGCAGACTGCAGCTGCACAGAGCATTGAGTCTGCTCAGGCAGCAACGGCCGGGTGCGGTCCTCAGCTGGCTTCTTAACCGCCAGGGGTCCAGAGTCTGCTGGGGGCTGAAACCCAGCCTCTGGGGAGGCCCTGGAGTGAATCTCAGTCTCAGAACTGGCCAGCTTTTGAGGACTGATAACAATATTGTTTGGTTTGTCTCTCTGATTAGGATTCAAGGTTGTGGAACAGTTCTGTAAGGGTTGGATAGACATAGCTTGCTGTACCGGAGGTGTAGGTGAAGATGATGGCTGTATAGGTGGCTGAGCTGAGGGCAACTGAAGAAAAGGTCGGGAAAATGATGGTTGTGAAGTTGGAAACCGAGCTGACGATAAGGCTGATGATTCCTCTACCAACTGAGCTATTGACTGGGCTAAGGATTGAAATAAGGTTTGTAGTAAGTCAGGCTGTGGATGTGACTGTGCTATGGGAAGCGAGACTGAATGTGGTGGAGGTGGCGACTGAGCTTCGGGCCGGGCGGCTAACAGAGATTCATGGCGAGTCACTCCTGGCAACTCTGTAGGCCTTAAGCTGTCCATGTTAGGAGTAGCAGTCTCTAAAACAGTCATAGCACAGGAAGATCCAGGTTTAGCAGAGTCAGAGTCAGTAATACCGAGCACAAAGGGATCCGTTGCGGACACAGGAGCATTCACACAAACGGTTTCTAAATATATGGGTTGGAGAGCAGCATAGTCCAGGAGTGAAGAAACACCATTCACAGTCTTATACTCAGCAGGTACAGGGACCTCAGAACTGTTAACTTCACGGTGTTGTTCATGAGTATGCAGCTCAACAATAGTCTTTTGCTTCTCTAAGGTGAGATTATCAGTCTGTGTGTTAATTGCTGCTGACCTGGGAGGAGCACAGGAAAAATAGTCACTCTGAAACATGGGCGTGAGGGTAGGTAATGCAGGTTCAGGATTAACCGACCCAGAATTACCAGACACGGAGTTAATGGCCTCTGGGATGACGCGCATGGAGCTTACAGTGCCAGGATTCTTTAATTCAGCATGAACAGCAGTCTCTGGGGGGGTAATGAACTCAGTCTCGTGCTTAAAAGGTGCGGAGGCGAACGTAGAAACAGTATGAGGCCTAGAAACACAGTCATATTCAACCTTTGTTCTTCTCTGGTGAGTTACGGACGTGAAAAACAGCGGACTCAGAAAACGAATACTGTCCGAGACGGTCGGGCTTGGAACTCGCATGGAAAAAGCAGTCAGATTCACTCACCACCGGAGCTTGCTCAGTAGCTTTAGCGTGGCGACGGCGTGAGCGTCGTGTTTTCCCGGGAACTGTGCCGTGAGTTCCCGAGGCAGTGGGCGCAGGCACTTCGGTGATGTCGGCTGGCTGAGCCGATGACGAACCAGGCTGCGCCGGAGAGACAGGGAGCTTGTGCAGCTCTGAGCGCGGAAGTCCCAGGTAGAGCGCAAAAGCCTGCAGCGGGGTAAGGCCGTTTGTCGTCGGCTCGAAACCACTCCCCGACCGCCGAGTAACCCTCTTCTTTGCGCGGGACGTGGGCGGCGACCGGAGAGGCGAACCAGAAGTCGAAAATGCCGGAGGAGTTGTGGCAGGCGATAGGCTGACTCCTCCAACTCTTCTTACCGTGGGGCGATGTGGGGAAAAGGCAGCAGCGTTTGCAGTTTGGAGGCTGCGCGGCCCACCTAGAGCCAATCGAGTCCCATAGAAGGCAGACTCGCGCTCCCGGGCATGCCGAGCCTCCTGCCTTCTCTCGTTAGGGAAGGCGGAGTCTGCAGTCTGCACGCTGCCGGTTCCGTACGGAGTTTGCTGGGTCCATTACTGGTGACGTCGTACTGTCATGAATCGCTGTGCGGCAGGCAGGAGAAGGACCCAGGATGCAGACTCACAGACACGGGGATAAACTTAAAGAACACAGCTTTAATGCTGGCACGGCAGAATACAGGAAATACAGAACTAACTGGGAAAAAGTAAACTAACATTCGCAGGAAGGCACAGGAAGATCCACACAACATGAGGGACGACGTCACGCCGAACAGAGGGAGACGCAGACAGAAATACACAGAGGGTAAACGAGGAAAGTGGGAACACACGGGGAACACAGGTGACACTGATAATCATAACGAGACAGGGCGGGGTGAACTGAACATGACATGTACGGGCGTGAGAGTCACAAAGTAAACAGGAAGTGCACAGAGGTTCAGACAGGAGGAGAGAGAGCACGGGGAAAAACACAGACATAACGGGCTGGGAAAACATGAAACAACCACAAAGGGAGACGAGGGCTCATAAATACACAGGGCACACAGGGGGGGGGGAGAGAGCACGGGGAGAACTTGGACATAATGGGCAGGGGAAACATGGAATAAAACATAAGGAGAGACGAGGGCTCACAGATACACAGAGGGGCACACAGGGGTAAAAGCCATGAAGGGAAAACACTTAGGGAACAACACAACAGGGCAACTCAGAAAACATGGCCTAAGCAAGGAACAAAATACAAACATACAAGAAAACTAAGAACACTGGGCCAACATGGCCCAGGACCATGACAGTACTAACTGAGCTAACCTTTTAGCCAAGCTAGCATGTAACACATTGATTCATTGTATGAAACCGGAGGGCAGGGTTTAACCGATGCAGCTAGCTGATTTATGAATGTTCACTAAATGAAAGAACAAAAAGATTCTCTATTATCGCGGTCCCCGGGCCACCGACCGGTACCGGTCAGTGAGTCGTTTGGTGCCGGGCTGCAAGAGTTGAGGCTCAGGTGTGAAACTTATAGTTTTCAGGGTTTTTATCGTTAACTCTGTTTCCCTGGGTCTTTCCTCGTGCGTTAGAAGAAATCTTCTTTTTTTTGGTTCTGGTTTTATTTTGTTGGATTTATCCGCGACACCTTAAAGGCCGGCCCGTGGAAATATTGTCGGACATAAACCGGTCCGTGGCGCAAAAAAGGTTTGGGACCGCTGCTCTATTCCTTGAATCTAAAGCTAATATGTGCTTGCTAACAAGCAGTCAGCAAGCTTGCTAAACAGACTATATTCCTCCATTACTTTTATCTGTCTACATATATTTCTTGTTTTTAATTAAACTGCAAAAACCTGATGACCTGATGTTTTTACCAGATATTCTACTGTAACTATAATATAAAAATGCAGAATTTTAGTTACTAAATCTGTGTGCTTAAACGGGCCTGAGTTAAAAAAAATATATAAATTTTTAAGATAAAAATGCAACATGGGAAATAAACTGTAAAACAAATGATTAAATTACATCCCATAGTAATGAGTGTTTTACATATACATAATTTATTGGTTTATTTGTACAATTTCTTTCAGTAGTTTAAATTTACTGGTGTAGTAATGCGACTATAAAAAATTATGGAGTGCGTATATAACAAATAAATTGTGCTGAATGCAATTTGACCTCCAGCGACAGACTGTAAAAATGATGGTGCTTGAGCCTGCAGTGCTGGGCACTTACTGTACTTACTGTACTGGCGTTTCAGTCAGCTCAAAACGGAGGATTTGCTGACAGTTTGCTTAGATCAAGCAGTCTTCCATTGGTTTCTATATCCTGGAAAACTGCATTTGGGGGTTTAAAGGAGCACTTTTAACTTTAATACATTGGAAAGTGTAGATTCCTGCCGCTGTGATAGAATTCTGGATTTATAAAATCCCTTTATAGCAGACATAGTGCTGCTGTAGCACTGCCGTATTATTACAGCTTACTCCTATAAGCCCCATTTTCCACAGAGGTTAACAACATGTTTTGAGCCTGGATGAATAGCTCTACATTCTGTCCTCAATTCATGCCCATATTTGGCTTGTGAAATATGAAAACCAAAACCCCACAGGTGCATTGATTTGAACTATATTTTCAAAGCTTTCCACCTTGTTTTCCTCTCATCGCGTACTCATATTTTATAGATAATATAATAGCTTTTTGTTTCCAGAGGACAAAATATTGTTCATCCATTAGTCATAAGTCATGGAACACCAAACATATTAGATCAGGTCGTCCAAAGATGATGCCAGAATCAAAAGGAATGGCTAATACAGCATCGCATCATCGCCACAGCCTCAAATGCCTCATGAAGCTAATTATTTGTAATTAGCAAGATTTTGTTGAAGGCGTAAACAAAGAAGATTTGTGAATTCAGCAAACTTCTTCTCTGCTCCAGCTCTTTAAATCATGCAAACATTTTCCTCGTTGCAGGCCGGACCGGGCCTGGGAGATTTATCAATTCAACCGAGGCGTCAATCATTTTAACTTTAGTTTCAGTTCATTTACAGCCGGCGTGCAAACCGAAGGCCCTGACAAATTAGCACTTAGAAAATGATTTTTGGAGAATTATTCCTGTCTTTTTTTATTATTATTATTATTTCAAATAACAGAGTAAATATTAAAGAAACAAATTATAAATCAGAATTATCAAGCATGTTTTATTTAACCTCATAATAAAGGGCAGCATAATACATCCAAACTAATTTTAAGGTTGTGCCTGACAGTTTTATTAGCGTCGCACGAGCTGAAATTCTATTATCAGAGAAAAAGCAATGAACTTGTTGGGTTTTTTTATTTCAGTTTGTCAGATGAGGTCAGAATCCTTTCAAATTTGACTTTTTTTTTTTTTAATTGTAGAATAACAGCACAGCCTGACATTTAAAAGGCGTGAAGTGCTTTTGAGATAATGAGTCTGAAACAGAAGGCATCACAAAACTACCGGTTTTACTGAGTCGCCTGGTTTTGCCTTTATGTTGGATTTTTTATTGCTGCATGAGATCTAAGCAGACATTTGTCTGCTCATTAAATCAAAGTTGGGTGACTGTGAATCTAAATACAGAATCTGACAGAGTGCCAGCTAACTTGGTGGCTTTCTTGCAAGATCTGGTGACTTCTACATTTTTCTTCTTGGGGTCGATGCAGCTCTCATCCCCTCTCCTTTCAAGACACTCAGTGCTTTTCCTCTAGTGTCTCTGTGACGTGTGACTGAGTCTGTGAGGGCTACTCACTGATTCCCTGCAGTCAGACTACTGGAAATCTTTGTCGTTGTTTTTTTAACATTTAATGTAAAATTTAAAACATTTGCGTCTGTATCAAAATCCATTCAGGATCCAATTCTAAGTCTTCTCTAATTAAACTAATTGTACAGATGTAACCTTTATAAAATGATTTTAAACTAAAACATATTCCTGTCATGTTTAGCAGGACTTTTTAAATTAAAAATTATGTCGTGTTTAATGTCTTGGTTGTCCACATGTGCTCAGTGAGACAGTCACACACAAAAAGTCTTATTTTGTTTTTGTTTGTTTTTTGGGAAATATTATACTCACACGGCCTCTTTATTAGGTACACCTTCCTAGTACCAGGTTGGACCCGGTTTTTCTTCCAGGACTGCTCTAAATCTCAGTGGCACAGAAACAATGGTGAAAGAATGTGGTCCATGTTGAGTTGACAGCAACATACAGTCATAGATTTGTCAGCTGCACATCCATCGTACAGATCTCCCATTTCACTACACGCTGAAGATGCGCTATTGATTTGAGATCCGGTGCTGAACAGTGAACTCGCCGTCATGTTTGGTTTGGGATGACTGGAGACTCCACAACAGTCAAGACTCATCGAAGCAGCCACTGTTTTTCCAGCCGCCTCTGGTCTAATTTCTGTGACCCGTTCAAGGCTGATGTCAGTTTCCCATTGGTGGTACCTGATGTTGTCGTCTGCTGCTGTAGTCCTTCTGCTTCAGGGCTCAATGTGCTGAATGTTTAGAGGTTTGGTTGCAATGGTTGGTTGTCTGCCCTGTGACCTCAACAAGGCCACTGTCCACCCAGATAACTCACTGAACACTTTCTCTCTTTCAGACCATTCTCTGTAAACCTTACAGACGGTTTTGTGTCCATAACAACGATAACAGACAGCAGTAGTATCCAGATGAGCAGAGTAAGAACTCAACCAAACATTGAAGCGTCTTTATCGAGTCAAATCATGCTCATTAAGCAGTTTGGTTTTCTACAGGGACAAACAGGTTTCCCTTCGTGCAGTTATAGTTTGGTAAACCCAGAATCTCCATTTCTTCCTTTTCTTATTTAGAAACATCAGCTCAATGTAAATAGATTTCCTGTGTGTATAGATACTATGTAATATGAGAACTGCAGTTATTTGAAAAATTATGAATTCCAAGTCGTCATTTTGCAGCATGCTTGGTGTGTATTATCCTCAAACTTTTTATTGGATTTGACCGCTGATTATTCTTCTGTCCCAGAGATCGCTGAGCCATATCATCACGGCTACAGCCGAATGCTGTTTTACACTCTCTCTGCTTCATCACAGACATTTCTACTGACCATCCTCCACCAGCTTTTAACTGCTCTTACTTTCTGACAAAGAAAAAAATTTAATCATTGCAGTTTCTTTACTTTGGAAGTGGAGCCCAATTTATTTTTGGCAGCTGAAAGAAAGAAATTATTTTGCCTGATGGATCACAGATTTAGTTACAAGTAGATTTTCATGTCAGTCTGTCTCTATTTTACAGGGAGGGATTTAAGGTATGCTATCAGCACAGCCACGGTACTCAGCAGATAAATCCTAATAACTTTAGTGACCCCCGGCCTGACCTTTCCTCTAGTGCAGGTCAAGGTTTTGATTTATCCTTTGAAATATGTCAAAATCTATTATTGGGTGGATTGCAGATGGCATTTGGTGTAGCTCGATAAGGAGACTAAGAATGGCATTGTACCTTTTAATAGTTTGAAGACCATGGAGTCAAATCCCCGTGGGGTTTATTTTATTTCTGGTTTTTGGTATCATCATGTGCTTGTAAAAAAATTCTTCATTTCTCATTTTAAGCGTGACTGGCCGCGATGCACTTTCAGAATTTTAATATAGACTCATTAACCTTGACGTATTGTGTTAGCTTTGTTAACACAATCCATTCTGCTGTAACAGCCCGAGCTGGGCACGTGTGGCAGGACTGCAGCTTGTCATTTCTGTTCTGCATTTTTAACTTCTATATTTGGAAAGGAAATCTCGTCCGGGCTGCGGTTCCCATTCGTGACATTGCTCTGTCAAAGAGGTCGCTGACAAATGTTTCACAACTGTCTCTGCCACCGAGGAACATGGGGAGAGCAATTTACTACGCTCACCACTCCCTCTAATCTTCAAAGGATGCTGTTAGTGCAGCGCTTGCATCGCTCCCCGCGCAGTTTATCTGGCCCATCCTGCCAGAGAGTGTCAGGTGAAGTAGTAGATTGTGTCAAGTGAATGCCCCCCTCCAAAAAAAGACAGCACTTAAAATATTGATGCTGTGATTGATTTTGTTTCTTAATGCTCTTTACCAGTTTTTTTTAAAAGAGCAAGTGGGGGAGCAAATATGGCGATTTCCTCTCCGTATCTGCGTTACGCCAGGCCGCAGGGCTGCGGGCTGTCAGGCCAGTTCGGATGGGGATCAGCTGCGTGGCGGAACCCGATGAAGCGGCGGTGTACAGCGCTGTAGCCACCCAGCGTTTTCTCTCCAGATCAAAGTCAGAACTCCAGCAGAGCAGAGTAGCTGTAACTACAATGCATCAATGGCAGCGCTCATCTTCGCCCAATTGTAAGGTGGTTCAAAGGGGAGCCGAGCTGCTCGGATTAGATTGTGCAGCCGTCGGTGGGGGTGGGGTGCAGAACGGAGGTGTAGCATCGAGACGGAAGAAGAGACAAAAGAGTGAGAGATACAAGTGGGATGACAGAGGGTGTGGGTGGGGGGTGGCTGGCACTGAGAGCAGAACAGAGTGGAGGAAAGGCAGAGCCAAACTTGTTCCCTTCTCGTGCCAGCACATTTCATCCCATTGTCCACCCCCCCATCCTATTTTCAAAGCACTTTGCCAGTCACAGTCCACAGCCCAGATGAGGCTTTGGGCCACTAGTCTGGAAGAGATATAAGGCAACTGAAAATCCTCCTGCCAAGTCTGCGATACTGGATTTGCCAAAATTGCCGCTGTATTATTTTTCCAGTTTTATTTTTGGTTAAGCAAACGAGGGCGCTTGGACTGTTCCCTCGCGTTGATATTTGAGTTTAGAGTAACAGGTCAGTGCTCCGTTAGAACTTCATTGATTAGGTCACAGTTTGTTTAGACCAAGGATCTCCAACTCATTTGACCCTAAGTGGGCCGGACCAGTGAAGAAATGTAACTAAACATTTAATCCCTGAGATATCGAAATATAAGAAAAAAACTTCAACAATATTTTTTCTTAGTTTTTCTACATGATTAAAAAAAAATTCTGTAATTTTCCTAATTTATTTCTTACACAGAAAAAGAATGTTTCTGTCAAATGACAGGAAATATTATTAAGTTTAATTCAATTTTATTTATACAGCGCCAAATCACAGCAACAGTCACCTCAAGGTGCTTTATATTGTACGGTAGATCCTACAGTAATACAGAGAAAAACCCAACAATCATATGACCCCCTATGAGCAGCACTTTGGCGACAGTGGGAAGGAAAAACTCCCTTTTAACAGGAAGAAACCTCCGGCAGAACCAGGCTCAGGGAGGGGCGGGGCCATCTGCTGTGATTGGTTGGAGTGAGAGAAGGAAAACAGGATAAAGACATGCTGTGGAAACATCCGTTTGTTGTAAAAGACAAAAATAAATAAAAACCCAGAAATGTATTTAGTAGTAGAAGCTGCAAAACGTATTAAAGTACAATGAAAAGTCCAAAATTGACGACACCCTGTCATGGTCCTGGGTGGTTAGACCCAGCATTTTGTGTTTAACATTGGTGTCGTCTGTATCTTGTTTTCTCAGTTCCTGGGGTTTTGGTTCTTGTGTTTAGTCCTTTTATCCCTACCTGTGTGTTCTGTTCGTGTCCCTAGTTTGTAAAACAGTCTGTGAATTTCCTGTTTTACTTTGAAGGTCTGTCTCGTTATGCCCATTAGTTTCAGCTGTGTCCACCCCTGCGTGTCATTTCTTCATTACACGGTGTGTATTTAAAGTGTGTGTCTGCCTCTGCTCGTCGTTGCTCCGTCTGTGTAATTTGGTAAACGTCTCTCCGCTCTCCCTGTGTCACCTCCATATGTTTTTCCCTGCGTGTTCTGTGAGATATGGTTTCGGGTTTTGTTTCTTACTCGTTTTCCCAGTTTAGGTTTATGTTTAGTTCTGTCCGCACTTTTGTTATTTTCACCACTAAAGCTCCCTCGCATCACAGCAAGTGCCTGCATTTTGGGTCGTTTCACACAAACACCACACGACTGCAGCCGTGACACATCTTTACTTCCCAAGACTGTTTAGTGGGCCGGCCTGGATACTTCGCCGGGGCGATACTGGCCCCTGGGCCTTATGTTTCACACCCCTGATGTAGAGGAAAACCGTATTCTGCTAACAAACACGTCACCATTTAAAAATAACAAGAAAAACAGCAGCATTTTAATTCAAGCACCCATGCAGGAGCCAACACGCCTCACCCCTCGTCTTTGTTCACTTGGCAGGTATTTGTAAATGATTCTGTATGTTAAATTGAAATAGCATGGCAGCTCTGCAGGCTCTTGTGAGGTGGTGATGAATGCAATTAGTTTCACATCACTAATGCATAAATAATGACTCCCTGTTGGAAGGCAGCGAGTGTCCTCTGTCAAAATGCTGTCGTACGCTCTGGATCTCTTTCTCCTCTGAGCTCGTTCTTATTCTATCGGCTAATAGAGATTGTCATTATAAATGAGTAACACTGTTACTTGTGCTACTAGCTCTCGTCTCTGGCTTTGCTTCATTGTAAGTTTATGTAAAGTTGGTTAATGTTGTTGCAGCCTGTAGACAGACGTCCACTGAATGTTACGGGTTGGAGTCGGTTTGATAAGCAAGCGATGACACTCGGTTTGGATCAGGAAACAAAGTATGAACACATGTCGAGTCTGTTTATTCACCATATTTCACTAAATCAATCAGGACAATTTATTTATTTTTTGGTGCGATTGCACATTTCTCAATCAAACCTGCAACTTGTAATCTGAGGTTTCTTCGTACAGAATGAGCGAGATCTCGCTGCTTTGATTTGATCCCCGATCAAAGTACGCTTCACTTTGTCTGAGCTTTCCCACTCACTCTCTTTCTTCCACTTTTGAAACACACTTGGAGAACACAACGAGGTTTACAGGCTCACATGTCGTACAGTCTTATTACTTACTCAACACGGTGACAGCAGCTGTTCTGTGTTTGGGTGTGGTTACCAATCGCATGCGTTATGTGCCTGCGTGCAGCTGAACTGTCCGAGCCAGGATTGGTTATGCAGTAATCACACTAGGCTTGGACATGGGGGGATGTTAACGTCATAACTGTCAGCCTCTTGACTCAAAGAGGGCCAAATCTGTGGTGCACCGTCGAGACGAGGTGTGATCAGAGAAGCAGAAGTATCCGGTTTAGTCGTGATGTTCCCTCAGCAGTGATAGTCAGCGTTGGGAAGGTTACTTTTAAAATGTATCCCACTACAGATTACATGCCCCAAAATGTATTTTGTAATTGTAATGTTACTTGTTATATTATTGTGCTTTTTACAACTACATGAATGTCCTACTGCTGTGTGATTTATTACTATTACTGAAGGTTACTCTCCACACCAACACCAACTAGATGTTTAAATCTTGATATAAATGCGTAACAGTAGGTGGACATTAGGTAAGGCTGCACTTTTTGCAGCGATCTCATATAGAAAACTATTCCTCGCGTATATAAAACAGGTCTGTGGCTCTGAACCGTAGTAAAGGAACCTCTGGCTGATACGTCGGGTTCGTGTCGGGCTCGTAGCTGAAAACTAGCTTTGCTTTGTTGTCTGGGTCAACTTTGCTAGCAGAGACAGAGAGAGGCGTTGAAAGGCTGCTCCAATGGAACTTATTGTTTCAGAGGAAAACGGGAACACGGTGTACAGTCGAGTCTTAACAGCTTACTTACAACTGGGCTCGTCAGGCTCTCTGTTTGGCTGCAGTGGTTATTATTATATTTACATGCTTCCAGCTCCTGTTCCTGCTCGGTGACAGCTCGTACTTTTCCTTTCTCTCCTCCCTCGCTCACAGACACATCACGGGTATGACAGTCCATCCTCCCCAACACTGGTGATAGACCATCTGTTTATTTCAGTTCTGATCAGTTGCAGTATTTGTGATCATGTCACAAAGCTCAGACTTGGGCAGAGAGCAAACGTCACATCAGCTTTGTGAATTTTAGAAACTGTTTCATGTGAGGTCTTCAAACTGCTTTAAATAATATGTGGATGTGTTGAAAATATGAACTGTGATGTCTTCTGCATGTTTGACGTGAATGCTTAATGACTGAAAAGAATAAAAACGTTGAGTTTGTGCTTTTTACTCGCTTCGAGGTTACTGAGAGATATTTTATTGAATTATCCATAATATACATAACTGGCAGCAGGAGACTCGCCCAATCTAATGACAGCTGACAAAAGACGATGATGAGCAAATTGTGAAGTAGAGGCTGACAGTTTTCATAAGCACTTGTTGTTTCCTAGCAACATGCTGTAAACCAAATTTATTACCTGAGTGTATGACATATTTCTGTTATGTTATTTTGAAAAAAGAAAACGCTTGAGCTGAAATCTGACAGCTTGAATTTATTCAGCGTTCGGTGACAACCGGAGGAGGCGGGAGGAGTTTAAAAAGTAGAAAACAACAGTAAAAGACAGAATTGGACTTGTTTAATTCAGTCATCATCAGCCTTTTGATTGGGACAGTGTTGATCTACAATCATCTGATTCCCCAAACATCATAACACACAGCTGCTGAACAACATCATTAGCTTACGGCGCTGTCAGTTTCAATCACATTTTCCATGTTGTCTTCTGGATTTGATTTTCCAACAGCACAGCTCATAGCTGGTGCTCACAGCCAACTTTCAAATCTCAGTTAATGTAGCCTTTCATCATCAGCTGCATCAATTCTGCTTTAAGAAAAAAAACATTCAGACAACTGACAAAAAACTGCTTAAAAAATATTTTAATATTTTACATGACCTACTTTCAAGCTGGCAACTTGGAAGTGCATGTCTGCAATCTTCAGGACAAGGAGCTCATAAAATCAGTAACAGATTGAATGTAAATAAGAAGCTTGTAATCAAGGTTGGAATAATTACCACAGACTGTACAGCCCAGAGCTGTTACATTTCCCCTCAGGCAGGTCCTTCAATGTTGAGGTTTCTCATATCATGTCATGCAAACTGTGCTTAAGAGTTGTCCACAGCATTGGACATGATACAAGCGCCTTTGTGAGGAAAAGCCAGCAACCTCCCAGCACCACTGTCTGGGTAAAATCAGTTGCAAAGAAGGTGCTGTGCCAAAAACCCTACATGGATGCTTTGATTGCTAACAGAAGGCATGGTCTCTACATGCATGGTTCCCACCGGTGTGGGGGGGCTTTGCTATGACAGTGTGAGGATTTATTCAAAATTGAAGATGCAGAGAACCAGCATCCTGCAGAGACATCCCATCAACTATCACTTGGAGCTCTATTAAATATTGAAGTAAATATTTTCATCTTTATCTAATAATTCATTCCTAGTTTTATATCTCTTGGAGATATATCTTTTATATACTTGCACCATGGGGGGCTTGGGGTGAAACAGCATTTCGTGCGCTGTTTACTGTGTTTACTGTTGTACTGACAAAGATGTTGAAATCTTGAATCTTGAAATAATATAAAGAGCTTGAACTGGCGCTATCATAAAAATGTAGGTAAAACAGTAACTGCAATATTGTTGCAAAGAGTGTTTGCTTCAGGATGGTGTAAAAAAAACAAACAACCTCCTTATATGGAAGATCCTGATACAAAAGTTTAAATATGTGATTCAGTGGACAACAGCACCCACCGTTTATCTTGAGGCTATTCTGTAAGCAGTTTACCTTAAAGTCCTATTGTGTCGGCTTCAACCTCAGGAGATATTAGTCAGAGTGATGTTGGTCTGACTCAAGCAAAAGCCTCTGTCCTCTTATCTGTCAGTTCAGGTGTCCCATGAAACGGAGCTTTGAACAGATCCTATCTGCACTGCTGAGAGTCGTAAGGAAATAAAGGTGTAATGTTCTTATATCCCAGTCCCTGATCACAGTGACCTGCCTCGGGGGAAATGTGCAGTGTAAACAGTTGCAGATACTTAACAAATGCAAGGCTATACTGTGCAGTTCTTAATTAATTTCCTTACTCCTAAAACAGGTTTCTAGTTCTCCCCCTCTGCATTAAACAGGATAGAAATGTTTTATTACTGCGGTCGTTTTTTCTACCTGTTTTATATATATAAAAAAATAAAAACATTAACCTCAAGCCTCACGATCTTTCTTTGGTCATGGCCTACATTTAAACAGGTCTTGAAATCGCTATTGGACTCAACAATGATGGGCTTGCCTCGAGCCAAAAAGCAAGAAGTCTCATTAAATTTCACAAAATAAGCCCCGAACACTCAACCACGAACACTGCATTCCTCCCGCACAACAGGATGTTCTGTCAACAGCTAAAATTGGAAATGCACATTGGACATGGTTGAGTAAGACAAAGCTTGTGTCTGTAGAATTAAAACTTCTCCAGTCTCACCTCTTGACACGAACTGGCCCTGATCTACCCGATGGCCTTAAATATCCACACCACGGGGGCGTGTGCCACTCGTAAAGTTAAGCACAGACATCAGAAACTGCAGCCAGATGTTCTCAAATGTCACCTGCCTCCTGCTGAGGAGTTAGCTCCTGTGATTGGCTGAAACACAGAATTAGACGTATTACAGTTTGACATCCCAGCCTTCATGTTCTCCAAGATATAATTAGTGCAAAATCCCTCAAAGCCACACATGCATATACCCCGCCCCTTCCTTTCGTCTACCCCACCACCGACTCTGACTAATTTATTAATGATAAATGTACTTCATCTAAACTCTGACAGGATGATTAATGTGAGTCAGAATATGAGTATGTTTCACGCATGGAAGATTTTAGCTGTGTTTTTTTTCTGTCAATATGACTAAATGACAGTTCCCCCTTGTATCAACAAACATAGCGGTTTACCTCCACTAGCCTTTGTTAGCAAGATATAAGGCCGTCCGGGGGATTTGCGGTGCTCATTACTATTCAAACCCAGCAGCTCCTGTTCCTTCCCTTCATGTCTGTGCACGTTAGGCAGAGTCAGATGTGCAATTTGCTCGGCTGGAAGCCATATTTTGTTTGCCCTTGAATGTGCATTTTCTAATGTCAATTATTTTTAACTTCAAAAGAAACCACAATCCAAGTTCATTTTCTGCTACGCCAGCTGTAGCGGGCCGCACTCTTTTTAGTGCGCAAGTAGCTGCCTCGTCAGTGGTCCACGCCATTTAGGGGCGCAGACGAAAATGTCAGGACAGTTATTGTTTTTCGAGCAATACGAAACAACCATGGCTTATTCGGAGTTTTTACAAAGCATACAGCTCGGCTCACTTGGGACCTAACAGAGGACAGGGGGGCATTGTGCTGAGTGTGCAGCGCTGATGTAAATCCAGCGCTGAACCTGACGGTGAAAAGTCGGCGTAGTCAAATGCATCATTACTGAATAATGAGGATGCATGCGCTCTGCTCGCTCCACAGACACCTTCAGCAACATGACAAGTAGCCACAGTTGCTACACTAATGTTGTGCTTTAAATTGAAGGTGGAGGACGGCTGAGCTGTTACTTACAGTCTTTACTAAAGGCCTGACTTATATCTGGCAGTTAATTGATTGCCGGTATTTTTCTGCACTCTAAAAAATGATTATAAATATGTTCAAATCAATAATTTGGAGTAAAATGTAATGAAATACATAAAATCAAAAGGTTTATTTTATTGGTATAAACTAAACGTATCCTTGAAAATGTGTGATGATAGTATCTAAGACCATTTTACCATTTCTAATTTACAGGTACAAGTTACATACTGTAGCAGGCTGGCTTGACAAAGCCTAAAACCCCAGTCGGAGATAATGGATATCATGCATGATGCTGGTTATCCATCCATCCAGTTCATGGTTGCAGACGGGCTGCTGGAGCCTATCACAGCTATAAAGGTCACCGGCCAATCACAGACCGTGGTTATCATCTTTCTCTATTATCCCAGACTCTCTGTTTCAGGCTTCTGCTTATTCCACATAAATATAAACCCATCGAGTGTCACCTACTTCAGTCACAGGAACAGGTTATAAGGGGGGTTGTGAAAAATATTAAAAATTATTCAGGCAAAACGCAGGCAAATAAGGCAAGAGAGCGAGGCTGCAGAAAACTGTTAATCTTGCGAGTTGATGGGTGAATACATTTATTTTACCCCTCAGTGCGCTCTCGGTGCTGCAGTTTATTTCCAATGTGACAGCTGCACATTAAAGCACTTAAAGCTGGTACATTTAAACATAATACTTAAGAAGTGCACTGAGCTCTGACACGGCATGATGACGATGTTGAAATCACTTCAGTTTTTAGCCTCATAAAAGTTAAATAATTTTCTAAATTGAATATCCTCTGTGGACTTTAGCCTCAACTTACAAAGCTAAACTGTTAATCTCGCTTTGCAGTTTGGCATTTGTGGGAATGCCTATAAGTTATTTGCGATATTATCAGTACACAAAGATGCAGTCATGATACGTTACAGCTGTGTAGTTGCCCTACTTGTGCATGTTACGGTTACTTAGTATAGTATAGTTACACTGGCTTAACACTGAGGTTTGCTATCAAACCTGGACTTCCTGCTGTTTAGCTCATCAGTAGCCTGTGTGTTTCAGATCGAAATACTATACAGGGTCTGAGTATTAAGGTTGATGCTTTATTAGGGATCTAAAACACTGTTTGCTATCAAATTATTCTCTCCTATAGTTTGTGCTTCGTTCTGACTCTGTGCTCTTCTTTTTCTCTTTCCCCTAAACCGACACAGCATATGGCTCCGCCCCTCCCTGAGTCTGGTTCTGCCAGAAGATTCATCCCAGTAAAAGAGTTTTTCCTTCCCACCATCGCCTCTGCTCATAGGGGATTTACAGTACCTTATAGTAAGTATATATATAGCAATTTGGCACTATAGAGGCTAACTTTCATTAAGCTGAATTAGACAAACTCTCCCATGTTTTCATAAAGAGGAAGTCCTTGAACGTCCCTTGTTTACACTGCTGGTCAGTACAATGTTATGCAGAATACGTGAATTCAATTCAATTCAATTCAATTTTATTTATACAGCGCTAAATCACAACAACAGTCGCCTCAAGGTGCTTTATATTGTAAGGTCGACCCTGCAATAATACATACAGAGAAAAACCAACAATCATATGACCCACTATGAGCAGCACTTTGGCGACAGTGGGAAGGAAAAACTCCCTTTTAACAGGAAGAAACCTCCGGCAGAACCAGGCTCAGGGAGGGGCGGGGCCATCTGCTGTGATTGGTTGGGGTGAGAGAAGGAAGACAGGATAAAGACATGCTGTGGAAGAGAGACAGAGGTTAATAACAGATATGATTCAGTGCAGAGAGGTCTGTTAACACATAGTGAGTGAGAAAGGTGACTGGAAAGGAAAAACTCAATGCATCATGGGAATCCCCATTGGGTGAATGGGCCTCATTTCAGTTTAGTTTATTTCAATTCTACTTCATTTTTAAAGGGGAATTTACAATAAGAAATAAATGTAGAGTGGTGTACAAACGCATGGAGAGTGAAACAAGAAACACTCAGTGCATCATGGGAATTCCCCAGCAGCATCACTAAGGGAGGATTCAGGATCAGCTGGTCCAGCCCTAACTATATGCTTTGTAAAAAGCAAAGTTTTGAGCCTAATCTTAAAAGTAGAGATAGTGTCTGTCTGGCCAGGCAACATACTCAAGAAAGCTGACTGCAGAGTGAGACAGTATATAAAGAAGGAAAATCAGCTCCTCAGTCTTTCTTACAGCTTTCTCAGCATTATAATATATCCATGAATGAGCCAGTTTCACTGAATTCTTTAAGAAATTTTCAAAGAAAAAAATGCAGTGAGAAAATAAAACGTTTGGAGCTCTTTGGGGAACGTGTGCTGTGTTGACGTGCAAAGCTCATTCTGGAAACACCCACTAATAACCGAAACAAAACCTGATCAGTGACACAATGTTTTGATTAGCTTTTCACATTCTGCGTGCTGATTGCACTTACATCATCAGTAAATAACAAAAAAAAGTATAAGAAACCCGAGTAAAAGGCTGGGCAGTGCAGCTCGGCGTGTCTAAGATGATGCGTTTCCAGAAAGTTACCTCAATAAAACAGCAGGGAAAATGTTGCCTGTCATCTCCATACTTGGCATAAATGAATATGCTGGCACACGAGGTGATGACTTGTTAATAATGCTCGCTGGGCATTGTTAGGCAGTGGGTTTTTCCACTGTTCAAAACCAATTAGACGCGATTCAGGAATGGCTGTTTTCTTTAAACTGTGGGAAACTATCAGGATATCAACAACTCGACATTTTACACGTTTACATGAAACGGAAAGGAAACGTTTGATTACGGGACTGATATTTAGAACAATTTGCAACAATTAAACGTTCCCTGTAACAACCTCCAGAAATGACTGGATTTTTCTTCATGTCTGGAGGATTCAAATATAAACAGGGGTCACAGACTGCAGCCCGAGTGCACGAAAAGGCTCTGGCGTTCATAACAGGACGTATTATTTTCAAATGTTTTTCCCAGTGAAGGCCAGACGCATTGTGAATATAAGTTGGTATTTGATATACTCAGAGGGGCGCACTTCCTGGGGGGAGAAACATATGACAGTGTTTCATTTTGAAATGAAAAAGTTCCAGTGAACGGGGGGAAAAAATACCCCGACGTACACGGAGGACGGCGAATATCACATTTTTGACGAAACGACCTTTCCTTTGATGGTTGCCTCGGCTGTGAGATGCTGCTCTCACACGCGCGTCCTTCAAGGTAGAGCTAGAAGTCTTTGGACGACTTCTCAAGAAAATGAATCAAACTTGCCTTTTATACACATCCTGTAAGATGTGCTTAAACCTTTGCCCTGATTATACAGCTTAAAACCCGCTCTGGCATTTATGTGGCGCTTTTCTAATCGTGTTGATCAAAGCTCTTCTTCTGCTCTTACGTGTTCACTGGATCTTCTGCTGTGACTGAAAACAATCACATTGCTTTATCAGTTTTGCATTTGGGGGAGACCTACAAATAAATTAGAGGTAAACATAATTATCTGCTCCATAGTCATTAAAGAGGAGAGCTGATGGACTCTTACAATAACTAATAACCAAATTACTTTATCATCAGCTTAATAAAGCTCGTGTTTTAGCCTCCACTGAGCATTGATCACAAACAATATATTAGTGCTTTGCAGTAATAAGAATGACAGTGAAGGTTGCATTACTGATGGTAGAGAGCACTGAGCTTTAATGTGCAGATCTGAAATCCCAATACATTTTCCCAGAAAGGTTTTACGAGTAACAGAAAAACAGAGTTTGTAGATTAAAGAGCTGCAATTAAAGCCGGCGTGACCCGGAGAGACTTTTGATCAGATGAATGGAAAGCTGAAAGTGAAACAAAGTGCAAGCAAACAACTGAAAAACATGTACAAGAATATTTGTAATAATAATTGGAAATAATGTGCATTAGTGTAATTAGACTGGAATATTGAAATTAATAACTGCGTGAGAATTTTATTACTGGTGTCAACAACATACCAGGCTGACTTTATCAGCAGATCTCAGTTATTTTTTTCTCAAGTTAAAGCGTTTCTCTGTAAAATTGATGGTGTCTGTATTTGGGATGTTTGTGATAAGATGATTTCTTACATCTGTAGTCTTAAACATTACTTAATAAACCAGCTTTGAGCCCGGAGTGGAGCCCATTTGGAGTTTTATGCTTCAGTCCAGCCCACAAATTGAAAAAGGAACGAAGAAGCAGCTTAGCTCTCCCATTCCTGCGGTTTTATTATTGCCATCAGTCTGCTTGTCTCACTAAGGTTTCAGTCTCGCAGGCTTCAGACCAGCCAGCAACCACGAGGGAAATACATGTAATCTCTGACCAGATGGCTCCAGGTGAAATCAGCTGCATACAGGATGCTGCACCAAGAACTTCCTGCTCAGACTGCAGCAGTCACTTGTAGTTTTCATGGAAGATGCCAAAGTAAAAGTTACCAAAAAACAAAACATGCATCTTTGATTTGAAGACATCAGGTCTCAGTGTTTGCAGAGAAACTCCATTCTGCTGTGGAAGAACACACCGACCTCCTGTGACCAAAGCAATCACAGAGAGGTTTTACTTGTGACCAGTTTCACCTGCCAGCTAGTTGCATGACACTCATTTTTCAGTGACATGTCTCTAGACTGGTCAGACTGGGCCCTTACATCTGTCTGTGGCCTCGACTCTTCGCCTTCTCTCAGCATCAGACTGCATTAAATGTTACTAAACAATCAGCTCCATTATTTAACTAAAAATTATTTTACATGCAAACATTTAACTAGATATCAGCCAATCGGTTTCTTTATTCCTTCTGAAGCTGCTGAACATCTGGATATCGTGCAGAGTCCATCCATCACTGCATTAGCTTTCATTTATACGTTTTGTTTATGCTGGCGTCCTGCCTGCCCTCTCAGCAGTCCTATCCTCCTTCTTTGCCATCATCACTCTCTGCAGAATATCGTGAAGTTTGTTCCTCAAAGGCAATAAAACTATTTGCAGTAATGAAGTAAGTATTTCACTTCTTCAAATGACTTTTGAGGCAAATATTGTTTTGCACCGAGCTACACGATAACAAGCTATTTGACTTTTATGGGCATTTTTCTCGATAACAGGTTGACTTTGACATATTCAATAAGAATTACTGGACTTATCTTCTTGGCGTGCCCTCTGGAACAACTCTGTACAAAACGAACACGTAGCCTCCTCTTACAGCAGATTAACAAAAGTCAATGTTAAATCAAATCTGCCTGTTTTTCTTTATGATCAGAACTGTGGGTGAACAATTAGACAGGACAAAGCAGCGGCCGCTGTGCTACATCTGACTCCGACACTAAATGCCGCTTCTGAAATATGAATCGGGCCACAGGAATGCACAAATAAGGAGAGGAGCTAATCAAACAAGAGCAGAACCAACAGGATTATCACAACCTGACACTGCAGTCCAACATAATGGAAATATCGCTGCAAATATTTCCTTCCAGTTTCATCCTGTGCCAATTCATAAATACCAGAAAAAGAACCTTATAATAATCTTTGCTATAAACCTGTGTAATCCATCACTAAAGGTCTTTCATGTTTAAAAGGATAATAGGGGTATATCGGCTAATATCCCTCCTTAATTAGTCGACCACGCAAAACATATATTTCACGCTGATGAGTCGTCTTCAGCCAAAACACGTGTTTGTATCCAGAGATGGTTTTGAACGTGCGTCTCGGCGTGACGCTTTAATGAAATTGTTCTAATTACTGACAAAGAGCAAAGGTTTTCAACAACAACAACAACAAATCTTTTCTTTGGCAGCGTCTTTTTGAAGCACTTTTTTATTTTTAACTTGGCTTTTTCACACAAACTCATTTTTGGTGTAGAAAGAAAAACAACCTGCGATAAGCGGCGAATAAAGTGAAATTCAAAGTCGCGAATCGGACCGCGTGCTCTAAGATCTCGGGGATTAAAGCCGATCGTCCTGTCAGGCTCGAATCATCGAGAGAGCAACAAAGAAAAGCAGCCTCCCGCTAAACGCCGTGTTCGACGGTGTAACAGCTACAATAACCACAGACAAGACAACGGTTCTTCTATTCTTTGTCTGTCTTTTGACCTTCAGGCTGTCAGTGTAACCATTTCTCTGACCTCCACATTATTATTCTTGAGTCCGGGGCTGGCTGGGAAACTCTAGGAGGGGAGAACTCCCCAAGCAGACAGCCTTGAGGTGCCAGAATTACTCCACTTGAGCTGCTCAGAAAACTTTGGGTAGTACTTGGCAGCTCTTAGTCAAATCAAAATGTAGCAGGTACAGATTTTATTCACCCACACGAGTGGAAGCGCACACAAAACCACATGCTCGGGCTCACACATGCACACACGCACTTACTGACTTAAATGGAATCTTTAATGGACTTTAAGGGTCATCAGCGGCTGGCTGCGCGAGATAGCATCTGTGCTGCAGCTATGACACCACTGGGACGACTGGGGCGGCAGTGGAATCAGACTGGCCTAATCTTCCCGCAGGACTGACGCTATCGGCCGGCTCATCTCTGCTGAGAATGAGATCCCTCTCTCGACCTTCACCAGATCTTTATCGCGCCTGCACACAAAAAAAAACACGAGTGTGTGTCAGAGCTTGTGGACTGGCAGCTCTCAGCGAGTCGGTGAATGTAGAACTGAGTACAGTGAGGTGAAGTCCAGTGTTCTCACTCAAAGAAATGAACAGTCTCTACTTTTACTAATAGTTTCATTTTAGTGGAGAGAAGCAGAATATCAACCAAAAATCCTAAAAATAGACATAAATATATGACTTAAAAGGTTTAAATGGATTTGCACGTCACTGAGTGAAGTAAGTATTTGATCTCCATGGAAATCATGACTTAGGGTTAGGAAGCACAGCAGTAAAACATTTCTTGGAGGTCGTCACCGGGTTCATTTTAGACTTTGGCTCCAGTCTTTGCAGAAACTCTAAACCTGAAGGATTTAGAGTCTAAATCCTTCAGGTTTCTTGGCTGCTGCTTGTCAGCTCTGAGCTTCAGCTGCCTCCACAACCCAAAGCATGATGTCTCCACCTCCGTGTAGATGGTGTTGCTTGGGTCATACTCAGCACTTTTTCACTGGGCATGTACACGTGCCTTGTTGAGCAGGAAGACGTGTAGATGCAAGATTTCAATCCACTGCAGCGTAGTGTGGTACCAGTGTTGGTGTTGGTCAGTGTAGTCCCAGCTACCTTCAGATTAACAAGCTCCTCTTGGGCTGATCCACCACTTTTCTCATGATCATTCCTGCATCAGAGGGTGTCTGATATTCATTTTGAAATATAAAGGAGCACAAGATAGATGGTGTGCACATGCAACCTCTAAGTATCTTCCTATATTAAAACTGCCCAAATGTCTCATTTGCAAATATCCATAATCAATGAGAAACAGTCTTTCTGCTTTGCAGACGTGGTTCATTTTTCTAAGGATTTGCCACCGTTTGATCCAAGAATCAAAACACTGTTACAACAACATATGTTAATAAAGATAATTTGGCAGCATTTAAAATGCAATTATAAATGGCTTCTTGCTTTCTGTGTTAATTTAAACTAAACTGGCGCCACTACCAGCTTCAAATGCAGCATAGAGGCTCCATTCAAAGCTTCATTCACATCCATTGTGTTAAGGTTGCAGCGAATGAATCAAGGTCCGTGGCTGCTGTGGTCAG
Organism: Aulonocara stuartgranti; assembly: GCF_965226115.1. Taxonomy (NCBI): domain Eukaryota; kingdom Metazoa; phylum Chordata; class Actinopteri; order Cichliformes; family Cichlidae; genus Aulonocara; species Aulonocara stuartgranti. The sequence goes on along the minus strand of NC_138951.1, from coordinate 1,854,887 downwards.
CGAGTGGAACAGTGTGTCTTTTGTAAAGCGGTCAAACCAACACTTAGACTCCAACTGAACTTTAGAACACAAGGTGATTGTGGCTGAAATGTGTTTCTCATTTGATCCGTTATAAAATATTACCACAGATTTCCAGAACAACTTCAAAAATCTTGGAAGGCTCTAAGATCTCAGATATGTGTAGCTTTTGTAACACGCTCAGTAACGTGAAAACTTAAGTATGCAAGAATACAAAACAAGGGAGTTCTTAACATCAACCACTCCCCAGAAATGAAGTGTGAATCACAGAAGCACTGTGTGAACGCAAAGATGACCACAGCTCTTAACTTTTGAATTCAGGTGTTTTAAGTTCCCTTTGCCACTGGTGTATAAATCAGACTCCTGATCATGCAGCCCCTCATTAGAAACATTAGCTGGAAGTGGAGTTACTGGAACTTCAACCACGGCGGTCCACATAAAGAGCAGGATGACTGAGTACGGCAGTGAATAGATCACCAAAGCTCTGCTGACTCAGTAACTGTAGAGTTACAAACCTCGTCTGTATTCGGCACAAAAACTTTCCTCTGAGAGTGAACAGAGGCACGGGGAATATGTGTGAACAAAGCTTTATTTACAGGTGGAAAACACAGAATGACAAATTAAACTGTGAACTAAGAGCAAAGTGTGAGAGAGTGAAGCCCTTAGGCTGGCGTTTATACATGAACACTGTGGCGTGGGGCTAAGGGGATGGTGTGACGGGGAAGTGAAGCCAGTATACTCAGTCAGTGCAACGAGAGGAAACCGCTATCAGGTGGCGCTCCAGAGTGAGCCGCCTGCACTAACAATGGTTAGCAGAAGATCTGCTGAAGGGTGATTGCGAACACTTAAATGCCAGCAGCTTAATTACCCACAGGTGCAGCCAATACACGCTGACACGCAGCGACTCCGCCCAGAGGTGGAGTCACCGGAACTCACCCGGACCATGACCATGAGAGCTTCGTGGCGTGGGTGTCTATGGTCAAGCAGCTCCTGCTGGTCGCACATATCAACACGGTGCTATGTGCGTGTCCACATCATAGATGGACATAACACCATGATGTCACCAGCTGGCTTGTGAAGCCTCAGGTTGAGTGTTTTCTCCACTGTCATTTTGGGGTTTTGAAACTGGAGGAGGGACTCAGAAATGTAGGGACAGTCTGCTAAACAACCTTGAATGATCAGCCAAAAACCAATGAGCACTCCTGGTTTACTTTCAGGCTCTCAAAGGTGCTGGTATGTTCTCGGGGAAGTTGTATCAGGGCGCGAAAAGAGACAAAAAGTTCGTAATAATAATTAAACTTGATGGCCGAGCTGCCATCGTGACCAAAAACAAGCATGAAAAGAAGCGTTGCTGCATCTATTTCTGTAGTGTGGAAATAATATATTTCTAGGTGAGTTGTAGTTGAGTATGGGGGATGTAAGCAAGCAGTATGCCAGTGCTTCATACTTTACATAAGTAAACCCTACGCTACGTATTACTCTGACCAACATGAAAACACTGCATGCAGATGAGAATAAAAACTTGCCAGACGGCGGCGGCCATCACCCTAACGGAAAGGAGTCAACCTTTGGAGTCACTCCTGAGACGGATCAGGAACAGGAAGTTTCCTGGAAGCGTTTATTTCCATTAAGAGAAATCTAGCTTTTGGCATCGTCACAAATATGAAGCTGGAATAATAACTGGTCTGTGTGAAACTGTGTGAAAGTACTTTCCTGACTTGTGGGAGATATATAGAGTCTGACTGCTGGTGTTAATATTCTGATCAGCATGGCAAACGTTGCCTTAGTAAGTACTCGCCATTAGCCTGTTTCACCTGCCTTTGCTTGTCTCGATACAACAAGATGAAAACGCAGAGATCATTTTCTTAAATAAAATATTAACGAGCTTTCTGAATAGCAAGTATCACACTTTGAGCAGCGTGAAGCTTAAAATGAGAAACTGGTAGGAAGCAAATGTAATCAGATATACGTCTGCCTTTCTTTTCACAACTCAATCAATGCAGCACTCGATACAACACCGTCTATTTTTTATTTGCTTTTTTTATATTACCTTAAAAAACTAAATAGACTTTTGTTTCTCGCGTCTATCACACGCAATAATGCACCGAAACTGTCAGATGTCACGTAAACCAGTCGTGCAGGACCAGCGATCGTATCATAATGACTGGAATTAGCAGTGAGTGGAACCACGATGCAGATTATCAAAACTGAATGAGGCCTTTTGCACAGCTGACAACAGGTGGCTGCTGATTTTTTTGTTTTGATGTGTAAAATGAACAATTAGACTTACAGATAGATCGATCGATCGAGAGCAGCTGCAGCTGGTGAAGAGGGAAATTGAAAAGTGCTAATCAGCAGCTCAACTGTTTAATTGTAGAAGTGAATGGAAAATCCAATTTGTGTTTTTGCTATTGTATCACAAACCACAGTCGACTGTGCTTTCTGCACCTGCAAAGCTTGATTAAATTGTGCTTAGAACCTGAAACAAGCCCAAACAACATAAAAACAAAGCAGCCCTTTTAGAGGAGACACGATTTATGTGCCTGACATGAAATTAAATTGTGTTTGCTATATTGATACAGTTTAATTTTACGAACAATTTGCTATAATTCGCCTGAGCCAGACCCGGTAATGTTTTCCTTTTTAAAAAGGCATTCGGTAGTTTAACTTATCCGTAACACTCACATTTGAAAAAAGACACGGGAGCAGCGGAAAATGGCACGAAAGCTCTGACATGATTCATTTGCAGCAGATTTTGGGAGGAAAGATTGTTTTTTCATCTCAAATCATGCGCAGTATCCTGTTCTTAGTATGTCTGGAATTACAGATCAGAATTCATTTTCAGGGGAAAGAAACAATGGGCTCTCCTGTTGCTGTGGGATGATCTGTCCTCTACACTCAACACAAAGAGCTTACAGGATCACATGACTCAGCTCTGTTGCCTTTTATCACAGTGAGCCGCAGCAGAATCCATTATCTACCTTCTTCAACACCATCTATGACAGAATGGGAAGCAGAAGTAAGGAGAGGCCAAGAGGAATTACAGGAAGATTGGTTTTGATGGAAAGTCTCCCGTACTGTGGCTGCATGTCACAGGTCTGTTTCCCTGATACAGACTCCACAGAGATCCTGTTAAAGCTACATGACGTGGATTTATCAAGCTGCGCTCTAAATCATTCACAAACATATGAGCAATATTCGCCCAAATGCAGCAAGTCTGTTGCAATCCACATATCAAAGTGGCGGAGCTTCTTCGCTATCTCCAAATCTCCCACCGGGAGCGAGTTGTGCTTCGGATTGGAGGAACTGGAGGCAACATATAAAATCGACAGAGGCCAAAAAAGAGGCCAAAAAAGAAAAAAGAAAGGCTACATGTTTTTAGCTAGTAGCTAGCAACATGGCTCCAAGCGATGTTGCTCTTTCAGTAGCGCTGTCTGGCCTAATGTTGGTCATTCACTCCAGCATTGACTGAAATATCCAAAATATCAGGTGGACTGAGAAACAATTTTGTGCTGTTATGATGCAAGAGGACAAAGACAGCACATACACTGGATCTCACCTAGTTAACTTGCTTGCTTTTGCTAGCAATCTCCAGCAACCACTTGTAATCAGTTATACTCATTTTTTCCTACCAAGCATGTTTAGGTGACTGGTCCTAAGCTGCAAAATTCCCCCCATGCAGGTTGGGCAAATCTATGTTGCCCTGCATTGGTGGTTGCTTGTTGAACCCCTCCACCACCCCATCATCCACCTATAGGCTCTGGGGGAGTGATGGCTCATAATTCCCAAATTTTGTAGCACTTTGAGTCAAAGTCGTAATCCCACTGCATCCCACTGTAATGACATAAAGCAACATATTTAACTGATTGTGGTAGAATTAAATAAATCAAACCCAACAAAAAATCGGACTCTGTCTTCTCAGATATCTAAATGAGATTTGGTTTTCAAATGAAAGTTCAAAGCATGCAATTTTATCTTTAAACTTCTAGTTAAAGTGTCCTAAGAGATCGTGGACAGGTCGCTTATTTCCAGAGAGACAAATGATTCAAGACACACCTCCACAAACCCCACCGAGCCAGACCCCTGCACACGGAAACAGACTCGGCTTGCTGTGAGGAGGCCAAGCTGCTAGCATGAGACACATGTGTTTTATGTCCAACTGCTCCCACTGCAATCTGCATTTCTGTTTAACAGCGTCTGAACTGAACTAAACTTTCACTTTTGAACCTAATTTAACTCAATTTTATAATTTGGACACCTTCAGACCTCTAATCTACAGTGTGTCCACATGTAAATGGACCTTGTTCAAGTTTTACTTGTCAGATAAAGCTCAACCTTGTTCAGACATCTGGGAAAGTCGTCTCTTCAGTGTCTTTTTCACTGTTTTTGTTGGGTGGTATACGAGCGTATCATCTCAGTCATTTCATGCATTAGGGCTATATACACATCTATATGTGGTCCAAAACAGACAGCCATGAAATGGATTAAACATAGCTTGGATTACTTTTGTAGTTAAATAAATGACATGACCGGGAGACGAGCAGAGGTCAGTGGATGTCTGCTGCATGGATGTCAAGATTAAGGAAGTTTTAGGACGTTGGTTACATTGGCTTTGCTTTCACTGAACCCACGTGTTGCCTGAAATGTAAATATGTGTTAGAATATTATACACACAGCTTTGAGTCCTAGTTTAATCGGGACTTCTGATAACTCCCTTTACCTGCTTTAGTTTGCGTACAGTCCTGGGGAGAAACAAAACATGAAGAATGGAGGGATATTGTAGAAGCAGTCTGGAGAATAATGGACTGAGTACACACATATAAAATGTACAGGACTGAGGACCTGATATTTTTCTGAACAGCCTGTAGCTGTTTTCCTTGCACTCCATCTTGGTCTCGCAGTAATTCCACCACCGCTTGTTCCTTCCACAAAACGGCATCACTGGCGGCAAGGGAATAAATCTATTTTTACATTCATATTTTATTATTGCTGCTGTTTTGTGCTTTAACTGGCATTAGACTTCCACTAATGCATGATTTTGCCTAGAAGTTTAACTCCAATGACGCACGGCTTCCGCAAACATGCGACCCTAAGAAGTGGGATCTTTTTCTGGCAGTTCTGCTTGCATGGTTGCATCAAACTGTGCGATGCTGTTGTGTTGTACTCGGCAGGCAGCTGCGTGTTGTAACTGTAGCTTGGAAATGTTTCATAAATTTCAGGGAATAAAAAGTCTGCCTTGATTTCCGAACACTCGCTATCTCAGGGACCCAATTCTCACCAATTATGATAATCAGGCTACACTTAGACATAATGGATACAGGAAGTAAATGGCGAAAAAAGAAAACTGACATTCTTGTCTAATTGGTATTTTACTGAACGCTGAAAAAAACTGTGAAGACACATCTGCATAACCTTGCAGTCAAATATACACAGAGACACAAGCACAGCAATCACCCCCAAAGCAAGAGGTGTGTGCTGTTATCGCTTTCAGGAGGATAAACAATGTTAGTGAGAATACTAATCTTGGTGTACCAGCTCAAAGCGTCTCCTCCATTGCCGGGGTATAAATAGCATAATTAGCCACGGGAGGAAACACAAATGCCACTTATCTCACTAACCGCTGCACCGCGCTCCAGATTCCTCATGCGCATTTCTTCCTCCGATCCGTCCTCCTGTGCCTTCCGTCACACTCGGCATCTGAGACTGAACGGAAATGCAGCGATGTCAGGTTGGGGACGCGGGGAGAAGACAGAGGAGGAAGGAGGGGGAAAGAAATGACAATTTATACTCAGTTAATATTCTCTTTCATCTTCAGGTTTTTGGAGGCCGGGACGCTCGGGCCTGAAGGGAGATGGAAAAGTGAAGAGGAGTGAAGGTGAGGTGTGCTTTGCCGGTCCAGGGAAAGCAGCACTGATATATCACTTCCTCCCTTGCTCGCATGCAAAACAGCAGAAGGTGGCACTGGAAGTCCAGCGAGTCCTCTCTCAGAGGTCATCGAGCCAGATGTTGTCCGCTGGGGCAGAGAGGAACACTGGGACATCCAGTACACTAAGTCATTACTTAGAGAGCAGTGGACTGAGCAGTTACATACTGCTTAAATAAGAAAGAAGAGACATGTAGGACACCTGAGCATAGTAGCTGCAGTCAGGCTTTAGTAACATGCATGGACTGCGTCTCATCAGGAAGTCATATATCCTACACTTATAGCAAGTGTCACTTTGCATTAAAAACATTCAGCCGGCTGAACACCAGGTGGCTTTGCAGTTACACATGATTGGTTATCTGAGTTTCTTCACTAAAAAAATCATGTCCCTACCTTCCAAACAACTGCCTTTTTACTCTCCCTACACAGTGCTGCTGCTGCCCTTTCTAAAATGCAGAGTACATGCTATCTGTACACACAGCTTCATCGTGACATTAACCCCGACACTTCATCTGTTTGTGCATGCTCTGTGGATAAAGCTTGTTTTTCACTTGTGCTGTTTGTTAAGATGCTGGTTTATAAATGTAAGCACATGCATCGGACCTTTTTGGTACAGTGAACTTCACGTTTTATAGACTCGGACAGCACGAGTCTGTTTGACACACGCATGAAAGACATGAAGAATTTGATCAGAGAAGTGCAGCAACTATGATCCGATTAGTTTTTTCTAATAACAAGTAAAGGAATAACTATTGCAAAAAAGTAATTAGATTACTGTTACTTTCTCATAAGCACGCTGCATTGCTGCGTTACAAAACCGTGATTGTGAGTGTCTCATGACAATGATGTACAAGCCTGCAACGTCCTTGGCAGCCGTGTGCAGATCAACAGCGGATAATATGGAGTGTTGGAGAGAGTAGAAGCGTGCAGCATTTAGAGCTTCCAGATACAAAAATAAGTTGACCAATATTATACGTGTATGTAGAAAGGAGTATTATAGTAAAATATTGAACAACAATAAACATAATATGAAAGGAATATGGGATGTTTTAAATGGTATCATTAAAAATAATTCTGGACAACAAAGTTATCCACAATACTTTATCGATAATGGCAATATTATGGAAAACACGGCTGATAAGGTCAACAGCTTTAATCATTATTTTGTAAATATTGGACCAAAACTGGCAGAACAAATTCCTGAGTCACTGCCATCAGTAGACTGTAGTGAAAACCTGATTGATAGGAACCCTAACTCAATGTTCCTCACATCAGTGGAGGAAAAAGAAATAATTGACATTGTACACATGTGTAAATATAAAACATCTACTGATTGTAATGATATTGACATGAAAATCGTCAAGAAGGTCATTGAAGGAATTGTAGGACCTCTAACATATATTTGCAACTTATCATTTCAGACGGGAAAAGTGCCAAACAAAATGAAAATAGCTAAAGTTGTGCCGCTGTATAAAACCGGGGATAGACGCCACTTCACAAATTACAGGCCTGTTTCTTTACTACCACAATTCTCCAAAATCCTAGAAAACCTGTTTAATAAACGATTAGACAAATTCTTAGATAAATATAAATTACTCTCTGACAGTCAATATGGATTCAGATCAAAAAGATCAACATCTCTGGCATTAATCGAATCAATTGAGGAGATTACGAATGCTATAGATCAGAAACAGTATGCAGCTGGAGTATTTCTGGATCTCAAGAAAGCATTCGACACAATCAATCATGACATATTAATTAATAAACTGGAACGGTATGGGATTAGGGGGGTTGTACTGCACTGGTGAAAAATTATTTAAGTGACTGGAAACAATTTGTGAAGCTGGGTGTCCATTCCTCATCATGCTTGGACATTGCTTGTGGTGTTCCACAAGGCTCTGTACTGGGTCCAAAATTATTTATTATTTATATAAATGATATTTGTAAGGCATCTGATATATTAAAATTAGTATTATTTGCAGATGACACAAATATTTTTTGTTCTGGGGGGAATCTAAAGGAGCTGTTGGATACAATTACTTCAGAAATGTGCAAAATTAAAAAATGGTTTAACAGGAACAAACTATCGCTAAATCTAAGTAAAACTAAAATTATCTTATTTGGGAATTCCCTTAGAAATGCACAAGTGCAGATTCATGTAGATGGTGTGGAAATTGAAAGAGTACTTGAACATAAGTTTCTTGGTGTGATTATAGATGATAAATTAAACTGGAAGTCTCATATAAATCATATACATAACAAAATTTCAAGAAGTGTCTCAATCTTGAGTAAAGTAAAACACATTCTGGACCACAAATCACTCCACATTCTCTACTGTTCCCTGATTGCACCGTATTTGAATTACTGTGCAGAGGTTTGGGGCAATACTTACAAATGTTCGCTATCATCAATCTTTATATTACAAAAAAGGGCCATAAGGATAATCCATAAAACTGGTTACAGAGATCATACAAATCCACTATTCTTAAAATCAAAAATTCTAAAATTCACAGATCTGGTTCATTTTCTCACAGCACAAATTATATATAAAGCAATAAATAACCTGCTTCCTGACAATATTCTAAAAATGTTTTCTAAAAGGGAACGGGGATACAATTTGAGGGGGGAATTAAATTTAAAACATCCTCGTATCCGTACAACATTAAAAAGTTTTTGCATCTCTGTGTGTGGAGTGAAGCTGTGGAACAGACTAAGTAAAGATATGAAGCAAAGTCCAAGCATGGCGCAGTTTAAAAAGCGGTTTAAGGATATGGTTTTTACAGGGTACAGGGAAAAGGTAGAGATTTGATAGGGTGTTCTTGTCTAATATTTTCATGTGTGTGCGCATGCACGGGTTTGTTGGTATGGGTATATATATATATATATATATATATATATATATATAAAATTGTAGGTTGTGTATACTTCAGGTGTTAATGGGGTTATTGAAAATGTGTGTTACCCTTTTCTGCAGGGAAAAGGGTAACACCACCTGGGTCTGGGTGCAATTCCCCCCTCCAGGGGCAAGGGTACCTAGACCCGGTTTGTAGAGTACGCTTGGGGAGTGTGATCGTGTGTACAACGTCTCTTTATGTCTGTCTCCACGTTGGTTGAGTGTGGAGTGAGTGCATATGAGAGCATGAGGGTGGGAATGGATGTTTGTGTCTGTGTGTGCCTGTATGTCTGTGTCTATATGTCAGGTTGGGTATCAGACGCCACCTCTCTGGGGACACCTCAGGCCCTCCAAGGTTTGGAGGCCTATCTCCACCCACCACCACTTCCCCTGCCGGTGGCGGACTCCCTCAGGTGTCGGTGTGTTGGTGGTTCTTTGTGTCTGGGGGTGGGCGTCCGGGTACACACCGGCTCACTCCTTGGCGGCCGCTTGTCGGGGCCTGGGGCCTGGGGCTCGCTCGGGCCCCTTTGGAGGTGGGGTGCCCCCGGCCTCTCGGCCTAGGGCTCGGTCACTCAGGCGCAGCTGGGGGCCGGCGGAGCTCACGGGCGCGTCACTGCAACTCCCCCTGACTTCTGCTCCGCGGCTGCTGGGCGAGCCCTCATCTGGGACTCTCCTCAGCTCTTACTGGGACAGTGGCGCAGCTGCCCCTCTGTTGGTCTTCCATGGTCTCTTGTGTTCTGGGGGCCTCTGGATGTCTGGAGTTTTGATCTCCTCCATACCCGCTTCACACCCTGGAGGACGGGGCTGTGGCCCCCCCACACTCCCTAGCAGATCATTACATGGAGAAACCTTTGGAATGCAAGCATGCTGATCCACACAGGTATGCACACATGGGTATTCACAGACGCGGACTAAAGCTTTCTTGGCTGCTGCCTCAAAGCACACTGTGCGCTGTCTATCTTGCGTGCTGCACAATATCGTTTATTACTTAGTAAATACTGATATCTATGACTAGCTAGTTTATTGTGATGGTGCTTTGTTTTCTCTATTATTATGTTGCTCTTTGTTGTTTGCTGTCTCCTCTGTTTGTTTTTGTTTGTTTGTTTGTTTGTTTTTTTTTCTCCATACAGGTGACCCAGGAGTTTTTTTTTTTTCTTCTCTCTCTTCCCCCCCCTTCTCACCGTCTCTTCTCCCCTTTGGTTTTCTTTCTTTCTCTCCCCCTCTCTCTCTCATTCATTCCCCCTGTCCTATTTATTAAAAAAAAAAAAAAAAAAAAAAAATGACAAAGGATGAACTGAAGCTCTGCCATCACGTAATGTCGCATACTGCTGTTTCTGATGTCATTTAGAAAAAAAAAAAAAAAAAAGAAAATGTGTATATGTGCGTATGTGTGTATATACGTATGTATGGATAGATAGAAACATATATGTGTATATATTAAAAAAAAAAATTACACATAACATATAATGTAATTGCAAGGAGGTATTTCTGTAGTCTATTGATACTAGATAGTGGAAAAGGGGTGGGATTAAATAAGCTTATGCTTCTTCCTGCTCCTTTTTGAACATGGACGTTATTTGGAGTTGTGGTTGCTCGTTTTCCTTTTGTTTGCTTTGTTCATTTGTCTCTTTTAATTCTATTTTTTTTATACTTTTTCAACATGTTCAAAATAAAGATTCAATCAATCAATCAATCAATCACTCTCCCCGCTGACATGACCGCTGTGGCACCGGGCAAACCTCCACCCACCCCACTCCTGCTGAACAGGAAATAGATTATAGAGCTGCTGAGTCTAAGATTTTATTTATTGTTTTTGTGTTTTACTTGTATCCATTTGAAAGAGGATGCCGATGTTCACATTTTGGACAGAGAGGACAGATGGTTTGAAAGAGGAGTGAAAGAAACATCTATGTCCACTGTGAGCGACCATCTTTGAACGGAGGCGGGGCTTACGACACCAACTGTCTGCCATCTATAATCCAGTTTTGAGATCCTTCTCAGACGCCTTAACGCCCACTCACATCCTGGGCCATCTGACCTCAGGAAATCGCATGATAAGGTGGGGCCAGGTTTCACAATGAACTCACCCGAAACCCTCTTTGGGGGGAAACTCCCACTAGGTTTATATCTGGGACTCTCCATCATTTGACCTTAGAACTGAAGAAGCTTCTCGGATGAGAGGTGAAACGTCTTCAAGCAACTTAAAGAAGTCCAGACGCTTTTCTTTGCAAGCTCCTTTGACTACGATGACCTGGATGACTGAGAACCTTCACACTTTAAATGTTAAAGAATTTCTTCCATTCAAAGACTGTTGCATATAATTTTTGCTTGACGCACTGTGTATAAAATTAAAAGATTAAAACTAATAAAACAAGTTTTAAAAAGAGACTTTTTCAATTGGCTCAGTTTTATATGATGGACTATGCAGAAAAATAGAATTGGGCTGAAAGGTCTGTTGCTTTATTTCACATTCAGGTTGTAAATCATGTTTTTAAAAAGTAATAAAGTAACAAATTATTTTAGAAAGTAATTAATCAGTAAAGTAATGGGATTACTTTTTGGAGAAGTAATCAGTAATTAGTAACTAATTACTTTTTTCAATTAATTTGACCAACACTGCTTGTGTCCTCTCATTTTGATGAGCGCACTCCCCAAACGGAGCTCAGAGGTGAGGTTCATTTTTATGGTCATTTGGACAGTTTTCTAAAAACAGGTGCAGTCAGTTTATTTCAATACGAAGCACAAAAACATATCTGCCTTATTTCGACAGGCACGATACACCCTGCAGAAAATAAATGCGTGTTGGTCATTGCAGACATACAGTGGCTTGCAAAAGTATTCGGCCCCCTTGAACTTTCCCACATTTTGTCACATTACAGCCACAAACATGATTCAATGTTATTGGAATTCCACATGAAAGACCAACACAAAGTGGTGTACACGTGAGAAGTGGAACCAAAATCATACATGATTCCAAACATTTTTTACAAATAAATAACTGCAAAGTGGGGTGTGCGTAATTATTCAGCCCCCTTTGGTCTGAGTGCAGTCAGTTGCACATGCACGTTGCCTGATGAGTGCTAATGACTAAATAGAGTGCACCTGTGTGTAATCTAATGTCAGTACAACTACAGCTGCTCTGTGACGGCCTCAGAGGTTGTCTAAGAGAATATTGGGAGCAACAACACCACGAAGTCCAAAGAACACAGCAGACAGGTCAGGGATAAAGTTATTGAGAAATTTAAAGCAGGCTGAGGCTACAAAAAGATTTCCCAAGCCTTGAACATCCCATGGAGCACTGTTCAAGCAATCATTCAGAAATGGAAGGAGTATGGCACAACTGTAAAGCTACCAAGACAAGGCCGTCCACCTAAACTCAGGCCGAACAAGGAGCTGATCAGAAATGCAGCCAAGAGGCCCATGGTGACTCTGGACGAGCTGCAGAGATCTGCAGCTCAAGTGGGGGAATCTGTCCATAGGACAACTATTAGTCGTGCACTGCACAAAGTTGGCCTTCATGGAAGAGTGGCAAGAAGAAAGCCATTGTTAACAGAAAACCATAAGAAGTCCCGTTTGCAGTTTGCCACAAGCCATGTGGGGGACACAGCAAACATGTGGAAGAAGCTGCTCTGGTCAGATGAGACCAAAATGCAAAACGCTATGTGTGGAAAACTAACACTGCACATCACTCTGAACACACCATCCCCACTGTCAGACATGGTGGTGGCAGCATCATGCTCTGGGGGGGCTTCTCTTCAGCAGGGACGGGGAAGCTGGTCAGAGTTGATGGGAAGATGGATGGAGCCAAATACAGGACAATCTTGGAAGAAAACCTCTTGGAGTCTGCAAAAGACTTGAGACTGGGGCGGAGGTTCACCTTCCAGCAGGACAACGACCCTAAACACAAAGCCAGGGCAACGATGGGATGGTTTAAAACAAAACATATCCATGTGTTAGACTGGCCCAGTCAAAGTCCAGATCTAAATCCAATCCAGAATCTGTGGCAAGATCTGAAAACTGCTGTTCACAAACGCTGTCCATCTAATCTGACTGAGCTGGAGCTGTTTCAAAGAAGAATGGGCAAAGATTTCAGTCTGTAGATGTGCAAAGCTGGTAGAGACGGACCCTAAAAGACTGGCAGCTGGAACTGCAGCAAAAGCTGGTTCTACAAAGTATTGACTCAGGGGGCTGAATAATTACACACACCCCACTTTGCAGTTATTTATTTGTAAAAAAATGTTTGGAATCATGTATGATTTTCGTTCCACTTCTCACGTGTGCACCGCTTTGTGTTGGTCTTTCACCTGGAAGTCCAATAAAATTGATTCATGTTTGTGGCTGTAATGTGACAAAATGTGGAAAAGTTCAAGGGGCCGAATACTTTTGCATCCACTGTAGATACCATCACAGAAATAAGATACTAAAAACAGAAAACACTTGAGCATGTCTGAGATTACCCCACCCACCAGGTCAGTCATTAATGTTGCTGTGCCTTCTCTGGAGACAGCTGTGATCGAAGCTTAACGGCCACAGTGAAATCTTACTTTCAGTGTGGCCATTGATTCTCTTCAGAAGCAATAAAGTATTCGTGTCAGGAATATCGCTCAGGGGCGTACTGCACCTTAGTTTAGGAACATGCTACACATGAATAATGCTAATAAAAAGCTGGAGAGGCCAAAAATGATAACTGAATAGTTCTCGAGGATTATCTCTATTCAAAGACCAAAGGACAAAAACACTGCAGCACATTAATAAGACCTGTCTCACTTTTACATTACTTAATCAGCATCTTTCTAGCAAAGTTAAGTCATGTTTGATAAAACATATTTAACCCATGTGCAGTTTAAACAATATGCACACACAGAGAGTACTCGTACTCACTTCTCCCTTGAGGTCATATTTCTCTTTTTGTATGCAGGCCAACACTGGAAGCTCAGTAGACCTGCAGCAGAGACCTGTCAGTTTTTCAGCTCTTTAAAGTGATGGAAAGGTGTGTAGGGGGAAAAAGAAAGAACTGCAACTTTAGACACACTGCAGACAGCGAAGTCTCAGCAGCCAAGAAGAAGCTTTAAATATTTGTTATACACATTTCATATCCAACTGCAAACAAACGTTTAGCTAATGTTAGTTTTTTAAATTATGTATACACCACAGTTTCCAAATGTGAGAGCGGTGCAATGAAAAAGCTCTTCTGTGACGCGCTGAAACCTTCAATAAAACCCCTGAAAACTTGTCAGTCACAAGTAATGAATATTTTGTCCTTTCTTGTCTTCATTGTCACATCTAATTTCTAAAAACCAAGATGGTGACTTCGAATACTCAATACGGCGCTCCCCGTATTGAGGCACAAAAAAGGTGGAGGACCTCTGCACTAACAGGTGATACCACAATTGTTGTGTGTGTGTTTTATATCAGCCTGTTCTCACTCCAGAGGTGTAACATCCTGACAATTTGTCACCTCCCGCGGCGTTCCTGAGGAACGCGAAAGGCGACCTTCGGCATTCTTAAGGTAGGCGCCGGGTTATGGGTGAAATCCAGTAGAATGACGGTCCCGCAGTAAAACACGTTCCAGCCATGTTTTCCAGCCCTAACCATAACCTTATCCCTAAACCTAACCAGCACTTTAATGACGTGAAATAGTGTTTTCCAAATTTGAGGAAAATGAACGAACATGTGTGGATTGATTCCAAACGGTTCTCACGTTTCCTCATTTTTCCGATCTCATCATTTAGGAACGTGTTGGGCGCCCGGAAGCGTAACATGTTGACGATTTGTCACCAAGTGTCAAATATTGCGCCTCAGGAGTGAGAACGTGTTGTTTATTTATAATTGCCAGCAGTTTTGCTAGCAGCATTTTAACTTTCCAAAGACGGTACAAATAATTGTGTCAGCTTTCAGACACATGATCTGATAGCGTCTTACTGGTGTTGGTCCAAGATCAACATTACAGCTAAGCAATCATATTGTCTGACCATTCAGTTAGCATTAGCCAAGAACTTAGAAAGCTAACTTGATGTTTATTTTACTGTATAAAATAATAAGGAAAACAACTGAAATGCTAACTATTAATTCTAGAAGAGAAGTTTATATAAACAAAAGCTTTTTTTGTCGTAAACATTCCAAGGCTACGATGTCACAATGATGTGATAGTTCAGATGTTGTGTTACCAACATTATTATGATGACGCAGGAACAACAGAGGTGAACGACAGCCCTACCTTCCCCCTGGGGGGGCGCACCTCGAACGATGTGATGTCATGTGAAAACTTCAGTGAATAAGCTGTTTTATTTGCTACTGGCTTAGTGTAAAAGATGTTTCGCTCAACGGTTGTACCAAAACGCCTGATTTAAATATGCTACTGCAATGCAATGCAAATAATTTCTTGCACACGCTCAGACACACACACAGCACGGTGTTGTCTGGCCATCGGTGTCCTTCATGAATAGCTCCTGACAATCTATATTTCATTTGCAGGGGGTTACGGGAAGCATCTCCCCAGAGGTTTCTCTTGTCAAACTGTCACATCTCGAAGGCCTCACAAGGAGAATGAATTTGTTGATGTTTGCCAAACCCCACACATCCTCCTCGTCTTCAGTTTCTATTTTAGTGATTTTTTTGTGCCATGACCTCTATCTCAGGATATAAGTTGTGACATAACACAAACGGCCCAGCAGTGGTATTACTTGATATGTTTCAGCGTAAGGAGCAAAATCTGACACTTTGCACCCGTTTTGCATCAGCCCAGTCTTTTCATGCAGTCTCTGTGAGTCAGGGACGCCGTCGTGTGTCTTGCGAATTAAATGCTGCGCGTCTCTAAACCCCAAACCAAAGTTTATGAGTTCATTTCAGGCTGCAAATAGTTCTGCTTCTTTTTTTAATCTGTTCCTTTTCTTCTCCTTCTTTTTTTTTTTACTTTTAATCTTTTTAGTATTATTAACTGGCAAAACCTTAAATGGTGACTTAACTTTTCAATTTTCGTTTTTTCTCCACCACATCAAAGACATACTTAAGCTGCACAAATGTATGTTTTATATTTGTTTAAAGATTAACAAGTTTGTACACTTCTGAATTAAATTAGTGCATTCAAACTTTCTTTACAACCCTCGACTAAACCGCCCATATCTCTTACTGCCAAATTGCTGCTGCCTTTTGTTAATACTCTCTTATTACTTAACTGGCAGTCATTTTACTGGGTTCACTGAGACCGTCATTGAAATGACTGCTTGTCCTCTCGGCATCCACAACCTCAGGATACCACAAGTAAATGACCTATTATTAAAGAGAGCCTACACACACACACACACAAAAAGGCAATGATGAAACGATGTAATGGGAAAAGCCTTAAGGAATAATTTTTAACAGAGCTGATGATGAACAAAATTACCCCAAAAAGTTTCTCTTAAAAGTCTATATAGTCTTATAAATGATGACTACAAGTACTGAGCTTTCTCCCTGGGCTATCGTTTAAGTCATCTCACCATGAAATGTAAATTACAGTCTTCATAAGGTTGTAATGGCGCGCTCTTTTATTCATGAGGTTATGATTACACTGTTTCTGTCCCTTGAATATTCAAAATGTGTCAAGTGGAAATGATGGGATCTAATGCGATCGCTGGGACCAGGACATACACCGCGATGCATTATTGATTAAAACGCAGCAGCGGCAACGTTCGAGGTTGCCGGGAGGATTCGCGAGTTCCTGTTGGAGTTGGGATGGAGCGTGACAGTCTAAAGCCTTTCGTAATGAATTACACTCAATTGTTGCCACTTCCAGTCCTCCCGTGTTTCATTTACACGAGCAGAACATGCTGTCGATACTCATTTACTGTTGTAATAAATACACCAATGCAAACATGTGCGAAAAACGAACGTGAGAGGTCTGCTGCAGAGATTAATTGGGGGCTTGGAGGAACGCTAAGGGAGGTGTGTATGTATGTGTGCATGCATACCTACATGCTTGGACCTACAAGACCTGAATATAAAAGATGGATCACTATGGAGACGGATTGCAAGCCAGTGGGGAAAGAGAGTAATTATGATATGCTGGGCAACCAAGTGAGAGCTGTCTAAAGAACTGGCCCTCTGGCCATCAGATACTCAAGCATACTTCATTGCATCACATGGCCAATTACATTGTGTGTCAGTGAATGATTTATTGCACCGAGGCTAAATCGTGCATGACAGACAGTTGGAAATGAGTGGCTGATTGTGTTGTGTGTTCCTAGATTAGTTCTAATACTTTCGACTCTTACAGCAGACATAATAGTGCGTTTTGAAGCGGTAACCAGCTCACAGGCAAAGCAGGAAAGACGCACGCAAACACAGTGAGGTGCACAAAGTAACGCGAGGAGCAACTTTAGCTGCTGTCAATAATCCCCTTCTCTTTGTTGAACTGACTTTGCTGTTGGAGCTCGAGGCTAAACGCTTGAAGGCTTGTAATGACACTCTGCATACGAAGCACCGAGAAACAAAATCAAAGACTGTAAAGTAAGCTGAATTATTAATAAATGCAGGTATCTCGCTCACTGCACACGTGTGCAGTGAGCGAGATACCTGCAGAAGTTCTCTGATACGGATCAGAGAACTTCTGATATAATAAACAGCTCACAGTCTCTGGACTTCAGTTTCACAGTGGCCACTTGCAAAACAGTCAAGAATAAGTAGGGCTCTATGGAACTGCAGCCCACATTTTTATTCAGAGCATTTCTATAATTGTTCACAGGTTTTGACTGTAGTGAAACACTTTTCTGAGTATAATGGAAGCTGCAGCATCCTGAGCCACTGAGCAGCATCCACAATTCTTTGCAGTTACTGAGGCTACGTCCACACTAGCCCGGATAAATTTGAAAACATCGTTTTCGTCTGAAAACGCTTCGCGTCACTATCGTTTTCAGTCGTTTTCACAGAGTTGTGCGTCCACATTGAAACGGCCAAAAACGCTTACGTTCCAGTCCTGCGCATGCGTGAATCACATTCTACCTGCCTCATTTCTGTCTGCAGTTTATTTACTTTCCGGCTCTTTGAAATGTCGTGCCAAAATATCGAGGAAAAGCACCGAGTTTTTTAAATGGACTAACAATGAGGTGGAGTTGTTGCTGCGAGTAACACAAAAGTACAAAGTTGCAACGTGAAAACGGCATTTTCAAACGTATTCGCTTTGGAGAGCGTTTTCAAAACGCTGCGTTTTCCTTGACCGAAAACGGCGTCTCAGCGTGGACGGGAGGCCAAAACGGAGAGAAAAAGATGTTTCAAACGAAAAACGCAATAGTGTGGACGTAGCCTCAGTAAGCAGAGAGTTGGCACTGTGCACCTCAGCACGGTCATTTCCAACACCTGCACTTTACAAAACATCCACTAAAAGTTGATGGTGGAATAACTCGCTGCAACAATGGCATCCTATCCGGTCGTTAAGTCTGACGTCACTAGCTGTGTCTGGGCCTAAACTCCGCTGCAGGTCCATATATCAAACGATCACTATGGCATTACTGAGAGTTGAAAAACTGTCTAAAGTCTTTCATCTTTAATAAAATGATCAGCGTTCTGCTCTACCAGGTGTAACAATTGATTTTAACATCCAGGCATCCATGAAAATGGAATTTATGACATTTAACGGAGTTAGAAGTTAGCAGGGAGTTAGCTCGCTAGCTTCTATCTAAATACAATATAGCATGTCCTGACTGCGGGGTTTTGGAAACAAATTAAAATGTACAGCTCTGTTATCACTTCCAGCATAAATGAAGACAGAAAACTAAACAGCAGTGACGTTTGTAGGGTTACTGAAGTTGGGCTAGCTGGTATATAATGATGTGCTACGTGACCGCTAGCGACACAGCTATGTTAGCATAATATAAACAAGCTAACTTTTTTTCCACTCGATAAAAGTTAACGTGAGTGTTCTCGGTGGTCAGGAACAAATGTAATCGCATGGCAGGATGCTGTAAAAGGACCAAACTTCAGCCAGGAGAACAACTGAGATAATCCATCCACAATACGAGGTTAGTCATTCATAAACTGCTGCATGGGCTGGGCTGTAGTTACATCCTAAGGTTTTAAAAACTGAGCTTAAATAAATGATTAGCGGTAATAAAAGCCGAGGGAGGTCAACAGTGATCACTGACTGTTTTAGGAGCTTTTTGAGATTAAATAGAAGAAAATACAAAACATTAAACATGTTAACAACACAAAAGCCATATTAAACGCAGACTACTTTAGACCCGGAAGTAGGATTCGTCACGTCATCACTTAACGACCGGATTACAGCACCGATCACGTTCGCTGATCTCTTCAGAACAACCGATTCACTTGTAAAGGCAGACAGTATAACTACGTGCTTGATTTTATACGCCTGTTTCAATGGGACTAAAAACACCTGAATTCAAAGGTTAAGAGATGTAAGTGAAGCGTAAGGGAAAAGTGACTCGTTGCAGTAAAATCGTATGTCTCTAATATTAATTCCCTGTACTGCAACAGTCTGCATATTGATGCTCTTTTTACAATATTATTGCTGAAATACAGGAAACATTAAACAGTCAAAGTGAAAAGAGCTTGAGGCTTAGAGTGCTTGATAAAGGAAACATGCTGTTCAACAGCGTTTATAGTGATGCAGTAAAGCTCCCACACTTACATCAGCTAACTCAAGTATCTCTGTTATGGTCACCATATGCTCTAAAACTGTTTACCAATAGATGCGATGATTATTTCGAAAAACCCACCGACAGCACACAGTTTAATATAATACTCATCATGGAACAGCACATGCTGATCTTTAATAAATCTCAGCTGCAGCTCTGAGTAGGTATAAGATGTACTTGCAGTATTTGTGCCAAAGCAGAAATTAATGGGGCCCACGTTCTCAGCTGAGTAATTACTGGCTTTTTAGAAATGTTGCCCTTTGGTGCAGGAAAAAAACGGAAAATTCAAGTCCACATTAAAGCACAGATGGGTGATATTTGCATGCTGATAATTACACACCGTCAGATTTCTGCTGCACGGCTCCATCCCCCACTTGTTCCAGCGCTATGGTAAATATCAGCCGCTGCTTCTTTTTTCATTTCTATCACAATGCCACCGAGTATTCATCAAAAAAATGTTCCAATTATTTTCTTTAGACAACGGCTTATAAATTAGAGATGCAGTTAAGCTCATAATGAATATGAAAAGGAATGCTAATGTCTTGTTTTTCCCCAGCACCATCCTGTCAGTGGATTTGGGGGCCATACTGAGGCTATTAGTCGAATTGTGTGAGTTTGCTCCAAAGCCACCTGCTGCTGTCACAGATCCTTCAACATGTGTCCAAAAGATCTTGCTCCCTTCGTGTTCACTGTCCTCTAGTTTATAGACTTACGACAGCAGGCAGTGTTCCCAGACAAGACGTGGTGGGTGTTACTGTAACAAGTGATGATGAGAAGCAAAAGTGTGCATTGACACCATTTTTTTTTATCATAGAGATGCTGAAACATTCGTCAGCTACCATTCGCAAACCCGCTATCGCTCTTCGAAACCTAATCCGACTGGAGAGATTACAAAAATTTTGGTTTCTTGTCTTATCCTCATCATTCTCGTCATAACATTACAAGGCTCTTCAGCTGGCAGGTCCTTGTCATTTCCAGCATCTCAGATTTATCAGCCTCTCGTGACCGCATCCCCTTTGAAGCCAGGGGATAAGGTCACCTCAGCAGCAAAGAGTTTCCAGTCTGTGTGTTGTGGGCTTCTGGGGGCTTAGATATGTGGGGTTTGGGGGAAGGTTTGCTGTAAAACATTAGAAACAGGAAAAAATCCTCTATCAGACAAACAACCTTTGAATTGGATACATTTGTGCAAAAATGTGCAAAAACCTCAAACTTCGTTTCCCCCCAAAAATTAAATGTCATCTACAGCAAGTATGACATTTCTGCAATAAGTCTGCTGTGGGAGTTAATTAAGATTGAAACAGGGAGAAGAGATGTGGGATATTGTTTTGACTGTTCCTCGGCTTTTTCTGCCTGTTATTCCATCCAGTCGGTCCCTTTATTACTGTCTGGAGCTTTTGCACTTTGCAGATAGCTGTGATTAACAGTTTCTATGAATGGGAAGCATGCAGTTTCTCCTCATCTCAGCTGATCTCAGTTGATCACTGATAAATTATCGCCCTTCATTCAAATCCATGTAGCATTGCTGCTGAATTCATACAAACACAGAGGGACCAAGATTACGGAAGCCTGATGTGATACAGACTGACAGGACTGAAGAAAAAAGAATTCACCCTGATTTTCTGGGTTTTTTATCAAAATGATGGCGTTCTGGAGGTCTCTCCTTCCATTTGCTGTCTTGTGCTCCTGCAGAAGTGAGAGCCAGTGGACCCGAACGCAGGAATCAAATGGCCCAACACGGAGGTTAGAGGCGGAGTTTGTTCACATGCATTTGGTTCAACGTGCAGTTGAGGATGTCCTTTGTGTATTTGGCAATGTGATACTGTAAGTCACCTCTAAGAGTTCACAGGGGACACAGTGGTCTGCAGATGTTTCGATGTCATCATCAGTGATGCCCTAATAGTTACAAACGGATGCCCATCATTCATGGATTTCATGCCGTCAGCTCGTGATGTTCTCAAATGCTTTTAACACGCTGCACAAAAACTAAACTTCAAATCAGACTAGGCATACACACAGCTTTTGAAGAGATGGCAATGGGTGAAATATATGCATGTGAAACAAGGTAAGAGATGCAACCTTGTAGTAAAACATCATCTTTTCACTCAAATAATTCTATATCATGAGCCAATTGATTTACCCTTTTATTCACATTGGAGGCATTGCTGCTACTCTCATCATCTTGCAAAACACTTCCAGTATGTGTCAATGATTTTTAAGGACTCTTATACACTATGATCAGATGTATGTATGGCTTTAGGAGGGGATATGCAGATACATATTTTCCTGTACACACAGCCATGAATCCTTTCGATCCAGCTGATCCCAGGTCTGCTCCTGCTGCACTTCTAGGACCACTTTTCTAGCCGACGCCGGTCGTGTCAGAGCATTTTCACCAGAGACGTCATGTTTAATGTCAAATTTTCCCTCTTTTCCAATTTGCGGATCTCCCAGCATTCCAAGTTGCAAAATGAACGCAGTCGCAGTAATAAAAGCATAGCTGTGTGTGACTTACACGGTGCTGTTAGTCTTTCCTTGTGCTTTCCAGGTGTGTGGCTGACCTGTATATGCTTACTTACTTATGCCGACTCCTGATTGGTTAGTTATTTTTTCGAGTCAAGAAATAAAGCAATCTTTTAAAACCAGTTTGTTTAATCTGAAGAGAGTAATGGATGGCACATGAACACATTGTTTGTTTGTTTTTAAGTTGTCTGATTATTAAAGGCGGATCATGGCTGCTTCTCTCAGTTTAATGGCAGTCGCCTCTGAAACAGCTGATCACTGGGTATCACGATCCTTCAGAGGACAAAAGTTTTCCGGGATGATGGAACTGTGACATTTGTATTACAGAGTCGCTCTACTTCATGTATGGACGTGCAGATATGCTTCTGTAGTTTGGAACAATAAACATCAAACCTGTTCTGCGTCCTTCCTTTTTTCATTTCTGCCCAAGCCGTGGTCGTTATGGCCTGCAGAGTTTGGGAGCGCTCGGGTGTAAGACTGTGAATCATTCCTCCTGTTAAAATCAAGAAGGTGGCACTTCCATGCCTTCTTACAACATTAAGTCTTTGTCTTGATTTTTCATAAACCCTTAGATAGAAAGCCGGGCCCACAAAGAAGCTGTTGATTAAAAAGAAAAAAAGTCAGTGCTCCCCTTCAAGATTTAGCCTGCGATGAGTTTCAGTTTTTAAGTGACTTTATGTTAAATTGGATTTATGGTGATTCTCGGTGCTACAGCAGAGCCGTCTGTGTGGAATAAGTAACAGCGTATGAAGGTGAGGGCATGTCACTGCATTCCTAATGTTCTGTCTGTCTGTTTGGTGGCTCCTCTGGGTCACTGTAACCTTCTTTCTTATTCAGAGTTTGATGAATCTATGTGGAAGTTGTTGGTTTGCCACGTTCCTTTGTCCAGTTCCTCTTCCTGTAAGAAATAATCAGTAACCACTGAAGAACAACGTGCTTTCATTAAAACAACAGAGAACAATATTGACCAGGCTCTTGACTGCTTGGAGCTCTTATCTCGACATGATCTCCACAGCCTCATTTCTCATACTGCCACTGTTTTTGTCTTTTGGCCTCTTCCTAATAAAAAAGCCACTTTTGTCTGTGTTGGTGATAATTTATTCATTTTCTCAATCAACTCTCCAACTAAGGTGCTGGTTCGATAAGCTGTAGATGCCATGAACATGTTTCATGTCCTGGTGGCCATCCTTGGCATCTTCTTATTAATTAAGATAAGGCCTGCCCTCGTTAGCCTGAATTAATTACCCAGACACTGCCCATTACAAACCGTAGTGCTGACTGGCAACGACCGACCACAAGGATTTTGTAATCCGATTATTAAGTGATGAGGTGACGAATCCTAAAGTAGTCTGTGTTTAATATGGCTTTTGTGTTGTTAACATGTTTAATGTTTTGTATTTTCTTCTATTTAATCTCAAAAAGCTCCTAAAACAGTCAGTGATCACTGTTGACCTCCCTCGGCTTTTATTACCACTAATCATTTATTTAAGCTCAGTTTTTAAAACCTTAGGATGTAACTACAGCCCAGCCCATGCAGCAGTATATGAATGACTAACCTCGTATTGTGGATGGATTATCTCAGTTGTTCTCCTGGCTGAAGTTTGGTCCTTTTACAGCATCCTGCCATGCGATTACATTTGTTCCTGACCACCGAGAACACTCACGTTAACTTTTATCGAGTGGAAAAAAAGTTAGCTTGTTTATATTATGCTAACATAGCTGTGTCGCTAGCGGTCACGTAGCACATCATTATATACCAGCTATCCAAACTTCAGTAACCCTACAAACGTCACTGCTGTTTAGTTTTCTGTCTTCATTTATGTTGGAAGTGATAACAGAGCTGTACGTTTTAATTTGTTTCCAAAACCCCGCAGTCAGGACATGCTATATTGTATTTAGATAGAAGCTAGCGAGCTAACTCCCTGCTAACTTCTAACTCCGTTAAATGTCATAAATTCCGTTTTCATGGATGCCTGGATGTTAAACTCAGTTGTTACACCTGGTAGAGCAGAACGCTGATCATTTTAAGATGAAAGACTTAAGACAGTGTTTTAACTCTCAGTAATGCCATAGTGATCGTTTGATATATGGACCTGCAGCAGAGTTTAGGCCCAGACACGGCTAGGGACGTCAGACTGAACGATCGGATATATCATTTCCAGGATTAATAGCATCAGTACATCCTCTCCTAAGATGTTCAATAAAATAATATAGCGGTGTTGATAATGGCAGTATTTTTTGGTTGACAAGTGACCCTGTGGTAGTAATACTACTGATGAGTTACATTTTATTCTAATGGTAATATGGAGGCAGGTCATGACATCAGTACAACCCGTCCGGCTCTACAGACTGCCGTCGTTAACCATTTCCTGGCATTAACTCTTCTTTGGCTTCCAAACTTTGGCATCACTGAGCATTAGAAAAATATTTGGGGTCTAGAAAAGCTGAGCCCGCGGACTGAAGTCACATCATGAGCTTTTAAAAATTGAACTTAATTTGTTGCTACAAGCTGCTAACTGCTTTAGATGCTAGTGTGTTGCCTTGGTCAGTACTTTGCAGTGAAGGTGCCGACTTTGCTGCAGACACTTGCAAACTCCTCACCAAGTGGTAGTTAAACTGTCAAAAAAATGTGCCTTCAAAGTAACAGCTGTCTGGTGGTTTCAGCACCAAGGTGCAACTTTCACCTAGCCAGAGGTTGCTATGGTGCTCACTGTTATGGTTCAAAAATATTGGGGATGGACACCAGAGGAAAAACCCACAACAACACTGGTCCGGTCGGGTTGAGTCAAACGATGATTTAATGATCACACACGTGGGAGATGGACACTGTATGCAGACAGTCTCAGATCTCATCTCAAAAAACACATCACCATAGTTTTATGAAATCAGGGTATTAGAACGCCCCCTCATGCGTAGTGACAGGTGTAATACAATCAATGTTGACAATTTTATTTAACACAAAGAATAACATTGTCTCCTTCCCGAGGGCAGACGCTAACTGCCCCCCGTCTCCTGGAACCGTCTGTACCCTGCTAAGACACAACATGGCAACTACAAGGACTCTTTCATTTATTAAGACCATCAGTGTGTATTGCTCTAAATCAAGTATATAATATTAAATGAATATTGCTGGATCAGCTACTTCTACTTAAAACATATTAAAACATGACTAAGCACAAAATCACCAAGAATGACATCTTATAAGTGCTGTGTAAGCGCGTGCGGCCTTCCAAGCTCAAAGCCTTTGCCCTCCATAGATCAGCCAGACTCGCACTGGCTGTAGCTTTTAACCTTTAATTACCTTGAGCACAACTCTAGAATGAGCAACAAACTGCAATGTGTATGGAATGATCATGATTACATCTGCAATGGAAAATCATGTTATTATTCTGGTACCTGTAAGAAAAGATCAAACTAAAGTTATCACCATCACTGTAATGCAAAGAATAATGTAAGATCAAAAACTTCAATTTATGCTTAATGCAAAGCTGGTTATATACTTCTAAGGAACTAATAATGGCATATTAAAATATTAAATGATAATGAGAAAAACGTCCCCTCCTTATTCTACATCACCAACCAGTCTCTGGAGGCCTAATGCAATATTTTTGTTAAACCCTGGAAATAAAGCTGTAAGACTGCACTTCAACCTCATATTGATCGTCCAACTTAAAGGAGAAAAATTAGAAAAATGGTGTCCTTGTCCAAATACTCGTAGGCCTAACTTTTCCTAAACAGACACACTCACTCGTTGTGTTTGATGTCAGCATTTTTCTCGTGCGATCATGGCTGGACTTCCTAGACTGGAGGCTGATCATCGACACTTTGCGAGTCCTTGATATAAAGCCAGTGTAAAAATGGAGCAGGACACAAACTAAAAGCAGCTGTACTTTGGTTCATTTTGGTTCAGCCAACAGAGCTGAACTGCCCGTGTAGACATAATAACTCTGCCTTTAGTCATGCATGAACATAAGGCAGAGAGTTGATGCATTTTTGCTTCTATTAGTTGTTCACTCCAAACGAAGGAGGCTGATCTGAGCAAACTGAGCACCATAGATGAAAAACCGTATATTGTTTATGCATATTTAGCTGATAGATGTGCTATTATAGATTGCTGTTGGTATAAGCAGTGTAATTACTGCGTGATCACAGCGATGGATTGTTGTGTGGGTAAAAAGTCTGTTTCTAAGCTTAGAGAATCTGTGATCTCTCTGCCTTTGCTTGCTTTGACAGATCAAAGCACACCCAGAGGTGAATCTGTGGGAGTCTCCAGAAGCTTTCTTCAGATGATTCTTTTAGAGGAAACTTCTTTCACGTGTTTAATATAACATGACAATTGACCACAGGGTACAAAGGCCTAAAACTCTCCAGGTGAATCTACCTAGTTTTGTACTCCTTGTGAGTGGAAACAAGACTCCATTTCTCTGTCAGTTTAAACTCGGGAACCTTCCAGGATATAGAAACACAATCTGAAACTTCTCTTTTAAATGCTCTGTTTTCTCACTTATTTTTTATGGCTGTAAGCGGAGCAAGCTTGCCAAACAGACGCATATTTTTGAGCAACCTGAATACAATGCCAGATGCTCAACCAGACTTGAATGAAGATCTTTGAAATGGCAAAACGCAAAGATTTCTTAACAAAGGGATGCACTGTTCTTGGAAGGCAAAATATTACAGCACCTCAAGGGCAGCACTGAGAAACAGTTTAGCATTTTCCCCATATCCAAGATCACATGCCACCTTTTTTCCCCTTTCATTGCTTTATTTCGGTTTGATCTTTGAAGCTGTGTAATTATTTCAGGTGTAACAGAAAATGTCAAGGACGTTAGGAGGTCAGGAGGTCCAGGCTCCATTCTACGGGGACTTCAATTAGACAGTGGAGCACCTGAAAGGCGCTCATACCAATATAAGCTACATATATAAATAGCAGCCTGGCAAAAATGTTGAACATGCTTTGCTGCTGCGTTGATCCATATTCAGTAAGTTCAGCCATGTTGCAAATTAGCAGTAAACCTAAATCTACTCATTCACAGAAGTACTTCATGCTGGATTATTAAATGGCAACACTAAAGTGGAAAGCATCAGAAAATATCAGCTTTAATCCAAATCTTTGTTTCACAAAGACGCACGCTAAATGGTCAAAATGTTAACGTTAAAGAAGCTTCTAATGATTTGTTCATAACCTTCTTATTTTAAACACTTTGTGTATCTCAGACTGAATTCTGCTGCAGCGCCGTTTTTCACTCTGTTTTATCTCCTGCCTCTTTAAGACGTCCCTGTCTCCAGTCAGCTTTGATAGGTCACTTAGCCCCTGCAAATGCAAGGCAAAAGAATATTGGTTATGTACTTTAACCCCAGATTCTATAAATATAAAGTAGCTGTCAGCTGGTAACATAACCCAGAGTACAACTGTGTCTTTGAAGCTGATGTATAATATGCTAACTGGAGAGCCAGCAGAGTTTAGCTTGCGAGCAAAAAAGTTACCATTAAACACAGAGAGTTGTGAAAATTTCATGACAGACTTGAAAACAAACTGAGTGTGCTACAGCGTTAGCATTTCTAGCACACCTCTGGCCTGTGTACATGCAATCAAAGCTAATGTCACATTAACCGTTAACCAGCAGCTGTCAAGGATTTTCCTATCATCCTTCGTACTGGCTTCAAAATTAAAGGTCTTCACTTCCTCACTGCCTTTGACATGCTTTGCCCTTGGTTAAGATAACAGTCGATGTCGGCATTGACTTTGGAATGTGTAAATGGGTTTTTATACAAAAAAGCTATAAAACATAAACAAAATGTTAAACTTTTTTGCAGCTGTTGAGAACGTAGAATTGCATCAGTCTTACCATCTTAGCACCAGATCTATAGTTGCTAACAGTTATTAATTAGCATTTAAATAATTGCATTAGAACTATGCCATATCTACCAAGACGCTTCACTAAATAACACGGCAGCCTCATGCTCATGGTGTGATTAAATATCCATCCATCCATCCATCCATCTTCATCCGCTTTATCCGAGGCCGGGTCGCGGGGGCAGCAGCCTAAACAGAGAAGCCCAGACCTCCCTCTCCCCAGCCACCTCCTCCAGCTTATCTGGGGGAACATCAAGGCGTTCCCAGGCCAGCCGAGAGATATAATCTCTCCAGCGTGTCCTGGGTCTGCCCCGGGGCCTCCTCCCGTGCTTCTCCGTGAATCACTACCTTATCATGATGGAGGGGTTTGTGTGTCCCAGGGATCCCAGGGGCTATGTTGTCTGGGGGCTTTTGCCCCCTGGTAGGATCTCCCATGGCAAATTGACAAAGAGCGATTCAGAAGACCCTTATGAAGAGAACATCGAGGGAACAGTTTACCCAGCCCGGGATAGGGTTACCGGGGCCTCGCCCTGGAGCCAGGCCCGGGGAGGGTGCCCGAGGGCGAGCGTCTGGTGGCCGGGCCTTAGTCCATGGGGCCCGGCACAGCCCGAAGAGGAGACATGGGCCCATCCTCCCGCAGACCCACCACCCACAGGAGGCGCCATAGGGGTCAGGTGCATTGTGTGCCAGGTGGCGGCCATGAGCGGAGGCCCTAGCGGACTGATCCCCGGCTGCCAAGATTAAATATTAATTATTAAATAATTATAAGGGAAGCATGGATGTTTGTAGGAATTTAAATTGATGGGTAAAGTTGGGAGAAGCTTCAGTAATGCTACAGTCACACTATGGACACTCCGATTGTTAAGTGATGACGTGACGAATCCTACTTCCGGGCCTAAAGTAGTCTGCGTTTAATATGGCTTTTGTGTTGTTAACATGTTTAATGTTTTGTATTTTCTTCTATTTGATCTCAAAAAGCTCCTAAAACAGTCAGTGATCACTGTTGACCTCCCTCGGCTTTTATTACCGCTAATCATTTATTTAAGCTCAGTTTTTAAAACCTTAGGATGTAACTACAGCCCAGCCCATGCAGCAGTATATGAATGACTAACCTCGTATTGTGGATGGATTATCTCAGTTGTTCTCCTGGCTGAAGTTTGGTCCTTTTACAGCATCCTGCCATGCGATTACATTTGTTCCTGACCACCGAGAACACTCACGTTAACTTTTATCGAGTGGGAAAAAAGTTAGCTTGTTTATATTATGCTAACATAGCTGTGTCGCTAGCGGTCACGTAGCACATCATTATATACCAGCTAGCCCAACTTCAGTAACCCTACAAACGTCACTGCTGTTTAGTTTCCTGTCTTCATTTATGCTGGAAGTGATAGCAGAGCTGTACGTTTGAATTTGTTTCCAAAACCCCGCAGTCAGGACATGCTATATTGTATTTAGATAGAAGCTAGCGAGCTAACTTCCTGCTAACTTCTAACTCCGTTAAATGTCATAAATTCCGTTTTCATGGATGCCTGGATGTTAAACTCAATTTTAGAAGAAGAAAGTGTGTACTTTATTGGTCCCCGTGGGGAAAATCCCTCTCTGCATTTAACCCATTCACTCTGTGAAGCAGTGGGCAGCCATTGGGCGCCCGGGGAGCAGCGTGTAGGGACGGTACCTTGCTCAGGGGTACCTCAGGGTAGCTGTTCAGGGGAATCGAACCCCCGACCTTCCGATCATGGGGCCACCACTCTACCTACTGAGCTATCCCTGCCCAATTGTTACACCTGGTAGAGCAGAACGCTGATCATTTTATTAAAGATGAAAGACTTTAGACAGTTTTTCAACTCTCAGTAATGCCACAGTGATCGTTTGATATATGGACCTGCAGCGGAGTTTAGACCCAGACACGGCTAGTGACACCAGACTGAACAACCGGATAGTGGCTGTAGACTGTGGCACCACCAAAACTGTAGCAACCACACTTACAAGGACTGATGAAGAAAATTAAATTAACATTAATTTACATTAAGTCAGACTTAATACTTACCAACTTTTAATGTTTAAAATAAATAAGACAGACACTATCTCTACTTTTAAGATTAGGCTTCAAACTTTCCTTTTTGCTGAAGCATATAGTTAGGGCTGGACCAGGTGACCCTGGATCCTCCCTTAGTTATGCTGCGATAGGTGTAGGCTGCTGGGGGATTCCCATGATGCACTTCGCTCACTATGTGTTAACAGACCTCTCTGCACTGAATCATACTTGTTATTAATCTCTGTCTCTCTTCCACAGCATGTCTTTATCCTGTCTTCCTTCTCTCTCCCCAACCAATCACAGCAGATGGCTCCGCCTCTCCCTGACCCTGGTTCTGCCGGAGGTTTCTTCCTGTTAAAAGGGAGTTTTTCCTTCCCACTGTCACCAAAGTGCTGCTCATAGGGGGTCATAGGATTGTTGGGTTTTTCTCTGTATCTATTATTGTAGGGTCGACCTTACAATATAAAGCACCTTGAGGCGACTGTTGTTGGGATTTGGTGCTGTATAAATAAAATTGAATTGAATTGAATTGAATAAGACTTTACTGGGCAATAAGGAAACACAAAATCCTGGTTTCCAGTACATTAGACAACAAATGCAGCCACAGCTGACCTCACACTGAGTGAAAAGAACTCGATCTCAGGTTTCTCCATACTGAACCCGCAGTGAACTTTAAGCTTATTGGCCAGTCACTGTCCATGTAACTGATGGACTCTGGGGATTAACACTTGAGATGACCTTTTATCAAAACCCCAGTGAGACTTTGTCGTGTGCCTGTTTAGCTGAAACTTGTCAGCACATTCATGTATACCAGGAGACTAATTTCCCCCGTGTCCATCTGCCGTATTTGTCAGTATTTCAGTTTAACCTCCACTGGATTTAATGAGACAAACAAACCAAACGATGAAACGTGTCTAAAATTACTTACTTTAAAGAAACTTTCCAAATTCCCAACCAGATGGTTTTGCCTGGGATGTAAGAATACTGTCACAGCACAATCGGTAACTAATTGGACCAGCAAAGCTAAGTGTGCTCTAAAAGCAGATGCTCCTTCCAGTCACGGTATAAGTTTCAGCAGAGTAGCAGAAACCTTTCTTGATGAGCTTCTTATTGATTAAGGATGGCCATCACCCTTCTGGGCTCCATCTTAAACCAGGCCCTTGCAGATTTATGTCCTTTTCAGAGAGGTTTATCTTTGCCTTAATGCCTCTTTGTTCAGCACTGTATTGGTGTTTCTGTCACGTTGTTAAAATCTATGGTGCAATATCACTCGCTTGGAATAGGCTCATCGAAGTGTCAGGCCTTGTAGATCTATGGGACAATATGGCTGAGAGGAAAAATGAGGAAAAATAAGGAGCCGTAAACTCGTAAATCTATATCTTTATTCTGATTTATGCTCTTCACTGTCAGTTTACAGAACAGGCAAAAGAGATAACATTCAAGCGTTGTGTTAAATATATAATCCTGATGTTCTTTATGAAATTATTCCATTTTTTTCAGACGTCTGAGTGCTTTCACTCTCCTACGCCTGGACAATTTCCTCTGACATCTTGGCTCATCGTCCTCCCCTCGCGTCTGCATGTGATTGATATGTGGTTGGGCATCTGCAGTGTTTTTATCTTCTGCACGTAGATCCTTTCAGCTGCTGCATTCAGGACCGGGCCAGCTGTTCTAACCTGCTAACCGTTTTGGTCAAGCTTCTGAGTCAGGTACTCTCGCTGATTGAAACGTGTTCTCTGTGATTATGGCATTCAGCGAACCACTCCTGTAGTCGTACTTCCTCCAGCTGGCCCATTTGGTCCACTTCCCTGAATGTGGAATTGCGTCAAGGTGCCAATACTGAAAAGCTCTGGCTTCAAATGACTGGTCTGAATATGTGAAGTCCTGTCATCTCTGATAAATGGCAGCCATTACACCAAACACTAATTATTCCAAACCGGATTTTAGTTGAATAATGAATTTTCTTATTTAACGGTGTATTGAACATATTAATAATCTATCTTTCATTTTCTACTCTGTTTAATACGGATACTGTGCTTGATTGTAACACGTGGGAGAATAGTGAGTTCACTTTACTGAAGCTGAAAGAGCTTCAACATTTTAATCTACAGTGATGTTTGCCTCTGAGCACTACAGCAGCATTAGTGCCTTGAATTGTCTACATCGCAGATCAGTATTTGCCCTTTTTCTGATTTCTTATTTGTTTGTCACATTTATAGGTTTCAGATCATCAAACAAATTCTAACCTTAAAGATAATAAAATGAATATTTTATTTTTTATGAGGAAGGAGCTGCAAACCAACCTTGTTGAATCATAAATTAGCTGATCACTGCCGGACCTGCTGTAATAGAGCCTGTCTGACAAAGTGAAGTAAGCTAAAAGATGTCACAAAGCAACATGTCACATCACAGCTGAGAAACAAAGTCAGTGACATCTATCAGTCTGGAAATGGCTATAAAGCTATTTATAAGGCTTTGGGGCTGAACCACAGTGAGAGCTGAAAACCTTGAACAGTGTGAACTTTCATCACCAAAATTAGCCCAAGAGCGCATCAACCGGTGAGATTCACCCAGAGGTCAAAAAAGAACCCAGAACACCACCTAAAAACCTCCAGGCCTCAGTTATTGGGCAAAAATGGCACCAACAGACGAGTTCTTCTGACCAAAAAGAACAAAGGCTCATCTCACATGTGCCAAAAAACATCTCAATGATCCCAACACTGGGAAACACTGTGTGCACCGATGAGACAAAAGTTGCATCTGGTATTTCTTATATCTGGGATAAAACTAACACAGCGTTTCATAAAAAGAACATGATACCAACAGCCAAACAATGTGGTGCGAGTCTGATGATTTGGGGCTGCTTTGCTGGTTCAGGTTCTGGACGTCAGGTTCTGGACGTCTTGGTCTCCAGCAGAGATTCCTGAAGCAGACTGGTCATGCCCTGATGTTAAAGCTCATTTGGGTTATTTTACTGATCCAAAAAACACCAACAAGTCTGAATGTCTAATACAACACAACAAAATGCAGTTTTTGGAGTGGCCTAGTCAAAGTCTGGACTTAATTCCAGGGGCGATCGTGGCTCAAGAGTTGGGAGTTCGCCTTGTAATTGGAAGGTTGCTGGTTTGAGCCCCGGCTTGGACAGGTCTCGGTTGTTGTGTCCTTGGGAAAGACACTTCACCCGTTGCCTACTGGTGGTGGTCAGAGGGGCCACGGCGCCAGTGTCAGGCAGCCTCGCCTCTGTCAGTGCGCCCCAGGGTGGCTGTGGCTACAATGTAGCTGCCATCACCAGTGTGTGAATGTGTGAATGACTGGTTGTGTAAAGCGCTTTGGGGTCCTTAAGGACTAGAAAAGCACTATACAAATACAGGCCATTTACCATTACCAATTCCAACTGTGATGCTTTGCATGACTATAAGCATGCCGTTCACCCTCCAGTGTGACTGAATTAAAACTATTCTGCAAAGAACAGCGGACACATGTCCTCCCCAGCGATGTGAAAGACTCACTGCACAACCAGTTATAAGTTTTAGGAGGCAATGACGTTTTCATGCAGGCCCAGGTAGATTTGAACGACATCATCATTTGAAAACTGCATTCTTCGATGATCTGAATGTTGTGTGACAAAAAAAGGAAATCAAAGTATTTTTCACAGCTAAATCGTGTATTATTTTCTATTTCTACATATTATATGGAGAACATGTGATGTGTGGTATCGGCTCTGAAGCTGCTCATTAACAGCGATGTGCTGTGTAAAAAAAGGTAAAGCAGCTGCTAACGTGACTATTATTTTAGTTGCTGTGTAAATATAACCGCAAAAAGTGTCATTTTTAATTATTCACATATAGCACTTAATTGAGAATTATAAGTCGTCTAACAGTGCACATTCATATTTTGAAATAATCCTTACCCATAAGGTTGAATTTACCTACACAAATGTGCACAGCTGTCAAGGATTCTTTTTAATCTGCCAACATTAACCGTGCATCACCAGATCCTTTTTTTCTGCTTCTTGGCATCCACAACAGCTTAAATTGCCCAGAGGAATGCTTATTTTCAGGCATGAGAGCACAGGCCAGACAATGTCTGTCCTTTTCAAGGGGTATCAAGGATTGGCAGGGCCATGATCTCCTCTACTTGCAGGTCTTTTGTGATTCCCTGGAGGGGCTGAGGCCTGGCGAGCTCCCTGGCGCCATTCTGCTCTCTCACCCAGTCAGCCTTCATTAACCTCCACCTAAACATTCCTTTTGCTGGAGATTCAGACTTTATGATGGAGTCCGTGTGCTACCAGTAGAACACGCTACAGAAAAAATTCAGAGCTAGTTTAAAAAATGAAGAGGGGCAAATTATTAATGAGATAATAATAGCTATCTACTGCTAAAAATGATTGGAATTTAACTTCCGGGGACTAATCAGCAAATAACTAAGTGATGATTGGTTTTAATGAGTGGTTTTCATTGATATCTAGGAGCTACTGTAATAATTATACGGTTGTGCTCATACCAAAATGAGATCTCTGGAATCAGAACAGCTATGGATATTTATTTTATCAAAATGTAATGAACATAACACAGCCAGTCGAAATTAACCAAGTGTGTTTCCTGCTGTACCTTTTCTAAATATCAGAGTATCCGATATAGCCACTAATTACTCAGATTATTCAGATTACACAGTCACGGCTCAAAAAAAATTTAAGGAACATTTTAAAAACACATCAAATCTCAATGGGGAAAAATTCATGCTGCATATCCATATGCAGGGGGAGCGTGTTAGGAATGAAAGGATGCCACATTGTTAGATCAACCTACAAATTCAAAGACAAAAATCAAAGTTAAAAAATGATGCAGCAGGCTGGTCCATGCTGTTGGGATTTCGTTGCAGCAACTCAAAATGGTACTTTTAGTTTTTATGACAACACTGGGGCGCGATCCTAATAAGACGACGGATGGTGTCCTGGGGGATCTCCTCCCAGACCTGGACCAGGGAAGCACTGAGCTCCTGGACATTTTGAGGAGCAACCTGGCAGCGTCAGATGGACCCAAACATAAAGTCCCAGAGCTTCTCTATTGGATCTAGATCAGGCAAGCGTGGAGGACGGTCAATGTGTCAATTCCTTCATCCTCCAGGAACTGTATGCATACTTTCAGTGCATGAAGTCAGCCACTGTTGTGCATAAGGGGAAACCCAGGATCAACTGCACCAGCATATGGCTGACAGTGGGTCCAACAGTTTCATCCTGATAATTAGGAGTCAGGACATCCCTCCGTAGATATATTGACCCCCCACCAAATCAGTCATGCTCAACAATATTACAGGCAGCATGAGATTCTTAAACCTTCTCCAGACCCTTTCACATCTGCATGTGCTTGAGGGAAACTTGTTTCCATCTGTGAAAAGCACAGGACACAACTGTTGTACCTGCCAATTCTGGTATTCTATGGTAAATGCCACCCAGGCTCCATGGTGACAGGCAATGAGCACAGAGCCCACTAGAGGATGTCGGGCCTTCGGGCCATCCCCATAGTCTGTTCCTGATTGTTTGGTCGAAGACATTCACACCGGTGGCCTGCTGGAAGTTATATTGTAGTCCTGGCAGTGCTCATCCTGGTCCTGCTTGCAGAAAGGAGCAGATACTGGTCCCAGTGATGGTTGAGGGCCTTCTATGGCCCTGTCTAGCTCTCCCAGAGTAACTGCCTGTTTCCCAGTATCTCTGCTTTTGACACTAGCCAAATGCAAAACTAGTGAAAAAAATAGCAAACATGAGGAGCCTCCACCTGTAAAACCATTCCTGTTTTGGGACATAACACCAAAGCAGCCGAAACTGATTATCAACTCCCTCTTCTGCTTAACCAACCAGATCAATATCCCAGGGGTTTAACTGACGATGCTTACTCTGATTAAAAAGTGTCCCTATATACTATCATATAACCATTTCCACAGACAGCATCACAGGGCTGAACCATGGAGAGGTCACCCGTCCATCGTAGGGCAATGTCTTTCAGTTATCTTTTCACCTCATCGTTATTCTATAGTCACTCTGATTTTATAAGGCTGAAGTGCGACATTTGGATCAATGCAGTCAATGCGATGCATCATTAGCTTGTGCTAGCTCAGCACAGATGCCGGCGATCAGTCATACTGATAGGAGAGGATCTGTGAACCTTGGATTCAACGTGCGCTCGCCAAGCCCGGCAACGGAAGTGCGCTTTGTGTACAATGTGATGCTATCAGGTAGGCCTCAGCTGCAGAGCTCGCAGTCATAACAACATTTAGAATGACTAAAAGTCATCTGTGCTGAGGCTGGATGTTATACAGACAATCAAGTGATCTCCTTTTGAACCTCCACAATGCTTCTGTTAGAGCATGTCATGAATACCAAGCCATCGTTTTAATGCACAACTTATTAATGTCTATGAATCACTTGCCTTTCAACACTGTGTACTATAGGCTGTAATTAAAGGTTAACCCAACCCTTTGCATGTCATCCTCTGCAGTGGATGCTGGATGTTGACTGACATGGCATGACACTTGGCAACACTTTATTTATTACACTTTATTTATTGTAAAATGGCAACACTTTATTGTTTCTCACTGCTTTCAGTACAGGAAAAGAGTAGCAGAGAGAATCAGTCCTCCACTTGTTAAACCCTCGAAACGTAAGTATGTCATTATCTGCCAACAGGATTTCAAGAGGGATGAAGTTAACAGTTTGAGACAGATTCCTGCATAGACGCAGTATTGTGCTTGGCTGCTCTATTGTTCCGAGCGTTCGAGATGCAGAGCTGAATGAAATGTGCTTTACAGAATTGACAATATCTATCCAAACCTGCCCCTTTCATAATGCCCAGCAGAGAAAAGCACACTTACTGCTCCTCACACTGTCATGTCACCTCGCTTACTAAAATATTTGAGAGCCACAATTCTTCCTTTGTAATCTTATAACCATCGTGACCATTAAACTAGTTATTCTCTCTCTTGTAAATAACAAGCTATTCACATTTTATATCAAAGTGCTGCACTTTAAATCCATATATAAAATCTATAAAATAGCAGGTGTGGTTTTTTCTCCTAGTAAATGCTTTCAAGGTGGCCTGCATGTATATTTACAGCTCTATAATTTGTTTTTTGGACTCTACAAGAGAAGCTCTGCATGGTGTTGGTGCACAAGCAGGTTGGACTTCTTTGCTGGAAATGAGATGTTTGCTCTCACGGTCATGACAGAGAGTCAAAAGGAGAAAGAATGGTCTCAAATGGAGTAGTTATAGCACCCTGATCAGTACCTAATTATTATCTCATTATTTAAAACTTTCTTTAATATGAGCAGCTGCTATTATAAAAGTTTACTGTATCTATGACAGAAAATAAAGCAAAGCTAAATAGTTCCCCATTAGTTGGCTATGCAGGACCAACATTAGCCAATAAGGAAATGAGTTAGCAGGTAAAGTCTTACTTTAAAAAAAAGTGAGAAAATGATATGCAGTGGACATGCCACTGTGAATAAAGCTGTGTGGGAGCTTTTCCTCAGTTACAGTCTCAGGCGTTTGTCACACTGTGAGATACATGTGAAAATAGAATTGCATTAGAGTTAATGACCAAGACCAGGATAATGACCATGGCCAGCCTCCAGAGCACACATGTGCCAAAAACCACAGCTCCTCCTGTGGCCACTTGAAGCTAGTGCCAGTGCCTGTAGAGTCGCACGGTGCAACTCACAGCATTACAAAGTGTGTTTATACCCAAGAATGAAATACAGTGGGCTCGGCCTCTGTGTACAGTTTAGGGTGGTGAATATTTTTCTAATGTGTCCTGACGCAGGCTGTTTGTGATTTTCTGACAATTAATTTAATCTCTGTTGTGTACTTCAGCTTTGATGATGAAATACTAGCATTTTATTAACCTGACCTAACCTACTCAGGAACATGGCACGTATCCATCTGTCTAACTGAGCCAGACACATCCCACCCATGAGATGGGCGATTAGGAGGTATACAAATAAAATTTACATCTCATTTTTATTTGTCAGAGAAAAATATTAGAATAGAGTAGAATTAGAATGGAACAGCCCTTTATTGTAATTCTACATGTACTACAACATGCACTGATAAAAGCTATTTTGGAGAGAGGTATATATAATTATGCAAATCATGTAAAATTTACTCTATTATTGCACTCAGCCAAGGAATTATAAAGTAATGGGTTAATTATACCCTTTTCCTAACAGTAACAACATTACATTAGAAAATACAGTAAAACAATGAGTCTTATGTTCCTAATTGCGCCAGACCGCGCTTTTTGACCAAGCGGGACAGGAAGCAAATTCTGGGTCCTTTTTCCGGCTTCCAACAAACCCGATCGAACCACAGAAGTGAAGGTAATCTATTTACACAGGGTGAATAATATATAATAGCGTATGCAAATGGTAATTTTTGATGTGATGAGCTATTACACTTCACTTGTATTGCTTACGTCTGTGTAATGCACCATTACTTGAAATAAAACTTTGAATCTGCTGTTGTCTGTTAACCGTCTAGACAACTGCCGGTAAGTTGCAATGAAATGTGTTCAGCGAAAGACTGTGGTGATCTGAAAATGATGTGCCGGGATTGTGGCGTTCTCGGCGGCTCTAGTGACCCTCGAGCTCTCGGCTAGCTATCGAGCTGGTGGGTAACAGACGTCTCCGAAAATGTTGGAGCACTTTTGCAAATATGCGATGTCTCGATAAACGGAGCAGATATTTGAAGTTTACACACCCACATTCTCGCCTGAAAATATGTTAAAAGTTTATTTTGTGACCCAGAAAGATTAATAAGAGTAATTTTAAAACTTAGTAGCGGCCGCCATTGCCGGAAACTGGAGTTTGGCTGGGCCGCAATATGAATTCTGGGATATAGTGGGTCACGAAGGACACACCCGACCCATCCTTCCTTCAAATTCGAGGAAAAGGAGGACGCATTTGTCGGCTGCATTCGGAGGAGTCCACGAATTTGGACAGCCTTCGCTGTGGCGTAATCGGTCTACAAATGCGGCCTTGGGAGGATGCAGCCCATGAATTTGAATCACAGTCTTTGCAAACTACTTTCCTGCTTTGATAGAAAACAAAATGGACATCAGACGATTTTTTTGAGAAATGAGAGGCGCAATCCTTAAGTTGTGTTGGCTCTGCTTCTGGGTCAACACATAAAACAGGTAAACAAACTTAAATCCTGTATGTCTTTGAGATTCTATGAACATTGGGCAGATCATTCCCAGCAGTCGTGTTTTAAACTCTTAAAAATCAGCTGTTGTTTCTGTCTGCGTCTCCCCATTGATCTGTAGCTCCTCATCATCGCGGAGAGTTCACGGAAAGCTTTCTCTCAGCTGTAACTGGCGGCTTTGGTATAGCAGCACCAGAACTTTCTGAAAAGCTCTGAAGCATGCTTGCTTGTATTTAAAAATGTGCGCGGCAGTAGTCGCTTGTTCTGTCATGCAGACACAGCTTTGCTCACGTATCTGCTTCATTATCCGCTCAGATGATCGCACTGCGTGGAAACACAGCAGCATCATGAACTCCAGCTATAGAGAGATTTTTCAGAAGGAAAACAAATAAATAAAAAAACATTCATGTTATAAATATGAGATCTGGTCTGTCATTTAAAATGTATTTTTTTTTGTCCCCTTCTTAGATCATCGAAGAGTTCAGATGCATCACCAGTTTCGTTGGTGGAGACATTCATGCTGAAACTTGCTGAGTACACACCAGGTCTTTTGCAGCTTATGCCTGCTAAAGGAGGAGCTGCTGGTTCCAAGATGAGACCTCTGCTGGACACTTTGAATGACGCATGTTATTTGACTAAATTCACAAATATGTAATTATGGAGGGCTGCAGTGGGTAGCAAGAAGGTCCTGGGTTCGAATCCTGGCCCAGGGTCTTTATGCATGGAGTTTGCATGTTCTCCCTGTGCATGTGTGGGTTCCCCCGGGTACTCCAGCTTCCTCCCACAGTCAGAGAGCATGGCTGTTAGGTTAATTGGTCTCTCCAAACTGTCCTTAGGTTTGAGTGTGTGCGTGCATGGTTGTTTATCCTGTCTGTCTCTGTGTTGCCTTGTGATTGACTGTCCAGGGGGTACCCAGCCTCTCACCTGTTGAAAGCTGGAGAGAGGCATCAGCCACGTTTTTGTTTTTAATTCAGTCTTAATGTAAGTAAATCACTCGACTTAGTCTTTTCACTAAATTGTATCTCCCTACAGACACAGAGCATTGAGAAGAAAAGGGATCTCCTTATCTGCTGCCTCATTAGCTACCTCGGGGAAAGACAAGAAGATCTTTTTCATGACTGCCAGGTTTGTCATATTGATAACAGATTACTTATTAACTCAAGGGATCCTAATGTTCTTCTCTCCTGTCCTCTCCTATCCCCTGTTCTCCCCTTCTCCATTCATCTTCTGTCCACTCCCCTCTTTAGATCAACTGAAATGTATTGAAAAAGCATCTTAAATAAAATAAAACGTGTGCATGCTTTTTGTTTCTTTCTTTTTAACACGTAGGAATGTGAGGATTACACAGACAATATGATGAAGGTGATCGTGATCCACAACATCATGGCTGAGGAGGATCCATCAGATGTGACCGTTGTGATTGAGGGAAACCAAGTGATGGAGGGATGTGGAAGCCGAACAAAGGCATGTGTACTGCTGATGGGACTGATATATGCCCTCAACCTCGAATATCTGAAGGAGCTGAAGAACACATTTGATACTTTTCAAAAACTTTTTTTGGAGCTTGACGGGGCCAAACTACTGAAAAAGGTCAAAAATAAGCTTGTGCAACACACACACGTTTCCCCTCCTGTTCCCAGAGGATCTTTTGTCCAGACATAGCTTGATGGAGCTGTAATTTTTCTTCTGACAGCAAGCACAGATTTAATGTTGGTGTTAGTGTTCTGTATATGTATCCACATTTTTGATAACGTACATGCACAGAAGCAACCTTGTAGAGTTTCTGTGCTTTTGGCTTTTAAAATGGACAAAGTGGCCTTTTTTGTCCGCATTAGCTGTTGTGTTGCACTTTATTCTGTGATTTTATGGAATAAAAACATTGAGATGATGAACCATCTGAATGTCTTTTTTGGGGGGTGCATTTTACCTTATATGAATAGGTGATGTTTATCAACTGACAATTAAATTTTATTAGTAATTATAAAATTAATTTTACCTAATTTCAGTGAGTAAGTAGCTGTTGAATATATACGTAAATATGGGGTAAATTTTAAGTATTTCATAGCTTTTTATTGAAGCTATTTTATACACAATATATTGACTTAAATCTACCCCAGAAAAGTCCATGCAAATTGTTACCTCAGATTTATTGGGTAAATTCTTACAGTGGGCCCTTTGTTGATTAAATTGTTTCTAGCTTAAAAATCTAAACTGCAGACAGAGTGCAGGTTAAAGGCGCTTTGATTTTCAAATTTGCAAGATAGTTCCATCCTTTATTTACAGTGAGTGTATTTCCAGATGGAAACACATCAACACAAACCAGCCAAACGTTTATAGCAGACTGAATGTTATGGAGTGATTTCTTTCTACAAACCTCGCTCACCCATTCACACACTTCCTGTTCCTAAGCTCTTTTAACCAACATTCAGCCACTCTGAGGCCGACTCAGGGTTCACTATGATCATCGAGGACACTTTGACGTGTAGACGAGCCGGGGACTGAACACGATAAGCAGACGATCTGCTCTACCGACGTCCTGATTGTTGCCTGTTGCACATGGAAACATTTTACTCTGATTGCTGCACACCAGTGACCAGAAACCCGAATGCTGCAATGATCATGCATTCGGGGGACGTAAATAATCAGGCTCCTCATTTTTTCAATAAAAAAGTCATATTCAGAAAACGATCAAAACCCGGATAAAACTCAAAACAGGAATATTAATGTGCATTCAGCGTGAAGCTGTCACAGTGGTAGAAGCAGCAGCAACTTACCCTGATTTCACTTTCCCTCTCTGCACAGCAGCTCTGTGGCATCTGGACTGCCTCCATTTTTCTTTTTTTTGCGAGCATTCATTTTAATTCTAATGCTGGAGTATATATAGAGAGCGAGCTGCAGAGGCTCAAAGGAATGGCCAGCCGAATGTTCCCAGGATATCTCTCCACTGCAGAAAACTATTGATCCATCTGGTATAAAGAATCTGTTTTTCTGGGCACAAGTATTGGCTTCACCTAAATTCACTTGTTGTGGAGGTATTTTCACGGTTTGACTAGAAGAACATCTGTCAGCCAGCACACACAAACACACACACAAGCAGGCGCATAGATTCAACGCCCTCACAGAAATGAACAGGTTGTCTCCAGTGGAAAAAAAAAATCACATCCAATGCTAATCAAATGAATCAGTTTAAGTGCATTTCTGCCCTCCTATTTATCAGCTGGCTCTGTCTAAACAGCCGCTGATAATGCTGTGCGGTGCACATTGAGGCAGGGGCTCGTATCGACACACAGTGGGCGCCCATTTCACGCCTGCCCAGTTCAGGGGCTAATGAGTGCTGTTAGCATCTCACAAGTGGGCCTGCACAGTAATCGAACATCATTAATTCTAGTGCGATTCATTTTGTAACCAAATCACTGATCAAAGTCCATTTCAGCCTGCTCTAATAGTGCCCGTGGAAAAAAATAGATGTATTAATGTCAGGTCTCTGCATATCAGTAAACAAATTACGTGGATTCCATACGTGTCGGCATCCTTGATTAAATGCAATGATTACATCTGAGGTTCAA
Organism: Aulonocara stuartgranti; assembly: GCF_965226115.1. Classification (NCBI taxonomy): domain Eukaryota; kingdom Metazoa; phylum Chordata; class Actinopteri; order Cichliformes; family Cichlidae; genus Aulonocara; species Aulonocara stuartgranti. Next base: position 1,812,253 of record NC_138951.1, on the reverse strand, counting down.
TATTAGTTTTCATCTTTGAGCAAAATGATTTTTGATTAGCTTAAATCGCTTCCCGTCATCCGGGGATCCGACTCGGATGCCAGAGTCTTTCAGTCAGTTTTACTAAAAGTTCTCTCTGAAAATTAAAAAGAAACACGTCAAGAAAATTCTGGTTTGTTTCTAAATATATTAAAAAGTGTTAGAAGTGATTAAGTTGTGAAAACATTAAAAGTTTCTTGTGGCACCAGGACATTAAATAGTTTTTCATAACGTTTGACATTCATTTGCAGAAGTCATGCTTTGATGACGCACTGAAGGCATATTTATCAAGATACTCCCCCTTCAGTAGTCCACATAACTCCTCTTAATTTTATAGATGATGTATGTCTTTCATAATGACAATCCAAATTCATTCTTCAGACAGGTGGGTAAGACATGACAGTAATGTTTAATGAAGCTTCCTCAAAGAGCAAAAATCCCTGCATTGTGCAAGCAGGAAACAACAAATGCTCGATAGAAGAAAGTCTAATTACAGAACAAAATGGGAAAAAGGAATCCAGAAGAAGAAAACAAGGCAGAGGAGAAAGTAGAGACTAGGGCTAATTTGGAAAACAAGATAGAGACCCACCTAATTGGACTGGGAGAAGACAATTACAAAGGCAGAGGAAATAAAAAAGGCAAAGACAGGAAGGCAGCTGATTAGCAAAATAAAGCAAGAAACTCCAAAAAAAAGACATGAAACGGAAAGTTAAACCCTTAGAAACTCAAGAGAACGGACGCCACCAAATAAAAACAGGAACCATACGAACATTTATCCTCTAAGCTGACCTTCATATGATTATCGTCACTGGCAGATGCGCACACCCACCGCTGATAACAATACGCGCTGTTGTCATAGTGTTTTTAAGTCAGCTTTGTAGGTTACAAGTCTAGCTGGTGAGAATGCGCCGCTGTATTCACTGTATAAAATCCCAATACAGAAATCTCAAAAGCTGTAGTTCCTATAGTGACCACATGAGGCAGATTCTCTAAGCATGTTAAAATGTAACCAGCCAATGTTACCAGCATTAAAAACATAAAAGCATATTGTTGTTACTAATTTGCAGGTACATGTGCCTGTGCCATAGGGAGTATAAAAAATGGACGTACCCCTCGGGGTCTCAAAAGTGATACTAATGTAGAATTGCTTTAAACTCGCCTTCTTTTTAATGGCCAGCAGGGGGCGACTACTCTGGCTCTGAAAGGACTTGCTCTGCCCAGGCTGTAAAGAAGCCTCCTTTGTTCTGTGACTTCAGTAGGTTTAAAAAAACTACTTTATGGGCTCATTCACTAGTTTTAGTTGAAATTATTATTATTAGTTTCAGGTTATCAAGAGAATGGCTCATAACTAACAGATATAAATCAGTGTGTTAAGGCACAGCGGGTTTTTATGTAGGAGCAGTTTGGTTACATAGAGTCAGTTTCATGTGATGCTACATAATGTTACTGTGTTTGGATTATTATGCTGGACTTGTTAACTTTAAAAAAATCTATGAAAAAAATATAGCTAATTCATGAGTAATCTATTAGGAGCAAGAGATGGGTGTATATAAATATATCTATGTGTCACACTTTTACATTTTTGGGTAGTGACAAGCATGAATAAGTAAGCAGTTGCTAAAGCGCTCCATTCCACCTCTTGTTTGAGGTTTGAGAAGCCACATTTTTAACACTGAGTTTCTTACTCTATTGAGAGGCAACAATTGTGTAGTTGTCTCCTACACTTTAAATGCTCATTTTACAAGTATTTGGCAGGGCAATTGTCAACAGCTTGAAGCACAATTGGAACAGACTGGAAGGAGGAGAACAATAGAAGGAAGCTACAAAAACCCATCTTTCTACCTCTGCTCTTAAAGGCCCGCAGGACCACAGAATGCACAAGCAGAGTTCAAGAGCAGCACAAGATCTGTTTTCTTCCCCTTTCATAACAGCTTTGAGATTCCTGGGTATCGTCACCCAGCTCTCTGCAAAGCCCCCTATGCTTAGTTGACCTGGTAAATATTCCCATCTGCGAGCACGGTCCAGCAACTACTGGTCAAAACCTCCAGGTTTCCATCTTACAGCTGAAACATACTAAAAATATGCAGCAAAGGAAAACAACCCAAGAATGAAGAGTCGTACACAGAAGACCCTAAAAAAGCAGAAGACTCAATTTCATGTGTAATCTATCACAAAGACTTCCCATGGAGCAGATAGCAGGGTCACTAATGATGACACCTCCTTCATCAGCAAGACTGAAGGAGGTGTGTTTTTGCCTTAAAAGCCATCATCATATGTATTAATCAAAATGAGTGGTGTCGAGTTTCTTTTAAAGAAAGAAAATTGGAGCAGGAGCCTGTTATTCCCTAAATGTTTAAATGAATATTGTACTTTAGATTTTGCCTTACTTAAAATTAATGCGTTCAATTACATTCGCAGATGGAGAATAAAGGAAAGCATTAGGGCAGAAGTGCAGAGAAGAATAAATGCTGCAAATTTTATTGTGAACTGTTTTCTTTAGTATCAGCTGAAGTGAAATGATCACAAATTCCCAATTCATAATTGAAATAATAATTCATAATTATAAACAGCGTGTATCAAAAATAATGACAGGATTTCAAAGTGCTGTAATTCCACAGCCATTCGCCGCTAACAATAAAAACGTGGACTGCTAGAAATAACGGATTCGTGAGTTTCGCGGTAGCCACTGTTACGTGCTGGTACAGCACGTTCTCACTCCCAAAGCGTAACATTTTATGCTAGGTGATAAATCGTCAACATATTACGCTTCCGGGCACCCGACATGTCCCTATATTACGATAACGAAAAAATGAGGAAACATGAGAACCGTTTGGAATGAATCTACACATGCATGTTCGTTTTACTTAAATCACTTCGGAAAAAACGATCTAATGTCATTAAAGTGCTGGTTAGGGTTAGAGATAAGGTCAGGGTTGGAATACAATGCTGGAACGTGTATTACTGCGGGAGCGTCATTCTGCTGGATTTCATCCATAACGCGGCGCGTAGCATAAGAACACTGAAGGTCACATTTCACATTCCTCAGGAACGCCTCTGGATTTGACAAATCGTCAGGATGTTACCCCTCGGGAGTGAGAACGGGCTGGTTCGCAAGTACATGTCTGACTATTGTTTGGACATGTGTCGTACGTGTGGAGGGGGACAAACTGAACACTTGTGACCACAGTCAGTTTTATATGTAACACTTTATACTCAACCATGAATATTATGAACTAGTACCGTAAGCTTGTGTCCATTACTGTACTGTACACACACTTACCTATCAGTTGTCGCCCACCCCCGACCCCAAATCTGACTTTATAGTCCATAAATGGACAGGTTTCTTTTCTTTTTTTTTGCCTGTCCCATTTGGTTCTTCAGCCGTCAGAATTGTTGTCTGAACACCAACAAGGAGACCCGATGGATTTACTTTGCCAAATGGATCATCACGGTCTTGCCATATTGGTCTATTTGATCGACCTTTGTTGTCATTATTTATTTTATTTTATTTTCAGTTGTTACAGACGGGACAGACATGACTGAGGGACAGGAAAGTGAGAGAGAAAGATGAAGGGAAAGAAAAACAGAAGGGAAGAGGGACAGTGAGAAAGAAGAGAAAAACAAATCTCCTGGATCACCTGTTGAGAGAAAAAGAAGAGAAAACAAGCAAAAAAACAGAGCAACATACTAAACACAACACCATCACATTAATCTAGCTGAGTGTAAACAGCAGTAAATACTAAATATTGAATGTTGTTGTGTAGCAAGCAGGACAGACAGCGCACAATGTGCTTTGAGGTAGCAGCCAATAGAAGTGTAGTTTATGTCTATGAACAGTGAACACCTGTGTGCACACCTGTGTGGATCAGCGCGCTTGTATTCAAAAGGTTTCCCCATGTAATGGTCTGCTAGAGCAGCGGTCCCCAACCCCCGGGCCTCGGACCGGTACCGGTCCGTAAGTCGTTTGGCCACGAGAGTTGAGGCTCAGGTTTTCAGCATTATTTTGTTAGCGTTTTTATCGTTAACTCGGTTTTCCTGGGTCTTTTCACGTGTGTTATGAATAACTCTTCTATTTTTCAGTAGCAGCACTGGTTTTATTTTGTTGTATTTTTCCGCGACACCTTAAAGGCCGGTCTGTAAAAATATTGTCGGGCATAAACCGGTCCGTGGTGCAACAAAGGTTGGAGACCGCTGTGCTAGAGGATGTAGAGAGCCATAGCCCCGTCCCCCAGGGCATGAAGCAGACATGGAGGAGATCCAGGCCCCAGACATCCAGAGGCCCCAGAGTGCGAGAGCCCAAGGAGGACCACTGGAGGGCTCTGCCGGCAGCCAGCTGTGCCAGAGTGAACCGAGCCGCAGGCCCAGAGGCCGGAGGCCCGAAGGCCCCCTACGCCCCGGAAGAGGCCTGACCGAGCAAGAGGCACCAGGCCCCGCCAAGTAGTCACCGGGAGTGAGCTGGTACATACCTGAGCGCCCAACCCCAGACACCAAGAACCACCAACGCACCGACCCCTGAGGGCATCAGTTACCGACAGGGAGTGTGGTGAGACAGGCCTTTGGACAGGTTTCTTAAGTACTACAGAATTATTTTATGTGTTGGGTTTTTTAACGCCAACAAAGTTATACAAGCGAGAAATTCAATCACCTGACACACAGATGGTTTTTTTTGCTAAACCAGTGCAAACGCTTTTAAACAAAACTAACCTTGTTCATCACTTGTTTATGTCGTTTCCTGTTCACCACTTTTTGCAGTTTGCTTTCTTTCTTGTTTTTTATTGCATCCATTGAATGTTTTCAGCGAACTGCGCACTCATTCATTTGCAATTAAACATGAAATGGTTTGTTCAAGATTTTCTTGGAAATTGTCATTCCCTCCTCCTCATTTGCCATCCTGAGTCACTTCAGCACTATGCTATGCTGCACAACATGCAGCGGGTTACGCTTAGCTGTAGCACTTATGGGAAAATGCAATTATTCCATTTCATCCTCATGCAGAGTTTACAAGATGCTCCCACCTCTGAGCCTTCTTTTATAGCAGTAATTATAACAATAAAATGATGAGGCACTATAAAGTGTCTAGTATGCCTGCATCAATGAAAACTCTACCGGTGGGCATTATAAGCCACTTTCACGTTTTTGTTCATTTGGTTGAGAACATGATGGAGCAAAAACAGACTGAAAGTGTTAAGACAAAAGATATATGCCAAAGTCAAACCAAATATTTAAGGAAGCTTTACATGGCCTGTATTTGTATAGCGCTTTACGCTACATCCAGTCATCCACACATTCACACACTGGTGATGGCAGCTACCTTGTAGCCACAGCCACCCTGGGGCGCACTGACAGAGGCGAGGCTGCCGGACACTGGCACCACCGGGCCCTCTGACCACCACCAGTAGGCAACAGGTGAAGTGTCTTGCCCAAGGACACAACGGCCGAGACTGTCTGTCTCCACCCAGCAACCTTCCGATTACAAGATGAACTGCCAACTGCCACGATTTCCCCTATATCACTTTAGGAAGTCCACCCCAGCCTGCATAACTAACTTCTTTTTAAGTTTGCCTTGGAGCTAGCCGAGGTGCCAACGCATAAAGCATGGTTTTAGAAGTGTGCTACTGCTGGTCAGTCAGCAGAGTGTTTGCAAAGACTTTAAGAGGAGGAACATTACACCAGGAATGAGCTACCTTATTCTCATCAAGCAGCATGTCACAGCAATCTCAGCTCAGCAACAGCAACTTCTTCCTAGGGACATCCCCAGAACCATACATCCCTACATCCATGTTTTTTCTCACCCTACACCGAACTTGAGGTCAGGGTGTGGCTGTGACAGGCCAGGTAACCCGGATGGGTCACCAACACATGGAGACCAGAGATGGGCTCCATCTGATTACTTTTTTCAAGTAACGAGTAAAGTAAGGGATTACTATTGCAAAAACGGTAATTAGATTACCGTTACTTTCCCGTAGGAACGCTGCGTTACTGCGTTACTAAAACCGTGATATTTTTTGCGAGAATGTCTCACGACAGTGACGTAAGCGAGTGCGACGTTCGTGACAACAGCTGTGTGCAGATCAACAGTGGATTACATATCGATTGTGGGAGAGAGTATGAGCGTGCAGCGTTTAAAGCGTGGAAGTACTGACCTTACTTTGAGTTTGATTCCATAAAAAGTGACAAAAACATTAGTGTCCGCTGTGCGTGGGAAGAAAACTTCTTTTTACAGCGAAAAAAAACCCTAAACTTCCAACAAGCACCGAGTAGCTACGACGTAATGGGAAACTCACAGAGAAACTCGCAGATTCTTCCACTGACCGCGGCACACCTGCACCAGGGTAAACCTCCGCCTACCCCACTCCTGCTTTACAGGTGAAAATAGAGCAACAGGACCGCTGAGTCTTTGACTTTATTTATTTTCTGCTGTGTTTTACTTGCATCTATTTGAAAGACTGAGTGTAAACACACACACAAAAAAAATTTATGTGCTGAAATGTGCAGAAAATAGGTTTAAATGTTAAACAAATTTCTTCCAGTCAGAGAATGTTGCAGATAATAAAATGTTTGCTTAAAGTTAAAAGATTAAAACTAATAAAACAAGTTTTAAAAAGAGACTTTTCCATTTGATTACATTTTGTATGATGGATTATGTAGAAAAAGAAGAATTGGGCTGAAAGATCTATCACTTTATCACCTATTCAGGTTGTAAATCGTGTTTTTAAAAAGTAACTAACTAAGTAATTAATTACTTTTGAAAATAAGTAATCAGTAAAGTAACGGGATTACTTTTTGGGGGAAGTAATCAGTAATTAGTTACTGATTACTTTTTTCAAGTAACTTGACCAACACTGATGGAGACAGACAACCATGCAGTACCATCAGATAACTTAACAAGCACTGGACTCAGGGTGGAAGCCGGGGCACCCAGGGGAAAACATTAGAGCAAATTCTATGTAAACAGCAAAGAGGAAAATTGGACTGAAGCAAAGGGAATAAATCATTCTAAATTATAAAATGTCACTGATATATGTCAAAGAATGAGCTTTTCTTAAAGGTGGAAAGGGGCCATAATATTATCATTTGGGAGTAACTGCCCTAGCTAAAAAGTTTGCCATCAGTACAGGCATTTGTGTGTGTGAGGAGTCAGCAAGAAGTGTGTCAGTTCAGTGGAACCAAATAAGCCTGTGAGCAGTCAGCAAATTATACTGGAAACAATGGCGAACAACCTTGGGGCACATCCAGTTCCCTTAATAGCTGGTGTTCAGGGTACTTGAACAAACATTAGGATAAATATGGAGTCTCACATCATGAAAGTGTTTAGTCAGGTTACTAGTCAGGTGTAGAACTCTACAAAGCTTTGACTTTAACTGTTTAACTTTAGCAACCCAGTAGAAGCAGTTGGTGTTAACAAAGCACAGTCCCACACTGCACCAGGTAGTGAGTATTATACAGCACTGATATTAGGGCAGTCTTTCAAAGAGTTTGAAAAACATGCAGATGTAACCAAAGCCATCAAATATTAACTGGAGTAACAACAAAAGAAAGATGCTATCGCAGTTGTGTCTAGCTAAGAGGCATAACAACCTTTAAGATGTGAATTCTCTCAGAAGCAGCTGATCAGTTCTGCAGTGCACCAAGAATGCAGCCTTAACAATCTTTGGGTCCGGTACAATGGCTCCATGTGTTTGTCCTAGCCCCAACCTCGCACATTCTCCAAGTGCATTGATGTGTATGTCCTGCTGCCTGTCTAAGATGACAGAGATGGCACGGTGCCCGAAGACCCTTTGCTGCATTCCAATGGCCATTAATTGAGTACCTGCCCGTCATCTTGTCCCTGATTGATGACATAATTAGAGACGGGCCTGTTTGATGGAGATGCCTGGCAAACTCCTCTGTCTGTTGGCCTTTGTGAGGTTGTGAGGCCCAGGTCCCCAGAGCTTTGGTGTGTCGCTAACCTTGCCTCAGCACAAAGAGGACTATGCCTTCATGTGCCTGTGTGTGTGTGTGTGTGTGTGTGTGTGTACATGTGTGGACAGTGTTCCCTGGTCCTGCTCTCCTTAACAATGAGCACAGCTTCAAGCTTGGGGAAGCTGATTAAATTAAAGTGCCTCACAGGCAATCATGCCAAGGTCAAAGAGATGCTGTGCAAACTGCTTTTGGCACCAACTTTCCTCGGTGTGCGGAGACGCTTATCAGCAGATGTGTGTGGTTTGGTTTCGGGAGTGGCTGAACACTCGTGGATCGTGGAAAATTGAATTGTCACTGTTGATTTTGCTGCTTGCATATCAGGGAGAAAATGAACTTTCAACAATAGCACAATATGAGGTCCTGGTCTGCACTTTGGATGATAAAGACGAGCGAGAGAATGGGCCCTGCCTGTATCAGTGAGATTCAGTCGAGTGTTTTTGGTTGTTGTTGGTTTTGTTTCTTTTTTTGGTTTCTTACACCATGCGTCTTTTGTCCTGTCTCCCTGCATTCAGCTCCAACCATTCATGGGAGATGAAAAGGTTTCCTGCAGCTTGAATCTACCAGAGGTGTCTTCCTGTTTAAAGGGAGTTTTTCCTCCTCACTGTTGCCAACTGCTCTGTTGCCTTATTGTTGGTCTTTCTCTGTACTATTGTACCTTACATCATAAAGCACCTCGAGATGACTCTTGTTGTTATTTGGTGCTAGTGGTGCAACGGATCAAAAATGTCACGGTTCGGTTTGGATCGGATCGGATCACGGTTTTAAGTCACGGATCGGATCAATTTTCGGATCAGCAAAAAAAAAAAAAAAAGTCAAAAATGTAACATTTACTTATTTACTTATTGAAGTATTTTTTGCCTGTTAAAAACATTCAACTCTAGACTCATTCCATGCAATTATTAAAAAAGAATGATGATACAATATAGGGCAGTATAGGTCTTTGTATCTACCACTCAATTCAATTCAATTTTATTTATAAAGCGCAAAAATCACAACAACAGTCGCCTCAAGGCGCTTTATATTGTAAGGTAGACCCTACAATAATACATACCGCTCATTATATCGCACTCCGCTGTGATACAACGAGCGGTCACGTAGCTTTCCGTTGACCTGGAGCTCCACCCATTTGTAGTAGTTGGGCAACAGAAGATGCCTGGGACAGTTCAGCCATAACTTAAATCTTTTCCTGCTCATACATGCTTGGAACGATCTTGCCACTAAAGTGGACGCGCAACAAGATATCATAGCGTGGCTCAAGCACGTTCATCGTAGTTTAAACCGCTTGTTTTGCACAGCAGAATACGGCCTCCCGTCTGCAGCTAAACACCCCAGCAGCTTCTGTAATAGCTTTAGCCCGGTCGGACTGGGCAGCAAAGGGCTGCTTAAATACCACAAACTCCTCTGCTCCTCCGCTTGGACCGCTAGCGCTGGCCATAACTATCGCTGGACTGACCCAATACGATACCATACACGTATTTTTTTTCTTTTTTTTCGAATCTTCGGATCACGTGCGTACCGAACCGTGGAGTGGGATCGGTTCGGATTACGTATCAACCGTGATCCGTTGCACCACTATTTGGTGCTATATGAATAAAATTGTATTGAAAGCTGTAGTGTAGCTATATTTTTGTTAAGCTATGCTAACAGTAGCATATAGTGAGTCATAACGTTAACAAATTGATTGGAAAGTTAAAGAGACAAAGAGCTGTTTTGTATGCCACCAAAAATCAAAACCATTCGAGGGATTTAAATTAAATATCACACGTATATACGTCGACCAGTACTATTCAGAGTACTGTGATTCTTTTCCATCCCATTACACCGTCAGGCAGGTAATGCTGCAAAATTATTGTCAGACCAACAAACCTGAAAGTGGAATCATTTTTGGAGTTATTATTCTTAACATTAACATTAAAATTATTCTGCAGAATACTCAGAAAATAAATAACCTCTTAGGGTACAATAGCTTGTCACTGGGGGGCTACCCTCTAACGCTGCCATTGTACGCTTGAGAGCAGGTACATGTTTTTGCTTTGTACCTTACAGCTGAGGTGGTGACAAATCTTTTATAACAATAATGATTTTTTTAAATAAGACGTAAAAATCTGAAGCTTGCTTTTCATCTGGATGTCGAATTAAAAAAGAAACACAATGTAACACAGTGCACAGCAGTGCTCAGCAGTGCCGGCAGCATCGGCGGTTTGTCTCTTTCTTAACATAGCATTAAACATGCATTGTAGAATTCTCCATCAAGGCTTTGAAAGGCATCTGTGGCCACTAAAGGGCGAAAGGTTCAGCAGCTCCCTTGTGCAGAAAGAGTGCTTACTGTAGAATTTCCTCTCAGTGAAGTGAGTGTTGGCAGGACCACAAAGTCTCACATTCAGAGACTTGTGGTGACTCTTGATCACTTCCCTGAGAGAATTTTCCCTCGACTCTAAAACCTTGGCTAAAATGATGCTGCTGATTTGAGTGTGGCGGCGAACGGAGCCTTCAGAAAAAAGCAAAATCGATACAAAAGGTTTTCTGTCTGGTGGAAAGATAAAACAGGGGGGGGAAATGCTATCGCTGAAGCAAGCTCCCTTAATGCATTTGATTACTCGTCCACCTCGTTCATATTTGCTTGTTTACCAGGAATAACTGCTTTGTTTGAGGACCTCTCCTGTGGCTCGGCTTCTTGTGGTGTTGACACAAGAAGTGGCGGCACAGTTATTGTTTGTCTGTCCTCTCTGTGGCCTCATAAATGCAAACCCTTTTCTGTGTTTCTTACTGTGATCGAGCTGGCTATTACAATTGCAACAATACTAAATAAGTCCAATAATTACTACCTGTAATAACAAATTTGTGCCTTAATGTAACAGTAAAAAAAAAGTTTGAGTACAGTATTTATTTTTTTTATTTATTTAATTAGCTATTAAGTAGCTAGCTTTAGATTTGTATTTGTATACCACTTTGTTTTAGTCTGATGATGAACCTCTTCATCATCACGCTGATGACATGTAAACATATACAGAAGAAAACAAGTCTCAAAGTATTCACTGCTTTTCATTTAATTTAGATGAAGAATATCTAAATGTAAAATTGACATTCATATGGATTTCTTCCTTTTCAGCGAGGGGGGCACCACAGACTGTCTCACCTTCCTCACTCTAGTGACGATTCCACCTGAAGGTTCAGAAATGAACTCATTCTATAGCCCATATGTTCTTATACCTATACACCAATTTAGTGTACAGCATATTGCATTATTTATCTTGTGTGGTGAACACAGATGCTTCCATGCAGGGTACACAGTGTCACTGAGTGGTTTAATGAGTGCTAAAAGATCTGAAACATGCTGTATGCTATAGCCTTCAAAGTCACCCAATCTCCCAGAATCCAATTAAACTCCTACATAAGAATTCAGAGGAATACGCTCTTCAACATCAAAACACCACATGAGCGAACATCATTTGAGAGACTGTTGCTTCATTCGGTCCCTGTTAAAAAACTGTGTAACAAGATCACAGAACACAATTCTAAATGTCTAACCAAAAACAAATTTATTAATGTATTTAAATATATTATATTTATTTAAGTTAATTAAAGTCTGTTTTTTTCTTTTCTGTACATTTCAGTAGTCATCACATTTTAAGATTAAGTTTTCATGGTTAAAAGTCTATATGAGAAAGGCACGATTAAAAGAGGCCATGTTGAGATATTGTAGCAATAGAATTGTGTGATAATAGCACACTGACTGCTACATAAGCAAAAACACTATCCCCAAAGTCTGGTGGCAGTCATTATGCTGCAGGGGAAGCGTCTCTGCAGCTTGTTCTGAACAACTTGTGAAAGAAAAGGTCATCTAAAAAACAAATAATAATAAAGTGTGCAAATCGGTCTCTAAAAAGATAAAAAAAATTAAGGTCAAGTAACAGCAAAACATTATCACACCGACTGTCATGACACAGGCACACAAGAATGCAGATGGACTGCCTCACGCAGCTTCACAGAGCTGGAACAGTTTGGCAAAGAAAAATGTGGAAATTCTGCAGCGTCTTGGCTAAAACCTGAGACAGACTGATACGCACAGAGGCAGGCCTACAACTGCTGCCAAAGACGCCTCGACTGAGTATTGATATAAAGTGGGTGAATTATGCAATCAATTGTTTTGTGTTTTTTCCTTGGGCTTAATTTAGATCAATTTGTAGAGATTTCTTTTCACTTTGAGATTTTTTCAATTTTTTAGAATAAAGCTTAATTAAACATACTCTGAGTCAATGTAGTAAACACTGCTCAGTGGCACACCACCGGTCCTATCTCCCCTGCCATGCAAGACAGTGTAACAATTTCTTGGATGCGCACATGCGCACACACATACACAAAGATGTACTAAACAACCACAAAGATGCACTAAACAAAAAAAAGAGACACTAAACAACCAAAAAGATGCACTAAACAAAAAAAAGAGACACTAAACAACCACAAAGATGCACTAAACAACCACAAAGAGACACTAAACAACCACAAAGATGCACTAAACAAAAAAAGAGACACTAAACAACCACAAAGAGACACTAAACAACCACAAAGATGCACTAAACAACCACAAAGAGACACTAAACAACCACAAACAAATCAAAACAACCACAAACAAATCAAAACAACCACAAAGAGACACTAAACAAAAACAAAGAGACACTAAACAACCACAAACAAATCAAAACAACCACAAACAAATCAAAACAACCACAAAGAGACACTAAACAAAAACAAAGAGACACTAAACAACCACAAACAAATCAAAACAACCACAAACAAATCAAAACAACCACAAAGAGACACTAAACAACCACAAACAAATCAAAACAACCACAAACAAATCAAAACAACCACAAAGAGACACTAAACAAAAACAAAGAGACACTAAACAACCACAAACAAATCAAAACAACCACAAAGAGACACTAAACAACAAAGATACTAAACTACAAAGGAACTACAAAGGGATCAAAACTCCAGACTTTGTAAATAGACACAAAGATCCAGTAAACAGCAAAGAGGATACTCTAAACAACCCCAAAAGACACACTAAATAGCTACAAAGAGCTCAAAACAGCCACAGAGACAAACTAAACACCAGAAAATGCATTAAACAACTAAAAGATACAATAAATACCAGAAGAGATCAAAACAACCACGTGCCTTGGTACGACTTGCTAAACAAACACAGAAAATGCACTAAATAGCAATAAGAAAACTCTAAATGACCACAAAGAGGCACTAAATAACTACAAAGAAAACTAAAAAGCCACAAAGATGCTCTAAATAACATCAAAAGGAGATCTAAGCAACCACAATGGCTCCCTGATCAAATACCAACAAATACTACTATGTGTCCCTACAGATGATGAAGTCCTGTCGTAGAAAATGTGACCAGAAATAATGAAACTTCGTTATTATTATTATTATTACTAGTAGGCGTATGTCTCAGGCGGCACGGCGGCGGTGCTCTGGACCAAAATGGTGCACAACGCTCAGTGTTTTGCACATTTCTATTGCACTGTTGTGTCTGTATCGTTCTGTTCTGTCTGCTGTTGCACTGTCTTTGTTTGTTTTGCACTTTTTGCACACTTGCACTTCAGTAGTCCTGTGTTGATTGTCTGTTATATTTCATATGTAGCACCATGGTCTCATTTTACTGTGTACTGTGCCACTGCACATGGTTTGAATGACAACAAAGCCACGTGACTTGACTGGTATTACGTTTTAACATTATTAGACGTCAACACTTCCTTGTTTTAACTGATCAAATGGAGTATTTGCTCTATTTGCCTTTTTAGGATTTCACCTCAGACGCTGTCGTTTCAGTTTCTTCACTCATAAAATGTTCCGGCTTTTGATTGATACTTGCTGTCCACAATCCATTTAGAATGATTGTGATTCACTAACAGCTACACAAAGATAAGAACTAAGCTGTTTTATGTCCTTATTTTCTGCACAAGATATGAGCATATCTATACATATACACTGATGTGACAAAGATCCAAACCTACAATGTCCTGTGTGAAGATGTGATTTTTTTGATGATCTAAAACATTTAAGTGTGAAAAACATACCAAACAAATAGGAAATGAAGCGGGGGCAAACACGGTATTAGTGAATGAGCCCCACTGTTTTCATCTTCTTAAGAAAAATACCAAAAACTGCTCCAAATTTAGATATCTGTCTGGATCCAGGCACTCAATTCATGCATTGTGCTAGTGGAAGTTTGGTGCTTGGAGGGGGTATACAGCCTCACATTGATCCTAAGACGGGCGAGGACCCTTTGGAAGCCTGTGGCCTGGAGCACCTAATTGGATAATCTGTTCGTGGCTGTGAGATATTTGTATTAATAGCACATCATTTAATCTAATAATTGTCATACCAGAGCTGAGGACCAAAACAGGTTTATGTTTTTCTGTATTGCCTAAACTGTGACAGTAGAATAACTGAAGCTGTATATTTCATTTTATATGCAATGTATTTATTAATAATACAGCATTTAGCTATAACCGCAGCTTATCTCGTATGCAGTTTATAAATCGACAGCTCTTCGTTAAAACGGTGCCTCAGGCTGAAACCTCAATTCAAAAGTTTCTAAATCTACTCTGATTGTATACACGAGCTGCAAAAACACACAAGAAAACTCTGAAAGAGTATCAATGTTTCTAAAGGTAATCCATATTAGAGTGCAGTATTTTCCCTCCACATCAGTATTAACACCTCTTTAATCACAAGCCACTCAGCACTTTGCAGAGCAATTGAAGAGGTAAGGCGCTGGAGTGTTGTTTGCTTACATGTTTACAGGCAAACACCATCATCATCACCACCAAGTGTTTGACTAAGCAGATGAGTGACGAACAGTGAGCCCGTCATAAAAGGACGGCGCTGATTGAGCGGTATCCAATCAGCAGCTGCTTTTATTCCTCTGTGGTTTTCAGGGGTTGTCTGTGGCTAATGACTCACCATTGGAGTGCCTCCACGTCCCATGGAGAGATTCAGATCTGCAGGCCAAGCTTGAACGCTATCAGATGCTTGTGTGTGAACACCAGTGGCGTCTGTAGCATATGCTTAATTGGCAGTTTGAGCCTCTGCTCTGCTGTGTGTTCCAAGTCATTAACATGTAATGTGCACTCCGGACCCGGGGCTCGTAAGAACCATTCCTAGTCGCCATAACATTTAAACAGTTTTGAGGCGCACTTCCCCCAGCTGTGAGACAAAGAGCTTCTGCTTTTTGTCGTGCAGTCTCCTCGCCAGTATCGCCGTGTGAACTGTCACCACCTCTCCCCCAGCGAAAGCCTCCTTTCACTGCGTTTTCTCGTGGGATCGCGCTCCCGTTCGGGCCACGGCTGTTTTTTGTCTCTGCTATTTACAGCAAAAAAGGGAGAGGAAAGAGAGAGGATGGGGAACAGCCAGAGTTGTTAACAGCTTGTTAAACATGTCTGTTTAATTCAACACCACTCTCACCCCTCGGCCGGCCTCAAATGCAGCGTTTGTCTTCTCTAATGCTAATGCACTCAGCTTTTATAGTCCAGATATAGAGAAAATCAATTCATAATATCTCGCTGTTCTGTGCTTTGAGTGGATGTGTGAGACCCTAATGAGCTCCCAATTTAGACTGAAATGTTTGTTTGGGGCTGGAAAAATTTGAGAGGAAGTAGGCAGGTTCAGGGAAAAGACCAAAAAATAAATAAAAAGGCGTTTAAGAGAATAAAACAGGCACTTTAATTCCCAACAGGTTTAGATATTTTGTGTGTGCAGGTAGTTAAAGAGTGGTGGAAACCTCAGCAGGACATTTACTGTATTCCTCAAAGTAAAGCGAATGCTACAGGAATCATCAATAAAAACATGCACTGTAGCTAACACGCACACAGCGACACACATACTTTGTTAAAAATCATGTGAAGAGCTTAGAGCTCATTAGGTACTGCAAGCTCCGGGGAAAAAGAAAACAACTATTGCATGACAGGAAATGAACAAAAATAATATTCTTCAATTATGTGGAAACCAAAATTTTCCACATGATTTAGAATCAACATGATCACGAAGAGATAAATATTTGGAAACAAGTGTCTGGATTTTTCCCTTTTTCCCTCTGCTTTGGGAAGAAAATATAAACTCTGGTATTCAAAAGAGTATGAGGTCAAATTAGGGATACAGAGTATTTGTGGCAACAGTGTTACATGCCAGGATTGCTGGATTACCCTAAGACCCTCCCCCAAAAAACTGCCTAAAGTTGGAGATGTGTCTTATAGAGATTTACATGATAATGTTGAATATTGGATATACTCATATATTTGTATTGTTCATGCTATGAATGTTAAGAGACATAAAAGTATAGGTGTCTAAGCCTGCATTCTTTGAAATGGTCAGCAGGGGGCATTAAAAAAGACTTCTGATTGTTTAGAAGTATATGGACAAACGGAACTCCGCCCCCTGCTCTGTGACTTCCTTTACAGCTTTATGGGCTCAACACCTAGTTTCCAGGTAATCCTGAATAAAACCTGAGTGTCATTTTTTTAAATTAGCGTCATTTTAGAATCAGAAAGGAGGGCTATCCAGTGTACACTTTGATTTTAGATCAGATCAGCGCCCAATGGGAATGGAGAACACGCTTCAAACTGGGTCGTCAGTAACCAGTGCGTGAGATCATGGTGGCGCCGTCCATAGTTTTTACTGTCTACATTAAGAAAGCTAGCTGTAGTGCGTTTTCCTGTACGTAACCTACAGGTGTATTTCAACAAGATGAATGTATTTATAAGCTTGTGCGCTTTTGGCTACCTAGCGCCCACTTGCAAGGTGTTAGCATAAATATCCTGGGTGTGATGTAATGTTTACTGTAAGCTCAGTGACTGCATTGTCCAAGCTGACAGGAAAGGCTAAGAAGTGTAACCATGACCTTTTGTTCATATCCACAATTTGATTCACAAACAGCAAGGGTGTCATGAAGGAGTCAGAGAGCGCGAGCTTGCATCATTAACTGCTACTGCTGCCGATAGGAGTAGAGCGTCGAGAGTGGACGTGATGCGGACAGGTGTTACAAACTGTTAGCCAATAATGTTCGTCTTTATACCACAGATAATCCTCCAATCTGAAACACGGCATGATCAAGATTTACAAAAGAGATTTACTTTTTTTATTCAGTAGAACCCAAAATGAGAGACTGAGCCCATAACCTCCACAAGACAGTGCATAGAGAGGTCAAGACCTATAGACTCCTGCACAACATATTCCACATGTTCTCCTTAATGATTCATCATTTTTTTATATACTGAAAACAAACCCTGCCAGTCAGAACCAAGCTGCCATCCCACAGAGAGCGTCAGCGATGACGGCACTCTCGCAGCTAAACATAAATAGAACTTCTCAAAGGTAAATCAAGTGAACTGTATTTATTTAAGAATCCCTTCTTTGGATGCAGTTTTGGATCAATTCAGTGAAGTCGATTAAGGACGTGCACAGCAACTCGTGATTTCTAACAGACTGCAAATGAGCGCACATCAAAAGCAACTTTCCTGCGTTACATCGACTGCAGATGTTTGCCTGGCGACAACCACTCAGCACTCTTTCCATCACAAATGGGGGAATGTTTTGCTCATCAAAGCCGTGTTTCTGGGCCAGCAGTACTGCAGCACCACGGGTTTTACTTTCTCCAAGGAGGGTATTTATGACTTCGGCCTGAAGAATGCAGCTGTGAACAAGGAGTTCATGACTCGGGGAGATTACGTGACTCGCAACGATCCTCGCTGCGGTCTCGCATCGCAGTTGAGCACTTTCTCATGTCGCTGTGGTAAAACTTGGAGGCAGCTTTGTATGCAAACCTACATTTGCTTATTCGATAAAGTACGTAGAAAAGTAGAAAGCTGACAAGATGAAATGAAACACAACCAGCACAGGTTGCTAGTCATTCACCAAGCTTAATTGCCAGTTAAATCAGTTTGGTTGCTGACGTTTTATATATCACTATTGGACCATTTCAAAGCAGTGGTGAGGTTTGACCCACGTCACACTCGGCTGGGGACGATGGATAATTATCATATTTTAAATCTTGTTCTGAGGAACCTATTATAGCTCCAGAAAGGCGCAAACTGGCTAATATTATTTCTTTGTCTTTTGATTGGTCAGATAAACACAGCTGAGGTGAAACTCAAAGAACAGCCAGTTTAGTCTCAGGATTTCCTTCCATTGGTGATATTCACCCTCATAGACGCTTCAACCCTACAGAGGTTAGATTTTCTGCTTCTTTTTAGATGTTTCTAAATGTGAGCAAAAGAATAATTATAACACATTTTCTTTTGCTTTCTCTAAAGCAAAACTTCACCCAATCGTCTCAGCAGAGCTTCAGTGATGTCGGTGAACCTCTCTGGGCTGAGACCTTGCACATGCTGAACTTAGATCTAACATGAAAACAAAGAGAGAGAGACCATTTCCTCCTGGTCACCTCCAGAAAGCTGGGAGAACTTTGCTTTCACTATTCATCACAGTCTCCATTCATTATGGGCACTACCAGACGGCGAGTAGCGCTCAAGGTCACAGCTGCTCCGTCCCACCTGGAACGGCTACTCCTCTGACCCACTGGCCCGGCATATGGAAGTGCTATCTTGCTCCGTGTGCTCCAGGAGAGAAAGTTAAACTTTAATCTGGCTGGCTACTGGGGAATTTGCTCAAAGTTTCCTTGGCAGGTGGCGTTTTAATTATTTAAAATGTTCACATTTAGTCTTGCCACAAATGACTTCTGAAGAACAACAACTCGAAGCCAGAACGACCAATTTATTCCATTTCGCCCTTCCTCCTTGTTGTGATTGCTGCGCATGCATAAACATCTTCTCTATTAAAAAAAACTCATCCAGCTCAACATCATTAATATTGTATTTTTTTTTTTTTTTATTTCAAGCGTGCCAGACGCACAATTCCTTTCAATCAAGCAAACCAGACAGAGACGAAGTGCTGTTCAGGTCCAAGCCAATTATTCCTCTATACTTGTGTTAGAAGACATCACCTTTCTTATGATAACAGGTTCCCCGAGGAAGCCAACACCGCAATGTAAGCTAGACAGAGAAATCACCAATTAGCATACAAATGCGCACAAGTTCCACTCTGCACAGCTTCATGGAAAAAAGACAGTGAGGACATGTACATATATTGTGAGCTTGAAAAACAAGCTAAATTAGCAGGTCAACGTGAGAGTTTTTACCTGGCAGTACGACACAGAGCTGTGCTGTTACAGGCGTCCAATCAAAAGCAGTTTAGGCAGCGTTTCAAATACTGTGGATGCTGCAGTTTGTAATAATCTCTGTAAACTCATTGAGCTAGCATGGCAGGTTACTTATCTTTCTATGAAACATTAAAACCAACATGCTACACTTCATAGATCTCAATAAATATACATGTTTTTCTTTCATGTGAGGCGCACATCCTGAGGGGGGTGCAAGTGAGTTGGCTATAGAAAGTTGAGACTGTGAGTTAAAAGTGCATTCAAACCTCTCAGCACACAATATGCATCATTAATACTTCCACTTTAAAAGACGGGGTTGGATAAAGTGGGCCTACGTTTGTAAAATGTGCAACATTATACTTTCTATTGATGCACAAAGTGTCCAGATTATGGCAACAGTAGATTTAACACAAGGCCAAAATAAGACAAATAATATTAGTAGATGGCAAAACCTATTAAAATGATTACTAACCATCTTGATTCATACCTTAGATACAGTTCACTGCAATCTGCTACCATTGGCCGGTCAGCTCTATTATTGCCTCCAGGAAACTGCCGCAACACAAGCTGACCATTATAAGCTTCACAATTGCACCATTTGTTGCAATTGTTGTCTGGTTGTGGGTTGCATCACACTGTAAACAGCGGGGGCTGCTTTTTAGTGTGTCTGCACCTGTAAACACCACCCAGGTCAGGCAGCCACACAGCAGTTTTCAGTGTAACCCCTTATCTTGTCACCAATTACAGTGCTCAGTATAGCTGGTGGGCAACTTTTCATAAGTTGTAAAAGGGAAGAAAACAGTTCATATTATGGAGAGTGCTGCAGTTTTTAAAGGCAAGTCTCCTCACAGACACTAAACAGCTTGTCAGGCCTGATTTAATGCACTCATTTCAGTGCTGAAAATATCTTTCTTATTTTAATGGTGCCGAGCACATTTTCTGTGCTGAGATACAGAGAAAGAAAAAAAAGGCTGTTCGCAGCTCACATGGCAATCTGTCGCCGAAAAATCTAAATTCAGAAGGACAAATTGAATTTACATTTCAAAACGGTCCACTGATCAACAACCGCTGAAAAGACCACCCCGCGTTCAACCCTTAAACACTGCCAGAGGAATTCCTGCAGTGTCAGTGCTGTGTTTGCTTTAAACTCAGAACATCCCATTTTAATGGCCGGCATCAAAAAGGGCGAGCACCTTCAGCAAACAGTGTCGCTTCGTGAAAGGGAAAAGTCGCCGGGCCTTTTTTCCTCCTTCACCTTCACGCAGGAATAATCACACACAGTGCTGCCTGTTCAGACCAATTTTCCATTCATTTACTTTCCATATAATTTCATCACACAGCAAGGTGATCCTAAATTGATTTGGGTGGTTTTTACTTAATGTTCATTGTGTCCACTCTTGGCAACCAATAGGCGGAGTCCAGTGACCCATTGTGACACACAATTAGCCCGACATATTGTGAAAGAGGCAAAGGCTTCACCTGCATTCAGGCTTTAATTAAACACTACTGAGGGCAATGAAAGACGGGATAACGCTGGAACGCAGCTTTAAACCAATCAGTTCAATGTTAATTCTGCCAGATGTCGACGTTTGTAATACCTGGAATAAGATTGCTTTAATGACTTTTCCACCATATTGAGGCTGATTAGAAGATGCTTAAATGTGGATCACAAAGTAAGGCTGTTATGGAGCTTTTACAAGGCACAAAATTGAAAATTCCTTTAGGGGAGCGAAAAAAATAAAGCTACTCGGCGCTAACACCTGTTCACGGAACGATTCAAAGGCAGAAATTCACATTTGATTAGTTGCAGCCATATGGAATATGACAAACCACTTTCTTTGAAATGATTTACAGTATTCACAAAAAACATGTTCTAGAAAACTGAGCGTACCAACTCTGTTCTTAGTGAGGACTTATCTCTGAGTTTTCAGATAAGTACTCACTGGGTAGGTGACTACTCAGCAGAGCTTACCAAATCAATAGATAAGATGGGTTGTAGCACAAATAAGAGTTTTTAACAAGAGATTAGTTTTCACCAGACTGTACGCAGAATAGTCTGTCCTTTACTTACAATACATAGGAGCATAAAAGAAATATATAACAGTGAAATGCTTCTTAAGCAGCACTAATATTAAAAAATTTAAGTGTTACAACCCTATAAACTAATTATTATAACTAATGGTTAAGCAGCACTTTATCATAATAATACATGTTATAGGTTTATGCATATAAACGTCCCTCTATAATGCAGAGCAATACTGAAATTAGCTGACAGCTAAGGGAAATAAGAGATCATATAATTAAGTTAGCGAATTTAACAGATTCAGGATATTGTTGTTCTCATTTGCATAGCCTAACGTGATAATCGTGTGGTTAAAAATCAGATTAATTTCTACACTTAATTATGTGTGTTGCTAATTTTAGCAGCGTCTATTTTATACTTCAATGTAAAATATAAAGCAGCAAGAAAACAATAAAGTCAATACTTCAAATATACCTGCTCGATTAAATGTAGGTTTTAAGCTCCAACACTGACAACGGATGAAGCACCGAGTAACGTGTAACTAACACAACGAACTAGCTAAAGTATCGTTAGCTAATTTGACCAGGTTCAAATTTAAGGTCATGTGGTTGATGCGTCTGGAACCTGACATTTAATGTCATAACCAGACCACTGTAACAACTGTAAACTGTTTTAAGATATATAACAATAAAATTAGCCAAAATGAATTAGCTTAGCAAAATTTGACAGTTCTCGGTTCCATTTTTATTTATTCTGAAAAGCTGTTTCTTAACTTTGAATACTTTACATGGTTTGGACGTTTCTGTTAACATATAATTTTCCCTCCTGAAATTGTACTTTTAAACATTTGCTACAGTTTGCTACATTTCTTGATGGCAGTTCTGATTTTCTTGCAAACATTTGTACACATCACTAAAGATTTTAATGATTAATCCAAGCTGCGTGAATAATTTCTTTATGACTAGCTTCACCTCAGTGAAGAAGCCAGTCCTGGAAAATGCACAGGGGGGAGATTATACACTAAATCTTTCAAAGCAAGAGTTGCACAACACAGAAAGAGGGAGGAACAGACAGCGGATGATCCGAGCGCCAAAGCCTCGATTCTTTTAACCACTTGGCCTCCACGTAAAGCCGACAATTCCGCAATAACAAATCACATTTTGACATTTGGGGATTTTAAGAAATATACCCATTTCCAGCTCAAAATACCAGAGTGGCACACCCTTTTGTTTCAGCTGTGGTTAATTGTCATAGTGAATTAAGACTCTGCTAACGTGGGCTTCTTAGCAGGCTGGAGGTTACAGAGGCCACACTGGGATGCGGTCACGTGGAGGGAAAAAAGTTGGACTTCGAGATCGAGCCCATCCTGGGGTTTAGTTGTGCCATACAAGCAGAATAAGAGAGTCTCCTGGATTCTCCCCAGCTGAATGCTAAGCTGCAGTGGCTACGCTAAGACGGCACAAGCTTCCCATATAGAAATAAGAGGATAACTTGGCATGTTGCGCACAGCACAAATCTTTGACACAGTATTGCCAGTGTCTGACCCAAAATAGATTTCGCTCCGAGTGTGTTTTTGGGGAACATGTAGAGCAACAAGAATGCAGGATCACTCCAAAGAACACATTCACTTCTTTGCTGGATACAAGGAAACGAGTGATCGCTCAAATCCAATGGCTCTTTTATTTTCAAAAAGCTTCACTTAAGTATTTACAGTTTGTGCAAAAACATTTAAAGGTTTCAAGGACTTTACATTGTAAGTTCAACCTCAAGGCACATACATGGAACAACATCAATATTTCATCATGAGAACAGAAATTTAACTTTGGTTCCTAAGAAAACGTCTCGGTGTGGATGGCTAACGTAACACTGTGTCTTGGATGAGAAGCCAGAAACCAGGATGGCGACGTATCCCAACATAGCCATTTTACATGCACTGTAAGTTTCCAGCCTACTTCCTCTACACCAAAGAAAATCTCTGCGTGCTGCATCTCAACCGCGTGTGGCGATCGACTGGGAAGAAGAAATATTTGAAAGTCCAAACCTCGGTGTGATAACAAATGAAAGGCTATGAAGCTAAATACAGTACATGCAAAAAATTCTTGAATGAACATCACTGGCTAATAGATATTTGCAGCAAAGGTTCTGCCTGCAGGAAGAAACGGGCGACTTTCCACCTTTTCAATTTCACGTGTTCTGTCTGAGGTGACCTCTCAATGATTAAACATAATTATTCCAACGTGAATCAATGAGCTTCTCGGCACCCTGAAACTGTAATAAGACGACATTCGCAGCCGTGTGTAAATTCCATTGGCTATGGCACTGCAGTCTCTTGATCGAAATTAAGAGTAATGTATGCTGCAAAACAACCACCAAAGCCTCTTCCCAGTCTGGCTGAATCATTAGCAGTGCACCGCTTAATTTCTGGCACTATGGATGAACAGTCTCTTCGTTAGCTAGTGTGTGTGTCACGCTTCCTGTTAACGCCGTTATTGTTACTGCAGTCGATCGGAGAAATGTGCTTTCTGTTCTTGCTGCCGTCTCTTTATGTCTCATGTTTTCTACTCCCCTTTCTTCCTCCCACTTAACTCCCTCGCTCTCTCTCCCTCTCGTTAATTATTCATTCCTGCATAAAAGGTAAGGCAAATATCTGTCTCCGTTACACATTCACAGACAGGGGGAGATGCTAAATGTTGCAATGGATTCACCTGGCTTGCTTGATCGTGGGACTAAAATAGGGCTTTATATCTAAAATGAAAGAAAAAAAAATCCCAGTGGTAGCATGTTCAAGTGCTGCGTGGGATTATGGTCAGCTGTTAAAGCATGTAGCGAACAGTACATGGTGAACTGTCGGTTAGGTACCCAGCAGGGGAAAGCCGAGCACAGGTCAGGGCAGCCTGGTGTGTCTCGATGGACAGCATGTATTGGGTTGGCTGATATGTGTATTAGTAGAAAAAGAATTAAACAAAAAGTAGAGATACTTTGATAACCACAGAAGATGTAGAACAACTTGAGATAATTTTTAAAAATGATTTACATACTTGAATAGGAGCTGAGGAGTGAAAGATGGGGTTTGCCGTTTTACAAAGTTCACTTTTTTTTTGCTGAGATTAATGAGAAGACTCACATCACTTTCATGTCTGTATAGCTTAATTCAGTGATAAGCTAAAACTGTTATGTTCAACTCACCATTTACCAGCACCAATGCCAACACCACTAATGAGCACATTAGTTCACATTTGTTTTTAATCTGTGCAAAAATATGAAGTCTAAAAACAACATTTTATAGTAAAGTTTTTTAGCATTAGCCTGAGCACACTAGCTATTTTCCAGTTTTCAGACTTGAAGCTCAACTAGGATAATAGGCAGCCAGTGACAGTGTCCCTTATAGTGAGCAGAGTAGTATGATTGTTCCTTTTTCACATGATTGATATTGTGATTATTTTGGTTAAAAATATTCACAAAAAAAAAATACATTTGGATATGATGGCAAAAAAGAAATTAAAAAACCCGACAAATCAATCATCGCTATCAATCATCCTTAGCTTTAAATAAATTATCTAAACCACCTGCATATTAATTGAGAAGTTGGGGAATAATAGGTGGTTTCTTACTAAAGTAAGGAGAAGATTGATGCCATAGACACGAAGTCGTAGTCAAGAGCAGATGAGCTTAGCTTGAAACAGACAGGGCTATGGCTAATCTCGCTATGTCCAATATCTACATTAGATCACATTTGTTCAATCTGTACAAAAATTAGAAGTCTAAAAATGACCTTGTGGTTTTACAGCGTAGAAGACTTCATAGACTTGTTTGCGAGTGCAAACAAGCTGTTTACAAGCTGTTTTCATGTTTTTACTTTCCAAGCTAGGTTAGGCTAGCTGGCTGCTGGTGCTAGCACCTTTTTTTAGCATGCTAACAGTAAAGTGGTGTTAATTAGATGATTTTAATAGATTTT
Source organism: Aulonocara stuartgranti (assembly GCF_965226115.1). NCBI lineage: Eukaryota > Metazoa > Chordata > Actinopteri > Cichliformes > Cichlidae > Aulonocara > Aulonocara stuartgranti. Next base: position 1,787,062 of record NC_138951.1, on the reverse strand, counting down.
ACTGCACAACTATCATGACCAAAAAAACAGATCTGACAAAAATAATGTTGTGATAGCTATAACATATCTGCTATTGGTCCTTGTTCAAATATTGCTATGCTAGCTAAAACGCTTTTCTGAGAAAACAAATTATATATCTTCGGTTTTTGTTTCTTTTTTTTGTGCAAATGAACAAAGAGCTGCAAAGAGTAAATCTGTGACCTAAACACACAACAACTGTACAGCAAAGAACAATTAGGCTACATGATAATATACAATATTCTGAAATGTTACAAAAAGTTTTTATGATGAAACTCTAGTAGATTTTTTTTCAGCTAAACACTCAGAAAAAAATGTCATTAAAATCTCTGTCATTAAAAAAAAATTAATGACAGAGATTTTATCTTTGAAAAAGAAATTACCACTTCCATCTAAAAAACAAATGAATTTTCAATACGTAAAAATAATTTTAGGGTGACCTTAAATTACATTTTAAGATGGATGATTTAATTCATTAAAGTATTCAATTAAAGGTTGAACAGATTTTAAGCACTGGAATTGCAAACAGGCCAATTTATCACAAACTGAGCTATTGCTGGAGTCATAGGAAGAGCGCTTACTTTTAATCTCAACGCTTCGCACGAGCCCTTAAAAAAATCTCTGAATTGTAAAAAGTGATCTTAGGTTGTGCCGACTCTGTCGGGTACAGTGCATTTGAACAGCTGAATCTGTGTGCCTCGCAAAGAGTTAAAAACTACCTCTCAGCATGAGCTTCGGGCAGCCATGTGAAAATAAGGCCTACATATTTCTCTCCCTTTTTTGGTTGAGGATTATGGGAAGGGGGGAAAGAAAAGGGAAGCAGCTCTTTAAGCCTGGCCCCTCAAAATAAAATCTTGTCAAATCAAATAAAGCTTCCTTAAGAGGTGCATAATGAAGACCTCACACTGGCACCCTCACATTCGATGCAAAGACAAGCCACCAACGCTTACAAGCTGAAGGGCAGGGAAAGCGTTTTAACTGAGCCGTGCACAGATCGGAGCGAAGAGTTGGACGCTGACACGGGAAGGCAGACAGAGTGGCAATCATCCTCTCAGAGATGCTGTTGTGAAGTGAGCAGCTGCATTGTTTTGGCTGAGCAAAGCGTGAATGAAAAAGGCCACACTATAAGTGCGGACAAAAGGATAAATAATGAGAAGGTAGATGAAGCGCTCGGTCGCAGCGCAGTGTGCGATGATGGGCGGGGTGCGAGTCCATTGTTGTAATTTCCTAATTTATCACAAAGTCTAATGGACGATGGGACAAGGTTGAGATAAGTGGCTGTATAATTAGTGTTATGTGTGAGCCATATCAAAATTCATCATGCTCTCCACACACACACACACACACACACACAAATCATCTCATAATGGACCGGAGTGGTGAAAATCCATATCATTTAGCCAGCAAACACAGAAACACTGTTAGTTTTAAATGATTCCACATCATTAAGTAGCCCAATGAGCAAAAATACTCGACACAATGCTGTTCAAGCATGAGTAATGTTGTCTGGGTAATGGGCTCGGGGGAAATGGTGGAGGTAAAGTGATCTCTCTGGCCTGTCTATGTACCACACACACACACACACACACACACACACACACACACACACACAAAACGCTGAGGAAAACTGCCCCCTTGTGGCCTCACTGGCCAAAACATTTGGGGGGGAAAGAAGCTGAGCGAACGAATGTTTCTTCGAAAGGAAAGGATCAGCAAGAATCAGCACATTCAAGCATGATTTTAGAAACAATAATTTTTCCAGAGCTGTCCAAAACCCACTAATTCTACCTGGAAACAAACAGAACAAAGATGCTTTTAGTGTCAAGGAACTTTCAGCCCAGGCTTTTCAACAACACCGATGATATTCCCAACCTGCATGGCCGTGCACAACCCCCGTCACACGCCACCACCGCCTACCTCTGCTCATTTCCTGCCTTGCTGCCATTAATAAGAACGTGCACTTCAATTCTCACGTTTTCTTTTTTTCCTTTTTAAACACACCGTCACTGAACCAGCGCCATATTTCCTCTAATCAGCAGTGTTTGGATTTCCCCGTCTGCTGTGTTGTTCTGGGGAGGGTGTTTTTATTATTCTTTTGATTTTTTTGCAGGGTTTCAAAGTGTGAAAAGGTCCTATTTTTGCTTCTGTGGTTAGCAAAGGATCCCAGCCCTGCTAAAGCGCCCCCTCCCCCAAAAAACATTTCCAAGGCTGACAGCAAATTTTTTTTTTGTCAGAAGCTACACCCAGGGTGCCGTGATTGTACAAATCCATGTTCATGTACAGTACTGACCGTTAAAACAACTTCCAAAACCCTGCTGGTTATAAAAAAAAAGAAACACTTGTATCTGTTTTTCTAGGAATAAAAAAGATAGCAGAGAATCCCACATTATTATCCACAGTATAAATTACATCGTAGACAGAACTTGGAAATATATATAATACAGTTATATTTCACTATAATTTTTTATATTTTTCAATGTCTAGACAAACAGTGTGTGTGTTTATGCAAGTCTTTTTGCTTTGCGTGTGTGTGTGTGTGTGTGTGTGTGTGTGTGTGTGTGTGTGTGTGTGTGTGTATGCTGCTGTACTGAGTGTCTGCAGCATCACGTGTGGCAGAACTCTGTACTGGGCACGTTGCTGCTCTTGCAGTAGGCTATGCTGTTGTTACTGAGGTGACAGTCTCTAAATCCAATGCCCCCGTTGGGAGTGTAGATGGGCTGGATGCGGAAATCTCCCTTGAGCAGCTGCTCATTGTTCAGCGCCACTATCTGGAAACTGGTCTCAGTCATCTCCAGAATGGAGTTATCCTTCTTGGTTCCAGCCTCGCAGTAGTCGTCTTTTCTCCTGCCGCGGTTGTATTTCCACTTGGTCGAAGACGACCGGTTCTTCCTGTGCATGTGCCAGCAGAACAAGCTGAGCAGCGTAACCAGGACGATAAGAACAGCCCCTCCTATGATCCCAGCCATTAGCAGCGTGGAGCTGATGCTGTCCTGAGGAGCCTGCTCTCTGCCCGGAGGCTTGGTGGTCACTGGCGGCTTGGTCCTGGCCTCGGAGCATATAGTATCCTCCCCAGGCCTATAGGAATTAAGGGTGTCCAGGACGTGCACGCAGATCCGATACACAGACCGGGGATCCAGGTTGGTGAGGCTGATGCGCCGCAGGTCCCCGCTCACCGTCCTCTCCTGCATTCCTTCGTTGATTTGGCTTTGGCCCCTTTTGACCCAAGTGACCTTGTAGGCGGTGACAGTAAAGTAGGAAGCCCAGCTCACGTCGATGTTGGTGGAGTTGACCACGTGGAAGGAGATCTGAAGAGGGTCCTCGTAAGGAGGCAGGGGTCCGGCAGGGTTGTTAAGTAAGGGGGGCAGCGTGGGGGAGGGGGAGTCAAAGTAGTAAGGGATGGATGAAGTGATGAGGGTGGAAATCATGGTGGTGACAGGGGTGGTGGTGGGTGGGGGAGGGGGTGTGGAGCGGAGGGTGGGCCAGGGCGGCTGGTCGGGTTGAATGGGGCACTCAATAATATCCAGCGTGAGCTCTCTGATTGTCATGCCACGCACCTTCTCCGGACTCGAGCACGTAAACCCGCGGGCGTTGACAGAGGAAGGCAGCGATTTGAGCCACACCACCACCCATTTTACGGTGCAGTCACAGCGCCACGGGTTGTTTCGCACTATGAGGTGCCTCAGGCTGGACAGGCCATCGAACACACCTTGTGTTAGAGTTTGAAGCTGGTTGCTGGAGATATCCAGTCTTTCCAGCCTGTTTAGACCCGCAAACGCCGCCACGGGGATCTGGTCGATCTGGTTCTCCTGTAGGCTAAGTTTGACCAGCGACTGGCTGGGCAAGAGAGGAGGGGGGAAAGTTAGTGAATTGCGGGCCAGAGCCAACTCACGGAGGGTGGCCAGGTCCTGGAAGGTCCCTGGTGCGATGCCCTCATCTGTCAGCAGGTTCCCGTCCAGCAGGAGGCGCTGTAGACGTGTCACATTCTGGAAGGCCTCCTCTGCAATGACAGCAATGCGGTTCTCATCTAACCGCAGCTCCTTCAGGTCTTCGGGAAGACCAATGGGAACGCTGCTTAAGTGGTTCTTGGTGAGGAAGAGGAGTTTGAGGCTTACCGCCTCCCTGAAGGCCCCTTCTTCCACCCCTACTGTGGAGATGGAGTTATCGTCAAGGTGTAGCTCCTCTAGTTTAGTCAATTGGGCAAGAGCTGCCTTGGAGATTGTTTGGATATTGTTCTCCTGGAGGTGCAGGACCTTGGTGTTTTTGGGCAGATTCACAGGGAATTCGTCCAGCTGGTTGCCGTACAGGTACACAGTTTCTACGGAGACCAGATTGTGAAGTTCCACAGGGAAACCAGCATTGTTGATCTGGTTGTTGTGGAGGTAGAGGACCTTGTAGCCCTCCTGTATCCCCAGAGGCACTGATGTCAGGCTGCGTTCGTTGCAGTACACAAACCCTTTGTCACAACGACACTCTTGCGGACAAGAGGCACCTGGGCTGAATTGCATTTGGAGGCTTAGGATGACAGTCAACCAAAATTGCAAGAACGAAGCCCAATCTTTATTCCAGGGTCCAGCCAGAAACTCCATAGTGGAAAAACAAACGGGGGAAAAAAGGCAAACCAACAATTAAAAAAAAAAAAAAACTGGCGGGAGGGAATAAAAAAATGAAAATCAGAGAGGCAAATGACGTATATATCCACCAAAAACCAGACCCATGAAAATATATAAAAAAGTCCAACTAAGATTGTTAAGTAATGATGCAGTTAGCTGGGAAAAGAGCAGGAAACTGTGGGAGTAATCCTGTAAATGCTAGTCCTCAGCCGAAGAGCGATGGTCTCATTAGTGGTGGCCAGGCCTCCGACTGACTCCATCCATGCTGAGACATCAGACCATAGCAGGACTCTTCTCTCGCTGCTCCATGCAGAGCTCAGCCAGGGCCAATTTGAGTGCCACCGCAGGCTCCGCTCGCCTGTCCGTCACACACTGCTGGTCCCAGACCAGGGCAGAGTCCAAGGGGGGTGACATTTGGATCCAGAGACCTGCGGGAAAACAAAGAGAAGCTAGATGAGTATTTTCAGAGGTGGCCTGTTCTCGGAAAAAAAGAAAAGAAAAATAGGGGGCCTCCCTTTTCCCTCTGTCTCTTTATTTAAAATACAAACACATACCAACTGACTTCCATTTTGCTCCCACTCTTCCCTTCTTTCCCAAGACAGACAGAGGCACAAAACATTGCACTGTGGAATTATGCACTGACTATGTAAAAAAAAAAAAGAGTCTGATAAATATTCTGAACAGCTCCTGCACATCCGGTTTCACAGACATAAAGAAGGCTTTTATCCCGTGCGCTCTATCAAAGGCGGTAATAGAGCACTGCAAGGACACACACTCGTGGATTCACAGGGTTTCTCAGCAACATCACCGCTGCTTAATGGAAAACATGCTAAAAAGAGGCGAGGTTAATAAAGATATGAGCTGTCTGTGTGCCAACATGGACACGGAGGATATTTCCTGGGAAAAGAAAACAATGCCGAACAGAAAACAAGCTGCAACAGCCTCTTTTCTGCTTCCCAGCTGCCTGAGCAGATTCTCGAGCAGAGGTACACGGGTAAACACACAAGTGCTTACAGTAAACACAGCCAATTGTTTTTGCCGGTGGCCCGAGGAAGAGCTCGTTATTACGTGCAAGGCCTGAACCTAACGTGGCCAAACTGGAGATTTTGAGGCTGTGGATGTTTGGAAAACAAAGACGAGGCAATCGAGGAACAGAGGCGCTGCATATCAGCTCCCCTCGCGCCCCGGATGGAGTGACAAGCACAAGCTGTCAAAAGAAATGGGATTGAAAAATAATTTAGCCCCTCCACCTGCAACAAATGATCGATACAGGCTGTTTTTCCACCTCGGAGAGGTTTGCAGTGAAGCACAAGGCCACTGGATTACAGTAGACCACCCCTCCCTAAAATCCATTATTCCAACTTTTATGAGCCATCAAATATTTCCCTGCCCCCCCCCCCCCCCCCTCTTTCCTTACCATAGGGAGCTTTCAGCTTAACTGCAGCTCCACCCGAAGTCAGCATTGGATGACACACGACGGTGGGAACGACTGGTTGAATGTTAAGCACTGCAACGGCCGTGACTGTGGATTAAGGAGCCTTGCAGGGTTATGGGGCCCCTCATCATTCAGCGAGCTCAGAGGAATCTGTTCAGTTTAGGGGCCGTGTTAAACAACTAAATCCAGACTTGGTATATCAGACAAGCAGCTATATTTAGTAGAAGGAGGGGGGAAAGAAAGAAGAAGAAATCTATACGCCTTCATGGCTCCGCTTCCTTAAATTCCTCCATTTGTTTGTTGACTAGATGGAAGCCCGCATGGGCTCTTTGTGGCAGGGATGGAGAAACAATCCTCTGACACACATCTGTGATCTACTTTTCTAAATTGAAAGAGCTAAATTTAATCAAATAAGCTTGTGGTGGTGGGGATAAGCAACCACATGAGGTGATAAAATGTGCTGCCACAGCGACAGAATCAACAGCAGAAGGCAGCAGCATCAAGATTACGATAGGTGCATAAATAAAATGTCACCAAGAATCCAGATTCAAAGAAGCACAGTGTCGAGTTTACTTAACACCACCAAAGAAACACAGATCAATGAGCTGCAGTGGCTTGATAAAAAAGGAGAGAAAAAACTACCCCACCAACACTCTGCTTTTTTTCCGTCTTGATTTTCTTTTTAATTTAATTTTCAGCCCAGGGAGCACAGTTTCTCACCACCAGATGAACGCTGTGATATGTGGCCAGGACAATCCGATTAGAACTGGATTTAGCCCCAGAAACGCAATTAAAAGTTTAAAAATGGATAAGGTATTTAAGAGGCGATAAGAGGCGGATCAGGTACACTTCAAAGGCTGCCCAGTGAGCGGTGTTCATTTGAATGAATTATTTCAAAGCGGGGAACGGGGGGGGGGTCGAAAACCGTGCAGTGCACAGAGGGTGAAAGCCCCTCTACAAAAAGAAAGAGGAAAAGAAGAAAAAAAAACTCAGGTTTTCACTCGAGTGGGAAAAATGTGGAGCTGCGTGTTTTGTTAGCGCCAAAAACTCGATGAAATGTCTCATGAACCGCACAAATATAAACTGAACAACCGTTTTTCCTTTGCTTTTTCTCTCTAAAAGTGTCTGGGAACCCGAACGCCTTTCCTTACCATACGTAGTTCTGCTGGATGTGGGTTCGGTTACGCTTTCTGCGCTGGAATAATGAATTTCGAGTGAAAAGTGGTTCGTTTAAACGCAGCCCGGGCCCGATGTAAAGCTGCATTTTAACACACACTTTCATTATTGACCGAAAAGCATCCATCGTACCTTTGCTGAGCCTTTATCCATCGCAAACCCCGCAACCGCAGTCAACTTTTCCCCCGTCTTTACGCCTCCGTCCTTCATGCGGTCCTGCTGCAAACCCGTGCGTAAAGCTCTGTTCGGCGACGTTTGTGCGAGTCGGTTCCTACGAGCAGCTCGAACCCGGCGACTCTACGGAGGAGCATATTTGCCCGCATGGGTTATGTCCCCTTCTGCCTCCCCGTGTGTGTCTCTCGGATGTGGCTGCGAGTCCGTCCGCACTGCCGTCGGTACTTTTTTTTTCTCTCCTGCGTTTTCCCAGCTTCTAAAAGGAGAGCTCCCTCCGCTTCGACTCAACACCGTGAGCGGCGCAAAAGCACCGGAGACAGCGGCAGGGGGCACTTCTCTCACCTTCCACACTCTGGCCGAACGGTGAGGACGCACTCGCCGAACTGTCCGCCGCCTGATCCGCCACGGGCCATGACGGCCAGCTGCGTCCGTCCTGTGCGCTGTTTTTGGTGGGGAGGTCAGACTTGCCTTTCAGTGCCTGGCGCAGCTCAGACCCGGACTCCCTGCGAGTTGTTTTCTTAGATGGATTCAGCTGATAGTGCGACGTGCCTTCTCCGCTCACCTCTCTCTCTCTCTCCCCCCCCTCTCTCTCTCCTGTCCCTCCTCCCCTCCTCAGAATAAAGAATGCATCTCCTCCAGAGCGGCTCCGTGATGGCTTTAAGCCACAGATCCTCCCCGCTGCCCTCACACTGCAGAAAATAGTTTGTCTCTCAAACACACTCTATCCCCACACACGCTATTTTGCCCGGCCTACCTTAACCCTCGCCACTGATGTCAGATCCGAGCTCCCCAACCACCCACACACACACACACACACACACACACACACACACACACACACACACTTTCATTTTAATCACAAAATTCCGAAATTAGTCCTGAAGTCACATTCCCGCTAAATAAAAGCAAAAGGAAAAAAATCTGCCTTTCCTTCTATATCATCCTGGATTTTAATTTCCAGTGTCAGGCAAATGGGGCTTTCTCTTTAGCTACGGTGCTTCTGTGCTGTTCTGTTGGCCCGCTGTAATGTCTTAGGCTTCTTTAACCCCTGTTCTTTTTGTGAAGTGTTCCTCTAATTAGCTTAAAGCTGGATAATTAAGCCCAAAAGTACGGCTTCATCTTTGCCCGCAGCCACTCTCTTGTACTGCCTCAAAGCTTCCAGACAGGCGCTGACAGCCACGGTAATTTCATCAGACTACATTGCACCCTGGCGTTAATACCGGCTCACCGGCGCACTGCTGCCGTGCCCGCGCACGTCCCCGGCGTGCGCTAACGCTCCTCGTGTATCAGTGCGCCAAACTTTGCCTAATTGCTCACGTGACGCTTCTCTCACTCATGCCCACGTAAAGTGTGCATGAGTGAGGACGTTTAAAGTATATGAAATTCATACGTCACACTCATAAGTACAGTGAGTGTGTTGCAGCCTGGCTAGCTGTTAATGACTAACAGCTTAAAGTGGCTAATGTTAGCAAACAGCTGGCCTGCTGTTGCCACACTCAGGTCCTGTTGTGAGATGAGCTTCTGACGCCATTTTGCTGAAGAGGTCTGATTCAGGGTTGTGACTCATTCTCCTGTGAAAGGCCAACTTTTGTACTGTTTTTATGTTCGGATGAAAGAAATGTCAAAGCTACCAGAGGGAATAACCTTCCACAGACATGAAACGATTCCATGTTTTTCTGCTTCAAATGTGTGACATGTGACTTAGCATAATATGTTTAAAGCTAACTCAGTGTGAAGTGATTGACATGAAAATAAGCCAACTACCATGTCAATCATTATTATTATTAATGATAACTAATAAAGGTATCACAAATAGCAACGATTTAAATGTGTCAGTCAGCTTGTATCACTCCACGTGTTATTGTCGTAAGAAGGCCTGATTTACCTGTGTTTCAAATATATTTTTCAGTTGTGCACCTGAAGCTAGGAAAACATGCAAAGCTGCAAAACGCTCTTTAAATGGTTCGGGTTTGTGGTTAGATGCCAAAAGATAAAGTCAGAAGACGATAATGGACGGCAGAAACGAGGAGAAGCCACTAAATGAATCATGTCAACTCTCGCTTCAAGTCAGCTTTGACAGGACGGGTTAGGCAACTCACAGACGTGTTGGGAGTAACTTTAAGTCAACAGAAGACAAGAAAAGCAGCAACAATAATATTTAAACAGTAGTTTATGTAAGTACAAGATACGAATTTTGTCATGGAATCCGACCTTCCAGCTCATTCTGTAAATCCTTCCAGGAAACAGCAGCAGCACATTTAAAAGCTTTTTTTCTTCCCTAATTCTGACTCTGGGGACAAATGTTTGTGTAATACTGGGAGAGTGCAGGCTATACCGTTTATGTTTTTGTACACATATATGCAGAGATAAGGACGAACCAGCCCCAGCAAAGATGTACAGATAAAAACCAACCAATGGGAAACTTTACAGAGACGGTCACTCAGCAGCAGCATACAGGCAACTGTGATGTACTCGAGTTCCACGGCGTCGTAAAACATAGACAACATAATCGTAGACAGGCTCCAATAATGGTTTTGATCTTAGGAAGCGCAGACAACTCCAATCCTCTTTGTATAACCTCCCAAATAATTTGCTGACTTTATGACTCTGCGCTACTGTTAGCAAACGCCACAATGCTAGGCATTCACAACTGCCAACATGGCTGCAGCTAAACAAAAATATAACTACATGCATATATGTGGTATAATTTTTAGTTGAATTCCATTCAGTTTTATACATAAATCCCAACAACAGTCATCCCAAGGTAAAATAAAGACTCTAACAATCAGACGACCCCCTGTGAGGTAACACTTTCTAGACTGTAGGAAGGAAAAACACCTTTTTAAAAAGAAGAAAATGAGGCGCAGCCATCGACGGTTGGGGATGAGGGCAACGAGACAGGACAAAAGACACACCGAGGAAGGGAGCCAGAGATTTATAATAACTAATGATTACCTGCAGAGTGGTGTCTAAACACAGAGAGAGTGAAACGAGGTGAGTGAAGAAGAAGCAGTCAGTACTTCATGGGAAGCTCCCAGCAGCCTACAGCTATTGCATCGTAACTACGGGAGGACTCAGGGTCACCTGATCCAGCCATAACTATGCGCTTTATCAAAAAGGAAAGTTTGAAGTCTATTATTAAAAGAAGAAGGACCTGAAAGCCAAGGGCTCGGCCTCCCGTTCTGAATGAAATATTCTAAGTAAACCAGCAGTCTGACATTGTTACAATTGTTACTATGTTACCATGTGATGGTAAGATGGGAACACCTGCTTATAACTCTCCTTTTGCCCATGTAAGTATTGAGCCACATATACAAAACCATAATATGTTACATTCCAATTATTTATCTACTGGAATTTATCCTGTAGTGTCAACTCTGTGTTCTCCAACCGTGCAAAGGCAGGCTGACTAGCAGTAGTTTGCTAGTTTCCCCGTCCTCAGTGAACTGCAGTCTAAACAGCAGAGCGCTGAAAGTCGTAAAAGGTTTGACAGCTGATTTGTGCCTGAGATGGTAGGGAAACATGCAAACAGCATTTGTAGGCTATGATGTGTGTCTTTCATGAACGGCAGAGGTTTGCAGTGCGTCGCCTCGGAGGGCTAGCAAACATGTCAGAGGCAAAACCGGTCTGATCCTGCTAGGATGTCATTCTAATTTATATTAGCTTTCACAGGAAAGAAATATAAATTACTAACAAAAGAGGAGGCATTTAAATGTCAGCTTTTGCCTTAGAAATACTAAAAGCTGTCATGATCTGTGTGCTGAGCCGGGGTCAGGAAGCCGTTCAGGTCAGCAGGTGCGCCTGCCTTTGATCTTTGCCTCCATTTGCCAGAGAGCATTAATGATGGACTTGCGGTGACCCATTTCAACAACGCACATAAGTCATGAACAACCTTTCCAACAAATCGGGCAGCTCCCGCTTAATCACCCCCGTCATATCGTCCAGTCAGGCTGTCCGGTGAGCACGTGTCGCTCAAGTCTTCTAAAAGCTACAGTCCTTCCACGAGATGATTCGGTTGTTCTCGCGTTTGCCTTTCACGTTTAATTTTGTCCGCCGCGTCCCCGAGACAGATGGGCGGCCGTTGCGAGGCCCAGTCCACAACATTTAATTCCTTCATAAATCAAGCGTCTCTGCACGCCATGAATTATTGATAAAGTGAATTTAGAGGAAACAGCCTATTTTTATTTTCTCCTTGATGGACGTGTTTTGCAGCAGTGTGCTACGTTCACGGTCGCTGCAGCGCGGCGGTATGTCTCGTTCTCTCTCGAGCACACAAATGGGGATGAAATGACAGACATTTAGATGAGCAAAGGAAGGTGGGGGGGGGGGGGGGGGGCTATGGGCAAATACGCTGAAGCCATTATCTGGCTTGTTAATTTGGTTTTGCTCATTGTTGTCAAGCAAAATAACAGAGCAGAGGTCAGATGTAAAATTACCTGCAAAATAAATAAATAAGAGTCGCAGCAGATCAAATTCATCAGGATTCCTTCTGCATGTGTTTGAAACTATATCGGACAAATGCAGGAACATACTGGAAGTGGAAATTCCCCTTCACTTGCCCAGAGACCTTCCCAGGGATTTTAGTTTTTTTGGTGTGGTGTATTTACTCTGCACGCTTGTGTACCTTGATAAAACTGCAGATACACACATGACCCGAGCGCACATCAAAGCCTGCTCTGTCCATCTGCTCCTGTTCAGGGCCCCAAACAGTGTTAAAGGAGGGCAGAGGAAGGAGAAGCGTGGGGGGAAAGTCCACTTAGATATGCAGATATGTTTATCCCACGGTTATGTTAGCTGCAGTCCCCGAGAGACATCATTAGCTTATCACATTTCTCCCTGCATGAATTTACATCTGGACACCTAAAGGCACTTCAAAGGTGGCAACAACATCAGTGTTTAAAAACCTCCGTGCACGTATTGGCAGGATCTCTGAAAAGCACTAACTGTGGGAAACCACAGTAATATTGCGAGCTGTGATGCAATCGGGGGCCCGCCGCTCCAGATTCCAGTGGCTTAAAGAAAAATATGCTGATTAGGTTTAGAGTGGGAGATCAATGCGTTCATTAATTTCTCAGGCAATGTAATTATGTTTGCCCTCGTCGATTATCAATCCACATGCATCTAACAGCACGGCGCGACTCCTAGAAGGGCCGCTTTTTCACAGCCAAGGGAAATAACTTGGCCGACAACACGATGTATATTATATCGCCAAGGAGTGAGCTGAGAGGAGGCAGGGGGCTGTGAACAAACTCTTTAACCCCTCCAGATTTAGTGCTTTTTTTTACCACTTTTAACTTTTTGATCTTTCGATTTTTTAACAGGCACAAACACAAAAAAATTTTTTTTTAAATTTGTGCCTTGGATTATGTCATTTAGAGCATCCTGACATCTGAAACATGGGTTTCTCTTTGCCAGGAGCAGCCAATCAGAACAAAGGTTGGAAGATTAAAGGAAAGATTAGGAAACCAAAAAAGCTTGTTTTTTAAATAGCAGATGTTGGGGCGCACCAAGGTCTCGTATAAGGTAATGGGACTTCTTCTCATATAAAGCGTTTCTACTTTATTCAGTCAATAATTCACACACACACTCATACAAGTATTTTTTTGTATCAATGACATTCGCACTCATTCATACTAGGATGAACTCATCAGGGCTCAGCATCTTGGCTAAGGATACTTTGGCATGCAGACCGGATCAGCAATTGAACCGCCAACCTTCCGATTAGCCACAGGCACCCATCATAAAAACAAAAGGTGAAAAAAAGAGGATTATTTTTAACTATGAATCATGCAAAGCTACTCTGGTGCAGTCCAAGAATGAAACTATGGAGCTGGAAACGAGCATAATAACAGGCCCTCTTTAAAAGCGGAGGAAAAAGTCAAGCGCACAGCGTCCTGTACGAATCCAGCTCCACTCCATCTGCCTCTTTAATGTCATGGGGGCTGTTTCGTGTTGGCATTTAAAATGTAAAAAGATTTATCGGCGAGGAATAAAAGTTGCTTTAATAAAATGAGCAAAATGGTCAGCGGAACTGTCGCGGCTCAATCAGGGTCGTTTCACGAGTAGCACCGAAGGCAGCGCGCTCCAACGTGAGCATGTGAATTATAGGGGAGCCAGAGTGAATGCAGGGTCCTGACTGAATGCTGCCCTGTGCTAATGCCAGGCTGTAAAAACACTGACTTGACAACAAGCAAGCCCCTGTAGTTCTGCTGAGGGAGGGATGGGGGGGAGAGCAGCAGAGGAAGGGGGAGCGGAGGGGGTGTAGGGGGAGAAAAGGGGCAGAGTGGTTTGAAATCAAAGGAGGTCAAAAGAGGACTGGTTCTTGATATGTGGCTGCCATGTCATCGCTGCCCTTCTACGATTTAATACCACTGACGAGTGCCGTGCAGTGTCTAATTGTGAAGATGAGTGGCGGCCTTTTTGCTGACGTGTGCTGCTCGCTGCTGTGAAAAATATCTTAAAAGGTGCCGTCCACCCTGGGAAATCTTTACTTTAGTTTACACAACAGGTCTGTGATATTTATCTCTGCCAGTATGTTGCAGTCAGTGCGTCTCAAAGCACTACAGCAGTGCAATCTGCTCACAGAGTGAAAATACTTTTCTTTATTTCTTCAATCCTCCAAAGCCTTCAAGACCATCCCGATTAAAAATATTCTGTTGAGCAATAAAGACATAAGTAGTTTTCCAATCATTGCTGCTTTTTTGGCCTTGCTATGGCCTTGTTGCTCCAGCACTTTGATAGCTGCTGACATATTTTTGTCTGGAGCAAACAATCAAACTTTAATGGTCCTTAGAAGATTAATCATATTCATATAGCTGACTCGGGCTCATCGGCACAGACTCACTCCAATTGACTGCAACGGGCTGGCAATATGTCTGCAGTTATTTGCAAACTATTACGAAACTGTCTAAGAGTGTCAGCATTGAATCCAAGTCAGACCGTGATTGTTTGGAGACCGGTTGACCTTTTCAATCAGCTCGAGATCAAAAGTCGCCCTAGGGGTGGAGTCAAAGGAGCTTGCAAAGAAAAGCGTCTGGACTCCTTTAAGTTGCTTGAAGACGTTTCATCTCTCATCTGAGAAGCTTCTTCAGTTCTAAGGTCAAATGGTGGAGAGTCCCAGATTTAAACCCAGTGGGAGTGTCCCCCCACAGAGGGACAAAAGGACCCCCTGATGATCCTCTAATCGCCTGAGCCAAGGTGTGAAACTGGGTGTGGGTCCCAATCAGCCAGAGTTGCCAGGGGTGGAGTGTGTCGGACACTCAACTTCCAGGTAAACATTTGTAATTGCCATGAACATATTAAAAGCCAAACTAGGAGAGCTATTCCAGTAATTCCTTAAAAACTGAAACAAAACTAAATTATATTCAATCATTTTTTTGCAGGGCAAAACGTGCCTGAAAGGCGAGTGTTCTGCTAATCTATGCTAACAGGTCAGTTAAGGATTTATGACACGGCTCCCTTAATGGCACTCGTTTGTAAATCAGAACTAGTTGTTGGAAGTTCAGCCAGAGAAACTTTGTATAAGAAGATGACTGCAGTGGTCAAAGGTGATTGCTGTCAGGTTGCTGCTGCCTGAAATTCTGATGCTCCGATCATTAGTTTTTTTTTCACAACCTGTTAAAAATATGAAATAAAAAAAAATTAAAATTAAACTTTATCATCTCAACCCTGTTTATAAAAAAATGCGTCACATTTCCATGTATTCTGAACGATCCCTGTGAAACTACAGATCCACGGTGTGAACAACAGAACAGTAATCACGAGTACGTTAGCTTTGTCACTGTGACGCATGTGAACTTTGCCTTATTAGCATTTCGTGTTTAGGCGGAGCCTCACGGAGCTGCTAGTATTTGCATTTTTAAAGATGACGTCAGGCTCTCATGGAGTAAGGAAGTTACTAAGAATTGAAACTGGCAGGAGAACAGTGCACTGTCATACCAGAGCGTTCAAAACACATTTAAAGCCAAAAACTGTCATTTTAATGTAAAAAAAAAAAGTTTCTTTTTTTCTTCACAAGGGAAATAAAGAAGAACCACTGCAGAATTTTTATTCTGATATTTCATGACTACATATGTTTTATCTTCACGTTTGAACCTTTTCTTAAACACCCCCACAGCTCGTTTGATATTTCTGAGAAGAAATAAAATACCCGGCTGAAAAGCGTAAAGCAGGCCAACTTCATGTAGCTGTTTTTAGCTAAAAGGCTTGAAGTGTGTTCAACTTTACAAATCCTGGAATTTCACTTTATTTGGTGAAAAATGTGCTTCCTCGCAGGATTTCCTTGACACAGCGCAGGCTTGTTAAAAACAGCCAGGATGTTTAGGAGTAAAAGTAAAAAGACCCGCGAGAGAGAAACTTACAAGAGATCAGCAGAGAAAGAACAGTAGAGGAGAAAAATAGACAGATGCCAGGAAGGAGCAGGTCTCGGGGTCACGCGAAAGATGGGCCTGATCCCACCTCCAATCCCTGCAGCTTTTCTTTTGTTTGAAGTCACATCTGGGCTAAATTTCCCCTTCTGCACGGAGCATAGAGGAAGTCTTCTGGGTGGGTGGAAAAGGGTCTCAGGGCCGCTCCTGCCTCCCAGGCTAAACACTTCTAAATACCGTACATCTATGAGTCACTGAACCAGGCACTGCACAATCCCATAGCCAGACCCTGAATCAGTGCTCATCACTCCATGATGACTGATGCAGGCTGGTCACTCATGTGACACGTTAGCAAACGCCTGTTTTGACTGAAGACAGATGCAATCAGTTCAACAGGTTCAAAAGATCACAACAGTTACCACACCAGAGACAAGGTACAACTCGTGACTTATTTCATCACACGGGTCATGACGGCCTTACTGCCTGCGAGGAGGAAGTCACGTGCACATTATTCTGTACACAAAGGGTTGCAACACTGATGAAACAGTTTGAGCTGCTTCTCTGTGAGGTAATATTTAACTGCATTATGGGAAATGTAGGTTCATTTCATACTAAGGACTGAAAGCCTGCTAGTGATTCAGTTTCAGCCAGACACATGCCCACGTGAGCGGAGAAATAACTTTGTAGAAGTGCAATAAAATTAAAAACAGTTAAGGCCACTCCACTGATTTTATAAGAGAAAACACTTGGGTGGTGTCTTTCAGGGTCGCCTCGGCCTTCGCCCAAAACATACTCTTTGTTTTTTAAAGAAGTGGACATACCAATGATATTATTGGGTTGCATTATGGGAAATGTAGGAATTTTTTTGGCTGACTCATAAAAGTTAGAGAATCTAGACTTTGATATCAGCAACGGTAAATGAGTGCAAAGCCAATGAACAAGTTCATCGAGCTGCCAAAACACAATTACAAGCTTGGTTTACAGTAAAGATGACAAATACTTTATGTCGTGAAACACAAGGACTGCTACGCATCCAATGAGCCCCGCACATATTTCTCTTTTTCATGTTGCACGTGAATAAAATGAAACTTTCAGTGTCTGAAAACGAGGAACTCGGCAATAAAACACTGTTTTGCCAAACTGGATCGGTAGCAACCTAAGAAGATGAGTATGCGCTGCAGCGCTGCACTGCTCTGACCACCAACTTGATTTGATCAGGTCTCAGCAGCTGCTTAAAGGCTCTGCCTGTGCTCGAATGACAATCTGTGTTTATCTTTGGCTTTCCCCTCCAACTAATTAACTAAATCCCCGGAACACCAAAACACCACAGTCCCCTGAACCTTTTCCTCTTCTGACAGCTGATTTATTAATGCACCATTTCAAATTAGAGCCAAGTGGAGGACGTCTCGAGACAATTTATGCTCGCACGACCTGAGACACTTATTAATTGCTATATTTTAATTAAAGATAATTACACTACCTAAGCATATAATGGGGGTTTCATTGTAAACCTTCTTTATTTAAATAACCCTGAGTAAAATGAAGAGATAATTGTTGTTGTCGTCCTTATTACGATCATTGCTTCCTTTTTTTTTAATTGAGCAGCTTAAATTATCCAAACAGTCGCGCACGCCAGGCACAGACGCACACGCTAAGGCTGTTCTTCACTTCCTCTTTGCTTATGTGCTCCCACGTCTTCACTTTCAGATTAAACACTCTGCCAATCTCTATTCCTCGTGGAAATGTTTAATTGCCTGGGAAGCGAGGAGACACTTCAGCCTGCGGTACGTCCAAAAAGTAGGCATTGCGGTGGATGTGCGAAAGGCTCCTATTATCCGTTTTAGCCCTCCTCTCGCCCTTTGGGTGTGAAAAATCCCCCGATGCGTGAGGCAGGACTTTGGATAAATCCAGATTACATCAGAAGGCAGGTGAAACGGCTCACAAAACAGTCAGCTAAAAATATAATTACGCTGTCAGACACCACTAAGCTACAGCCGGTAATCCTCTGCCACGCCGATGCCGTTTGCTTGTCTTTTCCCATCAAGTGCCGTAATTTAATATCCTTATCCTGTGTCTTAATATACGTTTCTTTCCTCTGGTTAATTCATCATCATCACATTTTTTTTGTTCCACTTTATTTATTCTTGCAACAATCACACTATTGGACTTGGCGAGCTTCAGTGTAACCTCATGCGTTATGGTATTAAAAAGCCTGGCGAGTGTTCTTTTGCTCTTATTTTGGAGTTGAAATTAAACAACATGAGATGTGCACATGACCGCTTTTTTAAATCTTCTTCTTTGCAGGATCCCAAAGTGCTGCTCACTATGTCCTAAAACACAAACATGAGATTTCAGTAAACGTGGTTTTGCTGAGGCAGTAGCCCCTTAAAACAATCTGCACTTCCATCTGGTCGCTGTGGTTTTTGCCCCTTGGTCTGGTTGCCTCCTCTCCCTGCCTCCCTGCTCTGCTTCCACTAACTGCCGCAGCGTGCCCACCTCACTCTCATGAAACATCCCGAGGGCGTCTCTAGAGGTGAACGCCTACACGAGAATTAGCACTCCTCTCAGGGTGCTTCAGGGACGCCCGGTGATTCAGAGCGTCTCATCGAGCCTCTTCTGGCCTCGCGTCCCGTGAAGAGGGAGAACAAAGAGGCTCAGCGAGAGAGGAAGAGCAGAGCGATCGATTCGAAGGGATCTGTTTTCATCGCTCATCCCTCGCTGAGCAACAGATCACTCCTCCTTTCTCGCTCAGGTGGCACGGGGCCCAACCCCGGTGCTGCCACCCTGCCCAGATTAATTGAAGCATGCTGTTGTAAATGAATCACACATGGCTAATATCTCCCCACTTTACCCTCTCTCCGACACACACACGCCTAGCGTCACCTATCTTCATTGTTTTTCTATTTCGGGAACAGGCGACTTCACCGGTGCCTCTTATTTTCTAAGGAAGTGATTCTCGATGGAGGTGTGAGTGTAAAGGTAACCGAGGTCAGGTGCTCGTTGGGTTGAGTTCACTGTAAAATTCATGACTTTCCCTTTTGGTTTTTCATTTGTCTCTTTCCACATCCCTCTCGCTGCTCTTAACCTGGCACAAAGCAGATTAATTGCGCTGTCCTACAAAAGGTAGAAATAAGCCAGCACACCTGCCCCTGTTGCCACTGTGCATTAAGATGAATACATCACGGATTTGTCTTTATTAGTTATTTATAAGACCCACTGCCCAGAATAACAGCGCTAAAGGAAAGGGACGGAGCGAACAGGCGCCAACGGCCTTTTTTAAGTAATACGAAAGCGTTGAGCACAGTGACATCGGCCACAGCGTCCTGCCAGCTGGCTGCATCGGACTCGTGTCGACACGGTGGATCACGTAAACGTCAGGCGTCATCGAGGCGAGGTGACAGGATTCATTTGTCTGCAGACACGAGTAAGTTTGTTTTTTAAGTTGCTGTCGGCAGTAATACTGTAACGTGTATTATTATCTATCTGTTCATATGTAACAAACATCCTGAGAGTTGTAAACAATAACAGATCAAATTAGGAGCAACATTAAAGGGGCAGAAAAAAGCCTTTTCCCCCAATTCTGTTCTGATTCTTGGGACAATCAATTATATGATATTGTGAGAACGAAGGCTGTATTGGCTGTGGTTTTAATAAGATAATTACATAAAACAGAAAAACACATTTTTATAAAATGTTTACTGAAAACTGAATCTTAGGACTTTAAAACTAAAAAAATAATAATCAGAAAACATGAGTAAAAACAACTCAGTCATGGATCGGCCTCCCCAGAGCCCAGGCCTCAACATGTAGAGCAAAAACGGGCAGTCAACCCATATGGAAGAGAACTAGTAAAAACGTATATGATTTACTCATGAAAGTGGCCACTTTCTCATTACTTTCATACATTGTTTTACTAAGTATCCAAAACATACAAGTTTCATTATATAATTTTTCAATGGATCTTATATCTGTTTTCACTCTTGTATGCTTTTCATACAAGTTTCACACAAAACAGACACAAACTTTATAAGATTTCTATTTATCTTTTCCATATGGGAACGCCCAAAGAAAATTCCAGAATGCATCAAATGCCTCGACTGTAAAGTGCATTTATTTGAGATAGATAATATTTTATAATTGTAAGGTCTCAGTGTGACTGCGATGTACATCCTGTCACCAGTGAAAAGCTGCTCTTGCGAACAGTTTAAAAAAACCACCATTCCCACTTATCAAATTAGATTTCCAGGCTCTGCAGCACAGGAAGTGTTTACTGCCTGTGAGCTAATATTTTATACCGACTCGAGATGTTTGATGGCTAATGAGAGCGCAGTCTTTCACAAAAGCCACAGTGCCCCGTTGGTCCCCTCTTATCGTCACACTCATCACGGCGTATTCACTAACTTGGCAAAGCCCCTGATTGCATGGTTAGAAATTCAAATGGTGGATGTATCGGGTTTGATATGAATATTATGTGGTTTGCCCATGGGGACAATTCCATTTGTAAGATCTGCTGCCTTTCTTTGTTTGAACCCCTTTGGATTTGTCACTTTGCATTAGCCTTAAGAGGTAAAGCTTTTAAATGCTCCCAATAATGGAAAGCATGCTTCGGCGGTGACACCGCTATGATCTATATCAAAGCCATCTGGAAAATAAAACTTGCCCGCTTGCCTTTAAAAGTGCGTTTTGTGCTCAGTAAATACTTATCTTGTGATAAACGGGCAAGTTAACAAAAGTGTAAATGTATTTACAATTTCAAACGATACGAGGATGATGCTAACGAGCTAAATTTGGGCTGCAGTACACTAAACCCTTGCGTGCGCACCAAACAACAGGCCTCTTTTGAATACGCTCCCCTGTGTCCTGTATGAGAGCGTGTCTGTTTTTTATTAAACGCCACCTTGATGGAATGTCATTTGTACACTAAATACTATGTTTCGCTCCCAGCGGCCGCTGCCCGCATGCATTTGTCAGGGCGAGCCACTTGTTCAACACGCCGATGTGATTAATTGTGTGTCTCTGCACAGATTTACACTGATAGCCCCTGCTGTCACAGACCGCGTGCACGGACGTCTCTACAACATCCACAGTGGCCTGGAACGGTTAAACAAATGGCCGCGAGGCAGAGCATGCTCGCTGTGCACCGGTGGGAGTTTGTAGGTGCTTATTCTGCACACTGAACTTCTTTGTTCTCCCGCCGACCTTCATCCAGACACTTTTATTTGACAACAAGGTGTGCCCCGCAACAGCCGATTGGAGCTGATGTCCCTATGCAGCTGCCAGGGGTGGTGATTATGACTGTCATAAAACAGCCTTGGCTCCATCTCCCTGGTGTATAAGGGAGGAAAAACAATAGCTGGCACATGTGCCTGACCAAAAAAACAAGGAAGGCAAAAATTCCCCCCGTGTTATTTAAAACTGTTAAGAGCTAGCAGGTATTTCTCATGACTATCTGCTTTCCCCCGGGTATCGGGTATCTTCAGGCATAGTCTCGGAATGATCCAGAAAGGTAGGCGGAATGCAGGGACTGCACATGGAAGCATTTTAGACGGCTGCAGAGCAGGCGTCCACCGGAGAGATGTAAGACGAAACATTGCTCAATATCCTCTTCAATGTATCTCTTGGAAAGAGTGTTAACACATGTTTGGTTCCTGGGCTATCTAGCCGTGTGTGTGTGTGTGTGTGTGTGTGTGTGTGTGTGTGTGTGTGTGTGTGTGTGTGAACAGTAACTGCCGTGTCACAGCGGGGGCTGTGCAGAAATACTCCCCTGGGACTTCAGCTCTGGCGTGGGTCCAGCTCTACTGATACATTAACAAGAAGAACTTGTTCTTATCAATGGGGCGCTTTATTCCTGCTGTACACACACACACACACATGTGCGTCCTCCCTGATCAACACACACAGAAATGCAAACATCAAACATTCCAATAAAGACACACACACACAACAAATACACCCAGCTGACTGATACACTCGCAGACAAACAGACAGTAGAGCACATAAACTGGTCTCAGACTGATAAACACACACACGGACAGACGGACACACAAACACACAGTCTGCCAGTACAGAAACAGTGGGGACATCAGGAATGCCCTTTATCACAGCACCTCTCACACACACACACACACACACACACACACACACACACACACACACACACCGCCTGCTTGTTGTTGTTCCCAGTGAGGTGAAACTGAATCTTTCAACTAGAAAAAAATATGCAAAAAAGATAAAATGGTAACAAAAAGTGCAGATTTGCATCAGTTTACACCAGCGGAGTCGTAGTGTTTGGGTCAGTGTGCAATAGCAGAGCCAGAACGCCAAATAATTCCACCGATAATGTTATTTTGTTTGTAGCTAATGCGCTGTACTGTTGGTGGACACAGCCTTAGATCGATCCATTTTCTGCTATTTACCCTAATGATGGTGTCAATACTAAAACGAGACTTTAGTCATCTTGAAACGTTCAATGTTGATCCATCCTCCGCTGTTTTTCAAAGACTATAACACAAGGAACAAAGAACAAGCTGGCTGTTCCTCTCCTGGGAAAACAACCCTTGACGGGCTTGATGGAACAAACAATTAACCCCATGAGACCAAAGTGCCCAACCCTAAACACAACCTCATGCTTTGGGCAAAAAAATGACTTTTTAGGGGAAAAAGGTTGAAAAGTTATTGATGTCTTTCATATGTTGTAATTCGGCAAAGATTAAAACATGTACTGTTAGAAAGACGAGCTAGCATCACAACATCGACGGCCTCAGTGATTCCAGCCATGGATGTTTACTGTGCACCCAGATGTGAATATTGTTTTGTATGTAAAACTTTATATTCAACTTTATATAATACTGCATAGAAGCTTGCAGTATTTTTTACTTAAAAAAATGTAACCTTTTGAAGTCGGATGATTCTTTGTGACAGAGCTACGTCTGACTTCGACCTCTGTGTTTGTATCTGTCAGTCTGGTAGAAATCAATTGTGTCAATGCACACAAAATAAAGGTTTTCACTTTTAAATGGCAAAAACATCCACAGTTTGAGACAAGAGAGCGAGCTTTGTGATTTGTATGAATTAAGTTGGCCGTTTACCTCAGTTTGAATCCCACAGACAGATTTTTTGTTAGGGTCCCTGGGTCGTCGACCCAGTGTTTTGTGTTTTTGGTTCTTTGATTTTGTTATTTCATTATAATCTAGCTTTGCTTTACGGGTTTTAGGATTATCCTTAGTTTAGGTTCTCTGGGTGGGGTTTGGTTAGAGTTTTAGTGTTCTGCTTTTCTGTCTGTGTTCCATAGTTGCTGTCTCCCCTGTCTGCTGTATCCCCACGTCCAGTCAGTGTCTGTGTCTGCCCTGGTCCCACGTCTCTGGTCCCTTTGTTATAGTGCTTGCCTGTGAGTCTGTGTTATGTTTCCTGTTTTACTTTGAAAGTCCATGTCTCACGTTAATGTGTCTGGTTTTGCTTCCTTTGTCTCGTCAGGCCTGATTTGCCCCAGCTGTGTCTCCCTCCTGTTGCCCATTCCCTGATTGCTCCCTCTGTGTATTTAAGCCCTGTGTTTCAGTTTGTCAGTGTTGTGATCTACTCTTATCTACCCTCCCTTATGCTGTGTGTTTTGGGGTTCCCTGCCTGCGTTAATGTTTGTACTTTGGAAGTTTGTTACTTTGAGTTCAACATTAAAGCTGTTTTTTGAGTTCACGTCTGTCTCCGGAGTCTGCACTTTGGGTCCTTTTCCTGCCTGCACACAGCCGTTCCATAAAATTTTTATAATTCAAGTGTGTTATTAGTCGTGACTGAAAGAGACTCAGTTAAATAAAGAAATATGATCATTGCCATGACATGAATCATTCTTCCTGTTGAAATAAATTAGGTTCAAAGTCTTGCTGACTCTCGACAACACAAACAAATAATTGCTTTTTGTGACTATTTCACATTTTTCCATGAGACTGTTGATATTTAATGTGAAAGTGAAAGAAAGGAAACAGATCAGGTCACGCTTATATATTAACCATACACGTGATGGACGTGATGCTGTCCACATGCACCCCACTATGTTTTTACGTGTTGTGGCTCTGTTGTGTAAACGTCAACGCCATTTTACACCAGTGAAAACGGAGCTTTTCAGAAAATCCTTCCAAAGTGAAAACTTTCATAAAATTTTGCATTTATATGTTGACAAGGAAAAACTGATTTTGGTGCTCTTGACGTCATTTTGTGTTTTCAAAAACAACCGGAAAAAATAAAATTCTGGTTTAGAAAAAAAAAGCCGTGTGCGTGTGGAGGTAGCCGCAGTGCTTTGTTGCTCTTGGCTGGTCGGAGCTGGTCTATCCAGCTGTGTCCAGAGGCATTAAGGTCCTTGCACATTGATAATACCCTTGGAAAGCAAATGGCATTTGCACATTTGTCTGCCGTTGCCGGGAGTAATAGGAGTAAAAGCAGGGAGAGTGCACATCTCTGTCACCTCCTTGGCTGCCGCTGCCTTTAAGGTGAAAAAGTGCGCAGCCATCCGCTGCCCTGCTAATGTCTCGACATGGCCTACCTCAATGACAAGGCTTCCTCTCAGAATTTAATTATAAACCTCTGTTTTTTCTTCCTCTCTCGCTTGTTTGGCGGCCGACCTCTCATACTTCCTCTTCCTCTGCAATCAGCCTTCTTTATTCATGCCAATAAAAAATTTTTTTCTTTTTCCACAGCTCGGACTGCTGCCCACGTGCAGCACAAACACAAGTACACTGGTGTAAAATAAAGCTACCACTCTCAAGCACCAAGGCCAAACGCTGCATTACTCACACTCTGGCACTTAATGAAGAGTACAGGTGTGTGTGGAGGAAAGGTGCTAATACCTTTTCCTGCTCTATTTTTGCTGGAAAACGTGTAAAGGTGCTGCTCTGCTGTAAGAAACCTTTTGGTCTTTTATCTGTTCCGCTCGGCGCCTTCCACCCCGGATGTCACGTTTCTTTTTGTTTTCAGAAAGCGTTTAGAAACCGCCCGCCATCACTCACGCACGCCATCGTTTCTTTAAACAACACGTGCATTCTATTTTCCTTTCTTTATGTGACTTAATCGCACGGCTCATTATCGTATTTAATGCGGACTGCTTTCACTCGTTCCGTTGCGGAGCACTTTTACGACGCACATACTTTCAGTTCGTCTGGTGAACATAAAGCGTTTGGCGATTGCACACAATCTCTGCATCGTCTCGTTCCACTTCTATTGTTGCAGCACAGACGTGGGTTTGATATGCAAACTCAGCGCAGCAGTTGTGGTGCTGTGAAGCCACACCAGCACACAGTACATGTGATGCTGTAAATGACGGATTAAATTAGACATTTATGGCCAGAACAGTTTTTGAACAGGAGCCTGTTTTCTGGGAGGTACGACGACCCACACGAGACTTTCTAACTGATGTGCTTCTGTTTGAGCACTTAGACATAATGTTCAGGTCCTTGACCGTCTAGATGATATTCTGCCAATGTCCACATGTATCCCTCTGCAACAATTAATTAAATGAACTGATTACACACACACACACACACACACACACACACACACACACACACACACACACACACACACGGCTGCCGCTCTTTCTTCACTCATGAAAGAATACATAAAAACACAAGTGGGAATCAGATTTTCACTTTCGTGTCTCTGTGCAAAAATCGTTATTTCTTTTGACAATCAAGCGTAAGCTACATTATAACTACTGCCATGGCAACAAAGATAGGTCGCCTCATTATGGTGTGGTATACTTGCTGTCCTTAACAACATTTTTAAGTGTTAAGGACCAGTGGTGACATTACGCTCGTTAGTCCAAATATGTTCCTTCACTTCACCTTAATTTCAAGATTATCCTGATTTTAAGAGGTGATATAAAATGAAAAGTTCAGTGAGAGTCTGGGTCAGGTTAGCTTTGTGTCAGAGTGAAGTGACTATGATGAGGCTCGCCCAATCCACAAAATTCTAAATGAAACACGTGCCAGCATTGAGCACATGCTTGTGGACTTTGATTAGCCCCAAGAAGACTTAATTTATGAATCACCTTTGTTAAAGTCTGGACTGTTAGTTCCCTTACCAAAATTTTCAATGTTCCCTTTTAGTCAGCGTCGGCAACTGGAGCATTTCAGCTGACTTGCTAACAACAAAACGCCGGACGCTTTTAAGTGACATGCTAACTTTAGCTACTAATTAAGAGTCCTTCAGGGATTATGTCGATTAGAAAGAGTGGAGGGTTTGGGTACCTTCACATTTTTTAAACTAAAGGAGCATCTGTTGTTCAGTATATGCTACCAAACATGTAAGCTAACTTTTTGTTAGCTGCTTATTAAACATCTTTAGCCAATCAGTATCTTGTTTCATAGTCGGACTCACCTCACATCCAGTTTCATAACACAAATCAGTGGCTGATGCTGCAGCAGACAGGTCCATGTTTTACACTATACGAGATGGACGGCCTTTGGTTTCAATCAGCTGAGATTTAATGGAAACATGTAAAGGCAGCACCGTGCGCCAACTCAACTCAACTCACTGGAAAAAAGTGAAAAATGCTAAAACTAATTTACCTCAAATGTATCTGTGAGGTGGTTACTTTGTGCCTCCCCTGGTCAGAGAACAATGGAGAGGGACACAGAGTGGCACTTCTGCCAAAGGCCTCTCTTGATGGCTTTTGCCCTCCAGAATTTCCTGAAGCTGCACTGGTGTGGTGGAGGACCAGCGTGGTTCTGCATTCATTCAAACCATGCCCACAGCCCCAGTAATGCCTGAAGCCGGAGTTCTTACAGCCAACTGGCAACATAAGCACAAAACGTGGGGACGTCTCCGAGTGTCAGTGTGATGTTAGCAGCAGTGGCGTTGCTGCAGGGAACATCCTGCCATCTGCAGCCACTGCAAAGCTAGCTTATATCTGCATCTGCAGGGGACAAATAACCCCTCAGTCTGATGTCACGATGTCGATAAGAGTCGTTTGACAGCATTGGTCTTGGTTCTGCATGATTTTAAACAGTACATGTTCAGATCCATTTTCACCCACAAAGTGTTATTTTTATATATTTCAGAGGAAATAAGAACACCGGCTTTGATGTGGTTTCTTTTTTTTCTTTTGGTCCCCCGCTGTGGTTGATGGCTTCCCCTCCCTGAGCTTGGTTCTGGGAGAGGTCTATTCCCTTCCCATTGTCACCAAGTCCTGCTCACAGGGATCATCTGATGGCTGGGGTTCTCTCTCTCTGAAGTTGTATCCCCTTTACAAGATAAAATACTAGGGGTGGGGGAAAAAATCGATACTGTGTAGTATCGTGATATTTTGTTTGCTAATAATGTATCGATACAGGGACAGCAGAAATCGATATTTTGTTACAAAAAGGTTTTTGTGCTCTGACTTCAGAGCATGTTGATCCTTTTTCTGAGCAAGAACCCTGACATTCCTTCACTGTCCAAATGTGTTTAACTTTTTTTTTGGCAGCAATAAACATGACAGTTTACTTATTTTAATTTAAGACATGTTTTATTTTAATTAAGTTTAAAACTTTTTTATTTAATGTAAAATTATATTTTGTTTTAATTTACTTTCAAATTCTTCAGTTGCTGAAGGGGCTGCATAGTTTTCATAAATTGCATAGTTCAGAATAGCTCGACTAATACAAACCGTTCAGCTTGTCAACAATAAAACTGAAATGAGAGAAAGACTGAGTGTGGACTTTGATATTAGATAAAATTAATATTGATAAAGTTTACCTTTATGTACAGAATCTGAATATCGCAAAATATTTTTAAAAATTGCAATAATATCGTATCGTGCGTTAAGTATTGTGATAATATCGTATCGTGGGATGTATGGTGATTCCCACCTCTATAAAATACGATGAGGAAGTTGTTGGGATTTCATTTTTTCGGTTTCGTATTAGACATTTAGGTGATATTTATTAAACATATATATTTAATCATTATTCCAAGAGCCCAGCGTGCACACAGTTTCTGCCTGGGGACACATTTTGCTCGTGTTATACGATTTCCGGGAAAAACAAACCAAAAACATATAGCTGACCTGGTATTTGTTTAAGTACATTTCCAATTGAGTTTTCCTTCTGAAAAGCCACTTAAGGCTTTTATGAAGGCAACTTGTCATGCCTCTAATGCCTGCAGTGCTTATGGGACAAACTCCCCAAACTACACCTCCTTTGAAACAGTTTAGTGCAGTGATCTCTGCAGCCGAGTCAATAAATAGGAGCATATTACTTTCTCTCTCTCGCTAACTCTCGGCTCCCAGAGCTCCCTCCTCTCTGCACGATCCAATTTCAGCCCGACGGAGGAGATCCTTCCTCGGGGCTCGTTCAGATGGAGGCCGCGGGGCCGTTTACACACAGGGGCGAGAATGAGGGATTTCTAATGACTCTGCACTCTGATAGTCTTCCAGTGGTGCCCAAGGCCTCTTGCCAAGGACCTTCCAACTTGACACAGCTACTCATCAACTGGTCGCATAACTCCAGAGTGTAGGCAGAGCACAGGGAGGGCTCTGAGTCCTGGAAGCTCAGCCTCGATGAGAGTTGGGGTCGTATAATGATCCCAGGCTGCTTCTCTCAATGGCTTTTTTTTTTTTTAAAAAACCTCGTTGTTTAAATGTCTGAATATTTTTGGAACTTTTTATTCCATAATGTCCTATTCAAAAGACAAAAAACCTTTTCTTTTAATTTAGCGGGGACTTAACTTCTTATTGCAAATGTAATCCATGAATACTGAGGACTGTGTCCCAAATATTAACTTTGACACTGTCCTGTCGTTTTAAGTAACACTGAGGTTGCAATGGCTGTCCACAGTGGTAGAGGAGGGTGGATGCTTTTTCTCTGTTTGCTTAAGGTTGTCAGATTCAGTTATAAACTTTGCAAGATTTCAGTTTTGCAGAGTTTTGCAAAAAAAAAAAATCAGTATTTGTAAAAACACCTGAAACAATCCTGCGTGACGTGGAAAGATTCACCGTAAACTGGAATCCTTGTTGGTGTTTAATTTCACGATTCTCATCTTTTCTCTGTTGTTTTGATTCTTTAAAATACAAAAGAGGTCAGCAGAGCTGTTTTTGTGTGATTTCTTTCACTGCATTCCTGGTGAAGTTCACTTTTTAAACTTTTATTTCATTTTAGTTTGTTTTGGTCTAAAAACCTGAAGTATCAGGATTTTAATTGATTAGCTGCGGTTCCACTCACATCTCTGTCTTTCTGCAAGAAGCTTAAAAGATTTTTTATTAGTTTGTTTTTCTTGGTTTTTTATTAATTTCCTCATTTGCGTGTTTGGTGCCGTGTCGTTGAAGGTCAGCTGCTGTTGTGCTGCACCTGTCACTGATGACTTTGTTTCTACGACTTTATTTTCTTTTGCATTGTAATGATCATTATTTGCACCACTGTCCAACAATTTGTCGTTTTAAAGGATCATTTTTGTTGCACTGTCAGTTACATTTCCAACATTTTCACCATCTTCGGCTGCTTTTCACTGATCACACTCATTTTACAGCTGTGTTTATAAATCAGCGGACATCTTTCAGTTTGTGCCCTCAAACTGACATCATTTCATTTAGGATTCAAACACCCGACACTTCCAGCTTCATTCACACTCACACGCTGACGTAATGTTCAACAGACTCGTTTTTAGCACTTGTGCATAAACAGCTATTTTTCCACTGTTTAAGCAAAAACCTGAACTTTCACTGATACAACGTGAAGCAGAGTCAAAGGTTCAGATTTTGCCTTTGTATCAAATTAATGGTTATTTTTATTTTTCCCATGCAGAAAATTTACTGTCAGTTTTGCTGTTAATCAGATCGTCCCAGCTACTGAATTATAGAAGGTGGGAAAAAATAATGTGTCTCTTACGTCTGATTAACACTCATAAATGTGAAAATAGTCATTTACAAAGTCGCTGATCATTTTTCCAGTAATTGCTCTTCAAATTGTTTTCATATAATAATGCAGTTAGCTCATCCTGTCATACCGACCAGCTGCTCTGATCACAGGAAACCACAAACTTAGTTTTTCAAACAAGCTTTTTTTTATAAAATGTAAATTTTATAATTATAGTTTAATTCCATATAAATAAGGTGAAATGAATTCATCACAAATTAATCAGAATATATTAGGGGTGCAACGATACACAAAATTCACGGTTCGGTTCGATACTTTGGTGTCACGGTTCGATATTTTTTCGATACAAAAAAAAATGTTCATGCCTTTTTAGTTTGGTATTTATTAAAATTATAAATATATATTTTAACTCAAAAGTACAGTTTTTAAATTTAATGTTGCTGAAACAACAAAGTAATAAAAAAAATAAATCTGATCGAGGAATCGCTCATCTTTGGAAAAGAGTGTTTATTACAGAGAAATGGCTCTTTCAAAATAAAAGCTATACTATACGCTTCTTCTGGGCTATATTCTCAGCAGCATATTAAACATATCAGGTCCCCATAAGGAGAATCCTGTGCTAACGGCTGTCTAAATGACTCGGGTACAGTTTGTAGCATGCTGCTTGTTGTTTTTGTCTGCTTCCACTTGTCTTTGCACTAGGATGATGTCGGCGTAAATGTGCAGTCATATTCGTTGTGTTCTCACTAGTGCTGTCAGCGTTAATCTGAAATGACGTTAACGCCACAACACGGCAAATCTCCGTTAACGAGCTACCGTGGATCGCCCGTGCGTGGGGCTGGACGGCCAACACGTTAACGAGCTAACTGCGCTAACACACTAGCTCCTACCATGTAATTGAGCATTGCGTGGCACATCCAACATACTGTTTTACTTTAGTCCATGACTCGCTTACCTTCAGGGTCATACGTCACATGAAAACCAAAATAGTTCCAAACGCCAGATCTGAATGAGGGTGGGGGAGGTTCAGTTTGCCATGTTGCAAGGAGAGCTTAACTTCTGTCTCGCTAGCTTGCCCTGCGCTCTTCCTTCTGACGATGCTGTCTGTGTTGAGCGCTCAGCAGATCTGCGCTCGACAGTGCAGCCTAGGCGGAGTAGTTGAACGCAGATCCACTGAGCGCTCAACACAGACAGCATCGTCAGAAGGAAAGTTGATCAAATAAATTACAAATTTTGTATTGTTCGATACATATGCGTACCGAACCGAAAGCACTGTATCGAACGGTTCAATATCGATACGAGTGTGTGTGTGTGTGTGTGTGTGTGTGTGTGTGTGTGTGTGTGTAGAATGTAGCAAAGGGAAACTCAGTTCTTTTCCCCAGAAATACTTTTAGTCAGTTTTCACATATTTGATACTTAGTAACTTTGAAAAAAAGAGCGCAGTATCAAACACGTGAAACTGAGTGAAACTTCAGCCTTGCACTGCTTTACAAAGAAGAAGAAGCCATCACATGGATACAATTTGATACCATAATGTTACAGTGCAGTGACGTTTCTAACATGTAGGCAACGAATGAAAAGTTTTTACAATTCAATTTAAAAAAAGAAGGCGTTTATTATATATACATTATAATTCATACATGGCACTCTGTATGAATTAAATGGTGCTTACACAGTGTTTTTATACTTTTATTAAGCACTCCTTTCACAAGGACACCTCAACAGATAGACGGGAGTAGCTGGAGGTCGAACCCCTCTATGTGCAGCCTCACCAAAAAAAACAAAACAAAATTTGTGTGAAAATCTGCACTTTACGTAACCAAACCCCTTGGATCAATGACACGTGGGGCAAACAAACTAAACAAGCAGAAAAACTCAGCATGAGATGGGGCGGGCACAGTGCTCCCATGAATGACAGTGAGCAACGAGGAATCTACGAGGAGGCCCAACAATGTGGCTGTAGACCACGTATCTGATGGTGCTGATGGGCCTGACGGAGCTGAAAAATGAGAGAGATTAACACAAAGGTCAGCACCACCATTTGTTTCTCCTAACCTGCATCAGTTGTGAACCTAGTTACACTTCCAGGCTTATTATTGTGACACACGGGGCCACAGACCTCAGCTTGTGTGCATGAATAAGTGTCGAGTGGTAGGGGAAAGAAGAGCAGCACTTGACCCTCCGTCGTCTCTGGGTTTAGTCATATTTCCCCGTCACAGTCACAGCCCGAGCTGAACTCCTCCTTCCTTTACTACATCAACATGTCAGAGTCAAAACATCACACCGCAGGCACGCACAAACACACACACACTTAGACAGAATGTCACTGTGATGTGGGTTCATCACCTCGATCAAGAATGCTGCAGCTCATCCTTTCAGGGAGGGAGTGAACACACACACACATCTCAGTTTGTCATCTGGGCATACTAAGATGTACATGTCTCTACAGCATTCATCCCTTGACAGTTTGGCTCCACTGACATTTAACCAAAGCAAAACAAATTCCACTCATGAGTGCGTTTTCAGTACACATGGAAAAAAAAGTGTAAAGTGATACCCGGAGTAATGTGAGTGTAAAAAGTCCCCTGATAATAAATACAGGCAGGATGGGAGCAGCAGAACAATGCTTCTCTCGCGGCTGCTGATGTGTGTGCCTGAAAATGAGGCCGTTTTGTTGCGAATAACGATGCGGCTTTCCACAGTTTACAGGCAAATTTGAAAAAGACTATTGTGAAGCACGACCCACTAGGAACGAGTGGTTTTATTCCTGTCAGAGCTGCTTTTAAAGAAACAGCTTCCCTAAACCGCTCGTTACTTTTACATGTCTGGGTCCATTTATACGAACGGTCCCTGTTGTGTAATTTTTCCAGTTGTTCCCTCTCCTTTATTGTTCGTTGCCCCCCCCCCCCCCCCCCCTTTTTTTTTTCTCAACACCATATGCTCGGGATGGAAAATTGATTATAAATAGCTGATGTGAGGGATCCACGGTAATGATGGCGGAGAGTGTTCTGTCCCACGGCACGATGTCACCACAAGCTATCAGCTGCCGCGGTGCAGCACTTTGATGCCGCCCAGCGCGTATTACGCTCTGACGCTGGTAAGTCTATCTGCCTCCAGAGGGCCTGCCTGGGGGTCAGCTAATGGGACCACTGCCATCCTGCCTCTAGGCTGTGGAAAACCTCCCCCCTCCTCCCCCAACCCGCCTTCTTTCCTGAAGACTTGGTTACAATAACTCCAACTCTGACGAACCCAGATGGGAGGGAGCTCTGTCTGTGTGTGAGGAGACGGAGTAAAGGTGTAAGCAACCGGCCCAGCGCGCCCGGAGCAACGCAAGCCCACTCGCGCCTTGGAATCTTTCAATTTGCCTGCAATAAATTGCAGTAGGAAGCAATCACATCGCCGATGTGCTGAGAGGGTTGAAATTGAAACCTATGCAGGGACAGCAGCACACTCTCAAAGAGAGCAGAGCCATGTAGTCTTGGCTTTGACTAGTTGAAGAAATGGAAACAATTCCTGAATCCCTGCATCTCTCCCTCTTGAGAATATGCGTATTCTCCGGGCCACGAAAAAAAATGTTTGTTAGGCTGAGCACGATCGCCGACTGATTAACGTGTCAAGTCGCTACCTCGGCTTGCATATTTTCTTGCAAAAAATAAATAAATAAATAAATAATACAGCTGACAGCGGCAGCAGCAAGTCTGGCAATTATAGAGGCAACAAAACGGCTTCGGGTGGAGGCTGCTGGATAAAATCCGTGCGATACTTGAAACATGCATGAATGTGCACACGTGCCTCGCATTTCTATACATGTACCCTTTCATCGACGTGGCCCGGGTCAGTTGACGTAGTAATGTGGAGCTAATATTGGACTTGCTCCTGTTCCAACCTCGCCTTCTTTGTGTGGCGCATTAGTGCCCGGCTGAGTGGTGGTCAGCTCTGTTTACTCTAACTGCAGGTGGCATCGGTGACATGCATTAGTTCCCCCCTGCCCCCAGAATGGAGGAGCAAATGTGAGCGCAACCCCCCCCTCCCCCTCAGGCTTCTTCTGAGCTACAAGTAAAAACGTGGATCGAATATAATAAGCGTCCAATCCGCTGCCACGTGGCGCCCTGACCAGGAGCTCCGTCTGTTCTCGCAGATACTTTGGCCTCCGATGGGCCCAAGCTCGTGTTGTTGTCCGTTCCCTCACGCTCCCCGTCCACGCGCTCTCTTTTACGCTCTGGTTCGCCGCTTTTACGAGACAAAAACAGGCGTTTGCGACCTTACAAATCACAATCTGTCACAATAAGGCACGGTCTGAGCTGAGAGCTGATTCGAGATTAATAACACCGTCAGTAACATCTTGTTCTTCAGAGGGGAAGCTATATCATATTTTTTGCGTCTCTCTCACAAAAACAACTTGCATCAATAAAGGCTTGCTTAATAAAAGACCCTTGCTTGCTCATGCAGCGTGCGGGTATCAGATAATGCCGTGCGTGTTTTATTGGGTGACGGACAAATAAAGAATAGCAGAGCGGCGTGTGGGAAGGCAGACACCGGTCTAAAAGCCTCCATTCATCCCTGAGTCATGTTTCACGGGGCCTGCAGTTTCAGTTTGGAGCGTAATCTCCTCCAGATGCCCTCGCGGGGGGGAAACAGCCCCCCCCGCCCCGCAACGCAGCAAAAACTACAGCCAGACCTTGATAATGTAATGGATTTGCAAGTTTTCTCTTGTAGCTGTTTTGACTCTGCGTCCGCGTGTTTACTCTGTTTGGTTTCTCCTGTCCTCGCGCTCCAGCCCCGATCACAACAGCGTCTCCTTCCAGTCATCAGCTTCTGCGCTCGCTCCTGCTGCACGGGAAGAACGAGGGAAATATATGCATAACCCTCCACTGACACGGCGCCTGCTTTGATGTGGGATTCGCAAACAGATGCCCCCCCCCCCCGTGCGTCATTATTGAGGATATTAAAGTGCTGCCTCTCTCTCTTTGTCTCTCTGACTCCTTAACACAAACACTCGAGCCGTCGTTTGCAAAAAAAAAAAAAAAGCCAATTCCATTTCCTGTTTTAGAAACAGGCTTTGGAGCTTTCTCCTGGTTTTTTTTTTGGGGGGGGAAACAAATATAAACTGGGACTTTTGACAGGAACTTCTCGATTATGTGAGAGACTCGCAGCGCAGTTTGCGGGCCTGCAGATAATGATGATTTTATTGCTAATAATAACATGTCGCTTTTTCAGGGAATAAAGGAACGGCTTCTTGTTTTCTAACCAAGATCGTGAGGTGTAACATTTACAGAAAGCTGAACATCCTCTCATTTAAGAAGCTGAATTAGCAAGTTTTACTTTTATTTATTTTTTCTTAATGAATGCCTGAGGAGAAAAGTTTCAGACTTTGGAGCGAGTTGGATGAAAGGCCACAGCATGAAGATTAGAAAGAGCGAGCAACTTCAGCCTCCGAGAACCTCCAAAGCTTCGCTAATTATACTCCAACAGCTTCATGGGCTAGTTTTACAAATTTGACTGAATGACAGAAACAGCGAGCGGTGCTCACTGGTGCCTCTGAAGTTATATCATGTTAGTAAATGTGAGGGTCAGCTGAGAGAAAGCACTTCCTTCTTTACAGCAGCGGCTCAGTGCAGGATGTTTACAGTGTGGGCCAGTTTGGCCTCTACTGAAGACAAAGTCGAGCCAAGAAACAGCGGTGAACAAAGTCAAAGTGAAAAATAACTTCAGCCTAATGATGACAATCCAGTAACAAGTGAGGAAACAGCTCTGCACTGGGCTGTAACCCTGTGGCCTCCCCACCAACACAGCCAAGCAAACTGCCAATCATGCAAGGAGCTGCATCTGCTGCATGTATAGTAGTAAATAACAATTATATACTTAACACGTGTCCTCAAAATAGGGTTCAAAAGTGCCAAAACATATCTAGCCCATCCCTTGGTATCACATATGGAACCAGAGAACCAAAGGCAGGAACACCTTCTCAGTGCAGCAAAGACTGTGGACGATGTTGACACGATAGCAGCTGCACATCCATGATGCAAATCTCCCAGTCCACCACATCCCGAAGGTGCTGTACAGGACTGAGATCAGGTGACTGTGTAGGTCATCTGAGTCAGCAGCAACACTCGGGAAGGCTATGGTGTTCAAACAATGCTCACTGATGGTTGTGTGGGAAAATCCCAGCAGGTCAGCAGTTTCTGAAATACTCAGTTGTCTGGCACCAACAACCATGTTGCGTTCAAAGTCACTTAAATCCCACTTTTTCCACATTCTGACGCTCGGTTCGGACGCTGTGTTCCTGCCACTTTATTGGCTGATTAGATATTAACATGGCCCTAATAATTTAACTGATGTTTGTATGTCACATGATGACTTAACTAGCTGGTTTTTACTAAAATGAAAGCTAACTTAGCGTTAAGACTTTAAACTGATTCCTCACGGTGATAAAATCGCTGGTTATCACCAGGGATGGGGTAATCCGATTACTTTTTTCAAGTAACGAGTAAAGTAAGGGATTACTGTTGCAAAAACGGTAATTAGATTACCGTTACTTTCCCGTAGGAACGCTGCGTTACTGCGTTACTAAAACTGTGATTTTTTTTGCGAGAATGTCTCATGACAGTGACGTAAGCGAGTGCGACGTTCGTGACAACAGCTGTGTGCAGATCAACAATAGATCACATATTGATTGTGGGAGAGAGTATGAGCGTGCAGAGTTTAAAGCGTGGAAGTACTGACCTTACTTTGAGTTTGATTCCATAAAAAGTGACAAAAACATTAGTGTCCGCTGTGCGTGGGAAGAAAACTTCTTTTTACAGCGAAAAAAACCCTAAACTTTAATGGGAAACTCACAGAGAAACTCGCGGATTCTTCCACTGACCGCGGCACACCTGCACCAGGGTAAACCTCCGCCTACCCTGCTCCTGCTTTACAGGCGAAAATAGAGCAACAGGACCGCTGAGTCTTTGACTTTATTTATTTTCTGCTGTGTTTACTTGCATCTATTTGAAAGACTGAGTGTAAACACAAAAAATATTTAATTTTATGTGCTGGAATGTGCAGAAAATAGGTTTAAATATTAAAAAAATTTCTTCCAGTCAGAGAATGTTGCAGATAATTAAATGTTTGCTTGATGCATAAAGTTAAAAGGTTAAAACTAATAAAACAAGTTTTAAAAAGAGACTTTTCCATTTGATTACATTTTGTATGATGATGATGCAGAAAAAGTAGAATTGGGCTGAAAGATCTATCGCTTTATCACCTCTTCAGGTTGTAAATCGTGTTTTTAAAAAGTAACTAAGTAACTAAGTAATTAATTACTTTTGAAAATAAGTAATCAGTAAAGTAACGGGATTACTTTTTGGGGTAAGTAATCAGTAATTAGTTACTGATTACTTTTTTCAAGTAACTTGGCCAACACTGGTTATCACTGATATGTTAAATCATCTAAAGAGACAATCCCGCTGCCATGCACAACTGCACTGATTAATTAGAGATTTAATAAATCAGTTTAAAGTCTTTGGTGAATTTTTATTCCATCTTTTAGGTTTTCTACCTTTTTTCATTAGCCGAGTGTTTTCGTGTATTTTTCGAGCTTAAAGAACGAAAGCAAACAAAACGATCTTGATCTTTCAGCTGCTGCCTTTAGGGGTCACCACAGCGAATCGTCTGCATCCATCTCATCCTATCCCAGCACCCTCCTCTGTCACATCTGCATGTCCTTCTTCTCTGTAGTCTTCCTCTTTCCCTCCTGCCTGCCAGCTCCATCTTCAACATCCTTTGTCCAATATATCCTTTCTCCCACGTCCGAATCATCTTAGCCTTGTCTCTCCAACTTTGTCTCCAAACCACTCGACCTGAGCCGTCCCTCTGATGTATTCATTCCCAGTCATGTCCATTCTGGTCCCCTCCCAGTCAGCATCTTCAGCTCTGACTTGCCATCTTAGCCAAACCATAAATCACAGCAGGTCTCACTAGCCTCTTGTAAACCTTCCCTTTCACGCTCGCTGTTACCCTTCTGTCACAAATCACCCCTGACACGACTGCATTCCCTAAATATTATCTAATCAATTAAACTGCTCGGCCACTTTGCAGCACTCATACTCTCCAAACATGCATGTACACAAACGGGCTGAAAACCGCCTGCACCAGGCCCAATTTTACACTCTCCCATCCTCTGAGAGGGATATGAATCTGTCCTTGTAAAACACAACTGTAAATATACATAGATGAAATTTACAAGCCAATTGCCTCCTTGGACTTGAGTCAAGCTAATAAACACAGAGAAGGAGGAGAAAAGACGAGCAGGCCCTCGTCCTATCTAGGCCAGTCGAACGGGAGGCGTGGCGAGGGGTGGGCTGCGCGGCTCTCGCTCCGGGCCAGGTCTGTCGAGAAGGTCATGTGAAAGTGGAATGCGGCGGGGTCGGTTGCTCGCCAGAGGCTGCGTTCAGTCAGAAAAGCTTATTTTTTTAAAACAAAGTGAAAACTGTATGCCACCTGGGAGAGATTATTCCTCACTGTTGTCCAGGTTTATTTGAATAATTGAGTTTCTGAAGCATGCGAGGCTACATCGCCACGGGGCAAAGATCTCAGTGTTTTATGCTTTGTTTGGTTTTTTTATTTGGCAGTGCATTGTTTCGACAGAGTTTAACTGACATAATGTGAGGCTGGGCTTTTGCACGCTGCATAACTGGACAAACAATTACCTAGCAATTACTGCGAAGCTTTTGAGATAGAGAGGAATGCATCGCTCAGCAGGCAGCTGACAGCGTGCGCTAACTCAGCAAGCGACATGCAAAATAGGAAAATAATGGCGTAGAGTGCCAGAAGTGAAGAGCGTCGGTCCAACGCAGAGACACACGGCAGACATGAAGGCTGCACACGAACAGGAAAAAGCAATTTATGTAGACGCACGTGCAAACATCGAGACACATCTAAAGAGAAGTGAACATGACTGAAAGCAGGGCTGGAGGTGGGGGCGTCTCAGACTAGGTTTGGTTTCATTGAGAGTGATTCCTGCATATAAAGAAAATGATTCAGTGTTTTTCCCACACGACAGGGTTGCTTCAGTTTGCCGTGTTAAGTTGCAGCGTCGTCATAGGTCACAAAGTTTAATAAAGACAAAACTTTAAGGTGAGTAATAACAGAAAGGTGGTGACGCGACGCCTGTGAGCTGTTGAGTTTGGAAAGATAGACGGCGTATTGTGTCAACTGGACCTTTGTTCTCACCCGCATCGCCCAGTCGAGGGTTTGGGTGCTGCAACAACAACATGATGTCATGTTGACTGGTAAGGAGGAAGAATGAGGGGGAGGGGGGGGGGCAGAGGTGATAAAAATGTGGGAGGTGAAGAAAACGGGTGAAGACGTGGATTTGGTTATGTTTGTTTTTTGGCATATCCAAATTGGAATCAGATTGCAGATTGTAAAAGTCACGCTGTCGGTGGTTAGGAATCTGATTCAAATCAAATTTTAAACGACATCGTGCCCAGAGCCACTCAAATCACATTTCCAACTGTCCTTTACGTCACTGCCAGCGCCTAACACAGAACACATGACGGTAACATCACACCTGGCTGCAACTGCTGGAGACCAAGGAGGTCTGTGAGTCTTTTATTTAAGTAAAAATACATCTCTATAAGTCTTGGAAACCACCTACTGCCTTTGGTGTACTGTGTCCATACACACAACAAAATAGACCCCTGCTGTGCTGAGATGTTGAGCTTTTTGGACGCGGTGATGTTTTGGCCAGATGTTAAGATATACGGCGCACTATAGTTCTCGCCCGCTCATGCAGCTTCAGGTAAAATCGCCTCCTTGATCGAGGAAAAAGCAGAGTGGGGCCTGTGTTATTGTTATTAGTGGTGCCTCAGTGTTACCGTTAGCATGTTACTGGTGGAAATGGAGCCAATTTGAACAGCTTTAAACAAATGATGCAGTGAAGTGGCAAATAGTCTTTAGGTTATCAACAGGATACACCCTGGAAAACGCTGCCAGAAATGCAATTGGTTTCAGCTGATGCTAAACAGCCTCAAAGTTACAATGGCATCGACTTTGGGGCAACTTTATCTTTGATAAAGAGGCGTCAACGCCAAACGACGATGTGGCGACCAGAGCTGATGGGATGTCGATGAGATTTTGGGAGTGAATTTGTAAGTTTGCTGACTTACAAAGAAATGAACAGCCTCTAACTGGTATGGCATTAGTACCAGTTAGAGACTGGCCCCGCCCAAACGTCCACACAATCAAGCATGAAGGTGGAACTATTATGCTTCGGGACTGAGGGCACAGGACAACTTAAACACAACAAGGAGGCCATGAACCGTAACATCTTGGACAGAGCAATGAAGATGGGTCATGGATGGATCTTCCATCAAGACCCGAATCATGAGGCCCAGGCAAAAATGAAGTGGCTAAAGAAGAAGAACATTGAGCTCATAGAGCGGCCCAACAAGTCTCCAGACCTTAATCCTATAGAACAGCGGTCCCCAACCCCCGGGCCTCGGACCGGTACCGGTCCGTGAGTCGTTTGGTACCGGGCCGCGAGAGTTGAGGCTCAGGTGTGAAATGTGTGGTTTTCAGGGTTTTTATCGGTTTTCAGCGTTATTTTGTTATCGTTTTTATCGTTAACTCTGTTTTCCTGGGTCTTTTCACGTGTGTTATGAATAAATCTTCTTTTTTTCAGTACCGGTACTAGTTTTATTTTGTTGTATTTATCCATGATACCTTAAAGGCCGATCCGTGAAAATATTGTCGGGCATAAACCGGTCCGAGGTGCAAAAAAGGTTGGAGACCGCTGCTGTAGAAAACCTGTGTAGAGAGTTTAAGCTGGAGACTTTAGAGAGTTTGTAAAGATTAGTGAACCAAACCTTCATAATATGTGTGCAAAACTGTCGACCAGGTACAAGAAACATCTTGCTGCTGTACTTGCCAACAACAGTTTCTCCACAAAGCACGAACCTACATTTTGCGAGTTTCAGTTGAAACTTGTTATTACAACTTTAAATATAAAGCCTTGAGCTGTAGCAGGATCACTGCTGTTAGATCAGAGGAGAGAGGTTTGAATGAAGGAGAATGACGATTTCAACCACATTCTTTGGAAATATAAACATTTTTTATTTTTTGTCATCAAAAAAGGAAGTTTTGCCGCATAAATGTGAGTCCATTTTTGGAGTCTAATGTAAACAGTTATTTTTAAAGCCTTCTGGGAAGAGGTCTGCTGAAACAACCCAGTAAATGTGAAAAAGAACCAACGCCATTGCATGAAGCTGAGCAAAAAGATTTCATGGAATGAAATGAACTCGGCGTTGAAAGAAGCAGAAACGGAGACAAACATTCCTGGTGTCTGATACGACCTGCATCACCACGACTACTGTGGTGTGAGACGATTCATCGCCCGTATTCATCTAATCTGCAGCCTTCTGTTTTGGTTACATTTGAGAGAAATACCCTACTCTCACACTTGTTCAGTGTGTGTGTGTGTGTGTGTGTGTGTAGCAGCACTGCTGCCACAAAAATAATGCTGATAGCTCTGCGATGCCTGAACACCAAATGCAACATCGCTTGTAAATGACAACAAGGATTTCACAACTAAAGCTCAACTTTGAGGAATAAATTGAGTTTTTATGAGGTGTGAACATAAAATCTAAGATAAGGGGGGGACATGAGGGTGGAGGGGGGGCGGCTGAGTCCTGAATGCGCCAGCAGCACGAAGCCTGTTAAAAGTTCAGTGTGACTGGAGCAGAAAATCAAGGAGTGCAGCTCCGAGTTGCGTTATGTACGCCTGCTGGCAGCCCTTCTGGCTGGCATTCGCCGGCGCTTTTTTGGCCACTTTCAGAGGTTTCCAAAGCAAACAGGAACGGCTCTGCTTACGCGCCATAAAACCTGTCCTCAATTATAGGCAGCGCTGTACTCACAGGGTAAGAAAATGTTCAAAGTACTTCAGTAACTTCCAAATACGCTGAAAATCTATCAGTTACATTTAAATGTGGAGTATCTGTTTTGGCCCATAACGAGGTATCATGATGCTGGTTTAGGCAATACTCCGAATGCTGTATATATTATTATTATCATTATTATTATTATTATTATACATTATCTGTGATTTAAAAATAAATTCATCAGGTATGGTAGCACCAAATATACTAGATTGTTGTTAAGACAGGGGATACGATCTGTGCTGTTTATGTCTGTGGCATAATACCATAATAGCTATACTGCCTGTTCAGAAGCCAATATAGCAGTAAGCACCACAAAAGTACCGAATGCACTGGCACACATGTTGTCCCATCACTTGCTGAAATAATAGCTTCAAGTGTCTGAAGACTTCCTGCCAACTCTCTGTACTCATACTGCAGTTTAGAACCATCGTTAAGTGTTTTACAAAGGAAGCAAAGGAACAAGAAAAAACTGATGTAACGTCCAATTTTTCCGATCAAAACTTATTTTGTGGTGAACAACTTCACTCTCAAAATATACGAGTCGCTCCAACAACTATGAGACTAGTTTGTACTCAGAAAGACGGAGCATTAGCTTATCTTGCTTAAGGTCGCCATGACTGCAGTTAGATGTTGTGCTTTTCTTACAGCCGTCAGCTGCAACATGCGTGCCTTGTCATTCACTCTGTTACTCCGTTCATTTAAATTGCTGGGTTTCTATTGGCAGCACGATGCACAAAACACAGAATAAATGGAGGTCTCACCTCAGAGGTCTGTAGCCCCACAGGATCTGCTGCCAGTGTATCATTGCCACCACACGATACCCCCAAAGGGCCCGTCCTGATGTCCTGATGTGTCCGAGCTGCTTTGGTCTATACGCTCGAAGGTTCCAGCTTTAGACAAAGCAGCATTTGCTGAGTCCTCGGGAGGTTTTCATATTCTGGCTGAACTCTAGTTATGCATTACACGATGTACGCAAAAAGTCATTGTGAGGATGTATAATGGTAATTAAATTTTTCAGTTCAAACCACCAAAACTGACTCATCAGAATTAGATTTATGCAGTAATAACAGTCAGCTGGTGGATGGATTTAGGTCCAAGAAGAAGGCACGAGGAAGCCCACAGTCCCTCAGGGCTACGCTAAGCATGGCACATGTATCCTCAGACACATTAAGACATCAGGGGCGGTAACGAGCCAACAACCAAAAATCGCAGCTCTTGAAGAAAACTAACAAAGCCGGTTATAGAACGAAGGACTTACAAAAAGAAGTCTTTCTTTTCCTTGCTAACTACAGCGTGTGACCAATCAGCTTTAATCCAGAATCCATGGTCACATTTTCCACAACTAATATTCAAAATGCCTTTTACAGCGTGGCGGCTCCTGGGTCTCAGCCACAGAGAGAGAAGGAAGAAGGGCCAGACTGAACTGACTCTTCTGGGTGTTTACGGGGTTTCTTTGTCTGTAAGTGGTTTGAGTTGTTTTTCAGGACATTGTTACTGCAGCAAGCAAAGCTGTGATTTTCCCTTTAAACTGCTCCGTAAAGAACAATCAAAGGTGCAGCTAAATGTTGAGTCGCTCACTTTGTGAAGAAAACAACCCGCGTTGGTCACCTCTAATCGTCAGATACATTTGATGCAACATGGCGAATGTTAGCGCCCCCCACCACCAAAGAAAGAAAAGAAAATCAGCTGCTGTTCCCTGATTGGTTCAGTTCTGGTCGAATCTTTCAGAGGTCACGGCTGCAGCGCGTCTCTCTCTGAACGACAGGTCCCACATTAATGGGGCGCCAGCGGTCACAAGTGGGAGATTATGAGTGTTTGATGAAAACAGCTATTGGTGGGATTCATCATGGCTGATGTTGACTCAGTTCGACCTCCAGACGTGTGCGTGAGGTCACTGTTGCAGCTTTGTGTTTTTGGGGCTTTTTTCAGGTACATCGGTCTTTATGGTATGTTAATGTCTAAGCCGTCGACTATAACCTAATGACTGCGCGCAGGTATTATCTTCCAAAAATATACATTCACAACATTCTTTCTGAACTACCGAGTTATGTTTGTTTTAATGGAGGCAGAAAGAATTCGAGCCCGTCGATGGGACGGAGGCTGAAATGCAGATGTATACACAGAGACGTTTTTTATAGACACTTAACTCTAATTAACCTTCGTTCTCCTATTTGCCTATAATCACATTATCCTCTGGTATTTGACTCTATTTTCCTTTCGTTCAGGAGAGGCCATGTCCTCCTGCTACATGCCCAGAACAGTGAGACGGAGCGAGAACAAGCTTCTCCTTGTGTCCGATCTCCCAGTCGGCCATAGAAGCAGCCTACGGTCTTCCTTCTCCCTCCCTCTCTTTCTCGCTCTCGTCTTCGTCCTTTCCTGCTCTTCCATCACTGCATATCTGAGCTCTGCCCTCAGGCTGCGTCCAGCAGTCGGCCGCTGCCGTCAGCTGACTCTTCAGTGCTACAGGTTTGGGCTTGTATAGGATTCAGTCTTCTGTCAGGATGTTAATAAACGAGAGTCTAAATAAAGTAATTCAAGACAAAAAAAAGATCAAACTGTTTTTCTTCACTGTCATTTCTAACAGTCTCAGACACGGTGAGACATTCCTAATGCCAAAGTCATGTGAAATTATTTTTTTTGCAACTAATTGTATCAAAATGTTTAAAGAAATAAAATAAAAAAGGTTGAATCTATGCGTCTTTTATCCCCCATGTTGTAGAAAACACACTGCAGCTGTCGAATGTGTTCATTTCTATACTGGTGTGTAAAACCCTTCTGCCTGTGCCCCAAAGCAATGATAGGTGGAGGTGAAAGCTCTCACTTTAACCTGAGCTCCAGAAAGGTGCCTGCTGAACTGTCAACTGACACATTACACAATGCATACTTTAAAGAACTGATGCAGAAATGAGCCTTTAGACCATAGGTGTCAAACTCTGGCCCGTGGGCCAAATTTGGCCCGCAGCCTAATTACATTTGGCCCGCGAAGCCATGCCAAATTATTATTAGAGCTGGCCTACTGGTATTATACAGCTAATATATTGTTTAGTATTAAGCTTTGCTTGTTCCATATTCAGTTTTTCAGCAAAACGTGTTTGAGTCCATAAGAAGAGATTCATTCTTAAATCTGGAGGAATAAATATATTTCAATAAATATTAATGTTAGCCCGCGACTTTGTTCCAGTTTTGAATTTTGGCCCACTGTGTATTTGAGTTTGACACCCCTGCTTTAGACGGACACTTTACACTTGCGCTTCATTGCATTTAACAAAGACATCACGTACAAGTTATTTTACAGTGTAAAGATGATATGGAAAAATGATGGAGCCTCAAAAATGATGTTTTGTAAAAAAAAAAAAAAAAAAAAAAGGAAAAAATGTTGAACTAACACCACCTTGACCACTAAAATATGAAACTCATGGTTACATGTGAAGCCATCTGT
The DNA here is from genome assembly GCF_965226115.1 of Aulonocara stuartgranti. Taxonomy (NCBI): domain Eukaryota; kingdom Metazoa; phylum Chordata; class Actinopteri; order Cichliformes; family Cichlidae; genus Aulonocara; species Aulonocara stuartgranti. The sequence goes on along the minus strand of NC_138951.1, from coordinate 1,742,088 downwards.
AATAACTCAATAATAATCTGTATAAACTACAGAAGGACAGACAATTCTGTTATAGCTGATTCTCTGTATAAAATACTCAATAACACTCAACTGTCTTCTTGAAGTTTGATTCTATTTACTTGATTTTTGTTTTTCGAGGGATTTTTTTTCTCCATGTACTGTTAAAACGTCATAAATCATAAAGAAATAAGATTTCTCTGAAATGTATTTTCAGATGTGCCGTCTTTGTTTGGCTCAAAGATTGTTAGTAAACCAGAAACAAAACGTTAGCTAAATGTAACAACAAGAGGTAATATATAAAAACTGCTGAAATAATTAGCAAAGAATTTTAATTGTTTATGTAAAAGTAGTTAAAAATTTAAATAGAACTGTAAAAATAAACAGAGCACTAAAGCTCATATTTAGTTCAAATAATTAGCTAAAAATAGGCTAAATACAATAATTGAAATGGTAAGCTAAGAAAGCATTCACGTTTCAAACACTTGGTGTAATACATGACGTTTTAAATGGTTAACCCAAAATAACAGATCAGAGCCGGTAAAGACTCCAAGTTCAAACAGTTAAGAGAGGATTTGCATTTTAAACAGACACTTTCTAAAATAGTCACTTAAACCCAACAGATAAAAAGTTAAAACAGCAAAAAGTAGCGTGATGAATAAAAGCTCCAAATCAGACGCAGCCTCTCAGCAGCAAACTTGACCCAGTGACTGTCTTTAAAGCATTACTTTGCAGTGAGTTAAAATGCATATATGTGGAGTGTTTCCTGCGAGCTGTTTGATGACTCTGTATGAACAATATGATTCTGAAAATAAAATCTACAGGGACAAAAACAGCAGACATATCCAGGCTACTGCTACACAATATGGAACAACTGTGAACATGTTAGGAAAATGAAATATTAGAGGTCATATGTGGATGCTGGAGAGGTGTGTGTCACTACTCTCTGTATGCTGTAGCCTTATGTTTCCTCATTAATCACGTTCATTGGCAGGTGTGGTCTGGGACTTGGCGTTCTGGAGGTTTGTTAAGTAAAAGCCGGTGAATAAAACAGCTTTGTAAATGGAGTGTAATCAGGGCAGCTTTCCCCAGTAAAGAAGAGGAGAAAAGCTTTTGATCATAGAGATGTCATTATTTCCAAAGAAGCGTGGAGTGTTTACCTGTGAGAGGCAGAGGAGGACTTCACACCCATTTAAATAATGAGACCATCGCGAAAGATGTTAAGAGATAATTGTTTCTATTTCACCTCAGACATTTTAAAAGTTATTGCTGGTATGCTCACAATTATTTTCAATCGCTTTCTGCTGGAAAAGGAAGAAGAGCTGGTGAGGTTACACAACGTAAACCGGCCCTTACCCTGTTCTGAATGCTTTCTTCTTTTTCAGCCACCCCTGCAGAGGCTGTGGGTGCACTCTTTTCATCACGCTCTTTAAAGACAGTAATAACGTGTACTCAACCTTTTATTTAGCGTCTCCTGTAGGCCACCCATTACATTCATCAGCCCTGTTTAAAACTTTGCTTCAGAAACCATTCGTCATCCCAAAGGTTGACAAGACAAGTGCAGCAGGTCAGGAAGAAGCACAGTGAACAACGGCCAGTGAGAAACAGGCAGCCGTGAATAATGCATGCGTGGAAAAAACAACAACTTCTGAAAGTTCATTTTGCTTTCAGCTGAAGATGCTCTCACATGAAAGGAAAAAAGCGCCTTTTTGCCAACTTCTATGCAGTCGTACTCCGAGCTCAGCTTGAGATAGACACTGATTAGTTTAATTATGTGTGCCGTGATTAGGCATCTTAATGGTACTCATCCCAATATGAGACATGACTTACAATGATTTAGAGCTGTGACATTTGCGATAAAGCTTTGGGAAGAAATCTGCTATTTTTCTTCTTTTCTTTTTTGTTTACAGACACTAAAACACATCCGAACACAGCGGGCAATTTAAAACACACACACACACACACACACACACACACACACACACACACACACACACACACACACACACACTTACCGTCTCTAAGCACTCGGTGGTCGTAGCGGGGTCAAAGGAGAACAGAGGCGAGGAGCCCTCACGGCGTTACGCTCTCATGTCAGCCCGGCTCACAGACACCGACGGGCTCGTTAACTTGAGAGCTCGCTGAAGTGTGTCAAGAGGAAACTGCAGGCACAAGTCGGTCAGGCCGGCGAGGAGCAGGCAAACGAGGCAGACACAAAGCGGAGAGAATTCAAAGACGCCAGCAGTTTCTTCTTCCTCGCTTTCTCTGCTGTAACTTAACCCCCCCGAGGAGCTCCGGCGAGCAGACACACACAACCAGTTCCAGACCTGTCCTGCTCCGGCGGCGTGCCTCTCCCCTTTTCTCCCTCTCACATTTCTCAGGGTTTTTTGGTATCATTTAACTCTTGATTTTCGATGAGCTCACCGCGGGCTCAGGTTTCAGCGCCTTTTGCTGGAATGCGAGGGCAGTCTGGAAGAGGCGAGAGGTGGCGGGGAGGTCAAAGGCTACCGGGCTGCAGTGCGGAGGAATGGGGATGACAGGGGAGTCCGTCATCCCGGGGAGTTCCAGCGGATGGATATCTCGAGAGGGGGGCCCCAGAGAGCCGAGAACAAAACAGGAGTCTCAGGGGTCACGGGTTACGGATGTTGAAACATTTGACATCTCTGGAGGCTACAGACTTCAGGAACACCGAGTACATTTACACGCTCACATACACACATATTCATGTCTAAGTGCCAGATTTATTGCTCACTTAGGGGGTCGGGTGTTTTCCTCCGGGACAAACACTTTGTTTCTTCTGCTGTTTTCATATTTTGATTTGGGTCAGAGGCACGAGTGTGACCACAATCAGGAGAATAATACGGTCATTTGCATAGTGTAACTTTAGCAAGGATTATGAGGAGCAGGGATTTGTTTAATGGCGCCTAGTGCCCCCTAGATCAGGCAGCTACACCGAAGATTAAGAAGAACAGGTAAAATATCACCGTGGCTTAGCCAATAAGCCCAAAATGCATATCAGTGCTTGTAAAGACTCCACCATAATTCACAATGATGTTGTGCGGTTAAATAGAAAGCAGTTCTGTCCCTGCCCTGGATTTTCTTAACCAGATGTGAACTAAACCCCGTTAATGCTGTTTTTCACACATGGCTTTACAACAGTCAGGTGTGGGATTGTTACAGACTCAATAATTCACTTTGTTTCTGAAAATATGCAACCACTGGGTCTTGATGAGTACTTAAGAGCGTGGTAAGAAATCAGGTCAAACCCTATTTTCAAACTCCATAATGGGACTAATTTACAAACCCCTGGAGGCTGAAATTCCCCCTTGACACGTTCAGAGTGCACTCGGTCGTGTGTTTGAGAAATCTTACCCACATGTGTCCAGAGTATCGATCCACCTGCAGCTTTGATAGAACTGTCGTGGCTGCAGGTATGAATCTCGCCACATTAAGGTGATCCACAAGGCAGCTGAGGTGGACCACTGCCCTGCCCATTCCTACAGGAAGCACACGTATAATCCTGATTTCTTGGCTGTGCTGCTGCCATGCAGTCGTGTACGTCTCTGTGAAAGCCTCTGAGCTGACATCCTGTGAGGTCCCTGATATTGTGCCCGGGTACATTAATAAATTAATGGGGAATAAATTATTAAAGCTGTAATCAAAGTGAGAAATATTTAGCAAGTGGATGAAATCTGTCTTGTAATTACAGAGCCTGAATTGATTTTCACCTCTCGCATAATGATCATAAAAACTCTATTTTTAACCTTTTTTTATTCTTTCTTAACAAACAAAGGACCCCCTGATATCATATTGTAAAGCACTTTGAGGTAACTGTTGTTGTGATTTGCTGCTATATAAATAGAACTGAATTGAAATGTTCTGTTTAAACTCTCTCATATTGTAAGTAAATGCCAATAATATGCCAATGAATAGATTTTTCTGTTGTCAGGATTTCATATTCTTCGGCTGCCATAAAAAACAAAAAGGCCACTTTTAGCTTGTGGCCAACTTGAGGGTGAAAGCTTTGGCCATATTGGTGCAGTTTCATATGCAAATGCAGAGCTGCTGACGATCACCGGCACCTGTTTGGTGGCACGTTACACTTTGTGCTAATTACATGCAGTTTGCTGCAGCTGCGGTGATGCTGCAGAGGTGTGAGCAGGGGTTGCACTGATAGCTAAATGGACAACACACCAGAAAAAAAAAGAGAGAGAGAGAGCAAAGTAATTCTCTCAGAGAGGATCAAACTATATTCCTGTGTAAAACAAAAACAATCATAATGACGGTGAATCACAGATGCAGCCTGGCGTGTTTTTCCTGCTGTTTACTCTTTCCCCCCTCTTCTGCCGGCCCAGCTAACTTTGAACTGCAGCCCTGGAAGCCGCTCCAGTCGCCGGGAATGTGTGGTCTTTATTAAGGAGAGGAAGTGTGCGAATGAGCACCGCGGGCCCAAAATCTCAGGAGTCTTGATCCTTTTCCCCCTTGTGGCACTTTTCACAAGCGGGGTCCAGCTAATCGCTTATACTGATAGCAAGTTTGTGTGTGAGGCCCCGCGTCTCAGAGAAACAGGCTGACGGGACACACACACACCCCTCCCGGTCTGTGTAACATGCTGAGGACTGAGCTCATATACTGTTTGTGCAGATGAGTGTCGGAGCGGGCACACCCTCTGCGGGCCTGTTCCCATGGGAACAGCAGTGATAGCGAACAGCTTGTTTTTGTGGTTTTTGGCAGTGTTGCCACTGCTGGAATACTGACAGGCGCTGGGGAGGTCTGATATGCAAAATCTCTGCCAGGTAGGCTTTATGTGAAAAGAATGTTTTCTCTTTGACTTTCTCCTCTGTGTTTCTAAAGCCACGCTGAGCTATTCGGTCACACGGCTTCGGTGGAATTCCACTTTTTTCCTTGTTTTTTTTCCTTCCACCTATCGTTGATCAAACGGCGCTTGTGTTTCAGAGCTCGCTCCACGCCACAAGCTGACAGACTGAACTTGTTGTTGAGGGTTCACAATCCCCCCCTCAAGGTGGATGCGAGATCGGTTTTAGTCAAATGACTTCAGGTTAGTGTTACACGTCTCTGCACGCTTGGCCGACAGACACTTGGCTTCGCTTCTGACCTTTCTGTGTCTCGGAGGGAATTCCACACAAGCTGAACAGGAAAATGTGTTTTGGGTTTTTTTTTAAAATCACATAAAATTTCAAACGATAACATCGCCGCATGGGTTAGCTGACTTCATTAGCATATTTGTAATCTGAAGCCTTTTCAGGAAGAAGCAGAAGAAAAAAGGGTGAAGAAGTGGACAGGTTTAAAACTCATTTGCATCTCAGCACTGAATTTGGCGAGCGTGGCGGTGCCCACGTACCGACTTAAGAAGTCAAACTGTAACTGTGATGGGAAAAAACGCTTCTGTAGGTTTATGAACAGCAATAAAAAGAAATCAGTGTTGGCTACACAGAAAAATCACTCGCCATCTGTGTCCAGGAACAAAGAACAAGCATCCCCCGCTGACCTTCATACATCAAACACAACTGCAAACCTATACTCAGGCTTTTTTTGCTTTTGTTTTGATGTGTTTTCTCTAATAGAAGACCCACACTGAGCTTGAAATGAAATTAAAGCGCCGTATGTTTATTGTGCAAATGACTACCTCGCTCTACGGTATTTGGATTCCTAAATGAAAACATTCTCCCAGAAACTCTTCGCCAGGGTTCTCGCTGAGAGAGCGAGCGGCACAGAGGCCAGCAGACCTTCCTCTCCTCTCCTTCCTCCCTCTCGCCTGGGACGGCTGGGTAATTACATCATTTGGAGATGGAATGAAAGCACTTTACAAGCGAAAGTAAGTGAAATGCTTTATTGCTTGTGGAATTGCCAATTAAAAAGCAACACCTGGAACACTCAGCTAAAACAGCCTCCTCCCCCCATGCAAGGCCCAAACCGGTCGGGCCCCCAGAGAATGTTTTTCTTTCCGTCTCTCACGCTGTCGTTATTGGTGAAAAGGTGCCGACAATGCACCTTCACATTGGCTTATATAGACCATAAGTCACCAAAGCCTGACGTGCTTTTAAATGTATTAATAAAGCCCATTTCCTGGGCAGAGCGTATGGCAGGGCTACAGTGTAAATCTGCGTGGGGCACGCTACTGAGAAAGAAAACAGTGGTGATTCTCTCCAGCACCCAGTCTACAGTAGGTACCTCCATCCAACACACACACAGTCTGCACCAGGCCAGTCCCAGATGTGTTTCATGCTCTGATCTGTTTCCCCCACGAGAGCGAAACTGAACAAACAGAGAGGTGGAGAAAAGAAAAATGTCTTTCATATTCCACCGCCGCTCCTCCAGACCAGAACAGACCACACTCGGTGCTTTACAAGGGACTCTTGTCTTATAAACCTTGTCACCTCTTTAGATGAACAGAATTATTTCAAGGCTCTTTCATCGTTACACAAGCCATGCTTTTATCTGCAGTCCACAACCACACCGTGCTCGGGGCTTTGGGCGTTTGCTGTGGTTTGCAGCTACAAGCTGTCTGACATACTCTTACTGTGAACATTGGAGCATGCTAACTTTGGCTGCTCGGCACCATTTTTAGAGTTGTTAGTTTTATCTACTCCCTGAACAAAGTAATACACTACTCTTTACTTTTGTGTTACATGCCATCATGGCCTGTGTGATTGCCGGGTAAAAATAGAGCAATAAACTCGTTGTGTCTGCACCCTTTTCTAAAAAGCACACTTACAAGAGTGTTTATTTATAGCCTGCTAAAGTACATCGTATGGACAAAACCTCAGGGCCAAACTTAAACTTTGAATGCAGGTGTTTGCAGTCTCATGCTTTTTGGCGTGAGTTTCCATGGCAGCAGCTCCCATAGGTGTAAGGTGTAGATGGCCCAGTACCTTTGTACACACAGTGTATTACCACAAAACTGAAAGACCATAAAGCACAAAAGCTGCGGTGACAGCAGTGTGACTGTAACAATGAGTTTAGTTCAGGTTTTATATATATATATTACATATATTTTTAAATAAATCACAACAACAGCACAGCCTCTTTATTTTGTAAAGACCCTACAACTATAGAGCAAAAATCCAACCAATCAGATGGCCCTTATGAGCAAGCACTTGGTGATAGTGGGAAGCAAAAACTCCCTTTTAACAGGAAGAAATCTGAACCAGCCTCAGCCAGCTGGGCTGTGAGGGGAACCTGTTCGTCTCCGCTTTTGTTACCTTTTGACGCTTTGGCTGATTGGTGGTTTGAGCGCACACTCTGTGCGTTGACATAATCAATACAGGAAGAGTCTGGACGTATCCTCAGGCAACTATGAACGGCTTTCTGAACGTGTGGATCAGCTCTGGCTGGTGCTAAAGGAAGATTTACCCTCTGTGGAGCATGAGTACAGTGTTGTTGACATTTTAGCATCATTAAAAGTGTTTTTTGTAAACATGCTTCCCCCTCAGCTTTGTCTTGGTCCTTTGCCTGGACAGTAGCTGACACATTTACCACATCCCTGCTTCTGGAGCTCCCTCTCTGACCACGCAAAGTGTCACACCCGCAGAAAAGATTAACATCAGCCCATAGCGCCACGACGACAGTGATGCTGACAGTCGGTACCATGGCGACGGCAGTTATAGGCACACATTTGCTGTCAGAAAGGAGGCCCTATTTACTTTGCAAATGTCTTTACCAGAGGCGCTGGTTTATTACTTTTGAGCCTGACTGACATAGTCTTATGGAAAAATAAATTGGCAGAAGCACACTTGAATCATGGCACAGCGCTTATGGTGCCCGAGGAGAGACATGAAAGGAGATGGATACTCGACGATAAGATGTATTGTCATGAATGAGAGCAAAACCCTGAATAGGGCTCGTAGCCCCTTTGTAGCTGCAGTCAAAGTGCCTCTTGCAAATTCAGAGCCGATGATAATGTGCTTCTCGTGTCCAAATAATGGCTGCCGTGCTTTGCTTTCCTTATAAGAATCTGACTACACGTTTCACCAAGTCCAATGTTATCGCCTGTTAAACCTGCATACATTTCATATGGTTTTATATAAAAGCAAAGTGTCATGTTTCCTCCTCGTGCATTCTCTTTCTTTAAACGCTGCTGGGCGAATGAGGCTCTTTCATGGATGGTTTACGTCAAAGTATTTGTACAGTGACTGGTTTAAGGCAATTCCTGTGCAGTGGGAAGCGCGCTCTCAGCTGAAATGCAACAATTGTAAGAGGAGCTTATCTTTTGATGAGCCATGTGAGAACTCTATTGCCCAAAACCATCTGGATGACACATAAATGAAGCTGAAAGCCAGAATCCGAGTAACCTGAAATCTAGCATTAACATGCCCGTTGTATCGCATTTTAATCACACATAAGCAGGTGGATGCATGGATGTGCTTTTCAGTGTTTTGTCGAACGAGTAAAACAACACAATTAAATAAACATTGAGCAAAGCAACTACGATTTGTAAAGTCATCGAGAGGGACACGCACATGCTTGGAAATGCAGAGCAGCATGTGCTTATGTTAGGCGAAGATTAGCAGGATGTTTGCGTTCCAAGTGATGGAAGTCCAAACGTATGTTGCTGTATCCATTAGAACTGAATATGCTTCTGACAGCAATTCCTAATCTTTCTCAAGTCTCCAAGTGTGGTGAATAAAAGAGAAACTGCAGTGACCCAGGCCCATAATGTCTTGATACATTAGCCCTGCACTCTGAGCGTGCCTGGCACCATAATGCCCCACCTGTAGCGCTGCAGTCTGTGCCAGCAGGTCAGACTCAGGAGTAATATCCATTTTGACTTGCTGAAATATTCATTGGCACACCTCGGGTGTACCGGAGGAGGTGTACAGTGTGTCAAATAAGGATATGGCAGCAGTGTTCATCTAACCCTGTGGAAATGCAGGCTAATCACGGTGAATCATCATAAAATTGGACTTTGAATGTGATAGCAGGATGGAGGGAAATCTGTTTGACGCATATTGTGAAAAATACCTTTCACATTTATGTTTTTAGTCACCGCTTTCAGGAGCAATTTAAAGGGTTCATACAGAATACATTATGGCAGGAACTGAAACAGGTATGTATTTTCTAGAAGCCAACAGCCACTATTTACTCTGACTTAGTGGCTTTTTTCCTCCATGTAAAAGCAGCTGTGACAAAAACTAGTCACAGTAGTAGACAGCAATCAGCCACAACATTAAGACCACCTGTCAAATATTACATCGATGCCAGGAAAGATTCAAACCGATTTAAATTATATAGCACCAACTCACAGCAGCAGTCAGACCCTACAATAATACAGAGAAAAGGGCACGAAGCACTTGGTGACAGTGGGAAGGAAAAACTCCCTTTTAACAGGAAGAAACTTCCTGCCATCTGCAGTGGCTGGTTGGGGGTGAGACTTAGCGTCCGAGGGGTCTTATCCTATTGTGGCTGTATTAGGTCTGCATCAGTGTTTAGGTATCTGTGTAGCTTTCACATGCCAGGAGCCAAAGTGCTTTTCAAGGTAACAAAATGATTAATAGCAGTGGTTTTAATCTTTTGGCTGCCTGATGTACAACAGAGCCAGAGTGGATTTTACCCTTACTCACTAAAGTAGCTAATATTAGCTTTCAAGTACCAACCATGAGTTAATCACCTGAGAATCGTTTGAAGGAAAATCTCTGATTTGCATTGTTTGCAATCCTTCTTCTCTATATTCACCAAATTAATTGCTGCCCAAGGGCAGAGAACTAAAAGAAGAAGAAAGTCTGAAGAAGTCAAGGGGTCGTACACCGGGGTTACACCGGACCAAAGGTCCTCCAGTCATATTGCAAAGGGTAAGTTTCCGTCCAACTCTGTACTGCAAACTGAAATGCAATCTACAGAGAATCTACCTTTTCATTCACTGCTATGCAAATAGACTGGACTGATAAACAACAGTGCTAATGCTTCAGTTTGGTGGCATTAAACCACAGCAGGAGAAGAAGACGTAATTAGATGACACAATAAAAAAAAAAGCTAGACCTCAAAGGATGGAGAAAAAAATATGACGAAAATATTTCGATTTGTTTCATCTGAGGAAAGTTGTGCTCCTCTCATCGCTCCACACATCTCCACATCTCCGTGTGTGCCAAAATTCTTCATCCCAGCAGTGAGGCAGAAGCTTTTGTGGATGTTGAAGCAGCATTCATGTCTCGACTGCACTTTGTTAGATTTAATTTATATTTACTTATAAATAAAGGGGTGGAGCCAGATACTAAATTGTGGCATACCTGATGGTGAAGCCCGATTGTGTGCTTAGCACACAGAAGTACAGTTACATTTTCTGACAACTGATTTTCTAGGAGATCACGGTTACATTTCCCATACAGAGATATCTTTATCAACAATTAAATAATAATCTGTTAGCTACTATTACAGAGGATTCATCTGAAAAACGTATATATAGTATATACCACATGTGTCTTCTTGGTGTATTTCTGCAGTCATTCCTAAAAATGCAGAAATAAAGTAAGTGACCTATAAAAATGTAATATTTCGACTGTAGCAATTTGCATTGCAAAAATAAAAAAGAATAAGAAAGAAAGGCCACCATGAAGTCACTTATGTATCGTAACAACTCTTATAAAAATAGTCTGGCTCTGCACACACGCCAGTGTTTCCACCTCTGCCGGCAGAAGTTAAAGGTCAAAAACACCTTCGAGTGTCACACAAGATTATTGTTTAAATAAAACGATACAACGTTTCAAAGGATGTTTTAGTAAAGCAAACAAACAGATTATATTAAATATAAATAACACATTATTCTACTTTCAGTCTTTTTCAGTTCAGTTTATTTTACATAGTAAAGTAAAGACCCTCAAACAACACAGAATAAACCCTGTGAGCTTGGCAACAGTGGGGAGGAAAAACTCCCTTTTAACAGGAAGAAAGAACCAGGCTCAGGGAGGGGGTCTCATCTGGGGGGTGAAGGAGAGGAAGAATGAATGTTTGGTCCAGTTTTCCACAGCTCAAGGAAACACTGGCACATCTGCTTTAATGAAAGTGGAGCACCCGTGTGAATGTGTTCCTATTATACTATTGTGCTGTCTTGAAGTTGTTAAACCTCACATGTATCATTATAATAATAACAACTAGGCTCAAACTGAACGTTTGGAGTCAGTGAAAATTAGAGTGAAAGTCACTGTGGAAACCAAACCAGATTAAAGACGAACTCGTAGAACAAAAGAAAAGAAAATGACAACAACCATAATAAAAACTATGGAGTCACAGCTTGAACAGAACCATAAATAACACTGCACCTGTGTTTGTCCTACAACAAAAAAACAAGCCTTTCATTTCCATCTTTGTGGGTGTGCTCATTTTAATTTTACGACCCTTATAAAGTGGTATTGAATATATGATTACACTGCTAGCTTGTTTAAACCCGTCCACCCGACAGCTCGTGGTACTCGTCACAGTGTTGCCCTGATCTTCACGGTTATTCCACCAGATAGAAATGATGAGCGACGGCTGAGCGTGCGCCTGTTTATGGGGTGAGCTCGAGTAATCGTATCGCAGGTTTTGATTGGGAGGCCTGAATCCGAGCAATCACACAGGACGTTTTGGAGTTTGCGATGAAATGCGAGAAACTCTGGAGCGCTTTTCTGAATTTGAATGCTGAGAAATGCATCAAACTGTAGCACCGTGATTTGTCACAGTGCCGTCTGGACTCTGCTCATCATCCACCTGGTGTGTCCTGTCCAAATGTTTATCCTTTCCTTCATTTGTTCAGCTGTCCTCTCATCTCCACAGTCGCTTCACCACACACACACACACACACACACACACACACTCACACACACACACACACACACACACACACACACGCGGAGGCCTCATTGTTTCTGAGGACGGAGAGAATCTCTAAGATACACAGCAGGTCGTGTGATTGAACAAAACATAAAAAGAGTGAAAATCTTGCTCGAGTGTCAGCAGGGACACAGGAATGATCTTTATTTGAGGAAAAAACAACTTAACAGTAAGACTCGACCTTCACGCGGCATTCTGTCTGCTTCATTCTAACCGCACCAGCGCTCTCTGCACGCCACCACACTCGAAATAGTTGAAGGAAATAAGAAGAAGGAGAAACACTGTCAGTCTAGTGAAGAGGTTTGAGATATTTCAAAACAGAGGTCGTACCTCTCTAGTATCTCTCCTCAGTGCATGTAAACATTCAGCCCAGTGGAGATTTTTCCAGTACTTGACACCACCAGGGCTGATTTATGGAAGCACATCCTGGGACTGTAGGAAGAGGGGGATACCATCCACTTTGGATTTCTTTACACTGCTCTTAAGTGAAGCTCAAGTCTGGAAAAAAAAGAGAAAAAAAAATCCACAAGCAGTGCATTGTCTCACTGTGTCCACACACACACACACACACACACACACACACACACACACACACACACACACACACACACACACCTGGCCCAGGAACAGAGCGATGAACCGAGACCAGCTCTGGGGTTTGGTTCCTAAAACATGCGGCATATGGGCGAGTTACACAGTGTTCTCCTGGAATGCATTACACAGACGTTTGAGTGATGGGACGCTTACAAATGTGATTTTAGGTCGGCGCTGGATCCGAGGAGGAGCGACGCAGGTAAAGTGGTGTCGCTGTTCCTCCTGCAAACCTTGTTTTGCCATTTGGCGGCTCGCCTGCCGACCGACATGCTCCGAGGCCCGTGCTTCCACGGCTCGGTGGGCAGGTGACCTCGCTCTCCCCCTCTTCTTCTCTCTCCTCCTCCTTCTCTCTTCTACGCCCACCCCGGGCTTGGCACCACCAGCTGTTGAATGCATCAAGGCCCCAAAATGGCTCCTCAGCTGCTGCTGTGGTACAGAGCAGGAGAGAGAAAAAAAGCCAGACAGGCTGCAGCTGCTGGGCTCAAATCTGGTAAGGTCACTCTCAGAATGAAATGTAGCTTTAGTACCTGCTCAAACACTATTTGGTACCGTGTTATTGAATCAATCCAGCTCGAGAGCCGGACAAATTCAACTGAGAGTTATCAAAAGAAGCACGCAGAGTCATCACAGCGGTCTGAGCGACACTGTCGATACGTGCATCCATGAAACATCTCAATCAATGTGCCTGTGGCTCCAAATATGAGTCACTGACTGCTCTAAGTATCTCCTCTTTACTCAGTTACCACTTTTTGTAATAGGATTAGCATCATTTGTAATCAGATTGATGTAATTATGCTCCATAGGATTTGTCACTCTCCAATCTCGTTAACTGCCGTGTCAGTGGTGAGATAAAGAGCGGGCAGCTGATTTACTGTTGGCGTTGACACGCAGCGAACGCGGCCCTGTGGCAGTATACGGGGGCACCACTCCCACATTAGGGTCTTAAAAGACGGCTGTGTCTAATAAAGCAGCCGGCGGTGTCAAGTTCATGGAACATGTGGCATGAAGCGGTTTCATGTCATCTGCTCTTTGCCAATACTCCCAGAGGGCGAAGCTCCGAGTCGGGTTCAGTTTGCTCAGTTGGTGGATGGATTAATAGTTCACAGCGAGGGGGCGGCGCCCCTCAGGGGGTCGGCTACTCCTGCAGCAGACGGAGGGCACAGAAAGGACTCCTTCAATTTATAAAAAGAGAAAATATCATTTGATAATAAAAAAAACCCTCCATGTTTTCTCAAACAATAAGAATGACAGTTAATTAAAAACTGTGTCTGACTGAACTCACTGTTGAGAAAAACAAACAGCCTCCAACCCACTGAGTTCTGCTTTCCTCACATTAGTGTTTGGGCTAAAACCTGAGAATAATAATAATATCAATAAACATTTTTATAGCACTCACACATGTGAGGCTTTCAAAGAAAGTGTCAAACACGGTGGTGGCATCAAGCTCTCTGGCTGTTTTGTACATTTGATGGAAAGGAGATGGAATAATGAAATCAGCAGCTACACAGGTGAAACTTGTAGGCAGCCAGGATCATGCCAGATGCTTGCTGATGGCTACCTGTGAGTTCTGGTAAAGGTTCAGCTTGCTAAAGGAAATTTAACTAAATATAAACGGAGCGGTATGTTGAAGTAAAACTTGAAAAAGTGCGATGCAAACTGGAAATGCAGAATTTCCCCTTCAAAGTAAAAGCTGTCCTTTGGCTCACCGTTTCCTCTTAAGGCGAGCAGACTTTGTCGGCAACTGCAACTGCTGGCAACCTCAAGTTACCATTTGCAGAACACACATTTTTCCCAAGTAGCTGGTGGTTACCAGCAGGTCACCGATCAGTCTGTAGCTGTGCTACTGGGGTTACTGGGGCTTTAGTAAAAGCGGTTTCACAGCGACTTCCAGCAGCTTCCAGCAACTACTCCAAACCAGTTGGGAGAATACAAATTTATCCTTAGAGACCAGTGCCAGGCAGTTACCAACCAGTGTCTAGCTCTGTGTGACTGGGATCTTAGTAAAAGTGTCCACACCTGTAACTTTAATCGCTAACAAATTTGAACAAGTGATTAAAAAAATTCCCCCATTGTACAGTTGTCTTGAAAAGAGTGATAAGCTGAGACTGAAACTGCTGTTTGTAGCCGGCTGTAACTATGTTACCTTCATAGATGACGTTGGACATTTGACCATGGGAGCCAATGAGGTTTCACTTTCTTAGTCAGCAGCTGATTAAACTGCACTTTTTGGCATTTCAGCAGTGGATTATCTTTCACCTTTTATACTATTCAAACCAAGGGAGCTATAAAACAAAGGTCTGCCTCTGGCACAAAATAATAATAAGAAGAAAATAACATAACAAAATAAGAATAATAACAAAATAAAATACAGGCATGCTACCAGCTTGTAGCAGGAAATACAGTATCTGTGTTTGGGACAGCATCCAAGCATGATTACAAATCGCTGTGATGCTGATTTTTGTAGATGGTGCATGTCATATTTAAGCTAGCAGCTATGACTGTCAAGGACAGATGATGGAACGAACAGTTGAGCTGAAAAGCACAACTAACAAAAAGCCAAAAAGAATTAGCCCCAAATACTGGATAAAGACGTGTTGGGCGGGTACGTCAGACAAAAAAGGTCTCAGCTAACATCCAAATGGCCCTGAGAGCTTTAGACCGGCTGATCCACTTATTAACGAACACTAAGCAGACCGACGGCTTTCCTTCTGAGAAAGGCCCGATCCTTGGAAAGTCCATTTGATTGACTTAAACAACCCCTTCCCACCCACCTACTCCATCTAGCCGGTGCTAAAAGGGTGTTTCCTGACAAGTGAGGTCGTTTTACATTTATGCGTAAAGGTTTTAAGGCCAAGGCTTAGGTTCAAAATTTATTGGCTATTGTATAATGTTTCACGTGGGAGACTGGGCGACTTTGCCTTGTGTTTTGCCATCGGCCCGCACTCAGGAGAGAGCCCATGTATTTTGATAGCAGTGAGAGCTGAAGCTGTCAAAGGCTTTGCCTGAGGGAAGCTCACCTTTTGCATTTCTGACTGATTGCGTAAACTCCTGTCACACAACAAAAGCAGCTCTGTGAGGTCCCCGCCACTGTAATTAACTCTGACTCTGCCTCGGCGGACTGCTTTTACACGAACCTCAAGGTAGCAAATGTATCAAATATTAATCCGCGGTGTGGCGCACACAGATAATTAATTATAAATGCGTATTTGCACAACACGGCACTCTGTTGAAAGCATCCAGCAAGGAAAAATGGATAAACATTGTTAAGGTCGTTCCAACAGCTTCCAGAAAGAGGGATGGCTCGGCTCGATTCAGGTGTTTTCGCTGATTTCAAAAGACCGGCTTCAGGTAGCAGTTTCACTTAAAGGAAATTTAATATAACCTCTGATTGAAAGTCAAGGGCGAGTTTGAGAGTGGGAGGTAAATAAAGTGATGTGAATAGTTCTGCTGCTGCTGTCGCGGTGTCAGCGATAAATGTTTTATCCCTCTGCACTAACCTGCTCATCACTGAGACTCCCGGTTTAGTTATGGCTGCCTTGACCTTAGTCAACACTTGCGCTCGGCATTTCCTTTAGGATGTACTTTAACGCAGCCTTTTTTTCTTTTTCCCCTTTAAAATGACACCCACAGAGTTCATCAAGCATGAGAAAGTGCCCCCGGAGGTTTTCCTGTCTACGTGTTCCTGCAATAAACCCTGAGAGCCAGTGTTCAAAAATGTGGACAGACGCACGCACGTCGCACCCTGACAGAAGTTGGCTCATGAGGTCAGCAAGCACACACCGTAACCCTTTAACCCAGCAAACACACACTAATGAGTCATACGACCGGCCGTGTGGGTGTGTGTCACCGCAAAGATGCAGAGTCAGTAAAAAGTCTCTTGTTAAAGTCAGCTGAAATATGGATTCAAATTACGCCTTAAGACTCCTCTACCTTCCCCATCTAGATAAACAGGAAATCAGCTTTTGCGGTTCCACAAATGTGAAACGAAGCCAAGCTGATCTGTAATTTTGTTTATTGCAGGGCTGCATTAGACTCGCCGCAAGCCGCTTATTTTGGCTTCTCTGGGGCTTCTCATGTTGCTTTTTTTTAATCTTTCCACCGACTCCTTCCTGCTGACTTTCTTGCATTATCATCACGCTTCATTGACTGAACGTGCAGTCCCAAGTTGCATCGAGCATTTTTTCCCCTCCCCTTCCTCTTGTACTCAGATAAACAATTTAAAAACCTCGGATGTGCCGCACACACATCGGAACAAATTACATGGTCCGGGTATTTGCACGCTCCTGCAAAAGCAGCCATTATGGCACAGTTTTTTCATTGTAAACACAATTATGCAAACTGAGTTGGATCTATTTATCTGCTGCTGGGAATTGATGTGCAATTTTCCAAAAAGTGTTTGCCTTGCATTTAAAAAAAATAAAATAACATCAGGCGTCACTTTTACCGGCGGAAGTAGCTCTAAGAAGTCACAACAGCTCAAACTGTGAGCAGGGTGTGCAGTTTCTCAGGCTCTATCGCTGACAAGAGGACATATCCGCAGGTTCTGAAAGCTGTCAGCACACTTGTAGAACAACAGTGCGTCTCCCATAGTTTCTGTCTGCAGTACATACATAATTGACAAATACAACTAGAAAGCTTGAGTTCTTGCTCAGCCCCATGGCGCTGCTGAGCTCTGCATTAGGAATCATTACTTTGCTAAAGAAATAAAAGGATCCTGTTTTTCGTTATGAGTATGCATGTTCCAAAGCAATCGAATCAGTGCCTATGAATGAGCCCAAAGCCAAAACATTGTATTTATTAAAAGTAAAGAAGCCAATACAGAAGTGCCTTGAACCTGCATTTTTCCCCTCCGATGGCCCCATGGACCGAGTCCTGCCGGTGACGTAGTTGTGTAGAAGTCTTTGTTAAATTGCCCAACTTCTTATGTTATGTATGACATCAGTAAATATTTTCTTCATGACTTTATTGGGTTTTAAGTCTTTTGGAACAGCATGACTTTTGTATATAAACCGGGTATGACTTTGTGTGCTGCTAGCATGTGACTCACAAACTGCTATATGACCATAACAGATACAGACGGCCGAAACGAGGAACTCGAGGCTTCAAAACGGAAGCAAATGGGTGACATCACCATGACCACATCGATATTTAGCTATTACAGGAAGATACGGCAAGCTAAAGTTAGCTTGTGCTGTCAACTGAAGAGTTGGTTCATGTCATGTGATATTAGCTACGGACTTGTGTTTAAGACTCATAAGACAACATATGAACAAGTGGTCAGATAACTTCACTCATTTCTTTATTATTTGCTTCAAAAGAGCCAAAGCTTCTGCTAATGTTTTTCACTTTCAGTCAAGTCCTTGTTTCTGACTGGTTGTTGTTTGTTAAGCCAGTTATCGCTGATCTATGAACCATTCAAGCAGGAAGGCACCAAACCCAAGAGATGAACCAGTGTTGCATCTACACAAACATCAAAAAACCAGTTAGACTGAAAATGCCAACGATAACAGAGTATGAGAGACATGGAAAAGTATTTTTTTCACCAAGATGATTCCCAGAGAGGGATTAGCCAAACACTCAGCAGACTGGACAAGTGGGGGACAAGAGAAGAAGAGTCAGGCCTAAAAACTATCTACAGTAGATGAACACTATCTAAGGTCGCGTCCTTAAATAGGGAAAGAAATCCAGCAAAGGCTTGACACAGGGCCTTCAGTTGGTCCATCTACTGTTTGGTCTCCCTGGAGGGTGGCTGTGAAGAAGTCGTTGTTAACAGGGAGAAAAGGCTAACATATGCCACATTACCTGTTTAAGGTATACACATTACATACCTGTTATTAATCTCTGTCTCTCTTCCACAGCATGTCTTTATCCTGTCTTCCTTCTCTCACCCCAACCAATCACAGCAGATGGCCCCGCCCCTCCCTGAGCCTGGTTCTGCTGGAGGTTTCTTCCTGTTAAAAGGGAGTTTTTCCTTCCCACTGTCGCCAAAGTGCTTGCTCATAGGGGGTCATATGATTGTTGGGTTTTTCTCTGTATGTATTACTGTAGGGTCGATCTTACAATATAAAGCACCTTGAGCCGACTGTTGTTGTAATTTGGTGCTGTATAAATAAAACTGAATTGAACTGAATTACAAAATAACTGGACTGAAGATCAGCGGCAACAGTAAAAGGCCCTGACGATGTACCTGTGGCACTTCTTCCTTAACTTTAGTGTATTTATTGTAGACTGAACTATTTTTTATTCTTAATCTTGCTGCTGTAACACAGTAGTTTTCACCTGTGGGATCTATCTATCTACGGGCAATAGCTCGTGGTCATGGATTGGCCTCCCCAGAGCTCAGACCTCAATTGTCTTGAGGCAGTGTGCGATCGATTTTGACAGAGAAAAGAACAAAAGCCTGAAACATCTAAAGAAGATCTTTGAACCTTCTCCAAGAAGCCTGGAGAACTATTCCTGAAGACTACTTAAAGAAATGAGATGAAAGCGTCCTTTGTTCAGATGTTTTAGAGCTCAGGCGTGTTGAAAATTTGACTTTCAAACAAAATATAAAGCAATGAGGCTACCTCAAGATTTTTGGACATTACTGTATGTGTACTGGTGATTATTAGTGCCATGGAGGCATTAATGAAGGAAACCCACCCGGCATAGTAGCTAAAGAGTCTGATGTTCTTGAGAAGTAAACAGCTAAAAAGAGAGTAAAATTATGAGGTGGCCTCCTCCAAATGAATCCTAACATGGCTCTGAAAGTTTGGGCATATAGTCAGGCAATGTTTTGCTTTGCTGCCAAAAAACGTGGACATAGCAGGTCTGTTCACGTTCAGGTTATGCTGCGTGCCGCCATCTCTTCAGCAGCATCGTGTCCGTGGGTCATAGCTTAGATCCTGTGCTGGTTGTCACCTGTGCGTTTGACTGGACAGTGAGAGAGAAAAATAAGAAGGCCTGAAGGAAATGAAGAAGAAAAGTATATGATATCAGACAGTGTGACATCATCATATTTCTTTCCAGGAGCTAAAAAAAAAAAGAAGAAAACGCAGCAAACCTGTTCCAGCAATCCTGTGAGCTTGGGCATAAACACTAATGCTTTTCTCCTGACCTTTTAACTTACCTCTTCCTGGCCAACTCGCTCTTACCCGCCAGGTAGTGCCATCTCCCACAGATGGAGAAGAAATGCTGAGACAGGCCTTAGCAGCTGGGGGCCACAGAGCAAAACCGAAAGCAGCATCATTACAGTCAGTCACCCACCGTTTAGCAGACATGCCCTGTGTCTCCTGTACCTGCTGCTGAACAAAGCAGTGAGGCCGAATCAAACCGTTCAGCGCCTCAGAGCCGGGCAGGGAGTGAATGCACCGTAGCTGCAGTAATGGACACGCAGCCGAGTTTGTACAAAAACTTGACAGACACAAAGTTAAAGGGCAAGAGCTCCACTGCGCCGAGTGTCCCTCTTCATGAACTTTAGTCGGGCAAAGTCATATCCTTTAATAGCCTGTAGGATGTTGATGTTTCCTGCTAGCAGAGTAAGAAAATCAGGGAAAAAGAGAAGAGGAGGCAAAAATGCTACACATTTTTAGCTGCTTTGGCAGGATGACAGCTGGTCATTTGGGCTTTAATATGTTCCGCCAATTCTTCCGTGAGCTCCAGTGAAATTTCGTACACATTCAGGGTTCCAAGAAGATGAATCACATTCAGTCATCTTCATCTGCTCGATGGACTGGCACAACGTTCAGCAGTACTATTCCCAATTACATATTTTTAGAAAGTTGTATTTAGCAGTACTGACAACTCCTGAGTAGATTGCCATACAAGTTGATTTCATCCAGTGCTGACAAGCCAAACGTTGAATCCTCTGCTTGATGACGAGTTTGATTTTAGCTGTAGTCTTTTTGTGTTTTGTTCTGCTGAGAAAATGTTAGAATGTTAACACACGCGCACAAAAAAACAGTAATTAACATCATCTACCTTATACATGCTAAACATTAGCATGCTTATGTGAGTATGTTAGCATATATGTCTTAGTATTCTGGTGTGCCCAAGTATCTCAAAGCAACCCATTTTAAATCCCAACAATGTTATCAAGAGAACCTCAACAATCAATCCCCTGGAAGTAATGACTTTGTGACTGTGGCAGTGAAGAAGTCCCGTTTAACAGGAAGAGACCAGCTCAGGGAGAGAAAAATGTTACACTGGCTCTGCCTACAGTGCTGATTATAATTAATATATAGCTTTAGGAGCAACACCAGGCTCTTCACAGAGCTGTTACCACAGCTGCCACAAAAGACGAGGAAGATGTTGTCACGATGCGTTAATCACGATACAATGATACAGCGATTTTGCGATGTGCCGTGAATTGCACGAAACTATATTGCAATAAACTGCGAGTTATATCATCTGCTTTCTGTAATACAATAAATTAATTTGATTTGGTTCAGTTGCTTTTGTTGGTGCACAGCGGGACTGTGAAGCAGATAAACTGACCACAAGTGTCATTAAAACTTGTGTATGTGCATGAACATGACAACCAAGTTAGTTGTATTACAGTCTAGGTCAACTGAAAGCACAAATGTGTGGACTACTGTACTGCCAGTGTTGGGAAGGTTACTTTTAAATGTATTCCACTACAGATTACAGATTACATGCCCCAAAATGTATTTTGTAACGTATTCTGTTACGTTACTCAATGAGAGTAACTATTCTGAATACTTTGGATTACTTAATATATTATCATGCTTTTTACAACCACATGAATGTCCTATTGCTGTGTGATTTATTACTATTACTGAAGGTTACTCTCCACACCAACACCAACTAGATGTTTAAATCTTGATATAAATGAGTAACAGTAGGTGGACATTAGGTAAGGCTGCACTTTTTGCAGTGATCTCGTATAGAAACTATTCCACGCATATATAAAACAGGTCCGCGGCTCTGAACCGTAGTAAAGGGACCTCTGACTTTGTGTCGGGCTCGTAGCTGAAAACTAGCTTTACTTTGTTGTCTGGGTCAACTTTGCTAGCAGAGACAGAGAGAGGCGTTGAAAGGCTGCTTATTGTTTCAGAGGAAAACGGGAACACGGTGTACATTCGAGTCTTAATAGCTTACTTACAACTGGGCTCGTCAGGCTCTCTGTTTGGCTGCAGTGGTTATTATTATATTTACATGCTTCCAGCTCCTGTTTCTGCTCCGTGACAGCTCGTACTTTTCCTTTTTCTCCCTCCCTCGCTCACAGACACATAACGTGTATGGCAGTCCATCCTCCCTGCAGCACGGACTACACTGCCCATGAGGCTGCATGCTTTAGGGCGATGCCTATAACACTCTGCTATTGCCTTCATATTAAATCATATTTTGAACAATAATTTTTAAAAATATTTCTTCACGTCATTATGTGGCTGCAAGTAGGGGCAACATGGGCCGCGAGATTGAGACACAGACATGAGAGCCTCTGAATGTGTGTTTTGTTTGTGTTTGTTTGGAATCACCAAAATTAGAGAGGGGACAGCCTAACATATGAAACAGGAAAATTCCGCCATGTAATCCATTTCAACAAAGTAACTGTATTCTGAATACCACCTTTTTAAACGGTAACTGTAACGGAATATAGTTACTCATATTTTGTATTTTAAATACGTAACAGCGGTACATGTACTCTGTGTACTGCTGCACTGTGACCGTGAGACAGCAGGCTCCTCTCGTCCTGTATGAAGTAAATAGCTGTTATAATCACATATGAATTCACAGCCTGTGATACCCACACATGTAACTCGTCACCTTTCTCTAGAGTCGGGGTCTCTGCAAAAAACTGCAGTAAAAGTATCAAGTAACAGGGTTCCAGTGTCTTGAGTAACAGAAGCCCTTGATTTCCACCAAGTTGTATAGACACGGGTCATTTCATATGAAGAAGATGATAGATTGTACTATTTTCTTAGCTCACTCTTAACTGTCAGGTAGCTTTGTCAAGCTAAGTGTCTCCAGTGTTTGTTGGTTTTTCAGTTGCGTTCATTTAAGGTTAGCTTCCATAGCTAACATTATCTCAGGCGTCCTTGCAAACCACACATCATATCTACATCAGAAATGCAGCCAAGAGGCCCATGGTGACTCTGGACGAGCTGCAGAGATCTACAGCTCAGGTGGGGGAATCTGTCCACAGGACAACTATTAGTCGTGCACTGCACAAAGTTGGCCTTCATGGAAGAGTGGCAAGAAGAAAGCCATTGTTAACAGGAAACCAAAAGAAGTCCCGTTTGCAGTTTGCCACAAGCCATGTGGGGACACAGCAAACATGTGGAAGAAGCTGCTCTGCTCAGATGAGACCAAAATGCAAAACTCTATGTGTGGAAAACTAACACTGCACATCACTCTGAACACACCATCCCCACTGTCAGATATGGTGGTGGCAGCATCATGCTCTGGGGGGGCTTCTCTTCAGCAGGGACGGGGAAACTGGTCTGAGTTGATGGGAAGATGGATGGAGCCAAATACAGGACAGTCTTGGAAGAAAACCTCTTGGAGTCTACAAAAGACTTGAGACTGGGGCGGAGGTTCACCTTCCAGCAGGACAACGACCCTAAACATGAAGCCAGGGCAACAATGGGATGGTTTAAAACAAAACATATCCATGTGTTAGACTGGCCCAGTCAAAGTCCAGATCTAAATCCAATCCAGAATCTGTGGCAAGATCTGAAAACTGCTGTTCACAAACGCTGTCCATCTAATCTGACTGAGCTGGAGCTGTTTCAAAGAAGAATGGGCAAAGATTTCAGTCTGTAGATGTGCAAAGCTGGTAGAGACAGACCCTAAAAGACTGGCAGCTGGAACTGCAGCAAAAGCTGGTTCTACAAAGTATTGACTCAGGGGCTGAATAATTACACACACCCCACTTTGCAGTTATTTATTTGTAAAAAATGTTTGGAATCATGAATGATTTTGGTTCCACTTCTCACGTGTGCACCACTTTGTGTTGGTCTTTCATGTGGAATTCCAATAACATTGATTCATGTTTGTGGCTGTAATGTGACAAAATGTGGGAAAGTTCAAGGGGCCGAAAACTTTTGCATCCACTGTATCTGATTTGTCCCATCATTGTTAAAAAAAATGCAAAAAAATTAGATATTTGATTTTTAGAATATGAAGGATTTTTTGAATATAGTTTTTGGCCTTTTTGTGGCTTTATTGGACAGATACAGTGAACACTCACAGGAAAGCGAGAGGTGGAGACAAACGGCCACGGGTCAGATTGAAACCCGGGCCAGCTGCTCTCAGCCATACGGCATCTGGTCGCTTTCTCATCCAACTGAGCTAAACCAGCACCCGAATCTAAAGTGATTTAAAGCAATGCCACCATGTTTGTTTTACCAACTTCCTTCTGCACACTTTATCACCTCTGCTGACCTACCAGCTGGATCCACATGTTTGATGTGGCACAGATTTGATGCCAAGTTGAGTTCCTGACACAACCTTTTCATTTAAGCTTGTGAAGTTTACTAACTTCAGACTCTTTGAGGTTGTGTCTGTTCCCAAAATGAAATCAGACTTCTGCATATGATCACTGTGTTAACAGCTTCCCAACAAAGTACTAATACGTTCAAGTTATACGAGCAAATGATATTAAAAAACAAAATATTGCAATGTACATTTTTTAAAACTCTTTTTTTTATTTGGTCTTACAAAACAATTAGTAAAATCATGTTGTGGTAAAAGCTGATGGGTAAAAAGTAACAGATGGTTTAAACACTGCAACATAAAAAATTCTTTCACAGTTACACTCTTCAAACTTTGTGATTTGATGCATTTTTTTAAACGCAGCAGTTGTTCCAATCACGTGAAACGACCCTTGAAACACTCTGAAAATGCATTCGAGTACCATATGTTTGATGTGTCTCCAGCCAGTTTTTACATAAGCAGTCCTCGCTAAATATTCCCAAAGTAATGTTTCATTTCCACAAATCTCATGAGTCTTAGCAGCGAGGAGACCTTGATTCTCCCCACTTTGAATAGACCTTCATGTGAACATTATTATTAATTCATCAAGCTGCCAGGCCGGGCTTTAGCCTTAATACATTTTGAGATTGAGCTATCTTCCCTGGCAAGGCTCGGAGTGATTAATGATTGAGGAGAGGTGAGAGCATCAGCTTAGTCCACTACAAACGTATGAACCCGTGAAGAGTCTGGGTCAGAATTCCAAATGATCCAAAACATTCTGTTACACCGCTCCGCTTAACATCAAAGTGTTTGCATAAGAACGCTAAAAACGGCGTCTCTCAGGCCGCCCTACAAAGTCGAGCATCTCCGACAAAGCCATGGGATCAAATCTGGTTACACACAGCTTTAAGCTTATCCTGTTTGTGTGATGGTTGCTTTTGTCAGGCCTCAAAGGCTTCTGAGCACCAGAGTCACCTCAAATAAGAGGGAGAGAGCTTCAGAGAGCAGAGAGTATCAGCATATGCCCCAGCGGCGAATGAGATTCTGCTTAGATTATTCAGCGGGAACACCAGCTCAGTCCTTTTTTTTCCTCTGCTTGGCTTTTTTCTTTTCGTCTCTCTTGTTTTATCTAGTCGGTTGAAAAGCACACACTCGCTTGCAAACGGCGCACATCCCTCCACACTCCAAACTACCCGACACTTTGTAGACAAAAGATAAAACGAAACCTTTTGAAGGTCGACACGCAACAGGTGAAAGATGTTGGGGTCCTGGTGGTGCGGCGCGATTGTTTTGGTGTGCGCGAGATGTCTGGCCTCTTATCTCTGTTGATGTGATACCTTCTTTCCACTCTGCCCCTATGTTGCTCACACTCCACCTGCTCTATGATGTCCTCGCCTCCATCTTCCTCTGGCTGTGTTGGTAAAGCAGCCGTACTGTGCGGCCAGCGAAAAGCCCTGAAAGCCAAGACTCAAAAAGCTTTGGATAAACACACTTTCTTTCTTTTTCCTTTTTTTTTCCCCAATTGTGCCACATTCTCAGAGGCAAACGGAGGAGGAGTTTGTCAGATAAATGTCAAGGCTGATGGCTGGCTGAGCTTAGTCATCGAGCAGCAAGCAGAGACTCGCGCTGCGGTTTTAGTTTCACGTAAAAATCAGTGTTTTGAAGTCTTAAACTGCCGGCCGGATGCTGTTGCAGTCCAAACCGAACACAATCTGTTCTCATCAGTGACGAGTGACGATACAGTCCCACCGTGCAAAGATCTGTTGTAACTTGACTTAGCCCCAACGTCGACCTACCTGCCGCAATTCGCTCTGACACCTAAAACCTGAGCTTGCACTGTTCATGAGAGTAGTGTGAGATTTCTCAGCTATTTCTGGCCCTTGACCTTGTTTCTATAGGTTTCACAGTTCTCAAGAACTTAGCAAGTAAAGAGCTGTCAAGTTGTCATGTTAATTCCACTGCTGCACACCTTTGTCTTTGTTTTTTTTGTTGTTTTTTAAAGAACTTGGATGCGGTTTCTCCTGTTATGAATCATTTGGCAGACAAAGAATGCCACTGAGAGCTGTCCACACATTCTCCTGCTAATAGTTTAGTTTGTCAGCTTCCTTTGGGGCGAGATTGTGAAACTTTCGAAGAGTTAACAGTGTAGAATTACGTCTATGAATAAAAAGCATAAGCAATACAATATATCAGACTCCTTTCTCGGCAAAACATCTATGGATTTTGTTACTGGAGCCTTACTTGGTCTGATCGAGAAGCAGCCAGCGCCAAAAACTAGAATACATACATGTTCTCAAAATGAGCCCCGTGTGTTACTTTGTTTCATGTCACTGTACTGCTCCTCACATACAAGGTCTTAAATAATCAGGCCCCATCTTATCTTAATGACCTTGTAGTACCATATCACCCTATTAGAGCACTTCGCTCTCGCTCTGCAGGCCTACTTGTTGTTCCTAGAGTATTTAAAAGTAGAATGGGAGGCAGAGCCTTCAGTTTTCAGGCCCCTCTTCTGTGGAACCAGCTTCCAGTTTGGATTCAGGAGACAGACACTATCTCTACTTTCAAGATTAGGCTTCAAACTTTCCTTTTTGCTAAAGCATATAGTTAGGGCTGGACCAGGTGACCCTGAATCCTCCCTTAGTTATGATGCAATAGACGTAGGGATTCCCATGATGCACTGGGTGTTTCTTCTTCACTCACTATGTGTTCACAGACCTCTCTGCATTGAATCATATCTGTTATTAACCTCTGTCTCTCTTCCACAGCATGTCTTTATCCTGTCTTCCTTCTCTCACCCCAACCAATCGCAGCAGATGGCCCCGCCCCTCCCTGAGCCTGGTTCTGCTGGAGGTTTCTTCCTGTTAAAAGGGAGTTTTTCCTTCCCACTGTCGCCAAAGTGCTGCTCATAGGGGGTCATATGATTGTTGGGTTTTTCTCTGTATGTATTATTGTAGGGTCTACCTTACAATATAAAGGTCCTTGAGGCGACTGTTGTTGTGATTTGGCGCTCTTTGGTGGCAGATGGCCCCGCCCCTCTCCGAGCCTGGTTCTGTAGGAGGTTTCCTCCTGCTCAAAGGGAGTTTTTCTGTCCCATTTCTGGGTAACAGCCATAAAAACTAGAGTTAATGCTTCAAAACAAAAGTCCAGAAATGAATGCATGGTTATATTCATGGCACAATAGGATATCACAATATTGGTGTCCTCCCTGCAGCTTTGTGATGAGTGTTGTGTTACCTGTTGTGTTCCTGGTTTTAATGAGTGCACTACCTTCAATATTTTTGCCTATGTCTATACTCCCAACCCTCAAAGTGTGAAGAATCGCATACACCATGTTGGTATATGTAGTGTATCATGAAGTGGGTAAATCTGATCTAAGTTCAGCAAAGATTTAGACACATCCTGTTGTCTATGACATAAGCAAGTTTCTTTACTGACTGATACATCGTTCATGCGACTCATGAAATTTTTTAAAACCCCGAGTAAACTCATCGCACTTCTTGACCTTTCTCTCTGAAGTAATCTACTGACAATGCAAACGATTTAAACCAAATGAGAAATCAAGGAAAATTCATTCAATCGTCATCACGTAACTTTCTGGAAGTTTAGCAAACTGCTGCAGATGCTGCAGAGCAAACATCCTGCTGCACGCTCCTCTGTGATTAGTCTAAGTTAAGTTGCATCCAGATGGCTGTCACTAATTACTTGCACAGAGAATGTTAAATGTTGTAGAAAAACATCTCAGGATTTAAGAATAATGACAAACTTGTCAAGTGAATTATGACAACAAGCATAAATAGACCATGAGGTATTGCAGCTGAGCACAGAGCAGTTAATGTGCAAAATGTGCCAAACCAGGTCACCATGGAGATGCCTTTTCCCCCATTGATAA
Organism: Aulonocara stuartgranti; assembly: GCF_965226115.1. NCBI lineage: Eukaryota > Metazoa > Chordata > Actinopteri > Cichliformes > Cichlidae > Aulonocara > Aulonocara stuartgranti. The sequence goes on along the minus strand of NC_138951.1, from coordinate 1,714,367 downwards.
TTAATTGTAATTAATTGTAAGGGTGGCATTGCTGTCCTTTCTGCTCTTAAAGACTGGGTTGCAGCGACACTAGAGAATAGTAAAACACTTTAATAATATATATATATATATATATATATATATATATATATATATATATATTGTTTTCAGTTTTTGCATCTATGCAACAAATTAAAATTAATGAACTGTGTTATGTTTTGGTGATATCCACTATTCTTCAGTTCTCCAAAAATAAATCTGCCATATTTTTGGATTAATTGACTTATTACATTAAAAAAAAACATTATAGTATATTTCATCTACTTTTCTAAGAGACAAACACAGGACGCTTTTCATAGTTTTCTCTTCTCCCAACCTTTTCCTTTCTAATGCATGTAATTCACTGGTACAGTCTGGTGTTTGTGTTGCTTTAGCTGAAGCTCATAATCATTTATACTTAGTTCCCAACATCTGTTTTAGTAAGCATGTCTAGAATCAGATGTGTCAATAACAAAACGTTTTTAATAAGATATCTCATGTGTTTAATCTCATTAGATCTTGCTTCTTTACGTTTTCCTCGTGTCCTTTTCTCTGGAGCGTTCGGTTGTTCTTCAAAGACTCATTTGACTGAAAAACCAGTGAGCAAGAATTCTTCATCTGAAGTTTCCTTGTATAAAAATGGATTTTGTGAAATTTGATCATTTCGACACTTTGTAGGCCGGGGCAGGGATAAGGACACTTTTCTGTTTCTTAAACAGCTCCAGGGATCAGAGATCAGAGTGATTTGTTGCTTCATAAGCAACGAATGCCGCTGCCCTTTTGGTCTGTCAGTTCAAACGGATGAGGTCAGGGAAACTCATCAAGCTACGGTCTCTGTTAATCACTCTGGTTCAGCTAAAGTCATTCTCTCCTAGCAATCTATGTGTGCAGAGTTAACTGGGCTAACTGGGAAAATGTTACCACTGAAGTTGTTGTAACCAATGCTATGCATTCACAGCTGATCAAATGAAAGCAAACACTGCAGAGAGGTGGTGCACGGTGGCAACAGACTGGTTTTTGACCTTTGGCAAAAGCCCCTGTAGTGGCAAGCATCTTTTGCAGGTTGTATCCAGGTGAACTCAGTCGCAAAGAAGATGCGTCACTAAAGTCCTCCTCGTGATTGCTTTGGTCGCTAACGTTTTCTGCGTTCGTCAGTCGTTTGCATGGAAGACACAGACTTGTATGTAAACAATGACCAGCTAACGCTCCAAGAGGAACTTAAACTTTTAAAAAGTGCGATTCAAACTGCAGAGATCGGCCAGGCCACACCGCGACCTTGATGTGCTTCTTCTTTAGCCACTCCTTTGTTTCCTTGATGCTATGTTTTGTTTCAGTGTCACACTGGAAGACCCGTTCACGACCCACGCGGTCCATCAATCTGCAGAAAGAGGTCCCCCCCCAAGAATTTACGATGCACAGCTCCGTCCATTGGCCCTTCAGTGAAGTCGTCCTGTACCCGTAGCAGCAAGGGCTTCCTTAGGTCATAGCAACACATTTTTCTGGCACAACTTCACCTGTTTCAAGGTGCATGAAGAAGACAAAGATCTGATGACAGCAACACTTAAAATAATAGGGAATAACTTTACTAAGTGACCAACGTGTTTCAGCCTGTGGCCTTTATCAGGGTCTACTCAGCATTTATCTTCCTCAAAGACTGAGGACGACTGATGATCACTGTGTATTTCTTCTGCACCAACAGTTGTCACCTTCTCATCGAGCCTCTTTCTGACGGCCTTGTAGCCCATTCCTGCCTCGTGTCTACAGTCTTTTCCCTGATGTCCTTTCACAGCTTTGGTGGTGGAGAGGCTGGAATGGAAGACGCTGATTCGGTGGACAGATGTGCTTTATACACATAACGAGTTGAGATCAGGAGTATTTATTCAATTCAGTTTAGTTTTATTTATAGAGTGCTAACCACAACAACAGCCCCTTCAAGGCTTTGTATAGTAAGGTAAAGACCCTACAGCACAGCCCTATGATGACAGAATATATAGAACAGATGTGTAACTGATTGTAATCAGTGTGGCACATCTGCTTCATTCAATCATTCCTGCTGGTTTGTGGGTGATCAAATGAAGAGTTCACTCAATGACACGCAAATCAATTTCTAACTTTTATGAAACGTGCTTATGTAATCTTTATTTTCTGGATTTTTGAGTCTCTCTACCCCTAAAACGTAGAGACTCTTAGTTTCTTTGTAAGTGAGCAAACTTACAAATTAAGCAGGGGATCGGATAATTATTTCCCCCGCTGCATAAGGACCAAGTATGTTTTTGAGTACGACACATTTCAAAAGGTGCAACTATTCCTATGGCTTTCACTCCCAGACAGTTAATACAGCGCTTTTGTTAAAGCCCTTGAAACGCAGCTTAAAGGCCGTCCTTCTATCACATCTCGATTGATTTAAAATCCATTCTGTTGGTGTGCAAAGGCAAGATTGCGAAAAAGTTGTGCCATTGTCCAAATCCTCATTGTTGGTTTGATTTTGTGTACAGCAGAACATTTTTATTACGGAGCCATTCAATACTCCGAGGACTAAAATGAAGTTCCATTTAGATCCATTGTGAAGGAAACAGAATGAAACTAATATAAGCACGACTAGTTCAGGCAGAGATAGCTACATGATACGCTTTTGTTACTGTTAGGCTGCGTTTTATTTGTGTCTGACGAGGGCATCTATGTTCTGTACTTGCTCTCGCTCTCATGTAGCTGTTTAGTCAGTCTACATAAATATCCAGTGAAGCTAAAAGCACCCATTACTCGCCTGGAAAGTTGACAGACAATGGCATTTGGCTGAAAAAGCAGCAAGCGGCAGAGTTTGATTGTCATGGGGGGATAATGTTTCATTTCTTTTGTTGCGGCGCGGTGAGCGACCTCTCACCCCTCCGAACCGCCCCCTAAATCAGTTGCTCTGATGTAGATCACATTCCTGGGTGTTTACGTTACCCCCCCATGCCAGACGCTGCCACCAGCCTTTCACACCTGTCCCGTCACGTCCACGGAAAGGAAACTGTGATACATTTTCAGAGTAGAACAGAAAGGCCTTTGTGTGTGTGTGTGTGTGTGTGTGTGTGTGTGTGTGTGTGTGTGTGTGTGTGTGTGTGTGTGTGTGTGTGTGTGTGCGCGCAGACATTCACACTGAATCAGAAGTGCCTGCATCCATAGGCAGCTGAGAGCTGGCCCACACAAATTCACCAAAAACTCAATGAGACGCACATATTTGTGTGCACGGAGCTGTCAAAGCGTCAGCTCAGTGAGTTATGGAGCTGCAGGATGCGTCTGAACATGGAGGGAAGATTCCACTGCTGTAAGGAGTGATAAATTAGGGAGAAGTGAGGAGTACGAGCTCCTAACTCCGACAGAGATGCCACAGTCGCTCACTGGAGAGGCCAGGGAGGCCGACATGTGCCGTCACCTCAGTGCCATGTTTTCCCACCCCATACATATATACTTACACCAGCATGAAAACTGGTCAGTTTTAAGAAAAGCTGTAACAAAGCTGCTTTTCTTCTGCTGTAACAACAATCCTTCACATGTTAAAAAAGTACATTTTCTTTTCACGCTTGCAGCTGCTGCAGGTAAGATAAATACAGCTGTCCATACAGCAGCTTACTGAGGTCACTGAAGGTAAAAGACAAAAATAAATAAGGGACTAGGTGGGGGGGGTGAATTTCAAAGAGAAACATCATTAAAGTAGCAAATTTACACATTTTTCTATCACTGAGGAAGACAATAAAGAAGCTAAGCTTATTAAAACGAGATTGTTGCAGCATCTGCAGCGATGCGGACACTGCACCAGTCTGTTGACATAAAGAGGGAGCTAAGCGTAAAAGTGAAGCCGTCAATTGACCAGTCGATCCACATTCTCACCTCGCCTACAGCCATGGGCTCTGGGTAGTGACCAAAAGAGATCACGGATAGAAGCAGTGGAAATTAGCATCTTCCTAAAGGGTGGCTGAGCTCAGCCTTAGAGACAGGGGGAGGAGCTTGGTCAGCCAGGAAGAGCCTAAGAAGAGACACTAGTCCACTACACTGAAAGCCAGCTGGGGTGGTTCAGGATTTGCAGTAGGATGCCTCTTTGATGCCACCTATGTGAGGTGTTTCTCCCCTAAAAGATCCAGAGCAGGTAGCTGGGGGGAGAGTCAGGGCATATATGTATGACCAGGACCTGGATACGTGGCAGAAATGGTTGGATGATGTATCAGAAGGTGCTGTAACATATCAGGAAGTGACTCCATGAATATTTACCTCAGTGCTACATCTGAACACAACTGAGGAGTGGTGCTACACATATGTGAATATGTATTATATGCAGACTGTTTTTTTTCTCATAAATTAGTTCAATTCTTTTTATATAGCAGCGGATCACAGTAACAGTTGCCTCAAGGCCCTTTAAAGATCATACATGGCGACAGTGGGAAGGAAAAACTCCCTTTTTACAGGAAGAAACCTCAAGCAGAACCAGGCTCAGGGAGGGGCGGGGCCATCTGCCATGTTGTCTCAGTCCATATAAAGCAAATGTGTGTTTTCATGTAATTCCAACAATTATCCAACAGCAAACTACTGAAACCAAACACAGAAATGTTTAAAGCTTTTTATCGATACATTTGTTTCTCTTAGGACATTTTGTATCATAAGGTCTGTTATGAGAACCTCCACACCTTGTTAACAATAATCACCCCTCACTACAAACAACCTCCCGTGTAGATCAGTAACAAATGAGTTTTTTCTCCTGTAAAAAAAAACCTTGTTAGCATTGATGAGTGTGCTAGCAAAAAGTCTTCCCAAGCCCCCAAGTTTTATTATTGTTCTTTTAGGCACTGCATTTATTTAATAAATGAGGAATGGGGGAAGGAATAAATCAGCAGCTCTGCACTCCATTTCAAACAAGTAAGAAGCTGCTAATGTTAGAAGCAAAGTGTTTTTCTGCTGCTTGTAGCAATAAGTGATTGATGATGATGCATCTGAAATACTCTTCAGTGTTTTTCATCTGAGGAAAATGCTGATTTTCATCTTGGTTTTCTAATGATGATGATGAAGACGCTATCATTTTGCACACACATTCCTTCCTGTTAGTGGAGTTTTCCTTCCAGTTTCTCTCTTTGTGCTGGTACAGCGTTTGTGAGATCTTATATTTTCTCTGGTGTTTAGTTCAGTTATTCTAGTTTGGTTTCTCCCAACCAAACTGCGTTCTTTGTCTCGCAGCGCTTTGTCAGATTTGTTTAGTAGCTAAACTAGACGAGGCTCAAAGGAGGGCGCCGCTCACCAGTCAGCCAGCTTCTCCGGCTCACGTTCAAATTGTCTTATTATTTTTTAAAGGACCAATTATGAGCATTTTTACCAACATTCATGGTCTGACTGACTGGCATAAATATAGAGACTTATGTTACTATGTATCCCAGTCACCCTGGTGATAAGTCATGGTAACCGCCAACCAACAGAAGCTAATCTTTGCATTCAATGCTCATTAAATATTATCATGCTTACGTGCTAACTAAGGCGGTGACCAAACCTTGGTGTATGACTAGTAATATTTTCATTTGTTAGGTAAAGATGTGTCTGTTCAGGTTTTAAATATGTCTTTACTCACACATTTAAAGAGAATAGTTGATGCACGCTGTTTCAGCTTGTTACTAAAAGACAGTTTAAAGAGTCGTCACTTTAGTTCTTCAGTACACATCAAGCATGTTTTTGTTATTGAAAACTCCATTCTGTTAGTGTGACAGTGAATTACAGATGAACTTCATTAGCTAAACCCAGCTAGCACTCGTGTAAGCTCCTCTGTTTCTGTCCAGGCTTGATCATATCAGCCAAGATTTCACACTCAAGGCTTCAAGTCCACAAATTATCTCATGGGTGACATCTGGGCGACTGTTTCATCTTTTATAAGCACTCTGTGCTTTTTGAGTGATAACATACGTGTTTCCATGTTCAAGCGTCTTCTGTGTTGGCTGAATCTCATCTCTTTTAATGTGTTGCAGAGTTTTTGGAATAGACACAAACCTCCCAAACCTATCCAGCTGTCATTCTAGGCACCTAAAGCTTTTTATTAGCACTATTCATGCGAATCACACCTTTAAGCTTTAAGTACACTGTGGCTTACTGCGCCCTAAATACCAATATCATGTACTTATTGGTCTTTGGGGACTAAAAGAGCATTTAGACCCAGAAACAGCAAATAACTGCTGAGTTATTCAAGATGATGTGTGGTTAAGCCAAACTCTGTTTAGCTAAGCTCATCAAAGAGGAAGGGCTCTAGCACGTTTTTGTTTTTGTAAGATAGAAACTGGTGAAATAACCTCACAGGGGTCTCTAATAAACTGTCCTCACATTAACAAGAATAATTTCTCGTCCTGGCAAAATATGCTGCCGAGTAAGTACAGCTAGCTTGTTTGCTGTGAAGCAGCCATTTTGAAGCATTTATATAAACCACAGCTGCAGATACAGTCCCCATCAAAAGTTTAAGACCACTCGGAAAATCCTATTTTGCATGGTTGGATCTTGACAAGGTTCCAAGTCGAGCTTCAACATGAGCAAGAGACAAAACAAGGCTGTTTTACAGCTCACTCACAGGACTGTAAGGGCATGGGCAGATATGCCCAACATGCTTTTTATTTTTTCAGTACGATTCCTATGATGTCACAATGATGCCATGAGGTTTTGTCATACACTGCATGAACACAGCAGCCGGGCCCTGAGCTGCAGCCTCCGGTGTAGAAGCTCATTTTCATCTTCGCTTTCTGATGTCAGCTTTGTGTTCATACAGAAATACTAAGAGAACGATTCTAACGAATTACTTTCTCCTGGTAAAGTACTCACTTGTACTGCATTACTCAGTGTTCAAGTACATATTAAACATGTAATATGTATAATACAGTACTTTTCTGAACAATGACCCCAACACAGATCACAACACGATGGGGATATACCTTCAGCTTTGCACACCTAGACTGTGCTGTTATGGTCTCTTCAGCCTTTCCAAACAAGACATTCTTATTCAGCCTTTTTCTAATTCTTATGTTGTGAACGTTAGCATGTAAGCTCCTCACTGAGGCCTCTAGAGGCTCACAGATGCAGCTCGTGGGCTTCCTGCTTTTTCTCTGAGCACTGCACAGTCTGACCTCGGGCTGAAACACACCTGGATAGACTGTACTAACACGTATGCCTGAAATGGGGCAAACTGCCCAAATTTCTTCTTTTATAACGGTGCTCACACTTGCTGACAATCAGTTAATCAAGTGTATTTGATTGGCAGCACCTGGCTGCTACTTACCCTCTTCATTCTCTGGAAGCACCGAGGAGATGCTTGGGTTTCCCACATGACCGTACACGTTAGTGTATGTTGGACAAACACTGACATATCTGTTATCTTGTTCTTTCTTCCTCTCACCACACAGGTTTCAAAGCCATCCATTAAACCACACAGTCATCACATTCATCACAGCCCACACACACACACACCTGAGATCAGTCCACGCAACCCGCATTGCTGCTATTTCATTTCTCATCTTCCTCTCTCAGCACCGGAATATTGGACTAATGGGCCTAATAGCACGCCCACTGCTATTCAAAGAATCGGCGGCTGCACTGGAATAAAGGATTATCTGTGTGTGAAGAGGAAGAACCTGACACAGCGAGAGGACCAGGAGACCCAGTAAGAGGGGAAAAAATGATGGTGAGAGAAGAGGAGCCATGAAACCGACATGCTGAGAGACAGAGGCGGGATGACGGGGCCAGACTGACAGGAAGCACCAGCAGAAGGAAAACCTGAAAGTGCATCCGACTGCAGTCACACAGCGCTGCTGTCAGCACCCCGGCTACAATCTAAACAGCGGCACCTTTGATTGTGACATTTTTTGTTTCTTTGTAGCTTTTGTCTGAGCTCGGTGAGGTCGGGTAAAATGAAAGCATCGAGAGGGGGAAAAAAACAACAACACTGTCTCGCCAGTCACGCACAAACGAAAACACTTGTCTGTTCGGACTCTACTGTTCAAAAATGTATATCCCCGGAGCTTGAATGATGTACGCACATCCTCCTCACATGCTGTTAGACTGCTGCTGAAATCGAGACGGGAGCAGTTTTCTCTTCCTGACTCACATGAGTTGATGAATTTTCATCTACCAGGAGGAAAAACGTGTTTCGGCTCGGCTTTTTTCTGTCTGCATGCACATATTTCTGTACGAGTAGTTATTGGAGAATTACATTCCTACAAATGTACTCATTACTGTGTAAATTAGCACAGCTACATTTTCCTTTTGTCTTTAGTAGCCCTGATTTAATAAATGGTAATTATCTCCAGGCATTTGTAATAGAAATAAAAAAAAGAGGTTTAGGAATGAAAATGAGATTGGATAGGAATATATATTTTTAATGAATTTAGTTTCCTGAGGAGGGAAACTCACAATGCCGTGTTTCAGCTGATAAAAGCTATTTTTTTCTGTTCACAGCAGAAATAGATTTGTTTATTTGGTGAATCTGCGAGCGAGACGCTTTATTCTTCTCCCTGAAACAACCTCTTCCTGCTATTTGCGTGTTGGCACTGACGACGTGAAAGAGTTTAAATCTCACTTTAGGAAAAAAATAAAGAACCAAAGTAAATCGAAGTGAACACATCTGCAGATCCTTATAACCTTTATTAAATCTTACAGCTGACTCTCAAACAAATGCATGAATTATTCATGTCTGACTGACTTGATTGCTACAAGGGGCACAGACACAGCGCTCTTTTTTCTTTTTAATTATCCCCCCCCCCTTTTTTTTTTTTTCACTGCAGAAGTTTCCAGATAAGGTTCAAGCTTTCCCCCAATCAGGCTAATGTTAGCTCCTTTTAACGAGCCCGGCCTCCCCCAGTTTGACTTCTATCACTTTTAAACTTTATGTGTCTATTAACCATTCCTCTGCAGGAATGAACATACCAGCATTTTGCAGTTACACGGAAGTCTTCATGGATGGGAGTAATTAATAACTACATCTAATTAAAATGCATTCTAGAGGGGATGGGGATCGAGATGTTTGCAGAGGTATGATGATGGCAGCTCATGTGAGACCGCGTACGCCTGTGAGCAGCTGATTTCTTTGTTGTCTTTGAAAACAGTCGGAGTAAATTTTGGACTGATTTTCTCACTAATGCTTCGCAAGTTTTGTTATTTTGCAGCTGATGTTTTAGGGCAAATATTCAGCAGCTGTCGAGTCAGTTCATTCAGCTTTAAATCTGGGGAGACGTGTGGCATAATAGACTGAAAGGTTAGCTAGTGGAGCAGCGACTGAGGCATGTTCCACTTGAGTCTCTGCTTTAAATTGCTGGTATTCATCAAGTTAAGTGATGAGTCCGCATGATGAATGGTCTCTCATTAATATCATTATGCTATTAGGCTACATCTCTCACACTATGCTCTACCTAGAATATGCACATGCTTTGCATTTGTGTGCTGTGTGTGTGTGTGTGTGTGTGTGTGTGTGTTTGCACATACCAGCAGGGTTCATTTCTACAAGAAGTCTGAAAAAGTTTTTCAGTGAGCCACACATTTTAAACCATTGTTTAGGCTCCTGTTTTTAAACAATTTAATTCATTCCAGTTTCATTTATATGGAGTCAAATCCCAACGACAGTCACCTCGAGGCATTGTAAAAGACAGACCCTGCACACACAAACAACGATCAGAGCAAGCCTTTGTCAACAGTGGGGAGGAAAAACTCCCTGTTAATAGGAAGAACGCCCCAACAGATCCAGGCTTATGGAGGGGCAGCCATCAGCTGGGGGGGCAGAACAAAAGATACACTGTGCCTTATTTAGTAGTTATAGTAATGATTCACTATATATGCACATAACACAGCTATGTGTAGTGTGACACACTAATGTGTGATCCCATCAGAAGTAGTACTTGTTAAAAAAATGAGAGATTTGTCACCGAAGTGAACTATGTATAATGAGGTAGTTGCACCCCCCAGCCTCCGGGTGGCGCATTGTTCAGTGAGACAGAATAGCGAGGTCATAGGTCCTCCTCTCCAATATGGCAGAAGCGAGGCAAAGAGAAACTTCACCAGTCGTCTCTGTCTCATCATTTCCCTGTTTTGCAGGTTTGTAACCGGTAAAACTATATTAAAACGGTTGTAAAATATTGATAAGAAACACAGCTAAATGTGAGGGTATAAATCAGCGGGTAAACCCTGTTATTTGTTACGTTTTATGAAGTAGAAGGACTGGAAAAAAATGCCAAAGCCTAGCCAGCCGCGGGCGCCATTTTGGTTTCCTTTCTCCACTTATTTCAGGTCGTTTTAGCTGAATAAGCTCCTTGTCGTGTCCTGATTTTGTGAATATGAATGTTAATCTGCTGTTGGCAGTGAAGAACGACTGTTTACTGGTTCTGAAAAGTGATTTTGAGAATGTTATAGCTAAAGCTAAGCCTGCCAGCATACACATGACTCTTTCATGTATTTGTGAGCTACTAAGCTAAATTGGTTTAAGACCAAGCACTGGTATGTTGGTTAAAACAATCAGAATACATAGGTATTTGGGTTAAGAGTTAAATCGAGGTAAAAATGTATTTGAACATGCATTTCATATTGTTTTGAGTTGTCATTCAGAGAGAATAGCCGAGTAAATGATTTGAAGGTCACTACACGTGAAGTATTCTTGTTTCCCATGAAAAGATCGTGGTATTGCAGCTTGAACATACAGACGGTTTTATTGTTATTTCTGTTGTATATAGAGAATGGTGGTGCTGCAAGTTAAAAATACATGTGATTGTATAAATAAATATGGCAGAAGCGAGGCAAAGAGAAACTTCACCAGTCGTCTCTGTCTCATCATTTCCCTGTTTTGCAGGAACATTTAATCTGTTTTACCGGCCCATACTCTGGGTCGGTTACAGTAGCTAGAAAACATGGTTGAAATCTCAATATTATCTTCCTGTTATATATCGACGTCCTTTCTGCCATATTTGTCCTATACGTCAAATAATCCCAAAGAAGCAATTAAACATATTTATCTTTTGCTTTCTTTTGCTAGAAAGTCTGAAAAGGACATCTAGAAGTACCAATGTTGATGCATTTTCTAAAATCTTTGGATTTATTTTTCAACCATAACTAGAGATCGAGAAAAACCCACAGGTGGGCGGATATTCAACGTTGAAATGTTTGAACAAATGTCTATTGAAATGATTAAATACAGGAACAGGAGAAGTATAGATATGATAGTTCACATACAGTATAAAAAACCAACCACAGCATCAGCGCAACCTGCACAACCTCTATAAGCAAACACTAAAAATAATAATAATAACACTATAATAGTACAAAGTACATTTCTACATTTTTTGTAACATGTCTAACTTTTGTTTAATGTATAGGATTATCCAGAGGAGGGGAATATCTCAGTTTAGTTATGAATTACCCCCCGAAAAAAAAATCTTCCAAATAGAAAGCCAGGGCAGGGTTAGGGTTAGCACCTATGACGTCATAGTAGGACTCAAATGGTTAACACGGCTGTTTACTGGAGATCTCGTTTAACCTCCTAGGACCTGCGTGAATGTCCTCATATGTGCATCTAGTTTTCTCAGAAACAAAAATCAGGTAAAAAAAAAATCTGGTTATTCTTTGTTTTTACATTCATCAGGTCCCAATCAGCCTAAACCCAGACCCGCACTACCAGACACAGGGACAGTTTTTACCCACGAGCCTTTTGAACTGCTGATATTCCACACACACCTCTACAATTACAGGACTGCACACGGTCACTTACACAAATGCTACTTAAATGCTCACTGCACAACTTTGTACAAGCTGTAAATACTCTTGCACAAACTTATAAATACCAACTTGTCTTAAATGTAAATACCAACTAAATTCTGTAATATTTAATACTTTTTCCTCTCATTATTATTATTATTATTATTATTACCACTGCTAATTTCTGTTATTTTCTTCTGTAAATAACTGCACACTCTCTATATGCTCATGTAAAGCTGAGGACTTTCATTGGATAAATGTGGCTGCACTGTTTATCTGTACATGACCATAAAACTTGAAATAGCAAAGAGAAATTAAAAATGAATGTTTAGAAAAAAATATCAATGGAAAATGCAAAACAAAGCAACACTGAGACATTGTTAAAAGAGTTGCTATGAAAAGCAGCCACGATGGTGCGAAACATATTTGTGTGATTGAAGTGAGTCCAGGTCATGAAATTGTAGCTCGATTTGTAGCTGATCATGTAAAGAGGCCTGTGAAAGACTCCAGATAGAGACATGAATCCTGCCTCTTAGTACCTCTGTGCCCTTGCACACAAACACACCTAATATGTCTATCGCAGTAGATTTACTCCCACCTGATATAAAACCACAGACCTTTCCAGCTACGCCTGACCTCCTGCTGAATTTCTCCAAGCAGATGTTCTTGAACCCTCACAGCACATAGGCAGGATGATGCCTTATAATTATAGATATAAACAGATTGTGCACATGGTTTAACCTGCCATGGGTGATAAATTGCAGCTCGGTCTTGCTGTATAAACTGCCAATGCCAGAATAGAGTCCTCTCGGCTACAGAGGGTCAGCTGCAAGAGGAGGATTTAATGAGGAGGGCCACCCAAACAGTCTGGGTGTCCATCTGTTTGCTCTCTCTGCTTTTACATGTCACACATCTTGTGACGGCGGCAGCAGCGCTGGACCAGCGGGGCTGCTCAGAAAGGTGTAAATGCATCACCAAAAAGTGCACTTTCACTGAAAACGGGGAGAGTGAAAAACAAACAAAAACCTTTCAAGACTAAAACAAGAAGATCAAGACCTTTAAAAGCCAGGAACTAAAAAAAACCTCCATTTTTACACTGACAAGGTTGCCAGCATACCTGTTAACCATGGAGGCTTTATTTGTTGTACACTGTGCTGCATGCACACATGCAGTGTCTGCTTGTAGGCAGAGAACAGAAAAACAGTTTAAATAGTTTTATTAGCTTTAGTGTGGCAAACGTTGTGATTTATGGTTTGAATTTAAGCAGAAAAACTACAAATAATTAAATTATCAAGAAAACATTTTGATTTTTGTTCAAGGATCACATTTTCACTAACTGTTAAAAATTCCCAGCATTCAGGACTACTGCTGCGTAATGATTCAACTGAAAAACTGTAACTAGGTTTAACAGCTTACTTGTTTAAGAATATTGATCATTACAAATAATTACCAACAACTCTCATTCAACAATAAACAAAGGGAAAAGACTCCTACAACCAGCTGTAGGCAACACGCCCAGCTAAGCTTTGGTTAATATTTTGGCACAGTTGAGTTCTGATAGGTGTCATAATGTCTTACAGAAAGGTGTCCATGTGTCCCCAGACACCGCTTATACTTAAACCCTGTGTTTCTCTTATCACTGTAGATCAAACATTTAGATTTGTAGCTACTAGGTAACAGCTTACACTACAGTTACAATCAGTGTTGGGAAGGTTACTTTTAAAATGTATTCCATTACAGAATACAGATTACATGCCCCAAAATGTATTCTGTAACGTATTCCGTTACGTTACTCAATGACAGTAACGTATTCTGAATACTTTGGATTACTTAATATATTATCATGCTGTTTACAACAACATGAATGTACTATTGCTGTGATTTATTACTATTACTGAAGGTCTGCGACTCCGAACTGTAGTAAAGGGACCTCTGACTAATACTGGGTCACTGTCGGCTCGTAGCCGAAAAATAGCTTTACTTTGTTGTGTGGGTCAACTTTTCTTGCGAGAGACAGAGAGAGGCGTTGAAAGGCTGCTCCAATGGAACTTATTGTTTTCGGAGGAAAACAGGAACATGGTGTACAGTCGAGTCTTAATAGCTTACTTACAGCTGGGCTCGTCAGGCACTCTTCTTGGCTGCAGTGGTTATTATTATATTTACATGCTTCCAGCTCCCGTTTTTGCTCGATGACAACTCGTACCTTTCCACTCCCCTTTTTCTCCCTCCTCGCGCTCACAGACCCATAACGTGTATGGCAGTCCATTCTCCCTGCAGCACGGACTACACTACCCATGATGCTACATTCTTTAGAGCTATGCTTGTAGCATTCTGCCTGTTAGCTTAGCACAACAACAACAACAACGAAAAGGCGCTCTCTCACCCAGAATTTGATGTTGAAGTGTCCTGTGGATGTCACATCACATGGCTGATTTTCTACAGTGAAATGTCTGTTGATGAGAACCACAGATACTATAATAGATGGACCTTTCCATTACGCCTTCACCCGGAGGTTTTTAACTCTACACCCTGAATCTTCAGCATTAACTATGTTAATGTTGTTTTTTCTTTGGAGCCAAAAGTCACATTATATGGATGACAGGCTGCAGCGCTAAGTAATCAGTCAAGGCTTGCTAGCACCTGTCAGGGTTAATGTGTTGCAAACCTGTCAGCTAACAGCCACAACTCTAACTCGGTTAATATGTGTTATAATTACTCCTGCTCAGAGCTGTTATGAAGCAGGAAAATATCTATGGAGACCAAAACCATTGTTAATACCAGCTTTGAATTAAAAGTTCATTAATGTTGTAAAGCTCAGTGTGGGAGTCTTATGGGAACTGACTCCATTTTCGAGCAAGCCTCAAGTGACATCTAGAGAAGTCGGTGCCTCAAATTCGTTGTTGCTCCTCAAAACAATTCTGAACTTTTTGCTTCGTGGCAGGGTGCGCTATCCTGCTGAAAGAAGCCACAGCCATCTGGGAACGATGTACGTGCTCTGCAACAATGCTTAGGTAGGTGATACGTGTCATAGCAACATCCACATCAATGACCCAAGGCTTCCCAGCAGAACATTGACCAAAGCATCACACTGCCTCCCCTGGCTTGCCATCCTGATGCCAGGTGTTCCCCAGGTGACCCACAGGTATCTGTCATTTATTGGAACCAACATTCATTTTTCAGGCAGTTTGACCCTGTCACAACTGTTCCTTTCACTTTTGATAGATACGGACCATCGCAGACAGGAAGCCCCCCAAGAGCTGCAGTTGTGGAGTTGTGCTGACCCAGTCGTCTAACCATCACAGTCTGTCCTTGACGTTTGCCCAGTTTTCCTCCTTCTAACACACTAACAGGAGCCATGCTGAAGAGATAATCAGTGCACATCAGCTGTTATTGGTCGTGATGTTTTGCCCGATCGGTGTTTTACCAGAACCAGCATACAAATTTAAATAAAATGTCCTACTTGCAGTAACGGGTTCAGCGAGTTTGAAGGCAAATGCACATGATTGCAATTCACTGGCACAACCATTTATTTTTGTTTGTTTGTTTGCCAGCTGGCACGAGGATCTTATAATATATACTAATCACAATCGGCCAGCAAATCTAATATTGCTTTTTTGCATGAAAGCCTGACAGAAATCAACACATTCTGTTACAACCTGAACCTTCCCCAAATATTTGATTTGTTCAGCTATTCAAGGTTTTAACATCTGAGAGTCATTTCTCGACAGACGGTGATTCTTCACTTTTCCACGTTGTTAACAGATGTCTTTTCACAATAATGAGACAGTTCGGCAGTCTGTTTGTTTATGTGAGACGAAAAAAAGACCAAAAGTTAAACAGCAAACAGTATTTCTTAAGAACAACTGAGTGAAGAGGGAGATGAGCGACTGTGATGATAATTAATTGCGTATGTCTGTACATTTGGGGAGCGTCATCATGAAGTGTTATTCTTTAAGTATTTTCTGTGATATATTAGAGATTTTAAAAATGCAACTGCCAACAGTATTTCATGAGAAGGAGCAAAGAAACAACAAAGACGGAAATGATTTTGGACTCAGAGCAGCCACTGCTGATCATAAGATAAGATAAGATAAGATAGAACTTTATTAATCCCTCGGGTGGGTTCCTCTGGGAAATTCGACATAACCAGCTTAGAATAGAATAGAATTCAACTTTATTGTCATTGCACATGCACAGGTACAGGGCAACGAAATGCAGTTTGCATCCATCCAGAAGTGCTTTAGTGATATAGATATATTACAATATATATTAGCAATAATATAGATATGTGAGTATATTACAGAAATGGGTCTATTATGGTATGTTATAATGTACACGGTATGAAGTATGTTGTGAATATTCTATAACTAAGTATGTACAGGCTGTATTGAGTACAAGCTATGAACAGGATATAAATATGAAAAATTATACAGAATATGAAATAAATAACTTTACAGAATCTGAGATATACAGCTATACAGAAATGGGAACTATGCAAGTTGTAAACAGTTGTAGGGTTAAAAATTATCGTATGTACAGAATGATTATTACAGAGCTATACAGTAGTGCAGTTAAGATAAGTGAGATATGTGGATAATTTCTACAGAGGTATATAAAGTGCTAGTGGTTGTGAGTGGTGGTTCAGTCCATGTTATTATTGTGTTTGAGGGTACAGTTGTCCATTGTGGGTGTGTGTATGTTCAGTCCATGAGTTTAACGTGGGTCAGATGTCAGGAGGCAGAGTTCAGGAGTCTGACAGCTGTGGGGAAGAAGCTGTTCCGGTACCTGGAGGTCTTAGTCCGGAGGCTCCTGTAGCGCCTCCCGGAGGGCAGGAGGGTGAAGAGTCCATGTGATGGGTGACTGGGGTCTCTGATGATTTTCCCAGCCCTTTTCAGACACCGCTTCCTGTAGATGTCCTTTATGGCAGGAAGTGGTGCTCCGGCGATGCGCTGGCCAGTTTTCACGACCCTCTGCAACGCCTTCCGGTCCGAGGCAGAGCAGTTCCTGTACCAGACTGTTATACAGTTGGTCAGGATGCTCTCGATGGTGCAACGATAGAAGTTCACCAGGATGTCTGAGGACAGGTGGTTCTTCCTCAGAGTCCTCAAGAAGAAGAGGCGCTGGTGAGCCTTCTTGACCAGCTTGGAGCAGTTGGTCGTCCAGATGAGATCCTCATAGATGTGGACTCCCAGGAACTTGAAGCTACTCACACGCTCCACAGCCGTCCCCTTAATGTGGATGGGTGGATGTGGGTCAGCATTCCTCCTGTAGTCCACGATGAGCTCCTTGGTCTTCTCAGAGTTGAGCTGCAGGTTGTTTGTGTCGCACCACTCAGCCAGACGATCCACCTCCTCCCTGTAGGCGGCCTCATTGTTGTCACTGATGAGGCCAATCACCGTGGTGTCATCTGCAAACTTAATGATGGTGTTGGAACCATCAGCAGGTCTGCAGTCGTGGGTGAAGAGGGAGTGAGTTTGTCATGAGGTTGTCACCTGACCCCCCTGAGAGTTGCCAGGCAAGTCTCGCCAATATGACTTTTGTATTTGAACTCGTCAGTATTATTAGCACAAAGCAAACAGCTCTGTCCAACTGCTAAAAAAGTCAAGAGAAACAGGAGACAATGTTGGTTTAGAAGATTCAGTCAATACAAAGAAATATCAATAACTTTAAGAGTGAAGCTGTCTCACTCCTAGAAAGGATGACCAAGACGCTCCTCTGCTTTAAGGAATAAAAATATTACTCACCATCCTCTCAGATGAGAGCCCACATCAATACTTGCCAGAGTTCAAGTAGCAGACACAACTCAACAGCAACTGTTGGGAGGAGACAGTGTGAAACCTTCATGGTTGAACCACTCCTGAGAAACCACTACTGAGGAAGACCAACAAGAGGAAGACAACTTCTTGAGCCAAGAAAGAAAAGAAGCGGCTGTTCGACCAGTAGACATCTGGACTTGGATACGATGAGTCTACAGTATTATGTCAGACGTTACCTCGTCTCTCTGAGATATAGAGAAGAAAAAAAGCTGGAGAGATGGTTCTGACTGTAAACGAGGAGGAGGTGAGTGTGTTTACTGAGACCTCAAGGCCAGACTAAAAATGTCATTGCTACAAGAACGAATACAACATTCAGGAGTGACGCACCATCCCGTCTAATTTGAGCTTAGTTGATCTAACAGGTTTCAACATCATACAGACGGCATATAAAAGATGCTGCTATCCGGTCGTTAAGTGATGACGTGACGAATCCTACTTCCAGGCCTAAAGTAGTCTGCGTTTAATATGGCTTTTGTGTTGTTAACATGTTTAATGTTTTGTATTTTCTTCTATTTAATCTCAAAAAGCTCCTAAAACAGTCAGTGATCACTGTTGACCTTCCTCGGCTTTTATTACCGCTAATCATTTATTTAAGCTCAGTTTTTAAAACCTTAGGATGTAACTACAGCCCAGCCCATGCAGCAGTATATGAATGACTAACCTCGTATTGTGGCTGCATTATCTCAGTTGTTCTTCTGGCTGAAGTTTGGTCCTTTTACAGCATCCTGCCATGCGATTACATTTGTTCCTGACCACCGAGAACACTCACGTTAACTTTTATCGAGCGGAAAAAAAAGTTAGCTTGTTTATATTATGCTAACATAGCTGTGTCGCTAGCGGTCACGTAGCACATCATTATATACCAGCTAGCCCAACTTCAGTAACCCTACAAACGTCACTGCTGTTTAGTTTTCAGTCTTCATTTATGTTGGAAGTGATAACAGAGCTGTACATTTTAATTTGTTTCCAAAACCCCGCAGTCAGGACATGCTATATTGTATTTAGATAGAAGCTAGCGAGCTAACTTTCTGCTAACTTCTAACTCCCCTCCTCTCTGGAGGGGAGAGGGAGGGGAAACAGGAGGACAAAGGAGGGGGGAACAACTAAGCTGTAGTGCCTCTTCACCTCACTGTGCAATACCTTTTGTGCAATACTTTTGTAAATAGTCAACGGTGCAATAGACTCAATACTTGAAATGTGCAATTCACTTGTATTTTTATTTTTATTCCTATTTATTCTATTTATCCCCTTCGTATATTTTATTTATATTGTCTCTGTATTTATATATATGTGTGTGTGTGTGTGTGTGTGTGTATATACACTGAACAAAAATATAAACGCAACACTTTTGTTTTTGCTCCCATTCCCCATGGGATGGACGTAGAGACCTAAAATTCATTCCAGATACACAATATAACCATCCCTCCCAAACAGTGGTCACAAATCAGTCCAAATGTGTGGTAGTGGGCACATCTGCTATATTGAGATAATCCATCCCACCTCACAGGTGTGCCACATCAGGATGCTGATCTGACATCATGAGTAGTGCACAGGTGTACCTCAGACTGCCCACAACAAAAGGCCACCCTGGAATGTGCAGTTTTTTGCGCTATTGGGGGTCTGGGGACCCAGAACCGGTCAGTATCTGGTGTGACCACCATTTGCCTCATGCAGTGCAACACATCGTCGCATGGAGTCTATCAGATTGTCAATTGTGGCCTGTGGAATGTTGGTCCACTCCACTTCAATGGCTGTGCGAGGTTGTTGGATATTCGTGGGAACTGGTACACGCTGTCGTATACGCCGGTCAAGCACATCCCGAACATGCTCAATGGGTGACATGTCCGGTGAGTATGCTGGCCATGCAAGAACTGGGACATTCTCAGCTGCCATCTGCCCTGAACAATGTGAACCATGATTCATCCGTGAAGCGCACACCTCTCCAACGTGCCAGACGCCATCGAATGTGAGCATTTGCCCACACAAGTCTGTTACGGCGACGAGCTGGAGTCAGGTCAAGACCCCGATGAGGACGACGGGCATGCAGTTGAGCGTCCCTGAGACGGTTTCTGACAGTTTGTGCAGAAATTGTTTGGTTGTGCAAACCAATTGTTCCAGCAGCTGTCTGGGTGGCTGGTCTCAGACGATCTTGGAGGTGAACCTGCTGGATGTGGAGGTCCTGGGCTGGTGTGGTTACACGAGGTCTGCGGTTGTGAGGCCGGTTGGATGTGCTGCCATATTCTCTGAAACGCCTGTGGAGACGGCTTATGGTTGAGAAATGAACATTCAATGCACGGGCGACAGATCTGGTTGACATTCCTGCTGTCAGCATGCCAATTGCACGCTCCCTCATTGCTTGTGGCATCTGTGGCATTTTGCTGTGAGACAAAACTGCACATTCCAGGGTGGCCTTTTGTTGTGGGCAGTCTGAGGTACACCTGTGCACTACTCATGATGTCAGAAGAGCATCCTGATGTGGCACACCTGTGAGGTGGGATGGATTATCTCAATATAGCAGATGTGCCCACTACCACACATTCGGACTGATTTGTGACCACTGTTTGGGAGGGATGGTTATATTGTGTATCTGGAATGAATTTTAGGTCTCTACGTCCATCCCATGGGGAATGGGAGCAAAAACAAAAGTGTTGCGTTTATATTTTTGTTCAGTGTATATATATATATATATATATATATATATATATATATAATATTCTGTAACTCTGTAACTTCTGTCGGTGCTGTGCTTTTTTGGAAATCGAATTTCCCAGAGGAACCCACCCGAGGGATTAATAAAGTTCTATCTAATCTAATCTAATCTAATCTAACTCCGTTAAATGTCATAAATTCCGTTTTCATGGATGCCTGGATGTTAAACTCAGTTGTTACACCTGGTAGAGCAGAACGCTGATCATTTTATTAAAGATGAAAGACTTTAGACAGTTTTTCAACTCTCAGTAATGCCATAGTGATCGTTTAATATATGGACCTGCAGCGGAGTTTAGGCCCAGACACAGCTAGTGACGTCAGACTGAACGACCGGATTGGTTGGCGAGGGTATTAAACATCTCACTGAGCTTTTTCATCGTCTTGAAACAGAGTGTGATGACACAAGGGCGGATCTGACAAAACAAGACACTGACCACACACAAGGTAGCCACAACCCTGCTTTAGTCTTTATTTTTTAAACTCTAATTGGGATCATCATTTAAACTCATCAAGAAAATGTTTCCTGAGGATCAAACGAGCCAAAACGTCATTTTCCCAAAGACTGGTGTGCAATTAGATGTTTTGCCACCATGGGAATCATCCCCTGTTGGCCATTCGTAAGAGAGAGTTTCCTAATGGCTTCTCTTTTCAGACGACATTACATTTTGTTTAAAAATATACAATACATACCCAAAACACACCTCCAGGGTACATTGTACATTGTTTTCATCGAGAAACAGAAAGACGGTAGAATAACAATCAAAAATCACCAAAGCTGAACTGCAGACTTAAGGAACAGCAACCAACATGTTCCAGAGAGGGGTGCGGGCTTCTTTGGGAACATAAAACTTCCCTTATTTTGCTTTATTTACAGCTTTTTCACCAATGAAATAAATCCAGATGTTTCATTTTATAGTTGTGATGTCTTCAGTACTCAAGATGAAACTACTTTTGGCTGCTCTCGTATTTCCCAAGGGTTCAACACAGCAGATGGATCCGCATGTTGATTTGGCACAGATATCACACTGAGCTTGGCACTCGGGGTACACTAACCTGAGGCCCTTAAAGCTTGGTTTGTGCCTCCTCCAGAGCTCAGATCAGGGATACGTTAACAGTAGGGATGGGTACCGGTGTCCGGTGCCATCATGACATAAACGGTAGTAACCAGACCGAAAAGCAGCGCACATTTCGGTGCTTTATTTTTTTCCTGAGCTGTGATACACTTCTAGCCAATCATTTTACGTTTCCGAGGATAGTAGGCGGGGCCAGGTACATACGTTCTTTTATGCAGAGCTACAGATTAAAAATGCCCAAGGCGAAGCGGTCAAAAGTCTGGCTGTACTTCACAGCAAAATATGCAAACTCAGCAGCAACAAGTGCTTTAAGCTGATACTGTGATACTGTCAAAGGAGGTAACACCTCGAATCCGATGAAACACCTGGCGACGCATAGCGTTTTTTTTAAAAGCCCAGAAATGCGCCGTATTTGATGGCAGCAGCAGCCGTTCTTCTCTGCGTGAGTAGCTTAATGTTGTTTGTGTGTAATTTACGTTGAGTAGGCTAACCACGTTATTAAATTAATGCATGTAAGGTGAACTAGCAAACATCATCATAGCTACATGCGGCTGTCTTCTTGTTTGATGGCAGATGCTCCCTTCACCCTGGCCAAAAAGGCTAAAATGACCAAAGAAAAAGTGGAAAACAGCTAAACATGAGAGGTTTTTGGACAAAGTTTGTGTTTTTTCCATTGTTTAAGCACTGCTTCCAGCCAAGAGTGATACCATATATGCCCCATAGCTGCAGAAAAGGCTAACATTGTTATCTTTTTACAAAAAACCAGCTGAACATGAGAGGTTTTTGGACCAATTTTGTGTTCTCCATTCTTTAAGCACCGGTTTGAGCACCGTTTGAGCACCGGCACTGTTTCAAAAGTACCGATTTGGCACCGCTATCAGATAAAACCTAATCGATACCCATCCCTAGTTAACAGCCGCACCACAGAAGACAGTGAAAACAATGACAAAACATTGAACGAGAGGGTTTATCTTTAATCTGACAAGTAATGTATGTATAGGTAATGTTCTACCTATACAAAGCCCCAAGTATTTAGACTGTTATCAAAACCAAGAATGTAATTATAATGAGTACAAAAACATAGATTACATATAGACTGGAGCAAACATTTTCTATACTGGGCTGGTGTCTGTATTCTGTACATAAATCGGAGTTTAATCACGGGAGTTGTCTGTTTTTTCTCAGAAATCTCTTTGATGCCTCACTTATCAAATTCCCTGAAAACCAACCACACAAAATATGCAAACATTATCTTTACTCTAGGTCTGTTATGGTGTTATCAGGCATTATAGGTATTTCCTGAAAATTAGGGGCTCGCCGTACGTGAAAATGATTCCAGTGTATATACAAAGCCTCATTATGCACTCAGGATAACCTCCATCACCTTCAGTGACCATGATGGCAGGAGAGACACATCGAGATGCTGACGTAGAGCTGCAGAAAGCAAAAGATATCGCAATGAACACACATAATGGCAAAAAATCGATCTGCCACATTCTTCTCGAAAACAGAAACGGAAGTTGTTTATGGTTTGTCCAACAATTCTCTTGCAGCAATCTCCACCGGCAGCGTGATGAAAACATCCTGTTCGAATCAAGCGGCTGACAACATTGTCTGGTCTTTATTAACAGTCTGAGGATCGCCTGTGTAGTCAGACCAACGCGCGCCTCCTCATCTAATATTCGGCCAGAGGTTGTATGACATTCCTCGGGGCATGTGCCTGACATTTGGAAGTAGACTCTTATAGATAGAGTAATAATGTCACAGGGGCTGTGGGTGTATTTTTGTCTGGAAAACACAGTGAATGAAGAAGACAGGCAGGCATTGTCTGATGTGGAGAACGATTTAATTTGCAGAGACAGACGGCGGAGAGACGGGAAGAATGTTTAACTTTTTTCCAACTGCAAATGATTGTCTGTACATTAACCGAGGAATCGCCCGAGGAACGTGCAGACAAGTCGTAGAGGCTGTAAAGTAAAACCTGCGCAATTAACTTTGTGGTTGTTCTGACATTAAACTTAAGTTTGTTTTTTCAACAGCTAATCTTGTGTCTGCTTTGTGCTAAAGCACGCGGCTCACTGAACTAGACTGAACAAGCAGAATCCAAATGTCCACCTAGCTTTCTTCTTTGTCAGCTGATCTTGTTTTTGAGTGTGTGTCACTCAGTCGTTTTCATCCGTGCATTGACCTGAACACGTATTCAATAAGGGCTGCAGGGAGGCTGTTGTGAAAAGGCAGGGTTGACAGTGGACGGGTTGCCAGTCCATCACGGTGCTAATTCCTCAGTCCCACACACCTAGAAACCAGTTGGAACTGGCAACCACAGGTCATTAGAGAAAGGTGTGTTTTTCAACCATTTGGGTTGCACCAGAAACTTCCTGGTAGACTGCCATGGTTGGGCCTCGTAAGACTTGTTTGGAAACACTCGCCACCTTCTTGCTGAGCAGTAGTAAATCTTAAAAAAGTGCGACACAAACTGGAAACAGAGAAGTTTCCCCTTCAAAGTAAAAGATTTTCCTGTGTTAGCAGAAAAGGTTGGCTGTTGTTGTGATCTCGACACTCAGCTGGTTATTCAGGAAGCAGGAAGGAAAAAAACATAACAGTAAATATGCACATGAGTTAAAATGTGATTCAACCACATGTGGCATAAAATAAAAAGCCTGGCAGCCCTGAGAGTCATTTTCACAACAAAATATTCAGGGCAGTCAAAAACCCACAGACTAGCAGTAAGTTGATTTTCACATGAGATTTGCTGTTGTAAAAACGAACTAGTCGCTCACTGCTGAACCCACACAGGCAACACGTGGAAAACTCAATACCTTCATGCACCGTTGGACAAGATTTATTTCTCACTTTTGTGTTTTCCCACAGATGTAAGTGCGCCGAAGCAGCCAGACTGGTGCAGAGCAGTGCAGCGTGACCGTGCAGGGCCGGTGAAGCTGCGTGCGTTGCATCTGGCTATGCATGTTCTTGTAGTTCTTGGTGGGTGTTCCTGTGTTTATCCCGTACAGGTACGTTTGTTTGTGTTTGTGTGTGCATGTAGGGCTGTTTGTCTTTGTGTATCTGTGTATTGTACACAGAAAGTGTAACGGGTAGAAATGTGCACACGTTGCTGTCGGTGGCATTTGATGGATGGGCTGGAACACCGTTTATTGACACAACACCTTCATGTTTCACAAAACCATCAGTCATACAGAGTGCCCATCTGCTACTCTAGGCCAGCAAGACCACCGATTCGCGCACACAAGCACACACACACACACACACACACACAGCTGCTGAATGTTTTTATACATTTTCTCCCAGTAGTCATGACCTTCACCAATTTCCCAAATCTACTAGCAGAAGATGCAGCAGAGAGATTTTCACAATAGAGGCCATTCAGAGTAAAGAATACATGTCAGTAATTCAAAAGGACACTTCCTGTTATTATCAGCGTATCAGTCTTTCAAGACCTTAAAATGTCAGGAGGATATCTCGATAAAAACAGTCATTTCTGGAATATTGAGTAAAGTCATTCTTCCTCCCTTGACTTCACCGTACAGATGCCAGCAGGTCAGCCGCCATACTCTTTTCTCCCTGCGGTGCCTTTTTGTTCACTTGCTGCACTTAATAATGTTTACATGTGATCAATACCTCAGACGTCTGAATGTAATGTGGAAAGGGTGGATCGCGCTGTCAAGCCCACTTATTTCCATTTATCGCCAGATCCTTTTAGTGAAGCAGCATTCTGTCATTTCACTGTTGGTTCTTTGGCCTCCACTTTCACTCTGAATATACCGTGATGCACCCGCCGCTCACTGGCTTTGGACTCCTCATTTTGAGTTCATAAGATTTTGAAATCATATTTAGAAAACAGGACTAAGTGTTAAGTGATTGGCCAATGCTCACCTCATGACCTGTATCCATAAACTGTACAGATGCCCAGCGCTTACGCACTGTTTTGACTTTATTCTGTATTTTTTGAGTTTCTTATGTTCGGTTTGTCATTATAAGCTCTTGTGTCATTCTTATTTGGGGTTTTTAGTTTAGCTATGATTATTACGTCTCCTTGGTTTTGTATTCTGTTTCTTGTCTGTCATGTGTTGTCATCTCCACGTCTCCATGTTTCCTGTTTTATTTTGAAAGAGTCTGGTGTGTTCCTGCTCATTGTGACGATCCCCGTAGCGTCATCAGGTTCATGTGTATCAGCTGTTTCCTCGTGTGTTCTCACTTCCCCTGATTACCTTTGTGTGTATTTAGTGTTTCTGTTCACTCCTTGTCAGGTCGTCAGTTATAATCTTCACAGTCATCGTCGTCTCTCATAGTCTTTTCATAGTTTCATGTTTGCTGCTGCCCTCGGCCACAATAAAGGCTCTGGGTTTTTTGGTTCTACCTGCAGTTCCTCTCTCACGTCTGCTTCTGGGTCCTTTTCACAACATGTGACATGTGCTGTAGCACACAGCAAGTCGCATTATTTAACACAATTCTGTTATTAATGACCAGAAAAAGAAACACAATCAGTCCAGCGCCTCTAGTCAGTGAAGATGAGGCCGAAAAGGTACCGACCTCTCAATGATCAGTCTACATGGTATATTTTTTACAAAGGGAGAAAACATCCATCAAAACCATCTTTTAATTCATGAAACATGTTTTAATGCAGCACAGTTGGGATCTTTTCCATGTGAGATGGATGACCCCTGTCGGGGGTGAACTCGGTGGACAGTAGAGGACGTGCAGTTTTTGGGGTTAGCTTTACTTTCCAGTCTTCTTGGTTTTACCTTGTTCCTCACAAGCTGCCAATTTTTAAGAGTTATTTTCTGCAACTAATCAAGTAATAAACAAACTGTTTCAGTGTGATTTTAATAAGATGAGGAGAGATTCAAGCCATGCGACAAACTGGGGGGTGAACTCTGCCTCTTGGGCTACGGCAGCTGGGATGGGCTCCAGTCCACCCGCAGCCCTGAGCAGCCAAAAAATGTGTCTAATTGCAGCCGGACCCTTTGGGAAAAGTTTTCCAAGCACTATTTTTTGTAATAATATATTATATACATTGCATCAATACATTATAATTATAACCCACATAAACCGAGCAAGTGTGTTTTGCACTCTGCCTCTGTGTCAGGTGGTGAGAGCTTTCACCAAAACTCATTCAAACCTATCTGAGTGGCACTAGCTCACACATATTTTAGTTTGCTAGATGTAGTTTTCAAATTGATATCCAAAAGATAATTTAGTTATATTTGCCTGAATATTATAGATACAAATATTTAAGCTGTAAAAATGCTTTTACACCATTTATAGATGAGAATTTGAATTTACTTCCACCCAAAAAGTTATTTGGCATCATCAAATCGCTTTGAGCAAAATACAAAAAACAAAGTAGCGAATACGTGTTTTGTTTATTTCTTCTACACGAAGCTCAGAACGAATGGATTCAGGTTTCATCCAAGCACATCAACAGAGAACCATAAGATAAGAGAGTGCAGTCCACCTTAGATTAGTCATAACCTATTTTTTCTACAGCTCTGCGCTTATTATTTTCATGGCTCTCTACAACCTCTCCAATCTCCCCTTCCTGAGAATCAAATATACACTCCAAGCAAACAGGGAAGGATCCTCTCAGTCTCAAACATACAAATCTATTATGAAAAATGTTTTTTCTTTCTTTTTTTGAAGAATAAAAAGAATGAAGCCTTTGATCCAGGCGTGTGTGAGTCTGTGTCCTTGTACTTGGGGACCAGTTTATACTGGTGAAATCACTTCACGTATAAATCACAACAGCTATAAACAATCACAAATACAAGAGTCTCACGGTACGAACACGTGAGTGCAGTAAGATTTCACCCTAATCTTTAATTGCATATGAAAAATGTGAGCTTTCAAATGAAATTCTTACAATTTAAACAGCAATCACATCAGAGTTAGCACAGCTCTCATTATTCTTTTCTACACAGCATGACTAACCAGTTCCTTTATTTTGACTCTAATTGTATCGTACAGACTGATTGGCTATTCTACAGACTCACCCACGTAATTAAAACCAAACCAGCCTCGTGTGCAGTGAAATCATCAACTGGCAACCACAACCCAGTGTTTTCCACAACAACAAATGGCACTCAGACAGCAGTGAGACAGACACACGCACATACAGACAGGTAAAGGCAGATACAGATGTGCAGCTGTCGTCTGGTGAACTAATTACACACTCTGTCAACCCCCCCAAAAAACTGCCAGAAATTTAAAGAAAAAGCAAAATGCTAATAATTGTCTTATTTTTTTTAAGTTGGTGAAACCCAAAGTCAAGTGGGCGATCGTGGCTCAAGAGTTGGCAGTTCGCCTTGTAATCAGAAGGTCGCCAGTTCCCGGTCGTTGTGTCCTTGGGCAAGACACTTCACCCATTGCCTACTGGTGTTGGCCAGAGGGGCCGATGGCGCGATATGGCGGCCTCGCTTCTGTCAGTCTGCCCCTGGGCAGCTGTGGCTACAGCTGTAGCTGCCTCCACCAGTGAGTGAATGTGAGAGTGAATGAATAGTGGTATTGTAAAGCGCTTTGAGGGTCTTGAAAAGCGCTATATAAATCCAATCCATTATTATTATTATTATTATCTAATCAGGGTTGCAGGAGCCTATCCCATAGAGGTTGGGTACACCCTCGACAGGCTGCCAGTCTGTCACAGGACTAACTCAGAGAGACACACAACCATTTACACCTGTTAGAATCACCGGTTATCTTAACCTCGCTAACTGCATGTCTTTGGACCGTGGGAGGAAGCTGGAGCACCCACAAACAAACAAACCTTGGTGGATTCAAACCTTGTTTCTTTGAGACAATAGTGTTAACCACTAAAAAACGAATGTTTTCACAAATTAATTTTGCTGACTAGCTACAGTATGAATGGTTAAAGTTTTCAGTGGGTATGTTTTACAGTCTTGCTTAATCTCTTCAATTACACAAAAGCAGAGTCCAACATTTCAGCCATGAGTCATATACAGTATACGTTTTCTAAATGAATGAAAGTTACTGATTGTTAGTCATCAGCTATCATCTGATTACTGCTCTGCATGAAACTTACACTGAGTAATCAATAAGCATCCACAACACAGATTTGCTTTTCTATTTTTAATAAATAGCAGATCATTACCCTGCATTACTCAGAGTCCAGCTACCCACTGGGTTGGCACACACGGCGTCACTCAGAGGTTTTCCACTACACCAGTGTGTACTTATTTCCAACCCTTTCCCCGGGTGACTGTCGGGGAACACACATTTTGTTCCTAACAGCCTGTGGTTGCCATGGTGTCGTCTAATAACGTCTAGACGTAAAGTATGGGGGTGTCCAAATTCAGGGACTGCATCCTCCTGAGGCCGCATCTGTAGGCAGATTACGTCACAGCGACGCGACAAAGGTTGTCCAAATGCGTCCTCCTTTTCCCCAGATTTGAAGGATGGGTCGGGTGTTTCCTTCGTGGCCCAACCGGTCCCAGAATTCATAGCGCGGCCCAGCTCAGTTTACAACAATGGCAGCAGCTACTTAGTTTTAATATTACTCTTATTACTCTTTCTGGATCACAAAATACACTTTTAAGATATTTTCAGGTGAGAATGTAGCTGTGTGAACTTCAAATATCTGCTCAGTTTATCACAACGTCACAGCTGAGTTTATCAAACTCCACCGAGACGGCGGAAATCTGAAGGCTAGACCAGGGGTGGGCAATTCCAGGCCCCGAGGGCCGGTGTCCTGCAGGTTTTAGAGCTCACCTTGGGTCACCACACCTGAATCACATGATCAGTTCGTTACCAGCGGAAATCTGAAGGCTAGACCGTCCAATTTCTCCACCGCTCACTTCCAGCCTTTCGGAGGACCCGGCCCACATAGACCGCGAAGGCCGGGTCTTCAGGAGGATGCAGCCTATGAATTTGCACCCCCTATGTGTCTGAGGTCGATTGTTATAATTTGCTACCGTGAGTCCAGAAGTTGCCCGTTGCAGATTAAACTTTTAGTTGTACTTCAAAAATCATCAGCTGTATCGACTGAAAAGGTGAAAAAGTCACAGAAATGAGAAAAATACCAAATAATAGTAGAATAAAGAGACGCACTCGATCTATTTTGACGATTTGATTAAAGAAAGAAAATGTCCATGTTGGATCGTACAGTAAACAGGTTGTCCTGTACCATCCAGTCTTCCTCTCAGCAGCTTGTCACAATGATCTGAAAATCATGTGCTTAGCACAGAAACTACCTCGACATGACGGACTGCACTTTGCTGCCCGGGCTGCCTCGTGCCGCTGTTGGAGAAAAATGGAGTCATCGGGCAGAGAAATGAAGGAAATATAGGATGTGGGAGAGGAGAGAGAGGGAGACGGGTGAAGGCTGCTGTATTTCTCTTAAAGCCAGTGAGTGTGGCGTTCTTCAGCAGTGACACATGCTGCGACTCTTCCTTTCCTCCCCGCTGCGGTGTCCTCATTACGGTTAATACAAGGATGGTGGCAGGGGGCTGCGCCTGGGGATCTCAAGGGAGTAATGAAGGGGGCCAGTGGCCAAGAGCCCCAGGAGGGTGGCTTGTTGGTGGTGCTTCCCTGCTACTTATGTAGAGGTCACGGAGGTCATCTTCACCAGCTCATGCTTGCGAGCTCACACACTTAGACAGCTGCAGCTCGCTCAATTCTCTGTTTGCCCTTGGGAGAAAAATGGGAAGAGAGAAGCAAACAGCGGGGAGTGTTTGCCCAGGCGCACACCACACCCCATCCATCTCTGAGCTGCCTCTCTCTCCATTCGCCGGGAAGACACAATCATTTCCCCCTCTCCTCTCTCTCCTTCGCTCTGTCCTTCTCTCCATCCCCTCGGGTGTATTGGTCCAGTCTCGGTCCAGCGCAGATATAATCCTTTAACGCCTCTAAATGATCCAGAGGTTGAGTGCTCCTCCTGGATGCCAATGGGGCCTGCTGGGCTCACACCTGCTGGAGCAGGTTAAGATAAATGCCAGCGGCCAGCGGGCATCTGGCCCCACATTAATATTTAACAGGCTAACTCTCATCTCCACGACGCTCAAGGTGTGAAGGTGCCAAACCCCAAAGACATATCGCAGCTTAATATGGATTTGTGCAAACCGCAGAAATGGAAGAGCGCTGATAGCGCGGCGAGATTCGGGCTGCATGTTAAGTTTGTGGCTGCCCACACGTACCGAGAACTTTGTTCTTGTGTGGATGGCGAGAGCAAACCTGCACATGTGGCTCTCGGGGCAATTATTCAAGCATCATGTGGCTTTTAAGCTCCTCTGAATTCCCGATCGATTCTTCTTATCGTCTGTGTCGGGCTTTTTGAAATGATCCCCAGATTTCCTTCAATTAGCTTGTCAACAGTAAAAGCAGGGGCGCTTTTTTAAACAATGCCCAACTCTCTCTGTGCCGCCATGACTGTTTCCTGTGCGCCGAGGTTAAGTGTACGACAGACGTTCTTTTGTGATGAAGTTCAGAAACGTTACTGAGAGAGTATCAGCGGGGTCTTGCTAAGAATCCATCCTGACAGCTTCGACTGAACTCGGGTCAGCTCGTCTTTCTCAATCACCTCTTAGCTGGATGTACCTAATTGCCACTCAACCCAGAAAGACTTTGACCTTCCTAACAGGGTTAAATAGTTCACATGTTTGCTTTAGAGGCTTCCTTCGAAACAGCTGTTTCGGGGATCAGGTGCTGTTGACCTGCAAATCTAACCCCGATTAAGATTTGAAAGCAGCTCAGCCACTGGATTTGGTTTACATGCGCACATTTGAAATTTGATGAAGGTAGCACATGTTACCTCACTGAATCAGCTCGAATCCTTTTTGAACACTTCTGTCCATTATGATGCCACCACTTTACAATCACTTCTCTCCAACAGACTTAATTCAATTATTTTTTCTCAAGAATAATAATAATAACCTTCTGTAGAAAAAAGACAAGATCCAATCAGAAGTAATTAAGTTGAGTAGAAAGGTTTGGAAGTTTATACATCAGAGGTAATTTTCCTTAAACATGCACATTTGACCTCCCCCTGACAAAAAGGGGTTCAGCTAGCACCCACGCTACCAGTTTCTCATGCAAACATAGAAAAAATGTCAACACTTGGGAGGAAGAGAAGAGTAGACATATGGACACATTTGATGAAAGTGGATGTAGCAGAACATCCACAACCCAAAAGCCTCCTAGATCTCCTAGAAGCAAGTCTTCCTGCTCTGCTGCATTCTTGGCAATGACAAGCTGTTATTCTGCAGTTTTTTTAAAGCTCCCATCTTAAAGAATGAGAAGAGATTTATACATTTGACTGGTTGAATTTCAGTGGTTACTGAGACATAAAAACCGCAAGTATAGACTCATCAAAAGCTTGAGACTCGCTCCAGAGTGCTGACAGGACGAGATCAGCCGATCCCAGCACGGGATTGTGCAAACGCTATGCCAGTAACATTATGGATACAGCTAGCCAAGAAAAATGATCAGCAGCCTGCTTCTTGTGAATCTCAGACATGAATGTGCATACATTCAATAACATGACATTTCCAGGGTTAATTGGCTTCTTTCAGGGCAAGGCTAGGACCCGCCGACTTTAGCTTTTCAGACTCCTCCCAGAGATTTCTACATAAAAGTTGTTCAGTGGCCCAGTTTCTCATCACGTCTGCCTCCATCTGTTCCGGTTGTAGTCTCCGTTCCTCCATGACTGTCCGGACTCTTAATGTATGTAGTTACTCTCTGTGACGCTGTACTGGACGACCGGCTGCTAAAGCCACACAGACACCAAAGTTTCATGTCGTTAATTCAGTGAAAGTGAAATTAAGACACAACCTCACTTTCCTGAGTGAATACATGTAAAAATGCAAAACAAAAAAAGATTTTTCAGGACAATAAAATGTCTCAGTCAAGCTGATCTCGTAGCTTTTACATGTAAAACATTATTTTATTATCATTTGAATTGTGTAGTAATTCCGACACATTTTAATAAGTTCATTCTTGAGTTCAGGTGAACTTTTATTCAGATTTAATAAACTTTTCCTGCAGTTGAGATATTAGTGTTGATAAGAGTGGGACCAGCTGACAAGCTAAAACGATAAACGCTCCCTGGAGGTGGTAAAAGTGTCTTCCTGAAGAGTTTGCACAGTCCCAGGGAAGAGTCGGGGCTTTTTCAGGTCAGATCTTACTCACTGCTGGTGTTTCCTCCTTTTAATGTTGCACTACAGACAGAAACCTGTTTCATGTGGTTGTCACTACTTCGGTTTCCATGTTCACAAGTTAAGTAGAACACAATCATTCTCATACTAACCTCAACAAAATGTGTTGTATTTGCTGCGTACAAGGCATGTAGTGATTGGGGTCATCTTGTGGTTGGCTGACGTGGAGGAAAATTTCTGGTTTCATTACATCACTGAGTTTTTGGCAGCTGTGGTAATGTGAGGGGAGTGAGTCAGTCACTTTATACTAAATACCAACGTTATGATCAGCTGTAGCCTCTAAAACTCCAATCATGTAATGACTTTAAAATGAGTTGCTTTGTATTCATACCTTGTGAATTTTACCTGCTAAACAGCAGCATAGTATCACACAGGCATCATTTTACCGATGCCTCACTCATAGACTTTAAGGGCTGATCCAACACACGAACGGCCTGAGGATAAAAACTCCTCTTGAGCCTCTCTGTTCTTGTTCGGATGGTGCAGAACCTTCTGCCTGCTTTCAGAAGCTGGAACAGTTCGTTGCTGGGATGGGACGGGTCCTTCAAAATCTGAGTCCAGCATCTCTTGACGTAAATGTCCTGCAGGGACGGGAGAGCAGTCCTGCAGCAGCGTTCTGCCATACGGATCACTCTCAAGAAGAAGTCAAGAAGTCCATGGGAAAACAATCATTTCACTCTAGAGCCAGTAAACATGTTCCTGATGAGTTTATAGTCCCACTAGGTTCAAGTCTCCCTGAGGGAAGCATTTTATTGATTTATTGAGATTAGACCTCCAAGACTAAAACCACTGTAGACCAAAAAGAACACAAAGGCTTATCTCACATTTGCCAAAACACTTCCTGACGAGGTTTTTCTCATCATATCTGTCATGAAGCTAACACAGCATGTAATAAAAAGCAGTGAAACACGGCGGTGGCATCGTCACGGTCTCGGTCGGCTCTGCTGCTTTAGGATCTGGACGTCTTGCTGTATTTGATGGAATCACGAATTCTGCTCTCTGTCAATCCTGATGGAAATGTCTGGCCATGAGTTTGTGCTATAAAGCTCAAACACACTTGGGTTATGGAGCGGGACAATGATCCAAGATACACCAGCAAGGCCACCTCTGATTGGCTCAAAAAAAAACCCCTTGTGTGGTCTTAAATCTGAGCGTAAGCAGGTCGTTAGTGCTTAAAAAATACCTCCCGCGTGTAAAGAAGAGTCGCCCAAAATCCAAATCTTTCTTCGTCTACCTCATACAGTCAGTGAACTATTCCACAGTGTACCTTGTTTAGTTTGCACTGGTGTATTTCCCTTCCCAGGATGGTACTGTGTTTAAATTTCTGTGACAGGCTTTATTCTTGTCTTTGAGCATCTCGGGATGTTGTTGCTGCTGCATTCAAATGACATTATAACTCAGCTTTTCCCTTTAATCTGTTTGTGTGAGACGATCCTCACCTGCCAAAGACAACAAGATGTCAGTTTGATAAAAGCTAATCTTGCTATGCGGGGATAGGGGTAGGGTAGGGCGGGAGGCCAAATGCTGTTGTTTATGTCTTTGCCTCGGTGGTTTCTGAGCACGATGTCACATGATAGCTGCTATCGTGTGACATCACTCGGATAGATTACGGTAGTTCATGTGCCAGCAGGGTAAAAGCAGATGCATCAGGCTAGCAGTGTGAGTTAGATTAGGCATCACCCCATCTCGCTACGGGGATCAGAGCATGAAAACCCAGCGACACAACATCGGGCCGGCCCAGCCTCTTTTTACCATCCATTTCTCTCTGTGGGTGGGAAGCCACTTTGACACAGAGATTTTGTTTGGCACTAACCTAAAGCTGCAGCTCGAAAACCGAGAATTTTGAAAAGAATGGACAGAGCAGGTGGACAGTAGAACGTCTGTATCATTTTCAGGGTTACCGATAGGTTGACAGACTCAAAA
The DNA here is from genome assembly GCF_965226115.1 of Aulonocara stuartgranti. NCBI lineage: Eukaryota > Metazoa > Chordata > Actinopteri > Cichliformes > Cichlidae > Aulonocara > Aulonocara stuartgranti. The sequence goes on along the minus strand of NC_138951.1, from coordinate 1,679,921 downwards.
TAAGAAATCAGTCGTGTGTGTACACACTGAGCCTTCTAATAGACGTGGCTTTCTATATGCACACAAAGAGGGCTTTTGCTTTCTCGAAGCAATATAATTCTATCACCACAGCTGAGCTGATAGCAGGAACCTCGGGGTGCCTTTTAGCCGCGCATCACAGTTTTTCCTCCTCTGCCTTTTGCCTGTTGGTGGCCTTTCATGCAGCAGCAATATCAGCTCATCCCAGGGCAACGGGTAACAGCCTCAGAAGCAGTCGAGATCACTTTGAATTATTAATATTCGCTCTCCGCAAAGGGGCAAGCGGGGTGTGACTCCCAGTCATTGACACAGCCGAGCATTTGCACTGTCACCGCGCCAGTGTCAACACTAGGAGTCAAGCTGTGGCCTCCCACGCAGACGCACAAGCGCACATTAGGCTCATGCACGGGTGACCTTCCATACCTCAATACAGGCTGTGACAAATGCAAAGAGAGGCGCACATACAGACACATACAGTTGTACTGGGTTTTAGTCAGAGGTGGTGCTGTGTGGGCTCCCGCCTGTGCAAACGGCTCCATTTCCTCTGACACGACTGAGGACGATTCAAACTGCGCGAGTACGAAACAACCTCTGCAGCGTTTTTATGCGCTTGCATGTAAAGACTTCCTGTCAAATGAATCAGAAAGCGTCGGCATGATCATCAGCAAACAATTGTATTCATCTGGTATTGTTTTTGTCGTACTCTGAGAACACAGCTGACGTGTTTTCTTCTCCCCCAGCACGTCTGCTTATTTCTAACCTCTTCATCTTTAAGTGCTTCTCAAGCTGAATACACATCTTTTTTCCTGGATGTAACAAATAGTAACTGCTGCGGCTCCAAATCCCAAAGCTTGAATATACTGTTCTGAAATGCAAATGTAAAGCACTTAACTCATACTGGGGATTTTCCCCTCATACTGGAACTTGGACACCACATTTCTGCACATTGCTGATTTGCAGCTACTCTGTGCTTCCAGAGGACCGTTACTCACCACACTGGGAGCTGTGGAAAGGTGATATCTGCAGCGGTGGACAGCCAGCTGACATAATGGCTATGTTGTGGATGACTTCGACGGGAGGACAAAGGTGCGGTCAGTGAGAGTTTTTGTCTGTGCGTGTGTGATTGCACGAACAGATGGGAGCTGACGCGCTCCCATCAACAGGAAACACACTCGGTTTGTTTTCTGCAGGGATATGACATCAGCAGGCAACAGGAAAAACACAGCTTCATCCCTGCAGGGACGCTCGCAGTCAAAAGCCACAGGAATGTAAACGACGCCTGTCGCTTACCTGCACAGATCTGGAAACACAATAGACTTAATCCATGAATTATTCCTGCGCACAAACTGGACCTTTCAGTTCTGCATGCAAATGTGCTGTTCAGGTTCTGTTCTGCGCTCTGTGTTCTCTGTTACGATTACAGCACATTCTCAAGCAAACATTCAAGCATGACTGGCTGCACGGATTTATCATGCATGTACACATTCATCTTTTTTTTCTGTCTTTGTTTATTAGAAGTGTGCTGCAAAATATCCAAAGGCAGAAATCTGACAATATGTTTTTAACTATTATTCATCTTTATGTACCACAGCTGGTAACAGCAGCTCTGCTTTGTTTAGCCTGCTGGTTTGTTTTTAAAAAGAAAGCTGTTGTAATGTATGTTGATGCTGAACATCTCAAATCAAGCAAAGGGTGAAATGTAAAGTGAAGATGAATATCTGTTGAAAATGAAGCAATTTATATTTTATTTCAAAATACTCAAAATACAGTCAAAGATATCACCAAATAAATGCACTCGATTCTTGGTAGCAATGTATTGTTTTTAGATTTTCATGCTTTAAGTATTTGGTTTGCATTTGCAGTGGAAAGCAGCGAGTTTGCAGCTTACAGCTCCAGACAGGCGCGGTGAGGAAGTCATGCTAACTCCTTTCATGAGACCAAACAATGCTTCCCTATTTCAAAGGCCTACATAGTGTAATCTACTAAGGTATAGTGTGACACTACATTTTTCTAAGTAATGTATTTATGTACAATTTGAGGTGAAATGAATCAATTAAATGAATTTACAATTCTCCTCTGATCCCTGTATGAGAACAGAATTGAATGATTTCATTAAGAAAACATGAACATTATTTACTGCTTCTACTACTGATAATAATACCGGTATTTCTCATCTTCATGTATTTTATAATAATTGTGGAGATACAGAAATTCTTTTATTGCTGCCATATAACCTGCATCATTATAATTGCATTAATAACATTCTTTACAGCATTATTTCATTTAATAATATTTCTCACAGTATTGATACTGCATTAAAGTTGTTTATTGAAGATGTTCATTTGAGGATCCTTCCATTATGTTAACTTTTATTACAGGTACGGCCAGAAGTATTTCATGCACATTGCATAATATTTGTGCTCATTCATTGTTGCTCAGTCTACAGAGGGTCTTAAGCTTTGTGAAGCGCGACGTCTTCACAATCTATCGTGTTAAAGACTAGAGCATAGAAGGATAACTGCAATACATGCTTACAATACACATAATCTCGAAATGTGCCAGACCTGAGGCCTTAACTCATTTAGCTTCTAACTGCATTTTAGTCTACTTGGTAACAGATGACCGGAGTCAATAACCAGGCCTCAGAGACCCTGAAGGCTTGAAGTTATTACCTTGTTTGGAAGGTGTTATAGAAATGAGAAGTATGTTTGTTTATAGCCATCTAAGATGTACCATTTACTGTAACTAATGTCTTTAACCTATTTTTACGCCTTGGAGGGGCGGATACCTCACTGCTGTAAAAGTGTTCACAACATGTATTTTTGTCAGAAGACATATGCTGATGTTTTCTCTCCTGTGTGTTAATAAACTCATCGTTTGACTGCACTCTTCTGGGCCTCTGTGGTTTGTGTCACTGCTCTACATTGATTGATTCCGCAACATAATGTAGCCATTATTATAAAGTAACAGGATTAAAACGTGCAATGAGAGTCAGCTGCTAAAGGTTAACTATCAACTTCATTGATGATGTTGATGGGGAGAAAGTCATTTTACTCTAATTAGTGGAAATTGGTGAATTGACTGGATAGCTGGTTGGTAACAGGAAGTAAGGACTTCCTGCATTCACAGGAGGACTTCCTCATTCTGAGTTTCTAACAGCGCGCTCCTCTAGCTAACCAAAGAAGAGGGGGGTGCTGCTGCATGCAGAGGTTCCCCTCGCAGGACTGGGCTGGTCTTCCCAATCAAATTGTTCAATCTCTTGGTTTTGTCTCAGCAAACAGCAACAAAGAAAAATGGCACTAGCAACTGCAGATTAATAATACTTCGCAGCAAGGTGCCACACATGTGAAAGATTGCCTCCTCTGCAGGAAAAAAGCCAGAGTCCTAAATAATACCAGGATTTCTGGATCTATCATTCCCGACTCTGGGCTGTGTGCGTTTAGACAAACTACAGTCTGATTGGCCCACAGCAGAAACACCTAGCTCTGGGTGAATCATCCAATCACCTGGCTGTTAGCTAGCTTTCAAAGCTAGTGCTTCTTGTGATTAGTTAAGGAGATTTTTTGAAGTTGGTCCATTGTAAACTGTGACAACCTGATCTAATGTATTTCTTACCTGAATTTTGTGCAGTTAGCATTTCTACTTTGGGCCTCATGTTTTGAAAATCAGCATAAAGAGAAGCAACATCCCTCCTTTGACTTAATGTACTTGATCTCTTTAAAATGCACAAGTATTGTAATCCAGATATATGAAAGGATACGAAAGACTAAAGTTAAGGTACTGGAACATTAAGAAGTGTCAGAGAACGTAAGGCCTTCAGGTGAAGACCACATTATTGGTCACTTTGTTTCTAAAGCCAAGTTAGTGCTGCTGAAACATTATTAATGCAGTACCACCCAGTGCAACCCCAGGCCCCGCATGCCAGCGTGCAGATGGCGTATCACGTGTGACAGCGTGTTTTCCCACAGCAGCTTCCTTGTCGGCGCGCGCAGAGGACGAAGCGCTTCAGAAGTGCTTGACTGGCGCGTCCTGAAGATGTCAACAGAGGCAGGGGGAGTGTTCAACACGTACCGCTGACTCTCCCGGGACGGCTTTAACGTCTCCACCTGCCAGGCAGCAATATGCCATCCACTCAGCAGTCATTCAATCATTCGCCCCGAAACAGCAGATGGTATCACCTGTGATGAGGCTGATGCACAGCTCGGCACACGTTTGGGGCTCTGGGGTGATGCGCAACTAAACTTAAAGTGCCGTTTTCGCGCTCGCCGTGTCACTCTTGTTCACATGTTCTCGTCTGCGTGGCGGCCCGTGGTTGTCAGCCTGTCAGCCTAAACGCAGTCTCACTGAACAGATGCCCGTCGCCGTGCCTGTGGGCGGTAATAAATCGAAACACCGTGTTCTCTCCTGCAGGTTAATTGTGCTGATTTGAGCGAATAGGGGGAAACGTTTTTGGCGGCGCACAAGCGTTCGCGGGACTTTTTATTACGACTATATTTTCCAGAACATTAATTCTGTGGATTTTCATTTTTACAGTATGAAGTGAAAGCAGAGACGATGCCGTATACAGGACTGTGTGAAAGTCATTTACTAATGAGAGCTCGTAAATAACCTGCGTGGCAGGGGCCAAAGTGATTTTGGCTGTGGCTACATTTACATAGCTTGGTGCTTGGACAGTTTTTCCCTCTCAGGCAGCAGTCGGAGTCAGTGGATCTTAAATGAATCTGTGTGTTTTTATTATTCGTTTTTAGAGGTTGAATTTCATCACGTCCTGTGGTAGTAACTCATAAGCAGAATGAATAAGTGGTCCCGTGGCACTCGGGTCCTACCTGGGCGAGTCCAGACTGCTTTGAGTGTAAATGTGCGATTTATTTCAGACGTGGAAAAGAAAAGAAACACTTGAAATGTGGTGAAAATATGAAAGCGCAGAGGAGCTCTGTTTGTTGCTGTCTATCGCACAAACACTTATTTTCAGGGGACATCTCTGAAGGGCACAGCAGACTGATGTTCTCCCTGGTATCTGTCATGTCGAAGCAAACTCATCGACTATGAAAAGAAGCTGTGAAAACAAACAGCAGCTTACACTGTGTCACATCTGACAGTGATCTAGCGGCCCCCATGGAGTAGCCGCAAATTTCTTTCCAGGCACAATAATATTAAGAGAAAAAAAGAGAGGATTTGGATGTTGTACGCACACATCCGCCATGAAACCTAATTTAAAGACACCTCCACCAAACCTAATGTCAAATACCATTAATGCCTCACATTTCCTCTAATATTATACCCCGATTCCTTTCATTGGACCATCGCAAAGCACATATTTGAGATGTACCAGTGTGGACTTTTAGGTCATTTAGTATTCATGCTTGTGATGATTTCCTTTAGCACCCCTGCTGGAAGTGTTTAAACCCCTCCCTGCGAACAGTAAAGCCACACCTGCACAGGTCATGCTGCGCCTGGCATCAAGGAGGCTTTGAACATGGCAGTCGACTCAAACGTAATCCCCGGAGACGTAATTAAGTTCGCACACGACAAGTAGTGGTGTTGAGGAGTTGGCTGAATTACTGAAATGGCACGTAAACACTAAAAAATGGACAACAACTGTCAGAACAAACTCTCATTAATATCCATTATGTCTCCGAGTTCTGGGCCAGATGCACAGAATCCTCTGTTGGCTGTACAGCCTGCAACAACTGCACAGCAGCATGTCAGCACTTACCATTGTTTGGTCACAATGCACTGCTACAAACACCCAGGTGTTCCTCCACCATCAATAACCCAAAAGGGGTTAATATGCTAATTAACCTGGTCATTAACCTGGAACACAAACTGCCATTTTAATGTATTAGAACGTGCTCTACAGGGTGCTGTACGCACTCCCCCTGCTTAGACATTTCCACATTTTGGGAACAGTAATATGTAAAAATGTAAAGATGCAATGTGATTTATTGCAATATCTATTTCAACAGAAATGATGAATCTCAGTATGTGTCCTGGCCTAAAACCGTAAACAGGACTTTGACCCAAGACAGACTTTTAAAACAATATGTCATCTTAAACCCATTATTCATCATTTCACTGTTGAGTCAAAGAACTGTTCTTTGTTGTTCATTGATTTACTTTTTTGGGTAGAAGTAAAGAAGGAAATGTTCTTTTCCATTCAGTCACATAATAATAATAATAATAATAATCAACTGTCAAATACAGACGCTTGTTGAAACTCACGTGCGACTGGCTACACACCCAGCGACCACGCTATTTGGTAAGTTCTGGGTTGGATCCGCTTCAACAGATTCAACAAGGTGCTGGAAACATTCTTCAGAGATTTTGGTCCATATTAACATGTTGACATTGCTCATTTTCTGCAGATTTGTTAGCTGCACATGTATGATGTGAATCTGTAGTAACGATGGAGGCCACTGGAGCACAGTGAGCTGCTGTTGTGTTCTAGAAACCTGTTTAAGATGATTTGAGCCTTCTGGAAGCAACCATCAGAAGATGGGCACAAGGAGGTCATAATGGGATGGAGATCACCAAGGGGTCCAAGGTAACCCCCACAACAACTTGAACCACTGATGCAAGGAAGCATGGATCCATGCCTTTATAGCGACTACACTAAATTCTGACCCTACAATCCAAATGCACGGCACAGATTGAGACTCATCAGACCAGGCAGTCTTCTATCATCCAATTTGGGTGAGCCCGAATGAACCAGTGGCACCACAATACAGTCTTCTGCACCTGTAGCCCAACCTGCTTCAAGGTTTGATGTATTATGCTTTCAGACAGACTCTTCTTCACATCTTGGTTGTAAAAGTATTTTTATTTAACCTGACTTCATATGCTCTCCTTTTTAGACTGTCCTCTGTAAACCCTGATGACCAGTCTGTTCGGTCCCAACAACCATGCCACATTCACTGTTCCCCAGTCATGGTGTGAACGTCAGCAGGATGCCGTGACCACATCTACATGCCTAAATGTATCAAGATATTGAGTTAACAGTTTAACTCATGGTTAGGGATGGGTATCGAAAACTGGTTCTTGTTGAGAACCGGTTCCCACTGTTTCAATTCCTTGGGATCGTTTGCCATGTTTGCAAACGATTCTCTTATCGATTCCAGTCGCCCTGAATGACGTCACCACGTTGCGGAGCGTCATTTACCTGGCAGGAAAAACGGCGCCTAAGCGGCTCAAACGCTCAAAAGTTTGATTATACTTTATGAGAACGGATGACAACAGGGCAACTTGCAATACTTGAATAGTAGATATTTCATTTAAGGGAGGAAACACTACGAATATGCAAAAGCATTTGCTCACAAACACGCGATGACCTGAAATGAATGTCGTGTTTTTAATTCCGCTCCTGACTCGTGAATCTCAACCCAGCAGCAGCGGTAACGTTTGCACGTCCTCTCCCGTTAATGCGGCAGGTAAATAATCAACTAACAGTGCATATTATGTTAGCACGATCTGCCTTATTACAAAACCATTACTGTGCATTTAGTGACCATGATGAGACAGACAGAGTCTGGCTCAGATGCTGGCAGTTCTCGCTGCAGTCTGCCGGTAGCGTCTCCTTTCAGGCCAGGATAGACGAACGTCACCGAGCAGAGACTCAGTTTGTGGTCAAAGGTTTGCATCCGTTTGCCACAGCAGATGATTTTCAGTAAGTGAATGTGTTTAATTGTAGGCAGGGACATTACTGGATATTCTTGTGTAATTGATACAGAATAGTTTATGTTATACTTTGTTATTGCTACAGGAGAATATTTATTTTATTATTTTACATTTACATTTTTTTTCCTGGGGACCCTGCGACACCCCATTGAAGAGCCGTAGGCTGGATCTCTTAAGATCTCACTGTTGGGTTTGTAAGGCCATGTTACTCCTAAATTTCTATCTTGTTCAAAGAGAAGATATAAAACAAAGTTCTGAGCTAATCAACCTTAGTGTTCTCCTTTTTTTAAAAGAATCGATAAAGAATCGAATCGTTAAACAGAATCGAAAATGGAATCAGAATCGTGAAAATCTTATCGATACCCATCCCTATTCATGTTTCTAATAAAATGATCGGTGAATGCAAAAGAATGGGACGGTGCAGTTTTCCTCTTTCTGGTCATAAAAAGTATAGAATTTACAGTAACAACTACGGTGGCTTGGAAGCTCAACTCACTCTAACTTAATCAAAGCAAATAAAGAAAACAGATGACTACAGAAACATGAGGTCAAAGTAGCCCAATCACCAAGCTAAGCCAATAAATAAAGCTGTCAGAGTCACTCCAAACATCAGATGTACTGTGTGTGGGAACAGAGACCTTCTAACCTCAGCGCTATATAGAAAGTGATTGATGTCATCATAGAAAACATACAAGATCTACCTTGTTTACCGTGCTCTGTTTCAAGGTCATGCTTTCATATAGAGCAGCTTGAACAGCGTCTACAGAAATACCCGTCTCTCTCAAAGATAGCATTGATCTGAAACGGGCGTATAACCTTGTAAAGGTGACGCACTCGCATGTACCTGATAAATATTACAAGCACATGGCAACGATGCATACATGACACGCATTTACACCGAATGCATAACTGTTAGGTGCGCTGTCTGTCCTCGTGGGGCGTGTTTGAAAATCCGGAAAAAGTCAAAGACATAAATTTCCAAATTAACAAGACACACCTGGCTGAGCCACATGTCAGACGCTGGCACGTGGCTTTAAGTGACAGAGAATTGAGGTCTCCGGGGGATCGGCCATCGGACGTGCCGCAATAACCGTGTGAGGCGGTGGCTTATTATCTACAGCCAGACAGTGTTTCTGCCTACCGGTTGCCCCCAATGACCGTGGCTGTTTGTCTGTCACCCTCACCGTCTGCCTCATATCTCGCCCGTTCAGCTGCCTCGATGATTCGTCTTTCCCCTCCCAGTCTGCAGTGCTGCTGCGCACCCTTTGGGAGAGATGTGGGGAGGAACGCTGTCCATCCCAGCGAGCCGTATCACACTTTAAGTGGCATTTTAGCATGATACTTGATCAGCCAAATATCATTACGAGCTTTTCATCTCATCCATAATTCACCTGTGGGGGAGCTGGCTAAGAATAGTGTGCACTTTGGGTGCTTATGGCAGCAGAGGAGAGAGATGACACGATGAGGATATGCAGTGCACGGCTATGGCAGGGCAGTATATTGTTCATTATACAAAGACAGCCCGCAGGTCATGTTTCCCCATTTTTAAATAGAAGAGAGACGAGCGCGTGCTGATCTGAGCTCATCTCCGCCCTCTTTCCTGTCTCATTGTGTCGCGCCTTGGCGTTGTCACTCAGGAAACAAACAATTAGGCAGATATAGATGAGTCAAAATTGTTTCAAGCATTGCGACATTGTTCTGCCCTTCCCCTCGCCACTCGGTTACTTCAGCCAAATCCATATTTTGTAAGCACACGCGTTTGCAGGATGTGACTTTTGTGAACCCTGGAGTCTGCAAAAGGATTGTTTGAGTCTACCTCATCAGGAGCCAAGCCTGTAACAACGAAACCGGGAGAGACAGCTTAGTCCCCCAAGGGGCCGTTCTGTTTTTGTCAGCTCAGACGGTCCCTTTCCGGAGTGACGATGTGGACGTATCTTACTATTAATCTGTTTGGACGGGATGTCAGTCTGAACATGACACATCTCTCAGCCTCGAGTCTGACAAGAGCTCTTAGCATGCCAGTGGGAGAGAAATCCAACTCCCAAGTCTTTGGCCTTTTTCTGTTCCTGCCCAGGGACGCTCGCTATTCTTAGAGCCCGTAAAAAGCTGACATTTGACCTGAATAAAAATGCATATCTGGTCATAGTGCTGCAGTGTCGGCCAGAGAGTCATTCTGACTATAGAGCCTCTCATCCTCTTGCAATGTCTGAATCAGCACAGAAAGGCCATCGACTAACCGCACTCCTCTCCCAGTGCAATTCTCACATTCCTGCAGCTGAGCAGAGAAAGTGTGAGATTGTTCCCCATGCAAATAGGATGGAAAGAGGAACAGCATGTCTGTGAATGGGCCTGTTTCTCCTCTCTGGTGGAAAATAAATAATTAAAAAAGAAAAAATGTAGAAAGGTTTGGAGAGGAACTTAGACAGGGAAGGCTGGGAGTCACCCAGTCAGTGCTTAATTCATGCATACCAGAGACATAATGTGACAGTAATGCAATTTGCTCTGGGCCAAAAGCCCAGGCGCACTTATCTAACAGTTACAGGGTTGATTTGTCTTTTTAGCCCTCCTCTCAGGCCACCCTGCATTAAAATGTCCTTTCTACACTCTTTGCCAGGTTGGGGGGATGGTGCCCTTATTAGACGTGACTGAATGATAATGAAACATCGTATTGCAATGTCAGAGCAGTTGACACAACACAAAAGGCTAAAGCTGGTGAAATTCCTAATCAGCTCTAAATGTCACAGGGCTCACCTTGGGTCTGAATCACAGCCGCGGACAGATTAGTTCTCCACATCGATGTCAACCTCAAGGATGCTTCTCCTCTCTGGTCTATCTCAGATAGTCACTCTGACTCTTGACTTACTCCCTCTTTGCTCCTCTTTTTTCCTCTTAGGCTTAGCACCATATGAGCAGCGAAAGCAAAGAAGGCAAAGCTGAAATAGCTGGCAAACAGCCTCGAGGATAGGATTCAGTTTTGTGAAAGAAGAATGCACATTGAATCCAAACCATTTTCATCACATTTGTCGCACCTTACTTACTTCCTCCTGTGGCCTGACTTTACATTTTTGCACGTGATATAAAGTATTTTACAGTAAGAACATCGGTATATTTCCCCACTTCACTTTGAAGTAACACATGTTCAAGTTTGTGCCGAGAGTATAAAAGCAAGCTTTCATTTCTTTGTTCGAAAGTGTTACTTAGTGCTACCATAGCATTAGCTTCAGCTAGCGACGCATGCTAGAATAGCTACATTTCAGACATAAACATAAGAGCAAGCTTTCTTTTCTGCAATCTGAAAATTGCACTTTATGCAACCACATTATTAGCTTTAGCAAGCAATGACCAAAAATCAAGCTCTATTTTTCTGCTTTGTGAAAAAGAAAATTGCTTCTAGCTTAAATAAGCAAGCTAATATTTCAGAGAGGTTGAACAATGTATTTTTCTTCACAGCTTGCTCCTTTTAAATAATGTGAAAGAGATCATTTATTAGTATAAATAGTATTAAGTACAAGTATTAACCAGCGTTAATATTTTGCCATTACTATTCCATTTTCTTTTCATTAGGAGTTTTTGAATTCAGTTTAGTTTTTAAATTTCTTTTTAAATGTATTTTTTTTTATGGGATTCAGTATTTTTAGTCTTCTTCATTCATAGTCTTCTTCTTCTTCTTTGTTATTATATGGAGAGCAGATCTCTGAGGCAAGATTCAGGAAAACAGGTACAGGTATTACTCTGAAAAAGCACAAAATAAAAGCTTTTTGAAAACAGTCGCGTCACAGTCTTGCAGACAAGTATCAGTAAATATGAAACCCTTTAACATCAAAGCCTTTACCAAACTAACACATACTAAGACATTTCCTCTGTAAATGTACTTTGAGTTTTTCAAGTTCACAAAATTGTTTCAATTATTTTTTAGTTTATATTTTTAAATTTGGATAACTAAAATGTTTGTTCACATCTAATTTCAGACTTTAGATAAACGTGTTGCTGTGTGCCGTGGTTTGTGTTAACATGACACAGAATCTTCTTTGTTATAAAGTAGCTGTTTGACTTCTTACCTTCCAGAATCTGTCACATTTGAAGTGTTTTCAGCAGGAGAAAAGGTTTTATGATGATGTGTTTAGTTAACAAAATGCTATCGCACTTTACATTAATGGGGTTGCTGGTTTATTTGCTCAACATAGTAAAAGAACAGGACCGAGCTGCTAAATTTTATGTAACCCCACAAACTCATATAGTTAATGCGCTCCTTGGCTTTGGCCATAAAGCACAGTTACAGCTGTACTTACGTAAGAAGCCAATTAGCTAGGCATGCTGATGGTTGCAGCTTGCATTATAGCAGATAATGACAGCGCAGGCAACAAAGCTGATGAATAAAAAGCTGAGGACACAGTGATTCTGTAATGCAGTCAGAGCTCTCACTCTGTTCAGTGGTCGAAAAGTTTCCAGCTCTACACGACGTAAGCAGTGTGCTGCAGTTCAGCATGTGTTTGGGGTTTTTATTCATAGTTCGCCTCGGAGATTAAACTCCACCTCCTTACTTTTAGAATCACAACCCCTATGAATAAATCTACTTTTACTCTAATACTGGATCTTTGTGGTAAAGTAATAACCGGAGAATTCACCACGAACAGTTCAGTAGAAGCTGGTCCACTTTGGACCGCTCTAATGTAATAGAAGATCCTGTTATCACAGCACTTGAACACGCTCTGTTTATTTTATATCGCCTGCAGACCCAGTTCATGTCCACTGCCTTGATTCAGCACTACATCACACCTCATTAAGTACCAAATCTGGATCTGGCTATTTATTTGGCTACACTTCTGTGCTCAGTCTCGTCACACTAAAGCAGACAGCAGTGCCTCGCCTGCCCACTGGTTGCTGCAGAGGTAATTTCAGGGTACGAACCAGGGCAACATGTTCATTCAGGGGAGAAAAGAGCACTGGCACTTGGTTTTTAAAGGCTGGAAGGTTATTTTAGTGACATATCCTATTTACAGAGGAAAGACCGCCCAAACAAACCCATAAAATATCATAATAAAACAGCATCTAGAGTATGACCTTCATTCTTCCATATCCCTGTAACTGCTGGTTTAAACACTGTTAGCTTCAACATGAATGCCTGTGTCACAGATTTTCTCAAATGTACTGACAAATGGAGGCAATGACAGAATATTGCATCAAAGGTCTCGTTCATCTGATTATCATCACTATGCTTTTTGCAAAAGTCTCCTTACAGCGATTACAAAATTGTGAATATCCAGCAAAACTTCCCGAAACTCTCCGCCAATGTTTATGTTTTTAAAAGATGCTGGCATAGAGGCTTTGTGTGAAGCAAGTCTTTATCTTTACATTTCTTACTGAAAAGCAAATCATGGATGTATATAAACAATAAAGAAAACTGATGCAATTCAATGCTACACATGTGTAAAGCACAAAATCACAGGCCCTACAGTAATACACAGAACACAACAATAAGACGAGCAACACTGGTAAGAGTGGAAAGGATAAACTCCATTTTGACAGGAAACATAGCTCCAGCAGGGAGAGGGGGCTTCCTGCTGGGAGGAGCGGGGTGAGGGGAGGGAGACAGGACAGAAAACACTAATGCTTCATCGAAAAGCAAAGTTTTAGCTAATCTTAAAAGTAGAGACGAGTCTGTCTCCTGAATCCAAAATGAGAGCTGGCTCCATAGAAGAGGGTCTAAAAGCTGAATCACCTACAAAAAGATGGAAATGACAAACAAGGCCACACTACACCTGCAGAAAGTGTGAACAACTGGAAAGAGTTACAACAATGAGGCATAAAGGAGATAATGTAACAAAATATAACGTGCCCAATACTTGGGTGAGTATCCAACAGGCTTCACACCACGCATGTTTCTCATTTTTTTAAACGCTCACGCTGGTCATTAATTAATGCTGCAAACCTAATTTTAATATTCATCTCTTAGGCAGCTTAACAGCAAACAGAATAAACTAATGCGATGCGTTTGCTTCAGCTCAGCACAGTTATTGAACGATCACAGAGCCAAAAAAGGATTATGGATGGAAAGGTCCTTTTACCAAAGCACAGCGTGCAGTTTGATGACTTCACTCAGTGTTAGAAATGAAGCTTAACCTGAGCAGTAACTAAACAGCCACCCGTGAAGGCACATTTCATCAACCTGTCAAGTTTTTTTTGCAAGTTGGTATCAAGCATATATATTAAAAGCTTTTAGCAAAAAGGCTTCAAACTTCTAAACACTTTTTTTCTGCTCTTCGAGCTGTGTGAGGTCAACGAGACAGAATATCCCTCACTGCGAGCTTTGCAGCCACTTGCTGCTCAAATCTTTTGTTTAGCAGGGATAGCCAATAAGGAGACAGAGAGTAAAAACAGAAAAGAGTAAATTAGGTGCCATGTTAGCCAATAAAAAGGCACAGTGAGACTCAAAAACAGGTAGTTTAAAAAAGGCAGTTTCACAGGCAGAGGTGCTGAATAGTTTGTTTATGATGATTATTTTGAACCGTGTGTCATGAAAAGTCCATGTACAGAAATATTAAGCAGACCAAGTTCACTTTCACACAGACCTCTGTGTATGAAGCAGATGTACTGAGAGAGGCAGACTACTTTTACTGAAAGAGATGCAGAGATGTTGTTTTCTGTCACTGATGCAGAAAAAGTCTGTCAGTAAAGGCACATTTCTAACAGAAGGGCTGAAATGTAATTGCAGCTCTGCACTGGAGAGCTGTGCAGTCAGGAGCACAGTCTTAATTCCACCAGGCACTGGCCTTGCAGCATTTTCCTCCTGATTGATACTGCTATTGGACCGGTCTGGTTAGCCAGTGGAAACCACCATAAATTCCGGGCCCGTTTTATCGTTAAGCTTAGTAGCCCGGGAAATAAAATTAGCTGTGTCCAATTTTGGAAAGGACTGCGTAACACTATAAATAACAATTTACAGTTGGTGATAAATGAACAAAAATGGAATTAAAAAGAGAAATACAACTTAACTGGTTTTTATGTAAGTGTGTATTCTGTGTGTTTATTGGGAGCTTTTACTATACGGTTCGCTATTGTGATATAATAATGAATTTGTTATTGCTGGTGCATTATTCAGGCAATTTGGTTTTGTTGTCAGCACATAAAGACAGCATGTAAGTGCAGTCTTGACTACACATGCCAACAGGCCCATCACAGGGAAATGACTAATGGCTGGGCCTTTCTGCTGTTTCTCCCCCTACATATAAATATATATATTTATTTATATATATATATATATATATATATATATATATATATATATATATATATATATATATAGAGAGAGAGAGAGAGAGAGAGAGAGAGAGAGAGAGAGAGAGAGAGAGAGAGCGAGCACAGGCCCTGCGTTTGTTGAAGGCTGTAGCTGTGGCTACACTGAGGCAGAAACAGCTACTATTCTTAATGTCAAATAAACATGTAACCGTACTTTATCATTTTTGACTGCACCTTATTGCTAAATCTCGAGCAGGCCGGCTGTGCTCCCCATTTTCCTTTCAGTTAGAGCCGAGATCCTGCTGAGGAGGAAGCAGGGCTGAGGCAAAATAAATGACATGTCCTACATCTCCCCGTTGAGGTATGTTTTCTCAGAGCCTTTTGTGAGTATCCGAGGCCCTGCGAGCGCCCGTGTGCAGCGCCGAGTCTGTCTCTCGGTATCCTCCTCACACTCGCCGGCATGTGTTTACCATTACAACCCTGCATTCCTCTCTCTCCGTCTCTCTCGCTCCCCTCATGTGGCGGTCCTAGCGTCACGTCTCTCTGCTGCGGTATCCCATGAAGCCGCAGTGCACAGCGTATGATGAAGCTTCCCATGGTTGCCCTCCTGTATGTCTATTTTTCTGTCGGAGGAAGCTGCATTGTTAACAGATGGTAATGTAATAAGCTGACCTCCCGACCCCGAAGTAGCTGCCATGCAACCTCGGCTTCGTGCTGGATGATATGTTAAGTGTGTCCCGGACAGCTTGTCAACAAACACGTAGGGGAAGCCAATAAACGACGCGTTGCGGTTGTTTTAACCCCAGGAGGGCAGAGCTCATTAATCACAGTTAAGGCAGCGATGATGATGAGGTGTTTGGTGGTCGACTTGAAATAGCTGGTAATGAAGCTGCGATGCTTCGGGCTGTTTCGCTGCTGGTTGTTTGGGCAAACCCAGCAAGGGACAAATAGTGGCTTACATTAACGGGACCCAGTATGTTTGTTTCCAGCTACAAATACATATTCTGAGACTGTAGCAGAGAATCTACGCAGTATTTTCAGTTCAAAATGAATTTTTTATTGGACCTTGGAGCGGCCTCTCAGTTCATCTACTGTCTGAACCGAGCTGTCGCAGCCGCCTAGTCAACCTGTTTCTGATTTGCAGGTGCGTCGAAACGAGCAAACAGCATCTGTACTGACAACCAAAAGCTGTGTGACCGAGGCATCATGTATAAGGAATTACACTCTCCCTGACACACTGATCCAAGAGTAGAAAAATTAGTCTGAGCGTTGAGATTTTGGCTCACAGTGATGTGAGCATTTTTAGAGTTGGGCCCGGAGGCTCTAAAGACCCGAATACAGTCTGTTTCAGTCTTTTCAGGTAAGCTTTGGTAGGTTCTGACTTCACAGAACTTTATGGAATTATTAACTCAAGGAGGAAAAGGTTGCAGTGTTCAGCATCACAGCTGAGGCGATATCCTCGTGTCTTCTCCTTTGGTTGTGGACATGAAAATTACAGATATGCTGCTTATTGGCTTTGTTCTTCCAGTAAATGGAAACAGTAAACACTGTCTTCCTATCAGAGCTTTCAATTCTGCATTAATACCGTCATCAGCAGAGATGGGCAGTAACGTTACTGTATTCCGACTACTTTTTTCAAGTAACGAGTAAAGTAAGGGATTACTATTGCAAAAACAGTAATTAGATTACCGTTACTTTCCCGTAGGAACGCTGCATTACTGCGTTACTAAAACCGTGATTTTTTTGCGAGAGTGTCTCACGACAGTGACGTAAGCGAGTGTGACGTTCGTGACAACAGCTGTGTGCAGATCAACAATGGATCACATATCGAGTGCAGAGAGAGTATGAGCGTGCAGCGTTTAAAGCGTGGAAGTACTGACCTTACTTTGAGTTTGATTCCATAAAAAGTGACAAAAACATTAGTGTCCGCTGTGCGTGGGAAGAAAACTTCTTTTTACAGCGAAAAAACCCCTAAACTTTAATGGGAAACTCAGAGAAACTCGCGGATTCTTCCACTGACCGCGGCACACCTGCACCAGGGTAAACCTCCGCCTGCCCCACTCCTGCTTTACAGGTGAAAATAGAGCAACAGGACCGCTGAGTCTTTGACTTTATTTATGTTCTGCTGTGTTTTACTTGCATCTATTTGAAAGACTGAGTGAAAACACACACAAACATTTATTTTATGTGCTGGAATGTGCAGAAAATAGGTTTAAATGTTAAACTAATTTCTTCCAGTCAGAGAATGTTGCATATAATTACATTTTTGCTTGATGCATAAAGTTAAAAGATTAAAACTAATAAAACAAGTTTTAAAAAGAGACTTTTCCATTTGATTACATTTTGTATGATGGATTATGCAGAAAAAGTAGAATTGGCTGAAAGATCTATCACTTTATCACCTCTTCAGGTTGTAAATTGTGTTTTTAAAAAGTAACTAAGTAACTAATTACTTTTGAAAATAAGTAATCAGTAAAGAAACGGGATTACTTTTTGGGGGAAGTAATCAGTAATTAGTTACTGATTACTTTTTTCAAGTAACTTGACCAACACTGGTCATCAGTCACACAGCATCGAGTCGTAGCTAGTCTTTTTTTAAGCATTCTTGTTTTAGTTGGAGGGAATTTAGTTGATTTAACCTCTGCAGTCAACACAGTGAACAAGCTGAATCATGAGTAAAGTGTTGAGTATAAAGGCTGATGGGAAAAGTCACATGATCACAGTTAATACACAGAAACTGGTCACATTTAAGCAAAATAATTGGTTAAACCATCTTCTAGACAGTTCTCAGAGAACCCTATGATACTTGTAACATGCTAACATTGTACATACCTGCCGGTAAAAGCTGCGTACAGAGCGGCGAATCACTCGTCGAGCATAGTTAATATTAATGAAGCTGACAGCTGGTCACTTGTTGACAAACCAGGCTATGGTTATGTGGTGTTTACTACCACGTATGTCAGTCGACAGCGTTCTTCACTCTTTAGATGCACACCTGGACACTCGGAAGAGTTTATTGCATGCCCCTCCCACTTTGCATCGCCAGCTATTATTTTGAAGTTGGCAGTAATTGTTCACTGAGGTCTGTCGTTGCTGTGAGTCACTTCCAGTTTGTACACGGCTTATGACAGGACAAACAATAAACAGACGATTTGTAGAAGTCTACTTAGAATCTGAAAATTGAGCGAAATGTTTTGTTATAAAACTCTTAATAAAGCCATCTATCTTCCTATTAAAGTCCGGAGAATGTGAGTTCTTGATGATATCAGAAGTTGTTTTGATGCGTGCTCAATCATCCAGGTAAGAAAACCCCAAAATGTTGATTCTGTTCATCTGGATGTAGCGTCCAATGGTCAGTGGCTGTTGATCAGTGGTCGTGGGAATCTGCATATTAATCACCAAGGAACTGACCTCACAGCCCACTGTTCCTTCAGTGGTGCTGGTTTCAGTCATTGTGCAATGTCTTGTTTATAAGGTTGTAAACCTGCAGTCAGCTGAGACTGAAGACGTCACCTGATGATGATGAAACGTTTCTCCCACTGAAAACGTCCAGATGCACAGAATCAACCTTTGGGAAATATCAGAAGCTTTCTGGTTTTTCCACTTCATCCAGACGCCGGGTGTGAAATCTTTTCTGGAAACTCCATCCAGCAGTTTCCTCGGTTTCCACTGAACTAGCCTCTGACTGTAGCCGCAGCGCTGTAGATGCAAATCTGCAGCCATGATTTGCGGCGCTGTAATGAGGCTACAGTACTTTGCGCTGCATGCATCAGCACGCGCATGTGCTCACAATGGCGACCCCAGCACAGTGACGATAAGCAGGCCTCATGTTCGCCATGTATTGAATTTCCCTGCAACCCCTCCAGTAGTTGTTGAGATATTTTAGTGGGGCCGACGTGATGATTGACAGGCTGCGAGAGCCACGCAGTAAAAAGAGCACACGTGTGGATTAAATAGTCTTTGAGCGTGTTGTTGACCCATTACATCAGCACATTGTGTGTCAACATGGCGTGTGTATATTTTTTCACATTGTAGAATTTAATATCCGATTATTTATATTAAAATGAGGAACAGGTTACTTAGTTCATTCAATTCTGATACGACAACAACCGTGACATTTAGGAGAGCAATTATTTTCAGACCCGATGTTAGCGACCGCGGCTGTGATGCAAATAAGCTGATCGAAATCCCGACGCTTCCCAATATTTAATATTTCAGCTGCGCCGCAGTGATGAACCGTGGCGCACAGTTCAATGGCAGCACACGGAGGGCGCGTGCACAAAAACATACAGATAATATTTCACTTTTCTCCAAAACGACACCTCTCAGGGTCACGCTCGCTCGTGGTGTTTGGCATTCCAGCCGAGGCCAGGCTGCCTTACCAGGCGAAGCAGGTCCGCTGCAAGGTCGGCGCACATGGGCGATCGGTTTCACGGTGAATACCAAATGTAAAAGCGCATCCGAACCCTGAGAGATGAGATACGACATTAAAGCTACGGTCCCTGGAGAAAGGAGGAAGATGAGGACGGCGGGGAGAAAGAGCACCGGGGGAGGAAAAAAACAGGTGGCAACACTTCAAAGCCGCAGAGTTTTGTGAATTATGGGAGATAATGTGACTGCTGACTTCTGCAGAAGGTCCCAGTGGTGCCGGGTATCATTCTTTATGGACAGTATAACACACTGTTTTTCTTTTCTTCTTTTTCTTTTTTACACAGCAGTAAATAATACGCCTCTCCATGCTCTCGGAGGCCCTGTCTTCTTCCTGGAATTATTCCGGCGATGAGCTCAGTTCACGTGCCATCATTTTTTACATAATGAAATCATTTCCTTTTTCCGCAGACCGAATTAAGTGACCAGCAGCCAAAGCAAATTAAGTGACTCATCTCTCACTAAAGAAATAATGCTCTCCTTACCCACATAATTCAATTGCAATATCTACCCATTAAAGCTGGGGTACGGCATAATCATTTTCCTGGATAGTCTATCATTATTATTATCACTATTAGAGGCTTTTTTAGAGGATGATGTTCAAAAGGATTGATACAAGGACACCCACAATGTGAGCAAACACAATGATGGGGTTTTAAAGGAGAACATCAACTGATTCTATAACCTACAGAAAATCAGGGAAATGAATAAAAACGACTGACTACATTTAGTTTGTAGCTTCATGGTTATTCCCATATTAGTTTTTTATTTATGCTTTAGCTCTATTTTATTAATTTCATGTTTTCATGCTTCACTGTTACATTTTGTACAAAGACATGAAGCATTTTCATGCTAGCGTATTAGCAGATAACACGCTAGCATGACGTCATTCACAGAACAGATTATGAACCACTGCAGATACCTTTATAAACATTGTTGTTACTCGTGGACTAGAATTTCTGATCTTATGGGAGACAAGTTGTAGTTGTCTGGACCAGAACTCTAAACACATGTATACATGTACACGGATCGATGTAGATACTGTCGGGATGTAAAGACTTTCTGCTCTCGTCTTTTATCTGCTTTTTCCTCAATGACGTTACAGTGCGGCCACTGAACTGTAAGTAGTTGGTGTGTGCTGATTTAATTAGTCGTGTGCTGGCGTTGAGTTTTGGGTGCAAACATTTGAATTATATCAGTAAATTAAAAAAAATCTAATCATTAGATGAATGTTGCACTTGTGAGCAGCCTCTTGGTGTAATGAAAACATGCTTAGCACATTAGCAACTGTTGTTTGCTTTTCAACAGGCAGTCGGTGGTTAAATGCTGAGGAAATGAGGATTCCTTTCTTTTTGTAGAGGGAAGTGTGTGCTGTATGGCTGTTTCGTCATGTATTTATTAGCTTTTTTCTTTAATCTGTCTTGTTCGGTTGTTTATGATTTCTCATCCTATAAAGTGGAAATGCTCCATAATGCAAAGTCATTCATTATACTTTACAAAACCAGCTTTGAGCTTTAAATTTGAAGAATGTTTCTAAGCCCTGTGAAAGGGCTTTAGGTATTAAATCATCTGCACATATTTAATGTCCTACTCTAAGGTTATAACAAATAATGGTCTTTAAATATTTATAGAGGTTAGCAAGCCATTTGTTGCAATTAGATTGGAGGGAAGATAGAAATGACAATACAGTTTGCACGTTTGGTTCCATCCACTGATACTTATATTAAAAGCTGAGAATAAATGTTTCCTAGGCTACTTTGATACAGAATCATTACAGTTGTTTTAAGCATGCATCCGGTGTATTTGCACCATAAAGACTGTGTACTCCATCAGAGTGGTGTCAGATGTTGTCATCAGAAGCCAAAACTGACTGGGTCGATGAGCGTCACAGAAAGTGCCATCAGTCCAAATGAGCTGGATTATTGAAGGCTGGCAGGAAAGGTCAGTAGCTTTCATCTCGGGGCACGACTGTCAGAGAATATCACTAAAAAACCTTAAATCGTCTTATGGCTTTGGAGGAAACGTAAAGGATCTCAAAGGTCCATTAATGTCACACAACATTTCAAATGTGTATCTAATACCTGAACATACATTTCACTGACTGTAAGTCATTTATAAGAGTGTCTAATTTGGACGAGACAGTCATGAAAAAATGGCAATTTGTTACTTTTTTTTGTCGTTTACTAGCAGAAATCTGGAACTCAGGCTCAAAGTTGAGTTATTAAGTTGAGTCATTCAATGTAATAAATATTACATTGAATTTATAACACATCTAATTCTTTTCTCGACTGGGCTTCCACGAGACTTTGGCTGTGTTTTTCTGAAATCCTTCCACTGAACATTTGGCTGATTGAATTGAAGTAGTTGCCGCCCATCCAGGGTTTTTGGCATTCTGTGATAAGTTCTCTGAAAAAATAGTTCACTCGGCTCCATTCATTGTCCCCTCCTTCCCTACACGTCTCCCAGTCCCTTCTGTTGAAAAGCCCTTCAACAGCATGACATTGCCACCACCATGCTTCACGGTAGGGGTGCTATTAGACGGGTAATGAGCTGTGCCCAGTTTCCGTCTTACAGAGAGCTTTGTTTTATGGCTCAGACTTCAGTTTCCATTTCATCAGGAAAAATTCTCTTTTGTTCTCTTCAAGAGTCTTTTAAAGGCGTGTTTTTTTTGTTGCCAAGTCCAGATGGCTATTTTACCTCTGCATTAGGACATTTACAGGTTATAAACTGTGGCTCTTCCAGCCATATCTCTGAGACTGCAGCTCTTTCGCTTTGTCAGACAGCTCTGTGGATTCTTAGGTTACCTCCTTGACTGATGGTCTTTCTTGGCCGGCTGTTCAGGTTGGATGGAGTACCAGAAAGAGTCTGGGTAGTTCTGTGTTTTTCTTTTCCATTTCCAACAGCGTAATAGTGCCGGGTTATCCTGACATGCTGACAGAAACTCCAACGTGCTCCTCCTCAGACGGTGTATTCTTCACACTTCCCTCTGTTAATGCTAAAATCCTTTCTTAAGGCTTCATGATGGAAGTACATCCTAATATTATTTTGCGGTCATTTGTCAAACAACGCTGGCGTGTAACTTACTGACAATAAAAATTGAATCCATTTTCATTTCCGGTCTAAAAGCCACAGACTGGAGATTTTTAAAAAGTGGTGGTTTCCCTGCGTTAGATCAACCACACCTTAGCGTCAGCTCCTTCAACGGTCGTCTGTGCTTCTCTTCAACCCACAAACCCCCATTTAAGAGGCAAAAGTAGCACCTGAATGATTTTGTCTGCACAGAGTGTGACCCGAGTTTGGATGGCCAATGGAAACTATAATGCAGGCAAACATTTTCCTTTGTTGAAGCACTTTGGTTTGGTTGCTTGTAGTCTGCTCTGTGATGCATTCATATTGCATTCAGTGTCGCTGCACGTAGCAGCTGTGTGTTTGCGGTTGTTATTGACTGACAGAGCTGTAAGAATGCGAACTGTGTCCAGCAGCGAATGATGTAAGATGACTAATCCACATGACGACTGTGTGGACTCGAGTGGAAGTTATGTTGTGGATGCAGTTTGTGATGCTGCGCTCATGTGAATATGTTCACTGCAGAGGAGCTGAAGACACGTCTGAGGTCTTTTCCTGTTGTAATATTTCTCCTGTCAGACCTCGAACGTGCACGTCTCGTCTCCCTCAGGAACGATGAGAATTCAAAGTAATTAAAAACCCAAAAGACGCTGCGAGGACCAGGACAACATAGAACACGTGTATACCGTAGATCATGTGAGCTCGACAAGTGCGGCCAAAGCCCTCTTTGACTACTCAAGTATACTTTGTATACTGTGTAAGGAAGTGTGTGTGTGTCGGGTCCTGACCGGTTGGTGGGCTGTGCCAGGTGTGATTTCATTCTCCCAGCAGTCACGGCTCTGTGAGATCGCTTTAGACACAGATTTTACCACCCACCGGCTGACGATGGGGCACTCCTCCCTCTCAGACTTGTGTCAATGCACAATATACCACATAAGTGTGTATGTGTGCGACTGTTACTGTCACCTTGTAACTACGTGCAGTTAGGCTTCCTCCTGTGTTCGATCTGCCTGTAGGTGGTGATGTGTGACACAAAGCGATTGTGTCCTTCTGTATTGGCGTCAGTATACAAAGATGAAAGTGTTTGCGTGCATGTGTGTCTGTGCGGGGGGGGGGCACGGGGAGGCCCTGGGGCTTTTACAAGGTCAGCTTCCTGCAGGGTGGAATGGTTAGAAGGAGATAATAATAGTCAGGTCAAGATTCAATTATTTGCCTGGGGATTAACCTTATGGGGTCTTTCAGGAAGGTCAGCGGGTGGTGGTGTGGGGGGGGTTCAGCTTCTGAAACAGAAGCCACTTACAAAGGGCTCGTGTTAGTGTTCAAACCCCTGGTTGTAAATATCTGGAAGCAGCTACGGAGGGACAGAGGTGGCAGTTTTACACGAACTTTGTTGGTCGCTGTGAAGTTACACAGTTATTGCACCCAGTGGGAGTGGATCACAAAGTCAGGCACCATCGAGCAGCTCGTTGTTGAAGAATGACAAGTCGAATTTATTGGTCTGCTTCGTAATAACAGGCAGTTAGTTAAACATTTGTGTGCTATTCTATTAAACAGCTATAGGAAAAACATGCTCATGATTGGTTTTATCATTTCTAATAACAGTTCATTCATTGAATTTACATGAAATGTGCCAAATTATAATGTTATAGCACAGCTACATACATATAAACAGCTTCTTTTATGTGATGTTGTCTTTTTGTTTCATTATTTATCCACTCTAGTTAATCCTGTTCAACTGCTTGTTTTAACCAGTATCTAATCATCCAATCACATTGCAGCACCTCCGTGCATTTAGGCATCTCGACATGACCCCGATGACCAAGCGTCAGAATGAAAAAGAGCAGCTTTTGAAGCGATTTCAAGCGTGAAATACTTGTTGGTGCGAGACAGGCCGGCCTGAATATTTCAGAAACTGCTGATCTGCTGGGATTTTACAGAGAACGGCCTGAAAACAAGTCTCTTTTTAAAAATTCCATTGTCGATGGCAGAGGTCAGAGAAAAATGTCCAGACTGCTCTGAAATGGAAAAAAAGACAACAGTAACTCAAATAACCACTCTGAGGTATGCAGACGAGCATTTCTGAACCTATAACACATAAAACCTTGAGAAAGACGAGCTATACAGGCCATACAGAGTGCTGCTCCTATCAGCTGACACCTGGAAACTGAGGCTGCAGTTCATGTAGGCTCACCAAAACTGAACTATAGAAGGTTGGAAAAATGTTACCTCGGGTGGTGGTGGTGGGGGCTCTCACACTGCGGGCCCCTTGATACCATCTGAGCATCATTTAAACACCACAGTCTCCCTGAGTATTGTTGCCATCCCTGTATGACCACAGTGTGCCTGCCTCCTAAGTGCTGCATCCTGAACCATGTCACAAAACTGTAGTTTATGAAGGGCAATAATTACAGAAGCAGAATCAGCATACTTTATTAATCCCTAAGGAAATTATGTGGGTTACAGTTGTTCCAATACAGTAACATTAACAGACTAAACTAGTTTTAGTTAATAGAACAAATCCCACCTTTTTTTGGAGGCCTTGAATGTGACTTGTTTAAATGTGATATAGGCCAGTGGTGCCCAAACCCCGGGCCAGGGACCGGTGCCGGTCCTCGAGTCGTTTGGTGCCGGACCGTGAGATTTGAGGCTCGGGTGTGAAATTGATGGTTTTCAGGGTTTTTATCGTTAACTCGGTTTCCCTGGGTCTTTCCCATGTTGTAGTTGTGCGTCTTATTTTGAAAGAAATATTTATGCGTTACCATGGTGACCAGAGAGCATTAAGGGGCAGAGAGGAGGACGTTACTGTCAATGTTGTTGGTGCGTTTCAGGAGGACGCTGCTAATAAAGTTACACAATTACACATTGAATTTGCGTTTATTATTATATTTACAAAATACCAGAGTTTTTGTCTCGTCGTATCATTTTATTTTGTTTTATTTATCCGCCGCACCTTAAAGGCCGGTCCGTGAAAATATTGTTGGACATTAAACTGGTCCATGGCGCAAAAAAGGTTGGAGACCGCTGCTATAGGCTATAAATCAAATAGACGTGATGGTCAATACAAAAACATTCAGACTCTTTTCATAGTGCATGTTTGAGGTATGTTTTTGCTTTTCAACTACAAATATTTAAAATATCGATCTGATACCGGTATCAATACTACCGATATTTGGATAAATCCTGGTGGAAGCTAGCAAGCAGCTGTTCAGTTGTTACACTGTAGCTGGTTTACTGAAAGTAAAACGGGCTCATTTGGTCCGTCCCTCGTTATCAACACTAAACCTGTACAAAAGTTTACAAAATATGGTTAGACAGATTTTTCAGCTGCTCGTTTGGTTTCTTTTTGTTTCCCCAAAAGGTGTTCTGGGTTTGAAATTAGACGTGTCTGGAAAACCGCTGAAGGAAGCTGTCCAGGAGTCCGAACCACCTATGAAGGAAACTAATTTCAGCCACTTGTGCTCTCAGTCTAATTTTTTTCTGACGCTCCCTAAAGCTCGAGACCGTAGTTGAGGGTTGGAATGCGGATCCAGCTCTTCTCCCTCGTCGCCACAGCGATACGGCACAACGCCCACATTACTGCTGACACCGCATCAGTCAGCCTGTCCATCTCACAGTCGAGCTTAACCTCAGTCTGGAACGAGACCCCGAGACACTTAAACTTCTGAGCAACGCCTCGCTTGTGGTTACAGCGAGATCCTGTTCACGAAAATGAGAAACAGAATTGGTGACAAGGGTTCAATGCTGCCTGAGTCCAGCTCCTTCTGAGAAAATGCAAATGCATATCTCATTTTGTAATGCTAAAAAAATAAACACACATCTATATGTGCATTTATATAGACATACAGGCACAACGAGGTCCACGTGGTAACGATGTAACATTGCTGTTAAACACATTTAAATAAGAGAATTCGCCGGCTGAAGCTGCAGGAACACTACAGCCCTTACACCCTGCATTTGTCATCGTACAGTCAGGATGAAAGATGAGACAGAAATGTGAACTTCACAAGAGAGGAGCACTCGTATCATCAGAGGCGGCTTGATGTGAGTGAATTAATCATCTGCAGCTCGCTATCCCAAATACTTATGTATGAGCTAATGGAAGAACTCCTTCAGCAAGAGGAGAGAAATTAATGTGTTGATGAGCAACGTCCCAGATATTTAGAGGGCCAAGTGCCGTACCGCAGGCTGTTCCACTACCTGCCTGTCAGCCTTCCCGTCATCTGGTCTGTTTTTCTATTTCTGTCTCATTCTGTCCGTCTCTCTCTCGCTCAGTGGAGTCTTGGCTGAGACCACGAGAGATGAAAATAAAATAAAATGCCTTTTGATCCAGCGGCCTTATGTTATGGCTCTGTCAGAGAGCATTACTCTGATAGCCCAACCAAAAAAGAAAAAATCACCCAGGGGGTATCAAAGACAAGTTTGCCTACCTTTAATGCAAAGACTATTAATGCACAGGCACAAAGTGTAGGGCGAGTGAATAGGAACGCAGCACAATAGGCTTGGATTTCCTTCCAACTGCCTTTTCATTTCTTTTTCTCACTTTGTCATTTTCTTCTCTTCGTGTTTCCTACAAAGCCGTGCGAATTCAGCCAGGAGCATTTTTAAGGTTAAGGTTGCTCTGACCGAATAACTGCGAGCTGCACGCAGTGCTGTATTGTTGGGTGTTGTGCTGTTTCATGTTTGACATCCTCACTGCTCGGGGAGAGCGATATTACCCTCCTGTTATGTGGCGAACAGCAGCGGGTACCTTTGAAATTGCTGGGGAGATGAATCTAATTCACCCCGGCGAGGAGCGCGCCTTTGTTCGAGATTCCGAAACGTTTGAATTTCTTCTCAATCATCCCAACGCGCCCGCCCTCTCCGCTGAAACAGGTGAGGTTTGCATGGATTTGAGTCATAAATGATTCACACAGAGCTGCAGATTGCCGTGTGATGCCAACAACTCTGTGGGCTGCAGTGGTTTGGCATTTTCGTTTTCCACAAGTGCGTTCAGCATTTATGCATGAAAAGCGCTCGAGAGATTTTAAAAACTAGCAGCCACTCAGTGAGGATTCTCTGTTGGCATCAATATCTATTCGTTGGGTTTTTTCTTTTTGGTAGTGGACAAAAGCTTCTTCGTAGAGCTGAATGCAGCTTTAAAAAACAACAAATGACTACCAATTATTTCCTACTACACTTCTTTTTTTCTTATCAGAGACCGCTCTTCAGCTGCACTCGAGTGAATGAACTGCTGAGGAGTTTTGCAGAGGGAGCAACAACAAGAGAGCGAAGAGTCAAGCAGCCTCGGGGAAAGTAAAACGCTGAGGTGGAACGAGGAGTTGGAGAGGTTCAAACTCGTCCTTCACGAGGGCTCAGTTGGAGAATGGAGCCAATAAAACAATGTAGAAACCCTACATTGTTTTATTGGCATTGACATTTCTGAGCAAACAGCTGGGCAATTCTTAGCTTTTGGGTGCCCTGAAGGCACAAGCATGGTGTTTTATATTTCATACAGTTTAAAAAGACAGTCCGTAGCTGAATGAGGTCTTTTTATATTTAAATTATTTACATTACACGGTGAGCATTCACAGCTTTGTTGGAAATAAGGGGAATAAGGGAAGGAAAACTCTCAGCCTTTTGATGCTTTGGCTTTTTTGAGGTTATTCATATTAATAAACACCATTTTTTACTTTTTATTTATTAAGTAAAGACCCATTTTCAGGACAAGTGCAGATGATTTTTAAAAGTTTGACATCAGCGACAAACGAGTGGACTAAATGTGACTTCAGGTCAGACAATTCCAGCTGAACGATTTGTGTTAACTCTTGCAAACGTTCCTACTTTTCCCACATTTATTCAAATCAATGATTGGACCTCAGGAGTAGGGATGGGTACCGGTATCGGTTCTGACATAAATGGTAGTAACCAGACCGAAAAGCAGCGCACATTTCGGTGCTTTTTTTTCCTGAGCTGTGATACACTTTGGATTCCAGCCAATCATTTTACCTTTCCGAGGATAGTAGGCGGGCCCGGGTATGTACGTTCTTTTAGAGCAAAGCTACAAATGAAAAACGCCCAAGGTAAAGCAGTCAAAGTCTGGCTGTACTTCACAGCAAAAGATGCAAACTCAGCAGCCTGCAACAAGTGCTTTAAGCTGATACTGTGCAAAGGCTGAGAAATGCGCCGTATTTGATAGCTTGCTGCGAGACCTCACACCGAGCGCATCTACTGCGGGTGTGGTGCCTGTTATCGGACCCGGAGTTAGCAACATCCCCCAAAAACCCGAAGAGGAGAGTCCTGGCCTCTAGCCCTGCCAGTGTAGCAGAAATGATGAGGATGATGATGCAGCAGCAGCCGTTCTTCTCTGCGTGAGTAGCTTAATGTTGTTCGTGTGTAATTTACGTTGAGTAGGCTAACCACGTTATTACATTAATGCATGTAAGGTGAACTAGCAAACATCATCATAGCTACATGCGGCTGTCTTCTTGTTTGATGGCAGATACTCCCTTCACCCTGGCCAAAAAGGCTAAAATGACCAAAGAAAAAGAGGAAAACAGCTAAACATGAGAGGTTTTTGGACAAAGTTTGTGTTTTTTCCATTGTTTAAGCACTGCTTCCAGCCAAGAGTGATACCACATATGCCCCATAGCTGCAGAAAAGGCTAACATTGTTATCTTTTTACAAAAAAAACAACATGAGAGGTTTTTGGACCAATTTTGGGTTCTCCATTCTTTAAGCATCGGTTTGAGCACCGTTTAAGCACCGGCACCGTTTCAAAAGTACCGGTTTGGTACTGGTATCGGATAAAACCTAAACGATACCCATCCCTACTCAGGAACTCAATGTTTTTGAATCAGAACCCTCAGAAATCACTTTACCACAAAACTAAATGTCCAAATGTGCTTTGATGGCTATATAAGCTCTAACAGGGCTTCATGGGTGGACGGTGAGCGCATAAACACAGTTTCACACCTGAAACTGGTTCGGTCACACAGGCCTTGAAACCAGTTGGTGACCACCTAGGAACCATCGGTGGTGACGGAATAATAACTATTTCCCAACCTGTTTAATTCAGTTACATTTAATTTGATTTATGTAGCACCAAATCAACCCTACCAGTGTCATGATTCGTTGTGTGGCAGGCAGGAGAAGGACCCAAGATGCAGACTCACAGACACGGGGATAAACTTAAAGATCACAGTTTTAATGCTGGCTTAAAGGTGAAACGCAAAACAGTACTGAACTAAACTGGAAAAACTAAACATGAGATGTACCAGGAACCACGGGGAGAATAACACACAGCATGAGGGAGAACGCGACGCCGAACAGAGGGAGACGCAGACAGAAATACACAGAGGGTTAACGAGGAAAGTGGGAACACACGGGGAACACAGCTGACACAGATAACCATAACGAGACAGGGCGGGGTGAACATAACACTGACGGGAGACGGGCAGAGTCAAACAGGAAGTACACAGAGGTTCAGACAGGAGGAGAGAGCACGGGGAGAACACAGACATAACAGGCTGGGGAAACATGGAATAAAACATAAGGAGAGACGAGGGCTCACAGATACACAGAGGGGCACACAGGGGGTAAAAGCCACGAAGGGAAAACACACAGGGAACAACATAACAGGGCAACTCAGGAAACAGAACCTAAACAGGGAACTGAATACAAAAATACAAGAGAACTAAGAATACTGGGCCAACACGGCCCAGGACCATGACATCCAGTTAGTAAAATGGATACAATAAAACAGAGAGAACTCCAACAATCAGACAGCCCCCTGTGAGCAAACACAAGCGACAGTGGGAAGGAAAAACTCCCTTTTAATAGGAAGAAACCTTTGGCAGCTCAGAGAAGGGCGGCCATCTTCGGTGAGCGGTTGGGGGTGAGGGGAGGCAAACAGGCTGATGTGAGCAGTTACTGGAGCTGTGACCTCAGGTTACCAGATCAGCGACGGGTCTCTTGGGAAGGTTGGTGGTTTAAACACCAACAGAATTACTGAAGGTGACGAATCTGCCTGAACATTAGTGCTGTACGGTGTGAGCAGATACTCTGCTGGAAAGAAAGCTTGCTGTGAGTCAGAATATATGTAAATGCCAAATATGTTAACTGACAACAGCAATAAAGTTTCCTCAAAATATAATGACTGTTACAAATGACCAACGTTTGTCACATTTAACTAGATAATTAACCGTGGCTTTTTCTGCTGGGCTGTCCCTGCTAATGCCAGCTGGAAAAACTTTGGTTTTCACCCTGTTGTTACCACATTTTCTTCAGTTTTGCTGCTGCAACCAGAATGACAAAAACAGGCATCCCATGAGAACGCGAGGATACAAAAAAAGAACAAATGATGGAAAAAGGAGCGATCAGCTCAATTCCCTTGTTTTATTATTAGTAAGGCCTCATATGGACGTCTGTGAATGGCCTGGCACGTGTTAGAGGAAATGGTTTTGACTTGTCTGGATGCACGGACACCAATCTACGAGCGGCGAGGAAACAGGTGGATGGCGTTTTTATTAGCAACAATTGCTGCCACCATGATCACATTACCCTGAAAGAACATTTTTGCAGCCCACACTCGCAGCTACAAGGTTATGTCAAAACAGCATACCAAGAGAGTCTTCAGATGTCATCTTGGTTATTGTTTCTAGCTTTCCCTCACCCAACCATGCGTGGCATCAAATACTCTGCTGCCTGGGGCTTTTTCACTCTTCTTTATTTATTTTCTTGTATAACTTTTGCAAAGTTTCCATCCCTAAGAAAGTTTTTCATCAGTCATCTTGCATGAATCCGTTTGCTCTGTATATAGTTTTCTTTAAAGATAGCTCCCTTGACACCTAAAGATTATAGTTTTGCTCTGAGTAATTATTTATCGCTCTGAATATTAACTAAATGTGGCTGCAGAATTCCAAACATGCTAAGTAATGACCTCTCTTTCAGCTCGTCGGCCTGTTTTATCCTACACTTCCTTCCAGGCTGTCCAGTGATTCTTTGCACCTCAGAGGCTGGTTTTGTTTCTTTCACTACAATCTAATTGGGAGGCTGTTCAGGGACTACTGGTATGAACTAGAGCAGAATGAGACGACACCAGCGGTTATTAATTTGATAACATAAATGAGCAGCTCATCTCTGTCATCGTGATGTTGGACAAATCAATGTTGTCTGTTAGACGTGAGCAATTACAGATTTAATCAAAACATCATCTCATCATGGCGAGCACTGGGACTAATCACTTACACTGACTTTAACAGTTCGTGTGCGGCTACAGTGACGTCTAACAGTAAAGGCAGTTTACTGTGAACTCTACTGTCCAAACTCTATACTGGTTCATCCATCATTAAATACATATTTAACGTGCATAGTTAGGATAAAGGTCAGCTCACAAATAATAAAAGGATGAGAACATTTCTTTAAAAATCAACAAAAGCGAGCACCAAAGATGTACAGCATAGATTATGGTTCTTTTAAAAAGTTATCAGTTAATATTTGGTTGTATTTTTGTGTTTTTTGAGAGTTTTTAAGCATTTCAGTCTTTATTACATAAATTGCTATAGTTACCTGTTTGACATAGAAACTCTATAACAGCTAACTGCAAGAGTTAATATAGTTTTATAATTAGTTTTTATTTACATTTAGAGTTTTTTGTCACGGCGGGGTGCGCCGATGTGTGCGGAAACAGGACCCAAAAGCAGATGATGACGAGGAATAGTAATGATTAACAGAAAAGTGAACCTTTATTGCGATGACGGCAGGAAATGAACCAAGAGACCAAAGCAAACAGGCAAAACACTAAGAAACAAAACACTAAAGGTACTAAGACCAAAAACTATAACTATGACCGAGGTGGAAAAATAAACAGGCTATGACTATGACTCTGGTGAGAATAAACAGACGAACTGACAATGGCATGAAGAAAACAAAAGGCTTAAATACAGACATGAGGTGATCAGGGGAAGTGGCGACACATGAGGAAACAGCTGACTGACATGAATCTAATGACAGGACCAGGAGGAGTGAAACTAAATACAATGACCAAAGAACACATGACACTGTCAGAATAAAACAGGAAACACTAAAACTAGAAATACAAACTTAACATACCAAATACGTGATGAATAATGCAAGAACTCAAACAGAAAACCCAGGAACAATAACTGCCTAAACTAAAGGCAAATAGGAAATAACACAAAACTAACAACATCTCAAAAATTGAGAACAATACAAAGAAAGCTCAAAGTGCTGGGTCGGAGACCCAGCCTGTGACATTTTTAATTCAGTGCAGTTTAATTAGTTTCCAAAGCTGATTTTCTAACAAATGTTTGTTTATGGATTTGTTTCAATAAACACTGGAAATAACTGGAATAACATTTTTACTAAGCAGATTACAAAAATGATGCTTTTTTAAATCATTTTATTTTGTTTTTATGTTTTTCAAGTCTGTTTTTCCATATCTATTTTTAGTTTAGTTTTGGTTAATTATAACAACCTTACTAACAGCTCGAGAGTATTTTTTAAATTTCTTTACCAACTTTAATCTAGCCACTAATATTTCAGCAACAGTAACAAGTGATAATCACTTAGCCAACATTTGTAGTTTGATAAACTATCGTCTATCCTTCATCGATCTTAAGACTTTTTCCAAAGATGAGTTTCTGAACGTTTGGTGATGTCACAGTAGCGTCTCCATCCTCTGCAGGTGTGCTCCCAGCATGAGATGCAAAACCTTTGAAAATATGAGTCATAGATGCTCAGACTCAATAACAGAAACCAGGGATGTAGTTTTCATATTCCTTTTGTTGTCTGACCAAATATCCACAGTTGAAAGAGATTTACTTTCCCATACTTGAGCCCACTATGTTACTCCTGGATTGCTATAGCACTAAAAGGCCCAGTTTTGCAAATATGTCCTATTAACTTTATTTTTATTTATGTATTTTTAACTAGAGGAACCCAGAGCATATAGCCAGTTGTAGCACACGCTGCACTGAAGCATCACTCCTGTATACTCCGGTCCTGCGCCCCATGTTCCTGCAGCCTGGTAGCAGAAGAGGGAGAGTTTTGGATCATGTTATATAAAATCTACAGCTGGCAATTTTGTC
The DNA here is from genome assembly GCF_965226115.1 of Aulonocara stuartgranti. Taxonomy (NCBI): domain Eukaryota; kingdom Metazoa; phylum Chordata; class Actinopteri; order Cichliformes; family Cichlidae; genus Aulonocara; species Aulonocara stuartgranti. The sequence goes on along the minus strand of NC_138951.1, from coordinate 1,646,412 downwards.
ACATCCACTAAATGTCAGTCAGACCTTAATATAATCCCCTACTGCGTCTGTTATTGGCGGCGCATAATTCAATCTATAGCATTTTTTTCCAGTGAGCCAGAGTCAGAGTTTTCTCAGCGACTCTGGGGTCATGCTACGGGAAGTGTTGGAATAGCATTGTGAGCTGAGATGTCATTACTGACTCGTTGCTGCTGTTCTCATTATAAAAGATCAAGTGAAACAGCAGCTGCTTTGCTGCCTCTGGAAAGCTGTGATAATAATTGTGTGTGTGTGTGTGTGTGTGTGTGTGTGTGTGTGTGTGTGTGTGTGTGTGTGTGTGTGTGTGTGTGTGTGCGCGTGTGCGTGCGCGTGCGCGTGCGTGTGTGTGTGTGCAGAGCTGGGCAAACACTGTATGACTGTGGGAAAGAGAAGAAAGAACCATAAAACCAGCATTTTACTACTTATGTCAGTAGAACAGTATCATGTCACTGAAATCCTTTTCTCCATAAAAAGAGAGAGATGTTTCCAATATAAGCAGGAGCGGTAAAATCCTGGACATACTATACTATCCACTGACAGATGCATACCTATCAACTTATCCCAGATCATCCCAAGGTCAAAGGGAATTTTCGGCGTAAGGCAATAGAGTCTATCAAGCTGTTCCAGAGTCTGTTTAATATGGCGGTCGTATCATGCTGAGTTAGCCTTTAGAGCCGACCGCCATTACTTTCTCGGATTGAGTGATGAGAGACCTCATTGAAACGCATATGTAATGGCAGAGTCCGCTGAAGTCAGTCTTTCCTCTTATTGCTTCGCACACTATATAATATAAATTTCACATAAACAATCATTATCTCCACCCAGATAAGCTTCCCTGCTCTTGGAAACACATGGCGGCCCTGAAGGACAGAGCCCCGCTGCAGCGTCGCCTCTGTGTCGTATCTCACACTCACGCGTTTTCTACATAAACAGTTCGGACTGGCTGTGATCCCTGCACAGCACAGTCTGACTTTCTATCTGTTAAATCTATTTTTGATCTTCAGTTTCACATTTAGAGCCTTTTTAAAACACCCTAGAGAAAGCGATCGCTTTATAGTCACATGTCCAGCTGAATAAAAAAGCAGGTTTTTACTTGGAAGAAAGGGTTCAGCACTTCCTGATATACATTCAAACGACTGTATCGATGGTGCCGTCCTCATTAACGTATCAGTGCCAACACTGGTAGTTGCTTCAGTCACTCATCTTAACCTCGAGTTGAAGTTTTTCCAGCGTCTTGACGGCACTGATAGTTTAGAGTTTTCTTTTTGTCCGGCGGTTGTTTAATCTGATCGCCTCATCGCCTGTTTTCTGCTTTTATTGGATGGTTTGGGACTCAAATGAGTCCTGTTCACGTTGTCGTCCAACTATCCTTTAATATTTTGCTTTAAAATGTCGTAAAATATGACTCTACGTTTAGTTGTGCGTGTAGGTTAAAAAGCTTTGCATGTGGTGAGGATGATGTTTTGCTCAGTTTTTGAAAAACGACCTGTTATAACCCGTTTATAACACATGTACCACCTGAAATATCTCCTTAAACTGCTTTGTGCTGGAGATGCAGAAGCATTAATTTATGGCATGGAGTATCTCATTGATCTATTCGGTTATTGACGGCCACGGGGAGAGGCAACTGGAGGTAGCATTTATTTAATGTCAATGGTTTAACCAGAAGACGAACAAACGCTCACCAGTATCCACTTACCGAGTTAACATATGTGCTTCTAAATCCTGCCATCGACCTTGTCTTAACAACCCACAGACAGGAGACCTGGCAGTAATTCTCCAACAATACTCGTCTTCAGTTTGACATTTACTGACATGATGTAAACGACACCTTTTCTTGTGCAGCAGCACTTTGGATTGGAAATGAAATTCTTGAGTGTGATGTTTAAGTGTCTACTTTCAGCAGTGTTTTGGAGTTGTGCCTTGAACGAGCTCCAAATGTGTTGAACTTGACCTCTGAACTTTGACTGTTTGCTTCAACTTCTCACCCACCGATGACGTGACCAACCTTAAACACTCTGAAAGTCAAGGAAGTCAGCCGTCACAGCTCACAGCGTTTCAGAATACAGAACCAAGACTGAGAAACCAGGGGGCGCTCTAACGAAGCCTCCGGCTGATTAAATCTATCAACACACCTTTAAAACTGACTCGCTTCATTTTGTCGGCATGTGTTGGATTTGAGAAAGAATAATTGCTTTGTCCTCTCTCTAACAATGCTGGGTAACAATCCTAACAACAAACCATTATTTTGTGGAATTAAACTTGTCCATTCTGCATTATCCACCACAATAACTACGCTCCCTTAGCCCAAAAGGATAATTAACAGGGAAGACCTTGTTGAGCAAAGCTTCAGCATGGAATGGGTTTTAGAGTCGAAATAAGGGTTTTAAGACCCTGTACCAAGTGTACACAGCTAATCCCGGCATTTTTCTGGTTTGTGCCTCTAGCTGCCCCATGCTTGTTAATTAACCTACTCAAGCTTGTTGGTTGCTGAAGTTGTGTTTTGAGGGCAGTTCATGTGGTTCGCCAACCTGTAACTTTTCCTCTTCACTCATCAGCACTTGCCAGAAAGCTTTTCCTGTTTATTTATTTGCCCCAGTTGCCTGGAAGATGATTAATCCTTTTAATTCTCTAGAACTTAAACTGTTTAGTTTGCAAATGCAGACTTTTCTCCATTTGGATCGTTGCCAAGCGAAGGATTGGAAGGGATGAATAGATGGGTTGCTGTCGTTAACCTTTAGAGGTACTGCATTGCAAAGTGGGATATTTCTGCAATATTTCTGAAATTTGAAAGGTCACGCTGTCAGCAAAGCAGAGTTTATGCCTTTCTTTACAGACAGCTTTCTTCATAAGAGTGTAGCAAGGTGGAAGTGTAAGAAAAGCTGCTGCTGAACTGAAGAGACAGGAAGAAAACAGTAGGCACTTGAAGAAAACTGCCCTCAAACACTCTTGCAGGGTCACGTTATGATGTAAAAATGATGCATCACCCAGTATCTCCACTGCATCCTTAAATCTGTCTCATTTAGCTCTACTAGCTGCCTCTAAAATGTAGCAGAGAGGAGTTGTAACCTTGTACTCGTGCAATGCGAGCACCGAGGGAACATCCACTGCTTCTACTAAATCCAAGGCACCATAAGAGCAGGAGGAAGAGCAGTCATCGAGTCAGTGCGGAAGTATCAGACACACAATAGTTTTTACATGTACTAAACTAATGGTGTGAGCAGGAAGTGAGCAAAATTCTTGCATTCTTTGCTGAAAGACCAGTCAGTTGGTTCAAGTACCAACGCTTACATCGTTTTATGTGGTCTTTGGTACAATTACAGCTCCACAGGTTCACTCACCCACCCAGGCAGAATCTACATGCTTTCTTTCCCAGTAAGAGTTCACAGGGAAGTTTTAGTTTGTTTATTTTTAAGTCACAAATCATTTTTGGGATATTGATGGTCAGCAACGTGGCAAAAACCGACAGTGTTGCTACTTGAGGAAGCATCAGAAACCTGAGAATGCCCTTTCAGACACCAGGTCAGTAAGATCGTAAGAAAATACTCAGTATTATGACAGGTTTTGTTACTGATCAAGAAAAAGCAACTTCCTCTCTGATTTGAAGCCCCGTAAATCCCAAAGCCTCCTGGCTGCATCTCTTTGTCCCGAGTCAAATCTGTGAAACAATCTGTGCAACTAATCTAAATGCTTATGTTATTTTTCAGTGGATATTATAAAGAATATAAATCATAAACTAAATGCTGTCTAATGTTAACACTGTGGTTTATTTCTATAACCTTTTACAGTTTGGAGTGATTATATTCAACTTCTGTCATTTATCCACTTGTTGGCAAACATTAAGAAAAAAAACCAAAAAATAAACTACACATATTCAGAAATGGGATATTATCTAATATGAAGTGGTGATATATTTCGGGGGTTTTGGAAATAAACCTTGTAAATTGTAAGAAAAGACTGCCTCATATAATTATAAAGTAATCAAAGTGCTCTGTTTCAATAACTGTAAAATATTCAGAATGTACCTAAATCAACCATCAAAGTCAGAAGTTCACTCTCAGCTCTAAAACTGCAGCAGACACTGTGGTCGACCTCAGCTCGTTCATCACTGAGGGCACAGCTTCCATTTTCAGAAAGAAAAAACGATGTTAGGATTGTCTGGACGACGGAGCTTTGCGCTGACCTTCAGCGGGAGCTTCACGTGGTGGCCGGTCGATCGACCCACACTGTGTGAGGGAAAGTGTCAGCTTCTCGCTGTGGAGGGAAGCCAATATAAATGTGTGACAGTGGGACACATTGTACATGTTTAATAAAACTTATCGCCTGTACTCTGTAGGTTATGTAATAACAAATATTATAGTAAAAATCTAATGCCAGTGTTTACTAAGGTCCTTTGAGAATACACAGAGTGTTACAGACCTGCTTCTGTAGCTCGTTGACACTCGTCTGACTTTGAGTTCACAGATGTGGTGAACAAAAAACACTACAGCTGTGAGCAACCCTGCACACCAACGTTTGATGACTGAGGGTTAATTAGGGAGTGAAAACATGACTTTTCAGAGGAGGTGAGTTTATTTTGTTTTTTAATAGTTTTTGTAATATCGCTGAGATGGCTGTTATATTTAGTCTGCTTCAGTGTCCACAACAGAAAACCTGCGAGACGCTTGATGATTTAAACTCTGGTTGAATTAAATATTCATGGTTTTTGTTTTTTCGTGTCTCTACAGCTGATATAAAATGCTACAGTCTACACTTTGGGATTGCTGAATATGAAACAAATGTCCTTTTCTTTTGGCTTAAAATACCCAAAATGACTTCCTGCAACTCTTTCTGAACTTGGATCATTTAGGAGGGACGAGCCATGACACATGATACGTACATATTAGGGGTGCAACGATACTCGTATCGATATTGAACCGTTCGATACAGTGCTTTCGGTTCGGTACGCATATGTATCGAACAATACAACATTTGTAATTTATTTTATCAACTTTCCTTCTGACGATGCTGTCTGTGTTGAGCGCTCAGTGAATCTGCGTTCGACTACTCCGCCTAGGCTGCACTGTCGAGCGCAGATCCACTGAGCGCTCAACACAGACAGCATCGTCAGAAGGAAGAGCGCAGGGCAAGCTAGCGAGACAGAAGTTAAGCTCTCTTTGCAACATGGACCTCCCCCACCCTCATTCAGATCTGGCGTTTGGAATTATTTTGGTTTTCATGTGACGTATGACCCTGAAGGTAAGCGAGTCATGGACTAAAGTAAAACAGTATGTTGGATGTGCCATGCAATGCTCAATTACATGGGTGGGAACTAGTGTGTTAGCGCAGTTAGCTCGTTAACGTGTTGGCCGTCTAGCCCCACGCACGGAGCGATCGGCGGTAGCTCGTTAACGGAGATTTGCCGTGTTGTGGCGTTAAGGTCATTTCAACGAGATTAACCTGAAAGCACTAGTGGGAACACAACGAATATGACTGCACATTTACGCCGACATCATCCTAGTGCAAAGACAAAAACAACAAGCATGCTACTAACTTTAGCCGAGTCATTTAGACAGCTGTTAGCACATGATTCTCCTTATGCTGCTGAGAATATAGCCCAGAAGAAGCGGATAGTATAGCTTTTATTTTGGAAAGAGACATTTCTCTGTAATAAACTCTCTTTTCCAAAGATGAGTGATTCCTCAATCAGATACAGGGCTCGCAATATCGCTAGCCCGACGTCCCGGGGCTAGCGATTTTTTCAGTCGGGCTACCAAAATCTATCTCTGCCCTGCCCGTCGGGCTATTGTAGGAAAAATATATGTCAATGCTTTTGCATTCTTTCAGAAATGTAGCTGGGTAATTATGTCATTGGCATCGGTGAGCCACTGTCAATATGTGACATATTGAAGTCGCGTTTGAATTTGCGCTTGTTTTTTTGCTTTCACTTTGCAATCGCGTGAACTGTGTATAGAGAGCGACAGCACTGATCTGTGAGTGATGATAATTTGTGCACCAATTCCTCTGACATCGTCTTATTAATCGTTAGCTTACTATGCAAACATGACAAGTGAAATCTCCCGCAGCTTAAACATGTGAGAGGTTGATCGCGCAGAGATTCGCTGAAATTATGTGAGTGCGTGTGTAAAAGCATTTCAGTTCTGCTGAGCCAAATAAGACAGGTCAGGGTGAAGAAGTGACAGCCAAAGAAAAGCTTACCACAAAACGGAGAAGTTATGACAAATCAGACTATAAGGCAAAAAGAAAGTGCAGCTTTATGGTTTCATGGACAAAAGAATTTCTGTGGCTGCAATATGACGAGCTAAATAACCAGGGCTGCACATAAGTGGTCCGCAGGTGCGTATTCGCTGTCAAAATAAAAAACACGCACAAGGGTTAGGGTTAAATTTAAAAACTGTACTTTTGAGTTAAAATATATAATTTATAATTTTAATAATTTTATATAATTTTAATAAATGACAAATTAAAAATGCATGAACATTTTTTTGTATCGAAAAAATATCGAACCGTGACACCAAAGTATCGAACCGAACCGTGAATTTTGTGTATCGTTGCACCCCTAATACATATGTATAAATGTGCTATGTGTGCCAGTAGCTTCTAGCTAAATTTCATGTGGTCCTTTATGATACTCAGGTAACAATAAGTGCAACATTTGGTTCTTTCAATATCTGTTAATAAGTCTGTAAATAAACTGCAGCGAATCTCTGTGTGTCAGCATCAGCTGCTGTTAGCAGTGGAGCTAAAGCAGCGTTGTGGAGGTGTTTCACATCTGCTACACAAACAGCTCCCGCCTGTCTCGTTCTGACTCTTGCTGAGTTTGGAATAACAATTTTGGGAATCTTTTTTTCCCACTTATTGTGAACTTGACTGATACATTTCCATATTTCAGCTCAACCTCACACAAGATTTGTGACCATAGCTGACAGCAGGATGCAGGACCAGTCCGTCTGCCTTTCAATATAAAGCCTTGAGGCAGCTGTTGTTATATAAACAGTTGCTATATGAGTAAAATGATATTGAACTGAACTGAATATATTGTCGTTGCTCCTTATTATTCTACAAAAATCTAACAATTGATTAAAACACCTTTTAAAGGGGTAAAGGTGAATTTGATGACTTTTGAATATTGATAGTTGTATTTATGTATTTAATTATTCAATATCATGTAATCCATCAGATATATCTTGTGAGCCTTTGGCAGGATCTCACCATCAGATCAGAACCACGGGAGACTTTATTATGTTGTGTTCATAAGAAAGCAAACAGAATTATGAGTGAGCGCACCAATGGTGTGGAAACGTGCAACGAATCAAAGCTGACATAAAAACTGACCTGTCTTCCTAACATGCAGCTCTGTGTATTTTGTGATTTGATATGTTGGGACCAGTGAGTCAAAGGGAAAAACAAAGAACACAATTTCACGTCTCCTTCTGTCTTGTGGGAGCAGATCTCGTTTTATTTGTGGGACTTTGTGTTGAAGCTCGCTCTGATGAAGGGCCTGCTCAGAGTGATGCAGAAATAAATAGGCGAGACCGATGTAGGACTGTCTGTCGATTGATTTTCAGAGGCGATCCTTGTACCATCCTTGGCTCTCATATCATATCTGTCTCCGATGTCAGCCCCCAGATACCCATCAGAGATGAAAAACCCAGACAGAGTGCCATGTAATAGTGCTTTGAACCCAGGGCAGTGGGACTTTTCAATCAAAGCCCAGATGGAACGAATGCCCTTGCACACAGCAAAGAAGCGTCAGCATTATTTATCCTCTCACCAATGTTTCATGGCTTTTGGAATTGAAAAATAAATGGGCACGTTCTCTTTTTTTTGTAGTATCTCTTTAATATAAAATCACACGTTGCAGTGTGTGTGTCAAGAAGCGAGCTTTTGAAAAAACCTCTTTTTTCTTTCCTTTTTTTAAGAAACGCTCAGAAGTTCACCTTCATGACTGTCTTTGTAGTTTCACAGGAGACACTGAGTCATTGTTGAGTGTTATTATCACGTTCTGGCTCTGAAAGCAGCATCATTCTCAGCAGCACTAGTTGTGACAACAGAGAATATAAGAGCGATGTCCTCTGTGGGTGAATCTGACGTCTTCCTGCTCAAAATGCACCTCAGACACAATGTAACCACTTTTTATTAAATTGGCTAACAGCTTAAATCAAAGTTTGAGTGAGCGCCAGCAAATTAAATGAACCTACAGTTAACATGCATTTAAAGCCAACTAAATTGCTTCTCCGTTATTCAGCGGGGAGGCCACTGTAAGAAAATGGACGTGAAATAAGAAAGTACTGAATCATGGAAAGAACAAATCACTGAAGCAGTTCCTTCCAGTGAATCTGTGCATGAGTCCCTTTATTGGCCTAGATTGCAGTGCGCTCGGGGTGTGACGGTTCAGCCTCGCCTCATTCACTGCTGCAGCTTTTGAAGTCGGGTCAGGAATACTTGCCCCGTGTTTTGGCTGCATGGCGGCAAAATATTGCTCCGTCTCCCAGTGTCTTCACTTTCACAGACATTTGGAAGCAGACAGCACTGTGTGCCCCCCTGCCACCAGTCTAATGCGGGGCCATGTGGACGATTTTGTGGGAAATCTTTGAAATGGAAATTGGCTGGGAGGAAGCATCATGTTTCTCTCGAAGAAGGAGTGCAGGAAAACAGGGAGGGTGGACGAGGGGCATTTCGGAAGCCCTGCTCACTGCTCGAGGTCACAGAGATGTAATGATGGGCTCGGGATGAGCTGGGGTTTGCTGGAGGATTACCGTCTGTCGTTGGAGCTGGAGCGGCTCTCCAAGGCCAGTGTTTCAATCCCCACAGAGCAGATTTGCTTCCAGTGCCAATGTGAAAAGAGACGGGCAGCACGTGAGGCTCGCTGTGGCGAGCGGCGCCTTCACAGCAAAAGCTGGAGGCCAACAGAAAAAGCAAACAGTGGACTATCTTCATCTTGGGCTGTTGTATAAACTATGACCTGTATTCATATTATCAGATACGTGATTAATATTTGATTATGACTCAGAGTGCGATTTATTATGCTAAAAAATGCTTTAACATATAAACAAATGAAACTAATAATATTAAAAAAGATAATAATTAAGTGGAATCTGTGACATTAATTAGTGGGTCAGCTCAACGATACGAACACAGTTTCCTGAGTTGTCGTTAGTCGTGCACATGCTGCCTTATTTATTTGTTCAGCTTTGAAACTGGAGTAACCGAGAGGAAAACAGATGTGGGCGTTCACAGGACTGAAAACACTAAATATCACCATCACGCAGACACAATTAACTAAGCTTCTTCATGTTACAGAAGTTCATGGTTGTATTTAAAATGTTTCTTTTAAGACTTAAAATATGTAAGTTTTACAAACCAGAATGAGAATATATTTATTTACAGTGTTAAAATAAAATGTGAATAGATAAGTGTAAACAAAATGAATGTATACATTCACTATATTATATATAAACGAGCCCATCAGTAATAATTACAAATGATGCTTTAATCACTGCAAGGCAGAAGTAATGTTTTAGTGTGTTCGGGCTTGATTTTATCGCCCTGTACCATCTGCCCGATGGCAGAAATTCAAACAATAAGAAAACAATCTTAACAGAATATTAATAAATAATAGTCAGATGAATACTTTAAGGATATTAAGTACAGATAAATGTGCTCTCCTGTTGCCCATCATGTTAGAGGATCATTTATTGTGTTTTACATTGAACTAAACCTGAACTTCCTGCACTGAGTACCTGCATGTTCCACGTCATCCTGGTCAAAGTGTCTGGACTGCTGAACACTTCCTCCTCTCAGTGGCTCAGATCTTGGCTTTACAGCAGAGTCTGAGGGTCCAGGCAGCTGTAAGCCAGCTGGAGGAGGATATGACATCAGTGACAATGGCAATGCCAGTGCTAGCTGTTTAGCTAACAATGTTTTGTCAGGCACTGGTGTTACACATGCTGCGGTGTTATTTAGTGTGTATCTGTGTCCAGCTGGCATGTTCATAATGGAAAAAGATGCGTGGCTGGAGGCCTGACGGGTTGTAAAGGGAAACGAGGATCACGGTTAAATTTGCCAAATTGAATTTGACACAAAAGTCCTCTGACAAAGTTAATACACAAGGAAGGAAGTCGTCTGCAGTGTACTGAAGAATTCACACTAACTTTGAAGTGCACACATTGGAAAACTATCAAACAAAGACAAACACATTTACAGTATTTAAAATTACTTCTAAGTAAATGATTACTAAGTACAAACAAAGTGAATGAGCCCGTTTAAACTGTGCATTTTGAGACAGGATTTGAGTCCGTGTTGGGAATATTTGGTATGAAGGAACGCCGCTGAAGGCTCCAGAGCTCAAAGTAGGAAAACAGGAGAAAGGGACAGTGAGGCGGAGAGAAGACAACGACCGGAGGGTATTCCTGTTCAACAATCGATTCTCATATTAACATCGATAGTTTAATCAATTTGTAGTTTATCATAAACAGGAGCAAAGTGGAAGGTAACTGTATTATTGGGATGGTCTAAATGATCAGCAGGAACTGTTTCTTCTTCACGTCTCACAGCGATGTCCCAAATATGTAAGTAAAGATGCGCCATGCAGTCATCTGTGAAGCTATTTCACCTCCACAAACAGCCAAGACGTGGTTTGTGACACGTGCAGCGAGGCCACAAACACAAAGGTAAAAACGATGATGAGTTTATGATGAGGGGAGGGACAGGATGCTGACAGGGCCAGACAGGCATCGCTCACAGAGTCCGGGCAGTGTCCAGGTACACAGGTGTTGGTGACATGTAGCACTGTGACCAAATCATGGGAAGTGACTGACATCTAGGTTCAGGTTTTTGTGTTGATCTTTAAACAAAGGGAATTTCCCTCATTCTTAAAACTACGGAAATTCTTTTACATGAATAAATATGGCTCTGAAATAAGTAATGAAATAATAGATAGCTGCATGAGCCTCCAGCTGATCCGCCGTCCACATCACTTTTTAAAAAACGTTTCCAAACACATCACATTTTTGTTCCGTATCAGATCAGTATTGTTGATACCAGCTTAAACTTTACTTGGCATCAGATTTGAAATAAAAACAGTGGTATCGCACATCACCAGTAATCAATGCGGGATGTAAACACGGTGTGAACAATGATGGCAGCTGTTGGTTGTTACATTTAGACAAGCTGGATGATGCCAGTGAGGTTTTATCACTGTTTAATTTGCAAAGGTTACAGTAGAACAAAGACGGGGCAGAGTGCTGCTAGGTTTGGTGACAGGTGGACAAATAGAGCTTGCTGTCATCAGCATAACATTTATAGAAGATATGACAGAAGAAGGCAGCTCTCTGGGGGACTGTGGTACTAACTAGACTTACAGTTTTTGAAATGAATGCAGCTAAAGATAGGTTTGAAGCAGCGTAAAGGTGTAGCAGTGATTCCAGTTAGTCTGTCAAGAAGAACGTTCGTGTCAGAGGCAACACTCAGATCAAGCAGGTTAAAAAAACAGAATCAGTCATTTGTGATTTTAACCAAGACGATCAGGTACCAGATCAAACATCACTATGTTGTAATAATTCACTCAAGGTTTTGTCTGGCTGTAAGAGATTCCTGCTTTTGGAAAGAGAACATACAGAACAGATGTTGTTAGATGGTACCAAATATTCCAGTGTACCTCTGCGCTGCTGCTCCTGCAGTTCAGCTGCGACATAAGACATCCCCACCCCCAACCTACATGGAGTTAGGGTGGGGTTAGTGTTTGGTCAGTGTCCACGTCATTTCGTCTTTGCTGTCTGGACCCAAATGGAAAAGAATTTAACAGAAGAACGGCAGTAAAACTGTGTAGACTTCATTAGAAAGATAATCTAATGTAATTGGTATGTAGCTAAACCGCTAACCCCAAACCTAATATTCACCTTATTAAACATTCAGAGGAGACCTGTCCATCTCTCTGGCTGTGTTTAGAAGAATATCACAAAACAGACAGAAGCTGAAAATAAAACTGAAGTTTCCTCGTGGTTATACGTCACTGCTGAAGCAATGTAGGTGAGCTGCCCCTTTAAGCTTACACGATCAGCTCTTGCTGTAGCCCAACAGGCTCCTTATTTATTACAGTGTGTGGACAGTCCCCGAGGTAGCTGAACCTTTGACCACCGCGCAGTGTCAGTGGGCTGAAGAGACAAGATGAAGAGGCAGTCAGCTTTCTATCAGCAATCTTCTTCACCTTTCCCCCTGAGCTCTCCTTAAAAATCTGGAAGCCATCACCGCTCCTTCATATCTCCCTCCGGCTAGATATGAAGTGAGCTCACATTATAAATATCTCCATTCTGTTTGATTGCCCTCCAAATAAGTCACACTGTTCAAACAAGCACAGAGCACTGCTCCGTTGCCTCCCATTGCCTGGCTTTGAGCTATTGACGCTGCAGCTGACGATTTATTATAGGCACCTTTCCCAAGTGACCGATAAGCATTGTGATGGATGCATGATTTTACTGTGCCAAAAGAACTTTATCTCACTCCTCCAAGCTACTATCTCGAGCGGGCTGATGAGCTGTGCTTATTCTCTCTCCTCTGACTTTCTCTCCCTTTCTTGCATCCTTCAAATGGAAACCACAGCGAGCCTCATCCTCCAAAGAAGCCATTTCACCAGGAACAAAGGTATTCTATTATTTACTGATTTCGTTATCTATGCACTTTGTGGCTTCTAGCATTCTTTCCGGTTTATTTGCTTGTGTTTATGCGCGCGCTTGTCAGCCCCTGTATAGAGCGCGTGGATACCGATGAGTTTACAAGCATATGCATATGTGCATGTGGCGGCGTTCAAGCTGAGCAGAAAACCGCGTTGTGTCCTTGATGCTGTTTCCACATTGTCTTTCTGTGCTCTAGATGCAATATCCAGCTATTTAGAAAACACAACTATCAATCATCTCAATTACTGCTGGCAAACTTCAAAGCGCTTTTGACTTGCTGCTCATTTTCTTTCTATTAGTAACACTCAAGTGGGCAGAAATACAAAAGAGCAGAAATTACAAAAAGACGTGCGTCTGTGTGGCTCTGTGGTGTGATGGAAGTGACAAGAAATGTCTTCACTTTTAGGCTGAAAGGTTCAACATGGCATCTGTTCCAGCTGATTTTGTGTTAAATGTCACATGCATCTATTTATTAATTCAAACTCATTGGATCTGTGCATACTAATTATACATACATGACGCCGTGTGTGAGAGAAACGGATGCTCGGGGCAGAAATGTTTATTTATCTACAAAACAGGTCAACAATCTTTGCTGTTCATGTTCAGGGTGCTAGTATATGTATATGCTCATTTATAGCTCATTACATAGGGCTGTGAATATGACCAAAATCTCATATCCCGATAAAGACATCTATCGTCCCGATAACGATATAAATCACAAAATTTTAACATTTTCTGTAAAGTCTGTGAATCTCGAGCAGCTCGACTTGCGTGAAGTATTTCCAGCTGCGCGTCGTGTACCCGGAGTCGAGTGTTTTAACCGATGCATGAAACGATACATTTTTAGACATAAGTTGTAACGGCGCCGTTTCCTTTGTGAGTATTTATTACACGGCGTGCTGCAGGGAAAAGCCTGCTCTAACGTTTGAGTCTAAGCTTTATTTTTTAGCACCTGGCGGCTCTTTTTTACTTCTCATCCGTAAATACTCTGCATACTTTTTCACATGATTCAGTTTATTTTGAAAAGTCTCAACAGGATCTTGAGCTTTATTGTGAAAGGCTTGTGTGGAAAATAAACAAGCGGACACCCGATGGTTTTACCATCGTTGTTGCTAACGACAACGCATAAAGACAGGCGCTTGTCCGTTCGTTGTGTGGTTATATTAAATATAAGAGAAAGAGAGAACTTTAAGAAATGAATATAGCCACTACAGTGACACAAAACGATGAAAAAATATTACCGTAAACAGTTTATTTTACGACACCACGAAACAAACGATAGCGTAAAATGAAACGATAGATGTTTTTATATCATCATCTGATATATATCGTTATATCGAACAGCCCTATGATTACATAACATTTGATGTTTAGTGTTTAATTAGGAACACCACACATGACACAGCAGCAGTTTATGTTAAAACTCAGACTCTAGTTCAGTCAAATTTAATAACTGTGATGGACATAAATGTAAATTTGCCGTCTACATTAGAGAGATCTCTTTGTGTCCGATGTCCGACTGCGTGGACAGTCATCTGTAAATATACTTTTATATAAGAAGTAAATCTCATTTTAATGCTGCTCACCTAGGACTGGGTCACGGGCCTGGAGCAAGGAAGCCCAGACCTCCACAGCCACCTCGTCCTGCTCATTTGAGGGAATGCTGCAGCATTCCCAGGTGAGATGAGTGATGTAATCTCTCCAGCATGTGCCGGGTTTACCTGAGGACATAAATGCAAAAGCCACAAGCGCAAAATAGTGTCGAAAATGAAGATTTTAAAGGGCAATACCAAGGAGCATAGACCAAAATGTCTCTGGATGCAGCTTAACAGAACTACATCCAATCTGAGTTACAAAGGGAGCAGCGTGCAGACATGGCTATAAACACGATGCAGTTTACTAGAGGTGGGAATCACCATACATCCCACGATTCGATATTATTGCAATTTTTAAAATATTTTGCGATATTCAGATTCTGTCCATAAAGGTAAACGTTATCAATATTCATTTTATCTAATATCAAAGTCTCGCACTCAGTCTTTCTCTCATTTCAGTTTTATTGTTGACAAACTGAACGGTTTGTATTACAGTCTAGTCCAGCTTAACTGAATGCAACCATCTGGTACAATTATAGCTATTCTAAACTATGCAATTTATGAAAACTATGCAGCCCCTTCAGCAACTGAAGAATTTGAAAGTAAATTAAAACAAAATATAATTTTACATTAAATAAAAAAGTTTTAAACTTAATTAAAATAAAACATGTCTTAAATTAAAATAAGTAAACTGTCATGTTTATTGCTGCCAAAAAACAGTTAAACACATTTGGACAGTGAAGGAATGTCAGGATTCTTGCTCAGAAAAAGGATCAACATGCTCTGAAGTCAGAGCACAGAAACCTTTTTTGTAACAAAATATCGATTTCTGCTGTCCCTGCATCGATACAAAATATCACGATACTACACAGTATCGATTTTTTCCCCCACCCCTAAAGTTTACCAAAGTAACACCAGGACGTCTACTGTATGCTGTGTAGTTCCCAGACTTGGATTTAGACAAGTCCAGATGACTTGTATTATCTTTAAAATAGGCTCTATATACACTGAATGAAATACCTTATTTAAAAAAATTCAACATTTCAGTTTACTGCTTTTTAACAAATTCGATCATCTTTTGCAGCAAAACCCACTGAGGCCACATCTTTGGACGTGGCACAGGAAATGGAAGCGAAATCACTGAAGACGCAGCTGGAAACATTACAAAAGATGAAACGTGAATTCAAAGCAAAACACAGAACAAACTAATCAGCAGCAACCACACAGAACAACCGCATCCAGTCACACCAAACGACAGCAATCTTTGTTTGCTAAACAACAAGAGAATAAACAGAAGACATTCCAGCAGAGCTACACCAGTGGAAAAAAGTAAAATACCAAAAATGAACAAATAAAAAAATATAGCGTTTTGCTGTCATATTAAGTTAGTTCGGAAGCCAAGTAGTGCAGAACCTCCTGACAAGAGTCTGAACAAAGTCATTGACCTGTTTGAATGTCACATGATCTGATTCACATCTTCTCAGTGGCTGCTGCAGCCGAGGTTAGTGCCAACAAGCTTCACTTTGGGAAAGGGATTCATCAAACCAAAGCATCAATGCACTGAAAGCTTTAACGTTACATACATCACAGAGGTGGCATTTACAGGGCTTTTCATCTAACGTCTGCGTACTGTGTTTATGAGCAGGCAAATGGCGACAGTGGGAAGGAAAAACTCCCTTTTAACAGGAAAAACCCTTCAGCAGAAGCAGGCTTGCAGAGGGACGGGCATCAGGCAAGGAGACAGGACAAAAGACACTGTGGGAGTGAGTCAGAATCCCCACTTCACTATGATTAATATTTACAGCTTCAAGATCACCAGCAAGTTATTTGGGATTGATCCTCTGTGGAAAAAAAGAAAACAAATTTCCACCTAAATGTCTCAGATATTTCCACTGATTGTCCAAGAAACTAATTTTACTTTGAGTCACGCTGCTAGCAGACTAACCCACTGGCACAGCTACTGTCAAGCACATGAAAAACTTCAGATTTCATTCATTTTTGATGGACGTTACTGTACCCGCAGCAGTCGTCCCAGAAAAAGTAGAAAAACATGATGTGATCAAGGGTCCGTATTTACCGCTGAGACTTTTCAATTAGGCCTGTTTGAAGAGAGATTCTGTTTTCAGTTCCCTCAGTTATCTGAGGCCTGTATTTAGTGGGGCCCCCTGCAATGTAATCCACCCACCCTTGTACACAATGAATTTAGCCTTGCATTCAGTTGTATTTGGCAGACGCTGCTTCCCAGCATGGAGGCACAAACAATCCGGATCCGCCGCATCACTCACCTCGTCTTCTGTCCTCTCCTTCCTCTCTGTGGTATTAAGTATCACTTGCCGCTATTCCAACGCTGTCAAACTCAATTTCAAAGTTTTTCATCTGCCAAATCCAGCTGCATTTTCCGGCTCACGTTGGTGATCACGCTGCGGTCGAGGGGGAAACGGAGCCAGAAAGTAGTCAGTGTGATTGGCGAATCTCAACGATGTCAGTGTAGCATTTCAAAGCCGGCTATCGTTCCCGAAAAACACAGCAGCTCCTGCTTTTTTGGCTGCCGCACACGCGGGACTCAATAAAATTTCTTAATTAAGGGAATGCATCTCGAACACACAGAGCGCGCTTAGTTTCTGATGTATTTACTGAGATTAAACTTGTGGATTTAGATTTGTTTTCATACATTCTAATTTCCTGTCATCATCCATTCGTCACAAAGGGAAGCCGAGCCCGACCGAGTGCTTTCCTAACACTCTGCGAGTGAGTTCATGTCAGTGCCCTGACTGCTCTTCAAATTTGCCACTACTGGAAAATGTAATATACTTGCCATGGCTGCTAATCAAAGCAAGCTGAGCGAGAAATATGTGTGTAATTTATGACATGTTAAATTTGGCTGGGGTACTTCCCTCACTCTGTTCCTTTGCATCTCCACCCTGAAATAAATTTCCTTGGGGCAGAACAACACACAGATTTCTAACCATGGGAAACAGTGTTGTTGTAATGATAAGAATGCGCGAGGCACTTTAGGCCATATATTACCCCTCCTGCTTCTAACCACTGGGTGTTTATTTACCTTGGAGACGAATTCAGCGAGACTCCCTCTGGCCCGAGCCTGAGCTCGCCGTACTCGGGCTGCAGACCCGCTTTCTAAATACAGAAGAGCAAAACTGAAGCGGGCTACCTTTATTAAATATGCTTTATTGTGGTTGCTCGCTCTTCTGTTGCAGAGCCGTTCTCCCTCGATCCTTCGGCGTGCGTCTTTGCCGATGATAATTACAGTTATACATGCTCAAGTGGACGCGCGTGCCTCATTGAAACCGATGAAATCAATATCTTAAATATGCTGTTTTTCCAAATGATGCAACATCTCATTGCATTACTAAGCAGAGCAATTACACCGTGCTCGATTGCACTTTAACAATATCTATTCGAGCTTTGCAAAACTAATAAGGAAGCACGGCGTGAGAAGGAAAACATACTTCTGTTTGTTTGCTTTGATTTACCCATCGAAAGCTTTCCCACCTGTCGCGCTGTCGACGCCTTTCACCGACATTGTGTTTGGTTGGAAAAATAAATCTTGTCAGTTCAGCAGCAGTTGAAGCAGAGTTTCAGCTCTCAGGGATGCGGCCACTCGCTTACTGTCAGTACAATCTAAAATATCTGATATCTGCATTACCTTTCTCATAAATTGTTTATAAAGCCAAAATAAACAGAAAGATGTCTGCCTGCAGTTTGAGCTTTAAACAGGATCGTGTGTGCTCATTTCAGCAAGTATATTTATGTTTCTACAAAAGTAGCTTTGCATGATTCACTGTTCAAAATAAGCCTTCTTTTTCTTATCCTGGAAGATGGTACGGCCCCTTAGTCCTCACAGTCTCTGTAAGACAGCTTTCTTCTGATTGGTTGCCCCTCAAAAACAGATGATTTGAGCAGCAGGTGGGACGATTGCTGTGGCTACTGCAAATTCTGGTATTGATACTATACCGAGTAAATACGAGGCCAGTATTGCCAATACTGATGCCGATATTTTTAACCTATAAGGCCAGCTGTTGTAATAGATCAGTGTGTCATGACTTATGAGGTCAATCATCATCGATCGACCACTGTGATGTTTACTTTCAACAATAATAAACGCCTTTCAGCTTCTCAGTATTTTGATTCTGGAATCTAAATGTGCGTCTCTCTAATCTGCTTTGGCTCAATTTCTGTTGTTTAAATGTGCCGTAGGCTATAAATAGATATACACAGAGAGGGTCAGACATTTTTCATAGAACATGTTTGAGTTATTTTTACCTCAAAAAAATATTTAACACAATTCAGTGGGCTATATACTGAGGATAGAAAAGTATTGATCCTACTGTACTAGCATCAATCCAATACCAATACAAGCGATCGATCCTCCTCTAGTGAATACAGTCAAAGCTGTGTGTCAGAGATAGCTGACCACCCTCACTGACATCATAAAGAGCCAAGACTAGAAAAGAACTCTTGAAACAGAACATTTAGAGCAGCCTGAAGCCTGAGACTTTAGTTTGACTACCTAAAAAGGTTTTGAACCTGCGAAAGCGCAAAAAGCCCCCTAGTGGAGGATAGAGACACTACTAATCGATCCCAGAAAAGGCTTACTAGCCGATCAGAGATGTATAGGTTGTAGTTCTCTTAAGTAACATGAAAGCCATTAATATAACATGAAAAATAATAAACTCTTAACCATTTTCTTACCATATTTACATTATTTTCATCCTTATATCAACTGATATGAATTAGTATTAACTGAACAGTTTTATATGCACTAGTCCTTCAACCTGTCACACTAGCACATACAAGAGGGAAAATAACAGAGAAGAGGAACCTTAGGAGGACCTTTAAATAGAGAAATGTTTTCAAATCAGTTTCAACTTCATATATATCTGTGTGAATTTGTGTGATACAAGAAAATAGCACCACACTTGTCATGACTTGTAGATAAAATTCCACATAATTAGGTAGTAACTGAACAACAAAACTTCTTCTATACACATTTTCTTTTTGTGTTTTTCCATATTTCCATAGTTCTTAAATGAAGTGTAGAAAATGCAGAAATGTCGAGAGAATCACTGCTTCTGCAGAAAGTGTCCTTTATGTTACTGTTATGTTACCGACTTGATGTGACAAATAGGTCAGTTGCAGTGGTGCATGCAAACAGAACATTTTCAATAGATTGTCAAGGTTTGGGATTATATAACACCGTACAAAAGATATTTGAGTGACCCTTAAAGAAGACTTACTGTATTCATTTCCAGAGCCTTTTCTTCACTCCTGCAGTCCAACATTGAGCGACTATT
This sequence comes from Aulonocara stuartgranti, assembly GCF_965226115.1. Lineage (NCBI taxonomy): Eukaryota > Metazoa > Chordata > Actinopteri > Cichliformes > Cichlidae > Aulonocara > Aulonocara stuartgranti. The sequence goes on along the minus strand of NC_138951.1, from coordinate 1,626,813 downwards.
TTGTGATTCACAATTCAAAATAATCCTTGTTGCTCTCATCCTGGGCCTTGGCTCGGCTCTGTCGATTGGCTGCCTCTTGCAAACAGAAGGTTTGAACAGCATGTGGGTGGGGCATGCTCGTGGTCTAGGCTGTATGCTACAATGTCTACCTACCCATGCTCCGACCTCATTGGTTGAAGCTATTATTTTGTTATGCAAGCATCCAGCTTTGCAGCAGCATCTACACATGACAGACAGATGAAGTGGAACCCGATGAGGTCGTCTTTAAACATAATGAGAAGAGTATGTGTCCAAGAGATAACTGGTGAAAGTTAACAAAGGCTTACCAGCGAGGCGGGTATTAACGGGGTTGTTTCTCACAGAGTGACGTCACACGTGGTTAAGCGCACACGCAAAGAGAAAGACAGACAATCCCTTCATGATACACGGTACAGGCCGAGGCTGTGCGAGCTTCATTTTAAGCGTATACCCACTCGAGTGTGTCGGCATGCATACAGTGTTTGTGAGCATCTTGTGCGTTAAACATGTGGGGTGTGATTGCTGCTCAGGCTCTGCGAGATAAACAGGACATGCTCCGAGGAGTGGGACGGCGGCCAGTAGACACAGCTGAGGAGGCAGCTGTGAGGAGGAGGAGGAGGAGAAGTGGGAGGGGGAGTTGCGGAGTAGAGGGGAGGGGGGAGAAAGAGGCAGGGAAGGAGGGAGAGCAGCAAACTGTGGAGGGCAAAGTGCCCTGACAGCCGCAGGGGTCGCAGAGTGGGACCTCTCCAGGCTTGACAGATGGACAGACAGGGCTATGCCCCACTGGCGGTCTCTGGCTCTTGATGCCAGCACAGACGTGCACCCGCAAGAGCGCACGCAAACATCTATGTAAGCATGAAGAAATGTCAAACGCTCACAGACAGAAAACACAGGACCGAGTCTGGGTACAGATGAATCCTTTCTAAGCCTATTTAGGAATTAACACCTCTCATTTGTTTTAAATCAGTCCGGCCTGTGCCGAGGAACGCTCACCGAATGCTGTTGTAGGGATTTGTCAGAGGGGAGGGGGGATAAAGGCAGTCGAGAGTCTAGAGATTTTATTTCTTTAATTCAGGACAGTGCCCAAACCTGCAGGGAGTAGCTGAGCATTGACTTGTTTGTAGATGAGTTAGCCTTTGCTTTTCACCCACGTGGGACTCAGAGGACAGTACTGGCCAAGATTTGAGCCGTGCAGTGAAGCTTGTGGAGGCAGGGAAGTGATGGAGGGAGAATTCAATCAGAGTTGACCATCTGCCAGATCGCTTGTAACGCCAAAGGTGTTATTCCTCGGCGCAGTATATCTAGAGCGGGTTGAGCGTGGCACACGTGGCAGGAACCTGACAGGTGTAACCTCAGCTGCACCATGACGTGCATGTTTTAGGAAACGTGATACAAACACAGCACATTTTTACATATTTATGTTTCGCTGTTGCACCGTTTGGCTTGATGAGCAATTCTGGAGTCAGTTATTTACAAAACGTGTAAATGCGTACACCGTGCCTCTGCCCGAACTGCTAATCAACTCCAAAATTCCTATTAGTTCATTTTTCATTGCGAGCTTTCGCAGCTGGTTCTAATAGGTCTCAGACGTTACGCGCGGCGCTAAGGCCAGAATTATCGAAAGAATTATGTGAAAGTTTAGTTGTTCCAGAGATTTGGAGATTTGGAGTTATACCAGTGGCCCTCTGACCGCCCGGTGGCGCCCAGTGGCGCCAGTGTTCGGCAGCCTCGCCTCTGTCAGTGCGCCCCAGGCTGGCTGTGGCTACAATGTAGCTGCCATCACCAGTGTGTGAATGGGTGGATGACTGGATATGTAAAGCGCTTTGGCGTCCTGAGGGACGAGTAAAGCACTTTACAAATACAGGCCATTTACAGGCCATTTATACATGGCAATGTGATAAGATAAACAAGACTAGAAGGGTCCCGCGCTGCAAAGAGAGTTCACCATAGCCGGGGTATCGTTCCATTGTTTGGATTCACTTACAATAACACCGGCAATCAAGATAAGCAGTCACACAACTTTGGTTATCAACTGGATACCCAGGGTTTCCCCTGCGTCTTTACGGATAAGAGGTGGTGCTGGCAGCATTTAACCGATCCTAATATTTGAACGTTTACTGGCAAGAGAACCAAACAGTTTTAAAAACATGTAGTATAAAAAATGTGAACACGTCGAATATACAATACAGACTGAAAGCAATGCAAAGAACGGCTGCGAGTGTGTGTGGGAGGAAAAGCACAGTACAGTAGTTTCAGTAATAAAAGTGCTGTGTGAATAGGTTTAGCATGTTTTAGTGAGTAAAACTGCAGAAGATCTACTATGTAAATAAAGTCTAGCATATATAACAACAGGTTCTATCGGGTATGCTGTGGCCGGCACAGCTGGACCCAGAAGTCGGCCTCAGGAACACGAGGAAAGAAACTAAGATGGTTATTAAACTAAAACAAAGTACAAAATACCAGGAGAAATAAAGAACGTAAATCACACAAAACGTGAGGGGGAAACATACTGCAAGGGACACAACAAAGGACAAAGGGAGACAATATAAACACACCAGGTAATTAGGGAGGGGGAAACACCAGGAACGAGGGACTACCAAAATAAAACAGGAAGTAACAAACACCAAGACCTGGGGCCTGTTCTTCGTACCGCGCTAAGTGAGTTAGCTGGATGAGATTGTTGACGATTTCGCGTGATCCTGGATCGTTCGGTTCCCCGAAGCCCATCCGGGACTTGCTGTCATAGCAACAGAGCCGTAAGCGTAAACCTGCTGGGGAGCAGGTTTACTTTATGTAAACAGGATTAGATCGCGGCCACGCAGGTATGCCCGCGTCATTCATACGAAAGCAACAGCGATATTCCACCACTGTTTCACCATAAATAAATAACATCAATGTAACTAAAGATAATGCAGCACTTGATTCTTTTATTGATGTCACACAGATACATACAGGTCATTCCCTAAAAAAGGGAAATGTACTATTAACATTCTATTACATGTATGTGATTATTACAGATGTAATTCATATTTCAGAGTAGTAATTGTAAATTACTTCGTGTAATCAAGATGAGAGACCACGGCTATAAAAGCGAACGTGGATTTGGGAAGCCTGTCGCAGTCATATCCTGTCCGTTTACGCGAGCCACCCATTGCGGAAGGTGCAAGATTGATAAGGAGAGCTTTCAGGATTCAGCGTATATTGCGGGACAGACAGGATCCTTTAGCTCAGCGCGACAGTGTGCTCATAGAGAGATATCGATATTCCCGTGAGGATATTATTTACTTAACCAACTTGTTGACGAGGGGGTGCAGGACCACCACCTGTCTTTTTTTTTTTGCTCTGCCCTTTTCTTGGTTGCTGTTATGAACAAACAAACAGAGTATTTCAGGGTCTCTTTCCAAGAGACGACAAGCAATATAAGTGATAGATATTACCATTCTGTAGAATATTCTTATATTTCACTTTTACTTGTTCCCATGTTCTAGTGGGTCCTGTTGTGGCTCTAATGTGAAAGGGGATATAATATAACATATTATAATATAATATAATATAATATTGGATAATATAGTGTAATATAATAAATCTACCCTACCGCCTACTGGTGTTGGCCAGAGGGGCCGATGGCGCAATATGGCAGCCTGGCTTCTGTCAGTCTGCCCCAGGGCAGCTGTGGCTACAACTGTAGCTGCCTCCACCAGTGTGTGAATGTGAGAGTGAATGAATAGTGGTATTGTAAAGCGCTTTGGGTGCCTTGAAAAGCGCTATATAAACCCACTCCATTATTATTGTTATTATTAAATTACTTACGAGTTTAATTTGTCAGCAACTTTCTGCCAGCCCTCTCTCCTTGCTTTTGCAGCCTTTGCAGTGTTCCCTTGCGTTTTAATTAAACTCTGAAACTCCTGAAATCCCTCACTCAAGAGTTCTTGCTCTGCTGCCGAAAAATACCGAGCGCGCTCCTTCGACATTTTCGCCGACCAATCAAAGGGTTGCCGATCAATGTTTCTACTATCGATGCGTAGCCCCTGTTGGGCCACCCAGTGATCTCACATTACTTCATCCAGCTATACTAATCGCCAACAACAGGTGTGTTCGGGGAACCGGAATAGCGAGCTCACAGTTAGCGCGATGATTTGGTCTTGGATGTTTCATTTGATCTTGGATGTAGTAAGCGACGTACGAAGCACAGGGCCCAGGGCCCTATTTCAGGAAGCCGGTTTAGTGCAAACTCTGAGTAAGTATACCCTGAGTTAACGAAAACTCTGGGTTTTCGGTTTCACAAAGCGAGTTTAGGTTAATTCTGAGTGAGTTACTATGACGACACACTCCGTGAAGCTAACCTGCCCCCTAGCAGGTTTACTTCAACTAACCCTGACGTTCTCCGCCTCTTTGTCAGAAACCTGACTGTAGGAAGTGTCAGACATGGCGTGCTCCTTCCTCGAAGAGCCAGTAGATGTTGAAGCCCAAATTCTCCGCAGAGCTCTCCGCCGGGAGAGAGTGATTAGAGCGCGTTTGGACATTTTATCATTTCCTGATGATTTCCTGTGTGAACGTTACCGTTTTTCAGCACAATCTATAATTTATTTGAATAACATCCTCAGGACTAATATTGCTCATGTGACACATCGCGGACATTCTCTCAGTTCTGTACATATTATTTGTATTGCACTTCGGTTTTTTGCAAACGGGAGCTTTCTGTATAATATTGGTGACGCTGAGCACGTTTCCAAGGCTACCGTCTGTCGGGCAGTCAGGAATGTTACAGTTGCACTGAAACGTCTCCTGTACTCGTTTGTGTTCCCCGGTCATAGACCCACAAGATTTATCAAAGAGGGATGCCACAAAATTGCAGGTATCAGGATGAACGAAACTTAATTCATGATGTGGTGATATTTGAACTACTACTTAAATTTTACATTTATTTTCAGGGTTCCCAGGCGTGATTGGCTGTACAGATGGTACTCACATTCCAATCATTGCTCCTTCAGTAAATGAAGGAGACTATGTGAACAGGAAGTCTTTCCACAGCATTAATGTGCAGGTACATAGTTTCCTGTAGCATGTCAAACTAACAAATTATTTCATTATAGTAATGGATGCTAATTTGTGTTCTCTGCACTGTGAAGATCATATGTGATGCTGCCAACATTATCACAAATGTGGAAGCCAAGTGGCCAGGCTCTGTGAGTGGTGGAGGACCCCCACCTGTTTTTCGGGCCTCCGCTTTTTTTCTAGTGGCCATAACGGGGTCACATTTGAGCATACAGAGTAAGCAAATATGTACTTGTAATGTGCTCAGATAATTTCAATAAGTGCTTACAGAGGGGAAATTAATGTAGCCTCTAACTGCAATTGATTTATATAGGACAAACAGACCAAGCACTATGGCTCATAATACAATTACACCTTACCTGTTTGGACTATATTTTTATATTTCATTTTTACTTGCTGCCAGGAACGTTTGGGGCCTGTTGGGTTGCACCTGCGCTCACATCACGTCACAAAATAAAATGTATGAAATACAAAATAAAATAAAATATAATAAAATAACGTGTTAAATGGGTGGAAATCCCTCGATCAATGTTTAAATTAACACTCACGCATTGACTCTGTCGGCTATGTTTTGCCATGCATGCTCCCTTTCTTTTGCAGCTGAGGCTGTGTTACTTTTTTCCGCAAAATTTGCATGTTATCGGCAGATGCTGCCATCAGAATTTCGGCCTCAAGCGCTGTGAAATACATTGACCGCGCCTTCTTTCCCTCCGTCTCCATGGTGACTCGCTTAATCTGTGCTCCACTAATCAGGGCTTTATGTATCCTCGTCCGCGCGCTTAATTTGGGGTTAAAGCAACTCCGCGTTGACTGAACTACTTGTTATCAGCCTTTCTGAAACCGAATATTCCGAGTTGGACAGTTCGGGGTTACTCAACCCTGAGTATCGTTTTTCACTCTGAGTTTTCTAAACCGGCTTCCTGAAATAGGGCCCAGGACTAAGACATGTGAACCTGACAGAGTGCCAGGAGACAAGCAAACATGGAGACATGCGTGACTGCAACGAAAAAAGAGGAGAAATGGAAACAAGAGGAAGCTAACAAACAAGAAACCATGAACAGAAATATAGAGATGCTCAGGATACAGAAACAGAAGACTTACAAAACCCCCAAACTCAAAATCCTGGGTCAACCCTACGAGGGGGAAGACGTGAGCAAAAGGCCACTCTGTGGTCATCTGCTCGTCCACTGAGCTAAAGTTTTCTGTTCTTTCTACAATGGCGAGGTGTTTAATGGGCTGAGAGCGAGTGGTGAATAAACATCAAAGCAGATTACACTCAGATTACAGGCAAATTTGCTACAAGGTCAGAAAATACAAATAGAAAGCCATATGTTAATGCTTACAGAACAATAAAGGTGTTTAACAAATCAAAGAATTAAGTTGCATCTAATAATTTATATTTCTTACTGATCATCAGTGAAATGCAAACACTTCAGACGACGCTGTTTAAAAAGCTTTAGATCCTCCTGCTGTCGGCGCACAGAGATCGTCCAGGAATGGAGACGCTGTTTTCTGGAGACTGGAGTAAGCAGCGATACCTGTTTAGCTCCAATCGGGAGCGTAAACGGCAGATTGTGCTCTGAGACACGGCAAACCTTGGAGTTGGACAAGCTGTGAAACCTCTGTAGGGTCCAGGTTTCACCTCATGCTACACGTAGTGACTCTGATCCTAGACGAATGCAAAGTGAAGAACCAGTCAGAAAAGATGCTCATTGTTTTTGGTGGACCCGAAAACACAACAGCAACAAAATGTTCTCTTTTCTGTTGTTTCCTGTTTCTAAAACGTTTAAATGTTGCAAGGATCTCTGTTTGTGTTGTTTTTTATAATGTTACATTTTTGTTGTGTTTTCTGTTTCGCTTTGATGTTGTTGTTTTTCTGAAATGTTTACATATTCGAGGTTTTGATCTGTTGTTACGTTCCACTGAGGGGTCTAGGCGGGGAGGGGGAAGTAACAAAAGTGACCGGGTCAGAAAAAGGAGTCAGGGAGGCAAAACAGTTAAATAAAACAGTTTTATTGAAGTAATTCAACTAAAAGAGACGGACAAGCCGTTATCACTGTAAAAGAAACAAACAAAAACTCAGGCGTCGGTCAGTAAGGCAAAAAGTCAAAAGGAAAACGCAGCTCACTAGCTGACAACCACAAAACACAGCTCACCAGCTGGAAACACCACAAAAACACTCAGCTCACTAGCTGTAAACCACACAAATGGCACTCTGGCCCAGAGCTCACCTTTCCCTGGGCTTAAATCTCCTTGATTACTGACGAGAGTCAGCTGCACAAAAGGGAAAGGTGGCACCTCAGGCAGAAGAGGTAGTGTGACACGCCCACACAGGCACCTTCAGGAGGAGGCCCTGCTAGGGCCGTAACATCTGTTACTTTCTGAATTGTCGGTGTGACTTTGAAAATGTGATTTTGTAGTTTTGGTTCTTGTGTTTCTTCTTTTTTGCGTCTTTGGGCGGCCGTATCGTTTAGCTGTCCAGACTGCACATTTACCTCGACCCCGGGAAATGCCGCGCAAGACAGCATCGCGCTCCGGGTTGTGATCGCTGAAGCAGATCCAGAACAAGGCAGCCGCGCCGCAGCGTGTTTCAGAAGTGTTCAAGAAGTGGCTCTCTGGTCCCCATCGCTTACGACAGCGTCTGGTCTATTTTCGACAGAAGCTAAATCAAAGTGCACACAGAAGATAAAGAGAGCATTTCCAAAACAAAAGCCCGTGTGCAGACTAAACGCTCCACTTCTGACATGCTCCGGGTGTTATTTTGCAACAACGCAAAGGATGAAACAAAACTGCACTGGAGGATTGACATCACAGATGCACCCCGGTGCTTCCCGAGGTTAGATCTGCTCTCTTAGCACAAGACAGCTGTTTATTATGTAAAAAAGAGCTCACAGCAGAGAAACACATGGCAGTCGTATATATGTATACATCCATCCATCTGGATTTGGGCTACAGGTGCAGCAGTCTAAGCAGAGACCCCCCCTCCCTCCTCCCTGGCCACCTCCTCCATACTCTTCAAGCCAGCTGAGAGATTTAATCTCTCCAGCGTGTCTGTACACAAAACTAACGCACAAGGACACTGCGGATAGTCAGTCCACAGCTAGAGTCCAGTCATCATGGTTCATGTGTCAGTTAGATTTCTTCCACACATGAATCCCAAAACACTGGAAATGCAGCCGTCCTGTGGAGGAGTGATAGCAGGAGACGTGACTGCAGCCATCACAGTTCATTAGGCTTTTATCAAGGGCCAGGATGGAGGCGCTGCTTGATGATTGGTGGTTAGTGTTAGACTAGTTTATCTGACTGATATCACACCAGCCAGCGATACTTAGAGCTACTGTCCTCACAGAGAGATACGTTTAAGTCGATCATTTACAAAATGACAGTACTGATGTACACTGACCAAAATGACTGTCAGTGTAAACAACTGTCTGTACATCATCATCATCCTCGTTTATTATATAGCACTTTAAAAACAGTGCTGTCTGTATATAAGTGACTCAAATTTTATTCTGTTTAGTTCAGTTTTATTTATATAGCACCAAATCACACCAACAGTTGCCTCAAGGTGCTTCATACTGTAAGGCAGCGGTCCCCAACCTTTCTGTGCCACGGACCGGAATATTTTCACAGACTGGCCTTTTAGGTGTCGTGGATAAATACAAGAAAATAAAACCAGTACCAAAAGAAATACGATTTATGCATAACACACGGGAAAAGACCCAGGGAAACCGAGTTAACGATAAAAACGATAAAAGATAACGATAAAAACTGATACAAACCCTGAAACTATAAATTTCACACCCAAGCCTCAACTCTCGCAGCCCGGTACCAAACAACTGAGGGGTACCGGTCCATGGAGAGAGGGTTGGGGCTGCCGCTGTAAGGTAAAGACCCTACAATAGTACACAGAAAACAGAGAAAAGCCCAACTATCATATGGCCCTCTGTGATCATGTGCTTTGGCGACAGCAGGGAGGAAAAACTCTCTTCTAACAGGAAGAAAACTCCAGCAGAACCAGGCTCAGGGAGGGGCGGGGCCATCTGCAATCTAACTTAAAATGTATAATAAATAAATGAAGCTACACCAGAACAAAAACAGGCACACATCAAAAGCAGGAAGCCAGCAGAGCATCACATGTGAAATGAAGACATGAGTGTACACAGAGGGACAGTAAGACACGAGTGAAGTAAACTGGCAATAATGAGAGGAAGGAAATAAAAACACTGTCTTTTAAATTAGAGCAGGACATGAAGTGAAAGAAGAAAAACTCCAATCTGAGCTGATCCAATCGTGTCTTCAGTGACGCTTCAGTTTGGGATCAATAAATAACTTGAGGAAAAATCTTTTTTCTTTCCCTCTCTTCATTTAATCCCCTTAAATGCGACAGGAAGAAGCACCGGCAACCCAGTTTACAAATGCATGTTTCCACCTCTGCTGTCTGTTTAGTACAACTGATGCATAAAAATAGCGCTCCGATGTATAAAGAGCAGTAAATGCACCATTGAAAGGAAAGCTGCGCTTGCTTCCATGGAGCATTCTCTCCAACTCAAATTAGAGTGGAATTAAAGCGAGTGCAGAGAGAGAGAGGAGGAAAAAGGCTGTGAGGCTGAAGGGTGGAAGATGAAAAAGAAGGCGGAGTAGGAGGAGATGGAGAAAGTGGAGGAGTGGAGTGATACCATTTAAACTGATTCCACGACCTGGGGGCCTGCATCCTGTCACGCTTTCTTACAGCACGTCTGAGTGAGGCCCACGAGGCTTCTCCTTCCTTGTCTCTCTGCAGGTACGCATGTTCGTCCCAGGGTACCTCACAGCCCCTTCCTTGGCCCCTCCCGCTCTCTTATCTTCCACGCTGTCACACGTATTCAGCTAGCTCACAGAAACGGTGGGTTTCTTCCCATCTCTTCTCTTTATCCTTCCATCTCTTGCCCTTCCCTAGCCTAGTCATCTCAGTGTGCATTTCCCTTCACATCTCCCACTTTGTACTTATTTTTCCCTCCACTCTCTTTTCACTTTCTGTTAATGACTTCTCGGCCACGTCTCACATCTTCTCCTCTCTTCAGCCTCCCTTCCTTTCCCTGCTATCTTTGTTCTTCCTCCTCGCCATACGTCCTCTCTCTCTCTCTCTCTGACTCGAGTGCCATTTGATGAGACCTGGATTGAGAGCGGCGGAGTATCGGTGTGCTGCAGCAGTGCACCCAGGAGAGGATGTCAGGGAAAGAGACAGGCCATCTTCACATTAAATATCATCTGACACCTAATCTGCTGCACCACTTGGCCAGGACTCTGCAGTCTATTCACACCTACAGGCCAGTGATCACTCCTTCAGTGATGGGGATGTACACATCCTGTATGGGGAGGACGCTGCTTTGAGCGCGGTGTCAAGGACGCCTTTACATGCAGGGAAAGACCATCTCTGAATGGAGGAGGGGGCTACAATGCTGTGATGAACAGATGAACAGAATCAACTTTTTGGAATTTACTTACCTGGATGATTGAGCATGCTTGTTGAAAAATACTACAAAACACTCAGTGCGGTATGAAGTAACAGCAAGCTTTGTTTCCCCATCCTTTAAACCATACAATACATATTATTGGCAGCCGAGGAAACTAAAGCAGGACTCACAAACCAGAAGGAATAACCTGAAAGTTATTCCTAAAATTTCAGGCGTTGGGTAGTCTGAAATAGCGGTCTCCAACCCCCGGGCTGCGAGAGTTGAGGCTCGGGTGTGAAATTGATGGTTTTCAGGGCTTTTATCGCTAACTCGGTTTCCCCGGGTCTTTCCCGTGATGTAGTTGTGTCTTATTTTAAAATAAATATTTATGTGTTACCATAGCGACCAGAGAGCATTAAGGGGCAGAGAAGAGGATGTTACTGTCAATGTTGTTGGTGCGTTTCAGGAGGTCGCTGCTAATAAAGTTACACAATTACACAGTGAATTTACGTTTATTATTATATTTGCAAAATACCAGAGTTTTTCTCTCGGGCGTATCATTTTATTTTGTTTTATTTACCTTACATAAAGGCCGGTTTGTGAAAATGTTGTTGAACATTAAACTTCTCCATGGAGTAAAAAAGGTTGGGGACCGCTGCCTTAGGTGACATCCATACAGGAACATGCGGCAGCTCTTCCATCCTGAGCAGCCAATCAGTGGAAAGAAAATTCTAGCCAACAACTACGTGGAAGAGCAGAAGAAAAGCTCAGTTAGCCTAGCTCTTGCCTTGCATTCATTATGTTTATCTTAGAGTTTCTCTCTTCAGTACTTCATTTTAAGGCCGTCTATGAAGGGTCAAATATATCAGACTGACACGCACGTGTGACTAAAGTCATCTCGTTAACTAAACTGGTTATTTGCATTTGGAGGAATGCAGGAAAATTCCTGGTTAATAGGTCACCTTACCACGGTTAGCGAATACACGGCAGATCATTAGGAGGAAAAAAGTAATTGAAGTTCATACAAATTATACTCTCACTCTAATTACAGGCCAGATTATTTTCCTTTCAAGGACGGTCAAATCTTAATAGGTAGGTAGAAACCTCCACACGTTCTAATCCGGTCTTTAAGTGGTGACATATGCCACCGCGGTGAGATGAGGAGGGAACAGTTCCCCCCGTGCTAGACAACAAAAAACATCCATCCCTGACTGGACGGAGGAAGAAGTTCCACGTAATTAATACATCAAGACAAAGGCTGTTCTGAGCCTGCGAGAAGGAAAGGGGAGAAATGGGGACAGACTTTAGGCACCTGCAGTCACCACAGGAAAAAATCAACTCGGGCCACAATTATGTCTGAGATAACAATTGAGGACCTCCATCTTTGTCTTTGTATTTTCAGACAGCTTGCTGTCTATTGCAAAGTTGTCACAATTCTGCATCATATCAATATATCAAGAGGTTGATTTGGCAGCCGAATCATAGGTTTGCAGTTGGGATGTGGGGCAGTGGCCAAGAAAACTGTCTTTTTATGATTCAACAAAGGCTGTGGACCCGCACTGATGCAGTTGCAAATTGAAAAATGAATGAGAACTGACAAGTCTCCCAGGGAAATCAATCCGATAGAATAGGTTTCCAATATGGAAATGCTGGAGAGATGATCACCTGGAAATTGTTGCAGCACATTTCTGATTTCTCATTTTTGAGAGATAATGGATTGGTTTGTCCTCTGGGGTTAACACGCTGCAGCGCTTCAAAGGGGAAATCAACTAAAAGCAGGATGAAAGTCCCAGCTCCAGAGATCTTTATAAACATGGTGGTTAAAGGACTCAAAAGATTATTTTCTCAACCACCTTTTTAGCGTGATTGATATAGCCGCTCTTGCTTTCTTTCTGAGCAATTTCTGCCTTTGTGTTTTCATTTTCTTTCGTCATAGATTTGAGGTGGTTGTTGCCGTGCACGAAACATCTGATAAAAGCACATCGCACCTAATTAAAGGGAAAAAACCCAAATGATACAGAAATATTTACAAAGCAAATTATATCAGTACCAATATTTGTACTAGCAATTATTATTTGTATGAACCTATTATGTGTGGTATTTATACCCCAGGGGTCGGCAACCTTTAACACCCAGAGAGCCACAGAAAAAAAACACCGACATGTAAAATGAAGCTAATGCTGTATATATTGTTTTTTACCTTTAAGCTTTGTATAAACAACTACAGTGTGCTGCTTATGAAATCCATGTAATGAACACATTTTGAACTCTTGGTCTCTTTCAAACCTTAAACTTATAAGAATGGCAGCTCACAACTTTGGGCTTTCAGAGCGTGTAACAAAACCTTGACCTGAATTTACAAAATTTACAAATAAAAAAAAAAAAAGAAATTTAGAAAGATTCACAGAGAAAGAGTTGCATGATAGATTAGGAAACAAAAAAAGTCTAACAGATCTAAGGAATAAGTTAAGAATTTAGTAAAGACTAAACTAAGAATTAAAGGTAAATTATAAGATAAAAAAAAAGTAGAATGCTCCTGAACCTGCGTCTGCACATCGGGGCTGTACAAAGTCACGTTCATCTTCCCGCAAGACTGTAAACTGTCGCCTGTGAGGCGTGAGCAGCGTTTGTTTTTCACATAGCTGCTCACGTACGATCAATTCCATGTTTCAAACATGAGTTTGTCCGGTCCTGGAAGGTTCTCAGCATCCCTCCATTTTTGATTCTGGACGAGAGTTCTGATGCGAAGTGTGACGCTTATTTTGAGTGTCAAAAAATAATAAAATATAATTTTATTTTATTATTTCAAGATCACAATAATCTTCACATTTAGAACTACAACTTTGAAAAAGAACTACACTAATAAAATACAGAATTTATTTCCCCAAGCTACGCGGAGCTGCAGTATAAGCATGAAAGAGCCGCATGCGCCCCGAGCCGCAGGTTGCCAGCCCGGGTATATACGTCGCATTTACAACTGACTCTGCACATAAGAGACTGTACATAAAAGATGGACCATTTTGGTTTTACTGACTTTGCATTTTGTATCATTAACGTTATCATTTCATCATGTTGTTGTTTTTTAGGAGTCTGAAGTTACCATATCGGGATGAAAGAAAGTTATCAGCTAATGTTAGCAACCCTGATTAGCAAGCTGCATCATTTTATGCTAATTGGTGCTAAGAAACAGATAGAAAAGCAGGATTTCACTCGCCAAACGTGAAGCCAGGCCTTTGTAGAAGGTCTGTACCCAGCAGTACCAGCAGCACTTTGTGGGGTCCAGTTAAAACTGGAAACATAGCAGATAGCAACACCTTTCAATCATGGCAGATCATTTATACCTTAGCAGTATCAAAGTGGCTGAGTTGTAAACAAAAAAAAACTTTTCAGAGTTTTTTACATGTACACTTAGGTGGACAACTCTGGCTGACCAGTGGCAGGTATGGAGTGACACATCAGTGTCCAGTGGTTTTATATGCAAGTATACCATTAACACGGACACAAATACAAGCCTTTTAACAGCTGTCCACTGTAGTGACCTCTATGCGTGAAAAGGTTGACAACAGAGACCAAAGTTTTGAGACAGCCTCTAGTGTCCATAAGAGGAACTGCAGTGTTTGGCAGCATTTGCTTCATTTGTTAGTGCTGACAAATACTGTCGCTGCTCCAGTGTCATAGACCTTTCCACTGTCTGCTGGATTCAAACAGCTACAGGATGTGAGCTTCTGAAAGCCTCTTTGCAACCCACCTCCACCCAGCTCCTGTCTGTAATGCTGTGCCTGGATTAATCACTGGCATCAGTGACAACAGATGTGGCAACAGTGCCTGAGGGACGACGGCGGGTCCTACAACAGGCCAAAACACAGACAACCGTCTTTTCACTATCAGAGCTACTGACTAAACATGAAGTGTGATATTTAGCATTGTGTTTTGGCCTACGGCCTATCCAACCAGCACACACCCGTGGGTGCCATCGCAATGGCCACAAAATCACTCTCACTCAATTTTCTATGAAGCACAGTAATTCAATTCCTTTGGAGAGCTTTGCTTTTCGCTTTTCCACAACAAAAAAAAATGAGCTCAACTTCCTGTAATCACAGTACAAATAAATATGAACTCTGTTTTAATATAGATTCGCTTCAAAAAAGAAGAAAAACCGACCACAGCTCTGCCAAGAAATGTTTTTGATTATGAAGACATCCACTGCACTTACCACTGACAGAGTCTGGGCTTCTTCTTCGCCCAGACTTTTTGATGTGTCTCGACAGGCAGACGTGAGCTTCCACCAGCACTCAGCGAGGGTGCAAACTGCACATTTTCCCAGTCAGCCAGGTCTCCTGAAACCCCCCAGAGAGGCCTCGCTGACCTGAAAGGCATCACTGTCTGGGAGTTCATAACAGTGAGACCCAAGCTCTATCTCAGCCATTTGTTTCTGCCACTTTGGCACTGAGAGAATTGCTCTCAATCTCTCGGAGCAAGTCTGGCATTCCTCCACCCCATCCATCACGAGACCTCTCTCTCCAGTGGATGTACCTTCCTCGCCTGTTCCCTCTGACCGCCTGTCTGCTGCTTTCATCAGCTGCGTGCTGCCTCCTTGCACTCCAGTCTTCTCCCTTTGTCTGTTGCAATTACCCTCTGCGCAGGAATACATCACCGGGGACAGTGGCGGACGATTTTCATTCCTTTGTTTTGGCGTGACAGGAATTGGCCAGGATGGCCGACGAGCGGTGATATGTGACTGTAAATGGTCCCTCCCTGCAGTGTTCCTCCATAAAGCACCGTGTTCGACCTCCTGGGAGTGAGTTGTGAAGCAAACTGAGATTTGTGACCAAAACTCCATGAACTCGAGGCTTGGTTCTCAGCAAATGTTCTTCTTTTCCTTCTTTTCTTTTTATGTGTTTGTTTGAATGAGGGAGTGGATTTGCCAGCCGATTTTTAAAGCTGCAAATGCAAAGGCTTTGAGAATAATGAAAAATGAATGTTCCTCAAAATGCCTAGCTTTCCTATTTTAACTCCGATTTATCAAGCAAAGACTCCCAGGCATGCGAAGATGTAAATAACAGCGATTGCAAATGTGGTGTATAATAAATGACACAGTATAACATCCCAAATGGCACATGAATTCATCTGAAAGGAAATCTCACACTGCTTGGATGCTGAACAGCAGAGCGGGCTGTTTATATAGATGTCACACACGCACAGTTGTGTGGGATATTGATTGTGTGCACGGCTGCCACGAGCTCTGCTTTGGATTAAATGGCGTGCGCTCACGCGGGCTAGCCCGTGGTTATCTGCAGATTGACAATGCTCCCTAATAACAACAATGGGCTCTTCAGCCCGCTCTGACCTTTGACCTCCCCGTGGAGGGTGGAAGAGTAAGTGAGGATTTTCCAAAAAAGCCCGTTTTTTCACTCTCCCTTTGCACGCATGCAGTGAAAGGTTAAACTGCTGCCTACAGTCACTCATTACAGAGTGCCATGTGTGAGTCTGTGGGTGTGAGACCGAGTATAGGGGGGGAGAGGGAGTTCTTGGCTAGTGTCGAAAGCGCTTAAATCATCTCACATAGGCGCAAGGTGGCACTTACAGTGGGGCAAAAAAGTATTTAGTCAGCCACCGATTGTGCAAGTTCCCCCACCTAAAATGATGACAGAGGTCAGTAATTTGCACCAGAGGTACACTTCAACTGTGAGAGACAGAATGTGAAAAAAAAAAATCCATGAATCCACATGGTAGGATTTGTAAAGAATTTATTGGTAAATCAGGGTGGAAAATAAGTATTTGGTCAATAACAAAAATACAACTCAATACTTTGTAACATAACCTTTGTTGGCAATAACAGAGGTCAAACGTTTACTATAGGTCTTTACCAGGTTTGCACACACAGTAGCTGGTATTTTGGCCCATTCCTCCATGCAGATCTTCTCGAGAGCAGTGATGTTTTGGGGCTGTCGCCGAGCAACACGGACTTTCAACTCCCGCCACAGATTTTCTATGGGGTTGAGGTCTGGAGACTGGCTAGGCCACTCCAGGACTTTCAAATGCTTCTTACGGAGCCACTCCTTTGTTGCCCGGGCGGTGTGTTTTGGATCATTGTCATGTTGGAAGACCCAGCCTCGTTTCATCTTCAAAGTTCTCACTGATGGAAGGAGGTTTTGGCTCAAAATCTCACGATACATGGCCCCATTCATTCTGTCCTTAACACGGATCAGTCGTCCTGTCCCCTTGGCAGAAAAACAGCCCCATAGCATGATGTTTCCACCCCCATGCTTCACAGTAGGTATGGTGTTCTTGGGATGCAACTCAGTATTCTTCTTCCTCCAAACACGACGAGTTGAGTTTATACCAAAAAGTTCTACTTTGGTTTCATCTGACCACATGACATTCTCCCAATCCTCTGCTGTATCATCCATGTGCTCTCTGGCAAACTTCAGACGGGCCTGGACATGCACTGGCTTCAGCAGCGGAACACGTCTGGCACTGCGGGATTTGATTCCCTGCCGTTGTAGTGTGTTACTGATGGTGACCTTTGTTACTTTGGTCCCAGCTCTCTGCAGGTCATTCACCAGGTCCCCCCGTGTGGTTCTGGGATCTTTGCTCACCGTTCTCATGATCATTTTGACCCCACGGGATGAGATCTTGCGTGGAGCCCCAGATCGAGGGAGATTATCAGTGGTCTTGTATGTCTTCCATTTTCTGATGATTGCTCCCACAGTTGATTTTTTCACACCAAGCTGCTTGCCTATTGTAGATTCACTCTTCCCAGTCTGGTGCAGGTCTACAATACTTTTCCTGGTGTCCTTCGAAAGCTCTTTGGTCTTGGCCATGGCGGAGTTTGGAGTCTGACTGTTTGAGGCTGTGGACAGGTGTCTTTTATACAGATGATGAGTTCAAACAGGTGCCATTCATACAGGTAACGAGTGGGGGACAGAAAAGCTTCTTACAGAAGACGTTACAGGTCTGTGAGAGCCAGAGATTTTCCTTGTTTGAGGTGACCAAATACTTATTTTCCACCCTGATTTACCAATAAATTCTTTACAAATCCTACCATGTGGATTCATGGATTTTTTTTTTTCACATTCTGTCTCTCACAGTTGAAGTGTACCTCTGGTGCAAATTACTGACCTCTGTCATCATTTTAAGTGGGGGAACTTGCACAATCGGTGGCTGACTAAATACTTTTTTGCCCCACTGCATAGCACATAAACGTCAGCTGGAATGAGTTGGTCCTGGGCAGCCGGTGCCATGTGCATGGGCGTCTGCATTTGGGCGTCTTGCGCGCACTTGTGGAAGACGGTTAAGAACAGAAAGAAGATTGAGTCGAGCATCTGCTCACATCAGGTTCAGTTATCAAGCTGTGAAAACATCCAAGGGTAGGTTTTCTTGGAATTCTTCTTCTTCTCTCGTGGTCCCGACAGTAAGCGAGTGTCTTTCAAGCCACACAAACGACACAAGTTGTGATCATCCATTGCAGCCCGAGTAAAAATAAACCCCTCCCTCGACTGGCGGCGCTTTGTATCGGCAAGGGCAGTCGCTCACGTTGCACAAGCAGGTGATGATTAAAGGCTGACCTTACGCTTAATTAGTGGCAACTGGGAGATTTCACTGCTTGGCTATGAATCATGGGAGGAAAAAAGCAGCCGCCAGGGAAATGTTACCTAAGTGATTAGGTGAGGGGTGTAAATCAATAGCGCCGTTGACCTGCGAATGGAGTGGCGGAGAGAAGTGAGGTGCGAAATGAAGATGGAAAAAAACAGAAAGAATGAAAGGACATGATTAACACCGGTGACCTGCTCCTGTCTCACACACGTATAAACAGCCACGGCGCTCGCACTCGGGCTGAATTCAGAACCTGAATCCATCTGTAATTTTTAATTAGAGACGGGTACTTTGGTATGCTACCAGGCCAAGAGAAAAGAAATTTCTGTTTATGCTTGCTGGCTTGAAGATGACAGAATTGTAAACTGAAATCTGGCAGCAGGTAGCTGTGAAGCCCCCACTGCTGCACAGGAAGAAAGAGGCAAGTTCAGTCATCTCCTGCACCGTGCTTCGGATAAAACAGTTCATCTTACGCCGAGCACTCCGCCCGAAAGCTAAGGAAGGGACTAAATGCCTCACTGAAACCTAAAGCTTTAATCGCTTCTGTGAGGCCGTTTGTGCCAAATCAGTTGCTGATGCTTCATTCCCCTTCTTCACTCTAAATGGGAGAAACTTCCCTTAATATGTAGCCAAGGTCAAGAGACACATTAGTTATCGAAGAGTGGAAATCAATAGCCAAAGCAGTCCTTGACAAGGCACGGCCCGAGAATGGCAAACTACAACTTATCTGGGTGCCGGCGAGGGCATGTTTGTGTGAGTGTGTTTGTGCATGCTAGTGTGATACAAGGCAGCATGTTGAAATCAGCAATCGATACAGTGGAGCAGCTGGTGGGGCTGCAGAAATAAGTAATTTTCAGAAGACAGTCTGAAACTCTGAAAGCATTTCACTCCAATTTCAAAGTTTTCTTTTTGTTTGCTTTTTAACATTTCTTACAGTAAAGATCAGGTTTTGCTTTTAATGAGTACAGAATGGCCTCAATACAGATCCTGACTGATGTCCTGACCTTAAAACTGAGCTAATATGTGTATATGTATGTTTGCATCGGAAAAACTAACATGGAAATGTATAGGGGGCGTGTCAAAAGCAGGTCATAGACTTCCTGTTAGATCTGTATGTAATTATGAAGTACGAAGCCCTGCTGAATGGAAAAATTATGGATTTTCAATAGTGTGTTCATTAGCAAGACTGCACAAGAAAACGTTAGCAAACCGATTACTTCTTAAGGTCTTGTTTTTACTTTTCCATAGTTTGAAGCAGTGCTGCATTTGTTTAATAAGATGGTCACATGCTGCTGCTGCTGATAGGAACCAGTCTAAGAATAATACGACTGATCAAAACTACCCAAACAGCCTAAATACAGACACAGCGCTGTGTGTGTCTGAGCCATAGACACACTTAAAGCAGCTTTGGTTTTTAAACCTTACAGCTACAACTATTCAAATAACTGTGAATATAAAATATGACTCTAGTGAACCACGGTTAGGTTAAGGTTGTCCAAGCTGTCCCTCAAATGCTGGTGAATGTGGCCCAGAAAAAACTGCTCTACCTTATCCAGGCAATTCAAAAATATACTTTAGCTATTAGCAGTGGCTCATGGTCAGAGTAGCAATTCAGTATACATTACTACCACAGTATACATACTTAAATCTCTCCCTCCTAAATGATGTTCCTCCATCTATTTTCTAACCACGTTATTTTCACCTTCCTCCGTCTCGCCCTCACTTCTCCACAGCTGGTGTTAGCAGCAGCTGCCTCCTGAGGCCTGGCTGCTAGTTGTTTCTGGCTGAGTTGTCAAAAGTACAGGTAGAAGTACAGATACTTGTGTTAAAAAATACTCCAGTAAAAGCTGAGGTACTGATTTTTACTCAAATAACAGGGAAAAAGTACCGGCTCTGAAATCTACTCAAAGTAAGAAAGTAAAAAGTACTAGCTCCTTGACGGACAATTCTGTCATCCATTTTTATGCACAAGTAACTGGAGCTTCTGCTATATTAATATAATGCAGAAATACCATTAGAAATCTAATCTAACTGGAATTAGCAGTAAAACAGAATTCAAAAAACATATATATTGTAAGTGACTGCAGCAGATCCCAGGAACAACAGAAGAGCGCAGTCCTAGGAGCAGCTAAGATACTGCAGGACACTCAAGCTCCCAGGCCTCTGGTAGAGGACCCGAGCTTGAAGCGGGGAATTTTATTTTGTTGTAGAGGATAACTTTGCCTCCAAACCTGAAAAGAAAAAAAGAGTACAGTCAGGGGTTACAGTGAGATTTAGCAAGTGGGGGAACAGACAGGTCTGCAGTGGCTCAGTGTGGGGAGAAGACAGACAAGTCACAATAATTTCTGTTGTGACCTGAAGCAGATTTTTTTAGTGGACACGCTGCGATCAGCTGACCTGCTGCTCGTTGTGGATTTATACAACAAGATTCAACAAGATGTCAGCAGATGTTTCACAGCTATCTTGGCTGAGTTCAGTTTCCTACACTGACAGTATACTGTACACTGTCTTTATACTAAACAGTATACAGCTGGTATAATGATTGAATTCAGTGAATGAATCTAAGCATCATTAGCTTAAATATAAATTTTCTATGCTACAAGGTGCAACCAAAGACTGACCTGTGCATCAGTCCAGTCCAGTACTTTGCTTTACTGTACCTTCACCACATTACTGGCCGTATTTTAGCTTAGCTAGCAACACACAAACAAACTGTTTATGTGTTTGCTGATGTTTGTTGAGCTGATAAAAAATGCTGTTGAAATGTTACATGGTGGAAAAGCATCACTCGCTTTATGCTCATTCTTCTTCTGTAGCCCTAGCTAGATGCTGACTGCTGTACTTGCCCCGCCCACTTTAACCCCTGAGTATAAATGCTAACGAGTAGAAAGCGCAGATATTTGCCTTAAAATGTGAGTAAAAGTTGTCCGAAAAATAAATACTCAAAGTAAAGTACAGATACCTGAAAATTAACTATAGTACAGTAGCAAAGTATTTGTAGTACTTTGTTACTTCTAACTGCTGATACCGCAGGTAGTGCAGCAGCACTGACACCAAACATGTCAGTTAATTTGGCACATTGTGCTGCATTTATTCTTAGTTTCTTTTTATTGTTTTCTCTAAACTTTTTCTACAAGATGCGTAAGAGCACAGTGAAGGTAGGGGATTCAATTCAATTCAGTTTTATTTACACAGCACCAAATCACAACAACAGTCACCTCAAGGTGCTTTATATTGTAAGGTCAACCCTACAATAATACATAGAGAAAAACCCAACAATCATATGACCCCCTATGAGCAGCACTTTGGCGACAGTGGGAAGGAAAAACTCCCTTTTAACAGGAAGAAACCTCCAGCAGAACCAGGCTCAGGGAGGGGCGGGGCCATCTGCTGTGATTGGTCGGGAAGGAGACTAGTCACTTTTAGAGGTTTGATTGGGTAATCCAGTGTAAGTAACGACAATGAACGAATGGGCTGCTGTCAGTTCTCAGCGGCCCTTCAAGCTGGCCAAAAAGGAAAAAGCCCGGTTTGCTAAATTAGCAGTCCATTAGCTTTATGAACCATTTGAACAGTTTCGCTAACTGTCTTTGTTTTACAGTCTGCGTTGAACTGTTAATTGAAGCCCTTTGTGCTCGCATCATCTGCATACATGGGCCCAGAAATTAGAACAACAGCCTGGTGAACTCAGAAGAGAATTGCTAAAGAAGCGCTAACTAAGCTAATCTGCAAATTTGGCTCCGGCCAAAGCTAAAACAATCTGGCACAGTGCAATTCCAAATGAAAAATCGTCCTCATATACTGAACATATTTACTGCACTGATGACATGGCCATAGTAAAGTATGTGTATGTTAGCTTATTAGCCCAGTTTTAATATCTATCTATAGCTTGGACTTGGTCTGTACCCAAAATGTATGTAATCACAGTCTCCTGTAACAAAATGCTTTAGAAGTATTCTCAACTACAGTGGCTTTAGTAGTACAACAGTTATTAATTCAAACCCTAATAATGGTAGAACACTGATCAAACTCTTCAAAAGCTTTCAAAAGCTCCTTTTTTGCTCATCTCTAAGTGACACATTTGGATGTTAATTTAAATCAAAATCAATTCACTAAATCTGCTTGCAATTAAATACCAGTTCCTAATGCCCCGTGAATATGTGGCCTGGGCACCGGCGCTGTGGTTCTATCAATTCAGGTGGAGACAAGTCCCATGTGGCTCATTTCACTCCAGCCTACGCACACACACACCTCCACGTCCAGTTAAAATTGACTCTATTGAGTCGGAACAGCATGCTTTCTCATTGCTTCAGCGCTAATTGGGTTCTGCGCCCTTACTTTTTACATGAAACACATTTTATGGCGCAATTTAAAAAATGTAGAGCTGCGTAATTAGAATGAAACGACAGAATGAGTGGGATCCGTGCCATGACAGCAGCAAGACGAAAAGCCTTTTGTACGCTTTGGGTCGCTCGCTGCCGAGGCAATCGTTTGTCTGAAAAAGACTGAGTGGGTTTGGACATAAACGTCAGATCACCTTGCATTACAATGTAAATATTAGGAGACTTGAACAAGCTCGGCTGTAAAATGTGTTTGGAAGAGTGGATCCAAATGGGGTCATCCATAATTGATTTTGGGCAAAGATGGGGGAAGGAACCACGTGAAGGATAAATAATGATTATCTCTCGGGAACATATGCTGATACTTTCATAAACTCCCTCCAAATGACTTATTTGGCAGTTGTTGTCTTGACCTGTGTGTGCTGTGTAAATGTTCAAACGCTGAGGTGAAGCCAGATGTTTGGCAGACACTTGTGCGCATTAATAAACAGCATGCACGCACATGCTGCGCACGCACATACAGATGCTCGCACACTCCACATGTATGCGGCAACAGCTACACACAGGTTCACACATTCACACACACACAGGGTCTCACTTGACATCCTCTGGGAGTCACTGAGGAGGAGTCACTTTTTCCCTCCGTGCTTGTTGATATTTGTCCTGTCAGCTCTCTAAACCGACTGCTGGCTGCCGTACGGACCTCGGGAAAACACTTCAATCACTGCTGCAAATATTTAACTTCTTCAAAAGAAGCTGCATATACTTCCTGCTAATTGAAACTGCTGAAAGAATAATAAGCAACAACGAGCGATACAGTAAATCATCCTCGTTGGGTCTTATCAATGCGCTTCTTTCTTCCACAGTTACTGTGTAACAAAGCGTCATTTCTCAGTCATACTCGTAACGTCGCTTTGGCTCAGGGATGTTTTCCTGTAATGCTAATTTTGGTTACCAGCTCTGTCTTGGGGATTTTTGCTGTGTTGGAACAGCTAATTAGCTAGTGACATACTTGGAGCTGTAGTCAGACCGTGAGGGTTTTACCTCAGAGACTGTGTGGATTAGCCGCACTGTACCAACTACAGTTGGAACTGGTTTCTGCTTTTGCAGACCTATTTTTCCCCGTTCTAACAGAATTTATGTAATCTATGATGTAGAGTTATTGATAACTGGTTCTACCATTGGTTTATTACAGAGTAACTGTTGTAAATGGTAAATGGCCTGCATTTGTATAGCGCTTTTCTAGTCCATAGGACCCCAAAGCGCTTTACACTACATTCAGTCATCCACCCATTCACACACACATTCACACACTGGCGATAGCAAGCTACATTGTAGCCACAGCTGCCCTGGGGCGCACTGACAGAGTGCTTTACAAAGGTCCTAAGGACCCCAAAACGCTTTACACTTTACACAATCATACACACATTCACACACTGGTGATGGCAGCTACATTGTAGCCACTGTGGCTGTGGCTGCACTGGGGCGCACTGACAGAGGCGAGGCTGCCGGACACTGGCGCCACCGGGCCCTCTGACCACCACCAGTAGGCAACGGGTGAAGTCTCTTGCCCAAGGACACAACGACTAAGACTGTCCAAGCCGGGGCTCGAACCGACAACCTTCCAATTACAAGACGAACGCCCAACTCTTGAGCCACGATCGCCCCGTTGTCCAGTATTCTTACATCGTTCCCTCTACCAGAACAAAAGAGAAACCTCTGGCTGCAGACAAGGTTGAGTTTCACTTTTCGATTACATTTTTTAAAAAGTCTCTTATTTGTAAAAGTTGCATCAAGTATATATGTTTTATTAGCCCATCACAGGGAGTGTACGGGCACATTCAGTGAAGGAAACATGAACAAATGTGCAGCTGGTAACGCAACATGGAAACAAACCTGGAAGCTAGAAAACTTCTTTGGTTTATGAAGAAACAATATTCATTCAAGTGAGCAGGCGCCATCTTCAGTGTCCAATATCGCCTTCTTCTTAGTGCGTCCGTGCGCTACATTAATGGTGTCAGACCCCGCCCTCAGGAAGAAAAATGTAAAGGAGGGAGTGAATTTTGAACTTTTAGCTGTAATTTCAGAAGTTTTGCACCTTTTCTTTTTGATAAAGACTCTTTTGCCATTCATTCTGCACCACAGATACACAGTTAAATGACAGCAAAGTTCCTGCTTTTCAACCATCTACTACAGATATTTTCATCTACCACAGTTCAAAAAATTACAAAAAGTATGTTTTATAAATACAGGGCAGTCTGAGTAGAAGCTTTTCTGTGTTTTTACACACATATCAAGTGATGAAACGGAGACGTGCTGCTTGTATTAAAATATTAGTTTGTTTGAAATCCATGGACTGTGTTTATTTGTTCAGTACTTCTGTTCGGCTCCTTTGCTTAATGAGTATGTCAGGGACCGAGCAGTAAGGCAGAGAGGACTCAGGTGTTTAATTCAAGAGAAAAACCCAACAATCATATGACCCCCTATGAGCAGCACTTTGGTGACAGTGGGAAGGAAAAACTCTCTTTTAACAGGAAGAAACCTCCAGCAGAACCAGGCTCAGGGAGGGGCGGGGCTTTATTGACCCATATATATGAAAAATAATTAACAAAGCCAAAAACTTAAACAGGCAGACCAATTAAAGAGGTCAACTCAAACTACAGTCAAAATAACAACTTAACAAAACCTCAAACAAACAGAAGACAAACTGAGCCGCGAGGGAGCTTAAATCAGCTAAACCATCTGACACACAAGGGGAAGACAAAAATGGCTGCCATATAACCAACTAACACAAAACAGTTAAACTCCAAACACCCCCACGCAACAAAGCAAGTGGTTCAGTCCGATGAGGCTGTCAGCAGTACTTCAGATGCCCCAGCCCTTTGACACACCTTTTACCAACCAGGAAGGAGACGCCAAACCCCCACCCAGGTAAGTCAAGCGCAGAAAGATGATTTAATATAAATCAGAACTGTGACCTCACAGTGTTGATATGTGTGCACTCCGTACAAACATTAAAAAAAAAATAAGCTAATTTAATAGAGAAACAACATATTTGAGTAGAATATATTTAAAGCAGTGACAGCAAAGTAAACTAAAGGTCAGGTGTGGAGCTTACCGTGTGTGGCTTTGCATCACAGAGCTACAACTTTCATGTAGACAAAAGGTAAGAAACATTGTTACTTTTAGATGGGAACAAGTGAAATGTGTCTGTAGATGTTTCTGACGGCCAGATCATCATGATGTCTGAACACAAACTGAAAGAAACATGTAAAGGCATCATATTAGCTCCAGATCACAGCTATATAACAAACATATATATATATCTATCCTTAGCGCTGAATGAACTGGGACCATGTCCTTTATCTGTGGTGGACTCCAGCATATGTTCTATAAATAACATGTTCCTGTTTAAAGCCCTTATATGACCCTCATGAAGTACTTTAATAATAAGAGCACTGGTTATTATGGCAGTTATTGAAGCCGTATGGGCAGAAATCGTAGTCTTCTAATTCTCCAGTTATTCAGAACTGCTGTGGTCGCATCTGGTTTCTCTCAGGTTTAAATCAATCCATGTCATGATTCACTCTGAGAACCAGCGCAGCCGCTCGGAGGTCCTCAAAGAGCTCGTGTATCTGGATCTCCTCCTCTACTCGTGTACTTGTAAAAGTTTGCGAGCGTGGAAAGTTTCGTTTAACGGTATCCAGAATGATTCCCTTTGCTTGAAGGCATTTTACATCAGACGTCCCGTTTTAGTGCTGGACGTGTGCAGAGGGGGATTTCCAGGAGCTGCCCTGGTTTTCTGACAGTCTGACTGCTTGATGGCGAACAG
Source organism: Aulonocara stuartgranti (assembly GCF_965226115.1). Lineage (NCBI taxonomy): Eukaryota > Metazoa > Chordata > Actinopteri > Cichliformes > Cichlidae > Aulonocara > Aulonocara stuartgranti. The sequence continues at coordinate 1,600,540 of NC_138951.1, read as the reverse complement.
TTAAAATAGCTGAAATTCTTGTACGGAGAGTCGGCGGGACGTATTTATCCTTTATTTCATCGAATGCTGTACGGCACATTTGTTTTCCATTAGACATCCATTTCCAATATCAGTTTAAAAAGTTTCAAAATTCCAGATGATGCTCGTTTATGTTTTCCAAAGACAACCACAGAACTGCTCAAAATGAGTCACATGATGAAAATATACATTTGAAATATGTTCCTTTTAAACACTGTACCTCATTATAACACCCTACTGTGCTGTATGTACACTAATGGCTGACATTCTTGACAAACTTATTGACACTTTTATTGCTCTGAATTAGAGATTAATACATTCATTAGCATGTTATCATCAGTAGTAGTAGTCAGAGTGGAGACAGGAAATGTGCAGAGAAATTAATATGATCGACATACCAAACATGGATGTTGCACAACTCATGACATTAAAAAACAAAACAAACTCATGTTAATTATTTTCAATCCAGTTATATGAATAAATATTTAAGAATAGGAGTGAAGTGCTCATCACAAATTCATGGATGACCTTATTCTGTACATACACTGTATTTGGCAGTAGTGTTAAACTTTTGCATTACTGCTGTGTTATTGAGAACAGCCGTGGACAGCAAGTGATGTCAGACAAAACGTATCAATAGAATGATTGATAAAAGGCATTTTTATAGCTCAAAGGCATCGTTTTTGACACAAAGATGAATCATGTGAGTGTTCTGACTTTGTCTCATCTTGATTGGCCGAGTGGATGCTATTTTGTGTCTTTCAAAGCATTTACATCTAAACAAACCTACCCTACAATCCTGTTGCACTTAAACTGGAACTTGCAGCGTCCATTAGGGTTTAATGACACAAACCAAGTGTATGTATACTGCACTCTGTACTGTCTGTCTGTACTGGCTGGGCCAGTTTGAGTGAAACGTTGCATGAATTTTTCCCACATGCAGCAACTGGATGTTTTTTTTGGAGCAGATTTATTATAAGTCCAGTTTTGGGGGGTTTCCATTTATATTTTTACTTTCCCATCTGCATCCTTTCACATGTCCTGCTCAGCGAATGTCACCCATATGTAAAATAATGATCACCCAAATTTGTATTTTCTTTGAGTCACCACTAAATACAGAAAGAATAAACTGAAAAAGTATTGTTGTGGATATTATTATGATGGAAAGAAAAGGACTGAAGGTTTCTCTGCTGCACAGTTTATGTCCAGGAACTCTGGTGTCCAACTGTTTAAAGCCATGCCAGAGAGCCATTTGGAAAACAAGTCTTATACATAAATAACTCTTTCAAAAGGAACAAATTAGTTAAATCCACAGACATGGCTGAGAGGTAAATGCACAACAGTGATGTTGATTTGGCTCTTTTAATAGAAGCTTTTAAAAATAAGAATAGAGCGTAAAACTAGCTTTAATTTCCAGTTATGGATTCATTTTGTGCTTGTTACTGGAGCCAGATCAGAGTTTTACTTTTTAATTAAACAAATTGTTTAGGTGTTAGGAGGCCGAGTTTTTCCATAGCGTTCCATTCAACGGCGCTCGGCGCTCTGTACGTAGGAAACAAAAGAAACTTTATAGAGAGTCTCTGAAGCCGTGAATGTGAATATAACATTAGCCTTGAAATGAGTTTTGAATGCCCGTCTGGTACCGTGAGTGAGAGAAAGAACACGCACAACTCTGAGAGGCAATAACAGGTCAGATTTCCCCAAAGGTTCTGACACCGGCACCGAAATTAATTGCAGTCTTCTGAAGATGAATAAAGGCATTTGTGCTGTGATTAAGTAAGCTGGAGCGTTCCCTCCCTGCAGGCCTGAACCAGCATTCAATAAGCCCACAGCAGCGCCTGCCTGCCTGCCTGATGGACTTTGCTTCCAAGGAGCCGCAGAGCCTGACAGGAAACAGAATGCCTGCACACACACATTTGTATACTTGTCCTGTGGAGAAACGCTCCCCCACGCCCGGGTTTCTGCGTGCAGCACAGGTTATATGTAAAATGCAAAAACAAATACAGGCCTGTCATTTTTCAAACAGCAGGAGCAATAACAGAACGCCTGGTACGCATGAAAAAGTGTGTGTGAAGTGGAGGCGCAGCTGACGCGCTGTGAACGAGGCTGTCAGCGGCTCGTCCTGATAAGAGCATGTTTATGATACTGTACGCGAGATCTGACTGACTGTCAGTGCGAATGGAGCCGTCGTGCGATTTTCATCGTCACCTCGGCTGACAACGCGGCCGCACAGTTTATAGCATCTGGGAGCAATAAAGTGTAGCAGAGATAGCAGAGCTGTGATGGAAGTTGTGAGAACTGCTGGACTGTATCGAGGTCGTCGGCGCTTTATGAACACGGGCCTCAAAATTTACGGCGATAACGTGTTCTACTTTAGATTTGATTTGTCTGACTATTAGTGACTTTAGGGGTGGATACCCCGAGTTGTTTAGGTAAAAAAGGCAGCCCACACGGGTGAGTCATTTCTTCCATAAGCTGTCAGGAAGTTTGAGTTTCAGCAGTGCTTTTCTCCTTACGTTTTAAAGCTGTTTGGATTGCTGTGTTTTGAAAGTTTGCCATCTTCTTACCTGGATCAGTGTCAAATCCTATGAGCCGGCGAGATTTACTTTCCTCGCCGAGTGCCACGCAACGGATCGGTCTGGTCAACGTTACATGTCGACCGGCAGCCAAATCGTTTGCGAGCTGCTTCTCACTCACACGATTTTCTTGTTTATGTTAACTTAATCTCTCTGACAAACACTGTTCCACTTTTCCACTTCTCCTTGCAGTATTCTCCTTACATCCATGTGCACTTATGGAAGTCGGAGCCTGGAGAGTCATCGCCTAGAAAATGTTTAAAAAGCATTTCTAATATTCCATCATTTCCAGCCTAATATTTGGCAGGGAGGCGAGGGGATATGTAATATCAAGGCATGCAAAAAGGAGTTAACGTCTGCCTCTGTTTTCAGCTCGACAGCAGGAAAAGTCTAAAAGCGTAGCCTTGGGCCTGCGATGCACTCAAAGCTCTGACATTTGCTGACATTCGGTGTAATATCATTTATTTTTTGCTTTTAAGGGTGCTCTCATTTTCTAACTGCCTTAAAAAAACCCTCAGAGATATTGAGCTGAATTTACCCTTTAATTATCTCCACCATCGGGTTTGTCTGCACATTTGGCTTCAATAGGCACACTGCGATTATCTAATGCAGTGTTTTTCTTTCGGATGCTGGGCTGGGACACGGCTGTAGTTCCAGGGACAAAACAGATTCCCAAATTACTCGAGGGAGGTTGATGTTTCAACCTATTAAAATTCAAAAGTGTACACAATTAAAAACAGGCAGATTCATTACTGTAGTGCAGACTGTTAATCTATATTTCACTAAACTTTTATACACAGTGCGCTTTGGGGAAACAAAAACCGGAGAGAGCAGAAATGAAAATCTATTGTTGGCAAAAGGATGTTTTCAAGTCAAATTAAAGTATTTGTGGTGTTCTGTTGCAGTTCTAACTACTGACGTGGCTCCATGATGGTCCACACGGTCGCACTGCTATTAAACTTGGCAGAGGCACACATGCTGCACAGAGGATTCTGACTGCTGCTGATCCCCTCAGTTGTTCCCTTTAGCACCTCTGTGAGGCCGACATTTTCTACCATATTGGGTGGATTTCTATTATATTTGGTCCGGGCATCCACTGTCCCTCAGGAGTCGCGGTTGCAGCTTTGGTGATCCTCTGACTTTTCAAATGGTAAATTTGCCAGAAAACCACAGTGCATGGCCAAGTCGCTGTGAAGCAAAGGAGAGAGGAGCTCTGCCAGCCTCTATGCTTTCTTCTAACATTTGAGCAAAATAAGAAAAGCAGTACGATAAATATCATAAATGTTATTCCTGACACATTTATGGTCCCTTGTGTTTAACAGGTCAAATGCTAAAGGTGTGTGTGTGTGTGTGTGTGTGTGTGTGTGTGTGTGTGTGTGTGTGTGTGTGTGTGTGTGTGTGTGTCTTCAGTTACGTTTGTGAAAATAACCCAGATGAAAATGAAGTACAAAAAAATATCCACAAAAAACGAAACCAAAAAATGTATTGTATCATTATCTAAAAAAAAACTGCGGCAAGTTTCAGGTATAAATGAGACAAAAGGTTCCCAAATGCTGACATGGGGCTGGAGAGCGTTGCAGCTGCCTGGAAGGATGTGGACAGACCCAGTTTAAGTAAATGGATTTCACCGACACAATCACGGACGAGCAACGAGGCTTTGATAGCATCTGGGGCTCCTTCAGAAACGTTCCTGCTAATAAAGACTTTCCCCCTTTGGTGGAGACTGTTGGGGACGGTTCATGAGTGGCCCTCTGCAGGACATTTGGGAATATGTTTATTGCTCAACACTGGACGATTACTTTCTAATTTACGTGTATTGTATACCTGCGAGTGAGAGTAATGTATGGTGGGAGTCGCACACAGTTATCCCCCCTCCTTTGTTTGCTTGTTTGTTGCTTTTTTGTCCTTGATGCTGTCATATGTGCGACGGTGGTCTGTGTAGCTTGTGGTTTATGTAAGTTTAGCTACTTGTTTTGTTACACTTACAGCTTGTGTACAGAGCTGTGTTCAAAAATAAATACAGAAGAATAACTTGTGTTACTGCACAGGAGTGATTTCAGCCATCGCTCTAACTTAAACTCTCCTGAAAGTCATGGGCATGAAGTTGGGGAAGCAGCTGGGGGGGCACGGCTCTACAGCAGCCCCCTGTGTGATGCTTGTTAAGGTTCAAAAATTGAGGAAGGAGAGTACAAACAACCATTGGTCCAGAAGATCTTGGATGGATCATCTAGACACTCTCACTAGTGAAGCTTTAGACCATTAATGAACCTGAACATCAACTCAAATAAGCACAGATATGCAATATGTATAAAATAGTTATAACTGCACGTGGAATACAAAATTAATATAATAACTTGTATGCATAAACATCTTAAGGCCATCTTAAAGCTATCTGTTACATTGTTAAAGCAATGATCAATTTGAATAACCTAGTAATTCAAATGGCCTCGTCTGGCCTGCTGCTCAGAATAACCTAAGACTGGTTTCACTTCTGCAAACTCTCTGCAAGCCTGTTTCCTGTCAGCCTGTGACTTAGTCTTTCTGAAAGACACACACTGTTCAACCTCTGAATGCAATATAAACTACAGATTATATTATTAATGCAATGGTGATGATGATTATTCTTTAACAATAGCAGTAAAATAATTTCCCTGCTCCACATGCTGTAGAGCCATTAAATAAATGAAACGGACCTGGAATTTTTACATTTCAAATTAAACATGAAACTCATTTGTATTATTTCTATTTATTTTTCCTTTCATTTGCCCGTATTGTGTGAGCACAGCTTTCATTAACCCTGAAAAGCAGATTTAATTTTTTTGCATGTAAACCAACAAACTCTGCACAGAGTTAATATGCAGTCTGGTACCGAGACGAGGAGCTCGCATGCCTCTGAGGAGGTCGGCTGCTTTGTTGTCAGTTCTCTCTTGTAGCGCAGCTTAACTGTGTAATACTGTAAAAAACACCATTATTGAGTCAGTAAAAACATTGCAGACATACCACACAGAGACAGACTGCAGACCTTTCTGTAGATATCTCAGCAATGTAAAACTGGCTTTTTCCAAGTGTAACTGTTTTATTTCTGCTCTCTGCCTCTCCAACTTCTGCTTCAGGAGGAACTCCACTTCACTCAGCCCTTGACCTCAACCTCAGAGAAAACTGCCTCCTGATCAAAAGAGAAACACAAAAACCCTTAAATGCCACTTTGCCCAAACCAGAGACGTGATAACACGCAACACCTGCGCTGTAGCCACCGCTCTGATTTTTGTGTGCTCATATACGGCTCCGCATCTATAAAGGTGAATGCACCAATGTGGAAAACTATAATAACAGGAAGCTACTGTTTTGTTTACAGTATAGTACAACGTTTTAATTTATTTAAATTTCAGTTATTTTTGATATTCAGACTTCTGTGGACATCTGATGTGGTTTCCTCTGTTTATGTAGACTGCAATATGGATACTAAAATTACACCATTGTGTTATACTGCCGAATATTTTGCACAAGCACGCTCTGACTATCCCAGATTACACTAAGTACACTGTAAAATAACAGCCAGCAAATCCAGATTTCTGCTGGACTCTTTGAAATCAAGTCCCTGTACCTGTGTGATGTGTAATTTTCCACCTGAGCGTCTGTAATATTTCACTTCAAAGTAAAACGTTTCTACACGGTGATGCTCAAAGCCACCCAACACCTCCTGTTTCCCTTTCTTCTCTCAGGCAGCAGTGAAGCGTTCATCACTGCCTAATGATCGGAACCACGAAGGTGATCTTTATAAGGTGAAGCATCTGCAAACAGACATGTGTTGGAGGCACTTCATACGTCAGAACCTGCCTGCGTGGGTGATCGGTGGCAATTTTGTGTCAAAATCTCACCACAAATCAGCGCGCCATGAAAAGGAGAACGTCGAGAGATGGTCTGTGCTGAAACCTCGGACATGTCGAAGATGCAGAAAAGACTAAAAGCTCATCTGCTCCACTCACCGTCTGCTGTTTGCCTGTAGTTTCTTAATAATTCAGAGCCAGAAGACCAGAGTCTGCCTGGCTCCATTTATTTATCTGTTTGTTACCGTAGCACCTCGCGACCTGTAACTGTCACACACACTGCTCTCACTTCAGTCGCAAAATTATTTATTAGGTATGAACAGAATGGGGGGAAAATAAAAGCCCCGAGTCACAATGCGTCTTTGTGCGGCCGTTAAACCAGCACATGAATTATTTCCATTGGAAGTCACCCCCCACCCTCCTATTTTCCCATTTTGTTTTATCACTTTTCAAGTTTTTAAGTGTGCGTCGTGGCCCCCCCCCCCCCCCCCTCCCCTCTCGTTTGAAATGTATCGTTGGCAGAATAATGGAGAATTACCCTGTCTATAAAAAGCTCCTGAAGTCAGGAGGTACACCGCTGCCAAACGACACTGAAGCAATTACCGTATGTTTCAACACCCTTTTCATAGGAAGGGATCTGTCTCGAGGGCCACTCACCGTGGGTATGAGACTCATTTGGTTCACATTACCATATCCTCCTGCAGCACAGTCGAGCCCTAGCTGTCACTGCCTCATCTATTCAGTGTCTGTGTGTGATGACTGTATCCTTGCATCAACAGAGGATGAAGGAAGAGAAAGAGAGAGAGACGGGGGAAAAAACGTGCTCGCAAACATGTCTTTGTTTTCATTTCTCAGGCATCAAGCGAGAAGCGAGTCTCTGCTACTTGAGTGACCCGACGTGACTGAGAAATGAGATTAAAAAGGAAAAAGGGGAGATGGAGGGCTCTTCCTCGCCGTCTTGGTGCTGTTGGGGAATTGTGTATTCAGCAGATAAAGGTGATATTCGCTGCCTTTCCCTTCTCAGAGAACAATGCTATTGTTGAATGTCACAAAAGGAGCAAGAGGATTCTCAATAAGAACCCTGAAAGATGGTGTGATTTGTTTCTCTCCCGCTGTTTCATCTCCCCAGATATTTCCAGCGCCGCCCTCCTCCCTCTCTGTCCCCTTCTGGCGCTTGAACTCTGAGTGGGTTTTCTGTTAATTGGATTCAGATTGCAGAGATAATACAGTCTTACGCAGAGCACTGCTTGGCCCGGACATGTCGGCTTTTCCTGAGCTCGGGCCTCCGGTTAATGCAGATGAAGTAAGTACGGTAGCCTGCAGAGAACGTGTGAGGAAACCGTCTGCTGTGCATCTGCACGCCAGGCGGCATCGCCAGCGGGGAGGAGGTCACCCAATCATTAGTGCCCCGGGGATGATGTCATCCCGCTGTGCGCCGAATGCCAGTCAGCACCCCAAACACACACACGTGTCCCTGCCTGCCTCAGAGAATGCATCATCACCGCTGTACCGCTGACTCAGCGTGGTGTAGTTGTTTGTGTGCATGTACGATTGTGCGTTTGCATAAGTAACCTTGACATGATGTGCTAACAAAAAACATTTTTAATGGGAAGTCACACTAAAAGAGCTCGTTCTGCCACCAGTCTGAGCTCCAGCTGTCAGTGAGGATAACTTTCAAACTACCTGTCTGGCCTGCCGTGATGACGAACGTCAGCATTAAAGTCAGACTGTAATTCCACAAATCATGCACTTCCTATTTGCGAATCCCAGGAGGGAGGAAAGTACCTTTTCCCGTTTGTTTTAAAGGGCCGACTGAGACAAAGGCCTTTACATGTGGAGGAAGTGCGTTTTGTTGCTTCTCCTCGGATGAGGAATGTAGCCAGGAAAGAAGCGCCGCAAAACGAGACGGCAAAAGGAAAAGCAGCGAAAAAAAGATGCACGAGTGGTGGCGCATCAAAAAGCTGCACATTTGTTTTCAATTTCCGGCAACGATCCCTGAAACCAAATCAGAGCACTCACGCTGGAGGGCCAAATTGGCACGAAACATGCTCTTACCCTCCCACATCACCCCGTTCTGCCGTTCTCTACAATAATATTTTCTTTCACAGGCAACGAGCATGTTTGATCGCCCCTTTTATTAGAGAAGAGGCCCGCTTCAGAAGTGCCTCCCTGCCGCCCGTTCCCACCACTGTCGCTGTCTGTCTTCGCCACCACACGCTGTGCAGCCTGGCGCGGGGAATGCGAAAACTCGGGGCTCGGGGGCTCAGATGTGGAATAAAGCACCAGATCGGGCCTCGGTTCTTCCATCCAAAGGGTCATATTATGTTCAGAGGCTGGCTTTCCTCCACGAAGCCAGGCTCCTTATTGATCAATAAGACAAGTCGCCTGTTTGCATTAATCCCACAAGCTGCCCACATGCAGGAATCTGCAGCACAGGGGAAAAATCTTCCAAGAGGTAATTTCTTCGTGTTTGCAGCGAAGAGGTCTTGGGAAAAAAAATCCCAAACTCATTCTGTTTTTATAGTTCCCCTCACTGATTCTTTTATAAGCGCACAGACTTGGCAGGCAAATTCGGGTTTCCTCCCCTGACTACGAAGGAAAAAAGTACCACTTAATGTCTATCCCCTTTGTTCTCTGCGTCGAGTCAAACCATTGGATGATTTACATCAGAGGTTAGGCCCAAGGTATTGTTTGAAGGCGAGCTTGGAATTCCTACTGCACTGAGCGTTTCCTCTATTTTCTTTAGTCTGGCTTGCACATCTTGACCATGACAAGTAGTGAAATGCCAACATGCCCCAGATTATCTCTTAAGGGACAAGTGTGCAGGAGCCTGCTTCCTGCCTGCATTGTTCCAGAACAGTATCCTGTTTATTACAGCTGGATGAGCCGCAGAAGAATGGCTGGGCAACACCTACATTTGTAGCTGTGGTCATGCATTAAATTGGGACTTTTAGCAGAGATAAGAGGGAGCGCTAAAGTTGAGAAACAGATGTCCAAAACAAAGCTGTCAGTCTTCTTTGTCTTCACAGATTAAAACGATCGCGTCCACTCCCCTTTCTTAAATGCTTGTTGAGTTTTCAGATCTTGTGCATAAAAATGCTCATTTTGTATGTTCGCTCAGCGGCTCTGAGGAGGCAAACGCTTATTATGGAGCTCTCTGTTTTTTCGCGCTGATGGATTACCTTGTTGAATTTACAGGAGAATGTATCATAAATCACTGCTACGCTGACCTTTCCTTATAAAATGTGAATCAAAAGGGAGAGAGCTGTTTTGGGTGCAAACTATCAGACTGCTTTGGCTGAGGAAGTCTTTCAAGGCATCTGTCAAATATGGATATTACAGTAAAGCACTGATGTAAGCCAGCAGACGGTAAAGAAAACCCTGAGTTATAGCTGTGGACAGAACATAACCTATTCCCTTCCATATACATGATTACAGTCATTGACAAGCACAGCACACTGTGTTTTTACTGAGCTTTACGTGGCCTTGTTCTGACTAAATGGACACTGTGAATGCGTGACTATGAAAGTCAAACTGTCACTCCACTTTAAACTGCTTCTTTGTGCTCTGCCAGTACTCGCACAGAATCTTATTGTGACGTCGTGTACGTACAGCTTTTTCTCCTGGGAACCAGCTCCTGTGTCGGAGTTGAATTAAAGCGTCACAGGAATGAATACAAAAATTCTGAAATGAGTTGACAGCAATTTACACTTCATCTCATTTCTTTGAATGTGGGTTTTGGTTGCATGAAGCAGGGTCTGAGGTTAACACAGTCGAACACCTAAGCAAATACTCCGCTCATGAAAACGTTCACGTGTCCCACAGAAGGGGTTTGACAGCCCTTCTGTAATCTCGTTTTGCCACCCGAAACCCCCCCCCCCCCCCCCCCCAAAAAAAGAAATAAAATAAACTACTGCACTCAGTTGTTTACTTAAAATTCTTGTTCAAATTCATATGTAGTGTGAATATGTGTTGCTAGCTATAGCCTGGAACCAGTTAGCATAGCTTAGCACAAAGAGTGGGTACAAACCAGTTAACCTGACTAATACCCAGATCAAAGGATGACTGTAAAGAGCATTTGACAAATTTCTTTTGCCAAGACAAAAGGTTAATGAAAAACACTGAAAGATACTGGTTGGCAGATTTCACCATTGAAAAATCTAAACGGTAAGCTAACCGAAGCAGCTACTAGCTTCAGTAAGTGGCATTCATGTCATGAGTTCTCACACCTGCCATGAGGCAGGAAATTCTATGACTTTGTTGAATTAGTGCTAGAATGCTAACAGTGACTGAATAGTGAATCTGCATAATTTTAGTTTTTATATGTTAAAGATGAAAAATGATATCTTTGCAAGAAGACCTGCAGAACCTGCAGTCAGCTGAGACTGAGCGACAAAACGTTTCTCCCACTGAAAACGTCCAGATGAACAGAATCAACCATTTGTGGATTTGCAAGAAGACTTCCTGTAAAGAATGGGCAAGCACTTTGGACTTGACTAAACACTTTCTTGACACATTTAGTTACTCATTTTGTGTCATACTGAACAGGTGCCGTTTGTAAATCATGGTCATACGACTATTAAAACATCAAGATGTTGACGGCAAAAATATTTATCTCGAGGCTTCATAACAGAACTTTACAAATCGTCTCAGCGGGTGACCTCATGCTAGCTATAGCCAAACAAACCCGTTTGGCTATGGCTAGCAAACGCCCTGTGAAATCACGTTTCTATGGCCATACTGTGCTGTTGAGCTTCTGTGGAAGTTTCTCCCACCACCACGTCCTCATTCTTTTAATGCTGTCACAGCAAAGAGTTAGAGAAAAATTTAAACTGTACATAATTCTTCATGCTATCGTTCCAGCCATGCTAATACTTTAGTTCTTGATAAAACCTTAAAAAAACATATTTTGGCCATTCAACTTAATCAAATCCTCTATCCCGGCACAAGTACAGTCATTCTTGAGCATGTTTCTCCAAATGAAGTAAACTATTTGACAGAGATTATCCTCGGGAGAGACTGCCAAAGTAGAGTATTAACAAAGGGCAACTTTCCCGCCACGCATTTTTCACGCCAGCAGCACAAAGTGAAATTGGTTTCTGAGCTCCTAATGCACCGGTCTCCCCTGTCAATGGGTGATTAGCTGAAAGGGCTTTCATATTATGGCCAAAGTTGCAAGGCTCCTTTCAGACGAGAGTCTCGTAAAAGTTCGGGAGGTTCACTTTTCTCATTAGGTTGGAGTCAGCTTCGATTTCCTGTGTGAGCGTGGAGTGGCAGGCCTTGGGTGACTGTTCTAAATGTAAATCATGGCTGAATGGAATTACACCGACAGTCAGACATCTGTATTTTAATTGGCCCCCGGCCACTGCCCCCCTTCTTCCCCTTCTTCACTCCCCCACCCTTTCCAGCCCCTAGCAACAGGCTCCCACAAAAAAAACACATTAATTTATATCCCTGGCGCAAAGAATACACCCGGCTGGTGTGTGCAGAACAAGGGGAAAAGGGCCTGCAACCTACATGGCAAAAACAATATTTAGCAAATGAAATCACTGCTACCATCCTCGCCGTAGCATCAGGATGACAAGGCGGCCCAAAAATATTTCACTTGGCCACTTGCTGTGGGTTCCTGCAGCCTTTGCCCGCACATGTTTGTTTTGACTCGAGGCTGCTTATTTTCACTATAGGCTATCTGGCCGTGGGCTGTTAATTGTGAAGGGATCTGGACAGAATGGTGTGTTTTGAGGAAAGGGATTATTTCAGTCAGTCCAAGTGAAGTGTGTATACAGCGGGCCTGCTGTTTAACCGGGGTGGTCGCTGTGCACTTGAAAGGAGAGGCGGCTGGGAAGAAAGACAGAAGTAGAAGAGAATAATGGTGAAATTGAATCTTTCTGAGATGAAAGCGTCGCAGGCTGATAGAGCGATGATGACCACACATCCTAATGAGCAAAGTCGTTAGGATGTGTGGGAATCCAGATGCAAACCTCAGTGTGTTGTTAGTTAATAGTAACAGGAAACCACAAGGCCGTGTTGTGTTGAGGACTTGGTGGAGATGGGAGCGAGCGGAGACCTCAGATGGATTTATGGATAATAGGTTTATTGTACAAGCTAATTGTTAGAGGATCTGGGCTGCGTGGTGCGTTTGGAGAAAAGGGATTATTCCGATCAGCGTATCCCACCGGTGGAATGTGTGGCTGGAGTCCAGCGTTGGGCCTTGGTGTATGGAGGACACTGTGTCTGGACGAATAAGAGGTGGGAATGGGAGACGGTGAGAAATGTGCTTTGACTCTAAGACAAGCGCCTTAAACCAGAAGAAACAGTGGACTCGTTAGACTTGAGCAGAAGGCTGATGAAAACGCCTCATGCTGAGGCCTCGGCTGAATTTACTGCGTGGGAATAATTGAACTATGGATTTTCTTTTGTTCATGTACTTTTTTTTCTTTTGCTTTGCTTTTATTTATTTCCCCTAAGTTCTTTTCCTCTAATCTGCCATTTGCCACAGGATTTACATCCCAGTATTGAGTACACCCAGAGAACCACTCAGCGGAATAAGTCCATTACTCACTCAATTACTGGAACAGCACGGCCTGCTGGGTTGGGTTGGGGGAAAGGCAGGATGGAAGGTCTTGCGGCTACTGTAGGACTTTAGTGTGTCAACAGTTTTGGCTAAATTTCACTCCGTGTCTTTCTGCGGGGCTCCTCTCCATCCCGGGAAGCTATGTATTTAGGCCACTCAGATTGTAGGTTCATATCGAGCATTTGTCATTTAATTTGGCACTCGGCAGTTATGTGGTGATGAATATTAACATAATATGCCCTTCCCTGGGCGTTCTGTTGTTTTTAGCTGTATGTATTTAGATACTTTAATTACAGAACAGAAAATGTGATTTATTATAGAGTGCAGCACATGCGCCGCTCCTCAGGGCAACGGTGAACAGCTTGCCATTGTTGCAGGCTGTGTGATACTGAGTAGCTAACACACTGGGGTCCCCTCTGCACTGTATGTAACCATATATGGAACAATCACCGCTGAAATTATTTGCTTTGCCTGGGAATCCTTTGAGAGAAGGTGCGCACACACACTTTTATGTTCCAGCTCTCCGTCTCTTGTTTATTTGCAGCACAGCGCCAGGCCTATCGAGCACCGTCTTAGCTTTCATCTTCGTATCGTGTAGCCAGGACTTCCTCCTGCTTAGTTTGTGCAGACATCTGGTATTGTGGACTTTGGGTCAGGGGCCCCGCTCAGGAGAAAAGATGAGATATTAGCATGTGGAGAAAGAGAAAGCGAGAGGTAAAGACAGACAGGAAGGAGAGGGGAAGAAGAGAAAGTGTGTGTGAGAGAAAGAGAGCTGAGCACATGTGCATTTGCACACATGCGGCATAAATCATCACAGACCCAAAGATAATAGAGAACGACAGTCCCCACAGTCTGCTAAATCAAGGCGCTGCTTCCTCAGTCTATTCGGTAATTGCACAGAGTGCTGATCAGGTTGTTTTGTGGCAGCTACGCAGAGTTTGGGAAACTAAAGTGGCCAGGAGCGAGCAGACAAGCTCACATCATCTGTGGGCGATCTTTAAAGGAAAGGCAAGGATTCATCAGCAGCCGTGGTCATCAGAAGGCAAAGCGAGCCGGCGAGATTGCTTTGGGATGGCTCGGTAGTGGGTGGGGATGCTGTTTGATGGTTGCCAGAAGCAGTGTTGGTCAAGTTACTTGAAAAAAGTAATCAGTAACTAATTACTGATTACTCCCCCAAAAAAGTAATCCCGTTACTTTACTGATTACTTATTTTCAAAAGTAATTAATTACTTAGTTACTTAGTTACTTAGTTACTTTTTAAAAACACGATTTACAACCTGAAGAGGTGATAAAGTGATAGATCTTTCAGCCCAATTCTACTTTTTCTACATAATCCATCATACAAAATGTAATCAAATGGAAAAGTCTCTTTTTTTAACTTGTTTTATCAGTTTTAATCTTTTAACTTTATGCATCAAGCAAAACATTTAATTGCAACATTCTCTGACTTGAATAAATTAGTTTAACATTTAAACCTATTTTCTACACATTCCAGCACATAAAATAAAATATTTTTTGTGTTTTCACTCACTCTTTCAAACAGATGCAAGTAAAACACAGCAGAAAATAAATAAAGTCAAAGACTCAGCGGTCCTTTTGCTCTATTTTCACCTGTAAAGCAGGAGCAGGGTAGGCGGAGGGTTACCCTGGTGCAGGTGTGCTGCGGTCAGTTGAAGAATCCGCGCGAGTGTCTCTGTGAGTTTCCCATCACGTCGTAGCTACTCGGTGCTTGCTCGGAAGTTTAGGGGTTTTTTTCGCTGTAAAAAGAAGTTTTCTTCCCACGCACAGCGGACACTAATGTTTTTGTCACTTTTTATGGAATCAAACTCAAAGTAAGGTCAGTACTTCCACACTTTAAACGCTGCACGCTCATACTCTCTCCGGCACTCGATATATTATCCATTGTTGATCTGCACACAGCTGCTGTCACCAACGTCGCACTTGCTTACGTCACTGTCATGAGACATTCTCGCAAAAAAATCACGGTTTTAGTAACGCAGTAACGCAGCGTTCCTACGGGAAAGTAACGGTAATCTAATTACTGATTTTGCAATAGTAATCCCTTACTTTACTCGTTACTTGAAAAAAGTAATCAGATTACAGTAACGCGTTACAAGTAACGCGTTACTGCCCATCTCTGGCCAGAAGTGGGCAGTTGTAGAATCGGGAGAGGTGTCAAAGTCTGGTCTGACTCAGGACATACAGGAAATAGAAGCTGCCCTCTTCGTGTAGCCTGAACTGTCTGTTATCATTTGTGTCCGTGCCCTCAATTCTTCACCCGTTAGAACAGCGAAGATTCATTTGCACCGTGTCATTCACGTGAAACGAGTAAGGCCTAACCACGCTGTGCCGCGTTCTTAGTCAGCAGCTCGGCGAATGAAAGAAGCCGGACTTGTCAGCGAGCGGCCATCTTGAAAAACATTACGCAGTTATTTGGATGATAATTTTTTTAAGCTTTATGTGAATTCAAATAAATTGGTCACTTAATCTAAGAAGCTTGGCTGACTTTAAACACATTTCAAAAGTTTGTTCCCGTGAGTTTCAGTCACCCATCTCATTGATGTCGCTAAGCAAAGGTTTTCTGTCTTTTCTGGTTGTTCCCAAGGCTGAAGAAATAACCTGTGCAGTTCCTCATATGGTCACTTTAGGCCAGTTTCAAAAACCGATTCATTCCAACTAAATAGAAACTTAAACATTTTTATAGCCTGGTGTAAACATGGCTTTGGGTTTTGACAGTTATACAGCTTACAGGCCAGGATTTCCAGATTATTTTATTTATTTAAAGAATTTTCATATATGTAGGTCTGGATCTGTGTCTTCTGACCAGAATGCTAAGGATGTCTCAGAATGCAGAATTCAAAATAGACCAAACATGCATAATTTCTAAGCTTTTATATATCAGGACATAATAAAGTCCTGTGTCACATTGGGAACACGTCCAGGGTGTACCTCACCTCTCTGCCCATGGTAGCTGGGCTCCAGGCCCCTGCTGCCTTGATAACAATAAGCAGATCACAATGGAAACAGATGCACACAATAAAAACATCACCTGGTTCTTTGCAGCCTTTAAAATTATTTGAACCCAAGATTAACGACTGTATGAGACATATTACACCAGGTCAATTATCTATAGAAGTAAAACCGAGCCAAACTAAGCCTCCTTATAAAATATATATATATATATATATATATATATATATATATATATATATATATATATATATATATATATATATAAACCAGGAATAAATAGCAAACATGAGAAATATATATAGAAACAAGAGGAAGGCACACAGTAGAAGAACAGGTTGCAAAGTACTTGGAAGTAGTGCAGTGGACTCGGTCTAAGCAGAGCGAGTGGCCTGAGTGATGAGGTTTACTCAGACCATAGCTGTGGTGAGGTGGGTGGGGCAGGGCTGTGGGTGTGGGAGTGTTTGTTAACAGTCTGAAGGAGAAGAAGCTGTTTGTCAGTCTGGAGGTGTGGGACCTAACTGACCCGAGGAGCGTCCGGAGGGCAAAGAGGTGGTGGGCAGGTGTAGGGGTTGCCTGTGAAGGCCTGGATATAGATACAGTCTAGCAAATGTTAGCATGCTAACTGCTTGCTAAACTTGAACACCGTAGCTTTAGCTCCGCTAGCTCTTACTTTTTAAATGAAATCATTTCATTACTGCCCTGAAACAGCAGATCTTTGAATTATAAAACGTTCATGCATTTCATTGTAGTGGTTTGTATGATGGTCTAAATAACCTTTGCTCAAAGTATTTCAAAAAATGTAATAAAAAACTAGCAAACACAAAACTCACCCTTATATATGTTGTTAGGACTTTCACTTTGACTGGACTACGTGACTCCAAGACTTGCACCAACACCACATTATCAAGATTCAAACCTAGATTTTCTAGTGCCATAAATCACATGTTTTTATCAGTTCAGCTGCAGGATAACAAAAGTAAAGAGTCAAAATGTTTTGCGCACTATTAAAATGAGAATTTATTAGATATTTTATAAATTCCATCCCTCCTCTTTCACTTATTTTTATCAGGGTCATGGAGGGGCTGGAGCCCATACCAGCGTACCAGGGTACACCCTGGACAGGTCGCCAGTTTGATGCAGGGCTAACACACCAATTATTCCAACACTACTAAGTACGTGTCTTTGGAGGAATCCAGAGTACATGGAAAGAACCAAACACACCGAGAACATGAAAAGTCCACACAGAAAGCCTGACATTTGAATCAGACTCAGGACTTTAACACCACCACGCTGCTGTGCTGTATTTTAAGAGCTATTGTTTCAGTAAACTTTCCTCCCACATCCAAGACAAAGTAGCTTCAGAGTCAATTAAGATATACTATATGTAGTGTATACATATACATATATATGACTATGAGATAATGAAGCACTCTTTGAGTTGCTGATCAGCGTCTTCTTTGTTGCTACAGTTGGCCTTCAGGGAGCAACATGTTGTTTCTATTTTAGTTTTCATTTGTTTGTTTCTTCTGGATTTCTACTTTAATGGTACACCTAATGCCAGTTTCAATAACTGAACTAAGTATAGGCATTAACTGCTGTTGTAGCTTGTTCGTATGCACTTACCTCCTGCAATATTTGTCACATGGCCAGAAGATTAAAAAGAGACCTTTAAAGGTCCAATGGGTTTTTGTTTTTTTTTGGTCACTTTGAAGGTGAGAATAAGTCACGACATCACTGATGATTATCACTTAGAAATCTTCATTCTTGCAGTCAGACTGCGACGAACAGCAGTTGGAGACCAAAAAACATCCAAAATTATTGGGACCTTGTGCAATGAAGTCTTATTAATTTTGAAATGGTCCCCAAAAATATTGCAAATATAGCCCAAAATAAACTGCCTCGAATTATCTTGGAACCCTTTGTTAACACAAATGAGTGGAGTTCACACATTTCACAAAAAGACGATTCAGTGACACTATTCAGTGATCTAATGTCTCATTTAAAAGGTTTTCCAGTGTATCAGAGTGCACCTGCTGAAAATAAACCCTCATCACCCTCCCCTGTCCTCGTTTTCTTACTTCTTCACCACTGAGAGTTTCCCACATTAACCTTTTTCCCTCTGACAGGGACACACAGTAACTATACATTAGCTAGCACACACATGTGAAAAACTGCACACACACCACACTGTTTGTGTGTTGGGTGATGTTTGCAGAGCTAGTACTACTGCAGTTATTTTCGTATTCTCGATCAAATACCTCCATGCCATCAGCTGGAAACAACACCAGGGTGCAAAACGTGACAATTGACCTCGTTCAACAGTAACATGGCAGCTCAGTGCGACAAAAATCAGCAGAGAGGTCGAGCGTCAGGAATCAAAGAACCCACTCAGTGCTGGTGCAGATCGCTTTCATAAAAATTCTGAAAATGATTACAAGTACATGCGTTAAGTTAATCGTAGTGAGAATGTTTTGGCTCTGTGCTGCACATGGGTTTGAGGGACTTTACATCACACGCTGACAGAATGAGCAACAGCAGCAGGCACTCAGTAGTCTGTCTCATCTTTTAAGCCACCAGGACTTCAATCACCCTCTCTTAAGCCCAAAGATTGAGGCTGCTTAGAACATTATTCCTTCATCCGATTGAAAGTTGGGACAAATAGAGCAATGGGCTGGAGAGGGTTTCGCTCTCGTTTCCCTTAATAGCCTGGATGCAAAGACAATTACCAAGTTGTGGGCACCGCAATGGAGAAGAAAACCACTCTAAGTCCTTGTGGGATGTTCTGTCTTCTACTAATCTTGCATTCCCCAAGTAGGCCAGAGTGTTTCTGCAGAAAGTCGGAGGAACTTTGCTGTTTTCATCACAACTGAGAGTACATATGTCTGCTGTAATGACACAAATATAAACGGCATGTACGACGTTTCTGTCCCGATTTTAATAATGCATTTTTAAGACAATACTTCTGTCGATGAAGCAGTTTGTCCGTGCCTGTGTTTGAAGCTCCACAAATAACATTCATTTATTTAATCACCAAACGATTCAAAGATGGAAGCCCCGGTGGCACGGGGATGTGAGGACCATTCATTTTCATGTCACTCAGTCTTTTATCTTTTGTTCCCTATAAATCACATGTTGATTAATGTGAAATGACAAGCTGAGAGACACTGAGCGCGGCTTTCAAATTGAACAATAATCAAGTGGGTTGAGAGTGACCCTGGCATGCAGGCAGACAAGCTCGCAGCTGCCAATGGCGTGTGTCTCTTTCCCCCCTGTTTTAATTACAGGCTAGACTTAATTAAAAGTTTCTGTGACATTTCTTAGTGGCTGGTTCTCACATCAATTAAAACATGATTCCTGAGCTCCAATCCAAAGTGGAGCGGGTTTTGTTTTCTCCACAGCTGTCGTAGATAAGCTGTGAGTTCGGTTTATTAGCGCCACACAATTTGCACAATTGTTAATTTGTCACAAACTCTATATGTGGTTTCCTCTCCGGGGAGGCTGCGTTCTCTGTCAGAATCAGACAATTGTTTGTAGTGTCAGCTTTAATGCACATCTCAGAGTGATGGTTTCACATGCTATCAATCACGTTTCCATTCCAACGTCTTCATGAAGACTTGTGACATTTTAAGGTGGGGTTAGTAAATAGCATCTTTAGTGGGCTTTCACATACTTGGGGAGGAAAGTGAAGTCGCAGCCTCCATTACTGACTCATTTCAAGAACTCAGCTTCAAGCACCTCAAAATGGGCTCTCCCTTATTCTCACACTCCTTATTCTGAGGCTTGGAGTAAATCTCTCATCTAAAGGAATAAGAGCTATTCAGACAAGGCACTCAGCGCATCACATATTGGAAATCTAAGCCATCAAAATAAGTCCTGAATAACTTTTTGTGATTTAGACCTTATGGGAGATTTTCAAATGGATTCAAAGAGAACATGTGCTTGGAAATGACTGTGGATCACTGCACCACCATCCACGGTGGTTTTGAGGTCTGTGCACAACCTAATTGAGTTAGACTATTGATATTATACTTTATGAAAAAATAAGTATCTCATAATGCTTTTACCTGCACGGATTCCACTTCCAAGGATGCATTAGCCTGTTCCAAAGCTAGAATCGAGGCTTTTTACCTTAAAAACATCAGGATAAAATATACGCTCTCCGTTGTTTTCCTTTTAGTTCTGAGCTGCAAGCTGAGTTTGATGCCAGCAGCATCAGCTGACTAACTTGTTTGAATATATTTTACACACATTAGTAATGTTAATTGTCTGCAGGCAAGCGAGACGGTGACTAACCTGAGCTTGGTGATATTTTTGAGCTAAATGTTGACCCAACAGTGATCTGAGTCACAATGTTTTAAGTGTCATTTTGTCATGTTTTTGAGATGTTTGTTAACATGTTTGTCATGTTAGCTTGTTAGTTAGCACCAAACTCAAAGTACAACGTGGTTGATTTTCCAGGTGCTCAGTAGTTTAGTAAAAAGATGAAAACCGAAGGTGCAGGAGTAATAAATGATGATTCTGTATCCCACAGAAATATGCCTGAACAGGTAACCTGCACACGGTGTATTTGGAACAATGCTTCTTCTTTTTCACTCTATGACACCCATCTTAATAAAAATTCAAATTTAAAATGATAGCAAAATAAAATCCATTATCATTCCCAACGCCCCTAGGCATCACATAGTAACCCTAAAGGTGTCTTCCACATCCTAATGAGTAAGACACATTTCAAGCAGAGGCTCCAGCCGTCCATTCCAGCCCTGACCCTAACCTTAAACCTATGACATCGTGTTTTCCAAAGTGATTCAGGTTAGGTTGATTTTCATGTCACACATATAACTCATGCTCTCATGCCTCCGAAAACATAACATTACCGACGATTTGTCACAGTCGTCGGTAATGTTACCAGCTGGGATGAGAGCGTGTTGACTTATCCAGGACTGGGTTGGGGGGGCAGCAGCCTTTGCAGAGAAGCCTAAATCTCCCTCTTCCCCAGGAAGCACTGAATAGTGACATTAGCAATAAGGCTGCCACGATTAGTCGACTAGTCACAGTTTGAAGCTTTGTAAGATCCCAAAAGACGCAGGAATAAGTAGTAGGATTTAAGAGTGTAATAACGGACTGAAACAGAAGATGGCAGCACTGCATGTACAAGGATGCCAGCTGCCGTTAAACCCCGAAGAAGAAGAAGAAGCTGTGTCCCAGAATTCATAGCGCAGCCCAGCGCAGTTTCCAACAATGGCGGCAGCTAGTTAGTTTTAATATTACTCTTATTATTCTTTCTGGGTCACAAAATAAACGTTTAACATATTTTCAGGCGGGAATGTAGCTGTGTAAACCTCAAATATCTGCTCAGTTTATCAGGACACCGCATATTTTCAAAAGCGCTCCGACGTTTTCGGAGACGTCTGTTACCCACTAGCTAGCTAGTAGCTCGATAGCTAGCCGGGGGCTAGGCTCACTAGAGCCGTGAGAACACCGGACTCCCGGCAAATCGTTTTCAAACCCACCGCTGTCTTTCGCTACTCAGGTTAAACATGATATATAAGTCACTTAGATAACTTACAAATGTTGTTGTTTGGCTTTTTTAGTATTTTATTTGTTCCTGAGTAAATCGGTTTGGCTGAGATGAAAGTTATAGTTTTTACACAGCTGAATAAACGTCAAGCAGACAGCTGATTATCAGAAGTGTGAGATGCTCCAGAATATACTCCGGTGTCCTGTTATATTTTAGATAGCAAGGAGTTTATTAAACTTCACCGAAACAATCTGCAAACGTCATTAAAATTTAATAAACTATCATCTTGTCTTTATTGTTAGTTAGCACAGACCTGAAACACTTAAAGCTGTAAGCTAATGATAGTTATATAAGAGCAGATGCTGCTGGTGCAGTAAGCTGTACTTTTACGTCCAATGGATCCTGTATCAACCAAGATGGCGCCGCGTATGGTCGCCCTGGTGCTTCAGTGCGTTACTTTTGTTTTGTTTTTGTGCATTTCTTCTGTGTCTGGGCACTCCTCTGGATACTCGTACACCAGAGAAGAGCTCCTTAACTACAGGACTACAACGCCTGTGGATTTATTTCCAATATTTGTCGCATCTGCGGCAGATTTACTGCTGACTCTGACCAGGAAAGCGAGACGCCGAAAGAGAGGTAAGCGAGCCGGCGCACTCGTGCGTTTGAGGAGACGCGGACTGCGAACTGCTCTTCCTGGGATCTTCCTTTCTAATGTACGCTCACTCGGGAATAAAATTGACGAACTGGCCCTGATGAGAAGCATGAACAGAGACTTTGCCTCCTCCTGTGTCTTATGTTTTACGGAGTCGTGGCTCAGTGAGAACATCCCAGACTGCGCGCTCAAGCTGGAGGGCTTCCATCTGCTGCGCGCGGACCGGCAGGCCGCTCTCTCCGGTAAGTCCAAAGGTGGAGGTCTCTGCTTCTACATCAATAGTGGCTGGTGCACAGATGTGACAGTGATTGCTCAGCACTGCTCTTCCTCTCTGGAATATCTTTTTATCCACTGCAAACCGTTTTATTCTCCGCGGGAGTTTGCTTCATTCATCCTGGCCGCTGTTTACATCCCGCCAGACGCAGATGCGCAGGCAGCTCAGTGCGCACTCGCGGAGCAGATACTGCACATGGAGCGGACATTCCCGGACTCTCTCATCATTGCTCTTGGGGACTTTAACAAAGCCAATCTGAGCCATGAGCTTCCCAAATACAAGCAGTACATTAAATGCCCGACCAGAGAGGAGAGGACATTGGACCACTGCTACAGCACGATCAGCGGGGCCTATCGCGCGGTGCCCCGCGCTTCACTCGGACTTTCTGACCACGTCATGATCCACCTAATCCCCGCGTACAGACAGAGGCTGAAGCTCTCCAAACCTGTCGTGAGGACTAAAAAACTGTGGAGCAACGAGGCTGTGGAGGAGCTTCGCACGTGTTTGGAGTCTACAGACTGGGACACAATGAAGGCTGCTTCTAACAGCTTGGACGAGTTTACGGACACTGTCACCTCCTATATCCACTTCTGCAAGGACAGCATTGTGCCATCACGCACCAGGGTGAGTTATAACAATGACAAACCCTGGTTTACTCCTAAACTCAAAAAGCTGTGGCTGGGAAAGAGAAAGGCGTTCAGAAGCGGAGACAGGGACTGCTACAGAGAGGCCAAGTACAGGTTCACTAAAGAAGTGGACATTGCTAAACATCAGCACTCTGAGAAGATGCAGCAGCAGATCTCAGAGAATGACTCGGCCTCTGTGTGGAAAGGTTTTAGGAATATCACCAACTACAAGCCTAAAACCCCCCACTCCACTGATGACTTGCTCTTAGCCAACACCCTTAACGACTTCTACTGCCGTTTTGACGAGCCATCAGGCAGCCTTCACACCTCCAACAGCCCCAACAATAGAGACACTTTGGACACTCATTCCCCCACCTCTCCCCCCTCCATAGAGCCATCACCACCTTCAAACCGTTCACCTACAACACCCCCCTCCTCACCCCACACAAAAGAGGATTTCACACCACCTCCTCCGACCACAACTCTTCATATTCATGAAGCAGATGTGAGGAAGCAGTTTAAGAGTCTGAATGCTCGGAAAGCTCCCGGCCCAGACGGTGTGTCTCCTGCCACCCTCAGACACTGTGCAAACGAGCTGGCCCCAGTGTTTTCTGGCATTTTCAACTCCTCACTGCAGGCATGTCATGTGCCTGCCTGCTTCAAGTCCTCTACCATAATCCCTGTCCCCAAGAAACCTAGGATCACTGGACTAAATGACTACAGACCCGTGGCTCGGACATCTGTGGTCATGAAGTCTTTTGAGCGCCTAGTTCTCTCCCATCTCAGGACCCTCACGGCCCCCCTCCTGGACCCCCTGCAGTTTGCATATAGAGCCAACAGGTCTGTAGACGACGCCATCAACATGGCCCTACACTTCATCCTGCAGCATCTGGACTCCCCAGGAACCTACGCCAGGATCCTGTTTGTGGACTTCAGCTCTGCCTTCAACACCATCCTTCCAGACCATCTCCGAGACAAGCTTTCCCAGATGAATGTGCCTGATCCCATCTGCCGGTGGATCACTGACTTCCTGACGGACAGGAAGCAGCATGTGAGGCTGGGAAAGAATGTCTCGGACTCCCGGACCATCAGCACCGGCTCCCCTCAGGGCTGTGTTCTTTCTCCTCTGTTCTTCTCCCTGTACACCAACTGCTGCACCTCCACCCACCAGTCTGTCAAGCTAATCAAGTTTGCAGATGACACCACCGTTATTGGGCTCATCTCTGACGGGGACGAGTCTGCCTACAGGAGGGAGGTTGAACGTCTGGTGTCCTGGTGCAGCCACAACAACCTGGTGCTGAATGCCCAGAAGACAGTGGAGATTATTGTGGACTTCAGGAAGCACACAGCCCCACTCCCCCCCATCATCCTGACTGACACCCCCATCACCTCTGTGGACTCATTCCGCTTCCTGGGTACCACCATCACCCAGGACCTGAAGTGGGAGCCCACCATCACCTCCGTCATCAAGAAAGCCCAGCAGAGGATGTACTTCCTGAGGCAGCTGAAGAAATTCAACCTGCCAACACGGACGATGATGCAGTTCTACACTGCAATCATTGAGTCCATCCTCACCTCCTCCATCACCGTGTGGTACGCTGGAGCCACTATCAGGGACAAACAGAGACTGCAGTGTGTTGTGCGCTCTGCTGAGAAGGTGATTGGCTGCAGACTCCCATCTTTGCAGGACCTGTACACCTCCAGGACACTGGGGCGTGCAGCTCGGATCTCAGCTGACCCTTCTCACCCTGGACACAGTCTGTTTGACCTGCTCCCCTCAGGCAGGAGGCTCCGGTCCATTCGCACCAGAACCTCTCGCCATAAGAACAGTTTCTTCCCCTCTGCTGTTGGACACATGAACAATAACCATATGACTGTTCCCACCACTAACACATGACCCTACGCTGTGTTCACTGCATCATTCCATGTTTGGCACTGATCACCACCTGCACTCATGTATATATCTTTCTACGTAGCACTCTTAATTCTTATTCTCATGTATATATCCCATGTATAGCTCATGCACATATCTTTCTACGTAGCACTCTTAATTCTTATTCTCATGTATATATCCCATGTATAGCTCATGCACATATCTTTCTACGTAGCACTTTTAATTCTTATACCTACTTTTATTTTTTCATGTCTATTTAAGTGCTATTTATGACACTATGTTTGCACTGAAGCACCGCAGCAATTTCCTAATGTTGTAAACCTGCTCAACATTTGGCAATAAACCCCTTTCTGATTCTGATTCTGATCTGATTAGTCAACTATCAAAATAATCGTTTGTGGCAGCCCTAATTAGCAACACTTAGTCGACTATCTGCACACATCTGTAACTAGTAACACCCTGCAGGGGTCGTCCAGGTAAATGCAGATCACTGTCCAAAGGCACACATCCATCCATCCATCCTGGACTGGTCACCACTAGCATATCAGTTTAAACATAACTGTACTGTCACGTAAAATACTGATGTGCACTAAAAGAACAATCTACTCGTGTCAAATGTAAACATCGACAGCATGTAAATGTTACATCAGTCGTTTGCCTGTTGCTGGTATATTTCACTCACTCACATGTTAGTGTTATGATGGCGCTGGAGAAAAAGTTAATGACAGCTCATCTTTAAATTGTTACATTTCTGATTCAGATTTTTCTGAGTCATCATTTTATCATAAACCAACAATATGTGAATAATGTTAATCACAGAGTGAAACACTGACAGAGTAAAACATGCGTTTTTTTTTCTGCTGTACGACTATTGTGCTTTTGCAGTAACATCTCTGCAGTGTCACAGAATGTGAATTTATTTGACATTCAGTGCAGTAAGTGCTATCGGAAAACCTGCTCTTGTAAGATTAACCTGCCGCCACCTTTCATTTTTCACAAACCTCCTGTTGATATTAGACTGTTGGGGCAACACATCCTGGAACAAACAGAGTCTAGAGAACTGTCAAGAGACACTCAGACCTTTATTTCAGAACATTATTTTTTATTTAGCACAGAACAAAAATCACTTCCACAGGCAGGATGTCGCAGCACTTATGATACGATTGCAACAGTTCACTGCGTGTAATTAGCAGCTGAAAGTTAGTGGCCACAGAGAATCCACAGATGAAAGCGAGAGTGGCCTCAAAAAGACTCCGGGGAAAGGAGAAGCTCGAGGCTCCTGATAAGTTCGGGCAAGTGTGTAAACAATTTTCAACCTCAAGGCCAGCAGGCTTCAGTAATGGATGCTTAACCCAAAGTAGAGTGATGTACTCCCCGCCCAGAAACACTGGGACCGGCTGAATTAGTGCGAGGACCTCTGACACGCTAATGTAAATAGAGGAGCAGAATTTACAGAGCACAGCGTTCTTCAACCTCTGAAACCACTCAGAGATCGAGGCAAGAAATTTATGTCCTTCGCCTTCGTGGAGGGGGGAGAGGAGGAGAAAGTGAGCGAGCATCGTGCAGAAGAAACAAACCTGATGTGAGTCAGCAACAAAGAGACCCAAATATTCACAAGGGGGAACCTTCATCGACGCAGATGTTTAATAGCTGCTTTTCATATAATGTTTAGGATTTGATCCACTCCACTTTTTAAAGAAGACCAGCCTTTGAAATCAGTTACACAATCTTCGACTGATTCGGGCCCAATTTTCAGATACGGCTTTAAGGACTGTTCACGGTCTACGCGCATCGACCGCAGGAGAATCAGCCAGGGTCATTGCAATGTAGTGTTGTTCTGTGATACCCTGGAATTCATGTGGAGTTTACTTTGACACAGACCACCCACCTAAACACTGTGCAGACCAACAATACAACAATGCTTCCAAAAGCACGACAATCTGTCGAGCTCAGAAAAGCAACTCAGAAATGACAAAAGGAAACAAACGATCCCAGAGCTCCAGTTCAAGTCCGGTGACGCAGGTGCTTTAATGTTGTGTTTGTGGATAAATCAATTTTTGTCATCTAATGAAAAAGGATCACAAAATCAGATTATTGAGTGATTAATGTTGAAATGTGAAGTTGTGCAGTTCATCAACAGAGTGTAGCCTTGGGTAATGTAAGTCAATCATATTGTTTTTTAATATGATTGATTGGTCATCAGCCAGTCAGCTTCTGCTACAGCTGATTATTTGGCATTTAAATGCAACCTGTTATTATCCAGAAATTGCTCTATAAGCGCAACAACCCAGGCAGCTCCATTTGGTACAATCAGATAAGATAAGATGACCTTTATTAGTCCCACAGGTGGGAAATTTGTTTTGTTACAGAAAAAGTGCAAAGTTATGTAGCAGAAATTAGAAAACACTGGAATGCAATAAAATAAAATACTATATACAATAAGCAACTGATGCAAACACAACGTGTCTGCAAAGCAACATGTGATATGATTATAATATGTTATGTTACATGTGGCTTTATCTGTATCTGGGCTTCTCTTAATGCTAATGCAAATGTGACCAAGTGGTCGGCGGGGTTATGCACAAAATAAATAAACTTGACAACGCCACCTAGGGGAATTACACCCCCAGGAAATATATTTAAGAAAAATAAATAAAAGGAATAAAAGAAGACCGCACAGATTCAAGGATGCACACTGAGGCAGGTTGGCTTCCAATATTAAAACAGTTTTATTTATAGAAATAAATAAAATATTATAAATAATATTTTATAAATAAAATATTAAAAGTCAAGATGTAGCGTCATTATTGACAGTGTCCTACAGTAAAAATAAACAATCGTGGAACTTGGACTTACCAGCAGCCGTGGAACCAAAAGAAAATCACACCAAAAGAATCACTGCAGACCACCCAGTGCTGTACAAAAGAAAGTGTGAAAACGACCCACCACCTGAGGTCCCAGGGCCACTGGCTCGTCCTCCTTCACTGAAATAAAACACAGAAAAGTATGTTAAAAGAATAAAAGGACACTGAGCGTCAGGCTCGCTACAAATCATAAAAAGACTAAAACACACTTTAATAACTTTAATAAAAGAAATCACACACACACACACACACGGGAAAGGCTTATTCCCCACGGGTCAAACTACCACTCGTGCTGGTAATAATTATTCTCAGGCGTAGGCCGGTCTGGCTCCCCACCGGCTGAGACCGGCCACCCAGGCGATTTAGAGTCCCAGCACGACACTCGGGCAGAGAATCACTTCAGCCCGATCACAGAAGTGTGGGTACGAGCAACAGTCCAGGGTAAAATAGAACACCAGGCGAACCCAAAAAAAGGTAAGCCTACTTAATAAAAACAAGATAAGACAAAACAAGACAAGACAGCAGACTCCACCAAGGAGGAGTTCACGACAGCAACTGAGAAGGCAGTCCACTCTTCCAATTTAGGTTGGACAATTTACCATGGAGAGGTGAGTACAGCAGTGAACCCTGAAACAGATAAGTGTAACCTTAAACTCTTATAGCTATGAATGCTAATAAAAGTAGTTCTAACAGCTTACCCCAGGACCGGAGGCACTATACTCTCATTGGTGGAGATACCACGAACACCTCTCTCCGCAATGGCAAAATTAAACAGACTGCTGCGCTACAACAGGCCGGAAAAGGATATTAACACCAATTCCAGTATTCGGAGGGAATCCAAGGTTAAGCGAGAGCATACCTGTAGCTGTCGTATAATCGGCTCTTGCTGATCAGTCCGTCGCAGTACGCCAGCATTTACTGCTGTATCGTACCAGAAGCTCGGGAGGAATTAATCCAACAAGACATCGGCTTAGCTTTATACAGGCTAGCGCCACCCTGCAATCAATGTGCAGGTGGGTTCCCAATTAACCCGATCACCTGATACAAGGAGCGAGTGCAGTGGAAAGAGAGCGAGGGTGGTAGAGCGAGCGAGAGAGAGAGAGAATGAGAGAAGAAAAACAACGGAAGGCGAGTAGCCCATCTGGCTACATCTACCCCCCTTTTTTTGTATTGGCGCCCCGACAATAACTCAAGGAACCTAACACCATGGCCTGAATATGGCAAGCTGAGCATTAGCAACTGACGCAGATTCAACAGGACGTGGCAAGTGATAAACATTTGAGTGATGACCAGCTGTTGAACGTGCTGTTCTCCGCAAATGTGGCCCACTCACCTCAGACTGTTCAACAGAGCCTGAGGAAGAACCTGGGGGAGCAGAGGTCGAGGGTGCTACAATCACACTGGGAGTAGACCTGAGCTCCACCGATGGAACTCTAGAGGCATCGGGAAGTGACACCACAGGTGCGACAGGGTGTGAGGGTACCTCAGGGACAAGGAGCCACAACTCGTCGTCACTCAGAGAGGTCTGCTCTGAGTCAGCGGGTACAGGTGGGGGTGGAACCGGTGGACCAGGTGTAGGTGGCCCTAGGCTGACCTGTGCCTTTAACATGTCACGATGGACATGTCGAACCTTCTCCAAGTCTCCCACGGGGGCAATGGTATAAACAGCCCCGTTCTCTTGGGGTGCCCTCAACACCTGATAGACCACAGAGCTCCAAAGGTCCTGGATCTTGTGCCGGCCCCGGGTGCTATGATCTCGAAGATACACCAGCTGACCGACCTTTAAAGGAACAGGGTGGACTCTCTGGTCATGCCGTTCCTTACGGCGGTCAGCGGCCAGCGACAACCGTGCCCGAGCTCCCTCAAAAGCCACCATTAACCTGGCTTGGTGCTCGGCCACCCAGTCCTGTACCTCTCCAGGCACTGGGTCCTGAACGCGGCCTAGAAGGAAATCAATAGGCAGCCTAGGATCCCTGCCAAACATCAAGAGAAACGGTGACTCTCCGGTGCCCTGATGTGGCGTGCTATTATAGCAAAAGAGCACATGCGGTAAGCATGCAGCCCAGTCGCGTTTCTGAGATGATGGCAGAGTCCGGAGGAGGTTATGGAGGGTTCGGTTAAACCGTTCGCACTGCCCATTACCCGCTGGGTGGTAAGGGGTTGTACGGGACTTGGCTACCCGATACAATTCGCATAACTGTTGCATCACCAAACTCTCAAAATTTCTACCCTGGTCAGAGTGGAGGCGGCTTGGAACGCCAAACTTAAAAAACCACTCTGTTAACAGGGCCTGGGCCACAGTAGAGGCCCGCTGGTCCCAGGTAGGGACTGCAACGGTGTATTTGCTAAAAACGTCAGTCATAACCAAAACGTTTTCAACTCCACTACGGGAAGGTTCCAACACCGTGAAGTCTATGGCCAGGATTTCATTTGGCCTAGACGCCAACAGGTGACCCATATAACTATGAGGCCCCAACCCTGAGTCCTTTGCGACCTGACAGCGTTCACAACGCTGAACCCATTGCTTGATGTCAGAGGACATCCCGGGCCAATAGCAACGCTGCCTGACCAGTTCAGTGGTGCGCTCAATACCTTGGTGCCCATGGTCCTGGTGCAGCTGCCTCAAGGTCTCAGGCTTCAGAGCCTCTGGGAGAACAAGTTGGAGGGCTTCCTCACCTCCACCTGGACGCAAAATACGGCGATAAAGGATGCCATCCTTCTCCACCAGACGATCCCACTGACGCAGCAGAACCATGACTGGTTTGGGGAGCTGATTCCTTTCCTCCGAAGAGGGCAGGGTGTGCCTCCTCCAGTGTACCAAGAAATCCTTGAGGAGGGGGTCAGCCTCCTGCAAAGCACAAATATCCTCCAGGGAGTGAGATGGAAAGGCCCCAATCTCCAACTGAGTAACGGAGGGCAAAACGGCTGGACACTGAGCCTGCCGAAGTGAAGTCGGGACACAAGTCCCAGGCAACACACCCTCGGCCAAGCTGGAGCTCGTCTCATACTGTCGAGAGAGAGCATCAGCATTCCTATTACTGCGGCCTGAGCGATACTTGATCTCAAAATCGAATACCGCCAGCTGGGAGGCCCACCTCTGCTCGGTGGCACCCAGCTTAGCTGAAGAGAGGTAACTGAGTGGATTGTTATCGGTGTAAACCACACACTTCTGCCCCAGCAGGTACTCCCGGAACTTCTCGGCCATGGCCCACTTGAGTGCAAGAAACTCCAGCTTCATGGAGCTGTAATTGTCCATATTGCGCTCATGTGGCCGAAGACCTCGACTAGCATAAGCCACTGGCCTAACGACACCTTCTACATCTTGGGAGAGAACTGCACCTAAACCACTGTGGCTGGCGTCAATCTCCAAGATAAATGGGCGCGTAAAGTCAGCATATGCTAGCACAGGTGCAGACACAAGCTTTGCTTTCAGGGCCTCAAAGCTCTCCTCACACTGAGGGGTCCAAATAGCACTCAAACTCTGTCCCGAGCCCTTCTTTGTCTTTGTGCCAGCCGATTTAGCCACCACTTGATGCAGGGGAGCCGCCAATGCGGCAAACCCCTCCACAAAGCGCCGGTAATAGCTGGCGAAACCCAAAAAGGATCGCAACTCTGACACGGAACGAGGACACTGCCATTTGGCTACTGCGTCAACCTTGGCTGGATCGGTCGAGACACCCTCACAGGAGATTACATGGCCCAAGTAGTTAACCTTCTGCTGGAAAAAGGCACACTTTTCTAACTTAGCCTTGAGCCCCTGTTGCTGCAGCCTTGCCATCACCATCTCTAGCCGTTGCAGGTGCTGAGAGACAGACGAGGAGAACACAATGATGTCGTCTAGGTACAGCAGTAATGACTGGCACTGCTGATCCCCGAACATCCTCTGCATTAGGCGCTGAAAGGTACCAGGAGCATTGCACAGCCCGAATGGCATACGATTCCACTCGAACAGGCCAAACGGCGTGCAAAAAGCGGTCTTGGGCTTATCCTGCTCAGAAACTGGCACCTGGTTGTACCCGCTGGCCAGGTCGATGGTAGAAAACCAGCGTGCGCCAGCTAGGGCATCCAGACTTTCCTCGATGCGAGGTAAGGGGAAGGCGTCCTTCCTTGTTTTGCTATTCAGCAAACGATAGTCAACGCACAGCCGGAGGCTTCCATCCTTCTTGCGGACCAACACGATGGGAGAGGCATAAGGGCTGCTACTTTCCCTAATTACCTGGGCCTCCAGTAGCTGGTTGATATGAGCCCTGACAGCCTCATAATCAGAAGGAGGAATTCGCCTGTACCTCTGCCGGACAGGTGCGTCATCGAGTAGCGGTATGTCGTGCGAAATGAGGTTTGTGCAGCCCAAGTCTCCCTCATAAGTGGAGAAAACAGAGCGGTACTTCCGCAAAAGTAACCGTACCTCGTGTTGCTCTGACTCAGCGAGAGCAGACAGGTCAATCGTATCCACCATCTCTTGAGCAGGGCTGCTGGTTGTATGGGAGGAAACGGTAACGGGAAAAGAGTGTTCCTCGCTAACACCGGCAGGGAGGCTAACAACAGTAGCTTTGCTTATCACTCCCAAACGGGTCCGCGGGTGGAGAACAGCTTCCGCTGTCCCTACATTGGTGACTGGGATGTAGGCAACGCCCTTATCCACCTGAACCAAACATGGAGAGGCCAGCAACCCAACTGGCAACCCGGACTCAGAAGGTTCAAAAAGCACAGCCTGACCTGACAACTGCTGAGAACAAGTAGTGGCCACCAGCTGCATAACACCACCAGGTATCCGCACGGCCCGCGGGCCCTGTACCTTAACGGTACCGACAGGGTCCTCTGGGGCTTGGGCTGCAGACTGGTGACACTGATGTAAGGCCTCCAAAACTGGTCTCGGTGCCTGTGACACAGAAGGAGAATTAAACAAGGAGCCACCGAAAGCCCCAAACAGTTCTTGATAACAGCGGCGGATTACGTTCATTCCTAAGATGCCAGGGACAGAGGGCGTAGCCCCAGGAGGGTCCTTCACTATAAGGATTCCACAAGAGGGCATTTCCTTGCCACACAGGAGTACACTGAGCTCCAAATAGCCAATGTAAGGGATGGCAAGCCCATTGGCAGCCCGAAGCTGTAGCCAATGACATGACTGAAGGCGTTCTTGTCCCCAAGGGGCAAAATGTGCCAAAAAGAAACTTTCTGTGATGGTGGAAACCATGGACCCAGTATCCACCAAACAAGGGACAGTTACCCCACTAATAAGCACATCCATCTTTGGACACGATGAAATTAGCCTGCCAATCCTATCTTTCTGTGAGCCAGTGAACTCCCCACCTGAACTGTGACTCTGCAGCACAGATGGCGTTAGTTTTCCGACTGGGTAGCGGGAAGATGATTGCCAACTGCGGCATAAGGAGGGCCTGAATCAGAACCTGCTCTAGGGCGGCGTGAAGCCCGCTCCCCAGTGCACTCCCTAGCAAAGTGTCCTGGCTGCTGACACCGGCGACAAATCACCGAGCCAGCCCGTGAAGGCCGAACACTTCTTCGGGGGTTCTGTAAAGAAGCCACTGTCTCAGTGAGCCGATTTAACTGCTCTTGTTGGCGCTTTAGGAGTTCCTTTAGCTCACGCCACTCGGACTCGGGTGTACCAACAGGAGCGAACCTAGGGCTAGTGCGCACTCCACACTGAAAACCATATGCCGATGGTTGAGAATAGCCACGGTCGCGAACACCGCCTGAAAACCCTTCTCTTTCCCATCTAATTGCTTCCCCGCGCACCTCTAACAAGGTGGCAGTGGGCACACGGCGAACGTATTGTTTAAGCTCTCTGCGGAGACCACTATCAACAACATGTTCTACAAATTGGTCTCGGAGCAGCACCTCTGCGTTACGCATACCATCAGGTGCACTTTGTTTTACTTGCTCCATCAGAGCCATTAGCGCTAAGGAAAACTCCTGCAAAGTCTCTTCCTCCCGTTGTCTCCTCGAAAAGAAAGCCTGCTGCAGAGTGACATAGGACTGCGCATTGCCATACAGTTCCTTTAAAATGGTCAACACCCGAGCAGGATCCCCTCGCTCTAAATTAGGGCGAAATTTGATCTCCTCCCTTGCTTCTCCCTCTAAATGGTCAAAAATAAAGAAAGCTTGATCAGCAACAGACAGGTGCCGGGCACGCATGCATGCTTGAACCTCTTCGACCCATTCAGCTATATTGATGCCTGTTCTACCATTGAACATGGGACATTTACGGTCCCTAGGCACCACCACCAGACGCTCTGTAACGGCGGCCTGGCTACCAACATTTGGTATGCAACCAGCTGGTACGAAAGAGGACGACGCGGCCCCGCCACCAGACTCGAGCACAGCGCCCCCATCCCGGCGCAATTGCTCATTATCTGCCCTTAACTGCGCTACCAAGTCTCTAAGTTGCTGCAATTCTTCCTCCATAATAAATTTTGACCCAAAAAAAAGAGAAAATTAAATCAGCAAGGTGCTAAAATCCTATTACTCTTCCTTCTACCTGGATACTGCTGTCTTGTCTATAATCACACTCTAAAACAAATAGAGCCTTCAAACAGGTGAACTAGACTCGTTGCAAAAAAATAAAACAATTTACAAAACCAAACATCTACCTCAAACGTGCATTCTGTCGACAACGCCAAGTATGTGACCAAGTGGTCGGCGGGGTTATGCACAAAATAAATAAACTTGACAACGCCACCTAGGGGAATTACACCCCCAGGAAATATATTTAAGAAAAATAAATAAAAGGAATAAAAGAAGACCGCACAGATTCAAGGATGCACACTGAGGCAGGTTGGCTTCCAATATTAAAACAGTTTTATTTATAGAAATAAATAAAATATTATAAATAATATTTTATAAATAAAATATTAAAAGTCAAGATGTAGCGTCATTATTGACAGTGTCCTACAGTAAAAATAAACAATCGTGGAACTTGGACTTACCAGCAGCCGTGGAACCAAAAGAAAATCACACCAAAAGAATCACTGCAGACCACCCAGTGCTGTACAAAAGAAAGTGTGAAAACGACCCACCACCTGAGGTCCCAGGGCCACTGGCTCGTCCTCCTTCACTGAAATAAAACACAGAAAAGTATGTTAAAAGAATAAAAGGACACTGAGCGTCAGGCTCGCTACAAATCATAAAAAGACTAAAACACACTTTAATAACTTTAATAAAAGAAATCACACACACACACACACACACGGGAAAGGCTTATTCCCCACGGGTCAAACTACCACTCGTGCTGGTAATAATTATTCTCAGGCGTAGGCCGGTCTGGCTCCCCACCGGCTGAGACCGGCCACCCAGGCGATTTAGAGTCCCAGCACGACACTCGGGCAGAGAATCACTTCAGCCCGATCACAGAAGTGTGGGTACGAGCAACAGTCCAGGGTAAAATAGAACACCAGGCGAACCCAAAAAAAGGTAAGCCTACTTAATAAAAACAAGATAAGACAAAACAAGACAAGACAGCAGACTCCACCAAGGAGGAGTTCACAACAGCAACTGAGAAGGCAGTCCACTCTTCCAATTTAGGTTGGACAATTTACCATGGAGAGGTGAGTACAGCAGTGAACCCTGAAACAGATAAGTGTAACCTTAAACTCTTATAGCTATGAATGCTAATAAAAGTAGTTCTAACAGCTTACCCCAGGACCGGAGGCACTATACTCTCATTGGTGGAGATACCACGAACACCTCTCTCCGCAATGGCAAAATTAAACAGACTGCTGCGCTACAACAGGCCGGAAAAGGATATTAACACCAATTCCAGTATTCGGAGGGAATCCAAGGTTAAGCGAGAGCATACCTGTAGCTGTCGTATAATCGGCTCTTGCTGATCAGTCCGTCGCAGTACGCCAGCATTTACTGCTGTATCGTACCAGAAGCTCGGGAGGAATTAATCCAACAAGACATCGGCTTAGCTTTATACAGGCTAGCGCCACCCTGCAATCAATGTGCAGGTGGGTTCCCAATTAACCCGATCACCTGATACAAGGAGCGAGTGCAGTGGAAAGAGAGCGAGGGTGGTAGAGCGAGCGAGAGAGAGAGAGAATGAGAGAAGAAAAACAACGGAAGGCGAGTAGCCCATCTGGCTACACAAACACTGATATAGAAACCCACATTTGGCTTTAGTAGGTTACTGGTTACTAAAAGTCGAAGCAACACAGAAAAATGGACAAAGGCATTTTTGCCGTGTAGTGCAGTGAATCCATCTGAACACAAACTCGATCGATTCTGTTGACGTTTTCTCGCTGCAGTAACTTCAGTCATGGAAGCTGCAGTTTAGCATTTATTAGCTTTCAGCAGACTTTAAGCTATGATCTGCTCAGGCCAGGCCACACAGCCTCACAGCAAAACATATGCGGTAACTGATATGCAGCTGTGCTAACTGAACATGGTGCTTGTTCATGTTCCCTCGTCTAAGGTGACTTTACAACATTTAACTGTTTGTGAAAGAAGGAAAAAAAGTAGCTTGCATAGTTTGCAAGTTGGTATTTTGTCTCTTGGGTGAACTCACTGCTGGTCCTGCCCTCAGTCGTTCTCTAACACCCTTATCTCGGTGAGCAACGTGCTCGTGGTAGATGAACAGTAATATGAAAGAAGCATTTTGTTTTCTCAGAGATGCGCTGTGCTGACCGCTGATGTTTAACTCCTTTACATAACACAGCTTTAATTCCAAATATGATGCACAACAGACAATATTCCACTAGTAAATCATAAGATCATCGTTCATGAACATAAAGCATTTTTAGTTGTCATCACCCAAATAATACCTGACGTGATAAAGAGATTGAGAAACGCAGCTCCATGAATAGCTGCTAGCTGTGGTGACTTGGCAGTTTGCTTAAAGAGACCGTATCAGACCTGAGCTCACATCTCGCTAACTACACATACGAGCAGCAGATGTCAGAGTTCTGCCCCATCAACAAAGACACCTTACAGAAACAGTGCAGCACCTAATTTTGCCGTCTGCCCACTAACTTTAAAGTTTTAGCTCCATAGAAACCGACATTCGTAACAGTGGGACTGTAACACTTCTGTCTGGCACCTTTTTCCATCACTGAAAGCAGCACTTATTAAAAAATACAGCTCATACCTCAAACCTCTGATCAGCCTCTAAACTTACTGGTGTCATTTTGAGGCACGATTATAGGGAAGACAGATTTTTATTGATCTACAATACTTCCTCATTTCAGTCAGCTTTTCATGTTAGTCAAACCACAACATGTTTTCAGCGATGTCATCATTGTAGGAAGACACAGCTGATATACCTGTGAGTCCAGTCTTTGGTGATTGTACGCTATTAGAAAGATTAGTAACACCGACTTATTTAGAAAACTGTTTCTCCTCGAAACCAAAAAAGCAAACCGCCTACGGTATCCTTCGAGGTTCAATCCTCGGCCCAGTTCTGTTTAACCCGAATCTGCAGGGCCTCACTCAGCAGGAGGAAATGTCATAAAACTTCATAAAAGAGTGAAAACTAAAAAAAAGAGTAAAAACAAAAGGTTGCTGTCGAGCTGAAAGGCTGCTTCAAAATGAAAAAAGGAAAATTAATAATTGTTTAATTTCAGGTTATTAAGTGTTCAGCAAAATAAATTATCGCAGCACTTTGTTCTGTAGCTTGTTTTGACTGCAGCATTAATGCAATTAATCATGCATTAATTATAGATTTTTACACAGACCTGTAGGGGTTATTAATATTTCCATACATGATATGTTAAGCATATGTTTTAGCCCAGTGATCATTTTGGACTATGTAGATCTGTGTGTATGAAATCATTTCATAGATTTGCCTTGGCTACTGATGGTATTCAAGGCAAGTGATCCTTTCACAAAGCTTAAGCTTTATTGATGAGGAGGCTGTAACCAATCAGGGTGATCTCAGAATAATTTCCTTTGTTGTGAAAACTGTAGTTGAGATTGTGTTTGTTACTTTTTGTCTGTTTTTTCCACAGATTTGCTATTTTTAAAGTAATTCGAGTATTTAACACTGCATTAAAGCTCCTAAAGTGGAAACTGTAATAATCAGTTGATATGACTGAAATATGTTGTTGTTGAAGATCAGTCAGACTTGCTAAGACTACCACGATGCAACAATTAAAGAGATTTTTGTGCAGTAGAGTTATTAATGATATAAAATATGCATTTTGTCAGGGGCTGTGCAAACATCGCATGCTTCTCCCACTGCAGTTGTTCAACTACTTAAATGTTCTCAGCAGTAACTTGCATTAAGGATCAGAGGGCCCTGCTGTGATGCAGCAGCAGTTAAAGTGATGATCGTCTCATAAATGAAATCAAGTCATTTTGGTCTTGATTTTGAATTTAACTAAACACGAAGCAAAAGTAAAAACAACTAAAAACTAAACTGTCTAAATCAGGACACGAACTCCTGCCTCTTTGAGTCGAACATTTTTAACATGTGTTTCAGCTTCAACACGCGTTTATAGACGCGATGCATCGTGTTTTATAAATATCGCTTACAACTACATAGTAATAATAAGAATATACAATTTATAAGCAGTGGTTAATATTCAGTGTTGTCAGTAACATCGGGATCACAGATTTTTTTATAAAGAGCCATTTTGTGTGAAGCCTGCATTAAAAGCCCGGACACTTTTTCGCTCAATGTTGTTTTCTGTTATTTTCAATTTTCAACAAATAAATCTCTGCTGTCACTTCCTCAGCTTTAAGTGAGTTTCTTGCTTAATTAAAAAAGTGCTCTTGGTCAGAACTCATCACAGCAAATTAACTGTACGAGTGTTTTTTTGGTTATATTACAAAGAGCAAAGACGGCGGTGAAGGATTAGTGCTACTGTTCTTTCTCTCCGTGTGTGTGTGTGTGTGTGTGTGTGTGTGTGTGTGTGTGTGTGTGCGTGTGTGTGTGTGTGTGTGTGTGTGTGTGTGTGTGTCTGTGTGTGTGTGTGTGTGTCTGTGTGTGTCCGTGTGTGTGTGTCTGTGTGTGTGTGTCTGTGTGTCTGTGTGCGTGCGTGCGTGTGTGTGTGTGTGTGTGTGTGTGTGTGGGCACATGTAGTTGTGACTGTGGGAATATGAATATGAAAGATGAGATAAATCAGAGTGCGATACAGTAATGGTGCGTGGGCTTCACCGAGCATGTTTCAAGTCAAGAGGAGTGTGTGTGTTTCTTTTATCCCTCGCTCATGGCTCGTTTTATTTTAAGGCATGATGACAGGTAGGGAGGATGGGAGCTGAGGTGGTGACTCACAGTAAAAGCAGAAGATGTGAGAGAACGTCTGGTGCATGCTCGGGTGTCTCATTCAGTCCTGGTAACGATGCGCTTGCTTAAAATGGAAAAGTGTATTTTCCTGGGTGGGCCTGTGGGGGTCGGATGGTGGACTAGTGCAGCTTTAATCACATCAGTCCAAACTGAGCCTAAACCTGACCCTGAACGTTTTTACAGTAACAACAAGCGGATGTGTAGAAAGGTTCAGCTGATGTGGGAACTCAAAGGAACTTCAGTTCATTTCACGGTGGCTCTTTTTCCTTTGATTGTGAAAACATCACAGTTGCCACAGTTTTTACTGAGATCTGAGGACCTGCTGAGTGGAAACATTTATGTGATTCAACATTTTGCTGGTTACAAACATCTTTATAAGAAAGACCAGAATAAAGTCCATGTGTGTGAATCTGACTCTCTCCCCATCCACTCGCTGAGTGGATCAACTGGAACTTTTCACTTTTTAACAGAAACGAGTCTTTTGAAAAAGAACTAAAATCTTCTCTGTTGGACTTCCTGTTAAGGTCACTGCATGCCACTGTGGTAAGATAGGATGTTATAAGATAAGATGAACCTTTATTAGTTCCGCACACGTGGGAAATCTTTTGTCATGGCAGAAAGTTTAAGAGCAGTAAAAGTTCAGAAAAACACAACAGGATAGGATAAGATAAAAATAGAATAACATACTATACAAAATGGAATAAGATGCTTTGTTATAGCAGGAAAACTTGCACTTGGTAATATTGCACATCAGGGAGACATTTACAGTTGTCTCTCTGCACATGTGTCTCTGCAGACACCATGTTGTGGAGTCTGACAGCAGTTGGAAGGAAAGACCTGTGAAATCTCTCCATCCCACACCGTGGGTGCCACAGCCACTGAAGGAGCTGCTCAGTGCTGTCAGAGTCTCCTGCATGGGGTGGGAGATGTTGTCCAACAGGGATGACAGCTTAGCCACCGTTCTCCTGTCACTCACCACCTCCACTGGGTCCAAAGAGCATCCTAGAACAGAGCTGGCCCTGCAGATCAGCCTGCTCAGTCTGTTCCTGTCCCCAGCAGAGATGCTGCCGCCCCAGCAGACCACACCGTAAAAGATGGCTGAGGCCACCACAGAGTCATAGAAGGTCTTCAGGAGTGGGCCCTTCACTCCAAAAGTCTCCACAGCAGGTACAGCCTGCTCTGCCCTCCCTTTATCGTTTTACCAGCAGAATGATAAATATGGTCTCTGTATTCCCAAAGACTTCACTCACCCATCAAATCACTGAGTTCGGGTGTTTAAAACCAAGCAGCAGACTGCTTCTGTAAACGTTTGTTAAAGGATGGATTCCAGCGTGGTGCTGTGACAGGATGCCACCTGTGCAACAAGTCCAGCCGTAAAATGTCCTTACAACTAAATATTCCACAGTCAGCTGTTAGTGGCATCATAACGAAGTGGAAGCGATCAGGAACGACAGCAGCTCGGCCACTAAGTCACAGGCCGTGCAAAATCACAGAGTGGTGTGAGCAGTGTGAGGCGACTGGTGCACAAAGGTGGGTCGCTGCAGACCTCCAATCTTCACGTGGCCTTCAGACTAGCTCAAGGACAGGACATGGAGAGCTTTGTGGAAATCGAGTTTCCAAGGCTGAGCAGCTGCATCTAAGTCTTACATCACTTGGTGCAATGCATAACACTGGATGCAGTGATGTAAAGCTGCACTCTGCATGTTCTCTGGAGTGACAAATCACGCTTCAGTGTCTGTCAAGCTGATGGACGAGTCTGTGTTTGCTGATTGCCAGGAGAACAGTACTTGTCTGACTGCACTGTGCAGAGTGTAAGTTTGGTGGAGATTATAGTGTCGGGTTGTTTTCTTAAGGAGTTGGGCTCAGCCTCTCACTTCCAGGAAAAGGAGCTCTTAATGCGTCAACATACCAGGATATTTTGGACAATTTCATGCTTAATTTCAAGGCAGACAAGCTGGCGCTTATAAACCCGTAAACCTGAATGAAGAAGAGGATGGCGTTTGCCTTAAAGGCGTTTTAAAGAGCTGCTGAATGTGACAACAGTACATGACAAGATACAAAACATTACAAATGAATATACACAAATAAGTGAAAATGCAATTGAGTGTCACACATAAGGCAGTGAGAGCACACGTCTCAAATGTGTCTGTATGGAAAGCCAGAGGTGGGAGAACAGCAGGGAGCCCCCGAGCACAGAACCGAGTCATCATCCATGACATTGATTAAATCAGATACTATTAGAGGGCTACAGAAGCAGGAATTCCCTTCCCTTGATTTACAGTTTATTTAGACTGTTCACAGACGACAGGGCGGATTAGGGTTTAGAAAAGAAAAGAAAAACTGCACAAAAACCCAGAAAACTGTTCTAAGACATGAGAGAACTCACCAATCACATCCAAGGCTAAGCCCATGGCTAACTGGCTAACACTTCAGCCTCATAGTTTCATGCGTGTCTGTCCCTCAGGAGACAAGCCAAGCTAATGAAAATTAGTCTCCTTCTATCAGTGCAAACCATTTTGTCATATTCACTCACAAAGCTGACGTTTCTGTTCAAAAACAACAACAAAAAGATGTTTTAATTGTCGTTTCTAAGGCTCCATAAAACTACAAAAGGCTACAAAAGTTAGCTTGCATTGTTTAAAACAATTATTGGAGACAAGATGTTTCAACCACTTGGTAAACTCCACATCACCCAATCATGAACAGATTTGGGAATCTCTCCCTGTGTGACAGTCTGCATCTTCGATATAGACTCGGAGCATGGTGGTACCCAGCCTTCCATCATTTCGGTAATGCTGACTTTTGCAACTAGCTCACTTTAGTAAATGCTTTGGATTGTGTGGGCGACTGATGACAATTTTGCCGCTTAGGAAAATGACCAGAAGTTAAGCTCAGTGGTAAATCCAGATATTCTATTGAGCCTTGCAAAGACTTCAGGTAAATGTGAAGGAATGGTTCACAGCAGCACTGGCCTCACACTCTCTGTTTGCCGGCTTGATGTAACAGAAAAATCATTCCAGTGCACTGTTGGCCACGGGATACAGCAAGAAAGGAGCTGGAGTGGAGCTGGGTTGCAAAGTGGCTTGAAGATGAGCAGCAAATGCGGCAGGCTGCTTACGGAGCACAACATGTGAGATTTGCTGGTTTGATGTTTAGAAGGACTCAGCTGATGTTCGCCGTGATCCAGAGCCACTGATCTGCTATGACTGCAACCGGATGAATTAACACTACGGCTGACATTCAGTGTACTTTTACTACTGTAAAATATAAATGTCCATTTACTAGAAATGTACTCTGTCGAAGGACGGGCTGTGTTAACCAATCAGGTGGCAGATCCTAAATTACTGCTGAAACAGAGCATTTGGTGATCCCTGTGTATGGCACCCACACCCCCACGAAGCACAGTGTAGTCAGAACATGTCATTTTGGATAGGTGCTGTAATCTTCTACAGAACAAAAGAACACAACATGAGACTTTCAGATTCTGCACTTGTTTACAACTATGCACAAAAGCT
Organism: Aulonocara stuartgranti; assembly: GCF_965226115.1. Taxonomy (NCBI): domain Eukaryota; kingdom Metazoa; phylum Chordata; class Actinopteri; order Cichliformes; family Cichlidae; genus Aulonocara; species Aulonocara stuartgranti. The sequence continues at coordinate 1,557,987 of NC_138951.1, read as the reverse complement.
TTTTTCCTTCTGGAACTGAGGCTGGTACTCGCCTCCAAATGAAAATGCCGTGTGTGCCTTCCAAAAGATGTGACCCGTAGCGGGCAGAATATAAATGCACTGAAGAGGTGTTTTTGATGTTGGAAATATCAGGCACTCTCTTCAGCTCGATGGTAGCAGATGTCTACTCTACCATCTGCTTCAGACAGATATTGCGACTGTGTCCGCCTCTTAACATGAAAAGGACTTCTGAGCATCCTGCACTTACCTACTGAATCCTCTCAAACTATTTTACTTGCTTAGAATATCTTATTTGATTTGTTCTGCAAATTCATGCCGTGCCGTGGATGGGCTATTGATTTAGTCTTGATGCAGAAATAAGAGCCAATACTAATAAGGAGATAGAGGAATAGACAGCCTGGATGGAGCCGCACAGTTATTAATATCATCGCTATTGAGCTCCTTGGGTCCTCAGATATGCTTGTTAGCAGTTCAGCGGATAATAATCCTAACAGCCACCGCTCGAGCTGCCTTAGGCCTGCTCCCGTGTCCTTCTAACCCAGTCAACATCCAAACACTCATCCGGGGGGACGGTGCTGCTGTGTAAAAGCCAGCTGTGCTCGGAAATCAGAGAAGAGAAGAAAGATGAAGAAGGAGATTGTCTATTAAAAAGTATAATGCAATCAGCAAGGGAGGAAAAGTGACCTTCTTGGGAAAAAGTACGGAGGAGTGTTCACCGTAGAAGCTATATGATAGCGATGACACTTAGCTGTCTTCTGCTGAATTATGACTGGATTAGAGCGGCTCTTTGGGTTGCAACACGATTCCCAGGCCCCTGGTCCTCCTCCCTACAGGATGTAGGGGTTAACAATGAGTTCATAACATGACCTTTCGAAGGCCATAGTCAGCACACACTCCCTTTACCCTGACCTCCCCCTCCCGCCTCCGTCCTTTTCTTTTGCTCAGACTGGGCCATCTCTGAACCGAGATGAGTCAGTGTTAGCACATTCTCTGCCATCGCTTCCTCTTTGTACTCTTCTTTGAACTCGCCGTGGCTTTGACTGTCCCATCCCTGCCTGTTTGGCGAATCTTTATTCCTGGCTCTATCAAGGGGAGCGGAGCGGGGAATAAAGAGTGCTCTTTCCTTTCCGGCTCTTATCTTCTCTCTTTCCAGTTTCCAAAACCAACAGCACCCCAGCTTGTCCATCTCCTTTTATATTTTTGGTCCTCTGCTGTGAGTGTGTCTGCAAAACTTGTATCCATCGGTGACCTGTGGCCATGTGGATTAGTCTGCCAAGTCCAGCTGGGCTTGTACAGCTTCCTGTGGAGTACATTAAAGGCTTGTAGAGGTCAGCTTTCCTGAACTCTGACCTCGGTGAACCACAATATCTGATTCCTATTACTTTGAACTTGCAGTACAGAGTGAGGTTGTTGTAATTAATTTCGCAAGATGACGAGCTGTGAACCCGGCTTTTGCTTTCATGCCAGACCATCTGGACTAAAAATATATTTCTCATCCGATTTCCTGAACAGCAGGGACGACACGAACAATCGTCTCCATCAGCTTTTATTTTCATGTATTATATTATAGCAGCGGCATCTCCTGGGCTGAAACTCATCGCATCTGGCCCTAAGCTGGCCCCCTGAGTGCTGTTAGAGGTTATCGCCCTGAAAGCTACCCTCCACATGTGCTTCAGCAGCAGCCACACTGCAAAGATCTGTGTTTCCAATCCCGTAGAGGAAAGAGGGAGCATTGTTTCAGCCCTGCACCCCAGGGGAGTTTGTGGTTTTACTGTAAAACATCTCTCTTTCTGCACTGACTGTGTGTCAGGCAGCAGGAAGGGCTTGTCTGGGATTTATTGGCAGTTGCGGATCTGCAGATGATGGACGAGTGCCCCACTGGAGCGCAGGTCTTGTAAAAGGCAAAGGGTGGAATACCCCATTAAAGTGGTGTTTATTTCCTTTGCATGTCTTGCAGGATTCCTCCTTCTCTCTCCATTAACATCACTTTTTTCCCCATCCAGTCGTGGCCTACGTGCTCCTTTATCTGTATAAACAGGGGATTGTCTGGACACTCTCAGCATGTGTGCATACGTGTATCACAAACAGTTAATGTCATGTCTTCATGCTGTTGCTCCACAGGATTCATTGTTTTGTTTGAAGAAAATGTCTAAGTGTGTGTATATCACGCTGTTCGCCTGCACCGCGCACTGCATTAGAGATAAGTCCAACACCTGCCTTCATATTTCTGGAGCTCCACATCTGCACGTCTTTGTTATGCTTCAGTCTGTACCATGTAAAACAGTGATGGGAGAAGTATTCAGTCTCTCCACTTCTCAAGAAGAAGCGGTGCTAAAATGTTAAAACACTCCTTTACAAATTAAAGTACTTTGGTCAAATTTGGTAAAACCGTATCATTAAGATAATCAGCACAGCTCGTGACCTTAGTTTGGAGATGGGTTAATTTTGAAGGGCTTTAGAGAGCCAGTGAGAGACGGAGAAGACAGTTGCTTCAGTAAATCCTCAGTTATTTAAAGGACTAAAAGCACAAACAGCGGTACATTTATTTTGCAGTGGCATGGGGTCTCGCATTGTTGTAACACTCACGATTATTGTATAATATTTATAACGACATTAACATTGCATTTAAGGCGCGCCTTAACATTTTTACACATTTCGTCTTGATGCATCTCAATCATCCAGGAAAGTAAATCTCCAAAAGTTGATTCTGTTCATCCAGACGCAGCGTTTTGTCTTCAGTCTCATGTCTAATGCTGTGATTGCAGCCATTCCCCAACTCTCTGTGAATGGTGCTCATGGCCATTGATCAGTGGTTGTTGATCAATGGCCATGAGAATTTGCATAATTAAGATTAAAGAACTGACCTCCCAGCCCATTGTTGCTTCAGTGGTTTCAGTCATTATGCAAATTTACTGTTTCTAAGGTTGGAAACCTGCAGTCAGCTGAGACTGAAGACGTCACCTGGATGATGATGAAACGTTTCTCCCACAAAACGCTACGTCCAGACGAACAGAATCAACTTTTGGAGGTTTTTACACGTTGCTATATCTAAGAGAAAGTATTGTGTTTTATACCCTCCAGTCTGGAAGTGTGGAGAAAGTACAGCATTTGTATCAGGAATACAGAAAGAATCAGAAAAATCTTTCCATCATGTTTATTACTCATTTGTGAAGCAAAAGCATCCAGCTTAACCACAAACAGCACCACTACATTTATTACCTACAGCTAATTTACAGAGCTGCCATTTGTCACCAGGCGAGGCAGCGGACCCCTCCCATCCTGAGTACTGACCAACTTTAAACTACAGCAGTGGCAAAGTTTGCAATGACAGTAGGAGAGAACCAAGCTCCCCGGGGGCCCCCACTTGACCCCACTCACTCCCACTGTTAGTGACGACTCTATTTAAACAAACCTAAAGACTGATGATAATCAGTGAAAGTGAGGAGGAGTTACCCTGGGAGTGAAAAAAGGAAGAAAGTGCTGAACAGATGATTAAATATGTTGCGTAACCACCGACGTCTTTCTGTTGTTTACATTATGTGATGAAGCTGCGTCTGACAGCGCTAACTCTCCAGCTGTAAATGCTAAGTTATGAAATTTAGATTTAAAGACATTTGGATCCATACACTAAGTATAATGTATACTGGTGTAAATTATTGTGTGGGACTGTATGTGCAGTGTGGTGGGTGTATTTTATTGCATTTTCGGTGTCTTCAGAGGAGACTAATTGGTTTATGAGTGTTTTCATTATGTAACAAATAGTCAGTGTATGCTCTGTAAGCTTAATCCTCTATATTAGAAGTATTACATTGCTTCTATCAAATAAGAGTCTTTCTTAAATACGATCTTATTGTACTTATGTAACCATTACATACTGTTATAATTAAAAACTGTTCCTGGTTTACCTGTAAGCCTGTAGTTATCTTCATCATCAGTTAGAGCCCCTCCTCATCCATTCTTCTTCATTGGTGCAACACTATAAATGTGGGGCACCCCTTTGGCCTCTCCTATGGGAGAGGTCGTGTCTTTTCTTTTCCAGCACTAATTCTGTCTTTATCCACCCTGATGTTTCTGATTGTGTGTTTTAGTTCATTAGTGTCATCGTTGCGCCTGCTGTAAATATGTGCTGCTTCTGTATTGGCACTGCTAATGCTAGCACAAGTCTTGCTAGCTTGACGTTGTAGTGGGTTGAGCTAACTCTCGTCCCAACTGTTCATATTTGGTTACGGGAGCTGGAGCGGGCACGTTGTTTACTTGGAGGTCTTTCTTTTTACCTTTCATTGTTAGACACAACGCAGGACAACACTTACACTGTTATATGTATAATATGCTATATTCTACGGTGGCCCTGAGAAGTCAAATGCACTGCAACTTGAGAAAATGCCAGCAAACAAAAAAATGCTGCAAAAGCACATAAAACACGACAGAAGTTTAATAAAACACAACAGGCGTGTTTCTGGGGAGGCAACAACGTGACAGATGTGGACGTGACAGAAACCAAAACATGGCTGAGCCGTGCAGTGTGTTTGACGTCTCATGGTCACAGAAATATCATTTTATTAAGTAATTTGTGCATCACTTACAGTATTTTTCTATTATGTTTCTTCAAAACAATTTAACATGTTTGGCATGAGCAGCCAATGAGAAGGTTAAGCTGCCCCACACTCTGTGTGCTTTGCAGTGTAAAGATGCTTTGTTTCATCTTCCTGCTTTCATTTTAGGTCAGTCAACAGAAACTGATATTATTATTCAGTTATTTTTTTATTATTTCTTCCCAAATGTTGATGCACTCTGATTAAAGGGGGCCCATGTGCATTTCTGCCCAGCGCCCCAACAAACTCTAGAACTGCCGCTGCTAAATGTTCAGAGCCTCTGTGCAGAGCGTGAAACGGTGCAACAGAGGCAGGAGTGATAAAAGCTTCCCAACAAATCTCAGTTTTTCTACCAAAAATGCACAAACAACAAAACAAGCTGACCTACTGTAGAGCTAAACCTCAGCGCAGCACAGCAGTGAATGCATTACAGTACTTTACACTCTGCCCCTGCTTTAAGAAACAGCATGCATGCACAAGCAGCCAGTAGTGTTTGTGGATGCGTGGGTGAGAAGACATGGCTGGAAGGGCAAAATGAGAGAAATGCAGGGAAAAGAAAGACAGAGCAGAAGATGAGAGTGGAAAAAACGGACAAATAAAGAGGGAGAAAGAAGTGGTGGTGAAAAATGTGCACCCACTGTGGGTGGTTTATTCACGTCTGAGATCAGGAGCAGTGAAAACTGCCTAATGGAGTCCTGTGGAACGTTCAGCAGTAAGAAATATTCCTAACTGTGCCAGGTAGCTGTAGTCTTCTTCTTCATATGAGGAAAACTAGAAATAAATAAATACTTTATTAGAAAATGCAACATGTTAGATGTTCCTTCTCTGGCTGTATGAAACCTCTGTAATGATCTTAAAAGGCAAACTTTAAAGGTTCAGTTCGCTGGGGATTAAAAAAATTCCCACTTTGAAATTTCAGCTTTTCCCCCCATTAGGATGGAGTTGAAAGGATCTTTGGAGTATTAAAAAAATGCCCCCAAAATTACTCTTAAAAATTCAGTGTGAGAATTTTTCATAAGTGACCCTCAGGTTCTTGCTGGGCTGAAGCAGAGTAAGTTCACAGCACCGTTTCGCCATTTCAGCCTCGCTGCTGCTTCCGACTCATCGTTGACTGCTGCTAATAATAGTCTGTTTGAAGAACAGTATCAGGTTTTTTTCTTTTTAGGTGATGACAGATTTAAACTTTGATTTTTCAAAGTTTCTCTGAATTTAAGAGGACTGAGACACAACAAAGAGACTTTTTTTGTTTAGCAGATACGCTGATGCATAATTTTGTTCCCCTCAAGAAACATTCCTGCGACAGTGACACAGATCGCTAGAAATCTCAGTGGGGCCACTCAGCAGAGTTCAGTCGTGGGAATAATCACTCAGCAGGGGCGATAATTCTGCTAAAAAAATATTCAAAGGTGACAAACTCGAAACTTTTGAAGATGGCTGCGAGAACGCAAAAAACAGGTTTTTATAGTAGAAGGTTGTTTTTTTCTAGGCCTGTGAATTGAAAGAATAGTGAAACTGCTGCCACATGAAATGAGCTTTTAATAAAGTCCAGGACGAGCCAGTAGAGAAATATCTAGTAGACCAACCTAATCCTTTGAAACTCTCAGCCTGTTTGGCAAAGACATAATTATTAATGCCCAAAATGAAGGATATTTGGGCTGAAAACATAAAGTTAGACCCATATATTTTTGGACACTGTGATCTGACTTATTTTAGCTGTGTACCACAACATGTTTAAGTTACAGTTACAGGAAGAAAATGGGCTTAAAACACAGACTCTCAGCTTTCATTTGAACAACGCTGCATTAACGATTACTTTACACAGTCCTTGATTTTCAGGGACTCAAGACAAAGTGGACAATTCACTTAAAAGGTGTTTTGTGGGCAGGTGCGGGCTTTCGTCTTCATTATTTCTTCATAAATTAAGATTGGAGTTGTTCCAAAGGCGACATTTACACTTGGAAGCTCTGTGGACTCGCACTGTGCAGCCAAGTGAAATGTGTCATTCCTGGGTTAAAAGAAAAATCCATTACAGAGATGGCAGTAAAACTAGTTCGACACATTCACAGAAATCCACTGAGAGCAACACGGATGGCTGATCACAGGATTCTTTCCACGGAAAAGAAAACCCACCTCACAGCATCAGAACACGTTGCCATTAAGCCGACTGTGAAAGGAAAATGCAGATGATTTCTGAAGGCTTCACAGACTTTGTTTGTGATCAGCCAAAGACAAAGTTCACTGGACAGACCATCACAGCACAGACGCACACAGATGCTGAACATCGATCGGGTATTTTTGAAGATAAGACGTGAAATGTTCAGCAGTGGTCGAGTCCATTGCCTGATCCTGACATTCTGCTGCATTTTACTACCTGAAGGAAGAAACATCCACAAATGAAACACCAACAGCTACAGATCAGTAGCTGCTGTAACTGATCAGACCGTTTTGGGATCGCCACAGGTTCCAGATTTAGCTGTCGTTGCTTGCAAAGGATTCCCAATATTAACTCTGGTCCTGGTGACTGTAGAACAGCTGATCTACTAAGAGCACCAAAGATGTGACTGAATAGGGGAACTTGTATGCAGTGCTGTGCAAAAGTTTTAGGCCGGTGTGAAAAAATGCAGCAAACAAAGAATGCTGTCAGGAATATAAATGATTGTTATCGGCCCCAAATGTATTGTGCAGCAGGACAACGAGCCCAAACACAGCCAAAGTCATTAAGAACTATCTTCAGCGTAAAGAAGTACTGGAAGTGATGGTGCGGCCCCCACAGAGCCCTGATCCCAGCATCAAGGAGTGTGTCTGGGATCAGAGACAGAAGGATGTGAGGACGCCTACATCCACACAACATCCGTGCTTAGTTCTCCAAGATGTTTGGAACAACCTACCAGCCGAGTTCCTTCAAAAACTTTTTCCTCACCTGCCTTAAAGTTTTGCACATCACTGTATGTAAACATTGAACGCATTTGTGTTCAACCTTTCAAATTAAAGATAAAGTTCTGCACTTTGCGCTCATCTCATCACTGTAACTCGTGCATGTTTTGGTGCGTCACATAAATAACAGAAAATGTGCCCATTTTCAAGCTACACTATTATACAGTATTCATAAAATGTCATCGAGTACAGAACACGGTAAATATTTGTGCGTATAAGAAAGCCAAACATTTAAAAAACTATTGCATCGTTCAGTTTCAAGACCCAACAGAGGGAAATCTCATTCCTTATAAAGACGCTCCGAGTGTATCTAACCGGAGATTAAATGACGCATGGAAGTAGTTTTTAGTTGTTTGAAGGTACTTTTGGATGTTTTTTCCACCCGAGTTAATCCATGCCCAACTCGGCACAAACATTACATCAGAATGGCTGAAAAAAACATTTGCTGCATGTAAAACGAGGCCACCGAAGGATAAGCGAGAGGAAAATTAGTGTGCGAAGAAAGGCTTTTGAAAAAGCCCGAAACATTTTCCCACCAGTAAACTCCAACAACACTACAGCCATTATTGAGTTTCCACAATATGTGAAAATATCAGCCTGGCCCGCAGTGTTGCTGGATGAGAGGTCTTCTCGGGTATAAAATGTTGGCCTGGGACACCACGGTCAGGGAAAAATCTCCCTAACTTACACTGAGGAGGAAAAAAAGACTGTTGGACGGAGAAACAGAGCACAGCGAGATCCAACCTCCACAAAAACCATAAGAATAACTCGACTCAGTCCAAAATCTTAACGTGGAGAGAACGCAGAGTTTTTTGGCTCAACCAACAGGCACGCATGGTAGGAAAGAGCAGCCACCATAGTCCATAACAGTTAACTATGTTTAACAATTTTTAAGTGAAAGACGATGCCACTAAACTCGGGTTCATTTGAACCCAAACTGCATCCTACCTGAGCAGAAGCTGGACCCAGCCCACCTTAAGCTCCGGGTATCGAGTGGCTCCTGCGTCAGACTGTAACGCACATGATAATGAGTACCATCAACAATGAAAAGTAGGTGCTGTAGTCAGCTTTAGTTTCACACTATACAACAGCACAAAACCAGATGATAGACTTAAAAGAGATGTGACGGGGAGATCGAGAAACAACAGGTCCATTCATCAGACTCTCTCTGAGCTCGGCCCGGGAAGGAATAAAAGAGAACGAAGGAAAAGATGCAGGAATAAAAATAAATCCAACATTATTTAGGAAAAACACAACCTCACCAAAGCAAGAGGAAAATAAATGAGACCCTGACTGTGTTTGTGAGCCAGCTCTGGCTGCATTTGAAACGACTGCTGCTATAAATAAGATTTGTTTTCAGCATCTACAGTTGAAGCAGTTTAGCATTTCAAGACAATGTCAGCGCAGGTAAGGAGCTCTAATGCAGCTCATCTTATTACCAACAGCTGACACGACAGTCTGTTTCACAGAGCTCAAACACTCTCATGGAGCTTTTTTCTGCAGTTTTGCCTTATCTGCTTTTGACTGTTATCACCATGCGTATAAAAGCACTGCATTAATCAAAGACTGCGTGTCACAAGCTGCTTTTGCAACTCTTCATGTGGAAGATTAAACACACGGTCTGAATGTATTTGGGCTAATAAAATGCTCTTGACCTTGTAAACAACAGCTGGCACAGTAATGCCACAAAACGTCCGTTTCAATAGGAAAAATCATTCAACTTTTTAAAGGCACTGACAACCTAATGTTTGCACGTCCCTTTGTGGATAAATAAGAAAAGTTTCTTCTGTATTTTCCTTGTACTAAGAATAGATTGACCCGATCTTCCCCAGTGTCGTGGTTCTTTCACCTCAACATCTTCATTCTGCAGCAATCCCAGTCATCAGACATCGTACCTTGTTGCTTCTTACCATGTTTCCTGAGCCCTCAGCAATAATGCAGGGCAATACTTGCTGTTAATACAGGGCCAGTACTGCAGATACCGATACTTTTATCCTATAAAGGGAACTTTTGTTGGGCAGAGCAGTGTTTCATGGTTTATGATATGAACCATCATTAGTTCTGAACACATTTTAATGACCGCTACACAGCGAAACACAATCCGCCCACCTCTGTTTAACACCTGTGAGAATTACAAAAGTAATAATACGATAATCACAGTGTGTCGTTTTGTGGTCTCCCTCCCTGAGCCTGGCTCTGCCGGAGGTTTCTTCCTGTTGAAATGGAGTTTTTCCTTCCCGCTGTCGCCAAAGTGCTTCCTCATAGGGGCTCATATGATTGTTAGTCTTCTCTGTTTTGTTTGTATTATTGTTGGGTCTGTACCTTACATCATAAAGTGTTGTTGTGATTTGGCACAATATATTATACCAGCAGAGTGGAGGACAAGCGTTGAGAGTTCATCTTCAGCCAGGCCCTAAAGCACACTTTGTCTTAATGAGGAACAGAATATATTTCTTTAATAATAAATATAAATATAATATAATTATAATGGATTGCATTTATATAGCGCTTTACAATGCCACTATTCATTCACTCTCACATTCACACACTGGTGGAGGCAGCTACAGTTGTAGCCACAGCTGCCCTGGGGCAGACTGACAGAAGCGAGGCTGCCATATCGCGCCATCAGCCCCTTTGGCCAACACCAGTAGGCGGCAGGTGAAGTGTCTCGCCCAAGGACACAACGACAGAGACTGTCCGAGCCGGAGTCGAACTGGCGACCTTCCAGTTACAAGACAAACTGGCAACCTTGAGCCACGATCGCCCCAATAACAATAAAACTAGAGGTCATGAAGGCTATAGATTAAGGGGATTTTTTTCCACACACAGTCCGAATTCTTAATGCCTCTAAAAAGATGACCCACAGAGAAAATGCAGGTTTAAGACGTTTCTGCATTGGCTTCACTTTTCAGCGACATATTTTAATGCATTTTGTTTTTCAGGCTGTGAGTTTGTGTTGACTTGTGTGCGTGTTCTACCTGCACCCGAGGCGCTGCTTTGACACAAACGCAGGCAGGCGACCGAATAATTTTAAGTTTTTGGAAAAGCATCTCCTCCAAATGCAGAGAGTGCTAACAGTTCAGGATCCCACCTGTAATTGATGACACTGTATGTGCATTGCACTGTAAAGATACCTGGTTAGAAAGCATGCCGTGTTCCTGTTTGGTCGTTTCAAGTTCAGTCAAAAAGTAAAACTTTCAGTTATTAAATGGATGCATTTATGTATTTCTAACACAATTGCAATGAATTCTTGTTGCATTTGTTTCTGTGAATTATCACCTTGGGTTCCAACAGGCTGCCGTCACCACTGCATGCAACAATCCCTCACAAACAGCCGTCAGCGTGTAAACATATGACTTATAATACTTGATGTACATTAAAAAAACAGACTGTAAACAGGGCCTGAAGAAGCTCAGCAGCTTTATGTCACTGAGACTGCAAAGATCTGATCATGTGACAAACTCTGACCAAACTGGCTCTCAGTATGATCAGTATGTCATCTGTTATGTCATTAATTTAAATAATTAGTTGTTAAACAATTATAATATTTCAACAATCGCAAAAATATTTTATGGCACTCGTCTGTGCAGTCAGTCAGCCGGTGTAACAGGACGGAGTTTGGTTTGGTTAGTGAGCTGTATGGACGATCAGCGAGTCACAGGACACGTCTTACTCAGTGCCAAGTGAATCTTTGAGGCGGTGCAGTTGATGCGTTGGGAAAAAAGAACACGAGTCTACACGGATTAATTGGAAAAGTGAATTCTGTAATTGCCCGAGTTAAACATTTAGTTATCAGGAGAAAAACAAAAGGTTGTTTCCTTTGTTTATCTGAGATCAGGAGAGTGCCAGCAGGGTGCCACTACAGGCCTGCCAGTGGGAGCTTGGCTCTACTTAAGAAGACACGAGCTCAACTGTGAGCTCCAGTCTCCAAAGATTCTGTTTTTTAAAATTGCATTTTATTTTTCATTGTCTTTATCGTCTTGGATCGTGCATAGTACGGGGTTATTATCGTATGCATGATTCATGCGTGAAGGCAGCTCACCGCTAATTTGCCTTAATAGAGAACGATGTGCACGCCGCTCTCGCTAAGCTTAGTTTTCATTCTCACCTCGGAGAAACAGAAAATAAAAAGACCTTGTTCACTAATGTATGATCCGTGGCACTCAAGAAAAGAAAGGTGTGCTTATTTCTACAGAGGAGCGTGGATTAGTGAAGCGGCCTCTCTATGAGAAGCCAACCACTATTATTACTGCAATAACCAACCACGCGCTCCAGGCTGCTCTCCTGTGGTGCAGGACGCACTGCCGGCAGCCGCCGCTACTTTTATCTGACTCCTTATTGTTATTTTTCACAGCCTCATTAATGAGAATAATGACAAATAAAAGAGAAATTAAGTGCTTTAGAAATGTTGTATCTGTCCTGTTTATGCCTGTGGTATAGTTGGCACGCTGCATGCCAGCATGCACAGATGGCATCTTGTCATCTGCAGTAACTGATTTAAGCTTAAAACGTCAAGATCAAGGAGCAGTTATCAGCGATGGCCGCAGCTGACTGTACTTCAGTCAGCAAACATGGACAGATATTACACTGGGCCTTTCTGATGGAGGGAGCAGTCAAAACCAGTTCTCTTCATTTCAGGAAACCCGGCCCGGCTGCATCTTCTCACGCAGGTCCACGTCAGCGATCGTTTACTCGAGGGTTAAGGGTTGTCGTCACGGCTCTTCGTGGAAAACGAGTCATTTTCAGCAAATTATCTCCAAATCAGGTTTTTTGTTTTCACAGCATAAATTAACCTGTTTTCACAAGAAAAAGACCTGAATGATGTGTGAGCTCACGCTAATGCAGCGAGAATAATAATTGGCTGTACAGGTATTTGGCTTCTGCAGGTTTGCATTCACTGGCAGAGGCTCAGGAGCTGAGATCTGGACACGGGTGCATATTCTAGGCTTTGGTTGAATAGTTTGAGGTTTTTGCTGGTCTCAAGTCCTTGACTGTCATTGCAAGTTTTCCTGTGTGCACACCTGTGGTCACAGTTCATATGATTTTGATCTATGGCATCCATGTGACATCTCACAGACCACAGCCAGCTCGCCATAAGGTTGCAATCAGTCTAATACAGAGAGAAGCTCACTAACCTCCCACCAAAGTCACTAATCATCCTCAACTAACTCTGTTTACCAGGCAAACATCACGCCACACAGTGATTTATGAAACAGAAACTATTGCTACACTAATAAATGTACACCGCCGAACAGCATGCTGGGTAATGATAGCTGTCCAGAGCCATTGCTACAGTGCACGGAAGACCAGAGCAGAGAGCTGGAGAGAAACAGCACAGAGGCAGGTCAGAAAAAAATCTGTCTGCTCTTTTAATTTTCTAAAACGAATAATTCTGTCCTCGTTCGTGGTCGTGCTGCCTCTGAGCTGTCCTCTGTCCTCTATAAATCTATAAAGTCTTATCTTTGATTGTATTTATGAAATCTGATACTTTTTTTTATTAAATGAACAATTTTTGTTTTTTTTAAACAATGCATTAAGAACAGATTTATTTCCTGTTTGGATTCAGGACACGGACGCCCCTCAACTTTCTCAGGTGACACTGAACCCTCCCCTAGTTACATTACAATAGGCCTCTGCTACTGGGGACTCCTTCTCTCTTTTCACTCTCTATGTCATTATACACCACTCTGCATTTAATTATTAGCTATTATTAATCTCTGGCTCTCTACAGCGTCTTTGGCCGCCCCTCCCTGAGCCTGGTTCTGCTGCAGGTTAGTTCCTGTTGAAAGGACGTAAAATATTTGTAAGAATATAACTAACAAATATTTAAGCTTTTTTATACATAAGGAAATTAAAAAATCATGCAGATTTATATTCATTATCATTTGGGTAGTGCTGTAACGATCATTAAGGGATTTTTAAAATGTAAACTGAGAAATAGAGACTTTGAAAGCGTGCACGAGATCACTTTAAGCTATTGTTCAAATACTGCAGCATTTAAGACGCACAAAGAGAGAGAGACGGCAATTAAAGAAATCAGCCTCGAGAGATAACGGCTCCTTGCAGAAATGAGCAAAAATAAAGAGACTCGATTTCCATATAACAGTGGCAGCAATGTGAACATGATGCACAGATGTGACTTAGCAGCAGTTTTAATAGCACGCTGGAGAGATAAAGACTCATTTTTAAGTGGCGACAAGAAGACAGCGTGTTCTCACACACTGAACAAATCAGGTTTCCGGCAGGAAGCAGGTCACACGAAGATAACGTGTTAGCGCTGATTCATGAGAGTTTCAATAAGTCGAAATGAATTCTGTCACTTCACGGCGCCACCGTGCAAACACCAACGAGCTGCTGTGCTGACTTTGTCTCAATAAAGAATTTTATTTATTTAACAGACTTTTTAAATCGCAGATATCATATAATACTTTATGTAGTCAAACACATGATGATGTCACGCGTTTGAGTCCTGACGGATGATCTGTCACACATACATCGTTAACACAGTCATTAAAGAAAGCTTATATACTGGCCTTATCTTATTTATAATGACTTTAATAATAACACTGTTTGTTTATTAAATGCTTCTCTGCAGCCTCCAGGCAAACAAGCAGAGTGTCCCTGATTTATACACACAGTGTTCAACCAACCAGAAAGATCATCTTTCTGTCTGAATGTGTTTCCATGGATTCATTCGGTCTTTTGTTCAATACTCTGCAGGATCTGATCGAGCCAGTTATGACCGTGAAAATAATTAAAAGGGTCGAGAGAATGAACGGATAATTGGGTCAGCCTGTAGGGTCACCGCTGTTGGAAGCGCTCGTGTAAAAAGACAAAGAAGATGCAGCTGCGTGCGAAGTTTCCCGCCGCTCGCTGCCAAGTGGTGAAAAGATGTACATTTAACCTCACCTCTTTCACGCCGTGACCTCACAAATTCAGATAGATGTTCGCCAGTCGCTCTCTATTAGACTCTGAGAAGCAACGTTGTGCAGTGTGGACATGCTAAAAGGAATCTGAACTATTTTGTTAATTAATTGCCTTAACCTCTGAGTGAGGCCCTCACTGCCCTTGCTGTGGAAGTTGGGAAGCTTTGGCAAAGAGGCTACGCTAAGCCTGTATCCCTTAGTGGGCTACTTCTAATTCAAGTCCAAGACTAATAATAAGTCAAAAGTCCTCTACGCTGTACGTCACCGCTGGACAGGCGCCAATACTGGCTTCAGAATACAGGCCAGCTGAATCCCATTTCATTAAGTAAATATTCCCATTTAGGTAAACGGCTCCCTCCTCAGCCTGAGCTACATGTGCTGACTTTGTATACGAAGCATGCCGATACACACAGACGGTTCAGTTACTGATCGACTAATTATTAGAAAGAACAAAGCCTGCGATCAAAGCGTATTGTGATTACTGGCTTCAGAAACGGCAGCTAATTCACATTCACTTAGCATCGGTGCTGTTAGTAAAGACGGATCCTTGAGACGAATAAAAGAGAAAAAGCAGATCCGCATAGATAAACAGGGCTTTCACGCTATCCTCTCATTCAGCAGCCATAATCAGCACCTCCTCCCACACGAGGACTCGCCATGACTCAAATGTTCATCAGATTTTCCTCAGTTCGAGTTATCTCATCGCCCCCCCACCCGCTATTTGTGTTGAATATTTTATGTCGAGTCCCGCAGTTTCATTTCCTAATGTCAACACCCACACAGACTGTCATAGCGGCTGCTCAGCCAGGACAATGCCGTGACTCAGACGCACAAGAGAGAGAACCTGTTTTCTCCGGATTTCAACAGTGTTACTTCTGTACAGCATTTTTCTTTATGAGAAAACCGTTTGTGCCTTTTTTAAGTCACCAGCAATCCTCAACCTGTGTATAACTGTGTTTCAGTGACCGTAGACTCAAAGTAACACTGAGATCTGAAGGTAGGCTTCTGATACAGGCCTTATCTTAAAAACATCATAGAAACAAACTGCTGTTTGTTTCATGTAAAATACGTAAACTATGGAGAGTATCCCAAACCCACACCCAACATGTAAAAACGACTCTGGTCAAGAATCTCCTGCTGGCACGTTTCAGCCTTTCGATTACGTAACCGTTCAGCATGATAAAGAAGTCTTTATTAACAGGGCAGGAGTGTCTTCTGTTGAGTGTTTAGTGGCAATTAATTTTCCCAAGGATCTACATGAGAATCAGGCAGTTCTGCGGAGGAACAATAATCTAAACTTCATAACGCTCAACATTAATTTTATCTCCTTATAAGCTTATTGCTTAAGCTCCATCTTTAGCTAGCAGCTCTTAACTGGAGAACTAAATGCAACTGCAAAAA
Source organism: Aulonocara stuartgranti (assembly GCF_965226115.1). Lineage (NCBI taxonomy): Eukaryota > Metazoa > Chordata > Actinopteri > Cichliformes > Cichlidae > Aulonocara > Aulonocara stuartgranti. The sequence continues at coordinate 1,542,134 of NC_138951.1, read as the reverse complement.
CCCAACGTGTAGCTGTGAGTCTGCCTTTTCTATACCTATAACTTTAAATGTCACCAGCTTCAATCAAACATGTTCTTGACAGCAGACATGTATTTAAAACTTCTGTCACTTGAACCTCGGTGGCTCTGATTTCAGATACTACCTACACTTAATTTAATGTTAGTCTCTGAAACACTGGAATGAAACGAAGTCCAAACTGTGTCCAACACAGAGCTCACGTTGTTTTGTTCTTTCATTAGCCTGCTGTTTTTCTCTCTACTGTTTTGTGAACGTTTCTTATATTAATGTTATTAAGCTTCAGGGTTACAATTCAATTCAATTCAATTCAATTCTTTATTTATTTGTCACATGTAATTATAGCTGGTACAACATACAGTGAAATGTTTTTCCTGGCTAAAAAAGTACTCCCCCCGACTGTGCAGACATGCTAAAAAGGATTTTACATAAACTTAAAAAAGGGGGGGGGAAGAAACAAAAGTTAAAAAGTAAAAAATAATATAAAAAACAATGTAAAAGTCCATATGTTTGTGCTTATAAGTATATATCCATGACGTGCAGGATATTGTACTGTAATAATTTACGTTACGTTATATTACTTGACACAGACTGTACAGTTGACTTAACTTTAAATAGTTTGTAAGATAGCAATAAAGATGCACAAACAAGGCAAGCAGTTCCATAATAATCCAAGTATGTCTCCATCTTTCATACAGTTTTATGTGGTCGTGTCACATAAAAACATGCCTAGTTTTGGATGGTTCCTCAGGGACGTATCCTGGCAGTGTTTGTTGGATATTTGACAGCAGTAAAAATCATCCTGGCCCAAACATAAAGGCACTTTTTTTTTTAATTTGATATTGTTGCACAGGTGCTGAAATTGTTCAACGAAGCTGTTCTGGGTCAGATTTGACCCGTATCTGTTGTGACGGATTTCAGATGCACCACTGTGGGTCAAATCGAGGAAAAGGATGGTTTTAGGGAATCTTAAAGCTGCCGTGTCTGCTGGTATTTTATATAGAACAGCTGTGACAAACATCCAGTGGACCCCTGACTCCCTCCGGTCCCAGCACCAAGAGTCAGGCGTTCAAGGGGAATCCCGAAAAACTGAAACAGGGTAAGAGCATATGAGTCATCATGAGAAAAAGAGGTCAGAGGTGCCTTGAGGGAAGATGTCTTGACACAGACACAGAGGTATGAAATATGACAGTATGGTGGTCAACACTATCACCTCAAAGCAAGAACATTCCCAGTTCAAATCCCAACTGGGGTCGTTATATGTTCCCCCTTTTCCTCGGAAGCTACAGTCTAAAGATGGGCTACTTTGGATCGGCCATGCATGTGAGTGAAGATATATTATTATAAAGATTAAAGGGAACATAAAAAACACTAAAGAAAGGCAAAAACTGACCTGGACCAAAAGTTTAGGGAAGAATACTTGTAAGTAATATAAACCACAAATCTATTAATATTTGGTAATTATAAATGTAACATATATGAATACAAGCACAGTGAGGTTTTGTGATTAAAAAAAATCATAATCAAGATATGGGTGAAAGAACATGTTCTTCTCAATATACATAATCGGGAAAAAAGCTTTTTCATCACTTTTTTTAGATACAGCATCCAAGTCGGTCTATCCGGTCTTTAAGTGATGATGTTTGAACCCTGCTTCCTGGGCCAAACTCCGCGTTTATTAAGGCTGTTGTGTTTTTAACATGTTTTAATGCTTTAAAGCCCCTAAAAACAGTCAGTGATCACTGTCGGCCTCTGTCGGTTTTTATCACCACTGTTCATTTTAAAGCTCAGTTTTTTAAAAGCTTACGCTGTAGCTACAGCCCATGCAGCAGTACATTAATGACTAACCTCGTATTGTGGATGGATTATCTCCGTGGTTCTCCTGACTGAAGTTTTGTCCGTCATTTATCCCTAACCATAACCATAACCTAACCTAACCAACCCTCACGTTAACTTTTATCGAGTGGAAAAAGTTAGCGTTCATCCTCCAGCTTCACTGTGTTTATGCTAACATAGCTGTGTCGCTAGTGATCACGTAGCACATCAGCATAGCACCAGCTAGCCCAACTTCAGTAACCCTACAAACGTCACTGCTGGTTAGTTTTCTGTCTTCATTTATGCTGGACGTGACAGCAGAGCTGTACATTTGGATTTTTCACAAACCTCTCAGTCAGAACATGCTATATCATATTTAGGCGGAAACTAGCGAGCTAACTTCCTACTAACTTCCTGCTAACTTCTATTCTTCTAATTGCCACGGTTTTTAAATGTGCTCTTTAAATATATATAAATATCATCTTGATTTGACTTTTTTGTTGCTGTTGCACTGAGAACAGAGTTCACCTGTTCGCCTAAGTAAATTTGCTTTTTACTGTTTTAATAAACGACAGTAAACGCTGTAAGTGAATAAAATTTTATAAGCCCGGCTTCCAGATTTGATTTTAGATGATTCATTTTAGGTCAACTCTGCACACCTGAATCAATGACAGCTGCATAGAGGGGAAAAAAAACTAAAGAGACATATACAATGTAATATTTAATATAATGTAATATAATATATCATGTGTGAGGAGATTGTTATATGATTCGTTACAATATTTTTAAATGATTACAAAAATTCTTGTCTCTTCATATTGACATTTTCAGATGATTTAAAAGTACTTGTACAGAATATTTAGAATATGTGTGAAGAGACAGTGATCACAGGTTATTGTTTCTTTCCTGTGACCCATACACCGCAGTCGCTGGACCACTGCTTTATGAACATTTGAGCAACAACTCTGAACAGTAGCTGAATGGGAGCCATTAATCACTACAGGAATCCCAGTCATGGGTGGGCTGTTACTGGCTTTAACTTCACCCTCTTTTTGCCGCCTCATCCATAAAAAATTAAAGGTAGAAATCGAAACGCAACATAACGATCACAACACTGATACACTTAGGATCCGAGGTTAAACGTGAACAATACCATTAGCCTGTGTGCTATGTGCAGAAATGGTCTTTATTTAGAAGATTTACATACAAATTATCACATTATATAAGAGTGCACTGCTATACTTATGCTATTGCAAAATGTATAATTATCACACAAATAAAAGCACAAATAGTAACAATTATCTAAAAAACTAACACCAGCTATGTTAGAGCCACTTGCTTAAATTGATTAAAGGACCTTGTTTGCAGTTACAGTGTGCAGTGGTCCACCAACCTCAGCTGTTGGTCTCCTACCACATATTTTAAACCACAGCACAAAGATAGTGAGTCATGGAAAAGCAATAAATCATAGGTGAGACTAAGCAGCAGCAACATGAAGCCCCCTGCTGCTTAACCACTAATTTCAATTTTGACAAATACAGTGTACACCTCCTCAGATGAACCCCAGCATGGGTATCGCAGACCTTACTTCTTACTTAAATCTACACGTACAGCCATTATAAAGCGATTCCTACTGCTAATTGGAGCTGTTTCCAACATATGCTGTTAATAGAATATTATTTTTGCACATCTGCAGAAGCACTTTGGCTGGTCATTAGTTTGCCCAGGTTGAAGACTGTGGTTTGGACAAACGAGCTTTTACTCTTATTTCCCCGAATCTGGATTTGTGTTCCACACTTAATTTATAGTGAAATATGTGGAGGCTGAACACATGGCTGTCTGCTGTTGACCAACACTGTGGAGCGATAACAACTTGGGGTTTAGCTTTCACCTTGTGTGTGGGAGTGTGGGTGCATGTTAGAAACACAGTACCAGTCTGACGCCAGCACCGCAGGCCGTCTGGTCTCGCCTCAGCCCCGTTCCCCACCCTCTCTCCTCCGTTTTACCCAACAGCAGACATCCAGTCACACACATGTTTAATCCCCTCGCTATGTAAGAGGCAGTACAGAGAGGCGCTCGTCACCCTACCTGTCAGGCGATTGCGGATCAGTTTTCTAACACGTCAGCGGCCTGTTGGGAAGTACCTCCGGTTCAGACCACAGCTTTGCTCTAACGTCTGGATCCAAAACAAATGTACATCTAAGTTTAGTCAACTCCACCAGAGATAACAGTATAAAAAAATGCACCCTCAAAAGCCACTGATGTGTCATATTTGTTTATACAACATGTCCTACATTATGGGAGCAATAAAAACGTCTTCCTAATCTAGACGAGCGAAAATGTCATCGAGAGCACACGAGCGCGAAACAATCTCTAGTCACTCCGTTTATAATGAATTGAAATACGAGTCTGGAAAGTCAATTCGGATACAGTAGTGTTTGAAATCAAATTTATATGCAACAGCTGCACATTAGAAAGGCCTCCATATCTCATTGAAATCAAACAAATACAAGATCTGTCAATCAATATCAGTGAAACAGCGACATGATTTTGTTTATCTTGCCTAAGCCTCCATTCCAATGAGGAGAAAGTAGAGGCAGCCAATGCAAGAGTGCAAAGCAAACGCTCTGTTTTCCCTCCCATTGCATCCAGTGACAGGGAGAACAAATAGCGAGGATTTGCAAATGCTCGCTTTCTGCCTTCCACTCCTCCACCCTCTCTCTCCCTTTGCAGATTTCCAGCCCTCTGCCTTTTCCCAGCCGGCTGCAGATGGCGAATGCCATATTAGATGTTTTCCCTTTGCACATCAAACCAGAGGTCACAGCTGCAGCGCTTCTAAACCAGCCCGCAGATGTGTCGGCACAGTTACCTGACAACCAGTGCAGATGGAACACTTTTTGAGGCTGGAAGTGAAATGCACACACAAAAAAAACAAGTGTTGTTTAGCCAGAAAGTATTTTGCTTCCCCTGAGAGCCACTGAGATCAGAGGAACAGAATAAAGACAAATTTGCAAACTTTTCGCTGAGAGTTTTGCCACCTAGAGCAGCTGGAAAGCTGTCAGGACTGAAATAAGACAGAAAAAGGGGGAGCGGCGTAACATAGCCTTTAGATAATGTTGTGAAAGAAAGACGAGGTCTGGCTTGAATATTAACAAATTACATGATTTATTTATGCTTTGTCTTCGACAGAGCAAAGCGCGCTTGCTACCTTGCTTGGCCTACAGAGCACTGAGGGGAAAAGGCCTTGTCAGCATTATGTTTGGTTTGTCAGATTAACATGTTAAAATATGTACATACTCAAAACACTCAGCGATTTACATGATCAGCCTGTCCCGGGTGCCTCTGCGAGCCTGATTCCTGCAAGAGGACCAATTTTTTTTGTTAAACACGCTCCAATAACGAGATTTACATCCCAGTTTTAGCAACCCGCCATTATAATCTGTGATTTGCAAAAACAGTGCGTGACTCAGACCGCGGCTCATTTAAATACGGACTGCATTTTAATTAATATTTGTGATTTGTGAACGCAGCTTCAAAGTTTTTAACTTTGCACATTTGAATTCTGTAAGGAAATCCCACTGTGCTCGCCCTTTAATCAGCGAAACATTTACATATTACAGTTAAACCCAATGGCACTGTTATTCTTGGCTGCGCTATTAGAAATGCACAGATATGCAGTGTGTTGATTGAAAACAACGATTTTCGCAACCTTCATTCACGTTACAGTGATAAAAATCTGCAGAGATGTCAGCAAGTCTCACTGAGCTGTTGTGTAACATCCTGACTCTGCTTTTGTCAGAAGCCAGCATGCAACACCTTCATAAGTCAACACTGGTGAGCACTCGTCCAATGATTCTGCCAAAAACTCTACAAATGACAATTAAGTAAAAGATCCTTCCACAAACACATTAGTGAAGAAACTTTCTGGACACATGTTCAAACACTGTTTGACACAAAACGGCTAAAATGAAAACAAGCACGGCTTCCATGATATCAGAGTCAGAATTCTACCCACAGTATCCAGTAAATCAAAATCAACACAAAGAGATGCAACAGAGCCCGGGTGAGATGTAGAACATCCAAAACAGAGCATGTGAGGAGAAAAAAGAAAGCTAGCAAGAGCGGGCCGGAGCGATGTTCTGGCACCTTCGGTTAATGAGTAATGAAATCTGATTGGCAGGTTAATACAAAATACTATCAGGTGATTCCAGCTTTTATGAGCACGGTCTGGCGAGCCGATGCTACAGAGACAGCAAAGCCTCTACATCAGGGGTGGGCAACTCCAGGCCTCGAGGGCCAGTGTCCCTGCAGGTTTTAGATGTGTCCTTGAACCAACACAGCTGATTTAAATTAGCTCCTCAACATGTCCCGAAGTTCTCCAGAGGCCTGGTAACGAACTAATCATGTGATTCAGGTGTGTTTACCCAGGGTGAGATCTAAAACCTGCAGGACACCGGCCCTCGGGTCCTGGAATTGCCCACCCCTGCTCTACATGATCCCACCTGCACGTTTTAGCTCTTATCCCTGTTCATGGTTCACATGTAAAGTTGTAGCTAGCTAGATGAGGACTGAACATAAGCTGAGTAATGTTACCCAGGTATTCTCCAGTTCAGCATACAGCCTGTGACACACAAACTGTGTCTATGTGCAGGCACAAACTGTCTGCCAGCTCGGGGTACAGCGGGATGTTTACCAGGGAAGAAAAAGATGTTAGTGTAAAATCCAGGGGTGTCCAACTCCAGTCCAGAGAGCTACTGTCCTGCAGCTTTTAGATGCATCGTTGTTCTGACACACCTGAATCAAATGAAGGCTTATTAATCAGAATCAGAATACTTTATTCATCCCGAGGGAAATTAGGGTTACAGCAGGCAGCACGCTAATGGCGCATGCGCACTTGGCTTTTGCCAAACTTGATGGCATGCTGAAGAGGTAATCCAACCATCTGATTCAGTAAGGACACGTCTTAAACCTGCAGGACCGTAGCTCTCTGGACTGGAGTTGGGCACCCGTGGTGTAATCACATTTTCCTTCAGATCCGGGGAAAGATGGGAGAAAGAAAGGACGGGAGAGGAAGATAGGAGATTATTTTCCAAGGTGAGGACTTCTCTGCAAGAGCCAATATGTAATCTGCACCTGTAGACGACGTGCTGCTGAAATCATCTTAATATTTACAATTTAAAATATTTTTGAAAACAAATGAAATCATAATTCCACATTATTCAGAGGATCAACTGGGTGGCGTGCAGTGTGCACGGAGCAGCAGCAGAGCTAAAATGAGGCAAAGACGGGTCGATCACATACTGAACACATGAGAGAATTTTAGGTAGAACACAGCGGTTCCAAGTTTCAAACCCTAATAACTTTGAGCAGATTTTTATTAGACTTGATCGGATAAATTCTGCAGCTCTCTGAAATGAAAGTTAATTTAGACGCTTCAAATAATTGCAAATATAAGTGCTCAGATGTGTTTCAGTGCTGCTGAGTAACAGGACTCACTTCTAGACAGACTCCTCAGTTTGAATTAAAGCCGATCGTGCTCTTTAGTGACACTTGCCAAATTCCTTCTTTATAATGGGTTTGGAAACCACGGCACAACAGCTCGTGTAACACTGGCCTGCATATTTTAGACTGTGGCTGGTTGAATTCACAGAAGCTCAGAAACTGTAGCAGCGCAGATCAACTGATCGCTGAAGCTCACAACAGAAAATATTAGTGCACGTCACTTATGCCCGCTGCACCAGAACAACAAAATGAGTCCTGAGATTACCAAACGAAGACAAAACAGTCAAAGTGAGATCGAAAACAGAAAAAGGAGACACCAAGAACCTCCCCAAACATGTAACATCAGAAGTGCGATGCATGCTGTTTGCACTACAATCATTTTCCTGTAGACAGGAAGCTGCAGTCCAAACTTTGCTCATTTTTAGACTGCTGGACAAACTGTGAATTAGCAGCAGTGTATTTTCATGCAGTTCACACTGTAGACCGTGGAGACTTGAGTGGGTGGAATTTGGAATTTGGATCTTAACAGCGTGCCAAGATCAAGCAAGGACTTCTTTTAGTTTGGGCGAGAAGGACACTTCTAGCTTATTTCATGTCACAAAGACAGGGTGACTCAAGCCGCGACTCAAACGGCGCCCACCGCACGGCAGCACAGGTGGCATCAGTGGAATCCTTTTTTTAAAGTGGCACTTCAGGTCCACTCCATCACCAGCTCCGAGTTAGAAGTCAAATAAAAACTCTGGCAGACGTGAGAATCACTTTAAAATGTGACAATCAGACATTACACCCTCCAAATGGTTTGCTGAAAATAGAAATAAGTCGGCACAGAGGAGTCGTGGAATACTTCAGGTTTGAGTCAGTGCTGCTGAATGTACTCGTGCTCGCGCTTTTATTCTGAAAATAATGGCAAATAACAGTGGAACGAGCTCCACACTGTATTCCCCGTCTATAGTTACTAAAGTAGTGTTTAACCAGGCTAAGTTACCTCGCTGTGTCTACATGTACACTCATGCTTTGTATTTCTGACATTTCTTTCTTTCTTTTTTGTTCCTCTGAGCCTTCTGTGTCCATCAGGCCTCAGGACCTGAGCCCTGCTAAGCCTGTGGATTAAAACAGCTGTGTGTAAGCCTTTATATAAAATGGCAGCATGTGGCTAGTGGTTAGAATCGTTGCCTCTGTGGAGCTGTTCTCCACTTCCACAGTCCAAGCACATAAAATGTAATCAAATGTATAGATTTCATATTGTATGTGTTTGTGGTGCATATATATGCATATTGTCTCCGTGGGTTTGACCCCCTCCTATCAAAGTGCTGAAAACAAGCTGCGGTGCCGACTCGACTTCTCAGAACAAGTAAAAGTAAAAAAGTAAAAATCTGCTCTTTGTGGATTTGTGCACCAGCTATTTTTGTGCGTGCTCCATTAATAAACTAACAAAATCATAATAAAACAAGGAGATACAAACATTATTACAACTTAATTCTAATGAATTCATACAGCTTCAACATTTTTCATGCAGAACACAAGCAGAGATAAAAAACCGAATTAACTAAAAAAACACCTGTTTGTCGCCTGCGTTGTAGGTTGGTGACTTTGCCTCCACAGCTGAATGTAAAATGAGTGCAGATTTGGTAAGATGGGCACAGAGTGTTGCACCCTGGGGAAAAGAACCACTTAGAAAGAAGTTACAATCGTTTCTATTGTGAGCTCCAGTCGACTCCGTGTACACGCTGTGATCAGCTGACCTGCTTTTTCCAGACTTACACAACTAAATTCCAGCAGATGGTACGTGAGCCATCACGGCTTATTGCTCATGCACGATGGCAAAGTGCTGTAAAAGTAACATTTCGTGAGTGAATCTAATCAACATCATCAGCTGAAATTCAAACTGATGTCTGCTATCCTTGATGATGAGCTCAGGGTCGAGACACAGCGCACTGACTGAACATCACACATTAAATATTCTGCATTTGTAACATCTGTTCTATGCTTTAACTCGTTTAGGCCCCCAGCAGCTTGTGTAGAAGAGATAAATATGTGCTTGATGGGATTGTATAAATAAACCTTTGAAATTCAAAGCAAAAATGCATTATCATTGTTATTCATAGACGTTAGTATGCAGTAATTAAAACTGTAGTAAGAAAAAATATGAGCCAGCTCATTATGCGCTGTGCAGACGTGCAGGGGGTCACATCGCTGCAGGTGTTGTTCACACATGAGGGATGAAGACGAGTCCATCTGAAGTATTTCTTACTAAAAGGTTGTCATGTCAACTTTATCAGCGTTATCATGTTTTGTGTTGCTTTCATTCGCTTGGAGAGAAATGCACACATGGCCAGACACACCGTGGTGCATTCATTGATGTCCAGTGGAGCCAGACTGGATATAGTCCTTGACCCAGATAATCCCTGGGGGGTCAGGGTTGGAGCCCGGCCTGCTGGTGACTCCTCTTTTCCAGTCAGCGCTGCCTCGGCTGCTGAGAATACGCCGTCAGCTTCAACTTTCACCCCGATTCTGACCGGCGATCCGCAGATCAGCAGGACAAATGAGCTACAGGGTCAGCCTTCAGAGGATTCTGGGTGGTCTGGGTGGAGACCTTGGCAGAAAAGAGGCTCCTTAATCTTCTGTACACTGTGTGTGTACACATGTGCTCATTTGGGCCAATGAGGGAAATCTAAAACAAGCGTGTATATTTGCATCTTTATATGTGGTTGCACACAAACTGAGCTCCAGTCGCTATCATTTACGAGGCTTTCTGCTCGGCTCTCCCACAGTTCATATTATCCCCAGGACAGCATTCAAATTCCAGCTAGTTTGTTATTAGTTAACTGGAAATGTGAACCCAGGAAGCAAGACGGCGCTTAGAAGGTTTGTCCTTTGATCGGCTCACCAGCTGAAAGGCTGGTGGTCTGCAGTATTACTTCAATAAGGAGAAAAGCACTGGAAATGGATAACATGTTTTGTTGTATTAGCAAGAGGGAAGGACATAAGACTTCATCAACATGCAGCGTGTTACCTCAGAGTCTAGACAGAGTGGCTCACAACAACCAAGTGGTTCAAAGACTACAACAGAAGCATCTCACCAAGTATAAAGAGAAGCTCTGTCAGGTCAAGGTAAGAGAGAAAATGAGAGAGAGGGCCAAAAAACATCTTTTCAAAAATAAAAAGCTAAAGCCATGTGGCGGTCTGTTACATGGCAAGCATATAGTAAAATATATGAATAGGAGAGGTTATTTATGCGGATCAGAAATACAGATACACCAGAGTTGCTGTTGTTATGGTTACCTGAAGTTTAGAGTTACACAGCGTAACCTTTAAAAGGAGAAAGAAAAACACAATCTTTGTCTTATGAATAAAAATCATTTCTAAGCTCTCAAACACACTCGGTACTCGGTCTGGAATCAGTTTACAGAATTTGTGACACTTAATTATTTGTGAAGTTCAATATTCATTTGTAGTTTGTGGAAACAGTGTTTTGTGATACATGTACGGTTCAGAGTCAGCGTGACCTTCCTGTCAGTTAATAACCTGGGTTATAAAAAAAACCTTTCAAACCAACCTTATGTGTGCACACGTAAATTTTCCTGTTTACATGTTCTAAGTTCTTCTCATTGTTTCATATCATTGTTTGAAACACAAAAGTGTTTCAATTCAAATTCAATTCAGATCAGTTTTATTTATACAGCACCAAATCACAACAACAGTCGCCTCAGGGTGCTTTATAGGGTCGACTCTACAATAATACAGAGAAAAGTCCAACAATCATATGACCCATGATGCACTGGGTGTTTCTCTACACTCACTACGTGTTAATAGACCTCTCTGCAGTGAATCATACTTGTTATTAATCTCTGTCTCTCTTCCACAGCACTTCCCACTGTCGCCAAAGTGCTGCTCACAGGGGGTCATGTGATTGTTGGTTTTTCTCTGTATGTATTATTGTAGAGTCGACCTTACAGTATAAAGCTCCTTGAGGTGACTGTTGCTGTGATTTGGTGCTGTATGAATAAAATTTAACTGAATTACATGCAAGCACTTTGGCGACAGTGGGAAGGAAAAACTGCCTTTTAACAGGAAGAAACCTCCAGCAGAACCAGGCTCGGGGAGGGGCGGGGCCATCTGCTGTGATTGGTTGGGGTGAGAGAAGGAAGACAGGATAAAGACATGCTGTGGAAGAGAGACAGAGGTTAATAACAGATATGATTCAATGCAGAGAGGCCTGTGAACACATCATGACAGAAGAAGAAAAACCCCCGGCAGCCTACGTCTATTGCAGCATAACTAAGGGAGGATTCAGGGTCACCTGGTCCAGCCCTAACTATATGCTTTAGCAAAAAGGAAAGTTTGAAGCCTAATCTTGAAAGTAGAGATAGTGTCTGTCTCCTGAATCCAAACTGGAAGCTGGTTCCACAGAAGAGGGGCCTGAAAACTGAAGGCTCTGCCTCCCATTCTACTTTAAATACTCTAGGAACAACAAGTAGGCCTGCAGAGCGAGAGCGAAGTGCTCTAATAGGGTGATATGGTACTACAAGGTCATTGAGATAAGATGGGGCCTGATTATTTAAGACCTTGTCAAATCTGCCCGTGTCAGTCTGTATGTGCAGCTGAACAGTGATTATTGTGATCCTATTTCAAAGCATTGTACCTGTTGCCATGCTGAAGTACAAATGTTAGACTGAACTGAAAATATCATTAACCGTGTGCAATTCAAACATTATGTTTACATTCAGTGCGACACACAAACATGGACCTTGTTAGCCTTTGTGCATTGTGTGAACACTGAAGGTGTAATGAACGTGTTTCATGTGGTTTCTTCCTGAACGAGTGAATTAATTGCATATTTCAAAAATTATATCTAATTACACATAATAACAAGAAGCACTCTGAGAGCGCAAATCTGCCACCAAGGAGCTCCATCACCAGGTAGCGTTTACTTTTAAGGAATACTATACTAATACTATTCAGTTTTCTTTGGTCTAAAAATAAAAACAACACAAATTTCAGGCTTTTGTTATTTGCCCTGTTGAAACAGCCGTCTAACATGACTGTGAGTATAATTATTTATATTATTTATGTGGATTTATTCAAATATTTAAATATTATAAGTTTTAACCACATTTATTAAATCATATTTATTCAGGAACATGTTGAAATTGTTATGACCTGTTTCTGTAATGCAAATAAACCTACTGTCATCTAAAACCTCTGTATAACATTAATATAACACTTTGAACTTCAGTTTAATCTGTTGATGTTGAAGGTGAGAGGTCAAATGGGACGTGATATTTGAAATCTTTACACGGTACTTTTTATATGTTGGCAGTACCTTTGTGATCATTTTGATGATAATAATCATGCTTCTCCTCGACTTACATCGAAGCTTTGCACCTGTGTTTGTGCTAACCCGTTCTTAGCTAGTCTTAGCCGAGTGATGAGGATGTTTCTGCAGGTGTGGGTCAGTCAGTCTAACAGTGAGAGCACTCTGCATTACTTAATACATGACAGTAACTCTCCTAAACGACTTATTAGTATTAGATAAACAACTTTATCCAACGACAAACTGAATTTTTTTTATAATGCGCTGCTGCACAGCGAGCTAAGTACAGCAATGTTAACGTATCAACGCTTCTTTGTTGCAAAATAAAAGGCAGAATTGAAATTGACAGTCGTCATTGCAATTTCTACAGAACCAGCCAATAATATGCATCAATCTTACATGATTTTTATTAAAAACTATAAAGCCATGTCTAATGGTTCAGCTGTAGTGTTTCAGTGCTGCTAATGTGAGCCGTTGTCTCATTGGTTTATAGATATATTGGTACTCAGCAGCTGGATTAGCATTAAAAATGTCAACGAATTCACCGCATGTAACACGACGAGCGAGAGAGACTGAAATCTGCTGAACGTCGCTGTGATGCAAAGACTCAACAAATTTGCCATCTGTAGAAATAAAATGAATGGTGAACGGTGTCATGTCGGTGCCACGTAATGAGGACGGCTGGAGGCCTTTCAGGCTGCTGAGAGCAGAGCGCGTGCACGTCTCCATCCAGCTAACGTTCGACTGACAACTCTCCCCTCCCTCTCTTCGCCAATTAGCTCCAGTATTAGCATACGCGCTCTATTTGCATGAGCAACGACTAATTCCTGGTGTCAACGCACAGCTGTCGATGCAGATTAGCCAGGCTAGTTGTCAAAGAAATCTCCACATTATTGTCGCTCTCAATGTTGGATCAAGTTTCATCGGGAAATAAAATGATATACACGCGTGCCGCTGTTGTCTCGTAATCGTCTCGGTGGAAGGCCTGTGATTGGCAGGATGTGGCCCTGTGGACAGCACAGAGCCGAGTGTGGATTTCCACTGACATCAGTGAGCAGAGTTGTGCTGATGCTCAGATAAAGTTTGAGAGCGCTGGAGATGTTTCCTGTTTCCCTGTGTGATGAATAACAGCGGCCTGGCCGTCTTCCAGGGTAAATACGAAGAGAAATATTTATGACTTGTGTTTCAAGTGTTGTTTTTTACAGGGAGGCTGCTTGTAGGCTGTTTGTTTGGGTCTGCTGGTTGAGAGGATCAGAGTGTATTCTGACTGGTTTCTGCTTGATTTACTATATTAGTGTTTCTTGAAACCGTGAATCATATGAGCATTATTCACACTGTGATTTACAAATGTGTTAGCCACAGGTCAGTGTTGCTGTAATCTGTATGCAGAACAAAGTCAGAAGAATGTCGTTTTTCACTTAATCTCTGTGTTGTGGAAGCTCATTGGCTCATTACAGGAGCTCAACAGTTAAAACAACACATTATATATGTAACCTGCTTAGTTACTACAGTCGTGTTGTTTTTATGTGTACTTACTGCTTCCATAGGACTAGAGAGGGTAACAGCCAGGTGCTGCTGATCGACTGATTACTTACTGATTGTCAGTAAGTGTGATCACCTGGATCAAAGCAGATGTCGGTAGCTTGCTGGTCTGGAACATTTCATTTCACAGTCATCTCAGCAGATTCCTGCCAGATGATGTGATGCTCAGACATAATGCAAACAGAGTTACACGTCCGACTCTACAGGCAGCCGTTCATGACCGTATACTTACAACGGACCGAAGAAGTATTCCTTTTGTGGAAAAGTTGCCAAGAGCTGGGCTGCCAAGACTTCTTAGATGAGAACAAAATGAAGTTGTTTGGTCGTATATGGTAAAAACTAAAACAGCTCGTATCAAGCACGGTGGTGGAGGGGTGATGATTTGGGCTTGGTGTGCAGCCACGATCATGAAGCCCTCTGTGTAGCATCCTGGAGGCAGCGAGGCGATCTGTCTGACAGCTGAAGCTTTACCAAAATTGGGTCATGCAGGCTGAAAAAGGCTGAAAAAAGGAAATAATCAAGATGTTGCGATGGCAATGCCGTGAGCCTGACACATGTGGATGTTACCACCATGCTGCTTTAAGGTGCATCACCTAAAAGTGAGACTACCAGGGTTTTATGCAAACCTCGGTGAGGTTTAAACAATATTGTGAGATTCAGTCAGTTTTTTCTTTTCCTTTTTAGTTTTTGTCTGAATGAACTAAATGAAAATAAGAATTGCTCTTCTTTCTCAGATGCAGTAAAATGAAGAATTACTGACCTTCGACTAACAACGTCGCTCATTCAAGTGAATCCTGAACAGCGTTACTAACGGCGTTTCTGTTTTCAGTAACCTAACTAATTACTGTTTCTATCGTTGCAACGCCGTTACCGTTACTAACAACAAAATGCGGTGCGTTACTGTTTTTCAACAAACAGACGGTTGAAGCTGTGTTCAGCTGACCGCACGTAAGTAATCTGGGCGCTACAGCTTTAAGCAGCTGCGCTCCCGTGGACGGCGATCACTGCACAACACCTGGAGCTCAGGGGGAAACAATGGCATGAGTGCTGCTGTTTGACTGAGGAAGCATAAAGGAGTCGTGGTAAGACAATCACATGACTACTTTAAGACAGCAACAAGGTGACATGTACCAGTTTATAAACTGTGTTGATAGACCAGTAAAACCAGAGTCATGATAAACAATATATATGCAGCGTTTTTTCCTCAATAGTTTCGTCACGTTTACTGTCTGAGGACAGCGCTAACAAGCACTCTCTGCTTATGAGCAAACAAAAAACAGCTCGTTCGTGTTGGTGGAAAAACGCACCATGTCGACCAATCAAACTATGATATGGAAACATGACATTTGGTTGTTTAGGAAGAGGGGGAAGTTTCAGGAGTGACGGCGAGAGAGATTTGTGACGTTTAGCGTGTTTGGTGTAGTTAATGTGTTGTCTTGTGTAGTTAGTGTGTAGTGTTGTGGATAGTTTTGTGTTGTGTGTCAGAACAATGAGGCGACTGCTGTCTCCGGGTAGAAACAGGAGTGACACACCTGCTGCTGTCAGACCTGCAGGCATCAGGCTGTGATGTTTCCTTTATAGTGGACAGAAATATTTGCAGTGGCACAAATAATTTGTGGCATCTTATTGAAGAACAGCTGATTGTTCTGTAAATAATTTGAAGTGGTTGTAAAAAAAAAAAAGGATAAAAGGTAAATGGCTGCAAGTAACTTTGTTGTTTGCAAAACTTGTGCGTATGATTTTAAAATTGACAATTTATATTTGCATTTAAAGTTATGAAATATGATTCAATAAACACATTTGTGGTTGTTACAGTAAAAATATCACTTTTTCTACTCCGATTTTTCATGTTTTTTGTCTGATTTAAGATCAATTGTATTAATACAGTCTGTCAAAATGAAAACGTAACTGTAGATTCAGACGTGAGGCTGTGCTGAAGAGAATGACACCAAACAAGGCAAATAAATAGAAATGTGAAATGTGTAGTTAAAAATGGCCGATTATACCCTGGACCCCCGAGGGTTAAACTTTTTTTAAAGTAGAGAGTATTTTAAATTCAGGGAATTTAAAATAGAAAGTAGCTCGTCCACAGAAGGACTGGTAGCTCCCCTTACGATAAGGGTTCAGATCACGCGAACAGGTGTGAAATGTGTGTGTTTAGTTAGTTTGTTTGTTTGCTTGTTTTAATCAATTTTAAATCATGCTTTTTATTTGTTTTTGTTTCTAATGTCTCTGTAAAGCACTTTGAATCACCTTGTTGTTGAATTGTGCTATACAAATAAACTTGCCTTGCCTTGCCTAACGCAATAGTTACTTTTCTAGTAATTAATTACTTTTAGAATCTTGTAATTCAGCTACTAACTCAGTTACTTTTTTGAAGAAGTAACTAGTAACTATAAGTAATTACGTTTTCAAAGTAACTTGCCCAACACAGACGCTCCAGGCTCCGGTTGCCTCCTGGGGCCTGTTCTTCGTACCGCGCTAAGTAAGTTAGCTGGATTAGATTGTTGACGATTTCGCGTGATCCTGGATCGTTCGGTTCCCCGAAGCTCATCCGGGACTTGCTGTCATAGCAACAGAGCCGTAAGCGTAAACCTGCTCGGGAGCAGGTTTACTTTATGTAAACAGGATTAGATCGCGGCCACGCAGGTATGTCCGCTTCATTTATACGAAAGCAACAGCGATATTTTTCCACTGTTTCACCATAAATAAATAACATCAATGTAACTAAAGATAATGCAGCACCTGATCCTTTTATTGATGTCACACAGATACATACAGGTCATTTCCTAAAAAAGGGAAATGAACTATTAACATTCTATTACATGTATGTGATTATTACAGATGTAATTCATATTTCAGAGTAGTAATTGTAAATTACTTCGTGTAATCAAGATGGGAGACCACGGCTATAAAAGCGAAGGTGGATTTGGGAAGCCTGTCGCAGCCATGTCCTGTCCGTATACGCGACCAACCCATTGCGGAAGGTGCAAGATTGATAAGGAGAGTCCTCAGAATTCAGCGTATATTGCGGGACAGACAGGATCCTTTAGCTCAGCGTGACAGTGTGCTCATAGAGAGATATCGATATTCCCGTGAGGGTATTATTTACTTAACCAACTTGTTGACGAGGGGGTGCAGGACCACCACCTGTCTTTTTTTCCTCTGCCCTTTTCTTGGTTGCTGTTATGAACAAACTAACAGAGTATTACAGGCCAGTATTACCTTGCCAAGAGACGCAAAGCAATCTAAGAGATAAATATTACCATTCTGTAGAATACTCCTGTATTCCACTTTTACTTGTTCCCATGTTCTTGTGGGTCCTGCTGTGGCTCTAATGTGAAAGGGGATATAATATAACATATTATAATATAATATAATGCCATATGATATTGGACAATATAGTGTCATATGATAGATCTACCCTACCGCCTACTGGTGTTGGCCAGAGGGGCCGATGGCGCGATATGGCAGCCTGGCTTCTGTCAGTCTGCCCCAGGGCAGCTGTGGCTACAACCGTAGCTGCCTCCACCAGTGTGTGAATGTGAGAGTGAATGAATAGTGGTATCGTAAAGCGCTTTGGGTGCCTTGAAAAGCGCTATATAAACCCAATCCATTATTAATATTATTATTAAATTACCTACGAGTTTGATTTGTCAGCAACTTTCTGCCAGCCCTCTCTCCTTGCTTTTGCAGCCTTTGCAGTGTTCCCTTGCGTTTTGATTAAACTCTGAAACTCCTGAAATCCCTCACTCATGAGTTCTTGCTCTGCTGCCGGAAAATACCGAGCACGCCCCTTGGACATTTTCGCCGACCAATCAGCGGGTTGCCGATCAATGTTTCTACTATCGATGCGTAGCCCCTTTTACGACACCCAGTGATGTCACATTCCTGCGTCCAGCTGTAGTAATCGTCAACAGCAGGTGTGTTCGGGGAACCGGATTAGCGAGCTCACGGTTAGCGCGATGATTTGATCTTGGATGTGTCATTTGATCTTGGATGTAGTAAGCGACGTACGAAGAACGGGCCCCTGTAGATAACCTCTGTGTTTATTATCCTGTCACATGTCAATCACTGGCCCCGCCCCTCGATCACTGTGCCAGTGAGATGATCACTGGTCTCGCCCCTCGACACGCCCACTTCACTTTGCCGGCTGTCGCTGACTTTCTGTGGTCTCTGCTGTGTGGACGCCACTCTGGCCGTAAGTTATCGATTTCATCCACGTTTCCACGCATAGCTGACTTAGGTTATTATTTACATGTTTACTTACAGTTTTACTGCACTGGCAAACATTTTGGATATGATGTAAATGTGGTCCAGACCTTTTTTCTGCATTTATTCCTTTACATTATCCAGACAAATTGAAACTTCCATATGCTATCAGCCTCCATTATTTCTCACTCACCCACGCATGTTTAAATGCATGTACGTGTTTTCACTGCCGCTGCCAAACCAATGAGGATTAAAATAAATAAGGATTGTTATTAATGTGAAGGGAGTGCGAAATGCTCCTGTGACTGATGACATCCATGGTAGAAACAACAGCTCGTTGGCTCGAGGACTGACTTATCACATTAAAAGATAAACAGTAACAGCACAGGGCTTGCCCCGTCGACTGGGTTATTTCCTGTGTTTACTACAGTACGGCTCTTTGTGAAAATGAAGTATTGTGTTTAATATCAGCTTTTATTTGTGTCCAGTATTTTTCTGGCACTGTCAGAGTCGCCGTCTTTTCGAGCAACCCGACATCTTTTTTTATTGTCTTTAGGGTTTTTTTGTATTTGAGTGTGACAAGCTTGTTTTTTTTAACTTAAGGTGAGAATTTATTCATAATACAGCACAAAAAAACAGAATAATACTTCTAATGAATTAAACTGTTTCTCTGCTACAAACTATCTTGCTCAGTGTAGAGTTTACTGAGGGCACTTACTACTTAAAGCATCAGAAAGGTTTTATACAACACGAAGTTGGAATCTGCTCTATTTCAAATATGTGTAAAACATCCAAGGTTTTGGAGGAACCGGTGCATCGTTTTAATTTCCATTTGTTTTACTTTGTTAGCTTCAATCCACTGCAGCTTTAGATGGTTTCAAGTGTGAGCTTTTGCTGTTCTTTCACTTTAGTTGTTATTGATAAGAAATGTTTGGTTTCAGTCGAGTTCTTATTCGTTTCGGGTGTTTGTCCCAGTTAACATGAGACGGGTGGGATTTTTCAGATACTTCACAACCGACAACAACACGAAGTGAAGTCGTAATCTGTATTTCTATAAACATGTGCACCAGTGTCTCCGCCAGCTGGAGACTAAAGCTCAGTTAGTTTTAAAAAGCACAGATATTTAAATTTAAATTTTCTTAGTGTATTTATTATCATTTGATTGCATTTTGATTAGTTTTAGTGTGCTGCAATAACTCTGGTGCACAGACCTTTGCCAAAGGCAGCAGGTTTGGCTCCCATTACCATAAACGTGGGCCTGTCTGCGTGGAGCTGATGTTTATGGGTGCAGCACAGGTATCAGTCTGCAAAAGTGCATCCAAGCAGGAGCCTTGAGGCGCTTATAATTCACAGAAATATGTAACCACCATTAAAAGCAGTTATACCTGTGCCGTGCTGGGAGATTAGCATAAATATGCTCTATGCTCAGCTAATGCTAATTACCCCGTGGCTCTACTCACCGCTCCCACCTCCACAAGTCTGTCTGTGTTTATATGCCACAGCTCTCTGCAAACCTCCTCTCTGAGAGCGACTGCTGACTCTGACTGTTTGGGGACAGGTTGCCTCCCTGTGCAATCTCTGTGCAATCAAAAGCTTTCAGCCGGCGGTTGAGTCTAAAGCATCCTCAACCTCCAGGTCACTGCAGCTACTTGCAATTTGTCACTGATTGTAAAGACATCAATGCAATCACCTGACAGTCATCGATTTATTTTCTAAAGAGGTCGTCGTGCTTGTGTGACTGAGCCATCAGTGAACTGAAATTTGACTCATATTGTTGCAACTTGTCCAAGTTATGCTGCTTGTCCAAGCACCGCTGTGGACGTGAAGTCGGCTTCACTCTCTGGCGAAGGCCGGCATTCTGGGATGTTTTTTCTTTTTCAGGTGACTGTGCAAAAGCAGCATTTGGTATTTAACAGAGAATGCCATGACCCTTTACGCCTGCGTACTTTGATATATCCTCTCCAGCAACAATCAGGAAGCACGCCTGCTGAAATACTTTTTGCAGCATGAAATATTTGTGCCAAATCTTGGCGAACATCTCAGCAGAAGTAAGGTGATACAAGAATAAGTCCTTTCTCATTAATGCAACTAGAGAGGGAATAACACAAGCCTTTGTGCTTGTTTTAACTTGGATCTCAGTGTCAACACTGAAGGATTATTACAAGGCACAGTCATATCTCTCCCTGTCTCTCTGGCTGCCATCACACTCTAATGTCTGACAATTAAGATCTAATCTTTTCTACAGGCTCTCACAGCTAGCATGCCAGCCCACCGCTGATCAAGATAAGCAGCAATCACTTTGATTCCTGAATTAGAACGTAGGAACTGCCATCCCATCTACTCACATTACAGAGTACACTGCAACCATCTTTTATTCAGCCAATATTAAAGCTGGCACAGGCTTCAGGTTGATGTGCAGAGTAAAGAGGGCAGGGAGGAAAAGCATCCGTCGCTCTGAATGTGGAATGTTTCAGCGTTTTTGACCCAAACCTTTGCTTTTGTTCTGCTTTTTCAATAATAAATAATGCATCTGGTTCATTAGTTTGTTCACTCCGAGGTGGACTGGGGAACTCTGTTTCACCTCCAGGTCATAAATCAAGGAGAAAAAGCTGTCAGCAAAAAGGAACTCGGGATTACAACATGCCTTCACTGGCTCAGAGTGTCAGTTCCTACAGCATTTTTTGGTACCCGTGTGTCCTCGCAGGCGCAGCGCTCTCAGCTAATGACAAATATGTGTGTGAGATATTTGGCAAAGAGGACTTGTGTTTGATTTAGTTGGCTTTGAAACCTATATTTCAACCTCCAAAAGGCTGGCAAGTTCAGCCTGGCCAAGGAAACGGCCAAGTTTTCCATCAAGTGCTCGCTAACGATGACGGGAAAAGGAGCGGTGAGACGGCAGCTGCATGCAGTAGCTCCTCCTCTTGCTCGCTGTTTATCCCTGTGATTATTAAAGGTGAATTTATATCGTGCACCCTTTGTGTGGGGTTCAATCCCGTTGCTGCAGTCCTCCATCTGGTCCCTGCAGCCACCGGGTCACAATGACACACTGTGTCTACTCTATATTAGAACCAGCGCTGCCACTCTTTCCACGGGCAAAACTCATTTGTGCTCTCTGCACGGCTCACTGTTGGCCACCTTTCCAAGCATGAACACACATCGTATGCCCATATGTTTGTGTCTGTTATGTATTAATTTAGCAAGTTGGTCTTTTCAAAAATCATTCTGTCATTTTAAATCTAAATAAATTCTGTTAATTCGAGTTTCTTGCATAATGCATGGGCAGACCGCGGCACACGTCCAGCAAACACTTTCTCCTACAGCATGGATTCCATTTAATAAAGTCTTTGTGTAGACTCGCCTCTTCCAGGGAGGGTGACTCAGGCGCCCCGGGGCGACGATCGACTTACGCAGTCTGGTCACATTGCTCTTCGTGATTAGATCTCACACGAATTAATTATTTCTGAGAAATTCTCAGCAGTGCGGGTCACATGACTCAATGAACGCACATACAGTGCTTTCCTTTGTGTGTTGGTATCTGTGCATGTGAGCCGCTGCTGCCTCTCTGGGTCCATTTGGGTGGCAGCAGCCTAGGGAGTTGTGCTCTCATTAGGAGCACCACGGGCCAACTCGGCATTACGCCATCCGTGACAACAAATTCAACATGAGAAATGGTGCGCGTGTGCGAGAGCCAGCGACTCAGAGCAGCACGCTCCCCACAGTCTAAGCACAGGGTAGGAAGCATGAAATGGGACCTTGTGTTTAACCAAACACTCATTTCTCCAACTTCTTTTCATAATATTCTGTGAATTATTATCCTCATACTGTGCCTGTATTAACAAAGTCAAAATCAGTATCACTGTTACTCGTGTAAATTTACAGCACTTTTTTACACCGTTTAATGTTCTCGAAACTGTCGGTGATTCTGTTCATAACTGTTCTGGACCTGATTTGTAGGTGAGGTGAAGTCAGGTTTGGTGTCTCTGGGTCGTGTCTCTGCGGACGATGTGGTTCTGTGGGCTTCTGTGAGTAATGACCTCCAGGTCACAGTGGGGTGGTTTACAGGCAGCACTGATGGGAATTAGCACCTCAGAGTCCAAGTCCACGGTTCACAGAGAGAAAGAGGTAGACTACCCACACTGGGTTGGGAATGACAAGTGGAGAACTTCCAAGTATCCTGTGACATCATGAGTGGGGAGGAGTAGAAATGGAAACCGACGGCAGTGATCTGGACACGTCGTGGTAAAGAAAGAGCTGAGCATAAAGCCAAAGCAGGTTAATATATCAGTCCACCGTCATGTCCGGAACTGCTGACGAACTAACCGCACGACTGAAGGTCTGTGGCGTTAGCTTCAGCTCACACGGGTTTCTAAT
This sequence comes from Aulonocara stuartgranti, assembly GCF_965226115.1. Lineage (NCBI taxonomy): Eukaryota > Metazoa > Chordata > Actinopteri > Cichliformes > Cichlidae > Aulonocara > Aulonocara stuartgranti. The sequence continues at coordinate 1,519,363 of NC_138951.1, read as the reverse complement.
CACATGTCAGTAAAGATGAGATTAGCTCAACTAATTACAGATTCAGTTTCTGGCAGGAGGATTTTCAGACACATGGTTAGCAGAGTTAAAGGTTTGTTTGAATGCAAATCATGACCTTTTCCTAAACATAATCCCAAATCCTCGGGGCCCCCAGGCCAGGTGGGATAGCTAATCCTTCCAGCAAGAGTGCCGAGGTACAGGGCCCGGGAAACAGCCTGATCAGGTGTCTGAATCACCTCAGCAGCAGAGCCCAGTCATCCCACAGAGGGAGCTCTCTTTCTTTCTGTCACTACCATGAACCCTCCCCCCGAAGGCACATCACAAAATCAAGATAAAAATGTTTTTAACACATCAGGAAACTATTTAGACAACAAAAAGGTCACTTCCTCTGCTGCTTAGATTTCTCGAGGCAGTTTATTCCTTAGATCTGGGGCTCTGGCAGCAACGTTTTTAGCTTTTAGCTGTGTTTGTAGAACAGTTACAGTAAAAGACGAGATTCGTGTGTAGCCGTAGCCATGAGATACCTTAAAAGTCAGCAGCAAGATCTTTAAGATCTCGATTCTAAGACATACTGGGAGCCGTGGCAAGGACGCTAAAACAGGTACAGGCTAATAAATGGGACACGTCCATGGGCCACAGCACATTTAGACAAGCAGAGAGAAAATAGCATTAAAAACAGCTGCAAACTTTTTAGGGAAATTAGTTTCGGGGTTCTGGTTCTTTGAGAATCGTGGCTCACTATCATGGATTACTGGGACACTTGATGGCATTAGACCATCATTTATAAAATTTCCAGCTCCAGTTAGGCTTTTAACTTTGCACACAACACTGCCTGCGCGTGCACCAGACGTCCCGGCTCCCCCGTGTCGGATATGGTGGCCTTATTGAAAGCTCAAAATCCATCGTCTGCGTGTCTGGATATACAGCTCTGGGGTACAAATACCAGCTGCAAACAGCAAGAAAGATGACTAATGAATGCACAGAGTGGATTTGAGAAGCTAAGCTTACACTTTTTATTAACCTTAAAATTCAGCTTACAATCGATTCTATTGATCTGGTGTCTAAAAGTCAATAGCAGCCCCACAGACCTCGTGGAAGTGCATTGTCTCTTTATGGAATGCATGAAAGCAGCTTTGTACTGTAGTAGTGCGCAGTCAGTGTGTGTGTGTGTGTGTGCGTGTGTGTAGTTTAGGAATAACTCTGCCGAAACATTAACTGTCCCTGTCTGTAATACACATCAAACCTTGAAATCGACTCCCCGGGTGTGGACGCAGTGTCAACAGAGGGGGCCGGCTACCTGCTGGAGTCTGGTGTGAAACTCTGTACCTGCGTTACCTGAAAACTGAGTCGTGCTACCTGAAACGAAGAGCTGGAGAGAACTTCACCCGGGCCAAGCCCATCTGGTAGATTCATGAAATATGGAGCGGACGAGTGTGAGTGCTGGCTAATCAGCCGACTTGTTGGTAGAGGGGCTGGAGGTGTGTGCTACAATATGAGATTGTATGCAAGCACACTTTGCAGGAAACACCGTGACTGCTGGGCAAACACACACACGGTCAGACAGGGGGCGCAATACGAGCGGCTCGCCTGCGCAGCTGTCTCACGTCGCCGCCGTGACCTCGCGCGCCTGATGACAGCAGGGAAAACAGAATTTGTCAAATCAGAGCCGCTGCTGATGAGGAATAACACAGATCTGTATCCCACACATTAGCGAGCCAATCAGAAAACAGGCCTGCCCTGGGAACAAAGGCAGCAGCGGGGCGGTGTGGGAACACGCGTGTGCGTACACAAACGGCGAGCAACAGAGCAGTCGAGGAGCGAACGCACACCCACGCTCGAGTCTGGCGGGGTGTCGGGTTGCGTCTGGCTGGTGTGTGCGTGTGTGTGTGCTTCTTTCTTTGTCCGACTCTCGGTTTTCACTCTGCTCACCATGCGTGCATCCGTGCACGTGTGCGTCAGCCTCCGGCGGGTCAGCTTCTCTCCATAAGACACAGAATGCAACAACAAATAAGAGTCTGATTAGTTCCTTCCTTCCTCAATGGCACAAAGCCCGACCTAATCCGTGAGCAAACACGCTGTCTGCCGGGAGAGCAGGGAGGCTGATGGAGGAGGGAGAGAGTCCAACCTGTGGAGTGTTTGTCCTTAGGAGAGAGAAGGAGAAGAAGAGTGAGGGGCAGCTGGATTGATGCAGGGAGAGTGGGGCTGAGGGCTGGATTGAGCGGGAGGGATCAATGAGAGGCAGGATGAATGAGGTTTGGGAAGACGTGGGGGGGAATATGAACAATGCGAGCAGGACAAAGACGGAGGTGTGCAGGGAGCGATGAAAGCAGGGGATTAAACATGCAGGAGCTGAGGTGAAAAGGTAGCCGTCCCGCTGACCTGCGCCGAGGCTGAAAACCTGATTGGGAAATGAAAAAGGAGCGCGGCTCGATGAATGCACGCTCCTGTTTGCCAAGGCTAATGCTCTCTGTCCAAACACCCAGTGGTGTGGAGGGTGTGTCTTTACGTGGGCGGAAGTCTTTTCCAAGCTTGCGAGGAGCTAAACAAAGAGAAACATCAGAGAAAAGAAAGCTGGCTTTGTGCATCTGCTTCCATCCCCTCAGTCCAGTTCATCACACTGATCTCGTTGCAGAATAAAAACCATCATTTTATCTGACTTGCCTGTGATGATCACAGTCACACGGCCAAGAGTGCAAAATGTGGCCTTTTGTTTATGTTGTGTGCAGTCGTTGTCATCACACTGATGGCCACGCTGGAGGTCACAGCCTCTTTTTGATTGTATCGATGGAAGTTTCAGAGATGGCTGAAGGGTTTTTATGCTCTTATATTTTTAAACATAGTTTCCACGTAAAAATCGGCGTGCGCCACATTCGCAGTTTCAGCTTTCCAAAGCCGAGAGCAGGTCAGCGACAGAAAACCAGCCAAGAAGAAACGTGTACTGCTGTTATCATCAGGATTTTATTGTCATTGTGAACATGTTTTAGATTTCAGTGTTCAAAGAAAAATTCCTCTTTTCTTTTACAACTACCTACCAAAGCTGCTAACATTGTAAGCATGGTTGCTTTTGATGTTTTTTCCAGCTTGCAGAGCAGACGATGCTGACGAGCGTGGCTGTCACTAACATGGTCAACTCAGATACTGCGAGCACTGAAGTCCCGCCCACCTGCTGGCTTACTACTTCATTAAGAAAAAGGAGTTTCACTCACAAACAGGTGAAAGAACTTCTAACAGCTCGTCACATCAGTCACTGTAGTAACTCAGCTTTCATTATTATTTATGTGGCATTTAACATATAAAAGCACACGTTAGTCAAAACCCCCGGTGGTCATAAAGGAAACTGTGGTTCTTACTATAATAAGTTACAGGTACAGAAAGTGGCAGTATGGTTTACATGTAGTATGATTTCAGCATTTCTTATTCCTGGTTCTTACTTAGTCATTTCCTTCTGAGTTGAAACAGTGAAGAAAGTGACTGAGGCCGATTAAGCTCTGCCGAGCTCTGGAATTATGTGTTCTAGAACAGTCCAGAGGATTTGTGCCCTTAAAGACTCTGCAGCCAGGAGGCTGAGCGCTAGCACTGCCAGCTGCCACTATTTATTTCTATAGCACCAAATCACAACAACAGTCAACTTTATATTTGAGCTGACTGCAGGTTAAAGACCCAACATTAACAGAAAGAAACCCAAAAGTCAGACGACCCCCTATGAGCAAGCACTTGGCGACATCGGGAAGAGAAAACTCCCTTTTAACAGGAAGTAACCTTCAGCAGAACCGGGTCAGGGAGGGGCGGGGCCATCTGCTGTTACATATCCTGTGACTGGTCGACACACTGTGGAAGAGCCAGAGATTAATAATGACTAATGATTAAATGCAGAGTGGTGTATAAGCACAGAGAGAGTGAAGAAGAAGCACACAGTGCATCATGGGAAAACTCCAGCAACATCCAGCCTATTGCAACGTGACAAAGGCTGTTTAGGTTTACGTGGTTGCAGCGAGATCCACACAGTAAAATAAAAAATGTTTTTAATGTCTTTTGGAACCATTCATTATTTAACAGTAGCATCTAATAAGACATGCACTTAGTGGGGATAGGTTAATTGGTTAATCCAAATTGCCCATAGGTGTGAATGTGCGAGTGAATGTGAGTGCGAATGGTTGTCTGTCCCTGTGTGTTAGCCCTGCGACAGACTGGCGACCTGTCCAGGATGTACCCCGCCTCTCGCCCTATGACAGCTGGGATAGGCTCCAGCGCCCCCCGCGACCCTGAAAAGGATAAGCGGAAGCGGATGGATGGATGGATCTAATAATACAGATATGGAGATGAAAATGGGCATAACAGGTCCTCTTTAAATGTGAAGTAACTTTACTCGTATGGAGTAACGTCTTCTATGGCAGCATGTTAACGACTGACAGGACCTCCTGGTATCACCACGACTGTCTTGTTTCGGCCTCGGCGACAGAAAGACTGAGTTACAACGAGAGGGCGTGGAGTTTGAGAGACGGTGAAGGTCGTATTTCATTGATGGGAACTGACTGCAGCCTGGTGTTTAGAGCCCAACATACCATTACCATAAAACGAATTGCTTTGTCAGACTAACGATCCAAAAGCTGAGATAAAAAAGAAAACTATAATTAACTTCCAGCGATAAAAAGTTGATGTAATATTTGGTACGAGGTGTCCTTAAACCACCACCTGTAACACTTTTGGAGACTTAAAGCTTAAGGTGGTGGGAACATGACGTGCACGCTTATCCTCCCCACGGTTCGTGCGCCCTTTGGACATTTGCGCTTTGTGCTTTTTTTCAGGCGTTCGTGACTTTTTTTGTAACTTTTTCCTAAAAATTTAAAGCTACAGTTTAAAGTTTCTTACGCAGCGTCACAGAAATCATTTTTGCCACACCTCCTACGCGTCACACTGAAGCGGTGTCTTTTATTTATAAAGGCTATATTAAAATGGTGATTTTTTTTTTGCCTCTAATTTAAGTTATAAAGAATTTATCATGGCATTGTGCGCCCCGGGGCAGCTTTTACTTTCTCGAATTACTCTTCTCTCGGCCCGTCTCCTTCTTTGCCAACCATTAAAAAGAGAATTATGATCTCAAACGGCGTCACACTGTGTTTAAATGCGCCCTCTGTGGTTTGACATGTTTGTATGGCTCCTGCAGCACATGCTATAAGTGTGTCTGTATTTATGTGCTCACGTGTACGACTCTGCGACTGTGCGTGTGGCGGCACAGTCGTTTGTAGAGGAAATGAATAGTTGCTACCATCGTTCATAGCTCCCTAATGAGGCGGCTGGGCTCTTGCTTCTCCTCGTGTCTCCTCGTTTTATACGTTCTGTGTGGCCAGGTCTCCTTCTCATCTCGTGTCCCTAAAAACACCCGGAGGCCTCATTACCCTACCGTCATTGTTTATTTGGAGGGGAGAAGAAGAGAGGAGAGGAAAGATCAAAGAAAGGTCTGTGATCGACTGCTTCCTGTCGCACAACCTTCCACAAGGCCAGGTCTGCTGTCGGGGTCTAAAAACATGCTGCACAGTCTCAGACTTTGTGTCTGTGGCTCCGAACTTTTGATGGCGTTCGCTTGATCAGCGCCAGATTGCCTCTCGGTGTCATCTAATCCTTTCTGAAGGTTATTGTTTTGCTATTTTGGGGAGACCCAGCTTCACTCCTCACTTTGAAGAAAATGATGTCATGACTCTAACCAGAGCCCGTGTTGTAATTAAAAATGAAACCGCCTGTGATCACATTACTGGATTATAGTGTTACACAGGAACATACTTCCAAACCTGACAGGGAGGATGAGAGGGAGGAAGAAGGGGAGAGTTTTGGAGCAAGAAAGCAGCGTTTCAAAGAGTGACAGGAAGGAAAAAGTAAAGGAGAGGCTGGTTTTTCTTTTTCTTTTCTTTTTGTCAAAAGGAAAACAAATCCCCTTGAACAAATCCTGGTGTACAGCAGCTTTTGTTATATTTGTCCTACTTCCTGACTTACAGTTATGCAGAAATATTTCCAGTCTTCAGTTATTAAAATTTGTCTCAAACATTGGCTCTTGGATCCAGATGTCAGCAATGGAAGAAACTGGTTTCTGGAAAAGAATATTCAGAGAATATTCTGCCCCCATCAACTATGAACAAATAAGAGAATGAATAGATGGATCGATGGGACTTTAAATCAAGGTGAAAACTGGGATTAAGCTTGACACTGGAAAACAATAACGTAAAAGAAATGATTGCGTTGGCTTTCCAGTTCTCCTGTTTTGTACACATGATGAGCGCGGGACTGTCTGCATATAAATGTTTGTACGCAGGTATTTGTATAAGATACGTGAACTACATATGTCTGTCTGTCGCTGTGTTGATAATATAAAATGATTTTATTAGCAAAACAGCTAACAGACGTAATAAATGTGCTCAACAAAGTCATTTCTGTTAATCTGAAAGTGCTGGTGCAAATGCGCCTGTTCAATTTTCCTGTTTTATTAAAATGGACATTTCATTTGACATCTTCCTCCATCAAGGCTTAAAATGTATTTAACTGTATGTGCTTTTTGACTTTAACAGAGAGAAAGAATATTACTGAGCAGAAATAAGGAAGCGAATATTCACAGCAAAGGTCTGTTTTGTACCATTAAACATGAGAACGTTTTCCAGCATGTGCAATAGTTCCTGCACACTCGCAGCATGAAGTGTTTGTACTTCAGTTAGAAGCATGTTTCATGCCTGGATCATGTTTCTCAAACAACTGATGAGGGAGAAAATCACCATGGCAACCAAGACAACAAAGCTTTGAAAAAGTGGGAACTGAATTTTTTTTTTTTTAGCCATCCAAGTAGTTTTATTGTTTTAGCCACTGTTTATTAAAAAATAAGTGACACTAAAAGATGTGCAAGATTTACACGTTTTGTGCGTGCAGTGGTGTCGGTCAGCATCGCTGCTCAGGGACGCTGTCATACCAGTGTTTGCCAGACATGAAATCATAGAAACATATTCAGTGAGTTTGCTGAAATGTCATCTATTGTATGAATCGCTTTAGTGCGACCCATTACGAGGAAGGTGGGAAGACTGAAGAGAGACGTCGACCAAAGCAACCTTACCGACCTCACACAGATATCGATTTTCGTGAATCTTTTCTCCGTTTTTCTCAGATAAGTCTCGTGTGTGTCGGAACGTAGTAACGTGATGGGCTTAATGGGAGGATGAGCATTTCAATAGCTATTCAACACACACACACACACACACACACACACACACACACAGGTTTCCACATGTTTCATTGAGTTATGAACCGTTTCCACATCCTTTGGCAAACTAATTGAAAATATTGCAAAACGATTGATTGGGTTAAGGAGCTGAAATTATTGTTTAGCAGGTTTGAGATCTGTTGACTGCATAAGATTCACATGATTTTCACACTGATGAAATTATTCAGTGAGCCCTGGTGTCCTATAGACGAGGGGGGGCACTGTCATCCTGCAAGAGGCCACTCGTCTCCAGATCGTACATTAAGATGTGAAATGTTATTACAAGACTCATTAGATATAAAGAGAATTTAGTTTATTCCAAATGTGTTTTATTATTAGTTACTGTTTTTGTTTAGGCTACTCATTACTGCTTATCCTAACTGCGGCTGTTTAGAGCGTCACACGATGAAGCCGCCATGACGTCACCCACTGGTTTGACTGTAAAACTGCGTGTTCATTGGCTAAGGACTTGTGAATCTAAAGTCAATAAACAAGCCAATGACAATCAATCGTTCTGACTCTTAGAATGAGCACAATTTCCAAAACTGACTTTATGTTTTATTCCATATGACCAGAAATAAGTGACTGAACTCATAAACTTATCAGAAAAGTGTTTACAAATCTCAGAGCCCAGAGACGTTTTTCAGTCCACGAGCCAAGAAGTCTTTTTGCAACCACCTGCCCTCTGGTGGCCATTCAAGCCTGCAGCTGTAAAGCACTTCCATGTTGGGTTCACCTTTCAGACCCAGAAGCTTGTTGATGCGTCTGTGGTCGGGGAGAAGAGGAAGTGAAGCTGAGTGCATGCGCTCCCGTTGCTGTTATTACATAAGATGCTCTCGTAGGAGAAACAACAGCCCAGCTTCACCCACACAGACCTGAGAGTACTAAAGCAGAAACAGGGTTATGATATTGTGAACATGTTTTCTATATTTATCAGTCGATAGGTTATTAATTAGCATGACCTAATCGGCATTTTCTATACTGCTCATTTTGTATTCCATACAGACTAAGTGTCCACAATCAGTGCGTTATAATTTAGTCATTTTGAAAAATGTCAATGGGATTTGTGATGAATGTGGTTCATTATGAACTGATTTCATATGACTGTTTAATCATTATCAACCTTTTTAAATATAAAAGTTCAAAGTGAAGATCTGCTGAAGATTGCAGTATTGTGGGGAGGTGTGAGGAACGCGAGCCTGTACAGGTCTGTGCGTCCCTCCATGTCAGACCATCACTGACCGACCACCAAACCAGACATGCTGAACGATGTAAGATAAGATAGAAGATAAGATAGAACTTTATTAATCCCTCGGGTGGGTTCCTCTGGGAAATTCGGTAATTTGCAGGCAGCATAACGTTTTCCACGCCTTCTCCAGACCCTCTCATGCCTGTGTTCAGGGAGAACTTGCTCTCATCTGTGGACGCCATGGTGGACCTGCCAGTTCTGGTCTTCTATGGCAAATACCAACCAGGCTCTGTGGTGCTGGGCAGTGAGCACAGAGCCCACTCGAGTACATCGGGCCCTCAGGCCAGCCTCATAAAGTCTGTTTCTGATTGTTACATCAGAGAACACGTCACCAGTGTCCTGCTGGAGGTTATTTTGTAGCTCTCACCCTGGGCCTCCTTGCAAAAAGGAGCAGATACCGATCCTGCTGATGGGTTAAAGGGCCTTCTACAGTTCTGTCTCATGGAATCCCCACAACGATCTTATGGTGCGTTCACACCGAATGCAATAGATGGGACCAAAAAGCGCCAGACGCCCCTAGCTGGTTGCGTGCACAGTCGCACCTCAACGTGCGACCAACGCGAACTGTTCACGTCTGGATGACGGCCGCTTTCAGCGGTACCACCGTCTGTCCCTCACCCAGTTTGAGGAGCTGCTGTCCCGCGTTGGTCCAAGCGGCGCCCGCCTAGACACCAACTACAGGCGCTCAATCCCACCTGCAGAGCGCCTGTTCATCTGCCTGCGGCCACTAAAAGTGTTTAATACAGCAGTCCTTTATTTATACCTGTGCTAATATATGCTCATTTAAAGTCCCAGTGACTTCCCCACAAACCTCTGAAGAGCGTTCCTGCCTTTCTTTTTTTGGAGTGGAGCTTTCCTCCGAAATAAACTAACTTGTCTTTATCCTCTTAGATAATTGGTCTTCACTATGTTCCTATATAGTAGTGTATTTTTTCTTTAGTATAGTATGAAATAAATTCTACATGTGTCAAGTTGTGTGCCAACATTTGCTGTGTAGTAGAACTGAGACATTACAAAGATTTATTTGAAATAAATTTTGACGTGGGGTTCAGATTTTTCCAGTTGGAGCGGTAGACGTGATATGTGCGAATGCACAAAATGCACCACATAAACTGGCGCGCGTATTTTTATTCGCACGTCAAACGCTACTTACTCGTGTGACTGATGCATTTTTGCGTTTTCGCGACACAAATTTTCGCGGGACCCCCCGTCGCGCTTCATCGCGCTCCTGCATTGACTTTACGTGTAAACTTGGTCGCGTCTGTCGCGCTCGGTGTGAACGCACCGTTAAGACTGAGCTGGGAGACGCAGCAAACCTTCACTTGATTAAAAACTGTTGCTTACATTTTTTTGAGCTGTTTGTGTGTCATTCTCTGATCAGCTTACTCACTGCTGTAGTTGTTTTCTGAGAGAGCGCATCCTGAATTTTAAAATATGGACTACAGTAGAAGACAGAAAAGTTATCTTGAAGTCAGCTGAACTTTGGCCGGATCTGCCTGCTCCCACCTGCCCTCCTCATCAACGCCTGTGAGGCAGACAGACGAGGGTTGCATATCCACGCTTCTCCCTCTTTGTCTCCTTCCTCTGATATTCTCTGCATGTTTCCATCGCGGCTTCGTGGCTGAACTGGTTTCTGCTTTTGGGGAGGAGGCTTTGTGTGCTGACTCCTGAGGGCTGTGTTTCTGTTTTTGTTGAAGTGTGTAAGTGTAGTTATTGTGCACTTGTATCCACACCCAGGCCTGTGTAATAACAATGACTGCTGGGGAGTAAAACTGTTGTCTGTAAATCAGATGCTCGTGATTCAAATTTAGTTTGGACTGTTTTACGTGGGCAGGAAGCTGCTTTCTACTGATCTGTGGTGTGTCTGACCAATTTTGTATATTTCCAAAAACAACAACTTTTCCAAAGGTTATCTGTGTGTACATAGGTGTGGAAAAGAAGCTTGGGTTCAAACAATCAGTAAAATGTATTTGAAACATCTGGACTTAAGTTCGCTACTCAGCTGCTCACAGGGACTAGATTCAAGGAGAGTGTTTGCATTTACCAGCAGTCGATAGTTACGGAAAAACAAAGCGCTTGCCGTCACGCTGCGTTTCGTTCCACTCCTACATTCCTGCTCTCACAGTTTGGAAAGCCGAGTCTCCCTCCTTGCTTTGCTTTAGCCGCAAACATCCGTTATGTGGCTACAACCCTCAGTGCATAACATTGATTTTGGATATTAGCCCATAAACATTGTTTTTGTTTCTGATACATAAGTAAAAGTAGCAAAAGTACTCTTAAGTATATCATAAGCACCGTACTTCAAACACACAGGACAAAACCCCCAATTAATTCCTAAAAGTGCTCATCTTAGACTCTGATTTTTAAATAAACATATACAGAATATAGCATGCCTCTAAAGGTGCCTCAACCCCACATGCAAACTGCACTCTGACGGCCAGTGTTGCACGCACACACAGCGTGAAGAAAAACACACACACTCAAAGGCTGCAGAAACATGTCACTCAAACAATCCAGGATTGAAACGTACAGCAAAACTCTGCAACCACAAAAACATGGTAGAAGTACAACTTCCAGGAGCTTTGACTGGTGCATGTTTGTCTCCATGACCACTGAGATGAAGGTTGATTTTGCACTTTTCACATTAGTGTAGCAGATTTCAGTTCATAATGAAACAAGTTATTTTTCTAAATGCACTTAATCATCTCTGGTTTTCTTCCACAGCGTATGTTGTGTCCTGTTCTTCTCCCCTCCCCCCGCAGCAGATGGCCCCGCCCCTCCCTGAGCCTGGCTCTGAGGTTTCTTCCTGTTAAAAGGGAGTTTTGATTGTTGGGTTTTCTCTGTATTGCTGCAGTGTTAACCTCACAAACTAAACAGTTTTGGTGCTAAATGAATGAAACTGAGCTGAATTAAAAGTTATCTTACGCACTGTAAAAGCTGATACCCGATGAGAGGTGAGGACTCCCCTGTGGCCAAACTAAAGCTCCTTTGTGTCTCTTCGTTGTCATTTGATCAACTTTCTAATGTAGCAGAGTGAGCCGGAGATTAAAGCACACACTGTGTGGGGGTTTCATTTAAAACGAGCAACATTTCATAAACCGATTAAAGCGCAGAAGTGGAATTTAACACGATCCACATCATCAACATGAAGCACTGAGGAGTAATGGGATTTATTGAATTTCTGACAAAACAAAGCAGGGGAGCCCAGAAACATCAAGGTAAGAGTGCAAATCTCTGAGCAACACCAGCGTTATAATGCAGGTGCTACGCATTTTTATGTAGCTCCAGTCGTCTTTGCGGTGGCAGTCTAAAGCAGGAGAAAGGACCGGTCGTGGTCGTGATTGGAAACTTTTGAGAGCTTCGTTTCTGTCCCTCTCAGGCTCCGTCTGATCAATGAAGCGCATAAAAACTCATTAAATGTTTAATTGAAAGAGATTAAAGCGCGATATTAGCTCGAAAATCTGACTTCGATCTCACAGATACCAACAAATACCTGTTAACATCTTCCCCCGACACCTGAGGCCACTGAGCTCACCAGGCTGGGAAAGCAGGAAATTCAGCCCTCGTCAGCTCTTGTCAGGTTTCAGTCTAAAAATGTCAAGCACAGCCTCGGAACATTTCGGAGTGTTTCTGGAGGAGTTTGGGGGGTTTCTGTGCCGTCCTGCTGGAAGCCATAAGCAGGGAGACGCGTTCCTCTTCTCTCGACTGCGCTGCTTCGTATTGGGAGGAGGGATGGAAGCAATTACCAGCTGAGAGAGGGCCAAGCCTCTGCACATCAATCAGAATTACTCCACCGCCACTGTGTACTCGTGTGTGATGGAGAGTGTGTGAAAGAGCAGCCCCCAGTGGTGACATGCCTCCTTGCCCTGCAGAACTTTTAGAAAACCATCACACCGGCAATCTGCTGAAGGCTCTTAAATTTCAATGGAGGCCTTTTTTCTTCTTCTTCCTCTAAATTAATTTTCCCCACCTAATTGCTATGTTCATTACCAGGGTACAATAATGTCAAAAAAACCACTGTCCTGATTTAATTTCCATGGCTGAATGTGAAATGAGTCGGAAAAAGAGGCAAAGCGCTGCGTGTGCTGCTTGTCATTTAGTTCATGTTGAAATGCAAACCAGAGGCAATTTAGGTTAATGTGAAATGAGGAGGAGAAGAAGAGAGCGAGCGAGAGAGAGAGGTTACAAAAAGCAGGGGTAATTTGGTGTGGCAAATTGATGAGTCATCTTTTGTTCAGAGCGTTTGACTGACAAAAGAGCCGCGGAGCGTTAGAGGAGGCAGAAATGGTCTCGGCGTGAAATGTTCATCGGTGTCACTCTGCTTTTCATATCGTAACCCCCCCCCTCAGGCCGCCCTCAGTCGCGTAGTCCTCCCGTGTTTAGGCTAATTACACTTCCACTAAGCCTGAGTGTGTCAACTGTGACATTTCCACTGTTGGTGTAGCAACATTAGCACTGCTCTATTATGTCTGCATTAGGGACATCACACATTATCCAAACTCTCCTCTGGCTGCTTTTAACAAAGAGGAAAGGGGGAAATATGTCTGAATGCTTTCACAGTTTTGTATCTCCTCTGAATTCTGCATTGGCACTTTGTTTAATGTCCCTAAAATTGCAATGCTGAAAGGTGAGTGGGAACAATCACCCTTCCCTGATTAGTTCTCTGCTCTTGGAGCGTGGTTACCCAGGCCCCGTCACCTCATGCATACTAAACCCATGAAAAGCACAACAGCCAAATGTGTATGCTTTGTGTCTCTATGGAAGAATGAGTTAAAATAAAAAGCCTGTTTGTTGTGCGTTGTGTCTATGGAGGGTTGGAGCGAGGCAGGGGTGTGTGTGTGCATCATATTCAGGGTGTACTTCAAGGCCAAACTGGAACGAGATGAAAGGGAGAGACGGGCGCTCTGTCCTGTGACGAATGATTGTTAGATATAACTCAGCCCTGGAGGTAAACAAACGAGGCTGATTTTCCATGGCCTAAAAGGATTTAGGGTCTGGATGTGTTATCCATGATGAGAGACAGCAAAGTGTCACAACATCAAGGCCAGCGCTCTATGAACCGCGCTGGAACATGGGCGTTTGTGTAATGCTGGGTGTGATTGTACATTATTATGTAATTAAGTGATGCTGAAAGCTGACATGATGCTGCAAAATATTTCAACTCTGCACCTGCTGCACGAGGACATTCTTCCCACCAGGCTCCTTATCTGTAACGGCGACGCCCCGTAGAGAGGAGCGTGCCGCTCTTATAGGGAATTAGACGAGCTGATGTGATTGGCCACCACAGGCACAAGCCCACGCTGCTCCCGGCGATAATTTATTCCTCCTTATTCAACTCCATTTACAACCAAATGCACTCGACAGGAGTGACACACAACGTTCAACAGCTACGGTGAAGAAACGTGAAAAACAAACTGTATATAAAAGATGAACACAGCCGTCCGTGTCATTATTCGTCATCCCTGTGAGCGAGGATACCCGCGTTGGTGCTCCTGGATCATCAAAACGAATGACGGCTCAGGTTCATCTTTACACGTGATCAGTCACATTGTTGTGAGTAACAGAGTACATGTGCCGGCGTTACGTTCTTGAAATACAAAATATGAGTAACTGTATTCTGTAACAGTTACTGTTTAAAAAGGCGATATTCACAATACAGTTACTTTGTTCTTTTCCTGTTTCATATGTTCGGCTCTGCCCTCTCTATTTTTGGTAATTCCACGCCAGTGGAAACCCAAACAAAACGCGCATTAAGAGGCTCTATTGCCCGTGTCTTAGTCTCGCGTCTCATAATGACGTGAGGAAATATTTTTTAAAATTATTCAAAATATGATTTAATATGAAGGCAATAGCAGAGTGTTACAGGCATCGCCCTAAAGCATGCAGCCTGATGGGCAGTGTAGTCCGTGCTGCAGGGAGGATGGACTGCCATACCCGTGATGTGTCTGTGAGCGAGGGAGGGAGAAAAAGGAAAAGTACGAGCTGTCACGGAGCAGAAACAGGAGCTGGAAGCATGTAAACATAATAATAACCACTGCAGCCAAACAGAGAGCCTGACGAGCCCAGCTGTAAGTAAGCTGTTAAGACTCGACTGTACGCCGTGTTCCTGTTTTCCTCCGAAACAATAAGATAAGATAAGATAAGATAAGATAACCTTTATTAGTCCCACACGTGGGAAATTTATTTTGTCACAGCAGGAAGTGGACAGTGCAAAAGTTATGACGCAAAAATTAGAATACAATAAGAATAAATACAGTACACAGCTGTACAGAATAGAATAAAATAATATACTATATACAGTAGAATAAAATAGAATAAAAATATACAATAAGATAAAAATAGAATACGAATGCTATATACAACTGAGTAAAAATACAACGATGCCAGAAAAGATTATTGCACTTAGTATTATTGCACATGTGTGGATGTGTGTGTTTGTTCAGTTAAAGTCTTTGTTATGGAGTCTGACAGCAGTGGGGAGGAAAGACCTGCGAAATCTCTCCGTCCCACACCGTGGGTGCCGCAGTCTCCCACTGAAGGAGCTGCTCAGTGCTGTCACAGTCTGCTGCATGGGGTGGGAGATGTTGTCCATCAGGGATGACAGCTTAGCCGCCGTTCTCCTGTCACTCACCACCTCCACTGGGTCCAGAGGGCATCCTAGAACAGAGCTGGCCTTTCAATAAGCAGCCTTTCAACGCCTCTCTCTGTCTCTGCTAGCAAAGTTGACCCAGACAACAAAGCAAAGCTAGTTTTCAGCTACGAGCCGACACGAACCCGACGTATTAGCCAGAGGTCCCTTTACTACGGTTCAGAGCCGCGGACCTGTTTTATATACGCGTGGAATAGTTTTCTACACGAGATCACTGCAAAAAGTGCAGCCTTACCTAATGTCCACCTACTGTTACTCATTTATATCAAGATTTAAACATCTAGTTGGTGTTGGTGTGGAGAGTAACCTTCAGTAATAGTAATAAATCACACAGCAATAGGACATTCATGTGGTTGTAAAAAGCATGATAATATATTAAGTAATCCAAAGTATTCAGAATAGTTACTCTCATTGAGTAACGTAACAGAATACGTTACAAAATACATTTTTGGGGCATGTAATCTGTAATCTGTAGTGGGATTCATTTTAAAAGTAACCTTCCCAACACTGATTGTGAGATTATAGTTTTGTATCGTCATAGTTACACCACGTAGCAAACCCTAACCTGTTTATTCTAAGCATAGCTGTAGCCCTGTAACACTAAGCCCCGCCCCAACCCTGATGGCCTGAGTGGACCAGCACAGCTAGCTTGCTGAGAAATCCCTCTTCTGGTTAAAAACTACAGATGAGTCATCAAATCAGCCGCTGACAGCAACAATTAGCTATCCGGTTGTTAAGTGATGACGTGACGAATCCTACTTCCGGGCCTAAAGTAGTCTGCGTTTAATATGGCTTTTGTGTTGTTAACATGTTTAATATTTTGTATTTTCTTCTATTTAATCTCAAAAAGCTCCTAAAACAGTCAGTGATCACTGTTGACCTCCCTCGGCTTTTATTACCACTAATCATTTATTTAAGCTCAGTTTTTAAAACCTTAGGATGTAACTACAGCCCAGCCCATGCAGCAGTATATGAATGACTAACCTCGTATTGTGGATGGATTATCTCAGTTGTTCTCCTGGCTGAAGTTTGGTCCTTTTACAGCATCCTGCCATGCGATTACATTTGTTCCTGACCACCGAGAACACTCACGTTAACTTTTATCGAGTGGAAAAAAAGTTAGCTTGTTTATATTATGCTAACATAGCTGTGTCGCTAGCGGTCACGTAGCACATCATTATATACCAGCTAGCCCAACTTCAGTAACCCTACAAACGTCACTGCTGTTTAGTTTCCTGTCTTCATTTATGCTGGAAGTGATAACAGAGCTGTACGTTTTAATTTGTTTCCAAAACCCCGCAGTCAGGACATGCTATATTGTATTTAGATAGAAGCTAGCGAGCTAACTCCCTGCTAACTTCTAACTCCGTTAAATGTCAGAAATTCCGTTTTCATGGATGCCTGGATGTTAAACTCAATTGTTACACCTGGTAGAGCAGAATGCTGATCATTTTATTAAAGATGAAAGACTTTAGACAGTTTTTCAACTCTCAGTAATGCCACAGTGATCGTTTGATATATGGACCTGCAGCAGAGTTTAGGCCCAGACACGGCTAGTGACGTCAGACTGAACAACCGGATAGACACACACGCTGTTTGCTTTTTGTAACCAGGCTCAAAAGATGTTAATTTCCTCCTAAAGTTGGGCATTTAAGCATTAGTGAGAGTGTGTTTGTAACCAGGCTCAAGAGGCCATCTGAGGAACATTTTTATTTTCCAGCCTCAGAGGTTGCTACTTGATGAAAACCGTGGGGGCAAGGACAAAGAGCCACTGCAGAATGAGTAGGGGTGCAACGATACACAAAATTCCCGGTTCGGTTCGGTTCGATACTTTGGTGTCACGGTTCGATATTTTTTCAATACAAAAAAATGTTCATGCCTTTTTAATTTGTCATTTATTAAAATTATAAATATATATTTTAACTCAAAAGTACAGTTTTTAAATTTAACCCTAACCCTTGTGCGTGTTTTTTATTTTGACAGCGTATGCGCACCTGCAGACCACTTATGTGCAGCCCTGGTTATTTAGCTCGTCATATTGCAGCCACAGAAATTCTTTTGTCCATGAAACCATAAAGCTGCACTTTCTTTTTGCCTTATAGTCTGATTTGTCATAACTTTTCTGTTTTGTGGTAAGCTTTTCTTTGGCTGTCACTTCTTCACCCTGACCTGTCTTATTTGGCTCAGCAGAACTAAAATATATATCTGTCTGTGAAGGTCATCATAGTCAAATATAAATCCTGCTGCTTTTACACACGCACTCACATAAGCTCAGCGATTCTCTGCGCGATCAACCTCTCACATGTTTAAGCTGCGGGAGATTTCACTTGTCATGTTTGCATAGTAAGCTAACAATTAATAAGACGATGTCAGAGGAATTGGTGCGCAAATTATCATCACTCACAGATCAGTGCTGTCGCTCTCTATACACAGTTTGCACGATTGCAAAGTGAAAGCAAAAAAACAAGCGCAAATTCAAACGCGACTTCAATATGTCACATATTGACAGTGGCTCACCGATGCCAATGACATAATTACCCAGCTACATTTCCAAAAGAATGCAAAAGCATTGACATATATTTTTCCTACAATAGCCCGACGGGCAGGGCAGAGAGAGATTTTGGTAGCCCGACTGAAAAAAATCGCTAGCCCCGGGACGTCGGGCTAGCGATATTGCGAGCCCTGTATCTGATTGAGGAATCACTCATCTTTGGAAAAGAGAGTTTATTACAGAGAAATGTCTCTTTCCAAAATAAAAGCTATACTATACGCTTCTTCTGGGCTATATTCTCAGCAGCATATTAAACAGCTGTCTAAATGACTCGGCTAAAGTTAGTAGCATGCTTGCTTGTTTTTTTCTGCTTCCACTTGTCTTTGCACTAGGATGATGTAAATGTGCAGTCATATTCGTTGTGTTCCCACTAGTGCTTTCAGGTTAATCTCGTTGAAATGACCTTAACGCCACAACACGGCAAATCTCCGTTAACGAGCTACCGCCAATCGCCCCGTGCGTGGGGCTAGACGGCCAACACGTTAACGAGCTAACTACGCTAACACACTAGTTCCCACCCATGTAATTGAGCATTGCATGGCACATCCGACATACTGTTTTACTTTAGTCCATGACTCGCTTACCTTCAGGGTCATACGTCACATGAAAACCAAAATAATTCCAAACGCCAGATCTGAATGAGAGTGGGGGAGGTCCATGTTGTAAGGAGAGCTTAACTTCTGTCTCGCTAGCTTGCCCTGTGCTCTTCCTTCTGACGATGCTGTTTGTGTTGAGCGCTCAGTGAATCTGCGTTCGACTACTCCGCCTAGGCTGCACTGTCGACCCTAGGCGGAGTAGTCGAACGCAGATTCACTGAGCGCTCAACACAGACAGCATCATCAGAAGGAAAGTTGATAAAATAAATTACAAATGTTGTATTGTTCGATACATATGCGTACCGAACCGAAAGCACTGTATCGAACGGTTCAATATCGATACGAATATTGTTGCACCCCTAAGAATGAGTATGATTTTTTTATTTGTAGGGAAACAGCATAAATAAGAGCTGCTGGCCATGATTCATTTCCTTCATTTAATAAAATTCAGCACGGCTCCTTTATTATTAGCTACTCCCCTTATGCTTTTAGCTATTGATAAAAATGTAATCAGAGATAAGGGGAGACCGAGAATAACATCACTAATCCAAAGAGGAGTGGGTGCAGGAGTTGAAGCTTTCACTCTGTCCTTTCTACAGAGAAATAAGCTCTTAGAACTCACCGGGTCCTCTGCAGCAGCCACTCTGATAAAGTGCATTTTATCAAAGTAGCACCGGTCCTTCGGTGCAGGCCTCAGGTGTACAAACAAATATGAACACTGTTCAGGTTACATGTGCAAAATTATGATGCTAATGTTTCACATTTCTCATAGGAGTATTATCCATATGCTGCACTATTTCATTTCAATATTGGGCAATTACAAATCTTTTCAATGTAAAATAGTAAGTGATCAGCAGCCAAGCACACATCACTACCCCCAGTGTCTATCTTGGATCACTATGTAATGTTGCCGTAGTTCCCCAATGGCAAAAATGAATAAAACAATTACCAGGATCTCTGAGTGGGCTGGGCAACGTCTTCACTGCCTTAAAGACTTTTATGACCTTTTTTTAAAAAAGAAAATAAAAAGAAAATAAAACAGGATCCATTTTAAATGATGATGATTTAAAATGAGGACTCAGCATGGTGTCCTCTAGTGATTGCCAAGGACAATATTCATGGTTTTGGCACCAAGGAGTGGACATACAATAACTCTGCTGCAGCCCCTGGAGTCCCAGGGCCCCGGGGCAGTGGCCTGGTTTGTCCGATTGCTTTATCCAGGAAGGGTTCCTGTCCAATCACCTTTCAGCTTCGCTCTTGTTTACGAGAACCCTCGACAGGTGTGGGGTGTTGGGTATGTCCCATACCAACACATTCCATGAAAACAAGCCTGCCAATGGCAAATCTAGAGAAATTGCTAAATTAAAAAAAACAGTAATATGTGTGAAGTGAAGACGTCTTTGAAGAGTGATGCTTTGCTCTAAAATGCTTGATAATTACCATAAAATTGCAGAGCTGCATCACTTTTGGCAGATGCCCCGTTTTACCTGAACAGCAGGAACCGTGTAATAAAACAGCAGAGAACACTGGATCCACACGCTTGCTGCGTGTCTCGAACCGCTGAGAAGAAACTGCATAAAGTATTTAAGATGACATGTTTTAAATGAGACTATTAGTTAGGCTACGGATTCCATGTGAAATGCAAATGGGATATAAAACTGAAGGTGAGTTACTAATTCATTGGTGAGAAGCACCTTGGCAGTAATGTAATTCTTTCTGACGTGCTAATAACTCTTTTCACTGGGAAATCATGTTCCATGAAGGCAACACCTTTTCAACGAGCCTTCCAAATCCTGTCCCCCACATTTCATACTCCCTGTTGAGCGCCGCTGCAGTCGTGATGACATTAGCATGTTTTCGTTGTCTTAACTAGCTGGGGTCTTTTTTAACACTTCCTATTTGGCACCTTTGCCCAGAATCACATTTCTGCCTTTGTCTGGCAGCTTTTCTGTTTTGATACCTCTGAGTGTTACATCCATCCATCAAAATTCATTTTCCCACAGTAAAAGTATCCAATCAGTGAAAATCGGCCTGTGATCATCTTATGCAATCATCTTTTTCTTTATGTGTCTAATTTTATATTTCTAACTTCTTCTTTTTAAAAACTTCTAAAAGACATGCTTTTGTAAATAATGCATATTTAAATATTTCCTGGTACTGAGACACCTTGTCACAAATCTCTGATCACAGATATGTCCTGCTTTTTGCTGAGTGTCCTGTGTCTGTGGGAGAAAAGGAATATTTGGCCGACTCACAGAAGAGGAAATGGCGTGCGTCAGCTTGACAGGTTGTTCTCACATACATGCGTCTGACGCTGGACAGGGAAATGTCCCGTGTTGGTCTCATTCTCGCAGCTCCTGTAAATGATGCTCGCTCCTCAGAGACAGCAGAGTTTAAAATAGTATCACCACAGGCAGAGGCTGCTTTAAGATTCGTTTGAAGAGTGACTGGTGGCTGTAAGTTATAATGAAGCAAAGAAAAAGACCACCACGGAGACCACCGAGAAGGAAGGTTAATTCCCAGGATGCTGCTTTGCAGTAGTTGTGATGCTCGCGGGCTCGTGTTGACAACATTCAAAACTTTTAAAAGAGACTGATTTAGCTTTTATATTTACCCCTGTGACACGGATGGATTCACAACAGACATTTGAAGTGTTGCAGCTGATGCATCCGGATCCATTTTTCCTCTCTGTTTGTATGTATAATGGATTTAACACGGCACCAGTTTGTAGGAATCCCAGTTTTGTTTCGTGCGTTGACTTTCGATTGGTGGAGTCGTGGAATTGCAACGCAGACACGTAACAGACACATCCAAACTCATAATGCCATTATGTGAAAGTAGTAACTAGGGGTGCAACAATATTCGTATCGATATTGAACCGTTCGATACAGTGCTTTCGGTTCGGTACGCATATGTATCGAACAATACAACATTTGTAATTTATTTGATCAACTTTCCTTCTGACGATGCTGTCTGTGTTGAGCGCTCAGTGAATCTGCGTTCGACTACTCCGCCTAGGCTGCACTGTCGAGCGCAGATCTGCTGAGCGCTCAACACAGACAGCATCGTCAGAAGGAAGAGCGCAGGGCAAGCTAGCGAGACAGAAGTTAAGCTCTCCTTACAACATGAACCTCCCCCACCCTCATTCAGATCTGGGGTTTGGAATTATTTTGGTTTTCATGTGACGTATGACCCTGAAGGTAAGCGAGTCATGGACTAAAGTAAAACAGTATGTTGGATGTGCCATGCAATGCTCAATTACATGGGTGGGAACTAGTGTGTTAGCGCAGTTAGCTCGTTAACGTGTTGGCCGTCTAGCCCCATGCACGGGGCGATCGGCGGTAGCTCGTTAACGGAGATTTGCCGTGTTGTGGCGTTAAGGTCATTTCAACGAGATTAACCTGAAAGCACTAGTGGGAACACAACGAATATGACTGCACATTTACACCGACATCATCCTAGTGCAAAGACAAAAACAACAAGCATGCTACTAACTTTAGCCGAGTCATTTAGACAGCTGTTAGCACATGATTCTCCTTATGCTGCTGAGAATATAGCCCAGAAGAAGCGGATAGTATAGCTTTTACTTTGGAAAGAGACATTTCTCTGTAATAAACTCTTTTCCAAAGATGAGTGATTCCTCAATCAGATACAGGGCTTGCAATATCGCTAGCCCGACGTCCTGGAGCTAGAGATTTTTCCAGTCGGGCTACCAAAATCTATCTCTTCCCTGCCCGTCGGGCTATTGTAGGAAGGAAAAATATATGTCAATGCTTTTGCATTCTTTCAGAAATGTAGCTGGGTAATTATGTCATTGGCATCGGTGAGCCACTGTCAATATGTGACATATTGAAGTCGCGTTTGAATTTGCGCTTGTTTTTTTGCTTTCACTTTGCAATCGCTCGAACTGTGTATAGAGAGCGACAGCACTGATCTGTGAGTGATGATAATTTGTGCACCAATTCCTCTGACATCGTCTTATTAATCGTTAGCTTACTATGCAAACATGACAAGTGAAATCTCCCGCAGCTTAAACATGTGAGAGGTTGATCGCGCAGAGAATCGCTGAGCTTATGTGAGTGTGTGTGTAAAAGCATTTCAGTTCTGCTGAGTCAAATAAGACAGGTCAGGGTGAAGAAGTGACAGCCAAAGAAAAGCTTACCACAAAACGGAGAAGTTATGACAAATCAGACTATAAGGCAAAAAGAAAGTGCAGCTTTATGGTTTCATGGACAAAAGAATTTCTGTGGCTGCAATATGACGAGCTAAATAACCAGGGCTGCACATAAGTGGTCCGCAGGTGCGCATTCGCTGTCAAAATAAAAAACACGCACAAGGGTTAGGGTTAAATTTAAAAACTGTACTTTTGAGTTAAAATATATATTTATAATTTTAATAAATGACAAATTAAAAAGGCATGAACATTTTTTTGTATCGAAAAAATATCGAACCGTGACACCAAAGTATCGAACCGAACCGTGAATTTTGTGTATCGTTGCACCCCTAGTAGTAACGTACACGGTTCGTGGCATTCGTAATCATCGTAGTCGTGATCTGTTCGTAAAATTAACCAGTTACTCAAATCCAACCAGTGGGGAAAAGAAAAGCGAAACCTGTAACTTCTAACACACGGCGAGCAGTTTTATGGTGATGACATTTTCCTCCTATTTACAAAATGAGTGATGTCGTTCGAGGCTTCGTGATTGTAATACAGCCTTCTCCTTTTGGTAAATGTCACCGTCTTTCAAGTTTCATGCCCCCTGGTTCTAACACCTTACTGTCAAGAGTGATGTCTTCAAGCTGAAGCTAAGATAACCTTGGTTATTATCTTTGCAGGCATCACTTCATACCAGAAGGGGTAAACTGTGTAAATGGGTTTAACACCCACAAGCACTGCGATCTTGCAGATGGTGAGACCCTAAGATTGTGTTGTAGTGCAGTGTGAGGGGGAACGTTACATTAAAGAGTAAAATGAAAGAGAATGACTCGTGTTGTGAGCTCCAGTCCATTTTTCTGTGTGCTGGCTGTGATCAGCTGATCAGCTGGATTCAACAAGGTGAAACAAATTTTCTGTGAGATTTATGCACGACAGAAGCTGTAGAGCCAGAGTGAGTGTCAGCATCTTTACCATAAATACAAATTCAACTCTTGATGTAATCTAGTAACCGACTTATTATAGTTTGTGTTTTCAGTTTTTAGTTCACAGCCTTGATTTTCTTCTTTCTATTTGAGTTTTTATTGCTTGAAAATGTTTTTGTTTTAATCCCGTTTCTGTTTGTTTCTCTGTTTAAGTCTAATTAGTTTAATTATTATTACTGCATGCAGGCCGATGACAGAGGCAACAATTTCAGTACAGGTGTTACAATAAAAACAACTTGTTAGAGCAGCTGAGTCTAAATGAAAATGTCCTTCAACGTCTTTTACCAGACTAATAGATACTAAACTAAGAATATTTTTCCTCTTTAATTTAATTTTAGTTTTCCAAGTTTACAAAATCATTTCAGTTTCTTTTGCAAGACTTTTCCCAAAAACATCATGAGGATCTCTCCAACCCCGGGCCCGGTCCCTGAATCGTTTGCTACCGGGTGGCGAGAGTTCAGGCTCTGGTTTGAAATTCGTGGTTTCCAGGGTTTTTAGCATTTTTTTTATCGTTAACTCGGCTTCCTCAGGTCTTTTCCTGTGTGTTATGAATTAATCTTCTTTTTTTTTTGGTTCTGGTTTTATTTATCCGCGACACCTTAAAGGCCGGTCCATGAAAATATTGTCGGACAAAAACCGGTCCGCTGCTCTACAGTGAATTAGGACGTTACATGCAAGATATACTGCATGCAACTCTGTATATTTTATATATTTTATTATTATTTATTTATTTTTTTTTTATTTTTTCTTTTTTACTATTTAATTTGTAAAAATGTGTATACACACACACACACACACACACACACACACACACACACACACACGTAGGAAAATATTTAGTATACACATCCAGAAATGCATACACTATTATATATTGTACATATATTTATTAGTTTCAGGTTGGCCATTCTTGTATTTTGCTCGTTTGTGTTGTTGTGTTTGCACATCTCTGTTGCTTGTGGGGCTCGCACACAAGAATTTCACTCGCATGTGCTGTGCCAGTGTGCCTGCACATGTGATGTGACAATAAAAGTGATTTGATTTGATTTGATTTGATTTGAGCTTTGCTGGCGACCGCGTCCATCCCTTTGTGACCACAGTGTGCCCAACTTCTGACGGATGCTTCCAACAGGAGAATGATCCATGTCATAAAGCTCAAATAACTTTGAACAGGACAGTGAGGCCTGCACAGACACCAGGTCACAATCTGTGCTGGAACAGCAACAGTCTAATCATGGATGTGCAGCTGACAAATTAGCAGCAACTGTGTGATGCTTCATGTGCTTCCATATGTCAGGACTGAACAAAACCCCACAAGATAAGCAGAATACTATGGGCTCAAATTGTGGTCATAAATATTTTGTACTTGTAAATCAGGATTTGTATGTGTAATTTGTGTGTGTGTGTAACAAAGATTTGTGTGTGGACTCAGCCAAAAAATCTGTGAGAAACTCTGCACTCAAGTTTCAAGTTACAAGTATGAATGTTGACCCTATTTTTCTTCCTTTGATCTGATTGGCCAATGTCATGTCAATCACAAATTTAACTATCCAATCAGAGAACAGATGGGTTTGGCTGTCGGAGGGGCGCTTTTTTGAAGTCCGCACACAAATTCTTTTTATACATACAAATCCTGATTTACAAGTACAAAATATTTATGACCACAATTTGAGCCCATAGAATACCAGCGAATATAACGCCTGACATGAGTGTTATTGTTACTGTATGTGATGTGGACTCTTCTTTTAACAAGCCTGAAATAATCATTATTAAAGTTTAGCTCCAGTCACACATATTCTTTGAGGAACATATAATGAGTGCAGCCTTGTATACAATAAGAGGAATATGAAGTGAGACTCAGTTGTAAAAGGATATAAATGGCAAACTGTTTCTAAAATCAAAAACAATCCATTTTAAGTTAGAAATAGTTGGAAATGGGAAAAATGTGCAGCTGTAGCCTGACGTGAGCTCACGCAGCCGTTAGCAGTGCGACTCAGAGGCTTGTCAGAATTTCCATTTCAAAAGGAAAGAACCCTGGTATTGGATTAGCATTCAGCACCTGGGGGTGGATATTGGGATCAATAAAGAAAGGAAAATATTTATTATTTATAATCTCTATTATAATATTTTGCATCATTTTGCATTTTGATGTGGACTCCTGCTCGGCTCACGCAGTTCTGCGACCTTCGTGGTGCACAGTGCTTTGTAATCTCCGTAAAGTGAGGCAGTGCGGTCAGCAGGGACCAGCTTATGATCGCTGCTAGGCTCAAAGAACCTAGCAAACATCGGGGGAAATCGCCAGACGCTGTGTTACACTTATCAGAGAGCAAACAAAACAGGCTCTTTTAAAAGATAAGATGTGTTTCACAATGCGTTTTTGATATTCCAAGCACATATTGAATGTGCGTGTATTATGTAGAAGTTAGAGAAAGGCAGAGCGGTTAATGCGCTGTATGGACGAGGCTGCAAGAGGACACGAGATAAGGGCCACTCGAACAGGCGTGTGCACACCAACACACACAGAGCCATCATTACCAGCCTGATTAGCTCTGCAAGCAGCGATAACCTGAGCAGGAGACGGAATATTTTCTTCCACCATCAGAGGCAAAAAGCAAATCTGGAGATTAAGAGCAATCTTTGATAAGGATCCTGTTTCATATACAGACTATTTTAAGACTATAGTGGACATTAAATATACAAAAAGGACTATTGGTCTATAATGTAAATGATGTAACGTGATGTCTAAATGCTGTGTTTAACACTCAGACAAGATGAGATAAGACACTCGTGTGCAGAAAGTACAGAAACACCCTAACTTGTGCTGCGACGGTCTCTGTGCAGGAATGCCAGTTTGGGACAAATCCACTGTGGAATGTCAGAAAATGCGTATGTATTAGTGATGAAGTCAGTGCATCAATACATTCAATTCTGGCCCTCAAACACCGACATTGGGGAATACAAGACACAAGCAACGGGACACCCGCTGGTTTTCAAGTATCTGCAGGAATATAAATCAATGAACATTGTGCAGCTGATACACTCTACGTCTGCAGAAATATGCTGAGATCATTTAAATTAGATGGAGCAAAAGGGCAGAGGTGGACAGGAGATGATCAACTTCTTTATATATGCACTGTATCAACCTAAGATGTACAGTATTTCCATATTTGGCTTCAGCCTTCACTGGCTAATGAACCCAATAAAAGAAGCAAGAATTAATCTTGCTGGCTCAGGTTGACAGTTTCAGGTATTTTTTGTGCCACGAATGTGAAATAGAAGCACCCTCTTGGCAAAATAGTTCCTCGGTAATTTCAAGGCCATATCCATAATGTCTTTCGAAACCGCGCGACCACAGATTTGCATAAGAACTCTGCACGCCACGATAAATTTAAGAAGATAAACCTGCAACTTTTACCATCTATAGTTGTCACTGTAAACTCTTTGAGTCATCTTTTTTTCATGCATATCATTCTCTGAATTCAACTGAACTTTGCATAAAAAGTTTTTGTGATCCATGAATCACCAAAATGACGTTTTTGGGACCCTTATGTTCCAAATTCACATATTTCTTCTTCGCAAACTTTAAAAGAACATATATAATTGCACCTTAGGATTTATTTGTCAGGAAGAAAAGCTATATTTTTACTACCTCTAGGACTTTAACCACTAGTGTATAGTGCACATGCAGGAGACTGTGCTAGCCCTCGCTGGGCTGTGTTCATTAGCACCTGCACGTTGTAGCCCAGCAGGAGAACCACACGTCCTGTGAGATCTGGTCCACTGGTAGGAAGTATTTTAAGAGCTGTGTGCTCCACATACTGTCGGCCTGTTCAAACTGAGGTGATGAATTATATTTTATGAACTCGAGCTTTGTTTTTAATGTAAAAAATTGAGGTGGTCCAAACACGTCTACACTCTGAACCAGAGGACCAAGCAGACGACCTCCAGGGCTCAAAACTGCACTGACGGCCTTATAGGTGGAGCCTCGTGTTAAAGTGTCCTTCAAGTAAACACGCTCACACGCTTACATGGTAGAAAACTGCTTTTGTATCTAATAAAAATTACTGTTAGCTGTAGGCTATGTGTTATTAGGGCTGAAGCCCCTTTGACTGACATACGGGTCTGTACACACTGTTTGTCTCTCAGTCATGGTTGTGGTCTGATGACACACTTATGTGCTGAATAACTGGCCTGGCTGTATGGTTAGTGGTACTAACAGCCTGTTCACAGAGTCTGCTCAGCTGTTTGGGCAATTGAAATTCTAATATCATTCAAGAACAAGAGTGATGTGCAGAGCTGCAGCGACTACAGAGGGACAAAGTTGATGAGCCACAGCATGAAGCTGTGGGAAAGAGTTGCTGAAGCCAGGTTAACGAGAGAGGTGATGATCAGCGAGCAGCTGTATGGCTTCGAGCGCTACAAATGGGTTGTTTGCTTTGAGAGCACCGATGGTGAAGTGCAGAGAAGAAGCGGTCGCACGGCGTCTTTGTGGATCCAGAGAAAGCTCGAGATCGGGTGCCAAGAGAGAAACTGGCGGAGAAGCATGTGAGGGCGGTGCAGGACATGTGGCGAGGTGTGCCGTAGGAATGGCAGACGGGTGCAAGGTGAGGGGCGAGAGGTCCTTCCTGTTTACAAGTTGGTATAGTTTATTGTTTTTTTTAATTCATGTTAGTTTCCAGGGTTTGCTCATTTCAGTTTAGCTTTTGTTGTTTGGTAATTTTGCAGGAGGCAATATTCAGGAAAATCAGTGTAGGTGTTACAATACGAACGCAGACCTTGTAGAAAGCAGCTGACTCACAGGCTCGTAGAGTCTCATCAAGCATGACGATCAAAATTGCTTCACTTGGTTTTTGTTTGGGTCTTTTTTCTAATCTAGTTTGAGTTCGCTGCACTAACCCTGGTTTCCCCGCTGAGACGCAGGTGAGGGTCTGGAGGCTGTGACGTTTGCAGATGACACTGTGACCTGTAGTGAGAGCAGGTGGAGGAGGTGGAGGCATGCAGCGGAGAAAAGAGGACCGAGAGTCAGTCGTAGCTGTGCTAGCAGACGACGTGTATTTCCAATATTTTATGACTCAACAACATTCATACTGACATGAAAAAGCTATGTGGGACATTTTCTCCTTCAGCCTGTCCCAGCTGTACAGCAGCTACAATATCATATATAATTATACTTAATGACATTATATTGAAATAGTATTTGGATTTATTTATATAATTTTATAGTAACGTATTATAATAATCTCTGACATTTGGATTCATGTCGCTTCAGAATGAAAGACATCAGACGTGAATAAGTTAAAGAGTTTAATGCTGCTGTATTAAGAGTGTGCAGTGTGATAATGAAAAGAGCCCTAAAAGAGTGCTAATGGAGCTTGTTTCTAGATTTGATCAAAATATAAGCAGAAGTCGGTAATGAAAGCACAGTGGATGCTTTGAAAGGGGCAGAACAATCAGCAGCGAGGAGAATCTCCAGGGATGGACAGTATAAAGCCAAATTCAGCCTCATTTTCCCTTCTCTTTGTATTCTTTCAGATCCGTGTGGCCTCGATCTCTCTGTCTCACTCCCTGCTATGTCTCCCACTTTTCTGATAATTAATAGGTTATTAATATTTCAGCAACGCACAGACGAACACACACTTGCCGAAAGAAGAGAAGTCACATTGCCTTTGATTTCAGCGGTACAGTTTTCCAAACTGCTCTTGGATGTCTTAACTGAAGTTTAAAGAAACTGAGAGTTGACTGGATGTGACTGTGCAGAGGTAGAACTGATGATTAAAGCTATAATGGGAAGACAGAAATGTTTTTGCTCTCTGATAAGATTCAGTTCTATTAAGAGCTGCGAAGCATGCAAGACAGCGTCAGTCAAGTCCAATCTATCGATCTGGATGGAAAAGCAGAGCCTGATCCAGCGCATGTTTTCTGTTTTCACTTTAATGTGGATCTAAGGATCCAACGTGGACCAACTCAGTCCAAGTGGGAGTTGAGCCCCTCTCAGGAGACATAATTAGAGAGAAAATTTGTGATGATGAGAAACGCTTTAAGGCGGATTTTCAGTGCAGTGTATATGGGATTAACTGTACATTACACAGGCCTCTAATCCATAGGCACACTAAGCTAGGAATTAGCATGCATGATTAGCATTTTAAGCCAGCTATTAGATGGGAATAATACTGTAAATCAGCTAAAATGCTCGCAGTGCTTTGGCTGCTCTGTAGTCTCTGCATGAACTTCTCCAATAACCTGAAACAGCGGACATAAACAGATTCTTGGAGCAAAAATTAACAGTGTTTTTTAAATGTTTATTTATTCAGGGAGGATTTTCCAGCACGACTTACCTTTTTCCATCTGCCTCTCAGTTGCACAGTTATACATGTGAAAGTTTTGGAGCTGCCAGTGTAACCACACGTCTGCTTTTTGGCTTCTGAACAGCTCTTTAGGAGCAAATGGGGCTTATTAATATCAGCTGTACGGAGAGGAGGGAGCGCCTCTTATTCAGTTTCTCTTCGCAGGCTCCCAGATGTCCGCCTGCATCTGAACTAAACCTTCTTTCTAGCCACAAGTCTTTTCCTAATATTCTTCACCCCGCAGTGATGCCTCTGTGTAACATTTCAATACATTCGAGATATAATGCAAAAAGTTTCAAAAGGAGGGGACTAAAGGTAAACCAGCAGCAGTGCTCAGATGGTCACAGGGCTCTCTAGAGGCTATGTGCCCTTCCTTCCCTCAAGTCTTCAGCCGCCCCTCATTTATTTACATTTTACACCAAAAATGGGAAATAGGCCTGAATATTGGGATTTATGCTCCAGTACTGCAGCGTGTTCAAGGATGGCCTGTGTGCTGCTGTCAGATGGAGCCGCTGTTCACAGCATGTGGTACATCTGGTCTGTGGGCCACTCTCCCATGTGCTGCTGTTGGTCCGTCAGCCATGAGCAGCTTTCATGCTGCATGGATGTTTTAATGTCTCCACTCAGGCCCACTTGTTGAGTGATTACTCAACTTTCTGCACGTGCTGACATCATTTCCAAGCTTTTCTTCTTTGCCAGCTGCTTTTTTCTGCTTCTCTTCTATCAAGAGGATTCAACATTGCTTCACTAACGTTGAGGTCCTGGCAGTGGGGAGGCCAGTCCATGATGACAGTGTTACACTGGGGGGGTGAGGGGTTGCCTTTACTGCACTGGTGTTGTTTTTGTAATCAGGTGCTTTCCAAATGGTGTTGCATGGTGGCTCAAATTATGATGACGCTTCAGCAAACAGCAGATGGATGAAGGTCCAGATGTGTTTCTCAGGTCCTGTGTCGGCTCCTTGTTGAGCCTTTTCCTGTTTCTTAAGAACTTTAAACTGTTTTTGATAACCAAACAAAATCTTACCGTCGACATGTGATTCTCAGTCCTTATTATTCCATCACGGGAAACAGATGCAGATTGTCCGAACAAAACAGTGAAGTTGATTAGGCTTATACTCATGCATGTACATCCTGTTACTGTCACTTATCAGTCATGTCATCAAAAATGGGTTTAATGGGGAAGTCATTTTAATCAGGTTAGAAATGTAAAAGAAACAATTTTAATTGCAGCCAAAAGGTGAAACACAAAGGGTTTGTTGTTGTTCACAGAATGAAAAGTGGGATTGTTCAAAAAGAAGAATTTAGTTTCCGGGTAAACAGAAGTCAACCAAAACTTAGGCGAGACTGTCTGATTCAGGCCTTCATCTGTGACGACTGTGCTGCGCTGCTCCCATTGGCAGCTTCTGTCTGTCACTGGTTCCAGTTCCATTTACATCGACAGACACTGAAACAGACTGTTTGGAAAAGAGCTCAGAACCAGGGTTATTCAGGCATGGCAGGGAAGAAAGCATCTCGGTGGTATTTTGAGCTGAAACTTTAAATACGCTTATATTTACGTCAAAGTCGAAATTTCTTAATCAGTCTGTTGTCTGTCCGAAAAAGAGAACAGGAATAAGTATAGAGGAGAGCTTTCCTGGGATCTAGATGGAAATTAATGACTTTTATGTGAGCACTGAGAGAATGAGACAATTTGATGTAATCAGCTGACAGTCTGTTGAGATTCATGTGAACTAAAATATAAAAAAGAGCAAAGAGGCCTGTAGAGACATTCGCTATGCTGTGTGAATTGCTGTTTGCACGTGTACATGCATCTTCAGGTAAAGTTCAGTTTTATTTATGTAACGCCACAAAACAACAATCGGCTCAAATCATTTCATATTATAAGACAGAAAGGAAGCCCAACAATCACACAACCCCCTGAGCAAGCACTTGGCGACAGTGGGAAGGAAAAGCTCCTTTTTTTAATGGAAGGAAACTTCCTGTACGAGGCTCTGGGAGGGGCAGCAATCTATCGCAACTCATTAGGGAAGAGCGGGACTCTACATGCTTTTCTCTAACATGTTAGTGATCATGTTTCTCTTGTCAAAGTTACCAGAGAGCAAGAAACAGCTAGCCAACAGGTTTAAGCTACAGAAGGAGGATATTATCTGTATCTGTGAAATGTTGCATTTGTTGCATTGCAGCTTTTATATTGTCATCATGTACATTACAGTGTCACAGACTCTTTTCACTGACCTTGCAAACTGTTGCCTCCAAACTTTTCACTAAGTTCCAGCTGGTTTTTCTTTTTGAAAGTTCAACTTTTGCAAAAAAAACCCCAGCAGCTGAAAGATCACTCTTAATTATCTCCCCTTTAACCTCGTTGGGAGCAGCCTCCTACAAACTCACGCCGACCTCCTGCGTTCCTTGCAGTTCGTGTGATTCCTCCAGCTACATTCCTCCAAGTCCTGCAAAATGCATCTTTAAGAATTCATCCCTTGGCCTCGATGTTCCTCGAGCCTCTGTGAGCTTGTCGATGCCCTGGCCTCTTCCTGCATCAGTATTCCACTGATGGCGCTCCCTCGCCCTCTCTCACTGTATGATTGTGTTGCAGAGCAGGGAATAAAATCTGACGTGGCTGTCTACAGGTAGGCCAGCAGCTCCCCGGGGTCCAGCCAGCTTAGCTTAGCCCCTGTTTCATTGCTCTGACAACTGAACTGACAGGTGGACAAAGACAAATGCAGGTAAATGTAATGCAAAAATGTCTTAGATTCAGTGATCCATGCACACACACACAGAGACATGCACTCTAAAATATATTGCCGTAAAATCATCACATTACACACAATGTTGCCAGGACCTAATTCTTCTAATGCGCTGAGACACAGTAAATTTGTGCACACTTCACTAGCGGCAGTTTGGCAGTAAAGGGAAGGTACTTGGAACTTCAAGGGTGTCTTGTTTGTTCAAGGATGCTTCAGCAGAAATGGCTGTGCATGCAGAATAGGGTTATGCATAATGTAAGAGTATACTGATTTTTTTTCAGCACTCGTTGATACTGGTATGTTACTGATACGTACTGATACGCTACGCTGGATAAATGCAGTTACTAATGGCAGGTATAGCTGATGATTAAGAGAAGAAAACAATGATGGTTGTGTAGGTCTGTGCCACACAGTCATGCTTACACCCGTACCTGCTCCAGCATGGTGCTGCCATTAAATTCCACAGAGGTGCAGTCTGTGGTCACTGCTGGCAGTGGAAAGCAGTGGAATGATGTTCCAGCCCCCTAAACTTAACCCTACCCCTAACCAGCAGTTAAATGTCGTAAAATAGTGTTCTCCAAAGCGATTTTAAGAAAATGAACGAACATGTGTAGATTGAGTCCAAACGGTTGTCACGTGTTCTCGTTTTTCCAATGTCGTCATTTAGGAACGCGTTGGGTACCCGAAAGCATAAAATGTTCACGATTTGTCACCCAGCGTAAAATATTACGCTTATGGAGTGAGAAGGTGTTGGCCTGAGACAATCACTCTGAAGCCTGAAGCTAAGCTCACATTACTGGATGGAGACAAGAACAAAGATGGAACTCGTTACCTGAAGTTTAATGTCTGTCTGTGTAATGCTGTAAATGACAGAAAGTGTATATTAAGTTGCCTTCAGGGCTGGACGCCCTACAGACAAAGCAGAAACAGAAACTGTATCCAGCAATTTGGACATATTTTAGTGTAATCCAGAAACTAGAGTGGTCAAAGGAATTTCTGTTGGTAGTACATCCTGCCGGTCTCAGGCATTCCTGCACCAAAACATCACAGGCTTCAGCTGAAATATATGCAGTGTGGTTTACCGAGCAAAACAAAAAAACAAAATGGGAAAGAAAAAGAAGGAAAAGAGCCCAGGATTTGGTTGAGATCTTGGACGGAGACGAGTGCAGGGCTGTAAACATCCCAAACCGACTGACGCAAACATTTTTCTCTATGTATGTGTGGACTATTTAAAATGTTGAAGGCCACGCCTTAATAAAAGATTTCCCCAGACATTTGTCATCAGTGCTTCACAGGCAATGATGCACAGGCATAAAAAACGTCTTATTGGCTTATTTTCTGCGTGCTGATGATTCCGTCACACTTAAGCGAGAAGTTAATCATACATTAACCCCGCCCACGCCTAAAAAACCAAGACACTAAGGCAGAGGCCACAGTTAGAGCTGCAGGAGAGTTGATAACATGCCAAAAAGCTGTGAAATTAACTTGCTCGCTGCCTTTAATTTCGAGTGAATCGAGGCACTGCTGTTGAAGAAATGGATGAGAGTGCAATCGTGCAGAAGTGTGCTCTGCATGTTAGTCTGATGAGTGTGTGTGTGTGTGTGTGTGTGTGTGTGTGTGTGTGTGTGTGTGTGTGTGTGTGTGTGTGGCAAAAGGAAGTGAAGAAAGAGATGAATGTCTGCTATAGCAGACCATGTTTAATTACATCCTCCAGAATAGAGTATGAAGGCATCAATTATGCCCACTCACCTACCAAATGTTCAGCATTAGGTAAACAGGAGGACTCTGTTTACTCTTGACAAATGTGACCAGAGAGCATGAATAATCGTGAAGGGCACAACCTCTGCCTTACACAGATTAATATTTATGAAGCCAATTTTGTTTTTTAATTTCCGCTGAGAGCTCGGGTATAGCCGGGGTTTACGGGTGTTTATTTGAGAGAATCAAAGCTCTATGGAGGGATATGACGACGTAATCCAAATGTTTTGGTTTTCCTTCTTTATTTTCCCACTTAAAGCAGACGTGTCCCCGGCCTTTGCTTGGCTGAGCCTGCGGATCGATCCCAGCGTTTTATTATCTGAGAACAGGACCGCTCTCTCTCTCTCGCTCATGCACGCACTCATTGCTTCTTATAGTTTTACCTCATCTCAATAATAGTGCAGCGCTGTCTTTGCCTGAACTGCCTGTATAGAAGTGAACAACTTCCACCCATAGTTCTTAGGGAACTCATGCAGTATGTATGGCATCGATCGGAGAACAAACACAGAGCTCCCCTGCATCCTTTGCTCCTCTCGCTTACCCCGGAGACATTGTTTATCTTGTTTATATGTTGGCCCGGTTGCCTGGTCTTAGTGAGTCTGTTTGTTGTTTATTGCTTTCTTGGCAAAAAGAAGAAAAAAAGTGTACAGTGAGGCATCAAGTGTGGGGACAGTCAGATCTCATCTCTTCTAATGGTCGTATTCTGCCCCATCATGCTGCCAATCAGCAGTCACCCTGACTCACGACGCTCAAGAACGAAACAAAAAAGAAGCCAGAAGACAGAAGCAGGTGAGGAAAAGAAAGTAAATTCAGTGAAGTCAAGTTTGAAAGAACTACTTTCTGCCACACGGCTCAGCAGAAAAGTCTCGCTTCAGATTTCATAGCCGGAGAACTCTCAGTGAGACCACGCCGTTGCGTCGTGCGCACTGTCGTCCCCATAAACAAATGGGTTTTAACACAATCACTTCCCCCAGAAGTGGCTTTGTGCGTCTGGAGCTGTTGTGGTGACCGGGATAGAAATACGCAGACTAACATAAATGTGACGGATCGCCCACACCGGCCACTTTTATGGAACTTCTATTTCACACATCATCTCAAAATCTCCCATAAATGCTCAGCTGAGTGCATATCCAGTTATTGGGGTTACCTGCACATGAATGTACATTATATTTACAGCATATTCCTGTTATTGAATCAAACCGCCCCACTTTTTCCCCCAGAGTTGCCGAAAGGCGACGCAATCCTTCCTCTCGCTTGTCTTCATTACCTCTTCCTGCGTGTTGAGTGGTGTGGATTTAATCCAGCAAATCGGAGGGATAATAGCTTTTTTCCTGGATTCACCTCATCAGTGTATTTCAGGCGAGGAGCGTACTTAACACACAGCGAGTGTTCTGTATGTATGCGGCACGCCGGTAATGCCGCCGCTGTTTGCTGGCCACTTATTCCTCATCAATGGAGAGCTGTCTTTCTTGAACGATGAGTCTGAGACGAGAGGCTGTTTTGTAAGGAAGTGAAGGTGATCATCTGGAAAAAGTTGCACTGGCAGTGATTAGAATTCACTTTGCCTTCTTCGGGATAATTACGCTGATTACACGTCAATAAAACTTCCCTTCATTAATTCCAAAACTTAAACGCTGCAGGCTGCCTGTGATTGTGAAGAGCGTTTCTCTCCGCAATACAATTGATGGCACAGTTGAGAAGCCTCTAATGCAGCATTTAGATAACAGTGTGCTGAAACGTCTAAAGACATCCAGAAACACTGAAATGGTGTCAGTTTGTATGCAAGAAACTTCATTTATCTTCTGTTTAACCACAACACAAAACTCTTTTGTATCCTGATAAATATCTTAAATCAGAAATCCATTTGTATACATGCAGACGTGTCTTTATTTAAACTGCTGAAGCACAATGAGCTCAACACGTGGACGTGGCCTTAGACAGCAGTGGACAAAACCTCACGGATGCATCCACCTGCTAACTTGTCATTGAACTCGTGGCCATAATGCATGCTTCATTATTCATTATTACATCATTACATTTAAGAGAAGAAGAAAGGAAACTAACCAGCAGACCTTGAGTAAAGAATTCATTTAATTTCTATTCATTTATTTTGTGAAATATAGCAAATGCGTAAAGAAGAAGCTTGTTCTCTTTGCTGGGAATTAAGTACTGACGTTTTGTCAAAGCTGCTGCTATTTCAAAAGATCCACACAATACGTCATTAGCCTGGAGGTCATACCAGCTGATTATAGCAAGCATAGATATACATCATTATCTAACGTGCACGGTGTAGGATAGATACATACTTTAGTTATCCCCAAGGTGAAACTTACAAAGCTATATTTTAATCTACATTATCTTATTTGGATTAAACTGATGATCCATCCTCTTCCTACTGTCCTTGTCAGAGTCACAGGAGGGCCTGTCCCAGCTGTCCCGGGAGGCAGGGTACACCCCGGACAGGTCACCAGTCAACCAGGCAACCATTCGCACCTATGGGCTATTTGGAGTTACCAATTAACCTAACCCCACTAACTGCATGTCTTTGGGAGGAAGCCGGAGTACCCGAAGAGAAAACATGCAAACTCCACACAGAAAGAAGCCGGCCTGATGGTGGAATTAAACTCAGGACCGTCTTGCTGTGAGGCAACAGTGCTAACCACTGTGCCACCAGTTCAAACTGATTAAATGCATAATCCTAACCAGCAGAAAAAAGTAGTGAAACTAGAAGACTTAGACGTTAGCTTACTGACTATAAATATAATCATTCACACACATGCGCTGGTTGTTTTTAGACTTATTTGTGCCAAATAAAAGCTAACAAAATACTATAATGTTACTAATTAAACATGAAACACTGATTTATTTAGCAGGCAGATTTTTCAGATTAACTCAACACCAGCGTGGACAAACGTTCCACTTCAGTGACTCCAGTCGGCTACAATGAATCCACAGTGTGAAGCAGGCGTTGTGACATAGAAGCTGGTGTGGATTTACTCAGTTTTGGAGTCGGCCTCAAGTGGTCATTAGAGGAACTGCAGATTTTCAACCCCGGAGATTCCTTTTGCACCCCTTGAGGGAATATATACAGGTAGAAATACGTTAGTCTCTATACTGTTTTATATTTTTTACCAGAAGTGCGTTAACAATCATATTCAATCCCTCTGCCGTCATGTCAGTATTTAAAAAATTATAGCATTCGTTCTAATTTGAAACTTAAAATCAGAAAAATTGATTTTTTCCTTCTATTGTTCCTTTTTAAAAACTAGCCAGCAGAACGATAACCCGGCATCGTTTTTGATTACCTGGAGCAAATTAATTCGTAAGAGTAAAGGACTCTTGAGGAGAAAAGTTCCACTTAAATAGAAACGTTAGCACAATGTCAGCTTAGATCAGTTGTAAGGACACAGATGATAAACGCATTAGTGAAATGCTTACTCATAGAGAGCTCCTCTCGCCTTCCTGTCTTAAACTTCTTAAATCACAGCAGCTGGAAGTCGCTTCTATTCAAATGCCGCAGTTCCCCTGAGCACACGTGGCAGATTGTTAATTACGACAAGTCTGGGGGAAAATTACTTTATTGATTTGCATCAGCTTTGCTATTCTGAGAGAGAATACAGAGAAGCTGAGGCTGAAAATGACTGAGTGTGATCTTTATAGAAAACAACCTATTTCATCCCAGGTGCCAGAGCGAGTGTTTTATGTCACTTGTGACAAATTTACCTTAGCTCCATAACATCTTTATTTGTTATGCGTCGCTGGCGCTCTGCAGCTGAAGTGACCCAGCTTTTGGTCCACTGCGTTCTCCATATGTCTGACAGGGCCCGACGTGGCACTGCTGCGGCGCTGCCGGGCCACAGCTGGGAGTGCTGCAAGAGTTCAAAAAGAAAAGGTAGGGTTGTGCAAGAGAGGCTGACTGTCAAAATAGAGCTAAGAAAGTGGAAAAGATTGAATAGAAGAGGAGAGGGAGACCGAGAGCGAAATAAAGAGAGGTCAGAGACTCGAAAGCAGAGGGACAGAGGGAGACGGGGGAAATGTAATGCACCGAGGCCTGAGCCAGATAGACAGAGCCACTCTGGGCAATGAAGACATCAGGACTGACAGGACTGGCTCCAGTCCAGGTAAGAAAAAAATAGACACGCTGTACTGGGAATTAACTGAACGGCCAGGGGCATGGCTTCAACAGCCACGTCTGGAGAACTGACAACTGTAGATGAGCCAGGAGACACTGAGGAAATATGTCAGGAAATCAGCTAAAGCTGACAAGCGTAGCCACAGTTGCTAAAAATCTATTGACTGGATAAGAGCTGACTGCTCGATACGTTGCTCCGGCGCTGCTCAGCCAGGTGGGGGTGGTTCGGTCGGTCCGGTATAATTTTTTCTCGTGTTGAGCGATGAATCTAAATTCAAGTTGTCAACGTGCAAAGCAGCAGAAAAGCTAAACTTACCAACCTGCAGTCACAGCTATTCTCTAACTGCTCTGGTTTCCAATCCAAATACATAAATCCACCACTGCCAAGTGCAATCTGCACCTTTTTGTGTATAAATCAGTCACATCACAACACGACAGGACGCACATTTGAGAAATAAGCAAACAAATCAAAGTCATCTGTAATTGATCTGATGCAGGCGTGTGTGTTTAGCCTTTGGATAATGACTACCACATTATGCTCCTGACATCAGTCGAGTCCAGTTGCCAAGACTAAAAAAGAGCTTTCTTATTTCCGCTTGATGAACAAACACCGGCGCCGGTCCAGCGTCACAGCACGTCTCACAGATTTCCAGCAGGACAAAGAAGAAACTTGCCTACATTAGCATCATACATTAGAGTCATGAGTGCAGGTTTATAGGTGGATAGATTTGTAGCTGCAGTGCTTTAGTTTACCAGCAGCCACATCTTTTACCCTTCTTTAAATTCCTAAGGACGGCCCCTTTGCATTGTGAATGTTGATGAGTGCTGATTAAACACCTGTGACAGCCAGTGATATTTACTGGATGTTTATCTACTGCAAAGCAACCTTATTATCTCATTATCTTTGCATTCTGGTGAGCCTTCAATTCCTGCATTGTGCTAAATGAGTCTTATTAACTTCCTCCTTCGTCCTTGAGAGTGCGGAGACATTAGAAAAACAGGTTGATGATGGGGATAATCTTTACTATAGCTTATTTACAGAAGACGTTACTCACAGGGCGATGGACAGTCGCATATTCATATCAAACATATTACAGCTGGACATAGATGCATAAAATGGGACAGGCTTTTCAAGCTTCTTGTTTCTTGTAATTAAGGTCCCGGAGCACGTTTTTTATGCAGGCTGTGTGTCAGTGTCATCAGGTATTTGCAATTTACAACAGGGGTGTGCCAAAACAAGAGGAAGCAACAAAGTGAGAAAAAGGCTACCTGGCAAGTAGTTGCAAGAGGCTGCTGGCTGTTACTGGGTGAAACTGGTTGCAAAGAGAGCTCTGCACCAAAAGCAGGTTACTGTAGCCGCCCATACTTAACATGGAGACACCAAACTGGCTGCAAACACTCGTCACTTAGTCTTTAGACCAGAAACTGGATCTAACCACTGCTGCGAACATGTTTTAACAGGGACAGCATTTATTATTTAGAACAGTTTCTGTTTCCGATTTCTCTTCTACTTTTCACAGTTTCAGTACAGCTCGGTGAATAGACGTTTGCAAGTTAGCCGACCTTTCTAATGCAAACTATTGGTGATGGCAGAAACCTGCTATCAACCGAAGCAATCACAGGGAGGTTTTTAGTGCTGCACTATATTCATCTTTTTTGAATAATTTCATGCTAACAACTGCTGCAACCTTCATCTACTCTCAAACCAGTTAGAGACGCTCCAACCATTCACTGGGGACTGGAGGGTGTCACTGACTATCCTTTAGGCCTACATGAGGGGCCTTCAGGGACTGATGTTACATTGACCCTGGCAGCTACTAGCAGCCAGTTACCTTAATGAGCGATGGTTACCTGATGGGCACATGCAGGTCCTTTGCTCTGTTTGAATATTATCATCAATTTTATAGGACAGAACGTCCGGGACCAAAAGTATATCTGTCAAATTCTTTGCCAGAGTATCAGTCAGATTATTTGAATGTTCTGGGACCAACTTAAGACTTTAAGCTACAGGTGGATGAAAAGTCAGAGGCTGTAACTATTTCTTTGTGGGTACCAGAGGACACATTTCAGGGTAATCCAGCCCACAGCTTTTAAAATATTCCATTAAAGACCAAATATTTCCTGATGATATTAATTTCTATAAATATTTTCTGCATATGAATATTCAGGATCTGTTAGGTAGAGACGATATTTTTGGTACCAGAGTCCTTTTAGTGTCGATGCTCGTGGTCTGAGGACTATTGACTAATCGTGTTTGCATTTGCTGACATGCACTGCGTCGTCATTGATTAAATAATCAAAAGGGATTAATGACAGTTTTTATTAGTGTTAGCATTTCATCCGCTGGCTGCACCAATAGCCCTAAAACTTTCATGGTTGCCCCCGGCGATCATGCTCACACGCTCCCAGACTGTGTCGGCACTAGAGCGCAATCTCATAACCAACATAAGTATATTGTATAGCACATATAGCCATAATAGATTTATAGCATATTTTAGATAAACTCTTCATGGTTTTTTGGTTTTTTGCTGACTTTATACATAAATTCTTGCCTCTTTTTTTATAAATCACAATTCCTACAATAAACTTTAAAGCTGCAAACAGAAGCATATGTTTTCTGGATTATTAATTGGCCTGCCCACTGTTTGCCAGGAACATTACAGCATAATTGTGGCTTGGCTGACATAGCTACATCAAATGCAGGCTGGGTAACAAACTAAGCATCTGCCATCCCTCCCTATTCTCTGCCTCTAATGTCGTTACACTTGATTCAAGGCAGTTTGTTACTATCGACTGCTGAGCAATGATGCATTACTGATCGCTCACACAGTTTCTGTCTTTATAAGCTTGCTGGTTTTCACTGGCTTCTCAAACAAGCTGCTCTCCCCCCAACCAATAATCCACAAAACCAGGAAAAGCTGGCGTAATTAAGCATCGATCACTGAGGCCAGGTAAAGTTTTGTGAGTGGCCAGATATTCGTCACAGTGTAAGAGTAATGAAACTGCATCGTTTCCCCCCCGAGTCGGACTTGAAATACACAAATATCCAGGTCACGGTGAGGTCGTAGAGTCTGATGACTCATAAGCTTAAAGAATTTACCTGATAAATCTTTTGTGTCATTTTTTATTGATATAAATTCAATTCCATCCCCTTAACTTACAAATGTCCTTGGCCTCTTTGTGAATTGTGCAATATTACATTTTGATGACAGTGAAGAAACTTATAAGTGTGTGTGTGTGTGTGTGTGTGTTATTGCCAAGCAGCACTATCTTGCCACAAGACTATATTTTCTGTGAGTTTACAGCATGTTCACAGTTGAGAGTGTTTTACTGCTGATTGAATCACATTGTAAGTGTGTCTTTCATCCCTTTATATCTTTACACGCTGCTAATGCTAGTTTACACAGGCATTGATGGAGCAGACGTCCTGAGTAAATCCTTGAATGAATTTGACCTCACGTCAGTTTTTTCCGTGGGACACGAGCTTTGTTGACGGCTCGGTAAAGAAAATTTAAAGACTTCTTTTTTTAAACACAAACGAGGTTTATGGCCTTAAAAAGGGCTTGTGCTGGAGTCTGGAGCTCTCTGTTCCTATTTCCACTTGTTGAGAATATACAGCATGCTAACTGTTTACAATTCGAAGTTCTACAGATCTAAATTTATCCTGTTTCTCCTTCCTGTTTGCTGGCTATGTAGGAGCGTATACAGTGCATGTATTTGTGTGAGCGCATGCAGATAGAGTCTTACTAGACAGCCTGCTCCCCTGCAGAGACTCTGATTAGCTCCTCTCTCCAGGACCGAGACCTCACCCAGCATCTGTATTGCTGCTCCGTGACCTTATTGATGAGCCGCCACAGCCATGACAAGTATGCCATGTGTCAGAGGACGCCTGTAGGAGAAACAGGAGTAAGTCGGGACACCTGTGTGGAATTCCCGGGTCTTTGTTGCTCCAACACTGCTCAATGACTTTAAAATGAATGACCAGGATGTTCTCGCCTTCTTTTGTAATGGTTATGTACTAGCTTTGATTTCTGCTAACCCTCCTTTTCTCTGAAGAGTTCCATCTGTTTTGCTGTTTGACTGAAGCATCCATTTAACTTCAGTCAACCTGTTTTCTCAACCGATATCTAATTCAGGGTCCTCGGGGGAGGTAGAGTCTATCCCAGCTGACGTACACCCTGGACAGGTGGCCAGTCACAGAGCTAACGCACAGAGGCAGGCGTTCACACTCACATCCATGCCTGCAGCAGATTTAGATTCGCAAGTTAACACAACAAGTGCACTTTGGACTGTGAGAGGAAGGCCACAGGCGAAGAGAAAAAGAGAGAACAAGGCCCCGCTGACCAGGAGATTCAAACCTAGAACCTCCTTGTTGTGAGGTACCCGTGCTGCACGGCAACAACGTGCCTCCCTCCGGTCTGTTCCTTCCATTATTTTTGCAGCGTGTCGTATTTCCACAGAAGGTGTGACAGTAACGTCTCGGTTCTGATGAAGACAGGTCGCCATTCTGCCATCCAATGAAAACGGTGCTGTGATTATCAGCGGTCATCAAGGGATGTGCAGCTTTC
Organism: Aulonocara stuartgranti; assembly: GCF_965226115.1. Lineage (NCBI taxonomy): Eukaryota > Metazoa > Chordata > Actinopteri > Cichliformes > Cichlidae > Aulonocara > Aulonocara stuartgranti. The sequence continues at coordinate 1,476,397 of NC_138951.1, read as the reverse complement.
AATCGATCGGTGCTCGTCCGTTACGCTGTTGCTGAACCGCAGCATTTCTCCACACGTTTTAAATATGGTTAAATAAAGTCCAAACCCTCTTTGCATCGAGCAGTTGCACGAATACCTAACGAGTCCTTTGATTGCCGTTCACTCTTTTCTGTTACGTGCTCTGATAGCTTCACTATGGGCTTGTGCAGAGTAGTTTCTTAGTTCGTATAGTTTTCAAGCCTGGTTTTTCTTTGAAGTTAATGGCATCCTAGCTTCTTATAGAATTGACTGCAATGACCTACTTTATTTTTTATCTTTTGTAGTCGCCCTCATTTACATTTATCATTTACTCAGAGTAAACGCAGCGCACAGCCCTCTCCATCGGTCTGTTTTTGGGAGAAATGTTCTAGCTGATCATAGAAATGCTAGCAAAGCACTGCTGACTGTGAATGTTTCACAGTGTTCAGAGTCAAGGGTCCAAACACGTGAGGGTCAACCCCCAACATACAACAACAAAAACAATTGAATTTAATTTAGTGTCTAAACTTGATTTCTGTTATATCGTAGTCTATAGTAGGACAGAATTACTTCTGCATATTCAGATCAAATCTTATAAATTGCCTTCAGTGCCATTTTTAGGCTTATTTGTTTTTTTATTGTCAAATATGAAAGCAGAGGCCAAAACACTGTAAAATCTTCCACCCAAAATTACTGACGTTGCAGTTCCCAACAACTCAAAAAAGAGAAAACAGAAGGAACCGAAACGGCTCCTAAAACGTTTCCTGAGAAGTCTGTTAAAATCGAAACAACAGGCAGTGGTCTGCACTTGGCTGCAGCTCCACAGGTTCACCAGCTGATAGCAGATAAGCCTAAACCTGTGGCCCACAGAGCCTGGAGAGCAAAACAGAACACACGGTACTGTATTAGCACATTTTAATATTTACTAAGAAACAGAGTGGTGGGTGTAGCAGGATAGAGAAATATATTTTTTATGTGCAATTCAAATTCCAAAAATGTTGGGATGATGAGGAAAACTGAAATAAAAACAGAATGCAATGATTTGCAATCTCATATTTTATTCGCAGTGTGATGTTTTTGCAGTGATCAGACTCACAAGGTTTATTTATAGAACTCAAGGAATTAACAAAAAACAGCCAGGTAACTGGAGGGAAACTGGTTATTAGCCAGTGCTGGCTGATTATGGTCATTTGCAAATGGTTAAAAGCCTCAAGCAGACTTCTGGGTAACTTGAGGTGCTTACCTGTAAACCTTTAAACAACAGGTGAGTCTTTGTTTCTCACTCCATATTGGGACAGAGGTAAGGACTTCAAGGGACGCGCAACAAACCTCTGGTAGGTATCTTGGAAGCAAGCAAGGAGAGAGGATTCCAGAATGGAAAGCACAAGTACAAAGACTAGACTGGGTGAACCAGTTTATCACCATAGCAGACAAAACAATGAGGAGGAAGGTGGCAGCCACAGCTGGTCCTGGTGACAGGATGTGAAGGTACGAGGAAAGGACGGCTCTGCCCTTAAGTGGCGGCACAGGTAGGCCCCACCTCTCCATGTGAGAGGATACATAAGATTTTAGCTTATTTTGAATTTGCATGTTGGTACAGGGGCACCAGAATGCTGAGAATCAAGGAAAGATTTTAGAATAATGTTTCTAAATGTAGAATTGAGAAGTCTTTCAATATCCAGTCATTTCTAGTAGATAATATCATCAAAAGAGTCAAAGAATCTGGAGACTTCTCTGTGTGCAAGTGACAAGGCCCATGATCTTCTAGACTTTACGCAGCACTGGATTTAAAACTGTGATGATTGAATCGTGGAAATCATGAAGGAACACTTCTCTGGACCACCGCTGATTTAAAATGGATAGAGGCAAAGTGGAAAACTGTGGAACTGCCTGTGCTCAGTTCTAACGCCTGGACCTCTGATGGTGTGGGATGTATTAGTTAGCAAATCTGGAAAGGCACCATCAATGCTTTGAACTGTGTTCAAGTTTTAGAGCAAGAATTTTTCACCAGGCAAGAATAAAACAAGATTCGTCACTCAAATGTCCAACAGCTGGTCTCTTCAGATGTTTCGGGTTGACGTAAGAGTTTTGGGAAGATAATCGTGAAGCTTAATGTTAGCCTGCTCTATCCTTGGTTCGTGATAATTGTCCTGTTGGAGCACTCAGTTGTGTTCAAGTTTTAACCATCTAACTGTTGATTTGAGGTGAAGTTCGTCGTCCTAGACTATTCCGTCAGGTTTGTGCAATGTACCAGTAACGCAGAGGTGTTTGCCTCCAAACTCCTCTGACCATACCTCTGGCTAAATAGCTCGATCTTTGTGTGTTCTGGCCATAAAAAGAAGACGTTTGGCTTTGTGGGGAGCTAAAGGTGTCGGTGTTGGCGCAGAGGCTTTTTGACACAGTCCATGGCTCTTAGTTCTTTGTGGGCAGTGACATTGTTGTTTCCAGTTTATGGCCAGTTTGCAAAGTTGTGACATGTCTGAATAACTGGTGTTTGGTTACTGGTGATCTCTGAGAGACCTTCACAGCTTGTGTCAGTCTACAGTTCTCATCCTCAGAACAATGGAAAAGTCTAAAGAGCTCAGTAAACAGCCGAGCATTGGTCAATCCGGTCAGTGCCAGAGTAAATGCAAAACCAGTTCAAACACGTGCACCCAATTCTCCAGTTATTAAAGTGCATTAAGGATGTATGCCGTGCAAACAGTTAAAAAACATTAATTACCATGACATGCATCCCCACGCCATCAAATTCAAAATGCTTCATTTTTTCATCGTAAACATTCGATGTGTTTTCTGTGTTTCATTGTGGATAAAATATGGCTGCGTTCTCTTTCTACACGTTATAGTGTCCCAGTGTTTTTGGAGCTGGTAATTATAGTAGAGGTGTAAAACGGGGGCATATAACGCTGCTTTTTTATTTGGGAAGAAAAATTACAGATACAAAAAACAAAAATGTTGACAAAATGGAACGTGATCATATTTTGTTGCCCACTTAAGTATGTTTTCCAAGACATTTCTGAAGCTTACCACAGTGTTTATCGGGAGTGGTATTTGCATAATACGTCTAAATTGCTTCCATTGTGGGACTTGCAAAGGAGGACAGGCATTCAAGAAAATTGATCCATTGCAATTTGCACAAACAAAAATAATGTCTGTTTCTAACCAACAATACTTCGAACAAGGACAGCCTGGAGTGTGTATAAAGCAAACAGCAATGCTGCTCTTAGCTGAAGTGGTTGTGTGTTTAAATCTTTTATGCAGCATCTGCATTAAGGTCATTGTAAAGTTACTATCCGTTCCATTTCTCGCAGCAACCTTTTCTTTTCATGCTTTTCTCTTTATCTGTCTGTGCTGCATATCTCTCCCCGTGGCACAGCTCTCCTCTCTACACTTGTGAGCGTCTTATCTGGGCAGCACTGTCTTCACGGATGCACAGATGTTGATATCAGCCCATTGCATCACTCTTTTCTCCTGAACACAGGTAGGAGAAAAGAAAGCTCTACAAAAGGAGCAGAAATAAATCATCTGGCCTTTGTTATTCTAATTCAAAATGGTGAAGACGGAGGCATGAGCTGCTAAAAATACAGAACAGATTACTCCACACAGGTACAAGTTCTCACTTCAGAAGTTAGAAAACAAGTTTCACGAGGTCTGAAAATAGTTGTTCATAAACGTGGAACAGTTTTCCATACTTCAGTAAACTCTGCTTTGGATTTGCTAAAACAAATACCAGTTGCACTGGCACGAAACATAATAATGCTTTTTTCCCCTTAATTTTGTACTAATAGAATGAAATACGACAAGAATAAATGGAACAGAAAGAAGGCACACCATCTGCTGCTGTAAAAAGCTCACACTCTAAAATTAATTTAAGCTCAAACAAAATGCTAATCAGCCAAACAAGCCAGGTGATAATCACCACCTTTATTTGGCAGAGCAGCATGCTAACATTTGAGCTGGGTAGCAGGGAATTATCATGCACACACACACACACACACACACACGTGTATATAATGTAAAATTATTAAACCATACTAGGAAAAGAAAAGGCCAACAACACGCCTGACTGTGTGCCAGCTGTCTTGAAACACATCTGGGCACTGACTGTTATTTTGAAGTACTGGCTTAGTTACACTAAAAATGGAAAGGCGGCCTCCTTGCGACTAGGAAAAGGTCGGTGATTGTTCAGTAGCTCGATGCAGCTGTGATGCTCTCAGAGGCTGAGGGCGTTGCAGGGGAGGGACCCATCTGCAAACAGTCCCAGTCCTGACTGCCATCTCTCTCAGACAGATTGGTGAAAGTTTGCAAATAAGTCGTGTTTAATTTAAAAGCACATCTGAGTCCGTCTGCGATGCATGTCTTTGCAGCAGGGGACTAAACTGGTTATATTGTAACCACCGTCCTGCAGCAACTACACCACTACGTTTGGAGGAATTTCTGGATTTGTGTTTCAAAACTTTGAGGCTCTGGTTGAATTTAAGTCATTAATATGAATTTCTTTGTATGTAGACTGGAGCAGATTTGTGATTTTTGCTGATCTATCAGATTTCATTGCTATGCTATCACAGACTGGATTAACTGCCAACTTGACCTCACAAATGTTCGTGCAGCTGTGAACACTAAAACAACCACACTGGTGTGAACGTGATCAGACCTCAATCCGAAGCAGCTTCCTGATGTCTGTTTGAGTTAAAGAGCTTTGCGTAGCCACGTATGCTTTTCGTTCAGGATGCAGTAAGGTCCTAGACATGTGCAAAGCTCTGCACAGACTAGCATCTAAAAGAATGTAACACCTTCCTCCTGCATTAGCTTTTGTTGCTCAGACACATCTGTGTACAAACTCACCGACTCATTCGGAACAGAATAAATGAAGCCGAGGTCTGAAAATGGCCCAAGAAAAGGTTAAAATGATGGAAATGTCTCTGAGAAGCAAAGTGAAATTTTAATGTGAAGAACAGACGTTTTCAGCCTGATGAGAATGTAAGTAAACACCTGGAAGTCAAAGAGATGAGTTTTAAACTTCCTTTTCAGGGGAACAATTACTGTCTGCACAGTTTTGTCTTATTGCATTTCATAAATGTTGACATATTTAAAAATTAGGGATACAAAGATAAGTGGAATTCGTCATCAGGACACGTCAGGCACCATTTATCTCTGAAATACATTTTTTTTAAGATGGAAAAAACGTAAAATAAAAAATCTTTCATCCTTTTATTGCTCTGGAGACCAAATGTTTTGGGTTCAGTCCACAGTGGTCAATCACTGCCATCCCACAAAAAACAAATTGCAGTTTTTTAAGAAGCTTTTCTTCTATACAATTTGCTTGTTTACCTACAGCAGCATATCCTCTCCAGGACACTCGAGCAATTGTGAAAGCGGTCGTTAAGTGTGACCATTAAACGGTGAATAGGAGCAACTCCCACACTCCCGTTTCGGCAAGCCGGCCAGCAAATGTACAGTGGGGCAAAAAAGTATTTAGTCAGCCACCGATTGTGCAAGTTCCCCCACCTAAAATGATGACAGAGGTCAGTAATTTGCACCAGAGGTACACTTCAACTGTGAGAGACAGAATGTGAAAAAAAAATCCATGAATGCACATGGTAGGATTTGTAAAGAATTTATTCGTAAATCAGGGTGGAAAATAAGTATTTGGTCAATAACAAAAAAACAACTCAATACTTTGTAACATAACCTTTGTTGGCAATAACAGAGGTCAAACGTTTACTATAGGTCTTTACCAGGTTTGCACACACAGTAGCTGGTATTTTGGCCCATTCCTCCATGCAGATCTTCTCGAGAGCAGTGATGTTTTGGGGCTGTCGCCGAGCAACACGGACTTTCAACTCCCGCCACAGATTTTCTATGGGGTTGAGGTCTGGAGACTGGCTAGGCCACTCCAGGACTTTCAAATGCTTCTTACGGAGCCACTCCTTTGTTGCCCGGGCGGTGTGTTTTGGATCATTGTCATGTTGGAAGACCCAGCCTCGTTTCATCTTCAAAGTTCTCACTGATGGAAGGAGGTTTTGGCTCAAAATCTCACGATACATGGCCCCATTCATTCTGTCCTTAACACGGATCAGTCGTCCTGTCCCCTTGGCAGAAAAACCGCCCCATAGCATGATGTTTCCACCCCCATGCTTCACAGTAGGTATGGTGTTCTTGGGATGCAACTCAGTATTCTTCTTCCTCCAAACACGACGAGTTGAGTTTATACCAAAAAGTTCTACTTTGGTTTCATCTGACCACATGACATTCTCCCAATCCTCTGCTGTATCATCCATGTGCTCTCTGGCAAACTTCAGACGGGCCTGGACATGCACTGGCTTCAGCAGCGGAACACGTCTGGCACTGCGGGATTTGATTCCCTGCCGTTGTAGTGTGTTACTGATGGTGACCTTTGTTACTTTGGTCCCAGCTCTCTGCAGGTCATTCACCAGGTCCCCCCGTGTGGTTCTGGGATCTTTGCTCACCGTTCTCATGATCATTTTGACCCCACGGGATGAGATCTTGCGTGGAGCCCCAGATCCAGGGAGATTATCAGTGGTCTTGTATGTCTTCCATTTTCTGATGATTGCTCCCACAGTTGATTTTTTCACACCAAGCTGCTTGCCTATTGTAGATTCACTCTTCCCAGTCTGGTGCAGGTCTACAATACTTTTCCTGGTGTCCTTCGAAAGCTCTTTGGTCTTGGCCATGGCGGAGTTTGGAGTCTGACTGTTTGAGGCTGTGGACAGGTGTCTTTTATACAGATGATGAGTTCAAACAGGTGCCATTCATACAGGTAACGAGTGGGGGACAGAAAAGCTTCTTACAGAAGACGTTACAGGTCTGTGAGAGCCAGAGATTTTCCTTGTTTGAGGTGACCAAATACTTATTTTCCACCCTGATTTACCAATAAATTCTTTATAAATCCTACCATGTGGATTCATGGATTTTTTTTTCACATTCTGTCTCTCACAGTTGAAGTGTACCTCTGGTGCAAATTACTGACCTCTGTCATCATTTTAAGTGGGGGAACTTGCACAATCGGTGGCTGACTAAATACTTTTTTGCCCCACTGTATGTTTAAGAGTATGTCAGAGGGTGAGTGCAAACATGCTATTACGAAGGGAGTGGAGCTGTGTTGCCAATGAGGCAGATGAAAGAGAATACCAACCCTCTCCTCAGCACAAATGAGATACACACCCCCTTATTTTTAGGAAAATGTGAGGGGAAAGCAACTCATTTACCTTCCTCTCCTCCTCGTTGTTCAAGCTGAGAACAGCAACTACTTTCTTTCTGGAGGTGGTTTTCTGCGCACATTCATCAAACACCCCCCAAAAAAGCTTGTAGAACAGTGTGGGCTTGTGCAGTAATCCAACGTGTTCAATTTAGGGCTATTGAATATCTTACAAAGCAGCACTGTTTGTCAAAATGACTCGCAAGTAACTTTTTATGCCGTGTACAAATTTCTCAATCGATTATGAGATGCAGACATTTCTTGGTTGAACGCTCCGCTCTACAGTACAGCTGGCAAACAGAATGGATGCCAGGAAGAAGACTAAATAAGCACCCCATTTAACTCTGACCGCGTTTGCCACATTCATCATTATCATCCGTTTTTACCTCGGAGCGAGTATTTTGCACAAGATGCAGAATGTTTGGACGCAAAAGCCCGAGCCACGAGCCCCAAAGTGCATCAGCAAAGCCGCCGTGTTGATGTTTGTTTTCCCAGCAGAGAATGCAGCAGACCGTAGTGACACTAAACCTGGTTGACTTTAAGAACAAATGGCGGGGAGGGGGGGCGCGTACACGCAGCCAAGGTCCTTTCTGCCCCTGTGGCTGCTCGCTGATCGCGGATGATAAATGGCTGAACATGGCCGAACCCTCATTTGGCTCTCACTGCATCAGGTGATAAAAGCGGAGCCCTTGTCAGGGATGGAGTGTGCTCTGCTCTGCAAGGACGAGGCCTTACACCCACGGAGACACTGGAGGAGAATGGACTTAATATTCACTGCAGGCAGGCAGCCACATTTGGAGACCTGCAGTGGAAATGTAAGGGATGTGTCAGGACACAACTCCACAGCAGAGTTTAGAAGTAAGTATGCATAGCAGTCATGCATGAGGTTGTAACTGCAGCAGCTATTTATAGCGCAGCTCATGATGAACCTCTCAGAGCAATGTTAACCTGGGTGTCAAAGCTGCTTATCAGCGGCTCATAGAAGCTTGAAATGAAAATGACTAAAGGAGAAGAGCGAAAATACATCCTTTAAGGCGGCCTGACTCGTTATGGATTAAACATGGGCACAGCTAGATTTATAGCCACTGCGGCCGCGTACAGGGGAAGCCGCTCGGCTACTGCGGCACATTTTTGGACCATTAATTATCTTAGCAGGCCTTACCAGGCTAATCACTTATCAAACATCCCCGGATAATTTGAATCCATTCCCACAAAGAGAAAAGGAAAAATCTTTTTTAATTAAAGGAAGCTAGCAAACAAAGTAAAAGCCAAAGCTAATTATATTCAATCAGTATGCAATCATAATGTTGCGTGTCTCAATTACAGGATTTCAGTGTCCTCATCATTGTAATCACATGCAGCTTATTTAGATTTGAGCAGCCAGCCTACTCTGTTTAAAAATGCCCACCCAGCTTCCTATTATAGCTGCTGCCTTTGGGATAATTGATTTGGTTTAATATAATAGAAGACAGTGAACAGGAAAGTCTCAAAGGAAATAGGACTGTCATGTGCCTTCCATTCTAATATAACACATCGCAGCCTCACCTCATTCTCCTGATCTCCCAAACTAATGAAGTTGTATTTGCATACAGACTGACACCACGTAGCGACACACTTTCCTACACTGCCTTACATATTCCCAATGATTGTTTTTTCTTCAGGAACATATCTATTTTTGTGTATGTCATATTAAAAAAAATTCATTTGCTATGCTGGTGAGCAAATACAAAAGGAACAAAGAAGTCTTGGTTTCAGACGATGACAAATGCTGTTTTTCTGCTTTTTCCAGCAGCAGAAATGTCAGCATTGCCACATGTAAAAATCCATAAAGTGTTAGGTGATGTGCATCATTCACATTTGCTGTTTGTGCTCTTCGTACTCCGTCTCGTATTTAAGATTTATTTTAGAAGCAAACGTTTAAAAGAAAAAAGACAAATCATCGAGAGTCTGAGTAAAAGCTAGCGTTCATGCTGCAGCTGGATGTAGATTTATAAACTTGGAAAATTCATTTCCTTAATATGTGATTGCACACATGGTCAAATGTAAACAGTCCAGAGAGCAGTTTTAGGTGTGGTACAATTAAGCACAGTGTTGCCTTAAATGCTGACATTGTGGGTGTGGGAAATTAGCCTGTTGCATGCTAACTATTTGCTAACTAGAGCATAAACCAACAACTGGTGGTAAAAGAATTTGATGGGGGATGCAGATGAATTGGTCTTTCATTGGAGCAACCACCCACTGGTTGAGCACTCAACACACTCAACCAACCAAACAACCTCTAGATGACGACCTTTGATCGTAAGGATACTGCGTAGGTCACCAAGTGGGAGGCAACCAATAGCAGTCCGACCTGGACTGGCTGCAGTCACTCTCAGACAGATTGGGGAAGTTTTGCAAACATTTATTTTGCAAATAACTTTTCTCATGAAAGCAGAGAGACTGCTAACACAGTTACAGTCAGACACATGTCTGCAGCGGGAGACTCAGCAGGCTGCCACCTGCTTGTATGCAGGTTATAGTCGTATATTACAGCAAGGCTGCTGAGCATCTTGGTCATTTTACAATTCTGTCCTGTTTGTGGCAGATTTGCAACAGATGGCAACAAGTTTGCAGTTTTTCATGACTTATCACAAGTAATCGCTGCATTATCACAAACAGGTCGCTCTTCACTGCCAGCTTGACTCCATAGAGGAGTGATCCAAATATCAATAGTATTGATACCATTGCTGATTTTGGCATTTGATTGACACTAGCTTGATGGGATCGATACTCCTACTATCTTTCTACTAGCATATATCTCAAACAGCCACCTTTTTGTATTGACTGTCACGTCTATTATAGTTACAGCACATCAACCCAAAGTGCTGTAGAGACGGGCACATTGAACTCTCTTGATCTTGCATGCATTGTTGAAATGGTTTGTAACTTTGGCTCATTCATTTTTCTATAAGGATGATTCACGAGGGAGGACAATCCTCATCAGCAGCATCTTACTGTAAAAACCTGGATGTTGCTTGTAAAAGTCCACAGTAGGTATACTCTTAAATTCATTACTGTTCCTTTACACGTCACTGGAAGTCTAAGCACCCAAAGCTCACGCTGCATTTAAGGTGCATATTAAGTTTGTGTCTTCTGCTTCTATAGGAAACCTAAAAACAGCTGTTGTGTTTACCGTCATGAATATGATGAGACGTGATTAATCGAATCATTTCTTTAAGCTTTAGGTTTTCTGGCGATTATTCGTGTCAACAATAATGTTAATATGTCAATGCTCTAATTTAACTCCTGTCACTCTGCTGCTGCATGCCAAATATTAGCCATCTGGTGTGGCACTGTGTGGGGGTATAAATCGACCCGATCTGTACACTGAGGAGCTGATTATGAATGATGTCTAATAGGCAGTCTGCTGAAGCTTTCATGAGTTAGAATTTCCATAACTCATTATCCTTCTGGTTTAATAACGGTAATCATATTAATCCTTGGAGTTCGGCTGCGCATAAATCAAACGTATTCATATTTAAAGGATGTATGATTTCTGTTAACAGGTGTTTATTATTTTCTGATGGATGGGCTCATATTGGCCATTTGTCGTCTGTCAGGTCTGCTCGATGATGGAGAAGGAAAACCGAGTCCGTCGACAAAATTGGACCCAGATAAAATGCATGCAAGCGTCAGCTTAAATAAATGACGAGGCTTTAAATACAAATCATGTTGTTGAGAAACCTGGACGTACGTGTTTACTACAGTTTCACTGAATTGTTCACAAATAGCCAGTTCCAGTTCCACTGTTCCCAGTTCAGTTTTGTAAACTATTAGTAATCTTAAAATGCTTTGTTTGACCAAATAACCATCGTCCAGTAAATAACTGAGAGAGTTTAATGTTTCTGAGCTTAAATACAATGAGTTAAACAGGTTACTTGTGTATATGAACAGGCAGTAGCTGGTGCTGGAAACACAATAACACAGCAAACGTGTTCAAATGTTACACAAACACAGCTTGGAAATTAGTTATTTATCATAATTAAGCAAAATTACTGGTGCAAACTTGAAGACAAGTCCAGAGGAAGTGTTGCCAGACTGTATTTGAGGAAGAACAGCTAACTACTGTAAAGCCTAAAGTCCCACGACGCCCTAGCAGAGCGAATCATGAATGAATAATTATTAGCCCAAATCTGCTGACGGTTGTTGCCAAAAAACACTTTATTACTTTTTGTTATGATCGCAGTAAAAATCTGTTACTGTGTAACAACTACTGCAAATTTACTGGTGCTATCAAGATGCTGCGTAGCTGCTCAGCTCACCTGGCTGAGCTGCACGGTGGAGGAGGGTTGACCATTTAAGGTGTAGAAAATGTGTAATTTCAGCCTTAACATCAGTGACGTAGTAGCTCATTCAGTCCATCACAAGGTCAGTACAGTATCTAGACTCTAATGTGAAGCCATGCTGTTTTATTAGTTTATCATTATTTGCAGAAATATTCGAGGCCTCCCCTGACAGATGTCGTCTCGATAGAAGCAAAACTGCTGATTGCCTGCAGGATGTGGCGTCCATGTTTCCCAAAACAAATTTCCAATTTTGATTAATTTGACCACAGATGTTTTCCACTTTGTCCATTTTAAAAGAGCTTTGGCCCAGAGAAGCGTCTGAGTTAGGGCTGCTCGATTTTGGCAAAAATGATAATCACGATTATTTTCACTGAAATTGAGATCTCGATTATTTGACGATATTTATTTAACCCTTTAAGACCAAGTCCGCCAGAGCTTATATTATTTTTTTACATGCTGTAGTGCCATTTGTGGGAGCATTTCAAGTTGCTATACATCAATACAACTGTTATAGCCCAAATTTTAATAATATGTATGCATTAAGTCCATAGTAATTACATTAATTGCAAAAAAGTGCAATAAACTACAAAAAAAATTGAAAATCGTTTTTGTTTTTTTTACATGTATTTCTACTTGGAGAAGTTTAAGAGGCTTATCCCTCAAAACTTTAAATACAAAAAAGTTGCAAAAATTAGTTTACAACAGCAGGAAATTTATTTTGAGTGTCTTCATAGTTTTATTTTGGAGATACAGCAATTTTTATATACACTGCAGGAAAAACAAAAAACAATCCTATGATGCAAATTTGCAAAGAAAACAGCATGTGCATCAAAATAAACTATTTCCAGCTGTGCAGTTCGAGTTCTAAGCATCCCAGCAACTATTCAGAAAAGTCAAACATGACCAGTATAGGTTTTTAAGGCCTACAAGTAAAAAACGACATTTTCCGCACTTCCGGTTTCGGACAGGAAATGGCGGACATGCGACAGTTCGCGCTGACGTCTGTTTCACTGTGGGAAGTGTTACGAACAGCTGATGGATCGGCAAAGCGTGTTTCTGGAATATTATGTTTTTGTTCCTGCAAGCGCTTTTTATGCAGTTTTTGCAAAGCTTTATGTGGAAGGAAACCGTGACCGAGGACAAGCTGATGGCATCAGATGTAAGTACAACTCCTCCGGTTTCATATGCAAAACAAATTATTGCGCTAGCTTACACGGTTCAGGTTCTACAGGGATTTAAAAATAGTTACGCAAAACGGAGCGTGCTGCTCTGACCGGCTTTAAAGGGTTAACAATAACAATGTGTTGAATAATGACTTTAAAAAATAATATAAAATAGTGTGCAACACCACTGAAGTTTTTTTTACCTCTCTTTTGAACCAACGGCAGTCACTCTCCAAATAACTTCTGCTTAGCTTTCCGAGCTTCCCTCGGGTCCTCTTAATCAGCGGTCTCCAACCTTTTTTGCGCCACGGACGGTTTATGCCCGACAATATTTTCACGGACCGGCCTTTAAGGTGTCGCGGATAAATGAGGGAGGGGCTAATAATCGTCTCAGTCATTTTTAATGATCGTTGAAAGCCCAGATCGTAATCGTGATTAAAATTCGATTAATTGAGCAGCCCTAGTCTGAGTCATGTTCACATTTGACAACGTCTTGACATGACAGAGCTGCATTTGAGGATGATGCAGTCAACTGTGCTTGTAGACGCTGATTATTTGAAGTGTTCCTGAGCCCAAGCAGTGATTTCCATGATAGAATGGGTTAAATGCAGAGAGCAATTTCCCCACGGGGCTCAATAAAGTACAATAAAATAAAGAACTGTGTGTGTTTTTAATGCCGTGTCTCCTGAGAGCCTGAAGATCGCGAGCATCCAATATCGATTTCTAGCCTAGAAATTTTCAGCATCTTTTGATGATATTACCCACTGTAGATGAGAAAGTCCAAGTATTCATTATTCTGAAGCTGTTCCACAGTTTGTTGCAGAGGGGTGAACCTATGCCCATCTTTACTCCTGAGAAACTCTGCTTGTCCCGGTCATGTCACTGGCCTGCTGTCAGTTCACTTAATCAGCTGCAAAATTTCCCTCATGCTGTTTCTTTTTAGGACCACGTACTTTTCCAGCCTTTGTTGTCTCCATCCCACCTTTTCTTTTTTTTAGATGTGTTGCATTAAAATTTAATACAAAATGAGATATTTTTCACAAACGAGTAAAATGACTCAGTTTAAACATCTGATGAGTTCTCGTGTTTCATTGTGAATAAAATATGGGTTTGTGAGTCATTGCATCCGGCTTGTATTTACACTTTACTCAGTGTTCCGACTTTTTTGGAAAAACCTTCCATTATGATTTCTTTTCATATCTTCATGTAATTACAAAGCCAAAGCACTGAATAGATAATAACTGCAGCTATTGGGCTTCTCAGGCCATGTACGAGGAGTGGGACGTTGAAAGAGGTGAGAGGAAGTACGATGATGAGAAGCTTGTCCAGTCACAAGGTCAGAGTGGTGTTAATCCAGAAGGTCCGCAGAGCTTTGTCATCATCACATTTAATATGATAATCCTGTTTATTCTCTGGGGGACGTACTTGGATTTTTCTGTACATTCCCAAGATTCATTATGAATATGCAAGCATTTACTCGCATGATTTCCAGATTATGATATTTACCAAAGTAGTAACGAATGCACAAATTTCGCTTTTAGCTCCATTAACATTTAGTTTTCATCATAAAGAGCAATACAGGAGACAAATGAGGACACCAACCATTCACTTTGCCGTTTCCTATCAGCTTTGAGTTAAAAGTAGGTTTCATTCCTCGTCTAAACAACTAATCTTTATACAGCGTGTCATCTCTTACGGCTCTTATGTGTCTTTACAGCAGTAAACTCACACGGTCTAACTACATTGTGGTTAATTAAAAACAGTCCTCTAGCTCCTGATTGCACCCTGCAGACATACTATGCCCTTAATTGATATATCTGCTATAGAAATAGGACACAGACACTGGGATTTCTCCAGCACCATGTAGTTGCAGCACAACTGGTTGCAAATTAATTAGTGAGAGGCTAAATTTAACTTATAAATGTTGGTCAAAAGTTAATACGAGTTCTTTCAGTGAACTGATGAGACTCTGGCATTAGGTCAGAGCGTTTTCTTTTTTTGTAACTAAAGCACTCGTTTACACTGATCAGCCACATTATTAAACCTGCACAGCTGAAGTGATTACCATTGATCATCTCGTTATAATGCAATGTTTTTCTGGGGAACCTCGAGTCCTTGTATTTATGTTGATGTTAGTTTGGATGGGCCAGTCAGCTAAGCACTGCTGCAGCCCAAGCACAGCATCTTGGCAACAACACTCGGATACTGTGGCTTTTTCAGCACAACAGAAGGCAACAGTGGAAAGTTGAGTCTATTCAGCTGAACGCTGTGTTTTCAAAGGGAGAAACTACACAAGACAACACATTAACTACACACTCCAAACACGCTAAACGTCACAAATCTCTCACATCTCAAAACTCTCTCTCTCTCTCGCCGTCTTCCACCTCTTCTTAAACAACCAAATGTCATGTTTCCATATCATAGTTTGATTGGTCGACATGGTGCATTTTTCCACCAACACGAACGGGCGTTTTTTTTGTTTTTTTACTTTATGTCATAAGCAGGGAGGTCTCGCTGCGCTGTCCTTAGACAGTAAACGTGACGAAACTATTGAGGAAAAACAGGCGTGTATATTGTTCATCATGACTCTGGTTTTACTGGCCTATCAACAGTTTATAAACTGGTATATGTCACCTTGTTACTTTGTCATCTTGAAGTGGTCATGTGATTGGCTTACCACGATACTTTATTCTTCCTCAGTCAAACAGCAACACTCATGTCGTTGTTTTGCCCCCTGAGCTCCAGGTGTTTTGCCAAAAAGTGATCGTCGGGCAGAAAGTGATCGCCGTCTGCGGGAGCGCGCAGCTGCTTAAAGCTGTAGCGTCCAGATTACTTACAGCTACTTCCTGCAACTGAAGGTGCGGTAAGCTGAACACAGCTTCAACCGTCTGTTTGTTGAAAAATAGTAACGCGACTGCATTTTGTTGTTAGTAACTGTAACGGCGTTGTAACGATAGAAACAGTAATTAGTTAGATTACTCGTTACTGAAAAAAGTAACGCTGTTATTCCCATCACTGATGACAACGCATAAAACCGTCGCTTGTCCATTCATAGTGTGGTCGTTTGAAATATGAGAGAAAGAGAGAACATTACAAAATGAATATAGCCACTACAGTGACCGTCAGAACGATGAAAAAATATTGCCGCAAACGGTTTATTTTGCGACACCACAAAACAAACGATAGCGTATAATATGAAACGACAGACGTTTGATATCGTCGTCCGATATATATCATTATATCGAGCAGCCCTGCACCAAAGAAGCTCTCAGCTTAGAGGCCCCAGGATCAGACGACAGGACTCTCAGGGCCTTCTGCCAACATCCCCCAGACACCACAGGACTAAGTGTGTAAATGCTGTGTTGGTGATGCGGGGGACCTGCACGACATCAGGCAAACATTTTGGCTGATGATTTCATAGGAATTCTTAGAGTACAGAGTCATAGAGGTTGCTTTGGTAATTATATAGACATGATAATTGTTTTTTAAACTTCTCTTTTATTCTGAAAATCTAGTAAAAGTGTTCTCTACCTGAGATAAAATCAATAATAATCCTTCAACTATTTAAATAATAAGATATTATAAATAAAATATCTGAACATTGCATTGCTGTGTGCCAGTACAGGAAAAAATGCTCCACCTCTAAAAGGTTGTCAGTGAAATATTGAATTTCGAGCGTACCCATCTAATGTGTTACATCATAATCTGCATGAGCTACTTGGACGGAGAGAGCAGTTATTGTCTGCTGCAACGAGAACGCGTCTCTTAGGATGCTTGAGCATAAATAATGCATCGTGTTGATGCTGTCAGTGTTCTCCATAGGGTCTCTGTGAGCGAGGTGATGTAGCGACGGCACTCAGGCAGATCAGCAGCAGGAAACAGACGTGACCGACCGCACTGCGTCTCTCTGGTCCTTAGCCATTTTGTAAAACATTGTAATGATGGCGGGGTGCTACTGAGGACAAAGGAATCTTCCCTCTCGTTTCAGCACGTTCTCACTCCTGCTGCTATCTACCCATGTCGCTGCCTCTGCTCTGACAAATAGTGTGTTTCAAACCTGTCTGTCATGATGGATTGGCAGGTGAAATGGTGTGTGTGTGTGTGTGTATGTGTGTGTGTGTGTGTGTGTGTGTGTGTGTGTGTGTGTGTGTGTGTGTGTGTGTGTGTGTGTGTGAGAACACACATACGTTACCTGTGTGAGCAGGGTGATTGGCAGGTTAGTGTCTCGAAGGAGTGACACAGAATTGTCACTCCAGTAGAAGTGCTGGCTTGTGTTGCTGTAGTGCTGTTCTGGATGTGAACTCCTCCACATTGTTTGAAGGCTCTGAGCATATGTGCCAAAATATATACTGGGTGCCATGAGGTAAGTCCCAGCACTAGTAAATACATTTATTTAATTACTGCTTTGACTCGTTGAATATTTCCATGTTGTGCTTCATTATTATGTAACCTCTGAGGAAAATATGGTACTTTTCATGTATTTTATGGATGCAGTTAACATTTACTTTTCAGCAAAAGTATGTGTTTATACTGATGCACAATAATTACTTTGTGTTTTTATATTTCATTCTTAAAAGACAAGTAATGGCCACTAGTTATTTTTTTTACAACAGAATGCACAAATTTAAAATAAATAAGTAATAATATTAACTTTTTTAAGTGGTGAAACTATTTACACTCATGCAAATGAAAAAACAAACACTTTGATTATAAAAAAGTAGGTCTTAAAGCTTCTTTTGTCAGATGCCTTTCCTTTACCCTCAAAGGGCTGTGTCTCCGGAATCGAACCAGTGATCTTTTACTTGTTAGGAAAGTATTTAAACCACTACACTTGTACAGGTGTATAAATACAATCAATCTTTATTTAAAGCAAAAGGAATTTGTTTTTGGCCTGAAATATTCTTTATTCATTTATTAAGCGATGACGTATGAATGTATGAAACCTGCTTCCGGGTCCAAACAACTCTGCGTTTATTAAGGCATCCTTACAACATCCTGCCATGTGATTGCATTTGTCCATCAGGAACCGTCACGTTAACTTTTATCGAGTGGAAAAAGTTAGCGTTCATCCTCCAGCTTCACTGTTTATGTTATGCTAACATAGCTGTGTCGCTAGCAATCACGTAGCACATCATTATATACCAGCTAGCCCAACTTCAGTAACCCTACAAACGTCACTGCTGTTTAGTTTTCTGTCTTCATTTATGTTGGAAGTGATAACAGAGCTGTACGTTTGAATTTTTCAGAAATCTCTCAGTCAAAACATGCTATATCATGTTTAGGTGGAAGCTAGCGAGCTAACTTCTTGCTAACTTCTAACTCCGTTAAATTTAATAAATCCTGTTTTCATGGATGTTAAACTCAATTGTTACACCTGGTAAAGCAGCAACGCTGATCATTTTATTAAAGGTGAAAGAATTCAGACAATTTTTAACTCTCAGTGATGCCACAGTGATCGTTTGACTTTGGGACCTGCAGCGGTTAATGTAAAAAACGATGAATCAGGATGAGGGTGGTTTACCTGCTGTGCTTTGATTTCACATCCTGTTCCTTAGTCTGTCTGACTTATTTCGAATTAAGAAAATGAGAAAAAAACTTTTGCTTTTACTCGCTGCAAGAAAGAAAATTCTTCTGTGCTTTGAGTTTGCATCAGAGGAGGTCAAGGTGAGGAGCAAAGCCTGAAGTATGCAGTGAATGTGTTTACAGTCTATCTGACATATGAACAATTAAATCATGAATAACTGAAATAATTTTTTCCCAGACAGTTATTGACATATGTTATAAATCTATGGCAGCATTTTTCAGCTAAGCTGGAAGAAAATCTACAAACAAAAGCTTCCTCCTCTTCATGTAAGAACAGATTAAAGTTCACAGACTGAAGTCCAGTTGGTGAAGTCTATGGAAACACGTCCTTTTAAATAATCTGCAAGTGGATTTCAAAGCGAATTTTTTTTTTTTTTAAATGTAGCGTTTATCCACCTCCTGTAGCTCCGAGGTAAGGCCGAGGCATTCCCAGTCCAGCCAAGAGATGTAATGTCTCCCAGTTTCCAGTTAAACATGCTTAGAAAGCCTCATGTAGGAGGTGTCCTGGGGGGATCCTGGTCAGATGCCTGAACCACCTCAACTGGCTCCTTTATAAACTGGACTCGCTTTTTGAATCAAATGATTTGACCATGGATGGGTCAGCTATAGAAGCCTGAAATTACTCAGAATTTGTTGTTTTATTTGAATCACTTGCAAACAAAGGTGTTTGCATAAAGTTGTAATTGTTAACAAATGTACAAACTTTACTTTTAGCTCCATTTACATTTAGTATTCATCACAGAGTGCAACATACAGAAGTATCAATACTGGTAATATCAGCTCTATATTTACTTTGTGTCAGAGCAATACCAAAATGTTGGTATTCTATGTTTCACTTATAATTTTACCCACTTATAACCATGTGAATCAGCTGTGAAACTTGAATCAGTTCTACATAGCACCCTGCCTACTGTGAACGGTTACCTGTAGCTGTTTAACAGATGGGTACCTGCTTTATACAACAAACTGCAATCCTCTTAGAATCTCGAGCTGCTTCAGATTAAATATAATAATTATATGAGGGCTTTAATTGAATAAAATTCTTATTTTATCTCCATGTTAGTTCTCCGAACTGAAGGCACTGAGTGTAGGCTGTGTTAGCCTGAAAGTGATGCTGCAGTGGGTGCTGAGGCTTGTGTCAGTTAGTCACTCAGAACAGCAGGCAGATCCTTCACGATGGTAGAAATGTACAGGCTAAGTGTTTTAAAGTCCGCCTCCTCATGCCTGCTTAATCTACTGAAATTACTGAGCTCGCCTGCAGATGATTTGAAGCAGAGACAAAGTGGGCTATGTATGTTTCGTGCACCAGAAGCTGTATGTATAAAAAGAACACGCGGTACAATTGATTCTATGTTTACGTTGCTATTTTCTTTCATCATATATAACGTGAGCCAGCGGGAAGTGTTCAGATGACTTAAAGGAACCTTTTATGTCTTCTCAATGGTTTCACTATGACACAAGGTTACAGTAAAGGAGGCTTTGATTGTTACATACAAGTCAGTGTTTCGCTTTTCTTGTTGCTCCACTGTCATCACTTTCCATCCCTGCACTTTCCTGATACTTTAGTTTTACTCTTAAACGCTTCATAAGGTAGAAAAAACCCAAGAGTGCTTATTTCAGAAGTCTAATTTTAATCACTGCTTACGAGGCGCCGTCATGAAGTTCCAGGTCTTCTACACTTAAATACGTTCGACCTAACCTTCCAAGGTCACCTTGTTGTGAACTATTTTTGCTTTGTGCCGTGTATTCGTGGAACTTGCTCTACTACAAATAAACACAAACCAATGCAGTATTTCCAAAGTCTACGTTTTTATATTGTGAAAAGAAAATGGCCATAACAGGAAGCAAAACGTTGAAGTCCTCCATCAACCGAGAGACGTTAAATACTCGTTCTGATCGTGCACAGTAGTAATCCAGTGCTCTGATTACAGGTGTAAGCAGGTAATCTTTAAATCATTACAGTTTCATTTTGAAAATAATCCCCTCATCCTAAACCATCGGTGTGACAACGCCGAGTACCTGCTCTCTGCTATCTGTCACTCTCTGCTGATTGGCAGGTGGCGTTCTGGAGGTGAGCCATGAAACTGTCACCTCAGCAGGCGCCCAGGGGCCTGGCTGTGCTGATATGATTTATGTAGGCGCTGATTGTGTCACTTGCTCTGCAAATTGATTGTGTCACTCTTTTCCTGTAAACCAGGGCCCTGCAGAGGCTCTCTGAGAAAAATAAAATAAAAATGAGGCAACACCATTTTAAGAGGAAGATGGGGTAAAAGGTCTCCTGCAAAACTCTAAATTTTTTAAAAAGTGTCAAAGACCCTGCTAGTACTTCTGAGTGTAAAACTTATCTCTGAGCATGTAGGTCAGCAAATCCTTGAGCATTGCAAAGTGACTGGGTGGCTTCAAAGGAAGTGAAAGAGGCAGTTCTGTAACACCACACAGTTCATCACACGGTTCAGCCTCATTCATTTCTAAGACACTCGTACTCCACATCAGCCGCTGCAATTAAGTGGAGAGAATTTAGATGAGTGCTTCGCTGGCCCTCATTTCACCCAGAGGACATCAGCAACAAGAACAGGAGAACGTCTGAAGGAACACAAAGGTACCGACGCGCTGAGACAAACGGCAGATCAAAAAGGATGAGGCGAGTCTGCGCAGTTACTTCACCTCGACTCTACAGACAGGATGAAGGTTCAGGTGCGTGTGTGGATTTGGGGAATTTACCTGCTGTACAAGCTACACATGGCTAAAGGCAACAGTGTTCTCACAACCCTAACAAAACAAAGTGTTTACAACATTCTTGTTTTAGAGAGTAGCCATGTTGAAAATTGTCTTTTTGCCTTAAAGGAATTCTCAGTCTTAATCCTCGTATCTCCTCCAAACCCAGTGTATGGGATCACTGTGGACATCAGATTTTCTCACACAGGCATTTCCCAGAGTTCTTATATGTGGCTGAGTTAAGCTGCGGTACTTTGAGCCACAAATGTGGCTGATTTTATAGCAGGGATGTCGCTGCCGCAGCACAGCGACAGGACGCTGTGCCTGAGGCAGGAAGGTAATGGCTGTAGATGTTTGTTGGCTTAGTACAAAAAAGAGTGTAAAACATCTTTAGTCAGTATCAGTGAGAAGAACTGGATCGAGAGTGAAAACCAAATTCAATAGCTAACAAACCCAAGTGTGGATCAGACCGGAACACTTTAGTACAGCTCCCAGTTTAACAGTGTAAGCAACAAAATGTTCCCTTTTCCTAAGAGAGTTCATACAAAGAGCTTCAGTTTTAAAAGCTTTGCTATGATCACAGTTTTTGCTCATTGCTCTTGAGACAAACTTACCACATTAAATCTCATTTTCCGTGCTCGTTACAAAGGAACGCATCACTGAAGGTGTTGATTTTGATGATGCTGCTTCTTATATTTACTCATTTTACTGAATGAGGAAAAACCGCTCGCTGTGATTGGCAGTCATGAGGGTTTGCTTCGGTAACTGGTATCCTGAAATGTAACACATTTGGCACTGTTCATCATATATGATAGATGTAGACTGCAAACATTGACCATCAAAGTTTGTCGTATCTGTGACAGAAAAGTACATTTTCTTGCTTCTTGTACGTCCTGCTGTTGTCACCAGGTGTGCTCACTTTTGCAGCATCATGGAGATGCTTACCATGGAAACGAGTCTGAGAAAGTCTGGCCGCTCTACAGCAACAGTTGCTGCTCCATCACAACACTGGGAACATCTACTCTCAGCTGACATTCTGAAAACCAGACCGGACATAGCCATTTGCATTTAGAGTCAATTTGTGGAGCAAACCTAAAAAAGACAAATGAATGCATAATAAATGTTGGTTTTGTTATTCTTTTTTGACTCTGAGAATACACATTATCATATTACAGCAAATGAGGTGTGTGCATGTGATACTTTCACTGTGCAGGCAGCAGGTTATAGCTGCCATTATTTAAATATGAGGCTGATTTTTTAAGAGCAATATTTTCCATTTCTAAGCAGCGAGAAAATGCAACAAATTGTTGATTTGACTCCAAGCTGAGTCAGGAAAGACGTTAATGAGAGAGCTCCATGTATGCAGCCTCGGCACTCGAGGTGGAGGCCACCCAACGCAGGAATAATACCAGAGTCAAGCTTCAGGTATGATAGCCTTTAAAATTAAAGTTTCATTTTTCTGTTGAAATAAATTAGACATTCGCTACTGTGAAAACGCTCACTTGCGGTAGGAAAAACACACAAAATACCCAACTTTAAAACAGCTCTTTTAGCTCGTTGTCTTGGTTTATTTCTCTCAAACATAGTTTGCAGGAAGCTGCTGTGGTCCGAGCCGAGTGCCCCGGTAACCTGTTCACTCACTAACTCCTGACAGCTAGCAAGGAGTAGTTGATGTTTTTCACACTAACAACAGGCAATCATTGCAATCTGCAGCAGCGTATACCCTCAGGATAAATAGAGGCTTTTATCACGTGACCAGTTGCACCATGTGGCAGTCAGCAACCACTCGTAAAATTGTCCGTTTTCCCCAGTAACCAGTGGCTGTGACAGTGGTCGATGACCAGTCTCCAGGCTGGCGTGAGTGGGAACACGTCAGCATGCTTGCTGGATGAGTAAACAGATGGCAACAGGTTGCTCTGCATAACAACTTCAACACTAAGTTCATATAATAATATAATATATTAATGTGTTTAGAGGTTGTTGTGAGTTATCAACAGAACAGGTTGCTAAAGTGAACAAACTGTTAAAGTCTGATTGTCTGTGTGATCAGCTAATTGTGCGACCCACATGCGGAGGCCTTTAATTACCCCACCCAGTTACTTAGAAGCGAACATGCACCACGCACAGATTGCTTTGTAATATCAACATTAATGCCAGTTTTAGCAAATGACAATAACATAACAAAATAAGGCCTAAGATTTGCTGCATGTAGCAGTGAATACGCTCTGCTGTAAAAGCACAACTGTGGTTTATTTCAACTTGATGAGTTTCTCACTTCTGTGGCTCTGATGCTGGACAGGTCACGCTAACTTTGCACTTCCGTTACAGAGTTTCAGGGGAAACAGCGTTCATTGGGGCCAAACGTGCACGATTTTTATATGACTCGTTATAAATGTTTGCTTTTGAGCATAACCGCAAAGCAGACAGGAAATAGAAGCTGGTGTGCACAGATGAATATGCCAACCTAATGCAGGGTGATTAGGTCAGCCCGCAAGTTCTCCCAGATGGAAATGCTAATGCGGTTAGAAAAACAGGCCAGTTTTTCTGTCTTAAAAAAATAATCACATATTATATGAAAGCTGCAAGGAGCCTGAGTCTTTGTTCTCTGTGTTTGTGTGGTCGCTTATTTCCCAGAATTCAACCGGCAAGTGTTAAATAAAATCGAGGGGACTTTTTTATGGCTGTGCACAGCCTCCACCCAGCCTGTTAGTACAAACAGCATATATATGGTATAGCAGTACGCAAGCAGATGGCTGCAAAAAGTTGTCATAGGTGCCAGATGGGGCATTGTAGCAACAAATACACAGAGCTGAGCTGTGCTTTCCTTTGACCGCTTTGACATCTGTATTCTCAGCTGCGCCGTTTCTTATGTCAGTCTGCAATCAAGGTAATTTGAAACAAAAATTAGAGGCTTTGATGCTTTTCGCTGCAAGTAGCTTGATTGCGTTTCATCTCCCTGTGATGAATAAATCTCATGGGTTATGTCAGCATAAGCCCAGAACATTTCAGGCATTGCTTTATTATTATTACTGCTAAGTTAAGGCATTTCCACAGGTGTGCACTAACCCCCACTCGAAAGTACACACATGCTGAAGCTTCCTGCAGAACAAATAATGCCTCTGCTTGAGCCATCACACTTGTAGTCATCGTCGAGTCGAGAGCTGATTTTGTCACTCACATGCACATCCCACACTGCAGACGACATATCACGACCCGATCATCCTCCCACGCCGCGTCACAGACTGTAATTGTCTGGACCGAAGGACCACTGAGTGTGCTGTCATTTGAAAACATCTCTTTTAGGAATCTTGGTTATTACGTTTGAGCAACAAACAGATCATTTTAAAAGCAAAAAGTTATAAATATAACAAATCCCCACAGGCTCGTGTTTTAGTATAGAGGTAATATTCTGCAAAGAAGATTACTGCCTCCAGCTGGCATTGCATCGGCATCTAGCTGAATTATTTTAAGAGTTTTAAACCCTGAAAACATTTCCTGCGTCACTCACCGTATATGTTTTGCTGCTATGGCGTCATCTGCCTCTGTCCATCTGTCAGCATCTCGATGGTTCTCCTATGGATTTTCTCTTCTTATAATCCTTTTCTTCTTTACCAACTTAGGGAAACTGTAAAGCTCTTAAAATGTAGCGATGATGAGACGGTGGGGCTTTTTTCATGGGTTAAAGAAATGTTGGCAGAAATATCAGAGGGGGGTAAGTTTAGCTTAAAAAAAGGAACCACTGGGACTTGAATTTATTTGAACAACATCAGAGATGAGAGATGTCAAAGACAAACATTACACACATGGATTCATTTAAAGCTGCAACATCCTCCTTTTAGATCCAGAAAATTTGACTAAGCTGAACAAAGTTTCTGTTGCATCTGCGCTAATATGGAGTTTGGAGATAAAACGGTGCCAGCCTGGGCAGCCCGTTTGCACCGGCCCCAGAGGGTCCAGCTCCCCAGCAGTAAAATCTGTGTGTCTCAAAACAGAAACATTAGTGACATTCTCCACACCTCTGAGCTCGCGAGGAGCTCAAAGGCAGACCTGAGGTCTCTTCAGAAGCGCCGTTGCCTGGTTACATGCAGCAGGGTGCTCACAGAGCAGCCGTATTCAGCACGGATAGAAAGGTCAGCCGTGGGTCCTGCCAAGTATTTTATCAAATCACACAGCTGATGAGGATTGGAGGAAGCGCACCTGTGTGTGATTTGCAGCATGTGTGTGTTGAGTGTCTTTGAGTCTCCGTGCATTTGATGTTGTCTTTAAAGATGATCCCTTCATGCTGTCAAAGAAAACGATACATATAGTTGGAATGTGTGAATTTAGCTGATGCTACAAAGTGGCAGCGAAAATTGAGTAAAAGATGCAGTTATCAGAGCAGCAGCCCCTTTCTTTGTGATTGTGTTGGGACCATAAATCCTATTAGGTTCAAGCGAGTCTGCCAGCGATGTTGCCACGGCAATATGAAGACACCAACAAACACTGGCAGCTTCATCACATGTGACATCATCACTTCTTACTCGTGTATTGTTAGCTAAACACACCCATAGCGCATCGTGTCGTCCTGTGTACGTTTATGCGATGCAGCCTTTCAGCTTTGAATCGTCACACAGGCGATAAATGAACCGACACTGTAGCAGCAGGGCACCTGTCACACAGGGAGTCATGTGAACTTTAATCATTTTCAAATCAACGACATTTACTACACAGAGAAATGTCACAAACAATACAAGAGCGACACTATGGAGGCATACAGTGTTTAAATTTGCCCTACTTTCTGCTCGCGTGTTTTTATGCACACAGCGAGTTTAAGACGGTTTGTCTTGTGTGATTATTGATACAAAACTCCTCTAACTTTCAATTATCTAAACTATTGCACCCATCATGGAGCCGTGTTTGCCATGCCTGGTGTTAAGGTGGTTTTTTTTAGCAAAAGTGGGAGCAAATTAAACATGAAATGTTTAAGTTATATATTTTAACAAATGACTACATGTTACAAAAACACTCTTTCCGAACTCCACGGATGCTGTCAGCTCACTGTCCTGGTTTCAAATGGACAAGAAGCTTTTCTATGAGGCAGCAGAGGAAACAGAGCCGGCTGGTTTCAGCAGTAAAACACAACTTTTACTTTTTTAATCATCATATTTTTATTTACTTTTTCCTTTATACAAAATGGAACAAACAAACAAACAAAAACAAGCAGTCTGAGACATGTAAACGGAAAACTAATACAGTATATATAATTCGGTCCACCAGTCATTTACACATTTGTCCTGACAAACCCGACCCGCCACTGGAGTGGGGCTGTCTTTTCTTCAGACCATCAGGTTGTAATCCAATAGCGGGCACCAAAAAAATATCATCATTGCCACTTAATTTTGCGCTCAGTCTTTCCATTGGTAAAACTCTAAAGATTTCTTTATACCACTGAATTATTGTTGGTGGTTTTTCATTAATCCAATTGAAAAGAATACATTTTCTTGCCAAAAACAATAATTTACACAGTTATGTATAGTATGTATTTGTTTTCATCTGGAAATTTGTTCAGAATTGGCAGCCCCAATAAATACTGAGCTGGATCTTTTTTGTATTCTGCTTTTAAATATAAACAACTTTTACTTTGAAAGTATTGTAAACGATTTCACAGTTTGTGTTTTTTCACGTTTCACTGCAGGTTAGAGAGTAAATTGCCAGTTTTGAGAACAAGTTGCCATCTTCCATGCAAACTACACACAATCTTCCGGCAGCCAAAGCAATCGAAACGAGGTTTTGGTTGTAGCAACGATTTTTGTCACTGGTTGAACGCAGTGACAGCAATCTGCAGCGACTTCCCGCCAGCTGGGAGGGAAATACACATTTTTCTCTAGTGTGCAGCTTTCTAAACTAAACTTAAATTAAATTTGAAAATCATTACCCAGTGTGGCAAATAAGCCTTTATTCATATTTGAAGACGTTAGGCCTGCTGGCTCCAAGTATAAAAAATGCTCCTGTCAAAGAAAGTTACAGGTCAGTTCTTAATGTTGGAACTTCACAAACTTGATTCATATCTGATCTGTTTTAACCAAACTGTTTCCAAAAATCAAAGGAAGCTCATTTTCTGTAATAGAAATGATCAGATTTATGTGATGCTGCAACAGAGCGCAGCCCTAATAATCACACATTTGCCTCTGAAATGTGGGAGAGTGTCAGCGTGCAATAAAAAGAGTCAAGCATAAGTACTTTTGCAACCCTGGTTAAGCTCAATACTGGACCCTTCTGTAAGCAGATGTGTGTTTTCTTTTAAAATCAACTGTTCCTCTGTTGCCTGTTCAGACTAAAGTGCAGTAATCACTGAGGACGTCTAGAGCCGTAGAGGCTCCTTAAAGCTTCGATGTGGCCGAAAACAGTCAACATTGCAGATTTAACCCTCTGCTTTCTAACAATTTTTATTTATAGTCACATCCAGCGCTAAAAATGTCGCCTGCGACGCACAAAGATCACTTCCATATATAGAGACACACATTCAGAAGGCATGGACACCAGCTGAATCACCACTGTGCATGTCTGTGAGACAGCAAGTTGGCTTTAGAAGGCGAGAAATGAGCAAGAGCATGAAGTGTGACATTGAGAAGACATCAGAGAGATGATGTGACTTAGCAGGCAGTCTGCTGCTCGGTGGAATGCTCAGGTGCTGCATTACTCTACGCCCCCTCCCAAACACACACACACTTTTCTATTTTTGTATCACCCCCTGCTTTCATTCGCCCCTGCCAGGTACAGCTCACCTGTCTGCGCGGCAGTTTTCGCAATGAATACATTTAGAGAATCCCCTCTTTTGTGGAGCATGATAGATGAGGACTGACTACATTCATCGATAATGCTTTCTCCTTGACCCACCCTTACCGCGCGGTGTTTATCTATATTTTGCATTTTAATGGGGTTTGAAAGACCCTGTTTCAGCAGCTGACAAGTAAATGCTCATCCTAACAGAGGAGAGGATGTCCGTACATTTTCATAAACAGCATCCTTCTTCCCACGAGAGAACTCGGTCTCCTACGGAGCCGATAGATCGTCAAGCAATCAGCCGACTCTAAGAACTGCTTACTTAGCCAGCGACTGTAACTGAACTGTGCTGCTGTTAATACAGCTGGAAAGGATTTGTGCAAATGCTTCGCACCTCATTCTTTCCTCTCCCCCTGTGAAGTTTAGTCGGCCGAGGGAGACATTAGTGGAAGGAAATATATATTGCAAACTCCCATCAGTCTTGGGAGAGTCGTGAGTGTAATGTTGCTTCGGAAGAACACATTAATCCACCCGACCACGAGCTGTAAAAGTTTGTCGAGCCAGTGTTTAGCGATTCCTGTGATATTCTGTCTGCTCGCAGCCCAAACAGATCTGCAGAAAATCCGCAACCCCAAAATGAACATCAGAGTCTTTCCACTGGAAAAGAGCGAGAACAGAGTGAGCTGAGATATTAAAAATGCACTGCAGACCCCTGAGTCATGTCTGCTGCATGTTCTTGTTTCTACTGTGCATAACACTGATTTCACAGCAGATACAAACACGCCAAAGCTCACTGTTGTGTGCCTTTCCCTCTTCTTTTTTAAAAATCCACCTACGGAGGCAGGTGGCGATGCACCGCGCCCCATCGCCGTTACAGCTATCCGTGGAGGGCGCTTGAGCACAGGTCTCATTAAGCCCTCGTGCTGAAGAAAGTGAGACTTGTTCACTGAAGCTGGGTGAGTACAACTTGCTTGCTCCTCAAAAAAAAATGGATGGCACGTTTGGTTTCATTACATTTTTACTGCACGGACAGGAAGCAAGGCAACCTGGCCGCCGCGTGCATTCCTCAAAGATGACTTTACTGGTCCGCTGGGGACGCAGTGGCGAGGAGGTTTTCACCAAAGGCTGACGCCATGACAAAGAGCGTGAGAATTCATTAGAGCGAGCAAGGAAAACAGCTCTTATGAAGAACTGCACTGTCTGCTGATACTGTCCTTGAGGCTGGGAGGAGGAAAAAACTGCAGTGGATCAATCAGTTATTAATACAGTCATTTAGTTCACGGACCCTCATTCTGTCTGGTCGAAGCCGAGGTCGAATTAAGCAGTGAACTAATGAACACATCAGTAACACTTGGCTTGAGGTGATAAAGGATTATAGCACATCATAAGGAGATGATAAGAACATAATGAGGGCATTAGCATCATTATTATTAAGGCATTATATAATGTTTGCAAAATATGCCAAATCCCAGCGGATTTAGTGCTTTCAAGGGCAAAAGCATGACTAATAACATTTTCATAAAAGAGTCATTTCAGATTAGAAATATCAGGGTTTTTAATAATTGTCATATGCTTGTATTTTTATAAATATATAGAGTATATGCTTGTAGTGCGAGTCTCCTTATTGCTCGACACGACTTTATTCTCCTCAAAGCCAATCTGATGAACTCATTATTGCAGCCATCAAACGAGGCTCTTTCAAACCAAATTACAACATCCTCACCGCGGTTATTTGTAGCCACGGAGATGAGGCGCGCGTTAATCTGAAGTGTCACATAACTACTTTTGATGGCCTTGTCTAATTGAGCAAAACATCTACATTCATTCACCACCAGAATTCTTCTAATTAAGGGCAATCAAAACTTTACAGCTCGTTCCTGTAAGTCCTGTAAAAACGAGGAGGGAAATAATTACGCTTATAGAAAGCTTTTTTTTCCCCTTCGTAAAATTGGTCCTGTCATCTCAGATGGTGCGCTAATTCAAAAGGCGTTCGGTGCATATAATTGGGTCACCTAAGCAGTGGAACAGTGTCTCGATGTGGGCCTTGGCGGGAGAGAAGTCCCAGGGACTTTGAAGTGCACAAACATTTTATTTGCCCATTAAGAGGGAGCATGTTCAGGCGAAACTCAAACAAAAACAAGCGTCTCCCTCCTGTCCTACGGTGGTTAGCACAGAGAGTGGAGGGCAGATTAGACAGAGCAGTGGGGAGTTTTAATTTGGACCGGCTCGTAAACACAATGTGCACTCGCCCATGTTTTCCTAATGTTGCAGCTGCTGCTACTGTTTCCTGCTTTGTGCTCGGCTCGAATGGGGGTGAGGAGGAAGAGGACACAAATTGTGCTGATGAACCAATGGGAATTTTATCGTCGCAATCACAGCAAGCCGCCATTTTTACCGTCGCTGTTGTCACGTATTGGAGCTCAGTGATTGTACAGCGAGAATGATGATAATACTAAGACCAGTGCCGTTAGAGGTTTCTTGATTTCTTCGGTCTGTGAGACACACAGGTGGAGGTTGTTGGGAAAACAAAATTCAACAGAACAATTATCCCACATAATTTCAAAATAAGGTTTAACAACTGCACGTATACATTTGCAAATATACATGGAAATACAGTCTTTGTTTGTACAATAATAAAAGTCAGTATTTGGTTTGATGATCGTAACCAGTCTTCAAACCCGTTGGTACGTAATGTGGCGTAGCTCAGCTTTTCCTCCCTGTTCCTCGTCTTTAAGGAGAGCTTCTTGACAGCCGCTCCTCCACTGAGACTATTTCTGATGAGACTTAGGCAAACAGTGGATTTTTTAAGGGATACGCTGCTGATACACTGCTCTCTTTGCTGAGATGTGCTGCTAATAGCTCTTTGGGACTCACCTGGTTAGTGTAAAAATACCGTTTTTTATCTGTCAAAACTTTGGTTTTCTCATAGATTCAACTAGGAAATGTCAACAAATTGTGTTTATGAGACAGACTGCGAGTGACAAAGTGTCTAAAGGTACTATTTAAACTGGTTCTTGGATAAGTTGTCTGCTATGTGTAGACACAACACTGGTTCAGCCCTTCAGTTAAGTGCCTTAATGCTATGCTGTCCCACATAAACTGGAACATCTGGTCACCTTAAATATAGAGGAGACGGGGCCCTCAGTTTCTGAAGGTTCCTCTGGTTAGCAAAAAAAGAAACCCGGGGCCTAAAAGTGATTCTTAGGTAAAAGATGAAAAATCTGACCTCATGTAAATATTTTATTATAGTTTTCAAGTAGTCTGAAACTGAAGAAGGAAAATGGTTATTTATGGTTTTATGGTCTTATTAGGGCACATTGAACATGCAAAGGTCATATTGGAATTCCTCCGTTCATCATTAGTTACACAAATGAACCACATTCCCACTGCTTTAGACATGAAGCAGTGATCATTTACATACTTTGTAAGTCACTAGATTTAAGAAGCAGTTTTGGCACAGTCTCCATCCTGTAATGAACTCCTCCTGTAGATGTAATCAGATATATAAGTTAGTAGGTCTGTAACTGAAAATCTGGGAGATGCTTGATCGCATCATTGTTGCCATGAAAACCTCGTCTACATGCCCATACTTAACCATAGGCGTAGTCATAGCAACACCTTGTGTCAAAGGCAGTTAGATGAAGTTAGAAGTTGTAAACTCGTGTTTCAGCGTCACATAGCGCCACCCGTTTGACATCATCTTATAGTGCATGCCCACTGCTACAGTATTGCGTGGTCAGAAGTTTTTTGGCAGGTGGTTGCTAGGCGACACAATGACATCATAATATGTTATGCATAATGAAAGTTTTATGGAAATATGTTCTCATTGTGAAATTAAAATGATACAGTATCCATTCATGGGTGACATCGCAATGGCATCATAACATTTCATGTATAATTCAAGTTTTGTGGATATAAACGAAACGTTACAGTCGTGAAATTAAAATTATGCAACGCTTTTCAAATGGCTGAAGATGCGTAAATGGAACAAATGGGTCATTTTAGCCTGTTCGTGGTTGCTAGACCAATATCAGGAGTCTAAGATGTTCACATTAATATTATCCACAATGTTTGTGTCTCAAGAAAAAAAATTACACGTTAACACCTCTGGAACATATATTTCACTGAGCTCGTCTGACGGTGCTTTTCCCGGCTTCTCCTTCCTCATCTGTGTGCTAACTGCTCAGGAGTCTCTTATATCGATTGTCTGTGTTGTATCTGTTTAACTTGGCTCGTTTCTTGCTCCACTCTGAAGCTTTTTTCTTCTGTACACTGTTTATGCTTGCTTTATCCCGTAATAGCTGTTAATGGTGTTCTTTTATGTTTCATTGCTTTTAGAGGCTAATTTAACGCCAGTTAAGAATGAGTCATTTGGCAACAATGGCAAGTTTAAAGTAATGTTAACATGCATTGTCCCTGAATAAATGAATAAATAAATCCAATCATTAGGGACATTATTGTAATGTAATCCAGTCTTCAGTTGATTTCAGCTGATTTCCTACAGTTTGATTTCTGCTGCTTTTCTGAGAAGTGTCGCTTCTCTGTCTTTGCTGTTTTTTTTAAATATATATATTTTTTTATTTTATTTAACCTTCATCCAATACCCTGCAGACACTCAGCTCACCAGTTCACATTACAATCTGCGTGAAACTGAGTTTCTTTTTCCTCTCAGTGGGTGCCACAACAAGCTAATCTGCTTCCAGCTAAGTTGTCCTAGCAGCCCATTACAGTCAGCTCACAGGGCGGCGTGCCACTGGGCCTGACGACAACAGCGCCCGATAAGCTATGAACATTCCTCTGATTTTGGCAGTGTGATTGGACCGTCTGGCCTATCAGACCCCTTCAGTGGATCAGTGCAGCTTGAGCACCCACAAGAAAATCTCTCTCCCTTTCTCGGCCGAGTTTCAAACTCACTTATATTTTTACTCACACGTGGGTCGTGTGCGAATAAAATGCGTCTGTCTTTAAAGTGGCCAATATACGGCTGCAGATTGAAAGCGAGATTGCCAGGCTTAGCATCTGCGACCTCCTTCCTCCCTCCCTCCTCTGCTGCTCTTCTTGTCTGTTTTGGAGCAATCCAATATTTCTGGCTCGGGGAATTTATCTGCGGCCCAAATATGCAGCTCGTGTCATGCAGCGCAGCAGGCATTTCAGCAACATCACAAAGATGGATTAAGTCATGCATTAAATTGCCTCTTTGAAGGAAATGAATAAATAAATTTGAGGGACTAATTCCTTGACTGTTCACCATTTCATGTGAGAGTGTGATTGCATAATGCTGGCTTAAATGTTCCCTCTGCTCTGCTCTGTTCTCTGATGTCTTCTCTTTAAGTATTAATTCTACAAAATTACATTTCTTGTCACAGAGAACTCTAAAGGGCTCCAACAACATTTGTGTACAAAATTTGTTGCCATACATACAAAGAGTCTGTTCTATTTACATTCATCTTTTGGACTCTGCATTTTGAATCCTCCACTTTAGCTGTGGCCATCAACATCAGCATTCACTTACAAGCTAATGCTAGCAGGCTTATTAGCTTACAGGATCCATAAACTGTGGTGGTTCAATGCTAATCAGAGCTCAGCAACTCACTAGCAAATACCAGGATTTCATCAAATAAAAAGCATAAACTCCTCCTCATTAATCCTGGATGGCCTGGCCAACAGTTCAGTCAGCTGCTAGCTAAAAGCCACCTGTTAGTTCAAACAACAAAGGCCTAAATTTAATATTTACCAAAGTCCAAATGTGATGTAAACATGTTTATTTCATTGGACCACAATAATTAATTTAATACCTTTTCAAAGATACTTAATAATTCTTTATAAAGTACTTTTGTTGATATTCTCCCTATATGTGGTACATATACCATTCACAGTGCATGGATGTACACTCACCACTTAGCTACACCTTGCAGTTACCAGACTGGAACCCTTTTGCCTTCAGACCTGCCCTAATTCTTTTTGCCATAGATTCAACAAGGTCTTTGAATTAATTTTGGTTTGTGTGGGTGTGATCGTATCACACAGGTGCAGCAGATTTATCGACTGCTCACCCACGATGTGAATCTTTGAAGGTGACTGTTGAGGCCGTTTGAGTGCAGTGAACTAAGACTCACGTTCAGGAAACCAGTTTGAGATGATCTGAGCTTTTGGCATGTTATGTTATCCTGCTGAAAGCAACACAGTGGAATCAAAGCCCACACTGACCTGCTTAATGCTAATTTATTAAGTTACAATGTCTTGGAACAACTGACCTTCAACAGGTACTTAACTTAATAAATCAGCAGCAAGCAAGACGATGTTTGGGGATTATTTTCTCCCACCTGTTATTCATCAAGACAGCGCAGAGACTTTGAACCTGGAAACAGTCATCAGAAGTTATGAAAGGATGGAAATACTGAGGAACAACACTCATCGAACCAGACGACATTTTTCAGTCTTTTGTGGTCCAGTTTAGATTGACCAATGGGAAGTGCAGCCTCAGTTTCCCACTCTCAGCTGATAGGTGTGCACCCACTGTGGTCTTCCGTTACTATAGCAACATCTGCTTGAAGGTTTGAAACGTGCATTCACAGATGCTCTTCTGGATACTTTGGTTGTAACATAGTTATTGACTCACTGTTGACTCAGTCGTATCTTGGAGTAGTCCCGTCTGACCGGTGGCATCGACAAGACACTTTCCCCAAATAACTGACATTCTCTTTTTCATTTTCTCTTCCTCAGACCAGTCTCTAGAGATGGTTGTGAGGGGGGAAATCCCAGTACATCAGCAGTTTCTGAAACATTCAGACTATCTGGAACCAATAACCACGCCATGTTCACATCACCTTTCTTCTTTGATTTGTTTGGTAACAACCGTCTAGCCAGGTATACTTAACAAAGTGGTCTGTGAGTGAATAGTCCTATGCACAGGCAATGGTTCTTATTCATCATTTTAGCAGCTCACAGTAACCAACTACATTTGCCTTGGGAGCTACAAAAGCAGCAAGTTTTAGAAATCCAGTCAGTGCCAGGGGAGACGAGAACTTTGATCTGGATCCCAAATTCAGTGCAGATTCCTTTCAAAACGCTGCCACTTGGTACCAGTGCAAACAACACGTAACATCGTTCTTCCATCTCGTATGTTGTTCTCTAAACATTATGACCAGTTCTCTTCAAAAACATGTCAAGGTTTTTTCTAACTGAAATTTTAATGCCATAAATAATTTTGTTTTTTTTCAAATTCTGAAAGAAAATGATCCTGACTCGCTCCAGTGTTGCACTGATTCATCCGAATGTACGGAAGACTTTGAAATAGTCCTAATCAGAGAGTAAAACACAAACTGGTGCTGAAACAGCCGAGAAAGAAACCTCATGGGATTTTATTCATGCCAAATTCTGATTGAAGAGTATTTGCACTGTCTCCATAGCAGCTCGCTACCAGCCGACAGCAATGTGATACAACCCCTGTGTTATACAGTTTGAGGGACAGTACACGCCACAGTCAGTTTAAATGTGCTGCACTATCACCTTGTATCATGTTACCAGTGTTCAAATTACAAACTAATATTCATAAAGAGTGTCAGTCAGAGCAAACTATCAGTGTACTCGTACTTTATAGTTTGTCAGATGAGTAAAAAATGAAGGAAAATTAGCTGCGTTCAAAATTCATACCACACACAAGTAGCTAACCTTGTTAGCATGGGTTGTTGCTGAAGGGATTTTTTTAAACCAGCAGTGATGGGGAAGATCACCACCAAGCAAAAATAGAATCTAGTGAGAGACCAAGGTGCTCTAAAAAATGGGCTCATGACAGGAAGCAAAGAGAAAGGAGTCAGATGAGACCGCGAGACAAGAATATCAAGGGAATCAGGCCCTGACGTTCAACTCGAGGGTATATGCCAAGGTTGTGAAAAATTTGCCCCAGTTAAGGACAGAAGTGTAAGTCAAATTAGAATTTTTCCTGTTTCCAGTTTAGTCACTTCAAATAAATCATCTTTGGTTTGCTCGTGCCTGCAGCTCCAGTTCTGGTAGTTGATTTTATGGATTTGTTACAGAAAAGAAGAAACTGCATCAATAGATTTTCAGTCCTCCTGGCAGCACAGTGAAAAGACATAATCTCAATATTTAACACATTATAACACTGTAAATATGATTGTAATTATTTATGAATACCAAATATTATATTCTTATCATCAGCTCAACTTTGCAGTGAGTTTATCAGAGCGTTATTTTCCCCGAGAGCTGCCTGCTGTAGCAAAGTGTTTTGAGAGCGAGGGGACAGCTGATGTATTCAAACAGAATGCTGAAAGATGTTAAAGAATGAAAGAGCTGAGAGGAGCGCTGAGACAGCTCAACTGCCAACAGCTTAAACTTTGTTCACGTTAAAGGTGTAGCCATCAATATATTGGCTTCCTGTTAAATCCAGAATTCAAAATCCTGCTCCTCACATACAAGGTCTTAAATAATCAGGCCCCATCTTATCTTGATGACCTTGTAGTACCATATCACCCTATTAGAGCACTTCGCTCTCGCTCTGCAGGCCTACTTGTTGTTCCTAGAGTATTTAAAAGTAGAATGGGAGGCAGAGCCTTCAGTTTTCAGGCCCCTCTTCCGTGGAACCAGCTTCCAGTTTGGATTCAGGAGACAGACACTATCTCTACTTTTAAGATTAGGCTTCAAACTTTCCTTTTTGCTAAAGCATATAGTTAGGGCTGGACCAGGTGACCCTTATGCTGCAATCCGGTCTTTAAGTGATGACGTGATGAATCCTGCTTCAGGGCCAAAACTACTCTGCATTTAATAAGGCTGTTGTGTTTTTAACATGTTTTAATTCTGTGTATCTTGTTCTATTTAATCTCAAAAAGCCCCTACAAACAGTCAGTGTCGCTGTCGGCTTCTCTCAGTTTTTATCACCACTGTTCATTTTAAAGCTCAGTTTTTAAACCCTTACGATGTAACTACAGCCCAGCCCATGCAGCAGTATATGAATCACTAACCTCGTATTGTGGATGGATTATCTCAGTTGTTCTCCTGGCTGAAGTTTGGTCCTTTTACAGCATCCTGCCATGCGATTACATTTGTTCCTGACCACCGAGAACACTCACGTTAACTTTTATTGAGTGGAAAAAAAGTTAGCTTGTTTATATTATGCTAACATAGCTGTGTTAGCTAGCGGTCACGTAGCACATCATTATATACCAGCTAGCCCAACTTCAGTAACCCTACAAACGTCACTGCTGTTTAGTTTCCTGTCTTCATTTATGTTGGAAGTGATAGCAGAGCTGTACATTTTAATTTGTTTCCAAAACCCCGCAGTCAGGACATGCTATATTGTATTTAGATAGAAGCTAGCGAGCTAACTCCCTGCTAACTTCTAACTCCGTTAAATGTCATAAATTCCGTTTTCATGGATGCCTGGATGTTAAACTCAATTGTTACACCTGGTAGAGCAGAACGCTGATCATTTTATTAAAGATGAAAGACTTTAGACAGTTTTTCAACTCTCAGTAATGCCATACTGATCGTTTGATATATGGACCTGGAGCGGAGTTTAGGCCCAGACACGGCTAGTGACGTCAGACTGAACAACCGGATACTGCTTTAGTCCAACTGCCTCATTAAAGTTACACAACAGGTATTTTACATCAAAGCCAGCAAGTCCATTACATACTCCCTTTTTATATCTGAAATACTGTGCACATTCTGTGTATATGTAGTGGACAGCAATTTACCCAGAAAAGTCCACCTCATTTAAATGACAAAGTCAGATGTGATCATCTAGACCTGTGAAAATGACAAACCTTCAGTTATGGATGTTATTACAACCACAAGAACCTAAACAGTCTGCTCCATTGATTTGTTAATGAATCATGCGTTGGTAGCACGTCTGAATATTTAGTTTATGCCACCTGCATGCGATCATCAATAGTGCAATATTACTTCTTAAGAAGGACCCTGACACTACAATCTTTATATCATTTGCTCTACAGAGCTATTAAGTTACAATATAATCTGTGGTGTTTCCAATATGACAAAATGCACAAATTGTAACTTACCATTCGACTCCACTGACAAAAATAAATCCCCAGCATCAAGTTTGGCTTCACAGACCTAAAATAAGTAAAATAAAAATATGTTATAATTATATTGTTTTTGCCATTTATTCATGTTTGCTAATTTTCTGACATATAAACAATGTTAGTTTTGTTACAATACAGGGAATGCAGTTTAATTAAAAGGTAAATTATGCAAAAAAAAAAAAAAAAACCTTCTGCAGTATATCATGCCAAAAATCAGTGTCTCTTATGCCAATTATTTTATCACTACAGGTCTTTTAGTATGGAAACTCACACAATCTGGTCATACTGATCACAAGAGTCCAAAAATAAGTTAAAATAGCGAGCTGTTGTTAAGCATAAAGCATTTCAGGGTAACAAATAACTGCACAATACATGGATGCCTGGATGTTAAACAGAATATTACTGTAGTTAGCTAACGTTAAATTAAACGTTAGTGTTAAAATTAAGAAATAGAAATAAACGTTTTCACTGACAATGTGAAATGTGTATCTTAAAATACAGTAAGATAAGTTAGTTAGCTAACTTTTGACTAGCATTAGCCTAGCTGCTATCTCCAAATCAGCATAACATACAGAAAACACATGTAGTGCTAGTTAGTTAACTTTATATTTTACTTACAATAATATAAAATTATGCACAAAAGGAATTACTAACGTTTAAAAAAAGTGGTTTTATTTACATATGTTTATATATAAATATATGCGGTGGCCCCTAGAGACAAAACACGTACAAACTCCAAAACACATTTCTAGCATGAACTGAACTTCCAAAGCAGAGCTACTAGATCATTTGAAAGCATGTGTGTGTTGTTTGTGTATTTATACACAGGCACTCATATATATTCAAATAATTTAAAAAAATGTTCATTTACCCGTTATTACCACACACCAAATCCGGTCGTTGGTACTTGCTGGCTTGTGTAGCCACAAGATAACAAAAGCTCAACACTGCGCCCAGCATCCTGGAGCACTTCTGTTGTCTTTTGTACGTGTTTTGAGTTTTTATGTGCTTCTGAGTTTTTACGTGCTTCGGAGTTTGTATGTGTTTTGGAGTTTTTACGTGTTTTTAAGTTTTTACGTATTTTTAAGTGTTTTGGAGTTTGTACGTGCTTCAGAGTTCGTACGTGATTTGAAGTTTGTACGTGCTTTGTCTGTAGGGGCCACCGTAAATATACTTTTATTTATTCACTCCACATAAAATGTAATAAATAAATCATATAATGCAAAAATCAAATATTCACATTTCAACTTTTAACTATTTAAATTTTCAGCGTTTTCCTTTTCAAATTTAAAGTGAAACAACACAAAACACTGCAAACCACAACACAATTAAATATAAATGAAAATATGAAAACAAAAAGAAGATGCATATTCTCTGTCATATGGACCTGCATGAATAAACTTTCTGAATCCTTTATCATCTGCAACTGAAAATAGTTGTGGATGTTTACTATACCTTTCTAATAGGGTTGCCAAGTGCTTGTTCATAGGGGGTCATATGACTGTTGGGTTTTTCTCTGTATTCATTATTGTAGGGTCGACCTTACAATATAAAGCGCCTTGAGGCGACTGTTGTTGTGATTTGGCGCTATATAAATAAAACTGAATTAAATTGAATTGAGAAAGTGTTGGGTGTAACACGTTAACATTACATTTTTCTGTAACGCTGTAATGTACAAACACCATGCTAAAAAAAAAAGCTCACCAATAACAGAGTGAGGTGTGAGTTTGCCAAACCTCTTCATGTTCCTACAGTAGAATCACCGTGGAGATCGCTTTTAAGTGTCTTACAGATGATTTCATCTTTGCTTTGTGTTCAGAGGTGAACTCTTAAAGGAAACAAGTGAGCAATGTTTAATACTTTTTGAATAACAGTCCCAGCCATGTACTGCATTCATGTGCTGATCAATGTTTCTTCCTGTAAATTTAATTAACCAACAAAATTATTCTCAGATTATCAAGTCTTCTAACAGGATGGTGTGTTGTCTTTAATGTGGTTTGGAGTGACTACAGCGGGACACTGAGGGGACAAACGAGCACAATTTACTGAAGCACTCTGAAAGCAGGTATATTAAGATGATGGGAAGGCAAAAAACATCTGGATGGGAATGAAATACCTACCTTCAACAGAAACAACAGAGAGCGAGAGATATCAACAGCTTGGCCTATTATCTGGTCTAATGGAGGCCCTTCTGTTAGAGACAAAAGCCCTCCATTGTTTTGCATCAGCTCTTCTGATGATTGGCGAACATTCGTCCCACGTCGATGGAGTCAATTAAAAGCTCCATCCGTCAAGCGACTCCAGCTTCCTGACGCTGAGCCTCAGTGGAGAACACACACAGTGTCGCTCACTCTCCAATTTACCGTCATGTGTGTCCTTTTCTCTTTATTTATTTTATCTCTCTCTCTCTCTCTCTGCTCCCATACCAAGCATCTAAAAGCAATTTCATCCTTCCTGTACTGTCACGCTCTGCGTACACACTTTCCTATTGTTTGGTTTCAATCATAATTTCTAAAATTTTAAATAGAGACTGAGTATATTGGAAAGATACTATGTATATTCAATATGTGAACCTCATAAAAAATGACTTGACAACTAAATATTAAATTGAAGGAGCCCCAGTGTTTTAACTGACATTTAATAAAAGAAGACGGTGTGACAATGAACTTATAAAAATTCACAGCCACATATTTGTATTTCTCTCTAACAGAATTATGAGGATTGTTCCTGCCAGTCCAGATTCTGTTATTTGCACAGTGCACCTTATAAAATACTATATCCTAATATCATGAACCCCGGGGCTTTCTGCCTCAGTTTGAGGTTTTTGCATTTTCTATTTTTTGTGTTTGGGAAGTTTTGAGGGTTTTTCTTCACATCTTCAGTTCCTGTTTATTCTGCCTCCCTTCTGTTTCTATGTCTTGTTTTTTAGTCTCTTTGCTGGTACTTCCCATTTTATTTTGGTAGTCTGTAGTTCCGTGTGCCTTACTTCCTTTATTTTGTTTCTTTTGATTAGTTGCACCTGTCTGTTTACCCACCTGTTCCCCATTCCCCTAATCAGCCTTTGTATATTTATAGCCACAGACGTCCCTTTGTCTGTGCTGTTGTTTGTCCCGTGTGCTCGCTGTCAGTCCAAGGCTTTAATTTGCTGTTTGCGTTTCATGGATTCTGAGGTTCTGGAATCTGTTTCCAAGCCAGATAAAGGTTTGTGTTTTGTTTACATCTGTTTTCCTGTGGAGTCTGCATATGATGACAAAACAACGCAACCAGGCAATGGACCCATCGCCGTTCCTGTTGATGAATGGCGTGCTGAAGGAGTTCTCAACATTCTCAACGTTTTTTGGATCTGTGTCTGTGGGACATGTCACTTTCTTCTATGACGGGAATTATTAACAAATATCCTCAAATGCTTTAGTCCAGCGGTCCCCAACCTTTTTTGCACCACGGACCGGTTTATGCCCGACAATATTTTCACGGACCGGCCTTTAAGGTGTCGCGGATAAATACAACAAAATAAAACTAGTACCGGTACCGAAAAAAAGAAGATTTATTCATAACACACGTGAAAAGACCCAGGAAAACCGAGTTAACGATCAAAACGATAACAAAATAACGCTGAAAACCGATAAAAACCCTGAAAACTATACATTTCACACCTGAGCCTCAACTCTCACGGCCCGGGGGTTGGGGACCGCTGCTTTAGTCTTCCACATTTTTTTGGACATTTTTTTCCAAATCGCCTCGGTGTGCTTCATATTGTAAGGTAAAGAACCTACAATAAAAGACAGAACCCCAACCATCAGACAACCCCCCCAGGAACAAGCACTTGGCGACAGTGGGACAGAAACTCTTTTTTAACAGGAAGAAACATCTCAGACGCAGGATCGGGAGGGGCAGCTATCTGCCACTACCGGTCACTAAAAACTCGCATGGTGACACATTTGAAAAAGACTGAGTCTGAGCACTCCTTCAGCTCCAAACACGCCTCTATATCCCCAATGTCTGCAGTAGTGATGGGATTTCCGACTCTTTTTAGAGACCCGGCTCTTTCGGTTCGGCTCACTAATCGGCTCCGAACCGGCTCTTCAGGTTGTTTTGTTGCTTTAAATTAATTTATTATTAACAATAATATAAAATTATGCACAAAAGGAATTACTAACATAAAAAAAGTGGTTATATTTATATATGTTTATATATAAATATATGCGGTGGCCCCTAGAGACAAAACACGTACAAACTCCAAAACACATTTCTAGCATGAACTGAACTTCCAAAGCAGAGCTACTAGATCACTTAAATTACACAATTGAAAGCATGTATGTATTGTTTGTGTATTTATACACAGGCACTCATATATAGTCAAATAATTTTAAAAAAAGTTCATTTACCTGTTATTACCACACACCAAATCCAGTCGTTGGTACTTGCTGGCTTGTGTAGCCACTAAGTAACAAAAGCTCAACACTGCACCCAGCATCCTGGAGCACTTCTGTTGTCGTTTGTACGTGTTTTGAGTTTCTATGTGCTTCTGAGTTTTTACGTGCTTCGGAGTTTGTACGTGTTTTTACGTGTTTTGGAGTTTGTACGTGTTTTGGAGTTTGTACATGTTTTTACATGCTTCGGAGTTTGTACGTGATTTGAAGTTTGTATGTGTTTTGTCTGTAGGGGCCACCGTAAATATACTTTTATTTATTCACTCCACATAAAATGTAATAAATAAATCATATAATACAAAAATCAACTATTCACATTTCAACTTTTAACTATTTAAATTTTCAGCTTTTTCCTTCACAAATTTAAAGTCAAACAACACAAAACACTACAAACCACAACACAATTAAATATAAATGAAAATATGAAAACAAAAAGAAGATGCACATTCTCTGTCATATGGACCTGCATGAATAAACTTTCTGAATCCTTTATCATCTGCAACTGAAAATAGTTGTGCATGATCACTATACCTTTCTAATGTGAGTTGTTGTCCCTGGCTCTCTCTCTCTCTCTCTCTCCCTCTCGCTCTGTTCCTGTGCTACTGAGTGTAACTACCGCCCCTCCCTTCTCTGCCCAGCATAAAGCACAAGGCTCACGTGCTGAGTGAAGCAGAAGTGCGAGAGAGAGAAAGGAAAAAAAAAAACCCACATAACGGCTCGCGACAAGGAGCCGGCTCGCGTCGTTCACGTCAAAGAGCCAGCTCTAAGAGCCATTTCGTTCGCGAACGACCCATCACCTAGTCTGCAGCCAGTCGGCTCCCTGCCAGTATAGTGACTGGTGACAGTTTAACTGAGTGCACACTGGAAGCGATTCACTAGTTGTGAATCACTTTGATGCTGGTTGCTCCAAGACGTTTCAGGCTCTGGTTGCCTAGGTGACCCCAGCAGATCATATGTCATTGGTCGTCTCTTCAGTCCTTCCCCTGAAAGTTTAGTGCCGGTCCTGCCCACCTCTCGTCACCAGCAGTTATTTTTCCTGTCGTTGCTGGAATTTGCCAAATATCGCTGACTTTCTGTGGTCCCTGGTCGCCACATTACCACAAATCACTTCCACTGTGCACGCAGCTTAAGGCCTCCACTGTTTCAGTCATGCTTCACTATGTTACAAATCAGCAGAAGAAGAGCAGTCCACTCCTATTCACCAAGCCACAAATCCCCGAATATATGTTACAGTCCAGAAGACCATTGTTAGTTTCCTCTTTAACAACATCTGCACAAACATATTTAGATGTGTGTTACTGTGAAATCATTGCTTTGAGTTTTAATGGTGACCAGCTGCTGTTGTTGAAGTGGTTTTTCCATTTGCAGCTTTTTACACTGATATGCTTCAAAACTGAAAACTTCCAGATCAGTAATGAAACAGGACAAAACCAGGGAAATCAGACATGATCCTGTGTATCAAAATACTGACCGTTCAGCCAACATTTCATTTGGGGAAGATAGTCGAGACATGGGGGAGCAAAGATGGAGCACTGTGCTGTGTGTCTGCATAAACCAGAGTTCTCCTTCAGAGTTTTCAGGACATCACAGTAGAAAAATCCAAATGTGGGAAGCGAATAATAGGTAATAACAGTCGATTTCCTACAGCCTTTATTTTTCATTTGTGCTCGAAGTGCTCACAGCTGTTTGTGAGCACTTCCCAAAGTAAACTACAGCTGCTAGAAACAATATTATTTTATGATGAAAAGGTCTGTTTGTAGTGATGAACCAACTGAAATCGTTCCGTGTTATAGTTCCTCTCAGCCCTGTGTTATACTGTCATTCAGTTTGTGTTTGGTTTTTTTGGCTCAGTTTCCCTGTTTTGGTTGTG
This sequence comes from Aulonocara stuartgranti, assembly GCF_965226115.1. Classification (NCBI taxonomy): domain Eukaryota; kingdom Metazoa; phylum Chordata; class Actinopteri; order Cichliformes; family Cichlidae; genus Aulonocara; species Aulonocara stuartgranti. The sequence continues at coordinate 1,432,272 of NC_138951.1, read as the reverse complement.
TTGGACTTCCTTTGTATCGTTACAGTTTGTATACATTGCTTAACTGAAACTTGCAAGTTAGATGGTTTTGGTTAGCCAGCAGTGCTGCATGTTATTCTTATTTGGAGGTCCTTGTGTAATACTTCTCTGCTCATCGATTTGTATTTACATGATTTTTTCCTGGTTCCTTTCTTCTTAGTTTCTTTCTTTGTATTAATTGTACCTGAGCCCCTCCCCGGCTCTTAGCCTTATATCAGTGGTACTTGGATAACCATGAATATTAGGTGAGGTTTAGGTGCATAAGCTATAGATTTTCTATATAAACAATACCTTGTGGAGAAAGCAGGAATATATATGTATAATGAATGCTACCTGTTAATCTCAAAGAGCTTGAGCTAACCTACCAGTCTGTCCCAATAGCTCTGCTGTGAGCCTTAGTTTATAAGTAATGCGATACTTCACCCCTGATAACTTTGCAGGAAGATCATTGACTGTGAAGCAAGAAGGCTGGGCTCTAATGCTTCACGGAGCAATGGATCAGAGGCTCGTGATGCAGCACAGACACCTAGGTGTTTCTTTCCTTCTCATTTATTACCAGAAATAAAATATAAGTATGCAAAGCCGTTATAAAGCATGATTCACACTCATCCTCTTCTAATAATTATTTTTTTAAAGTGAGAATTAAATATCTAATAAAGGAAAGCCTGATCTTAAAACACCTAATGAACTAGCTGGATCTGAGGAGACGGTGCTCTGAAATAAATCTCAACCTGCTTAACACTGACGACTCGCTGATGGGGTCTAAATTGAGTGTGTCAGGCCTATTCATCTTGACCGCCCCCCTATCATTTCCTGAAAGCTACGAGCCACATTGATTAAATTTAACAAAAGCGCTGTTAATACACAGACTGAGAAATGAGGAGGCGCTGTCGTCGAGCCAAAGTAATTGCATACATTCATAGTAAAGATGCCTTTGAGCAAGAAATTTTGCTTCTGAATTAATAAAACTTCACACACAGTTCACTTTAATGATAATGAAATCACTTAGCTTTTACCATTCACTGACTCACGAAGCATGCTAGAAATGTCACTGGGTTTGTGGATTATTTAATGTGAAATATTTGTGTTTTAGTGTCCATCAGTTTGTCCAGCGAGTGTGACAAACCATGAAAAATGTTTATTGTTACCACAAAAGAAATCCATCTATTTTCTTAACTATGGTGGGGGTGGGAGTGGGAGTGGGGGGGTCTTAATGAGTTTTTCGTAATGCTAAGTCTTTTGTTCTTCATGCTCTTATCAGTCAGTCTCTGTAAATCTGCACTGGAATGAATTACGAGTTATGATCATCCTCTATATGTTCGTGCCTTTCAGAGAGTCGGTCACATCCATTATGTGATAGGCAGTAATCACGAGCCATTTAGGATGACTGTTAACCAATCCCATTGACCTGTCACTGCTACAGAGCACTGCCTGGCATTAGCCTTTCTGCATCTATAAACATTAACCTTTGCTAGTATTATTACAGATGCTAATCTGGTTAGCTGGCTGCCATCAGCATCTGCCCTCCCACTTTGCTTCCCAATCCACTTATTCTGACTCGCTCCCTCCACACTTCAGCATGCAGGCCGTCGGCTTGCAGCTCAGAAAGTCATCATTTGATAGCCTGCGGGCTGTGCTTATCTGCTTCAGGGTCATCACACAATATTTCTCTCAGTTATCTTCACCCCTTCCATCAATCCATCTATCTCGGCGATTCACTCACAAACTCATCACTTCAGCTCTGGGTGATACGTTGGCAGTGGGTGATTTTAGAGAGAAATGTCCTTGTAAGTAGAAAAACATTGTTATATTATGATTTAATGTGACTTTTTTAATGTTGTTGTTTGAGGCTAACGTTTGGTCTATGAATGTTTATGTTTATCTGTTTTTTGTTTTCTTTGTTTTTTGTCTTTAGCTTCAGTTCTTTTGTGGGATTGTCAAAACTGAGGTTTGTTGTTCTTTGTCATTATTTTTATAATATTGTTCTTCTGAATACAAGTCAAGTAAAAATGTTGGTAATGTCTTAAAAAAAGTTTTTAACCTCTTCTGTAATCCCAGTATGTATTTGTGTGGAATTGTTGGTGTGTTTTTCCTTCGTGCATTTAGTGTAGTACACTTAAATATATTAAATGTTAAATGGCAGCAGTCATATATGTGCACATTAGTTTCCTAATCTAAATCAAGGTAAGCAATGCAGGCAGTGCTTTCCCAGTGAATTCAGTGAAAACCTGTCAAAGTGAAAGCAACTTTTTCCATACACAAGACTCCCAGCTTCTCCTATCGCCTGTTTGCATCCTTTAAATTAAGTTCCCTCTGATCTTGCAGTTGGCTATCATCTCTGGAAGCAGGCTTGAGTCTGCATCAACAATGAGTTGAGTTGTCCAGCTGCAAGGCCAGCAGCTTTTTCTGGTTGTTTTATGCATTTTGGATAAACCGGTGGTGGATGGATGGGAGATGAGCATGTTAGACAAGCAGCTGCTGGCTCTGCTTTCACTGTTCTGTGGTGAGTAACAATTATACAGAGCCAGCGTTTGCAATTAAGAGCTCACCATGATTTAACATCTGTTCTTTCTCTTACTAGCCACCTTAGCACCATCTCTGTTTGCCTTTTGCTTCACATCAGTGTTGTGTATTTACTGTGTTTTAGCACAAGATGATTTCCAGTCATCTGCTTGGATATTACTGTGCAAATCATATATATAATGTGACCTATAATGAAGTTCCAGTGTAATAAACAGGATGTAAAAAAAATAAAAAATCTTATTAAATAGTCTTTTATTTTACTTTCTTTAAACTAGTGTCTATTTGGGGCTCTAATGTGTTTCTAAAACTTTTTCGCTGTAAAAGTTTGAATAATATTTTCTATTCGGTTTAAAGTTGTTCCCCAGTTCTTCAAAGGACACGATAACATCAGAGTTTGGAGTTTGGATCTTTGGAAGTTTAAATGTAGCTTCTGCTTCTTCTGGGGTGAAAAACTGAATCCTAGGAAACTCCATATTAAACTATAGCGTAACACCTCATACCAAAGTTTAAGCACAAGTTTAAAAAATAGTTACTTGTCTCATTTTGCAGCTATTAGTCACCATGTTAGGAGATAAATATGTGAGAAGAGGTAAGTTGGGACCACAAAAAGTTCCAAGGATTCTCATTTGTGATAGATAAAAACCTAATGGAGCCCATGCACACAGCCAGATAATACGCTTAGAAGCCCTGTAACGCTCCGCCTTCAAAAGGCATGTAAGCAACAACTGAAATCAAAACAGAGATTTGTGTGTAACAGCCTGCATCCAGTACCTGAACTGCCACTGTAAAGTTCAGAAAAGCTTGTTCCTATTAAAATGTTCAGTAGCAGAAATTGCAGCACATAAGTGCAAAGCACATCTTACTGGGCCGTCACCATAACCAGAAGTCTGGACAATCAATCCAGATGTCACCCACAAACACACAAAAGGTTTGCAGAAAGAAGTGCTGCCATTATCATTATACATTAGACGGGGATCTTCAAATGAGCGTCTGAAGAGCAGTGTTATGGTCGCAAAAGTGCTTCACATGAATCAGGAAAAGAAAGTGCCTTACTCACTCACTTAATCAAGCCTGACCCTATTTACCATCCACCGTCCTGTTGCTGCTGAAGTTGAACCAACCCTCCCTCTGCTGAGTGGATTCAGTCCTCTCGCTCACTCTGAGATAAAAAATCAATGGTCCCCCACAGAGCAGTAATCAATAGCTTAGCTTCCACCACAGAGCCAGAGAGGCCTACAGGAAGCTCTCTCATTATCTGTGTCTGCCACAGATCTTATTCTGGGATAGTTGGACATCTCGATTGACCAAAAATATTACCATAATTTTTAGCTCAACCAGGGTGAAAAAAAGAAGATGAGGATGTTTGCTTTGAAGAGCTGCTTCACAGCAAGAAACAGTTTGGTAAACGTGGACGAGGGAAGTTATTACTCAGAAAGCCTTACATACTGCTTGTTGCTCATTTTTAAGGTAATCATATTTGATAAGGTGACACATAAGCAGATGCTTGAAATAATTTCAAACAGTTACATTCGACATGGTAAAATCAGCAGGAGAGAAAGTCTTAAGGAACATGTTTGATGTTTGAAGTTATAGGTTTAATCATTCATTCATTTTTCTATATGCATGTTCTTTGCCGTCAAGCTCGTGTTGTCACGTGTGCCTCCCGTTATGTTTCCTGTTTCCTTTTGAAGAGGTCTGGTTTCACTTCCCCTGTGGCGTCGTTATGTTTGTGTCAGCTGTGTTTCCACTTATTATTATTATTATTATTATCTTGTGTTTAGCATTTCGTTTTTCTCAGTTTACTTTCAGTTAGTTTTGCCTTTTGTTTTGTACCTTTTACCAGCCACAAATAAACGTCTCGCCTTTTGTTAAATGATTGTTTCGTTCTAAATGTGCATTTGCATCGTCCACCTCCCTCCACACAAACCGTGACACACAGATTGATTTACAGCCTCAAAAATAATAAAAACGTTATTTGTGAAGTCGTTTTTAAAACACAGTTGCCAGTGCTTCACAGTCATATAAAACTAACAGTAGAGACGTGTATGTGCAGTTTATACAAACAGTCTAACATTATCTATTCACTTGGCAAAAACATTAAGGAAATTCTAGCTTATAAAATATGACTTGTGTCAATGAACTGCAGCTTATATAATGGACAAATCCACATTTCCTTTTGGGGGGAAATGTGGATTCAGGGGTAAACAACAAATCTCAAGTTTCATTTTGTAATAATTTTTTGTTTAATTTGAAACAGAGGTGTGGACTCGAGTCACATGACTTGGACTCGAGTCAGACTCGAGTCATTAATTTTATGACTTTAGACTTGACTTGAAAAAATGTTGTAAGACTTGTGACTTGACTTGGACTTTTACACCAATGACTTGGGACTTGAATTGGACTTGAACCGGTTTACTTGAAAAGACTTGATATTTTACCCCAAATATAAAATTTAACATGCATATTATATAGAGATTGAAAATGTGACGTCATTCACGGGTAGAACCGCAAAGGATTCTGGGAACTCGTGGCAAGCGGTACTAGCGCACGCAGGCTTTCAATTAAAATCAGTTACACAGCGATAAAAAGAAACACAAAAATGTCAAGAAGCTGTTGTATTATTAACTGCAATAGCCGGTCGCATGACAGCCACGGGAAGCCGACGGGTAAAGAGATCGGTTGTTATCGGATTACGTCGTTGAAGAGAAATTGTTCGAGCCATGTTTCCGAAGTAACAAAGACGCGACGGATGGCCTGGATTGCAGCCATTCAAAGATCAAATATAACGTCCCAGAACCCTCCAGCTCACAGGTTAGTCTGCTCCAAGCATTTACACAAAGGTCAGTGTTTTTTAGTAGTTAATACGTCACTTTCATAACATAATTGGTGATATAGGTTACAAGCAAGTCTGGCGCTGAACAGAAATTGTGGCGCTATGCTCCTTTATTTATTGTGCATAAATAGTGAATTGTCCTGACACAATATTGCGTTTCGCTTCTGTTATTATGGTACATTGACAAAAACATATACTTTTATTCACAGGATAAAACAGTTGTTTTGTATCACTAATTGCCCAGTACGATTACAGCATACAGTATTATTGTCACTGCTACATTTCTGTGATGCTACCAGAAATTATTTCCATTACTAATTAATTACCGTTGAGCTCAAAGGTTATATTAATAAACGGTTAAGGAATGTGTATTTATGACGACGATTTGTGAGACTGGTAAACTTATGATACGTACGATGGTCTTTCGTTCTACACGGTGCATTTCAAGGTCCTGTACCCATCCGTCGGTAAACTGTACCTGGGCTTGTTGCAGTGACCTGAAGTTACTAAACTTCATGAGTGTATGCACTCACTCCAAGAACCGTATGATTATTAATATGCATATAAATAAAGAAGCTATTTTGTGCAAAGATGTCAACTGTAAGAATGCTGTGCATAAACATTTACTCTGCTCCATGTATGATGATATAGTGACTGCTCTGTATAAAAGTGGCACACTGCTTGATAAACAATATAAGCATAAGAAACCTAACATCAGACCTGGCTGGAAAGAACATGTATCCATGTACCATGATGAAGCTCGCATAGCTTATAAATGTTGGGCCATGGCTGGAAGGCCTAAACAAGGCCCAGAATTTGAACAGAAAAAATGTGCGAATGCCAGATATAAGTACGCTGTTCGCTTTATAACTAAAAATGAGCAAATGCTGAGAGCAGATTCTTTGGCCAGGAAAATGCTGTGTAATAATACGGCAGATTTTTGGAAAGAGGTGAAAGCTCTTAATAACTGTAAACCATCTCTACCATCAACTGTTGAAGGTGTTTCTGGGGCAGATAACATTGCAGCATTATGGAGACAGCATTACAGTGCGTTGTTTAACTGTATAAAAAGTGAACCATATGAGGACAATCTTGACATGAGTAATGACACAATAAGTGTAAGGACACATGAAGTATATGAAGCCATTCATAGGTTGTCTGATAATAAATCCTCTGGTTTGGATCACATCACTGCAGAACATTTAAAACATGCTAGTGTAAGGCTAGCTCCTCTTTTAGCACTCTGTTTCACTGGGTTTATGATTCATGGCATATTACCAGACTCAATGCTGTGTATTTTACTGGTACCAGTTATGAAGGACAAAGCTGCAAAAGTGAGCTGCTTGGATAATTACAGGCCAATTGCACTAGCCAGTATTTTATCTAAGGTGTTAGAAAGAATCTTGTTTGATAGAGTTAGTGTGTTCATCTCTTCTCTGGATAATCAGTTTGGCTTCAAAGCACGGCACTGACATGTGCATATATGCACTCAAGGAAATAGTCAGTTTGTACAGGGCTAAAAATTCATCTGTCCTCGTGTTTCATTGATGCCTCTAAGGCTTTTGATCGAGTGAACCACAGAAAACTTTTTGATAAAATGAAGAGATGGGGAGTTCCTCAATACATGGTGAGGATTCTCTCTTACTGGTACGCTCATCAGAACATGCAGGTTAAATGGGGAAGCAGTATTTCTGCCCCCTTTGGTGTCAGCAATGGTGTCAGACAGGGTGGGATTTTGTCTCCAATTTTATTTAATTTGTATGTTGATGATTTGTCCATACAGCTGAGAGCCTGTAACACTGGGTGTATATTAGGTGAAGCACTGATAAATCATCTTATGTATGCAGATGACCTGGTTGTTTTTAGTCCAAGCAGTGCTGGGTTACAGGATCTTCTTAATGTCTGTACTGAATATGGTGTGCAATATGACATTGAGTACAATGCTGCTAAAAGTGCTGTTTTGATATGTAGAACCAAGCAGGATAAACAGCTAAATTTCCCTTTGTTTAAACTGGCACAAAAACTCTTGAAGTTCATAAAAAGGTGAAATACCTCGGTCACTTTATTACTGAGCAAATGAATGATGATGATGACATATACAGACAGCGGTGTAAGCTCTATGTGCAGGCAAATACTTATTGCACGCAAATTCAGCTTTTGTTCACTTCCAGTTAAAGTGGCTTTGTTTAAAGCGTATTGCACACGCTATATACTGCCCCCTTGTGGTCATCCTACAAACAATGTAGCATGCAGAAGCTGCATGTTGCATATAATGATGCGATGAGAATCCTTTGCAGGATACCTAGAAGTGGTAGTGCCAGCCAGATGTTTGTAGCTGTGGGTGTTTGGACTTTTAAAGCACTTTTAAGGAAGCTAATGTTCAATTTTAGAGAACGACTGGATGGTTCGAGTAACAGTATAATTTTAGCACTTACAGATCCAACACTGAGTGGTTCCCGTTACTCATCCAGTCTCAGAAAGCACTGGTTAAAGTGTTTGTGTATTTATTGATTTATTTTAAGTAATTGTGTTTTATGTATATTATGGTTTTATATTTTTACTAATGCTTTATATACTTATTTATATACATATATATATTTAATGGTGTATACCTTGTGTTGGGGGGGGGGAGTGTTGTGTGTGTGTGTGTTTTTTTTTTTTGTCTTGTTTTTATGGACATGAAGTCTGCCAATTAAGATTGAATTGAATTATAAAGATCCATTAGAGTGTTCATCATATCGTCCTATATCACTCTTAAATGTAGATTTAAAAATACTGTCAAAAACACTTGCTCTCAGGCTAGAGCAACATCTACCATTGTTAATTTCTCCAGATCAGACAGGTTTCGTGAAGGGTAGGCATGGTTTTTTCAACCTGCGCAGGTTTTTGAACATATTACACACCAAGTCAACTACAACCCCTGAAATTGCCTTATTACTCGATGCTGAGAAGGCATTTGACCGGGTGGAGTGGGATTATCTGTTTTATACTCTGCATAAATTTGGATTTGGCCCTAATTTCATTTCATGGATTCAGTTATTTTACTCCTCACCTATGGCACGTGTTAGAACAAATTCGTTATTCTCTTCTTATTTCCCACTTCTCCGTGGTACGAGACAAGGTTGTCCCTTATCCCCTCTTCTTTTTGCATTATCAATTGAACCACTGGCGATTAAACTGCGAGCTGACAGTTGCATTAAGGGCATCTTCAGAGGTGACCAGGAGCACAAAATATCCTTATATGCTGACGACCTCCTGCTGTATATGTCAGAGCCTTTATGCTCTCTTCCCCGTGCTCTTGCCATTTTTGAATGTTTTGGTAATATTTCAGGTTACAAGTTAAATCTGCATAAAAGTGAACTTCTCTGTGTCAACTCTATAGCCAGAAAGATTTCATTTTCAGGTTTTCAATTTAGCGTTAAATCAGGGTATGTGACCTATCTGGGGGTTAAGGTTACCCACTCATACAAAGATCTTTATGAAAGAAACTTTGTCGCGCTGCTTAAAAATACTGAGACAGATCTTCAGAGGTGGAACAATTTACCACTGTCATTAATTGGCCGCGTCAATTCTATCAAAATGAACATACTTCCCAAGTTCCTTTACTTATTTCAATGTATCCCATGCTACTTACCCAATAAGTATTTTATAACACTGAATAAGCATATCTCTGCATTTATTTGGAATGGCAAAAGTCCACGAATTCGTAAAGATTTCATGCAGAGGACTAGGCCAATGGGTGGATTAGCCTTGCCAAACTTTCAGTCTTATTATTGGGCAGCAAATATTCGTAATATGCTGTACTGGATGAGTAATGTTACTACAGAGACTCCAGCTTGGCTCCAAATTGAGTCATCCAATTGTGGCGAAGTTTGCCTATCAGCTTTGTTGAGTTCAGCTCTCCCATTAGAACTATACACCTATAAACGTAACCCTTTGTTGTATGACTCGCTCAGAATCTGGGTGCAATGTAGGAAAAGGTTGGGGTTACACTTAATGTCAATTAAAGCACCTATCTGCTCAAACCATATGTTCCCACCCTCCATGATGGACTCTGCCTTTAAAATATGGGAAAGTAATGGCCTTAGAAATATCAAAGACCTTTTTGTAGATGGGATTTTTGCCTCATTCACGCAGCTCCTGAAGCAGTTTAATGTTCCTCGGCAACATTTTTTCCGCTATTTACAAATTCGTCACTTTGTAAAGAGTCGATTTCCTTCATTTCCGGAACTACCTGAGGAAACTTCTTTGGATAAAATTATTAATATAAAGAGAGGGGCGATTAAAGAAATCTATGCTATACTATTAGATCTTCAATCTCCTTCTCTCTCCATCCTTAAAGCACAGTGGGAGAAAGACCTTGGGATGACTATAACAGATGAGCTCTGGCAATCTTTTCTCCAGAGGGTACACTCTTCTTCGATATGTGCCAGGCATGGGCTCCTTCAATTTAAGGTCCTACACCGATTACATATCTCCAAGGAAAAGTTAGCCAAGTTCTATCCAGGAGCTGACCCTCTGTGTAACAGATGTAAAGCAGAAACAGGTTCGCTCCTTCATACCTTTTGGACATGCCCCAATCTTCATACCTATTGGGTGTCTATATTTAACACTCTGTCAGAGATGTATAACGTTAAATATGAGCCTTCTGCTCTAACGGCTATCTTTGGGGTGATACCTCAAGACATCACTTTGCCAAAATGCTATTCGAATTCTATTGCCTTTGCTTCACTTATCGCAAGGCGCCTTATACTTTTAAGATGGAAGCAGGAAGCTCCTCCCACACATGAACAGTGGCTTGCGGAGCTCATGAGGTTTTTACATTTAGAAAAGATGAGATATACACTGGCAGGTTCAACCACCAAATTTCTTAGGGCATGGCAGCCATTCTTGATGTACATGGAAACATTTAAAATGACCACCTTATCATGACCAGATACCATATCTCTATATCGCTATCATAGCTAACTGTACGCTGAATGTCCCTTATACATTTATTTTTCTATTTGTTTGTTGTTGTTTGTTTGTTTTTTGTTGTTTTGTAGGGGTTTCTTTGGTTTGTTTGTTTGTTTTTTCCTTCTCTATTTCTGTTATCTTTTGGGGTATTGTAAATACTGAACAGCAAACTACTGTATGTTCAATGTTTTGTTGTTAACATGCTGCTGTGACTGAAAATAAAATTTATAAAAAAAAAAAAAAGATTGAATTGAATTGAATTGAATTGAAATAAATATGCTACGATGAGATAGCTGACTTCATCTAACTAGCAAATGTTGTCCAGGCTACGTTGGTGATACAGTTTTTTTTAATGTGTATGATATTTTTGTCATGCGATTTTAAAGCCGGTCCTACAACCGCATCCAAGAATAACATGCAGCTTATCTCAGAACTGTCGGTGAAAATTATTCTTGGAGCTAAGTTTAATTGAGCTGCATTTTAAAGAGGTGCAATTTCACAATTTGTGTATATTTTCTAAGTTCACTATTTTGTCATGTGTTGAGAAAAACACAGATTTTAAAATTACATGGTCTAATATTTACATTTAGCATAACTGCAACATTATTTTTTCGTTTTTTTTTTTAAAGACTCGAAAGGACTTGAAATTCAAAGTTTCAGACTTGAGACTCGACTCTGACTTGCCTGACATTACTTGAGACTTGACTTGAGACTTGAGGATAAAGACTTGAGACTTACTTGAGACTTGCAAGACAATGACTTGGTCCCACCTCTGATTTGAAACATGTTGGTTTCTGAATTTCCAGCTGTAAAACAAAGTAGCACCACTGTGGGTACAACGCTGCCGTTGTAGACACTTTGGTTGTATCAGTCTCACATCACTGTGGAGGGATTTTGGCTCAGTCTTATTTACAGTATTTCTTCAGTTCATTGAGGTTTGCAGGCTGTTCCTCTGCACTTCGACAGGGTCACACTGATTCTTTTCTTTTTCAGCCATTCTGTATTAAATCTGATGGTGAGATTGGGATCGTTGTCCTGTTGTATGACCTAATTTGGCCTCACATTTGACTCTAAATGACTCTGATATACAGAGGAGTTCATGATCCACTCAATGACTGTAGGGTTCCCAGATCCCGTGACTGCAAAGCAAGGCCAAACAGCTGGTACGAGGTCGGTGTGCTGATGTATATATGAAGCGCCTTGAGGCGACTTTTGTTGTGATTTGGCGCTATATAAATAAAATTGAATTGAATTGAATTGAATTGAATTGAATGTGCTGTGTTTGGTCTTCACCCAATTTGGCCTCGTGCAGCCAGACATCCGCTTTGGTCTCGTCTGTCCAAAGGACATTGGTCTAGGAGTCTTTGCAAACCTGAGCTTTGTTGCCGGTTCAGTCCTACTGGTTGAGTCTTTTTCCAGCTCTGATGCTATGAACTTATTTATTTTGGTTTATTTTTTCTATGCTGACTGAGCCCAGTAAAGTCTGAGATGTAATTCATGGATTTCTTTTGCAATTGCATAGTCTGACCTTGAGGTGAAAGGTAAGATTTTGTCATTGGGGTAGCACCTAATTTTCTAGAGTTTTCCAGACCAGCAAAGTGCTGAAACTTAAGCTTTTACAGGGATGCTCAGAGTTAATAATCAGTCAATCAAGTGCACTGTTATGAGCACCTGGTTGATACTCTTTTAATGTCTGTGGAAGCAGTAAGGGTGTGCTTCCTTTCTCACAGGGCCACAGACTGCAGACAAACTCAGCGTGCTGACATCATCGTTTTTCTCTCGTGTTAATATGAAGCCGAATTGTTATGAAAAAAAGAAATGAGCCATAATTATTAAGGTGCTTGTACAATTCAGTGTGATATGTGTGTGTTACAAACAGGCTTCAAAATCAAATGTATTTATTGCAGATATGGACTACGTGTCTCCTTAGGCTGTCAGGCAAACAGTGCTAGCATGGTCCTGATGAATGTTTATGATTCTGACCGTTTACATTTTAGTTTGTTGACATGCAAACACTTAACACCAGTGTCCACAAAGTAAAACTGGTGTTAATGTGAGTCGCTGTGCAGGTGTTAATAAAACGTCCCATTCAGATCAAAATCTGACCTGAGAACAGTTAATAAAGTCTTTGCATATCCACGTGAAATAGTTTTGTGGCCTCATCTGTAAGGAGGTAATGTGCTGTCTGACTGTGTGTTTGGTGAGTGCACGTACAGTACAGCCACAGTTTATTTGCTTTCATTGCGATTGGTGTCCTTGTACAGCTGAATAACAATAGTCCAGCAGTCCTGCATGAGTAGCAGAAACATAATGGAAATCCAAAGTGTTTCCATCGTTCCTGTAACAGCTGATGTCACACAGCAGCCTTTTCCTGTGAGATCCACACTCATTCACAGCACGACCGTGAGTTTAATGCTTCTATTCAAACTATAGAAAAGGCAAACAGGACACTTTCAAACACTTTAACAAGAGTCAGATCCGTTTCTGTTTTTCTTTTTCTTCTCATAAAATTGCTATTAAATGTGTAAGTAAAAGCTATTCTGGGCCAAACGAGCTCTTTCTGTTAAAAAAAATTTCTATTCTTTCAAATCGTTGCTGCCAAAACCTTTGGCCATGACTTCACTGGCGAGGAGGCTCTTTGTCTGGTGCAGAGAAGCTTCTTTGTGCTGAAAATTTAATGTTAAATATTCTTTTCGAAACCTTACCAAGTAGCTTTGGTGCCTAAAACAAATCAAGATTTAAAAAACAAAACTAAACAGTTTTTGTTTTTTACATTGTGTGATAACAGCTACAACTACAGTTGTGCTATAAAATGACAAACACAGCCCACCTAACAATGACAGTTACTCAGAGTATTGCAACCAGTGTTTGGTGTACTGCTGCATGTGTGCTGTCGGGAGGCTGCAAAGGTTTATTTGTTTGTTGCTTCGTTGATTTTTAGAGACTCGCTTCCTCTTCACCGTGCACTTTCACAAATTTCATCTTTAAGAGCTCTGAGAATCGTTTCAGCTGATATCCTAACACGCTGTTTGCACCAGAACAGAGGGACTGGTTGGGCCACCAGCATTAAACTTGAACTAAATTTAAAACAGTGCTAAAGGAAGCAAACACACTAATAAACCAGTGAAAACCACTATAATATTTTACAATAGTGGGGCAACAAAGTGGAAACAGGAAGCTAATAAATGGAAACAGCAAACTCTTAACTCTTAATTAGCAAAGTAACATCAAACATCCAAAACTATTAGTAATAGTGTAACAACATGAAAACAGTAAAATGGTGATATCTGTGATAGCTTCGAATTTCTATATACTGACTCATGACAGTCGGCTCCTGATAATTAGGTATTACTGGCAGAATCTCTGAGATATTAGGATAATATTATAATACTGAAATTATTCCTACTTTATGCTTCCAGAAGTCTCCTTCGCCTGGATGTAACAATATATAAGTTTAGTGTTGCGGTTTATCGCTTGAAAACGCGCCTTAGTTTATGTGTAATAACCAGGAATCAACAAGTAGCTCCAGGCAACAACGACTTAAAGCAGTAAATATTATGACTATGACTCCTTTAAGCATCTGAATTCAGAGCCAACAAAATACAGTAAGTTTTACGCGCTGCCTCGTTGTTCCTCAAAATATTGATCAGGTATTGGTGACCATCATTATCAAAGTGAGCTGAAACAGAGCTGAACTCTGTTGCGTCTCAGCTGTTGCATTTGCTTATGTAACTCGTTATGTGCAGTTATCTAATCAAACACAGCATGCGTCTCTTTCTGTCACTTCCTTGTCTGCTGAAAAATGGAGGCAGAAAAATCAGCCGCTCGCTCAAAGCTCCTCTTTAAAATAAGTGAGCGACATAAAACCAAATCTGTGCGTCTGAAATGACAGCTGAAAAAGAACGAATCGTTTTATTCCCTTCACATTTATATTTCACTGTTTCAGCAAAATTAATACAATTTGGAAACATTAAAGGCTCCCTAAAAACCATCAGGTACCTACAGTAGGTGCAGTTTCACAACCAAATGCAGAAATGATGTCTGACCAAGTCTTTTATTTTAATTATCCTCGTTTTGCTGTGAAAAAAAGAAAAGTTGTAGCAGTCTGTTAAAAACCTGAGAATGTTATCTAAGGAAAACACGCTGTGCGATTCAGAGCGTCAAAGGACTGACTTTCCCACCTGCTCCTTAGATATTTCAAATATATTCTTTTTCCCTACAATCGTAGATGTTTCGAGGGACGGAGCACGTGTGGGTGCCTTTAATGAAAGATGAGGAGGAAGAAAAAGAGGAGGAGGGCCACAAAGAAGAAAGAGAAAGGAGCCGCTGTCAAACTCGTAACTTTGCCTTTACACAGAGGGAGTTAATTAAGTACCGTAGCTGTAGCACATGGCTTTGAATTAATCTGTCCTCATTACTGTGGAAAAGCTTGTCAGTTTATTCCCATCTTTTCTCTTTCAATCCGTTTCACTTCATTTTTCCCATCAGCGTGTAACTCACTCACTCACCATTTTTGTTATTTTTCCCACTCTGTCCGTGGAATCATTGCTCATCCAACCAATTTAAACGGATTTCTCTCCCATCATCTTGTCACCTCCAGTTTTAGCTGATAGCTTTTTGCAAGTTAGCCTATGAGTTGGTGTCACAGTAGATTTACTGTAAGTTATAGTTTCCTGGCTTATGGGCGTGTAAAATAGAAAGTCAGAACTCAGCAAAAGGAAAAATAAGCCGGTGCAGAAAATACTCAGCGTACGACGCTGGTTCTCCAACTTCCCCAGAGTCCTGCCCGACTCTCAGGGAAATTTGGTTTGTTTCAAGAATTTATTCAGCTTAGTTTCGCTCTGTATTTTCCACTGCTTGTCCAGTCCCCACCCAGCCTCCAGGGTCTGAGGACCACTCCCATATAACCCCATAACTCACGTATGACACATCATTTGTTTACACTGTCACTTGGCCAAGAGTTTTAGTTTCAAACATTCAAAAACTTACCTGTAATTATCAACAAAATGCAATATCTGGAAATATGAAAGACACCCATACACCCGAGGAGGTGAAACTGGGACATTGTTAGATTGGCCTCAGTACTGAAAGAGAAAGTAGTGCTGCCCACGGAGAGTATTTTTCTTTTATTCAGCCCTTTTCAGACATTAATCTAACAATCTGACGGCTTCTCAGAGTGTAGGCATTATGTATGAGTGTGCACCATTTATACTTTTCCATTAAAGTCCCAATGGCAATTTACTTATCACTTTCAACACAGTTTCAGTACATGCAGTCACGGTCAAGATGATTATAATCATGCCAGTGTCTCCAACTTTAAAGGTTTGCTATGAAACACTTTCAGTCTGTGTCTGACCTCCCAGAGGCCTCAAAGCTGCCAGCAACTCACCAATAACAGTCGTTTTTAAGGCTACCTTGCTGTTGCCTTAAAAACTACTTTATTCTACGATGTAAAATATATTTTATTCAACAAGTTGCTGGAAATATTCCTCGGGGATTGTGGTCCACACTGACACACAGTCGCATCCTGAAGGTGCTCTATTGTGACAGGTCCCGGGAGGCAGCTGTGTTATCCTGCTTCCAGCAGTTAGCAAAAGATCCTCAGGTCTTTAAACACCACTCACTTGATAATAAGGGGCCCAAAACGTGAAGAAAGTATCCCCATTACACAACCAATCTCCGCGTGAACAACTGATACAAAGCTCTGACCTCTGACATCAACGAGGCATCTTCTCCCAGAGAAATGCTGCTGAGTGGATGTTTTCTCTTTTTCAGACCGCTCTCTGCACACGTTAGAGATGGCTGTGTGGAGAAAGCCCAGCAGATCAGCCGTTTCGCAGTAGATCACATCTGGCACCAACCACTATACTGTATTCAAAGTCACAATCTGATGTTTCCTGATCCACCCTGAACACAACATCCAGAAAAGTCTAATAAGACTCGTTTTTCATTTTTCAGTTTCAGAAACAAAAAAACAGAAATTTGTTAATGGAATAAACTGTTGTGTAGATATTTCTCACAAAAACTGCAGATGTGAGCCTTCCTGTGCTAGAACAGCCTCGGGTTGGAATTGGTCTGGGACGTATGGATGCTTGTATAAAATGACCTGTTAATATATCAAGTTGATGGTTCAATATCTCACTAGCTCAGCCAAAGGTTTGGTTGAATAATGGGCCTGGTGAAAAAGCAATTCAATTCTATTCAGACCAGTTCAGTTTTATTATGGTAGTATATAGAGTACATAGTACCACCTCACAACAACAGCCTGCAACATTCAAGGGACTTCAATTGAAGGTAAAACCCAAAAACTCCAACAATCAGTGGACGACTGTGGGCAGGAGAAATTTGCTCTCCTTCGGTCGACCCAGGCTTAGGGCGGGGCAGCACAGAGATGGGCAGTAATGCATTACTGTAATCTAAATACAATAGATTACTATTGCAAAAAAGTAATTAGATTACTGTTACTTTCCCATAAGCACGCTGCATTACTGCATTACTAAACCGTGATTTTGTGAGAGTGCAGCATGACAGTGACGCACGAGAGTGTGACGTCCGTCGTTAAAAACAAGTAATCAGTAATATAACAGGATTACTTTTTTGGAGAAGTAATCAGTAATAAAAGACTAATTACTTTTTGAGCAACACTGGTGTTGAGGATCCTTGCTGTCATGATATCACATCAATCTTTGTTGGTTTGTTAAGAAAAACAGCAAAAACAAACATAAAATCTGAAACCTCGGGGTTCCACTGGGAAACAAAAACCAGTCAGTCCTCCTTTAGTGAAAGTCCAGAAGCAGTATCTGTGTTGTGATGTGGACCACAGCGGCGGCAGAGGGGATTGTAATTGTGCTGAATGTATTTACATAATTGGTCCGACGTGTCTTTTCCTCTGCTTTCACCTCAACCTCTACTTTGACTCTCATCTCCAGCAGCAAAAGGTCTTCCTGCACAAAGAGCGTCCACTCTGCAGTTATGCAGGCTGATATGGCTGCAGAACGATTTTTATTGGTCCAATAAAGCTGTGGCTTAATAAGTGTAATCTGTCCACCAGCCCAAAGGTTAAAGCCCAGCAATATATCAGTGTCCCATCACTATATTGCTGATGTGTAATTGCCTTGCTGGTGGCTTAATTGTTGAGGTGTACATGGAGATCATTTGGAAATGATCCATCACTTAGCACTGTAATAATGAGTTTCCAATGGTTGCCTGGGCTGAGGCAGCCTCCCTCGCTCCCCACAGAGGGAGTTGTTGAACCAGAGTGCGGCACTGTGTGGTGAGGTGCAGCAGAGTGGAAATGTAAGAGTGAGACTATGTGTGTGTGAAGGGGGATTGTAGGTTGGGGTGTGTGTATATATGTGTGTGTGAGGGAGAGAGTGCTGCTCAGTGCACCATTCCTTATTCAGACTCTATCCCCTTGCGCCTCCTGATTTGTAAGCACAAGCCTGCATCGCACAGAAAGCAGGACACATCGTGTTCCTCATCCATGAAGCAGCATCTCTTCATTTCATTAAGAGAAGAGGCTGAACTCCCTCTGTTCTCCATTTTCTGTCTCTTTGCCGTGAAGCATCAAATAAAGCTAAAGTGCCCGTGTCTTGCAAAAAAAGGAAAAAAGGGTGAAAAAGGGCAGCGCCACTTTAAGCGAGCTGCCTCTGGGATGCAGGCTGAGATCATTTCGCAGCAGATGCTGGCCTCGTTCGCCACCACCAAACACCACTTTCACCACTTACCCGGTGGACACACATCACACTCTGATTTGCAATTTCCACGTTTTTAAATGTCAACCTGCGGTTGATTATGCAGCCTGCTTCGCCATTAAAGGAGCATCTCAAAAGAATTTAAAGCACTCGGAGGGCAAAGGTTCCAAGGTGCTGTTTTTGAAAGGCATCCATTACCATAATAAAGAGCACACAATTTCTCTAATCAAACAAGCCTGCTGTCGCCGTGCGACGACGACACAGCAGGTAATGTGGGCCGTTTGAGCCGAGATTGAAATGACTGTAATGTTGACTGGGAAGAAAGGAAGAAAGAGGGGGAATAAAAACCCATCCTCTGCTGGAACTTCATAATGTGACAGTTAATGATGGATGGGACGTCAGGGGAAAAATGCCATGAAAAGCTTAGGGGCGAGCGATAGTAGTTGCTGCTGTCAGAGTGAAATATTGTGTTGAGCTGTGTCCCCAAAAAACTATGAAGTGAAAGCGCTGTCTGGTGTCTGCTCTGATTGGAGCAATTTGCATTTGTTCGATGCTCTCTACAGCAGCGAGCCATCGCGCGGAGACGGCAGCGCTGTAATGACATATGCTGCTTTATTTTGTTTACAGTGATATATGATAATCAGCCCACGTTTCCTTACTGTATGTGCAGTCAGAAGTGGTGTTCCTGTAATATTTTCCTACTCTGTTCCAGCTGCAAAAGTACACAATGATTCACTTGTTTTATTCAGCCGAGTGATGCACAGAAGCTGCTGCCTTCGCTGTATAAAATATATTCCAACTCTGCAGTGCGAAAACTTAAAATGAGGTGGGAGTATTACCAGGAAACACGTGCCGGAGTCTGCTGCTCCTGAATTTCATCGCCGTCATCTCTGAAACTTTTTGTCCTAATGTACTCGTGCGTCTCAGAAATGAATAAAAAAGCTAAATGTTTATATATTCTGTATTTGTTACATGTAATAAATATTTCAAGCCTTTGTTTTTATTTAATTTTCATGCCTGTGGCTCGTGGAAATCCAGAATCTCATTTTAGAATATTTTGAAATAGAGTCGGTTGTTATTCTAACAGTATAAACACCGTGTGTCTCCACAATCACGGGAGACTGTTGTCCAGATTACAATCATTAACAGAAGCTGTTTGCTGAGCGCTCTATCAAAGCATATCGACGGAAAGTGAACTGGAAGGGAAAAGCGTGGTAGAGAAACGTGCACACGCTGCAGCGGCGACCGCAGCCTTGACAGGACTGTCAAAAAAAGTGGATTTAAGAACTGAGAGTTTCATAAAGAATGAACTGATGTCAGTCTGTCAAGAGCCACCATTGACAGATGTCTCGAGCAAAGGAGATACCAACTGTCACATTCCTAATATCAACCCACTCCTGAACCACGAGGGTCGTTCCTGGGCTGCAGCAGTGCTTAAAAGTCCTTTTTCCAAATGAAAGTAAATGTAGCATCTTTTAGCATTTGGAATTTGAGGTCCTGGAGGGAAAAGTATAGAATCCAAGGTGTGAGACGTTTCCACAGTCTGTGATCATTTGGAGTGCCATGGCATCAGATGATACAGATGGTGATGGTTCATTCAAAGTCAACATGTCTGTGAAGGTTCTCAGTCATCCAGGTCGTTCTAGTCTAAGGAGCTTGGAAAGAAGAGTGCCTGGACTTCTTTACGTTACTTGAAGACGTTTCACTCTCATCAGAGAAGCTTCATCGGGGTTTGAGCTCACCCGACTGACCTACACCCGTTTTCACACATGGGTTTGTGTGACCGAACACTTTGCTGACCGTGCAGTCAAATGACCAGCCAGCTTGCCTGACCTGAACCACGAGGATAATCTATGCGGTCGTCATTGTGAAGAGGAAGAAACAGATCAAACGACAGCCTGATCGAAGTCACCTGATCCTGGCAGATTGTATCGCTGTAATATATTGTTGCTGGCATTTCTGCTTGTTTTGGTGCATTACATGTTAATCGCCGTGCAGCCATGATAGACACAAATAAAATGCTTCCTCAGACTTTTCCCCTCCTTGGTGAAACAGATTTAACCCTTAGGTTGCCTCACATCCATGCTGATAGCTCCAGTAATCTCCCTCAAGGAATTTGTGACATTTGAGAGTCTTTATATTTATGCCACGATTATTATTCATTATGCCGAGAAAATGATTGTTATTCTCACTGACATGCACGGGAGGAATCGGCGGTATTAACCAATCACAGTGGTTGCAGGTGCTTGGACCAACGTGTAGTTACATTTCTAGGCAGGTGCACGTCTTCATTAAATATTATTCAACTGTTTTATGCACAGTCAGTATATTTCGGTCTCTTTACAGCCAATTGTTGGAAATAAAAACCATGTTAAACCTCCTTTGCTGTCCTTCACCAGCCCCAGTCCCTCACCCACATCAAACCTGCATTAAACCTGTATTTCAGCCTTTACAATACATCTTTATTTGGCCACTGTATGCTCTCTGAACCACGGCTACGTTCTGGTCAAGCCACTCATCTCTCTGTACAATTTAACTGTCTCATTTCTCCACCAAAAAACTGTGGCCATCGCACGAGTGATTTATATCTTCCATGTGTGTGTGTGTGCGTTTCTCTCTCTCTCCCCTTCCTCTGACTTTTCTGGCAGGCTGAAATTGCTTTATTATTCCCCCAGAGTCTGTCAAATCCCCCAGCAGCTACAAACTCATCACCCATCACTGGCTCTTTGTCTGAAAGGAAATAAAGTGTCGGGATTTCCTGGGTGACAGATTTGTGTAATCGTCCTTTGTCCAAGCTGGGGGAACAACTCAGTGGACACAGGAGGAGAGAAAAGGAGAAAAGGAGGGAGAGAGAAGGGCGATGTGACAGGGTGGCAGATCAGTCTGCCTTTTTAAGTGAAAATTGAGTTTCTTTGAGAGGAGGCTCCTCGGGTAGTGGAGGTCTAAGACCTATTCTTTTGACTCCAGAAAAGTAGAAAGTCACCCTTCCAGTCCCTGGTTTAATGCAACACTTTATTATAGACTGACTGGAAAAAGAAAGAAGAAAGGAAAGCAGGGAAAAGCAACATTCGCTGGGACTTTTCTCTCTGCAATCCTGGGTGATATCCAGCAATGCAGATCAGTCATGTGTTACTGCAGTCTTATATTTTTTTTGTTGTTTATTATCTTCATCCTGTAGCTCAGACGAGGAGACGGGTAAGTCAGAGTTTGTGTTTATTGTTTAATAAACTAGGAAATATATTTGGAGGTAGCAGAGCTGAAGATTTTCATCAGGACCGATGATGATGGACAAGATTGGAAAAGAGTGCATCAGAAAGACAGCTCATGGTCATCAGCTTGGAGACAAAGTGCAGAGGAGGGACAGCTGCTGAAGAAGGAGCTGCCAGGCACGAGGAGAAAAGAAGAGAAGGAGGACATGCTTGGGTCGGTGTTACAGAGGAGGATGTTAGGGACGAGGTGAGACGGAGGCGGGTGATCCCTAAAGGAAGCTGCTGAAAGAAGAAGAAGGAAATATCCGGACATTCATTTCGTGAAATAAATATTTCTAGTAGAAGCTGCTCCTCTTGTCTTCAGTTTCTCATTTTTAAGAAACAGGTTAGCATTTCATCATCATTGATGGCAGGCTCATATCTGTCCAACATGAGTTGGAGCGATTAGCTTAGCTCGCCATGTGGAGAGGTTGTGGAGGCTTTGGCCTGGAGCTCTGCTTTGTAGCTGTGGTAGTTAAAGGAAAGTTTACATTTTTGGGCAATAGCTTCATGGAGCTACAGCTCATGAGAACTATTGATTACACTAATTATATTATATTATAAGAACTGATTATATACAAAACAGAGTTATAGCAACGGGTATCCTTCTTTTTCTAGGGCGGCCATTCTGCTCTATTTCCAACAAGACAATCCTGGCTGCTTTCTTACTTGTCCAATGGTGTGCCACGTCCAGGGTGACTTTCTGTCAATGAGAGAGAGCTGTGGTTAGATTTTTACATTTCCCTTTAAATCAATTTAAATGCAGCTCCAAACTGTTGATGCAGCTATGGGAGTAAGGTCCTGGCTAACAGCAGAGCAGATAACAAAATCTGTGAGGTGGAAACCTGATCGCTTTCTTGTGTGGGAAAAAAATCCCAACCACAAGTGCAGATGACCCACATCCTGATGCTGAACTCTATGTGAAAATGGAGGCTGCTAATCCAGAGTCCAGGATGCCCTCTCAAGTCAGATATCCAACTCAGAAAGCCAGAGAAGCCCCACCGACCCCAAAGCTCACATCCACGATGGTGGATGGTGCAAACAGTAGTAAAGCTGTATAACTTGTAGTCTGTGCGGCAACTGTTATGTATTTGTGACTCAATATAAATAAGCACAGGGTGTGAACGTGCTGCAGCAGCGTGTTTCTGAGAGTAGCGCCGACGTCCAACCTCGGAGGTAAATGTTACACAGCACGCTGTACAGCAACACAGCTGTTCTTTGATTTCAGTGGGACAATGCTGATGGCAGCCGACTCGAGTCCAACTATTTTCTGGAGAATTTGTTGAATCCTGACTCGGTGCCTGTCTGGATTTCTTTATGCGCCTTCGGTGGAGGTTTTGAAGTATCTTCGTTTCCTGTTTCTGCATTTAACATAAACGCGCTTTCTGGTTCACACAGTCTTCTGAAGCTGGTGCGAACAAAGAAAACACGTGTTTCTGTGATTCTCGGATTGCATGTAAGCACTTCCGCCTTTAATAAATGCAACACCATCTTTCTTGTACCATTTGTATTGTGACTATTTTTGTTTGCCGAGCAAACCTTAATTACAATAGGCAGCACTAAGTGACTAAGAAATATAAAAAACTGCAGCTGAGCTCACCAATGACCCCTTGATGGGTGCAGTTGTTCTCTATTATTTTCTTAAAGGTTCGAGGTTAAACCCCGCGGCCTTTCATTAAGAGTTGTGGAAAACTGGGGCGCTTTGAATGGGAGTAATCAACCTGTCATTTATTATGCACCCGCCAGGCACAACTATTGTCTGTGAAAATCACTCACAGGGGAAACAAAGAGGTACAGAAATTCAACTGACTGTTGATAGATGAATACCATGAAGATTTCAGCCAGGGCCAACTTTTTCTCAGCTTGTTGACTCTTCACATGTCAGCCAATTCTCTCTGGGCCCCGAGGCTATAGGAAATAAGAAATCTGGTCCAAGAAGACATTGGAGACAAACTGAAGGACCAGTGTAGTATGGTTTCTCACAACAGGGAATAGCGCCTGCTGCAGCCAACTAAAAATCTACATGTTAGAAATTCCTTTTAAGAATCACATCCCGAGGCAAGTAAGTGTACGAGGCATCCAGTGGAAACAAATCCTTGTGTGCAAATCGGGGGATTGGCGCTGATTCCCTCCCAAAGCTCGGAGATATTATCCGCGCTTAAAAACATCAGCATTTCTCGTCTTCTCACTCATCGGTCTGATTCTGCAGTCCGACTGCCGGGATGTAAGGTTTCACACACTGCAGCCCTGCAGAAACAAAGAAAAATACTCCTATAATCAAGTAAAACTTGAGATTTCGTAAAGTAAACTCTTGTCCTTCCCCGAGGAATACACAAAGTAAATCAAGACTTTCATAATTTATGCTTTGTGATGATTGTTATTCTCATTTATTCAAAGACTGAATTATTGGCTTTGTCTTCTTTATCCACAATCAGTCATCTGATGTGTTTCGGTCGGAGATTCATAATTATTTTCTTGTTTGCTTTTGATTTCATTGTCAATCTGTCAGCTTTCTCAAACACCATGTGCTTCTCATTTTAAAGGCCGACAATAGTTGCAATCATTTTTATTGTTCTCGCTGTCACACATCGAACATTTGTGTAGGCTGATACTGTACTTTTAAGGAAGTCCATATAAATAAATAGTCACTTTTTAAAGGAACTGTTTGTTTTCAGTCTTGACAGAAAATGCCAAGCCAGACCAATGAGGTCAGATTTTCTCATACGCAGATTAACCTTAGAAACTGTGCACAGAACACACAGTATCACGTAAGAGTCTATTAAGTCTTCAAAACACGCAAACCTCAAACAGGGGAAAAGTTGACATAGTTGTCCATGTCCCACTATTGTAAATGCTGTGTGTGAGTGTGTGTGTGGTTTGTATGGTGATGGGCCAGGTCCCCAAACCGATATAGCCATCTAATTTATAAACAAAGATGGACTGCCAACACGTTGATACCAAGTCAGGCCTTCCCAGTGACCACAACTCATCTCCAATGTGTCACTTTTCCAGCGTCACTGGTGTGAATGGTCCTTTGGCCTAGCTTAGCATCCAACAGCAGCTAACTCAGCTAGCTAGCAGCCGACTGAGTGAAGTTACAGAGCGAGTGGAAACGTTTCTGTTTGTCTTTGAAACATTCTCATCATTCTCCTATATTCTGCACTGTCTGTGCGAATAAATGCATCATGTAAACGATTTCTGAGACAAATAGGTGAAACTACACGGTTTAGCCTTTGTTAGCGTAGTCTTCCACTTTGCTGTGTCATAGTTTTTGTCACGGCGGCAGATGCGTGGAGTTATAGAGAAGTGGGCCCAAACGCAGACAATGTGGATGGTATAACAGAAAACGAGCCTTTATTGGTGGCTGAACGAGCTGAAACCTGGAACCAGAGCTGAAGAGAAACACCGGGGATGATACACAGACGATCCGACGAGGACTAAAGGGAAACACACACTATCGAGGAAAGGGCAGGGAGCACCGCTGAGACTAATCAGACAAGACCGGGAGGAAGCAAAACAGACTGCACTGGCACAGGATACGGATTGCCAAAGTAAATCAGGAAATACATGAACGTAGCGCCTAGGACACTAGACGTAACACAAGGAGCACACGGTTGGCACGATGGCAAAACCTTGCAACAGTACCAAAGAGTAACTGAGGAAACTAGAACCATGAAAGACAAAAACATAAAAACACCATGAAGTCATATAAGAAAACAAAAAGACTCCAGTATGAGAGTATGAGAGTGCACAGGCCCAACATAAACACCCAAATCGCTCTGATTTCAGTTTGTCGCTGATTAGCTTTGGTCGATTTGATGGAGCTACAGGGTTCATATTTTCCTCAGCCAGACTCACAGATCTGATTTTTGCATCTGTTGTGGTCACGGAAACGTTGTTGAGACTCGGACGATAAAGGGCGTTAAGCTTTATTAGTAGAAACATCCACCTAATGAGTCACTGACGTTAGATTTTTGGCGAGGTTTTGCGTAACCGAAATCATAAAGCTTATGCAAATCTGAATCAACCCATTTTTTATTTAGACATGAAGAGAAGCAGGAAATGTGATGTTTTCGAACTCCCCTCACGCTGATATTTCTTTCTGTCTCTTTTCTTGGCTTTTCAGACCGTTGGAGAAATCTAACTTCGGTTCCACGAAGAAAAGACTACGAGATCAAACAAGAAATAAAAACTGTATTCCCATCTTCCTATCACAGCCAGCAACACAGCAGGCACCCCAGGATAAAAAGGAGAAGCTTCTGGATGAAGCTGTGCAAGCTGTCAAGATCCAGTCATTCCAAATGAAGCAATGCCCGGTAAGAGGATTTTGGTTTATGGGAATATCATCGTGGTTGGGATATTTGTTTGAAAACTGCTGCTTCTTCCAAATGATGTCCCTGGGGACGTATTTACTCATTGATAAAACTTGTTTTTTAAAGGCAATAATCAATAGAGGTGGGCAGGTGACTGGCTGAGCCATTCGAGCAGCTTTATTTTCTTTCTGTAAAACCAGCTGAGTTTCCTGGGCTGTGTATTCAGGATCATTATTGTCTTGTTGAAACATCCACCCTCATCTTCATCCACCTGGTAGATGGCAGCAGATTTGTATCAAGCATGTCTCGGTACATTTTTCCATCCATTCTTCATTCAAATATATGAAGCGTGTCCATGCCGTATGCTGAGAAACAGCTCCACATCATGATGCTCCCACACGCAGCTTCACCGTTGGTGTTTTGGGCTCATATGCAGAGCCTTTGACCTCCAAACCTGGTGATTAATATGGCATCCATAGGGTCTATATTCTCCCAGTATTTCACAGGCTTCACTAAATATTGTTTAGCAAACTTTAAACGCCCTTCAATGTGCTTTTTCTGCCACAGTGGAGTGTTGAGTGGGGTTTGTGCATACAGGCCTGAGAGCATTACTTATTGTTTTCTTTGAAACAATTGTACCTGGTGATTCCAGGTCCTTCTGCAGCTCTCCACAAGTGCTCCTCCTCTGATAATTCATTTCTGTCTGAAATCTAGTGTGGAGCCTGTTTGTGGTGAAATGAACCTCAGTGCTCACTGGATCCTTCAGCAGTTCTTTGGTAACCGATGCCATCAGTATGTTTCACATCAGAAAGGTTGTGAAGGTCTTGAGAGCTCAGTGGTTTTGCTCATCAGGAGATGTTTCTTGTGTGACACCTTCGTAATGAGACACCTTTTTATAAGCGATCAGTTGGGACTGAACCAGCTGATATTAATTTGCTGTAAGTGTGAAGCTTGTTTTCTAATTACTGACAGATTTCAGCTGGTGTCATGACTTTCCTGTTTTTGTGTGATGGTGACTGTACGTAGGGGGGCTGTGCATTTGACCTTGAGCTTCAGTGTTAGTGACCAACGTTATAGCTGACATTGAAAAAAGTTAAAGAAACTGTATAGCGTGTCTTATGAAAGGCGATAAAGAGGGACAGAGAGCTGCACAACGTTTTATTTTTTCAACAAGTTGTCCTACGATGTCACACTGATGCCATAACAAGCTGACGTCAGCATGTTGTCATTAAAAACATCGTAAAACATCAACGTTTTAGTACGGCCCGTGCTTCAAATATATAAAAGCGACGTTCCTGACCGCCTCTCTCTGCCGTCCTGCAGCAGCTGGGATGCTATTTGTCCCCAACCGGATCCCGACCTTCAAGCAACCATGGGTGGGGATGCACACAACCAGAGGGTTAAAGGCAACAAGATTAAGAAGTCTATTGTACAGTTGCAGTAATTTTGGTTAAGCCATTGTCTCCATTCACAGTTGTCTGTAGTGTGACTGTAACACAAACTAAAGTAGCTCACTAGGGTGGATCATTACGTGCTTTACAAATCAGGCCTGAATCTCTCAGGCCCCCATTTGACCCTGAACTGGATACGCATTTAAGAAAACCGATATATTGGGATACTAAGTCATGGTAAAGATGATATTATTTGCCATCTTGACCTTGACATGTACATCAGCCAATCATAAGAGTTGCTATGACAGCGCAGGTACTGATGTCATCGGGGAAATCTCTTGTTTAGAAACTCTTAAATGTTAGACAGAAACACACACACACTTGGGGTGGGAGGTAAAAACCACCTCTATCAAAATGTTTCACTGTGTGAATTCTTTTAAAGATGATATATCAATAGGAAAATCCAGCCTGACAGCTGTGTGTTGTGAAATAACTCTTTGGAGCAAAGTCAGTGCCATGTAGTACTGAGACTGAATTAACTGGAGGCTGACAAGCAAGTTATAAATACTCCCATGTTGTAGATGCATGCGTGGTTTTATTATTGCTGCCTCCCTCTGTGTGGCTCACTCACTTTGCATTTATGCCTCTGTGCTTGTTTGGGCTTCCTTACTATACCATTCGGGGATTCCTTTGGTTTTGCAGTTCCAATGTCCACAAGCTATTAAAAATGATAAGAAACAAACCACTTTACTCTTTTTCTCTATCTCATTGGGAAATAACTCCACCTCTCTTGGACCCACAGTAAGTCACGGCTACATCTCTGCTCAGGGGTATCGGCAGATGACAGAAAATGGTCAAATATGATGAATCGAATGAGGTTTTGCAAACTGTTTTTCCTTGGACGCGGTTTCTAATCCTCTATTTTCACCCAACAGTGTGATTAGTCACGACTGTTTATTTGTTGAACAGGTGAAAAACAGAATATAGGGCGAGTCTGCCTGTAATTTAAACAAAATATATATATAACATGTATGTTTTGAGTGTTGGTTTCATACTGACCCTGAAGACTTTTATTAAAATTTGAAAACGAGCACGCCCCAAAAACTGTAAAATGAAACTCCCAAGTGCTGCCCTCTAAAAATACATGTGCAGCTCTTGTCGTTTCCTGAACGGTTCAGAAGGGCTGCCTGTTCCACCAACTTGGTTTAATTACGCTGATGTGAGAAGCCAGCGAGAGCTTGTTAAGCCTCTCTGATTGTTCTCCTCCGGAGTCCTTCCCCTATCTCTCCCCCGACGATGACACTGCCCAGCATCACACCGGCTCAATTATCCGTGAAATATTCTCCCACATGTGTCCTCTGATGATGCATTATAGTGAGAATGACTCTCTGGTTGTGCTTTTTAGCTGTGCGACGATCCCACAGTGTGCAAATATAAAACAGAAGAAGGAAGACCTGCGTGTGAGATTTGAGCGTCTTTTTCTTACCTTTAATTATCCAGCTGATGTTACTTATGGCTGCTTGTTTTTGGTCTTTCTCTCTCTCCTTCTGTGGAGCAGATTGGCGAGTTGCTGGTCACGGTTGCTATGACAACAGCAGGAGCACCGGCGACTGGTGTTAAGTTTGCTTTTCATGGTATAGATTGGGCCCATTGTTCTATTTATCTACAAAAAGGGGTCGGTGTGTTGGACAATAGAAACGTGGCGTAAAAATAAGCTGTGAGCTGCGATGTGAATGGCATCTGAAGAAATTTGAAGAGATCCAGCTTTTTGTTATTCAGTGCCAGAACCACAATGTGATAGCAAAACTCCAGCCTCATCTTTAATTCATGTTTTACCACTTCACAAAAAAAATACACCCAGCTTTTCCAAAACAATCCAGCTCTACAAAAGCCCTGCATGTGTGTTCGAACTAAACCTGCTTCCTTGCTTGAATCAGGACAGGGAAGAAAAAAACAAGTAACAAGAAAGGAGCGGAGCTGCAAACGCTGTCAGGTGACCGAGGTTTTTCATCAAAGGGAGCGCTGTAACTGCCAGTGGCAATCATGCATGGAGCCTCTCCGGAGCCTGTAGGTGGTTGTCAGCGCCGGGACGAGAACATCGCGGCTCATTCGTCTCCCGGTTGCTCGGATCGTCTCTGCAAACTGGGCCGCATTGCTGGGCACCGACGCAGACATGCAGGA
This sequence comes from Aulonocara stuartgranti, assembly GCF_965226115.1. Lineage (NCBI taxonomy): Eukaryota > Metazoa > Chordata > Actinopteri > Cichliformes > Cichlidae > Aulonocara > Aulonocara stuartgranti. The sequence goes on along the minus strand of NC_138951.1, from coordinate 1,403,115 downwards.
TCACTTCAGCTTGGGGACAAAGAATCATTTGCAGTACAGAGACACACTGCTAAGGTTGAACATACGGCAGAAAATATAAACTTGCACATGCTCACACTGTACACTCATTATCGCAAGTTTATGTTTAACTGAGTCCAAAGCAGTTGTTTGGTTAGAGGAGGGGGACGAATCCAGCATCCAGTGATTGATTACAGTATTTGGTCATGCACGCGGAAAAAGAACTGGCATATGTATAATAGCACTATTCTAGTCTCACAGGCAGCTTGAAGCTTCATTGACCTCACATCTGGACCTAAGGCAAACTTTGAAACACCAGTTAACCTACCGTGCACGTCTTTGGGCTTTGGAGGGAAGCAGGGCGCTAAAGCCCCAGGTGGTGCTAACCTCTGCACCGCTGTGCTGCTGATGCACAAGATGGAGATTGAATACATTAGATGCTTTGTCACTGAGCCTAAATAAACACCGTAAAATCTAAAAGTAAATTTAATATTTTCTGTCATTTACAGATATTGTCATTTAAAATCTAGGAGAAACGGCAGTTGTGCAGCTTTCCAGTCCTCAAAATAAGCCCCCAGAGGTACAAAGGTACAGAGCTGTGGAGACCGGGCTTAGTGCAGCTGAACAAAGCATCCGTGTTACGGTCTGCATTGCTTTCCATGTTTTTGCTCTTTTCTAATTATTGTTTCCATGTTCCACAAATTTATGGGTGAACAGGCTATTGCACAATCCGTTCCAGGAAACGCTGCTGCATAATGTTTGTTTTTAACCGCTGTCACCACAACGTAATGACTGTTACCGCACTTATATGCTCATTTAGAGCTGCAAGGTGTCCTTTATTGCAACGATTTAGGTCCCTCAGCTTGTCAGTCTTGTCCAAATGCAGAATAGATTTTGTTTTGTATTCATCTTCACAGTAGTGTTGATGTCATTCATATTAGGACAGTGTTCTGCCACCTAAAACTCAAACATGTGGTAAAACACACTGTGGCCGTTCTTCACTTCTGCTTTCACTCAAAATATTACAGCGGTGAAGTGTGAGTCTCTGTGTGCTACCTTCTCATCTCCATGTAAACTTGATATGCAGTCGGAGCACTCAGCATGTGTGGGAATGCATATGAAGGGATGCAGTCGCTGTGGGAGATTTTTGGCTCTCGACTCCAGACTGAAAGAAGAAAATCACTCTAAAATAACTTTGAGGGGAAGACTGCAAAGGTTCATCCAAGTGGCAACCAGTGCAGCTGAATGTTAAAGCCAAATGTGGATGAAACTTAATACTGCACCAAACAATATTTCTTATATTATCAGTCAATCGATAATTGTGTTTGATGTGAAGGAGAGCTCTCTGGTTCCCACGCAGCTGTTTCGCTCCTCTCAGCTCTCTCTCGTAGTCTCTTAGGTCAGGCTAGCTGCTCAGCACAGGGGAGCATGCTATGGAGCCACACATTTCCTGTGAGAGTTGGTAAAAATGGCACTTATCTATATATCTATCTATATATGTTAAACTACTACAAGACTCACTCACATACGGGTGCTTTTGTTCTATGCCAAAGAGTTTTTAGAGACATCAACTCGAGGTTCATTTTCTCACCCAGTGATAATTTGACTTGTCGGTTGAGGGAGGTTATGATGAACTCCCCTGCTCTACTTCCTGAGCCACGACCATCACAGCTCTATTCTGGTGGAGACCAAAACAGAGCTAAAGGGAGACTGAACTGTGAACCGTTTATAGTCTGGTATGTACAGTATTTTAGAGGATTGATTCATCTCAGCAGTGTTTTTAGGGAATTTGTCTAAATAAAACATGCTCTTATTTTGAAAAGGAATCTATGGAATATACTGTTCAAAAACATTTTTATCAGTTTTTTTAACAAATGCGAGCGCTTCGATTGCTCTAAGAATGCTTTTTACTTAATAATGTGATTTATGATCAATGCAGCTCAACAATTCACTCCACAGTTGTTTTGTATGAAGTGTTTTCATCATGTTGTGGAGTACATCTGCGCCCAAATGACCAAAAATCCATTAATGCCACATTAAACTGCAATTTCTTTAATGTCCTCAGCTTAAATGTAATAGCTTACTTATTCCTGAAAGGGATTGTTTGATCAAGGGCACATTTACACTTCCATTAGCTGATGTCTTTAGCCACTCTGGTGCAGTTTCAAACAATCTGAAACTGTTGCCTAATTATACATCCAGCAGCATAAGGAGCAACATTAAAATTTATTCTGAATCATGTTTATGGCCAAAACTATTTTCTCTTTCCTTTCGGCTCCATATTCCTTTGGGTCTTTACTGCTAAATGCTGCACTAAGTTGGGTGATTATTGATTGTCTGCTGTTTGCTATCAGGCTAGTTTTTGTTGTTTCTTTATTCATGGAGCATCTGCTGCTAAAAACCTGACGAGTAAAGCAGCGAGAGTGAAGACAAACAACAAAGCTGTGAGCGTCAAAACCAAAATTATTAGCTGAAAGATGCTAAAAAGCATTTGACAGCTGAGAGGAGCTTTACAGTCAGGTGGAAAGCTCTGCATTTCCCATTACACGCAGTCACTTTTCTATTCTGTCACTGATATAAAAGTTTCAAAAGTGCAACTTTAATAAGAATATTTTCTCTGGCTATGTGCTTTGATTAGCTCGTGTTCCTTCTGTGGTATTTCCTGCTTTGTCATCTCATTTCACCTCCGCGCAGCCCTGCCTCTGCTCTATAGTCCAAATTTTAATTTTGGATGAGCGTCACGAGCACAAATGTGTGGCTGAGGAGGAGAGACGGAGATCAATCCGAGCTGAGGGAACCGAGGCCAAAATCTGGAAAGCAATTCCTGCCGGTCAGGCCAGAGTTGGAGGAAGTAAAAAGCAGGCAACCCAGAAGGTCACAGCTTTTGTTGAAACTGTTGAAATGACATCTATTACCAGGGATCTGGAACACATTACCTTTTGTGCTCCGGGTAATAAACTCGGTTTAGCCGTAGATACGTTTCCGCTGTTTTCCTGCCCATCATGTCGGTCACATTCAAACTTTCAGTAACCTTGGCTTTGCCATGGGAGCTCATCATTAAAACCAGGTTCACGTGGAGCGGCGTGAGACTGTCGGATTCATCCGGTGTTACGTTAAGATGAGACGTGCGTGTGATGACATTTGGCTTAATCGAGGAGCTCCGGCTCACTTCTACATCTGAGAGGGAGAGGAGGGCGAATGTGAGGTGCTTTGTTTGCTTTGATGAATCATCTTTTTCCTAGATTAAATACGTATCTGTCTCCAAAAGTGTAATTGACAGCGAGCAAGAGCATTTGAACTGTACCACCGGCCTCACTCTGCCACACTAATAAGCTACATTTCAGCTTTGATGTGCAAGTGTGTCACCTCCTGAGGAGAGCAGCAGAGGGAGGGGACGCACCTTCCCTCTCTCCCTTTTTCCAACTCCTCCACTCACAGATATTATCAGAGTATCTGTGAGACGCCATCTGAAGTGGGATACACACACACACACACACAGTTCTGTACATCAAATTATTAATCACCATAACAAGGAATCGTCAGCAGCGCCCACAAACTGGCACAACAGAAAGTGGCGGTTCTGACTGTGGCTAAAGGAGCGATATCCATAATTAACTGATTGCAGAGATGCCACATGGGACGGGCAGCCTTCCTGACAAATTGCAGAGCATAAAGTGAAGATCAATAGGATGGAAGGAATAAAAGTCACCCCGGAAAATTCATTTTTTTAGTCCGTCACAATGTTCCCGTCTGTGTGTGTCCATCAGTCTTTTCACGTCCCGCCTCTTTGTCATCCTCCCTCATTAGCATGCCTTTTAACGGCGACATATAAATGACATTTAAACATAAATCACAAACATTAACATTTATAAACATGAGGGTTTTATGATGGCTCGGTAATGAGGTTGTTATAAATCCCTAGGCCACAGTTCACAGTGCCAGCAGACGCATAAACTGCAAAGTGCACTTTAACAAGGGCGCAATGTGGTGTCTCGCCACCTCGCTGTCCCAAAAGTCATTGACGTCACTGGATGACTGATTTATGGGCTCGTGCTGCAGGTGACACACATATGCATATATTCATATAATGCACATAATGAACCCAGATGTGCAGATTCAGGCTCAGATCCTTCTGAGAAGCCTTAGGCTCGGTGGGTTCTGGGGGAAACGTCTTGTTTGGCTCGGGCCTTTCTGTCTGGAATTTGCATGTCTGTCTGTGTCTGTGTGGGTTTCCTCTCAAAATCAGACATGCTGATTCAGCTAATGGGACGTAGGTGTGGATGTGAGACCGGTGGCCTGTACGGTGTGTACCCCATCTCTCACCCTATGACAGCAGGGGAGGTTTTCTTAAGCGGTTAGGAAAATGAATGGATGGGTTTTCCAGCAGAAGGCATCGGTGTTAACCACAAAGCATGTCTCGCAGCCATTTCAATGCCAGAGCATTTGAAGGTCATAGATCTGTTCCCCCACACTTGTGTTTTATGAATGTGGCATGAACACTGTGCGCACTGAAAAAGTCAGGACCGCAAAGAGCCTCGAAAAACCCGAGGATGTCCCCGAACAACATAACCCTTAATCGAAAATCAGTGACCAAGTTGGGAGTTTCACATCCAACTAATCTGCCTTATCTGGATACATGTGACGAGCACACTTAGAAGCCCTGTCTTTATATTTTTGAATACCTGAGATGAGATGGACCCTTTTTGTCAAAAACGATTTCTCAAGTCACGATTAGATCAATGCTGACAATCCTGAACAACAAAGACGGAAAAATCCACAAAGAGTCCGAATGAAAAAAAGTCAGAGACACTGACGTGCACTTAGCCACCGATAAATAAGTAAATACATAAAGGATGAAGTTCAAATGATGTGGTGACACTACAAAATAACAAAATATTATTTGTAAGGACTGAGATGACATCAGATTATTCGAAAGTCTCCTTTATTTGAAGGGAGGTTTGTCTCGGACTGTTACACACTTTACTTTGAGCGATGTTTGTTCATCTACATTTTTATTTTTTGTTGCCATTATTCCCTCCCCATGTGATCAGAGTGTGATAGATCCCTGCGCTTTAAATTAAAAAACAGACGACCCCACACCTGATTGTCATTCCACTGACTGAAGAAAGTGGAAAATCAGAAATTAATCAGAAAATCGGGTTCTTTCAATCCTGCCAAATGCTGCTAATCCTCCAGGCTTACGCACACCCACAGATGTGCAACGGTTGATCCTCTTCCTCAATAAATAAATTAATGACCCAGGTGTTATATTTTATTTCACCTTTAATTCAATTCTCTTTCTCTGCTTTTGGGAGAAATTCTGATGATGTTTCACAATGATGCATAATGTTAGCAAATCTCAAAGATAGATAGATAGTAGGGGTGCAACGATATTCGTATCGATATTGAACCGTTCGATACAGTGCTTTCGGTTCGGTACGCATATGTATGGAACAATACAACATTTGTAATTTATTTTATCAACTTTCCTTCTGACGATGCTGTCTGTGTTGAGCGCTCAGTGGATCTGCGCTCGACAGTGCAGCCTAGGCGGAGTAGTCGAACGCAGATTCACTGAGCGCAGCACAAGCTAGCAGACAGAAGCTAAGCTCTCCTTACAACATGGACCTCCCCCACCCTCATTCAGATCTGGTCTTTGGAATTATTTTGGTTTTCATGTGACGTATGACCCTGAAGGTAAGCGAGTCATGGACTAAAGTAAAACAGTATGTTGGATGTGCCACGCAATGCTCAATTACATGGGTGGGAACTAGTGTGTTAGCGCAGTTAGCTCGTTAACGTGTTGGCCGTCCAGCCCCACGCACGGGGCGATCCGCGGTAGCTCGTTAACGGAGATTTGCCGTGTTGTGGCGTTAAGGTCATTTCAGATTAACGCTGACAGCACTAGTGGGAACACAACGAATATGACTGCACATTTACTCCGACATCATCCTAGTGCAAAGACAAGTGGAAGCAGACAAAACAACAAGTACGCATGCTACAAACTTTACCCGAGTCATTTAGACAGCCGTTAGCACAGGATTCTCCTTATGGGGACCTGATATGTTTAATATGCTGCTGAGAATATAGCCCAGAAGAAGCGTATAGTATAGCTTTTATTTTGAAAGAGACATTTCTCTGTAATAAACTCTCTTTTCCAAAGATGAGTGATTTCTCCATCAGATATTTATTATTTTATTACTTTGTTGTTTCAGCAACATTAAATTTAAAAACTGTACTTTTGAGTTAAAATATATATTTATAATTTTAATAAATGACAAATTAAAAAGGCATGAACATTTTTTTTTGTATCGAAAAAATATCGAACCGTGAATTTTGTGTATCGTTGCACCCCTGATAGATAGATAGATAGATAGATAGATAGATAGATAGATAGATAGATAGATAGATAGATAGATAGATAGATAGATAGATAGATAGATAGATAGATAGATAGATAGATAGCACTTTGGTACATTTAAGGATAAGTGCTGTAAGAAAGAATCAACGACTACAAAAACAACAGCAATAAAGTGCAGCTTGAATGATGCTTGTACAAGGAAAGCCATTACGGAGTGGGTCAATAGTGTAGGACAAGCAGCCTGCGTATTAAACTGATCATGACATCAAGCTAAAGACAGAAAAGGCCTCTGAAGACTTCCTTTTGGCAGCACTTTATTCATCTGCAGCAGAGCCTTTTCATTAGGCACTGGACATAATAGATGATCCATTGATTCTTTCGCTCTGTGTCACTCCGTCTATACCAGCGCCGTCAAAGACTCTGCAACATTTCTGAGTTTTCGACTGTGGCGAGCGATCAAAAACAAACATTAATCTTGATTATAGTCCACTCTGAGACATGAGAACAAGATCGTTTTTGTCTATTCATCATGCCGCCTCCTCTCTTAGAACCAGAGAACCGGGCCTCGGCTCCTTCTAAGCATTCAGTTCAGATTCTGTTTTCATGTGAAGGGTTAAAGGCAAGCGGAGAGGAGAAAGGAAAAAGGAGAAGATGCAATGAAATTTTGCCACCACCTATTTTCTTGAGTCGTGGCTGCACCTCAACAGTTTTGAGGATGTAATTTTTTACAGCTATGTGCTTCTGTGTGAACTCCCCGAGGAGGCAATAGTGGGCTTGTAATGTACCAGTTTACAGCAAGTGTCAGAGGCGCCGGTGAGGTCGGCTGCCGTCACGACTGCTCCGACCACTTTTTCTTTGTCTTTGTTTTTTAAGTTAGTTTTCAGCGTTTCTAAATCGGCAAAATCATCACCATTGGGTACATTAGGTATGACAGTGACACTCTTGTTTCTATTGGTTTACAATGTACTCACAATTCGAAGTTTTTAACTCCGGATCCGAGCTGGCCGAGTGAGATCTCGAGGGAGAACAAAGGGAAGCGGCGGCGGCCTAGAGGGAAGCGAGCCGGCGTCAGGAACAGGCTGAGAGCTCGTGCACACCGCACACCTCTGCCTAGCATCCTGCTCTCCAACGTCCAGTCACTGGAGAACAAGCTTGACGACCTCAGGGCCAGGATAAAGTTCCAGAGAGACATTCGGGACTGCAATCTCCTCTGCTTCACCGAGACATGGCTGAACCCAGCGGTGCCGGACCACGCCATCCAGCCGGCCGAGTTCTTCTCGGTTCACCGCATGGACAGGACACGGGACTCGGGGAAGTCAAGGGGAGGCGGCGTGTGTTTAATGGTGAACAACAACTGGTGCAACAGTGCGAACGTTGTTCCTCTCACACGCTCCTGCACACCAAATCTGGAACTACTGTCCATCATGTGTCGTCCTTTTTATCTACCTCGGGAATTTACATCGGTCATTATAAGTGCCGTTTATATTCCACCACAAGCGGACACGGTCACCGCCTTATGCGAGCTGCATGAGGCACTCACACAGCACCAGACACAACACCGGGACGCTGCGCTTATTGTGACGGGGGACTTTAATAGCGCCAACCTCAAACGCGCAGCGCCGAACTTTTATCAACACATCACCTGCCCCACCAGGGGTGAAAGGACACTGGACCACTGCTACACTACGGTCAAGGACGGCTACAAGGCACAACCCCGCCCTCCGTTTGGCAAATCTGATCACGCCGCCATCTTCCTCATGCCAAAATACAAACAAAGGCTGAAACAGGAAGTTCCGGTTCAGAGGAAGGTCGCGTGCTGGACGGATCAATCAGTGGCCGCGTTACAGGACGCACTCGATGACGCAGACTGGGGCATGTTCAGAAACAGCTCCGACGATGACGTCAACGTGTTTACGGAAGCGGTTGTGGGATTCATCGGGAAACTAGCGGATGATACCGTGGAGACAAAGACTATCACAACGTTTCCCAACCAGAAGCCGTGGGTGGATAAAACCATCCGCGACGCTCTGAGATCCCGCACCGCTGCCTACAACACGGGACTCATGACGGGGGACATGGACCCGTACAAAGCCGCGTCATATAACGTGCGGAGGGCGGTGAAAGAGGCGAAGCAGCGCTACGGGAGGAAACTAGAGTCACAACTCCAACAGAGTGACTCTAGGAGCCTGTGGCGGGGACTAAGGACAATAACGGACTATAAAGCACCAACAACCGGTATGACGAACGCGGCCGTGACTCTGGCAGACGAGCTGAACACTTTCTATGCTCGCTTCGAGGCTGCAGCTAAGGACTCCAACAATGCTAGTGTTAGCGGCGCTAACGGCTGCAGACAGGAAGATACTGCCAGCACCGGAAACGTGCTCGTCATCTCCGAGCATGAAGTAAGGAGAGCCTTCAAGAGAGTGAACACCAGGAAAGCAGCAGGACCAGACGGCATCCCAGGTCGTATCCTAAGAGACTGCGCATACCAGCTAGCTCCTGTGTTCACTGAGATATTCAACATCTCTTTATCTCAGTCGGTGATCCCCACATGCTTCAAAGAGTCCATCATTGTTCCTGTCCCGAAGAAACCCCACCCTGCTTCTCTCAATGACTATCGCCCTGTAGCCCTCACCTCAGTAGTGATGAAGTGCTTTGAACGCCTGGTCAGAGACTTCATCATTTCTTCACTACCAGACACACTGGACCCACTACAGTTCGCTTACCGTCCAAATCGTTCCACAGACGATGCCATCTCTCATCTCCTCCACACATCACTCACTCACTTGGACACTAGAAGGGGGAATTATGTTAAAATGCTCTTCATAGACTACAGCTCTGCATTTAACACCATAATTCCCTCCACACTCACCACCAAGCTGGAGCATCTGGGACTCAGCTCATCTATGTGTCTGTGGATCTCCAACTTCCTAACTGGCAGACCACAGGCAGTAAGGATGGGCGGACATGTCTCAGCCTCCACCACTCTCAGCACTGGAGCCCCCCAGGGGTGTGTTCTGAGCCCCCTGCTGTACTCTTTGTACACATATGACTGCGTGGCCACTACCAGCTCCACCACCATCATCAAGTTTGCTGACGACACCGTCGTGGTGGGCCTGATCTCTGATAACAACGAGACGGCCTACCTGAAGGAGATTAGGAATCTGGAGAACTGGTGCCAGAGGAACAACCTCCTTCTAAACATCAGTAAGACAAAGGAGCTGATAGTGGACTTCAGCACTAAGCAGGAGAGGAACTACCAGACCCCCGTCATCAACGAGTGCCCAGTGGAGAGAGTGGACAGCTTCAAATACCTCGGAGTTCACATCACGCAGGACCTGTCATGGTCCTGTCACATCAACACCGTGGTGAAAAAGGCCCGACAGCGTCTCTACCACCTCAGACGCTTGAGAGACTTCCAACTGCCCTCCAAGGTGCTCAGGAACTTTTACTCGTGCACCATAGAGAGCATCCTGGCGGGAAACATCTTAACCTGGTTCGGGAACAGCACCATGCAGGACAGACGAGCTCTACAGAGGGTTGTGCGGTCAGCTGAGCGCACCATCCGCTCCGAGCTCCCTGACCTGCACTCAATCTACAGCAGGCAGTGCTGGACCAAGGCCAGGAAGATCGTGAAGGACCTCAGCCATCCCAACAACAGACTGTTCTCTCTGCTGAGGTCAGGAAAGCGATTCCGCTCCCTGAAGACCAACACAGAGAGACTGAGGAGGAGCTTCTTCCCGCAGGCGATACGGTCTCTCAATCACACCACCACACAGTACTGACCCACACATATGGTTCTTACACACACACTGGACTTTCTGGACTTTGGTTTTGCACAACACTGGTCACTATATTCTTCATTTCCGGTTAATACTTGTACAGCTGCTGTTATTGTGTATATATTTATTTATATTTAGATTTCTTCATACATTCTTATATAGTTCTATATTGTGTATTTTGTTGTACAGTTATTTTATTTTCAACTTTAATTTATATATTTTATCTTATTCTTCCCAGTTAAATTTACCCTTCATTCTAATTTGTGTTGTACAGTTATTTCATTTTTAACCTTAATTTATATTTTATTCCTTCCTAGTTAAATTTACCCTTTTTAATTTTTCATATTTATTTCCTATCTTATTCATAGCCTTTTCCTTTTTTGTTTTCTTTAGGTCACGAGCAGTTGTCCAAGCATTTCACTACATATCGTACTGTGTATGACTGTGTACGTGACAAATAAAATTTGAATTTGAATTTGAAGTACTGAGTGATGCAAGTCTTTATGGTTATATTACCTGTAGATGTTATTTAACTGCAACCACAGCGTCTAAGTGTTGGAGGAAAAGCAGATAGGTCTGGCCCGAGTTCGCCTTACAAACGATGCACGTTGAAGACTCAATTAGAGCTCAAAGAGGCAGCATTCACCGTTGCTAGGTGCTAAATGTTAGCAATCAAGCAAACATAGGACAAAATATATGATGAACAAAAGAACATTTAAATTCATACAAGTATATATAGATATACATTTAAAAAGTGTGTGACATTTAGCTAAAGCTACAGTAAAAACATTACTAGTGAGGTCCTCATGCTTAACTCCAAAGCCAAACTTCATGCTGCACAGCCCACACCAGCTGCCTGAAGGGCCGATGTCAGGTGGGTGTGAAATGCACTGCTGGTGGTATGAAAAGCACAAAAGCAGATGGATGACACGTCAATACTTCTGTGAAAGTAGCTCCAACTGGCTCAGTGTACCTGCCAGTGGCTCACCCCCCACAACCAGCCGAGTCCAATGTTTCACTGAGCACTTACAGTGTCATGAAGAAGAAAAAGAAGAAGAAGAAGAAGACATGTTTGTAACTCAACAACTGCAGAAGAAAAAAGCACTGATGAAAGAAGACAGGGGCGTGTCCAGATGGACGGCATGGGGTGGCACCGCCCCTCCCCACTCATTTAAGTGCAACAGTAAAGTGATATGCACAGTAATGAGTCTATCATTATAATCAGTGCATTAAGTCTAGTTTGTTGCTAAAATGTATGCCTTTAACTTTTAAGGGATCTTAACACTTGTTTTGCCAGTTTGTCAAACAGCCAATAAAGAGAAAATCATTTCAGAATTCAATTTTTTTATCACTATGCCTTGTTCATGGTCCACCGTGCTGATTGGTGGTGTGGTGTACTTTTTGTCCAAAATGTGCACCGTAACTCATTATGCAGGTACAAAGACTTCTCTTTGCATCAGAGTGGTTCGGTGATAGCTGCCAGTGCGTACAGCAAAAGGATAATGTGGATAGAAAATCATTCAATCTTATTAAGTTTCCACTCGCTCTCTAATGGCCACTTGAAGTTGGTTCTAAAAGCTCCCATGTTAAAAAGTCCAACTTAACAGCATTAAAAGGGATGTTTGCAGCCTGGTACATGAAGCAGTTTCAGTCTCTGTAGCTAGTTAACCCCTTTATAACCACTTTAACACAACTCACCTGTTTAAAATGCATTAAGACTTAAGTCACGCATTATTTGAGATGTGGCCACTTTAAGTGAAAGGGACTTACAGTGGCCTTGTTTGTGCTGTCGGTGCCTTTTGGAGCATTGTTTGTGCTCACTATAATAACTTGGTTTACTCCAGGTACTCTCAGCCTGTGTATGAAATTAAAATTGCTGTGTTATTCTTATATCTTTTCATATTTTGCATCTTATTGGCTGGTGTTCCTGAGTGAGTGATGCACCCATACGGTTTCGGTTCATGAATAAACTTGAAACCAAGCTGCCTATTACCAGCTGATAAATTAGCACTTCACACTCCAGTCATGTGCCGGACATTTCTGGCTCCAAGCATACATAACATAGCATAACAGTCATACTGTGTGACTTATATATATAGCTCTACCCATATGGAAAAGATACATATAAATCTTATAAAGTTTGTATCTGTCTTGTGTGAAAACAGATATAAGATCCCTTGAAAAATTCTATAAATGAAACTTGTATGTTTTGGATACTTCCTAAAACAATATATGAAAGTAACGAGAAAGTGGCCACTTTCATGAGTAATCATATCAGCCTTATGATTCACTGTATGAAGTAGGTCACATCTGATGCAAGTCTTTTATAAGTGTTTTCCATATGTGTATATCCCAACACATTTCCCCTCAGGGTGCTTTATATTGTAAGTAGGTACCCAACAATAATACAGAGAAAGCCCAGTAATAATAACACAACCCCCTATGAGCAGCACTTTGGTGACAGTGGGAAGGAAAAACTCCCTTTTAACAGGAAGAAACCTCCAGCAGAACCGGGCTCAGGGAGGGGCGGGGCCATCTTTTATATAATGTGTATGATTACTAACTTCAGACCCAGCCCAGCTGTTTCCCTGCTTTAGTTAGTCATACTCAGCTAACTGGCTTTAGACTGAGAAAGGTGTGTTGTTTAAAAATAAGACACAATATATAAACATATTAACATAACATAAAAAAACGTTTGTGTAAACAACAGGCCGTTACACCATCAACATGTTCAAAATGTCATACAGGTTCAGTTCTTAAATTGTGAAACTGTCAGATTTGTTTTCGTCCTTGTAGCAAAAATGTACATCAAATTACAAAATACAAAACAAACAAAAACAAATGACTAACCAGCTTTTGTTTAATCAGCTGTAGAGAACAGGTCAATCCAAACTGAGCGAAAACATTTTTCATGGTGATGTATAAGTAATGATTTCTAAGTCACTGAGTGTAAGCGATGTTAAATTATGATAGGACTGTGTGTTTAATGACAGTGCAGTAACTCTCATTAACATCTGACATCTGTCTGCATATTAACAACTCATTTAGTCTAAGGAGTTAAAGACACCTAACCGGCAATGAGACATAAAATAATACACGCCGAGTAGTTGAGATTTCTAGATTGTTACAAGAAATTCTTGATTACTTTGTGATATATGGCTTACTATTAATTACCCGTCAAGTAAAGTAGAGCGATGGATTAGCAGACCTTTCTTTCTTTCTTTTTTTTGGTCATAATTCAAGACAAACAGAAAGGAGACAAATGATTTGATTTACCAGAGTTCAGTTAATATTCACATCCATAAACCTTCTGAGGTATCGTCCATAATGTTAAAATGAACGTAGAAAGCTATTGGCATAATTACAGCCATATTAACATTATTAATTAAAATGTGTTGGGTTTTTTTAATTGTCTGAACCCACCATAAATCAGAATAGCTGTAACAGATGTGATAACAGAGCATGTAGCAGTTCACCAGTTAGCGTTAGCCGCTCGTTTGGCATACAGATGTGAATATTAATGTAAACATGCTCTGCATTGACAATGTTGTGTTTGTGTTGCTTTTTTGTTTGTGTTACTCGTGTATTAATTACGCAACGGGGGGCGAAATTAATTATTCAGCATTTATCTTATCTGGAAACCTATACGCAGTGTATAAACTCACATACGGACTTGATTGTGTAGCTTTTGATTTTGTTCTTTTGTTTAATTTGATTGCTTCTCCTGATTCGTTTCCAGCTGGGTCTGCATCTCCTAAACACTCTGATCTTTGTCCCGCTGGTTTGTGTTCTTTTCACTGCTTTTTAATTGGATGGCGGCCATTTTTTTTTCATTGCGTTCCACGATGCTTTTAATGCGCTGCTGTTTGTCCTTGAAGACATTCACTGCATGTTTTTGCTCTGCAAGTTTAGAGTCGCAGCACAGCACATGAAGACTGTCTGTTGGAGATGTTCACGTTTGCAGAGCATTGTTTCCTGTAATCCTGTAAATCTTCACTGATTGCTGCTATCGTTCAGGTAGGTGGTTGGGTCATGTGTATGTATGTTGTGTGTATATATGTGTGTGTGTGCATGAATGTGTCTAGTAGCCCCGCAGCAATTTCACCCCACGTTAGATGTGATGGATCAGCCACACGCTGCCACACACCTTAGAGCTGCAGGTGTAAAAAACAGTCAACACATGTATCAAGGAGCCACAGAGAGCAGCGTGATTCTGCAGGGCTGATGCAAGACGACAAGGGAATAATAATGAAACACAGCTGCTGTTTTGCCACTGACCTGGATTGATACAGTACAAAGAGAGACACAGACGAGCTCAATCCTCCAACACAGCTGGTTCTCCGCTGAAACAAGCTGCCTCTAATCCCATTTGTCAACTGCAAAGATGCGCTTCGATTTTAGGGTCGTGGTGCCCAACAGCAAATTCAAACGCGTCTAAATGGCAGCCGTCACCACTCGGGATGGCTTTCCAGATGCGCGTGTTTTCGCGTGTAAGCCCAGACGTATAGGTCAGCACAGTTTACGAGCGATGTGCTTTGGACTGTCAGCGTAGCTTACTGTAATAAGACATCACAAGCATGTGCACGGCGCATACAAACATGAGTTTATCCCCTTTCTGCCACAGAGGCCTCAACATTAAAAGGGGCTCGATCGCTCACTGTACATCTCTGCCTTTGTGCGTGAAGGCAGCATAAATAATACACATGATCAGTTTCCTTATTGTTTGTCTTTGATGCAGCAGCAGCCTCCTTCTGTCAACCTGGCTTCTCTGCCTCGTCTTTGTTGGCTTTGATGCACATTTAACGAGGTTGTACTCAGTCGTTCGGCATGTTAAGTGGATGCCACTGTGCGCTGTATACTCAGTGGATTGTGCGAGTGAGTCTTGTGTACTGGGGGACCGCTGGGTTTTGTTGTTGATGTGTCTCTGTCCTGGCAGTGGCAAACAATACCACAGATCTGTGTGAAGAAGGAGTCCAGGGTGCCTCTTTTGTGAGAGCTTCACCCTGAAACAGAATTTTATAAACAAGCTAGTTTTAGTTGTTGCAAACTGAAATTAGGCGCTAATCTGTGATCGACGCGCTGCCTTTTTTCCTCTGCAGAGACAGATTAAAGCTTTGGCTCTTGTTTGCTTGCTGGGCCTGTTTACACTGTCCAAGTTCTTTTAAAGCCTCTCGCGTTTTGTGCAGATCCCCCCTTTAATGTGTTTTCCCTGGCTGAGACTGTGGCACAGAAAGCACACAGATGATAACTGATGATAGGAGCGTGAGTCATTCCATGACCTTCCAAGCATTCAACTCATTTGACTTTGATGTGTAAAGTAGACCAATGAATGGAGCAGCGGCTGCGCTTTAATTTTGGTCTAAATTACAAACTCGAATGAGTAAAGCGTTAAGTGAACAAAAGCAAGGTGCAAGGGGCCCACTCATTTTCCCGTGACACAACAGTGCCACCTACTGGTGTCTACGTGTGACTATGTGTAATTGTGAGTCCTAGGAAGCGTTTGATTTTCTTCCTTTCACGTTTTTTCTCTAATGTTTGTTCATGAGTGTCTCAATGCTTCTGTCTGTGCGCTAAAACTCCACTTTACAAAGTTTTGAAAGCATGTAACGCTCTGTGTTGTGAGCACTCACTGCTTTCTTTGTGTTTTTCACCCTGAAAAAATCTGAAGTGCTTAAAGAAAATTCCCCCTGATTGAAATCGAGAATCTGTGAATATGTGCACATGCAGTATCTGCACAGCGTGAGTTCAAAGGTCAAGTGAACTCTAATAGATTGATTAGAAATAGGATGCACAGATGGGGATGGGAGCACGCTGATTGATTGACAGCCTTTAATTGTGCAAACAGACGGCGCTGCCTTTTCATGAGACCTTCGATTTCATCATATTCTGAGGCACACGTGGGTTTGTGTCGAAGCATTAGTGTGTTTGCACATTTAAAAGCTTAATTAATCAGCGCCCTGCTGTTCCCTCTATCCTCTCTAACTTTGCTATCTGTAAGCCGAGCTAATATAACTGGACTTTGGTGGACGATGACTTTTTTCCTTCTTTTTTGTTGTAGTTTTGCCTCGATTACACGATCAACATGTGATCGAAGAGCAGACTTCCAGCTCTAATTCCAGGGGTTTAACAGAAGTATTGCTTTCAATAAAACACTTTCATCCCTATAGACAGATTTAAATCCACAATCTCTTCTTTTCACCAAGATTTCCAAGAGCTGGACACCACGGAAAGGAGGGAGCGACTTTTAAGGAAAAGTCACGTGACATAAATAAGGAAACTCTGAAGTTGAGCTTCGTAGGTGTTCACGTTTCACCTGAAATATAATGGAGTGATACTATTATTAACTGTAACCTCTGAACATCAGTGAATTTCTGATTGCAAGTTCAAAAATAAACCCATAACTGAAAGTCCAAAGAAGGCAGGAAATCACGAGGAGTACTGGGAGATGTGTTCGTAGTCGAGCAGCCAGTGACAGCCAAATGCCTTCCTGTAACTTTCACTTGCAGTGCTGTTGCTAGGCTGCCTAAATTGGCCTGTTGTTTCCTCATCCGTCAATGTTACTGTAACAAGAGCAACGCATGCAAATCATTGCCTGGAGCAAGCAGAATACAGTTTTCCTCTTATCTCTCTTCACTGGTCCCCAGATTCCTGGTAAATGAGATTAAATCATCACGAATCAACAGTCTTCACAGCCTGAATCTTATTATGTAATGATTGAAAACCTATGAAATCCCTTGATGCTGTCTCCATCAGGGAAATGTCTTATCAGGCACCAAGCTTCACTCCCTGTGCTTCAGATGTGTGCTACTTTTGTCAGCCAAACACAGTCACTGAAATGTCATTTATTCCACATGCTGATCTTTTCCCTCTCAAAATCAATACTGCACACTGTGCTTAATTCAAAGAGGCAATACAAATGTTTTTGTCTTAACGCATAAATCGCTTTCCTCACCAACAGACCACATGAGGCTTCAGCACTGTGTGAGGAGGTGGTATCAGGTGCTCTCTTCCTTCCTCTTTACCTTCAGTTATGTCACCACTAACTGCCACCTCCAGAGCTTCTCAGAGGATGCAGGCTTCGTTGGACGTGGACCTGAGGCGAAACGATCTTGAGCATAGGAAGGTTATCACACACTCACTCTCATCTGGTGTAACTCGACAGCCTGCACATCAGCACCAGCGTATCAAAACAAGATGTTGGTTGATTTCTGGAGAAAGCCAAGCTCATCGGTGCGCTCGGTCTCGGCTTCCTCCACAGAATTTCTCCACAGGTTGGACTGGTGCAAATTGCCAGGTGATAACAGATAACACTCGTGCTCTGCTCAAGAAAGGCCAAAGTTGGCTCCCTCTGCTGGACAGGCTGAGCTCTTCTGAGGTGTGCAGGACAGTACTGAAGAGCTTTCATGACGTAGGTCCTTCATCTCCTCAGACTGTATAATACCCACACAGGATAAAGGTGTTTAAAAAATGCATGTGTGTTATCATCACTCTCACTGTGCTGTATGTACATATTGTTTTACTTTATTTTACATTTTATAGAAACCATCTGTACATAGTTTAGTATTGTGGCCATTGTGCACTATTTGTACTTTATATCTCTCATTCACTGCTTCTTCCTCCTCCTCGTGCTCCTGTAACAAGGGAATTTCCCCAGTGTGAGATTAAATAAAGTCTATTTGATGTGATAGACATAGAAATAAACATTAATCACACAGTGTTTCAGGTATAGAGTAATTACACCATCAGCTGTTGGTTGATTTCCTGCTAGCCTTGCTCTGACTCTACAATAATAAACGGGTTCTTATGTCGCACTTTTCTATGCTGGTTGAGCTTCAAACCCTTCGGTGCAACATGCCTCGTTCACACTTAGATTAATGTAACAGAGAGCAACTCTGGGTTCTTTATTTTGCCCAACGATACTTTGGCATGCCAGGAAGTGAACCACCAACCTTCCAGTCAGAGGATGGCCAGCTCTACCTCCTACTGAATTTCCCGGAGGATAAAGTTTCATCTAATCTATCTAATCTGAACCACAGGCAATGACCAGCAGATCACAGGCATCCAGTATCTTTTGTTGATGTCATATGAATATGATGTGATATCCAAAGTGCGATTTACCTCTGAGAAACGCTCCTCCTCTCCTCGTATTACTGACCTGCTGCCAATTAACCTTTTAAAGCTACGATAATTAATTAGATTTGCAAATCATTGCATTCTGATATTATTATTATTAAGTCACAGACATTTAATCCCATATTATATTAGATATTAGAGAATAATCCCACACTGGGAAAATCCACGTTACAGTAGTTCACCGGTCAGGAAGAAAAGGGGAATTTGGGCTCTAGTTGTTGTCTGCGTGTCTTGGGCGGCTCTGCTTTAGTGTTTCTTTGAAATAGTTGAAAATAGCTGCCTGCCTAATATAGAGAACAACATTGGTATTCTTGATACAGTGCACTGGGCTGCTGGGACACGCTGGGTCCTGATATTGCATGTACTGCAGATAAGAATAGTTAGACACGTACCACTCACCTAAATGTTATTGCAAACCAATCTGTCTCCATGGCAAAAGCACTCCTGGTGGCAGTGGCCTTTCCCTTTTTCATCAACAGCATGCACTCTAATATATATACAACAAAAACCAAGGCAGCTCCAGGGATGTCAGTGTGATCGAGCATCATTGGCAGAGGACGTCTGACGTGCAGAGACGCCGCTCGGCAGCCCACAGGTCCAAACTGGATGTGCCACTGTCCTCGTGCAAAGCGGCTCGCGGGTTACACATCCACGTCTTTCGTCTGTGTTTGGGAGGACGTGAGCAAACAGAATTGTTTTAAAGAGTTCCCTTTTTTAGATCACAGCAGTGTCTTTCCTGAGTGGCATGCATGTGCTGAGCGTTGGTGTGTTATTAAGCATGATGACTAAAGCCTGAGAACACCCAGTTCTCTCATCAGTTCATGTTTCCGATGCGCCTGTCTGTCAGTGTCACTGCAAAGAGACATGCTTTCCTTCCTCCTGCGCTGCTGTGTGAGAGCGGCACACTGAAATAACTGCCATTAGGACCCACACACTCTAACCCCGATGGCGAATGCGTTATAGATGGCCACTTCACAATGTGTCAAATCATATCTTGATTTGCATGTGTATCACACATTTGATCTTCTTCAAGCAGGAATAACAACCAAAGCAGAGAGATCTGAGAGATTTTCAGCGCTAGAAGAGCGAGAGACATGGAGCTCAGCACTAATGAAGACGTCTTTCTGCTGAGGTTCAGAAATGATGTTGGGCTTGTGATGTTTTCCACAGCGAATGTGTTTGTGCTACAGAGCAGACTTCGCCTGTTCAAATGAATAGCAAAGGATGCTTTGCAGTGAGCGTGTGCTACTTCCCTGACTTTGTTTTTCAAACCTAAAATGAAATATCTGCAAAAGCCAGTGTTTAACAGCGATGACACCTACACCTCTGTAAATGCACAAAAGCCATCTGTTAAGTCCGTAGCAATGCCGGCAGTCTTGTAGCCAGAGCACATCGAAGCACAAGCTGTGGGAGTGGTAGTAAGCCTCTCAGCGTTTGCCAACACTGTTGTATTGTACTTTGTACAATTAGTGCAGATAATTTCATTCATGGTTTAGTCTTCTGTCTACAGGAGCTTTCTTGGAGCCTGCCAGGAGGATTTACTCTAATCTATGGGTCTGTCTGGGATGCTACCTGGGTGCATTGTGACAAACGATTAATGCACAGCCGAATGTAGTTCTTAGAGATATTGGTCAAAATAAAATAGAGTAAAACATACAGTGAAAGACCAGAACACAAATCACATACACACTAAGAGCAATTCGCCTGTTTAACCATTTATGTCAGAGAGCAGAGCGTGGCGTCGTCTTCAATCACAATTATCTTGAGTTTGTCTAGTCCAGCCTCCTCACGTTACCCTCCAATAATCCTTCGACATTTCTCACACCTGAGTTTTTTTCCCAACCTAAAATACCAACATCGTTTTCTCATTTATCTGGACTGTAAACAGGCTTTTATGCTTCTTCGATCTCACTGAGCACGTAACCAAAATGAAACATAAACCTTTAAACTGAGGACAACCGTCTCTACCCAACCAACCCGGTTACCCGAGCATTTGTATTCCACCGGTTTCTTTACAGTTCAACATACTAATTAATCCTGTTTGACAAGCAGACGGGATTATTGCGTTTCCAGTCACACTCTGATCAACTCATCCAAAGAGGCTACACACACTCCAACGTGTCCGGCTAAGTGTGCAGTGTTTGCCTGTCCCAGTGGGATGGAGCTTCTATGAATTTCCACTCCTGGAAATTAGTCGTAGTTTTACTATCTGTGTGCACACTCGCATAGGCCACAGAGATTTCAAGAATTTATGTGAAGTCCTGATCAAATTTAAACTGGTGGACTGCTCGTACTGGGACTTTCTGCCCAGTCAGCTTTTTGATTGGGAAACGTCCTGCCAACTTTCTTTACAGCAGCGATTGTATGTCAGCGCCAACAAGAGAGACAAAGTGTATGTGTACTCAATGTGTAAACACTCTGCTGCAACTTTTCCACTGACGGGTCAAAGAGCAAAGGGCTGTTTGAGGCCGATGGCCGTGGGGGGCACGTACTGTCCCATCTGAATCTGTTACAACCCTTTGAAACCTCTGGGATTTAGTCACCAGTTAATTCCCAAAAGTTTGAATCCATCTAATCTGCTAACCTGACATTTCTTTATTTGTTAGTT
Source organism: Aulonocara stuartgranti (assembly GCF_965226115.1). Taxonomy (NCBI): domain Eukaryota; kingdom Metazoa; phylum Chordata; class Actinopteri; order Cichliformes; family Cichlidae; genus Aulonocara; species Aulonocara stuartgranti. The sequence goes on along the minus strand of NC_138951.1, from coordinate 1,382,234 downwards.
GATTTATTTAAAAAATGCTGGAATGATGCTTCCATGAGTTTAATCCATAAACAACATGTTTTATTTCATGTTCTACAGCTTTATTATGTAACTTGTTTTTTACATTTTTTATTGTTTTTAAGTGTTTTGGTGTTTTTAACTTGTATTGATATGCATCAGTTTTATTTATTTATCTCTTTATTTTCAAATAGCTGTACAGCACTTTGTTTGAAAGCGCTTCATAAATAAAGTTATTATTATTACTAACTTAAGCAAAGTGTTTTTAACAGTAATTTAGTCAAATATTAAAATGCTTCTGTGAAGACTGGTAGCCGTTACAAATATTTCTATAATGTAAATAATGTTTTCAATCGTGATCCTCAAAATGACATCATTACAGTGGCATCATCTCACAAGCAGCTGCCGTTATATAACTGTCAGGTTGGTGATATTGCCCATGAACAGTAGCTCCCAGCAGAGTTTTCAAAAATGAAAGCCAAGGAGGGCCCGTCATTTCTGACTGATGGTGGAAGGCTGAGCCAAGCTTTGGAGATGTGATGGCTGCTGAATCTCTTCCTGTCTCAGTGACACTGAGGGGGCAGTCTGGGGCTGTTTTCTAACTCCACTGTTAGTCTCTTTTAGTGTCTTAGAGCAGCGGTCCCCAACCCCCGGGCCTCGGACCGGTACCGGTCCGTGAGTCGTTTGGTACCGGGTCGCGAGAGCTGAGGCTCAGGTGTGAAATGTCTGGTTTTCAGGGTTTTTATCGGTTTTCAGCGTTATTTTGTTATCGTTTTTATCGTTAACTCTGTTTCCCTGGGTCTTTTCACGTGTGTTATGAATAAATCGTCTTTTTTTCGGTACCAGTACTAGTTTTATTTTGTTGCATTTATCTGCGACACCTTAAAGGCCAGTCCGTGAAAATATTGTCGGGCATAAACCGGTCCGTGGCGCAAAAAAGGTTGGAGACCGCTGTGGTAGAGTCCAGCAAAAGTAAAGGAGTGGGAATGTTCTAGCATTATTCCCTAATAGGAATTAAAAAAGAAAGTCAGCATGAGAAGCAGAGACTGGTGCATGCTCTTTCTATGGGGTTTCTGGGGCAGCTGTAGATCAGAAGTTAGAGCGGGTCATCATTGGATACTAATCAGAGGTTTGGTGATTGATCCCCGGCTGCTCCAGTCAGCAAATATCCGTAGGGGAAGATACTAACCCAAAGTTGCTCTCTGATGCATCCAGAATCGTCAATGTTAGATAGAAAGCTCTTAAGCATAGAAGGTTGGGCGTGTATGGATGGGTTAATAATAGATGCTGTATATACAGTGATGGTCAAGTTAAAAAAAAGTAATTAGATAACCTTTCAATAAACCTGCCAGTCCTATTTTTTGCAAAATCCTTCATATAAAATATAATCAAATGAAAAACTCTCTTTTAAAAATGCTCGTTTGTCATTGTGTCATGAGACACTCTCACAAAATCATAATGTTTGGATAATATGGGGATTCTTGTTTGTCGCCTATGTTGTCAACACTTGCACGATGTGGACATACAACAGTTAATCTCTCTATTTTTAAACTACTTTTACCATTTCTCTCACATTTCAAAATAATATCAGGGAAAGATGGAAGGTCAGAATGACACCCAAATGAGTCTTTAACTTGTTTTAACAGGTTTCATTAAAAACTGCCAAACTGTTAACTCAAAGCCTAAAAGGATTTGAGTTCATTTGATCGTAGATTTGGGGTTGATGTCCACCTGAGCAGTTTCCCTTCCTTTTTTAACCTTGAACAGCCTGAAACATGAAATAACTACAAGAATATTCACATTTTTTTAAAACTTAAATGTTTATTGAACCTTCTGACAGTTTTTTTTAGAAAGAGAGTGCAATTAAACATCAGTTTTCACATATGGATCTTGATTTTTCATATTTTTGCTACATTTGTTCCTTAAAAATGTGCAACTTATTCAGATTCATTCATAAGTGGACGAGAGATGAGAATATTCTGAATATTTATTAGAATCTGTTGAAATGCTACTCGGCATCTAATGTCAGCGAGCGGGTTAGATAATAACTTTCTCCCATTGGAGGGAGAATTAAACAGAGATTTTCCTGGAGCAGTCGGGACAGTGACCCCCAAACTGAGCAAGTGGCTTCTGTAAACCCCAGAGTGTCTTTGTAAGTCTGGGATTTAGTAACTAGTTTTCTTGCCCTATGAGCCACATCTTAGTGGAATATCTCAGAAACAAACCACAGCAAATTTCTCATTTATTTAGTATCAATATTTTTAGTTAAAACTATGGTAGTCTTAAGATTTCTTCTTTTTTACCTGAGCAAAATGTCCTCAATATTACTTTGTAGACCACATAAATTAGTGTGTGCAGACTGACAAATATGTGTTTAGTGTGAGCGCTCAGTCTTTTATATCATGAAAGGATCCTTATGATGACAACTGTGATCAAACGTGTCATCTCACAACTGTGTGCCGTTATGAAGCTGTTGGTTTGTTGATCCTGCCCATGAAGAGGATGCTTCCAGTCGAGTTTTCTACAATGAAAACTAAGAAGGGCCTGTCAATTCTGACGGGTGTTGGTGTAGTCAGTAGGATCCATTCAGAAATGGTGATGGCTGCTGCCTCTGTTCCCATCTCGGTGACACTGATCGTGGCCTTGTGGGATGCCTGTGGGAAAAAATAAGAAAGCGGGCAGATCAAAGCTAATTTCTCAGAATTCAGTTTAACCAAAAGAGTAGGCATGCTCTAGTCCTGTTCCCTAAAAACAAGTAAAAAGGAAACTTCGCCCACCTTTGATACTTTAAGTGGAAACTTGTTTGACACAGCAGAGAAATCCGCGGTGTTTTCAAAAGCACTTGTGATGCCCATTTCTTGCAATATATTCCTCAAGGAGGCATTAGTGGCAATGGAAAATTTTGGCATATAAAGTTCCACATACCTGAGAAACAGAGAAACCATAATTATACAGTTACACTGCTGGTGGTTCCATCTTTTTCTAACTGGCTCAGCTCAATCTTCACTGCAACAGTCTTGAACAACACCCGCATTCCTGCTGACGCCAATCCGCCAGTGCAGCTTACACACCACCTTCACATCACTCATGAGGAAGCTTGCACGATACTTTAGCTCTCTTGCTTGAAGCTGGAATTGTTTCTGGGTCATTGACTTAGTGTTTTGATCTTTTCTTTACTGCTTTTGTAAGAAATGGTTTTTGTTTCTAGGTTTTGTTTTCAGTACTTGGTAATTGTGTTTATTATAATCCTTATATCAGCTTTTGCTGCCTTCTCTGTGTTTCCTGTGTGCAGCTGTTAGGTCTCCCTCACTGTAGGTTGGTTTCTTCCCTTTTTATTTTGCCAGTCTCTGATCCCACCTGCTGTATGTGCACATCCTTACTACTTGGTAGTGTGTTTTCCTTGCTCCGGATTCTCTTGGCGATAGCGGGGTGTTAATCAGCCAAAGACCTGTCTCATTTTGGTTCAGCTCTCAGTTGAGAGGTGTCCCATCACCCTTACCATTAGCCACACTGAGGGTCTTCACCACTTACATCGGCCTGCAGCCAAGCCGCCTAAATTCTCTACATGATCATCGGCCTGTAACAGCCACCAGAAGGTCTTCTACACCTTCGTTGATCTCTGGCTGTGCTGCCAGAGGGTCTTTGCAGAGACCCTCAGCCTCCAAAGGACAAAGCTTTCAGTGGTCTCCTATCAGACCCTCCATCCCTATCATCCAGATTCATCTCAGCCACCAGGGTTGATTTGTTTCACAGCCAGCCCCTGACCTGGCTTCCCACTTCTGCTGGTTCCGTGGCCAGCACCCAGAGCTGCTCCACTCAACACCACTCAAAGAGTTCTTTAAGTCTCCCCTTTGCATTTCCATTCCTTCTCATGAGTCCTGCATTTGGATGCACATCCTGTCAACTACACTGGCAAATTGTGACAGACGCAGCCTCATTCTCCCAAACCAGAGGGTGCATTTCATTTGGGTGCAAACCACTCCAGTGCATGATGAAGGTGACACTCTGATGAAGCCAACAGTATCACATCGTCCACAAAAAAATACAAATACGTCTCCTCAGTCACTTCTCCAAGTCAACGAAACACACGTATACTGGAGGGTCAGCCTGCCATGATACCCCAGAAGTCCTGCAAAGGGTAACAATCTGGTTGAAGGTTCAATGATTGCCAAGAGCCTCCTTTCCAGCAGTGTAATAAAGCTATAACTTGTTTTTTTAAATGCACAGGCGATATAGGAAACGCTCGGGTCACCAGACTCAAAGTTCCTCAAAGTGCTCTTTCCATAACCCAAAAATATCCCCAGTCCAGGTCAGCATTTCTTCTGCCCAAACATGACCCGAGCCCAGCCCTGCTTTCACATTTATTCATGTAATATTGAGATATTTCAGTGTTACCTCATCATACCAAAACAAAGAACACACTTTTCCTCGGTTTGGGTTCTGTTAGTACACGTAATATACAGTGTTGAACTTACACAGTGTGCAGATTTATACTAATCAAACACAGAAAGTTGTTCTACTATTGCAAAATGATCATTTTGACTCCACAATCCTACAAGTAGCCACATCTGCAAATGTTTCTAGCTTGTTGTGCATCTGATCATATACAACATTAGATTATTCTACATACAATGGGAATTACTTTTTAACCTACATAAACGATGGCACAACACGTAGCATCAAAACCTGATACACAGCTGCCCATTGCGCCTGTTTGCTTCTTTAGCCGTCACAGTTGTTGTCTGAAAGCCAACAAAGACGGATTTTTCTTTACCAAGTGGATCATCACAGCCTTGCCGTGTTGGTCCATTTGATCGACTTTTATGGTTACTATTTTTATTATTTTATTTTCTGTTGTTACAGACGGGACAGACATGACTGGGGGGAAAAAGGGAGAAAGAAAGATGAAGGAAAAGAAAAGCAGGGGGGAAGAGGGAGAGTGAGGAAGGACACTTAAAAAGAAAAGAAACTCCCGGATCACCTGCTGAGAGAGAAAAAAGAGAAAACAAGCAAAACAAGAGAGCAACATAATAAACACAACACCATCGCATTAATCTAGCTAAGTGTAAATAACAGTAAATACTAAATATTGAATTTTGTTGTGCAGTGCGGCGCACAATGTGCTATGAGGTAGTAGCCAAGAAAGGTGTAGTTTGTGTCTGTGAACACCCGTGTGCACACCTGTGTGGATCAGCACGCTTGTATTCAAAAAGCTAAGGAGCTTCTTAGACTACGATGACCTGGAGGACTGAGAACCTTCACAGGCATATTGTATTCAAAAGGTTTCTCCACATAACAATCTGCTAGAGCAGGGGTGTCGAACTCCAGGCCTCGAGGGCCGGTGTCCTGCAGGTTTGAGATCTCTCCCTGGGTCAACACACCTGAATCACATGATTAGTTCATTACCAGGCCTCTGGAGAACTTCAAGACATGTTGAGGAGGTGATTTAGCCGTTTAAATCAGCTGTGCTGGATCAAGGACACATCTAAAACCTGCAGGACATCGGCACCTCGAGGCCTGGAGTTCGACACCTGTTTGCTAGAGGGTGTGGGGAGCTATAGCCCCGTCCCCCAGGGCAGGCATGGAGGAGATCCAGGCCCCAGACATCTACATGCCCCCAGAGTGCGAGAGCCCAAGGAGGACCGCCGGAGGGACATCCGTGCCACCCTCCTGGGAAGAGCTGAGGAGAGCCACAGATGAGGGGTCACCCAGCAGCCACAGAGCAGAAGCCAGAGGAGGGCTGCTCTGCCGGCAGCCAGCTGTGCCAGAGTGAACTGAGCCCCAGGCCCAGAGGCTGGAGGTCTGAAGACCCCCACCCCCCGGAAGGGGCCCGACTGAGCCATGGGTGGCAGGCCCTGCCATGCAGCCACCGGGAGTGAGCCGGTACATACCCAAGCACCCCAAGAAACAAGATCCACCAACGCACCTACGCCTGAGGGCATCAGCCACCGGCAGGGAGTGTGGTGAGGGGAGATAGGCCTCCATTCTTTGGAGGGGCTGAGATGTTCCCAGAGGGGTGGAGTCTGAGACCCGACCTGACGTATAGACAGACAAACAGGCACACACAGACACAAACTTGCATTCCCCCCTCATGCACACATATACAAACACTCGGCACTCAACCAATGTGGAGACAGACACAAATGGACACTGTACACACAATCACACTCCCCAAACATACTCTATACCCCAGGTCCAGGTACCCTCGCCCGCAGAGGAGGAAACTGCACCTTGACCCAGAAGATGTTACCCTTCCCCCGGGGTGGAGACAAGCAGACCCTGCAGGGAGGCCCAGCATCCCAGACCCCAACTGGACGGCCAACACCTCCGTCCAGCCCCTCCGCCCCAATGGCTATCAGAGAATGGGGGTGTGTGAAGACCCCATACCTCCCTCCTTCCGCTCAGTGTAGTGTTGCTGCGTGTTGCTCTAAAGTGCATTTAAAACATGGGTGGGCATGGTAAAATTTAGAAAATTATAGCCAAGATGACGACCGTTAAGGGAGAGAAGTGTACAACCTTCCAATGGTCACAAATAAACTCTATACCTTTAGTGCATTGCTCATCCATCTGATTCTCAGTGTAAATAAACTTTGGGTCTCGTAATAGCAAAGCTAAGAGCAGTTTTATGAGACACAGAAATGGGTAACACACTTCAGCTACTACCAAGAAAGAATAATCAGCCATAATGCAATAAGTCTTACATCATAGATGCTGAGTTTTGCCAGTTTCTTATATGGTCCTTGTTGATGTTTTCCTCTACACTCCTCATCCAGCCTTCATCAGGAAGGACAATCATCATGGAGGTTTGACTCTCGTATGGCAGCAAGATGATGCTGGTGTGGTTCGCTCTGTCCTCAAAGATGTGGTAGTATCCCGTCCTTACCATCATGTCAACCTGAACTTTGGTCCTGCTGTCAACATGGAAGTCCGCCTTATGTGTCATTTCACTATTAAATGGTTTCTTCCAGTATCCTGCCCGACACAGTGGAGAGTGGTGATGACAATATTGGGATGTGTCAGCATGAATCATACTACTTGTTGAAAGTATATTTCAATCATCAGCTGACATCTAAGCTGACCTTTTTTATTTAAATATATGTAATATTCATGTTTGTCTGTTGTAGCCTAACAATAGACTTGATCAGGCTGCTTACCTTTAAAATAGACATAGTTAATGAGCATCATCATGGTTTCAGGGTCAACATCGTTCACCATATCTTTGATCTTGTCCTGTGTTTTATTGGCAATGTGTCTGTTGATTTTATCTGCAGCCTCAGCAGGGTTAGTAAAGTTGATTTGTAAGACCTCACCAGAGTAATGCTGCTTGACATCATTCAGAAACTTCTCCAGGGGACTGAAACCTGAGTGCACTGCAATGGTATTGCCAACATCCAGCTTTTGGTTCTCCTGGCTTTGTCCAAGCACGTGGAAAAGATGTTGGTAGGCTTCATTGACCTGAGTCTGGTTTAAGGTGCTGTAGCCCAGGCTGGAGAACAGCTGGCTGTGGGTTTCACTATGGGCCCCAGTAGACAGTACGGACAGGGCAGTGGAGATGCCCAGTGGTGAGAAGAAAATGTTGTTTCCAGCAGCAGTCCTCGCATTCAGACGTTTGTACAGGGCAAAGGCAAAGTCAGCATTAGGAGCAGAGAGCTTGTGGCAGCTCATATGGTCTTCAGAACCACGGTTGTGGTGGAGATGGTGGTCTGCCGAGGCTACAGCGAGCAACAGTGCAATGAGTGCACAGCTACAGAAATGCATCTTTAGAGCCTGTGGATTGGAAATCAAAGAAGTAATACAAAATGAGTTCCAGTTAAAGTTTTTCATTACAGGCAGTTATCTATCTGTAAATCATAATTCCTCAACCTTTGGTAAAAAGAAGTAATCTAATTAAATCTTTCATCTACCACCTTTACAGGGGCAGCAGTCTGAGCAGAGAAGTACACACTTCCCTTACCCCAGCCACCTCTTCCAGCTTATCCGAGATAGACTGACTTGTTCCCAAACAAGGCAAAAATTATAATCTCTCCAGCAACTCCTGGGCCTGCCCTGTAGCCTCCTCCCAGTATGAGATTCAAACAGCTCACCTAGGTTTCCAGTAGTCATCCTAGTCAGATGCCTGTACCACCTCAGCTGGCTGTTTTCCATTTGGAGGAGCAACGGTGCTGCTTTGAATGTCAAAGCTCCCACCCTATCCTTAAGTAAGAGCTCAGACATCCTTTAAAGGAAACTCAGTGCTGTTGTTTGTATCCGCAACATCGTTCATTCGGTCGCTTCATGGGACCTTGTGACAATAGGACCATAGATTGACTGGTAAATTGACAGCTTTGCTTTTATGCTCCACGCTCCTCTCACTCATAAACAACACCTTGAGACCCAGGCCTGAGTAAGCTACCCCACCCTTTTCCTTCTGAGAACCATGGTGCTGATTCTCATTTCTGTTTCTTCACACTTGACCGCAAACTGCCCCCGATCAAGCCAACAAAACTCCATCATTGTTGTGTACATCCTCCACCACCGTGCAACATCGAAATAGTCTGTCCATAAGAATTATGACCAGAATTGTGACAAGCTGTAGCAGAGATGGAAGCAAGTCCGGTTTACTGCTGAAGATACAAACTAGGCACTCGCCATGGCCTGCAACAACAAGCCAGACACCTCATAATCTCGAAGCACCGCCCTGCTCTAAGTCCACAAAACAGATGGTTGGGCAAACTCCCATCCCTTGAATGTCCTCAAGAGAATAAAGAGCTACTCCAGTGTAGGGATGAGTACCGGTATCCGGTGCCATGATGGCACCGGTTCTGACATAAACGGTAGTAACCAGACCAAAAGCAGCGCACATTTCGGTGCTTTTTTTTCCTGAGCTGTGATACTCTTTAGATTCTAGCCAATCATTTTACCTTTGCAAGCGTAGTAGGCGGGTCCAGGTACGTACGTTCTTTTAGAGCAGAGCTACAGATTAAAAATGCCCAAGGCGAAGCGGTCAAAAGTCTGGCTGTACTTCACAGCAAAAGATGCAAACTCAGCAGCAACAAGTGCTTTAAGCTGATACTGTGATACTGTCAAAGGAGGTAACACCTCAAATCTGATGAAACACCTGGAGACGCATAGCGTTTTTCTAAAAGCCGAGAAATGCGCCGTATTTGATAGCTTGCTGCGAGACCTCACACCGAGCGCATCTACTGCAGTGTGGTGCCTGTTATCGGACCCGGAGTTAGCAACATCCCCCAGAAACCCAAAGAGGAGAGTCCTGGCCCCTAGCCCTGCCAGTGTAGCAGAAATGATGAGGATGATGATGCAGCAGCAGCCGTTCTTCTCTGCGTGAGTAGCTTAATGTTGTTCGTGTGTAATTTACGTTGAGTAGGCTAACCACGTTATTACATTAATGCATGTAAGGTGAACTAGCAAACACCATCATAGCTACATGCGGCTGTCTTCTTGTTTGATGGCAGATACTCCCTTCACCCTGGCCAAAAAGGCTAAAATGACCAAAGTGGAAAACAGCTAAACATGAGAGGTTTTTGGACAAAGTTTGTGTTTTCCATTGTTTAAGCACTGCTTCCAGCCAAGAGTGATACCATATATGCCCCATAGCTGCAGAAAAGGCTAACATTGTTATCTTTTTACAAAAAACAGCTGAGCATGAGAGGTTTTTGGACAAAGTTTGTGTTCTCCATTCTTTAAGCACCGTTTGAGCACCGGCACCGTTTCAAAAGTACCGATTTGGTACTGGTATCGGATAAAACCTAATCGATACCCATCCCTACTCCAGTGTTACATGGGCAGAATGATAACTTGTCCTGAAGGTATTCGAACCTGAAGGCACAGAACCACAGGCAGAGAACCAGGGGGATACAAGTAACCTACTCCTGCTCACTGCCTCTCAGCTGGGGCACCTCCAGAGTGGAACAATTATATTTTCTAATGAAATAATGCAGTTACAGTATCTGAAGTCTAAAGGGAGTTATTATTGTTTACCTTTATCTTTCATACTTTAGCAGACTCATTTTCCCAAATATTTCCTGGTAATGTAGTCAAAGGAGCTTTTAAAGAAAAGCGTCTGGACTTCTTTAAGTTGCTTGAAGACGTTTCACCTCTCATCCGAGAAGCTTCTTCAGTTCTAAGGACTTAGAACTGAAGAAGCTCCTTTGACTACAATGACCTGGATGACTGAGAACCTTCACAGATATTTCCTGTTAATCTACTGTCAGCTTACATTACTGTGGCTCAATGAATCACTCAAACATTATTTGCCATTACAGTAGCTTACAGTTGTACTATGATGGCCACACTCCCCTCGAAATACGCAAAATATCTGCACCTACAGTCAAAGAGGCAGAAAAATATAGCAGTACACCTTAAGAAAACTTGGTTGCGCTCTATTACAGCAGTAATGTTGCAATAGTGGGTGGAAACAAGGTAAACATATGGAAATAGCGAGTTACTATCACTTTATTAACAATGTAATATTCAAGTAATAAGCAAGTAACATCCTGCACCAGCAGTGGTGTCAGCCGCAAGTAGGTAGCAGGCGGCCACAGCACAAAACCACAAAATAATAGCAAAGTAATGTTTTGGTAAAACTTTTAAAACCTGCTGCCAGCAGAACAGAAACATCAGGGAAACTTTTCTATACTTACTTCAAAGTCGTAGCAGTTTTAGCATTTTGCAGTCCTGGTTGTTTTTGATTACACAGAAATTAATTCACTTTTTTCTAAGTAATCATCAGACTTTATGGATTTTGCTTGAATGCGTTATTAACATAGAATTAAAGCTGTATTTGTCAGGCTGGATTCTCTGCACAGAAAATACCAAACTTGCTTCCACATAACAGGAAACCAAAAATGAACAAAGACAAATGCTGGAGATAAAAGCATAAAATCAGTTCCGATATTATATTGTTGTAATCTGATCCTTAAAATGTTGGAACATCTACAATGATTAATTATTTATTTTGAGGTTTAAATCATTTCAATATTAGGAAACTCGAATGCACAGAACTTGATGTTTCCATATCTTCCCCTTCTCGTTTGTGCCGTATTGCCGCACTGTCACCTGTTACTGAAACCTTTATCAAAATGTTCAGTGTGTCAGTGTCTCTGCCACAGTAGATGTTTGACTTGTACATACGGATAAAAACAAAGAGCAGAATGAACTGAAATTTTGAGAACAACTCATAACACCGTAATAAAATACAACGAATGAAAAGAATGAAAGAAGCAGTCAATTAATGGAGGCTTATGCTTACCATTAACATCTTATTTAGTGCAGTTTCCAGAAACTCTGTTTTTTGTTTTCAGCAAGATTAAAGACAGTTCGCTGACATTTCTGTTAAAGATTAACACAGATCAGCACTCTCTTTACAGAACTTTTGGATTGATTAATTTGACTTTGTTCATGCAACAAGACTTGCTCAACAGCACAGGTAAATAACTGAGTGAAGAAATGAAAACAACTGTTCGAAAAAACAGAAGACAGCAGAAATCTGGAGCCTTTTCATGAAATACATGGTACCTTCTTTTCAACAATCATGTTTAACTGAACTTGCAAATCATACAGGCAACAGACAGCAAAACTTTATATTGATATTTATTTAACCTCCTAGGACCTGGCATCCACATATGTGGACATCACATTTTGGGTTATTTAGACCAAAATACTCAATTTTGCTCTACAAGGGCCTGATATCCACTTACGAGGACATTATACTGCTACTGTTCTATCAACATTTTAAATGAATATCCTCATATGTGGCTCTCATTTTTCTTAAAAACAAAAATAAGGTAAAAAAAAATCTGGTAATTCTTTGTTTTTACATTCATCGGGCCCCAATCAGCCCAAATATCAAAGAGAAATTAAAAATGCTGCTGTGGAAGAGTCCGGGTCTTAGGAGGTTAAAGATGAAGATGTTAAACAACATTTAGAATATATACACAACACATGCAGTATTATTAACCATGTTGTGTTTGGGGTGAAAATGATGGAGCAACTAAACGAAAACCAGACTGGATGGCATGTTGCTGCAGGATGCTGTGGTGGCCATGCAGGTTCAGGTTCTGGGAACCATTCCTGTAGAGACCATCCGTTGACCTTTTCTGCATCGCACAAAGACATTTCAATTCAATTTTATTTACACAGCGCCAAATCAAAGCAGCAGTCACCTCAAGGCGCTTTATATTGTACAGTAGATCGTACAATAACACATACAGAGAAAAAGCCAACAATCATATGACCCCCTATGAGCAGCACTTTGGCGACAGTGGGAAGGAAAAACTCCCTTTTAACAGGAAGAAACCTCCAGCAGAACCAGGCTCAGGGAGGGGCGGGGCCATCTGCTGCGACCGGTTGGGATGAGAGAAGGAAGACAGGATAAAGACATGCTGTGGAAGAGAGACAGAGATTAATAACAGATATGATTCAATGCAGAGAGGTCTGTTAACACATAGTGAGCGAGAAAGGTGACTGGAAAGGAAAAACTCAATGCATCATGGGAATCCCCGGCAGCCTACGTCTATTACAGTACCTGTAATACCTACAGCATGTTCTAATCGCTCTAATAGGATATTATGGTCGACAGTATCGAACGCTGCACTGAGGTCTAGCAGGACAAGCACAGAGATGAGTCCACTGTCAGAGGCCATAAGAAGATCATTTGTAACCAGTGTAGGGACTAACGCGTTATTAAGTAACGTGTTACAGTAACTACGTTATTATTGTGGTAACGAGCACGGTAACTAGTTATTATGCCAAAACCAGGAACGCGTTACTCGTTACTGGGATTTAGATAGGCTCGTTATTCGTTACTTTGTGTGAAATCGAAACACGGACCTGGGAATAATGTCACACTCGAGTAAACGGCGTTCTGGTTAACCTCGTCTGAGAAGTCGGGATTCCAATATGGCAATGCCCTCGAAAACGGTTGTTTTGCTGGCCCTCTACAAAAAGAAATTACTGCTAAACACATATGCAGCCATAGCTGGACTCGGTGGGCCGATGGTGATATTTCGTTTTGATGTGCTGGGGGGGGGGGGGGGGGGGGGGTTTGTAACGGTATAAACAGTGAAAGGTGGTGGATTGGCCAGATGCTGGCAGATGTGTAAAAATAACTCAGTTGTTTGGTGGTGGCTATGGCGGAGCTTCCACAGATTCAGTAACATTAGCAAGTGGGCCTTTTCCCCTGGCTTCTGCTCCGCGGCTGCTGAGTGAGCCCTCATCTGGGACTCTCCTCAGCTCTTTCTGGAACAGTGGCGCGGCTGCCCCTCTGTTGGTCTTCCTTGGTCTCTTGTGTTCTGGGGGCCTCTGGATGTCTGGAGTCTTGATCTCCTCCATACCTGCTTCATACCCTGGAGGACGGGGCTGTGGCTCCCCCACACTCCCTAGCAGATCGTTACATGGAGAAACCTTTGGAATGCAAGCATGCTGATCCACACAGGTATGCACACAGGTGTGCACACAGGTGTTCACAGACGCGGACTACAGCTTTCTTGGCTGCTGCCTCAAAGCACATTGTGCGCTGTCGATCTTGCGTGTTGCACAATATTGTTTATTATTTAGTATCTACTGATATCTACTGCTAGCTAGTTTATTGTGATGGTGCTGTTTTTTTTATTATGTTGCTCTTTGTTGTTTGCTTTCTCTTCTGTTTTTTTTCTCCATACAGGTGACCCAGGTGTTTTGTTTTTTTTGTTTGTTTGTTTTTTCTTTCTTCCCCCCCTTCTCACCGTTTCTTCTCCCCTTTGGTTTTCTTTCTCTCCCTCTCTTTCTTTCATTCTTTCTCCCTTTCCTATCCCCCAGTCATGTCTGTCCCGTTTGTAGCAACTGAAAATAAAATAAATTCATAATTATAATAAAGGTCAATCAAATGGACCAATATGGCAAGGCCATGATGATCCACTTGGTAAAATAAATCCGCTTGGCATCTTTCTTGGCCTTAAGACAACAATTCTGATGCTAAAGATCCAAACGGGACACAAAAAAAAAAAAAAACCATTAGCAAGTGGGGGAGGCCATCAGGTGGATGAGGGAAAGGGGAGGCAAGAGGAGGAGAGACCCGAGGTGCCGGCAGGTCCGAGTGTCAGGTGAACTGAACTCCAGGTAAGAAGTTATGAGCTGCAGTCTATCTGGGTCAGATATAAACCAAGTTTAGGTGGAGTTTATTTTCGTTGTGCTGACTTCTTACAGTCAGTTACAATAACTCGTACTGCTACTAGCTAGCATGAGGGAGTTTATATACAGCTGGGTGGTGCTATGATGTTACTGATAGTGAACTTTATTTTTATTCATAAGGTTAGTTTGTAGAGTTGCCAACCGTCCGTAAAAAAACGGAATCGTCTTGTATTCGTAAGTAGTCCAGACTTGTAAGTCCCGGACTTCAGCTAGAATGGAAAAAAAAGACACAAAGCTGGATTTATTCTGTGTGTTTACGCTGCAGCGGCCTCTTCTTCTCTCATTCTCTCCCCCTCCCTCTCCTGTTGCTACTCAATCATGAAACTGATCAATGATCAAGATTTTCTCTCTTGTTTGTTTATCGCACACTTTGCGCCAGAAAGAGGAAACCACAGCTGTAAAGCTGCTGGTCATGATGTCGGTTTGGATATGTGGTGAGAGGGAAACATGAAGATGAAACCAGGAGATGTCCTTACTGGATCATCAGAGCTGAACAGGTGATGGAGAAACAGGTTTACCTTTTAGGTGACATGGATGAGTTGAAGTTATGAACTGTTTCTGAGAGACAAATAACACCAGGATCCTTTTCTATGTAGCTGACAGCTGGTAACTGTGCAGGGGTGGATCTAGCAAAGTGTTGCCAGGGGGCCAGGTAGGGCATTAACAGGGAAAGGTGGGGCACAAAGAAATACTTTTCTTTTTTATTCTCATTTAAAATGTCTAGCTTTTATTAAATAATTATCTGAATCTTACAACAAACGAATGATAGATTGATACATATATACCATCAGAACAGTGAACATCACTGTCACAACAGTGTTTTCATTCAAAGGCTTTATGATTTTTCCTATAATGGCGGCCGGTCTGTAGTCAAAATGCTCGGGCCGATTTTTTGTTCCAGTCCAGCCACCAACATGGTGTGACCAGCTCAGATCCTCGCTGATGTTGATGCCCAGGAATCTGAAGCAGCTGACTCTCTCCACCCTTGCTCCTTCGATGTGGATGGGGGTGTGGCCTCCTCTCTGCAGTCTCCTGTAATCCACGATGAGCTCCTTGGTTTTGCTGACGTTGAGCAGCAGGTTGTTGTCGCGGCACCGTGATGTCAGGGCTCTCACCTCTGCCCTGTATGCCGTCTCATCTCCATCAGAAATGCAGCCGATGATGGTGGTGTCATCTGCCAATTTGATGACGGTGTTGGAGCTGTGTGTTGCTGTACAGTCGTGGGTGAACAGGGAGGAGCTGATGTTCAGGTCACAAAGTTTCATGACTAGTCTGGATAGTATGACGGCAGGGAGTGAAGATGTGATGTGAGCTTTGACTATACGCTCAAAGCACTTCATGACAATGGAGGTGAGTGCTACTGCGCGACAGTCATTTAGGCAGCTCGCATCAGGGACAGGGATGACAAGGAGGACGGTGCTTGCCCATGTGTCCATGCAGTTGCTGGATGACATTGATGTGACAGGTGGGAAATGGTCAACAATGAGCCCTGATTTCATGCTCACAGAAGAACTGCGGAGTCATTTGAGTGACAGAGTGAATCTAATTCCTCAGACAAGCAGCAACTCCGGACAGCACTGACTGAAGTGTGGGTTGCCACCCCAGAGGATGACATCCCGAAATTATGCTTGTCCATATGGAGGTATATTAATGCCAAAATCAAGGGGGACACTAATTACTGATTGATTCTTTTATTGTTACCTGCAGTTATTTCACTTCAAAAATGTATTGTGCTTACGTTTCTTGGTATTTACTGATTCATTCCTTAAAAGGTAATGAAAAGCAACACACGAGTTTTCATTTGCATGTAACAAAAAAGTGAATTTACAAAGAAATGCAGTGGCATGTTATTAAGTCCCTTGAGTCTATTTTCCCCCTTTTTGATTTCTTAGTATTTTTGCATATTTGTCACACCTGCACGTCTCAGATCATCAGATTAATTTTACTACTAAACTCTCAAAGTAAACACAAAATGCTGTTTTTTAATCATTAATTGTATTAAGGGAAAAATATAGCCAAACCTACCTGGTCCTATGGGACAAAATAAAAGTAACTCAAAACCAGTTGAGATGCTTTGGCATGAACTTAAATGGGTTCAAATCCTCCAGTGTGGCTGAATTAAAACAATGTCACAAAGAAACACTGAGGTTAATTATGGAGTTCCACAGGGTTCAGTGCTAGGACCAATTCTGTTTACATTATACATGCTTCCCTTAGGCAGTATCATTAGAAGACATAGCATACATTTACACTGCTATGCAGATGACACCCAGCTCTATCTGTCCATGAAGCCAGATAACACACACCAATTAGTTAAACTGCAGGAATGTCTTAAAGACATAAAGACCTGGATGGCCGCTAACTTTCTGCTTCTTAATTCAGATCAAACTGAGGTTATTGTACTCGGCCCTGAAAATCTTAGAAATATGGTATCTAATCAGATTCTTACTCTGGATGGCATTACCTTGGCCTCCAGTAACACTGTGAGGAACCTTGGAGTCATTTTTGACCAGGACATGTCCTTCAACGCACATATTAAACAAATATGTAAGACTGCGTTCTTCCATTTGCGCAACATCTCTAAAATTAGAAATATCCTGTCTCAGAGTGACGCTGAAAAACTAGTTCATGCATTTATTACTTCCAGGCTGGACGACTGTAATTCATTATTATCAGGATGTCCAAAAAACTCACTGAAAAGCCTTCAGCTAATCCAAAATGCTACAGCAAGAGTCCTGACAGGGACTAGAAAGAGAGAGCATATTTCTCCTGTTTTGGCTTCCCTTCATTGGCTTCCTGTTAAATCCAGAATTGAATTCAAAATCCTGCTCCTCACATACAAGGTCTTAAATAATCAGGCCCCATCTTATCTTAATGACCTTGTAGTACCATATCACCCTATTAGAGCACTTCGCTCTCGCTCTGCAGGCCTACTTGTTGTTCCTAGAGTATTTAAAAGTAGAATGGGAGGGAGAGCCTTCAGTTTTCAGGCCCCTCTTCTGTGGAACCAGCTTCCAGTTTGGATTCGGGAGACAGACACTATCTCTACTTTCAAGATTAGGCTTCAAACTTTCCTTTTTTCTAAAGCATATAGTTAGGGCTGGACCAGGTGACCCTGAATCCTCCCTTAGTTATGCTGCAATAGATGTAGGCTGCCGGGGGATTCCCATGATGCATTGAGTTTTTCCTTTCCAGTCACCTTTCTCACTCACTATGTATTAATAGACCTCTCTGCATTGAATCATATCTGTTATTAACCTCTGTCTCTCTTCCACAGCATGTCTTTATCCTGTCTTCCTTCTCTCACCCCAACCGGTCGCAGCAGATGGCCCCGCCCCTCCCTGAGCCTGGTTCTGCCGGAGGTTTCTTCCTGTTAAAAGGGAGTTTTTCCTTCCCACTGTCGCCAAAGTGCTTGCTCATAGGGGGTCATATGATTGTTGGGTTTTTCTCTGTATCTATGAAGCGCCTTGAGGCGACTTTTGTTGTGATTTGGCGCTATATAAATAAAATTGAATTGAATTGAATTGAATTGAATTGAATAGAAACGAGTGAAAATTCCTCCAATGGATCAAAAGAGTCATTGTTAGTTATTGCAGATACTTGATTGCAGTAGTGCTCTCAAGGATGGCACAACAAGTGTTGGGGAGTAAAGGAATACGTGTACCGGTTAAAATATGAGCAACTGTATTCCATTACAGTTACTGTTTAAAAAGGTGATATTCAGAATACAGTTACTTTGTTGAAATAAAAGGTTTTCATATGTTAGGCTGTCCCCTCGCTATTTTTGGTAATTCCACGCCAAACAAACCCAAACAAAACACACATTGAGAGGCTCTCATGTCTGTGTCTCAACCTCACGGCCCATGTCACCTCTATTTGCGTGAAGAAAGACTTTTATTTATTTTATTCAAAAAATGTTTTAATATGAAGGCAATAGAGTGTTATAGGCATCGCCCTAAAGCATGCAGCCTGATGGGCAGTGTAGTCCGTGCTGCAGGGAGGATGGACCCGTGATGTGTCTGTGAGCGATGGAGGAGAAAAAGGAAAAGTACGAGCTGTCACGGAGCAGAAACGGGAGCTGGAAGCATGTAAATATAATAATAACCACTGCAGCCAAACAGAGAGCCTGACGAGCCCAGCTGTAAGTAAGCTATTTAGACTCGACTGTACGCCGTGTTCCTGTTTCCTCTGAAACAATAAGTTCTGTTGGAGCCTTTCAACGCCTCTCTCTGTCTCTCGCTAGTAAAGTCGACCCAGACAACAAAGTAAAGCTATTTTTCAGCTACGAGCCGACACGAACCCGACGTATCAGCCAGAGGTCCCTTTACTACGGTTCAGAGCCGCGGACCTGTTTTATATACGCGCGGAACAGTTTTCTATACGAGCAACCTTCAAATATAAATCAAATATTTGACATAATGTTTCCAAACTTGCTATTTACCTGGAGGAAAAAATGTCACTAATGTCGTTTTTGTTGACCAGAAAATCAACGTGTGCAGACAGATAACCTCATAAATAAAGGTCAGTGTTTTTAATCATGACAGGATCTTTATTATGGCAACTGTGACCTTAATATCATCTCACAAGTATGTGCAATTATGAAGCTGTTGGATTGTTGATCTTCCCCATGAAGAGGATGCTTTTAGTGCAGTTTTCCAAAATGAAAACCAAGAACGGCCTGTCAATTTTGATTGTTGGTGGCGCTTCGAACATTTCAAAGATGCTGACGGCTGCTGCCTCTATTCCCATCTCAGTGACACTAAGCGTGGCCTTGTGAGATGCCTGTGGGTGAAAAAGAAAGGAGACGGTCAGATGCTAATTTCTTACTCTGTAATGAGTCTTTAAGTGTCTCAGAATCAGAACCAAAAAGAGAAATGTTTGCCCACCTTCGAGACTTTGAGCCGACTGTTATTGGACAGACCAGAGAAATCGGCATGGTTCTCAAAGGCACTGGTTATGCCCATTTCCTGCAATATGTTCTTCAACGAGGCATCAGCGGTTATAGAAGATTTTGGAATCGTAAGATCTATATACCTGAGAAATAGAAAAACGGACTGTTAAATTACAGGTTGTTCCTCTTTTACTAACTGGATCAGGATCATAAGTCTTCATCACTACAATGTCCACATTACTGCTGACACCACACAAATCTGCCACTTCAACTTCACATCACTCGTTTCCTGCAAAGAGAGGTTCTGACTCTTGTTTTATCTAGTTCTCACTAAGCCACCAACCACTCCTTTTTATTTGGAAAGACGTGCTCTGATGACGCCAACAGCACCACATTATCTGCAACAGTTAGGAATATTACTCTGAGCTTCCCAGAGTAGACGCCCTCTTCACCCTGAGGTCCTGTCCATGATCTCAGGGTGAAGCCCTAACAAGAGTAATCAGAGAATTCAAATCCTTCTAAAGATTTTTACATTTGATGTGACCTTGACCCAATTTTCTCCAAAATTCAATGTAAATGAAATGTGTTTGAGCTGCTATTATCTACCATCACACAAAATCTGAAAACTGTGAATGCTACCTGCCAACAAACAGACAGGCAAACAAATGGAACTGATTACATACTTCTTACCTTCTTATTATTGTTAGCTTTATCAAAAAGGTAAGTTTTTAGCCTAATCTCAAATCCAAATCCAAACTGGAAGCTGGTTCCACAGAAGAGGAACCTGAAAGCTGAAGGTTCTACTTTTAAATACCCCTGGAACCACATGTGAGGAGAAATTTGCTCCTTCTTGCTAGTCTCTGTCAGTACTCTCGTGACAGCATTTTGGACGAAATGAAAGGCTTTTAGGATAACCGGATAATAATGAATTACAACGATCCAGCCTGGAAGTAATAAATGTATGAACTCGTTTTTCAGCATCACTATGATACAGAACGCTTCTCATCTTTATGGACATTGTGGAAAGCACAAAAACATCCCTACATATCTGTTGAATGAGCACATTGAAGAACAGATTCTGGTCAAAAATGATTTAAAGACTATATGAATACATCATACGCTTGTAACGCATTTCATCTACAGTACGCATCAATGTAAATGTACTTGGACACTCAAAGTTAATAACAGGAGTGATATAAAACAGCAATAGGTCATTTTGACAACAGTCTCCATCTACTAGCAAGCAGGAATATTCAGACATAATGCAATAAATCTTACATCATAGATGCTGAGTTTTGCCACTTTCTTATGTCGTCCTTGTTGCTGTTTCTCTCCACAGTCTTCATCCAGAATTTATCAGGAAGGACAATCATCATAGTTACTGTTGTATGGCAGCACGATGATGCTAGCGTGGTTAACTGCATCCTCATAGAAGTGGTAGTAATCCATCCTCATCATCATGTCAACCTGAGCTTTGGTACTGCCGTCAACGTGGAAGTCGTCCTCATGTGTCCATTCTCTAATAAACGGTTTCTCCCAGTATCCTGCATGACACAGTGGAGAGTCGTGTTGACATTATTGGGATGTGTCAGCCTTAGTGCTGTCAGCATTAATCTCGCTGATACGACGTTAACGCCATAACCGCATTAACGCAGCAAATCCTTGTTAGCAAGTTAAGGCAAGCTAACCCTAACTCGCTAGCGGGGATTTGTCGTGTTAATATGGTTATGGCGTTAACGCCATGTTTGTCTGTTGTAGCCTAACAATAGACTTGATCAGGCTGCTTACCTTTAAAATAGACATAGTTAATGAGCATCATCATGGTTTCAGGGTCAACATCGTTCACCATATCTTTGATCTTGTCCTGTGTTTTATTGGCAATGTGTCTGTTGATTTTATCTGCAGCCTCAGCAGGGTTAGTAAAGTTGATTTGTAAGACCTCACCAGAGTAATGCTGCTTGACATGCTTGGTAGGCTTCATTGACCTGAGTCTGGTTTAAGGTGCTGTAGCCCAGGCTGGAGAACAGCTGGCTGTGGGTTTCACTATGGGCCCCAGTAGACAGTACGGACAGGGCAGTGGAGATGCCCAGTGGTGAGAAGAAAATGTTGTTTCCAGCAGCAGTCCTCACATTCAGACGTTTGTACAGGGCAATGGCAAAGTCAGCATTAGGAGCAGAGAGCTTGTGGCAGCTCATATGGTCTTCAGAACCACGGTTGTGGTGGAGATGGTGGTCTGCCGAGGCTACAGCGAGCAACAGTGCAATGAGTGCACAGCTACAGAAATGCATCTTTAGAGTCTGTGGATCAAAAAGCAAAGTTAAAATGATACAAAATGAGCTCCAAGTAAGGTTTTTCCATCATCAGTCCTTGAGTCATAATTTCATGACTTTATGAGTTAAAACCATTGAATTAGATTGAATCAGGTAGTTTCAGGATATGGCATTAAAAATAAGAAGAATGCTGATATTACTTATTACATTATTTATTTACTTATTTTTATGAGGTCACAATCAAGTCATCTTTTGTGATCCACAAATATTACTATGTTATTCCTAACATGTTATTATATTGTTATCAGTATATTGGTACATATAAGAGTTTTGACTCATATATATGGCGTATATTTGTTTCCACATTTCTGGATAAAACCACTGCTGATACAATATATTATTTGGTAGTTTCCTGGATTTTACATTGTAATTTCATAGTAATGATTTAATATTTCCATATCATTGCTTTCTTATTTCCACCTTACTGCACTATTGCCACATTATTACTGAGCTGTACTGAAAACCACTACTGACAAGTTCATCAGATGAAAAAAGTAGAATTTTCATGAGCATCTCTTATAACAGCATATTTCTGCAAAGCTGCTTGTAACAGATCCCAAAGCTACCAGCTGAGAAGTCACTCTGTGCAAACAACAAAGGCTGGATTTTAAACCCAAGAAGTTACCTGGACTGTCAGGCAGACAACTCGACTAAACGGTCTGATTGCCAGTAATACAGCACCTGTAAGTAGTTGAGTTACTGCCCATTAGATGACTGTTCAAAAACACCCAGTGAGTGTAGGTCACCACGGATGTATTTCAGCTTCCTCAACACAGCAGGTATTATGATAGAGATTTAGCTCTAAAAGATATTTGAGGGATTTGAAAGTGTCTCTCCCACAGCAGATGTACAACTGTGAGTTGAATCATGAGCATCACTAAAATAATAAAGTCATATGTCTGTTATTGACAGAATAGAAATAGATATTTAAAGGTAAAGGCACTTCACCCTTCACCACATTGATACACTGGTAAAGTAGTAACCAGTAGTTCAGCTGTGTTGTAACATTGTATACAATATAACTGATGATACCAACGAAGGAAGCAGACAATGAATGCTGAGTAATGTCATGTCTGCTAAAACCACGTGATTACATCCTAAAAATCATCTTTAAATCTCTTAACTGTCGTTTACTTCTTACATTTAAGTACCTAAAACGTAGAACTAATAGAGACTGATGCTTACCACTAACATCTTCTGCAGTGACGTTTCCAGAAACTCTATATTTAAGCAAGCTTAAAGGCAGTCAGCTGACAGTTTACAGATTAACAAAGATCAGCCTTCTCTCTTCTGGATCGATTCTACTGACTTTGTTTAAACAACCTAACTTGCTCAACAGGACATGGAAATAACTCTGGGTGGGTCAGGGTGTTTTTGGTAAAAACAAAAAATCAGAATCACGCAAACATACAAGCCTGGAGAAGTCCTGGCAAAATACTCAAGATGGCAGAAATCTGGAGCCATTTAAAAATGTGGGAAAACATTGAAATCTGTCAATTCAAATTACTTCCAGTTTAAATCATTTCTGGAAAATAGACAAGCTGGCTTCCTTTTAACGATCATGATCAACTGGGAAGAGAAATCATACTGAGACCAGACAGCAAGACTGACCTTGGTATTAATATTCATTGAAAGCTAAAGGAGTTAAACAGCACGAACACTATCAGCTGTTTTGTCTGGTGGATAATAATGTATTAGGCAAGTATTAATGCAAGAGTTCAGATGACTGCTCATAGTCAACCTGTCATGCTTATTTAAAACTAACCTTTATGTTATTTGTTATTTGACTGGTTGCTTGTGTCATTGAGCAAACTTAATCACCTCCCCGACCGACTAAAGATCTAAAGGCCTGACAGAAGTAAACATATGCAAAGGTGAAAAGAAGACAAGCGATGCTGCTGTAGTTGTTCAAAAAAGATTGAAACTTACCAATGAACTGATGTTCCTAGGCAAAATTACTTATACTTTATATATACTTAAGTACATAATTTTTGACTTGGGCGCCCGCCCCCCAGAATATCTGTGCATGACTCTGTACCTATACTAATGATCCCTTGTTGTGGGTCTCCTGCTGTGCTCAGGTGCTGCTGTACTATATACATGTTTCTGTAGATGTGTCCATGTTGACCTCATAATATATGATAATTAATTAAAGGAATTTAAGGAATGTGTGTGTGTGTGTGTGTGTGTGTGTGTGTGTGTGTGTGTGTGTGTGTGTGTGTGTGTGTGTGTGTGTGTGTGTGGAAACAGCAAACCACTGTGAACACTGACAGAGGCCCTGGTGTGTTCAGGGAGCCCAGCTTAAATATGCAGCCATCATTCCTGTTGAACATGTTTACTGTGCATTTCCTCTTGTGTCATGTCGGCGTGTGCTGGGAAAACACACCTGCTGTTACTCAGCTTCAGGAAGGAACACTTCTGAGGAATGTGAGTAAAGCGCTTTCCTCATTCTATCCTGTGCAAATGTAACCGGGTCATAAATGACATTGTTATAATTACACAAAATGTGTTCTAGACCCCAAACCCTTCCTGTTATACCCGACTGTTAGGACCTTCAAGCCTGTAGTTTTGTTCATTCTCAGTTGGAGCCCCTCCTCACTGTTCTTCTTCTTTGGTGCACCCCTATAAACAGTGCTCCCCTTTGGCCTCTCCCCTTTTCTACAATTCCCCTGTGGGGGAGGTCGGTGTCGTCCCCAACACTGCAACACATAATGTATATTTAGCCACCCTGATATTTCTGATTGTGTGTCTTTAGTTCAGTCATTGTGTCTGTCTTTGCTAGATGCTGTAAATGTAAATGTGCAGTACGTGTGTGTCACATGTGTTATAGGCACAGTCAGTGCTAGCATGAACAGGTCATTCTTGCTAGCTTGGGAGTTGTGGTGGGTGGAGCTGACCCTCTTCCCTACTGTTTGCATTTGGTTGTAGGAGCTGGAGCGAGGTCTTGGTTTCTTTTACCCTTCATTGTCAGACACAACGCAGGAACACACCGGCTACACAAAGCCCGGGCTCGTGAGCAACGTCTCAGCTTCCACTATTAAAGCTTTCCTAAGACTAAGTGATGAACGACAGTCACTGTACGATTCTGTGTGTGTGTGTGTGTGTGTGTGTGTGTGTGTGTGTGTGTGTGTGTTACTGTTGCAAACCTAAAATGATACAGATGTCATAAACTTTGTAAAGGTTACAAATGGGTATTTTTAGCCTGTTGCTAGGTGGTTGCCAGGCAACATGACAAGTTTGTTTCCTCAACACTTGCTGTTCACACCATATTTCATGGAATCTGTTTCTTATTTTGAAGAGTTAGATTTAGATTGAACTGTAAATAATATAAATCTGTTTGATAAAATCATATAATAATGATGATAAAGTAATATCTTCTTTTTCTTTCATATATAAATATTTAGAAAACGCAGTCTGTGGGCATGTGGGTGTGTGCGAACAGGCTGGTGTCAGGTGTGAACGAGTTCCCGGGCCTTACAGAACACGTTCAGGTGAGGATGAGGACTGACTCTGTGGCTGGGATTTGATCGCAAACTGATCTTTGATGATGACTCACCAGGCAAAAAAATCCCCCAATTAATCTCAACCTTAAGTCCGAAATTAAAACGGCAGCTTCTATGGATACTCGGGGACTGATGAAATCTGAATGAAGTGTCTTGAGCTCCATCAGCAGGTCAGAGTGAGATCATATTTTTAATTCTGCCTAAGATTAACTGTAAATAACAGATAAGAGCCTTACAGCAATGACACTGACTTCATTGTAGAATAATAAAGATCACTGGACTGAAACAAATGAAATAATATAACATGGCCTGTGTTCATGGAAAGTTTTTATTTCACTTCATGTTGAACCAAATTCAAAACACAACCGGCCACACAAAAGCTGATGTGCTGTGTTAGTAGAGGCTTCTTTGACTTGTGTTTGTTTTTTTTCAGACATCTTTGCCTCTGGCCAAGTTCGGTTTTTAGTAATAAATGTTTGATGCTGACAGACAGATTCATTTCTGTTATGTAATGACAGATGTGTTGTCATATTCATCACACTATTGGCTAAACATCATTTCCCCAGCGTTCTTATTATTACAGCGGCACCTCCGCATCATTTTAAGATCCCGAGGTAAAGATAACCCCCGGAGCTACTGCTGCAGCGTGAAAATGGAACAAATGTGGCGCACTAAGGGCATCCTTAGGCTGTGGGGTTGTTGATCTTGCCCATGAAGAGGATGCTCTTTGTTGAATGCTCAAGGATGAAGAGCAGGAAGGGTCTGTTGAGTGTTATGGCTTGGGGCAGACTCATTGGCATGATCTCGACAGTGGTGGCAGCAGCAGCCTCCGTTCCTGTTTCATCCACGCTTAGCACCGCCTGGTGAGACACCTGTTGGAGGAACCAGGACACAAGAGCCAATGTCACATTTGAGTCCATGAAGTGGACAAAACAATGAAGTCATATTCAGTGATCCTACCTTTGAGACTTTGAGCGGGACCTCATTAGACATGCCAGAAAAATCAGCTTTGTCTCCAAAAGCGTCCGTTATTCCACTTTCTTTCAGCGTGTCATCCAGGGAGGCTTCGGCAGAGATGGAAAACTTTGGCATGCCAAGATTCACGTTACTGAGAAACAAATACAAGAGAAAAACACCCGTGTAAGAGTCCCAGAAAAATACGCAACCACAAACAGCCACTTACGAGGTGCTCTCTTACGTCCTGAAGAAGGAATCGTGCCAGCGCCTGAGCTGATCTTTGCTGATGACAGCCTCCACCTGATTCATTTTGTCTTCATCGGGGAAAACAATCATCATGGAGGTGTTGCCCTTGTACGGCAGCTGCAAAATCGTGGCGTGGTTCCCGTCGTCTCTGTAGAAGTTGTAGCGTCCCGTCCTCCTCATCATGTCCACCTCAACTGTGGTGCTTCCATCCACATGGAATTCCTCTTTGCGTGTTCTGTTACCGTCGAAAGGTTTCTCCCACTGTCCTGTAACGGGTCACATCAAGTCGATATTGATAGTGGGTACTTATTTGAAATCGTTGCATCCTTCAGACTTGTTTGTTTCGTGTATTTGTGCTAATCTCTATCTGTGAAAACCTTGAACCAGAGAACACCTGGCTGACACTGTCTGTTCTGTCTGCATGCGTCTTACCTCTGAAGTAGACGTAGTTGATAAGGACCATTGCCATTTCAGGGTCCAAGTCCTTCACCATGTCTTTGATCTTGTCGTTGGTTTTGCTGGCAATGTGCTTGTTGATTTCAGCTGCAGCCTCTTCAGGTTTGGTAAAGTCAACTTGAAAGATTTCACCAGAGTAGTACTGCTTGATGTCATTTAAGAACTGCTCCAGAGGACTGAAGCCGGAGCGCACCGCAGCAGCATTGCCAACATCCAGCTTTTGGTTCTCCTGGCTTTCTCCAAGCATGTGAAAAAGATGCTTGTAGGCTTCGTTGACCTGAGTCTGGTTTAAGGTGCTGTAGCCCAGGCTGGAGAACAGCTGGCTGTGGGTTTCACCGCGGGCCCCAGTAGATAGCAGGGACAGGGCAGTGGAGATGCCCAGTGGCGAAAAGAAGATGTTGTTTCCAGCAGCAGTCTTGGCATTCAGACTTTTGTAGAGGACAACAGCAAAGTCAGCATTAGGAGCAGAGAGCCTGTGGCAGCTATCGTCCTCCTCGTTGCTCTGTGCAGAGCTGTGGTGGTGGTGGTGGTCGGCCAAGGCTACGGCCAGGAGCAGTGCAGCGAGCGCACAACTAGCAACGAGACCACGCATCTTTAGAGCACTGTCAAGAGAAATACAAGCATTTAAAGTTAACACTTCCAGGGATAACAGTGGGAAATGAATTAGGACACAATCAGAGCAGGATCTGGACTGTCTGCACTTCATTTCCAAACATAATGTTTAAGTTTCCTGAAATCCATTCAGTGGTTGGCTAATAAAGCAATGTTCTTACCTTTAAAGTCCTCTCTGCTGCAGGCAGCTGCTCTGAAACGTCCTCTTTATATACAAGAGCGAGAGTCAGTTTACAGTCCAGTTAAAAATTAACCAAGAGTGATCTCTCTGCTCTGTCCCATGCTGAGAGGCTGAGCCAGCTTCAGTGATGCAACACAGCTGATAAAAACGAGTGTAAATGCGTCTAATCTATTTTTTATTTTTCATTTCATGCCTGCAATAATCATCAGAGAAGATCTGACAAATCAGATGTGGAAGTTGAGTTAATTCTATCTTAGTGCAAATTTTCCTGTGAAAATGCATTTTGGAAGCAATACATTTTTTAAAAAGGGAGGTTCTATTAATTGCATTTACACGTATTCTTAGCGTACAGCCGTTTTATCTTGTTCGTGTTGGTGGCACCCTGGCACAGTTGTCTTCAAACTTTAGCTACTTCTCTGTAAATACTGATGATAAACTGAGCAAAGTTGATTCAAAAATCTAGAACGAGCTGGTTAGTTACGGACAGCAGACGACCAGCTGCTGTCAGCTTGTCATTTAAATTCTATGATCTCACATCTGCCATAAAAATGTGATGCAGGCTAAATAACTGTTTTTAATAAAAGAAAATGCACAGCTCTGCATGATTGCAGTACCGTGTTGAAATGTGTCTCCATGTAACACAGTTTGAGGTTGTTGGTTTTGTGGCCGTGCAGCCGGTGCTCGTTTTATCAGTTTGAACTCTTGTCTCTTCTATCGATAAATTAAGTTAATAAATAATGAAGGACAGTAAGGAAAAAACCACTGAAGCTTTTTCACAGACAAAGGTGGCGTGAAAAGCATTCAGCTAAAGAAGCGCGTGATGCAATAATCATTTAAACATGAAGACGATGTTCAAATCTTCAGCTGCTTCTAAAAAGTGACAGATTTAACTGGAGGACAATAAGGTCGCCTGGAAAAGTAGCTCGAGCCCTGCTGACCATCTCACAGAGCGCGTCCTTTGGTGGAGACAAACACAGTAGTTATGGAGCTTTGATTTTATCTTTGTTCACTTCCAGTTTAACAAGTTCAAACTTACCTTTTCAGGGTTTTGTGCTACCAGAGTTCTACATGAGTTAACAGCTTCCTGTTTCTTGCTGCGCTTTGCATGTTTGTTTGTTTGTTTGTATCAGGGACACTTTTTCTGTTACCACCATTAACTCGTCGGTTTCTACCTCTCCTTCTGTGAAAGGTTTGGGCGCACGTTATCCTTTAACTCTCACATCACTAATGTCACTCGATCAGCTTATTTTCACCTCCGTAACATCCGTCGCCTCCGCCCCTTCCTCACTCCACATGCCACTGCTATCCTCGTCCACAGTCTCGTTACCTCTCTGATCTTATTATATTGGGGCGACCGTGGCTCAGGGAGTTGGGAATCGCATCTGTAACCGGAAGGTCGCCGGTTCGATCCCTGGGCTCTCTGTCCTGGTCGTTGTGTCCTTGGGCAAGACACTTTACCCTACTTGCGCGATATGGCAGCCTCGCCTCTGTCAGTCTGCCCCAGGGCAGCTGTGGCTACACCTGTAGCTGCCTCCACCAGTGTGTGAGAGTGACTGAATAGTGGAATTGTAAAGCGCTTTGAGGGGTCCCGAAAAGTGCTATATAAATGCAATCTATTATTATTATGATCAACTACTGGAACTCACTCTTATCTGGCCTGCCAACAAAAATCCATCAACAAGCTCCAACGTGTCAAACGTGTCCCGTATTATTACTAGGACTCCCTCTACTCACCACATCACCCATCCTGAAGCAGCTTCACTGGTGTTCAACTCCACATTAATTTTAAAATACTCCTCTACACATTTAAGGCGATTCCTTCTCTCTCCCCACCATATCTCTCTGATTGGTACAGATCTCCATCCCATCCCGGTGCCTCAGATCCTCCTCTTCTCTTCTTCTTTTTGTTCCTTCCTCTCGTCTCGTTTCTGTGGGGGGCGGGGCTTTTAGCCGCTCTGCCCCTCGACTGTGGAGTTCCTTACCCCCTGACCTCAGAAGCATCAGTTCTTTCCCCTGTTTTAAGTCCACCCTCAAAACCCACCTGTTCAAGAACCAGAGCCGACTCTGTATAACTACTGCATGCTCTTAAACCTTTCATTATTATTCTGTTTATTTCCTGTTTTTATGCTTGTCTTATTTGTTCTGTGAAGTGTCCTTGAGTGTTTTGAATTATTATATTATATATTATGATTATGATGATGATGATGATGATTATTAATACTGTAGCTTATCGAGCTATGTGAAGCTTAAAGTCAGAGTTTTCTGAGTAACTCTCTGGCTGAAGCACAAATGAAGACCAGCAGCACAAACAGCGTGTCGCATTGGTGCTATAATTTACACTGCATCATTTAGTGATGCAGAAAATGTGAAAATGTTTTTATACTTGGTCCTAATCAGATGCTAATTTTATTTTACATTGACGGAAATGCCGCTGCCAAAACACATAATAATGTGCTGGGCTCAAAGAAAGCCTGGCTATGTTAACACACACCACAAAAACCTGTTCAGTCACTAAGAGTCTTTGACCTGCTGACGAGCGAGACCGTGTCCTGCTGTGGGACTTAATGCTTGAATGTTCAAAGAAAGGAAAAGTGTCAGAGCTAACTAGAATTAGAATTAATTAGTATGTATTATTATTGCTCTGTGCACTGAATCAAACAATAACTGTTTTTCTGCAACATTCATTTCCACTCTTATTTACATTAGGAATCATTAATGTGCTCTTATGTATGTTTTTAACTGCCTTCAGTCTTGCCCCGCCTTACCTCTCTGAGCTTCTTTATCCCCACACACCCTGTCGGTCTCTCAGGTCAGCTGACCAGCTGCTCCTGGAGGTACCGAGATCCAGGAGGAAGCTCAGAGGGGGCGGGGCCTTCTCTATCGTGGCTCCTAATTATGGAATAATTTGCCCATGCATGTTAGAGAGGCCCCTTCACTGTCCACTTTTAAATCACGTCTTAAAACCCACTTTTATTCCTTGGCTTTTAACCTCAGTGAGACTCAGTTTCTCTTTTAATTGAAGTAGTTATTTAATTAATGATTTCACTCTTCTTTTATTTGTGTTTTATTTATATCTCATGTAATTTTATTTTACAGTTCCAATGTACAGCACTTTGTGTCAGCTGTGGTTGTTTTAAAGTGCTTTATAAATAAAGTTGATGATGATGATGATGATTAACAGCTCAAATTTAATTAACGTGTAAAAGTAGGGTCACCGGGGGCTCGAACCTGTTACAGCCGAGAGGCGGGGAATGACCCCGGACGGGTCACGGGTCTGTCGCAGGGCTAACGCTGAATTGTCGGCACTACATGCCATATTACCTCCACTCCAGCTGCACGTTATTTATGTTTTTTATCATATTTTCTCATCTTTGCTTTGGTCTGACGGTCTGGGTTCACCATCGAAATTTAAGCATCTGAGATCCTCAAACAAACAAATGTTGAAGAGAACTGATAAAAATCCTGCTCAGTGGCAACACTAACAAGGTTCGGAGAGTTTTCCTGTATTTATGGTTTTTTTATTAGTTGTCAAATATATAAACAGTCTGGCCCAGAGTGTCATTCTACATACAGAGATGGTAATAGTAGTAGAGTTGCTATGACGGCACTGCCCACATTAACATTAAAATTAAGCAGCCTTTTATATCACTGTTCATTTGTTATCACTTGAATCACCGTTTCATTGTCATCGTGACTGCCCTGGTGTTTTTGGTTCAGACGGCCCGCCATCGCTCAAAAAACGGCAGATGGTGCCGTTAAATATGTGCACATATTTGTGCAAAGCAACGACAGAGCCGAGTAGCACATGCAAAAAGCAGAAATAGAACAAACATATCAATGCAGCCGCTTTAGGTGAAACTCTTCCTTCCTGGACCAGGACAAAGGTGAGCTGGATTAAAGGATCCATGGAAGGAAAACCCGGATATTTTTATCCAGATTACACCTCTGGAACACTTTGGTCTGGGGTTTCCATCAGTCAGTGCTCCTGATTAATAGGCTGACATCTGTGTTGCGTGTGATAAATCTGTTGTCCTGTTAATCAAACTATTATCCATTCATCATCTTCTCAGTCAGCTTAAGATCATCACAATATCACACAAGACCGAGTGAGGTGAAAAGTACGAGCTGCTGTCACAGAGCTGCTAAACCTTAGCGTGCTAATGTGACACAACATCGTGAGCATTTCTCTTCTGGTGTTGGAGAATGATGCTATACGCTCTTGCAAAACAATTTCCAGTAATTGCCAAAGATGATGAAGAGATGTTACAGGAGGAAATAGCTTTCAGAGTGAAGAAGTGACAAAAAGAGAAAATGCTTTTGTAATGAGAGAAAAGCATTTTTATGTTTTACTTTTGCAAGAATAGCAGAGATTCAGTCACGGGGATAAATTGCTGCCATTTAAATCTCTTTTCATCATTTCATGAAAATGGAGAAATAAACCATAAATCACCCTGTAATGTTTGAAAAACCAAACTCCCTCTGCAACTTCAGTGAAACTGCTGTAAACGCCTGTTTTCCTGCCAGGAAATGATACGACTGTCATCTTCTCTGTGTGAAAACAGTGAACACAAGAAAAAGAGAAGAGTGTGATGTTCACTCATGACATCGGTGGGATCCACGAGTCTTCCAACAAGCAGGATGAGCCCCACGTCACAGATCATGAGCATGAACGAGCTGCCAAAGGTTACTCATGGGGGGACAGAGAAGTCGAGCATGGTGTCAGGTCTCCCCCCTTCCTTTGCTTTAGTTTCTTCCACCTTCAGCGTGACCTCATGGGGTGTCTAAATGTAAGGACATGGAAAAAGGAGCAGTTAGAGGACAGAGTGAAGAGAAGTGGATCTCTAAATGAGGTAAAGGAGACAAGGGAAAAGTAAAAATCCTTTGTTGTGTTTCAGTGTGTTTGGCAGCTTCATGGTATTCATTTATTTGGTTCTTTCTTAACCTCGAGGAGTGACGGCATCTTTCCCTCCAATAATCCAGAGAAGTTGGCTGAGTGGGAGAAAGTGGATGATACCCCAGCGCTCCTCAGGAGACTTTGTAAACTGAAGGATTTCCTGAGTTGAAACTTGGGGAAACGGATTTCTGCCCACCTGTGGAAACAACAGTCAGTCTGTTAATGCGTTTGCTCTGAGAAGCCTTGTTACAACCTGACATTTCACTCACTGACAGTAATTATATCCGACTAGTAAACTACTCCACGTCGTTCATCGTGATACCTGACAACAGGAAGCAGTTGGACTGACACAGCTCCACAGACTGTGGATTCAGGAGTGAAAACTCTTATCAGTGAACATATATCACAACGGGGTCACACCTGGACTCACCTCTGCATAAATATGCATGTAACGTGGTTGTGGTGTTCACAGTGTTTTCACCTCACTGTTTCAGAGGTGCTCTAAGGATTATCCACAACGACACAACGCACAATCCCAGTTTGTGTACCACTTTAAGAAAAGTGATTGTTTTTAATTTGATGGCACCAACAAATCTGATAAAAGTTGGGAGAGATTAACAAAAGGCTGGAAAATAAGACGACTGGTTGTTAAAAGAGCATCTTTGAGGCAGAGGTTCACCAATCTGCAAAAAAAAGAAACACGTGTGTGAACACAGTTTCCCACTGCGTCCACGGTGGCAGGTTAAGGCTCTGTCATGCAAAGAAGCCACGTGTGAACATTATGAAGAAGCAATGATGTCTTATCTGTGCCAAAGCTTGTTTAAAACAGACTGAGACAAAATGGAAAACTGTTCTGTGGTCGGGCGAATCAAAATCTGAAATTCTTTTCCAGCAAACATGGACACCACACTTTAATCCAGACACTCACCACCTGAAAATAACAACAGCTGCTCAGTTGCACAGCAGTGAAAATGTCCCGATCTCAACTTTTATGAGATGAGTTATTGCCATCAGGTTAACAATGAGATATTATTCTTTCTCAAAATTTTACATTTTCTCCATCTTAACATTTTATGTTTTCTAAATTCTATTGTGTATAAAATATAAGTTAATAAGATTCATAAATCTTTCCATTCTGCTTGATTTATATTTTACACAGCATTCAAACTTGGGTTATCAGGTAGGATTCTGTGTACAGGTACTGTTTCCTGTGTTTGGATGAACGAGTCCACATTTTTACATTTTTAGATTTAAAGCCTTTATTTTGCAAACTGTGTTGGAGGAAGTACTCTGATCCTTTAATTGAAAGTATATTAATATCAGAGTATGAAAATACTCTAATAATCTAATTACTTTTATTTTAATTTTAAAAAAAATACCTAAATTATGACACATAAAAGTGCTTACATTATTGCATCAATATTCCTGAATCATTCTTTGGCTCTTTGCTCCGGTATTTTGCTGGTTGGAACTGTTGTAAATAGTTTTTCATTTATGACATTACTGATTATAAATTTTGTAAAAAAAAAAAAAAAAACTAGTACCGGTACAGAAAAAAAGAATATATATAAAATATTAATATATATATATATATATATATATATATATATATATATATATATATATATTAGGGGTGCAACGATATTCGTATCGATATTGAACCGTTCGATACAGTGCTTTCGGTTCGGTACGCATATGTATCGAACAATACAACATTTGTAATTTATTTTATCAACTTTCCTTCTGACGATGCTGTCTGTGTTGAGCGCTCAGTGAATCTGCGTTCGACTACTCCGCCTAGGCTGCACTGTCGAGCGCAGATCCACTGAGCGCTCAACACAGACAGCATCGTCAGAAGGAAGAGCGCAGGGCAAGCTAGCGAGACAGAAGTTAAGCTCCCCTTACAACATGGACCTCCCCCACCCTCATTCAGATCTGGCGTTTGGAATTATTTTGGTTTTCATGTGACGTATGACCCTGAAGGTAAGCGAGTCATGGACTAAAGTAAAACAGTATGTTGGATGTGCCACGCAATGCTCAATTACATGGGTGTGAACTAGTGTGTTGGCGCAGTTAGCTCGTTAACGTGTTGGCCGTCTAGCCCCATGCACGGAGCGATCGGCGGTAGCTCGTTAACGGAGATTTGCCGTGTTGTGGCGTTAATGTCATTTCAACGAGATTAACCTGAAAGCACTAGTGGGAACACAACGAATATGACTGCACATTTACGCCGACATCATCCTAGTGCAAAGACAAAAACAACAAGCATGCTACTAACTTTAGCCGAGTCATTTAGACTAGAGATGGACCGATCCGATATTACGTATAGGTATCGGTCCCATACTGACCTAAATTACTGGATCGGATATCGGAAAAAAATAAAAAATGTAATCCGATCCATTAAATATCACGAAAGCAGCTCACAAAACTTGCAACATGCCGTAACTCACCTCAGAACGTTAGCAGTCGGAGCAGTGTGCATCACGTGATAGAGCGGCTGTGGCATGCGGGACCTGTCGGTGGTCTGGATAGCATTTGGAGCTTCGCTAGCAACCCGGCATTTCATCTCCGACAAAGTTATCCCGAGAGAAGTAAAGCAAGTGTGTAAGTCCATCTCTGAATGTTTGTAAAGCATTCCTGCGTTAAGCTTAACAAGCGATATATGGAGCGACTGCCTCTT
Organism: Aulonocara stuartgranti; assembly: GCF_965226115.1. Classification (NCBI taxonomy): domain Eukaryota; kingdom Metazoa; phylum Chordata; class Actinopteri; order Cichliformes; family Cichlidae; genus Aulonocara; species Aulonocara stuartgranti. The sequence goes on along the minus strand of NC_138951.1, from coordinate 1,347,321 downwards.
CTCGCTGCTACTTCAATCATGAAACTGATCAATGATCAGCTGATCGGCTTTTCTGTCGCGAGTCCGTGTCTCTGGTTTGCTTTTGACCCACTTTGCACCAGAAAGAGGAAACCAGCGGCTGAACAACAGCAGCACGTTTAAGCTTGATCAGCTGCTGTTAGAATTTATTTAATCTTACTTTCTACTCCAGGATCTTTTTCTACGTAGCTGACGTAACTGTGCAGGGGCGGATCTAGCAAAGTTTAGCCAGGGGGGCCGATAGGGCATGAACAGGGAAAAGGGGACACAAAGACAGACTTTTCTTTCTTATTCTCATTTAAAATGTCGAGCTTTTAATAAATAATTATCTGACACCCAAAGTTTTAATTTGATGTAAAATGAATAGAAGTCAATTACTGTATATAGTGACTATTAAGTCTAATATATATACCCTAGTAAGCTATAGTACTTTTTCCTTTGGGAAGGTACCATCTGTGCAGTCTGCAATTTTGTTGAAGAAAGATGTTGAATCTATTTAATATTTCTTGAGAAATAATTGATTTCTGTGCATTTTTTTCACACTGCATCAAATTAAGGTTGATTACGTTGATTAAGCATCATGAGGTGGAGCGTGAGGGGTGGTTCCCTATTTTTTATTTATTTATTTTTGTTGTTGCTGGGAGTTGGAACCCTATTAGTTAGGTTGCTTAATATTTATGCTAAGTACTCTTTAAAATACCAGAATAGGGAGGATGGTGTAGGTTTAAGTTTATTAGATTGATCAGTATTGCTGAACTATGAAATATTTTTTTTGCATACAGGTATAACAGAATAGCTTTAGTGTAGTTGTTGTTTTAAACTTGAGTATGAACTTATACAAAATGCAGCAAGATATTTAAAAAAACAGCTTTGTTGATTAAAAAACACTATATCGGATTCATATCGGTATCGGCAGATATCCAAATTTATGATATCGGTATCGGACATAAAAAAGTGGTATCGTGCCATCTCTAATTTAGACAGCTGTTAGCACATGATTCTCCTTATATGTTTAATATGCTGCTGAGAATATAGCCCAGAAGAAGCGTATAGTATAGCTTTTATTTTGGAAAGAGACATTTCTCTGTAATAAACTCTTTTCCAAAGATGAGTGATTCCTCAATCAGATACAGGGCTCGCAATATCGCTAGCCCGACCTCCTGGGGCTAGCGATTTTTTTCAGTCGGGCTACCAAAATCTATCTCTGCCCTGCCCGTCGGGCTATTGTAGGAAGGAAAAATATATGTCAATGCTTTTGCATTCTTTCGGAAATGTAGCTGGGTAATTATGTCATTGGCATCGGTGAGCCACTGTCAATATGTGACATTGAAGTCGCGTTTGAATTTGCGCTTGTTTTTTTGCTTTCACTTTGCAATCGCTCGAACTGTGTATAGAGAGCGACAGCACTGATCTGTGAGTGATGATAATTTGTGCACCAATTCCTCTGACATCGTCTTATTAATCGTTAGCTTACTATGCAAACATGACAAGTGAAATCTCCCGCAGCTTAAACATGTGAGAGGTTGATCGCGCAGAGAATCGCTGAGCTTATGTGAGTGCGTGTGTAAAAGCAGCAGGATATATATTTGACTACGATGACCTGGATGACTGAGAACCTTCACAGACAGATATATATTTTAGTTCTGCTGAGCCAAGTAAGACAGGTCAGGGTGAAGAAGTGACAGCCAAAGAAAAGCTTACCACAAAACGGAGAAGTTATGACAAATCAGACTATAAGGCAAAAAGAAAGTGCAGCTTTATGGTTTCATGGACAAAAGAATTTCTGTGGCTGCAATATGACGAGCTAAATAACCAGGGCTGCACATAAGTGGTCCGCAGGTGCGCATTCGCTGTCAAAATAAAAAACACGCACAAGGGTTAGGGTTAAATTTAAAAACTGTACTTTTGAGTTAAAATATATATTTATAATTTTAATAAATGACAAATTAAAAATGCATGAACATTTTTTTTGTATTGAAAAAATATCGAACCGTGACACCAAAGTATCGAACCGAACCGTGAATTTTGTGTATCGTTGCACCCCTTATATATATATATATAACTAACAGAGTTGCAGAAAGGTGCGGCAAAGAAGGTGCCTAAGAAATACAGCAAGCTGTCCATACCTGAGGCCTTGGAAACTGCCAAGCAAAGACTCACAGCCTTGGCCAGCCGCTTGAAGAGGTACACCAGAGAGATAGAAGGCAGGAGAATAAACCAGCTGTTCTCCACAGAACCAGCAAAGGTGTACTCTCAGTGGCAAGGGAACAATAAGAGAACAGCACCACCAAGGCTGGAGACGGAGCAATACTGGAAGAGCATATGGGAGAAGGATGCAACCCATAACGGCAATGCTCAGTGGCTAGAGGATCTGAGGGCAGACCACAGCGACCTCCCTGAACAGGGTCCAGTAACCATCACAGTGGCAGATATCCAAGAAAGGTTCTCCAGTATGAAGAGTTGGACAGCACCGACATGGTTCACGCCTACTGGCTAAAGAAGCTGACTGCACTCCACGAGCGTCTGGCAGCACAAATGAACCAGCTGCTAGTTAACGAGAGACACCCGGAATGGCTAACTGAAGGCCGGACGGTCCTGATCCCCAAGGACCCCAAGAAGGGACCGGTCCCCTCCAACTACCGACCAATAACCTGCCTCAGCAACACGTGGAAGCTCCTGTCAGGCATCATATCGGCTAAGATGAACAGGCACATGGGTCAATACATGAGTGGGGCACAGAAAGGGATTGGCAAGAATACCAGAGGCGCAAAACACCAGCTACTGGTAGACAGAACAGTCAGCCGAGACTGCAAGACCAGACTGACCAACCTGTGCACTGCCTGGATTGATTACAAGAAGGCCTATGACTCAATGCCCCACAGCTGGATACTGGAATGCCTAGAATTGTACAAGATCAATGGGACCCTAAGAGCCTTCATCAGGAACTCAATGGGGATGTGGCGCACAACACTAGAGGCCAACTCCAAGCCCATAGCACAAGTCACCATCAAGTGCGGGATCTACCAAGGAGATGCTTTGTCCCCACTGCTGTTCTGCATAGGCCTGAACCCCCTCAGTGAGATCATTAACAAGACTGGCTACGGATACCGACTACGGAACGGAGCAGTTGTCAGCCACCTCCTGTACATGGATGACATCAAGCTGTATGCCAAGAGTGAACGAGACATCGATTCACTGATCCACACTACCAGGCTATACAGCAATGACATTGGAATGTCGTTCGGACTGGAGAAGTGTAGTCGGATGGTAACAAAGAGAGGGAAGGTAGTCAGAACTGAGGGGATTGAACTACCAGAAGGCAACATTGCAGACATAGAGGACAGTTACAAGTACCTGGGGATCCAGCAGGCGAATGGGAACCATGAAGAGGCCGCTAGAAAGGCTGCAACCACCAAGTACCTGCAGAGGGTCAGGCAAGTCCTGAGGAGTCAGCTGAATGGTAAGAACAAGATCCGGGCCATCAACACGTACGCCCTGCCCGTGATCAGGTACCCTGCTGGGGTAATAGGCTGGCCAAAGGAGGAGATAGAAGCCACAGACATAAAGACAAGAAAGCTCCTTACCATGCATGGAGGGTTTCACCCCAAGTCCAGCACCCTGAGGCTGTACGCTAAGCGGAAGGAAGGGGGCCGGGGACTGGTGAGTGTCAGCACCACAGTCCAGGATGAGACAAGGAACATCCAAGAATACATTGGGAAGATGGCCCCAACTGACCGAGTGCTCAGTGAATACCTCAGGCAGCAGAAACCCAAGAAAGAGGAGGGAGACGAGGAACCATCATGGAAGGACAGGCCCCTGCACAGTATGTACCACCGGCAGATAGAGGAGGTGGCTGATATCCAGAAATCCTACCAGTGGCTGGACAAAGCTGGACTGAAAGACAGCACAGAGGCACTAATCATGGCAGCACAAGAACAAGCTCTGAGCACAAGATCCATAGAGGCTGGGGTCTATCACACCAGGCAAGACCCCAGGTGCAGGCTGTGTAAAGATGCCCCAGAGACAATCCAGCACATAACAGCAGGGTGCAAGATGCTAGCAGGCAAGGCATACATGGAACGCCATAACCAAGTGGCCGGCATAGTGTACAGGAACATCTGTGCCGAGTATAACCTGGAAGTCCCGAGTCTTAAATAAGGGAATATTTAAGCAAATTTACACATCCATTCAGTGTGATTGCAGTATCTGAAAAATGGATTAATAAACAGAAAGGAGAGGACTTTGTAATAGATGGATATGAATTAAATCTTACAAATAGAAAGAATAAGAATGGCGGTGGTGTGGCCTTGTTTGTGGATAAAAATTTAAAATACAAGATGGTAGAAAAAATGACGATGGCGGTAGATAATATATTAGAGTGTGTAACAATAGAAATTAGTATGGGAAAAGAGAAAAATGTCATTGTAAGCTGTATATATAGAACACCAGGTTCTAATATTGAAATTTTTAAGGAGTGGGTAGATAAAACATTCACCAGGACAAACCAAAAAGTCATGTTCATTTGTGGGGATTTTAACATAGATCTACTAAATCCAAACAAGCAGAGAGCGACAGAGGAATTTATTAATACAATGTATAGCTTGGGACTTTTTCCAGTGATCACTAAGCCCAGCAGGATTACAGCACAGTCGGCAACCCTAATAGACAATATATTTACTAATGAAATAGAAAATAGAACCATAAGTGGTCTCCTAATTAATGACATCAGTGATCATCTACCTGTTTTTATAGTGTATAACAGCAATTACAGGAAGGTTAAACAGCAAAACACAATAAAATACAAACGAGTGAGAACAGAAGAGTCAATAAACGCATTCAAAAGTGATTTACTCAAGCAAGAATGGGAGATGCTGTATAAGGAAAAAAATATTGATAAAGCTTATGAGATTTTTTTAGGAAAATTTAAACTGTTATATAATAGTCATTGCCCAGTAAGGAAATACAGTAAAAAACAAAAATATGCAGAGTGCCCATGGATTACAAAAGGATTGCAAAATGCATGTAAGAAGAAAAATACCTTATACAGAGAATTTATAATGAACAGAAGCACAGAAGCTGAAAATAAATACAAGAAATATAAAAATAAATTAACGAGTATTTTAAGGTCATGTAAAAAGGAATACTATGAAAAATTACTGATTATGAATAAAAATAATATTAAAGGGATCTGGAAAACATTAAATACCATCATCAAAAAGGGCTCGGGGCAGGCAGACTATCCTTCGTATTTCGCAAATAATGATAGAAATATTACTAATATGAGCGATGTGGTAAATGATTTCAACAAATTCTTTGTAAGTGTTGGGCCAGACTTGGCTGAAACAATTCCTGATATGACAGATTCTGTAGAGAAAGAAACTAGACTCATTGACCGCAATCCTCATTCAATGTTCTTAACGGTGGTGGAAGAAAAGGAAATCATTGATATTGTTGGGAAATCACAAACAAAAAACTCTACAGACTCTGACGACATTGATATGGAAATCGTTAAGAGAGTGATAGAGGGCATTTCCAAACCCTTAACACACATTTGCAATTTGTCCTTACAAACTGGTACATTCCCAAAACAAATGAAAACAGCTAAAGTAACACCATTGTTTAAAAATGGTGACAGACACCAATTCACAAATTATAGGCCTGTCTCTCTACTTTCTCAATTTTCAAAAATACTGGAAAAAGTCTTTAGTAATAGACTTGAGAAATTTATAGATAAACACAAAATAATAATGGATAGTCAGTATGGTTTCAGAACAAATAGATCAACATCATTGGCATTAATGGAACTGATCGAAAATATCACCAACAATATAGATAAAAGACAATGTATAGTTAGTGTATTCATTGACCTAAAAAAAGCTTTTGACACAATTAATCATGACATATTACTTGATAAACTGGAGTACTACGGCATTAGAGGAGTGGTGTTAGAATGGGTAAAGAGTTATTTGAGAGACAGGCAGCAATTTGTGAAAATTGGGGAATATCAATCAGAGTGTATGGACATTGTTTGTGGAGTTCCGCAGGGGTCAGTATTGGGACCAAAGCTGTTTATCCTCTATATCAATGATATATGCAGAACATCAGATATACTACAGTTTATTCTATTTGCAGATGATACAAATATTTTTTGTGCTGGAGAGAACTTACAGCAGCTTTTGGAAATTGTCACACAAGAAATGATTAAACTGAAAACATGGTTTGATAGAAATAAGCTATCATTAAATTTGGAAAAAACTACATTTATGTTATTCGGAAATTGTAAAAAAGATGCAGGAGCAAAATTATTAGTAAACAATGTTGAAATAGAGCAAGTTTCGGATACAAAATTTCTGGGTGTGATAATAGATAACAAAATCTGCTGGAAACCTCACATAAAGCATATACAAGCCAAACTGTCAAGAAGCATCTCCGTACTAAGTAAAGTTAAATATTTTTTGCCTTCCAAATCACTCCGGGTACTTTATTGTTCACTTATATTGCCATATTTGGAATACTGTGTGGAAATTTGGGGAAACACATATAAAACTGCACTTCAACCAATATGTAAAATTAAAAAAAAAGCAATCAGGATGATTAATAAAGCAGGATTTAGAGACCATACTAACATCATGTTTTTGAAATTAAAAATACTGAAGTTTATGGATCTTATAAAATATAAAACTGCAAAAATTATGTACAAGGCCAGATACAATATGTTACCAGGAAATATACAGAGGATGTTCTATGACAGAGAAGGAGACTATGAATTGAGGGGGAAATTGAATCTAAGGATTCTTAAAGCACGGTCAAAGGTTAAAACCTTTTGTGTCACTATTTATGGGGTAAAACTGTGGAATAGTTTTACTATAGATCTACAGCAATGCTCAGGAATTAGTAAGTTCATGAAAATACTTCGAAAACTGATTTTGGAAGAATATGATACCGATAAAGATGATCACCCATTGTATGTATAAAAATATCAAATTATATCCAAATTATATCAATCACGGTAGCCAAGTTTATATAGGTTCTCCTCGTGTATCGTGTGGAGTATGTGATGATGGGAATTAGGTGAATTATGTGGGATCAATAAGATGTTGAGCAGGGGTAGGAATTAATAAGTATGTTCATACTTCTTCCTACTCCTTTTCAGACCAAACATTGTTACATTATGTCAGACAATTTTGTTTTATTTCATTATATATTTTTTGTTTATCTGAACACATACGTGTGTGTGTGTATATCTACATATATATTCGTATCTGTAAATGAAAATATATGTAGTGTGTATATATTGTTTTTTGTTTTATATGTCTGAAACAAATAAAGATACAATACAATACAAGACCCCAGGTGCAGGCTGTGTAAAGATGCCCCAGAGACAATCCAGCACATAACAGCAGGGTGCAAGATGCTAGCAGGCAAGGCATACATGGAACGCCATAACCAAGTGGCCGGCATAGTGTACAGGAACATCTGTGCCGAGTATAACCTGGAAGTCCCGAGGTCAAAATGGGAGATGCCCCCAAGTATTTAGTATTTATTTATTTATTGTCATTGTCAAGAACAATGAAATTGTGTTTGGGGCTTCCATACAACCCAAAAAAAGAAGAAAATAATAAATACCCCTTAAAACCCAAGTGTACATATTTAACCCAGTGTGACTCCAATGCAATAAGACAATCCTTAGCAATAATGTTCGTAGAAATTCAGACAAAGACCTGAGAAACATGACAAAATACAACAATGCAACCCATTCAATATTATTGTACTGTGAGATATGATATCAGATATGATAGTTATCTATTTAAGAAAGAGGGGGGGGGGGGGGCAGGAGGGGGAAGAGAATAAAGATATGATGCACCAATGCAGACCAGTTCATTGCTATTAAGAAGTTGGATATGGTTATTGTCCGTGAGAGGGAGGCAGAGAGTTCAGGAGCCTCACAGCCTGTGGATACAGGCTGTTGGCCAGTCTGGATGTTCTGGCCTGTTCTGGATGTTCTGGTGGTGGAGAATGACCAAGCTAAGATCCTGTGGGACTTCCAGATACAGACGGACAAAATGGTGGTGGCTAACCAACCGGACATAGTGGTGGTAGACAAACAGAAGAAGACGGCCGTAGTGATCGATGTAGCGGTTCCGAATGACAGCAATATCAGGAAGAAGGAACACGAGAAGCTGGAGAAATACCAAGGGCTCAGAGAAGAGCTCGAGAGGATGTGGAGGGTGAAGGTAACGGTGGTCCCCGTGGTAATCGGAGCACTAGGTGCGGTGACTCCCAAGCTAGGCGAGTGGCTCCAGCAGATCCCGGGAACAACATCGGAGATCTCTGTCCAGAAGAGCGCAGTCCTGGGAACAGCTAAGATACTGCGCAGGACCCTCAAGCTCCCAGGCCTCTGGTAGAGGACCCGAGCTTGAAGGATGAACCGCCCGCAGGGGCGTGCTGGGTGTTTTTATTAATTATTAATAAGAATAAAATAAAATAAGAAAATCCCCAATATCCAATAGATGGATTTATGTTTATGTTTTATACACAAAACTAAACTGGAAACATAAACTTGCATAAAACAAAATAAGCATGTTTTCATATTCAGAAAGATGGAGCCATGAAGTAAAAGTATCTTTGGGTAACAAACAGTCCTCCTACGCTGTGTTAACTTTGAATACTTTGAATCTCTGTATGAAGAAAGGATGCAAAATGACACAGATGCAGTCAAACATCTTGATGTGCTGCAGTAGGATATCATAAATCTGTGCCTAAAATACTACTTGCATATTTTAGATTCTGTATTCACGTCATCACTTAAATACACCATGCTGCATCCCCTTTAAGTAAAATATTTCAGCACTGTTGGGAGATGTTCCAACGGGGATGCAAAATGACTCAATCACAGCCCGATGTATCGCTGGTAGATTGACGTGCTGTGGTTTGAATTTTATTCTTGTTTAACCAGCTGCATTCCCAGCTGGCCCAGGCTTCACGTTCTTGATCCAGAAGCTCTTACAGCTGTCAGAGAGGCGGTCCTCCAAGGGCCGCAGGTCTGCTTTGGGAAACCAGGAGCAGTGAGGTGGTTGCAGCATTCAGCCTGAAGGTCTGTGTGGGGCTTTTCAAATGGTTGAATACCTGATGTGTTTGTTATTGACATGATCAACACATAATAACAAAGCTTCATTCCTATAAAGAAACACTTGGTTTATACTCTAACCACATATTCATGGATAAAAACAAGCAAATATAATCTTTGAAGCGTAAATACTTATAAGCTACCGTTGAAATACACATGATTGTTAAGTATAAGTTTGTCAGAGGGCTGCAGGTCTTTCCTCCAAGTCTCAGAGCTGACGGTGCAGACAGAGGACTCAGATTCATGAGACCTGGAAAATAAATTTTTATGGTGTAGTGTAGCTCGTCCATCAACATGTAGGCTGCTCCGCAATCTTAACTGACCCCCAGTTCTTTTTTTTGCGCCATCATCTGCCTGAGCACCAATTTGCCACTCCTGCTGTGGCACCACCAATCCCAGCATCTGTCCTGGCTCCAGCCCCAGTCGCCTTCTGAAGCCCACCTCCACTCCCTCCCTCCTGGAGATGAGGCTGTATTGCAAATCTGTGAGAGCAGATATGGTGGCCTGCAGGCTGTGTTCTGTCTAGTCGGCCACCATCCCTGGGGCCTCCGGGGCCAGCTCTGGCTATCAGACCCAGAAGCTGGGCAAGCTGAGCCAGAGCTGACCCAGGCCCGAGGGTGAGAACAAGATGCTGTGCTGATGCTGCTGCTGGACGTCAGGCTCAGTAGCAGTTCTGCTGGCAGGGTCACGATACGGTTCAAAGGTCGAGGCCGTGTTTAGGGCTGATGTACCGAGCTGCTGCAGCTGATCGGCCTCTCTCTCCCTTCGCTCAAGAGTTTCAGGCCTCGGTACAGCTGATCTATACGCCGAGGGACACGTTAGCAACACTAGCACTGTTATTTATATAAAACTACACACAGCAGGCATCGTTGCTGCTTCTCTCGCTATCCTGGCTTGACCATACATAAGACCAACAAACCCCTTGCTTTGGGGGAGTGTTGTTCTCGTGGCTCGGTGTGGGGGTGGTGGTGTTGAAAGTATATCGATCTCCAGGGCTGAGCTTTCGACTCAGGGGTAATGCTCTAAGCAAACAACGGCAGTGTGTTTTTAAATTCTTAGAATTTGACCAGCAGTGAATGTTTGAGTATTTGGGGGCAGAGAGGACAGAGAATACTCACTCGACCCCCAACTTTAAGTGTTTAAGTGTTTAAGGTTTAAGTTTACACTTTCTCTTCAACGTGGATTTTGATGACTTATGTAACTAATGCATACTTCTGTGTCGCTCTGTTGTCACTGTGGTATTCCAACAAGCATTACCTAATAGTCCAAACTGCTTAAAATGACAACATCTATTCTATGTTGATGAGTGGATCACATACACACACATCAAGCAGCTGGTTTATTGTTTGTATCAGATGGTCACAAAAATTATCCCGGAGAAAGCCTGTGGTAAAAATAAGCTTGAACTCAGGCAGCATCCGAGATGAAGACAATAAAGCGGTCCACAGTCTAAGCCATAAGTGACACAGTGAGAGTCTGTGAAATGCCAAAGTGCTCATTAAGTATTATCAGCTTAATCTTCACTTGTCAATACAGCTTCTAATTAAACAGCAGGTCACATGGGATCTTCAGCAGGCAACAGAATGCTGTATAGACAAATAAGAAGGTCGCTGCGATGCTGCAGTGCCACCGTGTGGTTGATTTTGTCAAGTGAATTTCAAAAAGGAGTCTTTTTACTAGGAAAATCAATTTTTGGACATGTGTTCAGCAAAAAAAAAAAAAAAAGCCCCCAAACCATTTCTGATAATAAGTGCGGTGCAAGACCGAGCAGCTGAAAGCCTGTGTAACAACGGGGATTACAGGATTTAGCTTTATCTGAAACTACGGCCCTGAGTCTTATCAGATTATTCTGTGGATCTGCTTAAATGGCGTCTTTAGGAAACTGTGTCACAGATGAAGAGTCGGTCCAGCCTTATGTGTCCCTGTTTGCCTCATTAGTGGCAACTGGGCTCATGAGCATGTCGGAATAAGAAGCTTGTGCTGCAGTGACTCAGAGGTTCATCTGACTGAGGATGAGGCAGCAGTACAGCAGGACCCACCAGACCAAGAGCATTTCCAGCTCTGACAGGGTCACTCCACAAGAGGCTGCTGAAGGCTGAAGAAGGGATCCTTTGTCACTGCTGGAGACAAACGAAGGAGTGTGAGGTGAAGGTTCTGCACACACTGAAGCAAGCACATCGAAATCGGGAGTAGCAAAAACTACATTCAAATGCAGATATCTTTTTATAGTGTTTATCCAAACAGAAGCTTTAACGATATCATATCCATGTTAACTCTTTACCTTGTTTTCTACGGCTAGATTACAATAAATAGCATCCTGAGACTGGCTCATCAGACTTTAAGTTAACTTTAAGCAGCCCTGTGACTTAATAGAAATCCTAAAACACGCTCGAAAGTGAAGCATGTTTCATATTTCATATATAAAAACACTAATAACTCAAACTTCTCAGTGTGACGATACTGTTTAGCCAGGTAAGTGCTTTAGACATGAAGAGGGAGCCCCCCCCCTTCATCAGTAGGTGGCACTATTGAACTGAAAAACAGCCTCTATAGAAATACTCCTCTGGGCCATGATCACACTGTGACTGAGCGCTTTCCAAACCAGGCTGCTGTTTGCACAAAGACCCTTTGACAGTAATGCGACAGTATTTACTCGCTTTATGCTGCAATACAAGAGACACAGCAAGTGAACAGCAGCTGTAAAAGGAAACGATGCTCATCATCTGTGTGGAAGTCGCGTTGTTCCAGACATTTAACGAACTTGTCTCTGTTACCAGTGTTATTACTGAGTCACAGTAAACTGGAAGTCTTGGCAAATGTGGTGAATTATGTTTCTGCTGATAAATGGTTACCTGGGTGACCGAGGGGTTGACCTGCAGGCAGGAGGCCAGACACCTCCGAGTGGGCGTGTTCTGGGACTCTCCTCCCCATCGTGCTCTGTCGTTGTTGTCGTCATCTCCTCTCCAGCTGCTGATTTAACTTCATCAGTGTCTCTCACTTTTTCTTCTTTACACTTCCTGCCACTTTCTTCTTCTGTGTCACTTCTGACTTCACAGGCAGCCTCATCAGTTATTATTTTTCCATTTACTTCACCCTTAAAACTTTCTGAATTTGTGCTTTTCTGGCTCTTCCCATCTTCTTTCATCACAGCAGCATCTTGGCTTTCATTCCCTACATCCTGCCCTCCCACCTGTCCACGTTTTTTGGAAAGCTCTGCATCTCTTCCGTCCTCGGTGTCTTCCTGCCAACGGGCCACTTCAACAGTTGCTTCCGCTGCATTGTCCTCTGTTTTGTCGACCCCATTCTTGAACATTTTTGCATTTTCCATCTTTTTCCCCCTTTCTTCCTCACAATAATCACCATCATCATTGCTCTGTCCTCTATTAGCCCGCTGCTCTTCATGCTCCTCTGTGCTTCTACTTTCACCCTCTGGCTTAAAGTCAAGCGCTGCTCCACCGTGTGTCATTTTGCTGAGATTTCTTTCATTTTTGTCAAAATCAAACTTCCTGTGCACCGCTGACTGGGCTGATTCAAGCTCAAAATCAGCCTTTTGTAAAAAGGAGCCTTCCTGATATTTGGATTCTTCTTTCATTTCCTCTGCTGTTTCCTCTTTGACCTTTGGTACTTGTCTTTTCAGCTGATTATATGGTTGAAACACATCTTTATTCAGCTCTAGGATGTAGCTATATGCATCCTCCTCATCTGAATCCAGCGATGGTAAGCTGTAGATTCCTTCCTCGGAGCTTAAAGAATAGCAGCTTTGTGCTCGTCGCTTGTCGTAGCCTTGATCCAGTCCACTGTCCAACCACAGCTGGACCTCCTGGCTGACTATGCCAGCATCCAGAGGACTGGGTGGCTGTAAAGTGCTTCGTGCACTGCCTTTCCTTTTTTTGTAATGTGAGTCTGAAGCAGTCCCAGCAGGCTGGTCGGAGGTAGCTGTTCCATTTGTGTGAAAGGACGGAGAGCGGGGACTTCCTGAAGATCTCCGAGACCAACGCTTCCACAGAAGCTGCTCGCTGCTCTTCTCCAAGCCTTTCAGCAACACCTGGACTTCTGGAACATCAGCGTCAGTCTCTTCAAAGCTGACTGACTCAAGTGATCCAAAACTGGGAATCTCGGGAACGTCAATATCTGGTGTGGGAGCCTGTAATATAAGCATGTCAGTGATAGCAGAACCAAAGAAATACTGCTAGCATGTAATAATGTCACACTATGAAGGTATTAGTAAGTGCTTATTTTGTCATTTATATCTCGTTAATCCTTCTCAGTACGTCATTTATGAACAGATATGTTTATCCATCTGTTACTGTAACAACAGACGTTACACAGAAGTCTGTAATTGTTCTGAAAATCAATGTTTTTACGTAAAAATCCCCTCAAAAACTATTTTACTCATTTGTACAATGATGTCACTTATTTTTTTTAAAAAACTATTACTAAACTACATTTTCTAAACAAAGACACCTTTAGATTCAGACTTTCAGGAGCACAGTAGGACTTTGCTACGTTAGACTCCATAATAAAGACTTTAACTGATCAAGCACACACATCCATACATATGCAATAACACTAAGTGCAATAATCCTTCTGTCATCGTTGTATTTTTACTCAGTTGTATATAGTATTGGTATTTGTATTCTATTTTTATCTTATTGTATATTTATTTTATTTTATTCTACTGTATATAGTATTTTATTTTATTCTATTCTGTACAGTTGTGTACTGTATTTATTCTTATTGTATTCTAATTTTTGCCTCATAACTTTTGCACTGTCCACTTCCTGCTGTGACAAAACAAATTTCCCACGTGTGGGACTAATAAAGGTTATCTTATCTTATCTTATGAAACAGCGACGCTCTGCTTCACCTGTTCTGAGTCTCTGAGCTAAGATGACGGGCGGCCGGTGGCAGTTTCAAGAATAACTGAGTGATATAAATGCATTTATTTATTTCTTTTTTTATATCTACCTCGCTGTAGTGAGACTGTAGTGAAGGTGAACTTGTGCTGCACTAACCTCATCTATGCCTGAGTGACACTTTGGGAACATGGAGACGTAGGTGATGATGGACTGCTCGTCTGGTGAAGTGCACGTCACATCTGCAGGGAACGATTAAAAAAATCATAAAACACTTAAAAACATAAGCGTGTGTGTGTGCGTGCGTGTGTGCGTGCGCGCGTGTGTGCGTGCGTGCGTGTGTGCGTGCGTGCGTGTGTGCGTGCGCGCGTGTGTGTGTAAAACAAAGCTAGGGGCTTGTAAGAACATATAAATGGGCTGATTGGTGCGTTTCTACTCTCCTGTAGCCACATTCACACAATCACACAAGCACTGCCTTCTATGCTTTTAAGTGCTCACTAACATTCATACTGTGATGGATGCATCAGAGAGCAGCCAGCGGTGAGTATGTTGCCCAAGGATGCTTGGCATGCAGACAGTGGCAGCCAGGGACTGAACCACATATACCCTTTACTGCTTGGAAACATGCTGTATATGTACCACGTGGGCCCTCAAAATAATAACTTGCATATCGTGTGGCCCTGTGGAGGTGAAGGTTCCTGGTTTAGGGGATGGTTGGTTGAGTCAGGTCTGGGTTTATTTGAAATTTATGTTAACTAAATATTGCAAGAGGTTTAAAATGTGATATTTGTGGCTTTCTCTAGAGACAATGTGAGTCCACATGACTCTCATTTTATACATTTTTCATGTTCCTGAGTCAGGACGTTTTTCTGAACTCTTCAAATAAATAAATAGGTCCGTGGTTGGTTCTGTAAGTAAACTGGTTCAATAACAGTCCTGACTCAGGGCCATGCTGTTGTATAAGCAGGGCCCTTCATTCATAAGCGTAACACTGTGTACGTCATCTTCTTGCTGCAAGAATGGGGGCGTGACAGTGGGAGCTGTGGGGGCTGTGGGAGCTGTGGGGGCTGTCCTGTGCTGTCTGACAGCTTCCTGTATCCTGTTGATTTTTGCGCACCAGCTTGTGCCTTTTCTCCGTCCACTATACGCTCACCTCAGAGAAACATTCAATCATTTCCATTTGTCTTGTCAGCCCCCTGGGCTTGAATTTCATATATGCATTTATAGAAGACTTGTTCTCATGTTTACAGTTTGCTGTAAACTGAAAGGAAATCTCTCATCACTCTGGGCACATAATCAACGTGGTGATTTTTTCACCTAATATGAGAAATCTTTTACCTTCAGGCTCCAGCAGTGGCGGTACATCCAAGCTGTGATGGGCTATCATGAAAGCCTGCCGGATGTTTTCCACTGGATCTCGATGAAAGCTTTCCCTCAGGTCAACCATGACTGGGTTTATGGACTTAACCAAAGCAAGAAATGCCAAGCCGCTCCTCCAGCTCTTCCCAAAGTCCTTCACGTCCACCCCGTACCTGCAAAAAGTTTAAAATGCCATTTAATTAAATGACAAGTGTGAGCCATCATTCCAGCTCAATCTAAAACTATTCTGATTTCTAACAAGAAAGCTAATTTTGGGCTGATGTAGGGTTAGGATACGTTTACCACCTATTAGAGCTCAGAGGATAAAGTAACCTGCTGACATTTTGTTTCATTGTTTGAGTGGGAATATGTTTGGGCTCAGTGTTAATTACATGACTTTGTAAGTGTTTTGATCTTTTTATGCTCACTTTGATGTGCATCTTTGGACCCATTGCAGGAGCACCTTGATTGCTTTCCCATGATACTTTGCTTCCCTGCCAGCCTTCCTGCCTTTACTTGGCAGAGTGCTGCAAGAGTATGTGCCAGGGTCACTTGGCTGGGGTGAGAGGTCATTAGAGGATGGATAACTGCTCATTGACAAGGCGGAAAGGCTGGAAGACAAATGCTTCTGGAGGCCTCCCATCACCTCCTTTACCTGTGTAGGAGTAACACAGAGGTGTGAGTCGGTGATAAATGGCTGGGCAAGAAGTAAGATAATACATTAAGACATTTGACTCATAGATGATAAATCCAACCTGAAAGTGCAAGATGATGCTCCAAACAAGGTGAAGAACAACAGATGGTTTACCATCAGCAATTCCAGAAGCATCAATGCCAAGCAGCTTTACCTGGCAGATAACAAGGAAACATCGATCACAATCTTGTTATTCCTGATTTGAAATCATGTCATTCATACATGTCAGAGCAATGTCACTGAATCTACAAGGAAACACTCACATGTCTGTCATCCAGAAAGACCAAGGCCTTGGAAATGTTGTTCAGTCTGAAGATGCGATGAGAGGAAGACCTAAACCTATAAAGCTAACAAAGTTAGACGAGAAAAAACATCATCACTGTTCAGGGAAATGAGCTGGTTGATTTTATTGCTGTTAAGAAGACTGGTCCCATTTATATAGCAACCCTGAACAATGACGTTACAACCAACAGCTCAGCATGAAGACAGTAAACTGGGAGACACTGCTGGCTTGGCTTCGACTAAGCGTTAGGCTTGAGACTAATTAAACAAACAAAGGAAATGACATCAGCAGTAATTAAAACATTTCCTGTCTCTGGCCATGACAGCAAACTCTTTTTCACAGGAACTGTGCTCCAGCGTCTCCTGGTGAGTCTCTGCTTCCAGGACTCCTGCTACGCTTGCAGTGGCCAAATTTAAACAGGCTTTGGCTAAATCTTTCTTGAACAGCATGATTCTTACTAGTCTGCACCCAGACAGCTCCTCCAGCAGGCCCATGAGTATTTTGCCATCCTGAATGTCTGTGAACAGGTCGTGCACTTCAATAGGAGGGTCCCGCTGGGGGGGAAAAGCATGACCCTCATTGATAAGCACATTTTTTTCAGAGTGATCTGATGAACTGATTTGTGCCTTACTCTCTGCAGAAACACATTCATCCACCTGGTGAAGGTTCTCTTCTGCACTGCTTTTCGTTCATCTGAGGAAGAGAAAACAGGGCCTTGGTACACCAATATTTAAATAAAACATGAAAATGGCATCAGCAGTGATCAGCATAACGTTAATGGAACGCAGTGTAATGGGAAATCGTTGGTGTTTTATTCGTATGGTTGTTATTGTGACAAATATTAGTAAATCGATTAGCTTTTAGCGCTCACTAGCCACCCTAAACATTGCAGTGGACTAAGTAACCTGTGCACACCCACAGCACTCTGGCAGGAGCGAGACACTGTGCCCCACTGGCCACAGAAGAAAGAATAATAGCCCCAGGCACTGACCTAGCCTCCCAAACATGATCCCAATCAGTATCCACAGGAGGCACCAGAATTATTCTGATCCACGAGGCCCCACCCTGCAAGCACAAGGACGCAAAAGATCCACGTCCAATGCCCTGGTGCTTTTAACAACAAGTGACCTGTGTCTATGTCACGGCACATCAGAGCGGGATAGAGATTGGTAGGATATGACGCAGCTGGTTTTTAAAGTTGTGTCAGTGTTAATCTAAGAAGAATGCAGAATATTGAGGTATTTAGTAATTAAATGTCCATACTCTATTTTATAGATAGACAGTTTACATGAAACCCAACTGAACAGTGCTGGAGAAGGAACATTTTTATAATAATTAAAAATTTGATACTAAAACACTAAATGATTGGGCAATCGAATGACACGAAGCCAAGAATACCTACCTGGAAAATTCCCTAAGAATGCAGTCAAGGAAGCAGGAGAGCAATGATGGTCCTTTTTGTATTCTTTTCAAAGGTGGCCTGTATACACAGTTATTTAAGTAAAACCCACCAGGATGAGACTGTACCTTGAGATGTGTATTTATCATTGAGCTCGCTCGCTGAGTTTGTCTGTGAATCCCAGCTGTCCTGCATTCTCGTTTAGACTCTTGGCACATGATCCATTATGAAGATAAAAGTGAGAATAAGTCAAAATGTCAGCAATCAGAGGCACTCCACGGTTTCCTTAAACACTCATGTTGAAGTAAAGGCAAAAGAGAGGCGGTGTATCTTGCCCCAACACGCTGAAACCTCCCTCTGACGCGTTCTCCCACCACTCCCACAAGCACAGCGTGAACCCGACTGCAAGTCTGTGGTTTATGAAATCCTGTATGTAGTGGTGGTCACTCCATGTCCAGGGGTCTGTTTGCATGTAAGAACTCGCTGTGGTTTCTGTTTTCACGTATAAGGATGTCGTTCAGAAGATCTCATGGGTGAATGATTCATTAAAGTAAACACACATATTTCTTCATAGCTCACCTGGCTCAGGGTAAAGGTACGAGCAGAGGAAGCCAAGGTTCCTGTGATGTATTAATCAGTCAAAGAAAGAAAAACAGAAAATTACAAATCTTTTTAGAGAGATTTGACAAAGTGTTTGTCACGTTTGATAGCACTGGAATTTACCTCTAATATTTCCTGCAGCAATGTCTTTTATCTTGCAAAATTACTACATTCCAGAAACAGGTCGAGTCTCACAGGAAACATTCATTTCCAAAAATCCAAAACTAAGACAGAAACAATTAAAAATTAAGCTAAAAAATATTTATCACAGAAATACAAAACTATAATAACTTTGTTCAACAAGCGTTTAATTCTTTATAATCAAAAAATTGATCCGTTTTCTGGGACACCCTGGTGTTGTCTTTCACAGTGAAGATGATGTAAATATTGTGAATGTTGTTATTTGCATTTCATCTAAATATTGTAGCTGTTTCCTCGTGGGTACAACATGACGTGTTCTTTGTGCCCTCCACTGATTCCACTTTTTAATCATAGAAATAGTTTAGTTTTGGTTTGTTTAAGCTTTGTGGTTAAACACGTCCCACCCAGTAAAGTAACTGTGTTGATCCGTCCACAGACCTGACATCACACAGCATGTCTGACACAGTTGAGTCGCAGGTCTTTATACTCTCCTCTACAGGTGTGTCTGCAGGAGGGTTATGGGCTGAGGTCAGTAGTAATAAGGGGGCATTAGTCCAAGATGGCGGCCAACCAAACCGGTTTCGTGCGTGTGCGCGTTCAGGTGTGGAAACACACAGGGCGTCAGAGGGGTTATATGAGTTTATGTGTTTTTAACTGGGTTTTAATTTAATCAAACCATAGGGTTTTTTAATTAAACTATTTTTATCACTTAGATGTGTCTCAACATTCAGTTATGCAGACATATGTCTTCTTAAAAGCAATTCTTTGTTTTGCAGGCGGAGTGGAAGCTGTTTTGGTTCACAGTGCACCTTAACAAAGAGGGGCTGCTTTTCATTTACATCTAGTCAAAAGTGTTGGTGTTTTAGTCACACTAATTTTGTGATTCTGACAATATCTCAGCTTGCAGTGATGCCAGCATTTTATTTTAAAAACGCCACAAATGGGAGTTTCTTCTGAATGGGTAATGTCAGCATGTTCACAAGCGTTTCATTTCATCAAACCACTAGTTTTAATTTAACTAGTTTTTATGCATCTACTGGGGTTTCTTTCCAGGGTTGATGCGATCGTTTTATTTAAAAATCGGGATCTCAGCCTGGGCGTCTATTGTCTCATGTAGTCTGGAAGATGAGTGGATGGTGGGGTGGGTGCAGTTTTCTCTGCGGTGGGGTTGGGTGGACTGTCCCGGGCTCTGTGGGGCCGGGGGGCGCTGCTGCACTGGGCCCCGGTCTGGATGGGCCTGGGCCCCCTTTCCCTGGCGGGTCGCGGAGTATGGGGGTGCCTACTGGGGTCAGCGGGGGAGCTGGCCCCAGGGAGGGGTCACTTGCCCCTCCCTTCCTTCCCTCCCCATCTCCAGCTGCCCCCCTCTTCCTGCTCCACCACAACCACCCACACATGCAGGGCCTTGGAGTAGGGGTATGTCACCAGGGTGGCAGAGGAGGCTACCCCCCCCTCTGGCTGCCTCTGCCTCAATTTTATCCCACAACTTAGACATTCACATTACTCACACTCTCATTACACATACAGTGGGGCAAAAAAGTATTTAGTCAGCCACCGATTGTGCAAGTTCCCCCACCTAAAATGATGACAGAGGTCAGTAATTTGCACCAGAGGTACACTTCAACTGTGAGAGACAGAATGTGAAAAAAAAAAAAATCCATGAATCCACATGGTAGGATTTGTAAAGAATTTATTGGTAAATCAGGGTGGAAAATAAGTATTTGGTCAATAACAAAAATACAACTCAATACTTTGTAACATAACCTTTGTTGGCAATAACAGAGGTCAAACGTTTACTATAGGTCTTTACCAGGTTTGCACACACAGTAGCTGGTATTTTGGCCCATTCCTCCATGCAGATCTTCTCGAGAGCAGTGATGTTTTGGGGCTGTCGCCGAGCAACACGGACTTTCAACTCCCGCCACAGATTTTCTATGGGGTTGAGGTCTGGAGACTGGCTAGGCCACTCCAGGACTTTCAAATGCTTCTTATGGAGCCACTCCTTTGTTGCCCGGGCGGTGTGTTTTGGATCATTGTCATGTTGGAAGACCCAGCCTCGTTTCATCTTCAAAGTTCTCACTGATGGAAGGAGGTTTTGGCTCAAAATCTCACGATACATGGCCCCATTCATTCTGTCCTTAACACGGATCAGTCGTCCTGTCCCCTTGGCAGAAAAACAGCCCCATAGCATGATGTTTCCACCCCCATGCTTCACAGTAGGTATGGTGTTCTTGGGATGCAACTCAGTATTCTTCTTCCTCCAAACACGACGAGTTGAGTTTATACCAAAAAGTTCTACTTTGGTTTCATCTGACCACATGACATTCTCCCAATCCTCTGCTGTATCATCCATGTGCTCTCTGGCAAACTTCAGACGGGCCTGGACATGCACTGGCTTCAGCAGCGGAACACGTCTGGCACTGCGGGATTTGATTCCCTGCCGTTGTAGTGTGTTACTGATGGTGACCTTTGTTACTTTGGTCCCAGCTCTCTGCAGGTCATTCACCAGGTCCCCCCGTGTGGTTCTGGGATCTTTGCTCACCGTTCTCATGATCATTTTGACCCCACGGGATGAGATCTTGCGTGGAGCCCCAGATCGAGGGAGATTATCAGTGGTCTTGTATGTCTTCCATTTTCTGATGATTGCTCCCACAGTTGATTTTTTCACACCAAGCTGCTTGCCTATTGTAGATTCACTCTTCCCAGTCTGGTGCAGGTCTACAATACTTTTCCTGGTGTCCTTCGAAAGCTCTTTGGCCTTGGCCATGGCGGAGTTTGGAGTCTGACTGTTTGAGGCTGTGGACAGGTGTCTTTTATACAGATGTTGAGTTCAAACAGGTGCCATTCATACAGGTAACGAGTGGGGGACAGAAAAGCTTCTTACAGAAGACGTTACAGGTCTGTGAGAGCCAGAGATTTTCCTTGTTTGAGGTGACCAAATACTTATTTTCCACCCTGATTTACCAATAAATTATTTACAAATCCTACCATGTGAATTCATGGATTTTTTTTTTCACATTCTGTCTCTCACAGTTGAAGTGTACCTCTGGTGCAAATTACTGACCTCTGTCATCATTTTAAGTGGGGGAACTTGCACAATCGGTGGCTGACTAAACACTTTTTTGCCCCACTGTAGCTCCATGCCCTCCTGGGTTTTAATTGCACCTTAGAACACACATGCATCAACATTACAATGAGCGGGTGGAGGGAGGTTCGGAGTCTTCTCTCACCCCCATTCTCTGCGACCTGCTGGAGCGGGGGGGCTAGGAGGAGGAGTTGGCCGTCCGACTGCGGTCTGGAGTGTGGGGCCTCCCTGCTGCTGCGGAGTCGGGGCGGCCTGCCTCCCCCCACCGCAGGGAAAAGGGTAACACCACCTGGGTCTGGGTGCAGTTCCCCCCTCCAGGGGCAAGGGTACCTAGACCCGGTTAGTAGAGTACGCTTGGGGAGTGTGATCGTGTGTACAGCGTCTCTTTATGTCTGTCTCCACGTTGGTTGAGTGTGGAGTAAGTGCATATGAGAGCATGAGGGTGGGAATGGATGTTTGTGTCTGTGTGTGCCTGTATGTCTGTGTCTATATGTCAGGTCGGGTATCAGGCGCCACCTCTCTGGGGACATCTCAGGCCCTCCAAGGTTTGGAGGCCTATCTCCGCCCACCACCACTTCCCCTGCCGGTGGCGGACTCCCTCAGACATCGGTGCGTTGGTGGTTCTTTGTGTCTGGGGGTGGGCGTCCAGGTACACACCGGCTCACTCCTTGGCGGCCGCTTATCGGGGCCTGGAGCCTGGGGCTCGCTCGGGCCACTTCGGAGGTGGGGTGCCCCCGGCCTCTCGGCCTGGGGCTCGGTCACTCAGGCACGGCTGGCTGCCGGCGGAGCTCACGGGCGCGTCACTGCAACTCCCCCTGGCTTCTGCTCCGCGGCTGCTGAGTGAGCCCTCATCTGGGACTCTCCTCAGCTCTTTCTGGGACAGTGGCGCGGCTGCCCCTCTGTTGGTCTTCCTTGGTCTCTTGTGTTCTGGGGGCCTCTGGATGTCTGGAGTTTTGATCTCCTCCATACCTGCTTCATGCCCTGGAGGACGGGGCTGTGGCCCCCCCACACCCTCTAGCAGATTATTACATGAAGGAACCTTTTAAAAAACAAAAAACAAGCGCGTCCATGCTCACAGGTGTACACACGGGTGATCACACCCACAAACTACACCCTTTTTGGCTCCTACCTCAAAGCACACTGTGTTCTGTTGATCTTATGTGCTGCACAATAATGTTTAATATTTAGTATTTACTGTCATATTCCCATATATCATTGTGATGTTGTTTATTCTATTACTCTTGTTCTCTTCTGCTTGCTTTCTTTTTTCTTTCTCAGCAGGTGATCCAGGTGATTGATATATGCATTTTTTTTTTCTCTGCCCGTTCTGTTGGTTTTTGTCTTTTGCCCTTCTCCCCCGTCCCTCTTCTCAGCTGTTTCTCTTTCCCTCTTTCTTTCTCCCCTTCTTTCCCCCAGTCAAGTCTGTCCCGTATTCAGTAAGTGAAAATAAAATAAACAATAAAAGGTGAATCAAATGGACCATTACGGCAAGGCTGGGATGGTCAATTTGGTAAAGTAAATCCGTTGGGCATCTTTCTTTGCCTTTAGACAACAATTCTGATGCAAAAGAGCCAAACGGAACAGAAAGAAAGAAAGAAAGAAAAAATCGGGATTTCGGAATGTTGAACTAAGAGTGAGACAAAGCCAGCTAGTTTTTAACACAGTAAATGGTCACAAATAACATTCAGCTCTTTAGAAGATAAACGCTGCAGTGATACTTCTAAAACCAGTCGCCCAGACCCGCTCCGTCTTTTCAATTCAATTCAATTCAATTCAATTTTATTTATATAGCGCCAAATCACAACATAAGTCGCCTCAAGGCGCTTCATAGATACAGAGAAAAACCCAACAATCATATGACCCCCTATGAGCAAGCACTTTGGCGACAGTGGGAAGGAAAAACTCCCTTTTAACAGGAAGAAACCTCCGGCAGAACCAGGCTCAGGGAGGGGCGGGGCCATCTGCTGTGATTGGTTGGGGTGAGAGAAGGAAGACAGGATAAAGACATGCTGTGGAAGAGAGACAGAGATTAATAACAGATATGATTCAGTGCAGAGAGGTCTGTTAACACATAGTGAGTGAGAAAGGTGACTGGAAAGGAAAAACTCAATGCATCATGGGAATCCCCGGCAGCCTACGTCTATTGCAGCATAACTAAGGGAGGATTCAGGATCACCTGGTCCAGCCCTAACTATATGCTTTAGCAAAAAGGAAAGTTTGAAGCCTAATCTTGAAAGTAGAGATAGTGTCTGTCTCCTGAATCCAAACTGGAAGCTGGTTCCACAGAAGAGGGGCCTGAAAACTGAAGGCTCTGCCTCCCATTCTACTTTTAAATACTCTAGGAACAACAAGTAGGCCTGCAGAGCGAGAGCGAAGTGCTCTAATAGGGTGATATGGTACTACAAGGTCATTAAGATAAGATAGGGCCTGATTATTTAAGACCTTGTATGTGAGGAGCAGGATTTTGAATTCAATTCTGGATTTAACAGGAAGCCAAAACAGGAGAAATCTGCTCTCTCTTTCTAGTCCCTGTCAGGAAAAGTACGAGCTGTCATCGAGCAGAAACGGGAGCTGGAAGCATGTAAATATAATAATAACCACTGCAGCCAAACAGAGAGCCTGACGAGCCCAGCTGTAAGTAAGCTATTACACCGTGTTCGTGTTTTCCTCCGAAACAATAAGTTCCGTTGGAGCAGTCTTTCAACGCCTCTCTCTGTCTCTGCTAGCAAAGTTGACCCGGACAACAAAGTAAAGCTATTTTTCGGCTACGAGCCCGACACGAACCCGACGTATTAGTCAGAGGTCCCTTAACTACGGTTCAGAGCCGCGGACCTTCAGTAATAGTAATAAATCACAGCAATAGTACATTCACGTAGTTGTAAAAATGCATGATAATATATTAAGTAATCCAAAGTATTCAGAATACGTTACTGTCATTGAGTAACGTAACGGAATACGTTACAGAATACATTTTGGGGCATGTAATCTGTAATCTGTAATGGAATACATTTTAAAAGTAACCTTCCCAACACTGGAACCAAAACAGCTTCCACTCCACCCGCAAAACAAAGAATTGCTTTTAAGAAGACATATGTCTGCATAACTGAATGTTGAGACACATCTAAGTGATAAAAATAGTTTAATTAAAAAACCCTATGGTTTGATTAAATTAAAACCCAGTTAAAAACACATAAACTCATATAACCCCTCTGACGCCCTGTGTGTTTCCACACATGAACTAGCATGCCCCGAGCACACCTGAACGGGCACACGCATGAAACCATCAAACCGGTTGTCAAACCGGTTTGGTTGGCTGCCATCTTGGACTAATGCCCCCTTATTACTACTGACCTCAGCCCATAACACTCCTGCAGACACACCTGTAGAGGAGAGTATAAAGACCTGCGACTCAACTGTGTCAGACACGAAGCTCCGAGGAGTCTCTCCACAGCAGCTCTGCAAAGAAGCTCCACAGCTACCAGACCCACTCTGAAGATGAGTCCCTCTGTCAGCCTGCTGCTCCTGCTCCTGCTCGGCCTCTCTCAGGCTCATCCTCTCATGGAGGAAAGAGGAGGAGGAGAGGGCCAGGTGGAGGAAGACCACACCGTCGATATCACCACCAGGATTCTGACCGCAAACAATGGCAGCAACGAGATCCTGCTGGAAGGAGACATCCTGCTTCCAAAAAGCAGAAATGCCATTAAATGCCAGAGTTACCAGAGCTGCCTGTGGCAGAAAGACAACAACGGCCTGGTGACGGTTCCCTTCACCATCAGCAGTGAGTACAGCAGCGGGGAAAGGCAGCTGATCAGAAATGCCTTGCGGTCCTTCCACAGCCAGACCTGTGTCCGCTTTGTCGACCGTAAGAACCAGAACGACTACATCAGCATCGAGAGCCAGAACGGATGCTTCTCTCCTCTGGGCAGACAGGGAGGGAAGCAGGTCCTGTCTCTCAACAGGCAGGGCTGCGTCTACTTTGGCGTCGTCCAGCACGAGGTCAACCACGCTCTGGGCTTCCAGCACGAGCAGACCAGGAGCGACCGCGACTACTACGTCAGGATCAACTGGGAGAACATCGACCCACAGATGGCCTACAACTTCGACAAGCAGGACACCAACAACCTCAACACTCCCTACGACTACTCCTCCATAATGCACTATGAAAGAACAGCCTTCTCCATCAATGGCAGGGAAACCATCTCCCCCATCCCCAACCGCAACGTCCAGATTGGCCAGAGGCAGGGCATGTCCTACTGGGACATCAGGAGGATCAACCTGCTGTACGGCTGCTGAAAACACACGTTAGCTTGTCTGATTAGAAGTTTTCATTTGTTCCCAAAGGTTCTTCCACTTATGTGTTCACAAGTGTTTTATAGGGAGATAATGAGCTGTAAGGTCAAACACATAAAGTGCATTAAAATGGTACGCTGGATATTAGTGATTCATTTCCTCGCCAATACTTGTTTCATTCTTTATGATTTGTCTTTTCTTACCTCATCCTTTCTACTTTTTCTTCCACCAATCCGTATCTACAGTCAGGCTTGTGGAAATGTCCTCCTCAATGCATCGCTATTCAAAAAACTATATGATGCAAATACAGTGTGATAATATGCACAGAGAGCTCTCGTGTTAATTATACATGAAAATAATTCATTTTAATACTCCTTTACTTTTGTGAAGGTCAAATCAAAGGTTGCGAGTCTTCTTTAGCTGTGCAACTCAGCAAACATATACACATGCAGGAGGGCTGAAAGCTAATAAATACATTTTCTCAAGTTGAATCTTTTGTTAAATAATAAGCAGCTAGTTTGAAAACTCACCTGAATGAACAACAGCTGTGCAGGAAAAAAAACAAATGTCAAAAATTGTAACTGATCTTCATCGGGTATTAAAATAAATCATAAATAAAAATATCCAGTAATATATTAAAGATACACTCCTAAGACCTAAATGTGTTTCACTACAGCTAACAGAAAGCCACGTGTACATCAAACATCCTTTTTCTGTTCTTGCTGACAGGATGAATTTTTGAAGAGATACTTAAAATCATAAAGCACGTGCACATTAACAGCTCTTTCAATGAAACACTTTTTATATTTTGTGAATCTAGGTAAACATTTTTTAATGACTTTCAGACCATAAAAAGACCAAAAACATTTTATTTAAGTCCCGTTGGCCCATTTTGTTAAATAAAAGAAAAAGTTTAAACCAAAGAAGGAAGAGAGCAAATGTTGTTTTAAAACATGTTCAGGTATCACATTTAAAGGAAATCATTTGAATTTAATATGATTAGGAGAAATGTGCATTTTTTTTAATCCAACGGGGAACATGTGATACTGAGCACAAGTAAAAGTATGACATACATTTCTAACATTAATCTGCAGCATCGGTCAAGGATTCAGGTTGAAGGAATGACAACATTTTCTAACTAAATAAGTATAAATGAAGAAACCCAAAACCTGATGGAAAGCAGTGACTCGCTTCCAGCTATATTCTTATTTGTATTAAAGGAGCAAACTAACAAGTAGGCACAGGCAAACTATTACACTGAAGCAAACAAACGTTCTGAGTGTTTTTAATAGTTGAAACTAAACAGCAAAGCCTCCCAAAGGCTTCAGTGTGACAGCTGAACAGTGTCTGACAGGAAGAGCTTCCCCTGTTTCAGACAATATCTGGCTGCCAGATTTTACTCTACCTGCCTCAAGAAAGGTGACGGCTACCGGGGGAGGTCGTCACCACCGTGGAAGGCAGGGGTCTGTGCAAAGAACATCGCACGTGACACTCCCGAGCCTCCAGGAGCCACGCCTTTTCATTCTTTGAGTTGCTTTCTGCAGCTTGTTGTACCCACAGGCAACAGGCTGGGCCAGGGGCAGCTTCACAAGGCTGCACAGGAGAACATCGAAGCATCAATCACATGTCTAAGTATCATCTTGGCTGTTGGGTTTCATTGTGAGCAACTTGCACAACACCCGGGTGTTTTTATTATTCAGTTTTATTTCAAAACATTTAGCACATTGAAATAGATTATTTCCAAATACTGTTAACATTCCTAACTTAAAACCAAAGCTGGATTTCCCTGCAGATAAGCCTGAATCATACTGAAATATAACAACGACAAAGGCTTCCAGGTGTGATCCTGGAAGCCATAATGAATAACTACACTGAACAATTCCTCTTTCAAACATCGGTCCCTCGGTGGATTCTCCTGCCTGCTAAACGAGGCAGTCCAAGTGTCTCTGCTGATGAGCGACAATGTTTTTAATCCTTGCAGCAGGTCAGGTCCACCTTCCTGTTTGCAGGCTCACCACAGGATCCAAATCATCTCCTCTATTTTCAAAGGCTTGAAGTGTCGCTGGTGTGTCCAACTGCGAGGAGTTTCCACGTTTCACGGGTTCATTTCTTCCCCATGATGAAGCTGGGCGCTTCTGCGTCATCCTCAGCTTCTCTTTCGTCTTCCTCATCTTCATCCTTGCTTTCGTCGTCCTCCTCGCTCTCGGAGCTCTTGTCGTCTCCCTCCTTCTTGCTTTTAGTTTCACGTTTAGCTTTCTTCGCCAGGAGCTTCTTCTGCTTCATCTTCTCTCGCTTCTTCCGCCGCTTCGCTGTCCTCTCTTCGGCGGCCTCTTTGTTCCGCTCCAGTTTTTCCAGGTACTCCTCGTCCTTAGTTTGCTTCTCTGATATCTTGTCCAGAAAGTCCTGTCTCTGGTACTCTCTGCGGCGGAGGTGGCGATAAACGTGGAACTCTCCGCTGCCTGCACCCGCGCTGGAGCCCATCACGTCCCGGACGAACTCCGGCGGGGCTCGCGGGTTCCATTCTTTGGGTCGGTCCGGGATCGGAGCGAGCTTATCTGGGTTTCGCATCAACTTCTCCAGTTTCAGACGCTGTTCCTCCGCCGGTGTTTTGGCGATAATGAGAGGCTGAGCCTCTTTCCCTCCAGGTTTCCCCGGTTTGTTATTCTTCTGCGTGGGCGCCGCCATCTTTCAAACAGTTACCCTCTTCTTCCTGTGAATGTAAAATGCTCCGGAAGTCCTTTTCTGCTTCTGTGACCTGAAATTTTTTTTTTTTTTTTTATATATAATGTTTTATTTTATCAAAGAAAACATGCCATATTCATATACATGACATGTGAATGCCACATTATTCTTATTTTTATTGTAACATTGTTACTATTATATTTTCTAACACAATAACTTTAAACGTCTTACATTCGCCAGCGTTGAATGACGTGTGACGCCACCATTAGCAAATCAGACTCGGCGAAGACTGGGCGAAGCTGTCCAATCACCGTTCACGTAAACGCCCCTCATCGTAACAGTGAGGCGACAGTAGTTTGACTGGCTGTTTTTACTCCGACTCTGGCCTGTCTGTAGGACGTTTCTTCTCCTCTTGTAACGAGATAATTGAACACAAACCATGAACAGTTTATTCCGATCCGCTGCTCGGTGTCTCCGCTCGGGTCCGGCTGTCTACCTGCCCAGACAAACCGACGGCCGCTCGCAGTGGGCCTCAGTCCGGCTCCTGTGCTCGGCGGCGGATCTCCAGAAAGACCTCGGTGAGATGGTGAAGAAGGACAAAGTGGTGGTGTTTATGAAAGGCACGCCGGCGCAGCCCATGTGCGGCTTCAGTAACGCTGTGGTTCAGATCCTCCGGATGCACGGCGTGGACAACTACGCAGCGTACAACGTGTTGGAGGACCAGGACCTCAGACAAGGTCAGTAACCCGGAGTCTGCCTGACAGCAACAGGTTGTCACCTCTCAGGTGAACGTGTACCGTTTTGGTTACTTTGTAACCGGCAGAAAAAGCGTCACATGCTGGGTGCAGCTCATTTAAACATCCTTGAAGTGTCGGGTCCTGATCGTTACCTCATTCAAAGCAGCATTCGGTTAGGATAGCTGTCAACGGCACTCCATGGCCAGTTTTTATCAGTGTTGTGCAGCAGCACCAAAGGGTGGGGTAACGTTAGCATCGGTATCAAAGTCCCGGCCTCTGTCAGGACTCGATCCCCATTGTTCCGATAATGACACGAGACATGTCGGAGAGCAGGGAAGCGTCCTCACAGATGACATCAGCAATATGTGCTCCTGTTGTCCTGTCTACGTGTCTTTAACCACGTTTAGAGTGAAATACCTGATAATGGCCGATTGGATCAATTTACATATTGTTATATAGTCTGAATGTTGTATTTTACAGCCGCATCTGGACACTAACAAACATAATACTGATGTTAAAGGGCTTAAAGGGGGGGGGGGTTAAGAGAAGAGGCTCTTCCAGCGTGTTTTCTCCTGGCTTCCTCCCCTCACCCCCAACCACTCACAGATGGCCCCTCACTGAACCTGGTTCTGCCTTCCTGCTAAAAGGCAGTTCATCTTTCCCTCTTCCATCTATGGTTTGCTCATAAGGGTCGCCTGATTGTTGGGATTTTTCTCTCCATTATTTACTTTACAGTATAAAGTGCCTGGAGGCCACTGTTGTTGCACTAAATGAATAAATCTGAATTGGGTTGGAGACCCTTTGCTGTGAGTATGGAGGTTTGTGCTTTTGCTACAGTTTCAGTGGGTAGAAAAAAAAAACCCCACCCCTCAGATTTTCCTTAAAAATGCTAATGAGGCATGTAACCAAACTGCTACGCCTAATTTTAAAACCCACGAGGTGTTCAGAGAAACAGGACTGGTAGTATTGACGCTGTCTGCCTTCCACAGGAGTCAAAGACTTCTCCAACTGGCCCACGATCCCTCAGGTGTACTTCAATGGCGAGTTTGTGGGAGGCTGCGACATCTTTCTGCAGATGCACCAGAACGGAGACCTGGTGGAGGAGCTGAAGAAGCTGGGCATCCGCTCTGCAGTGCTGGATGCAGAGAAAGAGTCCAAGTAATGGACGGGTATAAGCGTGACGCGGCTGACTCATCCAAAGGCGCATTTATCAGGTTGAACCCCTCCCCACTGCCGCCGCCACCACCTTTTTTCCAGCACAGCTGAGGGCACCATGGCTCCCATGATGAGAGTGAACCCCAAAGCAAAAGCTGCGAGCCAAATGAAAGCTCCATAGAGCTGAACGATAACATCGTTACAATGAGTCTTTCCATCCTGTTGTAATAAAAAGCTTTAATACTTCTGCACCTCCAAGAAGAACGGTGACATCACCCCCTCACTCCCACCTCAAACTGCCAGCTGACCGCGACAGAGCCGGCTGTGATCACCGTGTTCAAGCTGCCACCTGAGCGCTCGCTGCGCTCTCACCTGGTTACATCAGTCCTCTGCGATCTTCCCCTCGCCGCTGTCCTCCACGCTCAGTGTAAGACCAGATGAGCTTTAGACTTGCCTAACTGTACCACGCCTAAGTTAAGGTCATTATTCATGCTGCCTGGGCCTCATCGGCTAATGATGTCATCACGCTCTTAAATGCACTGCCTGTAGTTTCAGGAAACAGAACAAAGAGGGGACAACGTGGCTTCGTGCTGGTATGAATATCTTCTCTTTAATGAAGCCACTGATAATCTAGCAGTTTTTTAGTGGCCGTAGCTGCAGAATCGATCACTGGACAGTCCCCTGTTTGTTCTTCCTGCCTGGAACCACGTGGAAACCGTCAATGTCAGGATCCGCTGAAACGTAACGTACCTGATACCTTATGTCCTTTTTTCTTTTTTTAAAACCACCCTGAAGATGAGATTACTGCACACGTGTACCAGCCGAAGCAGTTAATGTTGCATCTGTCTGTATTTCACTCTGAAGGTGAAGTGTTGTTTTAGTTGTTTTTTCCAGACACCTCACATTTATCAGTCGTAGGTGATCCTCCTGCTGCAGACAGTTGTATTATCAAAGCAACACGTAGTACGCTGTAAGCTATTGTACAGCTTATTATTAGATGTACTTCTGACGCGTGTAATCAATTCTGCACTGATTAAATATTTTGTGACACAAATGAGTTGTCGGTGTTGTGCCTCATGCATGTCGGTCTTTTGTCAGCGGGGTTACTCACAGTAGTTTTTACTGTGAGCTGGGCCAGACTTGCAGTAATGTGCAGACGTCATGAGCCACATCACTTCCTTGGGTTTTACTAAGAATTTGAGAAATGGGTGTTTTTAGTTTTTTGATTATTTTTTTAAACATTTTTAAATGCACTAGAAAACAGTTTATAAGACAAACTGACTTTGTACAAGTTTGAACCTGCTGGAATATTTGTTGTGACCGTCTTTACTTTTCAGCTTTCTTCTCATTTCTCTAAGTATCCTCCAAAAATAGTTCTGCAGGCTTCTTGAACATTCAAAGATCTTTTTGGATCTTGGCTTTCTCTGTCAGGATCATCCCACATTGCTTCAATGATGTTGAGGTCGGGGCTCTGGGGAGGCCAGTCCGTGACTGCTGGTGTCCCACTGTGTGTTTTTCTGTGCAGGTGTTTCCCGGCTCCTGTGTCAGCTTAATACAGTTTGTTTTTTCTAATTCTTGTGAACATGACTCAGATACCGTTCATCTGCTATAAATGCGTTTATAGGTCAGAAACTTCTTCTTTTGTCTAACTTGGACTCATTTTTTAAGAATTCGTTGCACAACATGCTGACGTAAATCAAATATGACATTTTGGCTCCACATGTGAAGGAAACGTGAACTAAACAAAAAGGTGCTACACATGAACGTTTTCAGTATCTGAATCTGGCTTCAGGGATTTCTGACAGGACTCTTCATCACTGTGAGATTGGGAAAAGTTACACGCAAATGTTAAAAGGCAAAACTTTCACACGGTGTCTCGGTTAGTGCACATCAAGCTGAAAAACTGTGTCTGAGTCCAGGCCAAATTCAAATGCCAAACACACTCAGTGTAAAACATCTGGAGTCTATGTAGTTGGAAGAATATCACAGAACCTGGTTCTGAGACACGAAGCTGCATTCAAAGTGCCTTAAACTGGTATTCTTCATAGTGGTCAGCAGGGGGCGACTCCTCCCGCTGGAAAATGTGCAACTGTGTTTAAGAACGGGAGGAAATGGTTGTTTGTTTCCTCACCAGAGAAACGGAGCATTTCCAGAAGAGTGTGAGTGTGAGTGTGTGGAAACAGCAAACCACTGTGAACACTGACAGAGGCCCTGGTGTGTTCAGGGAGCCCAGCTTAAATATGCAGCCATCATTCCTGTTGAACATGTTTACTGTGCATTTCCTCTTGTGTCATGTCGGCGTGTGCTGGGAAAACACACCTGCTGTTACTCAGTTTCAGGAAGGAACACTTCTGAGGAATGTGAGTAAAGCGCTTTCCTCATTCTATCCTGTGCAAATGTAACCGGGTCATAAATGACATATTGTTATAATTACACAAAATGTGTTCTAGACCCCAAACCCTTCCTGTTATACCCGACTGTTAGGACCTTCAAGCCTGTAGTTTTGTTCATTATCAGTTGGAGCCCCTCCTCACTGTTCTTCTTCTTTGGTGCACCCCTATAAACAGTGCTCCCCTTTGGCCTCTCCCCTTTTCTACAATTCCCCTGTGGGGGAGGTCGGTGTCGTCCCCAACACTGCAACACATAATGTATATTTAGCCACCCTGATATTTCTGATTGTGTGTCTTTAGTTCAGTCATTGTGTCTGTCTTTGCTAGATGCTGTAAATGTAAATGTGCAGTACGTGTGTGTCACATGTGTTATAGGCACAGTCAGTGCTAGCATGAACAGGTCATTCTTGCTAGCTTGGGAGTTGTGGTGGGTGGAGCTGACCCTCTTCCCTACTGTTTGCATTTGGTTGTAGGAGCTGGAGCGAGGTCTTGGTTTCTTTTACCCTTCATTGTCAGACAACGCAGGAACACACCGGCTACACAAAGCCCGGGCTCGTGAGCAACGTCTCAGCTTCCACTATTAAAGCTTTCCTAAGACTAAGTGATGAACGACAGTCACTGTACGATTCTGGAAAACTTTTAAATACAAAATAATACATGTGCGAGTTTTATAAAATAAAACCAAACAATGCTGTACAGTGAAACGACTGTAAATATGGCCGTTGAGCATCCACACCTTCCCCTCCGCTTCTCTCCATAATCCAGTGACGCAGAAACACTGTTAGAAACTAACAGCCAGGATTCAGCTCAGAGTTTCTGCAGGAAGCGCAGCACCAGGTCCCTGAGCGTGGTCCTCAGTGGCTCACTGTCACAGACGATATGCGTCCCGTCCTCCTCCAGCTGAATGAGCGTGTCCTCCGCCTGCAGGTGCAGGATGTGCCCGTCTGCAGTTTCCTCCACTTTAACTTCTGTGATCCCGTGCTGCAAATGAGCACATAACAAGTTAGCATTAAGTTAGTGCTACTATCACAGCACACTGATAGCCCTCTCGCTCACATTTCCCACCTTCTGCAAAGTGGCCAGAAAAGCCTCCAGGGCCACAGCTCCACTCAGCATGGGTTTAGGGGCCAACGCTACGGGGGGCTCCTCAATCACCCGCTTCCTCTTCTTGCTGGGGGGCATGGGAGGGGGTTTGGGCACCGACTGGGAACAAATGAAAGACAAATGCAGCTGAGCTCTGATCAGCTGATTCTCTAATGGAAGTGCAAGCATTCTGGGCTCACCTGTAACGTGTGCTTGTTGTCCTTTGAGTGCAGCAACGCAGACACGGTCGCCACAGAGACGCCGGGTTTGATCTCAGAGGGCACCAGGGAGTTGGCCAGCTAGGAAGAGAAGAATACGACTCTCAGCAATTAAAACCGTCCGCCTGCTTTCTGACAGCGAGAGGATTTCTCAATAAAAACAGCTGATCAAACGCCACGTTGTCATAGTGATCAGAGAATTCACCAGATACTCTGTGGCCAGAAACTCAGATCCATCTCTGAGGAGTTTTTGACTTCCTTCTCTTCGGGGCCTCACCTCAGGCAGGATGTAGATGCGTTCGTAGCGGCGTCTGAAGGGCAGGTTGAGAACAGAGCAGCGTCTGTAGGGCATAGGAGGAGGCTGCAGCTCCAACATCAGGTCGGAGCGGTGGGACTGGGTCAGAGGAGGCTGGGTGTACTGCTCGGGACACACCACGTGGAGAGGCTGCAGGAAGAAGACACGGCTTTTACACACAGAGTACAAATGTGAGCAGCTGAAGCTGGCTTTGTTAACATTTAAATTAAGGCTACAGCTAAACGAGAACTAGTGCTGCGAATGGGCCATCCTGGAACTACAGGGATGCTTCGATCAAATCCCTCAAATCTTAAGCAAGACCCGCTGCTTCCCTGAGCTCTGCCCTGAACGCTCACATTGTTCTGCCATTTTATTTGTATATTGTCTGTTAACTTGGAAATCTGCTTTCCATTCTCCCGTTTCACCCACAGCGCTCTCACAGACTCAGTCACTATGGCACAGCACAGTTCTAGCATCATGATGCAGCCTTTCCCTCCTCATCGTAGAATCATCGTTCCTTAGTCTCGGCTCTATTTCTGTGTATTTCTCTCATAATCAGATCAGGTGCTAACAGCATACCTGGACTTCCTTGAGCAGCTTTGATACTTGGTGGAAGTTGAGCCGTGTGTCAATGGGACAGTAAACGCACTTCATGGCTAACGGCTGGTACGGAGCCAGGGCATCCAGGTAGGAGAAGTCCGGCTCTGAGTGAGAAAGATCAGGCACTCAGGACATTACTAGCTCAGGCTTTCCTTGTTTTAGTCACGTGTGAGAGATGTAGCGATAGCTGTAATTACCAGTAAAGATGATGGTGTTAAGGCTGGATTTGCCCCAGAGCTCCATGAAGTGAACGACGTCCCCGAAGCGCAGAGAGGGGTGACCGGTGAAAACCACGCAGGGCTGACGGAACTCGCTGCTGAAGTCTCCGTGAATGCTGGGGTAGTGCTTCAGCTTGTTGGTTTGGATGAGCTGAAACATCAGCAGCACATTCAAGCACCAGTTTATCAACGTGACCTCGTCACCAGCTCCACAGGTGTACTTGTGTTTTCATCCTGGTATCTTTGTATCAGTCGACTCTGCTTTTTAAAACGTGTGTTAGAGGTATGATGCGCTCCAGGCAAAAGCACATCTCACTCACATTTGATGCAACTCATGGCTACATGTCATCTGTTATTAATGACTTGTGACAGCACTGGCCTGGTCGAACATACTATTTGCCTAATGCTTTCCAATTCAAAGTTTTCTCCAACCAAACATGAATTTGCATAAAACATAAACACTTCCTCAGAGATGAAATGCTGGTTTGGTAGCGAGGCTCCAAACGCTCAACCAGACCGCCAACAGGTCTCGCACGCCACAGCCGCTCTATCGCGTGACGCACACGGCTCCGACGTGCTGAGGTTATGAGCCGAGTTACGCCGTGTCGCAAGTTTTGTGAGGTGCTTTTGTGATATTTAACGGATCGGATTACATTTTTTATTTCTCTCCGATCCAGTAATTTAGGTCAGTATGGGACCGATACAGATACGTAATATCAGATCGGTCCATCTCTAACTTTAACTTTCTCCCCCATAAAGACGACATTTGATGACCTCCACTGGGACCTCA
This sequence comes from Aulonocara stuartgranti, assembly GCF_965226115.1. Classification (NCBI taxonomy): domain Eukaryota; kingdom Metazoa; phylum Chordata; class Actinopteri; order Cichliformes; family Cichlidae; genus Aulonocara; species Aulonocara stuartgranti. Next base: position 1,311,304 of record NC_138951.1, on the reverse strand, counting down.
AGTTAAAAACCTAAAAAAAAGTGGGTTCCCTATAAGATAATGATTATTTTCAGTATAAAGGAGAAGTGCACTGCCAGTAGGGCAGGGCAACATGGCCAAAAATATTTATCACCATATATATTTGAAAATGTGTGCTAACGATATAACTGACGATATAATTAACGCGAGACAAAATACTTTATTAGTGCAAAACACCCACCAAAGTATTTTCACTTAAACAAGCAGCTGTTTTTTGCATTAAAGTTATATAAAATGTAACAGTGCAAATTCCTCACTGACAGTTTAACCAAAAGGCATTTCCAGTGGAAACTGGCCGACATATCCTCAGCATAACCATGTATAACATCCACAACACTTAAAGAGGTTAAACACACACAATACGGTAACATTATGTTGAAGCACAGTACGTATCGCTCCGCGAGGCTCCGCCTACAATAGCCATAATGCTCAAACAATCAATCAAGAGGTGCGGCTTCGTAGCTCAGCAAAGTCGTACTGAAACATTTTTTGACAGAATTTCGAGCGCCGTGCACTAAAATCGGTTCAGTAATAACGACGGCCCGCTAGCATGCGCTACCACAAATAGTGCTTTGTTGTGTATCTGACGGACGAAAGCTAAACCAGTTCCACACCAGTGAAGCTGCAGCATTTTTACAAACCAGTTCAGGTTCATCTGTTTCATTCAACGATCCGCTTTCCCTCTTCTCGTTCTGCGTCGCCGCCATGTGCGTATGAAAACAAAGGTACTGCGCATGCACGTTTTACCCATATTCTATCGCCATGTTTCATTTTCTTATCGTTGCCTGACTGGTGTTACCGTGAGCGGTATGATATGGCCCAGGCCTAACAGCCAGTGTTCTTGACTCACCTCTGCGTGTGGGAAAGGCGGCTCTGGGAGATAAACCTTTGTTTGCTTGTTGTGACAAAGCCTGAAATATTGGAGAAAAAGAAAAAGCACGTGGAATATTCCACAGTCACACGTTACCGTCTCTCTGCTGTTTGTTGCACTCCTATCAAGTAACAAAACATCGATACTGTGTTCCTACTTATCAGAGTGACTGCATCATGACTTGTTGTGGAAGACGTGGAAAAATGAGGACAAGCTAACCGAGCACATGCTGAAGAAAAACAGTAAAACCTAAAATCACAAACTTTCACCACAGAATCGAGAAGCTTTCGATAAACGGCCGCTCACCACTCGGCGAAGATCTGAGAGAACTCCAGCGAGCTGTTGGCTATGGGTGAGATGAAGTAGAAGGGCGTGGTCCCCAGGTTGGCGCTCTCTATGAACTGGTACAAACACTCGAGCAGGTCGTAGATCACTCCCGAGGAGTAGCACGGCACCAGCACATTTCCTCCTGCCCGGATGGTCATGGCTGCAGAACACAGAAGAACAAGCACAGACAACATCATTCAAGTTCCACTTAAATGATACAAGAATGACTTCAACGTTTGGTTCTTTTCACACGCCACAGAAATCTGAGCGCTACATTAAAACCCACCCAAGTTACTGCAGAACTCTCCCAGCATGCCGTCTGGGTTGGCAGTAGGCATCTGAGTGAGGCCTGTCAGAATGAGGACGTCACTATTCTTTAGGGAACTCTGGTCCATGGGCTGGGAGCAGAGAAGAAGAGAAACTGCAGAGTAGTTGTGATAGGACAGAACAGGCTGGATTCAAACAATGACAGCGTGCACTGACAAACACTCGCCTAAAGATTTAGCTTCCAAAAGAAACTGAGCACAGGAAAAAGGAAATCTGTGACTAAACAAATAACGGACTGCACTCTTTCCACTCTAGATCGTGACGGTTTTGTCCTCGATCCCTTCAAACTTTAACTTTCTCCCCCATAAAGACGACATGTGATGACCTCCGCTGGACCCTCAATGACAAGTTTTGACACCTTAGTAAAAATCAATAACGACGTGGTTTAGCTGCACGAGCAGAGACCCCCCTCCCTGACTGCTGCACACGCAGTTTGTTCTGTAAACAGCCCCGAAATATGACAGAAATCACTCAGCTCAGGAAAAAAGCTTCAAGGGTTGCACCCAGGAGACTTTGAAATGGTGAAGCATTACGCCTGCTGGCCTACCTGAGGATGTGTGGTGAGTAGAGATGAGCCAGACACATAGGACACCTTCTCATGGTGAGACTGGATGATCCAGTTGGAGCTTCCCAGCGAGTAGCCGGAGCTTAAAGGGGAGACTTGTACAGCTCCAAACAACTCCTGCAAGAAAAACAAACGAGAAAAAAGACGAGAAGTCACCACTGCACGAAAGCAGAAATGTGAAATCTTAAATATCTCCTGGACAGAATCAATTCTCACCACTTTCTGTGAATAACCCACAAGCTGCACTTTGCTGAGTGCAGAGTTAACCTCCTGCATGCTGTAGCATCGCTTCCACATCCACACATCAACTGCATCCTTCAGCGGCCCCGGGAGCATCCTAATGCAATAACACAAGTATTCATTTGAACGGTGGAGTTACACCACCCTGTTAGTGGAGGTGTAACAAAACACCAGACAAATTAGGTGAATGGAAAATGAAACTTCAAAAATGACTAAAACAAAGTCAGTAACTGCATTTCATGTGTCAACTCGGACAAAACGCACACACACAGAATATTTTTACAAAACTAGACTACCTTTGTATCTCCTTGTTCTTCCAGGACGTGGCAGACTGGGCTTTAGGAACTCTCTCCATGAAGTTCACCAGCTCCTCCATCAGCAGCCTAAGGAAGGAAGGAGGAAGAACGAGCGTAAACGCAACCGAAGACGTGTGACCTGTATCTCATTTTACCAAATAAAATAATAATGATATCACAAAAATAATACAGAAATAGTAAGATGTGGTATTCATCCCCTGCATCTGTCACCTGCCAATCTGCAGCGTGGGCTCCGTGGCGTACACTGTCCCGGTGAAGCCGGTGTGCTCTGTGATGTAAGGCAGGGCCATCATGCAGTGGTAGTTTGAGATTAGGATGACATCGATGGTGGACAGGTCCAACAGTTCTCTCTGTGGGTTATTCAGATTAAATAAATATCATTGTGGTACTTCAGGTATTTATTAAGATTTATGTTTTAGGTCTACTGTGAAGGTAAAAGACGTGGTAATCACACTGCTCTGATCATAGTAACTGATTTCTCGGAGAGGATTCCCCTATTCTTGTCAATTGTGGCAGGCCTATCAGGTTTCTTTTTCTTTCTTATTATTTGTTTAAAATAGGTTGATTTGCTGCAACTCTGATGCTTCACAGTGGCCCCTGTTTTGCAGAAAGACATTCTAGCACAAGCTATAACACTGATGCAGAAACGAAGTATCAGGGATGTCTACCTCAGGGAGACAGAACTCTGGCTGTGCGTCAACAAACACCCTCCCTGCGCACTCCTTCAGCTCCTGCAAGCATAAGGCGAAACAGTTTTTTCCCCCACAGATAAATCGGCACATCTTCATAAAAAACTGCAGTAAGTTGAAATACACGCCAAGTAACCTAAGCACATTACAAACAGCTTCTCGTGCCTTTTCCAAATTTATTGTTCCATCCTTAGAGACCCAACCAGGGAGCTTGGAAAGTCTTGGACTGAAAAAAAAGGATCATCATCATCATCAAGCAAAACATATCTGTTATCCACGAGTGAATGAATTCCTGTCAGTGACTCACCTGTGCACCAAAGGCAGGGGCAGGAAGTTGAGGACAGAGGTGGTGTCCAATCCACAGTCCAACATGATAGTGGTGGACTTGAACTTGAGGACATTGCAGGGCAATGTAGGATGACCCGACAGACAGTACTGCAAGGAGGGAATGCACCGTTAAAACCACAGGTGTGTGTAGGTGTGTGTAGGAGTACAAAGATACAGTAAAACAGGATAAACACGACACCAGGGGATTGTGTTTCCGTTTTTTCGTATGCATAGTTAAACACTTCACGCTGTACTGACTTGCTGTTCGCTGCTCGCCTTTATTAAACTTTATTCAACTGTACCAAAAAACGCTATTAGCTTCCAGCTAACAGTCACTTTTGGGTGCGTATAAGTTAATCATTTTCGACGATTCCTACATTCATTGTTCTCTTCACTGATCTGCTTTTTACTCACCAATTTCATCTTTAACACAAGGAGTTGCTGATAAATGAGTTGAAAACAGTTAGCTTTGCTAACGCAGCATCGTTCTCCACCGCTCTTCTGCTCCCTCCTCGCTTTGTTTCCCGCTCGGCTGCCCTCTGCTGCCCCCAACAGACGCGGAGTCACATCGAAAGTACAGACACTTTAAAATGCCATTTTCACTGAGAAGCCAGCGCTTATATGCAGCTGCTTTGGCAACAGCACCTTGGCTCACACGATATTAATGAAAATATGAATTAAAGGGTCGATGATTGTTGTAAACAAGTGATCCCAGAGCTGAGAGTCGCTGCGATAAACCAGAGCCGTATACAGAGCAGTTAACACAATTACATACGCCTGGTTGAGTTTATATTTAGAGCCGCCAATGTCGTAATTACAGTAATGATAGCAGCATGATTGCCAACTGTTAAATAATATGACATGTAGGTCATTAAGGTTTCAGTTGGGGGGACGCCATTAGGCCGGCAAAGGCAGGACTGCCACAGTGACTCAACACCGTTCATCCACTACTCTGGTTTAGCCCCCTCCTATGCTAGCAGCGGCTAGCTGACAAAAACATTAACCACTCCCAAAGTTGTACATTTATCCGGTGACTGCTCTGTCAGTCCACGGTGTTATTGCGAAACCGATGCAGAAACAGCGGGCAGCGCTCGCACTTCTGTATCTCCGGTAGGCTTTTTGTTTTATTTAACGAGTGTTACCGGCGGCTAGAGTGGACGTTTGGTTAGGTCGCTGTCGAAAGTGCGCTAGTCGATGTTTTCTTATGGAGGGTTTGTTCAGTTAGGAGTCAAGAGATTTAACGCGTGGGCGAGGACAGGTAGGAGTTAACACGCCACGTTTTGGGTTTTGTTTTAACTTCGACCCGTTTAGTTAAATGTGCGATTGTGTGGGGCTCTGCGGTTAGATCAAGGGTAAACTTCGCGACATATACGGCTGGTTACAGTTACCACAGTGAAGAAGTTTTTGCCTTTCATTTGATACTAATAAACGATATAATGATACAGTCTGCGTATACACATGTTCATTGCAGTCAGTAGCTTCCGTGCAGAAATAGTCCGACTTTTAGTGCTGTTATCTTTCCCGTTTATAGAGCAGCAGTATTGATGTACACGTGTGTGTGTTTCTATTTGCCAGACCACAGGAGGTCCGCGCTCAGTTTCTTCACCATGGGCAGCAGCTGCAGTAACCACCTCGGGATCCCTCCAGGCAACGGCCCAAACGCTGTGGGCTGCACTGACTTCATGATGGACCACACTGCAGAGGTACAAGCAAAAGAAAACCTTTGTTCGTGCTGACATGTAACAGCTGAGGTCACATATCTGTATTTGACATTCTTGAGTGTGCTGCAGATGCTGGGCTGGGTACCCACGGGTATTATGGAAAGCAGGTATTGGGCCAAACAGGCTGCTGACATCACGGGAGCAAATGGCCTTCTGCTGAGTTGCTTGAACTGTCTGTCTCTCCAACAGGGCACCTTCTTCCGGCTGTACTATCCCTGTCAGGAGATGGAAAGTGCAGGGAAGCCTGACTGGGTCCCATACAAGGAGTACTTTAATGGTTTGGCTGACTTCATGAAAATGAACAGGGCCCTCAGTGAAAGGATCTTCAACTACCTCTTTGGTGAATAAATTAGGAAAATCCAGTATTTCTAATGATTTCATGGCATAAAATTGACTCTTTTTTCTCAAGTCTTGTGTGCTTGTGCTTCCACCTCCAACCTGACAGTCCATTTCTCTGTGGTGTAAAAGTCAAATGTATTTGGTCAGGACAGCAATATTATATGACTTTAGTCACTAAAAAAATAGAAAGCTGGTTTCTTTCATTTTCTAATGTGGTTTAAAAAAATAGGCAAAGTGAATGTTCCTCATTTTCATCTATTTCAGGGTCCTTCAAGATCCCAGCCTATTTGGATGCTCCATTTAAATCGAATGAAAAATGTCCCGTGATCATCTTCTCCCACGGCTTGGGAGCCTTTAGGTACACACACAATGCATTTGTTTTTTTATTTCATCACTCCTGCAGCAATAACCCGTTACAAGTTCTGCTCACACTGTGGCTGCTGTGATTGTTTCTCAGGACCTTGTATTCAGCGATATGTGCAGAAATGGCCTCTCAGGGCTTCATCGTGGCATCAGTGGAACACAGGTAATTTTCCAATTTAGTTCATATGTCATTTTCATGCCATTAAGCGCCAACTGTTCTATAGCAGGGTTGTCAAACATAGGGCCCAGGGGCCAGAATCGGCCAGGCAGAGACTCCAATCGGCCCGCTGGAAAGCGTGTGATGTTGTGTATGTGCGGTCGGCAAGGTCTGTCATCTCGGTTGTGGGCAACTGACAAATAAAGGCTCTGTTCTCTCATCTCTATGGATTTGGAACTTTTAACTGTATTTAAAGTTTTGCAGACCATTGTGTCCATGCTACACCAGAAAGTTACTGATAGATACAAAAAATTAAATGACAGAAAAGTTCCCATTTTTCGAACATCTACTATAGATGTTTTTACTATAGAAAAGTACATTATTCTAAATGCATGACAGTGTGCACAATGAGCTAGCAACAGTGTTTCTCTTAGTTTTATGTTACATGTGTAAAATAAGACAAACTGTTGCAGTTGCACTTCTTTTCCTCATATGAAGATATCTCATTGATTAATTGTTTCAACATCTTTACACTGGCAGAAATTAGAGTTTCTGACCTTAAGTGGTCCCCACACTTAAGGTGGGTCGTATGTGGCCCACGATGTAAAATGAGTTTGAAATCTGTGTTCTTTGTCATCTTCATTTGGAGGAAATCGTAGCTGAACGTTTGTCCTCTGCTATTGTTTGCTTGGCTGTCTGTTTATGTGTGGAGTAAGAGTGGAAAGGGTGTGCAGACAATGGTATGAACCAGCTCATCACAATTCTTTTCAGTATGCAGACAAGGGGGACCATATGGAGATGAACATAATGGCCACAGCTGGCCTGTCACTTACGGTGATGGAAGTGTTATTTTGCTGAATTTTAGCAGCCGGTGACATGCTGACAAAGCCGCAGACAGAGCACATGGCTGCAGTGTGAGAGCAACAACATGAGAGTGACTTTGCTTCTTACAGAGAGAGGGCCACATGCTGCCTCAAACAGGATGTGTCCTCTGCATGTGTCTAAACCCTAATTGTTCCAAGTAACATGAAGGAAGTAATATCTGTTCCCAGGGCTGGAACTACAGGTTATGGTTTTATTTTTCTCCCACAGAGACCAGTCGGCGTCAGCTACGTATTATTTTTGTGAGAAGCCAGAGTCAGAAAGGTCAAATGCAAGTTTGACAAAATCATCCGGTGCCACCCAACAGAACTTGGTAAAGGAGTGGATGTACTACAGAGCTCTGCAGCACGGAGAGAGCGAATTCCCCCTCAGAAACAAACAAGTATGTTGTCGCAGAGATTACCCACAGACTCCCTCTGTGGGTTTAAAATTCAGTCTCTTGATTGCATAAGATGTGAGCTTCATACCCGCTTACTCACAGGCAGCTTGGCACTGATGTTAAAATCAAACCACATCCTCGTTTGTTCTAGCTGACATTCTTCTATTTTCATCTGGGCACGTCACGTTAAACGGCAAGCGTGTGGTCACATCCCGTTTATCTTAAAGCTGAAAGGAATGAGGGACTGCAGATAGCAGTTGGCTTTTTAAATCTACGATTAAGGCGAGGGATATTTCTTTTTTTTTTCTTTCTGTTCATCAGAGTAGCTTCGCAAAACTCACAGTTCAACACAATCCTGGTTTATCTTGTACTGGGTCCAAGTGCAGCAGCTCAGCTCCACTATAACTTCCTGTCCCCTCCCTTTAAGAGAAGCTCCCTCTGATTGGCTGCCCACCATAAACAAAAGTTTAGGGAGACCGGGAGTATATAAATCCCATAGTAGGGGAAAAAGATGGTTTTGTTTGTCGTATCTGTACAGATGTCATGAATGTAAAGGTAAATATTAATGGCACCTTAAAGAAACAGAATGAATTCATTTGTTTCATCTTTCAGGTGAAACAAAGAGCAGATGAATGCATTCTGGCTCTGGATAAACTCACTGAAATCAACTCAGGAATCTCAGTGCAGAATGTTCTGGAGACGCACTTTGACTGGTCAACGCTGAAGGTAAGCTTTTGGTTACCTCTGGCTGTGACATGCATGCAGGACAGCTGTCATGCATGCATGTCATGCAGTGTGTGGTAGCAAACACAATAATGGAAATGTGTCACAAGACGCAGAAAGTCGTTGTAACACGAGCATGGGGCAAGTTGGCAAGTGTCACAAGGCTCCAGGAAACGCAGAAGTCTCTTTGAAGTTTGATCAAAGTTTGATCAAAGCTAAAAGGCAACAGTTGTAGCCTCTTAGCTTTACAGTGTTTAAAGCTAAAGCTGAACTCTTCTCACCTTCGAGGTGAACAGCTGATGCTGATACCAGGGAGAGCAAAGTGTGCTGGTTACTGACACATGACAGAGTGGTACATACATTAAAGGGTTAACCTAGCAACCAGCCGTCAGCAACAAAGCGGTGCTCTGAGCGATCCTGTGTGGACCCCCGTCGTAGGAAGCAGACATTCCAGCCTCTGGTTACCTAGGCAACTTCCAATCCATTTATACTCCTGTCGTGTGTCAGTCAGGGGTATTCTTCACTGCTTCGATTGCTCAACTTGAAACTGAGAAAAGTTTAAAGAGTAGATCAGGAAGCAACGGCAAGTTTTTGACCAGAGACCACAGAGTGGTGCAACTTCAAGCTGGGCGAAGAAACCACCGACAAAGCGATGTAGGCTAACCCCAGCACTCAACTCTTCTAAGCTTTGAGGTGAAGTATTGCAAAGATGATGCTGATTGACATATGGGGCAGGTGCCAAGTATGTACAGCACGGAGTGTCTGCAACAAACATCAGCTCCAAAGCGATGAATGGTTGATGAGTGAACTGCTTCCTGTGTGCACATCCTTAACGTAGGACACGCCCACTTCACAATTCCCGCACTTGTTCAATTTCTTAATCATTTCTTAGTTCACAAAAATTCAACTTGTACATTTGGAACATCTGTTTCAGGGTTTGTTGCATCCTGCTGTGTGATGCTTAGAAGACCAACGAGTGTTTCTAGCAGTGTTGTATCTTTGTGGTTATTGCAACTTTCCCTAAAGTCTCGAGCTTCCAAAGTTCATTTACCAGCACTTTTTGTTTTTATATATGAGCTTGGCACTGAAAGTCTTCATTTAGTTGACTTGATTGGCAATAAGTCTTAGACCAGGCTTATTTATTTCCCCTTTTAATGGTGCCACATTTTGCCACAAGTTTGAAAAAGTTGCCAAATCTTCTATTTGGTGTCATTTATTGAACTCTGAAGACATAAGAGTCATAACAACAGCATGTGGAAGAACCATACACGGCCACAACAGCATGGCACCTGCTCCTCGTGCTGGTCACGCAGTGCTGTGGTATAGCTTCCCATTCTTCAACCACTACTTTTGGTTTTGTTGGCTGACTTGTGAAAAACACTGTTAAACTGCCGATATGTCTTGTTTCTTCATACTTTGCTCATCCCATTCAACGCCACACAAGAGTCGACACAGAATAAGCTGTTTGGCATTGGCCCGCATACTCAACTCTGCTGCTCAACGCACAAATGTGTTTCCTTACAAACGTGGCACCAAATATACTTTGCAGCTGTAGATTATTGGCAAGAAGCATCAAACACAAAGTTCTTACTTTTTGTGCTGCCGTGTGTGTATAAACAATAAAATGACATCAACTAGGTTCAGATGACTTTTGAAAGTGCACTGAGGAAAAAACCTGTGTTAGCCTCAGCTTATCAGCTGCAGAGTCCAAAGTTCATGAAATGCTGTTTTGCATAAAGAACATCAGCAGACTTTAATCTGTGATCAGGAAAAATGTGAAACGCAGTGGAGTACAATTTAATTTGTGCTGATTTCTTAATTCTCTCTCATGTTCTTGGTAACAGAACTCCATGGACCTGTGCAGGATAGCAGTGATGGGCCATTCGTTTGGAGGAGCAACAGTCATAGAGGCTCTGTGTAAAGAGGTTAAATTCAAGTACGTTTTTATGGTTTCCAGTCTTTTATCACTTATTGTCCATAGAGCTGTGTGCATGAGGGCATTTCACTTTGCTTAGCATAAATTAGAAACGTGTGTTACAGGCAGCAGTAACAGACCCAGATTATTGAAAGTAATACCCTGGCCTGCTATCGTATAAACAGGTGTGGAGTAGCGCTAGACTCCTGGATGACTCCTTTAGACGATGAGATCTTTCCTCGGGTGAAGCAGCCAATCTTTTTCATCAACTCAGAGAAGTTCCAGTGGGCGGGAAACATCAGCCGCATGAAGAAGCTCGACTCGGCCGTCATACAGAGGAAAATGATCACCATCAGGTACCAGTACTGGTCTGCTGCACTTTCAGAGACTTTGGGGGTAATTTGGGCTGATTTTGTGATGTCTCTTCTTCACCTGCATTCTTTCAGAGGTACAGTCCACCAGAGTTTCCCAGACTTCACCTTTCTCACAGGCAACTGGATTGGGAAGCTGATGAAACTCAAAGGAGAGATCGACCCAGAGCTCGCCATAGACCTGTGCAATAAAGCAACACTAGCGTTTCTGCAACGCCATCTTGGTAGGAGCTCCTGCTAGTCGTTCGTCAGATTTAATCATGTAATGCAGGAACACAGCTGTGGGCACATTAAAGCCGTTTTTACAGGATTAATAGTAAGATGTGTACAGTATCAGCTGAGCTGTGAGGAGTTGGCTGAGAGATCGACTGAACTCTCTGCTTACTCCCCTTTCCTCTGTGCAAAACTCTTGCAGGCCTGGAGAAGAACTTTAACCAGTGGGACCCTCTGATCAACGGAGAAGATGAAAACCTCATCCCAGGAACTAATGTCAACTTGCTTCAGTCCGCCATCTGAACCGGCTCTGTGCCTCTTATACTGTGGCCTCTCACATTCGCCTTGGGCGCAGGAGTCAGTGCAAAGGGTTTAAAATGTCAAGTCAGGCCTACTTGGCATTTTTTAAGCAGTAATCAGATGGAAATCTAATCTCTACCTCATCAAAGGATGGATTTATTTTTTCTGGATGGACCAAGCACTCAGCGTAGTGTTTGTTTCAGGAGGCCTGAATGTTGCATACGAGCAGCTTGAAACTTTCTTCTCACTGTTGGTGACATCTTTACTATTAGCTGCAATTTCTTGAACAAATCTTTAATCAGTTTTTATCTTTTAGTGTAAATAAATCCAAATGTTTCTGTACCTCTTTGGACCTTTGAGCAAAGACAAGGTACTCTGATTGCTGTGTGATTATGTAATGCGGCCTATGATGACAATCTTAAGTTATAGAATAGAAAAAGATGATTATAGAATTATGTGATAAAGATTAGACAAGCTAGCATGTAAAAGGCATCCAGTAACTTCAAGAACATCTTTCAATGAATATTGTAAACACTAAAAAGCTGCTTTAAATATCCCATTGGCCATAAGCCACCGTACAGTTCTTTCCTTGGTCAGTGCTATGTAACTTTTATACACTTCATTTATACACAACAGAAATCCAATAAATCTGGTTTCTTTACAAATGTTTAGCACTCATTTTTAAAGACACTTCACTGATCAGTTTGTGGCAGTAAGGCTGTAAAATTCAATCTTTAAAGGGAGTCCACAAATGAAAATACTAAGGCAACAAGACGACAGAAACAGGTAGTGAATTAAACCTGTCTCGGTTATGAAGCTTGCTCCGGGCGCTCTGTGAATGGGAGAAAGGAGAAAACTGACAAGCAACAAGGTGTCAAATATAAGGCCCGAGGGCCAAAACTGCCCTAGCAAAGACTCCAATTCAACCCACTGGAGAGCTTTAGAAACACGAAGGACTGCATAGAGTTTGAACTTCTGTCTTTTCATGTGTCTTACAGCTTTTCCTGTTGGTCATTGCCATCCGTACCACACCGAAGCATAAGGACATTTTCTGTGAACTCATGGAAACTTTACATTCTAAATGTATAATTACAGGACAGTGTGAGCAATGAAACCTTTTCTGTAACTTTACAGGTGTATCATGTAGTTTCACCTGTCCCACCCGCTGTATGTGGCTACGATGTCAAATTAGTTTGATATCCCTGCACAGCTGGGTGTCCACTAATGTGTGACAACAGAACTGTTATGTTTGTTTATATGAAGCCACAGTCATCTCGTTGCACATCATCTTACTGATATTAATCAGTGTCCCATTCTATATCTAGATATCTCTATAAAAAGTAAAGATATCCATCTGTAGCTTGTAAAAGTGGTTTTTAAACACTGGGTATGTTCATAAAGCAACTGTTTCCAACACCACGAGGACGATGATCTAAATGTTTTACAGGGACAAACATGAAACATTTCCAAGACGTGTTCCTTTTTAATAAAATGTTACAGAAACACCAAAATGGAACTAATGAAACGGGGAAGCAAAACCATGACTCGTGTGCACTGAATGTTAATATTTATTGTGCCAACACAAATTTGCTTCAACTCGTGGATTAACACCAAATACAGATTTATTTTTTTTTTTTCCATGCATTTCACAACAGCCACTGAAACCAGAGCAAATAAACTCAAGACTCAAACATCTAAAGAATTGTTTGGCAGTTTATCAAAACAAACTCCTCATGTTTTATCAACTATTACCATATAAAGACTTTTAGCTTCGTGGCTGTTTGTTTTTAGAGGAACAATGAAATAAGCAGATCAAAGGCTATGAGCGATAGGACGATAACACACAAAGAAGCCAAAACAATGACAACACTGGCATTGGGCACTTAAAATGAACACAGAAAATGAACTGCACCTATCTGAAACAACACAAAACAATATGCAGTTACACTAATCTTCTATTTAATGTCCAAAACGAAAAGAAGAGGCAGTCACTCTGCCGGCTGCTGCTCAGCAGAACAGCTTTGACAGCTGGATTCCTAAAAGGAAGTTAGCAGCAACAAAGCAACAGTCAGCAAAAACGGCTTTTTGTCTCCTCCTACTTTCAATGGTAACGTCATACATCAACATCATAACTCATTCAGAACAAACAGACAGGTATCTGTATCTGCCCATGTTCCAGAAAGCAGGTTTAGTGGAAACTCTGAGATGAAGAAGCTCTGACAGAACGGCAACTTCAGCTCCGAGTCAGTTACAAGAGCAGCAGCGCGTGATGCTAACCTGCACCGTGACAGGTTTTCTTCAACACGCTCCGAGTTTCTGTGCCTGAAGCAGCTGACAGTTTTAATTCTTCATTCATACAGTTGATAAAGATTTGATATCTTTTGAAAGACTCAAGGTTTCTTTTAACATGGCTCAGGGACTGAGAGCAATCACTCAACACTGCAGACCCACTATCACAGAAACAAAATCTAGAATCTACAGCTGTGTGAAAAACAAAGTCGTCACAGGACTCTTACAAACCTGAGAAACCCTAAATCCACTGTCACATGTCTATAAGAGCAAAGGTTTGAGCTACATCTCAGCCTCAGTTGGAGTTCATGACAGTAAAACTACAGAAACACTGAATAAGTAGGAATTACTTGGAACGGCTGCCGGGGGAAAGCCTCTGGCAGCACAACTTAGGTTTGCAAAGTTACATCTGACTTTGGGCTGTTACATCACAAACACCCCGTACAAACTGTCACAGAGGTGGAAGGCTGAGGACAGATTTGTTTTGCAGCCACGTGACTTGCACACTTTGTACTCACTGAGTCAACCAAACTTAAGCTCGACTAGAATTCAAGCACAGCAGCAAACCTCCAACAGAACGGCAGAAAAAGAAAAGAATCAGTGTTGCAATGGCCAGACCTCAACACAGCTGCAAACCTCAATGAACTGAAGCCTTGTTGTGAAGAAGACTGATCCAACATTTCTGCCACAGTGTGTCACAGACAAAATGATTGCTTCAAGTAACTGCTGCTGACCACTGCTTCAACAAGCTGCTCTGGCTGAGTTCTGCAGTTTTAATGCTGCCTTATTTGAAAGTTTGAATCTCAACAACTTTGCCGCTGCAGATCACTGAGATTAATGTCTGATATCACAGAACAATCATTCTTTAAAGGAAAAGAAAAACACCCTCCAGTTTGGGCCACATAAGCTTGCTGTCATGTACACTCCCATCGGGTTACTGCTGAACACCTCATCTACCAACACACACAAAAGCCAAGTGTAAAAGTTGACTGACGAGGCTGAATAAAACCTCTTTTCTATTCATCGATCATATATTGATATTTTAGCTCTCCTGGTTTTTTGTCTGTTGGAAATTCTGGTATCGAGCTGCACTGAGTTGACTGCACCATCAGAGTTCAGTTAGACTCAGAGTTTGTTACACCTGCTTTCTGAAACATCACTCAGCTCCACACTCGTGGTTATTTATTATATTTTAATATGAGCATCAAAGAAGTTGAGGCACAAGAAAGTGATTAGACATGTTTGCAGAATAAGAAGCACCCAATGGCAGGCTCTTCATTTCTATTACTACTTCCTACTCCAATGGTAACATTGTATGAATGACCGGATTATTCTGGAGAACAAAACTTACCAAAACTGTCCTAAGGAGAAGGCAGTTCATCTGTCAGCACACTGTCATCAAAACTCTGGAAATGTTAAAAGGTTGAATGAAAAAACAGTAATGTGTGTTTGGTATTTTTTAGGTTAACGTGAGTGCCTTCTAGATACGTCGGTGGTACAATGAAGAGCACGTGCATAAGCAGTGTGCACTGAACATACTGTTAAATACCCAACAGAAAATGTAAGCACTTGCAGTCATGTGGAAAAAAAAACAAAACATTCACAGCACTCGTGCAGAAAAATGAAGCACACCTCATGATTGGACATCTTGTAGAACAACAGTTATCATGAGCAGCAAATAATTTTCTGTATGAGTGTCAGTCTCAGTATCGGAGAAGGATCCACTCGTCTTTGCTTCAGTTCACTGAGGTTTTTCTCTCAGCACAGCATTGTAACTGGGCTGAGTCTGGACTCTGGCTGTTCTATTTCTTTTGCAGATCTGCTGCTGTGCGTAGGGATCATTGTTCTGTTGCATGATCTAATTAAACCAAGCTTCAGCTGGTGGACAGACGGCCTCACATTTGGCTTTAGAATATTTTTATATACAGAGAAGTGCCAAAACTCCTGCTTTTACAGAGGTGCTCACACCTGAAGATAATCAGTTAACTCATTCACTGCCAGCCATTGGCAGTGAATGAGTTAAACCCATTGATTCATTCACTGCAATTGACGGCTATAGACGTCAATGGCAGTGAATGAGTTAATGAAATGCATTTGCACATTAGCACCTGGCTGCTACTTAATTAATAAGGAAGCAGTAATAGTGTTCTTAGAAATGTGTAGTCCTGTGAAAACTCTTCCACATGACTGCAGGAGTGTAGAAATACACGACAAGTTAGATGCTTGACTGTTGCTCCCCCTGTTAGCTGGCCATATTAGTACTTTTCAGTGCCAAAAAATACATTTTGTGTTTAAGATCATAAACTTAAAAAAAAAAACCCAAACCAAAAAAACAACTTTCCAGGAACATTCATAGCCTAAAAATGGTAAATGGCCTGTATTTGTATAGATTTACTAGTCCCTAAGGACCCCAAAGCGCTTTACACTATACACACACATTCACACACTGGTGATGGCAGCTACATTGTAGCCACAGCCACCCTGGGGCGCACTGACAGAGGCGAGGCTGCCGGACACAGGCGCCACCGGGCCCTCTGACCACCACCAGCAGGCAACGGGTGAAGTGTCTTGCCCAAGGACACAACGACCGGGACTGTCTGAGCTGGGGCTCGAACCAGCAACCTTCCGATTACAAGGCGAACTCCCAACTCTTGAGCCACGATCGCCCCGCATAGCCTAAGGTCAGTGAATCATCAACCATGTGATATTTATGACAGATGTCTTTTAGGGACAGTCCTAAAACATAAAATATCAAGTCTCCATATTTAGATTTAGACTTTAAACTGAATTCATTCATTTTTACCTTTCTTACCTCATTTTGTTGGGAAGGTGGACGCTCCTGCAGCTCACACTCCTCCGTCAACATTTCAGCTTCCTCTTTTAGATCTGAAAAACAAGAATACATGAGTATATAATGAAACGTGTTTCTTGATGCACATTTATGTTTGTGAAATAAAAATGCTTTTCATTTCTAAATGACAAAAATGCATACACACTGCAAATGAAGGCTTACAACAAGCATGGTCCTAGTTTAAATGAATAAGGTCAGTGTATGTACAGCTAAAGCTTCAGACTCCTCTCAATGCTCTGTGTCAGACTGTACTTTCTCTTCTTGGCTCCATACAATGTTATTGAGAGGGGGCATCCATGCTGTGGTCACCTCAGACACACAGCCCTTGCTGTGGGTACAGAGGGTCCACCCACCTGCTGATGAAACCTGTTTGAAATGAGCAGCTGTAGTAGCTACAGTGGCTTGGCTCAGTGCAGGTTACACAACCTTTAGCTGAACTGTGAATCACACCAAGCTACTGTAGTAGCCCAGAATTAAAATACAAAGCTGTAAATGAGCTCTTTAATTTAAACAGTACCTCTACAGACGTCTGTCAAACAGATCTCTCCAACAAGACAGGTCACCTCTTCAACAAGGCTATTCTGCACAGGGATACAAACAGTGTGTATAGTCTCTGCAGAGATACAATGTTACATTTAAACCTCAAATTGGAAAAATATGCATTACCAAATCTGGAGATTTAATAGCTGTGGAGGTCTGTGGCTCAGCATCAGATTGTAAAGCTGCAACAGAAAATATACAGGAAATGTAGCCCTATGCGTGTTATGTAATCAGATCTGATATTTAAAAAGCCAAGATGACACACCAGAAAGTGTATCCTCACGAAGACACGACGTCTCATCTTCGGTTATCGAGTCGTCCTGAAACAAAAAGATCACACTCATCACTTTAAAGCCCGCTCCAACAAACATAAGCAGCTCGTGTTCAGATTAACATCTGCTACATTTTCACTGATTCTTTTAGTTTCGTTTCAAGTGATAAGAAGTTTCCTGGCCAAGTACATTTTATATGTGCAAGTCGTTAAGCCTTAAGGGCCTGGTCTTATTTAATGAATTTAGGGCAATTTTAAATGATCTGGATCCAGTTGCTTCCTGATAGCAGACAAGCACTTTTACTGTTTTTCTTTTTTTTTTTTTAAATTGACACCAAAGTTTAAAATTGTATTGTTTCTGTTTTATTTTCATTTATATTGCCTCTACTAAACTGGTCTACGATTTTGATGTGTGTGCAACTAAATTTATGCAAATTGTGATAGTTCTGCTCTTTGTTCACCAGGATAATCTCATTAAGGGGTCTCCCGCTGAAGAAGTTGTACTACTTTACTGTCAGGAAATAGAGAGACAAGAGAAATAAAGTGTTCTACAGGGTCAGTATGTGTCAGATAAATTTACCTGTGAAAAGCCTGATCACGTATGAGCTATACAGCTGTAAGACATTGTTTAGTTACTCTGAAAAATCAACAAACAAATTACCGTTTCCTCTGCTGTCACACAGCTCAAACAGTCTTCACCATCACCACTCGGCTTTTTTTGCTCTGCAGTAAAAACAAAAAAAAACAAAACTGCATGCATATCTAAAAAGAGGACTTCACAGAGAAACTGAATATTACTCAGAAGCAGTGAACTGTACACTCCCTGATCTGAAGTCTGATACCTGTGCAGACATCTGTTACGCAAGCCTCTTCAGCACAACAGGTCACTTCTTCAATCTCATCACCCTAAAATAAATAAATAAATAACAAAAATAAATCTTGGTGATTAAAGTATTTGTAGTCTAATTTTACAATTCTGTAGCTTCAAATCCATTTCTGCATGCGAGTATATTTTGTAACCTCTGCTTGTTTTCCGTAGCAAATCCCAAATCAAAATCTGTGCTTTAACATATTTTTAAAATAGAAATTCAGAACAATGTTGAAATTATGTTTTACACTTCAAATTAGAGACTACACAATCAATATAAGAACTGCACACGGCAAAAAAATAAATACATTTTAAAAAGCCGATCTGAGGACATCACACAATATTTACTGAGCAATATATCCCAAGCCATGCATCCCATGAACTGATTGCAGATTTTGTTTGGTTTTTAGCCTTGTTGGTCAATGTGTTCTGTGCACTGTCACCACAATATCATTTTTTATTTATTTTTTTAAATACATGAGCAGTTACATGTCCCTGGTGGGACAATGCATCACCACTTAAAAGGCAGTTATTGGCAGTCAGAAGACAGCGCACATACAGACACACTCCACTATCTAGTTACCTTCTCCAGCGAGGACACCGTGTACGTGAGGGGCTCACTGGCAGCTTCGTCAGCGTCTGCGAGATCCAAACACAGACAAGCCGGAAAGAGTTTTAAATGGGGAATGATAGCTTACTTGCTTAAAAAAAATAACCACATCATTGGCATATCTATACTATATTGCCAAAAAGTATTCACTCATCTGCCTTCACCAACATATGAACTTAAGTTGCATTCCAATCTTAATCCAAAGGATTTAATATAATGTCCGGCTACCCTTTGCTTGCAGCTAAAACAGCTCTTCCATCTCTTCCACCACAAGGTCTAGAGTCTAGTGGCAGCATGCTTTACACCACTGCATCCAAGGACCTCTGCACCTCAGCATCTGCTGGCCCTGCTATGCGATTTTACATGACCTTCCACTGAGCTGCAAGCTGAGCTGCTGTCATTTCCAATCACTACTTCGTATTAATACTTAGTAGCGAGGACATTTCACAACTGAACTTGTTCCACAGGTGGCATGCTAACACAGTAACACACTGGAATTCACTGAGCTCCTGAGAGCGACCCATTCCTTTACAAATATTTGCAGTAGCAGTCTGCCAGCCTAGATACTTAATTCTATTTGCATGTGACCATGGAAGTGATTGGAACACTGAAATTCACCGATTTGGATGGGTGAGTGAATACTTTTGGCAATATGGTGTACTGTTATTTTCATGCGAGGTTCATGCTTGCAGCCTTGCATTTGAACTTAACATGTAAATATCAAACCTGGCAAAATCTTATCAAACCTGAATTTGGAATGTTGAGATGAACCAAGGACTCCTCATCGCTCACAGAGTCACTCTGAAATAGAGCAGATTAATCTTTACTCACCTGAGAGTTCCAGGTGGGACTATATCAGTGTAGTAAGAGCATTTTACCCTTAGTCACAACAGTAAATAATCAATCTGATATTTACTAATCATGACAAAAGCAGAACTGCTTAACATCTATACCAATATTACGGTATATCCTCGTCCCCAGCATACCTCAGCTTGTGTGGTAGCACATGGAACCTCTTGCTGACTCATCCCATCTCCGGCCTCACTTTCCGGTTCTTTGGGAGCACCTTTGTGGACAATTGCACCCATTTATACCCCATATCATCAGCCTGAGACATTTCTCAATACGAGTACTTGTGAGTACTTGTGTTCTTTTGAAACATCATCAGTTGTGTTTTCTCTCATCAGTAAAAACCATGACAAACTTTCACACCTTATACTAAACTGAATCAATTTCAGATTTAGTCTTCTATAGTCTTATGAAATGTAGTCAACTAAAACTAGACTAAAACTAAAAGCATTTAGATCCTTAAATTATGTCTAAAACTTAATGTTTCAAAAGACTATGACTTAAACTAAATCAACGCTGTAACTGTGGCCGTCAGCTGGCCAAACTACAGAAAGTAACCCTGTTGTTTTTTCATTCCCTTTCACTTTAAGCCTTTCAAAATGAAAAATCACCGTATCAAGAGTTGGATGACAAAATAAGAAGCACTCACTGCACAACTGCTCCTCAGGAGGCACAAGGGAGGGCAGCACTAATTCAGTCGGAATCTGAAGAAAAGAACAAAGTAAACAAAATGATGTCCTTGTCAATGTTCTAATAGTTGAATCCAATCAAATTTCTTGTACCCGTTTTGAGACTTCAGTTCCTAGATCAGTACTTTCCATGAGACTAACAGCGTTCCGCGGAACCTTGAGAAAATGGAAGATACCAATATGTACGTATGTAATCAACAATTTTAAATTACAGAATGACGCTTTAAAGTAGGGCTGTGCGATATGACTAAAATCTCATATCCTGATATGACATTTCTCATCCCGATAATGATATATATCACAATATAGTGCATTTTCTGTAAATTCCGTGAATCTTGGGCAACTCGACTTGTGTGAAGTGTTTTCATGCATGAAAATATATATTTTTAGTTACAAGTTGTAACGGACGCCATTTTCTTTGTGAGTATTTATTACATGGCGTAGTGCGGGGAAAAGCCTGTTCTAACGTTTGAGGTGTATTTTGAGCATCTGGCGGTTCTTTTTGGTTCTCGTCCATAAACTCTCACCGTACTCTTTCACGTGATTCGTGCGTAGGTGGTAGAAGAGGTTTGTCGTGTTTGAGTCTGAACTGGGGACCAGTTTGCAGCATAATTTGCATCGTACAGTTTTCTGGTCCGCGTCAGACTTTTCCTAACCAAATCATGTCTATGCTACATGTCTATGCCCCTCGTTTAGAAATAAGGTCCTCGATTTGTTTTGACTGGTCCTTCTGTTTGGAGCTAACTGGTTCTGCCTCATCAACGGCCATGCTGGTATTCTCTGTGCCTGCATGGTGGCCATCCAAACGATGAAAAAATATTGCCGTAAACGGTTTATTTTGCGACACCATGAAACAAATGATAGTGTATAATATGAAATTATAGATGTTTTAATTTTATCATCCGATATATTTCATCATATCGCACAGTCCTACTTTTAAGGCTTTTAAAAAGATCATCAGTTTATTTCGACATAATGAAGTTTAAATCTACCAATTTCACAGTTGTCCTACGGTTCAGGGAAGTACCACTTCCTACAGAAGCTGTTATTCCATCTTGGTTTTGGGCTAGATCTGGAAATAGAAAAAGGAAAATGCAACACATATGAAATCATTAACTTGCATAATAACTGACAACATGTGAGACTCAACTCTGAGTCCATCAGACTCCAGCAAGCAAATGTAATATTATTACACAGGTATTTTTCCAGAATGACATGGCATTCATTATGATTTGAGCAGATTTGAACTCAACCATATTGTGTGCTAACAAGGAGAAAAACATTTTTAAAAAGAGAAATTAAGCTCTTTCTTACCAGAAACATTCATGATGTCAAAGCTGTAGGAAACTGCGTTCATCTCTTCAAGTAGAGATACCTTGTCAGTTCTTGCAGTTCCCTCTAGGTCATCTGTTGTCTCTAAAAGGTTCTCATCCACTGGAGAACTTGAGACGTTGGGCCCAAAAGCGTCCATTACCAAGGCTTGCTCCTCTTCAGGTTCTTTGTTAGTGTCCTCCATGTTAAAGTTCATAGTCAAAACATTTTGGTCTTTGTCATCTTGGTTATCAAGTGGCGACAATATACTTTCATCTATACCACTATCACCAGGAAATCTGTCCTTGATCAATATTGCAGAGGCTTGGACTTCGATCTTCTCTGTGGAAACACTTTCTTCTTGGATCCCAAAAAACTCAAGATGAACTGAATCTTTAGAGGACTTTGGAGTACTTAATTTTTGTACCTCATCTTCTGTGCAAGGCTCAAACTGATCAGTGCTGAGCTCGTCACTGTTGTCTTTCTCAAAGTGGATATGAGATTTGTCTGCTTCTTGGGTTTTGGGATTCTCTACTTGATCGTCAGGTACCACAGACTCATTTACAGATGAATCAGTCTGCACTGAAGCTTCATCTGAATCAGGCAGTTCATCTGCTTTGGCTTTATTTTCGGTTATGAAGCTCTTCCACCAGGTTTTCATCAATTCGTTTATCACCTGACCTTCGCATTCCACCTGCACAAAGATTGTTCCTGTAGCTCTTGCTAGTTTTGTGACAGTCAACTGCAACAGTTTAACATCTATGAGTGCAGACAATTCAACCTTTGCTACACTTTCCCAATATCCACACAAAACATCAAAGCCTTCAAGCTCGCACAAAAATGCCTGTGGTGGAATCTTCAACAAGCAAGGTGGCATTTCTCTCACATCTGTTATGCTGACTCTAGTCTTGTTTCCATAGTCCAAAAAGAAAACAGAGAGCTCACCCTCATTTTTGTCAATGACCTCTGCACGATACCAAAACTCATCGTCTAAAAAGCGAGCAATACATAGACTTCCAGGAACAAGAGCATCTGGATCAATATGGTTCTGACCTGCTGAATTCTCAACTTCTGAGAGACCTAATAAGATCTCATCATGTTCTTCTGAACTAGCAGACTGACACCAGAAAGTCTGATCATCATTTATGACTGTGACATAGGCTTCCAATTTCTGCCCCTCAAAAAGGTCTTCCAGAAAGTTATGTGGGGAGCAGTGGCTCAGCACTGATCTCTCTGGCACTTCTCTGATATCAGATACCTGGGATGGCTCCTTCCTTTCCTTTACTTGCTCAAGTTTCTCTGAAGTGATTTCAGGATCTACAGTAGGCACTTTATACGTAACCTTCACACCATTGTCTTCAAGGTTAACTTCCCACACAGACCCAATTTTCCTGACAAACTGGCACTTGAACACTTTTTCTCCACTGCTAGAAATCTTTTCTTTGAAAGCAGACACCACATCTGGATCAACTACAACCTCTTCCCCAAGACCAGCAGCATCACTCAGCATACAGTGTGTGCTGTACATTGGCAGCTGCAAGAATTTCTCGTGGAGTCTGCCCATCTTGGAAAGTGGAGTCATGACTGTATTGCCAAAATCAACAAACTCAATGAGAGCCATTGCATCACCATGGAGTTCTCTTACAACTGCTCGGTACCATGAGGAATCATCTGCGAACTGTGCTTGAACAAGGTCACCTGGTAGCAATTCTTTGAGCCTGTTGGTTTCTGGAGTTGAATTGGGGTCATTGAGCTTTTCTACCAGGGAAAATATATGATCCTCATCCCTTACACAGTGCACATAGAAACTTAATGGGCTGTTGCAATGTGACATGTAGACATCTGCTACCATACCAGGTGTGACAGAATTTGAGGGCAAGTCTGAAAGTTTAGGAAGCTTTTCAGCATTACTTTCCTTTTGGGATTCTGTGCCATTTACTGTTGACTTGAGTTTCTTGGTATCTGTTGGAAGATCTGAAGATCTGACATTGCCACCAGTAGATGACTGCCTTTGCTGTGGAGGTGTGTACAACTCTAGTTGTGGACTCTTGATCCTTTGACCATTTTCATGAACTGACTTTGTTTTGTTCCAAAGTTTCATTTCATTAGATTTCCTGTCATCCCTTAAAGTAAAAGGAGGTTTTGAAGCAGAGAAACTGTTTTTCTTCAGGAATTGTGTGTCATCTTCCATTTTTGTGGTCCGTTTTGTCGTCTTTTGCAAATAACTCGGTGAAGCCTCAAAAGCTCTCCGACCATGGCAAACAACCTGGCTTTCTGTGTGCATCTCAATCTGAAACTTTTTCTTGAGCTTTGAATTGATCTGAGTGTTTCCAAGATAGAGCTCAACTAGCACTTTCCCATCAGGTTCTCTGGCCACTACTAGCGCTCGGAATTTGCATTCTGTTGCAGTTGTCTCAAACCAGCTGTTCACCTCACTGGAAACATTCGCAGGGACATCAGAAAGACCACACACCACTGCTTGCACAGGTACAGACATGATGTCGTTTGCCTCTCTGGGAACTGGGAGCAAGTCAGATTTATCTACTTCAATAGTGTCCCCGTAATCCACAAAGTGAACCAGGAGTGCTGGCTTTGTGGCCTTGATCTGCCCTCTGTACCACTGCCCATCAGTATACCTTGCAAAGCACAGAGTTCCAAAGACTGCTGGAAGCTTCACATTCTCAAGCTGACGACAAAAACTGCTCACTTTCATCTTGAGGTCATTAATCACATCAGCATTCTTTTCAAGCTGGCAGTAGAACTGATTGACATTGTTCACACATGTCACTGTGACCTCTTCCTCCATCCCAGTTTTGACACTGTGTGTTGAGTAGTAGTATGTATCCAGATGAAAAGATGGTCCCATAGCTTTTTTGGGAGGTGTACCTTTCATGACATTTACCATACTAGTGCAAATACTCTCAAATGGAGTTTCTAGATCCACAATGTTGAAAACAATCTTCTGCTCACTGCACATGACAGCATATATGGTGCATTTCAGAATCACAAAGTTGGAAGCAGCCGAGTCCACAAAGTTTTTAAACCTTTCTACTGCCTCTTCGCTCCACTCAGTTACAGCAGATGTAGGGTCATTGGGATTCCACAAACTGCATCGAAAAGCCTGACCATGCAGAGTAAGAAATTCTGGGCTGATTCTCCTCAGGTCTTGGAAGGAGACTGTCTCTGTCTGGCCATAGTCAACAAACAACACATCCACATGAGCAGTTTCATGTTTATGAATCGCAAGGGCCCTGTACCACAATCCGTTACCAGGGTGAAGAGCAACACAAGCCGTTTCAACATTTGGCTGAAACTCACTGCCTGCATAGTGTGCCTGTATGTCATCCATGAGCAATTTCAAGAGTCCTGCATTATAAACTAGCTGGCACCAAAAGTCGCTTGGGCTCTCAATGAAGGACACATTGACATCAAGGACACTTCCGATAGGAAACATGTGTTCCTTAAAGGTAGCCATTCTTCCTTTTTTCTGGCTAAGGCCAAATATGTTTTGGACTTGGAGAGCCAATCCAGTGTTCTTATTCCCACATAGTGGGCTGGCAACTGGATATTGTGTGGGAGGCGTAATAGCAGGATGCATTGTGTCTTTGCACTGCCCTGGTTTGTCAGCCTTTTCAGCAAGACCAGAACTACACAACAGTGTACTGACTTGTTGTTCTCCCTCTGCTTTGGGATCTGTCAGATGGACAACATAGCCACTATCATATTTGGCCAGTACATGTACTTTTAGTTCTTTATCAGTTACTGCTTTTCTGAAAAAGGCAGAGGCACTCTGACTCCATCTCCCATCTTTAGGTCTGACACCAGCCAGAGTACATTTTAGTGCCAATCGTGGCAGCTTTTTGAACTCAGCAGGAAGTATCCTGAGGTTTCTCCTATTGACCACTTCTGTATTTCCATAATCAACAAAGAATACCTCGACCTGTGTCTCACCAACTTCAGTCACAGTTGCTCTGTAGAAATCACCATCTGCTGCTTTGACTGCACAGTAGAGTCCAACAGTTGGAATTCTAACAGATCCTTTATTCAGAGAATCTTTGTAGAGATGGTAGATAGTATCCATTAATTCATTCAACTGCTTTGTATAGTTTTGCGTTTGGATGTAAAACTCTGATGGGTTTGTTACATGCTGAACAACTGCCACATGTGAGGAGTTTAGCAGGAGAACTTCAGCAGGCACCCTCTCTGCAACTGCTTTCCCTTCTTTTTCTTCCACAACTTCTCCAGGAGTTAGCATCGTTCTTTCTTGCTGGGCTGGATGCGGTTGCCTGTGTGCTGTGTTGCGAATAGCATAATCTTCCAGTGTTTTTTCACAGTCCAGCAAACAGCCCTCTTTGGAACCAAACAAGATGTTCATGTTTGTATTGTCATCTCCATAAAGAGTGACATAGTGAACACCCTCTGAGATGCTTTGGTACTCAAATTTGGCAATCATCGTCTTGTACAGCAGGAGAGACTTGAGGTAGTCAATTTGGGTGGTTGTCCATCCTACCCCTTTGTCAATAACTCCATGGAGAGAGCAGATGTAGGTGACAACTGGCATCCTAAAGAACTCTGCAGCCAGTGACCTTACATTCTCCACTTTAACAAACTCTTTGGTTCCACTGTCAACATTCAATACTTCCACCATGTTACTGGTTGGAAATACCTGCTGTAGAATAGAGCGGTACCATTTGCCATCACTTCCTCTTGCAGAACATGGAGACCCAATCATATCTGGGCCTATAATGCAATTGGGCATTCTCCCTTCGCAGCTCTGTGTAAGCTGATCTGACAGTTTCTTCAGTTCTTGAGAGAAGACCTTTAACTGGCAAAAAATCCTCTGTGGGTTTGTCACTTCTGTTACAACGACTGTCTCTACAGTTCCTCCCTGTAGCTCTGGGTACATGAACACCTCTTGCTTGCGCAGTTGTTCAACAGGTCCCACGGACAGCCGTTTGATCTCTGGAAAAACCTCAGCTCCACTATGGGGCTGCACTGACTTCAGGACAAAGTCCTGGAAGATGTTTGGGGATAGTTTCTTAGCAAATCCCATCTCATACATTTGTTTGGATATGCAAGGTATGTGTAGGAGGAATGTTCTGTTCAGGTCTAGTACTTGCTGCACATGTGCTGAAACACACTTCCCAGTTAGAGATTTCAGAAATTCAAGCGCCATTGGGGACCATTTGTTCTCAAGTGACAGTGGTAGCACATTAGCTAGCACACAAAACTCCACTTCAGGAGGCAGTTGGAAATGCTCCTTTTTACTCCATGCAAGCCTACTTGTGTTGGCACGGCATGTTGTTCCTTTGTCAATGAGGAACACTGTGTATTTCGAGCCATTACTTGAGACTATGCGAGCCCTATACCAAATACTCTCAATCTGAACCAAGCACTGGTCACCAGGTTTTCCTTCCAGTTCTTGCAAAGAGTCCCCAGGGGACTGGATGTCTTTGGCTAGACGTTCATACTCTGCGGTCCTCTCCAGGCTAAATTTTCCCCAGAATTCCACAAGTACACAATAGGGATGCACATGGACCCTGGATATGAGAACAGTTACATCTGATCCTCGTGTAGGGAGTCCTAAGATTGACGACATTTTGGCAGTTTTATCAAATCTAGCTACCCATGATTTGTCACCTCTCAACACCGCTGCATGAGGATCTGGATCTTATCTGGAAAACACAAGAGCGCACACACACACACACTAAATGTAACAACCAGTGGTATAAATTTGACGTTGCCTCATTTGAGTTATCACATTCACAAGATTCTTAGAAAACTTGACCTCTGACCTTGAGATTTGCCACTGAGATTTGAACTTCTCCAAGATTTTTTAGCAGATACATACATGGTATGAGTTTCAGAATCCTGAAACTGAATTCAGAAGCCCCATTCTTGAGTTACTGCATTCACAAACTTGTGTCCACGGCGTGGTTATATCACCTACCCCTAATTTATGTAGTAGAGCAGCAGTTCCCAACCTTTTTTGCCCCATGAACGGTTTAATGTCCGATAATATTTTCACGGAAGGGCCTTTAAGGTGTGGCGGATAAATAAAACAAAATAAAATTATACAACCAAGACAAAAACTCTGGTATTTTGTAAATATAATAATAAATGCAAATTCACTGTGTAATTTCATTAGCAGCGTCCTCCTAAAAGGCGCCAACAACATTAGGAGTAACATCCTCCTCTCTGCCCCTTAATGCTCTCTGGTCACTATAGTAATAGGTTTTCCCTCAATCAAAGGAAACAAAACAAGAAACAAAACATCAATCAAAAAATTGCTCTTTTTTATTCGGGCTACTTAAATTTATTTTGGGCTACCAAAAACTGAAGAGCCCCTGCCCGAAGGGCTACCAGGGATTTTGAAATTTTGCGAGCCCTGGAACAGGCTTTTCCCCGCAGCACGCTGTGAAATAAATACTTACCAAGAAAACGGCGGCCGTTACAACTTATGTCTAAAAATGTATAGTTTCATACATCGGTTAAAACACTCTACTCCAGCTACATGACGACCAGCTGGAAACACTTCACGCAAGTCGAGCTCCCCGAGATTCACAGAATTTACAGAAAATGTTAAATTTTTGTGATTTATATCGTTATCGGGACGATAGATGTCTTATATCTAGATGGCACCAGCAGTATGCACGGCGACACGTCCGTCAACTCTGCTAGCTTTGCTTTGGCTTTCGCTAGCCTTATCCTTCTCTATTTTATCCCAAAATGCCCTCGCTCTGCGTGTGTACAATCGCCAGTTACTCTTAGAAATCAAAGCATCGTATACCCTGGCTCTTAAGCAAACTGAGACAGGAGATAGACTAGAATAGCCTTTATTGTCATTGTACAGAGTACAACGAAATTGGAGATGATTATGGGCCTCCTCCACCACTTTTTGAGCCCTGTATCCCGGTTTATCTGTGCCAACACACATACACCACTTCCTGGAAGAAGCGCCCGAGGAAACGGGGAAAGCGGGCTGGTACACTCATCAAAGTCCGAGCTCTTCTCCGTGCTTCTCGTGGAACTACTGGACCAGCAGAGTGCGTCTTTAGATGAATCCTGCCTGTTGTCCCTGGAGCTCCCACGACACTTGATCCCCCGCTCTCAGCTTTTTATTTCCCTGAGTGGCCTGGGACCCGTGGATGCGGCGTGGACCACGGAAATCTTCGCACACTTAACCGAGCTGGAACATCTGATGTTAGGATCTACACACTCCAAATGGCTTTACTAAATGTAAGATCATTAGCAAACAAGACGTTTGAATTAAATGACTTCCTAAAGTCACAACAGTTGGACTTTCTGAGTCTGTAGCTTTTTCGGGGCTGGTCCCTCCTAATTTCTCATTCTTCAGCCTCCCTCGGTCCTCTGGTAGGGGGGGAGGCTTAGCCACTGTGTTCAACGCTCGATTTCATTGCCATCAAACATTACAGCACGACTCATTTTCTAGTTTTGAACTCCAGCTGTTTGAGTTACACCTGAATTCTGCTGCGCCTTTACTGTGTGCCCTCATATATCGCCCTCCCAAGTTTAACAAGGATTTTATCAAAGAGTTTTCAGGTTTTATGGCTGGAATCGTTCTTAAATTTGACAGTTTTTTAATCCTTGGTGATTGTAACATCTATGTCTGCTGTGACTAAACTTTTGGTCAAGGACTTTTTAAATATTATTGACTCTTAACTTGATCCAGTGGGTTACTGGTCCCACGTAGGGCTGGGCGATATGACCCAAAATTCATATCTCGATATTTTTTAGCTGGATGGCGATATAAGATATATATCTCGATATTTTTTTTAAGCCATAAAGTAAGAACAAAAAGAGAGTTCTTAGTCAAAGCTGTGTCCCAGATGTCACACAGGCACTTTTATTGACATACAGCGCAGATGTACATGAAAAATTACTCAAAATTAAATTATGAGCATTCATTAAATAATAATGCTCCATAAATAAAAGAAAACAATGTTGTTTTTGTGCTAAACAAAGAGCTCACAATTGTGCAGTCAAAATGTAAACTAAAAGACGCTGAGCGTAATAACAAAGACAGACAGATTTCACAGCTGCTCTGTTCCCAAGTTCTACTGCATGACTGACAGCCTGGAGTTTGAAATCCGCTTCATAACCACGTCTCTTACAGGTGCTATTTATGGTCCTTATACACACACAGTACGGTAATATTACGTTGAAGCACAGTACGTATCACTCCGCGAAGCTCCTCAGTAGCCGTAATGCGCCGACAATCTATCAAGCAGTGCAGCTCCGTAACTTACCAAAGTCGAACTAAAACATTTTTGACAGACTGCTGAGCGCCGTGTACCACATAAAATCGGTTCGCGGCCATCAAGCACAACCAGAATTCATACATAAGGCGCGCTATTAACTTTTGAGAGAATGAAAGGATTTTAGGGTTAGCGCGGTTAGCTCGTTAGCATGGTTAGCTCGTTAGCATGGTTAGCTCGTTAGCATGGTTAGCTCGTTAGCATGGTTAGCTCGTTAACACGTTGACGCCGTCCAGCCCCACGCATGGGGCGATGCGCAGTAACTCGTTAACGGAGATTTGCCGTGTCCATCTTGTCGCTGCCTGCACGTGAAGCGATGGGGGAGGAGGGGGAGTTGTCTTCAGTGAAGGAGAGAGGCGAGGCCGAGTAACGTTGCGTAGAGACAAAAGTGGACGAAAGAGAGGCAAACTTGTGGCTTTGTTAGTTTATGTGATAATTCTGGAGTCACTTCTTCACCAAGTATGTGCGATGATTTTTTAAAGCATTTTTTAATGACAAGATCCTATTGATTAGGGCCCTTGTCTCGTTGTCTGCTGCCTCAGATCAGAGTCCTTCTCCTGTGTGCTCAGCTGTCTTAGAGCAGTTTGATCCCGTCTCCCTTAAGGACTTGACCGCGGTAGTTAGTAACCTAAGATCATCACACTGCCCCTCTGATTGTCTCCCCCCCGAGCTTGCTTAAAAGCACTTTTAATACTGTTGGGCCTTTTATCCTGAGATTAATTAATACGTCCCTTGCTACAGGCTACGTCCCATCATGCTTTAACCCTCAGAGGCTTTAAGTCAAAAAAGGGGCCCTTTTGGGTCCCTTTGGATTTTTGATTCTCAATATATCAGTCATTTTAAAGACTAGTTGCATGAAACTTGGCCAGGAGGTGCATTTTAGGATTATTTTTAAAATTCAATGATCCCCTCTATGGTGTTGTGTATAGTAAAGGAGATTCACATAAGTGTTACCACCTGTGTTTATCGTACCATTTTGGGTCCCATTGACTCCCATTATAATCACATATTTTCGATATACTGTAATCCTGACATGTGATAATTTTTTTCTCGTGAATATCTAATGGATCTAAGCCTCAGCCTTCAAAATAAAGGAAAAATATGTTTTGGATCCAATGAGCACAATATTAGGTACAGCACCACCATAGACATTTTCAGTGGTTTTGAATGCAGGACATGGTTATCTTATTATGCAAAATACATGACAATAAAACAGCTAACCACCATAAAATAGTCTCGATGTAGTGGAGCTGATATAAGAGAGTGGTGTGAATGTGATTGAGAATATATTTATAATATATATTATGGGTCCCCCCCACCAAAAAAATAAAAATAAAAAATAAACAGGGGTCTTTATGACAATAAAGCTATAAAAACATAAAAAATATTAAGAAAATTATGAAAAACTTTATATCAGTGGATAGGTCTGAAGTTGTTTAAACAAGCTGTAGTTCAGCCTCTTCTTAAAAAACAAAACCTGGACCCAACTTTTCTGTCCAACTACAGGCCTATCTCAAAGCTTCCTTTTCTATCTAAAGTCTTGGAGAAAGTGGTCTACCTACAGTTGCAGGCACACCTTGATTTTAATATGATCTCTGAAAAATTTCAATCTGGTTTTAAATCACTACATAGCACTGAGACGGCACTTTTAAGGATTTTTAACGATATTCTTTTAACTCTGGACTCTGGCAGCCCTGCTGCCCTTTTATTGTTGGACTTGTCAGCAGCTTTTGACACGGTCGACCGTGACATCCTGTTATCACGGCTAGAATTTCATGCTGGCCTAAAAGGATCTGCCCTACAGTGGTTTCGTTCCTATTTGTCAGAAAGGTTTTTTTTATGTCAATATGGGCCCCCACAACTCCAAAATAGCCCCTCTTAAATACGGTGTACCCTCAAGGCTCTATTTTGGGTCCTGCCCTGTTCGCACTCTATTTGTTGCCATTGGGCTCCATCTTCTCGCGGTACAGCATTTCATTTCATTGTTTTGCTGATGATTTGCAGATTTATCTACCTTTAAAAGCAGGGTCAGACCATCTGCAGCTCTTATTACGCTGCCTTGATGATGTCAAACAGTGGTTGTCATTAAATTTTTTAAAGCTAAATGAAAATAAAACTGAGGTTGTCATTTTTGGCAACTTTAATCGTATCGACAGCACTCTGGGCACCCTTTCCTCGTATTGTAAAACATGTAAAAAACCTCGGTGTCTACATTGATGGTTCTTTTAAATTGAATAAGCAGGTGAGTGTAGTAGTTCAGTCCTGTTTTTTTCAGTTAAGACAGCTAGCCAAGGTAAAGCCATACCTTCCAGCTAACATCTTTGAGCGTGTTATTCACCTTTTTCTTACTTGCAGATTGGACTACTGCAATTCATTGTATTATGGTCTGGATCAGGCCACCATCCATCGTCTTCAGATGGTTCAAAATGCTGCTGCTCGCCTGCTAACTGGTACCAAACGGAGAGAGCATATAACCTCAGTTTTAGCTTCTTTACACTGGCTTCCTGTCTCCTACAGGATCCAATTTAAACTTCTACTTTTTGTTTTTAAGTCACTTAATGCCCGAGCCCCTCCTTACCTGTCTGAGCTCCTCTCTGCCTATGCTGCCTGCCTAACCTCAAATCCCGTGGTGATAGATCCTTCTCTGTGGCAGGTCCCAGACTTTGGAATAGTCTCCCCTTAGGAGGGAACCTGTGACCACCAGGACTGTTAGGAGGTGGTCAGAGGAGGCAATAGCGGAACTACAGGGCTGTTTCGAGGTGACCGACTGGGAAACACTCTGTGAGCCTCACGCCGAGGACATCAATGGGCTTACTGAGTGTATCACAGACTACATAACTTTCTGCACCGACTCCATTGTTCCAGCTCAGACTGTTCATTGTTACCCAAATAACAAGCCGTGGGTGACTAAGGACATCAAAGCCCTCCTCAACAACAAGAAGAGGGCTTTCAGAGGGGGCAACAAAGAGGAGGTGAGGAAGATCCAGGTGTTACTAAAGGACAAGATCAGAGAGGCTAAGGACAATTACAGGAGGAAGCTGGAGTGGAAACTCCAGCAGAACAGCATGAGAGAGGTGTGGAGGGGCATGAAGACCATCACTGGATTCAGGCCAACCAACAGCAGGGGAGCTGAGGGAGGTGAGAATAGAGCCGACGAGTTGAATCTGTTTTTCAATAGATTCGACACCACAGTGTCTGCTCCCACCCCCACAACCTCACCTGCAGTCAGCCTGGAATCCAGAGCCACACCACTGTGCCAGCCTCTCTCTTCACATGTTGCCTCCTGTGAGATTCCTGACACCCCTCCCCCACCCATCACCTTCACTCAATACCAGGTTGAGATGCAAATGAGGAGACTTCACTCAGGCAAGTCTGCTGGACCAGACGGAGTGAGTCCCCTTGTCCTCAAGGCCTGTGCCCCCCAGCTGTGTGGAGTCTTTCATAAACTGTTTATGCTGAGTCTGAGTCTGCAGAGGGTCCCGGTGATGTGGAAGACATCATGCCTCGTCCCTGTACCAAAGACGCCTCGTCCCAGTGGCCCCCAGGATTACAGGCCCGTGGCACTGACCTCCCACATCATGAAGACCCTGGAAAGGCTCATCCTGGACCAGCTGCGACCCATAGTAAGACCACATCTGGATCCCCTTCAGTTCGCTTATCAGCCTCGTCTCGGAACAGAGGACGCCATCATCTACCTGCTCAATCGTGTCTACACCCATCTGGACCAGCCGGCGAGCACTGTGAGGGTCATGTTTTTTGACTTTTCCAGTGCTTTCAACACCATCAGGCCGACCCTCCTGGGTGATAAGTTAGCAGCGATGCAGGTGGATGCTTCTCTGGTGTCCTGGATTGTTGATTACCTGACAGGAAGACCACAATATGTACGTCTCCCACAGTGTGTGTCTGACAAGGTGATTAGCAACACAGGGGCACCACAGGGGACTGTCCTCTCCCCCTTCCTCTTCACCCTCTACACCACAGACTTCAGCCACTGCACAGAGACCTGCCATCTTCAGAAGTTTTCTGATGACTCTGCGGTGGTTGGATGCATCAGCAGGGATGATGAGACAGAGTACCGGGCTGTGGTCGACTCCTTTGTCACGTGGTGTGAGCAGAATCATCTGCAGCTCAACGTGGCAAAGACCAAGGAACTGATCGTGGACTTCAGGAAGACCAGGAAACACTTGACCCCTGTTTCAATCCAGGGGGTCAGTGTTGACATTGTGGAGGACTATAAATACCTTGGAGTACACATTGACAATAAACTGGACTGGGCTAAAAACACCACAGCACTTTACAGGAAGGGCCAGAGTCGTCTCTATTTTTTGAGGCGACTGAGGTCCTTCAACATCTGCCAGAAAATGCTGAGGATTTTCTATGAGTCTGTTGTGGCCAGTGCGATCCTCTATGCTGTTGCATGCTGGGGGAGCAGGCTGAGGGTCGCAGATGCCAACAGACTCAATAAACTAATCCGTAAGGCCAGCAATGTTGTGGGGATGGAGCTGGACTCCCTCAAGGTGGTGTCGGAGAGGCGGATGCTGTCCAAGATAAAGACAATGTTGGATAACACCTCCCACCCACTCCATGACATGTTGGTCAGTCACAGGAGCACGTTCAGTGAGAGACTGAGATTACCGAAAAGCACCACTGAACGACACAGGAAATCATTCCTGCCTGTGGCCATCTCCCTGTACAACGCATCCACTTAACACACTGTTTGCTGCTACAACTACACATGTTTCTTTTCCAAATATTTATTTATAAGTGACTTATGTATGTATGTATATATATGTATATATTGTACTATTCTTAGTTAGCGTATTGTCTGTCTTGTCTTAATGTTGGTTTAAAATGGAGCACTGTAACAAAAAATAATTTCCCCCAGGGATCAATAAAGTATTCTGATTCTGATTCTGATTAAATATTAGATCTGCACAAATACTTGACAGGGCTCTAGACTAACTTTTTGCCATGGGCGTACCGGTACGCCTAACTTTAAAAAGTTAGGTGTACCGGCACAAAAGTTAGGCGCACACAAATTTTCTAATAATTTATATATTATAATGTGTTTTTCTGGATACACTGTGCTTTTTCAGCATTCAAAGATTGATGACACCGTGTCAGAGCACTGGCTATGAATTTCAGAAGGATCAGGCCTTAACTTAACAGAAAAGTTAGCAATAGTTCCTTTCCTATTACAGCTACATCCACTTCTGTCGTGCCTAGGCTGCTCACTAGGGCTGGGTATCATCACCGATTTCTATAATCCATTCGATTCCGGTTTTCAAAGTCCCGATTCGATTCAACTTAGCCTCAAACAGTTAGAAATATTATAATTCTGATCATTTATCAGCAGTGGCGTGTCCAGCGGGGTGGCCTGGGGGGGCACAAGCCACCCCCCCAACCAGACTGGCCACCCCAGGTGCCACCCCAAAGGCAAAACAATAAAATTCAATCAAATATCAAATGTACGATTATGTTTTCACGGTGAAGCTCAGATATCCGATTGTAAGTGAATGCAGCATCGGCTTCTGCGCTATGCGCATCACGTTAGCAAAGGTAGGAGAGCCAAGCGCGAAAGACGGCACTGCAGGAAACAATTTTTCGGTGAAAGAAAATGAGGACAGAATAAATATCCCGGTAAGTAATATTAAGTTTGTTGAGTTTAGTAAACTTCGGTGAAATTAGAATACCAAGGAAAAAAATAACACTTAAAGAATTATTGCAGCCGTCGAATATTTCAGACAGTATGCTACTGAGGGCAGCTAACATAAGAGTTATGAGTTATAAGATATAATCTAAGTCGTAACATTGCTGTATGGAGCTGCAGATTTGGTTGCAGGTTAACATCGCTGGACTGGCCATCGGGCATACCGGGCATCTGCCCGGTGACTTATTTTTTTTGTAATGGCATGAACAATGAGAGGTGGTGGATTGGCCAGATGCAGGTCGATGTGTAAAAATAACTCAGTTGTTGGTTGGTGGCTATCGCAGAGCTTCCACAGAGGCCAGCAGGTGGATGAGGGAAGGGGAGGCAGTAGGAGAGCCCCGAGGCAGCCACCAGTCCGAGTGTCAGGTGAACTGAACTTCAGGTAAGAAGTTATGAGCTGCAGTCTATCTGGGTCAGATATAAACCAAGTTTAGGTGGAGTTTATTTTCATGTTGCTGACTTTTTACCCTCAGTTGCAATAACTCATACTGCGTTCTAGCCAGTTTGACGGAGTTTTTATACAGCTGGGTGGTGCTATGATGTTACTGATAGTGAACTTTATTTTATTCATAAGGTTAGTTAGTAGAGTTGCCAACGGCTCCTTAAAAAAATGGAATGGTCCGTCATTCAGAGAAAATATTACACGTTTTGTATTGAGCTGAGAAGAGACGCGGTTTGTCCCGGACTTTCGCTATAATGAAATAAAGACACAAAGCTGGAGTTATTCTGTCGTAACGCTGCACAGCTGCCTCTTCTTCTCTCATTCTCTCCCCCTGCCTCTCCTGTTGCTACTTCAATCATGAAACTGATCAATGATCAGCTGATCGGCTTTTCTCTCTTGTTTATCGCCCACTTTGCGCCAGAAAGAGGAAACCAGCGGATGTCGCGCTAAACAACAGCAGCACGTTTAAGCTTGATCAGCTGTTGTTAGAATTTATTTAATATTAATTTCTAGTATCAGCTGATGTTTGCTGGAGCCACAGCTGTAAAGCTGCTGGTCATTATGTCGGTTTGGATATGTGGTGAGAGGGAAACATGAAGATGAAACCAGGAGATGTCCTTACTGAATCATCAGAGCTGTGATGGAGAAAAAGGTTTACCTTTTAGGTGACATGAATGAGTTGAAGTTATGAACTGTTTCTGAGAGACAAATAACACCAGGATCCTTTTTTAGGTAGCTGACAGCTGGTAACTGTGCAGGGGTGGATCTAGCAAAGTGTTGCCAGGGGGCCAGGTAGGGCATTAACAGGGAGAGGGGGGCACAAAGAAATACTTTTCTTTCTTATTTTCATTTAAAATATCTAGCTTTTATTAAATAATTATCTAAATCTTACAACCAAAGTTTTTATCTGACGTAAAATGTATAGAAATCATACATATACCAACAAGACTGTACATCACTGTCACAACAGCATTTGTTTTCATTCAAAGTCTTTATGGCTTTAATACCTGGTGGGCCGGTCTGTAGTCAAAATGCCCGATTTTCTGTCCCAGTCCAGCCCTGCAGGTTAATACTGGCAGTGTCACCATGCCAGCTGACTGGATTTCATCATCAGCCAGTGTTGTTCTTTATCAATATTACCACAGTTTACCATAAGGCAGCATAGAAAGTATTTACTTGCTTTCAGGTTTTATTCAAATGTTAGTCTTTTCAGTTGTTTCCCCACTTTTTTTCTGTTTCAAAATCAAACACCAGTTTGTGAGAAGATTATCTTCTTTTTTTAACAGGCAGATAAAGTTTTACATTGGAATTTGTCAATTGTTTGTTACAAATGTTCGTATTTTAATATTAAAAAATGTTTTTGCCCAAAACATATGTGCACTACATGGCAGTAAAAATACTATGCAAATATTGCTGTCCTTGAATGCTGAGTAAACACTGACAAAACACTGATTGTACAGTGGGGCAAAAAAGTATTTAGTCAGCCACCGATTGTGCAAGTTCCCCCACCTAAAATGATGACAGAGGTCAGTAATTTGCACCAGAGGTACACTTCAACTGTGAGAGACAGAATGTGAAAAAAAAAAAATCCATGAATCCACATGGTAGGATTTGTAAAGAATTTATTGGTAAATCAGGGTGGAAAATAAGTATTTGGTCAATAACAAAAATACAACTCAATACTTTGTAACATAACCTTTGTTGGCAATAACAGAGGTCAAACGTTTACTATAGGTCTTTACCAGGTTTGCACACACAGTAGCTGGTATTTTGGCCCATTCCTCCATGCAGATCTTCTCGAGAGCAGTGATGTTTTGGGGCTGTCGCCGAGCAACACGGACTTTCAACTCCCGCCACAGATTTTCTATGGGGTTGAGGTCTGGAGACTGGCTAGGCCACTCCAGGACTTTCAAATGCTTCTTACGGAGCCACTCCTTTGTTGCCCGGGCGGTGTGTTTTGGATCATTGTCATGTTGGAAGACCCAGCCTCGTTTCATCTTCAAAGTTCTCACTGATGGAAGGAGGTTTTGGCTCAAAATCTCACGATACATGGCCCCATTCATTCTGTCCTTAACACGGATCAGTCGTCCTGTCCCCTTGGCAGAAAAACAGCCCCATAGCATGATGTTTCCACCCCCATGCTTCACAGTAGGTATGGTGTTCTTGGGATGCAACTCAGTATTCTTCTTCCTCCAAACACGACGAGTTGAGTTTATACCAAAAAGTTCTACTTTGGTTTCATCTGACCACATGACATTCTCCCAATCCTCTGCTGTATCATCCATGTGCTCTCTGGCAAACTTCAGACGGGCCTGGACATGCACTGGCTTCAGCAGCGGAACACGTCTGGCACTGCGGGATTTGATTCCCTGCCGTTGTAGTGTGTTACTGATGGTGACCTTTGTTACTTTGGTCCCAGCTCTCTGCAGGTCATTCACCAGGTCCCCCCGTGTGGTTCTGGGATCTTTGCTCACCGTTCTCATGATCATTTTGACCCCACGGGATGAGATCTTGCGTGGAGCCCCAGATCGAGGGAGATTATCAGTGGTCTTGTATGTCTTCCATTTTCTGATGATTGCTCCCACAGTTGATTTTTTCACACCAAGCTGCTTGCCTATTGTAGATTCACTCTACCCAGTCTGGTGCAGGTCTACAATACTTTTCCTGGTGTCCTTCGAAAGCTCTTTGGTCTTGGCCAAGGCGGAGTTTGGAGTCTGACTGTTTGAGGCTGTGGACAGGTGTCTTTTATACAGATGATGAGTTCAAACAGGTGCCATTCATACAGGTAACGAGTGGGGGACAGAAAAGCTTCTTACAGAAGACGTTACAGGTCTGTGAGAGCCAGAGACTTTCCTTGTTTGAGGTGACCAAATACTTATTTTCCACCCTGATTTACCAATAAATTCTTTACAAATCCTACCATGTGGATTCATGGATTTTTTTTTCACATTCTGTCTCTCACAGTTGAAGTGTACCTCTGGTGCAAATTACTGACCTCTGTCATCATTTTAAGCGGGGGAACTTGCACAATCGGTGGCTGACTAAATACTTTTTTGCCCCACTGTATCTCTTGTACTTTATCAACGCAGTATCTAAAAACTTTGCACCGTAGTGGTTAAAATCTTATTCTAATAAGAGTTAAAAGTGCATTCGGTTATTAGGTTTATAGGATTATTGAATTATGGTTAACGGTTGGTAGAATTTTTTTTAAACATTATCTGCCAATTACATCTGCCACCCTTCTCCAAATCTGTGCCCCTACCTGGCCCCCCCAACAAAAATTTTCTAGACACGCCACTGTTTATCAGTACTGACTTCATCAGAATTGTGAACATCACAGCAGATGCCTTTGTGTGAAAGTAACTGAGAATACAACACAGAAAAACATGAAGGAGATTTTCCTGGTCTGGCTTTTTATAGCAGATAACCTTAAAAATATTCTACAATGTTCTGCATATAAAGCTTAAATTTCTTCAGTATTGAACAACAGAAAAAAATAGGCTTTCTTGTCCGAGGTCATTTAGGTGAAAAAAAGAAAAGAAAAAGACAGCAGCCGACAGCGCTGTAAACAACGGTAGACTGGTGGGTAATAAGCGAATGAATAATACAGAAAACAGAGATTGGAGACGGGAAACTGTTCTTGAAGTACAGAGAGAGAGAGAGAGAGAGCTAGCTGTGCATGAAGTGTGATTTTAATAGTCGTGGAAGCAAAACAGCAAAATTCATGACGACATTGATCAAATGTGAAGCGCAGTTTGCTGCTTCTTTTGCTGCTGGCTCTGTGAATTTTGGCTGGAGAGAGAAAAACCTGCAGCTCAGAATCAGCGCAAAAAGACGTAATCACAGCGAACAGTTGGTCGCACAGGTGCAACCAATTTTTTTTTTTTTTTTTAGTCGCACCACTGAAAAATTTGGTCGCACTCTAGAGCCCTGCTTGAGCAATTTAAATCTTTACTAAAGACACATTTCTATGCCCTGGCTTTTAACACACTATGACCCAAGCATTTTGGTCTTATTTGAATTAGTTTAGTTATTGTTTTAATTCTTTTACTGTCCTTTTATTGTTTTTTTTATTGTTATTATTGTATTACATTGTTGCTTTTTAATACCATTTTCATATTGTTAAGCACTTTGTGCAGCATCGGCTGTTTGAAATGTGCTATATAAATAAATTTGACCTTGACCTTATATCGGGATATGAGATTTGGTCATATCGCACAGCCCTATTATAATTATTTATAAAGTGTTTTTTACAAACTCTAACATTAGGTAACCGATGGATTTTCCAGTTTGAGTGCAGCTGGTCAAACAGCCAAAGAATATTCTCAGTTTCTTAAAACCATTTTGCAGCCAGTGACAGCACAAAAGTGAACACTTAAACTGACTTTTAGTGTCGTTGTTTTCCTTAGCGATTCTGTCACTAGTTAGCTAACATAAACTAATGTAATTCTATTAGCCTCAACCAACCACATGAGGTCACATTCCATACCGACGGAAGATGGCGCAAAACATAAGACTTTAAGCACTTGTACTTGTACTTATGTTAGTTTTTGAAAGCAAAGCTTAATGATGTAAATTAAGCTTTACGTGTAGAGTTTCAAGCCCCATTTGAGTATCGTTTATGTAAAAATACAGTAGTCGTGTCCAAATTCATGGGCTGCATCTTCCCGAGGACCCGGCCTTCGCAGTCTACGTGGGCCAGGTCCTCAGAAGGTCGGGTAGGCCGGAAGTAAACAGCTGTGAAATTGGACGGTCTAGCCTTCTGAGTAGCGTCACCGCTGTCTCGGTGGAGTTTAATAAACTCGGCTGTCTGCTCCTTGCTATCTAAAATATAACAGGACACTGGCGTAAATTCTCGACCATCTCACACTTCTGTTTAATCAGTTTTCTGTTTGACGTTTATTCAGCTGTGTGAAAACCAAGGAGGAACCCACCAGGGGGATTAATAAAGTTTTATTTTATCTAATCTAATAACTTTAATCTCAGCCAAACCGATTTACTCGCGAACAAATAAAACACTGAAAAAAGCCAGACAATAACATTTTTAGGTTGTCTAAGTGACTTATATATTACGTTTAACCTGAGTAGCGAAAGTCGGTGATCTGAAAATGATGTGCCGGGAGTTGTGTCGTTCTCAGCGGCTCTAGTGACCCTCAAGCTCTCGGCTAGCTATCGAGCTGGTGGGTAACAGACGTCTCCGAAAACGTCGGAGCACTTTTGCAAATATGCGATATCTTGATAACCTGAGCAGATATTTGAAGTTTACACACCCACATTCTCGCCTGAAAATATGTTAAAAGTTTATTTTGTGACCCAGAAAGATTAAAAAGAGTAATTTTAAAACTTAGTAGCGGCCGCCATTGCCGGAAACTGGAGTTTGGCTGGGCCGCGCTATGAATTCTGGGATATGGTGGGCCACGAAGGACACACCCAACCCATCCTTCAAATTCGAGGAAAAGGACGCATTTGCCGGCTGCATTCGGAGGAGTCTACGAATTTGGACAGCCTTCGGCACGTCGCTGTGACGTAATCGGTCTACAAATGCGGCCTCAGGAGGATGCAGCCCATGAATTTGGACACGACTGCTCCTTACCAACCACCAAGGAACGTATGAGCGCCAATCTCAAAGAAAACCGTTAGTAATACCTGTAAAAACTCTCAATGATGCAGTAGAAAAAAAACTGCGGTCGTATTATAAGCACATTTATCTTGGTAGCTACTGTAATTACATTCGTTTGTGTGACCCGCAAAGACCCGTATGGGCTCAAAATGTGGTCATAAATATTTTGTACTTGTAAATCGGTTTTGTACTTGTAAATCAGGATTTGTATGTGTAAAAAAATTTGTGCGTGCGTAAAAAAGATTTGTATGTGTAAAAAAAAAAAAAATTGTGTGTGCGTAAAAAAGATTTGTATGTGTAAAAAAGATTTGTGCGTGAGTATAAAAGATTTGCAGGGGTTCTTTTGGCTAAAAAAAAAAAAACCCCTGCAAGTTACAAGTACGAATTTTGACCCTATTTTTCTTCCTTTCATCTGATTGGTCAATGTCATGTCAATCACAAATGTAACAATCCAATCAGAGAACAGATGGGTTTGGCCGTCGGAAGGCCGCTTTTTTTGAACTGCAGGTCTTTGAAGGAAATAAATGCCCTTTTACATGCCAACCCAGCGTTTTCCTTCATCACCACAAAGGAAAACAGTCTGTGGTCGTCCGAGTTTGGTGATTTTTGTGTCACAGGTCTACGTGTTTAATATAGGGACTACCACAGCCTTTTCAACAGCGCTGCGGAACGCAGGGTGGGGGCGGGCAGTGTTTTGTAAATGACAGTCTTCATTACAAAGCTTTCTTCGTTATGAATTAGCATACATGTTTTTACATTTGAAGAACTAGCAAAAAAACCAAACTCTTGTAGAGGACATAAAGTCAGAGATAGAAACGACAAGGAGCAGGTGCATCTAGTACAGGTAGAGCTGCTGCAAAAACCCACAGAGCCCAGCAGCCAGCGCAACAAATTCTGGATCCTTTGCTTTTAGTTAGCAGTTAGCATTAGCAGCACATCCTGCTCTGATGTG
This sequence comes from Aulonocara stuartgranti, assembly GCF_965226115.1. Taxonomy (NCBI): domain Eukaryota; kingdom Metazoa; phylum Chordata; class Actinopteri; order Cichliformes; family Cichlidae; genus Aulonocara; species Aulonocara stuartgranti. The sequence goes on along the minus strand of NC_138951.1, from coordinate 1,268,979 downwards.
AAAGGACTTTTATGCTGCGCACTGTGACTCACAGCAATGGTCCCAGGTCAGCCCTGACTTTGTGTTAAACTAATCCTAAAGTAATAACGGTATTTCTAACCACTGATATACCACAACTTTTTCCTTTCAACAGCTACTGAAAGTTAGGGGACCTAGCTGCTATTGGATATTTATATAGAGATCCTCCAGCTTCAAACTGTATTACCCTTCAAGGACCTGCAGTTCAAAAAAAAGCGCCCCTCCGACAGCCAAACCCATCTCTGCTCTCTGATTGGATTGTTACATTTGTGATTGACATGACATTGGCCAATCAGATGAAAGGAAGAAAAATAGGGTCAAAATTCGTACTTGTAACTTGCAGGGGTTTTTTTGACACACAAGTCCACACACAGATCTTTTTTACGCACGCACAAATTCTTTTTACACATACGAAACTGATTTACAAGTACAAAATATTTATGACTACATTTTGAGCCCGTAGACCCGCTCTGCAGAGAACTTCACAGGCATACATTAAATTACTGGGTTGCAGTGATGATAAGTAAATGTGTCTAACAGTGGGGTCAAGTAAAGCCTCAACCGTCTAAATAGCAGGAACTTTTTCTTCTTTTTTTTCCACGACAAGATTAAACTTCGAAATTTTAAATATACTTTTCAATTATTTTAAATATTTTAAACGAGGCGAAAAACGGGACACATGTTATCACAGAAATGTTTGACATCATCTTGAAAATTAGCACTATTAGCACAACCCTATCGTTTAGTTATTGTCTTTTCTGACAGTCCAGTCTAGTGTCAGAAAACAACATTATTCCAAACCTTTCATGTTAAGAACTTATTTTAATGCTAACTAATTACCTATTATCACACGTTACTTCAATAACGCAAAAGCTAGCATCATATCAGGTACTAAGTTAATAGGCGAGGGCTCATTATGATGATTGTCCCTCAGTTTAAAAGCACACAGAATTATAGTAGCGAACCATGCAGGATTTAGTACATAACTTACCGTTTTTACACCTTGAAATCCTGCCGAGTGTTCTGGAAGTACCGTCGACGTTAGCTCCTTGAAGACCTGCCACCGTTAGCCTAGCCAAAAAGAAAAAAAAACGCCCGTAGCCCCAGCGGCGCTAAACTTCTCCTCACCTAAACTTTGCAGATTTAACCCAGTGAGCTAAATGTTAGTCCAGGCTCGGTGTTTTTATCGTTTCGTGTAATTTGTCTACCACTTTTAAAGACTGATTTTCGTGGTAACAAAATAATCGAACTCGACGACCGATTACCGTTAACACGTCCAACTCCCAACCACGCGCGTGCCCAAAGTCGTTTCCCTCCTCCCACCCGGAACTGTTATTCGCGCTTTTTTTTCTTTTTCCTTTTTTGTCCCGTGCTCATATTAGTATATGGTGCAATATAAAATGAAATAAAATTCCACAATTAGATTTATTAGATTTTTTAAAATTAATTTGTTAATGACCCATCTGTCACGTTTTTTTAAAAGTTATCTGAAAAGCATTCAGTTAAAGTAGGAACACTCACTAGAGAGGTCACACTTCTCCCATAAATAAAAATAACAATATTTAAAATACAACTTTAATGTATACTTTCTAAACTATAAAACGTACCAAGAAATGAATTTTCTATGAATTAGTTGTGACTCATATTTGTCTTGAACCTGTCTTAAAGAATTCAAACTATTATATTCTCTTAGAAGAGTTAGAAGAGCACTTTACTCTCAGATTACTGTTTACCTGTTTGTTTGGGGGGGGGGGGGGGGGGGTTGTTTTGGTTTTTTTTAAGTTACCAAAAGTAGAATCAGAGAAAGAGCCTAAACTATTTATTAGTTATGCTGCTGGTTTCCGTCCATAGAACTGGTTTTGGTTCCTTTCCTGTAAAGGCTGTTCTTCCTTGCTACTGTCACCAAGTTTTTGTTCATAGTGCATCAACATATCACAGGGTTCTCTTTGTAGGCTATTGTAAGGTTTTGCCATACAATATTTAAAAAACAGCTAAAAACTCATCTTTTTAAACTTGCCTTTGGTTGATTTATGTTTTTATGTTTTAGCTTTTCTGTGAAGCACTTTGTGATTTTTATCTTGAAAGGTGCTATACAAATAAAATTTTACTTACTTAATATTGTTCACTTGCCAATTGTTGTTGTTAACAGGTGCAAAAATAAAACAGGTTGTACCAATGCTGTAACCAAGCACTCTGACAGTATAAATAGTTTGGGTGAGGTTAGATATATATGAGGTGTGTATATATATATATATATATAAGGAACAGACATGAGGTATTTGTTAGGGGTAAAACTGGCCAAAACACACAGAGCAGAAATACACCCACTTAGTTTTAGTTTAATTTTAATGGCAATAAATATTTATTTTGAAAGTAAAATATTTGCTTTAGCAACTTTTATATATAAAAATATTAACGTATGCAGTTATTGTCTGTTTATCAATTAAAAAGACCATTTGAATCATCTTGCCAGCTGACCTGACCTTACAGTAAGAAATGCGCAGACCGCAAAATACCTTGTACTTTTTGAAAACTGCACATGCTCAGGAAACTATAATGTGTAAAAACAAAATCCTGCTATTTCCTCAGAATTGATATGAGCTGGAACTTTCCATAAGAAAAAAATATTTTCAAGAACTCACAATGAGAAAATAAGACAAAAATAGGGTGGTGAGAAATGCATTTTCTATGAATTAGCTGTGACTCATATTTGTCTTGAAGTAAATAAATGCCAAAAGAAAGAAAGCTTAATTATGTTTAAGAGCTCCTGTTTTTGCAGAAGTGGGTGGAGGAAAGAGGAAAGGTTGCCTCAGGAGTTATTTCACCAGAATCCTTCCTCCACACAAACAGGACAAAAGGAAATGTGCCACTCTATGCAGATAAAGTTCAAAAGCTACTAGCAGTATGAGTACTCATATTCGGACATAGACATTTGCAGAGCTAAGCACTGGTATGATTACAGAACTTCAGCATCATTAAATGTGAGCACGTGTTTTTATTTAACATCACACAGCTGCTCTCTTATCTTACAAAACCAGTGTAAGAACAGTAATAAAGGTACCACAGACCTTTAATAATGTGTGTGCAACCTGCCACACAGTTGTGTCATGTAATAAGAAGAGCAAGGATGCTAATGTTGCATTTTTCATGTAGCAGAGACTGTCATCTCAAAAGAGTAAAAGTGCTTATGATATCTGGGAAATCAGAGTGAACACCCCCTCCCTAACCAAAGTTTTTATTATAATTATATAAAAGATAAGGATATATGATAATTATGCTTTATTGCTCACAGCCATAGTATTTGTTTTTTTTAGTGCTGTATTCAAAAGGTACATTTTCTTGTGATTTGAGTAGTCATCCTGCAAGGGGCAGAATATTTAAATAAGTCACGCAAATGTGACGAAGAAAGTCTGTGGCACGAAATCTAATATCTAAAAAAATCATATCTTGCGCCTGTTGTGGCTGTGATAGTTGCTACAAGCAGTGTTGTCTTTAGAAGGGCGAGATGTCATCAGAACCAGTGCGTAATGGCCACATGGATGCATGGATGCTCAAAGCTGTAAGCAAAGTGTCAAAACTCTGGCTTCGTCCCAAAGCTCTTTTTTTTTTTTTTTAGCAAACACGAAAGTAATTTTCATTTGAACATTTAATCCAACAACCAAATAAGTGTGTGCGGCTGTGCTCATGCATGAATGAGTCAGTCTGTAAGCACAGTTATAGGCCCATGTGGTTCTATCTGTTGACTATTCTTGACTTCACTATTGGTGTAGAACCTAACGAAACTGGGACATCTCCCTTTACAAAGTGTTCTACAAGTTCCTGACACACACACACACACACACACACACACACACACACACACACACGTACACACACACACACACACACACACACACACACACACACACACACACACACGTACATATATAATTTGCAGACCCAATATTACTCGCCCCATATGCATGACTCTTAACTGATGCCCATGACCTCTTAACTGTTTCTCACATCAAAGTCTGGGGTCCACTCTCTTACTGTCAGTCAAGTTCATGATCCTTCCTGAGGGAATGAGCTGAGCTGTACAATCACAATCTTTCCCTCTATAAAACATTATTGTTCCCATTACCTGTAAGTTAGTACAACTTTGTGTTCCAGTGGTCAGCTTGGTATTAAATGCAACAACTGCCTGGTAACAAGATAGTGATTTGAATCAAGTGTTGTGGAGCAGGGAAGCACCTAAAAACCTAAAACAAGAAGTCCCAGTGACTATACTAAAATTTTTAGTATATATGTCTCAAAAACCAGTAGACAGACTGGGGGAGCGTGAGAGAGAAACACCTATCCACCTTTAAAGGTTAGGAAAATGAGACAGAGTGGTTTGGTGGAAAGCTCTGTGTTTGGGTTCAATCGGAAATCGGAAGTACGTCACCAGTCAGCTTCCGTTGCCATTTTGACGAGAAGAGCCGAGCGCCTGGTGGGACTGCGTGTTTATCGTTCGTGGGTTTAATTTGAACGAAACAACCCGTCACAATGGCTATGCAAGCAGCAAAACGCGCTAATGTAAGTGTGAGAAAGTGGGACTGTGAATTTTGTGATAAATAGAGCTTCAGAAACATTAGCTCAGTTAGCTTCGAAGCTAGCCTTAGCTTGTGTTAGCGCACGGTTAGCCGCTTAGCACGTTAGCAAAATGAAAACAACAACATTGTATCGTAACATTTCTCGTTGGTGCTTTTTATGATGTCTATCTTGAGCACACGGTTAAAGTCGTCTTCTGTTTGAGATGATTGATGCTGTTCGGGCTTTGGTTAGTTTAAATGTCTGAGTTGTATACGTAAGGGCAGGAGAGGGTTGAAGGGGCTGGTGGGTAAAATAAAAGGAAGAAAATAAAACGGTTTACTACTGATTTAACTTAACTCCGGCAAGGTTTGAGTTAAATGTCTACAAGCTACGTTTCCGCGGTAGCTTTGTGTTGAATGCTCGTCAGTAGTCGTAACTTCAACAGTGTTTATTTATCCGAACTGTTTTATTGTTTTTTTGTGCTGCAGATCCGATTACCTCCTGAGGTGAACAGAATCCTGTATGTCAGGAATCTTCCTTATAAGATCACAGCAGAGGAAATGTATGATATCTTTGGGAAATATGGACCAATACGACAAATCAGAACGTAAGTGTTTCACTGTAGATTTTCAGAAATAGCAGTTGAAGTGCATGAAGTCATATTTTGGAGTTGGACTCCACGTTTATCTGTCTTTCTCTATCTTTGATGTTATTCAAATCTCTCAATTATTTAAAGTGGACATAAAAGCACTACATCTTTCTGCTACTTTACTGTACATTAGCTAACTAGTCACAGAACTGATAACTCTGTAAAAAACAGGTACATTGAAACTTAAAAGCAGTCTAAGGAGGTCACTTTTCTCCATGTTAAAAAACCAAGGACATACTGTCCACCACTGTAGGACTAAGCATTGTTAGCTAGCTCCAGGGTACCTTGGGTGAGCAGACAGAAGGGCTGGCAGAGCAGATGCCCCACAGGCTGCGGCAAGCACTGTTGTATGCAATAAAATAGTCTTTCTTTTCCCAAGCGTTTCCAACCAGGTTACACCATAATGAGTTACGACATGTGTATCAGATCTGAAACATAGCTAAGTTCCTTACTGATGCATGATCAGGAATCTTAGCATTCATTGGTGTGTTCACAATGAGAATAGACAGACCAAAAACAAAAAATGGCAGCCTCAGAGGAAGAGGTGCAAACAAATTATGCTATTTTGCTAAACAAATTGTCCTTCCTCATCTAATAGTTTTGTATTATGGCACATTATTTGTTCAAAGTCTGATCTAAATTTGAATTTGGTGGTAATTTTATTGCGTTAGAGCACTGACTGCAAGAAACCGCCAGCTATGACCATCACGACTGAATTTCTGAAGCATTTCCTCTAAACTTTGTATTAGCCCGGAGCTTCTAGCCAAGATAATAAGACTGGATTCAGAGATAAACAGTACAAAGTGGGGTAGATGGTGCATAAAAATCAATCTTCTAGCAAATGACATAATGACATTATGTGGAGGACTGCTATGAGAATGGATCCCTGATGTCCTTTGATGACCTGAGGAAGAAGAATCTGTCCTGAAGAAACTTTGTTTTATATCTCCAGTTAAGATCTTTTCTTAAAGCCACTTGGTTAAAAACTGCTCCATGAAGGAAACTCGCCTGGTCTTATTTCAAAAGTGTATTCTGTCTTAATGTGTGCTGTTCCAGAACCGGGGTCACAGGTCAAGGGAGATGTGGGGCTGTGATTTGCATGTAACAAGTGATGCAAAACGAGGGTCGTAATTATGTCAGAAATGTTTAAGTGCAACCATTAATTGCAGATACAGACTGACCCATTATGACTTTCTCCATCAAACGTACAATTCGGCAAAAAATTTGCATAAATATAAACCAGCGTTATGTAGGCTGTGCTTTAGATGTAGCCTTGAGGAGGGTTCATTCCTGCACAGTACGTGGTTTTGCACAAAGGTACATTCTGGCATAACTTTTCCAACATTATGTCAAAACCTTTAGTTCCTCAAATTAGATCCTCAAATATGTTTATTAAGAAACTTTACAAATGTTGTAACAAAAACAAAACCACTCTGCATAGAATCCTATACAAAGGTTGATAGAATACATAAACTTATAGTTATCAGAGTCAAGCATTGACTTCTCTTGTTTTTGCTGCTTCTTCAACTTGAAAATCTTGCAAAAAAGGACAAAGAAATACTTCTTTCACATTATCTCATTGAGTGCATCACTTCAAAGTTGAAGTGAGAAAAAGCAAAGCCAAAATGTAATGGATGGAGATTTCTCCCCCCCCCCCCCCCCCCCCCCCCCCCCCCCTCACTGTGGACAGTATCCGGATGGATAACTAGCTGAAAACTAATGCTTTAAATGGTAAATGGCCTGTATTTGTATAGCGCTTTACTTAGTCCCCATGAACCCCAAAACGATTTACCCATTCACACACTGGTGATGGCAGCTACATTGTAGCCACAGCTGCCCTGGGGCGCACTGACAGAGGCTTTAAACACCTGTTTGATAGTTGACATGACAGTTTTTTAAAAGTAGGGCTCCATGTTTTAAATTAGTCTTAATAAATGTAGTTTTAGGTGTTTGTACTGGGTGAAGATTGCTCGAGGTTTGAATTTGATCCACAAATGTCGCTAACAAAGCCACTATCCCCAATCAGGGGATAAACAGGTGAGATATTTAGCAAATGTAGCACGCTTTCTTAAAGTTGTGTTTTCAGCATGCAGGCAGTGGGCAAATTTAAGCGAATGTTCCAGTAAAATCTCCACAAAAAGTCACAAACAGTGTAAATCCAAAGCTAGCCGGACCATAACCTCAAACAAGTAAATAATGGCTAAAATCACAGTGTTTTTAAATTCACTCAGTCTAAGGTTAGTGACGATGAGGTTGCTAAAAGTTCCACTGCTGATGAGAAGAAAGATGGTCCTGACCAGAGCTCTGACTCTGCCAGCGTTCTTCAAGAACATAAAATCCAACAGACCTGTGTGGACTCTTATTTGCCTTTATACAGACTAGTCCATGTGATTGTTCAGTGCAATGGCACCAGCTGCACATGCACGGTCCCAGAACTATAAGGTTACTATACTGGCATGTCCCAAAGGTCGTGTATTCCCTGCATTGCAGTGAGAGAGCTCCTGGATGTCCTGGCCAGTAAAGTAATAATTTTTTAAAAAGTCCACTTTATTCAGCTCAGAGGAGGTCTAACATTTAATTAAAAAAAACACCCCGCTGTCATGTGTATACAATAATAACACAGGAAATAAGAGAGGGCTAAGAAAACAGGAAAATGCCCCACTGTCACCCACCATCAGTAGGTCTGGTAATGATTTCCTGTGTCTGATGTTTTTCGTAGAGGGAACACGCCTGAAACAAGAGGAACCGCTTATGTCGTATATGAAGACATCTTTGATGCCAAGAACGCCTGTGACCACCTGTCAGGCTTCAATGTCTGCAATCGTTACCTCGTGGTCCTCTACTACAATGCAAACAGAGTACGTATGAGCATTACATCACTGCAGGCACAAAGGTCTTTTGGACCACATGGTTCTTGGAGGTCCCTGAAAGTAACTCTGTTCCTCCAAGCTACATAGATAGCTTCAGGGCTTCTCAATGTTTGCGTTTGAGCTGACAGTATAACTGCTAACATGACCTAACAGCCAGCTGGTGAATGACACAGCAAAACATGTCATTGCTGTGTCATTGCTTTCCTGATGATAGCAGAGCTCGAGTCTTTGGCCAGCACGCGAGGAACAGAGTAGCTGTAGCACCACCCCCTCCGTCACTTAAATGCTTTTATGCTACATTGAGAAGAAACAGAGGGTGTAAATACAGCCGGTATGGCTTTTTTAAAAACTTTGTTGTAATCCTTTGTTTTCAGTCTTCACTTTTTCAGTGTTTAGATGCCAAAGGCAGAAAATCACGTGTAATTGTGCTTTAATGAATCAGCATTTTGTTGTATTTCCTCAGCTACTTCTAAACATGTATAAAGACTTAAAGTTCCCCAAACTATCCCTGCAGTGCCGACACACAAATGAGGACAAAGTGCTCTCACAGAACAGGGCTTAGTCTGTGCTTTAATATTAAATAATATATAGTTTTGCATTTCTATAAAATGAACAGAATATTCATGTACTTTTTTTTAATCAACTCTTTTCGCAGGCTTTCCAGAAAATGGACACAAAAAAGAAAGAAGAACAGCTGAAGTTGCTAAAAGAGAAATACGGCATCAACACAGACCCTCCAAAGTAGTCTTCATAAAGCATTTCTTTTCAGTTCTAGATGTGACATGTTGCTCTGTTTGGACTGGTTTGTTCTAGTACAGTTGTTGCTTATACATCCTTATTTTGGTTTTCTGATTTTCATGATCAAATCTGTATGAACCTGGTTACACCGTCAGTATTTGAGTTCAGACCAGGGCAAAATCTGCTTGTCAGTTTAACTTTAAATTTTTGTTGTGTTCCTGTCAAAGTGATTGACAAGCGAGACAACCTCTTTAGCAGGAGACACGTCCTAGTTTTCACCCAGGGCAACATGTTAAAGTCTGCTAGAGCACATTGCTTTTCTCTCCATACTTTTAATTTAAAGCTGACCATGGATTTTCATTTCTATAAAATAAATCTTTTTTTCTAAAAGCTGCCATCTCCTTGTGTTTTTAACATACTGTAGATGTAATTTAGTGGAAATGCTGTCCTCTGCGTGAACCCATTTAGATCAATAGACTGTGCATTTTCCACATTTGCACAAGGGTTAGGGGTCGGCCGATTCTTAGTTTGCCTCAGGTTTTAAATGGCTTGTGATGCATCCCTGGGGTTTCAGTGGGATGATGAGTGTGGAGACGAGAGCCGCATGGTGACCTCTGTGCAGTCAGTGGTGTGCAGAGTCATGGGTAAACACCACAGGCTTTCTCAGTCACTTCCTCTGAACAGTGTTTGCATTCCAAAGTATTACCAGGAAAATGCAGGATTTCCAGAGGAAGAAAAGACGATCACAAATTTAATATGAAACAGAGTTTCAAGATGGCGCCAGTGTGTGTGGCTCGCCGTCTGGCTCTTCCTCTGTTGTGTTTGCTTATGTTGTTTTTTATTGCTAGAGTCAACTCTCTTTTAATGTACAATCGCCAAAAACTTTTGGACCTCCGACCAAACAGAAGTGATGGTTTTTGGTGGCGCTTCTGAGGCCACTATTATAGATCTTGGTTCACTGGCACAGTATGTTAAACCAGTCATCACTAATCTGGGAGTTAAAATAGAGGCAAATCTTAAACTTGAAAGCCAGGTCAGAGCTGTTGTAAGATCTAGCTTTTTTCATTTGAGGGAATTAGCCAAAATAAAGCCTATCTTATCGAAACAGCATTTTCAGACAGTAATCCATGCCTTTGTTACTTCTAGGCTGGATTATTGTAACGCACTTTATTTTGGGATTAGTGATGCGTCCATTAGGCGCCTGCAGGTTGTGCAAAATGCTGCAGCACGTCTTAACTGGAACAAAAAAGTTTGAGCACATTACCCCTATTTTAATTTCACTCCACTGGCTACCTGTACATTTTAGGATTGTTTTTAAAATTCTCTTATTTGCTTTTAAATCTCTTAATGGCCTGGCCCCCCCCTACCTCTCGGAGCTACTACAACCATATACACCTGCCCGTTCCCTTAGGTCCGCCAATCAGCAGCTCCTTAAGGTACCGAAAACTAAGTATAAATTTAAAGGTGATCGTGCTTTTGCTGTAGCTGCTCCAAAGTTGTGGAATGATCTGCCCTTGCATGTTAGGCAGGCCTCTTCTGTCTCTGAATTTAAAAGTCTTCTTAAAACATATTTATTCGCTGAAGCCTTTGGCATTGATTAGAGGGGTTGACTCAATTTGTTTTAACATGTTTTAATTTATTGTATCTATTTATTTTATCGTATCTCATTTTAATTTTCTTTACGTATGCTATTAACATGTACAGCACTTTGTGAAACCCTGGTTTTATGTTAAAGTGCTTTAGAAATAAAGTTGGTATGGTATGGTATTAAATCATTCCTTAATAGTGACACCTAGTGGTTGTACAAGGACATTTCAGATGATTTTATTAGCTGCGTCATTACAAGGTTTTCTATGGCCTTTTAGTAAATTAGGGCATTATTTTTATGTATACCAGTAAATCTGAAATAAGGACCCACATTTGAATTTTACATCAAGTACCTGTTAGAGCTGACAGATGTGTGGCTGAAGATCACAGCAAGGAGTGCAAATCCAAAACAATTCCAACAGTACTTGTTTTTTATTGCTTGACAGTAGGACGTACTGTAATTATCTAATAATAACTACCAGCTCAACACTTACAGGAACCGGATTAATCGCTTTTCCTTAATTATGCTTAACTGGACTGTTAAGTACAGTAAACAAGACTAAACACATCACTTCTGACATTCAGTGGATTGATAACATCTTGTTTTGGACTTCTTTAAGTTACTTGAAGACGTTTCACCTTCATCCGAGAAGCTTCTTCAGTTCTAAGGTCACATGGTGGAGAGTCCCAGATATAAACCTAGTGGGAGTGACCCCCCACAGAGGGACAAAAGGACCCCTGATGATCCTCTAATCGCCTGAGCCAAGGTGTGTAACTGGGCGTGGGTCACAATCAGCCAGAATTTCGGGTGTGTTCATTGTGAAACCTGGCCCCACCTTATCATGTGATTTCCTGAGGTCAGATGGCCCAGGATGTGAGTGGGCGTTAAGGCATCTGGGAAGGATCTCAGAACTGGATTATAGATGGCAGAGAGTTGGTGTCGTAAGCCCCGCCTCTGTTCAAAGATGGTCGCTCACAGTTGACATAGATGCTTCTTTCACTCCTCTTTCAAACCATCTGTCCTCTCTGTCCAAAATGTGAACATTGGCATCCTCGAAAGAGTGACCTTTGACCTTTAGATGCAGATGGACTGCTGAGTCTTGTCCTGTGGAGGTGTGGAGGTCATTGCAAGCTCCTTTGACTACGATGACCTGGATGACAGAACCTTCACAGAAACATCTTGTTTTATTGCCGTGGTTCTTTAGAAGCGAACGATCCCAGTCTCGGAGGACTCACAAATGTAAAGTGGAATCTTTAATGTACACTTTATATATTTCCTTTGTAAAAGCATGGACGGAAGGGTATGCTAGGCTTTGGCCCACATCTGTCTAAAACTGTATGTAACCATGAATAACGTGTTTGGGAAACTACCTGCACAGCAGGCAGCACTGTTAGTTCTCTCAGTCTCAGAGCAGCGTTTCTAATTTTGATTGAAACTGTCAGAGAAAACGGCAGCTTTGAGCAGCCAGGATATTAGTTTACAGAGGCTGTTAGAATTATATGTCTAACGTTAACATGTTGGTGACACAATAATTTCATCCTAACGGCACTGACATATTCATAGGGTTAATCTTTGAGACAAAATATCACGAGGTCGTCATGATTTTGCAAATATTCCACCTGGTAGTGCAGTTTGCACAAATTGTTTTAAAAATGCACTCACACTACAAACATTACTGACGAGTCAAGATCTGCACAAAGTGACAGAAACACTGAAGCAGCTGCACATTTTATTCTTATTGTCATGTTTGTCCTGTTTGTCAGGTGACAGCAGAACCAACACAAAGCTCAGAGAGCAATGGTGACACAAGGTCACAGGTGAAACTGGATGATGACCTGGTGGTTTGTGACTGTATTTGAAGCACATGTGTGACTGCATGTATGTGGAGTGTCTCACTGTCATTCATCAGGTGACAGAGGCAGCTCTGCCATGTTGTAGCTCAGAGGTGACTGACTGATGATTTGATGCTATAGATTAACTTGTAATATATTTTTATTATCATGACAATTGTTAGGCTGCTGATGTAAATTGATTCATTAGTGTTTATTTTACAAAGAATCTGAATTGACATGTCTCACTGTTTATATGGCACAAAGCCATGTGTTATTTTATCAGGTGGCAATATGTCCTAGTGCAGTCAGAGGGGAGGAGCCAGGGCCAAAGGTGAGGCACATCAAGCACAGAATAATACTTTTAATCTGAGGATAAAATGCAGGTACTGAGGCTGAAAGAAGCTTCAGTGCTCTCAGAAGACTAAAAACATGGCTAAGGTCAACAATGACTCAAATGAGATTAAACAATGCTGCTGTATGTCCACCAGGACAGACTGGACAGTATAGATGTAAAACAAACATGCCAGCAGTTTATCTCAGTTAGTGAGAGGAGCAGGCCTGTGTTTGGCTGCTTCACATAGTGGACATTGAGTTGTTGTGTGGGGCATGTAGCCCATGTCTGTTGCTGTAACCGTAGTTCATGTTTAGAATAAAAAGCTCACTGACTTGATCGGGGCAACAGTGCCTAAACTGTTGCATAATGTTGCTGAGAGATCTTTGACTCTGAGGTCATCTTAGACGAGTAGTTTTATGGACAAAACCCAGCAGGTCACTCAGTGTTCCCTTAGTGCCAAAATATAACAGATGTTGGTGTAGTATAACTGAAGTAATGTTGTTAAGTCCTTAAAGTCATATTCTTTTATTGTCATGACTGTATTTGAAGCCATTTTTATTTTTGTATGATACCTGATTTATATGGAATATGGCTGAAGTAAACTAAAGCCTGAAATACTTAGTCAGTCATTTGTTTAATAGTAATTTAACATTATATAATTCACATATAAAACTATGAATTGTAATTTTAAATGGTTTAAAAGCAGGTAGAATAGCACATGTAGGCAAGTATACTTCTCCTTTTTTATCAAGAAGCAAAGACAAAAAGGACAAAAAAAGAAACAGGGCAGGTTCAGTGGTCGGATCGTCCGTCCCCACCGACGCCAAAACCAAATCTGCGCCCTTGTGTAAAAGTATAGAATGGAAGTTGAAATGTAGTGAAACAGGAAATAATTGGGATTGAATTGGAAATAATTAATGTCGGCTAAAACCTACCAACCTACCTTGAGTGTAGCTGTGAGGAAATGTACTTGATTTTACACATTTGTGTTCAATGGAACGTTTTCACTCTTTGTTTTTGTGTAGTTTATTTTGGGTAATTCCGTCACCATTTGTGTGAGCGAATACGCTCACGTTTTATTATTTTTATTTTTTATTATTTTTATTTATTATTATTATTATTATTTATTATTATTATTATTTATTTTATTATTTTATTATTAATATTATTCTATTATTATTATTATTATTATTATTTATTTTATTATTTATTATTTATTTTATTATTTTTATTATTTTATTATTTGTTCGTAGGGTTTTTTTTCTTGTTGACGACCTTCCAGCTGTTTCTGCTGAACATCTGCCTACGAACAGAAAACTTGATCAATGTGGCCAGTTTGCTTAAGCCAACAGATGTGTATCGCAGTGTGTAGGAGAACCCACACATACACTGTGATAAATGAACATTTTGAGTACACGGTCGTGTTTCTTGGGCCAAGAGTCCTGAGTGCTGTTTAAAACTCTCAGTTAGCACCAAGTGACTGCAGAGACCGAATAACCACATCAGTGTTCTTTTTAAATTATTGGTTGTATGAAAAGTGCTGAAACATCTTATTTAATAGTTGTTATTTCTATAGTATTGATTTAGTTTGGCTTAATATGTAAACCCTTAATGATGGTGTGACTTGAGCGGTCGAATAGCAGCACGATACAAAGGCTGCCTACTAACGACATTGTTTTGTTTTGTCAGTGTCGGTGCTCCTTACTGTCTTCCTTCCCATAGAAACAGTAAGAACGTATGATATGTTTTATAGGACTGTGAAAATGTTCTCTGTCATCACGGCTGCACGACGTGTAATTCATCTGAAATAAGTAGAATAATGGAAAAAGAGAACAAGTAACCAAAGAGGAGACGGTAGGAGTATTAGTTAAACTATTAAAAGTGATGAAAATAAAGCTTAGACAGGTGAAAACTAAAAAGTTTAATAACAATCACTGAGAAAAGCTTTAAGAGAAACATTAGCTCATTTTGAATTTGAATGTTTTTTGCAGATTGGTGAACCTCTGCCGACACTTCTGAGAAATGCTGCCTGCGTCAGTCATGTGACGAAGTTCACCACATTATTTGCAAAATGTTATATTTTTCAGTTCCACTTAAAGAGCTAATATTTTGAATGAAATAGTAAAATGTCTCAGTTTAAACCTTTGGTATGTTTTCTATGTTCCACTGAGAATAAAAAATCTTAGCATTGTGTATTTGAAATTGGGTTTGTAATAATTATTACTTTAAGGTAATTGAGAAATAAATGTATTAGCCAGAAGAACAGCTAATGCTAATATGTGTCCAATCGTATCAGTGACACCTTTTTGTCTCGCTAGCTCTAAGCTTAAACAACGACATCAGCATAGGTAACTATGAGGGGCCACATGAGACCGAAGGTTGGGGACCACGAGCGTGCCTCCATGATTGACCTTTAAGTAACTGAGCAGACAACAGCCCATTGAACTCCTTTTATTAGATTAAACCACAACACAGGGAGTAGTGCAGCCATGTCGTCAGGGACACAATACATGCTACAAAAGAATCCTCGTACACGGTTGCCATTGCTTACATTTGGTATCTTGATAGCAGTAAGAATAATAACAGAGTTGTAATTAGAAACATTATCTGGCCAAAGATGTTCATGTAAAGAAGTTCAGATTAGAAACTCGACAGGGGGACAAGTCACACTGCTGTAAGATGACGATGGACTGCTATGATATATCTTTATTGCAGTACTGTGTATATTATGACACGTCACGTCTCCTCTATCCTCCGCTAGCTCGTAAAATACCGGTGGTTTTACGCAGGCTGGAAAATGGGCAAACAGGTGATTTCCAAAGCATTCTTGGGCGGGGCACTGCGCTTCACTGAACTTCTCTACACTTGGTATGCATCAGTACGTGTACAATTTGTGAGAGAAAAGGAGTAAAAAAGTACAAAAAGTCTGACTGACTGGTTAGAGAGAAAGACTTTGAGGGGTTGAGGAGGGGGGCAAAAATCGTCCGATCTACTAAACACACGGCTTTACGGAAAGGGCCGTCCTCTGGTAGTAATGAAACGTCATTCACTGCTCCTTTTGCTGCTTTAGCACTCATTTACTTCCACTGAAAAAGACAAACAAGACACTCCAACAGCCTAAGAAACAAACAAGAAAACAACTCCTCTGAATCCATCGTGATGATATGCAACCCGTGGGCGAACGCGAACGAAGTGGATGCGATGGTAACATAGAACAATCTAACTCCTGCTGAAGTGTTTAGCTCCAGTGCTTCCACTTCATTTCAAAAATCCTCCATGTTCAGCATCTGTTAATTTGTATGATGACTGGATTGTTGTGTTTCAGTGCGCGTGGAGCAGGGGTTTAGTTCTTAGCAACATGTACCACACCTAATCTACAAGGAAACATGCTCCCACACTTAAAGCAGTCAAAAGAAAACGTCTCGACAAATCACAAAAAACCTACATCCCATACGACGGACTGACTGCGGTCAACTTTTTCCTCCCTAGTCAGTAAAAATGATCTCTCCCGGTTCTCCCACCACCAAAGTGTCATTGCGCTGCTCCGATAAGGCTTCCTGTCATCGATCATAGGATGCAAAATGAGGAGCTTTTTTTTAAGGCAGAACCTAAAGGCATGCAAATTAACTACATTTACAGTATTTACCGACAGCACGAGCATGTTTTCGGAAGGAAAAGTTGGACAAAGTCCATCTCTTCTAGAGCTATTGGTACTTGAGACGATGGATAGTGTGTCTTATTGGAGGCAGATACATTATCATAGGAATTTGGTTCGGTTGACATTACTCGGTATAATGAAACACACACAGCTAGCGCCAGTAAACTCGGAACAATAAATAGAGTAGCGGCAAATTCAACGTAGCACATCACTGATGCGCAAGCTCCAGTAGAATGAACCTGTATGGAAAATACTTTGCACACTTCACATTTTGGCAGTTGATCTTTAAATAATTTAAATATATATTCATATTTATAGATCTATATATATATATTTATATATATTAATTGTGCGAGGTGTTTATATGTAGCGAGAGTTGTGTGTGCGTGTGTGTGTGTGTTTGTACTGTGAGTGCGCACCTGCACACTAGTTGTATGTTGTGTGTAGATCTTTTATAGCAAATAACATTCTCATGCACACGAGTGTTTCAAACACAAGAAGCAGATCCATTGAAAGGTAGTCCAAGCATATATAGAGATTTTTTTTCAGTGGAAATAGCTGCAAACTGAATGGAACATGAAATTCTTTCTGTGCAGTCCGTGGCGGCTGGTGGAGCGCTCCGCTCGCCCTCCGGCCTATTTCTGGAGGTCACACTGCAGCAGTAATACGATGGACGGGTCGCTCTTGGCCGCCTCTTTGAACTCCTCCAGCGAGATCTGATCGTCGTTGTTCTTATCCATCTTGGAGAAGATCTTGTCCACCCTCTGCTCGGGCGTCAGGCCGTCCTCGTTCATCTTCATCATGATCACCGTGCCCACCATCTTGTAGATGGCCTGCAGGGGGAGGAAGAGGGCAGAAGACTTTTAGAGCACGCTGCAAAGTTTCCTTCAGCTGCCAGTCTCTAAATCTGTACTCTAAATATATGTTCCTGTCTATTTAGTCCTGAGGAGGCTCTAAAACGTTGTGAAACTAGCACTTGTGTTAGCTGTTAGCTGCTGTTAGCTGCTGTTAGCCTGTTAGATACTATTAGCTGCTGTTAGCAGACGCTAGCACACGTTAAAGATGCTTTACATTGTTGAGCTCGGACACTTACATAATCATTCTCACACAATATGAAAGTGAGATTTTTGGGATAGTTTTTCCTGGTACTGGCTGGCATAATATTAGCTTATATTAGCTGGCTTGTTGTCAGCTGTCTGGAGATGTGAGGGCTGCAAGTCTGAACTGCTGACAATAAGTAATTGCGACAATATTGGGAATAAATTGACAGTTTTGTGTGTTAGAGGCGAGGCTTGAGGTGAGGAGGAAGAGGATGACATGGAAATGAGGAAGGAGGGAGACTGTGAAAGATGTACATGTTCAACTGTTGCACATTTATAGTTTGAAAGAGCTATTTGTGATCTTAAAATTCAAAGCAACTTCTATCATAAGTGGACCACACATGTGGCGGCTCTCCAGCCACAGTCCAACACCTCTATTTAAGATGGTGGGACAACATGGCAAGTTCCACAAACTGTGTCTGCTCCTCCGTATTCTCTATGGATTAATTATGAGTTTATGAAAATACAGAATTAATCACTAATCGATGTATATTTACAATATTCTTATTTTTCTATAAATACCCTCAATAAATTACTTACTGTACCTTTACGTGGAATTTAAGCTTCTGAGTTCGATCTACGTGATAAAAATACTGTAATCACAAACTCTACACAGTAACTTATTGTGTAGTCTGACAACAACAACTATGACAAACATGCTCTTTACTGTTGTTTCCTACTAAGCATTTCCAGTAGCTTCTTCAAAGAGAGAAACTCCACTGCAGTTATAGCCAGTCGGCTGCAGAGCTTTCTCGTGTGCTTTAGCTAAACCTATCAAGGATGCTGAAGTATGAAGCTGCTTAAAAGTGGTGACTTTGATAGTAAAGTTTGCTGTAATGTCTATTAGGAGGTTCTATTTGTCGGTATAATTGGATATGCTGATCAAATAAAACAAGGACAACACAATATCTGCAACCTGCGCCGACTACAGATGTTGTTAGTGTTGTTCACCCGCACGACCGACAGGGTGAAATACAAATCTGTGCAAGTTTCCTCTGAAAAAGCATGAACACCGCCTCTCTTCTATTGCTGCTGACACAAAGCTTTTTAATTATGTCTTTTGTAGTCAGAGAGACATTAAATTCTATATGTTTCAGATCGCCTGCAGGCGGAGAACGAACACTGCATATTTTCCTTCAGCTGTCACGTTCTAATGTTTTCGGGTGTCTTCGGATGTGACGTTACCGTTCAGAACAACTTCACTGTGGATTTTGTTGCTAATGTTTGCCTGCATGAAACAGTGGGAAATGCCTTTGGGAAGCATGAAAATGAACTGAATGCTGAATATGAAGAGGCATCAATTCCATGTTTCTCCAAATGGCATTTTATTGATCCTTAAACAAGGATCACGAAAGAATGATAAATTAATGGATGCCTCAGTGCAAACAGGTCGAGGGGCAGGAGTGGCCTGAATTACAGATGAGGACGTTTGTCTTTAGCTGCAAATAGTTTGAACAGCCTGTCTCAGACTCGACAGCCTCAGCTCAGCGCTCAGTAACCAAAGTACAAAAATAGTTGTCCTGGTGACTCAGCAAGTTATAAAGCTAGTATAAGGCTGTCCAAGTAAAAATAATCAAACCCCTTCAGAAAGTTTCTAACCACATTATACCTCGATGATCTCCAGCATCTCCACCCGTGTGATTTTGCCGTCTCCATCCAGGTCGTACATGTTGAAAGCCCAGTTAAGCTTCTGCTCGAAACTGCCCCGTGATGTGATGGACAGTGCGCAGATGAACTCTCTGAAGTCGATTGTGCCATCGCCGTTCTTGTCGAAGGTCCTGAAGGCGTGCTGGGCAAACTTGGACGCATCGCCATAAGGGAAGAACTACAAAGAAAGAGAAAGGGGTGGGTATGTACTCGGGTATGTTTCTATGATTCAGTCATTTGAAGTCATTGGGCACAAGAGCCTTTAGATAATGTTTCAGAAATACAACCTCTAGTGTTTTTCACACGAGTGGCCAAATAATGTACAAACATGACGTCTCCTGAGAAAGCAAAGCATTTGCAATCAGTGAACACTGATTATCTTGGGTGGCTAAATGAACTTCGATTTCCTATTGCAACTTTTGTAGGCTGTAGCTTCGTTCTCATTAGATTCACCAGTGACAGTAATTGTTCCAGGTGGTCTGTTTGGCAGTAGGATTACTCAAAGTTGTGGACAAATGTGCACAAAGATTTAGCAGAAGTGTTGGCTGAACGTCTGAAGCTAATCTGAGATGGATGAACTGAACTAACAAAAGACTCGATATCCTTGTGGACCCAGCCTTGGTCGAGGTTTTCAGTCTCACGTGGCTGTTGCTGTGTATTCATGTGCAACCATCCATACTGTAAAGATGTCCTGGATAGCTGTCGCTTCCAAACGCCCAGAGCCTGCAGTCTTTCTTAAATTCTAGTTCCAAAACAGGCAACTCCGGTTTACCGTGTTCACGAGTCCCTGAAGGTGACCCCAGGCTTTCCCATGAGTAATGAACGTCAGGATCTCTGACACAAGTCGCAGCTAGAACTACTTTACACTTTAGCTCCAAGAGATATTCACACGGCTGTTTTATCCTGACACGTGTGACTTTAATGTTCCAAGTTACATGACCTTTTCCCTCACAGCTTTGTTTCGCCGGACTTCCTGCTGATGCTGATCTGATGTCTGATACATGTGCATCTGTTGGCTATGCGGCTGCTAACGTGAGGGTGATGATATTCACCTGCAAGCGCGGTAGAGCCCATACTTTTGTCATTTCATCAAACCTAATTAAATCAATGTTTTGTAATTACTTTAGTGATTAACTCACTTTAATTTAGCACTTTAGCCCGATTGCTAGTGAAAAATGCCGATAATTATCATCATCGGCCTTCTCAGCAGGACCACATTAGCATTCTGATTAGCTGAAGGTGTATTTGTAGCATAGATGCTACCTTTAAGGCAGTTCTGTAGATAATACCTGAATTATGTAACTAAAAACAAACCAGTTGAAGGTGTAACCATGTGCAACATAATTTCATTTGTTGAATGTTGCAGATGTTTTTATTTCACTCAGCTTTTCTCTGTTTTTGTCCACTGATGCCTAATTACACAGCCCATCTCTGCTCTCGACAGTTCAGTAAAGGCACAGGATCCACTGGGTTTTACCCCCAGTAAAGTACTTGAAGCACAAAAAGTGTGTTGACAGTCGAAGCAATCCATATCATTACTGCACGCCAGCAGCATATGAACACAAGGGCAGAGATTAATGCTGTAACTGCGTGGAAGGCCACCAAGCCCCCGCTCAGCTCTTCGTCATCTACCGTACAGCACGAACCCTGTGGGCGGCTGCGAGAAGCTGAGCCATTCATTAGACATAACCTTCCGTTTGACCTCCCTGGTAAAAAGTCTGGGTCGATGGTTAATCTTAGCTTGAGCGAAGCTGCTCCCTGAGGACTTGGGCGGGCTGCTTCAATCTTCATCGAGCAAATGGAACAAAGAGAAAGATATTCCATGTTGTTTTATTACTTTTGCACCTGATTTCACCATAACTTGTTCAAGGTCAGGCGCAGCCATGCCACAGAGTGAACGTGTAAAATATGAGCAAAGGAGTCTGTGCAAAAGAAGAAAGTCAGGCCCTCTTAAACTTTGTGTAATCTCTGCGTGTTCACAGGCTCAGATTCAGGAACCACAGCAGGCATGCGGGTACCTTCCCCATTTAATATATCTGGAAATGTCAAGGCATCCTGCTTGTACTGACATTTGCAGAACTACACAATGAGCAGCTGAGTTGAAACACAATTTTTCTTTTTCTTTTCAGTGAACGTCACATTTCCACTATCAGATTTCACTCAGAAAGAAACGCTGTCGTCAAAAGAAGACTGATATTTCCTTGTGCAGTAATCTTTGACAGCATGGATTTGTTCTTGGACCTTACCAGCCTTGCACACATAAAAAGCACAAGCAAGACCCCGGCACAGCACAGAGCGGGAATCAGTGACAAAGATATGGCATCGATTAAGCTGTGAAAAGCATTAAAAGCGTGAACAGTTGAAGCTGTAACTTCAAAGTGTTGAAAAAAGCCTGCAGATGGGTAACAGGCAGCAGTTAAATCTGGCTGGTTTTCACAACCAGTGGAGTTAAAGCAACATTAGCAGTTATTTGAATTGCTAAAGTCACCCAGCTCCGTTCTGGCCAACATCAGTGTTAGACTCGGGTTTGTGTAGAAGCCTCATGCTCCCCCATGTTCACCAGCAGGTTTGCTGTTCAGTGTTGGACACGTAGTTTACAGCAGAGCCTTCATTTAGATGAAAAATGTATCTGGTCAGAAGTGTGGGGTCACACCACCTGTTCTGTGAATTCCTGTGTTTCCACAGGTCGATAAAATCAAACACCCAGACTCTCTGCTGACTGAGTAACTACAGAGTTATTCAGCGGTTATTCCTCCGGCGCTAACACAAAAACTGTACGCCTCAAGCTTCATAGCATGGATTTCCAGGGCTGAGCAGATCCTGTAGCTGTTGTGTGCAGGTAGCCCAGTACTCGTGTCCATACAGTGCACCTGAAGCGAAAGAGTGAAATTGTGTCCCAGACAAGGTAACAATGAACTTAGTCACACAACAGAGCTCTGCAAAGCTGACTATAACTCCAGAGTCAGAGGATAACTCCCTACAAGCTGACCACAACAACCTTCACAGCTTTGGTTTAAATGGTGATATTTTAAAAAGGATAGCAGCCGATGACAGCTTGGTGACCGAACTCATCAGTTTCAAAGGCTGCAGCCAGAGGAGAGCACCCGTCAATCATTATTCGTTATTAGCACATGCACACAGGGGCATTTAAGGACGCTTCCCAGCACTGGACTCTTGAGGGGCAACCACAGGTTCTGTCCCTCTCTGACATCCTGTTACGTCACACACCAGCAGCACATGTTTTGATGGAAACCTCACATAGCCTCTCTACTTAAACCAAACCCTGCATGACAAATTTTCTGCTTTATTCCCAAATGAAGTGCAGTCCAAGGTGTTTTTCAGTGTTCGCACCGTTGTTGAATCTGTTTTCAGCTAGTTCCCAGAGCCGCTGGCTGTCCCTTGGTTGTATAGCTTCGGGCCAATGAGGACTGAGACATGTAATGTTCTGTTGTTTAAAAGCCAATGTAACGATACTGGAATACACAGCAGATGAACTGGAAGTGTAATGACTCTCATTGACTCTCACATGCTAAAGTGACATGACTTATGCAGCATATAGTTGCTTGTTTGCACATCCAGAAACATTCGTTAGGTGTTTGTGTAGGTTACAGGACAGCACAGAAGCTCTGATCACAGCAGCACAAGAGCATCCTCTAAGCACCACAGAGGCAGGAGTCCACTGACTGTATCACCCATGCAGACTGTCCAAAAGTGCCCCAGAGACTCAGCACAGAGCAGCGAGATGTTAGAAGCAAGCTGGGATGGTGTACAGTGGGAGGCACAACCAAGTGGCTGTGCTAGCGTACAGGAACATCTGTGCCACGTATGAAGTCTCCAAGCTCCCATAGGAGCTTCCAGTGTTCCACACAGACAAGCAGCTGCTGGCCGACCAACCACACGCAGTGGTGACTGACAACGATAGATGAGAGAATCCCAGCAGACAAACAACAAAATAAAGACATACTCGGTGCCATTAGGAGCATCAGGCCCTGTAACCCCGAACCTGGAACAGTGACTCCAGCAGGTTCCAGGCACAACATCAGAAGTTTGAGGAACAGCTAAGATGCACAGAAACCTCAAACTCCTAGGCCTCTGCTACAGGACCTATACATGCATGTATACACGTGTCTGTATACTGATCAACTACAGCAAGCCAAAGCCCATGTGTGCAGCAGACAGTCTCGTCACACTCAGAAACAAGGATGCTGCCCCATCCTGCACTAAGACTGGGGGAGGAGACAAGGCCATGAATCCTAATGGGAAAATGGATTGCAGTGACTTGGAGATGAGGGATGAAACCACAGAGAGTAAGGGTTAGACCGTGTTAGCTCAGGTTATAAAAGCCACAATGAGGTCCCACCCATGTAAATTCTGCTGCAGTGCAAGCCGATCAGACTGCAGTGGGAAGTTTAGAGAAGTTCAGAAGAGAAAAGATATGCGGGGGAGGAGGATGTCAGCGGGCACAGAGATGAGAAGAGACAGAAGAATTTCAAAAGAACGAAAGGAAAAAAGGAGCAAGGCAGACAAAGTGTGAGAGGGAGAACGACAGAGCTTACACCCATGATCCAGGTCCTTATCTGCCCTTTCAGAGAAGCCACCCTTTAGGGCAGGGACAGCCAGCGCGAGCCAGCTTGCATGCACGGGACGCTTTGTGCATCAATGCAAAGTGGCTTCCTTCCCTCCTTCCCCCGCACGGTTCTGCCTCAGATCATCCCCCAACCCCGGAGGAACGGGAGGAGGCACGTGGACCTACGGGACGACGCGGGAAGAGTTGAGGAGAGGGAGGAGGAGGCTAAGTGAGAGGGGAGAGGAAAGGTGCCAAGGAAGGGATGCGGGAAGGATGTTTAAGGGGTGGGAGGGGAGCGAGAGAGAACGCCACTGCAGTTCCCCAACAATCTGATAAGTTATGAAACAGTTACGTAAAAATGAAGAAAGAGCAAACAGGCAACAACAAAACGTTCACTCGATGGCACGCAATCACAGTTTAACAACCAAAAATGAGCTCGTCACCACTTGAAGGGACCGTGTCCTCGACTTTACACTTACAGATATTAGGCCGTTAACGTCTCCATTAAGTCGTTCTCTCCTGCTGGTCTGGCAGCTGTTTGCAGCCGGCCATCAAAGGATGGGCTCAGTGCCAGACCGCTCAGCCAAGGGCCAGGCGCACAGGCGCAGCTGCTCTAATAAAGGCTAATGTCGCAAGGTTTGCATGCGTGTGTGTGTGTGTCAAGGCTGATTCTGTCAACAAGCACACACCACCTGAAACATGCTGCTGGTAAATGGAACATTAAAGCCTTTATAATCAGCCTGCAAGCTGGTACTGGTGCTGATCCAAACGCTGGGAGGCAGGGAGACTGGGCGAGAGAGGACAGGAAACGCGTGTGGGAGAGAAAGACACTCAATCGTCACACTTAACTGAAGGCCATTTCACACTGACAGAACGACTGCAGGATCATGGAGCAGATGAATATTGCAGCTCCAAAGTGCCGTGAAACTGCAAGTGACTCAAACGAGCTCATCAGTAACAACCAGCACAATGACTTTGACTCCAAAATAACTTCCAGGAAGTGTCTGATCTGCATTTCTCTTTAGCTGAACTCTGCCGGCTCTTCAGATAAGCGTTCGGCTGAAACTGCAGCTTAAAAGCTTTGAGTGATGACATCACAAGGGTCAGCATTTAAAGACATTATATTTACTATCCACAGTTTCTGATACAGTTTGGAAGCTGCTAATACTAAAACTGCTGCACTGTAATGTGTGTGTGTGAGAGACTGATGAGAAGCAGCAGATAAGGACGAGCTGTTTGGCATTTCTCTGCAGTTTGAGCTAAACTCGCCACCCATGACGAACTCTGCAGTCAATCCAAATCCCCGGACCTTTAACCAGGAAGTATTTTCATTTTGACCAGCGCTGCCAAGTTTCTGTTACCTCTCGCTGAGCTTTCGAGCTCATCTTGCTAATGAAAGTGGGCAGCACTGCCAGATATGAGTGAAAGCTGTGGAACACGAGAAAGATCAAGTTTTATCCACTCAAACGTCCACAGTGAAGGTGAGACAAAAGATATCGTAGTTTCTGAAGGCGATATGGCGCCAAATGCAAATTAAAATATAAATACATGCAGGTGATGTGACAGGATTATCCTAACAAGCCACCATCACACAATGACCCTATTATGATGTTATCGTGACATCATCATGACTCTGACTACAATCTAGGCTCCAACCAACCCAGACCTAGAGACCATCTGTGATCGTTGGGGTGGCACTGGTTGCTAGGGAAAAATGAGAATGACCAGCGAGTGAGTGATTGGTGTAAAACTGGCTGCTACAGCCCTACTCACACATGGGTCAGTGCCCACCCCCTCCAGCAACTCCAAGTTACTATGGAAAAGTAAGTATTAAACAACTGGTTGTTGGAGGTCACCTGGATAAAACTGGTCATACATGGAAAGCTGCTTTTAAACAGAGACAGGAGACTCTCCTGTACAGTGAGGTAATCTGAAGTGTAAATACATTCGATGGCTTTTCCTGGAAGCAAATTATAAGAATGCATCAGTAAATTTAGTGCTGAATGTATTTTGTTTTTAAATGCAAGCATCACTGCTTTGCTTTAACCTCCTAGGACCTGCGTCCACATATGTGGACGTCACATTTTGGGTTATTTAGACAAAAATACTCAATTTTGCTCAACAAGGGCCTGATATCCACTTACGAGGACATTATCCTGCTACTGTTCTATCGAATATCCTCATAAGTGGCTCTCATTTTTCTTAAAAACAAAAATAAGGTAAAAAAAATAATCTGGTGATTCTTTGTTTTTACATTCATCAGGTCCCAATCAGCCCAAATATCAAAGAGAAATTAAAAATGCTGCTGTGGAAGAGTTCAGGTCTGAGGAGGTTAAAAATAATAACAGATGCAAACCAGCCTTATCATGCATTGTGCTTATAATCTTACCAAACAAAGCCAGTAGATGAGCTGCTTTACATGCTGCAGACCTCTGCAAATGTCAAACCACATGACCTATTACCATCCATGCACTCAGAGTCCCACAGCGCCCGCTCTGAACCGCTGCCCTGTCGATGCCGTGCTCCGTCACTCTAACTGTTTTTCATGGATTGGGAATCATTTGAAATCTATCCCTTTCCAAATGATTCTACTTGCTGCTTCGATAGAGCTGCACACAGTGAACATACTCGACACTCAGTTTGCTGGTCATCGCTTCCCTTAATATGGACGGTTCAATATTCTTTTGTCAGGGAACTAAACCCAACAGGGAGACAATAACAATAAATCAGACTGATAAATATAGTAATAATTTATGATCTCTTGGTGATGCATCCACACAGCCCCCCCGAGGTCAAGGTCTCCTTGCATAAGAGCCCTGCAGGACACTCTGTTCTGCCTCTCTGTTGTTATCAAAGGCACATTTGCTATTGGCTGTGCATCTCTCCAGTACACGAGCACAGGGTGCAGAGGTCAGTCTGAGCCTGGGATCCGCCCTTCAAAGTGCTCGAGGTCTGTAACAACAAGGCTTTAGCTTTGACGTGTTTCATACGGTTTCCATCGCTCTGGCACCGGGAGGGGGGGGGGCCTCACCTTTCATGCATTCCTTCGCCAACAGCGTGAGATGTAAGCAAAGATACCCTAGCCTCGCTTTGCTCTACGGCTGTTTACATCACCACGCCACCAGAGGTCCTGCTTCATCGAGCTCGAGAGCAGGAGAGGAGAAAACATGCATAATCAATCGGGGGGGTGGGGAGGTTGCAGCGTGTCTGCTTGCGTGTGCGTGCGCTCTTACATAAAACGCTCAGTGACGTGCCAGATACAGACACTGAGCCGGCGCAAATCTGTGGCTGCTCCTGCGTCCAAGGCCCCGGGGTTCAAACAGACAACACAAATACAAACACACACTTTGCTCTGGAAAATGCATTTTTAGTCATCCGCTCAGGTGAGTGCCGGCTGCGATATCAGCTTTGTAGCAAGGGAGCAGTGTGTGAAGAACAGTCAGTGAACAAGAAGAGCTCACCTAAGACGCGAGTGTCGTTTTCATAGTAAGTAGAATTATTTTTGTGAAATCAAAGCTGCTTTTCATTTTGTTGATTGATGAAACCTCCGTCCTCACACAGTCAAACATCTGTTTCTTTCTTCTACACTAGCATCTTAGGGAGCGCAGGTAAATGGAAAGATTAAAAAACTAATTTCTGAGGTCAAAGTCACTTATTTATTACAAGAATAAGAACACAATCCGATTTTCTCTGATATTATAACGTCTTATGAAACAAACTGGAAAAATTGTTCTGAAAAAACTTGAGAGATGTTTGAAACTTTTGGGAATAATAACCTGAGCTTGGGTTAGACTTTAACATCAAACATACAAAATCTTCTGAGTCTTGCAAATGTATCTCAGAGAACATCCATATTTTTTCTTTTCTCATAAATGTAAATCAAATCAAATCAAAATTTATTTATATAGCACATATTAAAACAACAGTGTTGACCATAGTGCTTCACAGTCAATAAAACTGTGACAAGTCGTAACAAGGTTTCCGTAGGTGAACCTGCGGAAGGATCATTACTGTACAACTGTAATCTTAGATGGTGCAGATGTTCTTCTTTTTGTCCTGTATCCCAGTTTATACAGCACCAAATCACAGCCTTTATCCTGGAAGCTCTTGGCGACAGTGGGAAGGAAAAACTCCCACAGCCTTCAGACATTACTAGATTTTTCTCTACGGTACCATCGGGGAGAAATGTACTAAAGCTTACTGAAAACACGTCAGCGCTCTGCTCTGCGCCCTCCTGCTGTCACTTTATGCTGACCTGTAAAACAACATGTGTTTGCTGTCGTCTTAAACCACACGTGCTGTTACCATAGTAGCCAGGAGTGCAGTTTTTTTAAGATGACGATTTTAAGTAAGCAAGTTTGCTTTGATTAGAGGGGGAGGATTTTAAAATAAGGACTAAATATTGGGCCTTGAGCAAGAGAAGCCACTTCACAGAGCCATAAACCAGTCCCACCAGTGTCTGTTACGACACCACATACAAACGATATGAAAGCCTGCTTTGAGAAGCTGGCGAGATGTCCCGCTGCAGTCCAGAAATCGGCCTGAAAAGCCCGTTCCTGGGCTGCTTGTGCATTGAGAGGAATTTGGCACTAACCTGTCTCCAACCCTGGTTATCAGTGGTTACAAAACACCCATCTGGCAGCAGCAACTCTGCATTAGGAGCATAAATGACAGCACAACAGCAGATGGCACTGTTGAGGTGTGGAAGCATATTTAATGCCCGAGGGAGCGAGTGAGGAGAACAGCTATTGGCAACGAGGAAAGAATGAATAAACGCATCATGTTGCTTCCATAGCAAAATTCCTAAACAATAATCCAGATTAAAACTCTTCATTCTGATACATAAATATCAGATATACATATATGTGTGTGTATTAGTCGGTCTTATCCACCATTATTCCTCCGTGTCTCTCATCAGACACAGAAAAGCTAGTAAGAGGTGCAGGAGTGAGTCACTGCCAGCTTTGGCAGGTGGACCTGAGGGCTACCCTCTGCTCCGTGTGACGTAGTTCAAAGCGAAGCAGAACAACAGGGCAGAAATAAAAGGACGACTGTTTTATCTTCCCTTTGCCAGTGGTGAGTCTAAAATGGTCTTTTAAGAGCTTGGCAGATAAATCCACAGCAGCTTGTGCTTTTTTGAAGGCGTCTTTTAAACAAAAGCTCACGATCGAGCTTCTCCTGCTTAGCCGGGGCCAGGAGAAGAAAGGAGGCGAGGGAAGAAAGAGATGTAGCGTTTGAGAGGGAGGGAGGGGGAGAGGCAGGGAGGGGGAGAGGCAAGGCAATTTTATTGGTGTAGCACACTTTCAGCACAAGGCAATTCAAGGTGCGTTACATGATTAAAATAAAACATGAAACATTATAAAAGTAAAATACAAGAAAACATTTACAATAAAACAATAATCAAGACAATAATTTATATGAAAAATTAAAACAAACCAGTAGAGAGCCATAATAGGATCAGTTACTCATAAGCAAGTCTAAATAAGTAAGTTTTAATTTTAGAGTTAAAAGAGTTCAGTGTCTCTGCAGCTTTGCAGTCTCCTGATAGTTCCAGATGTGAGATAGAAACTAAAAGCTGCTTCTCCAGGTTTAGTTCTGGTTCTGGGGACGGTCAGTAAACGAGAGCTGGAGCACCCGACTGATCTGGATGGTTTGTACCATGACAGCAGATCCCTAATGTACTCTGGCGCTAACCCATTCAAGCATTTATAAACTAATAAAAGCACTTTAAGGTCTATTCTGTGAGCTACAGGGAGCCAGTGTAATGGCTTTAGAACTGGAGTAATGTGCTCTATTTTCTTGGTTCTAGTGAGAACACGAGCAGCAGCGTTCTGGATCAGCTGCAGTTGTCTGATTGGTTTTCTGGGTAAACCTGTGAAGATACTGTTACAGTAATCAAGGAGATAAATGCATGGATGAGTTTTTCTAGGTCTAATTGTGCCATCAGTCCTTTAATCCTAGAAATGTTCCTCAGGTGATAGGAGGCTGACTTTGTTATAACTTTGATGTGGCCCTGGAGGTTCAGGTCTGAGTCCATTATTACACCTAAAGTTCTGGCCTGGTCGGTAGTTTCTAGTTGGACCAGCTTGAGCTGATTACTGATATTTAATCGCTCTTTTTTGGGTCCAAAGAGAAGTACTTCAGTTTTGTTATTGTTCAGTTGAAGGAACTTATGAGACATCCAGTTATTAATTTGGATAGGTTCAACATCACCTGGTGACATTGAGATATAAAGTTAAGTATCGTCTGCATAATTGTGGTAGTTAATATGGTGGTTATAATCTGGCTTAACGGGAGCATGTAAATGCTAAATAAGAGGGGCCCTAGGACGGAGCCCTGGGGGACCCCGCATGTGATTTCTATATTTTGTGATGAAAATTGGCTAATTGACACAGAAGTTCCTGTTCTTAAGGCCGGACTTGAGGCGGTGAGGAAATACCACACAACGGGGAAAAGCCCCAACAACACAACAACAACACACAACCTCCTCTGAGTTCTCTCTGGATGTCTGCAGCACGCTTCATTACTTGCATTGTGCTTCCATTTTACACGACTCATCAAACATCCTGGGCTTCTTCCTCCTCGAGCATGAATTCATTATTCATGACTGCTCAGTCATGTCTGAGTCTGTGCGTGCGTGCACACATGGAAAAGCCCGGTCCTGACTCTGCACGTTCACGGCTCTGTCGCCTCTGCTGCCACGGTGTTGTTTCCATCTGACTTAGAGAGGGCTAACACACCCACACGATGTCTTAATGGCTTCTATCATCTCCCCCGTATGAGCCTATTTATAAAAGTCAGGGATGTAATTTTGACGTGTGCTCGTTCTCACCCTGAGGTGCATGCCAACGTACAGCTAGCTGCACTCTGGAGGCTACACGTCTGTAACCTACTTTAGGAGCACCTGCCTTACACGCACTGAAGTGCTGCCAGCTGACTGCTCTAATTTTAAGTAATCAGTAGTGCTCTGATTTGATGTGTTGCGTGCTGTGGTGTCGCAATTACATGAACAGCAGCAACCTTCTCCTCTCTCGATCCACTTCTCACAGGTACGGGTGTCCTGCCTGCTCTCTGAGTTTGCTCGGAGGGTAACTAGTCTGTCCGGCAGAAAAAAACAAAGACAACACGTCCAGCAAAAATGCCTTGTTGATGTCAGTGGTCAGAGGGAAACAGGCAACAGTAACTCAAACCGAGGTATGCAGAAGAGCATCTCTGATTGCACAACATGTCAAACCTTATAAATGGTAAAAGGCCTGTATTTGTATAGCGCTTTACACATCCAGTCATCCACACATTGGTGATGGTGATGGCAGCTACAATGTAGCCACAGCCACCCTGGGGCGCACTGACAGAGGCGAGGCTGCCGGACACTGGCGCCACCGGGCCCTCTGACCACCACCAGTAGGCAACGGGTGAAGTGTCTTGCCCAAGGACACAACGACCGAGACTGTCCAAGCCGGGGCTCGAACCGGCAACCTTCCGATTACAAGTTCAAACTCTTGAGCCACGATCGCCCCTTATACTTCTAACAAACTGACTCTTTGTTGTATCGCTTGGTATTTTTCACTTGCTGTGGATGTAAACATTACAACAGTACGATTGCAGGTCAGTAACAATCTCACGGCCCTCGTAAGAAACCACAGGTCTAAAATCCCAGAGCATGACAACTTCCCACCTCTCGTGACTCAACTTTGGGAGTCATGGAAGAGCGGCGAGGCGTCCTCCGTGATGCATCACACCATCCTCGTGGTGAGTATTGAGATGGAGGTACAAGGTAGCACCTTTGCAAACATCTCTTGCCCATAGGCCAGAATTTTAACAACATGAAGCCGTTTCATGGGTCCATCCTGTCTTGTATTAATGGTGCAGGCTGCTGCAGGTAGCGTAACAGTGTTGAGATATTTTCCTTGCACACTTTGGGCCCACAGTACCAGCTGAGGATCATTTCAACACCACAGCCTACCTGAGTATTGCTGCGGATCGTGTTCATCCCTTTACGACCACATCTTCCGATGGCTGCTTCCAGGAGATCATTCCACTTTCTTGAACATGACGCTGTACTTCACTGTAGTTCGTTCAAATGGCCTCCACAGTCACCAGATCTCAATCCAGCAGAGCACCGTTGTTGGATGTGATGGAACGGAAGATTTGCATCACATGCACCAAACAAATCTGCAGCAACAGTGTGATCCTGTCATTTCAATATGGACCAAGATCTCGAAGGAATGTTTCCAGCACCTTGTTAAATCTGTGCCATATAAAATGAAGACAAACGAGCTTCCAACCTGGTACCAGCCAAGAGTATCTAATGAAGAGCCCCTGAGTGCATGTGCGCAGTTCTGATATTTCAAAAGCGTACGGACATCACACGCGCTCCACTACAGTAGCTTTGCATGACAATGGTTCAAATGAATCCTTATTCACCTTACACTGTGGAGCAGGTGTATGCCTGATCTGCTCTACCTGACATCATACGTGACATAACTTGTTTGGCTCATAGGCGTACTTACATCGACCTCAGTATCTGACACGTTGATCAGTTTGCGTACCTACCATCAGAACAGTACAGAGAATCTGGAAAAACATAGCAGATCCCTTTATAATTCTGCAGTTGTATTCATGTTTTATATCCAAGTCTGTTGATTATTATCATCGTCATTATAAAGTCTTACTTTACAGCTCAGGGACATAAATATCTAAACTTTCTCCAATTCTTCAGACTAAAAGAGAAGCTAACGCACTTACTGATGCATAGTGGCCACATGTAGGCTAGGCTATATGTCACGTTCTATGTAAGTACTGAGGCGTAGGCTTTATGGGTGCTTATACGTGATGTTCTGCAGCACTTATCACGTCAGTCACAGCAGTTTGAATCGGTCCAGATTTGCCTCCATAATTAAATGCTTTTGGAAAAACAAACTTCATTCTGGGAATCTGTTGGCTTTATTATCTGACATGGCATACCCACGGGGAAGGAAATTCAGATGCTGCTGATTGAGAGACCCTCACTGCATAACCACCAATTTACTAATGTGTTTATCTTACTGCTCAAATCATATCGATGCAATTATGGCACAAACTGAAGCATGACACGAGCTGTTGTGTGGTTGGGATCATTTTGTGACAGAACAAAGGTCTCATCGCTGTAATGGCTTCACTTTTGTAACGGTCTGACGATAGTTTCTCTCTTGCAGTCATGACAAGTAAACCAGACTGGACAGCTGGGTCAGCGAGGACAGATAAAAAGATGGCAGTGAGTAAAATCTGAAACAGTGGACTCGAACAGCAGGTTCTACAGCACCACAGTGAGTGCAGGATTTGTGTTTGTGAGGGGGTCATCAGGATAAACCTGGATTTCACTGAGTCCAAGTCCAAGCATAGAGGTAGACGTGAGTGTAATAGATCCTCTCCAACAATAATTATATTTTTTCTTGAACAGTTTTAAAGCCTGAAAAGCTCACGATGCACATCTTATCCTATTTTTAAAGGTCCATGTGTTTGAGAATGTGCATGCCTTTTGAAAACTGGTAAATATAATATGTGTGTATAAAATCTTGACTTCTTCCACATGAAAGTCAGGGGTCAGAACGATGGGGCTGCGGCGTCTCTCTCTTGGGTGGAGCTTGCTGACAGGGTGGTTTGCACTCTTGTTAACCAGCTGAAGGTCACTCTGGCTGCCACGGCGGGATTTAGCCTGCACCGTGACACTAATAGCCTTGTTCACCACTCGTCTGTGATAGAGGATGTGCCAGTGTGCGGCTCAGTCTGAATATAATTTCCCCTGCTGAACGGACCCCATTATCGCTCTCCGTGCATCTAAAGGCCCTCACTTACTTCCTCTTCTCTTGCTCCCACACCTCAGCAGCAGCAGTGAGGTGCCCTCAAAGTTACTGAATAATTCAATTACATTTTTACAGTCCGGACCGA
The DNA here is from genome assembly GCF_965226115.1 of Aulonocara stuartgranti. Classification (NCBI taxonomy): domain Eukaryota; kingdom Metazoa; phylum Chordata; class Actinopteri; order Cichliformes; family Cichlidae; genus Aulonocara; species Aulonocara stuartgranti. The sequence continues at coordinate 1,235,497 of NC_138951.1, read as the reverse complement.
GGCGCCGCAAAGAGGCCAGAGAGCAGCCGGAAGGCTTAAAAGCAATTCATTATTCCGAGTCGCCATCTGTGCGTCGGCCTTTTCGCTCTCTCTGTTTCGACGTGCCTCTGCAAGCACATTCACGTGTCCGTTACAGCTCTACAGCTTCTAGTGCATCTGATCTGCAACACTCGGAGCAATTAACACCAATTTTCTGTTCTGAAGGACTCGCGGTGTAGAAACCACTGTTTGTCTTTGTGAAAATTACAGTCTGCTTACTCAGTGTCAGATTCTCCTCCCTGTGTGCTTTCCAAACATTGTAAACTACTCGTGTTCATAATGAGTGAGTCATTTAGTCTCCAGTTTATCATCGTCATTTGTCTGCTTCGCGGTTCCTGAGCAGCTTCGAGAGCATCGGGATTGTTTCTATATTTGTGCAACTCGTGAACTGAAGTCGACACGAAGTATTTCATGCTGTCGATGGAATCTCTGCCTTTCAGGAGCCGCAGTGTGTAGCATTCAGCACTGTGTGTGTGTGCGCTTTGTTGTGACAACGATGGAGAATGGCATGAGCGCTTCTGAGATGACAAAAGCTATTTTTAGTGCACGGCAGCCACAAGCCTCCTTGGAAGGGAGGTGAGAGAGGAAGTGGGCAAAGATGGAGGAAATAACAAAGGGGAAGATGCAGAAAGGAAGGAGGGAGAATGGCAGGAATCGACATGGGAATCAAATAGGAAATTATAATAATTTGATATTCTTTGTGCATGTTCGAGGGGCTGTAAGAGCTTTGGTGTTGTCCTGCTCCGTGTATCGTTTTGTTACATTTATTATTTTACAGTAAAATTATAGTAACACATTTTTTCAATCTTTCTAAACCAGAATAACAGAACATCAAAGAATTTACAGAAAATAGCGCAAGAACGATCCGTAAAAATGTAACACGTGCAAATAAAAGACAAAACACAAAGACGACATTATGAACCGTTACACAAAAGCCTGTACAAGTGTGTAGGGCTGCAGCGTTTGATTATTTTAGTAATCGAGTATTCTATTGATTATTTCATTAAGTAACTGGATAAGAAAACAGCCTTGTTGTGAACTCCATGCTCTGTCGGGATTGCTGCAGGTAGTTGCTGGATGGGAAAGCGGTGGTCCTGCGGCCCAGTCCTGGATTACTGTCCCCGCTGAGCCTCGGACAGCTCGCACTCAGGGCGTGGAGGCGGCTCGGTGCCAGGCTGCCCTGTGTGTGCTTTGGTGGCGTACGTCAGGCGTATCGGGCCGATTAGCAGGACAGACCAGCTGTTTGTCACCTTCCATTCCCGAATCCTGGGCAGAGCCCTGTCTAAGTTGCTGTTGTCCCGCTGGGTCGTGGAGGCCATTCGGCAGGCGTAAGCGTCTTCAGGAGTTTCTGGAGCGTGGGTGCACTCGACTCGAAGGGTGGCCACATCGTGGGGCTTGTTGAGGGGAGCCTTCCTCTCATTTGTGCAGCGGTCGCCTGGTTTTACAGCTTGAATGCGCAGCCAGACCCTCTTTCGGGTAGCAGGTGCCGGGTGCCCCTCAGCGACAGCCTACATCTAAATGGTCAGCCTAGTGTTTTGCGGTCAGACCATAGCGGCTGGCTCTGTTGCAGGACTTGAGGCCAGGATTGCGTCTGGCAGACGGCTTTGCCTTTTGCATCTGGTGTGGCCTTCACCGGGCCGTCCTGTGTAGATGTAAATCTTAAATAGTTTGTTTGCAACACTGCGATGGGTGTGGGCTGCACCGTCTCCTCATGGGGTGTCTTAAAGAGTTACTTAGTGAGTTATGTTGGGTAATCACAGCAGGCTAAATCATGCACTGCTTTCTCCTTGCAGCAGCAGCAGCAGCAGTGCATTGAGCCTACGCTACACAGCTGTGTGCCGTTGTCTACAGTTTGTGGCACAGCGAGTAGATAGTGCTTCCCCGAGCTGTTTGCAGCCAGACAGAGAGACACTGGTAAGCATCGTCACAGTCAAGTCTAATTATCATTATTATTATTTTCAATTATTTAATGAAATTCCAAATTGTCTGATTAAAATCCAATCTGTTAATATCCACCATCACCCACTCTAACGAGTTACTGCCTATCAGTAGCTGGATTACTGTTTCCATTTTGGTTGTTCCTGATTTTGCACCCTTCGTCCAAAACGTGGTGATTTGTTTTTGTGTCATTTGTTTTCCATTTTTGTAGCTAGAAAAACAAAAAATCTTCACTGTAACTAAGGTTGATACTGGTCCACGCTGACACATCCCAACAATTAGTGATGTAGCAGCCTCTTAAAATATTCACATTTTGTTGTGCAGTACAGAGATCTCTCAGCTCCAAGCTGCTTGGCTGTCACAGAATTATTAAATATGTATACGCCCAAGACTATTATTTGTTTTTGTACAAGTGTGCGCTGTCACATCTATGCCAAACGATCTCCTATAGCTAATTTTCCATGTCAATCTGAGGCTGCAGCGCGGTCGTTTCAGTCTTTGTCTCCTGTGATTAGGGGACATATGTTTCCTCGCAGAGACGGGCTGTTGGCCAGATGATGTCAGTGTCCTTCTGTCACTCCATTTACCTTCCTCGCATTCAGCCCTCCGATCCGTCTTTCTGTCTGTTTGTGGGGAACACGGGGAGCCTCGCAGTCTGTTGAACGGTGCACACAAACACACATGCGCGCGCATCACACCCGTCGACAGGAAAAGCCTTGAGGCTATGAAAGCGTGACGCGACTGAGCAGAATCCATCCATACATCTGCTGCATATTCAGGTCAGCATCTGGCTGAGCGTGGGCCAGCGTTACAACAATGCATCAATCGCCTCCCGCGCAGCCACAAAGCACACGTATGATGTCTCCGTGCCGTCACTCGGCAATAAGATTGACGAACTGGCCCTGATGAGAAGCATGAACAGAGACTTTGCCTCCTCCTGTGTCTTATGTTTTACGGAGTCGTGGCTCAGTGAGAACATCCCAGACTGCGCGCTCAAGCTGGAGGGCTTCCATCTGCTGCGCGCGGACCGGCAGGCCGCTCTCTCCGGTAAGTCCAAAGGTGGAGGTGTCTGCTTCTACATTAATAGTGGCTGGTGCACAGATGTGACAGTGATTGCTCAGCACTGCTCTTCCTCTCTGGAATATCTTTTTATCCACTGCAAACCGTTTTATTCTCCGCGGGAGTTTGCTTCATTCATCCTGGCCGCTGTTTACATCCCGCCAGACGCAGATGCGCAGGCAGCTCAGTGCGCACTCGCGGAGCAGATTCTCCACACGGAGCGGACATTCCCGGACTCTCTCATCATTGCTCTTGGGGACTTTAACAAAGCCAATCTGAGCCATGAGCTTCCCAAATACAAGCAGTATATTAAATGCCCGACCAGAGAGGAGAGGACATTGGACCACTGTTACAGCACGATCAGCGGGGCCTATCGCGCGGTGCCCCGCGCTTCACTCGGACTTTCTGACCACGTCATGATCCACCTAATCCCCGCGTACAGACAGAGGCTGAAGCTCTCCAAACCTGTCGTGAGGACCAAAAAACTGTGGAGCAACGAGGCTGTGGAGGAGCTTCGCACGTGTTTGGAGTCCACAGACTGGGACACAATGAAGGCTGCTTCTAACAGCTTGGACGAGTTTACGGACACTGTCACCTCCTATATCCACTTCTGTGAGGACAGCATTGTGCCATCACGCACCAGGGTGAGTTATAACAATGACAAACCCTGGTTTACTCCTAAACTCAAAAAGCTGTGGCTGGAAAAGAGAAAGGCGTTCAGAAGCGGAGACAGGGACTGCTACAGAGAGGCCAAGTACAGGTTCACTAAAGAAGTGGACATTGCTAAACATCAGCACTCTGAGAAGATGCAGCAGCAGATCTCAGAGAATGACTCGGCCTCTGTGTGGAAAGGTTTTAGGAATATCATCAACTACAAGCCTAAAACCCCCCACTCCACTGATGACTTGCTCTTAGCCAACACCCTCAACGACTTCTACTGTCGTTTTGACGAGCCATCAGGCAGCCTTCACACCTCCAACGGCCCCAACAATAGAGACACTTTGGACACTCATTCCCCCACCTCTCCCCCCTCCATAGAGCCATCACCACCTTCAAACTGTTCACCTACAACACCCCCCTCCTCACCCCACACAAAAGAGGATTTCACACCACCTCCTCCCACCACAACTCTTCATATTCATGAAGCAGGTGTGAGGAAGCAGTTTAAGAGTCTGAATGCTCGGAAAGCTCCCGGCCCAGACGGTGTGTCTCCTGCCACCCTCAGACACTGTGCAAACGAGCTGGCCCAGTGTTTTCTGGCATTTTCAACTCCTCACTGCAGGCATGTCATGTGCCTGCCTGCTTCAAGTCCTCCACCATAATCCCTGTCCCCAAGAAACCTAGGATCACTGGACTAAATGACTACAGACCCGTGGCTCTGACATCTGTGGTCATGAAGTCTTTTGAGCGCCTAGTTCTCTCCCATCTCAGGACCCTCACGGCCCCCCTCCTGGACCCCCTGCAGTTTGCATATAGAGCCAACAGGTCTGTAGACGACGCCATCAACATGGCCCTACACTTCATCCTGCAGCATCTGGACTCCCCAGGAACCTACGCCAGGATCCTGTTTGTGGACTTCAGCTCTGCCTTCAACACCATCCTTCCAGACCATCTCCGAGACAAGCTTTCCCAGATGAATGTGCCTGATCCCATCTGCCGGTGGATCACTGACTTCCTGACGGACAGGAAGCAGCATGTGAGGCTGGGAAAGAATGTCTCGGACTCCCGGACCATCAGCACCGGCTCCCCTCAGGGCTGTGTTCTTTCTCCTCTGCTCTTCTCCCTGTACACCAACTGCTGCACCTCCACCCACCAGTCTGTCAAGCTAATCAAGTTTGCAGATGACACCACCGTTATTGGACTCATCTCGGACGGGGATGAGTCTGCCTACAGGAGGGAGGTTGAACGTCTGGTGTCTTGGTGCAGCCACAACAACCTGGTGCTGAATGCCCAGAAGACAGTGGAGATTATTGTGGACTTCAGGAAGCACACAGCCCCACTCCCCCCCATCATCCTGACTGACACCCCCATCACCTCTGTGGACTCATTCCGCTTCCTGGGTAACACCATCACCCAGGACCTGAAGTGGGAGCCCACCATCACCTCCGTCATCAAGAAAGCCCAGCAGAGGATGTACTTCCTGAGGCAGCTGAAGAAATTCAACCTGCCAACACGGACGATGATGCAATTCTACACTGCAATCATCGAGTCCATCCTCACCTCCTCCATCACCGTGTGGTACGCTGGAGCCACTATCAGGGACAAACAGAGACTGCAGCGTGTTGTGCGCTCTGCTGAGAAGGTGATTGGCTGCAGACTCCCATCTCTGCAGGACCTGTACACCTCCAGGACACTGCGGCGTGCAGCTCGGATCTCAGCTGACCCTTCTCACCCTGGACACAGTCTGTTTGACCTGCTCCCCTCAGGCAGGAGGCTCCGGTCCATTCGCACCAGAACCTCTCGCCATAAGAACAGTTTCTTCCCCTCTGCTGTTGGACACATGAACAATAACCATATGACTGTCCCCACCACTAACACATGACCCTACGCTGTGTTCACTGCATCATTCCATGTTTGGCACTGATCACCACCTGCACTCATGTATATATCTTTCTACGTAGCACTTTTAATTCTTATACCTACTTTTATTTTTCATGTCTATTTAAGTGCTATTTATGACACTATGTTTGCACTGAAGCACCGCAGCAATTTCCTAATGTTGTAAACCTGCTCAACATTTAGCAATAAACCCCTTTCTGATTCTGATTCTGATTCTGATATTTCCCTGGTTTTAGGGATTATGAGGACCTCGTTAAATGCATTTAGCAAACACTCAAACTGGTTTCGCTTTCTGTCTTTTTGCTGTTTTAATGCAGGAGTCAGCCACAGACGACTGGAAGGGAAAAGACAGAGTTTCTGTTTGCAGCAGAAACCACAATGAAGGCCATTATACTGATGCTGCCTTATCACAATAAGTCTATTGATGCTCACTGGATGTTACTTGGCAAACAACACAATAACACACAGACACACAACACTAAGAAGGTATGAATCCTGTTTTGCAAGTGTTTGGATCACTGTTAAACGTGCGCATTTCTGTGCATGTGTGCGCATGTGTGTGTGCATGTGTGTGTGTGTGCATGTGTGCGCATGTGTGTGTGCATGTGTGACTGCATGTGTGTGCATGTGTGTGTGCATGCATGTGTGTGTGCATGTGTGTGTGTGTGTGCATGTGTGTGCATGTGTGTGCATGTGTGTGTGCATGTGAGTGCATGTGTGTGTGCATGTGTGTGCATGTGTGTGTGCATGTGTGTGCATGTGAGTGCATGTGTGTGTGCATGTGTGTGTGCATGTGTGTGCATGTGTGTGCATGTGAGTGCATGTGTGTGTGCATGTGTGTGTGCATGTGTGTGTGCATGTGAGTGCATGTGTGTGTGCATGTGTGTGTGCATGTGAGTGCATGTGTGTGTGCATGTGTGTGTGCATGCTTCAAGCACAAAAACAAAAAATTTTGCAGTGACAAAAATCTATCACCTCTTTGTTTCTGCGAGTGTCATTATCCTGTTACAAATGGCTCACGGAGCAGCTGGCATGTCATGGATGACAAATTTCACACACTGTGGCATGGACGCACTCGAGTGCGAGTTGGCACAGAAGCCTGCGATCAATTTTTATGTCGCTGTCTGGTGTTGGCAGTGCCGCTAAACGTGAAGATCCGCTGGGACGCGATGGCTGCAACGAGTCATTTCAGCGACCTGGGACAGTTTGACAGGATCTGTGGATTCCACAGGCTCCGTATGATCTCCGGCTCTTTGTGACTCAGACTCTGCTTTGTGTCCTACTTGGCTGCAACTGGAACAAACTAAACATCATGTTGAATTTAATAAGTCATGAAATGAACAGCTGACAGAATGTGTTTACTGTGGCAATGACTCACATTATAAAAATGCTTTCCTATAGTTGCCTTTACAACTGGCCTCCAATGGCTGCACGTTGTTGGGTAAACTTTTCCTTACAGCTAAACTAACTTTTACGTACAGAAGACAACCAGCCTCAGTTTCACATCATCCTAGCGAGTGTGATTTATAAGAAAGATCAAATATGTGGATATAAGAGAACATATGATGGTTTCCCTGTTTTCTGTCATGTATATTGTTACAGTGCTGGATGCTTGTACTGAATCCCTGCGAGCCACAATCTAAACGCTTTGTGTTAGACAGTCCTCCATACTGTTGGCTCTGTATGACATAACACAGACAGGATAACCCTAATACGGTCATTTCAGCCAAATAGAAGCTTAGTCACCACCTGTGGTTCAAACTTTCTGCCAATCAGAAGAAGGTTCCCTTTTATTTAATCCACAAGCAGTTGGTTTGTGGATTAACATAGTGGGTGTTTTCTGAATAACTCTGACTTCATTCACTCTTCATATAAACTGCATTTAAATGGATAAATTCCATTTCATTTACCGCACTAATGCACATTTGCATTGTGCCATTATCATTTGGACATTTCATCCAATTTTACAATCTAAAATCTAAACGTGACTCAATGTGATTTCCTATCTTTCAAACGTATAAAAGCGACGGCTTCAAAGAAGCATAATTCAGCACATTTAATGAGACGTTCTCTAATGATAATGCAGCTCGTTCATAACCCTCCAGCTCCAATCAAATCTAATAAGCAGAGGGAGCAATCACAGCGTTAACATGTACAGAGAAATACTGACTCGCCACACGTGTGCCCTCAGACACAGACACTGTTATTTCCAGCTGACACTCTGCACCTGCGCTCTATCGCAGTGCCTGCATCCTCCTACAAGAGCGAGAGACAAAGTGCGTGTCCAACCAAAACAGTGCATTACCTCCAGGCTGGCAGCCGAGTGTTTAGCACCCTGACAGGGAGGGCTTGTGGACGGCTGTCGCAGGCCCGTGTGGGGACGGGCAGGATGTCTCCTGCTTGTAAACGTAGGAAGCTCGACTCCAACGAGGCCTAATGACTAATAAATAATGCACGCGGGCTTCCTTTCGCTTGCTTTTACTTTTCTCATCTCTGCCCCTCTCTGCTTCTCGCTTTCAGCCAACGCAAACATGCTGTCCCGCCCCCCTCCTGCTAAACACATGACCCCCCCACCCCAGCACTCCCACCCACCACGAACCACCCAGGAACAATCTGTCCTGTTAATGTGCGGCCCTGTTTTCCCACACTTATCAGCCCTCTGGATTTAAATACAGCCGTACCGCTGATACTCTGTTGCCTGGAAACACAATACGATGCAGTAATAATAATAACAGCATTTTACCCCCAAAGCCTGCAGGACCCTTTAAACGGGGGCCACGTTGCCCCAAACTGTTCCTCTGTCGCACTGAGAGGTAAAGAGGCTTCTTTCTTTTTCCGTGGGTTTCTTTTGTGCCTGTTTCCGTCCTTCAGCAGCTCGGGTTATTTCTGCGCCGTCATTTTAAAAGATTTTCGGTGCCTTTCAGGAGACTTTAATGGAACAACTGATCCAAATGGAAAATGTCATTTCTGGCCCTGACAGACGTTCTTTGTTCGGGTTCTTTTCTCCAAGAATACCTTCACTCATCTCCAATGTTTTCTTCCTCAGTTCTTTTCTTTATAACAGCTGGTCTCAGCTGATGCATGACTTCCGACGGCATTTAGAGGAAGTGCGCCGATGACCTCACTAATTTCATTGTTCTTGACAATGACAATAAATAAATAAATACTAAATACTGGCAAGGCGTGTCTTACATAACGGTAACTCCCTCAGGTTAAGAAGCATTTCCTGGCACTCCTGATGAAAGCTTCTTACTCTGGCTCAGAGTGCTTTCTTCCATGAGAACTAAAGTTAAAACACGCAGTGAACGAGGACGAGATGCTGAGATAAGCCTGATGTAACAGCAAGATAGTACGGAAGCACTCTGCTGCACTTTCATGTACTCAGTGTTTTTAGGGCTGTGCGATTCAGAAGTGGCTGCTCCTCTCACAGGGAGCTGCCGGGACTGCTTATGATCTGCCACACGTGTGAATAAATAAGTTTAGATCTGCTGGATCACTTCGAGTCATGAAAACCTTCCTTTTCCTGTCAGTAGCAGCACTCCTGCTAATAGAGAATAATTGTTAAAGTTGATATTTTTAGCCACTTTTTGCTATTTTATTGCAGTTTGTTTGTTCTTGGATCATCATTGAATGCGTTCATCCTTGTTTTGTAAGACTAAATGAAGAAATCAGGGGATAAATTCGCACTGCTGGGTCAGAGGTAATGCGATACGGTGGGATATTAGCATTAGAAGGTAATCATCTGTGATATCATCTCTGATATCAGCCTCTACGATGGTTTTCTGCCCAGATACAAAAGAGGCGAATGGGAACGTGGCAGCATGCCGGCTCAAACCCAGAAGGGTTTTTAATGGCAGCGTAATTTGCCTCAGTGGTTCTTGTGGCGATTCAGAGTACACTCAAGTGAGCCTCCAATCAGCCCTGCTCACACCAACTGTGGGAAAACTCACTAAGTACACATCATAGTGGTTTTAAAATTAACACATCTTTAATGACTAACACTGATGCCACAATATCAGCCCACCCTACTTCTCTGACTGCTGGTAGTTTTACTGTCATTATACTGCAAACCTGCTCGCATGCTAAATCTCTGCTAAACCGAACCAAAGGCACCCAGTCAACTTTCCTGTATTCAGAGCTGGGACTGGTGGACTAAAAGAAGCCTTCGACGATAAGGCTGATCTGGGAAGGCGTTAGACTCTTCAATCTTTAGAAAATCCAGCCTGTGACAGGAAACTTTGGTCATTTCAGACCAGATCCGGTGAGCACAGGACTCAAAGTCCGATTTAGTGTGTGGGGAAACCTGAAAATCCACACCGCTAGCATAGCAGCAAGGAAAATATTTCCCCTCAGAGAAGCTCCTCCCAGACTGATGTCTGTTTTCTCTGTGGGAAGGCGGTGATCACGCCTGATCTTTGTGGATTAAGCCAAACATATTAGCTCCTGTTACACGAGCTATGATGCTACAAGCGTAGAGCTCGTATGAAGGTGGAATTTGGCAAGTGATGCTAAAGAGCATCACCAGCTTAAATAGAAATTCACTCGCTGGGCTCACGTCCTCATTTTAGGTTTGACAGCGTTTTAGTAGCTAAACGTACGAGCTGAGCTGCGGTTTGGGGAACGCCTCAAAGGGGACTGCGGCGGCTCCCGGCCCAGCAGAGCCCCATGTACTAAATAGAAGTGGGAGGGAGGGTGGAGCACGAAAACGAGAACAAACAGCTTGTAGAACTGAGGGGGAACATGTGTAGATGAGAGCTGGAAGGAGCGTTTGGAGGCGTGGTCCCGCTAATAAAATAAAAAAATACTTTATCTCCAACTAATGACGGCGACTTCTGGCCGAGGTGAAGATGCACAATTACTTTGTACTTCAGTAGAATTTTCATGTATCTGTACTATTCTTGAGTATTTATGCTTTTTACATAAATATCTCTACTGTTCACGTCCCCGAGTTTTCAAAAACAGGCTTGTTACACAGAAGACCCTCCACGCGCCGCTGGGAAAAAACACATCATCGATGCATCGTCTATGGAGCCACGCTGAGGGGTCGAGGTGAGCCGGGATGATCCAGAACAGCGTTTTGGATGCAGATGTCTATAAGTTTCGGTTGCGCTACCACAAATATCAGCAAACATACATACGTGTACAGTCTGTGGCACAGTGTGTCTGCTAGCTGCAGGTCCAGCTGCTCTTTCCCAGGGAGAGAAAAGAAAAAGACGGAGGTGATATTCAAAGGTAAGGACTGGAAACGTAAAGCTTGTGTGCAAAGCCTCATTTTTGAGGCTTTTGAGAAGCTGTGCTGCTGAGGTGATGCTTTCTCACAGCGGGAAACATCCTGCCGTGCAAACCGAAGTATATTAACGTTTTGTTATCCAAAGATTGCCGGAAAAAACTGGGGAGTGTGTGCAGCTAAAGCGATTAGCCTGCAGCACTGTGGTGGAGTTTACAGTAATGTGCTGTGCTGGTGCAGAGCATCTGTGGTGGACATCATGTTAGGTTACATCAAGGGTAGCACACATCTATTTAGATTTAAGCTGATGATGCTGATTCGATTCAGTGAGCTCCACCTTTATAAAGCTTCATACTGCTTCTGGTCTCCAGATGTTCCTGCTGCTGCATACGAAGCACGTATTCAGCTCAAGAACACAAAAATAAACTTTTTGGGGAGTTTTATGTTTTAAGGTTCCCATCAGATAGAATTACTCATTAACTGGACTGGTTAAACTGGGCTGGATGAAGTGCCCAGTAAGATCCAGCTGTATGTAATACATTTGTGTTGTCATAAGGGCTCAAAACACTAAGTAAACTCTGCAGGTTCATGTAGCTTCATTTTTCATCACAGCTTGTTCCTTCAGTTTCAAAACTACCCTGAGATGTATGAAAATGCTAAAATCAGCACACGAGCTTATTGTTTGCTTGTATATGACACTTAAATAGTTTGTTTGCTTGTTTTTTTGTGTTATAAATATGATACAACCCTCCTGTACCACGACGTGACATCACACGGTTGGACCGTGTTCTGATTTTCAACTTGAACCCGAACTTAACGTGACCGCGGAGGAAAACACGGCGAAACAAAACGTGCATCAATACGAAGACGCAGAGTTCACAGAGGTGAGGCGGTGAGAGTGGGCGGGGCCCCGGCGGCTGAGAGGAGGAGCGTTTGAGAGCGTTGCTTCTGTCATCAGCTGTTTCTGGTCCAACAAGCAACTGTAACTTCATGATGTAGTTTTTTTTATCCAGGTTTGTTTCGCCTCGACTGACAAAAACACAAAAACAAAGTGTATTTACTGGTCTTTGGTTTATTACTGGTCTTTGTGGGGGAACTCCCGAGCTCACTGAACTGGTCTCAGAGGAGACAGCGGATGGTTTACTGCCAAGCAGGGGAGCACCTAACGTTTCCCAACTCTCCCATTTCTTAAATCCAGTTTGTCTTTAGCTGTCTCTGATTTGTGGAAACAACAGCCGGCGGTATTTAGACCGCACGGATCCTCCCCTTCCTTCTCCTCTTCTCACTTCTGTTGTTTCCTCTCGCCTGGAAATGTTAACCAGAAGCTTTGTGGTGTCGTCGGGATGATTAGAAATAGCAGTTTTATAACTGGTTTATGTCATCAACCCTCCAGTGAACTGCAACCGAAGTGTAATTGCAGCATTCATAGGTGAAAATATGTGTTAAATATTTCAGATGTTTTAAGACGATTAAGCCTGTTGGCTGAAATCGTTGGTTCTTCTTCACACAGCGAGTCGAGCGTCACTCTCTGCAGCAAACTGTGCCGCTGCCTCTTTATTCTCCTCATCCAGTTCACACAGCGTCACGTCCCTCTACTGTAATCTGCCCTCGCTGTTAGCAGCCACACCAACAGCTGCTCTGTGAACGCCTGCTCGCTGAGCTACAGGAGAGTCAGTGTGTCGTGTAGTAGCACATAACACGTGTGCAGTCCATCACAATGAAAGTGAGCCAGTGGAGCCTCACCTTGACGTAGAGCTGCTGGAACTCCTCCAGGTTGAGCCGGCCGGTGGGACAGTCCTTCAGGAATCCCTTGTACCACTGCTTCAGCTCGTGCTCGTTAAACTCCGTGTTCTTCACCAGATCCTCCATCACTTCAGGGGTCAGCTTGCTGTTCTGTTTCCCCATTTTTCCTGTGACAAGCAAAGCACAAAAAGGGGGAGGGGCACACAGCATCTTTAAATTAATACAGAGCACAGGGAAGAACGTCTCCTTGTGTGAATCTGCAGGAAAAGTCTGGAGAGCGATTCATCGGAAAGCAGAGAAGTCGACACCAGAGCTGCGTCTAAAAATAAGCTTTGAAACAAATGGAGTGAAATGCTGTTTGCACCTCTTGGACAACAGGGTCAGTTTGTCAGACTCGCTGCCTTTGAGCAGCTGCTTGGCCCACTTTTGTTTACTTTGTTTTTAAAGGAAAACTCAACCACTGAAATCATCAGAGCTTCTGAATTACATTCATTAAAGAAGATTAGCCCAGATTAGCATAAATAAGAAAATCATCCTAGACGACTACAATGTGTGCGGACTACCAGTCTAGGGAAACAACATATAAAATCTTTTTTACGTAGGTGTGTGCCTGTCCTGTCCTTCTTTGAATTATTTTTAAGACCACGTTACATTAAAATCTTGTTCTTCCAGTTAAACCTTTAACCACATTTCCTGTTCTGGCCTTTAGTTCCTCCTAAACAGAGAGAATCTCATCCTAAAATCCTAAAAATGAATCTCTGGCTTTTGGAAAGGGTCCCAATGACATGTTAGGCTCCTAAAGTAGTTAACCCACTGTGACTGTGACCCACTGAAACACTCAAGCATGTTTTGCTTTAAAGTGCCTTAATTTCTCCGTCTGCCCCCCAGCCGCCTCTCCTGCATCGAGCTGCCTGCATCTGCGTGATGCTGATGCTGCCACTTTATGGCCTTGATTAGCGCATTAACCAACTCATAATTATCCTAATGTGAAAAAGATGGTTTCGAGTTTTGGAACATTTCCGCTCGCTCTCCCGAGATGTTTTATTAGATCTCTTCAGCTCAAAAACCAGGGAGCACGTGAGGCAGCAACAGTGTGACGTGTGTCTCTGCGTGAGCACCTTTCTTGGCGTGTCGAGGCTTCAATATGTGGAGAAAATCAAAAGAGCTCAAACTTTAGAAAGATGATTGTTTGTATTGGCAGGGTTACACTGTGACTGTGTGGCAGAGGCAGCGCAGGGACTGGTTTAGAAAAGTGTCCCTGTGTTAAAGATCCTCTCACATCTGCCAAACAGCAGCCGCGCACTGTGAGAAGTTATTAAATGAACAAGTTTACAGTTGCCAAGTTTGCTTATTGATCATCTATTGGAGCTGATTTTGTCCCAGTGCACCGCTGCTATACCCTTGTTGCAGATCCAAAAACCTTCTTGGCTGCTAGAAGACAAGTTTATATGGAAGACGCTGACATATCTGCAAGCACTCGCTAACTAGCTGCCAGGTTATACGGTGGAGCTTTTCCACAGCAGTGGCGCCCGCCCCGATGTTTGAAGCCCTGCTGCTCACTCGCTGAACAGAAGAGAGGGCAGCAGCAGAGCAAGACCTTCATTTCATGAAGCAGCACTGTTCACAAAAGCAAAGTCAATAAAGGGCTACGAAAGGTGCTCGGTCGGCCACAAGGAGGTGAAATGAAGCATAACAGCTGTGAGTCAGAGAGATGTCAGCTCCCCAAGCTCAAAGAGTTTTTACATGTGAACCCCCAAATTAAAACAAACACATAAGCAGCGATCTGAAGCGTGCAGTGCTACCTGCAGCCATACGTGACACTGTATCGTAACGGGAAAATATAATAAGGAGAAAAACGCATTTTTATGGCATTTGAAAGTGATAACATTTTGGTTAATATGGTCACAAACATGAAAGAGTTTCAGTCCCATCTAGTTATCAGCAAACTCCATTTCACTCAAACGTCTTCCTAGAAGTTTAAAATAGGTTTGTATTGTTTCACTATGATGAAGAGCAGAGCAGCTCTTTTTTATGAGCCCTGAACCACAGGTCAGGCTATTATAATACATCGTGAAATGATACGGATGGTGTGTGTGTGTGTGTGTGTGTGTGTGTCTGTGTGTGTGTGTGTGGACATCTCAGTTGCTTCATCTAATCTATCTGCAGGATTGTTGATGGAGAACTCCAACAGTGGAAAAAGCCACACATCAGATCAGAAAAGTTATTCTTAGCAAATGGGGAAAAATGAAAAGTTCTTCAGTTCATGAAGACCGCATGAAGCAGACTTTTCAACAGCTCAGACACTCCCTGCACCAAAATCTCTCTACGGGAGATAGATATACTTTGTCCTGAAAGCCAATTTCAAAAGGTTTTTCCAGCTCGGCTCAGCGTGACCCGAGTTCACAGGGACGGTTTACCAAACGGAAATTTGAGTTATGCAATGACTAAGTGTGATACCACGTTGTCTGCAAGCTACATGGAAATTTCAACAAATAAATGAACTCATAATGAATGAAAGTGCTGCAGGTGCACTATGACACAGACTGTACTGAAAATATGAAATTTTGATAACAGTGAACAAAAATCCAATTAAATCAGAGAAACAGTGTGACACAGAGCCATTAGCTTTAATACCTGATGGGAGGTGGAGGTGGGAATCCAGCCAAAACTGGGACAAAGATGGAAGCAGAGAGGAACGAAGAGAGAGGAGAATACAGATGGAGAATGTCTGAGCTTTTTCCTAATGCTCAGTAAGAGACTGTAGAAAGACAACGACAGTCACGGTGAGGACGTAATGCGAACTTTTCCCAACTCTGAGGGAAGGACCGGGGATGAAATTGCAGGATGCTGCTTTCGAGCTTGGAATGTCTGCTCATGACCAACCGTTAGCTTCAATGTGACGCACAACAAGTAAACTGCTGCTGTGGACACAGCGTTACACTAACTATGTATTCTGCATGTTTACTGTGTGTATATGATGTTTAACAGCAAGCTGTGAACGAACCCGAATGCACTTACCAAAGTTTCATGTGTCTGTGCACACATAGTGAAATTACTCTACAGTAAATACGCTAATTTAACATTAACACTGTGGGCTGGCCTGCAAGCCTGAGTAAACTCTGCAACTGTTAGCTAGCTAGCGCTGGTATCAACTTTAATACCAATGTTGTATCCTTCTACTGCTGGCCTAAAACCTTTGTGCTAAGATAACAAGTGCTCATCGTGTAGAGTAATTTACACTTAGTGACTTTCGCGAGTCCAGTACTCCTACGGCACTCAATTTAGTTGTACTAGAGCCTGACTGATTTATCAGCAGGCCAATATTAGCAACAGGCTGTTGTTATAGCTGTTTGCTGATCACTCATCAGTGTCAGAATATATAACGGTCGATAAATGAAAATTAAACAGTAAAGAAGAGAAAGGAGAAACACCCTTCAACCATATTAGGTGTTGACGTTGCACAGTTTGTCCAGCAGGGGGCACTCTGCAACTTCCTCAGTCTGAACGTCACAAATACAACAGTTAGCTATAAACAGTTGGTCAGTTTACCTGAAAATAGTAATTAGTTACTAATTAGTGATTACGTCTCCAAGAAAATAATCCTATTACTTTAATGATTACTTATTTTCAAAACTAATTAGTTACTTTATTCCTTAGTTACTTTTTAAAAACACGATCAGAAGAAAAACAGATCAATCACCTGATATCAGTCAGACTCTAAGCCACACATACCACGAACACATATCCACTCAAACAACTGCCTCGTGAAAGAAAACGAAATGAAGCTGAAATGAGCCAAACTGTTCAAAGAAAAACAAACAAACAGAAAAACTGCTTTTAGAAAATGTACTAAAGATTTTGTTTAATGTTTCCAATTTTACTTTGGATCTGACTTTTCAGGGAGCCAAAAACTCCAGAAAAACCCTGATATCACAGCAGCCCAACAGATGCAACAGATGCAACAGATGCAACAGATGCAGTACACTGGACGCATCCCACCACTACTGTGTGCTGCGTACTGAACAAGAACAACGCAGAGGGAGGAGCTGCGGCAGGACTGCTGCGTGTCATCAGTGTGTTCATAATTTGTTTTAATCATCTTCAATCATTCAAACCAACAAATTAACCAGACACTCAGATACATGGATATTATTGGAGCTAATCATTACCTGAGCTTTGAGACATAAAGCTACAGCAGAATAACATCTCACTGATTACACCAGCCATGACCTGTAAATGCAGACGTACTTGGCTTGTAGTTATAACACAGATTATACAACCTGAACACTCAAAAATGTTCAGTTAAAAACAAACCTTGCATCCTTCAAACAGTAGCTTTTGAAGAGCGCAGAAAAGCACGCCTGTGTTACTGTGACCTGCTGGGCATCCTAAATGCTTTCAGCTCGTTCTGTAAAGAAGCAGCTGAACAGTTTCCTCATTCATAACTCAGCCTGTCATCCTTCCACTGTGCTGTCAGTGTGCGAATCTACTAAACTGGCTTTCTAAGATTTTTGGCAGCAATTGCAATTATTCAACAGAAGTGAATCAGCTATACAGCTACGGCGCTGCTATATTATGAAATAAGGCTTCTTTGTGAAAATGTTTTTTAATTACAAATGAGAAAAAAGAGAAAAAGGAAACATCAGCACATGGCTGATTAAAAAAATTGAAAATAACGACGTTGGCGTATGTACGAGTGCTCAGGCATTTGGCTCATATTGAAGATAATCTACGCTCGGCTCTGTATGATGTCACTGAGAGCAATTATCACTAATAAGGCCGTTCTAAGGAAACAAGCCCCTCCCACCTGCTGTTCAAGCTTTCTGTTTATGAGGCGCATAAATAAATATTCGGAACTGTGAATCATACAAAGCAATTTTTAGTCCAAGAGTAAAAATGTGTAGAAACGAGGGTCCCTTTAAGGTAAGTAGCACAGGCTTGATGTGAAACATTGACTGTAAACGAGCGTTTCCCTGTAACGGGCAGCAGCAGGTTAAAGCTCCTCAGTGTTGCAGTGAAACTGAGGAGCCTGAGTGCAGCAGGAGGCCACCGTGCCCTGGAAGAGATGTGAGCAGAAGACGGTCTCACTTACTGTCAGTGCATATGTGAATAAGTGACTGTGTGACAGAGAGACAAAGTAAATGCATTTGTATTTATAAAGCACGTGTGCATGTACGAAGGCATTACTTATGTGTTTAGGAGCGCAGGTCTGTCACAGACGCTCGCTGATTGAGAATGAATTGTAGTGCACTTTGCATCCCAAAGATAATGGAGCTCATAAACATTTGAGGAACATCTCAAAGCACCCTGAGCACAGTAAGAGCAAGCAGCAGCATATGCAGCGCTGCGGCAGCGCACGCTACCCGTCAGAACCTCCAGGGACTGAATGCACTTTTGATAAAAGACACAAACATCTTCTGCGCTGTTAATGGTAATTCTCCTCTAAAACATTCAAAACCTGCTTAACAATAGCGTCGCATCACAATGCAAGTGTTGCTCTCACCAGTCATTGAACAAGGGCTGAATCTGCATCTGCAGTGTGCCAGCGTGCTGCTAGGATCCAGCTTTACAGCACACGGTGCTATAGCTGAGCCTTCAGGAGGGGGGGTACGCAAAATTCATGGGCTCAGCTTCATGGTGCGGCTCTTGGGTTTCTGGAAGTAAATGACTGTAATTTTTACTGAAACAGCTGAGACACTTAAATGTTGTGTAACATCAGAAAAAAGGCTGATGGGCTTCAAAGTCAGCAGAACGATGTTCAGCTTTAACAACACTGGGACAGGAGACGTCCAAGACAAGCTTGGTGCTCACAGTTTAACACGGCTGACCGATGCATATGCTGGTGCAGTGAGACCATTTACAGCATTAACTCCATGTGTAGTTCAAGTTAACACATAGATCTCAGAAATATAATTGATATATTATCATTGCCAACAGCTTTTTAGAATTTTTTCTTCTGGCAAGGCAAACATGTCGACACCTTCTCGGCTGAATAAAAACTGCATGTACACCGAGCGCGCGCACACACTGTTACACCCTCAGTTGGACTTATAAATGAATATCGTGTTTTTATAAGAGAATGCAAATATATCCTTTCTCAAGGAGTGAAAATGACAAGTCACACATCGTCTTGATACCTCCCACCCCATCTCGCTTCATATAAAACCTGCACAGCCTTTAGAGTGACGCGCGAGGCAACATGGCACGTGGCACAATTTCAAAACCTATTCAACCTACACATTTTTTAAAAGCGTTTTTTCTGAGACCTTTCATTTATGTCTGCAGCTGATGATTTGAGTGACGTATTTATCGGCTGTATCAAAGCAACCCACATGGTCTGTGTATCTGAAAACACTGCTGTTCCACTGACTGTCATTCTTGCGAGCTGCCTACGAGCCCGGTAACTCCCTGTCACCTTCCCCCTGTTGTTGATGTTTACTGAATTGCAATAAAATGAGAAATGGAATCAAAAGTATCTTTTTACATGAACGTCGCCTCTCGGCTAACAAATGCAATAATGACTAAACTCGTTTCCATTCTTACTTTGTTACACTGTCAACACCAGAGAGAAGGCGCACTGCAAGAAATGGGATGACGGCAAGGAAAGCAATCAGGGAGGTGACTGGAGACACCCCCCCCAAAGAAATACGCCTGATGACACTTAGTTATATGCACTGTAATGTATTGAGGCGGTTAATCACATCTACAAAGGGCCAAGGGGGGCAGCTAGTGCATCATCAGCCAGTGGTTTGTTTTAGCAAGAGAGTTGAGTGGGGCTGAGTCTGGGACGAGGGGTCACTCTGCAGTGCGATGCAGAGCAGAGCGCCATGCTGACTCCAAACCTGAGTCATAGCCCTTTGTCTCACAGTCCACTGAGGGTTCAACAGATAGTAATTACACATCATGTAATTACACATCAGCACACAGGTATGGTCTGACACAACAGACCTGCTCCAGAGCCAGGCTGTGGGCTGTTACATAACACTATCCCTTTGCCATCATTTGCCAACATGGATGACCTTGAGAGGCGGGCAGAGTCCGGGCTAAGACGAGCAAGGATAGGAGCAAAGCAATCTGAGGCTTTAATTTGGGCAAATATTACAGGAGAGATTAATGTGTGTCTGTAGAGAGGGGGGGGGGGGGGGGGGGCAGCAATGATTGGATGGGGCTGGTGGATGTGATGTGGTCATGCAAGATTGATTTGCAAAAGAAAAAAAACAACAACCAGGCGCTTCCCACTGAGGATGATTGGGGTTAAGGACACACACCACACCCCGTCTTCTTCTTGCACGCACACACACACACACACACACACACACGCACGCACGCACGCACGCACGCACACACACACACACACACACCTTGCGCAACATCAGCACCAGTGACAAACTACAGCACATCACACCACACGGTGCCATGTCATAGCAGCCCACCCCACGCAAGTCACAAGTACAAATCGTCAAATTTCACACAGTCCCCACTGTTACACAGAACAGCCTCGCTCTCCTCACTTTTGTTGTTAAATCCACAAGCCTTGTGTGTGTGTGTGTGTGTGTGTGTGTGTGTGTGTGTGTGTGTGTGCGTAAGCAGCAAGAGTAAACCCAGGTAAGAAACAACCATGTTTATCTAATGCGATATGATCAGAAGGCTGTACTGATATATATATATATATGTGTGTGTGTGTGTCCTTATTAAAATGGACTTCAACCACAATACATCGATACATTAGCCTTATGATACCGAAAGGATGACGCACTGAGTTGCATCATGCTGATATAAATATAAATAAATATAAACTGAGATGATGCCGAGCAGTACAATAATAATTAGATTTTCCTGCATCTGTCAAGATTTTACGCAAAGCCTTCATCCTACCTTGCGAGAGTGTGGAGTCAACGAGTGTGGAGTCCGGTCTGGTGTCTGGAGTGGTCCAAAAGAAAGAAAAGAGAAAGAAAACACCTGCGAGCACGGCAAACAGCAAGAAATGCTCTTCTGTCGAGCTGAAGATTAGCGGTGCCTTTTGGGTTGTTGGATTTATTTAATTTTAGTTTAATGCTGGGGAGAAGTCGGGCTTTTACAGAGAGGAAGCTGTGCAGGTCCGTAGGATGATGCTGCGCAACACAAACTGCTGCTGATGTGCTGAGAGGAGGAGACAGATACTGAGAGAGCGCGCAGTGTGCGTCTGCCTCGCTCCCGCTGCCAGCCTGTGGCTGTGGATCACCGATACAGACAATAAAGGCAGCGAGGAGCAGACAAACACCAGCGTTTGTGTCCCCAATAATATTTTGTGAAGTAATACAAACCTTTCTTTGCCTTCCAGTGTCAGAAATACACATTTCAATGTGTTAAAGAGCAGAGGCTAATATCGATGGTGTTGACTTTATGTTAGCTAAAGCCTTAGTTACGTCATATTAATCAGCCCTGTTAGTTTCGCGCCAAATGTGGGACATCAGTTGGCCAGCGATTGTAAATACAGCAGCCTGGTGAAAAAGCTTTCCTTCAGAAGGTAACAAATGTGGGGCAAAAAACGTAACTCTCAGCATCTAGAGAGTCAGTGTAGCTTACAGTGTAAAACAAAGTCGCAGTCTTTCTTTCATTATTATAGCAATATCACGAACTAAGCTAGTGAGAAGCCAGCTAGCTTCACTTGTAAATATTACCTCTATAAAGCCTAACATACAAAAACCAAGTTACACTATTACAAGTGACTTTAAAGAGTAATTTAGGGATCTCTGAAGAGGCAGGCACTTTGTATGAACTGTTAGTTCTGTTGCAATGGCTAGAAAGTAAAGGCTAAATGAAGGCTAACAGCTAGCAAACCTAAGTCTCTTTTTACCTTTGCTAGCTACAGGACACTACCTTGTTATAGTAGCATGAGTACAGTAATGAAATATTTCATCGTGGCATTCTTTAGTTTTTTGATCGTTGTTCACGACAGTGGTGATTAACATCTACACCTGTTTTCCGTCTTTGGAGAATTTCTTTTGTGGTTGTTTTACTAAGCCAGCTACAAGCTACACCTACAGCAGCTGTCATGAAGCTCCTGGTGCATAGTTTTGTGCTGATGTTAATGGAGCTTTACAGAAAATTGAGTCAGCAGAGCTTTAGTGACCTTGACACACTATACACCTCAGCAGCCCTGCTCCAAGTTTAGCTGGTGTGCCATTTGTGGCTGAGCTGCTGTGGTGTCTAAATGCTTTGAGTTTGGATTAATTCTACTCACAGCTGATTAGAATATCACAAACTGGCTTGTTGCAATGATGATATTCTATTACAGTAGCATACCTGAAATCATTGAGCTCTTTAGGACAATCCATTCTTTAAAAAATGTTTATAAAGGCAGACTGCACGGTTATGTGCTTGGTTTTATACACCTGTTTCAATGGGACTGAAAACACGTGAATTCAAACGTTAAGGGATGTGACCCAATACTCTCCATATATTTTGGGTTGTATGGAAGCCCCAAACGCAATTTCATTGTTCTTGACAATGACAATAAATAAATAAATACTAAATACTAATACTATAGTGTATATATCATGTAGTAGACCGTTACAGCATTTATGTGTGACAGGATATGCCAGGCACCCTGTTGTCCTGAAATTCTTCCTTCTGTCTTTTGTGTGGGTAATGGCAGCAGTTTGACATGTTAGAAGCACAAATCATGAAATGAATGCTGACTGACTTCCACTCAGCTGTTTCTGTTTTAGGTTATAGGGTCATGGCTCAGTTGAATGCTGTGGGAGCTGATGTAAAAGATGCTAGTAAAACTCGTTAATATGTTATTTGATCAGTCAAAATATCTTATAAAAAGAGGCTTATCATGCTCATTGTACACAAAGTACTGGTACTGAGGTGTATAGTGTGTAACCGTCAGTGGTATGGTCAGAAACCACATCAGTACTTGATACTAGAATAACACAATATTATCTTTTGTTTCTTTAAAGGATTGTTGGGGGATTACTTCCATGTGATTGGAGTCATAAGGTGAGATGCTGCACGTGCTGTTGTGTAATGAAATGTGCACTCTTGTACATGATGAAGTAGCTCATTGTTCACCAGCATTGTTATAATGATGCCTTTGTAATCCAGCCTCTGCATCGTGTTTTTTCTTCCTAAAAATGTTATTTGCCAACAGTAAGTTTTGTATTAGCAACATTCTGGACATGATTGCTTATTTGACGAGTAACACTCGGATTTGAGCTGTGTAGCTTCCAGATGCAGAGCTCACACTGTGGTGGGCTTTTTTTTAGGTTTTATAATTCGATGAGAACATGAAAGTCCCACAAGATGATGACATCTCACAAACAGAGAGGGAGCTCACGTCACCACCCTCCCCAAAACGATCCAGACCTGAGTGTAGAGTGATGAATGACCACAGTGGGTTAAGCAAGTTCGACTTTCCAGAGCTTTTGACATTTAGGAAAACTAATCATTTCCCATCATCAGCAAGTACCCTGCAGAAAACCGAAGGCCTGATTAGCACATTTGAATGTTTGGAAGATGAGAAATCTCAGGAGCGACCACAAGACACTAAGTCTGACGTCAGTCCTAATACTGAGGTGACTTCATACAATAAGAGTACACACGTGGAATCATCTAAAGTGTGTTTTATTCCCACTGAGAGCTACCTACTCCTGGGGAAAGAGGAGCAGCTTCCAGTTACTGAAACAGACAAACTCAGCTTTTACCAGTCAGATGATACAGATGGTTCATTAGGAGAGTCTGCCACCATAGCCAGTACTAACACATCCAGTCATTCTGATGGCAGGCTACCAGGGACATCCATTAAAGATCAAACCCCTGGTGGTTGCAGTCCTTCCACTGGAAATGAAAAATATGGGAGACAGGTACAAAAAAATGTCAATGAAATGCAGACGAGAAATGAAGAGGTCAGATGTCAGCCTAATTGTACTAATAAAGAGTCAGTCTGTGACGTAGGTTACTGTAGCACAAGGAGCCAATTTGCTGAAGTTGTAGAGACGACTCAGAAGAGGACTGAACCTGAGTTTAATGAGTATATTGTTTTCACTAAGGAAGAGAGTGAGAGTAAGAGATCTTCCAGTGATTATGCAGATTCTAAACCACTCTGTTCAGACCCTGTAGAAGAGCCCTCTGGGAACTTGGTAGAAGCTGGGAAAAAGGAAAAAAATGATTCAGGATTACAGTTCTGTGAGAAGAAAAATGTTTCTGTCTGTGATGGGAAAACAGAAGGCCAAGTTAATAAGAAAGCCCTCATCCTTTTTGCTGCTGTATGCGGTGAAGGATCAATTCTTTCTCATGATGTGATGTTAGAAAGAAATCCTGCAAATGAGAGCCCGAATCTCGATGTTGATGACCTCTGTGGGGAAAAAAGAGCGGATGGTGCTTGCAAGATAATAGCCAAAGCTCAGAGTGAAACAGCTGATCACACAACAGTGACTACGTTGCCGGCTAGAATCAGTCAAGAGCCGGCTGAAGGAGATAATGATGAAGGCCCTTTCCATGTAATTGACCCTGCGATCTGTAGTGAAACTGACAGGGAAGCTGAAGAAAACTGCTGTAACTCAGCAAGCGCCGCAGGTCCCAAATTATCTCCATCAGTAGAAGTCGACAAGATGGAAATGCCTCTTCCACTCCATTCCCACATGAGGACATCAGAAAAGGTTTCATGTCCCGACCGGACAGAGTGCTTTAATAATGAAAGCAGGACATGGCATCAGGAAGGTGCAAACGATGACTTCTGTCAGGCAGGACTACAGTCTTCTTCCGTCACCACCAATGAAACGCACAAGACTTTCACTGAATGTGACTGTCAATGGAAATCCAGGTTCAGCAGGAGCCCTACAAAGCCTCTCCCTCCTGGGGATCATGCAATACAAGGAAGCCACGGTTCCATGGGACACGAGTTCAAAGAGCAGAGTCGCTCCAGCTGTTTTTCTGTCAGGCTTGACCCCCTGGAGACGTCGGAAGTCGAACATTCACAGAGAGAAATTGACAGCGTGGACATGACAGCTGTGATAAAAGAAAGCAAAGAAATCTGTTTTGTGAAAGAATTGGAGATGAATGACTATATGAACCCGAAGAGGACAGTGGAGTTGGAGGAAAAACCGCTACTGCAGAATGGACAGCACAAGGATAACACAACTGAACTACTTACTTGTGATTGCAAGGCAGAATGCAGCGAGGGTGAAGCACATGAATGGGACAGTGAATTAAAGCTCACTGAAACTGAACAAAGAAGCAAGCTCGAGCGTTTGTCTGACCAACCATTCAGTGCTGATATTTCCATGACAGAAGTTGGAGACGAAATGAAAACTGATGGGCCTGAAAACTCAGCAACACTGTTGCAATCTGAGGATTATGTTCAGCAGCAAAATGACCACAAAGCAGACGTGTCTCAACTGTCATCTGGTGATGGCGCTGATGAATGGACAGAGTGGAGCACATTGCCCTTGGGAAGCGAAGATGGACAAGAACACAAGCTTAGTTGTGTCTCTGATTGCCAAGACAAAGCTGAAAATAAAGCTGACTTTTCAGCCTTCAGTTTGCCTTCAACAAGCGATGCAGTCGTACCGTGTCAGGGCAATTTAAGCCATTCACAGAAGGCTCACAGTAATCCCACTTCCATAAACTGCATTGACAGATTTTCCCCATTGCCATCTGCTCTCTGTAACCTAGTGCCGGAGGGGTTTGACACTTTCGAAAAGATCCAACTCTCACTAGATGATGATGACGCCACTGGAGTGGGCAACATCCCTGTCCTCGTCAGCTCGCCTGGGCAGCTGCTATACCACTTTATGTCAGTGGCAGAAAGCAACATGCGTGAGAGGATACCAGAAGAGGAGGAGTGTATCACTGAGAACATGGCAAACAGGCTTCTTAGCAGCGATTCTGCCTGTAATGAACTCCCAAACTTCATCTTAGGAGCAGATGCCATTGCTCTCGAATGGCCCGAGCGAGAGCCTAACTGTGAATCGGTCCGTGATTCCTCTGAGCGCATTCAGGATGAATTAAACCCAGAGTTAATGTCCCCTACTGTTTCCGCTGAGAGTGACAGCCCTGCCTCTGGTGTGAACAGCTGTGCTGAGTTTGAAATGAAAAACCAGTTCGACTCGGTCTTGAAAGAGCTGAATTTGTTTTTTGAGATCAGTAGAAATGACTTTGAAAGCGACTGCAAAGCAAACTTCATCTCGCCTGAGCAGTGCACTGACAGAACTAAAGTCTTGGAAGGCAGCGCTTCAGAACGGACAGAGTGTCTCACCAGTCCAGACGTGGGACGCCACAGAGGCGCTGCATCAGGTAGTTATACGTAGGATAGAGCAAACACAGTAATACTGACAGCGCCCGTGAGATACAGCAGTAAGCACCCCAGGCATTTCCATTGACTGTTCAAATAAGATACTTCAGCTGCACAGTTTAAACTAGGGTTGTTAAAAATACTAATACTTAAGCTCTAATCGATACTTAAAATTCTATTTAAGTGTATGCATTAATTTGCAACTGCATCAATACCAGCAGTGCTGTCTTCACCTCCTCCAGTTGACCTAACTTCACCCAGACAGGCACACGGCACTTCCTGTTACTGACTTTCAAAACACTGAAAAACACTTTGTGAAGTATTAAAGAGGTCAGTAAAGTTCCTGTTACTACAACGTTAACCTTACGAGTGCATACTTTAATGTCACCCACTGAACTGTTAGCAGTTAAATAACCACATTAGTCATCTCATGTTATTAAAGGACCACCTCACAGCTGTGGTCAATAATAAGAGCCTCTTAGTTGTTTTTCAAGTGACGAGTAGTTTCCTGGGTATCGGTATTACGTTTGAAGTTCTAGTACTGTGACAGCCCTCATGTACACTGTCCTTATTTAGATGTCCAAATCCAAGCTAGCATGCTCAGATGAATAAATTATCAATGAATAGTTTGCAGAAATACACGTATTTGTTTCTCATGACTAACAGAGATGATTAGACTCTGTGGTCAGACTATGACATGATAGCATTCATTATTGTACCTTAGTTTTTATGTAATGTTACAAAAAGATGTAAAAGCAACCAAAAAAAACCCCAAAGCGAAATAAAATCCAAAACAATTTGTTAAACTTGGTTCATGATATAAGTGCAAGAACCTGAAAAATTGATAAAAGACAAGCAAATTTTACTTTTACTCCATTTAAGTTAAATCATCCCAGCTGTTATATCAAAAACTAAAAACTAATATCTTTTACGTTTGGGTCAGATTGACCCCAGGAATCAAAAGCTTCCAAAGATGTCTGTCATATAATTTAAGCAAATAAAGCAAATTAAATTATATTTTTAAAGTAGCTGGTACTTGATATGCAAAATAGTTAACATTATCAAAAATAATAAGTAGAACTGACTCACATGGAATTAAAAGTTTGATGAACTTCAGCTGTTTCAGTCCAGCGTCTGAAAAATGAAGCAAGGGTTCTCAGTCATCCTTCCTAAAGTTACTTTCAACAGATAAAGGTGACAGTGGTCAAGAGGCTTCCTAACAGTGCTTTATAAACCAATGGATGACTTTCATCATGTATATACTGTCCATAATCCACTGTATATAACTATATATTGGTTCAATTAGGAGCTCAACTGATTCTTCTTGGATATCCTGATAATTCTGCCAGTTTGTTCTGATTTTGACTGCTCAGTGGAAAAATATATTGTTTTCTGTTTATTGTTTTCAAATTTTTAGATGATGTTGCCGAGGATCACAGCCTGGACATGTGTGAAGGTGATCCGGTGGTTTCTCGGACTGCTGTCAGTAGTGACGGAGAGCAGGAAGTGCCTCTTAGCGGACACCTGTGCCGGGAAGCTCCTGTTGCAGAGAAACACAGAGGTTCACAGCTGATTTAATTCAATATTTCTGGCCTCTGTTAAAAAGAAATACACAACAAAGATGAATATATTTATGAAGAAAAGGAGCAACAAAGTGTCTCTGTGATTAACATAAATAACATGGTTGAAAACGTCAGAAGGAAAAATGACAGGCTTGAAAAAAACATTTCATGAGAGTTGTTTAATTAGAGTTAAGTGCTCTTTTATTCCATTGTTTTCAGTTAACACTGTTTTTACAGAGCAGCGGGTGATTAAAAGGTCAGCTGGGTTAATTCACTGTGGAAATATAATTACTTTTATTGATTTGTCATTTCAACCTGACACAGCGTACTCTCATTAATGTTCCCTCCCCTTCCACAATATGCTGCGGTGGAACGATAACACGCTCCACGAATGCAGAAACATGGGCTGAAGGGTAAACAGAGCAGCAAATACAGTAGGACAGAATTAGCGAGTGCTTCTTCTCTGCCTGTCAATATGCTGCTTTCAGAGCCCTGGGAGATGGAGCACAAACAGGAAGTGTGGTCTCCATCCTTTATGTGTTTGACTCTTATGGAACAACTGAGCCACAGTGAGTTATATGTAAAGGCTGAGCTTATACTTAAAAACATCTCATGGATAAAACACTTGGGATGGGATTCATATTTTTTCCAGGATTTAAAGAGGGGCCAGAGGGGAATAGTGTAGCTCATTCAGTAATATTTTAGACTAATCGCTTTGTCAAAAATAGACATTTGAACAGAATGGGTTTGTACTGCATTTATAACCCCAAGTGTGCCTCTGAGTGTTTAACAGGAGAGGAATCTTACCACCTGCCTTTCTGGAGATGCAATGTTTTCTCCTTTTCTGTATGCAGGACTAGGGCTGTTCGATATAACGATATAAAAACATCTATCGTTTCATTTTACGCTATCGTTTGTTTCGTGGTGTCACAAAAACTGTTTACGGCAATATTTTTACATGGTTCTGATGTCACTGTAGTGGCTGTATTCATTTCTTAAAGTTCTCTCTTTCTCTTATATTTAATAGAACCGCACTACGGACGGACAAGCGCCTGTTTTTATGCGTTGTTGTTAGCAACAGCGACGGTAACGCCTTCGCATGTCTGCTTGTTTATGTTCCACATAAACCTTTCACAATAAAGCTCAAGATCCTGTTGAGACTTTTCAAAATAAACTGAATCACGTGAAAGATGCAGAGTATTTACGGATGAGAAGTAAAAAAAGAGCCGTCAGGTGCTAAAAAATAAAGCTTAGACTCAAACGTTAGAACAGGCTTCTCCCCGCAGCACGCCGTGTAATAAATACTCACAAAGAAAACGGCGGCCGTTACAACTTATCTCTAAAAATGTATCGTTTCATGCATCGTTAAAACACTCGACTCCGGGTAAAGGACGCGCAGCTGGAAACACTTCACACAAGTCGAGCTGCTCGAGATTCACAGAATTTACAGAAAAATGTTACATTTTTGTGATTTATATCGTTACCGGGACGATAGATGTCTGATATCGGGACCTGAGATTTTGGTCATATCGCACAGCCCTATGCAGGACAGAATAAGTCTAATAGCAGCGCTACTCTGTCATGTTAATCTTTTCAGCGTTAGTATATGAAATGTGTGGCTCTTATTTTTGCTGTGTATAATACTGCAAACACGCACACAGTGTCATCTCAGGTTGATGATTGTGGCCAACATTAGCAGCACTTGGGGAAGCAGCCTGTTTTCTTGCATTTTAATGTCCACATGCATCTGCACAATGTGGTTATGTTGTGTAGTTATATGCCAATTTACTTTAACACATGCAGCTGTCACATGTCTTACATTTCACCTAATTTGTTTAATTCAAAGACAGAGTGGCACAGCTAATGTAGGATAGCCAGGTAGTAACACCTACAGGTAAATGTCTTTGCATGTTAATCAAATACTATCTGTTTTACTGATTAGTATTTCTGGTGCCAGCTAACACAGGCAGAGAACATTAAATGTCTTGTTGACTCGTCACACACACACACCTCTCTGGAGCCATAGAGAAACAGGAAGGTGCAGGAATAGCTGGTTAGGAGTGATTGAACTTTTAAAAATATAGAGAGCAGAATGTTTAGTAGGAAATGGACTGCATATAGTGTCACGCTCTGAGACAGAAGACACATGAGTCACCAAGGATGTGTTTATGGTGTGTGTTGTGTGCAGGAGCCCCTGAGCAGCCCAGGAGACTAGAGCCGCTGAAAACATGTGCACGGCCGATCCGGGTTGGACTTTCAAAGAGAGCCAAGACCAAACACCTGCACCGGCCCCGCCCCTATAAGTGAGCGTTGGACATGCAATCAAGGGTGAGGTGTGCGAGTGTAAACAACCTCGTGTGAAGCTTTGTGATGCAGTGTTCACGACCTCGAGGGTTATTATCGGATTTACAGCATTCCTGTTATCTTTTCCTGAGTTGTTGAGGTTTCCGTACATTTTAGTTCCCCCGTTATCCAAAGATGTTTGGGTCCATAAAATATCCTGACAAGGATCCGTTCTTAGTATTTCTCCACATTGTCCAAGCCGGAAAAATATTCAGGTTTTTAATGGCAAAACATTTAGATCTTTATGTATTTATTAACTTATTGACATACTGTATTTATCTGCTTCTTTCTAGCTGTATGGGTGTGGTGTGTTATCTTTGCATTCTGCTGTTACTGTTGTCCTGAACTGTTCTCCTGTTAGCTGGAGTTCAGTACTGAAACTGCTTTATTTATTCAAATATGTTTCTGATGTCCACACTATGCGTGGCTGTATCTGTTGGAAAACTCTGATCTCTTGTGCAGTTTTCCTTGTTTTAATGTTATTCCATCATTAGTGGCAGTTTCCTGCAGTGTTATTAAAAACTTGATCAGATTGTTGCTTTTTCTTGCGTTACATTCTTTACGTTTACTTTTTCTCAGCAGCTGGGCGACTGTAGCGTCCTCAAGCAGCTTTCAGACAAACTACTGAAGCACAAAATACCAGCAAATATTAATGAAATGAATACAAATTTACTCCACTCGTGTATTTAAAACCTTCTAGTCTTAAAACAATGTAAGCTCCTCTTTCAGAACTGAGCTGAGCTGATCTGAACTCTGAGTCAGCAGTGGTTATGCTGGCTGCAGGCAGTGGAAGGGACACCTCAGTTTAAGTTCTAGCAACAGTATCAGAAGTGCTTTTAAGGTTCGCTTACATTCACAGCTCCTCGTTTGTAAAGTGAATGGGACTGTTTTTATTCTCAATTCAGACATTTTATTAAAATTGGAGGAGTTTGCTCCACATTGGGGATTTGTATCATAGCATTGCCATTATTATGTCAGAATTTTATACATATTACAAGTTCTTTTTAAACAGGAGACACATGAAAAAGTACAAGTCACATGACACATTTTGTTTCGTAATCAGGACATTTCTCTTCAAATTGGCTCCATTTGGTCCTTTTATTAACTGGTGTCCCCCAGTTTGAGCAGTGTTGTATTCACGCCTGTTTTTCGAGATTTTGGAACGAGATTTTTTATTTAATGTTTTCATCACATCTCAGAATCGAAACGGTGGAACTTTTCTTTGTCTCAGTGAGCAAGGTGCCTCAGCTGGCAGACGGGCAAGTACAAATCAAAGAGAAACAATGCCACGGCATGGCTTTCCAAAAATAATTGGATTCAGACGCTAAACATTCAATCTGCCTTTTTAATCAGGCCCAGTCTGTGAAGGCTGTGGGTGTAGAATTAGATTTCTCTCCTTTTGGGTTTGTTGGTAATGATTTTGTCAGTGCTAGTTGTGTCTGCGCCATGTTTGCCCAGTTTGCTGATTTGTTGCCGCTCCTTTCTTCGTGTGGATATTTCCCCTCTCGGAGACATTTTCAGCTCACTTTCTTTTTAATGACAGATTTTTTTTATGACTCCTACAAACTGCTAATTTCTTAATACATTATTCATTTATCAATAGCGATTATTCTAATAGCTTAATGTTCCATCATTGTGTTTAATGATACCATATTTCCATCTCCAACTGCTGCTATTTCATCTTTAATCATTTCTTATTGATTACACACCAGCCTGTAATCGTCATGTTTTAGTAACACTTAACTAGACGTGCAGTCGAGTGTGTTAGCAACTGTTACATAATGGTCACATTTCTGAATAAAGGAATGATGAGCCTTTTTTGCACATAATGGGGATGAGAAGTTCATTCCAGACAGTTTTCCAGTTGATGAACTATACTTACCATACATAGAAACGGAAGTGCACGAACTCTTACACTGCTCTCAGTGTGTAGATCTCAGGAACTCTTTTTGCAGATTGGGCGCTTTGACAGGAAGTTGTCTGAGCGACCCGCTGCGATGACTCCTTGTGAATAAGTAGCTTTATTAACTTTATTAAGATGATTTTATTATTTATTAAGAAATGAAACACATTCACACTTTGTAAAACACATTTGGCAAAGTGATGCACTTGTGATGCATAATGGTATCCAGTAAGAATACTGGTCAGCCTTAGCTTGTTATCTGTGGTCACCAACGGTTCCAGTAACTGTGTCTCTGTTCTCAGATCTTTACAAATGTTTCTGTGCTGTTCTTGTGGGGAGAGATTGAGATACAAAGTCTAGAACGACTTTTGCCTGCTATATATTTTGTGTACATGTTTGTAAAATTGCACAAGAACTTGATTTTAAATGTCCTTTAAATTGCTGAAATACGCAGTAGTGGTGCTATATCTGCTGGCTGTGTCAGAGTTTCTGCGAAAGCAGTTTGAAAATTTGATTCTGCATTTGCTGCTTTTTTAAAAGAGTAATCACTAATCACATGGTAATGAGGACATGGATTAAAATGAAAATAATGAGGGTAAAATGACTTAATGTGCTTCAAATACTAGCTTTTTATGTGTATGTAGAATTCATTTAAACAAATAAAGCCTAGCAGGCAGAGAGCAGTCCACACAGATTAAGATCATATGGAGATGTGACACATGTAAACTTTGAATGCAGGTATTTTCAGTCTCATTGTCACATGTGCATAAAGTCCTATGTCTGCTTTTACAGCTGTAGAAGAACAGGTTGTTCCAAAGAGCTGACAGAGTCTGCATGATACTGTAATAGGATGATGCTGTTGCGATAAATCGGTTTGTGAGGTTCTCTCTCCTCGCTATCCGAGCTGGCATTAACATTAGTATAAAAACTTAACCAAGGTAAGTAGCATGGATTTCCATGGCCATCCAGGTTCTGTAGTTGTAATCTATATGTAGCCTGGTACTTTTGTCCAAATAATATAAAATGCCTCCACACTCAAGTGTTAGTTTGACAACCAAGTACAGTTACAGTTGGCTAATCAATTAGCCATCTGTCTTCCACGTATTCTAAGCATAGGTTAATTGATCTAAATTGCCCACAGGTGTGAATGTGAGTGCGGTTGGTTGTCTGTCTCTGTGTCTTAGCCCTGCGACAGACTGGCGACCTGTCCAGGGTGTACCCCGCCTCTCGCCCTAAGACAGCTGGGATAGGCTCCAGCACCCCCCGCAACCCTGAAAAGGAGAAGCAGAAGCGAATGGATGGATGCATGTTATTCTAAGCAGGACTATATGGAATACTAGTTTTTCCCACCACCTGTAAATATCCCCAGTCAGTAGCTCTGTAATGAAGAGGTCTCCCTTACATATGTATTTTCATTGTGGTAACTGGTACAGCACTTACATTATATATACATATGTACATATCTATCTCTCCCTCTCTCTATATATACATATATATATGACCATTTGCATACAAGAAGTTTAATTATTTATTGAATATTTATTGGGTATTTATGAATGATCTAATTAATAATAATTAGCGAGTAGGCCTTTTGTTCTAGGACC
Organism: Aulonocara stuartgranti; assembly: GCF_965226115.1. Lineage (NCBI taxonomy): Eukaryota > Metazoa > Chordata > Actinopteri > Cichliformes > Cichlidae > Aulonocara > Aulonocara stuartgranti. Next base: position 1,202,241 of record NC_138951.1, on the reverse strand, counting down.
TGCACAGCTGCTCCTCATTAGGAAGTGTGGAGGAAAAAATGTTTACTGGGAGCAAATAAGGTCTACTGGTTAGCAAAAACAAGACAGATGTTTGTGTGTAAAGTCTTGAGGAAAAAGTGTTGGTGTAAAGAAGTTTCTTGTTGAAATGTGATTACTTACATGTTTGCAGTGTCCTCTCAGGGTGTTTGGGGAAATGCTTCCCCTGGGTCGGGAGACCAGGTCCCAGGATAGGCCATGGGTTAAGGGAGTGTGGGGAATTTCTCTACATGGATTTTTTTTGTTCATGATGGTGCTGAGATGTAAGATTAAAATATAAAATATTTAACAATTATTAGAAAACGGTCAAATGCATATCCCAAAAAGTTGATTCTGCTGAAACTAGCACCACTGACGATCAGTGGTTCAGGCTTTCAAACCCCAAAACATGCTGTGCAAAAAATATTGGTTCACCCCAAGAATCCGGTCCCGCAGCACAAACGGAGTAACATAGTCTCTGCTGGTAAATGCCAAGAAGATTGCCAGCATTTATGCATCGGGGAAACCAAACAGGCGGATGGCACAACACAGAAGAGCCACCTCGTCAGGCCTGGACTCTGAGGATGTAAGCGCCGAGTCAAGGAGGCCATTTACGTGAAACGAAACAAAACCACTCTGCTATCTTGGGTTAATTGGTCACATGACTGCATCATATGACTGACATGTGTCGTCGTTTTAGAAACTCATCGTTTTCACTGTCCACACTGACGCTACGTCTCAGTGTGGAAGGGAGGCCAAAACGGAGAGAAAACGATGCGTTTTCAAACGAAAAAGAATTTGGTGAGCTCACCTGTGAGTAAATAATGGTTTAGTCCTTTAATAGCTGAGAGGATTTAAGGCGCCGCTTGTCGTGGAGGAATCCGAAGCTTCCTCGAGGTCTTGGGTTGACTCCATCCCTACAAATCTGCTAACCACAGCTGTCGTTTCATCTGACTAAAAAGACCTAAATGACTAACGTTTTAGATTAAAAACACTGTCATGATTAGTGCAATGCTTTGCACAATGATAAAGATGTGTAATTATGTGTAACACTACCACCTAGGGCTGAACGATTATGGAAAATAATCTAATTGCGATTTTTTGCCCCAATATTGCGATTGCGATGCGATATGCGATTATTTTTTAAGGTATTTGTCTTCTGTATTATTAAACAAAGACAAGCAATACATCATATAGTATGGCCAATACTATATTACATTAATTTTAAACTGTTCTTTCCTGGAAGACAGACCTCTGTTATGATGACATGAGGTGATGCATGAATTGATGACTGACATTTTTATTTAACTTCTTCAATCACAACAGTATATTTGAACATACACAATAGTTTATTTTTAGCTTACAAACATCTGAGCATAAAGTGCTGACAAGGAACCCTGGTGTAAACATTAAAATGAAAGTCAGTACAATGTGCAGATTGCAGAAATATACATAAACAAAATCAGTGGCTTTACCACACTCAGTTTTTCGACATCTGTGAACTACTAGACAGTCATTCAATTAAAAAATAATATTAAATAAATAAAACTAATAAATAAAAAATACACACATCTTACTGATCTCTGCAGTCAGTAACATTACACATAAAGTGCAAACATAATAGCAATTGTATAAACACACACACAAACACGCCTTTAAAGTTTAAAGGCGTGAAATTGGACGGTCTAGTTCTGATTAGCGTCACCGCTGTCTCGGTGGAGTTTAATAAACTCGGCCGTCTGCTTCTTGCTATCTAAAATATAACCAGACACTGGTGTAAATTCTCGACTGTCTCACACTTCTGTTTAATAAGTTTTCTGTTTGACGTTTAGTCAGCTGTGTGAAAACCAAGGAGGAACCCACCCGGGGGATTAATAAAGTTTTATTTTATCTAATCTAATAACTTTAATCTCAGCCAAACCGATTTACTCACGAACAAACAAAACACTGAAAAAAGCCCAACAATAACATTTTTAGGTTGTCTAAGTGACTTATATATTACGTTTAACCCGAGCAGCGAAACTCCGCGGTGATCTGAAAATGATGTGCCGGGAGTTGTGCCGTTCTCAGCGACCCTCGAGCTCCCGGCTAGCTGTCGAGCTGGTGGGTAGCAGACGCCTCTGAAAACGTCGAAGCACTTTTGCAAATATGGGATATCTTGATAAACCGAGCAGATATTTGATGTTTACACAGCTACTTTCTCGCCTGAAAATATGTTAAAAGTTTATTTTGTGACCCAGAAAGATTAGTATGAGTAATTTTAAAACTTAGTAGCGGCCGCCATTGCTGGAAACTGGAGTTTGGCTGGGCCGCGCTATGAATTCTGGGATATGGTAGTAATTTGGACAGCCTTCGGCGCGTCGCTGTGACGTAATCGGTCTACAAATGCGGCCTCAGGAGGATGCAGCCCATGAATTGTATAATATAATCGCAGTATAATCGCAGCCTTTGCGGTTAGAAAATTGCACTTGATCATGTCGCGATATTATCGCAAATGCGATATATCGTTCAGCCCTACTACCACCTCTGTCAGTGTTCTAGCTACCCAGTAATACTAACTGGGAATAATGAACAGACTTAGAAACAGCTCAAGTGGGACGAAGTTTCAAACTTGGATTTCTTCTTCTGAATAAAATAACTCAAACAGCAGAGTTTTCCTTTCCCTTTTATGTTGGATGTGATACAAGGTTTCTTTAAATGCTTATCTGCTTCTTCTCCATGTAGCATGAAAGAAACATCCCAGCTTTAGAAACAGTAAAAAGACTTCAAAGGCTCCAGTGAAGCCAGAATTTATCACTTTTTTCTTTTCATGTTCTTACAAAATGACTCCTCCCCCATATCAAAAGCTTCATTGTATATTTCACTTAGCACAAATTATGAGCTCCTAGCAACGCGAGGACCCGAGATGTAAAACAATACAAGAAGTGAAACCTGGCAGGGATTTAATCCTGTGTTTGTTAATTTCGTCCCCACCACTAAAATGAAAGGGATTAGACATGCACACATTTGTTTATTTCATTGGCAGAATGGAGGACGGCATTATCCCAGCATGAGGGTCCAAGTAATGTTATTATGTACACGGAGAGACCCTGAAGATGCAGAGTAGACGTGTTTCCTCCCTCGCTTTATGCCCTTTGAATCATCTACGTGACTCCACTGCGTAGGAAGAACTACCAAGGCCTATACTTAGAAAGCTTATTACTGGAAATTTAGGCGATAATTAATGAGGAATCAGCTGATATGTGTTCAATATTTCATCAGCTAGCAAGAGCAGTTATGAGGCGGCTTTCAATTTCGACTTTTTCTTTGGGCCAGGACATAAGCAAAATGGGAGCACTAAATATGCAATTAAGGATTCTCCAGGAAAGTGTAGCATCTTATTCTTTTTACCTTTATATGAAGACACTGGTTCCACCGTGGCTCAGGGGGGTGGGAATCGCATCTGTAACCGGAAGGTCGCCAGTTCGATCCCCGGGCTCTCTGTCCTGGTCGTTGTGTCCTTGGGCAAGACACTTTACCCCACTGGTGAGGGGCCGATGGCGCGATATGGTAGCCTCGCTTCTGTCAGTCTGCCCCAGGGCAGCTGTGGCTACAACTATAGCTGCCTCCACCAGTGTGTGAATGTGAGAGTGAATGAATAGTGGTATTGTAAAGCGCTTTATAAATCCAATCCATTATTAAAAGCTTGTTTACAGCAGAGTATGTTTCTAACATGTGTCATCTGGATCCATGCTCATTCACACGCTTGCACCAGCAGTAATGCACTCTACTGCAATTCACTGCTGGACTGTAGTAGCATGAAAGTGATTTTGATTGTAGAAATTTCACGTGATGGTTACTTTTAATAAAAGTGTGCTGCTCTTCATTTTGAACCTGATGCGATGTCACCTGGGAGTAGACCGGGACACAAACAGTGTTCAGTGGACGTTTCATAAGCTCAAAGCTGCTAAATCAAAAGTGAACGTGCAATATTGGTGAAAAGTGTCTTCACACAGTCTCTCAGCACTGTAATCTGTGTTTGGTGTGGAACGGGATGAAGCGTAGCAGGCCGAGAGAAAGCACAATAAGAGGATTTCACAGTCTGCTGTTATGACACGGCGCTGCGTTATTGTTTCGCCGCCTCTGAAAAGCTCTGATTAAATTGGCGTTGACCGGACGGGAGACTCGTCCGAGTGCGACAAACAGCAGCGTCGGTCCAATAAACAGGTTCGTCGCTGACTCACTGCAGAGCGCAGATCAGCTCGACCCACGGTGGAGGAGGGATGAGTTGCCAAATGGGGCAGTTGTCCTGACATTTTATTTAAGGTTTGCAAACAGCATGGTCAACAACGTGGCTCTGTGAACATTCAAAATGCCACTGCACTTCCTCTGGCTGGTAGTTTCTGCTTTGAGTTTCTTCTCCGGCTGCTCACAGCTGTGACGTCTAAGACGAATGTTTTTGTAAAGAAAGCCGTGGCAGTTCTGAGACCAAATCCATATTGTAAGGTTTGTGTTGGCTCCATCTTCCATGCTGTGAGACTTTAACCAAGCTCATCTGGTGGAAACGTTAATGTTTTGGGATTGTTCAGGTTAACCGTAAATTGACAAAGAGTTTCATCTTAAATCATAATGAAATTGTGAAAGTCTACATTGTTTTGTGGTAAAGAGAAAAGTTTTCTCAAAGCTTGCTGGGAGCTCGCCACCTCGGTCACTGCTGCTTGACATAGATTTACAAAGAAGGCATTTTGTGAAACTCTGCTCTAACACGGGGACAGTGCGGTCAGCTTGTTCCAGAAGTCCTTTAGGGGCACACTTTTATGAGCTGTAGTCACTGTGATAATCACATTGTGGATCCATCCATCAATCCCAATCCAGGGCCAGGTTACAGGAGACTCCTGTCAACATAAGATAGCCGCTGATCTTGGAGGGTAACTGAGGGAAGACGATTGTATCTTAAGAGAAACGATCATTCTGTCTCTAAAAATGATGAACAGAATCCGTGACCACAGGTCCGACATTCTGTCCTCCTAAAATATCCCCACAGGACATCTGAAAGGATGCAGCTGACTGCCTTCTCCAAGTCCACACAACACATGTAAACTGGATGCTTTAGAGGGTAAAACCCACCCGGTGTTCCTCGCTCCTCATTTTCTAATGATGTTCCATGAAGCCAGTTGGGTCAGCTGGGCATCAGACTGCCAAAGCCTTCAGCTTTTGACTGCTGCACGAATGTCAAGGCACTGGACTCCCACAGCTCTTCCTGCAGGTTTTGGACCCACACGAGGACCCATGCGCTCGCTCAGGCCGAGCTTGTGGAGCCGAGGGTCCAGGATGAGGATGAGCCCAGTGAGGGTTCTGGATACCGAGCTGTCAGCTTCATTTACTCAGGATGTAATTATCAGATATCGTTGCATACATATTAAACCACTCACAAGCATCATCCCCAAGGCAGCTTAGGAAGATCTATTACAGCAAAACTTCCAATCTTGCATTTCTTTATTTATTATTCGTAGATTTCACTTACTTACCTGCTTTTAAACCCAATATTTCAGTCTTCACTTTTCCAGCTTCTTCCTCAGATTTACTTACAGCTCAGCTGTAACTGCTGGTAGGTCATAGACTGCACCTCAGAGGTGTTTTTAAAAAGACAGCATTATGAGTCATTTCACAGAGTTTTGGACAGCCATACAGTAAATCATCATTAGGGTCCATAACTACAAGTGCTGTTGTGGGCATTGGTAAAACCTGCTGCTGAGTGATGAGGCGGATGGTTATTTTAGAGAGGCAAAGTCCAGATGAGTGTGTGGTGGCTGAATTAGGGCCAGGGCCTATCAGCTAAAAGAACGTAGGTGGGGCCATTTAGTAATGGCCTGAATTAACAAGTGCCAAAATCTCTCATAATTCCATTATGGTACTTCATTACGTACATACCGCAGTACCATTTTAGTCCACCCACACTGTGAACACTGGCCTTTTGTATCCCAGCTGTCTCCAGTGTTTAGGTTTCAAGCTACATTTCATGCATTGCTATTCAGATATGCAAAAATGAAAGTATTCACACGCTTATACACCAAGAACTGAGAGCGCAAGAAGGAAATCGTGCCTCTGACTGGCAAACAAGGTCTGCAAAATCAACACAGATTTCATAACATGTTCTCATTGGGCTGATTGAATAAGAAAATATTCAGAGTGTTGGTGCTGAAGCACAGTCACTGAGCTGACATGAAAATGAGGGGCTGTCATAAATTCACCGCACCCAGTGACTAATCGCTGTCAGCTTCTTAGCTAACCCCACAGGCGTGATGGGAGAGGGCATTAATCTGCAGGGACGAGCAGGAGAATTCGTTCCCTCATCTTAGATGACTGCAGTTTAATCTGTTTAAAAGCATCAACTACTTTAATAAGCTGCTAATGTTAAATGAAATTAAAAGGGAAGCCAGAAGTAAGAAGTCAGGGCACATCCTGCAGAGTCGGCGTGTTTCCTGCAGAATGACCGCCGTAGAAGTGAATTCTTTCTAATCTAGCTTTGCATCTTCTGCACAGACTGCAACATAAAGCACGCATTTTTTAAAGCTGTCGTGCCAGCTGTTTGGATCTGACACACTGCGTGCAACGAACATTTCACGGCTGACTTTTCACTTCAGCGGTCAAATGACAGTTAATCTGTTTATTGTGGTTCTGTTGCTCGGTTCAGCAGCGAGGGGATGCTGCTAGGCGGGAGCTTAGGGGTGCGAGGAAAAGACAGAAGACATGTCCTTTTCTTCTCAGCTTTTGATCAGATTTATGATTTTTCTCTTCAGACACTGTGAAACATTATTTTTCCAAGTGGATCGTCTTTGAATGGCTTTGCCTCATAAATATGCCACGCACACACCTCATTTCGGGTGAATGATGTGGGCACTCTGTGCTTGTGACCATCACAGAGGCCTGTGTGGAAATTACAGTAATTCATCTAAATTCTAAATATATAAGCATTAATTCATGTGTGTTTATACAGAAGTAGGTCACACATCAAGCATCATTATCGTTTTCATTTTAAAGACGATCTCTGATGACGCTGAGCAGGTTGCTTCATTCGTGCTGGGTTTGTCTGAGACACAGAAGCAGCCGCGTGTATTTGGTGACCGACTGTAAATCAGTTTTCAAGTTTCCGTTTAATAAATTAGAAAAATGTCCACGATTTTCACAAAATGCTAAAAAAAATCAGATCATGAAACAAATGTGGAATTTGGATTTCACAAAGTCCATCGTTGTTGCACTTTGACCAGTTTTACTGGTTGTGGCGTGATACATCTGATCTTTTAATCTAGTCTGACCAGTGGACCAGATCTGAATCTTTACTCTTACAGGACTCCTGGAGTACGTCATACGTGTGTGACCATCCCACTTACATGTGTTTTGTGGTGTTGGAGAAGTCTTACACCCAGCAGGGCGATCATAATGAGCCATCGGCTCATCGGCTGTATCTACATCCTTTGCACAAAGTCGAGCATCATCATCTTCAAAGGGGGTGTTGGACTTTTCCAAGGTGGTCCCTCGTCTCCAGTTCTCTTTATGATATTCATGCATAAAATATCAAAGCATAGCTGGATATCAAGAGCTGGATAATAAAGGGTTTGTGATGTGGGAACCTCAGAAGTACATCCCTGCTTATTGCAGATATGTCGTTCTGTTGGCTTCACCGAAACATGACCTGGCTGTTAGGTGGCTGTGGTGTGAATCAGCACGTCCAAGGCTGAGGCCGTGGTTTCCTGGATATTGTCAGGGCTCTGTGTGCGGGCAGGCGGAGAGGAGGATCCAAGCACAGGACTCGAACACAGAATTGTAATTCAAAACCTCGGCTTTATTGCTGACATGAAAACTAAACATGCCGTGAATGCAGAAACCAAAAACACACAGGTATAATCTGAGGGTGCGACACGACACCGAGCACAGGAACACACAGGGCTTATATACACAGGGTAGTAATGAGGGAATGGGCAACAGGAGGGAGACACAGCTGGGAGAGATCAGGGCTGACGAGACAGGGGAACAAAGCTGCACATACTAACACAAGACAAAGACTTTCACAATAAAACAGGAAACATGAAACACTACTCAAAGACACGGACTCGACACAGAGAGGCAGACAGAAAATAATACATGAAACTCAAACAATACATGAGACCACAATTCCTAAAACATGGATAAACAGAAACATGAAACTCTAATAATAAACATCATCATCATCATCATCATCATCAGCACAACAAGAGAACAAGAAAACAATCCATGATGCAAAATGAAACCAAAACATAATAAACGCAAAATACTGACAGATATGGTGGACCGCTCCCACTGGTTTAAAGGAGAATGATGGGAAAGCAGAGCACGACATTGGAGATTTCTTTTGCGTATATGCAGCTGGGAGGAATCCTTTTGTAAAACTCATTGAAGACGTGAAGTGGAAAATGTCACTAGGGAAAATGATGAATGGCGAATCCCAATAAACCCATGTTTGATACTGTGGTTATGCAGGCACACTGTGCACTGGGTACATGAGGCCGTGCGTCAGAGCTCACATGATATGATCAAATGGTTTAGTGCAAAGCCAAATCCACATAAGCACGTTAACCAGTAAACCCAGCAGTGGGAAAAACACCAGTTCCTTCCTGGTGCAGTTTGTGTTCACTGCTACCATACAAGCCATCGTTATGTCATTAAAAGCAGCTGTCCTCTCCGTCTATTGACAACACAAAATGCTGTGAAAATGCAGTCAGAGGCAGAATGTTTCTGTCAGTAAACAGAGCAAAACCCCCCAAATGATGGCGTATGTACGAAAAAACACAAGTGTAAGAAACTCTAAACCTGAAGGGACACGCATCAGTCGAAATGTCTGAGTCTAAACGGGGCGACTGACAGCAGAAGCTGACGCCGTCTGGGTCACGTCTGGGTCACGTTAAACAATAGTTGTTTTCAGTAACAGCAGCGCTTATGCAGAGGTGCTGAGGTGAATGCAACAAAGAGACGCAGCGGCACATCTGATCTTTGATACTGCATCTGTTGCTCTGTTTTGCTGTGTGCAGCGTTCTTCTTCGATACTTAATAAGGTGTATTTATCTCAGCTGGCGGTGAAACTGTTTATAGTGGATCGATCCTGCAGGCGAATTCTCATTCCACACAAAGCCCCTGATTCACTGCTTCACTACACTGATCATTGATCTCCAGGGCGCTGTTGCACATCAGCCATGACCAAACACCGCTGGACTCTGCTGCTCGATGAATGTACAGGCCGCTGCAATGCTTCAGAGTAAACTGTCAGGTGATTGTTGGCAGCGCGGAGACAGATGAGGCGGTACAGAGAGGTGGAAATGACTGATGGAGGAACAGGAACATTGCTGCTGTGTCACCGCGTCAGTCGAGGCGCTCTGATGATGCCAGTGAGATATTTTCATGGGCCTCCAAGGATAAATCTATGCAGAGTGGATGATTTGACACAATTTATATCTGAAGTGTTATCACTGGCTTCTGCAGAAACCGATTTAGCCTTTTATTTGGGGGACAAACTCTTCTTCTCTTGGGCAAGGCCACTGGGAAATACTCCTCTGCTATACAGCCAGGCTATTTCACGATACCCCCAAAGGGTCTGAGCTGCTCTAACTGGCAGCGTCTTGAGTCCAACTTAATGACAGGGCGCTCTGCTGCATCACGACGACTGTTTCAGAAAGTGTTGAGTGGTTTTGATCTTTTTTCTGCTGCTGCGTTTGTATCATCCTCTTTTGATGTGTACAAAGTACAGACTGATCCCTCTGGTTCAACATGAAGACATGCTGAATCCAATGGGTTGGTACAGTGTGAAGTACAGAACTGTAGGTGAATTAACTATTTTGGGGTCATAATCAACTAGGAGACAGTCTGGCATCTTACAGGATAAATACCATCCTGACGTCTGTGATTATGGAGCTGAAGAGAAATTAAGTAGCCGTGATGCTACCATGCTAACAACAATACTGTGGAAAAGTCTCAAAAGCCCCTCATGCCTTTACATTGTGCTGGAAAAATGGGAAACAGGTGCAAACAAACACAGAAATACAACACATATAAGGGAAAAACACAGTTTGAATAACCACATATTACCAAACAAATTACTCCACGTAGTCTTTTTCAATCGAGGTACGACTTTACTGCTCTGCTCGTGTTTGAGATCAGTGTCATGCTGGAAAATGAAGATGGCATCGCATCAAATTCTGATGGTGTGTTTCTGCTTTCATGTTTCCATCAGTTTTAAGATCTCCAACATTTAGCTGAGCTCCGACACGTCACCCTTTTCTCCCCGTGTTCCTTTCCTGAGAACGGCTTCTTGACAGACACCATCCACTAACAGCATTTCTGATGAGGCTTCAGCAAAGTGTAGACGAATCAACTAAAAGCCAAATGCATCCCTCAAGTCCTCTGTCGGGGGGGGGTTGAGATGTGTTTTGAAGTTTTTACATTTTCGGCTTGTTGGCACAACAGTGCTGTTTTAAGCCTGTCACACTCTCATCTTTGGCTTTTTGTAGCTTTGACAAACGAAACAACAGGCTGCTGGTAACAAAGTGGCTAAAGATACAATTTAAAACAATACAATCGCTTCTTTGACAACTTATCTGTTATTTGTTCTCCTTGAATGATTCATAACTCAGCGATAAGTCGCCTAACAAATAAAAAACATTCCTTTGGAAATGTTTGGATACAAGGACCAGACTGAACATGCTTGAAGAAGCAGCCAAGTCACGAGACGTATTCCCGAAGACCACTTTAACAAAAGTCCAAGAAAATCTGGCTCCTTGGAAGCAGAAATATAAAGAAAATCATGTTAATCCAACCCAGTCTGCACAGCTATTCATTAAAACAGGGAATCGTTTTGTCCACTGGCCTTAAAAATAGAATAAAGAGCTCTGCTTTACTTTTCACCCCCCTCTCTCTCGCTGCCATCAACACAGCCTCCTGCAAAGTGCCCCATCATTACGACTGCACTGCTGTGCGAAAAGGTTTTACCTCTGCTGGACTGTTTGTCAATACTGTGAGCCAGCATCGCACCTCTTCACTCAGCTGTCTTGCACATCTCTGTAGAGATTAGCTGATTTACCACAGAGAAAAACAGAAGATTGGCAAATCTGTCCGAAGCATCACGAGGCAGGCAGCACCTCTCACAGTATGATATTGATGTTTTGGAACTGATGTCTGTGTTGGCACAGAGGCTAATAAATAGCTTTGATCTGGTCAGAGAAAATGCAACGCCTGGGAAAATAATGCCATTAGTGTTTCGAATGAAATGATGGAGAGATCGGAGGAATTTCAAAGTATTATGGATTCGACAGAGGGACCTTAAAAAGATACGAGGACGTCAGAGTTAATAGATAGAGAGTCGGAGCAAGACACAAACGAGTCCTGGATCTTCTCAACAGTTCTTCACAATGAGAACAACAGGTTATAAAGCAGTGTGTCACGCTTTAAGTCCAGGACGTGAAGTGAGGTTTAGACAGCTGTGGAGCTTTTTTCAACTCTCCCTCTTATTCGGAGAGGAACCACTGCTGCAATGCAGCAAAGCAAATCACAGGAATCTATGAAGTGTTTGTTACTGTGAAACCCAGCCTTCTCCTCACACACACACACACACACGCACACACACACGCACACACACACACACACACACACACGCACACACACACAAATAAACTGGTGTTCAAAGAAAGTGCATCAACCCTGAAAACTGGAACTGTCATCCAAACAAAGCGTATTTGCAACATTTCGTACAGAGTGCATCAGATAAGAAAACTGATGATTATATAATATTGCATCAACTTTCACAGCTGTATGAGTTCTCACAGAGTTACAGTCACGTTTGGTGCCTTTGGTGATCTCATCTTTTGGTTTTCCATTCGAAGGATGAGCGAGGGATGGGGAGCAAGTGAGACCTGGAAGGCTGCTGGGCCTCGAATACGGTGATACTAATGGAAATAATCTCAATCAGCTGTTTGAATTTGTAGAAGGAATATTGTTTGATGTGCATGGATATCAAATTTTATGCATATACATACATGCAATACGTACACACTCACTGGTCACTTTCACCTCCCGATGCTGCAGAACTGCCTTAATTCTTTTGAGCATGGATTCATGGGTTCATGGGTTCATGGATATGATAGCATCACCCAAATCTCCCACTCCACCAGATGCCAAAGCGGCTCTGTTGGACTGAAATCTGGTGACTGTGGAGGTCATTTGAGTGGAGTGAACACTGTAATGTTCAAGAATCCAGTTTGAGATGATTGACGCTTTTCTCACATGGTGACTTCAGCAGGTCGTCTGTACCATGTCTGCAGGCTTTGAGTCGCTGCCATGTGATTGGCTGATTAGATGTGTGCATTAAGCAGCAGGTCCATCCATGATTGAACAAAGTACCTTTCCTTCTCCGTCCTGCAGTTTTCACTTTCAGAGTTGGGGTACAGGCACTGCTCTCCACTGTGGAACACAGATTTATGAAAAATACAATTTCACTGGGAAGTTTGATCTTTTCTTAAATTCTATGTATTTACAGTTTTTGCCCACTGCTTGAACACATTTTGCAAAACTCCGCTCTCTGTGCCAAAACTGTACACACAAGTACACATGACACAACACTGGGAAATATACCATTCACATCTGTGCCAAATTGAAACTCTACTCCCAAAACCTAAACTCTGCTGTCAAAACCTGACATTCCTTTGTCAAAATGTAACTCTGTTGACAAAATGACACATACTTGCGTCATATGCAAACACTGACAGATCAGGGGGAACACACTAGTCTCCTTTACATAAAACCCTGCAGTCCTTGATTTCCATTGTTTATTCAGAAGGCACATTTACAGGAGACACATTTCCAAACAACCAAAAACGCAAATAGACCTACTCAATAGTGTACATCGCAGTACCATGAATTCAGATAAAGCAAAAAAAACAACAACAACACAATAATACTTTAATAGAAAAAACACTATACTGTAAACACAAAAAACCATGACAATTGTGCATAAGTGGGCTCATGGATCCCGCCGTCTGTTGGGGTCTGGCCACAGGACCTCATCAACATCGCAAGCAATGTCCTCTCCCGCTAGGCACCGGGGAAAATATCCTCCTGCATGTCGAAACCATCCATGGATTGCTGTCACCTGAATGTCGCCGCAGGCCTGTTCCATTGCCTGCAGAAGAGGCATGCGGGCATGTGGTTGGCGGTCATATACTCGCCATCTCCAAGCCGAAAAAAATTCCTCTATAGGGTTTAAAAATGGTGAGTAAGGGGGCAAGTATACCACTTCAAATTGATTGTGGTTGGAGAACCAGGCCTGGACCAGAGCAGCCCGATGGAAACTGACATTATCCCATATCACCACAAACCTGGGCTGATCTGGTCTGTTCTGTACAACTATATCATGGAGAGCATCTAGAAATGTGAGTATGTGTTGGCTATTGTATGGACCTAGTATTGCATGATGGTGCAGAAGCCCTCGAAGGCATATGGCGGCACATAATGTGATGTTTCCCCCGCGCTGCCCTGGGACGTGCACAATTGCCCTTTGGCCAATTACATTACGACCCCGTCGTCTTGTTTTGCTCAGGTCGAATCCAGCTTCATCAATGAAAATGTATTCATGAGGCTGTGCAGCTCCATCCATGGCCATGATCCTCTGAAAAAAAGGGGAACATATCACTGTACTACAGTGCTACACATACAGCACCCTCACCCCATCACACAGGTACCTGTGTAGCTCTCAGAATAGATCCATGTGGTACTGATATGGTACATATTCAGCTGCTACTGGACTTCACCAATACTCTATTGTAAATGTAAGGGACAGTTACACGTACCCGTACATATTCAGCTCGAAGTCCTTTGACCCTGTCACTGTTCCTCTCGAATGGGACTCTGTAGAGCTGCTTCATGGTGATGCTGTGTTTACCCAAGATGCGTCTGATGGTGGTGATGCTCACATGGTCTATGTTGCTGAACACTCGCCTGTCTGCAAGTATTTTCCGTCGTAGCTGGTGGAGACGGATGGCATTGTCTGCCCTCACTAGGTCCACAACGGCAAGTTCCTGCTGTTGTGTGAACAGGTGTTGCCGTCCTCCCCCAGAAGGTCTTCGAGTCATTCTGGAGAAATACAACCACATATTGTCATCGGTTTGCTTATTTTTCTTACAGTACTTTACTGTATGTACTGTGTCATCCACTGTACAACACTGTACTTCAATATGAGGAATCAGCCACTTTGGCTGCAAAAGGAGCATTAGCACCCCGTACACTTGATATGGTGATGTGATATACTGTAGAACAGTGCTATAAAACCATCTGAGTAGAGCAGAAGGTATGGAGGTGAAGACAGACCTGTTTTCTAGTCGGAATGTTCGTATTACAGATTGCACTGTGAAGCGGCTTAGATGTGGGTGGACTCTCTGCCCAGCTTCCCTCATAGTCAGGCCATGGTTGATGACATGGTCCACCAAAGTTGCTCTTATTTCATCAGAAATATGGGTCCGTGCATGGCCTCTTCGGCCTCCTCCTCCTCTTCCTCTTCCTCTTGCTCTCCCTCCATCCATGCTTGCAAAGTTCTTGAAATGGCTACGCTGAGGGCTTTTTGTAGTTGGCTAATTGGTGTTTGGTTTTGCAAGTAAGTGCCTTCAGGTGTGTATTTGAGTGGTTGCAATTACCCGATGTGTTTGGTATTTTGGATACATGTGTTTTCCGAATGGCACCCTGAAATTTCATTTTGTGAACGAAGTGTCTTATGTATGAAATGGAGTGTAGCATGCAGGACCATGTGTGTTGCATAAAGGAGTAGGAGTGTTGCATAATTGGAACTGGGGTGCAAAGCAGCGCTTTTGTTTAAGGTAGGGGTACATGTGTTTGAGGTATGGTAACAAAAGCTTCAAGTTGTGTTACTTTAGTCTAAGCATGGGTTCATGGTGTTCAAGCAACGGGCAAAAACTGTAAATAACAAAGGTTAGTTTCTATAATGCAACGTTTACAGTCCAATATGTCCAACCCCTTCTACTGTATATCTATATAGTTCTTATAATTATATTAGATTTTAGAAGCGTACTGGTGTGGCAGTTAACATGTAAGCAGACATTAAGGCCCTTTATTCAGTTATTGATTCTACGCTGATCAGCAGCAACATTAAAACAAGTGACCGGCGAAGGAAACAAACTGGTCGTGTCAGCAAAGAGCAACCTTGGATCCTGGTGTTACTTTGACCAGGCCACTAGAAGGAAAGCTGATGACATTCAGCATCTCAGGACACAAACCACTGAATTCAATTTTATTTCTATAGATCCAAATCACAACAGAAGTCGCCTCAGGTGCTTCATGAATCTGATCTGCGAGCTTTTGGAGGCAGAGAAGTGAAAGAGTCTGTGAGGCCGAGTCAGTCAGCTGAGCTTAGCGGCAGTGAAAGGACCCGTGAATTAAATGTTGGCTTTCAGGTCGCTTTTACCTTCTTGTTCTGTTCGTCCTCGTGAGTGTTAGTATGCAGGTTGGTCTCTGGTTGTTTTACTCTGAAGCTTAGTCTTCTGCTGTGTCCATGGCAGTTTTACTTCCACTACTTGTCTTCTCCTGATCCTCGATTGTCTTTATTACCTGTTCCTCTCCTTCCTGTTTCTCATCTGTAATCATGGCCCCAGCCTTTGTCCTTTCTGTGTTTGTTGGTTTCTCCTGTTCTTGTTGGAGCAGCACAATAAAGGCTTGTTTCATGTTAACTTTGCAGTCCCGTTTGTTATTTCTCCACTTAGAGAGTTATGATTATTGTTTCCATCGTTGCCCTGAGTCTTGAGCCAGTGAATGGCAAAGCATTAAAAGATGGAAACTATTTCATTTTTGATGTTTATGTTTTCCAGACTTCAGTCGTCTGTAAAGGATATTTTGCCGAGGATGATTAAAAACCACAGCATGTATATACGTCCCTGAGGGCGTTCTGAGTAAAATGACTGTAACTCACTGTTTCAGGGAATATTTTGCCGAATCCCTCAAAACCGCACTAAAACCCAAATATGTGTGCTGTAACATACTTGCTTTTATAGCCTTACTGACCACTCAGTCACACAGTCGGTGACCCCATGGCAACCTCTGGTATCCAGGGAAAAAGGTGTTGCCTGAGCAGCTGGGAGGTGGTTGTTGGAGGCTGCTGGTCTCTAGCAGATTACCTCAGTGACCACACTGCTGTGGGGCTGGCTGCCAACTCGAAATGCTGAATGCTGAGCCACCACAGCTAACAGCTGGATCTCACTCAACTCCAGCTGCTTCCAACTTCTCTCGGTGTTCCCGCGAGGACTGGGCTGCTTCCTGTGGCTGTCACAGCATCTGAGTCTCCTGCGTGGCTTCTCCACGACAGCCGCCTATTAAAATTCGTTACCATCCATTATCTCAGCATCTCTGCTGTGCAGTATGTTTCTGCTCTGCTGTGGGCAGGATGCTCTTATTACCTTGACTAAGGCAGTATAAACTCAACATACTGCTTATTTAACATTTTGCATGAAGACACACACTTTCTAAAAGGACGACTTCCAAGATTCCCAATTCTTCCTAATTCCTCCTGAATACACGCTTGTTATTTGTGACAGGTGGTTGCCAGATGAGCACCGGCGGGTGTAACTGAGGTCTTAACAAGTCACATTTTAACACTTTCTCATCATTAACCACAACCGATTAGGAATTAACTGGACACACATGCCTTTGCATTTGGGGGGAAGCCCGGCTACCTGGAGAGAAACCACACAGACCCACGGAGATCACGCAATCTCCCCAGACTTCGTTATACAGACCCAGCTGATGTGATTGCCTCAGAGAACATTATTAGATTTCATGCTGCTGATCAATAGCTCTGTTAAAGCCAGCTAATGGTTGCCAGGAGGGTCAGTGTGATGCAACAAATCCATGACTGACCCTTGGAATGTGAGGCCAAGCATTACAAACATCCTGAACTCATAAGTGCTAAAAATAAAACCGGACGCTTGTTTGATTAAACACGGACTGCATCCCTGTCGCCTCGTTCTTGTTGTTTCCATGTGGAGAAGCAGCAGCGCTGCGTTTCAACAAGCAACACTAGTTTTATTTGAACGCCACGTTTATAAATAGGAATTATTTTGCTGTATACGCGTTCAGACCTGCGCATGTCCTGATGAGCAGTATTCAGCACAGTGACAGAAGCTGTTCCCACAGCGTCCCTCTCTCTCCTCTGTTCCTGCACACCTGCGCTACTCTTTCATCTACTAAACATCAGCATCAATTTTTCACCGCCATAAATCACAGCCGCCCTCAGCGCGTGTGCGCGCGCGTGCGCGTGTGTCAGACACATCAAGGCGCGTTACGCAACGCACATCGTGTCAGCGCGTTTCACACAAAAACACGAGCCTCTCCAAACGGATCCTGCTTTGTGTCTCTGAGCATAAGTTACAGCAGCATGAATATAAATGAGCGTCATGACTAAGCGTTATCTGGCTGTCGGGCTACAGTAAACAGCAGATCTCAGAGCGCCGTTGGGTTATTTGGCAGAATAATTCCACCTTCCCAAAGTGGCTGAGAGGTGGAGGATCGCAAAGTTTCGTAAGTGAAAGGAGGAGAGAGGAGTTTTCATGTGGAAACGAAAGAAATAAAAAAATCTGCAGGTTGACTTGAGACTCATCGCTATGGTAACAGGCCACGTGCCTCGCCACCTCCCATCTCGGCTTTCTCCCTCTTTCTTTCCTCGCCTCCCACAGGAAGATGACACTGGCTCCTTCTGCGTGTCGCCGCCGCTGCCTGAGAATTCGCTCGTTTGGATGCTGAATAACCACGAGGTGACAGATCTCCATCCACCCACCAGCACATCACACCCTTTAAATAACTGCCTTCTATTTATCGCTTCCTGTCCATCTCCCGCGGTATTACTCTCCTTCTCACCTGCTTTCGGTGAAAACAAACAGAGAAGTTAGCGCAGCTCGATGCTTATTTCCCCACCTAATAAGCGGCCGCATCCAAATGAGCTCGCTGCGGTTTGTTGCTTATTTGGCCTGTTTGTCTCTGAAGTCGAAACTTCCTGTGGGACTGTCTTTAATTTCAGCTGGATGAATTTAATAGGATGTGGTTCACAGAAACCACTCCAGCTAATGAGGGCTCAGGATAATCACTTGTAATTATAATCATTTTCATATTTTGGTGACCAGAGTAAACCGGCCGTTTATGGACTGAGTTTCTAATGAACTGTGGGACTTCCAGGAAGCCCCTTTGGCATTGTTGTGTTTTGCTTGTGTCTTCTTTAAAGGTGCAGCTCGGGGTATTCGACTACCATATCACTCATGTGATTAAACCTTCTGTTAAGCATGGCTCAGCGTCCTCGCCATGCTTTGGTTTCTATTGGTCACTTCTGCTGCTGTTCCGTCACATTATCGTCTCGTAATAACACTTCTGTTGTGTTTTTTGTGCTTTCGCCCCCTCAGGACCGCCGTATACTGGAGCTGTTGTATGGAGCGCTTAATTTAAAGCGACATCCTTAGAATTAACAAATCAGCTTCCTAACGATGTCAGAACATCCTTTAAAATAGTCAAAAAATAATGCAGCAGATTCCCGGATGTCTTGGCTTGAAAGGAGAAACATGCTTTTTGTTTGTCTGTGACAAATTAAATCAGCAATCAATACTATCAATAATGTTAATCTCCAAACGTGTAGGCAGAGCTAGCAGACGATTCTGACACATAATGAAGCTAATCTCATTTGTGAGGTAAGTTTGCATGAGGGTTAAGCATGCTCCACCTGTATTCTGCATGGACACTCACAGGAGTCACTCTGCGTTTTTCCAAAAAGAAATCTTTGTGGATATTTATAGCAGAAAACCCCCGAGAACAATATTGGGGTTTTTTGTGTCTGAGCTTTAAAAAGCCCCAGTGGGGTTTACGTGGCCTAAACATGAACCATGTGACGTGAATGAGATCCCCTTTAGTGGAAAGTACGAGTTAGGCTTTGGATTAGAAAAGGATTGGGCCAACACTGACATGTGCCTGTCTGTTTGTACTTCATTACTACAGGGAGTGCAGAATTATTAGGCAAGTTGTATTTCTGAGGAATAATGTTATTATTGAACAACAACCATGTTCTCAATGAACCCAAAAAACTCATTAATATCAAAGCTGAATGTTTTTGGAAGTAGTTTTTAGTTTGTTTTTAGTTTGAGCTATTTTAGGGGGATATCTGTGTGTGCAGGTGACTATTACTGTGCAGAATTATTAGGCAACTTAACAAAAAACAAATATATACCCATTTCAATGATTTATTTTTACCAGTGACACCAATATAACATCTCCACATTCACAAATATACATTTCTGACATTCAAAAACAAAAACAAATCAGCGACCAATATAGCCACCTTTCTTTGCAAGGACACTCAAAAGCCTGCCATCCATGGATTCTGTCAGTGTTTTGATCTGTTCACCATCAACATTGCGTGCAGCAGCAACCACAGCCTCCCAGACACTGTTCAGAGAGGTGTACTGTTTTCCCTCCTTGTAAATCTCACATTTGATGATGGACCACAGGTTCTCAATGGGGTTCAGATCAGGTGAACAAGGAGGCCATGTCATTAGTTTTTCTTCTTTTATACCCTTTCTTGCAGCCACGCTGTGGAGTACTTGGACGCGTGTGATGGAGCATTGTCCTGCATGAAAATCATGTTTTTCTTGAAGGATGCAGACTTCTTCCTGTACCACTGCTTGAAGAAGGTGTCTTCCAGAAACTGGCAGTAGGACTGGGAGTTGAGCTTGACTCCATCCTCAACCCGAAAAGGCCCCACAAGCTCATCTTTGATGATACCAGCCCAAACCAGTACTCCACCTCCACCTTGCTGGCGTCTGAGTGGGACTGGAGCTCTCTGCCCTTTACCAATCCAGCCACGGGCCCATCCATCTGGCCCATCAAGACTCACTCTCATTTCATCAGTCCATAAAACCTTAGAAAAACCAGTCTTGAGATATTTCTTGGCCCAGTCTTGACGTTTCAGCTTGTGTGTCTTGTTCAGTGGTGGTCGTCTTTCAGCCTTTCTTACCTTGGCCATGTCTCTGAGTATTGCACACCTTGTGCTTTTGGGCACTCCAGTGATGTTGCAGCTCTGAAATATGGCCAAACTGGTGGCAAGTGGCATCTTGGCAGCTGCACGCTTGACTTTTCTCAGTTCATGGGCAGTTATTTGGCGCCTTGGTTTTTCCACACGCTTCTTGCGACCCTGTTGACTATTTTGAATGAAACGCTTGATTGTTCGATGATCACGCTTCAGAAGCTTTGCAATTTTGAGACTGCTGCATCCCTCTGCAAGATATCTCACTATTTTTGACTTTTCTGAGCCTGTCAAGTCCTTCTTTTGACCCATTTTGCCAAAGGAAAGGACGTTGCCTAATAATTATGCACACCTGATATAGGGTGTTGATGTCATTAGACCACACCCCTTCTCATTACAGAGATGCACATCACCTAATATGCTTAATTGGTAGTAGGCTTTCAAGCCTATACAGCTTGGAGTAAGACAACATGCATGAAGAGGATGATGTGGACAAAATACTCATTTGCCTAATAATTCTGCACTCCCTGTTCTGAGTTACCATAGGTGGAAACCTTAAGATAACTTTTACCAGAGCCCTGTGGTCTCAAGTCAAGTGGCTTTATTGTCATTCCAGCCATGTGCAGTGGGACAGTACACAGTGAGACACAGTGAGACGAGACGACGGTCCTCCAGGACCACGGTGCTACATGTAACGATCAACACAGGACTGCATAAAGTACAAAGTGTGTAAAAATTGCAAAAAGCAGTGCAACACCAGAGAGAACCGAACGATACGACACGAGACGGTGCAACAGAAGTGTTTTGATTGCTTGGGTCTGGCGTTGGGTCATCACCAAGAGTTCAGAGGGTTAAACATTCAAAAATGGCAAAATTTTTTGTTTTGCCAGTTTTTCAGAAAGGTCTTTATTTTAGTTTGTATGTGTTCTAAATACCATATTTGAAAAAACTAAACAAATGAAAATGTGTTTTTTCATCAATAAATAAAGTAAAACTAGTTCGTTCCATGCAAACATGTATTTTATTAGTTTAACTGACATCTAATATTCTGCAGACACCAGGTGAAAGTATATGCAGCGAGCACCGTTTCTGAACAGTCAAAAATAGAGCAGTGGGTCTCTTGATCCACGACTTACTGCAGCTTAAGAAGCTCGAAGCAAGTCAAACAAAAACACTCAGCTGGGAAAAACACTGACACCTGGTTCAGAATTTCTGCAAACAATAAACGTGATTTCATAAAACTGTTTGCTGAAATATGGCTGGGCTAGGATGCCCTTCTGCTTTGAGCCGAAAATCTGCCGCGAGCTGCTGTTGACTCAGATATTCTGCAGCTGAAACAAAGGCAAACAGAGAGAGAGTGAGCAGCTTTATAAATCCTCTGATACAAATCCAACCACAAGCAAGTCCAATTGATTCCAGATTGCATTTACCAAAGGATCCTTTCAAGTCCATCGACAGATTGACCGAGTGCTGGGAAGCAGAAAAAGCTGCAGGTAATAATGCACTCAGTGAAAGTCGCTGTAAATAGAAGCATCAGATAAATGCAATAAGACAGAAATGTTTCTAAAGACAAAAAAGGGCTCAGCACATATGCTCTCTCAGTATGAACGGCCTGCCTCATGCACTTGTTACAGTTCTCTCCTGAGTCTCAGTGGCAGCTGAAAAACCAGGAGAGACAGCTACAAGTGAGTAAGGGATTCTTCTGGTCCATCCGCTCAACAACAGGCTTATCAGCAAATCTCGAGGGGCCCTCGTGTTATTTAACAAGCGCTCAGTCTGACCAGCGAAGAAGTGAGGAAGGAGGAAGCAAGGATCTGAGGGTGAGAAGAGAGTGGAACGCTTGTTCTTGAAGTCAGCGGTGGCTCGCAGACGGGCAGCTTAGAGCTCCCGTCAAGCCTGCTCCAAGACACAATGAGACTTTAATGAAGTTATGCTGCTGCAGCACAGCGATGTGCAGGCTCAGGCGCCTTGGAGATAAGGATTGGCTGGAGCATGCCCTGAGGTGCGTGTTTCAACTGTCACTCAGGTAAACGTGGAGAAACAGCAAAGCAGTGATCCCTGGTCATATGGATTAAAAGTGATTCCCATCAGTCGTCCACGTGAGGGTCTAGATTTCACTTTCTGTGGAGGTCAAGGATGAGCGTGTTGTGTCAGATTTGTCCCCCGACCAGATTTAACCGATGAGCTCGTCGAGTGCTGGTTAAATTATTTAGTGATGGAGGGGGAGGACGGGCAGTGTGCTGTTAACCTCTGAAAAGCTCCTTGAGTGGTGAGCAGGAACCTTTTAAACAGAGTCACAGAGGATGAGTGAGAGGGCTTAGGAGTCACAGAGAAAAGGAGAGAGAGAGTTTTTCGTTTGCATCAACCAAGAGGGGAAATGTGCCATCCAAACGTCGGGAGATCTTTGCACATCAGACGAGCTCAAACATGTCTTCGTTTCTCTTCTGTGAGGTAATATCAACATTTTAAAGTGCTGACCTGCAGCATTTGGAGAAACTGCTGCGGTTGTGGCTCAGGGAGGAAAGCAGGTTGGAAGGTTGGGGGTTTGATCCCGGGCTGCTCCAGTCTCAATGCCAAAGCATCCTTGGGCAACAACTTTGAGTTGCTCCTGATGCATTCGTCAGAGCGAGCATGTTCGATAGAAACAGAGCATGAACATATATGTGTTAGAAAAAGCAAAACGAGTGCTCAAGTGGCAAAGTGCTACATAAGAACCAAACCCCCCCTTGTCTCACTTGTAGCTACAGGTTGTGGACGTTATCACTGCAGGCTGTCATTATAGGAAAGGATCCATTCGTTTTCTTTATACTCTTCCAATGCATATCCTAGCTCTCAGTGTAAGAGGCAGGGTACACTGGACGGGTTGCCAATCTGTTGTAGGGATACCACAAAGAGACACAATCATGTGCACCTACAGCCAATTTATACAGTGGCTTGCAAAAGTATTCGGCCCCCTTGAACTTTCCCACATTTTGTCACATTACAGCCACAAACATGATCCAATGTTATTGGAATTCCACATGAAAGACCAACACAAAGTGGTGCACACGTGAGAAGTGGAACCAAAATCATCCATGATTCCAAACATTTTTTACAAATAAATAACTGCAAAGTGGGGTGTGCGTAATTATTCAGCCCCCTTTGGTCTGAGTGCAGTCAGTTGCCCATAGACGTTGCCTGATGAGTGCTAATGACTAAATAGAGAGCACCTGTGTGTAATCTAATGTCAGTACAAATACAGCTGCTCTGTGACGGCCTCAGAGGTTGTCTAAGAGAATATTGGGAGCAACAACACCACGAAGTCCAAAGAACACAGCAGACAGGTCAGGGATAAAGTTATTGAGAAATTTAAAGCAGGCTGAGGCTACAAAAAGATTTCCCAAGCCTTGAACATCCCACGGAGCACTGTTCAAGCAATCATTCAGAAATGGAAGGAGTATGGCACAACTGTAAAGCTACCAAGACAAGGCCGTCCACCTAAACTCACAGGCCGAACAAGCAGCTGATCAGAAATGCAGCCAAGAGGCCCATGGTGACTCTGGACGAGCTGCAGAGATCTACAGCTCAGGTGGGGGAATCTGTCCATAGGACAACTATTAGTCGTGCACTGCACAAAGTTGGCCTTTATGGAAGAGTGGCAAGAAGAAAGCCATTGTTAACAGAAAACCATAAGAAGTCCCGTTTGCAGTTTGCCACGAGCCATGTGGGGGACACAGCAAACATGTGGAAGAAGCTGCTCTGGTCAGATGAGACCAAAATGCAAAACGCTATGTGTGGAAAACTAACACTGCACATCACTCTGAACCATCCCCACTGTCAGATATGGTGGTGGCAGCATCATGCTCTGGGGGGGCTTCTCTTCAGCAGGGACAGGGAAGCTGGTCAGAGTTGATGGGAAGATGGATGGAGCCAAATACAGGACAATCTTGGAAGAAAACCTCTTGGAGTCTGCAAAAGACTTGGGACTGGGGCGGAGGTTCACCTTCCAGCAGGACAACGACCCTAAACATAAAGCCAGGAAACAATGGGATGGTTTAAAACAAAACATATCCATGTGTTAGACTGGCCCAGTCAAAGTCCAGATCTAAATCCAATCCAGAATCTGTGGCAAGATCTGAAAACTGCTGTTCACAAACGCTGCCCATCTAATCTGACTGAGCTGGAGCTGTTTCAAAGAAGAATGGGCAAAGATTTCAGTCTGTAGATGTGCAAAGCTGGTAGAGACAGACCCTAAAAGACTGGCAGCTGGAACTGCAGCAAAAGGTGGTTCTACAAAGTATCGACTCAGGGGGCTGAATAATTACACACACCCCACTTTGCAGTTATTTATTTGTAAAAAATGTTTGGAATCATGTATGGTTTTGGTTCCACTTCTCACGTGTGCACCACTTTGTGTTGGTCTTTCATGTGGAATTCCAATAACATTGATTCATGTTTGTGGCTGTAATGTGACAAAATGTGGGAAAGTTCAAGGGGCCGAATACTTTTGCAAACCACTGTAATGACTAATTACCCTGAGACGTCGGTCTTTGGATTATAGCTGGTTTGGGGATTGAAACCCAGGAGAGTGACAGTACTAACCCTCCTAAAAAAATGTTGAAAATATTCTGTAACTGTTTAACCCTTGTGTGGTGTTCGTATTTTTGTTACTCAGCCAGTGTTCATGGGTCTGGTGGACCCGCTAGAGTTTTGGCTTTCCAAATTAACACTATCAAACAATTTTATGTTAAATTACTCAACAGATGTTTACTTCATCCCAATTACAAGACATGTGAACAGCAAACATGGTTAATTTTTTCCCTTTACCTTTGTTAGATCACATTTATGAATTAATGTGCTTCTCGTTTTTCTTTTATATAAAATGTTATAAATAAATCAGTTATAATCAAGTGGAGTGAGTGGAAAGACACAACACATTTACACGTGAAAAAATAATTAATTGTTTAATTTTTCTTTTGAAAAAAACTGAACACGGGTCTCACAGACCCGAACACCATACAAGGGTTAAATAAATATATTGCTTCACTACCTTTCATATCCCTATCAGTTTTTATTTAGATTATTTTGCATGTTTCTATGATACGAATTAATCTAAATTGCTAAAAAGAGCAAAGAGCCTGATAAACAGGTCCTGATCAAGTACTTTAAATTTAAACCTCATCACTTGTTAATCAAACAGGTGGAAAATTGGAAAACTTGCAGGCAATGAGATCTTTTGAAACGTTTAGGAGACATACTGGCTGCTGTGACGTCTTCTCCCATCATATTGCTGACATTTAATGAAATCATTATGAAAGGATCTAGAACATAGAAGTGTTTCCCCTTTAGCCCAAGGCACCACTGGGAAGACTGCAGTGTCTACAGAGCCTTGTCAGCCTTTTCCCTCTCACCCTTGCTTCACTCTTGTTCTGCCCAGATAGTCATCTTGTACTCAGAGGTCAGCCCTTGATCTTTTTGTCAGGGTCGACTAACCATTGATCTGTCCCTCTGCTGCTTCCTCTCTCCTCCTCACTCTCTCCCATCATCCCCTTTGGACCTGAAGAGACTTGTCAGTCAGCTCAGAGCTAAAGAAACACAATCACCTGGAATCTTTAGGGTTTGATCTTCGGCCAGAAGTCGAGGCGGAAGAGTCAGAGGTAACTTGTTTCCTGGCTCCTTTCTATCAAACTCTTCTCACATAGCAATTAGGGGTGCAACGATACTCGTATCGATATTGAACCGTTCATACAGTGCTTTCGGTTCGGTACGCATATGTATGGAACAATACAACATTTTTAATTTATTTGATCAACTTTCCTTCTGACAATGCTGTCTGTGTTGAGCGCTCAGTGGATCTGCGCTCGACAGTGCAGCCTAGGCGGAGTAGTCGAACGCAGATTCACTGAGCGCAGGGCAAGCTAGCGAGACAGAAGCTAAGCTCTCCTTGCAACATGGCAAATTGAACCTCCCCCACCCTCATTCAGATCTGGTCTTTGGAATTATTTTGGTCTTCATGTGACGTATGACCCTGAAGGTAAGCGCGTCATGGACTAAAGTAAAACAGTATGTTGGATGTGCCACGCAATGCTCAATTACATGGTGGGAGCTAGTGTGTTAGCGCAGTTAGCTCGTTAACGTGTTCCAGCCCCAAGCACGGGGCGATCCGCGGTAGCTCGTTAACGGAGATTTGCCGTGTTGTGGCGTTAAGGTCATTTCAGATTAACGCTGACAGCACTAGTGGGAACACAATGAATATGACTGCACATTTACTCCGACATCATCCTAGTGCAAAGACAAGTGGAAGCAGACAAAACAACAAGCACACATGCTACAAACTTTACCCGAGTCATTTACAGCCGTTAGCACATGATTCTCCTTATGGGGACCTGATATGTTTAATATGCTGCTGAGAATATAGCCCAGAAGAAGCTATAGTAGAGCTTTTATTTTGGAAAGAGACATTTCTCTGTAATAAACTCTCTTTTCCAAAGATGAGAGATTTCTCCATCAGATAGATTTATTTTTTTATTACTTTATTGTTTCAGCAACATTAAATTTAAAAACTGTACTTTTGAGTTAAATATATATTTATAATTTTAATAAATGACAAATTAAAAAGGCATGAACATTTTTTGTATCGAAAAAATATCGAACCGTGACACCAAAGTATCGAACCGAACCGTGAATTTTGTGTATCGCTGCACCCCTAATAGCAATGTTTTTGGTTCTATTCATTTTGAAGCTTAAGCATCCTTAGCATTAAGCAAACCGTTTATTTGGTCTTTTTGTGGCTCCAGACCCATCGCAGCTCATCAGGTTCAGTTTTAAATGGACTGAAATCATCTCTGACAGGATGAAACTATGTGGTCTCCCTGGGTGAGTTGGTGTCATCTAAAATTGAGGTCACCTGTGATGTGCCTTTAAATCTGTATATATGATGCCAGTGGAAAATATGAACGCGCATAAAATCAGTTTATATGTATATTTAATTGATAATACATGCCTATGGCTTTCACATGCAGTAAGCCTAAATAATGCATTGCTGTATCCACTACATTAAAAGACAAAATAAAGTCAGGCTTTTTGACTGTTATTTGAATTCAAGTTCAGAAACACTGAGAACGTTTCACCAAATCAGAAACGTCGCCTGTGTGCACATGTCCACACAGAAATGCACTTTGAGTCACTAAAAACAAAACTCTGAGGAGTGTGACAATTTCACCCGTTTTGTAGTCAGACTGTGCACCATGTGGTTGTTTGCAGGCTTCTGATTGGCTGACATCTCTATATGCTTATGGTTATAATGTGGATGGAGACATTTTTAGAAATGAAAGCTGAAGTTGTGTTTACACTGGACTTGACACTGCACATATACAGAGCAAAGATCCAGCTTGACTGCAGTGACTACTTTAGTCTTTGGAGCAAATACTGTCCTGATAACCACGACAGGAGCAGCCTTTACTTTCTAGAATATGAGGTAACATGAAGTATAGCAGTACATAAAGAGGTAAGAGTCCCTTTGTAACGGTCACAGTGTGGCTGAGGCTGACTGTGTGGAAACACGCAAAACAAAACTTTGATTTAAAAACGGACGAGCTGTTTATTTAAACAGGAGAAAACTAAAAGGGTAAAGGCAAAACTAAAAAACTTCGACTGGGTGAAGATTGAAACGTGAAGAAACCCTGAACGTGAACGTGAAGCCCTGACATGGATACATGTCAAACCTAGAAACATGACGTGAACGTAGCAGACGACCGGACGAGGAATGAATGCAAACACAGACTAAATACACACAGGAGGTGATTGGGGGGAAACAGCTGATTACAATGAACATGGAACAGCAGACCTCTTCAAAATAAAACAGGAAGCATAATGAGATGTGAACATGACAACACGTGAAGGGTGAGGGAGACAAACACAGGGGTGAAGATACAAGGAGCATCTAAGAAACAATGAACTAGAACAGCAACCTAGGAATGAACTCAGGTAACCCAAAGAGCTTGAACATAAACATCAAAATATATAAAAATGCTGAAAGGCGTTGGGTCAAACGACCCAGGATGGTGACAGTAACACTCTAACCATCTTTGTATTTTTGCAGGAAAAGGAATAATGCTTTTCTTTGGAGTTATATTCATACTCAACCATGTAAATCCATGTGATCCGAGGTCGGGAGCATGGCAGGGCCTGTGGCAGCCGTGTGGCTGGACAGAATACATTTCAATACATTTTGTTTAAGCTTGATTAGAACAAAACAGCAGAAAGACGGAGCCCAGATGAGTAAATCATACTCAAAACACAACAACGTTTTAAAAGGCGGTGGAGCGGTTGCCATGGATCCCACAGCCCATCTGGGCAACGCAGCCATTCGTCTTGGCTGACAGTTAATTTATTCCTGAGGCTGTTAAGGATGCACCGTGCAGGCAGAAACCATTTACAAATGTGCGGTTTGACTGTATTTATGATCTGTGTGGGCTTTTGTTCTTATCTGTGCTTTGTGAGGAACCACATGCTCAGTGGTTATAGTAGAGGATCAACGGGGCTAAATGTACAGTCGTGGATCAGTCTCAGTGCAACACTGTTGATCACATGATGGACTTTCTCTTATTTAGTAACTGGGCGGCGTAGCAGCTGCGGTGCAGAATGATGATGTTTGGAAAATCAGGGATTTTGAAGCATTGACGTTTTTGTATTTTACACTCACAGCCGACTGTAGATCACATTTTGACACAGCAGCTGTTTTCCAATGAAACAACCAGTGGAAGCTGGTTTGTGACTGTGAACACGTCTCCACAACTCAGTCCTATGGAAAATCTATCGCGGAAGCTGAAGCTTAATGGGAAACCAAGAAACCACAGAGTTTCTGCTAAGAGGCGTGGCCAAAATCCCTCCTGAGATGTGTGCAAAGCTGGTGACCAACAGTTGTGCTTACAAAGGGTTTTGCCACCATTGGGGAAACCGGAAGTGAGTGACCTTACAAATTCCTCTGTGCCATGTGTCTGTGCACCGTCTGAGTTCCTACAATCCGACCTTTTCATAGAGCCACACAAACGGGCATCAGTGCGAGGCCATAAATCCTGTGTTACTGCTGGCTTTTCTAAACTGGCTGTTTTTTAAAAAACTAAAAACACTTTCCAATATCCCATTTGCAGCTTTTTCCCTCTGTGACGCATGATGAATGTGGTGGCTTAGCGCCAGGGAAGTGGCATTTTAGTCTGTCAAACATTTCTCTCCTATCTGCGTCAGCTTGATGTTTTGATGAGTCACAGCGAACTGGACAAACCTGAGTGGGAGGAGAAGGGCAGTGATTTAGCCCGTGTAAATAATGATTGTGAAGTGTGATGTTTGTTCTTCGGGCGTCTTCTGATCACTTTTCTCTCGAGAGGAAAAAAGTAAGATTGAGAATCCACTCCACCTCCTGAACTGCAATCCGTCAGTAACGCTCCACCGAGTCTGGGTTTTATTGTTTCCTCTCTCAGCTGCATTACTTCTGCATGTGTGTAAAGCTAATTGCCAGGCTCCCCTCCTCTGAGCCATTCATAACTCTGTTTACATTACTTTATTCAATTATAGAAGATGCAGCGATTATTCAGTTTTCACCTCGCAGCATCACTTGGAGGAAAAAATTAATACTTAATACTGAATCAACATTTTTATCTCTGCAGGCAACATGTGTGTGAGCAATGCCATAATGGTTAATAATAGAAAACTCTCTTTTAAATCAGTGACATTTACCTGTGTCTGCTTTGTGAGCGTGCAACTCCTTTAACCCTCGCGCAACCGAGCCGATTGCAGAGGTCACTTGATGGGAGACGGCGTGTAACTGTGGCCTGATTAAGTGCAGACAGATTGCCAGCACATTGCAATCAATCAGTCATGCAAAGCAGTCTGTGCTGATGAGTGCAACTGGTTGCATGAGAGGACTCGACACTGCGCCGTCTCCACTGCAGTCGTAACTTTCATCCTTGCAAGCAGAGAAAGTGTGCGGCGTGAGTTACATACACTTACATGTATTTGGCTGAACACACTGCTTGTGGAAATATCATCCAATCTGCAATGAACTGCAAATTTTCCACAACTTTTTGATTTGTTAACAAACGAAAGTGAACATGCCTTACAGTCAGATATTCAGAGATGTTGTACCTCAGCGCCATAATTTAATGATCACGTATAAGCGTTGCAGCAAACCTCTGGGCCCCCTCCTCTTCACTCTGCTGACCCATGACTGCACTCCATCACACAGCTCCAACCTCTTCATCAAGTTTGCGGACGACACAACGGTGGTGGGTCTCATTAGCAACAGGGATGAGACCGACTACAGAAGTGAGGTGAGACGCCTGGCCACGTGGTGTGCTGACAACAATCTCTCTCTGAATGTGGAGAAGACGAAGGAGATTGTTGTGGACTTCAGGAGAATGCACACCCAACATGCTCCTCTGACCATTGACGGAGCGTCTGTGGAGAGAGTGAGCAGCACCAAGTTCTTGGGTGTGCACATCACAGAGGATCTCTCCTGGACGTACAACACCACAGCACTGGCCAAGAAATCACAGCAGCGTCTCTTCTTTCTCCGCAAACTAAGAAGAGCAGGAGCACCAGCCCCCATCATGTACACTTTCTACAGAGGCACCATCGAGAGCATCCTGTCGAGCTGCATCACTGTGTGGTTTGGAGCCTGCAATGCGTCCTGTCATAGAACCCTCCAACGCATAGTGAGAGCTGCAGAGAGGATCATTGGTGTCTCTCTCCCCCCCCTCCAGGACATTTACAGCACCCGTCTCACTAAAAAAGCCCTTTGCATAGCGGCTGATCCCACGCACCCAATGCAAAGCTTCTTCAAGCTGCTGCCGTCAGGGAGGAGACTGCGGAGTCTCCAGGCCAGGACCAGCAGGCTGAAGGACAACTTCATCCATCAGGCTGTCAGGAAGCTTAACTCCCTCCCGATTCTGCCCCCCTCTCCCCTCTCTCCTCCACGGTCTCACTGAACTCTGTCACACACACACACACACACACACACACACACACACACACACACTGGCCTGCTCCAGTCACTTTGTGGAGCATTGGACTGCCATTACCTCATAAGACTTTGCTGTTACACTATCTCTTACTGCATACTACTAAATCTCCATTTGCACTATTTGCCTATTTTGCACCACTATGCCTTCTTACTTGAATATTGTATATTGTATATTGCATAGCTTTTTTTTGTTATACGTAAAATTGTATTGTATTTATTTAAATTTTTACTTTTTAATTATTTTATTTGCATTTTTTAATCACTAGGGTTTGAGAGTAACGCAATTTCTATTCTGTGTATGTCCTGTACATGTGGCAGAATTGACAAATAAAGTTGACTTGACTTGACTTGACTTGACTCATTTGAGCGTACTGAAAGACAGATAAATTAGAAAATAATTTGTTTTCCTTAACTGTATTTTTTCAGCAGTAAACTCACACGGGGATGCAAACGAAACAACTTGCAGGCAGCCATATGGTGTGAATGTATAGATGTCTTTACACAGACAGGATGGCCCTAAAAGCAAATTATGAGTCAGCCAGTGTTCACACTGCAAGTGAAGATTTATGACAGCCGAGTAGGCAAACTTCTTCCTGCCTTCTGTTTTCCTCTCAAAGTATAAAATCCCTCTGGTATGTGTTCACAGCTTCTGGCAGCAGGTGCATTTGCCCCGGCCAACATTTCCTCAGATCTTTCAGTCAGTCATTGGGAGATGTGGGTGGCAGTTTGCTAGCCTACTGGTCCTAACATTGTTCTGCTATTACAGTGCAAAACATGCAGGAGGTGCACTCTGCCTTGCTGCATGGAAACATTTTCTGCATGTCCAAATCAAACTATCAGCATGTCTGTGCATTTTAAAGACTTTTTAAGACTTGTCTCCTGAAACATTCATAGCAAGCAAATAATGTTCTAGGAAGTGTTGGTCTGGGTGAAGTGTAAGCACAGATTGCAAACAGCTCTAACTGTGTGTCACTCGTGCAAATCAAGGCTCAGAAACCTCTAAAAAGTGCACTAATGCTAGCAAAGTAACAAAGGAGACATTCATGTAAAAATCAGTTAATCATTCAGGCCGTGCAGTAATGCGCCCTGTGCCGTTTACATTGATGTGCATGCACGACAAACCTCATCAAGAACAGACTCGTCTGCAGTGCTCCTACATTTCCTTTCAGACACACGCTCACATCCTCACCTAATGAGCTGTTAAAGATCAATAAATGAGCACTATGCTAGCAGAAGTTCAATTTAAAAACAGCTATTGTTTGGAAAACGTAACATTGCAATCTAAGCTAGATTTCAACAAAGGCTGACGCTCAGAGACCGAAGCTGGTGAAACATTTTACAATTCTAAGTATTCCCCTCACGCCTTTTATTGGCATCCTGTAATATTTATTAATGAGTTCTGCTTAATGCTCCTCATAATCACCACGACATATGAAACCTAATCAGTTGTGCTGATGAGGCCTTTAACTGCACCAATTAGTACATCAGTTGTCAAGTACGTCTATGCTAGTGTCCTGGTTGCTTTGGATAATCCACAGCTGAGAAGGAGAAAAACGATTTAATGTTCTATGATGAGCTCGTGTCAGCATCATCGTGTTGCATCTGCACCAAACTGTAAACAAGACGTAAGGAATGGTGGCACCATCTGACCTCAGACACATATTTGCTTTGTTTCCCCCAATTTGAATAATTAGTATGTTTCTGTTCTGGGACCTCCCGAGCCTGTCAAGCAGAACAACAACAAGACAGAGCAGGCATCAGTGAGGACAAATATGACTCTGAGAAAGCCCTCTTCATCATGAGGAGGAGGAACCAGGGGTTACAAAGTGTCTTGCAGATGTGCAGCAATGGTACACTTTATGAGATTTGTCAGGTGGATGCATACAAAACCATGAGCGAGTGTGACTCAATGACCCGTCAGAGCTATCGTTCTTGATTTGAACCATTACTGAGGTGCTTTGCATGGTTGCCATTAATGCCATTAAAAAAGTTTGTTTTTTACACATTTGAAACACTTAAATATCTCAGATCAGTGAACAAACTAATATTAGAAAAAAAATAACCCAACTAAATGCAGAATGGAGTTTTTAAATGATGATATCATTTATTAAGGGAAACCTAGTGCTCGCTGGAAAAGTAACATTTTTCTTTTTTAGAAGAAAAAGTTCACCAACCACATCCTACCAGACCTGCTGAATCGAGAGGTCACTTAAACTCTCTGACAAAGTGAAGTGGACTAAAATATCTTGCAAACATGATGTTATTCATGCCTAAAACACAGCTGAGAAACAAAGTCGTTGACATCTATCAATCTGGATTGGATGACAAAGCCATTTGTAAGGTTTTGGGACCCACAGTGGGAGCCATTATCCACAAATGGAGAACACTTGAAAGATTGGCGACACTTCCCAGGAGTGACTGACCTACTAAAATTAGTCCAAGAGCACATCAGCCAATCATCTATGCAGTCGCAAAAGAGCCTAGAACCGGAGGAACCGGAGGCTTCACGTCTCAGTTGAGGTCAGAGTTCATGATTCAACAATAACAAAAAGATGCAAAAGTTCCACGGAGAAAACCACTGCTGACCAAAAAGAACACAAATGTTCACCAAAAAACCATCTTGATGACAAATGAAGACGAATGTAACTGAGCTCTGAACTTTCTGAGAGACGATGTACAGTGAAGCAAGAACACGACCACGTCTTCCTCACAGTATATCCACCAATGCCATCAGAAGTCAAACAGTCTAAAAGGTCTGTCTGCATCACGTTTGTCACCACCACACTAGGTAATAGTGCTGAGTTTACTAGTGCAGCCTATTTTCATGGCTCTTCTCAAGGGTACTGAACAGGCTTAGCATAATACCTTTACATGGATTCAACAGTCATTTATTTCTGAGCCACTTCGCTGAATATTACCGTATAAAAGTCAGCCGGGGCCTTTTCTTCTTGAGGAAAATCACATTAGAGTCCAATAACAATTGAGAACGAAAAAGATTTGTGGCCTATTTTCACGATAAATTTTAGATTTGGCTCCCTGACAGGAAACACACACACGGCAATGGGACAACGCATAGGCAGCGATAAATGGACAGTAGATGGAAACAATGTATCTCAATGAAGGCACGTTTTGTGAAATAAAAAAGGAGTTTTAAAGCCAGTGGCACTCATAATTGAATATATTGGGTTCTAGAAGTGTTTCTCATTACATTTAATTTATCAAAGTGCTCACACGCACACACACACACACACACACACACACACACACACACACACACACACGCGCACACACACACACACACACACAGTGGAGAGACTCCTCCTTGTCTGATAAGGCAGGAAAGCTGCATGCGAGGCACTGGATTGCTGAACTAAGCAGACACGACTGTCTCAGGCTCAGGCAGCCAGTGCAGCTGCAGAGAAGCAGAGAAGCAGAGCCTGACACTGTGCAGTGAAAGAACAGCAACAAATGCTGCAGCCCCTCCAGTTCTCTGCGATGCATTCATTGTTTCAAAAGAAGTTGTGAGCACGCCGTCACTTAAAGTGCCATCGGATCAAAGTATCATGCTGCTGCCTATAAGCTGCAGTTAAAGCTAAAGCTAAACCAGCCTGTAGCCCCAGCATGCACCTGCACCCAGCCGGGGCCTGTTCATGTGCTCCATGTAAACTCATCATATTTCTTTTTAAAAACCTCTCCAGCCTGTGCTGTTTTGCATAAGACGTGTTATGTTCTTGATGAATATTAATGATCTTGTGGAGATCTCAGTACGATTGTTGCTGTTAGGTAATTTCCATTTCCCTGGCTAAAAACACTGCTGACCCCCCCCCCCCCCCAAACTTCCCATCCCCCTGTTACAGCTGAGCAAGTAATAAGAATCAAAGCACCATGCCAATTACATACAAGGGCATCTCGAGACAACAGAGGGGCAATGCATAAACAGCAAATGTTGTGCCGAGAGAACGCCACCTCTCAGACGGTACAACGGATCAAAAACGCTTCGTTATATTGTGCTTTGGAGCTAAATGATCAGATTTTAAATTGCACTATTGTATTGATCTGAAAAATAAACCCCACCTGTTTGCCAGAACTGCAGAAGAATTTATCTGGCTTTCTGAAGGAACAGGGCCTGGACACGGAGCAAGTCCATCGTTTTGACAGCTGTGATGCATCATAATAATATGTTAGGGAAGAACAGGCCACACAGCCTGCTTCGGTGCTACGGGGCAAATCTGCAAATCTTTCAGGTTTTTTCAAAATACATTGAAAATGAATGAGCCTTTCTGGAGAAAGAAGTTAGAAAAAAGCAAAAAGTTTAGTCTTTAGTTATTATTACTTTGTGTTCTGGATTCTGGTGATTTCGTTATTCATACGAGCTCTATCATCTATGTAACACAACTTCCGGTTTTATGCTGATAGCCATTTGTCTCGTGTTAGATTGACTTCCCCATGTCCTGTTACCAGGTTTAGTTCAGCTGTGTCTAGTTTCCCAGACGTGTCCACTCATCTTTCTGCATATATCCAACCAGAGAAGTTCCTGAAATCAGGGGAGTTCCCCCCACCGCCCTTCACAGACCTGAAGGTTCTATCAGTCTTTTGTCCACAGCGTACTGATTTAGCCTGTGGTTGCATATTGTCGGGCCATCGGTTTCCTCTCCATAGTTTAAAAAGTATGATGCGCTCTGTCTCTATGACTGCCCGTCTTTACCCAAAACCTTTACAACTGTTATTACCACGTGACGTGTGGGCTTATCCAGATGATGCAAATGCACACGTTGTCACGGTTGGTGTGGCAGACCGTGGGGGTGAGAGTTTAGATTTAGTTTAGATTTTAAAAAATCTGAAATCCAATTTCACAATAAGAGCAGAGATTGCTTCACGTTAACACAAAGTGCATCACCTGCTCCACAAAACAGGAAAAACCCACTGTCACTAATTATGAACGTTTGTGCTTGGAATAACAAATGTTTCAATGACATCAAGATACCGTAGAGTGAATCGTGATTGTGGAACAACAGCAAACAAAACATGAATATCTTATTTATCTGTATGGTTTTTACACCGTTTTGGGCGTTTTCTGTTCTCGTTAAGTCACAGTTTGAGAGAGAAAGTACGAGATGGAAGCATTTATTGTTGCTGTTTGTGTCATTTTTGGGCTCTGTAGTAATGAGGTGTGGTGTCTCTCCTTCATCCTCAGAGCCTTTTGACAAATCAGACATTTTAGTACTGTGGAGGGATACAAAGAGAAGGCAGACTGGCAGGAAAGTTGGAGGTGGACATCTGCACATCTGCTCCTGGCTATTTCCACACAGTTATGAAACGTAGCTGAAACACATGAGAGCACAGAGACATGATGCTTTCTTATTCTGAGCTGCTGACAACCTCACAGTTTCTCTGCTAATCACAGTAACGAATGTCCTCTTAGGTATTATTTTTGCATCATATCCTCTTTCTATGTGAATTTGACTAACATGCAAAACATGTATTACAGTAATTCATAAGCAGTAGGGCCACATTTCTAAGCTAAATACTGTAACAGCAAAGGATGTACATATCACCAAGTCCTGTTTCTTGAGTGAGTCATCATTCTATGGATTTTTCTTTTAAATGTCAATCCCAGTATTTCTCCTTGGGTGCTGCAGCTATGGGTCTAAAAACAAACTGCAAACCACCAATGACAGCTGCTCACCACTGACTCATCTGTTTAAGGAACTTAAATCAACAATAAAAGTGTCGCCCACTGTCGAGCTCTTCAGTGGTGCCGGCTTCCTGGATGTCTGCCTCCATAGACCTTTTAGAATAAACAGTACCACTAAAAGGGTCAAATCAATGGGAGCTATTTTAAATGTGTCTGCAGGGTGGCCTTCACACTGAGGCTGGGTGTAATTCCTGGGTATTTCTAGCAGGAAAGCTAAAGGAAAGATTTTAAGGCTTAAAATAGTTTGGATGCTTGTGGCTCATACTGTAGTCTCAAGGCTGTCGAAGATGTTGTTAGAAATGCTTTTTAATCTCTGTGACAAGAATGTCCATAAACAGCTTTTTGAACCGTACTCTGACAGTGGCTCACCAAAGTTTTAAAGCCCGCTTCAATCATTGTGCGATTTCGGACCAGTTTAGACCGTAAACTGGCACATTTTAGGCCAACTATGGACTCTGTGTGGTTCCTTGAGATCCAGATGTGGTTAAGTTTCATAACCAACCACTCAGTGCCAGGGTAAAATGTGTACTCTCAGCCTTATTGGAGAGGTTGCTGGAGTTCGCTGGTAGTCACTATGAAATCAACCTCAACTGAAGGCCTAGAAACAGGTCAGTGAGAACCCTGCATAACAAATGCGTGTTAGCAAGTTAGCAAGTGGTTAGCAAAAACCTTGTTGTGATTGCTTTGTTTGCTAGCAGCAATGCAAGAAAAACCAGGAATGTAGAATATTTACTTTGAAATTAAAAGCTGAACCTTCTGAATCAATTCGGTGTCGGTCGTAAGGCACAGCTTTTATGTTCTGTGTTTGTAATTTTTATTGCTTTTTTCCAAGTTTCACTACTGCTAGGTTGTTTGTTAGCAAGGAGTGCTTGCATGCTAATCAGCGTCGTCCAGGATGTAGTCTGCTTGATTTCTTTACGTAACATTGTCAAAACCAGTTTTATGTTTGGATCACGACTGTAAATGCTTATTCACATTTTATACAAATATAAGCCACCATTTAAAAAGATGTACCTTTAATTTTGAATTTTACCTTTACTTCATGCACTCTTGGCTCTCTATGACATCATAAAAATCCCCAGTTTGAATGAGCCCATTTTTGCTCATTTGTCCTATAGCTAAACTAAGGCTATAAGGTAGGCAGTCACAACAGTGAGGCAGCTGATGTCATATGTAATATGGTTAGCTCTAATTTTGTCAAACCTGCAGCAAACCAGAGGAAATGGTATGAACAGGACACCATGTATGAGCCTAAACATATAAAGCTTTTGAAGAAATGCTGCACTGATATTACGTCCTCTCACTCGTTTAAATGCCAGTCTGGGTTAAGCAATCAGCACATTTTCCTCTCGTGGTTTTTACGTATACAAAAAGCACTTTTCCCAAACACTAAATCAGTGTGGCTGCCAAGTCTCCCAAGAAACTCATCCTGCCCTGATTGGCCAGCGTTGTTTTCCCTCAAGTGCAGGATGAGGGAAATTAAACTATAAAGCATCTGCAGTCCCCGTGTTTTCATAACATATTTGCAGCAAGCAGACATGGATAAACTAAATTGGATTTCATTAGCACTTTAATACAAATACAGGTATATTCACATCACTGTGCATGCTGGGAACGCCAGGCACCTCACTCTGACTCTGACACCACATTTCCAGATCTGATCAGACACCAGTCCAATCTGACGAGGAAATTGAAGGAGGGCTCTCGTGAGAGTTGGTCCACCTGGGAAGCTGCTGCTGCAGAGATCTGTAATTACAGTCAGCGAAAGTGAAAAGAGAAAGAGGACAGAGACACACACAGACATCGTGATGGGAAGGCAGCCCGTAAGCAAGCTTTTAACGTGAAACAGTTTCTTGGTCCTTCAATGCAGAATGAAAGTTTTTGTTATCTGAGTAGATCAATTTTTCATGTTGCAGCCAGATATATCACCTCATTGTGAGAGGACAAGAGAAGGTGTGAGCCAGCAACCATCAGTTTTGTTGAGTAATATGAGCTACTTATTGCTCAAAGATATATACATCTGAAGACATCATTTCAGCTCTGGAGACTTTGATAGGACTGGATGTGACACATTGGGAGGCTGTTGGGATGCAGCATTTTAAGGAATATATTGGCACATTTTGAACGTGATGCTTGCAGCATATTTCAGTTGGAACAGGCCCATGTTTAGCACTATGTGGCATTCATGCTCCTTTTGACAACGGGCAGAAAAATCCGGGAACTGAGGAGCCCAGCTGCTGGACTTTTGGGAGAGGGATACTGTCCCGTTCTCGTCTGATACAGGATTCGTGGGTCTTGTTTCTTGGTGAAAGCTCTGGACTTGCTAAAGGATATAGTTAGGGCTGGACCAGGTGACCCTGAATCCTCCCTTAGTTATGCTGCAATAGACGTAGGCTGCCGGGGATTCCCATGATGCATTGAGTTTTTCCTTTCCAGTCACCTTTCTCACTCACTATGTGTTAACAGACCTCTCTGCATTGAATCATATCTGTTATTAACCTCTGTCTCTCTTCCACAGCATGTCTTTATCCTGTCTTCCTTCTCTCACCCCAACCAATCACAGCAGATGGCCCCGTCCGCCCGGTTCTGCCGGAGGTTTCTTCCTGTTAAAAGGGAGTTTTTCCTTCCCACTGTCGCCAAAGTGCTGCTCATAGGGGGTCATATGATTGTTGGGTTTTTCTCTGTATGTGTTATTGTAGGATCTACTGTACAATATAAAGCGCCTGCTGTTGTGATTTGGTGCTGTATAAATAAAACTGAATTGAATTCATGTAACATGTAAATAATTAGTTACCTCAAGTCAAACAAGTTTTTGCATTTACATTTGACGCTGCATTCTAACTCTTTTGAAATTGAGGCTGTATTTTATTTGAGTTTTCCAGAAAGAACTCAAACCCTGCAAGCCAGTGCAGCATTTACTTTCACTGCATCCTCTGTGTGCTTTGTGCAGCACCGTGTGCACGTGCAATAACTGTGAAACAAGAGGAACCCAAGTTTCCCAAGCTGCAGAACAGCTGGATTGCTTTGACCTCCATAGCTTCAGCCAAGCTACCAACCATGGCCTCTCACCGTTACAGAACAACAAACACAGATGGATGCAAATACAGCCGCTCCTTCTGTCAGACAGCAGGGCAGCATTAATACTGTATGTCTCGCTGAAAGTAGCATGACAGTGAATGAGTCCTTTGCATCTTTCGTTCTCTTTGTTGCTCATATGAAAATCAGGAGCGCGCCTCACAGTGTGATGGTTTATTTTCAGCACAGGAGCAGAAGGGCAAAGACATCAATGAAGAAAGGAAAAAACGGTTTGTTCCAGCACTCGGCAGCTTGTTGAGTGCACAAAGTCAAAGTGAAATGCCAGAAAGGAAAGCTTTGTCACTCCAGTCTCAGCAAAACGGAGAGACATGATGACTGCAGACACAGAAGCAGAAAAGGTTTTATGGTGGGATAAAACATGCCGGGCCAAATGAAACAACAGAAAACATGGATGTAACAGGTGATGACAACACGCATTTATATGCTCTGTTTAAAGAAGGTGCTTCACCTTTACAGCTTTGACATTACTGGGAGAAATCATGCCTCCCGTGGCTGGACACTGCTGTTTCTGCTCTGTGATGCTCATTTCACGTCGGCTTTGCCGTCGGCTGCGAGCGTGGGTGTAGGGAACAGAACATGAGCTTTTTCACTGAGAGAAAAAGTCATGACTCTCGAACAAAAAGCCAACTGATGATGTGGCTCCGTTGCATTCGTATCGATTTCTGTCAGTAGAAAGACAGTTATTAACCAAAACTCTTCACTTCAGAGGGGCTGACATTAAATATAACACTTATTGTTCAGCTGGTGGAAGATGTAATCAAATCTCAATGAACTCAAAGGCTTCGCTGAGCTTCTTCTTCAACAACACAACAAAAATGATGCAGCAGGTTGGTCCATTTTGCTGAAAATTCCACACAGGGGGCGTGTTTGCATGCGTGCCACTGCATGCTACTATATGCATGTCTGACAGCATCTGGGTCGCTCCTAATGAGACGACGAATGGAGTCCTGGGAGATCTCCCCCAGACCAGTGACTGAGCCCGAGGTGCAACCTGGGACTGAAACAAGACGTCCCAGAGGGGTTCTGTTGAATTTCCTACTCTTGCAACATGATGCCGGGCATTGACATGCTGAATGATGCTACAGGCAGCTTAACGTTTTCTTCTGACCCTGCTTTCAGACCTGAATGCCAGTGGAAGTGCCGGGCAGTGAGCACAGGGCCCAGTAGAGGACGTTGGGCCCTCAGGCCACCCTCATGAAGTCTGTTTCTGATTGTTTGATCAGAGACATTCTCAACAGTGGCCTGCTGGAGGTTTTGTAGCTCGGGCCATGCTCGTCCTGTTCCTCCTTGCACAAAGGGGCACGTACTGGTCCTGCTGATGGGTCGGGGCCTCCTACAGTCCTGTCCAGCTCTCCTAGAGTGACTCCTTGTCTCCTGGGACTGTGCTGGGACACACGGCAAACCTTCTAGTAATAAAATCAAGATTTCGAGAGTTTCCTGGAGATGATATATTGATATTTTGGTACTCGTATTGTTGATATAAAGACTTACCAAAAGTTGTGTTTGAGTTAAACTGGATATTAAAGTAAGGTGATGTTTAAAACAACTTATTCTCTAACTGCTTAATGGTTAATTCTCTGCATCTGCTGAGCATCAGGCTCCTGTGTTGTATTGTTCCCGTATATCTAGAAGTGGCAACAAAGACATAGTTAACAGGAGGATTATTGTCTTCAGTTTATGTAATGCTGGCTTTGGGATCTGGCATCAGTTTCCATGAAGTGCCCACAAGGAGCACGTGCTGTCAGCAGGAGTCTTTTACTGATTAAATAATAATTACTTCTGTTTAACAGGAACGTTTCTGTTTAGATTATCACGACTATATTTATTAAAGAAACTCACTCACACAGACACTAATACATGCGCTCCAGTGCTACAGCCGATGTAAGCTGGTTACATAAGGACAGACTGGAGGCTGGCAGAGTGCAGCAGTCAAAGCGCTGCATCGATGCAGGACGAGAGTGGATGGATGTGCTCGGTACAGTTTGCATGTTTAATCACTATCAGCTTTGTGCTGATTCATGCACTTGGTACTAAACATGGAATCTGTTGCCTTTTGTTCATATTTAAACATAGAATTACAGCTATGCTAATAATCTCATCTGATCTACGGTTAGCATGAGGTATTCCAGGTTGCTGAGTTTATTCCGTATGCATTATCGCTGAGATGTGATCATACGCCTGATTGCATTCTGTTCACAGTGCATTCAACACATATTTAGCATTTGCTTTGCATGCAGACTGCATATTAGTGTGTAAATGGAGTACACACGAAGGTCAGAATTTTAAAGCGTGTGTTAGCTGCACCATTTAGATAAGCACTGGAAGGAGAATGCACCTGCACACAGGTGTTTGACGTGATGGCTATTTACAGACTGTGCTACAGATACAACCTGTGGTCACGAGGCACAAATGTGTGTTCCACAAATGTTTGGTAAGTGGTTGCCAGCTGTTGCTAGGTGAAATCAGTCACAGAGAGGGTTCCTCCTGTCATTGGTGGCGAGCAGATTGCTGCGCTCACTCGTAGTTTGTATGCAAGATACCAAATGTTCTGGAAACACTTGCAAGCTACGAGCCAGGCAGTAGTAAAGCTTGAAAATGTGTAATGCAAAGTGGACCTGGGGAACAGCCTTCAAATTAAAAGTTGTGCAAGTTTTAAAAGGCAGGAACCAACGGCTCATATCAAAGTATATTTTTCACTGACTGTGATCGACACCGAAGGTGTCAAACATATGGCACGGGGCCCAGAATCAGCCTCCCAAAGACTCCAATCTGGCCCACTATATGGCTTTGGAAAATGTGAAATAAAGCTTTTCCTAATGACAAAGACGTCATCAATGGCCATTCATACTACAGCAGAGTAACAGATAAACATTTAAATAACAGGACATTTCCTGTGTTTTTTACTATTCTCTGTCTTTATAGTCTGCAGTCTGGGCAGAGACTTATCAAAACTTTTCTTATCATGTAAGAGAGCCATGCTGACAGATTTCTTGCATTTGCAGCAAGGAGAGTTTCACTGGTCCGTGTACGGCCCACGATGCTCTAGTGTTGTCACTGTGTGTTCGCATGCTGTTTGCTGGTTTCCATGATAGTTGTTCTACAAACTGAACCAGTTACTTAGACAGCCCGAGAATACTGTAGATACTATATTACCTCCACAGCATCATGTCATTCAATACATGTAAGGGAGTATAGTATAGTTATAGTATGTTATAGGTAGCACTACACCCCCGCTGCCCCTCTTTCATAATCCTTTTATTTATTATTCTGACAAAAAAAAAAACCCTCAAACAGCTCAAACTATCTGCCTAAAACAGCTTTCACCCTTCATAGCATGGATGCAGTAAATGTCATGTGATGTCTGGTCGCACCCCAGCTGGGTAGCTGGCAGCTGGTCTGGGTGAACACGTTCTCACTCCCAAAGCGTAACATTTTACGCTACGTGACAAATCGTCACCATATTACGTTTTCGGCTACCCACCACGTTCCTAAATGACGACCTCGGAAAAAAGAGGAAATATGAGAACCATCTGGACTGAATCTACACATGTTCACTCTTTTTCTTCAAATCGCTTAGAAACACGCTATTTAACACCATTACAGTCCTGGTTAAGGTCAGGAATGAGGTTATGGTCAGGGCTAGGGATAAGGTTAGGTTTAGGGCTGGAATACAGGGCTGGAACGTCTATTACCGCGGGAGCGTCATTGCACTGGATTCCAGCCATAACCCGCCGCGTACCATAAGAACGCCGAAGGTCTCCTTTCGCGTTCCTCAGGAACGCCGCGGGATGTGACAAAACGTCGACATGTTACGCCTCGGGAGTGAGAACGCTCTGCTGGGTGAGGCCTCTATAAATCAAGCTTGTTTTAGTGCATCTTGTAAATTTCTTTGTGTAATGCTCAAGAGCAATCTGTAAGAAGCTGTAGAGAGACCTGAGCTAAAGTAACAGCCACACAGAGGGAGGTGCTGAAATGATCATGTAAATATTAATGCTAATGCAGGAGGAGGCAGGAGGAAGTCATCAGTCATGAATAACAATAATTTCAGACAACATGTGGATATAAACTAACTCTGTGCCTGCTGTAACAAAGACAGACTCCAAAAGCACACATTTATAGTCACGTACGTTACACTGCTCCAACAGAAGCACGTTTCTTGGTAAATGGCCTGTATTTATATAGCGCTTTACTAGTCCCTAAGGACCCCAAAGCGCTTTTTACATTCAGTCATCCACCCATTCACACACTGGTGATGGCAGCTACATTGTAGCCACAGCCACCCTGGGGCGCACTGACAGAGGCGAGGCTGCCGGACACTGGCGCCACCGGGCCCTCTGACCACCACCAGTAGGCAACGGGTGAAGTGTCTTGCCCAAGGACACAACGACCGAGACTGTCGGAGCCGGGGCTCGAACCGGCAACCTTCCAATTACAAGACGAACTCCCAACTCTTGAGCCACGATCGCCCCGTTTCTTTATCACAGACAGTTAATATTTGCAACAGTGCACACAACCTTTTTTCTACTGCTGATTAGGATGGATGCAGATGAGATGGTTCACTGCACAAGTCCATCCTCCCTCTTCTGTCATCCACCCATCCAGCATCAGTCCAT
This sequence comes from Aulonocara stuartgranti, assembly GCF_965226115.1. Taxonomy (NCBI): domain Eukaryota; kingdom Metazoa; phylum Chordata; class Actinopteri; order Cichliformes; family Cichlidae; genus Aulonocara; species Aulonocara stuartgranti. Next base: position 1,157,764 of record NC_138951.1, on the reverse strand, counting down.
TCCTCATCCATCACTCCTTTCATCCGTCCCTCTGCAACAGCAGCATTTATGTAAGAGATACAGCCCAAACACTATAAGCCAAATGGAGTGAAGTGGGCCTACTTTAAGGGCTGTGTTATGAGAGGAGTTAAAATGCCAATGCTGCTCACTTGGAATTAATTTTCAGTTGAAAGAGTGTCGTTTCCAGCAGCCTCTCGTTTTCATCTTCATGCATCGGGCCAAAGTTACTGGAATAAAATGCTGTGTTACTGTGAAAATATCAATCAAATGAAAATGTCCTCTCACTGATTGACCCTCATGAGGTTTCCTGCTTAGAGTCCCTTCAGTTTTCACAATTTTAGGCTGATCCATGATCAGAAATCTATTAGATCAAACTGTTTCACTTTTTTTCACAGCTAGTCAGACATGAAAAGTTATACTTATATAATCAAATATGCTGTCATAGCCCAGTATGCATGTTAGCACACGTTAGGCTTAAGAAGGCTAAAACAACTACTCTAAGTGCTGTTTTGTTCCTACTGTGTGACCCATGCAAGTGTTTCTAACACATACTGTAAGCATCTGAGACCATAGCCTGTATTTAAAAGACGGATGTACCCACTGTTACCTCACCCAAGTTACCAGCTAGGTTATTAGTTACTTTGGCTACTTTAGCTAGCATAATGCGTACAGATGCAGCGCACAAACAGCAGCTAATTATTGCAACGTAACAGACTAATAATAAAAACACAAGAACATCACAAACCCTTGGACGAGCTGTTCCACACAGAGCAAAGTTACTTGTCAGATAATAGTGGAGATGATTTCATATCTCCTTTCAAACTCATCTCTCTCTGTGTTCAATATCAACAATCTCCTCGTTGTTTTTCTTTCCTCCCCCTGCCTGTTATCACCGGTCGCTCCTCCTTTGGTAGCATTTTCTCCTCAGATGAATCCCAACAATCCACAAAAACAATTTTTTGTACTAATAACTTTAGTCACAAGATGAAAAATGTTAAGATAAAGTTTTAGCCCATACAGGTGTCTGAGTTATGCCCCCGTGTCGACGGTGTTCTCAGACTTTACATTTCCTTTGATTGTTTCTATATTTAGTGTTGGTTTAGTGTCAGCCATAATCTCACTTTTCCTAACAATTTTCCAACTTTTTAGATTTTGTATTTGTTTGTATTTTAATTAATTATCTTATATGTTTTGCAATAAATTATTCATCCATAGAATGTTTATCCATTTTTTATCATTACATAAATAATATACATATTATATTATATTTTATTATTCATATATTTTTCAGGTCAACAGACTCTCTAATTGCAATCAGCAGATCACACATTAAATTAGGCTGTAATAAACATGTACAGTAATTTTGAGAACCAGCTGCAGGTTAAAGCATTAATTAATGGATACGTATCATTAAATTGGGAGTGTTCACTACATTGATTCCCAAAGGATTTTGACTCATTAAAGTATAATTAGACCTTATCAGTGGCACACCACACTGGTAGAAGTCTGAATACGCCAAAACTCATTGATTAATGGAAGGGAGTGGCATCTCCCAATGATCCTTTTATACTGAAATTACTAGATAACACGAATCACTCACTGAAACACGTCTTTATCGTTTAAACCTTTAAACGAACAAAATATATGGATTGTAAATCATATGAAAAATATCCAATAACCAAGACCTTGGAGCAGACGGCGTCACAGGAAGCATTTGCTGTGGGATCTACCTCCGTACATGAAGCACCCAGATGATTTTGGCACCGTGCAAATAAAATTGAATTGAACGTCACATACATTTAATGTTTGCTGCTGTATATTAAACTCTGTTGTAATTTTTCCACTGATTTTCTTTTCGTCAGTTTTGAGTATTTTGCAGAAATCTTCACTGCAAACATTCATCTGTTTTCACACTTTGTTAGACTTTTATGCAAATTTGGGCCCATTTAATAAAAAAGTGCAGTGATCACCTGGGAAACTGCACATTCACTTGTTTAGTTTGATTTTGCTGTTTTTGCCTTAAGACAATGAAATGTGCTGTATGAATAAAGCTGACTTTTCCTTATATTTGAGCATTTTTGTCAGAAGGACACGCAGAAATCCTTTTGTGCTGCTGACCATATTTTCAAATTTATGGAGAGAGAAAAAACTGGGGACACCATCTGTCTGTGAAAATCCTTTGACTCCAACATGTCAACAAAAGGAAGGAATAACTGTGAACAGTCTAATCCTCCGATTTAATGATATGTTTGCATGTTCAAACATAACATTTTAGACAAATATATTTCGTGTCAAATCAAATTTGACCCTTTTCAAATATAATATCTCCCTTTAAACTCGAGCCGTTGCCCCAAAGGTTTTTGGTAAAAAATGAAACAGATGGTTTCCTGTGTAGTCCTGGTAAAAGGCATCGTCCATCTCAGTGTACACATCATTTAAATAAGGAGAAATGACGTGAGGCTCAATAACATTATTTTTAGGGTTCGAGGATTTTCGCAGTTGGACTCTGATGAACAAACAAAGACATAATACTGGACGGGACCCCTGCAGTCTGTGGAGCAGATGGTGGATGGAAACCTTGGATGAGTCTCTCTGAGCATCCGGGGCAGGGAGAGACGGGGAAGAAGGCAGGCTGAGCAAATGACAGTCGTACCAGAGAACAGAGAGACTGACAGGCTCAGAAAATCAAAGGATGCCAACAAAACTAAGGATGAGGACAATCTGAAAGAGTGGGAAAGAGACACAGACTTTTCCCTGGATTCAAAAAGGTCTCCTCTCTTATTTCTCCACGTTGCTTTTTAGTCGGAGTGTGAGGATCGCGCCCGGTGCTGTGGAGAGGAGCTCACGCTTTATGTTGTTCCCGCTGCAACGCTAATTGTCTGCTCTGGGACACATTTTTCCTTTCAGACAGCTATGCCAGACTTTGAGGCTAATTTGCAATTATCTATTTTGTTTTATATTCCCTCAACTGATAAATCAAAATTTCATTATGCAAATTAAATTAAGTCCAGTGTGTTATTATCCTCATCTCTCATAGCAGGCAGAATGCAGCAGCGGTGCAGGCTGGGAACTAAAAATAATGCCGTTGTTTAAGCGTGCTGGTAGGAAATTGTTCCATGACAAATGAGTAACACTGAACATTCAGAAACTTTGCTGCCTTTATTGGAGTGTGTATGCGTGTAAAAACAGGCATTTACACACTAACGTGAAAACCACACTCACAGCATGCACTGGTGAGTTTGAAGCTCTATGTGTGTCAGTGGTGCTGGCTCAGAGCCCGCCTTCCACGCGCCACTCCAACCCCACGGACGGGGGTACATATGCCTGCTCCGCCCCGACGTAGATCAAACACAACGCACATTAATAAATGTGCCCCCAAAAATAACAGCAGCATAGAAATAAAGAATCAGCATTGGTTTACGTATTAGTTAGTAATCGTGTCACAGGGTCTCAGGATCAACGGCCTTATTGCTTGTTCAGTTTATGACAACTTCCTTTTGGCAGAAGATGGCGTGTTCCTATTTTACTAAACGTTACAGCAGAAAGTGCTGCTGCTGTTGCACTTTTGTGCTGCAGAGTCCTCGTCTGCTGACTCAGACTATTAGCTATTAGCTTTTACTGTTAACCAGCTACTTCGACGTGCACCTCTAAATCTAAACATCCTCTAACTTTGGAAAATTGATTAATGGAGCCTGATAACTTAGAAACTACGATGCTTACAAGTGTGGTTTGTATTGTTAACATACTGCACAGAAACTAACGTTAAAGATTTCACCTGACATTCAACCTCTGACCTCTCTTTCAGGGTCAATAGACTAATCTGAAGGTCAAAGTGATAATGCTATATAGAGCTATTCAATAACACAGCTGTGGACATGTTGGACAGCCAGCAGTCCTTCGCCTGGGCGCATGCATGGTTGAGGCATTGGAATACAAATTCCCTGCAGACGAGTCACAAAAACAGGCTGGCACGCAGAGATGTGCGAGCATCCTCACCCTCAGACTCACAAACATGCAAAGTGTGCAGTCACAGTGTGACTGACATACATGCACAGTTCTTTCTGCTTCCCTCGAACTGGTTCAGGTTGGTTTTGTCCCACAGACAGAAGCATGTATCATATCAGCTTATTAAACACTCCCAGTTACAAACAAACGAAGTCTGTTCTGCTGATGAAAGAAGCCGTCATGTTGTGTAGTCTGTTTATATCATCACACAATCATTGCCATGAACTTAAACGTTTGTGGACACACAGCAAAGAAACGTCAGTCAGATATTTCAGTGGGAAACTCCCATCATGTCCCAGCTTGACACAGTCCAACATGTCCAACAGTTGTCTTCCCCTCTGAAGAAAGCAACATTTCTTTACATACTTTATAGTTTTGCTACATTTGAACTGATTTTGCTTCATTTAACATTTTCTTGTAAATTTGGATCATTCGTGCATCATTAACAGATTAAAGTTGCTCTCCTGGCCCTTCAGCCTGATGCTACAGGCAGCAGGTTGACAGGAGCCGAAGAGGGATGCAGTATTGATTTCACTGTTGGATCTTATTGCACATCCTGTTTACCCCCGCTAATATGTTTGTTTGCTACGCAATACTTTGCTCGTGTGAGTGCAGCCCAGATAAACAAAGTGTGTGTGTGTAAAAGAAGACCTTAACTTTTGATTTCGTTATCTTTTTGATTCCTGACGCACAGACCGGCTCGATCATTATCTACCATCATCTAATTGCTCCTATGTTCCTGCTCTGTGCTGGGCTGAAGTGAAATGAAGATGCTTCACTTCTTAATTAGGGTTTTTCGAGGTTTGAGTGCAGAAACTGTCGTCATTTAATAGCCGTGGTGAGAAAACCTTATCTTGTGATACCGCAATCAATAAAAACACAGGATTTCTTTCATCCCAGCTTGTTAGAACCACAGACGCCTTGAAGTCGAACTGTGAACAGTGTGCAGCAGCGTTGCTAATGCGCCGCGGATCGAGTACGGCGGCAGAGAGGAGCGAGCGACTGAATTATGCAAAAAGTGAGGAAGTTGTGTATTTAGCTGTGAAGTTGGTGTGTTTGGTCGAATAATGAGGGACTGAGCGATGCTGTGATCGACTCTGCAACGCAAAGAATGATGCAATTCTCATAAATGAGCAAGTGAGTGAGCCACTCAATAAGAGAGTGATACAAGTGTTTGGTCGGGGGGGGGGCGCAAAAGTTTGGAGTCATTATATGAGTGAGTGAATAATGCAGTTAGTGCATGAATGATGAAAGAAAGTAGTGCGTGGGCGAGTGGTGCACTTAGTTTATGATGGAGAGAGTGTTAAGTGAGTGAGAACAACTGGGGATAAGAGAGTGAACCAGTGAGCCAGCGTACACTGGAAAGGAAAGTAGTGTACCTGCAATCATATCATTTAAGCACCTGTTTAATATCAGCCTGCGCATCATACAGTCCATCCATCCTGTCGTGGGTGTCTTAATGCGAGAGGCAGGCTACACCCAGTCTGTCGCAGGGGTAACACGTGCATGCACACAAACCCACACAAACACGAGGAGAACATGCAAACTCCACACAGGAAGACCTGATGGTCGAATCAAACCCAGGACCTTCTTGCTGTGAGGCAACAAAAAAAATGTGCTGTGTGTTTAAAATCAAACATTAAGTATCAGGATGTAGTTAGAAAATTAAATAAAATGAGATGTTAATGAGAAGCATTTGATGAACTTCTTGATGCATCCAGGTAAGTAAATCTCCAAAAGCTGATTCTGTTCATCTGGATGTTTTCAGTGGGAGAAACGTTTCGTCATCATCAGCTGACTGCTTCAGTCTCAGCTGACTGCAGGTTTCAATCTTAGAAACAGGACATTTACATAATGACAAAAACCAGCCCACTGAGGGAACAATGGGCTGTACCCAGGGGGATCTACACCAAGTCTGTGTGGTTTACCGAAGATAAACAGGGTGCACCTTTAAGACCGACTGTCTGCATGATCAACTCGGTCACCTATAACATCTCGACGTTTCTGGCTTCGATCCTCAACCCGCTGGTGGGCAGCTCTGAACACCACATCCAGAACACCCTGGGTTTTGTTGAGAAGGTGAGAGATGTCATGATGGAGGCAGATGAAACCATGGTACGATGTTACGTCTCTCTTCACTTGCATCCCAGTCACGGAAGTGTTGGAGTAGAGCTGGGCGATAGAACGATAACGATATGTATCGCGATATAACTTTTACTCGATAGAGAAATTAAGCTATCGCGATAGACCTCGCCGCTCTTGTCCTCTTAAAAAAAAAAAAAAAAAAAAGGTCAGCCAATCCAAATTAAGTAGCGCAGAGCCGAACCAATCACAGCCGCAGCGTCACGTCGCGTGACTTGTTACGTACAGCACAAGTGCCAAGCCGCACGTGTGTTTGTTTGGGAAGCAGCCAGCGGGTAATGGAGGAAATGAGTGTGCCGACTAGAAAAATCAACCGAGCGTGACCGAAGAGAAAACAGATGATGGTTCCAATGCCGGAGAGATTGTCGAACGGAAGAGCCATAGAAGTTCCGTAGTGTGAAGGTATTTCGGCTATTTCAAGTCTGACAAAAAACAGAGTAGCTGCACTGTAAATTGTGCCAAAAGCAAGTCTGGAAATACAATAAACTGGTGCATGCGTCACACTGTGCGCCACGTTATTGTTTCGGTGAAATGAATTTCTACAATACTGTTACTGTTAATTCTACTCTCTGCAGTGTTTAAATGCTTACATATACACACAGTTACTGTCCCTCCACACATACGACTCGGTTCTGCTTCTATGCCCCAGCTTTGTTTACTTTTTCCCACCGAGGCTTCTAGACTTCTGATTGGCCAACATTTCTGCACGGTTAGGAATCTAGCGCCACCTGCTGCTTTGGCATGTTCATAGCAGCGTTTTCCTTCATTTCTGCCTTTATGTGTGGACGGGATTATTTTTTAAAACGAAAACAGAAAATCTCCGTTTTCAAAAATACCCGTGTACGTGTGGACGTAGCCTCAGTCTCTGACTGGAAGCGCTAATTCGTCATTCGGCTTTTGTCAGAATAAAGTAACTGTTAAAACTGTTTGAAAAGCTCAGCTATACAACAAGGAGAGATTGAGAATTTCCTTTTAGTTCTCAGTTTATTTGATATTGACAAAAGTTAGTCAGTTTTGTCTGTTCTTCTGTAAAACAAACTAAGATTTATTTTTAGAATTAATATTTTGTTTCTAAGTGGAATTGACAGTTTAGTCTGTTTCGTTTGTTCTATTTTGAAACTTAAACGCTTTAGCGGCTGCCTTTTGTGTAGTTTGCAATATTTGCCTTTATTTATCTGAAAAAGTCTCATGTTCCTTAAGTACATCTACCCTGTTGAACTTATTATGGGAAATAAATATTTAAATCAAAACAAGCTGCTGATTATTTCACATTTTACTTGTGAGCAACGGCACATTTAAATCTTACAAATATAGTTATTTGGCTGATATCGTGATAGATATCGTTATCGCCTGAAATGAAAAAAACATATCGTGATATGAAAAAATCTCATATCGCCCAGCTCTATGTTGGAGGTAGTTCATAAGAGACTACAGGATGCCCCCAACCTCAGCAACAGGACCGCTCTCAGCATCCACCAAGTGTGTTTGAACTGTGTCTTCATTCCACCTACTTCACATACAAGGCTCAGTTCTACAGGCAGAAACACGGGTGTGCCAGTTTCACCCAGTGTGGCCAATTTGTACATGGAAGAAGTGGAAAAGAGGGCTTTGCTGTCCTACCCTGGAACACCACCAAGTCCCTGGTTCAGGTATGTGGATGACACCTGGGTGAAAATCAAATCTCAATCAAATTTCGTCCCTTTCATCAGCTCAGTTGTGGGCAAATAGATATTCTCTAGCAAACCTGAGGCTGCGAGTGCTTGGTCCAAGCTGGGCAAGTTGGTACTTTTAACTTCTTTCTATGAAAGCTTGATGCCGGCCGTTCTGTTAGACGGTAGGTTATAGAAAAATGTACCACTTGGGTTCTGGCTGTTTGGCAGAGATTTACAGTTATTTGCACCCTTGTAGGTGGGAAGCATTGTGTTCCTGTGAGAAACGTGCAGTGGACCTCACCGCCACTCACCCACATTTATTAGGGTGTCACACGAACTTGTGGACAGGTAACGAAAACAATACAGTTGGAGGGATACTCCCGCTGCGTTTTACTGACCGGCGTAAGTTATCTCCTGCTTTCATTTACAGAGTACCGAGCTGCTGCTTTGCCGAGTGGATTTCTGGCTGTGGGCAAAGGACCCGACACATCAGTGTGTTCTAACTTGTTTTAACCTGGTGTAATTCGACAGACTGTGACTGCTGCGGCTGTCGATTTTCTTTGCCTCTTGTTTTACTTTTCTGTATCAGTAGGCACCGCAGATATTGATTGTCTTTTAGTGTTTTACCCTTTTATTTATATACAGGTGCAGCTGTTACACGGTTACTTTTATTTTATATTAAAATTAAAACCTTTTTAACTGACTGTGCGCCTGCGGCTCCGTCCTATTTTAAATAGACATAAGCAAAAACCTGTAGTGATCCCGTACGTGTCAGGAGTATCGGAGCAGTTGAGACACATTTTCTCTAAACATCACGTCTCTGTGGCTTTTAAACTCCAAAACACGCTGCGCCAAAAACTGGTCCACCCCAAGGATCGGGTCCCCCGACACAAACAGAGTAACATGGTGTACGCAGTTAAGTGCAGGAGGATTGGCAGGATTTATACATCGGGGAAACCAAACAACCTCTGGCTAAGAGGACGCCACAACACAGAAGAGCCACCTCGTCAGGCCAGGACTCTGCAGTCTGTTCACACCTACAGGCCAGTGGACACTCTTTCAATGATGAGGATGTAACATCCTGGACAGGGAGGAACGCTGGTTTGAGGGCGGAGTCAAGGAGGCCATTTACGTGAAAAGGGAAAGACCATCTCTGAATGGAGGAGGGGCCTAAGGGTCCATCTGTCACCATCTTACAATGCTGTGATTGCAGCCATTCCCCAGCTCTCTGTGGATGGGACTCATGGTTATTGATCAGTGGTTGTTGATCAATGGTCATGAGAATTTGCATAATTAAGATTAAGGAACTGACCTCCCAGCCCATTGTTCCCTCAGTGGGCTGTTTCAGTCATTATGCAAATGTCCTGTTTCTAAGATTGAAACCTGCAGTCAGCTGATGATGACGAAACATTTCTCCCACTGAAAACATCCAGATGAACAGAATCAACTTTTGGACATTTGATGCATTTGTGCAGCGCAGTGCTGGATAGCATTTGCTAATTTGACAGTGTCGATGATAAATGTTCATGAAGTATCACATCGGTTAACTTCCATAATCGTAGTCAACTGAATATTCCCAGCTGTCCCTCAGTTTCCAACCACGAAACACCTGCTAATAACAGAAATGGAAAATATGGTTTGAAATCAAGTGTCTGGTCACGTTTGGGTAGAACATTGCAGCACAACATCGTGGAGTCACCAGGATGTTATCTAAAGTGAGGTTGCACAGACAGGCTGGTCTACCAGAAATCTGAATATTTAATCATCATCTACAAAATAATACGTTAGTAAAATAAAGGTTTCAAACAAATAGTATATTTATATATGTTTACTTACTGAATATAATGTAGAGGTGCCTAACTGTACTGAGCTACATTACTACTGGTCATATCCAGTTTTCACCCAGTGGTGTTGGACATTATAAGATTATTCAGTGGCATTAGTGGCTTTCATGTTATTAGCAGGTCTTTCATGGAGGAGGAGGCAGGAAGTGCTGCTGTAATCCACTCCATCTGTATATATAAAGAGCTCAGCTCATGACAACCAAAACAACTGCTGTTGTTTTCATTTAACATCCTCTTATTTCTCTAGATTTTGCCAGGAAAATAGGAAATAGGTGCAGTAATTTAATGACACGTGTGCAAACAAACATGCTAATACAGTGTGTGGGTTCTCTGTCGATCCCACACTGCTTCAACACTATGGATGTGCAGGCTGTGGGGAGGCCAATCCATGACTCATACTGTCGCATTATTTGCTTTTACTGCATTGACTGTGTGTTTGGGATCTTTGTCGTGCTGAAAAATGAAGTTGTTGCCAATCAGCTGTTAGCATCTTTCTGGATGGTAGTGCAGGGTAATCTGACAGTACTCTACTTGTGTAATGTGCACCTCAGTCTTTTCTTCTCGTTTCTATTCATTCATGGCTTCTTGACAGCCAGCCTTCCACTGGAATCATGAAGGTTCATGGATCAACTGAAGGGCCCGATGCATCTGTCTCAGTGCACAAATACAGTTTTCTGTCTGTATCTTTTAAGGTTCATTTTTTGTAGAGTTAAATGAGAACAAATGATAATTTTGAGATTGTCAGCGTCCCTGGTCGGTGTACAGCACTGTTCATAAAATCAGTCAACAGCTGTTTTCATCAGTACGAAGACGAAACACAATAGAAGCCTGAGCCCTTCAGACTTTGTGATCAGCGTCCTAAATCCTTAAGGTAGTATTGTCATGATCTGACTGTGTGCAGGACCCAAATGCAGACTCACAGAGACTTAAACTCAAAACACCGCTTTATTTGCTGAATGGAAAATTATACGCAACTGGGAAGTTATAAGACCTAAACACATGGACAAGAACACGCAACAAAGAGGGAGATCGCAACGCTGGCCAGAAGAAAACAAAGGGCTAAAATACAGTGAAACAGAGCACGCAAAGCTAAACATAACACATGAGACGAGGTAGCTTCAGAGTAAGAGAAGCTAAACAGAACATGGCGCACACTGACAGGAGACTACCAAAGTAAAACAGGAAGTAATGGGAACACACGCACAGAGACACGGCAGGGGAAACGTGGATGACATGACAGGCGGGGGGAACACGAGGAGGGAAGCACGACAAATATAAAACGCAGAAAGAGACACAGAGGGCAAAGACAACAGAATAAACTCAAGATTAACAAAATGGACTTAAACATCACAAATCATGATACAAAATGACAAAAAACACAAGAAAACTCAAAACGCCGGGTCAGGTGACCCAGGACCGTGACGCATGTTAAGCAACTTTGAAAGACCTTCAAAAAGCCCAGAGGACTGTTGCTCAAGGCCACTTTAAAAATAATATCTCCATGGAAGCAAAATAAGAAGAAACTAGCAGTGCCGGGATACTTTAATGTAAAGGATCTAAGAAATTAATTTTATTAATAATGATAAATGACAGCCAGCAGATTATTATTAAATGAGAAACTTGGAGGAGGGGGGCAAAGGTGACGTGACTCCATGATGTAACTTCACCTGAATTTGTTAGGAACAGGAAAACAAGCCATGAAACATCAAAACTGACACATTTTTGAAGTGCCGATTGTAGAATTTACTGAAGCGAATGATGCGATTAGAGACGGAGATGTATGGACTAAGTGTTTAGGCGAGCAAATGAGTTACTAAGTGAATGACTTAACAAGTGAGCGAGCGAGGCAACTAAGCGATTGGGAAAGGAAGCAAGTGGGCGGGTGAGTGGGAAAGTGAACAAGTAGCCAAGTGAGCAAAGCAGCAAGTGAATCATGGAGCAGCAACAAACCATGCAAGCTGAATTTTTATGCTGACCTGCAGAAGAATGAGCCCGCTGCCAGTGATTGCCTACAGAGTTTACAGTGTACCCATCAAGCTGTGTCATCCAGGTGTAAGGACGCCCAGCTTTGCAGGAGTTTGCATTTGAAACAGAAGGGATTAGATCACAGCACGAAATATTGTTTGAGAAACACACACCAGTGCCATCACATTAATAAAAGGAACGAAAGAAGGACTGAACGAGTGGGAGAAAAGGGAACTGGCAGACATAAAACGATAACACAGCGAATCTGATTGAGGTGGTTAATGAGAATAAAAGAAGAGGTAAAAAGAAAAGAAGGAGAGAGGAGGAGGAAGAGACTGTTTGATGGTTCTGAGGCGGACAGCCGACGTGACTGCATGGCAGAGAATAATAACACAGCAGCATCAGTGCGGTTACATAAGACTGTGCCAGTGCCTCAGGAAAACAGCACATTCATGTTTCTGCTGCCACTGAATGGGACACATCCTGCCACTGTGAAGAGTTTCATTTGAAATTGTTGTAAATGGTTTAAAAGCAGTTTGGCGCCGAGGCTCGGCGTCACATTTGTCTTCAACAAGTAGAATGGCTCTGGGGCAAACAGCCTATAACAGCAGACTGATTGGGTAAAAGCAGTTTACTGAGGACTCACAGATGTTGCTTTTCTTCCCTCGCTGGACTTAAAGCTTTGCAAAACTGAAGGATTTTGCTGTTTGTTTTTATGCCTGAAAACACAAAGTAAGTCTTCTGACTGGACAACGAGCCACCTGCAATCAGCTTGCTCGGCGAAGCTGGAGTTTTCAGGTGCGCCAGCTTTGCGAGCAACCGACACGCGGGAGGTCTGTCGTGCCATCCCACACACACGCTGCAGTGCTCCATGAGAATCACAGCAGCTTCAAAGCAGACACGACACACAGTCATGTTGAATCCCATCTGTGCGTTGAGGTGGGTGTTGTGTTTAACATGCTTGGCATTGTGTTGAGAAAAATAGCAGTTTGGGTGTTTCGAACACGACTAAACAAGGACGTGGACGGTGGCAAGTTAAATAAAAGAAACTAACAAAAATGCAGAAATCTGTAAGAATTCAAATGTGACTCACTGCTTTTAAAAAACTCCTATTATACAAATAACTGGACTTCAATTTAAATGAAAATGTACCAGTGTTATGATTGAAACAGGCTTTTACTGAGTGATGACTCAGTCATTTGACAGATCGAGGATCTCGGTACAGTTGGTTTATATTAGCAATGAGCACAGATGCTAACAAATTTCCTCTACACTACACAGTGTGTGAAGCCTTTGCTATTCTAACATGATGCTAAATGTACTTTAGCAAAGAGCACATATCTGTCAAATAACAAACGTGTCTTATGCAAAAACTATAACCAGAATTTCCTTTGCTTTTATATTTGAGGTATTAAATTTGACATTTAATTCTATGTAAAAACTTCAGACCCCATCAGAATCAGCACAAAAACTAACACTTTATTGAGGCTATGCAAAATCAAAGAAAACATCACTGTTATCCACACTGACAATCACAAAACTGCGGTCTGGAGTGTGGAGCCTTCCTGCTGCTGCGGAGTCGGGGCGGTCTGCCTCCCCCCACCGCAGGGAAAAGGGAAACACCACCTGGGTCTGGGTGCAGTTCCCCCCTCCAGGGGCGAGGGCACCTAGACCCGGTTTGTAGAGTACGCTTGGGGAGTGTGATCGTGTGTACAGCGTCCCTTTATGTCTGTCTCCACGTTGGTTGAGTGTGGAGTAAGTGCATATGAGAGCATGAGGGTGGGAATGGATGTTTGTGTCTGTGTGTGCCTGTATGTCTGTGTCTATATGTCAGGTTGGGTATCAGGCGCCACCTCTCTGGGGACATCTCAGGCCCTCCAAGGTTTGGAGGCCTATCTCCCCCCACCACCACTTCCCCTGCCAGTGGCGGACTCCCTCAGACATCGGTGCGTTGGTGGTTCTTTGTGTCCGGGGATGGGCGTCCAGGTACACACCGGCTCACTCCTTGGTGGCCGCTTATCGGGGCCTGGAGCCTGGGGCTCGCTCGGGCCACTTCGGAGGTGGGGTGCCCCCGGCCTCTCGGCCTGGGGCTCGGTCACTCAGGCGCAGCTGGCTGCCGGCGGAGCTCACGGGCGCGTCACTGCAACTCCCCCTGGCTTCTGCTCCGCGGCTGCTGAGTGAGCCCTCATCTGGGACTCTCCTCAGCTCTTTCCGGGACAGTGGCGCAGCTGCCCCTCTGTTGGTCTTCCTTGGTCTCTTGTGTTCTGGGGGCCTCTGGATGTCTGGAGTTTTGATCTCCTCCACACCTGCTTCACGCCCTGGAGGACGGGGCTGTGGCCCCCCCACACCCTCTAGCAGATTATTACATGAAGGAACCTTTTAAAAAACAAAAAACAAGCGCGTCCATGCTCACAGGTGTACACACGGGTGATCACACCCACAAACTCCTACCTCAAAGCACACTGTGTTCTGTTGATCTTATGTGCTGCACAATAATGTTTAATATTTAGTATTTACTGTCATATTCCCATATATCATTGTGATGTTGTTTATTCTATTACTCTTGTTCTCTTCTGCTTGCTTTCTTTTTCTTTCTCAGCAGGTGATCCAGGTGATTGATATATGCATTTTTTTTTCTCTGCCCGTTCTGTTGGTTTTTGTCTTTTGCCCTTCTCCCCCGTCCCTCTTCTCAGCTGTTTCTCTTTCCCCCAGTCAAGTCTGTCCCGTATTCAGTAAGTGAAAATAAAATAAACAATAAAAGGTGAATCAAATGGACCATTACGGCAAAAATTTAAAAAAAAAAAAAAAAAAAAAAAAAAGACAATCACAAAACAAGCAGACACCAAAAGTACAGCTGAAGTCATGCTGGAAAGCACCAAGAAGGTATTTGGTGCATTCTCCGGACAGAGATAAGAAGAAACGGAGACTTGGTGGTAGAACGAGGAAGTACAAGAAAGTCTTCAAAGGAAGAAGTTAACAGCAACAAAGTGGGATTCTCTGAGCCGAGGAGAAGCAAAGAAAAAGGATTACAGTGAGTTAAAGCTGGATACTCAGGAAAGAGAAAAGACTCGTTAGGCAGAAAGAAAAAGCTGGAAAGGATGTGCAGCAGGTTAGGGTGATGCAGGTGGAAGTGTATTCATTTGGGTGGAGGAGGTAGTGTGAGGCGCTGATGAATGAAGAAATGAGAGAAGGGGATGGATGGAGAGAGAAGTGCAGAGGATTATTAAGGCTGGAGGGAGGGCAGCTCTGAAGAGGATAAAAAGTGGAAATACGACGGTCCGGATGACGCGCTGTAACAGATGCATGTCTATTAAGCATTCATGATCTAAAAACAGGAAGAATTTCATTTGCACTGCATGTGACACTGGACCAAATTATTGATTACAATGTAATGTTCTTCCACTATGTCCACAGTGCACCGTCAGGAAGATTAAAGTATTTTTGATTAAGCAGTAAAGGAAACAGTGAGTCAGTCCGGCATTAAAAAAGCCATAAAACACAAAGTGCCTTCTATTCGCCTCAGCATTGTCTGGGGGGGTGTTCCCAAGTGATTCCAGGCTCTGTCTGCTGGCGCTCCTCTCTCTGATACCATCAGGGGCCGCAGCACCAATCCCGGTCGCTGTGGAGACTGACACTGCCGTGGCACACGCACGCAGGGAGGAACACACCCGCAACAGAACACACACGCAGAGAGCGACGCAATGCACCGGCAGGACTGCAGCTCGAACACGGGCGTGGGGGGCACCTGAGCCATCTGTCTCCATAAGAGCCTGTTTGAAAAGGAGCTTGCATTCACACACACATTAATTAGACAAGGCTACATGTATGCAAATTCATGCATAGAGGCCATGCCTGCACATGTACCTTTTACTTCATGTGTACAATTACCAAAGGGTACACACATGGATGAAAACACAAGGAGGTTTATTATATGGCACAGAGCTCCATCAGGCTCTGACAGAAGGAATCTGGTAAGTGAATTATAGTCACCCCCCCCCCCCCCCCCCCCCAGAAACAAACACGAACGACTAAAATAAGAATGAGAAAAAAATTATTACATAACAAGAGATGGAGGGAGCCGCTGCAGCATGCTGTGTTGGCATGATTCCATCAGAAGATAAATATATTTGAATTATAACCTGGTTTCTCAATTAGCTGCTCATAGAAGCAATCTGATGTGCATTTACATTCAAACCATTCTCAAAAAGCTCTCAACAGTGGCCCTCAGTCACCGACATGCGCCTGTTCCTACCTGCGTGTACACATTAGTGAATCAAAGTCTTTGTAAAGACAGATTTCACCAATAAGCATATGAAAACTCTGTCCTGGAGAAAGCTGTGAAGTTACAGGAGACACGTTTTTTATTGTAAGGTAAAGACTCCAGAGAAATGTCATACAAGCCCCTATGGGCAAGCACCTGGTGACAGTGGGAAGGAAAAACGTCCTTTTAACAGGAAGAAAACTCCTGCAAAGCCTTAGGGAGGGGCAGCCACCTGCCATGACTGGCTGGGAGACTTTAACAGACAGAGAGCACACTGGGAAAATGGGAGCACCACACAGCAACACAAAGACAACGGCTACAAACACACACAGAATACACTGCAACAAAAAACAATTAGGGGAAGTTAAAGCAAATACAGGCAAGAGACTACCAAAATAAAACAGGAAATAACATAAAAAGGAAAAAACTTTGCACAGAGACAGACTTAACAAGATGCAGGAAGACACTAGGAAGGCTGGACTAGGAGCTGCAGGCCTGACAAGGTCCACAACATCAAGGAAGATGTTTTTGAACTGGCGGAAACAAATAGGTTAGGGTCATTTCACAGAGGTAGCATTGAGGACTGAGCTGCTACTGTTATGTGTGGATGCAGGAGAAGCGGTTATACTTCCATCCTGTCGTCAAATGACAAAGCCCACAGGCCTTGTTAGGATGTCTAACGTCCTTGCATCGTTTCTCTTCACTGGACTCAAGGCTGTCGTAATTGCGTCTAATTAAATCAACTGAAATCTGCTCTGTGGCAACGCTGGAAGGTCGGCACATTCAGAAAGGACCTATCCAAACCTGTCCTGATTAGATGCGGTGATATAAATGTAAAAAAGAAAGAAAGCAAAATAGCAGCTCTCTGATTGCCCACTTGGCTGTTTGATTGTAGGTCAAGTGCTGGGCGTTTGGCTGCGTCTGAGCTTGATTAAGGTTTTATTATTCAAACGCAGAGCTTTTCATGACGAGATTTCAGACTCGAGGGTAAACCGAGTACAGGAAATAGGACTTCCAAGCTGTGGGACAATTTGGCTGTTTCTCGTTATGCTTTCGTTCTCATCTCAGTTGTTGTTGGAAATATTCTGAAGCTTACAGATCCCCAAACTCCCCGCAGAGTTTGATAGGATGAAAAACTGGTCAGAGGCACGCGAATCTTGAAATTATGTCCTCGGCTGGGCGTCTTTGACAGCCCAGCGTGGGGGCAGACAAATTACCCAGCGACTGACGCAGACCACAACAAAGTGTTTCCTTTCTCTGCTTCGCTGTCACACGGTTCACAAAATACCACAGTAGAACACACAAGACAAACATGCATGTGCAGCACAGCGACGCACCCACACAGTGCTGCAGATAAGAACAGGAGGAGGGTGCTTTGAATTATTGAGCCAAGATGATAAAAATAGGCTTTCAAAAGCAGCTCCATTAAATATTCACAGGCGTATCTTAAGGAACTCGATGCTGCAGAGTCGTTGCTGTGCATTGCTCCTCTGTTTCAGAGAAACTCCCCTCGGGGCGGGCGGGGGGGTTACATTCGTTTTCTCCAGCGACCAACAAACTTTAAGTTGGTTGTGTAAAAAATGTAAATGAACAAACAAAACCGTTTATTCTGCTCTGACGTCAAACTTGTTGATTACGCGCTCTTTACATGAATATACGTTTGAAAATAGTTATTGTTTGGAGAGAAATCATTGACTCCAAACTGTGCAAGGTGTGTTCGAGTGTGTCAGTATTTTATCGTATATTTCATACGATATCAATGCAGTAGTTGAGCACACTGCATTTCTTTATATTTTGCTAAAATATAAATATAAATGGGACATGGTTGTACAATTCTAATGAAACTGAAAGTCAACATTTGGTATGATTAACTTCAGCACAGCCTAAACTCCCGTATAAAAGCTTTTATTGTGATTTAGAGGATCCTGAAAAACTGTCTGGCCACAAAATGCCATCACCCAAAAAACTGGTGTAAAAATATTATATAGTAATATTTTTTCTACTTTAAATGAATCAGTATTTTAAAACTACTTCAGCCTGAAATATAGGCATCAATTATTAATCACTTTTAATAATATTTTTTGGATTTTAACCCTTCAAAGGTCAGCATGTTTACATGGTTCCACTGTTTATTATTGGAAAAAACAACAACACCAAAAGACTAAAGTCATTTCCATAAACTACATTTTAGAAGTATATGAATGTTATTTGTATTAGGGCACTGAGATGGGTCAATGATTGGCAGCAACATAGATTTGGATGCTTTTTTTATTTTTTCTACAGATTTTTTTTTAAATTCATCCAGGAAAATAATGCCCCCTGCCCTCAAACATCTGTGTTATACATTAATACTTTTTCCACTTTGAATGCCACAGCGTTTTAAAACTACTTCAGCCTGAAATATAAATATCCAATAATAGTTAGAGTTCATGGAGGTGGTGCAGAGGCTGGAAGTGGAAGGATGCTTTTGAAGGCTCCAGAGAGGTCGGGTTTCATTAAACTAAATTTGGGCTGCTGGGTATCAGAGGGCCTTGATTGGGTCCAAACAAGGCTGACAGTGTTGTGCAGAGCTAACAAGCACAGACAGTACATATGTCACATTATAAGCCTCTGTTCTACAACAACAACCACGTCACTGTTTGTGGAGGAGTTCCTCTTTCAAATCTACAGGGTTGTGGCCGTATGCAGCGTGAACTTGTGAGTGTAGTTTTCCAGATTTTGATCCAAATGTTTCTGTAGCTTTACTGCTGAGGACCAAAAGAGAATCTAAAAGAACAGAGATGTGGCCACTGCAGGTGCACAGCTAACAATTATGCTGAGCTTGAAAAATGAAATAGTGGTGCATGCTCAGAGTAAATATACACGCTTGTCTACTCAAACACAGGCTGAGGGAAGCGTTGTCCACACGCCTGGGGTGTTCAGGTCCTGACCTGATTATGTAGCTACAGCTTAGGTCTGCTTATAGTGTGTTCTCATATGCACACTGCTCAAAATCCAGAATAATAATAATAATACATTTTATTTGAGGGCGCCTTTCTAAAACCCAAGGTCACCTTACAGAGAGAAAAAGACATCAATGAAACAGTAGATTAAAATAGATTCTAATAAATTAAAATACACAAACCAGCAAAATACAGCCACAAACAATAAATTAAAAAAACAAACAAAAAAAACATGATTTGATCTGTTTTAAAGCGAGTAAGCCAGTTTAGACACGTAGGTTTTGAGATGTGACTTAAATAAGGAAATCTAAGTGAGTTCCCGAGCCGAGGAGCAGAGCGACTGAAAGCTCTGTGCCCCACAGTGGAAGGCGAGCAGAAGGAAGAACAAGATGAGTGGCAGATGAAGATCTGAGCGAGCAGGAAACTGGTGATGTGAAGCAGATCACATGTGTAGTTCCCACCAGAACGAACTGGAATAAAGCAAATCCACGGTTTACAGATTTGATTTTTTTAACCTTCAAACTAATAACATACCAAAATAAGAATTACTGAAAACACAATAAGTCATTTGCATGACAGTACAAACCAAATGACTAACATCTGCGTATCTCCTCTGAATGTCCCTTCCCTGCTGGTTCCTTTAGAAATGTCACAGTGTGACCAGCCTGGCGTTGGCAGCGCTGACCCTCAGGAAAATGTAGGCAGAAAAACACGATGGTGGCGGCTGGACGCCTGCTGTAATCTCAGATTGGTATCCATACAATCTGAGTTGCCCTTAGAGATGGACAAGCGTCTGAAATAAGTCACACATTGTGTCCAGTGATGGAGTCCACACACGCAGCACTGACACGTGCAGGTGAGCATGTAAAAGCATCCTAAGAGTGTGAAAACATTTGAAACGTGTACAGGAGAGACCCGAGTTTGGGTGGAAACTAGAAGAGCGAAATGCAGAGCACACAGATAGTTCATTGATCTGCCTTTTATCGATCACGCATTAACCTGAGCGCAATCAATCAAATTCATAATGGCTTTATTTTATGAGCAAAATCAACCGGCTCATTATGGCTTCCTTTCCAGAGCGAGTGCTGATCTCTCTGCGCTGTTACTCAGAAAACCTCCTGGTCTCTGTTGTGCGCCTGAAGAGTGTAATCAGTGAAATAAAGCAAGGCTCTGGCCTCGGGCCAGAAGCAGCTTCCAAATGCTGTTTGAAGTAGCAACACCAAGGCTTCAATGACATGTCAGCAGCAGCCTCTGCATTTACCCACCTACATACACCGTCCAGCCACAGTGTTGAAACATTTTTGAGTCCTGTTATTCACACCGATGCTACTTTGATACGTCGTGGCAGAACAATCCCATCCTGTACCATCACAAAGAGAGCTCAAGGCGTTGGCCTAGCTTCCTCTGCAGCACTTCGGCATTAGCAAGATACAAACTTGATCTTTGGAATCACACAGCCGGAAAAATGTCCTGCTAACACCCTGGTGCTGACAGTCTCAGTGTTCAGGCCCTGATGGTTCAAAGCTGTATGCACAATTAATAAGAGTCACATAATAACATATAGGGGTCATAAAACGAGTCTGTATTCTCTTCAAACACAGAATCCAAATTTGCTCCGTGTACTGATGCCAGACGTGTCAGATGTTTTGGGCTGAAAAACGAAACCGCTGCTGAAAGATGCGTGAGGCAGGACCCAACTTTGACATGCCCTCTATGTCTGATGCCATCCACATGCCTCATCATCACAACAGGTAAAAACACCAGCCGAGGAGGTAGCGCATTCGCTCCACGATGGGATGGTTGGGGGTTCAAATCCAGCGAACGGCTACTCTGAGGTTCCCCTGAGCAACGTACCGTCCCTACATACCGCTCCCTGGGTGCTGGATTGGTGGCTGCCCACTGGGTAATTTCCCTAAGGGGATTAATAAAGTATGCAAACAAATGTCTTACATTTTCTCTGGAACATTCTTCCAGGGGGGAAAAAAGTTATCCATGTGAGGAGGAATGTACTTCAAACAGAAAGACAAAGATGACTGGGAAGAAGAACAGGGCTGCTACGATGAGGTGATTGCAGGAGAGGTTTTAGGGGGACATGCTGATATGTAGGGAGGAAAAAACATCTGCAGGGCAAAAAGGAGGAGGCAGACAGGAAGGTCGCAGGGAGCATGATGTAATAAGGGCATGGAACAAGCATTAGAGGGAGCTGAGGACGGATAAAGACCGAGAGAAACAGGAGGGAGAAACCAGAAAAATCAAACGATTGAGTGACAGACAGAGGAGTGTAGCACAAAGGAGTGAGCAGAGTGGCTGAGGGAGAGGGGGAGGGGGAGAAACACCGTTTGAGTGTGTTGCAGAGCAAAGAGACAGCAGCGGAGAGCGCAAGGGGGGGAAGCCCGGGACGTCTCCTCTGGAGGGGAAATTGCATTGCTAAGGATTTATTGCTTCAAGTGTAATTGGGTTCAACCAGCGCCAGGAGAGAAAATCCATTGAAGTCTTCTCGGCGGTGCAGTAGAGAGCAGGTTGTTGAGCCGCCGTCCCTCCTCCCTGCTGCAGAGCGAGACATTACCACACCAATGAAGCGGCTCAATCATCCACCCCAACGCGAGCGCACCTAAATAGTGTAGGGACGGGGGGGCACTAATAAGAAATCCTCATAATTTTAGCTGCTTAACAGCTCAGCTCAACATCTTTCTCAAGAGACTCTGAGCTGCTGCTGATAGTCTGACTCCACTCAGCCTGTGCTGTTATTACAGGCAGCAATAAAATGTCCATAGATGAAGCTGATTCTGTTTGCAGCTGTAGACAGCGGGCTAGGGCCACCTCCAGACTGTTTTTACAATAAACTTATCATTTCGTGAGGTGAGTGTTCGGTTCCTGCACACGAGTGCCAAGTCTGTTGGGACTCCACTGACCATACCGACGCCCAACCAACCCACCGAGCACCCACCAATGCTCATTAAAGATGAACACACTGGTGGGTGTGGGTTCATGTGACTAGCGTGTAATGGTGCACTTGCATTTTGTCTGCTTTAGTGTCTCCCCTCACTAACAGCAGCCTCTCCTGCATAGTGTGCAGAGAGACAACTTGTATGAGACAATTTGTTTCATGACATTGTGTATTCTGTATAAGACAAAAGATTGCATATTGTAGCAGAACATCTACCACAAAACTATAGTAATCGACAGCCACAGGCCGTATTTCTGTTTGTGCAAACAGAAGCAAATACAAATTTAGATTTAAATAACATGAGAGGCGTGACTTAGCTCAAAAAGGGCTTTCCTGCTGCAGCACAGGATGTATGTATGTATCTGCAAGTGTGTGAGCTGTGCTCACTCCACCCGCCACTGCAGTGCGATCCCCCTCTCTGACGTGCAGCAGCACTCACAAACTCACACTGCAGAACCGAACAGGCCTGGCTCTGCATACCAATCAAAGGAGAGAGAGAGAGATGCAGTAACACAGGGAGACAAAGAGCAAGAGATGAAAGGGAAGAAGCACCACTCTCCTCCTCCTCCACCTCCTCCATCTCTCCTCATTTTCACCTCTGCAGTCAGCTTGTCATCCCGCCCAGCCGAGTGTCTTCCAGCTCTGCAGTTCATACAAAGGGATTCTCCTTCCCAGGCTTTCCCTCCTGAGGGAGGAGGGGGAGGTAGCTGCAGACGCCTGGCAGTCAGGTGGCGCAGCAGCTTTGTCTTGATAACTATTGACTGCTTCTAAAAAAGGAAGGCACGCTGAAGTCAGGGACTGTGTCTAATGTAGAGGGATTGGGACACAGGACACAAAGTATGTTAGAAGTGGAAGAATCATTTGCTTAATCCACTTTGTTTGGCTATTTGAGAACAATCTACTTATTGGAGAGCTGTAGGAAGAATCGAAATGTAACTAAAACAAGAGTTTATGCGCATAAGGAGATGGATGTTGACGTTTGATAGCCAGCAGACATTCATGCTTGGAAAGCCTAGAACAATAATCAGTGAAGGGTAAACTGCAGTCTGCACAGCAGCAGATAGTATTTCTTAGTCTGTTCCTATGAAAACCAGGGAAGCTGGATACCGTCCATCATGCTCAGCTGAAGGACTGTTTTGACCACTGCTGTCAACATCTTTACCCTCACAGGATGAAGGGTTACAAAAAGTGGGTTTTTTATTGAATTAACAGCTTTAGAGTTCATGCAACTTCTCTTTGCAAGCCTTGGTTGCCTTGTGCTCTTTATTAAAACGCAGTATCCTCTCACCTCTGTGTTGATTATTTCCCCTCAGTGGCACAAGTTTCAGAGTGTTATGGTATTTATACCATGAGCACTCATCAAACATAAGAAAGAACTGCCATTAGAGTTTGTCAGCACCAAGTAAATGCAGGCTGATTGTCATTCTTGGTATCTAGTTCCACTTGAAACATAAAGCTCTGTAAGTATTAGCTATGTACTGCTAATCATTTGACTAACACAACGTGTGAGCACCTCTATAAAAGCAGGAGTTTTGGCAGTTTGCTGGTCCGGAGCATCGAGGTGCTGGTTAACACAATCTTCCCAGGAGTGGACGATCCCACAAAATTCAATGTGCGATCATGCAATGCTCAGAGCAAATGAAAAAACCCCAAAGCGTTACATGTCAGAGGCTACAGGCTTCAGTCAGCATGTTAAATGTTAACATTCATGACAATCAGATTAATGGTATCAAAGCTTGAACTTGAGATGATTATTCATGCTTTTATTTCCTCTCGTTTAGACTACTGTAACGGCCTTTTTACTTGTTTTAACAAATCAGCCTTAAATCGTCTTCAGACTGTGCAGAATGCTGCAGCACGTCTCTTAACAGGCACCAAGAGAAGATCGCATATCACTCCAGTCTTGGCCTCCCTTCACTGGTTGCCTGTAAATTTTAGGTTTCATTTTAAAATTTAAGAAAGGGGACCGGAGGGTGTGTTCCAACTACAGGGGATCACACTCCTCAGCCTCCCTGGGAAAGTCTATGCCAGGGTGCTGGAAAGGAGAGTTCGCCCGCTAGTCGAACCTCGGATACAGGAGGAACAATGCGGTTTTCGTCCTGGTCGCGGAACACTGGACCAGCTCTTTATCCTCTCCAGGATACTTGAGGGTGCATGGGAGTTTGCCCAACCAGTCTACATGTGTTTTGTGGACTTGGAGAAGGCATTCGACCGTGTCCCTCGGGGTGTCCTGTGGGAGGTGTTGCGGGAATATGGGGTGTCTGGCCCATTGCTACGGGCCATTCGATCCCTATACAACCGTTGCAAGAGCTTGGTTCGCATTGCCGGCAATAAGTCGGACTCGTTCCCGGTGGGTGATGGGCTCCGCCAGGGCTGCCCTTTGTCTCCGGTTCTGTTCATAATTTTTATGGACAGGATTTCTAGGCGCAGCCAAGTGGCGGAGGGCTTTCGCTTTGGTGGCCTCAGAATCTCATCTCTGATTTTTGCAGATGATGTGGTTCTGTTGGCTTCATCGGGTGAGGGACTCCAGCTCGCACTGGAACAGTTCGCAGCCGAGTGTGAAGCAGCGGGAATGAGGATCAGCACCTCCAAATCTGAGGCCATGGTTCTCAGCCAGAAAAGGGTGGAGTGCCCACTCCGGGTCGGGGATGAGTTCCTGCCCCAAGTGGAGGAGTTCAAGTATCTCGGGGTCTTGTTCGCGAGTGATGGGAGAAGGGAGCCGGAGATCGACAGACGGATTGGGGCTGCAGCTGCAGTAATGCGGACGCTGCACCGGTCCGTCGTGGTGAAGAGGGAGCTGAGTGTAAAAGCGAAGCTCTCAATTTACCGGTCGATCTACGTCCCTACCCTCACCTATGGCCACGAGCTGTGGGTAGTGACCGAAAGAACGAGATCGCGGATACAAGCGGCAGAAATGAGCTTCCTCCGAAGGGTGGCTGGCCTCTCCCTTAGAGATAGGGTGAGAAGTTCGGCCATCCGGGAGGGGCTCAGAGTAGAGCAGCTGCTGCTCCACATCGAAAGGAGCCAGCTGAGGTGGTTCGGGCATCTGACAAGGATGCCCCCTGGGCGCCTCCTGGGTGAGGTGTTCCAGGCATGTCCCACCGGGAGGAGGCCCCGGGGCAGACCCAGGACACGCTGGAGAGATTATATCTCTCGGCTGGCCTGGGAACGCCTTGGTATTCCCCCGGATAAGCTGGAGGAGGTGGCTGGGGAGAGGGAGGTCTGGGCCTCTTTGCTTAGGCTGCTGCCCCCACGACCCGGCCCTGGACAAAGTGGATGAAGATGGATGGATGGATTTTAAAATTGTAGTTCTAACCTTTAGGGCCCTGCATGGTCAAGCTCCTCAATATTTATCTGACCTGCTGAAACCACATACATCTTCTCGGGCTTTAAGGTCATTAGATCAGAGACTGCTGGTGGTACCGCGCACTCGTTTTAAAACTCGTGGTGATCGGGCCTTTCTGTGGCACCACGGTTGTGGAGTTCTCTCTTCGCTGCACGGACTCCATTGATTCTTTTCAGAAACAGCTGAAGACATTTTTATTTAGAGAAGCATTTGATTAATTTCTTCTTATGCTGTTTTTATAGTTTTATTGTTTTACATCGTTTTATTTACTGTTATATTGTTTTTATATTTCCATTTCCTGTGTTGTAAAGCACTTTGTGATTTTTGTCTGTGAAAAGCGCTTTATAAATAAATTTTACTTACTTACTAATTAGAAAAAGACTGAACACGTTTGGCTTGTTGGAAGAGGTGCCACTCTGGAAACCACATGACTGGTAAAGGGACTGGTTTACTCGTACTGGGTCCTCAAACTGTTTTTAGAGCAAGTCACATTTAGCTATTCGAGCAGCACTTTATTCTATGACTTTAAACTTTTCAGTATCTCATTTACACTTTAACACACGGAGCAGAGGAGTCGATGATCAAGCCTGGCTTTCCTGTAAGCTGATGACCTGCATTATGTCCTGAACACTTAACCTCCATTGTTCTCAGATGGAACAATCACCAATTCATAGTTTTCACATGAATTGGGACACACCCACCTGAAGGGCAAAACAGTACGGTGCTTCTTTGCCTTCCAGCTATTCTTTAAATGTCTTCGATGTTAGCTTAGCTAAAATGCCAAACTGGAGCTCATGGAGAGACATGGCCACTTCCAGGGATTTAAATAAAGCTGCCAGGGCAGAATATGAAGTCCCCAGAAATCATAGTTTCTCTTCATATCTTCTTTTCCCCATGGATAGGTTATGCAGGTAGTCTTGGCTTGAGCCAGATGAAAAATTCCTCTACCAGAGTGCCTAAAATGGCAGGATGGGGGGGAAAGTTTCTATTTGCACCAAGACAACAACCTGCCAAGAGCACACAGGAATATTTTCACCAAGTCAGAGTGAGAAGCTGAACCTAACATCGCCTCTGACACAGACCTGAAAATGGCTGTGCACCAATATTCTCCATCTAACTTGATTAACCTCCAGCAATTCTGCCAAGAAGACATCCTAAGTTTGTAGGTTCGATTCCAAGAACACCAAAGGCTGGCATTTCTCCTTTAACCGCCTTCTTCTTGAAACACCTGAATACAAACAATCAAAATGAGAAGTTTAAATCTTTTCTTTGATCTTTTAAAATATTTTGTTACAGTTGAAGATAGTGTGTTGGGTGATAGAAGGAAAGGATTTCATTTATTTCCTTTTTATTTAAAACTGTATTTCTACCACAGAATAACATGATTCACATTTGACTTGAGATTCATCTTTATTCATGCCTTGGTGCTGCCGTGCCCAGCACAGCTAACCTTTAGATTTAACCTTGAGAACAAGTGCAGATACACGTCCATGTGGAGATCTTTCCCAGTGAAAGTTCATATCAGGCCCTGAGCTGTCTCATAACGAAGCATGGAGAGGATTGTGTTACGGTTACTGTAGTTCTGGGTCTTTGTGACCCAACATTTTGAGTTCTTGTGTTTTTTATGGTTTTGTTTATTTTATATTATGGTTTATGTTCTGCGTCCTTTGTACTGTTGTGATTATTGTTCTTGTTATCCTAGGCTTTGGTTATGGCTGTTAAGGTTTCAGTTCTTAGGTTTTGTTAGATGTGTCCACTCTGTGCCTTTCTGTCCTGCGTTTCAGGTCTCTTTGTCCTGTCTCCCCGGTCTCTGTTAAGTTTACATGTCTAGAGTTCAGTCGATGTGTTTCCTGTTTTACTTTGAAGGTCCATGTCTCATGTCAGTGTTTCTAGTTTTGCGCTCCTTGTCTCGTCCGGCCTAATAACTCCCAGCTATGCTCTCCTTCTGTGTCTCATTCCCTCATTGTCCCTCAGTGTATTTAAGCCCTGTGTTTCTCTTTGTCAGGGTTGTGATCTCCCTCATACATGTCTGTGTGGTCTCTGCCTTCCAAGTTTATTTTGTATATTCAAGTTTAGTTTTTCTCGTGTCCAGCATTAAAGCCATTTTGAGTTTAAGTTGTGCCTCTGCATTGAGTCTGCATTTTGGGTCCTTTCCTGCCTCCTTCCACATTAGGGCTGCCACGATTTGTCGACTAGTCACGATTACGTCGACTATCAAAATCGTCGACGACTGATTTAATAGTCGACGCGTCGTTTGAAGCTTTGTAAGATCACAAAAGACGCAGGAATAAGTAGCAGGATTTAAGAGTGTAATAACGGACTGAAACAGAAGATGGCAGCACTGCATGTACAAGGATGCCAGCTGCCGTTAAACCCCGAAGAAGAAGAAGAAGCTGTGTCCCAGAATTCATAGCGCGGCCCAGCTCAGTTTCCAACAATGGCGGCAGCTAGTTAGTTTTAATGTTACTCTTATTATTCTTTCTGGGTCACAAAATAAACGTTTAACATATTTTCAGGCAGGAATGTAGCTGTGTAAACCTCAAATATCTGCTCAGTTTATCAAGACACCACATATTTTCAAAAGCGCTCCGACGTTTTTGGAGACGTCTGTTACCCACTAGCTCGTTAGCTAGCCGGGGGCTAGGCTAACTAGAGCCGTGAGAACACCGGACTCCCGGCAGATCGTTTTCAAACCCACCGCCGTCTTTCACTACTCAGGTTAAACATATATGAGTCACTTAGATAACTTAAAATGTTATTGTTTGGCTTTTTTTTAGTGTTTTATTTGTTCCTGAGTAAATCGGTTTGGCTGAGATTAAAGTTATAGTTTTTACACAGCTGAATAAACGTCAAGCAGACAGCTGATTATCAGAAGTGTGAGATGCTGGAGAATTTACTCCGGTGTCCTGTTATATTTTAGATAGCAAGGAGTTTATTAAACTTCACCGAAACAATCTGCAAATGTCATTAAAATTTAATAAACTATCATCTTGTCTTTATTTTTAGTTAGCACCTTAAACACTTAAAGCTGTAAGCTAATGATAGTTATATAAGAGCAGATGCTGCTGGTGCAGTAAGCTGTACGTTTTACGTCCAATGGATGATGATCTGATTAGTCGACTAATCGCAAAAATAATCGGTGATTAGTCGACTATCAAAATAATCGTTTGGGGCAGCCCTAATGTCGGAACAATCAAAATGTTGCATTCGGTACCGTTGAAGTCGCCTCTCAGTGAGTCAGTGCTGTCCTTTGACCACACAGTGACTGTTTTGGTCTTGTACGTTGGTCTTAAGTAGAAAGGATGGTGAGCAGAACTTCCCAAAGGATGTCTTCATGTAGCAGGAGGAATCTTTGATATTACCGTAGTACTTCTGTAGTATTTTACTATCCTGGAGTAAACATTTCAAATATAAAGTCAGCAGGAATAAATACAGGTGCTCCCAGGTTATGCTGCAGGTGATCAAAGTCATTTGATTTGTAGCTTTTGTTGCATTTGCAGATGGAGGGACGCACATATAATGTAACCAATCACCTGTCAGTGGGACAGGTGGCATTACTGTTCCCTGCCAGTCCAGGATGTGTATATATATGTGTTTGTGAGAGAGATGGTTTCATTTGATGAAACCTGAAACATTCACGCCGTCTCCTTGATGATTTACATGTGTGTGTATAAAATAGCTTACTGGCTGCACGAGAACTAAAACCACATGCATTAAAATAAACAAAATCCCTCAAGTATCGGATACGTATCCATTGATTTTAATGCAATTATTTTCCAATTTGAATATAATTACAGTATTTCATTTAATGTAATACATTTAAGGCCCAATTGACCTTTTTTAGTGGTCATCAAATAAAAAGATAAAGGCCAGAACTGTGTTTTTGGCCTTTATCTTTTTAAGTGGCTCTCAGTCTGGATATTTATGACATAACTATCCAGGGGGGCAGGGATAGCTCAGGAGGTAGAGTGCTTGCCCCATGATCGGAAGGTCGGGGTTACTGAACGGCTACCCTGAGGTACCCCCGAGCGAGGTACGTCCCTACACACTGCTCCCCCGGCGCTGCTTTGGTGGCTGCCCACTGCTTCACTGAGTGAATGGGTTAAATGCAGAGGAGGAATTTCCCTACGGGGACTAACAAAAACACATTATTTAACTTTAGCTTTAACGTCCAGAGACAGGCCGGTGTTTACTGGTGATTCACGCTCTGTGCTCAAAGATGTTCTCCTCCTGTCTGAGAATAAATGTGGGACCATTTCAGGCGCAGTGCCCTGTGAAGCATGCTGACAGAGCATGTCTGTGAGCTGCTTTGTGGACGCCGTACATTTGATAAGTTGAATTTACGTGTTTGTGTTTTGTATCGAAGGATTGTTGAATCAACAAGTCCTCTTACAAAGTGAGGGATAACAAGCCAGGCCGATAAAAAGCACAGTAGGAGAAGAGTTGTCTCAACCTGAATTTACGTGTTAATTCATCAAAATCAATCAGCTAAATCCCGACCCTGTCTGCTCTGCTCTAACTGTATTCAGTTGCCCTGGTGTATTTGACCTCGTCTTTGTCCCCTTCTCCGTTATCAAGCTGATTCTTTCCCCAGTGTTTGTCTTCCAGTTTCCTCGTGTTTCTGTAGTTCCCCAAGTCGTGGCATGTCCCAGAGAACATTAAAACACAAGCAGCAAAACTATTTAAGAGCACACAAAGAAAAGCATAAGCCTAATTATGTGGGGGGGGGGGGGGCTCTTATAAAGGAAAAAAAAAGGCCCACACAGCAGACTGCCACGGGGTAAGCAAAGAAAATCCAGCCACTGATTGCATGTCAGTCCCTGTCATGCAAAATTCAAGGCAATCAGTGGCGCCTGTCTAATTTTGCGTGTGCATGAGTGCATGTGGGCGTGTGCGTAAGAAAAACAACAGCAGAGACGGAGGATTGCAATGATCAGTTTTTATGTAATGCGGTAACAGCGGTCACCGTTTAGAGCCGGGGAACGCTCTTTGTTTTAAGCAGAAGTAACGACGACGACCTTTGACTTCCATCTTCAGCCTCTCGAAACTCCGACTCTGACCGAGACGTTTGATTCGCAGAGGCTGCGTTACATAATTCAAATGCAGACTTTGAATATTTCAGAGGATATCCATTATTTACTAAAAAAGAAGTTGGCTTTCACCTCTTCCTCTCCTCTCGTTAATGAGGAGAACATCTTCTCGATGGAGCATTTCCCCACGGTGTCGCGATCCTCTCTCAACATCACTGTACATGAAAACAACACCAGCTGTCGTCAGAGCTCCTCTCGTTCCTTTTTTCAACTGCAAGCATCTAAACTCACAAAACGCTGAGGTCATCGCTACAAAGCAGCAGCATCCGCGCAGACTTAAGAGAAATCCACTTTCACCTTTGCGTCTGTAGCTTCATGCATGAGTTCAAACTCACAGTGGAGGAGAGGCTGGACTCCCGAAGGACCAGATCCGATCCAGGAAAGACCGAAGAGACTGCAAAATACCAGATTACAGATAATCAGCTGCTTTGTCTCGCTCAACCTGTCCACCTGTTATTTTAAGCTTCACACCCAGGCTGAATCCGGCGCTGTAGTCACGCGTGATTAACGCCACTGCTGCTGGTCACCTCTGCTAATCTCAGTCACTAACCTTAAGACTGTTTCTGGTGTTGGCGTCTTTTGGAGCATTTTGATGACCCTCTGAGGTCATCATATGTGCTAACCCTGACTCTAATCCTACGCCATGCTTAGGGTGAGCAGCCAGTATTAGCAAATGGTGTTTTGCAAAATCAAACTAAAGCTATTCTTTGGTATTTATAGGACGATGCGTCCACATATGGGCAACGTAAGCATGGTTACTTTGTTTCTGGTTTTCTTGGTGTAGCACTTACTATGTGGATCAAGCTGCCTATAAAATCCACAAATTGTATTGTTTGGATTCAAACTAATTCCCCTGTAATCAAATGAAATTTCATTGTTTTATTTGAAATTACAATGCAAATATATTTCCATACAAATACTTAAAGTTAGGCATACTAGAATGAGGGAGTAACAAGTCAGGTTATTATAGAAAACAAAGAAATAATTATAATGTAAGTACACTTAAGCACTGCATAATTAATTTTATTGCAGAGTAATTTTGCAGAAAAACAAATAATATTTTGCCCTTTTACGTCGTAAGTACAGTGCGATCTCAGGGCTACAGGCCGTATCACGGAGTTGTTTAACCTTGTCCGACTTCTGGGAATTTTACAAGAAAGAGACACATTATAGTGGAATACAGAAGAATTTCATCCTTAGTCATGAGCTTCGCTATAAAGTGTTACAGGATTGTACCGGAGACTCAGCAAGGCTTGTTGCTAGATCTCTCAAGGGGGCCAGAGGCCTGTACCAGAACTGGACTCAGGATTGTTGTGCGGAGGCAGGACAGTTTAACTGAAGAAGCTTTTGTTTACAACGACATGTCACTGACAAGGTGAAACAAAACCTAGAAGCTTGGCGTGGATTGATACACAATATAATACTAGGTGGAAAATTCCAGCGTGGCGGCCCGAGACATAACCGGTGACCGGTGCTCGCAGAGCGCATTGGAGGGAGAGAGAAAAGGTGTTAGTGGGTGCGTGGATTGGGCCAGAGGTTATAGTGGATACTCGGATGGAGTGTTAAGAAGGTCTGACCTGAGTTTTCCAGAATCTGCGTGGGTGGTGATGGCAGGAGGCCAAGCAGGTTAGTGTGGCTGAAATCCTGTGAGTGTTTGTGACCAGAATCCAAAAGGTGAATCTTGGCGGTGATGTCGTGATGTAACCAGCTAGGAGCAAAGAAGCAAAGCAAGCAAACAAGACCTTGGACCCCGAGCTAGAATGTGAGCCAGTTACCAACTTAGGGTGGCTGACAAACTGGCAGTGAGGCGACGGTGAAGCTGGCCATAAATACCCTCTGTTGATTGCCATAAATTAGCTGCAGGTGAGCTGCCCAGGTAGGGTCTAAGATGGGAGCATAGTGTGCCTGCTTAAAAATGTCGATATTGCAGATGTGACTGGCTGTTTCTGTTGTCTCACATAGGGTGTTTTTTCTGTTGTTTTAGCCTTCGTTTGATAGTGAACACCATGCTGGAAATGGCCTGAGCTCTCTCTCTCTGCAGGGAGTTGAGGTTTATTTCTGGAATCTCTTTGCTAAACTGTTAGTTGCATCAGCTTTCATATTAAATATGAGCACGACTTGTGAGGAAAAGAGAAAAGAAAACATGTCAAGTTTTTTCATTGATAGTTGTATAACTGAAAACGCTGATGCAAGTGCATTAGCTTCTTTTACTTGTATAACACTTTTAATGCTCCTTTGTGGCTAAATGAGTGCAGTAACGTTTGTTTGTGGTCATCTCACAAGACTTTCACAGATATGTCTAGATGCTATAATTCAGTGTGCGATTGCTCTTGCTGGAGAGGACCAGGAGTGAAGCCCTCACGCTTCCTCTTCTTTCTCACATTTTCAGCCTCCCGTCTGACTCGCTCTCTCGCCTTCTCCATCTGCCTCCCCGTTTAAGTTTCTTACTTCATTTACCTCACCTCCACTCGTCTGCTTTCTCTCTCTGATGTCTGATAATGGCTCGTTTCACTTCCTTCTGTCATCTGTCTCTCTCTCCACCATCCTATATGCTTTCAAAGCATGCTATAGCAGAGATGCAGCATCACGAACAGCATCTGCAGCAGGTAAACTGAGCAGCTGCTGCGTCACTGAGAGAGCAGACTATGGAGAGAGGAGAGTC
Organism: Aulonocara stuartgranti; assembly: GCF_965226115.1. Taxonomy (NCBI): domain Eukaryota; kingdom Metazoa; phylum Chordata; class Actinopteri; order Cichliformes; family Cichlidae; genus Aulonocara; species Aulonocara stuartgranti. Next base: position 1,124,908 of record NC_138951.1, on the reverse strand, counting down.
TGCTGTCTGTGACAGAAGCTGTAGAGAAGAGGACTGTTAGCCTCAGACGGGAAATTTCAGTTTTGGAGCAGCTGTGTTACTCCTGACAAATTTACCAAAACTACCCTTAATTGCTAAACTGAAGTTTACTCTTGCTTTGTTTAAAAGATATTGTTAAAAATGGACGTTTACCATGGGGACCAAAATCCTGCTCTACACAAGTCTGAAGACATTTTTGAGACTCCAAATGTGGTTTTAGTGACAAAGTTACAGGTTAGGTTTGAGGTAAGGGGCTCTGTGTGTGTAACCCCACACATACTTATAAAGTGAGCGAATAGTAGCTGAGTTGTGTGGCTGTTGTGTGGTTGTTGGCAGTGAAAAAGACCACGTGGTCGGTTTATTTTAATAGCATGTATAAAAGACTGATTGGATATTTTGTGGAAGTGATGATTGCTTCTGAGCTAACCGGATAGCCTCGAGTACTGAACAGATTTGTTTTCCATGGTGATTAGTCATCACTGCTCCAACACTCAATTATAACGTTTGTACTGGAGTCAAAATTCAACTACTTCATTTATTTATTAATGTTTTGCTTCATGACATCATAGATGGTGCAAATCCCTATTTTGGATCTTGGTCCAGCTCCATGTTTGTTTTTGAGCACACAAGCTCCTCCCACCTGCTGTTCAAACCTTCGCTTCCTTGCAAGGAGCAACCAATCAGCAGAAAGAGCTGCTACCCTTCCTGCTTCAGAAGGAGGAAGCATGCTAAAACAGCTGTTCAGGGCAGACCCAAACATGTTTTTACCATGAAGAAGCCAGGGCAGCAGAGAAAAACCCACACAGGCACGAGGAGAAGGTGTAACCTCCACACAGAAAAGCACCAGCCTGGATTTGACCTCAGACTTTTTGCTGTGCAACATTGTGGCCATCCAGAGACTGAGCGTGCGAAACCCTCGACGTCTGGGTGACCACTGCTGATCACAGCTCATCAAATGGGAAGCAGCCTGTCTCTGACTGAACTCATCCTCGGGTAGAATGACCAAGGTTGCAGATGCCTAATCTGACAGGTTGGCAACACTTTGAAATCAGTGTGAGTCTGTGTCAGTGAACGCAACTTGTTGGCAACAGTGTCTAATTGTAGAAGGAGACTCAATTCAACTGGTTGCCAGCTGGCTGCATTCTGGTTATTTTCCCATTTTAAAGCAAGTTTCAAGTCTCCGAGACTCTGAATGAAAAGATAATGTGAAATCTTGTGTGATGTGAATTTCCGTGTACATACACAGCAACAGATTCACAGTGTTCACCGATTTATCACAGTTAATCGTGTTATCATAAACTGACTCCAACATAATGTCATTTTATTGCTTTCTTGAAGCTCTGAAGACAGAAAGTGACTGCGAGCGTCCAACAGATCACATGAGACTCTAAGTTCATTGAACATGCAGCAGTTATGATTGTGCCGCAGGCTCTAAGTCCAATGGCATATGTAAAGAAATAAATGATGGTAATATATAAATATATATTGAGTCAATTATTTCAAAAACAGAATTGATATCAAAATAAATATGAGACGACACTACAGTGGCTCAGTGTAACGGTAAAGTGTGGTGAACAGTGCTCTGCAGTAACAGGGTAACAGTGCAGAATGCAATAAACTGTTAACACGAGACACCAGATGATTCTCTGCTGGGTGATGTGTTGCTTTAAAGGAAGGAAAGGGAACCATGTGGAGATTTGTTGATAAAAAAAACACACGGCCATATGTAAGAGGTCCTAAACTTTGTGACTAAAACTCACTGAGTTGCAGTAATTTGTTATTTAAATGGAAGTGGTAGAGAAAGGTCAGACAAACCCTGAAGTAAGACCAGGCAAGGGACTGATTTGATCTGTGTTTAAATCTGAGTGAAGGCGACATGTTGTTCGAGTGTCCAGCAGCTAAAATGTAATGATGAAGAAAAACTAACAATGTGGAGGTGTGAGGGTAAAAAATCATAGTTTCCAAGTTACAAAGATTTCTGTCAGTTTTCCACCAATAAATCATTGAGTTGATCTTGAAGACCTCGGTGGAAGTGAGGCAACTCTTCAATGAATTGTTAACAAGAGCCCGCTCTACACCTCTACGAAGCTTTAGCCAAATTCATTCAAAGCTCCTGAGCTTCCATGTTTAACCTCCCGGTGGAGGTGATTACATTCATTAGTTAAAAAGGCTTTAAATGTAATTCTGAGGATAGATAAACACAGCTGAAGTTCAAAGAAAGTCAGAACTCGGTTAAACAATGAAAAACACAGAATTCATTGTGTGAGGATCGGTTCATACTTCATACTTACTCTCGATCATTCTTTTCTAATCTACCTGCTCTGACTGTCCCACATGATACTCACAGTAACTGGATTACTCCTTTAAATCTGGAGGTTTCTGCAGGATCAGGCATGAATACAAATTTCCAACTGCAACAAGGTTCAATCCTGACCATGAAAACTGAATGAGTGCCACGCAAAACTAAGTTGGGCAAAAAGCCACATTTTTATGGTGTTGATTGCTTTATTTATTTTGAATAAATCTTTGCTCATCCTGCAAAAAGTTGGGTCTGAGATGGAAGCGCATGAGCTGAGCTTGCACTGAGCCCCAGTCTATCAAACAGACAGCCTGCACCGGACTTCACATATTGCTAATTGGCAGAAGCAGTTCTCTACAGGGATACGCCTTGAGGCGACCCTTATTGTGATTTGGCGCTATATAAATAAAATTGAATTGAATTGAATTGAATATGTGATATTAGCAACGGGAGCATTTTGTGCATGCAGAATGAGAACCAGAGGCTAATTCTATAGTGGACGTTAAAGCTCGGTCTGTTTCATGACTCCAGCTCCTCCCTGCCCTCTTGTTTCTTTGTGCATTAGCAATACGTCTGATTCAGACCCTCCCGTACACAGAATAGCACCAAAAGAGAGCAATAATTCTGTAGGATAAATAAGAGAAGTGTGCCCTCAAAATGAATTTAAAAACATGAATGCTGTCTGTAGTCTGAGAGCCGAGCTCGTGGGTGGACACTCTGCACCCAGAGGTATGTGTGGTGAGTAGATGAATTCGCTTTTTTTAACCTTGACAGCAGCCTTGTAATGAGGTCATAAATCAAACGCAGTGTGTTGCTGGACAGTGGGAGTGATGCTGCAGTGTGGCGTCGTGGTCTGAGCTGCAGAGAACGCCGTTTCTCACGCGTTCTTGAATGCTCGCCTTCCCCTCCTATTTTTATCCTCCTTCCCCTCCTTTCCTTTGTCACTCACTTTGATTCCCATCCTCATTATCTGTCTCTTTTTTCTCCTGTGTCCTCACTTTCCTCCTCCTTTATTTCCATATCAGCCCCCCCCCCCCTCGGTGCCTTCCTCTAACTCTGCAGTGACAGAAGCCTCTGAGAGTGTGTACTGCATCTACTGGCTCTCTCAAGTATTTCCCGCTCTCGTTCTCCCCTTGCCTTCATCTCGCTCCCTCGTGACTCCCTCCGGTCGCTCATTTTGGCACCGAGCAGTCCCTCACGCCTTCTTGCTAGTTGCGCTCTGATGCCTCAGCTGATTGCATGAGAACACGGTGACAAACGGCCACTCACTGTGTGCCGGGGGGGGCACCAACGCCACTGGCCACGACACAACGGTGTGTTTGTGGAAGGGTTGGGGGGTTATTGTGGAAAACTGTGGATTTTTGGTGTAGTGTTGCCTCTTGTAAATGTTGTTTATTGTTTCATCATCAAACTGATATTTGAAAGCTGCAGTTTTATTATATTTTAGGGCAGGAAACTGACAGCAAAACCTCTGAGATCTCTGTGAATTGTTCAGGCTAATGTAACGTGCTAATGTAACATGCTAATGTAACGTGCTAATGTAACGTGCTAATGTAACGTGCTAATGTAACATGCTAATGTAACGTGCTAATGTAACGTGCTAATGTAACGTGCTAATGTAACGTGCTAATGTAACGTGCTAATGTAACGTGCGACGTTCGTGGTAACAGACGTGTGCAGATCAACAATGGATCATAGCTCGAGTGCGGGAGAGAGTATGAGCGTGCAGCGTTTACAGTGTGGAAGTACTGACCTTACTTTGAGTTTGATTCCATAAAAGTGACAAAAACATCAGCGTCTGCTGTAAACTCTGCATGGGAAGAAAACTTCTTTCTACTGGAAAAAACCCCTAAACTTCTGAGCGAGCACGCCGCCACGGTGTCATTTACCGAGAAACCCTCGGATCCCCCCACTGGCACGAGCGCTGCAGCACTCCTGCTAAACAGGTGAAAATAGATTTAAGAGCGACAGGACTCAGAGCTGCTGAATCTTTGATTTTATTGATTTTCTGCTGTTTACTTTTATCTATTTGAAAGAGTGTAAACATAAAACGTGATTTTATTTCATATGCAGGAGTATGCAGGAAATAGGTTTAAATGTTAAAAACATTAAAGTCAAACACAGTTGCATATAATTTAATTGTTGCTTGATGAAATGTGCATAAAGTTAAAAGATTAAAACTAATAAAACTATTTTTAAAAAGAGACTTTTTCATTTGATTACATTTCATATCATGCAGAAAAAATAGAATTGGGCTGAAAGGTCTGACGCTTTATTACATATTTAGGTTGTGTTTCGTGTAACTAAGTAATTACTTTTTAAAATAAGTAATCAGTAAAGTAACAGGATTACTTTTTGGAGGCGTAATCAGTAATTAGTTACTGATTACTTTTTTCAAGTAACTTGCCAACACTGGTGGCCATAATGCACAGCACCATCCATCTTCTTCCGCTTATCCGGGGCCGGGTCGCGGGGGCACCAGCCCAAGCAGAGAAGCCCAGACCTCCCTCATCCCCATGGTCTGCCAGCGCTAACCGTGACACGGTGTCTATGTGCGTTATTTAAGTACTGAAGGTATTTGCTCGTCGTTTTTTTTTGTTTGTTTGGGTTTTTTTGCCTGTCCCATTTGGTTCTTTAGCCGTCAGAATTGTTGTCTGAAGACTAACAAGGAGACCCGATGGATTTACTTTGCCAAGTGGATCATCACGGCCTTGCCGTATTGGTCCGATCGACCTTTGTTGTTATTGTTTATTTTATTTTATTTTCAGTTGTTACAGACGGGACAGACATGACTGAGGGATAGGAAAGGGAGAGAGAAAGAGGAAGGAAAAGAAAAACAGGAGGGGAGAGGGACAGTGAGAAAGGAAACTTAAAAAGAGAAAAAGGAGAAAACAAGCAAAAGCAACAGAGCAACATACTAAACACAACACCACCACGTTAATCTAGCTGAGTGTAAACAGCAGTAAATACTAAATATTGAATGTTGTTGTGCAGCACGCAGGACAGACAGCGCACAATGTGCTTGGAAGTAGCAGCCAAGAAAGGTGTAGTTTATGTCTATGGACAGTGAACACCCGTGTGCACGCCTGTGTGGATCAGTGCGCTTGTATTCAAAAGGTTTCCCCATGTAATGGTCTGCAAGAGGATGTAGCCATAGCCCCGCCCCCCAGGGCATGAAGCAGGCATGGAGGAGATCCAGGCTCCAGACATCCAGAGGCCCCAGAGTGCGAGAGCCCAAGGAGGACCGCCGGAGGGGCATCCGTGCCACCCTCCTGGGAAGAGCTGAGAAGAGCCCCAGACGAGGGGTCACCCAGCAGCCACGGAGCAGAAGCCAGAGGAGGCTGCAGTGGTGTGCCCGCCGGCTCTGCCGGCAGCCAGCTGTGCCAGAGTGAACCGAGCCGCAGGCCCAGAGGCCTGAGAAGAGGCCTGACCGAGCAACAGGCACCAGGCCCCGCCAAGTAGCCACCGGGAGTGAGCTGGTACATACCTGAGCGCCCAGCCCCGGACACCAAGATCCACCAACGCACCGACCCCTGAGGGCATCAGTCACCGGCAGGGAGTGTGGTGAGGGGAGACAGGCCTTGGAGGGCCTGGGAGTTCCCAGAGAGGTGGAGTCTAAGACCCGACCTGACATATAGACACAGACAAACCGGCACACACAGACACAAACATGCATTCCCACCCTCATGCACACATATACAAATACTCTGCACTCACACAGCGTAAAGATAGACACAAATGGACACTGTACACACAATTACACTCCCCAAACATACTCTATACCCCGGGTCCAGGTACCCTCGCCCCCAGAGGGGGAACCTAAACCCAGGAGATGTTACCCTTTCCCCAGGGGTGGAGGCAAGCAGTCTGCCTATTAGTGACCTTGAGTGACGTCCCATTCTTAATCCATAGGGTTTAATGTAATGTCAGCTGTAACCGCTTCAGATTTTCTGCACATTTGTGAGTTTCTGGCCTGCCTCACAGTCTCCGTTCTAATTCATCCCAAAGGTGGGATTGATATCAGGACTCTGTTAAGGCCAGTCAAGTTCTTCTACACCAGACTTACTCAAGGCTAGGTCTTTACGGACCTTTATGGACCTTGCTTTGTGCACTGGTACACAGTCATGTTGGAAGGGCCATCCCCAAACTGCTCCCACGAAGTTGAGAGCATGAATTTGTCCCAAATGTCTTGGTATGCCAGTGCTTAAGAGTTCCTTTCACTGGCACTATGGGCAGAGCCCAGCACCAGAAAGACACTACCTACCACTTCATGGCTGAGTTGCTGTCATTCAAAACTGTGTCCACTTTGTAATAACAGTACTAACAGTTGACAGAGGAATAATTAGTCGTGAGGACTGGAGTTGTTGCACGGGTGGCATCCTATTACAATGCTGGACTCCACTGAGCTCCACCATTCGTTCACAAGTGTTTGCAGAAGCAGTCTGCATGCATAGCTGCTTGGTTTAGTACACCTGAGGCCACGGCAGTGATTGAACACCTGAGGTCAATGATTTAGATGCATGAGTGAATACTTTTGGTGTATTTTTAAATACAGCATATGGATGTACCGTGCCTCGTAAAATTAACACAGTCAATGAGTCTGCAGGAAATTTTGATAACGCCAAATAAAACTTAATAAAAAGAAAAAGGAAGGAGTTTCAGTCTCAGCGTCATCCCACAGTGTGTTGTGTGTCACATGTAATACCTGTGTTTGAAAATCTATTTGTCTCGAAAAGTGAACAATTAACAGGAAGCACCATCAAACCGCTCTTAGTGCAGCGAGGCAGTAGAGGCAGGAGTTTGATAACAAGCTTGAAAGAGACAGGCAGAGAGGTACGACCGAGGTGATTAGATCAATGCCCAGAAAGATCCAAAATCTGGAGAGCCTGCCAGATCTGAGGAGAGGCTGTGTGTGTGTGTGTGTGTGTGTGTGTGTGTGTGTGTGTGTGTGTGTGTGTGTGTGTGTGTGTGTGTGTGTGTGCATACTCAGAGAGCAGAGGCCAATTAGTGTGACTGCACTATGAGGCACATGGCTGTTGCACAGAAGTGGAGCACTGAGGCACTGCACGCTCTAAGCACAGGCAGCATTCA